>NC_045428.1:492187653-497930153 GCF_902635505.1 Sarcophilus harrisii
TGAAGATACAATCTCCTGTCAATTTGAGGGAGGAGGGGAGAGCAGCTTTCATAAGCTCATAAGGAATAGTTCATATGCTGTAAGATGAGGTCCATGACTTACCTGTTACAAGGGAAGGCTTTCTAAGGGTGGATTTGGAAATTTCCTCAATGCAAAATGAACTAGCAAAGCTTTTTTTAAAAAATAGGGGGATGGGAGGGACAGAAGGGGTCAACATGCAAGATCAAAGAACATTGATGTGTGCTAATCCATGTGCAACAATGGTATCTGTTCAATATAAAGATTTCAGAAAGAACTTTATCATTTGGAATGTGTACTCTTTGGTAAATTTATAGGAGAACAGAGATGAGAGCTAGACAAAGATGGACAGGAAGGGATGGACTATGAGCTGCATCAAAGAAAGAAAGAACCACAATGATGAAATCACAAATTCGTTAAGGTATTGCCCAGCAACTAATTAACAAATAGAAGTAAGTAATTACAATGTGCATGGTACTATGCTGGAGGTATAAAGACAAAAGTGATATACTTCCTGCTTCAAGGAACTTAAAGTTTAGCAGGTGCAGGAAAACATATACCTATAAAGGTAGAGACAAGATAACTGTGGAGAGGGCACTAGTAAGATGTACAGGAAGGAGGAAAAGGCTTGGAGGTGGGAGATATAGTCTCAAATTTAAGGAAGAAAAAGAAGGTCAGCCTGGCTGAATTGTAGTGTAAATGAAAGAGAATAATGTATCCTAAGGCTATAAAGACAAGTTAGTGCTAGATCATGAAGGAATTTAAATGCCAAAGAGAAGAATTTGTACTTATTAACTAGAGACAAAAGGGAATCATTGGAGTTTATTTAGTAGGAAAATGTCATAGTCAGACCTGCAGATAAGGAAAATTACTTTGGTAGTTTTTCAGTGGATTTACTGGTATAGTGAGAGACTTGGGCCAGGAAGACCAATTAGGAGACTATTGCAATTATCCAAGTAAGAGGTGATGAGGGCTTAGAAATAAGATGGTGACCATATGAGGGAAAAGAAGACATACAAGCGATATTATGGGAATAGAATAGATGATTTGGCAAATGATGAGCATCCCACAATAAGATCTTGATAAATGCTTATGACTTGGAAGAGAAGCCTTGAGGAGAGAAGGAAAACAACAAGATTGTGAACCTGAACAGAAAAATGGTGGTACTTTTAACAAAAGTTGAAAGTTGAAAAGGGAAACTAGCACTATAAGTAAAGCAACTGGAGGAATTTTTTAGTACAGTAGTAGATTAGGAGAAAATCTACTTGAAAGGTTTTCTCCTTGTCCAATCCTACTCTTTGTGACCTCATTTGGGGTTTTCTCTGCATAAATACAGGAGTATTTTGCCATTCTTTCTTTAGCTTATTTGACAAATGAGGAAATTGAGGCAAACTAGGTTAAGTGACTTGGCCAGGGTTCCGCATCTGTAAGTGTGTGATGCCAAATTTGAAGTCAGAAAGATGAACCTTCCAGATTGTGGCACTGATCCACTATACAATTTAGCTGTCCAATTTTCCCCTACTTTTTTTAGATGATATTATCTATCCTAAAAAATTTTGACTAAACCTTCATGAAACAAAGAGGTGACACTATGTCTCCAAGTGCTATGACAGTGGACAAGCAGAGTCAAGCTGGAAAGTCTTTGAGTACCACCTTGGTGATGTAGTAACATCCAAGGATCAATTTATCCAAGTGCAGAGATTCATGTCAAAACTTTGGCCAGTAGAAATGATGGAGGTTTGAGGATTTGGAATTTTTTTGTCACAGAAACCCATGTTATTGCTGAAACAGAGAGAGGCTGTGATCTGCAAAGGTGAGAATAATAGCAATGTTGATGAAACCACAAAATCTTTAAATGTGGAAGCAATGATAGTTTTTATATGGAGCTTTAGTATATGCAAATCATTTGTTATGCATCATTAGATCCTTATTGCAACTTCATGAAGTATTATCCCTATTTTGCTGACGAGGAAACTGAGGAGAAGTTAAGTGACTTTCTCATGTTCACACAGCTCACAAGCACTAAAGGTAGATTCAAACCCAAACCTCTCCTGACCTTAGATCCAGAATCCTATATCTCATTGCTCTAGAACATTGTTCTCAAATGATTGTGAACTAATCTAGGTATTAGCTAATAAGGCTAAAGACATTGCCCCGATGAAGAGGAACAGATTAGGCAAAAGGAGTAGAAGGTATAAATACTACTTACCCACTCCTAAATCTTATTCACAAAATGGTGACCCAGTCACTTATTGACAGATTTGCTTTCTCTAACTAAGAGAATATGTTAAACAAATATTCTCTTCTTAGCAATCTATTAGTAATCTATTACTTCCAAATCTGTATCTCTAGTCCTAACAATTCTTCTGAGCTCCAGATCTGCACTTCAGCTGCCTACACCATAAACTACTTTTCTACCAGCCTTCTCCATTGTGTCACCCAAAACTACTTTTCTACCAGCCTTCTCCACTGTGTCACCCAAACTCATAACTGTTGGAACTATATTTCACATTTCCCTGTCCCTCATCTCTCATATTCAAGCAATTACCAAACTCTGTTGATTTCACTTCTTTGACACCTCTTGGATTTATTCCTTCTTTCTCTAACTCCACAGCTACCACATTACTATAAGCCATCCTTACTTACTACCATAATGCCTGCAAAAGATTCCTAAATGGTTTTCTGTCCTTCCCTTCTCACCGTCCATTCCATCTATCATAACATTTCTTATAGACTAGCCTTTCTTATTCATAAATCTCAACATAGCATGTCTGTTCAAAACCTTTCAATGACTTTTTATTATCTACTGAATAAGGATGTCAAGTGGCAAGCATTTGTCTGACTTAGCTAGCATTTTTAGCACAGAAGCACATTATTTTGTTGTTATTGTTACTGTTATACCTTTCCCATCAGTTTTTAAAGTTTTGATTTCATAATCCTATTACTATAATTTTAAGGGTTGCAGAAGGTGAAGAGATTGTGTATTCCAGGCATGAGGGATAGCCTGTATACAAGCACAAAGGTATGAAATCAAAGCCTTCTCTGGTCTCCTTTACTGATAAAATAATATGCCTTCTGGCCTACTACTTCAATTTGTATTTCAACTTAAGAGTTGGGTCCCTAGAGGATGATTTGGGAGTGAAGGGGGTTAGTCTTCTCATCTCTTCTAGGCTGGAAATGCAATGTCTGCTCATGGGCCCAACTCTGCTGCTAATTAGCATAGAAGTTTTGAACTGCTCTGCTTCCAACTGGGAAAACTGGCTCACCCTCCTTAGGATATTACCCCTGTTTAGCCTGCTCCTAAGGCTGTATCTGTGCCAGACTTTAGGAGAACAGCCATTCAGCTTCAGCCTACTGTAGTGCAAAACTTCCAAATGTAATTGATCTATCAACCTTAGCCTTCTCAGTAAACAGAGACTATAGGTATGTAGCCATTCCTGGCCATAATCAAATCATAGCAGTCCTCTCCCTTGAAACCTGCATCCTACTTTCCCAATAATATACAAACCTAGTGAGAAGAATGGACACGAATGGGTATTATGGTAGTGAGATAAATTTGTAAAGATTACATGTGGCCAAGACTATTTAGCATCTAGTATTTCAGGCTTTAGCAGTCCTTTCTTTCCTATAGGGCCTTCATGCTATCCTTCCAGGGCACAACAGTTCTCCTGGGTAGGTTGCTTAGTGAAACTTTTAAGGTCTCCTCAGTTCAATTCTAGGACTAGCACTCTCCTGAGTCCATAAATAGTTCTCTTCTTTGCTTCCTGGGATCTTATTTCTTGAAGTTACTTCCTTTCTTGAGTGACTGTCTCTCTGTATCGTTGTCTATCTGGAATGGATGTCTTTTCTCCTTCTAGATACATTGGTTCCTTCTAATTGAAAAACTTCAATTCAAATGTGATATGGTTGGTGGGAGGGGCCAAAATGAATAATTCCCTCCCTTCTGAAGAGTCTTTTTCTCTCAGGAGATAGATTATCCTGTTATTATTGGCCTGAACTAAAAGAAGACCTATTGGATGGAATATCTTTATTATTGCTTAGATAATTAGATAACTAATATTGAGGGAGAAGTGAGACATTCCAGCCCCATTCCCCATCAAAGACTGCAGACCTTCAGATGGTCCAGGGTTTAACTGGTCTGGAGCTCAGAACTATAACAGGTTAGGACTAAAAATACTAGTTTGGAAGTAATAAAGGAGATGGTGAAGAAGAGAGTGCTAAATACCCAAACGCTAATGACAGATCTTTGGAGAAAACTCATCTTGCATTATCTGGAAGAGCTGCTGAAAACCCAGCAGAGGGGATAGGGAAGATGTATGAAGAGAAGTGGGAGTCTGGTCTTACTCTACCTGCATTAGGTAGTGGTTGGGCTAAATGATTTCTACCATCCTTTATAATTCTAAGATTCCATGGTTCAGTGATTCATCCAAAGTCTTGAACTCAGTACTTCTCAAAGCAAATCCAATGCACTCTTCATTATAAGAGGTTTGAAGATGGTTTAGTGAAAAGAACCTACCTGCCTGAACTCATTAGTGAAGGTCTCAACAGGTCCATGGCTGCCTTTTTTTGGCTATTTCTCTATGGGACCTTCTTTATATAGATGTCAAGCAGGAGAAAGGTGAACTCCTTGGATGAGGAACCATTTAGGAAAATCAGTTTTATTGCTCTCACATTCCTCCTGTATGCTCTCAACTAATCTGGCAATCCATTATTTATGTGTAGCCTAATTAAGGTTGTGAGTGGCTTGATCTTTGTTTACTTAAGTCTATGCCGGAAGATTGCCAAGATTAAACAAAATTATTTCCAGGCAAGCTATCTTCTCCATCTCTGTACTGGATAAGAATGACAGGGAGGCTGGGGAGTTGACCCTCAGTTCCCCAAACATACCCCCTCATTGGTAGTATGTGAGAAAAATTCATTAAAACTGTTCATGATGCTCAGGAACACACATACACAAATGTACACAAACACACTACGGCCCTACTCATCTGCACACTTAGTCAAAAGTATATTTGAATCTGTACATAGGGAAAAAATACCAAAAAATAGAACCCCTATTCCCTTTCCCACCCAACTCCCATTACTTCTAATTCCAGTTTTCTTAATAAAAATTCAGATAATCTAGACTGAAAGAAACTCAGTGAAGTCTGAAACCATCTAATCGAATGTGATTAGCCTTGCTCAGATCCTGAATTTACCTTTCCCTTGTAAAACCCAAAGATTTCTTTTTGTTTAGATGCTGCCCTTGTACATTTAATGAAAGAGAGATGTGGTATAGGAGGAGTGAAGAGGGGCAAATAATATTTCTGAATGATTTGATTAGTGGCAATTTAAAAGACATTTCACAGTCCCATGCATCTTGTCCCTATTTCTCCTTGGGCCTTGTTTTTCTTGGAAATAGCAGCTACTAATTTATGCTTATCATGAAAGCTGCTGCTGAGGGTAACTAAGGCTTGGCATTCCATCAGCATCATGGTGATATACCTGCTTAGGGCAGCCTAAAATCTCAATGATATGGAGCCCACACCACAACACCTGGTCTTAGATCCCCATCCTAGATTCCTGTCGCCACTATGCTCTCTCTTATAGGACCTATCTTTCCCCACTATTGTTTTCCCTTTGTGTAGTAATCCATGGGGGAACTGGCCAGATTTCTTCATGGGAAAGGTCACTTTTTTCCTAGAAATAACTGTTTTTGACCAGGACACTGTTGGTTCTTGGGCTTATTCAGTGACTTTCATGCGAAGTATGTCAAAACATAAATGATGTTAGCAAATCCTGGAACATTCTTGTATCCCTAGGTACAACTCCCTTGGGTACAGGTAAGTATTCCCAGCCTGGTCTTTCTCTAATTCTATTACCAATGGTCTACCCACTAGTAGTATCATAGAGCCTCTACCTGCAAGAATCATTTTGGGGTCTCTGAGTCCCTTCCCTTCAGAAAGACATTCTATTTTCTAGGGTCTCTCCTTCTGTGAAGCTTTATATTCCAAAATCTAAAGCCTCTGTACCACTCCTGCCCATGACAAATTTGGTCTAAGTGCTAAGATTTCTAGGTAGTGCTTTTAGCCACAAGAGAACACATGGGCAGGTTAATTCAAGACCCAGAAGGAGACAACTGTCATTTAAGGGACAAAAGATTGTACTATATTTAAGATCCTGAAAAGCAAGCCAAGATAGAATATTAGAACTGCAATAGAACCTTAGAAATCATTAAAGAGGCATCCTAGTCCACTGTGAAACAACCTCCCTTCTGTTTCTTAAGGTACTCCATCTGCCTATTCCAGGCATTTTCATTCATTGTTACCTGTGCCTGAAATCCTCTTCCCCCTCTTCTCCATTTCCTCACTCCCATCAAGTCCTAGCTAAATTCTCACCTTTTACAAGGCGCTTATCCAGATCCCCACTAATGTTAGTTCTCTCTATTAATTATTTCCAATTTATACTGCATAAAATTTATTAACATATATTTTCCTGTTGTCTCCCCTTTCCCCATTAAATTATGAGCTTCCTGAGAGCAGATAATATCTTTTTCCTTTATATCTCCACAACTTAATACTGGTCTGTCCCTTAGTAGGTGCTTAAAAAAATCTTTACTGATGGACTTATTTATTCTTCATTCTTTCACCAAAATTAAAAAGTGGTCATTAGCACATAGCTAGGGGAAAGGGCAGAGACCAAGGGCAAAAGGTTCAAGTCCTCTCCTCTATTAGAAAAAGGGGAGATCAGAGTTAGATTCTATAACAACTATGAGAGGTCCCCTGAGGTTTGTTAGTGGCAGCAAGATGGACTCCCACCCCTTCAAAGGGCTGGACCAGATTCTAGTCAGCCATCCCTAGAGAATTGAATAATATTGCCTCTGCAGAAAACTTCTACCTGTGAGGTTTTGCATCTTCCTGTCCTGAGGCAGATATGTCTGGGGAAATGCATATTGTCAACTGCACAACTTCCCTGAGCAGTGTCCATGATGAATCCTGGAATGCTACTGGCTACAAATGATACTTCTCCTATAGAAAGGCAGAGGTCAGCACAAGCAACAGAGGACACATCTCCAAGGTGACCACCCCTGGGGAGGAAGCAACTCTCCCTTTGGGAACTTCGAAGTTTTCCCTCAGGGAACATCAGGGGATCAGGTCCAGATGGAGAAATGTTGCTCTCAGTCCCCCAAGATATACCCATGAAGAAATTCATCAGCAATGACCCCAAAGCAGAAAATCATTGCCTTGAAAGGAACCTCAGAAGTTATCTAGACAAATTCATACTGAACAATAATCCTTTCCTCAACATATCTGATAATGGTCAATTAGCCTTTGCTTGAAGATTTCCAATGACATGGAAACACTACTCCTTCTGACAGCACATTCCATTTGGAGGCAACTCTAACTAGAAAGTTGTTGGCTTCCTTTCCTTAAGTCAAAATGAACTCTGGCTCTCTGAAAATTATACCCATTGTTAGGAAGTTCCACTCATTGCTCCTTGTACAGCCTTCAGAGCTAAAACGGAACAAAAAGTATTATTCATCCAATGTCCTTTCAATAAATCAATTTCAATTTCAATCAGCCAATCAATCAACAAGCCTTTATTAAGTGCTTAGAATGTGCTAGGTGCTAAGCAGAAATCATAAGATCATATATTTAGAGTTGGAAAGGATTTTAGAAGCTATCAAGTCCAATTTCCTAATTTTATAGATGTAGAACCTGAACCACAAAAAGATGACACAGATGGTGTCTGAGAATGGAATTTGAACCTGAATTCAAATTTTAAATAGTATCTTCCTTCAAGGAGCTTATATTCTAATGGAAAACAATTATTTTTTTCTTGTTATATCTTACCATCTTCAAGCTAAATACCCTGTTTCTTCAATTAGTCATTATAGAACATCCCATGAAAAATTGTGTGTGTATGTGTGTGTGTGGGGGGGTGCTTTCTGGCTTGCCTAGTTTAATGAAATGGAAGATGATAATTCTCATATAATTTGTTCATCACTAGGCTCATAGTCAACAAACCAGGTCAAGTTAACAGGTCCATCTGGACCTGATCCCCTGATGTTCCCTGAGGGAAAACTTCGAAGTTCCCAAAGGGAGAGTTGCTTCCTCCCCAGGGGTGGTCACCTTGGAGTGTGTCCTCTGTTGCTTGTGCTGACCTCTGCCTTTCTATAGGAGAAGTATCATTTGTAGCCAGTAGCATTCCAGGATTCATCATGGACACTGCTCAGGGAAGTTGTGCAGTTGACAATATTTAGTGAGCACTGTGCTAAGCTCTGATGATACAAAGAAAAGCAAAAATGAAAGTAAAAACTACAGGGATCTTAAAGCTCATTTAATTTAATCTCTTTCCTTTACAAGTGAAAAAAAAAAGATGAGATAAAGTAACTCTCCTAAAGTCAAAAGTATAAACAGAACTAAGATTAGAATTTCTGACTTCTAGTACTCTTTGCATTGTAGAACTTTGTTATGTTCAAAGATATACAAATGGTAAAAGGCATATTATGACCAAAATCATAAATGCATGAAGGAGGAACACCAACACCAACAACAAAAAAGATCCATGAGTTAGGATCCCATGTGAAGGATATCCAATAACTTAGAGTAAGTTTATTCATCTGGAATACAGCAAAATGCTATTTCCTTGTTTGTAGAAAGAAGGCAGAAAGCCTTGTGCCCCCGCTGTCTTTAGTTCCTTACAGCTCTCAGATTCAAGGAACAGAGCTCTGACTCTATTCTAAAGGAATTTAGATCTTTGCTGGGAAATGCAAGTGTGAAAGTGAAATACACAACCATTTATGAGTGTGTGCTAATGGCTTTAAAAAGCATCTATTTTCACGGTAACAAGTAACTTGACACTAAGTACTCATAAAGCACTCATATGGAAGATATAATTATGGAATTAGTATTGTGCAAATCTATTCAACCACACACACACACACACACACACACACACACACACACACCTATTAAAAACAGTACTAAGAAATCAAAAAGAAAAAACTACTAAGGGAAATAGACCAGTAATTGAAATGAGCATTTCTTAGTTTATTCCTATGGTTCCATTCCAGTCTTGAAATCTCTCAAAGATAATTATCCCTTGTATTTGTGTGGTGCTTTACTGCTTACAAAGCAATTTCATAATTTTCATTTCATTTGAAATAATGACTGCCTAGAATGCACTATCTCTTTATCTCAAACTCTTAGATTTGTTTGAAGATAAGGTTAGCAGTTGAGTGAAATATGAACTGGAGAGGGGAGACCTGGAAACAAGAAGACCAACCAGAAGGTTATTGCAATAATCACCATGGGAGATTTTAAAGACTTGTACCCCAGTGATAGTTGAGTGGAGGAGAAGATACACTCACAGAAGACATCTCAGATAAGGGGAATGAGAGTAAAGAATCAAGGATAACACCAAGGTTGTGAGCTTGGGTGGCTGGAAGTATGGCAGTACCCTCAACAATAATAGGGAAATTCAGGGAGGACAGGCTTTTGAGGGAAAGATATGGAGTTCTGTTTCTGATATCATAGCTGCACCTTAGAAAGCTGCCTATTTTATCTGAACAAGTGGCTTCCAAATAGAAAGGAAAGGGTGGCCATTGTATCATGGCTACATTTTAGGTTAAAGACAGTTCAGTGTTTGGATTAAAAATCACACTCTACTGTGTGTAGCTACCTAGATTAAAGGTAGAATTTCGGAAGCTAATGGAAAAGATATTCTGAAGATCTAGATTAGAATATCCAAAAGGCATTATTAAGGTTGATATTAAGAACTAGGGTATTGTTTCTTTTTGGCATTCCCATACCTTTTAACATCTTTGCAATTTTAAGCTAGATTTAAAATGTCATAGTTTTAAGTCAGAGATAATTTTATTATAGGGTTCAAACAAGTTCAATTCAACAAAAATTTATTAAGAATCTATTATGTTCCAGGTGTTGTGATTCATAGTGGGAGTTAAAAGACAAAAACAAAACAAAACAGTTCTTTACCCTTAAGAAGCTTACACTTTTACATTTAATTCCATGAGACAAATGGAAGGAGCAGGAGGAGCCTGTCCAACTTTCTCTCCTTTTTCCCATCTTAGTCACAGGAAAATGATCCAACTTGAGTCACAGTAGTTCTCATAAAGTACTGCTTAGGACCTTAACTGATGAACTCACTCTTTATTCCCTATTGTCATTAGCCAGCTTTAGTCTAAAGTTGAGATTTGTACTTTTAAGAAATATCAAGTTTTCAAAATTCATAAGCTAATAAAACTCTCTAAAAATTTCAGCACTGCCCTGCCCCCATCTCAGCCTTCATTCTCCTTCATCCTATTACCTAGTATCTGTTCAAGGCCAACTTGCTCAAAACTCCCTTAATGTAATAAAATCACCACTCCCATTCAAAAAAAAAAATGATGAATAGAAAGAAAAGGCAGGAAATAATAGAGTCTTTGGCTTGGAAGGAATTTTAGAGGTCATCTAATACAACCTGTAACTGGAGCATAAATCCACCTTACGACATCATCAATGATTCATCATCTAGTCTTCATTTGAAAACCTCTAATGACTAAAAACTTATTACCTACCAAGGCAACCCATTCCAACCTTGGACAGCTCTAATTCACTGGATTCTTGATTTAAATCAGGAAGGAATCTTATAGATCATGCGGTTTAACCACATCATTTTACAAAGCAAGAAAGTGAGGTCAAGAAAAAAGTGATTTGCCTAAGCTCAGGAGCATCTGATATTCAAACCCACGTGCTCTGACTTTAATCCAAGACTTTCCCCAGCAATTAGAGAGTCTTACAATTAGAAAGTCCTTTTCATGTAGAGTCAAAATATGCCCCTGACTCTAGCTTTTTAGTTCTAGAACTGCCCTCTAAGACCAAGCAGAACAAGTCTAATCCCTTTTCTAGATGACCACTAACAATATTTGAAGACAACTACCACATCACCCTTCTCTCCCTTTGGCAAAGTAAAACTCATTTCTTTCAGCCTCTGTGTCTAATTTCCTTTACTTGTAGGACAACTAGATAGCACAATGAATAAAGTGTCAGGTCTGGAGTCAGGAAGACTCATCTTCCTGAGTTCAACCCTGGTCTCTCACACTTAAGACCTGTGTGACCTTAGGCAAATTACCTGTTTGCCTGAGTTTCCTCATCTGTCAAATGAGAAGAAAATAGCAAGCCACTCCAGTATCTTTGCCAAGAAAACCCCAAATGGGGTCAGACATATATAAAACAAAAAAGATGATATAATATTGCAGCTCTAAATGGATGAGAATATTTTGTATGTATATGTATGTATGTGTGAATGCACACAGAAACACACAGTCCAGCTCACAAACTGAAAAAGTATTTAACACACAACTGAAATCCATTCAACCTGTCCTAGTGCCAAACCACATGTGTTTAAAGCTTCAACAAACTGTCTGGTTTGTTCCCATCTCACACGTAAACACTGTCAGGCAGGGTTGGAAATTGTGCACGTTGTGTTGGATGGAACCTATAACTGGTTCTATAGGAAGCATATTGTTTCCCCATATGGGCTGGTGGGGATGGCAGCTGGGAGGGGAGGGCTTCCCTCTGCCCAGCTCCTGGCAGAGGAATGTGCCAGGAGAAAAGAAAAGAACTCTGCCCTAGAGTCCTAGGATCTAAGCTGAGGACAGCTCAAGGGCAGAGGGAGCTTTCTGAAATATGTGGGAAGGGTAACTTAATAGGGAACAATGTAGAAAGGAGAGAGAGAGACAGAGAAACAGAAGGACAGAGAGGGAGATAGACAGAGAGGCTGTCTGACGAAGCTGATTTTTTTAATGCAGATGCTACTGGTGGAGGAACAGGGTGGGAGCGCTGTGTTCAGCTACATTAGTCAGGGATAGAGTTTTAATAGGCTACAGAAGGAAATGATAAAGGCAAAGTTAGGAGAAGCGAGTAACTCAATTTTATATAGTTGAGCTCTTCCGGAGGAGGCCGCTGAGGCAGCTGTGTTTGTCTGTTTGGTCCCGTGGCAGCAGGGCCACTGTTGGGGTCATAGCAGACACTGGCATCGGGCCCTTTTACCAGAACAAAAACAAGCCCGGAGGCCTCTGGGAGGTGACCCCGCGGCATCTCCTGCAGTGACACCGAGACATCCCAGGGCTCATCAGTGATGCCTACCTGTATTAAAATGGAACGGAGAGGCTGGGGACTAGGCTGTCATCTAGAGTTACATGAGAAGGGAAAGACCCAGCTTCCGAGGAGGCTCTGCCTGAGCTGGGAAGAAGAACGATCTTTTAACCACCTCGTAGCCAGAAGCCACGCCCCAGGCTCCAACCAATTCATATTCTCTAGCGAGGGGCTACAGAGAAGACCAGGGGACTCCTCCCACTGAGCAGGCATAGGATGCTGCGCGTTAGAAGACACGGTATAGGGTTGAAGACATAGCGAGGAAAAATGCAGCAGAAGGCCCTCCTTGTGCATCGATTAATTAATTAAAATGAAATTATTTTATGGTAATAATAATTAATTAGTGCACATTAACAGTAGAATTTGAATCCAGATCTCCCTGATTCCAAGTCCTGCAGTCTACCTAGACTGGCCTTTAAAATCCAATCTCCTTGGCTCCATAGAATTCATTTAAACTGTATATAATAGAGCTGGAAATTACCTCAGAGATCATCCAGTCCAATTACTTCTTTTTACAGATAAGGAAACAGACCCATGGAGTCCCATTTATATTATATAGATATATGTAATTATATACACATATTTGCATATATTTATATATACAAAAATTATCCTTGAGTGCAAATCAGTTTTGTTTCACTACTCTCAACTTTCTGTCCCTTGTTCCCTTATCTTGAAAAAAAAAAAAAAAGGATTTAGGTGTCTATATAACCTAGTCCCAATCTACCCTTGCAACCTTTCTCCAAACCCCAAGCTCATAAATTTCCCCTTTGCCAGAAAAGCTCTTTTCTCCCATATGTACTTATTAAAATCCTGTCTATCTCTCAAGGCCTTGCTGAAATGCTGCCTTCACCATGAAGCCTTGCCTGATTCCACCCAGCCTGCTGGAGTCTTTTCATTCATTCCCTTATTCCACTTACACACTTACCACATAGTACTAATTATTCTAGTTATTTGTACATACATGTTAACTTTCCTCTTATGTGACATATTTCAGAAAGGTTTGCTGACAGTGAATCTGTCACCTGCATTGTTCATGTACTATTTTTCTGAAATTAGGTACAGAAGGGCCTTCGTTTTTTAAGAGATCCCTATGCCAGGATATGTACTTTGGGAAGACTAGCAGGTTAAATCTTGATCAGCTTACAATCTTTTCAGAGGTTAACTCTCCAATTTAAACAGTTTAATAAAGCCTTAGGAAATGAAAGCTACCAATGGAGGGTAAGAAGGTGGTCTCCAGGAAAAGGGGACATTGATGTGAAGGGGGAAGGGGATGAAAATCAAAATGGGACAAACTTTATATCACAGTTGAAAATGAATTCACCCAATTATCCATATTCCATTACATCTACAAATATGTACACACAAAGACATACATATACAGGACAGGGAGTTTTCATTCATGCCTTAGAGATGATACCTGAAGAAAAAGAAAAAGCTATTTTAATAGACCCCCATATGCCTCATAATGAGCTGAAAGAAAATTGAAAAGCAGCAACACATATCCTAGGACATTAAAAACTGCAACTGGGCTTGCCT
Organism: Sarcophilus harrisii; assembly: GCF_902635505.1. Classification (NCBI taxonomy): domain Eukaryota; kingdom Metazoa; phylum Chordata; class Mammalia; order Dasyuromorphia; family Dasyuridae; genus Sarcophilus; species Sarcophilus harrisii. The sequence continues at coordinate 492,201,348 of NC_045428.1, forward strand.
ACATGGAAATAAGTATTTACTTTACAAGTAGAGAGTAACGAGAGGATAGAAGAAGTGATACAAGAACACTCTCAGGGTCTCTAAAGATTAGATTATTGTTCTGACATGGGAGACATTGGCACAGGACCACCCAGCATGGCATAATAATATCAAAGAAGGTGCTGTGCTCCTTGAACAAAGCAGAATTGCATTAGCCCAAAAGAAATGTGAAGGGTGAAAATTTAAAGCCATTTCCTCTCCAAATGTTTCATCTGTACCTGATCTGTGGAAGAGCAATCTGATCTTTATTGGTCTGATCAGCCACAATCAAACATGCTTTAGCTTGAGTCTAACATAATGATGTCACTTTGGTCCTCTTAAGGATGTAGGGCAACTAGTTGGTATAATGGATAGAGCACCAGCTCTGACCTCAGACACTTAATACAACTGAGTGACCCTGAGCAAGTCATTTAACCTAATTGCCTCCCCCCATTAAAAAAGAACATAGGACCACCATCATCACTGGAAAGTTAGAGTTACAGGGGAACTAAAAGTCACTGTGGCCTGGTGACCAGGCTGCTGGACTGGGAGTCAAGAAGACAAAAGATTTAATTCCTGCCTCAGACCAGTGTTAGCTGTGACACATGACATGTTGCTTGACTGTTGTTCCTTTTTTGTAAAAAGAGGCTAATGATCATATCTTTCCTACAAAAATGCTTTTATTAGTATTATAGATATGTGAGTTGTTATATTATATTATATTTTACATATATAATTATTCTAATATTATTATTATTAATAATCTTCCACCAAAACCTATCTTCTCCTTATTCCCTTACTCTTATTCCTCCACAAGGCAAGTTTGAGAGATTTTTGGATCAGAGATTCAGAGCTACAAAGTAATTCAACTCTTTCATCTTATGGATTAAGAAACTGAGTCAGGCAGAGGTTAAGTGATTTAAGTATCTGAAGTAGGTTTTGATCTCAGGTCTTCTTAACTCCAAGGCCAGTTCTCTTTTGTTCAGATAAAATGACCATTTAAACAAGACTACAAGATATATTTTGTTGGAATAAGCAGGTTTTTATTTATTGAGGCTATGTGCTTAGTTAACATTTCTAGATCTTGGAGGTGAATAGAGGGCAGATAGGTGGTACACCATTAGACATGGAGTCAGGAAAACCTGAGTTCAAATTCAGCTTCAGATACATACTAGCTATGGGATCCTGGTCAAGTCATTTAATCTCTGCCTGCTTCAGTTTCTTCATCTGTAAAATGGAGATAATAATAGCACTGGTGTCTCAGGTTGTTGGGAGGATCAACTGAAATAATTTTAAAGCACTTAGCACAATGCCTAGCACACAGTAAGTGTTATATAAATATTAGCTATTAATAGGGCTCCCAAAAAGATATAATGGTAAGATCACTATAATGATTAATATTCTCCAAAGGGTCTTTCAATCTCCTATGATGTGAACCTTCTACTGAAAGACTTAATAAGCTTCTTGAAGAAAGTAGATTAACACAACTCATACCTATAAAACAATGGAAAAGGCTGCTGGCATAAATAATAAATTGCCCCTCACTTGAGGAACTCAGTGATCATTTTTCAGGGATGTTACAAAAGAGATTCATTCACTGAACAAGAGGTTTTTTTGGTAGATGACTTCCCAGATCTCTTCCAATTCTGGGTTTACAAACAAAGTACCAAGTTTAATATAATCAGGATTTGAAATGTACTATACAAATACATTGATTATACCTTCACTTCTGACCTTTTTAAACCATAGATCCAAAAATGTATTAAGAGAATTTGAGGGGCATTTTCAATCAGATTTTAGACCCCCTGGAGTGCCAATTTTGCTCAGACCAAATTCAGAGAACCACAGATGTCCAGTAACTGTCATCTTTTTATTTTCTTCCCCTTCCCACTCCTCCTCTTTTTCTTTTGTAAGGAGATTCCCTTCTGCAAAAATATCATTGTTAAGAGACTAAAGTGCTTGTAAGATAGGGGCTGCCTAGTATGAGTATTTCACTCAAGATGAGAAAATTTTTGGATGGCTCTTGGCTGGTCATCACCACCTCCAGAGAAGAGGAAGGAAAGAAGGAAACATCTGGAAGTGACAGCATTTCGTTCTGGACCTTGCCCACATGAATGATGCACTAAGACAATTCTCTGCCTTATCATAAATTCTGCAAACTCATGAACTTTGCAATCTCTGAAGCTCGGCACTGTATGGAAGCCACTTATCTTGTGCTGAAAGCAATATAAAAACAGATGGCAAAGAGTGCATCAAGAGATAAATCAGCGGTCTCACTGCCAGGAGTTTGCGGACAAATCCAACACAGCAAGACTTTCGGACATGGGACTTGCTCAACTGGGTCATTCCTGGGGTGAAGCAGCCTGGCCTAGTGGAGAAGGCAGATGAAAAAGAGACAGAGAGACAGAGAGACAGAGACAGAAAAACACAGAGAGAGAGAGATAAAGAGAGAGAGAGAGAGAGAGAAAAGAAGAGAGAGAGAGAGAGAGAGAGAGAGAGAGAGAGAGAGAGAGAGAGAGGAAGAGAGAGAGAGACAGATAGAGAGAGAGAGACAGAGACAGAGACAGAGAGAGACAGAGACAGAGACAGAGAGAGTCCTTTGTAAGGAGATTGAAGATCCCATCTCAAACTGCCCCAGTAAATCTTACTTGCCCTGGACAGCAGACTAAGCTATAGGCTGAGAGATGACATGGTGGCTCTCTTTCAGCTAAAACATTATCTCTAGAGTTGCTTCCAAAGTTGGCACCCCAAAGTGGGACCCACGTAGTAATTTATCCCTGTAGTAAAACTAAGTCAGTACCAAGAGAATACTAAAAAATGCTTACAGTGACTATAGGCAGGTCAAAGGCATAAGAGAACAAAGAAAAGGGGGAGGAAGAAAGGGAGAAGAAAATGAGTAGGATAAAGAAAGAAAGGGTTACCAAGAAGAAAAAGGAGAAAGGAAAGAAAGGGGGGACAGGAATAAAAGAAGAAAAACAAAGGAAATAAAAGAAGAAAGGAAGGATAAGGGGACAGACAGAAAGGGAGAAGAAAGGAAGAAAAAGAAGACAGGTAAAGAAATGGAGAAGAAAAAGAATAGAATAAAGAAAGGAATGGGGGTCAGGAAGATATAAAGAAAAGAAGTAAATGGAAAACTTACAAGGAAAAAGGAGAATGGAAAAAGAAAAGAAGGAAAGAGGTATAGAAAGAAAGAAAAAAGAAAGGCACAAGAAAAGAAAAAGTAGGAAAAACAAAAGGAAGAGAGGTGAAGAAAATGAAAAGAAAAATAGGTCTATATAGCAAAGTTCAAGTTCCATTTAGTTAAATCAGTTTCCTTTAGTCTGAACCTTTCTTCCAAGAATATAAGTTGCTCAATCATTCCCAGCTTTATTTTTCTCATCTATAAAGGGAAATATTTTTGTGAATCTCAAATGAGAAAAAAGGTGGCAAAACATTTTGTGATGTAAACTTTAATGTCCTCTATATGTTAATTATTACTAATATTATTGTAATAAAAGGTAGGTCCATAAAGAATATGGAAAGAAATCAACTGTACCAGTACAGGGCGAGGAAAGCATGGACAGAAAACAATCTGTGAAATTCTGTTGTGGTGTAGTGGACTGAAAGTATTCATAGACATTTGACTTCCATGTAAAAAATTTCACATGGAAAACAAAAAGAAACCTGATCTTAGGCAAAGTGTTTAAAGGTACAGAATCCAGAATAAGAAAAATGGCTCCTCTATTGTATTCCTCTTGGACAAATCACATCTCTACTGTGTTCAGTTTGGGGCCTCACATTCTAGAAAGATATTCATAAATTAAGGAGTAACCAGAATAATATGGGGGAAAAAAAACAATGAGGGAAGTGGAATTGATATGAAAAAAATGTATCTATTTAAGGAACTGCAAATATCTGGCCTGAAGAAGAACACCTGAGGTAACCTGATGACTGTCCTCCCATATCTGAAAGGACTATCATGTGAAAGACGTATTCCTTTTGGTTCTACAGAACAGAACTGGAAGCAATGAGTATAAATTAGAAAGAGGTTGATTTGGGGTTTGGGGTAAAGAAATATCTCTAAGTCAAAGCTATCCAAAATAGAATTGGCTGACTCAAAAGGAAGAGAGGTCTATGCTCTTGGTGATCTTAAACCAGAAGTAGCATAACCACTTGTTGTTCTGAGAGTCTATGGACATATATATTTCTTGTGCTCCATAAAGATCCACCAATGTTTTTCTTCCATCAAGTATTAATAAATATCAAATTATGAATGAGGATGGTAATGTTGAAAATGTACTTAGAGAATCACAATGATTAACACAGCCCTGTGAACCTGAGACCTAAGAAAAATCAGGCACAAATGAATGAAAACTTAAGTCTCCCTTCATAGCACTGCATTTCATCATTGTTACTGGAAATAATTCTCAAAATTGAGCAGAAAGCTCAAGGTTTTATGGCAAACTAGCTACCTTCTAAATCAACTTATTCTATTGTTGGAAAATGATTCATTACACTGAACCAAAATCTGCCTCTCTTTGATCTCCAATTGTCAATCCTAATTTTGTACTCCAGAATCTGCTCTTCTGGGTGATACATAAATGGATGCTTGAGGGAGTTAGAGAAGAATAAGGGAAAAAAGAAAAGTTGAGGTTAGAATGTAGAAGGGGTAAGAAAAAGAAGATCAGGAGGCAAGGAGGAGGAAGAAGAGAAGAAGAAGAAGAAGAAGAAGAAGAAGAAGAAGAAGAAGAAGAAGAAGAAGAAGAAGAAGAAGAAGAAGAAGAAGAAGAAGAAGAAGAAGAAGAAGAAGAAGAAGAAGAAGAAAGATGATGATAATAGTGACAATGGAAGAGGGGGAGGAGGAGGAGGAGGAGAAAAAGGAGAAGAGAAGAAGGAAGGGAAAAGGAAGGGAAGGAGAGGACAAAAGAAAGAAATAAAAGAAAAGAAGAGGAGGCAAGGAGGGGAGGTAGGGGAGATAAGATGACAAAAAGGAGAAATAGGAGAGAAGGAAATGAAAAAGGAGAGGAGCAAAAATTGTATTTATATAATACTCTGATGTTTAATAATAACAACAGCTAGCATTGACATGTTTTATAAAATGTATGTCATTCTGTTTAAGCTTTCTTCTCTCAACAACCTGTGAGATAGATAGCAGAAACATTCTCATTCTCATTTGGCAGATGAGGAAACTTGAGTTCCAAAGAGGTTAAATGCTTTGGCCATAGTCATACAGTTAGTCAGTGTTGGAGCCAGATTGATTGACTATAGTTCTCAGAACAGAATAAGAACCTCTCCCTGTGACCTGCAAAAAGTTGTAGGAGGACAGAAAGGACCCATCAGACTAGTGATCCTCTACTATTATAGTTGGCTTTTTAAACACTCTACAGTCAGAAGTGATTATAGGGCAAAGGAGCTTCTCTGCCTCCCCAAAGAATAAGGGACGTATCCTATCAGGGTCAAACAAAAAGCACCACCTCAGGAGGAGATGAACTCGAAACATGTGATGACACCAGTATTTATTCCATTTCAAGCAGGAGATGCCTGCCTGCTGGTATTGCTTCAAAACACCCACACCCTCCTTCTCCCCTCTTCCACCAAACCCAACCATTGAAATGTTAGAGCTCAGACCAGCGGCTGCACAGAGACAATAATCACTAATCAAGTAGAAGTTTCATTCTAATCAGTTCAGTTGTTCAAGGAAGAAACACAGCCAGTGGCTAGGCTGGGAGAATTATCATTCATCATTGCCACATGCTGAAGGGGCCACCCGTAGGGCTGAGTCACCACCAGCCTGACTGACCTTCCTCTCCCTGGGTGGTTTCTCTTGGCATCAACTGGGCATTCTGCAGAGCAGCTGCTGGACAAATGGAAATTTTCTCTGCGGGATTTTTCTGTTTCCCATTCTGTTCTTCCCCCCCCCCAAATAAGAACTACAGATTTTTAGAGCTAGACAGGGCTCAAAAGAGGTCATCTAGTTACCTTCTTATCTCTGGTCAGACTTAGCTAACATTATTTTTCAGCACCTAGGAGAGTAGCAGCTACAGGATAGGTTTTTAATAGACACTAGGTCTTTAATTTTCTTAGGCAATACTACAATGTTATTAGTGAGTTATTTAGATTCAATAGGACTTTGTGACCTTTTAATAAGGTTTCAATCAGTTATTGATGCTGCTGGTTGACATTAACAATATTGGTTGAGAAAAACTTATGTGAGCTATTCTGGTATGGATTTTGATAGATACTAGAAGTATCTCTTTCTGTGTGTCTCTCCTTTCTTTTTCTGTCTCTCTCCATCTTTTTCTGTATTTGTATCTCTGTCCCTATAACTCTATTTCTCTATCTCTTTCTCTGTCTTTGTCACACTATCTCGGTGTCTGTTTGCATATATGTCTGTCCTTCTTTTTCTGTCTTTTATCAATCTATCTGCTTCTCTAGGATTATCTCTCTCTTCCTCTGCCTTTCCCTATGTCTCTTTCTCAGTCTCTCTGTCTTTATCAATCTCTATCTGTGCCTATGTCTTTGTCTGTATGTCTGTCTGTCTGTCCTGCTTGGTTGAGTTCAATTCTATTCTGCTCTCTTTCATTCTCTCTGTCTGTCTCTTTGAGGTCTCTCTCTGTAATCTATCTTCCCCCTCTCTTTCATCACAGTATATTCTCCCACATATTTACCAGTAATGATTCATAAGTGAAAAGTGGTTTAAAAGACCTTTAACAGGACAAGTATGAACAGAAAGGGTGATGGGCCAGACATGTAGAAAGAAAAAATGATAAGAAATGGACTGTGTCCACAAAATAACAAATGACCCAAAGAAAGATTTTCAGATGGGTCATCTATGGAGAAATTGTGGAGGAACATGGAAAAAGACCTGAGAGAGTAAAGTTCTTTACCTAAAGTCCATGAACTTTAAAAAATGTTAATAGCTGTATTTACAAGTAATTTGTTTTCTTTGTATTGTTATGTATTTTAGTTTTTGTATTTAAAAGCATTCATGGGCTTTACTAGCCTGCCAAGGGGTTTTTCTCTCACATACTTTCACACATACACACACAATGTTTAAAACCCCTGAAAAAACCTGGATGTACAATGGTCTAAACCAGCATAGAAAGTATTTACATTATTGCCATTCGATATTTATTAAAGTCTCAAAGTATACCTTAATTTGGCAGGTATTTTGTAAATCTTCAAGCATTGCACAAATATGTTTGTGGTGGTTGTTGTAGTTATTAATATTATTACTGTATAATTAATTAACAATTCATCCAAGATAAAGCAGTAAGGTACTTTAAATGAGAGATAGGTTGTATATGCTAGATTACTCAAACTGTCACCACTGCCTTCACCAGTTTCTCACTTAAGACTCTAAAGTAGACAAACAGCCCAGACTCTTAACCCAAAAGCTCTGGGAAGAGTGACTTTAAACAATGGCAATCAAGTAGAGGCCTTACAGTTGCTTTTACTGCTGCATCTTAAGGACCACAGGACTTTTCCATTTCACTTGCAATTGAAACCTTCAATATGTGCTGTCTCTCCAATTTGAATGTGAGCTCCTTGAAACCAAGGATAGTCCTATTTTTCTATTTGTGTCCTCAGTGCCTAGCATGAAGTACACATAGTAAACACTTTAAATGCTTCATTCACATAGCAACAACAGCAGCAGCAGTACTTTTAGTGATCAGCAATAGATGTGGTAATAGAAGTGATAGTAGTAGTAATGGTGGTAGTGGTGGTAGCTGTAGTAGTTGTAGTATTAGGGGTGGTGGTATTAGTACTGGTAGTGGTAGTGGTAGTAGTATTAATACTAGTACTAGTGGTAATACTACTACTAGTAGTTTTACTATCCAGGATCACCAGAAATGGAAATTCTATAACCCCCACCTTTGTAGTCCATTCCAGAGTTAATTCCCTAAAAAATATCCCTTCTATGTAGAAGTTTACATTATTAAAAGAAAGAAAAGATCAATAGAAACAATTGGAGCCAGAAGTCCCAAATCTACCAGTTACTAACTATTCTGCCTTGAGAGACTTATCTGACCACTCTAATTCTGCATTTTAAAGGATCATTGAACTAAAGTTGAAAGAGATTTCAGAGGATTTCTAATATAAGTCATTTTATAAATGAAGAAACTGAGATCCAGAAAATCAAAATGATTTGATGCTTAGAGGTAGTAAGCATTTGAAACCAGGTCCTCTGATTCTAGAAATCGTGCTCTTTCCACTGTTCTATGCTTCCCCTCCAAAATAATTCATAGCATCATAACTTTATACTGTAAAGTAAAAGTTGTCCATAACTGATGCCAATCTTTTTGGGGGGATAGACAGGAAATTGGGATTAAACTCAACTGGTAAACTTCAATTGTATTCTACATTTGACTCCAGATTTTATCATTACTAGCTCCCTCAGTTCCAGTGTAGCTGTGTCTGGGCCATCATCAGTCATCTTGACTGGTCTTGCCACTGAACTCCAGAGACTCTGGAGGAGAGAGTGAGATGGTTACTTTGCCTCCCTTAAATCCAATTCACATGCAAGTCATGACATCCTCCTCAAGATGTCATTAGTCCTCTTGGAGAACAAAGGATGAACAACAACAATGTGAGCAGTCTTTGTGTGGACTTAGAAGCAGCAGAAATACCCAAGAACATCACAGCACCCATGTAATCTTGGTTAAGTCACTTTAACTTTGGGGGCCTTCAGTTTATTCATGTGTCAAATGAGTCTCTGAAGTTCTTTCTTTAGAATTATGGGTTTCTGGCACTCCTTCTATCACAATGACCACCAAAATGTAAAAGACTTAGGATGAAATGTTACTAGAGCAACAGCTGTGTCTCACTTCCTCCCCTGTATTTACATCTTGCATTTGCTCCACCTTCTCTCCATAGACTATTCAATCCAAGAGAGACCACAGATTCCCTTGTCAGAGGTGCCCATACAAATAGTCACCATTTATTTTGGTTATTGATGGCAGTTCTGACATGGCAGAAATGTACCAGGGAAATCCCCTGCACATGTTTCCACTCGCTACCTATATCCCCTTCAACCTCCATACCTATTTTCCCTATGAAGGTAAGAAGGATAATAATATATACTTATGGATCACCTAGGGTTATTAGGGAGGATCAAAAGAAAGAATGTGTGAGAAAATGATTTGTCAACTTTAAAAGACTGCACCAGTGGTTCTCAAACTTCAGGCAGTAGCAGAACCTTTCACTTAAAAAAAAAAAAAAACCTTTTGTGGAACCCTGGGAGGAAAATCTTTTAAAATGATTTTTTTAAAAAATAAAGGCCTGTTCTTAAATGTAAACTCTGCTGAATATGTGGACCTCCTTGACCTACTTATAAAAACAAGTGAGCTCCTGAAGAATGACCCCTCTTTTATCTCTTTCCATTTCAAATGCATTGAGTAAAACAAAGAAGGAGGAGGGAAAGCTCTCTAAGGATCAAAGACATTCTTCTTTCCAGACAGAGCCTTCTATGGAGCCAAGGAAAGGAAAGATGGAGACACAGAGCTTAGCATGGCATTAAGTCCCGAAGGTGGAAAGAATCAAGGAGGAAATGGACCAGCTCAATATCTTAAGTGGGGCTTATTTTAGGGAGATAATAGCTGCAGCTGACTATGAGATGAGACACCTGAGGGCTACTTCCTACTGATCTTTTTCATCTTCCTTAGTGGGGCTGATGAATATCATGGAATCACTATTGGAATTGGAAGAGCTCTCCTCAGAGACCCTGTAGTAGCCCCTGAATAGGAAGCTTTTATGTAACATCTCTGACAAGTGATTATTTGCCCTTTACTTGCAAATCTCTAGTGAAAGAGAACTCACTATCTTTCTAGTGGAATCTATCACATTATATCTATCACTTTATACCATGTGACCTTGGGCAACTTATGACATCTCACTGTGCCTTAGTTTCCTCAAAATGAAAGTGTTGGACCAAATAACCTTCCCTATTACAGTTGGAGCACACTTCCATCTTCCCAAACACCCCAGTTCACAATCTAGCAGATATTTCTGGCTCTTTCCTATCTCACCCCTCCAAATACAATATGCTGCCAAGCCTTGTCAATTCTGTTTGCAGACCTCCAATACATTCTCCCTTCTTTCCTCCCACACTTCTACCCAACTGATTTAAATCTATATTGCCTCATATCTGGATTGCGCAATAACCTAATGGTTGTTCCCTTCACCTCAAGTTTCTCCAAACTCCAATACATCTACCATTCAATTGCTCTCTTCTGGATGCTCTCCAGCTCGACAATGTCTTTCTCAATATGTGCTGCTCAGAACTGAACACAGCATTCTTGTTGTTGTCTTGCCAAGGCAAAGTAGAATTGTACTATCACCTCCTTATTCCTGGATGCCATGACTCACTTAATGCAGCACATTATCACATTACTAATTATAAATCACTTTTGACTTATATTGAACTTGAAGTACACTTTTCAAAAAAAATCTTTTTGCAGACACACTGCTCTCTTATCATTCTTCCTCTGATGTGTACTTGTAAAGTTAATTTTTTTAACCCATGTATTAGACATTGATTCAACCTGTCAAGATCTCTTTGGATTCTGACTATGACATAGTATGTAGCTCTTGCTCCCAACCTTGTGGCACTTCCAAATTTAATAAGCATGTCATCTGTGCCTTTATTCAAGTCATTGATAAAGATGTTAAACAGCACAGAGCCAAGCATAGATCCCTAGGGCAATCCCCTGGAGACTTCCTTTCAGGTTGACATTGAACCATTAATGACTATTCTTTGAGTCCAGCCATTTGGTCAGTCAGTTCTGAAGCCATATAATTATACTATTTTCTAGATCATATCTATCTATCTTTTCCACAAGAATAGGATGAAGGACTTTATTATTTGTTGAAACCTAATATATTGCTTTCACTTCTGAACCAATTATCTAATCAGAACATCTTTTCATCTACCTGAGTGGCACCTGAAGCCACTAATCAACTTCACTCCATCTGAAACAGCACCTTCCCACCAAACTGGGGCTTCTAACCGTGGATCAGAGCAGATTCTATGCTCCCAAACTTTATGTCTTTGGGACTCCCACCTTAAGGCCTTCTTAATTAATAATCGAATACAATATATTTGCATTGTATTGCTTACAAATATAATTGTATTGTATACAAATACAAATATACAAATACAAAGTATTGTCTTTAACCACTATTATATCTCAGTTTTCAGACCATGCTTCATCTTCTCTTCCTATACAACAAACCAGCTGATGGCTGTTTTGCCTAAGTTAACTATCACCTTTCCATTTCTTATTCTGTCACAGTAATCAAATCAATTGGCTCTTAAAATTGCAGGTTGATTGGCTGTCATACATCAATTCACTATTTATGTAATTTTGTAGTCTAAAACACTCTTCTCTGACCACCATTTGCCTATATACATTGACTTTCCCTATAAGAATGTAAGCTCCTTGAGAGCAGGGTGTATCACTCTGTTTCTATTCCTAAAACTTAGCAGGTCACCTGGCACACAGTAAGAACTTAATAAATTCTTGTAGAATGATTACTTATTGATTAAATATCTCCTTGATCTACAAATTGAATAACTCTATCAAAAAAAAGTAAATAAGGCTGGTGTAGAATGATACATTCTTAAGGAAGCCTCGCTGGACTTTTCTGCTTTGACTTCCTTTTCTTAATGTTCACTAAGCCTCTTTTTTGCCAGGAATTGATGTCAAGCTCATAGGCCTATAATTTGCTGATTCCATTCTTTTCCCATTTTTTTTTTTGAAAATCAGGACATTTGCCCTTTTCCAGTCATGCAATACCTCTCCCATTCTCCACAATCTTTCAAATATCACTGACAGTGGCTCAGCAATCACATCTGTCAGTCCCTTTAGTACTTGAGAATGTAGTTCATCTAAGCCAGGTGACTAGAACTCATCAAGGGCAGCTAGGTGCTCTTTCACTATCTCCCTACTCATCTTGGCTATCAGCTCCCTATTAGCCACTTTTGTTCTGTCCTTTCCAGTCCAAAGGTCATTCTCCTTGGCAGAGAAAACAGAAGCAAGATAAGAATTGAGCAGCTCTGAGCCTTCTCTCTGTCATCTGTTATCATAGTACTATTCACCCCTAAGCAGTGATCCTGTCTTTTCTTTTATCCTCTTCTTTCCCCCAATATAGTAAAACAAATTTTTTTAAATGTTGATCATATTTTCCAAACCAAAATTAAGAACACATAGTCTAACAAAGCATATTTATTATTCTGTAAATAGAACCAAACATTATAAATTCAGGAATTTCCCTGAAAATCCAGTATCTTGAACATAATAAGGCCAATAATAAATATTGAATTAAATCATTGAACGACTGCTGTGTTCCATGAAATGTCTCATGTGCATGCAGAAGTGCACAGGAAGATGGAAATCTGGAACAACGAATTAGAGAAAAGAATAAAGGAGGATGGGATCTAGAAGTAAAAATGATGAAAAGATGATGTTCCCTGGAGTGAATAGAAATTTGGGGGTCAGCCATGGGAAAGGATATAGTAGGTTCCAGCTGGGACACCAGAGAAACTGGATATTCTACTGAGTTCAGAGTTTATGCTATTATAAGTAAGGCAGAACTCTAAGAACATTGTTCAGAAATCTTTAGACTTTAGATTCTCTCATCAAGAGATTGAGCTGCAAATTGTCCTGAGAAAGGAAGCATAACAGCTTCTCTCCTGACCTTTATTTCTTAAGTTCAGGAAACAAATGGGGACAACTCTGAGCACTGGCTACTCCCTCACACTTTGAATATTCTCCCTCTCAACCTTCAAGCATTAGAAGTGCTGTCTCTTTTTAAGACTTAGCTCAAATGCATCTTCCTCCTAGAAGCATTTCCTGGAGCATCTCTCCTCCAGCTTCCAATACCATTCCCTCTAAGGTTAGTTTTCATCAATTCAATTTATCTTACAGATTCTGATTTCTATATTATATTTTCCCCAGTAAGCACCTTAAGAACAAGTAATATTTTTGCTTTTTTCTTTGTATTCTTAAAACAGTATGGTCCCTGGTAATCAGTTTATTGCATTTATTAAATATTATGTACAGTCAGGCAATAAGTATTTTTAAGCAATTCATTTGGGCTACGCAAGTGCTTAGTGGTGGGGATATAGAGTCCTGATCTTAGGACATAGGCAAGTTAAATTGGGGCTAATAGGGAAAAGGTATGAGATGTATATATAGGGGCCTATCTGTGTATGTATTTATATAGATATAGGTATACACACACATACACATATACATATATGTGTGTATAGAGCTAGGTAGCACAGTCCCAGAGTCTTCCTGTATTCAAATCTCATCTTGGACATTAACTAACTACATGGCCCTAGTCAAGTCACTTAACTCTGTTTGCTATGGTTTTCTATCTGTAAAATGAGGAAAAAATGGCAAACCACTTCAGTAATTTTCCAAAGAAAACCCCAAATGAGGTCATGTGACCTCATTCAGTCACATGTGACTGAAATAAACAGAAACAAAAATATATACACATAGATGTGCATCTCTATATATGTATTTAATGATGTTACAAATATGGGATTCACAGAATTTGACAATAGATTGATATGGGGAGAGGTGATAGAGGGGAGTCAAAGCTGACTTACAACCTAAATTGTAAGCCTAAGTGAGGAGAGGATGGTGATGACCTCTACAGTAATAGAAAAGCTGGGAATAGGGAATGTCTTGGCAGTGAGGGGAGAGATATGAGTTCGATTTTGGACATGTTGACTTTACTTTGTCTACAAAACATCCAAATTGAGATGTTCAATAGGCAGTTAGAGATGGGAATCTGAAAGTGAGGAAAGACATTAGGGGTGGACTCAAACAATCAATAAGCATTTATTAAGCACTTACTATCTCATCCCCTTTTTGTGGCTAAACTCCTTCAGGAGGCAGTTCATAACCAAAGCCTCCATTTCCTTTTGTCACACTGTCTTTTTAACTGTCTACTCTTTGGCTTCTAACCTCATTGTTCAAATGAAACTATTTTCTCTAAAGTTATGAATAATCTCTTGAAGATAGACTACCTCAAAAGACCAAGCAATTTTGCATATTGATATATCTATTCCTTTTAGTGTTAATAGTCAAATCTAATGGTCATTTCTCAGTCCTCATTCTCCTTGACCTCTCTGTCACAGCCTTTAAATACTGTTGATCACCTTTTTTGTAATATTCTCTTCTTTCTAAGTTCCCATGACACCACTCTTTTTTTTATTCTTCTCTTACTTGAGGGATAACTTCAGTCTCCTTCAAAGTCTTATTTGTTAGAAGTCATCATGGCATAGTAGATAGAATATTGGATCTAGAATCAAGAAAACCTGAGTTCAAATCTAGTCTTATTCACTTACTAGCTGTGTGACTCTGGCCAAATAATATAACCTCTATTTGTCTCAATTCCCTTAACTGTAAAATGCAGATAATAATAGGGGTGTTGTGATGAGCAAATGAGATGTTTGTAAAAGGCTTAGTAGAGAACCTGGCAAATAGCAATCCCTTTATAAAGGTTTATTTTCTCTCCCTACCCAAACACAAATCTAACTCCTATTAATTTCATTCCAGTGGTTCCCTATCATCTCCAGGATCAAATATAAAATCATCTGTTTAAAGGACCCTTTATAAAGTGACTTACACTCACCTTTCCTGTCTTCTTACATCTCATTTCCCCCTACACACTTCTAAATACTCTAAAGCCCAATGGCACTGGTTTTGCTGTTCTTTTCACAAAACACTGCATCTCTTGATTCTCAGGATTTTTACTCGCCGGTCCTCATGCCTGTAATTCCCTTTTTCTTCATCTCCACCTCCTGGCTTCCCCCCTTCCTCCAAAATTGAGCCCCAAATACCACTTTCTACAAACAATCTTTCCTAACTCCCATCTTAATCTTAGTACTTTCTAACTAAGAGTGAATTTGGATTTAAGTGAGACAAAGCTTAGAAGTCCTCAGCTTTATTCTCTTTCAGAGTCATTGAAGTCATTGGTGAGATGTAAATCAAGTTCACTGGAGATGGCCCAGGATGCCTTGGATGACCATGACTTTTATAAATTAAGTCTTTCCCAGGCCTCAGTTCCTCTCAGGCAATGCCCTTTATATGACTAAGGACTAAAGTCTCAAGTAAAATTCCATCTCTTACAAAAATCCTTCCCTGGCTCATCTTTCTTCTAGTGCCTTCCCTCTATTGTGCATTTTTCTTTATGCTATATATTGCTTGCTTTGCATATGCCTGTTTGTATATTCTCTCCATATTAGAGAGTAAGTTCCTTGAGGACATGAACTGTTATTTGCTTCTTTTTTTGTAGGCCCTGTGCTTAACATAGTACTGGCACATAGTTAGTGTTTAATTGGCATTAACTGATTGGTTACCTCCATGGGTCTCAGTTTCCTCATTTACAAAATGAGAATTTCAATTGACTTTCCCTTGATTCTCTAGATCTAAGATTTCATCAAGGTTTATATATCTGGAAATAATGCTTGGATCCAGAGAAAGTGTTTTCGCAGAAGGAGAAACTATAGCAAAGTTAATAGTGGCAAAGTTAAAAGTGATAACTTGAGAAAGACCCAGGCTCAAGTCTACCCGTGAGATTTTCTGCCATTAAATGATCTTAATGAACAATCTTTCTTGTCCTTCAGAAAGCAAATTCCTGTAGCAGTTCATATCTATTTTCATATGGTAGGTATAATCCTGACCTGGCCACTTCTAAGTCAGTCTCTGCAATACGTCTTGGACCTGGCAGCAATTTTGATTAAATAGATATTAGAACCACAAGATGATGGGCTTTCAAGAACTGGCTGCTGTGGTCCACACGTCCAGATCTAGCTGCATGAGCACTTATCCCGAGAAGAAAAGTGGATGGATTTGTTGTTCATCAAACCAAGTTTTTCCTCACAGAACGGTAGAACTTGCGGAATCATTGAAGTCTTCTCAACATGGTATGACAAACTTTACCAACTTCCAGGAATAGTTTTTCTATAGTTCCTCTCTCTGTACCCTGTCCTGTAAACTCAATCTCAAGCACTGTGCTCTACTCTAGACATAACAATTTGAGATAAACATTGATAAACTGGAGAACATTCATAGGAGGGTAATCAAGATGGTGAAGGATTTTGATTACATACCATATGAAGACTGTTAAAGGAGATAGTCTGGAGGAGAAAAAGCCTAATAGATGACTTCGAGTATTTGAAGAATGGGCATATATGGAAGATCAAAATGATAGCTAACATTTATGTAGGGTAACTATATGGCACAGCAGAGACAGCATTGGGTCTGGAGTCAGGAAGAATCATATTCATGAATTCAAACTTCAGACATGTGCTAACTATGAGACCCTGTACGACTCATTCAACCCAGTTTGCCTCAGTTCCTTATCTCTAAAATGAGCTTAAAAAGGAGATGGAAAATCATTCCAGTATCTCTGCAAAACAACAACAACAACAACAAAGGAGTCATGAAGACTGAAATAACTCAATAATAACATCTATATAAAATGTTAAGACTTGCAAAGTACTTTGAATATATTACACACACACACACACACACACACACACATATATATATATATAATCCTCACAACCATTCAATAAGATTATTATCCTCATTTTACAGATTAGGAAACTAAGTCTCAGAAAGGTTGAATGACTTTTTTGAATTTAAACTAGGGTCTCATCTTATCTGACCCCAAAGGAGTTGAATGAGGAACGATAGTTGGGAGGTGTAAAGGGGCAAATTTAGATTTGATATCCAGATAAAATTCCTTAAAAAGCAAACCTATCCATAAGTGAAACAAGCTACCTGGGAAAATGAATTTCCTCTCATCAGAAGTTGGATAACCATTTGCTAAGTATGTTGCAGTAAGGACTCATTTAAAGGCAGGAATATGGATTCTGTGACCACTTAGGTCCTTTTAACACAAAAATGTTGCCATCCTATGAAACGCTGAGCTAGGCCCCAAAGTCTGCAGGCTAAATTTTTCTCATGGAAACTCAGAGAGCTGAGATGAAAGTCAGACTGGGTCCATGAAAATAATATGAGGTAATTTTTGGCATTCTTATCCTCTGTCACCTCAAACTTGGATAGCCCAGAGTTTCTCTATTCCTATTCTCCAGAATCCATTGAGCTGAAAAGTAGGTGTGGAAGCAGAAACACCCAGTGCTGTCAGGAAGTTTATATTCCAACTAGTAAGAGTGTGTTAACACTTAAAGGTCTACACCTTGGAGATCATCCTCCATCATTTGTATTCAAACTCAAAGCTGCTGAATGTTTTTATCTAATGCGGATATGAAATGCAAAGCCATTTGCAGATTTTGGCAAGAAAGGTAATAACAATCAACAGGGCTAGAGGTACTGAGAAAATCGGACAGCCAGGAGGATCTCCAACTCATGTTATTCAGCATACTGAATAACATCTTGCCTTGAGTTTTCTAGCCCCTGCCAAACTGCGCCCAGGCAGCATTATTCAACATAGATTAAATTCTTGTGCATGGACCTGAAATTAAATGTGACTGAATTTGCTGTTAATTCTATGGGCTTCCCAACCCCCATCCTCATTGCCTAACCTCAGACTTCAACAACTAACAACCTTCTACCTCCAACTCCATCCTCCCGTCCCCCTATTTCCCCCCACCCCCTCCCATCTGCTAATCTCTAACATAGGCTCTCCTCCTGTGATCGGTTTCCTCTCAGGCGCACCAGGATTGATTTCTATCTTCTGGGATATTGAGTGCCTCGGACTTGCATGCAAGGCAAGGAGAGATACGGAGTCCGACGGTCTGTGGGGCATGGGGCCCACTCGGGCGGGTGCCATTCCCCAGCGCCAGGGCTGTCTGGCGTCCGGTGAGCCGGGACAATAGGTACCGCATTTATGCGGAGCTATCTCTAATAGTAATCTGCGGGCTCGGATGAGCTAAGGCTGCAAACCCTCATTTCAGAAAATGGAGATGCTGGGCAGTTAGCAAAGCTGCAGAGCCCCAAAGCCTCTTACACTACTAACTCTCCTCAAGGGCAGGAGAGGGCAGATGGATTTGCATTTGCTGGCTCTCTACCTTTCTCTCTCTATCCTCCCCTTCCCCAAATAAACAGACACTCCTCCCCTGAAGGTCCTGCTTGGTCCCCCTTAGCCTGCCTTGAGCCGAAGTTGATTGGGCTGCATTTGGGGGCTAATGGAAACATGAAAGCTGAATTTCTCAAGCAAGGCCAGGGACCCTTTTGGGTGCTAGAAAGTGGTTTTTCCTGAACTAAGGCCAGATCTATTCCACCCCGACACAAACGTCCTGAAGGGTTGTGAGGGAAAATGAAACAGGGCCAGAGTGGATTCCTGGACATTTTGACGTCGTAGCAGCAGGTTGCTAGTTAGCCAAAGCATGTAATTTTACCTCCTTATTAATTTTTTTCCCTTTCTGGACGCTGGGGTGAGAATGGGGGTTCGGGGTGTGGGAGGTGCTGAGAGGTAGGTAGCACCTGCCGGAGGCCAGGGCCTCTGCGGCTACCTGGACTCCTTCTTTCCTCTCCGGGCTGCAGCAGCCGGCACAAGGGGCGTCCATGCCGGGCCGGGCCCCCAGTGTGTTCTTTGTGCTCTCTGCCGGGGGAGCCAGCGGGTGATACTGCATTTATGATTCATGGGCTGCGGCCGCTGTAGCGCAAGGACGCCAGGCAAGTTATGAAGCCATCAATCTTGGGTCGAAGTTTTCCGGAATGTCTCAGCTAGCGAGACTGAGATGCAGAGGCAAGTGTGTGTAGTTGGGGGATAGGGAGAGAAAAGAAGGGGGGAGGAAGCAGCTCAGAGAAGAGTATGAAAGGAAGTGGGGAGGGAGATAAAGACATAGAAGAGATTGTCTGGCAAATATATTTTAAGAAAACGATTCCCAACTAAGGTAGTTGGAAGGAAGTTCTAGCTGAGGTCATTGGCGCTACCTGGGGTCTTATCATTGGATGCTAATTCTAGGACTGCATATGAACCTATATTTGTTAAATTTCCATCCAACTTTTAAATCAAAACTCAAGTGACACAAAAACATTCTTGATTCTCCAAGTCGATAATGACTGTTTCCCATTCAGATCTCACACAGCACTAGATTTTATACCTCTATAAGGTACTAATCATGTATTGTGTGTGCATTACTGTCTTATTCCTGATTTTAAGTGTAAACTTAATGCTGATACAGACCGAGTCTTTTTGTAAACCTTGAATCAGGGCTCCCCTTCTCCTTCTTAGTAGAGATTTCTGCACAAAGTAATAACATTAACTTTTTAAATGATGATTGATGAATATTGATTTAGAACTAGAAAGCACCTTAGAGACTGTAGGGTTCAGCCTCTCCCCATCAACTGAAGAGGAAACTACTGGTCAGAAAAGTGAAATGGTTTGCTAGGTGATATAATGGATAGAATCTGTATTCAAATATGACTTCAGGCACTAAACAGCTGTATGACTCTGAACAAGTCACTTAATTTCTGTTTGTCTCAGCATTTGTATCCCAAGATTGTTGTGAGGATAAAATAAGATAATAATTTTTAAAACCCTTAACACTGTGCTGACATAGACATGCCTGACATAGTAAGTGCTATATAAATGTTGTTGTTTTTATTATTATTGTTATCCAAAACCAAGTTTGGAACACATAGCATAACCAAAGTTTATTATTATTGTTATTAACTAATATTTAATATGATGTTTTACATGTATGATTTCATTCTATCCTCATAACAACCCCCCCTTATTGTCATCCCCATTTTACAGATGAAGAAACAGTCTGAGAAGGGTTAAGTGACCTGCCTAGAATCAAACTAATAATAAATTCTTCCTAACTCTTGCTTAGTCCTCTCCATACTCTCTTTACTATGCCAAGCTACCATTAAATCTGGTACATTTTCAGCTATACTGTATATTACATTATGACTGACTTTAGCCATATGAATAGAATGCTTCTGTGATCCTGTTGATATAGAGAGCTCCTAATGAAGTAAATCCTTTCACCAATGAAATCCTGAAATTATTGGCTAATTTACAGCCTTAGAGAATAGTCTGAAGTTTTGCTAATAAATTAAGCAAATTGCTCAGGGTCACATAATGGAGATGTATTAGTGATAGGATTTAAACTCAGAGCTTCCCTGGGTTTATCTAACTCCTTTTTCAACTAACTCCCTTTCATTGCTCCACATTATCTCTGTTGCTACTGCTGTTTTTATCATGTCTAACTCTATATGATCCTGTGAACCATCCTTCGACATGGTTTTCTTGGCAAGGACACTAGAGTAGTTCACCATTTCCTTCTCCTGTGAATTAAGGCAAAAAGAAACTAAATGATTTGCTAGTAAGGGTCTGAAGTTGGATTTGAACTCAGGTTCTATCTGCTGAGTCATCTAGTTTGCTTATACAAATATTCAAACCAAATTAAGAATTTCTTGACCTGGTATTTAAGATTTACATGGTTTGAACAGGGACACTAATACATTGTTGGTGGAACTGTGAATACATCCAACCATTCTGGAGAGCAATTTGGAACTATGCTCAAAAAGTTATCAAACTGTGCATACCCTTTGATCCAGCAGTGTTCTACTGGGCTTATATTCCAAAGAGATCATAAAGAAGGGAAAGGGACCTGTATGTGCACGAATGTTTGTGGCAGCCCTCTTTGTAGTGGCCAGAAACTGGAAACTGAGTGGATGCCCATCAATTGGAGAATGGGTGAATAAATTGTGGTATATGAATATTATGGAATATTATTGTTCTGTAAGAAATGACCAACAAGATGATTTCAGAAAGGCCTGGAGAGACTTACACAAACTGATGCTGAGTGAAATGAGCAGGGCCAAGAGATCATTATATACTTCAACAACAATACTATATGATGACCAGTTCTGATGGACCTGACTATCCTCAGCAATGAGATCAACCAAATCAGTTCCAATGGAGCAGTAATGAACTGAACCAGCTACGCCCAGAGAAAGAACTCTGGGAGATGACTAAAAACCATTATATTGAATTCCCAAACCCTATATTTATGCCCACCTGCATTTTTGATTTCTTTCACAGGCTAATTGTACAATATTTCAAAGTCTGATTCTTTTTGTTTGGTTTGGTCGGTTGGTCATATATACTTATTGTGTATCTAATTTATATTTTAATATATTTAACATCTACTGGTCATCTTGCCATTTGGGGGAGGGGATGGGGGGAAGAAGGGGAAAAATTGGAACAAGAGGTTTGGCAATTGTCAATGCTATAAAGTTGCCCATACACATAACCTGTAAATAAAAGGCTATTAAATAAAAAAAAATAAGATTTACATGGTTTGAGTCTAACTTCCCTTCCTTATTTTATTTTCTCTTATTACTATGCTTAAATCCCCTATTTCAGTCACGCTGGATTTCTCAATATCCTATTAAAAATATTTTTTTTAATTTATCCCCAAGACTTTGTTGAAGCTATCTCCCCTATCCCCTAGAATGCTAGATAAAATACTGGTAATAGGAAGAGCTGGGTTTGGGTCTTGCCCCCAATATTTTCTGGATATTTGACATTGGGCAAACTATTTAACTTCTATCAAAATCAGTTTCTTCATCTATAAAATAAAAATAAAAAGATCTCTAGCATTAACCTACCTAAGTTCTTCAGAAACTTGAATGAGAACATGTTTGTAAAGAACATGGCAAACTTTAAAGAATTATCAAAGTGTCAGCTCTTATGCACTTTCCCCATCTGCTCTATCTACCTCACTATTTTGTTGTGAGGATCAAATGAAGGGTCTGGATAAAAAAATATGAGGACCCTTGAGAAAGTTCAGTGTCCTACCAATGTAGTTATTATTATTTTTACTTCAATGTAGTCTAGAGAAAAAAATGGATGACAAGGCTATGAATGACCTACCAATCTATGTGGTGGTGGGGCTCCCCCTGGGCATGGGTATTGGGGTCAGTGATGAAGGAGTGAGGTAGAGTCTCAATGGTACTGGTTAGAGTAGTTCTCCTAGCATAGTATGCTTAGTCTGTGAGGACCATACATTATTCATCCTAATATCCTTTGTAATAACTAATCCTGATTAAAGATCTTGAGTTCCAACTCTGTGGAAGAGGAAGAAATTTGTGACAGAAAAGAACTGGAGATTATTATTGATCACAAAATAGATAATGTTGATTTTATTAAGTTAAAAAGTTTCTGTACAAACAAAACAAATGCAGACAAGATTAGAAGGGAAGTAATAAACTGGGAAAACATTTTTACATTCAATGGTCCTGATAAAGGCCTTGTTTCTAAAATATATAGAGAACTGACTCAAATTTATAAGAATTCAAGCCATTTTCCAATTGATAAATGGTCAAAGGATATGAACAGACAATTTTCAGATGAAGAAATTAAAATCATTTTTAGTCATATGAAAAGGTGCTCTAAATCACTATTGATCAGAGAAATGCAAATTAAGACAACTCTGAGACATCACTATACACCTCTCAGATTGGATAGGATGACAGGAAAAGATAATGAGGAATATTGGAGGGGACATAGGAAAATTGGGACACTAATACATTGTTGGTAGAATTTTGTGTGAATGGACCCAACTATTCTGGAGAGCAGTTTGAAACTATGCCCAAAGAGTTATCAAACTGTAAATCCCTTTGATCCTGCAATGTTTTTAGTGGGCTTATATCCAAAAGAGAGTTTAAAGGAGGGAAAGGGACCCACATGTGCAAAAATGTTTGTGGCAGCCCTTTTTGTGGTGGCAAGAAACTGGAAACTGAGTGGATGCCCTGGAGTGGATGCTCAGGCCAGTTCTAATGATCTTGTGATGAAAAGAGCCATCTACACCCAGAGAGAGGATTGTGGGAACCAAATGTGGTTTACAACATATCATTTTCACTCTTTTTTGTTGTTGTTTGCTTGCATTTAATCTTCTTGCCATCTAGGAGCAGGGGTAGGGGAATAGGAGGAAGCTGGAACACAAGGTTTTGCAAAGGTTAATGTTGAAAAATTATCCATGCATATGTTTTGAAAATAAAAAGCTTTAATTTAAAAAAAAAAAAAAGATCTTGAGCTGGAAGGGCCCTCAGAGATAATCTAATCCAAACTCCTCATTTTATAGATGAGGAAACTGAGGGGCATGAGATAAATGACTTGCCCCAACGTCATACAGAACCAATATTCTTTCCTCCTCACATCACATTTCCTCCTCAATATAATATACTGCCTTACTCATAGCAGACATTAATAAATATAATTTTTTGGAATCATCAATTCTTAGAATTGGAAGGAACCTTTAAGAACACATAGTCCAATCAATCAATGAGCATTTAGTAGTTTCCTACCATGTTCCAACTAATATAGGAGGCACTAGGGATGTAAATGGAAAGAATGAAATGAACATCCCACTCAAGACAGAAATTTACTCTGTAATATCCTTGACAAATGACCATCTAGCCTGTGAATTAATATTTCCAATGATACAGAGAAGATACCATGATACAGCAGGAGGCACGCTCCATTTGGAGTCAGAGGGGTTCAGTTAGATTATTACCGCTGCTCTTTACTACTTATATGACTTTGTGAAATGAGAGATTTAGAATCTATGACTTTTGAGGTACTTTTATCCCTGTATTTATGGTTGAATCCCAAACTCACTACCATTTCATTTTTGTGGTTGTTATGGTTGTTGTTGCAAGGCAATTGGGGTTAAGTGACTTTCCAGGGTCACACAGTTACTAAGTGTCAAGAGTCTGAGGACAGATTTGAACTCAAGTCTTCCTGATTCTAGAACTAGTGCTCTATTTACTATCCCACCTAACTGCTCTACCACCTCATTTTGAACAGCTTTCTTCTACTGAGCCAAATTCTGTCTCCCTAAATTTTTTATTCTTTAGCAACTCTGTCTTTAAAATAACTCTTCAAATAGTTGAAGATATCATTCATTCTTCTCTAATTAATGATAAATAATATCAATGATAATTATCATAAAGCACTTAAGGATTTATAAAGCATTCTCTTTACAACTAAACTTTGAAGAAGGTCAGCCTAGTATTATTATCCCCATTTTAGAGATAGGGAAACTGAGTTATAAAAAGAGTAAATGATTTAATCAAGGTCTCACAGCTAATAAGAGTCAGGAATAGAGTCCCATCTACATCTTCCTCTATTTCCATTGCACCACTTTTTAAAAATTTTATTTTTTATTTAAAACTTAAATAGAAAAGTAGAAAAATAGGAAAAGACAAAACTTGCCATGCGCCCAGTAGAACATAAGAGGATTCAAAATATGAAACAATAAATTTCCATTTCAAGAAAGCCTAAATAATGAATATTACACATCATGTTCACAGTTGTCCATCTTTTCTTTGCTTCCTTGTAGATTTTCTTTTGTTCTCTGCTGTGCATTTTTTACTTTATTCTTTTTTCCCCTTTCCTCCCCCCCACCTCTCACAAGGTTACAACTAAACATGGATATATTTATATATACATATATATATACATACATATAAATATGTACATAAATAAACATATATATATACATAGATATCTACAATCATATTCATAGACATTCATTCATTGTACCAATTTTGAAGGAAGATGCAATATTTCTATGCAGTCTTCTGTTTTCTAGGCTAAATATGATCCTTGTATATTGTGATTTTAAGTCCTCATCATTCTGATTCAGTTCAAATAAACAATTTTTTATTATGTTCCTACTAAGTATGAGGCCCTGTGCTCATCACAGGAGATAAAAAGAGAAATTAAAAAGGACAGTCAGTATTCTGAAGGAGCATCCATTCTGCTGGCTGCTCTCCTCTAGATATACTGCATCCTGTCATTCTTTTCTAAAATAGTGTATCTACAATTGAATGCCTAGCACAATCCCTCACATATATGTCTTTAATAACTATTTGTTGAATTAAAAAAATACTGGAGAAAAATGAATTAATGAATGAATGGAGTATATGAATGAATACATGAAAGTACAGGAGCTGTGTTGCCTATTTTTGCTTTGAGTCCTTCCTTGCTCAATGCTCTATTTTCATTCCCTCCCCATTCCCCTAAGAAGCTATTAATTTTACTGCCATGCTGAGTGGTAATTTATCCCCATAGCAAAGCATGGAGAAGGTAAATCATTGAGAGAATGAAGATTTTTTTCTCTTTATATATTACGTCCCATTTGAAAATAGATGTCTCTTTTCTAAGCATACACTTCCCCCCATGAATTTTTGACCAGAAGATAAGATCTCACATTTAGTACTCAAGGAAACCAAAGGAAGGATGATTCTTGGCTAAGTTTCCTTTACTGATCTTGGTCTGGGCCTAACAGCTTATAGGGGGTAGGGTAGGGTATTGTTGTATCAATCCTGGCCAAGCCTCCCATAATTCTCCTGAGGAGCTGTCTTCTTTCCATAAGTACAAAACCTAGATTTTTTTTTTTACCTTTAAACCTCATCATCCCCTTTATAAGATATTCCCTATCTTAATCAGAGACAAATGGAGGGAAATTTTCCTTGTCTCTAGATTCACTGAAGAATAACTATTAATTTTAAACCTCTTTTCTCTCAGACTCCCAGTGACTTCAGTGACATGTGGTCTCAATTTAGATGGTGACAGGCTCTTGGACAAGATGAATGATAGCAATATGACAGCTCACTTCCAATCCAAGAAAGTGTCTCTATATTTTTGTGAGGAGAGAGAGGGATGAGCAATGAATGTGGAGCGGGAGGAACTGAGTTCAAGTCCATACTCCAATGATAGCTGAATAATGCTGGGCATTTAAATTCTCTGAACTTCTGGTCCTCCATATGTAAAATGAGGATAATATCTACATTATTTTACCTGACAGGGCATGTGCCATGTGTGTGTGTACATGTTGGCTGGTGGGAGGAGGAGGAAAGACAGAGAAAGAGACAGAGACAGAGACAAACAAAGATGGGGAGGGAAGGAGTTGTGGGGGATGAAAATAACTCTCCTAAAATAGCTGTTAAGATTCCTGGACTTAGATTCAAGAAACAGGTTCAAATTCTGACTCTGACTCTTATTAGTTGTATAATTCAGGCCAAATCCCTTAAGTAAACTCTGAGCTTCTGTTTCCCCATCTGTAAAATGAATATTTTGAAGCAGAGAGTTTCTGAGTTCCCAATCAGCTCTAAATTTATGATCTTGTGGTCAATGGCCTTAAAATCACAATATAAGTGATTACCATCAATATTTCCCTCTGTGCATTTATTTCTGTCTCTTCATCTCTCTCTCTATCTCTATCTCTTTTTCTCTGTATCTCTATATTCTTGTATTTTTCTGTGTCTTTCTCTCTATCTCTGACTCTCTATTTCTCTTCAACTCCCTATCTCTCTCATTCTCTAAGAATCAGGGAAAAAGAAAGGGCCATACTCCTTATTGTAGAGGAAAGAATCATCAGTGGTAAGTTGAGGAAGAGGGGATCACCACTGTTAAATTGCAATGTTTCCTTATAATCTATCCCAGGAAGAGATCACATAGTAGCATAGTGAATAACTCAAGCCTGAAATCTAGAACTCTTAATTTCCAGTCAAGGGCTCAGTGTCTCCATAGCACACTATTGCTTCATGTGAGAATGATCAGCATTTGTCCCTAAACAAGGGAGACAAAAGAAGCCAGCCAGGAGCTCTCATTCTTAGAGCTCATTTTCTGAGGATACATGAAATATATAAAAGCAATTGATATGAAGCTCTATGAAAAAAAAATCGGTTACAAACAATTCATATAACAAGCCCTGGAAGGCTCATATATCTTCCTAGATTTATTAAATTTTATTTCAAAAGTTGGTTATAAATCAGCCAACAAAACCCCTTTTGAAGCCTTCTCCAATATCCCCCATTGCTGTTATTTAGAGCTTTAACTGCCATTTCCAAAAAGACATAATATTCTCCATAGCTTTACAGAACCAATAACCCCTGGCTGATTTAGAATCTCCTGCTTGGGAATTGGGTTGAATGAATCCCAGGAGGAAAAGACTCAGAAGAGTATGTTGAAAGAGGTGGGATGGATAAACTCCTCACCTACAAAAAAGTTAGGGACAATAAGACAGAGGAGGTACGTGGGCCTTCAGGATGTCTGCCTCCTGCCAGCATTCCCCTCTCAGACCTTGCATCTACTCTGAGAACTCTTGGTCCTTGGTAAAGTATATAATAAAATAGTTTTAATTGGGACAGCACTCCCTCATACACACAGTGTTTAAATTATTTTGGAAAATAAATTGTTTTGCAGTGCTAATTTACATACTAATAATTGATGTGTTTATTTTATTTTATTCTTAATTATAATTAACATCTTATAATTCAATTCAACAAGCATTTCTTAAGTAAACCTACTGTGTGTAAAGGAAATTTGTACTAGGGTTTAGGAATACAAAAATAAGCCAAAAATAGTCACTCCCTTCAAGAAGTTTACATTCTGAGAGGGGGAGAAAAATGGGACAACATTTACACAGGTAAGTAAATCAAAATGACTAAAAGCACCTTGGGAGTAGGAACTATGTCATTTATCATTGTATCTTTCCCAGTATGTAGCATATGATAGTCATTTATAAGTGTGTGTTAGATGAATATGAATGCCTTAAACCAGGTTTGTCCCTGATATGAGGCACCATTGAAAGATTATATACATGAGGGTCATTCACAATCCTACAAGGTGTTTTGAAGAAATAATTTTTATTATTACAAGTCAATTCCAATCAATAGTTTGAGAAACAGTATGATTTTTAGCAGTTGTTCTCAAACTTTTTGATCTCAAGACTCTTTTACACTATTACAAAATTATTGAGACCCTTATAAAACTTTTATTTGAATGGGTTACTTCTATCAATTTTTATCATATTAAAATGAAAATGGATAGATTTTTTAAAATAGTTAATTCATTTAAAATATAAAACTAATTATATATTCATATAAATAATACATTTTAAGAAAAATAATTGTATTTCCTAAAATGAAAATAATAGTGAGAAGAATGACATTGTTTTATATGTTTTACAAATCTCTTTAATATCTGTATTAATAAAAGATATCATAGCTGAGTCTATATTCAATCTTTTGTGAGGTTGTTTTGAGGTAGATGAAAAAAATCCAATTTCATAAAAAATATAGTTGGAAAGGAGAGAAACATTTTATTAGATAAATAACATCTTAGTATTATTAGGAGTATAAGTTAGACTCCATAGATCCCCAAAAGAGTCTTCGGGATACCCAGAGGTACCAGGATCATACTCGAGAACCATATGCTTAGTAAATAGAAAGCTGATGGTGAAGTCAGGAATATCTGATTTCAAATCTTGCCTGAGGTAACCATTGACTTGTGTCCTTGGGCAGATCACTTAACCCCTCAATGCTCAAGGAAACACTCTGAGCAGGTGCTTATCTGAATTGGTAGGAAAAATTCCTAACAGAAAGTTCCTTGGGTTGATGAAATTACAGGCTTAGTTTATAGAAGAAGAAGAAGAAGAAGAAGAAGAAGAAGAAGAAGAAGAAGAAGAAGAAGAAGAAGAAGAAGAAGAAGAAGAAGAAGAAGAAGAAGAAGAAGAAGAAGAAGAAGAAGAAGAAGAAGAAGAAGAAGAGGAAGAAGAGGAAGAAGGAGAAGAAGAGGAAGAAGAGGAGGAGGAGGGGAGGAGGAGGAGGAGGAGGAGGAGGAGGAGGAGGAGGAGGAGGAAAGAAGAAGAAGACAAAGAAGAAGAAGAAGAAGAAGAAGAAGAAGAAGAAGAAGAAGAAGAAGAAGAAGAGGGAGGAGGAGGAGGAGGGGAGGGAGGAGGAGGAGGAGGAGGAGGAGGAGGGAGGAGGAGGAGGAGGAGGAGGAGGAGGAGGAAGAGGAGGAGGGGGAGGGGGAGGGGAGGGGAGGAGGAGGAGGAGGAGGAGGAGGAGGAGGAGGAGGAGGAAAGAAGAAGAAAAAAGAAGAAGAAGAAAACAAAAAAAATAACAACAAAGATTTGGACCCAGAAAACTAGAGGATAGAGCCTTTTCAGGGAAGTTTTAGGATAGACTAGTAAAGACAGTCAAGAATTCAGCAAGATGAAACTGGGGGAAGGGGTGAAAGCAAAGAGGTAAGAATATGCATGGCATCATAAAAAGTCTAGTTAAGATGGAAGATAGAACAGAAAAGAGGGAAAATGATAAGTTAAGAAACTAGATGGGTCCAATCAGTCAAGGCCTTAACTTCCAAGTAAAGGAAGCCGCAGATGACCATCATATTTCTTTTTCTACTTTTCTGCATTATTTCCTAAAAACATTAAATATTCATCATCAGATGGAACAAAATTTTCAGGCTAGAGTCCTTTGTTGGAATTTGCTATCTTTCATTTGGTAAACCATTCCTGGGACCTTGTCTTTTTCCCTGAAAATCTGCATGCCACTTGGATATGTCTTGTCAAATGAAGACATTCTATCCATAAATTCAACAAGTTGTCAATCCCTTTCTCTAACAGAATCATTTTTCACATATAAAAATCTAATCACAGTCGGCATATCCTCTGGGAACCATGTATCTAGAGGGAGCAGCCATTTTAAACAAAGGGCATTCCCAGTCACAAAGAGCTGATCCCTCTTACAGGGCTAGCATGCAGGCCTAAATATCATGCAGCCATCAAAATCATTGTACTGTGTGTAATACTCAGGTAATTAACCCAGTAAGCTGACTTTCTGAACAACTGTTGCACTTGGAAATAATAGAAACCACATTTTCTTTAAGAACTATTCTATCATTCAGACTCTGTTGAATTATATTCAGAGGCAATACTGGCAGAAGATACAAACGGGTTCAAGAACATTTCAGATATAGTTATTGCTTGTTCCTTAAGCAACTGTTTCTTTGCAGCAACCATATGAAGGTATGACTATGAAGCAAGAAAACCTGTATGTATGTGAACATTGGATCTCATCAATCACACATATTACAATCACCTATTGTTACAATATCCATCTGCATAGAAGCAGGGGCTGACTTATATGTTGTTTCCAAGTTTCTTCCTATATAATTGCTTGGATTGTACTGATAGAGTAAGATACTTCTAAAGATGATTCATGATATGGTAAGTACTTTGAACTGCCAATATTTGAATCTGCATGTCAACATGAGGGATCCTATTATCAACTAAGTCAAAAGGGTACTGTCTTTATACAAGGATTGGGAAGGAGAGGAGGAACATCATTGATATCTGTCATTGTTTAGTTATTTGGGGGGGTTTTTGGCAAATATATTGGATTCATTTTCTATCTCCTTCTCCAACTCATTTTACAAATGAGGAAATTGAGGCAAACAGAGCTAAGTGACTTGCCCAGGTTCACACAGTTAGAAAGTATCTGAGGCTAAATTTGAACTCAGGGCTTCCTTACTCCAGGGTGAGCACTCTATCCCTGAGCCACCCTGATATGATGTTTAAAATCCCTTCAAATTGTTGCTAAATAAGTATACTTCCTTCAGATCTCACAAGGCACTGTGATTTGAACCCAATTCACTTGGTCTTGATTTCCTCACCTATAAAATGAGAAAGCTGGATTAGATGATATCTACAGCCACCAAATCCTATGATCCTATGTTCTGATTTTGTATTATATGATATAACATCCTTGCCTTCTAGGCAAGTTCCATGAATGCAGATGCAATGTCTAATCCAAGTTTTGTATCACTCACCACACTTAATGCAGTATAATTCATGAAATAGATATCAATTAATGACTAACATTTATATTGCACTTTAAGATTTTCAAGAACAAAAATTATAATCTCCTTTGACCTTAAAACAATCTTGTGAGGTAGGTACCATGGATTAATTATCCCCATTTTAGATAAGAAAAATTGGGTACATATAATTAAATGATTTGCTCATAGTCATATAGTTAGTAAATATTGGTGGCAAGATTTAAGCCCAGTTCTTCCTGAATTCAAGTCTAACATTCTACTTACTACGTTCATTCTTACCTCTTGTTTTGCTGAATTGAATAAAGTGAATTGAATGCATAGCCATGCTTATCCATTCTCTTTATTTCAAACATCAAAGAAGTTTCCAAATCATCCAGAATAGGCTAGAGAAAATGTAGAATTTGGAGTAAAAATATGATCTAATTCTTGTTATTAATTCTTTGTGTAACCTTGGGTAAATGGCATTCCCTCTCTAGGCGGCAGGTTGGAATAGTAATATATGAAAAGAAAAACATGGATAGTCCAAACTATCAAGACTCAGAGATTCTCTCCCTCCCAATATCAGCTTAAAAGTTCCCCAAGTTTTCCCAAACCCGCTCTGATCGTTCACAAGACTTTAGGCTTTCCCCAAAGAGGATGAATCAGAGAACATACTCAGTTTTCAGGACCATGGTTAGTTCAGGAACTTGTTGGCCTTCTAAAAAGCTAATGGAAAAGAGAAAGAAATAGGGGGAATTAATGTTTGTAGAAGGAACAGAAAGGAAAAGGGGAAACAGAAATGCCCATCAGGTGCAGCCTCTTTTCTGGAGGAAAAGAGAGGGTGAAAAGTTTTTTTTTGAGCTAGTTTGCTTAACTGAATGGAATGAGAGAGTCTCGGCTGATGCCTTCCTTCCTTGACTGTTACCAAAGTGGGGAGGGAATGAAGAAAATGAAAAGAAATAGAAATGTACTAGGTTCTAGCTACAGGATAAGCAAGAAGAGAGAAAATCCTATGTGCATTTCCTAAGCTTCTAGACTAGATGGAAATCATAAAAATAAGTACAACAAAAATGTTGCCACTCCTCCACAGTATCTTACTTCCCCACTGACCATATTTAGTTATCCATGGTTAGTTTACTCAATATGGACTCTCATTTCATTTGGAGGAAATCATAGGCAGTTAAGTTAGAACTGGAAGGGGGCTTGAAGATAATATTCTACAAGTTTTTTCCCTTTACAAATGAGAAAACTGAATCAAAACTATTTGCCCAAGGTCATACCATTAGTGGCTCTGTGTGTATGTGTGTGTGTGTGTGTGTGTGTGTGTGTGTGTGTGTTTTAGGGTAAGGCTAAGTGTTTAAATTCAAAGCTAGTACTTGAATTCCAAATCCATTACTCTTCCTTTTGCATCATATTAACTTTTGGATATCAACTCTCAAGGGAAAAGTAAGTTCTATAACTTAAAGGGTGCAAAAAAAAAAATCACTGTTAATTGCCTGAGGCCCCAAAGTAAATAGTGTCTATTCCTACCACTATCTGTGTGATAAAAATACTGTTTACAATTGTTTAGTTATGTCTGTTTCCTTTTTTTAAAAGTTATATTCTACACTGTGTAATTATAAAATCAATTCTGGCCTTGGAAAAGAGTTGAGAAAATGCAGCACCTTCCCCTCTTTGCAGAGGCAAAAGACTATGAGTATGCTATATTGCATATGTTTATTAGAAATAATTCTTGTGCTGATTGGTTCTGCTGAATTTTAAATTCAAAACTATAAGGGATAAGTTACTGATGAGGGGTATATATTTAGAAATAAAGGTGATAAAAAAACAAAAGACAATCCATAAAAATAAAATTAAAAAGAAGAAATAATATTGAGAAAATTAAGATATTAAAAGTTTTCTGGGAACTCCTTAAGATTAAATCTATCTGGCTCTTAAAATAAAAATTTCAGTGAGGAAAGTTATTCAGTATAAGCTGAAAGTCACATAAATCTACACTTTTCCAGAAAGTAGTTGGTACATATCTGATCCTATGAGCTGATCTGGGATCTCTATTTTGAATTTCTTTTCTTTATTGTTTTCTCTATTAAGCACTTCTTTTTTATCAAGGAGTATTTCCATCTCTCTGATAAACTAGACATTTCATCATCTCCTCTATTTGAAAGATTAACTTTTATTTTGTATACACATAGCTTGGCTCTGGAAGAAAATAAATATCACTCAATCAGTCAACAAGCATTTATCATGCATACTCTCTGTGGGTCATTGGAAATATCTCTTCACCCACCATACTTTCCAGAACTCCATTCTTTCTTTTGCTTCTAATTTTTATGTGAACTGCTATAGAAAAATGTCCATTTGCTACAATAATTTATTGTTCCTCTTTTCTGTACTTTAGACCCCATCACTAGAAGCTCCTGAATTAAGTTTTCTGTGTAGCAGGCCTTCCCACTTACTTTTATCTTTTCTCCCAACTTGATGCTATTTTATTACTTGCTAAAGTCATTTGATCTGCAATCAGGAGATTCCAGGAAATCACCTAAAGAAAAGAGAAGCTACCTTTAGCCTATGTCTGAGAGAGGTTTCCTTGAGGCTGTCATCCATTTTTCACTTCTTTCTTTTTCTTCTAAACTCATTTCTAATCAGACTTCAGATGCTTTCTCTTGTTTCAGTGTATTTAATAAAGCCAATATAGACTTACAGAATTGAATTCCTGATATATAATGTGGTCAAAATCCATCCCCCATTCTCCTTTCTCCCAGGTCCTAATAAAGCCTTCCAATAAGGAATGTCACAATAGGGAATGTCACAATAGTGAGCATACATGCTAGCAAGGTAAGACTGAACACAATCTAAAGGCCCTAGGTAATTTTTTTTTCCTGTTTTGTGTCTCTTTACTTAAGTAAGGTGGCAGAACAGCAATCCTGAGATGAACATTTCTAGCTTTGGGAGGATTCATATGAGTCTGAATGATTGGGAGCTGTTAGGTCACTGGCAGCAGGAATTTTCTACAACTATACCCTTATCATAGAAGATAACTACAGACAAAGATGAACACAAGCCATATACTGGTTTGACAGAAGACACGGACCTTGAGGAAAGTTTTCAGACCATGAAAAGCTATATTGAGGTGAAATGGCTGTCCAACAATCCCACAGTTTCATGTTTCACATATCAACCAATTGGTAAAGAAGGATAGGAAGTGTAGGTTTTTATCACTGAATGCATTTGAGTCTTAAATATTAACAATTTGTTTTGTATGGAGGAAATATAAATTGCTCTCCTATAGCTGAAAAAATACAGAAAAGAATGAGAAAATATAGTTGAATTAGTGCAAAATGAAGTAAGTAGAACCAGAAAAACAGCACAGACAATGAGTGATTACAAGAAGGTAAATGAAAGAAACAATTGAACTGAATTCTCTCTACAAGTATAGTGACCAAGTCTGGTCCTAAGATAAGAAAATGTTTTTCTATCCTTCTTTGCAGAAGATAAAGACCATGTAAATATCCTGACAGTATTTTACATATTGTCAAATTTGTTTGATATGTTGGTTAGTTCTGATGGAGTGTTTTTATCTCTTTTTTCCACTTTGTTACAAGGTATTGAGCTGTGGGCAGAGGAACTGAGTGGAAAGGGATCTATTTGAAAATAAAGGTAATTTTTCAAAGTAGTCTGGCAGGAATTAGATATAGATCAACATTTTATACTGTACATTAAGATAAGTTCCAAATGATTACATGAGAGACACAAAAGATAGCTTTTTAAACAGATTTAGAGAAGGAAGGAAAGAACTATCTTTTAGATCTATGGAAATGGAAGGATATCATGCCCAAAGGACAAAAAGGATCACAGAAGATAAAATAGGCAATTTTAAGCATATAAAATTTAAAAGATTTTGTACAAACAAAACTGATGCAGCTACAATTTGAAAGGACTGATAATTGTGGGAAAAAATTTGCAGCAAGTTTTTCTGATAATGGTCTCATTTCCAAAATATATATGAAATGTATTTAATTTTATAAGAATGAGACATTTCCCAAATGATAAATAGTCAAAGAATATGAAAAGATAAATTTCAGAGAGAGAAATCCAAAATATCAATAGCCACACTTTTAAATGTTTCAAATTACTAATAATTTGAGAAATATAAATTAAAACAACTCAGAAGTTTTATCTTACTCTTATTGTATTGGCAAAATTGGCACCTCAATAAATTATAAATTATGGGAGGCTATATGAAACAGATATACACATATACTATGAATATAACTTTAAACTGGTACAATCAATTCTGGTAAGCAATTTGTAACTGACCCCCCAAATTACTACTAGTGCCTATTGAACTATGCACTAGTAGGCCTATTCACCAAAGAGATCAAAGAAAGAGGAAATAGTTTGGGAGAGGTTATTTATTATTTACAAAAACATTAATAGAAACTCTTTGTGGAAGCAAAGAACTAACAGTGGTTCTCAAAATATGGTCTGGAGAATCCTGGGGATCTCTGAAACCCTTTTATAGGGTCTACAAATTCAAAAATAGTTTTTATTTCCAATATGGTAAATGTCTATAAATATAATCCAGATAAACAAAAAAATGCTTTGTAGAGATCCTCAATAATTTTTAATAGAATAAAGATACTGAAAACAAAAGTTTGAGAACCACTGAACTAGAAACTAAGGGAGTGCCTATCAACTGGAAAGTTGCTAAACAAATTATAGTATACGAATATTATGAAATGTTTTATGTTATAAGAAATAATAAAGAAGACAGTTTTAGAGAAATCTTGAAAGAAGTGTATGAACCAGTACAAGTGAAAAGGGGAAGAAACAGGAAAAAAGTTTATATAACAAGATTATAAAGACAATTTTTCACAGTTTAAGAATTCTAACCAATTCAGTGACTAACAGAAAACTCATGAAGAAATATACTAACTTTTCAGACAAAGATGGATTTAAAGTGCAGATAGATATATTTTGAGGGATAAATCCCATTCCAGAATTTGTTTGGCTTGACTATGCATATTTGTTACACGAATTGTTCTTTTCGGTCTGTTAGGAAAAGAGAAGATAGGAAGCAGAGAAAATAAGTTTTTGTTGAAATTATCATTTAAATTTATTATACTTTTAAAATTAAAGAAAAATTGAAAAAAATAGAATTTTTGAGAACTGATTTACCTGATAAGAGTGATAATCAATTAATAAACACCAATTATATACTAGGTACTATTACAAGAAAAACTACAAAGAGAATGGCCTGTTTATTCCCAATTACAAGTTATCAGGAATTTATAGATCTTTGGGAAAGGTTATTCAAAGATATATGTTATGTTTTTTCTTTTAAAAAATAATGAGAAGAAAGAAGTAAATAAGATTGTTTTTAAATATACATCAATAAAAATTTTAAATATAAAAAAATTTAAAAGTTGATATTAAGAAACTGAAACCATTTCCCCAAACTCCAAATTATTTGAAACATATATCCCACAGAAATGTCTGAAGAAAAATCAAAGATATACTCTTTACTCCTTAAAGCAGCATTCTGATCCTTGCCCTAAGCAGGAAGACCCAGACAGCTATAATCAATAATCATGAACCAAGTCATTATTAAATGTTTAATATGTGAAAGGCACTGTGCTAGGTTCTCAGGATACAGAGAGACATAAGACATTGGCTTTATCTTCATGGAACTTACAACCTTGTTACATGGAGCAAAGTATCTCAGCTCTGGACTTTAGCACTCATAGACCCAATCAATGTCTTTTATTCATTCTTGGAACATGACTAACATACCTTGTTCTCAGCACCATGATTTTTTTTTTACTACTTTTTAAATATTATAGATCTCAAGCCCCTGGTATAATGCATTGAACCTCTTGAGTTTCTTGGTCCATGCTCCTAATTTGGTGATGAGTAATCAGCTGGTTGGTAATCTAACTCATTTTTACTTATCCAATAGTTAATAAGATATATCTTCTCTTTTCAAAGGAGAAAGGGGATGAAATAATTTTCACATACAACTATTTTTTCTCGTTGCCAGAAAAAGAAAAATTCATCCCGATTTCCCATTTACCCCAAAGTTAAAAAAAAAACAAACAAAAAACAACAACAGACCTTTCATCTGCCACAGGGTGTCAAGACGTAAAGATTAAAAAAATAAAGTACAATCCAAGGTGGTCTGTGATACAAAGTAAGAGTGTAGATAATCAGTACTATAGAAATATGGAGGGAAAAGAATTGTCTATTCAGGAGAGTGATCACAGAAGACAAATCAGTGGAGGTGACATTTGATCTGGCTCTTGAAAAGGAAAAAAGGAGTGGGAAAGAATTTGGGGAAGAAGAGAACATAAAAGACAAGTCGAGAATAACAGACCATTGACTAAGTTTGGTTGTGGCGATCTTTTCCCATCTAGAAAAGTGGCTCCAACACACAGAAACATAGAATCTTGCAATTAAAGAAAAAGTTAGTGTTATCTAGCCTAGTAACGGTATTAAATTTAAATAGAAATGGATCCCTACAGACCTCATATTGACTTAGAAAACCACAAATTTATATTCTTATTTATTTTAAAAATATTTTCCAATTATATTTTAATTTGGTTTGGCTTGTACTCAGGAGTTTTGTGGTCATAAATCAAGAGTTTGACACTTTTGGTTCTTGTTTGAAAATCCACAAAATAAAAGACTATTTTCTGCATTATTCATGATGAATTATCATTCAGATTTTTTTCTTGACTACTTTCAGTTATGTGGCACTCACTATTTCACAAAGACTTCTAATTCATTTTTGTTCAGCTCTAATTGTTAGAAAACCCATCCTTATACTGAGCTGAAATCTTCCTCCTAACACTTTGAATTCTGCTTTTTAGTGGAACATAGAAACAGTCCACTCTCTCTTTCACATAACAATCCTTTAAATACTTGAAGACATGAATCATGTCATTGTCTGAATCTTTTCTCCTCCTAGCTTAAATACAAGACACTCAGAAAAATAATCATGATCCAAGGGGCTGCTTGCTCCAACTGCTTCACAAACAATGTGGTTTCAAGTCCCTCCATCATCTTAGTCACATTTTTGTGAACACTCTCCAACTTTTCAGAGCCCTTCTTAAAAAGTGGCACCCCAAATTGAAGATAAGAGAATCCCAATGTTGTCTTATCAATGCACAGTGCAGTTGGATGATTTTTTCTCATGATTTGAACATTAAGTTTCTATCAGTTCAGGGTAAGAAATGCTGCATGGCACAGTGGTTAGAGGGCTGACCTTGAAATGGGAAACCATGGTTTCAAGTGCTGCCTCTAACACAAACTGTTTTACCATGAGCCCTTTAGTGCCCCTAGGTGAGTAGGACTACAATTTATGCATAAGTTGCTGATTTACTCTGTTTTAAGGTGGTTTCCACAAAGGGAGATTGCCGTACTAATTATATAACAGGTTTAAACAAAACAAAATAAAACCGTTATCTTTTTAAAGAGCCACATCACACTACTATTTAAATTTGGGTCTGTAGTTAAAGAAA
This sequence comes from Sarcophilus harrisii, assembly GCF_902635505.1. Lineage (NCBI taxonomy): Eukaryota > Metazoa > Chordata > Mammalia > Dasyuromorphia > Dasyuridae > Sarcophilus > Sarcophilus harrisii. Next base: position 492,239,486 of record NC_045428.1, read on the forward strand.
TCTCCCAAATATTCTCCAAATGAAATACTAGCAAGGTAGTAAACTTCCCCTACCTTGTATTTATACAAATCATCTCCTAAATGCAAGAGTTTATATTTATTCTTCTTGTATTTTATTTCTAGTTTCATCCATTATTTCATTTTGAGTCTTGAGTCTGTCTTTTATGCTATTATTTCTTTCTTTCAGTTGGATGTCATCTGTATTAATAAACAGTCCTTCCTTCTACAACTTCATCTAAGTCTTTGATAAAAATGTAGAATGAGACAGGACCATGGACAGAGTTCAATGGCAGCATGTAACCCACCCTCAATTTAAACACTGCCCTCAGCATGAGATTTTGAACTTGCAAGATTCTCCTGCTGAGCAGGCAAGGGAGATGACTGCATCTCCTCACTAATTCTACTGGTGAAAACCAGAGCCACCCTGTCCTGTATTTAATCCTCCCCACTATCTATTAGAATTCAATAAGGCTTGTTAAGCCTCATTTCCTTGAAAGCCTATCAGGTTTCTGTTTCATCAAAGTCAAGTGTATTTAATTAACAGCTATCCCATTCATTTTGGAAGTGGTCAAGTCCTTCCAAAAGTGCTCAATAGAGCTACCAGTGTTTTCATAGGAATTAAACATATAACACAATAGCCCCAAATAAGCAAGCTTTGTACATGCTGTTATTGCTACCTCTTTTGCATACAATGGAATAAATTAACTTTTACTATGATACATTAATCCTCTTTGCTAAGCAGAGTAATTTCTACCTTGGATTCAGCCTCTGCCCCAGAGTACCAGAGCTTCTATTCATCTGGGAAGCCAGCACAACAGTCTGGAGAACATAGGGTCTATGAAGAGACTTGCCCCATTTGGAATAACTAAGCCTCTGAGGAACCTCTACCTTAACACTTTAAACTCAAGAACATCAGAAAAATAAAAATCAGCTAAATGGGATGTGGTATGCATGTGCAAACACAAACACAGACACACACATACAGCCATATACCTAGAAAATCTGGAAAAGAGAGAACCCCATTCCCTAGATCCTTAGAGATGCAATTAAGATCAGGAAATGCTTTAGTGAGACCTGAAAAACTTTCTTTTAATTTTTAACTTTTGTTTTTTGTTGGACCACTTTAATGGTCCAACCAAATTATACAGCACAATCTGATTGCTTAAATGGAGCAGAAAGAGTTACAGAAGTATTTTGCTTGAGTATGGTGCCAGGAGCTCTGCATTGAAAGCTTCTATGTAGTGATCCAGAGTCATACAGGAAAATAAAATGATTCCTTCTTTGATTTGATACTTACACATAGAAGTATCCTCTATACCAGCACCCTCCTCTCCTCCTCCATTATCAAAGTAAAGTACCTAGGCCTTCTCTTTTTCCCTTATATATATACATTCAGCAGGTTGTCTCTTGGTCTTTTGTTCAAATTTAAATCAAATTAATTTAATTCAAGAAGTATTCATTAAGTGTCAACAATATGCCTAGCCCCATGATAGATACAGGAGTATAAAGACAAAAATAAAGAGATTATGTCCTAGTAGGATAATACAATATTCAAAAACCTAACCAAAGTCAAAGTATATAAATATAACATAAAATATAAGAGAGAGAGAGAGAATGAGAGAGAGAGAGAGTGGAAGAGAAGAGAATGCTGGTAATTGGGGATATCAGGAAGAGTCCCATGTAGTAAGTGGCACCTGAGATAGTTCTCAAAGGGGTGAGAGTTGGAAACTGAGTGTATTCCAGACATAGGCGATAGCCTGTACAAAAGCATGGAGGCAGAAAATTGAATAGTTTGATAGGGAACAGCTAGCAGACAAGTTTGACTAGAGAAGAGAAGGTTTAAAAAGGAGGAATATGAAATAAAATTGGAAAGGTTGGTGGAAGCTAGATTGTGGATATGTTTAAATGCCAAGCTGAGGAGTTTGTGGTTTATCTTAGAAGCAATGGGGAGTCACTGGAGATTTTGAGAAGAGGGACATTATCAGATCTATTTTTTCAGAAATATCATACTAACAATTATGTGGAGGACAAATTGACAAGAGAATGGAAACAGAGAAACCAATCAAGAGGTTTTTGCCATAATCTACATAAAAGACATTGAAGGCCAAAACTTGGATCCAGGCTTTGTGAAGAGGGGGGAGGGGATGAATGAGAGATATTATGAGTATAGGATAGATAAGAATTAGCAACTGAAAGGAAAATTAAGTCTGGGAACTTGAGTAATTGGAAGGATGATGGTGTGCTCAATAGAAATGGGAAAGTTTAGAAGAGAAACATGATGAACTGCCTTTGAGACATATAATGTTTGAGATTCTTTTGGGACATCCAAGAAAAAATAAGCAGAAAACAATTGTAAAGCACAATAGTAATTCAAGGGAAAGATTATGGCTAGACCTATAATCTGCATCAAGACAATAATTGAGCTCATGGATTTACCAGGAGATACAGAATGGACCTAGGACAGAGCTTTGAGGGATAAGCACACTTAGTGGACAGGTCAGACAAATAGGAAGAGAACTAAAATAGCTTTCCCTTCAAGTCTCCTCTTATTATTCATTAAAATCTGACTTTTTTGAGGAAAGTATTGTAAAGATACTCTAAAACTGAGAGATATAGCTAATAAATTGAATGATAGAATTAAAATCCAAAAAAAAACTAGACAGGATAAAACATTGTACTAAATCTAATAAGAAGAAATGTAATAGGAATAAAGGTAATACCTCACACTTAAGTTTTAAAAAATTAACCTCCCAGATACAAGCTAGAGGAAATATGATTGGTTAGAACGTAGTTTTTCTGAGAAAAATCTGGGGATATTAGTGTATTGAGAGATCAAGTTGAATCACCAATATATAGGCAACAGAAAAGCTAATGTGATATTGGGCTGGGCTAAGATAGGCATAGTTTCTAGGAATAAGCAGGTGATAGCCTCACTATCTGCCCTAGTCAGACTTCATCTGAAAAATTATACTTCATTCTAGATATAATATTTTAGAAGGAATACTGGCAAGAATGTAAGCTCTGTCTTTGTATTATCTTTGCTTAGTGCAGTTCCTGATAACATATTAAATACTTAAGAAATGTCTGTTGATTGATTTCTATAATGGATAGTATCGAGAAGAGGAAAAACTATGAAATTCATATCATGTGAGGATCAGTTGAAGGAAATGAAGAGAAGACTCATGTGGGAGAGGAGACCTGTCTTCAAATTTTTAAAGGCCTCGTCTGTGCACCAAAGATAAGATTTATTCTGTTTTGCCACAAATGGAAGAAATAGGAGGAATGAGTAAGTTTCAAAGCAATAAATTTAAGCTCAGTGTAAGGAAAAAGTTCATGACAATTAGAACTATCCAAATGTGAATGGGCTGCCACAGGAGATAGTGGGTCCCTCTTAATTAGACATTTTCAAGGAAAGGCTAGATGACAACTTGTCAGGTATGTTGTAGAAGGGATTCTTTTAGGAGTGAGGATTGGACAAGATGGCCATTAGGATCTCTTCCAACTCTGAAATTCTATGACTCTGTGAAATAAGGATTTTCTGTATAGATTTAAGACAGAATTAATGTTACGCATTGTCCTTAATAATCTGTATGCTTTCCTCATATTTCTGGGCCATTTACTTTGCAAAATGGCAGGTATGGTTTTTATTTTTTTCTTTCATTTTCAAAGAGGACTAGTGACATTAGGAGGGTGATGTCTTAATTTGCAGGTGAATTGGATTTAATTGAGGCAGAGCTGTGCAAAGACATCAGTTTTACTCTCCTCCAGAGCCATCTGAGTCCAGTGGCAAGATATAGCTCAGGACAACTGAGGATGGCCCCACAAACATAGCTAAGGATATACTAGGAAGATATACAGCTGTGTAGACTCCTAATTTTTGCCATGGTAGATGTCATGAATATGTTATGACAATTACCAGACATAAAATCTTTACCTTACATTAGAAATTTTAGCACTAACCAAATTTCACTAGTCAAGAAACTAGTGAGCATTTGCATAACTCTACACTGATTATAAATGTGCTAAATTTTATATCTTTCCTTAGAAATAAATCATTTATTAACCTCCACTATGGTACAGGATTTGAAAGAGAGAAAAATATGAACTAGCCTACAAGACATGTGGAGTGACAGCAACATCTCAGATTTCCTATCTTTCCAGTTGTCTTATGTTTAACTCCTTTCCATATATTTTATGATCCAGTAACACCTGCCTTCTTTCTAATCCTCACACATGGCACTCTGTCTCCTCTCTCTATGCCTTTTCAATGGCTTTCCATTTTTTTCTCCTTATCGCTACCTCCCTGATATCCTGGCTTTCTTTCATTCACAGCTCAAATCTCAATTTCTACAGGAGGTCTGGTTGACACCCTCCTCACCTCACACTACTAGGGTCTTGAAATTACTTTTCATTTACATTTCATATGTTTTGTATTACATAGTTGTTTACATATCTTGTATTACATGGTTGTTTGCATGTTGTCTCTCACTAACATATCATTTCCTTAATGGCAGAGAATTGTCTCAAAAAAGGATTTTTTAAAAAATTATGTTCTTTGTATCCTCACTTCCTAATATAGTGCCTGGAACATAATAAGCACTTGTTAATACTAGTTTGACCAACTGGCTTACAATAAGGGTAAAGGATGCCATGAGGTATCAGGCCATGGGATTACTCAGATTAGTAGAATAGAGAAGGGACACTTTAATTCCAATACCTCAGGACTCTGGGGAGCTTTCCTCTTTGACAATGTCCTGACTGAAGTTTCCCTACCAGACTTAATATTTGCAGTACCCTTCTTTACCTTCTAGAGATGGCTTCAGGGAGAGCTTTGGGAAAGAAATAGAAATGGGAAAGCATAGATTGGTGGATATTTGCTGCAAGCCTTGAGAGAAAATTAACCAACAATAGGACTACTTCTTTGCAATTCAAGGCTTAACATTAAAGTGATACTTAGATGGATGGATGATATTGTTGATGTGAGTACTCCCTTTACTCATCCAGAAACCCACAAACAAACCCATCCATAGCTTCTCATCCTCTGTGTGATAGATTGCTTTTGAGTTAAGAGCTGGGACACTTTATACAATGAATTACAATCCAATTTCTTTCTCTCTCTCTCTCTTTATTTCTCTCTCTCTCCGACTCTCTCCCCCCAACCAAAAGAGGAAACATGAACCCATAATCTTCCAGTTCTGCATCAAGTTTTGGCCTACATCAATTTGGGATTTTTAATCGGGAAAGTTTCTTGGCTTGGAGAGCCCAGAGGATAGGCTCTCCAAGACCTATCTCACACCCTGAGACCAGCTGCACAGATGGGCCTTTCTGCTTTTTACCTCCTGACACTGCTCCTGGGGGTACTTACAAAACTCAGCTCTGGCCAGACTTCCTGGCCAGAGATCCCATCAGGGAAACATAGTGCTGTGGGCTGTTGCAGCAGGACATTACTTCTCCAGCAGGGGCAGCTGGTTTGGCCTAAAAACAATAAAGCAAACTAAGCTATCTCTACAGCAAGGGGAAAAGACAAAGACAGTAAAGAGACAAGACCTAATCAAAGGTATATAACTGAAATCTGATCAGCAATGAGGATAGAAAAAATAGGCAGGAAAAAAGGCAGAACAAGTTCAACTTCTACATAAATCCTTAGAGAGATAGCTGAGGGCAATTTTTGTTTGCATTAGGACTTCAGCAGGATCCTACTGATTTCAGATCAAATGTTCTGTGGTATCATATCCACTAAAACTAAAGCCTCACTTTGGATGGCCTAGCAACTAATCCTTAGAGGCAGTAAGTAGGCAAAGCAAACAGGCAGCTTGCCAGCAGTTAGTCAGCAGGGGTCAGGGAGCACTGACTATCTCAGGTGCAGTAAACATGGAGGGCAAGAGAAATCTAATAATGATCTTAAGAATGTGCTATATTTGTGTTTCTATCAGGGCCAAATAACATCTGCATATACTATGTTGTCTGAATAGGTCCTCTTCCTCCAGGAAAAAAGTGTGAGGAATAAATAAACATCTCTCTATGGTCCCAATGTTCAAGGATAGTGAATTATTCCTTGAAGATTTAAAGAAATATTCCAGAGAAAAAAATACAAAAAGTAGAAGAAGTTAGAAGATAGAAAAATATGAGGTGGAAAAAGAAAAGAGTAGCATCACTGAATCTTTTGAACTTTTTTATGGTTTTGAAACTTACCTCAAATGGAATGGAATTCAACTTTCTGAGAAAGAAGTTGATTTTTGTCCTTCAAGTAATGATGATAGGAATCCAAAAGTGCTTCCAAGTAGGGTGTCCCTCTGATATTGATGAGGAGATTAAACTGGTAGTTGGTTAATCCCAGTCTAGGGTTACTAAAATGGCCATATGTTGACTTGAAATGAACAGTAAGTGTGTATGTTGCCTTCTGGGCATGAGTATCTAGGATGTAACTGAGATCCAAAGTAAGACTTAAAAAACATAATGATCATTCCTCTGAGAACAAATGATAATTTCACAAAGAACTATACAAGATTGCTAGTAAATGTGAAAGTCTTGGTCATGAAAGCCAATACATTAGGACCATAGGTGATTTTTTTCACTGCTATATCAAAGGCAGAGGCTTCATAAAAGAAATGCTGATTTGGAAGTAAACAGTTAAGGACATGATATCTGGTAAATGTATTTGGGTATACCAAATCTATATTTGGATCTATGACTGGTTGTAGGAATGATAATATCTTAGACATAAAGTAATAAAATAGATGTTTGCCTAAATATTTGCAAATCTGATCAAGAGGTCTTTAGAGTAGAAACAGGGATGAAAGGAAGTATAACTGAACACATATATTTAAAAAGCCAGATACCACAGAGAATAACAGCTATCACATGAAGAATAATATAAATAATATCAAAGAAATGGACTCAGATAGCTATACAAAAACAGCAGATTATGAGTGACAAATAGTCACAGACTATATGTCTTAATGCAAGGAAGAAATTTTACTTCAGAAATATTCCAGGTAAGAAATGATTTTGTAATTGGATTTCACGGGGATAGAAGGAAAAAAACTTATTTAAAAAAACTATTGGAGGAAAGAGAAGGCACGATAGTGTTGTATATCAAGAAGATAAATTCATTTGAGAAAATCCATAAAATGAAAAAGAAGCACAATTCAGAAAGATTTATGTAAGGCTAAGTGGAAGGAGAAACAAAAGACATTATGGTAGAAAGAGAGTAAGACCACCAGATCAGAAGTATGAAATGAATGATTAATTTGGAAAACAAAACACATACCTCATATGGAGTTATGATATAGAAATCATAGGGAACATCAAATAGTCAGACATTTGCTGGAGCTCAATTTGCTAAAAGCAGATCTGTTGAATCAATTGATTCACCTTAATAACAATTTCATTCTTCAAAAAAAATAGAGGAAATGACAAGGTAAAATACTAATCTGTACCTAATTCTAAACCATAAAGGAAAATGCTGCTGAATTAGAAATGTTAGGAACCTTTAGAGCAAGCAATAACTCTCAAAGTTTATAGTAAATGCAGTGGTAAAAGACAAGTATAGTCTAACAAATACCATAAAGTTTGTGAGGACAGATTTCACACAGTTCAGAGAAGAGATAAGTAGAATCTCTTAGCCTAAAATTCTACAGGGGAAGTTATCCCAAGAAGGATAGGAAGCTATCAAAAGCAAAATAGTGATAACATACACAGTTCCAATGAGTGGTGGAGGAAGGTGTTTAAAGAGACTGATGTGAATGCAAAGGACCTCACCAACCAACTGACATTTTTAAATGACATGTACAGAAGATGGAAGCAAGGATAACTGAGGACAAATGCAAAAGAGGGATATGGTTCTGAAAGAGGAGTGTCAGGAGCAATAAAGTTCAAAAGATTTGAGACTGGTGATGAATGCTAAGGACAAGAAAATGGCCTTTTAAAAACATGTTGGAGGCAAGAAGAAGATCAAAGAAGGCACAGACTATCTTGTCTCAGTGGATGGGATACTGATAACTTTAAAAGGTGATAGAACTTGGAAAACTGCTCAAAAAGTTATTTTTGTTTTCTCAACCAAGAAGAGGGTGATTAAATTTGAGTCCTGGATTTATCACTTACTATCTAGCCATAGGCAGATTTTAAACCTCTTTTCTCATCTGTGAAATGGAAATAGTGATATTACTTATGAGGACCAAATGAGATAATCTATATAAAATGTTTTGTTACCTAATATGTTCTACAGATCTTTGACTTTATTAGTGTGCCTACTCCTTCAAACAACGCATGCAACCCACTCTTGCCAAATGTATATAGCTCTTATCCATGGTCTCCTTTTGAATTTTCTTAAGATTTTGTGTATCTGGAGCATGTGGGCTATCCATTGGTTTCTCTCTTCCTCTCTCTCTTTCTCTCTCTCTCTCTCTCTCCCCTCTTACTTTCTCTCCCTTCTCTCCCCCTTTACTTTGTCTCCCTCTCTCTGTCTCTGTCTCTCTCTCTCTCACACACATACATACAGAAATATTTTATATATGATATATATACATATAAATACATATGTATATATAATCTTTTTCACAGTGAGATATAGATATATGCATATATGATGTATATATATATATACATATATAAAACATTTTTCACTATGGGAATAACCTATCTTTTTTATGGTCCTAAATTTTTCTGATAACATCTCTAAAACTGTTCTTTCTGTGTAATTTCTCTATTTGTAATGTGTTGAAGCCTACTCATGCCCATAGTTCTCTCCATTGCCCTTTGGATTATCCTCAACTTCATTTCTTTGATGACTATAACAAATCCTAGTTATGTAAGATTCCCCCAAAATACTGGTGTTAAAAAGGTGAGTTTTTTCAGGAAGAAGTTTTGAGTCATTAAAGGAACCATACAATTTCCCACAGGAAATATAATTCACTCTTATCTTCCTGTTCACTTCTGATCCTAGCTCATTGCACATTTGTAGTTATCTGGCTCTCTTCCAACAAGATGTCTCTCATGCATGTCAAAATCATAAAAGATTCCTTGAATGATGGAACAGATTGTTCTATAATCCTCTTGATTATTAATATCAAGTGAAACATAAAATAGTAAGAGATACTCACTAAAGGTCTTTGCCACCATCATAGAGAATTGACTCCTACACCGAATTCAAATCAAAGAAAGATTCTCTAAAAATGAGACATCCTTAAGTTGTGGGTCTGTGAATTTGCTTTTACTTTTTTTGATAACTATACTTCAATATAACTGGCATTCTTTGTGGTATGTTTGTATTTTATTTTATGGATTTAAAAACATTGTTCTGACAAGGCATCCATTGATTTCACAAGACACCTTAAAGGGGCCCATGATACAATCAAAGTTTAAAAACTCCAGATATAGATGGTGAAGTCCTCCAGATACTTCTTCTTGCAAATCATATTATACTGATTGTGTAAAGCCTAGGACATTGCAAACATTTTAGGGCTTTCTAAATATAGTCTTTCCCTTCAAGAAAACTGATTGGATAAAGAATGCTTGTTGTCCAGCTTATGCTATGAAATTAAAAAGACAACCAACCTGTAAACCTTGTTCATAGTAATGTAAATGCCATATAAAAATGTGAGATCTTATTGTTATTACCACTATTATAACTTTAACTTTGAATATGCCCAAGCTTATTTGGACACACACACACACACACACACACACACACACACACACAAGCATCTTTCATTTAAACAGAATACACATTCTACCATATGCTTCACATAAACGGTATCAAGAGACCTGTGTTCTAATCCTTGCTTTTCCATTTTCTTTTTCTTTTTTATTTTCTTTTTAATGTTTTATTGATTTTTAAGTACCACTGCAATTTCCTCATGATTTCTCTCCCCTTAACAGAACTCTCCCTTGAAACAAAGAAATTTAACCCTTTTTTTCCCTTTCTCAGTTCAAAGCTGCTCCAGTAATTCTTTATCTACACACACATACACACATACCTATCGCAATCTCTCTCTACATGTCTATTCATAGATATATGCAGATTTTTTCTTTAGAGAATAGGGACTAAATGTGTGATATTCTGGGTATAGAAAATGGCCTAGTAAGGAAATGCTCTCTATGAATGCAAGTTGGCACCTTCTCCATAGCTTTCAGCTTTGGAGAATTGCCTGGAGCACTGAAAAGTTAAGTGACAAGCTCATGGTCACATAGCCATGATATGTCAGAGGTAGGATTTAAACCAAGTCCTCTTGGCATTGAAGCCAACTGACTTTCATTTTCTAAATGAGTCATTTTGAACAATTTACTTAGCTTCTGAGCCTCAGTCTCTTTTTTCTGTAAAATAATGGGATTGGCCTATATTAAGCCTTAGATTTTTTTCCAGCTCAAATATTCTGTGCTTCTTCAGGGAGAGTAATTAGAATAAAGAAGAGAAAATAAAGTTGGCTAGATAAGATAGTATTGGCAGCCCATTACAGTGGGCATAGGAAGTCAGTCAATCATTCAATGAGCATTTATCAAATGCCTACTATGGGATAAGCATTTTGCTAAGTGCTGAGGATACAAATAAATGCGAATATGGTCCTTGTCCTCAGTAAACTCTAATTCTAATGAGAAGGACAACATGCAAGCAGTTAAAGATTTATGGAACATAAAAAGAGTAAATTTAAGATAGTTTCAGAGGGAAGACACCAGCATTGAAGAGAATCAGGAAAGACTTCTTGAAAGTGATAGAATTTGATCTGAGACTTGATGGAAGATAGGGCATCTTGGAATCAGAGAAGAGGATTGAGAGCATTCCAGGCATGGAAGACGTTCAGGGTAAATGCTAGGAGTCCGGAGATGTAGTATCTCATTTCAGGAATAACAAAGAGTTCAGGGTTTTTAGATCATCTAGAGGGGGATAAATGTAAGAAAGAGACAGTTTATGAAAAGCTTTAAAAGTCAAAGAGACTTTTTTCTGATCCTGGAGGTAACATAGAGAACCACCATAATTTAGATTTGATAGAGTAGGAAAGAAGAAAGATCTTTAGAAATCAAATAATAAGATAATAGCATGATAACAAATTTTTTTTAGTCTTTCAGGGTGAAGGATGACTTGGAATCAGCATAGTTGCAAATGAGGGTAGCAGAAAGGCACAGTAGAAGGATCCCTGTATTTGGAGTTAACAGAACTGAGTTCAAATCCTCTCTCTGTCACCTGCTGGTTGTATGACTTTAGGCAAATCATTTTGTCTCTCTATGTGTATCTTCCAGTCCTAAATTTGATGCTAAAAAATAAGCAATCTAAAGATTTATAAACTCAGAGATTTGGAAGTGAAATTAATCTAAGTTATCTAATCGAATTATTTCATTTAATTGATAAAGAAACAGAGAGAATGGAGGTTTAAAACCCAGACTGGTCCTCTGACCTCAAATCCTGTGATACCTTAGCCAACAGCAGCATACAGACCTGAGTGTGAGCACAATACTGGTAACCAATCATCTGATGGAATTTTACAAGGATGTACAATTGTTGCCATGATCCCTCAGATTGCAGTTTTGAAGTTAAAGGGACTGTGGAGGAGGAGCAACCATACTGAGAACAACTTACTTCAGACAGAATTGTTTGCTACTATAAATTTAAAATTTACTTATCAAATTATGAATATCAATTCAGAAAAGCATCAGAAAACCTGAATGAACTTCTCAGCCATCTCCATGCCATATTGTTTTCACTCTAGCCATGATTCCCCTCCCTTCTTCTCTCTTTTCTTCTTCCCAGACTCAGACTTAATCCCTGGGACTGGAAACTTCACCAGAAGAGCTTGTATTGTCTCTTGCCTGTAACCAGGTCTCCACCACACTTCCTGGCCATTTTCACACTATACCACCTCTTCTCCTCTTTCTATCTCCCCTCTGTATTCTGTCTTCCCCCTAAGGTGCATACTGCTTAAGGATAAGGGACTGTTTTCCTTGCTTGTATTTGTACACACAAGCATGCACATGTCTAGTTCAGACATTCAGTCATATCTGATTCTTCATGATCCTGTGAACCATAATATTTATGAGGTTTTCTTGTCAAAAATACAGGAATAGTTTGCCATTTTTTCTCCAGCTCATTTTACAGATGAGGAAACTGAGGCAAACAGGGTTAAGTGACTTACCTAGGGTCATACAACTAGTAAATGTCTGAGGTCACTTTTGAACTCAAGGTCTTCCTGACTCTAGGTTCAGGCCTCTATCCACTGAGCCATCTAGTTTCTTCTTATAGATGGCACATATTAATTGCTTAATAATTGCTTTATTTGTCTATCTATATATGCAAAGTGAAAACACAAAACATGGATTATATAAATGTATATATGTCTACATGTGTATTATGTCACAGAGAGACATACATACAAACATATAAAAGCTACAGTAATGTAAATGAAACAGCAAAAAAAAAATACAACACTATAATTGGAGTGACCAACTCCAGCTTAGAGAAGAAATGAAGAAGTGACCCTCCTTTCTTTGCAAAGTTGAGGGACTATGGCTTTAGAATGCTGCACATTTTGTCACCCTTCACTGAAAGTTTGGATAGTTCTGCTGAACTGCATTGCCCCCCTTTCTTTTAGAATATTTATTAGAAAGGAGAGTCACTTAAAAAGTGGATGGAGTATTTGGATATGATAGTGATATAAAAACAAAAGATGTTAATCAAATTCTTTAATTTTTTAAAAAAAAGATTTATAACTACCAGTCTACAGGCCCATGGAAACAATCTGGAGCCTTCTGACCTATGTATCTGACTTCCACTGTAGAAGGTATAGATTAGAGTGGAACATGAAGGGGAAGACTAGGATAAACATGTCTTGCTGGGAGAGCCTGTGCATTTTTTGCACTTAAGCAGAGCTTCAAGACCCAGGGTAATTATGTCCTGAGCAGGAAAATCTTCCCTCACATTCACAGGCATTAAAGGGGCAGAAGTTCATTCAGTAAAGCATATCTGACAAATGCTTTGGACCAAGGAGAGAAAATGGTTGCCAAAGACGTGTTCCCTTTGTTAAATCCCCCTGGACATCTTGCAGGCAGCCCCAGCCCAAATGCTTGTGTCACTCTGGATACGACTAACATATCAAAATTATATTTTAAAAATAAAAATAGAGGAAAGCCCAGGGGCTCCTCATGGTACTGTGGGTCCCTCCATGCCTCCTAGCCCTGTTTTCTGAGCATCCTCAAGGTCTGTCTCACTCCTTTTACCCCATTTTGAAAACAGTTTTTCCTTTGATATAATAGTAAGTATGTGGAGGGGATGAAATTGTGAGTACAGGCATTATCTTGAAGGGATAGGAAAGGAAGAGAAGTTCTGCCATTGCCCATTTTCAACAATAAATTTGCAGTGCTATGTGGAGGGGGGTTTGCAATGAATCTGCTAGAAAGGAAACTCCAAAAACCTCTGTAGGAGATGACAGCTCTTGACAAGATGAAAGGAGGTGTCTCGCTCAGATCTTCACTTAAAACAATCTGGAGTTCCATTAGTATTCATCCAGGAGAGGGTGGATGAAGCAAAAAAAAGAGACCTTGAATAAAATCAGAACTAGTTTTGACTCTGTGCTCCCAGGGAGCTGCCAAGGGTTATCATGGCTTCCAAGTTGTTTTTGCCCAGTAATTCACACAGCTACAGAAGTTTGAGTGCCCTCAACCCCGATCCTGGTCATTCACCCATGGGATATAGGGCAGAATAACTTCCACAGAACAAACTAATCAAACCCAGCCTTCCAGCTCATTTTAATGGTAACAATAGCTCATGTTCACAGCAAAATGTGGCCACAGAATACTCCCATCTGATCTTCATGACAACCTGTGAAGCAGAAGAGGAAGAAGACTTAGGGGAGAACATGACCACTTTCTTTAAATGTTTGAAGATTAGCATGTGAAAAAGAAATTAGATATTCTGCTTGGCTCTGAAGAGACAAACTGAGAGACATTTCAATTCAATAAACATTTATTAAATTCTGAATCTACAAAGCACTGTATTGTGTATAGAGGAGATAATCAATTGAGAAAAGACAGGGTCCCTGCCTTCATGAAACTTATAGGAGGTGAAACCCATTCATACACAATGACTGTATATTATAATACCAGTAAGAGTGTACTACAAGGGGATAGACTTCAGAGCAATATAAAGCACTTCTCCATCAGTTAGAATAGAGGGTAAGTGCTGGTCAAGGTTAAGTACTTAATAAAGGATTGATTGATGAATGATTGGAGGATCCAACATGTAATGGGCTCCCTTGGAGTTCTCTGTCACTTGTGACTGGTGATTGGGAGTGAGGGGGGGCAGCACGATGATACAATGGATGGAGAATCAGGCCAGGAGTCAGGAAGTGCTGAGTTCAAATCTGGTCTTAGACAGTTACTAGCTGTGTGATCTTAAGCAAGTCTTATCAACAATTTACCTCAAATTTCTCATCTGTAAAATGGGAATCATAATAGTACCTACATCCCAGGCTTGCTTGAAAATCAAAAGAGATAATAATTATAAAGTTCTTAGGATAGTACCTAGTACAAAATAAGCACTAAATAAATGCTATTATTATTAACTATTATTATTATTTTCTTCAGGCCTAGGTAGAATTATCATGTCAGTGATGGTAGAGAGAAGATCCATGCTTCTGCATGGGGCTTAATTATCTGCTCTAAATCTCTTGCAAATTTGAAGTGCCATGATCACTGGTCATAGAAAATGGCATCATTGCAAATACAAAAAAACAGAGCATTCTGAGTCATTCTGAGTCACAGAATCAGAGTCTCAGAGTTGAAAGGCACTTCAGAGACCATCTAACAGAAGCCATGGCAGAAAATCCTATTATCATTCCAGCACTTGGTATAGTAGGTGCTTAACAAACACTAGTTGATTAATTACCAATGAGTCATTATCCAGCCTTTTCCCAGAGAACTCATTAAACCCAGAAGCAGACCATTCCACTTTTGGATGTCACCCTGGAAAGTTTTTCCTCATGTTTTGCCTAAACCTTCCACTTTGTAGCTTCTCATAGATCCCACTTCTGTCCCTTGAGACCAAGCAGAACAAGTCTGCCCCTTCTTCCAGGGGCTACCCCTTCAAAGATTTGATGGCCACTCTTATTTCCCCTCTTAAGTCTTCCCTTCTCCAGTTTAAATATCCCTGGTCCTTTCAACCATTCCCAAAAAGCATGAGCTAAAGCCCTTCATCATCCTGGTTACCCTCTTCTGGAGCCTACCCATTTATCATTGTGGTGCTCAGTATCAAGCACAAGGCTTTTACATGGTCTTAGTAAGGCAGGGGAGAAAAGGGCAGATCACAATTTGTCTCTTTTAATGCAGTCTGAGATTTTCATCAGTTGAAAAACATTAAAGATTAAAAACATTAACATCTCTCTTGCTTCAGCACCCCAAGGACCATGGGATTTTTCCATCTGAAATGCAATTGAAACTTTCTATCCTGTTTAAGCTTGAACTCAAACTTTTCTACTTACTATTTGTGACCTTTGGTAAAATCCTTGATTTCTCTGCACCTCAGTTTCCTTATGTGTAAAAGAAAATGGTTGGATTGGATGATGACAGAGCTACCTTCCAGCTACAGTTCTATGATCCATCACAAATATATTCAAAATAAATACGAATTAATCTCAGGACAGAGTGCTTATAAGGGGGAAATAAGAAAAATCTAATGGGGTAGGTCGTGCCTGTGCTAACCTTCAATGGGGCATAGGGATTTCAAGAGATGGAAATGGCAAGAGAAGGTATTCCAGACATTATTGCTTCTGCAAAATTCAGTAGATGGAATATCCTCTAAAATTCCTCAGGCATTTTTCATATAAACTACTACCTAATCATGCCTCCCCCAACTTATACTTATGAAGTTGATTTTTGAACCCCAACATACAACCTTTTATTTGTCCTTATTCAAATTCATCATTTTAAATTCAGCCCAGTATTATATAACTTGTCAATTTCTTTTTTTGGATTTTGACCCAGCTATCCTGTGTTTTAGTTATCTTTCCCAGCTTTGTGTCATCTGAAAATATGATAAGCATGTCAGCTCTGCACTTATTCAAGTCACTGTTTTAAAAAGATGCTAAGTGGCATGGGACCAAAGCATTCCACTTGAGAACTCTACTGCTTCCAAGTTGACATAGAACCATTAAAAACTGATCTTCAATCTAGTCATTCACTGAGTTCTGAATCCACCTAATTTTATTGTCATCTAGCCCACATCTCTCTATCTTTTCCACAATATCACAAGAAACTAATGCCTTGGATCCGAGCAGTTGGCACATTCTACTGAGTATAACTCTATACCCTATTTTGTATTGATTGCCTTATTTTTATTCCCACTGCAGTCATGTAGTTAAGCTTTTCTATCTTCTCAATAAGGCTTTTGCAACTGCTTTCTATGTGTCTTCCTGCCCACCCCTGAATATGACAGTCTTCTCTTCCAAAGTTTTCAGTGCCTCTCTCTTGCCTATGAAATTTCTTCAACCTGTCATTAAGACTTTGCAAAATCTGGCCTCAACCTACCTCTTCAGTCTTATTTCACACTGTTCTTGAATGGAGTTCTCCTCATACTGTATGTTTGGAGTTAGGTGGAGTTTCATCCTAGTGTTACTGCTTGCAGCGTATGCCAGCTCCAGAAGGAGCTTTTCAGGAAGCACCTCCATCTGCTCTTACTTTCCCAATGATTTCCATCTCTGAGTGCCCACCTGAACAGCTGTTAAGCAGAAGCTGGAGATATCAGCCTCATTGCATAACACCAGAAGTGAGTTGTCTCTCCTAGGATGGAATCTGAGCTGGGACTTCTGCATTTTTTTCTGTCTAGGACAGGGGGTGAAAGGAGGCTAGTTACTCCATAATAGTGCAACCTTATAAAAAGTGCCTAAATTGTTTTTTGGTTTTTTTTAATCTGTTTGAATCTTTATGTATTTTTCCTAGTCCAGTTCCTTTTTTTCTTTTTAATTAAAGCTTTTTATTTTCAAAACATTTGCATGGATAATTTTTCAACACTGATCCTTGCAAAATCTTTTATTCCAAAATTTCCCCTCCTTTTCCTCCCCTAGATGGCAGATAATCTAATGTATGTTAAACATGTTAAAATATAGTTTAAATCCAATCTATATATACATATTTATACAATTATCTTGCTGAACAGATCAAAAAGGAAAAAATGAGAAATAAAACAAAATGCAAGCAAACAACAACAAAAAATGAAAATGCTTTGTTTTGATTCACACTCAGTTCCCACAATCTTCTCTCTGGGTATAGATGGCTCTCATCACAAGATCAATGGAACTGGCTTCAATCATCTCATTGTTGAAGAGGGCCATATCCATCAGAACTGATCATCATATAGTATTGTTGTTGAAGTATATAATGATCTCCTGGTTTTGCTCATTTCACTCAGCATCAGTTCATGTAAGTCTCTCCAAGCCTCTCTGAAATCATGCTGCTGGTCATTTCTTATAGAACAATAATATTCCATAACATTCATATACCACAATTTATTCCGCCATTCTCCAATTGATGGATTCCAGTTTCTTGCCACTACAAAAAGGGTTGCCACAAACATTTGTATATGCCTAAATTGTTGATCCTCAAAATAACAGATGCAAATCCCTTGTTATTTTGCATAGAATTTTCATGCTGTTCATTTTTGGAAATAGATCACAGAAATATTCTATCAGCACCATTGTCCCACTAAGGACTTCTCTTTTCTACTACCCCCTCCTCAGGATTCAAGAAAGTGTTTCTTCTCCTTTACTATTCCTCGTATTCCCTGATCCTTTTCTTCCCTCATCTATTAGCATATTTCCTGCTTTTTGCTTCTCCTGCACCATGTTCCTTTTATTGGGGGGGGGGTAACAAAGCCTAAATTTGGGTAGGGGGAGAGATTGGTTGAAATTTACATAGGCATATGCATTCTCAAACTACAGTCCCCATGACATCTTGATTAGAGAAGGGCCATGTCCATAGCAATGGGTTTCTAAATTATAGAGGTTGGTCTCACTGTACCCAATATCATAGACTACCAAGGTGGAAAGAGAATATTTTCTTTCTAGCATAACAAGCCTGTTTTGGATGGCCTGGGACTTCAGGATAGAGAGTCACAAGTCTATCTGCATTTATTTGTGCACTCTGAAAATTTCTAAACTCTTGAGGAAGCCAGCATTTGGTAGGATAATCTACCCCCTACTCAGTCCCTTGATCTCCTTTCTAGATGCTAATTGAATCAAACCTAATCCAGCTGCCTCTACTAGCTCCATTTCTTAATTTCACACTAGTAGAAGTACAAGATGACCTTCTCCCCATTCCATCCTCTCCTAAGAACCAGTCTTATCCATCTCTCTCTACCTTTGGTATGAAAAGATAGAATTAGACACTAATCCAGGCAGAAACTAAGTCCATATTTAGCCAGCTGGGGTCCATCTACATTTGAAGGTGGTACCATTGATTTGGTATATCCCTTCATTTTACCAAAGAATAATCTAGGACATCCCTTTATTTTACTAAAGTAACTGATGACCAGAGACAAATGACTTGCTTAAGGCTCCACACTACTAAGTAGCAAATCCAGAAGAATTAAATAAACCAGGTGATGTGGGAACAGCTTTAAAAAGGGACATTTCTGTTTGCCCATCAGAGACCTTTGAAGGCTCGATTCAAATTCTACCTTTCCATGAAACCTTCCCTGGCTATCTCAGCTCAGAGGAACCTCTGCCTCCTCTGAAGTCCTATGGCACTGACTATTCCTCCAAGTAAATCCTTAGAATAGACTACCTGCTGTAGTTATCTTTTCATGTGTGGGTGTCTTATTTTACTGATTTGATATTAAACTCCTGGAGAGCAGGAACTGTATCTTTTCTATCTCTGCATCCACCACAGGCTCTAGCAGAAGAATAGGTATTCTAGCGATACTTGTTGATTGATTTGTTGAGGAAGAAAAAGTAATTGGGTTACCCAGCCTCCTGTCTAGCCTCCTGAGAATCAACTTGTAATAAGAACACCAAAGAGAAATTGCAGAGAAGCAGATTTAGGCTCAGGGCAAGGAAGAAGTACTCTAATAATCAGAACTGTCCAAAAATAGAACAGACAACTTTAAGGGTTAGCAAGCTGCTCACTGATGAATGTATTCCAACAAAGGCATGATTGACCACTGGCTAGAGACATTGCAGGAATGCCTCTTTAGGTACATTGTACACTAGATTATATAGAGAAACATGCCCACTAAACCCTACACAAAGTACGTGTTGATATTATCTACGTTTCTCTGTAGTTTCACTTATTTTGTTAAATATTTCCCCATTATATTTTGATCTGATTCTGCTGCATTCAGGGATATTATGAGAGCAATATGGCCTGGTCTACTTGTCTGACATCTCTCTCTCTTACTGGTTCCCAAGGAGGAACCCCAGCACTTCTAGTGAGACTTAGTTTCAAAAACTCAATGTATAATGAAGCTTTGTCATTCTGGACAGAGAACTAGAACCCCTACCCTCCCACCAAGGATAATGAATGGCTCCTGACAAGCATCGGGCACATTTCAGGGCCAATAAAACATGCATCACTCCCATACTGGTGTTTACTTTTCTTCTTTGATCTTGTACTCTGGCAGCTGCAAGACAGGGTAGGGAACAAATGGCTGTCCCCAGCAGGAGAGGAAAGAAGAAAAAAGGGTCTGAAGGGGGCCAGTTGGAACCAGCAGGCCCCTTGGGCTCCTTTTAACAGGCTGCAGAGCAATAGAAGAGGACAGATGCCATACCCCAGCCCCAGCCCCAAGCCTCCAGCCTACCTGGAGCCCCGAGGAGCGGGCCAGAGCTCCCCAGAGTTTCACCCAGGAGTTAAATCCATAACGCTCCCGACCAGGTTGTAAATTTCAGGCCATAGTTCATTAACTCCAGAAGTTCAAAATGATACCCCCTGCTTTTCCAGTCAATGCAGCTGAGAGTTTTCCCGGCGTGTGATGATCCATCAACAATTGGATTCCAATATCTTTTACTCCTTAATAGAGTCACACTGACTCCTCCTATGGAGACGGGGAGAAGCCCCTGCCCAAGAGCTTGGTGGGGTTGCATTTTACTTGTATCCTGAATGTCAGGTCTCAGGCAGAGCTTGCCCCCTACTCCCTTCGTCCTGACTTCTCCCAGACAGCTTCTCCAGCAGTATGAGGGCAAACACTCAAATGTCTTCCTAGGGGCTATTTTGTTTTAATTATCTAGGTCTAAGTTAATTCCAAGAAAGTTTCTGTAAGAATTCACAAATTGGCATAATTCATGTGTCTTTTCAGACTTGGGATACTTCAGCCTGAGCAGAAAACATGTTTTTGGTATAATTCCAGCAATTTTCAGGAGCCTGAAATGCAGAGAATGCAGAGATCTCTTTAATCATTGTTTTCCAACCCCACCTTTTGGAAACTTTCTCCCCCCAACTTCCAATCTTCACTATAAGCTGGAAGTTATTAAAATCGAGACAGAGACAGAGACAGAGACAGAGAGAGGCAGAGACAGAGAGAAAAAGAAAAGGAGGAGGAGAAGGAAGAGGGAGAAAGACAGAGGAGGAGAGGGAGAGATTCAGAAACAGAGACAGAGGAGAAGAAAAGAAGAAACAAGAAAAAAAGGAGGAGGAGTAGAAGGAGGAAGAGGGAGAGGAGAAAGGAAAGGAGACAAAGGGAAGGGAAGGGAATACAATAGCTAGATGATACACTGTCCAGAGTTCTAAAGACTGGAGATAGGAAAACCTTAATTCAAATCCTGCTTCAGACAATTACTAATTGTATGATCTTGGACAAATCAACTAACCTCAGTTTCCTTATCTATAAAATGGGGGAAGGAGGAGGGTGAACTGGATGACCTCTAAAGTTCCTTGCTGTGTCAAGTATATAATCCTATGAACCATCAAGACATCCCATCTTAATTTTTCAAAAATCTTGTGAAACCCAACCAAAGGCTTTTCTGAAGTGACCCTCACCTATGGACAGTGGATCTTTTCATAGACTCCCAACGGCTCTCATACCTTCTCAGCTGCTGGAGCTGTGTTTTGAATTACCCATATTTTTGCAGCCCCTGAGAAGTGGTAACATTTTCTCCCTTCTAGTTAATAAATTGTTCCTCTCTTTGCACGGCAGAGAAAAAAGATGAAGACAAAATTGGGGGGAATTATTTCCCAAGTATTGTTTCTCTAACAATAGCAATCCCCGCTCCTGAGAACTCTATTTTGCTTAATATGCTCCTTCTGCAAAGTGGTGAAATGTGACAATGTAATAACCCAAAAAGCAGCATGGAGGGCCTGATTCCCCAAAGTGTCCACTGAGAAAACATACAAGTGTTTCCATCAAAAAGGAATTGTGTGTCTAAAGAAGGTAAGTGCACAAAATAAGGGGCTGCAATAAAGTGGGGTTCAGACATCAAGGATTAAATGTTTGGATTCTTTGCCTCACAATAGAAGCATTTGCAGGAAGAAAGGATCTCCATTTCTCTCTTTAATGGGGATATCACACGCACACACACTGAATGGATTTCCTCTTGAGGATAAAAGGAAAATTGGTTGGCTTAAAAAAATTTTTTTTCACACCTAACCAACACAAAAAACAAAAATAGAGAAAATAAAGCAAGGGAAGAGGCTTCAGAAATTGATGGAGACACGAGTTAGACTTCAGGAAAAACTTCCTAGCTATAAGTAGCAGCAGTATAAGGTTTGTCATTCCATTTGACCCTCAAAACCCGACAGGTATTTTTATGTCCCTTTCACAGATGATAAAACTGAAGCTCAAAGGTGTAATACAGTTACTTAACAGGAGAAGCAGTAATCAAACCCAGATCTTTTCTGCCTCCAAATTAAGTACACTTACTTCTTCCTATTATATGGTATGCCCCTTCTCCTATTCCACATAGTGTGGAAAATGCGTATTTCATACCAGGACACATTTTGGAGGAGATTATGGAGATGGATAGGCAGTGACCTTTCAGAATAGGTTTAGGTAGCTTGGAAAGGCATTAACTATATATGTAATATCTGGAGATCCCTTGTAAGGGATCCTCACATAGATCCTCACATAGAGTTCCTCACATAATTCTTAGAATTTGATCTCAAACTGAACAAAGAAAAAATAGCTCAGATTTTACCCTTGCCATCTTTTTCTATGTCACTGGAGTCTTATCAAATCTGCCCTACCCCATCCCAAAATGAAGGGCACATGCACAGAATGCCACTGGTACAATTCCCCAAAAAGCTGAGTTGCCTGTTTCTGTGAAGATCAAGATGACCTATAATGGAAGTATCTTGGAGAGACTCTGGAATATGAGTAGATTTTCCAAAGCTGGTTCTAATCTGCTAATCATATGGTAAGAGGAGTCTTTCCGATTAGGTAAGGGGTACATTGGAAAGGCAAACCTCTTTCTCTCTTTGTTTAATTTCTTCTTCAGCCCATTTCTTCCTGACATGGAATCTGGTGTGAGAGAATACTATAAGGATCCCTAAGGCTCCCCCCCAACATGTGGCCCCCATGAACCAAGTCTTGGTTTTTGCCTCTAGTATTTGTTCTTTTGCTTTAAGTGAAGGAATTTGAGATTATAACCTTATCAATTTTGAAAAGTCAGGGTACTAACCCATGGTGCAGTCTAAAAGTTTGGTAGTACATGACTTGAATCCATGTTAAGTTTTACAGTCAGCCCAAGATAGATGTCCCAAACTTTGAGATCCATTGAAAGATAAGGACTTACTCAGCAGTGATGTTCTATGTGAACATTATCTTGATAAGGCCAATGCCATATATAAATTTCTCCAAGTCCAAGACTACTTTGCATAAAGACTGTCAGAAAAGATTGAGTGTTTCTTCAAAACAGAAATGTTTGCATTTTTGCTTTGTCTTCAAAGTAAATATTCCTTTGTAAAAGTTAATTGCTTTTAATTGTTAAATATAACTGGAATATTAGTCACTTTTGGCTAGAAGTAGGGGAAACAGATCCAGAATAGGATCTTGAGTCAATAGCGCTACAGAAAAGACATCTCAGCCCCTCAGGGCTACTTCTAGAATCCTGAATAATAGATGTAATCAGTCTTGCTTGGGGAGAGTAAAGCCAGAGGACACATGGCTGGGGCAGGAATCATAGTAACATCAACTGGGATTTAAAAATGCTAAAACAGTAAGTCTAGAAAATATGTACTTAGTGGATATGAACCTCCACAATATACATTCTGGATGGTGACCCAGCATAGAGGAGGGAGATTAAATATGAAAATAATTAGAAAAGCTTTAAGGGAAAGATCCAAGAGGTCAGAGATGAGAAGAATGAAAGAGAAATATTGTGAATAAATCAGATCAGATTTTGGGGTGAACATTAGTGTGAACAAATAATAGAACAACTATCAAGAATGGGAGGGGGAAGAGAAATGGATGAAAATGCACTGGGGACCTACTGGCTGTTTTCAATATCCATGAAAAATCCAGGAAGAAAGAACCATGTTTTTCCAGTGACTAAGGGCATTGAAAAGTACAAGCTCTGGTTAGAAGTGAGGGGGAAAGCCAATGGAAGTGAAGACTAGGAGACAATTGGGAAAGTCTGATTAATGAATAAGCTATATCTAAAGAGTTTAAATAATGGAACTGAGTTCCTTTAATTTACTGCATCTGTATGTAGGTTGTACCCCAAGAGATCTACTTATTGGACTCAAAGAGCTTTGTGACACAGGACCTTATGAGAGAAGCAAGAGAAGAAAGGCTGGCTTGCATCTGTTTTTTAATTTTAAAATTTTTATTGTCATATTTTGTTTTTATATCACCTTCATTCTATACCTAGCATAATGGCTAAAGAGCTGACCTAGAGAGCAGAAAGATATGGATTCAAGTCCTGTCTCTGATATCTACTGTGTGACAAATCACTTAGCCTCCCAATAGTCTGAAAAATTAAGCAAGTGTTTACTGATCTTCATTGAGAGGAGTTTCCTAATTCATACCAATGAAATCATAGGTTGAATCCTTATTTTCTATTCTCACCTATGCCCATCACCAACAAACCATTCTTATAAAAAGATTTTTTTTAAAAGAAAGAGATAATGGTTCAGGAAAACTATAAATCTACCCAATTATATCCTCCTATATCTTCAAAAAGAGGAGAAAGCTATATTTTAAAACATGTATTTTTGAATGGCTAAATTAGTCACTATAGTGCTCAGTTTGAGGAGGGGGAGGTTGGGAGAGGTTTATTTTATCCATTTACTTTGGTGAAATCATTGTTGTACATTACAGGTGACAAATTCAAGTAGAATCAGAGACAAGTAAGTCATTCATAAGAATACTTAAGGGTGCATATTGATTAGAAAAACCACACCATAATTTTATCTATGTTCTGTTTATTTTTATTTATTTTCTTAAATATTTTTCAGTGATGTTTTATTCTGATTTAGGCTGAATTTAAGAATGGTTCACGATGAACTGGGCAGTGTGTTTGACACCTCTGGTGTACATTATCTGAGTCCTGCTTTATTCAGTTCATAATAACTTTTCATGCTTTTCTGAACTTTTCATGTTAACAATTTTTCATAGAGCAATAATATTCCATTATGTTCACTTGAGGAAGTGCTCAACTAGAAATAAGGAAGACCTATGTTTGAATCTTGACTCAGGAACTTATTGGCTATGTAATCGTGGACAAGACATAACCTTTCTGTACCTCCATTTCCTTTTTATTTTAATGAGAGAGGCAGACTCCATCAGTCAGTTAAAAAAAACTTTATTAAATGCTTACAATATGCCAGGTACTATGCTAAACAATGGGAATGAAACTACAAACAGAAAGATAATCCCTGGCCAAAAGGAGTTTACATTCTACTGAAGGAAGTCAATATAGAAAAAGAAGCTGAAAAACAGAAGGAAATGGGGAGATAAAGTTACTCAGCTTTGAGGTTTGATAGAAAGTTTAAAGAGACAGGAGTGAAGCCTAGAGAGGAGCACAGAGACATTGCTAGCCTGATTATCCTCCTTAAAATGACCCCTAAAGTTACTTCTCATTTTAAATCTATGACATTGTGATTCTATGTACCACAATTTCTTTAGCTAGTTCACAACTGATGGATGTCTTTGTTTCTAATACTTTGCTACCGCAAAAGGTACTGTAGTGAATACCTTTGTGTACACGTGAGACCTTTTTTCTGTCTTTGACATCCCTAAGGTATATGACTAAATAACACATTCTTGGGGGGAGAGAGAGAGAAACCCTCCTTTATCCCCACAGACATAGAGATGTCCTTTCCCATGACAAAGTCATTTCCATGACAGAAGGGATAGAGGAGTTTTGGTGGGGACAGAATTGCTTTATTCTCCCATTCATCATTATTGTCATTTCACAACATGATATTGTTGGTTGTGGATAATGCAGTGGGGCTAGGAATGGTAATATTTCAATGAGAAGAAAGAAAACCCTTTACTTCAGAGTGAATACCTGTGCACTCATTCCCCCACCCTAAACACATACCACCACCACATTAAGGATCAAACTCTTCAACAACAACAAAAAACAGAATTTATGGAAAAACAAATTTGATTTGAATAAAATTGTGTGTGAAGTTTGTTTAGTCTCTGAATCACAATCAATAGCTATCAATACCTAAAAAGCTAGGCTTCTCTCTGGGTCCCAGCTCACACATGACGATAATAATAACAGTAACTCATATTCATAGAATACAATTCCTCATAATCATCACCTCTTAGGCAAGTAGCAGAAGTATTATTATTTCCATTTTTACTAATGAGGAAACTAACTCAGAAAAGTTAAGTGGTCCAAGATCGCACAACTTATCAGTATCTGAGCTAGAACTAGTGATTTGATTACTAGTTATTCATGTGGATCCACAAACCCTGGACTACTGGAAAACTGCCTCTCCTAAAATCTGTTATCTCAACCCCCATGTTGTTTGCCTGGGTATAGCTTTGGATAAATGCAAGCTTCCTGACCCCTTCTTGAATGATCCCTGCTCTGTCCATGGTCCTGATACTCATGCACATACCATCAACATTGTATCCATGTAAACAGAGTCAACTTCAGTCATTCAGATGGAGGAAGGGTTAAATGTCTCCTACTCCTACCTAATCTCCATGAAATTAACAAATCTGATCTAACAAATAAATACTTTATGAATAAATAATTATTAGAGAATTATGGTTTTAGAGTTATAATGAAACTTACAGGTCATCTGCTCTGACCATGTCACTTTACAGATAAGGAAAAAGCCCTCGCAATGTCACACAGCTAAGGAATGGTAAAATAGCAACCTAAATCAGGTCCTCTGACTCCAAATCCTTTCCCCTTTGACATTAGGTCTCTTTGGTATTCAAACAGAGATTGGATGATCACTTGGGGATTCATGTTTCAGGTGAGCATTGGATTAATACTCTGAAGGTACCCTATAAGTTCAAGATTCTTAGTGGTGAAAATGAATTTTGTTCCTAAATCTGAATATACATGTGTCTGATATTTAAGTAGCTGATCACAGTTCAAATCTAGTAATAAAGGTGTGATTCAAGAGGAAATAAAAGGCTGTGCTGCTTGCAGAGTCATAGTTTTTAGAGTTAGATGAGACTAGATATCACTTGGCTCAATCTACTCATTTTACAGAGAAAGTGACTTGCTAAGGTCACACAAATAAGAAGTAGTACAACCAAGATTCCAAACTATGTTTTCTGACTCCAAATCTAGTGTTTTTTCCATTGTTTCCTCAACTTCATCAGTGAATTCTGCTAAGTGATATCTTCTAAGAAAATAAAAATAAGATTTCCCCACATATAACTAGGCTAGGAAGTTTTATTTTCAGAAGTTGGAATAATAATGGAAGGATGTAATGTTAACTATGTATTTGTGTGTGTTTACAGATTCCATATATGAATATATAGATTCCATAATCAACCCTTCAGTAGTTCCCCATTGCCTATAGGAGAGAAGAGATATTCAGCAGAACCTTAGAAGTCCCTCACAGTCTAGCTTGTCTACCTGCTGACCTCATTGCACATGGCTTATCTTCATGTATTATTATTTCAAACTGTACTCTGTACCAATTTCAACTTGCCCTCCCCCACCTTCATGAATTTGTACAACCTCCATTTTGGGGTCTGAAATGTATTCTCTCCAAATTTCTGCCTATTGAAATTGTTTCCTCCCCCTTTTCTTAGTTCCAGTAGTACCTGCCCAGTTAAAACTATTCACATTCCCAGGGGAAGAGTTCCTTCTCTTCAAGTTATTTCATGGATCTTTGTCTGGATTCCTCTTTGCCTTTATCATATTCTATCTTTGATTGCATTTATTGGTGTTGCTGGCATATTCTCAACACTACTCTGACCATTAGATCAAAAGCCTTTTGAGGGAAGGGGTAGTAATTTTTATCTTTGTATCCTCAGTGAGTTTCACATAAAAAACAATTCTATTAACATTTTAAACTACCTACTATGTAAAAATAATAATAGCGAGTCACATATTCATATAGTTCTTTAAGGTTTGCAAAGTAAATTCCTCGTTTAGAGCAAAATCTATTATATAGAATAATGGAAAGGGATAATCATTTCTATAGTGATTCGGATATAGATTTATAATTATCATCTCATTTGTTCCTCACAAAAACCCTGAGATATAGAGACTATTATTATCCTCGTTTTTCTATTAAAGAAACTAAATGACTTCCCCAGTAAGTATTTGAAGCTGAATTTGAACACAGATCTTCCTGACTCCAGACCCAGCATTCTATTTACCAGCCTATAAATGGCTACTAAATAGGCATTGAATTCTTTTGGGTTGAATCAAATCAGAATACACTTTAGTAGCTAGGACACATTTAGGATAAGTGAGAAGAGGAAAAACACAAAATTGAGCTGGGCATTTACTTTTTAACTTTGAGATTATATCTTTTCTCATTGACCCTTGTAATCTGCATCTCATTGAAGGTGGCAATTCTTGAGATCTGTTTTTATAGAACTTTGCAGTACCCAGACATGTGTTTCACACAGTAAGTACTCAATAAATACTTGTTGGTTTAATTTGAACATTAGCCAGCCATTCAGATTCTCTTTGGAAGTTAGCCAGTTAAACATTAACTGCTACATATGTGTTATAACATTCTCCCCTAAAAGTCCTATTCTGATGTCTTCAGTCATGAGGTAGGGGTCACTCTGAGTTCTCAAAGACCACTCTTGGAGCCTGCAAACTCAGGTAAATCTAACTGAACTAGAAGGGCCTGGGGACAAACCTAGTATCTATCATATGAGGACCAACATAGTAATCTATGACTCTTCAGAGTCTCTCATCACTAGGAGGTTATCCATCTAAGGTTAAAAGTGGTCTTCTGCATTGGTAGAAAGGTATTCACTACATCATAATCTCAAATCTTCCAAAGTATACTTTATTGGGGAAGGTGGGGGATGGAAGATTTTCTCTGGGCTTTATTTCAGAACAAAAATGTTGCCAACTCTATTGCAGAAACTATGAAGTTTTCCATATTCAAACATAGTAATAAGAGTTTAGAGTAATATATACATTATAAGTGGGAAAATTCACCTTATCAACTTTTCTCATAGATGTTATATATAATGAGAAATAATAAATGCAGAGTATACAGATCAAATCCTACACCAGTCATTAGAATTAAAAATGCTACCATTATATTATTATATTGTAATAAAAGGCTTCCTCCAGACTCAGACAATGGTCCATTTACTGGAGTGATATTGGAGCAATGACAAAGGAATCTGGACAGTTCTCTGGCTTTTGTTATAATAGGATTTAACCTATATCACATTTTTCACTTCCTTAAAGTGATGAAATCACCTTGGAAAGAATAAAGAGCCATTTGGATAGGGTCTGTATGCTAAGTGCTTATGTGGGGATGGGGACTCTCATTCTGAAACCCAATTTGTCAACATTCTGAGCACAGACCAGAAAAACAAGGGACAATGTCTCGTTAGCTTTGAACGTCCACAGTCCCTTGCAGTCGAGGCGCTGCTGTGTCTCAGGCTTGGCCTGTTTAAATAGAGCTGAACGGGATTGTAGCTAATAGGGTTATTAATACCTGTCACATCCCAGGATGGCAGAATAATATGGGGTTTTTCTACTATAGATTAAAACCGACCAACAGGGAATTTGCAGAGTCTGGCAGCCACAGCTTTCTCTTCAGACAACTTTTTGTTAAGCTCATGCAGACTTGGGTAAGTAATTGTCCTGGGGTAAGAATTCATCACCATAGCAAATTTAAAAGAAGGAAAAGAGAGACCTGTGCTTAGCCTTGGACAAAGAATACATGGATATTTGAAATTCAGATAATCCAAAAGCCTAAGTCTTTCCCCATCAGGACAGTGAGCCTTAAGCAAAAAGTCCTTTTTGTCTGAGTATCATCAGTGTTCTTCTCTTCTTCCTACTTGCTCTCTGGTACAGAGATAGCACCAAATAGTTTTACTAGATACTGAGTTTCTTGAGGGGAATTACCAAATCTTGTTTATCTTTGTCTTCCTTGTTTTATAAAGCTTAATAAATATCTAGCACACATTGGTGTTCAGTCAATTCAATTGCATCTGACTCTTTGTGACTCCATTTGAGATTTTCTTGCTAAAGGTACTGGAATGGTTCTCCTTTTCCTTCGCCAACTCATTTTATAGGTGAGGAAACTAAGGAAATCAGGGCCAAGTGATTAGCCCAAGGTTCCACAACTAGTAAGTATCTGAGACTGGATTTGAACTCATGTCTTCCTGACTCCAGACCTGGTAATCTATCCATTGCATCACATGTTCTGTACAGGCATCTATCACAGGCACCTAGCTGGAAGTGCTTATGCCCTCCCTTCTACCCAGCCCCTCCCTTTTCTTTCCTCTTTCTCCTACTTTTTAAAATTTCTATACCCAGATGAATTATTAAGTTATTCCCTCTTAAAGCCAAAACTGATGGGATCAAGCTTCAGACAATGCTCATCTACCTCCTTTTCCCCTTAATTGTAATAGGTATTTTATGCGTCTTCATGTCATCCAATTTGTCCCAATACACCTCCCCTTTCCTCTTCTCCGAGTACAGACCTTTTTCTTCCCTTATTGACTTTTTCTTTGATATCATCCCAACTAGTCAGTGTCTGAGACTGGATTTGAACTCGGGTCTTCCTGACTCCAGATTTGGTGATCTGTCTACTGTATAACTGCCCTATATAGGCACCTAGTACATAAGAACTTAATAAATGTTTGTTGGAGGGAAGAAAGAAGGGATAGACAGAATGAGATAAGGAGAAACAAAAGGAGAAAAGGAAGGAAGAACAAAAAGAATGAAGAAAAAGAAGCAAGGAAGAAACAACATAAAACACATGCATGGTAATTGAAGATTCTGTGTTAACCAGAACTAAATGTGCTAGACAGAGAGAAGAATAAAAAGGGAAGGGAGTCTAGTTAATATACAAACTACACAGTCCTAAAGAGTAGGTAAATTATGGCTGAAAGACAACTAGGCCAGGCCTAAAGTTTTACAGATAAAAAAACTGAGGGTCAGAGCATTCAACTGATCTGTTCTTGGCAATACAAATAGTTAAGTGGCAAATTTTAATTCATTTCCTCAAACTCCAAATTCAGCACTCTTCATCATATATATATATATAATATAATAAATAACATATATAATATAATATATAATTATATTATATTAATTATACTCATCAACCATGATAATCTATGATCCAAACCACTGATGAGATTTATCCTTTTTTGTCTCCTTTATAGGCCTGGAACCTAGGACCATTAATGAGAAAACTCAAGCTATGACTAATAAATCAGGTGATGAATGAATCAACATTCAGGAAAGAGGGGCTTTCATTAACTGAACAAATGGATGGATATTGATAAAAGAGAGGGCAAAAGTCTGAAGAAAATTTTGTTTTTGTGAAGGACCTTCCTCTCCTCATATAGCTAATTCCCTGTTTTCCTTCTTATAGGACAATGTTGAGCACCTGTGTAAGAACACAATATTTTAGCATGGCTTTGGGATATGAAAAAATGGAGATTCCCTCTACAAGGTCTGGGTAAAATTTATTGGGACCACAAAGAGAAATGGCAAAGAATAAGTCAGAAGAGGTGAGATGGAAAATAGTGGGGGAGAAAGGGCATGATAATCTTGAAGTCATTTTTGAGTGGTTCCTGTTCTTCACCTTCCACATGAACAGAGATCAACATATGAACCTCTGTAATTAAACTCACAATTAAAGTTACAAGAGAAAAAAATCTTAACTGTTTCCATTACTTTTATTCAGGGAGAAACAAGAATTTTCTTTTAAAAAGTAAACTTAAAGGGAAAAGTTTACTAGATGAGTATGCCTCTAAGTGCCCAAAATAGATCCATTGGATCCCAGTAGATATTTCCTTCTCAGTCTCTTACACTGAGACATCATTCATATCTATTTCCCAATATAGATGTTATCTAAGGCTTTCTCTTGAACCTTCTTCCCTTCTCTTTATGTAGCCTTTCTCAGTGATTTTATCATTCTACATGAGTTCAATTATTCTTGCTTTACAAATGACTCCAAAATTTATACCCATCCCTGCTTTCTCCTGAGCTCCAGTTCCATATCATAATCTACCTATTAGGCATTTTGAATTGAATGTCTGATAGACATCTCGAAGTCAGTGTTCCAAAACAGAACATTTGTCTTCTCCCCAAAACTCAGACCTCTTCCTAACTTCTCAGTGGAAACATCGTGGGCACTCATCTCTTTCCAGTCACTCAGAGTTATTCCTGATTCTTTATTCTCTTTCATCTCCCAAATCCAGTAAGGTAATAATTCTTTTTAGGTCTACCTTCATTTTTTAATGTAGCCTGAGATCTCAATAGCTTTTTTGAATTTTCATATTGATTATTTTGTTGAGTAAAACCTGATCCAATATAAAACTGTTCTATACAAGGGATTTCAAACATCTCACTACAATTTTGAGCTATTAAAGCTTAAAATGGCACTAAGATTTTTGGGGGAGACTACCTACTAGATTTCCTTCTCCCCTCAATGAACATAAGAGTGAACATAAGAGGTCCTTAATAAATGTTTGTTGGATTGGACAGGACTCAGTTATCATTACCTAACCCACTAAATACTCTTGGTTGAAGTTTCAGGTCTATTAGCTGCCATATGCTTCAGATCTTTAACAGAATCTAGCTAGCCTGTAAGATGTCACCTTTTGCTCATGGCCCTGAGATCCCACCATGATCCCCTTTTCACCTCTGTGCCCCCCCCATACTCTGTTCTTTCTACTGTGCTGACAACAATGGACCATTGCCCAATATGCCCCAGCAATGTGTCCTCACAAACAAAAAGGCTAAGACAATCTCAGGATGAATTAAGAGAAGTATACTATCTGGAAGGGGGTAGTGGCAGCCAATTCATTTACCTCTATCAGCAAAATGGATCCAGTCCAGAGGAGGATAATGAGGATAGAGAGAGGACTAAAGACCACCCTGTAAGAGAATAGGATAAAGGGATTAGGGATAAAGAGGGTGTAGTACAACAAAATGAACACAGGATTTAGAGTCAGGCCTCAATGGTTCAAAACCCCTTTTTGCCAGTGTGGCCTGAGGCAAATCATCTAACCTCTCCAGGGGCCTGTGTTCTCATCAATAAAATGGAATTGGATAAAATGGCTTCTAAGATCCCTTCCTGCTCTGGTTCTATTATTTGACAATATTGTTATGGAAAAGAAGACTTGGGGGACATGATAGAAGTCTTCGAATATTTAAAGGTTTGTCTTATGGAAGAAATATTACTTGGATCTAGAAGTACAACTAAGGTCAAAGGATATGATAGGAAGGCAATATATCATAGTAGAAAGTGCACTGGGTTTGAATTCAGAAAAATGAGGTTCAGAACCCAGCTCTACAATCTGTGTATCATTGGGCACATCATTTATTGTCTCTTCATCTGTAAAAGAGAGATCTAACCTAGATGACTGGTATATTTCATCCTAACTTATACGAGAGATGATTTATTTGGAATCATATTAAAGTTCTGTATATAAGACCCCAGAACTGTGAGCTGTAGATTCTAAGTTCACTTGCTTGATTATAGGAAGTTAACTAAGGGCCTTCCACTCTAGTTTTCCCTTGTCATGGTGACCAATCTCAGTGTGGCAAAGGTGATAACAATATGGAAAGTCCCTCAAAATATTTTTGGACCTCTGGACCATTTGTCTGAAAGAAGAAGATGACCATCTTATGACCACTTCAGTCACTAAGTATGATAGCTTGCACCAATCTAAGGAGAAGTCTATGCATCTTGTATAGAGATATTTATTACTTGCTTCATTCAACTTGTGATTTTGCTTATATATTATTTTGCTTATTTTAGTTTATATATCACACGTCAATCTATGGAATTGTTCTATATTTGGTATAGCTGTACTTGAATGACTAGACATCTAACCCCATAAAAATAAGTCTCTGGAAAGAGAGGACATCTCAGATCATGAGGAAGATCTGGATCCACTTCATTAGAGGGAACCATGGACCTTTTAATGAAATGCCATTGGCTCAAAGCTTTTCCTCGTTTACTATAGGTAGAATAATTTTAATACCCATACTAGGATCATAGTTTTAGAAACCATGAGTCTAAGTTCATAATTTTTAAGACAAATATAAGACCCAATATTTAAATGACTTCTTGTAGATAATAGAGGTAGTGACCAGCAGAGTCAAGATTCAAATCCAGATCCCTGAAATCTGATGTTCTTGTCTACTGTACCATATATAATCCTAGGGAAAAAATCTTCCTAATACATGAACTCAAAAATTTAATGGAATGTCTCAATGCAGAATGAGTGCTCTGTCCCTGGAGATGGAGGCTGAGACTGAATAATAATTTGTCAATCAGTCAGTCAGTCAATAAGCATTTAAACTTTACTCTGCCAGGTTTCAAGTTTATTTTAAATGTGCTTCATTTCTGAGTAATGACTGAGCCAGAAGCCCATTGAGATTTCTTCCAAATCTCAGTCTAGAATTCTACGATTATTTTGAAGTATCCTGGAAGTTCAAGAAGGCTTCAACTCTTTTCATTACTTCATTATTCATTCAGTTTCACTCTTAACCAAAGCATGAAAATGATACCCTGAAAAGTTAACCTCATATTCTTTAGAAATGACTTCATAGTATGACCTTCAGCCAGTTCAATAATTTGATGGAATGACAATTTCTCAGATTGTTCCCCATCCTTGCTACTGTTATTGATGCATCCATTGAACTTCCCCCTTCACCATTCTCCACTACTGCCTTAAAACCTCTGGCCGAAACAGTAGTGAGTGAGGTACACTCACGCCCACATCAGTCTCTATCCCTGGCTCTCTGCCTGGGAACAATGAGCAGCCTCAGCCTCCTTCCCTGAGACACAGTGTGATAAATGAGGCAGTGGATGTAAGAGTATGTGGTGCTATGCCAAAGACAAGCACTGTCTAAATCCAAGCATAATAGTGTTGTTATTATTGAAAAGACTACGTCCTTCCTCCCTTCTTTCATCACAGCTTTCTGTATGACCCAGTCAAGTCTGTAGATTTGGTCCTTCCTGTCCAAATCTCTACTTCTAGATCCTCTCACTGGAGGGAAAGGGGAAGGGCATGGAGAAGGGAAGAAGCAGAAAATGTGATTGATTTTCAATCCATCTCAGAAGTAGGAAAAAAGCACTCTTCTAATCAGTCTCCCAGGATCCACTCCCACCTCTAATACCATCCAAGTAGGACTAATGAATCCAGTTCCTGGATTAATAGCATAACCTGATTTTTACCTCCTGGAAAAGCCAGGGTCTCCTTGCCATCTCCAAAAGGCTCTGAGAGTGAGGAGGGCACATGCTTTGAAAGCTAATGAGAAGTTCAGAAAATAGAATCTACTGTGGCTGAAGCTACCCCCAATCAGACATCCATGAACTATTTCTGTTTTATACCAATCCCCAATCTTCAGGGGAAAAAATATGATGAGAAACAAAATCAGCAGGTGACATTATTAATCCTAGAGTTGTCACGTAGCAAGCATCTTAAGGAGTGGGGTGGAGAAGCTCACATAAGGAGTGGTATTTCAGAGTGGGACAAACCACTTGATACTGCCAAGATAATCGAGGCCCCCCTCACTGCCCTCCACCCCTCTGCACTGTTTACAGTAAAACCTCATCACAAGATGCTATTAAGCTTGGCAGTTACTGTAAATGCTACTGTAGCCGTGGACTTCCAGAGCCCCAGGAAATTTCATCCAAGACAGAGTGGGCTTCAGCCAAAAGACCCATACCCACTGTTCATTTCTCTTCAGGAAATAGAAGGTGCCATAGAAAAGGACATTAACCACATCCAGAGGGTGGGAGAAAGCAGTTGGTTTCTCTTCTACTCCCACACTCCCCACTCACTTTAGATTGGGAGAAGCTACAATGAAATCATCCAGGCTAGGGAGCTGGTGGGGGCTATGTTCAAATACAAGATGGAAATCAGCTCAGCTATTATGAGGAAAACTAGAGATTCACAGGACTAAGAGCTACTCTATTCAAATAAGCTGTGAATCCAGTCATACACTCAATGTCATTCAACAAGTAGTTATTGAGCAACTAATTTGTTCCAAGGCTATAAAGGAAAAAATTAGTCCCTAACCCATGCTTACTTGGGGAAAGGGTGGTTGGGGGAGGGGGGGAGGTCAGTACATAGAAAGATATATACAAAGTAAAATGGAAGTAATTTTTTGTAAGGGACACTAACAATGGGGAGAGGGAAGTGAGGAAAGGAAATCTTGCTGAGCCTTAAAGGCAGCTAGGAATTCCTAAAAGAGGAAGTAAGAAGAGAGGGCATTAGTAGTATGGGGGGGATGGTCACCCACACCAAAGCTATGACAGTAAGAAATGGAATGTTTGTGTTTAACATACATTGGGGAAGGGAGGGAGAAAATTTGGAACACAAAGTGTTGCAAGGATGAATGTAAAAAACTATCTTTTGCATAGATTTTGAAAATAAAAGGCTATTATTTAAAAAAAAAAAAAAGAAATGAAATGTTGGGGACAGGAAATATTAAGGAGGCCAAACTGAATTACCATTCTAGATAATTTAGGCATCTTGTAGGGGAAAGGGAAGGACCATGTGTGCTGGAATTATCCTGATTGACCACATGTGAGTAACCTACTATCTGAATCAAATTTTACTTCTCTAACTTGGCAGTTGGGCCTGGAGTCAAAAAGAACTGAGTGTAAAATCTGACCCCAACCCATGATGAAAAATACTCTCTCATAGAAAGAATTTGTGAATTCTGAATTCAGATTGAAGCATACTTTTTTTTACTTTATTTTTATTGTTTTATTTTGTGTTCTCTTTTAAACCAAAACTAATAGCAAATACATTTTGCATGGCTTCATGTGTATAATCAATATAATCAAATTGTTTGCCTTCTCAAGAAGAGAGGAAGGGTGGGAGTGAAGGAGAGAATTTGTAATTTTTTAAAAAATGTACATGTAATTAGGAAATATTTAAGGTAATAAATAAAAATAATTAAAAACAGAAAAATCTGACCTCAGACATTTACTTGCTATGAACCCTGGGTAAATTACTTAACCTCTGTTTACCTCACTTTCCTGGGCTCTAAAATCAGGGTAATAATCATAGGAATTTTTATGAGAATCAAAAGAGAGAATATTTGTAAGAAAATTTAATACAGTTCCTGTTACACAATAGGTGCTTAATAAATGCTTATATCCACACTTCTCTTCTACAAAGTAGATATAGATGTACATTTAATGTGAAATTTAAAATTTTAGAAGTGCTTTCCACATAATGATTCTAAGAGGAAAGCCCCATTTTATGGATAAGGGAACTAAGGCACAAAAATTCAAAGTAATATATAAATTAAGGCTGTTTGGGTTTTTTTATTTGTTTGTTTGTTTTTTAGTAGCTGGGGTAAGAGGAAGAAGAGGAGAAAAAGGAACTGTTTTGCCCAAGATCAGGTAGCTAGTAAATTTTGAAGTGAGGATTTGAATCTAGATCTCCAGATTGAAAATTCAGCTCTCTTTCATTCAAACCACTCCTGCCTCTCTGAAAACTCCCTCTGGATAATTCCCAGGATTTACCTTCATTCCACTTTCATAGGGTAGAACTGCAGCGCCTTTGCCTAATAAACACTCTAAACCAAGCTGTGATCTGGAAGTGTCACATTCAGACCTGGTCAAGCCACATGGAGGAAAGTTGTCAACTCTCCCTTAACTACATGTGCACTATCAACTCTGGTTTATCTGCTACAAATGGATAATTCCAGGTCAGCTGCTCCCATCACCCAACATACTCTTAGCTACCTCCTCTCACTGCCCAGCTGATATGTACTCAGGAAAAGCAAACTAATTTTAATATCATCCTAAGCCAAACATAATTAGGAAGGTAGCTCTGCTGGAAAAAAAAATCAGATAATGCATTTCAAAACCAAACATAAATGATCTCAGTTCTGTTTCTATTTTAGATAGCAGTGTGACCTTGGCCATGTCCTTTTCTCTCTTGGGCCTCCATTTCCTCCTCTATGTAATGAAGGGGGTGGATTATATGATTTCTAGGGTCTTTTTGGATCTAAATCTATGACTGGGCAATGAATGCCCAAGCCCCCTTCCAGCTCTAAAGTCTAAGATTTTTTGAGTTTGGAGTTGACTATTATTCTAGAATGTACAAAGGGGTCTGGAAAACTTCCCATTTCCATTCATTTACTCCATTTGTTGAATAAGAATTTTTTAAACCCCTGAAGTGTGCCTGGATCATTATTTTGGGTGATAGTCTTATTCTAGACCCTAGAACACAGATACCCAAGCTTTCCCAGAAAAATATATTGTTTATTTCCCCAGGCTCTTATGAAAAGACTAAATGCTGCAAATAGAGGTGGTAAGAAATAAGGATGGGAGCAGGGAGTGATTGTCACAAGCAATACAGAGGAGAGTGATAGGAGCTTTGACTACAACAGTCTGCTTGGCTCCCTCTTTCCAAACCCCTAGCCTAAGTCCTTACATCTCTCTAACTCTGACAACTGAGCCCACTTAACACTTACATGGAAATTAGTTCTACCCTAAACTTTAAGACCAATCCTGACTCTAAGAAGTAAGGATGGAAGAAGCCTTATGACAGAAGCTAATTGACTCATTATGGAGTTAGCCTAAATCCTGGTCCTGTTCTGACCTTTAAGTCAAATCAAAACAAATCAATATTTATTAAGAAGCAGTGATGTGTAAGGTACTATGCTAAAAGCTGGAAATATAAAGACAAAAATGAAGGTATCCCTGACATCAAAGACCTTATATGTAAATAAGAATGGGGGAAAGAAGTGGTGCTACAACATGTATGCAGATAAACAGATAATTTAATGAGGGGAAGAGCATTAACAACCAAGGGGTTCCCACAGAAGATGACATTTGAGTCTTGAAGGAAGTTGAGGATCCTAAAAGCTAACTATGAAGAGAGAAAATATAATAGGCGGGGGCGGAGCCAAGATGGCGGAGAAGACACACGCGACTTTCTAAGCTCTTCTCTTACCCTCTTTATCAATATTATATCGAGCCTCAAAAATAGTCTTGACTGCTACAATTCGTAAAGATAAGAAGTAGAACAACTCACCGGCCGAAGAAAATCTGCAGTCTCGCCAAAAAAGGTTGGTTCCGGGGCCAGGGGGGAGATCGGCGCAGACTGGGAGAGAAATTAGGTTCCGAGGAGAGTCTCAAACCGAGGGTGAAGGCACAGATCTCAGCACAAGCGCGCAGCCCCAACCCGCAGGGGGCTTTTCCTTGGGGCAGTTGTGATCCTGCACGGCAGGAGGACGCAGCCCGGGTTAGCCTCCAATCTGCGCAGTGGGGAGCTCGGCTTGGGGCCATAGAGCTTTTCCAGGGCCGATTTGCATCAGGCAGAGACACTGGGCAGAGTTTGTGGCGGTCTGCGTCTGCAGTCAGCTGCTAATACTCACAGTCCCACAAGAGGCTCCGGCCTGGGGCAGTGACACTTTCACCACTTAGTCTCTAGCCAAGGGCAATCGCTAATCCACTCAGCCCTACTAAGCAGTTTGATAGCTCGGCCAGTGCTGAATCCACTTCCTGTTGGGGGAAGGGAAAACTCTCACTCAGAGCACTCCCATACCTCGGAGCCGGAAATCGGTTTACATCTTTCC
Organism: Sarcophilus harrisii; assembly: GCF_902635505.1. Taxonomy (NCBI): domain Eukaryota; kingdom Metazoa; phylum Chordata; class Mammalia; order Dasyuromorphia; family Dasyuridae; genus Sarcophilus; species Sarcophilus harrisii. Next base: position 492,278,598 of record NC_045428.1, read on the forward strand.
CTGCTCTGCAGAGGAAGCTGGTAACCCCCTTGCCTAGGAGACCTACCCTAAAGGCTTTAAAACATGAATAAAAAGATGAAAAGAACAATCGACAGCTTCTATGCAGAAAAAGAGCAGGTCAGCAAACCTGAAGAGACCTCAAACAGCAAAAATGCATCAGACTGTCCTCCTTTACATAATGCTCTCATAGAAGAGACCATTAAAAGTCTCAAAAGAGAGTTAGAAGATAAATGGGGAAAGGAAAGAGAAGCCTTACAAGAGAGCAACAACTTCCTGAAATACGAATTGGAAAAAATAAAGAATTCACTAGAAAGTAGGATTTGTGAATTGGAAAAGACAAAGAACTCGCAAGAAAGTAGGATCTGTGAATTGGAAAAAGAAAATAATTCACTAAAAAAAAAATTAGTGAAATGGAAAAAAATTCCACAGACCAAAACAATACATTCAAAAACTCAATTGGACATATACAGAAAGAAGTAAAAAAAGCTAATGAAGAAAATAATTCTTTAAAAATTAGAACTGAACAAATAGAAACTAATGATTCATTGAGACAGCAAGAATCAGTCAAGCAAAAACAAAAAAATGACAAACTGGAAAAAACCATGAATTATCTACTTGCAAAAACGACAGACTTGGAAAATAGATCTAGGAGAGATAATCTGAGGATTATTGGACTTTCTGAAAACTATGATGAAAAAAAGAGCCTAGATACTATTTTACAAGAAATCATCAAAGAGAACTGCCCAGATGTAATAGAATCAGAAGGTAAAATAGGCATTGAAAGAATTCATCGAACACCTTCTGAAAGAAACCCTAAAATAAAAACCCCAAGGAATATTGTGGCAAAATTTCAGAACTATCAGATTAAGGAAAAAATTTTACAAGCAGCCAAAAAAAAACCATTTAAATACCGAGGTGCCACAATAAGGATCACCCAAGATCTGGCTGCCTCTACATTAAAGGAAAGAAGGGCCTGGAATATGATATTCCGAAAGGCACAAGAACTTGGGATGCAGCCAAGAATAAACTACCCAGCTAAGCTGAGCATTTTCTTCCAGGGAAGAAGATGGACATTTAATGAAACAAATGAATTCCATTTGTTTCTGAAGAAAAAACCAGAACTAAACAAAAAATTTGATCTCCAAGAATAGAACTCAAGAGATGCAGAAAAGGTAAAAATAACTCTTGAGAATTGTATTTCTGTTGTGGATATACAAAAAGAATACATGTATAATTTGATTGTACTGATATAACATAAAAAAGGGAAGTAGATATGGAAAAGGGATGATGGCAGAATAAGGTGGGAAGGAGGGATAAAAAGAGGGAAACCACATCCCACAAAGAGGCTAAGGAAACTTATCATATCTGAGGGAATTTAGAGAGGGGGAGGAACATTGTGTGAATCTTACTCTCATCAGAGTTGGCTCAAAGAAAAAATAATTGACATTTGTTTTAGAGAAAATTCTCTCTCGCCTCATTAAAAACGGGGGAGAGGAAAAGGGAAAAGAAAAAGAGTAATAAGGGAAGGAAGGGGGAAAGACTCAAAGGGGGGGAGGGAGGGATTATAAAGAGGATAAGTATCGTGATACAAGAGGGGTACATAAGTTTAAAAGGGGGAAAGAGGGTTGGGGGAGGCAAGAATAAGTAAAGCACAATCTGGGGTTATTAGGATGGCAGGAAATACAGATTTAGTAATTCTAACCGTAAATGTGAATGGGATGAACTCCCCCATAAAGAGGAGGCAGATAGCAGACTGGATCAAAAGTCAGAACCCTACAATATGTTGTTTACAAGAAACACATTTAAAGCAGGGGGATACATATAGAGTAAAGGTAAAAGGCTGGAGCAAAATCTATTATGCTTCAGGTGAAGTCAAAAAAGCAGGGGTAGCCATCCTTATCTCAGATCAAGCAAAAGTAAAAATTGATCTAATTAAAAGAGATAAGGAAGGAAACTACATCCTGCTAAAGGGTAGCATAAACAACGAAGCAATATCAATATTAAACATATATGCACCAAGTGGTATGGCACTCAACTTCCTAAAGGAGAAGTTAAGAGAGTTGCAAGAAGAAATAGACAACAAAACTGTAATAGTAGGAGATCTCAACCTTGCACTCTCAGAATTAGACAAATCAAACCACAAAACAAATAAGAAAGAAATTAAAGAAGTAAATAGAATATTAGAAAAATTAGGTATGTTGGATCTTTGGAGAAAATTGAATGGAGATAGAAGGGAATATACTTTCTTCTCAGCAGTTCATGGAACCTATTCAAAAATTGACCATATATTAGGACATAAAGACCTCAAAATTAAATGCAAGAAAGCAGAAATAGTAAATGCTTTCTTTTCAGATCATGATGCAATAAAAACTACATTCAACAAAAAGTTAGGGGGAAATAGACCAAAAAGTAATTGGAAACTAAACAATCTCATCTTAAAGAATGATTGGGTGAAGCAGCAAATTATAGATACAATTAATAATTTCACTCAAGATAATGACAATGATGAGACATCATACCAAAATTTGTGGGATGCAGCCAAAGCGGTAATAAGAGGGAATTTTATATCCTTAGAGGCTTACTTGAATAAAACAGAGAAAGAAAAGATTAATGAATTGGGCTTGCAACTAAAAAAACTAAAAAAAGACCAAATTAAAAACCCCCAATCAAATACTAAATTGGAAATTCTAAAATTAAAAGGAGAAATTAAAAATATTGAAAGTAAAAAAACTATTGAACTAATTAATAAAACTAAGAGTTGGTTCTATGAAAAAGCCAATAAAATAGATAAGCCTTTGGTAAATCTGATTAGAAAAAGGAGGGAGGAAAATGAAATTAGTAGTCTTAAAAATGAAAAGGGAGAACTTTCCACCAATGAAGAGGAAATTAGAGAAATAATAAGGAGTTATTTTGCTCAACTTTATGCCAATAAATTTGATAACCTAAGTGAAATGGATGACTACCTCCAAAAATATAGACTTCCCAGACTAACAGAGGAGGAAGTAAATTGCTTGAATAGTCCCATTTCAGAAAAAGAAATAGAACAGGCAATTAAACAACTCCCTAAGAAAAAATCCCCAGGACCAGATGGATTTACATGTGAATTTTACCAAACATTTAAAGAACAATTGGCCCCAATGCTATATAAATTATTTGATAAAATAGGGAATGAAGGAGTCCTACCAAATTCCTTCTATGACACAGACATGGTACTGATACCTAAACCAGGTAGGCTGAAAACAGAGAAAGAAAATTATAGACCAATCTCCCTAATGAATATTGATGCTAAAATCTTAAATAAGATATTAGCAAAAAGACTACAGAAAATCATCTCCAAGATAATACACTATGATCAAGTAGGATTTATACCAGGAATGCAGGGCTGGTTCAATATTAGGAAAACTATCAATATAATTGGCCATGTTAATAACCAAATTAACAAAAACCATATGATCATCTCAATAGATGCAGAAAAAGCATTTGATAAAATCCAACATCCATTCCTATTAAAAACACTTGAGAGTATAGGAATAAATGGACTTTTCCTTAAAATAATCAGCAGCATCTATTTAAAACCATCAGTAAGCATCATATGTAATGGAGACAAACTGCAACCATTCCCAATAAGATCTGGAGTGAAACAAGGTTGCCCACTATCACCGTTACTATTTAATATTGTATTAGAAACGCTAGCTATAGCAATAAGAGCTGAGAAAGAGATTAAAGGAATAAGAATAGGCAATGAGGAAGCCAAATTATCACTCTTTGCCGATGACATGATGGTATACTTAGAGAACCCCAGAGATTCTGCTAAAAAGTTATTAGAAATAATCCACAACTTTAGCAAAGTTGCTGGTTATAAAATAAACCCACATAAGTCATCAGCATTCTTATATATCACTAACAAAATCCAACAGTCAGAGTTACAAAGAGAAATTCCATTTAAAGTAACTACTGATAATATAAAATATTTAGGAATCTATCTGCCAAGGGAAAATCAGAAACTTTATGAGCAAAATTACAGACCACTTTTCACACAAATTAAGTCTGATCTAACCAATTGGAAAAATATTAAATGCTCTTGGATAGGGCGAGCAAATATAATAAAGATGACAATATTACCTAAACTAATCTATTTATTTAGCGCTATACCAATCAGACTCCCAAAAAACTATTTTAATGACCTAGAAAAAATAACAACAAAGTTCATATGGAAAAACAAAAGGTCAAGAATTTCAAGGGAATTAATGAAAAAAAAATCAAATGATGGTGGCTTAGCTGTACCAGATCTAAAATTATATTATAGAGCAGCAGTTACCAAAACTATTTGGTATTGGCTAAGGAATAGATTAGTTGATCAGTGGAATAGATTAGGTTCAAGGGATAAAACAGTCAACAAATATAGCAACCTAGTCTTTGACAAACCCAAAGATCCCAGCTTTTGGGATAAGAACTTACTGTTTGATAAAAATTGCTGGGAAAATTGGAAACTAATATGGCAGAAACTAGGCATTGATCCATACTTAACGCCGTACACCAAGATAAGGTCAAAATGGGTTCATGACCTAGGCATAAAGAATGAAATTATTAATAAATTAGAGGAACATAGGATAGTTTACCTCTCAGACCTGTGGAAGGGGAAGGTCTTTATGACCAAAGCAGAACTAGAGATCATTACTGATCACAAAATAGAAAATTTCGATTATACCAAACTGAAAAGTTTTTGTACAAACAAAACTAATGCAGACAAGATTAGAAGGGAAGCAATAAACTGGGAAAATATTTTTACAGTCAAAGGTTCTGATAAAGGCCTCATTTCCAAAATATATAGAGAATTAACTCTAATTTATAAAAAATCAAGCCATTCTCCAATTGAAAAATGGTCAAAGGATATGAACAGACAATTCTCAGATGAAGAAATTGAAACTATTTCTAGTCATATGAAAAGATGCTCCAAGTCATTATTAATCAGAGAAATGCAAATTAAGACAACTCTAAGATACCACTACACACCTGTCAGATTGGCTAAGATGACAGGAAAAAATAATGATGATTGTTGGAGGGGATGCGGGAAAACTGGGACATTGATGCATTGTTGGTGGAGTTGTGAACGAATCCAACCATTTTGGAGAGTAGTTTGGAACTATGCTCAAAAAGTTATCAAACTGTGCATACCCTTTGATCCAGCAGTGTTACTACTGGGATTATATCCCAAAGAGATTATAAAGAAGGGAAAGGGACCTGTATGTGCACGAATGTTTGTGGCAGCCCTTTTTGTAGTGGCTAGAAACTGGAAACTGAATGGATGTCCATCAGTTGGAGAATGGCTGAATAAATTGTGGTATATGAAAATTATGGAATATTACTGTTCTGTAAGAAATGACCAACAGGATGATTTCAGAAAGGCCTGGAGAGACTTACACGAACTGATGCTGAGTGAAATGAGCAGGACCAGGAGATCATTATATACTTCAACAACAATACTAGATGATGACCAGTTCTGATGGATCAGGCCATCCTCAGCAACGAGATCAACCAAATCATTTCTAATGGAGCAGTAATGAACTGAACTAGCTATGCCCAGAAAAAGAACTCTGGGAGATGACTAAAAACCATTACATTGAATTCCCAATCCCTATATTTATGCACACCTGCATTTTTGATTTCCTTCACAAGCTAATTGTACAATATTTCAGAGTCTGATTCTTTTTGTACAGCAAAATAATGTTTTGGTCATGTATACTTATTGTGTATCTAATTTATATTTTAATATATTTAACATCTACTGGTCATCCTGCCATCTAGGGGAGGGGGTGGGGGGGTAAGAGGTGAAAAATTGGAACAAGAGGTTTGGCAATTGTTAATGCTGTAAAGTTACCCATGTATATATCCTGTAAATAAAAGGCTATTAAATAAAAAAAAAAAAAAAAAAAAAAAAGAAAATATAATAGGCATAGGGGACATCCTGGGCAAGACTCAGATATAGGAGATGAAATGTGCAGAGAATAAGCTAATTTCAGAGTATGTGGAGGAAAGTAGCAAGGGAAATGGCAGCTAACTTGTGGAGGACTTTAATGCTTTACTGAGAGGGTTTTATTTTGTTCTAGAACAGCAATTCTCAAAGTGTGGTTTACAGATAAGAGCCCCTGAAGACCTTTCAGATGGTCCCATAAGATAAAAACTATTTTTATAACAACATTAATATGTTTTCATTTCTAATACACTATCAATAGATATTATTCATAAATAAAAGCTCTTTGGGAGCGAGCCTTAATAATTTTTAAGGATGTAAATGGTACCTGAAACTAAAAAGTTTGAGAAATGTTTTTCTAGGGGCTGCTGCTGAAGATGTTCTGAGTAAAAGAATGACAGAATAAGACCTCTGTTTTAGAAGCATTAGTTGGGTAGGTTGGTGAAGTTCAACTGAGTTCTGCTGACAGAGCACAAGTTCTGACAGGTTCTATCAGACTGGAAAGGATTTGAGTATGAGTTAACTATAGGGAGTTAGTTACCTAGGATATCACTGACTTGGGTTGTGTTCTTCTATTTTTCTACAACTCATAAAATGAAGGGAAATAGAAAATATCCCCAAGTGCTGTGCTTTCCTTAAGTGCTACCTCATTCTACTTTGCCAAGCACTGGTAGCAGAATGAGCATAAGGTGACTAAAATTATATAAATTTTGACTCATTACAAACATTAATTCAACTGTTGGTACTCTAAATTTGAAGTCTTTGTCCAGTAACAAGTAGACATATTACTGAAAAAACTGAATCATATAAATCTTGATGTTCTTGCTATAAACATAAGCAAAAAAAAATAAAAAACTATTGTATTTAATGAAATGATGATTCACAATTTCTTCTCAATTCCTCTCTTTTCCTCACTTAACAGAGACCAGCAAATGTAAAATTTCCCCGTGTCTGCCTTCACAACATCTCTCATATCCATACTCTTCACTCATTCAAAAATTACCCTCATTCAGGTCCTCATCACCTCTTTCCTGGACTATTACACTGATTATGCCTCTTGCTATCTTGAGCTAGCATCCATTTTCCTGTAAGTATGAGACTGACCATGTCACTCCTCTATCCAGTAATCTCCAATAGCTCTCTATTACTTCTGAGATCAAATAGAAACTCCTCTTTTTATCATTTGAAACCTTTCATAACCTGGCCCCAACTTACCTTTTTTTTACTCTTTTTGTACACTACTTATATTTTCATGCTTACTACAGTCCAGACAACTGGACTTCTTACTGTTTGTCATTCATAGAACACTCTGTTTTATCTTTGTAACTTTGTACAGCCAGTTGGTTAATAGGTTGTTGTTCTTTATTCTCAGAAAAGACCAAAATGATATCATTATGTTAAAATCAAATTACATTGCATCAAATGTGGCTATTCAGACCAATTGAATTCAAAATGCTCTGCCACAGGATGGACACAGAAATTCCCTGTGAACATCTGGGATGGCTTCTCCCCACATCTCATGTTTCCTTTGAGCTGATTCACTTCTACTTTGTGCATAGAGGACAGCATCTTCTCTGATGAGGGCATGTCATGCTGGGCGGTCCTGTGGCAGTGTCTCCTGTGCCATACAATCAATTCTAAAGTGTCCTTTAAAATGTTCCTTGAAAGTGTCTCTAACACCATGATGTCATTTTGGTACTCTTGGATTATGAAGGACAAAGAGAAACACCCTATTCCTATATATAAAATACATTCCTAATCACTTCCATCTTTAAGAATGCTTAGTTTCCCTCAAAGGTCATGCTACCTTCTACATCAGGGATAGGGAATTTCTAGTCCATGGACCACATAAAGTCCATAAAATCATTTGCATAATCAACTACAAATGATGATAAGCTGAAAGCTCCTCTTCCTATTATAATAATTTATAAGTTGATCCTTTTGTATGCCTCATGATGTTATAAATATCCGAATGTGGGGTGGAGCCAAACTGGTAAAGAGTAGACAGGTCTTTATCTGAGCTCTTCCTGGCTTCCCTCAGATCAATACTAGATCAAGTCTCAGAATGAGTTTTGGAGTGACAGAACCCACAAATATTTGGAGTGTTACAAATTTCTAGTAGAAAATATTTTGGAAGAACTTCAGGAAAGATCTGTATCAATGGGATAAGGGAGTTGAAGGCCAGAACAGCTGCAGCACAGCAGAGAAAGACCCAGGGTTGAATAGCCTCCATGATCAGGAAGGATCTAGTGGGAATCTCATAGCCATATTACAGCAGCATTTGCTGTGCTGTCTTGGTGTAGAAGCCAGGACATAACCCCATCATAACAAGTGAGATGAGCACACCCACCCAGTAGGAGAAGGAAACCAGAAGCACCAATCCAGGGTAGTATGAAGGTATAGTTTTAGAGGTTAAAATGTTTGCATTTCTATATGGAAGATGATATGTTTAACTTTGGAGAACTGTGTCTTTGTTAGGGGTATATTTAGAGGATGTAGGTAAAATTTGACTTTACTGTGATGATATAAAAAAGAAACTAGAGGTAGAAGAATGATTGTACTAGAAGAAGAGTAAAAGGAAAACAAAATTTGGTAAATTACATAATATGAAGAAGCAAAAAAGAAGGAAAAAAGAGAGGAGGATGAGCATTGTGTGAACCTTAATCTCATTGGATTTGTCTCAAAGAGAGAATATCAGAGATATTTGGTTTGATAGAGAAACTTGTCTCACCTAATAGGGTAGTAGTAAGGGAAAAGGGAAAGGAAAGGGGGAAACTAATATAAGGGAGAACAGAAGCAAAAAAGGGATAAGAAAGGAGATGGGATGTAAAAAGGGAGGGCAGACTGAAGGAGGTGGTGCTCAGAAGCAAAACACTGGGAAGGAGGGAAAGGGGGAAAGGAAAGAGAAAAGTATAACTTGGAGAAAATAAGATGACAGGAAATACCGAGTTAGTCATTTTAACTGTGAATGTGAATGGGATGAACTCTCCCATAAAACAGAACAGATAGCAGATTGGATTAAAAGTCAGAATCCTATAAATATGTTGTTTACAAGAAATGTATTTAAAGCAGAATGATACATAAAGAGTAAAGAGAAAAGGCTGGATTAGAATATATTTGCTTCAGCTGACATTAAAAAAAAGCAGTGTTTAGTGATCCTGACCTCAGATCAATCAAAAGCAAAAATAGAACTAAGTAAAAGAGATAAGAAAGGAAATTACATTTTGCTAAAGGATACCATAGATTTTCAGGTGAAAAAATTAAAACCCATTTCTAGTCATATGAAATGTTCTAAATCACTATTGATCAGAAAAATGCAAATTAAGGCGACCATGAAGTACCACTACACACCTCTCAGATTGACTAAGATGACAGGAAAAGATAATGATAAATATTTAAGGGAGATTGGGACACTAATACATTATTGATCTAAACATTCTGGAGAGCAATTTGGAACTACACCCAAAAGACTATCAAATTGTGCATACCCCTTTTTTATTTATTTTTACTACACATTGCTTTTTGAATCATGTTGAGAGAAAAAAATTGGAGTAAAAGGGGAAAGTGATGGGAAACATAAAAAAACAAAAACAGAAAAAAGAATGAATGTTGATTTACATTCCATCTCCACAATTCTTTTTCTGGATGCAGGTGGCATTTTCTGTCCAAAGTATATTGGGATTGCTTTGGATTACTGAACCAGTGAGAAGAACCAAGCCTTTCATAGTTGATAATCGCACATTCTTGCTGATTGTGTACAATGTATTCCTGGTTCTGCTTGTTTTTCTCAGCATCAGATCATGTAAATCTTTCTCAGATCTTTCTAAAATTAGTTTGTCCATCATTTTTATAGAACAATAATATACTATTACCTTCACATACCACAATTTGTTCAGCCATTTCCCAATTAATGGGCATCTACTCATTTTTCAATTCTTTGCTACAAAAAATAGAGCTGCTACAAATATTTTTGTATATGTGAGTCCTTTTCCTTCCTTTATAATTTACTTGGGATAGAGACCCACTAATGGTACTCCTGCATCAAAGATTATGCCCAGTTTTAGATTGTGCATAGTTCTAGATTGCTCTCCATTCACAACTCTACCAACAATGCATTAGTATCCCAGTTTTCCAACATCTCCTCCCACATTTATCATTATCTTTTCCTGTCATCTTAGTCAATTTTAAAGGTGTAAATTGGTACCTCAGAGTTGTTTTAATTTGTATTTCTCAAATCAATAGTGATTTAGAACATTTTTTCACATAATTATAGATTGTTTTAATTTCATCATCTGAAAACTGCCCATATTCTTTGACCCATTTATGAATTGGGGAATGACTTGTATTCTTAGAAATTTGACACCATTTTTATATATTTTAAAAATGAGAACTTTATCAAAAGGTCTACTTTTGCACTTCCCTTTTAATCTTGTTTCTGTTGGTTTTGTTTGTAAGAAACTTTTTAATTTAATGCAATCAAAGTTATCCATTATGTTTTTAATAATGTTTTTAGTTCTTCTTTGGTCATAAATTCCTCCCTTCTACAAAGATCTGATAGGTAACAGTTTTGCCAGAAATTTTTGTCAATAGTGAGTTCTTATTCTAAAAGCTAGAGTTTGGGGGTTTATCAAGTACTAGATTGCTACAGACCTTGATTATTATGTCATGTGTATCTAATCTATTCCACTGATCCACCACTCTATTTCTTAGCCAGTACTAAGTGATTTTGATTACTTTTGCTTTACAATATGGTTTTAGGTTTGATACTGCTAAATCACCATTCTTCATATTTTTTTCATTAATTCCCTTGATATTATTGACCTTTTGTTCTTCCAGATGAATTTTGTCATTATTTTTCTAGCTCTATAAAATAATGTTTTGGCAGTTTTGTTTGTATGGCACTGAACAAGTAGACCAATTTAGGCAGAATTGTCATTTTAATTATATTTACAAAACCTAACCATGAACAATTGATATTTTTTCTTTGTTTAGATCTGGCTTTATTTGTGTAAGAAGTGTTTTGTAATTGTGTTCATATAATTCTTAGGTTTGTCTAGGCAGACAAACCCCCAATTATTTTACTTTGTCTACAGTAATTTAAATGGAATTTCTTTATCTCTTGCCGATGGACTTTGTCAGTAATTGTAGAAATACTGATGATTTGTATGGATTTATCATATATCCTGCAACTTTGCTAAAGCTGTGAATTATTTCAAGTAGGATTTTGGATAATTTTCTAGGATTCTCTAAGCATATCATATCATATCATCTGCAAAGAGTGATTGTTTTAGTTCCTCATTGCTTATTCTAATTTCTTTAGTTTTCTTATTGCTAAAGCCAACATTTCTAATACAATGTTGACTAATAGTAGTGACAATCCTTTATTGTAAAAGTTGTCAGATCCTGGATAATCCTAACTGTTGCTTCTTGATATTTAAATTGTCTTTTTGTCTGGTAACTTGCAGTATTTTTTACTTGAGATTGTAGTTCTGAAGTTTCATAACAATGTTTCTTGGGGTTTTCCTTGTGGGATCTTTTTCTGAAGGTGATCAATAGATTCTTTCAACAAGTATTTCCTTTTCTATTTCTAGAATATTGGGGCAGTTTTCCTTAATGATCTCTTGAAGAATGCTATCTAGGCTCCTTTTTTGATCATGGCCTTCAGGCAGGCCAATAATTTTTAAATTGCCTCTTCTGGATCTGTTTTCCATGTTGGCTGTTTTTCCAATGAGATATTTCACATTTTCTTCCATTTTTTTCATTCTTTTTAGCTTGATTGATCCTTGCTGTTTCACAGTCATTAACTTCCATATGCTTCGTTCAACTTTTTTAATGTGTAATTTTCTTCAATTGTCTTTTGCATGTCTTTTTCCATTTGGCTAATTCTACTGTTTAAGGAGTTGTTTTCTTCAGAAAAATTTTTTCCTTCCTTTTCCAAGCTGTTGACTCTCTCATGCATACCTCTTATTTCTTTTGTCATTTTTTCTTCTACTTCTCTTATTTGCTTTTTAAAGTCTTTTAAAGTGAGCACTTCCAAGAAGTCTCTTTGCACTTGAGACTTCTGTGGATATTCTGCCCTTGTCTGAGTTTGCATTTTGGTCTGCCCTATCACCATAGTAGTTCTCTATGATCAAGGTTTCTGTTTCTTGTTCATTTTCTTTAATTTTCTTTTGGTATTTACTCTTTTTTTAGGGAGTAGCTTTTCCTGCTCTTTTCAGGAAATAGCCTAGTTTTCCACAGTTTGCCTTCTAAGCTGGGACTGGAAGCTGCCCCCATGATTTGTTCCTCTACTAAACCAGGGTCTTAGTTGCTGATTTGCTATGATGAAGACACAACTCTTTTCCAGGATCTATCTGAACTAGCCTGAACATCCTTTTCACAGTAAGATTGATATTTCCTGAATTTTTCCAGTCTATCTTGAGCTAGAGAGTGATTTCATTCAGTCAGACTCTTGGTTTCATGTGGTTTTTGAGAAAAACTAAAAGAGCTTGAGCAGCTTCCTGACTTTACCCCTCTATCTTGGCTCTACCCCTGGAACTCATTCCTGTCTCTACTGGACCTGTATCCCAAAGAGATCATAAAAAGAGAAAAGGACCCACATATGCAAAAATGTTTGTACCAGCTCTTTGTGGCAAGGTACTGGAAACTGAGTGGATGCCCTCAGTTGAAGAATGGCTGAATAAATTACGGTATGCGAATGTTATAAAATATTAATATTTTATAAGAAACAATCAGCAGGATGACTTGAGAAAGGCCTGAAGATACATGCATGAACTGATGTTAAGTGAAGTGAGTAGAACCGAGAGAACACTGTACACAGCAACAGCAAGAATATGTAATGATCAGTTCTGATGGACATGGCTCTTTTCAATAATGAGGTGATTCGGGAAAAATCCAATAGGCTTGTGGATGGAGAGAGCCATTTGCATCCAGAAAGAGGACTATGGGAACTGAATGTGGATCACAGCACAGTATTTTCATCTTTTTCTTGTTGTTTGCTTGCTTTTTGTTTTCTTTTTCATTTTTCCCTTTTAGATGTGACTTTTCTTGTGCAGCATGATAAATGTGGAAATATGTTTAGAAGAATTGCACATGTTTAATTTATATTGGATTATTGGCTGCCTAGGAAGGGGGGAGGGAGAAAGAAAAATTTGGAACAGAAGGTTTTGCAAGGATGAATGTTGAAAAATATCTTTACATGTATTTTAAAAATAAAAAGCTATTATTAAAAAAAAGAACTATGTGGTTTGGTCTCAGACAAAAAGATTTACTGTAAGAGCTCAAAAAGTGTTTTTTAAAACTAGGCTGGCTTGTACAAGGAATGAAGGGTTGGTTCAAAACGAGGGAAACCATAAGTATAATTGGCCATATCAATAATAAATGCAACAAAATCATATGATTACATCAATCAATGCAATACCAAAAAGGTTTCTAACTAAATAAAATACTCATTCCTATTTTTTAACTAAAAAAGGTGGAAGGTATAACCAAAATGGCAGAGTAAAGGCAGGGACTTGCATGAGTTCTCAAAAATTCCCTTCCAAACAACTTTAATACAATGCCTCAAAAAATTCTATAGTGACAGAACCAACAAGAAGGATGAGGTGAAACAATTTTACAGCCCAAGACAACTAGAAGGTTATAATGTAATCAAATTAGAGAAGAAAAGGAAAAATTGGTGAAAGAAAGAAGAGTGATACAAAAGAATCATGAAAAATTTAATTGATTCTAAAGGAAGCACAAAATGAGAGAGAGGAAAATGTATAAAACTTTACTTAAAAAAAACAACTATAATTGGCCAAGTGGAAAGGCAGGGGAAAAGTTCTTTGAAGAAAATAATTCCTTAAAATTAGAATTGGGCAAGTGGAGGCAAATGACTCAATGAAACATCAAGAAACAATAAAACAAAGTCAAAAGAATGAAAAAAAAGTAGAAGAAAATATGAAACATGTCATTGGAAAAACAATTGACCTAGAAAATAAATATAGCTGATAATTTAAGAATAGTTGGACTGTCCAAAGTCAGTATAAAAAATCCAGGATCATATTTTAAGAAATTTTTAAGAAAAACTGTCCTGAAATCCTACAACCAGAAATAAAATAGAAATTGAAAAAAATCCACCAATCATCTGAAAGATATCCCAAAAAGAAAATTTCCAGGAATATTACAACCAAATTCCAACATTTCCAGGTCAAGAAGAAATATCATAAATAACCAAAAAGGAACAATTCAAATCATGGAGCCACTGTCGAGATAACACACAACTGAGCAACTTCTATATCAAACAATCAAAGGTCTTGAAATATGATATTCCAGAAGGAAAAGTGTAATCCTTTGGTGTCAGTGAGGTTGGGGAATGGATATTTAATGAAACAGAGGACTTCCAAGCATTCCTGATAAAAAGGACAGATCTAATAGAAAATTTGATTTCAAATACAAGACTCAAGAGAAGCATTACAAAGAGAAATAATAAGGAATTCAATAATGTTGAATAGTTTATTTTTCTATATGAAAAAATGATAATTGTAACTTCTAAGAACATTATCATTATTAGGGCAATTAGAAGGAGCATAGACAGAAACCATGAGTATGACTTCACTAAGATGGAATAACATCCAAAAAACAAAATTAGGGGTAAGAAAAGAAGGATTCACTGAGAGAAGGAGAAAGGGAGAGGTTAAATTACTTTTTATAAAGGGAAGCTAATTCTTGAATCTTACTCTTATCAGAATTGGCTGAAAGAGGGAATAACATACACATTCAGTTAGGTATAGAAATCTATTTTGTCCTACTGAGAGGTTGGTGAAGGAGAGGATAGGAAAAGTAAAGATTGAAAGAAAGGAAGGAAAACTGGTCAGTGGTCAGAAGCCAAACACTTTAAGGAGAAACAGAATAGAATATGTGGGTGAGAAAGAGAGAGAGAGAAAGAGAGACAGAGAGAAACAGAGACAAAGAGAATGGAGAGGGAGAGGGAAAGGAAGAAAGGAGTAAAGAAGGATAAATGGGAATATAGGATGGAGAGAAATATAGTTAATAATAATAATTGTGAATGTGAATGGGATGAGCTCATTCACAAAACAGAAATGAATAGCAAAGTAAATTAAAATCCCGAATGCTACAATATGTTGTTTACAAGAAATGCATTTGAAGCAGAAGCACACACAGGGTAAAGTGAAGAGGCTAGAATATAATCTATTATGCTTCTATTGAAGTAAAATTAAAATAAAAAAACAGGGATAGCAATCATGATCGCAAAGCTCAAACAAAAATAGATATAATTAAAAGGAATAAACAGGGAAACTAAATCTTACAAATGAAGTAGCATCAATATAAACATATATATGCCAAATGGCATAGATTCCAAATTATTATTATTATTATTATTATTATTATTATTATTATTATTTTGCTGAGGCAATTGTCAAATTTGAACTCAGGTCCTCCTGACTTCAGGGGTAGTGCTCTATCTACTGCACCACCTAGCTGCCTCAGCTCCTAAATTATTAAAAGAAAAGTTAAATGACCTACAGAGGAAATATACAATAAAATATACAATCTGCTATTGGAGTACATTAACTTTTTCTTCTCTGAACTAGATAAATCTAACCACAAAATAAACAAAAAAGGAGCAAAAGAAATTAATAGAAATTTGAGAATATTAAATATGATAATCTTTTGGAGAAAACTGAATGGAAATAGAAAGGAATATACCTTTTTTCTCAATGGTGCATAGCACCTACACAAAAATTGACTATCTATCATGACATATAAATTTAACTAAGTGCAAAAAAACAAGCTTATTAGATGTATCCTTTTAAGATCATAATGCAATAAAAATTACATTCAATAAAAGGCCATGGGAAAAATAAAATAAAATAAATTGGAAATTTAAATTTTTAATCCTACATAATGATCAAGTAAAAAACAAATTATAGAAATAATCAATAATTTCATTAAAGAGGATGACAACAATGAAAAAATGTACCAAAACTTTTGGGATGCAGCCAAAGTAGCACTTAGGAGAAAATTTATATCTCTAAATGCTTACATCAATAAAAAAGAGAAAGAGGAGATCAATGATTTGGGCATACAACTAAAAAAAAAAAAAAAAACTAGAAAAAGAACAAATTAGGAATCCTTACTTAAACTTTAAATTGGAAATCCTGAATATAAAGGAGAGATTAATAAAATTGAAAGGAAGAAAACCATTGAACTAATAAATAAAATAGATAGAAGCTGATTGTATGGGAATGGAGACAATAAAATAAACCATTGGCTAATTTAATTTTTTTAAGTAAAAAGAAAATCAAATTACAAAAATAAAAATGAAAAGGGTGAATATACCACCAATAAAAAAGAAATTAAATTAATGGTAGGAACTATTTTGCCCAATTATATGCCAATATATCTCATAGTCTAAATGAAATGGCTGAAAAATATTAACAGAAAAAATATTAACAGAAAAGAAAATAGAATACTTAAATAACTCCATCTTATAAAAAAAATTAGAGCAATCATCAATTAGCTCCCTAAAAATCTCCCCAGGACCAGAAAGATTTTCAAAAAAATAATTAATTTTAATACTCTATAAAATCTATTTTTAAAAAATAGACAAAGGAGGAATCATGCAAAATTCTATTTTTTGACACAAATATGTTGCTAAACTTAAGGAACCAGGAAGAACAAAATCAGAAAATATAGACCAATTTCCTAAAATTAATGCAAAAACTTTATTTTATTTTTCTTTTAATGGTATTTTATTTTTTCCAATTACATGTAAAGATAGTTTTCAACATTCACTTTTATAAGATTGTGAATTCCAAATTTTTCTCCCTGCCTCCCTTATCTCTCCCCTCCCCAAGACAGCAAACAATCTGTTAAAGGTTATAAATGTATGATCATTTTGAATATATTTCCATATTTGTTATGTTGTGAAGAAAAATCAAAACAAAAAGGAAAAAAATCTGTGAGAAAGAAAAAAGAAAAATACAACAACAATTTTTAAAAAGCTGAAAATAGTATGCTTCAATCCACATTCAACCACCATAGTGTTTCCTGTAGATGCAGATTATGTTTTCCTTCCCATGTCTATTGATAATATCTTTGGATCACTGCATTGCTGAGAAGAGTTAAGTCTGTCATAACTGATCAACACATAATCTTGCTGTTTCTGTGTATAATGTCCTCAGTCCTGATGTAAAAAATTTAAATAAAATGCTAGCAAGGAAGCACAGTAACATATCACAAAGATTATACACTTTGATTGGGTGGGATTTATACCAGAAATCCAGGGTTTGTTCGATATTAGAAAAATTATCAGCATAATTTTCCATATCTATAACAAAATCCACAAAAATCATATGATTATCTCAATAAATGTGGGAAAAGATTTTGACAAAATGCAACACTTATTCCTATTTTTAAAAACTAATAAACATAGGAATAAATGAGGCTTTCCTTAAAATGGTACTAGATCAGCAGCAGCAGCAATCATCATATGTAATGGGGATAAGCTAGAAGCCTTACCAATAAGATCAGGAGTGAAGAAAGGATTGCCATTATCATCACTATTATTCAATATTGTACTAGAAATTCTAGCTATATGAATGAAACAAAAAAAAAAAGACGTTGAAGGAATTAAAAATAAGCATGAGAAAACAAAACTATCACTCTTTGCTGGTGACATCATGGAATTCAGAGAGAACCTTAGGAAATCTCTAAAAAACTAGTTGAAATAATTAATAACTTTAGCAAAGTTGCAGGTTATAAAATAAACCCACATAAATATTCAACATTTCTACATATTACCAATAAAATCCAGCAAGAAGAAATAAAAAGAGAAATTCCATTTAAAATAACTTCAGGCAATATAAAATGCTTGGGAACCTATCTGCCAAGACAGACCCAGGAATTATATGAGCACATTTACAATTTTCACACAACTAAAGACCTATCTACACAACTGGAAAAATATCAATTGGCCATGGGTTTGTTTGAGCCATTATAATAAAAATAACAATTCTACCTAAGTAAATTCCCTTATTTGTGCCAAATTAATCAAACAATAAAAAATATTTTATAGAGCTAGAAAAAATAATAAAAAAAATTCATTTGGAAGAACAAAAGGTCAAGAATATCAAGAGAATTCATGAGATAAAATTGCAAAGGAAGATGGTCTGGTCATAACCAGATGTCAAACTCTATTACAAAGTTATAATCATCAAAGCAATCTGGCTAAAACATAGAAATGTGAATCAGTAAGAGTAGACTGGGTACATAACACACAGTTGGTAAGGACCATAGTAATTTAGCAGTTGATAAATACAAAGATCCCATGTTCTATGACAAGAACTCACTATTTGACCAACTGCTGAGAAAACTGGAAAGCAGTTTGGCAGAAACTAAATATAAACCATCATCTCATACTATATAATAAGATAAGATCAAAATGGGTATATGAGTTAGATATAAAAAATGATACCATAAGCAAATTAGGGGAGCATGGAATAGATTACCTGCCACATCCATGAATAAAGAAAGGATTTATAACCAACCAAGAAATAGAAAGCATTGTGGATTATAAAATTGATAATTTTCATTTCAATAAATTAAAAAGATTTTGCACAAACAAAACCAATGCAGCCAAGATTGGAAGGATACTGCTAAAGGGAGAGTATGTATAGCAAGTTTCTCTTATAAAGACCTCATTTTTCAAATATATACATAGAACTGAGACAAATTTATAAGAATATGAGTCATTTCCCAATTGATAAATGGTCAAATGGTATGAACAGATAGTTTCCAGTGAAGAAATCAAAGCTATTTATAGTCATATGAAAAAAAATGCTATAAATCCCTAGTTATTAGAGAAATGCAAATTAAAACAACTCAGACATACCACTTCATATCCATTAGATTGACTAACATGAGAGAAAAACAAATGATAAATGCCAGAGGGGATAGGGGAAAATCGACATAGTAATGTATTGTTGGTAGAGTTTTAAACTGATATTCTATGATCAGTACTGATGGATGTGGCTTTTTTCAATAGGCAGGTCAGTTCCAATGGTTTTGTGATGGAGAGAGCCATCTGCACCCAGAGAAAGGACTGTGGGAAATGAATATGGATCACAACATAGTATTTTCACTTTTTTATTGTTGTTTGCTTACATTTTGTTTTCTTTCTCATTTTTTCCTTTTTGATCAGATTTTTCTTGTGCAGCATGATAATGTAGAAATATGTACAGAAGTGCTTACGTTTAACATATATTGAATTACATGGAATTATGTCCCAAAGGACTATCAAACTGTACATACCCTTTGATTCAGCAGTGTCTCTACTAGATCTGTATCCAAAAAAAATTCATAAAAAAAGAAAAGGGACCCACATGTGCAAAAATGTTTTTAGCAGCTCTTTTTGTAGTAGCAAGAAAGAAAATACTGAGTGAATGCTCATCAGTTGGAGAATGACTGCATAAGTTATGGTATATGTGTAGAAGGCATGAACTCTGAAAAGGTATACTTGAATCTAGGTCAGCCTGGTGCTTATAGTTAAGCACCTACTTAATGTGAGATAATGGTTCTCTATGGTGATATAGTAGTTGCATTTGCTAAGTGTGCTGCAGTGATGTAATCATACTGAATTATTTAAGGTAGTCTCAGACCCAGAAGGCTCTCTCAGCCACAGCTCTCAGCCACAAACACAGAGAAGACTTCAGGCTCCAGACTTCAGATGCCAGACTCCATCTTTGACCAGCCATGTGGTGGCTTTCCTGCCTCCTTCACTTCTCCACCTAAAGACCAAGGACTGGGGCTGATCCCGAGGTTCTCCAGAGAGCTAGCCCAGGCATTACGATCTGAATGTTATGGAATATTATTGTTCTATAAGAAATGATCAGCAGGATGATTTCAGAGAGACCTGGAGAGACTTACATGAATTGATGTAGAACCAAGGAAACACTATACACAGCAACAACAAGATTATAAAATGATCAATTCTGATGCACATGAATCTTTTCAACAGCAAGGTGATTCAGACCAGTTCCAATGGTCTTGTGATGAAGAGAGCCATCTGCACCCAGAAAGAGGATTGTGTGAACTGAGTATTGATTAGAACTTCATATTTTCACTTTTTTTTTGTTGTTTGCTTGCATTTTTTCTTTTTGATTTGATTTTTTGTGCCACACAAAAATTGTAGAAATATGTATACAAAAATTGCACATGTTTAACATATATTGGATTACTTGCCACCTAAGGGGGGGAAAGGGAGAAAAAAATATGGAACATAAAATTTTACAAGAGTGAATGTTGAAAACTATCTATGCATATGTTTTGAAAATAAAAAAGTTTTTAAAATAGAGTTTTAAAATGATAGAATCAATTTGGAGCTATGCATAAAACTATGTACACACTTTAACCCAGAAATAAAATTTGAGGGGATGCCCACCAATTGGACAAAGATTGAACAAGTTGTAATATATGGTTGTGAGAGCATTAGAAGAAATGATGAGCAAGATATTTTCAGAAAAAACTAAAAAGTCTTATATGAATTAATGCTGAGTGAAGTGAGCAGAACCAGAAGAGCATTGTACACAGTGACAATAATATTGTATAATGATCAACTGTGAATGAATTAGGTATTCTCAGTAATACAAAGATCTAAGACAATTCCAAAATTTATGATGAAAAAAAATGTCATCTACCTGTAGAGAAAGAACCAATGAAGTCTGAATATAGATCAAAGTATACTACTGTTTCCTTTTCTTATATTTTCATGGTTCTATCTGTTTTCTTTCATGGACTAATATGGAATTGTGTTTTCTATGACCACAAATATATAATATACATATACATCAAATTCCCTGCCTTCTCAAAATGGGGAAAAGAGAGGTAAAGAAGAAAATTTGCAACTTAAAAAATTTTAAGCAATTTTTTTTTTATTCTCAATAGTATTTGATTTTTCCAAATCCATGAAAAAATAATTTTCAACATTCATTTTTAATTTTTTTCAACA
The DNA here is from genome assembly GCF_902635505.1 of Sarcophilus harrisii. Taxonomy (NCBI): domain Eukaryota; kingdom Metazoa; phylum Chordata; class Mammalia; order Dasyuromorphia; family Dasyuridae; genus Sarcophilus; species Sarcophilus harrisii. The sequence continues at coordinate 492,299,582 of NC_045428.1, forward strand.
TTCATTTTTATTAAATTTTGACTTCTGAGTTTTTTCTACCTCCCTTTCTCATCTCTCCCTTTTCTAACACATCAAACAATCTAATATAGGTTATAAATATACAATCATTCTAAATATATTTTTATATTTGCCATGTTGTGCAAGAAAAATCAAATAAAAAGGAAAAATAAAAACACAAGAGAGAAAAAGCAAACAAATAAAAAGATAAAGATACTGTATTTCAAACTACATTCAGTCTCCATAGTTCTCTCTCTGGATGCAGACCGCATTTTCCATCAAGAGTCTTTATCAATTGTATTGGATCTAAATTACTGAGAACAGCCAAATCCATTACAGCTGATCATAACATAATCTTGCTGTTAACTATGTACAATGTTCTCATGGTTCTGCTCCCTTCACTCAGCATTAATTCTTGTCTTTTTGGGTTTTTCTGAAATCAGTCTGCTTATTATTTCTTATAGAACAATAATATTCCATTACATTCATATACCATTACTTATTCAGACATTCTCCAGTTGATGGGTATATACTCACTATCCAATTCTTTTCACTACAAAAAGAAGGCTTACACATGTTTTTGCACATGTGAGTCCTTTTCTCTCTTGCATGATCTTTTTAAGATACAGAGCCAGTAGTGACACTGCCAGATCAAAGAGTATGCAAAGTTTTATAGTTCTTAGAGCATAGTTCCAAAATTCTCTAGAATGGCTGGATTAGTTTACAACTCCACCAACAATGCATTAGTGTCCCAGTTTTCCCCACATCCCCTCTAACATTTATCGATATCTTTTCCTTCTTCTTAGCCAATCTGAGAAGTGTAAAATAGTACCTCAGAATTTTTTAACTTGAATTTCTTTAATCAATAGTGATTTAGAGAATTTTTTCATATGACTATAAATGGATTTTATTTCTTCATCTGAAAATTCTGTTCATATCCTTGGATCTTTTATCACTTAAATGACTTGTATTCTTATAAATTTTGCTCAATTCTCTGTATATGTTAGAAATGGGGCCTTTATCAGAAACATTAAATATTAAAAGTTATTTTTACATTGAATTAAAAAAATAAAATACTTAATTTTTAAAAATAGGAATAAATTAAGCTTTCCTTGATGTAATAAGTAGTATCTAGGTAAAAATCAAGAGACTGCATTATCTGTAATAAGAATAAGTTTAAGGTCTTTCCAGTAACATTAGGAGTGAAGGAAGGATGTCCATTATTACCACTACTGTTCAATATTGTGCTAGAAAAGTTATAGTATTAAAACAAGAAAAATACATTGAACAAATAAGCAACGAGGAAACAAAATTATCATTTTTTTTTACAGATGACAAAATTGCTTAGAGAACACTAGAAAACCAACTAAACAACTGAAACAATTAAAAAGCTCATCAGAGTTGCAGACATAAAATAAGGGTACACAAAATATCAACATCTCTGTATATTACCAACAAAATCCAATGGAAAAAAGAATTCCATTTAAAATAAATATTTTCAGAGGAAGAGAGGTTTCAAGGTCTTAAAAGTAGTGAGAAAGTGGATGAAACATTCTCTGATCCACACAATCTCTCAAATTTTTCCAAAACAAAAATTATGCACTAAAAGTAAAGCAACTTCAGCTGTTTGGTGAGTCCTAACTTATAAGGAACAATTTCCTTTGCTGTTCTAAAAAAGATCTCATGAAAATGTTGCAGATATCTACTACTGTTGTTTTTTAAAAAAAAAAAAACTACAGCTATCTTCCATTCAGGAGGCTGCAAAGCTGAATTGCAACTTCACAAGCTATTAGAGACATTAGATAGGTCTGGATAATCTTAATGGTTTTCTTAATTCACTAGAGGCAAATTGCAATAAGTTTTTTGAACAACTTCCAATCTTTCCTTTCACTTGTTCAATATTGGGTTTTTTTTTCCTTTGTTCCTGAACTATAGTTTTGTTTTCTACCCATTACTTCCCCATTACCATTTTTTTTATCATATATAAATCACTCTTTCCCTCTGGTTCTTTATAGCCTGTTTTTGTGGCCCTTCAGATAATTATCTCAATTCATGGAATACTATCAAGGTTACATAATATGTTGGGTTGAGTGTTGGATTCAGGAGTCAAAAAGCCCTGGATTTTAATCCTACTCCATGTATTTCCTGGCTATGTGACACAGTCTTAAAATAATAGTTTATGGAATACAAGGAAAGTGATTAGAAGGTGGTCAGAAGAGGAGATAGAAGGTCTCTCTGAAAAACTCTGGAATTGATTGCATGACACAGGAAAGACTGGCACAAAACTACCCAGCCTAGCGTCCCCTCATCAGACAAGGCTCCATGAACCAAGCAGAATCAAAGTAGCTCAAAAGAAACTGTGAGATGCCCCAATTTAGAGAACCCATCCCAAACATTCTCAAGGATTATTTGTGCCTGACCTGTGATAGTGCATTCCAAGCTGATCTGGGACACACTAACTTGGGTCTAACATAGTGAGGTCATTTTGGTCTATTTTGAGAACAAAGGACATGTGATCACCTTTATGACTCTGGATAAGTAAGAGAATTTTCAGCTCCTCATCTGTAAAATAGGGATAATAACATTTGTGGCAATTATTTTCTAGAGTTATTTTGAAACTCAAATGAGATGTAAATTCTTATTGTTGTTACTATTATTCAATCCTAGTCCATGAAATCATATCCCTGAAGTCCTCGGTGGGCACTAGAGAAGAATCCTGGCTAGTGGGCATCTCTGGTGCTTAGGAGTGGCAGCTCCAAGAAGCCAGGAGGAATAATGTGTCTGAACACAGTCAATGGGCAGATGGGCAGAAGGGAGCAGGCACAAGGTAAAGTCTGGTCAGCGTGTCAAACTGGCAACCAATCCAAGCTTTCCTGACTCAATCCAGTTTTCACGGGACTCCAGGACCCTGCTGCCCCTTCACAAAGAGAGCATGGCCACCGGAGCTAAATAAATCTGCTGAGCAGCTGGTCTCCACACGTTCCCTGACTCTAGCTAGGCCCTCGGCCCCTCACTGTCATAGGTACTAAATTCCCCTGGACATGCATGCCAGAGAAAGCCAGGGTTGAAAAAATAATAATAAATCCATCTGAACACTCTGGTCTCTTGGGGCTTATCAGTATTTCAGTTCTAGTCACAAAAATAACATACTGTAAAAGACTGATTAGTCATCGGATAATTGAGTTCTTAAATGTCAAAAACAATATAGTATGAATATTCAACAGATCGTGCTTCTGAAACTTACCTGTTCCATCAACAATGACTAACATTTTTTCTCCATTGTTCTTTCCCAGAAATTATGTTAATATGACTTTTCTGAGGTGATGAATGCAGTTCTCTTTAAAACATATTGTCTTACAGGTTAATGCATAATGAGCTGGTTAAAGAAAAGCTGCCTGGGAATCGTGCTGGATTTGCATCCCTCTGTATTAGCTCCATCTCACAGTTCAGACAGAGGGGACACATGAGCAAAATTTTTCCCAGCAACAGATACATTGAATATCTCAACCCCTCTTGAGTATATTTCCTGAGAATTGGGTGGAGGTTGCACTGTTTTCAGGCAACTTGAGTTTAATCAGGACCGAGGTTCAAGTTGTATCAGCGGCTGAGTATGTAATATAATTCCAAGAGGGGTAGGGAGAGCATGGGGAGCTGACAGCAGAAGGAGGGGTGGAGGAGGCTAAACTGAACCATATAGGAATTCGCCTGTATTTTTTCAATAGACATTGGTCTAGATGAAAGCAGCAGAGAGGGACATGGGTGAGGAATGGTGATGATTAAGGAGAGCATTCCTTGCCCAGGGATGAGAAGAGGAGGGACATCAAGAGGCAGAGCCTGAATTCTGTGAGATTGACCCCAGCAGCTGCCACAACAGCTGTCTGTAGGAACAGCCCAGAGGGTCAGAGCTGCTGCTGGGGTCAGTTTGCAGACTCTCTAGCATGTCAGGTACCCAGCTCTTAGAAGATCAGGAGAGAGATGCATCAGGAAATGCAAGGTATCAAATGCTCCTCCAGCCAGAGGCTAGCTACTCAAAAAAAAGCAGCTTTTACCCTTTTTAGCTAGAATCACAGAGGTCTTACAGGTTATTGCATTAGAAGTCATCTTTATCCAGTCTCTGACTCCAAGAGAGAGTCTACCTCAACAAATCTGGTAAAGGAAGGGATTCTCTCTCCAAAGAAGATGCAATAATATGCCCAATAGTAACCATGCACAGGTATTGAAATGTTTTATAGTCTTGCTATAGAGATTATTCATTGGAAAAGCAGCATAGTATAATGACAATAGGATGTATGGAAGAAAGGAGAACTTGAGTACAAATTCTAATTCTTCCACTTACCATCAAAGAACTGGACAAGTCACTTCTCTCTGGGCCTCACTTTACTCAGCTTTAAAATAGAGCTACTTTCCTTACAGGAAAATGCAAAATTTTAAAAACCACTGAAATATCTTTTCACTATGTCAAAACCAAATGACCATATCTAAATTAGTAAACCATTTAATAAATAATAATAATGACTCTATTTACTTTGGGGGTTTTGTTTCTTTGTTGTAGTTGTTTGCAAAACACTTTCCTCACAAAATTCTGTTAAATAGGTTCTACCATATTATCAACTCCATTTTACAGATGAGAAAACTGAGCTTCAGAAAGTTTAAGTGATTGACCTGTGCTCAAAAAACAATTAAACTAGTACTCAATTCCATCTCTTGCTGCCTATTCCAGGGTTTCCTCTATTGCCTTGATGCCTATTTCCTCTACACCATATTGTCCATCATTTCTTTCTGTCCTCTGCAGACACCCCACTAGAAATATGGAATCATAATTGTTAGAACTGAAGGGATCTCTAAAAGTCTGGCCAATCCAAATAACTTAACCCCAATTGCCTCAGCAAAAAAAAAAAATTCTGGCCAACCCATTTATTTTATAGCAGGGAAACTGAGGCCACAAAAGGTACAATGCTTTGTCCAAGTTTTATTAGTGATCTATCAGACTGTTCCTGTATCTACACAACAATGCTTCAGATGTTTGTAGGGCTTTTGTGAAATCTTCTTTCCCCTCTGTTGCCTTTAGGCAAAGCCTCTGTTTCAAACCTAAACTGGAAATCAGTTTTCATAATTATCTATGTGCAGAAATTCTCTTTGGCTCCACAGCTGGCATGAACCCCACCCACCCTTCTCACTCTTTCTCTCCTCCATTTTCACCCCCCAGCAACCTCTGGCTGCTCCCACCTTCTTTTCCTCACACCTCTCCTTCCCTGAGATGAGAAAAACCAATGTCTGTTTGAAACAAACACTGATGTTTCAATCCCCCTCCCACAGAGATTCCAATGAAATATCAAATCAATGAAACAGAAGGAAGGTTTTGAATCCATTCATTAGATTTACCCCCCAATTTCCATTATGCCCACTGCCTGATTTTGACACCAGGGCCACTGTATTTTGCATGGCTGAACTAACCTGATGATGGCAGATAATAGACTGACTTAGGTCATTCAATCAGCCAATGCCAACTGAGTGCCATATGGGTGCAGCGACTATGTTAAGCCCAAGAACAGGGAAAGGGATGAGGGCGATATCAAGGGAAGGGAGATATCAAAAATCTGGTCCCTGCCCTCCAGGAGCTTCCAGTGAAGTAGCTGCTGGGCCCAGGGCAAGCAAGTGAAGCATCTGTCTGGCAGAGACAATTACCCTCGGGGAGGTGGGGAGTAGCAAATACCTTTAGAAGATCTTCAATTTCCTGGAGTCCCAAAGTATGAAGGAAGGGGCTCCAAAAGCAGTTCAGGGTGGAGATACCTCAGGCCCTACCCCCACCCTGCTTCAAGTTAAAAGCTGAGGGATGAAGCCTTCTTACAAGGGTTTTTAATTACTGCACAAATGTGTCATCAGCAGCAGCAGTGTAGCTCCCAGTTACCCACTCGCAGACTGAAGCTCCTGTATGAAGTGGTTAGCACAGACATTTAAAAACAATTAGGATCATGGGGAGGCAGCTCTGAGCGAGCTCATTATGTAGGGGGATGGGTGGGGGGGGTGAGAAATCAGGCCATTACATTCATCAAATAACTAAGTTATTTGTAGGGGGTGCAGAAGATTTAGTTTCTTTAATAATTCCTTTTCAAAGCCATATGGGAGCCAAAAGGGTGGGGGCACAACTTAACTCTCTCCCTCCCTTTCCCATTGAAGCTAGCTACCTTGTGACTAGGCAGATCCAATGTTCATGTTTTCCTAAACTCTGAGTGAAGGCTGGGGAGAGACAATAACAGCTTGCTTGCCTTTGGCAAAGCATTAACTATCACATTGTGCCAAGCTCTTGAGAGGTTATCACTGGAGAGATGGGATTGGGGAGAGGGGTACTGGACAGCCTCCAGACAAATGGATAGGGAGTCAGTCTGTCAGGAGGATCTACTAGGTGCAGACGTTTACACAAGATGTCATGTCACAAGAAGGTAGAAATAAAAATTGTTCTACCCCTCAAGAGGTTTACAGTCTAACTCCTTGGTAGTAAAGGGCAGCTTCAAAGGCACAGACTTAGAGTGAGAGAATAAGAGCTAGGTCTTATTCCTAGCCTCCTTATGTCTCTCCATTTTTCTTTGAGAATTTGCAACTTCTTCCACTGATGGACACTCTTCTACTTTCCTGACTCTTAAGCCAAGAGGAATGATGGTAATTCTCTTTCCTCCATTTAGTCTGAATCTCTTTTTTCATATGTGAAGAAACTCAGGACCTGGAAAGTAGTGACTTACATAAATCCAGATAGAGATGGGACCAAGTCTCCTGATTCCTAGTTTCAATGTTTTTTTTCCCACCATTGTGACAAGTCAAAGAGAAATCAGCCCTCCCCAAGGAGCAATTAACTACCTTCTCAGCATTATTTCACATTTATTAGTCACCTACAAAACTGTGCAAAAATCTAGATGAGCAAAGATACAAAATTCCAGCCCTCAGGAAATGTAAAAGAAATAAATATATATTTATGAAAAATAAGATACCCCATTATCCTTCTCTGCCCAGTTATCCAATAATTCTTTGATCAGAGTCAGAGTCAATAAACATTTATTAAATGCCTACTACATTCTAGATTCTGTGCTAAGCCCTGGGAACCCAAAGAAGGGCATAAAACAGCCCCTACCCTCAAGGAGCTCACAATCTCTTAAGGGAGACAATACATAAAAAAAACTCAAAGGGCAGCTCTTAGGGGTCTGATGAAGTCCTGTAGCTAGAGTGGGAAATTATCTGAAGAGGCAAGAATCATCTTTTGGGATGATGAGTGCTTGGAGATCATAAAGTACATCAATTTGATGATTACTCATAGTTACATTTGATCATAAGAGAATAAAGGAGGCTTTCACCTAAAGGTAGTCATTTTGCCTCTAAATTTTTGTTTAATATGCTTCAAAAATTAATAGAATCAGTTCCTTTCCAGAATAAAATTCTAGATCTCCAGAAAACATATCAAGGAGCCAAAGTATACCTAGAGGAATGAATGAATAGATGGATAAATATATGAATGAAGGAAAAAAATTAAGGATTTTTTTTGTGCTAGGCACTGTGCTAAGCTCTGCAATCACAATTCAAAAATGAGATAGTTGCTGTCCTCAAGTAGATGACATATAAGGGGGACAAGTAGCCAGAGAAAGGAATTTTTATCTAGGAAGTCAAATGTGGATGGTTAGTTGATCCTTAGGGTATATTACCGACATACTTTTACTAGAAGAAATAATGGTGTTGATTTGATTACTGTGCCAAAGACAAAGCTTAGAAAGCGGAAGAAGAAGGAGAAGGCAGTGAAGAGGGATGTGTATGGCAGGTAGAGATAATAGCAAGTTGACCAGGATGAGTGGCTGGATGAAATAAGGAGCATGATCTGTTCTAGGATCTGCTAGATACTAAATGTAGGATGAGAATTTGCTCTTACTCACTGATCAAGATAGATAAACTCTATTGCAGATGTTACAGAGTTGAATAGGCTAACTTCCCCAGGAATAGAGGGCATGGATTCTGGAGATCTGGTGCATATTATTCCATGTTAGGTGGGGAGAACTGATATAGTGGCACATCAGATGTATGGAAGTCTGGATAAAATGGAAAGCATGTTCTAGTCTGTAGCTAGCTAGTTAGAGTGGACAAAATGAATTTTCATTCACTCTGCTGGAGTTAAAAAACTGAATAGCTATACCCAAGCACCAAAGTTAGGAATTTTATTTCAAGCCTCCTTATGTGTCTCTACATTTTCCTCTGAGAATTTTCAATCTCTTCCACTGATGGACATGCTTCTCTTACTCTCCTGATTGTTAGAGCTAGGAAGAATGATAGGAATCTTCTTTCCTCCCTAGGGCCCTTCCAGGCCATTCCTCCACCATCACCCATCTTTCAATATTCTACTTTCATTGTATTTCATCATCTTTGTTGGAATCATTTGTAGAGCTCCAGGTCATCCTCCCAACTTTTTCAATTGCTTTATTGTGTGGCTTACAATCTTCCTCTCATCCCCCAATATCATCCTCAGAAATTTTAATGTTTAAAATAACAAAATTTCTGACTTTCAGGGAATGTTAGAGGCCATCTAATCCAAACCCTCTATCATGTATGGGACAATACAGTCTTTTCTTCAAGAGCTCCAGTGAGGGAGATCTCACTTCTTAGCATTCCACTTATGGTTTTTCCTACATCAAGCCTTAATGAATCTATTTGCAATTTCTCCTGATACAACTTTTTATGATAAAAGATAATAAGTCTAATCTATCTTTCATAAGACAACCTTTCAAGTACCTAAAGGCAGCTATCAATGTTTTATCTCCCCCCTAATCTTCTCTCCTCCAAGCTAAATATCTATAGTTCCTTCAATTGGCTTTCACAAACCAGGCACTCAAAACTTTTTGCCAATCCTGTTGCACTCTAATGGGAACTTTCAAATTTATCAATCTCTTTCCTAGACTATCATACCCAGAGTTGAACGAAGTAGTCTAGATGAAGTCTGACCAAAAGAGTGGAATGGGACAATTGCCCCTGTATTTCTGGAAGCTATGTCTCTTCTATTGTAGCTCAAGATTGAATAAGCATTTTTGTATTTTATGTACTATAGCACAACATATGTTGGCCACCATTACAATCTGAACCAGATTGAGATTTTTAGATAAATTTCTATCTAACTATGATGCTGCCATCTTGGAAGTCTTGTATATTTCTAGTCTCTTCCTCTCTACTGGTTCCAGCCCATCTGCCTACAAAACCCTCTTAATTTTCAAATATGTGTGTGTTCACATATACATATACATATATGTATGTATATGTATACAGATACATATATAAAATTTCATTGAGCTATCATCTCATTTCTTTCATCCCTTTTGTTGCTAAATGTCTTAAAAGAGTTGTCTATATTTAATGCTTCTAATTTCATCCAAACCTCTTTCATATTAAACCCTTGAAATTTAGTTTTTTCCTCTATCACTCTCTTTAACATCTATAATGACCTTGTAATTCCCAAATATGATGGTCGCATTTTCTATTCTCATAATTCCTGACTTTTCTGCAGTTTTTTTGTACTGTTGGCCACCATTCCTAGTGGATGCTTTCTCTTTCCTCAGTGTTAGAGATACCACACTCTCCTAGCTGTCTACCTACTTCTTTGATTACCCCTTCTCTGCCTCCTTTCCTTTCTAACCCCTTTCCTGAGCCCTTAATATGGATGTTCCTCAAGAACACTTTCTTATATCTTTGGCATTCTCTTCTGCTTCAATGCCTAATACTTTTATCCCATTGTTCACATATATTACAATTATATATATATATATATATATATATATATATATATACATATATGTATATATATATATATATATATATGCAGATGTATCCCTAACCTTTATCTCTAGTCCTGATCATTCTTCTGAACTCTAGATTCACTGCCTATAGGAAAACATTTCCACTCAGATGTCCTACTAGCTCCTTAAACATGACCTGAACAAAATTAAAGTCATTATTGCATTCTCTGACCCTTCTCTTCCTTGTTTCACTATTTTTGTCTATGGCATCACTCCCTTGATCTCCCACATTAATAATCTCAGGGTTACTTAACTGTTCTACCCTCCATGCTTTTCCTATACAGACAGCTAATAGAGCCAGCTAATTCTATTTCTGTCTCAAATCTCTCTCTTCTCTCTCAAATCTACCATCTCTTCTTTTTCTATTGCCACCACATTAGTACAGGTCCCCATTACCACCCATCTGGGCTATCGAATAGCTTCTTTATAATTATTCATGCCTGTATTCTCTTTCCCCTTCACATTCTCCCTAATGCTATTCCCAGAATAATCTTCCTTATGCATATATCTGTTCACATACATTAACAATTCTGTTCAAAAATCTTCACTGACTCCCTATTGCTTGCTGAATAAAATTCAAACTTCTCTGACTATTTTTCAAAACTGTTATGATCTGCAGTTCCCTTAGCTTTTTAGACATATCATTCCTTTCCACACATTCAGTGACTCAGTGCCCTCTTAACATGGCCTTCATTCTCAAGCCTTCTTCACCAATTGAGTCCTGTTTTAAAGGTCACCACAAAAGCTAACTTTACCAGGAAGACCTCTAGGCACTTGAGGATCAGCAACAAACTTCCTTCTTTGCTCTCACATAACACTTTGTTTTATATCTCTTTGATATATTTTTTTTGGATGGGAAAGCTCCCTAGTTTTATTACTTTGGGAATTCCTGGTGACAGATCAACCAGTCATATGTAACTTTAAGAACTTGCCTTTAGTCAGAAAATCATAACTGACTTATCCATGATGACCCAGGATGTGATATACTAGATGCCAAGGTTATCCTTCTATATACTCTGTTGTGTTATCTCGTATTTACTCAATGTATTATATGCTATTTATATCAGCACCATCCCCCTAAAAGACTGTAAATTCTATGAAGAGCAGGTACTCTCATCTAAACTTTATATCTTTCCTAGGATCTGTTACAATATTATGAACATAGTAGATGCTTAATAAAGGAATCATAGACTTAGAGCTATAACATACTTTGAAGATCATCTAATCTAATCCTCCTCATTTTACAGATGAAAAAACTGAAACCCAGCAAAGTTGTGTCTTGTGTAGGGTCACATAGCTAATAAGTGGTACAGACAAAATTAGGTTTTCTGTCTCCAAATCCAGCACTCTTTCCATTCTTCAACCCTGACTCACTATGTTATATTTTGTGATATAGTATCATGCTATATTATATTCATTATATTCAAATTCTCCTATATGTAACACACACACACACACACACACACACACACTCACTCACTCACTCACTCATACCTCCCCATATCCCTTATGGGAAGACATTAAAAAGAAAGCAGAATATCATTGATAGGATTCTATATGAGCAGTGGTCCACATTAAATTCTAGGAACTTTTATGATGACCATATTGTCACCCCTCAAATTAGAAGGTGGAGCAAATAATTCCTCTCTAAAATTTCACTTTAGGGGAAAGTTCTCGGGACAGACATATCTTGATTTCCCACCTTGCTCCACTCCTTTAAAATTTTCCATCATGCTTCCAGGACCTTCATCAACAGGATCCTTGCCATCTTGCAAGATCATGTCAATCTTGGTACTCATACTTCATGAGTAGCCTCTGTCCCTAGGAATCCTGTAATTAAAGAGCAGGGCAAAGAACTCTTCCTAGAGCCCCCAGTTAAGAACGGCACTCAGGCCAGACATTTATTCATTCCTCACTCAGCTGTTTTCCTTCAAACTTTTTCCACCTTGCTCCCATTCTGGGTACCTTCCTGCCACCTATTTTCAGCTTCCCTTTATGTGTTGTCTTCTTCATTAGCTTCTTCTTCCTCTTCTTTTTTCAATGAGGCAATTGGAGTTAAGTGAGTTATCCAGGGTCACTCAGCTAAGAAATGTGTCTGAGACTGGATTTGAACTCATGTCTTCCTGACTCCAGGGATAGTGCTCTATCTACTGCACAATCTAGCTACCCCCCATTTGATTCTTAAAGGACAGCAACTGTATTTCTTCTATGCATTTATATCCCTAGTGCTTAGAACAATTCCTGGTACATAATAGATATTTAATAAATGTTTCTTGACTGATTAAGCTCTCTACCTTGCCATACTCAGAATATTCTCAACCACACATCCTAGGTGTCCTCATTTGGAATCTCTCAGTACCATAGGAGCCACATGATTGTTAGAATTGCTTATTGGCTCCATATCCATGTGCCTTCTATACCAAAGAGACAATTTGTCCATTTTACCAGCTTTTTGATTTCCTACAATGACCTCCCTTTAGTGCACACCCAAAAATATGAACCAGAAAGAGGAACAACAAAAGCACCAAGCCCTTTACCAGTTATGGTATGGAACAAAAACAAGTGGAACTAGAAAACAGTCTGATGGACATATTGGTTGTGTAGCAGTGAAAGCAGCCTGAAATAAGTCTATCATGCAAACCTACACCATCCTCTCCACAACTGTATTTTTTCCCAGTGGTCAAACCAATAATTTGTTCATGCTTGAGAAGCTGGAGCTGTTTTTGAAAGTGTCACAATTTCAAATTTTCAATCACACTGATATAGCCGTAAGCCATCTCAAGATTGGGATTGTCTCAAAACAAGTGTGAGGGAGAGAATTACACCTCAGTGAAGAATTCAGTAAATTCATCTGTGAAACATATATCAATTCCAAAGGCAATTTTCTGATTAGTGATGACACACAAAGCTCTCAAAAGCAGCAGGCAATCCTCATGGAGAACTGGGGTCCCAAGCTGCCCTGGATTTGGGGAGGAAGACACTGTTGCTCCAGGATTATAGCCTTTCACAAATACTGTAATTCTGGTTGTAGTGAGGTCCAGAGCCCACTTAGAACTGTGGAAACAGAAGGCCATAAATAAAAGTTTATATTATCTAGCCTTACCTCCCATAAGCAAATATAAGATGAGTCCTTCCCATTGAGAAACCTGTCTTCTTCTCTCCAAGGCCTCTCTTCTATAGCTGAGCTATGAGAAATATAGGTAGGAAAGGTGAGTTTTGCCAACTTACTAACTGTGTATAAGGTGCTAAGACCAGCCTTTATTAATGTTTTAACTTCTTAAACAGCATACCTTTATTTTACCTGTCCTCCATATCTGCAACACTCTCATTTTTCCTATCTTTTGTAAAGTCCAATACAAGGACTACCTTGAGATCTTTTCTAATCTCTCCACTAGCAGTGCCTTCACTCCCCTAAAATCACCTTGTATTTATCTTGTATACATTAGCTATATACTTATATGTGCACATCTTCTCTAATGAAATGTAAGCTACTTTAGGAGAGAAAGTTTCACTTTTTTGCCTTTGTGTACCCAGAGCCCAATGCATAGTAGCCATTGTCAGTCAATAAAATTTTTAAGTGCTTACAATATGCCAGGCATTTTAAGTGCTAAATATACAAAGAAAAACAAAAACAGCCCATGCCTTCAGCCCATATAAGCCCATGCTTACATTTCTGATGAAGGAGACAGTATATAAACTAGGTACATATAAGATATATTCAAAATAGGTGGAAGGTAAGGCAGAAAAAAATGCTTCTTACGTAAGATACTATTTGATCTGTCTTGAAGAAAGTCTAGGAAATTAGATTGATACTCTCAACAATAAGAGGGGAATTTGGGAAAAGGTAGGATTTAGATGGAAAGATAATGATATCTAAAGGTAACTGTGCATTCATGCCTGTAGCTCAGGAAAGAGACTAGGGTTGGATATATAAATCTTGAAATCATCTGTATGTGAATGATCATTGAACCCATGAGAATTGATGACATTGTACAGCAAAATGGTATATAGAGAGAAGATAAAGAGGGCCATAATAAAGCCTTGGAAGACGTTACCAATTGGAGGGCATATCAAAATCAAGAATAAATTAAAGTAAAAAATGAATGGACAGGTAGATAAATGAAGGCCTTAATTAGTGTTGTAGCTGTATAAGGGAAGAAGAGACATTATATAAAAGTTTCTGTGAAGACTGAAAGGACAGAATTTGATAAAAGATTGAATATGTGGAGTAAGTGAGCATGAGGAAGCTTCTAATCAATGTGTGTTGATTGATTGGTTTCACATCATAAGAAGAAAGAGGAAGCCACCAAACAACTTTTGGTCATTCTCCATTTACTAATTGACCCAGCAGAGATGAAACTAGGATTTGTGTGAGACAAAAGGCTTGATAACAGATGTATTTGGAAGAAAAGATTGGAAGGGAAAAGGGTCGAAAGAAACATAAGCTAGAGAATTGGTAGCCTCTGCCAATTCTCCACTACTAGTAGAACAGCAGCCCCCTCATACAAGGTACATATTCTGAGATGAGGAAAGGGAGTTTGACCTCAGAAGAAAGAGCATTCTGGCTCTAAGAGTCAGGGGCTTCCATTCTAATCTACATTTGTTTCCTCCTAAGTGACATTCCTGTTCATCAGTTCCCCTTTCCCATTTCAGAAAGCGTTTGAGAGCATAAGTTAATATTGAATTTGGAGTCAAAGGCATTGGATTGAAATTAAAGTCCTACTACTTGCTACCTAGCTAAGTGGAGGGATGCCCTTTAACTCTCTGTGCTTCAGTTTACTCTTCACAAATTATTGGATAGAGCAGTGGACTCAGAGTCACAATGACTTCCATTCAAAACCCACTTCAGATATTTATTAGTTCTGTAACCCTAGGCAAGTGCCTTAATTTCTCAATCCCATTTTTATCATCTGTAAAGTAGAAATAATAATAGCACCAGCCTTTTATGCTATTAGGATATTAGGGGGTATGGGGAGCTAAGTTGCACAGTAATATTAGACCTGAAGTCAGGAATACCTGAGTAAAAATCAGACACTTATTAGCTGTATAATCCTAGGCAAGTCACTTAACCCTATTTGCCTCAGTTTCCTCATCTGTAAAATGAACTGGCAAAGGAAATGGCAAACCATTCCACTATCTTTGCCAAGAAAACCCCATGTGGGGTCACAAAGAGTCAGACATGACTAACATGAATGAACAAAAACTGATGTGAAGTTAAAATGAGGTAGAATGTGTAAAATATTTGGCAAATCTTAAAGCCCTCTATAAATGTTAGTTGTAATTTAGTAATAATCATAATAATAGATAAAAATTGGATCAAATAACCTCCAAGATGCCTTGCAACTCTTAAAATCTATGATTATAAGTGTGTAAGAATAGAAGCAGGCTTTGCATCTTTTAATATAAAACCAAAATAACCAGTGTGAGCATCAAGTTTGGGACCTGGGGGGCTGGAAGAGGTCCCTAACAAAAGGAATCCTTTCTGGAGTTTTTCACCAGAGTGGCCAAGAGGCCAATCAAATGATTTCTTTTGCTGTTTCTTTGGGGCCTCCTCACCTTCACTCCTTGCAACATCCCTTCATTTTCTTTCCTTAGTCCCAGATCCTACACTGATCCCCCAAACGGGGGGCTCCTCCTCAAGTCCCTCTTCTCTCCCCACCACCCCACCCCCATCCAGCTGACATTGCCAGCGGCCATGGGCATTTGTTTTCTCCCTGCACGGGGCTGCACACTGGCACATTTGTACCACAGGAAGCAGAAAACTAGTTTAACATCTCATTTATTTCATAGATGAGAAAGTAATTCCCTGCTGAATGATTGTCCCGAATCAACAATTCAGAGAGGAGGAATTTACAATGCTGCCAGGGACTGGAGTGCATTACTGTAGGCAGTTCTAGAACAGAGCTGAAACCTTTTTCCCCCTCTCCTGTTACCCTGAAGAGAAAACCCATTAAATATGATTAAGGTTAAGAGATTGCTAAAATTACAAACAGCCGCCATTCAATTATTTTGCTCTATAAAATGCAACACAGATTGGAGTTATTTCTCTGAAATGTGTTTTTAGAAAATAACATAACAAAACTAATGTGGTTTGATCTAGCCAATCAGGTTCCAAATACAACTTCTAATGCAAAGCTAAAAGGTTCATAATTTAACTCAAAGTTCGTAACTTAAGTCGTCAGGTGCTTACTTCATAGAAAAGCTTTATAAAGGGAAGAAAAAAAAATCAATACCATCCCAACTAATATTCTGAAGTCATCTGCAGCCAGAGACTCAATCAATTTTATCACCCATTAAGGGGAAGGACAGAAAAATAAAAAAATAAAAATAAAGCCCCAACAACAACTTGGTCTAACAGGTTCATAATTTTTTTTATTGGGAGTAAATCTTCAAGATATTTCCTGTCAGTTTTCACAGGACCAAAGTTAGGTCCTTAGGATTTACCTCCATTTGGGAACTTTGTGGCAGGAACTCCCAGCAGCAAATCCACTCAGTTGCCACTATAACCCCAAGAGTTTAGCTCCTTTGTTACCCCCTGGACTTGTGGCTTAGACACAGGATAACTTGTTCCCAACTTAGCAAGGGTGGGGGGGAACAGAAAGAAAAGAAAGAAGAAAGCTCAACTGTGTTCAAATGTATTTTTCTCCCAGTCTGAATTGAAAGCTAAAATAATTGGAAATTCAGAAAAAAAAATCTCTATGCAGATATATTAGTGGCTAGAGACTTCTGGTTATTATGGTTAATAAAACACAGGATTTATATTACATTCTACTCACAGACTGCAGCCCAGGACTTGCAGTCCCTCAAGACAGAATATAAGCCATTTATGAGAGTAAACTTTGTACACAAGCTAAACACATAAAGCCATGTATTAGAATTGGACAAAACATTGCAAGACAAATAAAAGCCCACTAAATGCCAAGCTCCCGGGGGCAGCTGAGGTGAGAAAGCTCTTTGCTGCTTTCAGAAACAGCACATAGAGTTTGTTATGGACTACCCTAGCATTTGTGTGCTGCTAGCCATTGCCCACCCATGAATGAAAAGCTTGATTGGTTCCAGACTCAAGACCCACTCAAAGGGGAAGGGCATTAACAACTTTGGGCAAAATGAGGTATTCATACCATCCAAGGTTAGAGGGAGAAGGCGTTTTCAGGATTATCCAGTCCCTCACTCATATTTTATAAATGAACAAAATGAAAGTAAAAATTATCAGTCCAAGATCATATAACCATAGGAAGGAGAGATGTAAATCAAATGCATCTATTTTGGCTCCAAGTCCATAAAGGAGATGGAACTGTGTCCATTTTGCAATGGGAACAGTTATCTAGTAAGGGGACCCAAGTTCAAATGTCACTTCTAATCCTCAGAGTGCACTTAAGGTAAGTAAGTCTCATAACCTATCTGTACCTCAGATTCCTCATTTGTAGAACCTCCATAATGGTCCTCTCCAACTCTAAGTCTATGATCTTTTGCTCCTTGGATTCTCAGAACCAGGGATTTCCCATCCTCTGTGAATAACAACAACAACAACAAAATAATGACTGATAGAGAAGTGACTATGTTGATAGAGGAGTGACTATGTTGATATGCCTTTCAGCCCTTTGACAGCAAAAAGCAGAACTAGAACCAGCATTGTAATCAAAAGAGAAATAGGCTAGCCATTTTTCCTAAATTCTTAGAGTCTTTTACTCTACAAATAGAGATTCTTAATTCAGAGTATGTGGATTTAAAATTTTTCCTTGAATTTATTTTAATTAAGTTAATAATTTTATTTTGTTTTCTTTTGTAATCCTATGTGTTTTATGGATTTGAAAACATGATTCTGAAAAGAGTCCATAGATTTCACTGGATCAGCAAAGGAATCCATGACACGAAAAAAATTTAAGAACCTCAATTCTATAAGATTAACCCCTTATTTCAATCCCTTCTTTGACCAAGGTCATTGATTCATGCAAAATGGAAAAAAAAGAAATAGGTGACAACATAGAACAGTGATAAAAGTATTAAACTTGAAATCATAGGACCTGGGTTCAAATCCACCTTTGCCACTTATTGTTGTATAATCTTGAGTGAATTTCATACTTCAAGTTTCTAGACATCAGTTTCCACATCTATCAGATAAGCAGCTTTGGACTAAATGAATCCTTTCTAAATCTAGGATTCTATGACATAGGTCTTTTTTCCAAATTCAGGTCTAGCATGAGGCTGTGGAGGAGAAAAGTATAAATTTACACAGGGATTAGGAAGGTAGTAATCTTGTGGGAAAGATGACTTGGAAATAAAGAAGAAAGGAAAGGAAAGTCTCTATTTTTCTTTCTCACATTTCTAAATCTACACAATTTTTTAATAAATGATATCTATCTGAAGCTTTTTCACATCTTTCTTGATCCTCACAATAAGTTTGTGAGGTTGGTAGGGCAGGTATTCCCATTTACAGATAAGAAAATGAAGTCCATATAGATAAGTAATTTGCTCAGAGTAATTATCAGTAGGATCTAATTTAGATTATCTCCTTCCTTTTTGGTAACTCTGTCTTCATGCAGAGGAAGAATCTTCCTGCTAGGAAGCCCCTGAGGTAGAATAGAAACCAGAGCTGGGATGAAGGGAGCTATTACAATTCCTCCATATCTGACCTATGATTTCCTGCTATTAGCTCAGCAATAATGTTGAAGGATCAGATCAGTTCCAATAACACAGTGAAGAACATCTGAGCCCTGGCATAGATTGCCTGGCACTGACCATTTCATTGTCTCTCTCATTGTAAACATAATAAAGCCCAAAACACCAAGGCTGGGATTGGACGCAAGGGGTTGGATGCATACACAGAGAATTACAGAAGAAAAAAAGAACAGGAAGCCAGAACAGATTATAATGGATTGGAGCAGGAAATGCCAGGCTGATAAAAGCAGAAAGGAGTCAGGGAAGTAGCATAAGTCATGACTCCAAGAGTAGACAACAGCTAATTTTAGGTCTAACTACATTTTGAAGTCTACTCTGGCTTATGAAAAACTGATGCTATCAGATAATGGCAGAAAAGAGGGAGGAGAATAAAAAAACTGGAATACGTTGAATTATCAGCTCCCAAAGTCAATGTTAGGGACCCCTCACTAAGTGTGGTCCAGTATCTCCAGGATTTGGACCACCAGCTTTTTCAATTTATCACAACAAATTAAAGTCAGTGGACCACCCAGCCTGCTGTGCCTTCATCAAACAAGATGCTGTGCTCTATAAGCAAATCAGAATTGAAGTAACTCAAAAGATTTGTGAAATGTACAAATGTAGAGAATTCATCTTAAATGTTCACATGGATCATTTGTGTCTAATCAGTCTAACTGGATCTAATCAGCCATAGATGGATGTATTGTAATTTGACCCTAACATAGTGATGTAATTTTGATCTTCTTCAAGAACAAAGGATGACAACCAACCAGAAAGAACAATATCAAGGAAATAACCTAGCAGATCCTAATTACAGAGTCAGAGGATGTGGACTCATTCTACCTCAAATATTTCTTACTTGGGCGACTTTGGTCAAATCCCTTAACCTACCTAAGACTCAATTTCATCATCCGTTAAATGAGAGAGATCTGACTAGATGGGCTCAGAGGTCCCTTCCAAATCTGGAATCTGAAGGGATGTACTCCTTTCTGGGTGCCACATTTAAGAAGGAAATGAAAAACAGGAGCCAATTCAGAGTAGTGCAAGCCAGGAAGCAAGAGGGTTGAAACCAATGTTAAATAGCATTGATCTGTTGAAGGAACAGGGGATTTTTAGCCCAAAGAAAAGAAGGCTTGGGTGGGGGTGGAAGTGTTGGGAAGTGAATACTGAAGGAAATCAAATGCAAGTTGTTTTAAATATTTGAAGAACCATCATATGTAAGAAGGATTAGTTCTTATATTTCTTGACTGAGAAAGAACAAAACAAGAGGTAGATGCTAACGGAAGGTAAATTTTAGTTCAATATGAGACCTTAACACATTCCAATTAAAGCCATCCCACAGTGGGAGGTGTCACTTTGCCAGATAGTGATTTCCTTCTTCCTGGAGTTTTTTAATTAAAAGATAGACTCTTTTTCTGTGTGTGTATATTATAGATGGTATCAATCCATCAAAATGCAGATTAGACTAGATAATCTCTTAGGTCACACTCAACTTTGAGAATATATGTTTCAGGGACTTCCATGTATAATTTCAACTTCATACTGGGGTCTTTTTCCTATTTTCCTTGTCAATCAAGTTCCTAATAAGGGGCATCAATAGTATAGGTAGAACAATAGAAGTTTCAGGTGATGGGTAAAAGACAGAGATAGAAGAGCTGAAGATTTAGAATATTGGCCACAAGACATAATGGGCCATCAACATTAGTCAGAACAGGTTCTAGTACAAGTACTTATGTGACCTGAGGAGATCCCAATTCAGGAAGCAGAAGAGGGAGAATCATAAGATGTTGAACCCAAAGTCTTCCTGCTCCAAAAGAAGTTCTTCTTGGCTTTTATCTCTCTGCCTGTCTTGCAAGAGCAATATTTGATATAGCTTTGCCCATCCTGTGACTTTTCTACATAGTCTAAAACACAAAAGATATCCTTTTCCCTTTTCTTCATCAAGGCAGATCTAGAAACACTAATCTATGAGCTTAAACCTCATGAACACTGTCAATTATGAATTATTTTTTGAGTCTAGGCTATATTATATTCAACTATATGCCTCTGAATTGGCATCCTGGCACTCTAATCCTGTCCCTGTCCTAGACCTTACTCATGTGTTCAAATCAAACACAGAAAATCAACTATTTGTGATATATAACTATATATCTATAGCCATGTATGTGAATATACACATGCATATAACTATGCGTATACAATATATTTACACATACATATATGTGTGTATAAAAATATGTGTATACACATATATCTTTGCACATCAGATCCTTTCCCAGTTGAGTTTCCCTTTCTCCTCTTAACTGTATTGATTTTGTTTGTGCAAAGACTTTTAAATTTCATGTAATTCAAATTATCTATTTCATTTTCTGTGTTTGACTCCTTCTAGTTTAGAACTTTATCCCTACTCATGACTGTGAAAAAAAAAAATGTCTCATCTCATTGTGAGTTACTGTTGTTGTTGCTATTATTTCTCCTAGTCTCATCTCATGATGGGGATAGAATTAGTAGTTCCCAATGAAACAAGGATAGGCACAAGACTAGATTTGAACTCATGGGAGCTAATATCTTTTAAGAAAGGTTTCTTTACTTGTCCTATTGAATAGGAACCCCAGAGTTGCTCGGATTCCACTTTCCCCAATAATTGATTCTTCTACTTTTGGTTAGAATGTCACCTTTTTTCATCTTAGAATATCCAATCCAAAGATGTAATATTTAAAATGACCGTACAGATAATTTAAAGAAAATAAATGAAATGAAAGAATGTCTACACTAAGATCAAAAGAATCTCAGAGGGGTGGAGGAAAAAAGGTTTAGAATTCTCAGAGGCTAGGTAAGGACTGGTGGTAGTTGAAGAGAGATAGCTGCTACCCCTACAATTCTGGATTATTGTTTTGATGTAGATCTAGTAAAGAAGAATAGCACTTGGAAGAACAAGAATTATTTCCCAATAGACTGGTCGGGGCAATGGATAGGAATGGGTTGTTTTCAAATGAAGAAATGCAGGCTATCAACAACCATGTGAAACAATGTTCCAAATTACTAATCATAAGAAAAATGCAAATTATAATAACTCTAAGGTTCCACTTCACACCCACTGGATTGACAAAGACAGTAAAAAAGGAAAATAGCAATTTTTAGAAGGAGGAGGGAGGAGGAAAGTATATGAATGCATTATTGTTAGAACTGTGCACTTAACCCAAGAATAGCATTACAAGTCACATTTTAAAAAATAGAGACTTAGAAAAATGGTCCATATGTGCAAAAATATTTAAAGCAGAATTTTTTGTTGCAAAGAATGAAAAATAAAATGGCTATTTAATCAGAGAATGTCTGAAGAAACTATAATATATGAATTCATGGAATATTTCTGAATCACAAAATGTGAAAAATCTAAATCATAATTTGACCATTGCAGAAACCCTGGGAAGAATTGCATGAACTGATACAGAGTAAAATGATCTAGTCTGAAAAAATTTATGTTGACCACAATAATGCAAAATAAACCAACTATGAAAAAGTCCAAAATTCTGATCAATGTAGAAACCAATCACTAAATCAGGAGACTGATAATGAAGCATGCTTCATATATCTTTTTTGAGACAGGTGATCAACTATAGACACAGAATAAGACATGCATTTATGACTATGGCCAATGTGTTGATTTATTTTGCTTGACTATGTTATAAGAGACAGCTTCTGAAGGAAGGAATGAATCCATAGGCATTAATAGAAATTCAAAAAGAAAGAAAGAAAGAGAGGGAGGGAGGAAGGAAGAAAGGAAGGAAGGAAGGAAGGAAGGAAGGAAGGAAGGAAGGAAGGAAGGAAGTAAAGAAGGAAGGAAATAAGGAAGGAAGGAAGGAAGGAAGGAAGGAAGGAAGGAAATAAGGAAGGAAGGAAGGAAAGGAAAGCTAAGGAAGGAAAGGAAAGGAAGGAAGGAGGAAGGAAGGGAGGAAAAAGAGGGAGAGGAGGAGGAAAAAAGGGAGGGAAAGAGGAAAAAGGGGAGGGAAGGAAGGAGATGGGGAGGGAGAGAGAAGACCAATCCTTTGTTCAAAAAAGTAAACCATAGGGAATTCAAGGTTAGGAACTGGTGCAGTGGCATACATAGTTCCTCCCTGAATGGAGTTATCTCTTTATACCTCTCTAGAGAAGATTAAGCAGAAGATTGTAGGAACTCTAAATAGACTTCTACTTTCCTATGTCTAGTGGGAAATTACAGCAATATTTGTAGACCATATTTGGAATTAGGAAGACCTGAGTTCAAAGCTTGCCATTGATACCTAATGCCTCTTTATGCAAGCCCCCCCGCCAAAAAAAAGATACCATTTCACTTCATCTAGTTGCTTCTGAATTAAGGATATTTCATATAGTCGAAATATGATTGATAGATTCTAGACATTTTTGTACCTATGATTGATTGTTTTTATCAGAATATATCATCTTGTCATTTACTTTAAGTAAGCTAAGAGTAAATGATTGACTCAATATGAACCACCTTCACATAGTTATCTATCCTGGATCACGTTATTGACAATCTAGAACTGGAAACGACATAATAGGCTAACTAGTTCGAATCTCTCATTTAACATTTGAGGAAACTGAGGCGTAAGGAGGTTAAGTGATTTGATCAAAGCCACACACATAGTAAGTAATTGGAGTGGTTTACATTATACAAGATCACAGATGGATAGGATAGATGGAAAGGACCTTAGATATCATCTAATTCATCTAAGATATGAGGAAACAGAGGCTCCCAGAGATGAAGGTACTTGCCTGTAGTCATATTGGTAGTGGGTAGAAAAGACAACATTCAAAACCAGGCCCTCTGACTTCAAATCCAGAGCTCTTTCCCTAATAACCTGGCTGCCACCTTTTCACTATGCTATATTTCTCACCAAGTCAGAATTTTCATTTTTCAGTTCTATTTCACCTCGAGTGTTTTCCACTGTCCTTTGGCCCAGTTTTGCCTCCCCCTGCTAACTATGTTCCCTGGCCCCCAACTTCTTCATTCACCACTTAGCTAGCTCTAATTTTGTTTTTTTTTTCCCCAAAATCTAACTAAGTTTGAGCTACCAGACACAGAAAAATGAGAAACAGGTCTTCTCTCTCTTTAAGGAAAAAAAATAAAAGGGAAAAGATGCTTATACATTTCCAAGGCTTCAGTTGTGTAATGTTGTGTCAGGAGAGTCTGAGGTTCTTTTATATACTTAATCACATCACATTTCTAGCTGACACAACTCAGCAGTTTATGACACCATACCATTTAATAAGACTACCAACAAAAGAAGGGGGATGGGGTAAGGGGGCAAAGCAAAGAGGAGAAAAATAATACAACTTTTTTCCTTCTGAATGTCTACTGTCAGTCTACATTATATTATAGGCAACCAGAGCAGGTCCCTAGAGATTAGAAACATCACTAAAACACATCATCATTTTCAAAACAAAGGTGAAATAATGAGGTGAACTGAAAGGAGTCAATTCTAATATATTCTCCTCTCCCCCCTCCCACTTCTCTTTCATCCCAACTCTTTCTCTCCCCACTTCCTCTCTTCCCCTCTCTCTCTTTGTTCTCCCCATATACTCCAAAACAAGCACCTCCTGGAATCAGAGAGACACTTCCCTTCTCTGCTTTCTCACCAAAGAACAACTGTCATTTATCTGGTGTCTGTTTTTCTTCTCCCAACCCAGAAAAAAGTTTTGATAAAGTAATGGAAGGCAAATTTATCAAACATGTTGGATGACAAAATCTGGATCCAATAGGAACTTAGGCTGAAAGAATGGGACAAATCTACTATGACAGAATTTGAATACGGATAAATGTAAAGTTCTATACTCTGTGTTTAAAAATGCTGCTAATCAAAAGTATCTCACTTAGCTTATCTGAGATTTAATTTCCATTTCTACAAAATGTAGAAGTTGGGCTAAGTCACTGCATTATCTTAAGGACTCTGTAAGACTGAGAAATCTTTGCTAAGAAAGAAAACTTTAGATGATTTAATGAATAGCAAGCTTACTAGGAGTCAATAGGGTAATAAGGCTATCTCTTTACCAATTTCATCCCTGCTCCCCCCAAAAAGCTAATGTGACCTAAGGCTATATGAAGAGGTCTCAAGTGCTCAGACCCAAAAAGATGCTAACCTCACAATACTGATCATATTTTATCTGTGATACAGTATTCAGATCTTGAAGGACATTTAAAGGACATCTACTGGAGTATGCTCAAAGGAAGACGGAAAGTCAAAACACATGAAGATTTGGAAAGACATTGTAGAGAGGGTTTCTATATAGGGAAGGGTGAACTAGATTCAATTCAATTTGATTCAAAGCAAGATAATTTAATAAGTGTCTATTAAATGCCAACCTTATGCAAGGCAACTTGTGTGGTAACTCGACTATAAAGAGGAAAATAAAATGACTGAGTCCTTTTATCTCCAAAAATTTGTGGTTCTTTGTGGTTCTTTCTATCTTCTATACTCGCTGTTTCATAATTCTCACCTCAAGCATGCGAGTCTAATCATATGACTATCCTGTTTATTTATAGAATGAGCAAGTTCCCATTTGTAAAATAAGGGGGTTGGATTTATAGCTTCATTCATTCATTCATTATGTTGATCTCCCATATTCCCTGGTTGGAAATTGATCTAGCACCAACAACTCCAAGATTATTTCCTTTCTTTCTTTCTTTTTTTTTTTTTTTTAACAAATATAGTTATACAAAACATTTCCACATTAATCCTGTTGTGAAAGAAAACATAGGGAAAAAACTCAAGAAAAATAAAGCAAAAAAGTATGACTCAATCTATATTCAGACATCATCAATCCTTTCTTTGAGTATGGTTAACATTTTTCATCAAAAGTTTTTCAGACTTACCTTGGATCATCGTATTGCTGAAAATAGCTAAGTCATTCACAGCTGATCACCTTATTGCTGTTATTTTGTAAATAGTAAATGTTACTTTGTGTTAGCTTTTGTAAATCTTTTCAGGTTTTTCTGACAGCATCCTACTCATCATTTCTTATAGCACAATAATATTTCATTACAATCACATAGTATAATTTGTTCAGCCATTCTCCAAGTGATGGGCATCCCCTCAATTACCAACTTTTTGCAAGCTGTAAAGAGCTGCTATGAATATTTTTGAACATATAGATCCTTTTGCTTTTTGTTTTTAATCTCTTTTGGGATACAAACCTAGTAGTGGTATTGTTAAGTCAAAGGGTATGCACAATTTTATAGCTCTTTGGATATAGTTCCAAATTGCTCTTACAGAATAGTTGAATTGAGTCACAACTCCATCAGCAATGCTGTTTCATTTCCCCCATGTCCCCTCTAACATTTTTTCTATAGTCAACCTAATAGGTATGAAGAAGTACCTAAGAATTGTCTCAATTTGCATTTCTCCAATCAATGGTGATTTGGAGCAAATTTTCATATGGCTATAGATAGCTTTGATTGCTTCATCTGAAAACTGTTCATATCCTTTGATCATTTATCAATTGGGGAATACCTCTTGTTTTTATAAATGAGACTCATTTCTCTATAGGTTTGAGAAATGAGGTCTTTATCAGAAAAACTTGCTTCTAAATTTTTTCACAGTTATGATCACTAGCTGAATTTCCCTCTGTTCTATTTCTTTTATCTGTTTATTCTATTCTCTCTCTCTCTTCTCACTCTGCCCCTCCTCAAAAGTTTTGCTTCTGACTATCTCCTTCCCCAATCTGTTTTCCCTTCAATCACCACCACCACCCTTTTCTTTTATCTTCTTCCCCTCCTACTTTCCTGTAGGACAAGATGGATTTCATACCTAATTGAATATATATGGTTTTCCTTTTTTGAGTCAATTCCAGTGAGAGTAAGGTTCCTCTCATCTCCCCCATCTTCTGCTCTACTGCAAAAGCTTTATCTTGGCTCTTTTATATGAGATAATTTTCCTGATGCTGTCTTTCCCTTTCTCCCAGTGCATTATTCTCTCACAATATTTTTTGGATACCATTCCTTTATATTCAATCTTACCTATGCCCTCTGCCTATATATACTCCTTCTAACTGCCCTAATAATGAAAAAGATCTTATAAGTTTCAAGTATCATCTTCCTATGTAGGAATGTAAACATTTTAACCTTTTGATTTCTCTTTCCTGTTTACATTTTTATGTTTTTATGTTTTTTATGTTTTTTGTTTATGTTTATGTTTTTTTATGTTTCTCTTCAGTCTTGTATTTGAAAGTCAATTTTTCTATTCAGCTCTGGTCTTTCCATTTAAGAGAGCTTGAAAGTTCTCTATTTCATTAAATATCCATTTTATTCCCTAGGATTAGACTCACTTTTTCTGGGTAAATGATTCTTGGTTGTAATACTATCCCCTTTTCCTTCCAGAATATCATATTCCAAGCTCTCAATCCTTTAATGTAGAATTTGCTAAATCTGATATCATCCTAACTGTGACTTTACAATACTTGAATTGTATCTTTCTAGCTTCTTGAAATATTTTCTCTTTGACCTGAGAACTCTAAAATTTGGCTATAATGTTCCTGAGAATTTTCATTTTGGCATCTTGTTCAGGAGGTGATCAGTGGATATTTTTAGTTCTCTGGATCTAAAATATCAGGACAATTCTCTTTGACAATTTCCTGAAAAAATATTATCTAAGATCGTTGTTTGATTATGAACTTCAGATAGTCCAATAATTTTTAAGTATCTCTCCTGGATCTATTTTCCTGGTCAGTTAAATTTTTCACAATGAGATATTTCACATTGCTTCTGTTTTTTCACATTTTGGGGATTTTTATTATTGATTTTCATTGTCATTAGTCTCCATTTGCTCAATTCTAATTTTTAGGTAATTATTTTCTTCAATGAGCTTTTATATCTTTTTTAAAAATTTGGCCAATTCTAAACTTTAAGGAGTTTTTTTTTTTTACTTCAGTGAATTTTTATGTTTCTTTTTTCCATTTGACCAATTCTGTTTGTCAATGCATTCATCTCCTCATTGTCTTTTGTATCTTTTATCATTTAATCTAATTTGCTTTAAAGGTATTATTTTCTTCAGTATTTTTTTGTATCTACCAAACTACTGACTCATTTTTCATGATTTTCTTGCACCATTCTTTTCTCTTCCCATTTTCCCCCCTACCTTTATTACTTGGTTTTTCAAAATCATTTTTGAACCCTTCCATGTCCAAAGACCAATTAACATTTTTATTGGAGGCTTTGGATGTAAAAGCTTTGATATTGTTAATTTCTTCTGAGTGAGTGTTTTGATTTTCCTTGTAACCAGAGTAACTTTTCATGGTCAGAATTTTTCTATTGCTTGCTTATTTTTCCAGGCTATTTCTTGACTTTCAACTCTTTGTTAAAGTTGGTCTCTGCTTCCAGGATGGTGAGTGCAGTGTCTCAAGCTTCAACATTGTGTACAATTATTTTCAGAAATATTTCTAGAAATCTATAAATTTTCATTTCTTCCAAGGTGGTATGATCTAAGGAGAGATGTGTTTACTATTATCCAGACCTGTGCTCTCTGGTCTATGAGCAACCACAAGCACTCTTTTGTGCCCTGGAACTGTGATGAAGATATCTTTTTTTTACTGCGACTGAAAACACTAGTGTGCTAGTGCTCTTCCTTGCCTTGGAATTGCCACCCAGAACTCAAACCAGATCTTAATCCTGCCTCAGTGCCAGCAGTGATATCCATTTGGCCAGTTTTCCAGTCCCTTCAAAAAGCTGTGAGCTGAAAGCTCTGGAAGCAGCCACAATTGCTACAGTTTCAATGGTCCCCAAAGCCTGTTCCTGATTTACTGGGGTCCAGTCTGTGCTGGTGCAGCCTATGCTGGACTATGCTTCATTCTTATCCAGGTACAATTGACTTTTCCTGCTGACCTTCTGAGTTGTCTTTGAGTGACAGATATTTCACCCTGTCCTCTCTTTGGTTCTGCTGATCCAGAAATTGTTTTATGACATTATTTTAAGGAGTTCAGAGGGGTTTGGGGGAGAACTCAAGTGAGTCATTGCCTTTTCTCTACTATCTTGGCTCCATCCCCTGATTATCTCCTCTTTCCCACAAATCGCTGTCTTAAGTCACAAAGACAGATATTTGTCTTGGGGCATCTTAATACTGACAAACCCTAAGCCAATTTTTTTTAGTGCCAAGGTCTTCTAAAGCCTGAGCAAGAGACATCCAGGTTAGTTCAGTGTCCTCCTAGATGGATTCTCACTTACTGGAAAATCTTCCTCTATATTTATTCATCATCAATATTCTTTTCTTATTTTTGTAGAGCCTCACTGAACTCAGAGAACTATATTGTGACATCTTAAAAGCCCATTTCAGCATCAGGGAGTCAATCTACTATAGGCTAACTATGTGTATTCTCCAAGAAGGTGTTAGAGAGATGGAGATGTAGGGCCATGGCCAAGAAACACTCACTAGCTTCAGTAGTACAGGCCTACCATAAAGATGATTATTCCTATATATTTCTTTGCTCAAAATCCTGGAAACCAAAGTGATGGATATTAGCACAGTATAGATAGAGAAAGAAAAAAATCTTAATTGATTTTTAAAAATAAATAAAAAGAAAGAAAGAAGTCGATGAGCACAGGTCAGAAAAGTATGTTCTGTTTGGGAGTCTCAACATTTATCCCTTCTGGCGATGCCCAAGAATCTACTCAACTGTAGCTTCTTCTTTCTCCTGTGGTCCTGGAAAAAAATTTACTTTAAATTTCATTCAGTCCACTTTTTTAAGCATCTAATATATAAAAAGTTTTTTTTTTATATTTGAGAACACAAAGTTTAGAAAATCACTCTGAAAATGATTACACTGCAGTAGAGGTATGAGACATGGAATGATAACTGTTTTTCAAATATAGATTTCTGGTTTCAATAGCAAAAGGAATACTTGGGATGGAAACTCCTTCCAATGATGCAAATCAAAAATTCTTTTTTAATTTTGAGCATAGTTGGCCAAGAACACTGAAAAGTTAAATCAGTTGCCCAGGATTACACATTTGAGAGATATATCAGAGACAAAATCTGAACCCAGATCTTCCTGACTCAATCTATAGGCTAACTGCTATGTAGTGCTCCTTTTCACAGAAATAATACACAACACCACCTAAGAATGTCAGAGAAGTACAAAATAAAGTGCCCTGCTATAGGAAGGTGGTTACCTGAAAGAAGAGGCAGAAGAATCCAGGGAAAGCTTCTTGGAGGGTATAGCCTTTCAGAGAATTTCACCAAATCTCAAAGCTGGAAAAGACCTTGAAGTCATCCAGTCCAATCAATATTCTCTTTTTGAATATCCAAAAAATTGCCAGCCCTATCCTTTGGTTGTAGAACAAAAGTGAAGGGAAACTCACCATCTCTCAAAACAATCAACTGTACTTTTAAACATTTCTAATTATTGGAATTTTTCTAACTTCAAGCCCAAATTTGCCTCTTTGCAACTTCTAAATCTGTCTTTTTGCCACTGACTCATCTGAGGCCTAACAAAACACATTTAATCTCTCTTCCCCATGACATTCTTTCAAAATTTACTTCAAGACTGCTATTTTATTCTTCTTCCCATCCAACCTCACCCATTCCATAAGTCTTCCCTTCACAGTCCAAATATCACAAGTTTCTTACTCCAGTCTTCATATACAGGATCTCAAGGCCTTTCATCATTCTGGTTGCCTTTCTTTGAATGCTTTCCAGCTTATTAATGTTTTTTCTAAACTGTATCACATAGTAATGGACACATTATTTCCAAATATAGAAATTCCAGAATTCCAAATATGATCTGATTAGATTATCACGTTATTTATGGAAACCAAGGAACCTAAGATCACATTAGTTTTATTGGCTATAGCATTATTGTTGACTCTCTTTTATTATCCACTGAAAAACAAAAACAAAACCCAAACCCAGATTTTTTTTTCAGAAGAATTTCTATCTACCAACTGCTCCTCATCTTACAACTGGCAAATTGAAAAATGGGTAGAATGTCAGCAGACAATGAAAAGAGAGAACATTCCAAGAATCATACAAATCTAAGGTGGCAAATGATTGGGGAGGGCACTGAATGCCAAGCAAAGGAGTTTAAAATATATTTGGCACACAAAGGAGAACCATGAATGATTTTTGGCAGAGAAATCGCATAATCAAATCCATTGAAAAGGACAATTAGTCTGACAATGGTATAAAGGACAAAATGGAAGGAGAAAGTAAATAGGAAGACCTTGAAAGCTACTAGAATAGTCCAGAAGGATAAGAAAGTGAACTTAGTCCATAGACTGATTTTACCAACTTGTTGTCTTGGAGTTCATAGCAACAGGAATGAAATTCTTATATGAATCTTTCCCCTGTACCAGCACTCCACCCCTGCCCCCAGTAATACCTCTCAGGAAAATTTTGGGAAGTTGATATTAAGTAAATCTGGGACCTAGGCTAAAGTCTAGGAGTAAGGGCAATGAGATAGGGAAAGCAAGAGCCTCCCACTTACCCTTTCCTTGACAACAGAGGTAACTCAAAGATGCTTTCATTCCTCTCTAAGCTGTTTCCATGGCTGCCATCCAGCCTGCCTCTGATAACTATTTAGCATAATGTGCAGGGAGGCACTACAGAAAATAACTCCGTCACCCTCCAGGGCCCAGGGCCTTGGCCTCCCCACCTGCCCCCCTTGCTGCTTCTGGTCTGAGGGGTCAGTTTGGGGCACCTGAAGCATGGCTCTCCATTTAGGGTTCCACTCTGACCAAATTACCTGTGCTCTCCAGGCCCCTCTCACAGGTGGATCCATTAACAGCATTGCATGTACAACCTGTCAGCTCTCTAATTACAACCTTCAGCAGAAAGCCTCCCTCTCTGGCTGGTAGATTTCCATGCTTTCAGCTGGGTATCTTGCTCCACTGTCAAAAGTTCCAGTAGGATCTGTTTGCCTGCATGTGTGAAAAGAACTGTCTTTGTGTGCTGCTGTTTTATTTTTTATTTTTGCTTTTTAAACAGGCTGTTCTTTAAAAAAAGGAATCAGAAATATTCAGAACGTTGGCAGAGAGAGAGGCAGCAGAGCATGGTGGATGGAGAGAGCCACCTTTGAAGTTAGGAAGATTTGGGTTATATGGCTTCTAATACATACTGGTTGTTGGGCTGTCTGGCTAGGCAGGTCACTAAACCTCTCAATGCCCTCAACAGCTCTCTCAAGGCTTTACATCATGATAAAAAAATGTAATGGAATAATACATGTGCCATAATAAATGACCAAATGTACATGTTCAGAGGAAACTGGAAAGGCTGGATGAACTGATGCAGAGCAAAGTGAACAGAAGTAGGGGAACAACTTACATGACAAACTTACACAAAAAACAACTTTGAAAGACTTCAGAATGCTGATCAATGGGATGGCAAACCACAGATCTGAAAGACTAAGAGTGAAACTCAGTATTCACCTCCTGAAAAAGATATCATGAACTTAAAATGCAGAAATGTATATTTTCAGCTATGACCAATGGGGGAATTTGTTTTCCTGTATTACATATGTTTATGTTAAGATTTTCTTTTTGCTTCAAGCCTTTGTTCCATTGGGGAAAGGGGAAGTTGTTTAATTTATTTTAAAAATACTTTAATTTGAAGGGGAAATATTGACTACATGAAGAAACTTCCTTACCAAAAATTTCTTCTATCAATGATATCTCGTTTATAGTTTGTTTTGGGTTTTTAAATGGCAGAGTTTACAGGAATACCAAATTGAATCAAGACACCAAAGGACCTAGGTTCTATGACTGAGTGCACTAAGTATATATATGGTTTAGGGTAAGCCACTTTTCTTTATGCCTCAATTTTCTTATTTCTAAAATTGAAATTAGTAATACTCAGTTTATCTACATAATTTTGAGAACCAATGTAGAGATATGGTGAAAATAGCACTGATCTGCAAGTCAAGATATTCATGTGGTACTCCTAACTGCCACTAAGGATAGACAAATCACTGCACTTTCCTGGGCCTCCCTCTCCTTTTTGGTAAAATATAGAATCAGACTACAAATAT
Source organism: Sarcophilus harrisii (assembly GCF_902635505.1). NCBI lineage: Eukaryota > Metazoa > Chordata > Mammalia > Dasyuromorphia > Dasyuridae > Sarcophilus > Sarcophilus harrisii. Next base: position 492,332,065 of record NC_045428.1, read on the forward strand.
TAAATGTCCCTTCCAGCTTCAGCATTCTGTAGGTCCATGATTCTAACTTACAGAGTTGTTGTGAGGATCAAATATTAACAATAGACATAAAAGTACTTTCAATTATTTAAATGTAAATAACTGCAATGCCAGTTTAATTGGTTGCATTGATGTTTAATTCTATTTGTAATAAAGCTCTATAAAGTTATTAAATGATCATTGTCTTTAAATCAGTTTTGCACATAAAAATTCAAGATTGCCAAGTTTCAAATATCTTATCAACCCACCCCAATTCCTTGAGAAGAGTCTGTAGGAAACTTGATAAGTAACAACCTGCATTAGCACTTTCCTGCTACAGTGGTAGTATAATAATTCATTGAACTTGAAATCAGGAGAGTTGATTTAGAATCATAGAACTTCAAATTTGAAAGGATTATTAGAGGTCACCTATCTACATATATATATATATATATATATATATATATATATATCTTTTTCACAGTAATCTCATCAAGTGGCCACACAAGCTCTGAACAAAGCATTCCAGTGTTGAAAACTCAATACCTAATGAGATAGTGCATAATATTATTGTATATCCATGATTGTTATGGGTTTCCCTTATAATGAACCTAAATTTGTCTTCCTTTAGCTTCCATCCATTAGCTCACTGGGCAAAGTGTAAATCTAATTCATCTTCTCATGAAATATTCAGTTGTTTCAGCTTTGTCCAAATCTTTGTAACCTCCATTTGGGATTATCTTAACAATGATACTAGTTTGTCGTTTTCTTCTCCAACTCATTTTACATTTGAGAAAACTAGGGTAAACAGTTAGACTCTGAAATCACATTTGAATTATCTACTATGCTCTATTTACTGTGCTACCTGGCTTCCCTCTTCTCATATAAGGCAAATCCTAAATATTTGAATTCAATGACCATATCTTCCCTAGTGAATATGTACTAGCTAGGTGATACCAGACATAGAGCACTGGAAACAGAATAAGGAACTGTAATATTCTTCTCTAATATGTAATTTTCTCTGGGAGCAGGTTTCTCAGGGGGGCTTCTGGAGGCAGCCTTAGTTTCAGTTCAGTAAATCCCCCAAATGCAGCCAGGAGTTAAAGTCCAAATCCTTTATTGTCTCCTTCAAAGTCTTATCTTCTTCACTTGGGGCTCAGCTAGTTTTCTGGAGGTCTTCCGAATCTTGGTTTCAGTGTTCTCCATAGGAGAGCCTGCCACCACTTCTCTGTCTTTCTTAGTTCTGCCCAACTGCCTTCTCTGGCTTCTGAATCTCCTCAACTTCCAAAGGTTTGTGCTTGAGCCTCCAGCCACAATAAAGGTGGACAATGGAATGAATCTGTCTCAGCCTCAGAAAGCTTCTAGTGAGCTTGTTCTTTCTGGCCCTGACAGCTTCTCCTTATATGTTCCACGCTGAGTATACACCAATCATTATATCACTAGGAAACTTGTTGTAGGATTAAATCAATGCTAAACTAGATTTAACCACTGTCTCCTCAATTCCACTTAGCACCTTGTTTCAAGTTCTGGCCCATAACAAGGAACTGCCTCAGACACTCATAGAATGGGTAGGGAATAAAAGAAATAAAGTTATGACTGGAGCATGGTGTACATGTTCAATACAATTATTTCTTAATTAAACAAGCACTATTGTGAGAATGTAGGTCACACAGAGGATAGAGAGAGCTGGAGCTAGGCTCAAGAAGATCTGAATTCAAATCTCACTAGTTCAAATCAAATACTTACTAGTTGTGTGACCCTGGTCAATTCACTTTACCTCTGCCTCATTTTTGTCATCTGTATAAAGGAGATAATAACCTATTCCCAAAGTCGCTGTAATAAATTATGAAGTGAAATAATGGTGCTATATAATAACAAAATACATTTGTTCTGTTTGAGGATAAAATGAGATGTTTGTAAAGCATTTTTAAAACATTAAAGTAATAAAAATAATATAAATTATATTAAAGTGATATAAATGATAGCTATTATTATCATTGTTATAATTATCTTACTTCCATTCATATGTATGTAAACTTAGTCAAGCCATTAAACCTCTCTATGCCTCAGTTTACTTATCCTTAAAATAGGGAAATTAGACTAAATGATCCTCAAGATCCCTTCTTCTAGATAGAAAATTATTTGTTCCCAAGCCATTGTTTATCCTAGAAGTTTCTTCATTTATAAAATGAAGGTGTTTGGATGGCCTCTCACATCCTTTCCATTTCTTCATCTATGATTCCATGAGTAGCAATTTGCAGGCTCACTTAATGAAAGAGCTCATCATTCCTTGGTCTGCTTCCTTACCCAAGGTCCTTGAACCCAAGACCTCATAAACATTTATATGTAGTATTTATTTCTTGCATAATAATAACAGCTCACACTTATATGATACACCAAAGTTTAAAAGACACTTTCCTCACATTAACTCTTTGAAATAATAGTGGATATATTATTATCCACTATTTAACAAATGAGAAACTGTGCCTCTAAGAGATTAAATTACTTGCCTAGGGTAATACAGATAGAAAGCATCTGGGGCAGGATTTAGACTGTAGTCTCCTGCCTCCAAGTTCAGCATGCTACTTACTACCCTCTGCTCCCTTCTTATGATAGTTTCTCTGCACTTACAACAGTCCATTGTGTCCTATGCTGCTTAATTTACATACTTAGACATAGGACTAGACACAAGAACTAGAGTTCTGAGAGAATGGAGTTCATAATTCTTGAATTCATTATTATTATTTTCTTTGTCAATAACATCCTGTTATTATCTTTGCTTTAAAATCCCTTTCTGTGCAAGCAAGTAGACTTTCTATGATTACAATGTGTTATACACACACATATCCGCATACCCATATATATCAGAAACTCCTATTAAAAGGAGAAAGGATTAGTATCCTGTATAGAAAAGGGACTTCTTTTGTAATACTGAAAATTTTATCCTGTAGGCCATATGAATACATCAAATCTTTTATCCAGAACTGGTCCAATGGTATAGCTAGTGAAGTCACAGAATGAGTGAAGCTAATTGCAGAAGGAGCTGGAGATTTTAAAATGGGAATAAGAATTGCTTCTGCCCCTCATCTATTCAGTGTAAAGTAGTTAGAAATTCTCCCAGCCCCTAGATTGGAAAAGACCAGGGATGAAGATCTGAGTGTTAGTGTTGTTGTTCAGGGAACTCCAATTTGATAGGAGTTTTAAGAATTCATATTTCTATAGTACTTAATGGTTTGGGAAGCATTCTGTCATGACAAACATATGAGTTGGTAATGTAAGTATTATTATACCCAAAAAATAAGCTGGTCAATGAATATCCAAGCACAGGATCAAACTTAGGTCTTTTAACCCCACTGCAGGTGTTCCTTCTACTATAACAGGATATAATTTCTTAATGAGAAGGAATTACTTGATTTCCCCTTAGGGACTTTCCCCACACCATCATCATTACCCTTCAGTGCTTATGCACATACACAGTGCCTCTAGTAGTCCAGCCTACTCCAGCACATCCTCATCCCATAAGGCACAGCAGAATGCCAACAACCATTAGTTGATTCACCCAGAATATCAGCACCCGGAGCTGTCCATCAGTGATTCCTTCCTCATTCTTACTGACAGCCAGGCCAACACTCCCCTTCACCTCCAGAAGGGCTGTCTCACTGCATGAACTCTCTGGGACAGTTACAGAAAGTGAAAGTCCAAGTCACCAAGCTAGGCCCTAGACCTGCTGGAAACTTTTTTTTTAATCTACCCTTTAACCCAAAAGGGAAGGGAAGGTGTCTTTAGAATTCCACTACATGCCCTCAGTCTAGGAATGCTCTTACTCCCAGACTGTGTGGTATTATTCTTTCTTCTTTCTGTTTACAAAGATATGATCTGCATCTCTGATTGTATAGGAAAGAACTACTACACTGTCTCTGTATATATACAGACATATACATATGTACACAGAGATATGTATATATACACATGTGTATAAATAATATTTACCTACTTCTTGTTCTCCTTGACAAGCAGCAAAAGGGTGGTATTGTGGCTGAGGGCCTATTGCCTCAATGAAATAGGAATGAAATTACAGTCCCTTTCCTTTCCAACTCATATTCCAGCTCAACCAAGAATATCTTATTGCTCTATGGGAGAAGCTATAACCCTTTAAAGGTGACTAATAAGTGCCTCAGGCTGCTTGAACCCTGCTACTCACACCTTTTCTGTACAGAAGTTGTTACTTCCTAATGCAAAAACACAGAAAATAATAGAATCTCAGAGTCCAGGGCTGAGATACAAGAACTCACCTCAACTGACAGTTTACTTAGCAAATTAGGGCAGCTCTGGTCTGCCCATGCCCCAATGGATACATAACTGTCTATGCATCGATGGATTGCTCTTTATCTGACAGGTAATTAGCTATAGAAAAAAGTAAATTAAAAAGAAAGACTATATTAATAACACTATGCGGGTGTGTATTTGACTACAGATGCACAATGAATTACTTTAATTTGCAAAGAAAACTCTTCTGGTCTGAAGAGCTCGTTTCACTGCCAGAAAGACTGATACCTTGAGAAGATGAGCTTCTACACTTCAGGGGATCTCAGTGGGAAAGAAGGGCTCAGGATGTAAACACTTTATTCTCTTATTTAATCTATGCATTGGTTAAACATCTGTACAGCTACCTGTGTGTCAGGGATCTGCATTCTTCACAGGTGCCTCTTAAGGGGGTCTAATGCCCAAGCAGCCCCTGTCCTGCTAGGGCACCATGAAAAAGAAACCAAAAACAGGCCTAGGGGATGGACCAAATTATGCAGGTTGAGAAAGAAGGTCTTTCTCCACCTCCCTCCCCCCCCAAAAAAAAAAAAAAACAACTTGTTGCTATGGTTTGGGAGAACTGGGCAAGATGAAATGGAGATCATAAATCTTGTCGAACTGCCTCATTTTACAGAAATCAAACTCACACTACTGCTCTAAGGGTGTGTCTATCTTAAATGATAGGCTCCCAGAAGGCAGGGCCATGCTTAACAATACAGGTGGTACAGAAAAAGTGTGCTTTTCCCCAAGGGGCAGAAAAGGAAATCTCTAGTATCGGATTTTTCAGGATTCCTTTGGAGAAAACCAGAAAGGAAGAGAAACAAAGAAAGGAAGAACTAAGAGGAGAGAGACAGACAGACAGACAGACAGAGACAGAGAAAGAGAGACACAGAGAGACAGAGAGAGTGTGTGTTGAGGGAGATGGGGAAGGGAGGAAGGGAATGAGGAAGGGAAGGAAAGAGAAACTCCCCTTTTAGTTAGAATTTATATTATAAAGCAGGGCCTGGAAGAGAACAGAATAAACAAAAGAGAATAATGGAACCAAGATCCTAGATTTCCACCCAGGCAGTCTCAGGCCTCTGGGGAGGGAGTCAGCAACATGAACACCTTCACTATGCACCCCAGAGATACAGGCAACAATTTAATGCCTATCACCCCCAGGGTGTGTCGTTACCATGAAGTAACCCACCCCCTGAAGCGTCTGATTGCTTAAGCATCTCTTTGCAAAATGTTTATCTTTTTGCATGAATGTTTAATCAGATACCATGGTGCTGTGCACAGCAGCCCTCTCCAGAGAGGCAGCCGGAGATGGAATGATAAGTCCTATTTTTCAGGGAGGGTGGCTCTGTGTGTGGCCACTGCCGGCCTTCTGGGGATCATGTATTCCTCCTCTGAATATCTACTCATTCTAAGTCAGACTTAAATGCCTCTTCCATGCTGTCTTCCTGGATCCATCACACACACACACACACACACACACACACACTCTTTCATTATTAATAATCTTTCCTTAGATCTCACATGGAACCTCATTTTCCACTTCTCCAATAAAAATGTGTGTATACATACAAACACATACATGTATACATGTACATACATTCTCTAATATGCATAGATGTATATTATGTAAACATTTTATATTACGGCTCTCTGTATGTATGCCATCCTCCTACTAAACTCAATAATTTATATGATGCTGTAAGAGCTGGCAAGGTATTTTATATATGACCTTGTAAGATAGTTACTACAATCATTATTATCCCTATTTTCTAAATATAGTCCAAAGCTATTACATGATGTGGTCAGACAACTATTAAGTAAGTAACAGAGGCAAAATTTAAACCAGGTCTCCCTTACTCCAAATATAGTATCCCTTTCACTACATACAACCTGCTATCTTTCAATCCATGAAGACCAGGGCAAGGAGTTGTAATATACAAGAAGGAGTAAGCATAGTTATGAAATAAAGGAGCTTTTGAAGTATTGAGATGCAGCATTCTCAGTTAATCAAAGAATATTATGTGATATTTAAAAAGTTCCAAGAGACATAATTTCTAAATAATTTAATCATTTTGTTAATAAGGCCAGCATGTTAATAATAAAAGGATTTATCATTTGGCCATCTCTCTTAGACCAAAGACAATTATATGGCAGACCCACAGTTTATATATCATTCAAAAAAGTAGGCAATTCATCAAACAGCAATGGAATCTAATTGGTTAATATGATTGGAGGTGGGCTATATTAAAATGAAGGACTGCAAATCTCTTGGATAGGGAAAATAAATCTTTATCAGACTACCAAGTCTTTTAGGCTATCAATTCAAAGAATGTATACCCTTTTTAATGGGGGGGCTGAGAGTAACCCAGGACAGATAAATTATCTCTTTTCAGACCATCACCAGTCTTCAGATGTCTAGACCAAAAGATCTTTCTCTGAAATAGAACACAATAGGCTTCCCCACGTCAGATTAAATTCCTTGCTAGGTTGAGTAGGGTTTGGCCAAGGCCGAAGAGAGTCAATGCAATTTCATTATCAGTCATGTCCTTCAAAAAAAACTATACTTAAAGTTAGGACTTCTGAAGAAAGGGGAGATCTTAGAATTTCCCCAATCTATTGAATATTAATCATTTCTTACAATTGCATTCCCATTTCCTGGCAAAGATAGTGTTCCCTACAATTTTTACAGTCAGTGTTTCTGATAAAGACTTCATTTCTAAAATATATAGATAATTGACTCAAATTTATAAGAATACAAGTCTTTCCTCTTTTAATAAATGGACAAAGTATATGAATGGACAATTTTCAGATAAAGAAGTTAAAGCCATTTATATTCATATGAAAAAAAGTACTAAATACCTATTGATTAAAGAAACACACAATTAAAACAATTCTGAGGTACCACATCACACCTAATTAGATGACAGCAAAGGAAAATGATAAATGCTGGAGAAAATGTGGGAAAATTGGGACACTAAGGTATTGTTGGTGGTGCTGGAATTGATCCTGCCATTCTGGAGAGCAATTTGGCACTATACCCAACACACTTATAAAATTGTGCATAGCCTTTGATCCATCAGTGTCACTACTGAATCTGTATCCCAAAGAAATCATAAAAGAGGAGAAAAATACATATGTTCAAAAATGTTTGTAACAGCTTGTTTTGTAGTGGTAAAGAACTGGAAATTGAGTGGATGTCAAACAGTTGGAGACTGGCTGAATAAATATTGGTATATGAATATTGAAGAGCAGGCTGATTGCAGAAAAGCCTGAAAAAACTTATATGAACTAATGCTGAGTGAAGTGATCAGAACTAGGAGAACATTGTATACATAACAGCAAGGTTATGTAATGATCATCTATGATAGATTTGGCACTTCTCAGCAATGTGATGATCCAAGAGAATTCCAGTAGACTCAGGATGGAAAATGCCAACTGTATCCAGAGGGAGAACTATGAAGACAATACAGATGGAAACATTATTTTTACCTTTTGTTATTTTTTATGGTTTTAATTTCTCATGGTTTTTCCCCTTTGTTCTGATTTTTCTTGACTAATATGGAAATATGTTTTAAATGATTGTACATATACAATCTATATCAGATTGCTCACTGTCACTGTCTTGGAGAGGGGGAGATAAGAGCAGGGAGAAAAATTTGGAATTCAAAATCTTACAAAATTGAATGTTGACAATTATCTTTACATGCGATGGGAAAAATAAAATACTAATGAGCAAAAAAAAACCTCAAAAGACATTCTTCGCTAGCCCCAGCCCTACCTACCCTTCCACCTGGAATCAGCTCCAATAGTTTCCAGTTTTCCTTGCTTTTCCAATTTCTTCTCTATTAACAACCTACTTCTCAAAATCCTCCATCACCCCTATTATAGTCGCCCAATTCCTTCTTCTCTTAGATTGCAAAAATCTCTGCAAAGCATTCTATGAAAATATCTGGGATATCATTGTATCACATAGTTTCCAAAATGATAGCATGCTTATGACCCTTCACCCTGAAAAAAATGCAAATTATCTCTTTCTTTTTAACCCCAGATACATCCATATCCCACCACTACCTACCAGGCCCTTAGCTTCTGTGAGAGATTCATTGCCCATACCCAGCCCTTGTAGGTTACAGGCAGAGGAGATATTATAGATTTTTGTCCAATCAATCAAATAATCAACATGAATTTATTAAGCATCTTCAGTGTGCCAGCCTCTGTGTTAAGCACTGAGAATACAAATACCAAAAAGTCCCACTAATCTCTATTCTCAAGAAGCTGATCAGCTAAGCCTCCTTAGAACCACACATGCACTCTAAGATCTTCTCCATAAAGGTCCTGTGAGCCCCCCTCAGTCACTCTTACTTCTCCATGGCCTCTTTGGGATTATGGCTAAATCTATTACCTGAGGATTAAGCTTCAGTTTGATTCTCATCAAAGATTCTGGTCACCATGTATTTGCTTAACACCAGACCTTTCAGGCCCCATCAAATTTAACAAGGCCTGACAGATTTGGGATTAAACAGAGAAACCCAGACAAATCCATACTATCATAGAAGTAGAAAAGTCAGAATTTTTAAAAATAGAGAGACCTTAAGGTCTGTCACCATGGAGCCAGAACCAGGAGTTCTTTCCCAGGCTCATACCCATAACCTCCTCTCATTTGCCATTTTAGTCCTACTTACACTGCTGGAAACTGTGGTTAATTGCAGTACACTTTAGTAAATGTTGATTGGATGTTGATTGAATGACTCCTATGTACAAGAAACTAAGGATATACTGAGCAAGAGACACAATCCTACTTTTACATTCACTAACCAAAGAAGGAAAAAAGAGAAATACAATAACCATAGAATGAGGTAAAGTATTTACTATATGAGAAATACAAAACAAAGCACTATGGGCATTTGGAAAAGAGAAAAAGAGAGACAGAGAGGACAGAGGCAGAGACAGAGACAGACAGACAAACCCACAGAGACAAGGAGACAGAGACAGAGACAGAGAGATAGCCCATATCTAGCTAGGGAAATTGGGGAAGGATTCACAAAAGAAATGACATCATCTGAACTTTGAAGGGTGGGATGAAAATGATGAGAAGCAGAAATCATTGAAAGCAGAGGGAATATTTAAAAAGAGAAAGAAAGTAGAGGGAATAAATATTATGAATTACATCAGAAAAGACTAACAACATATGTTTATCAAATATCAAGTGTACTTCGTAGAGATTAATGTTCCTATAATAATAAAGTAGAGAGAACAATGAACTTAGAATCAGAAAGATTCATCTCCATGAATTCAAATCTGGCCTCAAGGACTTGCCAGCTAACTCTAGGCAAGTCACTGAACCCTGTTTGCCTCAGTTTTCTCTTTGGTAAAATGAAATGGAGAAGAAAATAGTAATCCACTGAGGATCTGCTAAGAAAACCCCAAAGGAGTCACAAAAAGTCAGACGTTACTGAGCAAGTAATACTAAAGATCACATTTATCACCCCTTGAGAATGATATTGTTAGAGATGAAAGGAACTTTAAAGATACTTCAATCCAAATCTTTTATTTTATAGACAGGGGAAAAGAGGCTCAGAGTTTGTGTGATTTAGGATTTAACCTCAGGTCCCCTGAACTTGGAATTTAGCAGACTTTGTGGCTTATAATGACCTTATAAGGAAGGAAATGCAAATATTATTGGCCTATTTTAAATGTGGGGAAGCTCTGTATCACAAAAGTTCTGCAACTCAGAATTATAGGATATAAGGCTACAGGGGACTAAAGAGATAATGTAGTCCAACCTTCTTATTTGATAAATAAGTGAACTAAAGATCAAGGCTAAGCAACTTGCCTAAAATCACACAGCTAGTAACTGCCAGAATCAAAATATGGACATAAATGAGGAAATAAAACTGAAAAGATGAGTTGATCCACATTGTGGAGGAATTTAAATGTCAAGCTAGCAATGTGAACTTTGTTCTGCCACTAATGGAGGTTTTGGAACAAAGGAATGAAGAGATTGTATCTTTGATAAGGAAAATTATTCTGGCATCTGTGTGCAGTGTATATTGGGATTGTTGTTCAGTAATTTTTCAATTGTGTCTGAACCCTATACTCCACTTTGTGACATTTGGGGTTTTGTGACAAAGATACTAGAATGGGTTGTCATTTTTTCCAGCTCATTTTATATATGGGAAAACTGAGGGAAATAGGGTTAAATGGTTTGTCCAGGTCACACAGCTGGTTAGTGACTGAGACCTGACTCCAGGCCTGGCATTCTATCTTTGTGCCACCTAAGTATCCAGGGTTTTCATAGTACCTAATTTGAGCAAAACATCTCTAAGTGATTAGATTTCTTTTGCATTTGTTAGTGCTGGAAGGCACCTTAGACCTTTGATAGAATAGAAGTAATTAATCAAACGCCTTCTTCTTAATTTTCTTTGTAACATTTTGCTGACGTCTTTTGTTTTTATATCAATGATTTCTGGATGTTCCTTCTTTCTGCTCCCATTATGCTCCCCATTATTCCTTCTTGGTAAATGAAATAAGTTAAGCAAAACCAAGTAACATACCAAAGGCATTTTAGAGCACATGCAATAATAGTCTATACCTACAGTGTCTATCCTCTTCCCTTCTCAGCAGGATGAAAAAGGTTTCATTTCCTGATCTCTTTTTAGAATCAAAGTGCATTATTATAATTGCACAGTATTCATTTTTTATTTATAGTATTGTAGTCATAGATATTATTTTCTTGGTTCTGCTTGTTTCACACTGAATCGATTTCTACTTGTTTCTCCTGATGCTTCATTTCTATGCATTATTTCTTATAATTCATCTTTCATGTACCAATTCATTTAGACATTCCCCAATCAAAGCAACAATTTTAATTTTTTAAATATTTATTGATGCAAAAGAATAAGGTTGGAAGTGTCAATAAACCACTCAGCAGGCTATTTGCATTAGTTTTTATGAGAGATGAGCATTTAAACTGGGTGTCAGTGGAAGGAATTGAAAAGAGAGAATGTTGATGAGAGATATTGGCAAGAGAAATTTACCTAGATTTTGGAGCCTTTACAGGTGTGGAGGTGAAATGGAGGAAATCAATTGATGAACTAAAGCTTTGAGCATGGGCAACTGGGAGAATGTTGGTACCAGGAACAGATATAAGAAAATCAGGAGAAAGAATTAGGTTAGGATTGAGGGTAGAAGTTTTGGGACTTGTTAAATCTGTGATATAAGTAGATTTTTCAGCTAACAATTATTTGGGAAATTTCCAGCCTCCCCTTCTCTTCTTATCTATCCCCAACTTCTGGTCATCCTTCACTCATTCTCTTTACTTTTCCTTTTGAGCCATCTGTCCTCCCTGTTCATACCTTTTTATATTTTCATTCTCCTTTTTTACTCATTTCTCTCATCCCCTTCTTATATCTTATTCCCTTCTGTTTTGAGAATACCAATCCCTTAACAAGAACCTTATGGAAGAGTCCCATTTTGCCCAAAGGCAAAGAGTTCCATAAAAATCAGAAAAAGCAAGGAAGAAGAGAATGGCATAGTTCATTTAGTCCCACTGCCTGATTTCTTTTAGGCTTCCTGTGTCATTTCTTTTGGGCCCAGGGCCCATACTAATCACATAGTTGCCTTGGCTGTCCAATGTTCTAGCTCTTGGCTCACACTGCATCCCAAGAATGAGGGGTGGGGGTGGAGGGAGTCTCACTTTCATTTTTATTATTGATACAAAGAAGAACAATGACTTGTGTTTACTGAAAATTAATTTTTTGGAAATTACTTTGTCATTTGTTTTACTCTTCTTAATTAAAATTTACTTGGTGCAGAAAACACCCCATAAATTAACTCAAATACAACAGCAAATTAATTAGCATTTAGTTACCAGACATTACTCATAAGCTGGACAAATTGTTTTCAGCCTGTCATCTGCATTTGGCATCAGTGGTGCTGGGGCGGAGCTGGTTTGGAAACTATGTGTTGTATGGGCTAACTGATCCCCTGGCAAACTTTGACTTATTCCCAAAAGAGTTACCTGTGCACCAATGAATAAAGATGCTCTTGGCATGAGGCCAGACTGACCTTGGACTCCTGAATACTAATTACATTCATATAAATAGTGCCCACTTGCCTCCAAAAAAAAATATTAGGAAGAACACAAAAAATTACCATGACAAAAGTGAATATGGAACAATCTTGCTTAAAGGCAGGGGAATCACCAAAATGATCTCAGAGATTATTTTTAGACAGAGAAGGTTGTGTTTGGTGAAACTAGAGCATAGAGAAGTGCTGTATCAAGTCTTTTTGTTCTAAAGAAAACAGATTTAATGATGGCTGAGATTTCAATAGAAGGAAAAACTTTTCAGATAAATAATATAGGCTGATAGATAGGAAAGAGAGCAGACAAATAGACAGAGACAGACAGACAGAGACAGAGACGGAGCACATCATTATTTATTTTGTTTCCTATACTCTGTTAAGCACCAGAGATACCAGAGTTGCCTAAATACTAATATAGCCCCTTTTCTCAAAGAGCTTACACTGTCATGGGAGAAGACCAAACTGTAAAGTAAAACTAGAAAGTTACTTTTTAGGTGCTGGCAAATAAGTAAGTCAGCTGGTAAGAAGAGGGAAAGAGAGTTGAAGAATGAAGAAGCTGGGAATGGAGTGAAGAATTGCTGAAGTCCACACTGAAATAGACTTCTTGTCAGGCAGTTAGCACTCAGAGGACTAGAACTTCAAGACAGAAGCTTCTCCAGAGTAGCAAAAAGAATGTGTAATTGAGTTCTATGTTGGAACCATATAAAGAAGAATAAGGGAATTTACAAGGATCCCAGATTTAGAAACAAAAAGAATATTAGAGTTGAACTCATTAAACTCCTTCATTTTACACATAAGGACATTGAGTTCCAGAAAAGGGAGATGACTCATCAAGGATCATATAAGTGGTAAGAGGATTTTAACCCAAACTCTTTGAATCTTCTAAAACTGGCTGTTTCTACTTTATCACCTTAGGAGAGATGCCCACAATTCCTATGACTAAAGGAAGGAACTCTGCTTCTCCAGGTTTTCCCTTCCTGGTCTTCTGGCAAAGTTGGGCAAGAGTGAACCCATGCCTCAGATATAATGTCCCTTCCCACACACATACAATAAAATAGAGCAATATAATAGAGAAGTAGAAGACCTTAGCTACTGACCTAGTCTCCCTTATCTTTGTACCATATAGAAGTACAGCATCTAACCAGTTCAGCCCAACCCTCAAAAACAACAATCTCACCCTCACATGCTTTATGCAAAGCAGCAGGCCCATAAATAGTTTCCTCCTGACAAATGGGAGAGTCATCTTGGATGGAGAGTGCACTGATAAACGATGATGTATAGGCTGTTTCTCTAGCAAGATAACTTTGCTCCTGCAAATCAGAGTCCATCAAGGGAAAAGGGTGGAGGCAGGGAGCAGCTGGCATATGTGTTTGCAAACAGATGGAGGGGTTGTTACAAGGAAGATTCCCTCAGTCTAATAGCAGTGTAATGTAGTAGTGCACAAACTGTGCACAAGTGCACAAACTGAAATCAGGAAAGATCTGGGTTCAAATTCATAGCTTTATGACCACATGAGTGTATAGAACAGTCTAGTTGAAAGAAAAACCATTATTTCCTTATTGTCAAAAAAAACCTTTAATTTGGAAAGAAGAGAACTGAGGATGAATTAGAAAGTAGAACTGGATATGTCCATAAAAAGTCTATTTACTATCTTGTATCAAGTTATGGTAAGGAAAAATGTGTAATTTCTGTAATTACTGTCTCTATATTAATCCATTTACTCATTCATTTGGCAAATATTATATATAAATAGAGAGAGAGAGAGAGAGAGAGAGACAGAGATAGAGAGACACAGAGAGAATTTTCTAGGTGCTAAGTTTTAGGCTATATTTTGTGGAAGATGCAAATACATACATGATATGAATTCTCCCTTCAAGGAGCTGTAAGGTTCTGGCATACTATATAGCTATATAGTAATGGTGCCAACTTTTTAAACAAATACATGAGGTTTCCATGTCCAAACAAGTTTTGTTTTCTTCAAATTATTCAAAAATTCTTAAGTTCCACCTCACATCCATCAGATTGACAAAGTTGACCCCCCCAAAAAGAGACAAATAATCATTTTGATGGTGTTACAAGAAAGAAGGCTTATTGACATATTCTTGGTGGAGCTGTGACCACTCTAGAAACTGGAACTTTGACTATTACATTGGTACATTAAACTCTGCTTTTTGACCCAGCAAGATCACTAATAGGCCTATGCTTCAAAGAGATCAAAGAAAGGGTCCTATGTGTATATATATATATATATATATATATATATATATAGGGGACAAAGAACCTGAAAGTTGGGAGGCATATATTAATCAGGGAATGGAAAAATGATGGCATATGAATGTAATAGAATAGTATTATACAATAAGAAATAAAGATATAGTTTTAAAGAAACATGGGAAAACTTGTATGAACTGATGTAAAATCAAGTGAATAGAACCAGAAAAAAACATTTATACTATTTCAAAAGCATTGTTAAATAGACAATTTTAAAAGGCTTAAGAACTCTAAACAATATAAATGACCAACTATGATTTCAGTGATTGGAAATGCTACTCAAATAAGACTAAATAAGAAGAATGAAACGCACATTTTTTGGACATGGCCAGTCTGGAAATTTATTTTATTTAACTATGCAAAACACAGTTTTGCTTTGCTTTTTCTTTCCCAGTTGGAGGGCAGAAAGTGGGAGGAAGAAAAAAATGCTTGACAATTCAAAAAAAATCAAATTTAATTTGAAACAAATTAGTCACTTTGGAAGGCTATATACTCATTCCAGCAATTCAAAATATTTCTAGAATGCCTATTTTGAAATTTCCTATGGCATACTCTTTCAAATATTCTCAGTGGTGGCAAATCTTGGTTCTGTGAAGATGGATTTGATTTTTGGAAACAGCCAAAAGCCATTTTGAGCCAAGTCTCAGAAATAATAATAGCACCTGACATTTACCTAGCATTTTAAGGTTGAGAAAGCACTTTACATACATTATCTCATTTGATCCTCACAATAACCTTGTAAGGTAGGTAATTTTCTTTTCTTTTTTTCTTTTCATTATTTTTTTTAGTCCAGACCTGTGATTTCATTGATGTAGGGAACTTCTACAGAGAAAGTTCCCTTTATCAATGCAGACCCACAACTAACTATTCAGTAACTTAAAACCTTAAAGATGCCTTAAAGAGACTTTCTAAGTAAGGATCACAAAGCCAATATGACTCAGAGGTTAGATTTGAATTCACATCTTCTTGGCTCCAAAATCAATCCTTTGCTTACTTCTGTCATGTCACCTCTAATGATTGTTGTCACTATCATAATAGGCTAATAATAATAATATTAGTAATAGCTGTTATTTATGTAGGACTTTAAGGTTTGCAAAGAGTTTTATATGTGTTATCTTTTTAAAACAATATTTATAAAAAAATAAAGTAATAACCTTGAAATCAGAAAGATTTGGGTTCAAGTTTTGCCTCTGGAATTCACAACCTTTACATCCCTGTACAAGTCACTTCTTTGAACTTATTTTCTCATTCCTAAAATGAGTATAATAAAATCCATGCTGCTTGCCTCATGAGATTGTGGTGAGAAATGTTCTTTGTTAACCTTGATATTAACTCAGTACTATTACTTTTATAATAGCGACAGCCTAGAAGAAGAGTGATATGGTATAGTGCACACAGGGCCAGTCTTGGAACTAAGAAGAAATGGGTAACTCCTATATTCTGACACATACAGGCTATGTGACCATAGGCAGATCAGTTAATTTCTCAGTGCCCTTTTCTAATTCTCCAAAACTGCAAATTACTAATAGTTGTCATTGTATATTCATGGAGGGAGTTTCCACACCAAATGTTCTCCACATCAGTGAAATCACAGATCTGGAACTACTACATACAAATGAGAAAGGAGGGGCAGGGAGGGAGGGAGAGAAGAAGGGAAAAGAAGGAGGAAGAAGAGGAAAAGGAAGAAGAGAAGGGATGAAGGAGGAAGAACAAAAATAGAGAAGAGGAGAAGGAAGGGGAGAAAAGAGAGAGAAGAAGGGAGAGAGAAAGAAAGAAAGAGAGGCGGAAAGAGACAGAAATAAAACAGAAAAAGGATGAATGAAAAGGAAGAATAGGGAGAGCAAGAGATGTCCAGAGAAAAGAGGAAAAAGGAAGGAAGGAAGGGAGGAAGGAAGAAAGACAGGAAGGAAGGAAGAAAGGAAGGGAGGAAGGAAGGAAGGAAGGAAGGAAGGAAGGAAGGAAGGAAAGGAAAGGAGAGAGGGAGGAATGGAGGGGAAAAGGAAGGAAGGAAAGGAGGCTTATGGCTTAGATCAGATACAGATTAGTAGCTTGTCATTTCTTCTACTTTTTTTTTTTTTGAAGAATGAAATTGTTATTAAGATGAATGAGGTTTGGGGAAATAGATTTTTCTAAAATCACAAAACTATTTAAAAACAAAACAAAGACTCAAACCTAAATTCAATGTCCTTTCTATCAAACCACTCCAACTCCCTAAAGCAGTCTTTTGACATATACTTTAATTTTTTTTTTTTTTTTTTTTTTTTTTTTTTTTTGCTAAAAGCTACATGACCCAGAGCAATATCATCAGAAAAAAAACAATCACAGGCTACTGTTTTCTCCTTTTGGAACATATAAAATCTCTTTTATAATTCACAACTTCTCTGTGAGAATTGGCCATTTTTGATGTTATAGGATGACTTCTGCATGTACAGTACCATTAATGTCAAAGCTTACTTGGGAAACTGGACAAGCCCAATTTCTGGGTTCATGGGGATATTCCTGTTTTCCACTGCAGACACTGGCACTTTGTTTTCGGTCATGCAGAAAATGCCACTTTACATCACCCCAGTTACTATTTTACTCCAAAATGTGTTATTTTGTCCAGCTTCCCTTGAAAGATCAGAACAAATGTCAGGTCGTCACTGCTTCTGTTCATCCCTCCAAATGTGTGGCACAATTTTCACAGAATCTCTCCTCGCGTTCAGGTTTCCTTTCAAAATGGGTCTGTTTCTTTATCTAAATTTAACTCTTCAGCCATCGTCCTTGGAATGAGTCATCTGTTGGAACAAATGAAATATCTGACCTTTTCAACAGTGTCCTTGGTCCTGCAGATGATTGGACAGCCACTTTATGCATCATCATCACAAACGTCTTCCTGACCCTCTTTAAACCTTTTGTGCTTGTCATAAGCTTCAGCTCTTGACATTGTCTCATTTCTTGTACTTCTTTTGACATGTCAAGTGTCCCCACTTGCAGATTTGTTTAACTTCCCATAGAATTGTATATTAATTCTGTGCCCTACATAGAAATCATCCATTTTTATTCTGATTCAAAATAAAAAGACCAGTATTTATCAAAGCATCAGAGAAACATGGATAACTCAAAAGCCATCTATTTCAACCCCTTCATTTTACAGATGAGGAAACCAAGGCTTAAAGACTTTAAGTGACTTGTCCAGAGTCACATAGGGAGATTTGAACCCACATCTTCTGACTCCAGAATAAATGTTCTATCCATGACTGCATTACTTCCCACACTATTATGGGAAAACCACTGGATTTGGACTCAGATGGACTTAATATGAACTTAATAAGCATGAATTCTGGGAAAGTTGATTAATTTCTCTGAATCTGTTTCCTCATCTATAAAAATTGTATTAATAAAACCTATAGTACTTACTTCATGGTATTGTGAAGATCAAATGAGATACTACATAGAAGTCACATGGTAAATGAAAAAATGTACAGGTGATCCCAAAAATTTAATTCCATTTAAACTTTAATAAAAATGCAATTAAATTTGTACTGTCTTTGAAGATACTGTATAAATACCAGCTGTCATCATCATCATCATCATCATCATTATCTCAATTTTGAACATAATGCTAATTGATCTTAAAAAGAGATCTGCTGCTGCAAATTAAAACATATTTTTGCATAATCCTTATATGATCACTTCCTAATTCAATCTAATAAGCATGTATAAAGCACCTATCAACATGTATGGCAGTATGTTATAACTATGTATATGTTAGGGCAGCCAAGTGGCATAGTGGATAGAACACTTGAATCTGAGTTCAAGTTTGACCTAGACATTTATTAGCTATTTAATTCTGGGCATTTCACTTCTATTTGACTGTTTCCTCATCTACAAAAAGAGGATAATAATAGGACTTAACTTCTAAGATTATTGTGGGATCTTTTTGCCTGTTTCCTCATCTACAAAATGTGGATAGCACTTAACTCCTAAGGTTATTTGTAGGATCAAATGAGATAATCATTGTAAAATGCTTAGCACACCACTTGGTATATTGTAAGCACTATATTAATGTAAGTTATCATTATTATTATTACTGAAGCCGCAAATACCAAATGATCCCCACCTTCATGGAGCTTACTTTCTGCTACAACATGCAAATAAATATTTTTATTTGTTCCTTGGAAGAAGACTAATGATATCAAAAATGAGTGATGTCTTGACTTACATGTGAATTGATTTAAGTGAAATAGAGTTGCACAAACAGTCAACCTCATTCTCTCTTCCACAGTCATTGAAGTTCAGTGTCAAGACAAAAGTCAAGAGGACTGACAATGGTCTGGGATGAAATGGATGGTCTAGACATTTTTAACATTTGAGCAAAGTCTAAGTGCTCCATAACACCTGCTTCAGTCACCTTCATGGCCATTGCAACAAATTGTTCTCGTCTACCCATTCTGCAAGAAATCTTCCTGTTTGGAGTAGTATCACCATAACTCAACAATGGGCTGAAAACCTGTTGGTACCCACAACATGGCTTACCCCATCTGTAGAGATAGTTATTGGAGTGTGCCTGCAGTGAATTCAGCTTCTTAGAACTATAGGTGTGTAGGGTGACAGGAAGACGCCAAAGATGGAAAGCCCTGAAAAGGACTTGGCAGCATTCACACTAGAAGTATTAATCTTCCCTGAACCCCTATATAAAAAGATAATTTGAAGAGGGAGAAAAGAGGGGGAAATCACTAAGAAGTAGAAGCTAGTAAGATTTTCAAAGCTTTCCCCTCTAGGGGGCTGAATTAAACCTTGAAGAAAGTTAAAAAGAATTCAAAGATTTGGAGGTTAGGAGAGACTGCATTCTAAGACAGGGGGAATAGTCTCTGCAATAGAACAGAAACAGGAAATGAAAGAGTGAATACCTGGTCCTGCAACACAGAGAGTGTAAAACATAGGGAAATATCGAGGGTGGCTCAATCATGATTTTGCACAAGTTACTGGAATTTAGAAGATATTTAGAAGACCATTATAGTCCTCCAAGAGTGAGAAGAAGCAATTGGGCTTAGCAAAAAAAAAAAAAAAAATAGTTGAAACAGCAAGATGTTAAAGGTGCTTTCTCCTTGATCCACTTACTTAGCATTCATACCCCAGTGAAATTTCCCCTGGTCCAGCTCTGCCCTATGTTTTTCTGACCTTCCTCAGTACCATCATGACCATGTTGATGTGCCCAGGGGTCTCTAAGTGCCTGGCTCATATTTGGTGGCACTTGCTACAGACATAGAAATGGGTAATTTGAGCTCTTCTAGGGGAGCTAAGTGACCCAGTGTAAGAATTACTGAGTCTGAAGTCAGGAAGACTCATATATCTGAGTTCAAATCCAGTCTCAGGCACTTATAAGATATGTGACACTAGGCAAGTACTTAACCCTGCTTGCCTTAGTTTCCTTACCTATAAAAGGAACTAGAGAAGGAAATGGCAAATGACCCTAGTATCTTTACCAAGCAAACCCCAATTGGGATCACATAAAAAAATCAGACACTATATAAATGACTGAAAAACAACAATAATTCTGGTAGAGAGAAATAATGAAATAAGTCTGGAAAAATAGACTGGAAGCAGACAGGGCCAAAATTTAAATTGTGAGCCTCTTTGACTTCTATAAGGCACACATGAAAATTAGGCTCCTTATTTTAGTTGTATCTCATAATTGTGCCTCTAAATCTTCAAGCACAGTTGAAAAATTAGTATCTGCCTTCTAATCATGACTTTACCATTTCCCTACAATTTACCCACCTGTATATAGGCTCATCCAAGATGCAGTCTAGTCTGATATAGTAAACATAGAGCTGGTCCTAGATATAGAAAGACCTTATTCAGGTCCCATCTTTGACATGTCCTGGCTATGTGCTGGCCTGTGTTGGTTTAAGGAATTTCCTCATCTTGAAGTTCTGACTTACAATGTAATCTTAAATTTGGTGCATATCTCTATGTAGTCTGTGAATGTCAACCCCAAAATTGCTCACTCTGGAGTAAGGTAGTCCTTGAAGCCTTAACAAGTGGAAGAATGGGCCATTACTTGGACAACTCACAACAGAGATTCTGGAAGACTAATCAGAATGAGGGGTAAGAAAGCCTCTTGGTCATAGTCCCCAAAAGAAAATCCCTCTTCAGTTCTTTGGAAGCAAAGAAATATGAGAGATGAATTTAAGCACTCTTTTATGCAAAGGAAGTTTTGGCATTCTGCCATGATCTAGCAACGGACAGTTCTGAAGACTGAAGAGAGTGAAAGAGTATGAAAAGAACTGAAACCAAGGAGCCAAACACAGACCTCTCAGCCCTCATCAAATGGAAAAAGGAAAAAAGAACAGAAGGGAGCAATCAGGCAGTAACAGAGTTTCCTATGGCCATGTGGGTCTGGCCCCTGGGTCCTGTGTTCCAGCTCCCCAGCTGTTAGCTCTCTCTGACTCCCCCTTTACTACCACCACTAGTAGCAGCACCCCTGCAATCTGCTAAAATCTCTCTTGTCTCCATTCCAGATGCCAACTCTCCAGGACTGAACACCGCTGATCATTACTCCCAGAGGGTACCACTGGGCATTGCTTCCCAGCGGCCCCCACTTACCCATACCCTAAGAGAAAGTAGTAGGGAGAACTTTGGGGGGGTCCCCGATTAAAAAATTGGCTGGGCGATGCTTTATGCATGCATCTGTTATGCTAAAATAACCATCCTTTCTAACCAGGCCCACCTGCTGTCTTTTTCAATTTTAAGTATTTCTAAGTAGCAATCAAATCAGTATAATTTGTTCTTTATCTCGGCAAAACCATTGTGAAAGAAAAATGTGACCATTATGTTACATCAGGGAAAAATACAAGCCCTTTATTTGCAGCCTTCTCTCTATTCTATCAGATCTCACAGTTGTCATTATGCCAGTTGTAGTTAACGCTGTTCAAATGAACAGAGCTTTCTTTAATCACTCCACCCTTCTTTCCCCTAAATGCTTTTTTTCCAAGGTTATGGTTTTCAGAGATAAATACATAAATACCAATGTTATGAATACGTTAAGGGTATCCAAGAGACAGCTCTCAGGATTTGTAGCAAGAGACTGCTGTCATTGGAGTTACACAATAGCCGGCTGATGTTTTGAGTATGAAGTTACCGGGTATTAGGAGAAGGCCGATACCCTGCTCAGAGGCATCAGGCTATTTTTGAGCTGATCACAATAGAGCACGCTACAAATGCAGGCTTTATAAATTGAGTATCAGAATCCTCATCACTAATAACCACAACAGTAGCACTAAAGGCTATGGGATTCTTTTTAGTCACTATGTGCTCTAAAAGCCCAGGTTTCTGGGATGCCTAGTGATATCCAAAGCAAAAAGGACAAATGGAGGTGGGATTTTCTGAGCTGGAGAGCAGTCAATCAGTCAATAAACATTTGTTGAGCAGCTACAATGTATTAGACGTGCTAAGTGCTGGGTCATATAGATCATCTGATAAAATTCTATCTTTTATAAATTAGGAGATAGAGTCCAAGAGGGGAAATAATTTGCCAAGGATCACATGGCTGGAATGGAACACAGCCAGAAGAGAATCCCAAATTTCCTGATGTCTTATCTAGCCTTCTTTCCATGGTATCTTGCCCAAGAACATTCCATGCTTTCACCAAATATCACACAGATTTTTGCCTGGACATAAGACTTGGGAAGCTGAGTGTCAGGGTGAAGCTATGGGAGGGTCATCTCCTTTATAAAGAGGCCAGATGAGGATATTCATTTCAACATTAACTACACATGGCCTGATGATGATTGTAAGTTGAAAAATAATTATTGCATACATCAAGGGTTTGGTCTAATACTTCTAAGGAGTCAGTTCCTTCTCCATGGTTAGGGCACCACTTTGGAGAATGTGACATTTCCATTGACTTAGAGGAAGGACATTTGCAATCTTATGGGAGCTGCCCCCATTCCACTAGGAACAATGATCAGCATTGTTGTAAGAGGTAAGGCGCCCCTGTTCTCACTTCCAGACCAGTTGGGCTTTTCCACTTCATGTATTAACCAATTTAAGGAGATAGTTGCCAGTCTTGAAACACACCAGGGACGGGTATTCCACTTTGCATCTGCTACCCTGCTAAGATAACCTCATCACTTCTAAACTTACCACCATGCTGTTAGCTCAAACCTTGATTGATCAATCACTTCCCTCAATCTCTTCTCCTCTCTGTTTGGATGGTTAGAGAGCAGAGTACTAAACTCCTCCCAATGCCTTCCTTTATACAGGGTAGAAAATGATTTTAAGTCCACAGAACAATCTCACAAACATATCTCAGCTAAGTACCCCCTGGTGACCTGTTCTTCCCCTGAGATCCTGCTTTCCTGCCTCATTTTATGTGTTGTCTCCTTTAGATTATATATTTATTGAGAGCAGGGACTCACTTTTTTAAACTAGTATTTTATTCCCCCCCCCCAATTACATGTTGAAAATTTTAGCATTATTTTTAAATCTTTTTATTTTCAAAACACATGCATAGTTTTCAATATTCACCCTTGAAAAAACTTGTGTTAAACATGTTCAAACATTCTCCAACTGATGGGCATCCACTCAGTTTCCAGTTTCTTGCCACTACAAAAAGGGTTGCTACAAACAGTTTTGCACATGTGGATCCTTTTCCCTTTTTTATGATCTTTTTGGGATAGAGGCCCAGTAGAGACACTGCTAGATCAATGGGTAGTCACAGTTTGATTGCCCTTTGGGCATAGTTCCATATTGCTCTCCAGAATGGTTGGATCAGTTTACAACTCCACCAACAATATATTAGTATCACAGTTTTCTCACATCTCCTCCAGCATTCATCATTATGTTTTCCTGTCATCTTAGTCAAACTGAGAGGTGTGTCGTGGTACCTCAGATTTGTCCTAATTTAGCATTACTTTTTTTACACAAAATTTTGAGTTCCAAAGATCTCTCCCTCTCTCCTCTCCTTCTCTCCCCCCCAAAATGGTAGGCAATTTGATATGTTATACATGTACTATCGGGTAAAACATATTTCCATATCAGTCATAGTTGTGAAAGAAAAAAAAGATCAAAAGGAAAACAAAACAAAGAATAAAGTAAGTGGGAAAAATATACTTTCATCAGTATTCAGAGTCCATCAGTTTTTTTTATCTGAATGGGGATAGCATTTTCCTTCCTGAGTCCTTAGTACTCATCTGGGATCCTTATGTTGTTAAGAAGTTATTCTTAGTTGATCATCATACAGTGTTGTTGATACTGTATACAATGTATACAATACAATACAGGAAAACCTGGCTCTGCTTATTTCATTTTGCATTAGTTCATAGAAGTCTTTCTAGGTTTTTCTGTGCCTGTACATCATTGCTTATTGGAAGATAAATAGTATTCCATTATGTTCATATACCACAGCTTGTTAAGCCATTCCCCAGTCGATGGGGATTCCCTCAATTTCAAATATTTTGCAGTCATGAAATAAATATTTTTGCACATGTAGGTCATTCTCCCTTTTTTATTATATCTTTGGGATGTAGACCTAGTAGTAGTATTACTCAAAAAATAGACACAGTTTTATAACTCTTTGGACCGAGTTCCAAATTTCTTTCCAGAATGGTTGCATCAATTCATAATTCCACTAGTAGTGCATTAGTGTCACAACTTTCCCACAACCTCTCCAACATCTGTCATTTTCCTTTTTTGTTATATTAAGTGTGAAGTAGTACATCAGAGTGGTTTTAATTTGTATTACTCTAAGCAAAAGTGATTTAGAGAACAATTTTATATGCCTATAGATAGCTTTGATTTCATCACCTGAAAAGTGCCTGTTTATATCTTTTAATCATTTATCAATTGGGAAACAGCTTATATTTTTTATAAATTCTAGTCAATTCTCTCTATATTTGAGAAATGAGGCCCTGTAAGAGACACTTATGGTAAAGATTGTTTCCCATTTTCTGCTTTCCTTCTAATCTTGATTGACTTGGTTTTGTTTGTTCAAAAGTCTTTTATTTTCATATTATAAAAATTATCTATTTTACATTTCGTAATGTTCTCCATCTCTTGTCTGGTCATGAATTCTTCTCTTCCCCATAGATATGATAGGTAGACTATTCCTTGTTCTTCTAGTTTGCTTATGGTATCACTCATTATGTCTAAATTATGCACCAATTTTGACCTTATCTTGATAAATGGTGTTTAGAACTAGTTTGTGTCCAATTATTTTCCAGTTTTTTCAACAGTTTTTGTCAAATAGTAAGTTCTTCTCCCAATGACTGGGGTCTTTCTGTTTATCAAGCAGTAGGTTACTATGATCATTGACTACTGTGTCTTGTGTACCTAATCTATCACACTGATCCACCACTCTATTTCTTATCCAGGACAAAATAATTTTGATGATTAGTACTTTATTATATGGGGTTAGGATCTGATATTGTTAGTCAATATCTTTTTGTATTTTTATAATTCCATTGACATTCTTTACCTTTTGTTCTTTTAGATGGATTTTGGTGTTGTTTTTTCTAGCTCTAACATAATTTTTGATAGTTTGATTAGTATGGCATGGAATATATAAATTGGCTTAGGCAGAATTGTCATTTTTATTACATTGGCTCAGCCTACCAATTAATAATTGATACATTTTAATTGCTCAGATCTGACTTTGAGTGAAAAGTGTTTTGTAACTGTTTTCATATAGTTCTAGGTTTCTTTTGGCAGGTAAACTCCCAATTACTTTATATTGTCCCATATTTATATATATTTATGTTGTCCCAAGTTATTTTAAATGGAATTTCTCTTTCTATCCCTTGCTGCTAGGCTACGTTAATCATATAAAGAAATTCTAATGATTCGTGTGGGATTTTACAGATATCCTACAACTCTGCTAAAGTTGTTCAATATCTCAGATAGGTTTTTAGTTGATTATCTAGAATTTCCTAAGTATACCATCATATCATCTGCAAAGAGTGATAGTTATATTTTCTCATTGCTTATTCTTGATCTTTCTATTTCTTTTTCTTCTATTATTGCTATAGATAACATTTCTAGTATTATATTGAATAATAATTGTGATAATGGCCATCTATGCTTCACCCCTGATCTTATGAAAAAGGTTTCTTGCTTATCCCTATTTCAGATACTGCTTGCCTATTGTTTTAGATAAATACTGCTTACCATTTTAAGGAATGATGCTTTTATTCTTGTATTCTCCAATGTTCTTAATAGGAATGAGTGCTATATTTTGTCAAAAGTTTTTTCATCATCTAATGAGATAATTATATGATTTCTGTAGGCTTTGTTATTGATATGGTGAATTGTATTGATAGTTTTACTAATATTGGACCAATCTTGCATTCCTAGCACAAATCTCACCTGGTCATAATATATAATCTTCGTGATACATTGCTATAATCCCCTTGCGAGTACTCTGTGCAAACAGATTTGCATCAATATTCATTAGAGAAATGGTCTGAAATTTTTTTCTCTGCTTTGACTCTTCCTGATTTAGGTATAATTATCATGTTTGTGTCAAAAAAATAGTTTGGTGAAACTCCTTTATATATTT
This sequence comes from Sarcophilus harrisii, assembly GCF_902635505.1. Taxonomy (NCBI): domain Eukaryota; kingdom Metazoa; phylum Chordata; class Mammalia; order Dasyuromorphia; family Dasyuridae; genus Sarcophilus; species Sarcophilus harrisii. Next base: position 492,358,262 of record NC_045428.1, read on the forward strand.
TTCCAACAAATTAGTTGTTCTTTAAATGGTCTGTAGAATTCACTTGTGAACTCATTTGGTCCTAGGGATTTTTTCTTAGGGAGTTCATTAATGGCTTGTTCAAGTTCTTCTAAAATGGAGTTATTTAGGCATTCCATTTTCTGATCTATTAATTTAGGTAATTTATATTTTTATTTTTTCAATTACATGTAAAAATAATTTAAATATTCACAAAGAATTTTTGAGTTCCAAATTTTCTCCCTTCTTTTCTTCATCCTTTCATCTCCTCCTTAAAAAAGTAAAAATTTTTAAATGTTATACATGCATAATCATGCAAAATATATTTCCATATTAGTTGGGTTGTGAAAGAAGAAATAAAACTAAAGGGGAAAAAACCACAAAAAAGAGAAAGAAAATGAAAATAACGATGTTTTGTCTGCTTTCAGACTCCATCAGTTCTTCATCTGGATATAGATAGTATTTTCCATCATGAGTACTTCTGAATTGTCTTGGATCATTGTATTGTTGAATAGAGTTAAGTTATTCTTAATCGATTATCACACAACTTTGCTCTTACTGTGTACAATATTCTCCTGATTCTTTTCTGGAATCTCTTCTGGAATCTTCTCTGAAAACTTTTCTGAAATCCACTTGTTCATCATTTCTTATAACAATATTATTCATATACCACAAGTTGGAATTTGTTATTTCTAGTACTGGGGTACATGAGGAGAAAAGTGTGTGAACAGTGTAGTTAATGAAAAGAGTGGGCATCAAAAGAATCTCACTCTTACCCAAACCAGATAAAGAAGGATTGCAGGCATGCACACATACATATATACACAAACAACACACAAATATGGAGTTTGGTTGGGGGAAAAAACAATATATTCAGCATGAAAACAGACAGGAACAAGAATAGGAAAAGGGAATAGAACTAGGGGAACACCAGAGAGAATAGCTGTTAGCAAAACTTCCTCATCCCAAAGAGGAGATTAAAAAGGAAAAATAAAAAATTCAAATTACTGGGAAATATAGAGGTGCCTATCAATCAGGGAATGGCCGAATAAATCATGGTATATGATTGTAATGTAACTTTTTCCACTGTAGAAAACAACAAAAGAAACAGTTTTAAAACCTAGAGTAAAGTGAACAGAATTAGAACAAGGACAACAATATTATCAAGAAAAAAGAACTTTGAAATAATGATGAATGTTGAAAGGGATGAGGGAATATTAGAACTCTAATACATTGTTGGTGGAGTTATGAATTTATCCAACCATTCTGGAGAGCAATTTGGAACTATGCCCAAAGGGCTATCAAACTGTGATCAAACCCTTTGATCCAATAGTGTCTCTACTGGGTCTGTATCCCAAAGAGATCATAAAAAAGGGAAAGGGACTTATGTGTGCTAAAATGTTTGTGGCAGCTCTTTTTGTAGTGGCAAGAAACTTAAAACTGAGTGGATGCCCATCAATTGGAGAATGGCTGAATAAGTTATGGTATATGGATATTATGGAATGATATTTTTCTATAAGAAACAATCAGCAGGATGATTTCAGATAGGCCTGGAGAGACTTATATGAACTGATGCTAAATGAAATCAATACAACTAGGAGAACATTGTACACAGCAACAGCAAGATTATACAGTGATCAATTCTGATGGTCCTGGCTCTTTTTAACAAAGAGGTGATTCAGGCCAGTCCTAATGGCCTTTGATGAAGAGAGCTATCTGCAGCCAGAGAAAGCACTGTGGGAACTGATTGTGGATCACTACATAGTATTTTCACCTTTTTTATTGTTGTTTGCTTGCATTTTGTTTTCTTTTTCTCTTTTTTTCCCTTTTTGATCTGATTTTTCTTATGCAGCATGATAATTGTGGAAATATGTACAGAAGAATTGCACATGTTTAACATATTGGATTACTTGCCATCTAGGGGAGGGGAGTTGAATAAGGGAATAAAAAAATTGCAACACAAGGATTTACAAAGGTGAATGATGAAAATTATCTATGCATGTGTTTTGAAAATAAACAGCTTTAATCAAAAAAGAAGAAAGAAAGAAAGAAAAAAAAGAAAAGAAAAAGCAACTTTGAAAGATTTAAGAACACTAATTAGAGCAATGTCAAATGACATTTCCAGAGGACTATGATGAAGCATGTTACCACAGAATTGGTAGATTCCAGGTGTTGAAAAAGACACATTTTTTTTGGCCAGCCATCGTGTGGATTTGTTTTGACTTATTATTTCTAGGTTCACACACACACACACACACACACACACACACCTTTTTAATTAGGATATGGAGGGAAAGTAGTGGTACTCATGCTCCATTCTATTTCCTCTCAAAGAAAAAGAGGGACACTAGAACATTTTTTAAACTGCACAGAATAGTTCAAAATATAGTTTGAAAAAAGCACAAACAAGTTGGATAATTTTGAAACTAATTTGAAACACATTTTTAAAATTCAAGCAATATAGACAGAGATTCACTGTTTCATATATAATGTCCTTTTGTGTTTTATTTTGTATATGGAAATGTTTTTTATCAAGTTCAAAATAACAACTTTTTATCACAAAATAAGAACAAGTTTCACTTCAGTTAGTAATAATTGAGTAGAGAGGGTAATGTCATGGACAGAAATATACAAACTAGACTTGTACCCAATAAAGAAAAACCTTCAGTACCAGAATCCAACTATAGAACTCTCAACTTTTTAGAGAAAGAACAATCAAGCAAAGTGGTAACCAGAATTAATGCTAAAATGTAATGGTCAGATGTCATTTGATTAGCTCAGATTGGGTTTAATCTCTTATAACCAAAGAACAAGATAACAAAGAATAATGAAATAATAATAATAATAGCTATTTCTGTGCTGCTTTAAAGTTGTATATATTATCTCATTTCAGTCACCCAAGAACACTGTGAGATATTATAGCTATTACTCCATTTTACATTCACAGAAATTGAGGCTCAGAAAAGCAAAGAAGCTTGCTCATCCTATCATGAGCACGCTTGTAGTCATAAAAGCAAGTGACAAAGGTAAAGTTCAGAAAAGGGTCTTCCTAACTCCAAATAAAATATTCTTTCTACTACAGAGAGTAACCCCTATGATATGACCCCCAAATATTTAAAAATCTTTAATCATCAAAAAAGAAAAAGAAAGTCATTCTATCTTACTTGCTGAAGCAGGAAAATAAACTCGAATTTGCAAAGATGATCAATAAGAGTCTAACCAAAAGGGTTATTTAAATGATTGCCTGTAATCAGAAAATTTCATTAACCACCCCAGTCCTAGCAATCAACATTCCTATTAACCAGGGGTTTATGGCAAATTGATAGGGCACTTTGGGTGAGTGATTGGAGTTGACTCCATGGATGCTAGGGGTGTTGCAATGGTGACTCTAAAATGTTTTCTTTTAATATGTTTCCCTCTCTAGGAGTTAGTCCTAGAACAGTTCTACTTTAGTGTGGCAAAATAAATATTGTATTTGGAGTTATGTACATTGCATTGGAATCCATGCACTGTTGCTCTTATCTGTGTGACTGTGGACAAACCACTTGATGTTTCTGGGTCTCAGTTTCCTTATCTATAAACTACTGAAATTGTATTAGATGATCTATAAGGTTCCCATCCAGCTCCATATCTCTGATTCTAAGGTACTTAAAATCATCCCTACTTCTAAATTATATAGTCTCTTGCCATTGATTATTCTTCTTTATCTCTCTTCTTGCTCTTTGTGGGAACAGATTCTTTTCTCTTGGTAGAACAAAAGGAAAGGAGATGCTCTCTTAGACTCACCACTGACAAACAGGAGTCCAACTCTATTTTTGACATTCTGAACTCTTTTCCACAAAGTAATTCCCAGCCCCAGAAGAAGGATTTCCCACTATAGCTGAGATGGAAAGGTTATAATTATTCTCTTGGAAAGGGTAGAGTTATCAATAATATACACAAATAGTCATTTTTCTTTGCTTGTGCCCTTATGACAAGCTCTAGGCATCCCGAAGGGAACACAGGGAAACTGGACTCCATCCCTCCCAGCTGCACTCCACCCTCATTTGTTTTTCCCTAGGAACAGGACGGAAGTCCTGGATAGGACAACTAATCGATCTCCTCTATTTGTCCTTATTGCCTCTTGGGCAATTCTCTAAAACTATAAATTGCAGAACAGATGCTGATCTCGGTTAGTGAAGAGTATTTTCTCACTGAAACTTCCTATTTCAATTAAAACATGAATCCAAGCTCACCCCCCTCCATTCCATCTCCTTTATTTTCTAGATGAAGAAACTGAGTTTCATAATCTTTAAGAGATTCATCTAAATTAACACAGGAAGTAACAAAATCAGAATTTGAACCCAGATCTTCTAACTCCAAATCCATTGCATTTTCCTCAATACCCCAAAAGGTAGATGATCAATAAAAATGAGTTAGCATTGTTAAGTCAATAATTATTCAAAAAACATTTATTAAGTATGTAGTGTGTGCTGCTGATAAAAAGAAAAGCAAAAAAACTGCTTTCAAGGAATATGCATTCCAGTGGGAAAGACAACATTCAAAGAAAGCTATGTGTGTGTGTGTGTGTGTGTGTGTGTGTGTGTGTGTGTGTGTGTGATGCATAAAGAGCAGGTGGAAGGTAGCATCAGAAGGGAATGTCTTAATAGTTTGAGAGATTCGCAAAGACCTTCTATAAAAAGGAGAGTTAAGCTGAATTTGAAGGCAGCCAGAAAAACCAAAAGGGGGATGTAAAGAAGGAGGATATTTTAGGGATAGGGGACAGCAGAGACAGAAGAAGGGTCATGTGTGAGAAACCTCAAGAAGGTCAGCATAGCCAGATCATATAGAATATGGAAGAGAATCAAGTATAACTAAAAAAGGGTAGAAGGCAGGCAGACTACGAAGAGTTTTAAATAATGAACAACTTCATTCTGAAGATAACAGAAAGCCACTGGAGCTCACTGAGCAATAGAGAAGCATGATCAGACCACACTTTAAAACAATTGCTTTCACAACAGACTGAATGTAGACTGGAATGGGGAGAGAATTGAGGCAGGGCGACTAATCAGAAGCTATTGCAATAGTCCAGGGGAGGGGTTATGAGAGTCTGAACTAGTGGTAGCTATATGAGGAGATCTATGATAGATGTGAAGATAAAAACAAAAAGATTTGACAACAGATTGGACATCCCAGTAACTAAGAGTAAGGAGTCAAAGATGCCAAGGTGGTGAACTTTTGTGACTGGGAGAATGTTGGTGCCTTTTATTAGGTCTCTCGAGGTTATTACATTTTAATAGCAAACAATGTTTTTCTAACAACAATAATTTTCTTCTAATGGTAGCATTTCAGATAGTAATGGCAAAATTTCAGGCACCATCCAGATCTCATCTGTCTTTTCACTGGACTTGGTTTCCCCCTTAACAAATGAGAGAAGAGGGATTTGAGAGCTGTAGAAAAGTCCTAAACCAGAAAACCAGAACAAATGAGACCATAGATGTGCTAGGGAATTCAACATATTCTGCAACACACTTAATAAATGCTGAAAAGCAGGGACAGAATGGAATTGAGCTTAAGAAAATCATTCAGTAAACATTCACTAATCACCTGCTATGTGTCAGGCAGCCACAGGAATGTTAAATGATGAAAAGTATAAATTATTTGGTACTGAGTCTAATTGATAAATGATCACTCGTTTTTGTAGCCCTTTTATGTTTATGTTTTCTTCTCTGTTCCTATCTTACATAACCCAGATATTTTTGCCACTACTCACCTTTGTTTTATATAAAGAGGTGGCCTTTCTCCTTGCCAAGGATAGCCCCTCTACATGCAGTGATCCCATTCCATAGCATCTCCTCCAGCAGATTGCCTCCTCCATCATCCTCTTCTCTCACTAATCTTCAGTCATTCTCTGTCTACGGCAGCTTCCCTACTGCCTACAATCCTAATCTCCTCCATCCAAAAAGACCCTTATCTGTCTATCTCTGTTAACTACTATCCTATATCTCTCCTCCCTTTTGTGGTTAAACACCTTGAAACGGCTTTTGATCATTCTCCTTGATACTCTGTTCTCTCAAAAGCAGATGATTCTCAGATATATTTGCTTAGCTCTACCCTCCAGTCTCACATCTTCAATTGCCTATTGGATATTTTGAAATAGATGTTGAAAAAATATCTTAAATTCAACATATCTAAAACTAAACTTATTTTTTACTCCCAAGTCTTTCTCTCTTTCTGATGTCCCTATTTCTGTGCAGGGTACCAACATTCTCCAATTGCCCAGTAATCTTATGCTCTGACTCCTCCTCATTCCCTCCTATACTCAATCAGTTAAGAAATCTGATATTTTTACTTTTGTAACATCTCTTTTGCATCTTTTGTCCTTCCTTCCTCTAATGTTATCATCACCCAGAACTACTTCACACTTAATTGAAATAGCCTGATGATTAGTCACCCTGCTTCAGATCAGTCAGTCAATAAACATTTATTAAGCACCTACTATGTGTCAGGTACTGGGTCAAGTGATGGAGATACAAAAAGAGACAAAAGATAATTCCTGGCCTCAAGAAAGTCACAATCTAATAGAGGGAACAACAACAACAACAACAACCAAAAAAAAAAAAACAGGTATAAACAAGTTATACACAGGATAAGGTAGGACATCATTAACAGAGGGAAGGAACTAAGATTAAAAGGAGTTGGGAAAGGCTTCTCTGCAATTCAAGACTCATTCTCCATTTAGCTGTCAAACTGACCTTCTTAAAATGTAAATTTGACTTGTTAAACCTATCTTCTTCCCACCCCTATTCAATAAACTTCAGTGGCTTCCTGTTGTCTCCAGAATAGATTATAAAATCCTGTTTGATTTTTAAAGCTCTAATAACTTGGCCCCTTCTTACTTTTCCATTCTTATATCTTACTTACTTCCATATGCTCTGGGAAACAACTGTTTTCCTTGCTGTTCTTAGTATATAACATATCATTTCCCAATTTTAATCATTTTCATCTGTTATCTCCCATTCATGAAATTTTCTCCCTTCCCACCACTGCCTCCTTAATTCCCTGACTTCATTTACATCTCAGTTTCTACAAGAATCCTTTCCCAGTTTTCCTTAATTTTAGTACCTTCCTTCTGATACTACCCCCAATTTATGTATTATATATCTTAATCATACATATTTGTTTGCATGATGTCTCTCCATTAAACTGTGAGTTCCCTGGAGATAAGGAAACTTTCTCTGTAACATTGCAATTATTATTCAGTCATTTCAATAGCATCTGATTCTTTGTGACCTCAACCAGAGTTTTCTTGGCAAGACAGTGGAATGACTTGCCTTTTTCTTCTCCAGCTCAGTTTACAGATGAGGAAACTAAGGTAAATAGGGTTAAGTATCTTTCACAGAGCCACATAGCTAGAAAGCATCTGTGGCTAAAATTTGACTCAAGATGAGTCTTTCTGACATCAAGCCCAGCACTCTACCTGCTGTGCCATCTAAGTGCCTTCTTTTTTGTATACCCAACACCTAACATGATATTTGTTGCATAATAAGCACTTAATAAGTGCTAATTGATAGACTTGCTATTCCCCCAACATGCCTATCAGGTAGCTGGCACAAATATTTTACAGATGAGAGAAAAATGAGTCTCTGAGGGGTCTATTCATCTTTTTCTTACAGCATTCTTCACATTCTGCCTTGCCAGTGGTCATGTAGCTACTTCTTTTCTTCGGCATGCAAATGGAATAGCTAGAATTCAAAAACAAGTGTTCACTTTAGTTCTGTACTTTTTTCTCCTTACCAACCATATGGATTTTAGGGATGGCAATGCTTCAGTTTAAAAGAGGATGTATTCCACAACATGCTTCATTGACAGGAATTCTGTAACTAGAAGTAGAAAAATCATATTAGCATTTCAGGATCCCTTCTTTCCATACAGACCCTCCTACTTTTCCTCCTCTCCAAATCAAGTAAGTTTCCATTCCTTAGTCCTCTGAGTATTATGAAAATGTCAGTCAGGGAGACATTTATTAAATACCTACTGTGTACTAAGTACTGTGTTAGGTGCTAGGGATGCAAAGAAAGCTGTAGTCACTGCTCTCAAGGACAGTACAGAATAAAAACACTTAAGATGATCCTTGACCACTGGCAAAGCCCAAAGGATAACTTCCCCCCTACCACCAATTCTCAGATAGTCTGACCATTTAAAATCAGAAGAAGTAACTCCAGGTTTATCATACCATCCAGAGAAGCAAAAACAGAGACAGACAGCCAGTAACAGGGACAGGAATGGGAAAAGACAGAATGAGGGATAAAGACAGAATTAGAGATAAAGTTTCCTGCACTTCTAATAATACAAACACTTTACCAATCAATCAGTTGGCAAACATTTATTAAGCTCTTTACATTTACCAGGATAGGTCCTAGAGTTACCAAAAAAAGTAAAAATATGATTCCGATCCACAAAAAGCTAACTCTAACAAAGGAAAAGAGTTTTACTCCTAGAGGAGATAGCAATTCATTTGTCACTTTGTGTTTTCCGATTCTCTAAGAAACTTTGGCTATAACATGACCAATTTGTAACTTCTTATCCTGATACAAGTAACATTTTCCATTTAGGCCTAGAGAATACCTCTACACAAATGATTCCCAAATCAATTTATGTAGCCCTAAGCTTTTTCCTGAGCTCTAGTTCTATAGCACAAACTGATTAGATTTCCTACTAGCATCTCAAATTTTCAAATATTTGAATTTAGTTGTTTCTTTATCAGTGTAAATGTAAATACACAAAGATGGAACTCATCCATGTCTGCTTTTCCTCTGTAGTTTCGATCTACATCCTTCTATAAGCTTACCACAGAAGATCCAAGTTGTTGGAAACTTCTTTTCTCATGGAACAGCAAGGACCAGAAGAGTATGAAAATTTGTTCTTCAGTCATTTTTCAGTCATGTCCTACACTTTTTCGCAGAGATACTGGAGTGGTTTGTCATTTTTTCTTTAGCTCATTTCACAAATGAGGAGACTGAGGATTAAGTGACTTACCCAGGTCATACAGATAATAAGTGCATGAGGTCAGATTTGAACTCATGAAGAAGAGTCTTCCTGACTCCACACTCAGCCCCATATGGACTATGGTTCCAGCTAGTTGCCTCTGTATGGAAACCATCCACATATTATTCTTCACCCTTTCCATGTGAGCAGTCCATCTCTTTCAATCATCTACTTCTATTTTACTTCAGAAAGTTCTTTATTTGCTCATTAATTCTTCATTTGCTGCCACATGCTTATATTCTCTAAGATGATTTCCATTGCCCTCTGGTTAACAATTATTTTTATTTCTTCAAAGCCTACTATGTTCCATGTCTTCAAGCCATATAAAAAGAGAAGTAAAGTATTGATATTAAAAAGAAGTGCCTTTCCCATATACATCAAAAAATTATTTTAAAAAAGCTCTTTTGGGAGTAGCAAATAAATAATCTTCAACCATGGGATGACTAAACAACTTGTTGTTTATGAATATAATGGAATATTACTGTTCTATAAGAAACAACAAATATGGTAAATACAAAGAAATATGGAAAAACATGTAAATTACTGAAAAAGTAAAATAAACAGAATCAAAAAAGTATATGCAAAATGACGACAATAATATAAGTAAAAGCATCAAGAAAACAATTAAAACTGAATGCTGTGAAATTTAATAACTAAGCTTATTCCTAAAGAAGAGATGGTATCTCCCTACTTCTCTCTTTACCAAAATAAGAAACCAGGAATGTAGAAGATTGCATATATTGATAGACTTTTTAAATTATGTTGGTTAGTTCTGGCAAATTATTTTTTAACTTTTTATAAGAGATGTCATTATTGGAGAAGGAAAGAGAAGGGGTATGTTGAGAAATGTTAAAGACATAAAAGTAAAAGATTTCCATACAAATTATTATTATTTTTTATTTAATAGCCTTTCATTTACAGGTTATATGCATGGGTAACTTTACAGCATTAACAATTGCCAAACCTCTTGTTCCAATTTTTCACCTCTTACCCCCCCTCCCCCAGATGGCAGGATGACCAGTAGATGTTAAATATATTAAAATATAAATTAGATACATAATAAGTATACATGACCAAACCGTTATTTTGCTATACAAAAAGAATCAGACTCTGAAATATTGTACAATTAGCTTGTGAAGGAAATCAAAAATGCAGGTGGGCATAAATATAGGGATTGGGAATTCAATGTAATGGTTTTTAGTCATCTCCCAGAGTTCTTTCTCTGGGCGTAGCTGGTTCAGTTCATTACTGCTCCATTGGAAATGATTTGGTTGATCTCGTTGCTGAGGATGGCCAGGTCCATCAGAACTGGTCATCATATAGTATTGTTGTTGAAGTATATAATGATCTCCTGGTCCTGCTCATTTCACTCAGCATCAGTTCGTGTAAGTCTCTCCAGGCCTTTCTGAAATCATCCTGTTGGTCATTTCTTCCAGAACAATAATATTCCATAATATTCATATACCACAATTTATTCAGCCATTCTCCAACTGATGGGCATCCACTCAGTTTCCAGTTTCTAGCCACTACAAAGAGGGCTGCCACAAACATTCGTGCACATACAGGTCCCTTTCCCTTCTTTATAATCTCTTTGGGATATAAGCCCAGTAGTAACACTGCTGGATCAAAGGGTATGCACAGTTTGATAACTTTTTGAGCATAGTTCCAAACTACTCTCCAGAATGGTTGGATTCGTTCACAACTCCACCAACAATGCATCAATGTCCCAGTTTTCCCGCATCCCCTCCAACAATCATCATTATTTTTTCCTGTCATCTTAGCCAATCTGACAGGTGTCATACAAATTATTTAAAGAAAAAAACATATGGGCCTTATTTGTAGGAGGAATTTGAGATTATTAAAGGAGCTTTGCAATTTATTGAAGGGGATCCAGTCTGTTTGGTTTGATTATGTGTTCAATTCATTGTCTATTTGTATTATCCCATACAAATATATTGAAAGACAAGCTTTTTAGGTGGGCCATCTGACTATATGTTATAATCTTTGTGCTGGACATTCTCTATCCATGTAGTTTTTTTTCTGGTATGGACTCAACTAAGTGTGATAATGAATCTCTTATAAGTGACTGTAATATTACTTACTGCCCTTGAGTTAATCAAAAAGAATTTTTCTTTTATGAATATACAACTCCTAGTTTCATGCTTCCCATGAGGTTTATAATCAGAGGGTCATTTAACAAAGTGATTTATGTTGTTATATCTTTCAAGGAATTTTGTTTAATTTTAATGTATTGATGGAAAACATATAACTGAAACAGATATTAAGCAGAATTTTGCTATATCAAATTATTTTGTTTAATCAACAGACAATTAGCACAGTGAGAATTTCTATTTTTTTATAGTTTGGTCAATTGTATGATAGAAAATAATAACTCTGCTATGGAATATCAATTATGAAAGTCTGCTTGTTCTCTGCCAATATACTTATTGAGAATATCTTTAATGAGTATAAATGATTTTTCATTAAAATAATTATAAGTAAATATATAGGTGAATAATTAATGCTTATTTTCCCCTTTTATAGTATTAACCAGGTCCAAGATTAATTTTCATGTTTTTGGTATCTTTCCCTTCTTAATATATTTTGTGAATCTAAATTCCTCAATGCCTCCATAATTGTACCATGTCTAGGGAAGTTCTCTTCTATTTATATTTGGTTTAATATGCTTCTCCCATCTTTGTTTTCTTTAGTGCATTTTAACTTCCTATAAAAGAATATCCATATGTCTGTCTCCATGTGATATCATCCTTGATGATCAAAATAGTTTGAATATGATATTTTGCAAATATTCTTCACTTTACTTCTTTTTGTTATAACCTTCCATTTTTATCTTTAATTGTCCTTAGGATAACTCTGCTTATGTTTATCTCTCATCATTCTTTTTTGGATAAATGTGATGACTGTGTATTTTAAAATCAGCCGGAGTCAGGAATTCAGGTTAAGGGAAAATCCTCGATCTTTATTCTTTGTGGAGATGAAGGGGGATGGCGATAGAAAGTGAGAGCAGCTGCAATACAAACCTGATCAGCAGTCTCTCTGCCTCTCTCTCCTCCCCTCTCTCTCCACCCACCAAAATCGTCCCTACATCATTTCCCATACAACACCTCAAAACTTTCACAAAGAGTGGGCGGGGGCCATTCTTTCTCCAAGCATATATAGAGTATGGTCCAATTACTATTTAACCTCATGTGCTTGGGACCTCAGTGTATCAACTCGAGCTTCAGCCCATTATATCATCTTTCAGAATGATGAGTTTCTGGAAATCTTGAAACCCTAGAGATAAGCTTGGCATAAAATGAATAACTCTCTTTCTCATCAGGTATTGATTATTTTTCCTTTTCTTGTGATATTTATTCAGATATTTGGAGATGATAGAAAGACCATAATCCACTCTGCTTTCAATCTCTTTTCTGTTCATTTATTTGGTTGTGCTCTTGCCAAAATCTTCAGTAACTTTGGCTTTTTTAAAATTTATTTCTCCCTATTGCTCACTTCCTGATTGCTTCCCCTTCAATTGCAATTTCCATGGAATCTGGAAGTCAAAGCTTGATCAGTTTACTCCCACATTGGCAATTTCTATTTCACCAGCCTCAGTTTTTGCCCCAGATGATTTCAGGAGGAATAGAACTGCTCTTAGCTATGGTAGTTTCCTTTCTCTAAATCTTATATATACCAAATATGCATTATGCATTGGCATTCAGCTCCAGTTCCCTCTGTTCCTCAATTCTCTTGCTAAATACAACTACAGTATGGCATACTCTATGCTATAGTCTCAGCCAGAGAAAACATCTCCCTTTCATTTTTCCCTTTGTGGCACTGGAAGAAGAATTCTTCCAATTCTTCCAATTATTTGAGGAGGAAGAGAGTACTAGGATCAGGAAAAGCTTCAGGGAGAAGGTGGTACCTAAACTGAACTAGGAAGAAAGCTAGGAATTCTCAGAGTTAGAGAGTGATGATGGAAAGCCTAAAAAAAGCATTAGAGGTAGAAGTGGTATATTGAAGTTGAGGATTATGGTAACTCCGTCTGACTGGAGCAAAGAGTGTATGGAGAGGGGTAAATGGAAATATATTGGAAATGATAAATTGGGCCCAGATTGCAGATCTTTCAGGATAAATCTGTATTTCATCCTAAAGGCACTTAGGAACCACTGATGATTTTTGAGGAGCAAATGGGCTCCTCATTGGGCAGAATTGAAATTCTGTTTTAAGTCATAGATATGCTTATGCACCTCTGCCAGAGAGTGATGGCTGGTAGGAGAGAGAGTGCTAAATAAGCATAAGAGTGGGTAAGGATTAACATTCTCTTCTTTTAGCCCACTTTAGTTTTTTTTCCTTGTTGGAGTTCTTGATGTTTTAAAATATGGACACAACTCAAACTGCTTTATCTCTAATACATAATTCCTATTTTGGAAAAGTTGAGAAGTCATGATTATTGAAGTGTCTAGTCCTTCATCTTATGTTTCTCACCAATTGTTTTCTTTAAGTATCCACAATGTAAGAAGAATAAGGTTTCTATATAGTTCTGTTTGGTTCTTTAATCTTGGCTTAAATTTTCCAACATATTTCTCACCATCCTCAGCTTTTAAATCTCTTGAGTTTTTCAAAGAATTTTTCTAATTCATCCTCTGTAATTATTTCCATGATTACCTTTTTGCAAATATTTGTGCCAAGACCTATGATACAAGAAATAAAGGTTTTCATTGCCTTTGAGTACAGAATAAAGCTAACTCCACCAACTCCTTTATTTGTTTCCCCAAGGAATATTTGAGAATCATCCTTGCGTTGAGTTGTAACTTCCTTCTTTCTTGTGGTTCCATTTATAGCAAGAATTTTAATATTCATATAATTCAATTCCTCTAGTAGCATGTACACTTGTTTACCACTGTATAAAGATATCATATTTAGAGTTCCAATAGCTATTCTATGTTTGTCTTTGTTTCTTGGGTTGCCAAGGCCAAAGAATTAATCATCAGATATCCATCCTAATGGTGATAAGTCTCTCTATAATTATACAGGTTGCAATTTCCTCAGAAATCTTTAATTTTACTAAATGACTTGTTAACATAGTAGCAAGGTCTCATGGTCTGCTGGCACATCCTTTAAGAACCCAAGATCATCCCCAGGTCATGATAAGACATTACTCAAACCAATGTGGTCAAAATAAAATTCATTGCTTTTGCCCTTAAACCATCTCTCTATAAATTCTCATTTAGCTGACAAGTTCAAATTCTTTCAGTCGAAGGTACCACCATTTTCCTGCTTTCCAGGTTTATTTCCTATTTTTTCCCCTTTCCTTCACAAGTCTATATCCAAATAGTAGCTAAACCTTGTATCCATTTCTGTTTCTTCCATTCATATGACCACCAAGCTAGTTCAGGCCCTGATTACAACTCCCCTAGGTTATTTCAATAACCTCTTAATTATTATCACTAGTAGTCCCAAAGCACAGGCATGGCCCTGTTTTTTGCTCCTCAAAAATCATCAGTGGTTCCTAAGTGCCTTTAGGATGAACTACAGATTTATCCTGAAAGATCTGCAATCTGGGCCCAATTTACCATTCCCAATATATTTCCATTTACTCCTCTCCATACATTCTTTGCTCCAGTCAAACGGAGTTACCAGTAATCCTCAACTTCACTTCTACCTCTAATACTTTTTTTAGGCTTTCCATCATCACTCTCTAACTCTGAGAATTCCTAGCTTTCTTCCTGGTTCAGTTTAGGTACCACCTTCTCTCTGAAGCTTGTACTGATCCTCTCTTCCTCCTCAAATAATCTTTTCTATCTGAATATATGTTGTATCTACAGTCTATTTCTCCAGTCCAAGATAAACACTTTGAGGACAGAGCCTGTTTTATCACTGTTTTAAAATCCTCAATATTTAGCATATTCTGTATATAGTAGACATTTAATTATTGACTGCACAGAGGTGGTTAGATCAGAGGAACTGATACAAATGGTCTTGTAGAGGCAGAAGGACTTCAGCTGCAAACTGTTCCAAGAACAGCTCCCCACAATTAATGTAAATGTGTATGATCACTACACTAAACAGTGCATTTCACAGCAAAAAGAAAGAGGAAGAAATATCCTCTGTTAAAAAATTCAGTAGCTACCATCAGTGGTCATGGTGCTCTCTGTCCCAGAAGAAAGAAGCTATTTATGACCTAGAACAAGAGAATGAAAGAGGTATAAAAGAAAAAGGATTTCCTCTGAAGTACCTTTCCAGATCTAGGAGACTATAGTCATCCTAGCTCTCCAACAAGTTAAAGTAGACAAGAGTGTTACTATGGCCAGTTCATAAATTCCTTTACTACCTTCTTAGAAGTAATCCATTTCAGATCCACAATTTCTACTGTGCTGCTGGGTTTAATTCTTTTGTTTTCCCCTAAAAATTAACGTTGTAGTGAAAAATCCCCAATGGTGAACATCCTTGTCCTCAGGGGCCCCGCTTTGCTACAGCGGGAGTTCCTTTCCCTCATATTCTCAGAGTCAGGCTCCTAGCTCCCATCATTAGCAGTAATCTGGGGTCAGGAGGGGTTGCCTGGCTGTACTTAGCTACGTGGGCTGTTTGCTGATTTCCTGGGGCCACCGAGAGAAGGACATGAACTCTGCTTCAGAACAGTACATGTATTTATTTACCCATAATGATTATCTCCTTAGGAAGCCTAAATGCATGCTTCTCACTGCTGTCCTCAGCATCTCCACTCCATCCTTATTCACACAAAGAACATGAAGTCCAAGAGTTTCAGAAATATCAAAACAAAGCTGGTCTCCCTTCCAGCTGGGTCAACAAAAAGGGCAGCTCCTCATATCTACTCCAGGTCCCTCGAAAGAAGAAAAAGAAACCTGACTCCTTGACAACACCCTGTTCTCATGACTCAGACCTGAGTCCCAAACCAGCTGTGGTCACCTCTATCCCCTTGCCCTAACAACGTTATCACATTCACCTTTTGTTCCCCACTGAAGCTTGGGTACCTGTACCCATGTATAGCATGTGTATACACCTGTGTATATACACTTATTAGAATATATGCTCTTTGAGGTCAGGGACTGCTTTCACTTTTATAATGTCAGCATTTAGCACAGTGTTTGCCATGTCATAAGCACTTTGCAAGTGACTATTTATTCATTATTCATTCATCAATCCTCATGCCTATGAGAGTTCTATCCTTTTTGCAAATCATATCCTATCCATACCTCATTATCTTGTGCACAGAGTGTCTCCCTAGTGTCCTGGAGGCCTTTCTTTAAGTCTTTTACCACTTTGTGAATGCCTCCAGGATGCCCATCTCTTATCCCTCACTTCTTTCTCTCTAGCCTTCCTCCTTCATATTTGCATGTTTCTTTGTCCAGACTTGTAATAACATCAGGATAGAGAATTTTTAAAGACTTAACTCCCTCTCCTAATATAGATCAGCATCTATTCTGCAACTTATCAAACTAGAAAGAGATCTGAGAACATTGGGGACAGTGTCCAGGGTAAATAAACATGGGGTGTGGAAAGTAAAAAAAATTACACAAAAAAAGAGCTTCCTACTATGTTCAAGAAGGATATGTATGTATGTATGTATGTACGTATGTATATGAAGGAATAGTGTAAGATGAAGCAGTGGTCAGCTATGGTATTTTGGAAAGAGTAAGGGAATAGGAGGCTACCTCTTATAAGAGGCATGACATTGGATAAGTCATTTTACTCATCCAAGTCTCAGCTTCTGCATCTATAAAATGAGGTTAAAATTACTCTGATCCAGGATGTTATAGTAGAAAAGATGCTGAACTAAGATTAAAAAGAAACCTATTTTTAAATCCTAATTTTTTAGACCACTGAGACTCAGTTTTGTGATCTATTAAATGAGGACAACACTACCCAAAGACCTAATCCTATAGGCCTGTAGTGGAGATCAAATAAATAATATAGATAAATCACTTTGTAAACCATAAATTGGTACAAATCTCTATTGTTTTTATATTAATTATTATTATTTCTATCACTTGTCAACAAAAGTCCCTCTCCAACACTTCACCATGGTGTGTAAATGATAATACATTCTTGAAATGAAAGCTGGTGAAATACAAGCTCTGGCAGGTTCTGCCTAAATGATAAGGCTTTCAATTTTTCATTTCATTTCATTCCATTTTTGTCATTGTTCAGTCATTTCTCTTTTGTCTGACTCTTCATGACCCCACTTGCAATTTTCTCGGCAAAGATACTGGAGTAATTTGCCATTTCTTTTTTTCATCTCAGTTTACAGATGAAGAAACTGAAGCAAACAGGGTGAAGTGACTTACCCAGAGTCACATAGCTAGTTAATCTCTGAAGTCAGATTTGAACTCGGGAAGATGAGTTCCTGATTCCAGGACCTACACTCTAACTAATGCTTACTTGCTTTGCAAACTACCATTCAAAAACCAAGCAAACTAAATAGAGGCTCATCATTTCTCAGATTACAATCCAGTCTTCTAAATTATATTCTTCACTTGAGACTTTCCTTTCTCTTTCTCTTTTCAACTTCTTTCTATGTATTGTCTTCCCATGGTAGAATGTAAGCTCCTGGAAGGCAGGAATTGTCTTTTTTTTTTTTTTTTTTTTTGCTTTTTATTTATATTCTTGGGACTTAGCACAGTTCCTGGTATATAGAAAAACAATAGGTATATTAGAAATAAATAGAAATAAAATAATCTTCAATCCTTTAGGACATTTCCAAGGTGGCAATGGTAAAGTGGAAGAAAACAGAGAAGAGGAAATTAAGAAGCACATAATTTAGAAAACATCACCAACAATGATTTAATTGTCAATGTTCTTAATGTGCCATCTTTCCTCAGTGATCAATAAATGGATACACTACTAGAGGAACTTTTCTATACATCTATTTGCTATAGAGATTGGACTCTCTTGCTATAGAAATTGGAAGATGAAGAAGTTATAGTTACATGGTAGAATGGCTCACAGATTCTCTCCAGGAAAAAAACAATAAAAGTATTGGCTGAATTGGCTTTCATTGTATGTGCAATGACATAAGAAATATCCTTTCACAGGATATTTGGTCTCATCATGTTATACTCATGTTAAACACTAGTAAGTAAACTACTTTAAAGATGACTATAATTCATGGGCCAACCCCAGTTGCAAAAGATAAAAAGGAAGGGAAAGCCATGGAAAGATTTTTATGACCTAGAGTGAAGTAAGCAAAACTTGAAGAAAATTTAGCATTAATTTTTTAATTAATAATATTGAAGACTTTAGTAAACTTATGAAGAATGACATGAAAAGACAAATTTATAACACAAGTTTGAAGGTTGTAAGAATAAACACTTGTAATTCCAGAGAATCAAAAATGAAATATATTACTATATCCTAACAGAGTAATGTAAGATAGTAAGAAGTAGAATACATATGTGTGTATGTGTGCATTTATACGCATCTATATATATGCATACATATTTGTATCCAAACAAGGAAGAAATTTGTTTTGCTTGACTCTGCACATTTGGAATTTATTTTTCTCCTTTTTTATTCAATGAAAAGGGATGGAAAGGAGAGAAAATAGATTTCTATTAAGTATAAAATAAAGGGATCCATGGTGAAGTATCAAAAACATGAAATAGTGTGTGCACTTTCAGATTGAGATCATTCTGTTTTTAGTTTGTTTAATTGTTTTATTTTTTTAACAAGAGACCTCTCACAAAAGAGGTAAGGTATGTATATCTGTAATTTTAAAATAAAACTCAATACTCAGTGGTTTCTAAGGAAAGGTGAGTACAGCAGTAAATCATAAAAACATTCTTACAATCAAGAAATGTAAGGGCCCCAGGATTTGTAAGCTACCCAGAAATTTTATATTTGATATCTCATGAACATCCTTTTGAAAACAACTCTGAAAATAGTGAATAGAGTGAGAAAGAGTGAATATAATATACATTTACATGAATAGGATTAGTTTTAACATATTGTTATTGTATACAGTTTAGGATTTTCAAAAACTTATAATATCTTGTGTTACAACGGAAAGAGTACTAGATTTTGGGTCAGAAAACCCGAGTTCAAATCCCAAGTCTAGCATTTGCTATATCTATTCATGGGAAAATCATTTACTTTTCTCTAGGTTTCAGGTCCTTCGCCTATAAAATAAATTTGAACTAGATAATCTCTGAAGTCCCTTCCAGTCTGAAATCTATTATCTATTCTACAAGATAAGAACTATAGGCATTATTAGACATATTTTTTTATTATGATTTCCAAGAAAGACGTTAAATGATAGCCCATGATAACAGAGGAAGTAACTACTTTGAAATTTGTACTTTTATCAGTATTTTTCTTTATCAATCCAACATGAGTCTCTACCATATGGCTACTTTGAGATAAATCAATAATTTCAGAATTAGCTATTTGTAAACATTAAGATCATTGGCTAGTTAAAACAAAATCCAAAATAATAGCATATTAGAAAAAGAAATAGAGATGAGAAAATATAACAAATTACTAAAACACATGCAATAGATTTGTTACAGAAATTTTGAAATAGCAAAAGTTTTTTTAAAAATAATTTTGACTACCACTATTTCTTAGATAGTCTTAATAGAGGTAAAAATTTGCCTTATTGTTCATTCTCTGAAAGCTAATGACATCATGAGGATGATGCCTTTCCTTGTACATGATGCAGAATTGTGCAAAGTTTTGAGTTTCACTCTCTCCTCCAGAGTCATAGAAGTCCAGTGATGAGACAAAGGTAAGACAACTGGAGCCCAGGATGTGATCTTGACCTTTCTAAATTAAGGTATTTTGCATCTCTCAATTTGTCTAAGGCAACACCCATTCAATGACTATGGGCTAAGGAAGAGTTGAGATAAAAGATGGCCCAACTTAAAGTTACAAAGATATCGGTCTGGTTGGCTAAGATGACAGGAAAAGATATTGATGAATGTTGAAGGGGACGTAGGAAAACTGGGACACTAATACATTGTTGGTGGAGTTGTGAACTGATTCAACCATTCTGGAGAGCAATTTGGAACTATGCTCAAAGAGCTATCTATCAAACTGTTCATACCCTTTGATCCAGCAGTGTTTCTACTGGGCTTGTATCCCAAAGAGCTCATAAAGGGAGGAAAAGGACCCACGTGTGCAAAAAAATATTTGTGGCAGCCCTTTTTATAATGGAAAGAAACTGGAAATTTAGTCAATGCCCATCAGTTTGAGAACGGCTGAATAAGTTATGGTATATGAGTGTTATGGAATATTATTGTTCTATAAGAAATGATTAGCAGGATGATTTTTAAGAGACCTGGAGAGATTTATATGAACTGATGCTAAGTGAAATGAGCAGAACCAGGAGGTCATCGTACATGGAAATAAGAAGATTATACGAAGATCTGTTCTGATGGACTTGGATCTTTTCAACAATGAGATGATTGAGGCCAATTCCAATGATCTTGTGATGAAGAGAGCCATCTGCACCCAGAAAGATGACTGTGGGAACTAAATGTAGATCATAACATAGCATTTTCACTCTTTTTGTTGTTGTTTGTTTGTATTTTGTTTTCTTTCTCATTTTATTCCCTTTTTAATCTGATTTTTATTGTGCAGCATAATTGTAGAAATATGTATAGAGGAATTGCACATGTTTAACATATATTGGTTTACTTGCCATCTACGTGAGGGAGTGGAGGGGGGGAATTTGGAATACAAGATTTTGCATGGATCAATGCTGAAAAATTATCCATGTATGTTTTGAAAATAAAAAGCTTTAATAAAAAAAGAATATTTTAAAAAACCAAAAATATCAGTGTGGAAGGAAAGACCTTCAGAGTTACAAGAAATGTGGAAAGAACTCTTGCAGTGATTGGCCAGGTCAATGTTATATATAGTGATACTCATCAATTATGTGCATCTACTAAGTCTAAACAAGCCTATGGAGGCCATCCCAGAGATAATGTGCCCAGAGTTCCCTTGGAAATTCCTAAAGACTCCAAAGACATAACATTGCTTGAACAATGGGGATGCCATTTAAGGGATGGCAGAATTTCTGGCTATTTCTAACAATGTGGTGGCTCGGTGCTGAAAGTACATTGCATTGGCCATGAAGTAGACAACCCTGAATGTGTCTCTTTGGCTTATCCCTGCCCAAGATAAAGACAGGAGAGAATGGAAGGGCTGTGACTGTTGAAAAAAAGATAGTTTCCAGTCTGTTCTCTTCACTATGATTCTCCTTAGTTTTCACTCCTAAATACATCATTTCTTTTCCCATCATTCATCACCAATGCTCTGGTTAGAGAATTCCTCACATTTTACATTTAAGGAGGGGGCCCATGGCAACTATCTTAACATTTCCTGTCGAAATTTAAGACTACATCATTCCTCAGCTGCCTTTTTATGTATTGTGTTTCCCCCATTGGATTGTGAGGTCCTTGAAAAAAAAGGATTATCTTTTGCCTTTCTTTGTATATCCCAGCACTTAGCACAGTACATAGCACATAGTAGGCACTTAATAATGTTTATTGTCTGACTAGCATAAACACTAATACACAGACAGCTTTTTCAAAAATTTCTCAAAACCACCTCCTCCAGTCTTCATCTCAGGATGTTTCAGTCCAGGAAAATGTAAGAGGACTGATGATCAAAAGGAATATCAACTATAAAGTACCTATTTTCCGTGTCAAGCAGAAAGATGTGGTGGCTACAACTAAGAAAAACACTGGTTTAGAGAGAATATTCAATTGAAGAACATTAAAGAGGATGAAGATTGAATATCACAATACAAATCAGTGAAAAGTATTTGAAAGGATAGATTATTCAGATACTTTGGCACAAAATACGAAAAAGAATATTCATTGATGAAATCTGAAAATAAAACAATAAGTAGATATGAAATTGAATAGATCTGCCAGCATTTCTACAAAACTTTATTGGGAATAACAACTGAACTACATTTAGACTCTACCATCTCTGTACCAATGTCAACTGAAAAAAAGAAGTCAGGAATAACAGATCTGACTAGATACATACAGAAGAAATTAATGCTGATAGCAATATAATTTTAAAGGTATCTGATTTGATTTTTTAAATGTTCCAGGAGAAATTTAAAATATTCCTGAAGGCAGCCTCCTCTCAGCTCTCCCTCAAATCTTTCCAAGTGCCTTTAAATAATGGCTCTAAACAAATTTAGAGCATCAAGACCCACAAAAAAAAACAGAATGGAACAATCTTCCAACTGAAGACAACATAGAAGGTCAGCAGGAAAGTTCATTTGCACTACAGTGGAATTGGAGTGCCATTGTGACACAGATCATGCCAACATAGCCCCAGCCCAAGCAAACCAGAAGTGGGCTTTAGAAGCCAATAAATCAACAGCAGCAGCACTAGCAATGGTAGCAATGGTGATGACAGCAACAATTGTAGCTTCTGTAGGTCTTGGTCTATAGGCAAGGGAACTTACCATCTAGTCAGAGATTTACAAGGTGATTTTTGCTAGCACTGAGAAAGGACTCTGCTGCTTTGCCCCTACTCAGATACACAGGCTCATAAAACAGGTCCCTAAAAGGATCTCTGAAAACAGCTGAACAAAATCTCTGAAGCTTTAGACATTGTACCCTACACCCTGGAAACAAAGCCCTAATTTAACAAAGAGTGAAAATTCAAATAATAAATAGGCTGGGGAAATAAGCAAACAACAGAAAAATATTCTGATTATAGAAAATTACTATGGTGATAAGGAATATCAAAACACATTCAGAAGAAGATAACAAAGTCAAAGCTACTACATCTAAATCCTCCAAGAAAAACAATAATTAATCTAAGGCCAAAAGAATGAAAAAAATAGAAAACAATGTGAAATATTTCCTTGGAAACACAACTGATTTGTAAAATAGAGCCAGAATAAATATTTTTTAAAGTACTGGTCTACCTGAAAGTCTAGACATCATATTTCTAAAAAGTGTCAGAGAAAACTGTCCTGATATTCTAGCCACAGATGGCAAATTAGAAATTGAAAGAATCCCCTTATCACCTCCTAAAAGAGGTCCCAAGATGAAAAAACCCAGGAGTATTATAACTAAATCTTGGAAGAAAGATCAAGAAGAAAATATCACACATCTCCAAAAAGAAACAATTCAAGTATAGTGGAGCCACAGTCAAAATAACACAAGACTTAGCAGCTTCTACCATAGAGAAACAGAGGACTTGGAATATGATATTCTAGAGGGCAATGGAGCCAGAATTACAACCAAGAATCACCTACCCAGAAAAAAAAACAAAAACAAGATTAATCCTCCAGGGGGAACATGGGACATTCAATGAAATAGAGAAGTTTCAAGCATTTGTGATGAAAATACTAAAAAATATGACTTTCAGATACAGAACTCAGGAAAAGCATAAGGGAATAATCAGAAAAGGGAAATCATAAAGGTATTAATAGAGGTTAATTCATTTACATTTCTACATGGGAGGATGTTACTTGTAACTCATAAGAACTTTCTCATTATTAGGTCAGTTAGAAGGAGTTTATGTTGACAGAGGACCCATTTATGAGTTGAATATGAAGAGATAATTTCTTTTAAAAAATGAAATTAAGGGGTGAGAGAGGAATGTACTGGAAGAAAGGGAAAAGGAAAAGTGGCGTGACATAAATTAACTGCCACAAAAGAGTCAAGAAAAAGCTTTCACAATGGTGGGAAAGAAGGGGAGATAAGCAGGAGTGAGTGAACCTTACTGTCAAGTACCTGAATATACTCAAAGACAAAATAATATACACACCCAACGTGGGCATAAAAATCTATCTTACCCTGCAGGAAAGTAGGAGAGAAAGGGGATATGAGAAGAGATGATAGTGATAGAAGAGAGGATCTATTAGTGGTCAGAAACAAAACACTTTTGAGAAGGGACAGGGTGAAAGGAGAGATAGAATAGAATAAATGGGCAGGAAATGCAGTTGGCAATAGTAATTGTGAAAAGAATTTTGAAGGAAGTTTCCCTGATAAAAGCCTCATTTCCCAAATGTAGAGGGAACTGAGTCAATTTTATATAAAAAGAACCATTCCTCAATTGATAAATGACCAAAAGACATGATTTATGCCCAAAGGAATATAAAATCATTCACACCCTTTGACCTAACAATACCACTACTAGGCATGTATCCCAAAAGAGATTTTAAAAAGTGAAATGACCTACATGTATAAAAATATTCATAACAGCTCTTCTCCCAGGGCAAAGAAATGAAAATTGAGGGGATGTCCATCAATTGGGGAATGACTGAATAAATTGTGATATATGATTATGATGGAATACTATTATTTTATGAGAAATGATGAACAGAATGCTTTTTTTCTGAAAAGTCCTCCATGAGCTCATGCAAAGTGAAATGTACTGTGTACAAAGTAATGGCAATGTTGTGGGATGATCAGCTGTGAATAACTTTGCTGTTCTGAGCAATACAATGATCCAAGACAACTCTGAAGAATTTATGACGAAAAATTCTATCCATACCCAGAGAAAGAACTGATTGTATCCGAATACATATTGAAACATACTTTTTTCTAACTTAATTTTTCTTGAGCGTTTTTGGAGGGAGAGGCAGGAAATTTATGTTTTCTTTCACAACATGACTTTTATAGAAATATTTTGCATAACTTCACATGTGTCTTCTCAATAGAAGGGTGGGGTAGGGAGGACGGAAGGGAGAAAATCTGGACCTCAAAGTTTTAAAAACATATATTTAAAAAATGATTTATATGTGCCTATAAAAAATAAATCATTCAAAGGAGGGGAAGAATACAGCAAAATGGAAAGTTTGAAGCATTTCCAGTTTGATAAGATCTACCAAAACTTGTGTTCCATTGTCACAGCCTTTGAGAAGCAAACATTGTTTCCACAATGAATCATCAGACATTACTGGAGGATGACTATCAGTAATATAATTTTAAAAACATCCATTAAGTGCCTAATTGATTAGAACATCATGTTAGATACTGGACACAGAAAACTACATAGATTATAGATACCTCTCTATGAGCTTGACCAGACAGAAATACTGACATAGACATAGATCTACATAAAAACTAAAATAAAACTGTGAAATTTATATAGAAAACAAAGAACAAAATATTTAACATAAGTCTATGAGTCGAGTGAGATTTGTTAAGAGGAGAAAGATGAATAAGTTTGTGAATAAAAGAAGAAGAAGACAAAATTCCAGAATGTGGTTACTACCCAATGTATCATGGTGTCGCTAATCACTCCTCTCTCTAACCTCAACATCCCCATCACTACTTTTTCTACTAGATTTTAATGGTTTATTTTATTTTTATAATAGGTTTTTATTTTTCCAAATACATTCAAAGATAGCTTTCAACATTCAATTTTGCAAAACTTTGTGTTCCAAATTTTTCTCCCACTCTTTTTCCTTCCCCCCCCCCTTCCCTAGACAGCAAGCAATCCAATATAGATTAAACATACACAAATCTTCTAAACATTTCTATATTCATCATGCTGTGCAAGAACAATCATATCAAAAAGGAAAAAAAACTACAAAAAAGAAAAAAAAACAAGCAAACAAACAACAAGAAAGATAAAAATAGTATGCTTTGATTCACCTTCAGTCTCCATACTTCTGTCTCTGGATGCATATGGCTCTTTCCATCACAAGTATATTTAGACTTCCTTGAGATAACCTCATTGTTGAAAAGAACCAAATTGGATGGTTTGTTTTCGGAGTAAAAGAGTTTAAAGGGAATTTAGAGATCAAGTCCAACGCCCTCATTTTATAGAATAACACCTGATGTCCATGGATAATGATGATAATAATTACTTACAACTTAATGTTTCAGTATTTACAAAGCACTTCAATACACAATACATTTGGCAACTAGGCTACACAGTGGTTAGAGTACTCTAGTCAAGAAGATTACTAGTTGTATGAGACTGAGAAAGCCACTTAATTCTTGTTTGCTTCAATTTCCTCATCTATAAAGTGGGTATAATAATAGTATCTATCTCCCAGGGTTATTGTGAGGATGAAAAAAGCAATAATAATGTTACACACATCATCTGGCACATATGTTATATAAATGTCAATTATTATTGTTATTGTTATTATTATTGTTATGACCCTTATCATAGTCAGGCGAGATAGTTCTGTTCATTTCTACCTTTTATAAATGAAGAAACAGAAATTCAGAGTAGTTACATATTTGTCAACTTCACATGCTTCCAAATGTTTGATCCTGGATCTTCCTGACTTCAAGTTCAATGCACTTTTTGCCACATGGATATTTACCTAAGGCACCAAAACTAATAACAGAACCAAGATTTGATTTCAGGCCATAGGATTAGATCCAGAAATAAAAGGAACCTCAGGGGCCATCTAGTTCAGCCCTCCTAATATTATAGTAACAGAAACAATTTAAGTGTTAAGTAGTTAAGGTGGCAGCTAGGTGGCACAGTGGATAGAGTGCCAAGACCAGAATCAGGAAGACTGATCTTAGGGGCAGCTAAATGGCAAAGTGGATAGAGTACTAGTGCTAGGGTCAAGAGAATTTGAGTTCAAATCTAGTCTCAGACAGTTAACACTTTCTAGCTGTGTGACCCTGGGCAAGTCACTTAACCCTGTTTGCCTCAATTTCCTCATTTGTGAAATGTCCTGGAGAAGAAAATGGAAAGCCATTTTAGTATTTTTGCCAAGAAAACTTTAAAGGGCATCATGAGGAGTCAGACATAACTGAATTGACTGAAGAACAATAAATAATTAAACTAATTAAGCTCAAGATCATACAAGCAGGTCCTTTGACTTTAGAACCAGAGTTCTTTCTAAAAGGTAACTCTGCCTCTGTAGACTTTCTGTCTCCAAAGTCAGTATTCCACTATACCATGCTATCATTAGTAAATAGTGGCAGGGCGGGGAGAGAAAATCCTAGGTGAAAAAAATCCTACCCAAGGATGTTTGGTCTATATCCATTTCAAAATAACAATAGCTAGCATTTTGAGGTTTTCAAAGCATTTTATATGTCAGTCCATCAACAAAAGCTTATTAAGAAAGCCTATTATGTGCCAGGAACTGATTTGATACTCGTAACAACTCTGTAAGAGAGATTGTACTCTTATCCCTCTTTCACAGATAAAGTTGTTATTGTCTATCCTTTGTTCTCAAAGAGGACCATGACATTAGGGAGGTGATGCAGTGACATGCAAGTGAATTGGATTTAAGTAAGGGATAGCTGTGCAGAGATGACCTGCCTCAATTTTCCTTTCAGAGTTATATAGGTCCAGTGGCCAGATACAGAGTAGTGACTGGAGAAGTCCCTGATGTAGTGGGAAAGTTGGCCTTTTTAAGCTAAGGTCTTTAACAGGTCTCAGTCTGACTGAGGCAATGCCCACTCAGTAATTAAAATTAGGTAAGAATTAAAGCAAAAAAAATAAATTATCTCCTTTACTTTGTCAAAAAAAAAATCAATCTGGGAGTGGAAGACTCTCAAGGTTTCTTGTCAAAACAGAAACAATTATTATTTATGTTCAGTTTGAATCAATCAAGGGCCAAATTATGACCAGTTAAGGCTTGACCTGGGGACTAAGGCTAAAAGAGGTGACTTATGGGACTGCTGAACAAGCATTTTGCTTTCACCTCATATTTGCACTGAGCAATCCACACTACTGATCAACTTCTCCTGCTCAACCAGTATCTAATCCATGTCTAGATTGGTGATGAGTCACCTGGGCTTGGGAAAAAAATGAAAAACAAGAAATCAATCTAGGCACTTGAGATCTCTCCTAGGAAAGCAGTCAACAGGTCATTGTAACTGTTGCTGTAGGAGAAATTCTTTTTACCTAAATTCTTTTTACCCTTCAAGGGAAATATGAGGGAGAGATCAAAGAGGCTGAATAAAAAAGAGAGAATCTACTTTTGAATAGGCTGTTCTTCTTAATTCAATGTCTAATCCTCTTGGGTGACAGTGTCTCAGCACATAACATATATGCCACTGGAAGTGACCAAAACAAAAGCGTGGATTAGGAAAAGAGCTTAAAAGAAGGGGCTAGTTTCACATTCTTAGCCCTATCACTCCTGTGACACATGTACTCTAAGATCCAAGTTATCTGATCTATTTGTTCTTCATATGTAACATTCTATCTCATATCTCTATGACTGAATTCCATTCCTGGAAAACATTCCCTTTTAACCATCATTCTTATAATTACAGCTCTCTTCAAAGATTAGTGGAAGTGTTACTAGTTACAGGAGGCTTTTCCTAAATCCTATCCCCCCATTTATCACTGCCAATTTTCTTTGCATTTTATTTGTACTTATTTATGTTTTATACATTGTTTCTTCTGATATGATATAAGTTCCTGGAAGGTAAAAACTATTTCTTTTTTATCTTTATATCCTGAGCATTTAGAACAGTGCCTAGCATATCATTTTAAATGTTTGATGATTAATTAATTTGAAGTTATCTATGTGATTAGGCAAAATCATGCTTTGAGATCTGCTCTCACACCAAAAACTAAAGTCTAGAATATAGAGTTTGAAGTCTAAGGTCCCACCTTCACCCCCACCTCTCTTTTCACCCAGTAACCCAACCCAGAACCCAAGGGATTTAGGTAACTTAGCAACACAGGATTCTGCAAGTGAAAAGCTGCAGCTTATCAGAATCAGGCAGTCATTCACACCCTTAGTTGGAGGGCACCCAATCTTCATCTCTCTTCCCTGTGCTTTTTCCCCCATGTTAGTCATTGACACCAGGATCAAAGAAAGGGAATTGACCTTAAACTGAAAGGAAGATACTCTGTCTATAAGAGGTATAAGAAGATTGACTTATTAGTTATGGAATATCTTAGAAAGGATATTTCAGTAGGACATAAAACTACCTGGACTGAGGAAGGAGCAATGTCATCAAATGGCAAGATGATGAGACTCATAAGCCATCTCCCTGCATCCACTCTCACCCCTTTCCAATCTATTCCTGTCAAATTGAAATTCCTAAAGCAGAGGTCTTCCTATGTCACCCTCATGCTTGGGAAACTTCAGAGGCTCCTTATTATCTATCTCTAGGATAAAATGCAAACACTTGTTTACAGTTAAAAACCATTCACAACCTGACTTCAGCTTATCATTCTATTTACATATTCTATTTACTCTCACCATTACCCCTACCTTGTAAACTCTCTTCTAACCAAACTGTACCACTTATTGATCCCTACACATGGTATTCCAATTCCCTTTTCTAAGGCTTTGACTCAAGTCTAGAATCTTCTCCTTCTTTACCTCCAACTCTCAGAATGTCCATCTCCCTTCAAGGCTGATTTAGAACATGTATCACAAAAAGTCCTCCTCAATTTACCTGGTTTGTAGTGCTTCCCCCCAAAAAAACTACTTTCTGTGTATTTTTGTATTTACTTTGCTGTGTAAATGGTCTTTCTTTCTCTTATACTACCCTTCCCAAACACTAGAATGTAAGCTTTTGGAAGACAGGAACGTCATGTCTCTGTGTCCCCAAGACAGTGCCTGATACATAGTCTTCCTAAGGCATGATCATTGAATTAAATTGAAGTGAATCTGAAAGATGATATCTAGTCTAAGAAGATTGTACATAAAATAGGGAGTCCTAGAAAATCAAGCATTAGTTTCAAGCATCAGAAGGGACATGTGTAGGTGGGAAAGAACATGTTCAAGAAAGGTTAACTTATTCCTTAGCATGTGTTCCAGATTAATGTTCACAGGAACTTCACAGAATGACCAGGGATCCTACTCCCCACAAATCAAAATAAGGAATGCCAGGGGCTCCCAAAGGTGACAGAGGTGAAGATTTGTAATTGTGGGAGAAAAGAACAAAAATCCTTCAAATACTGGAGTAGTTGACTGGGCACATGTGAAAAGAAAATGTCCATACTTATATTGCCCCCTCCAGCAGAAGCAGCATCTCCTTTCCACACCAATCCCCAAAGAAAAAGTACAGCAATTTATTCATTTGACCTCCGTAAATTTGTTGATTCTTCTTTCTAGCTTTCCCCTCTTCCAAACAATCCAATCTTCTCTCACACATGCCTGAAAGGAACAAGAATTAGATGAGATGATGTTTAAGGTCCCTTCCAGTTCTAATATACTATGATTTTTATGATTCTAGCTGTTGGCATCTTTAAACTCCATCCCCATTCTCTCACCCACCCCCTTCCTTAACTCTGCCAGCTCATAAATGCTGTTCACCAAAGTGTGAGACTTGTTAAAAGTTCCTCCTCCGGAGTCCAGAGTGAGAATTTGAAGCTATTATGTAACTTGAAAGTGTCAAGGAACATAGTATCTGAAAAATGACATTCTGGGGGCCTTCTCCAACCAATAAAGAATATGAGTAGCAATGGGAAAGGAGTGGGGAATGGAAGCAGTATCCAGGACACAAGGAAAAAGGAGTTAGTCTTTTAGGGAGTAGTCCCAGACAGTAGGATAATGGAACCAAAGTTTATATTTCTCTTGAGTATCCCGAAAATTATTAATAGAGGTATAAGTAGAGATACAAGAAAGAGGATAAATTATGCTCTGCTGGGGAAAGCTAGGAGAAGTCACTCAGAGAAGTTCCCATTTCTCCCCACACAGGCACTTGCCCCTTGTCCAGCACCTCCAGAATCCCTGATCACAAAAGGACCATCACCAAATAGTGCCTGCCAAAAGGTGGGCTGGGCTTCATCAGCAGGTCAGCAATAATGAGGCTATAAACAGGGTAATTACTGAGTAATTACTGGCCCTCTAAGTGCCCAGGGCAGCAAGCTGGGAATACTTGGCCAGCTCAATGCCTTGAGACTCCTGCATGCTGGAAGCCTAGCTGAAAAATCAAACAATGTGTTTGGGCTGAGATAAGGGCTTTTTTGTGAAAATTCACTCCATCTTTTTTTTTCCCTTGTTCTTTTTCATCTCCTCTCTTTCTGACACAAACTCGGTGTTATTGGAAAACCCCAGTCAGATAGGCTAGGCATCTTGTGCTTTGACCAAGAGAGTAAGAATTAGCTCACCCTCCCAGTTTCTCAAGCTGACTCCCATGTATCTCAGCAGCCCCTTTCTGAAAGTGAAGTCTCCAAAGGGATCAACCTCTTCGGAGGGCCACACCCAACAGGCCATTCTCCTAGCAACAAGTGCTAGAGACCAGCACCCTCCATGGAAAGATTCCAAATCCAGTTTTAATATGTCCACTCCTGCAGCCTGGCTAAGCAAAAGCTTGTGCTGTAGGCATAAACATAACCAAGAATAATCCGATTGTGATGCTCCTGGTTATCTGCGTGTTATTCACTTAATGTCAGAATGCACAGACTTCTGCCAGTTGTTGCTTTTTTTCCCTGGTGCCTTCTCTTCCCTCCTTCTTTTCTCCCAAGACCTACCACTAACTCCTCCTTGATTTTTCTCTCTCCTAACCCTGTCAAGGTCTGTGAGTCTGGCATCCATCTGAAAAAGGAAGATATTTAAAGCCGGAGTGGAGGAAGGAGATGACAGGGAGTAGGAAAGAATAGAAGGGGCTATAGAGTTGCAGGAAAGGGGGTTAAAAATTGAAGAAATGAAAAGTACATACAATCCTTTTAAAGCAATCTTTTCCCAAATCATAAGACATCTGCTAGTTAATAAATACAAAATGTATTATGTATAACTTGGTTTTCTCAGACAATGCTCATATTTAGCCTATTATGTTTAGAAATATAATTTATTCAGAAAAATAATACATTTACTAATTGAATTTACCTACTAGTTTAAGGTTTGTCACAAATGAAGCTTCAAAACGATGAACTTTTTAAGGAAGGTGTAAGAATGACTCATTTACTTAGTTAAGTTGGGAATGTGTGGGTAGCCCAAGGACTCTGGGAGCTTGGGGTGGGGTGGAACTGGGAGTAAGGAAGCAGGAGCTGCCACCTGAGAAATCAAGTAAACAGAGTTAAACAAAACAGCCTTTAGATTCTGCCAGTCATGAGAAACCAATTGCCTGATATAGAGTGTAAAACATAGAAAGCTAGCATGTTTTCTAAACAGAATGTCCTCCAAGGTGTCAAACAGAAATGAGAGCTCCCATTTTCAAAAAAGAAACTGGGGAGAAAGAGGGGGAAAACTGCCCAGTTGAATATAAAAGCAGCCACATTGAACTAATCAGTCTCCTTTCCTGAGCTGTCACTGTCAGCACTTTCTACTTCTCCTAAGGCTTTAGATTTATCATCTCCATGGACTTCTGGAAACTAAAGATTTCTATAAGTGATTTCTAGATTTGGGACTGTTCCAAACACAGATCTATTTTTTCCAGTATTTCTGAAGATGGAGCAAGGGAAGAAATGTACTCATTGTTTCTAATCGTGACTGGAATAAATGAATGCAACTGTCAGGGTCAGCTCCAATCCCAGGCCCTGAAAATGATGGAGTCCACTAGAGACACAAATGCATTTTGCCTTGAATTTGCAAGTTGTCTTTTTATCTTTGTCCTCACTGTGAAAAGAAACATGGGATCATGCGTTTAGTGGTATAGGGGAATTTAGAGACGATTGAATCCAAATTTTTTAACAGATGAGTAAACTGAGGCCCAGAGTTTAGATACAACTGTCCAGGGTCACAATCAAGGAAATGACATCAGCAGGATTTGAACTCAGTTCTTCCTGATTTCAAATCCAGTACTCTATACATTTCATCACACTGTTTATAAAGATCTAGTAGGGAATTTTTTTAATATAAAATTATTAAAAGTTTAAAAAATAAGTTCAGAGGCAGAGTTTGCATAGCAACATCTGAATATTTCCTCTAACATGTTTTATTCACTTTTAAAAATAAAAAGAATTGCATAATATTTTTTAAAAATAATTTCCAACTTAAGGAGAAAAAAGATTTTAATTTTTTGTTTTCTCCTCCAGGTTTTCACATCTCTAGCTGATTATTTGGTGCCTCTCCAACGCCTCATAGAAACTAAGAGACATAGCCAGAAGGGCTCCCTTGGGCTCTGACTCTGCACCCCAACTGTGCTTCATAGCCTCTTAGAAGAGGTCACTGAGCAGGTCAGAGCCTCTGCTGAGTACCCAAGGAGAGCTGAGCTCCCACTGCCTCCCTCCCGCTGCCACTGCTTAATAAAGCTTAATAAAAGGTGTGATTACCATGGCAACCCCAGTAACACTTTCAAATAGATGGCCAATTATTATTCACTCATTTACTGTTTATTGTAGTGATGCTAATCACAATGAACTCCAGGGGTGTATTAATGGAGAAGGGATATGCTCTGAGGTTGGGGATGGGGGATGGGGGATTTCATTCCTTAATATAATATCTCCCAAAGTGGGCCCCTTAGACATCTCAGAACCAGTACACTGAGAGACAAAATACAGGTGAATGGAGAGACATGTACATGTGCATTTCAGCGTACATAAACACACACAAGCACATAAGCACACCAATATTTGAGAGATAGAGAGAGATTTATATGCAAATAAAGACAGATTCACAGCTCCAGCAATGGAGCCCCCCACCCGGAGAAACCCGTGGTTTCATACACAGAAGCATGCAGACAGGCAAACACCTTTGCCTGGCACTCGCAGATATCTTGTGAGAAAAGTTTAACAGTTTTCACACTTCCCACTGGACTCTTCCCATTTCAAATAAATGAACAGCATCCTTGAACCTTTGCCAAGATGTTGAGATAAAAGTATACCCCCTACACCTTCCTCTGCCCCAAATCAGGGTATTTGTGCAGCTGCTGCACTGAGGGTGAGGAAGCCAGGGAAGGAGCCTAGGGAAGGAAGCCAGGATCAAGACAGGAGAAATTATCTATTAATTAGTGAATCCACTAAGTTGTTTCCCTCGAAACTGTTTCTAATCTCATCACAATTTCTGTACCACCTTTGTTGTATAGAAGGAAGGGCCAGGCACTGTGCTAAGTATTATTTGATCCTCAGAACAAACCTGGAGGTTAAGTCCTATTATTATCCTCATTTTAAAGAGGAAGAAATTAGAGGCAGTGATCAAGTGACTTGCCCATGGTCACACATTTAGTAAATGTCTGAAGTCAGATTTAAACCAATTTGACTTGAAGTCTTCCTGACTTTGGGACCGGCAATGTACCCCATGTGCTGCCAACCTGCCTTA
Source organism: Sarcophilus harrisii (assembly GCF_902635505.1). Classification (NCBI taxonomy): domain Eukaryota; kingdom Metazoa; phylum Chordata; class Mammalia; order Dasyuromorphia; family Dasyuridae; genus Sarcophilus; species Sarcophilus harrisii. Next base: position 492,392,373 of record NC_045428.1, read on the forward strand.
TATAAAGGGGAGAACAGTAGATTCACCAACGCGAGGCTTGAGGTTAGTCTCAGCTCCACCATTTACCGCCTCTGCAAGATAGCCTGCTCCTTCTTTCAAACTTCTTAATACCAGCACCAGGAGGAGGATTTCACATATTCCTTTTTCCCCAGAGTCATTTTCAGCACCAATACTGCCACTGTCATCAACTAACCCCTCTTTTTATTTTTTTTAACGTTTTCTTGATCCTGTCCAGATCATTGCTACTTTTATCTATGGCGCTCCAGATCATTTTCCCGTTGTACCGATAAGTTCATTGCTTAGACCACAATCTTCTTTTCTACCCTCTGAATACTCTTAACCTCATAGCTTCTGAGATTCCTCAGTTCCCATGATCTCTGGCTCCAGGCCACCTTAATCATCCTTAAACTAAAATCTCACCTTCTGCAGGAAACCTTTCTAGATATAGTGAAGCACATATCTTTATATGCTTGGACTACATCCCTAAGATCTCTTTCAAACTACAATTCTAAGATTCTTCTATACTAGATATAATACTAGTCTAGTTCAGTCATTCTCGGCCATTAAAGGATGTTTTTCATTCTAAGCCAGTTAGATTGTATTGTGTTTAGAGTTTGGTCAGGACATCTGAGTTCAAATCTTGCCTCAGAGAACCACTAGCTATGTGATCCTGGGCAAGTCACTAACTATTCTCAGCTTCAATTTCCTGATTATAGGAGTACCTATGTCATAGGAGGATGAAAGGAAATAGTATGTGAAGTGTTCTGTAATTCTTAAAGTGCTAGTCAGAAGCAAGTTTTCTGGAGGGGCAACAAGGTGGCACAATAGCTAGAGTACTCTTTGAGGGAGCCCTAAAGTAAAAAACAAAAAAAAAAAAGTGATCATTTTAACAACTCACCACCCACTGGTGTGGATAGAGCCAAGGCCAGACATAAATGTGGGTGGGTAGGTGTGAAAGTGACTTACTGGCTAACTCTACCAATGTTAGAGATATGGGGATAACACTGAGAATGGGAGACACCACTGGAGAAAGGGGGCTGATGAAGGAGTATTTTCCAACAACAAAACTAGCAACATTCAATGTACCCTTAGCTAAAGAGATCAAAGCCACAGAGGAGGCTACTTATCATTGTTTCATGTTTTGAGAGAACCTCGTTATATTTTGAAGACATTGGAAAAGTCCAAGTTCCTATTGTGCCTCTGATACTTAGGAACTATGGGCTAGTTTCTTCACCTTTCTCAATCCTCAGTGTCCCTCATCAAGCTTAAAAGTGGGAAGAATAGGGCAGCTAGGTGGTGCAGTCAATAGATTATCGACCCTGAAATCAAGAGGAACTGAGTTCAAATGTGATCTCAGACACTTAACTCGTCCTAACTGTGTGACTCTGGGCAAGGCATTTAACCCGCCTCGGGGGAAAAAGGAAGAATAATAGGCCTTGCCTCAAAGTCATGGGGGGAAAGTAGCATGAAAAAAATCTTTGATTGAAAGAGTATGAATCCCAGCTTACTTTCTACACTATGTAAACATGTCATTTAGCCTCTCAGCGTTCAGTTCTTGATCTATTACAAAGGTAACAATAGAATAAGAGACCCCAACTTCCCAAATGCATTTTCTAAATGTTAAAATGATCTGCAACTAGGAGTTACTATTTCTGACTCTGTTCATGCTCAAACTAGACTAAGAAGTTAAGGAAGGACAGAAGCTGTCCTACTTCTTACAGGGAAAACCAGAATTAATATAACTTCTCCATAACCCAGTCTATCAGCAGTGGACATACAAGTACTAGGTGTTCTGACAATTTCCCCAGTGCCTGCTACTCCTTCTTGATTTTTCCTATATCCCAGTGATTCAGAAAAGCAGTTATACACAATCAGGAAGAATTATGTGCAAATACCACCTACATTAGAGATTTTCTTTGCTAGAAACTTCCATCAATCATGCAATGACGATGATGACTCACACTTCCTTAGGGTGACATCAAAGGTATAAATTAGACACATCTTTAGATTAGACACATCTTTTTTCCAGTTAATAGTATTTTATTTTTCCAATTACTTGTAAAGATAGTTTTTTACATTTATTTTTATATTTGTGAGTTCTAAATTTTTCTTCCTCCCTTTTTCTCTTTTCCTTTCCCCTAGATAGTATGAAATCTTATATAGATTACTCGTGTATGATCATGTTAAACATATTTCCACATTAGTCATGTTGTGAAAGAAGAATGAGAACAAAGGGGAAAAACCATGAGAAAGAAAAAAAAACAAAAAAAGTGAAAATGGCATGCTCCAATCCATATTCAGACTTTATAGTTCTTTCTCTGGATTAGGATGATTATTTTTCCATCTTTAATCTTTTGGAATTGTCTTGGATCATTGTATTTCTGAGAAGCGCTAAGTCTAATAGCTGATCATCATACAATGTTGCTCTTACTATTTCCAATATTCTCCTGTTTCTATTCACTTCACTCAACATCAGTTCATGTAAGTCTTTCTAGGTTTTTCTGAAATCTCCCTGCATGTTAAGTCTTTATAGGTTTTTTCTGAAATCTGCCTTTTCATCATTTCTTATAGAACAATAGTATTCCAATACATTCTTATATCACAACTTGCTCAGCCATTCCAAAATTGATGGACATCACCTCAATTTCCTATTCATTGTCACCACAAAAAGAACTGCTATAAATATTTTTGTATAAGTGGGTTCTTTTCTCTTTTTGTGGTCTCTATGGAATATGACCTACTAGTGGCACAGATCAAAAGCTATGCATAGTTTTATAGATTTGGGGATATGATTCCAAATTGCTCTTCAGAATGTTTGGATCAATTCACAACTCCACCATCCGTACATTAGTGCCCCAATTTTCCACACCTTCTCCAACATTTATCATTTCACTTTTCTGGAATATTAGCCAAACAGATAAGTATGAAGTGATAGCTCAGAATTGTTTTAATTTGTATTTCTCTAATCAATAATGATTTAGAGCATGTTTATATGACCATAGATAGCTGTTTCTTCATCTGAAAATTTTCTGTTTATATCCTTTGACCATTTATTGATTAGGGAGTAACCTGTATTCTTATAAACTTGCCTCAGTTCTCTCTATTCCTTTGGTTTTTTTAGTTCTCTCTATTCTTGAGAAATAAGGTCCTTATGAGAAACACTGGCTGTAAAAATTGTTTTACACGTTTCTGTTTTCCTTCTATTCTCAGTTGCATTGGTTTTATTTGTTCAAAACTTTTTAATTTAATGTAATAAAAATTATCCATTTTTTTCATTTCATAGTGCTCTTTAACAATTGTTTGGCCACAAATTCTTCCCTTCTCCATAGTTCTAATTTGTAAACTATTCCTTGTTCTAATTTGCTTAGGGTATCATCCTTTCATGTCTAAATCACATACCCATTTTGACCTTATCTTGATATAAAGTATAAGATGTTGGCCTATTTTCCACTTTTCCCAGCAGTTTTGTAAATAGTGACTCTTTATTCCATAAGCTGGAGTCTTTGAGTTTATTAAACAGTACATTACTATTATCATTTATCATTGTGTTTTATGTTCCTAACCTATTCCAGTAATTCACCACTCCATTTCTAAATTAGGTACATTTGAGTAAAATCCTGATCTTCCCTGTCAAATCTCTATCTATTGTGGATGTCATTGTTGCTCTAGGAGATAAGGTATCCAAGTCTGCCCTGGTAGGTGAGCTATTCTGCTACAAAAAGCAACTAAGGACTCTCTCATGGGAGGAAATATTTGCTGTAATATTCTTGCAGAGGAGACACAGTCCCAGCCACTTCTGAAACCAAGTAGAAGAAATGACTGAAAAGCTCAATCTGAAGTACCAAGTGTGAGGAGCTGATTCCCTCTAATGGACTCTCATTGAATCCCTTCTTCCCTCTGCTGAAGGCCATCAACTCAAAGTCTGAGTCCTGTGTTCCTTGACCTGTCCCAGGATCATAGTCACATCTTTGTCTTCCTATGCTTAATGTAACTCCATGTCATTTAACCTAATACTCACTAAATAAAAATTTTAGCTCTGCATCATTGATCCTTTTAATTTTTCTTCAAAGCCTCCATTGAGTCCCAGCAGTAGGTCACCTTAGATACTTATTGGCAATTGGAGTATTAACTTTTCTAAACCTAATTTTCTTTATCCACAAAATGTAATGATTACCTCATAGGTAATAGTCTAAAATGAAATAACATAAAGGACTTTTCCAACTTTAAAGTTAAATAAACATGCCAACTATTATTAATATCATTTCTAATATCAATAATTTCAGAGTTGGAAATGAACTCAGAGTACATCTAAAAACCCATACTTGGGTGAGTTGGTAGAGGCCTTTTTATATACTGCCTGACAAGCTTAATGACTTCCAAAGAAGAAAAAACTAATACATTCCAAAGTACTTCATTCCAATTTGGGAGAGCTCTCATTTTGGAAGTTTTTCCTGACATGAAGTCGCAATTGACCTCTTTACAACTTCTACCTATTGTCACTAGTAATTTCCTTTTGAGTCAAGCAGAACAAGATCAATCATGCCCTTCCCACATCATCTTTTATTCAAGCTAAACATTTCCAATTGCTTCAACCAGTACTCATAGAGTGGGAACTTGAGACTTTCCACCACCTTGTCTGACCTTCTTGGGATGTTCTACAGCTTAACAACACTCTTCCAACAATGTAGTACTCAAAACTGATATAAACCAACCAGATTAGAGTACAACAAAGTACCTTCTTCTATCCTTCACAATAAACTGGGAAAACATTTTTTATATTCAAAGATTCTGATGAAGGTCTCATTTCTAAAATATATAGAGAATTGACTCAAATTTATAAGAAAGCAAACCATTCTCCAATTGGTAAGTGGTGAAAGGATATGTACAGACAATTTTTAGATGAAGAAATTGAAACTATTTCTAGTCATATGAAAAGGGGCTCCAAGTCACTATTGATCAGAGAAATGCAAATTAAGACAACTTTGAGGCACCACTATACATCTATCAGATTGGCTAAGATGACAGGAAAAGATAATGATGAATGTTGAAGGGAATGTGGAAAACAGAGACAGTGATACATTATTGGTGGAACTGTGAATAAATCTAACCATTCTGGAGAGCAATTTGGAACAATACTCAAAAAGTTATCAAACTGCATACCCTTTGACCCAGGAGTGTTTCTACTGGGCTTATATCCCAAAGAAATCTTAAAGGAGGGAAAGGGATCCACATGTGCAAAAATTTTTGTGACAGCCCTTTATGTAGTAGTAAGAAACTAGAAACTGAGTGGATGCCCATCAATTGGAGAATGGATGAATAAATTATGGTATATGAATGTTGTGGAATATTATTGTTCTTTAAGAAATGACCAACAGGATGATTTCAGAGAGTCCTGGAAAGATTTACATGAACTGATGCTGAATGAAATGAACAGAACCGAGGAGATCATAATACATGGCAACAACAAGACTATACAACAATCAATTCTGATGGAGGTGGCTCTCTTCAACAATAAGATGATTCAAACCAGTTCCAAATGTTCAGTGATGAAGAGAGCCATCTATACCCAGAGAGAGGAACTGAGTATGGACCACAACATAGCATTTTCCCCTTTCTGTTGTTTTTTGCTTGCATTTTTGTTTCTTTCTCAGGTTTTTTTTTCCTTCTTGATCTGATTTGTTTTGTGCAGCAAGATAACTATATAACTAAGTGTATATATATATATATATATATATATATATATATATATATGATTTAACATATATTTTAATATATTTAACAATGCCATCTAGGGGAAGAGATGAGGGGAAGGAGGGGAAATTTTGGAACATAAGATTTTGCAAGGGACAATGTTGAAAAAAATTACCCATGCATATATTTTGTAAATAAAAAGCTATAATAAAAATTTTTAAAAATAAGGAGGAGGTGAAGATGATGTCTAGAACAGAAAAAGCATGGTGTACCATAATGTGGAAATGACTAGGGAAAAAAGGAAGTCATTTCAATAATTGTGGGTCAGTTTGCTCTAGAATAAATGAATGGCTTCAGGAGCTATTAAATTTTTAATACAAAAAAAGAGAAAACTATGCTTCATTTAATACGATCCAATATTTTACTTGCTTTTTGACTGCCATGCCATATTTTTAACTCATTGAGTTTGTTATCCATTAAACCCAGAAGGGCCAGTTAGGTGGTAAAATGGATAGAACCTCAACCTGGGAATCAGAAGGACCTGAATTTACATCTGGTCTCAGAAACTTACTAGTTGTGTGACCCTGGACAAGCCACTTAACCCTGTTAACTTTAGCTTCCTTATCTGAAAAAATGAGTTGGAGAAGGTAATTGCAAATTACTATTCTAGTATCTTTGCCCAAAAACTGGGGTCACAGAGAGTCAGACTTGACTGAAGATGACTGAACAACAAAACCCAGTAATCTTAACATCCTACAAGATCACTTCAGCTCTAGGACTCAAACAACATCAATGCTATTTACTGAAGAGTCCCCTCCCTTTGAATGGGAATTGGACAGTTCTTTCCAGAAACTCCATGTTAGTGAGAGGCTCTAGACCAACCATCTCTTCATTTCTCACTCAATTGCACCCCTATGAATTTTTCTATCACATCCTTGTGATGGACATATTCCATCCCCTCATACCTTTTCATCTTCCTTTTATGTAGTCCTCCCCAATTAAATTGTACATTCCTTGAGAACAGAGATTATCTTTTTTTTTGTATTTGTATTTCCAGCACTTAGCATAGTACTTGGCACATTAGTAGGGTTTAGAAAATGCTTATTGACTGATTAAAATCCCATTTTTTAAAGATGAATTGTTTGTTGCTTACCCATTCCTTTCCCATTTTGCACATATGTGGTTAATTTTTCAAATCCAAATTTAAGACTATAAGTGTTCTTTTTGTCATGGTCTTTTTGAACCCTAACTTTACCATCTAGTGTGTCAGTCATTCCTCCAAACTTTGCTTCATCTGTACATCCAATAAGTATATCATTTATGTCTTTCTCCAAGTTATTGATAAAAATGACTAGACAGAGCCAAGCAGAGATTCCTGAAATGTTCTACAAGAAACTTGTTTTTTCAGACACTGAACTATTAATGATTATTCTTTGATTTCAGAAATAATGAAACAATTTGAAATACTTCCAACACACACTCTTTTATTTCCCACAAGAATGTTATTGTTCAGTTGTTTTCTGTCATGTCTGACTCTTTGTGATGTCATTTGGAGCTTTCTGGGTAAAGACACTAGAGTGATTTCCTTCTTTAGCTCATTATACAGACTGAGGCAAACAGAATTAAGTTGCCCAGGGTTACACAGGAAGTGTTTGAGACCAGATTTGAACTCAAATTCCTCACTTCAGACCCAGCACTCAATCCACTACAACATTTAGTTGCCCTAAGAATACCCAAGAAGAGCATGAATTAATAAATTGGATACTCATCTAAGACAGCAAAACAATAGAGGACCAGGACTTCAGAGCGTGCTTTCAATGATGGTAATCATTTTACCTGTATCTTTTAGTATAATACCAGGTCTTCTGATCAATCAGTTGGGATAAGATGTGTCCATCAGCAATCCTAATTCCTTTCCCACCAACTTGTACTCACTTTGTCAACCAGTTAACAAGCATTTATTAAATATTCACTATGTCAAGCACTATGCTAAATTGTCCAATGTTTATACCTATTGTTAATTCAACAAACATTTGCTAAATGCCTGCTGTACATAACTCATGGTACTAGGGCTCTAGAGTTTATATGGTTGCTACCAGATTAATTATATAGTTACCCCATGAATCCTTTCCAAGGTACTGAAACTTCTTTTTCACTGAGGCAGTGAGTCAATAAGCATGTAGTTAGCATTGTACACTAAGTGCTAGAATTACAAAAAGAGTTGAAAGACAATTTCTGTATTCTGGAAGCTCACAATCCAGTGGGGAAGACAAAAAGCAAATAAATAGGTGCAAACAAGCTACATATAGGACAAAATGGTAATAATTAAAAGAGGGAAGGCACTAAAACTAAAAGGGATTAGTAAAGACTTCCTATAGATGAGATTTTAGTTGTGACTCAAAGGAGGCCAGAGAATCCTATAAGTGGCAATAAGGAGGAAAAATATGCAAGATATGAAAACTAGTCAGAGAAAAGGTTTGGAGTCAAGAGAAGGAGTGTCTAGTTGGTGGAACATCAAAAAATCTAGTGTCACTGGATCAAAGAATACATGGCAAGGAGTAAGGTATAAGAAGACAGGAAAGACAGAAATAGGGAATAGGTTTTGGATGGCTTTGAATGTTAGAGATGATTTTGTATTTGATCTTAGAAACAATAGGGAATCTCTGGAGTTTATTAAATAGAAAGGCTAGAATGGTTGGACTTGCACCTTAGGAAAATCACATTAGTGGCTGAATGAGCATGAATTAGAGTTGAGAAAGATTTGAGGCATTTAGACCCACCAAAAGGCTATTTAAATAGTTCAAGCATGAGATGATAAGGGCCTGCATCAAAGTGGTAAGTATCATAGGAAAGATAGGGAAATATTTTAGAGATGTTGAAAAGATAAAATCAACAGGTCTTAGAAAACAGATTGGACAGAGGTCAGAGCCAAGATGGCAGAGAGGACATATGCTTCTTTCTGAGCTCTCCTACTACCCTCACACTAATTATGAAATCCAACCTCTGAAATAGTGCTGTTCTGGCAGAATCCACGAATATTGGGAGTACAGCAAATTACCAGCAGAAAATAATTTTGAAGATCACCACAAAAGGTCTGTTTTGATTGGGCACAGTCACAGTAGGAGGCCAGGCACTGGCAGAGAGAGGCAATGCAGAGTCAGTGCACTCTGAGCAGACCAAGGGCACGATGCAGTCTCCACAAGGAGGAGAATATACATGGAGGACTCTACACAACATGGAGGAGTGTTGGCTATTCTGCCCTGAATGTAAGCCAGTAGATCAGCAGAGAAGTTATAAAACATCCAACGGAAACACAAAGGGTAAAGAGTGAACCCCAAAGCACCAGAGTGTCACACCCACCCTGCACTGGGAGTGACTCAGTGCAATCCCAGCACAGCTGTGGCTGCTTCCATTTTCTGTAGAGGAAGCTTGGAAAGCCTTAATTGCCCTAAAAGCAGATCCAACATTTGTTTGTTTGTTTGTTTAATGAGTAAAAAAGCAAAATGAGCTCTAACTATAGACAGCTTTTATAGTAAAAGAGAAGAACAGATTTCAAATCTTGAGGAGACTAAAAGCAGATTGTCTCCAGATGAAGCCCCAAAGGATGATATAACCTAGTCCCCACCACACAAAACTCTCCTAGATGAAATTAAAAAGGATCTTAAAAGAGAGCTAGAAGAAAAATGGGGAAAGGAAAGGAAAACTTTGCAAGAGGATTTGGAAAAGACATATAACTCATTAAAAGATAGATTGGAAAAAGAAAACAATTTCCTGGAAAACAGAATATGTGAATTGGAAAAGGTAAAGAACTTCCAGGAAAACAGAAATTGTGAACTGGAAAAAGAAAATAACTCCTTAAAAAATTTTTGTGAAATGGAAAAAAATTCCATAGAACAAAACAACTCATTTAAAAACTGAATTGGACAAATTTTAAAAAAAGTAAATGAAGAAAATAATTCATTAAAAATCAGAACTGAACAAATGCAAATGAATGACTCAATGAAATATCAAGAATCAGTCAAGCAAAACCAAAAAAATAAATAAAATTTTTAAAATGTTAAATACCTACTTGGGAAAACAGCAGACCTGGAAAATAGATCTAGGAGAGATACTCTCATGATTATTGGACTCCCTGAAAATCATGATGAAAAAAAAAAAGCCTATACACTAGTTTTTTCAGGCAATTATCAAAGAGAACTGCCCAAATCTTGTAGAATCAGAAGGTAAAATAGTCATTGAAAGAATTCATCAAATATCTCCTGAAAGAGACCCCAAAATTAAAACTCCAAGGAATATTGTGACTAAATGTCAGAACTATCGGATCAAGGAAAAAATATTTCAAGCAGCCAGGAAAAAACAATTCTAATACTGAGGACTCACAATAAAGATTACTCAGGATCTAGCAGCTTCCACATTAAAGGATCAAAGGGCCTAGAATTTAATATTCTGAAAGGCAAAGGAACTTGGAATGCAGCCAAGAATAAAGTACCCCACTAAACTGAGCATTTTTTTCCCAGGGAAGAAGATGGACATTCAATGAAACAGGTGAATTCCATTTATTTCTGATGAAAAAACCAGAGCTAAACAAAAAATTTGACCTCCAAATATAGAACTCAAGAGAAACATAAATAGGTAAAAAGAATTCTTGAGAACTGTATTTCTGTTATGGGTACAGTAAAATTTTATTTACTGTTTTAATATAAAAATGGAACTTGAGGTAGAAAGGGGATTGTACCAGGAAAAGGGAAAAGTGGAGGTAAAAAGAGGGAAATTACATCTCAGGAAGAGGCAAAGAAAACCTATTGTATCTGAGGGAAAGAAGAGAGGGAGATGAACATTGTGTGAACCTTACTCTCATCAGATTTGGCTCAAAGAGAAAATATTAGTCATAGTTTACAGAGAAACTTCTCTCACCTTATTGAAAAGTGGGAGAGGAAAAGCAAAAACTGAAGGGGTAGGCTAAATAGAAGGGAATACAGAAAGAATAGGGGAAAGGTATAAGAAAGGGGGAGGGACTCTAAGGGGGAAGGATTCTAAAGGAGGAGGGTTGCTTGAGGCAAGCAGTGCCCATAAATTAAATACTTATTTAGTATGTAGTAAAGGGGAGGGGGTAAGTGGGAAAGGAAAGAGAAAAGTATAATCTGGGGATAATAACATGGCAGGAAATACAGAATTAGTAGTTTTAACCGTAAATTTAAATAGGGTGAACTCTCCCATAAAGCAGAGGTGGATAGCGACTGAATTAAAAGCCAGAATCCCACAATATGTTGTTTACAGGAAACACATTTAAAGCAGGATGATACATACAGAGTAAAGGTAAAAGGCTGGAGCAGAATCTATTATACTTCAGTGAAGTTAAAAAAAAAAAAAAAAAAAAAGCAGGGCAGCCATCCTGATCTCAGATTAAGCAAAAGCAAAAATTGATCGAATTAAAAGAGATAAGGAAGGAAACTATCTTGCTAAAGGGTACTATAGATAATGAAGCAATGTCAATACTAAACATACATGCACCAACTAGTATAGGATCTAAATTCCTAAAGGAGAAGTTAAGAGAACTGCAAGAAGAAATAGACAGCAAAAATATAATAATGGGAAATCTCAACCTTGCACTCTCAGAACTAGATAAATCAAACAATAAATAAGAAAGAAGTTTAAGAGGTAAATAGAATACTAGAAAAGTTAGATATGATAGATCTTTGGAGAAAAATTGCATGGAGACAGAAAGGAGTACACTTTCTTCTCAGCAATTCATGGAACCTATACAAAAATTGACCATAGATTAGGATATAAAGACCTCAAAATGAAATGCAGAAAGGCAGAAATAATAAAGTCATTCTTTTCAGATCATGATGCAATAAAAACTACATTCAATAAAAAGCCAGAGGAAAATAGACCAAAAAGTAATTGGAAATTAAATAATCTCATTCTAAAGAATGAATAGGTGAAACAGCAAATCATAGACACAATTAATAATTTCATCCAAATGAATAACAATAATGAGACAACATACCAAAATTTGTGGGATGCAGCCAAAGTGGTAATATGGGGACATTTTATATTTCTAGAGGCTTACTTGCATAAAATAGAGAAAGCGAAGATCGATGAATTGGTTTGCAATTTAAAAAGCTAGAAAAAGATCAAATTAAAAACCCCCAATCAAATACTAAACTTGAAATTCTAAAAATAAAAGGAGAGATTAATAAAATAAAATTGAAAGAAAAAAGTTATTGAATTAATAAATAAAACTAAATTGGTTTTATGAAAAAAACCAACAAAATAGACAAACCTTTGGTAAATTTGATTAGAAAAAAGAAAGAGGAAAATCAAATTGTTAGTCATAAAAATAAAAAGGGAGAACTTTCCACTAATGAAGAGGAAATTAGAGCAATAATTAGCAATAATTACTTTGCCCAATTTAATGCTAATAAATTTGATAACCTAAGTGAAATGAATGAATACCTACAAAAATATAGGTTGCCCAGATTAACAGAGGACGAAGTAAATTCCTTAAATAAAATTCCTATTTTAGAAAAAGAAATAGAATAAGCTATTAATCAACTCCCTAAGAAAAAATCCCCAGAACCAGATGGATTTGCATGTGAATTCTACCAAACATTTAAAGAACAATTAATCCCATACTATATAAATTATTTGAAAAAATAGGGATTGAAGGAGTCCTACCAAATTCCTTTTATGACACAGACATGGTACTGATATCTAAACCAGGTAGGATGAAAACAGGGAAAGTAAATTATAGACCAATCTCCCTAATGAATATTGATGCAAAAAACTTTAAATAAAACATTAGCAAAGAGATTACAGAAAATCATCCCCAGGACTTCACTGAAAGCACTACCCAGACACTGATACATTGTTGGTGGAATTGTGAATACATCCAGACATTCTGGAGAGTGATTTGGAACTATGCTCAAAAAGTTATCAAACTGTGCATACCCTTTGATCCAGCAGTGCTATTACTGGGCTTATATGCCAAAGAGAGCTTAAAGAAGGGAAAGGGACCTGTATGTGCAAAAATATTCATGTCAGCCCTTTTTGTAGTGGCTAGAAACTAAACACTGAATGGATGCCATCAACTGGAGAATGGCTTAATAAATTGTGGTAAATGAATATTATTGTTCTTTAAGAAATGACCAGCAAGATGATTTCAGAAAGAATTGGAGAGACTTTCATGAATTGATGCTAAGTGAAATAACAGTACATGGCAACAAGATTATACAATGATCAATTCTGATGGACGTGGCTTTCTTCAACAGTGAGATGCTTCAAACCAGTTCCAATTGTTCAGTAATGAAGAGAATCAGCTAGACCCAGAGAGAGAACTATAGGAAATGTGGACCACAACATAGCATTTCCATTCTTTCTGTTATTGTTTGCTTGCATTTTTGTTTTCCTTCTCAGGTTTTTTTTTCTTTCTAGATCAGATTTTTCTTGTGCAGTAAAATAACTGTGTTAATATGTATATTTATATTGGATTTAACATATACTTTAACATATTTAACAAGTATTGACCTACCTGCCATCTAGGGAAGGACGGGAGGGGAAGGAGGGAAAAATTTGGAACAGTAGGTTTTGCAAGGGTCAATATTGAAAAATTATCCATGCAAACTGCATTTAATTGAAAGATGGAGCTCTTGCAAGTCGCTTCCCCTGTGTGCATGCCCTGACACTGTTCCTGACTCCTTTCTCCAGCTTTGAAATAGACACATTCAGGCACACTTGTACATCCACCTTGGATTCAGGAAAATCTGAATTTTAATGTGAGGACGCTTGCTATGTGACCCTGCACCAGTCACTTGGTTCCCTCTAGACCTTCCTCATCTGTCAAATGAGGGGTTTGTATTATATGAGTCTTAATGTTCCTTAGAGCTTGGAAAAAAATCTATGATCCAAACATAAATTTCCATAACAATGCAAAGCCCCCTGCAGTTCTCTGCAGAGGGCCACCCTCCCCCTCCTTCTCTCACTCCTACTTCTGCCATTATGTACTCAGATTGAGTGGATACAGGAAGAGGGAGGAGAAGATGAAGAGCTTCAAGTAGAAACAGATGGATGTGGGACTGAGGATGCTCAACCCACACCTGTCCAAGGCTCTGTGGTTTTTGTTTCATCAATATCAAGGCACCTGACAACCTTGGAAACAACCCGCCCCTCAGAGAGAACAGGCCCCCAACAAAACTCAGCCATCAGTGACCAGGACAATACAAGGCATGCAAGTTCTGGAGTGTCTAATCCACACCTCACCCCTAACCTGTTTCCACTTTGCTGCAGAACCAAATGTTCCAAAAGAACAAATAACCCTAAGTCTCACTCATAAAATGACCCAGTTCTCCACCTGAGTAGTATACCCTAACTCTCAACAAGCCATGTCAGATTAAAGTAAATAGATGTTGTCTATGATCACTTGATATGCCCATTTAGATATAATCAAGGGTGTGGAATCAGCGGTGTTTCCAAAAGGATACCTCTGGTGGCCTTCTTTGAGATCTGAAACTTCCTCCATTGAAGTCATTCTTTTGGGCTAAGGCATGATCTTAATAATCAGCATATTAACTGGAAGAAAGAACATATTAGCACCCATTACCCTAGTATGTGATGTTCTAATGAAAAGAACACCAAATTAGGAGATCTGGATATGAATCACAACTCTGCTCCCATATCACTTGTGAACAAATCCCTTCACCCATTACTGAGCCACAGCTGTTTTCTTCAGTAAACTAATAGCATTGGGCTAAACTGTTAATTTCCTTTTGAGTTCTAAATCTATGAAAGCTAAGTGGCAAAGTGGATAGAGTGCCAAACCTGAGATCAGAAACACCTGAGTTCAAATCCAGCTTCAGATAATCACTGTGAAATCCAGGCAATTTTCTCAACTTCATTTTCCCCATCTGTAAAATGAGACTAATAATGACACCTTCCTCCCCACGGTTCTTGAGAGGAACAAACAGAATAATATTTTTCAAGTGCTTAGCATAGTGCCTGGCCATGATAAAGGCTTAATTAAATGTTTGTTTCCTTCCCATAGTTTATTTATCAGAAGAGCTAGCTGACTTCTCACAAGCGTCTCAGAAGAGTGAGAAATTTTAAAGGTTCAGAGGGGTTAAATAAAGATTTCAGAACATGGGGTACTAGTGAGGAAGGCAGACCATGGCGAGCCCAGTCCAGCCAAGGGTAACATGAGAAGAATGAATGCCAAGATTGGTGTTTGGTGCTCAAAGAGAAGAATGGGACACATAGTAGAATGGTCCATATACCTATTTTCCAAAAAGAGGTCAAGGAACAATAAAACATAGTTCATTAGAGGGAGCACTGGATTTGGAATCCAAAGACTTGTATTCAAATCCCAATTCTACCACTTCTTGGAGGAGTTAAAATAGTCTTAAATTATCTTAAAATAGTCTAATTAGCTGGTGAAGTTTCCTTATCTGTAAAAATTAAGTAAGTATGACAGGAGTTAGAGCATATGAACTCTATGATCCCTTGGTCTTTTGCTGAGATCCCAACATTTGCCACATCAATGGCTCCCTTGGGTCCCAAACAAAGCTCTGCTGAGACTCATTCCATAGCTCCTTTAAAGCTGGCCTTTAAAGAGTGGTTTCCTAATAAAAGTGATAATAGTTTTAGGAAAGGAAAAGGGAAGGGAACAAGCATTTATTATATGCCTATTATGTTCCAGATATTGTGCTAAGTACTTTACAGATATTACTTCATCCTCACAACCTCCTTAAAGATAGGTACTTTTATTATCTTCAATTTATACTTAAGGAAACTGAGGCAGAAAAAGGTCAAGTGATTTGTGCAAGATCACACAATTATAATATAATTAATACAATTGTTTGCATTTACTTTTAAATTTTAACTGACATTTAAACTGTGCTTTAAAGTTAAGAAGCATTTTTTGTAAATCATCTTGAGTCTCACAACAATTTTGTGAGATAAGTGCTATTATTATCCCCAAATTACAGATGAGGAAACCATTGATTGAGAAAGTTTCAACTTATATGTATGAGTTAGGATTTGAATTCAGGTCTTGCTGATACCAACTCTGCAACTACTACTCTATCCACATTATTTCTCAGTCTTAACACTGTTTCTACCTGCAATAATCCCTTCCCATATGACAGACCTCTTACTAAGTCTAGAAAATAACACAATGGATTTAGGATGATAACTTTGGAGCTCTGGAGGGACCACAGAGGCCAGCTAGTTCAATGGCAGATAAGGAAACTGAGGCTCAGAAAAATTAATGACTTCTTCAAAGTGACATAAGTAGTAAGTATTAGACATGGGACTTGAATCTATGTCTTTCGATTTAAAGAGCATAGTTCTTTACCCTGTACAAAGCTACTACACTGCCTATAATGGGGCAAATCACTCACCCTCTCTAGCATTCCATTTCTTTATGTATAAAATGAGAGAACAGGATTCTAAAAACTAATCTTTTAACAATCAGTGAGGATGACCATCCTAATACTCCACTTACCTCTCTCTCTTTCTCTCCCACCTGCCCCACAGGAGACCAAAAAACATCTTGGAAATGGAAAACAATGATCAAACAGAAAGCAGAAGAGCTAGAAAGTCTGCAGGACCCCCACCCTCCCCACCCTAATCTGACCCTCAGTCAGGGACTCTCTTACTAGTTACTACAGTGAACCATCAGGAAATCTGCACCCAATTGTTCCATCTGCAGCAAAAGGCCAGGGATGCAGCCAGTCAGCCATGGTCCAGGACAGCCTCCTTTCTTCCTTGCCCCTCTCCTCTTCTCCAATGTCAGCCTGGAGAGTTTGGTCCAGATTCCTAATCTTACACAGTCACCTTCCAACTGAACTTGGGGTCTCTTGGGTGTAGAACTCCAGGTGCCCGCTCCCCGTCTGTCTCCTTCCGGAAGCAGCGAGAGCTCATTGCATGGCCCATTTTTCAAAGTTTGACGTCAATTTGCGGCCTTAGATTGGTTTTTGTTTTTCTGTGGTTTGTTTTCTTTTTGGTGATGAATGGTCATTGTCAAGGAGACTTAGAAGAAGCGATAGGCAGGACGTGGAGGTGGGGGAGGAGATATCAACATGGTGTTTTTGTTGGGTTATTGTTTGTACTTTTTTTTTCTTTTAGGTAAGAAAAAGGAGAGGGGAGAGAAGAACCTGAGGTAAGTATCTGGACACTTATATGATGGTCCTAAGAGACCCAGTCCTTCACAATATCCACAACCACAACATCCCTATCTTGGAAAAACCAGGGTACCCCCTTTTTTCCCCTCTCTCTACAGATACACACACACACACACACACACACACACACACACACACACACACACACTCCTGGTCCTGGAGACAGGCAGCATGTCACAGCCATTGCTGCTGATGCTGTCACCCGCAGATAAATACAGCCAAAACAGACCCAGAAAATTATTTCCTCTTAATGGAAAAATTATCAGGCTCCAAGCAGCCCGATCTGAGGGCTTTTAGAAAGAGAAATATACTTGAGCCTCCCCTCCAGCCTCCTCCCTTCTTCTCTGCTGTCCCCTCTGGGGACACCTCTGTAAAAATCACCCCCTTCTAGGGCTCCCTGCCTGGGAAAACAGACACACCCACTTTACCAAGAATATTGGGCTTAAAATCCTGGATTGTCAGAGATCATTGAAACCAACCTTTTCATTTATCAGTTCAGGAAACTGTGGTTTCATCAAAGGGGGTGATCTTGAGCTAGTTGGGGGTAGATATAGACCAAAGATTCATCTCTACTGACTCTGTCTCCTGATTTTTCCCCAATGCTCTGTTATCTAGATGTTCCTTAGGCTTTTTGTTAGCCAAGCAAATAACACAGGCTTAAGCTTTAAGGGAAATCAAGACACAGGCAAGACCCAGCCTTAATACAGCAGGCTAGTCTTCCTCCCAATTTTGTCTTCTTGGCCCAAGTCAATTCCGGATTTTGGAGTCTCTTCGCTTTAGCTTCAGGAAGAGAGTGAGGGTGATCTGAGAAATGGCTCTGAGACTTTGAGCTTCTCTGCAGTATTGCCTCAGGTAAACAGATTACTACATATTGATAGTCCTTTAGCAACCTCTGGCTCTTTCTTCTTTCTCTTACTTTCCTCAATCCATATAGGATATCATACTCTTACCTGCTGGTGCTTACCCAAAGGAATGTAAATTTTGATCACAGAAACTTCAATATGGGACTAGAATCATGCCTTAAACTCAAATCACTCGGGCTATTATTGACTGACAAACAATAGGTCCCAGGCCAAGCCCCGTTTGGTCACTGTTTGGCCCTGATTGATTCAAAGTGAATGTAAATAGAAATTGTTTCTGTTTTGACCAGAAACCCTGGGGGTCTTTCAGATTGGATTTTTTTTCTTTTTTTTTTGTAACTAAATAAAAGAGGTCTGCCTCATATCTTACCTAGATTTAATTACTGAATGGGAATTGTCTCAGCCAAACTAAGACCTTTGAAAACCTTAGCTTAAAAAGGCCAAGGTCTCCCATTGCATCCAAGGCCATGTGCAGGCATCCTGATTTATATCTGGCCACTGGACTCAATTTGCTCTGAAGGAAAAAGTGAGATGATTTTGCACAGCCCTCCCTCACTTCAATCCAATTCACTTGCATGTCACTTTGCTGATATCATGGTCCTTTTTGAAGGGCAAACAACAACAATGAAGATTTGGACAGTGATTGGGATCAGAAACGGGCTAATAGTCTCTTTAATCTGAACTTGCCCTGTAGTCCTGAGTTCTATTTCAGCTGCTTAGGACCAGAGCAGCTCTCCTCCATCTAAGTCAGTCTCCCACTCATCTTTGCCAGCTGGATGTGCCTGAGTAGGGGCTGCCTGGTTCTCATCCTGCTGCTGGTATATACAGGAAATCTATCAAGAATTGCTATAGGGACAGCCAAATAGAACTGAGGATAGAGCACTGGCCTGCCACTTCCTAGCTGTGTGACCCAGGCAAGTCACTTACCCTGAATGGCTTACACAAAAAAAGAATTGCTTTGTTCCTTGTTCATAGATAGATGTGAGCTACATCTCTGTCTTTTAGGAGATTCTCTGGATCTGAAACATAATGTTAAAGAGGAAGATTTGGAACTAAAAGAATGGAATTCTAGTTCTGACTCTGATACTTACTGTTTGGATGATCTTAGAGAAGTCAGATGACCTGTGTTCAAATTTCCTCAGTCTTTTTCATGAGGTAAAATGGACACTAGGAGTAGTAAATAGAAATAGATTTGAGAAAGCAAAAAATTGTCAAAAGAATATTATATATTGTATTCCTCTTCTATTTTTTTCTTATTCTGTTTTTAAGTTTTTTTAAAAAGAAAGTAGTTTAAAAAAGACTATTATGTAAAAATAGCATAATAGAGATTCAATTCACAACATAGAGCAACCATGACAAGTCATCCATCATAGATATTACAAAGTTTTACTATTTATTATGTGAATTAACAAGGGGAAAGATAAGTTCACTAATGGAACTCACAATTAACTTGGAGGAAGAAACCATTAGAGGGAAGATGCTATGAGGTACCCACTTTATAACAGCCTTAGTTCTGAAAAGCAGTTAGCAAGGAAAGGGGTACTATTTATTTACATGAATAGCTTCATGGACTCAAGCATTTACAATGCAGAATCATAAACGAATGAGCAGTTTGTATTTCAGCTTACACAACTTTTAAAGACTTAGGGAAGTGGAGGCAGGACCTATGAAGTAAGGGAAGGAATCAGGGAGGAGTTTGGCAGCTCAGAGACAGGGTTTAAGGATCAGCCAGATAGAATTCACCTGGCTGACCAGGTTTCAGATCTGTCTAGAGATTTGCTAATCAAGTTATCAAAGGTTGTTTAAAGATGCTAATAAGGCAGTCTCAGTGCATTAGGGCTGTCTTAACCATGGTAGTAAGACAATCCGGAAGCTAAGCTTCTAGGATGAGCATTTTAGTATTTCCTGACAAAGGGAGAAAATAAGTTGGTTTCAGATTTCATATTATTGCCTGCTTGATTTTGAAAAGTCAGACCCTTTCATTATCTGTGGTGTCTTCTGATGTTCTTTCCAGTTCAGGATCTATGATTTTATGATTTGGTCAACTAGGAACATATTTTCAGGAGGGTAGAAAAGTCACTCTTCCTATCTGGATTTCAATAATCTCAGCTGTAAATGAGAGTCTTGGATCTGATGTCCTTTAACAGCTTAAAAGACTAAGAGAATAGAGAGTGAACAGTGAATTAAAAGGGAATTTAGTTAGAACAGAAGACAGAAAAAAGGAAAGAAAGCTTTAAGTTCAATAATAGCCTTGCATCAGAAGAACTGTTTCTCGTATAGAGCAAAAAACTTGAACTAGATCAGGAAACTCAGTCTAGAACAGAAGTATGAGTTGACAACCAATAACCTAGACAGACATTTCTTATTCTGAATCACCAGTAATCATAATTAATCATTTGGGTCCAAGGCAAGCAACATGGACGGTACCTTCAAATCAAAAATTTTTTAAGAAAAATTCCTTAGGATCACCTCAGAAACAGACATCTGGAAAGATTCTTTAGATACTGGCCACCATCCTACATACCTATCACAGGAGACTGTCAAGATATAAGAAAAAGATGAGTTGTGATTATAAAGTAACAAGACTGTTTTTCTTATAAACATATTCAAACTCCGATATGTAGTAGAATGAAATCACAAGATTTGAAGTTAGAAGATAATGGTTTGAATCCCAAATTGGCTACTTACTACCTAAATAACCTCTCTATATATCAGGCTTTTCTTCTACAAAATGAAGGTGTTAACCTCTAACATCCCTTCCAGCCCTAATCCTATGATATGTCCAGAGAAACAAATCATGACAAGAGTAAGACAACTAGGGTTTTGTCCCAAGAGGGTAGCAAGAGTACCCAACAGGTTAGCATATAGATACAACTGCTTAGCACCAAATTAGCAAATAAAATTCATTAAAATAAATAAACCACCTGCTGTCACTTTGACATAGTAAAAAAAAAGTGCTGAACTTGGAATGAGGAAGACCTGGATTTGATTCTTACCTTAGTTACTTATTGCCTATGTGATTCTAGACAAATCACTTAACTTTTCTGCACTTTAGTTCCCTCATTGTAAAGAAAGGATGGAAAATAATATCATTTATCTTGTGAGGTTGTTGTGAGGATCACAGAATAATAATATAAAGAAAATGTAAATTTTAATCTTTGAAATGCTTGTTAAGTTTTTTTTGATTTTTTATGTATTTTGTGTCACTATGATTATTCCCATTACCCATTCTCCCCTCTCCTTCCCAGACACCCATTCTATATAACAAATAATAATTTTAAGACAAAAAAGAAAAAAAATCAGTATAATTTATTGCTATATCAAAAAAAAGTCTGAAAACATATATAATGTGCAACATTTAAGAATTCTTCACCTTTTCAAAGGTGCAAGAATGTCTTATATCTCTTCTCGCCAATCATGTTTATTCTTTACAATTTTACAATATTCACTTTTGATTTTATATTTGTAATTGTTCTTTTCTATTTACATTTTTGCAGTTATTATGTATATTGTTTTCTTGACTGTTTACTTTATTCTGCACTGGTTAATTTAGATCTTTTCGTGCTTCTCTATATTTGTCCCATTTATCATTTCTTATGGTTCTGTAATATCCCATTATATTACAAATCTTTAAATCACCAGATAAATGTGGGCTGTTTTTATGATGTGATCTCATGTTCTTCGCTGGCTAAACTTCAAGAGAAATGACCCTTCTCCTCTTTCCCCTACTCCTGCTCCCAAAAGTAGCCTCCCCAGGAGCAGTTTTGCAGAGTATTCTTCCAAGTGGGCTGGTGTTTCAGGGTCTCTGTCTGAATTTGCTTTTAAAAATATGTCTGACATTGATTCATTGTTGGTGGAGTTGTGAACGAATCCAACCATTTTGGAGAGTAGTTTGGAACTATGCTCAAAAAGTTATCAAACTGTGCATACCCTTTGATCCAGCAGTGTTACTACTGGGATTATATCCCAAAGAGATTATAAAGAAGGGAAAGGGACCTGTATGTGCACGAATGTTTGTGGCAGCCCTTTTTGTAGTGGCTAGAAACTGGAAACTGAATGGATGTCCATCAGTTGGAGAATGGCTGAATAAATTGTGGTATATGAAAATTATGGAATATTACTGTTCTGTAAGAAATGACCAACAGGATGATTTCAGAAAGGCCTGGAGAGACTTACACGAACTGATGCTGAGTGAAATGAGCAGGACCAGGAGATCATTATATACTTCAACAACAATACTAGATGATGACCAGTTCTGATGGATCAGGCCATCCTCAGCAACGAGATCAACCAAATCATTTCTAATGGAGCAGTAATGAACTGAACTAGCTATACCCAGAAAAAGAACTCTGGGAGATGACTAAAAACCATTACATTGAATTCCCAATCCCTATATTTATGCACACCTGCATTTTTGATTTCCTTCACAAGCTAATTGTACAATAATTCAGAGTCTGATTCTTTTTGTACAGCAAAACAATGTTTTGGTCATGTATACTTATTGTGTATCTAAGTTATATTTTAATATATTTAACATCTACTGGTCATCCTGCCATTTAGGGGAGGGGGTGGGGGGGTAAGAGGTGAAAAATTGGAACAAGAGGTTTGGCAATTGTTAATGCTGTAAAGTTACCCATGTATATATCCTGTAAATAAAAGGCTATTAAATAAAAAAAAATATGTCTGAGAACAGCTTTCATGTTGCTCTCTCTACTTTTTAGGGCTGTTTTGTGGATTTTCCCCAATGACCCAAAAATGCTAGTGATAGCTCTACATATAAGGGTTGTCCCTTCAGAGTCACCACCTTAGGACATAATGCCTTAGGCATGAAGGGAACAATCCTCCTAGCTATGCTTCATTTCTTCTTAACTAAAACCTTTCTAAAAGTCCCTACATAAATAATAAATAACCAAATTTCAGTTCAAGACTGGGAGTCCTTGCTCTAAATCTGTGCCCTTTCTTCTTCATTGAACTGTAGTTGACATGGCTACTAACTGACTGACAAAGACTTAATTTCTTTACCAATTGTTTTTAGTCTAAACTAGGGGCCCATACTAAATGATTTTTCCATGTGATCATTCATATTACTCATCATTGCTCAGTACTGTTCATTGGCAGTTTTTATCATTGCCTAGAACTTGCCTTACTTAGCATTACTACCATACAGTTACAGAAATTGTCTTTGTTTTCTGTTTCAAAGCATTTCTCTCTCTCTCTCTTTGTCTGTCTCTCTCTCTCTTTCTCTCTCTCTCTCTCTCTCTCTCTCTCTCTCTCACACACACACACACACACACACACACACACACACACACCCCATTGGATTTTCCAGTGGTTTATTGTTTTCTCAATAAGAGTCTGAAAGGCATCCCCAGATCTTAGCTCATTGGTAACATAAAGTTGAGTGATACACCTTAAGCCCAAATTTAGTAGAGTATATAAGCTCCACCTATTCCTCAGGTGTGGTGACATCCTTCTAGGAGTTGCCCAGAAGAGTAACTTTCCAGAAATCTTCAGTAGCAATGGGAATAATAACATAAACAGAGCTTTAGGATTAGCAAACCAATTTAAATATGCTATTCTATCTAATCCTCATAATAACCCTTTGACGTAGGTATTATTATTATCCTCATCTTGGAAATAGGGAAATTGAGACTGAGAGAGATTAAGTGATTTTTCAGGGACTATATGGTTTGAGGAAGGATTCAAACTCTACTCTTCCTTAGTCCAAATCCAATATTCCATCCACTTGGCCACTTGCTAATAGTCTGTAATATCAAAAAATACTTTAAACCCAATGAACAAAAGAAAAAATTTTAACCACAAAAAGAGTGGTATTGTTTTAACATAAAGTTCTATATTTATTCCAATGGCGTTGTCACTGTGCAGAGTATTTGTGGTACTCTTTCTTGGGAATTGCTTTAAAATACTGTGGCATATTAAATATACCCTGCCCTTCAAGACTTGCCTTAATTTTTAGAAGTGGCCTAAACTAGTCTTAGCTGATTTTGGACTTATAAGCTTTCACAAAAAGGCAACTAGACAGTGATGCAAAAAATCAGTTTTATTATAGGCACATTTTAATTCATTCAAGGAACAAATTAAAGATTAGGAGGCATCCAGGGATGGAAGAAGGGAAGAAAAAAGCAAGAACAACAACAATTATATATGATATGATAAGAGCAATGACTTGGACGTTGTTCTACATAGTCTCTGAGCAATATAGAAAAAGGAATAGAGTTCAACCACAAACGTTCAGAAAAATGCAACTCTTAGGTCACACCTCTTAATTAGTGTGGAAAGCTGGTTAGGACTTATTCTCCCTACCAGCATATTACAATTTCCCTACACAAGGATTAGATCCTCTAAACCTGGGACAATAGACCAACACTATAACTGCTAGTAGACAAACTTAATAGAATAAAAATATAAAACCTGTGGAAATCCCCCCTCTTTGTAGGGGCCCATACTAAATGATTTTTCCATGTGATGATCATTCATATTACTAATCATTGCTCAGTACTGTTCACATCATTGCCTAGAACTTGCCTTACTTAGCATTACTATCATAGTTACAAGAAGAAATTGCTTTTATTTTTCTGTTTTAAAGCATTTCTTCTTCTCTCTCTCTCCCACTCTCTCTCTTTTTCTCTTTCCAAGATGTCATAAAACAAAAACTCCCAGGAACATTATACCAAATTCCAGAGCTCCCAAATCAAAGAAAATACTTCAAATAACCAGAAAACCAAAAAGATATTCAAATACCATAGAGCAATATTCAGGATAACACAAGATCTAGCAGCACGTTAAAGAAGTAGAGGGCTTGGAATAACCCACCTAGAAAAACTGAATATAATCCTTCAAGGATAAAAATGGATATTTAATGAAATAGAAGATTTTTAAGCATTCCTGATTTTTTAAAAAAAGAGTTGAATAAAAAAAATTAACTTTAAAATATAAAACTCAAGACAAATATTAAAATATAAATATGAAAAAGAAACCATAAATTGCATATTTATATATGTGGGAAAATGATACATGTATTTTCCAAGAATATAATTTTTTGTAGTTTCTTATTTTTAATAAATATAACTTTTTATTGACAGAACCCATGCCTGGATAATTTTTTACATTATCCCTTGCACTCACTTCTGTTCCAATTTTTCCCCTCCCTCCTTCCACCCCCTCCCCCAGATGGCAAGCAGTCCTATACATGTTAAATATGTCACAGTATATCCTAGATACAATATATGTGTGCAGAACCGAACAGTTCTCTTGTTGCACAGAAAGAATTGGATTCAGAAGGTAAATATAACCCAGGAAGAAAAACAAAAATGCAAACAGTTTACATTCATTTCCCAGTGTTCTTTCTTTGGGTGTAGCTGCTTTTGTCCATCATGGATCAATTGAAACTGAGTTAGATCTTCTCTTTGTAAAAGAAATCCCCTTCCATGAGAATACATCCTCATATAGTATCGTTGTTGAAGTATATAATGATCTCCTGCTTCTGCTTATTTCACTTAGCATCATGTCTCTCTTAGCATGTAAGTCTCTCCAAGCCTCTCTGTATTCATTCTGCTGGTCATTTCTTACAGAACAATAATATTCCATAACATTCATAAACCACAGTTTACCCAATCATTTTCCAGATGGGCATCCATTCATTTTACAGTTTCTAGCCATTACAAATAGGGCTGCCACAAATATTTCGGCACATACAGGTCCCTTTCCCTTCTTTAGTATCTCTTTGGGGTATAAGTCCAGTAGTAGCACTGCTGGATCAAAGGGTATGCACAGTTTGATAACTTTTTGGGCATAATTCCAGATTGCTCTCCAGAATGGTTGGATTCACTCACAACTCCACCAACAATGCATCAGTGTCCCAGTTTTCCCACATCCTCTCCAACATACATCATTATTTTTTCCTGTCATTTTAGCCAGTCTGACAGGTATGTAGTGGTATCTCAGAGATTCTTAAATGAAAAGTTAAGTGAATTATGGGAAGAAATAGAAAGTAACATTAGCAAGAAAAAAATAGCAAGAGATCTCAACTTCCCCCTCTTAAAACTATATATTCACTCAAAAATAAATATGAAATAATTCAAAGAGGTGAATATAATGTTTTAAAAAATTAGACATTATAGACCTTTGGAGAAAATTGAATAGGAATTGGAATAATTATGCTTTTTGTCAGCTATATATGGTGCCTCCACAAAAAATGGCTATGTATGCATAAAAACTTCACAAAACAATGCAGGAAATGAGAAATATTAAATGTACCTTTTTCAGACCACAATGCAAAAATCACATTTAATAAAGGATCATGGAATAATGGATCAAAAGTTAGTTAAAAACTGAGTAACTTAATCTTAAAGAACAAGTGTGTCAAATGACAGATCAAATAATAATTTCATTTAAAAAATGACAACAATGAGGCAACATATCAAAATCTATGGAATTTAGTCAAAGAAATATTTAGGGAAACTTATATTTCTAAATGCTTATATGAATCAAAACAAAGGAAAAGCAGATCAATGAATTTGGATATGTGACTTAAAAATAGAAAAAAAACACATTAACATTCCTCAATTAAACATCAAAATGACTGTCAAAAGTGCTTTTGGAGTGGCTTGATGGCACAGTGGAAACAGCACCAGTCCTGAAATCAGGAAGACCTAAATTCAAATCCAGCCTCAGACACTTAACATGGCTGGCTATATGACCCTGGGCAAGTCACTTAACCCCAGTTGCCCCACCAAATAAATAAAGGAAACAAAAGAAAAGAAGTAAACACCAAAATGGAAATCCTAAAAATCAAAGGGAATGTTAATGAAATCGAAAATTAAAAAAAAAAATTTTGAACTAACACATAAAACTAAGATTTGGGTGGTTTGGGGGGGGTCCAAAAAATAGATAAACTATTGATTAACTTGGTTTTAGAAAGAAAGAAGAAAACAAATTGCTAATATTAAAAATGAAAAGGGTAAATTCACCACCAATAATGATGAAATTAAAGCAATTTTTTGGAGGGATTCTTTGTTCAAATATATGCCACCAAAAAATTAACAATCTAAGTGAAATGAATAAATAATACAAAAATAAAAACGTTACAGATTAACAGAAGATGAAATAGAATAGTTAAATAACTCTATCTTCAAAAAATAAATTGAACAAAGCATCAAAGAGCTCCCTAAGAAAAAGTCTGCAGGACCAGATGGATTCACAAATGCATTCTACTAAACATTTAAGGAATAATCAATCCCAGGTATGGACTAAGATATAATCTTTCCAAATTTTTTTTATGACACAAATATAGGTTTGATACCCATATTGATAAACCATGGAGAGTAAAAATAGAGAATTATAATTATAGACAAATTTCCATAATAAATATTGATACAAAAAGGTTTAAATAAAATATTAGCAAGGAGATTACAGCAACATCCCAGAGATCATACAGTATGTCCCGGTAGGATTTATAGCAAGAATGCAGGGTTAGTTTCACATTAGGAAAACTATTAGCATAATTGACAATAATAATAATAATAACAAAAATCATATGACTATATCAATAGATGCAGAAAAAGCCTTTGACAAAACACAATATCACTCCTCTTAAAAACACTAGAAAGTATAGGAATCAATGGAGCCTTTTTTAAAATGAGAACCTATTTAAAACAAAGAACATGCAGTATCTATAATGGGAGTAAAATTTAAGCCTTTGTAATAAAATCAGAGTGAAGCAAAAGTGTCCATTATGACCTCCATTATTCAATATGCTAACTATAGCAGTAAGACCAAAAAAAAAAAAAAAAAAAAAAAAAAAGAAAGAAAGAAAGAAAGAAATTGAAGCAATAAAAATAGGCAACAAAGAAACAAAACTGTAACTCTTTGCAGATAGTATACCTAGAGAAACCTAGAGAAACAACTAAAAAACTAATTGAAACAATTAGAAACTTCAACAAACTTGCAGGATATGAAATAAAACTATATAAATCATCAGAATTTCTATATATACCAACAAAATGCAGAAGCAAGGTACAGAAAGAAAAATTACATTTAAAATAACTACAAACAATATAAAACATTTGGGAGTTTACCTTCCAAGATAAACCCAGATTCAGAAATTATAACATATTACAAAATACTTTTCCCACAGATAAAAATGCATCTGAACAATTGGATAAATATTAATTTTGCAAGGGTTTGCTGAACCAACATAATAAAATGACAGTTCTACCTAAGTTAATTTACTTATTCAGTAACATACCAATCAAACTACCAAAGAATTATTTCATAGACTAGAAAATATGGTAACACAATTCATCTGGAAAATGAAAGATCAAGGATATCAAGGGAATCGATGAAAAACAAAAGTTAAGAAAGGTGTATGGACAGTTCAAAATTTCAAACTATATTTCAAAGTAAATAATCCACTGCTGGCTAAGAAATAGAGTGGTAGATCAGTGGAATAGATTAGGTAAATGATTTACAATAATAAATGAATAGCAATCTAGTGTTTTGCTAAGCCCCAAAGTTTAAGTTTTGAGAGTAAGAACTCAGCATTTGATAAAAATCACTGGGAAAATTAGATAGCAGAGTGGCAGAAAGTAAGTATAGACCAACACCCCATATCATATACTTGAAGAGTGATGTTATAAGTAAATTAAGTGAGCATAAGAAAATATTCCTGTCAGATCTAAGAATAATAGAAAAGTTTATGACCAAACAAGAAATAGAGGAGATTCCAGGAAGTAAAATATACAATTTTTGATTATATTAAATTAACATTTTTATACAAACAAAACTACTGCAGTCAAAATTAGAAGGAAAATGTGAAACTGGGAAAACATTTTTGTAGCAAATTTTTCTGATAAAGGCCTCATTTTCCAAATATAAGGGAATTGAACCAACTTTATAAAAATAAGAGCCATTCCCTAGTTGAAAAAATAGTCAAAATATATTAATAGTTTTCAGAAACAAAATCTGAACTATCAATAATTTCATGAAACAATGCTTTAAATCACTATTGAATAGAGAAATGCAAAACAAACAAACAAACAAACAAACAAAAAACCAGCTCTGAGATGCCACTTCACAATTATCAGATTAGGTAACATGACAGAAAAGAAAAATGACAAATGTTGAAAGGGATATGGAAAAAAAAATTAAATTTGTACACTAATTTACTGTTGGTGAACCAGTCCAACCATTCTGAAGAACAAGCTGGAACTATGCATGACCAAAGGGCTATCAAATTGCATGCTCTTTGAATCAGCAATACTACTAGTAGGTGTATACCACAAAAGAGATCAAAAGAAAGGGGAAATGATCTATATGTACAAAAATATTTATTGCATTTCTTTTGTGGTGACAAAGAATTGAAAATTGAGTGGATGTCCATCAATTGGGAAGTGGTTGAACAAGTTATGGTAAATGATCATGATAGAATACTATATTCTATAAGAAATGATGAACAAGAGAATTTTACAAAAACCTGGGAAGACTTACATGAACTCATTCAAAGTAAAGTGAACAGAAGCAAGGGAACATTGTATATAGTAATAGCAGTTTTGTAAGAATGATCTACTCTGAAAGACTGAGTTACTCTGATCAAAATTGATTGAAGATAATTCCAAACGATCTATGATAAAAATTGCTATGCATCTTCAGAGAAAGAGCTAATCAACTCAGATTGCAGACTGAAGCATACTTTTTTAAACTTTCTTTATCTTTATTGGTTTACTCTATGTTTTCTTTCACAATATGGCCAATAGGAAATATGTTTTGCACTACCTCACATGTATAATTGAAATCAAATTGCCTTGCCAAAATATGGGGGACAGGTGGGAGAAAAGGAGAATTTTTAAAACCCAAAATTTTTTAAATGATTGTTAAATTTTTTATAGGTAATTGGGAAATATTTAATAAAAATTTTAGAAGTTTTTTCTTAAAAAAAACAATTTTTGCTCTGAGATATGTTTAATGCAAAAGTCTAGTTTTCTTCAACTAGCTCTGAAATAGCCAGAGTGTTTCCAAAAAATGTTTTGGGTACTGGCAACCTTATGTATCATTCCAGCCTTTCTGTCCATTACTTCCTAACCCTCATTCCATAATCAGCAAAACTGGACTTTCTATTCATAACTGAAAACACGCCATCTTCTTTTTTCATTCCTTTGTGCTGGTCATTCCCCATACCTGAAATATTCTCCCTTCTTAGTTTTGCCTTACAGAACCCTTTTCTTCCTTTAAGATCAAGCATCACTTTCTGCATGAAGTCTTTCTTGATTTCCTTAATTGCTAGTTCCCTTCCTCCCCAAATATTCTGTTCTTAATTCACAAATGTACTTAAATACATTTATTTGTATTTATTTATATTTATATTATTTGTATTATTTATTATATATTATCATATTATATATTTGAATATATTGTTTTACATCATATTTTTATTCATGATACATGTTTTATATGTATTTATTTTGTCTTTCATTAGACAATATATTCATTGTTTTACTCTAGGTAGAGCTATGAATTAGTTTAGCTATTCTGGAAAGCAGTTTGGAATTCTGCTCCAAAAGTTACTAAATTGTGTATATTCCTCAAAGAGGACAAACCATTTCCCAACTTCAGGCATTTCATGAGGCTATCCTTCATGCCTAGAATTGTTTCTCTCTGCATCTTGATCTCCTGACTTCTCTCAAGTTTCAGGTAAGCCTTCTACAAAAATGCTTTCCCAGTTATTCTTAATATTATTTCCTTCTCTCTGGAAAGAGAAAGAACTTTAACCTATGTGTATGTACATATATATAATATATATGTATATGTACATATACACACATACACACATATGTGTACATAGATGTATATATATATATATATATATATATATATATATATATCTTGTTGGTACATAACTGTTTGCATGTTAAATGCCTCATTAAACTGTGAGCTCCTAGAGGGAAGAGACTCTCTTTCATCTTTCTTTATATCCCTGTATATAAAGTTTATTTATATACTGATGCATAGTAGGCACTTAACTAATGTTTGTTGATGTGACTTGAAGATGAAGAGTAAAATGAGCAGAGCTAGAAGAACAATTTATATGATGACAACAACATTATAAAGAAAAACAACTTTGAAAAAATTTTGAACTCTGATCAATAAAATGATAAACCACAACTCCAAAGGACTGAATATGAAACACAGAACCAAAACCTATCAAAAAGGTGACAGACTTAAAATACAGAAAAAGACATACATTCTTCAAGGTCACCAATGTGGGGATTTTTGTGCTATATTAATATATATGTGTGTGTGTGTGTGTGTGTGTGTGTGTGTATGTGTGTGTATGTATGTATATGTATATACATATATATATATTTCTTTTAAATAATTTTTCTATTTTTATTATTCAATGGTGGAGGGCATTGGAAGGAAGAAATAACAAATGCTTATAAAATATTTTTTTAAAAATTAAAGAGACTAGCCCTAGTTTTAAAAAAAGAAAGAAAAAGTTTTCTGAGGATATAATTTTTTAAATCAATTTTAAACAGAAATATAAGTTTCATGTGAGTAAGGAATTTTTTGGTACATATAACCCCAGCACCTCAAAAAGGTGTACATGCTAGACACTTAGTTAATACTTGTTAATTGATTGATTTAGGAGTAAATCAACAGCCTTCGAAGGTGACTGTTCTAAAAAAACAAAGACCATTTGGGCACATGATATTTGCTGAAAATTTAATCTCTTTGATTCAAGGCAGTTCCAATAATCTTGTGATGGAAAGAGCAATCCACATCTTGAGAGAGAGCTATGAAGACTGAAGGTAAATCAAAGCATAATATTTTCACCTTTTTTATTGTTGTTGATGTTTTGTTTGCTTGTTTTTTCTTTCTTTCTCGTGTTTTTTCCTTTTGATCTGATTTTTATTGTACAGCATGACAAATATAGAAATATATTTAGAAGAATTGCACATGTTTAACCTATATTGAATTGCTTGCTCTCTAGGAGAGGGAGGAGGAAGGGAGAAAAATTTGGAGCACAAGGTTTGCAAAAGTGAATGCTGAAAAGTATTTTTGCATGTATTTGGAAAAATAAAAATCTGTTATTAAAAAATTAATCTCTTGGGTTTTTTTTTAAATGTCATTCTTTCAATATTTAATGGTTCCTGCCCTCAGATGGTTACGGTCTTACATGCATAAGTCATAAAAGGCACATAAAATGAAATACTCAGTCAAGATATAGCCAAATACTAAAAATAAGATAATCAAGTCCCTAAACATAGCACAGCAAAGAAAAAATACTTAAATAAAAAATAGCTGAAATGTGAAGTTAAAGTAGAGAAGCAGCAGGAAATAGCACAATGAGCTCTCTCCCACCAAAAGAAACAAAGAACTCCCCCCAACATGCATCTGATTTAATTCTGATGGGGGAAATCCAAGAAAAAAAATCACAAGGAGTCACTTTTCCAGTCCACATCACAGAGGGATACAAACAGAAAGATCTGTGAATACAAAGAACAGGCACTATCTGTAATCTTTGTTGCCCACTATCATCAGGAATTTTCATCACCAGGCATTATAGAGGAAATCTAGTCAAGGCCTTAGAATGGTTCTGTTATGTCTTAATGATGTTAAGAGGGGAAGTTTGGAAGAAAGAAAGGGGGAAGAGAAAGGAAAATTAAGGAAAATGATCTCACATAATCAGAACACACAAGTAAACATCAATACAACCAAGAGGAGGGTCTAAGGGGATCAGCTGTTATTCACACACTCTCATCTAAGCTAGTCAGAGAAAGAATACAGTACTAATGTACACACACAAAAATATGCACACACACACACACACGCGTGCACACACACACACACACACCCACACACACACCAGTGAGTACAAAAGTTCATTTCATTCAAAAGAAAAATAGGAGGAAAAGGAGAAAAAGGAAAAGGAGGAATTAGAGGGAATGTCGATAAAAGGAGGAATTAATCCTAAGGGAAAAAACGCTACAAAAAATGCTTATTAAATAATTGATTAATTAATTCTTAAAAAAAACAAACTCTAACTACAAAAATGTTTGTAATTTAGGGTTTTGTTTGTTTGTTTGTTTGTTTTTTGAAGTGATAAAGAATAGAAATCTAGAAAGCCACTTATCAATTGGAGAGTATTCAAAGAAATGTGATAGAAGACTATTGTATTGTAAGAAATAAAGAGTGTTTTTCAAAAAAACCTATGGAAGACTTGTGTGAACTGATGTAGAGTGAAGTGAACAATATAAAAGAAAAATATGCAATACAAATATGGCTAAAAGCAAAAAACTCTAACCAATGACTCCAGTAGATTAATGATAAATATTACCATCTGCCTCCCAAGAGAGAAGTGAAGGTCTTAGAATGCAGAAAGAGACTTTTTTTCCCAAATGTGGTCAGTTTAGAAATTGTTTGGATTGGCTGTACATGTTTAACTGTATATGTTTATAACAAGGATTTTGTTTTATTGTTTTGTTGTTGTTATTATTGTTGTTGTTGAGATAGGGGACAGGGCAAAAGAAAAGGCAGATTTGTGCTCATTGAAGAAAAAAAGAAAATAAAAGTTTGAGAAAAAGAAAATAATTGTCGTGGGACACTCAGAAAGAGAAGAGATTAAGGCTGGCTAAAATTATCAGGGAAGATTTCATGAATTGAGCTTTTAAAGACAGTAAGATTTCTATAAGTGGAAAGGAACAGCGAAGCGAGGGCCTCCCCAGCATGGAAGACAGCATGAACCAAGTAATAGAGATACATATAAACCTACTATGTGTGAGAGAATTGTTTGTGGTGCATACTGGGGAAGATGAATTGAAAGGCTTTGCATGCTACTATGATGTTAGATTTGGTCCTATAGAACAGAACTTCTTGAACTTTTTCCACTCACAACCTCTTTTCATCTGAGAAAATTTTCCATGACCCCAGGTATTTAGTTATATAAAACAGGTATACAAATCAAGCATTTATTGTAAATAAATCATGATTTTACTACTACCCACTTCAATTACAGAATCCTATATGGAGTCACAACCCACAGTTTAAGATACTGGGTGAAAGAGCAGTAGTGTTAAAAGCATAGCCTGCTGTATGACATTGCAGCCCACAATACCCTTGCTGAAGTAGATTAAAATGTAATTTTAATGTGGGAAAGCAGGGACACTAATACATTGTTGGTGGAATTATGAATACATCCAAGCCATTCTGGAGAGCAATTTGAAATTATGCCCAAAAAGTTATCAAACTGTGCATACCCTTTGATCCAGCAGTGTTTCTACTGGGCTTATATCCCAAAGAAATCTTAAATAAGGGAAAGGGACCCATATGTGCAAGAATGTTTGTGACATCCCTGGAAACTGAGTAGATGCCCATCAATTGGAGAATGGCTGAATAAATTGTGGTATATGAATATTATGGAATATTATTGTTCTGTAAGAAATGACCAACAGGATGATTTCAGAAAGGCCTGGAGAGACTTACATGAACTGATACTGAGTGAACTGAACAGGACCAGGAGATCATTATGTACTTCAACAACAATACTATATGAGGATCAACTCTGATGGACATGGCCATGTCCAGCGATGAGATGAACCAAATCAGTTCCAATAGAGCAATAATGAATTGAACCAGCTATACCCATCAAAAGAACTCTCGAAGATGACTATGAACCACTACATAGAATTCCCAATCCCTCTATTTTTGTCTGTCTGCATTGATTTCCTTCACAGGCTAATTGTACACTATTTCAAAGTCCAATTCTTTTTGTACAGCAAAATAACTGTTTGGACATGTATACTTATATTGTATTTAATTTATACTTTAACATATTTAACATGTATTGGTCAACCTGCCATCTGGGGGAGGTGGGGGGGGAAGGAGGGGAAAAATTGGAACAAAAAGTTTGGCAATTGTCAATGCTGTAAAATTACCCGTGCATATAACTTATAAATAAAAAGCTATAAAAAATAGATCATAGATAATGTTAATTTATGGTTTTTAGATCAGTATGTACCTGTGGAGATCCTTTTGTATGGCTTAGTGACCCCAGTTTCTATATTAGTTTAACATCAACTATAGACAATTGGGAACCATTGTAATTTTTTAAATTTGTGGACTGATGTTAGGAAAGTGTTGATTTAGTCAAATTCCCATGATAATGGGCAAGAAGTACTTCAGTTAATGAGAATACTCAGAGCAGGAAGACCAATTAGGAAGATATTGCAGTGGGTGAGTCAGTGAGGACCTAGAGTAGGATAGAGAGAGTGGGAACAGAGAGAAAGGGAAGCATCCAAGAAATGACTGACAAAAAAGGGGACCGAACTTGGGGACAGAGCAACTAAGGGGGATGGATGGGAAGGAAGAAGTAAAGATGATTCTCAGCTCTTGGGTTAGCAGTAAATGCTCACAATGTCCAGTTCCCCTGCCACACACCGGCTCTCCCCTTTCACTGCAGCTTCACCAGGTAGCAGAACTGCCCCAGCCCTCCCGATCCACTTTGAAGGAATGTGGAGTTACGTTTAATTAAAAGCATCTACACAGAAACAAGATTAATTAAGTCTCCTTTACCCAGGAGCCCTCTCTTTGTGTTCACTTAAATGAGGTTTTAAATGTTGTCTCAATGTTATATCTGGGCGAGATTTCTCCAGACAACACTTCGGATGGTTCTGAGGTGCCTACTTGGCTGGCAAAGAATTGTTTAGTGAGAACAACCCAAGGACAGCCCCTCCCTCTGGCAAGCTGGTGAGCTCTGGGGAGGAGCTTGAGGCTATGAGCAATGGGACTTTCTCATGGTATAGGGGACAAAGGCCTCTCAGACCTTGGGCTGCCCTCTTATGCTCTAAGAGAGTCCCTCTGCTCTAAACGGACCACAGCAGTACAAGGAGAGGGGGGCACATATACACATGTTTGTTCCACATATACAAAAGAATGAATTTTTTACTGAGTACATGTATACACATGTGCTTCAGTTTATAGGAGCCTATATGTTAAGGTAGAACAGCTCACATATACTATCTGTCTACCCCCCTCAGCCAAATTTCACTTATTGATTTTAGAGTTTATCCTGGCCCCTGGCTCCTTTCTTTGAAAGTGGATCTTTGAGCCAGCTATCTCACACCTGCCGTCTTTGCCTGTTTTCCCATTTTAGTCCCAAACTGGGAGGTTGGCTGGGGAAAGGGGGATAGAGGGGACAGGTAGAGAGACAAAACTGGAGGGAGAGAAGGTCATCCTTACCTTCTGACCTCCCCCAGACAATCTGAATCAGAAATACTTGTCTTATGGATTTTTTTTTCTTTTCACTACACAAGAACCTTTTTATTTTTAAAATAATCTTCTCTGAGAGGTTTTCTAAGCTGATCCAATTGCACAAAGACAGCCCTAGAAGCTCAGGGATCATGACATCTTCAGCACTGGGCTTGGGACCCCATTGGATATCCTCCAACAAGACAGGTTGATAGAGTATGGAAAATAATTTAATGACCTATGTGCTACTCCCTTCTTTACCATTAAGATGAAATCTGAGGGAAGCTATTTTATTTCTTTTCTCTGCAGCTGGGTGGTACTTTACTTGGAGTCAGGAAGACCTGAATTCAAATCCAACCACAAATACTTACTAGCTGTGTCACCTCAGGGAAGTCACTTAATATTTACCTCAGTTTCCTCATTTATAAAAAATGAAGATAATAAGAAATAAGAGCTAAAGATAATCATAGCACCTACCTTCTCCCATAAGGTTGTTGCTAAGGATAAAAATGAGATAGTTGTAAAGTGTTTTGCCAGCTTTAAAATGCTGTGAAAATGTTAAGCTTATTATTCTGTGAGCTTCAGCTTCTTCATTTGAGAAACTTATAATAGATGGTCTTTGAGATCCTTTTCAGGGTTAATATCTGATAAATCAATGGGATTCAGAGAGCTACTGGAGAGAAACATTTAAGATATCCACCCTGAGGGAATCCATCTGCCAATCCATCTCTCGTATACATAAATCTTTCCATTAATCATAGTATAACTGTGGCCATCCCATAGACTGCACCGGACTGCCCTGAAGCATGTTCACTGGAATGACTACTGTTATAGAAGATTCAGAGAGCAAGAGCTAGAAGAGCTAGTCTAGACTCCTCTTTGGACAACTGAGGAAACTGAGGCTGAGAGGTTTAGAATAAAGAAGTCATTTGTTCAAGATCACATAAGTAATTAATGGGAGAAAAAAGAGAGTCAGATTCAGTTCCCATAATTCCTTGTTTAATCTTCTTTCCAGCCTGTGATACACTCTCCATCTATAAGAGTTTTTTGGTTTGTTTGTTTGTTTTTAATCAGTCTATTAATTTTCCTCAAGTTATTCCATTGATAAAACACCTTGTACAAAGCCCTTTGGGAGAGGAATGATTTTAGGTCAAAGGACTTGGATTTGGCCCCTAGCTCTTCCACCTACAGTAGCTGAAATAGTGCTTATACTGCATTGTGTAAGCCATAGAGCACTGTATAAATGTTATCTATGACACTGATAATTAGGAAGAGGAATAAATGAAGGCACAGTTCAGTCTGGAAAATGAACACAATGTGGATAGAAATGCTATCAATAAGTAGGAATCGCACAACATGTAGAGCAAGACTGTAAGACTGAAGGGACAGAGAACAGAGCTAGGCTGGGATAATTGTAGGGAGAAGTCACCAGTCTGTGGTGGTAGCCCAAACACTCCCCCTGCTCTGCATCCCAAAACCAAACATCTATGAAGGAAAATGAGTGAAGGTGAGAGGAAAATGAGTGAAGTGTCTGACCCTTTCCATTCTCTAGCAGGCAGAAAGAGGGAAGGTTATAGTGATTGAGCCCATGTATAGAAAGTGCCTGGGGTGGGGAGAAAAAAGACTCCAGGGAGGTATTGAAGATGCTTTTCTAATGATTCCCCCCGGAATAATGAAATCTGTCCCCAACCCCTCTGCTTCTGCCTTCCACCCACCCCGATTTCTGACCTCTAGCTTTCCACTCCCCTTTTCATCACCCTTGTGCCCAAGAGCCAAGGGTGGCCTGAGTCCTGTGCCTCAGGGCCTTGTCCACAGTAATATCTTTGGGGAGACTGGGAACTGGAAGGGGAGGATGGAGCTGCCTTCAACACAGCGATCATTATTCTACACACACACTCACAGTCCCCAATCCTCCTGGCCTCGGGCCCCAGCTCCCACTCAGAACAAAGAGAATGCCTCAGAGGACACAAG
Organism: Sarcophilus harrisii; assembly: GCF_902635505.1. Lineage (NCBI taxonomy): Eukaryota > Metazoa > Chordata > Mammalia > Dasyuromorphia > Dasyuridae > Sarcophilus > Sarcophilus harrisii. Next base: position 492,430,339 of record NC_045428.1, read on the forward strand.
GGAAAAGCAGGGATCTCAGGATGCACTTCAAGGAGAGTGGATGGGAAGTTTGGCTTCAAGCTCCAGGAAAGACCGAGGCAGCCCCAGCAATGGCAGCAAGCCCGTTGTCCCATCCCAACAATTCCTAGTCTGAAGCTCTCCCTGCCCCAGTCTCCATTGGTATGGGAAACACGAACAGCCTGTAGCCAAAGATTAATTGGTGGGGGATTGGGAGATTTCTCTTCCATAACAGTGGGCTTTTTTCTGCTTGTACTAATAAGATGCCAATTAGGATATTTACATTTTGAGTTAGACTTAAAAGTTGTGATCACTTTCTGGGGGTTGGATCCTCCTGGCAAGGTCTGTGGAAAGGACTGACAAATTCCCCTTGGCTGAGTGAGATCAGCCCCCTGCCCCACCCCCAACTCAGAGAGAAGCGGCATTCTCTTGGAAAAAGCCAAAAGAAGCTAACTCCCACACCTGGTTTCATCATATATTTACAAATCCTTGGAAAGAACATCTCATTAAATATGCCAAAAGTCATCTTGGAGAAAAAAAAAAAAAACAACTCAGGTAGCACAAGAGAAAAACTACAATTAGACACAGGAAACTAATTCTGTTTGCATTACAAAATCACAAAATGTTAGCACTAAAAGAGACCTTAGAATCGTGTAACTCAGAAATCCATGAACTTATTTTTTAAAAAAATTTCAGCATAATAGGTTTCCTTTGCAAGCCTATATATTTTATTTTATGCCTTTGAAAACACTATTCTGAGAAAGGTCCATAGGCTTTACCAACCTTCCAAGGGAGCTCATGACACAAAAAGATTTTAAAATTCCCTTGTCAAAGATTAATCTCCTATTTTGCAGATGCAGGAACTAAGAGCTATAGAGGAAAGTGACTTCCCTAGGAAAGTGACTTTTCTAAGATCACACAACCATTTGGTACAGCACACTGGACTTGGACAAGAAGAACCTAGGATTGAGCTTTTCAACTAATTGTCTGATCTTGTTCAAATCATTCTCTTGGGATTTCAGTTTGGTTTGTTTTGAAATCTCCAACATAAGGGGATCAAACTAGTTGCTCTCTAAGGTTCCTCCCCTCTATAAATAAAATGATCTTTTGGTCTCATCTATTGACAATGTCAAGGGTAGCTAGGTGGGGTAGTGGATAGATCAGCCAACCTGGAGACAGGAAGACCTGAGTTGAAATGCAGCCTCAGACATAAACTAGCTATATGACTCTGGTCAAGACACTTAACCCCATTTGCCTCAGTTTCCCCACCTGTAAAATGAACTGAAAAAGGAAATGGCAAATCACTCCAGTATCTTTGCCAAGAAAATCCTAAATGGGGGCACGAAGAGGCAGATAGGACTTTTGAAAACAAATGAACAAGTGACAATGTCTATTCTTATCCAAACTTCTCCTTGCCAATTGTTAAAATCCAACCGGTATCTGAAACTCATCTCTCTGCTTTTAAATCAGTGGTCTGATTGCCTTTTGTCCCTGTTCCTGATGGGGAGAAAAAAATGACTCCTAAGGAGAGTGTATAGCCACATGCCTTCCTCAAGCATTCTCTACAGAATATCATTAACAAACTTACTATTCAATTGGACTGCACAATCTAACACCAGAGTAGGTGCTCTCTTGTGGTATCTTATCATTACTTTTTATGGCTCAGTTTTGTTTTCTTAGCTAGATTGTAAGATCCTCCAGGGTAAGGAACTTGTCTTCTGTCTCTTTTGCATTTCTTATAGTGTCTAGCACATTGCTGAACACATAATGAATATTCAATAAATACAACTCAACAAGAATTTATCTCAATGCCCATTGTGTTCTAGGCACTGTACAGGATGCCTAGAAGTGTTGTTCAATCATTTCAGTCATGTTAAACTCTTCATGAACCCATTTGGCGTTGTCTTGGCAGAGATACTCTAGTGATTTGCCATTTCTTTCTCCAGCTTGGGAAGTTTGATGCGGAAACTCAAATTTCCCAAGCTGGAGAAAGTGACTTGTCCAGAATCCCACAGCTAATATCTGAGACCAGATTTGAATTTAGAAAGGTGAGTCTTCCTGACTTCAGATTCAGCACTCTATCCATTGGTACCTAGCTATCCAATACAAAGACAAAAATGAAACTGACCATATTTCAAGGAACTTGCATTTCCCTGGAAAGAAAAAAACAAACAGAAAAAATCAATTAATAATACTTTTCAAGTAAGAATAAAAGGAAGGGGTGAGCATCAACAACTTGGGGTTCAGGAAAAGCCTCAGGTGGGAAGTGATATATTAGCTGAGCAGTGAAGGAAAATAGGGATTCAGAGGCAGAATGGAGGAGAGAGAGCATTCTGGGTATAAGGGAACCTGTTCAAATGCAAGAAGACATAAGATCCTATTATCTCCACCTAGGGATTATCTGTTCTTATCAGTTTAAGCAAGTTACCAAAGCACTCTGTAAATTGTAAAATATTATATCATATCATAAAATCATAAATTTAGAACTGAATACAATCTTAGAGATCATCTTGATACCCAGCTTCTTAAATTACGTGTCATGTAGCTGAGTGTTGGGGTCACAAAATTATGATTTATTAACAATAAATGTTTGATTTGTCTATATCTTTTATATGCCCTATATACCCAGGTTCATGTAAAATTTTCTTGGGCAAAAAGGGGGTCATGAATGGAAAAAGTTTTAAAAGACCTGATCTAATATAACCCCTTCATTTTACAGGTCCTAAAAACTATTCCCCAAAGACAGAAAGTGACTTGGCTCAGTTCACACATGACTATGGGTCAATTGATTGAACTCAATTTTTTTATCATCCAATTGGTGGCAACAAATCCCACCTACCAGGCCCTATTACCTTAATATAGTAGTCTATGGGGGAAGTGTCCTACTTGAAATTTGATAAGGAAATAAAAAAATCAGTGTTGTTCAAGGACCTTCCTGAATCCTCCCCTCTCCCGCCCCCCCCACACTTCTGCTTCTTCTTGATACTCATCAGTGGCTATAGAGTTGTGGCAGAAATCTGTCTTGGGGGTGATTTTGTGGCCTGAAAAACAACTCATTCTTCACAGCTTGCTCCCAAGCCCAATAAGGCAGAAGGAACTGGTGAAGAGATTTAATGATATGTATTTCAAGAAAAAGATGAAAATGTGTCAACTTTTAGGAGACACAATAAAAATGCATCAGTCTCACACTAAACTTTGCCATAAAGATGCATAGTTGGGAAACATATAATACTATTGCTGAACTAATGTCTCGTTTGCAGGAAAATTCTTTTAAACAAATAGCCATGGGAGGATAGACAGGTGGGTTAGAAAGAATTGGTGTCAGGTCAAGCCACTGGAGACTGAGGGATCCAGAGTTCCCTAGTCTTTTCTCAAACAATGAGCCTCCCTGATCTCCAAGGCAGCACTGTGATCTTTCCATAAACTCTCTTTTGCAACTAATTCTTACCAGGATTTACCTGCTCAAAAATAATTCACTGAAATTAGTTCACTGAAAAAAATTATGGGATCATCTCATCCAATCCCTTGCCTCTAAGCTAATATGCCCCGAAATTAGCCCAAGCAGATAAAAGATCCTTTTTTTCCCCAGATCCCTAAAGATTACAAAGTCCCAAATCTTATTCTTAATATGCTACAATCAGGAAAAAGTCTTCCTTCTATCTCACTTGAATTCTTCCTATAGTTTTAGAGCCTTGTCCACTTCGTTTCTTAAGATGGTTTCAAGCTACATCATAAAAAAAGAGATTTCTACTGTCATCTTCCTTTTAATCTTTTTCCTTGTTCCCCCAGCCTTCTCCACACTCATTATTCAGCTACCTCCCTTCCCCATCTTTGTAGATTTCTTATAACCCAGAGAACAATTTATACAATAACAGTGAAAAAGGCAAACCACTTTGAAAGCTGTAAGGACTGTGAACAATACAATGACCACCCATGATTCCAGAGGACTGAGGATGAAACATGCTATCCATTACAGAGAGGTGATGAGTTTGGGATGTGGAATAAGAGATACATATTTTTGTGTACAGCCATTGGGGAGTTTGTTTTGCTTGACTGCATATTTGTTACAAGTAATTTGTTTTTTTTCCTGGGTTTTTTTTCTATCCAGTGGGATGGGAGGGAGAGAAAATCGATTTCTGGTTTTGTTTTGTTTTTTAAATAGAGATAGAGGGTTGCTACAAATATGAAATGTTGAATGCACTTTCAGATGAAATCACTGAATTATTGGTTTAACTTAACTGTTTTATTTTGCTACAGGAGACCTCACAAAGTGGGAGTAATCTATAAATATTTGTAATGTAAAAACAAATAAAATTGAAAGTGACCACACACACACATAAACACACAAAGGAAAAATTCTTATTCCATTTCTAGGACTGATTTCTCTTCTAAGCCCTAAATGCTGGGTAAGTTTCTGATTTTGCACCAAAATCCCCCTGACAGCCCACTCCCACTCCCCCTTCCTTTTCTCACTGAGGCTGGCGTCCAGTGAGAGCTGATGGGAAATGACACATTTGCATCCCACTTCCAGGGGCTGTTCAGATCTTACCTGCAATTCCTCTGACAAATCCTTATCAGCGATGCCCATGGCGAAGTCTGTGGTGACTTTGTTCATTCTTATTAGCTCTGCACAGATTAGCTCTTCACAACGCTTAGCCAATTTATACCGATTCTTGATAAATGTTTTGACTGATTTTTCTGACTTTGGAAAGGTTGGAGATGAGGGTGAGGGGAAAGTGAGGAGCTGCATAGGAGGGACTGTGAGAGAAGTGGATGCTGAGGAGGGGAAGGGAGTGAGATTACATCTAAGATATGAAATATTCATCACTAAACTTGCAAGGGCAGTGTCAAACATCCCCCCTGTCCACCTGTTCTACACACACACACACACACACACGCACACACACACACACACACACATCATGCCTCCTTCAGTAATGGAAAAACTTCAAAACATCCAATAAGAGGGATGCTCAGAACCTTACTTCTCAACTGCTAGTCTGAAGAAAGAAAGGACAACAATGTGGACAGAAAAGCAGCACAAATATGTCCACTAAAGTGTCAATGACCTTTCTCATCTGTCACTTATCTTCCTTTAACCCTCCCTGTAGGTTACTTCCCTAGAAAGTGGCTACTACTCTCACAGGTTCTAAGGTACTGTGTAAGCTTGCACTCCTACAGCTATTTCTCAGGAGTCCAGACCAGTGTATTTTGACGGAGAGTCAGCCAGTAGATAAGATTAGTTCAAAACAAAGGTATTTACTAAAAACAAAATATTCAAAAGCTAAGAACAAAAGCTACAAAACAATACCTCCACCCATAAATCTGAGAGACCATAACACCTCAAGAGCAGCATCCATGGACGTAGAATGAGAACCTATTAAAAGTATAGTTTTTATAAGGGGGGGGGTTAAAGTTTTATAATTTATAGGGGGGAGGGGAAGGGGAGAAAGGAAGGGCAGCTAGATGATACAGTGGATAGAATGCCAGGCCTGGAGTCAGAAAGATTCATCTTCCTGGGATCAAATCTGGCTTCAGACATTTCCTAGCTATGTGATCCTGGGAGTCACTTGATACTGTTTGCCTCAGTTTCCTCACCTGTAAAATAAGCTAGAGAAGGAAATGGCAAACTATTCCAGTATCTTTGCCAAGGAAACCTCAAATGGGATCGTGAAGAGTTGAATTTGATTGAAAAATGACTGAACTAAACTAAGTTGCTAAGGTAACTCATGCTACCAGTACAAAGCCTTGTAGTCTTTTCAGTCTTCATGGAGTCATCACTGTGCTCCTCATCGGGTATATTATCTTTGCTGGGTATTCTAAACTGCCTTGGACAAATAAGTGTCCAGATTTAAATCTCTTCCCTAACCTGGAGATTTCACAACTTCCCTAGGAATCTGGTTATTCAGCAAATCAGATTGAATTGTGTCCCCTTAACAAGCATTTATTATTCTCTTACTGTGGAATAGTCTCTTTGCAAAGTGTTAGGGATTAAAAGAATAGCAAATATACATACATACATACATATTTTTTGTCTTCAAGAAGCTCACATTCTAATGGGAGACATAAATAAATACATTGCATTTATCTATCTATACCATCACAAAGTTCTAGATGTTTAAACCAAATCCTTTCTGCTACAGTGAATTTTCATCTCATTAGAGATGAATGCAGACATCTGGGTGTTCTGTAAAACAGATGTCAGTCTTTACTTTCCTTTAGTATAGAGTGTCCACCTCCCAGAAATGTCAACTAATCTGGGCAAACCCAGCTCATGACAGCTCATGAGAGGTAGCAAACACCCATTTGGAATCAAAGGAGCTAGATTCAGGTCTCAGCTGTGTTACCTAATACCTTTGTTACCCCAGGCAATTTACATCATATCTCAAAGCCTTGATTTCTTCATCTATAAAATCAAGGGGTTCGATTAGAGGATCTCTCAAGGTAGTAGCTCTCAAAAATGGAGTTCCTGAGACCCTTTGGTGATAGAGCATGACAAGGTCAAAACTATTTTCAAAACAATACTAAGACACTGTTTTCCTATTATATATCTGTATGAGTATGGATTTTTTTTCCATATACTTCGACCAAAACAACAAATCACAACAGATTGAATGTAAAAACAGATATGAGAATCCAACTGTCTTCAATCAAGTCAGATAAAAAAGAAATCTACAAATGCCATCCTTCTTAATAAAGTTGTGTTTTGGAAAATGTTATTTTTCATTAAAATGTTAATTATATTAATATGTAATGGGCTTATTATTTAAATGAATTAATAAATACATATTTTAATTATCAGTTATAATTTTGAACATGATGAATACCAATAGTAAAACCATATAAATAAAAGCTTTGTGGAGGGGAGGGGAATCTTCAATAATTCTTGTGAGTATCAAAAAATCCTGAGATTAAAAGAATGTGAGAACTAATGCTTTAAATTACCTTTTAATTTTCAATCCTGTGATATATCTTCTCTCAGAAGTTCTTCCACTTTTCTCTAAGCCTAGAAAATTCCTGACTGTCTTTCCTGCCTATTTTGGATGACTCTCTACCTCCTGGTCAAATTTATCTTCTCACTATTAGCCTGCAGAGTCTTGATTTGTCCTCCCGTCATGAGGACTAATGTTGATGGCGTAACCCCCTGGAGACTTTGAGGATATCCAGTCTCCTGCTAGTGGCATCTGGAGGGAAAGGATGAACAACTGACCTGTAAAATAAACACTAGACTTCCAGACTCTGATAAAGATTAAATATTGGAGGATCATTTCAAATGAATATATAAACGTAAATGGAAGGTGTGTTTCAGCCCCCTGACAGAGTGAAATACAGGCGAACAAAGAAGATTTCTTCAGAGAAGTTTATGGCAAGAAGTAGGAGTCTGGGAATGGAGTTTGCCCAGAAATATACGGCTCCAGAATCCACTCCAAAATTGAACCCCTCTGGCCTTGAGATCTCAGAGAAGAGAAAGTGCTAAGCTACAAAGGCATGCCAGGAATCTGCTGAAGTCAGCTCCATTGATGCTGGCCTGTCCAACTGCAGGAGAAGCCCCATTACTCAAAGCCATCTGCCCTTGGCTTTGGGCAGCCAAAAACCAGACAATTTTGGCCAGGATGGAGACCAGAGGCTCCTCTGGGAGAAGAGTGTAAGGTCAGGCATAGAGGAACCAGTTGGAAAACAAAGCATGAAACCAAGCAACATAAAAGAGAGCCAGATTCTCCAGGACTGGAGTGTGCCTGGCTTCTGATGAAAGAAACTCCCATTTAATAGGAAACTCCGTATCAAGCCAGTATATGACTTATTTTTCATAGAATGGTAGAACTGAAAGGGACTTTTGAAAACTACTCTGAATTTGTCATTCACCACTGAAGAAACTGAAAATTGGAAAGGAAGCTAGTAGCCCAATGTTACACATCTGGTTAGTCCCTTACTACCTTCAGGACATTGGGTGGTCAGTCAATCAATCAATCCTCAATATGCATTTATTAAGCACCTACTGTGTGTATCAGTATAATACTGTGATAAGCCTAAGAATGCAAACTCCAAGAATTAAAAAAAAAATCTATGCTCTCAAGGAGCTTATACTTCAAGAGGTTAAGTCACTAAATATCTCAAGATATCACTTTTCTTTTCTATAATGTAAGGGAGTTGGACTAAATGATTTCTAATTCCTCTTTTCATCAATAGAAGAGATTGGTCTGGAATCCAAATCCAGTACAAATTCCATTTTTTGTGCCAGATTTAGATAAGCAAACAAGCTGACATAAGGAATTTATTACAAAAAGTGACTTTCAGAGTTTGTCATAGATTCGGTACTCCATCAGCCCAAGCATGTACGCTAAACGTTGTTACACATAGGCATATAGTTGCATAGGTGGAAAAAATAACATTTTTATAGTTGATTAAAGTATTAGTATTTAAGCTTGTCCTCTTCAAGCTCACCGAAAGCTTCCTTTATGCAACTCCAGGAACAGATAGAAATCTATATCTTATCTTCTCTCTACGTGATTTGATCTCTTCTGCTAGGTCTTTATATTTTCCAGGCTTTCTTTTCCATATAGCTTGGAGATTATGAATGTGTGGTATGACATGTAAGTTGTCTTCTGCTGATGATATAAATTATCCAGGTGATGTAAGTCTGATTGTTTAGGTTGTTTTGGGGGGCTTTTCCTCCAGAAGCCCCAATTGCCTCCAGAGGGGATCATTTACAAGACTAGGATGTCTTTACTGAATGCTATATTGAAAGTGAATGGAACTCACTTGAATGAATAAGAATTTATTGAGCACTGATTATGTGCCAGGCAGTGTGGTAGTACATATAATGAGTCATTCCCTATTCTTAAGGAGATTACATTCTAATAGAGACAACACATGAGAGAATGGTGATTATAGAGAACAATATTGACCTACGGACTCACAAGAATAGTGAATTGACAAATAGGGCAGCTGATTGACATGCTCTTTCCAGAAGCAATGTTAGTATTTATTTCATGTCTGTACTCAAAGCAAGAGGTGAAATTCAGAGGATAGAGGGAGTTCAGTATATATTTTGTAGCAGAACAGATGGCAAAATGACCTAAATGGATGACTGGATGGGATGTGAAATATTATCTGGTCTGGAGTCAATTGGATATGATGGGTCAAGTGACTTTATATCCACTAACAAGTCAAAACAATTCAGTACCAAGATAGGAGTTATAAATCTAGGTGGATGAACCTCCCAAGGGAGACTAAGAGTTTCTATAGGTTTGGTATGGAGGATGCTAGGATGTCACTTGTTTATCATTTTTTTAATAAAGCTTTTTATTTTCAAAACATATGTACAGATAATTTGACAACACTGACCCTTGCATAGCTTTACATTTCAGATTTTCTCCTCTTTTCCCCCACCCCCTCCCTTAGATGGCAAGCAACGCAATGTTAAATGTGTTAAAATATATGTTAAATAGAATGTCACTTGTTTAGCAATCTGAAATATACTGTCCTGTTAAATAGATTCCAAAGCGCAAGAATATTGTTGTGGGTTAGAGGATGTTAAAATCCTATGAAAAGTGGGTCTTACCAAAGAGGAAAGGAAATTATATCTATTGTGTTGAGGCTACTGAATTCCAGATCACCCCTTCTTGGATAGGTAAAAGGCTACTGGGTTATCTTGTTCTTGCTGCTGTTCACACAACTAGCAAGTGTTGGTGGCTGGTTTTGAACTCAGATCTTCCTACCTCCAGGCCTGGCACTCCAGCCACTGTGCTACCTAATTGCTGCCTAGTTTTCTAGTAGAGAGATTTCCCCAGTTTTTAAGCAAGGGTTCAGGCCAAGAGATGTATATCCTCTTTAGCAACATAACAAGATACTTTCCTGTCGAAAGCCTCTTTTCCAGAAAAATCACATCAAAAAAAGTCTATTTAAATATCAATTTTGTGGGGGAGGAGGTATTGCATTACTTATAGGTTCTTGTGAATACTTTCATGCATTTTTACATTTTCTATGGGAAGGGAATATAATAAAGGTTGTCTATCCCTACCCAACAAATGCATAATTACCTTGGGTACTCTGTAAAAGTAGTTGTATCAGACGCAAATAGAAACAGATCCCTAAGGGCTGCATATTGACTTAGAGAATCCCATATAAACATTATTTATGTTTTATTGTATTTTTATTTATTCTGTGAAACATTTCCCAATTATATTTTAATCTGGTTCTCTCGGTATGTAGACATTTTAGGGTCCTCAGACAATTTGACACCTCGGCTTTGTAGTATTCTTTCCCCAAATTTAAGGAGATCTAGGCATGAGTTATGTTCTGAGGCTTCCTAGAGGAAACTCATAGTCAAGGAAGAATGAGTTAAGGAGCTGTTGATTTTTTTTTCAGTCAACCCCCCAAACCAAAACATTATCAGTAAATCTAGCTTCAAGTACAAGGTCTCAAGTTATATTTACAAAGTCTTTTACCCCTCAATATCCTAGTGAGGTAGATAGGACAAGTGCTATTATCACTCCCATATTACATATGAGGAAGCTAGTTAAAGTCATGTCATAAGTAAACATCAAAGCTATGATTTAAACCCAGGACTCTATAGACTCCTGGTTCAGCACTCTTTACACTCCATCAGATCGCCTTGTCCATAAGAAAAAATAAGCACACTGCATCCTCCATGTGCTCTGGAACCAAAGGAAGAAATTCATGCCTTTACTTCTTTTTTTAATCTTGTTTTTTTTAATATTTTTGTTTTTATATTGCCTTCATTTTTCTTCTGCCTGACAAATTATCTATCATTTGAAACAAATACTGTTTTTAAGTTCAGCAAAACTAACCAGCCCATAAAGTATATGGGACTTTCCTATATGTCCCTATTGCCATTAGTCCCCCACATCTGCAAAGAAGGTAGGGGAGGTACGTTTATTCAACTTTTCTTTAGGGACAAGTTTGGTCATTAAAATTATTGAGCATCATGGTGGTGGGGGGGCTTATTTTATTCCTTCTGTTTACATTGGAGACTCAATGAAGTCTTCTCATCCTTCTCTAAATTGCATCATTCATGTATCAATGGGCATCTACATTCCTTTTGCTTTTTAATGGTTGCTTCCTTTTCCCTCATTTATTCATGCGTATGTGCATATGTAAATATACACACATATACATATATACAAATGTATATACATACATATATACATGTATGTACATATGTTTTATATATGTAAACATTATGCCTATCTATATGTGTATCATAAAAATATTTTTTTAAAATGCATAGATCACCACATATTACATTATATATACATAAACATGTCATCCTGGTATATAAATAGATGTGTATGTATATAGGCACATTACATAATTATTGTTGTCGTTCAGTCGTTTTCAGCCATGTCTGACGCTTTGAGATCCCATTTAGGTTTTCTTGACAAAAATACTGGTGTGGTTTGTCACTTTCTTCTCCAGTTCTTTTACAGAGGAGAAAATTGAAGCAAAAAAAAAAAAAAAAAAAAAGGTTAAGTAATTTGCCCAGAGTCACACAGCTGTTAAGAGTCTGAAGTCAGATTTGAACTCAGGAAGAGGACTCTATCTATGTGTCACCTAGCTGCCCCTTAGTACATATTGTATAATATATATATGTGTGTGTGTGTATGTGTGTGTGTAGGCATTTGGGCACAGCACACACACATGTGTATGTATTTGTTTATTTAAAACTTACACAAACCAAGAGTGCCCATTCCTGCATCATATCAGCCTCTCACCCTGGAAGACTTCACTGAATGAGGAAACACTCTACAATATTTGGGAGAAGGACAAATGAGACAATGGTTAACAATTACGGCTCAACCTGTTAAAAGCCTCTCTCAAACTCCAGAGACAAGTGTTGCCTGGAAAAGGAATCTTGAAGGGAAGAGTCTGCCTACTTGTAGTCCTGCCCCAGATCACTCCTTGGGTTGGGGTTTTGTGTTTTTCTTCATAAAAGGAATAAGCCAGGGACTCAAATGGAAAATGGCATTCATTTAATGCGACCGAAGCCAGTTTGACATAAAGTGTTGGTTGGGATGATAAAGTTACTTACCTGAAGCATTTGCTCTCCTGCCATTCCCATTCTTCTTGTCTCGGGCTCAGGAAGCAATGGCTTGGTGGGAGTCCAGAGACTGATGTCCAAATTCCCAATGACCAGGGATGGGCCTCCAGCTTGCTCCAGCTCACCCTAAGTAAACACAGACATCTGTACACAGGAGCCCCAGCCTCGGGGGCCCCACTCTCTCCAGGAATCCTGCCTGACTACAGCTGGCCAGGAGAAGGGGGCCTTGCCACCCATGCCAGCCTTCCAGAGATCTGGCAGCCTGGCCAGCCAGTTAGACAGATGGCTTTTTGCAGATAGGCCAGTTTTCAGAAGAAAATTCATACCACCACCAGGTTGGCCAGTTTGCAGCTCTGGAGAGAGGGCTGAGCTGGGCTGGGTCATCCAGAGGCTGCTTTACAGCCGTCCAGTGTGATAGGCTTCCAAATGACCTTCCTCCTTTTTGCTCACCACATACGTGTGCATTATATGCACATACATGTTGTGTCTGTACATAAATATATGTGTACATACCTGGAATTACAGTTCATTCCTTTGAGTTAAGACTCTGCCACCTGTTACAATGCAGATGCTTCTGTGAAAGAGAGAACACTGGAAGCTGTTATTGGCCAGTTAGCAAGAGAATTTTCATTGAGGCAGATTTTTTCAGTAAGTAAACTGTAAACAATATGTTTGTGTATATGTCTATGTGTATATATGTGTATGTATGTATATATATGTGTGTGTGTGTGTGTTGTTTGCTCTTTGTTCCCCAAGAGGATCATGATGTCAGGGAGGTGATGTCGTGACATGAAAGTGAATTGGATTTAAGGGAGGGAGGCTGGGCAAGGTCCCCTGCCTCACTTTCCCCTCCAGAGTTCTCTGGGTCAGGTGGCCAGATAGAGATCAGGATGGCTGGAGATAGGCCAGACCTTGGCTTTTTTAAGCTAAGGCCTTGGACAAGATTCAGTCTGATGGAGGCTACACCCATCCGGTGATTAAGGTTAAGCAGCAATTGAGACAAAGAATCTCCTCTTTCACCTAGTCCAAAAAAAAAATCTAAATAAATAAATCTGGGAGGGGAAGATCCTCAGGGTTTCTGGCCAAAGCAGAAATAACTGCTATCTACTTTCCATCTGAGTCTATCTGGACCCAAACAATGAGCAAATGGGGCTTGGCCTAGGACCCATTGGTGGCCAATTTGAATCAGATTGGTTTGGGTTTAAGGCCTGGTCCTTAAGAAAGAAATAGAGCCAATAACCCCAAGATATGTTGGGAGGGTTCAGAGGTGCAAGAGAAAAATGTTGGGTTGGGGTTTTGTGTTTTTCTTCATAAAAGGAATAAGCCAGGGACTCAAATGGAAAATGGCATTCATTTAATGTGACTGAAGCCAGTTTGGCATAAAGTGTTGGTTGGGATGATAAAGTTATGCTTTTAAAAAGCATCTGTAGGTAAGGGTATGATATTCTGTGTGGACAGAAGAATAAGAGAGGGAGGGAGGAAAGGAAAGAAATAAGGGAGAAAAGGAGGGAGGAAGGGAGGAAAGAGGGAAGGAGGAAGGAGGGAGAGAGGAAGGAAGGAAGGAAGAAAGGAAGGAAGGAAGGAAGGAAGGAAGGAAGGAAGGAAGGAAGGAAGGTCTTCTAACTGATCAAGTCCAGTTTTGGAATCAGCTTTACTCACAGAAGTTGTTGTTTGTCCTTTATTCTCGAAGAGGATCATAACATCAGAGACATGATGCCATGACATGCAAGTGAATTGGATTTGAGTAAGGGAGGGCTGTTCAAGGTCACCTGCCTCATTTTCCCCTCCAGAGCCTTCTGGGACCAGTATGTATAAATATGTAATTTATATGCAAAACCACACACACATATATATGTGTGCATTAGTATGTATATAAACATTAATATACAAACACATATATGTGCTTATAAAGAGAATTTTCATTGAAGCAAATTTTGTCAGTGAGTAAACTGTAAAACAAAATGTGTGTATGTGTATACATACACACATACACATAAATACCCTCCTATATAAATATATATGCATATACATATATGAACATTTATTAAGTGCCTACTATGTGCCAGGCACTCTGCAAATCACAGGATCTTATGAAAGACAAAGGGCAGTTCCTCTCTCAAGAAATGTTCTTTCCAATGAGGGACACATGCAATGTGCAAATACCACTTGCAAACAAGTTATATGAAAGATAAATTGGAGATAATCAGCATAGGGAAGCTATTAGAATTAAGAGAGGTTGGAAAAGGCTTCCTGCAGAAGGTAGGATTTAGTGGCTACTTGAAGGAAGCCAGGTAGGTCAAGAGGCAGAGATAAGGAAGGCCTGAGAGACAGCCAGTGACAATTCCCAGTTAGAAGGTAGAGTGTCCCAGGTCATGATCTTAGCTGTATGATCTTGGAGCAAGTCACTAAAACTATTAGAGTTCTAGCTTCTTCAAAAGGAAAATGGAGGCAATGATACTTATACCAGATATCTCATAGCATTCTTAGGAGTAAAGTAGACATGAAAATTCTTCTTTTACTCTCCATTCACATGGCTTACAACTGGGTTCCCCTTCTTCAGTACTGCTTTTTGACATTGCTATCTAAAGGAGCAGACACCAGGTCCCTGGGTCAGAATACAATTCAATAAGCACTTATCAGGTGCCTGCAATATACTAAACTCTGTGTTAGGCATCTAAGATACAGAAATAAAACTACTCCCAAGCTTCAAGGAGCTTTTTTTTTAACTTGGGGAAGAAGAATACAATGGACACACAAGTATATTAAGTGCTGAGTATATTCACCAAATACTCCATCTGGGTACCCCAGTGGATAGATACTGGACCTGAAATCAGGAAAATCTAAGGTAAAACCCAAGCTCAGACACTTACTAGTTGTGTGGATAAGTATCTTAACCTCTGATTGCCTCGGTTTTCCTATCTGTAAAATGGGAAGAAGAAACACTCATTTTACAGGATAATTGTGAAAATAAAAGATAAAAGGAAAAAAAAAAGATGAAAAGTTCTTTGAAAACCTTAAAATACATGATAAGTGCTAGCTATTATGATTATTATGCCATAAATGGCTTTTATCCATTAAGTAATGTGATCAAGAATGATGCTGGGATAGCTCTTGTTTCCTTTCAATCTAATAAAAGCATTTACTAAGTAAGCACCCACTATGAGACAAGTACTAAATCCCTACCATGTGCCATGCACTGGAGACATAAAGACAAAAATATGGCAGTCCTTTTAAGAATTTACTTCCCACTTGGACAGTATGATTTTGTGAAACTCAGTACCTTTAAAATGCCATTAATTCCTGCAGTGGCCCTGATGCTGGAAAAGACATAAAGGAATCTTCTCCTTCAGGAGTTGATGAATTTTGAAAAATGATATCTATGAACAATTTCTGTCCTGTTAAAATGAAGTTTCACATAGGATAGGAGTTTAAGGTGGGGGGGGGGGGGGGGGGGGGGGGGGGGGGGGAGGAGGAGAGGATGACTGATATTTGTCACTGAGAGGCTTAAATAATTTGAATAACACCTGTCAGGAAGCAAGAAAAAAAGTTGGAGGATTAATGGAAACCTCCCTCCCATCTTTTGGAAACAGCAGGATGCAGAAAAATAGCCATGAACTTGGTAGCCTAGGACCTGAGTTTGAATCTTGACTACTATCTGAATAACTCTGGGCAAGTTATATAAATTTATCTGGGCCTCAGTTTCCCCATCTGTTAAATGAGAAGGTTGGACTAAATAATCATGATTCCAAGTAAGGAACGATCTCTGAGGGAAACTACCTCCACCCTCTTGTCAAAAGTAGGAAAATCTTTGGGTTGGGGTCCTATTTTAGGGAATCTATATGTAAGCAATCTCAGTGTTTTCTGACCCTATACAGGGCAAAATTCTGAGCTTGAAAAGGGTGGGGAGGGTACAGGGGGATGCCATTCTGAAAAGATATGGTGCCCCCACTTTGGGGAGGTTTAATTATGTACATAGAGAGTGTGCTAAGGATATAACGCCAAAGAAAAGTAAATCCTTGACTTGGCAATTCAATTCAACTATCTTTTATTAATTACCTATCATACACAAGTAGCTGTGCTGGTAACTGGGAATACAAAGATTAAAAATAAAACTATGTAAGCAGTATGGTACAAATGAAAGGGAATTGGGTCTGAAACCAGGGGAATCTATATTCAAATTCCAGCTCTGCCCCTGTATGACCTTGTCATTTCTCCATTCTAGACCTAAGTCTCTTGATTTATAAAATTATCCTTCATGTCCCTACAAGTTAGATCTAAGGTCAGGAAATGACAATACATAACCTCAAGGAGCTTATATTCTTTTGAGAGATATAATATGCATACAGATTAGTATAATATAAAGTGGGAAGTGGACACAGGAGAAATCAGATTTTTTTCTTGAAACTGAAAAAAAATGAGCAGAAAGAAAACATTAACACTTGGATGATGGGGAAAAGTGGGAGATTGAAGGCTTCATGGAAGAGGTGATACCTGAGCTGTAAACAATTCGTAGAATTGTCAGTGGAACTGGACAGACCAGAAAAAAGTACTTAGGAGGGATGGATTGTATTTGCCTTAAACCAGCAGATGAGACAGTTCAGGGGCAGCAGATTTCTTGAGTTACTGAAAGATCTTTGTCAGCCTTCACCCTTGCATGTGGAGGATGGTACTTTGGACAGGTGCTTGAGCTATCTGGTAGAAAGATTTCCCCTAGATTTCCAGGTGGGGACTTAATGCCAAGAAAAATGTGACATCTTTCTCTAAGCAAACGGTTCTTCCAGGCGATGGAAGCTTCTCTTACATTTTAAAGCTACATCTTTAAAACATCTATTTGAATAATACTAGCCACCATTTTTGTGATTAATATATCTCTGAGTACAAAGAGTCCCAACAGCCCATCTCTCTGGGGCTACCGCAGGGCGAGGAGTCTGAGGTAATCAACCCAACAGGTCTCTGTTTTTCTCTCCTCCTCCTCCCAAGAGGGATCAGTCCCATCTGAATCAATGATTTGAGAGCCAACAAGGGGACGCCAGCTGATTGGGCAAACAAAAGCCGAGACTTAAGCATGCATCGTCCTCGTTGTCGTGGGGAGAGAATTGCAGGAGCGCTCGACAGCAAATTAGGCATTAAAAGCCAAGCACAGTGGCTTTCGGAGATTAAATGCATTATAGATTTGCTAAACGAGAGGCGAGAGAAAGAAAAGGTAGATCATTGCTACCCTTCAGGCAACTGGGGTGGGCGGGCGGGGGGAGCCACTGCTGGGGCCGCTGTGTAATCAAGGCGGGATGAATGCAAGACGCGGGGACTTAATTTTTCATTTGCAATCAAGGCCACGTCCCCCCTTTCTCTTAGTCACAGAAACACCGGCCCTTCCTCGGGTTCCTTTCACAGGCCGCATTACAGAGAGAAGGGAAAATTATCCAGAGATAATAGCGCTGATTATGGACGGCGAATGGCGGGGACAGAGTACTCCCCAAGCTTACAGATGAGGCATTCGGGAAGAGGTAGCTCAGGCGGTCCCACAGTGCCCGGGGAACCAGTGAAGGCCTCCCAGGGCGCGTTGGGAACCATCTCCCACAGGGTCCTGACTTTCCTGCCGTCTCCAAGGCCCCGCCTCTGGCCCATGGTAGCCACAAGGCCAGCTTCGACAGCGTTCTTTTCCTGATGGTAAACAATCTGGGACTGGAGTGGGGCAGAGGCCAGGGGCCCCTCACCCTAAAGGAACAGAGAGCCAAGAATACTCTAGGTTCAGCTCTAACAGAACTAAATAGCCCTGACAACTTCGGATCATGTTGTTTTATCTCTAGTCAAAGCAGAAGTGTGGAGTGATTAAAAGGAAGCTGCAATTTAGAGTAACAGAACCTGGGTTCAAATTCTGATTTTGCAGTTTTTACCACCTGATATGATCTTAGTCAGGTTACTTAAAAGTTCTCTGGGCCTTAACTTTCTTAATTTATTGGAAGCTGAGAAGAAAGATGATGGATTAGATGACCTGGAAGGAATTTTTCCAGCTCTTAAACTATGATTCTTGCTTAATTATCCTCCCTGTTCTCATATTCTTTCTCTCTCTCTCTCTCTCTCTCTCTCTCTCTCTCTCTCTCTCTCTCTTTCTCATTCTCTGCCAGGCAACTCTAAAACCAAAAGTTATAGGAAAGTTTTAGACCTCCATCAATTCAAGGACTTTTTCCACGCTGGGAACAGACCGGGAACTCTCCACCTTACTGAAATAATAGATAAAAACAGAAAAAAAATGGTGGGATTCAGAGAAATCTCAGAGAAGTGAAGGTCTGGGGAAAGTTCAGGAAACTAGGTATGTAAACCAGGATTGGAGAGGGCTGAGGGGTGACATTTTTAATCTTCACATCCCTGAAGAGTTATTAGACAAAAGGTAGGATACTAGCCATTCTCCATCTCTACTAAGAATGAAATATGAAAAAAAATGACAGTCTGTAACATGAGAGATTTAGATTATACCTAAGAAAGAATTTTCTCATTCTGTGGGCTATAAAGAAAAGGAATTGATTACAACTATAGGAGACAGAGCATTAAAACAACGTAGGATAGACTCTCATCTGTCTGGAAAGATTAGAATTAGACCTGTTCACAAGCAGAAGGAGAGAACCTATGACAATAACAACAATAACTACAGTAGCATTTCTAGTGCATTTTAATGTTTGCAAAGAGCTTTGATGTCAGTATTATTATTATCCTCATTAACAGATGAGGAAATTGAGGCAAGCAGAGGTAAAATAACTTGCCCACAGTCAAGTACTAATAAGCTTCTGAGACTAGATTTGAATTCAAGTTTTACTGATTCCACATAAAGCACTTTAACCACTGTTATCACTTAGTAGATTAGTTCATATCTGTGTAGCACTGTGGCTTACAAGAAAGAGGCAGCATGATTTCAAAGCCAGGAAGACCTGGAGTCAGGTCCTACTTCTGATAGATGCTAGCCATGTGAACCATGGCAATCATTTACCCTTTTAGTGCTCTAAAGTTTTTCCACTTGCAACCTCTTTTTGCCTGAGAAATTTTTATGTGACCCTAGGTATATGGGTATAAAAAATAGGTGTACACACCAAACGTTTACTGATAATAAATCATAATTTTGTGACTTCCACATTCAGTTATGTGACCCCATATAGGGTCATGACTCACAGTTTTAAAAGCTTTGCTCTAGACAACTCTCTCAAAACTATAAAATGCAGAGCAAGTATTAACTTGCACCCATAGAATTCTACATACCAGTAAAATCATAGATTGTAGTTCCTACTTGGAGGCAGCTACATGGTAAAATGGCTAGCGTGCCAGACCTGGAGTCAAAAATACTTATCTTCCTGAGTTCAAATCTGGCCTCAGACATTTCTTAGCTATGTGACCTTGAGCAAGTCATTTCACCCTGTTTGCCTCAGTTTCCTCATTTGTCAAATGAACCAGAGAAGAAAATGGCAAATCACTGAAGTATCTCTGCCAAGAAAACCACAAATGTGATTTAAGTGAGACATGACTATAAGAACTCAACAAGTCCCTTTTTTCATTTATAAATTCCCTATAGACGATAACGTGAATACTCATGATTCATGTTTATGTAGCTCTTCAGAGTTTATAAAGGATTTCCTCACAACAGTTCTGTCATCATAGGATGTACAAGTATTATGTCCATTCTACAGATGAGGGAACTGAGTTTCAGAGAACTGAAGTTCCCTCCGTCATTTGATTTTCAGATAATATAAATCAAACAAGTGTTTTTACAGACTTACAGAATCTCACAGTTGAAACAAGCCTCAAAAATCTAGTCCAATCCATTCATTAATAAGAATCTCCCCCACTACTTATATAATGGGGAGTCACAAACCCCAAAGAGACAGAGCCCAGGCAGCCCATTCTGCCTTAAGACAATCATCAGGACGTTTAGATCTCAGAAGTTTCTGCTGACCCAAAGCCTAATTTAGCCTCTTAGCCATTTTTATCTTTTATTCTAATTCTGCCTTCTTAGGAGAAACATAACCTAATCCCCTTCCAATGGAACAGTCTTTCAAATACTTGAAACTGGCTTCCATCACTTTCCTAAGCTTTCCTTTTTCCAGGTTGACATCTGCATTTCCTTCAACTGCTCCTCCTATGACATGAGCTGAAGACCATTCACAATGCTAGTTGCCCTCATGGACCACTCTTATAGAGGTCCTTAAAATGAGATGCCCAAGGTGGAGTACCCTACTCCAAATATGGTCTGATCAGTGCAGGGAACAGTGAGATTATGTTTCTCTGTTACTGTTGTTGGTCAGTCATTTTTAGTAGTATCCAACAGCAAAGATACTGGAACAATTGAATGTACCCTTCTGCAGCTCATTTAGTAGATGAGGAATTAAATCAAACATGGTTAAGTGACTTGTCCAGGGTCCCACCGATGGTAAGGATCCATACCCAGGTGTGAACTCAGGAAGATGATCTTCCCTAACTTCCTAACCTCAGGCCTGGAGCTCTATCACTATGCCACCTAGCTGCTTCTATAAATGAGCTCTAAAATTCCATTAGCTTGTTTGACCGACGCCATGTTGCTGACTCATATTGAGCTTACAATCCACTAAAACCCCTAGATGCCTTTTCATTAGAACTGTAGTCCAGCTATTGTCTTGTACTTGGGTTCTAAAAATTAGATTGATGTGCATGAGATTTTATATTTATTCCTATTATGTTTCAACTTATTACATTCAGTCCAATTTTCCAACCAGTGCTGGGAGGAATAACTAATACAAGATCCCTTGTAGATGCTAATTCTTTTATCTAATGTGTCATCTGAAAACTTCATAAACAGACCATTTATGGCTTCATAGAAGTCACTAATATGTAATATGATAAACATTATTTACGCTTATATTATAGTTGAATAAACTGAGGTTATAAGAAGCCTCAGGCAAGATATTTGTCTGAGCACATGTATGTGTCAGGTGAAGAATAACCTCTGAATAATGTATTCTTTCTACTATTTTGAACTGTCTCCTTGCATTTCCTCTCTTGTGGCCTCAGAGGGAGAAAAATAGGAAGCAAAGGTGAGAGAGATAATTCCTGAATAGTTACCATTTGTTGAGCCCAAAATATGTGTCTTTCCAGAACTAGAGGGAAAACATTGCTTCAAACTATGACAATGAGATAGAAGGGAGAACACTCTTCCTCAGGATCATATCCAACAGCACAGCTGTTAGGATTGTGGGCAACTGGGTGGAACCTGCCTATATGAGGGGAAAGGCTAGCAGGGCTTCCAGCCAGCAAAGAGCCAGCACCCAGGGCTTCAGAGAGCACAGAACAAACATCAGGGGTGTTTGTGATCAAATATTCCTTTTGCTCCAGTCCCTGAGACTCAGAATATGAACATCTCACAGACAAATGCAGAGAGATTGCATGATGTCCTGGGTGATCGAGGTCTTGGGAAGGAAGGAGTGACAACAAGGCTTATTAGGTCTGACACTGGGATGTAAAGCTCCTTAGGAAGGAAGAATATCCAAACATAAGGGCTAAAAAACTAAAGAATACCTCCAACCACTGACAATTGTACCAGCTTTTCCTTGCAATCTAGTGGTTATAGTTACCTCTGAGATGAGGAGAGAGAAACATATAGGTGTGCATGTAGTCCAAAGACCAGGGAAAAAACCTGATACCAAGAGGCTTTGATTTCCCAAAGTCTGGAATGCAGGCTGAAAAGGAGCTGGAAGTGAGAGGCTTGAGCTCAGGGAAGGTGGCTATAGGGAGGCCAGGGCTGAAGGTGCCCTCTTACAAACATAATGCTCTCCAAATATCAGGACCATGAGTTGACTTAAGCAAAGCACCTTCATTGACCATGAATTCTTCAAAAGGATTTTTAACCCTTGTCTCTCTGTGGCATGCGCACACACATACACACACACACACACACACACACACACACACACACACACACACTCATTCACCCCTAAAAGTATACAACAATCAGAGGCTGCTGGCTGAGCAGGAAGAGGCAGGTGGGTCCTGCCTAATGGAGCCCTCTTCCCTATTGGGAACTTAAACTCATTCATTTTATAAGACTATTTCTGGCAGCGAAACCAGATTTATATGCTTTGCTGTCCAGTTTCATGTCAATGTGTGTTTGTATGTATGTATGGGGCATATGTGGGGGGGTGTCTATGTGTGTGCTTGTGGTCTATATGTATTTGTGTGTCTATGTGTGTGTGGTGTATATGTGTACTTGTGTCTATATGTGTGTGGTTATGTGTATTTGTGTGTCTATGTGTGTGTGGTATATATGTGTATTTGTGTGTGGTGTATATGTGTATTTGTATGTCTATGTGTATATGGTATATATGTGTATTTGTGTGTCTATATGTGTGTGCTATATATGTGTATTTGTGTGTGTGTGTGGTGTATATGTATATATATATATATATATGCATGGTGTATATGTGTATTTGTATGTATATGTGTGTCTATGTGTGTGTGGTGTATATGTGTATTTGTGTGTGGTGTATATGTGTACTTGTATGTCTATGTGTGTGTGGTATATATGTGTATTTGTGTGTCTATACGTGTGTGGTAGATATGTGTATTTGTGTGTATGTGTGTGTGATGTATATGTGTATATGTGTATGGTGTATATGTGTATTTGTATGTGTGTGTGTGTGTAGTGTATATGTGTATTTGTGTGTCTATGTGTGTGTGGTATATGTGTGTATTTGTGTGTCTATACGTGTGTGGTATATATGTGTATTTCTGTGTATGTGTGTGTGATATATATGTGTGTGTATGTGTGTATGGTGTATATGTGTATTTGTATGTATATGTGTGTGGTGTATATGTGTATTTGTATGTATATGTGTATATGTGTGTGTGTTATATATGTGTATTTGTGTGTCTATGTCTGTGTGGTGTATATGTGTATTTATGTGTCTATATGTGTATGGTATATATGTGTATTTGTGTGTATGTGTGTGTGATATATATGTGAATATATGTGTGTGGTATATATGTGTATTTGTATGCATATGTGTGTATATGTGTGTGTGGTGTATTTGTGTGTCTATGTGTGTGTGGTGTATATGTGTATTTGTATGTCTATACGTGTGTGGTATATATGTGTATTTGTGTGTATGTGTGTGTGATGTATATGTGTATATATGTGTGTATGGTGTATATGTGCATTTGTATGTATATGTGTATATATGTGTGTGTGGTGTATATGTGTATTTGTATATGTGTGTGTGGTGTATATGTGTATTTGTGTGTCTATGTGTGTGTGGTGTATATGTGTATTTATATGTCTATACATGTGTGGTATATATGTGTATTTGTGTGTATGTGTGTGTGATATATATTTGTATGTATGTGTGTATGGTGTATATGTGTATTTGTATGTATGTGTGTGTGGTGTATATGTGTATTTGTGTGTCTATGTGTGTGTGGTGTATATGTGTATTTGTATGTCTATACGTGTAATATATATGTGTATTTGTGTGTGTGATGTATATGTGTATATATGTGTATGTGGTGTATATGTGCATTTGTATGTATATGTGTGTATATGTGTATATGGTGTATATGTGTATTTGTATATGTGTGTGTGGTGTATATGTGTATTTGTGTGTATGTGTGTGTGATGTATATGTGTATATATGTGTGTATGGTGCATATGTGTATTTGTATGTATATGTGTATATATGTGTGTGGTGTATATGTGTATTTATGTGTATATGTGTGTGTGGTGTATATGTGTATTTGTGTGTCTGTGTGTGTGGTGTATATGTGTATTTGTGTGTATGTGTGTGTGGTGTATATGTGTATATGTGTGTGTATGGTGTATATGTGTATTTGTATGTATATGTGTGTGGTGTATATGTGTATTTGTGTCTATGTGTGTGTGGTGTATATGTGTATTTGTGTGTATGTATGTGTGATGTATATGTGTATATATATGTGTATGGTGTATATGTGCATTTGTATGTATATGTGTGTATATGGTGTATATGTGTATTTGTATATGTGTGTGTGGTGTATATGTGTATTTGTGTGTATGTGTGTGTGATGTATATGTGTATATATGTGTGTATGGTGTATATGTGTATTTTTATGTATATGTGTATATATGTGTGTGGTGTATATGTGTATATATCTGTCTATGTGTGTGTGGTGTATATGTGTATATGTGTGTGTATGGTGTATATGTGTATTTGTATGTGTGTGGTATATATGTGTATTTCTGTGTATGTGTGTGTGATGTATATGTGTATATATGTGTGTATGGTGTATATGTGTATTTGTATGTCTATACGTGTGGTATATATGTGTATTTGTGTGTGTGTGTGATGTATATGTGTATATATGTGTATGTGGTGTATATGTGCATTTGTATGTATATGTGTGTATATGGTGTATATGTGTATTTGTATATGTGTGTGTGGTGTATATGTGTATTTGTGTGTATGTGTGTGTGATGTATATGTGTATATATGTGTGTGTGGTGCATATGTGTATTTGTATGCATATGTGTATATATGTGTGTGGTGTATATGTGTATTTATGTGTATATGTGTGTGTGGTGTATATGTGTATTTGTGTGTATGTGTGTGTGGTATATATGTGTATATGTGTGTGTATGGTGTATATGTGTATTTGTATGTATATGTGGGTATATGTGTGTGTGGTGTATATGTGTGTTTGGGGGGTATAAATGTGCCTGTGTGTGTTCCAGTTGGACAGTTAGAGGAGGAGGGATTGGAGAGAGAGAGCAAGTGATGTAGACAGGCTAGAAAGAGCAAGCAAGGGGTTGGAGCGAGTGAAGAGCAAATGTGTGCCTGTGTTCAAGTGCCAAGGTCTGATTGACAAGATCTCGGGAACAAAGCTCTTGGATTCAATCAGTCTTCCTGAGCCCTGGCAAACAGCTCTGAAAGGCAATTAAGTGAGAGTGAAAGGGGAAAGGTGCAAAGGGGTGAGGGAGGGAGAGATGAGGAGAGCACTAAATAGATGAGGCCCTGGAGCTTTGAAATAACCGTTTGGTTATGCCATCCCCCATCTATGAAGTCTAGCAGGACCGGCCTCTGCCTGTGTGTGGGGGAAGAAGGGAGGAAGGGAGACAAGCGGGAACTCCATCAGTCTGAAAGGGGAGAGAAATAGCCTGGCAAATGCTCACCACACTCAATATTCCTCTTCAAGGAGCGATCAGTGGGCCCGGGTCACGGGTGGGATTTAGATCTGTAAGAGAAATGGGAGCTCGCCTAGTCTACCCTCCTTGTTTTATAACAATCAACAAGGATTTATTAAACACCAACTGTTTAGCCTCTTTATTTTATAGCAATCATCAGATACTTATTAAGTACTTGCAGTTCTTGGTGATGGGGATACAAAGACAAGAAAAATAAGCCCTAGAGGGGTTAAATGACTTAAATGAAGTCATACAGAAAGTAAGTCCCCAAGCACAGGGGAAAGACCATTGGAGATCCATTTGGGAATCCAGAAAGATCGAGGCTGCCCCCTTATCATCAAAGTGGGCATGGGGGGAGGAGGCAGCCCTGAGATTTGTACAAAAGGAGAGACTGGCCTGGAGCTGACCAACAGCAAAGATCCTAGCACTGGAAACTCCCCACTTTATCATTCCCTTCTGCTTGGCTCCAGATCAAAGGGACTCTCCCCCTCTAGGAGACTTAACCTAGAGATGCTCTCATTTCTGAAGCAGCCAAGCAGGTTCTCAGTTGGTTGAAATGAAGCTATCACAGCTCCACGGTCGAATGATGAACAGGTTCATGGTAACTAGGGCACCCTATTGATTGGTCTTGCCATCAATTGCCTGCAATGTCCCTCTCATCTCCCAATCAGGGCAGACATTTGATCAATAGAAATGGGTTCTGAGGCTGCAGTGGAGTTCAGCAGGTTCAAGGATATCAAGTCACACCAACAAACACTTGCTAAGTGCTCACTACATGGGGGGCACTGAGCTAAGTACTGAGAATGCAAAGAAAGGCAAAAGAAGTCCCTGTCCTCAGGAAGCTCACATTCTAAGGGGGAGACAATGTTGCAAACTATGTAAATACAAGGTGTAAGTGTGGCAAATCAGAGATAATCTCACAGAGAAGGCACTGGAAGTGCAGGGGAGTTTGGGGAAGGATAGAAGGTCTTAGGTTTCTTTTGAAGGTATGGGTTTAGTTAAGATTAAAAGGAAATCAGGAAGTGGATCCAAGAAGGAAAAGCATTCAAGGCAATGGGATCAGTCAATACAAAGACAAAGAATCCCAAATGAGGTTTTGTTTTTGAGAAACAAGAGAAAGTCAATGACATCAGATTGAAGGGCAATAAGAAGTTTGAACAGGTACAAAGGGTCTAAGGTTATAAAAGACTTTAAAAGCCAAACAGGATTTTAAGTTTGATCCAGAAGGTAACGGGGAACCTCTGAAGTTTATTTAGCAAGGAAAATGACATGGTTTCAGAAAAATACTAGATCAGTTTAAACTGATGAGGAGAAGTTGGATTGGAAAGAAAGACAACATAGAGATATCAACCAGAAGTCAATTGCAAAAGTCCAGGTGCGAGGTGAGGAGGGTACCAGGATGATGGTAGTATCAGAGAAGAACAGGGGAGGAGATGTTTAAATGAAGTAGAGAGTGAAGGAGAGAAGTGGAGAGAGTGTCTGGTATGACTCAAAGTTTGTAGCATTTGTAGTCAGAACTAAAATGCTTCCTGAGGAATCTTTTTACTTTTTTGCACCCTGTCCTGCCTCCCTTACATCTTTCCCTTCAAATTCATGAAACTCAGAAGTATTGCACATGTTTAACATATATTCAATCACTTGCCATCTAAGAGAAAGGGTGGGGGGGAAGGGAAGGAAAAAATTAGAACACAAGGTTTTGGAAGGGTGAATGTTGAAAATTATCCATGTATCTATTTTGAAAATAAAAAGCTTTATCATGAAGCTCCACTCTTCCCAAGGGAGGGTGCCTTATGGCCACTATGCATCTGATTTGGGAGTCAAGAGAGGTAGGGGCAGGAACCCAGCCACAACCAATCAGCTGCAGCTGGAGGAGGAAATCTGGCCAAGCACTGGCTGGCTGGGCTTTAAAGTTCCATCCACACTGAGCCCCCAGGGTTCTGTTTACTGCGGGAACCAACATGGAGAAAAGAAAGTTGAGTTGTAACTGGCAATAACAGGAGCCTATAACGAACACCTGAACTCCAGCGAGGTATCTCGTAAATACATGCTACTGATGGCCAGGGAGTCTCAGTTTCCTCATCTGCCAAATTAGGAAATTAAAGTAGATCGCTTCTAAAGTGTCTCTCAGCTCTGACATTCTATGAATTTTCTTGGAGTTTTTAGTGGAGCAGCTCCTAAGTGCTTATTCTCTGAAAGTTCCTCCTACCTGACTTTTTTCATAAAGCAGGTTAAGCCCGTTACTATCAGTAAAGTGAGGAGTGGGAGTAGTAATAAAAACAGAATATAGATGGTGAAAAACAAAATCATTCCTTAATTGGAAAAAATAAATCAAAGTGCACTCCCAAGCGATGGGGAAATCACTGGAATCATCTTCATTTATGGCACATAATGGATAATGAATCCATGGATTCCTTTGGCTGGAAGCTTTGAGACACTATCAGTGCTAATCCCCTGCCTCCAAATGGAACCACACCAAAATCAGCTCAGAGAGATGACAATCTGCCTCTTTAAGGATCTCTAGGGAAGTCAGTCAGTTATCAATGGCAAGCGCTTATTGGTGCAGAAGACTTTCCTAACTAAGAGAAACACAAAAGCCATCTGAGCTTAGCCAATACTCACAGGCAAATGAAAAACATAACAGTTTTTCCCCCAGTGATGCCAGTGGATGCCAGAGACTTTTGCAGCTGGTCCCAAAACTGGGCAAGAGACTTGATTCATTCATTTGGTCTCACATCACCATAGGACAACAGGTGCTTTATTCCCAAGATAGCACTCATCCCCAAAGGCCCAGAACAGCATATGGAGAAGGCATCTACTTATGATGCATTGTTAAGTTTTCCTGCTGGCTGCCATATGTACTCACTCCCAACCATCTCTAGGAGTGGTGGATTCCAGATGCTGGGAATGGGAGCTCAAGGAGAACTCAAAGCCATAGTCAACCTTTGCTCTTTATTAAGATTCTAGATATAGAAAGAATAGTTTCTTGGTCTGACTTTATTAATCCATTTTGGTTGATTCCAAAATTATTTTGTGATGGACCTTCAGAACCATCAAATCTTGGCCATGTAGGACCATGAATCCTCAGAAATCTTGTGTGTATAAATGACATTTGGGTACCAATTCCTGAAATACTTAGGAAATAAAGTCTATATTTCCAAGTGAAAAAGAGAGACCTGTGTAGAGACAATCTCTTTGTCCTGGTACCTTCTATCTCATGAAGCTGGAATGGCTTGTTAGACTAGATCATTTTGTCCTCCTCTTTAGTCAGAATATCCAATCTAGTCTAAACAGATGGGGAATCCTAGCTGTGATGGAATGGAAAGAACTGTACTGGGTGGGGAAGTAAGATGGGGAAAGGGGTATCATAGATTTTGAGGAAGGGATATAAGAGATCATCAACCACAATACATTTTACAGATGAAGAAACTGAGGCTTTGAAACATTAAATGATTTGTCCAGTATTGCATAGCTATTTAGCATCTGAGGGACTCATTCAATTAGGTCTTCCTGAACTTAGTCCAACACTATCCACTGCACTACCTAGCTGTTAGGTTTAAATTCCCTTTCTGCTTCTAACTAGCTGCATATCTATGACCAAACTATGACCCCTTTCAGCCTCAGTTTTCTCTTCTGTAAAATGAGGGGTTGGTTTACATGATATGTATCTAAAGTCCCAACCAGCTATACTGTTTTATTGCCTCTTTATTGGATTTTTTAAAAGAAGGTCAACTTAAGTACAAACCTTATTCTCTGGGATTCTCTTCTTTTTAAATTCCTTTCTCCCTCATGCAGGAAGGGCCCATTCCCATCAATGGGGAATAAAGAACATCTGTTCTCCATTCTCCTTAGGTCTTACCCAAAAAGTAAAACCAGTAGCTCAGGTTAATGTTGCACTTTTTGACTAAAGTTCACAACCTGCTAATCTTCTTTCTTTCTTTCTTTCTTTTAAATTCAGGGACTGCCTCTGCTTCATCTTTGCCTACTACTGAGCAGGATGGGAGCCTTTAAATTACTTCAGCTATAGATCTCCCAATTACTCTCCCTCTCTCTAATTTGGATGTTAATGTATTAGCTACAGCTTTGCCTTCTAGGCTGGAAATTGTTTTTTTTCTCCCCCCTCCCTGAAATTATACATCCAGATAGAGTAGTGTTCATTAAAGTAAGATTAGGAGAGGATAATATGTGAGAGGTATGTAATCTTTTGCAAATGGTTAGTAAATTGGAACTACCCCAATTACAATCTTGTTCGTTGCACAGAACGGAATTGCTCTGCCTGGGATGGGAGCCTCAGCCATAGCTCCGTTCAGCTCACATTTCATAAATATTGTATACACATGATATTCACAGCCATCTGCTTTGCTGGTCACCGACCATGTTTCCTGACTTTCTAGTTGACTGCAGAGAAGCAGGAGCCGGGTGGCCGGCCTGCTTTGCCTCAATGTGGCACCTTGTATTCAACAAAGAGCACTAATGACACCATATGCCACATGCAAATTCTTGTGCTCTGATTCATCTGCACCCTGACACCATCCTGCTCACCCAGGCGAGTCCCCCAGCCGACATGCCAAGGGCTCCCACCAGAGCGTGGCCCAGCAAAATCTGGAGATGACATTGAACTGGTAGGAAGTCAGCAAAAGTGGACTTCAGCAAAAATGGAACAGAAGGCGACTCCGGAATATTTTCCATCCATCCCTGTCCCCCGGGGGCCTTTGGAGCTTGGGCACTGCCACAGAGCATGAGCAGCAAGAGATGTTGGCTCTGACTTGCTTGGACCAGCAATCTGTAGTCTGAAAACTCAAGTAATATTCCATGGTTCTTCAAACAAATCAAGCATGATTCAACTCATTCAACAAGTCTTTATTAGGCACCTTTTACATACCAAGCGCTGTGCTTGGACTCCAGAAAATAGAAAAGTCTCTGGAAATACAAAGACAAAAATTAAGACAATCTTTGTCCACAAGGAATTTTCAGTCTAGTGAGGAGAAACAATTACAAATATACTTAAGTAAATACAAACATAGGTGCTCATATTCATCCTATATTTACATAAAAATGTATATACATATACAGACAAACAGACACACATAATACATAAACTATTTCAAAGAATAGGTATGAAGGAGAACAGTTAACAGCTAGGGAATGAGGAAAGATCTTATGTAGTAGGGCTTAGTCTTAGCAAAAATAAGGAGGAAATTAACATCTCATGGGGGCACAGCAGATAGAATATGTGACCTAGAATCAGAAGACTCCTCTTTGTGAGTTCAAATAGCCTCAGACACTTACTAGCTGGGTGACTCTGGATAAGTCACTTAATCCTTTTTGCCTCAGTTTCCCCATCTGTAAAATGAGCTGGAGAAGGAAATGGCAAATCACTCCAGTATTTTTGTCAAAAAAAAAAAAAAAAAAAAAAAAGCCCAAATGGGCTTATGAAGAGTTTACAGCTTTGCCTTCTAGGCTAGAAATTATTTTGTTTGTTTTCATTAACAACTGAAAAATGACTGAAAAACATTAACTAATATCTCATATGGGGAAGGGTAAGTCAGTGCCTGGCCCCCTCTGAATGGGACCTTTGGGATCTTCTGATTCAGTATCCTCTTTTTACAGATAATCAAACTGAAGCCCCGATATAATGATGATTACTTAAAATTAAGTCCCACTTTCTCATGATCATTTTCATTTCCCATTATTATTTGATTTTCACAACAACCCAGCAAAGAAGGCAGGACAAATATTATCATTTCCATTTTACAAATGGGAAATTGAGGCACAGATAAGAAATCAGGTTTCTCTGTTGAATGGCTTCTTTAATGGATCATAGGATTTAACCTAGAAGGAACTTGAGAGAACATTTAATCCAATCCCATCATTTTACAACCAAAGTCCCCAAGGTTCTTATCCAAGATCATCCAACTAATTAGTAGCAGAGAATCAGGACTCAGATCAGTGGTCCACAATGCCTCTCTCATTCTTATTTTCCACTCAGTCTGTACTGAGGACTCCCAAGGTTAACTCCCCCAATTTCCTTTCCTTCTCTGCTTTCCCTACTGGTTTTACATATCTTTCCCCTTCTGTCTAACATACACTTTCTTTCCAAAATCATTTGAGGTGTTTTTCTTTAGTTCTTGGTTTCATATTTTTATTCCAAAGTCTGTTAGTCATGTTTCCAACTCCCTGTAATGTAGGGATTTCTGTGTAGCAGAGATAGAAGACCTAGGATTCAAAAGACCTGAGTTAAGAGTCCTGTCTCCAACACTGATTGGCCATGTGACACTTTGTGGCAAATTTCTTGCTTGAGTTTCCCTAGCCGGAAAAATTGGAATGATAATTTGTTTTACCATTCCTCTGCAGCTGTTGAAAGGGAAGCACTTTGTAGACCTTAAAGTGGTACAGAAATTTAAATTGTTATTATTGTGAGCTATTATATTAAAAAGAGACTGTAAGCTCCTTGTGGGCATGGCCCATAAGTCTCTAGCACAATTCTGTAAGTCACTGACACATAGGAACTTTTTTTGGTGCTGACAGGGAAGAAAGTGACCACCTCGAGAATTCGTCTCTGGACCACTCCTTATTTCCTGGTTAGTAATGGACACCTGCCCAGCTGTAAGATATTGTACAGATTGTCTTTGTTCCTATGTCCTGGGGATTGGGGGAAAAGTCAAGCCAGAAAACCAAGTCCATGGCTGAGAAGTTTGGGATTTCTCAGTCTGATTGCCTGAAATAGGAAGGACCAAATAGCAAAGTCATAGACTTTACTCCAGTCTCTTACATTCAATATTAGGTGGAATGGTGATAGTAACAGACTTTTAATGCAGCACTTCATAGACCTTGTCTTATTCAAGCTTCACAACAATCTTGTGAAGTAGGAATCATAGCAATTGTTAGCCCTGTTTTACAAATGAAGATACTGTCTCAAAAAGGAAAAGTGCTTCCCCCACCCCTAGTCTGTTAGTTTAGCTAGTAAGTGTTGGTGATGAGATTTTAACCCTGGTCCTCCTGAGGTCTCTTCAGGTCCCATGTGCTATCCATTCTGTCTCTATTCCCCTCTGTAAAAATGCTCCAAGCTACTTCATAGCCAAGGGAAGTAGTTTTTACCTTTATGAAAGCTACACTAGGAAGACAAGACTAACAACTCACAAAACAAACAAACAAACAAAAAGAAATTTGACAACTTATGATTTGATGACATAGCTCAAAAAAATGCAACAGGAGTTCAAAGAAGGAAGGGATCAGGATGGTAGAAGAGGTTAGAGAATTCTCCATAGAAAACAGGGGATTGGAACTGGACCTTGAAAGCTGGGGAGAGTTAGATAGACATGGAGGTGAGAAGGAAGATGAGCTAAAGATAGAAAGAGAGGAATGAACAAGGTATAGGAGAAGGAGAAGACTCACCTGCTAAATGGGCATTGAATACCATGAAAACTTCTCTGGTGCTATTATGGAGCAGTTGGTAGTTTTGTCTCAGTCTTTATGAGAAACTTGAACACTGCAACACTGCAAACAATTTTCCTCCAGATGGTGAAATATATATATACACACACATATTGCCCCTCTAAAAGGATGGTCTCAACAAGCATTTATTAAATCCCTACTTAATGCCAGACACTGGGGATAGGGACTGTACCTGTAATTTCACTGATACAAAAAATTGCTCCCACCAAAGCAGATCAACATCTTTGCTACAATTTATGGTCCTGGAGAGTTGTCCAGAACACTAAGGGATTGCCCAAAGTCACAGAGTCAATATGAGTCAGAGGCAGGATCTGGACTCAGAGTCAGAGGCCGGGTCTTCCTGGCTTTGAGGCTAAATCTCTATGTACTTTGTCAAGTTATTACTTCTTCTGCACTAGAAATACCAAGAAAAAAAGAAAGAGTCCTTTCCCTCAAGGGGCTTACATTCTATCAGGAGAGATATAGTTATAAAAACATATATGTTTAATGTATGAATACATGTATGTGTAAATATCTACAAAACAAAATGTGTGTTTATAAAATAAAGCTATGGAAATGGCTACAGCTTGAGCTGAATCTTAAAGGAAACCAGGGATTCTAAAAGTTGGGGAAGAAAAGAGTGCATTTCAAGCACAAGGGATAGCCCTGAAAAGTCATGGGTATGAGTGATGGAGCTTTCTGTATGAGGAATGGGTCAGAACACCAGCCTGGCTAGAATATGAGTGCATGAGAGGAACAATGGCAACAATGGCAGGAGGTTAGTTTGGAGCATGTTATGAAGGCCTTTAAATGCTCAACAGAAGAGGTGATATTCATCTTGAGGAAAATAAATGTTGAATTTTATTATGTCTTACCAATATGTGAGTCTGTCTGTTTCCTCAGTGCCCTAATCTCTGAAGGTCTTGACAGTTTTTGAAAGGTGTGACTGAGTAATCTACTCCTAGCTCTCTGGACATCTACCTAAGCAGGGACCTTCCCTTTTGTTTATGGGGTAAATAAAAGCCAGTGGCTGTTAAGTCTTTCCTAAGGTACCTGTTTCTTTGTCCTAATTACTCTCCTCATCAAGATGTGGGGTGACTCATTCTAGAAAAAGGATACCAAGCCAGTAAAAGCCTAATTGAAATGTCTTAGGTTTTTCTGTTTCTAGAGGCAAGCTGGGTTTCATAAACCAGCAAACATTCCATCCTTTAAGTCCAGAGAGGTGAGACATTTGAAAGCCATTTTCTCTAGTTACAGAAAGTTCTACCCAAGTACTCCTCTCTTCCCAATGAAAAAGTAACAGGGAGGAGCCCACCTCCACATTAAAATACCCATCAATCAAGAGTGCCCTCTATGATATCCATCAGGCCAATCAGAAGAAAGATACACTTAAGTGTAAAAGGCATGGTTGGCCCTCCCTCTGGGTCTTTGGTGCAAATGAAGGCACTCTATTGACCTGTTCTTTTTTAATAAACTACATGCCCCATTAATAAATGATATTATAGTCGGAGAAATGGCTTGATTTTCTTTATTGGTTACATTTCACATGCTACAAATTGTATTGGGTAATAGGGAGCTACTGGAGTTTACTGAGCAGGGGAGTGACATGGTCAGATGTGTTCTTTAAGAAAATCACCTTGGTAAATCAAGGTGAGCAGGAAGAGGCTTAAGGCCCAAAGACCATTTCAGATTTATTTCCGTAGGGTAGTGACCTTGCAAGGGGACTTAAGAGGAGGGGTACAAAAGGTGTAAGTTTAATAAGGGCAAAGACCATGTCTTTGAATGTAAAAATGTTTTCCCAGTTTATTGCTTCCCTTCTAATCTACATTAGTTTTGTTTGTACAAAAACTTTTTAACTTAATATAATCAAAATTATCTATTTTGTGATCAATAATGATCTCTAATTCTTCTTTGGGCACAAATTCCTTCCTCCACAGATCTGAGAGATAAACTATCCTGTGTTCTTCTAATTTGTTTATAATATCATTTTTTATGTCTAGATCATGAACCCATTTCGACCTTATCTTGGTGTGCCGTGTTAAGTGTGGGTCAATGCCTAGTTTCTGCCATACTAGTTTCGAATTTTCCCAACAATTTTTGAAAGATCATGCCTTTTGAATCTTTATAATCCTAGGTCATAGCACAGTACTGAGCATATAATAGGTACTTCACAAATGTTTGTAGGATGGATTGATTGATGACTGATTAAAAGTGGTCCCCACTTTGGGGTTCTATTGGTTTTTGGTTCCTAAAGTTGGAGTTGCCCCACTACTTCAAAAGACCTAGGTAGTCTCACCTCCAAGGAGGAATTTTCATTTAGATGATACAATGAGATGAGCACTCACAGAGTAGTGACTTCAAGACCCCAATCTCTCTCCTTGCTTACATCCTAAAATTCAGATCTGAAAGGAGCACCCAGATGATATAATGGAAAAGAGCAGCTGGAACCAGGAGGAGCTGAATTCAAATCCAGTCTCAGATGACACTTACTAGCTGTGTGATCCTGGGCAATTCACATAACTCCAATTACCTTGCCCCCCCCCCCAAAAAAAAAAACAGTTATCTAGTCTAGCACTTTCATTTTAGAGAGAAAATAAAATATGAATCTTTCCCTGATGGCTCCCTTTCACAATTTGTGTTTATTTTATTTGTTATTTGTGCTGTATATACTCAAATATGTTTTCATTAACTTCTCTGTCAGAACCTGAATTCTGCGTCAGTAGGATTTGTTTCCTTCTTTATATTGTATCCTCAGCACCTACCTCAATGCCTGACACACAGCAAGCACTTAATAAATACCTGTGAATCAGTTATTAATGCTCAAGTCAAAATGCTTGTCTAGCAAAGACTAGATTTGAACTCAGGTCTCAGTATTCTCCTCATTGCGCCACCCTGTAGCTCCTAGGTGGTCAAGAATTACCCAGGTGGACGGAGGAACTTTGAGAATTAGGTCAGTGACAAGCAATACCAGAAGCCCTTTAGCCTGCCCTGAATCTAAGGAGTGAGCTACATAAGACCCAGGTCCTGTGTCTGAAACACAACTGTTCTTGGGGCTCCCCCCTCCCTTTCCCACCCACCTGAAGTCAAACCTCTAACACAGAATACAGAGCTCAAATCTTTATAAAAAAAAAAAAAAAAAAAAAAAGGAGCGCGTGAGAGAGAGTTGAGACGGGAGAGAGGAGAGAGCCACATTGAAATCAATACAGCCCGGGACAAGCATTATCCCATGTGGAACACCACAAGCCTCTGCCTAGAAAATTTGATTGGATCTTCAGAAAAACCTATTAGTGTGTTGTCAGGACCTTCTGGTGATAACTGACCAGCTCTCTCCAAATCGATGCTCCTCACTTGTAGAGCTCCCAATTTTTTTTAACAGCATAATTGTTTTTTTAATAACGGGCTGGCTCACCTACTTCACTCTAGCATTTGGGGAACACAGGCTCGACTCCTAACTTAAAATATAAAGCAACCCATTGCTTCAGTCATCCTGCTCCTAATTGCACAATTACTTTATGGAATCAGGGTGGGGAGCTTTCTTTTAGCTCAGCAAGTCCTTAAGAAAAGTCACAGAAGTAATTACACCAGTCAAAATTATTTACTAAATTAATATTCTTCAGAAATGGGTTTGTTGTTGTTGTTTTTTGAGAGAGGGATGGGGTAGAGAGAGAGGGGAGGGGAAAAGGAGGGAGGAAGGGAGGGAGGGAGGGAGAGAGAGAGAAAGAGAGAGAGAGAGAGAGAGAGAGAGAGAGAGAGAGAGAGAGAGAGAGTCAGAGTGTCAGAGAGAGAGACAGTCAGAGAGAGAGAGACAGTCAGAGAGAGAGAACAGTCAGAGAGAGGGGAAGGGAGAAGGAAGGGAGGAGAGAGAGAGAGAGAGAGAGAGAGAGAGAGAGAGAGAGAGAGAGAGAGAGAGAGAGTGAGTGTCAGAGAGAGAGAGACAGTCAGAGAGAGAGAGAGAGACAGTCAGAGAGAGGGGAAGGGAGAAGGAAGGGAGGGAGGGAGGGAGAGAGAGAGAGAGATAAAGAAAAACAGAGACAGAGATAGAATTAGAGGCAGACAGAGAGACAGAGAAACAAAGACAGAGAGACAGAGACAGCTAGACAGAGAGGCAGAGAGACAGAGAGACAGAGTGGGAAAGAGAGAGGGGGTGGAAGAGAGAGGCAGAAACACAGAGACTGAGAGACAGACACGCAAAGAATAACAGAGAAAGAACGGACAAAATAGATTGGGGAAAAGAAAGAGAGAATGGGAGACAGAGGAAGATAGAGAAACAGAGAGAGAAAGGAAGAGGAAGAAGAGAAAAGAGAGGAGGAAAAGGAAAAAGAAGGAGAAGGAGGAGGAGGAGGAGGAGAGACAAAACAGAGAAGGACAGAGACAGACGCAGCGACACACAGAGAGAAAAGAGACAGGCTGAGAGACAGAAAAGAAAAGAGAAGGAGAGAAAGAAGCAGAGTGGGAAAGAGAAAGAGAGAGAGACACACACAGAAAGTGAGAGACGGAAAAAGACAGATAAAGAGACGGACAGAGAGAGACACAAAGAAAGAAACAGTGGGAAAGAGAGAAGAGGCGGAAGGGAGACAGAGATGGGAGGAGAGGGAGAGGGAGAGGAAGAGGGAGGAAGGGAGAGAGAGATGATTGGGAGTGTCCCAGGACGGAGGGAACACCCTAAAGTAATTGTGGAATTAGTCAAAGGTTATTATAGCTTTTTAATTTTCACCTCAAGCGCTAGCAACACGTTTCTATTTGGAGTTTTCAGTGTGCCGGGAACAGCGGTAGCATTTCCATTCTTTCTTTTGTTTCCAATAGCAGATGCCAGAGGGCTTTAGCCAACAAATAACTCTAAGCAG
Organism: Sarcophilus harrisii; assembly: GCF_902635505.1. Taxonomy (NCBI): domain Eukaryota; kingdom Metazoa; phylum Chordata; class Mammalia; order Dasyuromorphia; family Dasyuridae; genus Sarcophilus; species Sarcophilus harrisii. Next base: position 492,467,840 of record NC_045428.1, read on the forward strand.
CTCCAGGTTGAAGCTCTTTATAGACAGAGAATGGGCAGGCCCGGGGAGGAAGTGATTTGCCCACCGTCACACTGAATCAGAGGCGCAGCTGGAATCACAGCTCATGAATACCGGCTCCCGAAGCCTCTGATCTTGTTCGTTCCCCCTCACCCAAAGAGAAAACCCAGATCGGGGAAACAACAGCTCAGCAGAGAAGTCACCTGCTCTCAGGAGCGCGGGGTGATTGTGTGCAGCGCAGAGACCAGACCGGGCCTGGGAATAATTGCGGCTCTGTTCCCCGAGATTTCTACAGATGGCTGCGCTCGACACCCGCTGAAGCAAATCTTCTTTGTCTGGAAGTCCAAAGCTTTCCGTGATCCGCAGTGGCCATTTAGGGCTGACCTGGTCTCATATACTCTCTCTTCCCAAAGGCATAAGAAGAGGTCCTGTTAAGACCTCTGCCCTCCTAGAGTCTTTAAGGCTCTTTACAGGGACCAAACAATCAGTCTATCAAGAATTCATTAATTACCCACTAGGTGCCTGACACTGTGCTTAGGTTTTGAGGATGGAGATGCAAAAGTGAGAAAGTACCTGACCTCAAACAGTTTACATTCCAATAGGGATAAGGTGACTATGAACTTTGAAGAAGCTTTTTATGTATTGGACTATTTTTGCGGAAAATATTCAGTATTGAGTTCAAATATGACCTCAGACACTTAACACTTCCTGGCTGTGTGACCCTGGGCAAATCACTTAACCCCAATTGCCTCAGAAAAAAAAAAAAGCCCAACAACCCCCCCCCCCCAATAAAAGAAAATAGCCAGAATCAATTTATAGTTATTTAAGTCCTCAGCCTTCCAAATACTTAGTATAAGAGTCCTAACAGGTAGTTATGATCATTTCCACTTGGTTGAAAGTATGGGTGAATTTTTTTAATGGATTAGTAGGTGATATGGTAGATAGAGCACTAGATTTGGAATCAAGGTGATTCTTCCTCATGAGTTTAAATCTGGCCTCAGATGCTTCCTAGCTAAGTGATCCTGGCCAAGTCACTAACTCTGTTTGCCTCAGTTTCTTCATCTGTAAAATAAACTGGAAAAGGAAATGGCAAATCACTCCAGTATATTTGCCAAGAAAAATCCAAAAGGGATCAAGAAGAGTTTGGCTCAACTGAACAAAACAAAAACTTATATACAAGGATCCTGAGGAAGGAAATTGTCATTCTGGGGATTGAAGTGTGCTATCTACAGGGAAGGAATATAAGACCCAGGTACTAAACAGAAATCAAGCCAAATCATCAAGCCAGGGCCCAGACCCAAACTTCATGTTATTAGGCAGCTCTTGAGTCATTCAGTGAATGGATGGAAAAGACAGGCCCTATAGAAGGACCATATATGACCCTCAACACTATGGGGCACAATGTCTTTCAGGAGATATAATCCAGAGGGAAAATGAGTACCAGATCACAAATTTGCCTCAGAGCCTTCTAGAGCTCCTTACCAGAGAGAGAGAGAGAGAGAGAGAGAGAGAGAGATTTTTGCCACCTTAAAGAATTCCCACTGTAAGACTGCTCTCTGCAGTACAGGATTTAGTAGGGACATAGCACTTATGTAATTTGACAAGAGTCATAGAATTAATGTCAGAGGCTAATTTGTCTGATCTGTCTCTCTCTGACTCTTCACGTGTGTGTATGTGTAGATTTATAATATAGGTGCACACATACATTATGCTGTTGCTGTTGTTCAGTCATTTTTAGTTGTGTCCAACTCTTCGTGATACCATTTAGGGTTTTCTTGGCAAAATCACTGGAGTGATTTGTCATTTCCTTCTCTAGCTCATTTTACAAATGAGAAAACTGAGGCAAACTGAGTTAAGTGACTTGTCCAGATAGTAAGGTCTGGAGTAGAATGTGAACTCTAAAGATATATTTCTGATTCCAAACCCAGTGGTCTATCCATTGTACCCACACTCATGTGTGTATAGTGTGTGTGTGTGTGTGTGTATGTGTGTATAGTATGCATGTACATTGCATATGGTACATATGCATATATTAGAACTTTATTCGTCCTTGTAAAGAAAACCCTAGACTGACACTGTTCCAACGACAAGGAAGAGGACAGTCTGTGAGGTGAGTGCTGGGAAAGAAGCAGGAGGAGTTGAGTTGAGGAGGAGTTGAGAAGGGTTGAGGAGACAGAATTAGGCACAGGGTGCAGAATGGAGGTCAGACAAGGACCACTCCACACATTGAACTGGAAAAAGGCTCAGATTTCCCCTACTAAGAACAGTCCCATCATTCATGTCACACATGCTTCCTTCTCCTCCTCCCTCCAATGGGTCCCTATTACCAACACAATCAGATATAAAATCCTCCTTTTGGTATTCAAAGCCTTTGATAACCTGCCTTTATTTACCCTTCCACCTTTCAGTCTTCATATACTTATTCCCCTTCCCTTTGTGCCCTTCCCCTCCCCTATGACCTAGTGACTCAGGCCTCCTTGCTTTTCCTTGAACAAGACACTCCATCTCCTAAATCTGGGCATTTTTACTGGTCACCTTCCCTACCTGAAACTCTCCCTCTTTATCAGTACTTCTGGTTTTCCTGGCTTTCTTCAAGTCCTAGCTAAAATTTGATCTTCTACAGGAAGATTTTCTCAAATACCCTAACTTCTGGTCCTTATTGCTGTTGATTTTATCAAATTTCAGTTATTCATAGCTTGATTGTACATAGCTGTTTGCATGTTGTCTCCTCACTAGAATATGGGCTACCTGATGGCAGGAACACATCCCCAGGGCTCAGCATGGTGCTTGGCACATAGTAGGCATGTAAGAAGCATTTACAGACTGACTGACAATCATAGCTTAAGACCCAAAGGCACTTCAGAAGTTTGCAGTAACCTCAGACTTTAGTCTAGGTCCATCTGCCTAACTGGGCCTTTAATCTACCTGGCCTAACTGTTGCCAGGATTTATTATCTAAAACTGGGCTACCACAGGGCAGGAGAAAAGAAACCCCCAAAACAGTGAAACTAAGAAATAGATGCTTCAGTGACAAATGTATAATAGAAAAGAAATAAAAAGGTGTTTGAAGAGATCATAATAGAAGATGGGAAGGGGGAGAAAGAGAAGGGAAGGAGACAGACCTGCAGGCAGACAAATATAAAGATAGGCAGACATAGGTAGCAAGGTAGAGAGTCAGAGACAGAGAGAGAAGCAAAGATAAAGAGAGAGACACAGAGAAAAAGGCAGACAGGCGGAGGCACTGAGAGACAAAGAGAGACAGGGACAGGCAAAGACAGAGAGAGCTCATAGTGGAGGAGGGATTAATTTGGGGGGAAAGAATGAACAGAAAAGAAATCCAGAAGCAGAGAAATATCCCTTTTGGAATGGGGGTTTCCAACTCTCTTCTGTGTAATAGAAGCTACTTTTCATTTCCTCAAAGGGGAGATGACTTATTAGGGGTAGGAGATGGGAATGTGAAGTTCCCATGGAACCAGACTGTCATAATAGTTGGGAATGGTTGAAGTAAAGGAAATGAAAAAATCTCTTTAGAATGAGGAAAATGAAAATTTTGGAGTCAAGAAGACAGTACCATTTCAGACTACCCTCTTCTTTTCACTGGCAAAGCTAATAATAATATTCATAGCTGACATTTATATTACACTTTAAGATTTGCAAAGTTTTCACACTTGTGATCCATTTAGGCTTCACAACAACACTGCTAGTTATAGGTGTTACCATAATCTTCATTTTAGAGATAAAAAAAAAACCTGAGGCTTAGAGAAATTAAACAGTTTTTAAGAATCAGATGCAGGATGCGAACTTGGATCTCTCATGACTTCCCACTGTACCATACTTCCTCTCACACTGAAAATCTCCGTAAGCCACAGCAGGGCAGGTGGAGGTATGGAACACGGAGAGCAGTGTTGGTGGCAAGAATTAACTTGGCAGAAGGGGTTCAAATTCTGGTTCTGTGACTACTACCTATTGACTTTAAACAAGTCATGGAACTTTTCTGGGGAGCAGAAAATGCTAGACCTGGATTTAGGAAGACTCCTTTTCTTTAATTCAAATATGACTTCAGATACTTACTGGCTGTGTGATCTTGGGCAAGTTTATTTAACCCTCTTTTCCTCAGTTTTCTCATCTGTATAAGTAATCTGGAGAAAGAAATGGCAGCCCATTCCAATATCTCTGCCAAGAAATCCCCCAAAGGGGTCACGAAAAATTGAACGTGACTGACAAACTTTTCTGGGCTTCAAAAGCAGTGGATTGCACAAGCTCAGTTCTGAAGTCCCTTTTAAGTCAAAACCCTATGAATTAATTGATGTAACTTTAGGATCTGCTAAGTAGACCTTGATCCACTGGTTAGGGACTTTTGGCCAAGAAGAAACCATGACCCTTCCAAGTGAAACATCAGAAATGACTTGGTTTGGGCTCATCATACTTAAGAAAACAAGATTGAATTTCTTGCAAGAACAGGGAGAGGATATGAGTGAGAAGCATAATGAATGGAGAGTTCTAAACTCAGTCTGAATGAAGGGTTGGGTGCTTTTTTAAAATAACTTATTAAAAAAACTAATTGGAGAAAAGGACCACAAATGTTATCTTAGAGGAAAGAATAAAGAGAGATAGAACCCAAGATAGATAGATAGAAACAGAGAGAGAATGAGTTTTAAGAGTGCACATGGTTTACATTCAACCCTAGCACCCTGTGTGGTGGAACAAGGTTGCATTGTGACAAAAATACCCATCAATCACACCAAATTCATTGGGTTAAATTCCCATTGCTTGGAGCTGACCCTCTCCTGCAAAAGGAAGTAATGAGCTAGAAATAAGTACTGTCTGAAGTTAAATCTAAGTAAATCTGTGATCATGGACATTTCAAGCAATAGTTTCTGTTTGTGCTTTTTCAAACAGATGGATATTCTAGCATGAAATTGCCAAGATTAAAAAGAGAACGCTACTTTAATACACATGGCTGGGGAAATAGCTGGGGCCATCCATGGAGCTGAATTCCCCAAGCCTGGCAGGGACTTGCTCAGCATTCACAGCAAGCAAATAACCACATTTCCTTCTCAGCCTCAACATGTTAGCCAAGGCAACATAAATGAGGATGCTCTGGTGTGGGGTTGGTATGAATGAACCACACATATCCATCAATAGATCAGGAACCCTCCAAACATACCATTAATTTGTTGTCCCCAAAACCAGGCCTAGCAGCCCTTTCTCCAAGTCCTGCTTACAGTTGGAGTCTTAAGGGACTGTGAGTGTTCAAACTTTTAGTGGTGAAACTCTGCAAGGCGAGCTCCAGCTCAGCCCAAATGGCCCTTTTGCTTTTTCCCATTTTTTGTGGTTGTCTGCCTGTGCTCTTATGGTGTTTTGTTGTCAACCAACTCGTGGCTTGCCTTTGAGCACTTGGAATTATTGAAAATGACTACAGCTTAAGACTAGCAGGATGATTGTTCAAAACAGCCCTAGCATTAATCATAGCTTAAGAGCTTTGGGGAAATGATTCTATTTCAGAAGGGGTAGCTTACAAAGAGACTTGCACAAAGCAACCCAAGAAAGCCCATGGTGTAAGGTAAAAAACTCTCCCTCAGTCCCATGCCAGGATCCTGGAAAGTGAGCAACAATTTACCCTACTTGCTTTCTAGCCCTTGATGGGGAGCTTTTTGCTCCAGAGGAGGGTACTGTTACCCATCTGAGTAGCCATGGAGGAAAGGCTGGTCAGATGTGCCTCTTTTTTTCTTTTTAGCACCTGGAATGCCTCAGACCACTGCTAAAATAAGTCGTGTGCACAGTGACAGCTGCCTGGGCAAACACATGGTCCACATTTACAAGGAGCCAGGCAGGGCAATGAGATCCTACTCTCACCTTTTGGATGCCTGGCCCGACAACAGAAAATTATTTAGACCATCACCCTTCTCCCCATCCAAGAACCATCACACAATTTAGCACAATTAATGGTCTCCCTGTAAAAATAGTCCAAAAACCAAAATTGGTGGAGGTGTGGCAACCACAGGGATGGACAGACAGGTCTGCCTGGTATCCACTTTGCACAATTTTTTCCAGTCAATGTTACCTGCCTACACTTAGGGAAACAATCTGGGGTGAATGAATACACAGCCTTTGACATGATTCTGCAGAAACAGCTTGGCAGCTAAACCCTTCCTACCTTTCTATTGTTTCCTTTTTAGAGCCCTCCAAACATCGGTGACAGAGAAGGCGTTCATAGCTGCCCAGGGAGGACGTTGCTGCTCAGCAGTCACGGTGCTAAAGGGTTAAGTCCTAAATTCCAAGAGAGGAGCTGAAGCTGGGAATGGTTACAACCACTTGACATGGCTGCTAATCATTCATCCCACAACATGTGGGATGTGCCCCGGACCCCTGCCAGGACAGCAAAAGGCAGGTTCCAGGATCGTCACTGCTGGCTTTTTCTGGAGTGCCCAGACTGGTTGCCCCCAAGCTCAGTTCAAATCTGCTGGGTTTCCCCCATCAATTTGCATGCTCTGCTGAACAGGATTGAACTGTTTCTTTCTGTGCTGTTTTTCTCCACCTTGATAAGTCACTGGCTCCATTGGGACTTTGTGACTATTAGAGATGAAGAGGTGGCCATAGGAAGAGAATGGGGGAGGAAGGAAAAACCCAAGGAATCCACATCAGTCACTAGCTTGTTTTCTTAGCAACATCCTTTTGAAAGTAATAAGGCCAGAAAAGGGAGAAAATCAGTGATCTTGGCCTGGTAGGACACGACTCATAGCTGTCCTTGACACAGGGATGTCTCTGGAAGGAAAGCTATTATTTCCCATAAACTGTCTTTAGCATCTCAGAGGCTACACTTCTGGCTGAGTTAAGAATCAAGCCATCAAGAATTGCTGTGAGTGCTACCTACTTTCTGCAGCAGCAATGGGCTTTGGCAGGAAGGTAGGAACAAAAAAAAAATCCACAAAACAAAACTCAAGTAGGACATTTCACTTGACTGTAATGGCATTTTCCCTTCCTTGTCCAAACAATAAAAGATTCATGCTCCTAATTGCAACACTACAGCTGCCTCCATCATTTTATTCTGAAAGAAGAGCTTAAAGAAAACAGACCTAGAGAAGAAGAGAGAAAGAGAGAGAGAAAGAGATGGATAGCAATTTCATCACAACCTAACAGAGACTGATTAAAGCAGAAGACTCCCTTCCAGGGCAATATTTTTAAATCAGGTCAGCTGTGCCTGGACAAGCAGGTTTTGTGGATTAGTGGAAATGCAGCTTGCCAGCATCCCTTGCGAGTTTAAAGAGAAAAATATGTAATGAGAGAAAACAAAACAAAGAAAAAGTAATAAAGTCACCCATTTCAATATTCAGCAACCATTAAAGGATTTAAATATTTGCTTGCTATTAAAGGCTTGCATTAGGCTCTCCCAACACCAGCTCTGGAAGACTGAAATATCAATTACAGATCAATTTTCTCCCTAAGTAAACACTAATGCAGGATAAACAGTATTAGAAGATGCAATCGTAACATTGCTGACTTCAGGATGGACTTCCTGCTGGTAACAGCAAGTTTAAGCCTGGTGATTAATTAACCTGAGAAGATAGCACTTAAGGAAGATTTAAGCGACCATGTTGGGAATATGTCTGCAAGGCCAGGCCTGTTTGGGGGGTGGCTGGAGAACCCCAGTCCCCGCAGTGTGCTTTGATTCTCCCTACAAGACCAGGCTTTTTACCAGCACTTCCTTCTTTTTACAGCTTTAAGGATTAGAAGTAAGATAGGGGGTAGGGATTTTTTCTTTTCTTTTTGAAACTCTGGGCTAATTCAGGTTCCTAGTTGGAAAGAACTCAACACTGTAAAATCAAGAGGCCAAAGTAGCACGTCCCAGATTCAGACACTTGGGGCAGTATTTCAATGTTCATCTTAGAGGGAAAGGGAGAAAGGATTGAGGGTTTGGCTTGCCCTAGTCATGAAAAACATTCCCAGAAAAACACAAGAAGGGAAAGATGAAAATATATGACATCCAGGGGACAAATTATATGCTTGAGGAAGCGAAGGCTACTTCCTCTCTCACTCATGTGTATCTCCAGTTATCCTCCACGGAAAAGGCTTGGATTCAGCATCTTAGGATGAGTAAAAATGGAACTATTGGTCCCAACAGTGACCTAAAAACCCTTCTCCATGTTGGGTAGCTCTCTTCCAAGCTTTCCTTCCAAAGTGGAAAGGATTGTGCCTCACTCTTCCACTGCTAATAAATGGATGCATAAAAATATTAAACCCTTATTCTATGCTAAGTCCTGGGGATACAGATAAAAGGAGACAGTCGTAAGAGATGGAGCCTGCTTGAGGAGTTTACTTTCCTAAACAGACACAACACAGAAATGATTAGGGGAGAGAGCATTTGGCTTAAAAAGTCCAAAAGATAATTAGTGAAGTCATAGGGGAATCTGTGAATGTACACTCTCCAGAAGCAATGGGAGTGCTAATTCAGTTTGGGACAGGGTCCCATCAATAGGGCAAATGGCAAGAAAATACCTAGGAGGAATAGCTAGACAACTGCCAATTCGAGGTCGATTCTTTGAAACAGAGTGTGTAGGGTAGGGGCTGTTTTATTGTTGTGTCTTGTACACAGGTGGTGTTTAATAAACGCTGAATGGTGTGGATTAAGTTTCAGAACTAAGATGATCAGCCTCAGAATATTAGAGCTGGAAGAGGCCTTCGTGATCATCCATTCTAACCAGCTGCTTGCTGCTGATAGTGGGAGTCTTTTCTGGGTTCAATCAATCAGTATTTATCGAGTGCCTTCAGTGGGCCAAGCACTGCACTTTAAAATAATGATATTGATTCCCAGGGTCTTGGCAAATTTTCTGATGCAGTTCAACATCATTGGTATGACTCTCGTTTTCTTCTACTCCACAGTTGGACGAGTACATCCGCGCTCCTCTTTTAGAAGTATTTCCTAACTGTGTGCAGCTGTGAATAATGATGCCATCTGATATTCACATGGTACTCAACAGTTTACAAAGTGCTTTCCCATCCATTATTTCATGGAAGGCTCACTACACAGTTCTATGAGGCAGGCAGGATAGGGATAATCAGCTATTATAGATGAGGGAACCAAGGTACTGAGGATTTAAGTGTTTTGCCAAAGGTCGAATATTCATACAGATGGCTTCTCCCAAGATGCAGTTCACCTTTAGGACTTAAGCCAAAATCCCTACTATCAAAATCTATGTTTTTAAAAATTCTTATTCCACTAACTCTAATCCAAAGAAAATTATGATTGACAACCATTCATTTATATGATACTGTTTGGAGGCTGAGTATAATACGTACAAGGAACTGGGAAAGAGGTGTGACTTCTATTTTCTGATATAAAAATTAAGAATTAAGAAATATCTGTAGAACATAAGGGATATGTGGCACTTCCAGCGTCTGAACGAGGGTATCATAAAAACATTTCTCCATGATATATCTATGGGTATAAGAATTTGATTTTGGGGTTTGCATTTTGTTGTTGTGAGCCTTTAGTTCAGATCTGTGATTCCATTGGGAATGGGAACTCCCTATACTAATTTAGATGACAGCCTTGGAAAGTTGTCTGGGACATAGAGAGGTTAAGTGATTAGCCCATGATTCAGAAGAGTATTTGAACCCAGGTCGTTCCTGACTAAGACCTGCAGCTCTGTATCCACTATTTCACAAGTTCTACCAAAATTTCAGATGACAGTATAAGAGGAACATTTTTTTTTCATGGAATTAACCTATAACAGTACAAGAATTTCACTTTGGATATTAAAAAAAAAAATAAAGTTATTTTAAGACCGCACCAATAACAGCCGTCTTTCACCTTGGAATCCAGGTTGATGGTGCTGGAAAAACTCATCCAGGCCAAAACAGTCCTGAAATCTCTCCTAAGAAAATAAGGATCATTTTAATTCTCATGCCAAGTGGGACTTTCATTGCTTCTGAGGTTCTCATAAGAGCATGCTCTCAACCATGCCCACTTGCACATGCACACCATGCAGGAACCCGAGCAATGATTCCCAACGTGCAGGGAGAGTGTTAACCTTGCTCATGATTCCGTCAAATGAATAATCTCGAGTTCCTCTTCTCCGATTTTTAAGCCAACTCTGTGGCCTTGCCCCACAGGTAATTAAGATAAGAGAAACTTGCCACAATCTTTGGAAACATTCTAGGTACAGAACATTTATCAAGGGAGAAGAAATGTAGGCATTTCATGAGAAAGAAGTCTCTACTTAGAGCAAGGTTCATAGGACTCAGAGCTGGAGATCATAGATTCCAACCCCCTCATTTTATAGATGAGGAAACTGGGACCCAGAGAGGTGAAATGATTTGGCCAGGTCTCACAGAAGTCTGGGAGGTAGAGCTAATATCATGCCTCTTCCAGTCTTATTACTTTGCTCCTGGGAAAAATCCTTTCCATTGTTTTTTATTTTGTCATCTGGCTTCCCCTTCCACCCGCCCACCTTTAACCCATGAATTCATGTCTGTTCTTCAGCCTTTAAAGTTCCTTCCAAATATTTGCCTAGTTTTTAAGTTCCTTCCATAGTCTGCCCCACCTCTGTAGCCCCGCTCTGAACACTGACCTTCCTCAAAAGCCAGGAGTCTCCTTGTAGTGCTGGTCATTCCCATCCCTGTTCCTTTACCTGTGCTACTACCACTCTCTGTCCTGTGGGTTTAGCATCCTGAGAATGCCCTTCTTATTCATTCTTACTGGCCTAGCCTAGCATGGGCAACCATTCAAGAATCCTTCCCCAGCGATTCCAGTAGCATAGGACTACAGACCTGGAAGTGGAAGGGTCACTGGGCCCAACTCCTTCATTTTACAGATGGGAAAACTAAAGCAGAGAGGTAATAAAATTTGCCCAGGGTCACACAGCTGCTTAAGGTGGGATGTGAACCTTGGTCTTCCATACTCCAAGCGAAGTGATTCATGCACTGCATCATGCTGCCTCCTAACTCATCGCAGACCATAACACTGAGGGCTGGAAGAAGCTTAGGGGTCATCTGGCTCAACCCCTCTTTTTGCAGGTGAGTCAACTGAGGCCCAGAAGGGGAGACAGAATCAAGTGGCTTTTCTGGAATGGCACAGCTAGTTAGTGAGAGCAGATGGGGCTCTGGCTCAATCCAGTGACCAAATTTCCACTGATACACTGCTACCCTTTAGTTTGCAACACACAATTTAACATTTCATGTTATTGTTTTTTATTGCTCTTCACTGTTTTACTTGCTCAGGGGAAGCTCCTTGAGGGCAAGAGTCATGGTTTATACCTCTTTATCCCAGCTAGTGCTGAGAATATAGCTTACTTAATTTCACAGAAGGCTACTCAGGGGCCCGGGAAGAAAAAAATGACTTGTTCAGCAAGTCAATAGCAGTGCCAGGATGGAGACAGCTTTTCTATTTTTCTGCCTCAGTTTCCCCCCCTGCTATACTTGACAAAATGAACCTGGAGAGGGGGGAAAAGGGAGGGAGAAGAGTGGCGGCTTCATGAGAATGATGAAGTGCTAGCCAAGCAACTTAAGGGGAAGTCTGGTTAATTAAGGAGCATTCACTGCTCATTTCAGCTTGAAGAGCAATGAATATAACAGCAGACTCAAATGCACTGAATTTCCATGTCTGAAAGCACCAGCAGCCTGAAAACAGGAACAATATTTGGTAGTCTGTTGAGTTATTTCTGATAATCATTCATTTAAAGAGAGAGAGGGAGAGAGAGAAAGAGAGAGAGAGAGAGAGAATTTTTTAGTGATGAAGTCTGAATGAATCTTTACACAGTCAATCCCAAAGTGAGAGACAGGTGGAGCAGCAGACACAGGAAAGTTAGCAGAGGGAGGGGTGGGTTTGGGGGTGGGAAACAAATCCATATGAAAGGGAGGCCCCTGTCCTGGCTGGCTCACTACTGCATCTCCGACACATGCCCGTTGCGCCATGTTGGTACTGATGTCTAAAGCTGTGCTGGCCAGAGCACCTGGCTCACCTGTCCATTGAAAGGGTGGGAGAAAGCGAGAGTGAGAGAGAAAAATGGAGAAGGGAGGGAAGGAAAAAAAAAAAAAAACAAATGAACAGAAAGGAGGAACACAGTAGTGGATTTCCGGGGCTCTACTGCTAGCGATCTTGGCGCCATATAAGAAGTTCCCAAGAAGAAAGTCAGGACCTGAATCCTGACTTTCCTCTCTCAGGCTGAGGAGGTAAAGAGTCCATAATGAGATGAAAAGGATCACTTGGTAACATTAATTTTTTTATTAAGAAGACAGATATTTTATAGTACTTCTTTTTTTTTTGTAAAAATGGTATACATGAACCAATACAAAATGCGAATGGGAACATAATGGATATGGAGTTTCTTACACTGTAACATCGTCCATGTACACCTTAAAAACAGAACTGGCCTAAGGGGAAAAGGAAAACGTCTGTGTGACTAAAGAACAAGCTTATTTGGCATCAATTATACATCCTTCATTATTTTATATTCCTTTAAAAAACACAAAAAAAAAACAAGTTTGTTCTTTCTTCACTCTGGAAAAAAAATTGATCGACCTGTACAAAGTAATACTCAACAATACATTTCAAACAGTGCACTGTATACTTAAGAAAAATACATAAACCAATATACAACTAAAATCCATAATTTCCTGTTTTTGCTTTGTTTTTATTTATTTATTTTCCAATGTGTGGGGCCTACACTTTGCAATCTACCTGAGACGGAAAACACCAATCAAAACACATGAACCTGAGACATGTCAACATTGTAAGTCATAGAGTTACATCAGTAACACTGCACTACTGTACACTTTTTTAAACATAAAGATGGGCAGTTCCAAAAACAAGATGCCAATTCTGTAAGTGATGTTAGAAATAAAAATAAAATAGAAACAGCAACTAAAATAAAAAAACAACCCTCTTACAACATGCTAAATGGTTCTCACCCTCTGAGGTGGTTTTCTACTGTGGTTAGAACTGATGCTAAAGGCTCTATGTAGAGCCACACACTATAAAATTCACTGTTAAAAGGGTTATTTCTTACAGATCTTTTGGACTTGGTTAAGTATTTAGGACTGGGGGGGGGGGGGTAAACACAAAATACTGCTCAATAATGGGTTTTCTTTTATATATCAGTCCGTTCCCAAGAGGCCCCCGTACTGCCATGGTTCTACCAAAGGTTAAGAAAAAAAAAAAAAGACAAGAAAAAAAAAAACAAATAAACACGGTCCAAAATTAACAAAAAGTTGACACTTGTTTTTTTCTTCCCTTAAATAAATCAGCATAAGTTTTCCACATAATATAACAATAGTAAAAATGCAAAAATTACTTGCAAAATCCAAAATTACTCACTGAAAATGTTATATAATATATATATTTATATATAGATCTATCTTTTTTGATGCCATCTTTCCAATAGGGACAATTGTCATGAGTCTGGAACCTTACCAAATTAGATGGTAAGTTTAGCTTTTGACCTTCAGGGTCATTTCTCGATTTTCTTGAAGTTTCAATGAAAACCCCCACACTTCTTTGAAAAAAAAAAAAAGTCACTGGTAACTTCCCCTGCTTTCTCCCAAGGCTCCCCATCTAAGATGTGTTCAAGGTAACTTATTTTTAGTAGCTGTGTACTATGGCTGCCATCATGCGAGGATCAGTAATTTTTTTGGCAGATGGTTCTTAAGGCTGAGGAAAGAGGCCAAGGCTAGTGTATGAAAGGTAAAAAGATAAAAACACTCACATTTGAGTTTTGATTAAGTAACTGAAAACCTCTACATGCTGTTTTTCCACCTCTGCTCTGACCTTTCTAGAACTGAGATCGACAGCAGACCAGTGTGAGAACAATACCGACCCTTCTTTTGTCCCTCTTGCCTTTGTCAAACCGAATCTGAAGGAATGAAAGTTTCACACAGACTCTTGTTGGAAATCCCAGCATGACAAATATCTGTAATATACAGTACATGCAGGCCACATCCTACTGCCTTCCTAACTAAGCACAAAGGAAAAAAACAACAACAACAACAACAACAACAAAAAACCCTGTTCTTTCAAAGTCCTTCACACACCATGCGGACTTGTCTTTTTCCAACCAATTAGTGAGAAGTAAGGCCAATTGGGAAAGGTGGATGGAACCATTTCAAACAGAAATAATCAGAGCAGATTTTTTTTTTACTCCCCCCCCTCCCCATTTGCCAACTGGTGGCAAAACAAATTTGTCCACTTGTACAAAAGGAATAACCTTCACCTGTCAAGTCTGTTTAGGGCACTAGAAAAGGAGGAGTCCTTTATGTCCCAAATCTGCCTGGACAGTGTGAGGTACCTCTACTGAGCAGTCTACAGACACAGAATTAAAGACAGATTCAATCTCATTGTGACATACCTCACTTGCAGATAACCCTGTGTAGTAAGCAATGTCTCTCCGTGGCAAACGGAGAACATTTTCTGAATCACAGTCTAATTTTCTAGTCTCTGCTGCCCTAAGCATTGGGAACATGGGCAACAGTGAAGAGTTTTCATTGTTTGTTCACCCAAACCTTTAGGACAACAGAGAAGAATGGATTATGGATACACTAAATTTTGAACTATGAAATTGAAACTGTGCTGGTTCTCCTTTTATGAAATTGAGTTTCAAACAGAAAACAAGTGACATTTTGAAAAGAAACAAAAGAAGGAGGGAAGAAATAGGGGAGGAGAAAAAGAACCAAAAACGTCTAAGGAATTCCAGCAGGCAAATTTCAAAATAGATGCTACAGAGGGAAAAATAAATCCACAGAAAGAAAAACAAGGCACAGAATTTTCTGCAAATGACTCAACTAAACTAAATCCAAGTTTAACTTGGATTTGAAAAAATAAAAACAAAATAAAATAACAACAAAAAATAAAAAGAGGTGTCAAACAGCAGAGTGTACTTTATGAAGAACATTTTTACACAGCAAATCCCAGACCTTCCCAGTCTCACATCTCTCCACCCATTCATAAAAAAAACACACGAGTTGCTCGCAAGTTCCAATATCACTGTCTCTTTATCGTCTAAATAGGGCCAGTTGGACACCTCATTGAAACAAAAAGGCTGATCTAGATGAAGTACTCTTTCTTTTCTTCAGAGTTGTTCTGTCCTCCTTCTGCATTGATTATAGCTGTGTCTGCGTCTGCTGCATCATCGGCTCCTTTGGCTTCATGAGTGAAGTATGTACCTGAAAGATGAAGTGGTAAAAGTACCGTGACTGTCTGATGGCCTCTGTGTAAAGTGGTACAGAGATGGCGACTTGCTTTATGGCCATCATCAGCCGAAGTGGTGTGCGGGCAGCGGAGGGGAAAAAACAATTGAAGGAAGAAAGGGAGGTGGGTGAGACAAATGGGAATCCAGGGGTTCCACAGGCACCACTCCAACTGAATCGCTGCGATATAATTCAGCAAATGAGACATTAGAGCAGTGATTATGACCAGAGGATGTCAGCAGAAGAAAACGTGAGTGGGAGCTAAAAATGCAGAAAGCTGAAGAGCTGATGAAAGTGTGCACAGAACGACAGGGAGAGGCACGAGTACATGGCAAACAATCGAATCAGGGAAGAACAATTAGCAAATTTATGAATTAGGGTCCTCTTTATGCTTTTCTGATATAATCTAGATGAAAGCTGCTTGTCTTTATTAAAAGGGATGTGGCTTGATTTGTCAGAAATATATCTGATTTTTATCCCAATTCTCTTTTTTTAGACTGGGAACCAAAATTGAGCAATGACATGTAACGATTGTGGTATTCAAGGCAGAATGTCTATCTTAGGTAGTTGAAGAAAGAGCCCTAATTCATGAATTTGTAGGTCACCATAGTTACTTTATAGAGACCATAAATAAAGCCCTGGGAAATCAACCCACCTATTTTCACCATGGAGGCCCAGTGGACTATATACATAAGATAAAAGTCAGAACCATTCCCACCATGGAAGGAAAAGGATATACAGGAGGAGTTCAAAGCACAATGAAAAGATTCTATTGTGTCATTTCTCTCTAAAGGTTCTTAACAAATAAGTAAAAAGTGGCCAGTATATAGGTTTTTAAAGTGAAAATCCAGAGAATGGGAGGGCCAAGTGGAAACATGTTTGTCCTTGGCCCTTTTCCCCCACCTTCATTTTGGTAATTCAAAGTCCTCTTCCTATGATCATCCACATTTAGCTTTCCTGTTTGGTCCCTGGTACTAATTGCTCTAATCTTGGTACTGTCGTTTAAGTTTAACATATGAAAGGCCTGGAATGTGTTATTCAAAAACCACACTGGTTACTGGGGCTGGAGATAGAGGAAAATGTGTGAATTTAAGGAAACCAAATGATTTTAAGCCTGAACTAAAGCATTTGGATGCCGAAAGCAGCTGTTTCCTCAGGGCTCCCTTGTAGGACTCAAACTGCCTTTCCCCAGAACCAAATCCTTCAAACACCTAGATTTTAATAGCAAATGAAAATCCCCAAAGTGCTTCGAAAACACAACCGAGAAGGACAAGGGCCGAAAAAGAAAAAGAATAAATTACCAGAAGGGGAGAAGAGGATTAGAGCAGCATGGGGCAGAGAGGCGGAGAGTTGGAAGAGATGATTGCACATCCAGATTGCACATTTGATAAGTGTGATGATTAATAGCAATTTAAATCTATTGCACTGATAATTTTAAAAATACATATTTATGTGGTTTTTAGACCAATGGATTTCTTCGACTGGGATGTTATCAATCCAGGGAAGTATTTTTTGTTGTGACCAGATTACAAAGAAGCACTTCTGGGCCGGGAATGTACCCATCCACCTCCCCGCCAGAAGGAGTAAACAAAAGACCTCTCTATGTAGCTTTGTCGGATTCCACACCACACCCCTGACGACTGAAGAGAAAGCAAGGCTAGCTTTTTATCCTTCGCGTGGCACTGAGAGTGGACCCAGCAGCCCCACACCTCCAATGCCTTAGGTTAGAAGGCACAGATCTGTGGAAGGAGAAGACTGACCACTAATTCCACAGTCCTCCTCGGCGCCTGCAGCGTCTTCTCCCCATTTCCCTGATTTCGGAAGTTAGGTTGTGTGACCAGGCAAACCAAGCCACCTCTCAGGGGCAGAGTGGGGGAGTGGGACGGCGGGAGGGTTTCCCCATCACCCCCAATGCCATGCTTACCTTTATGTCTAGCAAAGTATCGCCCCAGAATGATGAGCAGGCACAGCATGGCAAACACCACCACAGCCACCACTCCGCCGATCACCGCGTGATCCACCGCCCGAATTGAGTTGTCTTCACCTGCTCGGGAATCTGCCAAAATCAGAAGAGGGATAGGGATGCAAAGCTTATTACAAGTCGCTCCCAAGCCTCGGGGACGCTGCTTCCCGGGTGACAAGGTCATCTTGTTTTTTAATGGAGAAGTTGGAAAGAACAATTGAGGTGGATCGAGTTATGCAGAGGGAACAAACTGACCTGTCCGGTGCTGAACTGATCTGCTCTCCCCACAAGGCAATTTTGTGATAAGTAGCACTGGGGTCACTAATGCATGTGGAGCAAGCAGAGGGAGAGAAAGGAAGGAGGGTGTGGGGGAGGGCAGGGGACCTAACTGGCTGATCCTGACCTAGTCTAAAATGTCAGTCACTCTGTCCATGTACAGTTGCAGATCCTAATTAAAGAGGCTGACCTAGTAATTTAAGGGCATTCAGAATGGCACCTCCAGGCAATAGCATGGGCTGGAGACAAGGAGAGACAGCCCACTTACATGGATGCTGAATGATATTCTATGCATAGGCAAGCTGAGGATCTGGAAAACCACTCTGGCCTAGAGATAAAGCAAGGACACTAAAGCTAAATACAAGTGACGTGCCCACTCCACTTAGGATCTATGAGGCAGTAAGGCTTAATCTAAAATATAAAAACCTATTCCAAAAAAAGACAGCAAGAAATAATTGTACATTGCCACAGACAGTTTTTATTTTATTTAACACCTCTGCATGCAATTAATTTTCTTTTATAAGCATTGCTCCCTCAGGATGTCCTCTTCCGACTGAGGAACGACATGTTTGGCTGGGGAACAACTCCAAAATGAACCTAGAATGAGCTATGGTGATGTAGAATGAATGTATGGCAGTGTAAACAATTTTAATTTAGGAATGTGGCTACATCACCCCTTGCTGAAATCCTAATGGCACCCAAGATTTATAACATAGTAAAATACAATTATTCTCCCGTTGATTAATACATTAACATTTTGGAATGGAAGCTAAACCATTGTCTTTTTTTTTTTTTTATTGAGTCAAGTACGACACCTCCATTAAAATGATTTACTAGCTGTACCTTACAATTTAAGCACAGCAGCAACAGAAACGGTAAAAATCTTTTAACTTTACATGATTTGTGAAGTCATATGTGAAGGATTTACCATTTAAATCTTTCAGTACAAGAAGCACATGGCCTATAAATCTGTTCCCCTTGCAGTTGCTGGACGCCTAAGAGAAATGCATTTCACTAGGAAGACTGAGAGTGCAAATTCAAGTCAATTTTTAAGAAAGATTTATCTCTGTCTCTCTCCAAAGAACAGAGCAAATCTCTGAAGCCTCCACCTCTAATAATATTTGAAGTTTATCGATCAAGTGTACAGATCCGTGACAGCTAAAGGTAATGGTGCTCTTTTGAGCCGAAACCTGATACAACGCTTTCAGCAGGAGGGCATGATTTACACTTTCTATCGATATTTCCAATTCTGCTCTGAGATTAAGTACTGAAGGATGTGGGGAAATAACTCGTGACTGAGGGTTCTACAAAATGCATTTTAATTAAACGAGTTTAAATTAAAAATGAAGTCCTTAAAGTGTTTCATTAAGTTACATTTGAAAGGACCACAAAAAAGAGGTGGGGGGAAGGGAGGGAACCCCACATAAACAAAAATACTAAAACCAGAAGTAGCTGCAGGGTTGGCCGGGACTACAGGATGAGGGGGTTTAATTGGGGAATAGAGATGGGTAGGAAGCAGAGTACACTGCAGCCAATTAGCCAGCTCCATGATGTGGGATCCCCTCCAGTGACACATCTAATAAGCTAAATTTGAAGCATGGTAGTGAGGAATCTCCCTCCTCAGCCAAAAGTGTTGCTGACTGCATTTGCTACAGTATTCACTGTCATGCAAGTAATTTCAACAAGGTATAGCTCCACTAGGGAAACTATTTTTGGGGAAAGAAAACATGTTGAAGAAAAGCACTCCTCATGGGACACTATATCTGCTAAAGGCATGTGCTTTACACACTGGATACACTCACCCATTCAAAGGATTAGCAGGAGGGAAAAAAAAAGACACTTAAGTTGTAAAATTAGAACTGACCAAAAGGGAACAAAAAAATCATACAAAATTGAATAAGCGTTATTTTCCCCAAGGGAATGATCACAGAAGGGATTGTGTAATGATAAGAATTAACTCTTATCCAACTGCCATGAGTTCCAGACATCCTGAAAATTGTCTTTTAACTTGATGTCTTAAAGATGTCTTTAAGAGACAAAGCAGCCAGATCTTGAAGAGAGTGGAGGGTGATCCTATGAAATTAAGTGAAGGCCAAAAGAAGATTCAAAAATAGCCAAGCCAACCCCCTAGATAGTCTCTCTTTAAATGGGTGGTCTTTGATTTAGCCAAAGCTTTGTTGAGGAACACATCCATGCCTACCTAACAGTAAAGTATATTCACTGTTACCTGCTCCCACACTTGGCAACAATCCAAGTCCAAGAAAAGTGATCCCTCAGGGAGACAAACTATGACACTGAATGGGATTTAACCAGAGGGTAGTTACTTTGTTATAAGCCTTGCTGTAAATGGGCTTACAAACAAACAAGCTTGATTTCCATCGTTTTTTGTACTTACTTGCCCTATCCCCCTAATTAAGAAAACTCCCTTCTAGTTTATATATATATTTTTTAAGGCAACCATATTTTATAGCCACTTAAATTAGAAGGGTAATCTCTTCTGCTGTCTTTTGATACCTTCTTTGACTAGGAAGTTTACTACCCCACCAGTTAATCTCCAAGACATCTTCCCTTGCCTTCATTTACTGTGGAGAGCCACAGAAGGTTACCAATGTTTAATTTAGAGGGAATATTGTAGGCTTTGAGTTCCTTACTGCCTCCTCCCTCACTTCCCACTGCCACCTCTCAGGTTTATTGTGGTAGATGAAAATAGAACTCTGCCCAATTCACCAGCTAGCTACTGCTTCTGTCACCACTTGGCCTCACATATATAGGTCATAACTGTTTGGGGCTCATCTTGGTTCTTTCCATTTGTTTTCATATATAGGGTAGGAGGAGTGTTATCTACTGGCTTGGGCAACAAATATCAAGGAGAACTGTTACCTACCAGAAGGGATTGGCTAAGAACTGTCTAGAACTCACTCATGATGGAAAACAGTATTGTAAGACTTGGCTTAGGCTTATACTAGCCAGGATGAGGACCAGGGACTAAAGGAAATATGGACTATCAAAGGAAATGCTTTTACAAACAGCAGCCTGACAGATCCTTCATACTTGGAGTTCAGGAAGATTCCTTGAGAAATTACTTTCAGGTAAGAGGCTTAAAAAAGTTTTGGCCTTTGTTATCACCCCCAAGTCTCCTGGAGGACTGGCCCTTCTCAGGGAGGACCTATTAACTCCAAATTTCCATCTCCAAATGTCTGGCTCCCTATCTGAAAGGTGCAAAAGAGAAACAAATGAGCTGAATGCTTTGTCCGCTACTACTTTTAAAATGGATATATGAACTGGGTAGATCAGTAGGAAGATTATTTTGAATTTCATCTGAATGGGTAAAATAAGTTCATTTTTTCAGGTTAGATGAGGTTCAACTTCCACAATATCAGAATTGTTCCATTAATTGGCATATGTGAATTCATTGTCTGGAAATAATTTATACTTATTTGAAAGTTACCCCTTTATCTAACAAGGCAGAGGGAGTTTTCTGCTTGCAGTCTGGCCCTAGCAAAATGAGTCTACCAGTGTAGTAATTTGATGATGTAGTACAATTGGGCTTTGCAAAGTCTGATCCAAATCACTGCACAGGTAATCTCAAGGTTAAAAAAAAGGCCACACTACCTTCACAGAATCTATTTTTTTTAGGGAGCTGAGGGTTTGGTGAACCTTTCTGACAAATATTATCAAAGGGCTTAGGCATCTTCCTGCCTAGTCATTCACATCTTGGAGTTCCTTATAGGGCTCAGAGAGCAGTGAAAGTGTCTGAAAAAAAAAAAGAGGCATCAGGAGTTGTTTGATATTCTGGAATTTGGTTTGCTCAAGACAAAAAGCTGAGAATTTGGAAGCAGGTGAAAGTCTACACCTGCCAAGTGAATGCTAAGTTGGTCACAACTGCCTAAATCAGAGAATCACTATAAGTCAAAGGAGCTCTTGAGGGAAAAGAAGAAGGAGGAGGAGAAAGAATGGCCCAAGTGGCCTATTATCTTACCTTGGGCCAAGTAACCCGGTTTGACCCCTTTCCCTGTAGGCAGTCAGGTAGGAGGATTCTTGCCTCCACTGCAAAGGCTACTAGAAGCTATTTTTTTGTTCACTAACTAGGGCAAATGGCGGTAGTGGTGATGGAGGTGGAAGTGGTGTGGTGGAGGTGGAGGTGGAGGTGGAAGTGGTGGTAGGGTGTCTCTCCTCTCATCTCCTTTTTATCTCTCATTACTTGCTAAAATCTCCTGATAGGCCATTCTGGCAATTTAGCTGCTTGATCCTTAGGAATGATGTCCATAATCTGTAGCTACAGTCTAATATGGGTGATGTAATTTGAGTAGATGCACAAATGGTATAAGTTTGGATTTCCTGTGTTTGCACAGGAAATGTCACCATTTCTCACACAAAAGGCCATATTCAACGCATCATCTATACAACTAAATAATTGGCCTGTGAATACCATCAACTAGCCACTTAACAGGGAGGATCATGGCCAGAAAAATTCTTTGGTACAAAGGTCTCAAACTCTTCACATCAAAGTCTGGAGCTATAGAAAGAACTTGGAGAATATTTTTTGTCAGATCATTTTGTCAAAACCACACCAAGCTTTATGACTCTAATCCATAAAATTACTCTGAAAAGGAAAGGGGCTGCCTCTGCTTGCTAGTATGGTCAGATAATACTTAGGATATGAGGACGAAAGACTGTCTTAGTTGACTTACCTTGACATTATCAAAACGTCTCCAGTTGATAATTTAAAGCACAACTAACCAATTTGTAGAGAGTTATACACTTCCCTTACAGAGACATATTTGCATTTTTGTAAGTTACAAGTTATCTAATTTTCAAAGCAAACACTTAACGGATGGAGAGATTCTAATAATATTTGGTCCTGCTGCTTCTAATTACTGGACAGATGCCCAGCCCACTACAGTGTTGTACATTTACAGCTGAACAAGGAAAAGGTCAGAAATGTTGAATTTTTGCAACATTTCCACTATCCAATTTAGCTTATAAAGTTTCGTTTCCTGGGCTGAGAGCCTTCTGGACAAGCCAGTTCAATTATAAACTCTTAAAATAAGGGCTTCTAATGGAAATGCTGACTCAAGCCCCTTGGGGCTACAGGGATTAGTCTAACCAGGGGGAAGCTTAATGACTATGATGTCATTCACTATCATTTTGCTGGGGTTGTGGGGAGAAGAAGAGAAAATTCCAGTGTTTCACCCCCAACTGGAGGGGGAAAAAACATGACCTTAAAAAACAAACACTGGCACTGTTGAAAAATGGAGCTAATCATTTTCAGCACCGATTGTGTTTCCCATCTACTGTAACACAAATAAGTGTGTATTTTGAAAAGCACAACTTTATTACTGAAGGGGAACACACTGAATGGCATGGGCTGACAAAATGCCACATTATTTGCTAATCCTAATATGTTATTCTTCTTTAAGATTTGCTTTTCTCAGCACCAATTCAATTATAGATGCTACAAATCCTTCTGACATTTAATTCCCTCTTGTCAGAGAGTAGTAAATGTATACAGGACATGCACAGCTTTCCCATTAAGATGTTAATATATATTGGAGCACACTAGCCTCTATACAGCATAACCTTTCTTCTTAGAAGGATGGGAAAGGAGGAACAAATGCAAGGAAGGAAAGAAAACCAGCAAGATTCCGGAATTGCATTACAGGCATCTAGTACTACACTTTAACTACATCTATCTTAATCAATTTTTAACTATAACCACACTAACATTTCAAAGAAACTATTTTAAGCAACTTCAAGGAAAACTGTAGTTGATTATCATACCATACTGAGCTCAATTGGCTCCCATTAAAAATTACATATATATGCATACATATACATACACACATATGTATATACTGTGATCTACAATAGCATCAAAATTAATAAAGATTGCTGGGTGGAGGGGAGGAGAAATTATCTGATACAACCCAAGAATATTTCCTGAAGAAGGTTCAACCTGGAGATGCAGAATTATGATCCCACTAAGCAAAATGATTTATTATTGTATAAAACAGTATAGACACTAGAAAAACCTTTATACCTATTTTTATCTTTGACTTCATCATTAATATAAGGCAATGCAAATAAAAAACTTGAGAGTAAGGCCATTCCTCATATTTCTTTGAATGCCCATCTTCAGGAAGAGCATTTGATAAACACTTGGAGAACCGACAATATTAAGGAGCTACATATACCTCGCCCTTGGATTATATTAGAGTTAGTGTTCTTTGAGGTGGCCGGGTTTATGGGAAGTGTCTGGTTAAAGGTGACACATTTTATAACTGAATATTAAAGTTGTTGCCTTTTTTTTGTCAGTTTCCCTCTTTCAAATTACTTGAGTTAATTAATTTAACCAACAGCAAAAATGATTTCCAGTGGATACTAACAAGATGCAAATCCTCTGTAGTATTCTGCATCACCAGGCAGACCAAAAGGCACATTTGTGTAGCGATCATCTCTACATATCAAATAATAAGGACATAACATTGGGTTGAAGCTTTATAATCAAAAGCAGCAGTAAGGAATGAGAACAACACTAAAGTTTTCCTTTAAATAAGAGCACATCTATTAAGAGCATATAGTTAAGTAGATTGTCTCTACATAGACATATCCCACTAGAATCTCTCTTTTACAGAAAGATGCTCAAGTGGACCTTAGGGATTTGGGAGATTCCTGGGAAGATGGGTTAATGAATATGGTGAAGTCACTCCAGAGTAGTGTCCAACCTGTAGATCTGGAGTTCACATTTTGTCTGCCCACCTGTCTTTTAGTTTGAAGGAAAAGTTCTTACTTATTATTAGACTCATTCTTGGCCATGGAGGAATAACAGCAGCATGTTGGATTATGCCAAATCACCATCAAAATCATGAAGTGCATGCCGTAAGCAAGCCATGAGGTGATTAGCAAGGGCACAGAACCACTGCTCAAACCTCAGTGCCTCTTATTTATTCAATAAAGCAAGCAATGTTTTAATTTTTCCCAACCTGAACATTTTAGTATTTCCCATGATGTTTTTTACAACCACCTCGGAGGTAAATGACTTCTAGAGTTTAGGACAATGAACCTGCCAATGAAATTAGAAATCAATCCCTTGTTTCCTTCCCACATTCCTGCCAAAGGAAGCAGCAGTGGGTGATAGGGGCGATTATCTTTCCTAGCCAGGCATCTAGAAATTGAAGTCTTGCAGATTTGAAAAGGAACTTCTAAGGAACAATACTTCTCAAAATGGGAGATAATCCCCCTAGATTTATAATTTCAAACCAAACTTTTTATATTTTTCAAAAATATGGCTAATTCCAAGATAAAAAAAAAAAAAAGTAAGGTGCAGTTCAGGTGTTCCTACCTACATAGCCTCTCTCTGGGACTTTAAAAAAAAGAACTAGATGGTCTGCCTGACAAACTAGCGGTCACATTTTATGCTATCTTTGATAATGAAAGAAAAGCAAGGGTATCTTATGATTTGGTCTATTAACATAGGAGGAGCATCTTGCAGAAAAGTCAAGCTGCATTTCTGAGGATGGAAAAAAGAAATGATTGCCCCCAAAAAGTAACAAAGATCAGACCTTTAGAGACTTTCTAGCAGCTGATTGTCAATATACCCAATAGCATAATTTCCAAACCAACTCAAAGTCCTTTACATTTTCCTTGGGTCAAAAATTAGCCTAGGTTAATTTGACAGTTTTTGAGCTAATGTTTGCTTTGTGTTGTGAAGGTAATACTATGATTTATTCAGGCTCTTAATATCAGGAGATAGTCTGCCAAAGCTATCCACAGATTAGGTCTTTACCCCTATCTTTCTAATATTAAAAAAAAAAAAAAAAAAAAAAAAGCTGCCAGACTTTTCCAATTCATATTATGGTATGTCATCCAAGATTTTAAAGCATGTTTTGGGGAAATGTGATAGATCTGTAGTTTCTTCTTAGTACTTGTTCTTTAAAAGAGAAGGCTGATGGATCTCTCTATATGTGCTAGACGGCCATTCATTTGGGGACATTTTATATTTATCACTGCACAACACTAAATGTTTCCCAAAGGCCCTTCCATTGCTGAAGGGAAAGACTGTGGTGTAGGAAAGATTAAAAAAAAATTTTTTTAAGGTTTTAAAATAAAATAGAGGAATAAATATGCTTAAAGCTATCCTATTCCTCACGGGTGGCAATAACCACCAGCTGTCACTAGCAAACAGCAGATGTAATTGATAAAACAATTCAAAAACTCGTGTGGATCCATCATCAATAAAGTTAACACCCAAAAAAGTAAATGAAAGGGTTCAAAGAAAAACTGGATAAGCTCCCCAGGTCTACCAATAATTAAATCTCTTAACATAAAGGCATGAAATATTTTTTTTTAAATGCAGATTAAAGAGGAGGATCAGCTGGGCAACTAGCTTTGCTGCAAGAGGATGGAGTACCATATGCTGCTTATGAAAATGTCATTAACTGAAACAGCACTGGTGTATGTTTTTTGGGGGAGGAAAAAAATGGGGACTAGAGATCAAGCTGTCATTATTTCAAAGGAAATATAGTATATAATATTTATCCCCAATAAAGAAAGGATGAAATTGCTACCAAGATACAGCAGGGAATGGATGGTAATATTATTCATTACCACAGTTTAGCATTAAGTGTGCAACACCTACTCTAATTTATTGATGGACTGTTTAAGACGGGTGTTAACCTGTTTGTCTTGTATTATAATTGAATTCGGTCTCTAAGCTACAGGAATTCAAGGAGTTCATCCTTCTTCAATCAATATGCTCCCCTTCAGTGACCCATTTCAAGACAGCTTCATAAAAAATAATGTATTTTGTTTTAATAAATTTAAACACTATGACAGCTGCTCAATTTTTATTGGTTGTTTTTTTTTTCCAGACATCTCTTAGCTGAAGAGTGAAGCTAAGGCTCACAATCAATAATAATTGATTAATCAGCATCCCCTTTGAACAAAGGTGCTAATCAGTTTTTGATTAGTTCATCAAACCAGATGTAAAGGCAGCCTAGTTCTTGCCTGATTGTTCATCAGTGTTTTACATGACGTATGCTGTTGAGCAATATGTGACTGAGATGCATCTGGAAGAAGTTGGAGGGGGGGAGGGAAACAACTTAATGTATTAATTTAACTGAATTATTATGAACACAAACAGTTATTGGTTTATTGTTCCTGACTGGTAGGTGATTGATAGGGCCACAGCATAGATGTATGTGACAACAGACCTGAACTACACAGAACAGCCTTAATTACTGGATCCTGGTGGGTAAATGGAGGGGGCAAATTGTCACCTTTTTCCTAAAAAGAAGAAAAATTACATCTGCCTGTCTTGTTAGGTGACAGACCAAGCAAATAAACTGGGAAGGAACAAGGTTGGATTCTACCCACCAGAACTACCTAAGCTCTTGCCCCTTTCATTTTGAGGTACTCATTTTCACTGGGATCAGTATTCTGAACTAAGCATAGAGACACCTTCAAACAACTAGAAACAGTTATTCATAAATTGCTTACTTTTCATATTAATGAATGGATTAAGCTTCAAAAAAAGAAAGGACCACTCATCTGCATTAGGAAAAAAAAAGTCAACAGCTAAACTTTTTGTAGCTTCACTAAATAAAGCATAATAAAGTGAGACAAAATGAAATCCAATTCCTTCTAAACCTTGACACTCCACCATCCCAGGTCACTTATTTATTTAAGGATTTGGAATAAATCAATACCTGGAAGGGGAAGGGGAATAGAGATAATGTTCATTTCTGGAAATTAGTGGAGATGAGCAATGATGAAATTATCTGACTGGAATAGTCTTACAATTAAAGAGTGCCTCAACACCTACCTCTTAAAAAACTGGTGGGAGATGGTAGCCATCTTCAAGAATCTTCAAGGTTATCACTTTGAAAAAGGATTAAATTTACTCTGGATTATCCTCAGAGGTCATACTCAGGAACAATGGGTGGGGGTTAGGGAAAGGCAGGTTGAGAATAAACTCTGAAATAACTTCTCCAAAAGCATAATGATAACAGAGATAAGGGAGACTTTGAGCAACTGGACAAATCATCCACTGCTGGAAATATTTAAAGAAAGACTTCTACAATCAAGTACAGACTGAATTAGAGAGGACAAGTCTCTCAGCCTCTCTACTTCTGGGTTGAGAAGTCTCAATTCTCTTCTTCCAATGAGCAAGTGAATTCTCACACTTTCCCCACTGGCAATAATGGAAAAGACTTCCTAGGGAAGAATGTGGAAGGTATCATTATTTATAAAGAGGTTAACTGAAATGTTTAAGAAACTAATAGCTGGTTAGAAGTTGTCACAATAGCTTGGGAACTCATATAATTGTTTAGCTCTGATCACTTTAAATCTCCTCCCTCCCCTCTTTGTAGGATATGCTTCTTATTCTGGATTAGTAACACCTAAATCCTGGAATCAAGCATGAAACCTACTTTTGCAAGTGCTCAGTCTGCTGTGAAAAAGGTCTGAGGTGGATAATTAGTTTACATCATGGCTGTGACAAAACAATTGGCCCCTTCTTTCCCCCTCCCACCCTTATTCCTAATACAATCAGATCATGACTTTACCAGCCCATCCCAAAGAAGTAGGCAGTAAGGATTTAAAGAGGTGCTTTTTTTTTCTTTTAAAGAAATAGATCTTGTCCCACAATCCAACATCCTTAACTGCATTACAAATGCAACAAAATTTTTTCTGAACCATCATATAATTAGGATGCAAAAATTATTTCAAGCCACTGAACTTAGCATAGTTGTGGTACAACTGGAAAAATAAATTGTCAACAACTGTGTGCAGAACATCTTCCCAGGATGAAATACATTCAGATATAAATACCAATTCCAGCAGAAAGGGAGGTGGATAAGTGTGGGGAAGAAGAACAATCATCAACAGAAAACAAGCTTATTTCTATAAGACAGGTTTGCTTGCATCAGGGAAACTGCTGATTGCAACTCAAAATGGCCACTAAGCAGAAGTGAACAACATTCCCACAGGTTGGACACTGCAGAACCTTACCTAATGACTAGCCCTTACCTGAGAGGTCCTCACTGTCCAGTTCTTCTGCGGAATTGGGCAACTGAGTAAGGCCTTACAAGTAAAAACAAACTCGTTTTTTTTTCCATTCCTCGAGGGACATAAACAAAACACTTAAGAACTGAGGATGAATTTTTTTGAAAATATGAGCCAAATCACTTGCCATCTTTTTATTTTCCCCGATAGCTCAAATATATTAAGCCATAAATACAATTCTCTAATAATTTATTTTATTACTGATAGACAATGAGAGGCAGAAATATTCCTCAGTCTCCACTACTCAAAGCACATGAAACATGAAGGGGAATGTTCAAAATCACTCATTCGAAACAGCATGCAAAAATATAAAACCTGATTGTTAGCTGTCAATGCTCTGCTACATTTCTTTATTACAATTCTATTTAGATTCTCCACACCGCTGTATGTAAGAAATTTTATTTCAAGTTTTGCTACAAATTGAAATACTTTGCCAATACTGACAAATACAGCATTTTATCAATTTATGATTATCTTGGATCACATATTTCAAATTGGCATAGCATCTGTTAACTGCAGATTGCAGGTTATTCCTTCATCAGAAAATCTGACATGTAAAAATTTTTTTTAAAAGTATTTCATAAATCAATGATACTCAATGAAAAACAAACACCCTCAAAGCTGAAAAAGCAGTTAGGCCAGGAGAGAACCAGCTGGGGCCTTGAAATGCTGGTATTTGCAGCACTCCAAGCTTTGCCCATGAGTGTTATTTCTTACCTAGCTCAGCTTTTCTCTAGAGGTCAACAGAAGAGAAAGCAGGAGGTTAGGCTAGGAAACCACTTCCATTTTCTGATGCTTTATTTGCAAGCTCATACTATAAGAAAAGTCACAGAACAATGCAAATGTTCTAAGACTGAGGAAGCCTATTTAATTAGGAAAAAAATGCACAGTGCATTTGAGTACATAAGCAAAATAAAAAACAAAACCCTGCTTTGGCAGTAGAAAATAGATCAAACAAATGCACTCTGGGGCTACAGAGAGGATTTTGCTACTTTTCCAGAGAAACACAGATTTAATCAAATGAAGCAAATAAAGAGTCAATCCCCACCCTCATGCACACCCCCACCCCGACTCTCATCCCCACTGGGCTTTTCAGGATCATGAAAGGTAGTGAGGGAAGTTATCTAATTAGGCAATGAGAGCTTCTCTTGACAGTTTGGGATTTCCCAATATTTAAAATCCTAAGGAAGAAAAAATTTCCACCACTGCCCTTGGGAGAGAACTCCTAAAGGCAGTGGGCCAATGTGAAATGGATGATTTCCAAGTCCACAGGTGCTCCCAAACTATAGAATTAGGCAATTTAAGGGGAAGGAGTAAGTGCAGTAATAAATTACAGAAGCATCTAAGTAGGAAGAATTTCCATTTTTCCAGTGTTTGGATTGGCTGAAAGTATTCCAATTTCTAATTGGCTTTATCCATTGTATAAAGACTGATGATTACAATTATTTGAATAATTGTTATAAATGGGCAACATAAAGTACTTCTCTGTAGTTAATTATGTATTTGCGGTTCTCAGAAGGCTAATCCCTCACTTCTACGTGGCCCAATGAATATCAAAGAATTCGACACACATGCTTGGCATCCACTGAACCATACTAAACAATGATGTTTTGCAGAGGCATTTTTATTGCTCAAGGTTGGTTTCCTTGGGGGGGAGGGGTTAGAAAACTAATTTTCTGTAACAGTTTTTTTCCCCCTTAAATAAAGACAAAGATGTTTATAAAGTATCATTGATATGCAAAGCTTCCCCATTAGAAAGCAGCAGACAGTTGATATACACCTCATTAAAGAAGAAACTGTCATTTTCAATAGCATAAAGTTTAAAACACACCAACTCATCTGGAATCTTGAATTATATGCTAAAGCGGGAAACCATTTAGATTAGTAGCAATAAATGTGTCTTTTGCACGATCATTGTTTTCCCACAAATCTATTATGCCCTACCCATACCATGACCACCTCTGTAAATTGAATTATGAGAGGTTTCTTAGAGCAATGGGCTTATAGAAACTTTTGCAATGTGGACAAATACAATTTTGCTTCAATTAAAGTTGTGTTTGGAAAGCCATTTCTAGTTAAAAATATTCATAATTCATTTTCTCAAAAATATAATAGAGGTATAGTTCATGAAGCAAAGAATCTTCAAAAGGAAACTTAACATCAACAATTTAGTTTTTACCTGCAGTAAGTTTACAAAATTTACTGCACAGGATTAAATTAAATTGCTAGTCATTTAAAATATGTGGGAAATTACTTCTTGATTTTTATTATTAAATTTTCACAGCAAGTGTAACAGATCTTAATTGTAATTCCCAATTAAAATGTATTCAAAGAAATTGTTAAACTTCATTGACCTTCTAGAAGTTCACTTTTTTGTCCAAGAAGAACTTCTCAACAATCATAGCGCACAGTTTATTCAATCTTATGCTATGTTGTTTTTTTTATTTGGTATGGGATTGGGGAAGGCAGAACATGAGATAATTATTTCTGATTTTCTGATTTGCCATAGCATGTTGAAAACTTTCTCACAAAACACCTGTGGCATTAGAATAATTCATTTCTTTCCAATATAAGATTGGAATTAGGATTTAAAAAATTAGGAACGTAGTCAATCTTAAACCAGAAAATTAGGTGTCCTCTTTTTTTTGTTTGTTTTTTCTCCCAAGGTAAGAGTTTTAGTTAAATTCAAGGTCACATGAAACTCAAGGGCTGATAGAAGTCTTTTCAGGCTGTCCTTTTCAAAATATCTCAATAAGCAATTATTAAATAAAATTAATATCAGAAAATAAAAACAGCCTACTGACTGACTCCACTATTATTTTGATGATTAAAAGCAACTCTCTCATCTAAGCAACATACATCTGATCATTTGGCCATATTATGGAAACCATTATTCTTTTCACCAGCCATAAGAGTTCAGACACCCCCAGTAGTTTTAATCTAAAAGCTCAGTCATCCTGTTCTTCCTGCTTTGTCAGCTTTTGTAGAGTTTTTCTTTCCCCCCTCTTCCCATTAGCAGAAATTCTGTTTCCACAGTTAAATAGTAAAACATTGTTTCCAGACTGCATATCAAGGCTGAGACACAATCTGAAGGTTCTGCAGCCATTCAGAAACCTCTTTCGCCTTGTTCCTGTAGAGCGGACAATGTCTGCAGAGTCCCTTGACTGAATGACAGCCTTTGAATGCCATTGTTCTGTACTCATACGGGGATGTGCAGAGAAGTACACACACATAGGGTGGATATAGCGTTTGTAATAATGCGCACTGCTGGTTATTTTCCTTTAAACTGATTTAAGAGTTGGCCCATGAATGAATGGAAGCAGATAAGAAAATTGCCAAGTGCTTTGTGTATTCCATCACAGCCCTTATTGCCTGCCCTATTTATAAAATAAATCAGAAAAAAAGAAAGCCTGATTTTTAATGGGAAAGTTGTCTAGGCTAGGTATATGAGCCTGGCAAAGGCCAAAAACATATTTTTTAAAAATGAAAAATGATTCTCCAAATTTAGTTAAGAGTTCTGAGTTTGAATTGAGTAGTGCTGCTATTCCATTGTAGGCCCTGGTACTTAACCTATTGAAAGTTGTGATTTGGGATATCAAAATTCACAGGAAATTCAGCCAAGAGGTGGAAAGCAAAAGGGCAGGTGGACTTAAAGGGGGAAAGGGAATAAAAAGTAAATCATGGACAAACCCAAACAGTGAGGAAACCAGCTGATTGACCACAGTGCAGCAGAAACACAAGCACTATTCCTAGCCATGGGGCAGGCATGCTGTTATCAGAGCTCTAAGGATGGGACTAGTGGGAACTGGGGAATTGGGATGGGGTATGAAGGAAAGGAACAGGGACAGACAGAGCAGAGAAAGAAAAGAGGAAAAAAAAACCCAAAACCCTTACAGGAAAATTCCCAAATTGAAATCATAAAAACCCCACCACACACCCACACACCAAAAAGAAAAAAGGACAACATCCATGCTTTGAACTCACTCATGCATTCCTGCCATCAATTCCATACCAATGAGATAAGGGGCCTGGCAGGGAGGGCTCTCTAGGATTGTTGGGACATGCACACATAAGGGACTCTTCCCATCCAGGTCTTAAACAGGAGCTCTGAAATTGTTCAAGTACTTCCTTCACAGAATATTAGCACACGTCATACTGGCCTTACATTCTCATTCTTACACACACTTTTTTTGTTTGTTTGTTTTTTTAAACTCTACATTAATTTATTTATTTTAGAAGAGATCCATTTGGCTTTGAATCATGCCCATGCATTTCTAACCTTCCATATACATGCTTACTCCAATCAGATACTGATAAGAACAAATAGCTAACATACATATAAACATCTGGTATACTTCATACACACTCTAGCAACACAAGCTTGAACAAAACATTTTAATGAGTCTTCAGAGGGAATTATTCTTCCTTTTGACAAAGGAAAATAGAAACATAAAGCTAAATCCAAAATAGGGTTAATTTTTAAGACCAGTAAGATGGTCATAACAGACTCACCTAATGTGTCTTGTCATTTAAGTTGCTATAAAAACCTAATTGGTTAGTGGTTTTCCTACCCATCTGGTTAATGAAAGGTTTCTTTTAGATTAATCTAGGGGGAGGGGCTATGATACTCAAGAAGTGAGATAAATTCAGACCATTCACTTGAGGAAATTTGGATCTGCATAAATCACTTTCAAATACTTTAGAACTTGATCCCCTCCTTCTTCTTTCTAAGATCACACACATCTCATTCTAACTCCATTCTACTCTCATCCCCACCCTCCAACCCTCCCCCAAAGCAGGATCCTGATAACTTGCTGAGCAACCTCAACAAAAGTGAAATCATTACTTTGAGACATTATTTAACTGTTTAGGAAAGTCCCTTGCAGGGCAGCTACGTGGTGCAATAGATAGAGTGCAGGACCTGTACTCATCCTCGGGAGTTCAAATATGGCCTTAGACACTCATTAGCTGTGTGACCCTCATCAAATCACTTAACCCTGCTTATCTCAGTTTTCTCATCTATAAAATGAGCTGGAGAAGAAAATGACAAACCATTCCAATATCTTCACCAAGAAAACTCCAAAGGGGTCCCAAAAAGTTGAACACAACTGAAAAATATCCCTTTCTCTGAGTCAAAAGGACTTGTTCAAGTATGAGTTAAGGCATTTTATCTGGGACACCATGAAAGTCTTGGGTAGAAAAAACAGATTGCTCCAGGAGTCATATGACAGCCTAGCCCTTATTTCCCCTTTTATGGCCAGACAGACTAATTAAGATTATACTTATTACTCAGGTAAATTTACATGTTCTTTTCTGACTGGATGATGCCTTGTCATATGCTATTGATGGGATTTTTTTTTTTAGACTACGGACAGATAAGATGATGCTGAGCCCATGTTCTATTTTTTTCAAATGCCTGTTTTACTACTGAAATACTTTTCTTGCATTGACATCTAGTTTATGAAATTCAAATGAGATACTCTTTTTGAAACAATTGTGGCCCCTGAAATTTATTAACAAAGTTTCCTACTGCAAATACATTGTAAGATTTTAATTTATACTCCAAAACTGTTTCAAAAAGAAATTATTTCCCTTGGCAATCTGCACTGTTTTTAAAAAAAATATATATATATGTTTTTATCAATGTTGTCTTGAAAAACTTTGAATCTGGTTCATGTAAAAATTTTATAGAGTATCGTAGTTGAAGGGATGGGAGAGCCCTTAAAGATTTCATAATATAGCTTCTATTTTATAGATGAGAAAACTAAAGCCCAACCTGTAATAGTTGAATGAATATTATCGACTCGTTCATCAGGAAAGTGGGCTTACAGATTTATAACTGAAAAGGTTATGGCATCCATTCATAGGATTTAGATTTAGAACTTTATAACTCATAACAAATGAGGAAATAGAGACCTAAAGATTTCAAATCTTGTCCAAAGAAACAGAGAATATTATCACAGCCAAACCTAAGATCTCTGGTTCCAACCTCATCTTCCTTCCCAAAGCATCTTTGCTAAAGACAAACTTTGATTTTTTTTTCTCCCTAGAGGTGGTGGAATCACATGGATCCACCCACATTTTCTTATCTGGGACTCCCTAAGCTATATGATGGGAAAAGACATAGCACCATGGTAGTTCCCCAGATTGTATGACTCAGATTTAACTCTGGGGGCTCATGCTTGCCAGAACTATAAGGATCACTCTTTCCTTATTCAAAATCTGAATTTATCTGTAGGAAAAGCCCTTTTGGAGCATAAACTGGGGAATATACAAAAATTTAAACATAAAAGGTCAATTAAAATAATCTCTCAAGGAATTCAGGGATCGTCTGGTTAAATTCCTACTTAATAATTCACTGGCAGGCTATATAGTATTCTTTAACAACTTGAGAACAAATCTCTTGAACTACATTAAAATAACTTTAAGGCCTCAAGAATAATCGATAAAAGCCAGGAAGTGCTCAATTAATGATTAAACCTACAAATAACTAAGCTTAATGGAGTGCAATGCTAGAGTAGCAGTAAGCACAATGGGGCATTACTTCAGAAATCTGAAGTTTAACACTTAATTGATTTAGCATGATTTTGAATTTACTTCATCCTTTAATTTAAATTAATGTACATTCTCCTTTGTATTTATGACAGGAGAAAAGGGAGATGTGTCAAAGTCTGTTTCTGTGCCTCACCATGCCATATCAGAAATCACCAATATATGGATGGTCTGTGAAAGATATAGAGCTAAGTAGAATTCTGGGGTACAGACTATGATGGATCTTTTGCTTAGTGTTTTTTATTGATAATATCTAAAACAACTGGCCTGTTTCAGGGAAATACAGTTCCAAACAGCAGAACACTTCTCTGTCAATTGAATTTGCTGCCCTTGGAAGAACACAGGGATATAAGACTATGTTTCTTGCCCTACTGAATAACAGAAGGTTTTTAAAATTTTGTGTAGCATGTTAACAGGACCAGACTAGGTCCTATGCTATAAAGAGTTCCCAGGGAATTTTAAGATGAAAATTGGGCTTATTTTCAACCAAGTCTTTCTATGAGTATAGTGGTCATATAGTATGGTGATGACTTTGGTTGAGGGAAAAACAGGCCCTGAATTGTTTTATGCCAAGAAGTAAGTCAATAGGGGAACTGGGAGAAGCAGGATGAGATTTCTGGGATGTCCCCTCCAGAGTTGCATTTACTTCTCACTGTCTCTCAAATTCATGTCAAATCTAGAAGGACATATATTAAAAATATAAGAAGGAAGAAAGGCAAATAGTTGTACAATTTGCTGGTTTTTTAAAGGAGAGTGATTAAAAATATTTCCCTCCTAGGTTAACTTATTAGGATAACAAAAGAATCCCTATTCAATTACTATTGACTTAACTACTACATGACTGAAATAGGATTTGTCTTCAAAAATATATTCAGCATAACATCCTAGCAAAATTAAAAAGAATACTGAAATTTTAATGCAGATGCTAGGAATTCAAGGAAGTTTTCATTTTTAAAATTTCACGTGATTACAAGGATCTGCTTCAGTGATGCCAAAAGGAAGCATCACAGAAAAGCAATGGGTGCTAGATAAACTAAGACCATTTCTATCCAGTAGAAATTGCTGCTAGCACCAGACAGCAACAATTGGCTACCGAATTCACAACAGAAATGACAAGACTAGACATTCTTTCAAGCCTTAAAAATTATGGTCCATTTATAAGATCAGTCTCCTTGAAACACGATTTCCCTTGAAGACTCCATTTCTCTTTTTCCCAGGCTTGCCTTGCCTCTCAGCACTGCTGAGAAAGTAGATAAACAGTAATGTGATACCAACCGTGAACTGCTGGTTCTGTCGTCGCCGTTGTGTCTACACACGGGAACAGAGGATTGGAGGAAGGGAAGAAACAGGAGGAACGGCATGCAAAAAAAGGGAAAATGGAAAAAATGGAACAGATAATATATGAGCAAGCTTTCAAAGAACATTGCGTGACAAGCAATAATAAATGAAAAGCAAAAAAGCATTTGAAGGGAGTTGCACTGTTTTAAGACATGCTTTGGGCTCAAAGCTGAGAGCCAGTGAGGGAAACGGTAAATTCTTTATCTAGGGAATCTTGCCAGGGCGAATACTGCTGGTCAAAAGTCAGGGGAACATGCAAAGTGATGAGGAACACCACCAGTGCAAACTCAGGGACTGGTGGATGGCTCATAACGCACCAAGGCTCTCAGGACTGTGACAGAAAAGCTCAATCTGAAGGCTGGTTAAACAATGAATTCATACATTCAAACATTGCCTTTGTTTTAACCCAGCCCTCCCTGGTCACCCTAGCTTCTTGATCACCAATTAGGAGTCACTGAAACAGTCACTCTCGCAAGATTTTTCAACTGCTTTCTGCCCAGACACCTGCAGGGGAACATATGGTTCAAGTTTTTCCATCCAGTGCATTATTTCAGCAACGTTTAGCAGGTGAATTCAAGCAACTAGGAGGCCGTAGGGAGGAACAGATTAAAGATTTTCACAGATTGGTTTCTCTAGACACACATGGAAACCGTGGTTAGGCCACTCTTCCCTTTGTGGCTCTTAAAATGTTCCAGTCCAATGGCAGATGCCCATTGCAGAAGCAAACAAGCCCACACAATCTGGTGTGTGCCACTTCAGCTCACACTAAATTCCTAAAGTCTAAGCATTCAACCGTCCGTTCACACTGCAATCCACAGGCCACATCATTGTTGGGACTGCCAAGAGTCAGGGCTCCTTAAAGCTGGGAGAGGAGATGATTCCCTCCTCTCCCACCCAATATCTGAGACCCAGAGTGTAGAAAGAAACATGGACTGTTTCTTTTTCATATATTTCCAATAGTGTTGAGGTTTTCCTGAGCCTTTTGATGAGCTCCAGGCTTGACACACTGGCTCATCTCCACAGGCAATTCCTTAAGGGGGTCAAGCAACTAAAGGAGTGTCTTACTCTTTGTTATTTTATTTTATTTTATTTTTTGGCTCGAGAGTAGGCAGGATAAATTTCTGCCAAAACTCATGACATTTTAACTTTACTTTCCTGGCCTACTTCATTGCGTCTGACAGTTATTTATCCATCTATCTCTACACATCTTCATTAAGATTACTTCCATCTAAAATTCTTGTCCTGGAAAGGAATGGTAAAATGACATGTGTTGGTCACCTGTAGTCACAGGCTGCTACCACAGCTCTCAAGGGCTAACTATGGTAAAGCAGCTTGCCTTCCTCATAAAGGATACCATGGCATTGTTCTCCTGGGGCTAAAGACTCTGAAGGCTTATTCTTAAGGCAATGTTTAAATGCACCAAAGCATTGAATATATGACTTTTGCAAAAGAGCCTGGCACTTTGGTTTAAAAATTATAAAACATGAGTTCACATAGGTGTTTCCCTTCAGTTGGCATGCTGTCCTCAGCACCTTAGAACATTTGAAGCTGGAGCCCTTCCAAGTAGTCAGAATAAACAAGAGTTAACCCAAAAAAATCATTCCAGGTTAATGTGGCCTATAGCTGAGTTTCTGGAGAATAGATGAAGACCAAAACCAAACCAAAACAAATCAAATCAAATCAAAATTAAAAAAAACAACAAAAAAAATTAAACAAACCAACAAAAAACAAACAAAATATATCACAGGGAAAAAATCACTATACTTACTTACAGATTCAAATCTGTATGCATAAAATATCAGAGTCAAAACAATACAAAAAGTTGTAGTTTAACATATTCCACACCTGGATTCCCATTCCACAGGGTATTGCCCTTCTTGGTGGCAACATCTATGTCAACTGTGGATATCTGCTGCTTTAAATTTGGGGATCATGAACATACTAGACTAGTACCTACACTCATGTGAGATGCTTGGTTGTAGAGGCATATGAAAACCTCCCCTAAGTGAACAGGGGCTGACACTTTGGGTTATCTGTTTTTGTAGCAATATTTTAAAATATTCATTGTAACCAAGCACATAGTTAGTATAAAATAAAAGAAGGTGGGGGGGAGTGGGGAGACAGGAGGATTAAAATCCTCAAAAATAACAACTTGGAATCAACCAATGACCCCAATTTACTGTCTTCCAGCAACACATTATGTCAGTTTTATGAAGAAATTAAACCCAATGAAGCTGGAAGCCAGGTCCTATGTGGGAGCTAGAAAATAAATTAGGAAGGAAACTTCACAGTGCAGCTCACTTCCCCATCCTGGGGCCAGAAGCCCATCAAACCGCTTCCAAAACGGGAGAGCACAGCGAGGGAAAATAAATGCTGGCGGGACCAGGGATGTTTCAAGCAGTTAAAAGCAAACATATATCAAAGTCACACACCACAGTCACTGCAGCTGGAATGGCAATACCATGATCAGCAATGAGTTGGATGACTGCATTGGGTTGGATGACTGCATTGGGTTGGATGACTGCATTGGGAAACACAGACTAGCTAAAAAATTTGAAACAAAACTGGAGGAGGTATGAGTAGGGATTTCTGATATTACTATTTCTTAGCCTTTATTATTCAAGAGTATTTAGGAAGTTAGTGGGGAAAGTTTCTCTGGACAGGAAACACATCAAGTAAATAGGTGGGATTTTAAAAATGACACCTTCCTAGTATCTATTTTGTATTTTGGAAGCATCAGATGATACAGCTCAATCTGCTTCAAAACCTTATGATAGCTTCACATGCAAGGTACCTACATTTCCCAATAGTGAGAGCTGTTCTATGCATTAAAATTTGCTTGGGTGCCTCACTCACAGTGGGTAGAGACACAGCAATAGATGGACCCTGCATGGTGTGGTAATCGGCATGCCTGCTTGGTTTGCTGGCTCACTATCTCATCTGAGCAAATCCTAAGAATATGGACAAAATTTAAGTCTTGAAGCTTCTGACGTACATTATTGTATAAACTTGAAAAAGAATTATCACAATGGGATCATTGCTTCCAGACCTCACTTTGATGCTATTCCCACCCCACCACCACTCCAGTCTTTAATGAGCTATTTCAACAGGAAAAATAGATCATAAGAAGAACTGAATTTAGAGAAGACTTGTAGTCCCTCTTAATTTTAATTACAAAGAGAAGCCAAATGTATTGTACATTTTTTTAATGTGGCAAAAAATCCACCCCTGCCTCCCCAACCCAACCAATCCCATGTTACTATAAACCCTGTGTGTTCAGGATATCTTAATAGTGACTCCCTAGCTATTTTATGTGTATAACCAAAAAGTATCCAAGGAAGAGCATTGCCATTTGGAATATGCAGATTTCATTTAATATTGGCTTCTCTTTTTAGTAGACTAGTTGTAAAAGATTAATCTGAAGTAAATTTAGTATCAAATACATGTCATGTTGCAATATAAGATGTTATCTGTAAAATGAAAAAGCATTGATAATGTGTGAACCTAAAGACACTAGGCATTTAACCAAGGATTGCAAAAAAAAAAATAAAAATAAAAAATAAAATCCTGCATCAGAGGCAGCTGGGCAATATTTAGTTGAAACAGTCATGTGTAAGCTCCACTGTGGCACATTCTAATCCTTTCATATGGATTCTCTCCAACTTAGAATTGTTCATTGAGCGTGACAGACTGGGGGTTTAAAACTAATCCATAAATTAGTCCATGGTCTCAAACACAACGGGTGCCATAAATGAAAATGAAAATCCTAGAACAAAATTAAATTCACAAACTTAAATGCTTTTTTCTTCCCAACTGATCTACAGAACTCCTATTTTACAATACCTAGATTAATTGTAAATATTTTTTTTTGGGGGGGGTGCATGTGTGTGTGCGCACGCACGCGCATGCACGTGCCAAGCACGTGTGCATATGCTTATGGAAAAAGAGAACCCTACAGGAAAGGATATGAAAGCCAAAAGCACTGAAGTAGCCTGTAATTGTGAACAAAGGATTAATTTGGATTGTCATAAGCATAAAATTCAACAAAATTAAGTAGTTCAGACATTTTCTCAATATACTTGTTCTCTAGTTTATTTTCTTAACTAGAGTCAATAAAGAACCAATAGACTTTTTTGATCAGTGATTAAATGACTTCTCTTTTCCTTTGCACAATCATCAAGGCACTTCAGATCTGACATTCTAAGGGGAGGGAGGTGTGGCTTCCCCCAACAATGCTATGTTCATACTGATGCTTTACTTAATGAATGCTCATTATTTAGGAAGAAATTCTTTTTTCTTGATTCACTTGAAAACCACTGAAAGTAAAAAAGTAATGCTCAAAAAGTAAGTGAGAATTACTTCCCACTGGTTTGCTGCTAATTTTCCTTTCATCTATTGTCATAGTTTAATTAAAATTTTTGGGGGGATGAAGATATGGACAGGAGAATATCTTAACCTATAATGGTAGCTAAATTATAGAGTAGTAACAAAGTTCTCCCTGCTTTTAAATCCATAGCTTCTTTGAGTGGGAAAAAAAAATTTTTTTTTCCCCAAAGAACTACAGGAATGGGGTTGCTTCATTGTCAAGTAATTTTCAATTTTATTTTAAAAAAAAGTCTTTAGATTTGTACTGCTGCTGCACCCCAGAGATCTTTTCATTTGCAAACCAGGTGTTTCACAAAATAATAGCAATCCATAGTTTCATTTAACAAGAAAAACCAATGGCTAAGTCAAAGTAAACACACGTTGGGGAAGAAGGGAAGGGAGTATGAAAGGAGGAAAGGATGGTGAAGTGAAAGAAGCACTTTTAACATGTGTGTTTTATAGTTTTCTGAGGTTTGGGTTGATAATTATTTAGTGATGAAAATGGCAAAGCCTTATTCTGGGAGTCCGTAATTATATAATCACCTGTAAATCACAATGTTACCCACATATTGCTTTCCATTTCTACCAATAATTTTAACTTTTTGCATATTGAGAATGGAGAAATCTCTCAGGATTATTACTTAATCCTGAGCTGTCAATGTTGCAAATAAATAATAATAAAAGCAGTTCTTTATAAAGAAAAAAGGTATCAAGGCCCCACTGGCTGTTGGTTGTTTTTGTATTAAATATAAAGTCATGGAAATTAAGGGGGAAAGCATAGAGAAAAATCTTTTCCAATCTCATACTTAATTTCTCATACTTCAAGTACAAAATTAAGCTGTGATGAGTTCAGATTTGATGCTTACGGTTTCCCCTTTTTTTCTACCATCTCCCTCTTCCCCTGTTAAATCACCATGGATTGAAATTATTGGTTGAGTTCCTTGTTATTTATGTTTGATGCCTTATACCTTTGATCTCCTTTAACATCTAGCACAATGATATGCATATGAATGTTCAATAAACATTTATTTAATGAGTGAAGGCAAATATAACCTGCTTTCAAACTTTTAGTAACATGTACAGTCTACTGCAAGAAATTAGACTAAGTGAAACCTCAAGAGATAGATATCTTATACCTAGCTGCATGAAGAGAGAGCCAATATGGTCATTTCACACACTCAATCTTACTGATGGATCTAGAGCTTAGCACAATGTTTGGCACATAGTAGGTGCTTAGTAGTTATTGACTGACTGATCTAATTTCTTTCCTCCAACTGTCAAATGAGCCAAAAACATCTTTTATGAACTTCTCCATTATGTATACCATTGACATCCCTGAAGGACAATTCCAATCTTATTTCCTTCATTAGTAACGTCTAATACATACTGTAGATAAGTTCTTGTCACATGACTACAAAATCCATAAAACTAGTATTGAAGAAAAACTGGTGGTCCCTTCAAGTTAAAAAAAATCTTTTCAGGTGTAGTTGGATATGAAAAATAAAGAATCCTTTCTTTCCCAAAAAATAACATAAAATGTTTATTTAGGCATATACATTTTTAAAAAGGGAAAACATGATTTTGCAAGATCTACTTCATCTTTCTGAAATTATTTAGGAAGCATGATATTTTAGAATTTGGCCCCAATAGCTATTTTAATGGCAAAGTAGCTTTACTTTCTACTTCTATGTTAATTGCTATCACTTGTAAGATATGACCTAAAGACTATTTCTTTGAACTGAATTACCCATTTAAACAGGTGAGAAGGTTTAAAACTGACTTCCACTGTGTTATCTGTAAGAGGCTTAAACAAATGTTCATTCAGGATGCAGCCTTAGATAAGTAGGATTCAATACCTGGATCATATGAAAATAAGCCCAAGAGACATTTCTCCAACATGGCTGCCAGGAGCAAACTTGATCCAGCTGGTGTAATGGGGTTAAAGATATTACCAGACACAGACACAAATGATTGCAAATACACCTAATGTATACAGTAAATAAATTTTTAAGAATATAAACACAGCAGTGTGGTGGGTTGATTTAAAAAAAAAAAAACATTCTATGTGATGATGACTTTGTACATGGAAGAATTTACCTCCCCTAAAGTAACAGCTGTCCAAAATCTGTATTATAACAAGGACTCCAGGGGCAATTTAAATTATGCAATTTGCTCTGCCATATCATACCGTACATCTTAATGAACAAAGCCACAAGGACAATTTGAAATGAAGAAAAGAAAAAAAAAAAAAAAAAAAAAAAAGGAGGAACAGGGTTGCTAGTGATAACAGCTGAAACACAAAGAAATGGTCAGAATATCAATGAACATGGAAGATATTGTAGAGAACAGACAGTAAGACAAATCATGATGATGCTACAGATGTAACCAAAGTCAACCTCAAGAGTGTGAAGATTTTAATCAACTTTATTAATAAAGAAATAGTTTAGGGCTTGATTTGGCCTGACTAGTCAAGTCTAAGCATAGAGATGGATTTCATAGGTTCCATTCAGTATTTCAGATCTTGGTAAGCCCTACTGTGATTTCCAAGTAGGATGTTTTCTACAAAGTTCATACTTATCTGAAAAGATAATTTGACTGGACTTACACACATCAGGTGATTCACCTTAAAATTCTTGCCATCAGACGTCTATAGAATCTATGATTCCAGTCATGACAAAAAACAAGGAGTCAATTTAATACAGCTCCACTTTGAATATGTTTGGAGTGAAAGTTAAACCTGATCTGAAAAAGCTAGGTGATTCAGCAGAAAGATTGAATCTCCAAGCAAGAAAGTGATTCAAATATTCTAGTTATGGAAGATACAAGATAATAATAGAATACTTCCTTCCAGAGAAATTTAAAATCAACTTGATTTTCTTGAGTTTAAAAATATTTGCCCGCTGCATTTGCACATTGTTTTTTAAATTTGATAATGCAACTCTGACCTAGAGAATAGGTTTTAGCTGCTGAATCTGACTGGAAGAAAAGAAATAGATGATAGTAGCTTTTTGTATGATTTTTGAAATTTTTATTTTATTTTAGCTCAGGCTTTATGTTACTGTCATTTGTATTTGGTTGTTGAAGCTTTTAAGGCTAATGGTGGCTGTAATGTACCAAACAGTGCAAGAGACAAGAAGAGTGGAAATTAATTTAGATATCTATTTGTCAAGACTAGGTTTGGAATATTTTTTTAGGAACCAATCTAAATCTAACAGAGAGCCTGGCCCTTTAGAAATGGAACCTGAAATCACTCAGTTCTATAACCTTTAATCTGTTTGAAGAGAGAAGCAGATGTTAAATTCCATGAGTGTACAAATCAAGCCTTTAGGGCAAGATAAATACATATAAGGCTGCTAGTTAAGACAGAGTAACCCTAGAAGAGCACACATCTATCAAGGTAGGGGATTCAACAAAGTTGTTTTAGTAGCAATTTCACTTTAACTACTCTTTGGTGCCAGTGAAAGTCAGGGTGTTCATTATCACAAATGCATTCTGTGTGGTGAAAGGATCCAACCCCTAACATCAAGAGACTAAAGTGCATCTATGAGATCATCTCACATTACTCTGAGCAGAGAGGCCAGCAGTTTAAAGAGACAGAAGTAAAGAAAAGTCCATATTAAAGAATTGTTTGACAAAGAAAGATATATGGTGCTGTTTTTTTTTTTTAAATTTTCTCTTAAAATGAGACCCTATAACAAGGGCTATAATAATGAAATGTAATTCTGAGGACAGAAGATTCACTTTAGTTTGGAATGATAAATTAAGAACTGAGTCATGAGGTAACTCTTGACTTTAAAGATTGATTGTGAAGGAGTTGAGTGAGTGTTTAGAAATGTTTGAAAAAGTCTAAGCTAGTGAGGGGACAAC
Source organism: Sarcophilus harrisii (assembly GCF_902635505.1). Taxonomy (NCBI): domain Eukaryota; kingdom Metazoa; phylum Chordata; class Mammalia; order Dasyuromorphia; family Dasyuridae; genus Sarcophilus; species Sarcophilus harrisii. Next base: position 492,512,441 of record NC_045428.1, read on the forward strand.
AACAAATGGAAAACACTGTCCTATATTAAAAAGAAAGTTGGTGTTGTAGGTATCAATAGGTTGGGTGACTAAGTTCCTAGTTATGATGAACATGAGCGACTGGAGTTTGACTGTTTCTCACAGACATTAAAATTATCAAATGGTGAGGTTGATCCTGAACTACTGCAGAGGGAAAAGTCAAAACTATTGAAGAATTTTCCATAAAGGTTCCCATACGCAGAGCAGGAGAAAATTAGAAGATCTCATTTCTATGTAGAGTCAAAGGGCCTAAATCAATTTCTCATGAGATTTTTATGAATGCCTGCAAATGAGAACACATGCCTCGGTACAGATTAGTACCTGGATAAGAAGTGGGAGGGAGGGAACAGGTTTTACTGTGATATGTTGATATTAGAGTTGGCTTAGGAACAAGTGTCAGAAAGGAGCATGTTTAGTATTTACTAATGATAAAAGAAATAAGGTATCTCTACTTATCAAACAACTGAATTTACAAATTAAAGAAAATATTAGAATTTTTAAATGAGAAAATAAGCTGGCTGAAGATGAGGTTAAAGAAGACAACCAATTAGAGAGAATAAAAATTATATTCTTGTCTAGCAGTGTCAGAACTTACATTTGGAGAAATACTCAGTGGTGGCTTACTTAAAGGTTCTCTGGTGTGACTATAAAAGGTAGAAAGTTAAAACAATGGCTAAAAATTAACAAGAGATTAAGGAAAATGATTGCATTTAAAATTGAAAGTTGTCTCCTCTTACTTAAATGACTTGAATTTTTGTCACCTCTATCCCAGAGATAGAGCAAAAGTATGAAAAGTCTTGAGAAAGTCAATGAAAATGACTGTATTATATTCTGGGTGGTGAAAAAGGGAGTGATATGTGAAGAGAGATTAATAAGACTTTTTGTCTATAAGAAAGCACTCAATGACAGATGTACAAAATAGAGAATGTTGAGAGAAGTCAAGTAGGCTTCTGCCATTTTCACTGCTAATAATACAAGGCTAAAGGGAAATTAACATTTAAAAAAGGGAAGCCTTTTCACCACACCTCCTATCAACCCCACCGCCCAAAATTTATTTGTGGCAGATATTTCTTGGAAAGATTCCTAAGTAATGTATATTATATTGTTGTTGATGTGGGGTTTTCACAACCCAGGAAAGAAGGTCTATGAGATGACACTACAGAGCTGCACACTATACAGGAAGAGATCCCAAATTTAGGCTTTCACTTTTGAGTAAGAGATAGAATCCATGTTTTCTCTGAGGAAAAGGCTGTAGTTTTACTTTGGTCTTCTCAGCTATACTGGTATTACAAACAGATGGCAACATTTTCCACAGTTAATCTTTTAAGAATGAAAGATGGCTATATGTTTAGTAATATGATACAAATAAGTATATATTCCCTAAAGGATTCAGATACAGCCAATCACTAGGGCAAGACACAGAGTGAAAATATTTACAAAACTCATTAGATATAGCAATGAATAAGTCACCAGCACCTTGTCTGGTAGTTGAGCAGATATTTTATCCTAATCTTTTGCTTACTTATAGAAGTCATTTAAAAGATGGATTCTTTGTGTGAAGTATAAGGTATTTGATCTGTTTGAGTCTGGAAATGTTATATTCAAATGCTTCAATTTAAGGCCTCACTGGAGCCTTTAAGACTCCAATTTAAGAACACAACTACTACTCTTTTTTAATCTATGAAAATGAAGGAACTATAATCTTCTCAATAAAGAACTGAATGGAGGTTGTCAGAATTCTTTGTATACAAACAAGACAATAAACATTCAGGACATTTCAATGGTAATGAAGGTACCATACCTGTGATGATGGTAAGGATGGTGGTGGTAGTGGTGGTTGTTGTGGGAGGAGGGATAGTTGTGGGGGGATCTGGATAAAAAAAAAAAGGAAAATCAAACCCACAATGCTGAACACAACAATGATCAATAATGCCAAAACAGAGGTACAAAGACACTGAGATGCTCGTTTGATGCCTTTTCCCCTTTAAAAACAAGCTGATGAACTTCAAGGTGTTTTAAAGATTTTTTTCCCCTTGTTAATGTATCCCAAGGCCTGTTTTGGAAATGCTAAAAGAAGAAAAAAAGAAATTTTGTTAATGAAGTGAAATAGGGAAGAGATGGGGAGTGGAGAAGAAAATTATAATACGATATAACCCAACCTCCCACCCAGCCTTGTCCACCCACATTACCAATTAGCCCACTGAACACATTTCATATGTGAGGTCAGTTAGTTCAATGCAGAGACAAAGAGAGAAAAAGAGAGAGACAGAGACAGAGAGACACAGAGAGAAAGAGATAGAGAAAGAGAGACACACACACAGAGACACAGACAGAAACAGAGAGAGACAGAAAGACAGAGACAGAGAGACAAACAGAAACAGAGAGAGAGAGATAGAAAGAGAGAGACAGACAGAAACACAGAGAGACAGATTGTAACAGACAGAATGAACAAATTAAATATCGTGTCAATTCTATGCATTTTCAAAGTGGTGGAAGGTGAGGGAAAAGGCACAACATAGCCCTGATGCATTTGAAAAACTAATAACACCAGACCATGTATGTGTTGCCTCTCACTTCCTCTCTATGGCTATTAACTTCATTATTCTCTCTCCATCAATACATCTCAGCAGGAAGTAAAACTACTCCTAAACTAGTAATAAATACAAAGGAGAGAGAATGTCACCACTAAATATCAAGTTCCAGGCATGTCAGATTTTATCGAGATTTTATTTTTTAAGTCAATAAAATTTTATAACTTATAAATATTAATAGGATGTCTTTGCTCATGTTAAGAGCATGACCTAAATGGACTAAACTGATAAAAGAGAAAGCATATTTTCCCTTTTATAACTCTGAACTATATAGAGACAAGACTTGACCCATAAAGCCAATAACCCAACAGGGAGCCCTTTGTTAGATATTTGATATAGTGTATATCATTCCATATCCTCAAACATTATTGGGGGGGAAGGGAAAGGGCGAATATAAAAGGGAAAAAAAATAATCAATGCCTAAATGATCAAACTGAATGTGTTAAGTAGTCAGCAAGACTTTGAACTAAGCAATCATTCTGCCATAATAGAGCATAAAACGATTCACGGGCTTTTGATTTTAAATTTTATCTAAAGCACGTCAACTTTTCCTCCCTGACACATCTGGTGTTCTTTTATCTCCAAGTGAGCTCTCAGATTCTCTAATTAATACATCAAAACTTTAATTATATACTGCACCTTTATTGTGTTTGGTTTAACTTCCTGAAAGTTTATGAAAAACATCACCTTAGAGTTTGCCTGGTAGCAAAGCCAGTTTGAAATTATTCATCTTGTAGTCTGACAACTCAAGATTTTTTTTTCTCTCCTATGTACATATATTTGAAAGGACTTAGTGAAGAATTGCTAGAGAGCTGTTTTATGGGTATATTTTGTTTTGAAATTTAGAATCATCAAGTAGGAACTACTTTAAAATGGCTTTGCAAATAAATACGAAAAATTCACCAGCCCACAAAAGAGTCATATTATTCTTCATGCATGGATCAGGGCAATATGGATAGTGACAAAGAAAACCTCATTCTAAAAATGTAATGAAAAATATTAAGAAATGTATTATATTAATATTTAAAAAAAAAACTTCTTGTACATGGATATGTGCAAAACCTTCCAGGAATCACAACTGATCGCATTTCCTAAATACCTCGTGATGGATAGTAAGCTGGAAAATCATTTTCTAAGCTGGTAAATTGTTTGTTTGTATTTGACAGACTGGTTTATGGACCTCCAAATCCTGATGCAGGTGCAGACTAATAAAATAAAATGCTCCCTGCTATAAATCTTATAGAAACCTTGCTCAATTCATGACTACATTAGAAAACTGTTTCCTAAGAGGTATGTCAGCTCCCCCAACATTGGTAAGAGTTAATATAATTTTCATGGTCTAGAATGATTACAATATTTACTTTATGAAAAGAGCATCTATACTCTAGAGATTCCCCCCTGCTTTGCTATGATGCTATTTCTGTAAATGGTTCAAAAAGTGTTGACACAAAGGGGGCCATAATCATGTTATAATAAAAGTGTCTGAAAGAAGTTTCAAATATGGTTATGAGCCATGGGGTGGGCCAGGCTAACTGGAGCATAGACTTCAAAATGAGGTCATTAACCTTTCTCATGTTGCAAAAGGCATACATTTCCAATTATTTCTATCACCACTGGGGTAACTGTTGTCCTTCACATCTGGCCCAAGTGAACTGAATGAATCAAATTCCACAGTCAGCTACAACTCAAAAGCTTAGATCATTACCAACAACCAGAAGGCAAAATTTAAGGAGCTATGGAGTTGGTACTAATGATCTGTGGTTGATATACCAACGCTGACGGTATAAAACTAGCTGGTGCTTGAAAACTACTCAGCCAGATTCTCCCAGGACATATATTACTCGATGGGAGTTAGTCTATTTCAGAAGCATGTTAACTCTTTATATCACTAAAGATACCACTCTGGAAATCACTACAGTGGTGTATAATTTTAATAAATCCAACAGGGCAATCCATTTTCCCAAAATATTTAGCAGAGGGTTATTAGGTTGTTTTTAAGATAAATTATTAGAAAGAGGATAAACTCTTGCCCTAGATTGTTCCTGGAGTGTCCTACCAGCCATGTCACAGTTAAAGGTGAAGTTCTACTAGCTTTGTTGTGTTATAATGTAGCCAAAGGATAGACATATCGTAGGTGCATTTACTCAGCTAGGTTTGTGCCTATGTTTTTAAGTTACCAAATAATCTGCATTCTCTCCAATGAGTAAATTCATCTCCATATGTATCTCAAAAGAAGAACCTTCTAAACTAGAAAGAATTGTCCAACTAGGACACATTGTGCAAAATTCAAAAAATAATAATAAATTATTCTTACTGCCCAATCTTCCTTTGTACCAAAGCTACTACTATATATATATATATATATATATATATATATATATATATATATATATATATATGTTAGTTTCATGAATGTCAACAGGGATCCTGAAACTGATTGAATTCAGAAGTGAAAGGGAATGGGTAAATTTGACCTCCATCTTTTATCACAAAATTCTCATGTTTGGAGGCACATGAAGAGATGATTGTGTTCATGTATTTTTAGCAGGAGCTGGGTCATGCTACAATGTTATCTTATGGATACACTTTAAAAGGCCACATCTTCCTGAGGACTTTATTACCTTCTATTTGATGATTAATTCTCCCAACTACAGGGAAGGATTAACTCTATTATCAATAGACCAGAGACAACATGGGTAGTGAACAATAGAACATTGCTCCATAAATCTACTACTGACAAAATGATTAATAGTGATTAATCACTTGTTTATGTTAAGAAAAAAAAAATTCAAAGTGTTGGCTAAAGATGAAACAGAAATACTTAAGTTCAAATAGGTATGGTCTGGAATATGTTTCTACTGGTTAAAAATATGTTAGAGCTACTTCCTTTTGCTAGTGAGTTTACAAAGTTAGTGGCCAATCCTTCTAAAAAATCATCAATGTATCTGGCCAGCTATGAATAATAAAATATTCTCTATATAGGGTTCTCATGCTTTTAAGTCCCTCATCCTTATGTCATCTGAAAAGCCCCTAATTAACCTATCTGGCTGTATAGAAGTGAAGCTACTTTTCATATCATTTTAAGAGAAGGATTTGCACTGGCGTGGCAATGCACTTAACTGTATAGAAAATATTCATCATATATGAAAAAGACATAGCAGCAGTGCAGAATCATCTAAATGGGAAATAATTTGAAAGAATAATAATTAACAGCCCTGTGAAAAATCTAGATTAAAAAAAAACAAATAAAAAAGAAAACCAAAACCAAAAAAACAAACAAATAAAAAAGCATTTGTATACAATTAGTAGCTACAGGTAGTTTATGTAGCTACTGAGAATAACTTCATTTCTCCAAATTATACACAGGCCTATAATATCTTCTTCTGTATTTTAATAACTTCACACTGAAAATGGGAAAGGAGAGCCTGAGTTCTACCCACTGAGCAGAGAGCCAGGTCAGACCAAGCATGACTGGAAACACCTGTGAGAATGAACCCTGCACAATGTAGATAGACTCATTAATTGGTTAGGATGGATTTTTAGCCATTATTCCCATAGGGCGTGCCTGAGGACATATTCCCTCTTACCCATGGATCCGGAGAGTGAGCTAGTGGGCTCTCTTCATTGGCCCTTGAACACAAAAACAGGGCTGTCCCCGAGATTAGAGAGGGAACAAGAAGGCATGGCTCTCCCAGCAGGAGGCAAAGGAGCCAAGGCAAGCCAGGCTTCTGCAGGCTCTTGCGGGGAGTCATTAAACAAGAATTTGCCAGGGCCTGACGAGGGAAGCGTGTGCTGCAGCTCTGTGTAAACGAGTCTAGGAGTCGGGTGTTTGTCTTCGCACGTACCGTAGACATACAGCGTATAATCCGAATGAGCGGTCCCCACTACGTTGGAGGCTTCACAGCGGTATGTACCATTATCTGTTTTGTTTAGGTTATTAATGAGCAGGTTGGACCCCGACACTACAGCGTGTTGTGGCAGATCGTCATCTAATCTTACCCAATTCACCATCGTAGGCCTATGGAGGAGGGGGAGAAAGACAAGTTGCATTAACTATTTCCCAGTTGGTACAGTAAACTGTTCACCCACACATTAAATAAGGGTGCATGCAAGGTGACAGACACTAAAAGAAGGCATAAGACAAGACATTTAAGACAACAAAATGATATTTCTTGATCTTTCCAAATACCCATCTGTTTGACACATCATCTTTTTTTTCTCCCCCTATTTACATTATCGGGTGTTGAATGGTTGTCAACAGAACACACAAGGGAGCTTCATTATTTACAATTTATCCTAAACAAATCGGATGAATGATTCAGTATCCTTTATTTTTCTGCCCTGCTGTGCAGTTTCACAGCAATTGGATAGGACAGAGCTCACCCATCGTTAATCATCTCCTTAATTAATTAAAAAACAATCAAAGACACCCCAAACTGAACTAGGCTCCAGACCTGTGATAGATGTACACCTTTGACAGTAGCTAAAACACAGAGCCATTTGCTTATAAGCAAGTTGTAATGTGTAATAAGGTTGGAGTTCTATCTAAAACAAAATGCACAGCTCTCAATAATTCTCCTTTGGCCTCTGTTTTCTGAAAGAGCATCTCAGCACATTGGAGGGTCAACCAATGCTATTCCTTTCTGATGAACCACATCTATTCTTCACTTGGTAAAGAGTGACTCTTTCTTGCTCGCTTGTCTAAAAACAGAAAATACATGTTCCCCCACCTCCTCCAACCCTGTACACCTGCATAGAGGTAATCACAGCTTTAGGAAGAGTCTTTCAAGTTAATCATTGCTGAGTGAGTCTCAACATGGCTTTTTCAGGTCTTAAGACACTTACTCATTACTGAGAAGCCTGTTTTTAGTGATTGAAAGTACCACATTGGTATCCATTAAAAATAATCAATTTCCCAAGAAACTCAAGAAATACACACATTTAAAACATATTTTTTGCCACTCAGAATTCAGAGCTGCCACTCTTCAAGATGCTTCCCACCCTTATCCCCTTTGTAAATTGAAGACAACGCAGGGTTTATGATTGAAAAGTTTCAGAATGAAAAAGAACAGCTCATAGACTAGAGGCAACTATAGTTTTACTTATTTCCTATCATCACCTTAAGGGGTGGTAGCATGAAGAAAGACCTACATTTAATGACTAGCACATATCTGAGGTAGACTTATCACTTATCATTCTAGTTTTCAAGTGGGATGAAAAGTTACAATTTTTCTTTAATTACACATGGGTTTGTCATCACAACCCAGTAAATTATTTAAAAATTAGCACTGCATATGTCCTCCTTGCAGGCAATGGCAAATGGGTCTGCCTGGCAATCAGATCTAATGTCCTGCTGCTTGACAGCTGAAACAATCAGTGGGGGTAAGTGCTAAGGATATTCACAACATTTAATGGCAAGCTAAATTACCATTTTTATTGTATGCTGTTTCTTGAGAAAATAAATAGGTAATATGCTAAAAGAGTAAATGTAGAGTAGCTTGTGCACACTTATACAATCATATATCCATTTCTACTGGAAAGGAACAGACATGTGCTCAGAAGCAAGTGTCCTGAAAGAAACATGTAATTACATTCCCATGGCATCTTCTATTGAGCACATTAATTCCTTCAGAAAAACAAACACATATACATATAAAGCAACAAAATACAGGTCAGTAGCCCACCCACTATAAAAGCAGTTTAATAAAAGGGGCAAAATGATTTTGAAAAAACAATTTCTCTAGGTAATCTTTTTTGCAGGCAAGGTGAGAGGCTAATTAATTAGCACAAGGCTTGAACAATTTATGAAGGGAGAAAATAACTGAGACTAGATATTAAAAATAACAACAACAACAATAAACTAACTAGGAACACAGGAGGAGGGAAAGCAAAACAATAACAATAACAATATTTTCACTGTCTCCACACCCCCACACCAGCATCAAACAAAGATGGGCTTTCAGAGCGAAGCTCTTTTTGAATGGAGAAATTTGCCTAGACAGTGTGGGCTTATCAATTTCATTTCTCAGTGATGTATGCCCAGAAGTGAAAAGTAGATCTAAGGAAAGAAACTCACTGCTGGGTGGCCACACCCCTGAACTAATTCCACCACTGATTAACACCATACATGAATGGTCTTTTGCTTTCTGGTCCTTTGTCATATTATCTCTCTGAGTCTTGATATTATAGAAGAACAGAGAGTCTTCCAGAGATCTTTGGGAAGTTTGGCCAAAACCCTTTATTTACTTGTTTTGTTTTGTTTTGTTTTTTTTTTTTTTTGCATGAAAGCTGTAAAAATGATGCAAGCATGGGTCTGCAAATAGGGACCTGATGCTCTAGGGACAGCAGAGGGAGCCCAATCTATTTTTTGGAGGCACCACCAAAGACTGGGTCTCCTCAAGTCCAGTAGCTACATATTCCTCCATTATGGAGGCAATAGCTATTTTTCTTCTGGAGGACATTTAAAATCTATCACATAAAGATAAAAAAGACAGCTTTTTTTCTTAACTGTCAACCATGAAATGGCAACCACCCTTAAAGGGGCAACATATTGATACTTTACTATACTGAAGATAAAAGCAATACTTCTAGTACACATTTGGATCACCTTGGTTCCCCATCCACTAGCACAATCTGGAACCATTCCAAAGACATAGCGGATGCATTCTTGAAAGTGACCACAGGTGGAACTGTCAATATTATCTCAAGAAAATTTATTTCTTCTATGGTATTGTTCTTACCCAGTGGCTTATTTACATTGGGACAAGGGCCTAAGCCAAATCCTTGCAGGCAAAACCCTTCTAGTCAGAAGATTATCACTATTATTGTTTTTCTTTGAGATAGTAAAGAGGACAAAATTGTAAATTCATAAATTATTTTTTTCTACAATATCAAAATACAATATAAGTTAGTCAATCTTATTTGGAATTTAGAATACAAAAAGAGAAAGGGCCAAAAGCATCAGTAAGCTATAGGTAATAAAGTCCTATTTTTGTTGTTGTTGATTTTTTTTTGGGGGGGGGAAGGGTGAGAGATAGCATTTTTTTAGTATTTATAATCATTATTATGATTCTAACACAGGAGATTTTAGCTAATATTTCACATGAGCTATATATTATTAACTTTAAAAAAAGGTCAAGCCAACAAGAAGAAAAATTGACCGATCCTTCTTTTTTTCTAGAACAATCCTCCACCTTTCACTGCATAATCTGCCACCTTTTACTTTATAATTTCTTATTGTTCAGAGTCGGTCTTCAGATGGGAAACAGATGACAGGCCAATGAGAAGTGATTGCACACAAACATCTTGCGTTGTGACATTTACTGTGCATAATCCACTGCCAACCATGGACTTTAGAACTTACTGGGGCTTCCCGATGGCTTCACATGTTAGCTCAAGTGTGTCCCCTTCCCGGGTTAGGCCTTGTGGAGGGTAAGTCAGCTGAATGTGCACTTGAGGCTTATCTGCATGACAACAACACAAAATACAATGTTGAACAAATGATATCATCAGGTAGAATCAAACTTGCTGCTCCTGCAAACACCACATACTGGCAGTGCTTGTGTTCCCTCCCCATCCTCATCCCTTCAGTTACATCTTTCTAATTAGTTAGTAATCCTGGCATTTGCTCAAATGAAATTGACTAATAACTCTAAAGAGTGAAACGCAGACAGATAAGAGATTCATAAGCCAACTGCGCCACATCAAACATTTCCTGTGAAATACATTTTGTTACATTGAAGTTTATCTCCAGACTCACTCAAGCTAAAGGAAACTCATTTGCCTTCATGCTGAGGTGAAGCCACAGATATTTGTGGTGCTCAGAATTGATACATTTTATCATATATCATATATTACTATATGACAATACTTTGTGACACTGCATATTAATAAGTTTGGCTCTTCTCATTTTTTTATGTTAAAATGAAAAAGCTAGCAAATTCAGAATTTCAGCATGCATCTTTAAAATTCAGAATTGAGGGCAGAAGGGGAAAGAGGTTTATGTCTTGGAACTAGAAAAATCTCATTTTAAATATACCGAACACTGAGGTTTTATGTAAGGGTATAAAACAACAATGCAAAGTATATAGAATAAGGCTTCTTTGGAAACTCATTTGGAAGTTAATTGTAAGCAACAATTAAAACAGAAATATAAGCAATGTCATTTTAATCACAGCTAAGAGTTTAATCAGAATGGACACCAGCATATTGATAACTGACACCTATTATGTAATTCATTTTACTATCTATACCCACCCTCTTTTGTGGAAGGTAGACTAAAATTTAAAATACCAACAATGATACCCAAAATGTGGACAGGTAGAATTTTTGAATATCTCTGCAAAGCTAAACTTGCCATTATATTAATCCCCAAATCAATTTCAAAAGAGCTGTAAGAATGAATGCTGGGTATATTTTTTTGGAGACAATCTCAAGTATAATAAATGGGAGAGAAGAGATATCAGTCAGGAAAAAGGTCAAAATAATTTCCAAGACTTTACTTTCTCAGACAATCACACTACCTAAAAGAGCAGTTCCATAGCCTTTTATGAACAAAATTTAGCTCATTAACACATATCCTATGGAATAATGCAAAACAAAAAAGGAAGCAGGGCTTAGTCAACTGCAACCTGTAAGTACTGAAGTTAAGTCACAGAAGTCAATCCTTTCTGAGGATGACTGCTTTACAAATGCATTTTTATATACTTATTCCTATCATAGGCTTCCCTCTCGCAGCTCTGAAACCATTTGGTTTTCTGAACCTTTTAAGAGAACCACCTTACATGCCAGTATATAATCTCACTCTGTTTTTTGCTAATGCTTTCTGAGATGTTGAGTCATTTGCCAGAGAACATAAAGTTAACAAGGCTTGAAGGTACCAGTTGACCCTTCCAAGTGGCATGATTTCACTCTTAGACATGCTGGCTACAAAGGACAAATTTAAGAGCAAACTAGCATAGAGATTTCTAGATATTTATTGGGGAGTTAGGAGGGTAGTCAGTTGAGAAGGGCATAAATAAACATGAAGGAAAAACCAGAGTGACCTTGAACAGAAGTCTAACTGTAAGGTTGCACCAAGACTTAGTAGTCATTTTTAAAGCTTGAGACAGCACGCTTGTGTAAATATAACCCCTGGGTACCCAAAGGATACCCATTAAGTTGGGTATAGGACAGACACCAAAAAAGAAAGCACTTGTCAGAAACTCATTATGAAATGCAGAGAGCAAGAGAGAGAATAAACACATTGATTTGTGACATCACAAACACACAAAAGACCCAAGAGACAAAGTAAAGTAAAAAGGGAATGGCACATCATCGACATTTAGAAAAACAGAATCTATATGACACATAAGAGTTCAATGTCAGGAAATCCCTGCCATTCCTACTGGATGAAGGAATTTAAAACCCAAACTTCAGATTCAAACTGAACGTTTCCTGGTAGGTTAATCTTCGATCCACCAAAGGGCTGTATTTTCCATGCACCACTGACAATGGTCCATTAATTAAGTGAAAGCAGAATGTTTCCTGGCCTGTGTGATGTTTTTTCATGCAATTTACAAGCAAATAAACAGGGTACATTTTCAGCACTGCACACTGAGAGTGCTGAAAATCGAATCCATCTTGCCTCTTCAGTAACACTGCATTTGTTTTAGTCAAATGATTTCTTATACTCCTAATGAACTGTTGCCAGTTATCAATTACTTACATAAATTAGAAGGAACAGACTAAGAACTTGCTACACAAATTCAAATATGAATTATGTGAGAAGTCAAAGAAAACACACCTTCAATTCTAATAACTGATTTTTAAAATCTATCCAAATTTTTTGAGCAACATCCACTATCTACTTCTGCTATAACTTCACCATAATAGCTGGTGAATAGGAAAACATTAATCTTGCTTCTATTTTGTAGGAAAATGGCCCCCAGATTGGCATATTCAGTATTTATTGGTATATTGTATGAGAATCAAACAGTCTTCATGGCTAGTCCATGAACATAATGTGTATATGCCAAGGACTATCTTGGCTGATAGAAACCTTATAGTATTATTAGTCTCTCTTATTTTGCCCCCAAAGGGAGGGTTGGAACATTTTCAATAAGTGGAACAGAATGCCTTGAAATTCTACCGTAACTTGGAAACCCCTAGGGAAAGCCAAAATTATTCAGGGTGCTCATGAATACAACAATGATATGTCAAAATACTCAAGCATTCTGATGGCTGATTGGACAGCCCAAAGCTTATTATGTATGTTTTAATTATGTTCATAAATCAAATGTTATAATCTAACAAATATCTTACTAAAATGGAACCTAATGTCAGGATTTATCTTTTAAAGATGTAGGGTCTAGTACCTTTTCTGAGTGATCATTTTATACTTTAGTTGATGTTCCAAGACAGAAGGCTAAAAGCCAGAGATGCTTTCCACCCAAGTGTAATAACATAGCTCAAGAGTGGCTTAATGTTATTAAAAAGAGGGAATTATTATATAAAAATAAAAAGAATACTAACATCTGAGTATTTACTGAACATTATAGCCATGAAAATGGCAATACCCATAGTTAATCAATAATGTCTAAAGATCTGAGGCTTTCATAACAGATTTTAATTTTCTTGTAAAGTTCCACAGAAAATATTTAGCAAGGGTGCTGCTAGACTAAGCAAGTTTTATAATTTGGTAATTTTTTTTTGTGTTTGCCAAATCTGTATCTATCTTATCTATCTATCTATCTACCTACGTATCTCTCTCTCTCTCTCTCTCTCTCTCTCTCTCTCTCTCTCTCTATATATATATATATATATATATATATATATATATATACACATACACATATATCTACATCTATCTATCTGCTTGATAGCAGATTTTATCTAACCTCAAACCACAGTACATGATCTTTTCAGATGAGAGTTTTTGCCCCCGTTATCTCAATTACCCATGTAAATAAAAGGTCGTGCCATTCTTCTTTCCAATGGGGAAGGAAGAAAGAAGGAAGTAATACAGAAAGGAAGGGAGGGAGGGAGGAAGTTCCTTTGCTATTAGCAGCTTCCTTTTGGCCTTTTCTGTAGCAGAGATCAATCAAGTACTGAAGAAGTCCAGAACATATATTGCTTAATTCTTCCCTGCTATCTACCACCTATTTCTTTACAGAGAAATTTCCAAATCAGGAATATTATGAAATTGAGCCATTAAAATGAATTAAGTACAGTGGAAGGTCAAGGAAATTGTAGTCATTCTGGTTTCATTACTATCCATAAGACTAAATAATGTTCTATGTGCATCAAAAAGGCACTTAGGCTGGTAAACAATGACTGTCCATTGTACACATCCTTCTGAAATTACAGTTGAACCTAGTCTTCCCAATTCCTTCCCCAATCTTAACTCCAATATTATGAAACATCAAGGAGAGTAGAAGTTAATCCTGAAGGACCTTAAGTCTTAGAAGAGAAAAACATCATACCAATATTATTGGAAGAGAAGACATCTGTAATTCCTGGGCTTGGTTTGAAAATGGACCTCCCATTTATTGTCTGTTACTGTCTCTTTGAAGTTCTGAACCTTTAACTAGGAGGCTTGTATCAAGTGTCATGGAGAACAACATTTCTTTCATTGTATCCACCTGTTTATTATTACATCCTAAACAAATGTTAACCTTTCCTCTCCAAAACTTTACTCTGCATTAAACCAGACATAGGCTAGATTTGGGTCAAGCTATGCATAGACCCCTACACACTGTCAAAAGGAAGGGTTTGCCTAAGGCAGTTTGTGCTTGTTTGGCTGATTAGTACCATGTGTAATAAAAGGAAAAAATAAAAATTAACTTGAGAATAATCCAGCTAGAAATGATACTGGGGACTGACTTGGACAAAAGGCAGCAGCACGCCTTAAAATAAGTCCTTTTAACTTCAGTAGGATGGGACAGATTAACAACTGAAAGAGAACACTGTAGCTCAAACCGGTGATAGAGCTGGATATGTACCTGAGCTTTTCAGACCTCTCAGAGGAGCTGAAAAAGAACATTCGGCAGAAGGCTTGCTTTCTATTGTCATAATATGTTCATGAATAATTTTCACTGCAGTTTATTTTGTTTGTTTGGAAGGTGAAGGACCTCCTGCTGTTGCAGCTGTTGTATGAATTGTAGCACTTAAATCCTGTTTCTTGAACGAAGAGAGCAGATCTACAATGAGTGGAATGAGTCAAATATAGTGGGACTGATGTGGTACTAAAGGTATGTGACACATTATTAAAGGAGAAATGAGATTTCCTCTTGATGCAATTGGTAAATACATTACCAATGGACATTAAAGTGACTACCCAACAGAATCAAATTGTATTGTATGAGGTTCTAGCATAATGTTATTTTCTTAATGTATTTTAAACAGAGTGTTTACTCACATCAAGATCTTCATCTTTGTGAAATATTTAGAATAAATTTAAAAACAAATAATAAGACACAAAAGAAACCCCTGGGAAGAAAAAGGGACTGGAAATTAAAATCTGCATTTTTACTTTAATCTCTTCTTCCATACTCATGAAAACACAAGCCATCATGTAGATTACAAGGCTATTTTGCTTTGGACTAACCAGCACATTTCCTCAAAGTTAGGATTCATTTAAGGTCTTCTGACTTTTGTCTTCAGGCTTCTGTATCTCTGTTGTATTGGCTATTTATTTGGCATCTCATGGTGGGAGTGTTTAATCTATTTTTGTGTGTCATGATAGGGAAACCTATCACTCTTTAGAATAATGTTTTGTTGTTCACATTTATCATAAAAGAAAATTCTGAATTTTAGTCAATTTAATAAAAAAAGAAAGATGGATTTCCCCCCTCAAAGAAGTTCACAAACCACTGCCTTGAAATCTATGGACCCCAAGTTAAGAACCCCTCTCTTACAAGTATCTCAAAGTGATGAAAACTCTCAGGCTAGACTGTAAGGACCTCCTCTTGATTTGATTTCAATTTGAAAAATTAGTTAGAATTTGAGTCACAAACTATTAAGTGAAAAATAAACATAAGACAATTTAAGGCACTGCTGCGGGGTGTTCCAGCACACAATCATAAGTACAATAACCTTTTATTAAACCTTGGGGTCAAATGGCCATATATGGGAAGGAGGTTCCAGTAAAAAAGAAAAAGAAGCCTTTTTATTCAGACAGGGAGAGGAGTGGTAAATGAAGGAGAATGTTAAGAGAGGGGAAAAAATGCCGATTGTGGGAAGAGCTTCCTCCCCTCCCCCTCAAATGTCAAATGCTTCTTTTCTCTGTGGAATAATTCAACCCTGGACCAATATATGCTTTCTACTGCTGGTTCCCGAGCTGCTTACCCATTGTAGCACCACAGAGTGCTTGGCTAACTATCTGTTGCGTTAGTCACGGTCCTTTAAAGTACTGCTGCTTTGCATTAACAACAAAAGAATGATGCTTTAAAAAATTAGTTTGAGTCAGGGGGACTCCATGCCTTGATGATTTCTCGAGAGGAATAATAAACACTGAAATGACTTCTCTGAAATTCAATTCACCTGTTAAAAAAATAGTAAAAGGAAGGGAGAGTGGGAGGAGAATATATTCTGTTAACAAGAAGACTGGGGAGCAGAGAGAAACAGGCCAAATCGAGACACTGCCTGCTATTATGCCTCAAAGAAAGCAACCTGAGAAACAGAACTTGTGGAAGGGATGATATGATAGAGGAAACCGTTTTTGGAAACTAAGTCTAATGCTCCATTCCAAGTAGAAAGAGATTTTCCAGCTTCCAGATTTTTCTTATTTCTCTACTGCAGGGCCCCTACCTATAACAGAGGAACATTTATTTTCACACAGATAAAGAACAGGTTTTGATCATCTCCTCAATGCCCAATTTTCTTCCAATTGAGAGAGTGGGGGGAAAAAAAACTAGCCTTCTGTGGATCACGGATGAAGAGAATTATGGATTTATAAAATGCATGGCTCCATCAAGTCAATAAAACTCATTTTTAAAATGATGCCCAAGTACACGATTAACTGACAGATGATAATTGGAGCAGGGGATTCATTCAAATATGTTTGTTGAATTTGTTTCCTCCCCCCAAAAAAATTATCCCTGGCATTTAAAAAAACCAAAATACAGCTCCTCAACAAAGGGGATAATTTTTGCAAGAGTATTTAAATCTGTAAGAGGAAAGAAAGGAAAAAAAAAAAGAAAAGAAAGTCCAATGGTAATTCAAAAGCTTCATTTCACTTCTGTCCAGTGT
Organism: Sarcophilus harrisii; assembly: GCF_902635505.1. NCBI lineage: Eukaryota > Metazoa > Chordata > Mammalia > Dasyuromorphia > Dasyuridae > Sarcophilus > Sarcophilus harrisii. The sequence goes on from NC_045428.1 coordinate 492,529,279, forward strand.
CAAGGCTTTTTCTTTAGCTTTTTGCACAACAATTTGAATTCCATACATAGGGTCAAGTCTTTCCTTTAAAATTCTAACTTCTGTCACTGTGTTGCCACCTTGATGTCATGTAGAAAGTTTTCTTTTAATGTACAGAGAACAGTTTTCGTTAAACAAGCTTTAATGTGACAAGAACACATCTCAGATCTGAACCTTTACTAACTGTGATACAATTCTATCACCCATGTTGTAAATTTCATTAACTCCACATATATAGTCACTTACCCCGAAAAAGCCTCATATAAGAATCACAAAAAGATTTAGGGTCGGGTATTCTCAAATCATTAAAAACAACAACAAAACCCACAACATCTCCTCCCCTCCCCTGAACCACTATGGTACTCTCTTCATCGAAGCTAAGGGAATGAAGGCTTTGAATTATAGCTTGTGAGCATAATTATTTTCTCTTTTAAACATTTAACTGCACACTGCTGCTGCTGTACTCTTGCTGAGTCTCAGAATGAAAGCTAAAAAACCACGGGCCCTACTGTATATTCTTCATTCCCAGCAACATTCCTATGAGAAAACCTTATTAATGAGCTTGCAAACGAGCACCCAACTGGGAAATGTCACAAACAAGAGTGGCTAATGCCCCAGAAAATCAAATAACTGAACACTTGGCTGATTGTGGTGCCTTTCATATTTATAATAAAAAAGTAGGGGGGGGGGCTTTAAATCACGGATTTGGAAGGGGTCAACACCTCGCTGAACAAAACAACTCATTTATTTATGTTCAGAAATCTCTAGATGATAAATTACATTGATGTTAATCACTTCAATGCATACTACACAATTAATAACTGTACTCACCAGAAACATAAAGATTATTAAAAGTGTAGCAGCATACATATCTGGCTGATTTTTAACATAATTGGGTACAACAATGTCTTTTGGTACTATTTGGTAAAGAGGGGTCCCTAAAAGATACTTTTCCAACCTGTATTCAATTAATTAGGACTGAAAACCTTAAGAAAAAGAAATTTCCAAGTTGGGATCATGCCCTTGTCTTCTACATGGATGTGGTGATGGTGTTTTATCATAAGGGGTTAAGTTTAACTCTTCATTTTGATTTTACTCTCCTTAGTTTTTGACCATCACACTTAAACCAAACGCTTAAAAGTAATGTAGATTTTTTGCCTCCAATTTCTTTTTTCTTACTTATAAGAGTGGTTTTTTTTTAAAGAACCTAATTCACACAGACCTCAAAATCGTAACTTGACCTCTCTAGAATCCCATGCATATTCTGGTTCTCATGAATTCACAGAGCAGAGTACAAAGTTGTTGTCTCAAGCATCCAGGATGCAAAAGAGACTGAGTGTGCTCAATGCTAATCACAACAAGTCAAAAGTATATCTATGAGAAGAATATTCATCTACCCTGAAAGCAATTCAGTTCAGTGTACCAAAAGAAAAAAATGAGAATGAGAAGGCTTGGCCTCTATGATGCATTCTGCTATCAACTAGTTGTGAGATCTGAAGCAAATCAATAAACCTATAGGACTCTCAGTCCCATATGGACCTCAGTTTCTTCATTTATGAAACCCAAAGTTGGATCAAATAATCTCCAAGGTTCCTTTGTGGCCTAAGAATCCACATAAGTCAGTAAGTCTAAATTACTGGTACACTATTACTTATTCTCTATTGTATCCTTCAGAATTTTATCTGCATCTTTTTAGAGATCGAATATATTTCTTAGATCTATATTCATTCCTCATGGCTACCAAACAGCATTTGATTGAGATGGGATTTCTGTGGGAGGAGTTAAGTATATACAACAATGATTATTGAATATTATCTGAAAGATAAAAACAGCTGTGCTAATAAGTGGGTATCCAAGGATTACAAACAAATTTTGTCATTGTTATTTGAGGGCAGCTTATATTGAAGGAAACTGAAGTAACCAGATCCATGTGGTGGTTCTCATTTCTATTTGAATAAGTATTCTACATCACAAATGGATTCTTTTTTAAACATTCTTTTAAAAGATGAATATGGGAATATACTATCCTTGACTGCAGAAAATCTGTATGATTAGGAGTGAACAATGACCTTGAATGTTAATATGCATTTTTAATTTTTAATATGCATTTTTAAAAAATAAACTTTATACCCCAGAAAGTTAACTTTGAAACTGTTCACCTTCTGTTGTCAGAAAAGAACTCTGCGCTAGATACTAGCCAAAGAACTTTCAGAAGGCATAAGCCAAGTGTTCTGAGAACTTCTCTTGCCTAAAATGTTTGTATCTTGGGCTAAGCAAGTCACCAAAGATCCTGACTAATAGACAAGATGAGGACACGTCTCCTTTTCCAGCTTCCAGAATAAGGTACCATCAAGGGTTTAAATTGGTCAGTAAGAGCACCCGCCTTCTTAGAAAGACATTATAGCTACTTTTCTGTCGTTAAGTATTAGCAGCCAAATGGATTCAGAAATGGAACTTCTTTGCTCTCTGAAAGGATGTTTTAAGTACAGAAGCTCCTGGTTGTGAAGAGCCTGGCTGACAACTATTGCAAACAAATTTTCTAAGAGCAATCCTTGAAAATAAGGGCACAAATCACAGGCTCCTTATGAACCTTAGGCCCAGAGGCTAGAGGACAAAGTAACTGGTAACTGCTAAATGTGGCCTACATTATCTTTAGCACAGGGTCTTCAGTTCTCAAGAGACTTTGGAAAAGCATTGGGCAGATTTAGGGTAAGAGCTAGATGAGTATCTATCTACTCAGGTTTCACAACAGAGCTAATGTATTATTAAAACTAATGGTGCCCTACAAGGCAAGTTAATGGATATTAAGTTTGTATAAATGAATTACATATTAATGAAGTCACAAAAAACTACAATCTGCCAATTTAGGTAATATCTGATAATTTCTATTTTCTCATTATAGGAACATTACTCCACAATGGTTTTGGTCATATAAAAGCAGGATACCCATAATGAAGCTACATAATAAGGAAGATGAAATGAATTAACAAGAAAAACCTGCCTTATGTAATGAAACAGTTGAGCCAAACTCACAAAGCAAGAAAAGGTTGGATTAGAATGGTCTCTTAAGAAACAACTCTTCATAGATTTATTTTTCCATATTCTGCTTAAGAAGGTTAGTCAACTGCTCAAGTTTAAAGAGGAGGAGTCTTCTCTGAAATAAAATCTAAGAATGCCTAGTCCAGCCTAAGAATTGTAACATTTTAACTCTACACATTCAAGCATTATTTGATATGTCAGAAAAAAAAATTTCATGTCATCTGAACTGTTTCTATGACGATACCATTGATTAGATTATATGGTGGGACTACACTAAGAATATTATTTCCCACCCACACTCATCATCTCTGCTGACATTTGGATGAAGGTCAAATGAAACCACTTTTCATAAAGCTTCTCCTGTTCCCTCCCTGCGTTAAGGTCCAAAAAAGAAAGCACCTGTCCCTCTCTTGGGCCTAAAACAGCCATCTGACTTTATCTGTCTTAAACACCAATCATGTTTTACTTTGTATACAGCTTGTTTGTGTAAGGGTCATTTTGCCCTACTAGATGATGGGCACCAAGAGGTCAGGGATCTTAATTATCTTTCTTTCTCCCTTAGGACTTAGCATTTAGCAAGAACTTAATTGGGCATAGAACTCTATCATGATAACCAAAGAGCATATTCTTACAGCAAAAACTAGTGTGGACTGATTATGAATAGAATGTTAGGTGTGGAGTCAGGAAAAATCATCTTCCTGAATTTAAATCTGGCCTTAGACACTTACTAGTTGTGTGGCCCTGTGCAAATCCTATTTGCCTCAGTTTCCTCATCTGTAAAATGAGCTGGAGAAGGAAATGGTAAGCCACTGCAGTATCTTTGCCAAGAAAACCCCAAATGAGATCACAAAGAATAGGACATTACTGAAAAACAACTCAATTCAAATCAAGCTTGAGCTCCTTAAAGGGAAATAAGCTAGTATGCAATTATTTTGAAGGCATAAATAAGAAACATGGCAACAGAATGGTACAGGTGGTGGAGTAGGTGCATCTAGCTTGGAATCATGGCTTACTATCTGTATACTAACTTTGGGTGAGTCATTTCAAAATTCAATTTCTTGAGAACCCTTTTCAATTTTGAATCTAAGACTCTATTGGAAAATATGATTCTACCGTTAATTAAAAATGGGCAGCACAGTAGAAAGAGAGCTGAAGAATATGGAGTCAAAAATTTGGGTTCATAAACTGACCCTGAGCATTATTTCCTGATCTGAAAAATAAAGATGATAATACTTAAACTATTTCAGTGTATTGTTGTTGTTGTTATGATCTTATACTTTTAATGTTTTCAATTCAGGTTGGATAGAAACTGTTTTGGGGCAAATCACTATCTTCTTATTCTTTTATACTTAATCTTCTGTAGACTATTTTGCAGATAGACAAAGCAACTTCATTTTGCAACAGAATAAAAATATTGAGATAGAAGCCCTTTAAGTTAACTAAAAGAAAATTCAATCAACTTCCAGGAGCAGACAAGAATATTTGGCTCATAGACCTCATTCTATTCCGATGGGGTTTTGATTTCTTTTGCTATGTCTGTATATTTTCAAACCTTTTCATTCCATGTAGTTAGAGGTAATGTGTATGTCATATATTAACATCAATTTAAAAAATTATTTACATTTTATAGATCAGTGTCATTAGTGTTATTAATGAGCATGAATTAGTTTATCTTTAGGGCCCCCATTATAACACTGATGTATAGATTCAAACATTTAAACTCATTGCTATAATCAGGTTTAAGATATAAACCGGTGTTCTAAGATTAAAAATTAGAACATAGAAAGCGAAATGGGCAACATCTGTTTTAGAACTACAGAATGTTTTCTGTTATTCAGTAATGTCAAACTTTTCATGATTCCTCCTCATCCCCTGCCCCCCAGGATTTTGCCATTTCCTTCTCCAGCTCATTTTCTAAAGGAAATTAAAGCAAATTGAGTTAAATGATTTGTCCAAGGTCACACAGCTAGTAAATATCTGAGGCCAGATTTGAACTCAGGAAGATAAGTCTTCCTGATTCCAGGTCTAGCACTCTATTCACTGCATCATCTAGTTACTCTAATAGCATATTTACAAAGGAGCAAAAAAAAAAATTAAATTACTTTTTAATGCTGGCACAGGCATAATGACAAGCACATACTTACAAAAATCCCTTTAATTAAAGTCAAGTGCTATAGCAGATCCATATTAAGGTCTAAGAATCTGGATGGGTCGCTCTTCAAGCACTAAATTTTAGTTAAATATGATATTTCTAGAATCCCACTAGTTCTCTGTAACATGGCAGAGCTGCATAAAAATTTCATTGTTTAATCCATTATGTGATTCTCAATACTTTGATTTCTCCACCAAGGTTACAAGATAGAAATTGTATCTACACTATAATAAAATGTAATTACATAATTAACGGCTTTTGAAGTCTTTTCAAGCAACTCTAGCTCTATCCCCAAAGAATAAAATACTTAGGTACTTACACTGTACTTCTAAGTACCGCTGTGTCTGCATATCTTTGACTGCAGGGTGGTCCACAAGGCAGATCACAGGGACGCCATCATCCTCTTTGCCCACAGTCAACATAAGCTGACTGGTCACAGTGTACATATCTGACCATTCCTCCACCTCCGATTTTCCTGTAGGAAAGAAAATGGATCAAAAAAACTAATGGCTAAGTGAATCTTGGATACTGAAGTCATTTTAAAATTTACTTCTATAAAATAGCTACTTATCTTGATTAGGAATAATTGGTAAATAGGTTAGTAATAAAGAGTACTGGTTTTATTTATTTTATTATTTATCTTCAGGCTGATAGGAATACATTTTATACATTTCCTATTTTAGAGTATATTTAATGCTGTTCATGCTATATATACATTAAAATAAACCACGGTATGTAAGCTCCTTGAAGGAAGGAAAGTAATGGGTTTTTTTTTCCCCTCCTATCTCCAGATCATGACACATAGTAGGTATTTAATAAATACTTGCTTAATGTCTACATGACTTAATTTCATTTGTTATTAACTAAATTTCTTAATTTCCCTCTATCCTGAAGCTTTCTTCAAATAACTTGGGTAAACATCTGCCATCTTGACATCTGAATGCTCTGGCCAGAACAGATGAGATGAGAGGTGTTCACTTTACAGCCCTGTCTGAACTTGAAACGTCTATTAAGCACTTCATTATCTACTAGGCAGTTTAGAAAATTCCAGGATATCATCCAAAGCTCCTAAATACTTAAATCAATAGAGTTATAAACAAGCTCTCTTTCTCTTCCTTCTATCATCAACAATTAAGAAAGAAAGTGACTAAATGGATTTACGTAATTAAAATTGTAATTAAAATGCTTAAACTCTGAGACTGTTGAAGACCACGAAAATGCAGCAGCAGTGGGCTGAAGCAAAGTATTGGACAGGGCTTTGAGCCAGATGGGAGACACTTCCAAGAACACCCAGAAAAGGAGGAAGGAGGCTTCCGGATAAAATGAATAGGCAAAGGCAGTCCTTTCCCTGAACTCCATACTCACTGGGACATGATGCACCATTAACTTTCTTTTAATGTATTGTACTTATTGGTACACATTTAATGGCTCAATTCACATAGAAAGAGAAGGAAAAGGGGAAATGCGAAACTCTTCCCTTCCAAAACCACACCTAGGAAATAGAAGATAAAAGCAGAACAAATATTTGAAACTTAAACTATTAACACATTCTTAGACTTGCCCATGGCTAGATACAGATTTTTCTATCTTTTTCTACAAAGTTGTTAGCAGTTCCCTTTGACATATTTTAAATGAAGAGGGCTATTTTAATCTGGCCATTCTATCAAATTACAACCAAAGTGGTTCAGCCTATTGAGTTCATTGTCCAAGGTACTAACTACTTTAACAAGGATCTTGAAAGAAAAGACAACTGAATGCCAAAAAAGAGTTTAAGAAAACCAGACAGTTTGAGTGAAGGGGAGGGGTGTGGAAAGGCCAAACAGAGTGGAAGCAGAATCCTTAACTGATGCAAAAAACCTAAGTGGCAAATGTTTGAAGATCCAGTAATGAAAACATAGGCAGCAGAATATGTCTTCTGCTGAAAGCCCTAGCCGAATAAGGGGTAGAATAGAGGGCTGCTTGCCATTAAAATTGGGCACAAAAGCATGCTGGTAAAAAAGGAAAATGGGTAAAGAATGAGTAGATTCACAATAGAGGTATATTTGTAAATTTATAACTGAGCTAAAATTTATCATTCTGGTGGGATAGTAAAACACATTATCAAAAGAGCTGATGCTGCAAAAAAAAAAATAGCTAGAATGTCTTGGGCCTCACTATTTGCATTATTCACTCTAAGTAAAAGACTTTTTAAAAGTTAACTGATTCAAAGTTATGTCTAAGGGCAATGATCTTATTAAAGACTTAGCATGAGAAAAGTACAGCTTGAGGGAATAAAGACAGACTTCTTGAGCTTAAGGGGAAAAAATGAACTCAAAATTCCAGTGATGACAGTCAGGGCTTCTTCAGCCAAAGTTCTGGTTTATGCCAAGTCCTTCAGGAAAGCTTGATAGAGGCAATGATGTGTGATCACCTTGTATAAATATTTTCAAAAATATCCAAACTTTGTTTTGGAAGAAAAGGATGCAACTTTTTCAAAGGATTGGTCAGATTTTGCTAGAAAAGTATTTTTAAAAGTAATACTTAAAAGATTTAGTTAGATCTACTATGGGTATAATTTTGTGAGCATATATTTTAAAATATTCTTATTATATTAAAGGCTTTTTTTTTTGTAATGAAATGGCATTATTCCATATCATGAAAAAATAAATGAACACATCTCCCAACTCTACCCGTGAGCTCCTTGTTTCCTTTGAACCATCTGATAGTGGTGGCTGGTTTGCTGGCCATAGCGGTGCAGTTCACTTCAATCTCTTCTCCTTCAACAGCAGTGTCTTTTTGAATGTCAATCATCAAATTGCGAGGTGGGACTGCAAATCAAACACATAATTCATTTAAATTAAGAAAAACCTTTCTTAAAACTAACTATATTCATTAGAAAGCATTGATATTAGAATTAATAATCGATATGGTCAACATACATGGGAAATGAAAAAATCACTATTAAAAATAAAATGCAGATTACATCAATTCAGACAGCAGGCATGCAAAATAGACCAGAATTTAGGTTTGTTTGGACAATTTTTGAACTGGAATTTTTTTCTAACTTCATCTTATAAAAAGAATCACTTTTCCAATTCATATAAATTGAAGATAACATTGGGGGAAAAACATATCTCTCTGTTATAATGAGTTCCTTCACTTTGGAAATTGGGGATTCTCAACAACAAAAATTTCCTCTCAAAATCTTCTTTCTCCATTTATCTTGCACATATCCAATCAGGAAAAAAAAGGATGCAAGCAATTAGAAAATATTTCACCAGAGAGGATGACAAAGGAGAGGAGGGGGAGAGTGGGAGAGGGACAATATTTCTAAATAGGTTTCCCTTATAAGGAGACCTAGGAAGCCTCAACTCATAAGAGCTAAAAGTTTCAGCTGAAAGATAAAAAAGTTAATGGACAAATATCAAAAAATGTGAGGCCTCTCTAAATACTCATTTATCATGGAGAAAGAAATAGAACCTTTGCACCCTTGATAACCAAGATTATATGCACCTTTGCTAACCAAATGCCATTTGATTAAGAATTCCAATAACCCTGAGTCTCCAGCAAAAGAAAAAATATAATTTGGAGTGTAATGAAGGGATCAAGTTTGGGAAAAAATATCAATTTTTCATTTTCTGAAGATCAGCCACAAACTGCTTTAAGACTATGAAAAACAAAACTAAACTAAAGGTGGAAAATGTGTCTTAAATGTTTAAAAGGGCACAATTAGAAGGAATAGTGAATAGAGCACCACTCCTGGAATCAAAAGAACTTGAGCTTAAATCTGGTGTCAGACATTTAACACTTAACTAGCTATGTGACACAGGGCAATTGCCTTGCCAAAAAAAAAAAATAAATGTATGTATGTATGCATGCATGTATGTATGTATGTGTGTATGTGTATATATATGTATATATATTTGAGTTAGAATTAAATAACCCTTGTGCAAGTATATTAACATCTATATGTAAATAGAGGAAGTATTGTACTACTTGGATGGAAATAGATTCTATCATACAAAAAGAATGAGGTAAGTATACATTTTTTCTAATACTAAGTTACTAGTGAAAATCATTCAAAGTGCAACCTTGCCTTAAAAGTGAGACTGTTAAAATAAAAATCAGTAAGAATACCAAATTCACCAGAGCGAGTATTAGAATCTGAGTCCTGACCACTATGAATAAGCAAAGACTTAGCTCAGACATATGATTAATAAGTTTCTCAACTCAGAAGAGAAACAAGAAATTAAAAATGTATAAACATGCCATCCTGATGATCAAGTTGAATAATAAATCTCTGGTATTGCCTTCAATAAATTATAGGATTAAACCACATATTTGGGATTTCCAACTGTTTCAATCCAATGTAAAAAATTTCTATGAAATTTCCATGAAATGAAATTTTACATTGGATTGGAACAGCCAGAAATTCCTACAGGGAAAGCAGAAGAGAAAACCATTTGTTGCACACATTTATCAGCAAGCTCAAAGGATGGGAGGAGGGAGAAGAGAAGGAATTTGAAACAGGCTTTTCTTTTGTTCACAATTTTAAAGAAAATCAACAGAAACTACAAATTTGATCAATTAATTTCCTTACTGAATAAGTGACCGACACAAATGGCTGCATACGGCAAAGAGTGACTCCAACTTATATTTTTATAAAATTAAGCAAAAGGGAAATAAATACAATTACTGCTGACTCAAGATATATATATTTTGTCAAGATATATTTGTTTATTTTTGGTTAAAGGGAATGGAAAAAATAAATGGCAAGGATCTGCTCAGATAACCTCTTAGTGCATGCACATCACAGTAGACAGAGGAATACATCTAGAGTACAATTATACTTTGTCAAGCTACAACTAGATAAGTAATTGGAAACAGGCCAGGAATACTGACATTAAGAATCCATCCATAAATACAATACAATATGTGGTGAATGCAGTTATATAGAAGTCACCAGGAAGGAGCTAATACTGAAAAGTCAGTGAGAGCTAGAGCAGGAAGATCTTGCAATTATGTGAAGGACTGAAGAATTTAAAATAAGCAAAAAAAAATTTTTAAAGGATACAAAAAAAATCTAGGTAAATATAGGCCAAATATAATACAATTTACAAAATGAAGATAAATACCAGTGGATACTTATCTTTTAGAAAGGATAAAAACACCATTTTGGTGATGATACTACACACCAAACACTCCATTGTTGATGAATTTAAAGTCCTTATTATTACTTGATTGGACCACTTTAATATCATCATGACTGATCTTTGTTATCTGAGCACCACCTCCCTATAACTAACCCTTGACATGGAATAAGGCCCAAGTTTGACTTATGGCTCCTAAACTATTATGGATGTTCAGTCATGTCTGACTCTTTATGACCCCATTTGGGATTCTGCTGGCAAAGACACTGGAGTGGTTTGCCCATTTTTTTCTCCAGCTCAGTTTACAGATAAGGAAACTGAGGCAGACAGGGGTAAGAGACTTGCCTCGTGTCATGACATCTAGGAAGTCTCTGAGGCCAGATTTGAATGCATAAAGTTTTCCTGACTCAAGTCCTAACATTCCAGCTACTGAGCCACTTGGCTGCACTGCCCTATCTGTTCTAGTACCTATAGGATAAAATACAAGATCTTTAACCTACTCTTTCAGCCTTATTTCAACAACATTCATTCACTCAACAAGTACTTAATTATCACTTATAATGTAGCAACCCATATGCTAATTCCTAATGACATGAAGACAAACATGTAACAATTCCTCTTCTCAAGAAGCTTACTTTCAAGGTTGCAGAACAAAATACACACTTTTAAGTGCATACAAAATGAATAATTTGGGGGTCAGGAGAGCAAGAACAATTGGGATGATTTAAAAAGGACCCCTGGGATGTCCATCAATATATTTTCTATAATTGTATATATGTAACATATCAAATTGCTTACTGTTTTAGGGTAAAATAGAGGGAGAGAGAAAACTTGGAACTCAAAATTTTATATAAAAATGAATTTTAAAATTGTCACAATTGGAAAAAATGAAATACTATTTAAAAGAAAAGAAGAAGTATCCTTGGAAGAAGTAAGAGGGGCAGTAAGTTTATGGGAAAGTATTAAATTTAGACACACAGGTCCTCAATTTAAATCTTACTTCTGCCACTTAGGTCTATGTAACCTTGGGCAAGTGACTTAAAATTTCCTAAGTCTCATGTTTTCTCATCTGTAAAATGAGGGGGGTTGAACTAGATGATCTCTAATGAGTGTGCTGAGCGATGAAGTTAATTAAGGATTGCAAAGGGCAGAATTGGAAAAGCAAAGCATACTAGGTACAGAAGAAAGCCTGGGAAAAGGAGCAAGGGTAGAAGATTGAAAGTTGTATACATGTTACATCAAACAGAACAGTTTGGGTGGGATTACAATGTGTGAAGGAGAGTAATGTGACATGAGCCTGAAAAGGCAGACTAGAGACAAATTTTGAAAGATTTTAAGTGCCAATTAAAGGAGATTTTATATATACAAAAGGAGAACCACTGAAGCTTTTGGGGGGAGGGGTGGGGCGGGGCAGGGAGTATGAGACAAAGAGAGAGAGAAAGACAGAGACAGAAACAGGACAGAGGAACACGAACACACACACACACACACACACACACACACACACACACACACACAATTCTATTCTTTTATCCTTATAGTTGGTGGTCTGGGACTTAGGAAGCCCAAATTTATGTCACTCTTGCTGAAGGGTCTTGATAGTCATTATGTGGTAATCGGAAAGACTGAGGTGCAAAACAGGTTCAAAAAGTGGTAACAGGCATAAATAGGAAGTTATTGACAAGAAACACAAGGAAACTCTGTCTTAGAATCAACCCACAATTAATAACTGATTTTTGTGGGTGCTCCAGAGATTATCCTCCTGTCTTTGCAACCCCCACTCCCTATCCAACTATTAGGTCCATGTACACCTACAAAGGTAACATCAATAAACTTCCATGTTTTGTTTTGTTTTGTTTGTTCCTACCTGCTGCTAATAGCTTCTCTTCAAGTACCTTTAATTGTAAAGGGATTATCTATTCTCCATTGTTTGAGAGTATATAATAAGCAATCACACTGTCACCTACTGGTATTAAAAATAGAATGAAAATTCAACATTCTCTTTAGTAAACATTGTTGACCATGATAAAAGTATTTTTTTAAAATGCATAAAGACACAATAAAAGCATTTGCCTGGGAGTTAGAAGGTCCAGTTCTGTGATTAAATGTGACTGTGCAATTTAGTGAGATTTTCTGAACCTCAGTTTATACATCGAAAAAATGGATATAATAATATTTACATACCTACTCCAAAAGATTGTTGTTTGGAAAGAAAATGCTATTTAAATGTATAATTATTTTTAGGTAATAGAAGGCATACAATGAAGAATAAGGCATAGTCTTACCTTCATGGAACTAACTAAAGAGAAAGGGAAATAAATCTAAGAGAGAGGTGTGATGGTGGTGGAAAAAAAAGAACTGGCTAGGAAGTAGAAGCAGAAAGCAGTAGACTTTTTTTTTTCTATTTTGTTTAAGCATCTACTTATAAAAAGGAGAGAAAAAACAAGGATTGTTTTATAGGGAAAAAGGTATGAGTAGGGTGGATATTTAAAAAAAAATTAAGGTCAGGGGAAACTTGATAATTTTTATAAAAACTAAGGAAAAAAAAACCACACAGAAGAATCTAGAGATAAAAAAGATAATATAACTGAAAAAAAAGGATCACAAAGAGGGTGGGATTGGGGACTAAAGGTTGAGGATTCAATCTTGGAAAAGAAGGATATGTCTTTCCCAGAGACAGAACAGAAAGAGAAAGAAATATAAAGAAGTTTGGAGATTAGAAAGGAGGAAAATTCAGGATTCTTGTGAGTGAGTGATTTGCCCTGGTCTCAGTAAAATAAAAGAAGGTTAATCATTGGCTGACATTATGGAAAAGAGAAAAGAGATAGAAGGCTTTAAAAAGATCTGAAAGAGAAAATGGGAAAGAAGAAATGGGAATTGACCAAGGAGCAATAAAAGTGTTATTGTATAGCACTGAGGACCTGGATGAGGATTGAGCACATTGGTTTGTACTAGTTCCCATCCATCCTATTTTTTTCTTTCTGTAATAATATATGATAGAAACATAGAAAATTGACAGTGAGATTATTACGGAGTTAAAGACTGGACATAACTTTGTGAATAACATTCTGAGAAGAATCATGACTTTGAGTAACAAAAAGGATAAGGGAAAGATGCATGACTTGGCTAGTAGCATAAGATATTAAAAACTTTGACTCACAGATTTAATAGAGTTGTAATAAACCTTAGTGTCAATTTAATTTAAGCTCCCTTCCATATGGAAACAAACCCAGAGGTGAAGTTAGTAGATTCATTTTACATCAAGGGTACGTATGGTAATAAAAATGGCCAAATAAATTTTTGTACAAGAATGTAATGAAATGTTGCTACTTTATAAGAAGAGATGACTATGAAAAAGAGAAGTATCAGAAGACTCATAGGAATTGATGCAGTAAAGGAGAATAAGGGAAACAAAATATACATTGAATAAAACACGCTAAAAAGAAAGAACGATAAAATGAAAAAGCATTATGTGAATATAATGACTATGATTGGTCCATGAGAGGAAGGGGCGGGGGGGGGGGGGGGGGGGGAAGGAGAGAAGAGAAAGTACTTCTCTTGAATTACTTTAGAGAATTACAGTGGAAACTCCATAAGTGCAGAACAGTGTTTCATAAACTCTAAGAATTAGTTGAGATTTTAGGGGCTACTTAACTTTTCTATTTGTTTAAATACTTAAAGCTGTTTCTTTGTTTCTTGTGATGGTTTTCTGAGTAGTAGAGAGGGAACAAATATATTTGGAAATAAATGTGATATGAAAGCTTCTGGGGCAATAGTCATATCTTCTGAGGAGGAATTTAAACTATTTAGGTTCTCTGTGTCAGATGTTGTTTTGAGAACTAGAAAGCACCAGATGGAATATCTTACACTAGGGGTCTCTACCCTGTGAGTTACTGTGCCGCTCACTCCAAAGACAGTATATTTTCTTGCCTCTGTTGCTTGCCTAAACTCTCTTCTGCATCCTTACCAGATTCCTTATCCACTTTTGAACATTCAAGGTTCTTCTGCAGGAGTTGACCATCCTTTATTTCTCTCCTCTGGCAATTTCACTCAATTTAAATGCTGCAGATCCTATGCTCATAATTTCCAGACCTGGGTAGTTCTGCATCTCCAGTCATGATCTTTATGTTGAGTTCTAGATCAATACTCAAAATTGCTGAGAGAATTATCCTCATATGAATGATCCTCAGAGACCTCAAATTCACTATACTCCCAAACTCACTTGCAACTAAGTTTTCCATCTTCCTTCTGAAGTCCTAGTAGTCCTCCCTCTGAATTACTATTGTTAATGGGCCCACCTTTCAAATTCTTCCAATTAAGAAAATCTGGGAGATTATTTTTTACTTTCCCTCTGCCACACCTAATATATCCAATGATTATATCCCACATATTTGTCTAATTATCTAAGTGTCATGTTTTACAAATTTGAATACTTTCTGAATCTTGACCCTCTAACTCTATTTCCTCTGCAATACCACTAATATAATTTCTCATTATTATCTGCTAGTAGAACTGCAATAACATGTGTACTAATTACTAATGATCTTCATGATATGCAATAAAGTTCTGTTATGATGCCTTAAAAAAGGCATTACCTGACTACCTGAAGTTGATGCCAGAGAAGCCCAACTTATATTAAGTTCTATCATTCTAGAAAAAGTTTAGGCTTGGGCCAGGACAAGTAGAGTCTGTTTTTCAAAGACCAGAAGAAGAAGGTTGCAAAGCAAATAAGGCCATTCAAAGGTGAATTCTGGCCATGATAACCTATGAAACAAAGAAAAATATAAAATGGCCCTCAGTTTTATCCTTTTTGGCTTCTGCAGTGACAGTGGCAGACGGGCAAGAAAGGTAGCTTATGAATCAAAGGGATTTTATACCTTGTCTAAACAAACATTTTCTTTGTTCTCTTCTCTAAATTATACTTTTTTTCTTTCGCCTTACCTGACTTCATACCCTCTTTTTAACCCTTAAAGTGGATGGTCTGGAGGAGTTACCCTTATTCTTTCTTTTCAATCCCATTGACTCCCAAGGTTTTGGTTTCACTGCTATTATTCTAAATATGAGATCCTTATCACTGATGTGTAGGAATACTATTTTTAAAATGTGGATCACATATCATTCTCATGAAAACAAACAAACAAATAAAAACTCCAGAACTAGGAAAATGGAAGGATGGCTTACATTCTTACTTGAAAAGGCAAATAATGACCAGGAATTATTTTTCATGTCTCCAAAGGCATTAAGACATCATTTTGATCTTTGGTCACCTTGACTTGTACTGCTGATGACAAATGTTGTAAAAGAAAAGTCTATAATAATGATTATCTTTTCGATAATAATTACAGTTTTTATACCATTATCTGTTACAGAAAATTATGAAATGTAGAAATTTTGTTAATATCTTATCCAATGAAATCAATACTAATTTTGATTGATAGTGATTTCAATGGAATGATGGGAATAGGGGAAAATGGTGAGCAGAAATAAATAATGAGGAAAGAGGCCCAAACTTTGTAGGTTACATAGAAGCCTAATACCTTTATAAATCATAAATATTTTCTTCAAGATAAGACTTGGAAAACACCAGGCATGGGAAAAACCAACTGACATGACAAAAAAAATGAAATTTATCATATTGTATTAGACAGAAAATAAATTATTACGTATGTGGGAGTAATTCTTGAAGCAGTGTTCTATGTATAGTCAATCTACTAACTCGTTCTAGCAAAATTCAAAATAAGTACAAAAGTAGAAGAAAATAATGAGAAAAAGATATGGAGTGCTACTGAAACAATTCTGTCTTGATTGATTCAAACAAATGCTGAAAAATGGGATAAGGGTGAAAGAAAGTAATGACATCAACTATAATAATTTCATAAAGTTTAACTGACAAAGTAATTGTCAGAAAAAGGAGACTAAGAGAGACCAAAAAAAAAAAATACCTTATTCAGCAAACACTTGACTTACTTGCCAAATGGATACACCTTGCTAAGCAGCTATGGACAACATTAGTTCAGAATATAAATTTATTTGCACAATCTTACAGAGCTGGATAATGAAAGATTATGAGTCATCTCATAAAACAAGACTAGAAATTAAAATAAATTTAAAGAAACTTTAGCAAGATACTCAATTAGGCAAAGACAATCTAGGGGGAATTTATAAATGGAAATAGAAGGAGCACAAAAAAAATTAACAGTGAAAAAAGATCTGTAAAAATTTTTTTAAATTCATTAAAAATTCTTTTCAGTTTCACAATATTAGTAGTAGGAATATACTTTAAAAATGGTAAAAGTAACTGGCTTCAGTTAGAATATAAAGAAAGGAACTGCGTGGAAGTCAACAAAACACTGAAAGCCTTGAAAGATTAATTAATAAAGTATTTGAAGATACGAAAGGCATTTAAAAAATTAAAGGAATAACATTTCTGAATAAATCTAATCTAATTTAGTGAAAAATAAAGGAAATTAAAAACTTGACTGTACATTTGATTTGGCAGGAATGTTTAATATGAAGGGAAAGAGACCACGAGAACTTCAACTAGAATAATTTATACATATATCAAGTTCATCCTAAAGCATTAGTCAACAATAGGAAGGCTTTTAATAAGTAATATTATTGCACAGTAGACTACCTACACCAGATGTTCCTGTTTGTGGAAGACATCATGCTGGTTGCATCAAAACCTAAAATGCTGAAGAACCTGTGGAAAAGATCCATTATCACTCAAAAGAATTTACCTTAACCATCTGCACAAGAAAAACTAGGTAGATGAAAAATGCATATTGTCCAGAAGATGACATGCAGTTAGATGAATAACCAAGAGAGCTCATCCATCAGTATACATGTCTAGCACAGACAGTGCAAACAGACAAAGAGTTGGGCCCAGAATTAAATAGCAAGAGAAGACAGGCTTGGTTTGCCTTTGAGAAATTTCAAAACTTCTTTAATGACCTGAAACTTCTCCCAGAAGCAAAGGTTCATCTTTTTAATGCCAATCTTTTTCTGGTACTGTTACACCAAAAGATGTATAACACTATAATTTCCAAAGGATTAAAAATGGGGTATATTATTTAAGGATACTTGAAAGAAATATGGTAGACATGAGGGGACTGCAACATAACCAGACACAGAACTGTGAAAAACTGGAGGAAAGGATGTTGAAAAGAAAATGTTTTGAATAAATAAAAAAGATAGATCAGTTGTACAGCCCACGTGTTCTTTCTGATATCTTTGTAATTAAAGATAGGGAATGGGCCTATGATTTCCCTGGTGAAAGGAAACTCTTATGAGGAAACAATGTCCATCAATGCAGGTGGGCATCTTCCTGACACACAGAACTGGTCATATCCCTGTCCCACCCAAAAATCTTTCATGCCTGCCTGCTGTTAATTAAGGAAGATTCATGCTCCTTTGTCTGGCACTCAAGGTTTTCCATTCTCTGATGTCACAGAGCTCTTCATGGCTATCTATCATTTCCCTCTACTGACACCTCTGAAATAGGCCAAGATTTTGTATCCCTGGCGCTTGTTCCCACTGTCTGGAATGTTCTAATATCTGCTATCACCTCTTGAATGACTAAAATCCAACTTTAAATATCCCACTTTTTCCACATCTCCAAATTCCTCCAAGGTTACAACAATCTTATTCAATCAATCCACAAGAACCGGGTATTTGTTATTGTTTGACTCTTGTGATTTCACTTGAGATTTTCTTGGCAGAGATACTGATGTAGTTTCCCCTTTCCTTCTCCAGCAGCTCATTTTTACAGATGAGGAAACTGAGCAAACAGGGTTAAGTGACATGCCCAAGGTCACTCTACTATTCAGTGTATGAGGCTATGAATGAGGAAAAGGAGTCTGACTCTACGCCTGGCACTCTGTGCACTATGGCAGGCTACAGCTGCCCCAGCACTAAGTAGGCAAAGATTAAAATGAAATAATTACTCTCCTTAAGAAGCTATTGTTGTATTAGAAGAAAAATTTGTACAATTAATAAATGAGGACAGAAAGTAGGCCAATTTGGCTCCTCTCCTACCAACTCTCTGATCTTGTGTTATACTTTGTTGTCTACTTCTCTCATATACTTACAAATTATAACTTGTAATTTGTAACAATGTGTTATTATAATATATAATTATCATTACATACTACATATATCATCGTTATAATATACAATTAATTTATTATTAATAACAATGGATAATTTGTAATATAATTATATAATCAATCTATCTATATCTTATCTCCATATAATCATATCAATTAAGGACAGGGCCTAAAATTTACATATATATATATATATATATGTATATATAAGTTATAAGATACTATAATATATATAAATTTATATTTTATACTTTTTATATATAATAAAAATGTTATATAACATGTATAAAATGTTATATAAGTGTATATATATATACACTCCCCATGACATAATATGCTGCAGGCACATAAGAAATGGCCACTGATTTAAATAATGGAAATCAATTAAATTCCCACAAGGTCTGGGTGTGGCATTTGGAAAATAATTTTCAGTAAATAAAGTTTTCAAATTGTGTTCAAGTCATTATGATTTAAGAGAACTTTAAAATAGAAATATATAAAAATTTACAATTATGTATGCAAAGGTCCTGGAATGGGTTAAGAAGATACTCACAAAGTATAGTAAAGAAAATTATAATAATATGACTAATGAGGAAGTTGTTTTCCTTTCTTTACTTTCCCCCTTCCATTATGGTCCTACTGATTCTATATTCATCACCTCTCTGACTTCTACCCCCAAACTCCATCTTTCCACTTAAATCACCACTACCTTAATTCTGGACATTATTACTTCTTGCCCAGACTGCAGAACTTTGTTTTCTCCCCATCCTTCTCCAATCTATCCTCTACATAATTGCCAAATTAAATATTAATACACAGGTCTAAACACTGACATCCCATTTTAAAAAAACCCCAAGTTTTACCCTATCATCTGTGGAATAAAATACAAACTCTTTAGCCAGACATTTAATGCCTTTCATAATGTAACTTCAATTTATATTATCAGGATTATTTCATATTACTCTTTTTCATTAATTCTATATATCCCAGATAAATTTAAATAATGAAATGAAATGTTTTTCTCAGTAGATACTCTGAATTGTTCTCCACTATGACTTAGAGAATTTCTCAATATATAAACATGTGCATACATATATGTATGTATGTACATGCATACATCAATGTGTTAAAAGACTTGCCTGGAGTCATACAGCAAGTGACTGAGGCTGGATTTGAACTCAGAGAGATGACTTCCTAAGTCCAGACCTGGACCTCTATCCTTTGCATCCCCTAGCTACATATAATTAGAGTCTATGTCGTTTTATCTGTTATGATTTTTGTTTCATCCACAAACCCCACCCCAAACCACAAACTCCTTAAGAATAAGGATGATTCTGTATCACTAGGGAGGGTGGGGAGGAGAGAAATGGACAGAAATGGACCAAGAAGATAGGGAGACTCTCCAGAAGTAGTATTGTGTAGGATGTTTACATCCTACCCTTGACAAATGGTTATACAACCACAGGTGAGTCATTTAACTTTAGTATGCCACTTAACTATAAAAACTACAGTTAGAAGAAAAATTACTGATATTGGTAGAATGAGTTTCCTCAATTGGCAATTGCTTATATTGATAAATCAATAGGGGTAGCCTCCTCTTTGCCACTGCTAAGAAAAACGTATGCTTAGTGCTATCGGTTCTATGTACATAAAAAGCATTTTAAAATTTTGTTAAATTTTTAAATGCGATATTGAATCGAATTTACATGGTATTAGGAATTGTTTTATGTATGACATGCATGGAAGAAAATGTGATGGTGATGGTTATAATCACCATCTTGATTCTCTTCCAAATTAAAAAAAAAAAAAGTTATGTTTCACTTATTTCAAATGATCTAGGGAGACAGATTAGATGAACTTTTAAAAATTTAATGCAATCTTAGGAATTAACATAATTCTATCAAAAGTCATTTCAACATAAGAAAATAGATAAGGAGGTATTCTTGATATAAAAATTCACTAGTGAGAAAATGATATACTATTAAATGACAAAAAACATTCATACATAGTCCAGTAATTGGTACATTTAGGGTATTTTTTAAGCTTTTGACCATAAATGAAAATAATTGTAGACACAGCTAAAGAAATTCAGAGAGAAGAGAACCTAAAAGAAAATACCATGCAGGGAAGGTCCAGGAATCTGCAAGGAAGTGTCAAGGTTCTTTTTAGCTAACCTCAAATCTATAAAAGTGCTAATTATAAACATTACTCCTACTACATATTTGAAAAAAAAAAAGCAGAACCATGTTAATTATAACAAAAGAGGAACCTTAAAACTGATCAGTAAGTGAAATCTCATTCTAAGACCCTTTAAAATAATTAGGTTCTCCTGCTCTTGGAATCTTAAGAGTGAACACTAATCTTAGAAGGACAGCACTGTAATAATATTAGCTACTATTATCACTAACTAGATTAATCTTAGAGCAGTGTACACACACACACACACACAGTCTGTGTCTGTCTATCTTTCTCTCTCTCTCTCTCTCTCTCTCACATAACTCATGAATAATAGGATAAGAGGAGGCCTGTAGTACACTGGTGAAAGAAACAAACTGATCATGAGTGGGAAAGTAAATGACTGCCTTAACAAGTAACCAAGTGCATGCAAAATACCTTGGGGGAGTTTTCATTTTTCTATGGATGAGATAATAAACATAATAGTATCTTTAGAATGGCATAGATAACATTAACAAATATCCATCTTTTTGCCCTATAATTATGCTGAAGTTTTTTGCTGAATGCATCAAACAACTAATAGACATACGCACTGAAATGAGCATCTTCAACCTATCGAGAAGTTTGACAGCTGTGTAAGTACATATGGCATTTCTTTCAGAGTACGGTACATGGCAACAGAGATGCTAATACATCATTCTTCATTCATTATAATATCTCAAAACCCTAAACCTTGGGAGAAAAGGTTTGAATATATGAGTATCAGTGGAAATTGTCAGATTTCTGAGTATGAAAGATTCAAACACTGATGACAACAATTTTACTCTGTCAAGGAATCCTGGAGTAAATTCAATGGAAAGAATATTTAATGAATGTGTAAGACTATCTGCAGAAAGAACATCTAGTGCTATTAACTTTCAAGTATACTTAAGTTCTTGCCTCTGTAAAATACAAGCACGAAACTGTTACATTTAAAATAATCAGATTTCCCTCCCTCTTCTCCCCCAAAGGATCCCAGGCATAATGTCTCCCAAAGTCTGCTCCTGAAATAATCCCTCCTCCCAAAGAATGGGCTTATTCACAGTCAAAATGGATTGGTCTTGTGGCCTTCTGAACAAAATTATCAGTCGCCAAAAACTGACAGGCAATTACTATTTGCCAATGGCCAGATATGTTTTTGAAAACCAAAGGTATATGTCTTTGGGGGAATAAAGTGTGGGTATCCTTGACAAAGAAATTTAACAAACTGGTAGGTAGGAATACAGTTCGAATTCTGCTTCTTCCTGACATATTTTCTCATTTTAACAAGATAGTTAATCTTCTATTTCTTGTTTGTAAACTGTACCTGAAGGAGTCTAATAAATACTTTGAAAATGCAAAGCATTGTAAATATTCCTAAGTTTAAATATTTATACTTCCTTGTTGATATACTGAGCTTAGAAGGTCAGACTAGAGATCACAATGGACTATCATTCTGAAGCCTACATATCTTAGGACTTATTCTGAGAAGCAAAAAGATGTATTCTCAAACTCCTACTAAAAAGATAAGAACTGCAGACAAATGCTATCGAACATTATACCCTTGTAAAATTTCAAGGCAGTCTTCTTTGGAAAACCTTTTCTCTTCTATTTATCTATAGGACTGATGTGAATTTAAACCTCAATCAGAGCCCAAAATGAATACCTGAAAGGAAATTAATAGTAAGACATGCATATGTAGGACTTGAAAGGACAGACGCCTTAAAAAGACTCTCAAATTAGCAGTTATCTGGCTGAAGAGTACATAGGCTTTAGGGGATATAAGGTATGATTTAGTTTTAGGAGGGAAGCAAATTTTCTATTTATAATTTTACATTTACAATAAAGCAACAGGATAAGAGTTACATAAACACACACAAAATACAAGACTGTCCTTCATATTTATCTTCCCTTCTAAATCTCCATATCATTATGCTGAAAAGCTGCAGTCTTCTGCCTCAAATAGATTTTGATTCATCATCTCCTCTTAGGTATAAATCAGAACTGCTACCTCACTACAGTGAGTGTCCCTGATGCACTCACTATAAAAACCCACTTCCCCTGCCTACCCCAACTTGGCTAATGCTATATGAACTGCACCCACATATTGAGTTCTATCTAGGGGCAAGAATCAGATGCAAATTACCTTAGATGGAATAATATTTACTGATCATACTGAAAAAAAAATCTATATAGAAACCCAGTTATAGGTATGCTGCTGAAAAGCATATTCTAGTGATTATGAGAAAAGAGCCTCAGTTCCCTGAAGATGAACTTAGCATCACATTAAAAGTTCTGTGCTTGTCAGTACGCTCTCCCCTTGGAAAGCAATTTAACTCTTTACTTTTCTGAAGATGGAGTTTGCGATGAAACCCAGGATCATGAAGAAATTTTTTGCAGCCTAATCCTGGGTATACTCATTAAACAAAGCATTAAGTCAAACTAGGTAAAAAAGAAATCAACTTTAGTATAAAAAATGTATCTTAAAAAAAAAACCAACCAATTGAGTTTGCTTTGTAAAAAAAGGAATTGAAACAAGGAACTGATATGAACAACCCATCTTTTCTGACTCGCACAAAAGAAAAAAAGAAAAGAAAATTGTTAGTTAAAAACAATGATAGTCTAAGTAGTCAGTGATTCATTGCAAAGCACTAAGTTTTTTTGATTTTTGCTTCTAAAGTTTAAGATCTGAAACATAAAGGAAGGTGGAATCTATAAAAAAGGTGATTGGTGTTGTTAATATATTTACTATTAAAAAAAAACAACATGATGCAAGGTTATGATTATCTAAAAAATAGGTTGTTACACTAAAATATTTCATTAACCTCTATCCTGCTGGGGGAAAGCAGCTGGTTTTATGGGCAATTCACACTCAGTTCCCTAGCATTAAATAGAAATTTAAAAGCCTTGAGGTGAGCATCAACTACATTTCTTACCAAGTACTGTGATAGTAGTATAAATTTCCTGTGGGGGATCAGTGTAGAGCTGGCAGAAGTATCTTCCTTCATCAGAAATTGAGACATTTGTCAACGACACTCTGAGTTCACTGTTAGAGAAATTCACTAACTGAAACCTGCTGTCCTTCAAAGCTGTGGAACAAAACACATCATTAATGATTGTGAGGAAGACGACAGATAGTATATTTTCCTTTCCAGACTTGGCAAAGTCAGATGCCTTAAAAGACAGCTAGAGAAAAGAAAAATAATTTGTTAAATCTTTCTACACATTAGTGGCTTCTTCCTACACCCTGTATTTCTACCTTGAGCTTCTACTGTAATTACATTCTAGACAAATAACCCTGACCAAAGGGGAAAACACCCACCCACCTTGGCAAAATGCCAATAATTATTGCTGTCAGTTTGGAGCATTTATTCATAAATTATTTCTGGCTTCCTATCAGTAGATAGACAGATATAAAATGGGAGAGGAATGTCTGCTCCCTGAGCCACACTGCTAACTGTACCTAGCTTCATAGCATGGAATCGATTACAAGAGGCATGAAGCAGGAAATCTGAATCACAGCAAGTGTAATGTATGCAGGTTTTTTATTTACCTTCAATATTTACTGCTAAAGTCCTTATGGTAATTTTGACAACAGCTAGCTTACTACAGATTGACAGATTCTCATTTGAAACAAAAGCAGTTGGCATCTTTTCCTATTATTATTCCCCGTTCTCTTTAAGTGCTTATAGTTCTTCAATTCTTTCTGCAATACATACATATTTGGCATCACCTTAACAGGGGATTAGGACAGAAAAGGGAAGGGGACATGGAGGAAGGAAGGAACACATCTGCTCCACAACAAACCCATCATTTAACAATTTTTCAGTGGAGTACTGACAAGGAAAAAAAAAAACTATTTTTATTTTGTCCAGTTCTGAGCCTTAATTTGAACCATTTCAATTATGCACAATTTAGGTTCAATGATTAGTTACTGTGCTTGTGATACAGAAATATCTCCCCAGGGAAACCTAGAGACAATTTCCCACAGTTAGACATGGGGGCAATAGGAGATATGGTTTTGTCTTTAGGGGCACAAATTCTCCTGAAAACTTCAATCTTCAGACCAAATAGATTACTTTTCAGAATACTATATTTCCCTTGGTTTACCCTATTTGAGTTGTTTGTGTCAGCTAAGTATTTGGCACTCAATTGCAATTCACCTTGAATTACTACAATCAATTCCTACTGCAAAATAAGACTGTCTTACTTTAAAAGGGGACCATCAGGGTTTCTATTAAGCAGAAAGATTATGATTGCATGTCTCATCTTCCCTCTGAAGAATCGACTAAACTTTAAGCATCTAACACTAAATTAAAAAGGAGTCCTTTGCAATCTCTTTATCAAAACTATCAGCAGCAAAAGAAGTTGCCTAATACTATAGGCACAAAAACTTACGCCTGAAGTCCCGGAAATAAATGGTCTGTCGGTTGGGATTCAGTAGCTGAATCACAGAATCATCACTGTTTTTGACTCGGCAGCTGATGGTGGCAACTTCTCCCTCGACTACTGTCACATCTTCTGTAATCAAATTCTGCCCATCACCTTACAAGAAGAAAAAGACAGAGGGAAAGAAAATTTAGGTTTGATTTTAGATCAATGGGGTTCACCTGTTAGGAGAGAAGCATTATAATTATTCTATTATTAGTAATTATTACCATTATTTCCATAGCATCTCTACCTCCCTACCCAGAATATAGAATGGAATAATGAATATCTATCTTATTGATCCTCAAAGACATCTTATCTTGCATTTTCCCAGATAGACTTTGAAACTATGAGGCAGGTAGGGGCAAGTAGTGAGACTCTCAACGAGCACAACTGAATTTGAATGTTGGAGAGTACACTGGATCTTTTGACTCGCATTCTATCCTCTAAGCAACTTTTATTTATCAGAAACTTTTCAAGGGTCTTATGCCCAGATACTAAGTCCTTCTCAGAAGCCCCCATGACACTATGCCAGCATTGGATCTCAAAAACCATTCAGCCCTCTATGCCAATCATCCTTCCATATGCCTGTTACTTCTCACCGAGCGTTTCCAACAGAAACCTCAAGGGAAAACAAAACAACCAACTCCTTTATTCCCCAGAGTTGTTAATCCACCTGTTTTTCAAACTCCTATCTTGGGCTATCTTGATTTCTAAGAGTGAACATATATTCAGGTCACCTACCATATATGGCTGGTTCTTAACCATCAAACCAGATCATGCTTCATATCTCATTGAATAATATCTAATCACAGCTTATCATATACTAGACACTGTATTAAAAACTTTATGATTATTATCTCATCTGAACTTCATGGCAATACTAGAGGGTAGGAAAAGCAGATGTTATTATTATCCTCATTTTACAGGTGACAAAATGGAGACAAAAAGAGATTAAGTGGAATGCCCAGGGTCACATTGCTACTAAGTATATGACTGGATTTGAACTCAGGACTTCTTGATATCAGGCCCAGCATTTTATCTCTTGTGCCATCTTGAAGTCTTTACTTTAACTGAATACCCTGGCAATATTCCTTTCCATTTTGCTGTTTGTTT
Source organism: Sarcophilus harrisii (assembly GCF_902635505.1). Taxonomy (NCBI): domain Eukaryota; kingdom Metazoa; phylum Chordata; class Mammalia; order Dasyuromorphia; family Dasyuridae; genus Sarcophilus; species Sarcophilus harrisii. Next base: position 492,555,462 of record NC_045428.1, read on the forward strand.
CTGCTGCTGTCTACATACCAACTTACTGTGTAATTCTACTTTTTGCTTCGGCTAATTAATCATATTCATAATATCATATTACCACTGCTCCTAGAAAAGACATGTCAATTGATTTCCTAATTAGATGGACTGATTCACCATCCATATAACTCCCCAATCCATCCCTCCTCTGATTACCCTCAGGTCTATCTGTTGCAGGCAGTTAAATGGCTGACAAGATAGACTGATGGGCTTGAGGTCAAGACCTGAGATCAAATACAGCCTAAGACATGTATTAGCTGTATGACTGTAAACAAGTCACTTAACTTCTCTGCCTTAATCCAATGGAGAAAGCAATGGCAAATCTCTTCAATATGTTTGTCCAGGAAAACCCCATGGATAGTATGGTCCATATTTGTTCTAAATAGAATTTCTGTAAGATCTCTATTAGCAGCGTCCATCAACCATTTTTGAATCTTTATCTCCAGAACACAGTATCTGGCATATCAAAAGCACCTAACAAATGTTTTTTCCTCCTTTCATTCAAAATGAATTCTTAAGTATGGATAAAAGAAGTAGGCATTGGGAATGTCAGCTTTCATGGGGGGTGAGGATGTGATTTTGATCCTCATATGTGAAAAGCCCCCAGTGGCTAATATACCACAGGCCAATGACTCTTATATTAGGAAATACAATATTTGTCTAACATCCATTATGTGGTGAGCAATAGAAAGAAAGTCCTTTCTACACAAGTCTATAAAGAGGGTTCTGTAGGTATTAACATTTATAGAAAAGGAAATGAATTACTTAGAAAAGTAATGACATAACTCACTGATAATAAATGGTTGGCAGGGACTTGCTAAGTCCCAAAAGAAGATTCCCAATTCAGAGCTTTTTCTATTACCCATATTGCATACTAGTCAAGAACAGTTCATTAAACAAGTATTAAGCACCCAACATGCATTATAAAGATAAGAAAACTGTTTCCTGTCTTGAAAGTGCTTCCCATCTAACTGGAGAATCAAACCCACAAGGTGGGAAGGGATCATGTGCCAGAAAAATAAGAAAAAGCCATAAAGTACAGTAGGAGAGCCACAAGAATGGAAAATCAATGTGGGTATAAAGAAATTAAGGCAAATCCCATCTGATTTTCACTTCAAGAAATGAGCATACAATCAGAGGTTATGATTATTTTCAATCCTCAAAAACATTTGTGAAATACTGAGTAAATTTAGGATAGAAAGCTAGGCAACAGTATCTGAACAAATATAAATTATAAATTCTTGTCCTTGTGAAGCTTATCCTTTAATTGGAGAAAGGGGCCAGATTCATAAAAGATAAATGTCAAAAAGGTTCAGCCTATATATATATATATATATATATATATATATATATATATATATATATATATAAATATATATATATATATATGTTAAAGAAGTTCTGCACCAAGTTTTATGTTTCTCAAAGGAAAACAGGTAATTTAATAGAATAAAACAAGACGAAACACCCAAACACTAAAATTTTCTAGCAAAAGAATTATAATATAGGGGAAGCATCTGTCATCAATTCCGTTCAAAGGCACCCTATTAACATAAGATGGGGTTAAGAGTTGTGGAGTAGGGATTTTGGCTGAAATGGCATTCTGCCAAATCCACCCAGAAACACTATAACTCCTACCAGAGGTAAAAGAGAGAAAACTAAAGAAAGAAAAAAAATTACTGGAGCCACAAAAAACAGAAATTCCCAGTGATTGAGAAGCAAACCAAAATGATACCCAACCTTGATAAGTATAAATCAGGGAATTAACCTGGGGAGTGAGTAACCAGGCCCACCAGGTTTGTAGCTAGCAAAATGGCAAATTTGCTTCAGTTTGATATTGCAAGTGAAAGCTCAGTGTGCTGACGGTATTACAGAGTAACAACAAAGACAAAGTGATCAGAAAAACAGAGTGATGCTTATTTGTTCCTTAGTGAATCACTGTGACAAACATTGAATTTAGAAACGAGCTGGAGGGAGAATCTTATTCCCAGATTTGAGAAAAGAAAAAGGGGAAGGGAATTCCTGCCAATCAAACATCTTTTCAAGGTGCTGAAATCCCTATAGTTTTACTAGCCCTGGCAAAATTATGCACAAAAAGGACAATAAGCTTATTTCTTCAGGGTAACCCAATCTACTGAGAAAATTAAGGAAAAATTAAACTGCTTGATTCAAATGCTATAACTGTCGTTGAGTCATAGAACTTGTCTTGAGAAACACTAGAATACAAAACATAGGCTTTTTCGTTTTTGGAAGCATTTCTTGTTGCTAAAGGAAGTTTATTAGTAATACAAATAAGAACATTCAGTTTATAAAAGGTACATGCAGAAAAGCCACTGTGTGATAGGCATTAATCTCTTCAACATAACCAAGGACATCCAGGTCCTGGCTACAATCTCTCAGATACAGGAGAACTTAATAAAAACCAGTTCCAATTCAATTATGTTCTAATGGAATACTTCAGCCTAACAATAGCTATACACCTCAATTTGGGATAGTGCTCTACCCAGAATCCTAAGGTTGGTTTGTTCTAATCATATTGTAGTATATTCTTGTTATTGTATATAATTATACCATAGATCTTCCCCATCTACCCCCCCAAAAAGCGCTGAGCTGATTTTATATCTGTGGTAATGAAAGGGGAAAGTTTCTTTTAAAAGTGACACCTTATAATAAAGATATCTCAAGGAACAAAAGGCCAGGTCAATTTAATGTGCTTTTTATTAACTAAATGGTACAGGGATTTTTTTTGTTTTTTGTTTTTTTTTAAACTTTCTGAAGAAAATGTGCCACATAAGTCCAGAGCATTCCCATCATCATGATAGTATTATTATTTTAATTCTCTAAGGCCAATGTTTTAAATGAAAAAAATAAAAAAGCCAATTCTCCAAATGTAACATAGTTAACAATGCTAATACCCCCCCTCAAAAAAATTTAAGTCATAATGAAATCTTTTTGTAAAAGATGTCAAAGTGCTGTGGCTGGTAGTGACAGCCTAATGATGACACCTTGTACAAGAGCCAATAAATTATATCAGGCACCTGGATGGCAGCTGTATTCAATAAGGCTCCGCCCTTTGAGAAACCATAAGGTGGCTGCACTGGAACAATAATGAACCTATTTATTTGAGGCAAAGGAAATGAATGACAGTGATGAAAATATGATATGTATGTCAGTACTCTGAACTGCCTGAAGCCTTTATGTAAAAATAATTTCTGCTCACATCCTCAAGTATTTTTTCTGAACAGAAGGGTGCACTGTGACTTGATAAATTTCCCCTTGAAATAGATATCATGACAATTAGGTTGTTACAAAACACAATTTGATGTGCAGCAGAAGGAGACAAACAGCTAACTCATATGTCTCTCCTAAACAAACCATTTTTTAAAACCTTTTTCAGTTTTCTAAAACTCAATTAAGATATATACAAGAGAAGCAGAAATAGCACATGCTTCCCTTCAAAAGAAATCAAAAAGGTACAAGCTACTGTAAGCATTAAGTAAGGTTGTTAACAGTAAGCTCATTTATTTTAAAGCTCAAACAATGTCTTGACACACTTGGAAATTCTGTGCTACTAATTGGTATGGGTAGGGTTTCCGGAAATGGAAAAAAACTTGAATTTTAATTTATATCTGCAACTAGATTCTCTATAGAAAAAACAAATTCTATTTTAAATCTTTATAAGTAAACATCTACAATGTATGACATAAGATTATTGCCACTATAGGCCTCATGTCAAAGTTCTCTAGGAAACCAAGAGTTGCTAGCCCATTACATGAAAGAGAAAGCACATTATCTAAAAAGATAACCTTTATTTTCGTGCTTAACGACCATCACAGTCTAGTTAGTGGGAGTATTCGGCATGTAAATCTGGAATTAATTCTATTTTCATTTAGCTTTAGCTCATTTCTTTCTTTCCTCAAATCTCACAAGACCATAAACACTACATGTAAATGTAAGCCATATAAAAATTGGACTACATAAAAATCAATCAATAATTTCATTTTCTAAGAGGAGGGAACTGGCTGCATAGGTAGGAGCTCCAAGTCCCCCAGCTTAGAAGCAAAATAGGAATCTGTCCTCCCAAGTTGCTTACAAATTGTGGCTTTTATCAGTCAACTATAGAACATTTTTTAACAAAGATATTCTCTACTCTTGCTTTAAGAATACTTACTTGCATTTAAAGAAAACTATCTTACCTTGAATTAATGTCTGATTTTTTTTTAAATGCTTAATTTATCCAGAGTACAATTATGTACTTCAAAATGAGGGAGAAACTGAATGTAAAACATCCTGTTTTCTAGTTTCTTTCTTCTCTTAACAGCAGCATACTTTGCTCCTAGAGAATGACTTTATTACCATGGTATTACCATGGGCTTTTGCAGCACTGAGAACTCTTATGCTAACAATATAGCTATTAATAAATACAGGACTACATTTATTCTGGAAATACCTCTCTAGTCAAATGTATAATAAAATAATAAGCCATATAATAAAATAATCAGAATAAGTTAAAAGCAAATTCAACTTTTGTAATGGTTATATTGTAATATCTTCCAGATACCCGAGGTACCTTAATGTTAAAAGTTAAAAATTGGGCAAACTGTTAGTTTTTAACATGAGCCACAAGTACATTTAGTTGAAAGACAAAAAGTCCTCCAAAAAAAAAGCAAAATTATATTAAGGAATCCCTATTTCTCCCTAATTATGACTGAATTCCTTACTAGTTCAGTACAGTAAAATATCTAATCTGGCAGATATGTGATCAAAAAAAGCAGATTTTATGTTTTTTAAAAAAAATCATTTCAATGAAGCATAACAGGTGGAATTGGTTTGGTGAACTATCCTTAAGTGAAGATAGCTCAAATGAGATCAGGTAATGTTAGAATAATTAATGTATTCCATAAGAAATTACTACCAGGCTACAAAAATATCTCGTGTGTGTCTTTAAAGTGTAATATGAATATATTTTTACTGGGCCTGAATCTGAGAATTCCACTTAAAAGATTCGTTTTTAGGGCAATATATAGAACATTTCTGTTTTGAAAGAGGAAATATGTCTTTCACCCAAAAGAAAGGACTCATCTAGGGCCCATTATCTCGTAAAAATATGATGAACCTGTTTGTATTTATTTATTTTTAAATGAGTATGTTATTACCCCTAAAAGAATTTTAACTCACCAATATTGCTTCTATTTTTTTCTACTATGTCAGACAAAACTAAGTATATGTCAGAGGGAAAAAATTCCATAGAAGGAAGACTATAAGATTGGGGAGGGAGGGTGGGAAGAGCTCGTTCTGTGAAAGATTAAAACTGGAAATGTGTTTCCCAAGTCTATGTAAACATAACATTCACTACAAATCATTAACAAAGTCATTAAGATTTGATTTCTATCTAAGCAATTACTGTCAGCATATTTTGTACATTTGCTTTAAAGGACTCAATCCTATCTTTCAATTCATTATACTGCTTCCTGCATTTACAGTTTTATATCAAATCAAAAACCTATTTAAATTAATAAGAATTACTGTAAAAGTAATTTGGAAATAAATTATTTGAAGTTCAAGCCACGAAAGCTTTTGATGAAAGAATTTTGTCCCATTAAAACACTAAACTAATTTCTTCAGTAGTCCAATGTACAAACGGAAAAGGCAATAGGAGACAATCCCTAGAGAGACTTCCAGCCACTTTGGGTTGGGGTTAATGGCAAGACCATCTATGCATAAACACAACTCTTCATTTTCTAAAAGAATTGGTGTTTCAACCTTCATAAATACTTAAATATTTACTCAAAATCAAAGGTATTCAATCTGTCTGCTGTTTACAAAACCTTCTCTCAACCTTTTTGATCTTTATCCATATTCCAATACAACTAAAAGCAGCAACAGTATCTTGATCTGCAGTCTAATATCTTGATTTGCAATGCATATTCTGGTCCTACACCATAGAAATAATCATTATTAATTAAAAAGCACCATACAGATTACAAACACAGAAATAACACTAAATCAAATCAAGAAATGCATGAGACATTAGTAGGCATTAGAATATGAAATTCTTCATTCCTATCATTGTGACCTTCACCAAGTTATTTTTTATTAAAATATTACATGTGTGTATATATAACACATATTAAAATAATTTAAATACACACAGTTGTGTGTGTGCATGCACATGCATGTCTGTGTATAGTGAGAGAGCTATCAATCACAGTGGTCAGCTTCATTTGCTATATTCAAAAGCGTATCCCTGATTACTGTGGAAATGGTCAGAAAGTCACAAATTTCTTTGAGCATCACAGTAACTTGTAAAAGAGAAACATGTTGGTTTTAATCTAATCTCGTTTAATAATCACTAAAGGTGAGGCAAAAATCGCAATAGCAATTCTGCCTCAGAACTCGATTTTTCTTCAATTAAAATTGTTGATTTTCCATGAATACAAAACAAAAAATATCATCTGACATAATATTAAGCTATTCATGAATATTCTGTATACACATTTCTTGTTTAGTTGACTAATGGCAAATTAACGCTCTCTATTTTAGCTTAAACACATACTATAGGTATGTTTGATTAGCATTGAATTCCAAAAGCTGATTGCTATGCATACTTTGATTATGTAATTACATAATAGAGTATAATGGCTCCTTTGGAGTCATTATGATCTATATGGCAAATATGTTTCAGTTTTGCTATAGTTTAAATACACGTTGAAATGACAGCTCATAACAAGGAGCCACTTTTCAGTCTTATCAGCTAAATGGGCATTTTCCCATTTATCTTAACATCTCCTTGACACCAATTAAGGCCTATTGTGTCAAGCCGTGCGTACTTTCCAGAAATTCCATTTGTTTTCTTGGCATTATGGGGAGAAAAAAAGAGGACATTAATTTTAGAAGCTGTATATTAAGCAAAGGGCCTGGGGAGGGGAGAGGGAAAAAAAAAACCAGCTAAAATAACATTCTTCATTTACTCTTTGAAAGGTCTGCAGGAATCACATCCAGTTCATTAATCACTGTGTAGACAACCACGAGGGGGTTAAAGATTGAGTTAAAGAGCTTCAAATTTCATATGAGGAGAAAAGTTGCAAATATTGATGCTCATGACAGTGGCTTGCCATAGCACATTCAGCTTTTGTTTTAATGATACCTGAAAAAGTTATAGAAGGGTTTACTGGTTCTAATGCAATGAATCTGGTAGCCTTATGTTCAGACTCCTTTATTCTGAAGTTTCCATAGAGTTTGAAGGAGACCTCTACACCGGAACAAAACAAGGTTTCACCTTCAAAACTCTAAGATTAGGTAAGATGAAATCTAGCTCTAAACCTATATCCTGTGCTACCTTGTAATTCAAGTAGAAAAACATAAGCTTCCTGTGGGTTAGTGACAACATCAGATTTATTTCTGGAGAACTTGTACCATATAGTATGATGCATCGTGCACATATTTAATCAATATCTGCCAAAATGAAAGTAAATTACATTTTAAATGCTCCATTAAAGCCCTAAAATGATGTATCACTATATTGTAAAAGTGATCCCAGGTTATTAAAGATTGTACTAGTGGAAGCCAAAGATTTGGCAGGCTCTACGACCAAGCTGGAACAGCTCTGATGTGAGATGGTGATGACCACTCTGCCATGGCCTGCCTATGTTTGAAGGGGGTCCATCCCTAGGATTGGATCACCAGTTAAGTTTCCTGCTTCACCCACTATTTTTTTTTAAATCCTCAGAAACTCAGGAATACCATTTACTAAGGTACAAAAGGTTTCCAATCTACTTTTTTAAAAAAAAATCCTGGACTTGAAATTTTGATGCAGGAACAATTTTTTTTGGGGGGGGGGGAAGAGAACTAGTGGTGGGGGTGTTTTTGATTTTTGGAGAAAAGCAATTATTTGAAAAGATCCCTTATCTCTTCTTTTTTATAATAAACTCAGAACCATAGAATTCTACAGAAACAGTCTTAGAGATCTCTTTCAGTTCTATTTTCCGAGTTTCAAGAAGAAACATTTCTGCTTTTCTCCCTCACCAACAGCTTCTTTTGCTGTACTAACCAAAGGTGGGTGACCTGGCTCTCAACTTGAAAGAGGAAAAAGGACTAGACTATATCCACTTTTGTGTCTATTAGGCTTGAACATTAAAACTCCTGAATAGAGAAAGGTCAAGCACAGTCCAAGTGGCATTTACATACAGGATTGGCATCGCTTTTCTGAAAAGAAGCATCGATTAGATATCCGAAAACTCTTTTCAAGGGAGACAATGACAAAAGGAGGTAGTTTAAGTATCCCTGCCTGTGCTTCTTCAATTTCAACTACCACATTAGCCAGAGCACTTAAAGGACTCTGAACTCGATAGGATAGCTTAATCAGTGCACACTGCAAAGCCTTGCAACCAAAACAATTATTACAATTAATGTCTCAATTGCCTAATCCCATAAAATTAAGAGAGGCAATTCCCATTATAGAATGTTTAGGGCAATCCACTGTTTATTCCTTACTTGGAAAAAAAGGATACCTAATATTAATCGTAGAGTTATGATTTAGTTTTTAAATTGAAATTTACTTATCAAAGAAGCTAAGGATAATAGAAGCAACAGGAATTAAAAGATCAACACTGGGAAAATAACAAGCATCAAGTAATCTTTTTGCTCATTTCATTTAAAAAATAGGCCACAAAAACAGGCCTTTTCATCTTCTCACTACTTTTCATACTTGGACAGCTTTTATGCTCTTTTCATTTATCAAAGAGATAGCATCTTCAAGAAAAGTGAGATGTCCTAACCTTGCAGTAAAACTCCCTCCAGTGGACAGGCTTTACAAATATCAAAAAAAAAAAAAAAAAAAAAGGAAACAAAGATCCATTTTTTCATTTTTACTTATTATGAATAATAATCATAATAATTCATTTGTGCAGCATTTTTACACTCAGTGATACTCCTTGCAATGACTCTATACCATGGGTACTAAGAATATTTTTGCAAAATTGGGGCTGAGAAAATTGAGACTATTCCTGAGCCTCACAGCTAATAAGTATCAGAGCTAGGATGTTCTTCTAGCTCTTTTTGACACTTCTCTATCCTGGTTCTCTTCCTGTCTGTCTTAGGACTCTTTCTCAAGTCTCCTTAGCTGAATCTTCATCTGGGTCTTGTGTGATCACTTCTGTTATCCAGAGATATTCTGAGTACTTTCATAGTGTCTCCCATGACTGCAATGCTCCTTCCCCATCTTCATATTCTGGCTTCCTTCAAATCTCAGGTAAATTCTACATTCTACAATTAGTCTTTTCTCAGTCTTCCTATTAAAAAAATATAACATTAACAATATTTTTAGACAGCAAAGTGGTGCAATGGATAAAGTTCTGCATCTAGAGTCAAGAAAATCTGAATAAAAATCTAGTCTCAGAAACTTACTAGCTGTTAAAGGCAAGTAACAACCTGTCTGCCTCAGTTTCTAAAAATAGCACCCACCACCCAAGACTGTGAGATCCCCAAAAGTCAATCTCAGAGCTTATGGTGTTATGTAAGTGTTATAAACAATAAACTAGCATCCAACAAACTAGCATTCAACTTGGACTTTGGAGAAGAATGTATAAATTGGAAGGCAGATGTTTCTTACTTAGTTTACTGAGTTGACATTGCAAGAGACCTCTTTTCAAGGGATTTGATTCTGTAATGCCCACAGAGAGCAAAAGGAAAATCAAAAGATGGTTTTAAATTGAGCTGTTTCAGCAACAGCACAAAACTTGGTGGTTTAACAGTCTTACAACATTTACCAAGTCTCTTGCAGACAGAATAAATGTACCACAGCTAGAAAGGCCAACTGTTGATTTCCTGTACCAACCACTTTGCACATGAAATGAAAATATGACACTCTACAATCTTGGGGATATATCAGGGCAACCGCCTATGACCATGAAAACAGGTTCTACAAAATATGATTTTCCTGTGTATGGACTTCTAGAGTAGAAGTTCAGTACATGATATTCAAAATCTAATTCTGAAGGGAATGATGGTTTTCAGTAAGGGCTGGTGCCGATGAGGCACCAAGTTGCAGACACAACAAACTCCGACTCTGCCTAGAGAGGTCTCTGGGGGAAGAAACTTGGAGGTTCCCCGTCTGTGTGGCAATAGATCATGTAGAATACTTCTACATTCACAGCTGTACACAACAAAAAGGATGAAGTCTAAAGAAAAGCTTAGGGTTCACATTCCTCTCATTACTTCAGATGCATTTTGGAATATGGTGTCCCTTCACTCGGGCTACAGTGACCAGTGGCATTATTTGAATATTAAATCAATTTCAGAAGGAAAATGAGCAGTCATGGTTCCAAAAAGCATATTCTACCAGAGGTATACATTCTTACCTAGTGGGTTCTCATATCCCAACCCAATACTAAAAAAGATTCATGGAGTTTGAATCCAGGAGAAAAACTCAACCATCATCTTTTCTGATCGTTTTTGATTTACAGATGAAGAGACAAGTATCAAGTGACTTAGTGAGGGTCATGTGGATCATAAATAGCAGAGCAGAAGTTCAAACTGATATCTTGGGATCCTAAATTCAGCGCACGCACACACACACACACACACACACACACACACAAAATGTGTAGCACATAGCAATTGGACATTAGGATGTCTGGGTCGACAGTCTACCTTTTAGAGATACGATGATGCAGAAGTCATCTAACCTTCCACACAATCTCAGTTTGCTTCTTGATAAAATGGGGAAATAATATTTATGATACTTAGCTTACTGGGTGGTTTTAAGAAAAGAATTTTTGGAAAGCTTAAATTGCTATCTAAATATGAGCTGCTATTGTTATTATTACAATTCACCCCCTCTCAGCTTAGTGCACTCTCTCTGTTCATTGGGGCTCAACAAAGTTCTTATAATTTCATCTCTCTCTATGATTCTCAGCCTGGAGCCTCAAGGAGCAGGGCACGTGCATCTCTCTTGTTCTTTTGTACCCAGCTTTTAAAGCAACCAATTTAATAATGTCTGGCCTTTGGAGAGAGGTATCATTATTAAACCCAGGTCACTTTATGCTTCAACTCACTAACTGCTGTTTTTTCTCTACATTTGCCTCCAGGGTATTAAAAGATTAACAATTTGTGTAAGATATTTAAAATCTCAAGGCTAAAACATGCAACAATAATTATTCTCCGTACACAGGTACAAAAGGAGTGAATGTGAGTTTCTGACTTTAGAGGCAACAGAAGCACATTATTTTTTCCCCCCAAAGTTAAAAAAAAAATTTAAGAGAAAATCCACCCTGCTTCTGGGTCCTATTTTATACTTCTGTATATTAATAAGGAAGTACTTGAAAGACCATTAGAATTCTTGGTATAAGAATTAAGAGACAGAATAATGAAAGAACCTAGTGTATTTCATTTATATGTCTTAGTAAAAAAGCTAAAGTAGTACTCTCAGCACATAAGCATTTTAAACCAAACATTCAATCTATCAGTATTCAGCACCTTCTAATATGTGACACTGATAAAATTAGTTCTATAACCAGAGTCTAAATACAGGGCCTTTGGTATTTAGAGAGAAGTCATCTGTGTTCTGCTGAATGATCCTACCTCTAAAGGCAGCTCAACTCCAACTTCAGACATTTACAGTACCTGCTTCAAGGGCATTCATTAGTATTGACAGTCTGTTTGACTGAAATTTGGCTGCAATAGCAGTCTCTCTCTGCCTCTCCCCGTTCATTTTTCCTGCCAACAAGAGCCATTGAAAGCCTTCCAAATTTAAAGCATAGAGTCGACAGGACAAGCAAGTAAGGATATCAGTTGGAACACATCAGATATGGACTCAGAGTGAATGTCGGCATCAAGTGACATTACCGCGGGAACGGAAAAGGGGGGACAGGAGGGGAGCGATGTTTCATATTCTTATTCGAGAGAGCATTCTGAGTGTGTGTAATATATTTTGTTCAAGAAACAGCTGTAAATCCATGATAATCATCATGCTGAATAATGCTGCAACATTCAACTTACTCACATTTCCTACCAGGAAGCCAAGTAGTTTGAGACTATTCTATGAAACGGCAATTTCTTAGATGGAAAATTGGGTTTCGGTGACTAAGGCCTTTATTGATGAGTTATTCACCCTATCAACTGCCAGTCACACGGCAAGTGGTATTTTCTAACCTCTGAGCTCTTAAGTATGTCGTCCCAGCTGAGCTTGAGAAGAAAAGTATCAGAGCTAGAAAGCTCTTTAAGCCACAGAATCTGATGGAGGGCCAAAAGATGGAGCAAAAAAGATGGCCAAAGGAAATTACAAACTCTACTCTAACAGACCTCCTATCCGCCAGATCCAGATTTCTTCTCTCATGACAAAGACTTTTAACTTTGGCCGATGTGCACAAGTACTGATCTACCTGGTCCCAGTATTACAAGGCATCCTAGTATCATTTCTTACTCCAGACTCATCATCCTTAGCAGAGGTGTAAAATAAAAAGGCTATTAATTCAATACTTTTCATTGCTAATAAATACAATATATAAATACAGCTATGAATAGAGGATAGTTTGACTGGAGCAGAAGAGCTAACAAAACTATATAATAAATATTCATTATCTACATTGGCCCTGTCTACTTTATACCTTGCTAAGACTTACTACCCATTGACATTTTTCAATTTCTGAGGTTTTCAATTTCAATTCCTTTTCACTGCAATAACAAAAGTAGGAAAAAGAGAGGAGTAAATTAAAACCTTTTCTTCATGCATTTATTTCAAATTATAAACTAAAGCAACCACTATAACTATAACAGTCACTGAGTGGTTATAAAAAGGGAATCAGAGATGGGTGTGAATCAGTTTTCAAGCTTCCAATATCTCTTTAAAAATGATTGAACACAGCCCATCTTTTCCTCAGATTTTCATGGCCTTTGAGAGCAATCAACATAGAGGACCACAGAAAAGTGCTCAGTTTGGGATACGGCAGCCTTCCCCCTTTCCCAACAATAGCCCTCATCAGAATCTGAGTGGTTCTTTACCAAGGATTATCAGAGAATGTTGGCTGCACAATAAAGATTCTAGGTAATTGAAATTTACTTCTTTATGCATCAGAATACTATGATTCATTTTGATGGCAACTTTTCTAAAGTCTCCTGTGTGTTTACCTGTCTTTTTAAATAGACTAAGCAGGGTGCTCACTATGAAATCAATTATTATGCTATTCTACCTCCAGAAGTATTAAAGGAGGGGACTCCCTAATTGTACTTTTTATTTTTTTTAAGAACTGATACATCTTTTGATTCAAGACATTTCCTAAACATCATCCATTCAGAAAGTATATATTCTCCCAGGAAATTGGTATTAATAATAAAGAAGAGAAATATTTTCATTTTGACAGCATGACATCTATTATTTATCCTTCCACACCCTATTTTTTTTTAAAGAACAATGAGATGGGACAGTGATTAAACAACTGGAGTAGGAGTCCAGAAGACTTGAATTTAAATTCTGCCTCAGCCACTTAGTAGTTGTGTAATCAAGGATAAATCAATGCTCTTGGCCTCCATTTCCTCATCTGTAAATAGGGACAATAACAGCACTCATCTGACAAGGCTGCTGAGGAGTGGATGACATAACCTATGAAAAGTGCTTTGCTAACTTTAAAACACTACTGAGAAGATGAGAAAAGGAGGAAGAAGAGGAGAAGCAGAAGGAAGAAGAGAAGGAAAAGTTTGCTCCTTCTGCTATCTGAAGTACTATGACTATTAGTTTCCTTTTGTGTAAGGAACTTCTATTAATTTCATATGATTCAAAATGCATTTATTAAGTCTCTACACTGAACAAGATACAGGGAATACAAAACAAAAACAAAAGATTCCTCTTGCTCAAGTATGTTTGGCTCTGCTGAGGAAGTACAAATTGCACAGATAGGCTTCTACCTGGTAGATCAGTGATCTCTTAATTGCCAAATCTCAGAGTTGTTCCTCCTTAACCTTTCTGCACCCTCTTATACTGTGTGTGGATCTCCAATCTAATCCATTTATTAACCACCTACCACGTGACAGGTACTGTGCTAAGCACTGGATACTATTAATAAAAACCCCTCAGTAGTTTACAATCTAAAAATCTGATTGGCTGATGACTGACACCAGTTCACTGAAGGTCAAGATGCATTTGGCAAATGAGGAGCTAGGAGCAAAGAGAAAGAAGTCTGTACTATGTGCCAAAGACTGATGGTCCTTCCTAGAATTTGCTAAGGAAGGGGGAATGAAGCATGTACACAGATGATGAAGTAGAGGGATACTGTGGAAGTCACACTAATCACTCCAGCAATACTTGAGAAAGAAGAGAACAGCACCCAGAAGGGACAGTCTTGGGAGTGAAGGGGAGGAAGGTTTCAGAAAGAAGCTGAGCTTTTAAAGAAGGGAAGGAAGGAATGAGGAAAGAGTAAAATGGAAGTCTGGAAATCTAGCACAGGAATAACTAGTAATCAAAACTCACACATGGGACATAAATAAATAAAACAAAAGTTCCTGGCTGTTCTCATGCCTTAAAGTTCTCCCTCATAATATTGGCTTCCTGGAAGATGTAGTTTAAATCCTACCTTCTATAAGAGGTTTTTCTGAGTTCCCTCAATCTCTCACCTTCCCTTGGAGATTACTTTCTATCCGCTTTATATATATATATATATACTTGTTCTTTGCATGTTGTCTTCTCCATTCAAATGTGAGCTCCTTAGAGCAGGGGCATTTCCTTGTATTCTTACCACATAGGAAGCGCATAATGATTACTTGCTCACTGACTTACTCAATGATAGGGTGGGTGGGAGCCAGTTCCTGGGTAAGGAACTTTTGTTGATCCTAGAGGCAATGGGGTGTCCTTCAAGGGTTTTGAGAGGCAAGATGGATTACAGATATACTGCAATCAGGGGAATTAATTATAAAATTATTAAAATATGTGATTAAAGCCTGATCTAGGGTAATGGCACTGTAGGTAAGAATAGGGAGACAAAAGCAAGAAATACTGCTGGGGTAGATCTGACAGAATCTGGCAAATTATTAAGCTGAGGAGTGGCAGATAGATGATGGACAGCAAAGTGTCAAAAGATGACTAAGATTCCAATAAGAATGAATGGAAAGCTAGTAGTATTCTGAAATAGTTGGGTTTTAATGAAGACCAGTGAGTTTAGAACTTTGAATTTGAGGTGCCAATAGGACAACCAGGTGGAACTGTCAGATGGAGATTAAGGACCAGGAGAGAGATTAGGACTAAATAATCAGGTGTGGGGGGAGAGATAAATGTGGGGGATGAGGTGAGGGAGAGATGGGAGAGAAAAAATGAGAGACAGACAGACAGACAGACAAACAAACAGAGACAGTTGGAGATTCTTGAAGAGTATTCCTACTTGGAGATTGAGAAATGGAGTATTCAGACATAAAAGGAATGGTCAGACAGAACAAAGAGGGAGCTGTATTACCAGGAAGTGGAATACCCTAAAAGACTGTATATTTTTTAATGGCTTCTTTAAAATACTCATTTTTCCTGATATTTTAGTAATTTCATATTTTACTTCACCTTGTCATTCTATACAAATATATTTTGAAATACTAAATCTTGTTATTAATCTTTATTCATCCACAAAGCCCATCTGCTGCCTCTCTGAGGTGAAATCAATCCTCTAACTGGGTGACTCATACTCAGGACAAAAATGCAATACACAGATAGGAAGATAAGACAAGATGAAAATGCTTACTCAAGTACCCATATGTTTGATGAAGAATTAAGGGAACATCATTTTCTAGTAAAGTCAACAGCTCTTTGAATAAACATTCTTTTTCCAATTTTCCCTCAGAATCAAATTATCTCTCCCCAAAATAGGTCTTAAATATTTTCTTTGATGAACATTCACTTTTTAAGTTGACACATATGTATAATTTGAAGTCCAAATGGGAATTTATCAACTACATTGACCTTATAATAAGCATTCTTCTTTTTCATTTTGTATTCAATAGTGGACCCTCCTTGTCCTTTAATCCCCCTCCTGCTGAATAGGAGCTCTAATATATTCATGACCTGTAAGGAGAGACTGGCAAAGAGGTAATTTTAAAGGAAAGTTAGGAGGCAAAGGGCATACACTTCCTTGTCACTTTTGTTGTTCACTACCGAGATGGATTCTGTACCATTCTCTTGTACAAGAATATAATTAAGAAGCTACCTTTTTTTTCTAGAGTATATTAATTCTAATAGCTCCTTTATATCATGAACCTAAATAAGAGCCCTAATGCCCCTGACTGAGGAAGTGCATAGATTGAAATGTTGAACTTCCCAGACAACTTGCTTCAATTAACCTGCGGGGTCTCAATGGGTAGCAGAATGAAGAATCTCTCACTACTTCCTGGTACCGACTGAGGTCAATTTGTAATGGGAAACTTAGCTTCAGGAGTATTTATTTGTTTGTTTTTAAAAAAATAAAATTAAAACTCACATGAGTAAAAATAGCACATTGGACCATGTAGGAAACTAAAGGGGGATTTTTCATCACCTTTTCTACCAACTCACTGAAAATTCTTCTCAAAAGCATATTAAAATATATTTTGGCCATTTCTTAACTTACCTACACTTAACTAATCAGTTCAGAAAAAGCCTTGTTCCTCTTCTCTCTGGCTGAACCCTGAGGCCACACTAAGAATATGGGGAATCTGAATACCATTTATAACAATTTTCCTGAGAGAAAGACACATTGCACTATCAAGAATTTAAAGGAGGAATAGTAAACTTCAAAATGACTCCTCCCTCAATGCTTTCATCTCTGCAGCTAGGTTCCCACTCCCCTAACACCCACACTCTCCAAAATGCTGGTGTTGGGCAGCATTCCCAGGTTCCCATTTTATTCCTTTCCCTTCCACTGCAAGGCCCTATCTGGTTCCAGTGGAGCATTCTTCAGAAATGTATCCATCACATGTTTATTACTGAGCATTCAAGGTGCTATATGTTGTTGAAATGAAGACAAACTGAAGACATCATACAATATGTAGAACAGATTTCACATTCAAGAATGATCCTTGCAAGTAGAATACTGACATAGAAAACCACAAAATAACATTATTTTTGTTGTACAATACTTTGTTGTTGTTAAAGATTTACCTGTTATATTTTGATCTAATTTGAGCTGCACTTGGGAGTTTTGTTGGCTACTGGGGAATCTGATGACTCAATATACATAAATCTTACTTTCATTCTTGGTATAGAGAGACCCTTAATCATTTACATGTAATTTTTCTTTTCTAATATAAGACTAAATAGAGAAAAAGATAAACTCATTTTTTTCATGTTTCCTTCTCCTTTACAAGCAGTACAAAATTCTAAGAAAACCTTAACAAGCTTTGTGTGTGTTCCTTTTCCCTAGTGGGCTAAAGAAAGGATAAGAACTTTGACCAGAGTAAAAGGTAGGGACAGTGGGAAAGGAAGCAGTACTTAGAACAAATGATTAGAAGAAAGCCTTTGCATGTTACAGGAGGACCTGACACAGTTTCATAACCCTAATTCTATATCTCCTGTCTTATATACCAGTATCTCATCTCTGCCCACTGCTCCTATGACCTCCCACTCCAATGCAGCTTAGATAACCAGACCTAAGTACTGCTACCTGGAACCTGGAACTAGGGAGTCCTTGGTCTACCTGCCTAACAGGTAGGGATAATTGAAGGAAAAATCTCTAATTCTACTAAGGTGAGGGTTATGGGTAGAGATAGAAGAGAAGAGGTCAATTTTAGGGGACATATCTAAAAGAATTCTAAATACATTTTCCCTAAGAAATATAGTTACATTCAATGGCTAACTTGGTGTGCACTTGTGAAATTATATAACTCCTTAATTCAAAAGACATTTCTTAAATATCAATTATGTCCAAGGCATTAGTCTGAAAAGGTACTGATGCAAAGATAAGCACAATCCCTTGTATCTAAATTTATAATTTTATTATAAATAAATTTATAAAATTTATAATGTTTCCCCAATCAAGATCAACTAAAATGGAAAAAGAGATAGACTGCTCATGCATTGATCTTTCTCTCTTACACAGCAAGAAGTAAGAGATGGAGAGGCAGAGTGCTAAAATAGTTTCCACATAAAATAGATGGGATGCAAAGGCATGTGTGTTTCAGGGGAGGTAGTACCCATAATGATGAGACCACGAATCCATTTAGATTAATGAGAAAATATATCTTCTGTGGGAAAATATAACTTACTAATGAATGTTTGGAATGCTTCCTCATGAATGACAATTACAATTACAATTCACAATTACATAGCACTTTACACCTTAAAAATTTTTGTTTTTCTGTTAAGTGAGTGGGATAAGAGTTATTATTTACATTTTAACGATCAGCAAACTGAGGCTGAAAGAGATTGAATGATTTGAGAAGTTGCAAAGCTAATACACAACAGGCAGGGCTGGAGCTTCAATGTCCAGTGATCTGCAATGTCTTCATACTGGGCAGCTCTCAATCTGCTACTCAAGGTTATCTTGCATTAAGCTGGAGAGCCAACGGGCTCCAATTGTGGATCTCAGACCTAGCATGACTGTCAGTTCATATTTCATACCATACTTTATTTCTTGCTCATTTGGTTTTATTGTTACTACATGTTTTGCACTTGTGAATTTTGAGGCAGCAATGGCAAAGAAATAAATAAATGAATAAATAAATAAGCAGAGAAATAAAGATCCAAAATGAAAACAGAAAAGAGGATGCCAAGCCTTTTTTCTATAGTGATCAAATCCTACAAAGTCATTTAAAGGAAGAGGGAATAGTTTCGATGAAACACAGAAGTTTTAAGTTATCCTAAGACTGCCTTGCTCTGGGGTGGAAGAATCAAGTAACATTAGAAAGAGCATACTTCTAAGCTCAGGAGATAGTGAGATAAATAAATGTTCACTTTCCCAAGACCCCTTAATGACTATCTGTGGATCAGCATTGACTGCCGGCTTTGTTTATGTTTGCTGGAGTTGAGGTTGCTTTGCCATCCCGGGTTCATGCTAACAGTATCCTTACAAGCCCCTCAAATAAAGATAAGACTTAGAAAGGAAGTTAAAAAAAAACAATTTCCCAAATCCTGTTTACAATCAGAATTCTAGAGAGAGAGACCCAACACTCTCAAATGTACACTCTGCAGCACATTTCTCAACCCTTTTTCTCAAGGAGCATGTCCAACCCGTCCTCATCCATAATCACCTCCCCCAGAACATACCCTGTACCTTCCTGGCTTCCCAACTTTTGGAAAATGCCATGTATTCTTTTAAGCCTTTCTCTTAAAGACCTGCTTGTCATATCTTTCACCACTGACACATTCACAGTTGCCTTCACTGCAATGAAAGCATAACTGAACAGTATTCTGCTGGGTTGCTAAAATGGACTTTCAGAGAGAATAATGTTCTGAATTTTGGTCTTTTTTAAAAAGCAGTTACATTTATGGGCAGTCATGCTTGCCACATTTATAGTTGTGAATTAAGTACTTCAAGGAAATAGAGTTAGACCCACGACAGTTGTGCATAACCATAATTTCTACAGAAAAAAGCACCAACAATTGCCAAACTTTATTATTACTACTCCTCAAATGTGGGACACCAAAAGCCAATCATCTAAAATATAATATTTTTTTCCCTTTGTTACAAAAAAAGGGGAGAAAACTCTTAATGGGCTGCTTGCTGTTCTACTCACTTTTTAGATTTGTCAATTTCTGAATGACTGCCAACATCAGGGACTCTTTGTAGCACCTTGTACTTTGGATATAATAAAAACATGAAACTGATTAAAAATACTGTGAGTGTAAATGCAGAAGGGACTATATATTATGGGCCGCAAGGAAAAGTATTTCTTTGCAAAAAATCAAACAGACTACATTTATGCTATACTATTAAATTGTACTACTACGCACTGCCCAGGATGGAAGCCCCCTGACATGTCAAAAGCACTGGAAATTTTGAAAGCACCTTTTGGAAAATTAACCTTTACAATGCTGGTGATAGCAAGCCTCATGAACCACAAACTATATGTGATAATATCTGGTCTTGGAACATGTTTTACATGTCAAAAAAAAATGTTGCCTTTTATCCTGAGAATTCACTAAAAAAGCTATAGTGATCAAAAAAAAATGGTGTGTTGGGTTTGCAAAAATGAAGAAATTCCAATTGCAAAGGGCAACATATACTGCTAGTTAATCTTGACTGCTAATAGCTACCTGCGTCTCTCATTTTATAATATACCAATTATAAATCATACTGACAGAATTCAAGCTTTACTCACTTACTAGTGCCCAATCACATGATATTCACTTTCAAATACATTCATTCCTGCTCCTGATGACAAATCCATTCAAAAAGAACTGTTGAGAGTAATTATTTTCCTATTGGCATTTATTTTCTCCCTCTCATAGCCAAATTGTGCTCTTTCCATCTAAACATCCCCCTGACTTTATCCTGATACTAATCCATATCCCCTTTCCCCACTGTCCATTACTAGTAACATATCAGCTTAGATTTATGATATGTCAGCACTGTTGTGATTAGATGTCTTCCCTGTCTTTCTATTACTCCGATATTGATAGATAAAATTCTATGGTGATGTATCGCCTGCCCTTTCAAAGGTTACTGCTAGCAGATGCTAGGAATCAATACAGTTCTTATCTGTCACAAACCACAAGAAAAGCATGGAAAACAAGGCTCAATGAGATGCCTGAAAACAGGTCAAAGAGAGAAGAATTCCAAGAGACTTGTCACGAGTTTGATTCTTTTATATGACACAGCAGATTCATAATGATCCAAAGTACTATTCATCCCCAACAACTGACATCCATACCCGGTCAAGAAGTTAAAGCAGAATCAAAAATACTTATTTAAATGGAAAAAATCACAAAGATTATGGAAATGTAGTCTACTCTGATAATGCTATAGACATAATCAGGGGATCTGTGTTTTAGGCCTTTTGCCATCTCCCTGTGACATGTTTGTCTTCATTTTTCAGAATTGGAAGCTAAGGACTAGAGAAGCTAAAGCCTGAGTTCTTTGGAGGTAAGGTGCTAAATAAATCTAAAGGAATATAGTAGTATTATGAACTTGTTTTTCAATTAGGAAGAAGAATAAAGGGAAAAGGCATAGTTCTTTTGCTTCTATACTTATATTTCAAAACATAGGTTTAAAAAACTTACTTTGAAGGACTATCTTTTTTTTCCCCACTACAGAAAAATCTGTACAAGGAAAAAAGTTGCCCTGTGGATAAAGAGGTAATCACAGTCAATGCTCCTTTTCCCCTTATATTATGCTGATTGAGGATATTACAGTGGTCAACAATTCTGCTTTCTGGGGAGTCTGCTTGGCCCAAGCAGTGAAGGTGACATCAAAACTTACTGAGTGATGACAACCAGAGGAACAGACAAGATGTTGGAGCAACTAACCATATGATGATTACTGATACTGATAGGTAAAGATCTGATGCTTTTAGATAAATGTACATAAACTATCCTGAAGCAAAATTGATAATAATAATGATTATGATAATGAGCAGGAGGAGGAGGGTGTACACATTCCAAGAACTTTTGAGTCAATACAGTGAAAAGAATGTACAACTGCAATTGGGTTTTAAAAGTTCTAAATTTTTTTTATTTTTATTTTTTTTACAATTAAAGTTTTTAATGATCAGCTGGGGACAAGTACTTGGTAATGGGCTTTTTTGATGTCTGGAATACTATTATATCATTAGAGATTATAGAAAGAAGACTAAGACAACTCTTTTGGTGGAGGCAGGGTGAGAAGAGAAACTGGTTTCTGAAGTTTTGTTTGATAGAAAAAATAACAATGAAACTTTTAAAATCTAGTAAATGTGAAAAGGAAGTAGTAAAGTTACCCTGTAGACTACTCATTAATGCAAAAAGAAGGTAAAGACTAATCCTTCCCAAGTTCCAGAAATACACAGACAACATACAGAAAAACCAAAACATTTTACATGTTTATTTTACAGCATTAAGAAAATAGCATACCATAGCATGGCATGTCAGACAGAGCCGGCCTCAGATGCAGGACCACTTGGGTTCAAATCCTATCTTTGATTCAGACTGCCTATTTTACTGATGGAGGGGATTTCCTCATCAAGTAGTTCCTCATACAAATAAAATCATCGAACCAGTCCATATTATTTTTTCTTTTTTTTTTTTCAATCCCTATTTCTTATAACAACTAGCCAAAAAGCAGCTAAAGAAATTAAAAACAAATTCATATGATATTTTCCTCCTATTTTTAAGGATCTTACAATCTATGTCATATATAGTTTAGAATTAAATTTATGATTTCATTGGTTCAAGGAATACCAGGTGTAAATTCTCGCCACAATGGAAATCAGAAGCTGCTCTACAATTAGTTTCAAAACTTGCATGGGACATCAACTTATTTAGGCTTATTCAGGCATTATAAGTCAGAGATGAGCCTTCAATGCAGATTGTACTGACTCAGAGACTAGTTTTCTGTCCATTATATCAGGTAATTTTTAAATGGATTTTATATTTTAAGCCATAATCATTGGTTACCTGCCTGAAGAAAATATAGATTAAAAAAACGAACTTAGTTTTACAAAATACATATGGGACAATATTTGTAGTTTTAAAGGATTATAAAAGAATTCTTTGCTTCATAAAATAATTTATTTCAGAATATCCCGAGTTCCACATTATACCAAAGCCTTAAATATTGTAACCTACTTGTATTATTACAGGGAAGATCAAAAATGTTCAAAACCAAAATGCTCTAACTAATGTCAAAGGAAGAGCAATCAGAAACAATTAAAAGAGTTCTGGAGTCACATTTGCTGTAAGAATTGAGGCACAAGGAAAAATGAAAACATGAAATTACTATTAGTAAGGTGGTGAAAAGAATAAAATCCGCTAGTGAAGAAATCTCCGCCCAATCTACTTAGGTGACCTTGGGGGCAAGTCACATCTTGGGGGCAAGTGATCTGGGGGGACAGACTCCTTAGAAGTTAGACCAGATGATATTTAAAAAGTGAGAATAAAAAACTGTCAAATGAACTTGTATAACACAGTATTTCTAGATAAGAAGATATTTTAAAATTCCAATGTAATAATTTCTATCCTTATACATAAAGCAAGGAGTAAGGGCATTATAAGAAGCAAAGAAAGAGGAGATGCAGTTAGTCTCAGAGACTCAGATGGTCCCTACAGACTGCTGCCTCCACCCTCTATGTTTAATTATTACTCAATTAGGATCAACATTCATTTTTTATTAATGCTGTTCTCAGACAATGGTTCTTTTATCTGTGTTTTATCTTCCAGCTACATTACTACCAAGGACACTTTTACAGAAGATCTAACAAAGAAGACCCTGATGAATTGGGAGTTTAAAATACAAACTGAACTTCCTTTGTCTGCCTTGACTTGCTTTATTAACATTTGGATATGATTTATAACAGATTACCAGGTGGGAGAAGATTGTTTGTCCAATCTCTTGGTCAGGACAACAACTAGAAAACAAACAAATATTCTAAATGTTTCCATTCTATGGGAGGTTATCCCTGGCATGGCACTAGTTGCTTCCATATGTGCCAATTAAGATCTCTGTTAGGAATTGAGAGATGTCCTTTCACTGTCCCTATCCCCCAACCCCCCAGTCTCCCAGAAGAACACCATCATATATGAGTATTCCAGGGCAAAACAGCCTGGAAATGAAAATTGGGATCAAGTCTTTAAATTGCATAAGCCCCCCCTTTTGCCCACCCACCCCCAAATTACTAAGCATTTATTTTGTATGTATTTTGCATTAACTCACAGTATATAAATTGATTGTTTGCAGGAGGATGTATGTTTGTTTAGGGCAAGGGCTGTTTAATCTTCCTGTCTTCATATCCGCAGGGCCTAGCACAATTACTGGCACAATTAATGTTAGGTGAATTGAACTGAATACTCATTTAATTTTCTTGGTGTCTCAGTTTTCATGACTGAAATATAAATGGGGAATGAAATTGCAGCCCCCAACTACTTAATAGGAATCTAGTGGAGGGCAAGGGAATAAAATACAGTCTTATAGCTTATTGAAAAAATTATAGAAACGTAAGTCAGGTAAGAAAAATGAATTTTCCTTTTTTTTTTTTTTTTTGAAAAAAAAATGCAAACAGCCCTCATTAAACTGATTTTTTTCCCCCTATGGATTCCAGTTTTCCTGTTCTCCCTTCCCATTTTTAGAGAGAAATAAAGCTACAGATAGACAGAGAGACAGAGACAGAGACAGAAAGAGACAGACAGACAGAGATACACACAGAGACAGAGAAGGTACTGAACTTCCAATTTTTCTACAAAGGAATCCTAGAATTTAACTTTTAGAAAATCTCAATAATGATAGATATATTTCTTTTTATGTTCTTCCTTAAGTCAAGTTTGGTTCCACATTTTATTCAAGCACTTCTATGTTTCTCTGTCCTCAAAACAGCCCTTAGTCCCTATTATTTTTCAGTAATAATGTTTTGCAGTCTCTTCTTTAAAAAAAATTACATATTTTTAATTTATAGAATAAAACAAGCATTTCCATAATATTATATAATGAAAATGATGATTGTACATGGAATTGCAAATCTGTTATCTACAACTTGCTACTACTTTTAAATATATAATAAAGTTTTCATATAAGTTTCTTTTTATCCCTTTCTTTCTTCCCTCTTCCCCTAACCTAGAGATGGTTGTCATTAGACACAAATATGAATATATAGCCATTTCACATCCACCCAAATATACCCCCAAAAATCAAACTGGAGGGTCCCCATTTTCTGATTCTAGAGATATTGATACCACTCTTATAAAGAGGATATTAGCAATCTGATGTAGAGCTAATAAAACAAAATATACTTATTTATGGTTAACAGTGAAAAGCTGTATTTTAAAACTGCACAAATATGTTTAACTTCAACTTGGAATTCTTTATTATTCAGTGATTCCTACTGGGTCCAATAACTCAATCTGGGAATGGACTTTTATGATCCTATATTTCTAGTAAGCATTTAGTTACACAGTCCCCCTTATTGTTACGTTTACATTGTGTCAGATGGTGAAGAACCACATTTTGAGACCCTGGGATGTCCCATAAAATGGATTATGTATCTATTCAAATAGATTATGTATTTATTCAAATAATAAACTGAGTTTAGAATTTGGAGATATGAATTAATGCTTAATGTACTACATAGCACTTGTTCTTTGCAAACTTACAAATATTATTCTTATTCTAACCACTAATTCATATATACATGAAAATAAGCATTTCCTAAGTACTTTTATCATTCACAACTTTGTTCTGTCAGTAATATCTGTCATTCTTTGTAGCTCCCTAAGCTCTCTCTAAACCAAGATATTTCTATTTCTAAATGGAATCTGAGATGAATTTTGATAAATATGTATTCTGTATCTTTAATAAAAAAGGGATTTTTCCCCCTTAACTATCTGAATATATAAATGTTTTAAAAGTTTCCAAGACCTGCTGCTGAAAGGTGAAAATTCAATGTCAAAATAATATTAAAAACGCACAAAAATGTCAGAAATTGTTTTAACTACAATGTGATAAATAATAAATCAGAACACAAGTTGCTCTGATATTATGGGTTTTCTCCATTCTTTTAAGGTTCCCCAATGTTACACAGCAGTGGATCAACAGCACTTCAGTTGAACAATTAGGACACATTGAATACACTGATAAAATACTATCACTGTCCTTATCCCAGCTAATGCACATAAGCAGAATTAAAAGAGGTACCATATCAAAAAAGAGGCACCATATCAAGCTACCCTACACAGTTCCCGTGTTCCCAAACTGGAATTCAAATCAATTTTCAAATGGGTCAGGTATAGGTTTGAATGCTTACTAGGGAAGTCTAAGAGATGAAATCCAAATATCACTTTGTTTGAAGAAGATTCTGCATAATTATAACTCAGACTATCAGCTTGCTTTGCGGGCTGGTCCTTTATGCCCTCTTTTGGAGGATAACGAATTTCAGGTTTTGAGCCTTTTCCAAAAGCCAAGAGCTTCAGTTTTTAGCAGTGTATTCTCAGATGAGGCCAGCCAATATGCTATCTCCTTGAGGGATATTTACTTACATATTCAGTTCAAATTTACAGTGCCTGGCTTGTGAAAGAAACACCACTTAGGAGAAGAATGCTGCACTATTGTGGGAAATAAATCAAACAACCACTTCTTATTTTAGCACACTTTGGAAATCACACATTTCTCTAAAGCAGTATGTAGGTTATCTGCACAACAGAAACACGTTCCTCCCCTTTCAGGACATTTTCCTGGCTACTACACAAACTACATGGAAATTGCTTTCTACTGCAAAACTTCCTCACTACCAGTAAAGAAGCCATTATTAACCACTTCCACTCCATTCAAGATACTGTAAGAAAGAATAGTATAGGGAGGGGCCCATGGGATTTTTCTATCTCTCAGAAGGCTGCCTAAAATTACAGAAAGATTTTTGGGCATCTGACTTGTATAAAACTAGAAACCCACATGTATGAAACTTGTGAAAATAGAATTTTAAAAGAAACACATCAAAGCTTACTCTTTTATCACATGATATTCATATCTGAAAAGCTATGGTTGCCATGTGCCACGTTCTGCAAAATTATTATTTACAACTGTCCTTTTCCTTTCCTGGCTGATGAAACTGATTTAACCTAAGTAGAACAAAGACATTTATTTTGCACCGTGAATTTACTATTTTTTTCTGTGTATCAGGAGTTATGTTTGGTGCCAAGATCACAAAGATAAAAATAAAAGTGGATTCTACCACCAAAAGACTTACATTTAGCAGAGGAATAACATAGGTAAATAAATACAAAATAGATGCATGATAAATGCATGATATGTAGGAAAGAGAAAAATATTACCAATGAGAAGTGGGACATTGGAAGATTAGGAAGATCTCATGTAGGAAGTAGATCTTGAGCTTAGATAGGAAGTACACTAGTGATTCCAAGATGTGGAGGTAACAAGGGAAAGTATTTTAAGATTGCCCAAAAGAGAAGAGCTTGCATTTTATCTCGATACAATAAGGAACACTCGAGGCTTTTGAAGTGTAGGTGTTCCTGCTTTGGAAATATACATTTGGTTGTTAATAAGGAGGGCAAATTGAGAAAAGATGAAACCAGAAAGCCGGATGACTACTTAGAAGGTTACTATAATATTCTAGTATAATGATGAAAGCTGAATTAGAATAGTTGTGATGTGAGGGTAGAGAAAAACACAGACAAAAGATATGTTATGCAGCAGAATCAACAGGACTTACCAAATGATTAGGACATGGAAGATGGAGGAGAGAAAGCAGGAGTAGGTTCACCTTGAGTGAAGGGAAAGATGTGATTCCCTTCACTAAAATATGGAATTTCCAAAGAACATTGAGCTTAAGGGGAAATGGAATTAGTTCATTTTGAACACGCTGAGTTTGAGCTATCTACAGCACATACATGGTGATTTCTAGCAGGCAGGGGGTGATGGTGATATTTACTTTGAGCTGTTTTGGGATTTTTTTGTTTTTGTTTTTGTTTTTAATTGAAATGCATTCACAGAAAGTCATTCATCACATTAAATTGCCTAGCTCTTTTTGCAAGCAAAGAAATACTTCTGATTCTGGCATTCAAGGCCCTTCTTACATATTCTGATTTCAACCTACTTTGCAAATCTTACCTAGTACTACACTTTAATATTTAGTCAATGAACATAATATTGGTAAAGTGCTTAACCCAATGCGGGGCACAAAGAAGGCATTTAATAAATGCTTATTCTTTTATTTTTCCCTTCTCCTACACTATAATCCACTAATTGTTCTCCTTGTCTTTACTCATGTTGTTCCCCGTTTCTAAAATGGACTCCCCACTCCCCCACCACTGTTAAAGTAAGTTTGTTCCTTCAAGACGCAATTCAGGTAGCGCTCTCTTCATGTAACCTTCCTTAGCTGCCTCAGTGATCTTTCCCTTCTCAGATTTCATGTGCACTTAGTCTGAATCTTTCTCCCCTTGGATTGTTCATACTCTTCTCTGTGCAGATGAATGGTGTCTATACCTTTCAACTATCAGCCTCTTGGGAACAGGATCCATGACATATTTGTGTTTGAATCTCAAGTTCCTGGCACAATAGTGAACATATAACAAGCTATTAACAAATGCTTGCTGGATTCTGTACTAAAGGCAACTTGAGGTACAGTACCAGGGTTGATCCTATGGGGATGAAGCTTTTCTCTGCAAGTTACCTCTAATAAACTGAGGTGTTCTCCAAATTTGGAATCCATTATCAATATTACCTTTTGGCTTTTATGCTTTGGCTTTACAACGCTCAGACATGCTGCTTTAGCAGGCTTCCCCCAACCCAGATCCAGGAAGTAATGTGTTGCCTGAAAATGCTAGGGGATGGTCCTCAGATGACTTCTTCTCCTCTATAAGAAGAGACTGCCACTTGTGTTGGGATTCTGTTTCTGGGGGGGGGGTGCGATCCAGTGCCTAGAGTCAAACACTTGGCAAAACCAAGGATTCACTATAAGAAGCACCATTGCTGGAGAGCTCTGGGTCTTGCCACAAAGTACTCTCCATTGGTTGTCTGCAGATTCTCATCAGCTTTCTTGATGAAACTGCCAATCTTCCCAATGGCATCAGCAATCACAGGAATGGATGTGTTTTGAAGAGGCTTTAAAGGCATCTGATAAGGAGAAAACCCATGCTCTCCTGCCCGACTCCTCTTCACCCTCAGCTGTCAATGGTAAGCTCGGGCATTTGGGCTTACATGGTGTTCAGGAAATCTGACTGGACCATAAAGCTTCCCCCTTCTGTGCTAGACAAGCAGAACTGAGTGTCGCAGCTTTACTGGGATCCTGGCTGCGACAAGGGCAAGCAAATTAAGATCTCCAAGCCCCCTGGCTGCTAAATGGAGACTGGCACTTCTAGGTGTTTGCCATTATGATTGGCTGTGCCCCAAAGTATGGCCACAGGAGCCTGGCAAATTTCAACCGCAGACTGCAAGTTCCACCAAGACCTGGATTTCAAGGAAATCAAAATCCATGTCATTTCAGACATTTCAGTCCTGTGAAATCTAGGATATTTCCTGGCCCAGTGGAAAGATAGCTGCATAGTTAATGGGAATAAATCTGCTTTTCTGATTAAGTGTATGGACAGCATTCCCAGCTCCCCAGGTCAAAAACAACCCGCCCAACCAAGAAAAGCCACTGTTTTCTATCCAGGGCAGCCCCATGCCAGCAGCCCACTCCAGCCAAGTGGGCAAAATATCAAACTGCAGAAAGCCTCAATGCCTTCTTTGTGAGCCCTACATTTCCGTTCTTTAGGTCTACTAAATCTCAAACCATTCAAGGGCAAAGCGAGGTTTATGCTCCCAATTAGTTATTCTTGAAAACTGGGAGCTTTACCACACATTATAAAGGGAAAACTGCTTAGTACATATTCTGTGGGGGCCTCCAAACGGCAGGTGATTTTACACACCATATGTGATCTAACACCTAACGGCACTAAGGGGAGTTGAGGGGAGAGTTGTAGTCTCAACTCTTGACTTGAAACCGCCGAAGCCAAGAAATTCAGACTTAGAATTGCAAAGTAGTGTGAGATTTCATATCAAATACCTTTTATATCATGTGTCTGGAAGCAGCAGTCTCAAGTGTGGTATGGTTTTCTTTTGGAGGGTGGAATTACCTATGTACCCTTTGCACCATACCTATTTGTATACATTATGCTCTGAACTCTATGGAAGAACATTCAGTCCCCTTTAATTTACTGAGGTTCTAAAGGAACTAAACTTGCTCTCGAATAAAATTTGAATGAACTGGATAAGTCAGCTGTCAAGCAGCTATTTGCTATTTTTTCCTCATGAAACCTGTGTTTTCTAGAAGGAATAGTTAAACAATGGAGAAGAGGATTGGAGTCGATGAATGATTGGTAGGCAATAGCCAACTGACACGATTCCATTCGTTCCAAATTTCTCCCAAAAGGAATGTGCATTTAGGTAACTCAGCAGATTAGTATGATCAAGATGACAGAGTTCCTTCCAATTTATGCTTCTAAGAGAGAATAAACAGATACACAATAACAAAAGCCTTTAGTCTAGATTTCATATCAGACACTTTGATGAATAGTAGCCTAAAGGGCAACATATTTATAAGTTTTAAGTCTCTCTTGCAACACAAACTGTCCTGATTTATCCCTGATAAAGGCAGTTCTGAGAGCTACTTTACCATATTTATTATTTTATAGAGGGGGGGAAATGTTGATTCAGCCCTCAATCTGCCACCACTGGAATTATAAATGTTAGTAAAAGACCAATGCTGATGCCTATACATATTAATCTATTTACTTCAAATTCTGGGCTCCCCCTTCCCTATTTTTCTTCCAGAATGAGCTCTCCCCCTTCTTCTTCTTCTTGCTACATCTACCGAATTTACTTTACTGGGTAAAACCTTGAAAGGAACAGAAAGGGCAGCCTCTATGGAGCACATTACCGCCTGCTGTCACTGAGAGTCTCTCCAAGCACCAATTCAATGTTTATTTAAAAGAGAAAAGCTATGCAGACTTATTTCTTACTTGCCAACTGATATACAGGTGCTCTTATTTGCAAGCATGCATTTTTCCTCCAACAAAAACTGGAAAAGGAAGCACAATATTTAAGGTGATTAAGTTCCTTGATTCCAAATACAGGAACCGGCCCAAAAAGGTGCATAGATGTCTGGTCGCAGCATCATTGAGATGCGAGTTCCAAATTCTGCCCCTGATATATATGGGCTGTATGTCCAATAAAGATGACAGTATTAACCCGGTTATCTCCCCTTCCAGCAAGCAATTCTCCTTAAGGCCATAAATTATAGAAAAGTTGTGAGTGTACCTAAAAGGAGGGAGTCAGAATAGCAGAAGTTTGTCACCCAGATAAAATCACAGGCCAAGACCACAATCATATATATAACAATTTAAATTCAGTTTCTTTAGAATCTAGTTTACTCAGTGACTTAGATCAGGTTTATATGGGTAAAGTTAATTCACTTGGGCTAATAGGCAGGGAAGAGAAGAGTCTAAAATTGCTGTTTAGCTCTGCTGTGGAGTTATTAACAATTAAGAAAATCATCTGACTATCTCCAACAGATTGCATTTGTCTAAAGTATCAGAGTGAATCCTTCATTAGTATTTGTGAGAAATGATCAAGCCACCTAAGGGTATTAAACCAGCCTGTATGAAGAGTTACCAGGTTTGGGAGCAGTATGTTAACATATTCCCAAGGACTAACTAGTGCTATTTTTCCTTATTGTACATAGTGCAGTCTTTATTGGGTTATGGGTCCAGGTGGAAATAGCTATCTTCTTAGCAAGTGAAGGACTAAAGCATAATTTATCACTCCTGCCAAGTTGCTATTTGAGAATAAAAAATGCTATTCTAGGTGAAGTAGTAAATGCCTGCTTATTGAAAATGTCCATTTGTACATGCAAATTCAATTTATAACCTTTTCTAGAATCTCATGTTTAATTCTGGAAATCACTGCATGATCCACAGTCACATAAAGTCCAAGATTTTAAGAGGCTCTAACAGAGGGATTAGGGCTTCTGCATACTCCTCTAGAAATACCAATGTTGACAGATAAGTGACCACTAAAGATTTCTTTAGTAAAAAAAAAAATAAATAAATAAAAAATAAAGTCATGTGAGATATTAACTAACCTTCACAGAAGTTGTTTGTATCAAACATTATCATTTTCCACCCCTCCAACTTTAATAGGTCTTTAAGGGAATGGAGGGATTTCCCTCAGTTTTTAGCACTATACTCTGCATACAGTACACATTTATTAAGTATCTATACTATGTATAAGTATCTAGGAAGCTAGGATGCACACTGGACACTTAGTCCATATCTTCTACTCTGGTACATGGGAACATCAAGATGCTCTTTGTTGCTTCACCACTCTCCCTCACTCTCTATTAATCATTTACCTAGTCTTGATCTTTTACTTCTCCATCACCTTCTGGGATCCCCTAATCTCCACTTGTATGACCACCATCCTTTTCTCTCTTTCCCCTGTTTTATTGCAATAATTACCCAATTAGGCTCCCTGCCTCTGATCTTTCCCTCTTTAATTCATACTTCAAAACTAAAAAAGTGATATTCCTAAAGCACAGGTCTAACGCCAAGCCCTGTCCCTCTCCTCAAGGCAATTCTATGGCTTCTTAGGATCCTTGAGTATTAACTACCTCTATGAAATACTTAAAGCCTCACACTTAGAGGCAAATGTACATTTTCAGACTTATTTCACATTAGCAACAAAAATAACCTCCTATGATTAATGCCCCTTCTAATACAGCATTTCATCTCCCACCTATGTAACTAAATGCGCGCCTTCCTCATCTCTGTCTTATAGAATACCCAAGCTCAGCAAAACCTTAATCCAAGTACTACCTCCTACAAGAGGCCTTTCTTGATCCCAGGGTTCCTAATGTCCCTTCCTAAAGTGACATTGCATCTATTTACATGTGTATATGTGTTTGTTTTTGTTTTGGCAACAGAATACCTAAGATCCTTGAAAAAAGGGAACATTTCATATTTTTCTTTGTATCATCTCATTGTCTAACACACAATAGGAACTGCAAAATATTTATTGATCAATTTTTTGATAGAAGGACATAAGAATTAAATAATAAAGTACTATCTTCATTTACCAAACTTGAGGGGGAGGTGAAGAAAAGGTTTGGTTTAAGAATCAAAGAATGCTTTCCAAAAAAAGTGTCATCTAAGCTGAAACTTTAAAGTTTGGGTAGGAATTCAACAGGTGATGAGAAAGGAGGCATAAGGACATAAGACATAAAGAGAAGCTTCAGAAAAGGCAAAGACCTTTGGGGCAATTGATAAAGTGCTGCGTTTGGAGTAAGGAAGATCATTTTGAATTCAACTATAGCCTCTGACACTAACTTGTGGAGTACTGTATTAGAAAGAAGAAACTTCTATAATTGTACAACAACAGTGTGAATGGAGATAGAGGATGGATTTTAGATATGCAATAGTGATCAAATTCTTAGGATCTGGTAAGCAATATGTGGAAGGGAGAGAAGTAGTGAAGGATACAAACATGAGTCAAAGAGAAATAGTAAGGTGAGAAGAAAAAACAGGTTTACACAGACAGAGTCTTTCAGTTATAATGCCACCAAAACATTGGACTGGCCTCCCTTCTCCCATTCCCCACCCCCCACCCCCATGCCTAATAAATTGTCACCCTTCTATTTATTTGTCACCCTTTTCAAAGAATTTGCAGGCTATTCTAGTAAGATTTTGTGAAACACAGAAAGGCAGATCGAATATGCATTATTGAAATCCTGAGCTGAGACAGTAGCAAAAGAATCTCATCCCTGCATTTTAATTGTATTCACTATATTTCTCATTTGTATTAAGCCTTCTAGCCAAAGGATTATATGCAGCTGCAACATCTTACCAAGTTCTGTATCACAGCTCAGGAAGCCAGAGCAGTCTACTCTTGCTTTTCAAGCTCACTCACTATTAGGAACTGATTTTTCTTTTTTCCGTTTATTAAAAGACAATCATTTAAATACAGAAAAGAGCCCCATAGTAATTGATAACTTATTGCCTGGCCTGGAGTTGGGAAGACCTGATGATTTAGACCTGAGACACTTATTAGGTGTGTAACTCTATTTGTCTCAGTTTCTTCAACTGTAAAATGGGCTGGAGAAGGAAGCAGCAGAAAATTAAAGCATCTTTGTCAAGAAAAATCCAAAAGGGATCCCAAAGAATGGAACACAACTGTAAATAACTGAACAAAACCTTCAAATTTGTTTTATCAGAAACTTTTTTTTAAGTGAAGACAGTCTGATGAAAGTAGTATCCTTAAGAGTGTAGAAACCATACTACAGCTTGTTTGATCATCTCTACCAATCAATATACTGCAATCATGAAGATATATTTGAAAGGCATTTTCATAATGAACAGAGCTTGCTTCAGAGCAAGTTCAATCCTTCCCCCATGATACTAGCTGAGTGACCCAGGACTAGTCATTTAATCCACCAGGCAAGTATGAATTACAGGGCAGTTGCATGGACAGAATTTTTTATTAGGAGTTCCCATACCTCTGAACACACAGGTGGAGTTAAATAACAACTATAGATAGGGAGCAGCTGGGTGGTGCAGGTCTGGCATCAAGAAGAGTCATCTTCCTGACTTTAAATATGGTCTCAGACATTCACTCATTCACTCTCTGTGTGTCTCTGGCAAATCACTTCACCTTGTATGCCTCA
Source organism: Sarcophilus harrisii (assembly GCF_902635505.1). Classification (NCBI taxonomy): domain Eukaryota; kingdom Metazoa; phylum Chordata; class Mammalia; order Dasyuromorphia; family Dasyuridae; genus Sarcophilus; species Sarcophilus harrisii. The sequence goes on from NC_045428.1 coordinate 492,589,761, forward strand.
GTTTCCTCATCTGTCAAATGAGTTGGACAAGGAAGTGACAAACCACTCTACTACTATCTCTGCCACAAAACCCCAAGTCAGACATGATTGAAAAATAACAGGCAGATGGAGGAGTGATCAATCAATATACATTTTCCATCTGTTTCTTACTGTCTCTGTGTGTCTCTTGTCTGTCTGTCTGTCTGTCTCATACACACACACACACACACAAGAGTTGTCAAGGACTCTAAGTTCGAATGTTCTGATTCTCCACAGATGACACACAGCAGCATGTTGAAAGGAACAGACAAATGAGGATGAGCAAATAATTCTATGAAAGCTGGTTAGAAGTGTGCAGACTCCAAAAAAGACCAGTGATAGTATTTCTATTACCATCCTCTTGGGAATAGACTCATTTCGATTTAGTGCTGTTTCCTGAAGGAAGCAAGCCACATAACTAAGTTCCACGTTTTATGATGGAGAGGCAGACACAGATAACAACTTTAACTTTTGCTCATTGATAAGCAGATCAGTAGGCTTCAATGTCAGGGTGACTGGGGTCAATACAGGTCTGAGAAGATAAACCACCACAACATTAGAGCTGTTTCCTAGAAAGCTACACAGTTATCTGCTCAAGAACACAAAGGAGATATTACAGTAAGATAGTAAAAGCTGCATTTCTGACATGAAGGCTAAAGAACAAAACTGGCTTGTCTCTAGAAAGTAACCTATTATGGGATGATAAGCTTTCCAAAATGTCTAAAATGAGCATCTCTAGGCTAAGGACAAACATACCAAAGCAGAAACCAAAATAAAACCTTTCTTAACTAGAACCAATAAAGCAAAGACATCATCGTTGTCTAGAAAAAAATGCCAATACCACAGTAGTAATTTATCATTTGCTACTACATTAAATTCAGAAATGTCTCTTAAATGTTCCTCATTAACTGAGCATATTATTCAATTCTGTTCTAAATTTCAAAATAGCTCTTTTAACTAGAAATGAGAAGCAAGGAGTCATACCGGATACCAGTTTGATAATTAAATGAGTTCCCCAATGTTTCAAAGTTAGGGAAAAATAGGAAAGGCACTGATCTTTGTTACCAGAAGCATCAGGATTTTTATCACACATTTAACAAAAGTGTAGGTACCTTTAAATGCCAGATACAAAAATAAATTGTGTTTGGTTTTTAATTAAGTCTTTATCTTTGTGCTAAAAAAAAATGTGCCTGGGGGTTCAGATTGTCATTTTAAACAAAAGTAAATGGTAAATGCCTTTTTACATGCAATACCATTAGATATAATTATGCAATGGGCAAAGCGTGTATCACACTATAAATGTCATTTGGTTTTACAGTTATAAACTCATCAACATTTATCAAAACATTGCCTGGAGAAAGAATGAGATGGCTACAGCGAGTGACAAATTCAATGCCATCTCTGAAAGCACATGATTTAAAGAATCACAGCAACGCACACGTGTGTTCTAATGGTCGCTTTCTCATCTGTTTAATTGAAATTCAAACCTTTCCTCCTCCCTGCAATCTCACAACTCCAATTGTGATTCAGGGTTTATCTTGCTCCCTAAACTCCCTGCCTGACACTGCCAAAGGTTGGCATAAGGTGTGGTATTCCAGCCACCTTCTACAGGTAAAGAAGCAGGCGTGTTCATCCAGCCTGCCTCTAGGATTTGATTTCAATTGCTTATTCAACCAGAATCTTTAGTTAGTAATCTTTTAATGGAGTTCTCTTCAAATGGAAGCCAAGGGACTATTACCACTCCATCTCCCTTATACAATAGGAGTTTGTTTCATATTTCTTGCACTGAATTGAAGCAATGCACTGGCAGAGATGCTTGAGAATGAGCGTTAGCTAGCACACTATGTTAACAGTTTTTTCGGAATGCCATTTCCCTAGCCCCATCAGTTTGGTTGTTATCACCCAGGGAGATTTGTCCCTTGAAGAACAAAATGGTTGGATTTTTTCCTCCTGAAGCGTACTTCTTTCTTTGTCCCTGCTTCAGTTTCATACAACTTATTAATAAAAACCTTGACGATAGTCCAGCACAGAAACTCCATCAACAATGTTTCTGCCAGATTAACACCTGTCATTTGCAGCACTGAGCTCCATTAAAGTCAAGGGGTAAAAATTGGAGAAATCATCTATCAACTAAATTTTTGGGGGGGGCGGGGAGAGAGAGAGAGAGAGAGAGAGAGAGAGAGAGAGAGAGAGAGAGAGAGAGAAATCAGTATAGCTGTAAATGTATTATTTTACTTTAATATGTTTTTCATGTCTTTATCTATATTCTTTACCCCCTTTTCTTTAAAGCTAGAAAATTCCTTAACCTCATGTGCATGAATAGCAAGGCAGTCCCCAGTCCCCACAAGGCAGCTGCCTGAAGGCATGAAGTAGGTGTGCAATTACCCTTTAACTTCAACCAGTCCTTCGCCTGCTTCTACCAAACCATGTTTCTTGTTCATGGCTCTTCCTTTCTGTGACTCCAAGGCTTGAAGAACCTCTGTCCTTTTCAGTTCAGCTTTTTTTCCCCCATCATCATCTAAAATCACGTCTCTACATGAAAACACATAGACTAGAAAATTAAAAGACCCAAGGTCTGGTCTCAGCTCTGCCACTAACAACTTTGTGCCTCAATTTATCCATTTATAAAACAGAGCTGAGCTCTACTAGTGGAACTGGAGACTTAGACCATATGACTATCCATGAGTTCTTAACTTTCTTTAGATAAGGAATGAAACTCTGGGAGGAAATCCTTTTTTCATTGTTCTAGAAGAAAATTTGGCTTCACTTAATTATTAGTGGGCTTACATCCCAGTACCATGCTGCTGCTATTCTAAGAACACAAAAATCTCCCCACGGCTTCGGAGATTTAGTTCTCTGCATTGTCTACTTAAGAGGAGACACTGAAAAAAATGACACAGGGAACTGGGACAGAAGTATGTTGGCAATGGCTGAGGTGTGCTTGGGTAATAAGGTCAAGAACTCTGGGGTTTTAAGTTTTCTCATCCATAAAATGGAAAAACAATTCCAGTTACTGGGATTTTGTGCACGTAAAGGCAAATGAAAAAAATCAGGTACTTAGAACTCCTGAACAGAAAAGGTATATTTGAATTCAAGATACTGTTTACTCTTTATGTGCTTTGATTTGAACTGTGTGGTATATTTGCCAGGAAACCATTAAGGCACAAATGAAGCATAGGAGGTAGGGAAGGAGGGGCAGGCATTTTGGGTAAGGCTTTTTTTTTTATTTTATTTTGGTAGGAAGGGAGAGAAATATATTTTGGTTAAAGATTCATTTTAACTATTAATCTAAAAGAGATGCAGTCAGCCTTAGTAAGGAGACAAATAAGAATACATTAGAAGATAATGGTGCATGTTCTATTTAAGGTTCAACATTTCGTGTTTTCCTACTACCAGAGATGCATTTTTAAAAAATTAAAGCTGTTCCCATTAGCTGCAATTTTCAATTTATTGATCTTTCCAAATATTCACAGAACATGGACAGGTACCTGTTTGGTGATTCAGGTTAGCAGCAGTTAAATTATTATCACCATTACTTGCATTTAATTTCAAGCTTGTTAACTCAAAGCTTGAGAAAGAAGGCAGGAAAACAGGTTATTTAAAATTGATGTGTTTTATCATTACCCATCATTAAAAAATGATGCTGTTGTATCATTTCAGAAGTAGCAGGGAGTGAATATTTAATGCTTATGCTAGTATTTATTAATTTGATATTTCTACACTTTTTTAGTGAATGACTATTTAAAATGATTGTGGGGTTTTGTTTTGTTTTTTAAACACACTGGCATTTAACTTCTACTTGAAAAGCATTTGTATCTGAGCTTAAAATCTATTCAAGAGCATTAATAAAAATTGAGGGACTGTTGAAGACAATAAATGGCATCAGGTTTATGAGGAATAAAAGTTACACTACAGAGGAGGCATTGGGGAAAGAAAAATATACAGGAGAAGGAAAAGGAAGAACTGCAGTAATACACCACTTACAATTTCTTCCTCCTCCCCCACCAAAATCCACTTTAGACCAAATAAAATAGCACCAAGTGAAAAGAAAGAACCTGCACAGATAACACATTCATGCAAAAACATGCATGCCTACATAAATTGGTGTAGAGGTATATGTATGTAAATATGTATGCAGGTATGCAACCACATGTAAAAGTGGAAATGCATGCTTCCACAAATGATTTGGCTATATTAATGTATATGTACTAGAAAGGTGTGCCCATCTACTCCTTTATGGCTCTACTCACCATATCTGAAAATTTTCAAGTCAAGATACTTCTCTCTTAAAACAACTACTCTTAGATAGTCTTCCTTTTTTTTTTTTTCCTTTGAGAATTTAAGTTTCCTGATGGCAGAACTGTGTTCCCTTTTGGATTTGCATACCTAGCATTTAGCACATTAGTTGGCACAGAAAAAAATACCTAACGTATGCTATTTTATGCATTCATTCATGTTGAGATCAGGAAGCATTAAAAGAAAAAGATTTTATACTGCTCCTTCTCTTTGCAGCATGAGAATCAACTTGGCAAGTAAGGGAAAAGTCCTTTTGGAACAAAAGACTTATTAAAAAGAATTTGTAGATTAAAAACAAACAAACCCTTTACCTAGACCCTCAACTCTGATTCCATTCAATCTGATGCAACAAACTTTTATTAAGTGTTTATTAATGTGTGTGGTATATAAAAAACCTAACTTCCCTCTTTCAGAATGCCTCAACATTCCCACCACAACATTCCTGTTCTCCATTTTGTTTGTGGGCAAACCATCCCACTGGCACACTGCAAAAGCGGACAAAGAAAAGTCGATCTGTGCTGAACACTAATAAAGACCACATTTTCTCAACAAGATTGCATCCAGTAAATTGCGTGCCTGAGGGCAACGTACAGAATGGGGAAGGCTTGTCAACTATTGAACATCTCACAGTTGGTAGCCAATAGCCAGCCTGAATAGACAGGAACATATTGCTAACCAGTAATACCCCTCCCTCCAGTTCTGCTTTCAAAACAGTCCTTTACTGTGACCGAGGTTTTTATTATTATTAATTATTATTATTATGCAGTACTGATACCTTGAAAGCTGGCTGTCAATAACCAACACCAATTTTGTAGCACAGGTCAAAATGAAAGCATGATCTGACAAAATATGTGAAGTTCAAAGCTTTCAGAAATGCTTGCTTAAGAGAAATACATGAATGATTTTCCTTTTAATTTAATAACAACAGAATGGGCATTACAGAAGATTTCTCCAATGTTATAATCCCATGGTGCAACATAAGTGCAAAATACCATTATTAAAAACAAATTCGAGCCCAGATGGTTTCATTCTATGTTTCACTGGCAGACAGAATGGCTAGATTATACTTTAGACAAGATTTAGGCAGGTGCTCTAACAATAGATTTTAATTTTTAGTGAAGTTAATTATAACAACTTAAAATTTTTCCAATTCTTGTCTTCCAGTTCCAAGGAACATAACAGTGCAACTTCTGGTATCACTGGGATGGTGGAAAATTTCCTTTATAACTTTCCTAGAGTCTCTTCTCAATTTAGGCTTGTTAGGAGAAGAATGTTTGTAACTCCTGCAGCCAACAATGTAGAAGATTATCTGATCAAGACTTTTTAATTTCATTTTCAAGAATAGAAAAGTCACAAACAAACATTTAGCAAGTGTCTACCATGTGTTAGGGAGGGAAAGACCAATAAGAAACAATCCCTGCTTTGGAGGAATTTGTGATAAAAGTCAGGGGGACAATATATGCACATAAACAGAAATGAATGAATTAAAAAATCATCAATAATCACATATTAAGTCCTTACTATGTAAATATCAACCACTGTGGAAATGATGGGTATACAAAGAAAGGTAAAAATAGATCCTGCCCTCCAAAGCTCCCATGAAATACCCATAAACTGGCATTTAACCTGTTTGAAACCTTTAATGAAGGGGAACCTACTACTTGCCACAGTATTAGATTGCACAACAATTCTTATTGATAAGGAAGTTGTTCTGTTACCAATCCCAAAGGTATCTCTTTGCAACTAACACTCAATATTCCTGATTCTGCCCTCTGGGCTAAAAAGAACAAGTTGAATTCTCTCAATCCACACGAGTCCTTCAAATGCTTGAAGAAAGCAAACATGAACGTACCAAATCTCATCTCTATCATCACTTACCCCCAAATAAATGCCCAGTTCCTTTAAATCCCAATGACATGGATTCAAGCACCAGAACCTGAACACAGTGCTCCTCAAAATAATAATGAGAAGAGTACAGAGCAAAGATTCCCTATTTTACCAATGGAGAAAGACATTTCTTTCTCAAAAACATAAGACTAGTACTCACATTAAACTATGCTTTTGGACAATAGGATCATAGGATTATGGATTATATTGTAGAGGAATAAAATCATAGCTTCCCCTTGAGATACTACAGACTCCTTTGACTTTCATTGTTCATATGAATTAACGAGGAAATTGAATGTTTTCTAATGTGTCTCTAGAATAAATATATTTGTCTTTCGGTATACTTATATATACATAACTGTTTTTGTGTGTGTCATATGATATATGACATGGTACATGACATTTGTTATTACTATTCTAGCATCTTGGAGATGAAACTTTACTTCCTGAATTTTATAAAAATAAACTATTCCAAACAAAATTTTTCCAAGAAGAAGACTGAAAAGAATCCTTCTGTTGATGAAAACAAGTGTTCTTTTTTCACACATACCTCAAAATATTAAATATTTATTTAAAAAAATCTATTTTACTATGTGAGCCATTTTATCTCTAATTAGATTTTTTTTTTACTATAACCAAAAAACATAGCTAACGCAGCTCAATATGCTATGGTATTCTACCATCTTCAAATGAAATTGAATCTGGCCAGTATTCTATGTGTGATTTGCATATTGTATGCATGTACAAAGCTAAGTCCCTTTTCATGAAAGGACAACAGACTTGGCTGCACTGCATGCTAACATCAAACCACTGGATTTAATCCAGTTAAATACAAGCCTTAATTAGGAAGACATTTGCTGTCCAGTAAAGGATGTGAATCTTGAGTTAATCACCACTACAGACTATCTTATTTCTGTATTTCAGAAGTTATAAAGAAAAAGAAAAGAACAGACAGCATGGTGCATGTAAAGAATTCACAGAATAGTAGGAATATTAAGCGTCTCAAACAAATACACCATATTTCTCAAAGAACAGCTAAGCTATCATTGATGAAAGTGTCTGGCCTTGGCATTCAGGTTAGGCATGAATTGCAAACCTGGACCACAAAACTGGGCACTTTTATCCCCCAGATTGCATTCAGAGCAGTAAGCTTGTGTGTCTAGCTTTTTTATGTATATATTTGAAAGAGGAGGGGAGAGAGGAGAAAAGAGAACAGAATCTGGGGGTCCCAGTGGAGGGGCGACTACATATGAATATGCTTTTTTATTGCTTCATTCTCCAAATTGCTTTATTTGGGCTAGAGATGAAAAATACTGGAAATTATATGCAGCTTACCTTTCAGATAAGAAAGCAGAGGAAGAAAAGGAACAGGGGATTAATTATCAATCCTACAGAATGAACTTTACCCTGATAAAGTAATATAGTCCCTACAGGCAGAAAAGATGAAAAAAATTATACTATGTTTAATACACAGTCAGTTTTTCATACTGTATACAAATCAAAGCAGGTCTTATGAAACAGCTACATCTCAGATCTTTGCAGGGCCAAGGTATATCATCGCCATCAGAATTAAATGAAGCAACTAGTTCTAAGCATGTGACAACATTCCTAGCGAGCCCAGCATACAAGAAGATATCAAAAGGTACATTTTTTTTCTCAAGATCTGGTCACCTTGAACTTGGAGAACTATCTTTAGTCCTCAGCATTCACTGATTTTTACTTTACATGACAACAACTTAAACTGATGTTAGACATGGGATACTTATTTGTAATGGAAAAGTGCAATTCATAGCATTTCTAACCTTACCTTTATCTAACTGCCAGCATGATTAGATATCTATAGTAGCCAGAAGAAACTGAGATGGATGTACCACAAATCGATATCTCCTCCATTAAATGGGGAAAGCTAGAGGAAGACACCAAGACCCTCCCTACCTGCATGCTTGTCTCAGTGTTCTGAGAACAGTGGGGGAGGGAGGCTTTATGAATGTCCCACTTTAATAGGTAACTTCTACTAGTGCTTAGAGAAGATCCCTGTAAAATACAGATTCTGTATTGTATCCTTGGCACTTCACTTACATTCCTTAACAAAATGATGAGGAAGAACGGGAGAAAAATGGAGAACTGATTCATTTTAGAAAAGGACCTGAAAAATTAGATAGAGTTAGTAAAGGCCTCCATGCCCCAAGAGAAAAAGGGGCCTACTATGCTATTCTCAAAGAAAATTCCCAAGCGTTTTTACCATTTTCCTATTTGGAATTACAAATACTAATCTGTTTCAGAGCTGTCAAAATTGCAAAAGCCACTGTTATCCAGTCTGAGATTTTGAAAGGCTTCAGCCATATTTCCTTTGCCAAATAACAGGACTCACTTTTCAAGAAAACCATTTAATTCTACCAGTGTTTAAAAATGAGTCTGTTAGAAAAGATGGATCCTAAGACCCAAGGCAAATATGCAGTACACATTATACCCCATGTGGAAATACATGAACTGTCTATAGCTACAACAATTTTTCAATGAAACCAACATTAGTTCTTTATACATAAAAGAATTTGCTTTTCAGTGAAACTACTGAGAAAAATGAAGCTAAAAATTTTTCTCTCTAAATGTTCACAGAAGCTATTATAATAATGAAATTTAAACATAAAATTAGCTAATTGGCTTCTTTTTTTCCCAGTATTTGCTGTTTATGATACAGCAAGTACCACTATCTTTTACACAATGAATACAACTACCTCCCACATAAAAATATCTTTCAGCTTGGAAGATTATTAAGAGTTGGTTAGATTTAGCTTTAGTTTAGTTCCCCCTGATGTTTTATTTGCACTCTGAGACTCTCAATGAATGAATGACATTTGCAATCCTATCTTGGATATATTTTTTAAAGGAGTGATTAAACTAAAATCATCATGAGGAGGGCAAATACACTAAATGAAGATACAGAAAACATCTTGGTACTCTATGCTTTTGTATGAAAGGGGACTTTTCTTTTAGTTTACACTTTTTGTTGCATTTTACACTCATTTTACAGATGATCCTAAAAATAGTATTCATTTGAGGGAAGAAGTATTAACAGGTTTCCATTACAAACTCAAAATAACAAAAGTATACATATCCTGGGGCTCAATTTCTATCATTATCTTTTCCAGGTATTTTGCAATGCAATCCTCAGGGTTCAGTAAGGCAAAATGGTTATTACTGGGGTTCTCCACAATGATTGGACTATAAAACAAAGGTCTAGAAAAATTCCTGTGCTCCACTCATTGATTTGTGCAGTCAGGCACCCTAATGTTCATCCGTGGAGGGTAGATGAATCTAGAATGTATCAGCAGCACTTCATCCAGTGCTTGTCTATAATAGGTGCTCAATACATATTTTCTGAAAGACAATAGATTGGCTGACTATAGTAGTAGACTCTGGTTTCGCTCCAAATTAGGCCAGACCCAACAACAAAATTACATGATTATCAATTCTGATGGACATGGCTCTTTTCAACAATGAGGTGATTTCAGGCCAGTTCCAATGGTCTTATAATGAAGAGAGCCACCTGCACCCTGGGAAAGGACCACAACATAGTATTCACTCTTTTTGTTGTTTTTTGCTTGCATTTTATTTTCTTTCTCATTGTTTTCCCTTTTTGATCTGATTTTTCTTATGCAGCAAGATATATAAATATGTATACATATATTGGATTTAATGTATATTTTTACCATGTTGAACATATACTGGATTACTTGCCATCTAGGGGAAGGCGTGCGGGGAAGAGAGGGAAAACTGGAACACAAGGTTTTGCAAGGTCTAATGTTGAAGAATTATAAATGCATATGTTTTGAAAATAACAAGGTTTTAAAACAAACAAACAATGAATTAGGCCAGATCCCTTCCTTATACCAGGGAAGTCCAAAAAAGGTACATCCACTCACAGAGTCCCTGGATAGGAATAATTCCCTATCAATTTGACCTGGAAACTTCCATTTATCATCTCAATCCTTATTTAATATAAAACTGAATTTCCAAAAGAGAAGCTTGTGGAATCTCAAGGATCTACAATCAGTATTCAAGTAGTACAGCAGTGCTGTGGCAGAGTGGGAAGAATGTTGTAATTCAAGTCAGAAAATTAAGGTCTGGGCTCTGTTAATAACCTAATTATACAAGTATAGTTGAGTCACTCATTTTTCTAGGTCTCAGTTTCCTAATCCCTAAAATGGGGTGATTAACACATATTATCTGCCTCACAGGATTGTAGAAAGGAAATTGTTTGGTAAAGCTTACCACTTAGACATAACTGAGAGTTGTTATTTTTTAGGGCCAGAAGATCTATTCTTCTTGAGGGGAGAGGAGGGAAGCAAATGTTGCCATAGGCAAAGAACAGTAGCTAGAATGGTTCCTGATGAGAGAAATCTTGATTTTAGGCAATCATCTGTAGAGGGGAGAATGAAGCCCTAAAAATACAGGGGGAAAGAAAGGAAAAACTGGCAGGGATTACGGGCAAAATCAAAGGATAAAAATAAAAGAAAGTCCTCAATAGAAGAAGCTTGAAAGCTACTGCCCTTTAACTTATCTCAATGCAAATGGACCCACGAATCCATCTTCTGCTCCACTGTGGGCTGAATTATACCTCACATGGTACACTAAAGACAGCCATGAACAGTTTTTACAGCTTTGATGAATGGGTTTTTAGTTGAGGTTGCATTACGAGAACAAAACAAGCAGTCGTGAATCACAAGACTTTATGGGTCTGCTGTTTTGTATAGTTTTCTAAAATTAAGTCTCTAAATTATAATCCACCCCCATTAGGAAAGTAAGCCCAGAGAGCAAAAGCATTCTAGTGGCTGGCTATGCAGTAAGAGAGGTGCTGGGATCTTTGTGCCTGGAGAGACTAAAATATAAGTAAATTGAGAGGCGTGAGAGCTGGAGAGAAAAAGAAAGTCTACCTAGGGAAAAAAAATACCAAGAGATGTTTACTATACTCAGTTTAAGAGGCTGCCACCAAAGAAGAGATGTTGGATTTGCACTGGTATTCATACAGGAGATGGACAAGCAATGATCAGAGACCATGACATTCTCAAATTATAACAGAGATAAATCCATATTTTGGTGTCAGGCTAGAGAAAACCCAATAGCCATTTATTTATTGATCATTCCCTTTAAGTTCTGACTGTTTGGTACAGTGAAAGGGATACAAAAGAAAAATAAAATACAGTTACCACTCTCAAGATGTTTGACATCTTGCTGGTAAAGGTTAAGAATTAAGTGAGTAAGAAAAATGTAAAAATAATAGCAAATAGTCAATAAGCATTTAATAAGCACTTATATGTCAGGCAATTTCCTAAGCCAAGGGGATACAAAAAGAGATAAAAAAAAAAAATCCAGTCCTTGCCTTCAAAGAGTTCACAAGCAAACAATGTATTGAAAAAGTATCACATATATAGGTGTTATATTGAATGGAAATGTTTACAAGTACCCTAAGATCTCTGGAAAAGAAAAAATTAATGTTACTGGCATAGTAGGGAAAGAATTCTTATAGAAGTTGGGAATTGAACTAGACTTTGAATCAATTAACAAGCATTTATCCAAGACACTATGCTATCTACCTAGGATACACGTAAAAAACTAGTGCCCTTGCCCTAAGAGCAATAACTGCATACTGTTTAAAGTAATGCGAAGGTTTTCTACATCAACATGAAAATTAATAACAGAAATAAATTTTCAATCAACCAATTCAATCCAAGGAGCATTTATTCTGTATTAGTTGCATGGAATACAATGGAAAATGTGAAACAGTCCTTACCCATATGGGACTCATGTATTTCTGGGGAGAAAAAAAAATACACAAATAATTAGATACAAGTAAAAGAAAAGTAGTTTCTGTATGATAGGGAAGAGATTCACAATGTAAGGAGATCAGGAAAGACTTCATTTAAGAGGTCGATTCAGCTGAATTCTGAAAGGAGAAAAGGATTTTCCAAGAGGAAGAAAAAAAGAGAAATTTCCAAGGCCAGTGATAGAATGTCCCATGGAAAAAAAGAATAGACCAGTCTGGCAGATCTCTATTGTGTATGAAGGGGAGTAATAGGAAATGTTTGAAAAAACAGACTTGGATTGCCAAGGACTTGAAGAGGTAGTCGTTAGTTTTTTATTCTCAAGAGAGCAGACAACCACTGAAGGTCCTTAACCAGGAAGTAACATCAAATTTGTACCAGAAAAATAAATAAAATCTTACCCAATCACCTTATTTGGAAAATAGGAAATATGAGGCTAAAGATGATGTCACCAACAAATCTCTTCAATTATTTAAAAGTTAGGTTTTCTTCCTCTAGCATCAAAGGTTTTCTGGGATGGCCCAAGATAGTGAAGACTGTGTTACTAAAACCCAAGCACTGAAAGCTTCTCAGCTTCTAGTAAGCAGATTTCCAGTAATGAATTCCTTGGTAGTTCTGGGAGAAGATGAGCTATATTCTGAGAAGTTCATTACTAGGATAGTCCTAGCCCCATCATACTTCTTTTCCAAGCTACAGTTAACTGATGAAAACCATGTGCTAAGCCAAGGTGTCAAAAGAAGAGCATGTAAAGATAGTTCTCATCACACCTATGAAAATACTAATCCTGGAAGTAATGGAGTAAGTCTATGAAACAAAACAAAAAAGCTGAGGAATGTATACTTCAAAAAATAAACAAAACATCAAGACACACAGGTTTAAGAGTTAAATAAAAACCACAATTTTATGTGCACTTGCTATTTAAAATAATGGATTCTGATAAATGAGAAAAGGTCCATAATTTAGAATTTTCAAGTAATCTCCTCCCAAGGGTTATGTTGTAAGCTGAAATCAGAAGTTCTGAAATATTTTATATGCTTGTAGAACTGTGAGTGTTTTTCTATTTCACTTTAAAGGAGTCCAGTAACTAATGTTCTCTCATTTTCAATGTACCCCTAGGGTACTAAGGTTAATAAAGGATTTTCTAAGCTGGTCCCTATTAAAAGACCCAAGTCTTTACTTCTTTGTAAGATGGACTCTATCCAAGAATGCCATGGAAGACAAAGAATCCAACTGGTTCAGTGGCTCAATCCAATGAAGCATTCACTCTCAGCATCTGACAGCTAAATCTCAATGCTTTCTGACAGTATGAAGGATGGCTAATTTCTTACGTTCTCACTGGTAGTTCTTAAATTCTCACCAATGAACCAAATGTTGATCAGTCAATGCCAAGGACACATAAACCAAATTGCCAACCCTCTGCAAAACAAACTTCAGTGTCTCAGGAGAGTATACCATTAGCTTTCAAGCTTAAAATCGGATTAAACACTTCATCTGTTCCTAGTATATACATGGATATATAGACACACACACAGAATGAAAACAATTACAGATACCACCTGCCTTTGCAAGGAAAAGGGAACTTTTGACAGGTGGCCTATAAATATAGGGTCCTGACAGCTGAGAGTACAAGAGCTGAGTGTATTTTAGTTGGCTTCTTAATCAGGTGCTATTCTGAAAAATGATGTTCCCTAGATAAGTAAGTCATCACTGAAATTTCAAAAATGACAACAACAAAAAAAATTTCATGCAATTGTTACTAATCTATACCCAAAGCAGCTTTCTTTACAACTGGGATAAACAGAACTTACAATGTGCCATTCCCCCCACACACACACACACCGGCAGATATCCTGTGAAGGTGAGCAATCTGTTGCATCATAAAAATCTTCTCCCCCACCCCTAGAAATAGCAAATAATATTTAGATCCTATGTTTGCAGGAGAGTTAGAAAGCAGGGTCAGGCTTCTCTCTTGAAAAAAAGAATCACAGAAAAATGAAATGTTTTGTACAAGGGAGAATAGGGAGTAAATTCAGTCCCTCAGATTCCTCTTTGCACTATACCAGAGCCTCTGGCAAATCCTCCTAGAACCCCATAAAAGGAAATAAAAGTAAACGTCATTTTCCCCAGACCACTGCCTAAATATTTATAAGTTTGCTTTCTTTTTTAAAGTCCAGAGCTTGTAGCTTATTTACAGGACTGGTTTATGTATAATGTATGCATTTTTAAATGAAATTTAAATGCAGCAACCAAACGGATCACATACTGATGAAATCAAATTTCCATTACTCTGTCCTAAACTACCGTATCAAAGACTTTAAAATACCTCAATAATATTTTAATCACAGAACTAATGCCCTCTCCAAGCCCAAGTCATGCAGACAGAATCTTTCATGGCTGCCTGGGGTTCGCAATTGAAAAAGAACCAAAAACTGAGGTAAACATCCATCTTGGTGGTTCAATTTGTGATGTTCTGAGTGGATAGATCCTGCCTCTTATAGGACTACCTTTCTCCCAATTAGGTAACAATTTTGCCAATTAGTTTTCCCAGAGACTCAGCCTCACAAAAAGAAAAGAGAAAAAGAAGAAACAGGGTGTCAGGAAGGTTTCTGCACCTCCTGTCACATTGCTACTGATTAAAGAGTCTCTGAAAGAACAGAAGGAAAGTGTATTTCAAGTACAACAGAACCTTTCAGTGAAAGTACATTCACCTAACTGAAAAGCAACTTGAAGCAGTTATTTTTATACCCCCCAAATGCTGAATCATTCTTCAAATTATTTCATAAAAATCAATAAAAGGGAAGTAGTTCTCCCCAAAGTCTGCACCCAAATCAGGGCTTGTTTGAAATTAATACCTTTCCCTGTTTAGGTTTAGTTCACGTAGCCAAAGATAGGCAGGAACATACTCAATTCTCTCAATTAAGCAATGTTCTATGGGAAAAGAAGGCCTGGAAGCCCTTGTGCAGATTTTCCTGTTAAGTTTGCACTTTCATATCCTGCCATGCTAATAACAAGATGGCTGGGAATGGGACTCCAACACATTTTTCCATAAGGACTATTCTATTAGTTGTATCTATTCTATTGAAGAACAAAGTAACAAAAAGAAAGCAAATCCAGTTGTCTGGCTTAAGATCACAAACTGCACTGTTTCGATAAGGTTTCCATCATCCTGGCACAATACATACATTTTCATAAATTGCCCAGGCACTCTGACCACCCAGATGACAGAATGTGGGTGTTCACAAAATGAATTATAATGTTGCCACACAAAAGTCATCATGGGTAACCAAAGCCCAGAATGGGAGGGATAAGGTTCTGGCATTCAATTTTGGCAATGTTATTGGGGAGGTTTATATCAAGTTATCTTTCTGGCTTTGTCACATACTTCCTTTTTTCAAGAGTTTATAGGATCAAGGACTTAGAGCGTAAGGGGCTTTGGAGATCATTAATCCAACCTTCTCCTTTTAGAAATGAAAAAATGGAGGCTGTGGGAGGCTAAGTGATCGGTGAAGCTTCACACAGCCGTGGGAGGTGGGATTTGATTTCAGCCCTTTCAGCTTCCAAGGCTTGTGCCTTATCTAAAGGCAAAGTGGCAGAGTGGATGGAGCCACACTGGCCTCGGAACCAAGAAGGCCCTGCTCAGTGCCAGGCACTACACTAAGTGCTCAGGATACAAAGAAAGGCAAAAACAACAGTCCATCCTCTCAGAGTCCACAGGAGACAACGTGCAAGCAGCCACCTAAGAACAAAACACACAATGAACAAAGGGGAAGCATGCTCAGAGAGAAGGTTCTGGCATGGAGAGAGAATGAGAAAGGCTGGTTGTACAAGGTAAGAGTATAGGTAAGAGCTGAGGGCAGGAGGGAGAGAGGGAAGAAGTGGAGAGGGGAGGAGGAGAAGAGAGAGGAAGGGGGAAAGGGAAGAGAGAGAAACAGACAGAAAGAAGGGGGGAGGGAAAGAGATGAGAGATAAGAGATGAGAGAGAAGAGATGAGAGAGGAGAGAGGAGAGAGAGAGAGAGAGAGAGAGAGAGAGAGAGGCAAAATAGAAGAAAGAAGAGGGGAAGGAAGCATCATATGTAAGGAAAGCAAGGAGGGCAAGGTTACTGAATCTTAAAAATATATGTAAGGGAATGAGATATGAGTTAGAAAAAGTGGACATGGACCAGGTTATGAAAACAATATTATATCTGATTCTGGATGTAATTGGGAGCCACTAGAATCTGTTGAATAGCACAAGTGACATGGTCATCCTTGTGCTTCACAAAGATCAATTTGACAGCTGAATGGAGGATTAACTGGAGTAGGAAAGACTCTAGGCCAAGAAATAAGTCAGAAGACAACTGCAATAGGTGATAAGGGTGTGTACCAGGACAGGGAAAGCGTCATAGGTAAGAAAAGAAAGCCCAAGCTAAAATCCTGCAGCTATCTACTAGTAATGTTGCCCTAGGCAAGTTATTTAACCTTTAGAAATTTTAGAAAGACATCTAAGACTTTAAGGTTGCAGAGAAGGGGCTATGGCAGAGAAAGGTTCCTTGTCTAAAAAGTTTCTTATACAAATAAAACCACAAATTCAGTATAGATCCCTACTTTTCAAAAAGCAAGAATTATTGTTGTTCTTTGGACATCTCAAATGCTTACCCCATGGCCTTCACATTTATACTAAGTTCTTCTCTTGTTTTAAGGTCTAGCTCCGACACCATATCCTCCTTATGAAGCCTTGCCTTGCACCCCTATTAGAATCACAGATATATCTTTATGGAGTTGGAACCTGAGATGCTGTCAAAATCCAACCCTTTCATTTCACATTAATTAATGTTTAATCTCTCATGCCAATATTCAAAGTTTTCCTATTCATAAATGTGCCTTGTTATAGTAATTTTCCTGGAAAACATGAAGATAAAAAATAAGGTCTTTGGGGACACGAACTGAGTCTTTGTTCACTTTTATATTTCCAATGCTTGACACAGTACACTGCACATAATAAAAGATTAATAAATGATTTGTGAATTGAATATCATAGAATCATATATTTAAAGCTATTAAAGGATTCCTGTAGAGGTAATTCAGTCTAATCCCCCCTTTTAATAGATGAGACAACTGAGGCCCACAGAGGTTAAGAGATTTGTCCACATATGGTAATAAGTAGCAGAACCAAGCGGTGCACTTTGCCAATTCTTCTGAATCCAAATCTAGCCTCTTTCCACAGTACAATGAGGCCACTCACAGAATGATAGACAACTTAAACACAGTTATTTAATTATCCATACCAATAATTATCTGTACTCTTAATTATCTATGCTAAAGGACACTGGCAGAGTTAATGCAAAACAACATAGATAAGTTCAGGATAATTTATATTTTGTTTATAGTATTTTTATATTTACGTAAAATATGGTCTCATGTACTAGAAATTTTCAGGACTTCAAACTAAATAGAAGAAAATTAGATTTTATGTGCCTTTTTACAAAACTGTTTTCATCATGTGCTTGGGCATTAAATATTTTATTTGCACTAGAGAAGACTTTATTCAAAGAAATTCTGTAACAAATTGATTTATAAAAATAAGGAATTACCCATTTAGTTGGCAAGGTGACATAGTGGATAGGGTATTGATCCTGGAGTCAGGAGGACTCATTATGATGAGTTAAAATCTGGCCTCAGACACTTACTATCTTTATGACCCTGGGCAAGTCACTTAACTCTGTCTCAAGTTTCTTCATCTGTCAAATGAGTTGAAGAAAGAAATGGCCAATCACTCAAGTATCTCTGCTTTAAAAAACAAAAACAAAAACAACAACAACAACAACAACAAAAACAAATGGGGTCACAAAGAGTTGGACATGACTGAAAAATGGCTGAGCAACAATCATCCACCAATTTAACTGGTAAGTGAACTTGGATTTTTATTTACTGGTTTTATGTAAAGAAAAGATGCCATACTGCCAAACTTCCAAAGAAGACAGGGAGCTGCTCAGCTTATCCATACTACCTGCCTGCTCACTGCTCCATGCTGGGAAAGGAATGAGTCAACTCTACTCAAACCAATGCAATACAGCCTGAACTCCCAGGTCACACTCCCATAGTGCTTGGTTTCATCCTGTTTTATGCTTTCCCAGGCAAGGTGGGAAGAGATTTGTTGTTTTAAAGGCTTTTCAGGTTGACTGTTCTCACCAAGAACTGAGAAAGCCAAAGGGGATTTTTAAAATTGCTATACCTACTCAACATGCCTTACCCCAGTCCTCCTGTAATTCCCTGTTCCTGAGGGTGAGGAAGTGAGTGGAACTATCACTTAAGGATCCCTCTCTTCTCTAGTAAGTAAAAATTGACTGGATCAAGGGTTTGCAAAAGGTCAGGCAATATTCACCAGGGATTTGTACATCTTCCCTACCTCAGTTTTGCAGGGTTTCTTAATGGGATTCTTTTATAAATGGGCGGCTCTTTACGACACTATTAATTTTACAAAGTTTGTTTTTTTTTAAAAAAAATAAAAGAAAATTGAGGCAAGAGTGAGCTTCAGGATGATGAAAAGGAAATTTACAAAAAGCAGAACACTCTTCCTCCACTCCCTAAAAACTGGAGGGAGCTGACAGCATGGGAATGCATTCTACTAATTCCTCCTTCCTAAACATTTCAAGTCAGTTACACAGTGGAGAAGAAATGAATTTTTAACTTCATTTATGATTTTGAGTAGGAAATTAAAACCTGAACCTGGGTAAAAGAAAGGAGGCCTGATGTATTTGATCAGAGGCATTTTATGAAGAACTTATTATCAGATGGGAATATCAAATGAGAAACAATCACTGGAGAAGCCCCAAGAAAACACCAGTATTTGACAAAATAAAGTATAAGCTGATGGGCTTCAGGTGTCTGATGGTAGTGAGGATAAGTAAAAGGAGAAAATTGGAGCAAATAAGATGAATGATGTAATTAAGACCTAAGGACAGAAAGAGAAAGGGAAAGAGAAATCTGAGCTTGGGTGGTCATGAAAAGTAAGCTACTCCAAACAGAGACACATTTTTGTAGAATAAGGCCTACTGGGATCTTCATATCTCTTAATATCTATCTACATTTGAGTAGGTGAGGGCAAAATTTGGACGGGAATATGTCAAATGTTTGGTGCTGACTCGCATACTCTCACCAAACTCCTCTAAATATAATACTGGTACCAGCTCACCTTCATCTGCTTAACAGTATCTCAACACTGCTTCCCACTCAGTGTACATAGACTGATTGCTTTCAAGATACCGCAGAGCCCAACACGAAAAAATTACTATAGCAACATTGGAAGCTCTTTTTAACAGAGAGGCAGGTAGATGGAGAGGGGAGAGAAATGAGGAGTGTCCACCGTCACCCATTCTGAGAGATTGTTAACTGGAGAATATATGTTCCATAAAATAATTAATGCTTTGGGAAAAAATATTCTAATTGAACTTACAGTAATTCTAAATTTTCTTTTTGAATGACACAAAAGATATAATCATTGCCTTTCTTTCTCCAGAGGCTTAGGAGAAAAAAACCCTTTGTGGAAGTAATATCTTCAGTGTTTGAAAGACAGTCTTTTTATATGAAACAAATTCTGGATTGGGTTACTAAAAGCATCCACCTGCTTATCAATCTAAAAGCTGCATCTTTAAAGGTCACAAGTGAAGGAAAATCAGATAGACTCATTCTAATTCCTAGCAAACGGGAGCTCATTTCTCACCAAACCACCCTGCAGTGCTCAGTAACATGACCTTTCACTTACAAAGAGAACAGCAGATTTCTGTCTCTCATGTGCTATCCTTCCTTCCTCTTCAGGAATTAAATGCAGTTTTGATATTATCATTACACACTTCCATAACATGCCACTGAAAGGTCCTATATATTAATATTACTTTTCCTAAATATCTAGCAGTATCGTTCCTACAATCTGCTGCAAAAGGACAAATCTGAGTGAATAAGTTTTATTTTATACAACTGCATAGTAAGAGAAATCCCTAAAAAGAAATATGGCATAGTACGAGCGTGAAATAAAGAGTCAATAGAAAATAAAACTAGCACTTGACTGTTCATTCCTCTGAAATTTGGACATATTTGGACAATATAACTAAGAGCAATGTTAGGACTGTTGTCCATGGAATAGGGACATTGGAAAAACAGACCAGAAACAGGAGACTTTCCTGTCTCGGAAGAATTTAATAGAATGTCTTCAGCCTCTAAGCTGGGCAATACAAGAACAGCTAGAAGTTTTATAGACTAACAAGGTGACAAAACCCCTCTATCGGCACCAAAAACCTTGTCCCTGGCACACAGTAGGTGTTTAATAAATGTTTACTGATTGTCCAAATGAAGTCAAAGTAGTTAAAATGCAACATATACCAACAACTCAGGGGTGATGGAAATACTTGAATATTTTAAAGATCTATGAGTTCCTCAGTATGTGTATGTTCTCCATCAATAGAGAACATGACCCTTTGTGCGATTTGGTAGACTGTCATAAAAAGATATTACTGTGGCTGAAAAAACTCATCATAGGGTTTGTCAATCATGTTAGTATAAAGCTCTCTGAATTTACAAATGCTAATTCTATAGATATGTGTACAGAGCCTTTCCAATCTAGTAGTAAAAACTTAGCATTTACATAGTAATGTAATTTTATATCTTCACAAAAACCCTGGCCTTAAGTGCCAATATTATCATCATTCTACAGATGAGGAAACTGAGTCACAAAAGGAGCTTAAGGGCTGGAGGAAGTCTGAGATTTCATTTGAATTCAAGTCTTTGTGATCTAGCTGTCATGGAGTGTACTTTGCTGATTAAAACAGAGAATAAGAGTCAAATCAAGGCATAGAAACCTATTTTATATACTATTTTTCAAAAGTAAAAAAAAATGTAAAATTTCCCAGCTTTTTGAACAATGAAAACATCAATAAGTAAAAAGAGGAATCTATCCTCCAGATGCCAAAATATTTTGTAAAATATAAGCAACAACTATTATATTCCTATGGACAGAACATGCACATGTAAGGATACTGTGCCCCAAGTGGAGGGACTCAATTGACAGACTAATAAACATGTTAATAATGTGTCTTTATGGACTTTTTGCAACTTTTCCAATTTTGACTATTTCCATTGCAATCTCTTTCATTTTGCTAAATAGGAGATGAAACCTCAGTGCTACTTTTATTTTTTCACTTTTGTTTCTTATACTATTAGTGGAGCAGCCTTTAATGCATATAGTTGTAATGAAGCATTTGTTTGTAACCTTTGACCTGGGGAATGGTTCTTGATCACATCATTATATTTGTTTGTATAATTTGTATTATCTCAGAACTTGTCACTTATATGGATGTGAAGACCTCCCCCCAAAGTGCTTCCAAAACAGTTTCTCCCCTGAAATCATAATGGTGTTTCATACCATTTTAGTAAGATTATAACAAATTCATTATTAAGAGTGTTGATTAAAATGGAAAGGGACTAAAGCCATTATATTTCCCTACTATGTGCCTCAGTTTCCTTTTTGTAAAATGGAGTGAAAACTACTACTACTACTTTCCATACACTGATCTCACACCAAAGCAAGCCTATAGTCTAATTCCATAGCCCTCAGAACAAGCGAGGTATTTGATTCAAACACCACCACCAACAACAACAACAAAAAAAAATCACCTAATAATGATTCAGAAAAGAACAAAATTCTAATGAAATAATATTAATATTTAATAGACAATAATTTTTTCTTATTTCACATGTTGACTCAAAGTTCTACTTTTAAAAAAAGTCTTGCATTATTTTTTCATACTGCAAAACACTTCAAAATTACTCTAGGATGCCTTTCTTAAGGCATTTGATACTCAAATAATTTTTGAGGGTCAGAATATTCAATAATTAATAAATGCTATAGTAAAATTAGCTATCATTTCAAGTACTTCTGAAGGAGGAAGATACCACAGTGAGTTAATAAAACAAAGAACTAAGAGTATATAAAATGAGCATTTAACTGATCGTTACTCTTGACATTTGACATTCAAAGGTTTCTCTTAGTCTTAGCATTAAATGCTTATCTTTAAAAAAAAAAAAAATTCCTCTCTAAAAGCTCTCAGATTCCCTTCCCTATCTTCTGATATAGTCTACTCAAAAAGCCCTTTTTTCATTCTGTACAAAATCGTTATTTAAACAAAACTTACTATGTTTTATTTATCGAGTCACTACTGTTGATGTGATAACAATAATTTATGTGTCTCTAGTAACCAATTCATTTCAATGAACATTAAGTGCCCAATATGTACAAAGAAATATGCAAGGAACTGGCAGTACTGAGGAAAAAGGAAAGATGGCTGAAGCCAGTTCCCAGGGGATTCAGAAGAAGATGGGATAGGACAAAGGAAACAAATAAAGGAGACTTAACAAAAGAGGTCATTTCTTCTCCTGAGATAGAGAGAAAAGTAGAAGAGGGCAGCTGAAGATGGAGAGGGATTCTGACAATGAATAGGGGATATGATTAGAATCTGTAACTGGTCTCAATTTTCTCAGTAAAATAAAAAGTGATGTCATATGCAGGGAGAAAAAAAGGGTTGGAGGGCCCAAGAGAGAAGATTTGAAACAGTTACTTCAGGAAATGGGCTACAATATATTGAGGGAGACAATAAAGATTGCCACGCAGCAGTGTGGGCCCAGACAAAATTAAGTAAAAATTAATTGATAATAGGACCAGTTATCCTGATTGTGTGAGTTCTCCTAGTAGCATCCAAGAGCATTTACTATATAAAGGGGACAAAAATCAATGATAGTACCACTCACTATTGAAAGCTAGAATGGCAAAAGGACAAGAGATTCAAGGGTACAAGATCATATATGGTTGAGATTTGTTAAAACTGAAAATAGAGCAAGAATGACTTAGAAAGGGATAGAAGGAGTCATGGTGAAGAAGGCAAGTTTAGGAGCATGAAGGCAGAGAAAGGATTTCACAAAGAATTTAGAGATCAAGGAGATAGCAAGTTATAAGTGACAAGAGAGATCTGATCCACCCCTGTGGATGACTGCAGTAGAGTAAAAGATGCAGTTGAAAGAAATGATAGGAGGTGTAAGAAAAGATAAACTGCTGAGATGTTTGAGCAGACATCAATTTAATGACATTGGTAAGGATGAATGGAATAGAAAGGAAGTCCTTGAGAACATACTCCTGACTGTTTTTGGATCTCTTATGGCTACAGTATTATTCATTATTGTTTAGTTATGATTGCCATTCCTTACAAGGGACAGCTGGATGGTACAATGGATAAAACACTGGTCCTGGAGTCAGGAAGACCTGAACTCAAATATTAAACCTGCTTTGTGCCCCTGGGCAAGGCACTTAATCCTGTTTTCCTCAGTTTCCTAATCTATAAAATGAGCTAGAGAAGTCAATGGCAAACATTCCAGTCTTACTGCCAAGAAAACCCCAAATGGGCTCATGAAGAGTGAGACATAACTGAGATGACTCAACAAGAACTAACCATTACTTATGGGTTATCTTTCAACTTAGGAAGAACAAATGAATCAATTAAAATTCAGCACATTCCTGGGGATCAGGAGACTAAGAAGCCCCATTTTAGGTAGAGAAAAATCCACCAGAGACAAATATCATTCTTTCTGAAAAACTTGATGAGTTAGATTCACAAAGAACCTCCAAATGGATTCCCAGAAATTTAAAAAAGCAATAAATAGCATAAAACGCTTTCCATAAGCAAATCTCAGAGATCCAGGTAACTGCTTAAAAAAAAAAAAAAAAGAAAAGAAAAAAAAAAGAGGCCAAAGTTTTTTTGTTTTGTTTTGTTTTGTTTTTATTGTTAGATCTCTTATTATGAAACCAAGAAAGGAAAAAAAGTATCTGTCTGAAAATAGCACTAGAACCACATAGGGGAGAAAAAGCAGTCTAAGACTCTGTTGTTTGCTTCTAAGGTAACAAGTACAAGGGACACTACACTCACTACGGGACTCTAAGAAGCCCAATAGTCTACCCAGTGTGAAATTTGATCTCTCAGCTCCCTCCAGCTTCATACATTGGCAGTAAATAGCAATCCTCATTCTGTGTGGAGAAAAAAGGTCCTTTCTGTAAGAGAGAAGTCTTCCCTTCTTCCCTCCCGATTACCACCTACATCTGAATCAACCATCTGCAATATGGTTTTTGCAACAATCTCCTTACTGAAACAGAACTCTTGAAAATCATCAAGGAGCTCTTAATCACTAAGACCAAAGTTTCTCCCCACCTCATTTCTAGCTTCCTTGAATGGGATGACAGCCGATAAATTCATTCTTAAATCTCTCATTTATACTTCTGCAAAACTTGGCATTATAGCTCTTGCTACCTTCTCTAAATGGTCTTTCTTAATCCTTTTCAATTCAAACATACTCAATAAACATTTACTAAATTCTTTCAGATGAAACACTGAAATAAATACTGATGAGATAAAAAGACCAAGTCACAATCGTCCCCTCCTTCCCCCCCATATTAACTGCTTCCTCAATGTGGGCATTCTGCAAGGGAATATCACAGGACACCTTCTCTTGTCTCCTAGGCAGGCCTTTGGGCCTGGAAAGCACTCTTTCTTTACCTTTGGCTGGCACATAGAGAATGCTTAATAAATACTGTTGATTGTTACCTCTCTACACATTCCTCCATCCATGCTCCCTGTAGTAATGCTTTCTACACTCAGGCCCTCAATTATCATAAGTGGGTATATCAGACTAAATAAAATCTTTTATTATCAACCTGTATTGTCTTTTTGACCTTAATGTTAAACACATTCATGTAGACATCTTGCCATTACCTCAAATCTACCTCATGACAAACCAAACTCCCATTTTTCATTTGCTCCCAAACCTGTTGTTCCTGACTTCCATATTGATGCTATTATGGGGAGAGTGAGTCACTTTGGCTTAAGACATCAAAATCATCCCATCTCTCATCTAAACATCCCATTTTTCCCACTTATTACACCCAATATCACTCATCTAGTTGCTGATTCAATTTAATTTCTTTCCAAACTTCCTTTCCATGTATATTTCCAGCTCTTGTTGTTCATCTAGGCGATCAACGTGTGTTTCTGTTTCCTGTCTTCCCCCAATCCCTCCAAACAACTTGCTCTTATCTACCAAATTAATTTTCCTAAGACACAGATATATTTCAAAATCTTCAATGCCTTGATGTTGTCTACTAAATAAAATTCAAACTCAATCATTTGGTATTTGAAGTCTTTCATTATCTATCCTCAAAGTTAATCTTTCCAAACTTAATTTCTACTATTCTTCTATATAAAGTCTTATCCAAAATGGACTAATTCTTATTTCCCAATATAACTTATGCTTTTTGCCCCCGGGCCATGACTCATGTTCTCTACAACTGAAAATGAATTCTCCAATTGCCAACTGAAACCTTACCTATCCTTCATGTACTAGATCAAATGCTACCTCATCCACAGAGTCCACAGAGTATCCCTATTTCTTTCCCAACTCTTCCCCTTCCCAGCTATAAAACAAACAAATTTCTCATCAAATGGGCAAACTCTGCACCTTTCCTGAATTCCCGTGGTGTTTTGTGTACATCTTTCTTATCCTACTTATTTTACTCACAATTGGGTATGCATTTTTCCCATGTTAGATTACAAGCTCCTTGAGGGCAGGGACTATTGTCCACTTTTGTATCCTCCTGAGACTTTAGAAGCCTTGCTATGAAGATTTACAAAATCTTGATGAATTCAGCCAACAGAACATTGCATTCTATCACCACACCCCCTAAGCTATACTTTTATGCAGAAAATATTTTGACTTACTAAATCAAAGCCACGGAAATTCTAAATCAATGCATAAACAGGTTCCAATAAACAGGTAGAGGTTGATCTGTTTTCAACAAATGAACTCGATTACATGTGCTCCAAATGTGTACACCCCCTCCCTCCCTACAATATTCACCGGATAAATGATTCCAGGAGAAAAGCATAAAAAAGACTTTCACTTCTTTGAATATTTCAGAGAAATTAACCCTTTAGAGGTGATGCAGCTCACATTTAGCAGAAAGCTCTCAGTTCTTTATGTTACCCCAGAGAACATTTTGTGTTAACTGCAATCACAAACAGTGAAAAACAGGTATGCACTGACAGAACCATCTAGGATCACAGAGACTTATGATGCAATTAAAAGGTGGACAGACAGGTAGACAGATGCTCAGCTGCATGATCAGGAAGAAGATTGTATAAAAAGACTTCTTTGATCATTAGAGATATCGGTATAATGAAGCCCTGGATACCTACTCGGTGATTCTGCCTACTCTCATCTCCAGCAGGTGTCTTCCACAGAAAATGAGGCAAACATAAACAGATCCACTGCCAGCTAGTCAAAGCTGCTCGACATTTTTTTCCTGTTGATTAAGCCACAAATGAAATCACACATGTTGTGTGTCTGACATAGGCAAGGTATGCAAATCAAAAATCTTTATGAAATACAATTTCTTATAGAATTTATTTCAGCTTCACGTTTCTTCCAAAGTCTGTAATTTCAAATCAAGTGAACCAGTATTTATTAAAGTGCCTACTACATGCCAGGCAGCAGGGCTAGGTACTAAGGATATAAAAAACAGATATCATATAGCCCCTATTCTTGTGAGCTAATAGGCAGAAAGACGTGTTCATAAATAACTACAATTCAAGGAAAAGTGAAAAAGGTACAAAGGAGGACTCCAGTCAAAGTGTCAATCTGAAGAGGAGGAGCTAACTTTCAGTGGAAAAATAAGAGGGAAGGTAGCAAAGGGAATACAGGAAGGCTTCATGGGAAAATGTGGCAGGTAACCGAAAAGGGCCCTTGAAGCAGGGAATTGAAAAGATGTGTTTTTTTTTTTAATTGCAGGAGAAGAGGGTGTAAGAAAATGTATAGATAATAAAATGATGAATGTACCTGACCAAGAATTTATTCTTTAAAAAAAAAAGGCAAGTGATCCTCTCTAGACTCCATTTTTAAAGAATTCCAGTAATGCAGAATTCAATAGCTTTTAAGGCATTCAATTTCACTTTGAGATTGTTCTAATTTTAAGGAATATTTTTCTCCTAGCATTAAGCTGAACTCTGATTTGACAACTTCTAGTAACTACTTCTTCTTTTATCAGTTACTCACCTGAACAAAGTAGCTCTTTCCCCAATTTAATCCTTTAAATAACCTTCCTAAGGTTTTATATCTCTCATCCAAAACTTTTGTAGCTGACTTTTTTGAATCAGTTTATTTAGATTTAGCCCATTATTTAACATGCCAAAACTTTTGAGGATCACTAATCAAGAAAGCAGTTTGTCCCCAAAAGTTATTCAACTCTGTATATCCCTTGACTCTGTGATAGCTTATGTCAGCAGAATCTTCAAGTAGATAAACTGCAAGCCAATTGAAAATGAAATTCTACTTTTCCGGGGAGAGGATGAGTGTGCTGGCATAAATTTGGAAGTCTCTGAAAAAAAGGAATCACTGAAACTAAAGATACAAATGAGATAATCAAGGTAGTGTAAAAAGAGACGGGAGCTAAGAAAAGACAAAACCTTGAGTGGTATCTGTAAAAGTGGATGAAGAAGAGTGGGGAAAAAAGAGATAAATGTAATTTTTAGAGAAGTAGAAGGAGAAGATTGTAAAAAGCAGTATTAGCTCAATGTCAAGTGCCTGCATAGACCAAGAAATGTGAAGTGAGGAGAAAAACTTATAATACCCTTTTAGGATGAGACCTATGATTTTATAGGTGCAGGAGATCTGTGGTGAGGAATTCTCTCCATATTCCACATTCAGACAGTCATTTATTCTGCAATTTACATCCTTAAAGAATTGCCAAGGCAGGAGGAAGGTAAGTGATCTCCTAGTATCAGTGGGAAGATCAGAACCCAGTTCTTTCTGATATTGAAGCTAGTTTTCTCTTCACTTTGATACAATGCCTATAGATATTCTTTTAAGTGACTAAAAATACTTCTAAGAGTTAAGAACACAATAAGATCTGAAATTGGTTTTTTTTTTTTTTTTAAATCACTTTTATCAAAACAACTTACAAGGCACTGAGCCTTAGAGAAAATCCATGTCTATGTTCAAGTGGTAAAGGACTGGGTTTAATAATTGTCAGCTCTTGATTACTTGGGTCTAGATCTATAGATCTAGACAATTCAAAACAGCAAATTCAGAAGCCATTCATCTAAAATTTTGGAATGCATTGTTCTGCTTTTTTAAGAGGAAATTTATTTTCTTGTTTTTCTTTTGCTTAGTTGATTATTTACAATCTCTAATCACATACCAACCAACTGTAATGGAAGATCTTCCAAAGAAGGCTGGGTGAGAAGAGAAGTGTCTAGAGAAGAGTATTTATTGCAATAATAACCTCTATCATTGAGTACCTTGATGTTAAAGTAGCACTGGGTTTTTAAAGACCCAAAAAGGATACAAGCTCCTGTTGGTCTCTCCATGATATGAAAAGTTGGAAAATGAGAAATTAATTTTGGCAATAAGGACAACTGAAATGTGGATAGTTTATGATTCAAATTAGAGGAAGGAGTGTATGTATTTTTTTCTTATCATCATCAACATCTACACCATCTCATTCTTCTCTTTTATTTTGATGGAGTTTAGAAAAGAATAATCCAAGGACAAGTCACTATCTGCTATTATATTCATTGCTCTGAAAATGACTTGAGTAAAATGAATATTTTTTATAATTGAACATAGAAATATTGAGATTTCAGCTCATCATTTTTAGACTCAATGAAACCTGTCTGAAAAAAAAACTCCAGTTACACACTGAATATACTTTAACCTGTTCCCCCATGACTTTAATTTCCTCTGCTAAATATATTATAAAAGCTTTTTATATCATGTAGTTTAGAGATTAAGAGTATTTTGCATGCAACCATATATTATAAAGATGCTGTTCT
Organism: Sarcophilus harrisii; assembly: GCF_902635505.1. NCBI lineage: Eukaryota > Metazoa > Chordata > Mammalia > Dasyuromorphia > Dasyuridae > Sarcophilus > Sarcophilus harrisii. Next base: position 492,618,683 of record NC_045428.1, read on the forward strand.
TAAATGTCTAGGTCTGGGTAATTGTGATCAAAAAGTTTCGTCTACAATAATTCTCCAATTTTAGTACAGTTTATTTATGGAATTTAAGGATATCTGAAGTTTGGTATTTGTACAGAGATTTGTCAAGCAACCAATGATATAATTCTAGCTACCTGACTGTACCTTTCTAGGCATTACTTCTTCTTCTCCTCCTCCTAATTATAATAATAATAATAATAGAAAGTTAAGTTAGTGATAGACAACAGGACTAATACAAATGAGGACAACTGAGAACTGCCTCATTTTGGGAGCTAGGAAAATAGCACTTAACATTTCTCATCCACATGACTTCAAAATTCTCTAGGGCGAGTCACTTCTCAGGTGTCTCAGTTTTCTCATCTGTAATATAAAAACAACTATACCATTTTATTTGACCAGCAGGGATGAGACATACTTATAAAGTGTTTTCTCCTCTACTGCTCACAACAGTCTCATTTCTTTCAAAATCAGTTGACTGATTCTGGCTCAGGGCTTGGGGAAGGAAGAAGGGAGAGCAGAAAAAGACCCAGCAGCTGAGCATCCTAGTTCCCACTGACACCCTTTCCATGACTTGGGCCAGAGGTGAATGCCCTGCTAAATCACATTTTCAAAGACAGATGGTCCACTTTAACTACAATTTCTCCTTCTGGAGTCATCACCTCGTCTTGTGAACAACATTAGCCCCATATGTTCATGAATTATTGATCCTGCTGCAATCATAATGGCACAACTCAGAAAATTGGATCAAACAGTAACAGTATGTTGGTTCTTTCACATGGGTGGGGGTGGAAGGAAGATATTGGGTAAAATAAGTATCAGTATAGCACCAGCTAAGAGCTCATTATTTTTTCTATACCCGTTCTCCACATTTTGGCAAAAACTCAGCAAAGATCTATATTCTCAATATGTAATTTAATTAGCTGCACAATCCCACGTGACTTTTTTCAAATACAGGCGTTCCGCATCACATACAACATGTGCCAGGTGAGGAGAATGACATGTACCTGTCATACTCAGTTATAGCAGTTATTTCTTGACTACATGTACATGAGCAATCCCTAACACACCATCTGAAATCTCAATATTATAGAGCAATCTGTGATGCTACCTGAATGCTGTCAGGTCAGATGCTCTTAGAATACTAATATCCAGAGGATCACCCTGACATCTGCCTACTGTATTTAACAATGACCAAGCATAAAGGTAGGCTCAAATTAGGTTCCCTTTCAAGGTCTGACTAACTCAAATTACTTTTGTCATAGTTCTTTTCAAAAAATATTTTCCATTTAGAACTAGAAGAAAACACGAAAGAGGAGACTTGACTACCCATGAAGTTCACTGCTATTACAGTGCTAAATTGGTCCAGATTGGAAGTACAAATGAAATAAGACAAATGTATTCTCCCTTCTGCTCAAGTATGTCACTTAATGCAACTGAATACTATATTTGTTTTCCTATTTGACAATTTGCCAGACTTCATCTACAGACAGAATGCATTAAAAAAAATAATCTCTCCCTCATCATAGAAGTTTATGTCTTTGACAGTATGTCAACAGGCAAAATTAGTGGACATTGTGGTTATTTCTTCTTCAGCAATCATTAAATATTAAGAGTCAGGAGCTTTTAAAAGATTTAAGAAACAATGGGTACAAATGAGTGAATTTAGCAAGGCTATAAACCAGCATGAATTACGGTAGAAAACCGGCTATTTTTAAAGTGTATTTCAAAAATGAGGAAATAGTTTGTGGAGTATATAGAATCTCAAACTTGGACTGCTTTATTATTTTGTAATTCATTCTTATATTTCTGCACAGTTCTGCAGTTTGACCTATTTGTCTTAAGGTTGGGCTGCATTATACATTCTTATTGAGCAGAAGCAAGTCTGAGATGGCCTTGAAAATCACCATCAACATTGTAATCAGTCTCTCTGATAGAGGTGATACAGAGCACTGACACTTTAGCCGCCATTTTCCCTTAAACTGATATTCTCATTCATTTGAAGACAGAGGGAGAGGCCCCTGCCTTGAATTGGCAATACTTAAAAATAGGAGACACACACCATTTGGTTCAATGCTTAAACATTAACAAAGTGCATTCAAGGAATCCAAATCAGGAAGGAAGAAAACTTCTTTTGGAGTAATCTTTCCATAAAAGCATTTCAAATTCCTTCCTGATTGAATACCATGTTTCCAGAATACCTGCTTTAAATATATCATATAAAGCGAATGCACTGAAGTTTTTATTTGATCTAGTAAATCTAGATTAAATTAGGCTATAAATAGGAGAAGTAAAACATAAACCTAATCTAAAAAGATAAATAAAACTCACTACCATTCAGCTGCTCAGTGATTGTCATGCGTAAACAACACACCAAGAGACAAGTTACCAAAAGATAATTTTCAAGACTCTCTAAAATCTGAATATGATCACAGTTCTACCTTACTTCATCATGAAATTGTCATTGAGAAAGAAGAAAATCTTTTCTTGAGGATCTCATTTTGCACATTTTCATATACCTAACTGATCCCATTATCTCTCTTCTACAAAAACAAAACAAGCGAACAACAGTGAGATACGTTTTGTTAAGAGAAAATAGTAAGAATAATGCTTCAAAAAGATAAAAGTTAAGGATCAAACCCTCAAAATTTTAGTCTTATATTCATGCCTAGTTTCTTTGTTTTCTTTTATACTAGTCCAGGGAATTCATCTGTGTTTATGCACAAGTAACTACATCATACTATATATCAAAGATCAGGTTGTGGATGTGAGTTGAAATCTGGCCTTAACTACTTACTTAGCTTTGTGACCCTGGACAAGTCACTTAACCTGAGTACCTTAATCTACTTGAGAAGAAATTGGCAAACCATCTCAGTATTTTCACCAAGAAAACCTCACAGACAGTATGGTCCATGGAGTCATGAAGAAGAGCTAAACAGCAATAACTGTAACACAGATTATAAACAAAGTTCTGTCCTTTTGAGAAAGACTGCTAATAAAAGGGTCTTTGGGTAGTAAAAGAATTATTTAATTATGTGGAAAAGAGAGTTCCCTTATATGAACTATTTCATAATGGTCTCTTATCAACCATCATTCACATTCAGTCAAATTGAGAGTATAGGAACACAGTAACAACTTTCAGTTGGTCAGAATAAAAGAATCTAAAAGTCGATATATTAAATGTGCATATCAAGCCAATTGTTCTTTGACCTTCTTTATCTTTGTTCAATTCAAATCAACAAACTTTTATTAAGGCCGTAGGCAGGGGTCCATGGGCCAGATGAGGCAGCTGAGGACGTTTATCCCTCTCACCCAGGGCTATGAAGTTTCTTTATTCAAAGGCCCACAAAACAAAGTTTTTGTTTTTACTATAGTCCAGCCGTCCAACACAGTTGATTTTATATATATATATATATATATATATATATATATATATATATATATATATATCTGGAAAAGGGAGACCATGGATGCAGAGATAAGAAGGCAGAAAGTCAGGATACAGGATATTGAGAGCAGATAATCAGTCTAAAATGGAGAAATCTAGAGCAATCTGAATCAAAACCAGGAGCATATGGAAGCCACATTGTAGCAGACTTGAAAGGTCAAATTTTGGATTTTGTATAGTATTCTGAAAGGAGAGAGAGAGGAAGGGCGAAAACGAGAACCAGTGAAGTTCTTCTTCTGTTATGGGACAGAATTCCACAACTAGCTCAAGTTCTTGTGTTTTGCTCTTTTCTAATAGAAATTTAGCATTTCCTTCACAAGCAGGGAGGTTTTTGCTTTGTTTTATTCTGTGAGATAGAGGCTGAATAATGTCAAAATGATACCAAGTTGAAAGCAAAATTCTATATTAATATTAAGGATAATTTTAGTGCCATCATATTATTTTTCAAGTCTGGATAAAAGAATCTGGTTATTATTCCCAGAGCTGACTCACCTTCCTATAAAAGCTTACAGCTACTAAAAGGGGTTTTATTTTCCAAAAGAGAGATAGGATAGTATGAGTTGGCCATGGCAAATTGAAAAGCCCCGGTGTTCAAGCTTGTAAGACCAGATTCAGTTTCTCTGTAGAGCTACATGACATAACCCGGAGGAAAAATACACATGACAGTAATGAGACCTGGTCACTAAAAGTTTAGTCCTGAAAGCATTAATGGTTTCCAGCTGAACCTAAAAGATGCTCACTTTGCTCTTCTTACCATTTCACCTTTAAAATTTTTTCTCTACTTTAAGGCAGCCTTTCATGAAACCTGGCAAAGAAAAATCTTATGCTCTTCCATAAGGTACTGAAAATGCAATAGCTGTATCATTTTAAAACTGATACATGGATCTTTGTGCTTTACAGATAATATATCCAAACCCCATTTGTCCTTTTTGTTAGGTTCAATAAGGCTATCATAACAAACCAGATATCAAATAAGAAGGCTAATTAGTAGAGAAAGATACAAGTTCAATTCATTAAGCTCTAAAGTGTCTAATATATATTTCAGACACTGTACTAGTCGCAGGGCATATAGAGTTTTTCTATGAAGGAAGGTGAAGGGAAGGTAAAAGGTCCTTCCTTGTCCCCAGAACCAATGTGTCTCGTGGCTCATGGCAGAACACATGGATATAAATGAGATAGAGAATGCTATCATTTCTATGCAGTAGTCTCCAGGGTTAAGAAGAAGGTACATCACGGATTTGAATTAGGAGATGCCAGAAGAAGGGAAAAAAAAGAAGAAGAAGAGCTATTTCTGCTGCTAGACATGAAAACAAACCAACTGAGAAAAGTGCTTTGATGAGCAGAATGTATGCTGCTGGGTGTGTGGGCTAGATTTCTACCTCCTCCTCCAAACAGGAGGGGACAATCTAGCAGGTTCTGATGGGAAGAGGTATACCACAATATCGGCAGGTCTCCGTGTTTTCTGTCTCAAAGAGCACATAATTCTGTACTATTTTATAAGGGAAAAGGTCAGAATTTAAAATAAGAAAAATTGTTTTTAGGATATAGCACATGTAGGGAGGGTAAAAAAAAAAAAAAGATTCATACTGCAATATGCACAGAAGTAGCTGAGAATGTCTAAACCTGCAATTAAAAAATGATGTTTTGTTTAAGCACCAGTAAGCCAATGGCTGCCAAAGGCCATATAATGTGTTGGTGCTCCCCAATGGAAAGACAGACTACAGGAAAGCACTTATCTGGTGGTGAAAATGCATTCTATTTTCCATCCTGCAATAAACTACATTTGTTTGATGCAGTAGCTGATAGTTTTATAGTGTTTGTTCACATACTCACTAATTTGCAAGATTGGTTAATTTGCAATGGGTCTCACAGGTCATTAGTGCAAATTAACAGCATTCTGCAGAAGATAAAGCAAGAAAAACTGATCTATTGTTATGGTGCATAGTTAGTTAAGCATCATATTTCAATTTAGAAATGTGACACCTTGGTTACATTTTTTTCCATACTTTGAAAAGTCAGCTTTCAAACACTATAAGTAAAATATCAGTTAAATGGATTCCAATCTCCCTCTTAAACCTTCAAATTGTGATATATTGTGAAACACATAAAACTGAATAAATGTAGGGTTCCAACATTTGTCCACTCTCTACAGTTTGCTATCAATACTTCAATCTGTAGAGAAAAACATATAGTCCTTTATCCAACCCAACACCTGAGGCCCCTGCTTTGGAGTAGAATGCACACTTTTTTTTTTTAATTGTAATTTTTAACTGCAAAATTACTCAATATATATTGCTGCATTCTACAGTTTTCATTAGGAATTCAAGAGACACAAACTGTTAGTTTCCATAGTGTGGTGACCAAATCTACAGAGATATTATGTACAAATAGTCTGGTTAGAATAATAAATACTGCATGTGCTTTATAATGTTAGACATGTGCAACATGGATTCATTTGTGATCTGAATCTCAGATTTTAAAAAACGGATTCTTGCCTGCCTTGAGATAAACTTAAGTAAATAATGTTTGCCATCAACTCTAAATGAAGAATGACAGTTAAATTTTATAATCATCTTCACAGCTTCAGGACTTACTTTATATTTTCTCAGGCTCATGACCCAAGGGTTGCCATAGCAACTAGGAAATCCTACCTTATCAGGCTCTTACATTTACATTCCTTGCAGCAGCTTCCCTTTATGAATTAAATCCATCATGGTCTTCTATTCTCAAAATAAAAAGTTCTTAGGATTATCTTGCAGAAACAAGGATCAAATACTTTGATTGAAATACACTATGCAAAAGCTAATTCAATGGTGGTTTTCTTTAAGAGGAGATATAACTATGGCACAAATAAATAGGTTATGTGAAAACTTAGCTTCAAAGAAAAGTTAAACAATAGAGACATTAACAATGTGGTTAAAAAACAGCCACCATATTCTCTATTTACATATTCATATATGTGTGTATATGCTTAGATTGTTAAAGAAAAAATTCAATCAGATGTTATAACTCCAATATGCATAGTTATATTGTGCTATTAACAACGGGATAACAATGTATAATAGAAGTTTGGTATTCCAAATAAGTCACCCTTTACTTGCCACCAATAAAAAAACAACAGTAACATCAACAAAACCACATCAAACGCAAACAACCACAATCCACTGACCAGAACAGGAAAACAACCACAAACAACAAGATTCCCTAAAATAAAATATCCATTTTTCTGTTTTGTGGAAGAACCTCAATTTTGATCTATGTTATCTGAATATATGAATTACTGTCATATTGACACTATGCCTTAGTCTTTATGATGAGGCATTATAATCATATAAAGAACAGAAGATGCCCCCGAAACCCTAAAAATTTTTGCCACCAAGGGTAAATAAAGGGCCACTGGCCCAGTTAAAACACCAGCTAATGTAATCTAAGATTGTCTACATTTTCATCATCCAAGATATATACATAATGAAGCCAAGTGAAAGCTCTGATGGTGAAATGTGAAGTCATTCAAATAAGTGAAGGAACTAACTTAGGAAAAAGATAATCTGGAATCAAAATCACTCAGAGTCCTCAAATCACCACTTGAGGAGTAGTTAATGGAGATGATGAAGTGATAGAAAAAAATTAGATTCCTACCTCACCTGCCATCCAATCCCCAGAAGACCCCGGAGCTTATCTGGACTCCTTCCTCTCGGGCTTCTTACAGATCAAACAAGTCTCAGATTGGGTATCTAGCTACGACCCAGTTTGCATTTGCTGAAGGAATTTTTCTTTCTCAATGGTTTCAACAAGTATCCATCCTATTCTTCCTTAAAATTCCTCTTATTTTCTGTTTTCAGTCCTCTACTTCCTCCAGTCAGTTTTTTTTTTAACTTTTTTGTTCTTTCGGTCTCTGCTCCTTACATGCACTTTGATTCTAAAACCTTTTTCTCCTCTCTAGCTTGGAGAGTCACAGCACAATGAGATAAAGGATAAATAGAGCATTGGCTGGCCACAATGGAAGAGGGATTCTTTTAAGTTCTATTAAAACCTAGTTTCCCCACACCCTACCCCTCTGCATTTTCTGCAGCTAATAGGAAATTGGCATCTCTATCTACTTGAGTTTTTTTTTGGATGGTTGAGAGGCCAATTCTAACATACTACAAAAAGAGATGCTCTTCAAGGGTATACTTATAACTACAGCTGTCATGGTCAGTGCTGTTTAACAGACTGTCCATCCATTTCAAAAACCTTTTGCTCAGACCATATTTTGGCTACAAGTATTAAAAAAAAAAAAGATACTCACAGGTAAATTCCAAGGCAAAGCCAATCTATTTTAGATTATACATGGTTTTCACATGCCTCTCTATGTATCTGCCCCTTTGTCCACACTGTTACTAATATCTATCACAAAACTACTTTCAGGAATCAGAATCATTTAACCTCAGTTTTACTTGGAGGAGCAAAAAACTTACTAAATGTATAATCACGCACTCACTTTGGGCACTGTGTCATTTCCAAGATCTCCATGGTCATGGACATAGTACAAAATCTATGAGAAAGCATTAATCTGTTTACTGACAATAACACATGAGAGGACCGGGCTTATTTATGTTCCCAATTCTGAGCCATTTGAGAATCAGGCTTTACCCTTTCAACGAGGGGTGAGTGAAATAGAACAGTCACAAGAATGCTCATCTCTCCTAACCAATATGGAATTAAACTAAAGCCCTAAATCCATGGAAATTTTCTATGAAGTCCTTTGATGAACATGACTCCAATATACACTAATGAAATTCATAAAGCCCAGCCTATAGCTCCAAACCTACAGGCATGCAAGAGTTTAATTTGGTTAATGTACTTTTTATTCATTATTGGCCCTCAGTGAAAAGCTGATCTCCAACTTGTAGATACATTGCTTAATTACCCATGCCTCACTTTTCAAAATGAGGAGTACTTAAGTTGTCCATCAATACTCCATGCAGGGCAGCAACCACGATCAATAGCTACAGTGCGTGAGTGAGTAATGCACAGTCAGAGTGTCAAAGAAAGTTAGCATCATGCTGTTGCATTAAAACAGCTAAAGAGCACAGGTTAAGCCAATCAAAAATCCACAGCAAAACATTTAAAGAAATATTTCTTAAATGATCCTATATTTTCTTAATTTCTAATCTTGAGAACTGCATAAATATCCATCATTTCAGTTGTCCACGTGGCTGTGTCTCTATCCCATGAAAAGTTCTTGATGACCACATTCCCTAAACAGCTACAAGCAGCAAGCAAATACATGCTTTTAATGATAGTCTGTGTAATTTTTATGACAACTAATTTTTCCTTGGCAAAGGTAATATGAAAGGGTGAAATGCCCTGGGCAGACAGGTTCCATGCATCAGAAGATACATTCCCTAAAGAGCCTAACTTGCATCAGCTGAAATGTCTAAAAAGCAGAGTTATTGAATTTCCCTTGAGACGAGAAAACAAGAAATACAAATATACAGGAAAAACATCAGGATAGCCTTTAAAATGGATTTTCAACAAGCTAACCCACAAGATATACCACACTCTAAGGGCCATGGTAGCTCTACCAAAGCAAGATACCTATTGACAACATGTGCAAATTCTACTCCCTATGCCCTGTTTTGCTTCTTCAAAAACAACCAAAAGAAAAAAAAAAAAAAAGGCAGTAATAAAAGTTGTTCCTCTCAGAATTATACCAAGATCTTCAATTCTTCTACAAATACCTACATAGGGAATGACTCTAAGAGGGGGAAAAGGCTTAAGTATTTAACATAACACAACAGAATTTACACTTCTCAATGACTTGTCCCCTTCCAAAGGCATATCCACAGAGCCAACACACTTATTCCAACAACATGGTCATTAAGAATATTTTTGGAACCTTCCTTCTGGAAATGCCTTAATTTTATGAGCCACACAAGAAAACAGGTCCCATTACTTAACAGTCACACTGTTTGGGATGCATAATAATTAGCATTTGCATAGACCTTTAAGGTTTATAAAGTGCTTTACATGTATTATCACATTTGATCTTCACAACAACCCTGTTACTCAACTTGAACATTCACCTTAATCAATGGATATGTTCCCAAATGGCTTTTGATTATTTCTAAAAATCAAACCATCCTCAAACCCACTTGCCAAGAAAAAGAGAAAAAGTTTTTTTCTTCCCCTTAATGCCTCAGTCTCTGAAGGTTGTAGAAAAAAAAATGTTTTGAGCAATGGAGCACCATTGAGATGTGCAAAGCCAGGCAAAATGGCTATATCGAAAGTGGCAACAATCATTTGATTGCATATGTTCTGGAATATCTCATTACATGCTCACTTGATAAAATATGTTATTTTCTTATTAATGCATAAAAGCTCTATGTATTTGGAAGAAAAAATGGACTACTTTTATATGCAGTACCTAGTACTTGTTGAAAAAGACTGTTTTACTCTTTGGAAATAGCCTAAGGGGAAAAGTTGAAGACCCAAGGTCAGACTTGAAGAATTAAGACAAGGAGAGATGCTAGTCATGGAAATTGTGTAACCATTGTTCATTTCTATGGTACTCATAATTCCAAAGTTGGAGAGCTTCCCTGAAAAAAACAGTCAATCTTGGCATAGATTTTAACTGTCAAATATCGCACCAAATCTACAAATGAGGCCAGTGCAGTCATCTGCAAACACTGGCCCTTTCGTGCTGCAGAGACCAAGTCATATTTTAAGTGGGTTAGGGAGCTCGCTATTTAAGAGACCCCTGCAGTAAATCCTTTTATAATGTGATCACCCCCTACTTCATCTGTTTTATAAGTTTAAATTTTCACTTATTTTTTTCTCCTGAAATAGGCTGGTGGCAAAACAAGTCCATGGTCCGTATTGCTTGTCTAGCTTGAGTCATCTGTGCATATATGTGTGTTGCCTGGCCCTATATAAATGTTAATCATGCTATTCCTAGATTTGATAGTCTGCAGACAGAAGGACAAGTTACACAAATGATAATTCTGGCCCCACCTATATTCAAAATTGGCACAAAAAAGCTCAAAGCTTGTGGTGATAGCTACATATGTGCCCCACTTTAAGAAAATGTCTGAAACTAAACACATGGTAATGATATATATTAAAATGTATGTGTGTCTTAATCACTAAGTTCCTTTACCACATGTAAAATGAATTGATTACCAAAGGGGGGTTTGGTACAACTTTTAAGCAAAATATAACATTACATGTTATATGAACCTCTGTAGAGGGTTTCTTGTAGGACACATATACACAAAATTTGCAACAATTCACTGAATCAGACTAGACAGTAGCTGGAGTTGCAGCTTATAGCTGAAATTTCAGAGGCCATCTGGCCCAGCACCTAGCCTTCAGGAAGATAAGGAATCACCATCTTTAAAGCCATAAAAGTATGGCATGGCCTGACTTTTTCTAGTCACCCATCCTTCCAGACCTAGTTCACATACTGGCTCTACTTATCTTATTTGGACTTGCACATGGAAGTCATGGGGGAAAAAAGCACATTGGTCTGTGCCTACTTACTTCCACAACTTGGCATGGAATATTTAAACAAGGCACAAGACTGCTGAAAAACCAATAATTTTTAGGCTCTTATTCTCCATCGTCTCCTTTCTTTTTATTCCAGCTGTAAATCATATCACTACCCATCCATTCTACCAAGATTTGAGAACATTTAAGTGAAGATTCTCATTTATTCTTTCTTCAAACCAGTGACTAAATTTAAGTGAGATGTTCTTTGGATTAAAAGAATAACACAACTGTTTTAAATAGTCAACCTTCTAGAGTAAGGTTAAAAAGGGAAAAAAGGAAAAAAAAGTTTCAGCATATATTCTGAAACATACTTTGGATTTCAAAACAATAGACCTGCTGCCATCCTAACCACAGAGGAAAAAAAAAGTAGGGATGAAGACCTACAATACACAAAAGAATATTTTCAAATAACATTATTTGACCCATACTGACACAGGGAAACACCAATATCCCAACAACAACAACAGAAGCTCTATTTACAGAGCTCATTTAATCTTTATTTACTTTTCATCATTCCAGATGACAACAAATTTTTCTATTAATTCTCATTGGCCATAGAGGTTTGAAATAAAAAAGTGGAAGGCAAAAAGCCTAGTAATGTATATGGAATATCAAATCAAATTGATCATGAAAGATAGGTTCTGCCAGTAAAATTCTGTGTTCTTCTTGATCACCTTCTATTAAGACCTTGCCTTTATATTCTAAAAAATTTATGATCTCTAGCATAGATTTAAAATTTAAATATCCATTAATAATATTCTAAATTTAATGACTTAAGATATCTATAATATCTAAATGCCAATAGTTAAGGGAAAATTTTGTGCTCCCTATCCGCCCCCCAAAAAATCACTTGAGTGTGATGAGAAACTTGAAGCATATGAATGTTTTTAAAAGATAAATGATTGATAAATTTCAATATAACTGATTTCCTTTGCAATGATATGTATTTTATTTTATGCAACATTACTCAGGAAAGAGGTCCACAGACAGACAGACAAAAAATTTTAAAGCATTATAAACATAACAAGCTAATGAGAATACAAGTTACTCAATTCAATTCACTTATTGTATAACTCATATATTCAAGGCACTGTGCTAGGTACTGGGGATAAAAAGAAAGGGAAAGCTATACAAACCCTGTCCTTATGGTACCTCCAATCTAATACTAATTATACAAGAACATAAGCAAATATGACATAATGTAAAGTGTGACAGTTGCAAAAAAGAAACAAACTGTTTTAGGAAAATTTGAAGTCAGAGTTCTTAGAGAGTTTAGGAAACAGATCATGATGCATGAACCAAGCCTAGAAAGAATGAGGAAGGAGGAAGCAGATAGGATGATATCAGAGTCGGTGAGACTTGTGTGAGCTGAATGAGGGTTAAGCCAGATTTGGAGGGCCCTAAATGCCTGGGTAAGAAAAGTGTATGTTTTAGCTTAGAAAACAGGGAGTTAATTGAAGTTTCAGAAAGATTATTTTGGAAGTTGATTAATAAGAAAGATTGATTAGAGACAGCAGAAAAAAGGAACAATATGTAGGCAAGTGAAGGCTGGAGAGTAGGCAAGAAATGAATCCTGAGCTGGGATATAAGCAACAGGAGATGGGAAATTCAAGAGATATTGTGAAAATGGACTCTGCAGGATGTGGCAACTGTCTGGATGGGGGGAAGAAGGGACCAGTAAAGAAAAAGGAAGAGTCAAATGTATCAGTGAGGGGCAGCTAGAAAGTACAGTAGATAGAGAACCAGTCCAGAAGTCAGGAAGACCTGAGTTCAAATCTGGCCTCAGACACTGAACACTTTTCTAGTTATATGACTCTGGGCAAGTCACTTAACTCCTATAAATATATATCTATATGAATATAATCTATATATGTAGATATATATAGGATGAGATCTGAATTCAGGTCTTCTTCAAAGTTGGCTCTTTCAGGTTTTGCTACTGTCAACTTCTAGAATCTTGGTCTGCTATGAGCCAAGAACCACCAATATGGATCAATTTGACTGATAAATCAGCAATGAAAAATGATGCAGAAATTCTTTTGTGAATCAAGGGTGCATTGAATATTACTATATAGACTTTAGAAACATCCATATTTGATTGTTCAAAGACATTGTCTTCAGCTATGTTTTGGATAATGAAATTTACTAAGTATGTTACTTCTACCAAAATTTTTTATTTTGTTTCTTTAAAAAGTGAAAACTAAAAATATTTTCCAAAATTAAAAAATTGCCCTTGAAATTCTTATTTTTATTTCTGGCTTGCAAATTAATTCTTCAGAATGAAAAAAAATGGATAACTGGCACTGAAGTAACTCCTGTAAGAAGGAGACACAATGCTATAGCACTCTATTATTATACCATATTGAGATCCAGCTTTCAGAGGAGTCAAGGATCCACTGAGTCAGGATTCTATATTGATCATAAATATTCCTTTTATAGCATCTAACACACCGCATGTCTGACATTAAATCCCCAGAAGACAAAAAGACAGTTTTATTGCTTAGGATTCCATCTCTAGACTCAAGCTCTCCAGATTCTGTCACCAGCATACCCTTTTGAACACGTTTATGTTGGAGAATCTCAATTATTTTGTGGGGCCCTTTCTATTCACAAATACAAGGGAGAAAAGTGAACAAAAAGTTATTTATTGCAAAACAAAATCTAGAGATTTTACCTTATATGAATTTTTTTGAGGAAAAAAGGTAGATCCCACAAAATAAGATAACTGTCCCTTTCCTATCAAGTTTTTGTACTTTGAATCCCAGTAAATAAGGCGATGTCTTCTCATTTTGTCCCAATACTGGGACAGTACTTTATTCTCAAGAGATGTCAGAAAACCTATTCATGTGAGTATTATTTTATGGCATTCACACCAAAGACAACAATCAGCAGAGCAGAATGGAATGACATAAGTCACTGTGTTATAGAGGAAAGGTCTTAGAAATAGAATTGGAATTAGAGTATCACCAGCACCTCTATCACTTATTAACTGAATGACCTCAAGGAGTTTACATTACCTCTCTGGGCCTCAGTTTCCTTAACTATTAAAATAAGGAAGATGGCCTAGATGATTTCTATTTGGTCTCATTCAGCTAATTCTAAATCTATGAGCACAGACTTTCAGTAGACACCATTTATTTCAAATGCTCCAATTATTTGGGTAGAATTTTAGATTACTTTAGAAAGGTCCAACACTGATGCTATAAAAAAGCAATGTAAACAGAAAGCCACTTCATAGCTGTCACTTACTAGCATACAGTGGTGGGATTGGGGGTGGGAGGGGTGGGGAGAAAGGAGAAGAAATGTTACCATTTGCTTTAAAATACCAGAGCAATAGATACCAATTGGTCAAAGACCAGAAGAGCAATAATTTATTCCCTGCTAAAATGCCCTCTCATCTGAAAATCTTGGCCTCTTATTTTTGGCAGCTCCAAGTTAATAAACACCAGACATTAACCACATTCAGAAGATATTCAAAACAGATTAATATCATCGCCAGATGGGTATGTTCTCTCTCTCTCCACCATCTTAAACAAGTAACTCTGCACTTTGTTTTGATCACTGGCAAGATGCTATGGGAATAAAGAGCTAATACAGCCAGAATTACAGTACTGTGAATATGCAGTGAAACTGGCAAAAAAAAAAAATGCCTTTTAAAAATCATCCTCTTACCTTGGGTGCATTCTAGTGCTTAGCGTGACTATACATTAGCTAAGGTAGGAATGTATGAAACTCAAGTAACTTAGAATCTTTACAGAATGAATTAGGTAGACAATAGCTGATTCAACCAACTATTCCTAGTTTTCCATTAGCCTCTACCCTCACTACCTACCTCCAATCATCCTACCACTCCCACACTCAAAAAGAAAAGAAAAAGAAAAAAGAAAAAATGTAAAGCCATTCGCTTTCCATCTAAACAAGAGCTGCTTGGTCATACTCCTACTTTAAAAACTAGGTGACTATCATTTAAATCCTGTTGCATAATAACAAATTTGCTACACAGCATGAGCCCTGAGAATTTCTTCCTTTGTGAGACAATGGCAAAGGAACCTAAGCACAATCTAAATCACAGGTTTAAATATCCCAAAGGCCTTGCCCACATTACATCTTAAAGCATCCAGAAACATGGCTAGAGTATAATTTCCCTGAACAATGAAAGCAGACAATCAGGTACAGATACCAAAACCCAATCAAGCTCGCAAAAATCTGTTGCAGATGAATTCAGAGGCCCTTGGAGGGGAAGTACTATAAAAGCATAAAGCAATAATATTAACAACAATTTCTCAAGTTACATGCAGAACATTTTCCAAATATGGTTTATAAGTAAGTGCCCTGAATGTAAGCATAACATTAGACAACAAACAACTGAACATACTATCTAATAATAATTAAAAACAACCAAGGATTGTGTCTTCTGATTTCCAGTAGTATATATGTATGTATGTATGTATATCACTGAGAACAGTAGCTATTAACTTTTTTTTTGGGGGGGGGGGGGGGGGTGTAGTAGGACTGAAATATGAGTTGTGTAGAAAATCCCCAGTGAGAACACTTCTATCTTTGAAGATCAGCCATTATTCTGCAACTTTTATTCTGAAAGTGTCATTCACTGACACTCTGAAAGGTAAGTTTGAATCAAATTCAGTTTGTTTTCTCTTAAGTATGTAAATTTTATCCTAGAGACATAGAGCAAGTGAAACCAGTCAGAATCTAGTTTCTCCAAGTTGGAAGACAGCACTTGAAGCCATCTAGTTCAGCCTGTAACTACAGAAGAAACTGTCATATAATTGAAGAATAGTCTTCCAGCATTTGCTTGCAGTCCACCAAAAAAAATGAATACCTAGAGACATAGATTTAGAGCTGGAAAGGACCTAGAGGTCTTCTATTCCAATTCTCCTTATTTCAAAGGTTAGGAAACTGGCTTATGGGAGCTAAGTGACTTGCCAAAAGTCCTCAAGGTAAAAAGTAGGAGTCCATTACACTTTTAGATAACTCCAATTGTTAAAGATTTTTCTTTATGCCGATGCTTCATTTCTTTCTTTTCAACTTTTACCTGTCATTCCTATCTCTACTTTTTCAGACCAAAAGAGAGCAAGCTGATCTACATGATAGGCTTCCATAACTGAAATCAGCTAACATTTCTTCATGCTAAAATTCCAAAGTTCCTTCAAGTGACGCTCATATGTCATGATTCGCCACATCCCTGTTGACTTCTTCTAGATATTTTTATTACATTAATGTCATTCCTGAAATGTGGTTCTTGGAACTAAAAACAACAATCCAGATATAGAATACCAAGACTCTGATTATATGACTATCCTCTACTGGATCCTGAGCATTGTGACCCCACCACCACCACTACCACCTCTTGCCACTGTGTGTGTATGTGTGTGTGTGTGCATGCATGTGTGTGTGTGTCTGTCTGTGTCTGTCTGTCTGTATCTCTCTTTCTCTTCTCATTTCATATCAATTTGCCTGGCTGATATCACACTCCTTCCTCAGATTAGAGAAACAGTTTACTGAAATTCTTTTTAAAAATGGGCTGATGTTTTGGCCAAACTTCTTAATTTTTGCCTTTCAAGCTAAGCTGCTGAACACAAAGTAAGATTATATTTGTTCTTATAAAGAATTTAGATATGGCCCAGTGTTCTATCTGAACCCTGTTCTGAACACTGATCTAATATGTTAACTATTTCTCCCATATTTCATCTGAAAATCTGATAAGCCTATACTTTGTCATTATCTAAATAAGTGACAAAAAGTTAAATACTATAGATTCAAATATAAATTACGGAGAAACTCCTCTAGAGACCTTCTTCTGAATTACTATCAAACCATGAATGAAAAGCAAAATGAAATTAAAATTTATATATTGTCACAATAGCAAATTATTATTGGATATATGTAAAATATTAAAAACTACTCATTGGACTACTTAAGATGTCCTAGGTGGAAAAAAACCACTACATAAAAAGATCTAGACCTTTGACAAAGGAGGCAGTTTACTATACACTACGTCATTATAGCAATCTGAGTCAGTAGCTTCAGTTCAAAAAGAATTTGGAATATGCACAAAGGGCTATGAAACTATGCATATACCCTTTGACCCAGCATTAGTATCGCTAACTCTTTAACCCAAAGAGATCAAAGGAAAAAAAAGACCTATATGTACAAAAATATTTATAGCAGTTCTTTTTGTGGTAGCAGAGAACTGGAAATTAAGGGGATATTCATCAATTGGGAATTGGCTGAAAAAGCTGTGGCATATGATTACAGTGCAGTATTGCTGTGCCATAAAAATGATGAAAGGAATGGTTTCAGGTGGGAGAGGAGAGGCAGAACTTGGCAAGAATTGTATAAACTGAAGTAAAATAAAA
The DNA here is from genome assembly GCF_902635505.1 of Sarcophilus harrisii. Lineage (NCBI taxonomy): Eukaryota > Metazoa > Chordata > Mammalia > Dasyuromorphia > Dasyuridae > Sarcophilus > Sarcophilus harrisii. Next base: position 492,636,056 of record NC_045428.1, read on the forward strand.
TGAGAAGGACCATGAAATCATCGTGCATAGTAAAAGCAATGCTATCATGATGATCAACTTTGAAAACTTGGCTACTCTGATCAATATGATGATCCAAGATAATTCTAAAGGACATATTTTGGGAGAAAAAAGTTATCTACACCTCCAAAGACAGGGAATTGATGAACTGAGTGCAAAATGAAGCAAAATTTCTTTATTTTTTTGGTAATATGGCAAATATGGAAATGTTTTACATAATTTCGCTTGTAAAATTGCTATCATTTTACTTGCTTCCTTAGGGTAAGGATGGAGGGATGAAAATGTGGAGCTCAGTTTAAAAAGAGATGAGTGTTAAAATAAATAAATAATAAATTTTAGAAAAAAAGAAAATGGAAATGGCAAAAAAATAGATATGGAAAAGGAAAAAAAAAAAAAAAAGAAGTCTACAGGGGGAGGGGGAGAGAATCCTCCCAGAAAAGGCAGTCAGCTCCTATCTTCATAACTGTGGGGAGAACCGTGAGCAGAGCACAAGTTTTATGACTTCAGACCTAGGATCATCTGTAGGATTTCTGATAAAAGAGCCATTCTGTAATCCCAGACAGCTCAGAGAGAGCCAGCTGAGTGAGGCCCAAGAAGCTTTCTGCTATCCAAGTTCCCAAATGTTCTAAAATGTATCCATAGACCTCCAGCTTAAAAATCCATGCCCTAAAGTCTTCGACTGTGGAAAAAAACTATATTTCCCACTTTAACCAACAGAACAAATTCAGAGTAATTACTATAGAATGCAAACTGTGTTGTCAAATGAACATGCTTCTAATCATACTCAAGAGAACTTTATTACCAAGAGTATAGTATAATATCATAATAGGATAAGTACTACCCAAACAGGAGCTCATGCAGTCACTATGGATGACAAACAAATCACTCCCACAGAGAAAAAAAAAGCCAAACACACAAAATAATCATCCCTAAATTCTGTCAGGAAATATAAAAATGCTAATGATGATTTGGTTTTATAGGCAGAGTGACCAAATAAAAACAAAAATACCTTCTCTAATTTTGATCATGGCATATATGTGTCCAGAACAAATGGATAGTTTGAGTAGGATTTTATTCCATAAATTAAGGATGAAAATGTAAGATATGATAAAAAATTCCAACTAAATAACAGTGATGTAAATTGTATTCAGACTTGGACATGTTAAACAGTTTAATTTAGTGGAGCTCTCCATAGTGCTGAATTTTTGCAAAAGAAATTGATGCCCCTGAATCATGTCAAAATACATTCCTGTCAGGAACATCCTTTGTGACATCAAAATCAATGCTCAATTCCTTTAGTAACTGCTCTCCCCAAAACACGATGCAAAGAGTATAGGAAGGGCAGGGGGGAAGAAAACAGGGTGTTAGAAAAGAATTCTCTTAACCAAATCCTTTAATATTAAGGTAAAAATAAAACTTCAAACTGTTAAGTAGTACAACCACATGTATGCACAACAACTCATAATCAGAGCTCTCTTGATAGAAGGTCTGACATCACGATTAGGATAGGACTTGATCCATCTTCATTATGGAAACCTATAAAATTTCTGACAAGCTCTGAAATGGAGAGAATACCCTTGTAATAGAAACATAAGTTGCAAAATGAAAAAGCATGAATCCAAATTCAGACAAAACCAACCTCTACATTTTTAAAACAAAGGAGAGAAAAAGATTCTATTTTCCATGAGTCCCCTCTAGTTGCCACTAAGAAATTATTTAGAATTTTCTTTATCTAGCAGTCAAATTCATAGTACTTAAGGCCTGAAAAATGTGCTGTACAGGTTTAAATACCTTTTGTAAATTGTGTTCACGTGGTCTATTTAGAGACTGAATTAAAGTTTCCTATACCTAACCTAATATTTGTGTATATAGATATATATGTATGTAAATGTATAATGTATGTCTCTGTGTGTATATAAACAACCAAAGCTATCAGTCTGTCCTCTCCTAAGCTAGGATAAGATTTTTTATGATTCTCTTCTTCTTAGAAGACCTCATTAAAAATAAATGGTTATTCTAAATCCAATTCTTCTTCTGCAACAAGAGAACTGCACGGTTCTGCACACATATATTGTATTGAGGATATACTATAACATATTTAACATGTATAAGACTGCCTGTCATCTAGGGGATGGGGTGGAGGGAGAGAAGGGAAAAGTCGGAACAGAAACGAGTGCAAGGGATAATGTTGTAAAAAATTACCTATGCATATGTTCTGTCAATAAAAAGTTACAATAACAAACAAACAAATAAATAAATGGATGGATTAATAAATGAATGAATGAATGAATGAATGGTTTTTACTCTTTCTTTGGTACCTGACATACACTATAACAATCCATACTGTACCAACTGAACAGAACAAACATCATACAGTGGAATTTTTGTGAATTTGGCTAGATGTCTTTGAATAGGCATCATTGCATTTTTCCATATTAATTTTGATCATCTCTCAAGTGTAAGTGCCATCATATCAGTTAACCACATTGTGAATTATTTGAAAGTCTAATCTACCAGTAATCTGGGTAACAGTGTCCAGAATGCAGAGTTTAGAAAAATTAAGACATTTATTAGCTTTATGATCTGCAGAACAAATCACTTAACCACTCAGACTCAGTTTCCTCACGTGATAAATCTATTTTAAAACAGTACCACTCTCATAAAGTTGTTGTGAGAATCAAATTAAGTGTTTTGCAATCTTTTGAGTTATATAAATTTTAGCTATCAATATTATTTATCAATATCATCACAACAAACCCAATACTTAAGAGAATAACTGTTGTCAAAAGAGGGAGGGGAGAAATTCCTCACCTATTCTCCCGAGAATTAGATTTTCTAATATTTTCAGGGTGAGCATTAATCAATCATTTCTTTTCTCTAAGTACTCATTCTACTCTGCTTCAAATAATTTTTCTTCTTGTATTTTGGAACTTAAAATCCTCGTAAAACTACCTAGGCAAATCTCTAGTGTTTCACAACTATAAGGAGTAAAAATATAAAAGAATTAATCTTGAAAACTGAAAATGACTTGAGAAAAAAAGTAGACATTTTTGCTTAAGAACACAGGTGTTCTCACCCTTAAGTTTGTGACATTTTTCAATGTCTCTGAAGAGAGAAAAGGAATTTTAGTTATGATTCTGATGAAGATGTAGAATACTTCTGACTTCAAAAATAGAAATTTTTCCCAATTCTGGGACTACCTGTTTTGCTAACATCTGTTAGCATGATCAGCTAGCAAGAACAGCAAGAATTCAATGTGTAGATCTGCTTTTAAAGGTGCTCAGCAATGAAGCTTTCCATAAAATGATGATATTGATATTGAGTCAGTCTAAGCTAAAAACCAGAGCACTGAATAAAGTTCCCTTAAGTACTGGTATTTAGCCCAATATACAACAATACATTTACAAAACCTCTTTTTAGTATTCAACAGCAAACACTAGAAAAGAAACTAGGTTTGAGTTTTACCTCCTCAATAGTTTCACAGCTAAACTCTTTCTAAGGAGTGGAAGAACTGGCCATTTACAGTATACCCTAAGGGAAAATGAAAATGGACTGATGTTTCAATCAGTTAATAAGTTGTAGATCATGGGCATCTCAAAGTAAATGAGCGTTGTGTGTGTGTGTGTGTGTGTGTGTGTGTGTGTTTGTGTGTGTGTTTGGGGGGGGAGAGGGAGTGAAAAAAAGGAGGGAGGGAGGGAAGGAGGGAAGGGGAGAGAGAAACAGAAAGAGAGAGACAGAGAGAGCAAGAAGAGACAGAGCAAAAAGTATTCTACAAAAGATTGACTAAGCAAATTTACAATGAGAAAAACATCAAAACACCAAAGAAGTAGAATGAATAGGAACATAAAATGTATTTAAAACAACCACGAGGGTGTTAATTTAGAAAAGAAATCCATATTAAAAATTCAACCCATTGCTCCTTTTACTGAAGAATAACAACAATAAGCATCTAAATCTTCCTCTTAACAAAATATATGTTTTGTTTCTGCAAACAAGCATAACACACAGAACAGATCAGCAATTGTCACTACAGGCATGCTGATAACATGGAAAAATCCATCAGCACACCTTCAAAGGACGAAACTAAACATACAACACCTGGAGATGAACAAGAAAAATTCAGACAGGGCCAGTGGGTCTCTACAGAGCAGTTTTTAAACTGGTCCACAAGCTAATAAGAGCAGTTATAAACTGTAAGCAGCCAGTATGCTACCAGAAGGAACATTCATCATACTAACATGCCTTTAAAAGTACAGGGCTGGTCCGCATGTTCTCTGGAGTTTCTATTAGAATGTTAATTGTTCATACTAAAGAAAAGGAGACATAAGGAATGGCTTTTACCATCATGTGTTAAGTTTATTTTTGTTCTTCTGACCAGTTCCCAAGGGGCAGGAGGCTAATGACTGTTCTTCATCATCAACTGCACAGGATATTTACATCCATCCTGTAACCATGACAGCTGTGTCACTAATTCCCTAACTGCTTCCACCACATGAACCAATCATCTGGCATGAAGCTGCAAGATGGAGTGCCCTGCAGTCATTATTCACCAAGCACTTTCATTAACAAACTGCCCTTAATTACAGCGGTAATTGCAAAATTATTTCATAGCAGCAATTATTCTTCTCAGCCAATCCAAGCTATTTAAGTAGGACACTGCCTATGAAAATGGCATAAGGCCAACTCATCTATGACCAAAGGTGTGCTGTAATTGTACTTCAAACTTAGTTTCAAAATACTGCATCAGATAGCTTTGAAATTAGACATCCTATTAGGAACACAGAGGCACAAAGACACAAAACATACCCCCCAAAAAGTAAAGCTAACTTTCCCCTGATCTTTTTCTAGTTTTTAGAGTGAAAACAACTAAAGTGAACACTAAAAACTACTACAGTGAACACTAAATACCTAGACTAATGTCACTGTCTAGCAAAATAGAAGGGTTGAGCCTCCAAGAGTGCTAAGTTGTCCTTGAGCATGATTGGGCAAAACAGCCCAGGATCATTTAGGGGGTCCATCAAACACCATCCAAAACATTTTGTGCCTCTCCAAGCCCTTTAACTTTTCAATTTTACCCACTCAGGTATCAGCTTACTATGTAGTAAGTATACACAAATACAAGCTTATCAGCTCCAAACTAAACCATTCCGGGAGTTATCAGAAATCACATGTTGATGTTCACGGAGAAAGTTTGTTGGAAGAACTACAAATCAGGCAACCTACCTTCCAATTCATCAGTATTGCCCTAAAGGTGCATCTAGAAGAACAGAGGATGAGCCTGTCTACTTGATAGGTGGCATTTGACAGAACAGAGAGCTTTTATTTTCAGGGAACTTTTACCAAACACATGAATGTTTACAACTCATCACTGTTTAGCTCGTCCATTTAATTCAAGAAATATATTTATGTGCTTGCTTTGTCTTGTTCACTGTCCTTTCCTTTTTCTTGCTTTGTTTTAGGGAGAAAAGACAAATTGTTTATTGAAGACACCATTTCTCCTGTCAGTGACAGGAACTACTCGTCTATCTTGGATTCTTGCCAAAATCCATTCTCTTTCTTTTATTTTTCTGTACTGTTAAATATTATAAAGATCAAAGTATATCACTCTGCATATTACACCTGGAGATGGTTTGTTCAGATTATAAAACTTCCCAAAAAACAGTTAAATTTATCCAGAGGATACACTTTGGTGGTTAAATGAATATTCCGCATGTATATGTATAGGTAATGTATAGGATAAACCATTGCTAACATAATAACAAGCTTTAATTAAGAAAGTAATTTTCTTTGTTCACCAGGAAAAATTATAAAAATTACTTCTCATATTATTTAACTTCAAGAAATAATCCACTGTATTCTGGAAATGGCAGAAATTCTGAAAGTAAAGTTCTCAAAACAGATTATTTGAAAGGGGATAAAGCTTCGAAAATGTTATAAAGACAACACCCTTAAAAATCAAATAAAAAAATATATATGGTAAACTTTCAAAGGGAGATTTTTTGGGGGGGTCTGTGTTTTCCCCCCAAAGGAAAATTTATAGCCTCCAGTTTAAATATATAGATATAGATATATTGAAGTTTATGATTTAACTAGAATCCCAAATCTAATCAGAGCAAAAAGATAAGACAAATGGATTGTTTTATCTGTAGCAACTACAGCTATATTAAAAAAAAAATTCTCATAGATCATACTTTTAACAACATTACAGCCAGTAAGTGAATGTATTTCATTTTGATGATTTCAAATACTGCATTAATGAGAAAAATTGAGGCATATTATCCCACGATCTAAAATATTGTGCAATTACAAGTTTTATGCCAGCTTTCAAGTAATTCACTTCTTCAAATACATTAAGGGAAAAAGAATCTGAGATAGACAGATAGTCCCTGTCTTACCATTACGAGAAATGGTGACTCTAGTTAACAATTTGGCTTTCTCCCTAAAGATCTGTTGACTGGTAAGGTGCACATGGATTAATCTTCTATTCTTTGTACTTCTCTATCTTTTTAACACTCTCCAGAGCAGATATTGCTACCTGTAAGCATGCTCCTATGAAAAGAATGCATATTGTAGGACACTCTAGGCTCTCTGTAGTCACTAAAAGCAAACATAATAAAACAACTTGCCATAAATTCAGCTTTTCTCCATTTACAGAATCTCTTTTGAGCACTTTAAAACATGCAAATCATATTCCAATGCATTCTTAATGTTTGACCCAGATTACATAAAAGAATACCAGGGTAATAAAAATCTTCATGTACTTTATTTGCAAACACTGCATAGTAAAGAAGGGTGATAAAACACTACAACCAGTATTTCATGGATTCCTTATGTCTTCTCTTTCTAATGTTCCAATCACAATTGTTACTAACTGTTAGAGCCTTGCATGATATCCGGTTATCAGGCCTGTTTTAAAATGTACTCCAAGAGCTTCTGATGAGCTAAGGAACTGTTAAAACCACATGTTTACCTTTCTAGTAATTTGGCAACAATGATGTGACACTTTGGGCAAAGTATACTATATAGGGTTCCTGTGCTTCTTAAGGGAACCAGAGGTAGGCAATCATCACCCACAAATGTGCCATCTGCTGCCTCTTATTACTTAATTAAACTAAAACTAGGAACACTTCTTAATTTTCACACTCATAAAAATAAAGGTCAGGTTAGAGCATTGGCATCCTACATTTTCCACATTATAAGTTTACCAAAATGAATATTTTGTCAACCCATCACTCCAAAAAAAAAAAAAAAAACCATCTAGTTGACGTCAAAGAGCAGCATAATTCTCTCAGGCTGACATCAGATCAATGGCATAACTCTTGAACTGACAGCCTGAGTGAACAGAATGTTAAGTTCTAAGCTATTATTTGCTTCTTTCCCTTCTGTCATGATGTAAGGTTCAGAACTCTTGAATATAACAAAAAAAAAACAACACCCCACTACTGCATCGTAAATATTAGTGACCTCTTCTTCATTATAATCTGCTGAATTTTCAATTATCAGTAATTTGGGGGTACAACTTGTGGGAACATTAGCAATGTATTCATGCCATTAACATTTTTCCAGAATCTCTTCTTATGCTTCTCCCATTCTCTGCCAATCCCTTAAAGTCATTCATATGGAAACAGTATTGTAATAAAAGTCCTGAGTAGAGCAAATAAGTAATACCCAATTAGAGTTGAAATTTCAAAGGATAATTTAAGAAATGGTACTAAATTCCTACTGACTGGTTAGCTCTTTTAAACAAACATCCCACTTCATGTAAAGTTTACTTTTTTTTCTTTTTGACATGAGATTATTGTTGAAATATCTGTGTTTTTAAAGTTTTCATATAAGTGGTTTGGCAAAAAATGAGATACTGAAAATACAGGCAGTGGCCAGAAGAAGAATGAAACTAAAATTCAAATTCAGAAGTACATCTGAAAAAGGAGTGAGACAGAAAATAAAGAAGTGACTAAAACCATGATGAAGTAGTGTGGTAGGTATAAAGGTACCCCTCTAAGAACAACTCTGAAAAACTTAGTAGGATAAAAGTACATCTGTAACCTTTATGTTATAGATGGCTGGTTGGTTAAATCCAAAAGGGAAATGCATCTATAGATAATCTGTACCATTCATTTAGGCTTACAAAGACCTCCTTTTGAAATGTACGCATTTAGTAACAGGCTCCACCAAGGACCTGATTCCTATGGGGATTGATTTCCTTTGAAACAACAGACAGAATGGGATTTGGTTCCATGTGCAGGCAGAGTGGATGGAGATGAGCTCAGGAGAGAAATAAATTCTACTCTCGCCCGTGATAATAACTAGCTTTTGATCATGGAAAAACTGTTAGCTGTTGATCAAGAACAACTACCTTTTTGAGCCTTAGTTTCCTCATATATAAAAGATGGTTAATAACACCTAGAAAACCTACCTCAATGGACTCTAATAAGAATCAAATATAAATGAAATATACTGTATAAATGTTCAATTTTTTTCATCAATTTTCATCAATAAATGTTATCATCGTTGTTGTTGACAAATCGATCCACAAAGTAGACACAAATATATTATATCATCTTAAATCTGTGCTTGCAATCATAGGACCCTATATGGTTGTATTTTCAGGTTCTTCATAGGATGAAGCCTAATTCTATTATCCTGATGAATCACATTAAAAGATCATGTTAGCTCTTTTAATATACCCTTCTTAAGATCCCATATCCCCCTTCAGGAGTCTCTGGACAGAATGATGTTCTTTAATCTTTCCTGGCCATTTACATATTTTTAAACTTCCTAGCACACTTTGGCCATTTCTCATTCTTTAACACGATGTTACTCATTAAAATATGGCCCTACTACTTTGGATACTACATAAGGAAAGTAGAAACTCTGCTTCCTTCTATACTATATTTATTCTCAGCTCCTCACCCTCAAAATCCTCCTCTGCTCTCTTGTCCATTCCTATTCAGAAAGGGGGATTGGCAGCTGAGCGTGACCTAGAAGGCAATCAAGTCGTAAAGACTCTCTCCAGGCTAAACGCACCAGTCTGCAGCTACCCAAGAATACCCCAGAGCAGGGAGAACCTGGACAAACCTCTCAGAAGTACAAAAAGGGATGGGGGGTGGGGTACGGAGCTCCACACCCCTGGTACACAGAAGACACTTAATTAGGATTTGTCCGGTGGAACAGAACTGAGTCTGGCTGCAGGCAAAATTAAAAGGGCTCTCCTGCTTCCTGTAGGTGGAGCCAAACGCCTTGGAGAAAGGAAGCATGCAAAGGAAAAAAAGGGTCTAAGGATGTGGCTCTGCCCAAGGCCTAACTGACAGGAGCAGGGTGCTGGGCAACCCTGGCGCCTCCAAAGTGATACACTTCCCACCACACTGTTTCTAAGAAAGGAGTGCCCAAGTTTAAAAAGATGACCAGGAGATCTTGAGTGTCCAGTACATAAATAGTAAGTTCACCGATAACATCTATTATGTATTTCACATATTTTTCAAAGGGAAAATAATATTTAAAGTCAAAAGGATCCCTTACATCAAAGTCTATAAAAAGAAACATTTAACTTGTTTCTTCTTTTTAAACCATAATCCAACTGGTAACTCCATCTTACCTAGAGTGTGAATTTAAACATATATATAACTCCCCCTCCAATTACCACCTAAACACTTTTTAAAGCTCTTGGAAAAAAGCTGCAGTGGAAGTTGTAGGGAGAGTGAGACACACAGTAGAATCAGAAATTAAATTCCAGATTTAAATGAATGAGAGTGCTAATGTGGCCTATTGAACCCTTCTCTCCCAATACCTCTGCTCTAGAAGGCAGCTGTGGCCTCTCAGCATAACTGAGTCATCAGTAAGGGTCCTCACCCCAAATGAAGAAGTATTATTGGTTGGGAACTGGGTGGGGGCGTAATGAAGAGTCACAGGATGTAACAGAGCTCTGGTCAAAGAATTCAGTTATTCTCTAGTGCTCCCCTTCTATCTCAAGAGGAGAACAGAATTTGAGATTTTATAACAAACAAACATTTCCTGCCCACCTTCTAAAATTTTAAACAACTGCAGCCAAGACTGACTTCCAATAGGCACAATTATATAAGGCCAAGCATTGCATTGTTCATTTTTGGAGCTTTGTTTCCAGCACGCTCATTAATCTTTCAGTCTTTTCCCATCTCTGTCTGACGATAACTGCCCTGAATTTATCCAAGCCTACGGTATGCCAGGCTCACTGGTGTCTAAATCACTGAGAGATGACACATTCTCCTCGTGGGACTGAACACTTCCATCAGAAAGAACCAATCACAGTTTAGTGGAGGTAAACCTCTTTTTAATTGTATTCTATGATACTAACAGGCGTTCATTACACATAGACCTTAAAACAAGATTGGCTCTTGGCTGCTCATAATTGTATTTCTATAGCAGTTTAAACCGTTGGCACCTGCAATTGCTAGCAGGCCTGAGCTAAGAATTTCTATTATCCCAGTTTCAAGGGTTACATTTAAAATAAAACTCAGAGGGGCAAAACATTACATATACACATATTTACACAAATTAAATACTATGCACAAGTCAATACCTTCTGCACACAAAACTACATTAAACTCAATTAGCCCTAAGCAAAACTAGAAAGCAGTTTTTTTTTAAAATTCTGATGCTATTTTATATACCAAAGGCTATAAAAGCATCCAGCCTACACAGTTCTGCAGAACTGCCAATAAATGATTTTATCACTATTACTGTACTACTAAATTAACTCAAATTAGCATATAATAGTACAACCCAATTAATTTATACACAAGTATCTGAGTATCCAACTTCTGTTTATAAATAAAGGATAACATTTTAAGCATACTAATGTAAGGCCTTAGGTAATCCTGGATTTCTGGAATACTTTTCTTTATGATAATCTAGCAAAAATCAACCAACTGGATCTAAAAGTACATTGTCCCACTTGTTATGGATTCCTACTTGATTATGACCAAAATTAAATTATACAAATATTTCACTAAATATCTTCTCAAACCTTATAAATATTAATATGAACTCAATCTCCTATGTGCCCGGCATTTAAAAATCCATTTAAAAATCTGGGAAACTAATTTAAGATTTCCATCTAGAATACAAATGAGCAAGTCCTCTTCTGCGCTGTTTTGCTCAGCACCCATATCTGCACATTTAGTACTGGATGTCAGTTGGTAGTACTTAAAGATGATGAATATTAAAAGCATGCTTCTGTCTAACATATTAGAGCTATGCAACCATTGGATATGTCCTAGCCTGCATTTTCAATGAACAAACTACTACCTTTAAGACACCAAAGAAATCAGCAAATTCCCAGAGCTATTATATGAGATCAATGAAAAGTGAAATTTAACCTTTTAAATGTGCCCCACCCCACCCCAGAATCTGGAGGTGTGATTTGAGTTTTTCCCTAAAACAAAAAACTTTTTCACCTTGTAACATTATTTGAATTTGAATACTGGAGTATTCAAAACTGCCTGCAAGTTTATATATATGAAGCAGCACAGTAACTACTGTAAGATGTGTGAGGAAGGACCTCCTTACAATTTGTTGAAAATTCTGTCCATTAAGATGGTGTCCAGAGGTAGAAATCTTGCATCTGGACACTTCTCTCATTCAGAAGTTTTCAGATAAGGGTTCTTTAGTAGATTCTATTAAGGAGGGATGCTGGCACACAGTGGAATGATGGATATGGAGTCCTGGGAAGAACGTTCTAACCCGGTTTTACTACTTTCTGTACGCTATCTACTTTCAATGGGCCTCACTGTCCTAATATGGAAAATGAAAGGCTTGAACTAAAATGAGTTCTGAGGTTATTTCCAGGTCTAAATCTAAGATACAATGTATACATGAAAGCAAAGGAAACTCAGAAAACCTTTCTCATGTTCCCCTGCCCAGGGTCACTTTTTTTAAACAGCAAAATTAATCTGTTCTGTGACATCAAAAGGTATTATTTGGCTTCTTACTACACCCCTCAGTTCCCCAAATAAATGTTGACCTCCTTGAGGGCCAGTATTATGTTTTATGCATTGCTATATGTTCTACACCATCTTGCATACTACTTTGTGCACAAAAGGCATTTGAAAAAAAAATGTAATTGAATAAATCAATTGTTTGAAAAAAGTACTGGAAATAAAAGAAGCAAAATAAATCAAATTATTTTTCCAAAGCCAACTCTACAATAGAAAAATCATGGCAGTCTAAAAAGTAGCCACAGAAGCAACTAATAGTGAGTACACAACATCAAACCTTACATGCCTAATTAGACAGGATAACAATTATAACTCATTTCTCAAATTTAACTTGTAACTAGTGTTCTTTTCCCATTACTTAGAACTTCACCGGTTCTTCAAAAGAAAATTGTGTTTTTAGGCAAAGATGTCCTAGTATAAACAATTCAACAAAGGAGCATAACATCATATATATATATATTTCTATTCCATAAGTCCTCCAGGCAGATCTGTAAAACTTGCCATCATAAGACTCATTTAATTTTAAATAAATTTAAAGACCTAAAAGGTAAGCACATTGTTCAGGTATATTCCAAATAATGTCCTAAACTTGCAATTCTAATGATTCTCCATCGAACTGATGATTTTTGCTATAATAAAGAATTCATGAACCATGGAACCAACTGACAAAAATAAAATAAATATTATTCACAGCTTAGAAGTAAGCAAAAGCAGTCCCCCAGCCCAATTCCCATCTCACAAGGGTAAACAGCTTGGAGGTAAAAGCCAGGATTCTAGATAGTCTATACTTATTTAAAAAAAAATGTGGCAACAAAGCTGAATTTTGAATAGAGACATACACATGGTTAGGAAGCCCCCAAACTTCTGATCAATGTTAAATGACATTAAAGAACCCTTGGGCAAAGCAAAAGAGCATCATAATTAGCTCAATAAATCCCTCAAGACCCTTGTGGAAGAGGAGCTGTGACCACCTCAGCGACTCACTAACACACACATCCAATATATAATTTACTAAAAACATATTCTCAAGCCTGCCATTCTGTAACTATACATATGAAATAAAGCTTCACTTTCTCTCTCTTACTTCATCCAGAGTTCCAAGCCAAAAAGAACCTTAAACATTGTACAGATAGAGAAGGAATGGTAGGATTTGCATAGGACAAAACCTATCATCTTCAGATGGCTTGGTAAACAAATCCTAAATCTTAACAATATCCTCCTAGAAATGGGTATCAGCACAATAAACAAGGGCCAACTTAAACAATGAGCTCTCCACGGACCAGTTTAGGCCAGAGCCAATTAAAGTCACATTCACTGTAATGTACTTTAGAGAAGTACTAACTCCAAACGCATTACATAAACTTATTTGTGCTACTAACAATGCCTTTCACCTAGTTCAAGTTTAATGCATGTTCAATGAAGCAAATGAACTTGAGTTTTTAAGTGCCAGACTTGCCCATTTTAATTCTGAAGAGTAATGTGGTCTAGAGTACTGGTTCTAACTTCAGAACTTCAAATCTATATAACTTAATATAAGGAATGCATGAAAGCTACTGTGAACAAAACCTAGGTAATACAAAAACAAAGTTCTGCCCTCACTGGAGTTTACAATCCAATTCAAGGATTAAAAATAAAGATTGGCATTCACGTATCACTTTAAGGATTTTATTTACATAGGACTTTATGTCCATTATATGCTCATAATAATCATCAGGAAGACACTATAAGCTTTACTATCAAATACATAGGTATAGGCGAAAACACCTGGAACCTATGAGTTTCCCCAAAACAGACCCATCAGTTTCACCTATTTCAGGCTGCCACGATTCTAGTGCACTGGAAGTGGTCACTCTTCCTAAGATCCCCCTATGCCACTTCCTGAAACTCCTATAGCCTATGTTCACACTCCCTATTTGTTTGCATTGGCCAATTTAATCTTGATCTTCCTAAAGCTCGGGTCTGGCCATGTCAATCGCCTTTGTGTTCAGTAAAACTCCAGTAGCTTCCTACCACTTCCAAGATCAAAAGTAAGGTCCTCCTGTTTGGAGTCCAAAGTCCTTCAGAAGCTTCCTTCTTAGATCTTTCACCCCAACCCGCATTCCCTCAACCTCCAGCTGTGAACCTGAGCAATTCTGTGACCTTGATCTCTTTGCTGTTCCTTCCACCTCTTGAATCTGGGCATTTTGTTATCTTCTGTATCTGGAATGCTCTCCCTCCTCCTCATATCCTCCTAGTTTCCCTGTCTTCCTTCAGGTGCCAGCTAAAATCCCACAAACTACAAGAATCCTTTTCCTATCCCCCTTAATTCAGTGTCTTCCTTCTGTGGATTATTTCCAATAATCCATATAGCATCTATGTGGTATATGTAGGGGGATGGGAAGAGGCAGAAGGAAAGATGCTGAGAGTCAGAGAATTTAAGAAGTTTTTTATTGTTTTTTGTATGCTGTATCCTATATTAGACTGTAACCTCTAAGAGAGCAGGGACTATCTTTTATTTTCTTTGTATCCCCACCATTTAGCACACTAACACAGAGAGCAGGGATATAGTGATTATTTATTAAATGACTCAATCTCTATATCTGACTACAGAAATTAAATATCAGCTGGACTTATTTCTTTGAAAGGAGGGACTGGTGTGGGGGAGTGTGCATGTGTGTTCCATGCGTGTCATTCTTTTTATACCTAACCCTTAGCACATTTTGGGTGCATTGCAGCTGATTAATATATGCTTACAGATTGGCTAAAATGATACTACTTTGAACAGAAATAAGGAAGTTTGAAAAAGGTAAGTTTAGAGAGGAAGTTAAGTTCTGTTTTGTATATGTTGTTTGGGACATCTCTGGACTATCCAGTTAAAATGTCCAAGGCAGGGTTAAGGGGATAAAGCTCAAGGAAAAAGACTAGAGATGGTTATACAGATCTGTGAATAATCTGCATAGAGATGATAATCAAATCCACAGGAACCCACTGAGACATAGAAAGAGAATATAGAGAGACAAAGGTACAGAGTAGTAACCCAATGGAGGGCATGATGTAGATGAGATGAAAGAACAACGAGAATGAGAAAGGGTCCAGAAGTGGAAATAGCTTCATCCCCAAAAGGGTAGTTATAGGAGTGTTAAATGCAGCAGAGGTCAAGGAAGAACACAGAGAAGAGTATCATTAGATCCAGCAATTAAAACACCATTGTTTAACTTTGAAGAGAGCAGTTTAAGTTGAATTAGATGAGAAGCCAGATTTCAGAGAATCCAGTGAAAGGAGAGAAAATGAATACAAAGTAGACACAACTTTCTCCAGGAGTTTGGATAAGAAAAGATGTCTGTTCAATGTCTGAAAGGTTCTAGTAAGTAAAGGTTATTATTTTTCAGATTGGAAAAAAAAAACATGAGCAGGGTTTAAAAGCAGTAAGGAAGAATAGGGAGAGGCTAAAGATTAACTGGGGGAGAGAAGGAAGGCAGATAATTGTGAAGGCAATCTGTTGAAGATGGAAGGGGATAAGATGGTCAAGGGTACAGGCAGAAGGCTTTGTATTAGAAACTAGAGAAAAGGAAGACAGAATGTGTGGCTTGAGAAAATCAAAGGGGAGACAGAAGCAGTTACTATTTTCTCAATAAAGTATGAAGCAAATACCTCAAGTGAAATGGTAGGGAAAGAGTATGAGAGTTTGAGGATGGATGAGAAAGCTTAGAACAGCTGCTCCATTCAGCAACATATGAGTAGGAGGAAGGAGACAGACAGTAGACTAATGCAGGGTTGGTTTTGGCAGTGTGAGTGTACAGATACAACAAGCTGCCAAGGGATCTGAGATTATACAATGGAAAGTTGAAATGGTTAGCCATAGGGTTGAAACTGTGAAGGGAGGGAAGTAGGAAAACTGCATTTTATACACTTTAAAATACTATATGAATGGTGTAGTATATGAATAGAAACAGAAGGACAGGTTTGAGAAAAGAGAAATTCAGCCTTGGATAGTTTGAATTTGCATCATTATAAAGATATCAAGCCAAAATGTCCAGAAGACAGCTGGAGAGTCAATGCATTGGGTAGTATTAAGTACCTACTATTTGAGAGATACTTCAGGTAAAAAAAAAAAGATGCTATCCCTATCCCCAGTCCCACAAAAAAAACCACATGCATTATAGGAGCTTTATTTGCTACTAGGAGAAGCAACATGTACCCAGATGATTTAACAAAGAAAATATATACAAAGCAATTGAGCTGTAGGAAACATAAAGGACCAGCAAATGGACATAATAGGATGTTTCCTGTAGGAGGTGGTATGATACTGTTTTTCCTTCTTTACTGAAAAAGGACCATGACACCAGGAAGGTAATGCCAAAAATTGCAAGTAAACTGAATTTAAATGAGGGAAGATTGCAAAAAAAAACCCCACCAGCTTCACTCTCCCTTCTACTGCCAAGTGGATCTAGTGGCAAGATATAGATCAGAATGACTGGAAATGGGGGGAGAACTTGGCCTTTTTAAACTAAGGTCTTTAACAAGTTTCAGTTTGACTGGGTTAATGCCAGATCAGTGATAAAGGGGTGGGTGAAAAGTGAGGGAGAGAACAGCCTCTTTTGGCTGGTCAAAAAAAATCTCTCTCTCTCTCTCTCTCTCTCTCTCTCTCTCTCTCTCTCTCTCTCTCTCTATATATATATATATATATATATATATATATATTCTCATCAATTGGGGTAGGGGAGAGAGAGGGGAGAGAAGACAGGAGACCCAAAGGGTTTCTGGCCACAACAGAAACTACTGCTATTTACATTCACTCAGAACCATCAGGGCCCAAGTCTACCTGGGAGGTGGTATGAGCTGTATTCTGAAGAAATGTAGGCATTCAATGAGGCAAAGGCAAGGAGGGAGTGCACTGCATGCATGAGAGAAAGCCTATGCAAAATCACAAAGACAAGAGATGGAACATCAAGTACACAGAAACGGGAGGTAAGGTAGCTAGACTGGAACATAGTAGGAAGCAGAGTAATAATGTGCAATAAACTTGGAAGGCAGGCTGGATCCAAACAGGAAAGGGCTTCCTTTTTTGGTATTTGAAACTGGAGGCAGAAGAGAACTGCTGGGGCTGGTGGAGCAGGGCAGTGACATTAGAGCTCCGAGTTTCAAGGATAGCAATTTGGCAGCTCTATGAAGGGTGTATTAGTAAGAAGAGAGACTGGAAGCAGAGACCAACAGGAGGCAAAAGTTGATGATGGCCCGACGTAGCTGTGCTGGCATCAAAGCAGAGGGGAAAGGGTAGATTTGAGATGTGTTTTGCAGACGATGGCCAGAATACAAGGAGACTAAGGTTACCTGCAGGGCTGCTAGGGGGCACAGAGGATGGGGTGCTAGCTCTGGAGTCAGGAGAACCTTGATTCAAATCCAGCTGTAGACACTTCTGAGCTGTGTGACCTTGGAGAAGTTACTTAGCTCCAGCGCCCTTCCCCCCTCAAGAGCAACTGCTTTGGGGATAATAACTGAGGCATTAGGAATGGACAGGACTATCACCAAAGGAGATAGTATAGAATGTCAAAGAATGGAAGATAAACTCCTGTAAGATGTACTTATGGGGAAATACAGGAAAAGAAATGAACAAAGGTAACATAACAAGATCTGTCAGGCAAATATCAGTGACATGGAAGCCAAGGAAGGAAAGGCACTCATAGTACAGTACTGTTCTAGGTATTGCACAAAAAGGTAAAACACACTCTCTCTCTCCCCCTCCCTCCCTCTTCCCTTGTACTTATCTATAAATTACTATAATATAAATGTGGATTAACAAGGAGAAGGGTATTCAGACAAACTCTATAGGAGCACAGAACTTTGAGACTAAGTGTAAAAGATATAGTGACAAGAGATAGCTTTATACATGATAAACATTCACATTATGGACACTCTTTAGCATTTGTATCAATGGGATATGTGGGTAGGAAAAAGAATCTCACTTGACGTTCATTCAGTAAAAAATATCTCATCATCCAGGGACTAACAGTATGACTGCATTCAGCTGGATGTTTTCAAAATAGCCTGCTCTTTTCAAAGCAGGTTTATATGTTTAAAGACTGCTGCTGTCAGAGCAAATGACTTGCGGGTATCACCAACTATTAGACTAATTTTCAGCCCACATTTTCTAATAGGCCTAGCAACTTTTCTTTGATGCTGTAAAAGATCCATGATTTCATCAGAGTGAGTACTTCCTCCACCCGTGCACATTTCAACACCTCTCTGCCTCAGTAGACAGCTTCCTAAGATGCTATGGCCAAAAATCTCTATTCTTGCATATTTTAGCCATCTGCCTGAATAGGCATGCTGCCCAAGAGAGAGGCACTAGGTCCTTGACTGTCAGGTTCCAAGATAGTGCTCCATCCATTTTCTTCTGTCTGTAACATCTCCAGACCCGCACTTCTCGTCCTGAATCTTACCCTCTGCGGAGGCTTCTTTCATTCCAATACCTTTTTTAACCAGTTCATAAACTGAAATAATTATTATTTCTCTTCTTTAATAATACACAGATTAAAATGCCTCTCATGTCACTGCCCACATGGAAGAAACTGCGAGGCTGCCTGTGGTAGAGTCCTAACAACATGCAATGGAAGGGCATTTGCAAGACTTCGTAGCATACAGAGACTGTATCTGGTTCAAATCTGATAACCATATAAGTTAGCAAAAACCTTTTGGACTGGCCACATGGTCGGAACTGGAGGTGCCTTCCAACAGCATGAGCCAACCAGAGCCTTGGCCAGATGCTCTTTGGCTGCTCTCTCTCTGACAGATCTCTTGCTCTTGGTTTGAATCCTTCCCTGATAAGCATCTGGTGAGAGACAATGTGATAAGCCTCCAAAGGCTCTAGTCAGCTAGTGCCTTTTGAAAGCACCCCCAGTTCTGGCTATGCAGCCAACCCAAAAACTCATCCTGATCAAGATGATTAAAGGGAAAGCAAAACTGATCACTTCTAATTTTGTTTCTTTCTTCTCTCCAATAGAGAAAGCTCTTTGGCCTGGAAAGGGGGAGGAAATGACTAAGGGAAAACCAAGAAGGAAAACAGGCAATAAGAGTACATACTGTCCTTGATGAGTTCAAATCATCAGGCATGAGTGAACTATATCCTAGGGCACTGAAGGAACTGACAGATGTGCTCGTTAACCCAATGTTACTGATCTTTGAAAAATGGTGAAGAAGAGAAAAAGGTCCACATGATTAGAAAAGAACAAATGTTCTCATTTTCTGAAAGAGAGAGAATGAAGTCTAAAAAGCATATTACAGAAAGCTTGACTTTGATTTCTGGCAAAATTCTAAATCATATTACTAACTTGATGATTAGTGAACCTCTAAGAAAAAGAGAGGTCACAAAAGGTGAGCATGACTTCATCAAGAAGTGGTCATGACAGACAATTTTGACAATGTCATTAAACAGGTAGAGGAGAGTAAAATATGATTTATGGAAGTCTTAGCAAAACATTTGATAAAGTCTCTCACACTTTCCTTATTGACATGAAAGAGAGATGTGGGCTAAATAATAATACAATTGGATGAATTCAAATGTGCTTGCTGTTCTCTCATCAGCTTGGAAAGAATTTTCTAATACAGTGCTTCAAGGATATAAACTTAGCCCTCTAGTAATTTACATTTCCATTAATGATTTGTATAGACATCAAAATTATCAAATTTTCACTTGAAACAGTAATAGGAAAATTAACTAACAAACTGAATTGTCCAAGTAAAAAGATCAAAGACATCTTGAAAAGACAGATATTGGGGATAAACTGAGTAACAATAGCTCACCTTTTCATTGAACTTTAATTTTTGCAAAGTATTTTTTACACATATTATCTCATTTGATCCACACAACAACCTAAAAGATAAGTGCTAGTATTATCCCCATTTCACAGAAGAGACCAAAGTACATAGAAATTAAGGCCAAATTTATAAAATTTGTAAATTTTCAAGGTGGAATTTGAACCCAGATATTCTTAATTCCAAATCTACCTCTCTATCCACTGAACAACATTATTCTTGAATTCAAAAACTCAACTTCATAAATATGGGGATGGGGTAGATTATAACTATACAATATAGTAATTCTGAAAAAAGATCAGACAGGATGATGGGGGGGAATAATGGATTACAAGTGTAATGAAGCAACAATACTGAAATGAATTAAAAAGAGGAATAATAAAAAGTAAAAGGAAGATAATACTCTTGATATAGTGTTCATCAGGAATATTGTTTTTAGCTTAGAGCACAGCATTTTAGAATGTATAATGATTCACTGGAAAGTTATATATTACCTGGGTACCTATTTTGTTTTCGTTTTTTCTTTATTTGCTTTGAGGCTAGCCTCCTATCTTGCCTCCATTGGAAGAGCAGAAATCCTTAATGTGCTAGATTTTCTCAGTTTTGAAAAGCATCACAGCAGCTTGGACCTTCTTGGTTTCAACCTGGATCTGTTTCATCCTTTTTAGGACATACAGCAGTCCCCTACTTGGGAGTACTGTCAGATGTGTTGCTGGCCTCCAATTAGTTTTAGTCTGTTGTAACTCCTAGAAATCAAGCAATTCATCAGTCTCAGGCAACAAGCCTCAACACATCTAGCCATGTATTTATTAATAAGTGTCCCCCTCCCCTTATTGAGGGCAATAATTGGTTTTATGGGGTGTTTTATGGTTTGTTTTTCACAGTATTCCCAGCCCTTAGCAAAATATCTAGCATGTGATAAACAATAAATACTTGTTGACTGATTCCCAGAGGATAATCTAGATAGCCAGACTAAAAATGAAGGCCTCAAGTTCATGAATCAATTGAAGAAAACAGGTATAAAGCTATACTCAAATCATTAGAAGGGCAACTTCAGAGAACAGTAATTAAACTTGCACCACTTTGCTCTTAAGGGCAGATAAAAGGAACTCACAGAAATTGGGAAGAAACAAAGGCTTGATATAAGAAAAAACTTCCTAACAATTAATTATACAAAAGGATAACGGGCTGCTTCCAGATAACCAATCATCTATTGAATAGATTGTAAGGGATTTCCCATAGTAGAAGAGGTTTATATAGTCACTAAAGGTTCATCTAACTGAAATTGAGAGCATGTGATGTTTAATAACTTTAGACAGTCCACACATTTGACTATAATGTGTTCTTAGAGATGATTTTACAAAGTAAATCATTATATTCATGAAGTAAAATGCATTTTCCCAAAGAGAAAGTGTCAAAATTGAGGGGTCATGTTTCCAAACCAAGAACTCAACATGACAGAATTCATGTACATGATGAATAATATTATAAAAAATAAATATCGAATTATGAACATTTATAATTATTACAAAGAATAAAATAATGTTCCAAGTATTATAAACTGGCATAAATGTACCATATGCATTATTATTCAAGGGATACCAAATGTACTATAAAGCGTTCTTTTGGCACAAAAACATTGCAAATCTATTTTATCATAAATCTGACCTAAAACTAATATACTCACTATAACAAACATTAAATATTTAATTAAGCTTCATTTTGCTTTCCTTTTAAGAAAAATTTAGAAGGGCTTTCGGAGAATGCTTTAGATAACTTACATAACTTGAAAACATAAACTCTATAAGGAAATTCAAACTAGTACCTTTCTTTTCTATGAATAACTTCTCTGGTAGAAACAATGTTGTTGAAAATAATTCCACTGTTAGCACCCAGCTTTTTAAAACTACCAGAAGTTCTGTTCTTTGGGCACTAGGTGGTGGGCTCCTATGGCAATAAATTGTAAATTAAATGAAGAAATGAACCGAAAACTAAAACTGAGCTGTTAATGTATCCAGCTGAATAAATGAAGCAGAAAGATTCCAAAAATTCAAAAGAAAGCAGGCTTGCTATAAAGGCAAAACTTCAGCTAGTTGAATTGTTTGGTTAAGTGAGGTTATACCTTCATCCACACTTCTGTGCTACTTTGAAAAGATATAGTATAGTAGCAACGCAAAAATAGTTCACATACAATAAAGTGTTTATACTTTCTGCTTTGGGAAATACAATATCATTAATCTAACAGTCATTTTTTTTAGTGATTCAGCATCTTGAGTTACACAGACTTAAGATGCAACTTGTCAAGAATATTATAGAGCCCAAATTTTTGAATTGTGAATCATGACCCTATAGATGGGGGGGCTATAAAATTATGTTGTTATCAGTTAATGGTTGTATACCTATATACCGAGGGTCATGTAAAAATTTTTCGGGAGAAAATGGGTCCTGAGCAGAAAAAGTTTAAGTAGCCTTGATACAGAGGGACTTAGAAGATAGAGATCAAATCTACCTTAATATAAATAGCCAGTAGATTCCTTCTTCAATTGTTTTCCGGTTAGGTCATTGGCCAATCAGAGGGAACTTCAAATTTATTCAGGGACAGCAAAATTCTCTGATATTTATCTTTAAAAGGACAGCTTACTTCAAGCTTCAAATAAGTTGCTGTTCAGTCATTTTTCAGCTTGTCCAACTCTTCATAAGCCCCTTTGGGGTTTTCTTGGCAAAGATACTAGAGTGGTTGGCATTTTGCTTCTCCAGCTCATTTTACAGATGAGGAAACTAAGGCAACAGACTTGCCCAGGATCACCCAGCTACTAAGTATCTGAGGCCAGGTTTGATTTCTCAAATTTCTCAAATTTCTCAAGTGTTCCCCCATTCCTAAGCCACATAATTCAACTCAACATTTATTTATTCCACCTACAATATGTAAGACATCATATGAGGCACAAAATATGTGGAGAAAAAATAAGAAGGTCTCTACCCACGAGGAGCTGAAAATTTAAAAGGGAGATGAAATGGCATAGAGCACCAGCCCTAAAGTCAGGAAGACCTGAGTCCAAATCTGGTCTCAGATACTTAACACTTCCTAGCTGTGTGAGCCTCAGGAAAAAAAAAAAAAAAAAAAAAAAAAAAAAAAAAAAAAAAAAAAAGGATGGCACTTGAACTGGACCATCAAGACAGATAAAGATTTCAACAGGAAATGATTACTAATGATCAAAAGATGTAGACTTGAAAGCAATCCCCACTACATCATCTTTACAGCTGAGAAAGCCCAAGGCCAGGAAGTTCAAGGACTTGCTCAAATTGTTCATAATAATTCTGAACTCAGCTCCTCTGACTCAGTGTTCTTTCCAGTGGAATAGGTGGAATAGGCAGTTCTAGGAATGTGAGATGCCTTAAGCAAATCATGGAGAATGAAATGCCTAAAGCATACAATGAACAAAGAAAGAGAAAGGGGACCCCATTTTGGGGGAAAAAAGTGTGTGTGTGTGTGTGTGTGTGTGTGTGTGATGGGGGGTGTATAAGCTTTTTGAGGTGTAATGGCAGGGAACTGAGGTTACCATTTCTTATTTGAATCATTTCAGAACTATGACTTTAATCTTTAATGGGGTACTTGTCCATTGGGGGATGCTAGAATAAATGAGGGAATATGAATGCTAGTGTATGTACTATAATAGTAAAGGGGATGATTTTTAAAAATATCTGGGAAGATAAGAACTTATTCAGAATTAGGTGAAAACCAGGAGAACCTTCTTTTGGGTCAGCCCTCCATGGAACTTTGTCTCAGGATGTCTTTCCTCTTAACCCCCCCCTCATACCACATAGTATCTCCCCTAACTGTACTATGCTTCCCAACCCCACTTCTCCTTCTAGCTAACTCTTTTAGGGTGCTAGGCCCCTTTCAGGATTTAGCCTACCAGCTTAAGCCTGCCAACCTCATGGAGTACACTTTTCTAATGGGTAATTGTGAGCTCCACTGAGGAACTTGTCTTTCATATGCTCTCCCACTCTATTTCATATTTACCATCCCCGGTGACTATTGTATCCCTTCATTTTGTCTATAACCTATTCTCTTAAATAAATATACCTTTTTACCCCCCCCCAAAAAAAAAATTTCCTAACTTGCTTGTATCCCTTCCTTAATGTAGGCTAGCTATTACTCTGATTTGGACATGTGAGTCTGCTGCCCTAAAATGTTGGAGAAGAGGGATGACGAGTTGCCCTGTTTCTTTCCCTTCCCTAGAGTGTTTTTCTTTAAGTCTTCCCTTATGTGAGTCAAAATGTGCTAGGATAAAAGCTTACTACTATCATCTTGAGCTGTGCGTCCCCATTAACATGTAAGCTTCTTGAGGATAGAAGTTGTCTTTTTGCTTGTATTTGCACTAAGTTCAGTGCCTGGTACACAGTAAGTCTTTAATTAATCAATACATGCTGACTGATTTAACAACTTGGAAAAAAAAATTTAAGTGCTCCGCTCAATGAAATAACTACAACTCCAGAAGCTTAAAGATGAAGTTTGCTGCTAACTGCCTAACAGAGAGTTGATGGGACTTATTTGGGGACAGAAGAATGAATGCTTTTTTGGACATGGCAAATTTGTGGATTTCTTTTTCTTGACTACACTTAAACATGGACTAGACTTTTTATTTTTATTTTTTAAAGGAAGGTGGAATTTGGGAAGGGAATGAGGGAAACTAGGCATAGCATTGTCATCCCCACCACTGAAGAAAAAGGAAAATTTCAAAAGAAAATAGGCTTATTGAAGTATTTCTTTTTAAATGCACAGAAGTACAAGGAAGTTCAAAATGACTTACTGATAAGCAAGATAGTTTTGACTTTATTTTATACTTATTTTTTAAAGTAATATTTTGTTTCATGTAAAATTTTTTTCTATTACTTTGTATATGCATTAGTTTGGGGGTATCTTTATATTTAGAATTTATTTTTAATTGACTTTTAAAAGTCTCCTGTTATGTGTTTAAAGGCTAGTTAAATGCTTTTATGAAACTACTTACCACTATACCTCTTGAGCTAGTCTGCTTCCTTTCTGGATGTCTCTAATTGTAATGAAGCTTTCTGTTATTAATCAAACTTAAATCAGACTCTCTGTAACTTTCTCCCACTTCTCCAAATTCTATTCCTCATTCCCAAACAGAATACTAAATCTCTCTTCCAAGGAACAATCCTTCAAAGCCAAATTAGTTTTTAAGTAGTAACATCAATTTTAGAATGCAGGGTTTTTTGATTCTCAGTCCAGTAGTTTTTTGGGGGGAAGGGTCAGCTAAGTGGCACAGAGAATAGAATAATAGGGCTGAGATCAGGAAAACTCATTTTCCTAAGTTGAAATCTGTATTCAGATGTTTCCTAACTGCGTCACTGTGGTAAAGTCACTTAACCCTGTTTGTCTCAGTTTCCTCATTTATAAAAATGAGCTGGAGAAAGAAATGGCAAATTATTCCAGAATTTTTGTCAAGAAAACTCCATATGGGCCCATAATGAGTCAGAAATGAGAAAAAATACTGAACAACCAACAACAACAGTTTTTACATTTCCCATTATTTTCTTTTTTTTTTTTTCCATAAAGTTCTCCATTTACTCAGTCATCTTTCTTTTTTCATTGATACTTGACTATATAAAGAGCCTTTCTGTATTATTTTGCATTGTATTTGCATGTTATAATTATTTTGTATATTGATTAATAGACTTTTCATGTAAAGCAACCAACAAACATTTGTTAAGGTATTACTATGAGCAAAGCACATTGAGATAGTAGGTCGGGGGACACAAAGACATCTATGATCTCTTTCCAGCTAACCCATAAATTCTTTGAGGGTAAGGTCCACACATTTTATTGCTTTGTCTCTCCAATTCACCCCTACAACAATGATATGTGTGTGAATCAAAAAGTAACTTACGATATTTTGCAATTAAGCTATATGTCAAATATATTCTCAGGGATCTTGATATTGATTAAACATTGTTTAAAAAAAATAAAAAAAGGAAAAAACAGTTCCCACTTACATTCCAAAAGATATTGCTCCCTGGGCAAGTTCCAAAAGAAATCTGCTATGATACAATAGGCATTGAAAACAGCCCTTAATTTGCAAAGCATGCCCTCTAGTGGCTAAAGAATTCCTCCTAGGTATTACTACTACAATTTAGAAAGTAATACGCAGAACAAGTAGAATGCTATAAATTACAGAATTTTGGGTAGCAATTGGTAACCAAGAGATAATAAAGCTCACACTTGGATTCCTGAACATGCCTTCTATAAAAAAAATAATATTAAAACATTTCTTTCCCACCAATTTCCAGTGTTAATTCAGAAAAGATTACCTCTTATATTAAGCATTTGGAGAACAATACACAGGTTATTTATTACTGTTGTTTAAAGGCCTTTACAGATCCCTTTCCATCTTATTAGTCATCCCTTTCTCTTCATTTACACCTGTTAGAACAATCACAACAATAAAAACAGTACATTTGCCTCCTAACTGGACTTATTTCCAGTCTCTTCCTTCTCTAGCCCTCGCTCCATTGAGCTGCCAGTGTAATTTTAAAGCACCGTTCTGACCATATCATTCCACTGATTAAAAATGGCCACTAGTTCCTTATTGCCTCTAAGATAACCTGGCATTTAAAAACAGCCCACTTTTCCAGATTTATTTAAATCTGATGGTGGGGAATTGGATATATTTTTTTTTTTTTTGGATCTGCTTATTTTTTTGGTTTTGGAATCTTTGTATTTCTAGCACCTAGAAGGGTGCCTGAAAACTTAGTAAGCCTGCTGACTGATCAAATGGCTATTCCCTTTCACAAATTTTAAAATCCTGTTTACAAATACCAGCTCCACAGCCTGCATGACTGTCTTCTGATTTTCTGTGCTCCACATGGGGAATGTGTTCTTTGTTGACTGTTTCTTTAAAATCCTCAGCTACTCTCAGTTTATGTGGTACTTCCCACAAAAAAAAAACAAAAAAAAAAAAACAAAACCAAAAACAAAAAAAACAACCTTCTTAGATTACTCTAACTTCAATTACTCTCATTCTTCAAAAACAACAACAACCCACCACCTCTGATTTCCTTCATTAAAACTGCTCCCATGTTTCTATTAGCTTTTATTTCCATAACTATAACACAAGCTGCCGCCCACAGTAGAATATAACCTGCTGGAAGTCAGATTTTCTCTATCTCTGTATCCCATTTAGTATAATGTAACTCGATTAGTGCAATGCTTTGTGCATAGTAAGCCTTTCCATATTTATCAGACTGAATTGCATATAGATATTCTTAGAACAGTTGTCCAGGGCCCGATCCACATGGCTACATGTCATCAATATTTCAAGGATCAGTTACTTTATCAGTGTGGAGAACCCCTCCAGCAACACAGATCACAACTCCAGCTAATGAGTAGTAAGTAGGCTTCACATGAGTTGCTGCAGATTTAAAAATTCATCACCTATGGTTGGCAACCTTATGGTATTAGTCTATCCAAAAAAAGTTAGTTCCCCACATAAGAGGCAAGATCTCTACATACTATTTAAGCCCTTCCTGGAAGGTCTTCCACTTTGGTAGAATCTGAAGTGTGTAGCTTTCAAGAGCATAGAGTCATTTTTATATTATGATGTCACATCTGAGTAAAATTTTGATGGAAGTACTAGCACCAGCCCCTCACAATATAGATGCATGCAATGAATTCAGAGCCTCGAGGGCCAGCAGGAAACTTATTTTTCTATCCTCTATTCCTCTGCTTAATATATATTTTTTAAAATTCTCACCACCGCCACCTCTATCCCCTTCGGGGCAATCCTTGGATTTGATGGCTTCTCTTAGAAACATGCTATTTGATCATAGTATTTTTTTCCACACTGATTCACACATGGCAAGGTATACATGCAACTCTTCAGCTTGTCAAATTGGAATTCAATTTCTAGGCTCCATATGATTATTTTAATCTGATTCCTTTGAACAAAAGTTAATCTCTTATTATAGTTCAATTCATAAGTAAAGATATTTTAATATAGTCATAGTTCTTAAGGTAAGTTAAGTCTTTTTTTCAATTGTTACTTATCTTTGGGTGACAGCTATGACGAATGGCTGGCATAATTTATTTTTGCTTTGCAGATGGGTAAGAGCGAAAATCTTATACACTGTCTATGCAGTTTTTTTATGAATTCATAAATTTTTTAGCTTAGAACATCGGATTAGATGTTGAAGAATTTAAGTTGACAAGAAAGAAGTAAATTGTATTCTGATTTAGTTTGTATAAGGTGAAACGCAATTCATAAAGTTTGTGTTGGTAATTTTGCATTGCTTTAAGAGTTAAATTTCCTACATAGGAGTTGACAGTCATTTCGGTATGTGTTAGACTTGAACTCCAGAGAGAATGGAGAAGGTCTGCCACTGATTTTCTGTATAAAAACAATGTCTGTCACCTTCTGAAAGAGGACTTACACATTATAGCCTGCCAGGCAACAAAATCATATACACACTCTCTCAAATCACCTTTCCCTTTTAATCAATGCTGTTACCTACCGAGATTGGCCTATTTCTCTTTAAAGCTTTCATGGTATGAAATTATAATTTGGGGTGTTATCCCAATGTCACCATTTTGAATTATGTTATAACTCGTGAGAATGACATTTTTTTCAATCACCTGCCTAATCTAACTTTTGGATGCAAAACAAATTTCCTAGTTTTCCCAAACCTCACTGAAGAGCCTTGATTTGCCAATATGGTCCATTCTCGGGTATAGTAAACTTTCAATCAACTACAGAGGGGTCATCTTTAAAGAATTATTAACTAAACAAAATGGGGAAGCTGCTTATTTAACTCAATTCACTATCTCACTCATCAAATCTAAGGAATATTTCTTGTTTTTGTCACCAACATAAGGAAGGTGTGAACCATAAAAATGAAAGCTCAACATATAAAGAGTTTGTGCACAAATATCTGAAGTGATGCTGTCTATCTTAACATAAATGAAAGTCAGAAAGAAGAAAATAAAAAAGACAGGTTAAAGAATATGGGCAATTTTCCAGACCCTTCTGAATAAGTATGGCCTTATTCATTTTGTTTGAAGTACTGAAAGTTATCAGAAAAAACAACATACATACATACATACATACATTTAAACATGTACAAAAATACATTTTTTTGCAAATTGAACTTTTTTATATTGCTTATTGGATTGGTTCAGATTAAGTTCTTTACTATTTTCTTCCATCAGCATGAATAACTCAAAGTCAGCTGAATCTAACGTTGGATCTAACACCGTAGGAAACTTAGGCTGGGTTAGATAATACAACCTCAGATGTGCAGTGATCCCTTTTTGTCCTTCCTTTC
The DNA here is from genome assembly GCF_902635505.1 of Sarcophilus harrisii. NCBI lineage: Eukaryota > Metazoa > Chordata > Mammalia > Dasyuromorphia > Dasyuridae > Sarcophilus > Sarcophilus harrisii. The sequence goes on from NC_045428.1 coordinate 492,665,182, forward strand.
CCCTCAAAATCCCAATCATGTCAGTAGGCAGCTTCATCAAAGACACTGGGTCACTGGAACAACAACTGACTACAGAGCATATCTCTAACTCCCTACTAGGTGATTGCACTTAGGTATTACACTATCACCTCAAACTTAACATATTTAAAGTCGATCTTATCATATTTCCCACAAAAAAAAAAGTAGATTCCCTTCAGAAGTCTATCTTGTCCATTGTACTATCATTTTCTCAGATGTTGTTGCTCAATGATTGTTCAGCCATGTCCTACTCTTCATGACACTATTTATAGTTTTCTCAGCAAAGCTATTGGAGGGTTTGCCATTTCCTTCTCCAGCTCATTTTACAGATGAGGAAATTGAGGCAAACAGGGCTAAGTGACTTACCCAGGGTCACAGTTAGGCTCCTTTTTTTTTTTTTTTTTTTTTTTGATAATCCTAAATTATTGCTGCCATACCTAGTCAGGTTGCAAGCCTGAATTGAAAAAGAAAGCAAAAGCCCTCAAAATAAAACCAAGAAAGACAATCCTTTGAACTCCTTTTTGTCTGAAAATAGTCCTTCTTTAGTCTTATTGCTTATCTAAATTGTAGTCCAAAATTTTCTTTTAAACTCCCATCATCAATCATTATCATTAGTCTCAATCCCCATCAAATCATCTCCAGGGAAGCCATTTCACAAAACTAAAAAGGAACTGAGGAGCTGAAATGAAAAGATTCATTTCAGCATCATATATACCTATAATATCATTGTTGCTTGCCATGAAAATCTACTAAAGCAAGACTGAAAAGGTCTAGATGGGGCCTATGTGTCATTATTTAACTTTGGGGATATTTGTGCCTTGTCTTCCCAAATGGAATACAAGTTCTCTATTTGGAATGGAATACAATCTCTAAGAAGAGAAATCATATATACCATGGAATTTTATGACAATTATGACTCTATTATTATTGTCAACAAGAGCTATTCAATAAATATTCATTGCTTTATTTTTGAGGTCAAAAGTCACAGAGATTTTAACCTCTGATTTTCCATTTGAGAATTTACCCTGTGGGGAAAACTAGAGAAACAGATCACATGACACTTTCTCAAACAGGGCAATGACTACATCAAAATGTCACCAACAGCTACCCACTGATCTGATGCCTACAAACCCAGCTTGTTCAAAAGCTCTGGCCTCCAGATTACACCACGAAGGATCGCTTCCATGCTGACCAAAGAAATATACACTAAATTGGACTTCTCAACGGCGCTGGTTTATGAGCCCTTCAGAGCCAAACAGAAAAAACAAGGACAGAACTCATCAAAGAGCCCAAGTACTAAAACAAGAGCGAGGAAACATACAAGACATACCCCCATCTCATCCATAAATTTAATATGATTTTCTTCTCCTCTGAAAATGTCAAGGCTCAGCAAGGGACAGAACAAGGTTAAGAGAATCTGACAGTAAGGACTGGATGGAGTTGAAAGCTTAAGTCTAGCAAGTTTATCTACACCAGCACAACTTCTCCTGGCATCTTTCCAAGCAAGCCCGTGGCCCTCCAGCTGCATATTAGCAACAAAAAAACAACCCTCATACTGTCCTACTACACCTCACAATGCGCATGGCCCAGCTGGCTGGGTCTGAAGAATTTTGTCAAGCTGTCTTTAATCTTTAGCTTTGTATCCACTAGTACAACTGAACTGGCAAGCACTTAAATTACTGTTATTTACGTCCTGATAGTTTTGTTATTCATCTCAGAGGAACAGTCTTTGTGTTAATACTGGGCAACAGTAACATAACCAGTCAATGATTGGCTAAGGTGCTGCTATCTTTATCTTATGATCACCCCTCCAATTCAGTGAAGTATTTTCCTTGTTCTTAAATGTATTAATATGATTTTTTAAAGACATTCACTTACAAAAGAAAAGGCTACACAGTTGCATGTTATATTTTGAAAAATCAACACAATATGAAGAGGTTTAAGAAAGCTCATATTCCATGCCTATCTATTTTGTGGGAATCATGCCTGCAAAATGTTAATGTGATCTATCTATATGTATGTATGTATATAAAGAGAGGAGAAAGAGAGAAACAGAGGCAGAGAGAGAGAAAGAGAGAGAGACAGACAGACAGACAGACAGACAGCGAGAGACAGAGAGATCCATCTCTTTCTTTAGTCTTTATATTACATCGCACTTCTTAAGTCCAGTTCCTTTCTTTATTTTTGTAAGACTTATTCTCTACAAAGACTCTTGCCCAAACCTAGCAAAATGAAAATGACCAACAAAGTGTTCCTCTACTAATAAAAGCATTCTTAATTCATATCATTCCTTTTATAAACATATAAATAATCCAATCTATACTTTGTAAAAATAAAAATGATTTCCTTTATAAAGCTTCCCAGACATCCACATTATAAGAAGAGCCTCTCTCATAATTTATCTCTTTGTTTTATTGTTGTTGTTGTTATTGCTGATTCAGGACACATAAATCTTTTTTAACCATTTGAAATCCTGCTAATGACAACTACAACACAAACTGTACCTACCTCTCCCTTCTCCTCACAACCACACAACCAGATTAACAGATATCTTCTAATTCTCCCCTCAAAAATTCTTTGGCAGATCCTATAAACTGTTTTCAGGTTGACTAACCATTTTTTCATTTCAAGCAATCTTTAAAAGTCTCTTCATTCACTGACAGTCATAGCATAATTCAAATTCTACCCCCACCTCAAGCCCAACAACAACAAAATAACTCTATTAGTTTTCACACTTGTCCAATAGGTTCTCAAGACCAAGCAAGCAGACAACTCCGTAACCCTGAGAACATTGCTAAGGTCAGTAGGAGTGTAATGGGGGATGTGGCAGGTGAAGAACGAGGTAGATTACTAAATCTGAGTTGAAAAATGGCCATTTTTCTGCTAGCACATACCTGAATTGACTACCATTAGTGATCCTACTAGTTCTGTCAATTTTCTTTTCTCAAAGAAGAATTAGTTGATAGTTATTTAGGCCTCGTACTCAGAGGGAATACAAGGCAGTTGATGATCCCATCCAACAGCCTCACATATTAATACATTTTGCAGCTGTTAAAATCACAGAACGTTGCAATTAGAAGGAAACTCAGTGTTATCTAATTGAACTACTTTGTTTTACAACTGAATAAAAAAAAAATTTAAGGAGGGGGAAAGTGACTTTTCCAAGGTCACTCAGAAAATAAGTGGCAGTTCAGAATTCATACACAAGCTGCCTGGCACGTGTCCAGCTCCCTTCCTTAACTATTAGGCTCATCCATTCAATAACTTAATGAGACTGACGTAAATCTGTGAGCAGGTGTGCACAATATGTTGTTTTCATCTCCCCACTTGGCGTTATTAGCACCTCCCATCATTCACTTTGGCAGGTCATTTCTAATATTAGCATCATACTCAAGCTGCATACTAGAGAGAGCCGTGTCAGGGCTTTCTGGTATACAACTTCTAAGGTAATAGAAGACTTATTTCATCATGTCTTTTGACAATTAACCTCATGGTCTTAAAAGTAGAGCATATCAACTTCTTTTTTTGTGTGACATGAGAAGACTTTTAATATTTTTATGTATATTTTATTTATTAAGTATGTTATTATGACATTTTTATCCATAGTGAGACAAGTACAATGCCTTTGGAACAATGGGACACATGGTACACACACATGCATACATACATATGTGTGTATGTATGTTTGGATGGATATTTTACCTGTATCAAAACAGATGTTGCAGAATATTTGTTAAGTTTAAAAAATCCACCACGTTTTTCAAGTAAGGCGAGTTTAATGCCCTCACTTTTCTGCTATGCTACAACAGTTTTACATCTTTGTTATGTGCATCTAAAGTCAGTTTCAGGACTATTCACAATGTCAATCATATATTACAGCTAAACTTTAACCAATAGCATTGCCCATTACAGACATCTACAACCATTTTAAAAAGAAAGAAAAACACAAGAGAAAGTGGTACATGAAATAATAAGTTCCATATAATGCTCGGCTACTTTTTAATACCATGTTATGTACTTTGAAATCAGGTTCTTCAAAAAATATATTCAGGAACTGATGATTTGGGATGCACAGAAACATGGGGATACAGAGTTAATTATATCAAGTAAAAAAGGAAATCAAATCAAATATCTGGAATAAATGAACTCCTCCAACTGATATCTGAACTACAGATTCAATGAGGATGTTGACACAGGAAATACAAGATGTGACCAGTATATTAAAATCACATATGACTTTGTGATTTCAAGATAAACTTTAACTTCCACAATCAAGTTGTACAAGTAAAAAGCCTTAATGTCACTGATAAGTTTTCCAAGTTTGCTAATAAAGATGGTAAATTACTTAGGCTGAAATCTGTCATTTGTTAATCAAATTTAATAGTTATTTCTTCCTGCAGACACATTCAGAAGACAAATTATCAATTTCTGTAAATCATAATTAGTTCTGAGGCAGGTTCCAATTCTCCTAAAGATTAGCTCAGTGCAATTTAAATTAAAAGCACTCAGCTACCATACAAGTTGTAGCAGAACCTTTGCCTTCATTAAGGTGCTTGAAATCCTGGGTTATGACCACTTGAAGATTTGCAGTAATAATTCAAAATACTTTGCTATATTCGCTGAAGCCAATTTTTACTTAATACACAGACAAAACAGAAAAAGTAGACAAGTCCTGAAAGTCCCTTTTTTTTCCCCTATCTGCTATGGTTTCCCCATAATGAGCAGACCGTATTGTTACTCTTGAGTCTCCCTGTCCAATCTCTAATTTTCTTTAAGAATGGGTTAGTGCCAGGAGGAAAATTGCTCACCATTGCTGTCGAGGTACTTATTTAAAAAGAAATAAAACATGATTAATTTCAAGTGCCTCACAATTAAAAATATGATCAGAGGGTCATTTGAGCAATTTAGTTACACTGGGAAGGGTCAGAGAACTATGAGGTTTGAGAAACCTCAAGCTAAACACTCAGTATATATATTTATTGTCACTGGAAGCATATTAGATTATTAAAAGGGACATGCTAATGTGACATTTTGCCATTACAAAAGAAACTCAGTACTAAAATTAGAGCATAAATCAGGCAGATATGCCTCTAGAAATGCAATCAACTTTGTCTTCTACTCATCTTCCTCCATGTATTAAGGGGTTATGCTAAATTCTATTTTGTATTTATTTGTTAACTATATGTATTGCTTCCCTTGGAGTTCACTCAGTATAGAAATTCAGTTGCATTTCAGCAAAACATTTAGCTTAATGCAGATAAAACAAGGCGATTTAGGGCATCAGAAAAATATACTTAAAAATCAAGATGGAAAAATAAACTTATTAGTTCTGAATGTTTATCTAGATTACATTTCATATGCAAGGCACTCTTCAGTAAAGCTCTCTTTTTTTATTTGCAAGCCTGCTTCTATACTCATAAAAGTCCAAATTGCCCTGGAAAAAAGCAGTACAACCCAACCACTTCTGTTCACAAAACAATGGCTAGTTTGGGGGTGTAGATGCAGACAACATAAAGTAAATCACTGTCATGAAATAATAATTAGAATTGTAAAAATAACCTCCACTGCCTCAGCTGACTAATGCACAGTGCCTGTTAGAGCCCATATTTCACGTCTGGAAGTCACTAAATGAAATTAGCACTTTCTCTCCAAAGGCAGACTGTTGGTATTTTTGCCTGGAAGGAAAGGGAAACCATTTCATACCCTCTTACTAATCCAAAATAGCAAAAACTCGTCATCTTTTTTGCTTGAAGGAAAAACTGTTAAGAGTTTAGCGAGTAAGAAGATCATGGTTCAAATGCAACAACAGCCTCTCCTCATTAACAGTAATTCATATCTTATTTAAGATTTTATATTATATTTATATATATATATATATATGTGTGTGTGTGTGTGTGTGTGTGTGTGCGCGTGTGTGTGTGTGTGTGTGTGTGTGTGTGTGTGTTATATTGCATTTAACCTAACTTTAACATATTTAACATGTATTGGTTTACCTGCTATCTAGGGGAGAGGGTGGGAGGAAGGAGGGGAAAAGTTGGAACAGAAAGTTTTGCAAGGGTCAATGTTGAAAAAATCCCCATGCATATGTCTTATAAATAAAAAGCTATAATAATAATATATATGAGATTATATATGTGTACATATATAATTGTAGCAAGGTAATTTAGTAGTTAGGACTCTATATTAATGATGCCAAGGTCAGAGAGCTTCTTTCCACATAGGCCAGTTAACATTGTTCTTCTTTCTGTTTCTTAACTAACCACAGCCAACTAATCATTTTGCAAATGATGTGCTACTTACTGGTCAAAATGAAAATGAAGAAAAGGAAGGGGTGCAGATTTACTTTATAGGGAAGAGGGGAGAAAACTGACATTTAAAATGTTTGTTTAAGTTGGTAGTTGTCATCTTGTACAAGAAGAACAGCATCTTTACTCATCTTGGAACCAACCAAGGGAATTATAGAAGCAGGTTAGTTCAACTGTACTAACTTTCAAATCAGTCAGCTAAAGCATCATTAGTGAATTCAACATTGAATTTCAAGCCTTAAAAGAAGTTCCTGCATTAGTAATTAACATTTTCTTTGTTTTGAATTCAATGAATTCCTATCATCCTTCAACACTGTTTAGCTAAAGCAAACAAAAACAAAACAAAAAAAAAAATCACATTATTCTTTCTAAGCCATATAAAAGTGATCTGGGAAGTCACGTTTTAAATCACTATCATGGATTAGCTTAAGGCAATTATTTCACTTGCTGCATTCTTTTACAAGAACTTAAAAAAAAAAAAAAATCAAGCCTCTTGCCTAACAAGAAAAATGAAATCCCATTAGTTGTGTCTCCAGTGTATATTAACATTCCTTTTGTTTAGAAAGGTTAATATCCCCCAAATAAAGGAGCATACAGTGCCTGTTAAAATAATTACATCATGACATTTTAGAAAGGTTGGCAAATAGACGTGGTTGCAAGCATTGAAACAAACAAAAGTAAAAGCAAGTAGTTCTTAAATTATCTATGACTTTAAAAATGGAACATACTGGAAAATTGTGCCATGTTGGTAGTCTTAAAGGGATACATAATTTCTCTATGACTTGGAATCTGTCTCTCTTCTCTTCCTTCAGTGTTTTAACTTTAATACTCCAAAGTAAGGAATCATTCTCTGAAAAGCAAACTTTCAACTGAACAAAACAAATGTACTAGCAGGTCAAGAGCTGTTAGTGTAGGGAAGGTACCAATAAGAATTCAATGATTCCAGGCCATCAAATCTATATAAAAAAAAGATCCAAGAATCATTGTTGAATTGGACTTATCTAATCCAAAATATTCATTTAATAGATAAGGAAATCAAGACATTCATTAAAGTTAAGTGATTTGCCCAAAGTCACACAATCATCTAGTAACTCAATTTTTGTACGGGGCTGCCTTCTCATTCCAAATCTGGCATGCTCTATACTGTAACATTTTGACTAGATCTGTATCCCACCTCTACCACGAACTTCTAAAAAAGTATAAATTGTAGATTTCATAGTCAAGGATTATTTTTTTTCTTCTTGGGAAAGCTATAAGCTTCACAGCACTAGTAAAGGCAATTAAAGTCTCAGCAAATTGTTCTCCTAATACTAGAGAGAAAAATGTTTTTCAAACTTTTCAAGAGCAAAGCATGCTCCTCTAACCTTACTACTGAAAAAGCAGAGGGAAACAATTCTCTGTATAAAGTAAAAGTTACTATTATTACTGTACCTGCCCAAATGGGCAAATACTTATCGAAAACATAAAAACTTAAATCTTACCTGGTTATCCAATTTTGACTTTCTAGGGCATAAGCCATCTTTGGAAGCGCTGGGGAGGGGGAATGCAGGACACTAAGAGCAGTGGAGGAAAGGAGGAGGGAGAGAGAGGGGAGACTGATTCTCACATTGCCATTTAAACTCAAAGAAAGCTTCCCTCTGTGAGTTAATGATAGGCCAACCTCTGAACAGCAGGTCAGGGAATCTAATTGAACAAGTACTTTAAGAGGCTTATTAATATTCCCAAAAGTCATGGAACGCTTTCCATCAGCAATCCCAATAATACCAATAACAAATTGTGCACATGCACTGATGAAAAGGCCACTGACTTAATGGGTCTCAGAGAGAGAAAAGTTTTTTTTCAAAATGTTCCTCAATCAAATTCAAGGCACTGCTGAAAGAATCCAGAACCGCTATACACATATATTCACTATATACAGGCAAAGAATTAAATCTGATGAGATTACCTGCGGGTCGGGCCCAGGCCTCTCCCCTGAGGTTTCTGAAGTGAAAAGGACACCTCCATTCCCTTCTGGATGGAGCAGGAGATCCATGGGCCCTGCGATCCTACTTGGCTGGGTTGGGCTCCCCTGTGATGCTACTAGCCAGGCAGGAGTTGCCCAGGGACAGAGGATCTTGTGATGTTTTTGTAAAGAAGTCAGTGACTGTGCAGATTTCTATCTATGTGAGGGTTAATTTTTAACCTGGAGCAGACCCAAAATCTAACTCCAGAAGAGAATTCTCTGCAGTCTGCTCAAGGAACATTTGTTCTTTAACATGGATGGGGTAAAGAAGCAGGAAAATATTAGCTTAATGGAACTAAAGAATGAGGGTAAGTAAAATCTATTTTCCACATCAGACTCCCTGAAATCCAACCAAGTCTTAGGCTAATTCATATTCAGCAGCACCTTTAGAACCATGTCACCGCCTTCCTTGTAAGGAGACACAAGCAGGATGTGTCAACAGGGTGCTCCAAAATGTTGGCACTGCTCCATAAGGTTTCCCTGCTCCGCTGAGGGACACAGCATATGCTGAGCTTCATGACTGGCGGCAGCCCCTTGTTTTGCTTATTCATTTCCTTTTCTGGCATGTCTCGTTCAAGTCATACATACGAAATGATCAGTGCAGCACTATTCCCATCAATGGAAACTTTATGACTATATTAACCACATCTAAGTCTGTGAATATTTAAATTAGGATACCCACCTTAAAGAATTTCACTCAAAGTTCTATCCATAATGTCATTTCAAAGGACCAAAGACCCTTACTAAATTAGCAATCACCAACTTCATGATAAGACATTTTTTATTCATTCCATTCATCTTCAATACAATACATTAGGAAGCTAGACCTTCTTTAAATGCCGTCAATGATTGCATCAACATATATTAAAGCTAATAGGCATCCAGTCCATGTTCTTCTTTTTCTCTCTCTTTACTGGAACAAAGCCATGCCCACAGACCACAGGGAAAATCTATTTTATGTGATTGACATGAACTGGAATTGTCAAATGCCAAAAGCCAAAATCCATGGAATTTTTTAATCCCACAAAGAAATCCAAGAAATAATCGATTTAACAGACACAAAAAAACTTGAGGTATAGGTAAACTACTAGGAATTTTAAAATGCTGTAGATTTTAATCAAGCTTCAAATCTTTAGAACAAAAAATAAAAGAAAAAAATTTTTAAGAATCTAAGTTGGTCTACTGAATTACATTTTATACACTCTGCATTTATATTGCTCCCTTCAACAGGAACATTATTTCCCATAGCACTCCCATGGGATAAATGGATATTATTCTCATTTTATTAAATGAGTAATGAAGGCAGTAGGGTCAAATGACTTAATTTGTACAACCTTGTGTCATTGCCAAAGTCATAGCTTTGAGTCTAATCTTAGAGCTATATCTGGTATTCTTAAGCACAAGAAGGTCTGTGTGAAAACCCATTTTTTATCCTTTTGAGTTAGCAGAATCTTGTTATCATTTGGGTAAAAAAGAAGGCCATTACCCTCACTCCAATATTACACCAACAAGCACACTTCCCTCAGACTTTTAAGGTTAAGAGAGAATTTCCCTCAACAACTCTGAATTAGATAGTACAAATATTACGCCCATTTTACAGATATAAAGAAACTAAAGTTCACAGAAACTGTGTCTCTTGGATAAAATCATGAATGAAAATTAAAGCTGTACTATACTACATATAGGGAAATGGATTTGACCTGCCATATAATCAAGTCTCTGCTATAATCAAATACTTTATTTATAAGGGAGTTTATATAATAGAACTGTAAGCCTAGTGTTTAAACTACTCTTATAGAGATAATAAAAATCCATATAATTCACAGTCTGATTTCTACAGACTTAATAATAGCACGATAGAAATATCACCACTGTTTGAAAAATTCCAGCCTTAAGCTTAATTTTTAAAATATATATCAATGTTTATAAAGTTAAAACACTACCATCAAACAGTGGAGATAACTGGAACCATGTAGTATTTTTCAAAATAAATGCTTTAGATAGACAGGCAGATAAGGAAGGAAGGGGAGGGAGGAAGGGAGGGAGGGAGAGAGGGAGAGAGAGAGAGAGGAAGGAGAGAAGGGGGAAGGAGAGAGGGGGGAGGGAAGAAGAAAGGAAGGAAGAAGGGAAGGAAGGGAGAAAGGAAATTAGGAAGGAGGGAGTAAAGAAGGGAGAGAAGGAGATGGAGGAAGGAAGGAAGGAAGGAAGGAAGGAAGGAAGGAAGGAAGGAAGGAAGACAGAGACAGAAAGAGAGAAAGAAAGAGAGAAGAAAGAAAGAAAGAAAGAAAGAAAGAAAGAAAGAAAGAAAGAAAGAAAGAAAGAAAGAAAGAAAGATGGATAGATTAAGTAGTCACAATAGACGGATGGATGGATGGATAGAAATAGGTAAGGTAGACAGACAATTGGATAGATATAGATAGTTGCATAAAATCTCTTGGTAATGAAAGGATAATCATTCCATATATTCCTTGACTCTTAGGAGAAAGAATTAAGAAAAAAAAAGCAATCTACCCCAATCATGTACTAACATTATAATTCAAGCACTACCCTAATTCCTTCTTGGAGTTACATTAATATTAGCCTACAAGCATCAATTCACTTTCAGAAAAACCTGACAAATGATACAACAATGAAAAAAAAAATTAAATATGTGCTCTTTTGCTCTCCAGGAGAAAAATCCCAAATGTAGCAAAAGAAAAGAGACTATTCCTCCCTTCAACTATCTGACTAGATTAGCCAGCACGAAAGGAGCTTCCCTAATGGAATTTACTTTACCTTGTTTTATCCTGCTTCTCCTCCACTGGTTTCTCTTTTAGTATGAACAGAGCAGCATACCTGACACGATAACAGTGTTCTATCAATCTAGGAAAAGTAAAATGAGAAGGACAAGATCCTTAAGGAAATCTCCTCCTCTTTCCTACATGGGTTCATTCATTAATTCATTCATATCCACCCACTCAAAATATACATACAACACTGTGCTAGTTATTATAAGCACCCTTCCCTGCTAACGTGACAAAGCTCTCCCAGGATACAAAAGTAAGCAGATAAGAGGGTTGAATTTGGAGACAAGAAAATCTGCCTTGAAATCCTGCTTCAGTTACTAATTAGGGGCTAACCTAAACCTGAACAACTCCCTTAACTTGTATGCCTCAGTTTCCCCATAGAGATAACAGCTTCTCAAACTCCTGTGCTAAATATACTATTTCCCTACCACCCACTAGTTTACATGCCCACTGAGTATTTCATGCTGATCACTAGTTTTATTCTCAGAACATAAAGATAAATGTTTTGTGTTTCCCCTATCAAGCAAACAAAACCAAGAGGAGTAATCTTGAATCAATCATCAAAGCAGCCTCTCAGGATAGCTTTGTATACATATATGCATTACCAATTTTTTTTCATATACTACAAAACGAGAGGCACATCTGTCTAACATGTCAGAAGATGGCTGAAATTTTTGAGAAACTGTTTTACAGATGTTCCTGGGACTAAAATATTGTTCCTACGAAAGGATGACAATTTTCCAGCTCAGTGGCCAAGTATACTGCTCAAAGGCATGCGTTGCCAGTAGAGAATCAGTGCAGATGGCAAGGTTAGGAATTCTCCTTTTTGTCCTATTAAAACTTCTCTCCACTACAGTGTATTAAGCAATTTTATATTGGGAAACAGACAACCAGTCTAAAAATTCTATTCCATTTTAATATAAAATCTCTTAGATTTCAATCTAATCTAATAATCTATTCATAATATCCCTAGTGGAAGAGAAGCCTATTGGAGCAGATGTGACATTGTTGTATTACAAATCCTCTTAATCAAACAAATGGGTACCTTTCTGGATTACAGTGAATTCTGCGTTCTGAGTCAATCTTTGCTGAATGCTCTAGATTAATTCAATTCAAATGTAGCAGAATCACACACACACACACACACACACACACACACACACACACACACTTTTTTACCTAGCAAAGAAAACCATCTACTATTCCAAATGTAATTTAACTTCGTAGTAGAATAAATTTGAGGTATGACAAAATGATAAAGCGTGTGCTGAATCTTGACATTACATAAGCTTCACCTAAAGTTTCTTGATTCCAGCCAGTACAACAATCTTGCTATGTCACTATGGAAAAACCCTTGAGAAGAAAGAGTTAAAAACCAGGGGGAAGGAAACCTCTGATGGAGATCCTACTTAGGAAGGGGAATAAAACTCAGCTCATTTTCATTTCTAGGCAAAGCAGATGGCCCAAAGTAAAAGGCTGTGGGGATCTATGGCACTAGTATTATTGCCTGCAAAAGCAGTCAAATCATATGAGTAAGTATGGATACAAAGTAAGTAAATCTAGGGGAGTGCAACGCACACTTTTTGCTGACTTTAAGATCTGTTGTGGTTGCATCCTAACAAAAAGGTAAGGTGAAATTAAATTATAGTGACAATAAAGGTTAGCATTTTTGAGCACAGATGAAATGAAGCATTTGCCAAAACCTGCTAACACCGATTATGTGATTATTAATGGCTACATGACCTGTATAAAATCAGTAAGTTGGGGAGGGAGGGAGAGAGGGAGGGCACTGAAATGGGGGAGAAGAATCACATTCCTGATGAAATCCTAAAATTAAATGCTGACACCCAAAAGGCATGCAGGTTAAAAGTCTGCAGCAGATGAAAATATTTCAAAGCCAGATACATTTCCTGTTGAAAATTCCTTACATTCCATGACTAAATCATAACTGCTACAAGCGGCATTGCAATCTCTGATTCTGCTGATGCCCACAAAGTGAACTGTGCTAGCTCGAGCAGTTCATGCTGTCAGCAGAACCCTTGACGAAACACCAATGCATTCTTAAGGCAAAATGAAGTGGCTGGAAGGCAATTCCCAGGTCTTGAAAGGCAAAGTGTGGACTCTGATCCTGTTCTAAAGATTCCCCATCTTTGTACTCTTTCTTGGCCCCTCTAATCCAAGTTCCACCAGAATCAAAAATATGTCAGCATTCAACTGCCTTGGAAATCCATCTTTCTTTAACAAAGAAAAGGCACATTCATGAGCTATGCCATAATCAATTAATATGTATATCGGCCAGAACTTGAATACAGAAGACGGCAATGGCATGAAGATTGACATCATGAATGACACCCTGTAAAATATCCTTGTCCTTCAAGACTTTGATTCTTACAAACACTAACAAAAACAGCACCGAAAGGGAGCACAATGGGAAAGGAAAAAATATCATTAAAAACCAATAAAGCAGTTCATACAAGAATGAATCACTACTGGTATTTTGTGGTCAACCTTATTAACAAACAATGCTTCCTAATTTACTGAGGATTATTGACAGTTTTCTGGACCTGAAAAATGAGGTTCCTTGTCAATCATTAGTCAAAAAGTAGAGAGAATATGATAAAGTAGTCAGTCCTTTAGTCAATCTAAATTCCATGGGGACATTTTATACCTGTAATTTAAGCCAAGTCTAGACTTGCACACCCCTCTTCCAGTATACCAAATCATCTATAAAGTTCTCTCCCACTTTTAACTGTTTGTTAGTCCAAATTTGGACTCTAAGTACAACAAAATGGATCTTCTAGAGGCTCACTATCATCACAGGGACCAAAAGAATCAGAATGTCTCAAAAGTTGAGTAGGATAACAAAAACAAACCTAGTCACCATTTCCTTTTGACAACTTGTGGTTTCTATGACTACCATATTTTGCAACTGGTTGAGAGGGAAACAATTCCAGGCAAATATTTAAAAGACAACGAGTTTGAAGGAGAACAGTCCAAAGTTGTGTCAAAACAGACAATGTCATTTATTCCCACATTTATATAGTCCTGTGTTTCCCAGCTTCCACTCTGTTACCAAGGGGCAATAGTTATCTTCTCTAGTACAATTTAGGGTTAGGGTTGGGGTTTTTTTGTTATATTTTTAATCATTTAAATATTCAAAAACAGGTTCCAACAGTGGGTTGTAATAAACTCTTCACTGAGGTTAATGATCCCTACACCAGTAGAATACTGATGAGACTAGAATTGCCTAACAAGCACTTGGTATAAAATCAAATCAAATCAAGTGCCAATATGCGGTCAAACTCCTTTGCCCCATCTTGTACCACTGAGAATAAGTGGATTAGCTATTTTGGAATGTTAATTATGAATAATGCACCTTGGTGTCAGAAAATGGATGGTTTGGTATTTTTCCTTTTAACCCTGATGAAGTTTCCTGTATTACAGCCAATCTTCTAGATGAAAGATACTATGTGCACAGTTTCCTATAGATCTCAAGAATATTTGGTGGACTAACAGTCAACAAAGTAGTTAGTGTTAGTTAGATAAATGTGCTACTTAGTTAGCAAGAAAAAAAATTTTTTTAAGAGTTTCAGAGGTAAGATTGGTCAAAAGCACTATCAACAGCTCACTTAAGAGAAATTTACAGCATGCATATCCCATACAAATGTTATTTGTGGACACAGATAACCTTACACAATCTGATTAAGATTGAAATAAAAAATGAAGATATTATTATAACTTTCCTTATTCCACAATGTGATAAAAAACAAAAACTACAAAGCTGTGTAAAAAGACTTTAAGCAGCTCTGTATTAATAAAGACAAGGAAAGACCTCACTATCTCTGAAATCATTAAAGTCAATAATCATAATTATTAATCATTTACACTATTCCAGGAACTGTGCTAGTTGCTGGATAAATAAGCAGACACTTGGTTAAAACTTTTCTAACAGCTTATTTTTCTATTTTTGCTCTAGCACCAAGAAGAAGAGTGACTTCCCAAAGTAATGGGCATCTCACTTGACCAGTCTACACCCAATGTAATGATCTGTTCCATTACAGAGCTTCACCTAAATCTGTACATAGACAGAAATGTAGTTTTCCAATCATTTCTTCAAAGTACTAGGTCCATTTGATAATGTAAACCATTACTTAATTATAATGTTTTCTTTACATTCTAGAAAAGGTAGCTAGAACACAAAGAAGGATCATTGCTTTCTGATGGATGTTACCTGTCTAGCTCCAAGATTAAGGTTCATCTTGTTCACCAATTTCTTCCAATTCCCATCAGTTGAAAGATGTCATTTATAAAATCATCCAAGCTCCATCCCTTCTGACTCTTCCTAAATATTCCATTAAGGCTCTAGATCAACTCATATTCCATAGTCTCTTGCCATTACTCATAACATCCTTTTGGCCCCACAGTGTAAGCCTTGGCACAAGTTCTATCATCAGCGGGACATGGCAAAGCTAGTGCCAAAGTACTGCAAGGATTCAAGCACCAGTGACCTTAAAGAGAGGTCGTAATTACTAACTCCCACAGTTCTTTGACAGCCAACTGCTGCTCTTTGAATGTCAGAGCACTCTAAATTCCACTGAATCATGCAGTAACTTGTGGACTTTGTTTAGGGATGGGTATAGTATGCAGAGAATGGGTACCTGCCTTTCTTGTAGGAAAAATATTCAGAAGAGATTATAAACATGGCAGTGGTGGTTTTGATTATTTGCCAAATCACTTTTAGAGCGATTTTCCTTTTTTCATGTAACAAACTAAATAACTACAGTTAAGGAAAATGGAAAGGGAAATACATTTGGTGAATATATTCAAAAGCCTAATAAAGGAGGTTTTAAGTTGAAGAATAGAAACTTACTTTTCTTGTCTTCAAGGTCAGTAGAATACTTGCTACATCAGTTCAATAGGAAAACAGAGAAATGTCTCTCAATTCCTAAAAGGAAGTGCTAAGATCATGTGAATGAATTCTCTTTGCACTGCCACAGAGGATAGATAAGGACAGATGACCCTGAGATGTCCCCCTATTCTATTTTTCTATAATTCCATGATCCTAACTCTGGGGTTTGAGATGTGGTTTCAATTATGGAAATATCTATATACTATAGCTATGAGTACATAACTGTGCTCAATGCTCAAATTTCTCAATTTCAAAATCTTTCTACAATTCTTCTCTCATTTACTTCTACAATTCCTTTGCCACTGCCAAGATTCCCTTATGAGAGCTCCTGATATTTATGCTCACTCACTCCCATCTCTATATCTCTTCAATGCCACCCTTTTATATTTGGAAGCCTCCCAATAAATATTCCCTAGGTTCCTGCTTTTCTTTTCTTCCTTTCCTCCTTAAACAAACATGGATCTGAATTACATCCCCTTGTCCTTATTTCCAGTGGGAACACCTGGCCTCAGTCTGGCAAAAACATATCTCTTAGAGCCATAAATTTCACCATTAAAAAAAAAAATCACTACATTTTTTTAATAGAGGAAACAGTATTCAGCATTCTAAGAATAAACAAAGAAAAGCACCATTGCAGGGCAGGATCACACTGGAGTCTGCATTTCAGCTATTTCTTCTGGCCAAGAATATATTCATTTCTTACATCATAGGGAAATAGGTCCTAGTCCAGCGATTTTCCTTAATCATTTCAGGGAAAAATTAAGACTTATGACCAAGTATATGAAACATGGAGATATTTCTTTTTTAAAAAAATTTAATAGTATTTTATGTTTCCAAATATGTGCAAAAATAAGTTTTCAATATTCATCTTTACAAAATGTTGTATTCCAACATAGGGGTATTTCTTAACTAATTAGAATCCTAATACCCCATTCTCAGGCCCTATCACATGGACTTTATACAAAGAGTTCAGCAGATACCTTCCAATCATCCCATTTCACAGTGATGTATGTAACTCTTCATTCAGAAAAGTATAAAATTTTCAGACTTAAAGGGATTGTAAGAAACCACCTGATCTAACTTCTCTGCCAAGCCCAGAATTATTAGAATTATGAAGATCAATTGGAGAATGGCAAAAACAACACTAAAAACTCAGGTCATCAGAAAACTATAAATACAGAAACAGCATGATAAAATGCAGGGCTATCAAGTTAAAATAGGAACGCAGGCCATTTAACTCTCCATAAGGAGGCCTGCTGAGCATCTTTTAAAAATTATCTATGTTCCATTGTAGTTTTACTTCTTTTGTTAAATATTCCCAATTACATTTGAATCTAGTTCGGCAGCACCAGGGCAGCACTGTTTGACTACGGCGCAGTGAGCTGAACAGAGGAGCTGGAGGAGCCGTGGTCCAAGTCTTAGGTTGTTTCCCACCAACACAGGTTACTGATTTGAAAATGAGTCTTACCTAGCTTGGCCACTAATATCCTGTGGCCTCCAATAAGTCATTTTTGCCTCCAGGCCTCAGTTAGCTTACCTACTAAAAGAAAGGGATGGGCTAGATCATCTTTCAGGCTCCTTGCCTGTCATTGTGTCATTCTACTCTCTCCCCTACGCCACGCTGTGTCTATGTACCCCACACAATATTGCCAGCAGTAAATCACTCCAACATTAATACTAATGATTAAAAAAAAATCAGATAACTTTATATATGCCTCACAATTTACAAATAATTATATAAAATTAAGCTATAGTGAGCAGAATAGTTAACTTAAAAACAAAATCTCCATATGCTCATTTGTCCCTAATTGAACAACCAGGTCTGGAAACAGGAAGACTCATCTCTGTGACTTTAAATATGGAACTCAAAACTTACTAGCTTTGTGACTCTGGGCAAATCACTATGTTGTTTGCCTTAGTTTCCTCATCTGTAAAATGAGTTGGAGGAGGGAATAGCAAACCATTCCATTATTTTTTCCAAGAAAACTCCAAATGGGGTCACAGACAGTGAAACACAACTGAACAACAAGAGAATATCAGTTACTGAACATGCACTTAACCCCTAACAGAGAAATCTGAATTTTTAAATAAGAGAAGACAGCAACAATAGAAAAGGGTATAATTCTCTGATCAGTTTTCAGATATGGACACTTTACTTTTTCATATCAATTAATGCTTGCCAATAAGTAGTGAATGAAGTTGTGTATATATGAACCTTGGGACTACACTTTCAGAATATTTTCAAAATGACAAACCCACAGTGAATCTCTTGCTTACATTTTACATAAGATCTCTATTTCAGGAGGGCAGCATTTGCAAATGCAGAGATTTACTAATATGGTAAGATTTTACCCCAGTGACCAACTGCAGAGTTCTAGCTAACATCAACGCAGCTGTCTTCAGATTTGGCATTTGTTCGACCACAAAGTAGGTTTTATATATGAATGCTACTGCCAGGATTAATCTGCACACTGTGTGGTAATATTTTCATCCAGATTAATGATTCTTTTTGCCAGGGCACATTTATTTCCGTCACTGGGGTCGGTCACATGTTATCATATGGCTCTCCACAGACAGGCCTGGCATTTTCAATGCACAGCTCTCATCACATAATGCACACACATTTGGAATTGTCAGAAGCAAACATCACATTTCCCTACCACATTAAAACATGAGTAAGAAGACTTCCTAAGCATATATTGCTTGTCTCTGTGCTTCCTTGATAGGTAAAGTCAAGAACCTGCTTAAATATTTATTTTTAATTCCTCTGGCTAAGATTCTGACATGCAAAAATACAAAATGCATGGCTTTCTAGTGTCAAATGATGTCCAAAGCAACAGGCAATGGATTTTACATGGAGGTCACCTGTACAGGATGGTGTAACAAACTAAAGGGAGTTTGTCTTCCAGCACCTGAAAGTTAGATCCCTTTAAATACCTCAAACAAATCCAGGTATAATGTATTTCTCATCTTTTCCTGATTATTGCCTCCAGAATACTGATATGAATGGAACAGGTCCTTCTGTAGTTCAATCTGGATTAAAACAAGAAATCTTTACCCAGAATCAGAGGAAAAATGGCTCACCAGGGAGAGATTCTCCTCCCCATTGCTTACAAGGTACATTTCTTCCCAAAGAGTTCAAAGTGCTTTTAAAAAATGGCTCCCAAGGGTCATAAATAAGCAAGAAATAGCCCATCTTACAGATGGAGTCAAGTTAGACAGATTAAGTAACTTGTTCAAGGTCACAATGAGCCAGTGGCATTCAGAAACAGATCAAAAATCTATTGTCACTGAGAAGTATTCTTTCCACATTATCTCTCCAGCAATTAATCAGTGTTCAGAAAAGCTGAACCCTTTTAGAAATTTCTTTCTTGCATCATCATGCAAGATGAGTTCTCTCTCCCAGAAACCCTGAGTGAACATGCATAATTACTGAGGCATGATGGTTTAAAAAAAATTGTTAAGATACACTTTTTTTTAAAAACTAGACTTTACTTTTAAATGACACACTGAATCTTGTTACAGATAACCAGAGAAAACAACCCATCATTTTCTCTTTTAAAATTATACAATATCTTCATTTTCTCTTTTTCCACTAACATAACACCATTTCCCTTATTGTGAGCCAACCTATACTACTACTTTGGACTAGGTGAAAGTAAGAACCTAGTGTTCTGGTGGAAGTACCTTTTTATAAAAAAAGATACATTTTTAAGAACTGCAATTTCAGCATGGGTCACTATCACCCATGATGGCTACTTTAAATCTTAAGCAAAGTTCACTGAAAAGTGGAGTATTTTCTTAGCAAAGGAATGAGATTTTGCTTTCACTCAAGATATATGCAAGGGACACTAACCTAGCCACCAACGGTGAATTTATTGGTGTACCCAATAAGTAATCTGCTCCCATATAAGAAAATGACAATGACATCAATCAACAAGGACTTGCTAAACATCTTTTTGTGTTTCCGCAGGGGAGGCCAAAGATTACGCAAAATACAAATAAATGCAAGATATTAAGGGGTCTTGGGAGGGGCGGGCAGCTGGAGGGATCAGGAAAGGCTTTGTATAAAAAACATACAAAGGTGCCTACGGAAAAGAGAATGGGTTTCTAATGCAGAGGTGAAGAGGGAGTGCATTCCAGGCATGGCAGATGGCAAGAGAAAAAAGCAGGAAGATGGGAGATAAGGGCATTTTGTATGAGGAACTGAAAGCCAGTTTACAAAGCTGGATTAGCTGGATTACAGAGGTGCAGGAGGGTCAATGATGAACAATGTGACTGGCAAGATATTGACTGGGGCCAAGTTGTGAGGGGTTTAAAAGGCAAACAGAGGACTTTTTCTTTGATCCTAGAAGCAATAAGGAACCACTGAAGTTTATTGTGAATGAGATTGACAAGGTCAGGTCTATGGTAAGGAAAAACACTTTGGCAGCTGTGTGGAGGAGAGATTGTTGCAGAGAGAGACCTGAAGCTGGGAGACCAATTAGAAAGCCATTGCAATAGGTTAGGTAATAAGAGAAGTAATGAGAGACTTGAACTAAGGAGGTGGCTGTGTGAATAGGAAGAATGGTCAGATGAAAGGCAAGTTATGAAGATAAAAATAACAAGATTTGACAACTGACTGGTTAAGGAACAATGAGAAGTCAAGCATTAACACCAAGGTTACTAATCTGGTTGAGTTCAAGAATTTTGGAAAAGCCACGAGTTTGGAGGGGAAAGATAATGAGCTCTATTTTGGACATGAGGCATTTGAGATATCCCCAAGACATCTAATGCAAGACATCCAATAGACAGTTGATGATGAGACTACAGATCAGGAAAAGGAACTGGATGGATATACTGATCTATGAGTCACCTGCATAGAGATGATAATTAAACCCATGGGAGCACAAGAGTCGAATGGCAGGAGTAATTTTATGGCAAAGAAAAAGGAGTGATGGTGAGAATTTCAAAAGTAAAAGACACCAGAGTTCAACTAGTTTACTATAGGTTTAGGAATGAAGGAAAATCAAGACAGACCAAGGATATAGGTGAGAAGGTATTGAAGGGTGAAGAAACTGATGATCACAATTAGAACACATAGGCATTCTATGATGCTCAGAAGCTTCTTTTTCTTAATAAGGATATATATATATATATATTTTTTTAATTGGGGTAGCTAGAGGGGGCAGAAGATACAGCACTAGGCCTGGAGTCAAAAATACAGGTATTCAAATCTGGCCTCAAACATTTACTAGCAGGGTTATCTAGACAAGTCACATAACCCTGTTTGCCTCAATTTCCTCATCTGTAAAATGAGCAAGAGAAGGAAAGGTCAAACCACATCAGTATCTTCACCAAGAAAATCGCAAATGGAGTCACAAAGTGTTGTTCATAATTGAACAACAAAGAGACATTTTAAATAGCAAAGATTATCCATACAGAGATTCTCTAATTCAATACCCTTGCTCCAAAACATTATGAAAAGGACAAATCACCAACATTACTATTAAAATCCTTGGTAAACCTGATAAAGATTAAGAAGATTATAATTTTATTTTTAAATGCATTATGGATTCTTATAAAAGGGGGGGGGCAACAGGGAAGCAGTAATCTGTTGCTAAGAAACAGTAAAAATAAACTGAACAGGTAAAGGCTTAAAATGCCAATTGTCACAAAACATGGCAGATGATATTTTTGTTGTTGTTATTGGTTCACTTTACAGAGACTGTCAGAGATTTCATTTTCAATTAATGAATTTTTTTTTCCAAAGGAAGCAAAATGTCTCTCACATGGATCAAAGAAAGGTCAGCTTGCAGAGTCACGGTATTATTGCTAAGCTAAGAGGGAAGCCTGCTTCCTACGCAGAACTAAAGAAATTCAAGGGTACAATAAGACACTTAAATCTGTATAACAAAGGAAGCATATTTATAATCATAGACCATTAGTACCAAGTGAAACTCAACAGCTCACCCTCTCTCACATGACACTTCTGATTTCAGGCTGTCCAAGGGCACTGATGGGCCTGGGAATGGAAATAAGGGTGCAGACTGGGGACGGGGAGAAGGGAATAACACTTGTCTGATCAAGCTTCTTCTGTGTCTCTCTCTGTTACTTATTGAAAAGATTGACGTAGGCAAAATTTAGCCATAGTATATTATTCAGAAATATTGCTACTGAATGGGAGAACAGCATCAACTCTATCCACTTCCATTTTCTTTGCAACAAATCTGTCATTTAAGACTAAGATGTTAAGATATGACTTATCCTTGCTGAAACCATCTCTTTATAAATGCAGATCTCTTCCTCCAAGTTGCTCCTGATTCACAAAGATAATTTTACTCTCTTTAATCCAGTGGAAATCGAATAAGTTCTTGGCACTTCCAAAGGAATTATGGGAACAAAAATTCACTCCCCAGACGTATGTGGGGAGGGATCTATTCTACTGATGAGCAAACTGTTTCTTGTATTATCAGGTTATTTCCTACAGCAGCAAAAGAAGTAAGATATAGATGATAGTAAAGTCAGATGTTCTGGGGGCCTTAACCAGAAACTGCCAAAAGTTATATGGTAAGAGATTGTTTGATAGAATACTGCGTGTCACTTATAATTATGCCCCAACTAGTGTTTTATTGTTGATCCTATCTAGCAGTCCTAGTGTATTTCCCCCACTCCCCCTCCACACACACACACACATATACACACACACACACACACACACACACACACACATACACACTCAGAGAAGAATCAGGATTACTGACATCCTTGCTAGTCTTGCTAGTCTGGAACTTCTAATGCTGCTTCAAAGTATTTTGAAAACAGCATTATCCACTGGCTTTCAAAGCAACATCAAAAATAAATGTTAGCCCTTCCCTAAAAGACACATTCTTGAACTTACCCCATTTGGTCTGACTTATCCAAATATGAAAGCCTGCCAATGCTTTTAAATGATGCCTGAGGATTTTCAAAATGTGAGTTGATAATCTGAAACAAAAATCTATCCCTCATGACTTCCTAATGATTTTTCAGTAATTGAAGAAATTTGTTGTGTCTAACTATCATGTGGTATGTCCAGTCCATAGAATTGTGGAAGGGCACAAGCAGACAGTTATATTCTTTTTTGCCTATGGAGCAATGACAAAATGGCCTGCTAAATTAAGATTTCAGAACTTGAAAGGCACATATACAGGAAAAATGATCAGATTTTTAATCTCAGGTGAACATGAGTCACAGCAGGCCTGGCCAAAACATGACTTGGATCCTGCTAGGAAGATTAAGATGGGTTCCCAAAGGTTTGTGAATTCAAGCACCTTCTTTTAGCTTTGATTGTCAATCAACATTTCTGTATAAAAGGAAGGAATAGAAACAAGCATATGAGGATAAAACTGCTCTGATATTTTATTAAAGCACAATTGCCCTTAAGCAAATTCACTCCAGCAATACACAGACTGCTGTACCAGTGAGAGGATTCCCTTTCTGGCCCCAGGCTGAGGCACTTTTTATTATGCTCACTTACACCTCAAGATACCAGGAAGACCTAGAAGACCATATACTATCTTAGCCCCAAATGGAAAACATATCCGGGTCTTCATGTATAAATCAAATGAGTCAGGGAAAAAAGGACCACTAGATTACAGATGTGATCTGGAAGAGATCTTGGGGACCAGTTGATCCAACTCCCTCACTTTATATAAGGTGCCCAGAATTCCACAGGTGGTATGTAACAGAACAAGTCTTCAAAATTCAAATCCAGCAATCTGATTACAATATCAAAGAGACAATTTGTACATGAATATAACAAAGAAAAGGGTAATCCTGATGGAATAATGGAACTATAAAGATGAATACAGGTCAAGTGCACATGCTTCTGTTCCAGTACTCTCTTGCTCATTTTATAATTTTATTTATTATGAAGAATGGAGATATAGCACAAGACTGGGATTCAACTTTTCTGACTTGTCAAGTAAACAGCAAGACCAGATGCAACTTCGCCAGGTCCCCAATAATCCCAAGAGCCCAAAGTTAATAGTGTCTTTAGAAGAAATGACTTTAAAAGATCCCACAATAGGAAAATGGATAGAGAAAGTTGCATGAAAGGAAGACTGCAATTAAAAATATGTTATGATTTTTTTCTTGTAGTTCTCCCTCTGCTGGGAAATATGTATAGTATGGTTTCCAAATGTTTAAATATATACACCTTAACAGATTTACTTTCTTCCTTTCCCTAAAAAAAAGAAATAACCCATGCCAGATTACCAAAAATATCTTTTTTTTGGCCACATTAGGAACTGCTCTGTGTGTGTGTATGCGTGTACATGTGTGAGAGAGTATTTAGAGAGAGAAAAATATCTTAAATGAACTCATTTTTGATTTGCTGGTCAATGTCATTCAGAAATACAGAACACAAATAAAGCTGAGATCTCTGTCCTAATGACAATCAAAATGAGAGAAATAAAAACACAGAAGATACCATGAGTATGTAATTGCACTCAAGAGTGGTAAAATTATCAGCCATCTACTTTGTGTCTAATATAAGCAGAATACATTCCTAAAATATTAAATTTTGCCTATGTCAATAAAAAGAATGATTTAGAAAATTAATTGTATAGTCATCTTTGAACACAAGTCATAAGAACTTCTTTTTATCAAACTAGGAAAAGGAAGATGCATAAAATAAAAAAAGCAGATGGGAGGGAAGGGGAGATTTAATGTCTCAAAAATTAACAGTAAAATATAAGATGAGCACAAAATGAACACATAATTATGCTAATGGACCTATATAAGAAAAAATATACAATTTTTAAAATTTGCATGCTGAGTTCTGACTCCAAAAAAATTATACTATAGTTGCCAACACAAAGGGAATCAAATCTTACAATGAAAAAAACAATGGAAAATCCCACCTCAATCAGGAAAGGGGGGGGGGGGAGAGAGAGAGAGAGAGAGAGAGAGAGAGAGAGAGTTCATGTCTTCATGCATCACTTATAAGAGTGCAAAGAAATAAGGCATAACACTAGAGATCTATAAGTCACTTTAATATCCCAACATGCATTCCACAGCCAAGTCTACACAGATACTCAAGACCTGGGGGGGAGGGGAGGGAAGGAGAAGGAGGGGTTTGGAAGGGGGGCGGTTTAAAGCATTCAGATAGGTGGTGTATTCTGACAACAGCATTTTTTTGTAAGTCATTTGTCATCTGCAAACTTTAGACAAGGTTAATGAAAGTTCTGTCACTTTAATGTCTAGCCGGCTTTAAATTACAAATGTCATGCGCCATGACTAAAGAAA
Source organism: Sarcophilus harrisii (assembly GCF_902635505.1). Taxonomy (NCBI): domain Eukaryota; kingdom Metazoa; phylum Chordata; class Mammalia; order Dasyuromorphia; family Dasyuridae; genus Sarcophilus; species Sarcophilus harrisii. The sequence goes on from NC_045428.1 coordinate 492,690,472, forward strand.
GGGCACTGCAATAATACCATAAACTATCATCTCCAGGGACACACAGGTAATTGCATAGCTCATTAAAAAACTGTTTTAATTATTAATTGACCGTGTCAGAGTTGTCCTTTGAAGTCAATTTTAATTTTTTTTCCTTGCAAGCATTATGATTTCAAGCTGACCTACAGAACTTTGTGTACTATCCAAAGAACTAGCAAAGCTGGTTAAAAAGACAAAGCTACATTTAGTTATCTGAGGCTTGTTGCACAATTATTTGCAAGTTAGTTGTAAAAACAGATTTTATAGCTACATGTTCACAGGGCAAAGAGGAAAGAGCAGAATATTTTTAAGAAGTTTAAATCACTTGAATGTTGACATGCCACAGGACAAAAAAATCTTCCCAAGAGGCAAAACCATCACTCATCTTTATGTTTAATGTTTTGTACTTTGATGGTACAGGATGAAGACTAAATAACCTCATAGAAAAACTATAGAAAGAGCCTATTGGGGTTCATTTCTAGACTTACCAATTTGACAACTAGTCTCCATAGTTGATAAATTATTCTAGAAGTAGCTGGTTAGAAACACTCCAGGTGAATGGTCATCACTCACAGCAGGTGACATCTGCAGCTTTTATAGACTTGAGTACTTAAGCTACACTTTACAAGAGACTACTAGCAAGCCAAATTCTCTCTGAATGCTTCTGAAAAACATTGTAAGAAAGAAGAAAAAAAAAAAACAAAAACATGGCCACTCCTGCAAAAAAAATGTCAATGACAAGTTTAAATGACTAATTTTATAAATAAGAAAAAAATCATTCATACTGTCATGTGACAGAGTTCCTAAAGATTTATTAGCAAACTGAACTTTGAGGAGAACAAAGTTTTCCAAATCAGAGTCTAATCTACTTATTCTTTTCCAAGATTTTAAAGCTAATTCCAACAAGTAAAGTAGATGCACTGATGGATAAAAATCTCAAGTGAGTAACAGACAACCAGTGGCATTATCTCCGAACAAGTCTGTGGCACATTTACCTCTTCTCTGTGAAAATGTAGTGGTAAAAACCAATCTCAAATTACCTTGGTCACTAAAAATAATGAAACTAAGTTTGCCCACAAAGTTTTCAGAACTTACACTTCAAACCTAGAATCAATTTATGGATTCTGTTGTTTTTAATGACTAAGCTGAAATAGTAACACTAGAAAAATGACAACGTCCTCAGGACTAAGAGAGCTCATATCTCAGAATTTAAAATTAGCAAAGTAGACGACACTTGTATTGTCTGCTCCTAAGGAATTAAACATCAGTTATCATTTAACAACAGAAATTACCCTAATTGGAAGTTGAATGCTTGATCTCTTTTTCTTACATCAAACAGACAAGAGAGCTAATATGTGGGGGAGTGGGAGTGATGGTAAGAGGTAGGGGAAAGAATGTACCTTCAGAAAAATATCTTCTTCAGAAAAAAAGACTAACTATGAAAAAAATGTAAATAAGTTATCCACCAAAATTTTTTAGGTTTTCAAAAGCTGAAAATGAGAGAAAATGGAAGCGACTAATGGATGATAGTTACTATAAAGCCCAGTGTTTCCACTCTAGCTACAACTACCATGTGTTCTGTAGGATTTGTTCATGCCTATCATAGAAAAACCTTTCAACAATATTTTGTCCCAGCATAATCTTGGGAAAGTCACTTTTTTTTTTCTTAGCAATAAAATGGGGAAGTTGACTTCAACAGTCCCTTTTATCTCAAAGTCCTCTAAACCTATAATCTAACCAACACTCTACACCACAACAATAATAAGCTCCAAATATATATGACTTGGATATAAAAAGTCACATTCTTTTCTCTAATCATAATATTTTTCATTCCATCTTTCCTTCTGCTTATGACCTTTAACTCTGTATCAATCATCACCTTATACTATCCTCACACTTCCCTCTCTAATCTTTAATTGCTTCCTTTCTATTGGCTAATTCTGCTGCCTACAAAAACAGTCACATCCTCGCAACAATTAAACATACTCACTTGATGCAACCATCCCCACTTGATCTTGTCCTGTATTTCTTTTCTCTCAGGGCAAACTTCCTTAAGAAATCTATCTGTACTGGATATCCCCTTTTTCTCCTTTTCTAAGCATCTGCAGTTGGCCTTTCAAGCTTCAGCTAAAACTGCTCTCTTTAAAATCATCAATGAACTTTTAATTTCTGAATTTAATGACCTTTTTTCAATCTCCAGCTTTTCTGACCTCTGCAGACTTCAACACTTGATCACCTCCTGTTCCAGATACTTTCTGCTCTCTCACTTTTCATGACACTACTCTCCTCTCCCTGTTCTTGATCTTCTTGTCCAGCTCCCTTATTCTCCTTTCCTGAGTCTTCATTCAAGTCATGCACTAACTGTGAGTGTTTCCCCAGTCTTAACATCTCTCAAGTATCTCACTCAATGATCTCATTAGCTCCCTATGCTTCAATCATCTTCTCTATGCAAATAATATACTCATTTTAAAAGAAAGTATATATATTTATTGAAATTCTATGTATTGGTTGTGAAAGCCTACTTCTTGGATGACTGCCTGAAAACTGTCTTACAATATTTCCAAATAAATTAATAATCTCTAAACATCCATAGGAAGAGATTCTTTGTATGTACATGTGTGTATGTATTCTTTCAGTACTATTTAGGTAGATATGTTTACTTTTTAAAAACAATTAACAAGTCTTCCTTAAGGCTTAGGTCTGACAATGTGATATTTCCTACCTTCCATTCCCTTAGACTAAATGACTTCTTATTACTTCTAGGGTTCAAATACAAAATATTCTATTTGGTTTTTAAAGCCTTTTATACTCTGGCCCTTTCCTACCTCTCCCAATTTTTATATACTTTACTACTCTCCACATAACTATAATTCAGTAACACTGGTCTCACTGTTCTTAACCTATGTTCACATAAGACTCTCTATCACTACAATGACCTCTCATTAGTTGTCCCCATGCCTTGGAATGATTTATCTTTTCATTCCATATCACCTGGATTTCCTGGTTTCCCTTGACAATCAACTCTAATTCCACATTCTGCACAAGATTTTTTCTTGTCCTATACTCCCCTTTCTATCAGTATAACATGGTCTCCTCTCTGTTTAGAGTCCCCTTTAGCAGTTATATGTTTTACTTACAAGTTTATGGATTATGTACTTTTAAAAAAATAATTTTGCCTCTTCAACTGGAATAAAATTTCTGACTCTAGGAGAGGAAGTAAGAAATCCCCCAAAAGTACACCCAAAAGTCATTCCAAAACTTTTTTTTAAATCAAGAGATTTAAAGGTTTTCAGAGTTAGAAGAAATCTTTAAGAAGGTTTAGTCTAATTTCCTCATTTCAGAGAAGAGAAAAGTGAGGGTCCAAGAGTTCAAGTGGCCTCCCTAAATACTTTATATCAGAGAACACAGGCAAAATAACCATCAAATTAAGTTACTGACTTTTTTTTTTTTGCAGATATATAATTAGATGTAATTAGAAATTATGTAGATTCCAAAAATAAGCTAAACTCCAGAAAGCACATACTTCCACCCCTTTGAGAGACAGGGAAGGGAGGGCAGCAGTACACACAAGTGTTATCTAGCTATGAGCACTTTATGTTGTTAAGACATTTTTTAAATGTATGTTTTGATCGGTTTTAATGTTTTTTTTTTCCTTTCCCAAAATATTTTCTCTTATAGATGATTCTCTTAAAAGGGTGAAGGCAAAAGATACAAGAAAAATTCAAGTAATATAAAAACTAAAAACAAATCAAAACCAAAAATCAACTTAAAAAGTATTTTAAAACTTTTAAAAGAAATTCTATATATTTATTGAAATGCTATATATTGGTAGTAAAAGCTTATTTCTTTGGATGATTGCCTAAAAACTCTCTTATACCATTTTCAAATAAACTAATAATCTCTAAACATCCCTAGAAAAGAGATTCTCTATGTATACACATATGTATGTAAATATATGCTCTCAGTACTATTTAGGCATCTATGGTTATTTTCTAAAACAATTTACAAAACAACAGACAATATTTTAGAGTAACGTCCTAAATGCCGAATTTGAAGTTATTTGGGCATGAAAATGTTATTTATTCTTCTACTTTTAGGATCCCCTTAGGATGGATGTTCTTTCTATTGGTGCAAAATGAAATACGCCAATAACTAATCATTCTGTAACAGCCACTTTATGTTTATGTAACCAACAGATGTAGCAATTAACCAGTTTATTAGTTTAAAAGTTAAGATACAAAGAAATCTATAATGATGTTGTCAAGTTCAAGATGGGCTATCTGGCTAGTTCAAATGGCTATTATGATGATGTCTTTTGCCAATGCCGATAATGTCATGGCAAAAAGATAGAAGAAAGTAGCTTATCATGGCATGAATTTATAATGACTAGAATCAGAAGACCTGGATTCAACTCTCACTTTTGATAAGTACCAGTAACTTCAGCTCTCTCAGCTCCAATTTGTAAAAGAGGCATTGCATTAGATCCTCTCTAAGATCCCTTCCAGCTTGATGAATCCTACAACTTCTCAACTATAAATTTTTTTAATTATTTAAATGAAGATATTTTTTCAGTCTGCCTAATAAACTTAATCTATAGCCCCATTTATCCTGTCTATAACTTGTCTCTATGTATCTTTTTGTCTGTTGTCTCTCCCACTAGATGGTAACTTCATTTAGGGAAGATACTTTCTGCTTGCCTTTTTTGGAGAGGTAGGTATCCTCAACACTTTACAAAGGGCCTGTCATATACTGCTGAATTAGCTTTTGCTGACTTGCTAATCTTACCAAGTAAGTAAATAGCACATACACTGCATCAAAAGACAGTATTACAGCCAGAGATCTAATAATAAAGATAGCAATAGTATAATAACAATAAACTCATTTTATATAGCAATTTAACACTTACAAATACTTCCCTACAAGTCTATTGTAAGGCAATTAACACCAATAATATACCTATTTCAGAATGAACAAACTGAGGCTCTGGAGTGTTTTGGGATTTGTCTGGCTAGCTACTGACTATGCACACAAGATTTGACACAACTTCAGATCCCTGACTCCAATCAGTGCATTCCTGTCCCTATAGCACAATTATCTCTCTAGGAATATTAGGATAAAAGATACCATGGAATCATATAAAGCTAGCTGTTATATGAAGTCAGGGTGTTGCTTCTTTATTTCTTCAGATAAAACCACACCTGGAAAAAAAAAAGTCTGATGAATCCATTCTGTTTTTGAAGACCTCCCAGAAAAGGATATACAATGGATGAGAAATTTCTCCAGCTGGAGGACATAGCCGTGAGAGTATCCAAAATGACTGATAAAGTTCTGCCTTTGGTATAAACATCTAAGTGCAATACAATGTACAATATTCTAATTAAATTGAAGAATGGCTGCACAAGCCATGTTTCTATTAGCCTGGTCTTATTTGATTTAGCAGGAGTAATGAATGCTGAATCAGGTTAGAGTTGTTAAGCTTATCTGGCTTTGAGAATCTCCTAAAATTAGGCTAATAAAACTGAAGATATGTAATGCTGAAGACATTTAAAAAGGAAACTCGTTTATCTTCAATTAAAATATCCACAATACTGACAATAAACTTATTACTCTTCCCCATAGAAAGGTTAGGTTTAAGAAAACAGCATATTAAAAAGAAAGCCAGTCCAGCATAGGGACCATGGAGTTACATTTTAACAAACCAAAAATAGTTTAGTTTTCTTGTGATACCAACATTTCACACATTTGTGGGGGAAAAAACAACAGGCAAAACACAGAAGCTCAAAATATTCTCTCACTGACAAAGTGCTGCACTAGATTTTGGCTTCAGTAAAGATTAAATTTGCTACATCAAGGAAGTGGGATAGGGGGAATCAGTCTTGAAATGAGCAATACACTCTGGGGACATAAATTACTCACTTGCCTGTCCCACTAGGGCACTTTCTACTAGAAGCCAGTCATCAGCTTTGACCCATTCACTCCTCTTTCCCTAGACTGAAAAGAGCTTGACTTTTCCCTGTATCAAACTGTAATCAGTTTATGTAAAATATAAAGTCCATACTGAAACTATCTCAATCATCATGGTGTGGAAAAAGATACAGTATCTTTAATAATATTTGTTTTAGGCGCCAATTAATTTTATGAGAGAGCAATAAAACAGCAGCTTCTTCCTCCCCCTGCAGCATAGATTATATAATAAAATCAACAGATCTTGGCCAGACCAGATCAATGGGGTGAAAACAAGACACTTATGGGGCTACCATGAAAATATACTGACTCAAAGATTCTTCCATATCCTCCCACCCTTTCACTCCCTCTATGGCTCCCCCATCCACTCATGTCACCTGAAACCAAGGGCAATTTTCTTTACAACAGGTGGGTAGCCCATCATTCCTTTCCTGTCCTATAGCTGACAATTAATTCAACAATTAAACACTATATTTCAAGTAAAGCACTGAATTGGATGCCTTTTCAGTGAATTCTGCTGAAGTCACCATCAGACCCAGGTAAATAACTGAGATGGGAAATCCAGGTTAGGCTCTGGGATATAAAGGGAAGCCCCTCCCCCCCAAAAAAAAAAACTCCATAAACTACACTTCACTACCTCAGATGTAGAATGCATGCAATTCACATTTCTCACATGCCAGTCCTGATTATTCTTTTAAAAGTGCTACTGTGTGCTATCTTCAAAATATTAAACCATCCATCAATGTAAGTGATCCCATTAAACAATCTCTGGGTATGCCATCCAGCTGAATGAAAATGAAACCCTAATGATTATCTGAAATGGGACCCAAGTGATTTAAGGGGAACTTGAAAATGTTTCTAAAATTTATTCAATAGTGAACAAAAATTAGTAAAACTTTTCCTGCCCCTTACAGAGTAAGTTCATTAAGAATGAACTCAACATCTTAGTATCTAAAATCAACAAAGTAGAAGTGCTGGGACACAAACTCAAAGTAATAACCTCTTGATTCTCAGTGAGGGCAGTCAATGTAAGTGAGTCCTGAGCCAAATTTAATGTGATTTAAGAACACATGTGAATGGCAGCACAGTAAAAGGCAAAGAATTCTAACTCAGGAATCAACAACTCAAAGGTTTAATTGTGGCATGAAGACTGACCATCAAGATGGTCCTATCTATTTCTCTTCATATCTCCAGATGAAAGATTTAGATCTTGGAAGAACTTGGAATCTGATCTTGTCTGATCCCCTCATCTAACAGATGGGGAAACTGAGGCTGAAAGGTAAACTGGCTTTCTGAAGGCTATTCAGGGAATACCCAAAGAATTCAAATTGAGATCTTCTGTCTGTAAAATCCAGAGCTTCTCCCACTAGAATAGATTGTCTTCTTCCTCATCTATAAATGTAGGGGGCTAATTTAAAGCATTTTTCATCTTTTTTGTCTGAGAGCACTTTTCCAACTCAAAAATTATGATTGTAAGCATTCTAGAAAATGAAAAACCTCAATTTTCTAAATTTTAAAACTGTTCACACTAAATAAGGCCAAAATAAGATACTATAGTAATGTGGATACCTGTAACATGCAGCAATGCACAAAACAATAAGAAATACTGATGTTCTCTCATTTATTTGCTTATTCATCAAACAATATTTGAGCACCTAATATGCATATGTAAGATAAATTAGCCAATCACAAGAGAATATAAGTCCCTAACATCAAAGAACAAACTCTCAATGAGATTTTAGAAATAGAAAACAGAACCAAAAATTGAGTTTTGAAATTCTTTAATAAACATAGAAATATCTTTATGTTTAGTTCTTTATAAATACCAATCAATTTAAATAATTAATATACTATAATTAAAATAATGCAAAGTAACATATATTAGCAATAAATATGTTGAGTTTTAAGATGATTAGAAAGTCCTTACACTATCATGTGTCTTTGTTTTCAGTTACCCAAGAAAACAGCATTTATACTTTTAAAGGGGAAGGGGAGGGAGATAAGAAATAAAGATTTCCATTGCTTTAACCACAAAATTAGCCAGAACATTTAAAGTGAAAAAAAGAATTCTACTTCCAATGGACTTCTACTTCATTAGATACCCTTATTTAGTCACAATCAACCATCTAAAATTTCATTTGAAAACAGAGTAAAAGAGAGCAATCACACTTCATTGGAGAGAAAGGTATAAGAGGATTGCTGTGAGAGATAAATTTTTTTAAAAAGATTAAAGACTTTTCAAAACTGAAAAAAAAAATCTTCCACCAAAAAATCTTCAGCTATTAATAATATTACTACAATATGTAGCCTTAGTTCATTTCCTAAAACCGATATGTAAAGCTCCTCCTCAAATTTCTTTCTAAAATAAAGGTCAAATCATTGGGTCAAGGTTCAGGAAATGTGTTAACTAGCTTTTGCTACTTTCCTGTATCTTCCCCTCATCACTACTAATGGAATATATTCCGATTAATTCCTTACTGTCTTTTAAGAGCAAAATCAGCATCATCTTATAATTCATCTCCAAAAGATATTGGCTAGAAAAACTCAAGTCAATAAAATCCAATTTGAAAGTGATCCTGTGCCCAAGGAAGCGTAGAGTTCTGCAGTGGGGATTTCCAAAAGGATAAAATTTAGTGCAAAATGCAATACATAAAACAGAATAAGTAAAAAGATAACTAGCAGTGACATTCTCTAGAATACAATAAGACATGCTTCTGTAGTTTGGACCATACAAGGTGAGAGCATGTTAATGGCTAATTAGGATCCTGTATAACTAATCGGCAAAAAGAAAAAAGCTTTGGCCTATCACACAATCACTATGTCATACTGACATTAATTCCTACTGTCGCTATGTCATTGATTTTCTTTTTAAAAACCTTCCAAATCAGCTACCCCTTTGGATCACATATGAAGAAACTTAGTTATATAAGATTAAATAATGAAAGGAACAGACAGGGATGGAGAAATTAGGAAATGGTGATCCTTTTTATTCAATTTAAGGAAAGAAATTGTCATGGATCTGAAATCAATGAAAATAGTGTTTAGTTTTAATGAAGTTTTTGAAGAGGAAATTATTAAAACATAATCATCTAAGGTCTCTTCCCAAGGTCTATTTCAAACCTGAAAATCATTTGTTTAGTTTTTGTTCTTGGTTTTCATACCTGCTTTAGTTAACATTAACTCCTTAATTGACCTCTTATGCTGAATAAGAAACTGCCAGTAAGAGATGATGAAAACATTTAAGAAGGGCACCATAACAAGGGAACATGAGCTACTTCAAAAATGCAATTGCCTGACAACCATAGAGAATACCACGAATCCCAGGGTCAATGGCACTAAACTTCCAGGCCACTGTGATGAGCACTGCCATCAATATGGCTATTCTACCTTGACTTTTGAATGTCAAAAATAATATGGACAGAATTGACTAAGCAGTCTCAGAGGGACTGCCTTTAAAATTTTTAACTTTATGGCCATTAAATATTGAACAGATAATTGGATTTATCCCCTTCAGTGCTTTATGGATGTACAAAGTACCTACCTTCTCCTGTTTTATTCAAATTAATGGTGCTCTTTTAAAGTGCCTGCCCCCGAGTGCACACTGGAGCCGATTCATTAAAAAGATGTTTCATCTTCTGCTTACCAACTCTTTCTCCATTTGTAGTAAGAGGGCAAAAAACCACACTCGAACCACAGCCACCTGAGTGAGGGCAAATCTACTGAGAGCTACTCCTCAAAACCTGGAATATTTACTCCCTCAACTCAAGTATGGGACGTGATTTGGCAGTTGATTAGCTGTTATCACTGAAAACCACAACACAGAATTCACTTATTACATTTTTAATTAAAACATTTAGAAATGCTTCTTTGCATCTGGATAGCTTGCCGCTATATTTTAAAACTAAATCAATAGAACAAAGTAACGGCCATATCTCACAAGAGGATTAGACAAGGGAGCCATGTATTGTACATTCGTGAGGGGGAAGTATACATACAGAAATGCTGTGCAATTCACACTAGCGATAAGGTATTTCTATCAAGTATGACTAACACCTACAAAAGTACAATCTGAAAATAACTCTGGTTGAGGTGTTAGAGAAAAGGGGTTAATGGAAATAATGTTTTCATTTTAAGCAATATAAATCCACAACTGGCATTCCATTGGCCCATGACCTCCCCTAACCCAATCCTTGTTCAAACCATTTGCTATTGTAATTGAAACCTTCTTTGAGAGTCTTTAGATTTCATTTCATGTTTTGGGGACAATGCAGCAAAAAGACATTTACCATCCATCTTTCTTAACATTTCTAATCTAAATAGAAGACCCAAATCCAAGATTGTGTTTTTGATGGATCGCCCACCTTTCTCTACTATATAGCTTAAAGAGATCCTATTATTGCTCTCAGAAACCTTACAGAAAACATACATTCATACTCATTTTAGTTTCTACCACCCTTGCTGAGCATCATACACACTTGTTAAAGAGATGATGGGATTTCAAATGGAAAGGGTGAAATAGTTAAATTAAGTGCAAGCTTAAAGTAACATGCAAAATTCTATACTCTGGAAATAAAGAACTGTTATCCTGAAACAAAGATGATTTCAGAGACCCTACCACTGCTGTCTGTTTTCTTCAATTTTCCAGTAAACATTTTCAATCTTTTACAGCTTTTCCAGAAATGAATGCCTTTTAGCTGAGACAGTCTCTAGGGACTTCGCTAATTTAAAACAATGGGTCATCAATTCATTTATCTTGGAATGCAATATTGGCAAATATGGAAGCACACCCACCCAGCTAAATCTATGCTTTGAATATGGCTAGGACCCAAAAATAAAGACTGTGTCAAGTGACATATATGTCTTTAGAAATGTCTGGCAGATTTCTTACTACATATGTGTTCTACGAAAAATCCTGAGAATTACTCATCAATTGCTGACTGTGGAGTCAACTGAATCTAAAAGTATTTCTAAGCTAAGGTAATTTTTTCAAAAAGATACACTAATTATAATAAAATAATAAAACATGTTGCATTAGTGACTAATTAATAAGATTTCAAAATCTGCTTATGAGGAGCAAAGGGGAGAGACAGAAAGAGAGATAGAAACAGACAGGAGAAAAATCCCTTCCAAAAATAAGTCAACAAATTACTAGAAATAAATTTCCCTCAACAACTAATCAGATCTTCAAAGATAGCTTCTGTTCATTTTCCTTTTAATTTCCTTCACTTATGAGATTCACAACTAGCCAAATAACAAAACATTTGTTATTTTGAAGACAAAACTTACTAAAATTGTCCCCAGTCCCACCTTAGGGCTAGAGCTCTTCAGTGACTAAAGCTAATTTAAATCTTTAGTGCAGGATATACTTCAGGAGGCTTGTTTGTTTTCTGTTTTTTTATTGGGATTTCTGTCACATAAGAAATGGATAAAACTGATCACACTCTAGACATTAAGATTATACAAGTTTCAACTAGCCAAATTACCCTCTGGAATGATCAAAGCAATCTCCTATTTATGCTGTCATCCTCCATCCAACAAATTAAGGTCTCCTATACTATTTTATATGAAATTATTTGACATTTTTATGGTATGTTTAACAGGCAACATACATATAATATATACATACACCCACAAATATTTCAAATATTTAAATTAACAGGATAATTTTTACATAAGAATCTTGAATGAAAGTAATAAAAAAAAAAACCTACCTCCCTATATCCTATTCAATTCAACAAGTATATAATAAAGCATTGTGTCAGGCCTAAGGGATATGCAGAAATATTTTTTCTAAAAATAAATCTATGCCCTCAAGAAGTTTGCAATCTATTGGGTGATAGAATATTTTACAAGAAAAATAAAGTAATTATATTGAAGGAGAAAACATGAGAAGAAAAGAAGGAACATTTTCCTTTAAAAAATGATGGAGATGAACCTTGAAGGAAGCCTAAGGATTCTTTAAGACAGAAAATACATTCAACTCATTAATTTGTATAAAATATATTTCCAAACTTCTTGAAATTATATTTGATCTACAATTCAGCAATTAGTAAAATAGTGAGCTATTCTACTTCTTCAAGTAGGCAAGACATTTTTCAAATGTAACAATAAAAGTGGTTTCTAATTGAATTTATCATTTGTTCAGCCCCCAAACCCGTAGCAGTAGCTAAGGACTTTGTTAGGTAAGAATTTAATCGCTAAGAGAATACAAATTTGAGAGCTAAACAACAAGCCCATTAAAGACAGCCATTTGGGTAGCCATTTTCCTCAGGTACGAAATAAAAGTCATTTTATTTGCATTCCATAAATAGGAAAGAAAGTATTCTTTTTAAAACAGGCTACAAGGAAGGGTTGTTGCTCTGACTTTGATGAATTTCAAACATACAGGTGTGCCCTGATTCAGGAAAATCAGAATTTACAAAACACATAAATTAGAAGGTAATTACACATACAACAAAGGGAGTCAAGAGAATCCCTTTGAATAGAGAGCCCTCCCCCAATAGATATAAAACATGATTCAATTTACAAAAATTAGATTTACACAACCCCTTTCAGGAGAACATCTGTTGCATAAAATGAGTTAAGACTGTAGCCAACACAATTATCCAAGCTTATGGAGAAGTATTAATAAATCTGATAATAAAAATGGACAAGTGAAATCTGGTACTACAAATAGTTAAAATAAAGAAAGTAAAATGAACACACATAGAAGTCAATCTCTGATTTCTAATTCTCTCTCTAGCCACTGGTGCCTGCTTTTTCCTTTCCTCTAGACAATCAAAACTATAAGCCTGGCCTTATATTCAATCTCCTTCCAAATCAACTCAACAAACATTCACAAAAGGGGAGGTGGGGGAGTGGGAGGTGAGAGTGAAGAGAAAAATAGAGCAAAAATCCCTTTCTCCACAACAGGAAACAACAGAAGCCCTAACACTGGGTTCCTTGGTCCAGGACTCTAATGAAGAGATTTTCCATTCTGCTTCATAACCATAGGCATATACGTTTGAGCTGACATTTTGCAACCTCATCATAGTTTGCGCTTCTTGTTAAATCTCCAAAATTCTTCTGCTGCATGGTACATCAGAAAACGTTACCATTCAGGAGACACAGGTTCTAGTCTAGGTTCAGACCTATCTCTCTAACCTTGGGCAAGATATTTCAACTTAGTAAAGCTTAATCTGTTTTTTAACCCCCATTTATAAAATGAGAGGGTTGGTCTAGATTGTGGCTTCTTAAACTTTTCCACTCTGGACACCTTTTGCTGGAGAAATTTTTTTGACCCAGTCTCAAATCTGAGCCAAGGTGTTTCTGGCAGTGTTTGTGTATGTGCAGAGCAAAGTATGTTATATTGTGGATACAGAACTAAGGCTGCAGCGAAGGCCTGTGATGGGCAAAATGCTGTCCAAAACATCCCTGAATCATTACAATTTGATTTTGAATTAATTTTTGGTCCTTATGTTCAGAAACCTTTTACTGTTGCCAAATTTTTCTTGATCCTCCAGCTTTTTATTAGAGATCATCTAGAAGAAAGCTTCTTAAATTGTTGGTCTTGATCCCCTGGAAGGTCAAGAAAAATGAATCTATGTTGTAACAGCTGTAAAATTCTGTGATTTCAACTGAAAGATTAATTAAACATTATCCAGAAAGGAGAAACTATGTCCATCAAAACAGATGGGGAGAATGTCCGGCCTTACAAGCCTTACAAGACCTATGAAATCATTTGCTGAGGCAACCACAGGTGATGATAAGCTGAGAGTTGAGTAGAAATACTTCCCACTGCTTGAGTTCTGTAAATTGATAATTTTATATGACCCATGGATGATGTTACAAATATCCAAAAAGTGTTTGGCAGAAAAAAGGCTCCCTACATCTGCAACATGATATCATACAAAATATTTGTATTAGTAAAGGATACATCATTAGAGTAAATCTACAACATAGTGGTTCATAAAAATAGAATGATCAGATTTAGATGCTTAGTTGACTTGGTTGAGATTAAACTGAAAGAGTCACATTTCAACTCAAAGGAATGTTGAGTGCATGGCAACCCTAAAGTCCTAGTCAATGGAACAGGATGTTTAAAAGGGGGAGGGGTAGAGGGAGTAGAGGTGGGAGAGGGAAATGGATAAAGACAAAACAATAACAGAAAGAAAAGTTTCAGGATTGCAGTGTTTAAGATATAAATAATCTTAAGACTCTTTAAGCTATAAACATCCCGTTTAAGATATAAACATCCTTAGCATTTGAATGAATCTTTTCAGTTGTTTCAGATTATAAAGAACACATTGGCTTGATGAGGATAATCCCTGAACTTGAACCAAATCTAAAAGAGTCATTTAGCCAATGTAATAATTAAAATTATTTTTTGCCAGCTTGATTTGAATGGAAAAAGTCAAACGTTTCATTTAAAATTTAGCAGAGACACATTCACACTAGAATATACTAATTTTTCATTCATATTTCAAATTAAATCAATTTAATGACTGCCGATAGCAAAGCAATAGGAATGCAAAAAAAAAAAAAAAACAGCCAACAATTGACAATCCCCCAAAGTTACTGTCATGTGTTTTATGAATCGACAATTGTTTCCAAACTTGTGAAAGAAATCAATGTGCATTAGTGTCTAGAATCTATTAACCTATCTTCACTAAAATGCAATAATTGAGCACAATTAGACATACAATTTAAGGAATTCATCAACATGAATGAACAAAAATAAAGAACTTTCCCATTTAATCCATGTTTCTTTTCAAGGAGAAACTACTTTCACTGCAGTCTAGTTTACCATCATTTTTTCTTCATTACATTCATGTTCTTTATCAGCAAAATGATTACAATGGTCTTCCCAGAGTTCAGTGATGAATGCTGAAACAACTCGGCTCAGCTCTGAAATCTGAATGGCCTTGGTTTGGCAACACAATTACAAAACAAGATAATTGCAGTGGTTACACCACACAGAAAAAAATAACTCACCCAACTACATTTTTTCAAATTGCAAAATTAAATAAACAAAAGACGTGAATTATTCGATTCTATCCATTCGAAGATATTATTACTGGTATAAAACTGTGAATCTGGGCACTGAAAAGAAAAACTTCACTTGTATCAGTACCTTTCCTGTTGCTCTTCTAAACAAAAGATGATGGAAGAACTTTGTGTAAAAGAGATTAGAATTATCCTTTACTCAATAGACATAAATGCTGAATTTAACTGTAGTTCTCCCTTTCTTTCCCCTTTTTGTAATTATAATTCTACTACAGGAAAGATTTTCAAAAACACTATGGTACACTGAGTCCACATAAGAAGTAAAATGAAGCTACACTAAGGGTCAGATTCAAACCTTGAGTTTCCATCATGTCCTCCCTTAGGGAAAAACTATTTGCCTACTGCACCACCAATGTAAATGGTTCTTAACAGAGAATGCCCTCTGATCCCCAGATCTATACCCACTGACTATTCTAATGAAGTAAAAAAGAAAGGAGAATAGAAACCCCAGCATTGAATAAACTCTAGTTTTTTTAATCAAATAGAGATTTTGGTTATTCTGGACAAGAGAAGGGAAAATATTCTACCAAACTATTGCAATATATATGTATAAAATATATAATATAAATATATAATATATTAAAAATTATAGTTTGTTCTTCAAACCAAAATTGTGATTAACATACATTAAACTATATGACTTCCTATTTAGTTTCCTGTCTTATATAAAGTATTTTATTAAAAAGCAATGCAAGATGATAAATGTAGAAATATGTACAGAAGAACTGCACATATTTAACACATATTGGAGTACTTGCTGTGTAGGGGAGGATAGAGGAAAAAAGGAGGAAGAAACATTTGGAACACAGGTTTTGTAAGAGTGAATGCTGAAAACTACCTTTGCATATATATTCAAAGTAAAAAGCTATTATCAAATAAAAATAAATTTTAAAAAAGCAATACAATACCATGATATAGTAATATGTCCTAATTTATCATTTGTAGAGAATATAGTTCGAGTTATTTTCCCAGTAAAGATACTAATTTCTTCCAATGCATACATATTCTTGCCCTCATCTCCTTAAAGACAAACTGTCCTTACAAGCAGAGTTACTGAATATGAATTTATAATCATATGGAGATCAAAAGTATGTCTTTGGTGTCCTTAGCACAGTGTTCTAACCAACTGAATGCAAATTTCTAGTGAACTTAATCATTGAAGAGACAGCCAAAAACATATGTGGTACAGTAGAACAAATGCTTAATTTGGAATATGCAAAGAGGTATATTATAGTGGGGA
The DNA here is from genome assembly GCF_902635505.1 of Sarcophilus harrisii. NCBI lineage: Eukaryota > Metazoa > Chordata > Mammalia > Dasyuromorphia > Dasyuridae > Sarcophilus > Sarcophilus harrisii. The sequence goes on from NC_045428.1 coordinate 492,706,739, forward strand.
TTTTCATGGACAAAATGGACACTGAAGTGTGATCAAAATGAGATTTTGTGACCTGGATTCAAATCTCAGTTTTCTACCTAAACAATTCTGGATGAGTTATTGCCCAAATAAATATTTAGTTTACTCTATAAAATGACAGTACTGGATTTATATGTCTAAAACCTGTGACTCTAACTCCAGAACACTATTTGCAAAACATTGAACTAGGCCTAGATGTCCTAAAAAGAAGTTTATCATCTAATTGGAAAAAAACAAACAAACAGATAATGCAAAGGTCTTAAGTTTTAAGCTATAACAGCTACTATTTTGTTTTTATTGTTGTTGGGTCATTTCAGTCATGTCTGATTCTTTGTGACATACCATTTGGGGTTTTATTGGCAAAGTTAATTGGAATATTTTGGGATATTGGGATAGTTTGCTATTTCTTTCTCCAAATCATTTGAAAAATGAGGAAACTGAGGTGAATGGGGCTAAATGACAGTCCAGATCATGTACCTATACCTAGTAAGGGCCTGAGGCCAGATTTAATTAAGTTCATCAAGATGAGTCTTCCAGATTCCAAAGCTAACCAGGATTAAGTAATCCTTTACTTACTGATTTAAGTAATCATTAAGTAATGAAATGGTTAAGAGCTACAAGAAGAAATCAAGAGGCAGAAGAAATGAAAGCTAACCAAAGGAAATCTTCACAAGAGGGAAGAATGAGATTTAAGCAAGGCTTGGATTAATCAATAGAGTTTGGATTTGGGAGAGATGCAAAGTACCTAATAATGACTAGATTTACCTACTGGAAGCAGAGGCCACAACATTAGGTCATATTGTGACTTGCCTTAAATCCCAGATCTCTAAATTGAGAATCTGTCCCAAAAGATCAGGAGGTTACAGTTCTTTTCAGTAAGAGGGGGAGAATGAAGAAATATTCTACAAAGATTCTCCTGGTTGCCAAGGGCTAAACAGATCAAAGGTTACAGAGTCCTTACCAGTTGGGAAGCAGGGGTGAGAAAGGCTCTGAGTCTAGCTCAGCTGTTACAGAAAAGCCTGAGGAGGCTTCCCAATTGGTCCTGATGATTTCCTGGATGTCTGTCTGAATGGGGGCCATATCATCCTGCACATGTTAAAAGTTAGGAGGGGGCAGCTAGATTCCGAGTCAGGAGGAACTAAGTTCAACTCTGCCTCAAACACTTGGTAGCAGTGGGATCCTGAGCAAGTCAATTAACTCTTTATCTCAGTTCTCTCATCTGCCAAATGTGTTGCAGAAGGAAATGACCAATCCCATTATCTTTGCCAAGAAAATCCCAATCAGGTCACAAAGAGTTGGACACAACTAAACCAAAAATTAGGAGACACTCAAATTAGAGAGAAGGGTTAAGGATGTTCAAAATTGCAATCAGCATTTCAAAATGACTTTGCAAAAAGTTCACATAACAATTAACAAGCACTTATTATCTTACTATATATCAGGAGCTAGGGAAACGAATACAAGTTAGACAAGTCCTTATCCTCATAAAGGTAATAATGATCATATAATTTACATTTATAGTGGTCTAATGTCATTCAATTATCTTGAATTATTTAAACCAAATCACTAAGATGATCAAAGAAACCAATTAAATTACTGGTTATTTCACATGTAATAAAATTTACTACCAAATAAACAAAAGGAGAAACTTTTTTATAATCTTTGGAATACTATGGATTTATCATCATTATTATATAAAAATCATAGATTTCTACATTTTTAATGAACTACAATGTTCAATTCTGTGTTAAATCTTTAAAAAATAAATTCTATTCCAAAAGTACTTTGAAGGACTTTTTCTCCAAAAAAAAAAAAAAAAAAAAAATTACTATTAAGATGACTTCTTTTAGAAGTCAAAATGAAATTTATAGCTAACCTTCCAGAACACTAGGGCTAGATGTATTCAACCCACACATGTATGCATGGAGAACAAACCTGCAACAAAGTTAAAATACAGGGCACTTATAGCATTAGTACCATCCTTCCTCATAAATCTGCTTCTTTTAATATAAAATAAAATCATTGATAATAAATGGCCATTTCAATAGATCAGCCAAATATAGAGTTTCACTGATCTCAGTGATAAATTATCCACTAGGAAAGGGCTGAATTTATAAAATAGTATCACCTTTATGGATAATCAGGTAGGGGGAAAAATGCCCAACTCTACCCTAGTTCCACAAGAAGCTTTTCTTCATACTCTTAGAGGCAAATAATTTATTCAGAGTATTTTAAAATAAACCAGCAAGAGGCTGGAAGAAGGAGAGGAGGGAGAAAATGGTATATAAGTGCAGTTAGAGATGAAAAGAATAAAGCATTAACATACACAATCTCTTTGGAATCTCAGTAGCTATAGCAGTTGAGGACATAAACATTCTCTGCAATCATTTCACAGCCCCAAATCATGAGATTATAGTCTCTATCTAAACTAAATCTGGGAAGACCAGATTCTCAGATTTTAAAAAAAAAAAACTTAAAAAAGAGAAAAAAAGTCAAAGAGACCTATTACTTTTCTTTAAACCTCAAATATGTTTCTTAAGACTAAACATCAGAAGCAAGATGCTTGGATACCAAGACTTCCCCTTTATAACCTTTGTTTTCTATCTACCTCTGGAGGGGGAAATCATGTTTACAAGAACCACAAGACAAGGAAAAAGCAATAACCAAGATAAATGAAAAAAAAAAAATGGTGGTTTAAGTTTTAGTCAGAACTTTATTACACCAGAAGTTTGCTTTATGAGATGAAAAAAAAAATCTCCTTTTGCCCATTTCCTCTAGCATTACATACTGCAAAATGAAAACATGATTAAACTATTCTTTTAATGTCATCTGATCATTTATAAAGAGCTTAAGGAAAACAATTTGCATGCAGGCTGCACATACCACAGAGATGGTATTCTATGGGGAACCTAGTGTCAAAAACTATTGTACAATTCCCAGTACAAATCAAGTGTTTAAAAGAAGAACGCTTTCTCCAGCTCCCTTCCTGATTATTTTTATCACATATAGTTCAAAATCTTTCCAAACTTCAGCCTCAATTTTTTTAAAAAAAGAAAAGAAATAAATAGAATTTCAAAGGAAACATCAGCATTAATTAGCAGCCATCAATTGTTTTTTCTCTTCTAAGAGAGGAGGAAATCATGGGCATTCAGGGCTTTCACTTGCTTTGATAGATTGTGTTTATGAGAAGTGAGAGGAAGGGAGAACTGGCCAGATTTGGCCTAGAGCAGCTGGGAAGACTTCCAACACCCAAATACATTAGTGCAATTTGGTCCTTCCTTGCAATACTCCTTGTTATTACAAGGTTGAGCTTAGCTAGAACAGATAAAGGTACAGAAGAAAGCAAGCAAACCCCACTGCTTCGCTCTTGGGCATTCCAAGGGAGGAAAAAAAAGGTACAAAATATCTCTAACTTGTACTGGAATACCACCCCCCCCCCAAAAAAAAAAAACAATAATTGTGTAAACACACAATACATAATCATTTAAGAAGGTCTGATTCGATACAGGAAAAAAGATAGCATAAAAAGTCCAGAGAAAACTGGACTGCCATCAGTCTCTCAGCAGAACATCATCTTTTGAGGAAAGATGCTGTTTTGAATGAGGAAGTCAATCATAGAGTTGAAAAAACATCAAGTTTAAGATGAAGTTACAGTGATGTCAAGGTAATAGCCACATCTTTCCAGTGACAAACTGGTGTCAATCAGAAAAGGTTATTTGCAAAGCAAAACCACGTCGTCACTGAGTCTGTTTGTTTTGCTTCTCTACCCACCCACCCCCCCCCAAAAAAAATGATTTCTCATCAGGTTGAAGGTATAAAAAAAAAGAAAATCCTAAATCCTGCAAGTCTCCATATTATGTGTATATTTCTTCTTAAAAATATATAAGAACCATCAAAATGAAGCACATGATCATACACTCTGACATCTAATAGAAATAGCATATTTTATACTTTTCATTAATATTCTTCTTTTATTATTAAATTACAAGGTATTTTGATATAATGGAAGAACCACTAACAAAGTCAGGGGCCTGGGAACCCTACCCTCCAAAATTTAGCTGTGTGACCACTGGGAATCCCTTGAGCTCTGTGAGCTTCAGTTACATTATCTGTTAACATTAAGGACCAGATCTACATTCTGTGGAATGTGCTTTGTAAGCCTAATACTAGTACCATATAAAACATAAGTTATTCTCCTCATCATTAGCTAAGGTACTCCCAAAAGGAGGTAGCACTCCATATATTAAGTCAAGGAACTATCTTGCTGACATTTGTGTGTCATGAAAATAAGCTATTCCCTAAGATGTCACAAACATTAGAAGGTTCCACAAGGGGCCATCATACTAAAATTATTGTGAGAACTTTAACTTCACAAGGACCTCTAAAGGTAACAAGTTTACAGCACAGTTATCCCTTCCACAATGACAAAGTTAGGAACCATGCATCCGTATGACCTGGAAAATCCATGTAAAATTTCATTTTATTTTAACTGAGGCAACTGGGGTTAAGTGACTTGCCCAGGGTCACACAGCTAGGAGTGTTACATGTCTGAGGCCAGATTTGAACTCAAATCCTCCTGACTTCAGGGCTAGCACTCTACCCACTGTGCCATCTAGCTGCCCCCATGTAAAATTTTTTGGCCCTCCTTTTGTACCAGAAGCCTGAATTATTGTGGTATTAAAATTTTAATATTATACAATACTACACATATATATGTAACTACAAATAGTTTATGCATTTCTAAGTTTCTAAACTTTTTCTATGTCATCTGAAGGCCTTTGCATGTTGTCTGCAACTTCCACAAAACCATTTAATTTCTCCTATCCCATAATATTATCAAAACCATGATGGGGAAAATCATCATGGGGAAGGGATAACTGTATTCCAATGGATGATATATGGTTGTATCTCTGTAGGATGGTGCTTCTGGGTATATATTGTTGGAAAAACACAGATAGTACCATTTGTAGTAGTGAAAACTGTCTCACAAGAAAGGCACAAAGCTGGTACAGTATGCAACAAATATGGTAATTCTTCTTTCCTGTTACAGAGGATCAACAACATAAATTATAATTATTTTCCAGTAGCTTAAGGTCTAACTAACTTTGTACCTCCATGCAATATATCCCAACATCTTGGTGATCTTAAGACAGGCTTTTGTGGAGACCAAACATTGACTGGCTTTGTTTAAAAGGAGATAGCCAATTAGCCTTCTTAAGCACATTAGTAGACTAAGGGCTTCAAAACAGATCGGTTTGCTTTCGTCAACATTTTCTTCCAATTCTATCCTGCAGAAATCACGATATAACCGTAACAGAATAACTCCCATGGCAACAGACTGCCATCATAAACACCAGATTAAGAGTTTGCAGCAAAGCCAAAGGAGATGACGGGTTGGTAGGGAAGAGGCTGTAATTCAAACAAATCTCTTCAGTAATAGCTATGGGAATACTGAACATTACTGGCCAAGTAAATTGCTTTTTGTAAAAGTGTTCTCTTTTTTGAAGTTTGCCCCAGTGTGAAAGTCTCTCTGTAAGTCAGAACCTTAACATTAGTTTAATGTACTGTTCTGTATTTAATAATCTTATGCTTCAGACATTAGTCTGTTACCATGGGAATGACAGCAGCACAAATACAGGATTACGGCTATCAACCAAAAAGAGAATAGAAATTATGAATAAGCCTCGTTATGTTCAATAATTAGCAGCTACATGGGGGGGGAAAAAAAACATGAATTTAGGTTGATGCATTTATCTCAGTGTTTGAATACAACTCTGAGTGTGTTATTGCTTTAAAATGAGATTCTTACAAACTACCTAAGAATTCATGTTTGTACTTGATGTTATAATTTTAAAATTCTTTGTGTCCATCTCTTTCTTCTCTTGTTTTGGCTCTTATTAAGAGACTTTGTTTCAAATGAAGAATATAGCATTATGACTTAGAGGGGAATTTAAATTTAAATTCAGGACCTGTTAAACCAACAAATTCTGAAAGGAAAAGAGAAAGAAAACAGACAGAGAAGGGAGAGAGGGAAGGAGGGAGGGAGGGAGGGAAGGAAGGAAGGAAAGAAGGAAGGAAGGAAGGAAAGAAGGAAGGAAGGAAGGAAGGAGGAAGGAGGAAGGAAGGAAGGAAGGAAAGAAGGAAGGGAGGAAGGAGGAAGGAAGGGAGGAAGGAAGGAAGGAAGGAAGGAAGGAAGAGAGGAAGGAAGGAAGGAAGGAAGAGAGGGAGGAAGGAAGGAAGGAAGGAAGGAAGAAGGAAGGAAGGAAGGAAGGAAGAAGGAAGGAAGGAAGGGAGGAAGGAAGGAAGGGAAGGAGGAAGGAAGGAAGGAAGGAAGGAAGGAGGAAGGAAGGAAGGAAGGAAGGAAGGAAGGAAGGAAGGGAGGGAGGGAGGAAGGAAGGAAGGAAGGGAGGGAGGGAGGAAGGAAGGAAGGAAGGAGGGAGGGAGGGAGGAAGGAAGGAAGGAAGGAAGGAAGGAAGGAAGGAAGGAAGGAAGGAAGGGAGGGAGGAAGGAAGGAAGGAAGAAGGAAGGAAGGAAGGAAGAAGGAAGGAAGGAAGGAAGGAAGGAAGGAAGGAAGGAAGGAAGGAAGGGAGGAAGGAAGGAAGGGAAGGAGGAAGGAAGGAAGGAAGGGAGGAAGGAAGAGAGGGAGGGAGGGAGGGAATCATAAACCTCTTAGTGATGAGTGGGAATGCTTTCCTATTCTTCTACAATGCCCACCTTACAACAGTGCCCCTCAGGCTCTTCTTCACCAATATTAACTTTAAAAAGAGAGGATGCTAGTTAACACAATACATAAGGGAAAGAAAGAATGTTGAGTTCATATATTTATATTCATTGATTCAACAAATATTTATTGATTGGTACATGTGCTGCCACTAATTTGTTGCAGAATCTCAAGGATATATTGTTCTTGAATCTATCTTAAAGGGGACTTCTTTGAACAACAGAGCTGCCACTGTGGACTGGAGCTAAGGTCCACCCATCCTAATATTAACTCCTCACTGTAATAGGAGGAGTTCTGCTGGACTATGTGTTCCACACAACTAAAATCAAAAGATTAAGAATTTTCTGAAAATGAGCCCTAATTTTCCTTAATGAAACTTGTAATCTTCCTAACCTTGAAGCAGAGAGAAGGGGTTAGGAAAATGGAAGTTAAAAGCTTTGGTACCCTTATCAGAATGGTTGCCTGATTAAACCAAAGGTTTTATCTAAAAAAAAAAAAAAAAAAAAAGGAAGAAACTACAATAACGGTATCAGTCTCACTATCAAGGAGCTTTGGTTAAGAAAAAGAGAAACAACAGTAATGATGGAAATAGATAGAAAAGTCATGAGCTGCTATACACTATGGTAAGATTGTCCTCCTGCGGTTTTCGGTTCTTCGAATATTCTAAATCAGTAGTGGACTTGTCCCCTTAATTTAATACATTCCCTGGCTCTTAACTGTGAGGCAGACCAATGAACACAAGATTCTGGGATGGGGAGCTCTTCTGTGAGCTCCTGCCTCCCCTCCCTTACAAGGTTTTAGCATTCTTATGCCACTGGCACAACACATCACTTAAAGAAAGTAATTTTAGAACGTGCTGTCCAAATTAACTGGTCATGAATAGGCTCTGATTAAAATATAAAGAGCTTTTAAAATAATTTAAAATGATTCACTGGAACTAATTTGGAGATATTCTAATCTTTGAATGTGCACTGAACTGCAGTCTCCCTTGGCCCCCAGCCTCTCCTCAGTTGGGGACACTGACAGTTGGGCCTTCTGTGATTGGCTAAGCAATATCTGTGTGACACAAGCTAAATTCGTCACTTTGTCTACTTCTCTTGACACATCCTCACTCTCCTTCCCTGCTGAGCCAAGGTCTCTCTCCACTTTCTAAGCTATTAACCCGAGAGTTGTAGACTGTTCTTTCCAAGGACCATCATCTCCTCCCTCCTCCAGATAACTAGATAGTGCCAAGTTGAGAAGATGTGACAACTATTTAAAAATAGGATGAGATAAAAGATCTGTTTACATTTCATCAGGAATTTGTTTAAATTCCACTTTAGATTAAGCAAAGGAAAAGTTTCCCAACTTTCTGTTCACAAGAAAGCTATTCTCCAACCCCAATGGCAAGCAAATGCCCAAACACTTAACTAGCTTTTTTAAAATGTGAACACTGAAATCAAAGCCTTATTCTATTTGCAGTTTGGGGAATTTCTCACTTCCTACTATGGACTCTTCAAAAGAGTCTCCTCCAGAGACCTCCTATCTTAGCCAAAAGCACAGTAGATAAACGGTGGTTCCTTACAATCCAGCTACAAGGATTAGTTCCATTGCTACCAGAAAAGTGAGAAAAGTTTTCTATATGCTATCCTCACTGGAATGTAATCCTGGAGTCAGGCAAAAACCATGTGCTCCATGAAACCCCAGACCCCAGCTCAGTACCGAGTACACTGGACATGCAGCAAATTGTTGACAATTGATAAACAAGCAGAAGGGCTACTGCTGTGCGGTCCGTTCTGCTAAGGTGATCGATCCCATTTCATTTGCCCCTCTACTCCATGTGTGAGCTGTAACTTACTACCCCAGCATCTGTGTCGAGGTATGGAATTCTTAAACTTCTTTCAGCTTTGGCGTTACTGGAAAGGCAGTCTGTACATCCAAGTATAAGATTCATTTCACTTACCTAGAATAAAGATGAGAGAAAAAAAAGAATTATTACAAAATAGTTATCTCTCAGCAAATTGTCAGGGTTAAAAAGAAACTCTGTCTTTTATCAACACTCCCCAGGCAAAGGGGCAAGGGTATTTTTACATTCCAAAATGCAAGCCTCCAAATCCTTCTAGTTCTAAAAACCATTTTCCATTTGTTCTTAATAATTTAGTTCTGTTTTTCCCAATCTTTAAGGTAGGCATATGTATGTACAAAACACACAAAGACAGCTGCTCATATAAACATGAGAATACTCAAACTATAGCTGAATTGAACTACTAATTATAATGACAACAGAAGATAGATGTAATTCAAAGAGAACATGATAGGCAGGGTCAAGAAATAACTAGGATGAAGTTTGGAGTCCAGACCATACACATTTCTTCTTGTCCCCCCTCCCACCCTTCACTATTCTAAGCCAAAGCATGGGACTGAGCCCAGTGCCTCCCCTGCAAGCTGCCTGGGCTTATATGCCCTCTCCCAGTCTCAGTTCCCTGTTCTGCACACTGAGGACAATAATTGATCCTGTACATATCTTGATTGTGCACTCCCATGAGCCTGTGACCTGTTAGGCCTCTCTTGGTGTCTCAGAGGTTCAGCACTGTGTCTGGCACATTTGTTGCTTTCAATTACATCCAAAGTCATTTGGGGTTTTTTTTGGCAAAGATCCTGGAGTTGTTTGCCATTTCCTTCTCTAATTCATTCCACAGATGAGGAAACTGAGGCAAGCAGGATTAAGGGACTTGCCCCTGGTCACCCAGGGAGCACATGTCTGAGCTGGCTGGCTTTTTCCTCAGGTATTCCAGACTCCGGGCCAGCACTCTATGTGCTGTGTCACCTACCTGCCCTTACACACACAGTAGGTGCCTTTATAGATGCTTACTGACTAATTAGGGGAATAAAAAGTTGAACTGCCAGTCAGAGATTTGAGAAAAATATTATAAAAACTATGAAATCCCATATAAATGTAAGATGTCAAAAAGATATACACATTGTTTTCACACACACACACATACACACACACACACACACACATACACACACACACACACCCCTTGCTCCATGGACACAGCTGGCAACCCCTCACTGACCCTGGTTCAATGTCCCAGAGTAGGCCCTTAGACACAGAAGGGGACCAAACAGGAGGACAGACATGTGCAGGCAAACATCATCATCACTGGATAAAGGACTCAAAGCCTCCCTCCTGAGGTGGGTCGGCATTGTCGTTTTTATATTCAAAGGACAGCACGTTCATTTTCATTAAGTGTTATAGAAATAACTAAAATACGGCTCTCCATGCTTCTTACCACCTCAAGTATCCTAAGAGCCCCCGAATCTGATTTTACACACCAGGTGTGATTCAACAGCCGTGCTAATAAGAAGGCTTATGGACAGAATTTCATACTTAGCTTTGAATTAATAGGCTTGTCACTTGAAGACTGTGTGTGTGTGTGTGTGTGTGTGTGTGTGTGTGTGTGTTTTGAGCAAGAAGCAGCAATTTTAAATGTCAACCGGGCACTTTTAATTATCAATTTTAAGGTGCTTTCCTTTCTCAAAGGAAAGAGGGGAAGGATAGACTTATTCCTGAGTTGAGAAACTGAATGACAAGTTTCAGCCCCAAGCAAGTTCTCACAGCCAAATGAAGCACCTTTTAAAAAAAAAAAAAAAAAAAAAAAAAAAAAAAAAAAAGAGGTTAATAAATGCTGAAACAGGCTACAACTTTAACAAAGGCACAGTGTTATTTATATATACACACATTAGCATAGGAATTTAAGGAATTATATCCCCCAAATCAGAGCAGGTTGAACAAAATAACACTCCAGAGTATTGTTAACTTTTCTCTGCCTAAAGGAAATGGGTCAATTTTTTAGTTCTTCAAATAACAAATTTCTGCCTGGCACAATAACTCACTTCTTTATATTACATACAGTCAGTTGTCCCTGAACAGTTGAAATCCCATCACAGTTCAAGATCTGGGCCTCAAACCAAAAGGAATAAGTCAATTAATGCGGGGATTTCCAGCACACTTTGCAGTAGAGCAGGCGGGCACTTTTTGAGTAGATGAAGAGCTGCCAGGAGCCACAGGGAAGTTCACAGCTGCCTTAGTCACTGATCTAAAATTATATGACAAAAGGAAGGATCTAAGCCTACCACGGTCCAGAAAAAAGACGCATTTCACCTTCTCAAAAGTTGACATCTTTGACTGGGGTTGATTATGTTACAAACTTTCTACATGGCATCCGTAAGGAATATAGATGCTTTTAACTCTATCCCAAGATCATTCCTGTGATGAGCCATGTCACCATAAAAACATCTCTTTTTAAATCCAAAAAAAAAAAAAAAAAAAATGGTGCCAAAGTCAAACAGAGAATAAAAAGACTGTAGATGTCCTCCTCCAACTCCCTTTACAAAAACCAAAAGGTGAAAAAGTTTGCTACAGAACACAAACCAGTTTTGTTTTGATTTTTAAGTTATATTTTGATATATTTCCAAGAAGAAAATATTGGCAGACAACTCAAGTTTGCATTCTCTGCTCTTATTAAAACGGTATAGAATTTACCTCCAGCTTTCAAAAAAAAAAACAAAAAAACAAAACTCTACAGGTACAAGAAGTACAATGTTATACACTATCTGCCCAAAAGGGTGGAAAAATGATAATTTCACTAGATATATCAACAACAACAACAATAACAATAAGTCCTGATCTAGAAAAAAGGAATAAGAAAAGCCCATCTTCGCCTAAGACTTCAAAGGCAGAATAATACACCTAGTTATGGCAGGAGGAAGAAGAGGATTTACTAGGAAAATCTTGACAACAAGCCAAGTGCCATAACAAAGCGAGGCGAAACCTTAATTTTAGCAAGAGAAGCAGGCACTGAAGCAGTAAGACTATTCTATCAAAGAGCAAGCCCCAGCTCTGCCTGCCCCTGCCCAACACCTTCCAGTGTTTGGACCTACAAGGCAAACACACTGTGTGCAGTAGGGAGCTGATCCGAAAAGTGTCCGCATCCCCCACTCAGGCCACACTTCGTCTCTTTGGCTTTTCTTCTTTTTCATATATATAAGCACACCTGAGAAAGGAATCTTGAAAAGCAGGCCTCGTTCACTGGAGAGCCTGGGCCAGGCACTCTTGACCACAAGGGGCCTGTCGACAAAGATAAATGATCCATGGAATCCTGGGAATTTCAGAGAGGGGCTCCGCTGGTCACACTCCTCAATTGAAAAGATGTTGAAACCATCATCTCGCAAAGATAAAAGTCAAGGTAACACGTTAACCAAGGACCGGGAACTGAGGCAGCTTTAGCCACTCTCTACCCTTACTCCCCACCCCATCCCCCTTTCCTGGGGGTTGGTCTCATAAACTTTTAAAAAAAGTCCATTTTGCCTGCTCTCAGATCTACACAGCAAGCAGCAGGGCAAGGATGAATTTCAAGCTGGCCAAAGTCCAAATCCAACAGTTGCAGCTGTAGTAGCTGCCTTGTTTACAAAGCAATTCAGGAAGCTTTTAGAGGGCAGAGTGCACCAGACAGAAGGGGGTCTGTAAGCAAAACATGGAGAGTTCCCAATGCATTCTGAGCAGACAACACATCTGTTCTGAGATCCCCCTTGGAACATGCTGCATGCGAATCCAAGTCAACCTTTACTACTCATGTTTTTTCAGGAAAACATACCTACTTAAGCACTCAAATCAAAATTATATGCCGATAGTTATTGGCCCCTTGGGCTATCCCCAACATTCTAACCACAACACTGAGAACAAAGTACTACACAGTGCTGGGAACAGATTTCAGCCAACTCTGACCCAGCCTTCCTTTTCCTACTGAAGAAGTCAGGAGCTGTTCACTGGGATTCTGCTGCCACCTGAAGATTCTAAAAAAAACAAAACAAAACAAACAAAACAAACAAACAAACCGGCTGCCCCACTAAGCCAGCATTTCCTGGGCTCTCCCTTGGGGTAGTGATGTGAAACATCACACTTAAGGGAAGGGTCCATAGAGAAGTCTGCTCCACTGGTCTTGCGGTTTCACTGATATCCATTAAGATTCAAGAGTCCGATCTCCTCCCGTTCCTTTTCAACCCTCTTTTACAGTATTACTAACTACGCAAAAACATAAATATATAATACTCTGTAACAGCTGGTATTTGGTGTTGTTTTGTAAAGGCATATAGTGTGAGGGGTAGAATATGGATCATAGTAACTTCTGAAAGAAAATCCGGGCTCAGAAGGCCAAGGCAGAAAAATATAGGGCTTTTACTGATTGAAAACAATTATAACAAAATACTTAAAAAAAAAAATCCAGTGATAGAAAAAACGCTGAATTTAAAAAGAACAAACATTATCCTTGCTGCATAGAGCTGAATTGATGCATATCTAACAGGAAAAGACAAAAATATACACAAATTGGGGACGGAGATGAGACGAATAGGAAGAAGTGGAAATGTACAAAAGAGTTAGGCAACAGAGTAATTAACCAAGCTGGTAAGAAATGGAGGAGAAAAAAACCAATTTTCTTTTCAACTGCACCCACCAGCATAGGATATCGTTTTGTTTGCTTGTTTTGTCTCCGAGATAAAAGCATCATCTTTCTGAATGTATATAGAAAAAAGCACCAAGAGTCATACTAGTGGCTGTATCCTCAGGACTATGTTATCACTCCAAACATTCCTATTGTAGCAACCTCTGGAAGGAAAATCTGATGCATCAACAAGGCAAGAGAAGGGATAGCAATAACCCAGCCTCTCCCACAATCATAAAAATGCTTTCCTTGCACTCCAATGAAAAAGCATGTACCCTGACTACAAAGCACTGCAGATTTACAGTGGGAGTAAATGTTCAGCATAAAATTCTAACTATGTCTTTGTGTGTGCCGTACCTCTACAATAAATCAGCACAGTACAGAAACACTCTGGCACACCTCACTGTGTAATTACACATATTAATTACATGTTTAATCGCCATATATTAATATCATCTCACTCTATAATTACAAGGTATGCATGTAAACCTAATCAAGGAAAACTCGAATATTTGCATAAAACTTGTAATGAAAAATACGATTCTACTAACAAGATAGGGATAAGAATGCATATCTGTGACAAACTATTTGTGTCAAGAAGAATAGAAAGTGATTCTCTTTCCTGAACATTATTTCAGGCCCATTTAACACAATCTGTACCACTCAGTGAATGTGCAGTATCCTACACACATCAAGTCAGATTTGGATAATGTTCCTGACTTCAGATAAAATTTCATTACTATATTTAGTTATGGAATGATATGAAATGCTTACATTTTAAAAACTTAATAAAAACTGCAATAGTCAAAAGATTAGGCGATTCTCATTGCCAATTTGCCACACAGTATTTAAGTAGCAAAACAAGCCTACCCACTGCCGACCCCATGCAGCCTATAACTTAATTTGAACCATAAAATAAACAATTAAGAAAAAGTACAGTGGTTTTAGAGTTCCTGGGGCCAAAGATAAAAGTAAATCTGATTTTAGAAGGGTTTTACAAAAGCAATGTTAATTACCAATAATTGGCTGCCTGTTATTTTGGTATTCTCAATGGTGAATTGGAACTTAATAAGTTAAGAGTTTAATTTCACTTCATTGAAACTAGGGTTTGGAAAATTCCAAATTAACTGCCTTAAGGTTGGTAGCAACCAGTACAAAGTTATCTTTTAGCCCGGTGGTTCTCAAAGTATGGTCTAGAGAATCCTGGGGATCTCTGAAACCCTTTTAGAAGGTCTACAAATTCAAAAATAGTTTTTATTTCCAATATGGTAAATGTCTATAAATATAATCCAGATAAACAAAAACGCTTTAGAGAGATCCTCAATAATTTTTAATAGGATAAAGATACTGAACACAAAAGTTTGAGAACCACTGTTTTAGCCAGTATAACACAGAAATTCTTCCTGTCCTTTATTCCTGAATGTTATCTAAATTTAAGAATCTTAATAATTATCGTTAGTAAGAGAAAATTTTTACAAAGGTTAAGATATTTTAAAAAAGAATGCCTATTTTAAATTTTAAAATGCTTAGAAACATTTTAGTTTTCACTTATAGCACCACTTCAGTTTTGCCTTATGAATGGTGGTGAGAGTGGAGGGATTTCTGAAGCAAATTTGTTCAAAGATTTCAGTGATCAGTGAATCAGAATTTTAAAAAGTTATTCACAATTTCATATCTAAATTAAAGATTCAAATTTCTATAGAGATGCAAAGATGAATGAACTTTAGCAATAAGTCTGTCTACCATCACTGCATTCAACATGACTGCCAGTCAATGACAAATTGACTACCTTTCTGAAGTTACAAAAGGAACTTTATTGTCATCTAGTGTGATCCCTATATATTATTCTTGACTATATCACTCAAACACATGCTGTTGGCTTATGAAAGGTGGCAATATTTTTAATGGAATGAATCCTGACACAAAAAATAATTAACAGCCAATAATCACAATGAAAAGATGCAAAATTTTCTACAAGACATGGTATCATCCATCTGTCTCTTCCAAAATTTCATTCACACCTCAATTACTATTCATCTGTCACAGTCACTCCTAAAATCAGAAGTAGGTAATCAAATGAAAAAGAGATTCTCACTGAACTTTCACTGCATCGATACATGAGAACAGAAGCTAAAACCTATCATTTCATGTCATCATTAAATTAGTCTCCAAGTCTCATTAAGCTTTCTTGATAAAAACTTTTAAAATGATTTGATTTACTGAAGGAAAAAGGGAGGAAACTGCTTTTAAACTTTTAAAGTATGTATAAAAACCCTGTATTTAAGAAGCCCAAATTATTGCTTTACACTCTGGAAATATCTGATCCAGGGAACACGAATTTCATTTCCATGACTGCATAGGGTACACATTCTTAACCTAAAACATTTTTCCTTAGACTTTGATAGCAATAATAGAAAGTGAATGGATAGACAGAATAATAGAAACTGAGTGGATCCTTGGTTCTTCTCTTGTCTAAGTGACTTTTCCTCTTAAGGAAAAGTCACTATTTGATTTGTGACTATTGATTCCTTCTGCAAATCACATACCCTAAACTGAGGATATACCCCCAAACGTGGTCCTGGGCTCTCTTCTCTAGTGTACTCTCTCACTATGACTTCACAGCTCCTAAATGATCTTACTATGGGAAAAATTAGTGGGAAAAATAACAGAAAAAAAGCGAAATAGGAAGGAAATCAATATGGAAATCCTGAAGGGAATTGGACTTGTGAAGAAATTCAGGGATTGAATTTGCAGGAGGAATTTGGCAAAATTTGAGAGAAAAATATAGAAAATCTGAAGAGGAACATTTTGAGATACTGGTTCAGATTCTATTTCCCACTAGAAAGAGGAATAAGAAGGACAATGGTTATTGTTCTTTTCAACACCATGTTGCATATCACTTATGTCAGAGTAGGAAGGACAATAATAAGGAAGATGGAAAAGAAGTTGAGTGATTGTTATCAAGTTACTGAGATGTGAAAATTGGCTATAAAAGTTTTAACCTGGTGTTTATGGTTAAAATGGAAATTCCCACAAAAAGCTCAATAAAACAAGGTTAAAATTTTCACATCTGTACGCAATGTCTAAATTTCTGCCACAGTCAAGTGACTGTTCTTTTTTCAAGTGTAAGTTGATCTCATTCCTGGAGGAAAAAAGTGAACATACTCAAAAATTTCCTCTCTAGATTACTAATAACAGTGAAATGTTCCTGGAGGAAAACAGAAATAAGGCTTCAATGGGGGCAAAAAGGAATCTGGGCTAGTAAAGGCTAACTTGACCCTTTTCAGAATAGTGGAAATTAGAAGTTACTACATGGAGAAAGGATGTAAAGGCCATTTGTACAATTAGAACTTAAAAATGGATTTGAGGGTTTTCCTGAAAGAAAAGGATGCTGGATATTCTGAGAAGGAAAAAGGACTTGTATTCCCAAGGTTGAATTAGCAGAACCACAGAAGTAAACTCATCATCCAATAAAGTCAAAGAAAGAAAAGAGGACTAATAGTTGATTATTCACTACCATTCAGGGTTACTGAGGCAGTTATTCATCAACATGCAAACCACAGAAATGCACATTATCTTCATGGGATACATATTGAAGACATAACTGAGAACTTCCCAGGATTTATCAAAATAGATGACTACTAATGACACCACATTTACAGAGGGTATAATATGACACTGCCAGAAGGAACAGTCAACAATTATTGTTGTTGTAAAGGCTTCAGCAACAAAGTGAAGGCCAAAGGAGGACAGGCTGAATTTTCCTCTCTGTTGCTCCCAGAAGGGAAGGGATATAGAAGAATGGAAATGTGGGAAATGCACAGCTAGCTAAGAAAGTGGTAACTGAAAATGGAATCTGGGCTTCTGAATCACAGATTAAAATAATGATTCCTGGTCAGAGGAACACTTAATCAAAGCTGGAAGAAAGAGAAGACTGTCTATGTATGTGCTCCAAGTTACAAAAAAGAAAACTAAAGATTAATAGCTGAGACAATCATAAGTTCAAAGAATTAAAAATCCAAGAATTCAGTAGTAAAAACCCAGTCCCTCAATTGTCTGTACACATAAAGCAAAAGGCCAAACAACAAAACAAAAGGGGGAACTAGAGGTTCCAACACAAGTAGGCAAATGGCCTTACAGGTATATCAATGAGATGAGATCTATGACTAGACCCATGGCTCCTGACTGGATATCTCTTATTCAAAAGAATCAACAGAAATAAAAGTGGAAGAAACATGGCATTACATATTTAAAAGATATATTCTTATGTAGAAATCAATGGAAGAAGAAATAGAAGAAATGTCACTAAACTATACTACAGATCATTCAAACAGAAATGGGACAAATGCATTTAGGAAATAAATGACAAATATTACACATAAAACTGGAGCCCTACCTCAGTCAAAAATAGAGGAGCCCTAATAATGTCTTGACTTGACAAAATTATAATTTCCATCCTTTGAAAAGTGAAGGGAACCACAAGGGAGATTTTATACTGGATAGGAGGGTCACTGATAAATTGGAAATTATTTCTAAGAAAATGATGGGAGGAACGGACCACTCCCTAAGTGGATTATGAGTCAGAAAACAGAGCATAATCTAGAATGCATCTCAGATTTTGTGAAAGCAGATTTCAAAGGGTTAGACAGGATAGCCTTCATTAAAATGCTATATAGTCAATCCTGAAGAGACAAGCAATGCTTATAAATCAAATTCTCAAGGTTCAAAGGGAAACGATTCCAACAAAGAGGGAAAACAGAATTAGTCTGAAGAGACTCTAATGCATAGGGAAAAACCAAAGAATTTAGTATTTGTTTGCTTTTTTTAAATGAACAGAAGCTAACAGATTAACAGAGGGTGTTAATAAAAAAGTAGACAATATCCGATCATAAAGTTTGAAGCTCAGAGTAAATTAAAACTGCTGAGGGAAGCTAAGAATGACAAAAGGTGTGTTTTAGTTACTTGTGAGAATGACCTTTGCAATAAAAATAAGAAAACAAATATAACTACAATTGTGTTGATACTCAAGTCGAAAGAAAGTAAGGAGCCACCTAGTTGTCCTTGTTTATTAATTCAAGTCATTTGGCCCAAATAATCTATCTCTTCAGGTACTGAAAAAACTAGCAGATGTCACTGCTGAGCCACTGTCAATAATACGTGAATGAACATGGGGTAATATGAAAATATTGCCAGAAGATTAATAATAGCAATAATAATGTTATTCTATATTGCTAATAAAAAGAAAAACCAGAATCTGCAATTATATACTAGAGTTTGACTTCAACTTTTGGGAAAGAACAAGCACAGACTCATCAACTACAGGCCATTCCAGATGATCCTCATTATGTTAATAGGATCACTAAATTAGCAGATGAGGAGAATAAAGAGTATATAGTTTACCCCAATCTTTTAGCTAAGCTTTTGATAAAATATATTAAATACTACTCATATAAAGAAATGAAGAGATGGTCGAGTAGGTGGTAATACAATTAGATGAATTAAAAATTCACTGCATAGTCATATTTCAAGACTAGTGAGATTCAGTCTGTGGTATGAGGCCTCCAATGGAGTATCCTCAAGATCTGTGTTATTTTAACAATGTTATCAATGCCCTGGATAAAGTCATAGATGGCACAGTCATCAAGTTTACAAATGACACAAAGCTGGGAGGGACAGATAACATTCTAGAAGACATGTCAGCATCCAAAAGGTCTTGACAGGTTAGAGCGCTGGGCTGAATCTAAAAAGATGAAATTCAATAGAGATAAATACAAGTCTTACACTTGGGTACAAAAAAAAAAAATCAATTTCACATGAACAAGATGAAGGAAGCAATAACGAGATAGCCTTATTCCGAATTTTAAAAAATCTGAGGGTTTTAGTGGACTGCAAGCAGGGTCATCAGTGACACATGATAATTAAAAATGCAAATGAAAACTTAGGCTATGTTAAGAGATTCAGCTAGATGACCCAGTAGACATAGAACAGAATCTGGAATCAGGAAGACCTGAATTCAAAACCAGCCTCAGATACTTAACTAGCTGTGTGACCCTTAAACAAGCCACTTAACTTTGTTTGCCTCAGTTCTTTATCTAGGTTAAGAACAACAACAAAGTCCACAAAGAACAAGGTAATAGTTTCACTATACTCTGCCTTTATCAGACCTTATCTGGAGTGCTGTTTTTTGTTCTTGGGGTAGAAGGGACTAGACAGAAGTTATTTTTACCTTGAAGAAGAGAAGCAGGGGGAAGGGAGGAAGAGAGACTATGTTTGTTCAGGTATTTAAAGGAAAGGACGTAATATAAAGTTAGAACTCTACTTATTTGGTACCAGAGAAGGGGCAGGATGGAAGTAACGAAGAGGCAAATATTGGCTTGACTTCAGAGGAAACTTCCTAATGATTAGATATGCAAAGGTGGAACTAACTATCTGCCTAGAGAGGCAGCAAGTTTCTTGTCCTAGAAGGTTTTCAAGCATAAACTAAATGACCCTTTATCAAACATATTACAATGGTAATTCCTTTCATGTATAGACTGGATTGAGGGCCCTTCCAACTCTGAAATTCTATGACTCCAAGATCTACATATCAAATGAGTTTCAGTCATTCTCACACATCTCTCACTACCTATTGGCTATTTCAATCTGGATGTCCTATAGGCATCTCAAACTCATCATCTCCCTTCTTCTGAAGGTACTATTTTTTCATAGAAACCACCATCCTCCTAGTCACCCAGTGTATTAACTTGGAGTCATTCTTAAATTCCTCGCTCTTCCTCATCCCCTATATCTAATAGGGATCTTGTCATTTACCACCTCCACAGTATCTTCTGCAGCCATCCCCTTCTTTGTATCCATCTGGCAACCAATCAAATCCACACTCTCATCACTTCTCATCTGGACTATTGCATTACCCACCTAATTTGGTCTCCCTGACATATTCTCACCCTTCTCCAATCCATCTTCTACACAACTGCCAAAAGGTTTTTCCTAAAGGACAGGCCTGACTAGGTCATTCTCCTAACTCAATCAACTCCAAAAGTTTCCTTTTGCCTTCAGGACCAAAAAGAAACTCTTCTGTTTGATTTTCTTTAGGCATTTGAGAACCCAGCCCCCAAACTACTTTTTGAATCTTCTTTAAATATTACTTCTCTTCTGGTGCTCCATAATACAGCCAAATTGACTTTCTTGCTATTCCCCATATATGACAAATCATTTTCTAATTCTATACCTTTACACTCAGTGTCCTCCATGCCTAGAAATCAATTCTCTCTTCTCCTCTAACTTTTTTTTATACTTAGACTTCTTCAAATGTCTGTTCAAACACCACCATCTATATAAAGCCTTTCCTGATCCCTCCAATTGCTAGTGCTTGGTCCTCCTCCAAGAAAAAAAAAAAAATTGCTGTGTGTGTCTGTGTCTGTGTTTTCATTTATTTCTGTGCATGCTCTCTTCTCCAATAAAATTAAGCTCCTCAAAAGGCAGGGGCTGTTTTGTTTTTTGTTGTATTCCAAGTGCCAAGCACAGTGTCTGATACATGGTAGGTATTTAATTTTTTTTTTTTTACTATTATTCTCATACATGATTCTCCTCAAAGATGTCTAACCATCGCCTGTTCAAATGTGAAAGGCTGAATGGGAAAACTCCTGAGGAGTTAACCACTAGAGTAGAGAAAATATAAAGGAAACATGTGTCTTTCAACACGTATCAGAACACTAGAGTTAATCCATAAAATAATGATTGCCATATGAATACAACAGACCTAAGCCCATCCAAATCCTTCTCTTCTACTACTGGTAACAGTTCTGAGCACAATTATGGTTAGACCAATGAAACAGGTCTCCATGACAACAGAGTGGGAAAAAAGGAAAGGGAAAGTCCAACACCCTACCATTTGACTGTGATGGTGATGTTGAGCATGATTCTAAAAAGAAAAGCGCATGATGACTATATTCTCAAAGGGACCACAGAGATTTATTTAACAAAAAAAAAAAAAATCTTCTTGAGGTAAGTTTTAATCTAACCTTCTAAACCTATATGTACAGGAATGCACAAGGAGGGACTCTGGGATCCCAAAGTGTTTTCCTTAAAAAAAAAAAAAAAAAAAGATTAAATTACATTAAGCAAAGATGCTGGTTTGTATGTTGTTAATCTACATACAGCAATAAATTTTAACTTTCTGATGTTCGAAATATTTGGTTAACTAGAACAAATGTACAAGCCATTTTTATTCATTAAACATATTTATTGAGGTTAATATAGAAGGGGAAGGGATGTTTGCAAAGACAAATCAGTCATAGTCGATAGCCTAGAGGCAGCTATATAGCATGGGGGTGAGACTGCTAGGCCCAAAGTTGGGAAGGCCAGTGATCAAATCTGAACCTGGAACACTTACTTGGCTAAGTATTTCAGTTTCTTCAACAGGAAAATGGGAATAAACACATACCTTCTAGGGTTGTTGTGAAGATCAAATAAGAAAATATTCATAAGTGCTTATCACAATACCTGGAACATAGTAGGCAGTTAATACATGTGTGGGGTCCCTTCCCCTTCCCCAAGGAGTCTGCAGTCTAGAAGTAGTACACAAATTACTAGAATACAAGAAGTATCTATAAATGCCACACAAATGACAAAAATAAAGAGCTTGGAGGGAAATTCACAGGCAGGAGAGAACTTTTTATGGGTAAGAGTGTTCAGGTAAGGCTTCATGGAAGAGGATAACTCAGAAATCACAATGATCTTTTGGTTACTAAGTGAAAGAAGCCCACCACACACAAACCATGATGACTCACCGAAATGGGGCTTACGAAGGACTCCAATTTATTATTATCTATTCCTTCACCTGACATGTCTGGCACGCTGTTTAAATACTGTAGTGCCGTAGCTCTCTCACTGATAATGCCAAGTCAGAGCGTTAATACACAACTTCACTGGAGACAGTGACAGAAAATTCCAGCTCCAGGTCATGCATTTATGAAAAGATAATCAAAGACACATTTCTGTGAGAAGCAAGAATCACATTCAAAGTGGTGTATCTTTGGCCAATTGTCCGCTACTTTTCTGTATTAAATCTCCAGAGTGTAAAAATATGAAACAATATATTTCTATTTTTGCCCATCAGAACCACTAAGCCCTGATATGAAGCGAACTGCTCAGATTGTAAACATGGAATGAATAAATCTGCTGGGTAACAGTCAACTCAAGTAGCACAAATCACATCTCGTATTCTGTGTAGACTCTCCTTATCAGTATTTAAGCAGCAGAGACAGTTAGGGCCAGCAACTGTAGATAAAGCACCCCACACTATTTAAATTCATCTTGTATTTTTGTCCTGCACAAACACGGCTTGCTTATTCTCGGATTCGACATCTATACAGTGGAAACATCAGCAGTCTTCAGGTGCTAACTTGTTGATTTCACTGTTAGAGACTTTGGCTACTGACCCTCACTTACTGGAACTATGCCAGGGAAGAACCAAACAAAGAAGGAAAATGATGAAATCAAAGCTTTATAAAAGTCTGAAAAAACAGGCCATGTGTGCTTGCCTATGAGTTGTTAAAAATAAGTAACATTTCATAATTCTTTTTTAATTAAAGATTACATTGTTTAAATGAACCTCTAAATACTTTTTATCAGAAATGGGCATTTTTGTTTTGGGTAGCAACAGGGATTCCTAAAAGAGGAATTATGTCTAGAAAAAAATGTGTATTACAACTACAGATCTTTTCAATTTTTAAAATTAATATCCATAATAATATAAGAAAAACTTATTAATTAGGCATATGGCATTATCTAAATTTTTTGGAAGAAGTATGTTCAAATGAAAGGATTTTTTAATTCCCAAATAATCACAGAAATGAAAATAAAGACAAGCTGATAATCATGTAGCAAAAATAAACAAATTAATATTGATGGACTTCCAGATCAAAAGACTTTCCATTATGTTGTTTGTGAGGTTGAAAAGACTGATTAGAACCTTCAGGAGCAACTGACAGATTAACGAAACTAATGACTGACACAATGATTTTATTTTGTTAGGACTTTACATAATGCAGGACTTGGGTGGGGGGGCGGGGGGGGGGGGGGGGAGGGGGGTGGTGTCAGAAATACAAGTTCAAATCTCAGGCACTAGGAAAAGCTTGAGAAACATGCTATCACCATCCTGACAGAGAAAGTAACTACTTCGGGATACAGAATAAAACATTTTTTAGATTGATCAATGCTGGAATTTATCATGTTTGACTATGTATATTTGTAAGAAAGGTTTTCTTTTTCTTTTCCATTTGGGGAAGGGGACTCTAGGGAGACATGTGGCTGAGAGAAAATATATTTGAGTTAATTAAAAAAATAAAATTGCTATTTTTTTAAGTGCTTTTTCTTCCTAAAGATATAAAAAAGAATGCATTTGTACAAATATATGGACAGCTGCTGTATTTGAAAGTTTTTTTTTTTTTAAATGGGAAATAACTTATCTGACCAAAAAGTAGAGAATGAATGAATTATGAACCATTCATTCAATAGAATTATCTTGGTTTAGAGTAATGATTTCAACAACATACAGTGTTCCTGGTGTAGAAACTCCCTCTGCCAATGCAAACTGTCAACTTGTTTTTAGAGTTTCCTGAGGCACTAACAGTTTCAGTGACTTGCACATATTGATACAGGAACATGTGTCAGAAGCAGGACCAGAACTTAGCTTTTCCTTTCTCTAAGGCCATTTTGATATACAATCTCTCAGATAAGACATATGGCATTTTGTGAAAGAATGTAAGAAAAATACTTGATTATTACATATGAAATAATTCAAATGAGACAGGTAAAATCCCCCCAAAAAATGCAATTCCCATTAACATAAATTAGAGATAACTTTCCAGTAAGTGATAAATCACAGAAATCAGTGAACAATACAAGGTAAGTCTCACTTTGCAAAAGTCATGTTCCCAGTCATGATGTTTCCTCTGCCAAGGTAAGGGCATTTCAGACTAAATCACACAGAACAAATTTGTCACTCTGCATTATCCTTGGTTAAAACGTTGAATATGTCTGTGTGTATAAATACACACAAAACTTTATAAATTATAAGTTTGTGGGGTTTTTTGATAGTGAACTTCATCATAAACAAACACAAATATATCAACATACAAAGAAAAAAAGTCCTGTGGATAGAGCATTAAATAGAATGAGTCAGCAAAACTTCAGGTCTGTGTCAAATTCTCCCTCAGACACTAGTTGTATGTATTGGGCACAACATTAGATAAAGTAAAAATTGTATATAGAGATACAGATATGTACCGATAGGTTTACATGTGATATATTGCATCATGTAATATAATACATATATTACACACTGTGATATAATATATTACATATTAAATAAAAAAAAAAAGAAATTTGTGGGTTCCTAGAAAAGTAAAAGGAGCCTTAAGCAATCAACTGGCCAGAGGCATACAGTGTTTAAACCACTTAGGGTAAAGAGAACTCAGTGGATGAAGCTTCTTCTAAAATTTCCCTTAGTAACACATTCTATCACTTCAGTTTGGCAATAATACTTTCAGGATTTATAAATAGGTCTCCACTAAAGTTGTTTGTAGTATGGGAGCTACCCCCTAAAATTTCTATCAATCAAATCAAATCTATCAACCAAAGTCTCAATGGGAGTGTCCCTGGGCAATGATCAGCTATCTAGTAAAAACAAAACAAAACTAAAGACCAAAAACAAAACAAAAGCCCCACTATGTGAAGCACCCATTTCATAAATACAAAAAGAGGTATTTACCTACCCAAGAGCTTATAATCTGATGAAGCTGACAATGAAATATGTGCAAATAAGGCATATATGAAAAATAAATAAAAGGAAAGCACAAGAAGTAAGAGGGATTGGGAAAGGCTATCTTTAGATGGGGCTTTAATTGGAAAGCCAATACACAAAGAGGCCCATCAGCAAAAAGGTGACCTATAAGCTGATTCTTTGGTTATTGTAATCTACAAAACATTTAAAAATCATAATTATTAATATTTCTATACCTTCATTCACACGTTTCTTCCAACCCCATGTTTGACAAAACAAGCATCATTATTATAATTATTCTAAACAAATTGGCCAGTGTTATGGTCACTAATAAATGACAGAACCAGGAATCATCAAAGAATTAGAATGCTGAAAGAACAAAGTATTTACTCCAACTTCCTCCATTTTACAGATGAGAAAAGTGCTATAGGAACTTACTAAAGACCATATAATTAATTAGTGGCAAAACTAGGATTAAAACTCAAGGTTTCTTGACTTCTAATCCATTATCCATTAGCTTTCTCTTCTGACAATAGAGACCTATGTATAAGACATTTCTTAAAATTTTGAACTGAATTTTTAAATGCCTATGAGAAATCACTAGTACAATAAAACAGGAAGCAAAATCTTAAGTCAATTTGGAATCAGCATAGCACAATACAAAGAATAATGGATTTTAAATCACAGAACCTGAGTTCAAATCCAGTCTCATACATTTATTGGCTTTGCAACCCCGAGCAAGCTGCTTATTAAAGTAAACTGTAAAATGGAAATGATAATAGTACCTACTTATCAAGATTGTTGGGAGGATCTAATGAGATAATATTTGTCAAAGTTTTTACCCTATATTTGGTATACAGTAAGTGCTTTGTTTATTTCTTTCCTCTATTTCCTCTTCCTAATCTCTGTTCTGCTATTTGCTATTTATGACCTCACCAATCTTCACATGAATATCACTTGTATGGATTTAAGTTATTCATCTACAAAATGTAGACTTCCTAAAGTCTTTTCTAGCTCTAAAATCTAAAATTTATAATGTGAGGGAAAAATTTTTTTTTTGTTTAATTAGACCTTCCAAAAGTAAGGCACATCTGTAAGGGGGGGGAAAATAAAACAAGGGGGAGGAGAGGAAGGATCTTTTTATCAAAAGCAGTCTTAATTTTGAGCTTCAAACATCCATAAACGGCCACATAACTAGGTCCAAATTAATACAGATGTTGATACATGGTCCTCATTAGTGTCCGAAGATCGGTCCCTTGAGCTAGACTGAAAATAAAACTTACTGCTTCCTTTATTCTCTTCTCCCTCTTGAAAAAAGAAAAAAATCCTACTTCTTAAAGTGGGATCTTATATAGTCACTAAAGGGAAGATCTTTGCCTTTCACATCCTATGCCTTACACATCCTGAAACACAAAGGTCACCCACAGCTCAATGGCTGTGCACTACATAGTCTGATAACCCACAGAAGAAAATGAAACTTCTTTAATAGTGTAGCCCCCGGGTATAAGGAGAGTGGAGCACTCAAGTGGTTTAGATTATTACCTTTAACAAGAACGGATAGTTCACTGGTCTACTGCTTCATGTGATCTATTTACAGTTAAGATGGCTATATTTAGAAGAATTCTACATTATATGTGAACTGAGGGATAAATATCAAACTACTACCCTTCCAGGCTTCCAAAATTTTCTATTAGCCTCCAGGAAAGAACGAGTCATTGGGGGTTTGCTTCAGCTAAGATCCACGGCAAATCTGAACCAGAAATATTCCTCTACATTATGCACTAAAAAAAAAATCCTGCTGCAAATTACATTCAGAACACCACTTTAAATTGCTCCCTACTTGAGATCAGGGTTTATACATATTAATGTCAAAGATACTGTAGCCCAAACCCCAATGTTTATCACTAACCAAAAAATTAAATTAAATATACCGCAGTAAGCAACCAACCGAATTCTACCTCCATTAAACTCAACCCATGAGAGAGGCCTTGACAATAGGACTGAGGAGATTAGGCTTAATTTAAACAGAATAACTGCAAGAGAATAGTTCAAATGTGAGACTTTACAGGAGCCAGAACTTAAAGTACCTCAAGACAAATATTAACATAAACTATACAGCATCAAATCTGCAAAAGATAAAAGGCCTCAAGAACCTGTTAAATCACAATTTGGAAGACAGCTATTACAACAGGAAAAAAGATTTCCCCCATTAAGTGGGCCCTTTAACACAAATGCACAAATAAGTTATAAAAACCATTCATATCAGTATATCATCTTATTAATGTTATTATCACATCCATAATTACTATTAACTATTTAATTGTAGTTAGCAATGACTCGTTTTGCACCTAAAAAAAAAAAAAAAATCAACTGTATTTGAAGCAGAGGACCTGGCTGTGGATGTGTTAACTGATACTTCTTATTTGAGTGCCTTTAGACAAACAGCCTCCCTTCTCTGGGCATCAATTTACCTTCCCTATAAAATGAGAAATTTGGAAGTAATGATCTTTAAATCCTCTTCCAGCTTTCAACCTTACTCCAATGACTCAAGCAAACATTGAAGCGACCTTGATTTTCCTATTGCTATTAACAATGCTGTATTATTATTAACATAGTGGATAACGTACTACATGTGGAGTCGGGCTGGGTTCTGATTAGGCCTTTGACTCTGATTTGCTGTTTTCATGGCTAAGTCACTTAAAGTCCATTACATTGAGCAACTCCCTGTGACATACACTGAGGCACAGAGAGGGTCAAAAAGATTTCACGTATTGGTACCATTAACACCAAATTATAATTTCGTAGCATTTCAAAATTGACAAAGTACTTTCCTGCAAATCAGATAATGCAAATTTTTTTTTTTTGGGTCTCCATTTAGGGGCTGTTAAGTAACACAGTAGATGGAGGTGACAGACCCAATCAGGAAGGTCGAGTTCAAATTGAGCCTCAAATACTTATTACATATGTAACCCTGGTTCACCTCAGTTTCTTCATCTATAACACTGGGATAATAACAGCAACTACTTCCCAGGATTGTTGCAAAAATCAAATGAGATAATAATTGTAAAGCACTTGGCACAGTCCCTGATAGTAAGTGCTCTATAAATGTTAGCTATTATTATTATTTTGAAAGCAAGAAAACTAAGGCATAGAGAGATCAAATGAATTGCCACAAGATATAGTTAGCATCTAAATTGGTATTCAAACTCAGGTCTTCTGCTGACAAAACTAGCATGATATCCACTATGATATGTGGCTGACGTGGGCAAAAAACAATAGGTAAATTAATTTTTTTTCAAGTTCCCACTCGAGCTTCTTTATACATACATACCTTCCATGGGCTATCTACTAGCGATCCACCTCTGTGCTTTGTTGATCCTCCAATAGCAAATTCCAAGCTGTCACCTGAGCCTTAGTTAAAGCTTTTTTAGCACAGTAGAATGTGCCAGTTTGTTTAGCACTGGATTATCCCTCAAGAACCCAGATTGGCTGACATCAGTAAGGGAGGAATAATGGGACCAGGGTGGAATTCTGGCAACAACAGACGCAAAACCAAAACTATAACATTAAACTTCCCAGCACTCTTTGAAATTGTAATCATCAAAGTTTCTTCCATTGTGTAGTTAATATTCTTTAATATGTTATTCTTGTTAATTTTCTTAGCAGTTAGATACTTAGTATACTCTTCTCTCCTTCCCTTTCCCCCCAGAACCCACCATTACCCATTCTTTTGCTCCTTCAAATCTTTGCCCTCTGGGGAAAAAAATGTCACATTATAGCCATTTTAAGCAATGATACTGCTCCCCTTTACCTTCTTCCTCAGACCCAACGAGGATGAAAATGAAGTTTAGAACCTAGTATGGTTGGAAGAGTTAGAGAGGGCAAAAAGAGTACAGGCTGTGTTAACAAACCTGCTTTTAAAGTTTTACATGTAAGACACTCAAAATATTTATTATAGATTGCTATCAGTAATGATTAATAGTTCACAAAATTTCTTAGTGAAAACTATATTTTCATACTACTAAAACCAAGATCCCATCTGCTGCTTTTTAAACAGGAAATAAAATGAATACCCGCGGGAAAATTGAAATCTTTGAACATGAACCTGAAAGCAAGCCCCTGATATTCCACAGATAATCTGATTAGTTAAACAGGGTGAAGGAGATGATAGACTGGACCCTAGATGAGTATGAAATCCAGAACTGGTAACAGATGCTAGAGTCAGAAACTGGCTTACTTCCAAAAAAACATTCAGATGGTTTGGCTGTTCTGCAGAAATCTGACTTTACCAGGTAACACATTTTGCCCTTGGACATTTTCATCTCAATTGTGCCCGAGTCTCTAAATAGTATATTTAATTATCTACTTATTCTAGCTGATTGTCTTGATCAACAAGTTCAATTTGAGAAGCTTCATCATGGAGTTTAGAGCCTCCCACTCTCACAGTTATCTTCAGACACTCCTTGGAAATTAGAGGAATGAGTGTTTCAAAGAATTTCAAGAAAGGACATATATACTCAGAAACAGTAATGAAGCCAGAACCACCGACAAATTTGGAACTGACCTCCAACAAGTTAAAACTCTTCCCTTGATATATTTCTCCTGTGTTTATTCTGAACTGATTCCTGCTCCTTACTAAGTTGGTCCATAGCCCTCCAACAGACTTTGGCCCCAAGGGAATGAGAAGTTTCCAGTATCTCCCTTTCTCTGGCTCTAGTCTAGAATATTCAACAAGTTGTTCCAGGAGGTCCGGACTTTTCAAGTTGCCATTACACCACCAGAGCTGGCATCCTAGGGTGTCACAGGTGTATTAATAATTGATTCAGTCTGTTTTGTTTACAATCTCCTACCCAACAAATTGCATGTTTCTGCAGATGTCTAACAAATTCAGGACATTTAATTCCTCAGCTGCTGCCTTCCTGCTGTTTTCACCCTCCTCATCCATTGGTTTTGATGGTGTCCAAAGACACATTCACCAGCATCAGGACAGGTCATTATCAAGCTCTTACAACCATCTGTACCCAGATGAACAGGTCTCTAGCCAAAACCTGAGAGGTTCCCCCTCAAAGAGACCCAGAGGACCTGACTCAATGCTGTGCCACAGTTGGTTTTTTAATTATTGTTTGTGGGTTCTGAATTATTTACATTTGAGCTGTAAATCTTAATGACCCATGCCGTGTTCTTCTTGGCTTAGTGAGGACGAGCAAAGCCAAAGCCGTTTCATTTACCTGATTCAATACTGCTATAGGATACAGGCCAAAGAAAAGTGCATCTTCCTAAATCGTCTTACACAGCTTCTTGGAACAAGTAATTCTTGTTTGGATCTTTGTCTAGGTCATTTGCAATACACATATCAGTTAATTCCCTACTGGGTGCAGATTCTTCAACAGTCAATGAAGCATTTTCTATTCAAAATGACTCATTTATGCAGTTTTTTTTTTTTAATTCTACATTGCTTGTCCTCTAGACTTGGCAAAAATATCTCATTCTTTTTAGCTAAACCTGTGAACAATGATTTCACCTCCATTTCAGGAGACCTATATAATACATAGATACATATTCTCAGCCTTTCATCAGTGGCTTGTTCTTTGAATGCAAATATTTAACATGAATCTGGTAAGGGAATCATGATCAAAACAAATGCTAGTAACCATGGAAGTAGAGGCAGTGTTTATTTTCACTGGAGCAGAACAACTTATAGAAATTCCAAACACAGTATTAGTCATAGTCAATTGGGGGAAGAGGGGAAATGGGGGAAAAAAGGAGACATCCATGTAAAAAACTCCCAATGTGAGGAACAAGTCGCTCTTGCCAAAGGCAAGATCACAGCTCTAGAGCTGGAAAGGACAGACCTCAGAAGTCAACTAGTCCAAAAGTTCTTAATTTTTTTTTTTAATTGTGAACTCTATATAGCATTTTTGGACCATCTACTCTTCCCAAAGACATGGAATCCTATTCAGACTATGTTTTTAAATGCATAAAACAAAAATATAAAATTACAAAGGAAAGCAATTATATTGAAATGAATTTCATTTTTTCTCCAGGCAAGTTTATGCAAGGATCTCTTTTAATGGATCCAAGGTTAAAAATCCCTGATCTAGTCCAACCTCCGCATTTCATAGGCTAGCAAACTGAGGCCCTGAGAGTTTTAAGTGATTGCCTAAAATCACGCAATAAGAAAGTGCTAAAAAAAAAAAAAAAAAAAAAAAAGGCTGGCATTTGGACCCAAATCTAGAAAGCTTTCTTTACTATACTACTGCCAACTAATCTCTAACTTTTACTTGGGACACAGAAAAGTTAATTAACTTGACCATAGTCTCACAATCAGCATCTGACAAACGGCAGCATTTGAACTCATCCCTTCCTGGCCCCAAGGCTCACACATACCTTAGTGTCTCCCCACAGTTGTTGGATTAATTAATGGGAGATAAGAGGTGCGGGGGAGGTCAAAGGGCAGTTTTTGCTTATACCAACCAGGAAAATATGAAAAGAGGAAATTTTGTCATGTGGGCTGAGCTCTGCACTGACTCCAGGAACAGGGTCCTCCCCCGGCCCCTCGCCGCCTGCCTGCCCCTCGGTACTCCCAAGCAGCCGCTCCGCCAGCGGTGCCAAACTGTTAGACTCATCAAGTTTATGAACACTGCATACAAAATGCAAACATTTCCTTCCATTTGGGCAAACATTGGCACACTAAACTTTCTTCCCAATGTTAACAGCAGGGAGTTTAAATAAAAGTTCAGTTTCTATAGGGCGGGGGGGAAAGAAGCTAATTCTAAAAATATGTCATCAGCGTGCTATTGCCAGAGAAAATCGTACATGTTTCCCTCAAGCACTGTTCACTCAAATGAACTTGACAGCTTCAGAGATCACTTAAAAGAAGGAAAATTTGATGCACAAGTCCTGCCAGACACAAAAGGGATCACGTCTCAACAGATAAAACTTGATAGTTCTCTATCCTAAACATTTCCATATGGGATTTTAAAAATCAAAATTAATGTTTTATTTGGCATTTCCATAAAGGCCTGGGGTCCTAAGTTTATCCTTCCAGCCAATTCACCGGTGGCAGCTGTCTCCTTTGTACCACTTCGGCTTGCCGGCAGTATATGCTTGAGCAATTAGCTTCAAAATCTTGTTACTGGCATTACTTACCTGGAAAACAAATTAAAGGACATCTAAACACACAAGTAAAATCACACTACTAAACTTAAAATAAGCAGGTTTCTGCTGGTTCACAAGTATGTCCAGTCAAAGTAAACAAGTGTAGCGAGGTTACAAAATTATAGGTGTCAAAGCCTTCTCTCAAATCCAGCAAATTCTGAAAAAAGCACTGTTCTTGCTCAGACTATTTCCTGAAAGGGCACCATTCAGAGAGGTTTTCCATTTAAACATAATACTCAAGCTACTGAAAATAGCCTAAAAATCAGGTGTGAATATGGCTGTTTGACCTGAAGCCTCAAGCTCTCCAACATCTGATTAAAAGGAAAAGCAGCAGGCATTACGACTCCCCGGAAAGCCACAAAAATAAAAGCCTCCATCTTCAAGAAGATGATCTCCAATTACAACACTGTACTGGTTTGAAGTAATGCCCAATGCAGCAGTAAGCAGCAACTTACCAATCAAAAGGTTTTCCCATCTCAATGGGGACAACATGGCAGCGAAGCTATTCGGCTAGTCCTAAGAGCTGAACACAGCTATTTGTTTTCTCATGCACCAACAGTTCTCTTAGCAATAACCTAGATTTCTGAATTCCAGCTTAAACCCAATAGACATGAATTTATTGACCCCTTTTACAAGCAAGATTCTTAGAAACAGTACTGATAGTTCACTTCAGCTTTTGGAAGGATGAGGAAAAACCTGTAGTCTGATCTTTAATATTAAATATTTAATGTGTTTTAACATATCACCCCTTTAGATTTAATTCCAGACTTAATGCATCTGTCATGAAACTGACTGCTTTGGTTTTATTGCAGCTACACATTTTTCTGACATTCAGAGTGAGCTGAATTTCAAAAGACTCGTGCATAACTGAATATCCCAATCTAAGTTCAGTTAAAACTCTGTTGGAAACAAATGCTTGGAAAAAAATTCATGCCTTTTACTGACAAGTTTAACATTCAACAACAGACGCAAATTAACAAGTATCTATCTTATATAGGACGCACTGGAATGAGATCCAGGGTAATGCTGAAAGGCTCCTTATTAACAACCACCCAAAAAAAGCCTACACTTTCATTTTAACTCAGCAGTGACAAAGATGGTAAGCCACAATGCTATACAGCTGGGTAAATCTTCAGTAACTTATGGATTTCTGAAACCACCAATCTACTAAGTCAGAGTGAAAAGCCTGGGGAGAGCAACTTTAATGATGGTTAGACGCCAGGAATCCTGCATATCCATTAAAATACTAAATTACAGAATATGCATAAATTATATGATCATATTTAGAAGCTGTGGTTGGTCTCTTTTCAGAAAGAAAATCCCCAATTGCCCAATTCAACACCTCATATCTTTACAGCTGGAAGGCTGTACCTGGAGACAGTGAGTGACAATCTCTCCATATTAGATCTCAAAACCTTCACCCTTCTTTTTCCATCCCAGTAGTTTTTTGTTGTTGATAGGGGATAGTCTTGGTTCTTAGATTTTAGTGTACTGCTTCTTAAAAGTATGTGAAGGTGTGCATCATACAAATGCAAAAGATCTGGGATTTCATCAGAGTAGGGCTTCCCAATGATTTTTCTTTTTAAATTGAGGGTAGATGGGGTGGGGTGGAGAAGAGATACCAAGATTTATAACTTCTCTTTGAGGTGGGAAAATATTGTTTATTCACCATAATTCTTGGCTTTTTCTAAATAGCCTGCCAAGAGAACACAGCTTTACTTTACTTGTTCAAAAGTTACGTGGGAGATTATTAACTAATATTGATTTAAAGGGGGGAAAAAACTTTTGAAGTTCTAACTCATGTGAAATGCAGAGCACATACATATTTTACCAAAAGGTTTACTATGCATATTAATCTTTTATGCATTTTAGTCCTTCAAGCGTGAAAGGAAACAAGTTGAAGTAATAGAGGTTGCCAGGTGTTGGTGGCACCCATTCCACTGTAATGACAGCCATGACTTAAGGTTTTGTCTCGCTCTACTCTGCCTATGAATTGCAAATCTTCAGGTTGCCACAGCAACTCTATAAACTGATAGGTAAACCTCAGGAAGCGTCCTGGTCATCTTTTCTATCTTGTTTGCTTTGCATCACAACCCTCCAAAATCTCTGTTGTATTGGAGCACCCGGGGATGGTTCCCCTTACAGAGTTATTCTAGCGCAGTGTCCAGTTGCAGCGATTAATCATTCCTGCTTCTTGGGTTGACATATCGAGGTGGGGAAACGACATCCTAAATGAGCAGAGCTGATTACCTGGGAAAGCAATTCTTCAAGAGAGCACAGCTAACTAATAGCTCCATCTGCTCCACATAAACACATTCCAAAGCCCCAGAAGTCATGTCAGAATGCTCCGAACAGAGTTGGGTCTTGTGTGCCAGATTTCCATTTGTCATCACCGGTGTTTGATGAACATGAAAAGCCTTGGAACCCTTCTTCATCTCTGGCATAGCCTGTGTCATAACATACCTGGATCAGAGGCCACATGGAGGAGAATGTGGTGGTGGGTAGTCTCCATTTGGAGTCTCCAGACTGCTAGGAAACAAGACTTCAAGAAGCTACCTGAATTTCACACACGCAAGTGGCAGGAGAGGACGACGGCAAGACACGCTTAGAAAGGGAAAAAGAAAAAAGAAGGAAAAGATCCACCCTGCTGCACCAAAATGTAAAGCAATTAATTCACTAGGAGATTCTAAAATTTGTTTTTTAAGCGGCCAAATCAAAATTGAGCCTGAGGGCTGACAGTACATTTCTGTATATTAAATGAGCTTTGAGCCGCTGTGGTTCGAAATCAGAGATAAGCTCAGTGCACAGTTAAATACAATTTGTCTAAAGGAAATATGTCATTATGTCATTCTTAGGAAAGAACCTATAAATGAGGTGAGGGGACAGAGGTGAGGTAGAATGAGTAAAGAGGGGCTTCTCAGTTCTGATGCTGTATTTGAATTAATAAAGCTTAAAGACCAGAAGTGAAATTCTCAGTGTCCCAAAGTTGGATATGGATGAGCCTGGGATTCCTGTTTTCCTATCCTAAGTGTGGTTATTTTACAGTAATTGCCCTGAACACTGCCTCTGTATCAAATAAGCACGGACTTGAGTCTTTTCCACATTAGTTGTGTTTTTAATAACATGCCAAGCAAAACAAGCTAGCGTAATAAGTTTCATTGCACCCACTTCAACAACAGATAAGCACCTCATTTTCATACAGTTTCCACTTGTTGCTAGGAAACCACACCATAATGAGACATCTCTAGAAATTATGCAGAATGCAGCCTCTTCACCCAAATTTGATGTACTTTGGGCATTAAATACTGTTGTTTTTACAATACACATCGTTGAGACTGTTTAAGCTTTGGGCTAGCTTGTGGGTTGGCAGGATACTTTGGGGCAATTGGGTTTCGGTGGTGGTGGGTTGGTGTTCAGAGATTTTTTTAAAGGTAACTCGCATGAATAGCTATCTCCCTGCCAAAGCAAAGATACTACATCATCCAAGGCATTGACACTGACACTTCCCATAAAGATAAAGTAAACTCTCTTGAAAGATGTCCACTGTACATCCTCCTAACAGTAGACAATGTCAATTAAAAACTTCCTTACTGCTTTACCTAGGCATGAAGGGAACTGTGTAAGCAGGGATCTGTGTGAAGTTGGGCTTCACCTGCAGGCTTCAAACAGAAATCTTTTAACTAGGCGCATCTAGGCCAAAGCAGAAACCCCATCTGCTATCCAAACAAACCAGCTTTCTGCTGGAGAAAGGGAACGCTCTGCGGGAACAGATGCAACCCGACCTAAGATATGGAAGGACTCGTGTGACAAGGAAGCAGGAGGGCTACCTGCAGGAAAGGCAACAGACACTGACATTTTAAAAAGAAAATAAATCCTAACAGGCAGTGCTAGACAACTTCCGATTCAAGAAAATCTCACTTTCAGCGTATGTGGGTGCTACATTGAGATGTTTACTTAAGTTTAACATTCAGTGATACTGTCAATGAGGCTCAAATATTCTCATTCACAGATGATGTTCAATACAAGTGATGAGTAAATCACATCTGCAAGCTCCAGTATACACCACTGACGCCCAGCCCCCGTAGGTGGTTTTTATAAACTAAATATGGCTGGCTTTCCAGACACCCTTGGTACTGTACCCATTTCCCCCAAGAGGCTGAAATGTCAGAGGCTTGCTCACCAGATAAATGCTTGCTAAGCAACCTTGCCTTCAGTTGTGCCCTTTTCCCTCCGCTTTCTCTCTTCTTTTTTTTTTTTTTCCCCTTGCAGTGACACAAGTGAAACTTCAAAGAATTCTGCCTCCAGGCCCTCCCTGGAGTGTGTTTGGTCCAGAAGTATCTGTAGCAGCAGCTTTACAGAGGCCGTCCATTTCAATCAATACAAGGCCTTTGTTGCTGGTTTGCATAGGATGTGGTTGCTTCCCTTCCATCCACAACATTTCACCTCATTCCCCCAGATCCCACTATAGCACTGATGCTTCTTTGTCTCCTTCTTCATAGTGTAGATAGTTTTAGATGGGCTAAGCCCTACTCTGCCAGAGATATAATTATAAATATAATTGCAGTGGTTATACAGAACAGCAGGAGAATCGATAAGACAGACACCATGGGGGTCAGAACGACCCAGCAGACTTGGGAAATCTTGATGCTCGTGACCTAAATACAACCCTCTTGTAACTCCTATGATATCCCTCCAAATTCTGTGAACTTATTCACCCTCTATCAGGTGAAGGGATTTCTGTTCTGCACATCTTTATCCCTTCCTTCTCCCCCTCCAAAAAAGAATCATTCAGTTTTGGCTCTCAAGCCAGGTAACTACTGAATAAAATGTTTTAAATGAACAGTGGTCAGAAAAAAGATCGTGTAAGACTTATTAATTCACATTTCTCATTAGACTTATGATCTTGGAACACACTAAAAACTGTTGCCATTTAAAATTTTTGCATAAACACAAACACAGTTTTATTGATCTAATTCATATCTAAATAGTACTTTAAAGATCATCAAATTTTTTCTCACCACAATCCTAAAAGATAGGTACTTGCTAATGCTATTAGCCATCTATAAATTTAACAGGTGCAGAAACTGAATTCCAGAGAGTTTAGATGGCTTGTGCACGGTCCCAAAAATAAGTGTCACAGGTAGGATTTAATTAGATCCAACTCCAGGTCCCCTCCCCACCACACACACACACACTTCAAAATACATTCTTCAAATGGAAAAAAATTTAAAGGCATTTGTGAATTCCTTTAAAGGATTATGCCAACGTAAGTGACCAATTATAATACTGCAGTACAACTTTTAAATGGAAAAATAATAATAAAATAATGATTCTGATAACACTGATAGGATCCTTGGCCATAGGAGGAAATATGTAAAAGTGACTCATTTATGTTAAAGGGCATCCATTAAATACAGCAAGTGCCCTTGCATCTAGTGAATTTTTTAAGAGTTTGGAACTGTGCCTAGAAGTCATCAGGTTTGTTAGCAGTGAACCCCCATCTGTCATAGTTTGAATTCAAATATTATATATGTATATGTGTGTGTATTTATTCCCCAAATCAATAAATTGTTTTTTTCAAGTAATGCAGTCTACAGTTTAAAAGTTCTGGCCATTGTCTATAAGCCCCCTTTTTTTTATTTTTACTATTACTTGCTCTGTTAAAATTCTTACTATATGGACGAGTACCACAAAGTTCAATTAAATGGAAAAGAAAAAGAAGAGACCAAAAGCCTTGTGTATTTGTCCATCAGCATCCATCTACTAACAAAACCTCTAAGGACAAAGCCACTAAGATTCTATATTATATTTTTTTAAATCACCATCTCAAAGAAATTCATGGAGAAATAACTTTGACACATTATAATTACAGTGACTTTATCTTTCTGGCAGTTTCAACTAAGCAAGAAAACAGTCAGAAACCTTAAAATAAGCAAAAAACTCTACAAAGTCATCAGTTCAATCACATGTGCTCTATGAAGAGTTCTTCTTAGGCCCTCACTCAGAACTTATTTACTACTCTTAGTTTATTTATAAGCTTAATTAATTTTCAATTAATAGGATATCATCTGTAATCATTAAAAGCAGGCATTTTGGTGGGGGGTAAGGGGGGAAAGGGTCACAGTGGACAAAAAAGCAATGCAAAACCAGGTTGCATTAAGAGAAGAATAACTTAAAGGAAATAACTGGATGATAGGCCTGAATCAGATCTCATCTTGTGTTTGGTACTGTCCATATCTGTTTTATTAGAACATGAATCTGGAATGTCCAAAAAGGGAAACCTTAAGTCCTGCAAGGTTCATATAAAAATCAGTTGATGAGACTGGGAATATGAAACCCGGGGAAGACTCACATAAAGCATGATAAGTTATATTCAAATATCTGAAGGGCTGACATGTGGAAGAGCGACCTTTACTTACGTTTGGCCCCAGAGGACAAAACCAAAGGCAATGGGGTGAGTCACAATATGTCAATCTGGGGCTTGATGTCAAGAAAACTGTCCAAACAGGGAGAGCTGACAAAAAATAGAATAGGCTGCCTTGAGAGATAGAGATTTTACCCTCACCTTTTCCCTTACTGGGGCCTTTAAACAGAGGCTGGAAAACCATTTGTTTGGTATGTTGCATGGGAAATTTCCTTTCAATTTATGTGTTGGTTACAATTGAGGCCCCTTTTCAATTCCGAAATTCCATGATTTTATGACATCAAGAGAAGATATGGAAGCAATATTTAAAAAATTCTATATAATACTATAAATTCATAAGATCAAGGATCACTTTCATTTTGTTTCTGGATATGTAGATCTAACACGATGCTTTAAAAATAGCAAGTGCTTAATAAAGACTTCTAAAATTAATTATCAAAATCTAGAAACACTAAATGAAGGGCTAAAACATACACACATACATACACACACACACACACCAACAACTGATAGCATATTACAATCAATATTCAAAATTACAAGAAAAAGTAAAATGGTATTCCACATATTCTTTTTACCAAGGCAGATAAATGTGTGGCACATTTTAAAAATGATTTTCATTAAGAAAAATGTCACCATTGATGCTTTGAGTAGTAAACTTCATTTATCTGGAAATTTCACATTGTGGAGAATTACATTTCCTAATACTGACCATAAAATGATGTTCCTTTGTGCTAAGAAAAGCATGTTCACAGACATTGAAGAAGGAAATGGAAATTATGGGCTATGGCTATTTACTTGCATAGCAATAACAGTGACAAAACTAGAAGTTTCCCCTCTGAAGACTCATCTTACTTAGATGTCAGTTAATGGTTTCAAGCATTAAAGACACAATTCTTCTAAAGAGATTTTTATGCCTAGATGTCTAGAGATTCTGACAGCTTTGGCTTTCTCTAGCTGTAAGTCAAAATTCTATTCTGTTGCTCTGAAAGGCTGTTTGTTTAATGCATTTCACAAATAAATTCTATCAACATTAAATTACATCGTGTTGAATTATAAACCCATCAGGTTTAAGAAATTTGCCCAATGCTGCTTACAGCACAGCTCACAAGTCTTTGCATCCCTGAGAACCACCTGCCTGATTTATAGTTCTGTCCACTGCATTCAGAGTCAGGCTTAGCAGAAAACAAAAGGGTTATCAAATTTCAGTAATTAATACGAGTAAACATGAGTTGAGCTAACAAAAGCAATTACTTCAAATTTTAGTACTATTATCTCCACATTTCACGTTTTGCCTTCTTCAATGGAGTACAGATTAAAATAAATGCCTCGGGAACTGAGATTTGGTCATTTCATTCAAAAGTCACCATCCACCTCTGTTAGCACGGCTGACAGCTAATTTAATACTCTCCTCCAGATAAAATAAATTACTCTGACTTCAGTTTATGAAGAATAAAAGACTCCCTAGTATTTTAGCTCATTTTTGATATGAGAAAAATCATTTAAATTTGAGGAATTAAAATCTTTGGGAAAGGTAGGAGTAAATGTTTGTATTAAATCTGGGAGATACTTTGACATTCTGGTGAGGCTGTTGTAAATATTTTCTTCTGATATAAACTTCTGGCTCAATTCCTGATTTTAAAAAAAAATTCCCACATACTTTTGAGAATCAGGACTAATTCAGCAAAAAGCCTAAAATGGTCTTCTTTTAAAAGACTGGGGACACAAAAAGAGAGAACACTAAACTTATTTACAGAAATATAAGCAAAAGAACCAGAGAAAGAAAAAACTTAATAAATTTTTGACAGTTATCATAAACAGGCACACTAACTTGGGGTTAGATGGGGGCAGCAGGGGAAACAAGAATGTTAGATTCCGTTACTTGAATTAAGTCATTTGCCTGGTTTCAAACAAAGAAAGGATCATTTTTATAATAACAAAAGCAGTAGTTTGGTTGGTAAGATCATCTTTCAGAATGATTAAGAAAAACAACATGAATATTGCTCAAGAGTATCAATTAAGGAAACTTCTGGCATGGCTGTAATCTTAGGAGGGATTTGTTGAAATGACAAAGGTAGAAATGGTCGCCTAAGGCTAGTAAACATCCACCTACTTCAAACTGTTCCCATCATAGCTCATACATGATGAACTGAAAGCTGTTCACATGAATTTATATTTAAACAAGAGTCTGTTAGGTCAGTGGAACCGAAAAATTAATTTATTTCTCTATTCCAAGTGGTCTGACTTCATATTCTGGGACTCACAGGACCTGGTTATCCATACAGGTGAGGGCTGTATCTTGGCGGCCAGTACCTAACAAGAAGCCATCATGAAACAAGGATTTCCAATCACAACCCACACCCACAAACTTAGAGTTGGGGTTTACATTTTCACAAAATACAGCAGCAGTATCCAATTAATTCAACCAGTCTATGTCTTCAGTTTTTGAGGGGGAATACTTGCATATGCGCATGTGTGTGCACACGTGCTCATGTGTGTACATGTGTGTACACACACACCCCATTACCCCAAGATGATGCTCTCTGTTTACTGCTCTAACGTGGCTTTTCTTCTCCTTCTGAAAAGCCATGTAGATAATATTTCAACAATAACCACACATTCCTCCCTGCGGTATAGACACATACAAAATGCATTAGGAAAAATGCCAATAACTGAAATGCTTTTCTCAGTAGCTCTATTCAAGTGAGTGTCTCACAGGTACCACAGAAGTGCACAGTTTTCTGAATCTGGTTCCAAAGGGAGCTCAAAGTCAATAAGCCTCCTCAGCTATCATCCAGCATGACTAAATCACTCCAAGGGCAAACCTTTCTGAATTATGTGACCATTTCTTTCGTGGAGTTTTACTGAAAACGGCATGCCATTCACCAATTTAATTCAAGGTAACACAAGCTGCTTTAAGAAAAGAAAAAAAAAAAGAATGTTTAAAAAGGGGAGGGGGTGCTTCAAATGTTTCAACTGGCTGAGGATATTCAATCAGAGACGGAAATGTGCACAATGAACAGAACAGGGATTTCTGGACTCATCTGGTATCATTTCTAATATGATCCACATTTCTCATCACTGGAAACAACCTGCCTATTTGGATGAGCTCTAGACTCCAAAAAGTTGTGCAGCTCCAAAGTTCTTTACGGCGGAAATTAGACTGCACAAACAAGCTGCTGAGTTCAATGTTGTTCAGAGGACACTTGAGATGCCTTTTATGTTGTTCTCCTGTGAGCTGTGGACAGGAGGACAAGGGAATTCTCTACCCTGAAAATACTCAATTATTTTAATAGGATTACATTTTAGATTGACAATGTTTAAAATAGCCCCCGGAATTTATTAGCCTGCCAGCACTTCAGATAAGTAATTTTAATGCTAAGATCTTTTAAGTTTAAGTAAATGACTGGCAATGAGTCAATTTTTTTTTCCCCTCTGGCTTTCTAAAACATGACACTATAACTATCAAATAAAAGTTCATGAACTTGGTAATAAAGCCCTTAGCATAGGGCTTTCCATGTCTACTTTGCCATGTTTTTAAATACATGGATTTCTCTGAACTTACATTTTTATTACTCTTCCCTAGGCTCCATTAGCATGTTCTGCGTTCAATAAGATACAGACTGATTGCTAGGTTCAAAATCATCAATGGGGAATATCACTGTTGTTTTGTCCCTTTGTCCTTTCTTGACATTCTTTTCATCACCTATTCTTTTTTTTTCCTTTTTTAAAATTTTTTTATCACCTATTCTTTTTTGCACATCAAATAATATTTAAAATATGTATGCATATGCAAATCTAAGTTGACATAGAAGGAAATAAATAAGCACTTATTAATCATCCATGGTGTTCCAGGTACTGTTTTAAGTATTTAACAAAAATTATCTCATTTGATCCTCACAATTACCTTGGAAGGTGTGTGCTATTATTATCCCCATTCTGAACTTAAGCAAATAAGAGGACAACAACAATGGTTACATGAATTACCCAAATTCACACAATTGCTAAGTGTCTGAAGCCACATTTGAACTCATCTTCCTCCTTCCAGGCCCAGCACTCTTGAGACCCCTCTATGTAATGTAACATAAATCTGTTAACTTTTAGAAACCGGCTTTCATTTACCTTATCTTGCTATAATTATTCTACTTCAATCCTTAACCTCCCCATATCCCATCTAAGAAGATACTTGTTTCTTCCTTTGCTTAGAGAGAAACAGAAGAAAAACAGTAAAGTATGATAAAGAGAGACTTGGTCATAGAGCAATACAAATGTGTTTAGAATGGATGGATATAGTACAGCCCAAAAAACAATCTCTACCAAAAAATTAAAACACACCTTGTGCTAGGAGAAAAGCTTGGTGAGCTGCACCATCATTAAAAGTTATTAAAAGTTGTGAAATATTGAGAATACTGACAAAGGAGAATTTGCCACATTTTCAAATACATAGGATTTTCCAAACTTATAATTTTATTACTCTTTATGGACTCCAACAGCACATTCTAAAACTGAAATAGCTCCTTTCCTGGCAGTCTTCTAATTCCAAAGATATTCCTTCCTCTAAAAATAATACAGGATATGACAGAAGTTTAAGGCCTGTCCCCACAGGTAGTATGAGAGCTCCATCTACTTATTATAGAATATACAGTTCTGAAATTCTTTAACAAATCCATACGTCCAAGAAAGAAGTAAAACACAAAGGACTAAATCCTCTGGGGGCTGAAAAAAATCAAACACTATTTTAATTTAAATTTCCAGGCAGAATCTGCCAAAAAGTGCCGCCTGCTGCCATCTGATTAATTTTGGATTTTGCTAAAAACCAAAACAGCCAACGGAAGAGTTCTTATCTATTGAAGAGTACTAAAATATCCAGAGATGCTTACCAGCATCACACACACACACAGAATAACAGATAAGTCATCAAAGCCTTTTAAATTCTCTTTTACTGAAGAACATTTAAGGTACCAATTCTTTATTGACACAAAATAAAATGCCCCAATCAGATTGCAGGATAACTAAAATTAGATTTCACACTTTCTTTCAGAACCATCCTGGCATTTTTAATTCTGCTTTTCAGTGCAAACATAAAACATACAACTAGAAATTACATTACAGACTATACATATATACCTATTATCAAGAAGGGAAAACAATAACTTTTTCATTCAAAAGATCCATTTAATAAGGGAAGGGGGGGTGAAGAATTGAAAACAGATTTATTCAAGGCTATCAAACCAAAAACTATTTTAAAACCTTTATGTGAAAGTGAAGACTACAGAAACATTATGAAACGCCCAATTTCTGAGTGAATGTCTTTTAGCATACTAGTTGTCATAGCAAGTCAGTGGGATTGGAGAGCACATTTCTGTTTTGACATCTGGCCCATAACAAAATTACTATTGATCTGTTGTGAGCTTCCAGCAAAACAGTATAACCTATTCTCAGAACAAAGAATCATCCACTAAATAAGGGGCAATAAGCATCCTGTATTGTTTGTAGCTTTCGCCTAAAACCACCTCTTTCCTGGTACTCTGCCTGGTCTGTTTGGGGGCTTGCTTCCATTTCTGAACAGGAGTGGTTCAGTCATTTCCTACTTATTTATTTATGTATTTATTTTACCAGTATAGGATTAATGCTGTCTCTCAGTGGTCCTGGTGGCAGCATAATGCTGATATCTACCTTGAGCACACACTTCAGCTTGCAACTGGTTCTGGAAACTGACAGGACAAGCGCTATTTTCAACAGATGTTCTACAGGCAGTGGAAGCAAACGATGAAACAAATCAGACACAGTCAAAAGTGTTCACCGAGGTTTGGGAGGGATTTAAAAAA
The DNA here is from genome assembly GCF_902635505.1 of Sarcophilus harrisii. Taxonomy (NCBI): domain Eukaryota; kingdom Metazoa; phylum Chordata; class Mammalia; order Dasyuromorphia; family Dasyuridae; genus Sarcophilus; species Sarcophilus harrisii. The sequence goes on from NC_045428.1 coordinate 492,751,158, forward strand.
AAAAACTGCAGCCTGATGTCTGACTTATTCTCACAGAGCTGGGGAAAATGTGTAGTGAGAGCCACTTAGAATGATATCGCTCTCATTAACAAAGTTCCATTGTAATACTGAGTTGACAATTTTGGGGGGAGAAGGGGGCAAAGAGAACACTTGTTTTCAAATCTACTGATATAAATCCGGGGATCCTACCACCATAAGAGTTTACTGGACGGACGAACTGCAGATAGAGTCTTTGTTGTCAAGGCTGGTGAACTACCCACATAATTTCAGACCTTGGCCAGCCGCATCCTAAAAATATATCATATTTCCTTTCCAAAACAAGCTGCAGTAACTGAGGGGCTATCTGCTGATTTCTTTTGCCTGCATCAGTCAGGACAAAAGAAGACAAACAATATAGATCAAGTGCATCTGTGCTCTAGACCTCATTGATTTGTTGCATGTGTGGTTAAATCCCTGTCAAGCAGTTTTAACACTGAAGCATTATCTTCAGAGAACCTACTTTGGGAGGAGGGCAGTGAAGCAGCTCAGCAGGTCTTCCCCCTGCCACACACAGCAGTGGAAAACTTTACATGGAGAAAAAAAGGACTTTATAAAAGGCAGTGTTGTGGGCCCACCAAGCTCTTTTTGGGGAAGGGAATCTAAGTAGTAGGATTAGCAGCTGTTCTTTATCAGAGAGAGAGAGAGAGAGAGAGAAAGAGAGAGAGAGAGAGAGAGAGAGAGAGAGAGAGACAAAGAGACAGAGACAGACAGAGAGAGAGACAGAGAAAGAGACACAAAGACAGAGACAAAGAGAGAGAATAAGCTTAGATGGCCAATGTGGGAAAGGAGAGAGAGAGAGAGAGAGAGATTGATGGAGACAGACAAATGAAGACAGACAGAGAGACAGAGACAGAGAAAGAGACACAAAGACAGAGACAGAGACAAAGAGAGAATAAGCTTAGATGGCCAATATGGGAAAGGGGAGAAAAAGGTCCCCCACCAAACCTGCTATACCTCAAAATTAAGGTAGTCCTTAAAAACAAAACACAACCAGATACTAGTAGAAATCCCCACTATGACAGCTGGTGGGTAAATATAAATATCAAAAAACTTTTTAAGGATAGCAAAGACAGACACCCCCCCCCTTATTTGGAGGAGCCTGTAGTTACATTATATCTCTTCTAATTCTAGGAATCTTAGCACTTTGTGACTGAACACTTCTGCTTCCTAGCTTCTCTAGAATGCTAGTTCTGGGAATCACTTGTTTGCATAGATTAATCCGCTGAAACAAGTAACTGAACATTTCTGTAGCAGGCCTCAAAGGACATGATCTGCTGACAGACTGCAGTTTAAAGGGACCAACTATTTAACTAATGTCTTACAGGATCCCCACATGCAAAGCTCAGCAATTCTAAAGCCATACAATGATTATGCAAAGTCATGAATTTACAACGATTTCAGAGCTAACTATGGGAAATTGTCAAATCAACTTTGGTGACAAAGCACAGCCAAGTGGTTTTCAGAGAGATAAAATCCATACACCACTCCTGTAGCACAGAAGGCCTTTTAATAATGACTGCACTGGGAACGTGAGCCTCTGCTCATTTGGGGCATGGAATTTTTCTCTCTCCAAACATTAGATAAGATAATAGAATTTTTCAAATAAATCAGGCATTTATTAATAACTACATAACTACGGTAGCAAATGAGAAACTAATTTGTGGTATACATTGAGTGTAAATTATTCCAAATAGTAATCCTACAAATTTAAGAAGCAGCAATTATTAATAATGTAAGTAGCAAAATCTCAGAATTCAAGATTTGGAAGGTACCACGTGGCATTTATTCCAACCCATTCCCCTAAGTAATCTTCACTCTAACAGATTGTTAAGTGGTTATTCATCCCCTGCCTGAAAGCCTCCAATAAGAAGGAAGATAGAACCTCACTACTGGAAGGAGTCGGAACTGTATCATTATCTCTTCTAGTTCTTACCACTTTACTACTTATATGAGCAGCCCATTTCATTGTTGTACAGCTCTATTTTTTAAGAAGTCACTAAAAAGAAATGTCCTCTCCTAACCAAAACTTTTCTATCTTATCTGGATACCTCACTCAATTTTCAAAAGGAGTGAAAAGAAAAGTATTTCCTAAACATAAAAGTTTTGGATTGGAAACCATCACCTTTGCAAACATTCGTAAACACAAATTCAAAAACCTTGGGAAAACAGAAGTAAAAGAAACTCCATCAGAATTTCTTACTAGGTTCTTTGCATAAAGTGTCACCCATTACTTGCAAGCGGTGCTGCTATAAGTTTCAGAGAAGCATCCAGGTAGGTTTGGTTGTCTCCCAGCTCTTTCCATAATGGCAGTAAGGACTTCCAACTTATATTTATAGTGCTGATACCAATGATTGTGAAATGTGAAGTTTTCTTTGAAGTTTGACATAGCGTAATGTTTGGTGGTTGTTTGGTAAACAAAACTGAATGTCTTGTTTTTCATGAAACACAATTTTGGGAGCCAAATTTAAAACCAAAGTTTCAACATGCCTTTCCTTTGTCTTTTTCCAAAAAGAATAGAACCGAACAGATTCTTGTGGCTGGGCCTCAATGATTTTACTGCAATAAATCTGGCAGCTAATGGAAAACCTATGTCCATCGTCAATCTTAACAACAATGTCCCTACCAGATTTCCCTTGTAAATGAGAAAAGGGAATGGGCTGTGGTTTACAAACTGATAGGAACATCAGTTGACTTGAGACTCAATATGTCCAACCTTAAGTGGACAGACCAAGCCCCAATTTTTGTACCTACAGAAAGCTAAAACTAATGGTTTTCTCATCTAGGACAGCAAGTGGATGGAGATGGGTAACTCTCCATTAGTGAAGGTACATTAGTTCAATTCCCAGAGAGCTCTTCCTCCCCATTGGATGGACTAATGTAGCTTTACAAATAGCTACTCACCTAAAACAAGTAATGACTTATGACAGACCAACAAAAAGGGATATCGATCTCATTTAATTTACTCCCTAGGTACCATCTTAGCAGCATGGAAAAAGTAGCAACAACATTGGTGGAATGGCACATTGTTGGTAATGCTAGGCGAACAATATCTTAGTGTCTTTGACAAAGGCCATATGTAAAAGTAATGCAATTTCTTCTCTATCGGGAACTACTGCAAAAGACCATTTGCTTCTTCAGATACAACACCCTACAGGCATTAATAGGGATAAGCACAGAATGCTTTTCTTCTATTTAATCCCCCACTCCTAAAGACAAGATACATGATTTAATACCTTCAAAGAGGTACTGATCCAAAAAAGTCCTCTCCAGGAGCAGCTAGGTGGGGGAAGGGATAGAGCACCTGGCCTCCGGAAAACCTGAGCTCACATCTGGCCTCAGACACTTGCTAGCTGTGTGACCCTCGTTAAATCATTTGTCCTTTTTGCCTCAAGTTTCCTAGTCTGTAAAATGGGGGTAAAAAATAACAAGTACCTGCCAGAGCTGTTGTGAGGATCAAATGAAATATCATCTGTAAAGCATTTAGCACAATGCCTGGCACATAGTAAGTACTACATAAATGTTAGCTGTTGCTGTTATTATGGTTTGTTATTTCATGAGCACTTACCTGCATAATTCATGCTAAGAGTTCCAAAGGATGAATCTTATAACTAGCTATAAAGGATACAATCTGAAGTAATCATCATTTTATGTTAATAATATATAACAAACATACTTCTTCGTTATGCTTAAAAAAAAAAAAAAAAGCCTGCCTTGAGAGTTGGCTGTTCTGACTGCAGAATAAAGCAAGGACTTATGTAGATTTTTTTTTTTTTCCTGAGCCTAAGGTAGGCATCATTTACTATTAAATAAATAAAAAAGGCAAGGTTTTGAAAAAACAAATATAACCCAGCTAACAGACTTCATCTAGCTTTCCCCAAATCTTAAGTATTCTGGTCTTCTGATCCTCCCTATCCATCCCAATAAGAAACATTTATTATGCATTTAAGATGAAATGTTTATTTTGGCAAATTTATGACAAAAGGTAGAAGGTGGACTTTGACCACAATGTCTTAAAGGTCAGTGGAAAAAGATATAAATTTTAAGTCAAGAAAATGGTCTAATTCCCAGAAACTTCCTTCTAGAGTTCAGTTTTTTTAGTGGTTCACAACTCTATATAGGGTCTAGTAAGAGGATGGGGGAAATGGCAAAATTATGATTTATTATCAGTAATGTTTGATTTGTAAACCTATTTCATATATTCATGTAACTAGGGTCTTGGAAAAAATTTCTCAGGAAAAAAGGAGTCACAAATGGAAAATTTTGAAGCCCTATTCTAGAATAAGAGTTTTTATCCTAGATTCTGTGGATAGATTTTAGGAGAGATTCTTAAGCTTTAAGATACTCTAAGGGAACCCCCCCAAAAAAAAGCACATCTTTATTTTTACTCATCTTTGGTTTCTTTTGTAATCCTGCATTTTATTTTATGCACTTAAATTATTCAAATAGTGACACTGTCATGACACAAAAAAGTTAACCAGTGCTCTAGAGAGTAAATCTCTCCAGAAAACAAAATGTTTAGAACTCAATAATACAACAATAAAATCCTAATTGCAATGCATCTTACTGACTTCAGAATATACAATTATCTTCCATTTCTATATATAAAAGTGAAAAGGGAAGTAGAAAGGAAAAGAACTATTTTTTACACTCTTATACTATGTCTTACTAAATCACATTCAGTTAACCAAAAATATACAGAGCAGAAGTAGTCATTCAAACAAACTTTAATTGGAAATGAAGTTACATCATCTTCTGCTGTTCTAATAATCAAAGGATAGATAAATAAAAATGATATGCCAGTTACCAAACCAAAGTCCAAAGATAAAATGTCCTATCACTGGTGGTACAAAATTTCATTTATGAAAGACTTCTGCCCTTATATGAAAAAAATCTGTAAAGAGTTAATAGAAGCCTTCTGCAAACCTAGAGAAAAATATCTCTATAAAAATGTACATGTAATAAGGCTACAGATCATTGGTTAACTGCCAGAAAAAATGATAGAATGTGGTATAGTTTACTTATTTCTTTTTAATGGCTCCAACATTCCACCTGAAAAATTGGTCCCGGAGCTGTATAATTGGGGATAAAAATTAAATGACAGTTTCCATTTGTCACAATGAAAGCTGATCACTTGTGTTTTTTCATTTATCCATGCTACTGAAAGTGATTCCGAAAGTTTACCAAGTCAATCTTTCTCTTACCAGAGAAAATGATCTTGTTACCAAAGTAAAGGGAAAAAAGAAGCAAGCCCCTGGCACTGGGACATGAACTTCTCCCTGAAGCTCTAGTTTTCAGATGCTTAAAGTCATCACTACCCTCAAGCCATTTCTTACCAGCCAAAAGTGGAAAAGGAAATTACTGAGGTTTCAAGGATTAGCAGGAAACAGCTGTTCTTCCACCCTGCTTTTCTCTGGCAATTCACCACTGGATATGAGGAATGGATTTTGGATATGTGTCCATCTATCTTGTAGAAGTGGTGGTGGCCAAGATAGTGATAGTAGTAGTAGTAGTAGTAGTAGTAGTAGTAGTAGTAGTAGTAGTAGTAGTAGTAGCAGCAGTAGTTGTGGTGGTAGTGGTGGTGGTGGTAGTAGTAGTAGTAGTAGTAACAGTTTGCATTTACATTAACACTTTGAGGTTTACCAAATATCTGTTAACCCTATCTATCTTCTAACAACCCTATGCTCCGAGTTGGAATAATAACCCTTGATGGCATGAACTGTCTCATTTTTTTTTATATTTCTTAAGTTCCTACCACACAAAACATTTAGTAAGTGCATGTTAATTGAGCATTTTCTTCTTCATTTTACTGATGAGAAAACTGAGTCTAGTATTAAGCAATGATGACAACAGCTATTAAGTGCCAGAGCCAGGACTTAAACTTCAGTTCTGATTACAAATCCTGTTTTGTTTTGTTTTGTTTTTTTAATGACATTACTCATCTTATCCCACATTATGTTATAATGGAAAGAGAAATGGACAGAGTTCTAAGACTTGGTTCAAAACTTGGCTTTGCTATTTACTACCCATGTTATCCTGGAACAAATTTCCCTTGCTCCTATCAGTCAGTTTTCTCATTTGTAAAATAAAAGGAGCTAAAGAGTAAGTAAAGTTCTTTTCTAGCTCTAAATTAATCATCTCCTAATTTCAGCAGAAGAAGCCTGACTTTTGAGATGGAAAGAAGAGAAAGAACAATTCAACTTCAACTTCTACATAGTTTTAAAATTTATAAAGCACTTTTCTCAAAGCAAGTCTAAAAGACTATGCAAATGTTATTCCCATTTTACAGGCTAAGAATCTAAGCCTCAGGGATGTAAAGTGAATTGCTCATATTTGGAAAACTAAGCCTTAGAGCATATTTAAAATCAGATCTTCTGATTCAAAGCAATCTTTTTTCCCAAAAATAGTTCTCCCTCCATGTCAAAATGACAGGAGATCCCACAACAGGAGATTGAGGCACTCACAAAAATACTTTAGTAGCTTGACCAAGTAACAAAATGTTACACCTACTTGTCCTCTGGCATCATGGAAGAGTATTTCAGAAATATTTTAACAGCAAAGAAGGTAGCCCTCAAAATGTGTTTTGAGTTTTGAAAATAGAATTAAATTGAAACACTTTGGATTATCATGTTTTTCTTTCATTTCAGACTTCTGGCTTAATTGGGTTTTCAAAAACCATCCTGTGAAATATGTTGAAGCCATATTAGAACATCATTGTGTTTAAGGGGTCTGAATTATTTATCACCCACTTTTAAACAAATGCTTATCTCTCCATCCCTACTCTCACTGATTAATAAAAGGTTCTTACAGATTTTTACCTACATACAAGGTAATGAATGAAACCTAAAAAAAAAAAAAAAATTTTAATAAGGCATTTCTGAAATTATAATGTAAAAATGGCAAAGCTTGATTTTATTGCATCAATTGAATTTTCATTATTTTTCAGGAATATTTATTGTTCAGAATATACATGCACAATCAAATCATACTATTGAGATTCTAGGCAGGCTGGCAATACACTTATTTCTTAGGCACTGGCACTATATTTGTTTAAGTCCTGGTAAGCCAGCCCCAGAAAAGCTGGGTTAGAAAGAAGTTGCTTCCTCAACTGGAAATCCTAGTTTAAGCCCAAATCTGAATGCCGTTAAGACGGTGGAACAGAAGAGGCAGGTCTAAACTGATAAAGGCTATCAGAATGACGCCATCTGGGATTTGGAGTGGCAAAAAGTTTCCCTCAAGAATGAGTACATGTCATGCCTTTAATCCTTAACACACAGTATTTTCTTGAAAAAGCAGAAAGAAATGGCTCTCTGTACAACATCCAAGTTTAGCCTGGTGTCATTGAGGCCTATTTTTTTCCAACAGTTTTCCCATATCTCAATCTTGTCTCCAGACCAGAGTATAAGTCGCCTAAGTATTAGTCAGCAGTTAATACTATTTTTTAGCCCTGATCATTAGCACCGATTCTATACCTTACAAAGTATTTGCATTATACTGCCAGTGAATGAGAAACTAAGGACCCCTTCTCCATCCCTCACCTCTCTCTATTGCCCTCTGACCAATACATGAACCTCACTCATTTCCACTACAGGCATCCTCATAGTGTGAAAGGAGGTTAATGTGAATAACTTGAACAGCTGATCTCCATCAGTTCTTGCCAAAATCTCATTAGTAAAAATGGTGCACTGCTTCACAATTGTCCCCTTATTTAGCATGCAGTTTAGAAAATTCCTTCTGCAAGTTCTTTAATTGACCTAAAGACAATGCCATAGAGTGTGAAGATTCTATTCTTTTCCTTGCCAAGGATATTCCCAAAGTGCTCTAAGGAGCCAGACTCATTAACAGATGAAACTTTTTATTTAAAGAAAGTCAGTAATCCTTTTACTTCTCATCATCTGAGATTCAAGTTCATAAATCACAACAACAAAAAAAAGTCTTATCAGAATATAGGCTAATCATTTACATATCCAAGAAGAATAGGGCAAGAGAAAGAAAGGGGGAGGGGGGAGAATCTAGAAGAAAAAAAAAAGAAAATAATGATTTTGGAAGCAATATAGCAGAAGCAACACACATTTTCTGATTTTACATCTCTCCTACCTTAATTCTCTGGTAAAGGAGTATGAAAATACATTATTCAAAATGTCACAATGGGTTGGCATATACTGTAAGATAATACAGAGAAGACCTCAGATTTATTTAGTTTCTCTCTACAAATTCTTCATTTCAGTTCTTAGGATTCTTTTTTTCTACATTGAAATCCATCACCTGAAATGTAATTCCATGTCATCTGTATTTTTTACTTCAGCATCAAGAGGCAATCACCTAATTATTCATTTAATAGGGAACAGGAGGCCAAGGGAAAAAGGATTCTAACATCATGTTACAGGCAGGCAGCTTAGTCCAATTCAAAAGACAGCCCCAAATGGGGATTTAAACCTGCTAGTAGGACCCAGCATAGTCAGTTCCTCATTAAATGCTGGAATAGAACCTGCCAGGTATAGCTACAGGAATGCTTGGCAACAAGAATTTATACCTCCCGCCGTTTCTGACCTAGATTAAATTACAGACAAAATGGACAGACTACCCAAAACAGTGAGCAATACATTTTGCCAATGAAAATAATGATTTTGCTTGGTACAGCACATATGCTTCCTGTTCGGCTTGTCAGCATTTTCAGTCAAGGGGCTCAATGGTCTTACCAACCAACTTTTTTTCCCAGCCAAAACCAATATACCTTCATTTCTTAAACCCCCAAAGGGCTTTGAATTACTCTCCATTCTGCACTTAAGGTCAGCCCTGGCAAGACTGTTTTTCCTGGCAGAGTCATCATCAGAATCTACCCTTCACCAGAACTAGCATAGAAGAGCCCAGATGGAGATGAAAACGTGAGGATGTCTGTCTGAGTTGCTTTGTAATTTCCATTGCTAGCTTCTCACATTTGCATTCTTAAAAGTTATATACAGTGTTTAAGACTACACAGTGTATTTCCTAACAAAGCCATCAGTTAATGGTTTTTGGTATTTTATACAAAAACATGTATTTCCCTAAGCCAATGTGAAACAGAGCAGTATTTCAAAATGTCTTAACTTTGTGGATATGAACATTTAATAACCTCATTGTATAAAATATTTTTAAAACCACAAGAATGCATCCAAAATATGCACTTTGTTGGCTTTTAAAACCACATACCACTTTCTAGGGGGTTAAAACATTCCTTCCAAAATGGTTTCTCTCATAAGGATCCACCAAATTTCCTTTCTAATCTTTTTATTTATTTATTTTGGGGAGTTGCGAAGCTCCTCCCCTCTGAGAAGCTTTAAAAAGATTTATAGAAAGTAGGATCCTCTTTGCCATAGTATATCTTTCTATGACAGCATGGTAACCAAGCAAAAGTAATTTTGTTTGACCTGTGTTATTTCAACCAAGACATTACTAAAAATAGCTATCTCTGACTACAATGATGGAAACCTTCTTTAATGGGCAGCTCTCATCTCTCACTGGAAGATGTTGAAAACATCTTTCTTCTAAACTTATTGATCTCCAAAGCAGTACCACACTTACCTAATTCTCTTCTGCCACCATCAAAGAATCCATTTCAGACACCATCACATATCCAGCTTCCTACCGTCAAGTCTCCTCTCAATTCTAAACATATTCCTCGCTATTATAGCCATCTTGAACTACATGTCTACCCTTATAATATGGTAGGAGGAAACTTGCTAAGCGCATCCTTGATGCTGATGTGATCTTTCCAGTTATTGAATGTTTCATTGAATTTTACACTATACAACTTCAAATGCTGAAAAGCAGGCGATTCATTTTGTTAACTGTTGTTCAGTACAGATATCCAGCTCCATAACTATACACTTTGATTTGGTACATGAGAAAACTTATTTTTCATTACATCCCTTATCCTCCTAATGACATTTCCAAACAGGATTTTAAGAACTGTGAAGCAGAAATAAAATTATGCTCAAGTTCAGAATTGATCTCATGGAATAGAAAAATGGCAATCGTTGCGAGGGAATGTTAAAAGGCCTCAAAACCTAGTACATTTTCAATTCAAAAATATTTCTCAAATCACGATCATCTTTCAAATGTCCCTCAGCTTTCCAATCAGAAGAGAGACTCATTGAACAAAAAACGCAGTACAATGGGATTTCCCCCCAATTCTTTCAGTTTTAGCTCAAGCATCACCACCATCAGCATTCGTATGTTCCTCTCCTTTTCAATAATGAATCAGGACTAACATTTCAGTTACCTGGATTTAAACAAAAACCTAAAAGAACCATGAAATTGCCTCTGTAAAGCACATTCTGTGGTGACTTTTAAATAGCTTTAGGAATAATATGGAAATAAAGAATATTGTTACAGCAAGTTTTATGTCTTCTACACACAGATGCTAGAGCAATTTCTTTCTTCCAGAGAGAGAAGGGAAAAACATACTAAACTTTATAATACTCAGCCAATTATAGCTTCCTGTCATTTTAGTTGTATTAATTATCTGCATTAGCTAAGTTATCAAAGATAGAAAGGGACTAACAGCAACTCATTTCACATTACATTTGTTCTACTACACAGTATGACTGTAATTGATTTCAGCACCTTCTCCCATTTACATATAGGTACCGAGGAATCCCACCACAATCCCAGAGTGTTACAGCTTATAGGCACAGGGAGAGACACACTACCGGAAAGGACTCTACTGGCCCACTCTTCTCATCTTATTCTGGATGTGCTGAATACTTAGAACACAGAAGGGTTATGATTTGAACCCAATTTCCCCCAATTAGTGAGCTGATAATGAAAAACATTCCCAACCACTACTACCACTATAGTAATTTGATTAGAATAGCAAAAATGGCTACAATATCTTGACAATGACTCAAAATCACCTCAACCTAACTATCTATCCCAACAAAGACAATTTTCTCAGGAGATACCACAATCAAATAAAAGGAGGAAATTTGCTTTCCAGGTGATATATTTCTAAGGAGGATATGTAAGAAAAATCTTCCATGAAATCCTACTCTGAGGCTTTATAAGGGCATGATCCTTGGGTCTTAACAAATGGGATAAACTTGGAGTGGGGTCCCTGCACAACAGACATCTTCCAAAGACCAACCTAGCTAAACAGAAAAGATCCATTACCAGAAGCTTAGCCACCACACTATGAATTTTTCAGCCACAAAAATTCATCTGATTTAGAGAGGTTGTGATCCGTGTCACACTAGTGAAATCAAGATCTATCAAATAATCAAAGTAAACAGACAAGACTGAAAATGAGAGAAGTAAACACACATATAAGGAGAGAGAGTTCAGGAAGCACAAGGGCAAAGTATCCAGGGCAAAAGACTATCCTAGAACTAAAGCTAAGAACCTAAGGCCAGAAGAGATTGATAGCAAGTGGAAAATGTATTCAAGGTGTAACATGAATGAGTCACGTTAATCTACTTTGCAGTCCTTCTGGGGTTTCAGGAGTTCAGACAAACAGACCTTAAAAGATTAAATGGTCAAGTCAGGGTCTCCAGGGAATGAAATGGAGGTCACTGATTTCTGAGTACTTGTTGATCAGGTGACCCAAATTTCCAAGGCTTGCATTAAAGGGATCTTTGCTCCGAGACCAATAGCCAGAATCTATAAAAATCTATCTGAATTAAAACTTACATGTTGCACTTTAACCCTGGAACTAGAGGTGCAAGTCAAGTGCTTTATCTGTACAGGCAAGCTGTTTCTCCCCATACCAGGAGTATTTTAATGAAATGAGACTTAAGTGAATTGTTGACACGGGCATTAAATGTTGTCATTTAATATCAACAGTGTGTTTGATTTGTACACAGTTATGAAATGTCATTCGGACCAGAGAGCTATATTGAGGTTTACCACATTATAGGGATGGATTTCCAGAGGGAAGTGAACTGATCTGTCTCAAAATAAAATGTGTTTACATTAACACTTGGGGGAAACAGTCAGCCCTGCAAACATAGATGGAGAGATAAAAATAAGATCAGCACAGAACTCAACTTGGCAGAGTAATAGTATATAATAAAATTTTGGTTTCTGGGCATAAACAACATATCACTATTGTACTTCTTAGTTTAATTATCATTTTAAAAGATAGGACATATACAAACTTACTTAAAAGATCTGAAGATACTAATCCTTATCTACTCAAAAACCTACAGGAATTATTCCTTACCAAATCAAATACAAACTTCTTAGATTGGCATTTAAAGTCTTCCGAAATCTAATTCTAACTTATCTTGCCATCTAATTTCATAGTATTCCCTTCTCTTTTATTCAATGTTCCAAATTATGCTCCATTTCCTAATTTTATTCCACTTTCTATGACCTCTGTGTCTTTGCCAACACTATCTCACATGGCTAGAATGGATAGAATAATACCTGTTCCTCATATATCTTCCTCCTATGCCCCACAAAATCCTCCCACATCTACCTATTGACATTCCTATAAGACAATTCAATTGTCTCCTCCTGAGAGAGAGCTGCTTTCATCCTCCAAACCAAGTGGGGGAAAGGGAGGGGGTTGGAACACAAGGTTTTGCAAGTATATGTTTTGAAAACAAAAAGCTTTAATTAAAAAAAAAAAACACTCCACTTCAGCCTTTCATATACACTTAATCATTTTCCAATGTGCATTATAATTATTTGTGTACATGTCATCCCAAAGAGAAAAGTTACTTTTCTCTAAGATACAAATACTAACCCATCACTTAAAACAGTCTCTTTAGTATCACAGATATTTCTGTCCATGTCTTTTTGCAGAATTTTAAGTTGAAAGAAATCTACCTTCCTCCTTCCTGAAGCTTGAATTCCCTCTATATTGACTACCAGTGGTCACCCATTCTGCCTGAAAAGCTCCATTAGCAAGGAATGATAAAATCCAATTCTCTTTTTAAGAGATCTCTGTCATGTCGAGTTTCCTCATTCTGTGAGCCAAATCTACCTGTTCATAGTTTTCTCCTTATTAGACTGTAAGCACTTAAAAGCAAGCTCTGTATCAAGTGTCACCTCCAGCAATTTGCTAAATGTCTTACAGAGAGTAGATACATAATAAATGTTTGTTAAATAGGAGTTTACATGCTGGAAAAATAGCAGCTCTGAGAATTCCATAGGTTTCAATTTCCAAAATAATTTGGTGATAAGGATAGTTATTGAAAAAGAAAGCAATAGTGTTGCTGTTTTCTCAAAAGCAAAACCTTGAGTAGTTTCCTATTAAATAGGCTAAAAGACAATGAATGGACTCTGGCAGGAATCATTGAGCTCATCTGGTTATTCTAAGTGCCTTATAAATGTGGTATTCTTAAGCGTCAACAATCAGCCATCAATTATGAATTGCTGCCTATGGACATATCTTAGAAATTGTCTAGTCATACACTTTTCTAAAATGCTAGAAGATTGGTAAACTCTAAAAAAAAACCAATCTCTCTTAAAACCATGGAAGCAACAGGAGGTTGGCTGAGGGCAACTGAACACAACTGTGTCCAACTTCACTTGTTTTAATCCAGGCCATGGTCCAATCAAATGAACCAAACACTGCTCATATCAATTCCTAACTGCATCTGATCATGGCTTTTAATTTCACTCTCCTTAACTCCTTCCTGTAAAATAGTCTAGAAGCCAAAATCATTTCCCTCTCCATCCAATTTTACTACTTGCTTCATTTCTGTGGTATTTCTTCACTTCTTCAAAAGATCTGTGGTTTCATCAGTGTGGGGTTATTCCCCTCACTGATGCAGATTTGAAACCTTTCCAAGCCTCGGTGAACAGTCTTAATGAGTTTCTGTGGCCAAAAATATTCCTCAGCTGGTGACCAGAAATCTGGTAATGAGCCTCTCCAAATTTAGCTAGACCAGGCCTCAGATGAGAGACAGTTGATCACCGGCTGTACTCAAAGCCTTTCCAACCAGGAGGAAGGATTTGTGCTCCATTCCACACAAGCTGGGAGGGCCATCGGTGACCACCCTGTCAAAGTGATGAGGCATCAGAGAAAAAGCTCTGGTGGAGATACTGTTATGTTTTAGTGGTTAACACTTCCCTTGAAGTTATGTGGAAATGTGGAAAACTTCCCTTGAGTTAGGCTTTAGTGGCAAGAAAAATTTTCTCCTAACACACACACACACACACACACACACACACACACACACACACACACACACATTTTTTTTTTTTTTTTTTTTGGCATGAAGGGAAGACTTGATCTTTTATCTTCCTATTAAAGTTGGCTCAAAGATAGCCAAGACCAAGAAGAAAATTCTCACGCTAGAAAACAATGCTGTGATAAGCCTTTGTTTACAATAGATCTTAATTCCTTATCCTTCACAAGAGAAAGCTGTAAGGTCTCTGGCACCTGGCTAAAAATAGCCCAAGTAGAAGCAGGTGACAGAGATAAATGTTTTCGGGAGACACTATCCAAAGCCTTGAAATTTAGTAGATTGTAGTATCTTTTTTTTTTTTTTTTTTTTTTTTTGTGAGACTAAGAAAGGTAGAAGAAAACTACTCCTGATACAGAACCAGAGTTTACAAAAGCTGCTGAAAAACAGCCTAGGATAATGAAAGGAACACTGAAATTTGGCATCAGAAGACATGGATTTGAAAACTAAACTCTACTATTTATTATCTGTGTGGCAATGGACAAGCCACCTAAATTCTTCAGGCTTGAAGCTTCCTCATCTGAAAAAAGGGATTGGTCGAATTTAGTGATACTTTATTTTATGTTATATATACATATGATATAAATAAAAATGTTAAATATAATTACATACAAATGTTTTATACATTGTTATATTAATCATATATAAATATATCCAAGACTGAGAAAATACATGATAGGAAAAACCTACTAAGGATTCTCTGCAATATTTTAAATGAATCTAAATTTTGTAATCATAATAGTATTTAAATAGCAACACATGAAATAGAATTATACTGTGCTATAAGAAATGATAGCTATGATTAATGCAAAGAAGTGTGGGAAAACTTATATGAATGCATACAAACTGAAGCAAGCAGAACTGGGAGAACAATACACACAATAACTTCAACAATATAAATAGAAGAAACAAGGTAATCAAAAATGAATGCTGAAAATTTTTGATGATCAATGTTGGCCCCAAAGAAGAGATATGAGAAGGCACCTCACCCTGATCCTTTGCAGAGGTAGAGAGAGAAAAGAATAGAATAATGCCACAAATAATTTCAAACTTTTTTGATACATTAATTTTTCTCAAGTTGTCAGTTTTCCTTTTTTTATTCTTTGTTGTAAGAGATGATTCTCCAGGAATAGGATAGGAAAATGCATTAGGAAATGAATGATATGAAAACAAAAGGAATCAATAAAATTTAATTTTAATAAGTTATGTGTGTTTGTGAAACGATGTGAATGTGAATATGTTTGCCCGTTGTTCATTTTGCTAAGTCCCATTACAATTTTGTTGGAATTAAAGATCAACATGATGATATTTGGGGCACATGATGATTCATGATTTCTGGTAAAAACCCATCAGGGCCCAAAGTTGCTAACCACTAGACTAGGTAGTTTCTAAGGTTCCATTCCTCTACCATGGCTTCTACAAACTCCTTTACTAAACATTTCTAATCCAAAGAATTTAGGTTCTGCTCTCAATTCCGAGTATTAATTTGCAGAAATTATAAGAATGATTTTCACAAGGACAGGGAACCAAAGCATAGTTCCTCTATATGATTCTGGTTTCTAGCTGTAAAATCCCTTCAAAGCATTTGGCAAAAGGGTAAATTTAAAAGCATGCAAAATGTTTATAGCTTGTGGGCTTATTCTGCATGGTATCAATGGCATATATGGTAATAAAAGACTTTGTAGTTACAGATGCTCTTTGAAAGCAGGAACTATTTACTTTGTGTCTTCGAATCTCCTCCCCTATCATAAATACCTGAAACAAAGTGAGCCCTTAATAAATGCTTATTGATTGATATTCATTGTGCAGCAAGGTATGCTGAAGGAGAGATAGGAGGCAGCATGTGCTGGTTAAGTCAAGTCAGCACAGCAGCATCTCCATCAGAGCCTGACAGAGCCGACCCAGGACCCCAAGCCCTAGAAACTGGGGGTAGTAATGCTCCCAGGCCAGAGCTGTCATCCTGGGAAGTCATTTGCTTAAGGGTGAAAGCTGGTCCCTGCTCCTGCAGGCACAGAACAGAAAGGTCTTGCCGCTGAAGTCCTGGGTACTGCCAAGTGGTTCAACATCAAACCAGGAGAAATCACATCTGCTTTGCCTCTCCAGCCCAACTACCCTGGGATTTTTCCATCTGACTTCCAGCTAAAGCCTTCCCTGTGTTATCTCCCCATTAGGTGGTGAGCTCCCAAGAAGCAGGGCCTAACTCTTCCACGCAGTACTTTACACATACTTATCCATTTAAGTGAACTAAACACTTATTAAGCACTTACTATGTACAAGGTAAATGTTGGGCATATTTGACAAAAAGTTTCAACCTACCTTTCCTCCCTTATGATATCACTCACCTTTTCTTGCTGCTCCTCACCCAGGATATGCTCTCACCCAACCTTTTTGTGGACTCCATTATTCCCTTCTCCACCTCCCCCATGCCTGGAACATATTTATTTCTCCTCCTTAGAATCTTTATCCTCCTTCAAAACTCAGCTGTGGCACGAACCTTTACATAAGATTTTTCTACATACTCCCCCAACTGCTAAAGCCTCCTTCAAAAAACTACCTTCTTTTTAATTTGTATATTCTTATTTATAGAGTATCTTCTCCAAAAAGGTAAAAGTTCCTGAAAGGAAGAATTATTTCATTTTCAACTTTGTATCTTTAAGACCTGGGACAGGGCCTGACATATAATAGGTGCATGCTTAATAAATGCTTCTTGGTTATGCAAAGTAGAATGTACAGATAACGGATGGGAGGAAGAAGTCTAGAAAATGGATTCTTAAATTGGATTCAAAGGGTCTTATGGATCAAAATTATATCTTTGTTTTCACTAACCTTTAACTGAAATCTAGTATTTCCTTCAATAATGATTTTTTTTTAAGTTTTGGGAAGTGTCCTGTCCACACTATAATTCAAAAACAGTTAAGAACTTATGATTTATAAAAAGTATAAATCATGAGTTATAAAAAGTACTATAAGAAATAAAAGAGGGGAGATTGCATGAGGAGGAGGGAATAAAGGAAAGAGAAGAGGGGAAAATCAGGAAAGCCTTCTTGGACAAAGTGGTACCATGTGAGTCCCACAACAACCTGTCCAATAGATTCTGACAGACTCTGAACTAAGAGAGACCTTAGAAAAGAGACCTGATCAAAATCCCTTCCTTTTACAGATGAGAAGGACCATAAGGCCCAGTGAGGCTAAGAGATTTCCCCATGGTCCCTGAGTCAGTGGCTAAGCCTGAGCTAAAACCTGGGACTTCTGACTGGCATAATACTCTTTATTCCAAGTCTTATAGATGGAGAGACTAAGTGAATAAACACTTACTGGAATAATTCTTTGCTGAAAAAGCTTCCAGATATGACTTACTGGAAGAACTTGGGAGATGTGACTACTGAACACTGCAGGTGATCTGCAAAAAAAAAAAATAAAAATCACACACAAAGGAGATGCCTCAGAACTAAAATTAAATAAATGTACCAAATTTCAGAAAGGAGAATAAAGTGCTTTCTTCAGACTCCAGACCAATGAGTTCATTCAAGCTTTTAATTAAAAGCTTGGATCCAAAATAAAGCTATGAGGAAGACCATGAGCTAGATTCCCCTGCATTGGGGAAACTGAGCCAATGCTCTCAATGATCCCAAATTGCTGAATCCTGGAAAAGTCTATCTTTAATATTAATATTTCTCAGGGTAGCAGATCATGGAAAAATAGGATTTCAGTAGAATTAAAATATCAACTCTTCATTAAGAAAATATTAACTCTTCATTTCTTCCTGATGTATAACATCAGGAACTAATTTACTCAGACAACATTGGGAATACTGTTTCTAGCTGTAGATGCCCCATTTTAGGAAATATATTGACAAATTAGAGGGGCAGCAAGATGTAGTAAATGGAAAACTGGCGTAGAAACCAAAAAGCTCTGGGTTTGAGTCTTACTTGATCCTGAGCAAGAGAATTTAATCTCCCAATGCTCTAGACACCCCCTAGTAAGTTGGAGAAAAGATGCTGACATGATATTAGTAGAGTAGAAGTCTCTACCCTACCAATGAAATCAAAGGTACAATTCTTATAAATTAAGGGAGCATACTGATGAGAGCTAATTAGAATGGTGAAAGTCATGAAAACCAGGCATATGAAAATTAGGAGAAGAAAGCCTGAAAAAAAGAACTAGAAATGAAGGAGAAAAGAGAATCATTTTCAAATACCTGAAGGGTTGTCATAGAGATAAGGACATTGGACTTGTTTTGCTTAACAACTGGAAAATACAACCATGAGTATGAGTAATCAATGAGTAGATCTCAGCAATGTGTTTCACATTAATTTGATGACAAACTTTCTAACAATTACACTTTAGAAAAATACAATGAAATATGCCTCAGGATGTAGGAGTTCTTAAAGTGGAAACTAGATGATCACTTCCCAAGGATATTGAAAAAAGACCCCCTGCTTCAAAAATTATTTGGACCAGAGAACCTCTAAGATCCCTTCTTTCAACTCAGACTCTTTTGAGTCTAGATACAGCTAGTTAGTGGCAAAGTAAAGGTTCAGCCTATAACCTTTTAATTCAACGCTGTCATTACACAATAAAATCAGATATCTACTCTTCTACCCACAAATCTAACATACAAATTTGTCAACCAAGATGTAATTCTTTTTATTTAAAATAGTATTTTATTTTTCCAGATATATGCAAAAATAGTTTATCATTCACCTTTGCAAAACCTTGTATTCCAAATTTTTCTCCCTTTTCTCCCTTTCCTCCCTCTTCCCCAAAACTGAAACAACCTAATATAGATTAGATATGTGCAATTTTTCTAAATATATTTCCATATTCATCATGCTGAGGAAAAGAAAAAATCAGATTAAAAGGGAAAAAAAACACAAGTAAAAAACAAGCAAACAACAACAGAAGGATGAAAATTCTTTGCCTTGATCCACATTCAAGTTTCCATAGTTCTCTCTCTGAATGTAAATGACACTTTCCATCACTGGAAATGCCTTGAATATAATCAATCAAAGGTTACAATCAAGAGGGAAGCAGATCCATCATAACTTTCAACTTTTTAAATTAGTAAAAAAGATGTCTTCATACTTACTATCTGCCTCTCTCCATCTGAGCTGGGTCCTAGGGAAGAATCTCTTGTTACTCTCCTTCTGTCTTACAGCTAAGTATTGAAGGTCTAGGGAAAGCACTGAAGATGAGCAAGCTGACAACATTGACTTCCTCCCCTGGGCTCACTCTTTATATAAAAAACACTTGGGGGTAACTTGTTCAAGCAGGTTGCTGGATATCCTCTGCATGACAGAGACAGCCAAGAGTGAAAATACCCAGGAATGAAAATAATTGTGTTTACGATTTTAATCTTGGATTGATTTATATTGGTAGAGAGAGTTCAGGAGAGCAGCCTCTCTGTTTATAAAATGAGGAGGTTGGCAGTTCACAAAAAGCAGGAAATCTATCCTAAAAGGTCCAGTCATCAGCTGAGCTTAACTCCTTCCTTCCATCACCTCCTGCATCCCCAAGTCTGGGTCAGCTCCTCAGCACTAGATGGAGTCTGTGAGCCCAGCTCACACTGATATCATTTCTGGCAAGATGCCTAGGGGTCATAAAATAGTTTCATGAGGACATTCTTGTTCTTTTTGTTCTTCTCCACAAAGACTAGTAGCAAGGAGAGGCAGATAACCAAAATCAACTAAGGCAGCAGCTAGGGAATGGATTCCTTAAATTCTGGGCATACTTCAAATCTATCCTGGATTTTTGTCAACAAGCTGACTTAGGGTTCACCTTCTTCTGTCAACACAGAAACTAATGGCAACTTAAAACTAAAAAAGAAAAAAAATCATGCTGTGAATCATCACATTCATTATATATGTGGTTTATATCGTTTTAATACATTTTTTAAAAATCCTGAATGTTTTACCAGATGGAGAGTATCTATATTTTGACATCCATGGATTTTTAATACTTTCAAGAACATGAATAATCTTTCCACCGAGAAAAACAAGGTGCTCCATGACTTCTCAACCTGGGTTCTTCTCAATCCGTGTCTTTCCTTAAGTATTCTAAGGCTATCTACCCTTTATACTAGAAGACTTCCTTAGTCCCTTACTATCTTGGGGGTACCAAAGAGCATCCTACGTTGGTATCTCTACTCTCACTACACAACCAGCCCATGTTCTTTTCTAGTTTGTGGGGTTTTTTTGTTCTTGATTTGCTCATTGAAATCTGCCAAAAGCAAGTTAGTAATTATCCTGCAATTCACATCCTTAAAGTATTGTCTGAAATACTGGCCCAAGATCACACAACCAGTATGTCAGTGGCAAGAATTTTCTGGTTAGATATGTCCTTAGTAGTGTGTTTTTCTCACTTCTAGAAAAGTCGTCATATCAGAAATGTGACTTGCAACTACCATCTTTACATTGTCCATAGAGTTACTTTAATTTTGATTCCTCTGTCCAATCATAATACATCAATGAGAAAACATTATTGTGAGAGAGAAGGAATAGCAGGTTTGGAATCACTGAAAATGATGTACAACCTTCTATATGCAATCCAACCCGAACTCCCAACTATTCCATTTTAGGCTCAGCTCACACTGACTGACTGACATACATAAATACATATGTATGTGAACTATGTGGCCACATGTCACTCATTGTCTGCACAAAATACAACTTTATTCAGTTTGATTTGTTTGTTTTTCAGGGCAGATAGCAAGACCAATCCCTTTTACCTTATTATAGATTTCATTGAAGAAGCTTTATAGTATTCTAGAACTCAATGCAATTAGTACAAGGTCATGTATGAATAGAAGCATTTAGGGAATTAAAAGGGAATCCTCCTTTGGTTTGGCCTCTGCAAAGAACATTCTCTAATATCATAGGTGGATATGACTCCCTATCTTACATCTTATCTGATGTTAATTCTTGACAGATCATTGACCTAAGTTATCTCCATACTTGCTTCTGTCAGAGTCTGGTTCCATTTTAAGGCATATATGAGACACCTTTTTTAAAAAACTGCATTTCTATAAAAAAAAATTGTTTTTCATTTTAATTGAACAGCAAGCAAAATGAGATCTCACTCTCTATACTTATGATTCAATTGTGTGATTATAAAGATGTAATCTGCTTTAGGAAATCATCTGTAAATGCATACTCTGTTTCCTTCTTACATTTTTATCAAAGTTACCCTAAATAGATGCATAGAACATTGTCAAGTATTTTAAAGATGAGAAAAGTAGAGATATGAGTTGGTAGTTATTGATGTCTTTTCAGCTATCTATTTTAATAAAAGAATCATCTGTGACTTTTGCCATTCTTTTAAAATTTAAGCCTTCTAAAGTAACTTGAGAATTCCTTCTTGCCTTTGAAATTTATCATCTTTCAGATTTTTTTTCCTATATATATTTGGACAAGCTAAACTATTCTTCCTGACCTTAAGTCTAGGGGTAATCATTACTTATGAGGTACAACTGGGCACACTGAGGTAAGAAACCAAATGTGAGAAAACTTACGTACATCATTTCCCTTTCTTACTCCTTGTTGCACTACTTTATTTCAGATGTTCTTACAACAGTCTGCTAAAGCTTAATTTCATACCAAACCCTCAACCAGTCTATTTTCTCCCTCAGCTGTTTTTCATTGTTTTATGAAGCAATAGTCTTTCCAACACTCCTTTCTGTAATATTTTGCAAATTAGCTTGATATGACCTTTAGTAACCAAATTAAATTTGCTTAGCACAGAGATTATATGTTGACTGTGTAAGGTGACTTCTGTCCACCTCATTTTTAGGATGACATTGTAGTAGTTAAGCTTCTCCACATGCTGATAGTCAGAATCAATATCTTTACTTTTATCAGTTTCTAAAACAGTTTAGATCTGTTTCGATCTAAAAGTTTGCTTAAACAGACTGCTTAAATATGTGGAGTTGGAAATGCTAAACTTATACAGAATCTTTTCATATTTATCCTTTCTTCTAATGTGTTATTTACTTTGACCTTTATTCTAATCAGGAAAATACCTGACTGCACAGAGACATCTGATTCTGAAACTACTGGAATCAGTCATTTTTCTGTCAATGACATAGTCAATTAAATTTTTATGATGCTATTTGAAGTCTTGCCACGACTGGCACTTCTAACTCTCTTCCCGGAGAAATTATTTCTGACATACAGATGCAAAGCATCTTGATTAACCAACAACTTTGGCCTCTTTTACTTCTTGAGAGTAAATCTTATTTTCCAACATAGTGTTTTAGCATCAGCCTTATGCATTGAAATATCAAAGTATATGTTGAGTTAATCTTGAGGATTTTGTAGAATTATTCTATTTCTTCATACTCTGTAAGGAATGTTAGCACATAATCCAGGATACATTTGTAATAGATGACAAGGAAAAAAAAAAACTAGCTTTAATACCAATACCAGTAATATCTACTAGACGGTTTGATCAAGATTTTGAGGATAGGCTTCTCTCTGTTCAAATCAAAAGCTTTTATTTAATTCTAAATTTGGGTGATTTTCTTCACATTGGGATATACTGCTGCCTTTATGCTAAAAAGAACCACAACTAACCTTTTCTGTTATTATCCTTTACTTCTCTCCTTGGATTCTTCTGACCCCTTTATCTGTCTCAGACATGAATAATGACACTAAGTTGGAAAACATTCATTTCAAATTAGTGATCCTTCTCCCTTATCTCTTTTAATTGTGTTTTCAAATCCCTACGTCTCCTGTTTATTTTAATCTTAAGAGATCCAAAAGATCCATTTGCTTATACTCTCCAAGACAACAAAAGGGAAGATGATTAAGTATCCCAAAAAATAATGTTTTCAAGTTTGATCACAGACACTATATGATTTGGGCAAGACATTTAGAATCTGTCTGCCTCAGTTTTTTCAACTGTAAAAAAGATTACAAGGGTAATTATGAGAATCAAATAAGATGATGTTTTTATAGGATTTAGGACAGTGCCTGGCACATACCAGGTATTTAATAAATGCTTGCTCCTTCCCTTCTGGTTTTAGTAATAGAAAAAATTGCCCCATAACCAACAAGGATTTATTGAGCATCTACTATATGTGTCATATATTTTCAGTTCCTCCAGAAATATGTCACACTAATCACTAAACAAAAAGTGGGCACAATAGTATTTTCACTTTATGCTTTGCTTTATTTTTTCTACCTCATTTTTTTCCCCTTTTGATCTGACTTTTCTTGCATATCATGTGACAAATATGGAAATATGTTTAAAAGGATTCTACATATATAACCTATATCAGATTACTTGATGCTTTAGGGTAGAGAGTGGTAAAGGAGGGAGAGAAAAAATTTTAGAGCACAATTTCTTACAAAGATAAATGTTAAAAACTCCCTTCACATGTATTTAGAAAAATAAAACACTATTAGGGAAAACAAATAAACAATGGGCATAAAGTATACTAAAGGTACATGTTCTACAAATAATAGAAAAAATGCTTCAATGAACCCATGTCAAGAAAGAAGGACTTTGGGGGAAGGAGGGGAATTAACCAAAAAAACCTACAAAAGCAACAGAGTGCTGCAAGTCTTGCCTCAGTTTCCTCAAATGTAAAATGAAGACGATAATAATAGCACTTTCCAGTGTTGCTATGAATAACAAATGAAATTTTTGTAAAGGGCTTAGCACTTGCACTGCCCAGCCAGTAGTTGGTGCTATAAAAACGCTCGTTCTTACTATTATTAAATAACAAAGCTAGAAGGTTCATTTGTAATTATATACATAAGTTTCTGTAGAATAACTTCTCTCACATGAAAAATTAATTAGTCCAGCTTCCCCAGTGACTTGAAAATTCCAAGTTGAAAAAAATCTTACAGCAAAATGTTTCCACAACTCAGTAGCCTCTTCCACACTGGAAAAGCACCACCCTTAAGTCTTTCTCTGGCAAAAAATGGAAGGTGACAATTGAAATGTTCCTCCTTGTTAGAGGAAGAAACCTGCTAATTCATTTTGTGCATACTATGGTGAAGTGTTTCATAGATTCCTAAGAACATTAACATTTCCAACCATTCACAAGAAGTTTGTATTCAAGGATCAAGTTGACAGCGCATGCATGCTCTGCATTTTTATGTGGAAGTGCCAATAATTGGCAGCATCCAAAAGCAACTCCACAGTTCAAGTAAGCATCCTGAAAGAAGAGGTGCCATGTGCTTCTGCCTTTCATGTTTAACATCCTGCAAGTGGCACAGTAGTATTCTTAATAATGACTGAAGTTTTTTGTTTTTATTTCCCGGGTGGTTAGGTTGTTTGTGAGGATATGTGGAAGGTGGGGTGGGGAGCTGATATTCAAATTTGTGGAAGAAAAGTAGGTACGGCCGTATGATTCCAACAAAGCCAGAGAACTTTCAAGCATTCTATAAAAAGCCATCCCAAAAGGGTATAATGGTATGCCACTAAGTATTATTGTTAAGGCTACTCTAATATGCTTAGGTGGGGCATTTAAACTGCATTCAGCAAATTTCACTTTTAAGTGCAAGTCATGTCCACAGGACCAAAGAATTCAGGTTGGAAATGAGCGTACTGGTCATCTGCTATAAACTTCTTACTTTACAGTTTGGAGCTCAGAGAGGTAAATTGGTTTGCCCAAGGTCGAGTAAAAGGAGAGGGGATTGACACCTAGGTTCTTTCATTCTAAATCCGGTATTCTTTTTATTATACCATATTCTACCTCTTGCATTTGGGTTTTTCATCCACAAACAAAACCAACAAAGTATTGTCAAACAAAATGCCCTTGAGTTATAAAATAGAGCTTTGACCTACAGTAACAATTTAAGGGATGGTTCTAAAGGAACCTCTCTTTCATTAAGATCAATTTCATGATGTTGCTCAAATAGAAATAATGGCTAAAGTTTTCAGACTCAACAGTACCTGGATCTGACCAATGTTAACACCTAAAATAAAAAAATAAATAAATTTTACAACAAAGTTATTCCTATAAATTGTTTATAAAAGCCTAGCAAATAATAGCACTTTAAGTGTATAGGAGGCCTCCCTAAACACAACTAAATAACAAAACGTCTATTTTGCTGTTCTAGCTACTATTTAAATTAACAGTAATTTGGACTTAACTTGTATCAAATCTTATCATTAAGTGAGAAGAGACCTGAGGAATCATCCAATCCAATTCTCTCATTTACAGAGGAGTATAAGAGCTTAAGGAAAGTTAAATAGCTTATCTATGTTTACAAATCCAGTTGGGGCAGTCATAACTTGAATTCTACCTGAAGTCCTAGTCCAAAATTTTCTCCATGTAGTATAGTACTTAAATTTCATCCATCATTCAGAAGGACACAGGATATGGCTAGAGCCTATCCAGTATGAATAATTTGTCATTAAACCCTACTTTCCCTTCTCTGTTACCCTCCTCCCACTAACCCTCCCCCCCATCCTTTGAGGTTCAGCAACCATCCCTACGAGTTTTTTAAATAAAATGTCCATCAGCTTTAGGACTAAGTAAAATTTCACATATAACTGGCTGTAGGACATACTTTACATCCCATCCAGTCTTATACCAGTGACTACTCAGGACAGACATCTTGTCATCTAACACCACATTTAAAGTCTTTCTGTTCCCTTCTTCCATTTCTTGTTCTTCTTCCTTTAGGAACAATGATTAAATCACAAACTTACTAATTGGAAAAAACGTACTATTGGAAAAGGTGTGGCAATCAATTATCTTATGCTCAAGTGTAGACTAGACCAAAACTCCCCTCCCTACTCCCTTACATGTATGTAATATCCCCCTATTAAAATACAAGCTCCTTGAAGTCAGGACTTTCCTGTTTCTATCCCAAGTCCAATGCAGTGCATGGAACCAAGAACATGGCTTATTATTACTCTGTTATAAAGACAAAGTCAGGCTCCTGCAATATCTGACAAAATTATATCTGACAGAAGATGGAAAGCATCAGGAGAGAGTATCAAAAATACAGGAGTCCCTCAATTTCTGACACATCTTCACTACTGCCTAAGCCTGTGTGTATCTTGGGTATCCCACTACTCAAGGCTCTCCTCAAAAAAACATTGGAAAAGCAAGCATGGACAGGAATAGCTCCTCAGGTAACCATAGTCCTCAGAGATACATTGGGGTATTCTCCAGAGAGATCTCATCTCAACCTTCCCTCTGTCCAAGTTGATTCTCCTTCCCGCCCCTTCAAAGACCCTGGCCTCCTGGGCTAGTTTACAGATATTTTTTGCATTAAAAAATTTTTTTCCAGTATTTCAGGTTGGCTGGGATTTCAGACTTCCTATTTTTGTAGACATATTGAGATACAGTTCAGTAATTCTTGATTGGAACTCATAATTTTGAATGATGGAAGGGAGGAAAAATCTGGTATCTTCTGTCATGTCAGGCCATATTTAAATAATTCAATTCCCTTTTATTTAAATAATGAAGCAATTGCAACTTCATTGGGAAAGCGCTTACATGAATCTAAAAGGAAGCTGCCAAGAAAAGTAAAGCAAACTTTTAAAGCGTCTCCCAAACCTGGTCCCTGAGAGGAAAGCCAGACTAAGAAATTTCAGTCTGAAAGGTAATGTTTTGTAAAATTATAAGCCACTGAAAATTGGAGTTGAGAATGGAAAGTATCATCTCAACCATAACTCTAATAAAAACAGCTAATGAATAAGTGCATTCTGGCAAGAATAAATAAAAATTGCAAAGCCTGATATGGACAGTGCAGCATACAGAAAGGAATTCAAGTGAGTAAACATCAAATGAAGGATTATCCTGATTTATGAAGAATCCAGTCCAGCAAGAAATTGAACTAGGAACCTTCTATATCCAAGAACAGCAGGACTACTGACTACCTGTAGAGCTCATGGAAAATGTTTCGGGTTTAGTTATTTTGTTCCGTTTAAGCCTCAGTTGCACGGGCAAGAAGCTGATGTACCCAAGAATAAGTCTCCTCAGAAGTTCCCCATGACCAAGCCCAAGCACAACTCCTTAAAAGCAAAGCATATGAGGCTACACTGATTCATTTAGGGCTCTGTATTGTCCATTCATTTTCAGTCATATCTGATTTTTCATGACCCCATTTGGGTTTTTCTTGGCAGAGACTGCAGCGTTTTGCCCAATCCTTAGCCAAGTCACATGACAGAAGAGGAAACTGAGGTAAACTGGACTAAGTGACTTGCCCAGGCCCAATCAGCAATTAAGTATCTCAGGCCAGATCTGCACTCAGGTTCTCCTGACTTCAGGCCCAGCACTCTCTCCACTGTGTCGCCTAGCTGCCCCCATTTACAGCTTGGTAGCTGATGAATTTGTTCAATACTGGTTAATCAACCTCTGCTAGGGAAGAGTCGCTATGAGATTGCAATAGAGTCATTAGCATTCATTTTTAATAGAATGGGATGTGAGAGTTGGAAAGGACCTTAAAGATCATCTTTTTTCCAGCATTTCATTTTACACATGTAGAAAGCCAAGTTCCAGGGTGAAGTCTATATGTATGTATAGATTGTGATCAACAAACATAAGACTCAAAACTTAGATGTGACATATTGATCGATTGTATTAACATCCAATTGATATACGTTCAGAACACCAATCTTCTTCTCAATTCTACCTTTAGAGATTAAAACACTTTGTGATCAAACAGCATATTACTGAGGAAGCATATTCCTTATAGATTATGAACCTGGGAAATCAAGAGACCTGAAGTCCAGTCCTCCTACTTAGTTTTGTGATACACTAAGTGATTGAATTCTTTGGATCTCAGTTTCCAGACCTGTAAAGTACACAAGTTGTGCTAGATGACCTCTCTTGATCTGAAGTGCTAGGATTCTATGTAATACCAAACAGCTGCAAAGTTGCATGGGATTTAAAACAAAATACTCCCTAAGTTCCCTCTCTATCCCACATTTAACAATTCAAATAGTCACCACATTTAAATCTTCCTTTAAATTCAACTTATCAATATACCCACCATTGTGCCAACAGAACCAAACTAATGTTGGGTTTTTTCCCCTACCCAAATTAATATAACCTTCTTTTAAATGTTCAAGGCTAACTTCATGCGGTCCCAATTTGGAATTTACAGAATCTAGATACCCAACCAATATGATTTATTTTGAAAAAGTTCTTTTAGCTATTAGACTGATCCAGATACTCAATTCGATTGAATTTTCCTTACTCATTTCTAGCCTAGCTGACATGAATCTAATAAAGATCTATTAGGTTTTTAAATTTTATCAGAGGATTTCAGAGTTGGAGGCTTTTTTGCATCATTTTAACTTATGACAAGGCATAGCAAGGATCCGCAATTCACTTAATCACTCATCATGTAAACAAAGAAACCTCTTGAGAGCCAAAGAGCAACATGTGCATGGATTTGCAATGCATAAGGAGTTTTTTTTTCAGAGAAACAATGCAATCTATTCAGTAGAGAAGAGTATGCTATGCCAATTAAATACGTTGGGTTCCATAATTATAACTGCAATAATGAATGGAAAGGAGTATTATTGCTTCACAATGCAGTTCTGTATTCCATTCAGTGATTTGTCTCTTGTCTGCTTCCAAGTAACCTTTAGTTTCTTCTTCAGATTAGATCTTACTGTAGATTACTTCCCACTATTATAAATATAGACATTTCCCTTTCCCTAAAATAAAGCACTTACATGCAACTTAAATAATTTTTTAAAAAATGCACACTTAAGAACCAAAGACTTAAATGTATTGGTTTTTTGTTTTGTTTTGTTTTGTTTTCATGTAAACATTCCAACTATCTCAGACAATTATATTTACCTTGAAGAAGATGAAACTATGATTAAAGTTGAATGTAGACCTGTTTCTCTCTAGGAAAGATTTCAGTCTTTTCCTTTTCCTTGACGGGAGATGGATTACAGCAAGGAAAACTTGGCACTTATTTTGCTCCTGACAGTTCAATAGTAGCATTGGCCAGCTGTTTCTCCACAACTGGTGAACCTTAAGAAATTAAATTGGAAAGACTCACACACAAAAAGTTAATTCAAGATGGTTTAGTGACTAGTTACAGCCATCGCAGAAATCTGAAGGATTTCATTCTGGACCATATGCGCATATGGTTTCTCTTATCCTCACACTTATGCTTCAGTGGGTTCAATAAATTTTAAAAATAAATTACCTCCTAGTACTTCACCATAACATTTCAGCCTTCCTAGGCTCTCCATACTTGGGCCAGATGATTTCAGTACATTTTTTTTTTTGCCCGAGTTTCTATTAAACCCTCTACTGACTTCCCACAAATAGGATTTAAATTTTAGAACACAAGTAGTTAGGCATTTTAAAGACCTGCAAAGCAACACCTGGACATTTGGCCATTATACCTTCCTCCCTTTAGCCGCCCCTTCCCCTCAAACCTTTTCTCCCCTGGGAAACAAGTGGATTTGCCACCAAAAAATAAAAATAAAAATGTTAGGGTAGAAAAAGCCTCTCA
Organism: Sarcophilus harrisii; assembly: GCF_902635505.1. Taxonomy (NCBI): domain Eukaryota; kingdom Metazoa; phylum Chordata; class Mammalia; order Dasyuromorphia; family Dasyuridae; genus Sarcophilus; species Sarcophilus harrisii. The sequence goes on from NC_045428.1 coordinate 492,780,814, forward strand.
CGTAATCCAGATTATGGGCTTTACCTGGACTCTTCAATCTTATCTCTTAGAAGCAAATGCTACAGCACAGTCAGTCTACACAAGGGTTAAGGAGGTTATACACCAACACTTTTCATTTTAAAATGACACAATTCCAACATTTTTCCTTTTGCCATAGGTATTGGTTTGTCACAACAGCAAGCTTCTGAGAAGAAACCTAAAGGCCAGTTTTCTAGGTGTTAGAGCTGTGTCAGACAACACAGTATTAACAATAGCCTCAAACAAAAAGAGCCAGTTGCAAAAAAACTAACTCCCCAAATTCTGACAAAACCCTCTTCTTCTCCACTTAGCCCAGTACTAATAAAGCTGCATCTTTTGGCTCTAAGAACTAGTAATATAAACTATAGGATTTATTGGATTCAGACAGTGTCCTACCACTGGAGATCTCCAAGCACTTTTTTTAATCAGTCTTAAAACAAAAACAAAACAAGTGTGAAAATTGCCCTAAACAAGTTAAATGGGAAAATGGGTTAAATTGTAAGGAGCTGTCCTTGCCCTTATCAATTCTCAATTACTATCGCTGTCTGACCTGGCCTCATTAAAAGTCCCTACATCATGTACAACAACAACAACAACAACAATAATAATACAACTACATGTATTAAGCATATGCTATAACTGCACTATGAATGGTACGGTACCCTGGGATAATGTACAGAGAGCAAACCTCTTGAATCAGACTGAATTGGGTTTGCAACTCCTTCTGAGACATACTAGCTGCATCGCCCTAGTCAAGTCATTAACCTCAGTAATTTAAATAATTCTCTAAAACTTTAAGTTGAGGAACAATTATTGAACTACCTAGGGGATAGGAATTTTCCCCTACTAAGAATTTCTATATGGAAAACAAAACAAAAGCTATCCAATTTCTCTCTACTAGGGGCTTTCTATATGGAAAACAAAACATATCCAATATATCTGAATCCAAGCCCCAGTCCCAGATTTCCAATTGCACATGTGCATTCCACATCACTATTCTCCTCTATCTGCCCCTAAAGAATATAAGCTCCTTGAGACTGATTTTGTCTCTGAATCCCTACTGCTTAGCATAGTTCTTGATATATAGCAAGCACTTAATAAATGCTTGTTGATCCAACTAGATTCAACTAGGCTATGCAAAATAGACCTCAAATCATTTTCCTTCCTGTCACAATTCTAATTTACAGGCTTATAACTTTTAGCCTGGAATACTAACATCAGATGGATTATATCATACTTTTCCTCCCTTACCAAAATTAGACAAACCTGTCTATTCTCTAATTATACTCTAAATACTATATACCACTAAAGACTCATGAATTTCCCCATCAGAAACAGAACCTTCACCTGCCTGAAGGATGCTGTGCTGGATCTCTGTTACTGGAGCTATAAGTGAAGGAAGACCAAGCCTATTGCCTTCATGTTCCAAAAAATTTACATAGCTCCTTACAGATTGGTATCTACTGCCTTAGCAGCCCCCAAATCTGGTGAACATTTCTAAAAAATTGATATCCAGAAGGAAATCCCCTAGAATCCCAAGAGGCTCTGCTTGTCCTAAACCTCTACTTCCCATTTGTAGAGAGAATACTCTCAAATTGTAGCTATAGTAACAGGCAACTCCATGAAGCTCAAAGTTACAATATATAAAATGAAAAAGAAAAAAAACGGATAAAAGAAGGAATTAAAGTTAAGCAAATCTAAAATAACACTAAGACTTCAAAGTTTTTCAGTGGAAGTTTAAGAATGAGGAAGATTAGGATAAAGGGAAGGGTTTAGACAATGAATATAAAAGTAACACAAATTTCGGGCTTTTTCTGGCTAAGGTCATATGTTCTTAATTTTCCATGTTTTGTTTGCCATTTTAGATATCCCTTTAATTTGCCATAATGCCTTCCTTTTTGTATGGTAGAAGCTCACTTGCTTATTTTTTCTAAGAGTTTTTTCTCCCCCAAAGAGACCGATGTTTTTATACAGTAATTTCATGTGATTATTTTTCAAAATGTATACATACTCTTATCTGGATGCTTCATTGTGGTATCACATCATGCCATAGTTTTTAAAAACAGTTTCTACAAAATGGGTTTCACTTGGGATATACCAGCAATCAAGGGACTGAATATACTGTCAGATCAGTTTAGTTAAGTAGAGAGGTTAGCTACTGGTAAGTGACAATTTTTTTGGCCATGGGGTCCCATGAATAGATTAAAAATACAAAATTAGATTATCATAGCCTATGTTGTAGACCAACGTGACATCCCATTGCCTCTAGCCTATAATAACCTCCCATCTGATGGCCTTACTTCCAGGCTCTCATAGTTCCAATCTTATACAACTTTTGCCAAAAAAGCACAGTTCTGATGACCTTCCCCTTCTTCAAAAATCCTCAATGCTTTCCAATCAAGCAATCAATCAACAAATATTCATTAAGAGCCTACTATGTGCTGGACACTGCATAAGCCCTGCCTAAAGAATGAAATAAGAACACCTTAGCCTTAAGTGCCTCAATTCTCTGGCCCCAAGCTCACTTTCTAGCTAACTTACCTGCTGCTATTATTTTTTAAACAGTTTATCTCCAAGAAATGAGACTACACATTGTTTCCCAAAATACATCTTTTGCTTTGATGTTTCTCCTTGCTTCAAGGCTCCATCTACGAGACCTTTTTAGATTTCCCCAGCTATGAAGGATTCCTCCAATTACTCCGCATTTATTATGTACATGTCTCGTAGCTCTCTCTAAACCTCAGCAGAATGTAAATTCCTTGAGTACAGAAACAATTTCATTTTTGTCTTTGGAATCTCAGCACTGACAATGCATAGAATTGTTTATTTGTAGTTTGATTTAGGGATTTTGTTGTTGTTGTTTTGGGTTGGGGGAGAGGGGGGTTGGATCCAATTCCTGGTGAAGGGCTTCTTTCTCTATCAAGGCAACTGCCCTTAAGACTGATGATCTATCTCAGAGAGCCGCCTAGAGCAGTGGTGTAAAAGCCCACCAGAAACAGATCCCTGTGGGCTACAAATTGACTTAGAAAACCACAAACTAATATTGTCTATGTTGCATTGCACTTTCCTTTATTCTATTAAACAGTTCTCAAATATATTTTAATCAGGTCCCAGTCTTGCTGGGGAGTTTTGTGGACTAAGGCATACCCCGGGTGATCTAGAGACCTAGAGAGTGGTAAGTTCACTGGTCCACAGGTCACACAACCAGTATATGCCACAAGTAGGATTTGAATCCAGGTTCTTTCTGACTCCAAGGCCAACTCTATCTACTACGTCGTGCTTCCTCTCTCCTGGAACATGGAAGATGCTCAATAAAGGCTTGTGGCATTGGAATAACCTAATTAATGTCTACAAAACAAGAGAGGACAATAGTTAACATGGAAATAGCTTTGCATATTATCTTCTTAACACCCCACAGCTAAAAGGAGCCCCTCCGGTTATCTATCCTCCCACTCACCAGCATGACACACTCTCTACTGAACCACCAAACTCAGGTTTTCAGGCCATGGTGACCTGTGCTTGGCGAGGTGTACTGGCATCATCAGTGGCCTCTCTGACAAATGCTATATCTCATCTCACACAGAATTAAAACAGATAATACTAGAGCAAAACCCCATGAACCTATTAAATATTCTAAAAGTAATTTGTTTTTGATGTAGAGGAGGGAGAGGGAGGGGAGGAAAGGAAGTCACAGAAAAACATCATTATGTTGCAAAGTATCTAAGTGCCAACAAGGTTAAGGGTTATAACCACTGTAAGACCTAATTACTCTGCAGTGGGGGTGGGGGAGAAAGGGTGAAGAAGAATGACTATTTTTTCTGACAAAGGCAAAGGTTTGAAGGGGGAAAAAAATTCTCATATGTGTGGCGAGCTACAGGATATACACTGGCAAAAAACCTTCTCATATGTATGGCAGTATACAGGATACACTTTGGCAAATAGGAGAAGACTTCTATAGTAGAGGACCACAGAAGTATAAAGAACCCGCTGATCTATAAAGGAAAAATTTGCAGAGAGCAAAAGCAAAGCTATATTATCAACAATAGTGAATTTCACAACACTGGATGCAATAAATCAGTCCTGCACCCCTTGGCTCTTTTGTCCTTCCCCCCCCCCCAAAAAAAATCTTGATTTCCCCAATTCTATACTTGGTAAAACATATGCACTTCCTGGCTTAAATAATTTCTTAATACACCAGCACACTTCAATAGCAGAAAAGCAATTCAAAGTACAAAATGATGTTACTGTCAGAATTGTTCTCCGCCTACAGCTTCTAACAGAAGAGTTTTAACTAGGTTTAAGAGGTTTAAGAGATCTCTTTGTATACCTATTTCTTGATTTATGAAATCCTAATATTAATATAGTAGGCTTTTCTTCCATTCCTTCATGACGATGAAAACATCTGTCAGTTTACAGTCAGTGGGTACTGTGATATTCTGAAATGGATTTCAGAACAGAAACCAGTTACATATGCCCATTGGATTTTCTTCAGTACCTGTATTTAAGGACATACTTACCTGCTCCGAAATGAAAAGCATCAACACATACATCAGCTTGCTCTTACTGAAAAATATAAAAAAATGTTAAACATAACAATTGCTATCTTCAAGATAAGGAGTTTTCTTCCCCAAATGAGACAGCCAGGGAGATGTCTCTTCCCAATCAGTGACAAGACTGAAAACAAAAAGGAACCTAAAGTTAACAAAAAAAAAAAAAAATCACACACAAAACAAGTTTCCAGGTATACTTAACTTGTCCATGTTTTAATTCTTCCCCTTCTACCAAAAGAAAAAACAAACAAAACAACAACAAAAACAAAACAAAACAAAAACCCAGCACCTCCATCAAGAGTAGTACAAGTTTCTGATGAATCATCTTCAGTACAATGCTTTCTACTCTGTTGTGTGCTAGAGTCTGCTGACCAAGGCTCCAGGCAATCTGTGTCTGTTCCACTTTTCCTTTACATTGAATCAATTAGCAGTGTTAAATATTTAACACATTAGTCTTATTTCAGTGAACAAAACAATTCGTAAGCAGCCTAGGTAGTGGCAGAGCAAGATAGGAAATGGACCAGAAGTGTAGAAAATTGAATGAAGGAAAAAGTATGTTTTAGGTGAATGTGTATTTAAAAAAATATATAAATCTATTCACAATTCACTGAAGATGGATTGCTTGTTTCCTTCCTTCTACTGACAGGTCTTGAATCTTTATAGAGAACATTAAATTAAAGCGCATAATGGGTTTATGTAGCGTAGTGCACATTTGAGACATTAGTCATGTCCCTTAAGCATTTTTCTCATTTTTTAAACCTGACTTAAGCCCCATTTCCCCATTGAAGAGGGAAGGCCACACCAACCCACAAACCACATCTGCAGTCTGGTGTGCCATTTCTTACATGCATCATTGTAAACAGAGGTTGTAATCATATTTACAGCTATAGATCATTACATTTCCAGGACAATTTACTACAAAGAGTGAAAAGGTAATAGGGTCATTGAAGTGGGAAGTACTCCCCTTCCTCCTTCAAAACGTACTTTTGTTATATTACCAAAAACATCTGTCTTGCAGGCATATGAGGGTAAGAGCACATGATTCCCTAAATTCTAATCCCAATTGTGCTCCTTCCTGTGGCTCTATGGTACACAGATCACCATCTGTCTGGGCCTAAAATTTAAAAAATTAAGCAAGAGGATGGCCTACCATGTTGCTCTGACTCTTGTACTCTGATTACCACCAGGAAACAGCTCATATCAAATCAGGCAAGCACAGGGAATTCCTAATTCAGATCTTGAGAAAACTCAGGCCTCCCAATGGAGGCTAGGCTACTGCTTACTTGTGGTTCAGAACATTCAAAGTCAATGTCAGTGTAGAATGTTTATCTCCTTGACTGGGAGAGTGCTTCAGCAGCAATTACTAGGAAGCTCTCCTGTCTACTGAGTTTACAATGTCAAGATGACCCCACATGAATGCTATTTTAAAAGATACACACAAAGTACAGTCTCTGCTTATCAGGGCATCTAGGCAAATCTGATGCTAATGAGGAACCTGAAAAGAAGAATGAGCTGGTTGCTTTACATATACCTAGGTTTCATTAGCATTTTACAAACTCCTGCATCATATTATTTTTATCTATAAAATAATTACAGTCCTTGATCTCTGCTGGGGAGATCTGCTATCTGTGTGAATGCAGTACTTAAAGAGCAAGGCCTTTTGGTCTCAAATAAAAAGAATAAAAGAATAAAGAATGCATGCACGTTTCATAAAAATCTAACTGTAGAGAAAACCTCATCACTTCACTTCAATGATGGATCCTCATCAAGTGATTTTTTTCCAATTTAAAAAACTTGTCCCCTATATCTGCCTCTCAAATGCTAGAACAATTTTTGTACTATTTTTTCTTTTTGGGGAGAGGAAAAGGAAGAGACTTAACAGTTTACATTTATAGAGTACTAAAGCAGTTTCCAAAATTATTTGAACATTACATGAACTTAACAGGATATATAAAGTGTTAGTATTATTATTCCCATTTTACAGATGAAGACACCGAAGTTCAGGAAGCTACACAGTTAAGAGTTCAGTGGCAGAACTAAAATGGGAATCAAAGTCTTTTGGATCCAATTCAAGTGCTCTGTCCATTGTATTGTAAACTACTTTGAGATCAATGTAGCAAAACACTCAACAAACTGCATGTGATTTTCATTTAACAAGTGCCTATTACACACACACACACATGTGCACACATGTTTGTAACCCCCATATCACATTAATTAAGTAAAACAAGGGTGAGGGAAGAATATCAGTTTTCTATATACTTGACAACTTCTTCTCCAGCTGGTTAAAGAATTCTTAGTATTTCTTACAGGAGTAAGAATTAGATCTTGTGGATAACTGTATAAATATGTACACATATATTGTATTTAAGATATACTTTAACATGTTTAACATGTATGAGACTGCCAGCCATCTAGGGGAAGGGGTGAGGGGAAGGAGGAGAAAAGTTAAACCAGAAGTGTTTGCAAGGGTCAACGTTGAAAAATTACCCATGCATATGTTTTGTCAATAAAAAGCTATAATAATTTTAAAAAGAGAGAGAGAGAATTAGATCTTTTGCAAAATGCCAATCGCATCCAGACAGAGAACTATGGAGACTGAATGTGGATGAAACATAGTACTTTTTTTTTTGTTTTTTTGGTTTTTTTTCTCTTTTTCTGCTGTTTTGATCTGTAGTTTTTCTTGCACAATATGACAAATATGGAAATATGTTTAAAAGGATTAAACATATTTGACCTATATTAGACTGTTTGCGCTCTTGGGGAACATGGGTAAGGGAGGAAGAAAAGTTTTGTGTTGAATGTTATTGAATGTTGAAAACTATCTTTACTTTTATTAGGAAAAACAAAATACTATTAAAAAAAGAATTAGATCCTGGCACATTTTAAAAATAGATGTATATATATTATGTTTAACTTATACCTTAACATATTTAACATGTATTGTTCAACCTGCCATCTGAAGGAAGGGGTGAGGGGAAGGAGGGGAAAAATTGGAACAAAAGGTTTGGCAATTGGCAATGCTGAAAAATATATGCATATATATTTACATATATGCATATAAAAATACATGCATATATCTTGTAAATAAAAAGCTATAACAAAAACAGATGTATACTTATCGAGTTTTTCTATTTTGTTTCATTCTCTAGTTTCTTAATTTATTCTTTTAAATATTTAATTTTTAAATTTTATCATTTATCATTTTATATATTTATTTATTATCTAGTTCTTCTAGGACATTTTGGTAGACATATTGGTATCATTTTAAAAATAAATTTTTATACTGCCTTCCATTTCAAAGGTGACTACCTTTCAGGTATATGCAATAGCATCTACCCCATTCACTTGTAACATAAATGGAACCCCCTCCAAAACAACCAGGATTTTCAGAAGACATACTATGAAAATCCCATGTGGGATTTTAGTCAATTTCTTATTTATTCTACTATGACTAACACATGGGTCCCAGAACTGTGTACACTACTCACCAACTTCCCCTACCACCTGCCCCTGACACATATATACATAATACACAAGAATCAAACTCTAGATAACCTGCAGTCCCCCAGAGACTGCTATGGTCTTTGGTCCATGCCAATGAATGAAGGCAGAACTAGTTTGACATTTCCTGCTGACTGTGATTAGAGCATCTTTTAATGAAGCTCACTTCAAATCATTTTAAATCCATTTGCTCATGTCAACATCAATGTACTCAGCATTATCTACCAATTAGTAAACCGGAAAATATTCTTTAGATAATCTGAAATCTCAGTAAAATATTCAGCATGCCATTCATTTACTATAAACTGCCCTGTAAAAACAAATTAGCAAAACCAGCTGTCACAGGACAACAAACATCCATTAATACAGCCCAACTACTTCAATCTCTGGTGAGGGTTTTCAAGGAACAGAAAAAAAGGCAATGGCAATTTACACCAACAGGAGCTTTCTGTGCCTTATTGTTACCTGACCAAAACACATAATTTTAAGTTGGAGATTTGTAGTTGTTTTCCAAAACCAAGTACGCAACTCCAAGTGAGGAGGAGGAGGAGGAGTTAAATGATACAAAGTGATGATGCTGCCAACAAGAATCTCACTGGACCTTCTGTGTGGCAACAAGCTTCTAAAATATGTCATGCCTCATGAAGAGCAGAAATGGTAAAGAGTACAAATACTGACCAAATATGAATATGCAAGCGACTAATCGACTCAAGTGCAAGACCTCAGGTTTTATGCAACAGGCTTCTGCGCACAGCCAACGCCCCCCAAAAAACTTACAGGAAGGCTGCAAGTGCTTCCCTTACCAGCCAACACCGACTCGTCCCTTCTACAAATCAGCCTGACAAAACTCCATAATTTAAACACAGTAATATTTCAATAGCCGCCTTCCACTTAGGCCCCTTTCAGTATTTTTCATTTTAATGCATTGGTTATAAATAAACTGCAGCAGCACCTGTTAAGAGGGATTAAAAAATGCTTTTATATTATGAGAGACCGGGTGAGAGCTTGTTCTCTGATGAACACACTCATGATATGCAGAAGACGTCTGTAGTGGGAGAACAGTATTCTTCAACAATGATTTCGATTTAAGAATCTAAATTAGGCTTCAGTCACTGATGACTACTTCGACCTTCTAAACGATACAGAACACTTCTGAGTAAGACCCAACATAAAGGCTGCCAATCATGGCCCAGAATACACTCATCTCCTCAAACATTTTTGATTGAAGGTGGAAAGGCTCGAGGGTACAAGTTTGCTCTCTCTTTAGAAGAGCCATGATCCCAAAATGATGGGCAGCAGTACCCAAAACTGGCACAAAAGAAGCCGACACACAGCTTCCCTTCACAATTCCCCAAATGCTCACGGGGCTACCCAATGATGAAGTGGCTCAATTTCAACCACTTTTCTATTTTTGAGATTTGCTGGGCATGTCAAGACATAAAGAAATAAACACACTAAAAGACAGACAGCCTGTCACCAAGCCTCCATCAGAAGCTGAATTAAACTTGCAAACAGGGTGGGGGTGAGGAGGAAGGGGAAAAAGGGTCTTCACTGGGAGCAGTCTAAGAACAAGTGACTTAATCCATCTTCCAAAAAGAAAAGATCGCTAAGAAATCATCACATTTGGAAAGTGAGCAAGTTCCAGCTACATCACAGTCTAACTTCTATCATACTTATCAATAAAACAAGATGAAAAAGGTCTAAAGTTCTATTTGGAAACACCTCCTAAAAAATTTGAGTCATACTTAGATAGAGAGACAGAAAGATAAAAAGGGAAGGAAGGAAGGAAGGAAGGGAGGGAGGGAGGGAGGGAAGGGAGGGAGGGAGGAAAAGAGGAATGGAGGGAGGGAGGGAGGGAGGGAAGAAAAACAAAGACAGACAGAGCCTATAAATAAAATAAATAGTCCAAGCAGTGGATAGTGCTGAGTCTATCATCGAATGTGGCCCAAAACACTTGCTAGCAATGTGATCCTGGGTAAATCACAACCTCTGTTTGTCTCAGTTTCCTTAAAAGGGGTTAATAATAGCATCTACCTCCCAAGGTTGTTGTGAGGGTAAAATGAGATATTTGTAAAAGACTTTGAATCCTTAAAGTGCTATATTAATTACTATCATTATCATCCTTCATGATGTGTTTTAAGTTTATATCTCTTCAAAAATAATTGTTCCTCTAAGGGGGAAAAAACACATTTGTCTAGATTAATGGCTATGCTGGAATACAGGAAAATGTATGAACTTCTATAAGTTTTTCTTTTCACAGAGAATAATATGGTTTAATCAACACTTTTTCTAATGGCAACAATCAATATACTTTAAGCATAATTCACAGCTTTTGTCAACTGTTTTTCATACAACAGAAAGTAAACACTGTTTTTTTTTTAGCCAACACACCCCTGTATATCACATGTACATATTAAAAAAAGATAGTAGAAATAAAGCACTTGGTTTTGACTCAATTACTGGCTGTTACTTTTAAGACCTTAAACAAGTCACTTCTCCTTGCTAGACCTCAATGTTTCCAATGAGAAATGAGGAGTTTGAATCGGAGGATTTCTAAAGTATTTTCCAGATCTAAACCCTCAGAACCTGCTACCTACCTCCTCATCTAGAGGAGATGGATGCAAATTAGTATTTTTAGGACAAGGCCAGTGGGGGAATTTGTTTTGCTTCACTGTGCATATGGGGGAAGGGAAGAAAGAGGAAGAGAATGAGCATTCATGTAGAACCTAATATATACCAAACATTCTGCAAAGTGCTTTTTACAAATATTATCTTACAACAAACCTACAAAGAAAGTCCTGCTATTATACTCCTTTTATAGTACAGAAACTGGAAGGTACGTGATCTGCCTAGAGTCATGCAGTTTGAACTGAGGTCCCCTTTACTGCAGGCCTATACATAGTACCTCCTAACAGCCCTTTAGTAATAAGGGCTATGAGAGTTATGTTAAGGATTATGTAATATAGCTGAATATTAGTTATTATGGTTTGTTTTTTCAACTGTGGAGTGATAGGAGAGAAGAGTGGAAAGGAGAAAAAACTGTTCACTAAAAAGAATAATTTCTTTAAAAAATTTAAACACACACATACAAAATAAAACATAATTAGGTACACCTCATTTTGCAGAAAAACTACTATAGGGAAAGAAAGTAAATCTGTGATTTTAGTATTATAGGAGTAAACGCCTATCAATACAAAAGAGTACCTTCTCTGAAACCTATAATCTTAGAGAGTTACTGAGAAGTTAAGTGACTTAGCCAAAGTCACACAACTTGAACCCAAATCTTACTTATTCAAAGGCCAATTCTCTATGGACTATACTAATCAATAAATGAATAAATATTAATTAAGTACTTCTCCACTCTGATAATACAAATACAAAAAATAAAGCATTCACTACTACCGAGCTTATATATGCTATATACTCTGCTTCCTCTCTATAAAATATTATATATATATATATACATATATATATATATAAATAAGCTATGAAGTGATTATTAATTTTATAAAATCAACCTGTACCAACAATTTCACAACATATTTCCTTCTAAATATCTGGCTTGTCCCTAGGGTCTCAAAGTTTTTTAAGATTAGGTTTGATTTTAAACAAATTTTTAGGAAGACATCTCCTGCACAGAATAACATAAGATATATAAATGTAAGTTGCACATATGTATATATGCACATGCATACTGTACATATATACATATGTAAATGCACAAGCCTAAAATGTCAGAGTCATTGGCTAAAGTCCAAAAGTCAACCCTAGCCTAAGGGGAGAAAGCCAGATTTAGTGAATATACTTTCTGTAAAATTCTTTCTCCCCACAGGCTAGGTTATCTGTCAAACTCAGAACAAGCAGAACTTTATGAATAGTTAGATTTTTTAAATTCACTTCTAAAAATTCAATCTGAAAAAAATTACCCAGTGATAATGGAAGCAATTAACAACTTTGCTACCAGTTGCAAATTAGTGATAGAGGCCAATACGGAACCTATGATTTCCCTGTACAAAAAGAGAACTAATTCCAGAAAGAGGAAACTCCTCTCCCCCCTTCTCCCCACACCCCCCAAGCAGATAAGTATCTTCTCTGCATTTCCTAATTTGAGGAGTACTCAAGAATAGAAGTGTCAAATGGGAGTGCATGAAACTCCCCAAGGCTGCAGAAACCAGATTAAAATGCAAAACGAATATATTTAGCAAAATAAAAATGCAATAAAAAATTAATACTACTACATTTTGAAAGTCAATAGATCCCTGTGGGCTTCCTATTGACTTTCAAAATAAATGTAACCAAACTCAAGAGTGCCCAAGGCCAGAGAACCTAAGGCCAGAGAGTCATAGGGAGATTTTGAACCCAAGCCTTCCTGGTTCTGAGGCTAACTCATTATCTTCAGTCTTTTATCTGGTGCAAATTGCCAAAATAAAAATCAATAATTAGTCATTCACATACTAGGGAAATGTTTTTTTTAGTGGAGATTGATTTGATTTGGTGGAAATTTTGTTTTTACTTCACTGGGATAAGGCATGCTAGGCCAATACTATCAAAATTTTTAAAGGTTTTTGCAGCAGTTCTCATCAGATAGATGACTATAAATATAAACTATTCATTTAAAAACCATATATTAGGCACTTGCTACATGCTGAACAGTACTGGATGAGTAAAGAAAAAAAATTTTAAACAGTTTTCACTGAGTCACAACACTAGCATTTGTTTCTGTTGATATACACTTCTATTACTATACTAATCTTTTCATATATTATTTCATGTAGCACTCTTCTCCATTTGCATATGAAAACTCTTCCCCATGGCCGATGACATGGAAGTAAGCCTAGGTTCTCAAATATTGCCGGTGACAGAAAACTCCTGGCACATTTTGTTGTGCTGAAAATGTTGTGTATAGAGTGCTGGCAAAAGATTATCTGCTTCCAAAGAACTGTGGGGAAGCTCATAACCAGTAGCCCAACAACTGGGTGATAAATCCTTTGGCCATGGTAATCCATGAAGCAAGGAGAAATGCAAAATGGCCTTCCAGTCTGAGCAGCCTACTTGCAGTAATGGGGCAAAAGGTATAAACACAGGGAAAAGGTGAACTAAAAATAGAAATCTCTTGACCTTTTATAAACATTAATTTTGCTGTTAGCACATTAAGCCCAAGAGCCTTGTCTACCAAATGACAAATGGGCTTAGTAAGAGGGAAAAGTAAACCATATTAATTTTAATATTTTCACATAAAGAGAACCAGATGACAAGAGGAGGTTTTGATAGGTAAGCCTCCATTTCATCTTGCCAAATATAAGATTTCATTGCCCTTCCAGCCATCTCCACCCTAAGCTACTTTACCACTCCTTTCCAACTGCCCATTAGAAGGCAATGGGTCAGAAGGATAATGTTAGAAAGGCCTGGAGAAACTTATACATAAATTGATGCCGAGTGAAATGAGCAGGGCCAGGAGATCATTATATACATCAATAACAATACTATATGATGATCAATTCTGATGGATGTGGCCCTCTCCATCAATGAGATGAACCAAATCAGTTCCAATAGAGCAGTAATGAACTGAGCCAGCTACACCCAGGGAAAGAACTCTGAGAGATGACTATGAACCACTACATAGAATTCCCAATCCCTCTATTTTTGTCCCCCTACAATTTTTATTTCCTTCACTGGCTAAGTGTACACTATTTCAGAGTCCGATTCTTTTTGTACATCAAAATAACGGTTTGGTCATGTATACTTATTGTGTATCTAATTTATACTTTAATATATTTAACATCTACTGGTCATCCTGCCATCTGGGGGAGGGGGTGGGGGTAAGGAGCAGAAAAATTGGAACAAGAGGTTTGGCAATTGTTAATGCTGTAAAACTACCCATGCATATAACCTGTAAATAAAAAGCTATAACAATAATAATAATAAAAAAAGAAGGCAATGGGTCTTCTCCTTTTAAAATGTCACTTTCTTATTTATATTTGTACATGGAGCTTACCACGATGGCAGGAACAATAAGTAGAAGTATAGTAAATGCTTTACCTAAGTATTTATCTAAGTATAATTCAATGGGGAAAAGTCCCACAAGTTTTCCTTAAAGATAGAAATAAAGAAATTAGCAGAATTGGCTTTATTTGTAAGTCAAGACAACAAGTAATAGTATTTCATAAGGAACTTGGTTAACTTGCATTACAGCACTAATGAAAAACATTTCAAAAAGACCACTATAAAGAAAATTGTAACTTGTATACCAACATCAGCTGCAGATAGATGCAGAGGAAGAAAAGAAAGCCTTTAAAGAATTTAATAAGACTGTTCATTAATATACTCAGTGACTTCAATAAGGTTACAATTATGAAAAATATTGAAAACTATGATTCAAGAGTAAGAAACAAGATATGGCAAAGGCTTATCAAGATGCCTTCATATCTATACATCATGAATACTTTCTTCAATAAGAGTGTCAGACAATTGCATTACCTAGAAAGCACCAAATCACTTTGTTTTTAAAGAGAAAACTGATTACACTGATTATATTTTTAACAAACAGGAAACTACTGGTTACCAATGTTGGAAATAGTTCCAAATAAGTAGCTTATATACAATATACACTCCTTAAAGATCAAAATTAAAGCCAAAAGAGAATAAGGAATTAAAATGAAAGTATAAAACTGAGTATAGCATTAAGGCTTGGCACAGAAGTCCTGAGAAGCCAAGTGATCTGGGACTCAAGCCTGAGGGAGGAAGAAAAGGACAAAGTTTGTATGCTCTGTAGACCCACATAAGATATATGCCCAAACCCCACTTCCCCTCTCTCCAGAGACTGAGATAGTGCAATGAGTAAGAGGAGGGGTAGAATTACTCTCATGTATTGAGAGGACAAGTTTTGTGTATTTGTGATTATACTTTTTGATGTAAATATTTACATATTAAAGTTTAAAGAAAAGCATACGTAAGACAAAGATGAAAAAAAAAAAACAGCTAGATGATAGAAAGCACACATAGAACTTAAGAACAGGTTTGAAGTCATTGAGTGATCAATTTTCAATTTGTCTGAATAAAGGGAAATACAAAACTCTTGGGGGAAAATGAACCTTATTACTCTCCAAATAGCAATTAAGAAAATATTAACTATTTATAGATTAATATGTCAATTTTTCCATTTCTAAAAAACTGTTATGAGAATAATCTAGCTAGCATTGAAGATATTCCTGATATGAGATTGTGAAGGACACAATCTACAGCAGACCACATCTTCACATTCAACAACTGATTGGAAAATATACTAAGATAGAGCTATATTAATTGTTGACTATAATAACACACTGGATTCTGTAGACCAAAAAGTCACCTTAAAGGCTTCCTACTTTCCTCCAATAAGGCGACCTCCACCCGTAAGTCAAAAGTCACATAAAATTATCTGACATTTTACAAAAGACATAAATTTGTCCAAAGATGCTCTGATTACTCTATCAAAGTGAACCATAAAACAGAAGAACATATACATAGCAAAGGTGTTAGTATATGATGTATATCTCAGATTCCAAAAGGATTAGGATCTCCATAGAGGGTGGAAGTAATCCAAATATTCGTATTTGTATATGATATTCTGCTGCCCTCCTCGACCTTTAGAATTCTGCAGAGACTCCTACATGAGGATATACAGTCATCCCCAATAAATAAATAAACTTGCTATACAAATCAAAAGGAAGAGATAAAGAATGCTGCTAATTCAGAACAATGTACAGGCAATGTAAAACAAACGGCATAGCTGATCCACTGGTATATCTTATATAAAAACTGTATGAGGAAATGAGGTGGGCCCAGAATTGAGTGGGTAAAGGTAGAGTGCCTTGGTGACACCATACAGGACTTTAATAATGACCCCAAGCTCCTCAAGCCAAAAATGCACCTTTTTAAGAATTAGTATTTTTCCCATGATTTTATAAAGCTAGAAATTATTAAATGCCACAAATTAAAGTTTCAGGAAGCAAAGTGCCATGTGGACTTAATTATGGCATAGCACATTAACAATAAAGAATTGTACAAAAGGATGTCTGAGATAGTAGCTAAGACTGAAAACCAGGGTGTGCCAGTCATGTACCAAGACAGATCATAGATAAGCTACATGTTCCACAAATATACACACAAGGTCAAGAGGATTAGAGGAAGGCACTCTGTACAGAGTAGAACTATTTAGGGGAATTATCAAAGACATGGAAAAGAGTGACAAAGGAGGTGCACATGGGTTGAGATTTCACGGTCAAGGAAAGAATCTACATTGATAAAATAGATCACAGATCCACACAAATGTGGGAGTACAAAGCAACTTAAAATTCAAAGAAGTTTGTATCCGCTGATGTAATTCCTCTCAATCCTATACAGAAGATGTCTACTTGTTCTCTGATTTTCTAAGGACTTGCTGAAAATTCACAATTATTAAGTTTTTCAAGCTTAAATTCTATAGCTTTAAAATAAATATACTAAGATATATTCAGACTCATACTGTGGCAAATATTAGTGGTATATGCACCCTTTTAGAAGGCATGAAACTAAAAGCTATTCCTAATATTAGCCCATGAACAAGTAGCCCTTTTTATTTTTATTTTTAAATTTAATAGCCTTTTATTTACATGATATATACATGGGTAACTTTACAGCATTAACAATTGCCAAACCTCTTGTTCCAATTTTTCACCTCTTACCTCCCACCCCCTCCCCTAGATGGCAGGATGACCAGTAGATGTTAAATATATTCAAGTAGCCCTTTTTAGCCAAACCTATAGTATATACTTTCAAGTTTAAGAACATTTAGCCTTGACAATATAAATTTCTCTTCTTTCAGGGTATTAGACTTTGAATGAATTAGAGGTGATGAGAAGAGCAATGACTAGGTAATGTACCAAATGTTACAGTAGTTTGAGAATTTCTTCAAATCATACTGATTAAACTAGCCACTGTTGCTGAAACAACAGCCATATTAGAATGTCATGTCAAAAAGTCCATTTAGCTAGCCTAATTTATTCCATTGGAAAAAGCCATAAAAACCTTTCAGATACTATTAGAAAGTAAGCTATCATCCATTAAGAACTAAAGTTGAATAGAAAAACTTCAAGAAATGCAATAGATTTGTCAAAAAGTCAAGCAATAATTCTTACCATTATTATAAAGCACTAAAAAGCTAAAATAATACAAATATAGAAAATTTCATGTAACACAAAACTTCATATGTATAATAAAACTTCATATATGTAGGATGTCAACAATGGATTGAATGCCTATTATGTCCAACAGTTTCTATAGGATGATATATGAACATGTAGAAACAGAGATATATATGAGTACAAATACACAACTATAGGCAGCCATGGGGAATCCAGGTAGTACAATGCATAGTGCTGAGCCTCCCAAGTTCAAATCTAGCCTTGGACACTTTCTACCTGTATGACTCTGGGCAAGTCACTTCATCCTGTTTGCCTGTTTCCTCATTTGTAAAATGAGCTGGAGAAGAAAATGGCAAAATACTCCAGTATCTTTGCCAAGAAAACCACACATAATTACTTAATAACAGATACAAGTAAATATGTGAAAAAGAATACCCACTCCATGAGAAAAAAATCCTTCATGGCCGGGACGGGTGGCGGGGAGGGGGGAGTAGAGAATGCACGTAAAAAAAAAAAAAAAAAAAAAAAAAAAAAAAAAAGAAAGAAATTTAACCACAAGTGCCCATTAGAATAGGACAAAATAAATGCATAAATAAACAATCAAAATAAATAAATAAAGTGGGGAAGTAAATAAATACACGAATGAATAAATAAATGAATGAATGAATAAAAGGATGAATTCCTGAACAAGACCAATAACAGAAAATGAATTTTAGAAGAGGTGAGTAGATCTGAATTGATAGAGATGGGAGTGGGCATTCAGACTGAAAGGAATTTCTACATTAAGGAATGGCACTAGAAATGAAGAAGCTATTCACCACTCTACTTTTTTTAAATAGCTTTTTATTTACAAGATATATATATGCATGGGTAATTTTACAGCATTGACAATTGCCAAACCTTTTGCTCCAATTTTTCCCCTCCTTTCCCCAACCCCCTCCCCCAGATGGCAGGTTGACCAATACATGTTAAATATGTTAAAGTATAAATTAAATGCAATATAAGTATACATGTCCAAACAGCACTCTATTTCAGCACTCTATTTTTTAAGCATCTATTATGCACTCCGTACAGTAACACATTTACCTGGCACATAATAAGCATTTAATAAATGCATACTGATTCAACTATGCTAGGAGGTAGGGAAGATAAGAAGAGATCTAAGATATACACTGCCCTCAAAAAAGATATGATCTAAAAGGGTAAAAGACTTACAACGTTATAATAATAAGCAAAATTCAAGCAGCAATTTACTAATTCTAACAAATGCTACGAAATCCATTTAAAAGAAAAAAAATTGAAGAAATTAAAGGTCTTTCCCACCTTAAAATGTTTAAGCATTAGGTAGTAATGAAAAAGATTCTTGAGGAAGAAAGTAACATTAAAAAGGGAAGATTCATTTTAGCAATTGTGTTGCCTTGCTTTGTCCAGATCTATGAAATTGTACAGCTAGGAAACTCCCCACTTAGGAAGTGAATAAAAACGGCATTGGACTCAGGAAGTCATCTTTCCAAGTTCAAATTTGACCTCAGACACTTACTAGCCCAATTTACCTCAAGTATCCTCAAATCTGTAAGTGTCCACCACTCTAGTATCTGCCCCAAAAAAAGTCCCACGTAGTGTCACAAAGAGGCAGGCATGATTGAAAATGCCTGAATTAAGGGAACTCCCAGTGGGGCAGCTTCTTACTCTTACCTAGTCCTGGACAGTAATGAGATAGCTAAATCACTATCTGCAACTTACATAGTCTCTTACTTAGAGAACTGGCTGGACCAAGTTAAATGACTTGCCCTAAATTAGGCCATCCTAACCTCAAGGCCAGGAGTCTGCCTACCACTCTCTGCTGTCTTTCCTGGCACTGTGCCCTATAAGTAAAAAATTACTTCTTCCACTAAATAAATCTCTCTTAACCTTCTATTAGGTCCAAGGCAATGTTCCAGACACCTAAGTATTTGCATCAAGCTTTTGAGTAACCAAGGCCTTTACTATAGAATTATAAAGATTAAAACAAAAGAGTTGGATCTGAGAGATATTGATTAACTGAATATAGAAGTAAAGGGGCAGAAAGAGGTCTCAAGCCAGAGACAAAAAAGAAAAATCTGTGCTCCAAAGAATAACAGGAAAACTAGATCCCTAAAAGGCAAGAGGCATGCAGAAGAAAGTAGTTTCCTATTTAAGTTCTAAGAATTAACAACCCATCCCAGAGGAAATAATACACAGGACAGTGGACATAAGGGGTTACAGAGAGGGCGAAGTAAAAAGTAGAGATGCAAATTTAGGAAAATGGATGAAATCCTCCAAAGGATTAGTGTAGAGAATAAAGTAGCTAAAAGCTGAGCACTTTGGTAAACCCATCTAAAATATCTGAGGTAAATTTACTGATAGGTCAATGTATAAAGATTGGGCTTTTAATAATTATTAGAAGAAATCTTTCAGAATCCCCCAATTTGCAAGACTGAAATTCTAATTCATTACTGATTGCTATAGTAACTTAATATTCTCACCTCTTACCAAATTCCTTGTATAAACCATCTGGATACAAATCCCACTTTGCCCATCTGTGTTCTTAAATTCACAAATCCCAATCATTCTTTCCATCCGTGCAAGATGCAGACTTTTTCTGACATTCTACTTTACAAAATAAAGGGAATAACTATACCAGATTCAGACAATAAATACTGTACCTTATTCAAGATACTGAGAACTAACTAATGAGCCAGTATGCCTAGAAATCCCCACCTATACTTTTCAGACAATTCAAAGAAGTCTCCTTGCCATACACTCTTGAAATGGCATAATGCTTAGGAGGTTTATTTGTTTTTAATCTGTTTTAACAATATAGAAAACAAGATAAACACAACTTCTAATATCAAGCTCACATGCTTTCTTATGCTTTCAAGAATGCTAGTCTTTAAAAGTCAAATACCAGTTCTGACTTTAAGGAGCAGGACTTTAAGCAAGTCATTTTGCCCTACTCTGTTCATCTATAAAATGGGTATAAAACTTTCCTTAGATCTCTATCACATTATTTTAAAGAAAGTACTTTTAACCTTAAATACAATATAAATATAATCTTGTTATTCCTTATATTTGAATCAAAAAATAACAAATCTGCTCACAATGCATATCAACACAGTGAGGGATGCAAAAGAATACAATATAGTCCTTATCTTCACTCAAAATAAGTTTCCAATATAACTTAACATATCAAATTCAAATAGAAACTAAGAGCCACTAAACCCTATATAAAGATCCCTGTAGGTTGCACATTGACAAGTGTTAGAATGTAGTATTATATATTTTACAATATTTTATTTGTCTGGTTAAGTATTTTTAATCTGGCTCAACTGCACTCACAAGTGCCATATTTGACATCTCTGGACCAATTCACATTTCAATCCAACCATTACACAACTACTCCATAAGTACACAATATAGGTCTCTGGATCACTTAAATATTAAAAAAAAAAAATCAGACAAGGACAAATCCTCTGGGGATATAAAGTCAACTCTCAATTATCCATGCAAAGTGAAGGAGATAAAGCAGTTTACTGGAAATCATTAACTTAGAATTATACTTTTGTGATTGCAGGCTAGTTTTTTGCCCCTATCCCAATCTCACCTCTTCCCCTTATCCCACTTTTCTTTGATTCATTGATTTGCCTCAGGCCACTACCAAAGCTCCTGAGCCAGCACCCTGAGATGGCATCAAGAGACAGCCCAAGCAGCAAGGTGGTGGTCTAGGGGGAAAAACTCTGCAATTGAACATTTTCCCAAACACGGCCAAAATTAACTCCAATTTTTTTAAATCACAAGAATACTACTACTACTAAAAATATTAAGAAACCAAATGAATCATAAATCATAAATAATTCCTGGTAAAACCTCAATAGGAAAATGGATCAGGAGTTAACTTCACAACTAAGATGTTATATTAGCACCACCTCACAGTGTCAGGCAATTCCATATATCACTTAAAAGAGGAAGAATTCATTGCTTTTCTTCCTAGTTTGGATGTGGGGGGAGGCTGGATCATAATAGATATACCTTTCACCTAGAATTCTCTGCTTATTTTTCTCCATTACCAAACTATCTTTGGATCTCACAAATCCTACAGAAGCTTCTTTCCTCAAATGTCTTAGAATCCAAGATAAATACATATCCCTCAGGAAACTTGGCCCATATACAACATCTACTATCTCCTTAATCATTTCTAACATTGAGAATTTTTTTAAAATATGAGTGTACATACATTGTGTGTGTGTGTGTGTGTGTGTGTGTGTGTGTATGAATGACTGGGTATAAAAATAAAAATACAGAAACTACCCCATCAGATTGCTTACTACCTTTAGGAAGGAACAAGTGAGGAAAGGAGGGATAGAATATGGAACTCAAACCTTTTTTTAAAAATTTAAAAATTATTTTATCATGTATTTGGGGAAAAAAATTTTTTTTAAGATTCAAATTTTTTTATTTTTATTTTACATCCAGTTACAAACTACTTTCCACTAATTCCCCCCTGGAAAAATAAATAAATAATATCCTCATAAGCATGCATGCTCCTGCAAAACAAATTCCCATATTGGTTAAATCAGAAAAATGAGTGTTTCTGAATTATAAGTTCATCACCTCCCTGGTAGGAAGTAAATGGCTTCTTCATCTTCAGTCTTCTGAATTCCTGGCTTATCAATGCACTGATCCGAGTTCTGAAATCTTTTAAAATCGTTTTTCTCTATAATGTTGTCATTGTTTAAGTTGTCCTAGTTCTGGTAATTCCATTCAAGCCCAGTTGATAAAGGAATGTACAGTTCCATATCAAATTGTCCATTTCATCATTTAATATACACAGTACTATTTCATTAAGTTCAAAATATAATTGGTTCAGCCATATCCAATAGGACACTCCCTTGATTTCCAGTTTTTTACTACTATGGGGAAAAAAAAACTGCTATAAAGATTTTTGAATACTTACGTGCTTCTCCTATTTCTTTGTTCTCTTTGAGACATAAGCTAAGAGTAATATAATTAAGTCAAAGAATATATAAAATTTAGTTACCTTTGGAGCATTGTTCCAAAATGCTTTTCAGAATGGCTGGACCAATTCACATCTCAATCAACAATCCATTAGTATACCTTTCCCCTCCTCTGCCCCCAGCTCTACCAATATTTTTTTTCTCTTTTATCATCATTGGTACTCTGGAGAGTGTAAGACAGCAAATCAAAAAGGTTTTAATGTTCATTTCTCTAATTATTGATGAGTTTGAACTTTTTTTTCATATATGGTTGTTGATAGGTAGGATATTTCTTTTTTTTTTTTAACTTCCTGTTCATTCATATCCTTTGACAATATATTGGGAAACATTCTCCTAAGTTTTACAAATCTGAATTTTTTTTCTCTTTGATGTGATTCATTTAAACTTGGTGCAAAGATTTCCCCCCCCATTTGCCTGTTTTTCCTTCCCAGTTCTAATTACATTAATCTGTGCAAAAACTTTTTAAATTTATGTAATCAAAATAATTTATTTTATCTTCTATGTTCTTGTCTATCTCTACTTTAGCCATAAATTCTTCTCCTATCCATAGATCTGAAAGAATTTCTAAGAACAACAGCCAAAAAAAAAAATCCAACTACTAGTTTAAAGAACTAAATTGGACTATTTTAATCTGGGGCTCCTAAATCTTTTTATAAAAAATGTTTGACAGCTATATATATATTTCAACATTATTGGTTTCCTTTGTAATTCTATGTGCTTTATTTTGCATATTTAAAACCATTATTCTAGGAGAATACTAGAGAATTCTAGGAGAATATAGACCACTACTAGCACAGAGGTGGTTAAGAATCCCTAAACTAAGAAATTTCCCATGTAACTTCAAAAAAAATAATTCAGTGGCTCCTATTATCATGAGGATAATATTCCATTTGACATTTAAAATCTTTCACAATTTGATTCTGTAATACCTTCCTAGTTTATTTCACATTATTTCCCACCTCATACTTTGTGCTCCTGTCAAACTGTCCTCCGCGACGTTTCCAAAATCCAGTATCACATCTCCCACCTCGGCAACAGTGTGCAGTCTGTGCTTAAAGCCTAGAAAGATTCAGTCTTGCTTCTGTGGACCTCTTAGAATCACTGGCTGCCTTCAACAATCAGCTAATATACCATTCTTTCTCTTCAAGCCCTTATTTCTTGGTACTTTCTCCTTCATCAAATAATTACGTATATTTATCTTTCCAAATATTGAACACACACACTACCTCTCCAGAAGGTAAATTCCCTGGAAGTAAAGACAATTTTCAGTTTGTTTTTGTATCCACAGTGCCTTGCATATGATAGATACTCAATAAATGCTCTTTAAATCAGAAAGAGACAACAGATTTTTCAGCAAAGTAAAGAGTGTGGGCAATCAAAAACTTCAGGCTATCTTCAATATCGAACCAGATGTCCAGATAGCACACAAAAAAAAATGAACTGATTTCATAAAGGCCCACTTAATTAAGGGTCCTTGTCATTCAGATACTGCCAATACATGGTAAAACTAAATTGTTATACCTTAAAATATTTTAATCACACTTCTATATTGTTTTATATATCAGTGCTATACATTTATACTGACAATTAATTGTACTTACACATTTTAAAAACAAGACTTCAAATGTTACCTATCTTTTGTCTATTCCATTTATGACCATCCCCAAAAATCAAAGTCAAAGAGAAACAAATTATTTGCATCAAATACAGGCCTTCTCTTCAAGTAACTGCTGTTGCTAATAAAGCCAAAATAGACTCAAAAAAGGTACAACTAAATCTGGTGCAACAATATTAGGATCTAGATTTACACAGCTACATGAAATTATGAAGACTACAAGTTCAATTCCTAAGACATATATAAACAATTTAACATATTTCAAAATATAAGAAATTCAGCATTCAAGTCACCATACTTGCTAGTTAGCAAAAAACAAAACAAAAAAATTATCAATCAAGACACATATCAATCAAGTCATATAAATAAAGCAGACTATCTCTGCATACTGACACACCTAATAAAATACAAGATGATAAATAAGCAAAACTGATGCTAGAAATTCTAGGAAAGAGCTAAAAACCAATTCATTAAAAGGGGTACAAAAGACCTAAAAATCTTAAGCAACCCTTCAAAATGAACAAAACCAATGGAAAAGTAGCTAAATAATCTACTATACTTCAATGTTACATTAAGTCTAACTATTACAGTACATGACATACCCATTTTCAAAATCCACAGACTGCAATAAATAAACTTTTGTTTTATTTTATAAGGCAAAGTCTTATATTTTAATTCATATAATCACAAACCTGTTGAAAAGGAAACATTTGCTATAATTTCTTATGGATTGAATTCAAAAGGAATAGTTTTAATCTTTCCCTAAACACTTTAAAACTTAATTCTTTCCTAATCTCCCCTAAAAGATTATCTCCCTTTATTTGACCTGTTCCCTTCTTTCTTGATCTTCCTTTGCTTTCATCCTCCGAATGGGACACCTCTAGAGACTGTGCCTTGGAGGAGCAATGGCATTTCCTGGGACTCCACTTCTGACATCTTAGGCCCTGCTGCCTTTTCTTACACCCTTCTTTACCTCGTTCTGAAAACTGTAATCAAATTACTGCTGCCTAGACTTTGGGAAAAGCATATTAATTGGCCCAATTTAACCAACCAATAATTAAGTACTGATGAAGTGCCTACGTGTGTTAGGCCCTATATTTTAGTACAGAGAATGAAACAATCCCTCCTGACAAGAAGCTTGCACTCTAAGGGAGGAGAAATATACACGTGTATATATACAGCATAAAGTGCATACAAAGTAGTTAAATACAAGGTGGGCAGGGCATTACACAGGTGGAGGACCATGGGAAGACCTCATCACCAGAGGGAAAGAAGCACCTGACTCACCAGGGCATGAGAAATGACTCATCTAAAGGCACAGAGAGGAGAAATGTTCGATGTGAAGAACACAGGGAGGCTGAATTGCAAAAACTCATGTCAGGTGGTAAAGCCCAAAAGGCCGGAGGCAGGTTCTAGAGGGCTTTACAAGCTGAACGGGGGAGTGGGTGCTTTATCCCAAAGGCAACAGGAATCCAATGAAGCGGGTCTTCACTTAAGAAAAACAAACTGCTTGGGCAGAAGTGAGCAGCATGGACTGGAGTGGGAAAGAGACTTGAAACAGGGAGAGACTATTTTTCTTCTACTCACCATCACAGCAACTTCCCAGACCATAATTCTCTTTCCAGCTCAAGGTTCCCTCCCTAGGCCCATAATCTCACCTATTATGCAAACTCCTTGAGAGCAGGGACTTTGGGGAGGTGAGTTACTCGTAGCCCCATAACACAGCACAGTGCTTGGCACATATTAAACACATTCATGTAGCACCTGGGACTACTGCCATAAGGGGCAATATCAACCTCTGATTGATCTTTATACCTAGTTCACCAAGGCCTCTGCACAAAGCTGGTGCTAGATGCACATATGTGCATTTACAAAACTACATTTACTTATAGAATTTTTTTAAACTCCTGTTTTGAGAAATTTTGCAGATTCCAAAAATATTCCAATACCTCACACCTTGCCTTAGACTTTAAAGCTCTTAGACAGAAATAAATTCACAGTCCCAGAAAAGAAAAGGTATCCACTGAAATACCCATACACACACAAAAGTAAATGAAAAAAAAAAAAAAACTACAAAACAGCCACACCTAAATGAATGCATTAGAAATTTAAACACACAAAAGTCATGACATTCAGAGTCTGAATTCCAGTAAATCACCCAGGACACATTTCAAGGCAAACAAAATACTACATCTGCCCAAGGATCCTAAGAAATATAGTTACCAGGGCAACCACAACTGACCTTTTATGTTTTATTTATCAATCATATTGCTGAATTACTCTTGTTCTTGGAAACAAAGGAGAAAAATTTATTATCAACAATGAGAATTAATTAAGAGTCCCCTGTTCCATATTTAATAACCACTGCCCAATCTGTGTTTATCCAACAGATATGTTCCCTATATTCTCTTCTTCACTAAGGAAGACTTGGAATAATATCTACTAATATGGATGATGCTATATCTCCTCTACCAATGTTAATGGGGGATTCACTAATACTAGTTCCAAGCTATTACTACCATATTTTTTAAAAATATCTGAAACTGAATATTTCATCACTAACATCGCCTTTTAACCAATCCTGAAAGGCTACTACTAGTCCAGTTACCTGGAAAAATTCCAATTCAATTTTGAAAACCTGAACTTAATTACTTATTTTAGTAGTCTTGGGTGGGCAATTCAGCATTTACATCCATATTCCAGCTGGGAAGGAAGAGAAATAGAGAAAGTGGCAAAGATGTCTCTGGTTAACAAGAAACTGAAGAAATAGCACTTTAAGGAGCCTTGAAAAATGAAGGACATTTATATTTAATCACATGTAAGTCTAAATGTACGGAGGAAGCATTTTTAGCACAAATCAGGAATAAAGAGACTTGGATTCTCTCTCATCCTTGCTACCTATGCTGAATCCTATTTTGACCTTGTAGAAGTCATAGGACCACACTGTGCCTCAATTTCGTCATTAGTAAAATAAAAGGATTTGACTAGATGATCTCTAAGGTCCTTCCTCCTTAAATTCTATTAAGTTCCAATCCTATTTAAAAAAAAAAAATCTGAGGTTCAAATTTAAGGCAATAAAGAAAAAAGCAACTAAATAGTCATGCAATTAGAAGGGACAGGTAGTCCAAATCCATACCTGACTGACCAACAGTACCCTTCTCTATAATAATAAACATATATATGTGTGTGTGTACATATATGATAAAAAACAATAAATAACAAGTGTTCATCCAGCCTCTGAAGACTTCCAGTTAAAGGAAAGCTCAGGAAGTAGCCCATTTCATCACTGGACAACTCTAATTTTTAGTCTGAGTCAGTGGGAAGAACACTGGATTTGGGGTCATAGGTCTTATCTTAAAATCCAAGGTCTGCAACTCACCTCTGTAACCATGGTCAAAAGAATTGGACTAGGATCAATGGTGTGCAACTCAATAGATTCTCTGAGGGCTAAATATTGACTTAGGAAAACAAAATTATCATTATCTATGTTCTGGTTCACTTTTTTAAATTTTTTTAATTTGTTTTTGGATTTTTTAAATTTTGTTAAATATTTCCCAAATATATTTAAATAAGGGGGGGGTGTAAAGGGGAAGACATAAAGACTACAGTTTGAAGGCTATAATTCTGAAACCTCTGAACTAGACAATAAGATCCATTCCATCTCTAAATCTATGGTCCCATAATCCTTATATCAAAACTAAAATTATTATCTTGCTACATTGCTCCTAGGTTGTCCTTTTAGGCCAAACTGAAATCCCTCCCTTTTCCAGGTGAAAGTATTTGAACACAGCTATCAAGATATGACCCACCTAAGTATTCTCTTCTCTCCAGGAAAAGCATCCCTTCCACCTATCTTCGAATGCCACTCTCCTCCAGGTCCTTCACTATTCTGGACACCATCCAGCTTATCAATATTAAAATGTGGAGCCCAGAATTGCAAATACTATAATTCTCTTCACTCACTCACACAAGCACTATCCTCACTAAGCTCAGACTCACATCACCTCTCTAAGGCAGCTGATGGACAGAGTGGCCAGAGAGCACTGAGCCTGGACACAGGATGCATTGATTTCTAATCAATCTGGAAAGGTCACTTAATCTGCTTTCCTCAGTTTCCTAAACTGTAACATGAGGATAACAGTAGCACTACCTCACAGGGTTGTTAATCAAATGAGAGAGTATTTTTAAAAGTTTTAAGCACAAAGTAAGAACTCTATAAATGCTTACTCCCTTCTTTTCCCTTCTCATTTAGACTATGATATATAGCTCCTCACAAGCCAGCTCTTTTTGACCTCTCCAATATTCTTACACTTTACCCCCCCCCCTTTATGCACTTTTAATCATACTGGACTAACTACCTGCTGTTCCTTGCAGAAAGCCCTCCATATCCCATTTCCATGTCTTGATACTGGCTGTCCCCCATGCCTGGATGCTCTCCCCTTCTCACCTCTTAAATTTTCCTGGCTTTTTTTCCAGGCTCAGTTCAACTCCCACCTTCTGCAGGAGACTTTTCTCACTTCCCTCAGATGCTCATGCCTTCCTTTCTGAGATTACCTTCACACTACTAAATGCATAGCTTATATTGTACGTAGTAACTTGCCTGCTATCTCCCCCATTAAAATGAGCAGGGCCTGTGTCTGCCTTTCTTTATATCTCCAATACTTAGCACAGTATCTGGCACAAAATAGATGTAATTCCATCATGATAGTGCCCTGACCGACAAATGTCATCTATTCCTCAGAGTACAACAGAGCCATCATTTCCCTAGTCTTGAACATTTATCCTTCTATTAAACACCACCTAAGAATGCATTCATTTTTTTTTTTTTGGCTGCCAAAACACAAAACATACTGAAGTCCACTAAAAATGCCAGTCATTTTTTCTTTCAATTTGCTCTTTAGCTATGCCATTTTGTATTTAGGAAGTTAATTGCTGAACCCAAAGACTTTACACTTATCTCTATTATATTTCATCTTATTTTGATTCAGTCCAATATTTTAGCAGCTAGAATCCTGAACTGAATCAAATAGCTTGACTCTTTCATACAATGTGTCAGTAATCCTTTCCAGCTTTGCATCATCTGCAAATTCAATAAACCATCATCCAAATCATTGATAAAATTGTGAAATAGCACATATCCTTAGAGAATTCCACTGAAGATACCATTCAAAATGGACAAGAAACCTCTCTGGGTCCAAAATCCAGTCTTAAACTCAGCATACTCTACTTTTAACTGGCCCTACTATCTATATCATTCACTAGAATCTAAACCTTTATCTATAGAATTTCCATGACCAGGACTGGACCTGTAATTTCATTAGCACAGAAAACTCCCAAGTGAAGAAACTCCCTCTACCAACACAGGTGGGCACCTTCTCTGCAAAGCTTAGTTTTAGAGATATGCCTGGAGAGGTTATAAATATATTACCCAAGGTGATCATGGACTCATTTTACATCAAAAGAAGTAGAACTCAGATCTTCGTCTCTGAAGCTAGCTTGCTATTCACATAACAGTACTCTACCCTCCATCACCTTGACAAAAAAAATTAATCAGATGATGATCTGACATGACCTGTTCTCAATGAAGTCATGGGAGTTCTTTATGATCCTTTCACTACTCATCCCTTTAATAAGAAATTTAGGAGAAGGTAGGTGGTTAGGACCTGTGCTTTTATTCATTACAACAATTAAAATAAGGAACTCCTAGCATGAATTCTTCTCTATCAATTCAATTCACTATCCATCTGTAATTTATTTATAAAGCAATGCCGAGGTACTTATTCACAAGGCCAATCACATATTCTAGAATCTTGTCAGGAAGTGAAGCATGCTCACTTACCTATAGTTTTCAGATTTCACTTTTCCTTTTTCAAAATCAGACCAATACTTACCTCAGTTCTGCTGAACTTCTGTTCTCCAAAATCTATAAAACACCACTGTGAATAATTCAATATTCTTATTTGCCAGCGCGCAAACCTTCTTCTTTTCCATAAAAGGTAAATAATATGGAAGTTCATCCTCAGGCCCAAAATACTAAATCCAACGTTTACAAGACACAAGAATGGAGGGAACAATTCATGGAAAACAGTTCACATAACATCATCATACCTCAGAGAAGGTAGAGTGTT
Organism: Sarcophilus harrisii; assembly: GCF_902635505.1. Classification (NCBI taxonomy): domain Eukaryota; kingdom Metazoa; phylum Chordata; class Mammalia; order Dasyuromorphia; family Dasyuridae; genus Sarcophilus; species Sarcophilus harrisii. The sequence goes on from NC_045428.1 coordinate 492,810,823, forward strand.
AAAGAGCAACAGCTTAATCAATTCTGATGGCTCTCTTCAACAACGAGGTGATCCAGGCCAGTTTCAATGATCTTGTGATGAAGAGAGCCATCTGCACCCAGACTGTGGGGACTGAGTGTGGATCACAACATAATATTTTCACTCTTGTTTTTGTGGTTTGCTTGCATCTTGTTTTCTTTCTCATTTTTTTTCCCTTTTTGACAAAAAAAAAAAAAAAGCAACAGCTTAACCCCTGCCTTCATGTAAGTTCATCTTGTTTTTCCTTACATTATATTTAAACCATCCATGAGGCTTGAATGCTTCAGCCCACTAAAGGCTCAGGCTGTTGAAGATGTTTCCTGGTCACTTGGGTACAAAACAGCCACAAGGAGCTCCAGGCCTTCTTTCTAATGCTTGGCTAGCAGAAAATGATGGGCAACTCAGGCAAAGGAACATATGGCTTAACTGAATCAACACAACAGTCCTCAATGTGTATCTTTGTTGAATATCCTTCTGCTATGCCTAAATAAATCTCCTTGTTGTTAACTGCTGAATGACCTACAAATGTCTCATTTAGTTCCACTACCAAATATAAATTTCCAGGGGCCAGAACCAGGCCCAGACCAGGACTGAGAGTTATATAATATAATATCTTCTTAAGCTCCATTTTAGGGATTTGGGGCTACTGCAAGTCATGCAAATACCTGCCCTGCATAACTTATAACACAACATACATAATGGACTATCATAGACAGGACAATGTTAGAGTGAACCAGGAGTATCTTTCTTTATACTAAAATTCTTTAAAATTTAATAAAATGAAAGAAAACAAAGGAGACAACAAATGAGAATTTTTTTTTTAATGGAGTATTCAAAATCATTATGGGGAAGTCTGAAAGATACTTTATCGGTTCTTCTATAAGCTATTTAATTAGGTTATTAGGTTTCACAACCATTTCTATGAAGCAAAATAATGACTATGTAATAGTTCCTTCATATTTTTTGCTTCCTCCTGTTTAGCCAACTTCACATCAAACCCACAGTACCCTCAATATAGCTGACATCAGTATGTCTAGCCTTTCCCAACTTGTCTCAAAAACCCTTAAAACTATGAGAATTTAAAAAAAAAAACACTATGCTGTTGAGCAGCTGTCAGTTATGGATTTAAAATAAAAAGAGCCTGAAATTTGTACGTTCAGTATAAAAAGATTAGGTGAAGCAATTCAGAATGTTTAAGAACTTTAAATCAAAGTTAAAAGCAGTTACTATGGACAGAGCTCATGAAGCTCTGCTTAAGAGTCACATTAACCTGGCAGTCAAAACTATTTAAAATGAGTAATGTTTCTTTCACATTTCACTCACTTTTAGCATCATCAAAAAAAAAAAAAAAGATAACAATGTGAATTGGCAGGAAGCAATACAGTCATGTAACCATAACCTTCAAGATTTAGCTCCCTGAGGACAAAGAAGAAGCTATTCATTTGAATACTGGATGAGCTCTCCTCCCACTTAGGCCGAAAAAGATAATTTTTCAAACCACAAACAAAAGGGGAAATTGAAGTATTTGTGAAACCTTGCATTTTTTACAATTTTGCATTACAATTAAAACTGCATTAAATTTATTTTAAAATTTTTAAATATGTAAATTAACAGAAAAATAAGAGAAAATAAACAGTTCCATCAACCTTAACAGCAACAAAAATCTACGAGATAAAAATAATAGATAATATTCATACATCATTTTCTATATTAAATATCTCATTTGATCTCCATAACGAGCCTATTTCAAAAAAGTGAGTACGCTTAACCAATGGCCACTCTCACAAGTTCCTCTTAATTTTTCCTTAGTCAAGAAAGTGAAGCTCATCCAATGGGCCATCCCTGCTAAGATCAACAGTTCCTTCATCAAAAGTCTAAATCCTATGAGTCAATGATCTTACCTACAAGAAAAGACCAGTCATAAACCACAACTAATATGCATAATTTCATATAGGTTTGCAGCTTTTATACTGAAGAGTTAAGGAAAAGCAGACTAGAACACAGCATGTTGCCATATTAGGACTGAGTTACACTCTCACTACTCAACTGTAAATCAAAATGCTCCCACACATCAATTTAATTCCCTACCCCCTGCTGACTAATATTCACTAAGGAACCATGCACAGTTTTTCCGGACTTTGCACAGCACGCTGAAAACCAGGGTGGCAAAAATTAATCTACCAAAAGAATGGGAGTTGCCGTGAAGCTGACCTAGATTCTTCCTGCCATCATGACTGTTCCCTATACTTGTACTGGGATTTTTTTTTAAAAGCAGCATACTTTTTTCCAAACAACTCAAACCCATCTTCAGGCTTAAGGTAAACAACCATTTTTTTTTCCTTCATTAGATCTAACTATGAGGTCCACTTGATTATTTCTTTGGATTCAATATCACAAGCTCAAGAACAGATACAGTGAATTGGCTAAAAGTGATTTCACATTACATCTAAACTCCTGACCCTACCACTTAAGGCTCTCAATCATTTACTCTCCCATTTATGTATCCATTCATCTCTCATCATTCCCCAGTTTAAGTCCCCTGTTCATATTAATCAGAAGTCAAAACCAATTAAAATGAAATGTTTCTTTCACATTTCATTCTTTTATAGCATTCCCCCTAAATATATATAAATTGGCATGAGGCAGCACATTCTTACCTTCATATATACCGTGCTCATTCTTGCAAACCTGCTTGTATTGTTGCTCCTGTGTCTGATATATCCAACTAACTTCTCAAAAGACACATATGTAAGTATGTATATGTATGTGGGTATATGTGTATGTATGTACATACACACACATATCATCCATTAACTTCAAGAGGAAGATGCTATTTACTGTAGGAGACAGATAAACCATACTAGGATAAGAAGCGGTACAGTCTGGCCTGCCAGGAAATACTTCTGTGACCTTGAGAACATAACTTTTTCAGGCAACTCAACTTTCTCGTCTGTAAAATGAGATGATCTCTGAAATTCCTACTGGCCCTAACATGTTATCTATTACCCTTCCATCATGACTCACTTTCTATAAAAGAAGTCTTCTCTACTAAACACAATCTACCCTAACCATCCTCTCCCATTACATTTTCTGAGCAGTTATATCATCATGCACAGTTGTTGCTTAACATTTTTACTGTTTTCTCGTTTCCTTAAGCTAAAAGCTCCTAACATAATACAATCTAAGTTGAAAGAGACCCTAGAGGATAACTAGTCTAACCACTACCTAGATAGGAATCCCTTAATAAGTAAGTAGTCTTTTTTTAATTAATTTTTTCAATTAACAAGAATTTCTTTTATCTCCCTCCTACCTCCTTCAACTGATCCTCAAATGGCATGGTCTTGAATTCTCTTACACAATTCTAGTTACTAATGTTTGGATGCACTCTAACTTATCAAATTGGTATTTTCTAAAATGTGACTATACTTGTTTTCTACTTTATTTGTATCCACCATATCTAATTGAATGTTTTATATATATATATATATATATATATATGTGTGTGTGTGTGTGTGTGTATATATATATGTGTGTGTGTGTGTGTGTGTGTGTGTGTGTAAAGATATATATACACACACAGAGATAACTCTATAAATACTTAATGAATAAAACTATCAGCTTTTCCATTATAACTGGATTATAAATTCATTTTTCATATCTGTCTCTCTTCCTCCCCCCCCCCCCCCTTCAAGTACAGAGGAAGAGGACAGGTTAACATCTTAAGAGATCCTGACATCATTAAAAAAAAAAAAAACCTACAACCTTGAAATACATTCTATTAAAACCCACTTTCTATCTACTCACCTTATGAAATAAGGATAAAGAGATATAATCACTGGGATATTAATGTGGAAATAGAGATCATTCTTGGTTAGAGAAGGTGAACATTCTTTGCCTGAAGTCATAGTCCTTACGATGACCTGATTTATACTTCTTCAGCAGAAACCTATTATAAAGTATGAGGACATTTCAGGAGTAAAAGCATTGCAGAAGAGGTGGTTATTTGAGTAACTTTTTTTTTTCATGCAAACATTAAGTAAGAAAATAAATATGGCAGAGAACAGGCCTAGATAGAACTATTTTCCAACAGGGTGTTTCTAGCTTTTGCCATCTAATTCTACAGTAGATGGAATTGATGGACTAATCTTTTCCTCTCCTTGGACAATAGTGAATCATATACTACACACTAACATGCTGACAAAAATTTTATTTCAGATATATAATTTTTCTAGCATATAAGCATCAAATCTATTTGCTTGTCAGTTGGCTCACACTGCAACTGATATATTTACTAGATGTAATGACGGTGAAAGAGGGTTGGTTATGTGCTTCTCACATGCAGTATTTCTCTAAGGAGGTAATCCCTAGAAAAATGTCCACCAAGAAACAGAATATGACATATTTTGGTAAGCAAGAAAAGATTTATCATTATTCTCAAAACCTAAACTAATTGAGCTAATCCACACAAAATGCCTAAGCAAAACAACTATATAACCTAAGACAATATATAGCTATATAGCTGCAAGGAAAACATCAATAAAGTACTCTAATTCTCCATAATTCAAAGCATTTAAAGAACCAAGGCATGGACCAAGTCGCCTACATGCCTTAGGCAGGGAAAACAGAAGGTTAAATAGATGGATGTGCACTGAAGAGAGCTCTTTAGGAATAAGCCATAAAAAACAAGTTATGATAGGTCCTCCTCCCCTGTCCAACACTGTCAGGGAGTTGGAATTACTGATTAGGGATCAAAATTGACGGCTTCCCCAAAGTTATCACATGTGGTAGTGAGAAAAATAGCTTTTAAAAAATGTCTCTTCAAGGTCACAAATATATCAATGTCACAAATGCATTTAAAAAAATATTACAGCAATAAACTCCAGTTAGAAAAGGTTCCACCTCTATTTTCACAGGAAAGAACAAACTCCAAACTTCTCCTAAATTAAAAATAAATGCTGGAAAGCACACACTTTTATCTTTTCTCATCTTTATAATGAACACACACACACACACACACACACTCACGCACACCATACACTTAAAGACCAAAAAAAAAAAAAAAAAAAAAAAAAAACAAAAAAAACCACACACACACACACAAAAGACCCAAACCTTTTTTCAATTAAAAATCTGATCATTTTGCTCACTTAGCCTAATTTGAACAACATATTATCTGGTAGAAACATCAGATATTACCACTACAAACAGTGTTAAGCATCTCCACAAAATAGGCTGGCTAACCATCTCATTTAAAAAACAGAGAGACTGCAACAAGCAGTTTCTCACACTTGATCCGATTACTATGATCTATTTTTTGATCCTGTAGCCACGGACTCGACATATATCTTTATTACAGCGCAGGAAAAACTGTTACCCTGGGGTTTAAATTTCCCTATTTTCACCATGTCTCTTCTGAGAATATATATCAGTTTTGAGACAAGCCTCTGGTGTAAGCTAAGGTAGAGAGAGGCTGATGGTAGAGTCGATAAGTTTCTCAGTTTGTTAGCTCACTGCTAACATGCTGATACCACTTGCACAATGTCTTCAATCCCTATCATGTTCAGGGATAGAAACTGGTTCCCTCTTATCCACAGCCTATTAGACATGTGCCCTTTAATGAAAGATGGACTTAATCTTTTACCTTTAACAGTTCCACAATAATTAAATGTGACTAAACATGCCCAACCCTCCTAATGGTCCAGGCTTAGTAGCACAGCATGATATAAGCAAGAAACACCATTATAAGCCAAGGATCTTCATTTCTATAAATGTTGAACAAGACAATGGCTAAGCCCACATTCTCCAAACCCAAGTAAAAGCTACATGCCCTAACACTTTCTGTCAGTACCAAATGAAAGTAGGTCAATTGCATTAACTGCTATAAAGCTCTGTATGTTAGGAACAAGGTGGCTGATAAATCTAAAAGCTTACCAGTTCAAAGGTTGTGTTAACTCTTCCACTGTAACAGGATCAACTGTAATTTAGGCAAAAGACAACTTTTGGCTCTTATGAAGATTACCTCCAATTGGAAAAGTTATTATTGGTCAGAAGGTAGTGAGTATGATCAAAATCAACCTTCATGAAGCTAATCCACAATCATATTAACAGTCTATATGAAAAGAAAGACCCAAATCTTATCTAAAGGATTTTTTTGGATTTCCTAAGTCAACCTAGCATATATAAATTTCCTTATCACATCTGGTGAGCGACAGCAGTTTGGAATTATCACCTAAGTTGGAAGCTGATTCGAATATGAAAGAGAAAGGCATCTAAAATAAAACCAGATAAAAACACCGTATACAGGCACAGTCAAATGATAGAACCCAACTAAGAACTCAACATCCCTGACAAAAAATGGAAAAGAACAAGCAGTACCAATACCAATATATTTTATTTATTATATACTTCAGGCATCCATGATTTTTTACAATGTTGGAACTCCTTGAACAAACATAACATTATCTCTCTATGGCTAGTGAATGCTATTTGAGGCAAAAAATTCATCACCTTGCTGCCAATTAGGTAGTGAACCCCACCTAATTTCCATCAATAGGATTGACTTAAGTACTTCCACTCAATTCCTACCGATAAATATATTTAAAGGCAAGTTTTTGCAGCAAGAGATTTGTAAGTTAGGTAAAACACATTATAATTTCAATAAATCATCCTTCCCAAAAATCATCTAGCAGGACAGTATCTAATCAGCAGCAACAGCTTCACCAAGGTGATTATACTTATTCCCAAAGAAAATTTATCCAGAGGTATGATTTCGCCCAGTGGTCTGACTGCTGTTTTTCTTTCCAATGTTATGTCTCAGATAAGTACATCCTTCATGAACCTTTCCAACCCAGATCTTTCTAGTTTCCAGATATATGAAATTACATGAATGGTAATTGCTACTAATTGCAGCTTCCTAACTGGTAACATACTTTATTAAGACTCTGCTCTAATAAAAATAAATTTCATACAACCCAAACCAACATCTTTTAAAATATACATCAGATTTTACACTACTTCAAATTGTGATGGTGGTAGTGGTGGTAATATTATGTATTGCTTTAAGGTTTCCAAAGAGCTTAACAAACATCTCATTTCATCCACACAACCACTCTGGGAGGTGGATGCTATTATTATCCCCACTTCATAGATGAAGAAATTGAGGCAGACTGAGATTAAGTGACTTACCTAGGATGCAGCTAAAAAAGTATCTGATCTAGGATTTCACCTGACTCCAGGTCCAGTAGAACTTCTAAATCAACTTTTTAATTTTAACTGTTCAATAAGCCAAACTGGATCTTCTTCCTCCCTAGTCTGTTTCAGTGATTGTTTTGCTTTAGGAAAAATAGGGACTAGCCAACATCAATGTGATTACTCACAAAAATGTTTTTTTTAAAAACAGATCACTTTGCAATCACAGCACTTGCACAAAACAGGAAGAGAAAGATATAGTTCAAGGTCATTTAATTTAATCTCTACTTGAACCTTTCAAAAAATAAAACCACTGAGGCAAACAATTAATTGGGGGAGTTTCTGTTTCAAAAGTTCCTAGTGTTTAGGTAAGTGTTTCTTCAAGAAAAATAAAGCCATGTTCTTTTCTCTTCAGAAGGATGCGTCAGGTTGATGATCTGTAACTATCCCTGGCTTAGTGTTCAGAGCCAGATGTAACTGAGGGACAAAGAAACACTATTCTACTACAATTACCTAAATCCCCATTCTGAGACTTCACCAACATAGACATTTCCTAACTCTCTGTACCTGCTCCATGATTCCACCATAAGTTCCTTTTTTTTTAATTATTAGGCCATAACCTCCTGCCAATAGACAAGCTGAAGAACAACCCAATCACAAGAAAAAGAAACCATCTGAAGACGACTGACTAGCTAAAAGATATATAAACAGTAACTGATAAAACCATTAATTAAGGCATAGAAGAAATACATAGATGAAATCAAAATTCGTTTAATGTACTTTGCTTTTAAGTATTAGAGCTGGTGTATAGAAAGCCAGATTTGATCTCAAGAAGACCCAAGTTCACATTTAGCCTCAGACCCTTATTAGCTGTGTGAGCCTGGACAAGTCACTTAATCCTCTTTGCCTCAGTTTCTTAATAAAATGAATTGGAGAAGGAAATGGCAAATCAATCACTTCTGTATCTTTATTCATGACTGAAACAAATTAACAGATAAATATTGAGTTAAAAAAAATGGGGAATGATGACAAATATTGTTTTCAGTACTTCAGAGACTTGTCTTACCATCAAGGCAAAGTTCCCCAAAAATGTGTTTCTTAGTCATTTAAGGCAACAAATATGAGAAGAGTTAACACTCAATTTAGTGATAGTCTCCTTGGATTCTGCCCCCTTCTCTTCACAAGATGCATTTTGCTAATTTATACCTAGAACAATAGTTCCCAACAAAATACCTGAGATTTTTTTACTTCTGTTCGCCCCCCCTAGTTCCAGTGACCTTAATGGTTTTCTCTGCAGGTTTTTCTTTTCCAACTTTTAATTTTTAAGCCAATTACACTATTTTAATGTGGCAGTGTCTACTACTCATGCACAATAAATTCTCAATATTTTAAAGTTTAAAATCTTCATTAAAAATATAATTGAAATATCAAGACATTATGGCAAAGAAATGTCTAGCGTTAAAAAACAAAACAAAAAACCATTTATGTATAAATCTACAAAACAGAATGAAAAATGCTAGTATTAGAGTGGATTATGGAAAACATATGTTATGTTTTTTAATGTATGTTAATGAGGATGAAATCTATTTTAATGATAGGTTTCAGTTAAGGTGTTGTTCCTCAAAGTAGGCAAGGAGAGTTCCCAGTTATTCTCCATCTGTAAAGCAGGAGAGATGACAAAGGAAAGACCAGATGGACTATTTTGCCCAATGGAAAGCAGCAAGCAGTTGCTCTTTCTTCCTCAGTTTCACTGGCGTCATTTAAAAGTAACTACTTCCAATCACAGTAGATCTGGGTCAGGATCAGGGCTGGATTGGGCTGAAAATGGAAGGAAAGAGAGGTAAGTGTTTAAGACATGATAGAGCAATGGAAAAGAACCTTGAAGCAAATTCCGAGGCCTCTGAAATTGATATAAGCCACAATTATGGACCAGCATACATTTCTAAGCTGCAGAGTGACATGGTCAAAACAACATTTAAAGATGATTATTGCTGATATGTGTAAGGTTCGGTGCTCAAAAAACAGAGATTGACAGGAGGGAAGCTGGATTGTAAAGTACCACAATATTATGTATGGTGAAGCAATCGAGATTTTGGACTATCTATCACAATGGCCACAAAAAATGAAGAAGAAAGGGGTATGGTTAGGAAATGATCAGTCCAATTTGCTCCTAGATTACAAACAGGAAGCATCATTAATAAGCAGACAGTAGTTCACAAAGTTTCCAAACTCAGGACCCTGGATTTTGAAAAAGATAGTCAGTCATTCAAAGTAACAGAGAAACTGGGAGTAAGTAGTTAGCCGGGAAATGGTGGGCTGGATTTTGGACATGTTAAATTTGGTTTCTAACAAAAATTACAAACTATAGATAATAAGGAGTGAAAGTTCGAGTTTTTAATAGGTCTCAGTTCAAAATTCATAAATGAAAAGTTTCTTTCCCACCACTCAATTTTCCTCATAAAATAAGCATTTACCACCTCCCAAGGATGTTAGGAGGATGTATTGCACAAAGCCTCCAAGTTATCATTAACTAGTGCCATGTGACAGTAAGTATTCTGCTTATGTCCATTTTGGGAATGGATATGATGTAAACTTCTGAGCCTAGCTCTTGAGGGAGGCTGACCAGGGTCAGAAGGAAAGGTAAGCCAGAGCATACATAAAAAAGTTGAGGGAACTGGGAGGATAGAAAACTCAGAACAAGACAAACTGTAGTAAAGTATTTGGTGGGTCATATAAAAGAAAGATTAGATTTGTCCTTACTTGGCTACAGAGGATAGACTTAAGAGTAATTGTTCTAATTTTCAGAAAGGCAAATTTTGGCTCAGTGTATATGAATAGGTATTTTATTACATAACATAAGAACAGCATATAAATATATATATCTGTATATAAAGAATATATAGTTAGGAAAACTACACTAAAATGAAATGGGACTGCCTTAAAATAGTCATTTTTTTTAATCTCTGAAAATGTTCAAGCACAGAGGTTTGGATGACTACTAGTCAGGAGTAATATAAAGGGAAGCTATTGTTCTAAAAGGGGTTGGACTAAGTAACCTCTAATGTCATTTTTAAACTCTTAAGATTCTACAACTTTATGACTGGCAGACAACTCACAGAACTTCATGGACTTAACCACAACTCCATGCAGTGATGCTGCATTGCTAAAAATAGAATGGGGCACTCTAACCTTCCCATGGACTGTGGTCTACTTAGCCTTAAAAAAAAATGCTGCTTGTCCTAGGGCCTTTCAACAGTCAGCCAACCTGGCATAGTACCTCATGCTGGAGTTTGGTTCAAATCCCATGTCTGACTAATATGTAATCTCTCTGAGCCTCAGTTCCTTCATCTATAAAATGGGTGATTTCACATAGTCTTCTATAGTAACTTCACAATGTTTATTGGGAGGCTGAAATGGTTTAATGTATGTCAAGGGTTTTTTAAAACCTTAAGGTTCTTTGTAAATATCAATTTTATTATCGTTGTTGCTCTCATTGTTATCTGTGTACCAAGCAGTTTCTCTCAGATCATTTCATTTTAAGCCTTCTTTATGTTCCTGAAATAACTAAATCCAAGTTAATTACATTCCAACAAAACAGATGAAAAAAAAATTGTTCAATTGCAAGGACTTCACTTATGTTACTGGGAGGTGATCGTCGCATGCCTTTACTTCAAGCACCCTTTGGTTATGAGAGTTTTTTGTTTATTTGCTTGTTTTTTCAGTTACCTGATTCCTCACCCAAAGTTTCTCTTTTTGGACAGCGTGGGCCATGCATCACTTGGCTGTATACAACATAAATATCCACACCTCTTCTAACCCGAGTTGGGAGTCAACTGTACCAAAGCTTTTGAGAGCCAGTACTGGAAGATCTTCAAAGAGAAACTGCCCATTAACCACAACAGCAGCTGCTGGCTGGAGCATGCAATTTAAACCTCTGAAAAAAGAAACTGTGGCTTTTGAAATTTAAACAAGGAGGTACCACTTGTAATTACAAACATTCCAGTGGGTTCCTTCCTTCATTGATGGTTTCCAAACAAAAGCTTTTTATTTGATTTTGGTGGCACTCCCCAAATACTCAATGTAGGCATTCCTTTGTGCTTTCTTGTACCGGGTCCAGTTCCCCAGGAAAGATGCAGGAGGCTTTTACCTGGCCAGCTCAATTCGTACCCCACTAAAACCATCATATGTGTAATTATTTGTTTGGCTGAAAACCAGAAAATCAAATGCTTCAGATTTATGGTCCACATTAAATACAATGCTCAAGAAAAAGCTTGTTTTTCTAAAAACTCTCATCCCATGAACCTCTCTGAAAATGGAGCCAACAGCTTTTAAAAGGAGGGCAAAAAAAAGCTCAGAGGATTACCGCTAAAGCATTCCAACACTTTGGACTAAATTTAAAAGTTATACTTTTTAAAAATAAATGCAGAAATGTACTGTTAAATGTAATTAAGTTCCTTTTCTTTTCTCCTCTTCTGCCCTGAAAAATAAAAGAACAACCACAAAATACATCCATTTTTCATACGGGACTCAAGTACCAAGTATTTTGTAATTACATGGATTATAAAATACGAAATGTAAATAATGGCCAGTCCAAAATATCAAAAGGGAGAATAAACGTATCTTTCTTTTGTCTTCACTGTTTCTAACATCTACAAGCATAAAAGTATACAAGTATACGCCACTGAAATTTTAAAATATCTAACATACCATTAAAATGTCTTGCAAAACCACTAAACTAAGATAAACCATGCCAAGAACAGCATACAAAAAGATCTCTGAATTTAAAAGAGCTGTTAGACTCTTAAACTGGTCGTTAGAACCATTCTTCTGAAACTTCCTGCTGCTTGCCAGCTGAGTGACCTGAGATTAGTCACTTAACCTTCTCTGAGCCTCTGTTTCCACATCTGTAAAATAACAATAATGACATTGGCAACGATATATACTTCACAAGGCTGAAATCAATGAGACTTTGTGGAAAATATTCTCTAAACAACAAAGCACTCTGTAAATATGTAGTCATCATCATTATTAAATTTTTCTTCCTTTAATATTATTTTTCCAGATAAAGGAACTTGTTCATATAAATGGAAATTGCCAAACTGATCAAGGTAAAACAAAGCAACTTAAAACTGAAGAGTGGGGAGACAACATAGAAAAGAACTCTGACTCTGGAGTAAAGAACTGGATTAAAAATCTGCTTTGGACATTTCCTCCTCCTGTGACCTCAGGCAAATGACTCGACTTCCCCTAAGCCTTGTTCTAGTCTTCTATGAAATCTGGGAATTGAATAACGTGGCCAAGATCTCTTGGTCACTTCTAGCTGTAGCTGCTCGATCCTATGTGGAACTTCCATTTCCTCATTCTTATAAAACCAGGCTTAAGCATTACAATGAAGCATCAAATCACCAAACAACATTTACTAAAACCAAAGCCCTAACCTATCCCAATCAAGAGTGTAAGCAAGACTCCAAAATAAACCCAATCCCGGCAGCAATCTGATCCACTGGGCTCTGATTAGTTTTTCTACCAGCCAATTTACTACCCAATGACTTCATTCTTCAACAATTCCTTTCTCACTTTCCTCTCTTTTGCATCTAAACCAAATAAGCTCAGCATTGGATTTGCCAGTGAATGTGGTCACGGAAATGTCTATAAAGCACTCTGTAAAACTTTAAAGTGTTGTATGTATACATGTGTATGTATATATCTGTGTGTGTGTGTGTGTATGTACATGGTAATTATCATTAGGGATACTAATAACCTTACTATTAACAATATTAATGCTAGTAATTAGCAATGCTAACAGTATTATTACTAGAATCAGTAATTACAGATACTAACACCAAAATTATTATTAGTGATACTAATAATAGCCATTCTTATGATCATCTATACTTGCCCCCAAATTGTTTTGGGGAAAACCTAGAACTGCTTTCGATCCCAATAAGAGAATGTCCTAATTCTGATCACAGCTTCTTATCTTTTGTAGAAGTAGTATCATGAGTATTATGCTGAAAAGAAAGGACAAATATGGATGTAGCTAAAATAAACCTATTTCTTCCCGAACATAACACTGAGACCACGGATACAATCGCCAACTCCTAAAAAGGATTTCTTAGACAGCTTTTACTATACTATTCAATTCCAGTATACGGCCAATTAAGTCTAAAGGTTTTAGGGTCACTTGTTAACACTAAATAAAATCCTGATAAAGACAAGTCCTTTTTTCCGCAGGTAAATTCTCGTAATTCCAAAGATTTCTGGAGATAATTATTCCTGAAGCCTCCAAATTCTCAAAATTTTCTGAAATGCGAACGTTTCACCTTGAACGATGCCGTGGCTGGGCATCTCTGTTCTATGGAAGATGAGAAGAAGTTAATGAGAAAAATCCTTGACTAGATAGGAAACAGGTACCTTGGGCTCTAGTCCTAGTTGTCACTAATACATTGTGTACTTAAGTAAGTCACAACCTCCAAGTCAAAGTTTCTTCACCGATTATCAAGTAGGAAGATGGAAATAAATGGTCTCTATGATCATTAAATTTCTATAAGCCTATAAAGATCACAGGCTCCTCAAAGGTGAAATTAAAAAAGACCTCCTTATCCCTGAAGGATTTTATTTACAAAGAAATGACCGTGTACATTTGTCTGTGGGTATACATACAATATATATGCTTCTGACACGTACCATTAGAAGCTTTTATGGGACTAATTAGCTCCCAACTCAAAGCAGCAAATTTTCAATTCTGCAACAGATGTCGCTGTGTGATTTCTCCCTTCTATGCTGGTGTTTCTCAGTTAATAAATGCCCAGTGCAGCGGTCAGTAATATTCTTCTTAACTGCATATATACAAAGATGAGATTTTGTGTTCTGATTTCCTTTTAGTTTTTTTATCTAATACTGGGAAGTTTTTTTTTTCAATATCATAATGTCGATTACCCTTGACTCAATTTAACGGAGTCCTCATTAAAATGAACCTTATTTTAAAGTTACATTTTGTGCCAGTAAGGGTTCCAAGTGGCAGATACAGCACTTAAAAGAAATCATACACAGAAGGGTGAAAAAAAAGACTCTAAGATAACAATGTTATAAAAAAAGTTTTAAAGCTTGAATATTGTTTAGTGAGCCAAAACTCCAGGCCAAGAAGCATTAAAAATTCACCGTGTATAAAGCTAAAATTTACCAGGTATGGGCAAAAGTCACAATAAACTCCAAGAGTAATGCTATATATAAGAAAGGCAATAGACACGAGAACCTAGTTTTCAAGTGGCAAGTCTAACAGTGCAATAAAATAAAATAAAAGAGTTAATATTGCAATTGCAAAACAACTTAGCCTGACATTCGCTATCAGATGTCACACAAAAGTGTCATCTCTTCCTGCTACAATCACCATCTCAACAGGTAGCACTTTCTCCATGTGAAATGCGGACGTAGGAGGTGGATCCTGAAGAATTATCTTTTAAGCAGAGGAATCAGTCACCTTTCTCTGCTGTAAGGGGAGCTCAGGAAGATGAGCAGTCAGTGTGTCCTGGATTCATCTTCTCTCGGACCAACTCCAAAAGGATGAGAAGTCAGGAAGAGAGGAAGTGAAAGTGTCACACCAGTTTGCTTCTTCCCCATCCCACTCCCCTTTACCAAGAGGGCCATTGGGGAAAACTGGATAGAGCATGTACAACATACATATGAATAAAGCTCTTTGTTCCACAGAACTGCCTGCTCTTTTATTCCCCCCTTTTTCGTATTTGTTCATTTCAAAAGATTGCTCAATGGGTCTCTTGTTCTTCCAAAATGTCCCAGGCAAATAATGCAAGCTTGTCTCGACACACAAGTCACTAAATGAAGCCTTGTGTGTCTCCAGTGACACACTGTAAATATAAAGTGGCATTAATGAGGGATATTTTATCAAAGCCATCACAGACGAGAGCAAGTCCCTCCTGCAGGGATTCAACTAGATAGAAGGAAACATAACAATACCAAGGGTGGCACTTTGCAAAGTCTCCTTTCCTGGGAACATTAGCGCAGACAAGCCATTACAGAAGGGATCCAGCTTTGAGCTGCCACCCAGAGGACTGCCACCTACCATTGAGACCCACTTTCTAACACCCACCAAAGGAAGAAGAATCAACTACGCTTCCTTCACTCAGATTTTAAAATGATGTTATCAGACATGCAAACAAAATAGAGGAAACAAGCTATCTACTCTGCCGGTGAGTTTAAGTAAACCTAAGCAACCCCATTTTAATTGCATGCTATTAACATCCATTTCATCCAAACCAACACCCAATAAGATGGACAGGGAAAATTTCTCTTTCAAAGACAGATGGATCTGGCTTTGTGGAGGAAAAGAATCAAGATCTACTGCACAGGCCTTCTGTGGCCTTCTTTAGCTTTTCCAGGATAAATAAAAATGGAACTAGACCAGTGGAAGTTAGGAGGCAGCACCAACAGGTTTTCTTTGATTCCGAACGGGAGGCCTCTGAGCAGGCTCAAAGCTTTTGTAAGCGTTGAGGGAGAAGAGCCCCACCCTCCTACCCCCTTCCCTCAAAAATTCTCCTCTGGAGTCTAAGACCTGTAGCTACAGCAAAGAGCCCCGTAAATGCCACCGCCAGGTCAGTATTACATATAAAAATAATCTCAAGGAGGAGTCATCCAAAAATACATTACTCCCTACTGCAAATCAAACCCAATTACTTTCTAATTTGAACACAATCTGATAACCAGCATACAAACAGGGATGTACACAAGAGCAAGAAGCTGCTTCCATGGTAACTGGTAACAGAATTTTCATGTAGCTTTGACATGCACGGTTGAGTTCCCGATCTCTCCTTTACAAGTCAGCATATATCCCACTCAGGGAAGGCAACTTCTTACAGAGAGATAGTTACAAATATAGTACTGTTACTACTAACACCACTCCTTCAATGAGCAGGCTTGACAGGGTATGCATAATCTAATAGTACTTTGCAGTGATTACAGATCTCCCATTTTTCGTGGAAAGGAAATATCCCCAGCAGCGCTTTTCCCTCTTTTTTGCAGCCAATACAAGTCTATTGTTGCTTCTATTATGCGCCAGTTACAGAGCCTTTACACACACACTCACGTTTAACTGACACTGGCGCTTTTTACAATGCAGCAGCATGAGGGATCTCTTTCAGGAACATTTTATTGAACCCATCCAGTCTCAGACATCACCCGAAATGAAGTTGTAACTACACCGGCATCGGCTGAGCCCAAACCCAATTACCTTGTAACTCATAAATTAAGAATTCACACAAGAAAAGCACATAAAAACAACAACAGGAGCCAGACAGGAAAGGAAGAAAAATCCTCGGTGGAGAAATGGAATCCGATGTCAGATTCTCACTCCCCCACAGAGCCAGTAGCTGGGCTCTCGCAGACCGAGGACTTTCCAAAGCCAGTTTCCTAGGGAAGCGGCCAAGGCAGCCACTACAGATCTCAAGGTGCCCCCACCAAGAGACCCTCCATTCACTACTAGGTGCGGTGTTTACATAACTGGATGTCCTCTATTGTGTAAACAAAAGGGACCACGAAAGCACGGCGGGGGCCACGGTGCCTAAGGCACCCCGAAATCGGCACCCCGGCCCTAGGAGAGGGGACACACACCGAGGGGCTCGGGAGGTGGGGAGTGTGCTCCCGGATCCTCCACCACTTGTTGCTGCCCAAGTCCTGCTGCTCCTGCTCTGTCTGCAAGGAGGCTTTTGCAGGCGCAGAGGCTTGCTGCATCCCCCCTCCCCCGCGCCCTCCTCCGAGCTCCCCACTGAATCCTCAGCGGGTAGGAAGGCGTGGGGAAAATAGGAAGATGTGGCGGGTGGCGGGAGTGGAAAGGAGGGGTGCAGCACTGCCGGCCTCACCGCTGGGGAAGCGCCTCGGCTCCCTTTTGTTAGCGAAAGCAAACACTGCCCTCTTCATTCCCAAACGCGCCAACGCGCCCAGCGCCGGGGCAGCCCCACATCGTGCTTCTCCAGCCAGGGCTCGGCGTTTTAAACAGGGCGGGGGGCGGCGTGCCCGGTCCCCGAGCAAATCCAGAACCATACCCCGCCCGGGGGGGTTCGGGAAATACTACCCGCTCCGCACTTGACACAAAGGCTGCGGGAAAGGGGGGGGAGCAATGAGAGGTGCATCCAACGCCACCATCATCGCCAGCACCACCACCTAGGGCTGGCCAAAAAGAGAGGAAAACCTCTTTCCGCCAGCCCCTTCCCCTGCTCTCCTGGAAGGGGACTCCGTCCTCCGTGCAAGTGGCGGGCTCCGAGCGCCCGCTCGCAGCTCCTCCTTCCCGCAGAGGCGGCGAGAGCGGCCGCCCCCCGCGCAGAGGGGCTGGGGGGAACTTTCCAGCCTGGAGCCCAGCCAGGGAGATCCGCAGCCAAGGGGAGGAGAGAGGAGGGGTGCAATCCCGAGGGTGGAGGCGGCTCGGAGGGAAGCACCAGAGGAGACTGCGTGCAGTTTGGGGAAGCGGGCGCGGGGGGTGAGGGGGAACCCAGATCGGGGAGCAGAAGAGAGGGCGACAGACAAGTCTGGGGGTGACAGACACCGAGAAGGAGTGGTGACTTGGGGGGACGTGAAGTCACGAGAAACCTGAGGGGGTCTTGGCGAGACAAATGAGTTGGATATTGGGGAGGGGGCTCCAAAGGAGCAAAGCCGCAGCCCCCGGTGATGTGCAAGTCAGACGAGCAGTCGGGAGTTGAAGGGAAAGGGGGATCGGAAAGATACTAGGGCTCCTACGCTCTTCCCCTCCCCCATATCCTCCGACCCCGGGAAGCCAAGAGCCCCCCAATTCTTCCCGGCTACCCAAACCGGGCAGCCGGAGCTGCTGCCATCCCAGAGGGGTCCCTGGCTTCCGACAGGGCTGGGAGGAGGATGGGGAATCACGGATCCCCGCAAACCCGCCACTCCTCACCCCGCTGCGATCGCGCCCAGGCGAGGTTCCCGTGCACGCTCCTTCCCCTTCAGATTTATGAATTGGGGAGGGTAGTTGTCATGGAAACGGCCTCCCCCTCTTGGAAACGACTGCTGGGGGGGTGTGGAAATTCGGGGAATCGGACCCCCAGCGCTGGCACCTACCTGTGGGGATCAGCGCCGCGGCCGAGAGAAGCAACAGCAGCAGTCGAAGCCGGAGCCGGAGCCCGGGAGGCGCCGCCGCCGCCGCCGCTGCCGCCGCACACAGGGATCCGCTCGGCAGCACCGCACTCGCCATGTCGGGCACCTGCCTCAGACTGGCGGCCGCCGCTTCCTCCAGCGTCCGACCGGCCCGCTAATTAGATGTTAATGAGATGCGTTGGGGCGGAGCCCGTCCTGGCCAATCGCAGCGCCCCCTCCCGCTCTCTTCTCTCTGGGGTCTCCCTCCTCCCTCACCAACCCCTCCCGCCCCGCCCCCGCCCCCCTCCCCCGCCCCACGCAAGCCGATCGGCGGCGCGCCCGCGCCACCTAGGGGGAGGGGTTTATGCAAATATGTTTATGTTAATAAGGGTCGGGTTCGCTTCCCGGGGATCAAGGTAAAAGTCTCCTCTCCGGCTTGGAGCGTGTGGAGACCTACCCTCCGCGAGACCGTTCTAACTTCCTTGCACACCTTTAATAAGGATGTTTATATCAATCTGCACCTCCAACCGGAGGCTAGGTCACTGCCCTGGGAGATGGTCCCAGCCCTCCTCCCGGAGCACCTGGCCTGGGGAAGGGCCACTGCAGATGTCCGTCACTCGCCTTCCACGAGAGGAAAAGGCTCCCGGAGCTGAGGACCGACTGCTCAGGGGTGGAGAGTAAAAATGCATGTCCCCGGATTTACAAAACAATCCTGGAGACGTGCGTGGAGCTGCCCGAGTGGGAAGGGGAGAGGGAGCCTCTGTCTTGCAGCTGTTGATTTAGCACCAGTTAGGAAGAGGAAAGCTGGAGACTTCACCCCTCCGCCCGGCCCTCCCGGGTCCCTCCTAAGGGCGGTCAGTCTCCAGAGAAGCTAGCGCCGAGACCGGGCGTGCTCGGCCCTTTTCCTCCGAACCGAACTGTGGGGTGAAATAAAATAAAATCTATTGGGATATCTGTCTGTGTGTGGTGGCGAGGAGGGATGCTGCTCTCCTGCCAGCCGCAGCCCCAAGTCGCCCCTTCACAAACGCTCCATCCAGGGCCTGGGGCTTCATTCCCACCCCTCCGCAGGAGGAGCTCCGCCAAGCTGCCCCGACAGTTTTTCTGGTCTTTTTTTGCCCCCTCTTCAGCCAGACAGCAGCGATCTTGTTTGTCTGCTTTTTAATTACTTATTTTCTTTTCCTCCCGAAGATAGTATGTGCTCTGACCCTCCGTTACTCAAGCATCAAATTGAAGGACGAGCTGTATTAAGTATAAAGGTTTATAATAATTTAAGTATTCATAGAATGCAGAACAATAAGATGTAGGAAATACAATTTGCATAATAAATATCAATATCACAACAGCTAAAACAAACCATGACAAATTATCTGTGGCTAAATGACCGGGAGATTATGGAATGTAAATTGCTAAGACGGAGCGGGGCTCTAGGACGGCTACCCAGAAATGAGTCGCCTAACCCCTTATCCTCGTCTTGGAAGGAAGAAACCATGATACAAAAAAAAAAAATTAAAATTAAAAAGGGAGCTGAGATCCTGTTAGCCACCCTGGCCGTTAGCCTCAGAAAGTCTTCTTTCCTCCCTTATGCAACAACTGCCACGGGAAGATTGTGCTGTCTTCAGAGCCCCCGACGCTGGGCTTCAGGATTTCTGCTCCTGCTTTCTGAAGGGAAGGCCATCTACCCAGACTCCCCGGAACATCCAGCAGGTGACAGAACTAGCCGGAGCAGGAAAGATGGGAGAGAGAAGGGTCAGAGGAAACTGGCCAGCAAGAATCATGTGTCATCATGGGGAAAACTGCCCGGTCTCTGAAGACCTGTTGTAAACACGGCTTCAGATGAGGCTGGGTTGGCTTTGGCAGAGCCTCATCACTTATTCCTATAGGCCAGGCGAGGCCGGGCGCCGGCTGATTAAGCCGGGACTGTGTCAGGTCCGAGAAGGCGGCTTGGTCCGGTGGAAAGAACTATGACCACGGAGTCAGAGGAACGGGACTCGAATCCTGCTTTTAACATTGATTAGATGGATGACCTTGAGGTTCAAATACTGCTTTCATCATTCTGTGTTCAAATCCTGCCTTTGACGTTTACAAATTCAACTCCTTAGGCCTTAATTTTTTCATCTGTAAAAAATGAGCAGTGTTTACAACAGGTCTTCAGAGACCGGGCAGTTTTCCCCCATGATGACACATGATTCTTGCTGGCCAGTTTCCTCTGACCCTTCTCTCTCCCACCTTTTCTGCTCTAGCTAGTTTTGTCACCTGCTGGATGTTCTGGGGAGTGTGGGTAAGATGGCCTTCCCTTCAGAAAAAAAAATGGACTAGATAGATGACCTCTGGGGTCTCTCTTCGCACTAGATGTACGTCCTATAATCCACAGAGGGGTTGTGGGCAATTTTTTGTGATCTAGCATTAAGGGATAATGTGTAAATGGTGGAGATAGAAAGAGAGCCAATCTTGGAGGGACCACTGAGAAATCACTTAACCTCCCAGACTCCCCCTCTCCTTCCCCCCAACTCTCTTAAGACTATAATTATAGACAAACTGCTTGAAAGGAGGGAGTTTACACACCGAGAGTTCTACACACTATTACAGAGCTAAAAAACAAATGTGAAAATGATACTTAAATTAGAGCATGGGGTTCTTTTAAGCCAGGACCTCAGAATCTTTTTATAACAAGATCACAGAATCCGTCTAAGGTATAGCGAATTTTATGAAACAAGATCTACGGAAAACTATAGCCTGGACCCAATCCTCCCACACTCAGAACACAATATGGGGACGGTGGAATACGTGGGGTGTTTTCATCTCGCTTCATTCTCTTGGCACATGAAATGGACACCTACTCAAATTCCCAGTTGGCAAAGAATAACAGTGGATATTACTGCGGGAAATGTTAATGCTGGGTGACTTACCTCAGCAGAAGAATGCAGATGGCTTCTGAACAACATACAACTTCCTCTACCTGTGTCAGTGGGAAGCAAGGATAACATCAGTCATTTCCCTCTAGTAGGGAAACTAAGGCCTTTGGGCGCTGCATCTGTATGAAGAGGAGCACAGAAGAAAGAACTCAGGATTAAGATTTTGCTTCTCTTTCACTAGCCATACTCCTCTCCCACCCCCAACTCCTTCACACTGAGGTTCTCGCCAATTGCTTTAACATATGGAACATGTGAAGAACGGATCAAATTCCCACAGCCGCTAAATACAAGTTATGACTACTCCTGCTTTTTCATAGTAAAGCTCGTCATTTTCTGCTTCATGGACTAGAACTCCACGCCAACTAGAAGTTCCAATTCTTTTTTTTTCCCTTTGCTACTTGGATTTAGCCGTTTTGGGGAACCAGATGGTGTTTTTGCCATTTATAACCGATAATCAATTGTTTTGTGAATTTAATTTTCCAAGCAAGAACTGAAATACTTAAAAATCAAAATTCCAATCTGGGTACTGCTTGTGTTGGAAGAAAATTTTCAGAAGCACCAAGAGCCCAGCTCTTTTGCAGAGAGAACTTTTTTAAAATGTATTTTTTTAAAGAGCCCTTATCCATATCTATCTTTATATATGTGTGTGTATGTGTGTGTATATCTATATCTATATCTATTCCCTTTCCAAAAACAAATAAGAAGAAAGAATAAATAAACTGAAAAATAAACACTAAAAGAAGAGATAACATCTTTGGGGAAAAGACTGAGAGATAATCAAGGGCTTCCTTTTTAAAAATCTAATCACTGGGCAATTTCTGAGTTTGTGAGCAAATTAACTAGTGAAAAATGCAAACTAATGACAAAGCAACCGGGACTCTTGGTTGATGAAAGATTATCTTATTGTACATGTGTGTTAGTGCTGACTGACTGTGCTACCAATTTCACACTGTCCTTAGAAAAGCATTTTAATCTCTAAGCCTTAATTTTCCTTTTTATGAAATAATATTAACACTAGTTTTCTCTTACTCATGATGCTATTGTGAAGGAAGATGGCATATTAAAAACTATGGTTAAATTATTCATTCAACAAATATTTATTGACTTCTTAACTGTTCTTGAGGCTAGTCATAGGAAGTTGGGGGGGGGAGGTTGTTGGGTTTTTTTTTAATGTCACAGTCCTCAAACATCCTTCACTGTATTCTACTAAGGCAGATAGAATATGTTTACAAATAACAAAAATGGAGTGTAATGGGACAAAGGAGATCCAAAAAATCCTAAATAGATTTTTGAGAGGGACCTTAGATTTTAACTCCAACCTCCTCATTTTACAGGGGAGAAACCAAGGTCAGAGAAGTTGAAAAACTTTAGCAATCCTATAAACTCCTCAATATGCAAGACTTTATGCTAATTCCCAGGGACCCAAAGTAAAACATTTTCTACCCTAAAGGAGCTTACATTTTAGTAGAGAAAACGTTGCATACAGAGATAAGTAAATTACAAAGGAGAAACAAAGAACACAAAAGTTATTTAATGCAGGGAATGGTGTTTGAGGAAAGAGAAAAGTACGGGAAAGGGATGAGAATCCGTAAAGGCGCCAGGTAGGAAGATCTGAGTGTCCGGCCTGGACTCTAGAGTCTTTCTGAGTCCAAATCTGGCCTCAGATACTTATAAGCTTTGTGACTCTGTTTGCCTTAATCCTGTTTGCCTTAGTTTCCTCATCAGTAAAATGAGAGGGAAATGCCAAACCACTACTGTATCTTTGCCAATAAAACCTCAAATGGGGTCACAAAGAGACGACACAATGGGCTGAATGACCATAATGGGAAGATTCAGCCTTAAAAATGAGCTTCTTCAGAACCACGGTTCCCAAAGGTAGAGGTGAAGGAGTTGTTCATTCCAGGCCTGGGAATCAACCTGAGCAAAGGGGAAAAGAAATGGAAATGGAATATGGGGACACTATAAAGTTAGCAAAAAGTGGTCTGGCCAGGTCCTCTGGTTCCAAACCCAGTTCTTTTTTCATTGCACCAAATAGCTTGACCATATATTCTAGGGAAATTGAGGGAGAAAAAAGGACATGAAAAGCAGGATAGAGAAAGAAAGAGAGGGAGAGGGGGAGAGAGAGAGGAAGAGGAGGAGGAGAAAAAGGAGGAGGAGGAGGGGGGAGAAGAAGAAGAAAAGATACAAGAAGAGAAGAGAGAAAGGAGAGGGGGAAGAGAGAGAAGCCATGAAAAGAGAAAAAGGAAAAGAAAGAGAGAATGATAGAAAGGAAAAAGAAAGAGGGAACAGCCCGTATAAATGCAGGGAGACAAGAAATAGCATGTCAAGTTCAGTATAAGTCAGTATGTTTAAAATATTCAACACCGGCCTACTATGCTCCAGACACTTGTACCATGATTAAGACTAGTCCCTGCTCTTTAGGAGCTTCTATTCTAATGGATCAATGGATAATACATAAAGTGAAGTTGAAAGGGGGAGAGGAGTTGGGGAGAAGAGATATCTTAAGATAGGAGTAGAAAAAGTTTGGAGAGTCATAAAGCTGGGAAAGGAAAGAAGAAAAACAATCTAAAATGAGGTTGGAGTCAGATTATGAAAGGTATTAAATAGCAGACTTGCAAGTTTTTATTTTATTCTAATGGTGAGAGGGGACCACTGAATATTTTTGAGCAAGATAATTAATTCTACACCTTAGGAAGTTTATTATATTGAGGTGGTACATCAAATAGAGCCTGGTATCAGGGAGACCTCTGAAATCCAAACACTTGACTGTGTTACCCCTGACAAGTCATGTAAACTCTCCTTGCCTCACTTTCTGACTTATAAAATGCAGATAATAATAACAAAGCCTACCTCCTGGGTTTGTGGAGAGCATCAAA
Organism: Sarcophilus harrisii; assembly: GCF_902635505.1. Taxonomy (NCBI): domain Eukaryota; kingdom Metazoa; phylum Chordata; class Mammalia; order Dasyuromorphia; family Dasyuridae; genus Sarcophilus; species Sarcophilus harrisii. The sequence continues at coordinate 492,834,914 of NC_045428.1, forward strand.
GAAGAGAATATTTGTAAAAGGACGCAGCAGAGAGCTGGCACACAGTAGGCACTATATAAATGCTAACTAGCTAGGAGGCAGCAGCAGCAGCAGCAGCCAGTAAGCAATGACAATATCCCAAGTAAGAAGTAATTTGGGTCTATACTGGGGCAATAATAGCGCTGGTGGAGACGTTGACAGGGATGATTAAAAGATGAAGAGACTTAAAGGTGTTGTAGAAGTGAAATCTCCAAGACCTCACAAGGGATGGGATGTGGAAGGTGAGGCAGAGGGAGAGGGAAGATGACTCCAAGGTTTTGATCCCTGATGCTTGAGAGAATGGTGGTGTGCCTTCCACAGAAGTAGGGAAGTTGGGATAAATGTTAGCTTCTTAAGTTAAAAGCAAGATAGTCTTTGAATTAAAGTTGTATTATCATAGAATTCTAAAGTCCCTTAGGGCTATTGTCAGAAAACACACTAAAGAACCATATGATCCATTGGTCTGACCCAGTATGGTATTTTTTATGTTCTTAAATTGAGACTAAGATTATTTTATCTAATTTTAGAGTTTACCATTCTATTCTATTCTCTTCATACAATAAAACTGCAGGTAGATCACATTCCTGACTGTTTGGTAAACATTCTTTTCATATTTATACTCTATATGTTCTCTTCTAAGAAATACTGTCAGTGCCAGAAAAGTGGGATCATTGATAATAATTGAAAATTACATATAATCCATCCCTTAGAGTCAGAATTCTGGTTCAGGTTACATACCCCAAGGAAATTTGCAATGGGGGAACAAGATTTATCTTGAATCTACTAGGTATGTAGTTTTATTTGTTTTGGTTTTTTGAAGCAAGTGGGGTTAAGAGACTTACCCTAGGTCACAGCTAGAAAGTGTCTGAGGCTGTTTGAATTCAAATCCTTCTATCAGGGGACCAGTACTTTTTCCTCTGCACCAGCTAACAGCACCTAACTAAGCATGTTGTTGAATTCACTATTGCCAATAATAACAATAATAATAATAATAATATGAGATTTGGGGAGAAAATATATACATTATATATAATATTTTGCAAACCTTCAAGTGCAATATAACTCAGTAGTAATTATTGTTGGTTTTGTTTTTCTTGTTATCTCATTTCCTAATCTTCAGTGTACTACAGATAAGAAAGGGATCTGAAACAAATTGCTAATTTGCTATTATTCTTTTATATTTAATATTTAATATACTATATTTACTATTATATTAGTAGATAAGACACTGGTTTTTGTAACTGAATAAAAGTGCTACTCTTACAGCAGACAGAATAAGGATGATACATATACTTCATTCTTTTCTCACGTGATTTTCATCTTTTCGGTGAGATCTCTGTATTTTGAAAAATACCATATTTGAAAGTGTTTTTATTCCAAACAGTTAGAAGGGTAAAAGCCTTTGGTATGGAGACATCTATTAAAACGTTGTTCTTCAGTTTTTATGAATCACTGTTATTTCCAGGCCATTGTGGGCAAGTTTTATCTATGATAGTGCGCCAGTTCCAGAACATTTTGTTTGTTGAATTGTCAAGGACATTTTGAGGTCAGTTTCTGTCAGTGCAAGAATTTGTCATCCTTTTGTTTATGATGAAGAGCTAGATTGTAATAGATAATTCTAGACAGCAGGCTGTGTCTTACTGGGTATTCTAGGAGGTCCTAAACTTTTGATGTGTTATACCTATAATGATGTGTTATATAGTTTCTGTAGGTTCCTTCCATTATCTGCATTGAACACAAAGTCTAAATTCCTTAGGGTTAACCCTTCTATAATCTTTGATGTGAATGACTTGATCATGGATGGACATAATAAAATCTTTTTATATAACAAATCCATATGACTCAGCCATTTGTACAAAGCTTCTTTATCCACACATTTGTTATTGATTTAGTTCTTGTGGATATTACCTATGGAGGGCCTTTTGATTCTGCTCATGGATATTAGCTGTTTCATAAATAATAATCCATCCTTTGCCATCCAAAGGCAAATCATTTTCTTTTATATTTGACAAAACTAATAGTAAATACTCATTATCAGCTTTTACTATATTTAGGTAGAATGATCCATAGAACTTCTGTAATATTTTAGCCTATTTTTCCTTTACGGTGAAACTACATATCAATCCTTTTTTTTTTCCTTTGGAATGATTCTATAGATTCAGTGGTTTCCTTTATACCATCCTTTGCTGCTTTCTTACTATTTACCATTATCATTAACAAGTATAAACATTTTAAAATTCAATTCAATAAAAATTAACATTTTTTAAGTACTTATTTTTCAAGACACTGGGAATATGAAGAATTTTTTAAATGGTCAATACTCTCTACCAAAAATAAACTTTGTGGTCTGGAAAGACTTGCATGAACATTGATGCTGAGTGAAGTGAGTAGAACCAAGAGATTATTGTATATAGAAACAACAAGATTATGTAATGATCAACTCTAATGGACTTGGCTCTTTTCAATGAGGTGATTCTGACCCCCAATTTCAGTAGATTTGTGATGGAGAAAGCTGGACCACAGGGACTGAATGTGGATCACAACATAGCATTTTCTCCTTTGTTGTTGTTATTTACTTGCTTTTTTTTTCTTCTCATTTTTCCCCCCTTCTGATCTAATTTTTCTTGTACAACATAATAAATGTGGAAATATGTTTAGAAGAATTGTACATGTTTAACTATTTTGGATTACTTGCTGTCTAGGGGAGAGGAGTGGAGGATGGGGGGAAGGAGGAAGGAACACAAGATCTTGCAAGGGTGAATGTTGAAAATTATTTTTGTATATATTTTGAAAAATTAAAAAAACTATTAATTTTTTTAAATTTAAAAAACAAAAGTAAATTTTTAAAAATTCTTTATAAATCTATCTCATTTGATGAGAAGATAAGTTTATAGAGTTTAAAAGTTACTAGTTTAAGTTATTAAGAGTTCATAAAGTTAAAAAGTTTATCACTTGCCCTACAACGCTGGATGACAGGTACTCCAGATATTATCCTCTGTATCCATGGTCACATAGCCCAAAGTTTAGCATTCCATCCTGTTGTGCCTCTCAAGCCATCTTCAGGTACATGTGGCTAATACATAATGCAGATAATCTGTACTGTTTATGGATTGCCAGAAATTGACAGTAGAGCTAAAATCCTGTTATACTGAAGTCCAGGTTCTTTTTTCATGTTGGAATCTGACTTCTCAAGCACTGACTGAAGAAAAGGAACCTGGTCAGATAAGGAAACCCCTCTGTCATACTGAGATTTTCACAGAACTGGCATTTCTTGTATTAGAATTTTCTCCACCCTTCAAAACAACGAGAGGAAAAAAGTCCAGCACTTTCAGACTCTGAACTATTTCATTCATGAGCTTAACAGTTTAATTAAAGTTTGAGAAAGCAAGGAGAGGGGGTTGTATGGCTAATTTTGTTTATCTTGCCAGCGGGGCAAGGAGATTATATTTGTTAGTGGTTTTCTAATATGGAAGAAATAGCTTGAGAGAACATTTTAACTTGACATTCGATTTCATTGACAGTGACAGACAGCCCAGGGTGGGATGGAGAGATTGTTGCATCAAAGGTAACTCAACTAATTATCGAAAATAGACCTTCGTTTTCCTTTCCAGGCTGAAATGCAATCGGTTATGATGCCAAGAAAAGTTTTCTCTCTCACACACTTTAAAAGTCCTATTTGCCTGATATGATATCATAATTGTCAGATCTGGCTTTGTGATAATTCCATAGCAGTGCAGGCTGACTTACCATGTGGCAGGATTTGGGCAAGATCCATTAAAAATAGATATTGATATCTATAGATTTTCATAAAGCCACACATATAAAATAGCCATATTATTAATATGAGATTGTATCACTCATGCTGCTAAAACATGACAATAGCAATATAACTTTTTGTAATAGGGGTTGTAAACAGCACACGCTCAGAATAGAAATTGCAGTAGAAAATAGCAAGAAGCAACAACTGTAAATTTGTCCTTGGAGTCCTAGGACAGATGAACCCAACTTTCTAAGTTTGCCTCTCTGTTTTCACATGTCACTCCAGTCCCTTGATGGCATTAAAATGGGCTAGTCCACCTTTGTTGCTCCTCTCTCTCTCTTTCTCTCTCTCTCTCTCTCTCTCTCTCTCTCTCTCTCTCTCTCTCTCTCTCTCCTGGTTATTTGTGCCTGACTGGTGGGCTACTTAGAGATTTTATATTTTGGCACCAAAGCGCACATGTTTATTCATTCTTCAGACTCTGTCAACTTAAATCAAACCATTGTCTAGCTTATGACAAACACCAACCCCGAAATTTTCAAAGGGCTGCATGTGGTTTAGCAATGCAACTCACATTAAAGTCAATGTCTGCCTAAATCCTGTGTAACTCTTTGAAAATGTAGGGGTTTGTCAAAAGGGTTCCAGAAAAGGAATAATCAACTTACTGTTTTGCAGATTTAACTGGATGTTTTTTTTTTTCTTTCTAAAAGTTATTCCTGCTCTCTAAGGATGCTTTTCTATCATCGAGCTGGACTCCCACATGGTGCTTTGAATATCTCCTTTTACCTATCCCTAGACTGTGAAGAACTAAAGTTCAGTTTGTTTAAAGATCCGTGTGAAAAAAAAAAAATGGGAGGCTTAATTTCAGTCTTTCATGTTAGCTGACAGCATTGTCACTTGCTAAGCTATTTCTCTAAGACTTTCGTTACAGTACTAATATCTCTCTATATATTTTATTTATGTGGCTTTGGCTGTGATGAATAACACATTTATGCAAAAATCTCAATATATCTACAAGATGCCAATACACAGAACGAGCAAGCTATCCCCCACTGCAGTTAATAAAATGCAGTAAATAGCAAATAGTTTCAGAAGCAATTAGTATAGTTCATGACTTCAATTACCAAAAAAAAAAAAAAAAAAAAAAAAAAAAAAAAAAAAAAAAAAAGAGCCCTTATGATTTCTAATAATTGTTATTTATCTTTCATTTGAAGTAGTCCTCTTATATGCATCAGTTCTGGCCTAGAAATAACATTGCTGGTGGGGGGAGGGTACAACACCATTACTCACTATGTTAGGATAAAAAAAGGGGAATTTCTGTCTAGAACCTCAGAGCAAATGATTCTTTTCAAAGAGCCACTCAATGTATCTTTGGACTGATCCTGCTCTATTCTGTGAACAACTCATTTCCAGGCCCCTAGAGTCAATTGCCTGAGTTCTCAGTCATGAGACCAAGATGAGTACTTTATTTTGTTTATTGATGTGTCAGGAAAATACAATTTTATGACGTACACTGAAACTTGGAAAGAAAGTTAAAACTTCCACATCATAGTACCCTCTTGTGGTAGGAAAATTATCTATCAGGTTCCCCTCCCCAAACAATGTGGGTGAGGATGGTTCTTTTTTCTTTTTTTATTAAAGCTTTTTATTTGCAAAACATATGTATGGGTAATTTTTCACACTGACCCTTGCAAAACCTTGTGTTCCAAATTTTCCCCTCCTTCCCCCCACTCCCTCCCCTAGATGGCAGGTAATCCAATTCATGTCAAATATGTTAAAATATATGTTAAATCCAATGTAAGTATACATATTTATACAGTTATCCTGCTGCACAAGAAAAAATCAGATCAAAAAGGAAAAAAATGAGAAAAAAAAACCAAGATGCCAGCAAACAACAACAGAAAGAGTGAAAATGCCATGTTGTGGTTCACACACAGTTCCCACAAGGCCTCTCTCTGGGTGTAGATGGCTCTGGATGGTTCTTTTTCTTAACAAAGTATTGATATTGTCTTTGACTTAGGGAACTAGCTTGTGCCTTAGATAGGGCTTCCTGGTCTTGTTGTTCAGGCATTTTAAATTTAATTTAATTTTTTAATTGTTCAGGCATTTAATAATTAATTTAATTTTTTAATTTTAATTTAATTTGTAATTTTTTAACATTTAAAAAAATTTTTTTAATCCAATACTTTGTGACTCCATTTGGGGTTTTCTTGGCAGAGATACTGGAGTGGTTTGCCATATCTTTCCTCAGATCATTTTGCAGATGAGATAACCGAAGCAAACAGGATCAAATGACTTGCCCAGGTAGGCCAGGTCTGAATTCAGCAAAATGAATCCTAACTCCAGGCCCAACGCTCCATGCACTGTGCCACCTAACTGCTGGTCCTGGGTACCTAGAACAAAGAAGCCACAAAGTCATAAGGAGCTGGGCCCAGATCCTTGGGCAGCAGATCACCAAGAGTACCATGGAGGCAGAAAGGCTTCCATCAATCAGAACAAGTTTGTCTTCAGCTGAGGGTCCTTCCCCTGCCATAGCTAAGTATATTCTTTAGTTAGTGATTAGATGGACTGTGAGTTTCTCCTTTTGTTCCAGTCTCCTTTGATGTACCAGCCCACTGTGTTAACCTCAGCCCAAAACAACTCCCAAGTCCTAAGTGGGACAGTACATCTGAATATCATGATGGTCATATCCTTGCTAAGGAATTTCCCTGAGGAACAGAGCTTTTCAGATTTAACATCAATGATTTCCAGTCCAGGTAAATGAACCAAATGGATCACAATGATACCTTTTACAAAGAAAGTACTTTTGTTCCGTGCCAGGTATGTCAAAATGATGAGTTTTAACGTGTCACTGACTCTGGTACCCACAGAGCCAAGATGGAAGGAGATTCCTATGGCCAACTAGTTCAGCCTCTTGCTCGGCTCACTACCAGCACCCACCTCATCCCCTCATCATATAGCAACATAGGGGAGTCACTCTAAGTCGAGAGGTCTCGGTCCTGCTTTTCAGAACTTCCAAGAATGGCCAATGTTGAATCTATAGACTGCAACAACCTACAAATGCCTTACCTGATGTTTAAATGTCCATCCCCTCTGTTCAAAATTTACTAAGAACCTTTCACATTTGTACTGAAGCTAACAATGCAATGCTGGTAAATGACATGTGTTCAGCATCCATTGCAAATACAATTTCATTCTGATTTACAATTTACAAAATTATCTCTTCCACCCCCTCCAGATATGCATTGTGGCTCATCCGTAGGCCTTTAGTAACGACTTGTTTTGTTATGAAAATGAAAAAGGGGAAGTGGGGTAGACCAGGGCTTTTTTTTCTTCTCCCCCTCCCTTTATTCTTTGAATGTGATAATAAAACAAAGTCTTTTGATTTTAAAGAAATCCTATTGAGGACCCAAAACTGTCATCACAAGAGCATCACTTCTTCATTATCTGATTCCTTTCTCAATTGGCAGTGCTTTATACAGAGCTGTATTCTTTCAACACTATGATAAAGGGGTATTTGAAATAAACAGAGGAGCCCCTAGTCAGTGAATACCTCAGATTGCTATGGACTGTGACTTTTAAAGCCAGTTCCTAGGAACTCAGCCTTTTTATCTTCAAATGTTCAAAATTAATTTGCCGAACCATACATATGGGCTCTCTCATCACTAAAATCATCTTTAAAACTACTGGAGTTTCAGACTCTGCCTTCCAAACAGAAACAGAAGGATGGCTATTTCTGTTGTGTGTTTTTCCCCTCCCATTGATTTATTTATTTTGAATAATTGAGAAAAGAGATATGTTTTACAGAGGGCAAGAGGGCTGCAGCTAATGCATGGCCAGTGCATACACAACACCAGTTCAACTCAATTATCTAGGGTCTGGGGAGACTCCAACCTGCCCATTTCTGTTTCTCAGAGGCAGCCTGAAAAATCACCCAAATGGAACGGGCGTGCTGAATCAGGTTACAATGGCCAATTCCATATTCTCATCATTTTAAAAAGATTGCTCTTATACTCAGAGAGGCTAATACAGCATTGCAAATAAGTACCAAAAGGGAAAAAAAAATTGCCAGCCTGCATTTTTTACCCAGTTCCCTCTACTAGGGGAGAAGTAAGTAGAGACAAAGGTGCCCCCACCCAAGCAGCCCCTCCCACGTGTGGGAATCCAGAGACTGAAGGGATAGATCTCCGAAGAAGGCTACTCCTGGAGCTCACGTTGAATTCTAGGATTTGCTAATTTAGGACATTTACAAGCCCTTATCAGAGACTTCTTTCTCAGTCAAAACCTCCTCTGATGCCTCGAGAGAGAACAGAGATAAACTTGAGTTCACTCAAGTTACCAGGGGAACAGTAGTTTAGACAAACAGAAAACATTTTCTACTATACGCTGGGTCATTGACTGTGTGTCTATTGTACTAAGAGGGACTCATTAACAAGTTGGACACAAGGTGATGAATTTTTCAACCACAATAATCCTCAGAGACCATCAATTAAATTGTAGAAGTTTGCAATCTGTAGAGAAGAAAGGAGTGTCCAGTATAGTGCTAAGAACATAGTAATGATGCTTGTGGATTCATTGGTTATTATAGTCTTCACTGATTAACCATCAATCTGTGAACTCCTGATATGAGTTTCAGAGACATTAAAGTCTCCATAAAACACAGTGTTTATATTTGCCACTTACTTTATGGAAACCTCAAATGTCTCTGACTGATAATTATTATCCTTATGACTATGGTATACAAGGAAAAAGTCCAAAAGTGCTCCTGCTTTCATCATCATACAGTAATCACGCACAAACTCCTATGTCATAAAATCCTGAAATCTGTTGGTATTGCCGTTAATAAAGGGTAAATGAACTCATTCTGAAATTTCTCCTTGGGCTTCCAGAACTTGTACCCAATTCCACTGTTAATTTAACAAGATTTGTGATTTTGTCTTTGTCAGTGCTCTCACCAACACAGATCACAACCTGTCCACAACTTAATGAGGTTCTTTTTTGGGGGGGAGAGGAAGAGTGTATGTTGGAGTGAAAGTAACTTCACAGAATTAGGGAGAATCTGTAGTGGTCTGCCTTCCAGTAGTACCTTCCAAACTTAGGCTGTTCTTCTCATAAATGACCCCATAGCCCATTAGGGTATCATAGTCAAATCCTTTCCACATTGGAATGACCTCTTAGACATTACATATTGCTGTCATGTTTTTCACAGATGTCACCCATATCCTACAGTGAGGAATCCAATGAGAACTTTAGTGAGAAAAGCATAGAAGAGAAGGGAAAAAATGGTCAGAGAAGTCAAAAGTCAACTACAGCTGTGGACAAAACAAATAGCAAACATCTTACTTTTAACTTTTATTTGCTTTAACCTGTGTTCAAATCCTGATAGTGGGACTTATCTTCATGATGTGGGACCAAAAACTTTATCTCTCTAAGCCTCCTAATTTGTAAATTGAAGAGTTTGAACTAGATAATGTCTAAGGCCTTTTGCAGATCTAGATTCTCTGATTCCACTGGATAAAAGGAATAAGCAAATAGAAATGAATTCAGGATTATTTATCATTCACATCAATGATTACTTATCCTGAGCAAATATGACAACCAACGTGGCAATGGTGCAAATATTTATTTTAGAGTGAAGAGGTATAAGAATGTAAAAAAGAAGACACAGACACATATATGTTATATACAAACAATATATAATGTGTACATATAATATAAATATATAATGTATGCCTCTATAGTGTATAAACCTCTATAGTGTTTATACACATATATATGCATACATATGTGTGTGTGTTTATACAGATACACACATGCACACACACTTTACCTAACATCTATTTCCAAGAACATTTACAATGAAAAGGAGAAATTCTCCTGTCCTCTCTCTGAATTCTATTTATGGATTTTAAAAATCAAACAACCAATATTTAATGCTATAGGCTCTTTATTTGTTTGTCACTGTATGAGATACAAAGAAGTATAAGACATTTTGTACCCTCAATGTGCTTCCAATATAGTTAGGGAAATAGCCACAATCCAAATCTAAGTGTAGAAAGTCTCTTATCTCTGAACCTTTGAACTTGCTCATGTCTCTACTCCCTCTTCACTTTTCCCCTACATAGAATCCTTTTCTTCCTTCAAAACATAAATCAAGCCTTTCCTAAATCAGTTCCCTCTATCCCACCCAATTGCTAGCACTCTCCCTACCAAATAACTTTGATTTATTTTGTATTTTTGGACATATTCTTTTTGTATTATATCTTCTTAATTTTATGTGAGCTCTGGTGACTAGGGATTATTTCATTCTTTTTTTATTTTTTTTTAAATTCCACACTCTAGCAAAGTTTAGTTCTTGATACATAGTAGGCACTTAATAAAATGCTGTGATTGATTAACTGTAAGCAATACTGGGAAGTATATTAGAAATGCCAAAAAAAGAGACAGAATTAATTATGGACTTACCATATAATTATTTCTTATTAAAGTAGATTTAAATATCTCATGGGTCAAATTATAGCTCTGAAGCAAATAAGAAAAGGTCTATTATATATTAAGATTGTCCTAATATGTGGACCTAGTCTTTGGCAAACATATCAATACTTGATGGAGGCAGTATGGCATAGTGGACAGATTTCTTAATAATTTGAGATGTAATCCACAAATGGAATGGGCTACCTCAGGAAGCAGTGGCTCACTGAAAGTGTTCAAACAAAAGCCAAGTGCTCATTTGTTCATTTGTCAGGTATGCTCTAGTAGGGACTTTTTTTTTCAGGTATGAGTTGAATTAAATGGCCATCAAGGTCATTTTCCTTTCTTGGAAATGACATACATGGTCAGACCTGTGCTTTCTGAAAATCACTGTGGAACATTTGTGGAGGGTATATTAGAATGTAGAGAAGCAGGACAATCAATTACAAGTTACTAAAATAGTAAGATGAGAGACATACAGATATTTATACAGGAAGTTTGGATAGATAAGCAGAGAGAAAAAAATGAAAGAAAAAGAGATAATAGAGCGATATATAGTTTATTACACACTTATTACATGCCAGGTATGGTATTAAATGCCAGGATACAAATATAAACAATTAAGATAGTTCCTGCCCTCAAGGAACTAACATTCTAAAGGAAGAAGATAATACATTAAAAAAGGAGCTGGAAGGAGAATGTGACATGTTGTGGAGATGGTATAGAAGTGTCATCAAGGCTTAATTCTGGGCAAAAAAAGATAATAATTCAGTTATCAGAGACTAGCCGAGCTGGTGCTGAGTCCCAGGTGAGGGTTGGGGAGAGATGGGGATAATGTACCAGAGTAACAACAACTCAGGGTAAAGATGGTCTATAAGTGGTAGAGAAACCTGGTTTGGGACAAGATAAAAAAAAAAAAAACTCATCTATCAGAGTCTGTCATCCTAGAGATGGAGACGAGAAAACATACGAGAGATGCTGAGGAAGTAAAACAACAAGATTTAGCAACTGATGGAATATGTGTGGTAAATGAAAGGAGAAAAGGGGAATACAGATTATGAACCCAGGTAATGGGAAGGATAGTATCTTTGACAGAAACAGGGAAGTGTGGATAAGGAGTGGATTTGGAAAGAAAAGGTAATGATTTCCATTTGGGGCATATTGTGTTTGAGATGACTACAGTAATCTTGTTATTGATGTTTAGTGGACTGATGATAATGGGATACTAGAAGGCAGGAGGAACACCTGGACTAGAAATATAGACCTAATGTGTTATCAGCACAAAGAAGATAATTAAATCCATGAAAGTGATGAAATCACCAAGACAAAAAGTAGAAAGCTTAAAAAAAAAGAATAGAAAAAGTGCTTTGGGCTATACCTACAGTTAGGCTATGTGATATGGAAGGAAGAAGGAAAACTTGGAGAGAACAGTGTTATGAAAACTTACATAAGAGAGAAGATGACAGGGGAGAGGATGTCTAACAGTATCAAGTCAAGAGGAATGAGAATGGAGAAAACACAATCAGATATGACAATAAAGAAATTATTGGTAATTTTAGAGAAAGCAGTTTCAGTTGAACACTGAGGACCAAAACCAAATTGTAAAATGTGGAGAAACGAGAGGCAATAAACTTTTCTTGGTGTCTAAGAAAGGAAAGAGATATAGAACAATAGTTTGAGGGGATGACAGTGTCTAGTATTTTTCCAGTGTTCAAGAGACTTGAGTTTGTTTATAGGCAGCAAGGAAGGAGCCAAATAGATAGGAAAAGATTGAAGATTTGGAGAGAAAATGATTGTGGGAGAAATTATTTGGAAAAGATGGGAGAGAATGGCATCAAGGGTACATTTAAAGGAATTGGTCATGGTAAAGAGAGAAGTCACTTCTTCATTAAAGGCTAGGATAAAAGAAGTGAGAATGGGGAATAACTTCAAAGGATTGTGAGATATAGAATAGGGAAAAAGAGGAACCTCAAGATGAACGTTCTCTGTTTTTTAATAAAACATGAAACAAAGTCCTCAACTTTGAGGGTGGGAAAAAGAGTATGTGTGTGTGTGTGTGTGTGTCTGTCTGTCTGTCTGTCTGTATAGGGGTGAGGGAAGGAGGAAACAAAAGAAGTATAGTCCATGGAGTTCCAGGCCAGAATAAGGAAGACTCATCTTCCTGAGTTCAAATCCAGCCTCAGATACTTACTAGCTGTGTGACTCTGGAGTGGTCATTTAACCCTATTTATCTCAATAAAATGAGCTGGAGAGGGAGATGACAAACCATTCTAGTATCTTTGCCAAGAAACTCAAAATGGGGTCACAAAATGAATGATAATAATATATTCACTCATGCTATAAAGTCCTTAAAGAACACCACCATCTTCTTTATTTAGATTTTTTTTTTTAATCTTGACCAAACCTGAAGCTCATCAAAACATTTAGAAACTAGGCTGTCTGACATTCTCTTATAGCCCAGAAAAAAGTAGGCTTTTTAAGTAGGCTTGAACTGCTCTAAAGGGCACCGTGGATGAGCCCCTTCAAGTCTTCTAGGGTAGCGGGCACTTTTTTGAGAGGAAAAGTGGAGGAGGCTAGAATTGGGGATAGGTTAAAGAGACAGGATGGATAGAACTGAAGAATTGAGCCTATAGAGGGTAGAATTCAGTCAGCCAGTCTTTATTAAGCACCTGCTGTATGTTAGGCATTGGGCTAAGCCCTGAGAATATGAAGCAAGGAAGAAGCTAATCCTTGACCTTAAGAAGATCTGCTCCTAATAAGTGATAGAAAAGTGGCCAGAATTCTTTTTAATAATGTTACAGACTGTCACAAACCCCAAGAACTTCTGGAAAACCTGCTCAATGATTATAGTTCAATTACCAAGCCAGCTGGGTGGGACCTTTCCACTTCTGCTTGCTGTTATTCTACATTTCACACAAAATATAATCTGGTTGGAACTGATAGATATTGCAAAGTGTCACAAACAGGACTGCTTCTAAAATTCTAAAATCTTTTTGTTGACATGGACCTCAAAGTTTATTTGGTATCTCTACCTGAAGACTTCAATGACAGAGAACTCATCGCCTCATAGGATAACCCATTCCATTTGGGGACAGCTTTAATTGTTAGAAAGTGTTTCTTTATATAAATCTGTTTCCCTCTAACTTAGAATAATGGGATATCAGAACCGGGTCCCAGAGTTCATCTAATCCAAGATAAACTTGAAGCGGTAATATTTCTACAACATCCTGACAAATAAGTGGTAACCCAGCTTCCACTTGAAGAACCTCCCTTCTGTGTCCCTTTCCCCTCAATTTCCAGTGATAAACAACTCACTTCCTCTTGAGGTAGCTCAATCCATTTTTGGACAGCTCTAATTATTAGAAAGTTTTCCCTCTGTCTCTATAACTTCCACCCATTGCCATTTGTTCTATCTGCTGGGAACAAGAAAAACAAGCCTAATCCCTAGTCCACATGACAGCTCTTCAATTATCTAAAGAAAGGTATTATGTACACTTCATAAGCCTTCCTTAGGATAAACATTCCCATCTTTTAACTGGTCCCTGAATTGCATATTTTGAGTCTCTTTGCCATTTTGGTTGCTCTTCTGTGGTAGTCTCCAACTTGTCAGAACAGAACACATTATGCCAGATGTAGTATCACCTGGACAGCATAGAGAAAGAAGAATCATTATCTCCCTTGTTCTGGATATTCGGGTTCTTTAATGTTGCCTGAGAACTTTTTTTTGGTTCCTATGTCATCTGTTAACTCTTAATGTGCACACAATCCACTAAAGACCCCAGATGCTTCCATTTAATCTTTTGTTGAAGCATTCTCCCTTATCTTATGCTTATAAAATTGATTTTCTGGACCTAATGATGGGACTTTACTTTAAGTTTATTAAATTACATCTTTTTAACTTCAAGTGATTATTCTAACTGGTCAAGATTTTTTTGTATTCTGATTGTTATCCAAAGTATTAATTTTGTATCATTCTAGTTTTGTGTCATCATAAACATATCATTAAATTGCATTTGGGGGTCTTTTGAGGTAAGGGAAATTCATTTATATTATGCTTGATGTTTTCTTCTCCTTTGTTCCTCTACTTTGGAGAAGTGGAAGGTTGATGACTTAAAGTCCATATCAGAGTTGATGGTCAGACCAAAGTTCAACCAAACATGAAGTAACAACCATTGAATGCTTAAAGTCTGACAGATTTTTCTAAATAACTAAATGAACTTAAATCAAGACAAAAGGATGTATGGGCCTAAACATAATATAAGGCATAGTTGGAGAGGGTGTCTTGTCCAAATAGGAATAGAATAGAAAAATCTGGGAGTATAAATTAGAAAATAGACAACAGTCTTTGAAGTAGAAACAGTTTCTAAAACCATAGTGAAATTCATATGGTATATTTGGCTTTAATGGAGATTAAGTTTGTGAGCCACACAGACCATTCTAGGTCAGTTCCTTTTATTCACTTGTAAATATGTGTCCATTTGCTATTTATTTCTGAATTCTCTGTTTCCTTGTAAATAACCAAGAAAAAGCACACATCTAGACTCTGGAATATGTGACAGAAAGGAAAAGGGAAAAAATGGAGTGGAGGTTTGGGAACAATAAGTTTCTTAGGTTACTAGTAACTTGGGATTCAGGGATAGGTATAGGATATTCAACTTCAGAGATTCAGGGATGATCAAAAATTTGAGCCAGAAACTTTAAATAATTTTGAAAGGAACCCAGTGGCCAGGATACTTTTTCCATTGGATAAACCTATAGGGTGACATTCTCTCCTGACAAGTAATTATCGCCATCCCAGTCTTCTACTCCTATATTACAAAATCACGCTGTCTGGGTCCACTACAAATTTAAGTTATCTGATTTCAACTTGTCATTGTATGACAATCCATTTATCCTTCTTATGTCTATCACATTTCTCATTTCAATTATTCCAGACATTAATTTCTATACCTCTACTCGATTCACTCATCTTTCATCCTCTGACCTCACCTTTTACTTTGTTGAGAACATCAGGGTCATCAATTGTATGTCCCCTAAATACGTCTATTCTCTTCCTTTAGAATTAGAAGAGAAGAATTTTTACAATTTTCTCTTTGACATTTTCTTGTCTTCTCTTCCAGTCTCAAAAGAAATGACCATGCTTCCTTACAAGGCTAACTCCTTCACTAATATCCCTGATTCCATCCCTTCTTGTCTCCTCTGTGACCTTATTCTATCAGTCATCCACATTCTCTCATAGATCATGATTTTCTTCCTCTCTATAGGGTCCTTCCCTTCAGTATATAAGCATGCTCAGTTTTCCAATAACCTAAAAAAATCTTCTGTTGGTCTAGACATTTCCTTAGGATACAGATCTCTTATTCCTCCTCTTCACTGCCACTCTCTTTTGCAAAGCATAATCTACACTTGCTATTTCTGCTTTCCCACTCTTCAAATCCTTTGCACTGTCTTCCATATTCACAACTTTACTGGCGCTGCTTTCTCCAAAAATCACTAATGACCTCCTTTTATCCCCAGATCCAATGTCTTTTTTTAAATCTTTATATGGCTTGACTTTTTTTGCAGCATTTGACACTGACCACCCTACTCAATATTCTTTCCTCACTTCTGAATCTACACTTTCATGTTCATCCTCTTATCTCTCCGACAGTTCCTTCTCTTCTTTGCTGGCTCCTCATCTCTCTCCTGCCTCTTAAATGTAAGTTTCCTCCAAGTTTCTGTCCTTTTTTCTCTACTCTCTCTACAATCTTTTTCTTGGCAATCTCATCCACTCTTATGGTTTCAATTATCACTTATGTGCAGATAACTTTTAAATCTATACTCCCAACCTCTCCCCTAGAATTTTTGTCCTAAATTTTTAACTTTCTGCTGGCTATTTGAAAATTTCAAAGTTCCAAACTCAACACATCCCAGATGGAATTCATATTTCTCCCCTAAAAACTACCCTTCTTCTCTAACACATCTTTCTATTGATAGTACCAAAGCCTTCTCACTATCCCAGCTTGAAAAACTCAGATTCATCTTTGTCTATTTACTCTCTTTCCCCACTTATAATCACTCAGTTACCAAATCAAGGGGTTTGTGGACAGCTAGGTTGCACAGTGGATAAAGAGCCAGCCAGCCTTGGACTCAGGAGAATTTAATTTTAAATTCATTCTCAGAAACTTATTAGCTGTATGATTTTGGGCAAGTCATTTAACTCAGTTTCCTTATAGAGTCTTGAAGAATTGGACATGATTGAAAATGACTCCACAAAAGAGACCAGTATGTTAACATCTTCATAATATCTTTATTTTTCCCCCTCTTCTCCATTCATATTTGAACCACTCTAGTTCAGACCTTCAATTAAATCTTTTGCCTAGATCCAATGGTCTGAATGAAACAACCTTTCAACTGGTTTTATTGTTTCCTGTATTGTCACTTTTCAATTATTCTTTCACCTTGCTGCCATTGTTATTTCCCTAATGCATCACTTGTTTTTATCCTTTTTATTGGCAGCTGCCACTTTGGGGTGTCAAGGAAAAAAGGTAAAGGGAGGGAGGGAGATGTTGCCTTGTTCTTTAATACAAAAGCAGTAAATAGGAAAATCATAGTGTTTTGCTGGAAATCATAGGTTGCTGAATTCAGTGATCCACTTCTACATATCTTCCTGTTACTGAACTGTGACTTCCCATGAAATTTAGCTTAAACCTACATGGGACAAAGCAAGCCCCAGCTTCCTGTGGATCTGGTCCTGTGCAGGTTCTTTGTATTACTTCTAATTACTTCTATTACTTGTTGATCATCTTGTATTTACTTAATTATATGCCGACAACACTCGTCTTGACTAAATACTTGCTTCATTTTTAGTCCTATCTACGGGCTTCCATTTTCTTCCCTCTTAGACTGGGAACCAGAGCCATATTGGGCTGATAGAGAACAGTCTAGGTCCCATCTCTGATAATTTCACTATCATACTTACAAGCTTTTGGTGGTTTCCCCCCAAAACACAAACTAATATTCTAGAATTCAAGACCTTTTACAATCAAGTTCTCATGTACCTTTTTAACTGTATCTAAACTTATTTGCCCAACATATTTCATCTCAAAGAAACTGGAATATTCACTGTCCCATATTTTCTTATTTTTTCTCTTCTCCATGTTTTTGCTTATGCTAACCTCATACCTAGAATGGACTCTTTCTCCCTTTCTCCAATCATTGCTTAATTTCCTTCCTTCAAGGTCTAACTTGGCTTCTTCCACTCTAAATGTCACAGTATTTTTGTCAGGATCTCTCCTTTTAATTTTTCACATTCTGCTTTGTATCATGCATATTTGTGTTTATTTCTCATCCCCTCATTTTATAGATTCTTTGATATTGGAGTCTATTTAATATTACAACAGTTATTGTTAGTACCTGGATTTTTGCATTCTTAGTGCTTGACACAGGACCTTGCCATGAATAGAAGCACTTTGTGGGGCCACACCACAATATCTTAGTGCACTACCATCCCTACCCCAATGTGTTTATTTTCACTAAGCCAACCAGAAGCAAAATATTAATTCAAAGCAAAAAAAAAAAAAAAAAAACAGCACAACAAATTACATGATAAAAAAAGATTCAACCTCTGATCCCTAGTGGCTAGCCT
Source organism: Sarcophilus harrisii (assembly GCF_902635505.1). Lineage (NCBI taxonomy): Eukaryota > Metazoa > Chordata > Mammalia > Dasyuromorphia > Dasyuridae > Sarcophilus > Sarcophilus harrisii. The sequence goes on from NC_045428.1 coordinate 492,852,787, forward strand.
TTCACTAGTTGACAGGACAACTCTTCCATGGGTAACCACAGGGGATTGCACTTATACAAAAAATAAATGTCACCAAGAAACAGTCATGGAACACACATGATCCAGGCACACACATATAAACACATGTTACTAGGACATACATTTAGACAAGGCAATTCACACCTTTGACTCTAAAATGCTGTGTTCCCCGGTGATAGCATCTTGCTGCTCTTTGCTATAAGGATCAGGTCTTTGCTCTACAACAGGTATCTTACTCCTACTGTTTTCAAAGGCCTTGACTTGCCATGTTTGTTGAGCTCCTCTCTGTGTCATCTTCTCAATTTCAGCCTCTTCAAATTATTCTACTGCTGTCTGCTACCATCAATTAATAACGAGTGGCTTGTAACTATGTTCCTTAACAGAAGAGAACAAAACTTTTTCAGTCTGTATCATACCTGCTTCTAGCTAGAGAGCCAGGAAAAATCAATAGACACTCTCAGACTACAACAATGTCCTCCTGATTGTTCATTTTTTTTTAATGTTATTCATAGCCTCAGGTCCCAGCCAACTATCTGACTTAGAGTCAGAAAATTCCTTTTTACTTTTGTCAAATATCTTTGTGAATGAACATAACTGAAGATTCTTAAATTGCCTAGGATGGTGATGACAGAGATATGTTTCTAGGAGAAGATAACCTGTTTCCTCCTACCATGGGTTGGGAACCATCTCCTTCCATTGGCTACATAAGCAGAAGAGTCTGCAGTTTAAGACTATCAAAATTTAAAGTCTGTCTTTTTAGTGATGTCCAGGAGGTGAAGAGCCTGTTCACCATTATCATAGGTGCCCTAAATTTAGCTGGGTGGAAGAGAGAGCTAACTAATCCTCCTTTCCTCCATTTAAGCACTCAGTCCCCAGAATCAGGCTTGGGGGTTTGGCCTGATTTGTTCATTCTCTTCAGGTCTTGGTAAATGCAATGGAGTTCCTAGATCTGGGAGCTAAGCCATAGAGGCTTTGGAGGCAGGTCATATGCCGAAAGCCCAAAGAAACCAGGATTCTGGGCAGACTTGGGACGTGGAGCTTACAAAGGCCGTGCTATATAGAAGCTGAGATAAACTATACCTCTAATCTCCAGCCTCAGAGATACAAGGGGAAGATTATATCTAGCAGGTGTATGTGCTAGCAAATAAGCTTGGCTTCAAGAATTGGGTGAAGGGAAAGTCCTCCTGCAGAAAGTAAGTTTGATCTGAATTTGGAAGGTAGCAAGAAAAGCCAGGAGATGGAGGTGAGGAAGGAGAACATTTCAGGCACAGAGACAGCCAGTCAGAAGGCTGAAGAGCATAAGGAACATCAATATTGCTGAATTGTACATGGAAGAGAATGAAGTGCAATAAGCATAGAAAGGGAGGAAAGATTGTAAAGAGCTGTAAAAGCCACATAGAGCACTGTATGTTTGATCCTCGGTGACAGAAAGCTGCTGGATTTTATTGAAAGGGCGGGGATGGAGATGGGGATGGAGACGATCAGACCTTTCCTTTAGGAAGGAAGATCACTTGGACAACTTGGAGCAGGGTGAGATGCGAGGCAGGGAGACCCAATAGGCTCAATAACCAGAAAGTTATTGAGGTAACGTTCAGGCATGAGATGATGAGGTCCTGACCCAGGGCACAGCTATGTGAGGGCAGAGAACGGTACTTGAAAGATGTCGTGACTGTAGAAATGACAAGACTTGACAATGGGCTGGATATGTGGAGTGAGTGATAGGTATGAGTGAAGGGCTGAAGGTGACAGGGGGCTTCTGAGCCTCCGTGCCTGGGAGGAGTAATCAGGCACTTTGTCTCTATTTAGCTGTCTGGTTACAGCACAAAAGTGGTGACCTCTCTACATAATTAACCGTGGTAGATGAGATATGCTTGTATGATCAGAAGAACCCACGATGGAACATGCTCTGGGATTTGTTTCAGGATAACTGGGGCAGTTAGCCACCATGAGGGGAATAGCACAAGCCCACTTACTTATCGCTGTATAAAATGGCATCCGGGACAAGCAGGTGATTTCCTGTGCTTTGCCCATCATCAAATGATACATCTGAAATGAAGCCTTCCTCTCCTATTCCCACGGGACAAATCCTTGTTGGTCCTCTGGGGTACTAGTTTGACATTTACAAACTACTAGTCACCCAACTTCTTCAGGCTATCTTTCCCAAATGCATTTTTCAGCAAGAGAGACCAAAGAAGTCCTGCTGCCTCTTGGCTCACCTGTCTGCCAGTAGCCAGTTCTGAACCAAGTGGCCTGGGATCAGACCAAGAGCTCCCCTCGTTTCTCCTCTCCTCAGGATTCTATTAAAACGTCCTCCCAGGGTGTTTCCAGGAGCCCACGGGCCTAGCACACTGTAGTAGGTACTCGGTAAATATGTGCTGAATTAATGAAAGAAATGCATCTTTTGTTTCAAGTTTTTCTAGCTTGGGTCATCTGTACATGCCCACTGATGATGTACTTTTATCATCAAAAACACCTAAGATGCTGATGGGAGAAAATTCTGCATTTCGATCTGTGCACTACTTCCTAAAGAAAGGCCCTCCTTCTTCCTCCTTGTCCCTCTCCTCCGAGCCTCTGTACCACGTCAGAGCAAGTGTTCCTTCTTCCTCTCCAACCTCCCCGGTGTCAGGGTAGACTGACCCAAGCTGGGAAACATCTGCTCGAGCTGTACTTTGGCTATGTCCAGTTTTAGCAGCACCTGTGTGTGGATTTCTCCCCCCCTTTCTGCCTGATCCCTTCTAATTGGAGACATATGTCAGGGCCCTGGTCAGGCTTGGAAACCTGTTGTTTCCTTACAGTGGTGGAATCTGGCTGCAGTTTTAGCCTTAGAATCACCTTGTGGGACGCACTGCTTCCAGGCCCTTTTGTTTGGACTCTTCATCCCGCGGGTCAGCCAGAGTCTGGGTGGAAGAACAAAATCACTGGCCCAGCTGTTGCTGCGGCAGGCGGATCTGATGTCGACCGTCTGGGCTGATGGCTGACACTTTGGCAAAGGGGGATTTATAATGGGGAAGGGGGAAGGAGCTGCGGAGGGAGCGTCAATCTTGTCTCTGTTCCTTCTTCCTCCCTTTGATGGCTGCCCTGGCCTTTGAAGCTGCATTAAACACAGCAGGGTAGGAGGGGATACCAGCTGCCCAGATACCACTGGCAGAAGACAGCAGAGTCATTTCCTTCCTTCCCCAGCCTGGGAGGTGTGCCCTGTCACTGCAGAATTCCCCTGAGGACTTCCACACTGGGAGCAGCCAGCTAACAAATCCCAGGGGGTTTTCTGTTCCCGAATCCTGGTGCTGATGGTAGCCAAGGACCCATCGGTACCGATGGGATCCTTACCTTCCGTGTCCCATGACTTCGGCCCAGAGTCCGGCTCGTTCTGGGAGCCCTCGACCCTCACTGGTCGCCAAGCTCCCCCCCCAGACACAGAGCGACTTTTTATGATGCATAATGTTTGGTATAAGTTTTGTCTGTGACTGGAATTGGCTCGCCGAGGAAGTACCAGTGCCTCCCCAAGCCTGGCACAGGACTTTATGAGTCCCTCGAGGGACTGGTAGAACATCATGCAGGACCTACACGGACCCATCCTGTGCTCAAACCTCCTTTATTTATTAGTCAGCTAGATGATGCAGTGAGTAGAGTGCCTGGGCTAGAGTCAGCACAAACTTAGACTCTTCCTAGCTCTGGGAACCTGGGAAAATCACTTATTTTCAGTTTACCTCAGTTTCCTCATCTGTAAAATGAGGATGGCAATAGTACCTATCTCCTGGGGTCGTCGTGAGGATCAAATGAGACAGTAAAGCACTTAGTACAGTGTCTGTTAGTTATAATTATAATTATTATCCTTTTTTTCTCTGTTCCTATGTAACTGTCTGCTAATTTTTGTTTTCACCTCTGGGCATAGAGAAAAGCTTTCATTCTCTTTTTCTCATCTCCTAGCTTATTGAATTTTTGCAAAGAATCTCTCCTTCATCTTTTCCTCTCTCTCTGTCTCAGGTACTCCTTATTCTTCATGTTTTATGTCTTTCTTCTTTTCCCTGATTTGCATGGGAAACCTGAAGAATTGGCAGGGGAGGGGCAAGGGGTTTAAATGGAATAACCTGGACTCAGAAAGCTTTTGGAAGTATTTTATAATGTTTTCTGAACTGATACTGAATACAGTCTAGCAAAAAGACACTAAATAGGGAACTGTATAAAATTACTTTAAAAAAAAATCAGTGAAACCAATTGACACATTGAAGACATTTGATGATTTTATGCTCTACCTGTCTTGGATGCTTTAACCTCTCTGCTGACCTCCGGGTCTCACATTTCCAACTGTCTTTCAGACATCTCGAACTGGATGTTGAACAGACATCTAAAATTCAACATGTCCAAAACTGACTTATTATTGCTCCAAACACTTCCTGCCGCCTGCCTTCCCTTATTACTGTTTAGGGCAGCCCCATTCTATCTGCCACTGAGAATGACAACCTAGAAGGTATCTTCCACTCCTTACTATCTCTCATCCTCCATATCTAATCTCTTGTTAAGGACTTTCAGTTTCTCCTTTGAAACATCTTTCAAATACACCTCCTTTTCTTCTCTGAAAATTGCCACCATTCTGGCACCTCATCACCTCACATTTGGATTATTGAAAAAGCTTGCTGGTGGGTCTGCCTGACACAAGTCTCTCCCCACTCCAATCCATCCTCCACTCAGTCTTCAAAGTCATTTCCCTTGAAATAAAGGTTTAACCGTTTTACTTCCTCCCCCCACTCAGTAAACTCCACTGGCTGAATGGGAATTCATCTCTAAGATCAAATCCAAAATCCTCTGGTGTTTAAAACTCTTCATAACTTATCTGCTTTGCCATCTTCCATCTTAACAGTTTTCTTATACCTTACTCCCCAGTCATATGTCTCTGAGTGACCTCCTTTGCTGTTTCTCAAAGAATTTGCTCCATCTCTCAGCTCTAGGCATTTTTTCTTGCTATTCCTCATGCCCACCCCTTTCATCTCTATATCCTGACTTTCCTTGCTTCTTTTAAGCCTCAACTAATATCCCATTTTCCCCAAGAAGCCTTCCCCAATCCCTCTTAATTCCAGGGCTCTCTTAATTCTCCTGCACACATCTGTTTGTTTATTATCTTCCTCATTTGATTGTGAGGTCCTTGAGAACAAGGACTAATTTTTTTGTGTGTCTTTTGGTATCCCCAGTACTTATCACAATGCCCGGCACATAGTAGGTGTTTAATGAATGTTTATTGACCGACTGATTTGACATTCTATACAGGTTTCACACCTGAGTTCCCTTCCCCCTTTACTTCTGCCAAAGAGTAAGGAAAAGACTCATCTCTTATTTCCACAAAGAATTTTGTATGAATCAGAGTGAGTTTTCTGAAAAGGAAAAAAAAATCTAGTTTAAGATTGTTCTGTGTCTCAAAAAGCTTGGTACCTAGGAGAAGAAATCTCCTTTTGGAAAGAAAACACCATTTTTTGGCCAAGGCTTGGAGAATTGACTCTCCTTATGAAAGAAAAGCTGAAACAAGTTTCAAAATCCCTATTCCAATGACTGCATGTGTTAGGGCTTTGTTTTTCTAACACAGCCATATCCTAAGCCCTGAGCTTTAAGCTAAAAGAGAGCACAGGGGAAGCAGTAATAACTCAGTTGAAGATTCTAACTGAAGCCCAGAAGCTGGAAACAGTATAAAGTTACACAATTTTGTGTCCAGTGGAGGTGACTCAACCATAGGACTACAAGAGCAATAGCCCCATGCTGCCAGCAGGAGCAAGACCAATGGGAGCAGGGCAATGTCATATTAAGTGATCCTGCAGTATCAAAAGTATGAGTTTTGAGCCACTGCTACAGTGTTCCTTATGTATATGTCTGTCCAATTATGTGTTCAACTCTTACATAGTCTGTGTTTGTGTCTTTCTCTGTGTTTTTTCCTAGGCAAAAGTCCATTCCACTAACAGGATATTCAGACACACACACACACAAAGAGTTAAATTTGGAAATTCATTTCACCTGTCAGGGAAGCAGTAAGACAAGGGGCTGAGAGAAGGAAGAAGAGTAAACTAATTCTCTCCCTCCCTCCCACTCTCTCCCACATCCACTGAAAAAAACCAATATGATATCAATTATATGTGTGAAATTATGCAAAACATATTTCCATATTAACCATATTTCAATAAAAAAGCAAGAAAAAGAAAGTGAGAAAATTATACTTCAATTTGCATCCAGAATTCTTAAGTTCTCTTAAGGTGTATTGTATTTTTTTTTTTAAAAATCAATGAATTCTTTGCAATTGTTTTAGATCATTATATCTATCAGAATAGCCAAGTCTTTCATAGTTGATCATCATTACATTGTTGTTACTATGCACAATGCTCTACTGCTTCTTCTTTGTTCACTTGCATCAGTTCATATAGATCTTGCCATGTTTTAGCACTTTTTATATGAACATAAATACTTTTGATTTCTTTTTCTGAAAACTTTGACCACTTATCAATTGGGGAATGGCTCTTATTTTTCTAAATTTGACTTAGTTCTATACTCAGCATATATTTGAGAAGTGAGACTTCTTTCAGAGAAACTTGTGAAAATTTTTCATATTGCTTCATTGTCTATGGTATCTTTTAGCAAAATGTAGTTTTCCTGATTTTCCCTCTGAATTAGATCAATTTTGACCTTTGCTTTATTTGAAATCATGATTGTTACCTCTGTAGTTTTCACTTTAGCTGAAGCATGTTAAATTCTGCTCTAGCCCCTTATTTTAACTCTCAGTGTATCTTACTGTTTCAAGTGTGTCTCTTATAAATAACATTATTGAATTCTGATTTCTAATGCATTTTGTTACCTGCTTCTGTTTTATGGATGGGTTCCTTCTCTTCATATTCATAATTATGATTACAGTCTATTTCCCTCCATTCTAATTTTTTCTGTTTCTTCCCCCCATTCACATCTTTCTGTCCAAATTTAAAAGTCTATTTTTCTTCTAATCACTGCCTCCCTTAATTTGTCCTCTCTTTATCATCCTTCATTTTCTCTTATCTCCTTCCTCTTCTATTTCCTATTTGAATAAGTTATATTTCTATACATAATGGTATGCGTACATATAGTCTCTTTGAAACATTTTCAACGAGAGTGAGATTCAAGCATTGGGCCCGTCACTCACTCAACCCATTTCCCCTTTTCTATAATATCTTTTTCTTGTGTGCCTTTTTATGTGAGAAATTCTTCCCATACTACCTTTCCTTTCTCCCCTCTCCCAGTCCATCCCTCTTTCTCACCTTTTCATTTAAAAAAAATTTTTTTTAGAGATCATACCAACATAATAGACTCACACCCATGCCTATGGGTGTCTATGTAAGTCCTTTTAATTATTCTTACATATAAATCTTATATATAGACTTTTATGAGTTACATATATTATCTTCCCTTATAGAAATGTAGTTTATCTGGTGAGTTTCTATGATCCTTTTTCATGTTTTCCTTTGTATTCTTCTCTTGAATCTTGTGTTTAAATGTTGAATTTTTTATTCAGCTCTGGTCTTTTCTTTAGGAATAGTTGAAACTCTTCTATTTTATTAAATATCCATTCCTTCCCCTCAAAGGATTATATTCGGTTTTGCTGGGTAGCTTACTATTGGTTATAATTCTACCTCCTTTGCCTTCCAGCATATCATATTCCAATCCCTCTGCTCCTTTAATGTGGAAATCACTAAATCTTGTGGGGCCCTGATTGTAGCTTCATGATATTTGAATTGTTTTTTTTTTCCCTTGCAATATTTTCTCCTTTACTTGGGAGCTCTGGAATTTGCTTATAATATTCCTTGGAGTTTTCATTTTGGGATTTTTTTCAGGAAGTGATTAATAGATGATTCCAATTTATATTTTATCTTTTTAGGATACTGGAGCAGTTTTCCTTAATAATTTCTTTAAATATGATGTCTAGGCTCTTTCTTTTATAATGAATTTCAGGTAATTCAATAGTTCTTAGATTATCTTTCCTTGATCTATTTTCCAGGTCAATTTTTCTGATGAGATATTTTATATTTTCTTCTATTTTTTGACTTTATTTTATTGTTTCTTGGAGTCTCATGGAATTGTTATCTTCAACTTGCCCAATTCTAATTTTTAAGGAATTATTTTCTTCACTAATCTTTTATACCTCTTTTCTCACTTGGCCAATTCTGCTTTTAAAGGAGTTCTTTTGTTGAGTGAATTTTGTATTTGTTTTGTCATTTGACTAATTCTGTTATTTTCTTTAGTATTTTTGTGTTTGTGTGTATGTGTGTGTGTGTGTGCCTCTTTAAGCATAAATTTCTTGCAACAAATTACCTCTCAGTTTTATAGATGAGGGAAAAGTTCATGACCACACAAGAAATTGAGAAGATATAGGATGTAAAATGCATAATTTTGATTACACAAAATTTAAAAGGTTTTGCACAAACAAAAACAAAAAGCAGAAAAGTAGGGGGAAATTACGTGTGTGTCATGATATCTTTAATAAAGATCTTATTTTTCAAATACAAACAGTTCTCATTTTATTTAAGTGGACTGTTTTTCAGACTTCTACATAGATTGATTTTGAAATAATTCAAATTTGCAGATTGACTTGGGGAAAAAAGGAAGAAAAGAAAGAAGACAGGAAGGGTTCAAAGACATGTAGGGCTGGGGATGGAGAAGTAAAAGCATAAGGACTATTGCTGGGACAATCTAAGGAAAGGGGTGGGGGGGGGACCTTGCCAGAACAGAGAAGAAGACCACAAAGGGAGCAGATGCAGGGAGGCCAGACACATGGACAGGACAGGGCTGGGGACAAATGTGTGCTACCCAAGCAAAAGGACAGAAGATAGAAATGCTGGACTGGACATGGGTGGAGTGGGGCTATAGTCTTTACTCTCTGCACCAGAGGTCTCAAACCAAATCCTCCATGGGGGGGTGAGGGCCATAGCTGTGGAAGAGCTGATTGTCATCTCTCTGCCTGGTCAGTTCTTTTGCTTTCACTTGGGTTTTTTTTTCCTTTGGTTTGTTTGTTTGTTTTAGTGACAGAGCATTGAGTTGAAGGGTAGTTACAACACTGAGAGAAAACCTGATTATACAGTAAAGATAATACAGGTAAGGTTTTTTGGAACGTGAATTTCTTTCAGAATTCTTTACATAAAGGCAGATTTATATAAGATGAATTTATGTAATATGAGAACTCTGTATATAGGGAACTAAGACAAATGTATAAATATAAGAGTCATTTCCCAAATGATAAACAGTTAAAATATATGAACAGGCAGTTTTCAGAAAAAGAAATCAAAGCTATCAAATCATATGAAAAAAATGCTTTAAATCACTAAAAGAGAAATGCAATTTTAAAATAAATATAATAAAAAAAATTAAAGAAATCAAGGAAAGCTTGATTACAATATTATAAGGTAGAATACCTAGTTTTAATTAGGTTTGGATCCCAAGTACTAATGAAAAGGAATTAAAATTGATCTGGAAGGGTAAATATCTTAAAAAGGAAAAGAAGAAAAAGTCTCTTAGGGCAAGAAATTAGGATCTTGGTTATGAGAGTTTGGGGCCAAATCTGGGGAGTCTCTTAATTAGGAGAAGCTTAATCTTCCTTTCTACAAAGGGTACTACAAACTTCCTCAGATGTTCTTTTCTGGGTCCCATTTTTTTGTTTTGCTAATGATTGGGATGGCACCTAATAAGCCTTCATAAATGCTGAATGACTAAATTGACTTTCCTTCTTGAAGGCTAAACACAGAGCTCTATTCTATATGGAAGCCTCCCTGCAATAACTAATCAACCAACAAATCTAGGTTGAGATGTATTTGGCCTTGTGGTAGGTATTGGGATGCACAGAAAAAAAGTAAAAACAAACAAACAAAAAACTGCTCTTCATTCTAAAGGGGGAGGAAACACGTTCATAAAATGGTCTAAACACTCTACATACAGAATAGATGAAGGTAATTCTAGAAGCAGAGGCATGAGTAGCTGGAGGAATTGTGAAAGTCTTCCTTCTGTAGTCAGTTGGAGCTGATTTTTTCCTCAATAGTATATTATTTTTCTAAACACATGTAAAAATAATTTTCAACATTCATTTTTGTAAGATTTTGAGTTCCAATTTTTTTTCTCTCTCCCACCCTTCTCTTTTCCCGTTCCAAGACAGTAAGCAATTTGATTAGGTTATACATGTATAATACTTTTAAGTGTATTTCCATATTTTTTATGCTGTGTGAGAAAAAGCAGATTAAAAGGGGAAAAAAAACACAAGAAAGAAAAAGCAAGCAAATAAACAAAAAAGGTGGAAATATCATGATTCAATCCACATTCACTCTTCATAGTTCTCTCTCTGGATGTGGATGGCAAATTTTCCATCCCAAGTCATTACAAATTGTCTTGAATTACTACATTGCTGAGAAGAGTTAAGTCTGTCATAGTTGATCATTACATAATCTTTTTGTTTCTGTGCACAATGTTCTCCTGTTTCCAATCACTGCACTCAGCATCAATTTATGTAAATCTTTCCAGACTTTTCTGAAACCATCCTCCTGATCATTTCTTACAGAGCAATAATATTCCATAACATTCATATACCACAACTTCTTCAGCAATTCCCAGACTGATGGACATCCCCTCAGTTTCCAGTTTCTAGTCACTACAAAAAGGGCTGCCACAAACATTTTTGCACATGAGGGTCCTTTTCCCTCTTTTATGATCTCTTTGGGATACAGACGCAGTAGTGATATTGCTGAATAAAAGGTTATGCAGTTTTATAGCCCTTTGGGTATAGTTTCCAATTATAAAGCTGAGTTTTGAAGGAAACCAGGATGATGAGGAATGAGAACATTGCAAACATAGGAGAAAGGCTGTGCAAAAGCTGAAGACTGGAGATGGAGCATCATGTGTGAGGAACAGAAAGTAGCCAAGTATGGTTGAACTATAAATTACCTGGAAAGAAATAATAACATGTAAGAAAACTGGAATAAAGGGATCAGGTTGTGAAGGGCTTTAAATGTCAAACAAAGGTGTTTATATTTGATCCTGGAGTTTACTAAGTGGAGGAAGGAGGAGTGACATGATTATAGCTATGCTATAAGAAAATCACTTTTTTAGCTGAGTGGAGAATAGATTGGTGTGGGGAGAAATCTCTGAGGGGGATACCATTTAGGAAGCTATTGCAGAAGTCCAGGCAAAAGGTCTTGACAAATTAGGGTGGTGGCTGTGTGTATGTAGATAAGGGAATGGATGCCTGAAAGTGGAGGTAGACATGACAAGATTTGGCAACTGAATGGATATGTGGGGTAGGTAAAATAAGAAACTGAAGATTCCAACAATGCAGACTAGAATATGGTAATGCCCTCAACAGTAGTAGAGAAGTTCAGAAGAAGGCTGGGTTTTGAGGGAAAGGTAATGAATTCAAGTCTGAATTTGAGATATCTACAGAATAATCAGGATATAGTATTACTATTGTTACTATTATTTAATTGTTCATCAATTGTTGGACATTTAATAACTGTTGTCACAATAAATAATAATGCTAATTAATGTTTATATAACTCTCTTAGGTTTACAAAAAAATTTGCAAGTGTTATCTCATTTTATTCTCACACAACCCTAGAAGGTAGGTACTTTAATTATTCCCATTGTATAGTTGAGGAAATGAAAACAGATAGAGGTTAAGTAACTTGCCCAGGATCTGAAGCCATATTTGAACTTAGATCTTCCCAACTGCAAATCTTGTTTTCTTATTTTTCTGGGTTTTTTAATTTGTTCATTTATTTATTTTAGTTTTCAATATTTATTTTGATAAGATTTTGAATTCCAAATCATCCTCTTCCTTCCCTTACCTTCTTCCTCAACATAATAAGCAATCTGATATATTTGTTGTACATGTACAATTATTTTAAACATATTTCCATATTAATCATGTTGTAAAAGAAAAATCAGATCAAAAGGGAAAAAACAAAACAGGAAAAAATGGAAAACAGAATGTTTCTATCTGCATTCAGTCTCTTTAGCTCTTTCTCTGGATGTGAATGGCATTTTCCATCCCCTGTCTTTTGGAATAACATGGCTGCGGATCTAGCATGCTGTCCACTGTGCCACCTAGATGCCCGTAACTATATTAATAAATGCTTCTTGACTGACTTGATTGATTGAGAAGATGACAACTGAGGTTAAAGAAATTAAGAAATTAAGATACAGCAGAGAAACAAAATGAATCCCTCACAGATTTAGATCTGTAAGGGACCTTGGAGATTATCTGGTCCATCCCCCTAATTTTACAGATGAGGAAATAGCACAGGAAAAATTGAGTGATTTGCTCTGGGTTCCCCTGGTCCTAAGGGGCAAAGCCACGCTTCCAGCTCTCCATGACACGTCCTTTCTCCTGTTGTCTCTCATCTATCAACTGAACCATGGAGTCAGGACTAAAGTGAGTTGACATTCATGCTTGGCCACCATGGCCTCATCCTTCTTGTCCGTCTGTATCAATCCCAAATGCATACAGAGGTGCCTAGATGAACAACAAACCCTTTAAGAATGAAGCATCTCTTTGAATGAAGATGGCTCCTTTGTTGAATATTTTACTTATTCCACATAATAAACCACGGGCATTCATAGCTGCCCAGGGTTAGGGAATAGATCCCAGTGTAGGTTCTGGTGGTTTCTTAGCAGCCAACTCAAAGGTAAGAGGGAAGTCAGATAATATTCCTTTTTTAGGTTCAAATACCCCAAATGCTCTCTTACTCTACTTAAGCATCTTTCCTCCAAAACATGGGGAATATCTGCCATCAGTCATCTTCCCTACCAGATTGCAAACTCCTTGAGGCAAGGGACCATATTTAACCTTGCATCTTTATAGATACCCACGGTTGACCTTGGGCAGAAAACAGGTATTGAATGCTTGTTCATCAAGTGAATGGACACATTTTCTCTTGTTGACTGACTGATAAATTTGCACCTCAGTAAGAATAAGTCTCAAGGCTGCAAAATATCTGTCATCAATGCTTTAGTGCCCATTTTAGGAATTTTATCAGATAAATCAAGAGAAGCTGGGGAGGGTATATTTGAGTGTGTGGTTTCTTTCCTTCAGATGAAATGAGGCACCAGAAGCATTTGGTGGGGTATTCATTATTCAGGAGACAGGAATCATTGTTTATCACCAGCTTCTTCTAGGATCTGGAACTCTTTCATTTTTCCTTCTAGAGTCTCCTCCCAGCCTTCATTCTAACATGGATCATAGGTAGGCAGACACCATTTCCTTAATATTTTCTTCTTCCTAATACTACCTCCTTCCCTGCTTGAATATATACATCAGCCCTCCCTCCCGTTCCCCCAATTTTGACAAAATTTTTATCTTAAAGAAAAGATCTCCCTATGTCATTCTTCTAATCAATAAAATCCCGTGTTGTTACAATACCATCCCTACTCCCTGCCGAATAATTCTACAATCAAAATCTAAATTTCCCAAATAGATTTTATGGGGCAGCTAGAAAAAGTAAATAGAGAGCATCCAGCCTGGAGTCAGGAAGGTAAGTTCAAATTTGATTTTAGACATTTAGTATCTGTGGAACCCTGTACAAATAATCCTATTTGCCTCAGTTTCCTGAACATCTATAAAATGAATTGGAGAAGGAAATGGCAAACTACTTCAGTATTTTTGCCAAGAAATGGAGTCACAACCTGATACAATTGAAAAACAACTGAACAAAACCAAGCGACAATACTTTATGGATACTGAGACATATGTAAATATGAACTATTAAAGCTCTACTCCAGTGTCTTTGCCAAGAAAACCCCAAAATAGAATCACAAAGAGTTGGACACAATTGAAAAATAGCTTTAGCATTAAAGACTCTTCACAAATTGGCACCTTTTAACTCTCCAGCCTACTTACAAATGAGTCCCCTTCATGCTCTGGTTATAGCTTTTCAGCTTGCTGTTCTTTACACAAGACTCCATGTTCTATCTCCACACCCCTGTCCTGGTCCTCTCCACTGGTTGCCTAGGATGCCCTCCCTCCTCTCCTCTGCCTTTTGGAATCCCTAGTTTCTTTCATGTCTCAGTTCAAGCGTCAAGCACTTGGGGAAGCCTTTTCTCATCTATTAATCAAACCATGACTTGCCCTTCAAGATGACCTTGTATGGTACCCAATTTGAATATGTGTTATACATCACACCCACACAGCCACCGTCCTACTTTGAGCCATCATTATCCCTCCCTGAGACTAGTACAATAGCTTTTTTATGGTTCTTACCTCAAGTCTCTCCCTAGTTCTATCCAAACTCCACACAGCTGCCAGAGGGATTTTTCTAAAGCAGATGTATAGTCGTGTTTCTTCTTTACTCCAGTGGTTCCCCCTTATCCCTAGACTCAAATATAAACTTCTATTTTTGTCATTTAAAGCCCTTTACTACCTGGTCCCAATCCTACCCTTCCTGCCTTGTTACATATGGTCATGACAAATTGATCTTTTTAGTGTTCCTCATATAATAAATAGCTCCTATGTTAGCTAGTTGTGAAATTCCAGTGAGCTAATATATATAAAGTACTTTGCAGACTTTTAAACACTGTACAAATTTTAATTATTGTTTTTATATTTTATTATATTATTTTTACATTCCATCTCCTACCTCCATGCTTTTGCATTGGAATGTAGAGTCTTCTTACTTTTATGTCCCAGAATCTCTAGTTTTCTTCAAGGTTCAGCTCTAATGCTGCTTTCCACGTGAAGCCTTTCCATATCCCTCCCCTTGCCCCACTAATTGTTTGTGTGTTCCTGTCTAAATCATCTTGTATTTATTTTGTTCATACCTATGTATGAACATACTGTTTTTCCTAGCTAGACTGTAAGCTTCTTGAGGGCAGGGATTATTTCATTTCAGTTTACATATCCTCAGCATCTAGAGAGAGAGTAATTTGGACAACTTTGTACAACTCATGCCCAAGTCAAAACATCAGTCATGATATCATTGATCCTTTTCAAAAATAAAGGATGAACAACAATATAACATAGTGCCCGGTACAAAGCAGGCACTTAATAAATGCTCATTGATCAGAGATAGAAAGATAATAAGATACAATCTCAAGGAATTTATTCTGTAGTATACACAAACATATAAATTTTGGGTTAGAGTAAGTATACAGCCTGTGTCTGTGATTTAATCAGTGTATAAGAGAGTCAAACAGTATTGTGAGGGATTCAAGATGGGAGACATTGCATTTGGCCTGCGGAAATCATGGATAGTATCTGGAAGAGGTGGTATCTGGGATTAAAGCAAAGGAAAAACATCAATAGGTAGAGGTTATTTGGTAAAGAATGTCTTTAGGCATCAAAGACCTCATAATTACAAGGTATATACCAGTTCCATGATAATTATTCCTGATCACTCTTATAACTCCCTCATAATAGATCTAACAACCCCAAAGTCTTTTCCAATTTAGCACTGAATCAGTACAGAATTCTACCAGAAGTCAAGTTCAGTTATAAGACACTGTATCCATGACTGATCAATAGACCGACAGATGCAATGGTTACTGGCTGGTCAGTTATAATTCTAAACTGCCAGTTTTTTATTTTTTTTAAGAGAGGAAGAAAAAGGTTAAAATCCCTAGATTGGACGGAATGAGCTGAAGTGTTTTCAAATGGATCTGAGAAACTGAACTGTTCCCAGGCGGAAAGATAAAATGTGAAACTGCAGTCAGTCTGGCTTTCTGGCTCGCCTAACCTTTTTACTGCTGGATAATGAGGAATCAGCTATAATTTAGACACAGTATTCTTTTCACAGATTATATTGAGGTTGGGGAGGGGGCAGGAAAGGGAGAAACTCACTTTATAGTCTTGCATCATCTTTCTTCTACAGGCAAGAGTGGTGCCCCCTCCTCATGAAGTACACTGGGGGGAGCCATGCCTTCTGTGTGCTATTGTGACGAATTTCAAGTCAAGAGGGTGCTTGAATTGGATTTATTACAATTGGAAGAAAAGAAATTGTAATCTTTACGAGCCAACGACATGGAGTCCTATAATAAGAGAATGAGGGATCATTTTAAATTTAAAGCAAATTAGATTACTGGGGTCAAATCTTTCGGCAGAGACATCATGTCTTTGGAGCATCGCTTAAATATTTGACATCCTTTCCCCCCAGGTTTTGTATTAGCATTTAAGTGTTTTAAAAATATGTTTAATACTCTTATAGAGGAAGATTACTGGCTCTCTCCCTGGTTCCCCCCCAAAGCCAAATCATAAAAAGCTGGGGGAAAGGAATGCTATCAAAAAAAGTGTGAAGGGAAACTACTGGTCTGTTGCAGAAAGAAGGTTATGAGCACTGTTTTTTAAAAGGGAAGGGTTGCTAGCATTGACTCCTAAAGCTGGGAGGAATCTCACAAAGTACATTGGTCCATTACCCTGCCTCCAGGTGAGTGAACATTGAAATCACGCACGAAAAAAATCCAAATTATTTTAAAGTGCTCTATGGAGGGGGATTTCCTAGTCTCACTTGATTTTGTGTATTCTCAAAATAAGAAGAAGCTTCTTCCTTGGGTCTCAGTGAATGATCTCTCTGCAATTTGATAACCATTTCCTCTCTTTTGGTGCTCCACCACTCAATTTCTCCTCGCTTCTTCAGCCCTTAGAAGGGTCTACAATCATAGTCTACAATTGTTATGACTCAGTTTCCTATCCTGGAGCTTTCCTTCACTAATCCCTTCTCCTTTTTGCCTTCCCCTCCCTGCCCTAAGAATCTTTCCCTTGTTATCACTAACTTTATTAGGAAATCCATGAATTTATTTAGCTCTCAAATGCTGCTTAACATGCTAAAAATATTACGGCATAATGGATTTACAGCTGGAAGGGCCTTAAAGGTCATTTTTGTTCTGCCCTCTCATTGTAGAAGTGATAAAAATGGTTCATCAAAGTAAAATAGCTTTCCCAGGGTCATATAGATTACATACAGGTTCATGAGGAGGGGTCCTCACTCTTGTCTAAAGAGTAGAGATTCCAACCCAGACCCTCTCTTCCAGCTCTCTTTCTACTGTGCTGAATCCTTTCTTCCCTGAAATTCAAGCCAATCCTTCTCTATTCCTATGCAGGTTCCCTGTATAGCTTCTTTGAAGTTCAACTTTTCTGACTGGAGTTCACTGTATTTTCCATCCTGTGTGTCTCTTGGGAGAAATGCACATAGTGATCGGGAAAGGTCCCCACTTCTAATTTAGCTCCAGGCTTCAAGTTACTGTGAACCAGAGGAAAGAGGGTCCCACTCTGGAAAGAAAGGGACCGCTTGCAGAGTTTGGGAGCCCAAGATCTGAGTCAGCAAGATGGAATTTCTCTTTCTTGTGTAGGTTCAAGGACAGAGCCTGTGGTTGGTTGGAGCTTCAAAGCCTGTTTCTTCCTGCTCCATCCAGTCTGTGGATGTATAATGACAGCATTTAGCCTTTCATCCAAGGCCTCCATGTACCTCGTTAACACTTCCATATTATTATCATCCTCTGCAGAAGCAGAGAGTGAGATATAATAATCAGGGCGTGTGCCAAGTCGCTGTCTGCACTGGTGGCCAAAATTGGCCTCAAGACTCTTGCTTCCCCAGACTTTTCCCTTCAAAGCCTTTCCATCCCAAAGGACCCTCTTTTGTCCTTTTCACCAGCATCTCCCTTGAAAAAAGGGTGTGTGGAGATGACCCTCGGTCAGCCCTGCAATGGTAATTTTTCTGCTCCTAGGAAAGGTCTCTCTGGACATCCTTTGTGCCAAGTGGAGGTTTACATGATCCAAACATTTAAGTGCATATTGATTGCATTCAGATACTGTACCCTGACCTGCATCACAAGCTCTGGATGGCATTTCTCTGGAATAATACCTTTTTATGTATTAACCTCCCCACCGATTCCCCACGGAGCCAAAGTGCCGGTCAAAACCAAAGGCTCAAACAGGGGCCAAACAGCAGCCCATTAGGCTGGATAGGAGCTGACCTTGAGAATGGAGTTTTGTATTAACTTAATATGGCCACAAATCTTTAAAAGAACTGACAATTTAGTTGCTCCCCCTTTCTCTTCCCTAATCCACAGTGTTGTTTGTCTCCATTTGAGAATCAGAATGAGTGTCAGGGAAGGAACAGGTAAATTCACCCACAGATGCGCACGTGCAAACAATACCCACACAGACATACACATACACCTAGAGGGCCGATGTCTCCCAGGATTTAGCACTAATAGGACCTTAGAGATGGTCCAGTATAATCCTCTTATTTTACAGAAAAGGATGAGTCACCTAAAGTCACAAGGGAATAAATAGGAGCCAGGACTTGAAGTAGGTACTCTCTTTCCAAATTCAGATTGTTTTTTTCTAATATGTAAGAAGAAAAAAGATCATAGAGTTGCAGGACCTGAATTCAAATCCTAATTCTTCCATTTACTTATCTTAGTGAGCTCGGACAAGATGGCACATATATAAAATAAAGCTCCATATAGAGTTAGACCTGAATTCGTATCTGGATGCAGGTGCTGTGTGACCCCAGATAAGTCACTTTATCTTAGTGTCTATAATGGGAATAATGATAGCACCTACATCCCATAGTTGTTGTGAGGAACAAGTAAGTTCATATTTGTAAAGCACCTTGCTACATAAATCTTTATTATTACTATTACTAAGCTTCTGAATGTACTTATCTGTAAAATACAGGATTAGGGCAGATGGCCTCTCAGGTTTTTTCCAGTTCTAAATCTATGATTTGTGACCTCGTTTTTCCCCCCCAGGTAATGGTGGGCAGAATCTAGGGTTCCATGAAGGCTACAGATGCCGGTGACTATAAGGAAGAGTACGACCTCAGGCAATGGAGCGGGGATGAGTAAGGACATTAAGGGACAGAGGGAAAATCACCGAGGGAGGCTCTGTTCATCAACAGAAGTATCACAATTGTTTGTTATTTCATCAGAAACAAACTACCTCCTGGCCAGATGGCTGAAGTTATAAAATTAATATTAATTTTTTCAAAAGCTCTTTAAAAGTGGAGGGTGAGAATGGGGCAATTGAATGCTTTGTCCAAGAAACAGGAGATGCACATAGGATATGAGGCCATCAAGGACAGGTTGGCAAGAGGCTCTTAGGAAGCTGCACGGACTTTAAACCAAATTATTATGGCGATTTCAATCAGCAGATGGAATGCTGCAAACAATAACATTTACAAGGTAATCTCCATTCTAAGTAATTGGCATTTCCCGGGAGCCAATTGGTGGAGCTATCCCAGGGAAAATGCACCTGCTTCTGAGTGATCTTCCCCACCTTCAATTACCTTTTGATTATTTCAACACACACACACGCTTGTGTTTACACACACTAGTGCATGTGTGAACATACAAAGTCACTCAGAATTTATGCTCCGTATCCCATCCGCAGGATCTTAATCATTATTTGTACAAATTCCAGTATCTCCCTACCCAAAGCGGAGAGCAAAACAGAGCTGGGCAGCAGTGTCCCCGTATCAAGGAACAAAGTTGAAACTCCCATACAATTATGTTTGATCACAGGAGAAGGTGAAATCATTAGATATTAGCGAGGTGCAGTGGAATAAAAATGATGTGTTAGCGGGGGTTCATTACACTGTATTTTCAGAGCCAGGAAGATCAATGTGTTCATGCATCATGAATTAGACTCCGGCGTTAGCCTTCCCTGCTCTCCGGAAACCCAACATGATCTATCACCAGCCATACATCACCGTTTCAGGATTGCACATTAACGAGAAAGCTGCAGTTTCCGCCTGTCAGACTGACCAGCTGCCTCTCTCTGCAGAGAGCAGAAATTTGGTGGTTGTTAAAGGATTCGACTTTTTTTTTAAAGCAAAGAATAAGGGGAGAAGGGCCCAGGCCTGGACCATTATCAGTTGGATGGTCAAACATCCAATCTTATTCAGTTACTCCGTGGATGTTCCATTTCATCTTCATCTATGATCAAGTCAAAACCAGCCCCACAGTTTTCTAGGCGACTCTAGACATGCTAGAAGGGGATACAGGTCACATAGGTTACTTCCCTCTTGCTACCCCCACAGGACCCCCTGGAGCAAACCCCTTCCCTCAGCTTTATTTAAAAGCAGTCAGAGAGGGGATTCTTCCCCTTCTTTCTACCCCACTGCCCCCATATCCATTTTCCTTTCCAAAAGCTCCTTTACCACCCAGAAGTTTTCCACTAATACTTTTCCTTCTCTTATTTTTAGTCCACATCATTACCCCCTGCCTGACCCCACACCTGCCAAAGCAACCCTCTTTTCCCTGTTGGTGCTCAGACACCCGCAGACAGTTCTGATCGAGGCTTTTAATCGGCGTTTAGCCAGGCTGTCCATATTTAGTTCTTTTAATCTTTCCTCATCATTCAATCCCTCCAGTCCTTCATCATTTTTTTCTTTCTTCCTTTCTTTTTTTTTTTTGGTGTGTTGCTCTTCTCCACGTTCTAACCAATTTGTCTCCATCATCCTTCTGGATGTGACATGCCCACCGGGCCTGAACTCTGTAGTTATAAGAGCAGGGTCCTGATGTGGTCTCTATTAACCTCTCCTGCTCATCTTCTCTGATGACTTTTAAACTTTGGGCTCCTGTTCAAAAAGGGGGTTAGTGAAGTTTGGAGAGAGTTTGGGCCATATAGGAGTTACTTCTGTTTTATCTGTTCTTTGCCAGCTCCCATGTAGTGAAAATGGATTGAAATCCCATTACAAAAGAACCTGAAGTTAGGTACAAGAAAGTACTTATTAGAAGCATGTGCACTTTTCTTCCTTGAAGAATGGTTAAGATCCCCATCTAACCAGACCCTGCATCAGTAAAAGTTTCTCATGACACTCTTTCTGGCCATGTGATTCTGTTTTTCCTGATCAGTGACAATATAAATGAATGCAGATAGGTCCTTGCCATCTATGGCAGTTTGTAGTAAAAAAAAATCTCTCTAAGAAAATTAAATAATCTATATGAAGTGCTTCATAAGCCCTAATATGCTAAATAAATGTTAGCTATTAATATTATTTCAATCCACAAACATTTATCATAAAGACCTTCACATAATGTATGTTTATTTGACCCTCAGAAAGGATTCCGTGTTCTAAGCTTATACATGAAAGGAAGTGAATTCAGGAATAAGAAGATCCAAATTACCATGAATATACAGGTTTTCAAGGAGGCAAAAGTCTACGCACATAGCAGCAAAAATGAGAGTATAGACATTTCTCTCTCTCTTTGACCATACCCCATTATTTATACAACATACATGAGAAGCATGAGATGAGACAAATACCAGTCTTCTAGAAATTTTCAAGGAAGAGAATGGTAGGGGAAGAGACAGAGAGAGAGAGAAGGAGCAATAGAATGGCTAGATGGCAGATAGTGAGCTTCCCAGAAGTGGAGAGTTCCCAATCCAACTAGATAAAATCATAGGATGCTGGATTTGAAGTTAGGAGACATGGTTTCAGATCCCCACTACTCCTTACCACCTACATGTTCTTAAACAAATTCATTTCTCTTCTGTAAAATGAAGGGACTGGATTACCTTCAGATCCCTTCCACCTCTAAAATCCTATAATTCTCTACCCTGTTCAGGTATTGTTTGCAGGCTTTTGTTTGTCCTTTTTTGGAAGATGATCAATGACATCACAGGGTCACAGGGTGATGTCTTGAAAAGTGAGTGAAATGGGTTTAAATGAGGCAGAATCACACCAAGTCTTCAGCCGCACTCTCTTTTCCAGAGTTTCTGAAGTTCAGGGCAAGACTACTGGCGATGGCCTAGGATCCAATAACAGTAATGTGTTGTATATAATGCTTGTGTGTGTATGTGGGTCTATAAAGAAATATTATTTCCCCTCTTTAAGAGAGGTCACATGGTGCAGTAGACAGACCATTGATCTGGAGTCAGGAGGCTTGGATCTGTGTCCTGTCTCTGTCATTTATTAACTTTAGGGTCTCAACTGGATGGAACCAGCTCTAACCTGTGGATGGCTGGGACTGAACAGGCTGGAGACAGGGGAGTGAGAAATCAAACAGAAGTTTAATTCCAAAGTGAGGGAAACAGCTTGTAAGTAAGGACACCGTGGCCAGGGCCTTCCCTTCAGTGGGAAACTCAAGGCGGTGTGGGGCCATCTCAGTACTTAGACCAATATCTGCTCAGTGAGCCGCATCCCTGACAATGAGGGGCTACAACAACAGGTGACAAGTTTGATTCATAGTAGGGCTTCATGACCAGAACAGGGGGACTTGTCCGAGCTTGTCCAAGCTCAGAGAGCACCTGGTGCTGGTCAAAGCAATACAATCATTATATGATTTTGCCAGAAGGTGAGATCATCCAGAGGGTTGAGTGCAAAGAATCTTGTTATGTCAAGCTCGGGTTACAGGCTGCTTGCTGGGTTTTAGCTCTGGAATATAGGGTGTCTCCTAATATTTTGACAGTAGGTCATTTAATGCTTTTGAAGTTCAGTTTCTTCATCTGCAAAATGGGTATAAAAATATAATATGTTATAGATGTTAAAATATGTTAAATCCAATATATGTAAACATATTTATATAATTATCTTGCTGCATAAGAAAAATCAGATCAAAAAGGAAAGAAAATGAGTAAGAAAGGTTTGTATTTATTCTCTCTAAATTTATTCTGTGTATATTTAGATGTGTCCTTGTTGTCTAACCCATCAAAACATTAGCTCTTTGTAAGTAGGGGATTGTTTTCATTCTTTTTCGTAAATGCCCAGGGCCTGGGACATCATAGGTACTTAATGAATACTTCTTGTATTTGTACTTCTTCCCCTTAATTCCAGTAACCTCATACCTTCAGTAACCTTCAACGTCATATAATATCATACAGCATCCTTCATATTGATAGTATAATCAAAAGATTATAGGATTTAGAGAGAGAGGGAATTTTAGAGGTCCAGATCTTAATCTACATTTTTTCCTCCAATTTAACAAATGAGAAACAGTCTTTGACTTCATGGAACTTACATCCTATCTATTCTCAGCTCCTCAAGGGCAAGAACAATGCTTTCTATTTCTTAGGTTCTCCCCACTGGACTTGATACAACGGAAGGCCCATAAACACTTATTAAAGACTGAATGGATACTACCAGATCCTTCCTTCACCAGCCTCTCACTCCTCTAACCACCTCAGGATCACTTTCTAGTGTCCAAAGAGCTGCAGGCTTCTGCATTTGGGGCTTCCTGGGACTGGACAGGAGCATTCTAGCACAGGAGAGAAGCTCCCAGTCACACAAAGAAAGATGCAGGACATGGCACTGGGTTCCTCCTCTGAATGGGGACTCACTCACTGGCTGCAATCCTCTTTTTCTTTTTCTTTTCTTGCCTTTTCATCGCTTCTTCTTCCTTTTTTGTTTTTTTCATAAGCGTAATGCAGACAGACCCGGGGGCTGACACATGGGGTCTGGTGAACACATGTGCTGGCAAGACTTGAGTCAGAGCCAGGTTCTCCTGAGATTTCAGATGCAGTCCCTTGTTAAGATCTGCACAGGGAGAATGGGCTGGGAAACCCTGCCCCCAGCACATTGTTTCTTTCTTAATGGGCTGGAAGGGAGAGAAAACAAGGCAGTTGAATGGTTAATATGTAATTCAGTTGGAGAAATAAATCCATGAAATGGCCACTCTCCAACCACCAAAAGGTTTCTATAAAACCTGTTTATTCTGGGTTTTTTCTTCTTTTTTTAAATTTAGGAATTGGGAGTGGGGGCTTTGGCTTGGTTTTTTTCAATTCTAACTCTGGGATTTTCAAGTTACTTTTGGCTCTTTTCCCTATGGAAACTGTAACCAATGTGTCTTCCAAAAAAAATCATCATTTCAGTCTAAGATTCAGACCTGTGCATGGGATATTTTCGAGACAATGGGAGTTTCTTGTCTGCCAGATAATGCATGGAATGACATCCTGAAGTATCTCTCCCTACTTAGAATCACACACAGAACTGAAAGGACCTATAGGACATGTAGTCCCAAGTCCTCATTTTATAAATAAGGAAACTAAAGTCAAAAGAGCATAAATGATTTGCTAAAATTTAAGTCAAATAAACAAACAGTTATTAAGCACCTACTATGTATGAGGTATTATACTTAGCTCTGGGGATTCAAAAAGGCAAAAATAGTCCCTTTTCTTAAGGAGCTTGCATTCTAATGTTAGAATTGGAACCTGATCTTCTGAATTCAGTATTCTTTTCCTGTTTCTTTTTTTTTTTGGGGGGGGGGCAAGAAAATCAGGGTTTAAGTGACTTGCCCATGGCCACACACCTAATAAGTGTCAGGTGTCTGGGACCATATTTTTTAATTCAAGTCCTCCTGATGCCAGGGTTGGTACTCTATCCACTGTACCACCCCCAAATCCAGCATCCTTTCCACCATACTACAATTCTATTCCCATTACTGAAGTACAGTGACATCACAATTGTTCCCTATTTTCAAACAATGACAAGGAGCTTGTGTATGTCATTCCCCCAATTCCTGTAAACTCAGAGCTTCACTATCATATAACAGTTTCTTCATGTTGTAACTCAAAAGACTGTAGGATTTGTTTTTAAATGGGATCTTTGAGGTCAAGATTCTAATCCAAAACCTACAACTCCATTTTAATGAATGAGAAAATCAGTAGTTATGGAGGTTAAGTCAGTTCTTAGAACTTATACAGGAAATCAGTGGTAAAAATGAATTTGAACCTGGGTTTTCTGAGAGTGGTTAGTGTTCTTTCCTCTGTACAAAGGAATCTTTATATTTATGTGAATGTCAGAGATTTCCAGCACTGCCCTCTTTCTTTCCCTCCGCCCCAATACTTGCATATATTTTAAAAGTCTGGGGGCTTATGGACTCCTTCTTAAACTAATATTTTTCTTTATTTCTTTTTTTTTTACCTTTTATTGTTTCTTTTTAAAATAGTGCTTTATTTTTTCAAATACATGTAAAGATTCATTTTAGTAAAACTTTGTGCTCCAAATTTTTTCCCTCCCTTACTTCCCCCCTCCCAAGATGGAAAGCAACCTGATATAGGTTAAATATGTGCAATTCTTTTAAACATATTTCCATATTTCAGACATATTTTTAATATACAAAATAGAATATGTAGGATTACAAAAGAAAAACCAATTAAATTGAAATATGCTTGGCAAAGTAAATTAAAATTGATTGTTTTAAAAAAAAAGTTTGCAGTCCCCAGGAAGAACTCTTTCTGTACATCATGCTGTCACTTGGTCATAACTCCATCTTCTCTTTGACTTCTTAATACAGATAAGTGCTTTTTCTTAATGTAAGTTCCAGGTCTGTAAGACCACGTTTGAGTATCATTTAACTATGTTCACAAATGGGTAGAAAGTGAATCCTGATTGGTGGTGATGATATTAGTACTGGTATGGCTAAAGGTGAGAGAAGATTGCAGACATGGGAGAACAGTTCATATATGTCTGCTCAAATAAGGGATCGGTTTGCATTTTGAAAATTGGGTTAGATCAGTGTCTTCTCAGGGGAGCAATTCAGGCAGGTACAGGAATAGTCATAAACCCATTCTCCAATCTTACCACCACTACCAACAAAAACAAAAACAACTGGATAATATTTAATTGAAGGGGCTCTCTTATCCCTATTTCCCAGAAACCCCTCAGGAGGCACAAAACTGATGGATTCTGGGGTTCAGTGCAGAGGAAGAGAAATTCCCAGCCTTCAGACTTCCTCTTGCTCCAACCTCAAGTCTCTATTGATACCCTCTCTCATTGTTAACCCTGCTATGGCTTTCCTTTTAGCCTTCACTGACTGATTCTCCATGCTCCTTCAGCCTTTTCTGCCTCTTTTGGGACAGTAGCCAAATTCTCTGAGTGCTCCTAGAGTCCCAGCTGAGCCACTCATGTTCACTGCTGGGGCCTTTGATGAACAAGTGGCTTTGCAGCAGCAGGGAAGGCCCACTGCCTTTGGTTGTCATTTGTAAACCCAGGCCCAAGGATCTCAAAGTCTAACTCTTCCGGGAAAAGGTTCCTTCTGCCTTAGCCCTTTTGAATAAAAGCATGAGGGCTGAATTAGAATAGAAGAAGAGAGCCTTATAAATCAAAGGAGACCTTCAGATTCCCCTTTCTTGGGGTCATAGGATTTTAGAGTTGTTGTTTTAAGGGCCTTAATGCACCTCATTTTACATATGAGAAAACTCAGCCAAGTAAAGTGATTTGATCAAATTCACATAGGAAATAAATTAGCAAAATAAGATTTGAACTCGTGTCTTCTGGCTTTGTCTGGTGCTTTTCACATTACAACAAAGGCTTTTTTTTTTAATCAACAATGCAGTTCAGATATGAAGCTTAGATATATTTTCTTTGTAGTTTTTGGACAAAGAGCTCTCAAGATTTTTGGCCATAAAAGGAGGGAGGATCTTGTTTAGAAAATGTGGCAGAAAAATAGAGTAGGAAGTGGGAAAGAGGCAAGGCCACAAAAGATTTTTTCTGGACTGAACAAAAGTTTCCAAATCAACTTGAAATTCTGATTGGTCCAGAGGAGAAGCAGGAGGATTCATTATGGAGAGGAGCACCTGTAATCTGGACTATTTTTTAAGAAAGGAGAGGAGAATTAACTGGATGTTTAAGATGAATATTTCCATTCCCCTTCTCCCAAACAAACAAACAAACAAAAAATACCTTGATAACAATTAATTGAAGGCATGCTTTTATGGCAGTCAGGCAACCCCATTCCAACCCCCTCACCCTTACCAGGGGCTTTCCTGAGGCTCAGAGTTGCTTGAACCATCTTGCTTTCTGCATTTGGCTTCCTCAACACAGAAATAGGCTGGCCCTAATAACACCTCTGTTTTTTATTGTGCTTTCCTTCTAAAGGGGTCAGGGAGCTACATGGATTATTAGCTTCTTTCCCATGGTATTCCTCTGAGGTAAGAAGAGGACAGCAACGGGTGTCCCTTTTTCATTATTTAGAACCACTTAGCCCACCTAGGGGACAGTATTCAGGGAAGCAGGGACGGAAGGGCTGCCCTCTAAAGATGGGGGTTCTATCTCCCCGTCCTGGTCTGAGCACACACACACACACACACACACACTGCTAGTGCTTCTTGGAAGCAGAAACCAGGGGACCTGGGAAGCCAGACCATTGTAGGGCAGTCTACCGCTCAGACTCCCAATGGGACTGATGATCTGACTATTGGGTTTCTTCCCCCATCTCCAGCTCTATCCCACATCACCTTGGCAGCCAGAAATTTTCACCTTGAACCCTACCTAGACCCCTGGGCTTTTTCTGAGACATCCATTAGTTTTGGTGAATCCAACACAACAGCTTGCCAAGGGGTTTTCTTGTTGGATGATGGATGGTTGCTCTGCTATGGACCACCCGCCTCCCCCCTCTCTCTCAGGATAGCACCTGCTAGCCAGCTGGTGGCTGTAGGGCTTAGGATACAACTCCTCTCTTCCCAGATTTTTCAGATTCCAGAAAATGACCCCGAGGAGCTAAAGGACCATCAGGGGAGACCTTCAGCAGGGAAGCCTGTTTGCAAACTCGGGTCCTGCTGCTCTGGAAAACTAAAAAGGAAATGGACACTCTGGCCCTCCTGGCCCCAGCTCTGGACCTGGATGGTGGGGTCGGACTACCTCTCAGGACATCATGGAGCACTAGTATCTTAGTTTTCTTTTGTGATTACAGAAAAGCAGCATGAATATTGAATATAGAACCATCAGCCCCCCTTGCTTCTCTCTGGGTTTCCTACCCTGGCACCAGGCAGAGATCTCATTTCTTAGTCTTTTAGAGAAGGTCGTTTGCCCCTGCTGGTCAGTACCGAGTTTCCTATTATAAGCTTTTCAAACCTCAGATTGGTTGACATTTGGACTCATTGTGGTGGCCAGTTTCCAAGAGTGTACCTAGTAATTCTAGCATAGTATAGGACAGTCATTTGTTTAGAGTCCCCTGGTCCCCAGCCTTGGCTACTGTTTTATTCTAAATAAATAAATGGCATTCCTTCCTTGCTCCCTCCCCTCAACCAGTTCATGTTCACCACATCCTCTGTTTGTTCCTGAGAAGGAAAGTGTTGTCCAAGGCTTATGTCACTTTTCTCTGTCACCATAGCTGTAAACCAGCTATCAGAGCATCAAAAATAATTGGATAAGCTATCCACATTTCCCCAGCCCTGCTGTCCATTTGGAGTATTCCTATGGGGATGGGAACAAGGGAGGGGAGGGAAACACCCAGCTGCTCGGGGCACCTGGGATCCAATTTGGGTCCTTAATGGAATCACTGAGAGGAGCCAAAGCACTGGGTCTTCGGGATACAGAAGGGTGAGGTCAGTTCCTTTAGCCACAGGACTACAGCCTCCAAAGAAACCCTGACAGAAGGCAAGGACAGCTGTAAGACAAGGCAGCTTTGCTAAGTAGGAATCTCAAATCCCTGTAGTCCAGAGGGCAGATGTCCCATAAACCCGTGTGCAACCTAATTCAGATCGGATGGTTAATCCTGCCATGGGAAGGTTATCTCGCCTGCACCCGAGTAGGGAACCCAAAGCCTGCAACATAAACTATTGCCAATATATAGATTGGATGAAGATCTCAAAGTTTCTACATTCTCCAAATTGTGAGGGGAGAGGGAGGAGGGGCATGGCTATAAAACCTAACAAAAATGTCCTAGGAGTTTCAATGTTTCTGCTACTTTTGCTTCTGTAGGTCTCTTCTATAATTTTCTATGATAGGACATTTGGTTCATGTATTATTGATCCATCAATCAACATCCCAAGATCTCTGCACCTCAGGGCTTCTTTTAGGTTGTGACCCTTTAAGGGTTTTGTAAACATTAACTTCTTTTTATTATCTTTAATCTTTATTTTCCCTCCATCCTCCCCATCTCTGGTAGTTTTCTTCCCACCACACTCCCTTATTACTTTGCATTTATTTTACATTTATCTATTTATGTGTTGTTCCTCTCACCCCCAGTAGAATATAGACTGAAAATAGGGACCATTTCATTTTTGTCCTTGTGTTTACAGAGTTTAAAATAGGCATTTAACTAGTAGGTGCTTAATGTTTGTTGAACAGAACAGAACTGAACTGAATTGAATTGAGTAGAAGTCATTTAATCAATATGTGCTAAGTGGAGTCAATGTGAGTGGTCTGTGAGGATGGACAGAGAAGAGAAAAATCAAAAATGATCATTGGAAAGGGAGCAAGGAGTGCTGGGCTACCTTGGGAATTCTCAGGGAACTGGCATGCAGAGGTATATGTCATATCCCTTTGTATAGAGATGTTGTGGCACTCAGGGCCAGCCTTAATAGAGATCTCTGAGATCAGTGGGGCACAGACAAGGACACCAAATTAACCAATCCTAATAGAATGGTAGAGCTGGGAAGG
The DNA here is from genome assembly GCF_902635505.1 of Sarcophilus harrisii. Lineage (NCBI taxonomy): Eukaryota > Metazoa > Chordata > Mammalia > Dasyuromorphia > Dasyuridae > Sarcophilus > Sarcophilus harrisii. The sequence continues at coordinate 492,882,102 of NC_045428.1, forward strand.
GCTTTTGAAACTTAGCTGGTCCAACCCCCTCATTTTTACAGATAAAGAAACTGAGGCACAATTTGGGACAATATGAAATAATAACAAAAACTCACATTTATAAATCACTTTAAGGTTTTTGATGTATTTCACATATGTGATCTCATTTGATCTCTAAAATTACCCTGTGGGATAGTTATTCTTATTGTCCCCATTTTATAGATGAGGTATGACTTCAGAGAGGGGAAGTCAATTAATCATCTAGTATTTATTAGGTACCTACTAGTGCCAGGGACTGTCCTAAAGGCATAAGGGAGACAAAGGCATAATGAAATATCTTTGCCTTCAAAGAGCTTATATTTTATCAAATAATGTATACATGAATACATACATACAAACATACATTTATCCAGAGTTATATTGGAGGGTGCTGAAACCAGCTTGAACTGACTGGAGAACTGATGGTTAAATTTTCAATGTGAGCAATTATAACTTGGAAATTTGCTAATGATACATTTCAAGGCTTCACTTATTATTTTTGTTGATTGTCTAGACTTGAGAAAATGTTCATAATAGACATTAACTTTGAAAATGTTTCAGTCTATCTCCCCCTCCCCCCCAGAAATAGTTGTCAAACATTGACACCCCTACTCACACAGCTAGTAAATGTCAAAGACAAGATTTCCTGACTTCAAATCTGGAGCTCTTTCTGCTCCATCATGATGCCTTTCTAATTACATTATGGGTTTGAAGCAATCCTGTGCCATCTGAAAATAGGGTCCTGGCACCCTTATGAATTTGGAGAAGAAAAAAATCTTTGAAGGAAACGACTGAAATTCCTCCACACTAAAAATGCCTTGGCGGAAGGAACTCTCTCCTTCAGGAGGTATTCCGGTCTGCTCTAAAAGGAGAATCCAAGCTCGGCCTCCTTCTCTCCGACTCCTGCTCCAGTGAGTTCCCCGCTGACTCGGAGAAACCAAACAGCTGGCTCTTCTCCACACGGGGCCACCCCAGCTCTACTCTCCCCATTGACTGAAACGTCCTCGGGGAAAACTGCTGAAGTTCCTGTTGATTTGGCTATTGACAGCCAAGCTGGAACCCCTGGCAGGTCCTTGTTAACCTTGAAAGATGACTACTCTGATTTTGCTCCAGTCTACATCTCCAGCTGGTCACCGACAGGAGCAGGGGATTCAGGTGATGGGACACTGTGAGTCGGTTCAGGCTCTAAGAGGCCCAGAGAAGGCTCAGGAGCTGGTCCCTCTTCCTCCCCTTCTCCCAGCCCTACAGGTAGGCACCTGGGGTAGACAAGGGGCATTGTGCTACTTTCCAAAGGGAAGGCCTGAAACCAACTATTGGCCAAGGTCTTGAGACCTCAGCCAGGAGCATGACTGAGAATAGAGAGGGACTCAGAAGGCACGGAGACTGCATACGCCAGTGACCCTATGTTCCAGTCATGATTATCCATCCTTGTTGGTGTGTAAGACCTTAGGCAGCTTTTAGCCAGGACTAACAAACGAGGCTTCCCAAAATACACATTCAGTCTAGGAGAACCCAAATACACACATACAACGAAAACCAGAGGAAAATTAAGCCCTGGACGACCATGGGGAGATTTCACCTAATTCTCTTGATGTCTCTGTCCCTCAGAATCAATTTTGCAGTCATAGTATAAAGACCATTTTAGGGATACTAGCCCAGATTTCCTACTGCTGTGATTTTGGGTAAATTAATCCTGAGTTTGAATGTCATTTTGAGATGAATGGAAAAACCTAAAAAGACAGTTTTTGAGTTGATCATCAGTTTGCTCTTGGTAACCAAAAATATCTGATAGAGTTCCTGAATGCCTTAACTTCTAGGAAAGGGGAAAGATGTGCTTCTGATAAGTGAAAATCATTCCTGATTGGCGAGCAATTAATAAGGAAGTAGTCTAAAAGTCTTCAGCTTGAGAACATGGCTTGATAATGAGATTCAAATGCCTCCATCAAGCTTGGAAAAGGAATCCATCCTTATTCAGACCACTGGGTTGATGTTCTCCTTCACGAGCTGGGTTACCCTAGTCTCCAATGGAGGAGTGTTTTGGGTCTGGAAACCCCTGAGATCAGAATCTATTTATACTCTAAACAAAAGTAAGGTTGTTTAGTTGAAGGGATCCTGACCAAGATGGAGGAACATGTTCTTCCCAGAGGATTTGAGCAATCTCATTTATCAGACATCCTACAGAGACTAGCTAAATGACTTACAGGGGCTGGTCCTGAATGAGGAAATAAAGAGAAAAAGCCTTAATTCTAATTAAATCATTGCTTATTAATATAATAGAAAAATAATTTCCCTCATCCTCATTTGCAAAATGAGTTGGGTTGGATTAGATAATTTCCGGTTGAAAGATGCCTTTTAACTCTAAAATTCTATGACATAAGATTCTGGGTCTTCGTGTCTTTAGGGACTCCCAGAGTGGGAGATAGGCTGATGATTTCATTAGATCTGTTGCTTTCCTGTCTCTACAGATTCAATTACCTTGCTTCTCTTCCTGTAATAATGTCATTTCTGGTTTGTTTTTTTCCATCATGAATGAAGGAATGAATAAAATATTTAGTAAGTCCTTCCTATGTGCAAAGAACTGTGTACTTAGTGGGGCTACAAATGGAAAAGTAAGATGATCCCTCTCCTCAGGGAGTTTACATTCTAATAAGGGAGATAAAACAAATGGGAGTTTCAGCTACAAGTCAGATGAAAAGATCCCATTGTCTTTAAGGTGCAACCACAAAGCAAGTGCTAATGTCTTTTATTTAAGGTCAGTTCCATTGATAAAATCATATCAGTTTGTAGTATTGATACATTTAATAGTGCCAAAGATTTCAATGGCAAAACTTCTCTGGATCTTCAGGGACTATTGTGGGAAGATATGAGATGCTGCCTCTCCAAAAGGGGTTATTTCCCAGTGTGACAGCTGGGTTTAAAGCATTGCAATAACAGGAGAACTGTTCGGTTCTGCACACATATATTGTATCTAGGATATATTGTGACATATTTAACATGTATAGGACTGCTTGCCATCTGGGGGAGGGGGTGGTGGGAGGGAGGGGAAAAATCGGAACAGAAGTGAGTGCAAGGGATAATGTTGTAAAAAATTACCCAGGCATGGGTTCTTTAAAAAAAAAGTTATAATTATCAAAAAAACTAAAACAAAACCCAATAAATAAATAAATAAAGCATTGCCATTCCCACGGCTCTTGGGCTCAGAGTCCTGGGCTATCTTTATCACTATCTGAAAGAAGTTGGTAGTCAAGGTGATGGTACCGCTTTGATTTGTCTGGCACATCCTGACTCCTGTCCTTTCCCCAGAGTCTTTCAGTTAGGCAGGAGTGCCTCCTGCCTTGTAGGTACCCGGTGGTTGGTAGTTGGTGGAAAATGGTCTGCTCCTTCCTGGATGATGGATGTGAGGAGCTCTGGGATGGAAGCAGGAACATCTCCACAGCTCCTGGGACTACCTGCCTGTTGGTGACAAAGTTGGCTGGCTATTGCTGCTGATGGTGATGATAAACACTCTCCCTCCCCACAATGGTATCTCAATAATGGCGAGAAATGGGAGTAAGGCTGGAAGAAATGGGAGGCGGGCCTGTTGGTTTTTGAAGCACTGCTTTTCCTATGGGTCTTGGGCTCACGAGAGGGCAATCAATGTGGTGGTAGTATTTTGACTTGTTTGACACATGCTTCCTGATTCTCCCCAAGTGTCTGTCTGCTTCGTCATATGAGAAATCCCAAATCCTCATTAATTATAAATCATCTGAGTCTGCTTAATCCCACTGTTATCTTCTTTCTACCTAGTTCAAGTTCAACCCCTTGGTTTCCATATTCTGAGTCTGTTTCCCTTAGTATGCAGTGCAAAGATAATGTTCTTCCATTACAATAAAGTTGTATACATGCTTTTATTTGTGGATGCTAAACACTGAGAGCAAGGGGTCAGCTGGGAGATACTTTTAAAAAACTGGTTCTATGGAAGTTTGACAAATGATCTAGTTCATAATAAATGCTTGTTGATTGATTGATTGACTTCATACACAAAGAAATAGTTTCAACCCCTTCAGCCCACTTAAGCCCTGACCTTATTCCAAGATCACAGCTGAAAGCCTTGGGAAAGACCACATAAATTTTGCCACAGAGTTCCTTTCATCTACTTCCAGTGGCCAGTTTGACACTATCTACTTGACTAGGGATGTAGTAGACTACTGATATAGTAGAAAGCATGGTGGAGTTGGAGTAAGAGGACCGAGTTTGAATCCAGTCTCTGCCTCATATCTGTGTCACTTAAACCTTTTCAGATCTCAGTAAAAACTTGAAGTTTAAACAGATGATATCCAAGATCCCTTCTAGCTCTAAGTTTCTGATTTTTACCTATATCCTAAGGAAAACGCTATTGTGTGTGTGTGTGTGTGTGTGTGTGTGTGTATATAGAAAGTGACATTTATCATTAATATAAATGTGTGTATAGCAAAAGATAGACATATATCATTGTATATAAATATGTGTGTATAGCAGCAGTACTTCTTTTACTCAAAAACAAAATTAACTCATGATAATTTGGCAAAATAGGGTGGATACAGCAGGGGCAAAGTACATCAGAGATTAGGAGAGATACTCTAGTAACAGCAACCTTTGGCATCACTCCCAATGGCTCTTGGTTGACAGATTGAGATGCTAAGTCTCTCTTGCTTTGCTGCTTCTCACCCACTAAGCAGTGACAGGCAACGAATCCCAGGTAGGAGATGTTAGGAGGAGTAGGGCTTCCCGTTCTCAGGAAGTCATCTCCTTATCATATGAGTCACTGCATAATAGAACGGTCACTAGATTAGTTGTTTGGGTTCCTGGGTTCTAGTCCCATCTTGTTGCAGAGGAGATTGCTGAATCAAGGGTCTTTTCCAACTTTAATCTGATTGGTGGATCAGTGGGTAGTGTGTCTGGCTTGGAGGAGCTGAGTTCAAAGCCCAACTCAGACACTTACTAGCTGTGTAATTCTGGGCAAGTCACTTAACCCTGTTTGCCTCAGTGTTCTTATCTGTGAGATGAGATGGCAAGAAAATCTTAAGCAGGCAACTAGATGGTACAGTAGATAGAGTCTCAGCCCTGGACTCAGGAGGACTTGAATTCAAAAGGGGGCTCAGACACTTAAAGTCATTTAACTCCACCTGCCTTGCAAAAAAAAAATAAAAAAAGAAAAGAAAACCTTAAAATGTGTCATAAAGAGTTGGATATGACTGAAAATGACTTAACAATTAAATCTTTCTCAGAGTCAGAGGAAGAAACCCCTTCAGGGGTCCTCAAACTTTTTAAATAGGGGGCCAATTCACTGTCCCTCAGACTGTTGGAGGACCAGACTATAGCAAAAACAAAAACTTTGTTTTGTGGGCCTTTAAATAAAGAAACTTTATAGCCCTGGGTGAGGGGGATAAACGTCCTCATCTGCCACATCCAGTTCGCGGGCCATAGTTTGAGGACCCCTGAGTCCTAGAGCATGCTTTACGAGCAATGGAAACACATACAGGCTTCCTACAGAGAGAATCTGGAGAGATCGATAACAACAATAATTTAGCATTGCCTTTCTGCTGTTTAGAAGATCTGGGACTTTAGGGTGTTTATACTTCTGTGGGATTAATCTAGCAGGGGATGGGAGAGAGGCTTAGGTCCTCAGCGGAGTCCTGAAGGGGAGAGGGACCCTCTGGGGAGCCAGATGTGGAGGAGGACAGGGTCTGTGGCTTGCACCCATGTTGACAAATAGGCTCGATGCCTTTAAACTCGGCTGGACTTTGCCCTTTCAGAATGTAAAGCCCGAGTCAGCACGGTGCTAATGGGGCTTTTTGATGAGCGAATCACAGAAAGCCGGCATTATCCATTTCTGCTAGAGAGGCAATGAAGGCATTTGCAGCTGAAATCTGCTTTCGGAGATGCCCTAATAAAGCCGAGACTTTCAAAGCCCCATTAGCAGTGTGCTGACTGCAGCTTTACCATCTGCACTACCCTGCCAGGGGAGGGGCTCCTGGGCACTGCCACTTGGTGCCCACAGAGAGGAGGTGAGGTAGTCACCGAGAGCCAGCGGGCCTCCTTCTCCTGGGTAGAGAGTTAAATAGTGTCTGGTGTGCCCTCTCGGGTGATCCCCCTCGGGTCCTGCCCCTCCTGCTCTCCCCATCCCCTCTGGTCTTGTAACTCCTTAACTCTCCCTCCCCGTGACTCTTGTTGGCACTGAAGGGGTGTGTGTATATGTGTGGGGGGGTGCCAGAGAAGGAAGCCTCACAGGCTCCCTGAGAAGAAAAGTCAAAGACTGTAGGGTCAGTGGAAACCACTGGATCCAGGAAGCAAGGCTGCATTAAGCGTCCTCCGCTTTCTCTTTGACCACAGAGCCCAACTTGGGGCATCATACTTAAAAAAATATTGATATCTTTTATTTTTACATTATCTTCATTTCCAAATATATCCCTCTTTCCTCTCTTACCCAGAAAGCCATTCCTTGTAACAAAGAATTGAAAATAGAGAGAAAAAAAATCAATTCAGCAAGATTAACCACCAGTTAGGCAAAATTGAGTCATTCATTACATGAAATGTTCCACACCCAAAGTCCCACTCTTTTGCAAAGATGTAAGAGAGGTCCGGTTTCTTATCTCTTATTCCATGGCAAGTTTGACCACTTTAATTATACAATGTTCAATGTCATCTTTTTTTTTTTCTTCTTTCTTCTTAAGACAGCGTGATTTTGTATGTTTTCCTGATTTTGCTTATTTCCTCTTGCATTGTTCATGTCTCCTTTTCTACTCCTAAATTCTTCATATTCAGCATTTCTTATACAGCAGTAATATTCTATTATTTGTCCCTCAATTTGCTTAGCTTCCTCCAAATGATGGACATCTAATTTGTTTCCAGTTTTTTGCTACATAAAAAGTGCTGCAACGGATATTTTGGAATATAGGAGTCTTTTCTGTCTTTGACCTCCTTGGGGTATAAACCTAGGAGCAGGATTTCTGGATCAAAGGGTATGGATATTTTAGTTACTTTCTTAGCATAATTCCAAATTGCTTTCCAGCTGGGCCATCATTCTTAATGTGAATTTTTTCTAGCCAGATAATTCTCTCCTCCATTTGTCTTACTGACAGGAACACACCCTCTTGCAGCGACCTGGAGTCCAGGCCTCCCAGTGTTCAGCCATTGCCTTCTCACAGATGATCTGAATTTAATCCCTGGATGGAGTGCTCTATTGACTGGCATGGGCAGTGATAATGCTGTGTTAGCTATTGATTCTCTTCAGATAAGACTATCGGCTGTCCAGTCAGACATTCTCTGCCCCCCAAGCGGAACCCTCAGTTACCATCTCCTCCAGTGTTGGGGAGTGGATGGTTTCAGACAAGGGTCTTCCAGGAAGTTCTGCTAAGGAGAAAAATAAATGAGTACAAATCCATTGGAGCTGCTTGCCCTTGTGTGTTTGTTCTGGTGATTTGTGGGATTCACACTTAGCTGGCCCCCAAAGGGCTTGTGAGCTGCTGGTGTGTGACTTCCCGGGCCTCTTCTCATTGCCATCCTGCCATTTACATATTTCCAGGCAGGATTTGGTGCTGTACATCTCTGAGAGTTCTCTAATCAAAGAAATTAACTCTAATCAGACACATGAATTAATCTTTGTTAGTCCTGTTGTCACTCTAACTTCGCCATCCCCTACACCAAACAATGCTCATCTCCAGGCTGTTGCTTCTGAGACCAACATGGTAGAAGGCAATAAGGGATTGATCTGATTGGCATTCAGGTGGAGTCCACTCTACAGAAGATAAGCTCTAGTGTCCAACAGCCACAAATATAAATGTATTCACTGAGTATAAAAGAAATAACATTGTATTTAAAGTTAGAGGTTCTGGGTTGAACCTGTTATTTATAACTTGCTTCACCTTGAGCAAGCCATTGGATTTTTCTGGGTCATAGTTTCCTTTGACCTCTAAAGTTTCTTCTGGACCTAAATCTATAATGCTCTTTATGTGCAATGCATTGTGAAGGATATGGTATTAAAGAGAGTATTGCCCTCCAGGGCTTTACCACCTATTACCTTGCTTATAGATTATTGATTAAATTAATGAAGGTATAGCATAGGAATATATCTGATTTGGGGCTGAGGAGGGACCTGGTGTTTCTTGCTCCTTTTTTATATGGCATCATAATAGGAATTCATCCAGAGTGCCTGTGGACCACTAAGATAAATTCACATGATTGAAATATCTTTGACCTATTGTTGCTATCCTGCCATATCCCAGGTTGAGGATCTTGGACTTTTTGCAACCTCCTTGTCTAGGTCTCTATATGGAAGAATCCCTACTCCATCACAACTAGCGGTCCTACCATAGAACCACCATCACAAAGTGATGTCCACCAACCAGGAGGGCTGCTTTAGAAGGCGGGAGAACAACTATTTGTCTTTCAAACAATCTTGCAAAAAAAAATCACTATATCATTACTGGTTAGCAAAATGAACCACCTTTGGTATCTCTTTTAATGTTTGAAATATTTCATTTTGATCCCACAGATGCTTTTGAATAGACACCCAAATAAAGCCACTAATGAAAAAAGAGATTGGGATGTATACTGTACCTCACATAACAAGGTACTAAGTAAGTTGTTGTATTTGACCAGAATTTTGTTGACTTTCCACTGACTTTCTTAGCCTTGCTGTAATGATTGTTTATACCATTCTTTTGGCTCCCTGTTCTTTATTCTACAACTCAGATATATTTTCTACATTTAAGGTAGAAGTGGCAAGGGGGAGGATTACATTGTGTGAAAAACTTCCAGTGAGAAAACTCCTTCCACTGATCTGTATTGGCAACCATTTTGAAATTTGCTGTCCTAGAAAGTTACTAGGTGATACTGAGAGATTAAGTGATTTGCCCCAGAGTCACACAACCAATAAGTGTCAGAGGTAGGGCTTAAATCAAGTTCCTTCTGATACGAAGGCCAGATTTCTATCTAGTAAACCATAGTGACTCTCATCTTTTCTACTAGCTTGGAATGACTTGGAGTGTATCTATTTCCAATCTGCTCTAGAAGTGAGGTAGGTGGATATTGCTACTTACTGCCTGGAATAATGGTTTTTGAGGGTGGACAGTGGGGGGATAGGAAGCAACGATGGCTTTAGGATGTTTGGGAAAGGCTCATCTGAAGAAAACTCAGAATAAAAGATTTAGGTCACTTAAAAGCTGTAGATCTAGGCTGATGAATATGAGAAATGAAGCAGAAATAAAGGGAGGAGGAAATTCCTTGAGGTCAGAACTTCGCACTTGTCCTTCTGAACTACAAATGCCAGATGTCAGTAAACTCTCAAATCTCTGTTATATTTTTATCTTCAACTTCTAGAGCATAATATCCGGCACATAGTAGGCACTTGATAAATGCTGGTTGATTGATGGATGGATTGAAAGTCCTAGAGGAAGTATTCCAAAGCAGTATGGCAAGAAGTGTAGAGGATTAGGCAAGTGTGTAGCATAGAGGTCATGATGTGAAGTGGGTGCCCACTTTAGCACTCTGCTATAAATATCAAGCTTTCTTTCTGAACAATCCCTCAAACACAGAGGAAAAAAAAAACAGACCCACAATTGCATTAGTGAGAGGATTGCAGCCAAATCGGAGGCACCAAAAGCTATAACAACCTAAGTCATGGAGACAATATAATGCAAAGAAAATCAAATGCTGCAGAGTAAATAAATGTGATGTTAACACCATCTTCCATAATATATATTTCATAAGCTCTCATTTGCTCATGAAAAATATATTATGGAGGACTGTCTGTTAACATCACACTTACTCACTCTGCAGTGTTGATTTTTCTTCGGTTTCTGCTAGCTGTACAAGCCAAGGCAACATCCAGTTTCTAGATGGCGGTGTCCTTGAGGACATTTTTATGTGAGGTTATAAAGTCTCCAGACCCACATGTGCTTCTGGGGTGCTTGAAAATGGAGAGTCTCTCAGAGGAGCACCTGCTAGACAAGCAAAGACCAGGAGGGGAATTTACATGTTCTTTCTTGTTTCTAGGAGTACAGAGACCAGAACCCACCTGGTTTCGTGTGGAAGCCGGGAAGCATCCCACCTGGAGGGAAAGGGCTCCCAGATCTATTCTCCATTTTGTGGCTGATTGCCTCTTCAGCTCTCAGGATAGAAAAGAAGGCGAGTCACTTTCTCACTGGACTGTGACATGCTACATGAACCGTCTATATTATGGCAGCCCAGGCGGGTGCCCACCGCGTGGATTCATGCCTTCGTGACCTCATGGATCACTGGCAGTCCCAGCACCCTTGGCCGGCTGCCTGGAATCCACCGGGGCCTGTCAGCCCCCAGCTGGGGCTCCATTTTGCTGGCTCCTCCTCAGGCCTGCTCGCCGACTGGTTGTCCACGGCCCTGGCTGCTGACCCGGGGGTTTCAGGCCTGCCATTGTCAGCGGAAGGAACAATCATGTCTGCAAATCAAAAGTCAGAATTCTAAGCTTGCGGAACTGAGTGGTGACTTGAAGTACAATAAGATAACAAAGTCTCTTTCAGGCATCTTTTCATATTCTAAAACCCTAGGTAGCCCATAAACAATAGACCCCAAGCCGGCCCGAGTTCTTGCTATCTTGTTGACTGAAGCATTCATTGTGTGGCTTCCTGGGCACCCTATTCTGAGGGACAGGAGGACTCTGACCGCCTCTGTGTCCCGGAGATTAAGCTCTATTGGCAGGGCGCCTTCCCTCACATCAGAGCCCTGCGCGAGCACGGGCTTCTCTCTGGTTTCAGCACTGGCTTTTTCATCTTTCTTATCCTCCCGGGTTTGATTTTTACTTTTGACTCCAGGGCAGGGGATGCTGCTGTGGGCAGTGTGATGACCGGCTTGGTGGATGGCAGGCCGGAGGAATGCAATTCTTAGTCCCTGGGAGGCAGGGAAGGGCCCAGTTCCCCCCCCCCCCTTTTTTTTTTTTTTTTTTATCCTTCACGTGCAAATAATCTCATTGGATTAAATCTGGGAAAGCAGAATAACAAACAACAAAACCCATCCCCAAATTAGCCTATGGAAAGAATGGGAGAAGTAGGACCGTCTGACTGATGTTGTAATCGGGGTTCTTGGCTCTGAGGCAGCCTCTGCTTGGAATTAGAAGGGGCAGGGGAAAGGCAGGGGTCCTCAAATTACGGCCCAGATGCGGCAGCTGAGGACGATTATCCCCCTCACCCAGGGCTAAGAAGTTTCTTTATTTAAAGGCCCACAAAACAAAGTTTTTGTTTTTACTATAGTCCGGCCCTCCAACAGTCTGAGGGACAGTGGACTGGCCCCCTATTTAAAAAGTTTGAGGACCCCTGAGTCAGAGGATCTGGGTTTGAATTGTTGGCTCCGCTGTTTACTGCCTATTTAATCCTGGACAAGTCACGTCTCTCTGGACCACATTTTCTCATCTGTAAAATGAGGGGGTTGGTAAGAAAGTCTTTAAGGTGCCTTTCAGCTCTAAATCCTATGATCCCATATAATCCGATGAGTCATAGCAAACTACCATTCCTTAAGACATGCAAATTGGCCCCTGTTCTGCACCCTAGGCCTTAGGAAGCAAAGGGTGAGTCTGAAAGAGAAGGAATAAACAAACTAGGAGACTTAGCGCACGTGTGAAATGAAGGGTGGGGCTGTTAATCAATCAACATTTGCTAAGAGCCTAATGCATGTGCCCAGCACTGAGCTGAAACTCGGGACACAAAAAGGGGCAAGAGTCCTGTTCCTAAGCAACTTGCAATCTAATGGGAGAGACTACATGCCAACAAATCTATACAAAGCAAGAGATTTACAGGTTAAATAGGAAATAATGAGCACTAAATGAGCTCTGAAGTCATTTGTCTCTGTAATGGACTATGATTCTATAACACTGTCCTTTATATTAAGGAAGAAAATAAGCATTTTTAAGATCAGTGGATAGAGCACCTGGTCTGGAGTCGAGAAGGCCAGAGTTCAAATTTGGCCTGAGACACTTAGCGGCTCTAGGATCCTGAGTCAGGCACTTAACCTCTGTCTGGCTCAGTTTCCTCAATTGTAAAATGGAATGAAGGTGCCCAGCTTGTGGGGTAGTTGTGGCAAGAGATAATATTTATAAAAGGCACTTAGCACAGTGCTTAGAGTTTGGTAAAGACTGTATAAATGCCTTTCCCTTTCCCTCTTCCCTTTCCTTCCTTCACCTTCCTCACTTTATGAAGCACCAAAAATACAAAAGCAAATAGAAAAATATGGCCCTTGCTTATATTCTTTTTTTTTTTTTTAATGGTAAAATATTTATTTATTTATTTTTATTTTTTTTTTCATAGCTTTTATATTCATGGGTAGTTTTACAGCATTGACAATTGCCAAACCTTTTGTTCCAATTTTTCCCCTCCTTCCCCCCATCCCCTCCCCTAGATGGCTGGATGACCAGTAGATGTTAAATATATTAAAGTATAAATTAGATACACAATAAGTATACATGTCCAAACAGTTATTTTTCTGTACAAAAAGAATCGGACTCTGAAATATTGTACAATTAGCTTGTGAAGGAAATCAAAAATGTAGGTGGGCAAAAATAGAGGGATTGGGAATTCTATGTAGTGGTTCATAATCATCTCCCAGAGTTCTTTCTCTGGGCGTAGCTGGTTCAGTTCATTACTGCTCCATTAGAAATGATTTGGTTGATCTCGTTGCTGAGGATGGCCTGGTCCATCAGAGTTGATCATCATATAGTATTGTTGTTGAAGTATATAATGATCTCCTGGTTCTGCTCATTTCACTCAGCATCAGTTTGTGTAAGTCTCTCCAGGCCTTTCTGAAATCATCCTACTGGTCATTTCTTACAGAACAATAATATTCCATAACATTCATATACCACAGTTTACCCAACCATTCTCCAGTTGATGGGCATTCATTCATTTTCCAGTTTCTGGCCACTACAAACAAGGCTGCCACAAATACTTTTGCACATGTGGGTCCCTTTCCCTCCATTATGATCTTTTTGGGATATAAGCCCAGTAGTAACACTGCTGGATCAAAGGGTATGCACAGTTTGATAACTTTTTGAGCATAGTTCCAAATTGCTCTCCATCATGGCTGGATGTATTCACAATTCCCCTTGCTTATATTCTAACAGAGGAAAGAAGACAATGTATAAAAAGGAATAATAAAAGGAGAGAAGCTTCTCTGGGTGGGGACATGTTAGAGAAAGCATGGAGTGTCAGGAGTGGATACAGAGGATGAAGACATGACTGGTCAGGACATTTTTCTTAAAAAAATAATAAATTTCCCCCAATTGATAAATCGTCAAAGGATATGAACAGACAATTCTCAGATGATTAAATTAAAGCCAGCTATAGTCATAAGAAAAAATGCTCTAAATTAATATTGATTAGAGAAATGCAAATTAAAACAACTCTGAAGTACTACCTCATACCTCTCAGACTAGCTAAGATGACAGGAAAAGATAATGATATATATTGGATTACTTGCAGTTTAGGGAGGGGATGAGGAGAAGGAAGGAAAAATTTTTTGGAACACAAGGTTATGAAGGGGTAAATGTTAAAAATTATCTATGCATATGTTTTGAAAATAAAAAGCTGTAATAATAATTTTTTAAAAAGAAGAAAAAGATAATGATAAATGCTGGAGGGGATGTGGGAAAACTGAAACACTAATTCATTGTTAATAGGAGTTGTGAAATGATCCAATCATTCTGGAAAGCAATTTGGAACTATCCCCAAGGGCTATGAAACTATGTATATACCCTTTGATCCAGCAGTGCCATTACTGGGTCTGTATCCCAAGAAAATCATAAAGGAGGGAAAGGGACCCAAATTTGTAAAAATGTTTGTAGCAGCTCTTTTTGTGGCAACAAAAAATTGGAAAATGAATAGATGCCATCAATTGGGAAATGGCTGAATAAGTTATAGTCTGAATATTGTTGTTCTATAAAAATGATGAACAAGTTGATTTTAGAAAGGCCTGGAAAAATTTGCATGAACTGATGCTGAGTGAAACAAGCAGAATCAGGAATGCATTGTACAGAGTAACAGCAAGATTGTGGGATGATCGACTATGAAAGATTGTGTTGTTCTCAGTAGTTCATGATCCAAAGCAATCCCAATAAACTTTGGATAGAAAATGCCATCTGCATCCAGAAAGAGAAGTGTGGAGATTGAATGCAAATCAATACATGCCATGTTCACTTTTTCCCCTATTTTTTCTCTCTCATGGTTTTCCCTTTTGTTCTGATTTTCTCTTCCAATGTGCTTCATAAAGAACTATGTATTTAAAAAATAATGTACATCTGCTTGCCATCTAGGGGAAGGGGTGGAGGGTGGGAGGGAAAAATTGGAACAGAAGTGAGTGCAAAGGATAATGTTGTAAAAAAATTACCCTGGCATGGGTTCTGTCAATCAAAATTATTATAATAAATAAATAAAATAAATAAAATGTACATGTATAATCACAAAAAGATTAAAGTAAATAAAAATAATAAACCAACGAACATTTATTAAGTGTTTATGATGTTTATGACGTACCAGACATTATGTTAAACCTTGGGGATATAAAAAGAGGCAAAAAATAATCCCAGCCCTCAAGAAGCTAAAAATCCAATGGAGGAGACAACAAAGAAATATATAAACATAAACTGTATGCAGGATAAATAGGAAATGATTAACAGAAGAAAGGCACTAGAATCAAGGGGAGGTGGGAAAAGGAACTTATAAAAAAATGCTATTTTAGTTAGGTCTTAAAACTAGTAGTTGGAGTTGGGTAGGGAGAATATTCCAGAGAAAATGCCCAGATACCCAAGATGGAGTATTTTATTTATGGAATACTCAGGAGGCCAGTGTTACTAGATTGAAGAGTACATGTTAGGGAATAAAACATAGAAAAACTGAAAAAATAGGAGGGGACTAGGTATGAAGATCTTTGAATCTTTGATAAAAGGAGGATTTTGGTTTTATTTGTGGAGGAGATAGGAAGATATTGGAATTTATTTACTTTTGTCTGTTTTTGTTTTTGTTTTCTTTTTTTCTTTTCCTTCCTCCCTTGCTTCCTCCCTTCCTTCCTTCCTCCCTCCCTTCCTTTTTTTTCTTTCTTTCTCTCTTTTCTTTTCTCTCTCTTTTCTTTTTTCTTTCTTTTCTCTCTCTCTTTTCCTTTTTCTTTCTTTCTTTCTTTCTTTCTTTCTTTCTTTCTTTCTTTCTTTCTTTCTTTCTTTCTTTCTTTCTTTCTTTCTTTCTTTCTTTCTTTCTTTCTTTCTTTCTTTCTTCTTGACACCTAAGAGATCATTGGTAACTTTGGAAAGGACAGTTTCAGTAGAATGATTAAGTGGAGAATAGGATTGTAAGAAATTAAGAAGGCAGTGAGAGTAGAGAAAGTACAGGTAATTATTGTAGACAGCCTTTTCAAGGAGTTTAGCTACAAAGAGCAGAAGAGATATAGGACAATAGTTAGCAGGATTGAAAGGATCAAGTGAGAATTTTTTCAGTTTAGGAAAGACATGGGTATGTTTATAGGTGATAGGAAATGAGCCAGTAGAGAGTGAGTGAGTGAAAATAAGTGATGGGCTGAAGGAGGGAGATGACAAAAAGGGCAGTTTCCTTGAGGAGAGAGGATGACATGGGATCACTTGAGCAAGTAAGAGGTGCTAGCCTTGATAAAGAGGAAGGCCATCTCATCATGTGAGGGAGTGATGAAGAGATAAACGGTTTGAGTCTTGTGAGATGAGGAAGAGGAGAGAAGAAGAAGCAAATGAAAAATGGCTTCAATGTTTTCTGTATAATGTGAGGCAAGGATCTCAGGTGGGGGGGAGGAGGGGCAAGGAATGGAAAGGTTTGGAAGAGCCACAGTGAAGAGTGAGATAGTGAGCTGATAAAGAAAGAGTAAGATTGCCTAATAGCTGTAATGGCCCAATTGAGGTTGGGTAACCTAAACTAGTGGGCCCAGTCAGAACAATTGCATGATTTTTCCTTGCTTCAGGAGTACATATGTAGGAGTGAAGGTAACATATGGTGGAAGTGATTCAGGGCTGAAGTTTGGTACATTAGAGGTTCTGGGAGGTTCTCATCAATTAACTAGTCAATATACATTTATTAAGCACCTACTATGGGCTGGACACTATGCTGGACACTGAGGATACAAAGAAAGGCAAAAATACAGTTTTTGCACTGGAAGAACTTCTAATCTAATGAGAGAGAGAATATCCAAATAATTATATACAGATAAAATATATACAGGATAAATTGAGAGTAGTCTCTGAGAGAAGGCATGGTGATCAAATTGGGAAAGGTAGAGTACTGAAGAATGTGAGATGTTAAATAAAACCTGAAAGTAACCCAGGAAGCAGAGATGGGAAGCATTCCATGCATGGGGACAGCCAGTGAAAATTCCAGGAGTTGGGATGGGAACATTTTGTTCAAGGAGCAGAGTATATTTGTGGTGTGCGTGGATTTGAAAGGTGTGGGGGTGAGTTATGAAGGGCTTTGAATGCCCAACAGCAGATTTTATATTTGATGCTGGAGGTCACAGGAAGCCAAACAGTTTTTGGAGTAGAGGAGTGACAGTGGAATTTGTGCTTTAGGAAGATCACTTTGACATTCGAACATAGGATGTAGTAGTAGGAAAAGGCTTGTGGCAGGCAGACCAACCAGTGGGCTATTGTAACAGTCTGGGGGTGAAATAGTGAAGATCTGGGCCTGATGGTAGCCCTTCCAGATGGAGAGAAGAGGGTATGTTTCAAGAGAGTTTATACAGGTAAAATTATAGACCTTGGGAACACATATGGAGTGGTAGGGAGTGAAAGAGAGTATGAGGAATCAAGGATCATACCTAGATTTTGAGCCTGGGTGATGTAAAGGATGATGATCACTTTACAATAATAGGGAAATTTGGAAGGGAGATGGTTTGGGGGGAAAGACAGTGAGTTCATTATTGGATATGTTGATGTTAAGATGTCTACAAAAGCTCCATTTTGAGATATCTACTAAACAGTTAAAGAGACTGGAGGTCGCTAGAGAAGTTAGTACTGAATAAGTAGATTTGAAAATCATAGCATCGAATTGAAAATTGAATCCCTAGGAGCTGAGTGAAATTGTATATAGAGAGAAATAAAGGGATCCCAGGGCTAAGCCTTAAGGAACACTAGCAGGCATGATCTGGATGAAGATCCAACAAAGGGGATTTAGAAGGAGTGGTAATAATGTTGGCGAACCAGGAGAATAGTGGGAATTTCCCCAAAACCTAGAGTGGAGAGATTATTACCAAGAAGAAGGTGCTTAGGCAGCTAGATGGTACAGTGGTTAGTGCAGTAGATTCAGAAGGACCTGAAACTGGCTTCAGACACTTAATACTTCCTGGCTGTGTGACCCTGGGCAAGTCACTTAACCCCAATTGCCTCAGCAAAAAAACAAACAAACAAAAAAAGAAGTTTAAAAAGAAGATAATTATTAATGCCAACAGTTTAAAGAAATCTCAAAAAAAATGAGGTCTGAGAAAAATCCATTAGATTTGGCAATTAAAGAGATTGTTAGCAACTTTGGATAGAACAGTTTTTATTGAATAATAATAATAATAAGGTTGAATGTCAAACTGTAGAAAATTAAGAGCATGGGACAAGAAGAAGTGGAGGTATCTGTTGTGCATGACTTTTTTAAGGGTTTAAATCAAAAAAAGCAAAAGTGGTATGGAATGATAGTCTACAGGGAATGGATGGATCAAATGTTGGAGGTCATGTGGGCATGTTTGTAGCCAGTAGAAAACTAGTCATCACACGAGGAGAGAGTGAAGACAAGTGAAAGAGTGAGGATGATAGAAGAGGATGATTAGAGAAGAAAGAGTCTCAGGTGCTGAATACTTCTACTGTGAGAAGTCTAGGAATGCAGAGGACTTTCAGGGGGAGTAAGTTTCTCCTGATGGATCTGAGATCCGTCTCAGATGGATGCTGTAGAGTCAGGAGAGAAGCCTAGAGGAGAGAAATTTTTGCTGATAAATGTTTATTGAATAAATGAACAAATAAATTGTTTCCTTATCTATGAAATGGGAATACCAATATTCTACTCACCATATTATGTTGCAATAATGTATATGAAAAGCCTTTTATAATTGTATATGAACTAAGGAACTAATGCCATCATTATTATTAATGACTTCCCTTTCTCTAAATCATTAGGTTAAAAATAGCCTTGCGGATAATTTACCAGCCCACAAAACATACTATTTTACTTGACTTCTGGGGTAAAATAATCTTCACAAAGCAAGTCATATAAGTTCCACAATCTCAAGCTACTAGACACAAAGTCTAGGGACCTATACTACTGTCTCCTATTCCCATATGCAAAAAGTGCTGCGTTAGGTAATGCTGACATTGTTGGGTTATATGACTTGTTTAAGATCATGTAAGATTTCAGTAAGGTGATATAATAGGGATGGAATGTTGATTTTAGGTCAGCTATTTGCCAGTTGTGAAACCAAGTAACCTTCCTCAGCCTCAGTTTTTCATCTATAAAATGGAGATAATAATAGCACCTACATCACAGGATTGTGATGAGACTCAAATGAGAGAACATAGGGAAAGCCTTTTGCAAATCTTAAAAGTACTATACAAATACTAGCTATTTTATTATTTTTATTAAATGGTAGAACCACTAGCTTTTATTATTACTGTTCTTATTATAAGTGGTAGGACCATTTATAGGAACCAGGTTTCCCACCTTTCCAGTTCTTTTTACACTAAACCAAAGGGGGAATGATTGAGGAAGAGCTGTTGGCAAATCATGAAAACCTAACTAACTGTTGTTCAGTTGTGCCCTATTCTTGGTGACCTCATTTGGAGTTTTCTTAGGAAAAGGTTTACAAACAGGGTTATGTGACTTGCCCCAAACTCACATAACTAGGACATGTCTGAGGCCAAATTTGAAGTTAGGCAGATGGGTTTTTCTGATTGTGGGCCCAGTGCTTTACACATTGTACCACTGTGGTTGCCTGGCTAGAGCCAGAGTAAAATCACCCAGTCCTAAAATTGCAAAAAACCATCACGATGACTACAGCCGTCATCAGCCCTTCGGGGAGCTTGTGTCTGCAGCTGCAAATGCTTTTGACCTGAACCCCATCCCTCAGAAAGAACTTACTCCCCAAGACTGGTCCCGTCTCTGTGTGTGACTCCCATTGTTCAGGATGGGGATTAGTACTACAATGAAGGGGGGGGGGGGAACCTTAATGAGCCTTAATGTGGGAGGAAATAGCCATCCTAAAAATAACACCAGGCCCTGCGGAGTAATGACATCATTAGCCAACTCCAGACTTGAGGGATTCTAAGCACTTTTGACTAGACATTTTATTTTAGCACAAGATGTATCAAGTAGATCTATTATGCTTGTCAGCCCAAGCAAGTGTTGCAAGGGAAGAATTAAGTGAAAGGAGCATGCGAAGGGCCATGACACTTCCTTTAATCACATTTTACATAATTGGAATAGTTGCTGTTTCCCGGTCTTTGGCTGGGCAGTGTTCAGGACCACAACAAGCTCTGTCGGGGAGAAAGGACAGTCTGTCCCCTGTGGCAAGAACCTTCTGAGTTAACTTCATTGCAAGCATTTGGGAGGAAAATGAGGCAGGGAAAACAGATAAGCCAGGTGCTCTGTGCAGAGGGAAGGGGAGGAGAGGGGAACCTGAAGCATCATTGGCCAATCATGGAGGTTTCCTCCATCGTGGAGGTCAGAATCTTTGTATAAGAAGGGAGGTCTTTGAACCTGAGGGTCATAGTTTATAACAGATGCCTTGTTCTGGAGGTCAGACCAGAACTCACATTTTTGTTTTCTCTTCTCTGTTCTTTCCTTACTCTGCAGCCTCCAACATCCAAGCTTCCAGATCAGGAAGAACATTTTCTCATAAACTACAGCCCCAAGAAGACACTGGGGAGTTAGTTCCTTCCCCACTGTGGCATGGGACTAGCACATGCAAAGAACTAAGAGTTCTATCTGGATGTGGTTTTGAGATCTGACTGATATTGTGCAACTCAGGAAAATAGTCTGATATCCCTGGACTTCCACCCTATTTTTTTTAAAACAATGAACAATTTCTGGCTTCTCTCTATGTCAACTAGGAGGTAGGATGAATGAGACCAAGTTGGCTAATATTCAGAAAAAAAAAATCTGTATTCTATTGGAACTCACTCTAAGGAAATTTCCTCCTCCCCCCCTCCCACTTTGTGCTATGTTTTTGACCTGGAAATTCTTTTAGGATTATTGCCCCTGGGGAAGGAGAAAGGTGAGGTGGCACTGAACTGTTTGTCTAACCAAAAAAAAAAAAAAATTGACTCTTTCTAAGAATAAAATGTGGGTTTCTTCTGCCTCCCTCCCTTTTCTGCCCTCCTTTTGCACTGCATACCTCATTGCCCTGCCTCTCCTAGCTGTGGCCCCTTGGGGCCTGTCACAATTAGCAAAAAAGAAATAAGGGGGAAAAAATCCATCTCAACCCAGTGGGGTTTAATAGGGAGATGGGGCTATGCCCTGCGTGCTGGGGCCTCTGGGTATCAAATTTTTCTGCACCCTCCCTTCCCTGGTTCCCTTAGGGCATAGGCCACGAAGAGCAGATTGCTGTCTTTGACTCTGCTGGGAATCACAATTTCCTTCCTGGGGCTATGGGTCATCCTCCAAAGCACGTGGGGAACACTAGGGTGGGGGTGAGGAGACAATAATGAAGCAAGAAAATCCCTGCTCTGGGAGGGGGTGCAATTGCCACAATCATGAGACAAGATTGGGGAAGTAGAAGATGGCAGCAATGGGTGTCTGAAATAGATGCCGGCTCATGAGGATTATCCATGATAAGAGAGCCTTGATGGAAGCATGGAGGGCTGAAGTTGTTTGGGAGTCCTAGCAAACAACCGAGACTGAGGTGCTGGTCCCATCCTTTTTTCTCCTGTGTAGTAGTTTGGGTTTTTCCCCATGGGAAATCTCACCAAGGCAATGGTGAATGCAGGGATGGGTAGGCAGACTCCTTCTCCATACATGCTAAATTCTGGATCAATATCCTGACCAAAAAGCCACTCAGGGTTCCAACTTGCACCCTGCTATTTAATGCTTTTATTCCAAGTAGTTTTCTCTTCCCTGATAGCAAGAGGTTTCCATCCATTAAAGCCAAAATGTTGAAGGGCATTCATTTAAGGCTCCCCAAGGCAAAGTGTCCACCCAAAGAAAAGCAAGAGAATAACATCAGGTTTTTAACACGGCATCCAAGAAGGCTCAGAGGCAAAGGAGCATGTAGAAAAGTGTGTAGCAAAATCCAAGCATTGAGTCAGTGTCCAAGGCCTAAGCAACGGACAGCAAAGCTGATATCTGAGCACAGCAGAGGAACAATCAGAGCTCTTGAGATTTAAATAGAAAGAAAATTAAGAAAAATAGCTCTGGTTTCAATCTTGAAGTACTGGGTTCCAATTCCTTTGCGGTGTGACCTTGAGCAAGCCTTTGAGCTTCACTTTCAGCTGTTGGTCTTTACAAAATTAAAGGGCAAGACTCAATAAGCCCTGTGGTCTTTTTCAACTCTAAATCTGTAGTCCTATAAGCCTATTTAATCCAACTTTCATGTTTTACAGCCCAGGAAACCAAAGTCAGGAGAGGAAAAGTGACCAAGGTCACTGAGGTAGTCAGGGCAAGTTATCTCTAAGCTTATTGGAAAGTTCAAGGGAGGAAAAGTGACCAAGGTCACAGAGGAAGTTGGGGCAAGTTATTTCTAAGCTTATTGGAAGCTTTGGCACAATTTGTCCCATTCAGTGAGCTTAGAGTGCCTGATGGCTTTTAAGCTGAGTTCTCTAATGGGTCATCACTGTGGGAGGCTTACCTCTATATGCTTTGGAATGGGAGACAGCTGTGTCACCCCTGCATCTTAGAAAGTTCACTGCATTTGGGGTCACAAGCTCTAGGTTTGATTTTGAATTCTACCATTTACCCCTAATTATTGGATCTATAAATGGAGATCTATATGAATGGATCTAAAAATGGAGATAATTCTTGTCTGTAAAGAAATTGTTCTGTAAACTCTAAAGTACCATATAAGCACAAGCTAGTATTCTTTTTCTCAGATGGATCAGCTGTGGCTCTGTGACCTTTATTCAGGATGGATATAGCAGAAAGAAAACTGGATTTTGAGTAAAAAGTTCCACCTTGGTTAAATTTCACTTCTGCCACTGAAAGTCTGGCCTTGGGCAGGTGTGGGGAACTACTGGAGTTAGGAAGATCTAAATCTGAATCCCTCCTAAGGTATTTACTAGCTGTGCGATCCTAGGAATAGCAGCTTCACTTTCCACATTTATAAAAGAGGGATACTAATAACAATCTACCTCCTGGGGTTGTTATGAGGATAAAATGAGATAATGTATGTTAAAAAGCACTTTGAAATTCTTAAAGTGATAGCTATTTACTATAGTGATTTAGTGATCTTCTCTGGACCTCATTTTTGTCATCTGAAAAATGGGGCAGTTGGAAGGCTTCTAAGGTCCTCTTTCAGTTCCAAATCAATCTGTGTTTATCCTCAGAACACCCAAATCCCAATTCTGACTGTCTTTCTTCCTCTCTTCTTCACCCAACAATGACCAGATTCTCTCTTTTGAGCATCTTTGTGTTTGCTTGGGAATCCACCCTAATTCCAGCTTCCTGGGCTTTAGTCTGTAAGATCTAACCCAGGTCACACCCTAGATAATTGGGAAGTCTTCTTTTTGTGGGATCTTTAGTGTTCTGCCTAAACATTCTCATGAGATTGCTGCTTCCCTTAATAACCATTTCGCTGGACTCTTAGCTTAGCCTGGGGATGGAGAAAAAAACCTTATTGTCAAGAGAATATAGAAAGAATAACCCATCACCTGAAAGGCTAATTCACCCAACCAGTTATTCTCATTCTTAAATTCACCAGGAATATGAATTCTTTACAGTATATAGCTGAAGTATGAATGTGCAGAGGTGCGCTTACGAGGGGTGTGGATGGGGATGGGGACATGTGTATATAGGAATTTGTGCGTGTGTGTCTAGAAGAGTGTATGATTGTATGAAGGGGTGCACATCTGTATGTGGGGAGGGAGCCAGTTTTCTGGTGATTTTTAATCCTGCTCTCTCACTCAAGAAAATAAATTCTGCCAGTAAACGCTTGCATCTCTTGTTTTTTCAAACTCCTTTCCATCACACACACACACACACACACACACACACACACACACGTCAGAGTTGGAGGTGAGAAACATTTCTATTCCCTTGTTCTGTTTACTGTTTCCTTTTTGTTCATTGCTCTCCTATTTTCTTCTTCCTGCTGCAAGCACTGTGTTTGGCACATAAAAAGTGCTTAATAATTTAATGCTTGTTGATTAATTACCTAAAAGGAGAGTTATAGGGATGTGGATATGCTGTCCTGTTTATTTCCTAGATGTATCATGGGACACTTGTATACATTCTCCAAATTCTAGCTTCTTCAATGACTCATTGTCTGGTCCTGTGCTGATATTTCCCTGGGTGGTGTTATTCGGATTGTTAATCTGTCTTCCTGATATTTCTCTACCCTGCCCAGGAGATGACCAGGACCCATAAATCAACTGAACCCTAAATGAGAAAACCAAGAAGGGACCTTGGAGGTCACCTAGCCTAATCTCTCCTCACCCTTCGTTTTATAGATGAGAAAATGAAATCCCGGAGGTGAAATAATATGCGCAAAGTCCCCTAGGGAGTAGGGTTGGGATTTGAACACTCATCTCCCAGGTCCAAACCTATTACACTTTGCATTAAATCACACTGCCTTTTGTGTAGTGCATGTATTCCCTTCTCAGTAGAAATTTAAACTCATTGGTTTCAGCCCCACCAGTGGTTAGTTTGAGTTTTGTCTGTGTACCCCCAGCACCTAACCTACATAGAGGTTGTTCAATCGATGTTTGCTGATTTGAATTAAATGAAGAAACAAGCTTAGAGAAACTGGCTGATTTGTTCATGTTAATGGCATAGATAGGGCTTGAAACCAAGTTTTCTGAATCTTTGACTATGCAAGGATACCTTCGAGGGTTTATAGAGAAAATCACATTGAACATTGGACAGGGAGCCGAGTTGGGGAACACAAAAAATTAGGTGGAGGACAGAGGTCCTCTGAGACAAGTGCAGGGGCAGAAGCTCGTACAGGATTAACAGGACCAAATCTAGGCTAACCTTGAGCTAGGGGGCTGGACTTCGGGAGGTTATCCTAAACTGCTGCTGGTTTCTCTTAATCTCTGGGTTACAGTTAGGCCATCTGTCAAAGCAGAGGTGGGGCCACAGTCCCACAACCATCCAGCTCAGAATTGTGTTGAAATGTGCCTTGTGACGCTTGATTTTTCCTGATTCCTCCTGATTCCCTGGAACTAAGAATAGATGTCTTATGTAAAAAGGGAAACAAATCTAGATATGTAAGATATCACTGGAATGATCAAGTCTTAGAGGTGGAAAGGGCTTTAGAGATTATCAGCTGATTCTACCTATAGCATGGGAGTATATGGGGAATTCCAGGAGCGCTAGCCCCATTTATGTGAGAGGCTGTTGAGCCTTTTTCCAGGATGCTCCTTCACCCTTGGTGTCCGGCTTTCACCCAACACTTCCTTACCCGGGGCTCCAGGATGCTCCTCCATCCTTGGTGTCCGGCTTTCACCCAACACTTCCTTACCCGCGGCTCCAGGATGCTCCTCCACCCTTGGCATACTTACTTACCTGTGGCTCCAAGAAGCTGTAGCTTGTACAGTGGCCACATGCCGGTAAAACTGTCTTGGCAAATGGGCTAAACCAGATTGGAGGTAACCAGTAGCTCTCAAACCCAACAGTAAGTTAGGGAGAGGTCTACCCCAAGCATGGGAAGACTTCCCCTGGTAAAATGAGAAGATGAGAACAGTTTGTTAGAACTACCCTGAAGGTGGCTGCAGCAGGGGCTGTGGATGCTTAGACTAAGTTAGACGTTGAATTGCCAAGGTCATCCACCACATCCTGGGTCATCATCAGTTGTCTTTTGTCTTGCTGCTGGACTGGAATTTGGGATGACACTGGAAAAGAGAATGAGATCGATGGCTTTGCACAATTTTACCTCACTTAAATCCATTCATCCACCAATCAAAACATCTGTGATGTCATTGGACCTCTTTGAAAATGAAGGACAAACAATAACCTATACCATGAATTCCCTCTACAAGATGCTGTGCAAGTAGTAATCCACTTCCTTCTTGAAGTTCTCTAGTAACAAGGACTGCCACACTTGAGGAGGCAGCTGAATTCATTGTTGGGCAGCTCCAAAGTTACGTAGTTCTTCACATTACTTGTCAGTATAGATATACCTCAGAGACACTGCAGGTTCGGTTCTAGACCACTGCAACAAAGCAAATATCACAATAAAGAGAGTCACATGAATTTGTTGCTTTCCCACTACATATAAAAGCTATGCTTATACTACACTGTAATTTTTAAAGTGTGTTATAATATTATGTCTAAAATAAATATATGACAATTTTAAAATACTTTATTGCTAAAAAAAAAAAAATGCTTACCATTATCTGAGCCTTCAATGAGTTGTAATCCTCCTGCCGTGGAGGATCTTGTCTTGACATTGATGGCTGCTAACTGATGAGGGTGGGTGACTGTGGCAATTTCTTTTCATTGATTGATTGATTTACTTTTTTATTAAAATTTTTTATTTACAAAACATATGCATGGGTTATTTTTCAACACTGACCCTTGCAAAACCTTGTGTTCCAAATTTTCCCCTCCTTCCCCTCACCCCTCCTCTAGATGGGTAACTCAATACATGTTAAATATGTTAAAATATATGTTAAATCCAATATGTAGATACATATTTATACAGTTAGCTTGCTGCACAAGAAAAATTGGATCAAGAAAGAAAAAAAACTGAGAAAGAAAACAAAAAGCAAGCAAACAACAAAAGAAAAAGTGAAAATGCTATGTTGTGGTCCACACTCAGTTCCCACAGTCCTCTCTCTGGGTGTAGATGGCTCTCTTTATCACTGAACAATTGGAACCAATCTGAATCATTTCATTGGTGGAACAAGCCATGTCCATAAGAATTGGTCATCATCATATAGTCTTGTTATTGCTGTGCATGATGATCTCCTGGTTCTGCTCACTTCACCTAGCTTTAGTTCCTGTAAGTCTCTCCAGGCTTTTCTAAAATTATCCTCTTGATCGTTTCTTATAGAACAATAACATTCCATAACATTCATACACCCTAACTTATTCAGCCATTCTCCAATTGATGGGCATCCAGTCAGTCTCCATTTTCTTGCCACAACAAAAAGGGCTGTGTGGCAATTTCTTAACATAAAACAACAATGAAGTTTGCTAAATCAGTTGGCTCTTCTTTTCACTTGAACACTAAGAGGCCATTGTAGAGCTATTAAATGGCCTAATTTCAATATTGTTTAGTCTCAGGGAACAAGAAGGCCCAAGGAGAGGGATCAGAAGAGCGGTCAGAACACACACAACATTTCTTGATTAAATTCTTTGTTTTATATGAGTGCTACTCATGGAGCCTCTAAACAATTATAACAGTAGCATCAAAGATCACACTGATCACTGATTACCAATAACAGATATAATAATAATGAAAAAAATTGAAAATATTTCAGGAATTATCAGAATGAGACAGAGAAACATGATTTGCTTCATATAGAGCTGCCACAAACCTTCAACTCATCAAATACTGTGTATTTGATGTATCTGTGAAGCAAAATAAAGTGCAATGAAACAAGATATGTCTGTACAGCAAAGACAGCTATATGGTACAACGGATAGAAAGCTGGATCTGAAGTCAGGATGACCTGAATTCAAGTCAAGACTCGGACACTTACTAGCTATAATCTTAGGAAAATCTTTTTGCCTTGGGTATCTCATCTGAGGAATGGTGATGATCATAATCACACATATATCTTAGGGTTGATATTTGTACAGCACTATGAAAATCGTAAGCACTATATAAATACTAGCTATTTATTACAACCATGCATAGAACAATATTTCAAGAATGTGTGATTTTGTCTATGATAGGTATTTTCCTTAAAAAAAAAAAAACAGGTAAATAGTGCACTGATAGTCTTTCTTTATGTTCCTAATCTCTTCTCAATGATTTCTTCCATCACGCCCATAGAACTCTCCTTTATAACCAAGAAACAGAGTTTAAGCAAAGCAAACCAAATCCAGCCATGCATAATCAGGGACTAGCCAAGTAGTCAAACTAAAATGTGCTTGTGTAGGTACATATATCTGTGTTGTGGGGATTACTTTGGCTGAAAAAAATGCATCATCTGGAGACCATCTTCTCAGTGCTAACTCTTTCTGGACTTAGCTAGAGAGGTCCTTGTACATATTCTATTGATTTCTGAGTTTCTTGTTCCCTTGATTCTTAGCTCCCTTTAGGTTAGGTTCATCTCAAGTGTCCCCTCCTATAGGACACCTTTGCTGATTCCCATTGTTGTTAGTGCTCTACCCCAACTCCTATTAATTGGCATTTTTATTTATTCCCTTTGAAAAAAATTATTTCCCTCTTCTTCCTTCCCCTCCCCTTCCATTCCCTTTCTTTCCCTCCCCTTTCCTCTCCTCCCCTTCCCTTCCCTTCTTTTTCCTTCCTTTCCCTTCTTTTCCTTCCCCTTTCCTTCCCTCCCCTTTCCTCCCTTGCCCTTCTCTTTCCTTCCTTTCCCTCCCCTCCTCTTCCCTTCCCTCACTTTCCCTTCCCTCCCCTTCCCTTTCCTTTTCTAACTTCTTTCTTTTTCCAAACTTCTCTTCACATAATGTTCCAATGTTAATAATTTTACAAAAAGTGCTCTCAGAAGCCTTGCACCACTCACCCCACAGATATTTGAGGCAAGTTCACTGAGTGCACAAGAAAAGAGAAAGCAAATGATATACAACAAGAGGATTGTCCCACTAGCTTCACAATGCAAATGCACACAAATGAACCACTGTGACTAGTAAAGGCAAATACAAGTACACTGGGTTCTTTCTGTCTACCCACACTATAAGATTACAACTGACTCTTTTGGCTTCTGAGCCCATCAAGGTTCAGTTGGCCATCTTAAGAGTAGAATGATCATAAGTGGTAGCTGGAGAAAAAGAAAAAGAAGGAATAAAGGAAGGAAGGAAGGAAAGAAGAAAAGAAGGGAAGGAAGGAGGGAGGGAGGGAGAGAACAAGGGAGAAAGGGAGGGAGGGAGGGAGGGAGGAAGGAGGAAGAGAGAATAGATGGATGGATGGATGGATGGATGGATAGATGGAAGAGAGGAAGGAAGGAAGGGAAGAAGTTGTAAAGTAGAGAGATATAAAAAGAAGGAAAATAGAATGTGAGAATAAAGAAAAGAAAAAAGAAAGTAAGGAAGACAGGAAAGGAGGAAAGCCTAAAGATAACAAAGGGCTAGGGTAAGAATTAAATACAATAACAGAGATTTATAAATGTTTTAAAATTTACAAAGTGCTTTATGTATACTAACTCACTGAATCTCAATATAACTATATGAGGACAGATATTACCCCCATATTACATATAAGGAAAGTGAAATTGGGAGACTTGCTGTTGGCCACAAAGCTAGAACATGTTGAAAGGAATCATTTGAAATCAGGTCCTTCTGATTTTAAGGCCAGCTTTCTTTTTACTATACCAGTGATTCTTCACCTGAGGTCTGTGAACTTTTAAAAAAATATTTTTTTTACTTATATTTGATTTGTCTTTTAATCTTATGTATTTTGTTTTATATATTTACAAACATTATTCTGAGAAGAGGTCTATGACAGAAGAAAAATTTAGAACCCTTTTACTATTCCATACAAAAACTAATAATTTGAAAGCTACAAAGGCACATTGAAATCAAATTGTGGAAGGCCTTGAATACCAGGTTTTCATACTTTATCCTATAAGGAACAAATAGACATTGGGAGATTTTTTTTTTAAAGCATAAATATGATGTGAGGAAGGCTTGCACTAGGAAGTTTCAGTGCCTGTCTAGTCTCTTCATCTGTAAAATGGGATTAGTAATAGCACCTACCTCCAAAAATGTTTGAGGATCAAATGAAATCTTATTTGTAAGCTCTCTGCAAACCTTAAAGCACTATATAAATACTAGATACTACTACTATTATCATTATTATAATGAATAGAGGCACTTCTTGCTTCTAGGCATTTATCATATTCTAATTCTCTGTCCTAAACTATAAACTTCTCAGAAATATTGGCCTATTTATCTCTACATTCCCCCAAATCCTAGTACAATACATTGTACAAAGCATCAGTTTAATGTTTGTTGAATTGTATTAAATTAATTCAAAGGAGGGAGAGTATTCTCTTTTCTTAGGGAAGGATCAGGAAAAATGTCATGGAGGAGCAGGGCCTTTGCAAGGAGTATGAATAGGCAGCTGGAGTTTAGGAGAAAGAGCTGTTGAAAGCAAAGAGAATCCATCCTTCCTGGACAACTGTTGAACTTAATTATTTCTCACCCATTCCTAATTAATGACCTTCTAAGCCAGGGGTCCTCAAACTTTTTAAATAGGGGGCCAGTTCACTGTCCCTCAGACTGTTGGAGGGCCGGACTATAGTAAAAACAAAAACTTTGTTTTGTGGGCCTTTAAATAAAGAAACTTCATAGTCCTGGGTGAGGGGGATAAACGTCCTCAGCTGCTGCATCTGGCCCGCGGGCTGTAGTTTGAGGACCCCTGTTCTAAGCCTTTGAATGAGTCAATGATCCAACAAGGTCCATACAGTTGCTTTCTTTTCAGCAGAGAAGTTCTAGTTCAACAACTTTCCCAGTTTATCAGAGACTTCCTCATCTCTGTCCCATCTCTTATCTCTGCTCAGGTAATACAGCTTATGGTAGCCTGGTCCCAGAGAATGAAGGAAAGGTAAACATGAGTGTTAACTCTGGGAGCCAATGCCAGGCCTTTCCCTAAAGGATCTTATGATTTAGTAAGGGGAAAATGAGGCATATATAATAATAACTATAATACAAATTAGAATTTGATAAGTGCATTAGAAGAATGTTTAATTCTATTAAATCATACAAAATAGAAATTATTCCCAATTGAAGATTGGGAATCTTCACAAGGGAAGGTTTCACAAAAGAAGTAGCATTTTATCTGGGCCTTGATAGAATAGTAGAAAATTATAATTTTTTTTAGAAAATTATTAAACAGAGATAGGAGGGAGGACATAGACATGAAGGATAATGTGAACCAAGGCACAGAGGAAATAAAGTATGAGAAATGTTTGGGGGATAGTGCCTCCTGCAGCTTGAATGAGAGTTAATGCCTGGAAAGTACAATGATACTAGATTGTGGTGGGATCTTGACTATCAGGTTAAGGATTTCGATCTTTGTTTGGTGGGCAACATGGTTCCGTTGAAGATATTTGAGCAGGGGAAGTGATGTGATCATCCATGTTCACTGGAAAGATATGTAGTGTGTTTTGGAAGGGGAAGAGACTGGATGATGGAAGGCAGTGAGTAAATGTAACTCTTAGGAGACTATTGCAAATAGTTCTGGGAAATGTAATGAAAGCCTGAACTAATTATATTTTGTTTAAGCTGATAGTAAGATTAGTGTTTATTCCTTAAGTATATAACCCACTCATTGGAGATGTACAATACCCAAGAAGATGGCAGGCTAGGGATGGGGGGTTGGGGAATGGGGTGGTAGAGTAAAACTAAGCTAGGATTTAAAACCTCCTGTAGATAACCCACATAAGCAAATGAGAGTTTACCACACTTTAATGATGGGTCACTCAGTCACTCTGATTTTTCCATTATTTTTTACAAAGCTTCCATCCCCAACACCAATGACCATTGTGACCACTATCTCCCTCTGTTTGGATTTTCCCTTTCTTAGAAGAAGCTGGGGAATGGCTGTTTTCTTGATGTTTAGATATTTTCTATAGACATTAAAGAATTGAGGGCACACATCTCAGATCTTACTCCTTCCTAGTTTTCAAGGAATTACTTTGGAGACTTTTTCTGATTAAATCTTTCCCTTTACTCCCCCTTCCCACTCCATCTCCTTTCCCCTTTGTGAACCCTCTGGACAAAACTATGACATAGGTGATGTTTTCTTAACCTCTTTCCCTTTTATCTAATCCATTATTTCCTTTCAATTGCCTATCCCAAATATAATTTCTTCTTTTTGTCAACTTTTTTATTAATTTCTTTTCCTCTTAACTTTCACAATCACATAGTGTTACAGCTGGAAGGATCTTTTAAGATAATTTAGTCCACTCTACTCATTTTATTGATGAGTAAACTGAGATCTAGAGAGATGAATTCACTTGCTCACGGTCACATAGCAAGGTAATGACATAGAATATTAAACTCTCCTGCTTCTAAGTCTTTTGCACATTTCATTATCAAGTTTCCTTTCTAAACTGTGAACAGACATGGGTCAAAACTACTCCTCCCCAGGGGCCCCCAGGGTCATTTGCATTTTAAAAGAGGAGTCTATGAGAGTTGGAAACCCTAAGGTAACTCAGAATTGAGTTCTAGTTGTAGGATTTCAGGTACCATTGACAGTGGAGTGAGAGATGGCTTGGGGAAGCAGCCCCCACATCATGTCACATGGCCACCTACTCTACCTCCATAGGAGATGGGTCCTTGATGCCCTGGCAAGCCAATAACTCCTGGGATGGGCTATTTCCTCAAACAGGATACTGCCTGTCAAAGGACATCAAGTGGGACAGCCCCTATCCTGTTGGTGTTGCTGAGTCTGCCCACTACCATTTTTCTTAATTATTCCTCTTCTGTCACTCATCATGTGGTCATTTTCTTTTCAGAACAGCGATGAATGGCAGTTCTCTTGTGGTGACTTTAGGGCACGCCTGCTATTTATTTCAATGATAGGCAAGGTGCCATGGTTAATTAAGAAAAATGGTGGGTTTCTCACACCCATTTGGTAGTTTTCCTGAAGCCCTGGACCACATTGTCTTACTCCATAATGAAACTGTTTTTATCAAAGGCAGAGATGGCTGGAGGTCAGGAGATAAAGTCAGGGACTTACTTATTTTTATGTGCCAGTTCTATATTGCTACATGTCCTCTTACTTGTTAAAAAATCAATCAATTAATAGACAAATAAATAAAAAATATATATATTTTTAAAAGCAGGGAGCTAGCCCAGAACCGATTATCTTTTTCTAAGCTCCTGACTTCTGCGAGGAGCGAGCCAAGCCTCTCCCTTATTTCTGCCTAAGAAACTGAAAAACTACCAAGTTGCTTTTTTTTATTTTCTTTGTGGTTTAACAAGGGAATGAAGACTTTTCTGGCCAGGACTCTGGGGACTCAATGACCTAGATAATCGAAGCAAGCACCTTACTTTTACAGGAATTACCTGACCCTGTCACCTCATTCTTGACTGAATTACTCAGCCTGAATGACCTCAGAATGGTCAACCCCCATTGGCCTCCTCTGGGTTAGTCTGTTTTTTTGAGCTCTTCAGATTTCTGGGCTTTGCCAAAAGCGGCAGGTCGTTTCTTGGGCAAAGGATTTTGGCATGAGACGTGAACAGCTCCTGGTTTAACAGGTGAAGATTCTCTCTGAGCACAGAACAAGAAGAAAGAGGCTCAAATTACAACATAGGGGATTGAGGTTAAACCCCTGGAAAAAAACCCCACTTGCCAAAGTTGTTTGATGCTGTAATGTGATGCTGGAGGATATTATAGTGATTCCTTCTTTGAAGATTTTTTTCTTTTAAATGAAGCAAACGATTTTATATCTTGGGTGGTTTGACTAGAAACTTACTCAGAGGAAGCAGGATTATCTAGATGTCCTCTTGAACTCTCAGACACTTGGGAACCCAAGTGGAATAGTTGGAATAGGCCTTAGAGACCATCTAGTCCAACCTGTACCTGAATAGGAAATCCACTGATAAAATCTTTTAAAAGGGGCCATTTATTCTTTGCTTGATCTGGTGAGGGGGAATATGCTATAGCCCAGATTTTCCAATTTTGGGCAATTCTGGGAATAAGGGAAGAAACTTTTAGTTTATTAGTGCCTTTTAATATTACAGAGAGAGAAAGACAGAGACAGATACACAGGAGAAGGACAGCGATGGTGAGACAGAAACAAACATAGAGAGATAGAGGGGGAAGGAAGGAAGGAAGGAAGGAAGGAAGGAAGGAAGGAAGGAAGGAAGGAGAAAAGGAAGAAAGGAAGGAAGGAAGAAAGAAAGAAAGAAAGAAAGGAAGGAAGGAAGAAGGAAGGAAGGAAGGAAAGAAGGAAGGAAGGAGGAAAGGAAGAAAGGAAGGAAGGAAGGAAAAAAAAGGAAGGAAGAAAGAAAGAAAAAGAGAAAGGAAAGAAGGAAAGAAGCAAAGAGGGAGGGAAGGAAGAAAGGAAGGAAGGAAGGAAGGAAGGAAAAGGAAGGAAGGAAGGAAGGAAGGAAGGAAGGAAGGAGAAAAGGAAGAAAGGAAGGAAGGAAGAAAGAAAGAAAGAAAGAAAGAAAGAGAAAAAAAGAAAAAGAGAAAAGAAGGAAGGAAAGAGGGAGGGAAGGAACAAAGGAGGAAAGGAAGGAAGGAAGGAAGTTTAAAGTCTATCAGGACATCACAGACTTTGGATGAAAGCTGGGTCTGAGTGAGGTGGTGAAGGTGCCAGGGTCCTCTATGCTACAGATAAGAGTTGGGAAACCTAAGCCTAGGTAGGGCCTGGAGCAGTGATCTCAGCCTCATTTTGCCTTCTGACTATCAGTTTTGCGCGGCTTTCAGCCTCTCCTGCTGGTCAGGCTATCAGAATACTGCCCAAGAAGAAATTACATTGTACTCAGAGTCAGAATAACTTCAGAGCAGGATGTTTTCTTCACACTGGGGAACAGGACAACCTCCCCCTTACAGCTCATCTTTGATTTCACATTGTACCTGGTTTAACACAGAGTCCAGGGCATAAAAGTCCTTTGTGTTTGGCTGTTTCCTCCTCCTCTCCCCCTCAAGCTGCTCCCTGCCCCCTTTCCGGCCCTGACACACACCCAGCAGACCATGGAGATGTAATCTGAGGTTGGCATTCCGAGGACCCAACTGCTGCAGGAATTGCAAATGCTTCAGATTAAAAACAGCGGGGTTAATCGGAACAGGAGTTGCTACAATACAGAAGAAAATAACATTTCTCTGGCTTTCTCTGACTCCCTGAGCCCAGGAGAAAAGATTCATGGGGAGGAAAGGATAAGGAAGAAAAGGAGAAAGAAAATACTACACACACACACACACACAGCCTCACAAACATCTCCCTGGAATCCCCGGGCTCCCCAGCGGGGCATTCTCACACCCTCAGATCAGGCAGATTCCCCCTTTTCCCCACCCCCAGGACCCAGGCCCACCCTCCCAAGCTGCCTCCCTCTGCCAGGATTGGAGATGCACTCTGCCATGAGTGAGATGAGGAGAGAGCCCCCATTGTCCCTTTGATGCCTGGGCCTTTTGAAATGTACTATACTGCTGTCATGTTGGGTGAAAGTTATTTGTTTACAAATTTCGCCTCTGGGCACTGACCCATTCTGGATAAGCCGTCAAGCTGAGCTGGGACAGACAGTGAACAAAAGCAAAGGGGGAAAAAGTCGACCGGAGAACATTACTACCCAAGATTCCAGCAAACACTAGGAATCTAAAAGGTTATTAAATTTCATCATGCAAAATGAAGAAGGAAGCTACAAAAGAAGCAGGGGGCTGACTTTAGTGAAGAGTGTGGACACTGGGTCTCTTTCTCTTTACTTTCCTCATATTCCAGGTGTCCACACAACATTCAAGCTGTCCAGGCATCTGTTGAGCACTGGGCGTGTCTTGAACACAAGTGGGTACGGGAGATTCCCTTTTTGTGAGGTTACCTTGGAGTCTCTTGGAGCTTCATAGCTGAAGTTGGGATGCTTCCTCACAATGGCCTGTGATCCCACCCCTGGTCACCATTCCCAGGGTCTTGTCATCAAGGTGTCCCTCTCCTGGTGACCCAACCCCCCCACTTTTCACCTTCACCTGCAGGGGAGGATGGAGTGTGTGATTTATGTCATTAGTTCTGCCATGGAGACACAGGCCGCATCTTTTAAAAAATCTTTTTATATTCAAAACATGCATAGATAGTTTTCAACATCCACCCTTGTAAAACTTCATGTTCCAAATTTTTTCTCTCTCTTTTTTACCCCAACTCCTTCCCCTAGATGGCAAGTAATCTAATATATGTTAAACAGTGCAATTCTTCCATACATATCTTCACAATTATCGTACTGCACAAAAAAAAAATCAGATCAAAAAGGGGGAAAAAAAGAAAACAAAATACAAGCAAACAACAATAAAAATACGGTATTGTGATCCACACTCAGTCCCCATAGTCCTCTCTCTAGATACAGATGACTCTCCCCATCACAAGTCCTTTGGGAACTGGCATGAATCACCTCACTGTTGATAAGAGCCACGTCCATCAGAATTGATCATCATGTAATCTTGTTGCTGTGTACAATGTTTTCTTGGTTCTGCTCATTTCACTCAGCATCAGTTCGTGTAAGTCTCTCCAGGCCTTTCTGAAATCCTCCTGCTGGTCATTTCTTATAGAACAATAATATCCCATAATATTCATATACCACAACTTATTCAGCCATTCTCCAATTGAAGAGTATCCACTTATTTCCTAGTTTCTGGCCACTGCAAAAAGGGCAAGCCCATTTCTGAGGGCAACTACAACCTTACTTTGCCCTAGGTTACAAAAGTTTTTAGTACACCCCTCCCCCCAAATCATCTTGGAGGGACTGCTTTCCCATGTCCCTGAATTCACTCAGCTTTCCAGTGGGGCATTCCCACACCCTTCAGATCAGGTAGAATGGCTTTTTTTTCTTTCCCCTTTCCCCCCATTCCCCAGGACCCAGATCCCAACTTTCTTGAACTGCATCCCTCTATCAATATTCCCACATTCTTTCTCACTGTTAATCATCATGGCAGCAAACAACTCAGGTTTGTCTTCCTGAGAGAAGACTATTATACACAACAAAAGATATGGAGTGGAAGAGCATTTATTAAACACATTATATAAGGGAGCAACTAGGTGGCACAGTGGGCAGAGGGCCGAGCTGGGCCTGGAGTCAAGAAAGCCTGAGTTCAAATCTAGCCTCAGACACTAGCTGTGGGATCCTGGGCAAGTCATTTAACAGTTTGCCTCAATTCCTCAACTATAAAATGAGCTGGAGAAGGAAATGGAAAACCACTCCAGTATCTTTGCCAAGAAAACCCCAAATAGAGTCTTGAAGAATCAGATGAGACTAAAACAAATGAATGACAATCAACAACTCTTTTTTTCCAAGGAACTCACAGTTGAATAGGGAAAGATAATTGATATAGGAGGTTTCAGGCACAAGTTGTATAGAAAAGTCCTTAGGATATTGTAGATAAAATATATGAAGCTAAAGGTTCTCTATATATAATTTATAATATATAAATAATTTATAATAAATAAATAAATATAAATAATATATTTTTGAGCACATAAATTGATTAAATGGTCTAGTTGAGAAAGCCATTACTAGGTTTTCTTGATTCTGGATTCCTTTGTCCAGGCCCAGAGTCTGATCCTTTGTTTTAGTGTTTCTTTTTAAATAGTATTTTATTTTTCCAAATATACATAGTTTCCAACATTCATTTTTGTAAGACTATGTGTTCCAAATTTTTCTCCTTCCCTCTCTTACCTTCCCTCTCCCTAAGACAGCAAGCAATTTGATATAGGTTAAACATGTACGATCCTTTTAAAGATATTTCCATATTTGTCATGTTGTGCAAGAAAAATCAGACCCTAAGGGGAAAAACCATGAGAAAGAAAAAGTAAACAAACAAAAAAAGGTGAAATACTATGCTTCAAACCACATCCAGTTTCCATAGTTCTTCCTCTGAATGCGGATAGTATTTTCTAGTCTAAATCTATTGGGATTGCCTTGAATCACTACACTGTTGAAAAGAGCCAAGTCCATCACAGTTGATCATCACGTGATCTTACTGTTATTATTTTACTGTGTTACAATATTCTCCTGGTTCTGTTTACTACACTCAGCATCAGTTCATGTAAGTCTTTCCAGGCTTTTCTGAAATCAGCCTGCTCATCATCTCTTATAGAAATATATATATATTTCTTAAATAAATTCTTAAAGAATATTCCATTACATTCATGTACCATAAGTTATTCAGGCATTCCCCAACTGATGGGTATCCACTCAATTGTTTTGGTCTTTATTCTCCCTCTTTCACTTCAAGCTGAGTTTCCTTTCACTGACTACCTGAGAAGGTTATCTATCTTTCTTGAATTCCAGTCTATTTCTATTCTAGATTGGGGGGAAATTTCCTTCCTCTGACTACCTGAAAAGTATTTGTGTTTTGGTCCTCATCTTTTGCTAAAATAATTGAACCTTAACTGTCCCTTAAAATGGTCTTCTCCCTCTTGCCTGGATTCCTTCAAATAATTGGTTTCTTAATCTTGAGTTACTTGAGTATTTTTAGATGTTGTAGATAGAATTCACGCTTCTGAAAGAAGTTGAACTAAATCATTCCTGGGGTCCCTTTGACCTCTATTATTTATGATCCTTGAGAGGTAGAGTAGAAAGAGAGCTAGATTTGGACTCAGAAAACCTTGGTTCATATTCTACCTTAGTCACAAACTTTTGTGTTACCATGGATAAGTCACAACCTCTCTGAGACTGTTTCTTCATTTAAAAAATGAAATGGATGGCTTAGGGAGCTTCTAATATTTCTTTAATTAATTAATCAATGGTCCTATAAATAATTAATCAATGATTCTATGACTAAACCAGTCTAATTTATTTAAGTTATATATTATATAACATGCATTATACTTATTTACATATATGTTTTATCTATTTATCTATTTTTATCTATATATCTATCTATCTATATATATTTATCTATATATATTTATCTATATATTATATAACATGCATTATACTTATTTACATATATGTTTTATCTAAATATATTACAGAATTTTAAATTATATAACAATAATATGCTATATTAATATATTACATCATAATACTGGCCCAATATAACAAACACTGACACTCCCCAAAATATCATTTACTCATATAAGCCTATTTGCCTCACGAGCCTTAGCCACTCATGTGGATTTAGGTAACTAGCTAGGTGTAGTTGACTCCTCGTCTCAACTCCCACCTGGCTAAAGATTGTTGCTGTTTCAGTCTCATCTGATTCTTAGTGATCCCATTTGGTGTTTTCTTGGCAAGGATATTGAAATGGTTTGCCATTTTCCTCTGGGATGAGAAAACAGAATTAAGTGACTTGTCCAGGATCACCCAGCTAGTAAGTGTCTGAGGCTGGATGTGAACTTAGGAAGATGAGTCTTTTTGACTCTGGGCCCACTGTGTGCTGCAGCTGCACCATTGGTTTAAGGTGTTTCGATCCCAAAGTGGAATTGGCTCACTTAGTTCTCTGAAATCCCATAAAGCCAGACCTGGGGTCAACCTGTCGGATACCTTCTGCATGAGCCAATGAAGTCTAGCTGTGGCTGCTGAGGAGGGGCCTGTATCTGGAAACAGAGTCAGTATCAGGGGGACTTGGATTCCCTCTTAAAAGACAGTTATAGAACTACATTGTTGAAGAATGCTGGACTCCCTTTTTTGCTGTTCCCCACACAGGCCCCACCATTTCCACTCCCTGCGGTCCCATGCCTGGAATACATATTCTTTTCCCCTCCATCTCATAGACTCTTAGTTTTCTTCAAAGCTCTTCAAAGTCCCAAGCTTCAAAGCTTTTAAATGCTACCTCCTATATGAGGCTTTTCCTGATCTGACCAGCTTCTAGGGTTTTTTCCAAAGTGCCTCATGTTTTCTTTGGGTATGTTTTACATTTGACTACATATATATATATATATATATATATATATATATATATATATATAATATACATATGTGTATGCATGTCTGTGTATATGTATGCACTGTCTATTTCACCTCTTCTAATAGAATAAGTTCCTTGAGGGCAAAGATTGTTAATTTTTTTTATCTTTGTATCCCTCCTACCCAGGATGATGTCTGGAATATAGCAGAGATTTATAAATGTTTTGTTGATTGATTTATCCTAGAGCTTATTAGAAATGATTTAAGGGAAAGGGCTCTGTGAAGTTTTAGGAAGAGAATCATTGGTGGAAGGGGAGAAATGGGAAGGATTCATGTAGGGTATGAGATACCTTCTTTTTTTTTAAATAAATTTTTAATATTTTTTAATATCATCAAAATTTCCTCTTATGCTCTTCCAGAGGAGCTCATTAGGGGTGACCTTATTCCATTGATGTCCTTCTTTGGGGCAGGATTTTGACTAAGTCAGCCCTTGACAAATGGGAATCTGGCTGTCCTGGACACCTCCAGTTCAAAATTTCTCAAAAGTGATCATGTGTATGATTTATTTCTACCATGTCTACCATTCACCATAACCCTGGTTTCCTTGTTTAAAATCCTACTAACATCTTTGGTTCTTCCTTTTTTTCACATCTAAATAATTGTCAGGTTCTGTTGTTCATATCTCTTTCATCTGAAACCTTTTGAACTTTAGGGTGGATCAGCTCCTGAAGATCCTCTATTATTTAGGATCTATTGCCTTAATGATCCACTTCTCTAAGTTACCAGCATTTCACTATTTTCTACTTTCCATCTTTCCAGGATGGTTATTCAGTCTCTGATGCACCTGCCTAACATGCAAGTACCAT
Organism: Sarcophilus harrisii; assembly: GCF_902635505.1. Taxonomy (NCBI): domain Eukaryota; kingdom Metazoa; phylum Chordata; class Mammalia; order Dasyuromorphia; family Dasyuridae; genus Sarcophilus; species Sarcophilus harrisii. The sequence goes on from NC_045428.1 coordinate 492,921,799, forward strand.
GTCCTTGCTATCTCCTATCAAATGCTCATCACTATTCTGTTCATCCTGACGGCTCCCTAAGCCCACTTCAATCTGGTTCATTCAGCTCTTAGACAATTCTGTTCTGCCCTTTGATACCCCTGCTCTATTCTCAACAAACTCCCTGTATCCTTAAACTTTACAACCAATGTTCCTTCTGTCTCTGTACTTTAACTGATTAAATAATGTTTAAACAGCCTTTGTTTCATAAATATTTGGTGAATTGAATTGAATTAACTGTAACCCAGCTTTTCCCTTGAGGTCATCACATTCCTTGAAACCCATAAGGCATTGGAAAGCAATCCTTCTCTTCTATAGATTCACAAGACTATGAGGAGGGATTGGATTCTATTCCTAGCTGCTATTCACTGACACTTCTAGATCAAAAATTTCCCTCTTTCTCTCAATAATCTTTTGCTTTTTGAAATCCATACAATCTATGTATTTCATCCATCTGAATCTTGAAATTGAAACTTTCCAGTTATAACCTGGAAAGTTTCTATTCTTCTATCTCTTCTATTCATTTGCCACTCAAAACCTCTTTGTTCTTATTTTGACTTCCAGATCCCTGAATTTTTCCCATTGTCCTAATCAGTCTCCCCAAATCTGGTTTCATCTGCCTTATTCCCAGCCTTGATCCTCATAGATTGCTCTTTTAATATTTCATGAGCTACCACCTTAGCATCCTTTGTCCCCATGGTCTTGTCCCTTTAAATATTAAGAAATACTATTTTCAGCTTTTTTTTTATTTCAACCATTTAACCATTCTATTTCAACTTTCTCTCTCTTTCTCTGTCTCTCTCTCCTTTGTCTTTCCTCTCCTCTTTTTTTCAGTTCCTTCACTTGAGTTTTTCCCTGTGATCATGCTGTGTAAAGTACAATGTGAACAACTCAGAGCAGCCTGATTGAATATGAGAGATAAACAAATGAGTGAAAAATAAGCCAGGGTTTTTTATGTGGCAGACAGGGTGAATGGTCATACTCCAGACTGTAATAGGGAATTCAGAAGAAGAAGAAGCAGGTTTGGAGGATAAGATAGGAATTTCGGTAGCATTAGTTCTAGATAGAGATGTCAAAGTTGTTGGAAATAAGACCTACTTGGCCATCTAATTTATAGATTTCTGGTTCTGACCTTGCCGTGTGCCTCATTCTAGAAAATCATGAAATTAAGTTGACTTCACCCACAACGCATTTATGTGACATGAACTTGTCTGGGCCCTTTCAGCTGCTCAACAGTCTTTCTACTCCATACTTATCAACTCCTTATCTCATGCCCCAGGACGCCATCTCCTCCTTCCTCCTCCACCCTAGTTGCTCACACAGCAGATGATGTAATCTTCTCCTTCATTTAGTCAGTAAGAGCTCCCTCAATGATGCTTTTTACGACTTCCCAGCATCAACCCTAATCTCAGCTCCTTCTGTGAAGTCCACAGAGGAGGAAGAATTCTGACTCCTTGATGATGCTAATCTCTCAACCTGTGCTTTAGATCCTTATTCTTCCTAACATCTTTGGCCCTTACTTCTATAATAGTCTTTTTATGTCACAGATTTTCTTTTCTTTTTCAAAAAATTAATTTATAAAAAAAATTTTTTGCCATAGATTTTCTTTTCTCCCTGTACTTGTTGCTTCCTATTTGTCTATAAAGAAGCTTGGATTTCCCCAATTCTAGAAAAAAGGGGGGCTTCCTTTAGTCTTCAATTACAGCCCCCACTTATCTCCCTCCATTCACTGCTAAATTTTATGGAAAAGTTGTCTCTTCTTAGTGCCTCTGCACATACCCTTTCCTTGATCTCTTACAATCTGACTTTTGTCCCAACCACACTGCTGAACCAACCTACTCTGAGTTCACAGTGCTCTCCTAATCCCTAAATTCAATAGCTTTCCCCCCCAGTCCTAATAACAGTAAGAGCTAACGTTTATATATTCCTTACGATTTGCCAGGTATTGTGTTAATGCCTTAAAACATTTCCTCATTTGATCTTCACAATAACTATGGGCGTTAGATATTCCCATTTCCCTAGGCTCCTCGCCTAGGATAACACAGCTAGTATCCGAGGCTGGCCTTCAACTCAGATCTTCCTGACTCCAGGCTCAACTCTCTGTCCACTGTACCAGCTAGCTTCCCCTTGTTCTGCTTGCCCTCATCCTCCATGACTTCTCTTGGAGCATCTTGACTGCCCTTCCTTCCTTGGAGAGAGGAGCACCTTCGGATCCTATTTCTACCTCCCTCTTTGGCTGGTTCTTCCACCTTTTCTCAATGTCTTCCAGTGACTGTTCCATCCTTTGCCCTTTTCTATTCTCTTTACAGACAATCCTCTTTGGCAATCTCATTTGCTCCCTTGACTTCAACTACCACTTCTAAGTGCCTCCAAAATCCCCCTGTCCAGTACTGACTTCTCTTCTTAGCTCCAACATCTCTACCAATCCACTGGTGACACAAGCTACCTAAAGCAGAGAATATTATTTCCCCTATAAACCTGCTCTTCCTTCTGAATTCACATTTCTGTCTGTGATAATGTGATTTTCCCTGTTTCCCGCATTCATAACTTTGGTCTTATCTTTGACCTGTCCTTTGATCTCTCGTATTCAATCAGGTCCCAAGCTGTTCCCATTGTACTTTCTGTAGAATGATCACAGGGAAAACTCAACATGGGAAATAAAAAAAAGAGAGTGACCAGAGAATGGATGAAACAAAGAATCCATAATCATATTTCTCAATACTAAGTTCCAAGGATATAACTACAATTACCATTATCAAACCCACAATCTAAATAAACACTTATTAAGTCTGTTGCTCCTTTAGTTGGAACCCGAAATCCTAAAGCCATTTCTATTAAAATAATGGGAAAGACTGACCCTCCAGTATGAAATTAGCCTTGGAAGGAACATCTTTATTGTTGTGTTCCCTAAAGATGGGTGGTCACTGCATTATGGCAGTGAGAATATGTTAAATTTGTCTACATATTCTATGGGTTGTAGGAAGTACAGTTAGGAAATGTGAAAGAAAGAGGCCATGTGTCTTTGGTTTGTTAATAGGTCTGGATTCAGTTATCATTACTTCTCTGGTTTTAGTCCTGCTTAATGGACAAAAAAAATAAAAAGAAAGTAAGAAAGAGAAGAAGAGAGATATGAGAGGGGGAAAAAAGAGAGGGAGGGAAAGAGAGGAAAAAAGGAGAGCTTTCCTGAACTTAAGGTAAGAAATGGCTAGGCCTCTAACCCTGGGTTTTCATTCCCCTAGAGGGATCTGAGAGAGTGCTGTTCATGCCTGCTGGCCTTTAGCTTCCTCCAGTTACCCAGAAAATGAGATTAAACCCAATTGCTACATGTGCACAGTCTCACAGATGGAACTCCAAAAGCATTTGCCTGGGGTTGGGGGTGGTAAAGAAAATATATTTCCTGAGCCAAACACAATAAGCAAAGTACGCAAACCTTCTCAGGATTACTTATTAGCCAAGGGAAAAGGGAGCTATGGAGGGGGGAAGGGTAATTGGGTAGAGAGAGAGGGCAGAGGAGGCCTAAAGTCATACATTCTGAGTAATGGTGGAACCGAAGTCTTTTCTCTCTCATTTCAGGTAACAAGATGGAAAAGGCAAAATACTCCTTTTTATGAGAAAACAGCTCTCTTGGGTCTTCCATACCCATTCAAAGCTCACCACCTGTGAGCGCCACCTGTGCTCCAAGAGCTCGGTGCCAGGGACAGGGAGATGCCCCGAGAGAAGTCTAATTTGTGGATTTTGTTTGGGTGCGATTGATCTTCTCCATCCCTCTCCCCCTTTTAAATTAAACCACCACCACTACCACCACCACCACAACCGCCTGTTTTTGCTCATTTGTTTCTGAAGCTGCTGAACAGCCCTTTTTGTTTTGTTTGGCTTTGTCTGTATGTGTGTTGTACAACCCTGGCACGGGGCATTAGCAAGGAAATCAATACCAGTTTAAAATGTGAAATTTACAGGCAGGGCCTGGGGGAGGAGAGAAGATGAGGCAAATAACGGGAATCCTGGAGGAAAGGGTGGGAGTCATTTTTGAAGAAGGAATAGCCCACAGCCTGAGGGAGGATGAGTGAGGAGGGGTTTGAAGCCTTGCTGGGGGAAGAGCACCCCCTTTCCAGTCTGATCTGAGAGCTCTTGAGACAAAGTTCTCTCTCCTTAGCCCCTTTCACCATTCCCCAACAAGGGACAGAAGAAGGTTGATGGTGGAAGAGAGAGAAAGGTCAAATCTATCTCTCTGTTCCCACTGTGGAGTGATAGTTCCTAATTCTTATCGTGGAAAAAGCCCTGGACTGAAAGTGAAGACATGATTTTATTTTTTTTTTTAATATAACTTTTATTAAAAGACGTAGCCGGGTAATTTTTAAAAAAAGGGGTTTTAAGGGTAATTTAAATTAAAAACAAATTTTTCAATTTTACCCTTTAAAATCCCCAATGGATGGTTTTTTTAAATTTAAAAATTAAATTAATCAATGTTACCGCCAAAAGTTTTTTGCTGACAAAAGAATAGATCTGAATTTAAATTTTTGGGAAGGAAAAAAATTTTTTTTAAATTAAAATTAATTAATTAATGGTTTTTTTTGGTTTTTTCGGAAGCTTTGTTTTTGCTTTAAAAGTTTGGTTACCTTTGCTGGGGGGCCAAGAATTAAATTTGATTTTTTTAATTTAAGTTTTAGTTGCCCTTTCCCACTAGGGGAGTCTTTTAGGTTTAAATCACCTGGGATTTTGAAAGTTACCCTTTTAAACCACCCTTTTTCAGCATTTCCCAATGGGACAATTCTTTCCAGTTTTTACCCTACAAAGGGCTACAAAATTCGTGAAAAAAATCCTTTTTCCTCTTTAAAATCTCTTTGGGATATAATCCCAGTAAAGGACATGGGGATAAAGGGTATGCAAATTTGAAATTTTTATAGTCAAATATCTCCAAAATGGTTTGGATTTTTCCACTCCTTAACAATGGGTTAATGGTCCCTTTTAATCCTTCAACAATCAATATTATTTTTTCGTCACTTGCCAAATTGCGGTGTTGTGGGAGTATCTTAGAGTCTAATTGTGATTTTCTGGATTAATTATCTTAGCTCTTTTCATATTGGGTGAAATATTTTCATTCTTCATCTGAAATTGTTTCTGTTCTTTTTGGACTTTTTCAATTGGAATGCCTTTGTTTGTTTTTTTTATAAATTGGTTTTCCATATATTTGGAAATGAGCCTTTTATTGTAGAACCTTTGACTGTAAAATATTTTCCATTTAATTGTTCCTTCAATATGTTGGGTTTTTTTGAAAAACTTTTCATTTAGTATAATGAAATTTTCCTTTTGTGACAGTAATATCCTCTGTTCTGCTTTGGTCATAAAGTATCCTTCCCTTCCCAACAGGCTGAGAGGTAAACTTATCTGTTTCCTTAATTTATTAAAATTTATTCTTATGCTGCAGAACCCATTTTGACTTATCTTGGTGTACGGTGTTAATATGGATCATGTAGTTTCTGCCATTTAGTTTCCATTTCCCGCAATTTTTTCCGAGTTCTTATCCCAAAAGCTGGATCTCTCCTCCCAAAGACTAGGTTCTATATTTGTTGACTGATTTTATCCCATGAACTAATCTTTCCACTGTCAATTAATCTATTTTAGAATACAAATACTTTGGAACTGCGCTTTAATTATTTTAGGATCTCTTTCAGCTGCCACCTTATTTGATTTTCAAACTTGAAATTCTGGACCTTTTGTTTTTAAGAACTTTTGATTTTCAGGTAATTAAAAGTTTTTGGGATCTGATTGGGATAGCCTAAATAATTAGATTAGTTTAGGTAATATTGCCAATCTTATTTATTCTCCCTATAAGAGCATTTAATTTTTCCAATTTTAGATCAGAACTTAATTTTGTTGAAAAGTTGGTCTTTGTAATTTTGCCATAAAGTTTCTGATTTTCCCTTGCAGAATAGATTCTAAATTTTTATTATAATTACTTTAAATGGATTTTCTTTGTAACTTGACTGTTGAATTTATTAGTTTGGAAATAAGAATGTTGATGACTTATGTTAATTTATTTTCCAGAACTTTTCTAAGTTGTGGATTATTTCTAAAAACTTTTGGGAATCTTCTGGGGTTCTCTAAAATCCATCATGTTATGCGTGGGTATATAATTTCTTTCCTCTGCCTATTCTATTCCTTTAACTTCTTTTCTTCAGCTTCTTATTGCTATAGTACTTCAATACATATTAATATGGTACGGTGAATATGGGCAAACCTTGTTTCACTCAGTCCTTATTGAATTTTCAGTGTTCCCTTACAAAGTGAGTTACTATGGTTTAAAAGATGCTTGCTGATTATTTTTAAAAAAGTCATTTATTCCATACTCTCAAGTGTTTTAATAGGATGGATGTTGATTTTTAAATCTTTTTCTGATTATTAATGACTTGGTTTTTTTTTGATAACATGGCCAATTTATTGAAGTTTTCTAATATTGACCATTTCTATTCCTGGTATAAATTTCTACTTGGAATAGTGTACTATCTTGGAGATGATTTTCCATTTATCTTTTGCTAATATTTCTTATTTAAGTTTTACATAAATATTTTAGTTTGGTTTGAATTTTTCTATTTGTATTTAGCCTATCTGGTTTGGTATAGTACCATTTCACAGTCATAGAGGAATGGTAAACTCCTTTTCTCTATATTTATCAAATAATTTATATAGCATTTGGTGCCAATCCTGTTCTTTAAATGTTTGGTAAAAGTTATTATCATTTGGTCTGGGGTTCAATTTTTAGGGATTGTTAATGCTGTTTATTTCTTCTGAAGATGGGACTATGTCAAGCAGTTGACTCTTTTGTTGGTGTTTATTTTGGAGTATCTATTCATTTCACTTAGGTTATCAAATTCTAGCAAGCTAAAAGTTTTGAGCTAATAACCCTTATTATTTTTGATTTCTTCATTGGTGGAAAGCCCTTTCATTTTGATATAATTTTTTTTTCCTTTTTCATAATTCTGAAATTTACTAAGCTAATCTATTTTTTGCTTTTTCATAGGAACCAACTCTTAGTTGTGAAGTAGTTCAATAGATTTTTGGTACTTTGCAATTTTTTAATTTTTGCCTTTTAATTTAAATTTCCAATTGGTAGTATTTGATTGGGAAGTGTCTTAATTTGTCTTTTAGTTTTTTATTGCAATGCTTCCTAATCATTTATTTTTTTTCAAATGTTTTATACTCAAGTGTTTTACGGATATAAAAATTCCTATTATGTCCGTTTGGCTGCATCCTAGCAATTTTGTATGATTCTCATATTTGCATTATCTTGAGTGGTCTTAAATTATTATGTATCTATAATTTGGTTGCTCACCAATCTATTCTTTAAGATGTTCTAGATTGTATGCAGTTTCAATTACTTTTATGGTTATTTCCCAGATCTTTTGTTGAATGTAGTTTTATTGCATCATGATCTGAAAGGAATTTGACTGTTTCTGTTTTGCATTAAGTGGATCTTTATGGCTCCGTGTTATGGTCAATTTTTGAATAGGTTCCATGCTGTTTGGCTGAAGAGAATCATTTGTTTTCTGTTCCTTTAATTTTTTAAGATCTATTAAGTACCGCTGGTATTTTCTGATTTTATTTACTTTAATGGGTTTTGCTTATTTGATTTTGTGGTTTGATTAGTCTAATTCTTGAGAGTACAAAGGTTGTATGATTTCTATATTACTATGTTTTGTTGTTATTTTTTTCTTGCAGCTTTTTTAAGCTTCCTTTAGTGAGTTGGATGCCATTCACTGTGGTGCATATATGTTTAAATTGCAATATTGCTTTGTTGTATTACCTTGCTAGGATGTAGTTTCTTCATTATGCTTTTATAGATAATTTTTTTCTTTTGCTTGATCTGAGATAAGGATGGCTCTAATTTTTTTGACTTAGCCTAGCTAATAGCATTTTGGATCCAGGCTTTTCTTTACTCTATTGTATCTCGCATGCTTTTAATGTGTTCTTTGTAAACAACATGTTGTAGGAGTTCTCTGATTTGATCCAGTTCTGCTATTGCCTTCTTTATGGGGAGTTCATCGGCCATCAGGTTTACTTAGAATTATAAATTGTATTTCTAATCCAATAACCTGCTGATGGCTTTACTTATTTGCATACCTTTTTTTAAACTTATGTTTTCTATCACGATGCTTTCTTATAATCCCTCCTCCACCTCTTGAGTCTTTCCTTCTTTTATTACTGTTTTTTTTTCCTTTTTCCTTCCTCGTTTTAATGGAGGAGAATTTCTCTAAAATCAAATGCTCATTGATTTTTTCTTTGAGCATTAATGAGAGTAAGATTCACAATGTTCTTCTCTAAATTCCTGCAGTATGATAGTTTTGCCTCTGTGGGATATGATTTCCTTTTTTCTTCCTTCCACTTTGCATTATTTTTTTTATCTACTTTCGCTTTTTATATGTTATATAGTGACAATCATAATTTTATAGTATTCTTTTGTATTCAGCAATATGAAATACAATTCTCTAATGGTTATTTTACCTTTTTCTGCATCTTTTGATTTCTGTGGTTGGAGATCAAATTTTGTTTAGTTCTTTTTTTCTTAGAATCAAAATGGAATTTATTTGTTCTTATTAATGTCCATCTTCTTCCCTGGAAGAAATTACTTCAGCTTGTAGCATTTATTTTGGCTGCATCTCCTTAAGTTTTTGTGTTTCGGACATCATATTTCAGGTTTCTTTTCTTAATGCTAGTAGGCAGCTGACTTTGGGTGATCCTTTTGTTGTCGGTATTTAAATGGTTTTTGGTTGCTTGTAAAATTTTTTTAATCTGATTTGTTTGAAATTGTGGCAATATTTTTGGGGTTTTATTTTAGGGGTTTTTTCAGAGGGTTTCGATAATTTTTCATGCCTTATTTTACTTCTGTTTCTTTAATTGGGAGTTCTCTTTGGATGACTTTTTGTAAAATAGTATTTGGTTTTTTTCATATGTAGTTTTCTAGAAAGTAATTTAATCTTGCAGTTATTCTCTGATTCTATTTCCAAGTTGCTGTTTTTGCAAGTAGATAATCATGGTTTTTCTAGTTTGTATTTTTTTTGTTTTTGCTTGATGATTCTTGCTGTTCAATGAATTATTAGTTTTATTTGTTCAGTTTCTAATTTTAAAGAATTATTTTTTCATTAGCTTTGTTTACTTCTTTTCTGTATATGTCCAATTGAGTTTTAAATGTATTGATTTTGGTTGTGGAATTTTTTCATTTCACTATTTTTTTTAGTGAATTATTTTTTTCAATCACAGATTCTACTTTCTTGTGTGTTTTTTGTCTTTTCCAATCCATAAATCTTTACTTTCTAGTGAATTCTTTATTTTTTTCCAATCACTTACTTCTTTCCTGAGAGTTTTTTTACTTTTTCCAATTCTACTTAGGAGTTGTTGCTTCTCTTGTGGCTTCTTTTCTTTCATTTATCTTTAACTCTCTTTGAGACTTTAATGGTCTCTTCTATGAGAGCATCATGTAGGTGAGGACAGTCTGATGCATGTTTGTGTTTGAGGTCTCTTCAGGTTTGCTGACCTGCTCTTTTCTGATAAGTGTCGATCGTTCTTTCATCCTTTTATTCATGTTTTAAAGCATTTAGGGTATGTCTCCTGGCAAGGGTTACCAGCCCTCTGCAGAGCAGGGAGAATGTAAACCGATTTCCGGCCCTGGTGGGAGTGCTCTGAGTGAGAGTTTTCCCTTCCCCAACAGGAGTGGATCTAGCACTGGCCGAGCTTATCAAAGTGCCCAGTAGCTTGTGGTTAACGATTGCCCAGGCTAGAACTAAGGTAAAGTGTCACTGCCCCAGGCTGGAGCTCTTGTGGGACTGTGAGTATTAGCAGCTGACTCAGACCGCCGCAAGTCTGCCTACGTCTCCTGCCTGATGCAAATCGCCCTGAAAAGCTCATGCCAAGCCGAGCCCCCCTCATGCATTGAGTAACCGGCTAGCCCCTCCTGCCGTGCAGGATCACACGCCCCAAGGAAAAGCCCGACTGTGGGTTGGGGCTGTGAGCTTATGTGAGATCAGTGCTTTCACTTTCGGTTTGAGGCTTCCTTGAACCTAATTTCTCTCCCGTCATCCGATCTCCCCTGGCCCGAATCAACTTTTTGGAGACTGAGATTTTCTTCGCCAGTGAGTTTCTACTTCTTATCTTTACGAATTGTAGCAGTCAAGACTATTTTGAGCTCGATATAATATTGATGATAAGAGGGTAAGAGAAGAGCTTAGAAAGTCTGTGTCTTCTCCATCATCTTGCTCTCTGTTGGTCATTCTTACAGAACAATAATATTCATAACATTCATATAGCACATTTACTCAACCATTCTCCAATTGATGGGCATCCATTCATTTTCCAGCTTCTGCTACTACAAACAGGGCTGCCACAAACATTTTGGCACATACAGGTCCTTTCCTTTTTGTATCTTGGGGTATCGTAGAGACTGCTGGATCAAAGGGTATGCAAGTTTGATAATTTTTGGGCATAATTCTAATTGTCTCAGAATGGCTGGATGTATTCACAATTCACCAACAATGTATCAGTGTCCCTGTTTTCTACATCCTCCAACATTCTGCATTATCTTTCTCTGTCATTCTGGCCAATCTGACAGGTATATAGTGGTATCTCAGAGTTGTCTTAATTTGCATTTCTTGATCAATAGTGATTTGGAACACTCTTTCATATGAGTAGTAATAGTTTTAATTTCATCATCTGAAAATTGTCTGTTCATATCCTTTGACCATTTATCAATTGGAGAATGAGCGATTTCTTATAAATTAGAGTCAATTCTCTTATATTTTGGAAATGAGTCCTTTATCAGAACCTTTGACTGTAAAATGTTTTCCCAGTTTATTGTTTCCTTCTAATCTTGCCTGCATTAGTTTTGTTTGTACAAAACTTTTCAATTTGATATAGTCAAATTTTCAATTTGTAGATCATAGTGATCTCAGTTCTTCTTTGGTCATAAATTCCTTCCTCTTCCACAGGTCTGAGAGGTAAACTATCTCTATGCTCTTCAATTTATTTATGATCTCATTCTTATGCCTAGATCATGAACCATTTTGACTTATTCTTGTGTAGTGTTATGTGGGTCAATGCCTTAGTTTCATGCATACTAATTTCCAATTTTCCCAGCACTTTTGTCAACATGCATTCTTATTCCAAAACTGGGATCTTTGGGTTTGTCAACACTTAGATATATTAAGGTTATTGGCTGTTTTGTCCTTTTGAACCAACCTTATTTCCATTGATCAACTAGTCTATTTCTTTAGCCAATACCAAATAGTTTTAGTAACGCTGCCTTTATAATATAATTTAGATCTGGTAGCAGATAGGCCACCTTCATTTGATTTTTTTTTTCATTAATTCCCTAGAAATTCTTGACCTTTTGTTTTTCCATATGAACTTTGTTGTTATTTTTTCTAGGGCATCAAAATAGTTTTTGGGAAGTCTGATTGGTATAGCGCTAAATAAATAGATTAGTTTATTATATTTGCTCGCCCAATCCAAGAGCATTTAATATTTTTCCAGTTAGTTAGTTCAGACTTAATTTGTGTGGAAAGTGTTTTGTAGTTTTTCTCATAAAGTTTCTGATTTTCCCTTGGCAGATAGATTCCTAAATATTTTATACTATCAGTAGTTTCTTTAAATGATTTCTCTTGTAACTCTGACTGTTGAATTTTGTTAGTGATATATAAGAATGTGTGATGACTTATGTGTGTTTATTTTATAACCAGCAACTTTGCTAAAATTGTGGATTATTTCTAATAACTTTTTAGTAGAATCTCTGGGGTTCTCTAAGTATAGCATCATATCATCAGCAAAGAGTGATAATTTGGTTTCCTCATTGCCTATTCTTATTCCTTTAATATCTTTCTCAGCTCTTATTGCCATAGCAAGACATGATTTTAAAGTTCTTGTTCTACTACGAACTGTGGGAGATTGGGCAAATCAATTGGCCTTTCTGTGCCTCAGTTTCTTTATTTGAATGGGATTAGAGAATTGGAAAAGGACTATTTAATCCAACTCATTCTACAGATAAGGAGCTGGGGCTCCAAGATGCCTTGCTCAAGGTCACACAGCTAGTTGTGGGCTAGTGATCTCTTGCTAGTGGGAATCCCAGGGTGATCTCCAGTCCTCGGTTATCTATGTAAAGGCCGGGGGGGGGGGGGGGGGAGGAATAGCAGATCTGCTTGTTGTGAGGATCAGAATCAGATCAGAGACATGACAACACTTTGAAAACTCAAAAGTGGTATGCAAAAAATCTCCGACTAGCTAATGAAGCCCCCAGCATTCCCAGAGAATCCAGAGCTCTGGCCATTGATGACAGAGGGCCTGGCAGTTTGGAATGCAGGAGAAAGGTTTCTGTCTCTGGGCTTGAGAAGGGGGATGGGAAGAAACCTATATTTATACCTATACATCTATAGGTACACACATGTGTGTCTCTCTCCCTCTCCCCTTCCTCCCCCTCTGTCTTTCTCTCTCTCTCTGTCTCTCTGTTTCTTTCTGTCTCTATCACATACACACACACACAGACACACACACACACACACACACACATATATACACACACAGAGAAACAACACATATAGAAGTCAATATCTATAATAGATGCGCATATATACATGTAGATGCATAAATATATTGTAGATGTATATATAAACATATATGCACACATGCATTTTATATATATGAACTAGACTAAATTGTCTCTAGATTCCCTTCCCGATTCCATATCCCATTCAGATGCAGAAACTGAGACAGAGCAAGACCTTGTTCAAGGTCCTAAAATATATACATTTACACATGTACACATATTCTGGCTCTGTGCGTATGTAAAGAGAGAAAGAGCACATGGTTCAGTTTTTTAAAGTAAAAAGTGAATGAGTCAATGAGAACTTTTTTAGCACTTAATGTATGCAACTGTATATATGTAATTCTAACCCTTTGCCACGTGAAAGTAGTTTAATGACATTCAAAACCAAGAAGATTATTTTATGGAGAACTTACATAGGGCCAGTGCTGATAAGGTGGTCAGAAAAAGCAATACAAGGACATTCTCAAAGTCTTTCTTAAGAACTGTAGAATTGATTGATCTATGACATGGGAGACACTGGCACAGGACCACCCAGCATGGAGTGCCCTCATTAGAGAAAGTACTGGGCTCTATGAGCAATTCAAAGCAGAATTGAATTATCGCAGAAGAAACATGAGATGCAAAAGTTTGAGAATCCATCCCAAATGTTCATAGGGACTATTTTTATTTGACTTGTGGCAGAGCATCCGAGCTCATACTGGTCTGATCAGTCTCAGTTGGACACACTCCAATCTAACATAATGATCTTATTTTGGTCCTCTTTGAGAATGAAGAACAATAACCAACCCTAATCCTTAACTCTAATCCAAGAAATGTACCAGACATGGAGATTTCAAGTCTTTCCAACTCAACAGTTTAGTGCAGTGGTTCTCAAACTTGTGTTTTCAGTATCTTTATCCTATTAAAAATTATTGAGGATCTCTCCAAAGCGTTTTTGTTTATCTGGATTATATTTATAGACATTTATCATATTGGAAATAAAAACTATTTTTGAATTTGTAGACCCTCTAAAAGGGTTTCAGAAATTCCCAGGATTCTCTAGACCATACTTTGAGAGCCGTGGTTTAGTGGAATGCTGAATACTGAGCAGGGAATCCAGAGATGGTGGAAAGACTGTTAGATTTGGAATATTATTATTATATTTATAATATAATTATAATATAATATATTAGTGTAATAAATAAGAGGACCTGGATTTGAATCCAGACCCTGTCATTTACAATCTATGTGATCTTACACAAATTGCTTAACTTCTCTCAATCTCAATTTCCTCATCTGTAAAGTGAAGGAGGTGGATTAGGCTGATTCTGCCATCCTTTCCGGTTCCAAATTTATAAATCTGTGAATCTAGTACAGTTCTGACCCACAATCTGTGGGGCTCAGCTTTCATGTCTATAAAAAAGCTAATATTTTTATATCACTTATAGTTATCATTATGTATTATGTTATCACTCCATCCCCTACATCTCTAGAATTCTGATTTCTATAAAGACAGAGACCTTGTTTTAAAATAATGTTAACAGCCACCATAGTAATAGCTGACATTTACATAGAGCTTTCTGGCTTGTAAGATGCTTACACATCTTATCTCATCTGATCCTTACAACAGCCCAGTGATCTGAATGCTATACAGTCATCATCCCCATTTTACAGACCAAACAAGAGAGGGCAGGGTCCAGGGTCACAAGACTAGTATTTTAAATGGGTTGGAACCCAGTCATGTCTTTATAAATTTATATCATAAGTTTCTCCAGCTCTCACCCATTGATCTATATTCAATAAACACCAAAATGTTTATTGAATTGAAAAGAATAAAGTACTTTCTCTTCTCTCTGTCTCTATCTCTATGTCTCTGTCTCTGTCTCTGTCTTTCAGTCTCTCTCTCCCTCTCTCTCTGTTTTTCTGTCTTTATCTCTGTCCATCTCAATCTCTGTTTCTGTCTCTGTATGTGTCTCTCTTTCTCCCTCTTTCTCTGTCTCTCTTTCTCTTGATGTCTCTATGTCTTTGTCTCTCTCTGTCTCTCTGTGTTTCTGTCTCTCTCTCTGTGTCTTTCTCTCCCTTTCTTTCTCTCTGTAATTGGGGTAAAGAACTTGCCCAGGGTCACATAGCTAGTGTTAAGTGTCTGAGGCCAGATTCAAGGAGCACCTGACTCCAGGGCCAGTACTCTATCCACTGCCCCATCCAGCCGCTTGGTTATCCCTGTCACCTCACTCAGAGCCCCAGGGCTAGGGCAGTTTGCTGAGGAACAATCCTGTTCACATAGCCTTGTCTACAATGGGTGGAGCAGTGAGAGCCCTGATCACAGGAGCTAGTGGACTAAAGCAAACTCCCACCAGGATGCTGGGTGAGCTGGCCTTTTGGTAGTCTGAATAGTCTATGACTTTTTCCTTTCTACTTACAGTGTGGGGGGAAAGGGTCTTTGATTGGCAGTTTATAAAAAAAAAAATCCCTTCTTTGCCATATAGTAATTAGATGGAAAAACAATCAAAGAACTCCTGGGCTTCAAAGGAGGGAGCCAGGGGCTCTATTGCCTATAACTAGAAGCAGTCTCATGTCTGCTTTTAGGGACTGGGCTCTCCTTGGCCAATCTCCCTTTACCAGCATTTGGGACAGTACCTCAGTCAACCGTCCTAGGTTTGTGATGGGGGTAGCATTATTTTTCCTTTTTACGTGGAGGAAATTGAGGCACTGAAAGAATAACTGATTTGTAGTAGTTTATACAGTTAATTAGGTAACAGTAGAACTAGTAGGACCAGGACCAGGACCAGGACCAGGACCTGGACCAGGACTCAAATTCAGATCTGCTGGTACAAGGTCAGCATTTTCCCCTTATATCATGTTGCCTATTATGTTAAATGAGGGGGTGAAACTAGATGATCTCTAAGGTCCAATTCCAGCTGTAACATTCTGTCATTTTAAGGCTGAGTGTCTTGGCACTCAACCTCCATAACAATTCCAGGTTGTCAGGGATGCTTTGCTCCTCATGCAATTAATTAACCCTCTCCCTGCCCACCCCCCATCCCCTTAGCCCTATAATCCACCTTCCTAGCTCCTGCTCTCCTGCTCCCATTCCCAGGGGAAGTCCAGCCTCCAGATAGCAGCTGGTAGTCAGCAAAGTGCATGCTTTTTTGACCTAATTATCAAGTTGGGCTTGTCTGGGGCCTTAGGAGGTCAGAGGATTTATGGGAGGTCATACCACAAACCCTGATGTCTGCTGAGAGAAGGAGCTAGCTCTGGCAGCTTCCCAGGGCCCCAGCCTTCCTACAGGACACCCGCTTGCACATAGGTGCAGGGCCAGGAGGAGAGAATAAAAATACGGGAGTTGGGTTAGAGTGTTGGCTGATCCCACTGCAATAACTAATGGGACAACCATCAGGTCACCATTGTTCAGTCATTTTAATGACAAGCTACGTCTATTTTTGAAGTTGCTTCTTCACGTGGCATGTGTGAGTGTGTGATAGTTTGAAACGTAGTCTACGTTTGGCATAGATCCTGATTTTTTTAAGTCATCTTTTTCTTCCTAATTGGAAGTCTCTATTTTTGTCACAACACAGACAGGATTCATTCTACAAGTGGCTTCCTGTGTCTTTCCTCTATCTGACCATGTGCTTCAGGGATATAGAAGCTTAGGGAGTACAGGATCTAGCTTGGGAGTGGGGAGGCTGGGGTGGAGAATTTGGGGAATTCTGGCAGGAGCTCAGAACAAGTATGGGAAGGGATTTTTAAAAATTGTTTAGGCAAGAAAGACAAGATTGGAATTTTGCCTTTTGCCAGAAAGGTCCCCAGAAGGGATTAGCTGGAGTGTCTCGATTTTTATTTTTGTATTGCTTATGTTTCCCTGAATTTGTTTAGCTGAAAAGCATCTAGCTCTCTCGGCTCTTTAATTCCATTAAGCAATTGTGGGGAAAGGGGAAAGGACATTCTGGCACCAGGTTTAGATTGGGATTCCAACTTTGTGCTTATCTGTTTAATCACAGTCAAAAATCTCATCACTGGTCATCCCTCAGTTTCCTTATCTGCAGAAGGAGATTAGAACTTAATGGCTTCTAAGATTATTTTAGCTCTAAATCCTCTGATTTTAAACATTCATTGAATACTTTCTTTATACATAGCACTGCCTTAGGATAAAGGTCACTGGGATTCAAATGGACCTACCTGACTATGTCTTAAACCTAAATCACCGGCTCTCACTGATAGGCCAATAATGGGGCTGCAACCCAAGATTCAGTTGATTTTGTGTTCTATTGGTTTAGAGTGAATGTAAATAGCAATTGTTTCTATTTTGGCCAGAAACCCTCCCAATTTTTTTTTTTTTTTAAACTAGGTAAAAGAGGCCAATTTTTTGTCTCCTTTCTTACCTAGCCTTAATCATTGAATGGGCATGAGACCTGGGAAAGATCTTAATTTAAAAAGTCCAAGGGGTGTTATCCTTCCTTCCCTCCCTCCCCCCCTTCCTCCCTCCCTTCCCCTTCCTTCCTTCCTTCCTTCCTTTCTTCCTTCCTCCCTTCCTCCCTTCCTTCCTTCCTTCCTCCTTCCTTCCTTCCTTCCTTCCTTCCTTCCTTCCTTCCTTCCTTCCTTCCTTCCTTCCTTCCTTCTTTCTTTCCTTCCTTCCTTCCTTCTTTCCTTCCTCCTTCTTTCTTTCCTCTTTCCTCCCTTCCTTCCTTCCTTCCTTCCTTCCCCTTCCTTCCTTCCTTCCTTCCTTCCTTCCTCCCTCCCTCCCTTTCCTTCCTTCCTTCCTTCCTTCCTTCCTTCCTTCCTTGAAGGTCTTCCTCTTCCAGATTGGATTTTTTTTTTTTTTGAACTAGCCAAAAGAGGCCACACTGCCTCAATTCTTATCTAGCTTTTCTCATTGAATGTGCTGGGCCTTAGTGAGATCTCTTAAAAATCTTAACTTTAAAAGACCAAGGACTTTCACTTCATCTAGAGCCATCTCTAGACTTTATACCTTTATATGTTTTCACTGGATCTAAATGGCTCTGGAGGAGAAAGTGAGGCTGACCACTCTGCCCAGCCCTCCCTCACTTAAATCCAATTCATTTGCACATCATGGCATCCCCATCCTGATGTCATGATGTTCTTCAAGAAGGAAGGACAAACAACAATGGCTTAGGTACTATAAGAGATGTCAGTCAAATAGCATTTAATAAGCACTTACCATGTGCTAGTCACTGTTCTAAGTGCTGGAATTACATACAAAGGTGAAAAACCAGCCTCTGCTCTCAAGCTCACAATCTAATAGGGGTGATGACATGCAAACAATTATGTGCAAACAACATATACAGGATAAATTGAGGGTAGTCCTAGAAGGAAGGCATAAAGATTTTTAAAATTTTTATTTTTTTCACTTACATGTTAAAACAATTAAAAAAATTTTTTTTAAAGTTTTGAGTTCCAAATTTTATCTCTCCCTTCTCTTATTCCTTCTCCTCACCCCTTCTTGTGATGGTAAGCAGATATAGGTTATACATGTACAAACATATAAAAATTTCATATTGGTCATTTTATACAAGAAAACTCAAAAAAAGAAAGAAAGAAAGTGAAAAATAGCATGCTTCAATATGTATTTAGACAATATCAGGTCTTTCTCTGGAGGGGTATAGTATGTTTCATCATTAGAAGCATCATAATATGTTTCTGTGGGATTGTCTTGGATCATTGTATTGCTGAGATTAGCTAAGTCATTCACAATTCTGTTACTCCTGGTTCTGCTCACTTCACTTTGCATCAGTTCATATAAGTCTCTCCAGATTTTTCTAAAATCATCCCTCTTGTCATTTCTTAGAACACAATAATATTCCATCACAATCATATTCCACAGCTTGTTTAGCCATTCCACAAGTTGGGCATCCCTTTGAGTTCTGATTCTTAGCCATCACACAAAGGTAGGAAGACACAAAGATTAAGGAAGATTAAGAAAGGCTTCTGGCAGAAAGAGAGACTTTAACTGGGACTTGAGAGAAATCAAAAGATGATGATGAGGAAGAGAGTGTCACAGGCATGGGGACAGCCAGGGGAAATATATGAAATCAGGAGATGACATGCCATGTTTGAGGAGCAGAAATGTGGTATAGCCTATTATTCTCATCCTCAAGATAAAAGATACTCAGAGCAAACAATTAAGTAAAAAGAGATGAAGTACAATAGAATGACCACTGGCTCCAATATCAGAGGACCTGAGTTCAAATTCTGCTTCTGTCACTTATTTGACTTAGTTCATCTCTCTAGGTTTGAGTTTCTATTCTTATCTCTGGTGAAATGAGGTTTAGATTCAGTGACTTCTTAACTTTCAACTCTAAATCTATCCCCTAAAACAAGATACTATTTAATCTGCTTATTAAGTATTTAGTGAGTTTCTATTATATGTCCAGTTTTGCTTTAGATACTGTGGGTGGGGTGTACTCTATTCAATAAGCATTTATTAAGTGCCTATTATGTACAAATTTCCCCTTTTCTGTGCTGAAGATACAAAAATAAAGACATTCCTAACCATGGCAGCTTACATTCTGCTGGAAGAAGAGTATGTGTAGATAGCATTTCATGTATCCATATGTATAACAACTATACGTGTATTTTAATAGATATGAGATTTCATTTATACTGATGTTATACTCCTTCCCAGGGTCTGTATTGAAATTTGTCCACATCTTCTCCTCCTATTGGATACATGAAACAAGAATCTCCAGCACTTTAAAGTTATTTCCCCATGATAATGTGATAAATTAGGTAGTATCACTGTTTTTCAAGTGAGGAGACATGCTTAGAAAGATCAAGTGATTTGTTCACAGTCACATAGTCAGCTGGTGTCAGAATTCACACCCAGGTCCCCATGTCTAGCACTCTTTCCATTTCATAGATGAGCAGTTGAGGTTAGGAGAAATTAAATTACTTGTGAGCTTGATAAAATTCTAGAATGGATTATTAAAAGGAAATGGTGATGACAGAGAAACATCATGACTTCCTCAAAAGCAGATCCTGTCCTTGAAATCACTAAAAATGAGAGAAATGCAAATTAAAGCAGCTTTCAGGTTCTACTTCACACATAACTGATTGATAAAGATGATGGAAAGAAAAATGGCAATTTTTGTTATAGGGGCTTCAGGATGACAGGCACCCTGGTAGTGGAGCTATAAAACTGATCCAGTCATTCTGCAAAGATATTTGGAAGTATGCCTAAAATGTTATTAAATTCTGTGTTCCCTCTGACCTGTTAATACCCTTACTAAGCCTATATCTAAAAAAGACCACAGGAAGACTCTATAATTACAAAAATATTTATAGTAACTCTTTTTTGTAGTAGCAAAGATTCAAAAACTTAGAAAGGCCATGCTGAACATATTGTGGAAGGTAATGGAATATTATTGTTCCATAAGAAATCATGAAAGGGACAATTTTCGGGAAACCTGGAAAGACTTTTATGAACTGATGAAGAATGAAATGAATAAAACCCAGGAGAACAATTTAGACAGTAATAAAATTTAAATAAAACAATTTTGAAAAACTCAAAAATTCTAATTAAAGTAATTCAACCATTGTTTCAGAGGACAAATGAGGAAGCCTGCTAGCTACCTTTTGACAGAGTGATGAACTCAAAGGGTAGAATTAGGCATACTTTTTTTTTTTTTTCAGTTGAAATGTATAATCTTATTTTGTTTTACTATGCTCATTTAACAGTAGCTTCCCTGGCCTCACTCATGGTTCTCTGATGTCTTTAAGAGTACTGGAAGTGTTTAGACTTGTTGTTGGGGATTTCATAGTTTAGTGCAGTTCCTATATAGCACAGTCCTGAATTCAAGTTCAAAACACTGCTTAAGGTTGAGTCTCACTGAGCAATTATAGTTCCAGAAAACTGATGATGAAGAATGTCATCAATCTCATAACAAAGAAGTTTTTTTTAAAGTATTTTTTTCACAATTTCATATAAAGATAATTTTAACATTCATCAAAAAAAATTTTTTTGAGTGAGTTCTAAATTCTCTTCCTCCCTCCTCTCTTCTTTCCCTGAGATGGTAAGCAATTTGATTTAGGTCATACATGTGTAATCATGCAAAACATATTTCCATATTAGTCATATTATGAAAGAAAATCAAAAGAAAAACCCCCAACAAACACACACACACACACACACACACACACACACACACACAAATATAATAAGATAAAGAATAAAATGCTTCGATCTGCATTAATCTTTCATCAATTTTTTCTTTGGAGGTGGAAGGCATTCTTCATCACAAGTCCTTTGGAATTGTACTGGATTTTTGTAACTCATTCGCAGTTGATTATTGTACAATATTGTTGTCACTACATACAATGTTTTCCTGGTTGACAGAGAAGTTTTGGATTAATATGTATGTATAGTCAGACATAGCCTATATGGGATTTTTTTCGTTTGATTATATTTATCTGATGCAATAGGATTTGTTTTTGTTTTTGTTTTTGTGGGAAGGGAAAGTGGGAATGAGAAAAAAAGTGCTTGATAATTGGAAAAAATTTTAGTGTAAAAATACACAGAAGTAAACTGAAAAAATAAGAGGGAGACATAAACAAGTAGGACAGTTGTGAAAGTAACATATTGAATTTATTATGTGTTTTTTAAAAAGCAAAATGTACATGAGGGATTCAAATTTTCAAACATAATCCTTTTTTCTGGTTCTATTTCATATATAGAAATTTCTTTCTTTTTGTGTTTATTAAATTGAAAATTAAAAAAAATAAAATTGAAACAATAACAACAAAAAGAAATGAGAGTAGGGCTAACATTAAAGCAAAAAATGAACAGGTCATTGTAGTTACTATTTCAGGAAAGCTACAGTTATAGTTAATCTATATTTTTGCAGAATCATTTGACAATATCTCTCATGTTTTTCTGGAGGAAAAGAGAAAGAGATGTGAGTGAGACAATAATATATAGTTAGGAGGATTTGGAAGTGGTTGGATGGCCAGACAACAAAGAATAGTTGTTAATGGTTCATTAGCATCTTGGAAAGAAGTCTCAGATTAAATGCCCCAGGGGTGTGTGTTTGGATCTTTGCTGTTTAACATTTTTATTAATCACACAGATGGCACAAAGGTATAGATGGCAGGCTTATCAAAATTGCAAAAAAGCTAGGAGGGATGTTGGTAACATATTAGATGACAGAGTTGGAATCTGAAAAGATCTTGACATCTAGAAAACATTAGGAAGAATCTAGTTTGATGACATTTTACAGATGTAAATCCAGGCTTATTTTTCAATTGATAAATAATAAAAGGATAAGAATAGTCAGTTTTCAGAGGAAAAAATCCAAGCTATCACTAAACTATGAAAAAATACTCTGAATTACTAATAATGAGAATGAAAATTAAAACAACTCTGAGGTATTATTTCATATCTATCAGATTAAGAAAGATGACAAAAATGGAAAATGACAAATTTTGGAGAGTCTGTGAAAAAACAGGTTTGCTAACACATTGTTTGTTGGTTCAGTTGTGAATTGGTCCAACTGCTCTAAAAAGCAGTTTGGAACTCTCTCCAAAAAGGTATTAAACTGTGCATACCCACTGACCTAGCAACACTGCTACTAGGTTTATACCTCAAGGAGATCAAAGAAAGAAAGAAAGAAAGAGCACTTATATAGCAAAATATTTAAAACAGTTCTTTTTGTGGTAACAAAGTATTAAACAATGAGGGAGTAGCCATCACTTTGGGAATGGATAAATAAATATGGTATAGGAATGTGATGGAATACTATTATATTGGTAAAAATTGTTGCAGGAGAGAGTTTCAGAGAGATCTGGGAAGTCTTTTATGTAGTGATGCAAAATGATGTAAGCACTAGGAGAGCAATTTATACAATAATAATATTGTAAACACAATTTTGGGAACTCTGCCCAATACAATGACCAATCAGATTTCTTGAGGATTCATGATGAAATATGGTGCCTAACTTATGATTAGAAAATGCAGATTGATGTTTGTCATTATTATTAGTTGGAAAATTTATATTCACTTACTCTGAATCAGATGATATCTAGGTATGTATTTATGTGTGTGTGTGTGTGTGTGTGTGTGTGTGTGTATAAAAGAGAATGAACTCTTTTTCCTTGTGGGGGGAAAAGGGTTTATTCTCTGCCTCATTTCTTACTTAACCTTAATCACTGATTGGGCAATGTTTCAATCAAACTCAGACCTATTAAAACCTTAGCTTAAAAAGGCCAAGTTTTTCTACTGCATCCAAGGTCATCTCCCTTTGTCCTGATATATGTCTCGCCACTGGACCCAGATGGCTCTGGAGGAGAAAGTGGGGCTGGTGACTTTTCACAGCCTTTTCTCACTTAAATTCAATTCACTTGCATATCACGTTATCACCTCTGTGATATCATGGTTCTCTTTGAGAACAAAGAATAAATAACAACAACTTGGAACATGGCCAAAGTAGGAATTTATTTTACTTGACTATGTGTTTGTAACCATGTGTAAGGGTGTGTGTTTGTGTATATATTTACTTTCTCAATTGGGGGGGAGAAGGGAGATAAGAAAGAGGTGGGAGAGAGAGAAAATTCAGATTTGAAAATAAAATAAAATTTTTAAAAATATAGTTATACTTTGGTTTCAAAAACTCAGTTTTATAAGGATAAGGGAAGTATGATTACATAGCAGTTATCTGAAAAAGATCAAAGAGTTTAGTAAACTTAAAACAATAATATAAAATGGTTATCTAAAGAGTCAATGCCCTTTTTTTTTTGGCTACATTAGAAGATAGTGTCCATGACTAGGGGTCAGTAGTTTCAGGTGTGGTCTGTCCCAGTCAGTATTGTGTTCAATTTTGGCTGTTGTATTTTGTAAAAGACACTGATAACCTACAGAGTATCCAGAGAAAGACAATCAATATGGAGCAGGTAGAAGTCATGAATAATGATTGTTGAAGGAAAGGAGGATGAGACAACATTGGTAGATATGATAGCTGCCTTAAAAATATCTTCAGGGACAATTATAGGAAGACTTCAGACCAAGCCACTAAGGCTCTGGTTCTTGCTTCAACAGTGTTTGGATGGAACAAGTCCTTCCCAGAGTCTCTCTGACCTGCTA
The DNA here is from genome assembly GCF_902635505.1 of Sarcophilus harrisii. NCBI lineage: Eukaryota > Metazoa > Chordata > Mammalia > Dasyuromorphia > Dasyuridae > Sarcophilus > Sarcophilus harrisii. The sequence goes on from NC_045428.1 coordinate 492,945,471, forward strand.
ACTTCTGCCAGCCAGTCCCCTGGAGAACGACAGTTCCAAGCCACTTTTCTATTGCTCTTTCTGGATCTGCCACCTCTTTTATCACAGCCTCTTGCCTCTGGGGCTATGAGTTTCACCTTCTAAACTCTCTCAAACCTCTTCCTCAAGTCAGAGACTAAGGCATTTGTCAATTACCCAGATGGACTTTCTTCTCCTACTTCTCCCTGGGTTTCTCATTCTCCTTAGGATGAAGTAGTCCTTTCTTGAGTGTGACACTTTCCCCATGAACTAGTGAAGGAAAATGGTGAGCTCTTTCTGTTGTTCCAAAACCAGTCTGAGGGTTTCATTTTCCTTTGGACTGACCAACATGAGAGAGACAGCAGCCTGGATATCAAAGGGATTATTTGACCCCTTATAAAGACCTGAACCAGGTCTTGCTGGACTCCAACCAAGGGAACTCACATCTTTTATATTTCCCGAAGGGCCATTATGTGGGGGAAAGGTGAAGATACTGAAGAATACCAAAACCGCTGAGCCTAAAACATGACTAGAAGTTATGGTGGCCAGATGTAGGATCTTCCTGATGCCCTAGCTTCATTCCTCATCCTGAAACTAAATTCTAACAGTAAAATAAAAAGCTAAATATGGGCAAACAATGATAAGGAACTAAACTAAGACATACTTTATACTCTATTATAGGAGATGATTACATTTTTTCTCTCTAAACTCTGTCATCAGAAATCATAGAATGAATCTAATTAGAGAGCCTGGGAGTTCTGTTATGATGATCTTAAAAGAAGAATGGAAAGGTAGGAGGAAGAGGAATACACTGAGTGGGAGAGGAGGGGAGAAGGGAGAGGAATGTTAAGGAAAATCATCTCGAACAAGATTGTAATATCTAAATAGGAATCTGTACAAATTAGGAGGAAGGAATTAACACTTAGATATCATTGACCTGGTCAAAGGAGGGAAGTGTACACACATAGTTGCCTAAATAAATACATTTTACTATAAAGGAGAACAAGGGCAGAGGGAGAAAGGAGAGGGGAAGAGAGAACAAGAGAGAGAGTAGATTAATGGAGGGATTTGTTCTAAGCAAAACAAATTCTAGGGATATACAAAATTATTTGTAGCAGCTCTTTGCAGTGGAAAAGAATTGGAAACAGAGGAATGACTGAACAAATTATAATTTATAAATGTAATGGAACACTATTGTGCTATAAGAAATGATGAAAAGAATGATTTCATAGAAACCTGGGAAGCCTTGTATGAATTGATACAGAGTGAAGTGAGCAGAACCAGGAGAGCAATTTATGTACTAACAATATTGTGAAGACAAACAACTTTGAAAGACATAGGAACACCAATTAGCATAATAATGAAGCATGATTCCAGATGACTCATGATGAAATATGCCACCCACCTCCCCACAGAGAAATGAAGAATTCATAATGAGACTTTTTTTTTTTGACATAATCTATTTGGAAATTTGTTTGGCTTGACTATAAAAGTTTAAAATGATTTTCTAAAAACCAGTTGGGGGAAAGAAAAAAGATGGTAGATTTTTACTGATTGAAAAAATTTTAAAAACTTAAAAAAAAAGTAGCATTGTTCTGTTTGGTCCCCCCAAAATGGAACTAGAAGCAACAGTTGGAATTTGAAAAGAAGTAAAATTAGGCTTAATATAAGGAAAATCTTCCAACAAATAGAACTATGTCTTGGAAAGAAACTAATTTCCCATCACTGGAGGTCTTCAAGAAAGGTCATCTGGCTGACCACTTTTCAAATAAATTTAAAGAGGATTCTGATTTAGGTATGGATTATATTAGACAGTTGCTGAATTCTTAGTTCTGAGATTTTATCATTTTTTGTTGAGCAAATGATAAAGCTAGAAAGACCCATATGTTCAACTATCTGTAAGACACTGTCACCTGGATAAATCTCAAACTCATCATGTCCCCAAATGAGTTTTTTGTTTTCCTCCTATAAACCTGTTCCTTCTTTTAATTTCCTTCTTTTCTTTCAGTGGCACTAAAATTCATCCTGTATCCCAGATTTGAAACTTTGATGTTATATTTATTTATTTTTTACTTTTGTTTGTTTTTGTTGCTGAGCTAATTGGGGTTAAGTGACTTGCCCAGGGTCACACAGCTAGGAAGTGTCAAGTGTCTGAAGTCAGATTTGAACTCAGGTCCTCCTAACTTCAGGGTTGGTGCTCTATTCACTGCACCACCTAGTTGCTCCCTTGGTGTTATATTTAATATTGCCATCTCCCTCATCTTTTAAAACCAATTACTTACCTTAGTGATGTAATTCTTTATATCCTTTCAACTTCTGAAATACCTCCTTCATCTACCCCCTCCTCTTCATACTGCTACTATTCCAGTGGTATTTAATACTACCTGCCAAGATAATTTGCAATAAGCTCCTAAAACAAGTCTTTCTAGCTCTAATCACCATATCCTCCCCTCACTACCTTCCAACTAACCTTTCTTTGTTGTTAGATTTCTTTATGCATAAAACCAATCAATCAATAAACATTTATTATATGCCTCCTAGGTCCCAGGCACTATGCTAAGCACCAGGGATACAAAAGGGGACAAAGGATAGTTCCTGTCCTCTCCTTATCCGAGCAGAGGTTGGCCAACCTGGAACTCTAATTGGTGATGATCAAATCTACAATGTAATCGTCACAGCCCATGCCTTCGTAATAATTTTCTTCATAGTAATGCCTATTATGATTGGAGGCTTTGGTAACTGACTAGTTACAAGGAGATTACAATCTAAATGAGGAGACAACATAAAAACATATACATGGCAAACTCGGTACAGAATAAATAGGAAATAATTAGCAGAAGGAAGGCACTAGAATTAAGTGAGATTGGGAAAGTCTTCCTGTAGGAGGTAGGTGGGTTTTTAGCTGTTACTTAAAGGAAACCAGGTAGGATAGTAGACAGAGAGGAGGAGGAAGAATGTTCTAAGCTTGGGGGACAGCCAGAAAGAATGCCTGGAGCTGAGAGATGGGGTGTCTCATTTGTGGAACAGCCAGGAAGATAGTGTCATTGGATCAAAGAGAACCTGTCAGGGAATAAGGTATAAGAAGACTGGAGAGGTAGGAGGGGGCTAGGTTGTGAAGGGGTTTGAATGCCAAATAGAATATTTTGTATTTGATCCTTGAGGCAATAGAAGCTACTGGAGCTTATTGAGTAGGTGAGAGACATGGTCAGACTTGCACTTTGGGAAAATCACTTTGGTGACTGAATGGATGATGGATTGGATTGGGGAGAGACCTGAGACAGGCAGACCCATAATCAAGTTGTTGCAACAGTCCAGGTGTGAGGTGATGGGGGTCTGTTTCAGAATGGTGACAATGTTAGAGGAGAGAAGAGGGAGAATTCAAGAAATGTTGTAAAGATGCAGTCACCAAATTCTGGCAACCGTTTAGGTATGGGGGTGGAGCTTGGTGGATGAGAGACAGTTGGGAATCTAGGATGATTCTTAGGTTGTGAGCCTGAGGAACTGGGAAGATCATGTTTCGTTCTAGGGTAATAGAGAAGATAGGAGTGGGTAAGTATTGGGGAGGGGGAGATAATGAGTTCCATTTTGGACCTAATGAGTTGAAAATGTCTACTGGACATCTAGTTTGAGATGTCTGAAAGACAACTGAAGATATAAGACTGGAGGTTGCAGCAGAAAGGGTAGATATGAGAATGAGTCATATTATTCCTTTGCTCAAAATATCCAAATAGTCCCCTATTTTTTACTGAGTAGAAAACTGTTACCACTTAAACTTTTTGCTTGGCATTCAAGGTCCACCACAATCTAGCCTTATTCTGCATTTAGAATTTATGTCAGACTACTGATCACTACGTGCCCTAGGAAAAAATAGGGTTGTTTTCTCTTCCTGCAAGTCCTGAGACTTCCTCCTTCAGAATCTTTGCTCACATATATTGCATTTCTGAAATGTCTGTCCAGCTCTTACCAGTTTAATTTCTACTCATCCTTTAAAACACAATTAAAATGGTACCTCCCCAGAGGGCTAAGTAGGACATTGTAAACCAAAGCCAGTAGACAAAAAGTCCAAAGCTTGAGGGACATCTAGATAGTACAAGGTCAAGAAATAACCATGGAATTAGCATAATGATGTGTGTGTGCATGTGTTTGTATGTATGTGGATTAATATGCTGTTTATGTACATGTGTGTATGTGTACTGTGTTCATATATACATATATATCTGTGTGCCCTTGTAGATGTGTATCTGTATATTTATGTGTCACAGGCACTAGTAGTATGTACCACATGTATGTGTAGATCTGTTTGTACATGTATGTACTGGTATGTGCATCTATGTGTACTGAGGAGTGGGGGGTGGAAAAGAAGAGAGGCTTTAGGTGTGATTGACTGGTTTGTTGAACACAGTATCCTTACCATGCTCTCCTTTTGTTTATATGCATATATAAAACAGCACGTTTAGGAATTTACAATTTATTTGAGGAGATACAAACATATAAAAGCTAAATCATATTATAGGAAAAGCCTAAATATATAGTTAGTTGCCAAAGAAAAAGTAAGGACAGGACATGGTATGAGTTCATGAAGGGAGAGAGTGCTAAGGGATGAAGTGGCCAGAGAATGCTTCATGGAGGAGGTGACAAATGACATAGAACTTAAAGAAAGGAGAGAACTTTGGCAGAAGAAAAAAGGTGTTGATGTTGGAGCAGAGGGTGTGGGGTCTAGAGTACATTCTATAAATATAGAACAGTGTGAGTGAACACATGATGATCAGAGAGGGCAAAATAATTCAGTTTGCCTAGAACATAAGGGAAGTAACATGAAATAAGATAGGACAGGGAAGTAAGGTAAGCTAGTGCTAGACTTCTCAGTCCAGGATCAAGACAAAGGGTGAGGGCTGAGTGCCATGGAAAGTGTTTAAGTGGTTAGCTCAAAGCCCTGTATTAGAAAGATTACTTAGCAATATAAGTATGAACTGGATAGACCATAGAATGGAGGCAGGAAGAGCTATGGGAAGACTATTATCATAACACTAACAGAGGAGGGCAAAAACTATAGGAATTGGAGCTGGAATAGCAAAGAGATGAAGAATATGAGAAAAATCATGATGTTAGTAGAATTAATAAGATTGATTAGATGAAGAAGCAGTATAGAATAATTGATAAGGTATTGGATTTAGAGACAGCCAGGTGATGGCTTTCTCAATAATGAGATGATAGTGTGGAATCAGGAAGATTTGAATTTAAATTCAACCTCAGATCCTTAGTAGCTGTGTGATCCTAAGCAAATCATTTAACTTGTTTGCCTCAGTTTCCTCATCTGTAAAAAGAGGATAATAAGAGTACCTACCTCCCAGGATTGTAGTAAGGACCAAATGGAATAACAATTGTTAAGGCCTTAGCACAGTGTCTAGAACATAATAAATACTACATAAATGTTACCTATAATTATTATTAGAATCAGGAAGACCTGAATTCAAATTCCATCCAGGACACTTACTGTTGCTATAATCTGTGGACAAGTCCCTTAGACTCTGTGCCTTAGTTTCCTCATCTGTAAAAATGAGTAGGGTGAACTCAGTGGCATCTAAGATTCCTTCTAGCTCTAAAATCTATGAGTTAAGATCAAATGGATACATGAGAGGTGGGAGAGAAAAGTTTCAAAGATGACTACAGTTTCAGAGTTAGTAGAGTGGGAGGATGATGACGCCATCTTCAGAGACAGAAAAATTGGAAAAATGATCACGTTGTTTGGGAGATGGAAGTAGTTAAGGAGTCCAATTCTGGAGGTGCCATTAAGTTATCAAAGATGTTGAGGTCTAGATATCTTCCCACCTCAAAGAGAGGGGCTCTCCAATGAAAATATAAGATTAGATCTCTGGGGAAAACTGTTGGATGCAGATATTGACTTGAAAGTTGTCTGTGTGATTGGGATAACTGAAGTCATAGAAGAAGATGAGGTGACAGAGAATGTACAGACAGAAAAGAGAAGAGGAAGAGAGATGGAGAAGAAGAGAGGAAAGGAGAGGAGGGGAAGGGAGAGGAGGGAACACAAGAGGAGAGCCATTCCATTAGATTGTGAGTTCCTCAAAGACAAGGATAGGCTTTTGCTTCTTTTTATATCCCTAGTGCTTACCAAGTATCTGGTACATAGTAAGTGCTTAATAATGAATGTTTTCTGATTGACTGAGAGAAGAAAGATAAAAAAGAGAAGAAGGCCTATGACAAGCCTTCGGGGATTCCTATATGGCTATTTTCTTCTCTGAGGAAATTCCATTTTTCAAAAGGCTGTTGCTAGAGACCAGCACATAGCAGCTTCAAACTCTAAAAGAACGAAGGTCACCTTTGGTAAATACTGTACAGGGAGCCCTGTTTTGTTGTTGTTATTGCTGTTGTTCCTGCTGCTGCCTTTGTTGTTATTGCTGTTGTTGTTTGAGTGGAAGAGGGATACATTGGAAATTTGTCTTTAGCATATTGAATTTGAGGCAGGGCAGAACTTCCAAGCAGGTAGCTGAAAATGCATGGCTGGAGGGAGTTAGAGAAAGAGGTCAGGGCTGGGGAGATACAGGTCTGGGACTCATGCAACTGGAAGTGATTATTGAAACAAGTGCAAATGAGTCCTCTGAGAGAGAGTATGAAGAGAAAAGAGTAGAGGCAGCCTTTGTCAGGAGCTTGGGATGCCTTGGGACTGACACGGGGAGGAAGATGTCAACATTGCCTTACTCAGGAACATTTCCTTCCCTACTTGGTCACATTGTTACTTTAATTGCAACGGTTGCAATGGTCTGAAGTAATTACAATTCCGTGCTGATACTCTGTTTAGGAGTAACAGGAAGTAACTTCGGGGCTGGTATACTCTGTTTTAGCACAGTCATTGAGTGATTTCAGTTACATCACTTTCCATAATCCCATTTGGTCCCTTAGCAGTATCTAGAATATTAATAAATATTTGTTGAATGATTCAATTTCTTTGATTACAAAGTAGAATAAAAGAGACAGCATTTGTGGTAAGAATGGGCACTGAGTGAGCAAGAGATTAGGGAATGAGTAGAAGAGGTTTTTAGAGTAAGAATAATTAAAGTAAGTGAATTTTTGGAAATGGCTTGAAAAGAGGATGCAAAAGTATACAGATTGTCCCAAAAAGCTTTACAGGTGCACTGACACTTTTGGGACACCTGTATCTTTTGGAGCATGTAAGTATTGGATAAGACTTGATTTTGAGTGATACCTTCTTTCTTCTTCCCCACTCCCCACTCTCCACCCTCCAGAATACAATGAGAAAAGATAAAAAATCATTACAATTAATTTCTTCCTAGTATATTTTTTTTTCTGAATGTTGGGTATCTGAACCCCTTCCTGGTCTGGGTTTAGTGGAATACTGCATGACCTGACTGCATGGCATACTAGAAAGAATACTGTGTTTAGAGACAGAAGTCCTGGGGACTTTTTAAATAGAAGACAACACTTGCAAGCATACCTTGATACAAAATGGTATAACACAAGACAAGTGGATAGGGAGAGATACAAAATGCTGTAGGAACCCAGAGGAGGGAGAGATCAATTCTGCTAGAATGAGCAAAGAAAGCATCATAGAGGAGATATTATTTGGATCTTGAAGGATGAATAGGATTGTGTTGAAAAAAGGGCATTCCAGGCAGAAGGAATAGTGTGAACCAAAGGTATAGCGGCAGGAAAGCATGGGATTTGAGCAGTTTGGCTAGAATATATAATTCATGAGGGGTCATTGTGTGATACAGGGCTAAAATATATTGGTACCAGGTTATAAGTCTGGAATACCACATTAAGTAATTTAGACATTATGAGGCAGGCAATGGGGAGTCATGGAAATTTTTTGAGCAAAGGAGTGATATGATGAATACTGTATATAAGGAAAATTAATTTAGTAGTGCAGTACAGTATAAGTTGGAGTAGGAAAAAAAACTGGTTAGAAGGAGAAGGTTATTACAAAGCCCAGGAAAGAAGTAATTAGTGCTTGGAGTGATAGCATTGGGAAGGGAAAAATGCAGAGTGAGGGGAGGTACTAATTTGAGAAATTTGGGATGATAGAATAAGCAGGAGTTGGAAAGGGAAACAGCATGATGATATAGGGAGAAAGCAGGCTTTAGTATCAGACAGGTTCAAATCTCACCTCTGCTTCTTTTGAACTTGCTTTGGCCAAGTCCCTTCATTTCCCTGGGTATTTTCTCATCAAAAAAAAAGAAAGATTGGGACTATGACTTTGAAGTTCTCTTCTGGTGCTAAAATCCTATAATCCTGTGAATGTAGTGGGTGAGGAAGAGGGAGGAATCAACAATGACTGAGATGATGAGCAGGAGTGACTCATAAAATGGGGAATACAGTGAACAGCAAATAAGGGGAACAGAAACCAACAAGGGGAGCAGGTTTTGGGGGGGAAGATGATGAATTCTGATTTAGACATAATGAGTTGATATCCTACAGCATTAGCACTTGGGTCCTGGTTCCATATGGTATCTATAGCTGATTTAATGGATAATTTCTGCTCCATCCCAGTACTCAAATTTATGCTTCCTGTTTGTTCCGCTCCTTTCAGCCCTCCTCCTTTCTGGCTCAATCCTGCATAAAACTTTCTTCTCTGAACACATTAATAGCACATCTGTCATTTCTCATGCTCTCTTGTCATTGCTGGGTTGCACAGATGAATAAATGGTCACTACTCACCGGGCCCCCATTATACTTTGAATTTTGCTGGCTCCTTCTCAGTCAGCTTCTAGAAATCAGGAGGCAAGGGACGTGTTGTTGTTTGGTTTAGCCATTTCCTAATAGCTAAGGAAATGCCAGCTCATTTTACAGATGAAGAAACTGAGGCATTTTTGACTTGCCCAAGGTCACACAATTAATAAATGTGTGAGGCTGGATTTGAACTTAGGAAGATGAATGTTCTTGATTCCAAGCCCAATACTCCATCTACTCTGCCACTGAGCTGACCAAGAGGCCTAGAAAGATCACCTTTGCTTCACCTGCCAACTGTTGTGCCCTGAGATGGAACTGTTGGTCCTTTGCTCCTGGCATCAAGCCTCCATCTCCACCATCCCTTTCCTTAGAATTTGAGAAAGAACACAAATCTCAAATTAAGTAATTCAGTTTAAGAAGCACCTGTAGGTTGCCAATTATAAGCCAGCCCTGGAATAGAAAGTTTTGTGGAAACAGGACTTTGGTCTTCCAAAAGCAAGACAAGGCATTTGTGTCAACAGCCTTCCATTCTCCTACTTCACCTTGACTTCAGAACACCCTTTAACACTATTCCCCAAGGTAGGAGGAGAGGGGAGGGAAGAGCAGCAAGCCTGGCTAATGGCTATTATTGACTATATGGGTATCTTGGCCTAATCACTTATCAACTGCTGTGGAGTAGGTGAAAGTTCCCCAGTAATGGAGCAGTCTCATTATATTATTGAAGTCGTCTCCACTTTCTCTTCAAGAGAAAAGTGTAGCCCTTTTGGAGTCACTAGGGGAGTATTTCAAAGGTGGATTGAGGGATCCAGTGAAAAATTTTTTTTTCTGGTAGAGAGATGAAGAGACTCAATGTTAGAGAATCTACAAGTGGCTCATGGGTCAAAGCCCACAGCCTTATGGAAGTTAGAGCTGAGAGGGATCCTTGATTTTACAGTTGGAGAATCAGCTTAGCATAGAATCCATCACCCAAGCCAAACCCCAAATCCTTGGTAGATGATAAATAAATTCCATATTCAATTTCTTATCTGTAAAACATAAGCTCCTTGCCTTGGTGGCAAGAATTGTTTCACTTTTATCTTTGCATCTCTAGGTCTAGTAGGTTGTAGGTATTGAACACATTTTTATTGGATTGTATAGCCCCTTCATCTTTTTACCCAATTGAGAATGAAATGTCATCAGATACCAATGAATGGCTGGAGTTCAAACAGCTACAAAAATCTGTTTTGGTGGGGAAGAGTTGCTACTTTTGCTTTTAATTCACATTATTGCTAGTTGCAAACCATTTTTTCTTAGGCTCTGGAATCACTCACAGAGCAGTCATTGCCTTATTCCTCTAGATGAATTGGGCCTTAGGATTTCTAACTATCATGGAGGTCATCTTGGACCTTGCTTCTTAAACTGTGATTTTTATCCCCATATGGGGTCATGTAACTGAATGTGGGGGTTGTGAAATTATGATCATCAGTAAATGTTGTATACCTATTTTATATATCTACATGCCCCATGTCATAGAAAAATTTCTCCAGTAAAAAAGGATTGTAAGTGGAAAAAGTTTAAGAAGCCCTGATCTAGAAAAATCCCATTACTTGACAACTGAAGAAATTGAGGATCAGGGGGAAATGACCAGTTCAAGATCACAGAGCTCCTAAGTATCAAAGTCAGGATTCAAACACAGATCTTCTGATTCCAAATTCAGGAAAGATCTTGTTGATCTATTCTTCCTATCTTTCCTTTGTGATTACTTTCCATTTATATATCTTTTATGTATATAGTTATTTGGATATGGTTTCCTGCATTAGAATGTGTGTATGTGTGTATGTGTGTGTGTGTGAGCACGGGAATGTTGTTCTTACCTTTATATCCACAGGAACATAGAAAATGTTGCCTAATTATTCTTTCTACCACACAACATCTGTGAAATGGGTTCAAGAGCTTTTCTCCTATAAGGTACTGAATCTTGATGGATCAAGGTCTCTTCTCCTGAATGCCAATGGTGCAGCAGATTTCTAGATAATGATGTTGCTATTTTTCCTGACAGTCCTCCCCCACTGGAGTTTTCAGGGATGGAAGGGGGTGGAAAGAGGGTGCTAGCTGGTAAATGTTTTGTGTGCACATGTGTAAAATTCAGGTTTGATGAAACCACTCCCCTTGAAGTGCTTACAATTTTCCTCAGGCTAAAGAATCTCTCATCAGCCTTAATGGCTTGGTGGCAGGCACCAGCTCCATCCTACTGAAGAGAAATGGGTGTGGAAGGAAAGGAGGACTATTTTAGAAATGGAAGCCTGGGGTTGGGGGGGTGGTTTGGAATGGGGGTGCTGTTCTTGGATCTCTTCTGCTCTACCTCACCCTCTTGCATCAAAGGAACTCTTGGCTTCTGGACAAAAAAAGGGGGAAAGTGCAGGTCAGCAAAGCCCCAAGTTTGTAAAGCGAAGCCACTCAGCAATGCAATAAAGTGTGTAAGACAAAGACTTCCCTTCAGAAGCGCTAGCTAGAAGGTGCAGGAGATCGCCAAAAAAACAAGGAAGCGCTGCTTCTCTCCCAATTATTGTGCACTCTCAGCTGTATTTTGTTGACCTGGCTGATTTCAATCAGCTTTCAGCACATCCAGCCTTCACCTGCTATGAATCAAAACCTGGAGGGCTCTCTGTTCTTCGTGCTCAGAAAAAAACCCTTTGATAAGGTTGTTATGGATGCAAGGCAGAGCAGGCTGGGCTGGGTGCTTTTCTTAGGCTGGCATTACACATTTATGATGCAAACCAATGAAGGAGGGTGGCTGCACAGGGAATGTAGGTTTAGGAGGGGGAGCTGAGTCAGAGGGGCTGTAGGGGCAGTGCTTGACTTGGGGGAAGCAGGAGGATTAAAACACCTAACCCCTAATTGGCTGAAAGCCCTGGGACCACAGGATGAGGCTGAAGTGGGAAAAGAAGCCTCTGTGCAGGGAGTGATGATGAGCTGCTTTGAATGGTCCAGGACCTCTGTGTTTTAAAGAGGGGTTTCATTCCCATGGCCCTCCCTCTGGGTTGTTAGATGCTATTTACTTTCTTTTCAGGCAGGTGGACTGATTGTTTTGAATGAATCCCAGCATCTGTGATAGCTTTCATATTGGGGATCCCTTTCCTTGACTACTCTGCAATGAGCTGTGCTCACAGCCATACTAAGGGTATCCCAGATGGCTGCACCCTTACATCCACTCTTCTGAAAATACTCAATAGTTCAATGACTGCATGAATGGAAAATGACCAACGATGCAGCTAATTAGGTAGTTAGGTAGTAGACAGTCTGAAGCTCACACCCACAGTGTTGCACAGTGGAAAGAGCACTGGCTTTGGAATCAGAGAAGCAGGTTCAAATCCTAGCTCTTAACACTTAACATTTGTGTGGTCTTGAAAAAGTCATTTAACTATTCAGAACTTAGTTTCTTCATATGCAAGGTGAAAGGGTTGGATTAGATAGCCTCTGAGGTCCCTTCCAATCCCAGATCCATTAGTGGTAACTCTGATCAGGAAGGGGTCCAGTCCTCAGAGTATCCACAATATGATTGTCATGGTCCTAATTCTCAGAGAGGCTTTGGTGAGCTTGCTTCTGGGTATGAATAAGGGAGTGCCCTTCTATCCTTTTCATAGCACACACACACACACACACACACACACACACACACACATCATACACATACACAGGTGTATCCTCTGCTTCCTACTGGCTAATTGTGTAGTGATGAAAAGCCTTTTAAATGGCTGCTGAATCAGAACTGAGTGCATACACGTGACTTAAAAAGATGACATCCCTCTTTTCCCTGGTAACTTTCAAGAATAACCACCAGATTAGAGAGAGATATCAGGCTCCATGTCCCACCAAGCTACCCTGTATCCAGAATGTATGGAGCCTCTGTTTCTTTTGTCTCTTGTCCCTTCTTTCCTAAACTTAGACAAATGAGCACCCAGAGACGGAACAGACCAAGTTATGAACTGGTGAGCTTCTCAAAGTCAAAAGTATCATTAGAAGTCTATGAACTGGATACAATAGCAGAGTCTGCTAATAGCCTCCGTGTTTGAATCTGGTGAGAAGCTGGGGCTGAGGAGTAACCTGCTTTACCAGTTCAGCTGATTAAGAAAATGACTCATTCATCAGGAATCCTTAGTGAAGGCTGAGAAGGGAGAAAAGCACTCCCAGGAACACCCATCCTCACTCTCCTGGGTTGGGGTGGGGGAATGTTTTATAGCCATCATTTTGAGATTGAGTCCATATCTTCAGTGCCTCAATGGGTATGGTTAAGGGAGAGCATGATCCTGGTTTAGAGAAATGTCATACTTCTTGGTATTTCTTCTAAAAGCCAATTGATGTTAATTGGCTAATTGATATTGGGAAGATGTCAGCTTCCAAGTTATATTGGAAATATGTTAAGTAAAATTGGAGAAAATAATTGATATAAATATGCACACCCATATACATATATATGTATACACACATATCTGATTGCAGCATACACATAGATGTGTGTGCACACATCTGATTGTGGGCTCGTACTCCCAACCTGCATAGTATAGTCAGATTGAGTCCCCAGAGCAATGACTACTGCTCTTCTGAAGTTTTAGGGGCACTTCTGAAGGGTTGGGGTTTCTAACAGTATCACTCATGAATCCCCATCAGTTGTTTTCTCCAATATCACTTAATACCATATATAATATATAATAATAATACTATAATATATACATAGAGATACAAAATATTGTATATATGTATATCTACCAATTACTTGGGAGAAGAAGAGGAAAGCAACAGGGTCAGATTACTTCTCTCTGCTCTCTTTCTACACTTTCTGTCTCAAACTGTTCTTCAGTAATTTTGAAAGGCAGAATGGTGCAATGTTTAAAATGCAGGATTTAGAGTCAAAAAGTCTGATTTTCAGTCCCCCCATTCCCAGTCCCCAGTTAGCTATGTAACTCTGGACTAGTTATTTGATCTCTAGGGGCCTCAGCTTCCTCATTTGTAAAATGAGAGGGCTGAATTTGATAATTTAAACAATCCTTTTTTCCTATAAATCTATTATCCTGAGCTTCTGTCCCCTTCTCTCAATAATGTCATTGGTGCTCATTTTAACCTGATCTTTTTTTTTTTTTCAGTTTTTAAACATTTGCACTTAAAGTTTTGAGTTCCAAATTCTACTCCTTCCTCTCTCCCTCCCTCCCTCTCCCTGCCCCTCCCTGAGATGGAAAACAATCTGATATGGGTTATACATGTGTAATCATGAAGAACATTTCCATATTAGCAATTTTATACAAGAAAATTCAAATAAAAGAAAAAAAGAAAGTGAAAAATAGCATTCCGTATGTATTCAAAAATATCAGTTCTTTTTTGGAGGCAGATAATATGCTACATCATTAGTCCTTTGGGCTTCTCTTAGATCACTGTATTGCTGAGAATAAGTCCTTCACAATTCTTCATTGAACTATATTGCTGTTGCAATGTCCTCTGGTTTTGCTCACTTTGCTTTGCATTAGTTTGGGTAAGTCCACATTTTTCTGAGATCATTCTGCTTGTTGTTTCCTATAGCACAATAATAATCCATTGTACTCATTTACCATAGTTTGTTTAGTCATTCCTCGATTGAAGGACATCTCTTCAATTTCCAATTCTTATCCATCACAAAAGGAGCTGCTATAAATATTTGTGTACAAAGGGTCCTTTCCCCTTCTTTGGATGTCTTTGGGATATAGACCTAGCAGTGGTATAGCTGGATCAAAGGGTAGGCACAATTTTATAGCTCTTTGGGCACAGTTCCAAATTGCTCTCAGAATGTTAACCTGATCTCTTACATCAGTCCTTCAGAAGACTCATCATTGCAGATGTCCTCCCTTGGTAAGTCATAGATCATCAATGCTTCACACCTTAGTAGTTAGTGGTGAGTTGTAGTGGTCAGCCATCTGCTGATAAACCTCATCTGCCCTTAACATGTCTAACTCTTTGCCATATCTAACACTTGCCTCTTTCTAAGTCTTCTCAGACTTTGTGATCTTACTTCCCACAACATGACATCACTTTTAGCCTGATTCCCTAGCACTAAAGTAGACCTTAATAGAGTGACCTGATTGTACAAGGATAAAAATATTGTGAAAGTAAGGGAAGAATAGGAGATTCATCATAACTTCCCGTGGCCACTCTGTTCCTGAGTCCACTTAGGGATAGTCCCGGTATAGTTAATACTCTATTACTTGTTAGCTGTGTGGCCATGGGAAAATCCTCTATCTTCTCTGGGCCTCAGTTTCCACATCTGTAAAATGGGTATAATAAAACCTTCAATGGACTGGATGACTTCTAAGGATTTTTCTATTTTTGAAGTTTAGGATTCTATGACTCCCTTCTAGTAGAGTAAATTAGTTGTCCCTCTGCTCTTCTCAGAGCTCCAAAGTCATAGGAAAGGTTCCCATTCCTGGAGGGGTCCATATTTAAAGGGGAGGTTTTGCCTGTGGCTTCCAGTGTCTAAGAAATCAATACCAATTTCTGGATATGTCTCTGGTGATGGACTTAAAGGCTTCCAACAATCTTGCATTTAAACACTTCTTCCTTGAGATGGCTGGTGTATGTGTGTGTGTGTGTGTGTGTGTGTGTGTGTGTGCAATTTTTACAATATATAATATAGATCTTTTAGTGTTGATTAATGTAAATATATGTGTGTACCAGCATATATACATATCCATTCATCCCATCCAAATAAATATATAAGCTTTTATAGTGTAAAAACAGCACTAAAGATTTTGGGATTATCTATCTACATATATACATATACACATATGTATATTAATGTGTGTAAATGTATATACACAGACATAAATATGTGCATTTTTGTGTATGTGGATATGTATATTATGTGTGTATGTGTTTATACACACATATATCACCCCTCACATACATGTATATACATGCACATACACATACATATATAACCACTAAAATTGCAGGCTGAGATATTGCCAGCAGTTTTGTTAAGGCTTTTTGAGTGCCATTGGGATTGATCCCTTCTGAGCCTTGTCCTGGGTTCTAAGCATATAGGTGTGTTTGCCAGGGAATCTTGGGTCCCCTTGGGTCTCCAGAGTCCTGTGGGGGGAGGTGAGTACAAGCAGCCCGTATGGCATTACATAATACCGTAAGTAAAACACAAACAAAGCAAAGGTTGTTCTGCCTGTCAGCCTCCTGGACCATATGGAGCTGAGACATGATTGTATTGCCTCTGTTATACTGCAGTGGAGCTAAATAGAAAAGCCATAATAAACCATTCTGGGTTGGTCCCTGGGCACTGCACATGGAGGAGCACAAACAGATAAACAAAAAATGTTATGGCTGCCCCCATTTTTTAAAGGAAAGGGAGAAGAAGAAGAAAAAAGAGAAAGGTCAGGGAAAAGAGAGAAGTAGGGAGAGAAAAAAGGGAGAGAAGGAGAGAGAGAAGAAAGAGGGAAGAAAAGAAGACAGAGAAGGAAGAGAGAGAAAAAGGAGGGGGAGAAAAAGAGAAAATAAAAGAAAGGAGGGAAGAAGGGAGAAGGCAGAGGGAGAAAGAAGGAAAAAAAGAAAGGTTTAGAGAGAGTGATAGAGGAGACAAAGAAAGAAAAGGAGAGAGCTAAAGAGGAACAGGGAGAAGGGAAAGGAAGAGGGGTAAGGAAGAGAGAGACAGAAATAACAAGGGAAAGAAGGAGAGAATGAAAGTGAATCTGCCCATGAGTAGAAGTTGTACATTTCTGGGGCATTGACTCACCTAGTAAGATTTCTACCAAGAAAAATTCTAAAATTTGATTTTGGCTCTCTCTCTCTCTCTCTCTCTCTCTCTCTCTCTCTCTCTCTCTCTCCTCTCTCTCTCTCTCTCTCTCTCTCTCTCTCTCTCTCTCTCTCTCTCTTTCTCTCTCTCCTTGTATGTTGAGGGTGAGGGCAGGGAAGAGGTCTCTGTATTTTGATTGATTGGTGGGGGATAGAGGGGGAAACATTATACTGAAGGTTTTTGGATTATCACATCACCAGCCCTTCCCTTCCTTCCTTCAATCTTTTCCATTTTGCCCTGCTCTCAGCCGCGGAGGAAGGGGGGGGGGGCAGTGGGGAGGGGCAGCTCAGGAAACAGCACAATCAGAAATGGGGAAGTTATAAAGATGGATTGAACAATGGTTTAAGATAGCACTCACTTTCCTCTTCTGTTCTGAATCTCAGCTCTCTCCCTTGTAGTTTTTTGGGTGATTAAGAAAGTTCAGGGAGTGTTTTTGAGGAATTGGTTTTATGTGCTAGAGACAGGGGGTTCTGGAGGTGGGGGGGAATTGTGATGGAATGAGAATGGCCCCTAAGTCAATGCTAACTCCAGCCAGATTAGAGTTTGGACACAAGTCACATTTCTTTGAGATTTCCCCCTTTAAATCTTGGATAAAATAAATAAAAGCAGAAAGGAAGAAACCTTTGCCAGATGTTGACTTGGGCTGAGCTTTACAAGAGGGAAGGAGGATTTCCTAACGTAGAAACTCCCTTGCATGGAAATGTCTGAGAAAATGCTCCTTGTTTGCATCCTGTTTGTTTCAGTTGTGCAAAGGAAATATATACATTCTGTGCACTAAAACTAGCTGTGGTTTTCCAAGTCCTTGCCAAGGTGCAGAATTCTAGAACCATTAGGTTGAAATGATCATTTTGTCAGTCCTCTTGTGAATCAGGACCACATCTATATCAATGGATCATAAATTTAGAGCTAGATCTTAGAGCTTAGATCATTTCTTCCAATCCCCTCATTTTACAGATGTGGAAACTGAGATCTAAAGAGATTAAATTATTCAGATTCAAACCCATTCCTCTGTAACTTTAATACTCTTTCCATTGTTCTTACTACCCTTCTAAGCAACATGGAAGGGATGATCAGTCTTCTGCTGGCCCATAGATCCAGTTCCTCAGAAGCACTCCCAAACTGTCTTCCTTGATCCCCCCAAGAAAACCACAAGGGAGGAAATTAGGAAAGGTATGCAGGGGTCAGATCCAGAAGGGAGGAGGAGAAGGAGGAGAGTGGTACTTTATACCATTGTTCAATCCATTCTAACAACTTTGCCATCTCTACCCATGCTGAGTTTCCCAACCTCTGCCCTTGAGGACTGGAAGCAGGACAAGGACATCACTGAAGGAAAGAGAAGGAGTTCTAGAGAGGTGATGATCCAAGTGGATGATCTGTGGAGGACCGCAACAGAGTTTTGGAGAGGACATAATCCTTCAAAGGAAGAGATTGCTTAGCAAAGAGAGATTGCTAAGTGATGGTGGCAGAAGGAGGCTCTGGAAAAAGGAGTGGGAAGGGAAGAGGCAACATTCTGATTCCTCCTGACCTCCAGTATTGGGGGTGACTACATGATTTTTATGGAGTCTAAGGAAAGTTCCTTCACTCCATACATGGGGCAGTTAGGTGGCATAATGGATAGAGCACTGAACCTGGAGCAGGATGACCTGAGTTCAAATCCAGCCTCAGACACTTATTATCTATACGAACCTGGGAAAGTCACTTAACCCTGTTTGCTTCATCTATAAAATGGGGATAACAATAGCACCTACCTTCCAGGTTGTTGTGAAGATCAAATGAGGTAATTGTAAAACACTTAGCACAAGTGCCTGACATATAGTAAGTACTATATAAATGTTAGCTATTATTCTAATAATTATTATTAATTACTTCCCCCCACCCCATTGCCCTCTTGCTCTCACATAAATAAACTTCACAGATATGGAAAAGCAGTACAATACTGAACATCTGTGAAGGCATGGGGGAGTAGTAAGGCCTCTAAGGGGAAAAGGGAAGTAGGGGAGCCACAGACAACAATGACCATTCTGCAATTTTGTCTTGGAATCACAGGCAAATGAATCTCTTATTTTTAGTATGTCCCCAAAGAAGGAGATTCCACAGCTTTAATTGGAGGTGTTTAATACTCCTTTCTATTAAGAAATTCCTGGTGTCTAATCCAAATTCCCCATGCTAGTATTTAAATGCTTGCTCTCTTATCCTTAGTGGATTTTGAGAACAACTGGTCACCAGACTTTGAAACGGTACCTCCTATTAGTCTTCTCACAGACATGTAATCCTGATGTTCTTATTCATCCCTTTCAGTTTCCTTTTCTACTTGCTCAAAGTGGGTCAACTTAGAGGCTCATTTCTGTTCTTTCCCCTTTCTTCTCAAATCCAGAAATAGAGAAGTTTATAGATATGTGTTGTTGTTTTTTTTTTAGTGAACAATGTTCTTATAATGTCCTATATCTTCAGATAATAAAGATGGCATAGTAGATAGAACCTTGTAATTCAAGTCAAGATACCCAAGTTTGAATCTTGCTATTTTATTTTTACTTTTATTCCATCTGTTTTATCCTAGGCAAATCACAATTTCCTGAAAGATTAGTTTCCTTATATGAAAAATGGGGATAATGACATTATCTTTCTCACAGGATTGTGTGAGATAATCATTTTGCAAACCTTAACTTTCTACATAAATGTGAGCTTAAGTATAAGTTTAGGAATTCTTAAAGAATCCCTTTGCTCTGCTCTCAAATGAAAATTATTAGGGAGAAAAGTTTCACCTGAGTCTACTGTGGTAACTGTTATCCTAACAACTCACATTTACAGTGGGGAAAATTGAGGCTCAGTGAAACTAGAAAAATCACTCCTTCAAGGCCACACAGTTAGGATTCATCCTTAGTTCCTCAGATTCCATACTCACAATATCTAGCCCATTAGTTCATTCCCATTCCCATCATTTTATAGACAGATATCTCTGGTCCAGAGAAATTATCCAAAGTTTCATGTTTGATGGGGGTAGCCATAGCATTAGTATTCAAGTTTTCTTCCAACATCATTGATAGATTGTTGATGGCCAAAGCTCCACCAATTCTGAATGGCATCAGCCAACAAGAAAGGGGCAAGATAATTTTTATCACTTTTTCCAAGAAATTTAGGGATTGAAAGCAGGCAGCACCCCTAGTGATATTTAGTGCTCCTCTCTTTTTGCAAATAAGGATGCTGAAGCTCAAAAAAATCAAAAACCTGTACTCCATACTTGGATTTAAACTTGATCCAAACTTGACTTCAGATTTAACTGTCTTTCCTCTACTCTACCCACTCTTCCAATTCTTCTTGGAAAATTTCTTGGAAAATTTAGGAGTTGGAAAATGATGCTAGCCCACGACAAATTCCAATGTGTGGTCTTGTCCTTGACATTTAGATCCAGGTGAAATTAAGTCCAGATGACTAGCAAGGGCTGCTTGAAGGGGAAGGTAAGTCTCCAAAGTCTCTGTCTCTGTCTGAATCTGTCTCTCTCTGTATCTGTGTTTGTGTCTGTCTGTCTGTTTCTCTGTATGTATGTGTGTGTGTGTAAAAGGGAATTCTACTCTTTACCTTGGTTAGTGTGGGTGATGTGTAAGAGTCAAGGGAATGACAATCTGGCACTCAAAATCCTGACATTTTGACTTCAAGTTCAAGATTCTTTTCAAGATGCCTCAGTGGCTCATAATATGGTATTTGCTTAATAAGTGTTTGATCAACTGAATATCAGTCAATAAAACATTTTTGCCAGCCTTCTCACTACTTCCCTATCAAAAAGGAGAAAAGAAGTTGCATCTGCAGCAATGGCATTGCCATCTAAGAATTTAAGAAGTTTTTCACAGGTATATCAATTTATGTATGGGCCTCTGCTGGTCACTGTAAAATGGTCATGGTTCACATTTCATGGACCTTTAGGATTACATATCACTTTCTTATATTCGGTTTATTTTATCTTCATAACAATTTTATGAAAGTAAGTAGTGGTAGCACTGATATCCCCATTTCACAACAGGAAGAGGAGTTAGTTAGGAATATCCCCCTCTTCTACCCTCATGGCAAAGCTGAGAATGGGCACAAAACCTTTTTGACTCAGGCACTAGATCTAGATGTAAAGGGTTCATATGAGTTCTATCATTAATTACCCATGTGACCAGACAATTTGCTTTTCTGGGCCTTCTTGCCTCTAAAATGAGAAGGTAGGACTAGATCAGAGATTTCAAAGACACAATTCCTGAGTTTAATCTGAACCAGATTAAAATGGGAAATCCTTAACAACAAAAATTCAATAGAACATAGGCACTCTTAATATGTGGTTTTCTAAGTTAAAATGTGACCCACAGAGATGCTTACATTTGGTTATTGGATTCTATTTATAGATGAATTTGATACCTTTAGATTAGATCATTAATCAGGTGTCCTTGAGCTCCAAAATTTTGATCCCATCTCATATGTGTCCACCCATGTGGGGGGTTGGGATATAGAAGAAATAGAAGATAAGGAGATAGGCTTCCAGCCCACTGGTGTGGGGGATTGGGACATAGAAGAAATAGAAAATAAGGATATAGGGTTCCGACCCTCAAGTTGCTTAGTAAGATCTGATGGATGATATGCCTAATAAGTAGAGATCAGGCAGAGACAAAAGGAAAGCAGGAAACTGACCATAGAGAACCAGACACGAAAAATGGGAGCATCAGGTTAAGAGCATCATTTGGGCAAAGGTTATGGCACGGAGCTCCGTTTCCTTGCCCAAGCTAAATAGAGCAAGTGACTTTTGGCTAGGTTCCTGGACAGCCTGGATGAGGAGTCCTGCCCTAAAGGGGGGGATGGGGGGAGAAGAGAAAAAAGAACGGGGCCTAACTCACAGATCCCTAATCAGACCAAGCGGACCCTAGCTGCTCCACCCCCTCTCCCCTTCCACTCCAGCCCCGCATCCCCCCATTCCTTCGTCTCAATTGTCAATTAAAATAAACAGCCTTGTATTCCAGCGCCAGGCTCCAATCTATCTCGGCCGGGAGGATACGTACAGATTTGTGGCAGTGCCCGAAAGTCCTTGCTCAACCTTTTTAATATCTGAACAAAGCAATCAAACCCGATAAGATCTAGTGAAGGCGAGATCACTCTTCTGTCCCTGGGATGGAGCCTTATTAGTCTGTGGTCCACATCATCAGAGTTATTGTGCCATGTTAAATTTATTGGTACTATCTCACCTCATTAAATACTTAAATAGACCTGACAGGACAGAAAAACGGGGCCTTTTTTATTTTTTTTCCCTCTTTCCAAAGGGAGCTGGCGTTTCCCCGCGTCCCAATTCACCTCTGCAGCAGCCGCCGGCAAAGAAAGGAGAAGAAGGGCAAGGCAAGAGACGCGGCGCCGCGGCCGGCTGCCACGACCGCTGTCGCTACCGGGAGATTCCCTGGCTCCCAGTTCCAGCACTGGCTTTAGCTCAGGGGCTTGGAAGAGCACGATGACTGGGAAAAGCCCAGTGGGAGGTGGTAGGGAGGGGGGGAATGGGGGATGAACAGGGAGGGAGAAATTTGAAAATTTAGAGTTGGAAAGGACCTCTGAGGTCATCCAGGCCAACAATCTCATTTTACAAAGAAGGAAACTGAGTTACAGAGAGGGGATGGATTTGGCCAAGGTCATAGAGGCAGCGGAGGTTTTTGAGCCCAAGTTGTCTAAATTCAGATCCAATACTCTTGCCTTTGCGCTGCAGGGATCGGGTCTGGGGGTGGGGAGGGTGAAGGGGAGGAGGAGAAACAGAAGCAAGTCACCACATTTCTTGCTTTTGCTAAATTGCACGAAGTCTGACTTTTAAATTTTCCAAGAAGAGCCTTGTCACTCACTCTACCCAGTACAGCTGCCAGAAATAAAGGTCAGGGTGACTGAGGAGGAAAGAAGAAAGAGAAAGAGGGAAAAAATATATATACCAGAGTGCACTCAGTCCATTTGTCGTGACTGGGACTTGTGCTCTTTATTTAGCAAATAGCTCTGGAACCACAGTGTCAGATTCCAACTGGGTCCAGGATTCCCTGACCTTGGCGGTCTTAATGCAGACTTACAGAGAACCGCCAGCCTCTTGGCCCTGGGCAAGTAACAACTGATGGCAGGTGAGTATCTCAGGCTGCTAATGCCCCTTATGTTTTACCCCCTGCAGCTTTTCTGTGGGAGGAGATGGAAATTCTGGAGAAAGTGTGTGTTCTGAAAGGTTTAACAGGTGAAGAAAATGCTCTCTCAATCTTTTGGCCAATTTCTTGCCTTGCCAAGGCGGTGATTTGGGACGTGTCTTCCCTGTGCTTCCTTGCACTCCTTCTATCTGTGCCTGCTGAGACAGACTCTTTCCTCCAGCTGCTTTCCCTCTCCTATCCCAGGTCCTCGTTTGCACCTTGTTAATAAGGTGGGCAAGGGGCCAAGAGCTGGCACTCAGAGCCAGCTCCTCAGTTCCTTCCATTCCTAATGCCCTAAATGGCTATGACACCACACTTAATTTCCGTTTTAGCGCAAAGGCTGGTAGGGCATCAGCAGGCAAGGACAGGGTCCGGTGACAGTATCTTCAACAGGGGCCATCATCCTTTCTTTAATTAAATGCCACTTGGAGCTCAGTGTCCTGCGGAGCAGGAGCTCCATGGACTTATGTAACACTCTCCCTCTTCAGAGCATAAAGCTCTTTACAAGCTCTATGACTCCCAGCGCTAAAACAGCTGTAATCCCTTCCCACCCCGGGAGAGAAGGCAGGCCATAACCAGGCACTATCTATGCTATCAGTTTAGAAAAGCATGGAGCACATAAAATCCAGAGACAGAGCTCTTGAGGAGAAACAGAGATGGTTGACATTTGCCAAGGGGGTAATTGACTCCCTGTCTTTAATTATTATTATTATTATTTTAATATTCCAGGGGGCAGATTTAAGGAGGAGGATGGGCAGGAAACATTGTACCCCTGTTGCCTTCGGAGCTCCCCCAAACAACTGCAGTAAATAGCGAGGAGGCCGAAAAATGAGGATTGGTGCAGGTAATTGTGGAATGTCAAGAAGGCGCCCCAGCGAGGGTTTTGGGGAAATTGGAAGTCAGCCTGTGTGCATGGAGATAAAAAG
Organism: Sarcophilus harrisii; assembly: GCF_902635505.1. Classification (NCBI taxonomy): domain Eukaryota; kingdom Metazoa; phylum Chordata; class Mammalia; order Dasyuromorphia; family Dasyuridae; genus Sarcophilus; species Sarcophilus harrisii. The sequence goes on from NC_045428.1 coordinate 492,969,071, forward strand.
CCCAGTTTGTTCTGAACCGAATGCTGGTTTCCGGTACACGGGAAAAGCAATGATTAATTACCGCCCAGGCTGCTGTATGTCTTCATTTAGAAGCCGCAGCCTCAATTACGTTTAATTACTTCCCCCCCCGTGGCCTTAAATCAAGGGCGACTCCAGAGTGGGGGTGAGCTGCTGAGGTACACTTCTCTGGTGGCCTGGCAAAAAAGCAGATTATCTGATGGAGGAAGAAGGGAGCAACTGCTTGGTCAGGTGTTGGTGATGGGCTCCTAGGTTCTGCCAAACACCTGAAAAAATGGAGGGAGGAAGAGTAAGGAGGAAACTACCAGGACTCAGAGAAGCTGGGTTCAAATATCCCTTTCATTCTGATCTGACTGAGTGACCTTGAACAAACACTTTCACTTGTATAGGTCTCCAAGGGACTGTGGACTAGTTACTTTTAAGGTTTCTTCCAATTCTAAATCTATGATTTTATGATTCTTCAGAGATACTAGAGTGAAACTCATCTCAGCTCCTCCCTGCTCCTTCCCTGGAGAAATGAATAATAATGGTAATGATGATAATTATAGCAAGAATTAATAACACATCAGATGTGTTCTGAGGAGCTCAAAGTCCTTTCCCATCTATGATCCTGCTTGTCCTTTCAACATCTTCCTTATAAGAACTGGATTATTAACCCCATTTTAAAGGTGAGAAAACTGAGGCTGAAAGGAGTCAAGTTCCCCTACAAGAACATAAAACAAATGAGAGGACAAGCTGATTCCAGCTTCCATGATCTTCACTAGACTCTCCTTGCCTTTTAGTTTTCTAGACAGGAAAGGACCAACCATAACCCTGGTTTTAGAATATGAGGTTTTCTCATATTCAAAGACACTGGTCTTTCCCCAAATCTTCCCTCAGCTTTTAGAATATGACAAGGATGGAGGATGTCTCTCAAAGCCTAGGGTTAATCCAGATAGAAATAACTCAACTGAACCATTATACAAATCTTTCTTTTTGTTGTGTCATTTTGTTGAGTCATTTCAGTCATGTTCAAGTCTTCATGACCCCATTTAAAGTTTTCTTGGCAAAGACACTGGAGTGGTTGGCCATTTCCTTCTCCAGCTCATGTGACAGATGAAGAACTTGAGGCAGACAGGGTTAAGTGCCTCGCCCAGAGTCACCTACCAGTAAGAGTCTAAGGCCAGATTTCAACTCAGGGAGATGAGTCTTTTTGATTCCAGGCCCAGTACTCTATCTACTATGCCATCTAACTGTTCCAAATCCTTCTTTATTCAGCTCAATTCTCTAAACTAGGGTCAAACATTTTTGGTGTATACAAATAGTTGAGAGGATGTACATCTCTGCTCTGTAGGGTTATTGATTCCTCTTCCCCTTCCAAATACATGGAATATATCCCTGAATGTATATTATTCAGGGATATATCATATATCCCTGAGGGGATCGGAAATTTATATAGAAGTATTTTGGTCTAAAGAGTCCGGAATAGGCTGGAGCTTCACCTTATGAAATTAAAAGATCTCTATTCTCTAGTCCTCAAGTTTTTATTTCTTTGTGTCTGGCCCAATTGTTAGGGAATGTGGAATATTTCTTCTAGTATGAACAAAGAACACCAAAATCTCCACTAGCCCTGGTGATGATGAATCTTCTATGATAGCCATTTCATGTTCCTTCCCTTAGGGTCCAACCAGATGTCTCTTTCATGAGGCCTTTTCTGTCTCTCCCTGAGAACTCCTTCCCATAGTCAGAAATGAGTTTTGACTTTTGTAATTTTTGAATCTCATCCTTGGTAGGATGGGATACTTTCTACACACATGCCCTCTTCAGTCACTGAATTTTAACTTTTCCCATAGTTCTATGGATCCCCATTTTGTCCTTCCTCAAATCCCTAGAGAACTGTCTTACTTCTTATTTTATCTTCATGTTTGTAGCACTGAAAGGGGCTTTTGGAACAACAGGTGCTTAATAAATATTTGTGGAAACAAAGTGCCTTTCATTTTTCAGCTATCTGATGTGATCAATAGCAAAGATGTGGAGAAGAGCCCAAAAGCCTGTCTCTCACAGCATGGTAATTTCTCCAAGTTTTGATGAATGGAAAATAGGAAACTGGCATGGCTAATGCAGGTGCCTATGCTGGTGATCCTGGGGCTCCTGCAATGTTGGAATCAGGGCTCACAGACTCTTTCTAATGACTGCTGCCCATCTTTCGAGGAAACTACAAAGACTCTACTTTAGGTCCTGAGCCTGAAGACACATACAAAGCTGCTTTTGGGGTTATGCTACTCTGTTATTCATGGCCTGTGTCAGTGGGAGCAAATCACTTAATCTCCATTGCCCTTAGTTTCCTCTTCTGAAAAATGAGATTATATGACCTCTAAGTTTTTTTTCCCAACTCTGTGATCCAAAAGAATGCTGTAGAATATATGATCTTATGATCTAATGAATGTCAAAGTTCTAGTATTTTCCTTAAAATTTCGTTTGCTTAGCTAGTAGAAAGCTATACCCGTCTAACTTAAAGGAAGGGGTGGTCTTTGAGCATGGGATTGTGGCTGACTAGTAAGAAAGGAGGGCTGACGGTCTTCAGGTACTAAAGCAGACCCAGCCAAGAGGGAAATGGTTCATCCTCTTTCCAAACGGTGCCCTCGCTACGAGGTAGGTGTCTGCTTTTTCCCCTTATTCATCACAGCTGCTTTTCAGATGTGTCAGCGCCCCGCAGGATGGGATCCTAAGCATCCTCTCTGGCCCCTGCTCTTGCAGCAAGGCTGGTAACCAAGCTCTGTGTTCTCTTGATGCTCTCCAAACCATACACACAGATAAGTACTTAGTGACGGTCCCCCTAGACTGTGAGAATGAAGAGGTTAGAAGAGTCAGGGGAGAGTGGGGGTTAAGGTACATTTGGGTTTAAATCTCACTTCCCAAAAAGATGATCTTGGACAAATCATGTCACCTCTTTGAACCTTAGTTTCCTAATCTGGAAAATGGGCACAGTAATCATTGCAATGTCTTTCTCATAGATTAGTTGTAAAAATTTCTTGGGAGAATGGCTCTGAAGAGCTTCCTAACCACACAGCTTTATCAAAGTCAGTTATGATTATGCCATTCCTGGATACTTGATCTTTGTGCTTTTCTCCTGAAAGTAGAGAATTAGATTGAACATTTCCCCCTCCTCCCCTCTCTCCTTTCCTGATTTCTGTCCAAAGTAATTTTCAGGAGGAAGAGAACAATGGGGTGAGAAGATGGCAAGTGAGACTTCTCAGAGACGTATACCCCAAAGCAATGCCCGTTTCCAGAACAACAAGCGTGCCATCTGGAATAAAAAGGATTTGAGAGAAGCATCTACTTGGTTTCTAGTCTCCTCTCTTTCCCACCGTTCTCTTTGGCCCTGTTGCCCACTAAATGTTTCCTTTTTGCTCCCTTTCCTCACTCAATTTCCTTTTGCCTAAGGGTGAGTGCCCCAGCAGGAACAGTTTTTAGTGTTCTCCTACAGGTATCCCAGCTCTGTTTGCTCACCTTCCTTCTGTCACCTAATAGTCCAGGGAATCTGAGAGTGCTTTTTCCCCTGTAGCATCCAATGTTCTTGCCCCCTGGGAGAATTTTTAATATTATTTCATTTCTTCAAACGTTTATTAAGACAAAGAAAAGAGAATATTTTGTGTTCCCACCAGAGACACTATCCATTCTGATATTAAAAACAAAAACAAACACAACAACTCATAAAAAACCCCACTATCCAACCTGAGGCCAGGAGGAGAGAAAAAGAGAAAAAAAGAAATATCCTAGAGATATTTTTACCTTCAAAGATCCATCACTCATTACTGCATATCACAGACACATCTACAATCTCATCTTCTTACAATTCTCCGTGAAATAAGTGTAAATGGAAAATAATACCCCATTTTGAAAGTTCAACAAAATGTCTTTATCCACCAAATGCAGTCCCAGCTGTCTCATTTTCAGAAACAAAGCACGATTTTAAATAGCAGCCCGCCACCCAAATAAACACCGGTGACTTTATCCAGGTCCACATGATTCTTCAAAGACAGCCAAACCATCCACTGAATCTCCAGCCCCCTCAGAACCTGCTCCAAGCCTCTTGCCTTTCAGCCAGCATTGGACAGCCTTAAAAGAAGAGTGGGAAAATCAGAAATGAACTGACTTGGGGGAGGGTCTGTCTTTGAGTCTGGAGAGCTGGAAGAACCTGGCCAATGTCTAAAGTGATCCACCACCATGTCTCTCACCCTGGCACAGGAGAGGGGAAGTACAGACAGGGATCACAGAGTCTTAGATTTAGAGCTGAAAGGAATTTTAGAAGGTTAGTCCAACCCTCTCATCTTATAGATGAACAAACTGTGACTCAGAAGGGTTAAGTGCTTTTATTACAGTTAAGAAGCATTAAATGAAACCTGAAATTTGAACCCTAATTCTCCAATTCTAAACCCAGCACCAGACCATACTGCTTATAAATCTTTCCACTGGATCAAGTCACCTATAGATTATATTTGTCAATTTGATTCCCATAATTGGTTTCTATTTTCAGAGGTAAATGTCAATGAGTCATGGACTTGACTTTCCTTTTGAAATCAGAAATACTAACTCCTTAGCATTTGTGGGAAGAAAGCCATTGTTATCTACTTGGTATAGTAGACAGATACCTTACTTGGGACCAAACCAGAAGGCCTTAGTTTAAAACCCCTTTCAAAACTGTGTGACACTAGGTAAGTCATTTAACCTCCATCAGTTCTAGTTTCCTTCATCTTTTAACACATAATAACAGTATTTTCCCTACCTAACTTCACAAGACATCATAAGGAAACCCTTTTTTGTAAAGTGTAAATTAATGCATCTTGGTTATTCACATTTTTCTAGTTGAGAAGCTGGTAAAGGACTTTAATAGTCCTCTAACTTAGAGCTCAAGTATATTGTCCCCATTAAAAAACAAAACAAAATAATGAGGAAATAGAGATTCATGGAATTTCAACTCTAGTGTGTGCTGGAGCCAAGGTATGAGCCTAGAGCTTCTGACTCAGCCATCAAAGTCCAAGTCATTCAGTCAGTCAAGAAAAAATTTTAAAATCCCTACTATTTGCCAAGCTAAACAATGAGGATACAAAAAGCAAGACAGTTTTTACCCTCAGGGAACTTAAAACCTAATGAGAGAACCACAAATCAAACCATATATAAGGAAAAAAGGAAATAATTAACAGAAGGAAGGCACTGGAATTAAGAGGGTTATGTAGAAGGCTGGACTTTAGTTGAGACTTGAAGGAAGCCAGGGAAACCAAGAGGCATAGGTAGGGACAATATTCCAGGAATAGGGGACAGCCAGAGAAAATTCACTTAACCTTTCTGGACCTCAGTTTACTCATCCATAAGATCTATAGGATTCCATGATCCCTTTCTATACTTCCCTTCCCCTACGCTAGGGTGAAAGTCATGGTAGTAGGTCATATTAGACATTGGTCAGGTTGGGTACCTGGAGGTAAGAGGGCATAAGATGTAAGAAGACTGAAAAGATAGGGAGGGGGTTAGGTTGTGAAACAGGGTTTTGTATTTGATCCTGGAGATGATAGGGAGCCCCTGGTTATTGAGCATGAGGTGACATATTGAAACCTGTACTTTGACAGTTCATTTTGACAGTTGAAAGGCTAGACTAGACTAGAATCGGGAAAGACTTTTGTCGGGTAGACTTCCCATAAGCTAATGAAATAGTTCAGGTGTGAGGTGATGAGGTTCTGCATCATGTCTCAAAGGTGAAATCAACAGGTCTTGGCCACAGATTGAATATGGGGATGAGAGGGATGAGATACAGTAGTGAGTTGAGGATGAAGTTCAAGTTGAGATCCTAAGGAAATGGGAGGATGGTAGTTCTTTGGGAAGTTTGAAAAGGAGAGTCTTTAGGTGGAAAGATGATCAGTTGAGTTTTGGACTTGTTGCGTTCAAGAGGTCTACTCTGCAACCAATATGAGATATCTGAAAAGCAGCTGGGGATGCAAGACTATAGGTAAGGAAAAAGGTTAGTCCAACATTCTCTATATAACACCTTGTTATCTCTATATAAATGTGATTATGCTATGTCTAATAAATGTTAATAAATGCGCTATTACTCTTCTCCAACTACCAGAACTTAAGCTGGAATTAAAGAGCTCTTCTTTCTGCTGACCAAAGTCATATTCTGGTTACATCATGGTTAAAAATTTAACTTTCTATTTGTAAAACAAACAAAAAATTTGTGGAATATAGGCAGTGATAAATGCTTCTCACCTCTCAGCTATTCTGAGTGGAGTAATCAGAACTAATAATATTATCTTAAAATAGTTGAAAACTTTATTAGTTCCTAAAGCTAAAACTGTACTGAGATCTTTGAGATGCCTCATATAATCATCCATTCATCTAATAAAACATTTAAATTAAAAAAGAACTTTGGGATGACCAGAAAAAGAAGGTGGTAAGAACATGGGATGATCGATAGTCAGCCATTGTGTTACCATTGGTGTCCATGAAATTACAAGAATGATAAAAGAAAGTTCCAAGCAAGTCAGGTGATCCTCTATAAAGGATTTATGGGAGAACATGGATATGTTACCCAGAATGAGTTGCAATTAACATCATTGTAAAAAGTAATCTTATCAGTGAGATTACAGATCCATTGAAATAAGAATCATAGATCTGAGGTGCATAAGAGTTGAAAGAAATTTTTAGAGAAAATTGTATTTATAGGGAAAACTCAGAGAAACTCAGTTTTACCCATGATTTTCGAGCTAGTTAGTGAAGGAGTTAGGACTAGAATTCATGTCTCCTAACATCCTGGAAGATTTAAGGTAACTTAACCTTAAGAATTCAACATATTTCATTCCACCAGCTGGCTCTCATGAAAACTAAAATATGAATTGTATAGGAAGTTGATCTCAAGAGTCAGGAAGACTTGACTTCATGTCTCCTCTAACCAGGAAGGACTGATCTGAACTTTGGGCAAATTACTTAACCTTTCAGTTTCCCAGATAATGATTTAAGACCATTAGTTGTAGAGAAGATGCTAACCTGCTCTAGTAAAGGACTTTTGTCACTTAGAGAAATCTAAATCATTGAAATTACAGGTCTGAAAAAACAAAACAAAACAAAATAAAATTAGCCCTCAGGGCAAAATGACATTTGTTCAGTGAACTCTACCTCTGCAGCCTGAGAATCCTTTGGGGAGGGGACCAACTTGGGGTAGAACCCACTTCCCTCTTTAAGGAGAAACAAGAGCAAAGGAAATGAAAGCAGAAGAAAGTGTTACCCCTGCCATGAACTCCCCCTTTTCAGTTCTCTAATCAAGAGAAGCATCTTCATCAAGCCTATCAGAGGATCTCCTTGAGGTTGTCATGGGACTATGTAACTCATGAGTCAGGAGTCATCAGAGTCTGTGCAAGCCTGTGGTTTTCTTTGTCCATCGATTGGTCCTTAATTCCTAACCTCAAGGAGCCCAATTCTAATGGGAGAAAACAGGAACTGAACCTGTCTTTTTTGTAGCCCACAAAACTCCTGGGTGGTGAGACTTCTTTGTCCCAATACACTTTTGTGGTTTCTTACCCAGCCTAAATCACTGAATGGGTGTTGCCTTAGACAAACTGAGGCATGGAAAGGACTTCAGCTTAAAAAAGTAAGGTCTCCCACTACACCCAGGCTCATCTCCAGTCTACCTGAGCTATGTCTTGCCACTGGACCCAGATGTCTCTGGAGAAGAAAGTGAGAGTGGTGAATTTGCATTAATCCTGCCTCACTAAAATCCAATTCAATTACAAGTCAAGAAATCATCTTCCTGATGTCTTTGGTCTGCTTCAAGAACAAAGGACAAACAGTAACACTTTCCATCTACTTTGCTTATAGCTTGTATGTACACAATTATTTATACCACATTAGAATTTAAGCTTCTTAAGGGCAGGGGTCTCTTCCCCCCCCTTTTTTTTTCTTTTTTGACTTTTCTTTGTATCATCAGCTCTCATCATCTGCCACATAGTAAGCACTTAATAAGTGCTTATTGTATGATGGATTGTTAGTTTACTGAAATTCAGAGAGGGGAAATGGGACTTTTGTCGCACAAATGAAAAATGACTGAGCTATGACCAGAATCCAGATCTCCTGACCAGAATTAGAAGACACTTTAGAACATTGCACCTGGTAGTCCAATGTTCCAAGGAAGCCCTGGATCGGATCCTGTTGATGGACATTGCAAATCACTTAAATTTTCTGAACTGTGATTTTCTCAACTTAAAATGAAGAGGCTGGCCTTGATGACCTTTATGATCTTTCTAGCTATAGATCTATGATCTCATGGTCTAGTCTAATCTTTTAATTTCATAGAGGAAAAATTTGATAACTAGAAAAGCTAGGACTTTCTAAAAGTCCTGATTTAGTGAGTGGTATAATTTGTAACTCAGAAGAAGTTTTACTGACTCCAAATCCAGTGGTTTATGTTAAGTCTTCATAGAACTGGTCACATTTTCTATTACTTTTCTATAGGACTCTGCACTTGGAAGCTTAAAGAAATGCTTTAAATGACTGACTAATGGTTGCACCATCCTTTCTCCAACAGCCCAGGAGCCTCTTCCTTAAGAAATGGCATCTAGAGAATACATTGCTCACCCTGCCATTGGATGAGGAGGAAGAAAAGAATCTGGTCTGTGGGGCTGGGCACTGAACCAAATGAGGTGAAGAAGGCAAGGGCACTAAATAATCAAGGGACCCTAGGGCTCAGGGCCGCGGCCTCTCTAGTCACCCTACCCTGCATAATGGGCCACAGGGCAGTTATGATTCATGCAGATGCATGCTGGACTATTTCCAGTCTGGCCCAGCATTACTCCACATTTAGAACTCTATAGGCCTGAAAATATAGTCTTTGGAGAAAAGCAAAAGCTGTGGGGAGGTGAGGACAGAAGACAGGCTGGTGTTGAGACTGTTTTAAGGATGCCCATCCGCTGTCATTCTGCTCTGTATGTGCCTGAACCCCTAACCTTTTCCTAGCCTAACAAGAAGAAATCTGTAGCCATCTCCCCCAAAGTTAGAACAAAACAAATTAAAGTTTAAACTTCAGCAGACAGGCTATATTAGATCAAAGGGAAAAACGGTGTTCTCCCTTTCTCCAGCTTCCCTATTTCTTTTGAGACCACCACCATCCTTCCAATGACCACACTTTACTCCCTTGTAATTCTTTACTTTTCATTGTCTCTCAACACACCATATTCATTGACTTGCCAAATCTTATTGCTTTTATATCTATCTCTTTTTCTCCACTTCCAATGCTACCAGCTTGGTCCAGGCCATTTATCTGGGGAACTACTATAATACATCTTAACTAGTTTGTTCATCATCCAATCCATCCTTCACTGAACTTCCAATTTTCTTAAAGTACAGACCTGACCATATCATTCACTTACTCAAGGAGTTTCAATAGCTCCCTATTTCTTTTAAGATAAAATGAAAACTTTTTTCAAAACCCGATTCCATCCTCTCTTTAGGGAGACAAAGAACTTGTTTTGTTTTGTTTTTCTTGCTAAAATACAGCAGCGAGACTTATTTAACCAACAAAAACTGGCTAAAATCAAAATTACTTAAATCCTCACTACTTCATAACAAAATTTTCCAAACACAAAATATTTTACTCTCTTACAAGAGCTCTCCATTCTGATCAAATTAGCTTTTCTGATGTTTTCAGTGCATGACATTTTACCTCTGTATCTTTGTGAGGGCTCTCCTCCATCCTTGGGATACTCTCCCTTCTTACCTCTGCCTTGAAGAATTCCTAGCTGCATTCAAAACACAGGGTAGGTCCTATAGCCTTTTCTGATTGTTGCAATAATTAATATTTTCCCTTTATCTCAGAATCCCATCATATATTTTTATATGCATTTGTATAGACTGATGTGCTGCTTTGTTGCTTTCTCAGTTTAGTTATGTGGTAGTCAATTGACATGCCCTTTCCTAAACCAATAGTATATTTGATTATAAACTACTGTACCCACAGTAAAAAGAAAAAGAAGTCTGTGTGTGTGTGTGTGTGTGTGTGTGTGTGTGTGTGTGTGTGTGTGTGTTTAGAGAGACTATTGGATAGGGCACCTGAATTATAGGCAAATGGAAAAATGGCCTGCCTTTTTATCAAAGAAAATAATAAAAATTATTATTATATAGCTAATATTTTTACAGTGCCTACTGTGTTCCACATTATGTGCTAAGTATTTTATAAATATTATTTCATTTGATCCTCACAATGACTAGGAGGTAGCATTATTATCTTCGTTTTACAGTTGAGGAAACTGAGGCAAAACTGACTTGCCTGCAAGCCCATTGTTCTATCCACTTCTACATCATTGTGTTCCAGAAATATTCTTCATTGTCAGAAACTTAATTATCAGAGGCAAAGGGACGACATGGGGATGTATCCCAAGAAACACATTTTTTTCCTGCTATTCCTTATTAAAATATCCTTTCATCCCCTTTATTTTTCACTGGGAAAGGCCACAGTTTGAGGCAAAGGTAAGCACAGAACCTGGATGGATGGTTAGTGGCACAGTGGGCCTCATGCTTTATCCACACCTGGGGGAACAATGGGGAGGGATAGTTCTTTGCTTTTATTGGAATGGTCTTTAACAATTGATATGGCCCAGATAACAGCGATCTAGAAAATCCTGTTTCTAAGGCAGCATATCCACTACCCCTCTCCTTTTACTTACAGATGCCCCTGTTCCAAGGTTGAAGAAACTGGAATCTCCTCTAATCCCCTAAACATCTAAAAGGTGACTTTTTGCTAAATGGAGCTTTGTTCTAAGAGGTATCACTACTTACTCTATTTGCCAAAGTAATGTCCTGCCTTTGAAGGTGGGATTCTTTCTACCCCTTTCTTCCATTCACTCCTCCAATAACTATCTCTGACTGCCTAGATCTTGGCTTGACACCAGGGGCTTCCACACTCATTTGAAAATTGCTTTTTAGAAAATACATTTCCAGCAGATCTTTTCTTCTTCATTTTTGGGGATCACCTTAATCCCCCGCCCCTCTCTCCAACCTTGAAAAAAGCCCAATCCTAGGCTACAGGAAGGAGGGAGCTCCATATGTCAAACAATAATAGAAAGATATTATCAATGTAGGCCTGTGATTGTGTCATATAAAAAATAAAATACACACCAGTTAATCAAAGCGCTACAGACACTTTTAAGTAATCCCACTTTGGCTTTGCATAACTCCATATACCGCCGGCAGCGCTCTCTTCTACCACCAGAGACCATAATATACATCAAAAATTCTCCTTTAAATTTATTTTCAGTAAAGATTGGGCTTTTGAACTGCAGCAGAGGAGGCTTAAGGGTACAAAATCTCTCTCGCCTTTTTCTCTTTCTTTTCAGTCTCCCCAGTCTGTCTTTGTCTCTCCCCCCCCCTCTTCTCTCTCTCTCTCTCTCTCTCTCTCTCTCTCTCTCTCTATATATATATATATATATATATATTTATATCCTTTCCCTCCTTTTCTTTCTCCCTCCTTCTCTCTCTCCCCTCCCCCTGTCTCTCCCTCTGTCTCTCTCTGTCCTTCCTCCATCTTCTTCTCTCTCTCTTACTCTCATTCTCTCTCCATCCCTTCATCTCTCTTTCTCTCTCTCCCACTGCTTTATCTGTCCCACCCTTTCCCTCTCTTTCTCTTCTTCCCTCCCTCTCTCTTTGTCTCTCTTTCTTTCTCTCCCTCATTCTCTTCCTCCCTCCTCCCCCTTCTTCTCCCTTCTTTTCCTTTCCCCTCACCCCCAGTGAAGTGGCTGCTCGGGTGACAATGGGGACATTAGATAAACAGTGGGCACTGCAAAGCTTGTTGGGCCTTCTGTCCTTTCCATGGATCAGTTCCTCTTATCTGCCACTTGATTAAGACATTAAAGCAGAAAGGTGAAGGAAGGTTGATTGGCACTGTGAAGGAATGAGAAACAATTCCCTTCCTCCCTCTCTGGAGAAAGGCCTGATGTCTGGCCCTGTAGCCAGCTGGCTTTGGGCAAATCCAGTGGGGAGAAGTCCAGCCTCAGGGCCCTCCTGGGGTCCCAGTTTCCCCTGCAGCCTTCAACACTGAGATCCCAGATGCCTATGAATAATTCCTTACCCAGGTCTGAGTTCCATGCCCAATGAAACAGATAATTCTGAGACTTTGTAATGCACAGAAATGAGGGACTGAGACAATATTAATCTTAAACTGAAGAATATACAGCATTTCTTACCTATGCTGATCTATTCCTACACTCTGCTCACAGGGGAGAAATAGTTTATGCCAAACTTGTTGAGGAAAAAAATGTATTTGTTCCTAGAATCATAGAACCTTAGCATTGGAAAGGACCTTCTAGTTTGACTTCCAGTCCTGGGGAAATAATCTCCCACATTTGTATAATACCTTCTACCCTTCAAGGTGCCATCACATCTGTCATCTGATCTGCACATCTCAACAGCCATATGAGATGAGTACAGATGCTATTAGCACCATTTTATAGATGAGGAAATTCCAGCCATCAGAGATAAACAGTGATTGGTTCAATGTCACAAAAAGGACTAGAACATGCAGTTTCTGGCTCATGGGCCTTCTTCTACCTCAGGACTTTTTAACCTTTTTTATGTCATGGACTTCCTTCCCTTTTGGCAGTCTGGTGAAAATTAAGGATCCCTTTGCAGAATCTTGTTTTTTAAATTCACAAGATAAAAAATATGTAGGATTAACAAGAAAGTTGATTACATTGAGATATTTATCAAAATATAATATGTTTTTAAAAACAAATTTCTGGAAACCCAAGTTAAGAACTGCTCTCCATCGTGCTGCTTCTCAAATAATCTAGGTTTACAGCATTGAGTTCTAAGCAAGCTCCCTTCAACTCTCTGCTACCTCCTGGGGTGGCTGAAAGACAGCCTTTATCATCCTGGAAGACCTCTACTGCCCTTTGAACCACCCCGATCACCCTGCTGGAAAAAGGAAATGGCTAAGGATGGGAGAGGCTTGCCAGGAGGCCCTGTGTAACTTCAGAAATCAAAGCCCAAGAACAGCAGCTTCTCAAGAGGAATCTTTTCTAGGGTGTGATTGCCTTTTTTAGCCAGGAGAAACTTTCTAGTGAGAACTATACCCCTCCCTCAGTGATGAAAGTTTTTCTATCGTCCTGTGCTGCTGTGGACAGAGAAAAGCTGTTCCCGTGACTTGTAAAGTACTTCCAAATTCACTTGAGGGTGGTGAAGTTCCCAGTTATCCCTTTCTTCTCTCCATTTAATCATTCTGATTTCTGGCACTCAGCAAGGAGAAAATTCTAGCTTTATAATTTTAAAGATGGAAGGGATTTGAGAGGCTGTCTAATTTAATTCCCCCTCATTTTTCAAATGAGGAAACTGAGGTCTAAGGAACTTGAATAATTTACTTAAGATTATATCTAGTAAGAATGAGAGTTCAGATTTGAAGCTACTTCCCCTGACTCCAAAGTCAGCACTTGGTTCATGTGGGGTCAGGTCATATTCTATGGACTGGTGGAAAGAGCACAGACTTTGTAGTCAAAAGATTTGAGTTCTACATGATGGTACAGCTTGCCATCTTTGTGGTGTTGGTGAGTCCCTTAAGTTCTTGATGCATTTGTGTCCTCCTCTGCAAATTGAGGGGGCTGGACTATGTGATCCCTAAGAACCCCTCCAACTTGGAAGAGGACATTTGTCATTGTTCCCCAGAAACATTGCTAGTTCTTAGTTCTTATTGAATGACCTCACTGGGCACCCTCAAAAGAATGTGGCTCTCCCCTCCCTGCATTCCATACCAATCCATTCAATTTAATACAGGAAGAACAAGCAACCCTCCATCTGCCAGTCCTAGGGTCATCCCAGAGGGCTCCCAAAGGGCAGGGGCAAAGGGCAGGATATAAAACAGAACATCACAGAGGCTAATGAAAGAGAGGTTTGTTCCCTGCTCAAGTCCTTTCTTTGATCTCTTGGAAAGAACAAGACCCTCTAATAAATACCGTGGGGCTTAAATAAATAAGCACAAGGCCTTCAGCTGCTTTTTTTTTTTTTTTTATCAGCAGCCAGCTCTCTTGGTTCCTAGAAATGAAAACAGGGGCATCTGCCCTCAAGGGGAAGGGAGGAGGGCATGATCAGGCCTAGACATTGTGTTGTCCTGCCCCGTGGTGTTTGTGTATGTGGAGATTGGAGGAAGTTTGGAGGTTGGGGGATTAGTGGCCAAGGCAGTCTGTGGCATGTCCTTTGCCTAGTGATGAACAAGGAGTCACAGACCTGAGTCTTAAATCCCACTCTGATTCTGACTTTAGGGCTACAGCGGCAAAGGTCCTCAGAAACCATCCAATGCAGGGATGTTTAATTTCTTCAGGTATCCCGAACCCCTTTTGTAATCTCATGAAAGTTATGGACCCTTTTCTCAGAATTTTATTTTAAAATATTTAATATTTTGATATTATATTTTTAATATTTAATAACATTTATTATTTTTATTATTGGAAATTTGTTGAACATCCTGATTATGACATGTGCTAATTATGAGAATAGTATTTTTAAATGTATAAAATGAAATACAAAGGGATTATAAAGAAAGCTAATTACATCGAAATAAAGATGCATTTATTTATTTATTTATTTTACCATCCAAATTCATAGAACCCGAGTTAAGAACCCACAGATCCAATCCAATACCTTTTCTGGGGATCCCGGTTTCCTCATTTGTTGGACAAGTTGACCAGCAGGTTCCTATCTGGCCCTAGATTAGCAAGTGTGGGATAACAGGAAAGATGCTATTTTAGACACAGCTTTGAAAGAGAGTGAGAGATGAAATGATTTTTAGTCAATCCCTATCAGCCCTTCTAAACTCTTTGGAAATACAGTTCTGTGACTTGGAAGCCTTGCTTTCAGCTGCCCCAGCTGCACATTCCTGAAAAGCCAGAGCTTGTGCAAGGCATCTCACGGCTCAGACATGAGTCACACCAGCTTATTTTAAGTCCTGACCTCTTCCTGGGTAGGGAATTTGACAGGGAGAGCCACGTGCAGTGAAGCAACAGCTGAGCTGGGCCAAGTAAGAGGGAGAGTACCTCTTTCCCCTCCTCCCCCTGGCTTCCAGGCAATTTCCTTTGAATAGTTCCAGGGCCTCCCAAGGTGTACAACAGCTGCCAACACTCATATCCTTGTGGGGTCACCCTGGAGACACCCATATCCACTGGCCTTTTTAGTCCAGCTGCTGAAGGCAGGGGAAAGGGAAGAGCCTTTACTTTACTCCAAGCTTTGTTTTTTTTTTTACTTTCCTATAGTCCACTCTGAATTTCCCTGAGGAGACAGCTTCAACCCTTTAGGGATAAATGGACAGAAGGAGGGAGCAAGCTCAGGTTCACTCCAGCTAAATGTATTTAAATCATTTAATAATTCATATCCCCATTTCCATATACAGCCCCACTTAAACAAGTATCCCTGGGAAACCTAAAAACCTTCCTGATTGCACAGGCTCATCTAACATCTTCATAAAAGGTTCTCAACTGGCCTCTCAGAATCGACGGCATCAACATTTAGGAAGTAAAACTAATAGTTCCAGCTGGTAGTCATTGAAAAGTCACTTAATATTTCGCAGTGCAAGGAACTGTGCTTAATGGGATACAATGTTTTTTCCCCAAGCAGTTGGAAAAACCCTTGACATCATATTAATAATGTCAAGTTTTATTGGCTCTCTCATTTGACATGATATTAAACTTTTCAGACTCCATCTCGACTGAGGTACAAGGTTGTTAAAATGCGGACAGATTGGAGCTTTGCAAGAAAGTGCCCTGGAATAGCTAGGAAATGGGAGGAGTGAGGACAGAAGGAGACAGGAAAGCTGATGGACAATTCCCACTTTGTGGAGGAATCCAATCCCCCCACCTAGAAAGCATCTTCTGTTGGAGAGGCAGGTAGTTGGGAGTCACAGGGGAGTTCGTGTGACAGGCCCAAACCCGGTGACAATCTCCCCTCAGATTGTCAACAGACAGTCTAGTTCCCTGGGATAAATTAAACTGAGAACATCAAAGGCAAGCCATATTGCATAGTCTGGAGGTGAAAGGCATGCTTTGACGGCTTGGCTCAGCAGCTCTAGCTACCTCAGAGGGAGAGAAAACTCCGTACCTTATTTATACAATGAAAATAACCATGGAAATGCCAGTTAGTCACACCTACAGAGGGCCCTGCAGCAGCCTGACACTTAGACCTCTTCCTGCTCTTTGCTTCCAATTCTCCTGGGCTATCTCCCCTCGGCTCCCCACTTTCACTGTGAGTGCTAGACAGATGTGGGCATGAGCAGGAGGTATGTATTTGTCACTGATTTCTATTAGGTGCAGAATCAAAAAAATTATTATTTAAAAAAAATATCCCAGGATGCAAAAATGCATGGTGAGAGTTGTTTTGATGTTGGAGAGATATAGTAATACTTTTATGCTTTGTTTAAAGAAATTGTTTCCATTGTATATGTAGTCAAATCACTCCAAAGAGTTTATTTTGGATGATTGATTTATAGGAATCTGGCTCACACACCCAAAAGATGACACTTAAATCATATCTTCTTTTCATTTATAATAAGGAACAAAATGATCATATTTTGACAGGTCTGATCATTTCAGAGGTTGAGCAGGTTCCCTCAGTGGGCTCAGTCTATATAGCTCGTGGTACTGATAGAATATTATTACGTCTCATTAAAATCAGCTCTGCCTGCTCCGGTTGGATGCCCCCCAAAAAACAAAGCTCATGGCTCTTTATTCTGTTGTGCACATTCGAGATACTGATTCTTAAGAAGGAGGCAACTGGGAATACTTGCAGTAGTGACTGTCAAAGCCTGTCTTCTCTAGGACTAAACTCAGAACAGTCCTGTTAGCACCAGCCTCCCTCCACCTACCCCCCAAGGTCAAGGTCATGTTTGGTGAAGTTTCAGGTTCTTTGCTCTTCATTTCCTTTCTTTTCTTAGCCTACTCCCTGACTCCACAGATCGACATCATCACATTCCTGCCCCCCACTTCCCTAGGAGCATCCTAATAGTCCCAGATAAAAATAACAGTTCTTATCAATATTGTATTTTATAGTCCAATCATTTGTTCATTTGAAAAACACCAATCAGGCACATGGTGGGTTATAGAACTTCATGCTATACAATGAGGAAAATGCAAAGTTTGGAAAAAACAAAAGTCCCTGTCCATCCTAGAGCTTACAGTACAGTAGGAGAATATAATACATAACCACTATATGCAATTTTAGTGTATTAGAGTGGCACCAAACAAAATATTATGTGAAGTCTGAAGGGAAAAGACCTTTGCTAGTAGAAATCAGGGAAGTTCTGCTTGGAGGCAGTGTCATTTCAATTGGGTTTTAAAAGATGGGTAGAAGTTCAGCAGGTGAAGCGGGGGAAGTGAGTATTCCAGGTACAAAAAATAAAATGCATGAAGGCATGGGAGTTAGAAAATGCTACATGTGTTCTGGGAAAAGGGAACAGTACAATTTGACTGAAACCCAGAGATCAGAGAGTAGAGGGTGGCATTTTAAAAAGACTTGAATGTCAGGCACAAATATTCTACTTTAGTGAAATAGTGGCTTTTTTTTTTTTTTTTTTGGTTTTGTTTTTTTTTTTTTCGTAATTTCTTGTTAACTTTTGTGTTTTTTTTTAAACATTCAGACTCCCCTCTATATCATTCCCTTTTTTTCAGAGAACTATCCCTTATAACAAAGCCTTTTTTAAGGAAAAAGAGAAAAAAATCAGCTAAGTGGATCAATACATTGAAAAAAAAACTAACATTTTTTCAAAAGTTCTACAGCCAGGACCCTAGCTTCCTGCCTTTCTCCAAAGGAATGGTGAGGGTAACTAGTCTTCTCATGTCTCTTCTTTTAGGCTAAACTGTTCTTTGTGATTTTATGAGCTCCATTTTCAATTGTTTTGTGCTTGTCCTTTTCCATTTCATTGTGTATATTGTTTTCCTGGCTCTGTTTATTTTATTTTGCATCAATTCATCTAAGTCTTCACATGCTTCTCTGTATTCATGTTTGTCATTGCTTACAGCACAGTAATTTCCACTCTGTTCAGGTGCCACAATTTGTTTTTTCATTCCTTAATCATTGGTCAGCCACTTTATTCCTCTCTCTTTACCACCACAAAGGTACCTATGTGCCCGACACCTGTACTCATCCTCTCCCCTCAAATGAAGTAAGCTCCAGTGTTCTTGACCATATGTTTGAAATCACACAGCTGGGATGGAAGCTGCCTACACAACTGTACTTTGAAAACACTCCAGCTTCTCTCTATTTGTAGCGCCTCTGGATTTTTGAGTCATGCTGAGCTGGGCATGTGAGTCTGCCACACATTCTCTTTCCCCTTGGCAGGCAGGTCCTACTTTCTGCTTGCATCATGTTAGTAGCCAGCCCCTCCTCATTGCAACTCTACTCTTGCCTTCCTTTGGGATGAGAGAGTTCAGTCTGTGACAGCCACCCAGTGAGAAGACCAGCAAAGTTCTCTTGGAACAAAACCTTGCCAAGTTCTCCGGGAACATGCAGACGGTACAAGAGCAGTTCAGCAAAAGATTTTCCTTCTCTCATCTCCCTCTTTCATCTTCCTCAATCCCCTCCCCTCAACTTCTCTCTCTCTCTCTCTCTCTCTCTCTCTCTCTCTCTCCCCTCTCCCTCAATCCCCTTCCTTTTTTCATTCACTATCAAGAACAGCCAATTTAACAGCGGACCACACAGAGCTTGCCAAAGTCCTTGGGATCAGTGGTTATGGAGATTGGTTTGTCTAGAAATAGAAGGGGAAATCAAAGTTGTAATGCATAACTCCAACTAAACCTGGCATCCTCCTATACCCTTAGGTGATTTTTGGTGGAGTCCTGAATCCTCTTGGCTTTGAATACATTGTGCTCTCACACTGCTCTCTCCTCAGCTTTAGAAAATAGCTTTGTGCATGGTTCCTTGGTTCCTATGATTCTCAGCCACTACAGATGCAGGCAGGAAGGAATGAAACTATTATCACTCTTAATTCTTGTGCCTTCCCTATTTATCCTGTCCATAGCTTGTTTGTATACATTTGTTTGAGGCCTCTCTCCATTAGATTGCAAACTCCTCAAGGATAGGGACTGTCTGACTTTTTTTTATATATTGTCAGAGTTTAGCATAATGACACATAAGAGATATTTAATAAATATATATTGACTAACAGACTTCACAATAGGATGAGCAAAGGAATGAGTAACAATACATTCTCAATTTCACACTAGCTTCTGAGCCAGTCACTCATTGTCATTTTCAGAGAATCTGGGTTTTGTTTTTGTGTGTGTTTTTAAATATTCTCATGCTGAGGGCCATCATGGCACAATGCAAAAAAGCACCAGATAAAGAGAGCTGGGTTCAAATCCTGACTTTGCTGAGTACTAGCTTGGTTAAGGCTAATTATCTACTGGGTTCTAGTTTCTTTAACTATAACATGAAATCATTGATACCTGCTTTGTCTAACTCATTGAGTGGTTATGAAGATCAAATAAATAATGATTATGAAGCAATGAAAACATAATTCATCCTTTTGGATATTTTCTCCACTGGTACAGATGAAAAGACTGTTGTGCCTTCTTGTACTTTGTTATGCTTGTTTTTGACTTTCAGTAAATCTCCTCTCTCCAATGACAATTTTTTTCAGGCTCTTTCCTTATGATCTTATGACCCCTAATCATGTCACCTTGATCTCTATTCCCTCTAGCCTTTGTTTTTTTCCCCCCTAGGTCATCATTCCATGCACTTGCTATACTTTTTTTCCTTTACTCAACTCAACTCTTCATTATCTCCCATGCTCAAATCTCTTGCCCCCTTTTCCTATTTCTAATCACATTTTACCAAACATTAACTGTAGATTATTCCAATTGTTTCCTTCCTTTGCTCCTATTAAAGCACTATTGAATAGAATTAGAAGAAATCCTGATGATTGGGTTCACTACAATGTAGTTTTGTAATCTCAACTAGACCCTCACTGCAAAAAGGCAAACATTTTGTTCCTTCTGAATTGATTTGCTTTTCCATTCTCCATACCTGCTCTTCTTAAGACTTGCATAAAATCCCTTGCCCCTAGAGTTTTAGCTGAAAATCTCACCTGAAGCCATTCATTGAGAGCAACCCTTTCTACTCTCTTCCTCATCTCACATCACTGGGTCACCTTTCCTCACTATCTCCTTTAATCCAGTCTTGAATGAAGATACGCCCCCTTCTCATTATTTTCCACATGCACTCTCCATTCCCCTCCATCCATATCTCCAGAAAATTCCATCTATCATCACTACTCTTTCTCTCATATTCAGTCTCTCCTTATCTGTTGATTGCTTCCTTGCTGCTCATGCCCAGATCTCTCCATCCTTCCTTTGATCCTATTACTCCTGCTACTTATCATTCCATACATTCTTGTCCCCCCACTACACCACCACCACCATCACCAACTCAGCTTAAACCCTTTGAGAAGGCTATCTATACTCGATGCCTTAATTCCTATCATCTTTTTAATTTTCTGAAATCTGGCTTCTGAAATCATCATTCAATTGATACTGAACTTTTCAAAGGTACCAATTATGTCTTAATTGCCAATTTAATAGTCTTTTCTTAATTCTCATCCTCTAAAGTCTTTGACCTTGTTCATCATCTTTCCCCCTAATACTCTCTATTCTTTATCTTCATTTTTACCACACTCTCTCCTGGGTCTCCTCCTACCTGTTTCATTGCTCCTCTCAGTTTCCCTTGTTGGTGTTATATCCAGGTCATGTTCACTAAGGCAATTGGGTGACAGTGGATAGAGTGCCTGATCTAGAGTCAGGAGGACCTGAGTACGAATTCAGTCTCAGACACTTACTAGCTGTGTAATCCTGGACAAGTTAATGCTGTTTGTCTCAGTTTCCTCATCTGGAGGAAATGGCAAAACACTTCAGTATCTTTGCCAAGAAAATCCCAAATGGAGTCACAAAAAGTCTGTCATGACTGAACAGCAACAACCACATATCCATTAACTATGGGTGTTTTCTAAAGTTTTTTGGGGGGGTTTTCTTCTCTTTCCCCTCTACACTGATAATTCTTGGCCTAGAGTCTGTGACCTTGCTTTAAAGATATTTTAATAACAATTTCAATATAATTGGCTTCCTTTGTAATCCTAGGTACTTCATTTTATATATTTAAGTATATTACTCTGAGAAAATGTCTTTAGGCTTCACCAGACTGTCAAAGGAGTATATGATTCACTTGGTGATTTCATTAGTTCCCACAGGTTAAATTATCTTCTTCCTGCACATTATTCCCAGATCTATATACAAGTTCCAACCTCTCACCTGAATTCTGTTCTCACCAAATGCCTTTTGGATGTATTGAACAAGATACCCTTAATCTTCTCAAACTCACCATGTGTGAACCAGAACTCATTATCTTCTCCCTAAATCATCACTTTGTTAAGGACACCACTGTTCTCACCACCTCAGTATCATCCTCAATTCTTTATTTTCATCCAGCGCACATATCCAGTTCATTTCCACATCTTGTCATTTCTACCTTGACAATATCTTCCATATATACATTCTTTCTCTTCATTCACACATAAAAAATCCTAATTCAGGTCCTTATCATCTCTCACCTGGATTATTGTGATCACCTTTCACTGTTTTCTCTGGCTTAGCTCTTTCTCACCCTCAACATATTCTCCACTCAGCTTCCAAAATACATTTTTTTCTTTTACAACTTGACTTTTTTTTATTATAGCTTTTTATTTACAAGTTCTATGCATGGGTAATTTTTCAGCATGATAATTGCAAAACCTTTTGTTCCAATTTTTCCCCTCTTTCCTCCCAACCCCTCCCCCAATGGCAGGTAGACCAATACATGTTAAATACAATATATGTATACATATCCATACAGTTACCAAAATACTTTTTAAAAGATAGATCTGACCCTGTAACTCTTCCTCCTCCTTACTCAAAGAGCTCCCATGGTTCCCCTTCTCTCTCTTTAGCATCATATATGAGCTCCTTTTTTTGACATTTATCTTCAGAACCTTGGCCCTTCTAAGTATGACTTTCTTCTTGTACTTCCCTCACTTCCACTCTATTGTCTACAATGGTCTCCTTTCTGTTTTCAAACATGGAACCTCAGCCTTGAGTTGTTGCTCATGCTTGGAATGCTCTGTTCTCTCACTTCCACTTTAATTCCCTTGACTTTCTTCAAGACTCATCTCAAATACCCCCTTCTAAAATAGGCCTTTTTCAATCTCTCCAACTGCTGGTGTCTTTCCCCTCTCAGGTTACCTTTCATATACCTGGAATGTATCTTGTAGGTATCTAGCTATTTATGTTATCGTTCTCATTGGATTGTAAGCTCCCTGAGGACAATAGTCATGTTGTCTTTCATCACATCCCTACAACTTAGCCCTAGGTGTACAAAGGGAGTAGACAGCTGTTACTGAAGAGAGAATTTTTCTGCAGTAGAATCTTATCCAATTAGAGCTTTCAGAGACTTCAAAGATCACTTAGGTTAATCCCTTCATTTTGTATGTGAGGAAATCAAGGAACAGAAGAGCAAAGTGACTGATTCAAATCAAGTAACAATTACTTAGTGGTACAGATGGGCTAGAATTCAAATATCTAGATTTCCAGTATAGTACACATTTCCAAATATCACAAGTATTATTCTTTGGCATAGAATCCTGAAATCACAGATTCAGAAGAGGAAGAGATCTGAGAGGCCATGAAGGCCATTTATTTTATTGATGTGGAAATTGAAACACAGAGGATTTCAGTCCCCACTTCTGATAAGTGTCTGATGTTTCATTCGAAGCAAGGCTATTCTGATTCCTAGTCCAAAGTCCAGACATTATATCATACTACCTTGGTAAACAAACAAATGTGAATTTATCAATCTACCAATTATTATTTTTTTGTTCATTATTCCTTCTCCCTCTTCCTTTTCACGGTGATTAGTTAGCATGAGAAATGGTCTGGATTTCTTTCAGTTACTCTGGGGTTTCCCTTCTCCCCGACTTATTTTATTTCTTCCCAATTACATGTAAAGGTAGTTTTCAATATTCATTTTTGTAAGATTTTTAGTTCTAATTTTTTCTCCCTCCTCACTTTTCTCCCTTCTCCCCAAGACAGCAAGAAATTTGATACAGTATTACATTTAAATAATTTTAAACATATTTCCATATGTCATGTTGTGAAAGAAAAATCAGAACAAAAGGGGAAAACCACAAGAAAGAAAAAACAACAAAAAAGTGAAAACAGTACACTTTGATCTGTATTTAGTCTCTATGGTTCTTTCCCTGGATAAGGATGGCATTTTCCATCGCAAGTCTACTGGAATTGTCTTGGATCACTTTGTAGTTGCTTTGGATTTGGATTTGGCAATATCTTACTTTAAGTGAGATGGCCAATAAGTTTGTGCTAGCTTGATTGGGGAGGAGTCAGTGCTTATTCTGGGCTCCCTCAAATGGAAGACTTTGGGCACTCCTGCAGCACTAACTGCTGTCTCTGTGGACACTGAAGGTCAGTCTCTTTAGAACCGCTAAGCCTGATCTATCTCACTGAGATGTAGCAGATGAGCTAATTTCTCCAAGTGCCAGAGAAAAGCTGTGGGAGATCTCACCGTGGCGAGGGGTGGCTATGAGTGTGCTTCCTTTGATGGAGCTAGTAAGGGATTTTACCTGGAGGATTACACAGACACATCATTTAGTCCTCCCTCATGGACATGCATTTGGTACAATTACCCACAGGTAGACACACTCAGAGAGGCAGTAAGCTGCCTGAGACTTTTAGAAACCTGTCTGATAGCATTGTTATATATCACTCACATAGCCCCAGACTATGGCAGACTTGGGGTATTAGCTGATTATCTGATTCTGTCAGCAGAGAGCTTTCAGTGAGTCCAAAGCACAAGCCCCAAGATTACCTCAGGGATAGACAAAGCTTAAACACCTGCAGAGGTTACCTTGTGTGAGAGCTTTCTTCCCAGGAAGTGTATCTGATGTTTATAGTATCCCCGAAGGATGCAGAGACAGAGGTACCAAAAGTATCTGCCAAATTCAATACTGCCATAGGGTAACAGAGAGGCTTAGGTGAAGGCAAACTGTGACATCTCCCTCTTTTCAGCTGTAAATATTGTTCTCTTCCATTTGAACCTTCAGAATGGTCAGCTTGGAGAAGCTGCTTCCATTTGCTGGCAAGCTTGCCACCCTAATGCTATTTGGTGTGTGTGGGTAATGGGGCAGGAAGATAGGACTGGACAGAAGTCAAATAGAACAAACTCTGTCATTGTTCATCTCCAGTAGTGGGAAAAGTGCAAGTGGGAGGGACCTACTGTTCTCTGCCTTCACTGATGAGAAATTAGAAAGAAGGGATCAGAATCGAGAGTTTTAGCCTCCAGTATTGGGGGACACTTCAGAGATCATCTAGCCAAAGTCCCTACATTTTATAAATGAGGAGAATGAGATCATGAGATGAAAAGTGATTTAGCTAAGATTCCCATAGCTAACATAGTCAATTCAGTCAAAGCTTGAACTCAGATCTCCACTGGAAGGAATTAGGACAGATAATGAAAGCTTCTTACTTGAAGGGAGATGAGATTCCTTAGTCTGTTACCAAGGAAAATCAGGAAAACTATTCCTTGGAGACCTTAAAAAAACTCTCAGCCCTCTGATCTAAATTTAGTGCAACCCTGCTGGGCATCAGGTAAAAGAGACAAGATGATCTTATAGAAGGGCCTGCCGAGTATATAATTTTGATTCAGTTTAGGCCTTTGCGCTGTGGTTGGAGGACAATATTGTTAAACGTAGTGTGTCTTTATCCCAGTAGAGGTATAAATGGTCATTACACACTTATGAACAGTCCAGTTGTTATGGCCATTCCACCTTGGGAACCCCCAGTTCAAATGGCCAGAATGCCCCCTCCCCTCCTGCAAAGAAATGACTTCCAGCAAGAAGGGAGCAAGCTTTACAGAAATACCTAAAACTGAGTATGAAGGATATTTTTTCATTGTTTTCTCTACTGCAAAGGTTCTTAATCTTTTTATGTGTCATACACTCCTTTGACTGTGAATGCTTTAACATGCAAAAAATACAATATATAAAATCACAAAGGAAACCAATTATATTCAAATACAGTTATGAAAAAAATATATACTTTTTAAAAGCTTGTGGATCCCAGATTAAGTCTCTACAAGGTTAATGGGGGATATTGGCTTATTCTGTCTCTTTATAATTGCTATCAGTCTTTTCTTGACCTCTCAGAAACTCCTACATCCCTACCAAGATCCAATTGGTATCATCCCCAAAATAGAGAGTGGATTTTTTCCCCCAAAAGAAGGGAAGAGCACTAGATTTGGAATCAGAACAAATGTGTTTGAAAATATCTTTGCTATTTAGTAGCTGGGACCTAATCTCCTTATCTGCAGAGGTGGCTAAACTCTACAATCCCTTCAAACTCCAGAGCCAACAAAATATTAAGCATTTATGTGCTTAATAAGTTACACTTACAACTGTGTAAGTGCTGAGGACACAAAAAGATGCAAAAGAGTTCCTGCCTTCAGGGAATTTACAATCTAACAGAGGAGACAACATACAAACAAATATATACAAAACAAATTATATATAGGATAAATAGGAAATAAGTAGAAAAGATGGAAAGGCACAAGAATTAAGAAGGGTTAAGGAAGACTTTCCATAGAAGGTGGTATTTTAGTTGTGGCTTAAAGAAAGCCAAGGAAATCATTAGTTTTAATGAAGGAAAGGAAGCCTTTCTGGCATGGAAAATAGTCAGAGAAAATACCTGGAGCCAAGAGATGAATTATCTCAATCTTGGAATAGCCAAAATGCCAATGGATTAAAGAATTTATGTGAGGGAGGAAAGTGTAAGAGTACTGGAAAAGTAGGAGGGGTCTAAATTGTGAAGGCCTTTGAATGCCAAATAGGGAATTTTGTATTTTCTTTTGGAGACAATAGGAAGTCACTAGAGTTTATTTAGTGGGATGGGGTAGCATGATCAGATCTGAATGTTAGAAAAATAACATTAGTGCCCAAGTGGAGAATGAATTGAAATGAAGAGAGACTTGAGGCAGGCAGACACAGCAGAGGTTCTTGTAATAATCCAAATTTGGGGTGATTAGGGATTGCACTAAAGAGGTCGTATTATCAAAGGGAGAGATGCTGTTTTGATGACAACAGGCAACCAAGGGATAAAATAGAAAATAAGGATAAATTCACAGATTATGGAAACAATAATTTTGCTTCAGCAGTTATTATTCTCTAAATGTGTGCATGACATTATGGTATCAATTAATCAATAAACATTAATTTCCTTGGCAATATACTTTCCAGGGCTGTACACTTAGATGATGAGGTTGACACATATTTTGCCAGAACTAGCTCAGTGTGTAGGAGCTCTGAAGGTGAGAGAAAAGAGGTATTAGACTGACTACCAAACTAAAGGTTTACAAAGCTGTTTTGTTGACCTCATTGTTGTATGTCTGTGAAACCTGGACAATATACTAGGACCCTGCCAGGAAATTTCTTCCATTTGAATTGTCTTAGGAAAATTCTGAAAGTCACCTGACAAGATAAGCTATCAGACACTGAGGTCTTTTTTCAAGATGAACAGCTACTCATTCAAACTCTATTGCAGAGAGTGGCCAATGGACTGGCCACACTGTTTGAATGCCAAATATTCATTTGCCTGAAAGATTATTTTACATGGAACTCACATAAATCTAGAGTTCATGTGGAAGTCAGAAGAAGGTCAGAAGAAGCAATACAAGGACACCCTCAAGGTCTCACTGAATACTTTTGGGATTGATTGTGAGCTATGAGCAAAGCAGAATTGCAGTGGCTCAAAAGAAATGTGAGATGTACAACTTTAGAGCCATCTCCACTCCCAGTGTTCACACAGACTATTTGTGCCCAACCTGCCGGAGAGCCTTCTGAGCTCATATTGGTCTGGACACACTGTGCTTGGATCCCAGTATTATGATGTTATTTTGGTTCTCTTTGAGAATGAAAGAACAACCAGCTAAACATTAATCAAGTACCTACTATGTTCCAGGGACTGTGCTAGTAAACACGTCATCAGCATATCACCCTAACAAGAAAGGTCACAGCCACCCTACTATGCCTTTGTCTTCCCCTTCTCTCTGGCTTCTTGACTGCTCATATGGTTTGGATGAGATGGGAATGAACAACTTTATTTCTTCTGCTGAGACTTATGACCACCAGGCCTTAGCACCCACTCTGTTGTTATATCCTAAAGTCTTCCAGGTTCGCCCTAGAGCAGAGGTATCAAACATGTGGTCCAGACGTGCTTCCTGATGAATGCATCCAGAACATGATTAAAATGTAACTGGGAAATATTTAACAAAATAAATGAAAATTCAATAAAATATAGCTAACACATTTTAAAACTAAGTCAACATGTATGCAGCTTTCAGGGATTGTTCTGGATGGTTTAATGGCCCTATAACTATTTAACACCATCTTGTACAATACCCGTTTACCCCACTCTCTTGCCCTTTCCCCTTACGCCCTGCCCCTCACATCTTCATTACTTATGTCACTTGAGAAGCCCCTGGCTTTCCCATTGTCTCACCTTTGCTATTTTGAGACTTCTGGGCTTTCTATTTATTCTATCTATCAAACTTTCTTTTAAATGTTGTTTCTCAATTAAAGTGTGAGTTCCTTGAAAATGGAAAAAGGCTCTTTTTCTGTTTGTATCCTCATCTCTCAGCAGAACGTTTGGCACATAGTAAGTGCTTAAACCATGCTTTTTTACTCATTCATTTATTCATTCTTTTGTTGCTGTTTAACTAGACTAGCTTTACCAGGAAGCTAACTATCATTTTGCCTCCAGAGACACTCATAAAGTCCTTGCCAAAGCTTTTATAGGAGACAGTTCTAATACCAGTCCACTTGGGTCAGATTTCACACTGGGACAAAATGAGGCACTCAAAAGCCATTGAACGCTTAAAAAAGAAGCTTCAGCCTAACATAGCAAGGATAGGTATCAAGGACACAGTGACACAGGTTCTCTAGACACATCCACAGAAATGGGTTTGATCATGGGGGGCAGGATAATGGTGAAGGATATGAGAACTCACATGGTGTTCAAAAATTCACCAAGTATCATTATGTGTTGATCAACTGTGATCGACTTGGCTCTTTTCAACAATGAGGGACTTCAAAGCTATTCCAATAGAATTGTGATGGAAAGAGCCATCTGCATCCAGAGAGAGGACTATGGAGATTGGATGTGGATCAAAGCATAGTATTTTCACCTTTTTGTTTTTGTTAATGTTATTGTATGCTTGTTTGTTTGTTTTTTTTTTAAATTCTCGTGTCTTTTTTCTCCCTTGTGAGCATTTTTCTTGTGCAGCATGACAAATGTGGAAATATGTTTAGAGTTGAACATGTTTAACCTATATTAGATTGCTTGCTGTGGGGGGGACAAGGAGGAGAGAGGGCGAAAAATTTGGAGCACAAGCTTTTGCAAGTATGTATTTGGAAAAATAAAAAGCTATTAAAAAACACCAAGTCTAAGAGGTTCAGAAACCTCTTGGCTGGGGTTTTAGGTGACCAGGAAGCTGCATAGGTGAAACTAGGCTCAACCACGTCCCAGCATCAGCTTCATCTCCTTTAGGGAGATTAAGAATCAGAGGAGGAAGAGGAGCCTGGGCTTTTGTGTGTGTGTGTGTGTGTGTGTGTTGGGGTGTGTGTATATATGTGTGTGAATATTGGACCTCTCAGAGCTTCCAAAACTATGTTCCTTCTCTGCTTGAAAGTAGATGCTTTTTCTTACTTTTCCCAGAGTCCCAGCATCAGGATGTTTTTGGGTACCAAGGCTCTCCTCACTTCTTTATGAACTCACCAAGAAACCATGAATCCCAAACTTTTTATATTTTTTGGTAATTCCCCCCATCCATCCCTGGCATTACATAGACAGTAATAATATCCAATTTCCACCAATAATAAAGAAAGTATCCTTCCATTAACACCTCCCACATTCTCACCAAACAGTTGAGGGGGTGTGATCATGGTGAGGGAGTGGAACTGAGATGAAAACTGCCTCTAGATGCCTTTCAGTGTTAGGCTGGGTTCAGCTGTCTGGCTTGCACCTGTCTAGTTCTGTTACTGCTTTCCAAGTAGGCCAGGAGGTCAATCAGTTTTGGTCATGGATCCTTCAATCCTGAACTGAATTATCCTACACAAGTGGTACCCATCAGAGTCCCCAAGGCCCATCCCTCCCTGGTCTCCTTATATAGCTTGGAAGCCTTTTATCTGGTCCAGGAAACCTTGTCAGTTTCAAGAGCCCCCTGACCTTTTAATAACTATTTCCTACGTTATCAGAACATTTCCTAATTCATTCCCTTCAGTCCCTGAAAATCTAAATCCTATTTAAGTTAATGCCCTTCATTTTCATTTATAAAGACAGATACAAAATAATTATTTCCTATCTCTGTTGCTTCCTTATCTTCTGTCCTAATAATTCCTCACTGTCTCTTTCATCATTTGCTTTCAGTGGCAGAAACTTTCCAGTCAGTTAAAATAGTCTGTTTATTTTTTCTTCTTTAAAAAACAGAAATTGCCTCTTTCTCAGTTTCTCTCTGGTTCTCCTGTCTCTGTTGCTCTCTCTCTCTCTGAATCTGTGTCTCTGTATTTCTGTCTGTCTGTCTGTTCCCTTTTTCTCTCTCTCTGTCTCTGTCTCTCCACCCCCCTCTGTCCTTCTTACTTTTGTTTTTCATTCTCCCTCTTAACTCTCCCTTTTTTTTTCTTTTGGTCTTGATCTTTTTCTCTCTCCTGATACCCAGAACCTTGACTTGCCATATCACCCTCTTCACATTCTCCTGTTGGTGCTGCAATCTGTCTGCAGCCTCACATCTGAATTTCATCAGGCCCTGAGCCTTTCTTTGAGCTTCAAGAAACCAGCTAGGAAAATCGGTTAGGATAAGTAGATGCAGTCTCAAAAAGAAACGTTTTTTAGTTTCTTCTCATGAAAACCAGGGAGTAGGGAATTTACAGCTCCCAACTCTGGGTGACACTTTGAAGTATTTGATTAAAAGGAAAAAAAAAAAAACAAGGAGGAATTGGAATCTAGGATTAGCTAGCAGGTCTCAGATATCAGAAGTTCAAAATTCTTGGGGACCCTCTGGCCCCTGGTGGTCTCAGTCTGGGCAAAGTTGCCCGATATTTTGACTGTCTGTTTCCTCTTCATCCTACTCTATTTTCTCCTATCTCAGGATTCACTGCTCAATGAGGATTTGTAATCCAGGCCTAGGGGAGAAAGCCAATTATGGAGGAAGACACTGAGTTAAAAGGAACATGTTCTGGTCTTGGCAAAGAGGCCTTTAGAAGTCAGTCATTATTCTACCAATGTTATAGATCAAAGAGCATTTGAACTAGAAGGGACCTTAAAGATCATCTGGACCAGTGGTCTCCAAACTTTTTTTGATCATGTTTCCTATCCATTAAAAAACTTTTGAGCATGTGCCCCCAATATGTATAGATTTATTAATTTATAAATTATTTTCATGTCCTATTATACTCATAATTATGTACATTAAAAACTTATAGAAAAAAAGATATTTTAAAAGGATGATATAAAGATGAAATAACATTTGATCTCAGAGTCAATAGGAAACCACAGGATTTTATTGAGTAAAGAAGTAACAAGGTCAGACCTGTGCTTTAGGAAAATCATTTTGACAGTTGTATAGAGGACGGATTGGAGTGGGGAGAAAATTGAGGTAGGGAGACTAATTAGGAGGCTATTTCAATAGTTCAGAGAGGTGATAAGGGACTAAACTAGGGTGGTGGCTGTGTGAGTGAAAGAGAAAGGGAAAGACATCAGAGACATTATGGAGGAAGAGCTGACATGATTTAGCAACCGATTAGAAATGTTGGATGGGTGAGAATGAAGAAAAATTAAAGTTAGCTCTGAAGTTATCCCACCCAAAATAAAAAAGAGGGGATCTAGGGGTAGGAGGTGGGGAAGGACAGGTGTATTAGAAGAGGCAATGGGGGAATTTTCCAGATGCTATGGGTATCTGAGTAGTGGTTAGGTTGTAATTGTTCCTGTGTCAAAAAGAAAAAAGGTGGGAATTTGAACAGGAAAAGGGAGGGAAGGAAAAGATCAGAGCAGTGTTAGAACTAGAATTGTAGCTGTGTGGCTCCTCCACAAATGTAGGAACTAGATTGTAAGAACTCTGGGGATTTAGGGTAGATAGAGCTCTGGGGGAAGGGAAGTATGGTGGGATGTGACCCACTTTCTGACACTCTGATTGGTTGATTATACACTCCTCAGAGTCAGGCCATTGCCCCCGCCTTGGAGATTACTGCT
Organism: Sarcophilus harrisii; assembly: GCF_902635505.1. NCBI lineage: Eukaryota > Metazoa > Chordata > Mammalia > Dasyuromorphia > Dasyuridae > Sarcophilus > Sarcophilus harrisii. Next base: position 493,000,414 of record NC_045428.1, read on the forward strand.
CTGGTCCATGAAAGTCAGTTAATTAATTTGTACTTCATGTCTTTTCTGGAAGAAATACAGGTCAGAGAGACACAGAGACCATGGAACACAAAGTCTGTTTAAGAACCAAAGTGGTAAGAGAAAGTATATGATCATTCTTCCTCTCTCCCTCCTCCTCCCTTCCTCCCTTCCTCCCTCCCTCCCTTCCTCCCTTCCTTCCTTCCTTCCTTCCTTCCTTCCTTCCTTCCTTCCTTCCTTCCTTCCTTCCTTCCTTCCTTCCTTCTTTCCTTTCAATCTTCCTCATTTCCTTCTTTCCTCCCTTTTTATCTTCCTCTCTCCCTCCCTCCTTCCTTCCTTCCTTCCCTTCCTTCCTTCCTTCCTTCCTTCCCTCCATTCTTCTTTTCTCTCTCGCTCTTTCCCTCTCCTCCCCTCCCCTCTTTTTCTCTCTCTCTTTCTCTTTCTTTCTCAGATCCTTCTGACTCCAGGGTCAGTGCTCTATCCATGGTGCCACTTAGTTGCCCTGATCTATCATTTTTAAACTGCAGGGGAAAGTCATCCTTGTAGGATTCAAAGGGTAAGCTTCCTGGGAGCAAGGACTGTCTTGTAGTCTTTGCTTCTCTAAAGACTTCTGTACAATTCTGGGCACACAACAGACACTTATTATTTATTTAAAGTATTATTTAATACAGAATATTTCTTAATAAACAAATATTAATTGATTGATTGTTTGATACTACTGACTGCTTGGATAAGGAGAGCTAACTATTTCCAATTTTTCCTGATCCCCTTCACTTCTGTCTTTAGTTCTCTAAATTCTCCTTTCTCAAGGCTCCCCTTCTTCAGCTGATGGCCCTTGAGTAATAGTGTTTCCCAACCTACGTTATATGGCAGACTAGTACTGAAATGCTCAAATGCAACAGTAGACCTATATGCTGATTAATTTGGATATGCCCTTGAGCAATTCAGATTGCAACTCATCCATGCCTGCCCATTCTGTGTGACTGTTTATGTCATACATTTTAAACATGTATGATAATAATCTTTGGGTTTTGGGAGATTGTTATATTTACTGTTTTGCAGCCATGTAACACAATCTGTAGGATGCAGGTCTTAAAAATATGCCTTCATTTTCAGAAATTTGAGGTCATTAGAGGAGCTTTGCAAATTGCTGAAACACAAGCCAGCCTAGTCTCCTCCAGTTTTATTTTGAGTTCCACCCAATTATCTCTTTAATATATACTGATATATATGTTGTGTAGATGGTTCATCTATCTTCTTTCCATAATCTTGTCAATAAAATTTTTTTCACTTAGTTTTTTCTGTGTGGATAGTTAAGTCAAATTTCTTTGAGTTAAATTCTTCTTTCAGGTGGCTTACAATGTTTTGGGATTTGATGCAACCAGTACAATGTTACCTATTAGAAAGAGCATCTAAAGGAATTCACTAGGCATAAGGAATCTCTCTTCTGCTTGGATTATGCACTGGATCTCTTTCACCAAAGTACTAACCAAACATTTTAAGTGAGCATCTGACTCCCTATTTTGTGTCTGGATTGATTTTTTATGGTCATAGGGTCATGGAACAAAATTTTTTATGTTGTTTTATCCTTCAAGAAATCTTGAAGGAAATTGATGTATGTTTGGGAGATACCTTGTTGGAAAATAGCCTTTAAGGCAATGTTTTGCTCTAGTAATTCAAATGATTAAAAAAAATCAACAAACAATAAGCACAGCAAGCTCTTTTAGTCTCTACATCATCCAGTCAATTGTGTGGTGGTAAAAATGTAGTCTACTTGCAAAAATCTGTCTGTTCCTTTATTGAGAAAATGGATATATTCTATGAGGAAATCCTTGATTTTTGTATGTAGGCGTTTCTCATAAGAATTTTTATAAAAATGAGAAAAGAAGCATATAGTTTAGTAGTTGCTACTATTTTCTTAATTACTTTTTTTTGGATATTAATAAAATCTGAAGTGTTTTCTTGAAATAAACATTTCCTGCTTTCACAGGTAAAACCATCCTTCTATGCCCTCAATGTAGATTGTTTCTGAATAGTCTAATCTGTCTGCCTTTCCCAGTTTTATTCTCTTTAGTGCCATTTTTTTTTACCTCCTCTGTAAGCATATCCTGGAATATGATCCTAAAGTCCAGATATAGCAGCTTTACTGACTTTGATGGCAAGTGATAAATTAGCAGTCAGTATTTGAACTCAGGTCCATTCTCTTTCTATGTACAATGATGCTTCTAAGAGTGTGTGTGTGTGTGTGTGTGTGTGTTTGATAGAGATGGAGAGAGGGAGACAGAGACAAAAAAGACAAAGAAAGGTTGAGAGGGAAAGGGAAAGATAGGGAGAGGAAAGGAGAAAAGAAAGAAGAAAAAGTGGGGACAGAGAGAGACACACAGAGAGAGACAAACAGAGAGACATAGAGAAACAGAGAGAGAAAGAGAGAGAGAGAGAGAATCTGATAGATTATATTTTTCTGGAGGTCCATGACAATTTTATGCTTCTCTTGTATCCTCCACTGAGCCTAGCAAAGAATTTGTCCTCCTACTCATTGACTTCTAGTCTCCCTCTTAGTCTTTTAAAATTCCTTGTCAGTGATAAGATGGAAACCACAGCTCAAGAGTTCCAAGACTGTTTGCTGATGTAACCCACAGAATGAATTGTGAGGTCCTTTTAAAGTAGAGGGATGATGGGGGAGGGCTGGGAAAAGAAGAGAGGTCACAGGATTTGGGAAAAATGAGAGAACCAGTGGGCTAGGGAGAGATGCATTCATGCAGCCATTTTCCTCCCACAGATTTCCTCCAAACACAAAGCAACTAGATTTCAACAGAAGCTTTGACTCTTCTTGTGGTGGCAGAAAAATCAGGGACCATTTTAGTCACTGCACAGGAAAAATGCCATACCTCCATCTGTCAGGGTTCTTTACTTTTTTGGCAGGAGGGCATAGACTGTGGACCTCCCAAGATTTCTTCCCCTCCAATCTGCCTCTCCTAATCCCTTTGACAGATAGTTTACCTGATAAGCTAGTCTAAGTTAGTGAGATATGCTAGCCTCCCCCTGGTATTTGTACAATTTTAACTCAAGACACCAGGCCTCAAAATGGAATGAGACAAGAGAAGGGCCAGGGACTTCAGTGTGTGAGGAGGCATGGCTAGTGAGATAGTGTTAACGCGTCCTAGATTTAGGCAGTATTTTATGTAAAAGAACATCTTCATTTCATAGACATTGGGGCTAACCCTTCTGACATAGGGCTTAAGGAAAAAAAAACTTACTGTTAGTTGTCTCATAAGATTTTCTGGTGAAGACTGGTATTTTCTCAGGTGCATAGGCAGCCCCATTTGGTACAAAGTATCCTGATTATCCTTGTTGCTCATTTTAGGATAAAGACATGTATGGTCTGAATTTTAAATTCCTCCTGTGAAATTCTTAGAGACTATTGAGACTCTGTAAGGCAATGGACAGCTTTTCAAAGATCTGGGGCAGGGCTGGCTCCCTCAAATAGGCAAACTATACCACATCTTTGTTGTATAATTGGATGGTTGGAAAAGGCCTACCTGTCCCCAAAGACTACCACCACTTATCTACCACAGCCCCTGAAATCTACCTTCCTCTGCCCCCTATTGAACTCTGCCTTTTTAAGACCATTAGCTCTAAAAGTCTCCAGTTAAAACACAAATGCTACTATCTGGGAGAGATAGCCTATTATCTCTCTAGTTAGAATTACTTTATCAGATGAGCTATCTGAAGGCAAGGCTCAAAGTTCTGAAAGCACGATTTGATGTGAGAGAATCTTGAAAGATCTTAAGCCTAGAACATTGCTCTGTGGAATTTGGGTCACCTCTTACCTGGATTATTGCAAAACTCTCCAAAGTGGTCTCTCAGCCTCTACCCATTCTCTTCTCTAATCAATGAAATTGATATTTTAAAGCAACAGTTTGATCTTATCAATTCCTTACTCTAGAAGCTTCTAAAGCCATCTATTACCTAAGAATAAGATAAAAAATCCTTTGATAAGTTTTCGTCTTGATACCTACTTATCTTTCTAGACTGTTTTCACTTCCCCTTCATCCATCCTTTGCTCAAACCAAACCTATATACATTCCATATCTGGCTCCCCAAGGAGTACAGGCTGCTCCCCAAGTCTGTAATATATTCCCTTCTCCCATTCACCTCCAGCTCCCTTCTCCTACCCTACTCCTACATAATAAAGTCTTTCCTGATCTTCCCAGTTGTTCCTGCCCCATCCAATGACACTTGCCTTTATATTTACTTTGCATATAATTTAAACTCACTAATCTGAGTGTAAGTGAATTTTTTTCCTCCTTGTAGAATGTAAATTTGTTGAGGACAGGGACTATTTCATTTTTTTTTCCTCCAGTGCTTAACATAGTCCCCAGCACATAGCAGATACTTAATAAGGTGAATTGTTTAATGTAATTGAATTGGACAACCATGTGATGGCATGGTGGGGAGGGACAAGTAATATCATAGATTAAAAGAGGTAGAAAGGGCTTTGGATTCTATGTAATCTAAGGTCTTTTATTTTACAGAAAAGAAAACTGAGTCTCAAAGCAAGTCTCACACACACACACACACACACACACACACCACAGAGTAAAATAGTTAAGACTGGGTCTCAGACTAGCTTCCTGACTCCAAATCCGGTGTTCTTGCCATTAAATACATTATGTGCTGGGGAAGAAGATGGAGGAAGTGGTAGGCAAAGGAAAAGTGCCAAAAGGAGGACCACAGGAGAAACTGCCTATCTAATTTATAATTTTGCTGAGGGCTACTCTAGCTTAGAATGAATGACAAAGCACTATAGTGGAAAGAATGCTGGCCTGGGTCAGGAGACTAGTCCTCTTTGACCCTCCCTGTGAAACTCTGGGTACATCATATTTATTTTCTGTTCTTGCACCTTGTCCCCCAAATCTGTCATATAGAGTTCTTTTTTTTTTTTTTTTTCAACTTTCAAGCTGAGAAAAAATACCATGGATCTAGGAAACCTTTCCTAATCTCTCCCCTCACCCCCACAACTGTTGGTGCCCTCTGCCCCACCCAGATTACCTTGTATGTACCTATATATGCTCATGTTGTCTATCCTGGCTAAACAGTAGATTACTTGAAGTCAGAGACTATTCTGTTATTGTTTTTATATCCCTAGTATCTGGTATCATGCCTGGCACACTGTAGGGGCTTAATAAATGCTGTGGATTGGTTCATTGATTAATTGATTCTGGGCTTCAGTCTCCTCACCTGTAAATTGAGAAATTTGTCCCTCTTTACTTTAATATTCTATGACATAACAAAGAAGGAAATGAGCTCCCTCCTCCATCCCTAAAGAGACCACATGATATACAGCATCTCAGATGCCCTGCTGGGAAAGAGAAGGAGAGTTGTGTTTTTCATGGCTGCTGAAGCCAGATACTGAGAGAAATGACAAAATCATCACTAATTGCCACCAATTACTCTATCCAGTGTGCTGGTGAGGAAGAAGGCTCCAAATCGAATGTTGTCTTAGAAAGAATGACTGTATTTGGTAAATAATTTTGACTAGAGTAATTTTTAATGCCAAAATTTGTTCCAAATACATAAAGAATTTAAAAAGATAACTACAGAACATCCCCCCTATCCCACTCTGTGTTGAATAAAGCAGCTATGTAATTAATAACCCATTTGTCTTGCCTTTAATTTTGGGTATAAGGAAGGGGGGGGGTGAGTATGATGAATCTACCTACACCTCCCTGATATGTAATTTCATTCATGTAGGTATGCTTCCCATTGTCATAGATCACAATCCCTCCACACCTTAGTAATAGAAGGGATTTTTGTGAATCACTGTGACTGAAAACAAACAAATTAACAAGTAGTCTTTAGATCCATCCTTCTAGAGAACTCCAAGGGTGCTCCCTAAGGACTTTCAGCTTGGTAGGTACATACTGTCAGAATTTGTACTTGTATAGCCTTTGAGAACCTGGGATTGCCTCTAAACCACAAAGAAGCAAGCACTGTATACATAATCAGGGGACAATGGAAAGCATGTTGGATTTGGAGTTAGAGAACCTGGGTTCTCATCCCATTTGTTTCATCCATGATCATGGACAAATCATTTAACTCTGTGGCTGTCAGGAAAATGTGGAGTTGGACCAGGTGCTCTATGTTTCCTTTCAACTTTAAAGACACACATATACACACACATTTGTATATATGAATACATACATTTTATGTGCACAAACATATATCTTACATTTGATATATGTAACATATCTTTCATATATCTATTATAATAATGTGTAAAGCATTTTATCATAATATATAAGCATTATGTTTTATATATGAAGCAAATATTGCATATATTATATAATACATATAAAACATTAATATATAAAGCATCATATTATATATATATATATATATATTTAAAGTTTTACATATCATATGTATAACTGTTAAGATTTTGGGGATTACATGCATATGTACATAGTGTAGATGTGAGTATGTGTGTACATGCATATTAATTCCCAAGAGTTTTAATGCAATTTCAAATTTTAATAGATACATAAAAGTGTTCCTTATTTAGTGGTCAGAGCCATTCCTTACCTTGTTTCACATGGCTTCTTCTGGAAATGCCATTTCAGAGTATCTATAAAGACAGCAGAATTAAGGATACCAATTCTTTGTTGCCTCCCCAAGCTTTAGGGATGACTTGAATTAAGATACCCAGCTACCCAGCAGCATATTCCTTGACTCCACCTTACCTGACCCCTAGAAATAAATGATTTGTTGGAGGATGGGGATTGGGGTTGGAGTGTGGAATGAGAGAAATTCTGTTGTTCTGTGGCAAAATAGCCTCAGGTTCTTTTTCTCTTTCTGTCCCTGGGTGGGTTATTTATTCATAATCCAACAAAGCAGCTCATTGAGTGGTTAACTCCAGTTGACTGTTGTCATCTCCACTCTACTGCTCATCGGCCAGGTGATTTCGACTCAGACACTTTCCATTTCTGATGCCTTAGCGTCTTCATCTGTAAAACAGTCATAAAGTGGAGTGGCCTGGAAACAACTAGCCTGGGCTCTACATAAATATGCCACCCACCAGATCTTTAAGCACAGAATAAGCACCAATATTCTTGGAATAATGTCATTCTTTCAAATATCAGGCACTTTCTGTTCACTCAGTCATTCATTCGTTTGACAGATATTAATTCATGAGGTAAAGTGGAAAGAAGACCTAGATTCAAACCCTGTTTCAGAGGCTTACTATCTTTATTGCTTTGAGCAAAGTGTCATATTTCTTAGCTATAAAATGAAGATGTTGGGTCTGAAAGAGAGGTGGGAACCCCAGGACCCCCAGAAATGGTCGTGTGCATTTTGGGACATGGTCAATGGGTTGGATTTGTTTTGATTGCTGATATTTCTTACAAAGAGCCATCTTTTTTAAATGGCAGGGGGAGAGAGGTAAATACAAATAGAGATACCAAAAAAGAAGAAAAAAAAGGAAGACAAGAGGGTCATTGTAACATTAAAAATTCACAGAAGAGAACAGAAGGAGGTTCAGAAGGAGACAGACAGAGAAGCAAGAAAGCTTTGAAATTAACAAGTTGAATTTGTTAAATTTTTTAAAAATGCATGCTGTACATAAGAGATTTGGGGTTTCATGCATAATCCTTTTCTATTGTTTTTCTGAACATATACCTATAACATGGGCTTTAGAGATACTTTATCAACCCTACCTTCCTTCCTCAGAAGATATCTCTGTAGGGATGTTGAGATTACCCTAGGGGACTGAGGACACCTTTTTAATCCATAGAACTCATGAGCTCCTGACCAGTATGTTTTTCTCAGTGATCATCAGTTGATATGAATTAGTTAAAACCACATTAGCTTTTAAAAGGGGTTATTTACTACCATGCTATGATGGCTACAAATCCAACCACCAAAAGTCTGCTATACTCTGTCCCACCAGTCTATATAGAGTCCAGAAGAAAGTGAGCTTAACCCTAGAGCTCATGTGGTAAAGATTCTTTACACTGAAAACTTGTGGGCAGGGACTGTCTTCCCTCCTCTTTTTGTACTCCTAGTCTTTAGCACTATGCCCAGGATATAGTAGACACTCATAAATGTTGATTGATTGACTAAAAGAAGGTAATTCATAACTTTTGGAAGTCCTTTGTCTGGACTCCTCAAACTGTTTCATTTCAGTATTATATAGCTTTACTTTTAGGTTCCTTGTAAAGTCTTCATTTTGTAAAGCCTTTTTCATTTTTCTCATCACTTCTGATCTGTTCTCAGCTTCCAGTGCCAACAGTACCATCAGTTATTCCTGTCTTAAGGACACTGATAGGACACCAGTGAAAAAGCCAAACTGGACTTCAAAGTGCATGATGTTCTTCTGTGGCCAAGAGAGAAAGGATAGAAGACCAAGACCACACTTGGAGCTGAGAATGGGGATCTTGTCCACAATTCCAAATGGTTCCTTCTAGGGGACTTGGCAGTTGCTTTTACTCTCAGTTATCTGATAGTTGAACCTTTGATTTCTGAATTGTTCTACTGTTTTATAGACAACACAAAGGGTATGACTAAGTTTCCTCAAGGGATCTGAGTACATTTTCTGTACAACCTCACTACATTTCATAATGGCTTTCAGAAACATTTAAATTGGTCAAGGATCTCCCTATGATTGATTGATTGATTTAATAGAGAGGTTGTTTCTCCTAGATAAGGCATCAGAGTGTATCATCTTGACATTTACTTTAAGTGGGGTGTAGTACTTTCATTTATTGACTCAATGATCCCAGTCCTTATGTAGGGAAATACCATATTTTGTGATGTTTATTGAATAAAGAACAACAACAACAAAAACTTAACAAGAGTGTTGTATTGGATGAGCCCTTTAATTCTTCCCAGCTCCACAATAATAAACCTATAAATTTTATCTGTAAAATAATGGGATTGGCATGATACTATGAGCCTTTCTATATTTAAAGGGGTAAAACTGAGATGTGAGACATAGTCTCTGGTCTCAAGGATATTACAATCTAATTGGAGACATAAAATTAGCTATATGGGATAGTACATATGAATATATGGCAAAAGGAGGGATGAAAGGACACAGAGAACAGGAACTGTAGAATTTGAGAAGGAAAAATCAATGTGGACTGGAGATCTCAGAGAAGTGAGCTGAATGAAATCTTCAAGGATGGGTGACTTTTACATAAGCAAAAGGGAGGGAGGGAGGAAGGGAACCGATAGACTGAATGGTTTCAGCATGGAAGCAGGGAATGAATGAATGCTCCTTGTAAGTCTCAAACTTGGACACCTGTTGCCTTCCATGGGCTGGAATGATCATCTTCAGCACACAAGCCATGTGTGACCTGAGATTATATAAAGTTCTGTTCTGAATTTCCCAGTCTGCAAGCAACAGGATTTTCATTGTCCTGCCAACAGTTGTCTCTGGTGAATACTGCACCCTGCTTAGTGTAGCATTTGGAGGAAATTTTGCCATGAAAACAAAAGTTTTGCTTAATTATTCAGCACTTTCATGTGTTTAAAAATACTGTCCACCCTCTAACTAGCTGTCTCTCTTCTATGAAGCAACTTGGCTCCTGAGGAGATAGGCCCCCATTGTTACGGGCTTCCTTATAAAGCATAGGGTTGCTTCCAGGCCAAGCCTAATCACAGCAGCCTTCAGCTTAAAGAGAGGTCTTCTCCAGCAGTAGAGACTGATAATGTTGCCTGCCCTCAGACTTAGCTAGGATGTCCAGCTCACCAGGAAACTGTCCTTTGCCAAAAAGGCCTCAAAAAGCACCAGGAGAAACCTGACTCAAAGAAATGGTTGAGTTTGGAAGGGTAGAAAGAACTCAGCAACTGTGGCTTATATTACTCCTCTACCTGTACCCAGTGTTTCTACCAAACCAACCGAACTGAATGGCCTCCATGACTTTGCACACCTTGTTCTCTGTGTCTGGATAGCCCTCTTCCTGCCTCTAAAACTACTGAAAACTTTCCTAATCTTCAAGGCCCAGCTCAAGTATTACTTCTATTACAAAGAAAGTTCTCCACTACAAAGAGAGCTCTAAAAATACCCTATAACTGTCTTAGGTTATTTTTGCAGTTGACTTATCTCTCACGTAAACTCCCTGAGGGTAGGGCTTACATTTTGTTCAGTGTGATCTGCCCCTCAGCATCTTGTAGAGTGTATTACATACAGTTGGTGCTTAATAAATGTTTGATGAAGATAGGATCTTTGATTTCACTCTCTACCTTAAACTGTGATGCCATTGTCTCCCAGATATAGATTATGGTCTGGGAAGTACATTGTCCTGCCAACGGTTGTTTCTGGTGAATACTGCATCCTGCTTAGTGCAGCATTTGTAGGAAATTTTGCCATGAAAACAAAAGTTTTGCTTAATTAAACTGGAGGCGAGTTTGCCTTTGCTAAGTATCCTGCATAGGAACACACACAATTGGTCTTATTTCTTGCTTGAAATGCTTTTCCCTTCTGACTTCTACTTTCTCATTTTCCTGGATTTTTCCAGTTCTGAGCTAAAACTCCACTTTCTACAAGAAACCTTTTTGATCCCTCTTAATGCTGGTACCTTAACCCTGAAATTCTTTCTAATTAACTCTATATGAATTTTATTTGTACATGCTTATTTTCATATTGTCTCCCATTAAAACTGTGAGCTCAATTAAGTTAGAGACTGTTTTTGCCTTTCTTTGTATCTTTAGCACTTAGGACGGCACCTCTCCCTTAATAGGTTCTTAATAAGCACTTGCTATTGATTAGATTGATAGAATTAGTCTGTGGGAATTGATTTGGCTTGAGTTGATGAGTTTGGTCCTACTTTGAAGAAGGGATCATTGTAAGAAGGTTTTTCCAGGGATGATTTGAACTCATCCCATGCTTAACCCATGATTGAGCCTGCTAATGGCTTTCTGAAGACATTCAGTATTTCCTTGAAAAGCAGCCCACTTAAGTGCCTGAGTTTTCCTGATTAAGGCAGTTATCAGCCTACATGTATCCCTTTAACATAGTACCACTTTCCTCAGCCTCCTTCCTGTACTTTCTGGGAACTATTATATCAAAGGAGGAAAAGAGAGAATGCCTGAAGTTGGATTTGTGAGTCACTCCAAAGTGAATTTAGCAGAGACAGGGAGGGGGCCTAATGCTCTGTCTGTGATCCTGCCAGAGGGGTCCACTACTGGCCTCTTCTACCTTCCATTCAGGGAGAAGCAGGCTATGGATGGCAGCGGGCTCCAGCCCTTGGCAAACTGCAGAGCAAAGGCTCAGAATATCAATAACTGGAGTATCCAAAGAGAACCAAACAGGAGGAAATAGATTTAAATTCCAGTAAGAAAGAGTTTAGATATGCATACTGGAGAACTTCCTGACTGTCAGGCTACTGAAGGAGCTGGAAAAAAAAAGCATCCCCGGAGAGCTATCATTTGCACACATTTTTATAATACTTTCCTCCTCACAACCCTATGGATTTGTATGAATATTAACATGTCCATTTTATGGATGAAAAAACTGAGATCTAGAGAAGTGAAGTGATGTCTTAGATCACATAACTAATGTCAGAGCCAGCATATAAGCTTAGATCTTCTTATTATTTAGTCAGTACTCTTTCTACTTTATCACAGGTCACAATCCTATATATATTTTAGAGACTGAGCCTTTCCCCTGGGCTTTGTTGAACCTGTGATTTCATTGGCAAAAGAAACTTCTGGATTGGGAAACTCCAATGTTGGTCAACACCTTCTCTGAAATGTAGTGTTAGAGAATTGCCTAGAATCTTGAGAGATTAATTGGGGTTAAATGACTTGCCCCACCTCACACAGCTAAAGTGTTAGATGTCTAAGGACAGTTGTGAACTCAGGTCTTCCTGATGTCACTGCCAGTGCTTTATCCATTGTACCATCTAGCTGCCCCAAAGCTAATTCTATCTACTATACCATACTACTGCCTCTTGCTCTTCAGGGGGCACTGCATAAATATTTGATGAATGAATGAATTGATGACTACAAATTTATGCATAAATCTAGTTGAATCCATCTAGACCAGATAACCTCTTTTATTCCTTAAAATTTGATTGATAGCTTTTGTTTAAATAACATAATAATTTCCTAATATATCTCCCCACTCTGCTTTTTTACCACTTAGATAGCTTTTCTTTGTTAAAAAAAAAAGTTAAGAAAAACTAGCTCTCACTGTTAACTAAGTCTGAGAGTATATGCAGCATTTCACACTTATGGTCACTCACCTCTTTTAGAAATGGAGAACAGTGTATTATTTTGGACCAAGATTAGTCATTATAATTACATTAGTATTAAGTTTCATTTTAGGGTTCTTTTCATGTACTTTACTGTGGCCATTATAAGGAGGCTGCTGATGGTGTAGTGAACAGAACTCAGAGTTTGGAGTCAGAAAAAAATTGAGTTCAAATGTAACATCAGATGCATATTAGCCATGTGACTCTGGACAAATTAGTTAACTTCTGTATCCCCCAAATTTTCTCAAATGGAAAATGGGGTTAATAATAGCATTTACCTCACAGGGTCATTGTGAGGATTAAATAAATTAGTATTTATAAAGCATTTAGCACGTTTTGCACTTAAGAAATGCTCAATACATATTTCTTTCTTTTTTTCTTTTTTTGCTGAGACAATTGGGGATGAGTTACTTGCCCAGCAAGTCACTTCACCCTGTTTGACTCAGTTTCCTCACCTGTAAAATGGGCTGGGGAAGGAAATGGCAGACCACTGCAGTATCTCTACCAAGAACACCCCAAACACCTTATGATTAAGAAAGCTGTCTACACCCAGAAAGAAGACTGTGGGAATTGAGTGTGGATCACAATATAGCATTCTCACTCTTTTTGTTGTTTGTTTGCTTGCATTTTATTTTCTTTCTTATTTTTTTTCCTTTTGAATTGATTTTTCTTGTGCAGCAATATAATTGCATAAATATGTATACATATATTGGACTCAACATATATTTTTAATGTTTTACATATATTGGATTATTTGTTATCTAGGAAAGGGGGTAGGGAGAAGAGGGGGGAATTGGAACACAGGGTTTTGCAAGGGTTAACGTTGCAAAATTATCTATGCATATCTTTTGAAAATTATAAAGCTTTAATAAAAAAAAGATGTAATGCTTTAAAAAAAAGTGACTTGCCCAGGGTCACACAACTAGGAAGTGTTAAGTGTCTGAAGACCAGATTTGAACTCAGGTCCTCCTGATTTCAGGGCTAGTGCTCTATCCACTGCATCACCTAGATGCCCCTATGTTTATTTCTTTCCTATATTCTTGTCCTGGTTCTGCTTATTTACTCTGTTTTAGTTCAATTGATTCTCCTGAATTCTTCATTTTCATAGTTTCTTATGGTACAGTAGTATTGCATTATATTCATATATGCATTTTTTCCAGCCATTCCTCAATTGATGGACATTCCTTTTGTTTCAAAGTGCTGATACAAATGTTTTGTGATTTAAAAGAACTTTGTTCTCTTTGAAATATGTATCTAGTAGTGAGATATCTGAGTTGAAAGGTATGAATTGTTACTATTTTCACATAATTTCAAAATGTTTTCCAGAATGATTGGATCAACTCACAGTGCCACTAATAATGCTATTAGTGTGCTTATCTTTCTGCAGCCACTACAACACTGATTATTTCTCTCTTTTCCTATCTTTGACAATTTCTTGGTGTGAAGAAAAAATACAGACTTGTTTTAATTTATTTCTCTTATTATTAGTGATCTGGAGCAGTCCTTCATATGCTTATTGATAATTTATAAATCTTTTTTTTGAAAACTTTCATAACATTTGATTTCCTGTTGGCAAGATGGTTCTTGGTTTTATATTAATTTTCTATAATCCCAGATATTTAAAATGGGAGATATTAGATATAAAAACCCTTACCCCCAAAAGCCAATTGGGTTCTTTTTTTTTAGCCTAATTTCATCAATGTTGCTGCAAAATTAAAAAAAAATATGTAGTTGAAATCACTTTTTCTTTTTATGCTACCTTGTTTGGTTAGAAATTCTCTCTTTAACTATTGTTATAAAATGCATTGACTTTCAACCTCTTCTAGTTTTTTTGGCCTATAGCCTTTTTATATTTAGGTTGTCTATCTATTTGGAATTTATGGTGATATATGGTGTGAAATGCTGATCTAAACCAATTTCTTACAAAGCTCCTTTCTAGTTTTCTTGTTAAATAAAGTTCTTTTCCTCAAATAATTTGTATGTTTGGTTTCTTGAACTCTGGACTACTGAGTTCAGTCATTTCTGATTTTTGTTTATCTAGTCTGATTCTATATCTGAAAAATATTCCTCTAATTATTTGTCTTCCTGTATTTCTGTAAAGGATGTTTTGTAATTTTATTTATATGACTTGAATGTGTCTCAGTAGGTTGGCTCTCAGATATATTGAACCAGATAACCTCTAAAGATGCCTTTAGCTCAAAGATTCTATGACTTACTGATCATGATTCTCTTTCCTACCAGCAACTTAAGAATGACTTTTAAAACACTAACTTAAAAAATGGATCTGATCTCCTCTTTAAAAACACAAAACTAAAAAATAAAGAAATGGAATCACTTCTCTGAGATTCATTTATTGGCCATTTTTTCCATAGTAGGGCCAGCAGACATTCTAAGTACTCTAGACACCCAGTCTCACATATAATCTAATGATTTTTAGTAGTGTTGAACGAAAAAACAAGTACAGCATTATTCACTTGAAGTTATGTGGCACCACTTCAAGCAAATAAAAATACAAAATGACCCTCATTCCTGAGTTGTCCCCTTTTACTGCAGCAGTGATGGTGGAAAAGAGGGCAAAGGGTGCTAAGAGACACACAGCTTTTATGCTGCCTATAAACTATTTAACTGTTGTTGCTGTTAATACAAGATCCTAGTTCAATGACCAATTTAATTCCATTCAATTCAACAGACATTTATTGAGTGTTTACTATGTGCTAGACAAGGTGCTGGGGATACATTTCCGGTATCCCTACTTGAATTTTATTAGAGGGAAGGGGAAAGTAAAGATAGGATAAACTGTCCCAGGAATTGTACCACTGACATCTTCACCATAAATGAAACCAGAATTCATTTTTAAAAATTTTGCAGCTAAATTGAAAGATGTCTCTTGGATTCTCCAAATAAAAACAAATAAAAGGACTGGTGAAATTGGTTTGATTGTATGCTCAAAGGCATCCAAATACTCATTCACCACATGTTGCAGTGCTAATGAGGAAGACAAGCAAATCATAAAGCTTATCCAGCAATGTCTGATTTGGGAGATGAAGTGTTAAATTACGTGAAGAAACCAAGAAAATCTTTTAACAAACACCTTGATATTTTGCAGCATTTGGAGACTGAGTCTCCCTTTCTTGCCTAGGCTAGAAGTACAACAGACACTCATGGTTCTGAACCCATTACTGATCACCAATGGAGTATTGATCCGCTCTGTTTTAACCTAGACCAGGTATAGGACTTCATGTGGATGCCCAATCTCCTTAGACTGCTATAGCAATCCACTACCTTCTGTCTTTCCTTCAGCAAGGATTAGAGGGGCAAACCATGATGTCTCAGGAAGGTAAGTGGTACAGCAGATAGAGTGCTAGGTCTGAAGTCAGGAAGACTCATTTCATCTTTCTGAGTTCAAATCTTGCTTCAGACACTTACTAGCTGTATGACCCTGGGCAAGTCACTTAACTCTGCCTTAATTTCCTCATCTCTAAAGTGAGCTGGAGAAAGAAATGGGAAAGCACTCTAGTATTCTTGCTAAGAAAACTCCAAATGGGGTAATAAAGAATCAGAAACCATAGAAACAACTGAACAATAACTACCACTGTGCCTGGCTATATTCAGCAATGTTGATGCAAATGGAAGCACAAATGAAAAAGCATATTGGAAAATATGGCTCAGGAATAAGAAATTTTTAAAAAGTCCAGTGCTTGTAGAACACTAAGAAACCTCAGGCCTACATATCACAAAGCCTGGCTTTAAGAGCAGGGTTAGAAGGGACTAGATAAGAAGGGCATGAAGCAAATTAAAAGGAAGTGATTGGTAACTAACTGAGAGTGAGTCTTTTCAAAATCTGCTGTCTGCGTGTAATCAGAAAATTAACTAGTTAGAGCAACTAGCCTGTTGAAATCAATAACAAATTAGAGGAAAGGATCAAGATGAAAAGATGAAATTGCTTATAATTTCAACACTTTCAACCTATGTAAACATGATGGTGATTTTTAAAAAAAGAGAGAGAAATAGAAATTTGGCATTGAGTCTGACTCTTAGAAAAGTCTATAAACTGTCTCAGCCAGTATTCACTTGAAGTCCTTGGCAAGTGGAAAAATATGGCAACCAGGACCCCATTGGTATAGAAAACAAACTCAAATGCAAAACATTTCAGAAGAAAATGAAAGATTATTAACAGTATGACATTAAAAGAAGCCAAACTAACAATTCTGAAAGGCAGCTTAGAGAAAGCTTGGTGTGAGAATGAGCTAAAATAGTGCATCTTGAGAATATTTATAGTTGAAACTGGAAGGTCAAAAAATAGAAATGAAATGAAACATATCTGCCAGGATTTCTAGAATGATTTGTTCTCCTACTAATAATAAGCCACATTTATAGAGCTTTTTAATGTTTTACAAAGCACTTTTCTCACAACAACCTGAGAAGGACAAGCATTGTCCCCATTCACAGAGGAGGCAACTGAGGCTCAGAGAGCTCCTATGGGCATACAACTATTAAATGTTAATACTGGGACTAGAACTTGTGTTGCCTAGCAATGTCTAGTACTTTTTATACCATATTGTCTCTAATTCTAAGCGTCAATGATAGTGGAAATAACCACATTTGGACTCTGCCACCTCAATGCTAGATGTGCTATGTGAGGAAATGGAAATGGAATATAGAAAGATAAAATTGAAAAATCTGGCAGGACCTAACCAAGTATTCACAGAAGGCATCTATATTATAATTGACATAAATTTAAAGGCAACCAGGGACTGATATTTAAGATAAGAGAGAAAAATTCTAAAAAGAATGAGAAATGATCATGGAAAATATTATTATTATAAAAAACCCTAAGGTAACCCTGACAACATCAGCAGTTACTAATCCATATGCCTATTTTCTGATCTCTGTAAAATGCTCAGAACAATTTATGGACTTACATTGAAGGTACACTTGAGGAAAACATGAAAAGAAAATAGGTGGGCCTTTTCCAGTACTAATCACAGTGTCTGACACATAGTAGGTGTTTAATAAATGGTTATCGATTTGATTTGACTTGAATGTGATTTTATATAGCAGATCCTATCTTTAAAGTTATCCAAATGGCTAAAAATTGAAGATAATGTAGCACCCCACAATTTTAGTTGATTACAAAAAGCATTTAACTTAGCAGAGCAAAACACAATCTTAGCAATTCTGTTATTAAGGGATATGCTCATTCCATGAATATATGAAGATCATACCAGATTCCATGATCAAAATGGAAACATCCAGATAGTTTTGTTTAGCTGTTCTCTGAAGAGTAACACCAAGCACTCATAAAAAAGATGGCTTAATGTTTCTAATGGCATTAGCCAGTGTCATTAAAGATGTCTTGTAAAAAAGTGCAAAGGTAAGTTTCTCCATATGTTTTTGCTTGTGGATGACATGTTGAGTCCTAGAATATCAAAGGATATCTTCAGTGACATTCAGGGTCTCTCAAATGAGAGGGATTTAATCATCCACCAGAAAAGTCAAGCGAATACACATTGTACAAGGTAAGATGTGAGATTCAATAACTAATCCATTGAATTAGCCAATCCTCAACAAGTTTCTTGAAAAGGCACTATCAACGTCCAATGCTTTGGGCCTAGAATTGAGGGGATTAGCAGGCAGAAATTGCTTGTGGGTTTTATAGTGCTTTCAGTGCTATCAAGGTGCTCATTGCCACAAAAGGGAAAGGGAAGGGAATAAGAATTTAAATGGTGCTACTACATGGCAGGTACTTTATTAAATGCTTTATCAATACTATATTATTTAATTCTCACAAGAACCTTGCAAAATAGGTGCTATTATTATCTCCAGGGAACCGAAGCAGCTATAAGTTGAGTGACTTGCTCAAGATCATATAGCTACTAAATGTCTGTATGAATTTGAATTGAATCTAGGACAAGCATTCTATCCATTGCATCATCAGTTGCTTTAAAAAAATTATCTTTTTTTTTGTACCAATATTTTCCTATAGCTTCTAAATGGTCAGGATATTCATAATCTCAGAAGAAAAAAAAATTCAGATTCCCCAAAGAGCAAATGAGAAGCTTTAAGGTGGGTATAAATAGACAATAGTATATGAACAGTGAGAACTTGCAAACAGATCTGAGGTGCAGTGCTTAGAGTATTGGAGTTGGATTCAGAGGAGCTAGCTTTGAATTCTGGATCTGCCATATGCTCTCTGTGTATTGTTGGGCAAGTCTTTCACCACTCTGGGTCTCTCAGTTTCCTCTTCTATAAAATGAGGGAATTCAGTTACATAAGGAGTTCTTAACCTGTATATCATAGATTATCCTTGGCGTCAGGTAAAGTCTATGGAACACTTCTCAGAACAATAGTTTTAAATGCATAAAATAAAATACATAAGGTTTGAAGGAAACCAATTATGTTGGAAAATAGCTATCAAAATGTTTATTTTTTTAAAAAAATTCTGAACCCCAAGTTAAGAACCCTTGGACAGAATGATCTCTAAGGTCACTTCCAGTTCTAAATATAGGATTCTATAGGAGTACAGAAGAAATCCCCAAAGATGTTTAGTAAAGTGGACTGGTCTTAGAAGGAAATAAGTTGCAATGTTCAGTAAGTGCTGCATTAGTATTCATGAACTATTAAAAGAACTGAAGTAGCCCTCCCATGCCTTACATCCATGGAAAATATATGGAAACTTTTGGATAATAGCCATATAGGATAAGGACATGGATGGATCACAGTATGCATTGATGGAGGGAATACTTACCAGGGAGCACATGCAGTCATTGCAGAATTGAAGCTATTTTTGAAGCTTTTTAATGCCTTTCCTGCCACTGGGTACATTTCCCAGTTCCCTATACCCACTTTATATGGCCAGAAGGGTCCAGTTATTCTTCAGTTTCACTAAGGACAATAAAAAATAATGTGCTTAAAATTATAGAAAAAGAGATTTAGGCTCAGTTCAGGCAAGAATGTTCCCTTAATGGAGATGATGGGGTTGATAAAGTTTGGAATGGGAGATCAGTGGTTGTTTCTAATTCTTTTCTTTGGCATTTAAAAAAAGAGAGGCCACCAGTTATCTGGCAAAGGAATGATGAACCAGCCAAGTAATGTTCTTTCTATTTCAAGATTCACCATGTGTAAGGCTGAGAAAAAGCTATTATGCTTCCCTCTTGAGGTAGTTATATGTGGTCAAAGTAGGAGGTATCTCTTTCAAGAGTTATTTTATTTATTTTTCTTTTCTTTTCTTTTTTTTTGGGCTACCATTTGGTAAAGTTAACACTAGGCTAAGGGGAGATATTTGACAAGTGGGGGTCAGGAGAATGGCAAATGCTGATCCCTGGGGGTCAAGAAGGTCTTTGGTCAACATAAACAGAACTAGAGATAAACTTAGAGGTGAAGGGGTCACCCCAGCAGGAGACTGACATGGGCCAGCTGCCTTCTTTGAGAGCCTGGAAAGAAATACCCCACTGCCTGGCAGATGTCCCAGGAAAGTGGGGCATGGGGGTGTGTGGGATGGGATGGCAACAGCCGAGGAGGAAAGTGGGAAAAGGTAAAGGACCAGCTTAAGAAAAGGAAGAACATTTTTTCCTCACCCAGGCATTGGCTACTGTTCAAAGAGATAATGCCATCAACTTGTGGCAGGTACGCTTTGCACTGCAATTGTGCCAAACAGTCTGAGTGGTTGACTAAAAAAATAAATCCTATACTCATTTGCATGTGATTTTTGCATTCATTTACATACTCTTCATTTAATATCACACTTTACAGAACCCCCTCCCAATTCCTTCTTCTTTCTTCCCTCTACCTCTCAGTCACTTCCCCTTTTCTTTCCAAGTATCCCAGATTTGGGGATTTTTTTATCATAAGATTTCCTAGTTAAATAATTTGTAACAGGAGGCTTTGCAAGGGTCAGTGTTGAAAAATTACCCATGCATATGTCTTGTAAATACAAAGCTTTAATTAAAAAAAAATCCTAGTTAAGACTTCCTTTCATCCAGTGTCTTTTTAGCCTTTCCTAGACCAGGGCAGATTGGCTAAGTCTGGGAAAAAAACCCAAACCTACTGATTGTATATTACCCAGTTGCTGCTTATGGTTAAGGCTGAGTACTTCCAAAGAACTTTTTGTAGAGCTAATGGGTATCCATTTGCCTCTTCAGACATTCCCCACACCCTCTTTTTTTTTTTTGGAGTGGGGGAAGGATACTTTTTATCTTCACTTGAAATAAAGGTAACAAGAAGAGAAAGAGGGTAGGGGAAAAGGAAGTCTTGAGCAACATTGGAAAATGTCTGGCATTTTCCAGCTCCCTTTAAGTGAGATTTTTTTTTGATTCATCTTCTTCTGTGTCTGAAGTCTAAGAATGCCATGGTTCCTAATCCCCTGAAGTACCTGTCTTCTCAGCTGCCTCTATTTGGGTGCTCCCCTATCTCGACTTGATCCCCAGAGGCTGGGGAGCAGCATCTAATCCCCATCTTCTCCAGTGTCTCTGATTAGGTGACCTCTCCCACCTTGCCCGAGGAAGCTTGTGCAAGCATTCAGATAACCCCGTCGCCTCCTTATCCATGCAGGGTTTTGGCTTCTCTCTGGGCATTATTTTCAGAGTTCAGACTCCTGGTTGTGCATACTGAGGAGAAGCTGCTAATTTCTCATGCTGGACCCTTTCTGGTCTCTCTCTTTTCTGTTTCTTATTCTTTTCCCTTCCATTTTCCTATCCCTTTTTTAAACCAGGTATCCCCTTCTGTTTTTTCTCCTCAGTGACAAGGGTACAGAGGCAGAAAAGAGAAATTTGGAAGATAGAGTGTGATGGATGAGGAGAAATGATTTTTTATAATACTTAGGGTTAGGGGCATTAGAAGGAATAAAATTAAGTTGCAGTAAGCAATACTAAGGTTAGACTTGAGATATAACTTCCTACTGAGGATTATGGGCAACACTGGCACTAGCACAGATATCTGTGGTTCGCTTCCACCCAAAAGGAATTCTCAGGACTGTGCTGTCCTCAGAGAATGCCCTTCAGGACCTAATCTGGTGCCATTTTCCTTGGATATAGTTTCAGAATGGAAAGAAATTGAGATGGGTCTTCTTTGAGTTCTATATAAATCTACAAGTTCCATGGACTGTTAATATAATAAGCATATTCATATTTCTAGGCTCCAAAGAACTAAGATTCCAAGAGTCCCCACCCATGTTTTCCATCTCATGTCTCCAGATGGTTTTGTAAGACTATATTTACTCTAACCCTGGAATATCAGCCCTTGAAGCTCCTTCACCTCTGTATTCTGTAACTCTGCAAATACTCCTTTCCTTGGAAGCTGTTTCAAGACCCTCTCCTTCCATCAGATTTAGTTCAGTTCTGTGATTCAGCTCATTTCTCATTAGAGGATAATCAAGGGATTGTTTCTCAATAATCCCACTTTACACACACCTGTGCTTAATTGGGTCCTGCCAAACCCCTCCCCAGCTCCATTTGGGGAATCCAAAGGTCAGTTTTTGCTTAATACGACAGGCAGTGTTGGGTGACAGCATGGGACAGTATCCAAAAGGCAGGAGAAGCCTAGCTTTGAATCCTAGATCTGATTCTTCATAGCCCTTTGACTGTAGCCATACTTAACCTGTCAGAACCTCAGTGTTCTAATCCATAAAATGAGACAATAATACTTGCAGTGTACTATTTATCCCTAGGGATGTTTCGTGATAAGTACTTTGTAAACTCCTACATATCTGTGAATTTTTTTTGATTGTTTTTTAAAAAGCTTATACTGATCCCTTTGTTCCTGGCTTTAACATGTCCTCCCTTGATAGTAGAGAAAGTAGCTCCTAACTCTGAAGCCACCTATGGACTCTTCATCTTCCAAGAGCCCTGAGCTCTGGGTATGAATACACTTGCTGTCCATTGCAGTAATTAATTAATTTTATTTTATTTTAATTCTGAGATTTAGGGTGTTTTGAAGGCAAAATGCAAATTCATGCAAATCAACACACAAATTTATGCAACGACAACATGAAAATGTGTCCCCAGATTTCTTGGGAAAAAATTCTGGTGGTCTCAGCCAGTCCCCCAGCAGACTGTCTAGTTCCCAGGACTACACTATCTTCCTCTTTGTTTAGATTCTTAATCTGTGCTGGGTTATCGTCCTGGCCCATTGAGGTCAGTAATGCAGGCAGTCAGAAAGCAGGCTGACCATCCATTATCCTGAAACCTCTCTGCTTCCCAAATGCTCAGAAAACTCTCGTATCCCCTGTAATCAGCTTTCATTTGGAAACATAAAGTACTTCTTTACCATGTCCCTGAGTAACCCAGGCCTAGCAACATACCCAGGTGCTGAGTCTCAGATTCTGACCCACCTCCCTTCCTTCTTGTATGTCCATCCCAACCTGTACCCACCCAGAGGCCAAATGGATTGAGGTTGCTAGATTATACTCATTTAAAATGAGAAACAATACAAACCCAGTTTGTCGAATGTCTTGTGTGTGTGTTCAGATCTGATTTTCTGAAGAAAAAGGGCATATAATGTAGTGAGGGTTTGGGGGAAGGGGCAGAGCTTTGGAAGTTTTATGTAAGGCTGTCCAGTCAGCCTGTTAGTAACTTAGCTGCTGTTTTTCTAAAAAGCTTTTTATTTTCAAAACATATGCACAGACAATTTGACAACATTGACCCTTACATAGCCTTGAGTTTCAAAATTTCTCCTCCTTCCTCCGACCCTCTCCCCTAGATGGCAAGCAATTCAGTATATATTAAACATGTTAAAATATATGTTAAATCCAATATGTATAAACATATTTATACAATTCTCTTGCTGCACAAGAGAAATCAGATCAAAAAAAGAAAGTAAATGAGTATAACATAGCTATTCTTGAGGAACAGAACTCTACAAGCAATATGTAAGGATCTGTGGGGAAGGTTAGAGGGCAGAGGCAGAAGGGAGAAGATAGAAGGAGGGGGATTAGTTCTGTCAACTTGCAGAGTGTCATCAGGAAGATGGAAGCTTTGCAGAGACAGGAAGCTGGGATGGCTCAGACAAAGCAGGCTCAGCTCAGCTCAGGAGGAAAAACAAGAGGGAAAGGCTACCTTAGAGGAAGGAGCATCCCTCCTGCCCATTTCCACTCCCCTGGGGTGGAAGGGGCACAGCAATGTGCTCACTGGCCGATCACACACACCCACACCCACACAGAGGTAGCCGTGTTTTCCTCACAATCAGATTAATTTGAATGCACCCTAACAAATATCAGCAGAAGCCCCCATGAAGAATGGAGGTATGATTGGGAGAACTTCCAAACAAAGGTCTAACTCAATTCTTTGGTGATGGCTAAAAGGAGACTGGATATTCATTAGGTGAGTGAAAGGGCCCCTCTGACAAGGAATGGAGATGGATTAATAAAAAGAAGACTCAGTTATTTCATAATTCCAGGCACATTCATATTCAAATGCCAACATAAAAGGTCATGCAGAGACATAGTCAAGGATATACCCAAGTGTCCGTGGGAACTCCCAAGAGAAGGGACCACATCACTCTTCCCAAGATGCAAAGCAGAGCCGTGGATCACTCCTTCACCAGGCCTTCACCAGGCCTTTCTCCTTCTGCCTAGATGCCAAGTAGACACTGTCCCTGCCTCCCCACCAAGCTTCCCGGACAAGTCCATCTTTCCCCTGGCACTTTGGGCTGCCTCCTTTGTGCCATTCTGGCCAAACTCAGAACTCAACACCACCACAATGCACAGGGCCAGAATTCTGGCAAGTTTGTGTGTCAGAGAGTCTCTGGCATTTCCCTAGAACAATTCAAATTGCTTTTTTTACACCTCACTGCACTATGCCAACCCTGATTCACATTATTTGTGCACTCGCTAAGTGTACATTATCTAATCCGTCACCCTGTAAAACGCTGCAAGAGGAATCCGCGGCTCCTGTCTGCTGTTGACTGTGGGTCAGACACAGAAGCCTCCGTGCAAACATTTGTGCAAAACTGGAAGGAGGACAACCACAACAGCCCCAGTCCCCCACAGCCTGATGGCCAGAAGGGTAAGTTCTGCTGCTCCCAACTCCTGGAGCTGGGACTCTTCTGGAGGAAACAGCTTGACTGACTAGCCCTTGCATCTTCTCTTCCCATGGCCTGGTTTC
Organism: Sarcophilus harrisii; assembly: GCF_902635505.1. Classification (NCBI taxonomy): domain Eukaryota; kingdom Metazoa; phylum Chordata; class Mammalia; order Dasyuromorphia; family Dasyuridae; genus Sarcophilus; species Sarcophilus harrisii. Next base: position 493,024,766 of record NC_045428.1, read on the forward strand.
CCTGATGCCATCATTTTAACAGGAAGAGACAAGCAGGAGGGGGACTAAGTCTTTGATCCAAGCTATGTAGATTCCCTCTGACTGGAGCAAATGGGACAGGAGGGAGCTGGAGGCAAGGGGTTGTGGGAAACAGCCTTGGTCAGAAACACAAAGGTATAGCACATCCTTTGAAATTCTCACTCTCTGATGGAAAACAGGGTAATGGGATCATCAATTTAGAATAGAACGCATCCAAGAGAGCACCTAGTCTAACCCCCTTACTTTATAGATGAGAAAACAGACATGGAGAGGAACAGCTTTGCCCAGGGGTCATAGGGATGGTAAGAGACAGAGACAAGACTCCAAATCCAGCATTCTTTCCACCATTCCATCATGAGCATCCTGATAATCCTCTTTGATCCAAGATGCTCTGGTAAATTTGGCCAAGGTTTGAAAAGCAATGTTTTTTGATTTCTTTTTTTAACTTCCTGGGATTTTCCATGTTGATCATGGATCATTCAGGTACTATGAGAGAGACTGATTCTTCTGTCAACTTTCCCTCCTAACCAATTTCACTTGGGAAAATCTCAGCAAGGTCTTCAATAAAGCTAGATTTGGGGGAAAAATCAGCTACAACAAAGGGAATGGTAGATTCATGAAATACTTTTGACTTCCAAGGGTCATTCCACCTTTCTTCCTGCCTCTTCTGAACTCATTCAGATGGGATTCACTTAGGTTTTTTCTTTCTCTTTGGAAATCTACAATGTTTCTCACAGCCACACTGGAGCCCAGCCATTCTATTTTATCTGGGCTAAGTATATAATTCCTAATGGGAACAACTGACATCTTCTGTAGGCCACATGACAATATCTGAATATGGAACTCAGTTTCCTCTACAAGGAAACCCTCTGACTCATTTCTAGCAAGGAAGTCATCTACAATTTCATCAATGTATATTTTCTCATTCTCCATTTTTCTGTCCTATGTCAAAGTTACAATTCAAGTTGCTGAAGTTAAGTTTCTATATTCTGAATGTCCATAGATTCATGACACTGAACCAAAACCTGTGGGAAAGGAGACAGAATAACAAAAGAAATAGTTCTTGCTCTAGAGGGACAATGGATGGACAGATAGCTGTTTGTTCCAGCTGTTCTCTATTTTCACTTTAGCTCCAGAACTCCTGAAAGGCCTTTTGCAGCAAGCAATGCACAGGGGTCATCCAGCCAAGAGTCACGTTTCCTTCCTTTTGGCAGAAACCTGGCAGCCAGTAATTTTCACATAGGAGATCATCTCTATGAAAACTACGCATCCAGTGTCTTATTGACAACTCATTTTCTCCAACCTTCATTCTGTGGAGAGGCGACATTGTGTTCCAGCTGCCATATTGCAGCCACAACCCCTGATGCACCATCAATTATGAACGGCAATAATTATGCATGGGAAAGAAGCCACAGATAATGGGCTTCCATTAGATTAAGTAGTTATATGAATAAAAAAAAATAAAACCTATACTTCGGCTAATTAAACCCACTCACCATCTGATTAAGATGTGTTGTGAGACCATGGAAAAGGACCAACAACTAACTGTAAGTAATCCAACACAGATGGGAATTAATAGTATATTCCCTGGCACAGAGATAACAGATCTCCATAGAGGTTAATCAGAAACATTAATAAGCATTGATAGGATAGTCAATATCAAACAGCTGGCTCTTTAAAGTGCTGGCCAGGCCATATCCCCTTTAAGAATGACCTCTCCTCCTGGCTCTGCTTTGGATGGTGAGCAGAAGTAGGGGGAATAAAAGAAATGACCTTTTAAAGTCTCTTTTAGCAACAAGTTTTCTATCCCAGCTCTTTACCTATTCTTCAGGGAGTAGAGCTCTCAAGATTCATATTAGATAAAGAAATCCAGGGACTTACCCCAAATCACTGGGTCTAGAAATAGGCCCTTGATCCTGTAGCTGACTATTTTCTTGCTTTCTTTACCAAGTTATTCTATCTCCTGGGTATAGGAGGACAGCCCTTAGTAGGAAACATGCCAGGAGCTGAGAGTAGCACAGATGCCCTTCCTTTCTCCACCCCCCCCCACCCCAACCCCTCCTAACACTAATACAATAATAAGTGCTGAGTTTGAGAATTGCCCAGGAATCAGACCTAACGTGGAATCTAGAGAATAGAGGTATGAATATATCCAATCTAAATTATGTTTATGGGTGTCAACTTATATTAATGACTCTGAGTCTAAGCATAGCATGGACTCATCCGCCCCTAGTCCTCCATGTTTCAGGGCAGACAATACTAAGGAAATCTTATAGAAACAGTTGTGACGAAAAGGATAAGACTGTCTGGTCTATTATGAGAGTCAGAAGAGATGAAGGCAGGGGATGGCTCTCGCCCAAAGTGTTTCCAGTGCCCACTTAGGCGTCAACTCTCCGAGCTGTCTCTGTCCTTTGGAGCAGCTGTGAGGAGAGCACCCAGGCCCTGTCTTCTAATTACCACTAATTAGGTAAATGCGAAGATCTGCACTCTTTCCCTTCCTCCTCCTTCCCTTCCCTCCTCCCTCTCCACTCCCCTCTCCCCCAAGGCAACTGAGAGATTCTGAGAGAGGTCAACTCAAGGCTTTGCAGAATGGAGACAGGCAAGGACAACATGGGATGAATACCAAACCAGCTTCACTTCCAGGAAAGGAGGGAGGGAAGGAGAAACAGCAGGAAAGAGGGCAAGTCAGGCTGGCTTCCCACACGGCACGGGGAGAAAAGACGGAAGGACCTAAGTCACTTTTCCACCCGGAGTCCCAAGCTCTCTCTCTCTCTCTTCCGAGCAGAAGAGGTAGCTTGCCAGAGGAGACTACAGTCAAACACGGTGAGTGTTTGCACTGTTTTAAGAGTCCTTAGTATAGGATCTTTGTGCTAGAAGCACTTTCAGTATCTACTAGATAGAATGCTTTCTTTTAAGTGTATCTGCCTGGCTCCTTTTTTAGGGTGACTGTGTCTGCAAGGCAGGGACCTTGGCTTCTATGACACATTGTGGATGCTTAATAATTGCTCTGTGATAACAGAGAGGGCTCTGTTTCCAACACTTCCCTAAGGCTATCTTGTGGGAGACAGAGTCTCATCAGCCCTAGTGTCTGGGATGTGGTCATGAAGCCCAGTGAGCTCTCAAATGGGGATAATAATATTCTGGTTTTTATAGACATTTCTTTCAGAAAGCTGAAATTTCTGCTTTTAAAAACAGATCTCTTTCCTATTCCTTCCTTCCTTCCTTCCTTCCTTTTTTTCAGATTCTTGTGTGGCAGAAATTGGGAGACTTGAATTTTTCCAGTAAGTAGAAGTATGCTGTTAGGCAATTCAATTATCCTGGTGGGGCTTGTTTCCTCATTGATGGAATGAGTTAGGTTTGGCAATCTCTTCACTCCCTCTCATCTGTGAAATTAGATCATTCTATGAGAAGAATAGGGAAAGGAGCAAATATTCCCATTTTACAGATTGAAAAATTGAAATTTAAAGAGAAGATTAATGCAATTTTGCATATTTGCCGAAGATGCAGATTGAACCCAACTTTTTTTTTTCTCTCTCTCTTTCTTTCTTTCGCTGATTCAACTGAGGTTAAGTGACTGGCCCAGGGTCACACAGCTAGGAAGTGTTAAATGTCTGAGGTCAGATTTGAACTCAGGTCCTCCTGACTTCAAGACTGCTGCTCTATCCACTGCATCACCTAGCTTCCCCCAAGTCCAACTTTTGTAATGCCATATCCTATATACCTTGCTTGGAATTAAATATAATTCCCAAAGATCCTCAGAAACTTTCCTACCCAAGAAATTCAACCTCTCTGAAAATGGTTCAGAAGTGATACCTGGGGAAATCCTAAATATTGGAGACACAATTTTCCTTTGGGCTGTGTGGGAGCCTTCAAAACCTTCCTTTTGCACCCCAAGGCATCAGACATTCACAGCTGTTGAAGGGAGAGGGACATCATTTTGCTGCCACAACTCCTTCTATTTCAAAAGAATGATGGGCCCTGTCACTGATTCAATCTGCTCCCAACTCTCCTGAACAAGGCACTTCTCTTGGCAGCTCTGGATTAATGGGCTGGCTCTTCTATGATGAGGTTTCCAGGGTTCGTGAACTTCTCAGGCTCAGATCTTCCCAGTAGAAACACACCAGGTGCCAAATATTTCTCATGTCCAATCCCCCTTTGAAGTACCCTCTCCCAAAGTATCCTGTTTCCTCCTTTCTTGCTGCAGAGCCATGCCCTCTCCTTGTCCTTCCTTGACAATGGTATCTTGGGATAGAAAAATTTCCCAGTCTTAATGGTAGTGATGGAAGGGAGGCTTCTGTTCACATCAGTATTTGAACGGGATAAGGTCTTAATCAGAGACTAGGGAAAGGGAATTCCTTTAATACTTTGTTCCTAAGTATTGCCAGAGAGAATCAGAATGGTATAATGGAAAGAGCATTAGAGCCCAAACTCTACTACTTATTCATTGTATGACTTTGGACAGGTCAATTTACCATTTTGAATTTTAGCTTTCTTGTCTCTAAAATAAGGATAATAAAAAAATCTTCCCAATCAATGTCAAAAGGCTATTTGGAGGATTGAAGGAGAGAATATCTAGGAAAGCATATTATAAAGTATTCTACAATGCAAGATTGAATTATTATCACAGTATGAGCAAAACAAGCAAATCCATCAATTTGTATTGTTTATATTGATGAATCACATCAACATATATCTAAATCAATGAAAAATAATAATACCATGCAACACTATCTAAATGCTGCTGTGTAAATTACAGCTGTATCTTGAGACATTGGTCAAAGCTGATGAGAACCCTAAACTTGCTGAGTCCTTCTTTGCCCCTTAGCAGCTCAGCAGTCAAAGATCAAAGATTCTGCATATTAAGGTACCAGAGCAAACCACCAGAGCTAAGTGAGGGCTGGTCCACTTTGAGTTGTGTGAAACTTCTCTTCTTCCTTTGGGCCAGATACCAGTTGAGACCTTCATTTAACCATTTCTAAGGGCATTGGGGGGAAAAAGGGAGTTTGAGAATGAATTTAAACTTGCACAAGCATACAAAGTATATATAGGATGGTTCCATCATTATTCCTTACTTTCCCTATGTGTCCAGTCCATTTTTTTGATGATATCCCTGATATTTCTACTCTTACCTGATTTTTTGTTTGTCATGGGTTATGATCTGTTCACACCTATCATGTACCTCACCATTGCTCTTTGAGTGATACTCAAATTCAGTTCATTGGAGGCTGTTGCATTTTTTTTTTTTACTCATAGTATCACCAGAAGAATTCTGATGTTTAAAAATGGATTCTATTTTTTCCTTCAGGGAAAAATTCTGATCCCATTGCTCATTTCTAGACTGAATTCATTGTCCATTTGCATTATCTGTCCAAAAAGCGTGTACTGTATTGATGGAGGTTCTCTTGACATTTACATCCAACTCAGAGAAATACTCTGATGCTGATTTTGTCAAGAATCTGAGCCTGAGCTCTTGAAGGCTATTCCAAAGGAATCTAAGCTCTACCAGATTGTAAAGACTTTGAGTATAGTCCAAGGAACATACTAAATCTCCTTTCTCAGGATCAACCTAGCTAACTACAGCAAGGCTATTCAATAAATCAACCATTCTTTGGTCATGGAAAAATCTTTGATCATGGAAAACCATAGCAATTTACAAATATGTAAATATTTACAAATATGCAAATACCTTTTGGAATTCTCTCTGCCAAAGACAGAACAATTGAAAATTGTTTTCTTGTCTTAATGACAATTTTACTCTTCAGAGTAGAAGAGTAGAGTTCCTCAGTAGAGGAACTACTATTTCCTAATATATAGGAAGTCAAAAGATATGAATAAACAGTTCTCCAAAGATGAATTAGAAACTGTAAAAATATGCACGAATTGATGTTCTATCTTATTCGTAATACAAGAAATACAAATTAAAACAATGCTGAGATTTTACCTCACACAGAACAAATTTGCAAAGATAATGAAAGATAGAAATGGTCTATCCAGGAGAGGCTATGAAAATAAAGGTAAACGTATATACTGTTGGTGGGGCTTTTAATTAGTCCAATAATTTTGGGGAGAAATTGGAATTACATTTTTAAAGTAGTAACTTAATCCTTTGGCCTAGAGATCCTAATGCTGGGCATATAACACGAGGGCATATCCTACAAGATAGTCAAATACAAAAGGAAAATCCCTTGTGTGACAAAATATTCGTAACAGTAGTTATAGTAGTAGCAAACAACTGGAAACAAAGTGGTACTGATGATTAGGAGAACAGCTAAGCAAATTGTAGCATATGAATGAAGAAAAAAATTGTGCTGTAAGCAATGAATTTGAAGAATTCAGAGAAATACAAGAAGAGTTGTATGAAACTAGGCAGAGTTTATTAAATCAGTAAAACAAAATAAATCTGTCTTCCTCTTTTGTTGGAGAGGAGGAACACCATAGAAGTAGAAAGCAACAAATACCAGCAGATGGGCATGATATATTTATTGTGAATAAATCTTATTCCTCCCTTTTATAAAGGAAGATTCACTCACTAAGAAATGAGAAGAGGTATATCTGAAAATGACAGTTATGTAAAAACAAAAGGAACCAGTAAAACATTTTAAAAGGGTAGAGAAACCAATAAATGAAAGTGCTATTCTAGATTTAATTCTTCTCCACCAGGAAAAACTAGTTTCAGAAGTTAGAAATTATAGGAACTTTGGGGGAAGGTGAACATAGCCTTTTAAAATTTATGATTGAGTAGAGTAGAGCTGAACATAGTATAATATATACACTAGAATTTGGGTGAACAGATTTCAAAGAGTTCAGAGAAAGAATTGAAAGAATCCCACACACCAAAATTCTACAGGAGGTGTCAAACTAAAAAGCAGAGGAGGAAATTGCTTATGGATAATTAACCAAGTTAGATACTAAAAAGAGTAGCTATAATGCAGGAAGAATAGCAATTGAGACACCCAGAAGTATACAAGTACAAAATCCATGAAAGAAATCAGTAGTAAAATCCTTGGCCTTGAATATCTATACAAATATGTCTACAATTTAGGCAACAATCAAAAGGAACTAGAGGTATTAACTCAAACAGCAAAATTTGCCTCTTAGATAACATAGAAAATTGAGGAAATGAAAGCCATGACTGGAAAATGATTTTGCTAGGTACCTTATAAAAATAGATTTTTTTAAAAGAAAGAATATATTAAGAAGATATTCTTTTATGAGACATGACAAAATTTAGAAATTAGAATGGGAAAGATTGGTGAACAGTGGAGTGAAAATTAATGGAGGAAGAAACTGAAAATAATTTTGTTCATGAAGGGATAGCACAGACCACCTGGGCAGAAAGAAGATATAGATGAGTTAAAGGAAAAACATAAGCCTGGCACAGAAACATAATATATTATCCAGGTATGTGCTGAAATATTCTCTCTGCTGAAAGATGAGTAGAATTTAACAATTTCTTGATTTGCTTAGTAATAATTCTATCCCTCAAAAGGTGACAGAACCAACAAAGAAACATTTTTGTTCTGTATCTTATTGTTAACAACGGGGAAAAATTAGTTGCTGGGCTGGAAATTATGGGAAACATTTTTAGAGAAATGTCTACAGTGTATTAGAACATGTTGAAGGAGAGGAAATTTGGGTATCATCAGATTGTAAAATATATTTGGGAAAACATATTTCAAAACCTTCAGCAGAAAGTAGGTAGAACATGCTGGACTAAAATTCTGTAAAATCAGCCCAGAAAGGATAGGAAGTTTCCAAGAATGAAATATATAAATATAAAAGGAAATAATTCCAATAAAGAAGAAAAAAGAGTTGTTTCAAGTGAATAATGTATACCCATTTGGATTATCATATCATTTATTAAAAAAATGTTAATTGTGTTTCCCTTTTGTTTGCCCTTATTCCCTCAATTTCTTTTCCTTTTCTTGTAGGTAATATTTCTAGCACTATATAAATAGTAATGGTGATATAGATATTCTTGCTTCATACCTGATCTTATTAGAAAGGCATGTGGTTAATCCCCATTGCAATAATGCTGAGTCTGGATTTTAGATAAATACTGCTTACCATATTAAAGAAAGATTCACTTGTTCCTATATTTTCAACTTTTTAAACGCAGAAATTTGTTTTATTTTTTCCAAAGCTTTTTTTGCATCATAGGTTTTTATTGTTGTTAATGTGACTCACTGTGTTGATACTTTACCTAGTATTGAGCCAATTCTCTCTTCTATTTGGAGATATAGAATTGGTTGGTTGTCTTTCATTCTCTAAGAGGACCAAAATGACATCACTATGTTATAGTGTGTCTAACTATGGCTGATCTTACCAGTAAGAACTTAGAATACGCTACCACAGGTTAGACATAAATGGATTTTCTAAATCTGCACATCCCAAATTTCTTTTGAGCTACTTCATTTCTGCTTTGCTCATAGAGGACAGTGCCTTCTTTGATACAAGTAAACCATATTGAGGGATATTTTGCCAGCATCTCGCATTTCATGAAATCAATTCCAAAGTTCTTAAGAGAGACCTTGAGGGTGTCCATGTATGGTTTCTTCTGTCCATCATGTGAATACTTGTCTTCTGTGATCTCTCCATAAAATAGTTTTTTAGGCAAATATTCAAAGACATTTGAACAATGTATTTAGCCCATGGGAGTAGTACTCTGCAGTAAAGTCTGAATTCTTGGAAGTTTATTTGAGAAAGGAACTCAGTTGTTTGCTATCTTATCCTGTCAGGTAATTTTCAGAATCTTCCTAAGACAAATTAGATGAAAATGATTCAATTTCTTAGTGTGACCCTGATAGACTGTTTAGCTTTTACAGGTATTTAACAATGAGGTCAGCACAATGACTCTGGACTTTGGTAGTCAGTCTAATACTTCTTCTGTCCCACATTTTCCTTTGAAGCCTCCAAAATACTGAGCTAACTTAACAATGAATGCATTAACTTCATTATCAATATATACATTCCTGAAAAGCATAGTGCCACAGTAAATGAATTTATCCATAGTATTCAAAACTTCTGTATTTGCTGTAAGCAAATATATATGAATGGTATGGTGCTGGTTGGTGGATCACCTGTGTTTTCTTGGTGTTAATTGTTAGGTTAAAATTAGCACAAGCAGCAGAGAATTGATTAGTTGTTTCTCAGCTTCAGAGACTGCATTGAGGGCACAATCATTTGTGCAACAAATATATGCAACAACTCTCTCCACTTGGGAGATATAAATTCCCTTGTGAACTGATTTGGCTTTATCCAAAAAGTTTTGGTATATTGTCTCATTGTTGTCATTTTCTTTGGTGAAATTTTCTCTTGTTTCTACATTATGGTTTTTAATGTACTAGCTCTTTTAGAGTAAATTATTTAATTTCTTTGTAAATTGCATCCTTTCTTCATGACCATTTATTGATTATAATTTTTATTGCTGTGTGGTCAGTAATGGGTGTTTAATATTTCTACATTTGTTTTTTAAGTGTTTATGTTCTAACATATGGTCAATTTTTGTAAATGTACCATAGCAATGTTGAGGATATGTATTATATCCCTTTCTGTTGTCATTCAGTAATTATCAAATATTTATCAGAGCTAACATAAAAAAATTCTTTTTGAGTTCTTAACTTCTTTCCAATTTATCTTTTTGTTAGATTCATTGAGGTCCAAAAGGAACACATTGAGGTCACCAATTATTATAATTTGCTGTATTTTTCTTCCTGTAATTAGATTTATTTTTCCTTTATTTAAATTTTATTCCCTTCTCTCTCTCTTTCTCTCTCTCTCTCTCTCTCTCTCTCTCTCTCTCTCTCTTTTCTTTCTTTCTTTCTCTCTTTCTGTGTGTGTGTGTGTGTGTGTGTACATCTATACAGGTTAATATTATTTCATTCTCTAGAGTGCCTTTAAGAATAATATTATTGGGGGAGGCAGTGTGTTTGTGTGTATATATATATCTACATATGTGTACATAAATATAACTTTTTAAATTATAGCTTGCTTGGGTGTAGTGGAATGATGAAAGAGAGAAAAACAACAAAGTAAAAAAGATTCTCAGTAGAGAACAAAAGAACAATTTACAAGGAAGTAAAGAAAAGATGGATATTCATCAATATAATTTCTTCTACTAATACGTATGCTTTCTTGAACTAGTAATGTTATATAATTTGAATTCTCCCCGATGATCTGTTGGTCATGTGACAATGTTCTCTTTTGCTTTGTTTTATTTTGTTTTGGTTTTCCTTTTCTAGTTTTCTCATTCTTTTTAAAAAATAAAATAAATTTAATAATTTAATATTATACACACACATATATTCCCCTTTTCCAGCCTCTAAAAAAGAATAATATTGTTTCCTTATTGTCTATTTTCACTGTCTGAGAATATCATTGTATACCTGTTTTCGTTTGGTTTTTTATTTGTCTAAAGTATAACAAATTGTGATTTAGTCTCACTCTTTAAATCTGCGTGAATATATTTCATATGTTTTTCTTATATACCACATATTGTTAAGTTCTGCTTTCTAATCCATTCTACTATCCTCTTTCATTTTATAGGTAAATCCATCCCATTCATGTTAAAAGTTATAATGGCTGTTTTTGTACTTCCTTCTACCATATCCTCAAAAAATTTCATCCTTTGCTTAGAATAAGATAGTGAAAGAGAAGAAAAATGATCCTTCCCAATGAACTATGATCAAAGTGTTATGCTTCTATATCATGCTTATTCTTTCAGCATCTGATCCAAACCATGATACCTGATTCTTATATATATATATATATTTTTTTTTTCCTTTTATTCTCCCAATTACAATCTACCCTCTGATTTCATGGTTTGTTTTCCTTATAATGATTCCCTTCTCAGTTTTCCTTTGTAAATCCCTTTCACCCCAATCCTTGTCACTTCCTGTTTCTTTGTTGAACTTAATAGACTTCTAAATCCAACTTTTTCTGTATATGTATTTACCTAGAAGGGAGGGTCCATTCCCTCCACCCCTTACTCTATGCTTATATGCTCTTCTTGCTCACCCAATTATGAGAAATAAAAAGTTCCATCTGTTATCCTTCAATTCTTTTCTTATGTATTTCTTTTCCTTCCTTTATCTTTGCTTTCTAATGCCATTAAAATAAAATAAAACTATTCACTATCTATCTATATTAAACTCTCCTCTGTGACAATTATATATAGAATTCTGAGGGGACAGTTGTCTTGTCTTCTCCTATTAGGATGTTAGCACTTCAGTATTGTTTATCCTTTCTAATAACTCAAATGTATTTGTTTGTCCTGACACTTATGTTTGCATTTCAAAGTTTCTACTCATCTCTGGTCTTTTCATCAGAGATGTTTGACAGTCTTTTATTGCATTATTTTCCCCCCTGTAGGATTATACTCAGTCTTGCTGGGTAAGTTATTCTATTCAAGCCTTAATCTTTTTCCTTTTGCAATATAATTTTTTCAGATGTTAAACATGAAAACAAAATGACTAGAGGAAATTGTGGGATCCTTGAAGGAGAGAAAGTCAAAATACAATAGACATAATTGTATGGGATACCTGACATGTGGAACTTCTTAGCATCAGGAAGATAGACAAAGTGGCCATCCAAAATGTCTCTGCCTCCTGATCTTCAAGTTGAGATCATTCCAACTTCAAGCAATGCATAGAAAGCAGGCAGGTATAAATGGTCAGGCTAGATCCATGATGGGGATGTGCTAGTAAGATGACATATATAAAATACATTGTAATCCCTAACCATTATCTGTATGAACTTAAGCTTATCTTAAATTAAATAATATATTGTAGTTACAGTATCAAGAATCCTCCCTAGGCATGATGCTGACATTACATATACATTAGCCTTAGATTCCAAGTCCTAGAACTTGATTCTTTCTTCTCCTTTAATATCCTTTCCTCAATATTGCATTAAGCTCTGCTAATGTGACCTTGGAATATGGATGTGCTAGTATCAGCTCATGCAGGGCTATGATTGCCAATTGTTAAATTTTCAGTGTGAGTTTTCACATCTCAGAAATCAGGAAAAGTCACAAATCAGGGCTTGATTTATTGTTTTGTTCATTGTTTAGACTTAGGGAAGTGATGAAGAAAATATTAATACTGTAGATTAAACTTTAAAATGTTGTGGATTTTCAAAAAGCTCATTATTAAATATTTACTCAAATACCACTGTCTTGAGGTGGTACATTAAAGAACATGCAGCTCCTAAGGAAAGGAAAGTGATAATGATGCTATTGTTCACTGCTTTGAACAGACAGAAACATGTACAGTTCATTTCTGGGACCACATTTTAGGAAGGATTTTGATAACTTGGGGAGTATGTAAAGGGGGACATTTGGAATTGGTGAAAGGCCTTGAGTCCATGTTACATACAGAGCAGTTGAGGGAACTGAGGACTATTTACCCTAGAGAAGACAAGACTCAGAGCAGAAATGGAGTGGGAGATTATAGCTCTGTTCAATTACATGGAGGAAGGGCTATTGTTTGGAAAAAAAAGATATTAAGCTCGTTCCCTGTGGCCCCAAAGGCTTAACTAGAAGTAATGGGCAAAAGTTGCCAAAAAAAAATTTAGGTTTGATATAAAGAAAAACTCTAATAAGCAGAGCTGTCCAAAAGTGAAATGAACTTTTTTTGAGATATGGAGAACTCCCTGTCTTTGAGAAATTGAAGTAATGACTAAATGACCAATAAATGGCAAAATGGATAGTGTGCTGGACCTGGAGTCAGAAACACCTGAGTTCAAATCTGCTCTTGGCTACTTAATAATTCTGTGATCCTAAGTAGGTCACTTAACTGCTGTATGCCTCAGTTTCCTCAACTGTGAAATGATAATACCTCCCAGAGTTGCTCTGATAAGAAGATGAGATATTTGTAAAGTGCTTTAGCAAAGGTATTTAACAATTGCTTCATAAACACTTTTCCTTTTCCTTCTTCTAGAAGAAAATATTATTTAGATATGGGTCTAAATAAATAGGTAGGTAGATAGATAAGTAAACATTTTTTAAACTAAGTACTGACTAGGTGCCAGTACTTTGTTATATGCTGGTGATAGAAGCATCCTATCCTCAGGGGTACTGAAAAGGAGGAAAAGATCTGATTTCTGGCCAGATAGGGTAAAAATGTCTTCTATCAGAGCCAGGGTGGGAGGGGGAGAAGGGGAATTAGGCATAGAGTATAATTTGCTGGTGGGATAGAGACAGGAGTATGCTGGTAAATATTTAACAATTGATTTTCTTGGAAATTTTATTCACAACATATCTTTAAATTTATATTATTAACATTTTCTTCACTTAAGTCTAGACTATCAACAAAAACAATGTTTTTGAGATATAATTCTGCACAATGAAAATAATAATAATTGGTTCTTATGAATCAATACAAGTTAGCTTCAGTACATCCCTGAAAGAAGATCAGACAATGGAGGCCATGATGAGGAAACAAAAGGATGATGAGTTTGTCACTTGGTCCCTTCCGGTTCAGAAATTCTTTGGTTCTGTTACTTGGCCTCCCATTCATTTTCCCTTCACACTAACTCAACCTTCCTTTCTTTCTCCTCTACATGACCCTACATGACATGACAGATATCATCAGTGTTTAGTAATAATAATAACTGACCTATATATAATATATAGGTAGATATAGATAATGTCCTCATTTTAAAGATAAAAAAATTCTTTGACCCCTCTGCAGTTTTTGACACTGTTCACACTGGCACTGTATTCTATTCTCTCCTGGTTCTCCTCCTCTCTATCTGACTATTCCTTCTCTGTCTCATTTTCTGGATCTTTCTCCAGATCACATCCTTTAACCATAGGTGTCTATTAGGGTTCTGTCTAAGCCCTTTTCTGTTCTCTAGGCTCTTTTCTTCACTTGATGATTTCATCAGCTCTCATAGATTTAATTCCTATCTCTATGCTGGTGATTCTCAACTCTCCCTATCCTGCCCCAATCTTTCAGCTATCCTTCAATCTCTTGTCTCTAACTGCCTTCCAGACATCTCTAACTAGCTGTTCAGTAGAATGGACTTAAGATTGAAGTCTTAAGCTCAGCAAGATCCAAAATGGAGCTCATGACCAATCCCCGCTTGTATCTTCCCTGTTACTATATAGAGCAATAACATCCTTCCAGTCCCTCAGGCTCACAACCTGAAAGTCATCCTGGATTGTTCAGTCTCTCTCATCTCCCATATCCAAGTCATCGACTACATCTGTCAATTTTCCCTTTGCAGCATCTCTTCAATACACTCCCTTTTCTCCTCTGATACTACTACCACTCTGGTGCATACTCAACAATAATAGCCTGCTATTGGCTCTACCTGCCCCAAGTATACTTCACTCCATTGTCTATTCAGCCACTAAAGTGATTTTCCTTAAGTGCAGATAAGTCTATATCATTTCCCTTCCTCACTCAATAAGCTCCAATGATACCCTAACATTTCTAGGATCAAATACAAAATATTCTGTTTGACATTCAAAGTCCTTCATAACTAGCTTCCTCCTACCTTTCTAATCTTATACCTTCCTCCCCAAAACATAGTCATCTATCTATTCACCTGACTTTCTGACTTTTTCATGAGGACACTCTATCTCTCACCTCCAGGCATTTTCTCTGGGTGTCCCCCATGCCTGGAATGTTCTCCTTCCATGCTGACTACTGATCTCCTTGGCTTCCTTTAAATTTCAACTAAAATCCTATCTTCTACAGGAAACTTTAACCAACCCTTCTTAATTCTGGTGGTTGCTCTCTGTTAATTATTTCCTATTTTTTCTGCTTATAACTTGCTTTGTTATTTGTTGACTTGTCTCCTTCGCTTGAATCTAATTTCCTTGAAGGCAGGGACTGTCTATTGTCTTTTTTTGTTCCTCCCAGCATTTTGCTTGTGGGTTTTTTTTTTTTTTTTTTTTTTTTGCTATTTAAAAAAAATACAACATATGTAAACATCTTTTCAGTCATAAGGCTTTGTAAAACAGCATAACAAGCAGATACCTTAAATTTGTGCAGTATAAGCACTTTATATTGTTTACTAACAGTGATCGCCTTAATTTATCTTTTATCCTAGTAAGACTATTCAATCTATATGAAAATAAACACAATCATATTATGCTATAAACAGCAATATATTAAAAGAAGTCACAAATTTACAACAGATCTTGATCATCTCTTCCACTTCCCACCCCGAAATCTGTAGTGGCATGTAAGATTGAATCCACACTTTGATAGATAATTGTCTTTATAATACATTTTCATATCTTAGTTCATCAGAAGACAAATTGACCTACAAAAACTACTGAAGAATATAAAGGATGTTTAGTTAGGAAAGGAAGTATTATAAAGGAATACAGTGCAAACATTTTTTTTTTGCATTGTGTTTAACAAATATTGATTGATTGATTGAGGAAGTTAAATGACTTGGCTAGGATCACACAACTAGTAAGTTATCTGAGACATAATTTCAACTCAGATCTCTCCTGATTCCAATCTAGGGATCTATCCATTATACCAAAATTTCTTAAATTGTGGATCATGACCCCATATGGGATTGTGGAACTGAATGTGGGGGTTGCAAAAAAATTGGCAACAGTAAAAGGTATCAAATATTCTGCTAAGATTTAATTCTTTACGTAAAAATAAATAAGCACATTCATCTCATTAGTATGCAGATTTGCTTTTATTTTTAATAAATGGGAAATTTATGTATATACTAAAGGATTGTTTTAAAATAAATTTCTTTATGATTTATTATGAGTAAATGTTTTATTTGCATATCTATTTTATAGACCTATGTATTCAGAGTCACAAAAATTTTGGGGTAAAAAAATAAAAAAATTTGGGTAAAACAAGTGAAGAAAGTTTAAGAAGCTCTGCATTATATCAGGTATCTATCTATCTATCTATAGGTTGACCTATATAAATATATCTGCATTCATGTATACAGAGATTTATCTATATTTACATATATTTATATATTATAGCTATAATGTATATATCAATATCTATGATAGAATTATTATACAGATCTCTCTATAGATACCTATATAGATAGATCTATATGAATAAAACTATTCAATCTGTTTGTTTATCTTTTATTAATCTAATTTTTGGCAGTTGTGTGAAGGATGAGAGAAGAGAATGGAAGCAGGGAGATCAATTATGAGGCTAACAAAATAGTTGAATATGTATGTGTAAATATCCATATATTATTGTTATATGTATACACATATATAATTATTATATTTTATTAGCATCTATATATACACACATAGTTGTATTTTGTTATCATTTCTATAATGTACATATACATGCAAATTGTTGTATTTTAATAGCTTCCTGTGAAGGATGGTGCCAAAATAATCTTCTAATGCACAAATTTGACCACAAGTCTTGGTTGACCTTTTTCATTTAGTACCTTCTTGTGACTGTTATGATTCACCTTCAGCTTCCAGACAATACTGGAGTATTCATTGAAATTAGGTTAAATATCTGATAGAGCCAGTATGGTCATTGTTTTTGTTTTTGTTTTTGGTAATGTTCCTGGAACTACTAGTGCCGCTCTGATTTGGGGAGTCACCCTATGTAAGCTGAAGAAATTATTACATTCAATCTAGTTTAGTACCCTCACTTTTATTTTCAAGCTTTCTTTAAAATATAACTATTTACATCCTCATGAATTTTCATGTCAAAAATTAAAATGATATTTTTTTCTCTCATTATAACTTTCACAAAAGGCTTAAACCCTTTGACTCCCCTTCCAGTATAGCAATAGCTTTTGTCAAAGTTATTCTCAGGCTATTTTTTTCCATACCTATGCTGAGAAGCTGCTTCATCCTGCATTAACTGCTACCTCCCCATATGACTGACCATATATCATTCTTAGGTTAATTATGAGAAAGAGCACTCCATGGGTTTCTCCCCAGACAACAGGCACCTACATTTGAGACTGATGAGGCTCTTGGATGTTTGCCAAGTTGAGTTGCCTCAAAGACCGATCATGAGTGCTTTAAAGACAGTCCATTAGCTCAAGTATGTGCACCCTGGCCGATTAGCATTTTAAAATCTTCAATAACACTTGAAGATCAGGGGCCTTACTGGTAAGGAGTAATGTCAAAGGCAGAAATCTTTCTCTAAATAAGCAAGAGGCATCCAATCTCAAGTTTTATTCCTGCCAAAAACATCCTGCAACATTTACATGGACACTAGTATTTACATGGACATGAAAAAGATTGTCAGAAGAACCAGAACTCTATAGGCTTGGGCTGTACCCTATCTGGAAACACTCAAGGAAACTTTGCTACCATTCACACTCCCTGAACTCCTATTTATACAAGATCCTATTGACTATAACTCATATTCTTCAACAAAACCCAATGGAACATATATTAGTTGCATGTTGGATTGTTTTTCTGTTTTTTAGGTTATTCCCCATACTTGGAATGAAAGAATAAATACATAAATATATAAAACACATCCAAAGTCTGATGCTGTGTTGGGAGAACAAATAGAAAAGAAAGAAATCCCTGCTCTCAAGGATTGCACATTCTAATGGGGAGAAATACAAATGGAAGATTTCAAATTACAAATTAGCTCAAAAAGTCCCATTTCCTTAAGATACAGCCACAAAGCAGATGCTAATGTATCTTATTTAATGTCATTTCCGCTGATAAAATCTTACCAGTTTCTGATGTTGAACCATTAGGCTGCTCCAAGGACTTTGGTGGTGAGAACTAAGTCTTCAACTGATGTGGCTGCAGCAACTACAGAGCCAGTGGCCAAGCTGTATCTCTCCAGAGGAGTTAGTCCCTAGGATGATGGAAGTGTTGCCATTCTCAAGCCTCATAGATTCAAGGTCCCGGGTGGTCTCCGTCAGGGTCTGAGGAGAGGTAGTGGTTAAGGTGAAGGTGGCAATTTGAATTTTTTGGCACATGTTTCAGCTGGGTTGGCTTGCCTGTCCTGTGTGACCAAGCATGCATCACAATTCTCATCCCTACTTGTTGAAATTGTCCTTTTTCTTTAGGGCCCCACGAAGATAACACCTCTAAGAAGCTGCTTTTGATCATTTCCTTCTTGAAATTGCTAAAAGTTCTTGGACCTTTTCTTTCTCCTGGCATTCTACTTTGTTACATTCTTATTTACATACATGTAGTAAATCTAATCTCTTTAGATTATAAACTCTTTGAGGCCACGGATTGTGTTATTTTCCATGTTTTTATCCCTACTGTTTGTACAGGAGAATGGAACTGAATTGACTTAACCTAATGGAAGAAAGCCAAATTGGTCTGTTTCTTCAAATGTTGTTACCCTTTTTCTATTGTTAGCACATGCAATTCTTTTATCACAATCTATTGACATCTGAGAGTTGTTAACCGGGGTCCATAAATCCCCAAGGGGTCTATGAATAAATTTCACTGTGTCCATGAACTTATATGGGAAAAAACACATCTTTATTTTTCTATTATATAATAGGAGTTATCTATTTTTGTTTTTGTGATCATTTCTAGATTTTGGTGAAAAATATTTTCACCTTAGTCATAGCTAGGAAAGGTACCTCTTTCTATTCTCCTTTAATTTTATTTTTGTTTTGAACTTTTATATTCAGGTCATATATCCTCTGGGAACTTATGGTATATTGTATAAAAAGTTGGTCCAAATCTAATTTCTGCTAAACAAGTTACCAGTTTTCTTATCAGTTTTTTTTTTTTTGTCAAATAGAGGATACTTTTCCATATCTAGTTGTTTCTATTGAACTACTTTTTATTTTTGTTTAACAAGAACCACATGATTTTGAAAACTACTGATTTAGAATGTTTTTGAGTTCTGGTTTCTTAGTATCTCTAAATGAAAAGATTATTGTTTTGACCTGAGACTTTAGGATGGACCTAAAGTCCAAACTTAAGGGGCTTTGCTTCCTCCATAGCCAGAGCAGCTGAAAGAGTTGGCCTTGTCTGAGGCTTGAGGCAGAAACTGGCAACTGAAATCTGGAGTCTTTACCATCTAATGACTGACCCGAAGAGTCTCAATTCCTCAAAACTTCCTTAGACTACAAACTGTCAAATAATACTGTGGAAAGAGTATTAGTTCTAGAGTGAGACATTTGTAGTTGTGATTGTTGTTCAATCATGTCTGACTCATTATGACCCTATTTGAGGTTTTCTTGGTAAAGATATGAGAGATTTTGCCATTTCCTTCTCCGGGTAACTTTAAAAATGAGGAAACTGAGGCATAAGGGATGAAGTGAGAGCCAGTAAGTGTTAGGGATCATATTTGAACTCGGGTCTTCCTGACTCCAGACCTGGAGCATTATCTATTGTACTACTTAGGTGACCATAGCTTAAGAAGACCTGGATTCAAAACTTACCTCTTATGCTCACTATCTCTATAACCTTTGTTAAATAGCTTAAATTCTGTGAGCATCATTTTCCTTATATAGAAAATGGGAAAATTATACTAGGTCACTTCTGTGGTTCCCTCCAGTTCTAAATGTATAAACTTAGATTGATCTGTATTTATTGAGGGACTTGCCTGCACCAGTGAAATTATACATCTGGTTTTATGTGTACCCTTGTTCCCACCTGAACTGAGTGAATAATTATTTGTAACTTAGCAATTAGAAATATAGAGGTATAGGGGAAAGAGATCCAATCTTAGAGTTATAAAGGTTGAATTCAAATCTAAATTCTGTTGTATTAATTTTCCTTATGATTTTTGAAAATTCACTTTAACTTTGAGTCTCACTATACCCACGTGGACCATGAGAATATTAATACCTTCCTTTCTCACAATGTTGTTGTGAAGATCAAATGAAATGAGATAATAAAGATGAAAGCATTTAGAAAAACTCTAAAATGGTAAATATCCATAAGCTATCATTATTACCCTGAGATCCCATCACTTTAGAGGAGCGTTCTGATTAAGCTTGTAGAGGACCTGATGGGAGAGATACAGAAGAAAGTCCAAGAAACACCCCCTGCCCCAATCCTTGTCTTTTGTGAAATGACAGGATGCTACTTGCTAGACTGTCTGAGAAGCCTTCTATTTAGGGGCTGCTCCTGTAGGGTGGCTTGGGGAAGGATCACATCAGTTGCTGGATAGGAATTGACACCCCTGGAAAGGACTCTCCAAAAGGGACCCTAATTTGGATAAAGCTCTCCCTGGGTATGACTTCCTATCTGCCAATTTATATGCACCAAAGACTTTTGCGGTCTTTCTAGGAAACTCTGACTTTGTGCACAGGATATGTAGAAGGAATTTGATTCTTGTAATTTTCTGAATCTCTTCCCATTTAAGGCAGATAAATGACGAAACAGATTGAATTCATATCTTCATGATTCCAGATCCAATATTCTGATATAGTTGTAGGCACTCGATTAGCTAGCTGTGTGATTTTGGGGAAGTGACCTAATCTCCTTCAGCCTCAGTTTCCTCATCTCTAAAATAGAGATGATAATAATAGCATAAACTTCCCAGGGTTGTTGTGAGACTCAAATGGATTATTTGTAAGTGCATTAGCCAGGTTGTTAATGTCCAGACACAGGCAATCTTGATGGTGTCTGCTCTTGGAGACACCAGTATCTGTTTCTCAGCTGTTTGGGTCTACTCCACCTAACCCAGTTGCTTTGTGGTTCAGCAGCCTCAGGTGCTCAGCAGGCCTGTAAAAGCTAAGAGTATGTGATAAAGTAGCTATAAGGTTTTATGAGCCTGCTATTCTGGGGACCAATATATGCAATGTGAATGACACCAGTGTCCCATAAGTATGGGCTTGGGGGGTCCAATAGCAAGCAGCAGATGAGAATGAGAGGCACTCTTAGGGCATTTGGAGCAGGTAGGTCATGCCCTTTGAGTGGGTCATTCCACAAAGTGGCCTTGGCTGCCTTCTCCTAGTTAGGCAAGATAGCTCTGACTTGTCTGCAGCAAAGAAGAAGGAACAGAAAGAATAAGAAGAAAAGAAGAGATGACATAGGAGAAGGAAAGAAAATTGAGTTGGCTGCAATGGAATTTCAGATTTAGCAGATAAAAGACCTCTCACTCCAAGAGTTCTACCAAGATTGATAATGTCAAAGTCACTCTAGGATAGCTAGATTTTCCCTCAACAACAGTGTACTCTTCACACTTAAGTACTTACTATCCTTCTAGAGCCTTACTGTGATGTGGGCATGGACTGGGGGTTAGCCACACTATATTAGCGGAGGGAGTGCTAGCCTTGTCTATGACCCAGAAAAGTTGGGGTGGGGGATTTTTTGGACAGAGACTTTTGAGATTATCTCCTAAATTACAGAGGGGTTGCAATCTGCATTGACAGGAGAGCACACACTATTGAAATCACAGATTCTGGGGAAGTATTAAGATAATAGTTAAATTCATACAGAAGACCACACAGGCATTTATATTAAATTTTTTAAAAAATCAGATTGTTTCACTTTCTTGAGGAGACACTTTTGTTTTCATTTTATCTTCATTTTTATGATGCCTAGAGGACTGAAAAGCTGAAAATGGATCAGGGCTGTCTGGACTTCTGAGATAGGACAATATTATTATTATAGCTTGCATTTCTAAAGTGTTTTGAACTTCATGAGATAATTGATTTAGGGCTGGAAGAACTTTCAAGGTCACTTAATTCAATCTTCTCATTTGAAAGACTTATTAGAAGTTGAATGACTTGTTCACAGTCATCTTATTTGTGGAAAATAAATGAGTCAGGGAGGGTGCAGTTGGGTGGTACAGTAGATAGAATGTCGTCTTGAATCAGAAAGACCCATCCTCCTGAATTCAAATCCAACCTCAAACACTTACTAGCTGTGTGATCCTGGGTAAGTCATTCAACCCTGTTTGCCTCAGTTTCCTCATCTGTAAAATAAACTGGAGAACAAAATGGCAAATTGTTTCAGTATCTTTTCCAAGAAAAATCTGAATGAGATGACAAGAGTTTGACAGAAATGACTAAATGACAAAAAGCAGAATCAGGATTCAAACTCAGAAGAGCAGCCAGGAGAGAGACTTGGAAGTCAGACAGCCCAGATTCAAATCCTGCCTTTTATGCTATTGTGTGACCTTTGGCAACTCACTGACTTGAAGTTCAGTTTCCTCGTTTTAAAAATTAAAGCATTGAAGCCTTCCTCTTTGCCACATTCTCCATCTCACCACCCTGAAGCTTGCATAGCTTGTGAAACAACTGGGTTCTTGATTCCAGGTTTAGAACTCTCTCCATTATACAGCTTACTCTCATGGCATTGGCCATGGAGCAGTTTCTGAGAGCTTAGATCTCTAGAAGTGAACTTTCAAATCAAGACATTACCTTCCTGATCCTCCTCTTTGAGAACAATGGACAAACAAGAACAATGATGATGACAACCATAACAATCAACACAACCATCAACTCAGGTTCTGTCCCCTCCCCTCTATCCCTCCTCATTTCCTAGCCTTGAAAATGTGACCTCTCACAATATGTCCAGCTGTTTTCTGCAGTGGTCAAGCTCAACTTCTGTTCCCTTCAAATAATTTGCAATAGAAGTTCTCTCAAGTGATCCTGCTGCTGAAACCATTCTCCTACCTGGGTTTTCCCATTTCTCCTTCCCTCTATCTTTGCCTTTCCTTCCTTTCTATATGAGGCTTTCTCTCTTTGGAAGGGAGAAACTAGGAGCCCATGTTAAAAAATTGTAATTTAAACATTATTGATTTCTCCTACTGGGTAGAGGGGAAATCCGAGCTATAACTAGGAATTCTTTCACCTCAGGCAAAAAGAGTTAATTGGGGACAGGCAGGAGCAATAGAGGTACAGAGGATAGTGAGATTGTTAATGCAGTCACACTGGAAGAGGGGTGGCTCATTCCTCAGAGAGCCTGATGCTTACTGCTATGGTGAATTGAGAAGGAAAAAACAGACCACAGGGGAGGGGAACCATAGCAACAGAACCTTAAAGTGGCTGCCTAAGGGCAGCTGTATTGCACAATGATGTGGTCTGGTCCAGCACCAAGACCAGTAGTCACCAATGTAAGTAGTTTCTGAGACAAAGTTCCATTTACCCTGTACTAGTTTTGGTAGAAATGAAACCACATGCATTTAGTTGAGCAGAAAATGGTTTTTAGCTGTGGAGTTTTGCTCAGCCTAAGTAGGTGGAGGAAGGAAGAGGTCTGAGATTAGGTAGGAGTTAAAATTAAGAGCTCTTTACCAGGGTCAGAGTGACCCTGGTCACATAGGTTCGACTAAGGAAAGTCAAACCATTTTTCAATTTAGGGGCATTTCTGGGAGTTCCCTCCTGGAACAGAAGGGGAAGGGGCCTTTTCATATTTCTGGTCTTGCTTCTCCTTAATCACAAATAACTTGCTTGACCAGAGTTTGACCTTCTCAGGGTCCTAGGGTCATGGGGTAGGGGGTGATTGGGATAGAGCATTTGTTTCCCTGGTTTTAATTAACTTCTGGGTGGGATTAAGGGAGACCCAAAGAGTCAGAGTAGAGGATCCTCAATATGACTCAACCCTATGCCAAAGCACTGCTAGGTCTATTCAACACTTTCCCTTCCTTTGCTTCATCCCACCCCACTGGACCTACCCTATTGGATATGTAGGGTACCATGTTCTGCACTCCAGTTCTGGGATTCTCCAGCAGTATTAGGTCTTACCTGGGCCATTTTTCACCTTTCTGGCATTTACCCCATTTAGGAGGCTGGGATACCTCTAGATGAGAAGATGCTCCATTTTTTAATGTGTTTCTCCCTCCAGGAGGGGAGGAGGAGTAGTGCCAGAGGGACCTGCCACTTGCAGGTCTAAGCCAAGAGCCCAGTAATTGTTGTACTATTGATCTGGAGATGGCAATTTCACAGCAGCCACTGAAGCTCCATGGGGGATCGGGATAGGGTGGTGATTATGTTGGGGAGGGACTGACTGTCAACTAGCCTCCCCAAGTCCTAAGTGGCTCTGCACTCAGCAGGATCCCTTGGGGGGGGGAGTTGGGGTGGGGAGTTTGTCTTCAAGACAGATCTCCAGAAGTGGCAATGATACCTCACTCATAATTCTGACCAGTTCTCCTTCAGACTGTAAGGCTTGGGAGGGGGTAGGGAATGGTAGATCTACCTAGAAGACCTGCTAGCTTCTGATAGCCTTGGGGCAAGGAGAGAAGCAAGGATCTTTCTTTCCCATACCTTTTCTTAGTAACTAGCAGGTCTCTTTTATGACCCAAAGGTGACATTTGAGTCTGCTGTGTCAAGCAAAGCTCATTCCCATGAGAAAATAGTTCCACATGACAGGTCTGTAACCCACTGGAAAGAATATCTGAAGTGGTGATTCATTCAGCATCCCATTTAAAGACAGATCATTATCCGCCAGTCAGTAATGATCTTTTCCATCTTGTGCCTCACAAAGCACCTTCTCTATATTTCTCTGACCTATTTTATCATTTGTTATTTTATACTACACATATTTGCCCCTGGGATCTAGAACTGGAAGAAGTTATCTAGACCAGAGAGTCTTACTTTTTTTGGTTTCATGGATCATTTTGGGAGTCTGTTGAAGCCTATGGAAATCTTTTCAGAATGATTTTTAAATGCATAAAATACATAGGATTACAAAGGAAAATGATTACATTAAAATATAGTTATCAGAACGTTTTAAAAATACATTTTCACAAACTCTAGGTTAAGAATTTCTGATTGAACAGTGTCCCCATTTTATAGAGAAGTAAACAGCCTCAGAAATGGGAAGGAATTTTCCAGGGCCACACAAAGCTTCTAAATATCAGAAAAGAAAAAAGAAACACCTTAAAAATTTTGTTTTAAATTAAAAAAAATAAGTAGCAGAATCAGTCTAGGTATTATTCCTATTTCAGATATTGTGCTGAACACTTTGCAAATATTTTATTTGATCCTCACAATAACCCTGGGAGGCAGGTTTATTTTGTTGTTATTATTTGTCCTTTCTTGACTTGCTCATGAATTGGATTTTAATGAAGCAGAGTTGTGCAAAGTCATCGTCCTCACTCTCTCCTCAGAGAAGTGTCAAAGTCCGGTGGAAATGCAGAAGTCAAGACAACTGGCTATGGTTCAGTATACAGTGGATGATTCGTCTTCACAGAGGAGGAAACTGAGGCTGAGGGAAGGACTTAGCCCAGATCATATAGCCACTAAGTATGTGAGGCTGAATTTGAACTCGGGTTTCTCTGACTCCAGTCCCAGAGCTCTATTTCTTGCACCAGCTAGCTACCAGTGAAACAATCTCTCCCATTAGAGAACTTCTGGTAGAGTAAAGGCAGACAACGATAAATATATGCAAAATAATTATAAAGTGATTTCGGAGGGGATAGGCACTAACAACTGAGGGGGATCAGGAATGACCTTTCCTAAGGAGGTGGCACTTGAGTTGAACCCTGAAGGGTTTTAATTACTAATCAGAAGAATGTGTAGTTTTTCTAAAAGTTAGTAGTAAGCTATGGAAAGGTTTTTGAGTAGGGGAGTGAGATGGTCACACCTGCCTTTTAGGAATATGGATTTGTCAGCTGTGTGGAGAATGGATTCAGAGGGAAGAAACTAGAGGCAGGGAGACGAGTTAGGAAGCATTGCAATAACAGGGGTCTGAACTAATGTGGAGGCCTCAAACAAACACTTGCTGAATTCATGCAGAGAAATATCATGAGTCACTTTCTCTCAACTAACATGGTTCCAATAACAATGATCAATGCAAAGATGACACTGTGAACAAAAACCTAAAATGCTTTTTCCTATAGCCCCTGACTGGGATGTATAACGTTAAAAGCATGATTGGTGATATGGAAAAAAACTCCATGTTATTCAGCAGGAGATCTGCGTGCTAATGTTTCCTCCAACAATAGGTATATGCTCTTGGAAAAGTGACTGAAGGTTTATGAACTTCATTTGCTTCACTTGTAATAATAATGTCAGCCAACTGTCAACAAACATTTATCAAGGGTTTCTATGTGCCAAGCAATGTGTTTAGGTGCTAGGGATATAAAAACAAACCAAAAGAAATAGTCCTTTTCTTCAAGGAGCTTATATTCCTTTTTTCCTTCTTTTTTCATTAAAGCTTTTTATTTACAAAACATATACATGGGCAATTTTTCGACAGTGATCTTTGAAAAATCTTCTGTTCCAACTTTTACCTTCCTTCCCCCCACTCTCTCTCCTAGAAGGTGGGTAGTCCAATACATGTTAAATATGTTAAAATATATATTAAATCCAATATATGTATACATGTTTATACAGTTATCTTGCTGCATAAGAAAAATCGGGACAAGAAGAAAAAAAAAACTGAGAAAGAAAGCAAAATGCAAGCAAACAACAATAGAAAGAATGAAAATGCTATGCTGTGATCCACACTCAGTTCCCACAGTTCTCTCTCTGGGTGTAGCTGGTTCTCTTCATCACTGAACAAATGGAACTGGTTTGAATTATCTCATTGTTGAAGAGAGACACGTCCATCAGAACTGAAGGGAACTTACATTCCAACAGGAGAAGACAATCTGTAAAAGGGGAGCAGAGGAGGTAATAAAGAGAGGTATCCATGTGAAGACATGGTGGTCCAGAAAATAAGGGATGATTAGACTGGGCTCTTCTCCCCCTCATGTGGTCCAGAGAATAAGGAATGGCTAATCTAGGCTTTTCTTCAGAATGGTTTTCCAGTATCCTCTTAGTTGTGTCCCTGATCTGCATGAAGAACTCTTCTCACCAGGGCAGATTGCAACTCATTTCTGATTTACATGATTAGTCCTAAGTAAATTCTTGAGGCACAAATGACTTGTCTGATTCACTTAACTGGTGTCAGAAGAAGGATTTGAGCCTAGGACTTGCTGAAGCCAAATTCAACATAGAATTATTCCAGGAAGGTTACCTCCTCTTAAGTCTTAGGATTTTATGAAATAACCTAATCCTCCTTCCCTCTGATCCCCTTCCATGTCTCTCTTATTTCCAAGCTCCTTTCTTTTCTGGCTTGCTTCCTTCATCTCTCTGCACCATCCTTCTGCCTGCCCCCCCCCTTCCCCGGTCCCCTTCTACAGCTCTCCTTTCCTTTCCACCCTCCCTAGAGCCCCATGACATGAGAAATCTGTATCTCCTAACAGTGGCTTTACTGAAAATTCTTTGCACAGTTTAGTGGGGGGGGGGGGGGAGGATGAAAGACAGGAAGGGAGATTGCAAGAGAGAATCTCATATATTTTTGGTACCAGGGATAATAAGATAATTATGCAATTAGCAGTAATTTTATCGCTCCTGTAATTTCCTTTTAACAAGAGCTTTTTTTTCAAAAAAAATTTTTTTAAGAAGGGGGGGAATGGGAGATGGTTCCTGTTGTTGTTTTGTCTGCAGTGTCTGTCATCAGGAATTTGGCCAGACACCCACGCATTCCATGGGGAACTGGAGGCAGGGAGAGAGAATGAGAGGGAGGAGGGAGAGCTGGGGCAGCCGGCTTCAGCTCCTCTGCTTGAGCACTGACTGTCAGGAGTATAGCTTCTGTGGACTGCAGCTCTCTGGTCCCGCCTCTCCAATCGGACAGACTAGGGAATGAGGAGTGACACCCAGGAAAAATGATTTGAGAAGCTGGGAAGTTGCAGCTGGGCTCATCCATTAGACTTCTTCATCTGGAGGGGAGAGGCTGAAGTTATAGCTGGGGGATGGAAGGTAGGGCCCCAGGCAGTCCTGGAGTGAACCTGGATCAGTCCACCCCCAGGCCCACATCATAGATGAGGTTTGTTGTGTGATTTCTCCCCCATTCCTGCTGGGCCGTGGCACAGAGCAGCCAGCCAGCCCGCCCGTGGACCCGTGCCAGCTAATTACCAAGCAAATTCCAGGTGACTTCCTCCTCTTCCCCACTCCCATGCCTGCTGAGCATTCCCTGATTTAGGGCCCGGCTGTGTAATCAGCACCAGGTAACCTGTGGGGACCCATAATTGCTAGGAAGTTGCCTGGGACCTTGCGAGGTAAGCACACACGGTGATTCTCCCAGACTCTCTGTGCCGGCGCGCGTTGCCTTCAACTGGGTCTTGGGGACTCGGGAAACAGAGGTCTGTAGGGAAAGTCGGGCAAGCTGGGGACTGCAAGAGAGGAAACTGAGAGAGTATCACTGTAATAATAAGACTGTACTAACGGGCCTGGAGACAGGTGGGAAAGAGACAAGGGACTAGCGGGGAGTGGAAGAGAAGAACGGGAAACTGGATAAGATGGGAAATACCCTGCCGTATTGGGCATCTTGTCCCAGAGGGACGGGGGTGGGGTGGGGGGGTAGGGGCTCCTCCTATCCCCTCCTTCCCATATGGAGACGCTTCATTGATGTGCCTTGTCATCATCCTTCAAGTGTAATTTTTTTAAATTGCAAAAATCTTAGAGAGCTATTAACCTCAAAAGAGCTTAACATATGGCAGACCGAGTCTCCCTCTTACCCTAATTATAAGGCTTGCAGTAATGGTGCTGTCTTTTAAGTTACAGCTGCTGTGCTTTTGGCTTTCACTAACATTACATCCTATTAAAGAGCTACATTAAATGCATGCAAATTGGCCGAGCCACCGAGCTCTCCAGACCAATGAGGAGGACGGATTGGAGGCGCAGCGGCAATATCCGGGGGTCAGGCTCACCCTGCTGAGAGCGCCATATGATCTATCAATCAAACTCCTCTCATTAATTAACTAATTCATTAAATATCTTTATATATGAAGGCCTGGCCAGGCGGAACATTGTGTTGACAGGGACGTCCCATCAGCACTTAGCCGAACACGCATTCCCCCTCTGATGGATCACCAGGTGCCGAAGCGGGTCAACTTCCCAGCTTCTGCTGGGGCAATAAGGAAGGAATTGGTTCTCCCTTCTTCCCTGCTCTCCATTTCCTCCTAACCTGTGTGGACATCTCCCAGGCTTGGGAGGGTCCTTTCGCTTCTGTAATAAGACATTTCTACTCTCCCTGTCTACCTCAATGGTTCCCTCCAGGTGCGGAAAGTACACAGGTGGAAAGTTTGCACTCATGCCTTCTTCAGAAGGGAGGAAGGAGAAGCAGTGATGGTGATGGAAAAGAACTAGAGACAGGGGCTCAGTTCCCAGTTCCAGTCTCTAATTGTGTGATTTTGAACAAAACATTTGGCATCTCTGGGCCTCTGTTTCCCTGTCTGTGAAATGGGACAAAATGGTTTCTAGTATCATTTTATTTAGACACCTTGAGAAATCCTTCATTTCATTGATCCTGATGCTCCAAGACAGATTGCAATCCACCTATAAAGTCTCTTGCCATAAATCCTCCATGGTGGATATATTCAATTCCTTGTAGACCTACCTTTAGTTCTTTAAAAATTTCATAGATCCAAATTATATAATACTTCGGCAACACTTATGATAGATGGAGAATCAGTTTTAGAGTCAGGAAGAATTGAGTTCAAGTTTTGACTTTGACACAAACTGGTTGTATTATTGGGGCTAGTGCTCCAGGCCACTCTACAACACTGGAAGTTACTGAATGGGTATTGAAGTGGAGTTGTCTCATCAGGAGTTTCCTCTTCCCACAAAATTACAGGTGTAATCCTCACTAAAGCAACAACTGTGCTGACCAATGATTTTCCTTTGCTTTCCACACATGATCACACCCCTACTTTTTAAGTCTCGCTGAAGTTCTTTGCAATTCTGCATGTAACAACAGGTATGGAAAAGAAATAGGGGAATTCCAGCAAAGATGGAAGAGGAATGAGTTTGGAACAATACAACATTCATTTTTTTTGTATCATGAATTCCTTTGACAGTCTGGTCCTTTTATGTTACTTTTCATGATAATCATTTATTAGTAATATGCCACAGGCTACTTATATTCAACAGTAATTTTGATTCTTCTAAAATCATGGTGGTTCATGATTCACAGTCACATTACATCATTAGAAAAATATTGGTGTTAAATGAATGGGTTTTTGCATCAGAGAAAACTTGGAATCATTGAGCATTGAACAATTTCAATAATCCAATCCAACCTCTATTTCTTCTTTCTCTTGTTCAATGGCAGGTGCAATTCATTTTAGTTCTTCAGTTTCTGTCCTGTGATTGTCTATATAATCATATGTAAGAATTGAGGCAATATCCTTTTCTTCATCCACTTTTAATTTCCAGTTTGGATGGGTACCAGTTTATGACGGCTGTAGGTTTCATCCTTAAGACTTCATAACTCAAAGCAATAAAAGAAGAATGACTGGAATCCATTATTATCTGAGAGTCTTTGGTGTAGGAGTGTCCCTTTGGATGGTGTAGGAAATTCTCCATGAACCTGAAATCAATTAATGTAGGAATATATTTCCCATTTTATGCCTTACTTGAAAGTGATACTCAGCAGATCTTTGGAAAGATTATCTCTATGTTGTTTCTGCCATGGAATTGTGCATATATAATAGTTGTATTTTATATAAAGATGGGCCTAGAGAGTGAACAAGATTCATACTGTGGATTAAACTCTTCCTACCTCTAGCAACAGATATGGAAAAGAAATAGTGGAATTCTAACACAAATAGACAGAGGGAGAACAGAATTAACATGATAATACCGATATCCCTTGATTCCATGAATTGGTTCAAAAAAAAACCAGAGCCATAAGACAGTGTTCAAAGCAAGTCTCAAACCAGAAAACCACAAAATCCCTGAGGAAATTTCTGATGAGAGATAACCTGCAAAAGTTAAGTGCGAGTTAGATGAGAGACTCAGGTAAGAAAGGAAAATAAATATAAGTGGTTCTTTCTTCAAATTACTTAAGCCTATGAAAACTTTAAGCCTGGGTGAGCATCACATAGTCTTATTAGAGAATAACTTGCCCAAACCTGTCAGCCAGAATGCTCTTCCTGCCATTGATGTTCTTATTAGCTTCCATGGGATTTATGGGATGACAGTCTTGCTTATACCCTGTCAGCTGGAGGGCCCTATAAGCTGTCCTTGCCTCCATTAACCTGCATGGAATTTATGAGACAGCAGGCAATATGAGTCTAATGCATATGTGAGAGACAGCTTTATTGAAGAGAGTCTTTAATTCAGGGGTTTTAATCTGGGGAGGGGGTCCATAGATTGATTTCATAGGATCCAAGAGTTTGGATTGGAAAACAATTAGTTGAGGTATTAAAAAAATACATTAGTATTACTTTAAGTGAAATCTAATATTGCTTTCAATTATTTAAAAATATCCTGAGAAAGAATCCAATAGCTTCACGAGATTGTTAAAAAAAAAAAAGCATCTATAGTACAAAAAATGTTAATGTCTCCTACATTTTCTTGTTTTTTTTCTTCTTTAATCTCTTTTACTTGGTTACCTCATCATTGGTGATATGTGTGTGTATGAGCGTGTGTGTGTGTGTGTTTGTATGTGTAAAAAAGAATAAAAAGTCGAATAAGGTTACCACCCAACTTTTATTGAGCATTATGCCCATGAGTTCAGTGGTCACCTCTATGTAGATAGCTCCCAGATCTTTATATTTAGCCTTAGTCCCTCTCCTGAGTTCCAATTCCATGTTACTGACTACCTAATAGGCATTTCAAACTGGATTTGAGGTATTTGAGGTATTGCAAATATAATTTCCAAAACATGATGGGAGGGTAGATATTTATATTCTATAACCTACAAACCTAGCCCTCTTTTGAAATTTATTCTTTCTCTTCTAGGTACCACCATTTTGGTAGTTTTTCAAATCCTGCATTATTTCTCACTTTTTCCTCACACCACTTATCCATTTAGATGCCAAAATTTATTGTTTCTATCTCCACAACACACTTCACATTTAATCATTCTTTACACTTACATAGCTACCACCTAAATTCGGGCTCTCATCATGTCTCACAAAGTCTATTATACCAGTATCTTAATTGGCCTTCCTGCCTCTAGTCTTTGTCTTTGCCACTCCATCAATCTATACAGTCAAAGTGATTTTCTTAAAGGGCAGACTTGTCCGTGTCGTTCCCCAACTCAATAAATTCCAGTATTTTCCTATTGCCTAGATAAACAAATGTAAACTCCTTTGATACTTAAAACCCTTCACAACCTGGTTTCAATCTACCTTTCCAGCTTTATTTTACATTTCCCCCCATCTTGGGCTCAATAGTTCTGACTAATTAACCTTCTTATCACTTTCCCCTCTCCCACTCCCCCAAGCAATTAGGAAGGCCACACAGTGAGGAAGTAGCTGAGGCTGAATTTGAACTTAAGTCCTCCTGACTCCAGAGCTCATGCTCTATCTATTGTATCACCTAGCTACCCCCTCTTAATGCTTTTAAATGTAATACTCTTAATTTCTGTCCTCATGACTTTATATTTATTATCTCTTGTATACATATTATCTCTTGTATATTATGCACTTCTAACTTCAATTCTACTTCTTAGAATCTGTTGTTTTCTTCAATAATCAGTTCAAATACCATGCCAAGCAATAGTACCCAGCATATTGAAAGTTCTTAATAAATCCTTGGTTGGTTGAACAAACAATAGATACAGAGGTGTTGTGCTTGACCCTGAGCTATTTAACATTTTTATTAATGACTTGGATAAAAAGATGGGTAGCATACTTACCAAATTTACATGAAACATAAATATGAGAGAGAGGGGGAGAGGGGAGGCAGGGAGGGAGGGAGGGAGGGAGGGAGAGAGAGAGAGAGAGAGAGAATATGAATATATTAGTTGATAGAATTAGGATCTAAAAGACCTTTCCAAACAATAGCATTGAAGTGAATCTAATAAGTTAAATTTCAATAAGGGTAAATGTAAAGTTTTACATAAATTCAAAAAATCAGCTTTATAAATATAAGAAGGAGAAGATTGTTCGAAAAGATCTTGGAGTTTTAGGAGACTGCAAGCTCAATATGAATTAGCAATATGATGTGCTAGCCAAAACAGATAATGTGACTCCCAGGAATAAGGAGGCAATTAGTGCTTCTGTTCTGTGTCCCCATCTGATACCATCTGGAGTGTCATGTTCAGTTCTGGCCACTGCAGATTAGAAAGAACATTAATAGGTTGGAGAGTGACCAGGATGGTGAAGAGCCTTGGGTCAATGGTGTCTGAGGATTTGTGGAAGAAACTGAGGACAAGAAAAGACTTGGAAGGAAGAATATGATAGTTATAATTCAAGTATTTGAAGAGCTGTCACGTGGAAGGAAAATGTAGTAGGGGAGCCTGACTTGTCCCCAGAGGAAAACTACCAGGAGCATTGAATGGAAGTTACAAAGAAGTAAATTTGGATCTAATTTTAGGAAAAATTTCTTAACAGTTAGATTGGGATGGCCTACTTCAGGAAGAAGTAGATCATCCCTCTTTCAAAGTCTTTCAATCATAGAGTGGATGTCACTTTAAAAGTATTTTTTGTTGCAGTGATTCAAGGCAATTACAGTAAACTCGGGATGGAAAATGCCATCTGCATCCAGAGAGAGAACTATGGAGAATTAATATGGATCGAAGAATGGTATTTTCACATTTTGTTTGTTTTTTTCTTTCTCATGGTTTTTCTTCTTTTGGTCTGTTTTTGTTTTTTGTCTTTTTTTACACAACATGACAAATATGAGAATAGGTTTAAAATAATTGCATATGTTAAACCTATATCAGATTACTTACTGTTTTGGGGAGGGAGAAGATAAAGCAGGAGGGAGAAAAATTTGGAACAAAGTCTTATAAAATTATGTTGAAAACTATCTTTACATATGTTTGGAAAATAAAATACTATTGACAAAATTTAAAAATATATTGTTTGCATATGTATATATATATATATGTTTATTGTATGTATATGTATTACATTCAGTATATTTGTATTGCATGTTATGTTGTAATTGTTATAATTTGTATTACATATCATAATTTATATTGCATGTATTATGATACATATAATATGTATTACATATATTTGCTTTATGTGTGTAAGAATTGGGATTCCTTTTGCATGATAGTCTGCTGAGTTTACTTTGAATGCTAACATCTTATTCTAAACCTTTAATTCAGCCTTAAATTTTGGAGATGTAGACTACTTTGAATAAACTTTGGTGATAATCTATTTAATACGCAATCATATTTTCACCAAATATACCCACAGTGAGTAACTAGGTCATTCTCATAAAGATTTTATAAATATTAGAGAGCAGGAATGTGGGTCAATAGTAACTAATATTTTCTTAGTTATTTTTTGGGGGGGAATGGTAATGGTGGTGAAAATACCATTGTTTGTCTTTTCCCATTTAAAAAAATTTCCTTAAAAAAATTTCCCTCTTTAATATTTGTTGGAAATCAGTATTCAAGTGCCTCTAAAACAATTTGCTTTGAGAATTGATTCCCCCCACACACATACAGCTAGGTAGAGTTATTTCTTCTGACTTTATCTTGCAGTTCCATTGCTACTTTCTCATAAGATACTTTGACTACTGAGAAACAAGGTTCACTGTATTTGTCACAAAAACTATTCCCCCCAAAATAGTCAAAGAATATCAATAAGCATTTTCAAAGGAAGAAATCCAACCTATATACCAATATGTAAAAATTCTATATATTTCTAAAAATTAGAGAAATACAAATTAAAACAACTCTAAGGTTCTATTCTATATCTATCAGATTGGCAAAAATTATAGTAACAAAAATAAATGGTAATTGTTGGAGGATCTTCAGGGAAATAGACTTACTAATGCACTGTTGATAGAACTAAAAATTGGCCTAGCCATTTTGGAAAACAATTTAGCACTATATCCTTAAAGACACTAAACTGTGATAATTCTTTGACCAACTTAGATCATAGCAGTTATTTTTGTAGTAGACGAGAAGTAGAAATTAGAAAAAAGCTAAATAAAATAGGGTATATGATTGGAATGAAATATAATTGAGCCATAAGAAAAATGAAATGGTTTCAGACAACCCTGCAAAACCAGTATGAACTGATGCAAAATAAAGTGAGCAGAACCAGTGGAACAATTTATAGACTAACAACATTATAAAGAAAAGCAATTCTGAAAAACTTGACAACCCCAATCAATACAATGACCCACTGCAACTGAAGAGGACTGATAATAAAGCTGGGTGTTCACTTGTCAGAGAACTGATGGACTAAAGATGCAGAATGGACATAATGTGGGAATTTGTTTTGCTTGACTATCTATGTTTAATATAAGAAGTTTGTCTTTTTCTTTCTTCTAATTGCAGGGTAGGAGATGGAAGAGCAATGAAAGATAGGATTAGAGAAGTCCAAAAACAAGGCTCTCTGAGGCATCTTTTAAAATTTTTATTAAAGCCTTTTATTTATAAAACATATGCATGGGTGATTTTTCAATATTGACTCTTGCAAAGCCTTCTGTTCCGAATTATCCCCTCCTTCACTCCACCCCCTTCCCTAAATGGCAGGTAATCCAATACATGTTAAATATGTTAAAATATATGTTAAATCCAATATATGTATACATATTTATACAGTTATCTTGCTACATGAGAAAAATTGGATCAAGAAGAAAGGAAAAAAAACCGGGAAAGAAAACAAAATGCAAGCAAACAACAACAGAAAGAGTGAGATTTCTGTGTTGTGGTCTACACTCAGTTCCCATGGTTTTCTCTCTGAGTGTATATGGCTTTCTTCATCACTGAACAATTGGAATTGGTTTGAATCACCTTATTGTTAAAAAGAGACACGTCCATCAGAATTGAGCATTGTATAGTCTTGTTGTTGCAGTATATAATGATCTCCTGGTTCTGCTCATTTCACTCAGCATCAGTTCATACAAGTCTCTCCAGGCCTTTCCTCCTGCTGGTCGTTTCTTACAGAACAAAAATATTCCATAACATTCATATACCATAACTTATTCAGCCATTCTCCAACTGATGGGCATCCACTCAGTTTCCAGTTTCTTGCCATTACAAAAAGCTGCCACAAACATTTTGGCACATGTGGGTCCCTTTCTGAGGCATCTTTTTTTCAAAAGAAAAAGAACCAAAAAGAATAAAAGAAAAATTTAAAAAGCAGAATAATTTTGAAAGCGACAAGTTAATCTTATACAGAATGTCCAAAAAGTCTTAGTTTAGTTTTAAGCATCAATAATTTGAAACCACACTAAGACTTTTGGAATGTCCTATATACTTAAAAAGCCATTGATTGCATGAATGAGGAATTGGGTCTGGAGTCTGGAAGACCCAGCTTCTTCTCAAGTATAAATCTGGCCTTGAACACTTACTAGCTACGTGACCCTGGACAAATCACTTAACTCTGGTTTCCTCAGTTTCCTTATCTATCAAATGAGCTGGAGAAGGAAATGTCAAACTAGCCTAGTATCTCTGCCAAGAAAACCCCAAATGTGGTCAAGAAGAGTCAGATACACACTAAAAATGATTGAACAACAAGTATAATTCAAAAGTAAGCCATACATAATAAGGATTTGCAGTTTTATGTGTGATCTTCTTTTCTGTTCTACTCTGTATATAAAAATGCATATTACATTTAGTGCCATTTCTTCCAAATCAACTCACTGGTCACTGGATAAAGATTTCATATTAACAATATCAACAATTTTCATTTATATTAAGAATTGGGTGACTTTTAGCATCCTTTGTGACCCGGTTTTTCCATTGTCACTGTAGTAGACTGAGTCAGTGCCTCCACAAAATCTCACTCTGATTTTTCATCATGATGAGGATTCTAGATTCTTAAAAGAAATTCTAGTAAAACACTAGTTCTGACAAATTTCACTGTGATGGAGACTATAAGAATAGCATAAACAATAAACTGGATCTACTTTTTGAGGACTGGCCTAGCAAAGGATGAAGAACTAAGCTAGATACTTAATGATGAGCTTTTTGGTCATGAAACCAAGAAAAAGACAAGATAATCCTATTATTATGTACTTCTGATGGAGATAAATTAGTCCCCTTCATCCCAAAGGAGAGAAGGTACTAAAATTCACAATTTTTAGACAACCTAGAAACTTTAATTTGAATGTTGTTACTCTATTATGTGAGATCTTTGTCCAATAGTACTAATGGAGAATTGAGTCATATCAGTTTTGAAAAAAATGTTTCTTCTTTCAAGATGCATCTCAAATAACACCTTCTATGTGAAACCATTCCTGATCTTCCAAAATCTTAGTGCCCTTTTTAATTACTTTGCATTAACCACCTTCTATTTATTTTACTTTATATTTATCCTATATATAATTATGCAAAAACATTGCATCTCCCATTAGAAAGTAAGCTTTGAGATTTTAATTCTTTGTGTGTGTATCTCTCAAACATAATACTTGGCACTTAATAGATAATTAATAAATGCTAGTTGATTTATTGATATCCTTAGTCTTAATGAATCCAGAAGACGAAAGTTGCAGCTAAAAGGAAGGATGGCTCACAGATTCTCGTTGGAGAGACAAATAAAAGGGATGGCAGAGTTGGTTTTATTATGCACCAAAGGCAACAAGAAACATAATTTCATGGGAAATTTGGTTATCTCATATTGCAGCACTCATGATAAGTATTTGCAAAAAGACCACCATGAAAATAATTGCATCTTATGGACCAACTATCAGTTGCAACAGATGAAGTGGTAAAGAAATTCTATAAAATGCTCAATAAGGTACCCTAAATTAAATCAACATGTACTTTTGATACTTAGTGACTTCAATGCCAAGGTGGGAGTAGGTGAGGATGGTGAGAAATATATTGAAAAATAAAGATCATGAATGAGGAAATGAGAGAAACCAAAAGATACTTAAGCCTCATACCTCCGTATCATGAGTATTTTCTTTAAGAAAAGAATCAGTAGGTGCTGGACATGGAGAGCTACAAATAACATTATAAAAAATGAAGTTATTGCATTTTAACGGACAGGCAGTATCTCATTACTGAAGTGGGAGTCATTCCTATATCAGCTGTTTTTATACAGCCAGACCATCTACTTATATGAGCAAGGATGAAAATTAGTACAAAGCTAGAAAAAAATAAAAATGAAGAAAAGATATGATATGCAATTAAAACTCAATCCTAACTGCTTCAAACAAGTTGCTGATGATGAAAAATAAGATATGGACTACAGAAAGAAACAGACTATAATAACTTCATACAGAGGTTTTACTGATAAAAATAAATTGTCATAACCAGGAGATCAAAAGAAACTAAAAAAAACCACCTTAGTCAGAAACTATGATTTACTTGCCAAAGGGAAGGATGTAGCTGCCAAATACAGTGTTGGTTTAGACTATAAATTCAATTATGAAATTTTATAGAGACGTATGATGGAAGATTATGAGAAGTATCATCTCATAAAAAAGAGCCAGTGGATAGTAGATCCAGTTTAAAGGAAGTCTGTAAAGTTATCCCAAGGACATTTTAAGAATGGAAATGTAAGAGGGACAACAAGCAGAAGAAAATAGCAAAGATCTACAAATTTTTTTTGTTGTAAGAATTTTCATTTTTATATCACACATTTTAATAATGAAATACTGTATTCATTCTTAGCAATAATAGAAGCTTCAGTCTTGAAATCTAACATTGTCCTGAAAGTGTTTGTAGAGGTTGGATAAATAACATTAAAGAGAACAAAGATGAGAAAAGTAGCTGAATCAGACCAAATGTATGTGGAGACATTCTGTGCTGGAGGTAACAGTTAATGGAGGTATCTAGTAAAGATATTAAAAGATTGAACCACTAGGAATCTTGAAAAGAGGAAGTTACTGAGGGTATAGGGGAAGAAAAGTCCTGGATCTTATTACTATTAATAATAGCTAGCATTTATATAGTGCTTTAAGGTTTGCAAAGTTTTATACACACAAACACACTGTCATTTTTGTTAAAATATATGTGTATATATGTAAATATACATTATATCTGTTTTTTTTTATCTAAAAGAACTCATTTGATCCTCACAAGAACGCTGTGAGGTAGGTGCTGTTATTATCTTTAAAAATGAGAAAACTGAGGTTGAGAAAGGTAAGTGACTTATGCAGGATCACAATAGATAGCAAGTATCTGAGGGAGATTCAAATTAGTCCACTAAATCACCTAAACATCACCTACTACTCAATATGCCTATTTTTCTGATTATATAAAATTTTCAGCTACAAATGACTTATGAAAGAAGAGATCCACCCCAGAGAAAGACCTAATACATGGAAGTATACAGAGTATGGTTTTACATATGTCTTTATCTGTATCAGTGGGGCAGCTAGGTGGAGCAGTGGATAGAGCAGCGGGCTTGGAATCGGGGAGACTCCACTCATGAGTTCAAATCAGGCTTCATATACTAGCTGTGTGATCCTGGGCAAGTCATTTAACCCCATTTCCTCAGTTTCCTCATCTGTTAAACGAATTGGAGAAGGAAATGGCAAACCACTCCAGTACCTTTGCCAAGAAAATCCCAAAGGGGGTCATGGACAATTGGGAACAACTGAAATGACTCAATGACGACAAATATCTGTGTGAAAAAATGGCTTGTAGTGAGGGTTGGGGAGAGAAGAAGGAAGAGGGGACACAATTTGGAACTTAAAATGTAACAAAAAATAAATGATTTTTTTAAAAAATTACGTGAGATTTTTACAAGAATCATTTGTACAGACATTGAGGGCATTCTCAGTGTAGGAAATAAAAGTATTGTTACAAAATAGACCACATCTTTACTATCACACAATTGACTGAAAGATGCAGAGAATGTAAGATCCTATTGCGCTTCTTTGTTAATTTTTTTTTAAGCATTTGATTCAGTAGAGTTAAAAGCTCTCGTTTAACAGGGTTTCTTCCATTCATACATCAAAAATTATTCAAGATCCCTTGAAAGATGTAACAATAGGTATAAGCTTGTTTGAAGGTATCTGATCATAAATATTAGGAAAGGCATAAATATTTATGAGAGGCTCTTGTCACAGTCGTGTCATCAGTGTCATAGAGTAGATCCCCTCACCGAGTTCAAGTTGAAGAGGGATTCTCTATGGATGGTGAGTTTCTTCCAGTTACTCTAGCTTGCAGAAGTCATAAAAGCTGGCTACATCAAACCCCAGATACTTCAAAGTTTCCTGGAAGAGATCGTAAGGACTCAGATATTGTCGTTCAATCATTTTCAGTCATGTTCAATTCTCCATAATCCTGTGTGGCGTTTTTTTGGCAAAGACACTGGAGTGGTTTGTCATTTTGTTCTCCAGTTCATCTGACAGATGAGGAAACGGAGGCAAGCAGGGTGAAGTGACTTGCTCAGGATCCCCCAGCTTGTATTCACTGTACTGCCCTGCTGCCTCATAAAGAATAGATTGTATGAACTCCTACTTTACTACTGTGTCATGTGAAACATTATTAGAGTAGATCTTTTTCAGAGTCCAATGTTACTTCAATTCTATTATTCCTATAATAATTATAATTATATAAAATAAGAATATAACACTAGGAGGGGACTCCCTGACGTCAGGAGGGCCTGAGTTCAAATCTGGCCTCAGACATTTAACATTTCCTGACTGTGTGACCCTGGGCAAGCCACTTAACCCCAATTGCCTCCAGAAAAAAAGGAATATAACACTAGGATAGGTTTATTGATTCAATTTCTAATGGGTTACAAAAAAATAAAAGGAGAGATTCTAGGCCTGGGAAACAAGGTGGAAGAAGTTGTTTCTCGGAATTGGACTCATGCCAGTTACAAAGGACCCATCCCTCCTATTCTTTGTCATGAACTCTTTAAAATGATTAAGCTGTCAAGAGAGCTGTTTTTGTGGATTTTTTTTGACTACTGATGTCTGTCAAAAATCTTCCCCTCTTCTCTGCCATCCCAGGTTGCCACTCTCTGTTCTTCCCATAATCACCTTCTCTCTCTCTAATTCCCCTTCCCCCACATCCCTCTCCCTTTTCTTTCTCAGCTGCAGCAGCTGCCCTGATCTTTGCAACCAATTCGATAGAGGAAGTTAGAGGCAGGCAGCCTGGTAACCAGGGCTACCAGACCCCTGCCTCAGGAACTGAGGAGTAATTTTCTATACAGGGGTCCTGGAGCTGATGAAATTGGCTGCCCCTTAGCCCCAGGCCTTCAGAGAATTGAACCTTCTGCTGACTTGGGCTATGGTGCATGAGACAGGCTTGGCAGACCTCCACACTAGCTCCTGGAGGACGCTTCTTGATCCAGGGTCTATTCACCATGGGTCATGAAGTGGGCAGCCAAGGTTGAGGGTTACGGGTCAGAATAAGGAGAGTTTCTGCATTCAGCAGCCTCAGCTGTCCATGGAATATCAAACTCCCAGTCCACACGATTTAAGCAATGTATGTGGGCAAACTTCCAAAGCCTAGGAATTCCTTGGTAAACAATTCTGTGTCCTCCATGCATTTACCACCTCCCTACCTTCCTTTTTCCCTCCTCTCCCGCTCTCCCTCTCACTCATTCTCGTGCCTTTCCTGAGATATGGGGCTAATGGACTTTGGCTGTTAGCCCTGCTAAAGTTTAGATACTGGTCTCACCCTGGGTCTATATAGCTTCTCAGGCCCTCTCCGCTCCCCAGAACAGTTTTGGAAAGGGCGTGCTGTGTTAATGGGGGTTAATGGTAACCTCGGAATCAATTTTCCCTCCCAGAAGAAAATTCTCCCGGCTTAGGCTGCACAGACTGTAATACTGAAAATGGCTCTAGATTTGAAAAATTGGCACGTTGTAGTCCAACAAGGCAATCTTTGAATTGCTCCGTGCAGCTGGGCTGCTCTGGACACCATGTGGTTCGCATTCTAAGCCGAGGGATAGAGAGCACTTTGCTGGCCAAAACCAGCTATGGGATTTTCCCCTCCTCCTCCCTCCAGTCCCCCCACTAATTTCTTTTTTTATTTAGCTGCCCACATCTCGTTGAACTCAGGCGTTCTCAGCCACAGATAGGGCTGCTGGGCGAGGCAAACCTGGCTAAGTTTTCAGGATGGCTGCGTTTGGCACTAACTCAGGAGGCTGTCCAGGAAGCCAAGGATAGGAGCAAAGATTTCCAGAGTGAGACTCTCAGTGACTCTGTCCTACGGCCTCAGCGCTGGTTTTTTTTACTTAGTTCCAAACTAGCTTTTGTAGGTCAGAATTGAGATTGGAGGGTTGGAAAGGCCTGGTGATCTTATTGAATAAAGAAAAGTGGAGGCAGAAGGGGGCAATTTCTATAAACACAAAACTCAGCTCTTGTATAGTCCTTTATATACACTTCATATCACAGAATATAAAAACTAGAAGCTTCTCAAAGTTCAACCTAATTCCTCATTTGTAGATGAGGAAATTGAAACTGACAATGGTCAAGCCATTTGTTCAAGTCCATACAGAAAATTCTTGATAGGGACACCAGGGACTAGAATGTGAGTTTCTTTGTGATATCTTTCTAATCAGTGATCTAATTTGATTCTCCCTGACTTAGGTTGGACAGTATTATTTTCCCAATTTGACAGATAAGGAAAGTGAAATACAAAAAAGCGTCCTGCTAAAGGTCATATAGCCAAGCCAGAACTATCACTATTAAGGGTATACTTTAAGATTGTCTAAGATGAAATTTGTTTGTAATAATTGTATATAATATTAATATTATATAATGATTTCCTGTGATAATCATCATTATGATTAATATTGAAAATATATCAAATTGTATTATACAATCTAGTATATTATAGCATGTCATATTATATTAACATTATATTATTAGTCATTCTTATTAATAGTGAAGGCAGTTAGGAGGTGCAGTACATAGAGCACTGGGCTTGGAGTTAGGAAGATCTGAATTCAAATCCTGCTTCAGACACTTTCTTGCTATGTGATCTT
Source organism: Sarcophilus harrisii (assembly GCF_902635505.1). Taxonomy (NCBI): domain Eukaryota; kingdom Metazoa; phylum Chordata; class Mammalia; order Dasyuromorphia; family Dasyuridae; genus Sarcophilus; species Sarcophilus harrisii. The sequence goes on from NC_045428.1 coordinate 493,067,458, forward strand.
GGGTACTTTAATTTCTATAAGCCTCAGTTTCCTTATTGTAAAATGTAGCTAATAATAGCAGATCATGGGTTACGGATAATGAAATGATCAGGGTGAGGATCAAATAAGATAACATGTAAAGTGCTTGGCAAATCTAAAATGGCTATTTTAGATGCTAGGTATTATTATAAAATTAGCTATAATAATATTAATAGGTAACATTTATTTAGTGCTTTAAGATTGATAAAGATTTGTTTTTTGTTTGTTTTGGTAACGGCAGGGAAGTAGTTCAGTGAATAGAATGCTGGGCCTAAAGTCATAAAGACTCATTTTCCTGGGTTGCAATCTGGCCTGAGCTGCTAGCTGTGTGACCTTGGGCAAGTCACATCACCCTGTTTACTTAGTTCTTCATCTGTAAAAAATGAGCTGGAGAAGGAATTGGCAAGCTATTTCAGTATCTTTGCCAAGAAAATCCCAAATGGGGTCACAAAGAATCAGATATGACAGAAATGACTGAAATTTATATAGTGCTTTAAGATTTATAGAGTGCATATGCTAAAATATTGAGAGCAACACTTTTTGGGGTAGCAAAATCCTGGAAACACCTTGGATACCGAAAGGTTGTAAAAGTATAGCAAATGTAAAGGAATATTGTACTGTAAAAAATGATGACTGCAATGAATGGATTGATGTTTGGGCAGACCTGTATGTAGGACAAAGAAAACAATATACAGGACGGTCACAAACACAAGGAGGGAAAAAACACTAAGTGACAGCAAAACTCCGATCAATTCAATGGCCAATCTTGACTCCAAGGGACTGATTATGAATCCTAATTCTTTTCTTTTGCTGAGAAGTGGCAGATTACAGGTGCAGGATGAGGCACATGCTGTCAGAAATTGTAAATGTGTGTATTTGTTTTGCTCAACTGTATATCTTTGTTATAATAAAGGTTTAATGGAAAACTGGGGGAGCTATAGTTATCCTTTTTCCCTGATTTCTCCATCTCAGGTTTCAATAAATAGTGGGGTTGGTGTAAGAAATTAAATAGGAATTTGAGGGGAGTCTTGGAGAAGCTGAAGACAATGTGTGAAGACCAGTAGACAATACAGAAATTATAACTAAATACTTAATCCTGTAAACACCCCATAAAAGAAAAAGAAAAACTTCAGACTTCTCTGATACGAAGGAATGGCTGAAAAATTGCATCCAATGCTGGGGTACTGTGCCCCTAAGTCCTGCCATCTGGAAGGGATAACTGTTTTGGGAATTGATAGCCAGCTTAAGACACCACTAATACAATTATTTTTGGTCATGCTGAAAAGGGATAGAACTAGTTTGACCACCTGATTCCATTCTAAGGGTCTTTTTCCCCCCACACCGCATGGCGGTATTGGGGGAGTCTTGGCTTCTGCCTTTCAGGCACTGTCTCCCCTTTTTTTCTCAGTGCCTTTTCTTCTGATGCTGATCCTTCTGATGGGAGAGAGACGGCCACAGATCCCCTCCTTTGTGGATCCTTCTCCTGTTCACTCATGAAGGAACAGGCTGGAGACCCCAAAGCCTGGAATGGAGAGAAAGTGTAGGATCTGTCCCCGAAGTCAGCAGGGTGGGAGCCCCGGTGAGTCAGAGGCTGGACAGACAAAGAGGGTCAGCTTACTAGTACGAGGGCAGGAGAGCCCGGCTCCGCAGATGCCTGGGAAGGGCAGCAGGTTGCTCTCCCGGGCCGCCGTCAAGCCGCTGAGCCCAGAAGCCCACTGTGAGCTGAGTCATTAGCGCTGGTCTCCCCGCATAACCTCCAGCATTGTCTGATTCAAGTGTAATAGCTTGTTTGGTGGATTTTGCCTTCTATAGAAGTCCCCCCAAGAGTGAAGTGCTGCATTCAGCCGAGAGAGCACAGGGCCTTTGTGTGGCTGATGGCCCAGCATCAGCTGAATGTGTTTGGAGTTGGTTATCAAAGGGGAGGATAAATTAGAGCACAGGGCTGAAAAGAGAGGAAGAGGGGGACCTTTCATGAGCAAGGCTGAGCACTTAGGCAGCTGACTCACTCTGCTGGGAAGCTCCAGGGTCCGCTCTCTCGCCTTTTGGCAAAGGGGAAGAGCAGTGTTCCGGGCCTGGCTGCAGCCTGGTAAACCAAATCCGAAGGTTCCTGGGGCTAGCACCTGGGAGAGGAGGAGGAGGAGAATCTGACCAGACGCAAGTGAAGTGCAAGGACGATGCAGAACAGCTGCAGAACAACAAAATGCGTTCGTTTTCGAGTTAACTCTGCAGCTATTGTTTGAGTAATAGGACTGTAACCCCGGCAAAGGACATCACAAAGGGACCAGTGGGTGGAATGGGAGGAATGATTTCATTTTCTCCCATAGCCCGATTCTGAGGTTTGCGTAGAATACCATAACATCTCCCACACCCATCCCAGAGCATTGCCAGATTTTCAGATCTATGGAGTAACAGAGAGCTGGGCAGTCAGCTCGGTGCCTTGGAATTGGGATCAGACCCAGGTATCAATCCTGACCCCGCTGCTCACTTTTTGGGGTATGATCCACATCTCTCTGTGTCTCTATTTTCCTATATATAAAATGAGGATTGGAGTTGGGGAGTAGTTAGACTGAATGACCTCTAAATGCTTCAAAATGTTGGAAGCCTTCAAAAGATGGCAAACAGGTGGTTTGTCTTTCCTGTTCTTGCTGCCCTAAAAGTGGGGCATTTTCCATTATAGGATCATATATTTAAAGCCTGAAGAGACCTTTGAGGTCATTGAGCTCACCCCTCTCATTTTATAGAGAGAGAAACTGAGGCATAGAGAGATTATTAAGTTGCTTGTCCAGGGATCACACAGTATATTAAATGTCTGTCTCAGGATCTGACCCAGATCTAGATCCAATGCTTATTATATGTGTACACACACACACATACACACACACACACACACAACCTTCAAGTATAAAGAGGCTTATATGTATTAGGAGAGAACTTGTCATTGTGTGGATCAGAAGGAAGCAGAATAGAAATCTCTAACCTCTTCTTCCCCCCACCCTGTTTTTCTCCAAGGCAAAGATTCCTTTAAGAAAAGAAAGCAGGAAATTGGGGCCAGAGAATTCTACTTTCCTCAGAAAGAGGGGATACCAGGCTAGGATCATATTTATCTATTTCCTTAAATACTATTAATCTAGGGAATATGATTAGGAGTTCAATCTAACTTTTAGTCACTTTGTCATCCTTATTGGGGGCAAGGGGAATCCTAAACTTTATATACAAGGCTTGACATCTTTCCAATCTAATAGCAGTGAACACACATAGCAAACAGTAATGAAATCCATTTATCCAAATCATACAAAATAGAAATCAGAGAAAGTATACATAGGAGACTATATACTAGATAATATAAAGAGAAAGAGCTCTCTGTTGGGAACAAGGTAACTCTGCTCAATTAAGAGAGCCCTAGATCTTACCCAAGGGGGAACTCCCCAAAGTCTCTAGTGTGGCAAGCTGGGAATAGGGACATGATAGAGAATGCCGGCAGCTCTTGTCTTCCCAAAGTCTGTTCCATTTGTAACCTGAAGAGGAGCTGGCCTCTTCCATTTTCTCTCTAGAAACTAGAAGCCAGAAACACTGAAAGTGATTCAATGCTTAAAGATTCCTGAAGGAGACTTTTCTGGGCTTGAAGAGTTCCAAAAGGAACTGAAGAAGTCTGGAGCTCTCCTGTTTGCTGACAACTACAAGACTTACCAAGGGCATGGTGCCTTGATAAGTCTATGAATTAGAGCCAGATCCAGGTGTCAATCTTGACTCTGCCACTCACTCACGGGGCATGGGGCATTCCTCTGCACCAGTAAGGATAGTCCTAGACCAGACATTGGCTCAGGGGTGATACCTTCCCTCTTATGGCTACTGTCTCAGGAAGAAACCCTTTCTTCTTCCTCCCACATAACTCTTCTTTTAAAAAGACAGTGTGGTACAATTCAGTGTTCCTATTTAGTGATTGGTGAACTCCTAGAGATAGTAGTCTAAGGAGTTAGCACTAAAGAGTCTTTAATGGCACCTTAAGCAGTAAATAATTGCAGTACATCATGAGTAATATATTAAATGACTCTGGGGATTCATAACACATGTTGTTGTTGTTTTGGAAACAGATTTGTGGAATTAATTTAAAAAAAACAAATTCCAAAACAAAACCATGGGGCACTGGTAGTGAATAGAGAGTCTAAGAATCATGAAGAATTGGGTTCAAATTGATCTCTGACACATAATAGGTTTTGTAAGCTTCAGCAAGGTATTTAATCTCTCAATGCTTCAGGCAATTGTATAAAAATTTGAATTGTATTCTATGTTGGTTGAGTTCCCTCATCAAGGAGTCAACCAGACCAAACCAGCCTCTAATATGTGGGTGGACAGAGTTGAACAGAACAGGCTAGACAGGAGAATTTGGGATCAATCAGGGAGAATCAGGGATCAAACAGAAGTTTAATTTCAAAGTAAGGAAAGTGACTTGTAAGCAAGGAGGCAGATTAGACATATGGGCTAGGGACCTGCCCCTAGTAGAACTCATGACAGTGTGGGGAAATCTCAATACTTATACCAATTGCTGCACAGTGACCCGTGGCTCTGATAGTGAGGAGCTACAGAAACAATGAGACAAGTTTGATTCATAGCACAGCTCCATGACCAGAACATGGGTACTTGTTCGATATTTGTCTGATGCTTGTCAAGCTCAGAGAACACCTGTTGCTGGTCAAATCAGTAATGATTATGTGATTTTGCCAGAGAACGAGTGCAAAGGATTGTTATTTTTCCAAGTTGTTATGTCTAGCACAGCCTGCTTGCTGGGCCTTGCTTCTGGAGAACAGGATGTTTCCTAAAATCTTGACATTTCCCCCTTTTGGCCAAAAGAAAGGGGTCTGGAAGAACCTCTACCATTCTGGCAAATAAAGGAGAGAGAGGCAGGGATAAGCAAGAGGCCACAACAGGCCAGTTTGGGTCAGGACAAGATGCTGCCTGAAGGTTAGTTCTTTGAGAGGATCTTTCAGGAAGTTTGTCCCAAAAATCATTGCAAAACTACCAAGAGGGCAAAGAGCATAAGCAGATGGAGTAATAAGTTTTGTGGAGCTATTGTTTGCTTGCCAGCAAAGTGTGCGTGTGTGAAGAAATGTAGAGAGACAAATTGTCAACATGCTCTTGAATCAGGATCTTGGTGGATGAGCACATAACGAAAGGGAAGATGAAAACAAAAAAACTGGGACAGTATACTCAGCCCTCATCCAGAATCTTGGGACAGCAATCTTATCTAGATGTGAATTGCTCTGGATCCATACTAGATGAACCTTGAGGTCTCTGGAGGGTCCACTCAGGAGCAGGGACTTTCTTCAAATTATCTAAGACTGCACACCCACCAGTTTGGCAGCTGTGGGAGTATTCAAAAAAACCTGGTAGGGACCCTTAGAGAAAAATTCTTGCATCAATCTTTGAATCTGAAATTCTGGTCAGTATAACATAGGTTCTTAGTCTAGTCTCTAAACAACAGAGATGATCCAGTTTCTCAGCCACACAACGCTAGACTCAAATAATGCAATAAAGTTTTTCTCATAATTGCCTAATTATATTAAGTCAGGTATAGCTCAGACTCCTCAGAGAATTCACAATGAACTAGTTCTAAGAAGGGAAATTTACACATAATCAAGGTAACCAAAAAGACTTAAACATAACTAAAGTCGTCTCCTTGTATTCTAGTGACCCATTCTCAATATCCATTTGACCAACACATTTTGAATTCAGATGTCTCTTGTAGTCATCTAGTCCTGGATATCTTTTCTTGAACAATGTACCTATGCTCAGAACAACTCTAACAGGGATTCTGCTTCTCAGGATCCAAATATAGATAATTCTTCTAGTAAATATCATTTACATTTGGCTATCCAACTTTGAAATTTCAGAGAATTTCAGTCATATATGATTGGTGGTTTCTATCCTTATTTAAATCCTACACTTAATATAAGGATCTTTTAAAAATATGCAAAGGTCCAACTATAAAATGAACTTCCCAACTTTTAAAATTATCAGATATTTTAGAATAATTTCACTTTCTTTACCATTATCAATACAATCTATGTGCAAAATCCTTAACCCACTTTTGAGAACTTATCACTAAAACATATTCAAAGCCTGAATTTCCATGATAGATAATTTTTGGAAGCCAATCATATATACATATGTATACACATATAGACATACACATACAGGTGTATGTAATGCTTAGAGAAAACAGTCCAATTCTGTTGCTTTTCTCAAAATTTACTAGTCCATTTACTAAACTTTATATTACATTTTCTATTGTTACTTTGTCTAATCATTTCTCTCTTAGAAGGATATCATCCCTATATTATAATCTGACCACAAATACAGGTTAAAATTGTAATATGTTCACACTTGAATCCTATTATAGTAGACATTTCAGTATCAATCTATTTGTTATTTAATAGATTTGCTATTGTACTTACATAACTTGATTATAGAAATTTGCTTTAAAAGGAAAAAGAGGGACATAGTTAAAACAATGTCATATATCATAATAAGAGGAAACACTCCCTTAATTCTATTTGATTCCAGGCATGAGTCTTATCTGACAGCCAATCTTGTAGTCATAGGATGTTAACAGCAAGGTTCAGGATTAACTAGGTGGAAATTTTCATTTTCAGAAATGAAATAGCACAATGAGGGAATAGAATTTGGAAGATGCTATCTATACCATGCCAAGGTGTCTCCAAAACTTTTCTGGCACATAGTTATCTATCTTTAGTCGTCCAAGACTGCAGCACATGCCGTTTTCTACCATTGGCTTCATGACCATTTAAACAATTATTTCTGTAATCAAAGCTTAAAATAATAGTAAATTATAGTCCCAGGAATTTTTATTTTCAATTGCAAAATTTCACTAACCACCACTTAGGACTTCAATACTTTCCTGAGGTTTCCCTAACAAGTTACATTTATCCTTTACCTATAAATTAAAACTCCCCATATTTTGGGGCTTCAGACATTTAGCAAATACCTGATAATGACTCATTATTAATATGTTGAAGCTACATCTTTAAACCACTCTATACACTTTTATAATTGCCAAGAATTTTTAATGAAAATTTGCTATTATATATTATTATCTGCTTTGTAACAAGACATTAATATTTAACAATTTTCAAATATCCATTTTTTGTGACATCCCTTTCAAAGCCCAATTCATATATAACAACATCCAGATTAAAAAGTTGTTTGGTTTAACAGCATTTCTGTTATAATGGTCTCACAAATTTCACAACATAAAAGAATTTAGAAATACAGTAATAACATAAACAATAAACTTCAATTGACATCAATTGTATTTCCAAATTATCACATATAAAAATCATTGCTCTTATTACCTTTCACATTGTAAAACCACTTTAGAGTTATCAGGTATGGAACAATTATATTCAATTAAAGAAATACTAATAATGCAGCACTTAGCAGATGCCAGTCTCCATGTTAAGCATTTTACAACCAATATCAGAGCAGGAAACTGGGGGCATATAGAGACAAGATAATTTGCCCAAGATTACACAAGTAATCAATTTCTGCAAATGGAATGTAATCCAATTTCCCTACATTTTTCAGCATTTCTCTTCCTCCCCCCAATAAGTTTTGGGAACCTGATCTGAGAGGAAAGGGGTTAATAGAATAAAAGAAAGAGGATCTCTGCCCTGGGGTAGTCACAGGAGATCATTTGTTTAAACAGATGTTCAAGGAAAGGTTAACAAAGTGCAGATCTTTTGCCTATATTTTTTCTTTCTTCACTCTAGGATACTGCTTCTAAACTAACTGCCTTCCTTCATTTGCTCTAGAACAATGAAGGTATTAATCTTACCATTTATTTAAAAAACTTTTAATAAAATCCAATCCTTATTTTTCCCTAAAACAAATTCTACAGAGTGGTATCTCAAATTTACTAAAATAATTCAGAAAGGAGTAAGTTTTTTGAATTACCTAACGTCTCAGGAGTTCTCCCCTGGAATCTTAAAATGATTCATCTTCAAACTTCTTACTCTGTTAAGATGTTTTAGTAGTTATACAAACTTTGATTATCTGACTCTAAATCTATAGTTTCAACACAGCCAAAGCTGAAATGATGGAAAAAGTATCTTGCAATTTTTTTTCTTCTTTTATAATCTAATCTCTTTTGGAATACCACAAATGTTTACAGGACAATTGCTTCAACTATGAAAGTTCATAAATTTTTCCCAGTGTTCTAAAATCTCTGGCTAATGTCCTTAGAGGTTTTTCTAGATGGCTGCATTTTAAATCTTCCAAGGTAACAGAATTTAGCTCACAACACAAAAATGACAAAGACATTTTACATTTTACAAAGACAAACTTAGACAAAATGACAGGACGGATAAAAAGACAGTTTTTAACAAAGTGAGCAGTTACAGTTCATACAGAAGCACATGGTTACCAAGGCATGCAGTTTAAACTTTATAGTGGTATGCAATAAAAAATAAGACAAAACAAAAACATAAAACAAAAAACTCAGCAGAGCCACACAGAGAAGTCAATTAAGAGAGGTATGCAGTTTGAGAAAGGCTATCCTTGCCAGAGTGATCTGAGACAAACCAGGTCACTGGAGGGGCTCTGGAGTTTTCCTCATAAAAAATGGAGAACTCAATTGCATTGGAACGTAGGAGGATTGGAGCATGGACAATACCAGAGAACTCAGCAGACAAAGAAGGGATGCCTTTCTGAAGAAATAAATCTCTGGTGGTCCCTAGTCTGTTCTCACTTGTACCGAGGAGCAATGGCCCAGTTCCACATCCAATCCCATTTCTGACATCAGTGAATGTCAACTGGACCAAACCAGCCTCTAAGCTGTGGATGGACAGATCTGAACAGAGCAGGCTAGAAACAGGATAGTAAGGAATCGAACAGAAGTTTAATTATAAAACGAGGGAAGTGAGTTGCAAGCTAGGAGGCAAATTAGACATGTGCTAGAGCCTTCAGTGGGGAGATCTGTGGCAGTGTGGAGAAATCTTAATAGTTATAAGAATTGTTGCACAGTGAATTGGAGCTCAGACAATGAGAGGTTACAATAACAATGAAACAAATTTGATTCATAGCAGGGTTTCATGAGCAGAATATGTATACTGGTCCTATACTTGTTTGGTGCTGGTTATTCTTAGGGGAAGTGAGTTTATCTTTTTGCCTACTATGTTTTAAAAAGTTTTCTTATCTTTTCACCCCTTCCTTGAGGTATAATCCATTAAGAACAATTTAGCATTTGATAGTGAGAATCATAGAAGATAAAATGGACACTTTTGATTAGATAAAATTTAAGTATTTGCACAAACAAATCCAAAATAGTTAAGATTAGAAGGGAAACAGTTAACTGGGGGAAAAAATCTTTACAGCAAGTGTCTCTGATAAAGGTCATTCCAAATTATATAAGGAAGTGATTCAAATTTAGAACAATAAGAGCCATTCCCCAATTGATAAATGGTATAGGGATATAAAGAGGCAATTCTTAAGAGAATAAATCCAAGCCCTCCACAGCCATTAGGAAAAAAAAAAAAGCCCTAAATCACCAAAAATTAGGAAAATGGAAATTAAAACAACTCTGAGATTCTACTTATACCCATTTTATCAATCAGTAAATCTGATGAAAAAAAAGATAAATAATAAATCATAGAGGAGCTTAGGAAGAAAGGCATGTTGCTACACTAGAGCTGTGAATTTGACATATTCATTTTGGGAAGCAATTTGGAAGGATGCTCCAAAGGTTGCTAAACAATTCATGCCCTTTAGCACAGCAATGCCACTACTAGGCTGATATCTCAAAGACAACAAAGAAAGAGGGAAAAAGTTTACATGTGCAGGAATATTTAATAGCAGCTCTTTTTTTTTTTGTGGTGGCAAACAATTAGACACTAAGAGGATGCCTAATAATTGGATTAAATAAATGATTGTATACAAATGCATTGATATACTATTGTAATGCCAGAGAAACTGAGGCAAGATAGAGATTAGAGAGTTTTTAATATTTTATTAATTGGAGAGTTTGATCGACTGGACAGGACTCTTGTCTCAAAGTATCCAGTGGTGAATGTGAGAATGCCAGATTTTTTTATAGAACACTTGAAACAAAGGAAGAAAAGAGGGGGAAGTGTCAGGACCATAAATTTGGTTCTAGCAGGATGGGGGGAAAACCAGGGAGCCAGAATCAGGATGTCTGAATAAACAGAGGTAAAGATGTCAATGAAGTATCTGAGATATTTTTGGAATATTTAAAAGGGGTAGTGTCATAAATTCTTGATGACAGGAGTTAGGAGCCAGGCAGTCTGAACTCCCCCTTATCTTGAATCTTACATTAACAATTTATAACCTTAGAGCAAGTGACCCTCAGGGGGTTTTGCAATTTAGGAGATTGAGGCAGAACAGTTAAGGAAACTGAGGCAGAACAATTTAGGGAAACTGAGGCAGAATCAATTAGGGAACTGAGTCAGGACAATTAAAGAGAACTGTGGCACAACACTATTATGCTATTAAAAAAATGAAAGATAGTTTCAGAGAGACCTGGGAAAACTTGTATGAACAAATGTAGGGTGAAGCCAGGAGAATCAGTAGAACATTTTAGGCTACAATATAAATATTCTAAAACTGAACAAGTCTGAAAGTCTTGATCAACTTAATCAATTAAGATTCCAGATTGACTCAGATTGAATGTAAATAGCAGTCATTTCTTCTCTGGCTAGAAACCTTGAGGATCTTCCCCTCTCAAATTTATTTATTTATTTATTTAGGTTTTATTTTAGACTAGGTGAAAAAGGAGATTCTTTGCCTCAATTGCTACCTAGCCTTAATCACTGAATGGGGGCAGCTTCAGTCAGACTGAGACTTGTTTAAGACCTTAACTTAAAAGGGCCAAGATTTCCCAATGCAACCAGAGCTATCTCCAGTTACCCTGATTTATACTTCACCCAGAGGCAGGTGACATTGCATGATCCTCCCTTACTTAAATCCAATTCACTTGCATGTCATGGACTCACCTCCCTGATGTCATGGTCCTCTTTCAGAAGGAAGGACAGACAATAATCTTTTCTCCCCTTCCCTCCCTTTCTCTCAATTCCTTCCCTTCCTTTCCTTTCCTTTTCCTTCCCTCTTCTCCCCTCCCTTCCTTTCCCTTCCCTTTCTTTCCCTTCCCTTTCTTTCCCTTCCCTTCCCTTCTCTCCTCTCTCCCTTCCCCCCCCCTCTCTCTCTCACTTTCTGTCTCTCTCTGTCTCTCTCTCTCTTCCTTGTGAGCTAAGGGAAGTAGGAGGAGGGGAAAAAAAGAAATGTTAGGTCATTGAAAAATAATTATTAAAAAAAATCAAGAAAACCCTCATGGGGAAGGCATTCCTTTGCCTCCATATACTTCTATTAATTTAGGAAATGCAATAAAAACTTTCTTCCTGTGGTCACTTACTCCAGTAACTGCACAGAGATTTTGTGCAGTTAAGCAAGTTTCTCTTTTCATGTGGTCACCCCCAGGGAAAATTTTGTATCTGAAATTCAAACAATATTTGAGTAGAAGGAATTTCTCATTATGGTCACAAGGGAAGGCCAAACGAAGAAAGAAAGTGGAAGAAATGATTGAGTGACATTTCCATTTGTTGTTTTGACTTTCTTATCAGCAAACTTCACTTTGGGCAGACTAGAGAACCCTGACTTCCAGGTTTTCACTGCAAATGCCATTCCACTAGAGGATAAAGAGGCTACTCATACAAGTTTCTTAGACCCTGGTCTGATCAGATTGGTAAGAATAAGAACAAGATGAAAAGAGTCCTTTGATCTTTGAAAAATGTGATTTAGATGGTATCACTTGATAAGAGTTTCTAGAATTTGAGCTTGGAACAAATCTTAGAAACAAACCATTCAATACAATTCCCTCACTTTACAAAATGGGAAACTGAGTCTCCCAGAGATGAAGAAATGCTGGGTTCACACAGATAATAATCATGACTGACATAGTTGCACAACATTTATAGAAACAGTATGGTATTTTGGATAGAGAGCAGACTTCAGAATCAAAAAAGCCCAAGTACAAATTCTGCTTTTGACTCATGAACTGGCTATTTGGTCCTGAGGGAGTCACTTTATGTCTCATTGCTCCAGGCAACTCCCTAAATGCAGAACAGCTGCAAGATGGGCATTGATTGAGGGAATTTCCTCCCTGTGAATTTCAAATTGTGGTATACAATGTATACTTATATTACTTATACACATGTACATATGTGTGTGATAGTATTAGGTAGAGGATACATAATATCTATTATATATGTTATGTATACTTAATATATATTATACATAATATGTTACTTATTTATGCACATGCACATATGTGTGTGATAGTATTAGGTAGAGGATACATAATATCTATTATATATGTTATGTATACTTAATATATATTATACATAATATGTTACTTATTTATGCACATGCACATATGTGTGTGATAGTATTAGGTAGAGCTTATATATTATCATATAGATTATGTATATGTGATATATATTATACATACATATGTATGCTTATTTATGCACATGCACATGTGTGTGTGATAGTATTAGATTAATATAGATTATGCATATAGATTATGTATATGTGATATATATTATACATACATACATATACTTATTTATGCACATGCATATATGTGTGGGATAGTATTAGGTAGAGGATATATAATATATATTATGCATATAGATTATGTGTATGTGATATATATTATACATACATACGTATACTGCAGAGGAAGTTGGGAAATAAGCACCAGGGGAGTTTGTGACACTCTCAGGTGACTCGGGAGAGGGAGCTTCCTGGACACTGACCTGGGTGAGCCCTGCTTGATGTGCGGTCACTCCCCACGGACGCCTTCAGGTCAGCCTTGAAATGCAGGCTGCACAAGGTACATGCCCTAGTGTGCCTCGGGGGCGCCTAAAGGAATCCCTAAGGGATGGGAGAACAGCGCTTTGGACAGCGGTGGGAAAAATATCTCAGTCTTCCCGAAGCTGGAGAAGGCCTTTCCCGGGGCTGGGAGGCTGGCCTGGGCTACAGCCTCAGGCTCTCAGGACTGCAGTCTTCCTAGGCCTCCCTTCCCCTTGGGCTGCCTCTGCTTCTCCAGAAGCCTCTGCTGCACACAATCATGCAGCTCCCAAGCTTCTGCACCGCGGATCAGACAAAAGGAGGCTTGCAACTGAGGGGGCGAGTCTTATAACAAAATTACCAGCCTGCCGTAAACCAAGCACTCTGCCTCCGCAGTGAGGACTCCAGACAGTCTGCCGAGTCTCAGGCCCAGGCCTGCCTGGGCTCAGCGGGGGGTACTGTGGGCAGACAGAGTCAATTACCCAGAAAAGTTCCACTTAACCTCCCCCGCTGCTCACAGACCCTGCCTGGGCCCCAGCAGCCCAGGCTGCCCTCTGCCAAGGCTCTGCAGGCCAGAGCTGGGGCTGGCTGCCTGCCCACCTTGTCCTAGGTCACGCTCAGCACTGTACATGCCAGGGGGTCCAGGCTCCTGCCCCAGGCAACTGATGGACTTCTTCTTTCTGCCATGGTACCCGGGCTTCCATCTCTCAATCTGCAAAGTGCACGGGGTCTCAATAGATCGCCTGAGCCATTCCTTGGCTGGTCTTCCAAGGCAGATGGGTATCCCCAAGTTCTTTATGTCCTTTATCACCCCTTCTATCATTTAACCATCCTTACTCTTGAGAAATTTATTGCATTAAAACAAGCAAACAACAACCATTCCCTTCCTATTGTACACACTCATCCCCATCACACTATCCATATGTAGAACCAGAGATAACTGAAAATGGAGAATATTGAAGGCTGTGGATCAGTTCTCTACCTTGGTAGTATCCTTTCCAGGGATGGACACCTAGATGATGAGGATGATGTACATATTGTCAGAGATAGGTCAGTGTTTGGGAGACTCTGAAGGAAGGGGTGGGAGAAAAATGGTATCAGGCTGTCCATCAAACTGAAGCTCTACACAGCCATGGTACGGACCTCATGGTTGCATGCATGTGAAACCTGGACAGTACACACAAGCCACGCCAGAAAATTGAACCACTCCTATTTTAATTGTCTTAGGAAGATCCTGGAGATTATCTAGCAAGATAAGGTATTGGATGAGGTCCTTTATTGAACTAAACTGCCAAGCATTCAAACTCTACTACAGAAAGCACAACTCCAAGAGTCTGGCCACGTTATTCAAACACCGAAGTGTGAAAATACATAGAGATCAGAAGAGGCAATAAATAGGTGGACACAGTCAAAGACTCTCTCAGAACTTTAGTATCGGTGGAGAGACACCGGCGCAGGAGCACCCAACGTGGCCTGCCTACTTTAAAGAAGGTGCTGTTCTCTGTGGGCAAAGAAGAACTGCAGTAGCTCCAAGGAAACGTGAGATGTACAAATTTAGAGACATGTCTCTTCCAAATGTTCAAATGGACTTTTGTGTCCAAACTGTGGTGGAGCTTTCTGAGCTCAGATTGGTCTCATCAGCCACAGTCAATGAACCTTACTCCCAACATCATGATGTCATTAGTCCTCTTCCAGAACTAAAGAGGAACAACACCAGAACAAGAATAGAAGGATGGAAGCCAGGGTTTTTATGTTCTGCCAATTAATTAAGGGATGTTAATGAAAAGAGATCTAGTTCTACAAACGAGACAAAAGTGTGTAATGTTAGTCGGGATTGGTTAACTCACTGGGTAAGAATGTCTGCTTAATGGGTCCATGAATTAAATCCCAAAAGACCATGTAGTTTCCAAAGATTTTTCCTGAAACAGATAACTATAAGTGATCACCCATGATCACAAAGTAGACTAGGCAAGAGATGTGGATGGGTCCATACCAAACCATCAACCACTGGGAGTAACAACTTCATGAACATATCCCACAGATGATGATGAATCAATGGTGACATTATCTTATAGGACAAGAAGCACAATCTTAGAGATGGAAGCAGATCTCTGCTGACAAAAACTTGGGAACTGAGCCCCTTACTGAGATTCTCTCACCTTAGCTTGTGAATGAGTTGTAGCACAGACTCATAGAAGATTAGAGCAGAGACCTTAGAAATCATCTCATCCAATCTCTTCATTTTAAAACTAAGGAAATTGAGGACCCCGGGACAGCCAGGTACAGGGCCTGGAGTCAGGAAGATCTGAATTCAAATTTGGCTTGTGGATACTTACCAGCTGTGTGACCTGGACAGGTCACTAAATCCTGTTTAACTTCAGTTTCTTCTTATGTCAAATGAGCTAGAAAAGGAAATGGCAAAATTATCTTTGCCAAGAAATCCCCCAAATGGGCTCAGAGAGAGTCGCACATAACTGACATCCAGAAAGAGGCAATTGCCTTCCCAGGACCTCATTACTTATGACTGCAGAGGCAGCACTTGAACACAGGCCTTCTTGGTGACCCTGAGACTAATATTTTATCTTTTGCTATATTGCCATCCCTACTCCGGAAAGTCCAGACTTCTTGGGTCCCTTCCAACTCAGAGATCCTTGGATTTTAGCAATACTCATGGAACTAGCTACATCCTAGCAGAAAAGTTCCAGATATGTTCTTAATATTAGCTATATATATCCCAGACCTGATGCATGAAGAAATTCTACCTGCTGGGGATGATACCCCCTGTCCATGCCTGTTCCCTTTGGTTTCCTCTGAGATTTTGGGTGATACTCTGCCAACTCATCTCCCTTTTCAGGAGGGTGGGTTGGTGAGGTGGGACTGACTGATACTATGAGCAGTGACTTCGCCCCAGCAATGTGCTAATTGTGCTAGACAGAGCTGTTTAAATACCACCAGACAGAATATTACTCAAATTAAAATGAGGCCTTAAATGTCATTATTTGTGTCATTATTAATAGCCCCTAATTGTGTTCTCTAATCATCATGAAATTATGTTAGTATTAATATTCACGTCAAAGCTGCCTAGGGAACTTGGAGGATTAAAAAAAAATTATACCATATGTCAATTCCCATGAATGTGAAACGAAATACTGGGTCTTAGTGCTTAACAGCTCTGGTAGATAGAAAGAGAGCTTACAAATGTGGGTCAGTGCCCTGTCCTTTCCTGTTGCTCCTTAAGATTCATTTGGCTGGCAGGGCCCTCTACAGGCAACCCTCCTCTCCCCATAATCATCTTCATGCTCAAAAGCCTGTTTGGTCTGCTATCAGTGAAGACAATTCATATCTGCTCTCCAGGTCCTGCTTTAGAAAACTTTTGACATAAGGGCCTGTGACATCTCTCTTTTTCTCTCTCCCAACTCTTAAAAATTTGTCCCTGTTAAGACAATCAGAAACAGGACAGAAATGCTAGCTGCATTCCTCTGACATCTATTTGTAGCCTGGGTGGATCATGACTGATAGTGAAAATTCTTCCCCAAAACGTTATGAATTGAAAGGATGAAATGGTAATCTATAATACAGATCAGGCCCCACTCAGTGGTATGCTGGAGACAGCCAAACAGTGTGTAAGAGAGCCAATTGTTAAATTTTGAGCAGAGCATTTACATCTTGGATATTAGCTAATACAACATAAGGACTTGATTTATTGTTTTGTTGATTGTCTAGATTTAAGAAAGTGATGGAGAAAAATGTTAATAATGCATATTAAACTTAAAAGTGTGGTGGGTACATTTCCACCCTCAGAGAGCTAGTTATTAAACATTTATCAGCACATTCTTGGCTCTACTCCACTGAAAATTGGTTTATCTTGCAATTAGGAAAGGACAAACAGTCCTTTTGGGAAATTTTCTTGAGACCCAGACTTTAAAATTACATTACTTCTCATCCCCTCCAAGTGTGTTGTAATAGAAAGAGCACTGAGCTTAGCATGAGAGGTCCTGGGTTTGAGTTATGGTTCTATTAATAGTGGTATGATCTTAGGTTTTTTTCTTCACATTTATGTACTTCAATTTTGTAGTCTATATGTATAGCGTGATGGACTAGATGGCCTCTAGGTTCTCTTTCAGTTCTATA
Organism: Sarcophilus harrisii; assembly: GCF_902635505.1. Classification (NCBI taxonomy): domain Eukaryota; kingdom Metazoa; phylum Chordata; class Mammalia; order Dasyuromorphia; family Dasyuridae; genus Sarcophilus; species Sarcophilus harrisii. Next base: position 493,084,486 of record NC_045428.1, read on the forward strand.
GTCTATAATTTTATGTTGTGTTTGCTGTGGGAAGAGACTTTAGGAAAATATTACTTGGGTGTAGAGTCTTGGGAGTAGCCATACTTATATTAAAACTTAAGGTCAAGGATATGGCTCCCTTTTAGTCAAAAAGCAAACACACAGTCCTCAGACCATGTGGCCATCCATTCCTGAATCCTTCTTAGGTTGGATCTGTGCTTAAGAGGTAGAATTATAATGCCCCAATCCATACAGCCAATAAGAGATCCATTCTTCCTGAGATGAATGGGGAATATACCATCTGAATTGAGGAAGCACAAGCTTTCTCCTGACATCCTATCTACTGCATCTCCTTACTGCTTTCTACATGTTCAGCCATCCTCTAAGGGAAGCCATGTGAATAGGATGTGTCAGACAAATCAGGGGCAACTGCCTCACACCCGCTTCCTGGAGCCCCTGGAATTCTCTGGAACAGAGAATATTCAAATGCCTTCCTTGGTGAAACAGCACTCTTCCAACCTCCTAAATATTATGACTTGAGTTAAATATAACCCAGAACATGAAAATAACTGCACAACACAGGAAGGGGAAACCACAGAGAGGAAAAGATAGAAGGGAAGGGAGGGGGAGAACAGAAAGAGAAAGAAACACAGAGAAAGATTCAGACAGACAGAGAGACGGAGACAACAGAGAAACAGAGAAAAACAGAGACAGAAATATAGAGACATATAGAGACACACAGAGATACAAAGGGGAGGGAGAGAGAGAGAAAGAAAGAGAGAAAGAGAGAGAGAGAGAAAGAAAGAGAGAGAGAGAAGAGAGAGAGAGAGAAGAGAAAAGAGAGAGAGAAAGAGAAAGAGAGAGAGAGAAAGAGAGAGAGAGAAAGAGAGAGAGAGAAAGAGAGAGAGAGAGAGAGAGAGAGAGAGAGAGAGAGAGAGAGAGAGAGAGAAAGAGAGAGAGAGAGAGAGAGAGAGAGAGAGAGAGAGAGAGAGAGGAGACACACACACACACACACACACACACACACAGAGAGAGAGAGAGAGAGAGAGAGAGAGAGAAGAGAAAGAGACGAAGGCAGTAAGAGATCAGAGACAAGTGATAGAAAGACAAAGAAGAAGAGAGAGACAGGAAGACAGAGACAAACAGAGAGAGACAGACACAGAGACAGAGAAAGGGAGACTTCTGAACATAGGTCCATGTCATGCTCCAGTAACATTAAACCCAAAATTGTGGGGAGTAAATCTCCTCCTACCCCTCTACTCCTTTCATTCTTTCGATGTATGCTGGCTTGATGAATCCCCTCCTGAAAGCTGGGTCAGGCAGGGCTGAAATGAATTTGGATTATATAGAATCTGAGCTTATTTGCTTTTGTCTTGGGGGCAGGAGAGAAAGAATAAGGATTTCTTGGTTAACCAGGGATGTGGGTGGGGATAGGAGAGCTGGTTTCCTTATTTGTTTTATTTATTTTTTTCCTAAGGAGGAGCAAGGGACAGGAGCAGAATTAAATCAATAGGCTTGGTTGCCCTATGCCTGGGCCAATAGGCCACCCCTGCCCCCAAATCTGAAAACTGATCCTATTAGTCTTTAGCTTCACCAGAAACTTAGACTAGTTTTCAGTATAGTTCAGTGAGAGAGGGTTGAAATTGGAAATTTGGATTTATAAACTTACAGTGGCACCGTTGGCAAGGATTTGTGGTATCCTTGCAATTTTGCCTTCCCTTTTCAAAAATGGGAAGATGAATCCTCAATGCACAATCTTGTGGTTAAACACTTCATGGACAATAGTTAAGGGGGGAAAAACCTTTTGAAATCAGGTTCTTTCTGAATTCTAAAATTGGTGATTATAATTATCACTGGTCCAGCACTGGATGTGAACCAGTGAACCCATAATAGAAAGGCTGAAACAAGCCCCTTCCTCTAGCTACTTGATCTCTGAGTTACCCAGCAACCCACCCACACTGCATTTCTTCTCCCCTACCATTTAGGCAAATTAACACATAGCACAGTCTTCCAAAAAAAGAGGTTTATTGGTGTTTTCCTGCCATTAACTAACTAGCTTTGTAACCCCAGTAATTCACTTGATTCCTCTGAGCTTCAGTATCTCTTCAATGAAGCAGCTGGACCCGGCAATCTCAAAGCTAATATCCAGTGTTAAAATTCTATGATAATACCACCTTACATGTTGTAGAGCTCATGGTCATTTTTCAAATCATTTTCACATCATTATCTCATTGGATCCCTATAAACTCATCTTTGAGAAAGGGAGGGCAGCTGATACTGTCCTCATTTTGCAGATCTAGAAATCTGAGTTTCAGAGAATTTAAGTTGCTCTTTAACTAATAAATGGTCATCCTAGGACTAGAACCCTCATTCTTTTGAGGCCCTTGTTTCTACAGGATTCTTTTCACTATACAATATTTTGAATTCTACCCCTATATCTCAGTCAAGAAGCACTTTGGGACTTTGGAAGAAAAGTCAGGGGATTTCTGTCTGTATCCCATAAAAATAGAAATTAATGTATTGATGCCTGGAATTATCATAGAGGAAAAATCTTCCCTTCTTCCCAGTTTTATTCCAAATGAGTCAGGGACAGGAGAGAGTTGTGTAGGTGGAAGGGGGGGTGGCTAATGGCACTTGTATGTGAGTATGTTCTGTGTACGTGTGGGGAGTGTAAGAACAAGAGCAGATAGTCATTACTTGAGTTCTATATAGATTTCTTCTTAAAAGTAAGTCAGCAAGTCAGCAGCTTGATACAATGAGGAAAGTGCAAATTGTAGAGTCAGGTGAGCACCGGTGATGCTCAAACTACCCTGGTTCTTCATCTGTAAAATGAGGGGCCTATACTGGACTCTGAGGTTCCTTCTAGCTTTTGATCTATGATCTTAAAAAGATTTCTAAGTAGATAGCTACCTCACCCCCAATATGAAAAAGTATCACAATAGATCCAACTAACTCACCTCCATATCCCTAGCCAAGGGTTCCGGATTGGAAGGGAAGAGTGGGGATCTTAGTGTGAAGGATAAAGGGCTCCATTTGTATTTCCTGAGATTGTTAGGGCCAGCATCGTATGAAATGGTAAGATTGGTCCTTGAGTGCAAGCCCCCCTCAGCCTGCATCCAAAGATGCCTTTGCCTTCCACCAATATTCCACCAAGAGGAATAGTTCCAAGTACCCAAGGAAAGGATTCAAAAACATTCTTCCCCACCTCCATCTCATTTCCATCATCTAACTTCCTCACAATCTGCCTTCCCCCTTCCCCCCCTCCCCAAAGCCCCACCTCCGAGATGACAGAGCTGAATGGTTGTTTAATGTGCTACAGGTGTTGTTGCTAGGCAACCACCCCCACTCTGTCGCACAGACTCAGTCAGCTCAGATCACACCCCCTGTAGCACTTAACCCCGTAGCTGCTTAACACAAACACTAATTACCCAGGCACCAAATAGCACATTTATAAGCCATAATTGAGGAACGGGGCGGGTGGATTCTTAGCACCTCAGATCCCTTAACTCACACTTCTCAGCGTGAGTCCTGGACCAGACTCTGCTAGCAACAATGCACAGAAACGGTGTTTGACAGCAAAGACCCTCTTCTCTGCTCTTGGTGAACACCTCTCTGGAACCCAGACTGGCAGGAAATCGCTAAAGGTCATCCCATCCTTCCCACTGTCTCTGGGCAAGCGATCTCAAGCCACTCCCAAGCAGGAAGGCTGGCTGCTTCAGGTCTCCAGGGAGGGAGACTGCAGAGCCTGCCTCAATGTTTAATCACATTCATAATCAGTGCATCTTGCCTAAAGCCTTTCAGTTACAGTTTAAACCCATTTTCTGACCCAAAAGTCTGTCCTCTGTGGAAATTTAACAAAGGCAATTCAACAAACACTTATTAAACGGTTAAAGTAGCTTGTATGTGTATTCTGTTCATCATTGGGAGAAATACCTTATTTAGGTAAGACTTGGACCCTTTGCCCTCATGGAACTGGAACACAGAACGTTGCCTTCATGGAGTCTAGAATATGGGACATCTGTATTACTAATGATACATTATAATCAGGGAGACTAAATGAAGTAATTCAGTAAGTATTTATTAAGTGTCTACAACTATACTAGATAAAGCACTGTTAACCTAAAGATATAAAAACAAATTGAAGAACAATTTCCCAAATCAAAACTGTCATCAAGAGACTTAGATTCTCTGGGAAACCCAAATACTGTGAATGTCAAGGTGACTGAGAACAACAGCTCCTTAGCATCTTCCTTGTGAGAATTTTTTTTTTTAAAAAAGCACCTGTTTATAATCTTTGTAACTTCAGCTTTTTGTTTTTGCCAGAGTAAGTAGGAATTATGGGATAGGACAATTGTCCATTGCTGACTATCTCTGCCTCTCTCCTTTTCTCTCCTTGCCCCCTCTCTCCCTTCCTCTCTTCCTTTCTTTCTTCTCTCTCTCTTTCCCCTATTATATATCTATCCTCTATCCATGTATCTCTCCATCCATCTATTATCTATATATCAATTATTATCTATCTATCCATCTATCATATACATATTCATCTATTTTCTTATCTATCATCTATTTATCCATTCATCCACATGTTCACCTATTTATCCATCTATCATCATATCTATCTATCCTCTATCTAGCATGCATTAACTGCTTCTATCTGTCTGTCTATCTCTATCTCACATGTTTAACACAAGGTAGAAAAAGTATCAGGGATAGTTTCCTCCACCTTCCTTTTTCCTAGATTACTTCTCTCCATCAGGAACCTTAATTATCCATGAGAGTCTTCTTTCTGATGGACAACTTATAGAGTCATCACAGTTTCAGACTTTCTAAGGATTGGGTCACCACTGTATCCTCCCTCAATTGGAAAATGACAGATCACCTCACAGTCACTGAGTAAAGGTCTAATTGCCCTCTAAGATCATCTAAAATCATACCTCCAAATACCCTAAAAATTCGTTCTTGGAGGAAAGTTTCCTAAGGATTCAACAAGAAAGGGATAGATTCTCATGATTATCAGGAACTAATTCACTGCTCTATGAGTATCCCTCAAAGGACCTTTGCTACTAAACTATCTTTCTGAGAGGGAGAGCAAGAGAAAGAGGGAGACTCCCCAGATCCTCCCTGGACCTCAAGTTAGTAATGGTAAAACTTAAAGCAAAGATATTACTATCACTTGGCAAGGATGGAGATCTGGGATAGACAAATGGTTGTCTTAGTTGCCTGGGAAAGGACCAGAGGAGCACAATAGTCCAGGGTCCCTTGCACTGAGAACCCATGACCCACACAGGGCATTGACTAGGGTAGTTAAATTGGTATAAGAAGAAGCTATGTCTTAGGGGCCTGTGGGGGGTGGGTGAAGGGCATGCCCCATAAGTTTAACACTTTCATGCAAGTGGTTTCTCCATAAAGTATTAATAATGTTCTCATAATTGATACTTCAGGGCAATAACCTCTGACAAAATGGCCCTGATTAGGAGATAATTGAGTGTGTTGGATTGTGTCCTGAGAGAGCTGAACGCCAGGCAAGGCCCATTAGCCCATCATAACGGCCCCTTTTGTCAGGTATTAGTGTCATTAAGAGCCTGCTCTCTGAAATCAGTCCCTTTATTTAACTCTTTTCCCTAATTATATGGATCATTTTACAAATCAAAGCAAATGTTTGCATACAGCCCTGGGTCATGCAAGAGAATGAGGCTATGGGGGAATTTTTCCTCAGCCTGCCTGGAGGAAAAAGTTCTTGTCTGAGAGGGTGTTTTTTTCTCACCTTCTCCCCCCATCTGGAAAGTGAAGATTGCCAACTTCTACTCTTTCTTCCAATCCAAGCAACCTGAAAACTGGCGTGCCCGTGATAGGCTAGGTCTGAAGGGCCCCACTCTGGGCCTCCATCTAGCATCTAGCCTGATATTTGTAGACAGCACCTATCAGCCCAAGCCCCTTCTCGTGTCCGGAACACCATGGCCCAGCTGGCCAAGCCCCGAGATGGTGCCGGAGCTGAACAAGTTGCCATTTGGATCCAGTAACTGCGCTTGCAGAAGACACAAGACGTCCCCAACTCCAGGCTTCCCTGGGACCCTTCTGGGCTTGCCCCCTCTACAAGAGGTCTCCTCTCTGGAGTCACCGCCATTCTTCTGTACCCATTTTGCTTGTACAGAGTGATTTGCATGCTGTCTTACCAACGAGACTGAGAGCATCTCTGGGGAAGCCATCATTTTGTAGGATTTAGCATAAGGCCCAGCATATAGTCAAAACTTAATAAAAGCTTGGTGACGGAGCTCAGAGCCCGGCCACGTCCTTGATAAAGCCTACGCTGCTGTTTGGAAACAAGTGCCCAAGGAGAAGCCCGGCAGCTGAGTCACACATCTGTCCTTCAGATGCCGGCACTCTGGGTCTCACCAGCCGAGGGGCTGAGCTCTGCCCTGCTGGCGAGGGAAGCTCCGAGCTGCTGCTCCGAGAGCTGACAGAAATGGGAGTCTGCTCAGCCCTTGGGCCACACACACACACACACACACACACACAGAGAGACACAAGAGGAAACCCAAGGGACCAGGGAGCAGCTCTCTCCTCCCAGCCCCTTCTGTCTCATTAAAAAGTGTAAACTGGCTCCCTTTTATTAGAATTCACTCCCAGCCTGACTCCTTCCCCTGCCTTCCCTAGCAACTGTACGAAGCTTTTATGCCAGGGCAGGTTCGGTGTGGGTGAATCAGAAAGCAGGCTCAGCCTCCAGCATGAATCCCTCAGAGATGAGGGACTGATATCTTGTTGGCAGCTAAGAAGGATGTATTTTTACACATACCAAAGAAGAAGCTGGAAGGATATCATCTATTACAGGAGGAGAGACTGGGAGGTTTAGGAAATTGAGATTTATTTATTATTTATTTATGTGCTTATTTATTTGGCAAGATGCGCAGAAAATGTCCCCAAGGGGAAGAGGGAGGTGTCCTCAGCCCGTGTCCCCCTGTCATCCCTATCCTGCTTATACAAAAGTGGACATTTTGAGCATTCATGATTTGAGGGAGGCCTGGTAAATTTCCCAAGATTGGCCTTGGGTGGAGAGCTGCCAGGCATGCAGAGAATTTAAAATTTTTTTTTTTTTTTTTTTTTTTTGCCGAAGAGGCAGAATTTTGGTGGTGAAGTGTGACATTCTTCTCTCAGAAATAATACCTTTCATTTAAGGTGGAAGAGAAGGTTTGACGTCCCATGAAAATATAATTTTCAGCCCTGTTCTGCCTGGGGCAGATGTTTTCCATAAAACCCAGGTGCTCAACTGAGGAATAAGAGCCTCAGGTCCTAAGAGCCTGACTGTTGAGAGGGAGCTTTGGAGTGAGACAGCAGGGGGTCCTCAGAGAGGCAATCCTGCTGCCCAAGAGCCCTGAGCAGGAAAACTTGCTCCATGATCCAAGGGGCCAAGAGCCCAGAGCAGGGGATTCTGGTCCCTTATCCAAGGAGCCAAGAGCCCTGAGCAGGAGACCCTGCTCCATGATCCAAGGGGCCAAGAGCCCCGAGCAGGAGATTCTGGTTCCTTATCCAGGGGGCCAAGAGCCCCAAGCGGGAGATCCTCTTCTGTGATCCAGGGAGCCAAGAGCCCCAAGCAGGAGATTCTGGTCCCTTATCCAAGGGGCCAAGAGCCCCAAGCGGGAGATCCTGTTCCGTGATCCAAGGGGCCAAGAGCCCCAAACAGGAGATCCTCCTCAGTGATCCAGGGGGCCAAGAGCCCCGAGCAGGAGATTCTGGTTCCTTATCCAAGGGGCCAAGAGCCCTGAGCAGGAGACCCTGCTCCCTGATCCAAGGGGCCAAGAGCCCTGAGCAGGAGACTCTGCTCCCTTATCCAAGGGGCCAAGAGCCCTGAGCAGGAGACCCTCCTCCATGATCCAGGGGGCCAAGAGCCCTGAGCAGGAGATTCTGGTCCCTTATCCATGGGGCCAAGAGCCCCAAACAGGAGATCCTCCTCCGTGATCCAGGGGGCCAAGAGCCCCAAGCAGGAGATTCTGGTTCCTTATCCAAGGGGCCAAGAGCCCTGAGCAGGAGACCCTGCTCCCTTATCCAGGGGGCCAAGAGCCCTGAGCAGGAGACCCTGCTCCCTTATCCAAGGGGCCAAGAGCCCTGAGCAGGAGACCCTCCTCCATTATCCAAGGGGCCAAGAGCCCCAAACAGGAGATCCTCCTCCGTGATCCAGGGGGCCAAGAGCCCTGAGCAGGAGACCCTGCTCCCTTATCCAAGGGGCCAAGAGCCCTGAGCAGGAGATCCTCCTTCATTATCGAAGGCACTAAGAACCCTGAGAAGGTGACCTGCTCCATTATCCAAGGGACATAACCTTCACTCCCCATAAGAAGGTTGTCAGTGACCTTGGAATATACACACTAGTACCTATGGAGTGTACATACATACATACTAAACAAAGAGGATGCAAGTTATCTATATTGCTAAACACATATTTTTCTTAATTAACTAACAAAGGTTATATACTGAAGGAAAAACTATAATACCTTAAAAATTAAGGAGTTTAAGAGCATGAAGGGATTCCTAGACTGGCTGTTTAATCCAACTTCCTGATTGATATAGATACATTCTCTCAACAATATCCCTGACAAAGTCATTTGGCCATTGTTGGAATAAATCCAAGCTTAGGGAGTTTACTCTTTCTGAAGGCAGTCTATTCCAGTTTTAGATAACTATTTCTCCAATCCAATCTAACGAGCATTTTTGGACTATGTACCTAATATGTACTAGGTCTTAGACTCTGTGATACTAAGGTAAAAAAAAAACAGCCCATGTTCCCAAGAAGGTTGAATTTGATGGGGATGGAAGAGGTTGTTATAGTTTTTGGGGGAGTAGTGCATGAACTGAGCCTTGAAAGAAACTATAGAATAAGTTCAATATCTTACCCTTTCTTACCCTCTACTAATAACTTAGTAGGAAACCCCAACTGAACAAAGCACCAACTGAATACATACATAGAATATAATACATAGACAATACATAAATAAACTCAATATCTTACCCTTTTTTTACCTTCTACTAATAACTTGGTAGGAAGCACGAACTGAATAATCTATATAGAATGCTCTGTCTAGTGCTCTCCACAAACTAATTCTCTGTTACCTTGGTCAATCACTTCTCTCTGGCCTCAGTTTCCTCATCTATAAAATGTTCCCAAGGACCTATAAGGTTCCATCAATTCTAAGCCCATGAGTGTCTACCAATGTTTCTCATAATTCTCATAATGCCTTCCTCTGCATACCACAAATTACTAAAAGAGTCAGAAATTCATAAAACTCAAGCAAGGTAATCATAAATTTACCAATTTATTTAAAATGTATTTGGGGAATGAGGAGGAATGAGAAAAGGGAAAGAAAACTGTTTAATTTAATTTATAAGAATACCTTATAAATCAAGGAGTCTAAGCATGAAGGGATTCCTAGACTGGCTGTTTAATCCAACTTCCTGACTGATATAGATACATTCCCTCAAAAATATCCCTGACAAAGAGTCATTTGGCCATTGCTGGAACAAATCCAAGCATAGGGAGCTTACTCTCTCTCAAGGCAGTCTATTCCAGTTTTAGATAACTATTTCTCCAATCCAATCCAACAAGCATTTTTGGAGTACCTAATATGTACTAGGTCTTAGACTCTGTGATACAAAGGCAAAAAGAAAAATAGCTCATGCTCCCAAGAAGTTGGGGCATTCTGGATAAAAGGCAGAGTAGGTCTGAAATTTCCAGGCTTTCCAGATTTCTTCCACAAATAGAAATTCACCACAAAATGAATGTAGAGCAGCAAAAATAAAGGAGTAAAGACTTCAGGGGTCACGCACTCTAACAACCCGATTTTACATTTGAGGAAACAGACTCAGAAATTAAATTACTTGCCCAGGATCACATTGTGTCAGAAGTCACATTTAAATCCAGGTCTTCCTCACTTTAAGTTTAGCACTCTTAACTACATGCAGGCAGGTAAATAAAATTTAAAAATATACAAAGTAAATACAGAGTAATTTCAGGAGAGAGAAAGAACTAACACTGGAATGGGGATATGAATAAATGCCTTGTGTAGGAGACAACACCTAGACATAACCATGAAGAAAGCCAGGCATTTTAAGGGAAAAAGGAAATACCTGTGTAAGGCATGAGCATAAGGAATGGAATGCAAAGAATGGGGGAATGGGGAAAAAATGGAGGAAGGGAGAGGTTTGAAATATATCTCATCTAAAATGGCTAACAAGATTTAGACACAAATACTGAACTCTGTAAGAGTTAAGATTGGGGTGAGTGATACGCTATTTCTAAAAGTCAAGGTAGCAGCAAGGAGAATAGGATGGTGGAGATGGGAACAAAATCTTGGAAAATGCATGCCTGGAGACTGTCCATTCCAAAAGTGTGTGACTGACAATCTTGTTACTCAAATGGACTCTGACCAAGAGTCTCATTCCACCTTTATCCAGGGTATCCACTTAGGAGTGGAACTTTTTCTTTATAAGAGATATCCTGAAAACAACTGGGAAACCTCACAAGTTAACTACAACCTACACTTAGCTACCTCTAAGAAATTGCTTTCATGTGGGAGGCAACGTAGAATAAAATTCAACAACTGAATCTAACAAGCATTCACAAAGTACTCATGGCATAGGGAACAGGTCATTGCACTGGGTTCAAATCCTGCTTTGGACATTTACTAGCTTTGTGACTCTGTTAAGTTACTTAAATTCTTTGTGCCTCAATTTCTTCATCTATGTGAAGGAATGTGAAATGTGAAGGGATAAAATTCAATGGATTTTAAGTTTTCCTTCTAGCTTAATATCTATGGTCCTTGAATCCTATGACCCTGCCATGTGTAAATCACTGTGTTAGGTAGATTTTAAGAAAGGAAAACAAAGCAGTTCCTACTCTCAAGAAGTTTATATTTTATTGGGGTGGAGTTAGGAAATAAATTGTATACAGACTAGCAAAAATATACACAAACATATATACTATGTTCATACACACACATATATATGTATGTGTACATATATATATGTGTGTGTGTGTATATATATATATATATATATATATATACACACACACACACATACACACATAATTAGGATATGACTATAGCCAGATCTTCAGGGATCTCTGTAATCTGGCACCAAGTTAACCTTTCCAGATTTATTTTCTGCTTTTTAACTTGGATATTTCAAGTTGGGCTACTATCTCTTTAAATTCCAAACTAGTATATTGTCTCATAGTTATTCACACTTCTACATAACCTGAATCTTATTCACCATTCAAAGTCCAGATCAATCCTCACCTCTTCCATAAAGCTTTCAATGTTATAAAACCTACCCAGTGATCTCTCCTTTTATAAAACTGAAATAGTACTTAAACCCTTGGCTTCTTGTTTAGCCAAGTGGAAGCATGAAGTAGAGCAGTGGTGTCAAATTCAAATAAAAAGAGATTCCTTCAGTCTGATCTTGACTTAGAAAGTCATAAGTTAACATTATCTAGGTTGAATTGTATTGTATTTTTGCTTATTTTGTTAAACATTTCCCAATTTACATTTTAATTTGGTTTGGGCCATCCTTGGAAATGGTCTTGAATTTGACACCTCTGGTTTTGAAGAGTCATTGGTGATTGGATTTAGGAAATGTGAATACAAATCTTACTTCTTTAAAGTTATATGTTATATATGCAACTATTCTGGAAAGCAGTTTGGAACTATGCTCTAAAAGTTATCAAACTGTGCATACCCTTTGACCCAGCAGTGTTTCTACTGGGCTTACATCCCAAAGAGATCATAAAAAAGGGAAAGGGACCTGTATGTGCACGAATGTTTGTGGCAGCCCTCTTTGTAGTGGCCAGAAACTGGAAATTGAGTGGATGCCCATAATTGGAGAATGGCTGAATAAATTATGGTATATAAATGTTATGGAATATTATTGTTCTGTAAGAAATGACCAGCAGGATGATTTCAGAAAGGCCTGGAGAGACCTACATGAACTGATGCTGAGTGAAATGAGTAGGACCAGGAGATCATTATATGTGGCAACAACAAGACTTTATGATGATTAATTCTGATGGACATGGCTCTATTCAACATTGAGATGATTCAAACTATTTCCACTTGTGCAGTGATGAAGAGAGCCATCTACACCCAGAGAGAGAACCATGGGAACAAAGTGTGGGACACAACATAACATTCTCACTCTCTCTATTGTTATTTGCTTGCATTTTGTTTTCTTTTTCAGTTTTTCTTTTTCTTCCTTCTTGATCTGATTTTTCTTATGCAACAAGATAGCTGTATAAATATGTATACATATATTGGATCTAACATGTATTTCAACATATTTAATATGTATTGGACTATCTGCCAGCTAGAGGAAGGAGTGAGGAGAAGGAGGGGAAAATTTGGAACAAAAGGTTATGCAAGGGTCAATGTTGGAAAAATTATCCATGCATATGCTTTGTCAATAAAAAGCTTTAATTTAAAAAAGTTATATGTTATGGGGAAATAACTTTAGGTTTCAGAACCTTAGTTTCCTCAGTTATAATACCACGATCATGATAATTGTGCTTTCTACCTCTTCATAATAAGACTGGAAAGTAAACAAAAAAAGAAAGAATTATTTCAGCCACATATTGGCATAGTTTTAAAATGTGATACTAACTATATTTTATTGTATTTTATTTAGTTAGTTAAATATTTCCCAATTACTTTTAAACTGGTTTCATCCGATACTTGGAGTATTGTAAGTGGTATGTTACTGGCAGTAACTGTTTGACACTTTTGCCTGACAGCACACTGCCCTTCTAGGAGAGCCCTTTCTTAAACCCCTACATCATTCCAGTATGCTACCTTATAATTTTATTTTATTTTTTTAGTTGGTATCCTTTCTCTAACTAGTATATAAACTCTCTGAGGGCAAGGAGTGTGTTCTTGTACTTCTCGATAAACTTACAGGGCCTTGTACATAGTTATGTTCAAAGAAATGTATATATGTATAGTTGTATATAAGTATATGTACGTATATATGTATGCATGTGTATATTTGTATATATGTAAGCATATACAGACACATATACATACATATGCATATATAGATATCTATCCATTTATCCACTTTTCTATTTATCGATCTATTTCTCTCTCTCTTTTCATATATTCATTTCTCTATATATCCAGGGCCATCTTCAATCTGTATCTTGCCACTGGACCCAGATGACTCTGAGGGAAAAGTGAGACAAGTGACCAACATAATGGTATCACCTCCCTGATGCCATATCCTCTTTGAGAATGAAGGACAAAAAACAATAACCGCCTTTCTCTCTGTCTCTCTATCTGTCTTATCTCCCTCTGTCTCTGTCTCTGTGTCTCTGTCTCTCTGTCCTTCTCTCTCTTCCTTCCTTCCTCTCCTTTCCTCTTCCTCTCCTCTCCTTCCTCCCTCCCCTTCCTTCTTTCTTCCTGCTCCCATCCTACTCCTCCTCCCCCTTTCTTCTTCCCCCCTTCCTTCTCTCTTTCTGTGTCTCCGTCTCTGTGACTCTGTCTCTCTCTGTCTCTTTTTCTCTCTCTGTCTCTGTCTCTCTCTTTTTCTCTCTCTGTCTTTCTCTGTCTCTCTCTGTCTCTGTCACTCTCTCAATACCTTGCTTTAACTGGTCTGAAAAACACTTTAAGATACAGGAGATCAGGTTTCTAGTCTCTAACTGGTGGATTAATTGTCCTTAACCCCTCTGGGCCTCATTTCTAGTAGGTATAAAGCTTCCTCCGGGCCTCCTAGCCTCGGAAGGGTGAGACAAATGCATGACTACTGTCTACCAGATACAGTGCGAACTTTGGCCAGGAGGCCCTGAAACAATCCAAATTGTTATCAGTACTAATGAAGCCCTAGGCAGGCTCAGCACACGCTCTTTAATTGCAGCTGAAGAACAATGAAGTTGCTGGGCTGTGGGCACAAGTCTCAGAGGAAGGAGGAGAAACATGTTTGTGCAGAGTCAAGAGAGAGAGAGAGAGAGAGAGAGAGAGAGAGAGAGAGAGAGAGAGAGAGAGATGTGGTTCCCCTCAACTGTCAGGCTGAAATCCGCCCCTCTCTCTTCAGGCGCTTCCCTTCCTAGACACTCCACTGTATGGGCGTGAGATTTAAAATAACATTGAGCTTCTTGGCTTGGAATGCAGTGCCCTGGAGATAGGGAATGACTGGGGCCCCTCCAGTGACTGCCTCTTGTCTGGAGAAAGGTAATTGGGAAGAAGGGACTGGCGAGCTGGCTGGGGTAGCCTCTGTCCACTTCTCATGGTGCTAGGTAGTTAGCCTTCCCTTACTTTCAGAAATCCCTGGTGTCTGACAGATCAAAGAAATGAGCTTTAATATGACAAGATAACTACACGAGTCCAGAAACGAGGAGCCTCATGTTATAGCAGATCTGGCATTGGGTTGGAGGTAAGAAGACCTGGATTGGAATCCTAACTTTAACATTTACTAGATGTGTGACCTTCAGCAAAGGAGCAGCATTTTCTCCAAATGCAAAGAAGGATTATATGGGATGTGCTTTGTAAACCTTAAAAAGTCTACAGAAATGTAAACATGGGTAAATCTAGTGCAGTGCATGCACATAGTAGATGCTTAATAAATGCTTATTGATTTAATTTGAAAGAAATTGAGTGGGGGCAAGAAAAATTATTGAAATACCACTAAGAATCGTTGGATGAAAGGGGAAAAGTCTATCCTTGTTCTCTCCCTCACCCTATCCTAATCCTGGCATTGTCCTTTTGTCTTTAGGAGTTCACCTTTCATATTTGTAGAGGCAGCTAGGTGCTACAATGGCTAAAAACCAGGAGACTTGGAGTCAAGAACAGAGTTCAAATTCTGCTTTTGACAATTACTAGCCTTGTGGCCCTGGATGTGCTACTTAACCTTTGTCTGCTTCGTTTTCTTTTTCTTTTTCTTTTTTTTAATTATTAAAGCTTTTTATTTTCAAAACATGCACAGATAATTTTTCAACACTGATCTTTGCATAGCTTTGTGTTCCAAATTTTCCCCTCTTTTCTCCCACCTCCTCCCCTAGATGGCAAGTAATCCAATATATGTTATATATGGAATTAACATATAATTCCAATATGTGTAAACATATTTGTACAATTATCTTGCTGCACAAGAAAGACCAGATCAAAAAGGAATGAAAATGAATAAGAAAACAAAATGCAAACGAACAACAACTAAAAGAGTGAGAATGTTATGTTATGATCCACACTCAGTCCCTGCAGTCCTCTCTTTGGGTGTAGATGGTCCTTTTTATCACGAGATCATCGGGCTTCAGTTTTCTTAACTGAAAAATGGAGATAATAATAGCACCTATGTCTCAGTTTGGTGTGAAAATCAAATGACATAAAATTTATAAAGTGCTTGGTATGTAGTAGGCATATGATACATGCTTGTTTCCTTCCTCCTTTCCTTCCTGTGTCTAGCAATCAACAAATATTTATTAAGTACTTTTATATACCAGGCATATTAGAAAGGGTGCTACTAGATATTTTATACATAAGTAGGGAAAGAGGAAGACCCTTGGTGGGAAAGTGATGTTAGACAAAAAACAAAAGGTGTTAGATTAAAGCTTCTTAAACTGTGAGTCATGGTGCCATATGGGATTGCATAACTGAATGTGGGGGTCATGAATTATCAAAATATGGATCAATTCTGAAAAACATTGAAGATTCTTTACATCTTGCAGTATCAAACATTCCACCAAGATTTAATTCTTTATGTAAAAATAAATAAGCACATCCATCTCATTAGTATGCAAATTTGCTTTTGTCTTTAATAAACTGTAAAATTATATGTATACCAAAGAATTGTCTTAAAATTCATTTCTTTATTATTTATTATCAGTAATTGAGTTGTATACTTATTTTATATGCCTATATATACAAGTCATGTAAAAATTTTTCCGGGGGAAAAGGGGCCATGACTAGAGAAAATTTAAGAAGCCCTGGGCCAGAAAAATATATGTAAAATGAGTTGAATAGGAGGTGCAAAAGAGAGGTAGGACTGTTGGCAGTGCCAACCTAGAAATTCCATGGTTTCTTACTTCAGCACCAGAAAGGGCAAAGTTAGGACAAGGTTAAAAGTATCCAGTGGTACATGGAGCTTTCACTTGAAGAAATTGGCATCTGTGGGGGTTGGAATGTGGGAGCCAGGTGCATTTCCTCCTTATGGTCACACCATCCTTATTCCTCACCCCAAAGCCCTTCTTTAACAGAGGTGCTCTCCATTCAACTGTGAGTGCAGTCACATCAGGAGAGGAGTGTTTTGGCCCTACTTTCTCCACCCTGTGGATGATGGGAGAAAACAGTAGAACTGTCCTCTTCCAAGAAATAGATTGGCTCATCTATTGTTGTTGGTCTATTATGTAACAAATGTTCCTCCCCTACCTCCAAGTTGATTTTTTTTCCCTTTAGGCAAAAGGAATTCCCAGTTATGACTCTGCTTTAGGTGGTCCAGGTCAGGCAGTTGTGACATGGATATTTTACCTGAGACCAGATGTTTGCTTGTCACTATCTCTCTTTTTCTCTCCTCTGGCATAGGTTCTCAGAGAAAAGAGAATGAAGAATAATTGAAAACAAGTCTGGGAAATCATCTAATTGACTCTCTGGCAAATTGATTGTCTTTCTCCACTTCAGAACAAGATTTTCCAAGGTGACTCATTTTTTCCTTCCTCAAACCCTTCCTGTCTTTATAGCCTCCCTCTCTTTACCCTGATTTCCCGCCTATCTATCCCACAGTTGACAGACCATTTTTTCCCCCATTTTCCTTTGTTCAGGTTAACATGATTAGGCAAGTAAGAAATCAGAGAAGTTCCCCATCTAGACAGAATTACAGCTCCACCCATTCCCCTCATTGGAAACAAGCAAAATTCTGGCTTTCTTAGCCCCTGAGTCTCCAGTTGTCCACAAGGATTATAGGATCAAGTAGAGGTCTGTGTGGAAGATAACCCACCTCACCTTCTCTTTGGTGAGATTGTGAACTTTGAAAACTGGCCCACCTTAGAATGGAAATAAAAGGGACAGGGTGCCACAATAACGGAAAGCACAGGTTCTTCAATTCCATACCTCATTCAAGGTCCAGGAAAACTGAAGAAGGGTGGGTTGCTTTTCTGCCTTAATGGGTCAGCTCCTCAATCAAGTAGCACTAACACCCAAGAGTAGAAGGATTGGAACCCAGATGAAGGCTGAAATTTAAGCAGTGCCCCCAAAAGAGGGCTCTGAGTTAGTGTGGTAGAGACCATTTGGGAGAATTCCCAGATCAGTGCAATCATGGAAGGGCATTGAATTTAAAAATAGAAAACCTTACTTCAAGTCACCTGTTCCTTAGGTCTCAGATTTATCTTTTGTCAAATTAGGGGGTTAGATTAAATTAATGACCCTCAAAAAAGTGGATTTTCCTAGGAAGTCAGGAACTGAATCCAGAGGATGGATGATTAAGCAGTTGGAGGATGGGAAGATATCCCACTCTCCATTCCATACTCACAAACTTTTATTTAACATAGTCATATCTATCCTTATACTCCACTCTCCTGCATATTCTTCCTGCCCCAACTTCGGGAAGCTTCCAATATAAGTTGCCTTCTCATGGTATGAGAATCATTTCAGGCTCTCATAGTAGCAGCCTTCCAGGTACCACTGGGATGATCCCACCTCCAGTCCCTGCTACTTAACCCCCCTCACAGTTATTAGAGGCTCCCTCAGAATGAGTTCTGGGCTGAAGGTAATGATCAGTGAGAAAGAACTCAACTTCCTCTGTTTCCATTTGGGGTAGGACAGAGTGAGTCAAACAGATTGGGAAGACAAGAACGGACTGTGGTCTGAATCACAGATATACTTCCTCCTAAATTCACCCCTTTTTTCAAATTTCTCAATTCCTGTTGAGACAATTATCTTTCCAGTTTCCAAAATTGATACAAGTTTATTTTCTTCTATGATTCATAAGCATTTATCATGCAATGTATCCAATGAGTTCCCAAATCGTTTCTATTTTTGTATCTCTCATCTCCTTCTCTTTCTCTCTATTTACATGGCCACTAGCCAAGTTGAGGCATCCATGATCTCTTGCCTGGAGTAATGCAACACCCTTCTTTGTTTCCCTCTCCAATTTCCACATACCTGCCAAAGTCATTTTTCTAAAACACAGGTATGAGATGTCATTCTCTTGCTCAACAAACTCCAGTGGCTCCTTATTAACTATGGGATTGAACACTATTTCATTTTTATATCATCCTTTTAAAAATGTCTAGTTTTGTGTTAGTTTTTATAATGTATATAATTAACGACAGGACTTGTAGATAATTTATAAATCAATAAATATATATTGGATACAAACATATTGTTTGTTTGTTTTTTTGCTAATAAGGATATACAGTCAAAAAACAGGTAGACCATTGACCTACATGTGCTCTCAGGTCCCTTTCATGTCTCAATATGTGACATTGTGATCCATCTATTCTGTGAAATTCCACCCCCATATTTTCTTGTTGCTGTCATTTTCAGATGCTGAATGGTTTCTTAGCAATGAGAATTAGGCATTGGATTTGGATTGTAGGAAGCGATTGATAGGCAGCCAGATATCCCTCCTAGCCTCTGACTAGCAGGGAAAATGGAGCCATGAGCAGTTATGGTTTAGTGGGAAGAGCATTGGAATAGGAGGTAGGAAATCTGGGTTCCAGTTTTGACTTCGCCATTAACTAGCCATTTGAAATTGGGAAAAGTCACATTCCCAAGATGGGCCTATGTTTCCTCATCATAAAACAAAAAAATCAAGAGGGTTGAATTAAGTGGCCCCTAAGGTTTCTTCTATTTATAGCATTCTATGTCTCTAGGTAGTACAGTGAAGAGAGGGAGTGCTGGGCTTAGAGTCAAGAAGACCTGAGTTAAAATTCAGCCTCAGATAATTACTAGCCGAGTTATCTCAGGCAAATCCCTTCACTTCTGTTTGTAGAATTAGGATAAGAGTATTATGAAGGCTCGAATGACATATTTATTGATAATTATTGATAGTAATAAATATTGATAATAGTAATGAGATGATAATAAAATAACAACACAGTGCCTGACATATATCAAGAACAATATAAATGTTAGCTAGGAAATAGGAGGAGGAATAGTGATATTAGTGGTAGTAGTAATAGAGTAGTATCATTCTAGGAGAAAGGGAGAGAAAGATCAGAAGACTTTATGTTGAATGAGTCCAATGAGTCTGTGATGGAGGTAAGTTGCCTTTACTTCCCTTAATAACCAAATTTTTGAACATTTCCATAAATTTGGCTGTCAGTCATCACATGCAACAGGGAGAAACAATCAGATCAAAATTCTTTGAAGCCCCTAGAAGAGAGTCTGCTGGGGTAGATTAGGGGGTAGGAAAGGAGGCTTATGAACCAACCTGAAGCAGCTGTGTTCCCAGTGACCATAGAACATGTGCATCAAATCCCCATTAACTTCTGCCACGATTGCCAATCTCAGCTTCTTAGTCCATGCTAGCAACAAGACCTGAACTTCTGAATACCAGGGGAGAGTGACCTCTCTTTTCATCAAGGGAATCAGCCAGATGGCTCCTAGGGCATTGCTGAAGGTTAAAGAGAGGCAGAAACATCATTTCCTCTCAATGGAGATGAAAAACTGGTGGAATGAGAAGGGCTTTTTTTCAGAGCTTGTCTCCATCTCTCCCAATGGTAGCTTCTCTTGTCTAAAACAAAAGTGTCTTCTCTTCCATGTCTTGACATCTTTAAGAATGAACCCTTGGAGCAATAGTTGGAATAGGTTCTGATGGATGGCTGATTTCACATACAGTGCCCCAGTGCTTAGCAAAGGCTTGACATAGTAGATGCCTAATAAATGGTTATTGAATGATTGAATGATTGATATCATCCCTATCATAGGCCATTATCAAGGTCACCTGTGCAAGAAGTCAAGGATACTCTGCAAAAGAGCTAAGTACTGCTGGTCAAGGTTGTTCCTTCAACATATTAAAAGCATCTTTGACTTCTAGCATGGAAATTCCCTCCATTGAAACAATTTATGATGTTTGTGTATGAGTTTATGATGAAGTAGATTCAAATTGATTCAAATATTCAAAAAACTATATGCCAGATTTTAATTATGTTAGATAGTAGGGATACAAAGACAAAAAGGAAATATTCCCTGATCTCAAGAAGCTTTTATTTCAATGATAGAAAATATGTACAAATAAATAGGCAATCTATATGGAGTATACATGTATTATATATGTATATTATGTAGCATGTGTATATATGTGTATATAATATATTCACAAATAATTTATATATACTATTTATAATACCTAAATAAATTTATAATATATTATATATATATATATATATATATATACATGAGAATAAACACAAAGCAAGTATCAGGGTGAGAGGTTGGGGATATTAACATTTGGGGGGAATGTTGAGAAAAGATCTTAGGAGGAGGCACTATAGCTGAAAATATTTATTTTATTATATTTTTAAATGATAGCCTTTTATTTTCAAAATATATGCAAAGATAGTTTTCAACATTCTCCCTTGCAAAACCTTGTGCTCCAATTTTTTTCTCTCTCCCTTCCCCCACTCCTCCCCAGACAGCAAGCAATCTAATATATGTTAAACATGTGCAATTCTTCTATATATATTTCCACAATTATCAGACTACACAAGAAAAATCAGATCAAAAAGGGAAAAAAATGATAAAAAACACAAAAAGCAAGCAAACAACAATAAAAAAGGTGAAAATACTATGCTGTGTCCATATTCAGTCTCCATAGTCCTTTCTCAGGATGCATATGGCTCTCTCTATCACAAGTCTATTGGAATTGGCCTGAATCATTGTTGAAAAGAGCCATGTCCATCAGAACTGATGATTGCATAATCTTGTCACTGTACATTTTCTCTTGCTTCTATTCACTTCACTTAGCATCAGTTCATGTAATTCTCTCCAGGCCTCTCTGAAAATATTCCTGCTGGTCATTTCTTACAGAACAATAATATTCCATAACATTCATATACCATAATTTATTCAGCCATTTTCCAACTGATGAGCACCCACTCAGTTTCCAGTTCCTTCCTCCTGCAAAAAGATCTGTATAGCTGAAAATTAAAGGAAACTGGGGATTCTAAAAGTTGAGGAAGAAAAGGCATTTCAAGCATGAAGCAAGTGTAAAAGGTAGGCAGGAAGGCTCTCCTCCATGTATATGGCTCAGATAAATCCTAGATAGTGGCCTGAGGCACACAGTGACTTGCCTTGTCCAGAGTCACAGAGTCAGGAAGTGGCAGAGGTAAGATTTGAATATACACCCTTTAAGACTCAGTTCAGCATTCTATCCATCAGCCATCCTATCCAGACAACGCATATGTCAGACTGTGGGTTCCCTATCATTACCTTGGATTCTTTTGAGGGTCCTTAAATTTTCCTTTATGATTTTAACATCTAGAAGTAAGAAGATTTGGGTTCTAGTCTTGGTCTTTTTCAGGTTTGCTGTGTGAAAACTGAGCAAGTCACTTCATTCTTCTACTTTAATTTGTGCCTCAGTTATCCTATCTGTAAAATGGGGATAAGAAGTCCTCCTTTCAGATACTGTATTGGGGATGGTATCAGGATAAATAAAATTCTATTTCTGCAAATATATGGAAATAAACTGTTATCTTTATATGAGCATACACAGGTATGGTTATTTGTGTTTCACACACAGTCTTCAAGTGTCTCTAGTTAGTTCCTTTCTTTGTTTTCCATCAACCTTGCATTAAATTGCTTGAAAATCCTGAAGAAGCTATCGTTTTCTTTCTTTTCTTTGCTTTTTCTTTACTAACTCCTCCCTCCCACCTCCCTCATCCCCCAGCCCTTTTAGGTTGCACAGCCCCTGCCTAGTTCTTGTCATATTTCCTCATGGATTGGGTGTTTAATTAAAATCATAATTAAAATTGATCTCCTCATTAGCATGCACCTGCTCTGCCTCTCACATCCCTGCGTTCTATTATCCACTGAAGATGTCAAGACTGACAGGCGAGAGCCAGACCTCAGGCCAGCTCCCCCTGACAGGACTCTCTCTCTCTGATGGCAGCATCTGGACTGAGAGGATATTGGTGGAGAAGCTGCAGCAGCTTACTGAGCAACCAACAATTAGCACCAGGTGGGCTCCCTGGGGAGAGGACAAGGCTGTGCAGTGGCCTGAAGATAACTGGCCAGATCTCATGGTCCTAGCCTGATGCATACATCCCCTGTGCTCCTGTTCCTGTGGCCCCCACCACTATCACCTCCCCAACATGGAGACCTCTTCAGCAATGAAGCAACATTGCAAACAAGCTCCTTGGACAAGAGGATTTCTAGGGTGAGAGAAGATTGCAGTTTTGACTTCAATGAGATGATATTAACCAGGAGGAATGCCAAGATCTGTTCTCGAGAGCCAAGAGTGTCAAGCATCCACCTCTGCTCTCTGGAGGCCAAGAATGTCAGGATCCACCTCTAATCTCTGAGGGCCAAGAGTGTCAAGCATCCACCACTGTTCTCTGGGACAGAACCAGGAAAGAAAAGGCAACTAGGAAAAGAATCAGCCTGTAATTTGTCCTTTCTAGTTTGTGGAAGGAGATGTGCTTTCTGGTTTGTGATTTAGTACACCTGCTTATTGGGGAAAGTGCCCTTCCTAAAGCACTGGTTCTAAACACAGAGGACCCAAGTCCAAATCTCACCTCCTAATATTTGTTTCCTGTGTGACCTTCAGTTGTCTTTCAATCTTTCTGGATCTCAGATTTCACCATTTCTAAAATTTAGGGGATTGTCTCTGAAGTTTCCTCTAGACCTACATCTATAATTTTGTGACTTCAGGGATGCCCCAGGTTTAGAGATGGGGAATGTTGGTCAGTTGGTCATGGAAGAATGGCGTTGGCACAGTACCATGGAAAACGTGTATGTGTGTGTGTGTGTGTGTGTGTGTGTGTGTTCCTCCTCTTGGGGGTTGTTGGGGGTAGGAACTGTTGTGATTATGCAAAGGGACAAAGAAAGACAAGGCATACCATGCAGTGGGACTGGGATCATAAATGTGGGTTTTCGAAAGGATCTTAGAAACCTCGTTCAATTCCATCATCTTACAGTTAAGGATACTGAAGCCCAGATAGTTTAAGTGACTGGCCTATTAAGTAAGAGGAATAGAATGAAATGGAGGTCTTCCAAAGGGGGAAAACACACTAGCATAATCCCTTACCTCATTATAGCTGAAGCCTTGCCCCTTTCAGAAGTCTGAGTTGAATTGATCTCAAAACTCATTATAAAGTGTAAAGTGCTAAACAAATGTAAGAGATTGCAATTTCACATTGTCCAAATCACTTTCTTTTTCATGGCATTCCAGAGCAGTCCACTTGGCCAAAATCAAGCAAGTAATTTAGATATGATGACACTGTAACACCTTATATTTATATAGCACTTGACATTTTTCATGTTTATTTTCTTCCCAACTAGATTATAGAATCCTGGAGACAACAAATATACAAATAATTAACAATATAAGGTCGACTCTAAGTACCATACTGTATGAAGGGTAGAAACAGTAAGTGCTATAAAAGTCATATATAGGTGGGAGTTGTTGAAGAAAGGTTTGTGCAGGAGGAAGAATTTGAGATAGGTGTTGATAAATGGGTCAGACTTTGAAAGCTAGGAAGAAGAAAGTATTTTAGGAAGGACTGGAAATTGGATAAAGGAAAGGATTGAGGAAAAGGTAGAGGAAAAAGGTGGCCACATTACAGATAGCAGTGAATGCCAGCTAAGGAGTTGTTGGGACGTGATCTTGTATGTAATAGGTAACTATTGGGAAGGGGAATAACTTTTACTTGTTGTTACATTTAAAAATGAGTATTTTTTGCTTTTATGTCACATTTCCTTATATATTAAATTTCCTTCTATCTCTCTTCTTCTTATAGAGAAATGCCTTACAACAAAGAAAAAATTGCAAAACTAACCAACACATGTCTGACATAATCTATGTTCCACAGTCATAGCTAATGAAAGAAGGGCAGAAAGCGCCTTTTAGCATCTCTTCTTTAAGGACAAGCTTGGTCATTATAGTTTCACAGCTTTGAGTTTGTTTTGCCATTATTTCCATTTATGTTGTTGTGGTTACTCTGTATATCATTTTCCTGGTTCTGCTTACTTTCATTTTGAATCAGTCCATAAAGATCTCCCCGTGTTCTTTTTTATATTTACCAATTCATTATAACTGCGTTAAGGATAAATTGCATTTGTGTAAAACAACTTGTTTAGCCATGGGGAATGATTTCTGGAAAGGTGGTGTTATAACAGGTTAATCTGGTTGGATTTAACACTACTACAGAAAAATGTAAAACCTCCTTTGTTTCTATTAGATGGTATCTAAGGGAAGCTATTGCCTAGATCATCCACAACTTGAGTAAGTTCCTCTTTCATGATAGTTTGAAGCCTTTCCACTGTAACTTAAACCTGTTTTCTCTTGTTTAATCTAAGGGAAGGAAGAAAGAGAAAGGTTATCATCAAAATCAGGATGTTCTGTAGAAAGTACAAAGGATTTGAAGTCCACAGATCAATTGAATCTTGGAATTTTGATTGTGAGCTAAGGAGTTGAGACTTGATCTTGTGTGTAATAGGTAGCTGTTGGGGAGGGGAATAACTTTTGTTTGTTATTACATTTTAAAAATTATTATGTTTTGTTTTTATGTTACCTACTTTGCCTTATATATATCTATCCCCCTCTAATAGAGCAAGATCTAATAACAAAGAAAAAATTGCCAATCTAATAAACAAATCTAGTTTGATTTTTCTGTATTCCATAGTCTTAGCTAATGAAAGAAGGGTGAGAAGTCCCTTTTGTAGGTGATCTTGGGGCAAATAATTTCAAATTTCTGATCCAGTTGGTAAATAGGGGGATTTTTGCTGTTGTTCAGTTATGTCTGACTCTTCTTGACTTCATTTGGGATTTACTTAGCAATGATATTAGAGTGATTTGCCATTTCTTTTTCCAGCTCATTTGGCAGATGAAGAAACTGAGGCAAACTGGGTTAAAGGACTTGCCTAGTAAATGTCTGAGGTTGGATTTGAATTCAGGAAGAGGAGTTTCTCTGATTAGGTCTATGCCATCTAGCTGTCCAATGAGGGGGTTGGACAATTTGATATTTATAGTCTCTTCAGATTCATAATCCCATGATTCTTCATTATGGGAAGATAGCTCTGAGGATTCAAATGTTATTTCAGATACTTTTTAACTATGGACAGATCACTTAACTTCTCTGGGCCTTAGTTTCTTCACTTGGAAAATAAAGGATATATATTTGGAAACATTTGAGATCCCTTTCTGCTAAAAATCTCTGGTCCTGTAAGTCATCCTTCACTTTTCTTAGTTAAATGGCACCTCCACATTTTTATTCTCCATCTCATTTCTAAGTCTTTATTTTCCTCTGAATGTTGTCTAATAGGACTTAACCCACACTGACTCCAATTTTTCCAACGTCTCCCTCCTCCCTCCCCTTAGTCCTTCTCCTTAAGGGACTGGGGCAGAGGTCATCCTCCTGGGGGAGACAGTCCTCCATATACCACCCAGGTGGGCTCACCTCTGCTCTCCCTGCAGGAGTCGCCAGCAGGCAGGCTGAAAGCTCTGGGAAGCCAGGTCAAGCTCAGAAGTCAAGAGCAAAGAGCAGAGAGGAACTGGTGACCACTGGGGAGGTGATTAGCTCCAAGGCTCTTCTAATAATAATCTTTAAGGATAACAAACAAAGTGGTGGAGGATGGAAAGCTACTGCTTGGGTTCAGGCTTGTCCCAGTTCTTATTAAGACTGGAGGAGGAGGGAGACCTTGTTAATTGCAGACCGATCATTAATAAATATCAGCTCCCAGCTAGGTTCTGGGCAACTGGAAAAATATCTAAAGATTAGGAAGGAAATGTGGAGTTGCAGAGTCCAAGAGGGATAGGGTTTCTATCAGACACTGGGAAGTGGGGAGGGGTTGCAACTTGTGAGAATGTGCTTATATTCAAAGATGCAGTTCATGTATTGATTGGTATTGACTGGCCACAGTGTGCCCTACCAAACATATGAAGTAGTGCTGGATTACATTCAGGAGACAAAAGTAAGACCAATAAAGATCACTCCCTTTACCACTGGCTTCTCCTCCCTGATCGCCCATACAAAAACACACCCAGTCATACTCTATCTCTGATTTTTGCAACTTAAAATGGAATAAAGAAGGCTAAAGGCTAGGGTTATGCCGACTACAATTAAGGTTGCAACTCCTAATTATCTCCATTCAATTGAGGATAGCTATCTAGAAGATTACAATAAAGAGCTGCTGGGAAGATGAACAAATTGGGCTTCTACTATAACATTAAAGACACTGTAGCTCACTCCTCCGGAGATCCCCTCAGAGTTCTAGAGGAACCTGAGAATCTGGGAATGCTTTTTCTAGTAGAATAACTCATGAGCCCCTACCTAGATGTTTCCCCTATTGATTATCAATCAATATCAATTAGCTAGGTAGACTTAATTAGCATTTAGAAGCTGTTATTTACTAAAATGGTATCATAAGATTCTATCTGGTATAAAGCATTCCTTCCCAAAACTGGGTGTATTGTCCTACAAGTATATATAGAATCCAAGGGAAAGTGGGATTGGAGTAGAAGATATAACAGCAGTGAAATTTATAGTTCCTAGGAGTCCTTTTTCTGGAAGTGCCCTTCTCCCCTTTGTAGGGCCCTCATAAGGTTCCCTTCAGGTACAGTTTAGGTTTCTGTTGGAATTTTTATACTATCCTAAAGTTGTTTCTCCTTAGCATAATACACTGACATCAGTGGTCTCAGAAATGCTTCTTCTGACCTTCAAAACTCAGCAAGTCATCCTAAAGTCAAGGGGAAGGGGGCAAAAAGAAGAAGCTCTTCTCCTTCCCTCTCTCAAGTGATTACCTCTCTAAGGCATGCTTAGGCTGCTTTCTTCTCTATGTAGGCCAGACACTTGAATCCCCTATTCTAAAACAGCTCATTTTTTGATAAGCTCTATAGGGTATGACCATGTCCCAACCAATCCCAATGCACTTGCTGTGGTTCAGTCATTTTTCAACCGTGTTCAGTTTTTTGTGATCCTGTTTGGGGTTATTTTGGCAAACATATTGGAGTAGTTTTCCATTTCTTTCTCCAGCTCATTTTACAGATGAAGAAACGGAGGCAGAGTTAAATGATTTTCCCCGAATCACATACTAGTAAGTGTCTGAGGCTGGATTTGAACTCAGGAAGATGACTTTCCCTGACTCCAGGCCTGAAACTTTATCACTGTATCACCTAGCTACTCAATGTACTTCCACATTCTTGTTTTCTTTATTTTTCTGGTTATACATGTGCATTAATTTTTAAAAATACACATTTCCTTATGAATCATGTTGGAAAAGAAAAATCAGAACAAAAGGGAAAAGGCATGAGAGAAAACAAAACAAAAAAACCAAGAGAATAACAAAGTGAACATACAGAACATGTGTCCCAATGCACTTCCTATGTAGTATCATTTCATCCAAAGACTTTCACTCCTTCCAAACAGATCTACTTGGTGGGGCATACTTAGTTTAATGTCTATGATTGATTGATTGAATAGAAATGTCCAAGCTTGATTCACCCAAGAAATTGAGAAATATGGTCCCTATGTAATTATTGAGATAGGGGTATGGGAATGTTACTCTTTCAACATTTGCTGGCTTCTCTTTTCATTAATTTTCTTTCATTCATTTATCAATCAATCAATTATACGCACTATATGCAAGGTAAAGACAAAAGTTAAACAATCTTAGCATTTAATAGTGTTAATAGCTATTAAAGAATAGTTTTAAGATTTAATAGATTAAAGCTGCACTAAGATTTTTGTGACAACTGTTTGTTTATGTAATTTTGGGTATAGGAAGAATACTAACAACTGAGGCAAAGGGAAATCAAAGAGATGACACTTGAGCTGAGTCTGAAGGAAGCTAGAGTTTCTAAGAAATAGTTGGGATGTGGTAGTATATTTCAAATATGGAATATCTCACATAGGAGAGAGGAAGTAGGCTAGTTTGGAGAAGTTCCTGGCTTATAGTCTTACATAGTCAAAATGGACAGCTAGGTAGTAAAGAGGATGGAGTTCTGGGTTTCAAGTCAGGAAGACTCGTTTTCCTGAGTTCAAACTTGGTCTCAGGCACTTATTAGCTGTGTGACCCTAAACCACTCACTTCACCCTGTTTGCCTCAGTTTCCTCATATGTAAAATGATCTGGAAAAGGAAATGTCAAACTGCTCCAGTATCTTTGCCAAGAAAACCCCAAATAGGGTCAGGAAGAGTCAAACACAACTTAAATAATAAACAATAATAGTCCAAAAAGTGCTGGTCTTTTGCTATCTGTCACTTACAAGCTCTTTGATTCCTAGAATTTATCATAAAACTCTCTGATCCTCAGGTTTTTTCTTTGTAAACTGAGGGCAATAATATTCATAATGCTTACCTCCCTGCATAGTGAGGATTAAATGAGATAATCTACAGTATGTAAAGGGACAAATTCACGTTAGCTATTGTTGAACTTCTTTGAGTCCTTTACAGTACCCAGCATGGTATCTTAGAAGATGTTTTATTGATGCTTCTTATTATAATGTTTACATTGACACCATTTTCCAATAATACTCCCCCACCTCAGCATGGTGTCTTGCATATGGCAGCTGCTTAATAGCTATATTTGACTGACTGAATCATCTTCCTGAAACTCCACTGACTTCTGTAGTCTACTGAAATTCTGGAACTAGGTAGATGAAAAAAAAAGAATAGAAATCTGTGGATAGATACTCCTTCCTTTCGATTCCACCCTGGGTTTTGTAACAGCAGATAGGGTGCTCGACTTTGTACCAGGTTCAATTGTCCTTATATTTTACTAGTTGTCTAATTCTAAGTAATTCACTTCATGACTTTGTGTCTCAGTTTCCCCATCTCTAAAACGAAAGGGTTGGACTTTCATTTCTTGTCTTGTTTTTTCTAGCACCAGTTTTAATGTATTGCACAGATCAAAATTTTGAGAATTGGTTGTTGGATTGAAGTGTAGGTTAACTCTCAGATTTTCTCAACTATCTGTGTGACCTTGGATGAGTCAATTTTTTCATTGCTTCAATTTTCTTATCAATAGAGCAGGTTAGATTAGATAATCTTTGAAGTCCTTTTCAATGCATGATATATGGCTTAAGGATGAACCTGACTTCTATGACAATCTCTGTTTAACACTGATCCTCCCTCTCCTCATCCTTCTTTCCCTTCACCTCTTCTTCAGGGCCACAGTATTAAACAATGAATCAGCCTTCATTTATGCAGATACAATCACCACCAGAACCATCACTATAATGATACATCCATGCCATTTATTTAATGTTTGAAATGGAGTCTGAGAGACAATCTTTAGGGCTAATTGCTCTTAATATTTTAGGGGAAAAAGAAGAAAACAAGCATTTATTAAGTGCTTACTTGGTGCCAGAAACAGTGTGGAGTGCTTTATAAATATCATCTCATTTTAGGACTTCTTAAGGGATATAAGCCATCAAAATCCTGCTGAAGAGACTTTTATTCAACAGGAGATGAAGCCAGTTATAATTGCACAGGAAATTAGAAGACGATTTGACTCCTACACCCTCTGCCACCCACAGGGGAGGCTTTTGGATATAGTCACGTTGGGTGAGCTCTCACAAGATTTTGCTTTCCTGCCTCAGGGAAGGGACCTGGAGGTTTGAAATGGTTCTACCTGCAGTTACCTGCCCAGGTAGGGCCACCCACCATCATCCCTACCAAGACAAAATAAAGAACTAAGAGGGCTGGAAGTGAGGAGGGAGGAGAGTAGGCTGGGGGAGGAGGAGATCTTGTGTACTGAACTGGGAGCACTTAGGAAAAGAAAGGATCTATTTTTTTCCGTTTGTTCTCAGCAAACATTTGTCATTTAATTTCTTCCTAATTACACAATTACGTAATTATGTAGTATTAGTAAAATAAAGCCTAAAGACGTTTGAGTAAAGAATTACTTAAGTAAATAATGTCTGACTGGAGCAATTATTTCCTGGGTTTTCTTTTTAAAAGTAGAATTGGATGGAATTAGTTCAGGCGTGGCTGCTGGGATGAGGAAGAGGGAAGGTGGCAGGGAACTGCATGACCAGGGACCAGAGAAAATTTCCCATAATTCCCCTGGGGTTGGATTTAGGCTAAATTAGAACGTCTAAATTAGACGTTCTGTGGCTGAGGTTCTGGGCTCCAGTTTCTTAACTACTTACTACTACCTGAAAAAAGACTCTGAATTTGGGCAGGTAAGTAATCTCTCCAAATCACACTTTCCCAGAAAGGGTCACCTGTAGCTCCCAGGTGTGAGGATGAAGGAGAATATGTCTGTACAGCTACTAGAAGAGGAGCCCTGAGTTAAAACCCTGTTGCCATAACAATGCTCTCTGTCAGGGCCTGTTTAAGATCACTAAAATGATAGAGGATTTTAGATGAAACCTTAAGACCTCCCAATGAAGTCGCAGCCTGAGAAAGCCCAAGTGAGGGATCCTGCTGGAGCTGGTGAATATCAGATACTTGGAGAAGAGAACTACAGGAGAATGAATTTAGACCTGAAGGATCTGGAAGGGCAGATTAGGCTAACTGCCTGAGTCTGAGTGTATATATGAGCTATTTCTAGCTACACCAAGGGGTGATTAGGTGGCACAGTGGACAGAGCTCTAGCTTTGGAGTTAGGAGGACTGGAGTTCAAATGAAACCTCAGACGCTAGTTGAGTTACCTCTTCAAATCATTTAACCCTGTTTGTCTCAGTTCCTCACTTGTAAAAAGTTCCACCTTCCTGGAGAAGGAAATGTCAAACCACTCCAGTATCTTTGCCAAGAAAACTCCAAATGGGGTGAGAGAGGGTTGGACACCACTGAAATGACTGAACAACAAACTCATAGCCCTAGGCAGATGTGGGTGGATATGGGTGAAATCTTAGACCAGAGCATATTTCCAACTCAGATAAAGATAAAACATCCTTCTCCTCTTCTCTCCCTACCCCTTTCCTGTTCTCCATCTTTAGTTCTGGAAGAATAAAGCAGAAAGCCATGAGTTGTGAAGGGGAAAGCAGCCTTATTACCTTTTTGGAAAGGGAAAGCTGGACTGGAGTTTAGGAGATTGAATGACTGCCAAAATTCCCTTTGTACTAGAAGATACTCTGAGGATAAGAGGGGTATTATCATACCAACAAGATGTCTATTTATTACACCCAAGTAGAAGGTGGGGGGAGGAGGATCTTTTTAAAAGAAAAAAGAAAGAAAAATAAAACTTTTCATAAGGAAATTTGGAGCTTAGACCAAGGAGCCAGTTAAAAAGAAAGGGATTTTTTTTTAAAAAAGACTCTGGCTTACTGCACAAAATCAAAGAATGAATTGGGATTTTGAGCTGTCATCTAGTCCAGACTCCTGCCTTCACATGCTACTAAAACAGTCCAGCTGAGCTTTTGTTTTTAAAGAACTCTGGAAATTGGTAACCTGCACTAGCAATCCACAGTTATTGCTGGTAAGTTCTTCCTAATGTCTAACCTAAATTCTTCCAATTAAAGTTGAACTTTTTCTGCCTTTCTCTCTTTTCAGGAGAGATGGAGAACAACTAGTAACCCTTCAGACCATGAGGAAATTATATTGCTCCTTTAGCCCCTGTCATCTGTCATTTCAGAAAGGAAGTGCCATCTATTGGGGGAGAAGCTTAATGTCCAGTGCCTCCGCCTGTCTATTTAGACCTCTATAATTCATCAGGACCAGCTTGAAGGAGACAACTGAATAGTCATCTGATGTGATGTGATGTGACCTGAGGGATACTAAGCAGTTTTCTCATACAATTTCTCCTTTCCCCCTTTTCCTCTTTGCTCCCTCTCAGATTAATCCCCCCTTCTCATCTCTATTTAGAAGCAGCTGGGTGCCACAGTGAATAGAGGCCTGGGTCTGATGTCAAAAAAGACTAAAGTGCCAGTTCCAATGATCTTGTGATAACAAGAGCCATCTATACCCAGACAGAGGTCTGTGGGAACTGAGTGTGGATCACAGCATGCCATTTTCACTTCTTTTGTTGTTTGCTTAAATTTTATTTTTTTCTCATTTTTTTCCCTTTTTGATCTGATTTTTCTTGTTCAGAAGATAATTGTACTAATATGCTAGCCTATATTGGATTTACATATTTTTTACCATGTTTTTAAAAAAAGAAAAGACATAAGTTAAAATCTATCCTCAAATGTTTACTAGCTGTGTGACTCTGGACAAGTCACTTAGTTTCAGTTTATCCTCATTCTGTAAAATGGGGATAATAAGCACCTACCTCACAGGATTGTTGTGGGGATCAGTTGAGATATTTGTAAAGTGTTTGGCCTAATGCCTCCTATATTAACCTTAATCATTTTTTCAGTTGTGTATGATTCCATGACCTTTTGGGGGATTTCTTGACAAAGATTCTGGAGAGGTTTGCCATTTCCTTCTCCAGTTCATTTTACAAAGGTAAATAGGGTTAAGTGATTTATTGATAATCTCACAGCTATTAAGTGTCTGAGGCCAGATTTGAACTCAAAAAGAAAAGTCTTCCTGATTTTAAGCCTGGCACTCTATCACTGCTTCACTTTGCTGCTGTGGCACACAGTTTGTTGTTTTTAGTCATGTCCTACTCTTTATGATCTCAAGTGGGGTTTTCTTGGTAAAGATACTGGGTGGTTTGCCATTTCCTTTTCCAGTTTATTTGACAGGAGGGGAAACTAAGGCAAACAGGATTAAGTGACTTGCTCAATATCACATGGCTAATAAGTATCAAAAACCATATTTGGACTCAGATCTTTCTCACTCCAGGTCCAGTACTGTATCCATTATATTACCTAGCTGCTCCTGGAACATAGTAGGTGCTATTTAAATGCTTATCTCTTTCCCATCATCTCTGTTAGTGGAACCATTATCTTCCTAGTCCCTAACTCTGAGCCTTGGAGTCACCTTTGAATTTTTATCATCCTATCTATTTAATCAGTTGGCAAGTCCTATTGTTTTTACTTCTGTCATATTTGTCACATGAAGCCCCACTTTCTCCCCGCATAATAAAATCACCTTAGTGCGGGCCTTTATCTCTTGCTTAAGTTGTAAAAGTTACCCATTCTCTCTCTTTCTTCCACTTTGATGCTCTAGTAAATTTCCATTAATCTACTATGATCATATGATTCCTGCACTCAAAGCCTTCAGTGGATCCCCATTGCTTATAATGGAATGAAGTCAATATATCTGACCCAAGATCTTCTATAACCAACCCTTATTCCCTACTATTCCCCTTTATGTGTATTTATTCTGGGCAATTATGCCTAAAAAATTTTCAACACACAGTAGGCTTTTAATAAATGCTTTGTCACAATCTTAGAAGAGGAATTATGGAAGCCTGGAGCCTTCTATGGAAATGGGGCTTTACCCAGGATACCCTGAAAACAGCAGTTAAATTTGCTGAGCTTTTCCCCCTCCTTCCCCTAGAGTTAAATTAGACATTCAGGGAGGCCTGCATTTGTCACTTAATGTTTGCCTATGCAAAGAGCTAAATATTCATTGAGTAATTAGCTAGCTCAGATTAGTGGTATGAAAAGACAATTCTTTCTAATTATAGGGATGTCACTTAGAAGATGCCACACCAGGCTGCCATTCACTTCCAGGAGAGTTGCAATAAAACTCTTCCATGTGATTCAGATGCAGAAAGTTTTTTTTAAGTTTTTTTTTTTTTAAAGCTTCATTACTTTTGATAATTAAATATTTATCTGAGCTTAGAAAATAAGTCACACTTACTGTTTCAGGGTAATCAAAAGGTTTTTGTTTTAAATGCAATTTTTATGGGTAATCATAGCTCTGCGGATAAGGCTAACACCTCTTCCCGAAAGCTTTCCTTGATTAGCTCCAGAATAAAAAAAAAAAAGTTAAAAGGTAGAGAGAAATAAATAAATCATTCACCTGGGATGAGTTTATTGCCGCAGTGAGGCAGTTTAGTTCTGAGCTTCCTGGCAGCTCAAGGGAAAAAGGAAGCCATTTGGGTTATATAGTTCTTGCTCTCTTACCAAAGAAAACACACACATTTGTCATAGAGAGACCAGTTTTCTCTGGCACTGAATTCTAGAGAGAATTTATCCTGTGGATCTAAGATAGTATTTAATGGCCAATGCTTATAGGCTGTGCAGTAGAAGCAACACTTCTTGCTGATTTTATCAAGGGTATATGTGGAGAGTACCTAGATATGATAATATATATTTGAACTCAAATATTTGAACTCAAAAAGAAAAGTCTTCCTGATTTTAAGCCTGGCACTCTATCACTGCTTCACTTTGCTGCTGTGGCACACAGTTTGTTGTTTTTAGTCATGTCCAACTCTTTCTAGTTAAGGCTATTCTAGTACTGATCTACTTCTGCACAGCACACGATTGGATTCCAAATCTGGGTCACCCAGACATTCTGCTTTGCTTTGGGACATAACATTTTGTCACTAACTCCAAGATCATCATCATCTTCTTCTTCTTCTTCTTCTTCTTCTTCTTCTTCTTCTTCTTCTTCTTCTTCTTCTTCTTCTTCTTCTTCTTCTTCTTCTTCTTCCTTCTTCTTCTTCTTCCTTCTTCTTCTTCTTCCTTCTTCTTCTTCTTCTTCTTCCTTCTTCTTTTTCTTCCTTCTTCTTTTTCCTTCTGCTTTCTTCTTTTGGAGGGACTGTAGAATGAAGGCTGGCATGATTTTTCCTGGCCTTCTCCTTTATTCAGAAGCGCTGGTATGAAGTCTTGAGCTCCCAATTAAAACTGAAGAGCAAAACTGAAGTCTCCTTCTTTTCCTAGGCTTCCTGAGACTTGCTGACTGCCCTGAGAGATGCCACAAAGCTCACTATCTTTTTTCCTCAGCCAGCAGGGAGAATGAAGATCAGTATAAGGAAATTTTTCTTTGAAATTCATGTAGGTGGGGGTAGAAGGAGTAAAATTCCTTTTGAACTCTAAGATTTTCGAGAACAATTGCCCTAGAGATGGGGAAGCCAAGAAATCCTGCTGGATAAGGATGTGCCTAAGGGTGCATTTGTTGAGGAGGCTTTGGTGTGTATTTATGATTGGCAAATTCAATAGCTCTGTGGTTATGGGGAATTATCCTAGGTGCCAGGAAACTTACAGAGGCAGGTGTACATCTAATTGATGGACATCTGAGAATATTTCACAATGAGTCAGTCACTGGGAATAAAAACCCTTGGTATTCGCATTTAAAAATGGTAAAACACATACACACACACACACACAAAACCCAAGTTACTGGTAAAAGCAATAGTAAAAATCTTGTCACTTAAAATATTTTATGCATTTTGTTTTGACCCCATGAAAAATTACCAACAAGTGTCTTTATCAAGTATGTTTGCTGGAGACAGAGAGAGACAAAAATAGAAATAGAAAAAGATATTATTGTTAACAGAAAGAGCTATATAAACTTTAATTCTGATCATATGGTTCTAATATTGACCATTGTAGTTGATTTTATTAAGTTGCCTCTTTATAGTGTCTTTTTTATATTGTTTCTGTCATTGTGTATTTTTCTTTTGTCTCTACCATTTTTATTTTATATTTCATGTTTCTAGGTTTGTTTTTTCATAGTCTCAACTTCTCCAATTCTCACAATTATGGGTATTCCCTCCATTGATATAAATTGTATCCAGTTCACATCTTTTCTCATCCAGTGTTACTGTTGTTCATATCCTACCATAAATCATTCATGATGTCCACATTACAAGGGAGAGGGACTTCTTTTTTAATTCTTGGCATTATGTGAATAGCAGTGGAACAAGAGAACTGTCTATCAGTTACTTTGTATTCCCCTAGATGATAGAACTCCTTTTCTGACCATTTTCTTCCTGCAATTATCTTTTATAGCATTTATCCTGAGTAATTTTCATGTTGATATGTTCCAGACTTCTCTCCTCCACAATGCACCCCTTTAGAATCCTAATATTTCATTTCCTTCTATACCTTAATCTATTTAGCCAGTCCTCAGTCAATGGATACTTATATTGTTTCCAGTCTTTGTTATCACAAATAATGCTTCTATGAACATTGCTGAGAGTATGAGACTTTTTTTTTAGTGTAGATAATGACCTTGAAATATAGTCCATATAATCTAATCTCTAGATGAGAGAGTCTGAACCATTCTGTAACTTTTCTTTAGTAGCTTTTCTTCCATTACTCCAAATTATTTTCCAGAATGATTTAGGGCTCATCATTTCCTCCAACAAT
Organism: Sarcophilus harrisii; assembly: GCF_902635505.1. Lineage (NCBI taxonomy): Eukaryota > Metazoa > Chordata > Mammalia > Dasyuromorphia > Dasyuridae > Sarcophilus > Sarcophilus harrisii. The sequence continues at coordinate 493,120,743 of NC_045428.1, forward strand.
GAATGTTTTCAACTTTTAGTATCTTTGTTAGCATGAAGTATATGAGGTGGTATCTCAGGGTTGTTTGAATTTTAATTTATATTTTGTAAGCTTGATAATACTACTGCAAAAAGTGCCAGCTCTTCAATAGTCTCCTGATTTGGAAGTGTGGGAATAGTGGAGTTAAATGGTCATTTTTTCCACCTTTCTGCCCCTATTCAATTCAAGCCAAATATTTATTGAATGTCTGTTATGTGCTTAGCACTGTGAGGTGCCACAGACAGGACTATCCCTAACTCAGCTAAACAAATGAAAACGTAGCTTCCCCTAAATCAACTATGATATAGTAGAAAGAACACTGAATTTAATATCAAAAGACTTGGATTAAAATGCTGGCTCTGTTATATCTTTGTGACCCTGGGCAAGCCATTCAGCTTCCTTATCTGTTAAAAAAAGATGGAGTGGGGCTAAGGTGAGGGTTTGTAGAAAGTGGGGAGTAGGATTAGGATCTAACTACATGATTTTTGAAGTCCCTTCTAATTTCAGTCTATAAATTTTCTCCAAAAGAAGAAATACTAAACCTCCTTAATCAACCAAAGTATTAAAAAAAATTCAGCATTATTTTATGAATTCTCTCCTTCTTACTTCACCCTCCACAAGTTCTTTCTAACATCTATCTAAAATCCTTTCCACTGCAATATTAGTCTTTTTATTGTCCACTGGAGCAAAGAATTTCACCATCTTACCAAGAAGTATTGCTTTATACAGACAGTTCATTCATGAATTATTTTTACAAAAAGCTTATTGTGTCAATTTAACAAAACCCATATTTATATACTGCTTTATGGTTTGCAAAGAATCTTATATTATTTTATTCTCATAACAACCCTGTGAAGTATTATATTTTCCTCATTTTACAGATGAAGAAATTTATTCTCAAGAAGGGTTAAGTGACTTGCCCATTGTCACTAAATATAATTGGCAAGATTCAAACCCTATACTTCCCAAATTCAATTCTAGTCATTTGGCCAGGCAACTTCTAGACATGGTGAAAAATACAGAAGCAGAGACAGAGATAGAAAATACACAGCATCTGTCCTTAAGAAGGTTACAAGGTAGTGTTAAGTAACAGTATGAGACAGCAATGTAAGATATAATAAGGCATTATAAGACCATGTGCCAAATGAATTCAGTGTTAAAAAAAGGAGAAATCATTGAAGGCTATGATGGTAGGAGAAACTTTAGGGAAAAGCTGGGACTCTAGTGGATATTGAAGTTTGAATGAAATCTGAATAGGCAGAGAGAAGGCTAGATTCTAGGACATTCTAGATCTTAAATTCTCTTGATTTAGGGGGATAGTAAATAGAATAGTCTGCCAGGAGTAGAAGATTTATATTAGGGAAAAACGAAAAGTTAATTTCTTCTTTACCTATGATTACTCCTGTAATATTTCTTGCCTTATTGCTATAACAAGCATTTCTTTATTGTTGTTTCCGTTGCTTTTTCAATCACGTCTGACTTTCTGTGACTCCATTTGGGCTTTTCATGGCACAGATAATGGAGTGGTTTGCTATTTCCTTCTTTGGCTCATTTTATAGATGAGGAAACTGAGGCAAACAGGGTTAACTGATCAGACAGCTAGTAAGTATCTGAGACCAGATCTGAACTCAAGAAGATGAGTCTTCCTGATTCCAAAATTGGCATTTTATGCACTGAGCTACTTTCTATCACTGTAAAACAGAAGTGGTGAAAATGAAAATCCTTGCAGATGACAAGAAAGGCTCTCTCCAAATACCTTCAAACACTTTGAAATGATGCCATCAAGCAATTCCTGGAGTGGCAGAACCCCCAAAAGAATGGAGTGAAAGAATTTTCCAAAAGACAATTTAGGTCAACAGGCAAGGTCTGCTGCACATTGAGAGGAGAGCACAGTTCAGTGCAGGCTGCAGTAGCACAGACCAGTTCCCAGCAAACCAGGAATAGGCCATAGGAGCCACTGAAACAGACTAGGAAAATGAACAAACAACAGAAAAAAATTCTGACCATGAAAAGTTGCCATGGTGACAATGAAGATCAAAACACACAATCAGAAGAAGATAACGTCAAAGTTCCAACATCTAAAGCCTCCAAGAAAAAATATGAATTGGTATTGGGCCATGGATAAGCTCAGAAAGGATTTTGTAAATCAAATAAAATAGAGGAAAAATTGGGAAGAGAAATGAGACTGATACAACAAATCATGAAAAAGAGAGTCAATACTTTGGCAAAAGAAAGACAAGAAAATACTGAAGAAACAAATACCTTAAAAAGCTGAGTAGGCTGAATGGTAAGAGGTTCGAGAAAGCAAAAAATGAGAAAAATTCCCTGAAAAGCAAAATTAAGCACAAATATTCACTGAAGAAGAAAAAAACACTTTAGAAAAGAAAATAATTCCTTAAAATTAAGTAAATCGAAGTTAATGACTTTATGAGAAATCAAAAACCAATTAAAACTAAAAGAATGAAGAAACACAATGTGAAATATCTTACTGAAAAAAAAAACAACTGATCTAGAAAATAGACTCAGGAGAGATAATTTTAAAATTATTGCAATACCTGAAAGTCATGATAAAAAAGAGCCTACATAACATCTTTCAAGAAGTTATCAAAGGAAACTGTTCTGATATTCCAGAACCAGTGAGTAAAATAGAAACTGAAAGTATCTATTGATCACCCCCTAAATGAGATGCAAGAATGAGAACTCCCAAGTATACTACAACTAAATTCTATAGCTCCCAGGTCAAGGAAAAATATTATAAGTAGCCAGAAGGAAACAATTCAAGTATATTGGAACCACAGTCAAGATAACACAAGTTGTAGTAGCTTCTATCTTAAAAGGTTTGGAAAGTTTGGAATATGATATTCCAGAGGGCAAAGGAACTAGGATTAAAACAAAAAATCACCTACCCAGAAAAACAGTATAATCCTTCTGGGGAGAAAATGGATATTCAATGACATAGAAGATTTTCAAACATTCTCGATGAAAAGACTAGAATCAAATAGAAAATTTGATTTTCAAATACAAAACTCAAGAAAAATAAAAAGGTAAACAGAAGAGGAATATCATAAGGAGCTTAATAAGGTTAAATAATCTACATTTCAGTATGGGAAGATGATACTCGTAATTCTCAAGAACTTTTTATTTTATTAGGGCATTTAGAATGAGTATATATAGACAGAAGGCACTGGTGATTTGTATGTGAAGGGATGGTATCTAAAAAATAAAATCAAGGGATGAGGGAAAAAGTGCACTAGGAGAAAGGGAAAGGGGATCAATTATATTACATAAAAGAGGCAAAAAAAGCTTTTACAATGGAGAATAAAATGGGGGGCTGGGAGGCAGTAAATGAACCTTACTCATAAGAATTGGCTAAAAGAAGGAATTACACATTCGATTAGGTATAAAAATCTATTTTCTCCTGCAGGAAAGTAGGAAGGGCAGGGGATGAGAAGTGTGTGTGTGTGTGTGTGTGTGTGTGTGTGTGTGTACTAGAAGGGAAGACAGATTGAGGGAGATGGTAGTCAGAAGAAAAAAATTTTTGATGATGAACAGAACAGGGTAAAAAAAAGAGAGAGAATAGAATAAATGGGAGGATAAGAATGGAAGAAAATACATTTAGCAATCAAAACTAAAACAAATTTTAAATTAAGTTTCTCTGATAGAGATCTTATGCCTTAAATGAGAACTGAATCAAATTTATAAAAATGAGACATTTCCCACTTGATAAATGATCAAAAGATATGAAGTTTTCAACTGAAGTAATGAAAGCTATCAATAGTCAGTCATATGACAAAAATGCTCTAAATCACTATTGATTGGAGAAATACAAATTAAAACAATTCTGAGGTACTTCCTCATACTTACTAGATTTGCTAATAGGAAGGGAAAAGAAAATGAACAATGGTAGAGGGGATGTGGGAAAAATAAGATATTAATGCATTATTGGCGAAATTGTGAATTAATTCAACCATTCTTTAGAGCAAGTTGGAACTATGTCCAAAACCATGCTATACTATTTGACTTAGCAATACCAATACTAAGTCTGTATCCAAAAAGACATTAAAAAAAAGAAAAGAACCTATATGTGCAAAAATATTTATAGCAGTTCTTTTCTGGTAGCAAAGACTTAGAAATTGAGGATATGCCTATCAATTGGGGAATGACTGAACAAATTGTATTATGTGATGGAATGATATTGAGTTCTAAGAAATTATGTTCAGGATGCTCTCAGAAAAACCTGGAAAGATTTACATAAACTGATGCAAAACGTATATTGTACAAAGTAACAGCAATGTTGTAAGATGATTAGTTGTGAATGAGCTATTCTAAGCAATAAATGATCCTAGACAACTCTGAAGGACTTAAGATGAATGCTATCTATCCCCAGAGAAAGAACTAATCATGTCTGAATACAGATTAAAGCATACTTTTGATTTTCTTTATTTTTCTTGAGGTTTTTTTTTTGTTGTTTGTTTTCTTTCACAACATAATAATTATGGAAATATATTTTGCATGACTACACATGCACAACCTATTTGGAACTCAAAAGTTTTAAAAAAATGAATCTTAAAAATTGTTTTTATATGTAATTGGGAAAATAAGATACTAAATGAATTTTGTAAATTAAAGAGGAAAAAAAGAAAATGAAGGTCCTTGTTTCATCCCTTATTTTATTGGGAAGGACTCAATTACATATTATGGTAAGAAAAAAACCTGATTTATTCCTGTTTTCTGGGGTTTTTTCTTCCAAAATTGGCTGTATTTTGTCAAAGATTCTTTTCTATATCTGTTGGTATTACCGCATGATTTTTCTTGCTGTTTTTAATAATGTTGTAAATTATATTTGTAGTTTTCCAAATATTAAACTATCCTTGAATTCCTGGTATAGATATAGAAGAAATTTAATAGTACTTTTTTTCTTTTGCTATTTTTACACATTGTTTGTATACTATAGGAATTAATTGTTCTTTGAATATTTAGTAGAATTAACTTGTTCATCTGTTCTTAAAGATTTTTTTTTGCTGTGGCAGTTCATATATGGCTCGTCCAATTTCTTTTTTTGAGATCAAGTTCTTAAAATTTTTTATTTCTTGTTCTCTTAATCTTGATTATTGCTTTTTGCAGATGATATGACCATGTACTTAAAAAGCCTAATAAAAAATTTGAAACAAAAGGGGCTAAGCAGCTCTAAATCTCAATACTACAAAAGATCAATTCTTAAAACAATTTAGTATTGGTTAAAAGAGAGAAAAATTGGTCAGTGGAATAGATGAATAATATAACAAACAAGAAAACCAAATGGACCTAATTATTTAATATTTGACCAGCTCAAGATATCAGAGTAAAGACTCAGTAGCTGATAAATAATATGGGGAAAACTGGCATTGGTATGGTAGAAGGTAGATTTAAATGAACATATTACAAGATAAGTCACAAATGGCATATACATTACCTAGGCATAAAAAATCACATTATAAATTAATTAGAGCAACAAAGAAAAAATTACCTTTCAGTTGTATAAATAGGGGGAAAGATAATATTTAAATAAGAGATAGAGAGGATCACAGAAGATAAAATGGAGAGTTTAGTTTATGTAAAATTTAAAAGTTTCTTCATACAGGCACAGCTAATAAAAGAGAAAGAGTTAAATGAGAAAAACAATCTTTGTACAAGCACAAGTTCTCTGAAAAAGTTATTTCCAAGATACAAGGAACTGATTCAAATTTATAAGAATAAGAACCATTCCCCAATTGAGAAATGATCTAAGGATATGAACAGGCAATTTTCATGGGAGTGCCAAAGTACCCAAAGGATTTATAGCCATATGAAAAAATTCTCCAAATAACTAATATTAATAAAAATGCAATTTAAAATAACCCTAAGGTTCTACTTCACACTCATCTGATTTGCAAAACTGACAAAACAATAAAAGAAAATGATGAATTGTGACAGGGCTTTGGGAAAACAGATATTTTAATGCATTATTGGAGAAGCTGTAAAATGGTCTTAACAATTCTGGAAAACAATTAGAAATTATGCCCCAAAGTTACTAAACTGTGAATACTTTTTGATGCAGCAATACTACCAAGTATATATCCCCCAAGAGATCAAAGAGAGAGTAAAAGGTCCTGATTGTACACAAATATTTATAGCAACTACTTTAGTGGTAGCAAAGAACTAGATGCTAAGGGAATGTCCATCAATTGGGGAATGACTGAACAAATTATGGCATAAGAATGTAATGGAATACTATTGTGCTATAAAAATGAAGAAAGGATTGGTTTTTCCTCTTTTCTCTTTCCCCATTGTCTCTATTTCCTTTCTCTCCTCTTCTCTTCTCTCTTATCTTCTCCTGTCTTTCTCTCATGTTTTCTCACCCCCCCTCCTTTCTCCTCCTTCGCCTTACCTCTTTTCTCCTTTCTTCCCTTTTTTTTCTTTCATCCTTCCTAGGATGGGAGAAAGGTAAGGGAGAGAAAAAAATAAATGCTTCAGACATTTTAAAAAGAGTTTGGAAATTTAGGGAAGAAATTGTAAAAGGTCTTTACTATCTACAGTTTATAAACTAGAGTTTGGATTTTGTCCCATATATAATAGGGAACGATTGAAGTTTTTTGAGTACCAAACTAGCATGATAAAAGTATTAGCACATGCTAGATAAATTGGAAAGATAGAGACTAAAGATAGGGAGGCCAATTGGAAGAAATTTTTAAAACCCAGGTATAACTGTGATGAAGCACTAAAATAGGCAAGGACAAATTACGATCTAATGTAGTGAAATAACTTGTGAACTTATTGAGCTGCTCTTGGTCATTTTGGAAGGTCATGAAGAATGGGAGATGTACTTGAAGATATGTTTGGTCTCTAGACTTAGAAACAAGTAGTGACTTCCTAATAAGACACCTAGATCATCTGTGAGGGCAAAAGAGGTCCAGACCAAAAAAAGGATGCAGAAATAGTTATGTTCTGAAACAAAGGAGAGGTCAAGGATAGGATCCAGAAGGAAGCAACCATGTCCACAAGCTGAAAGAAATACTTTAGAGATCAGTACTAGAAAAAACAACCAGTCAGATTTTTAAGTATTGGATCAGGAAGTATAAGATCAAGTTTCTAAAGGTTCATGGTCTAGGTACAAGATAGGATCAAAGCCAGGATTTTAAAAAGCCAAAGTGAAAAACAAGTGAACAAAAATTCATCACCATCATTACCACCACCACAAATAACAACAACAACAAAATCAAATCAAAGAGCAAATGCAAAAGAATCAGACACACATCATTTGAAAGAGCATGGAAGGGTAGTTGGCCAATTGTTTTCATGAGAATTGGTCTTATTTTGACTTTATTTGAAGTGATAGCACTGATCCACCAAGTTATAGGCCATAGAAAAGCGTCCAGGCAATCATGTATGCCAAAGGTAGTCTGATGATTGCTATGTAATGTGGTTGCCAAAAAAGCCAACTCAGTCTTGGAGTATATTAACAATGTATGTGTGAGTGAATTTGTGTGTGAGTGTGAGTGTATGTGTGTGTGTGTGTGTGTGTGTGTGTGTGTGAGTATGCATGTATGTGCATGTGTTAGTGAGGAGGTTATCCATTTAACAATCATTTATTAAATATATTTTGTCCCAAGCACTGTACTAAGTGGTAGAAAAACAAAAACTAAAATGATAATCTTTTCTTTCAAAGAGAATACGTTATGGTTGCAGGAGGGATAGGATATGGGAGAGAGTAAACTATACATATAGATATGCATAGAAAAAAGGAAAGGATAGATGAAACCAGGAAAGACCTTATATAAGATGAGGCACTTAAATTGAACTCTGATGGAGGCTAGAGTTTCTAAGAAGCAAAGATGAGGATAGAATACTTTCTATAAATAGGGGACAATATGGACAAAGGTAGAGAGAGAAGGCAGAGTGTTATTTATAGGGATATAGAATAGGCTAGTTTGGTTGGGATGTATAGTTCCCCTTTTCCCTCGTGTGTGTGTGTGTGTGTGTGTGAGCATAAAGGTGAGTTGATTTATATGAGAAATATAAGAAATGATTGAAGGAATTAATAAGATATAAAGCTGGATAATATTAATTATAATTAACATTCATTATTAATAATGGGAATATTATTAATAATACTTAGGCAAACTGTTTTACTTTATGAAACATTAGAATATTACTTTATAGAACAAATATTTTAGTGGTTGAACTGTTGAAGGATTGCTCTTTGTTCTACTTAGTCACACAGAATAGAACCAGGACCAAAGGGTAGAAAGTACGGGATATGGTTTTTGATTCAAAATAGAGATGAAATCCAAATATCAATCTGTTTAATGATAGAATATTTTATTGGAGAGTTCCTCATCATCATAGATATTCATATGGGGGCTGGATAATCACTTATTGGGGGTAATGTAGTTTTAGGTCTAAAGGTAATTTTGAAGTTTCCTTTCAACTTTAAGACTGATTCTAGAGTAGGACTTGAAAAGAAGGGATAAATATTATGAATAATGATAGGATTGTGGCTAAATAGGAGAGAGATATTCCCTGTTTTGCCATGCTTTTACCCACTAAGATTTTGGGCTTTGACACTGGGAATTGTCTCCAACAAGCTTGGCTTTTTTTTTTAGGTTCCATTCCCTCTACCTGGAATTAAGGATAGGGACTGGACCTGAGACTTCATTAATATAGGGAGCTCATTAATCTAGGGAACTCAACTCTACCAATACAGTTAAGCTGACTCAGAATCACACAGCTAATATATTTCAGAGTAGGATTAGAATTTGTCTTCTTGATTACAATGATAACAATTCTATGTTCTGTGTCATGCTGCCTGTACCCAAACCAGGGAATTTCCTAATAAACTTATAGTTCTCATTTAGTTTTTTCCAAAATGTGAGTAATAGGTCCTGTGTAGGTATTCATGGTAATAAGATTATGGGACAGCTATTTTTCCTTTTTTTTGTACCTCCTTTTTATTTGGCTAATTCAACTTTTAAATGTGTTTTCTTCAGTCAATTTTGTCCTTCCTTTTCCTAGCTGTTGCCTCTTGCATACCTCTTGTTTCTTTTCCAATTTTTTCTTCTATTTCTCTTGTCTTATTAAAATCCTTTATGGGTTCTTCCAAGAAAGCTCTTTGGGTTTGAGACCAATTCATAACCCTCTTTGAGGCTTTACAGGTAGAGATTTTGTCCTCTGTTAAATTAATATTTTGGTCTTCCCTATTACCATAGTAACTTTCTATGTTCAAAGTTCTTTCTTTCTTTCTTTCTTTCTTTCTTTCTTTCTTTCTTTCTTTCTCTTTCTTTCTTTCTTTCTTTCTTTCTTTCTTCTTTCTTCCTTCTTTCCTTCCCTCCTTCTTCTTTCCCTCCCTTTCTCCTTTATTTCTCCCCTCCCTCCTCCCCCCACCCTCCTTTCCTCCCCTTTGCTCTGTCTCTTTCTTTTCTTCCCTTTTTCTTTTTTTTTCTTTTCTTCTTTCTTTCCTATTTCCTAGCTTTTATGGTCAAATTTTGCTCCTGGGGTACAGGGGAAGCTTCTTGTGTGGCTTTGAGCTTTAGGGCACTTTGAGTTTTGACTTTGAGGCAGGGCCCCCTTGTGTTTGGTGACTTGCTTACAGAGCTAGGTATAGCCCAACTTTGTCCCTCCTCTTTTCTCCTGGTTTCCTGGGCTGGCAATTTTATACTTGTACTATAGGATCCACCACTGGTCTTCTGTGCTACTATTCTGTTGAACCAGGAAAGGAAATCTTGTTTGCTGATCTGTGCTTTGCCCAAGACTCTCCCACTGTCCTTCCAAGACATTGCCTGTACTGGGCTGTCCTTTCACCCAAGTGAGACTGACCTTTGCTGAAGTCCTTCCAAGCTATCTTGAGCTAGAAAATTATTTCATTCTATTTCTTTATAGGTTCTGTTATTCCAGATTCTATTCAGAGGTTTGGTTTCATGTTGTTTCTGAGGAAAACTGGAGAGAGTACAAGGAACTTCCTGGTTTCTCTCACCATTCACAGCCTCTATTTTTCACCAGAGAAAATGTAAAAAAAAAAACTTAGAGGATTCACAGAAACTAGTGAAAGTATTGTAGCCTATTGGTTCTATCCATAAGCTAGATAGCCTGTAATGTATCTTCCAGGTCTTATATTTTGAGATTCTGAACTTGGGGTGGTGATGGTGGTGTGGCATTGCATTAAAACAATTCCTTGACATCCTAATGAGTGCTTTCCTATGATTTTACATAGTTTTCTTAAGACCTGTAATACCATCCTGTGGTTTGCTCTTCTACCAGAAGGTAAATGTTGGGAGTTGTTGGACAAGCAATCCCCTTCCTGTCACAGTCAGAGTAACTCACTGACTTTTTTCTCTAAATATGACACTTCAGAAATTAAGTGAATGATGCTTTTATTTCACAGAAGGACATAGTACAACAAAAAATCCTCTTTTCTTTTTTGGCCTGATCTCCAAACTGTCAAAGTTGGTAATTCTTGAACTTGGAGTTGCCTGACAGATAGAAGGTACATGATAAATGCTTGTTAATTGACTGACTGTTGCTCCAAAAGTAGTCCTTCTCTGGGTATAAGATTAGATTCTGAGATCATGTTGTCTAGGGAATTGAAAATTCTCCCTCTTCCATTCAAGAATTGGTAATTTTAAATGTTGTCTATGAACTAGTATCTAAAGTTTCCTGAAAGTCTCTGGCATACAATTCAACACTAACTGCTCTTGAGGGAAGAAAATGATGGGGAATAGGAGAGGAGAGGGAGAAGAAGAAAATGGAAGAAGAAAGAAAAAAACTCACAGCCTAATTTTATAGGCCATAGAAAGGATGGTTCCTTCAACAAGATCTATCTCTGTGTTAATCTTTAAAAGTTCCCAGTATCCCATTTGCAAAGAGGCAGTAGATATGCTTACATTCCATGGAGAGGTTGCTTTCAAATACCTTCAAAACTAAGTCTGCTCCCTTTACTCCCCCCAATAATATTGTCAAATTGATTGAAGAAATTTATCAAATGATCAGGGACTGTTAACATGCTCTTAACATGCTCCTTCTCTTAAACAAATGAAAGAGTAGACGACCAATACCTACAAAGGCAACAGAATGGAATTTTCAGTCCCACTTGTCTGTCAGTTATGAGAGCACTTTGTCTAATTGTCTTTCCTTTATGGGATACCAGCCTGAAGAATCCTCTACTCCTCCACAGAGGCTCATGTGACATATTATTAAGGGAGAAATCTAGCTTGGCTGTGGGTTTTTCAGAGCCTGTACAGAATTTTTGCATAACAGTATTGTTGTATCAAACTCACTCCAGTTCTAGAAATCCGACAGAGGAGAGAATCAGCACACTGACTGCAACTTGAAATAGGAAATATGCCTTTTTTCTTTCTTAGACTCATAGATTTTGATCTAGGAAAGGAAGAAAACAGCATTGCACTATACTAGTATTTACAAATATTTCATCTGAATGGTTACTACTACTACTACTACTACTACTACTACTACTACTACATAAGGTTACAATAACCTTATGAAGGAGGTACTAATATGATTCAATTTACAGTTGAGGAAACTGAGAGAAAAAAGTTAAGTGATGTGCATCGAGGGTTTCTAAAGCTAAATTTGAACTCAGGTCTTACAATCCAGAACAAAGTTTTGTGCCATCTAACTGACTCTTAGGGCTTGAGATAATCCAAACCAACGCTTTCTGTAATAGAAGAAGAAATTGATGGCCATATAGATGAAATGACTTAGCCAAAGTCACACAAAGACAAGTAATAAATAAGTGCGGGTCAAGAATTCAAACTTGGGTCCTCTAATTTCCAGATTAGTAGAGTATGATCTGGGCTTCCATTTTCTTTTTTCCCCTCCTTTGGGTAGGAAGCTACAAATAATGTTATGTGAGGAGTTTCTCTTTCTTATGTCTTGGGGACCTCCTTATCACTGACTTAGCTTTCACTAAGTAGATGGGAAGTTATGTCAAACAATTTCCAGATATTCTTACTTGAGCTAAGGAGAAACTCACCCTGCCTGGCCATCTATGAGAAAATACAAGACAAGAGTTGGTCCTTTAAAGAGGCAGAGTGGGTAATTAACTACATCTGTAACACCAGTTGAGAGGCCCTGTGACTCACATGACCTCCCCCTTTCCCCAGGACTGCCACCAATACCTGAAAAGTCCATCTTAGTTGTTCTTTTGATTTCAGACTAGTTAATGTTTTCAGAGAGGAATATAACTAAGTCATTATCAACCATTAACACCTCATTGTAAATTAGTTTATTATATTTGCCTCAGCAAAGAAAATGTAAGAAATAATAGGTAAATTATGAGATACAGACAGATAAAGATAAGAGACCAACAGAGAGACATACAGACAGACACAAAGACAGAGAGATATAGAGACAAGAGTCAGAGAGACAGAGACAGAGAGAGACAGAAAGTTAGACACACAAAGAGAGAGAGAGACTCAGAGAGGGAGACAGAAAGAACAGTGATTCAGGAAAAATTTTAGAGTGTGGAACACAAGTTCATTGATTTGGAACTGGAAGAAACTTAATGGTCATCTAGCAGACCACAAAGTATAGTGGAAAGAACACTAAATTTGGAATCAGAGAATCTGGGTTCAGATCTGAACTCTGCTACTTACTACCCTTGTGATCTCTGAGCTTAAAATTCTTCATAAAATGAAGGGGTTTGGGTTAAACGGTCTCCAAGATTCCATGCGGCTTTGAATTTATTATTCCTTTCTTCCACTTCCTAACCCATTTCACAGAAGAGGAAAATGAGACACGGAAATATGATCACAGGAAAAGTCTGTTGGGGCCACATCAGGAGACTCTAGGTAACCCGAATCAGCCTGGATGTGTTTTGCATACTGGTGAGTGGATGACAAAACAAGGCAATAAATGTTTTTAAAGAAGTATTTGCTATATTCTAGGCACTCTACTAATAATTAGGGATACAGATATAATTTAAAAAAAATATTCCCTGCCCTTAAGGAGCATATAATCTAATGGAGAAGGCAATACAAAATGACCTGGAAATCTAAAGGGATGGGGAGGGGAAATGTCTAGGAAAAACACAGCAGGAAGGAAATGGTTAGCTTGCATAGGCTCCTCCAAAAAAATAGAGCTCCCAGGAGGGACTCATCAATGGGAAAAAGGGAACAATATAGTGGAAGGATTTTCCAGGGTGAGAATGCAGATGAAGTGGTATTGATTCTGGAAAGTCAAAAGCATAGGCAGGAGAGGAATGGATAGAAGGATGGAGGGCTTGGTGAATTGTAGATAAAAGAGCATGAAATACATTTTTCATTTATTTAGAAGTTTTACCAAGGATTAGAGCTATTCAGGGTATTTCTTTAAACAGAACCAAAAAAATTCTCATAAAAGGTTTTGAGTCACTAAAATTTTTTTTTTGTTGTTTTGTTTTGTTTTCCCCTCTAAAATGGAACTTCATCCTTGGTGGTTGCTCAACACAGTCAAGCTGATGGCTGGGCAAGAAGCCATGAATAGTAACCAGTTCTCTTCATCTGCCCAATTGTCAGAGAAGCAAGATGGAAAGAACTTGTATTTGAACCCTTCAAGTAGCTTCCTTTATTATTCACCAACTAACTGCTCCCAGAGATTTGATTCTTCTCAATTGAGGTTTTATTTTGGTGGCATTGTTTTAATATGGTCTCCCACTCACATTTATATCCTTGGCAAGACTTTTTTTCTCTGAAACAGGAGCAGAAGGAAGGGGGTAGGAGTCAGGGTGGAGGGGAAATATTATACTTCTCCAGGAGAGCAGCTCAAGGGATTTACTAGAGGCTTTGAGAGCCAAGCGAATATTGCTTATTCGAATGTAATCTAATCTGCCACTGGGCATACAAACTGGGAGAAGGGGGGCATCTAGCTTCAGAGGGGCCAGAAAGCAAGGGGAGAGAAAAGAGAGAAAAGGTGGTCATTTCTAAAGCATGAACAGACCCCACTCAGACATAGCAAGTTGCTCTAGAGTAAGATACTTTTGGGGATCAGAAGTCATTTGATCAGGGAAAAAAGATACACATGGGATTTTTTTCAGCTGAGAGAGAAAAGCCCCATACAAGCCAACCCTAGTTCCAATACACTCTTGGAGTTCAAAAATATTTTGACATGTTCAGCAGCTCATGGAGCCAGCCAGGGTGAATGTATGATCTGGCTTACCCCCCTTAAAGCCCACACTTGCCAATTTTGAGATATCAGGAAGGTGAAGATTTCCCAAGTACGGCTCAGCACTGTTTAAAAGCTAAAAACAACCACCAGGTACTGCATTATATCATATTCGGCCTTCATAATGCAAGAAAGCTTCTCTGACAACTTGGATAAGGATCAAACGTTGCACTGGATTTGGAGGTTGCATACAGATTTGCCTGTCATTTTTTCCCTCTGTCCACCCTGGACATTTCCAGCTACAGGATAGGGGAGAGGGGAGGGTGGATCAGTTGACAGGTACACGTGTAACACCTGGTATAGACTACATGCCCACTGGCCTGGCTTATAAGCACGGATGACAATACCAGGCAAAGCAGTGTTACTTTTATGGTAGGAGGAAGGGGAGCTGCTGCAGGGGTCTGTGAGGCAAAGGGTTTAGAAGTGATACATCACTGTTCCCCAATGTAAGCTAAGGGCTATGAAACCTGGGGGCCCAATCTCTTTGAGGTTTGGAGGTAAGAGAAGTAAAACTGAGATGAGAACATAGCCGAAACAGGTAGAGAGAGGAAGATTGCACAGAGCATTACTGTATATATATAGAGAACAGCTTCTCAACCAATCTTTCTGCTCTTTTCTTAAAAAAAAATAACAGGAAGACTCTAAGGAATAATCTGCAAAATAAATTTTATGAAAACCCTCGAAGAGAGTAGGCTTACAGGTAAAGTTGGGGTTGAAGACTGCTGCTATAAACAGAATGAAAAGAGGTAGAGCTCAATAGCTCTTTATAGTTTTTCCAAATTCTGTCTCCCCATGCTTTGGACACACACACACACACACACACACACACACACACACACACACTACAACATCACCACAGGATTTAAGAGTCTGGGAACTTTTAACCCAGAATAAAGCCAGATAATCTCTGAACAGGTGTGTCATCTTGGGTTTGTTCCAGGTAGATTACATTGCTGACTGATGTCTTTTCTTGGCTGAAACATGGCAAGTGAGGAGGAGGGAAAGAAAGTACCTGAACAGGTGAGAGATGATGAGAAACTTGGCAATGAATTTGGAGTCTGGAGAAATCCTGTGTGTTATACAAATGACTCGACACCATTGTAGAGACATTCCAAGCTGGGAGGATTCAAAAAGAGCATACAGTCATGGGCCCCTCCAAAGGTTTTCCTATCCAATTCCCTGAATGTGGTTTCATACTGCTGATACTGTCTTAAGTGCCCAATAATTTTTTTTTGTTTTCAGCTCTCCAGCGTAGGCAATTCATGTCCTTTGACAATTTTCTCAGCTGGTGATGACCAATGGCAGGAAGATCTTCCCCAGTTCCAACATAAATCCATCCAAATACAATTTAAGACCATTTCCCTCTATGACCCATCTAGCTAACAAATGTTTTCTTGGGCTGAGGGTCACAGATTCAGAATTGTAGTTGTAGATGCCTTAGAGAACATCTAATCTCTTCATTTTACAGATGACAAAATAGTCCCACGAAGGTATAATGACCTGTTTAAGGTCACATAGCTAGTTGAACTTGGAACCCAGACCGTTTCCCTCTAAGTCCTAGATTTCTATTCTGATTGTCAAGTCTTCTTAACATGGAGGAAAGCTGATTTCTTATTCCTGGCTTCATGTTATCAAAAGATACAACTTATATGACTTCTTTCTTACCATTATTTCATTCCTCGGATAGATTGAGATACCAATGTCTTATGTTGGGGGAGGATACATTATTGGATAGAATGTATCCAAAAATGTGGCATGGAGAAGTGTCTTTTTGTTCATCTATTTTCTCATATTCATCTACCCTCCCACCTCCCAGTTTATGCTGAACTGGCTGAACATATTTAATGGGTTCAGAGTTTGGGGCAAATTATACTGTGAGCTCTCTCTCTCTCCTACCTGACATTTGTGTACAGATGAAATAACAATTTAAATCAAGGACAACATTAAAGTGTGTGTGTGTGTGTGTGTGTGTGTGTGTGTGTGTGTGTGAAGTAGAAAGAGACTGCCTTAGCCTCCAGAGTTCTTCAACTAATTTTATGTCTGTGAGTCTCTTATCCACTTTGTGTCATTCCTGGGCACCTTCATGAATCAATGCTCAGAATGAGCCTAACGAAAGCTCGTACCAGTGGCAATTGTCTCAATGCTCTATTATCTAGGGCTATTCCTGAATAGACTCAAAGGCATTTTTGAAGGCCAAGACAAACCCAGCTCCTAATACCATATTCAGATAGGCCCTTCCTACGGAACCTTGATGAGAATGAATTTCCTCTATGAACTGAACAAATCGGTACCCATCACATGCCTCTTTCAAAGTTAATTTCTATGCTTGGCCTTCCATATCTGCAATTAAATATGATGAGAGAGGCATTGTAGTTGAAAGACCATACTCCCGGCTTTAAAGCCTCAGTGACAATTGACTGAAGAGAAAAAATAATTTCTAGGGGGAAGGAATAGCCAGGCAGAAAGCTGGAGTAGGAACGACTGGTCCCGCCTTCTCGACCTCTTCAATGAGGTCTTCATCTGGGAATTTACAAGGGCCTGAAATG
The DNA here is from genome assembly GCF_902635505.1 of Sarcophilus harrisii. NCBI lineage: Eukaryota > Metazoa > Chordata > Mammalia > Dasyuromorphia > Dasyuridae > Sarcophilus > Sarcophilus harrisii. Next base: position 493,137,479 of record NC_045428.1, read on the forward strand.
CACACATTGATCCACTGTGTACAAAGTTGCAAAACAAGTTGGCAGGAGCACTAGAGTGTATCGAGTCTATCAGGGAATAAATACATTTATGTTTTGGGTTTAAACGAATTTAGTACCCTGAGTGGCTTGACAGTCACAGGAAGCCAGCTGCCTTTTCCCTATCCTCTCTCTTTGGAGGCTGCCAGTCAATTCCGAGGGCATGGGTGCCTGCCTGCCCCTCAGGAAGAGCTCCCTCCCCCCTGCTGCTTTGTCTGATGGCAACCTTGTGAATGAGGAAGAGGAGTGAATGCTGGTATGGATGTGTGTATGGGGGGGAGGGGGAGATTCATTGTACCAGCTCAGGCTTCTTTTCCAATCAGCTCTACCCCAATGCAATAACTTTTCTTTTTTTAATTTTCTTTTCTTTATTTATTTATTTATTTTTTACATTTCAAAGAGTTATTTTTTTCTTTTTTTTATACATGACCAAACTGTTATTTTGCTGTACAAAAAGAATCAGACTCTGAAATATTGTACAATTCGCCTGTGAAGGAAATCAAAAATGCAGGTGAGCAAAAATATAGGGACTGGGAATTCAATGTAATGGTTTTTAGTCATCTCCCAGAGTTCTTTCTCTGGGAGTAGCTGGTTCAGTTCACTACTGCTCCATTGGAAATGATTTGGTTGATCTCATTGCTGAGGATGGCCTGGTCCATCAGAACTGGTCATCATATAGTATTGTTGTTAAAGTATATAATGATCTCCTGGTCCTGCTTGTTTCACTCAGCATCAGTTCGTGTAAGTCTCCCCAGGCCTTTCTGAAATCATCCTGTTGGTCATTTCTTACAGAACAATAATATTCCATAATATTCATACACCACAATTTATTCAGCCATTCTCCAACTGATGGACATCCACTCAGTTTCCAGTTTCTAGCCACTACAAAGAGGGCTGCCACAAACATTCGTAGTGCAATAACTTTTCAAAGAGTAAAGAGGAAAGGAGTGGGGAGAAGAGTGCAAGCATGTAAGTGCCTACTACGTTCTAGGCACTGGGCTAAGCATTTTTCAGATTTGATGCTTAAACAATCCTGAGAAAATTTAAGTTCCCCTGCATAGAGACTATAGTCTTCCATCTCTGATCATACAACAATGTAGCCTTTGTTTTTCTGAAACAAATGATACTTTGTATTCTAATCATAAAATCATAGGTAGAATCATTTAATTTAGTGCTAGAAGGATGGTCTTGAAGGCCCTCTATCTAGTTCAACCCCCTCATTTTTCAGGATAAGAAACTGAGGCCCACAGAAGTTTTCATTTGCACAAGGTCACACACACACAAGGTCAGCACATTGGAAAGGAATAAGTTTCTAGGCAGAGACACTTGGTTTACATCCAAGGTACCACCCTGGACATGCCAGTTATTATTCTTTATCCTCTGTAAAATGATGGGATTGAACCAGGTGACCTCAAAGGTCTCTTCCATCACCTATGTTCTTGAGATTTGGGATCTCTCTCTCTCTCTCTGTCTCTCTCTCTCTTTTTTTTTCTCTCTCTCTCTCTCTCTCTCTCTCTCTCTCTCTCTCTCTCTCTGTATGTGTGTGTGTGCACAAATCTGCTTTTCTTTCTTGGCCTTTGAAAACCACTTCCTCCGTTAAGAGTGACTTTGATTGAAGTTTGTAGTTTTAAGGTTCAGCTGTTTTCTAGTTACTTGATATTAGAAAATGTAGCAATTTCTTCCCCTGCATCCCCACTATCCCTCACCTTAAAATGGAAAAGGTCCTGCCTCCAGCTCTCCTCCCCCACTCTTTCCCCATGCACTGTCATGCCTCAAAAGTGGCCATGTAGCTGCATCTATTTATTCTTTTCTATTCTTTCTCAAACTCCCATTTGGGTGGAGGCCAGAAATTGGGGGTGGGGTGGAAGAAGGCAGTCAGCTGGAGAAGTCTCCTTCAAAGTTATGAGCATCTGAAGGCAGGGGAGGCAGCTAACTGGAGCGTTTGCTCCTGTGACTGCTGCTGGTTCGTTATACATTATATCTATGTCCATGGGGGTGGGAGACAACTCGGGCTGTACGCAGCCATTTGTAACCCATCGTCCAACCCTGATTGCTTATGAAAGAGCCTCTTGTTTTGGGAAGAAGTGAGCCGAGGAGTCAGTCCAGGGGGAGCCTCCTGAGAAGGTAATTGCCAACTCCCAGGGCCAGCCTCTATGAAATTTATAGCTCTGCTCAATAAAGGGATTGAGCTGCTCCTGGGGGAAACTGGGGGTGGAGGTGGGGGAAGTGATTATTCCTAGGGAAACAGGAGATAGGGAGTCCAGATGGAGTAAGCTGGAGAAGGTGCATCTGGTCCTGGAAATGAGGCGAGCAAGCTCTTGCCCAGCAGTGAGCATCTGCCCTTATTGCTCAGAGTTTGGACACCTTAGTGTACCCACAGACTTCTAAGGGAGCTTAAGGTCCTGGGCTCCTTTTGATCCAAACTGAATTTGGGGTGGGGGCCTAATTTAAAGTATGGAAAGAGTCCACAGCTGCTCTCTCACACCAGGAATGGGAATTCTTCCCCAGACTAATTACATTTCATAAATGATTCAAGCCAGACACTCATCCCAGTCCACTTCAGAAGGACTTTTTCATGATTTTTTTTGGTATTATTGCTATTCTGAAAGGAAAGAGGGAACAACAGCAACTCAAAGATGTAATGAAAAAAAGATTGGTTTCAGAGAGCTGAGGAGGTCAGAGCTTTGGCCCTCTCACCTAACCTAGAATTTCCCTGTGGGGTAGATGAAAGGCTACTGTGCTAAGGGCAGAGACCACTCTGCTTTGGGAGCTCACCTGATGGATTCCAACCCCTGGCCTCCCCAACCCCACTTTGGTTTTCTTTGGAGAGGAGAGTGGAGGTCATGGGGCTAGTGTCTGCAGCAAAATCAGCTGCCTGGATTGCACAGCAGTAGAAGAAGCAGGGAGGCAGAAGGAGCAAATATGGGGGGAGGAGGGAGCAAAGAAAGCAGGTATATGAAGCTGAGCAGCTCACAGGACTAAGACTAAACCATATGGAAGAAGAGGCTTGGGCTTGCCAGAGACCAGAATGCTCCAGAGTAGAATTAGGAAGACTGACAAAATCTCATTTAGTGTAAAGAACCTTAGGAGATAATTGACCCTTAGCTTAGGCCATTTAAAGAAAAAAGATCCTTGGAAGTCAGAAATGAGGTAGGTGGTAATGGAGGTAAGAAAGGGGAAAGATAGGAACAGCACCAAGCTGCCAAAAACATGATCCTTTTTGAGAATTAGCATCAGTAACATGTGACTGTTCTCTGTCTCAATAAGGCCCAAATTAATCACTCCTACTTCAAAATTAAAGAAGAAAAACTGGAAACAGGTTCCATTGATTCATGAGTTCCACTTGGAGCTGCTCTGGGAGTCTGGAGCCACTCAAGGGAAAGTCACTGGGTAGTGTTTGCTTGGAGTAAAGGCAGAAGGGGCCTCTGTGCCTGCAAGGGCTGTGGCCCAGAGCAGATTTGGGTGTGTTAAGGGGTATATTTGTTAAATTCCAGTCAATATCCAAGGGGCTCTGTGTTTACTCCATTAGGAAACCAGATAGAGCTAATCAATGTTAAAAGAGCTCTAGTTAACTCCTGAGGGAAAAAGAATAGAAACAGCAGCATTTAAATCAATAGAAAAATTGCCCCCCCACACACACACTCTGTCAGGGTGGCTGCCAGCATCCCTTACCTTGTAAAACTCAAGGCTGTTCCAGGTAACCTGCCTCTGCTTTGAAAAGAGAGTCCAGCCTCATTTTCAGAGATTAGGCCCTAGTTCATTCTTTGGTAAGGACAGAGCCCACAATTTCCTGGAAGCTGTCATTCACAGAAGATCTCACCGAAACTTTCTTCTACTAAGAGACAGACTTAATCCCAAGACTGTATAAGAAGAAGCACAGCTAACAAGTTCAGTGGATCACTCCTTGGGGATTGCTGACAGGTGAAACATTGGAGCTGGACTGTGAGATTCCACGTCTGTCTCCTCTCACGCACACATACAGCTATTGACTCAACTGTAATTCTCTGCCCTTCTAGTTTGAATGCATTCCGCATTGGGACACTGAACAATGGGAGGTATGATTCTTCTAGACTTCCTACAGAATTATATATGTCAGATGTGATATTACAGAATTACAGAATTGGAAAGAACCTCACAGGCCATTAAACCCAACCTGTAATTGATCATGAATTCCCTCCACCAGGGTGATCTTAGTTAGTTAACAAGCATTTATAAGGGCTTGGGTGGCACTGTGGATAGAGTGCTGGGTTTAAAGTCAGGAAGTCTCTTCTTCCTGAATTTAAATCTGGTCTCAGTGTGTGTGGCTCTGGGCAAATCACTTAATACTGTGTGCCTCAGTTTCATCATCTGTCAATTGAGCTGGAGAAGAATATGGCAAATCATTCCAATATCTTTGCCAAAAAAATTCCAAATGGGCTCACAAAGAATCAGACTCAGTTGCATGACTGAAGAACATGCCTAGCCAGGAAAACAAATCTAAGCAAATAAAGACAAAGAATTCTTATATGAAACTTACATGGAGAAGACAATACACAAAAAGAAGCTAAAAGGAGGTATGGAGGGAAAAGGTATTTCCATGGGGTCCTGATAGAAGAAGTCCAAAGGAGTGAAACATAATGAGCAATACATAGATGGCTGATCTGAGTCCCTTCCTTCAATGGAGAAACATTTTACTTTCCAATTAGAGGCAAGGTGCATAGGGACAGAGGGTACTTCTGAGGTGTGTGATGCAACACTGAAGAATTTAATGAGTTTCTCCATTTCTAACCATTCAGACCCTTGAAGAAGCTCAGCTCATGGGGATCCTCCCATTCTTCCTGGACAGAGACCTTGTGTTTATTAACCTGATTTATATATCAGTCTGATGCTCTGGGGATAGAGATTGAATCTAAGCTTGAGGCTGGGACTGATCATTTCTCCCATATCTGAAGAGAACACACACTCAAATTTTAGGGATAGATCCTATCTTGTAGCTAATTTTTTCTTCCTTCTATACTGCCATACTCTTTTCCTTTCTTCCTTTCTCCCTTCTTCCCTCCCTTCTTTCCTTCCTCCTTTTCTCCCTTCCTCCCTTCTTTCCTCCCTCCTTTTTCCCTCCCTTCTCTCTCCCTTGCTTCCTTCTTTCCTTCCTTTCTCTCTCCCTCCTCTCTCTTCCTTTCTCTCCTCTTATCACTTCCTCCCTCTCTTCCTCCATTCCTTCCTCCCTCCCTTCCTGCTCCCTGCTCACCTTCCTTCCTTCCTTCCTTCCTTCCTTCCTTCCTTCCTTCCTTCCTTCCTTCCTTCCTTCCTTCCCAACTTCTTTCTATCTCTAACCACCCCTCTCTTTTGCATAGTATATTGGGTAGATAAAGAACAAGTCTCATAATTAGGAAGATGAGTTTAAATACAGTGTCTAAGATGTATGGAAGTTGGGAGTGGAGTGGGTGGGAGGGTTCTTCAAGACTCTAAGTTGCAGAGCTGATATTGGTTTGTATTGGCAAAAGTCATTGCTTCACTGGGAATTTCAACACCAATGAAATCACACATCTTGTGAAAATTAGCATAATTATTATTGATATCTGTGGATGGGAACTAGGGGTGATATCACACTAGGGGAGCCCTCTAAGGATTTATGTGGGATATCAATTTTTTCTCTTCCTCCCTCTCGGGAAGGGAGGAATTCTCCCTGATTCATTCCTAACCTGCCCCCAAAGGAGAAGCCAAGTGCGAATTCTATTTTAAACAGAAAATGAAGCCCATTTTTGCACCATGACTTGTTGAATGAGGAGAACCAGTCTAAATGTACTATTAATATTGCAAGAATAGAATCACAGAATGCAGGGGTGGGAGGAACCTTGGAGATGATCTAATCTAAGCCCTTTGTTTTTCAGATCAACAATCAGAGGCTTGGGGTGGAAGATGGTGCTATAGATAGGGGCAGAGTTAGAACCAGTTCTCAGTCTCCTCATTCCCAGTCCAGGGTTCTCTCTCCAACCTATAATGACCCTCTAACTTACCACTATGAAGTCTCCCTCTGAAAATCTAAAATAATGTCAATTAAAAAAGTGCCACCAGTTGTTTTGCATTAAATTTTGCTATGATGAATCTAAGAATAACATCTGGGGTGGGGTGGGAGGTCAAAAGAGGAGGCAGAAAGGGAGAGAGGCAGAAAGGGGAATGCCCATTTGCCATGTGAAGAAACTGAGGAGAAAGGTTTTATATTTCATTAAGGTTCAGAGGCACCCAAGTTACAAAGTTGTCCTTGACCCTTCCTACATCTGCTGATTTGTGGAAGAGGGGAGACACTGTCCTACCTTGGCCCAGGAGGGCCAAAACTGTCCTCCTATAGCAGGCACATCTGACATGTAGCTCTGGTCCTTGGCTTCCAGCCCAAGCCTCTACATCGTGGACAAGGAGAAAAACCAAGGAGGGCAAGTGGCTCTTGTGAGTCCCCTTCTGCATCTTGTTTTTGACAGAACACTCTTCATAAACCCTGGAACTGCCCATCCTCACCCTGGGTTGAGAGAAGTAATGTTGCTGAGAGGGAAAACAATTAGAAATACAATTAGTGTTATAAAAGCTGGTCATAAATATTTGAATTCTCTCTCTGGAGAGGAGGGACAAGATGACAGCTCACAATTCCTTGTATTGACAAAAGAGGAAATAGTCCATGAAACTGGTCATTTGCCTGGGTGTTTTTATCTATCAGATCCAAGAGTGGGAACAAGGGAAGCATGAATGATTGGATTAGCTGCCCAGCCTCCATGGGCTTTTGCTGCATCAGCGATATGCAATTACTGCAACCTACAGGCACGCATATGAGCACACACACAAACGGACATGCATGCACATATACTCAGACACATTTAGGGATATGCATGCATGCACATACCCACATGTTCCAACATATGTACACAAGATAGAATCACCAAATGGCAGATTTCTGAAAGACCTTAGAATTTATTTAATCCAGTTCCCACAGAGGAGAAAATGGAGGCTTAGAGGTTACTTGATTTGCCCATTGTCCCAAAGCCAGTAAATGATAAAGCTACCATTAGAATCCTAATCTCCAGGCAAATTAGCCTCCTTTTTTGTTCTCCATGCATGGCAATTCATCACCCTCTTAATATTTTTTTGCATTGTCTGGGTTCCTCCACCCCCTTAATTCCTCTGGATAGGAGTTTTTTTTTTTCTTTTTTTTTTTTTTTGTAGGTGCCTCTCAGAAGTCCTGGTTCCCTTCAAAGTTCACTCAGGTGCTACCTCCTTCAAGGTGTTTTTCTTAATATTGCCAGTTGTAGGGGCAGCTAGGTGGTGCAGAGGACAGAGCACTCAGGAGGACCTGAGTTCAAATTTGACCTCAGACACTTAACACTTTCTAGCTGTGTGACCCTGAGTAACTCACTTAACCCCAATTGCCTCAGCTATATACATATCTGGGATGATATTGTATTTCAATTAGAGCAGAAAATATGCTCCTTTAATATTTAGGGATTGATCCAGTTTTATATGGATATCCTCGATGCCTGGTACATTTGAGGTTCAGTATTTTTTCAGTCCTATCTGACTCTTTGTGACCCTATTTGAGGTATTCTTGGCAAAGATACTGGAGAGGTTTGACATTTTCTTCTTCACATCATTTTACAGATAAGGAAACTGAGGCAAACAGGGTTAAGTCACTTTCCCAGGGTCACAAAACTGGTAAGTGCTGAGGTCAGGTTTGAACTCAGGAAATTGAAGCTTCTTGACTTCAGACCTGATACTCTATCCACTACACTACCTAGCTATCCCACTATGCCTGGTACATATAAATGTTTGTTGATGGGTAGACTGATTCTGATCCTAAATCTAGCATTTTCTCTTACCCTACACTGTATTATTACACACAGACACATTCATACTTACACATAGATACATATAGTCACAAGAGATCAACACACACACACATACACAGATATGACTAAAGAAGATAATTTGAATTCAGATAAACACTTTTGTGTAACTGGCAGAAAGAAATACCCACAGGTACAGTCCCATCTACCTGATGTAAATAAAGAAGGCTGAACCATCCTCACTGAAGTGGCAGTTCAATGGAGAGAAAAAAGCTTTGGATGTAGAATAAGAAGACCTAGGTTTGAATATGACTTTGTTCTTTATTACCTGTGTGACCCTGGCCAAGAGACTTAAAATCTTCAGTTCTATGTTTACTCTTTTGTCAAATAAGGACAAAGGGATCCAAGGTCCCTTCTAATTCTAAATCCAATAAAATTCACTCATCAAGGGAAAGGCTTCTCCTCCACAAGGAGTCTGTGTCTTGTCTGGTACCCACCTAAGGACCCTATGCAATGCCCAGTCCTCTGAAACAAATGCCTTCAATACTGGCATCATCACTTATGTTAGGGGCCTTTTTTTCCAAGAGCCCATTTGGTTGTTCCTTGGGTGGTCTTGGCTCCACAGAGTGATCAATGTGGTTCAACCTGTTCAGTTGGCAGCCACTGGACCCACCAACTCTCTGCCCTTCCATATCCCACTCCCCAGCACTCTTAGGTACACTGAGGCCCAACAGTGAGCTCAGTGTGGAAATTCAAAGTGCCTAAGGTGTGCGTGTATACTCAGCAGAGAGTGTCCTGAAGAGGAGGTAGTTTGAGAAGGCTGCAGACCATCCATGCCAAAAGAAAAATGGTGGGCCCTTTGTGGGGGGCACTATGCCAGTGTGGCAGATGGGTTGAAAAGTAGCAGCCAAGGGACCAGGTATGCCCTCTAAATATGCCTCTGTTCTGGAGGACAGGGCACTTGCTCTCCTGTGACAATTCAGGGCCAGCATGGCAGTCTATCCTTATAGTTAAGGTTAAGGAAGTAGATTTTTTTAGGGAGGGGAAAACTGTCCATTACATAATGGAATGGAAGGGATCTTGGCTTAGAGTCAGGAAAGTAGGGTTCCAATGTTGGTTTTGTTATTAATAAGCTGTGTGACCTTTAGAAAATCATGTGACCTCTCAAAACCTCAGTTTTTCCCACTATAAAATGGATGCAAGGGGATGCACTAAATAATTTCTAAGGTCCTTTAACAGTATCAAGATTGTATGATTTTTAATAATTTTTATCAATGTACCTCTGCATTTAGAATCTCAGCATTTTAGTGTTAGGAAGGACCTATCAGTGGTCTCCAGTACATCCTCCTATCAGTGGAGGAATTGTTTTTGTTATATCCTCAACTAGCTTCCTTTTGAATACCCAGAGTTATAGAGAGATCATTACTTGTAGGACAGCCAATTCTCTTGCTGGCTATCTTACTAGATTTTCTTTTTCTATTGAGATACAATCTTTCTGAATTGTGTTGAAATACAATCTTGTATCTTGAGATACAATACTTTCTGAAAGTCTACACCTCGGTCCCGGTTTCTGTTCTCTAGAATAGCCCTAAATAAAATGCTGCATCCTTATATAACATTTCAGATGTGTTTTTTTTAAATCACAGAAAATCAATGTTAAGGGAGAACCTTTAATGCAATCCACACTTACATAGGAATTCATTTTTACAATATCTCCAAATAATCATACAGCCTTTACTATAAGGCTTCTGGTTATGGAGGAGCCAGGAACATGCTCATTATTGTTTAACATTTGGCTCTCCAAAAGAAAAAAAAAAGTATATATAACATACTTTTTAAGTTTAGTCTTCATTATTGACATTTTAATCACTTTCTTAAGTCTAGATAATGAGCAAAACCGTAAATCAAATTCTGATTTATAGCATTTTTTGGTTTCAGGGGTGGAAATGCTTACATTGAAATTTAACAATTGGCTCTTACTAATTAGTCTGAGCTGACTGCAGCATACTCCCATGGGAAACCAAGCATCTCCCAAAGTAGCCTATTCCACTTTTGGACAATTCTAATTGTTGGGAAGTTTTTTCCTTATATGAAATTGAAATCGGCCTCTGCAATTTCTACCTTTGCTACCAGTTCTGCTCCCTGGGACCAAGTAAAACAACCTAATCCCTCTTCCACATGACAGCTTTTCAAATATTTGAAAACAGATGATATATCTCCCCCAAGTCTTGTCTTCCACAAGCTACATATCCTTGGCTTCTTTAATCACTTCTCATATTGCATAGTTTTCATCCCCTGGATCATTCTAGTAACAGTGCTCTGGACACACTCCAATTTGACAATGTCCTTGGTTTGTCAATGGCACCTAGAGTGGAACACACATCATATTGTGGTTTGACCAGAGCAAAGTCCAATGGTCCAATGAGCTACCTTCTTCTTTCTGCCTTTAATTTTGGATATTTTAATTGCATTTTTTGGCTTCCGTGTCACTGTGTCAATCTTAGAATTTTAGAATTGGAAGACACTTTGGCAGCCCAACTCAAAAGGAATCCCCAATATAACATACCTAATATGTGGTCATATAACTTCTTGGAGACCTCCAATGAGAGGGGAACCTACTGCCTTCTGAGTCCACCTTTTTCACTTGTGTTGGTGTTGCTGAGTTATTTTTTAGTCATGTCCAACTCTTCATGACCCCATTTGGGGTTTTCTTGGCAAAGATACTAGAATGATGTGTCATTTCCTTTTGCAACTTATTTTACAGATGAGGGAACTGAGGCAAATAAAGTTAAGTGAATTGTCCAGGGACACACAGATAGTAAGTATTTGAGGCCAGATTCGAACTCAGGAAGAGCCTTCCTGACTCCAGGCTTGGCATTATATCTACTCACTACCCAGATGCTCCAATTCCACTTTTGATTGGCTCTAAATATTAGAATTTTTCCTCAACTATAAATTCAAATGTTCATTTTTCCTCATCATTCCTGTTTCTTCTCTTTGGGTCTAAATCAGATAAGATTGCTATTAGATTCCCTACCCCCATCCAATCCAACCCCCTCTGAGTATTCTCTTTCCCAGTGAAAACAGTTCCAATTCCTTCAACTTACCTTTATTTGACATGTACTCAGGGTCCTTCAATGTTAGCCTTGAACCATTAGCTCTTTGAATTTGGTCACTCAACAAATTTTGAACTAACTGTATTCCCTTCTAGTAGAGAGCTCTCAAGCCTGGATGTCATAATACACAAAGGATAAGATGGGAGTATTGAAGGAGAGCAATCAGAATAGTGCTCTAGATATGGTCTGACCAGGCTACCACTTATTATTTCCAGATACTTTGCCTCAGTGAAGTCTAAGATCACATTAATTATTTTGATTGCCATACTGTGCTGTTGACTCACACTTTCCACTAAAATCCTCATATATTTTTCAGACCAACTGTCAACTTCCTGTGTCTGCCTGCATCATCCTGTACTTTTTCTTTTATACCTATATATGTGATAATATATATTATTTATAGCTAATATTCTTAATTTTTTTTTGAGTTCCAAATTTTCTCCTTCCCTCCAGGCCCTCCCATTGAAAAACAATCAATATGACATCATTTATACATGAGAAATAATGTAAAATATGTTTCCATATTAGCCATGTCACAAAAAGGGCAAAGAAAAATAAAAAGAGTGAAAAAAAATACTCCAATCTGCATTTAGAATTCATCAATTATCTCTCTGGAGGTGGATAGCATTTTTCATTATGAGCCCTTTGAATAGTCTTGGATCATTGTAGCTAAGTCTTTCACAGTTGATAATCATTATAATATTGTCAATGATCTCCTGGTTTTGCTTGCTTCACTTTGCATTAATTCATATGGGTCTTCTCAGGATTTTTTGAAATTTATCCTGCTCATAATTTCTTATACCACAATAGTACTCCATCACAATTATATACTAAAACTCATTCAGCAATCCCCCAATTGATAGTCACCCCCTCATTGTCCAATTCTTTGCCTCCACAAAAAGTGCTGCTATAAATATATTTATACAAATAGGTTCTTTTCTCCTTGGGATACTAGTAGTCATAGTTCTTTGGGTACAGTTCCAAATTATTTTTCAGAATGGCTGCACTAGTTCACAACTCCATCAATAGTACATTAATGTCCCTATTTTTCTATACCACTCCAATATTTGTCATTTTCCTTCTTTATCATATTAGCCAATTTGATAGATATGAGGTAGTACCTCAGAGTCATTTTAATTTGCATTTCTCTAATCAATAATGATGTAGAATATTTTTTCCATATGACTATATAGAACATTTTTTCCACATGATTATATATAGCTTTGATTTCTTCTTCTGAAAATTGCTTGTTCGTACATAACCTTTGATCATTTATCAGTTAATAATGGTTCTTATATTTTTATAAATTTAACTCATTTCTCTATTTGAGAAATGAAGTTGTTAATCAGAAAAACTAACTATAAAAATTTTGATAGTACTTCATTGTCTATGGTACCTTTCAACAAAATGGAGTTACTCTGTCTCTTTTTCTTAGGTCTATTTTGACTTTTGTCTCATCTGAGATTATGATTACTATCCTGGATTTTTTTTCTTCAGTCTTTCAGTTGCAGCATAATAGATTCTGCTTCAATCCCTTACTTTAGCTCTGTATGCATCTTTCATATGTGCTGTAAATAATATATTGTAACAATATGTTTTTGAATTCTGATTTCTAATGCACTCTGCTAATGAGTTCATCCCATTCACATTCACAATTATGATTGCTGTGTTTTTCTATTTATCTGTTCTCTCTCTCTCTCTCTCTCTCTCTCTCTCTCTCTCTCTCTCTCTCTCTCTCTCTCTCTCCCTCCCTCTCTCTCCCTCTTTATGCCCTCCTTTCCTTCTCTCTCTTACCCTGAACCTTTTCAAAAATCTGCCTTGCTGCTGCTCACTGCCTCCTTGAATCCACTCTCCCAATTACAACCCTTTTTCCTAATTGTTGAGTAATATATATCTCTATACTCTACTGAATGTGTGTGTGTATAGTCTTCCCTCTTTGTCCCAATTCTGATGAGAGAAAAATTCAAGTTTTGCCCTCTGCTCTCACTATTTTCCTTAACTGTAAAAAGTCTCCTTTTGTGCCTTTTATGTGAGATAATTTTGCCCATTCTGCTTCTCCCTTCATATTTCTCCCTAGGGCATTCCTCTTTCTTTGTAATGCCTCAGTTTTCCTGAATTATTATGCCCTGAATAAAATTATTATGACCACCCCTCCTTCTTGCCATTAGGATTGATGTTATTTTTCAGAATGGTTGGACTAGTTCACAACTCCACCAACAGTACATTAATGTCCCTATCTTTCTATATCTTTCCAATATTTGTCATTCTTTATTATGTTAGGCAATTTGATAGATATGAGATAGTACCTTAGAGTCATTTTAATTTGCATTTCCTTGCAACTTTGAAGGCCCCGCCACTTTACATTCCATTGCATTATATAACTCCAGGTGGCATCTCAAATCTTTGCTGGGGTTATTCCTCCTGTTTTGAGTATTGCCCCTTGCCTTACTGTCTCCTGCCCGCGACCTTTCTATCTTGTTCACTCACCCAGTGTTCTTGCCTCTCCCTTACCCTTAACCTATCAGGACTAAGTTATAATCCTTTCCAGGAATTATGGCTTGTCCCCTAGCTATAAAAGTCTCCTGAACTAATTGCTCACTCCTGAATGCTTTGAGACCAGAGTCCAATGCAGTCAGCTGGCTTTGGCTAGTCTAAGTTCTCCACAGTTTAAAATATTAAAAACCAATCTCTGCCTTGCCTCATTTTGTCCAGAATTATATCTCTTTAAATTTTGGGGTGGGGGGGGGAGATCATTTCAACCTAATTAATTTAAATTCATGACTACTCTTTATGTAGACGCATTCTAACTTTCCAATAAAAATCTTAGGAGTTACATGTATCATCTTTTCTTATAGGAATGTAAACAATTTAACATTATTAACTTTTTTATGATTTCTCTTTCATTTTTATCATTTCTCTTTTTAATGCTTTTCTTGAGTCTTGTGTTTGAATGTCAGATTTTATGTTTTGCTTTGATCTTCTCAAAAGGAACATTTAAAATTCCTCTATTTTCTTAAATATTCATATTCTTGTTGAAATTCTAACTCCTTTGCCCTCTAGAATATCCTGTCCTAGGTCCTCTGATCCTTTAAGAGGGAAGGTGCTAATCTTGTGTGATCTTGATTGTGGCTTTACAATGTTTGAAAGGATTTTTATGATTATTTGCAATATTTTATTCTTGATCTGGGAGCTCTGGAATTTGGCTACAATATTTTGGATCTCTTTCAGGAAGTGATCAGTGGATCAGTAAAAGTTATAGTATAGTTTTCCTTTGTAATTTTTTGAAATGTGATGTCTTTAGGATGACTTTAGGATATTCTAATAATTATTAAATTATCTCTCCTTAACTATTTTCCAGGTAAATTTTTTTCAATGAGATATCTTTTTTTTTTCATTTTTTTGACTTTTGTTTTATTGTTTCTTGATATTCCATGTTTGCACTTGTCCAATTCTAATTGTTATGGAATTATTTTCTTTGGTGATTTTTTTTTGGTATCCCTTTTTACATTTGGCCAATTCTGCTTTTTAAGAAGTCATTTTTATCTATGAAGTTTTGTCTTTTTTTTTAACCATTTAGCTAATTCTGTTTTTTTAATGTTACTTTCTTCTATACTTTTTGGCATTTCTTTTATCAAGCTGTTAATTCTTTTTATTTTACAATTTTCCTGTATCACTGTCATTCCTGTGCCCTCCTCCCAATTTTTTCTCTACCACTCATCTCTTTAATTCTTTCAAGAATTCTTGTTGGGTTTGTGTCCAATTTGTATTTTCCCTTTGTGACTTTGTAACTGTTTTTATATTGTTGACTTCTGAGTTTGTATCTTTATCTTTCCTGTTAACATACTCTCCTTTTATGGTTGTGTCCTTTTTTTGGTTGTTTGTTCAGCAGCCTATTTCTTGACTTTGAACTTTGCATTTAAGATGGATTTTGCCCACCCAGCTGGTGGAGGAGCACTATCACAAGCTTTGGGCCTTTTGTGCTGCTGTTTCTAGAGCTATTTCTGGGAGTCTATAAGTTTTTGATGCTTCCAAGGTGATGTGATTTGGGGAGAAATGGAGTTACTCTAGTCTTAACTCAGGAAATGCCCCTGCTCCCCTGCAGCCACGAGCACACTTCTATTGGCCCTGGAACTGTAACTGGGACTACCATTCCCCTTCAGCTACAAGTGATAGTGCTTCCCTCTGCCCTGGAAATGTGACTCAGAACTACAAATGGGCAATGAAGTTGCCAAACAGCATGAGATCTTGTACCCTTTGTTAGCTGAGGATTTCCTGTAATCTCTTAAATTGTTTGACACCCTTTCCCTCTTTATTGTCACTGGGTTGAAAGCTCCCAATACTATAGTTGCAGCTTTTGCTTCCAAAACTGCCCCCAAGGCCAACAGTTGGTGTTATTGCAGTGTGTACTCCAGGATAGTTCCCAACCCAGCGTCACAGATCTCTCCTATTGACCTTCTACATTATCTTGGCCTGGAAAAATGTCTTGCTTTTGTTAGCTATGTCATTCCAGAGTTCAAATTGATGTATTATTTTAAAGTTGTTTGTGTGGGAATGTTGGGAGAGTATGGCCGATTGTTGCCTCTATTTCACTGTGTTGACTCTACCGCCTCCATTCTGTACTTGTAAAGTTGATTTGTTAAGGATTAGTAAACAAATCTTAATTTTGTATCATTTGCAGATTTGATGAATTTGCCACCTATGTCTTTATCCAAATCACTAATAAAATATTAAGCATTTCAGGGCCAAGCATAGATCCCTGGAGTACTCCACAGGAGAATGACCATTTGCCAAGTTAGTCTTGAACCACTGACTACTGTTCTTTGAGTTTGATTAGTCAACAACTTTCTGGATCCATCTAACCATCTCTAACGGCTGCTTTTCCCTGATATATCAATGCAGTACCTCTGAAAAGAGCAAGTATAACTCTTCTGACATGACCTGGCCTTGATGAAACCATAATCGACTTTTTGTAACTGTTGATTACACAGATGTTCACTTAATCATAACTTTATCAATCTTTTTCAGAAAGTCTTCATTATTCACTGGCCTATAATTAACAGACTTTATCCTTTTTACTTTTTGTGGAAATTGGGACAATACTTGTTCTTCTACAGTCTTATAGTATTTCTCCTAGATCCCATATTCTTTTAAATAGCAAATTGAGTAGCTTAGCAGTTGCACCTGCTGGTTCTTTTGGTAATTGTATTTACAATTCATCTGATTCAAGTGACTTAACTTCATTAAAGGACAATTGAAGTATGATTATACTAGCTCCTTATTTATTTTGAGTATTTACTCCCTCCTATTCTTAATTTGTACTATTGGTTTTTTGAACCAAAGAGAACTTTACATTTATTCATATTAATTTTCATCTTATTTAATTTGATCCTTTGGTCTAATCTAATTAGAACATTTTGAATCTTATCTTTATCATCCAGTCTATTAGCTTCCACTTCTGACTTTGTTTAATCATTGATAGAATATAAAATTTGAGGGGCCTTAGAGATCAATTCCAACCCCCTCATTTTACAGAGAAGAAAACCAACTGGGTTAAAATTAGATAGCTAGTGAGTAATAGAAATGGAATTGAAATTCATGTGCTCTGATCCCAAATCTTGTGCTTTTTACATTACAAAATGCTCATTCAAATTGGTAATAAAACACATGGAACAGAATAGGGCCAAATAGAAAGTCCTGTTAAAGTCTATTAGACCTCCATCTAGACTGACATTGATTTAGTCAGCTTCCTGAATGTAAATGGATTGTTGACAGTCTCTGTCATATCCAAAATCTTATCATGATGGGTTTTGTTAAATGGACCTTGTCAAAATATAGATATGCTATGTCCCCAACATTCCCTTGGTCTATGAGTCTGCCAACCATTCCAAAAAGGAGGACAATTATCACATCATCCCTACTTTTCTTCTCCAAGGGCATTTCTCTCCAGGACCTGAAACATCACTTTGTATGACTTATTTTTTGTCAATATGACCACCTTCATATACTTTGTTATCTTCAATTTAAAAAAAATGTTTCATATATTTATATGTATATGACAGAATGGCATATACCTGTTAAAAAGTAGACCTTATAGTTGGAAGAACTGGATCTCAGTCCAATACATTCTAATTTTGTGACTACACACCAGTCACTTAACCTTCTCTAAGACCATAAGATATAGGTAAGTTGTTATCTATGAAGGGAAATTCCTAAGCCAATGAATTTCAGGTCATGCATTTTGTATATAATATTCCAAAAATCTTAGTGAAATTTTAAGCTATGAAAACTTAAAACTGAACTAAAAATTTTGAGACCTGCTGCATATATTTAAAACATTCTGTTAGGACTAAAGAAAATAATTCAGATATAGTCTGACCAGAGTAGACTGCAGTAAGATTAATATTTTCTTTGATTTGGGCAATACATTTCTTCTAATGCAGTCCAAGATTATGTTAGTTCTTATTTTTAGCAGCTACATTATAATGTGGGCCTGTAGTAATGCTGTATAGTCAACCAAAATCCCCAAATCCTTTACACATTTACTACTGCTAAATAGAACATTCTATTTCATACTTAAATTATTGAGTTTTCAAACCCCAAACTAAGTTTTTATACTTATCTTTTAAGATTCCATCTTGTTTTCAGGCCAGAATTTTAGCCTATAGAGATATGTTTGAATCATGATTTATTCATTCATTTTGTTTACTACTCTTCTCAACTTTGCACATTTCTCATTTGCATATTTAATGAGTTAGTCAATTATAAATTCAACCCAGTCCATGATTTTTAAAAAACGAATGTACAGTGCAATAACAGAGCCTCATGGCACTCTACCAGAGACTTCCTGTGTTGACATGGAATCAATAAATAAGATCCTTTAATTACTTACTAATCAATATTTCTTAATGTAAAACTCTTTGCTCTTCTATAAGCTTTCTTTTTAAGTTGTTTTTCCCTGATTCTTCTCCTCTGCTGCATCCTTTTCTTGCTCATATGCTGTTCATTCTTTGAGCATCAGTTTAGTTCCTCTCAGAATCTCTAACTTCTTTCCTATTCAGCTTCCCCAAGTATTTCCTAGGAACTTTGAGACTCTAGTGGAGATAGCAGAGCAGCACAATTATAAACAATATTATGGTGAATTTGATTAAGCATACATCTTTGGAGCTCACTTTGGGAATTAAAAAGATAGATCACATAGACTCTCCTAAAGGAATTTATAGCCTCTTTTTGACTCAGTTTCCCTAATTGTTGCAAGTGGTTTGGACTAACTGATCTTTGAGGTAACAATCTGTGATTCTGTGAATCTAGACTATTGGGAAAAACAAAGCAAATTACACTATAAATTGCTACATGATTAAGTGCCTAGGTGAATGGCAATAAATGATAGCCACAAATTATCTTTCTATTAGGTGTCACAAACATCTTAGTATAGTTTAAAGTTTCAATTATGCTTTATGACAAGTAGCATTGCATCATGCGTGTAATTTTGAACTCAAAGTCAGGAAACCCAAGTTTTAATCTTGATAGTTGTGGTCTGTGTGACAGTCATATAACCTCTCTCAAAATATATTTCCTCATTTGTAAAATGGATCATTGTAAGAAAAGTGTTTTTAAAAAGCACCTTGTAAATGTAATTTAGATTATAAAGTACAGTAGATAAAACTGATAAGTGCTCTGATAAGCTATTTCCTACTTCAGTTTGTTTTATAGATGAGGAAACTGATGCAAACAGGGTAAAGTGACTTGCCCAGGATCACACAGGTGATATGTGTCTGAGGTCAGATTTTTAACTCAGGAAGATTCATCACTCCAGTTCTGGTAATCTATCCATTGTACCTCCTAGCTGCCTAAGTATTAGCTGTGGTACTTTAAGGCACAGGAAAGAAAAGCCTGTCCTCCATTCACTCACTCACCTCACTCCTCAGCTATAGAACTCCCCTGAGTGCAAATGAGAAAATTGGAAAGGTGAAAAGGTTTTCTTTTGTCCGGAGAAGAGGGAATCCAGAATAAAAGCTTACTTTACTGGAAGTACTCTTTCTCTATTTTATAGAAATTATTCAGAGCTGGACATGACCTTGGACTTCTTAGATCTAAATTTCTCAGTTTACATATAAGGAAATAGAGGCCAGGACAAATGAAAGGACTTGCCTATCATAATTATCCTGTCAGTTAGTGATAAAGCCAAGATCCATTGTCATTAGTTGAATGATTTAAGAAGGTAGAGAGGGAAGTGGAAGGGGAAGGACTGCGGTGATGGCGATGATGGTGATAGTGATAATGGTGGTAATTGTGGTGGTGGTGATGGTGATGATTGTAGTGGTAATGGTGGTAGTGGTGGTAATAGTGGTTATGGTGGTGGTGATGGTGATGATGGTGGTGGTGGTGATGGTGGTGATGGTGGTAGTGGTAATGGTGGTGATGATGGTGATGATGTTGATGGTGATGATGGTGGTGGTGGTGGTGGTGATGGTGATGATTGTAGTGGTGATGGTGGTAGTGGTGGTAATAGTGGTTATGGTGGTGGTGATGGTGATGATGGTTGTGGTAGTGGTGGTGATGATGGTGGTGGTTATGGTGGTGATGATGGCTATGTATGGTGGTGGTGGTGGGGATGGTGGTGATGGAGGTGATGGAGAGCTGATTTGAAATACAATCTTTTGCTCTTTTCTTTAGTCCCTGCAGGAATGAAGAACATAGCTTAATAATGCTGAGTCTGGGTCCCTGGCACAGTGAGTATCTGTTCACGGTTCTTCCCTTGTATTAAGGCTGGAAGAGGTGAGAGTGAGGAGATGGGGAAATGCAATCTAGGCTCTTGAGAAATGACTGCCAGTCGCCTGGCTTGAACAGTGGAGTCTCTGATCAATAGTCAGCTTCCATTGATTCTTTCCCTGACTGTAATGAAGTGAAAGAGGACCCTGTACACTAAGGAGAAATTCCTCCTATTTCCCTACTCCCAGGCACAGACAGCCCTTCATTAGCTCTCTGATCTTCCCCGGTTCCTTGGAGTTTAGTATGTGTGTGTTCGTGTGTGTTGGCAGGGTGAATAGAGTCAGGAAACAAGGCAAAATTCCAAGACTTTGAAGTTTGGACTCAGCAAGGGGTCCAGATGTTCACGTTTCTACCTGAAATACCCAAAACCAGATTTAGTCACCCAAGTCAGCAGTAGGAAAAATAATAAATATAAAACAAAGTGAAAAACTTTCCTCCTTCATCCCTACTCATGCACCTCTCACCCATAAAGAAAATAGAATTATAAGGGTTTTATAAACCTCCTTGGGATCCTTGATAAGTAGCTCACTTTGTCTATGATGCTTGCTCCTTTGCAGTACTCTGTCTAAAGCTTTCCCAGAGAAGGAGATTCCTCTTTTAATTGTGATCACCAGGTCCTCCTTTGTTTCAGTTTAGTACTTTAGCTAGGATCAGCTTAAGTATTATACCACTTTTGCTTTCTAATCAGTGTGAGAATGGGGAGGAGCAGTAGTGAAAAACAAGGGAATTGAGAATATGGAGAAGGAAGTGAACTAAAGTTTTAAAAATCTCAACTGAACTTAGTATTGGAAAGAAGTTCAGGCATCCTTGCTTGAACTCCATATATTATATTCTATAATGGAAAGAACCAGAAGATATAGGCAGAATCGAAACCCTAATCATTCATAGCTGAGGCCACTGGCTACCTGTGTGAAAATGGGCCTTAGTTTCTTTATTTTCATGAAAAGGGTGTCAACCTTGAAAACTTTAGTTCCAACATAATTACTGATTCCTGAAGAACATTGAAGTTCTTGGAGGGATATTAGATATTGGTGAAATGACTTGAGCCATCTATAGGAGTTTCCAAGCTGAGGGCAGAATAAAAGCTTTATATCTCAGTGAAAGGGGATGATGTTATGCTGCAATGAATAATCCACTTTTTGGACTGTATCTTTGAAGGCCTAGTCTTGTGTAAGAGACCTCCCAGAAGATTCCAGGCCACTCTGCCCTCTCCCATTTCTAAATCCTTCAGTTTCCATTCGACACACCTTTCAATTAACACTAGAGAATGTATTGCCTCTAATTGTCTGTACTATAGGGAGGTAGTATGATGTTAAGGAAAGAACACTGAACTGGAAGGCAAGAGACTTTGGTTTGGACCTTTTCACTCATTTCAGTTGTTTCTGAGTCTTCATGACCCTATCTGGGGTTTCTTGGCAAAAATTTGCCATTTTCTTCTCCAGCTCATTGTACAGATGTTTCAGCAGCTTTGTCATTTACTTGGCATGTTACCTTGGGTAAAGGCAGCTAAGTAGCTTAGTGGATAAAACACTGAAGTTGGTGTCCGGAGGACTTGAGTTCAAATCTGGCATTGGACACATACTGAAGCGACTTACAAATTGCTTCGCCCTATGCGCTTGTTTCCACTTCTGTAAAATGAGCTGGAGAAGGAAATGGCAAATCCTTCCAGTATCTTTGCCAAGAACCCCCACATCCCCAAAAGGGGTCATCAAGAGTTGGACATGATCTGAAAGCAACCAAACTCTGGGTAAGTCATTAAAGCTTTTGAAAGACCTGAATTCAAATTCAGTCTCAGGAACTTAGCTTTTTGAGGAGGTCACTTTTAATGAGGTCCAGTGAGCCTTATGATGATGATTTTAAGTTTGCAAAGCCCTTTACATACATTATCTCACTTAATCCTAACAACCTTCCAAGCAGTTGTGAAGTAGTCTTGAGGATTATATTAGATAATGTATGTAAAGTGCTTTGCATATTTTAAATCATCATCATACAACTCAATGGACTTTAGTTTCTTTACTTGTAAAAACAAGAGGGTAAGATTAGTGGATCTCCAAGGTCCCTTATGCTAGAAGCAACATATGAGTCAATCCAGATGAAATGCCTGATGGGAGAGATGTTAAACCTTGGAAGAGACGATCACAAGCAGTATGAAATCTCCTTCCCTGGTGATATAAAAACACTTTTAAAACCTCCATCTGCCCGGAGGTAATTTTAGAGCAAAACTGCCTGGAGGCAGGGGGTTGGACTAGATGACCCCTCCTGGAATCCACGTTGGAATCCACAAACCTCTGATTAGCTGGATTGCCTATTTCCTAAATGTTTACACGCATGCACACACTTCCCCACGCTCAAGCATTCATGCATGCATGTGTACATGAAGCAGGGCTTGTTTTGCTCATCTTCAGTTGGCAGCTGCTGTTCTGGGAGCCCTCTCTACTGAGCCCTTCCTCAGAAATGTATTAGATGGCGCAGCATTTCCCTCATAAAAATACAATAAACAACCCTGCTGGCGGCCAGCAGTGGGGTAATGACTCTAACCCAGTGGCGTTCTTGGAAGGGCCTCTTCAGAAATGAAGCTGAGAAGACTTAACGGAAATCTTTGGGGTAATTAGGTTGCTAGAGTGCAGAAATCTTTTAAATCATTGAAGTCAGAGAGGACCTGGTCTCTAAATCATATATCAGCCCCTTATTGGGGCCCTAGCTCTCTAGCTGCCCCAGCATCCCGGCCTGTCAATATCATTTCTTTTTTTCCTCTCTTTCCCACTGGAAGGAGCGGGCATGAGTCACGTGAGCCCGCTCCCCCCACCCCATCCATATGCACATCCATAGAGAGCCAACCTGACCCACTTAAGGAAACGTTTGTTACTTGGGTGGTAGAGGGAGACCGGAGTTCTTCAGAACAGAGTAGGGGATGAAAAAGTAGGAAGATGGTCACTTTTCCAAAGGGGGGAAGGATTTGTGGGGAGGCAGAGATGGAATGACCTCTGCTTTATAATTTCTAGTCACTTCAATGAAAAAATAAGTGAGAAGTAACCCCTCTCCTTCCTGCTTCTCTCTTCCTCAGCCTCAGCTTCCACATCCTAGCCTACCTTAGAGAGTTAAAGGAGACCAGCTGATAAAGGAGAGGTGAGAATGGAGGTGAGGTCGGGCACCTCTGATCCCCAACCTGCTCTCTGCCAAATGGCAGACTCCAGCTCCTACAGCATAGCTAGGTCAGGTTGCAGTTAAGGAGAATAAAAGCAAGCTGGGAATTCTTAGGCCTCGGTGGCACGTAGCCCTTCAGGGCATTTAGGGAAAGTAGATTAAGAAATCTTTTTTCCAGATAAGAGAGGCCTGTAAAGAGGCCAAAAGAAAGGAAAAAACACCCCCCTTTGATCACAGGGGATTGTAATTACTCAGATATTGATTGGGATAATAAGTTTGCAAAAACTCCTGAGGAGAAAGGATATTCCTCCAGGTGTTTTGCTTTTTGCAGGATTTTCTGAGCTCTCCAATGAAAAGTTAAAAGGCTGTAATGGCAGCTTTGGCCTTGAGCCCCAGAAATAACGCTGACATTTATATGGGTGTTGAGGTTTGCAAAGGGTTTCAGTAATTACCTCTTTGATGCTTTCAATAGCCCTGTGAAGAAAGTGCTATTATTACTCCCATTTTACAGATGAGGATATTTTAATAACAACAATAGCTAGGAAGCCCTTAGGTCCTGTAAAGTGCATTACATATATTATCTTATTTGAGCTTCACTACAATACTGAGAAGTAAATGCTATAATTATTCGTCTCCATGTATTTTTAGGCGAGAAAATTGATTCTGAGAGTGATTATGTGACTAGTCCAGAGTCAGATTTTGTATTTGTTTTTGTAAATGTTGCCTATGCTTCCGCTTTCAACAGAAAACAAATTTCTTGAAGACAGACTCTATCAATTAGTTAAAATAAAGGTTTATTAAACATCTATTATGTACCAGTTACTAACTTTGGCACTGGGGAAACTTAAGACAAAAATGAAATACCAAGGTATTTCCAAGGCAAGCCCTGGAAGAGATTACAATTCTGTGGGGGAGATAGAGGTTATGTATGTATAGGAAGTAAGTATGTATTGTAGTTAAGTAGGTAAAGACAAAACAAACATTTATGTGATACTTGAACATTTGTCAAGTTCTTTACATACATTATATTACTTGATTCTCACCACAACTTTGTGAAATAGGTAACATCGTAGTCTCATTTTACAGATGGGGAAAGTAAGGCTAAGGGACATCAACTAACTTGTCTAAGCTTCCACAGCTTATTAATGTCTGAAGAAGAATTTGAGCCCAGATGTTCCTTACTCCAGATTTAGCCTTCTATCCACTTTGTCACCCACCTTCCCAAAAGGATAAGATAAATTGGTGGTGGCGGCGGGGAATTAGAGACTGGAGGTAACAGATACAGAAATTCATGGAGATAAAATCTGCTGACTTTTGAAGGAAATTAAGGAAATTCTAAGGGCAGAGAAGAGGAAGGTGTGTATTCCAGATCTGGACAAAGGCTGGAGATGGGTCTTTGTGTGTGAATAGCAATAAGGCTAATTTGATTGGCCCCGAAGTGCATGAAGGGGAGTAATATACAATAAAATTGGAAAGACAGGTTGGGACCAGGCTGTGAAGGGCTGTAAATGTCAAATGAAGGAGTCTAAATTTGATCTTGGAGATAATAATAGAAGGATAATAATAGGAGAATGATATTGTGAGATCTGCCTCTTCAGGAAAACCACTTTGGCAGTTATAGGGAGTACTTTGAGGATGAGAGACCAAGATTCTGATTAGGATGATGGTTGTGTGGGTGAAGAGAGGGGACTTGGTACCAGAGATGTTGTGGAGAAAGAAAAAACATGATTTGGCCACTGATTAGCTATGTAGCATGAAGTCCTTGGACTTTTATTAACTAACTATAATTCTGAGCAAATTACTCAGTCACTCTGCACCACAGTTTCCTCATCTGTAAAACTGAGATAAGAATAGTATCTACCCTACAGGTTGTTGTGAGGATAAAAAGAAAAAAAATTTGTAAAGTACTTTGTAAACCTTAAAGCATTACATAAATATATCTGCTAATCTATCTATCTATCTATCCAAACATCCTTTAAATAGCAAGGTTCTAAACTTAGCAGTTCTCGGTTTTGAAAATGGTGCCCTCAACAGAAATAGGGAAGTTCTGAAGAATGGGGTCTGGAGAAAGACAATGAATTCTGTTTGGACATCTATTGGGTTTGAGATATGCAGATGCCATTTAATTCAAATTTGTCTTTGTATCTGCAGTGCCTAGCATAGAGTCTGGCATGTGGTATATGCTTGATAAATATGTGTTGAATGAATTCACAAAGGTCACAAAGGAGGCTGAAAGTAGAAGGTTAGAAGGTTCTCTCTTCCTCCATATCCTGCCAGGGGAGAAGAATATCAGGGCTCTGACCTGTCCTCTCTCTCAGGAGATAAATGAGACTGAAGTAGGTGGCCATGGAAAACTAGAGGTTGGGAAAATAACCTAATCTCTCAGCTTGACTATGGACAAAGACCAGAGAACAGGAAACAGCTACCAAGTTAGTAAGGAGATACTGCAACCAAGATCTATGTTGCTTGAGTCTAAGCAGGAGTAACAGAATATGCAGGGCAGCTGAGACCAGTGCAGTTAAGCAGGGATGTAAATATTAGCACTAGCATTATGCGAAAGGTCTTTAAAGAATATAAACAATCTGGCCCAGGGAGAATGAGGGAGATCCAAGAAACTGAGCAGAGGCAGGCAGAGTCATCAGAGCTGCTCGGAGGAATATGGCATGATGAATTGCCAGGAAGCTTTCGCCTAAAAAGGAAGGTCTCATCAAATATATCTGTGGCAGACAGAAGGCAAGGGAGAAAATTGGTCCCTTGAAAAAAAAGAGCCCTAGAGAGGCTGGAGACTGAGGAGATAGTGTAGAGCTTCTTTGGGTATAGGGAAGGACAGAGAGAGGGGGATGCTGGATGGAAGCTGGTGAGCAGCCCATCTCGGGCTAATGATGAGACTTTTGTTATTAGGATGCTTATGGTCTATAATAATAATAGTGATTATTAGAGACTAGTGCTAGAGCATCTCGTCTCAAGTGCTCAAGGACTCTTTCCTAGAAACACCCCTTCCCCCCAGAGGAGTTCTTAGGTCTGTCCTTACCCTGTGGTGCCTTATAATCTCCTTGGTTAAGAGGCATTGTATATAATGGGAAGAATGCTGCATTTGGAGTTTGGATTTGAATCTTGACTGTGATGCTTAACTAGATGGGAGCCCCAGGGCAAGATGCTAAAGTTCTCTTAAATTCTCCCATTAAAATGGGAATAATAATAATATTTGTAATATTCTCCCTAGGGGTGATTGTGAGGAAATTAGAAAGTTGTCTTGTAATCCTTTTCAAATGAGAGGATAGTTCTAAAGTGCCTCGTAGTGTTTGTCACATAGTAGGTAGTTAGTAAATGTTTATTTCTTTACCCTTCCCCTTTTGGTTTCAGAAATATGAGTTGCTAGTGTATTTTTTTAAGTGGTAGGATTTCTTAAAGATTAGGTTTTTGGTTTTGGAAGTTTTTGGTCTTTTTGGAGGCAGGGAGCAGGGAGGGTATGGTTGATAGTATAGAAACTCCTATGACACTAAGGGTGGTAAGTGGTTTACCCCCTCCCCCCCCCAATCACCCAGCTATTGGACAGCTAGGTGGTAAAATAGATAGAATATCAGATCTGGAATCAGGAAGACTCATCTTTGTGGGTTCAAATCTAGCCTCAGACACTTACTAGCTGTGTGACCCTGGACAGATTAACCCTGCTTACCTTTGTTTTCTCATCTGCAAAATGAGCTGGAAAAAGAAATAGCAAACCTCTCCAGGATCTTTGCCAAGAAAACCCCAAATGGGTCACTAAGAATCTGTCATCATCAAAAAATAATTGAACAAACAGCAAACATTCAGCTATTATGCATCTTAGATAGGATTTGAACCCAGCTTGGAGACATTGAATCATATTTGAGCTGTAAGGGACATTAGGGCTCATCTACTTCAATCCCCTTGTGTAAACCTAGGAAGGTTAAATCATTTGTCTGATGTCACTCAGATAATAAGCACCAGAAATGGCTTTTGAGCCCAGATTCTCCTGGTACCAGAGCTCTTCCTGTTTCCATTGTAGTCTGACTTCAAGCATGTCCCTCTCTATTCAATATATTCTCATACAAATTAAAAATTTAATTTGCTCCATTGGGCCCCTCAGGATAAAACAAAAAACTTTAGATTCTTGGCTAAATTTGGGTTTGTTTGTATAAGGTTGGGATTGGGGGTAGAGGGGAGAAAAAAGTATTTACGGAGGATGAGGTAACAGAAAGAATGTGTGGTATTCTAATTGCTAGAAAGTGGGGATACTGCCTTATTCTGTCTTCCTGTTGTTTGAGAACTAAGTTACCTCCCATACTGGCAGCCTAAGGCAAATGAAGGAAAGGTTACTGAAAATCACTCACCTCTTCTGGGCCTCAGTTTCCTTACCTGAAGACTCCAGTTCTTTCTCTTATGATGGATTTGAGGCAGCCAAGAAAATCAACACTGGGCAATGTGCCAAAGGACTGAAGGAAATTTAATGTATTCTGCAACTTCTTTCTAGCTACTGCTTTTCTTTATCTGTGAATACTATGGATTTTGAATATAGTAACTGTAGGGTGAGATTCTCTGCAGAATGAAGAGAAATCATGGCATACTATGCTAAGAGGTGAAGCCCCATTTTATAGGTGAGGGATTGCAAATCCTGAAAGATATATTGACCTCTTGTGTTAATTGTTATTTTCAACTGTTTAGGGTTTTCTTGTCAGAGATACTGAAGTGGTTTGCCATTTTCTTCTCTAGCTCATTTTACAGAGGAAGAACTAAGGCAGATGGTTGG
Source organism: Sarcophilus harrisii (assembly GCF_902635505.1). Taxonomy (NCBI): domain Eukaryota; kingdom Metazoa; phylum Chordata; class Mammalia; order Dasyuromorphia; family Dasyuridae; genus Sarcophilus; species Sarcophilus harrisii. The sequence continues at coordinate 493,165,120 of NC_045428.1, forward strand.
TAGTTGTCCTTCATATTTGAAGAGGACCAAAATGAAATCACTATGTTAGAGCTGAGTTACTATAGTATGTCCTACTATGACTATCAGACCAATAAGTACTTGGAATCTCTGCCACAGGTCGAACACAAATAATCTTTAAAAACATTTGGGGTAATTTCTCTAATTTTGCCCATCTCATCTTTCTTTTGATGAGACAAAGAGAGTTACTTGTTCAGGGTCACCTGACTAGGAATATGGGAGATCAGATTTGAATTCAGGAAGATGAGTCTTTTTGATTCCAAGCCCGATGTTCTAACCACCTAGCTGACCTGGGCCAAATCAATAAATGACAGGGGCAGAATTTAATCATAGTTTGTTATAGCTAGAAGGGATCTTAGAAATTTTTTGGTTTTACCTCCTCATTTACCAGAAGAATCTGGATACCAGGGAGGGGAATTAAGATGCCCAGAGTAACCAAGTGAGTTGTGGCAGTCTCAAAACTAGCATGTCAGTCTCCTAAATCATGTGATATGTGGGTTTTGAAGAGGATGCAAGTAAAAGTTTTATAGAAGAAAGTATTATTTATTTAAAAATGTTTTATAAATATCTTGTTTTTAATTAGTTTTATCTGCGAATATATTTCTATCACTTCCAACCAGAATAGCATCCTTTAGAACAAAGAAAAAAAGAGGAGAAAAAAAATTAACCAAGCAATCAATCCATTCCCACAGTTCTCCATGTCCACAGTCCTTAACGTCTACAGAGAAGTGCAGGAAATGCTTTCTCATATCTTTTTCTGGGTCAAGCTTAGTCATAATTATGTGGCATTTAGTGCCAATTAAAAAAAGAATCAAAGCATTATAGATGTCCAGCTAGAAGAGACCTTGTGGTCATTGGGTCTCATTCCCTCATTTTATAGTGACAGTCTCAGAGAGGTCAAGTGACTTGGTTAGTCACTTATGGTAACGTAGCTAGTAAAGTCAAGAGAGAGGATTTGAACTCTGGTCTTTCTGGATATGTCTAGCATTTTAACAACTTCATCATGTTGCTATTTCTTGTTCTTTCCATTGACATTGCAACATATTGGGTATATTGTTTTTTTTGTTATAGAGGTTTTCAAAACACAGTTGGGGCAGGTTGCTGATGTCTAAGGGAGATTGGGAAGTGAGAGTCTTGGACCCAGAATCTGGCTATCTGCTTGCCTCGGCTTTGGTGTTCTGCCTTTTGGGGCCTGTGGGAGAGAAGAGGCAGGAAAGGGATCACCTTCCCATTTTCCCTTGGTAGCCAGTGGAATTTGAAAGCATGTAGACTCTTTGAGTACAAATCCCTCTCCTACAACTGTCTCCTCTGACCCAAAGACATGGGCTAATCCTCTCCTTCCTGCAAGTTTTCTTTAGGGTTCAGGCCCAATCCCTCTGCTTCTCAAACCTGCCCTTTACTTTGCATGTTTTCCTTGTTCTCCGCCTGGGAAGGCTTGGGAACAGGTGTCTTCTACGGAATTTTCTTTCACCTGGAACTGTTAAAATGTATTTGCCTTCAGCAGGAGGCCTTTAAAGGGAAAGGCTCAACTGGCACCTGAGACTTCTGTTCTGGAAGCTTTGGTCTCCTCTGCTTCATCTCAAGGAGTGGGTTTACCAAGTTTTAAAAGGGGGCAGGGAATTTGTTTTTGCTTTATTCCCTTCTATCTTTTCCTTTCTCCACAGGTGGAAAGACATTGGATTGTCTTTTTGAGAAAATTGGCACTAGGGCAGTAGTGATCACAGATTTAGAGATGGAAGAGATCTTTGAGCTTAATTAGCCCCCCTTTCCAGTTTTATTTATGAGGAAACTGAAACTTAGGTTAAAAGATATATATAGCAAAGAGGTAGTAAGTGACAGATTCAGAATAATAACTGACATTTACATCGCTCTTTAAAGTTTGCAATGCACTTTACATAATTCTTATTTGATCCTTGCAACACCTCTGTGAAATAAGCAATTTGTTATCCTCATTTTACATTTTATAGTTGAGGAAACTGAGGTAATTTGTCCTGAGTCTACCAGGAACCAAGTAGCTCATTATTTCTACAACTCTTTTGTAGAAAGCATTCTGTAGGATCCAACACTTTCTGTATGTTATGAGTCATGGGACCAAGCAAACACATACTCATAGTGAGTAATGGAGAGGTTAGGACTGGATTTCCTCATTACTCTGGGGAAACAGAGGACCACCAGGTTAAATGCCTTGACTCAAATCAAGGTACTGAACATCTGACAGAGGATAGTATTTAAGCTAGGGAGTATTGGAGGTATGATTTGTACCCAATCGCTAGATAACTCTAGAGTGGTTAAGTTTTAGGTCAGTGAATGCTGGCACAAATGCTTCAAGTGGTGCATTCTGTAACTGAATAAATATATTGGAAATCAGTAGTGCCTTTATCTCCTATCTTCATAAGAGAAAGCACCTTTCTAGTTACAATGATCCTTTGCCAGCATCTCCCATGTCATCCAATAGATTCCAAATTTAGAGCCATCTCCACTCCAAATGCTCATATGGACTATTTGTGCCCAGCCTGTGGGAGAGCCTTCTGAGTTCATCAAAAACAAAGGACAATAACAAATCAACCAACCAACCAAGCTACCTCTCTGAACCATTGTTTCCCATTGTTAGTAAATAAACATTATATTCATGTGACTTGGTGCCCATAGGTGCCCTCCTGTAAGGGGATCCAGCTCTACACTCTGCAAGGCTCTACACTCACATATGACCCAAAATAATTTTAAAAGTAAATAAGGGAGGGCTGACTTCAAAAGGGGTTAGAAAAATTAGGCTTTTCTTTATCTGTCTTTTATTCTGCTCCTACTCAAGGGTAAAACTTCAGAGAGATCTCTCAAAGCTTAGGTATGACATGTCTAGGACCTCTCCAAAATGCGGGCAAGAGGGTCCCAGTGTATTATGTATAATGGAGAGATCAGCTAGAGGATAGCTTTATATTTCTTAGCAGTAGCATAGAAAGTATTTAAAACATAAAGGACTCACAGGTGCATATTAACAAATACAAGAATGTGAAACACCCAATTAGCCCATTTTCCTCATTCTACACCTCCCCAAAGGTAAGGGTGCTTAGTTTGCATGCTGAGCAAATATACATTCCCCTCAGATGTTTACTGTCTAAGCATCTCTCAAGGTTCAGAAGCAACATATGAGCACGAAGAACATTTTCTAGCTAGCATCAGAGGACCTGTGTTCATATACTGTCTCAGATGTTCCAATATCTATTGACTTGGGAGAAGTCATTTAACTTGGCAAGTCCTCAGTTTTTCCAATGTAAAATTAGAGGTGTGGGGGATATCTTGGCTCTCAGGTCCTTTCTAGCCCAAGATCTAGAATTCTATGACTTCTGGCCATTCCGGTGATGGCTCATTTCAGGCTTCTATTTAGAGGGTGATTTAAGTACTAGAAATCTTGTCCTCTGCTCTCAAACTATAATGGAGATCTTCTCCTGCCATGCAACTGGAAACAGATTGAGAACTTCTCAGATTCATGAGGTAGCCACCAAACTTGGAAAATCTTCATTTCTTAGGATTTCTGGTCACTGGTCTGATCTTAGGAAAGAAAATAAAAACCAGAAGGCAGCCTGGGACTTCCTCTCTGGTTCATTTAGGCTAAGATAAGTTATTTTCCATTTCCTAAAGCTTTCCAAGCAAATTGCTATTGCTATTGGGAAGGGTTTGCTATTCAATCATGTCCAACCCTTTGCGGCTTCAGTCAAACTTAGACCTGTTAAAGACCTTAGTTTGAAAAGGCAAAAATCTCCCACTGTATCCAGGGCCATCTCTAGTCATCCTGATATGTATCTTGCTACTGAACCCAGATGTCTCTGGAGGACAAAATAAGTCAGATGACTTTATACATCCCTCCCTCACTTAAATTCAATTCACTTGCATGTCATGGTCCTCTTTGAGAACAGAGGACAAACAACAGAAGCAACTACAAAGCTGCCCTTGTTGCAAAAAGAGGAGGGCAGTCAACAGGACTTCGTAATTTAGGGGACCCACAGAGATCAAGTGTGAATTGCCAGAAGCATTTATTAAGTACCTCATATATACTATGCACTCTGCTAAAAATTCTGGGGATACAGAGAAAAAGCAAAAACAGTCTCTGCCCTCAAGGAACTCATATTCTAAGGGGGGAAGAGTATAAGTATTTAGTAGAGATATCCAGAGTAAATGGAAAGTAACTTTAGAAGGGAAAAAGTCTAGTGGCTGAAGAGCTGAGGAAAGGCCTCCCTTAAGCAAATAGTGTTGGAACTGAGTCTTAAAGGAAGCCAGGGATTCTAAACAGCAGTTTGGGGACAACCAGCAAAAAGGTTCAGAAATGATAGTAGAAGAGAAATTAAAATGGTGGTAGATTTCAGGCCTGGTCCTAATTCCCAACTTTTGTTGATCTGAAGAAACTGACCCAGAGACAGGAAGAGACTTTCTCAAAGTTACATAAATAGTAAAAAGTAGAGTCAGGATCTGAACCTGAAACCTCTGACTCCAAAATTCTATTGACCTTTCTATTAAATTTTCTCTTTAGTCACTCCCCAAGTCTCTTGAGAACTAATGATTAAACTAATGATGGGAAAACCATATTTAAATTTGGTTCTTTGAAAACCCACACAAGTCTCAATCATAATCAATAGCATCACTCTTTATCTTATCTGTAAAATGGGACTGATAATCATATACTGCCTGGCTCATGGGATGAGCTAATGAGAACCTGATGAGATGCTTTATGAAAAGTACCCTGGAAACTCTAGAGTACAGGCTATTATTGATATGGTTACTGGAAACTTTTGAGCTCAAATCTAGAATGGTAAAGTAGGAAGATCCAAGGAAAGACCAGTTGCTGTCCTCAAAGAATTTTTCAATTTAGTTGGCGATATACTTGCATGAAAGAGACTTGGGGATACTTTCAAAAAGGATACCGATGAGTGCTAGTTAATATAATATACATGGAGGACGATGGTGCAAAGGGCAGTTGTAAAGGAATGAGTTGAGTGAGATAGAGTTTCTTAGAAAATGCTCCTGGAAGATATGTGTTTTGAGCCAAGTTTTAAAGGAAAAAAGGAACTGGAATTTATGAAGAGAGGAAATGATTGATATAGAGGCAATAAATTGATTCCCTGTGTGTGTGTGTGTGTGTATGTGTGTGTCTGCTTGAACAGAGGAAAAAGAACAGATTTGTTAGACAGAAATCCTAGGCTTATGTGCTAGAAGAGATCTTAGAGATATAATCCTATCATTTTAAAGGTAAGGAAAATGACCACATATTTACTAATTAGCAAAAGCAAAATTTGTATCCAGATCTTCTGAATTTAAATCCCTGGCTCTTTTGCATTATTCAATGTAATTTTTCCAAATTTGGTAAATTAAATTAGTGAAGAAAAAGGGGATACAAATAGGATAGGCAAGTGAAGGTCAAAACAACAAACTTGTATTTGATATGATTGACATAAATAGCTTTTTTCCTACCTGTTGATGAGTTCTACAGGAAACCAACATTTGTTTTCAAGGGAAGTGACTACCCCAGAAATCCATGAGTGTTGTACAGGGAGAAAAATATTGAATATGGAGTCAGAGTCCTTATGTTCATATCCGACTTCTATTGTTTACTATCTATCTAATCTTGAACAAATAACTCAATCTCCCTTGGCTTCTGTTTTCTAATTTATAAAATGATGGAGTTGGACTAGCTGAGTGAATGGTTAAAAAGCATTAAGTACTTATTACATGCTAAATTCTGGGTATACAAATAGAAAAAAAAAAGAGCCTTCTGGCTCTCAAAGAGCACTCTTTAATTGGAAGAGCAACACACAAAAGAACAATTAACTTCAGGGTATATAGAAATCTCAGAACTCCCAAGGGTACAAGAGTGATCCTTAGACCACATCAGGACTCAGATGACAATGAGGGGTCTGTAGGTTATAAAGGCAAAGCCTGCTGATACTCCACCTCCCTGAATTAAATGATGTAGATGACTTCCTTTTCTTTTTCTTTTAAAAAAAGTATTTTATTTTTTCCAAATACATGCAAAGACAGTTTTCAACACTCACCCTTGCAAAACCTTGTGTTTCAAATTTTTTCTCCCTCTCTCCCCCTACCTCCTCTCCAAAACGGCAAACAATTCTATATAAGTTAAACTTTCAATTCTTCTAAACATATTTCCATATTTGTCATGCTGTACAAGAAAAACCAGATGAAAAGGTAAAACAACAACAACAAGAAAACAAACAAGAAACAAACAACAACAACAATAAAAAGATAAAAAGACTATACTTTGGTCCACATTCGGTTTCCATAGTTTTTTCTTTGAATGTGAATGGCTCTTTCCGTCACAGTAATATCCATTTCATTGGAGCCATATGAGCAGTCAAGGAGCAAAGATGGATTCTGGGTGGCATTGGTGAGAAGAGGGAGTACTGTGTATGGGAATTCAAGGGGAGAAAGTAAAGGAGGAAGGGTAGCTTTGGTGGTGGCAGGTCTTCCCTCCATCTGCATCCGGCAGAACTGAATGTTTTCTAGGGATGGCCTCTATAACCTTTTTTATTTCAAAATCTAAGCTGTAATGGGAACTGGGACCATTACACAGACATACAACTAGATGAGTTCACTTGAAACCCAACAGTCAGCCAAACTAGAAATTTCCAGCCCACCTCGCCTCAAATTGAGAATACAGAATAAAATCTCCAGTTGGGCATGCCCTTCACAATGCTCCTTGTTACTCTTCAGCTTGGCTGGAGTTAAAAGGCCCTAATTCATAGAGTACCTCTGATTCTAGCCTTGTTCCATTCCTCCTCCGAGGGGCCTGCAGGTAGGACTTAAAAAGATCTTCGAGACAGAAGCAGCCGGAAAGATGATGGGATGGGGAGGAAGCAAAGGTGAAAGGGCCAGCATCCTGCTGAGGGCGCCAGGGAGGATCTAAGACTTGCTACTTGTTTCTGTCTCCTGCCATTGGTTTGTTGGTATTGCAGAAACATGGCTCTCTTGTATCAGGGGAAAATGGAAGGGTCAGGAACTGCAAATTGTAAACCACAGTAAAGTGAGAGGAATCAATCTGCTGTGACCTAATAGACAGGAGGAAAACTCACTAACTGAAGACTTATGAAAAGACTCCTGGGATGTTCAGGGCCGTGGGAGGAAACTCAGTTGTGTAGCTGGGGGCTATGTAGGATAATGGATCAAGTGAGATAATGTTTGTTTAAAAATAGCACTTAACCCAGTGTTTCGTCCATAGTAGGTGCTATATAAATGCTTATCCCCCCCACCTGAGCCCTTGCCCAATTGCCAAATCCTATTGTAGCTATCTTAGAAACGTCTCTTGTATGGGACCCCTTCTCTCTACATTCACACAGTCATGACTCTATTTTAGGACCTCATCACCTCTTGCTTGGATTATTGCAATAGCCTCTGATTGGTCTCCTTGCCTCAAGGCTTTTCCTTTTCCAATCCATCCTGTGCTTAGCCACCAAAATGATGTAGAGTTTTTAACATTTGTTAAAGGTAAGGGTGTCATGGACCCTTTGACAGCCTGGTGAAACCAAGGACCATGTCCAGGATCCTGTTTTTAAATGCATAAAATAAAATACATAGAATTACCAAGGAAATCTATTATATTGAAATATAGTTATCAATGTGTGTATATGCGTGTGTCTACATATAAGTAGGTAGACAGGTAAGTCCTGCTTTCTCATTCTGTCCCTTAGTTTCCGTGGCTTTCTTCATGAGTTTCTTTAAATTCCATCTTATTCAGTAATCCTTTCTTGGTTCTCCAGCTGCTAATGTCTCTTCTTTTCATATTATCTTCTATCGATTCTGGATATATCTTGTATGTAACTAGTCATTTTTTGTCTCTCCCATTGGAGTATGCTGTGCTTGAAGGCAGGTTCTATTTTTGTCTTTCTTTATATTGCTAGCATTTAGCAAAATGCTTTGGCACATAATAAGGATATAATAAATATTTGTTGACTTGATAGGACGATGTTGAGCAGCAGGATCTAGAGTCTTAGAATCCAGGTAGTTCCCTCACTGATGAATCCAATAGCAATAAAACTATGTGTGGGGGTGTCTCCTTGGAACATCCTTGCCTTTTAGGATAGGGATTGTACAAATCACATTGAAAAGGGAAACTATTAAAAAAAAAAAGGGAAACTATTCTTGGGAAACTTGCAAGGGAGAGAAGGTTGGATTTGATCCAATCCCAGCTAAAGAAGGGATTGATCTTTAGGTTGAGTGGAAATATTCTGTGTTTTGAGATGAGTGGCAAAATTTCTGATGAAAAAAAAAAAAAGAGCAGCAGCAACAGCAACAATAACAATTACTTTCTTTGCCCAAAGTAGGAGGAAAGAGGGATGTTAGTAGAAGAATTAGAAAGCAGAATTATAGAACAATGAAAATTAGTCCTTTAATCAGAAGGTTGAAAGTTAACCTGTGTGTTTTTTTTGTTGTTGTTTGTTTGTTTTGTTTGTTTGCTTGCTTACTTTGTTTTCTGTTTGCTTGTGGGTTTTTGTTGTTGTTGTTTGTTGTTTTTACACAAGACCAGTGATATCATTGGTGTAAAAAACTCCTAGTGAGGAAAAGCCCTCTAGTCATGCAGTCAGATAACTGCTTAGAAAGATTATATTTGTGAGTTGCCTGAGAAGCTTCAATGACATACCCAGAGTTGCAAACCACTATGTGTCAGAGTTGGCCCTTAGTTAGGACTAATATAGTACTATACCATGATGCCTCTCTTAATAAACTTGATTCAGAGAACCCAAGTGGGAAAATCCTAAAATCTGTAGAGAAGTTGTAGGGTGGAATAACAACAACAACAACATTTATATAACATTTTAAGATTGGTAAAACATTTTTATGTTATTCATTCCTTGCAACAACCCTATGAGGTAAATGCCACACATATTATCTATATTTTACAGATGAGGAAACTGAGGCTGAGATCCTGTAACTTACTTAGAATCACACAATTAGTTAGGTGTCTGGGTTTAAACTTAGTTCTTCTTGTCTTCAGGACCATTGTTCTAGCTACTGTAGGGAAAGCTGTACATTGGTTGTGAGTTTGCTGGCCCATGACCATCTGAATATAGAACTGAATCACTTCAGTTAAGAATTAGGTTAAAAAAAAAACTTATGTGCTGCCTGGCTTGGGACTAGGTCATTGTCTGGTGATTTGCTGTTGCCATGGAGAACAATGAGGGCATCAGTGATGGGAGCTTTCTAGATGAAGGGACTTCAGAAAACATGGGAGTCTAGGGCTGACTGGACAAAGCCCATTGTAAAATCCCATAGGAACTCCCAATCCACTGAATATGAAAAAAGAGATCATTTTGTCTGGCTGGACACCGTGTTTCTTGTCTGATACTGAATGCTTATAGCCCAGAGTCTGGATCTCCTACCTCACTAACCTCTTTCTTAGACTTTTCTATGAATAGTTTCCTGGTTTTGATGTCGGCTCCTTATTTTGTGATTCTGGCCAAGCTCCATAAATTTTTTTTTTGTTTGGTTGTTGATCTTGTCCAGCAGAATGGAAGCTTCTTGAAGCCATTTTTTTTGGCTCTGTCTTTGTATTCCAGTGTCTTGTGCATTAGTTGCTTAATAAATGCTTATTGGATCCAACATTAATGGTTTGAATTTTAATTCTGATTCTGACCTGTGTAGGAACTCCCTAGCAATAGCTGCCACCCCACTTCCAAAATGGAGAGGATTCCATGAATAACATGGGACCCAACTTGGTAAGGCAGTCTTGAGATCATGAAGCCATAGGAAACCACATAATGGTTTCTTATGAAAGACATTTACCCTGCTACATCATTTCTGAATTGGTATAGTTTTTTTTCACTTTTATATAAACCCTTTATATAAACACAAGCTTTGTGTGGTCTGTAATGTATGGAGGTAAAGATAGAAGAGAAAAGAAGAAGTGGGTACCCTGATAGAAAAGAAAAAGGACAAGTAATTAGAGTTTGAATATATCAGATCTCTGTACCTAACTGGCAAAACTGGGTCAGGGATCAGTAAGAGAGCAGTAAAATTTGGGAGTTCTGAAGTACAAGCTTAATCCAGACCCCTTGGGGTGGCTCTGAGGAAGAGCTGTCCTCTGTCCCCATCTCTCCATCTTCTCCACTACTGCTGTTCAGTAAAGTCTAAAGTGAGGTGACACAGTGGATGGAACGAGTACCAAGCCTGGAGTCAGAAGATTCATCTTTCTGAGTTCAAATTCAGCCTCAGACACTAGATAAGCCACTTACCCTATTGGCCTCAGTTTCCTCATCTGTCAGATGAGCTGGAGAAGGAGATGGCAAGCCATGCCATTATCTGCTCAAAAAACCCGAGGTGGGAGCATAAAGAGTCAGATATAAGTGCACAACAACAGAGTTCTTTTTGTTCTTTTTCCCCCTCCACCTGGTATATTTCCCCAGGCAGTCACAGGTGTTAGAGAGGAGGTAGTGTGGGAACCTGGATTTGTGTTACATTGCTGGTGGTGTTTTGTTGGATCCTCTTGACCCTCTGACAAAATCAAATAGAGTTGAGCACTCCATAAAAAGCCCCTCCCAGAGTCCCTGCCCTGTAATTCTTCTCTAGCTGATCTGGAAATGAGTGAACAAAGGGAGGGGAAGAAAGGAGAGTCTGGTGCTCTCCAAGGCCAGCGATGTGCAAAACCCCTGATGCTAAACAGAAATGAAAACATTAATGGCGAGATACCCAAAGCAAATGTATTCCATATGCACAGTCCAGCGGGCAGCACAGGAATACAAATGCAGCCAGAGCTTAGCTGGAGGGAGGGCATCGGCTGGCTCTGCTTCCAGCTACAGCTGGGCCAGCTTGGAGCCTTGGGGGGGTCCCCAGGGTTCCAGACCTGACCTCTTCCTCTCTTCTGAGGGACATTTCAGGACAGTTTCTTATGAGCTCCACTGAGCCTCTGGGTTTGGTGCGGATTCCTAGAATCCTGGGTCTATACCTAGGGGTAGAAGACAGATGAGGGGCCGGGGAAGTGCTTTGGAAGCCAAGCCTGGATGGGGCCTAGGTCCCAAGTCTTCCTAGCTCCAGTGGTTCCCAGCAGGCTGGCAGCCACCACCGAGATAAGAACGGATGCTTTGTGACTCTATCCAGCCATGCATCTTCTTCTGCCCGATCAGGGTGCTGCCAGTGACAAGGGAAGATAAGGGAGTTAGAACAAGCCACCCTGAGGGTGAAAAATGGCCAGTAGCTCTTAGAGTAAGGTTCTTTCTTAGCCAGAGCCTTGTGTCTGTGGCAGGCAGGGCTTTCTCAGAGAGCAAGGTGAGAGTTTTCTGGGAGGCTACATTGTAACCTGTCCTTTCTGGAAGGCAAAAGGATTAGTGGTTAGCACCCTGGAACATCCTGACACTATGGGGAGATTCTTAGGCTTGCTTTAATAATACCTCACTGAGGATTTGTGAGAGAAAATTGTGTATAAAAAGCCAGCATCAGTCGGGAAGATCTGGATTCAAATTCCACCTGACTGATGCATGATCCTGAGCAAATCACTTAACCTCTCAGTGGCCCAGGTAACTAAAAGATTATAAATTGTAGAGTAGTTATCCATCTACATTATTAGAGAATATTTCCTCAGAGTACTTTATACCAATAAAACCACAGATCTTTTAAACATTTTATTTATTTTGGGGATACATTTTAAGTTTCAAATTGTCTCTTTCCTTTTCTTCTTACCCTGCAAAAGAAAAGGCCATTATATGACACAAATTTATAAAATATATTATGTATATGTGTTTCTCCTTTTCTTTTCACCTAGCAGAAAAGGATACTATTTGACACAAATTTACAAAATATATGTCTATGTGTGTATAAAACCATGCTCTGAATACTTTTTTATATTAATTCTTTCTCTGGAGGTAGATAGTATTTTTCCTTTATTTGCCCTTTATAGTTGATTTAAGCATTTATAATACCCAGAACAACTTGCTTATTCACAATTATTCTTTGAATAATATTGCTGTTACTATATACAATATTTCTTTTAAAAAATAGTCTGTGAGTTCATCATCATCCAAGACATGAAAATCAAGACTTCCCTTCCCCACTAAATTAGTAGATGGTCTTCAAAGGCTGGTAGGCTCCTACCATCCATTATCCTATAACCCACTAGGTAAGGAGGGGAGCCTTTCTGAACTCATCTAGGCTGGAGTCCCCTGAATTTCCATAGTTCTTCACAGGGTTGTACCTGGAACCTTTCCAACTCTCTGTAGGGTCTGATAGAGCTCACATTCTTCTGGCAGAGTCTTTGAAAACTCAGGGTCACCTTCGTGGCACAATGAGGCATCAGAAAAAGACTCTGTTTGACTTCTGGATAGAAAATGTCCCCTGTCCCCAATATCTCCTAAGAGTTCAGACAATTCCTGTGTGCATCAAGTAGCATCATTGTACGTGTGTATGTGTGTGTGTGTGTGTGTGTGTGTGTGTATAAATGTGTTATCATAATATTAGAAACAAAGTGGGTGGTCATTAATAAGGAAATAGATGGCACATTTTGGTATATGAATATAACTATATTTATATACTATAATAATATATTTATTATAATATATTAATATAATAAACAATATAAGAAATAAAAAATATAAAATAAATAATTGATAAAATAATACAAAATAAAATGATACATAATATAAATATTTATTATATATTATCCAGTAAAAATAGGAAAATATGAGGAATTTGAGGAAATATGAGAAGACTTGCAGGAACTTAAGCAGAATGAAGTAAACAGAACCTGGGAGACAATTTGTACTTCAAAAATAATGGAAATGTAAATGACAATAAAAGGCAACTGAACTCAGAGTCATTGTAAAGATCAGTTTTTGTTGAGGAAAACATATGATGAAACACATTTCTTTCCTATCAGCAAGAAGGTATTGTAGGTACATTAGAATAGTCCATACAATGTTAGGTGCAATCATTTTTTTCACTTGATTTTGCTTAGTTGTCTTTGTTTCAAGATAGTGTTCCATGTGGGTAGTATTACAATCCATTTTCCTTTTAGCCACTAAGATGATTTTCTAAAACCTCAAGTCAGATTATGTTATGTCATCTCTCCCCCATTTCTGCACTCCACCCAGTAAACTCTAGTGGCTCCCTATTACCACTAGGAAGAAATACAAAATGTTGTTTGGCATTGAAAGCTCTTTGTAATCTGACCCTCTCCTACCTTTCCAATCTTCTTACATCTTATTCCCCAATAGATACACCTTAATCAGAGACACTGATTATATAAACAAGACACTCTATTTTTCAGTTTGGGGTGTTTTCTTTGGCTGTCTCCATGCCTGTAATGTTCTCCTTCCTCTACTCGGACTATCCACTCTTCCTTTAAATATCAACTAAAATCCTATCTCCTTCTCTAACTCCTCTTAAACCCAGTGCTTTCTCTCTTTTAATTACTTCCTATTTATCCTGCATAGAACTTATTTTGTATATATTTGTTTGCATGTTGTTTTTTCCATTAGACTGAAAGCTTTAGGAACTATACCTCTTTTTGTATCCCCAGTGCTTAGCATAGTGCCTGGCACATAGTAGGCACTTAAGTGTTTACTAAATTGAATTATTGAAGAACAAACTATTATAAAAAACAAAAAAAAGAATAAACAATGAGAGGACTTTAGTGGAGTATTATTTATTTGATTATTTGTAATAAACCCATATTTCTATAGTGCTTTAGGATTTTTCTCAGGACTTCTCTCATAGTAACCCTGTAAAGTAGGTAGATACAAGTATTATTGCTTTATTTTATGGAAGTGAAGACTGAGACCCAAAGAGAGGAAATAACTTTGCTGAGGATTCCCAGCATTTTTCTGGACTTAACTCTAAAACTGCTGATTCCTAGATGCAGTACTTTTCCTCCTATATCATATACCACAATGTTTATTTGATTTCTATATCATGGCTAGAGGAATAATGAGTCTGTTATCCCTGCTTTCTTGAAGAATCATTTATTTATTTTTTAAATTAACATTAATTTAAACTTCCTCCCAATCCTTTTCATCTCCCCATTTAATAAAAAGAGGAAAAAAAAAACCTTTCTAATTATGTAAATGTCAAGTAAAGACAGATTCCTAAACTGGCCATGTCCAAAACCATATGTCTCATTTTTTATCTTGAGTGTATGGATGGTTACTTATTGAGGATATTTGAGAGGGAATCCTCCTTCATCCAGCTGTTGGGAGAGATGATTTCTAAGGTCCTTTCTTATTTTTATATGTTCTTTGAGTTGTATTTTATTTGAGAGGGGAGGAAACATAACTAGTAATCATTCTATGAATTTAACCTAGCAAATCCTTTCAATCCCTTCCTCACTTATATTCCTTAGAGTATGAATTCAGATTACTCTCTCCGGTGTCCTCCTTAGATTCTCCTACCCTTAACCCATAAGCCTGAGAGCAGGGAATCTTTAGGGCCAACCTGCAGTTCTGCTGGAAAAACAGAAGAGAGACAAGAATAGGATTTTATTTTAAATACTAGCTTTTAAGTTAAGTCCTAGGGGATTGACTGCCTTCCTTCAACTGCAGGAGGGAGGAACTTGCAGAGAGGTTCATATATGTGGTGTTCTTTGCTGAACTTCTGGATTCCTTGGGATCAGGACAAACTTCTGGTACTTCAAGGAAACTCTGATCCATAATGGGGAGGGGGAAGTAAGACCCTCTGAATGGAAGCTAATCTAAGGGTGACTTTTTGTGGTGATTGCTTCTGCCTGAAATTTCTTGAGGGTCTTCGACCTGAAGCTGAGTTGCCAATCCTTAATAGGTAAAAGAGGATCAACCTCCTCCCCATTTCTGAGTGGATCTCACTCAGAAATCTGAGCCACTTAGAGTGAAGACCTGGGAAGCCTCTGAAATTCTCTGGGTACAGTTTGGTGTGATCAGTTGGGAATTATCTTTTAACTGTTTTGGCTCACACCTGTGGTTTCTGTAACATTTCCCTGGTGTAAGAGAGAGATGCCATGGCATAGGGCATGCTGTAGTAACTAGGTGGAGTTGTGTAGGTAGAGGTAGAGTTCATAGAAGGGATCCTGGAAAGAAGATTCCAGAAAGTGACCAAGTCCCATTGAGATGGGAATTGTGCTCCCTCCCCCTCTGGGCCAAAGACCGTGGCCACATTCATGGATCTGAGGCTGATCCTGGGTTGATGGTCTGGAGGAGAATGACTTAGATCAGCAAAGTTAGCACTGCTCATTTTTTTTTTTTTTACTAATTTGCTGGAGGTTTGGGATAGGTCCTTTGGCTCAAGACTCAACTGCTTTTCATAAAGTTATAGAAATACATTTCCTGTAGCATTTATATATATTTAAAAGCTCTGCCCTTCCTTTGTATTGCCTCTAGGGTCAGAGACAAGCTCTTCTGTTTGGTATTTAAATCCCTCACAATCTATTTCTAACCTAGCTTTCCAGACCTATTACAATTATTTTGAGTCAAGCACTCTCTAGTCTAGTCATACTTGCTAATTTACCATTCCTCACATAAGATTTCAATCTTCTATCTCTGAGACTTCCTTTTAACCATGACTAATAGAATCTCTAGCTTCCTTCAAAGTTCCTTAAGCATAATCACCTACATGAGACCAAAAGCTATTTTCTCCCCACCCCTACCTTTATCTTGTATATAATTTGCATTTTAATCAACTTATAAATGTGTGCGTAAGATTTTTGAGGGCAGGGGATATTTTTGGTTTGGGCTTCATATCACTATGACCTAATACAGTGTCTGGCTCTATAGTAGATTCTTAATACATGCTTCTTATTTTGAATTGTTTAAATTAATCCTATACTGTCTACCTCATCAATGAAGATTACTTGAGTCTAAATTACTTTCCACAAACACATTTGGAATATTGTGTTCTCTTTTGTTCTGAGCATCTCATTTTCCAAGGACACTGACAAAGTGGACCAAATCCAGAAAAAAAGTGATCAGGATAGTGAAAGAATTGGAGAGCATAATATGAAAGAATCAGTTGAAGGAACTAAGGATTTGAATCCCAGAGAAGAAAAGATTGGGGAGTGCCTGGGTTCCGGCACATTATTCTTTGCAAATATTTCAACTGCTTTCATGTGGAAGAGACTAGCTTAGTCCCAGAAGATTGGATTAGGGAATCATATTTCAGTTCAACATAAAGAATATTTAGCAATTGGAGCTGTACAAATATAGAACAAGCTACTTAGGCAGGTGAGGAGTTTCTAGTCTCTTCAATAGAAAACAGACAACCAGTTATTAGGAATATTGTAGAAGAGATTCATGCTGAAGGTGAAAGTTGGTCCATGTGACCCTGGAAATGTGCAGAATTAGAAGATATTTCAGTCTATTCCAACTCATACATGATGAAGAATTACTTCTTCAATATCAGTGAAATAAAGTCATAAAGTTAGGGATTTTTTCCCTATATTTACCTGAAGCTTGTTTCTCTGTATCTTACACCCATTGCTTTTATACCTGAGTCTCTGAGGCCAAATCTAATATCTCTTTTGCATCAAAGCCTTCTAAAAGCCTACTAAAAAATTCTAAAAGAATGACCATGTTCCACGAACTCTTAAGTTTCTCTTGTTCAAGCTGAACATCCCTATTTTCTTAAATTAATGACTACATGCTGTGGTCTCTAGTTTTCTCACCACTTGGGTTGCCCTTTTTTCCAAAAGTGCTTTATTTTCTTTCCTGTTCATAACACTGTCTTTGGCATCAGGAGTAATTCAAAAGTAAAATAAATCATAATTCTCGTTCTCATGCAACTCATAAACATGGAGAAGGATAAACCACATGCACAAGAAAATGCTCCTTGTGTTTCTCACTTCATAACCCTTGTACAGACTTTCTATACCAACAAGGGTAGGGAAGACTATGTTCTAAAGTGCTTGGCTTTGAAAAGAGAAAGGAACTCTGTGTACAATGTACTGCAGTAGAGTGGATTGAGAATTAGAAGGTCAAAGAAGCTTCCAATCCTCCCTTTTTTCTTAACTGCAGGCATATAATTTCTTCATTCTCAGTTGCCTCATTTATAAAATCAGGGAATTGGAATGACCTTGAAGGTCCCTCCAAATCCAAAATCAAATATCCTATGATCTTCTTCTAATCCTGCCTTCTCCATGATCTTTCTTTGATCACAATAATGGTTCAACACACAACTGCCCTTTTAGTAATATAGGGCATAATTCATCTGGTTCTAGGGGCTTGAGCTTTTGAGGGCAGAAAAATGCCCTGCTACCATCTCTGTATTTATCCTGATAATCATTTTTATTCTATTCTTCTTTCTCCAAAGATAAATCTTTCAAAGAAAAACAAAATAAAAGCTAAGCAGGTCTGTCTTTTCACCATTGCTCATTATCATACACTCTGAGTGCCAGTTCTGTTCCTATCCTGGTCTTTCTCTTACCTCCAGCATATCTAAAGTGTTTCTCTCATTTTTTTGGTCCTTAGCATTCATCACTAGCCTCCATTCATTTTGGGTTTTAGCACTCATGACACTATTCTTACAGCACTAGGCATCTCTTTTGTATTCATCCTCTGTTACCTGCCCTTGCTATCTTCTATACTTGTCTTTAAAAAAATCTGAGTTGGTCGATGATTTCCCTATGGAGCCACACTGGTCTCCTTAGACAGCTGCCCCCTTTCTTCCTCATCAGAATAACTTCTGCTTGTGTCTTCAGAATTTCATTCTTGAGAGTTTCTCATCCCTCTTGGACTGACTTACCTTGTAGAATTGTAGTCCATGAGATCCGCTTTATCCTTTCTCTGACCCTCTGGAAATCTCCTCTCCCCAAATCCAGGCTGTACATCACTCTCTGAGAAGCTTCCATCTCCTTCTCTGGCATCTGTTCATAGCTAAGAAGTCCATATATACATAAAGTTCTGTCCTTTTCTTCTTTGGGAACTGATTCCTTTTTGTTGGTTAAAATCGGGCCCAGAACAGTGTTAAACGTTGTTGAGTTAAAACGTCACTTTTTGAAGAATAAAATTACTCATTTGCAATCCAACTAGCGTTTATTATGTGCCTAACATGTTTCAGGCACTGTTGTACATGATTCAAGAACAAAATAAATAGATAAATTGCCTGCCTTTAATAACATTAGGTTTTTCTAGGAGGGCACAACATCTATACAGATGAGTAAATGCAAAGTAATTTTGAGTTGGGGGAGAATATTAATACTTAAGGGAAGGAAGAACTTTTTTTTTTATAGAGGATCATGTTCAAAATCAGACTTGAAGGGAAATAGGGAACCAAGAAGCAGATATGAGAAAGAGGAATATTCTAGGTGTAGGAATAATTTGTCCCAAGAGCCAGAGATGTGCTAATGCATATGTGCCAGATTGATTGTAATGTAGCATGTGTAAAGTATAGCAATGAACAATTTTCCTGGAAATACAGGAAGGGACACTGCTGATGAAATGCTTTAAATGTCAAAAAGAGGAGTAAATATTTTAGCCTGGGGAATTGGAAAATGATGGTAACAGAGAAGATGATACTATGAGAAGTTCATGGAAGAAATAGGCTGGGATTAAGTACAGAAGTAGAGGGATTTGGTATTCTTATGGAGAATGTTCATGTCTTATCTGGTGATGAGCAGAGAAAAATAGAATGGAAATGATGTTAAGATGATTGGAAGTAAAGAATTGAGGAGTCATTAATTAATCATTATTAATTTCTTCCAGCTCTACAATTTCCCTGATTGTATGAGTACTCAGGCTGGCCTGAACTTGAAGACAAGCCCTGGAGGTTTGAGATATTAAGACTATGGCTTCCTCAAGTCCCAAGATGGCTTTAACTTAAGTAGATATGGTAGGAAGGTTGAAAGGATGAAATTAACAAGTGAAGGAGAAAAGGTCTAGAAGAGACACTGGTCAAAAAAAAAAAAAAGGACTTGGTAGAATACTTTGGAAATCAGAAATATGGAGTCAAGGTTCAGAAGGTTTCAGAGAGGAATTTGGAGTACTTTACCAAAGGGTGGACTCTGCAAAAAAAAAAAAAAAAAAAAAAAAAAAAGATTGACTGACTGAAAGATGAGAACTAAAGGAATGACCTGGGAGTGAAACTGGGTAGATGATGGGGACAGAGCAGGTAGGAGAGGAAATAGTTTGTTTTCTCTTATCAATGAATGGCTAAACAAATTATGCTATGTTAATGAAACAGACTCTCATTGTGTTCCAAGAAAAGATGAATATAAAGTATTCAGAGAAACTTTGGAAGACTTGCATGAACTGATGCAGCATAAACTGAGTAGGAACAAGAACAATTTATAAGAATTCATAAATTATAACATTTTTATAACAATGATTTACAAGTACAAGAACAACTGATACAATCACAACAATAAATAAAGATAAGAAATACTCAAAGATTTCTGATTAATATAGTGAGGCATACTCTGTCAAAAAATGGCTGATCTATTGATTTGTTTCACTTATTTAAGAATTGTAAAAGAGCATGGGAGGAGAATCAGGGAAATTACATTGTTATATTAAAAAAAGATCAATACATTTTTTTTTTCTCTAAGACATCCAATTTTAACCCTATAGTCTCCAGAACTTTTGCTTTAGGGACCTGCTTTCCTGATTGGTCACTGCCTCATATGCCTATTTCAGAAAGACCCCAGTCATGCTTTATTTAATATTCTACTCATAGTGGATAGACCTCTGGGCTGAGAGCCAGGAAGACTTGAATTTAAGTGACCCTAAGTAAGTCATTTAACCTTTATTTGTCTCACTTTCCTCAACTATAAAAATGAGACTAATAACAGTTATCTTCTAGCCTTGTTGAAAGGATCAAATGAGTATTCATCACAGTTTCTGGCACTTAATAAATGATTATCTGCTTTTCTATTTATTTTCAGCATTTATTGCTATATTTGGCACAAAGTAAATGACTAACATTTCCTTTTTTTTCATTCATGCATTCATTCATCCTTGCCCCCCCCCAACTACACTGATGAGATCACAGTTACACTACCCTCATCTGATTGTTGTGAACAGATGAGATAATGCATGTAAAATATTTTGCCAACCCAAAAAATGCTACACAAATGTCAATGATTGTTAGTTTCAAAACATTTTGATATTACAAATTTAATAATTATTAATAACTATCAAAAAATCTTTTTTTGGAGAGGGGAAATCTTATCACAAGTGTTTTGGCTTTAACAAGACAAACCAAATGAATTAGCAAACAGCAGACAAAGTGAAGGAAACTGGTCTTAAGTAATAAAATCTGTAGCTTACCAACTTGTGTAGAGTTTAAACTCAGAAATATCCTCACCCTGCTGAAAAGTCATGTTTCAAGTCTAAATGGATGATTGAGTGTGTACACTATCTGTGGGATACTGGGTACTGAAGAGAATAACAAGTCCCAAGGGTGTGGTCTTTGGAGAAGATACTCTTACTAATCCCTTGGGTGGTGGCTTCAGAAAGTTGACTAGCAGGAAAAACCCCTAGGGAGAACTCTGTTTTGCCCGTTTCCTGAGACTTTTGTCTCCCAGGGAAGCTGTGAAAACTTCCTCCCTGGGGGAGGATGGAAGGAGAAGAATTTTGAAATCTCAGATGCTAAACCTAGAGAACAGACTCTGGATCAATGCCATTGTTTCTATACAATGTTTTTATTATTAGACCATTAATAAAGACCTATAATGATCAGAATGAACATATTTGGAGGACTATTCTCTAGAACAATAGAATTATATTACAAATCAAATGGGAAACTAATTGTAAAATATAATGACACATAATAAGTGCTATATAAAGGTCAGGTTTTATTATCATTTCAGAGTAAGACATTCAGTCAATAAATATTTATTAAGAATCTACTTTGTGCCAGGTACTGTGCTAAGCTCTGAAATTACCAAAAAAGGCAGGTCCCTGCCTGTCCTCAAGGAGGTTATAATCTAATGGGGTCACCAAAACATAAAAAAAGAAGCTGAAAAGGGGAAGAAAATGTGAGATGGGGGGGCACCAGGGTGGGAAAGGATCTGAGGGAGTGTAAGTTTCACAGATGAATTCATCTTGCAGAAGTGAATTTCTGGAGATGATAACATCCAGGAAAGCAGTCCAAAGAATTGGGCAAGAAATAAGAAGGATTTTAGGATTCATCCAAGATTACACAATAGTAAATAGCAAACCTAGGGTAGCTTTAACTATGATTCCACATTCTTTCCATGAGTTGCATTGAAACAGACCAGGAAGCAATGTCCTGAAGTTGTTGTAGCCCATTACCCAACCCTCTAATTTTTACAGTCAGAAGACCTGGGTTCAAAATATGACTTTGTTCTTCAATAGCCATGTGATTCTGTGCAAGTTTCTTCATTTCTCTACTCAGCTTCCATTATTTTTAAATAAAAGAAAGTCTAATTACAAAAATCTTCAAATGTTTTCATTTTATGAACTGGGTCAAAAAGGCTCCCACCCAATCCTTTACTTGCTTTGTCTCACTTGTTCCTCAAAAACAAACAAACAAAAAAAAACCCCTAGAGAAATCAAGAGAAGCTTTTGTCTGGGCAAATAACCATGACTGTAACCACATTTCAAAAATGTTCATTTTTAGGCCTTTTTAACGTAGATTCTGATCGGCCATGGAAAATGCATTAAAAAAAAGACTTTTTTGTGACTTTCAATTTCGATTGACCTGAAAAACACCTGGAGGCCCCTTGAGGACCACACTTGGATACTTCATGGCCTTAGGAGATGGTATGAGGGGGAAAGAAACAGCTTCTGCTGCTGTTAATAGATCAGGAAGAACTCTCTGGGTAATGAATTTGAAGAAAAACCCCACACCCAGTTGAAAGCAATATCCATTAGTGTGGCACATTCAACACAGCCATGAATTATTGTGTTGATTGGAGGAGACAAGCCATAAATTTCTCTTATTAAAGTTCTTGACTCACAATATCAGGCAAAGACTAATGACTTAAAAATAATATGTGCAAATGTCACTGGAATACAGATGGTCAGAGTTCTGGCCCCAGGGAAGTACTCTGAGGTTTTAGCCAAAATATAGAGAGCCAGCTGATGGGATTTGGGTGCAGCTGATCACTGCTTCCAAATGGTTGGATGCTACTTAGAAGTGGGCTCAACAAAGCAGGGTGAAGAATGTGAATCTCCTTTGTGAAGCAGCTCCAGGTTAAGGTTTTGAGATAAGATCTGAGAGTTGATGGAAGCATTATCCCCTTGATTGCTGAGTTATAGGAAAATCAAATTTATGAATCACAGTCCTCAGAGAATGACCAGAGGGACAGGAACTCAAGCTGATGAGGCTGTCCAGTTCTAAGATTCTAATCTAATCTGAGTAGGGACCCCCTATCGGAATGCTTCTAATCAGTTGCCAGCCAATGAGGGAAGGCATGGGGACATCTAGGAGGGGAGATGTAGATAGAGACATAGATAATTCTAATATTGGGTACAATGCGATAAGTGCCTGAAAGCAATAAACAAAATTCTTTGAGAGCTGTCTGTCTAAATTCCAGCATTATCACTTTCTCTTGCCATCTTCTTACCTGCAGTTGTTTTTCCCTCTCTCCTGGGCCACCACCAAACCCTTTCAGGTATCTTATTATATACTATAGGTATTGTCACAAGTTTTGCTTTTAGGGGAGGCCACAACCTAGTAGGAAAGGAAGAGCAGGATGCCAGAAATCTTGCTCTATACAAAGCACTTAAACCTTCATTCACATTTCCTCAGCATCATCTTTGTGCAAGGTGCTGTGCTAGACATGGTATGTGAGGATAAAAAGGTTGAAATGAAACACTGCCAGTTCTTCGGGATCTTAAATTCTAATGAGGGTGAGGGTGGAAATATAATACTTACCAAGTAAATATGAAGCACATGGGAAGTAATATGAAGTAATATCAGAAAAGATGAAGTATTCATAACTGAAGGAATCAAGAAAAACCTTTTAAAGGACATAAGCCCTGACTTGTTTTGAAGGAAGCTAGGAGATTTTAGGAGGTGGTGAGGAGGAAGGAAGTGCATTTTATATCAAACTTAATGTAAGAGTGCTTGCCAGCATCAGATACCAAGTCTGTGTTATATTGGGATGATGAGGGATGACTTCCTGAAGGTTCTAAGGTGTCCGGCCAGGAGTTACCTCCTGAATAGTGACCACAACTACATTTCTGCTGTCCTTTATTGAGAGTGCTAATCAATCTGACCTATCTCCTTTATTCTTATCCTGTGAGACTTCAGCCAGGGGCCTTGAACTTCCAGAAGTGACACTGGGAGTTTGGAAAGATATTTCTTGCTTTCTTTTTCTCTCCCCACTCTACTGCCCCCCCCCTTTTTATTAACAAGGATGAAAGTAAATGTGAACTCGAAACAATAAGGCATGGAAAATCACAGAAATAACTTAATTAAGTTTTTAAAGATTTCCATGCTTGAATAAATTAGCCTTCCTGCAAATGTCACAACATTCAGAAAAAAAAATTGTAATCAATGGAGCACAATGCTATTCTGCTCTTTATTTAAATGAAAGCTTCACTGGTGCGTTTCTTCTCCCCCCCCCCCCCTCCAATCCGGCAGCTGCTGCTCCCTGGCCCTCTCTTGGTTTCAGGAAAAGGCACCAAATTCGAACATCAGCAAATTTTGATTCTTGGGAATGACTTGGGGCGGGTATAAAGTGGGAGTATGAGGGACAGAGGGACTGGGGAGGAGATGGGTGGATAGATTTTGTGGCTAATTGTGCCCAACTCAATTTTCCAAAAAGTAGCAGGACCAAATCTCTCTTTGAGTGGCTTTTAATAAAGGCAGGAGACCACAACTGTCTTCTTCACCCAAGATTAGGGAAAGGTAGCAAATTATAGCCAAGAGGATGTTTGCTTTTCTCCCCCATCTAGTTCTGCTCTCCAGAGACCCCTTTTCCCAAGACACATCTGCTTGAGATAGGGAGGAGATTCCAGGAAAGGAGGGAGGGATAGGGCGTAATGGAGGGAAGCAGGAGAGAAAGGAAGAAGGGAGGGAGAGAGAGAGCAGGTGCCTTCCTTGGATCTGCCTGTAGTCACACAGACAGATTTCAAACACAATCAAGACGGAGGGCAGATTGTTAGGCTAATGACTCCGCTGCTACTGCTGATTCTGAGGAGTGAGTGATGTCATGCTAGTTGCCCAGCCCAGTTATAATGCAGCTGTCAGAGCTCCATGGGGAAAACTTGGGGAGAAATACGAGAAGCCTAAAAAGCAGCAAAAGGCCCAGTCAAGTGAAGGGAAATGGAATTACAGTAATGCTGAAAGCAGGCACACAGGAGAATTAAAACACTTTGTTTTGGAACCAGAATCCACTCAGCCCAGGTTATTAAATTATTTATTGTTTGCATCTCCGGTAATGGGAGAAAGTAATGGGGGAAAAAATCAGCAAGGGCAGAAATTGATTTAATTATCAAACACATTTGGGGGCCACCTCGGATCATTGCTTGTCTCCCCCACATTAAGCATGGGGGCCCAAGTGAGAGCTGAGATAGGGTGGAAATGGGAGGTTAGAAGTTTAATTAGATAAATTAGATTCATTATGTTAATGACCCCAAGGTTGATTGCTTGGTGTTTCATCATATTTTCTTGGGGGAGGGGGATTAGTGGCTCACTCCTGAAGGATGCTCCCTGACCCTAAGTAACTCCTTTCTAAGGGAGACTCAGGTTTTCTATCTGGAGTTAAGTCCTCAGACCTAAAGCTCACCTATCTCTTCAAACTTGTTTGGGCTTGGGGAAGGATGGGGGAAGGGTTCAGGAAGACAAGGAGAAGAATAAAAGGAAGTATGATATCTCCCTGCTCATTACCCCTCAATCCCCAATCCTGACCAAGCTTCTTTGTATGGTTTCCAATTAGGATTTTGGGGAAACAAAGGAAAGGGGAGAAAGGTGAAGAGGAAGAAGAAAGGAGAAGAGAACAAGGAGAGGCTTTTTTAGCTCAAAAGTGGGGGAGCAGATTATACTAGATGGAAAATAAATCCTTGCTAAATATGAATTAAGCTAGCAACTGATCAAATTGATTGACCGATTGACTGAATTAAAGCAGGCAAAGAACTCCTTGTATATGTGCTCTGTTTTGGTTTGAATATACTTGGAGCATCATGTTTAAACCTTAGTCTTAGCTTTAGGAATAGCATTGGCCAACTGGAGTGGTATGACCAAAGAGACCACAATAGTGATGGAACTCAAATTCCTGTATATGACTGAAGGATTTGGCACTGTTTAGCTTGAAATAGGACCTCAAGTTTAGTTTGAGAAAGGACCTCAATGTCTGGTATCTTATACTGCCAGAATTTTCCTAAGACAATTCAAATGGAAATGATTCAGTTTCTTGTTATGATGATAGTATACTCTCAAGATTTCACAGGCATAGAACTATGAAATCAACACAATGATCTCTGTAGATCTTCAGTTTGGTAATCAGTTTAATATCTCCTCTCTGAAAATTTCCTTAGGATCCTCCAAAACACTAAACTGGCTCTGGCAATGCATGTGTCAATGTGTGCATCCCTGGAAAGTATACTGCCAAGGTAAGCAAACTTATCCACAGTGTTTAAAAACGTTTTCATTTGCTGTAACCAATGGTTCCATGTATGGATGGTATGGTGCTGGCTGATGGAGCAACTCTGATTTTTTTATGTTAATTGTTAGGCTAAAACAAGCATAAGTAGCAGTGAATTGATTCATACTTTATGAATCTCAGCTTCAGAGGCTGCATTGCGTGCCCAATCATCCGCTAACAAAAAAATCATATACTAATACTCCCTCCACTTTAGTCTTGGCTTGTAGCCTTTTCAAATTGAAGAATTTATCATCAGAGCAGTAGTTGACCTTGATACCTTGTTCATATTCATTGAAGATATTTAACAACATGGCTGAAAACATCATGATAAAAACATGGGAGTGAGCACACAACCTTGTTTTACTCCACTGGTGACTGGGAGAGCATGAGAGAATCATCCATTATCCAGAATCTGGGCAAGTATATCAGCATTGTATATCAATTTCATGATGGCATGCTTGCCATGAATTGATATATAATGCTGATATACTTCTTCAGGCAACCAAATTTTGACATAATTTCCTATAAGCCCTCATGACTGACAATACCAAAGGCTTTGGTCAGATATACAAACATTGTATGCAGACCTCTGTTCTGTTCCTTGCATTTCTCCTGAAGTTGTGGGTCAGGAAACACCTTATTAATCATTTCTTGGTCCTTTTGGAAGACACACTGGCTCTCAGATAGATGATTTTCTTCCAGGTGAAGGATCAGCCCATTAAGGAGTTTTTGGCAAGAGTCTTTTCAACAATGATAAAGAGAGAAAACTCTCTGTGATTGTCACAGGACAACCTATTTTTTAACTTTATAGAGATAGACAATAGAAATGTCCTCTGAACTCCTGAGGCATAATTTCCTTTTGCCATATAACCCAGAAAATTTAAGTCAGTTTTTGTCTGAGCAATGGACACCCCATTTTGTAAAGCTCATTTGGAATTTCTTTGCCACAGGAGAAGAGTCTAATGGCATTCAATTAGAGAGGGATTAACTTCAACCTAAAGTGAATGGTCAATGGTTTCAGCATTGGTTGATGATGCTCTGTTGAGAACACTAGGGATGTATTCAGCCCATCTCTCTAAGATCAATTCTGATGAATTCATCATCATCTGATGAATTCATCATCTGATGAATTCATCATGGATTCATCAGAATTGATTATCTTATAATCTTGCCATTGACACATATAATGATCTCCTGGTCCTGCTCATTTCATTTAGCATCAGTTCATGTAAGTCTCTCCAGGCCTTTCTGAAATCATCCTGCTGCTCATTTCTTACATAACAATAACATTCCTTAATATTCATATACCATCATTTATTTAGCCATTCTCCAACTGATGGATATCCACTCCGATTCCAGTTTCTTGCCACATGAGGTCTACTTTATTTTGTGTTGTTTATAAGTATGTGTACATTCCATGTACCAGTGGTGAGTAGAATCATCTGTGCAGAAGTTTTTGTATATATTTTGGTGTGCGTTTTGACCACAGGGTAGGATCCCCACCTGCTGACATGATCAGACCAGGGATGGGTAAGCAGAAAATTTTTAGAGCACCTTTTCTTGCTCTTTTCTCATACCAGATGAGCAGTGTGATCCTTAAATGGCTGCTAGATACTCAGGGGACCGCTGAATTCCACTGCTGCTTCTGAGAAGCATGACCTTATGACTGGGTTACCTGTATTCAGGTTGTGACTATAGCTCCCAGTGAATCTGCACCTGCTGTTTTGTCACTTGCCTGTTGCCACAGGACTTTAAGATAAGTAAGAATGGTAAAATGGCATGGAGAATATCTTTTGGTTTATCCATAATTTGGATTTAAGTGAGGACAAGGCAAGAGGTCATTGGCTCTACTCTCTCCTTCTGTATCATCACAGGCCAGTGCGGGACAGAGTCAAGATGACTGGTGATGGCTCAAGATGCAGTAGATGATTTTGACACCTTTGATATCTAACCAAGTTGTAAACACAGTCCCCACTTCAGCTGCCTGTGTGGTCATTGGAACAAAATGTTCCCATGTGCCCATTCCACCAAGGGAAGTTTTCACATGCTTGGGATAGACACTACTCTCTGGCTATCTCACTGACAGGTTTGAGGCTCCTTCCATATATATCCCCATTTCTTTTAATTGATCCTCATCTGGCATGGTCTTCAGGCCTTTTATCATCCTCAAAACAATTCTCAATCCATCATTACTAGCTATTATCCTATATCTTTCCTTCCTTTCATAGGGGATAGAAGCCTATCTACAATAGGTACCTCTACTTCCTTTGCTCTCGCTTTCCTCTTAACTCTCTTCATCTGACTTCCAGCCAATCATTCAATGAAACTACTCTTTCAAGATATACTAACTGCTAAATCTAATAGCCTCTTCTCTAATTTACACTTTTACACTGAAAAGAATAGATCTTGCTTCTCTTTTCAATATTCTCTTCTCCCCAGGTATTCATGACATTGTTCTGTCTTTCTTCTCCTCCTACCTTCTTTTTTTCCCTTTTCTTTATTTAAGTCAGAACTTCTTACATTTTTTTCACTTGCAATCTCTTTTTGCTTGAGGAATTTTTATGCAGTCCCAGGCACATGAGCATATAAAATAGGTGTACAAATCAAACATTTACCAATAATAAACCATATTTAAATACCCCCCACATTCAGTTAAATGATCCTACATGGGACTATGACCTATACTTTAAGAAGCTTTGTTCTAGGTCATACTCACTAATACAAGGTCCCAATGTCTCACTTCCAGACACTTTTCTCTCCTCCTTCTATGCTATTTTACTTGGTGGTCACATCAGCTCTTATGGTGTCACTTATCATCTCTACCCAGATGATTCTCTAGCCCTAATTTGTCTTCTGACTTCCGGTGTCACATCTCCAATTGCCTACTAGACAAATTGAATTGGATATCCTATAGATTTTGTTGTTGTTCAGTTGCTTCAGGCACGTGCAACTCTTTGTAATCCCATTTGAGATTTTCTTGGCAAAGACACTGGAGTGGTTTGCCATTTCCTTCTCTAGCTCATTTTACAGATGAGGAAATTGAGACAAACTAGATTAAGTGACTTGTTCTAATATAACTAGTAAGTGGGTAAGACCATATTTGAATTCATACAGATGAATCTTTCTAACTCCATGTCTAATACTCTATCCACTGTTCCATCTAGCTACTCCTGTCCTATACATATCTTAAACTTAACATGTTCAAAATTGAACTTGTTACCTTTTCTTCTAAACCTTTCTTTTTTCATAACTTCCTTACTACTGTTGTGGGTACCACCATCCTCTCAGTTACTCAGTTATCTCATTTTCACTCTTCTCTTTCCTTTATTCCCTCTACCATACCTGATTAATCATCAACTCTTGTCATAGCTTCATAACAACTCTGGCATATGCTCCAACCTCCACTTTTCTCCTCCGACATTACAAAATACCTTGGTGAAGACCTTTATCACCTCACACCAGACTACTGAAATTGTCTGCTGGTTAGTGTCTCCATTCCCCTCAAGGCCCTCTCCATTGCAATTTACCTCTGTCTTCTTAGGTCTTATCAACTGTTATGAATAAACTTTAGCTTAAATATAAAGTCCTATATTTGGCTTTTAAAGCCTTTCATAACCTGGATCCTTTCTACCTTTCCAGTCTTTTTACGTTTTATTTCCCTCCACCTATGATGAGATCTATTGGCATTGGCCTCCCTCCTGTTCCTCCAACAATAGCTTCACTTTCTCTTTTGAGTCTGTACATCTTCCTTGGCTGATCCCCATTCCTGGATTGTTCTTCTTCATCATTTGCCCATCTTGCTTTCCTGACTTTTTTCAGGGCTCAACTAAAATCTTACCTTTTACAAAAAGCCAATCTTTCTTTAATGCTAGTGTTTTCACTCTGAGATTTTCTCTAATTAATCGTGGGTGTATTTTGTTTGAACACTAGTTTATTCATACTTCCCCTATTAGACTTTAAGCTCCTTGAAAACAGGGATTATTTTTGTCTTTCTTTTTCTAACTTGGCACATGGCCTGCCATATAAGAGATGATTAAGACAAGCTAGTGGGCCATCTTGACTACCTGCTTCTGGTTACTCTTTATCTTGGAAGGTTTTAACTCCTTGGTAATCTGGTTTAAGAAAAGCCTGGAAATAAGAAATATTGGGTCACCTTAGTCTTCATTCAATCCCTGATCTAGGGCTTTGGAAAAAGGGAAGGAGAGACCCTCTTATTCTCTGCCTGTGACAGAAGAAATCCTGCTGTCTCTGAAGGTTCTGTCTTGGTCTGGCTCCTGCTTGTCAAGAGCCTGAAAAATGAGAAGAAAAGAAAACTCAAATTATTGTTGTTTCTGATGCAAACTGTTGATTTCAATGACTGAGGTGGAACACTTTACTTCCATTAATTAGAGTTATACCTTTCTTCTCCTGCAAATTTTGGGACTCTCCTGTTATTAATGACCTTTTTGGAACTGTGCCCAGGACATAGAGATATTGTCTCTGGATCCAGGTAATGAGGTTGCTACTGATCCTGAACAAATGGGAGAAGTTATTTAATAATTACTCTGTACTATCTGTGGGTGACCTTTCATTTGTTGAGATGAGAGGCGTCTGTTTATCATAACTTTCATGTAGAAGAATTTAAGTTTTTTTTCAAGATTAGTTCTCTTGAACTAACTTAGGACTCAGGACTAACTTTGTTTTTGTCTAATAAAAAATGTTTCTACCTTAAAGGGCAGACAAAGGCAAAAGAAAAACAAAATCACTCAAGAAGGCTTTGAATAGTACTAAGGTGGAAGCTGTGTGTATGGAGAGAAATTTATGAGATCTGGTGGAGAAAAAAAATAATGAGACATAAAAATATATAGGGGGACAGTGGAGTCAAGGGGGAATGAAAAGCCAAGGATGACTTCTGAATAGCTAGAAGATTGATGAAGGCTGATGAAAACTTCATCAGAAACATGGAGAACAATAACAACCTGGGGGAGGAGGGGTGATGAAAGGTTTATGTAGGGACCTCATGAATTCCATTTTAGATATGTTGAGTTTAAGATATCTCTAGAACATCTAAATAGAAATATCTAAAAGTCAGTTGGGGATGTGGGACTGCAGCTCAAGATGAACATAGCAACTGGGGAGTCATCTATATAAAGCCTATAATAATAGAATCAATGGAAGCTGGAGAAATCACCAAAATGAGAAGAGAGAGACAGAGAGAGAGAGAGTCAGAGACAAACAGACATAGAGAGAGACAGAGACAGAGAGAAACATAGAGAGAATATGGGGGAATCAGGGAAGGATGGAGAGAGGGAGAGAGTTCCAAAACAGAATTTTGAAGGACATCATATTTAAGGATATATTGAAGATAATCAAGCAAAGTATATTGAGAAACATTGGTGAGACAGATAGTTGAAGAATGATGAACAAGTAATTTTCTAAAAGCTGAAAGAGAAGAGGACTTGTAAGAGGAAAGGGTGATCAACAGGATGATTATCTGCTGAGAGATCAAAAAGGATAAGGATTAAGAAAGGCAATTGGACAAGAGATTGGCAATCTTG
Source organism: Sarcophilus harrisii (assembly GCF_902635505.1). NCBI lineage: Eukaryota > Metazoa > Chordata > Mammalia > Dasyuromorphia > Dasyuridae > Sarcophilus > Sarcophilus harrisii. The sequence goes on from NC_045428.1 coordinate 493,196,176, forward strand.
GAGAGAAAAATTTCAATAAAGTAGTATGATCAGAATCTCAATAAGAAGTGAGTAGGAGGTAAGGAAATGGAAGTAATTCCAACAGATGACTATTTCTGGGAATTTGGCAGTGAAAGGAAAGAAATTTAGCATGGTAGCTTGAGGGGATAGCAAGGTGTAGTGAAAGTTTTTCTAAGGAAAAAAGGATTCCTGGCTATGTTTTCAGGCAGCAAAAAAGGAATAGGGCAGAAGAAGATGAGAGAGAGAAAAGGGATAAATGATCAATGAAGCAAGCTCCTGGAAGAGATGAGAGAGGCACAAAAGAAATAGAACATCTGGCTTTAGCAAGGAGAAAGCAAGCCCCCTTCTTGGAGATCAGAACAAAAGAGAGACTGGTGGGTGGTAGAGAGGGCTTTTGAGATGTGGAATTGTGGAATAGTATGTTTGGGGAAGCTGGATGTTATATTTTCTAGAGTTAGATCTTTGGGCTTTCAAGGCTTTCTTGAAAAGAATGGAAATAGCATTCCCATGAATGACTTGGAAGGATTATATTTAAGCAAGCAAAAAAGGCTAGTTGTTGTTCAGTTGTTTCAGTTATGTGCAACTCGTCATGATCCTTTTTAGGTTTTTTTTTTTTTTTTTGGCAAAGACACTGTAGTGGTTTGCCATTTCCTTCTCCTCTCCAGCTCATTTTGATAAATGAGAAACTGAGGCAAACAGGGTTAAGTAACTTGCCCAAAGTCACCTAGGCAGTAAGTGTCTGAGAATGGATTTGATCTCAGGAAGATGAATCTTCCTAACTCCATGACTGGTGCCCTTGGTACAAAAAGGCTAGAAGAAACAGCAATAAGGAGTAAAAAAGAAATAATAGGAACTTAATGGTTTGACTAGATGAACTTTTATCTAAGTATTAATTTCTACCACAACATTCTAATCATTGGTTATCCTGCCTTCACTTGAAGATACCTCAGTAGTGTAGAGTTATTATTCATAGCTTCTGAGGTAGCCTTTTGCTGGACAGTTATAATTGTTAGCAAGCTATTTGATAAGATTGGCTTGGAATTTCCTGTATTTAGCCTACATATGCCTCTCTGCCTCTCTGCAACTTCAACCCATTGACCTTCATTTCTCATTTGGAGACCAAGTGAAGAGTTTTCTAAACTGTGAGGAGTCTCCCACTCTTCCAGTCCCCAGTGCCATAGTAAAAAATATTGAATATTTTTGAGTACAATTCTTAGAGGGAGAGATTCACTTTTTCAACAAAAGCAAAGTTAAAGTCAACAACAATAAAAAGCAAGACTAAGCTAACAGAGTTACCCCAGTTATCTGTGTATTTGGCAATGTGATTGTTTTATGGTATGTCTAAATGAAGCAAATTTAAGTCAACTCATTTTGAATCATGATGCATGTCTTATTTCCCACTGTCACTGTCAGTAAGAATGGACTCATGACATATGAGAATTGTTCTATTGTGCTACTTGCTGTACAAGTGTAAAGTGTGTATATAAGCAATCTTTTCTAGAAGTTAAAAATACCACGCTGTTTGATATAGTTTACAATATTATTTTAAATACAAATATATATACGTATATGTAACATGTTATGCATATATTCACGTTTCATCTTTTTATATAAATATATATTCAATATTAAGTTCATCTTTTTAAAAGACCCTGCAACATTTAAAAAATTGAAATCGTTCAAGAATGGTAAGAAATCAAGAATGGAGATTTATAGATTCCAGTTTGACATTTTCACCAAATAAATTTTAATGTAATTGTGTTATATTTTCAAAAAGTGAATTGAAACTCTTTTATTAAGGAAAATATATAGTTTGAGAGAAAATCCACTAGAGTTACTAATATATAAAAAAAGAGAGATTGTTTAAATAGTGCAAATACAAAAGCACAAAGTAAAAGGCTAAAATTCAGAAAATACTATACATTATATTTGTCATTGGGATCACAGGTCTTGTTATTAATATAAATAAAAGAACACTAAATTTGCATTTTTAGAGTGCTTTGGCTGTAAATAGCATGGGACTTAAATTGAAATATCTTGGGGAAAGTGTACAGCCATAATACATTGACAAGACAGGAGAATTTTTCCAGAGAAAATTAGATTTTTTTTTAATAAGCAAAAGAAAATTTTTTCATGTTTGGTGAATCATGTACAAAAGTACTTCACATGGTTTCACTTTCAGATGATATAGTAGCAAGGAGAATTTGTCTAGAGATAGGAAGACCTTTGTGATCAATAAGCTGATCAACTAAAATCTTAATATTTGGCATTTCAAGTGGATAAAGCAATATATATGATTAACGATACTTATTTGATTACATATGTACAATATATTGTTGAAACCTATATTAGATAATAATTTATTTATATTCTTTCTGCTGTTAGAAAAAATACATTTGCAATATAATTGATGCATTTTTTAAAATGAAAATTATACAATGTGAGAAATTTATATGGACTTTGTTCTGACAGAGCTCAATTGATGTTAGGATGAAATGCAGGATTATAATTATTAGTTAAAAATATAACCCCCTTATGTAATTTTAATGCATTGCATGCTTCATAGATCAACACATGTTAAGAAATATGAGTGAAGAGCTACATAATTTTTTTTAGGTTTTAGCAAGAATAATTAGCTTTGTAAAAATAGCCCATTTAAAGGAAGGCTCTTTGCAAAATTGTGTGTCAGTATGGTGGCAAACCACAGGGCACTTTTATGGTGTTGTAAAACACACTGGCTTTCTCATGCCAAAATATTTCAAAGGGATTTTGAAAAGAAAGAAGAAATTGCCATTTTTCTTAGTTAAAATAATCAAGATCAAGCCAATTCCTTTTATAACAAAATTTCTCATGAAACTTACATATTTGTCAGATTAAAAAAAGTTGAATACTCTAAGTAACTCAAAGCAAGGTACTCAAATTTGTATGCTGATCCAGAAAGATAAAGTGATTGCATTCATGGGAAAAGTTGGTTATGAATAATATATCTATAAACTAATTTTTCATTTGTATCCAAATTTTTAAAAATGCCTGACCTGTAAATGAAACAGATTAAAGAGTTACTTATTAATCATTGATGGTTCTACAGAAGCAGTTCTCATTTTATTTTAAAGACCTATATATTTCTAAATATGAATGAATAAGGAACACATTTGCTGAGGACAAATATGGCAATTTGGTCTTATTCCATCTGAACAAGAATAGTTAATTGAAATAAATATTTTAACCTGAAAATATTATTATGTTTTGATTATAGGTGAATAAATAGTTTTCTGGTTTATTAAACACAACAATATAACTTTTTCTAATACTTGTAATATCTCATTTGTGTGAAATAGGGTTAGTTGTTATTAAAGAGAAAATATTGATCTTTATTAGTGGTTGAAAAAGAATTATGAATAGAAATATCATCAATATAACATGTTTTGTAAAAATTTGTTCTTTAAAAAAAAGGAGCCCAGCAACCTAGCAACATCATTAATGTGAGAAATGACTCTTTGCTTGGCCCTAACTAACAGAAGTAGCTTTAGATTTGACCACTGAGTGACCAGCCTCTTTACTGAGAAGTTCCTGTATACCCAATAATTAACTTGGTCAGCTTCATTTGGAGACTGGAAGGCAAAGTTAGCAGACTAGAAGCTAGCCAACTTTACTAATCACAGTATCCACTGTGGTTAGTGAGGGTGGGGAAAGCTAAGTCTAGATCACCCATACCAATTAACTATTTCTATCCATTCCCACATGTACCTGTGAATCAAGTACAGTAACTATAATTTTCTATGAGGATAGAGACCCAAGAGATATGGGCTCTTGATTGGTGTAACGTCTTGTTGCATGACTGAGCCATTATTGATGTGTGCCAAAGACTGAGAGATCCACATACTTTTATATGCCAGTGAGAAATAAAGTACCTGACTCATAATTGTTATGTTCCTTCTTGATATCTCCCCACTCACAAAATTATATTGACAATTCCTTCAATATTATAATTATTATTTTTAAATTACACATCTAAAAGTTAAAATAGATTTTATTGTTCAATCATTTTAGTCTTGTCTAACTCTTCATTATCCTCCATGATTCATGTTTTCTTGGCAAAAATACTGGAGTAGTTCACCATTTCCTTTTCCAGCTCATTTTGCAGAAGAGAAAACTGAGGCAAGCAGAATTAAATGACTTGTCCAAAGCCACACAACTAGTAAATGTCTGAGGTTGGATTTAAATTCAGGAAAATGAGTCTTCTTAACTCCAGATCTGGTGCTGTATACATTGTACCACCTAGCTTCCCTGGAATGGATTTTATAAATTAATGAATTTTTTCACCATTTTATTGCATATTTAAGAAAGCTATGGTATAACATTTTCACATGAATAAACTGGCAATTAAGACAATTATTTATGTAAATTTTTTATGACAAGTGGGGACATCTTCCAAAACAAAGTCATTACCATATAATGTTTGAGAGTCACTGAAGTAAAATAAGGGACAAATGTTCATTATGTGCCTATTTATTAAAAAAATACATAACATCTATTCTCACTTATATAGAAATAAACATATATAAAGGATGGGAGAAGAGGGAAAAAGTAGACCAAAGGGGCCAAAGAAAATTTAATGAAAGAAGGAGATCACCATCTTCTCCCACATACTCCCTATTCATGTTCTTGAAGAGAGCTTTCCTAACCATCCAATTCTTCCTATCTCAAAATAAATATTTCCAGTTGTTTAAAATTATCTTTGTATAGTATGGTCTTCTGTTTCCTCATATCCCTATACATTCTCCCCTAGATATCTTCAAGCATATCAGTGTCCTTGAAGCCCAGAAGTGAACATATTATTCCCAAAATGTCAGAGACCAGTGGTATGATCACCTATGTCATTCTGAAGGTGATGATTTTTGCTAATCTTCTATTGCTTATAGTGTTTCCATTTCCAAGCTTAACACTATTTGTGTGTGTGTGTGTGTGTGTGTGTGTGTGTGTGTGTGTGTGTTTATCTGCTAAGTTCACTAAAACCCTCAGATCTTTTTCACATGAACTGTTGGCTAACTGTGGCTATCACATTTTGAATTTGTTAAATGAAAGTTTTGAAATTATGTGTAGAACGTTACATTTATCTTGATCTTTTGTTGGAATTTTGACCCCACTGATGTTCCTATACCTCTTAGTGTGGTAATCCATCTATTCCTGCCTATTCAATTTGATTCTCATCCATGTCCTCTTATAAATGTTTCATTAGAAGGAACACAAAATACAACAGCAACTTTCTTTTAGGTTCCTTGATCTAGGAACCATGAGAACAATCTGTTGTTATTTATCATTTGTGATAACTTCATGATCATTCCACATTCTTTACTGGTCATGCATCTCTTTGATCACATTCTTTATACTGCTTTTCTTGCAGAATTCTTTTCAAGTAATCAGTTGTAGTCTTCCTTTTTCCTATTTAATGCCCCTTTGTCACCTTTTGGAAGACCTGGTATCATTACTATGAGAAATGATACCTTGCTTGGCTCTAACCAGCAGAAGAAACATCTTATTTAACCACTTAGTGACCAATCTTTATACTCAGAAGTTCCTATATCCAATAATTGTCTTGGTCAGCCACATTTAGAGACAGGAAGGCAAGTTTAGCAAACTAGAAGCTAAAATTTACTACATACATTATGGTTAGTGAAGGTGGGAGAAGCTAAGTATAGATCACCCACACCAGTTGACTATTTCTAATGTTCCCCTACTCATACTCCCCTATTCATGAATCAAATACAGCAATAATAATTAGATATAAGGATAGAGACCCAAGAGATCTGGGCTTTTGATTGGTGTAGTGTCCTGTTGTATGGCTGTTGATGTGTTCCCATGCCTCAATTGGTTAATCAGATTTTAGTTTTAGATACGAGAATTTATTAAGGTGTTATAATGAGATCAGTTACTACAAAATACTTTCCCCAAAGCCTGTGGTACACTTATTCACCAGTACATACAGAATCAATGGGAAAATGAGCTCCAATTAGGAGGTTATTGCACCACTTCAGAAAAAGGTGATAACTATCTGAACTCTAATGATTGTTATGTGAGTGAAAAGAAAGGCACAGATGTGGTAAGAATGTCTTAGAAATAGGTAGGATTGACTCTAACACAGTGATGGCATTTTGGGCCTTTTTGAGAACTATGGATAATAATTAACCTACAAGGATTGATTAGATTTGTAAATTAATTTGATAGAGGATGAAAGCAAATGAAGAGATGAGGATGACTTAGAAGTTTCATATGTGGTTGACTGGTCATCCTTGATAGATATCAGAAAGTTGGATTTAGGAGGAAAGATAATGAATTTTGTTTTGATGATGTTGAGTTTTGAGATGCCTCTGGGACATATAGCTAGAAATGCCTAATAGGAAAACATGTTGTGAGACTCGAGCTTAGTAAAAAGGATAAGGCTAGATATGTACAGCTTGGAGTTGTCTGTTCAGAGATGATAATTAAGAACATGGCACTGATGAAATCACAGAAAGAGAGAGAGAGAGAGAGAGAGAGAGAGAGACAGAGAGAGACAGAGAGACAGAGAGAGAGAGAGACAGAGAGAGGGAGGGGACAAGTGTTCCTAGGATAGAGCCTTGGAGTACACCTACGGTTAGGATTGAAGTCATAGATAATGATTGAGTAAAAAGAGACTGATGAGTGGACAGGAAGATAGAAAGAAAAGTAAGAAAGCAAAAGGGTCAAGGAACCCAGAGAGCAGAATGTTCTAAGTTAGCAATCTCAAAAGCAACAGAGAGGACAAAAAGGATAAGAACTGATTCAAGATAATTGGATTTGGCAATTAAGAGATCATTGGCAATCTCTTGGCTTTTAGAGACCTTTATAAATTGCCCCCTTCTCTCTTTTTAATCTTCTTACACCTTATTCCTCTATCTAAGAACACTTACATTCTTATTATTCCTTGCACAATATATTCTATATCTCAACTGCAGGAATTTTCAAGGGTTATCCGGTAAGCCTGGAATTCTCTGCCTCTTTGTCTCTGCCTCCCAGCTTCCTTTAAATCTCAGCTTCTCCAAGAAGCCTTTTCTGGTCTGCTTTAATGCTAGTGCCTTCCCTCTGAGACTATCTTTAATTTATCTTGTTTGTAAATAGTTGTTTGCATGTTCTCTCCTCTATTAAATTATAAACTCTTTGAAGGCTGATACTGTTTTGCCTTTCTTTTTAACCTCACACAGTTTGGAACATGGTAGGCACTGAATAAATGCTCATAGACTTAATGACTGGAGAGAGCAGTGTCAGTCAAGTGATGACTGGAATAATCAGTAATCATAATGGGATCTTGTATCTTTTTTTAATTATGTAATTATAAAGACAATCTGAGATAGAATAAAAATTTCAAAAGTCTACTTGCTCTCTTCTAATACCATCATTATATGTCTTCAATACATATATGAATTATTACCATATTTTTTTAAAAGATAGAAAAAAGGCATTCAAGACAATAACTACTAATGTTAACTTCATTATCCTTTTTGAAGAAAAATAGGTCTTCCCTCAGTCCTTTCTTATCTCTTTTTAAAGATATCTTGAAAGCCAGTTGCTCAATAAACTAAAAATTATGTCACTTTCATCACAAGCTTTTTCTGGGTCTACTTGATTTGGTCCAATCACTTTTCCCATCTTTGTTTTCTTTATTGGGATGTCTATTCTCATGCAGCACAGCAAGAACATTGGAGTCCAACTGTGTTGTCTCTACTATAATTGATGAAGAAAAGTTATTTATAAAAATCTTTATGGATCTTTTCCATTTTGTCTATATGTTGTTTTTCCCTTCAATTGAATCTTTAAATATCCTTTCAGTGATTTGGAGTATCTCAAGCAACCTAATAAATACTGCTCCAAATCCTCCACCATCCTCTTCCATAAGATTTTGTAAATATATTTATATTCTAAATCACTGTTTCCCTTGCCTGCCATAACTATATGCTTGACAAGGAGATTAAGTCATTGCTGGCTAAGGTGGTTTCTAGGCTCTTTTGGTCTCCTCATTGTGGCAATTGATTTACATCTATTAAACTTCTCTAGGAAATTGTAATAGTTTGTGTTGATGTGTATTCTTTTATCTCTCTCCCCACTTTTTTTGTATGTGTCAAGACCCTGTTTAAATAGGTCAGGTTGAAGTTGCCTTAGCTGAATGCCATCATTTCTTCTCATTTTTATTCTTTCTTCTAGTTTGGTATTGATTTTGCTCTTTGCCCTAACAAGCGAGTGGTCTGACTGTACACAGATGGCTGATTTGGAAATTACTCCCACGTTGATAGCCAGTCATTCCTTGCCTGTTAAAATATAATTGATTTCAATTTTTGTGATGTTATTTTTTGCTTAGCATTTCCAGTATTTTCTAAGTTTTTTTTTTCTTTTTTTAAGAAAAGGTATTTATAATACATAAATAGAAGACTTTTATGTAGCTTTTGACACCTATCACCCTGGAGCAAGTTTTATAATGTATTTTGTAGCTTTCTATGTTCACCTTTACAATGAATACATTAATATTAAAACATATATTGATTTGATTGATAAATTCCCTGAGGGTAGGAATTATTTAGTTTTTATCAATGTAATTTCTTGTTGTTACTGTTGAGTCCTTTCAGTTGTGTCCAACTCTTTTTAGCCTCATTTGGAATTTTTGTGGCAAAGATACTAGAGTGGTTTGCCATTTCCTTCTCCAATTCATTTTACAGATGAAGAAACTGAGGCAAGTAGGATCAAGTGACTTTCCTAGGTAGGGTCACACAGATAATAAGTTTCTGAGGCTGGATTTGGAATCAGATTCTCCTGATTTCAGAGCTAGTACTCTATCTATTGAATCACCTAGTTTCCCTTACATCATAGTAGGTAACTAAATGTTTGTTTATTTATATAAATTGAATTGAGTGTCTTAAGGAATTTCTCTGCCTCATTATGATCTGGAATATATTAGTACTTAAGCTACAATTAGGGGGCAGTTAGATGACATAGAGCACTGGGTCTGGAATCAGAAGACTCATCTTGTGTGCTGTGTGATTCTAAGCAAGTCACTTAATCCTGTTTGCCTCCTCATCTTAATGAAGCTAAAGAAGGAAATGGCCAAATCATTCCAGTATCTTTGCCAATAAAACATCAAACGGGGTCATAGACAATTGGAAATGATTGAAAAAGACAACACACACAAAAGTTGCAATTATTTCATGGTGGTCTATTTTACAAATGCTTTTCATGAGCAAGGTAAAAAAAAATCAGAAAAACAAATTTACCAAGAAATGTTGTTATTTTCACTTTAAAAAACACAAGCAAAGCAACATGGCTCATTTCTTTATTTGTTTTTGCAGTCTGTCTTCTTATTTCATTTATCACAGGATTATCTAGAATCCTTAAACATGGACCCTTTTAGTAGTCTCATGAAGCCTGGAGACCTCATCTTAAAAAGATAATTTTAAATGCATAACAAAATATAAAAACTAACAAAGGAAAAACAATTATATTGAAATATAGTTATCAAAAATATTTTTAAGGAAAAGTTTACAAAGTTTAAGTTAAAAACCCTTATGTGTTTTTAATGTATCATCAGAACCAACATGTAATCAGTTTAGATCAAAGAACCTTAACTTAGGGGCAGTAAACTTTAAAATATGTATGTATATGTATACAAAATATGTGTATATATATATATATATGTAAACACACGCATGTATAGATATATAAACCATGTTTATATAATTGATTCCCTTTCCAATCTTGTACATTTTATTTTGTGCATTAAAAACATCATTCTATGTTTTTTATTCATTTTTGCATTTCACTTTGTATTTTATTTATATCAAAGGAGATCAAAGATTATATTTATATCAAATTTTCAGATGAAGAAATTAAAATTATAGTTTAATAAAAAAATGCTCAAAATCACTATTGATCAGAGAAGTGCAAATTAAGACAACTCTAAAGTACCACTACACACCCTCAGATTAGCTAAGATGACAGGAAAAGATAATGACAAATGTTGGAGGGGATGTGGGAAAACTGGGACACTAATACATTGTTGGTGGAGTTGTGAACTGATCCAACCATTCTGGAGAGCAATTTGGGACTATACCCCAAGAGCTATCAAACTATACATACTCTTTGATTCAGCAGTGCTTCTACTAGACCTGTATCCCAAAGATATATTAAAAAAGGAAAAAAGGACCTATAAGTGCAAAAATGTTTGTAACAGCCCTTTTTGTAGTGGCAAGAAACTGGAAACTGAGTGGCTGCCCATCAGTTGAGGAATTGCTGAGTAAGTGATGGTATATGAATGTTATGGGATATTATTGTTCTATAAGAAATGATCAGCAGGAGGATTTCAGAAAGGTCTGGAGAGACTAACATGAACTAATGCTGAGTGAAGTGAGCAGAACCAGGAGATCATTGTACATGGCAACAAAATTTAGTGATGATCAATTCTGATAGACGTGACTTTTTTCAGCAGCAAAGTGATTCAAGCCAGTTCCAATAGTCTTGTCATAAAGAGAACCATCTGCACTCAGAGAGGGGACTGTAGGTACTGAATGTGGATCACAATATTGTATTTTCACTTTTTTATTGTTTGTTTACATTTTGTTTTCTTTCTCATTTTTTTTCCTTTTTGATCTGATTTTTCTTGTGTACTATGACACTTGTGAAAATATGTACAGAGAAATTGTATAAATTTAACATATTGGATTACTTGCCACCTAAGGGAGGGTGGGGAGAAGAGAAGAAAAAAAATTTGGAATGCAAGGTTTTGCAAAGGTGAATGTTGACTATTATCTATGCATATGTTTTGAAAATAATCAGCTTTAACAAAAAATTCTTTTTTAAATTAAAAAAGGCACCACTCTTAGAAAGGTCACTTAGGCTTCCCCAAACTACCAAATGGGTTCATTACACAAAAGGGTTGAGGATTCCTGCTCTATTAGTATCTTTACTTGGTCTCTGGGTAAAAATTCACACTTAATGTAGTTTTCTTGGCAAAGATTCTAGAGTGTTTTGTCATTTCCTTCTCCACTTCATTTTATAGATGAAGAAACTGAGGTAAACAGGATTAAGTAACTTGTCCAGGGCCACACAACTAGTAAGTGTCTGACATCAGATTTGAATTTAGGCCTTTTTGATTCCACTCCTGGCACTCTATCCACTGCACCAGCTAGTTGCCCCATGTCAAAGTAGTAATAGCTTAATTGATATTTGTGAGTAGTCTAAAAATATTGCAATTTTAAAATCTCTCTGCCCTCCCCGTCTCTGTCTGTCTGTCTGTCTGTCTGTCTCTCTGTCAATTATTGAAGAAACAAAAAAGAAACATTTTAAAATGTTCTTTTTTAAGGGTTTTCATGGCCAAATGATTCATTACCAAGTGTTGGCTCTATTGATAATGGGTCCTTAGTCCATTGTGAGGATCACTCTTGAATTTTATTCAGCATAATGGAACTTACTAGAGTTTGCATTCCATTTAAACATCTTTTGGGAACCCAGGGCCACCTCCATTCCATGACGAAACATCAGAGAAGGAAGTTGTAGAAGGTGCCTTTACAGTTATCCCTACCATTTCATCTTATTCAATTAAGTCTATTGCTTTAATCTGAAGAGAATCCTTTGGATCTGCAGTTTGTTATCCAAACTGTTAGTTATTGTTCCCAGCTTTGTGTCAGTCATAAATCTGATCAGCATGTTATCTGTGCCTTTATCCAAGTCATTGACAAAAATGTTGAAGAGAGTCGGGATAATTGGTTCAAGGACTTGAAAGCCTCTGCTAAGGAGTTGGCATTTAATGGAATAAATAATCAAGAGCCATTACCTACTGTGAGGAAGCTGCTGGTAAGACTGTGGATTTTGATTGAGTAGCTACTGAGTCAAGTGGAGTGGTTGGGGAAATTCTTTAAACTCAAAGTTTTCTATGGAAACAGCTACGTTTTAGAAAGATATGGATAAAAAAGACAGAGTATCAGAAGGGTAGAGATAGATTTAATCTACGTCAGGTAAAGGAATAACTCTATTGAGGAGATAGTCAATCTATTGAAATAAGAAACAATTTCCAATGGTCTATGTGTGTGAGAGAAAGGGAGAGTCCTTTGAATATTCTCTCTCTCTCTCTCTCTCTCTCTCTCTCTCTCTCTCTCTCTATATATATATATATATATATATATATACACACACACACACATACACACACTATATATACACATATACACTATAAAAGAGGAGAAGAACAATTAGGGTCTAATTGTGTTACTTGACAGAGAAGCTGGCAGGATGGGACAATCAGCTCCCCTTAAGATGCTGAAGGAAGGAAGAGGACTGCATCTCCCCATTTAAAAACTGTAGACAAAGGAAAAATTGTGGACAATGAAATGGTGGAGGAAGCATTAGGATCAAACTAGAGATATATTTTGATATGTCAACTTTCTTATTGTTCATTATTTTTCAGTCATATCTGACTCTTTGTGACCATATTTGGGGTTTTGTCAGCAAAGATATTGGGGTGGTTTATCATTTCCTTTTCCAAATAATTTTACAGATGAGGAAACTGAGGCATCCAGGGTTGCCCAGGGTCATATAACTAGTAAGTATCATATTGAATTCATGATGAGGAATCTTCCTGACTCCAGGTCCATTGCTTTATTCATTATACCATCTAGCTGCCTCATATCAGCTTAGCTATGACTCACATTCTGAACATTGCGTTTTTTATTTTATTTTTTTTACTTTTGCCCTAACTTTTTTTTAATAAAAGAGATTTGTTGTTTATATTTTATTTTAATTGGTAATGATAATAATAATAATAATAATAAACATTTATATAGCTCTTTAAAAGTGCTCTGCAAAATTATTTCATTTTGTCCTCACAATAATTCAGGGAGTGGTTATTATTATTTTCCCTATTTTACAGGTGAGGAAATGAGGCAATCAAAAGTTAAGTAACTTGTCCAACAACTAGTCAAGCACTAGTAATTATCTGAGGCAGGATTTGAATTGATATCCTTCAGACACTTACTAGCTGTGTGAGCAAGTCACTTAATCCATGTCTACCTCAGTTCTCTTAACTGTAAAAATAAATTGGAGAAGGAAATGGCAAACCACTGCAGTTTGCCTCTACCAAGGCAGAGCATTGGCCCTGGAGTCATTAGGACCTGACTTCAAATTTGGCCTCAGATACTTAACACTTTCATAGCTGTGTGACTCTAGGCAAGTCACTTAAACCCAACTGCCTTGCAAAAGAAGAAGAAAGAAGAAAAAGTCAACTCCAAAAAGAATAAAGAATCATATCTACCAAACAACAACTTTCCGATTCGGATACAATATTCTGCCTACTGCAACATCTAGCTGTTGGTCTTCATTGATTGATCAGGTTTAGGCAGAAGGAGATACTTTAGGAGTAATAATTACTTCCAAGATCTCCTGACTTTTATCCCAGAGTGCTTTCCATTATTTCAAGTGACTCCCTTATATCCATTTGCCATTTCCTTCTCCAGCTCATGAGGAAACTGAGGCAAACAGGGTGAAATTCCTTACTCAGGATCACACAGCAAGTAAGTGTCTGAGGCTGGATTTGAACTCAGAAAGATGAGCCTTCCCACCTTGTATTTCAAAGCTGAAAATCAGTTCTACCTACAAAGTAGACATAAATTTCATCTCCTCTTCAGTCTCCTGGGCTTGGTCAACACACACACATACATACACCCCCCCCCCCCCCCCCCCACACACACACACACAGCCACAGAGAGGTGGGGTTGCCAAGTCTTCCAGCCTCTGTCCTTTCTGGGGATTGCAGTCCAAAGCCTTTTACAAAACTGTCTTCTGAAGGCCCCTTGGCTGTCCTGTTTGTAAAACCGTTCACAGTCAGCCTTGCCTTTCATTTCCTTAATCTTAAATTGCATCAAAAAGGGAGAGATTAGAGGTAAAACCTCAATAAAGGACTGAACAAAAGCCTGCTCCCACATTGGATTCTCACACCTAGCTCTGCCTTTTTTCCCCTCCCTCTTGTCTGACAGACTGAGTGTATGAACCTCTATTTTTTTTTAAACTTAGATTAAAACACTATTTAGAAAAGGCCATGCAAGTTTGAAGTCACCTGTGGTTCATACATTAAACATCAAATGTACATTAACTGTGAATTATGGTCAGGAAAAGTAAATCCTTTAATGCCGTTTTCTGTGTTCCACTGGCTGTAGCTTAGCATTAATGGCCCTCTTTGCGACTCAGTCAATGGATGGACTACTTTGGCTGCTTCTTAGTATTTTTCAAGTATTCGTTGCCATTCAGGATTTCCTCTCTGCCCCACTGCAAACACAGGGTCCTGAGAGAGCAGAGAGTTCTTGTGATAGGTGTGTGAATCTGGAGGATGATCTACCTGAGTACCTTCTTCTACTTGAGCATTTTGGAACCTTTTTTTTTTTCTTTTGGTTACTACTTTGTGGTTCCTATTTAACACCACAGTCTCTAGTCTTCTCACTATCCTGGCTGCCCTCTTCAGAATGTGTTCCATTTTTCAGATAATATGGCTCTCATTTTGAGCTTCCTAATTTTTAGCAAATTTTCCCTTTTATTAATCCATCCCTTTTATTTATTTATTATTTAATTAATATTAATTAATAATTAATATTAATAAATAATAATTAATTAATATTATTTATTATTTATTTATTAACCCATCCCTTTTATTCTTCCATCTGGAATTATATAGGAAAAAAGTCAAATTACTCTTTCTCAGAGTATTCATATATATACATATAGTACTTCTTTATATGTGTTTGCAAAGTCAATTTATGGAAGTCAATTTAGGAAAGGGACCAGTTGTACTTAGATCAAGGTATTCATCAGAATGTAGTATGTGGATAGTTAGGAGGAACCTGGATTATTTTGTCAAGGAATCTTAAAGGAACCTCAAGGGATGTTTAGTTCAGGTTCCTACTGAAAGTGAGCATCCCCTGATAAATAGTCTTTCAGCCTTAGCTTGAGCCCTTTCAGTAGTGCTTGATAAATGCCTATAGACAGATTGAAGGGTATGAAGGGATACAATTTCTCAGTCTCTCAGAGTTGGAAGAGACAATGGCCACCAAACTCAAAATATACATGAATAGGAATCCCTCTCTAGGCAAATAGAAACAGGATCCTTGTGGGCCTCATATCGACTTAGAATACCACATGTTAACATTATCTGTCTTGTATTGTATTTTCATTTATTTTGTTAAATACTTCCCGGTACATTTTTATCTGTTTCCCACTTTACTTGAAGACTACCAGTTTGACAACTCTGTCCACAACATTTATAGCAAGTGGTCACTTAGGTTCTTTTGAACATCTTCTCAAGAGACTCATTGAACTAGATAGTAACAAGTTTTCCTTTCAGGGAACTGAAATCTGCCTCTCTGCAACTTCTATCCATCATTCCCAGGCCTGCTTCCTGGGTTTGGCAGAACGAGTGTAATTCTTCCTTTGCATGACAGGCCTTTAAATACTAAAAGACAGCTATCATGTTCCACCTAAGCCTTCTGTTCTCCAGGCTAAACAGGTAGTGGGGTGCAGTGGGAAAAGCACTGACTTTGCCTTCAGAGAATTTGGGTTAAAATCTTACCTTCATCACTTACTACTTGTGTGACTTTAGACAAGTCACATAACTTTTTTTTAATCACAGTTTTCTCATTGTCCAGATGAAGAGGTGGGGTTAGATGGCAGCCAAGGTTTCTTTCAGCTCTAAATCAAATATTCTATATTTTCCTAATTGATATGATCTCTAGTCTTTTCACTATCCCAGCTGCTCTCTTTGTAATATATTCTAGTTTATTAAGGTCTTCTAAAAAATATGGCACTCATTTTGGACTTCCTAACTGTTAGCAAGTTCTTCCTTATATTAATCCAAAAAAATGTGCCTTTATTTATTCTTCCATCTGGAATTATACAGAAAAAAAAATCAGATTCCTCTTTCTCAGGGTAACCATACATACCTACATAACCATACATACATATATGAAGATATTTGTCATGCTCCTCCCTCTCTCCTTATAAGCTTCTCTTTTCCAGTTGTAAAATCCTCACTTCTTTGGAATTTTCCTTCTATGATTTCCTTCATTTGAAAACACATCAACAATAGCATTTTAACAATGCAAATGGAAAGATGGAGTAAGGATGGCAGAATTATTAACAGTAGGCTGAACATGCCGACAAATTGTTTGACCTTAGCAACCCGTGAAACAGAATATAATATTAGACCTGTAGTAAGCAAAAGGGGGGTACAACATTAATTAACATAATCAAAAAGGGATTTTTTTTTTCATCACAATCTTAGCACCTTGATTCTGAGGGCAAAAATCAAGTTAACTCCATGGATTTCCTGTGATCAGTGGGGATTTTCCTTTAACTCCAATTTTGCTTCCTGGTTTATGGTTAGGGCAAGAGATACTGTGAAACTACTGAAGTGCCCCAAATCTGCAGAAATCTGTTTGCTCATCTGGTGAATGAGGAAGTTTGTATTAAATAATCTCAGAGGTTTCTTGATGACTGCCTGTAACGGATGCTACAGAGAGTCAGTTCCTGCAAGGGGTGGAGGGTTGGATTAGACAATTTTTGTTGTTCAGTCATGTCCAACTCTTCATGACCCCATTTGGGGTTTTCTTGGCAAAGATACTGGAGTAGTTTGCCATTTCCTTCTCTAGCACATTTTACAGATGAGGAAACTGAGGCAAACAGGGTGGAATGTCTTGCCCAGGATCACCCACCTAGTAAATACCTGAGGCTAGATTTGAACTCAGGAAGATGAGTGTTCTTGGCTCCAGGGTCAGTGCTTTATCTGTTGCACCACGGAGTTGCCCCAGATGACATTTAAAGTTGCCCTGATCTATATCTGGTCATCGAATCCAGGTGACTCTGGAGGATCAAGTGAAGCTAATGACTTTGCAGCCTCCCTCACTTAAAGCCAATTCACTTGGATGTCATGGCATCATCTCCCTGATTTCATGGTTGTCTTTGAAAACAAAGGATAAAACCACAACAAAAACGTCATTCAATTCTTCCACAGTTATTAGATTCCTAATTCTAGAGTGCCACTTGCTAGTCATCTTCACTGGGCACCAGGGAAGCTAGGATTAAAACAAAGTGCCTTTTCCCACTTTCACCCCCTACTCACCTGCTGTCTTCTTGTTTTCTCTGCCTCTGGTTGGGATCCTGAGTGAATATAATGGGTGGGAGTTGAGAGGGAGCTCAGAGGAGAAGGGATGAGGGATGTTCAAGCTTTGTTTCTGGGATTTCACCTGATAACTATATATATTCAGCTGTGCTATCCCATGGAACCTCCATCACCCTACGTAGACATACAGGGGATTTGCTTGAGATCTACCACAAATATAACATTGCTACAAAGGAAAAGAAAGGAAAGTTTCAGTTCATCAGACTCATTCTTATTTCTTCTTTCCTGCAGGCATCAGGTACTTTATAAACAGGGAAATTGGGTTTCAGAAATAGCACCTGTCGGAGGAAGTCAAGCACCCCTTCCCTGCCCCCGCCAGCACCAAACGGTCTTAATTAACTTTGGACACTTCTGCGCCTCACACTTTATTTCTGAATGTTATTGAAAGTTGTCAGAACTTGTCTCGCTTTTTCTTTTATTATTAATGTGTAAATACAATGCCTCGGGAGTGTTACTAAAACACAGAATCTAATCCCGAGAGATTAATTTATGAACGCAGCATAGGGTGAAGCTCCAGCCCAGTGACAGCCGATCGCTGTTGCTGAGAGACACAAGCACTGGCCCCACAAACCTACAGGGATCCAGAAGACAGGAAAAACAGAGAGAGGACAGAAAAGGAATATTCTGATCCTCCACAGTTATCCACGATGCTTATTTTGTCCTTACCCAAGAAAGCTGTGGAGAGAGAAAATTTCCCGGGGTCTGTCTGGAAACACGTGCTTTTCTTGGGGACAAATTCCCTGGGAGAATCAATCAATACATCATTTCATGTATGTAATGTAAGCTTCCTGAAGCCAGGGATTGTTTTTTTTTTTCCCTTATGTCTGAATCACCAGCATTTAATAAGTAGGTACTTAATACATGCTTATTTTGAATTAAACATTTTACAGACCACCTTCTTCTTTTTTGTGTCTTTTCAGGCTCTTTGTGAGATTTGGGATGAGAACAGATCGTAATTACTTAATTATCTTAGAGAGCTTACAGCCTTCTTGTGGAAGCAGCATTCTTATAGGATGATTAAAAAGTGAAACAAGTCTGTAGATAACAGATTGTGTGGCGTAAACAATAAACACCATCAGAGCTAGAAGTATAAAACATCAGAGCTGGAAGAATTCTTAGAGAGCATTCTAACCCAAACCCTTCATTTCACAGATGAGGAGACTGGATCTCAAAATAGGGGAGGTTATAGAGTAAATTAGAGGAAGAGTCTAGAATTGGGTCTTTTGATTTTTAGCCCAGGACTCTTCAGCACCCTAACTCAAGAGAGAGTTCATTTCTGGCAAAGGTGCTCAAGTTTATGGGAAGAGGAGAACCTGGGTCTCTTCAGCATCCTAACTCAACAGAGAGTTCGTTTTTGGCAAAGGCGTTCAAGTATTTGAAGGAAGAGAGCCTGGATCTAATCCTTGCTGCCATTGGATGACAGATTTGGAGGCAGAAAAGTCCAACTCTTTGGTTTTATAGATGAAGAAACTGAGCTTTGCAAAGGTGAAGTCTCAGCCAAGGTCACACAAGTAGTAAATGGCATTAAGTGTAATGTAGCACCTATGATAATGTAGGTCTCTGGGGACTTCTGTGGAGTCTCTTTCTCTGGAGCTGACTTATCTTGAGACCAATACCAATGGTGTCTATCAGCCATGCTGGAGCTCTCAACACTAAAGGAAATGGATTCTTTCATGTTTGGATTCTCACTGGCTATGGAAGGGGAGGAGCTGCCCAGGTGAGTGCACAGCTGCAAGGAGCAGTGCTTAGAAGGGCAGTGAGGGTGTAGATGTAAGGGGGGGGGGGGCTTTAGGTGAGGCTTCAGAAGGTTCAAGGGGTATATTTGAGGACATAGAACTGATGGCTGCCTCCGGGGAATTGGGGACAGGGTGGGCAAGGGAAAGAGCACTGATGGGTGCCAAGGAGAGGAGCTTATCAGCTCTAGCAGGCAATATGCAGTCACTTGTGAAGTTCAGATAGATCTGTCTACAAGTCATAGGAATTACAGGTGTGTCCTCTCCCTCCCTCCCTCCCAGAACCTTCTAAGAGCAGCGTCTGAGTATTTTCCTCTTTCCCCTGTTTGCTTTTCCAGGTGAAGAGTTCAGTAGCATAAAGGGAGCTCTGGACCCATGGGGAAAGGGCTGAGGGGCAGGGTAGCTCTGAGCTCCCAACTCTGGGGCTCAGGGAGTGGCTGAGAAGGAAGGTTCCAAAGGAGGGGCACAACAAGGTCAGCGGATCGTGGCCAACCTTCACCAGGCAGGGAGAGGGCTGGCTCTGGGCAGGCCCAGCCTGCATGGGGTGGATGGATGGGGGAAGAGGGCCCTCCCCACAGTCCAGCCGTTTACTCCCAGGCAAAAGGCATAAAAATAGATGGAGTCCATTCCACCGAGTCCTCATTACTGCAGGAGGCAGCCAGTGGGGCCGAGGCAGAAGGAGCCTGCGCTGAGCCCCGAGAGCAGCCGTCCAGTGGCCTGGCTCTCCACTCCCCTCATCAGAGGGGTAATCACTGTCAGGATGCTGACAGGTCCTGGGGAGTGGTTGCAGGGCATGAGCCGGCTGGAGCTGCAGCAGGGTGATTAGAAACACCAGCAGACACCCGTGCTGATTTGGAGATGAACAGAACAGCCTTATTCTCTTCTCCTGAACCTTTTTTCCCCCTTTCTTTTTTTGCTTCCTTCTCTCCCTCCTTCTGCTTCCTTGTGAAATCCACAGAGACTGCTGCACAGAGCAGAGGTACACCTACATACTCCTCCTCTCTCTCTCCCACTGGCCCACTTCTGTCCACACTATTCCCTCAGGGCCGGATCAGCAGCATTTCAGTTCTGTTCTATCAGCTACAGACACCCTTCTCTCCTTTCCCTCCCCCCAGAAAGCATTGGCTTGGGCCTTTGGAAGAAGGAATCACAGGAGTGGGGTGGGAGAATCCCATCAGGGTTTGGTTCTGCAGCCCATCTTCTCTGCAGATCTCTGGAGCCCCAGTAAATCCTGAGTCCATCCTTCTTCATTAGCAATGGTGCATTTCAATCTGGTTTTCCTCCTTGAGGTGTGGTGAAGAGATATGTGTGATCTTCTAGTCCAGGGAACTCTCCAATCAATCAGACTTCCTCAGTCTCCTCTGCCACTCAGAGCACACTGCAGCTCAGTTCTATGGGAGATAATTCCTTTTCCTCAGCCCCTTCACTCCAGCCTTCCTTATTCTGCCCATCACCTCTCCCCAAACTCCACATTAACCTATCCCTTTGTCCCTGTTATGAAGGATGCCATAAGGTTACACCAATATCCTCTAAAACAGATATAGGAGCAATGGGCAGAAGTTGAAAAGAAGCAAATTTAGTTGTGTTAACAAGAAAGACTCCCTAAAAACCGGAGCTGTCCCCAAATCCAGTGGATTGCCTGAGGAGTCAGATAGTAACAAACCCCTTCCAGGAGGTCTCCACACAAATGTTGGCTGATCACTTGTTGAGAATGTTACAGATGAGATTCTTGTTCAGATATGGCCTCTGGGATTCCTTCACATGCTGAGATTCTGTGATTCTCTTTAATACCCTATGGATTCTGGTAGAAGGGATAGGAGCTAGGGGGATGAGCTTAGACATCCTTGCCCTATCATGCAGCTGGGAAAGCCATATTCCCAGACCGCCTTCAAAGCAGCATACCATCAGCCAGCTGCAGACAGAGGCCATGGCCCCAACTGCTCACCACCCATTAGCCTGGTGAGCAGCAGGCAGCAGAGGCTTCTTCGGGGCTCAGACAAACAGGGCAATTGAAGGGCTTCTCTTTGGAGTAGTTGCCAAACTAATCTCAGCCAGACAGCAGCATGTCTCCTCTTCAGCTCTCAACCCACTCAGCGTAACACTTCAGATGAGGCCCTATCCCCTCTTTGGGAGTGGTGATTAACCCTTACAAATGAGTTTTGTTTAGAGGGCCATTTCTAGGAGAGAAAGAAAGAGGGAGGGAGAGAAGGATTGGGAGGGAGGAAGGGAGAATGAGAGAGAGAGAGAGAGAGAGAGAGAGAGAGAGAGAGAGAGAGAGAGAGAGAGAGAGAGAGAGAGAATGAGAGAAAGGGAGAGAGTGGGAGAATGAAAGAATGAGAAAGAGGGAGGGAGGGAGGGAGAGAGAGAATGAGAGAGAGGGAGAGAAAGAGAATAAAAGAGAGGGAGGGGGAGAGAAAGAAAGAGAGAGAATGAAAGAGAGGAAGAGGGGGAGAGAGAGAATGAAAGAAAGGGAGAGGGAGAGAGAGGGAGAGGGGGAAAGAGAGAGAGAGAGGGAGAAGGAGAGAACGAGAGAGAGAGAGAGAGAATATGAAAGAAAGGGAGAGGGAGAGAGAGAATGAGAGAGGAAGAGGGAAAGGTAGAGAGAAGAAGAGGAAGAGAAAGAGGAGGGAGAGAGAGGGAGAGAGGGTGAGGGGGAGAGGGAGAGAAGGAGGATGAGAGAGAGAGGGAGTGAGAGAACGCCTTCAATTTGCTGTTTGTGCTGATTGTTGACTGTGTGGGGGTTGGTGAGGTCAGCTGGTGCCGCCAACATCTCATCCACCAGTCCCAGATAACCAATCTGGATGGAAAGCTTCCAAAAAAGCTTTTTTTACATATCTCCGCCCAGTGGGCAGAGCTGCCTCCTTGTTTTTGCCTCTTTCTCCTCAGCCGCCCAGGAGCAGTAGGTCCCTCCATCTTCTCAGAGGTCACTGACATTTTTTTCTTGCACTCCCCTCCTGCCCCTGTAGTTTGGAATCTGTTATCAGGTGTCTTCCTTTTCATTCCATCCCCTTCTTGTTCCTGATGTCACCAGCCATGAGAACTAGCATGCCAAACTTGAAAGACTGCTGTATTTGGAGGCAGGAAATCTGAGTGTAAATCCTGACTCTTTCTATGTGATGTTAGACAAATCATTAAATCTCCATTTCCTTCATCAGCCTAATTCATGCAGGTGAGAGTGACAAAAGGGCTTTGTTTTTAGAGAAATAATAGGAACTAATGGAAAAAGCAATGGATTAGAAGTCGGTAGAGACTTGAGTTCAAATTCTTCCCCTTAAATTCACCAGCTCTGGTGATCATGGACAAGTTTCAGAGCTTCTATTTCCTTGGGGGAATCAAATGAGATTAATGTTTGGAAAGTGCTCTGTAAACTTCAAAACACTATATACATATCTACTGTTTTTATGAGTAAGGAAGATCTTGGTGCAATTGTAGGAGGGAGCAGGAGATTAACATCCTCTTCTTTCCTTACACTGGCACAGTGGCCTCTAGGAATACCTTGCTTTGCCAACCTGGCTCTTAGCAAGTAAGTTGGGTCTATTAATGATGTTGATCAATCTGGTGCCTTGACTTCTCCTTTGAGTAGATTCTCAGCTCTCTGGGGTTTCAGGGACGACTTTTCTTTCTTTTTTTGTATCCCTCACTCTTAATATACTCTCTTACATATAAAAGGCACTTCATATTTGCTGAACTAAATTGGATTGGTATGGTGGAGACATAGAACTAAACAGATGAGTACTCAGAGCACACGGTCCAAGGACAATGCCTTTGATTTGTGACCAATATCAAGGGAGATGTACATGTAGGTTAAAGGGATTCTTGTCTGACTTTTCACACAGAAGCTGGCTCAGTCCAAACTGTTCCTAACAGATTCTAACAGATTTACTAGGGCCCCTTGGCAGCTGTAGGCCTATTTGGAAACAATAAGTTGCAAGCTTTTTGTAAAGTACACTTTCAAGTCCCAACTTTTATTTGAGTCAACCCTACTTATTTAAATAACTTTTTTCCCATAATTTTCTTGTATTGCTTTTTTTTCTCCTAATTTTTCTTTGATCTCTCTCATTTGATTTTTGAATTGCTTTTTAAATTCTTCTAAGAACTCTTTTTGGGTTTGTGACCATTTGATGTTATTCTTTGGGGTAGGAAGTGGTTTTATTTTACCTCACTGTCTTCCTCTGAAATGTACTCAGATCGTCTTTTACACCAGAACAGCTATAATGGTCAGGCTTTTTTCCCTTTGCTTACACATTTTTATTTTTTTTTTGTTTTGTTTTGTTTTATCTTAGCAACTTTTTATTATAATCAAGTTTTAATCCTGAGTTGTAGCAAGTCACTCTTCAGTGTTCTCAGCAATTCTCTCCCATTTAAAGATGCAGAGAAGGTATTGACTTAGATTGAGTGAATTAAATTCTTCATCCAGGTTTTCCTGATATCATTGGAAACATAGGTCCAGTCCCATTCCTATGTTGACTCTGTACCTCCTTCAATAGTAAGAGCTGGAGATACAAATACAAGTGAGACAATTCTTCCACCTTGAGGAACTTCCATTCTAATGGGGAGATAGAACACTTAGAGAAAGAGGGAGGTAGCCTGGAGAGTGGAGGTCTAGACTGTCACTCTATGAGCAAAATCATAGAGTAGTAAATTGCCACAACTGAACCCCAGCCAGTCTCACTCATCAGGAAGGATTTTTTTCCTCTGAATTTAAACTTGGGGCTTTCTTAGTTACTGAGTTATATGGAAGCAGAGCAGATGCCAATGAGCTTCTACCATGTAAACTTTGGTACATTGTTGGATGGTTGAGCAGGATGTGAATCATGGTGTGGGGGGAGTGAAAGATTGTTAGTTAATTAGGTTTTTACTTTCTCCCATCAACCAGCCAGTGCGTTGGATTGAATTGAATTGAACTGTATCATTTTTGGTTCCCTTGAACCCAGACTTTAAACTGCACCGAGGCTTCGGATGAAATAGGTATTGACTAATAAGGACAGGAAGGAAGGGAAAGAAAGATCTCTACTGCAGCAACCTGTCAGCTCTTTCCATGTCAGGGGAGACTCTGGGAAGGGGAGAGTTAATCGCCGACCTCCTTCAGAAAAGAACAAAACCCAATAGCATTGGGAGAAGCTTAAAAAGGAACCCACCCACAGCTCCCGCTACAAATGCTTTTAGCCGCATGTTAAATCTTCCCTCTAATGGCACCCCCTGTTAAACGAGATATGTCACCCGACCTGAGGAGGCTGACTTGAAAGGCAAATAGTTGGAAGTGATTCCACATGTTATTAGTAGGAGCTGTTCTCACATTTCCGGCAAAAATAATGGAGCTTGGGCCTGAAGAGAGAGATGACTAATACCTCCCCATTACTGACCCTGGGGCTGGGCATTGCACTGTAATCCTGGTCATTCTCCTGGCTCTGGGAGAATGATTTTCTGTACTTCCTCTACTTTTTACTGGGTGGCCCAGTTAATGGAGGACACAGAGCCTGTCGGGAATGAGGTAGATATATATCTTGTTGCAGGCTGAAGGAGGGTCTATGTAGAAATCAGTTTGGTTTGTTCCCTTGAGCTACGATCACATCAAAACTATTCCAGACAAGATGGGACTGTATTTGGTCCTGAATATGTCCAGGGAATACGAATTTTATTATCTCTTTCAGAAGACTGTTCCAGCATTTTCTAACATTTACTTCTGGGAAGATCTTCCTTGGATCTGACCATAATTTCTCTTGCTACAGTTTTAATTGATTCCTTCTTTGTCTTCAGTGGGAAGAAGAACTGCAGAAGAATACAGTTGAATGTGTTCCTTAGAGATCAATGAATCTAATTCTACATTTTAGAGAAAAAGATATGAAATAACTCGTCCTAAATCCCATAGCTGATAGAACAGATCCTACAACCAGTATAGAGAATAATCAAATCTCAGAATTGGGAGGGACCTCAGAGGTCATTTAGGCTAGCCTATAACCAAACAAGAATCTTTTCTGTAACATTCATGTCTTTAGAATTTTTTCTGTAAGACTCTATTCTTAGAGTGTTTGAAAAGAATATAGAGGGGCTCTGCTGGAGTTTGAATCTGGGATCTTTCCCACTCTAAAACTCTAGGCCAATGAACCATTTATAGAAGTTATCACCATATGCCATATGAAAACTCTTATCTAATATCAAATAATCAGCCTTGAAGACCATTACTAAGTAGCCCCTCCAGACTTTTGTTTCTTTTCCCACTTAGTGAAAATTATGATTCTTCTTTCAGCTGTTGGCCAGAAGCCTCAGAGAGGTCCAGCGTTCCCAGCCAATCTTTGCAGCAAAGTGTTAGCACCCCACCTAACAAAGATAAAGAAGCTCAGTCAGAAGGACTGAATCCTTGAGAGAAAGTCCTATCTGATAGTTTCTGCTGAACCATCATTTTCTATTCACTTTTTCTACATAAACAATCATGAAGAGTTCACAGACATAGGAATGATCCCAATGCTTCTTTTTTGTACCACTAACTCATCAGGCTCCCCTTTCAGGCAGACAGGAAACATTAAATTCATTTGAGTGATAAGTCATACACACACTTCTTTGCTCAGTTCTTCTCATTAACTCCTATCTTCCTAGCCTCTGGCTTTGTAGGTCTTAGAGGGTGCTGTTGTAGGTGAGACCTTTGTGTTGTTTTTCCACTACCATCTTTTTTTTTTTTTGGCAAGATCTCTGCTCCCGCTATGAAACTCTAATGTGATTTATTTCTTCACTTTAGAACATTTACTTTCTATCGTATAAATATTGGGCTGTGGGGGCTGGAACTCTTGCTTTATGCACAGAGCAGTGACAGCCATGATGGCAAGTTTATTTTTAAATAAAAATGGGAAAGTTACGAGACTCCTAAGGCTTTTTTTTCTCATTCCAGAAAAAGAAAGGGGAGAGAGAGAGAGAGAGAGAGAGAGAGAGAGAGAGAGAGAGAGAGAAGAAAGAATAAGAGATGAAGAAGAAAAGATAAGAAAAATATAATTTATGCCTGCAGTTTCATTTTTCATGGTTTCCTGTTTTCTTCTTCTGTTCTCTTTCCCCCTTCCCTGGTGGGTAGCTTCTCTTTGAAGAAGGGAAAGGAGTGATTACTTTTAAGAAGGGAATAGGAGCTATGTTGAAGCCATGCATTAGGCACGCAGCCCTGAGTCAGTCCCATGCATGGTAAAATATTACCTTAATAACATACTCACAGAGAACTATGTGTAAATGGTAACAGCTGCTTTTGTGATGACCATATTATAAATGATTGCAGCCCTGATCATTAATAATGCATTTCGACAATAACAACTTGATTCAAGGGAAGAAGTATGGCCTTTCATTATTTCCTGGCAAAAGAATCCAATCTTGCTGTTGTACAAATGGAGCCGGCCAAGAGATTGAAAACATCTAGCAAGGCCTACTAAGAAGAGGCCTGTTTTAAATAATAATAATAATAGTTAACATTTATATTAGGCTTTAAGTCTTGTAAAGTGTTTTAAATAAATTATCTCATTTAATGGTCATAATAACCTTGTGAAGTAGATGTTGCCTTTATTTCAATTTTACAGATTGGAAAACTGAGGCATAGAGTAATTAGTGACTTCCCTGGGGTCAGACAGCCTGCAGGTATCTGAGACTGTCATTGAATTCATCTTCGGGATTCCCCGAGTCCAGTATCCTATCTACAATCCAATCATTTTGTCTCACTAGGCTGTCTTGTTGGTCCTTTGGAGAATATAGTTAACTTTTATTGTTGCTGCCCCTTGTGTCTAACTCTTTGTGACTCTTTTGGGGTTTGCTTAGCCAAGATAATGAAGTGGTTTGCCATTTCCTTAAGGAACTGAGGCAAGCAGGGTTAAGTGACTTTCCAAGTGTCACACAGCTAGTAAGCATCTGAGGTTGGATTTGAATTCAGATCTTCCTGACTCCAGGCCTGTCTCCAGTGCTCTACACACTGTGTCACCTCCTTGCCCCTCACTTTCCCATAAATCATTTGTTTCTTCCCCCAGGAGAGGAACAGATCTTTTCAAATTCATGATGTTTATAGCTCACAAAATAGATTCACAGAACTTTAGAGCTGGAAGGGATATGAGGGAATATCTAACTCATTTCTCTTGTTTGACAGATGAAGATTCTCAAGAGATGTCAAGTATGCTGCAAATATCGAAGCATTATATAAATGTTATCTCTTGTCTTTGTCATTAGTACTAGTCTAGAGAAAGTGAGCTCTCTCTCGTGGACTAGAAGGGTGTGATAGTTTGAAGGTGGACCTGATGTGTAGGATTCTAGAAATTTTTCTATAGACTTTTGTCTGTTATTTTGCTTACTAAGGAGTATGGAAATCAAGCAATCCATCAATCAATAAGTTTTCATCAACATTGAAGTCCTGCCCAGAAAAGCAAGATCTTCTGCCTGAGTCCAAAGTCAACACTCCATTTCTTCCTGTTAAGTCCTGTGATGGGCCGGGGCCTAAAGCACACAACCCCTCTACTGTAAGAGTTTATAGTCTAGTTAGAGAAATCCAAAACACACACACACACACACACATACACACACACACACACATTCAGAACATTTAGAGAGTAACATGCAACAGTACAGAATCAAGAGGAAGGAGAAGAAAAAACCATTATATTTGGAATTAGAAGGCCTAGGTTTTAGAGCCTACTTTTTTATTAACTGTGTGGCCAAAATAAGGCATATGTCTATTTTGGTCTTTAGTTTTCTCATCTGTAAATAAGAAAGTGGGATTAGATGATTGCTAAGGTGCCTTCCAGTTCTAAATTCTATGATTCTTAGGAAGTTCTCTATTGTGAAATTGTTGTAGACTAAAATGTGCTACTGCAGGTGAAAGACAGAGGAGAAAGAGATAAGTGGAAGAGAGGAGAAAGGGGGAAGAGGATGGATGAGGATGCTTACAACACATGATAAACAGATTAAAAATTTAGAGAAGTACTTTTGGAAGTAACAGAAATCACTTCACTGAATAATAGTAAAAATTGATAATAAGGTATATGGTGGCACAATGGATAGATAGCCAAGCCTGGAATCAGGAAGACTCAATTTCCTGAGTTCAAATCTGGCCTCAAGACACTTGATAGCTGGGCAAGTCATTTAACCCTGTTTGCCTCAATTTCCTCATATGTTAAATGGGGATCATAATAGCAGCTACCTTGCAGGATTATTGTGAGGATCAAATGATATAATAATTTATAAAGCATCAAATGATATAATAATTTATAAAGCATTTATAAACACAAAGTAAAAACTATATGTGTTTGCCTCAACTCTTCAACTCTATATCATTCAGAAATCCCTTATCTTATAGACAATTATGCCTTTGTCAGATTCTAACTCTGGATTCCTCTCTCCATCTGCCTCCTTCTCTCCTATTGACATTCTGAGAGGAGAAGGAGAAAATCATGAAATATGCTGATTGGGACCACTACAAATTTATTTTACATCATTTCAACTAAGGACTCACTGCTACAAGGCAATATCTTTGTTTTTCTCATCAGGTTATTAACCTGTTCACCATAGTGGCTTTAAGAAAAGGAGGAAGGGAAGAATAAAGGAAGAGAAAGAAGGGGGGAGGAGGGAAAGAAGGAAGGAAGGGAGAGAAAGAGAGGGAAGGAGGGAGGGAGGAAAGAAAGAGAGAAGAAAGAAAAAGCTATACTAGTTGTCTCTGCTTCATCTCTTTTTATTCCCCACCCCCCAAAAAAACCAAAACTTCTGCAATCTGGCCACTAATCTCATCATTCAACTGTAACTGTTTTCTCCAAAGTTGCCAATAATCCCTTAATTGCCAGATTTAATGTCCTTTCCTCAATCCTCATCCTCAACAATGTACTAGTAAATATTTAACTACTGGCTTTCCTCCTTTAAAAAAGTACACTTGATCTACTGATAGACTTAATTTCACACATTCTTAATGTTTTCACTATCACTTTCTTAAGTCTAGATCATCATCACAATAAATCAAGCCCTGATTCATAGCATTTGCCAACTTCCAAAATATAAATGCTCACATTGGAAAATTTAACAATTAGTTCTCAAGCTTGTTTTAGCTGGCTCCAGCATACTCCTGCCCTTTTTGACCTTTCTGGAACCTTTGAAAGTATCTCCTGGGCACTCTCCCTTCTCTAGGTTTTTGTATCATTGTGTTCTCCTTGTTCCTTTCCTCCCTATTGGATTCCTATTTCTTAGTTTTCTTTGCTGGATCTTCATCCAGGTCAGGATTACTAACCATAGGTGTCTCCCAAGCCTCTGGTTGGGTCTTCTTCTCTTTCTATAACATCTCATTGGTGATGTCTTTAGCTTTCATGGGTTCTGTTACCATCTTTCTAACATGATTCCCAGATCTATACATTTAGCCCTAATCACTTTCCTGATCACCAACCACTTTTTGGACATTGCAAGTGTTATGTTCTTTAGGAATTTTAAACTCAATATATGCAAGGATAGACTAGCTCTTTATTTCCCTCCAAAAAAAATCTCTTTTTTCTAATCACACAAGTTTGCCACTGAGGTGTCATCTCTCATCCCACATACTAATTTGTTGTCATTGACATTTCTCCCTTCAAAGTATCTTTCATATAAATCCCATTCTCTCCAAGTACATAAACCCTACTTTGGTGCAGACCCTGACTGCCTTATGCTTGAATTATTACAATAGCTTTCTTTTGGTTTCTCTGTCTCAAGTCTGTTCTCACGTCAATCCAATCCCACCCAGATGTCAAAGTGATTTACCCAAAATGCAGGTCTGATCATTTTATCCCTGCACTTAGACAGCACAGTGGATAAAGCCTTGGGCCTACAGTCAGAAAGAATGGAATTCATAACTGGTACTTAATGTGTAACCATGGGCAAGTTGTTTAACTTGTCTGCCTCAGTTTCCTAAACTGAAAAATAGGAATAATAATAGCACCTAATAATAATAGCACCATGATTGTTTGAGAATCAAGTCAAATAATATTTGTAAAGTACCTGGCATATAGTAGGCACTTAATAATTGCTTGTTTCTATCCTTTTTTGTTTCCTTCCATAACAAATATGCATAATCCTGAGGTATAGAACATGACAAGTTTTGAAATAAAGAGACTTGGTTGAGAAATTTAAAAGCGTTACTGTTATCTTGTCTACTACTGAAACTGGACCAACCATGCTCTCAGTAGACATACAGAGAATAAACTTGTTTTCTAACACCTTTATTCAACTACAAAAAGCATTGCTTTTTAATCCATTTGTGGAAGAATCCATTGAACATTAAAAACAACCGGACACTTGCAGGACAGTGACTGATCTCAGGACCAATAACACCTGAGTGTTATTAAAAAGAAGAAGAGATGATGTTAATATTGGAAATTAATAGCATTTCTTCCCCTCTCCAATGCTTTGATATTGGTAATAAAATTATTTCATGTCCTTGTTAGAAATGAAGAACTGAGGCTCCAGAGAGTATCAGATTCAAGATTCAGTCATAGATCTCCCAACTACATGTAGTGCTCTTTATCCTAGACCACACTATATTTTATTATATTAAATATATATAACATATATTAATATATAATATAATATTATATTATATCACTAGTCATCATTCTGTCATTTCAGTTGTGTCCATATCTTTATAACTCCTATATGGGATTTTCTTCGCAAAAATACTAGAGTAGTTTACCGTTTTCTCCTCCAGCTCATTTGACAGATTTGAAAACTGAAGCAAACAAGTGACTTGTCCAGGGTCACACAACTGGTCTAAGGCCAGATTTGAACTCAGGTTTTTTGGACTCCAGACTCAGAACTCTATCTGCTGTACCCTTTTTATCCCCATTGCTTAGCACAAAACAACAAAAATGACTACTTAAATAAATAGTGGCTGATTGGATCACTGATCACACTTCCATTCTTGGGGGATGAAAATGGGTATTTCAAGAATGGCCACATAAGCCACAGAATATGATGCCAGAATAGTTTCTGAGTTCTCCAAATGCTTGTCAGTTATAGAACTCTATGAAAATGTAGCCTGGGATAACTCTTTAGAAGATGGTAGGTACTTTGGTTACTGAGTTATTTCCAGTACTCAGAGAAGAAAGTGTATCTCTTCTAAAGGCTTTCCTGTCCACCCCATATCACTGTAATGAGAGTGTGGAGGAACTTTGGTGCACAAACTATATACACTTTAGCCAAGTTACAGGAACAGTTTCATATTACTCAGTTCAGTTTGGCACAAGTTCACATACAGTTCAGTTTTTAATAGCTGTTTCTAATTCCCCATCTGGTTCTTCTTTGCTTCTTACTTATACTCTTAGTGCAGACCTATTTTTCTTAGCCCTGTTGGTTATTGCATTGGTGAAGTCCTTTCTGTCTAAGGCCTGAATCCAACTCTCAGATCCCGACCAAAATGAAGAATCTCCACAGTCACTTGAATCCTTATACAATGGTCCCTTTGGAGTATATCTAGAAAATAATTTTGAATTAGGCTTCCATTTCCCTATCTTGTATTCCTTATCCCCACTCTGAGGCTCTTCCTATCTAGGAATCCATTCCTTGTCTTTTTTTCTCCTCTGATTAAGATGAAAACTGGGTTCAAATCTATTCATTAGGTTATCCTTTGGTGATACACCGGGTCATTAAATAGCCATATATTGGACCATTAACTCAACAAACATTCATAGCTGTGTTTATACATATTTATGTATGTGCATAAATAAGAAAGAACTTTGCTATTGTTATGTGAAAATTGGGGTGCCTTCCCCTTTCCTCTAAAGGAAGCACCGAATCCATAAAATTGGATCAGGTTCAACTCTAGCCTCAGAAAAGAATGAGTCAGCTCTTTATCCCACTATCTGGATATTTACTCTCTATTTCAGAGCCCTGCAAAAAGTACTTAAAGTTCAGATTTGACTCATAATTAGTACTTCCCGAGAAGAGAAGAAAGGTACTTAATGAATGGTGAAGATCAAGTATAGGATAGCTATTTATTTCTTCTACTACAAAAGGCATGTTTAGAATACCAAAAAGCCCAAAGTTTGTATTGACACAGACTTAAATGTGAAGCAGTAACATTACTATTATATTGTCTCTGGAGGTTTTAAAATATTAAAATATGAAGAATTTTGTAGGACTACTAAACTAATATTTCCTCCTTCCAATTGGCCCTCTACTCTCTTCCATGGCAAGCCAGACCCTGGTTTAAGCTTTTCATATCCTATCATCTTCTCTTCCAACAAATCTGGTGGTAGGTGTGTGTGTGTCTGTGTGGTGGTATACACCTTCCATAGTGTAACCCAAGCTAACTAATGGAGCTAGTTCCTTGGGAACTTGGGAGTTCCCAATCTCTAGAACATCCTAAGTTGAAGACATTCCTCTCAGGTTTGCTCTTTTGTCACCTATGCTAGGGGAAATAAACAAAAATCAGAAGAAGCAGTTAAAAGATACAAGGCTCAAGTTTTAGCCTATCTAACTGAGCGTCTTTAGTAGCTGGTACATATTAACAGTCATCTGGACCCTTTCCCAGGAAATCAAGACAGACAGACAGACAGACAAGCAAAGAAAAAACACACACAGAAGCAAAAACAGACAGACAGACAGAAAGAGAGAGAAACAGAGACACAGAGAGATACACACAGAAAAAGAGAGATTCATGTGCTTTAGAAAAAGAAACAAAGACAGCAACTAAATCTTTTAAATTGATGTAATACTTGTCCCTTCACCACCCACTATCATCATAATGATATCAGGGGTAAAGACAAAGGGATCATGGAGGATTTGCAGTATCATACCAAAGATCTAAGCCTTTTAATGCTAAACCAGCACATACATGACCTATCAAAAGAGATACAGGAATTTACAGGGTTTATTGGGGGGGGGTGGAACCCTCCTCTGTTTATTCTTATATATTTTTTAAAAAATGAGCTTGAATCAAGGCTTTGTGCTAAGAATCATAGGTAGTACACAGATTTCTAAGAAAGAGTCCCTGTCCTCAAGGAGCTAATAGTCTAATAGGGAGGATAAGACAAATAATTATCATACAAGGATTTAACATTGGGAGTATTTGGTTTTGTGATTCTAAGACAATATAAAACTGTAGCATATGAACAATAGATATGGCCTTCCACAAGAATGTAGAGGGAAGGAAAGTTTCACTTTGGGTTCAGATTAGGGAAGGAATTAAGATGTATTTGGCTTTGCAGCTGGGCCTTGAAAGACAGGTAAGCCTTTTTTTTTTAAACTGTTGTTTCAAACCTGTAAATTCATCATTGTAGGAAGCTTTCTGTTGAGAAAACAGAGTCTGCTGTTGTGGCCTGCTTTCTAGAGCCCCAAGTTGGGGTGACAAAATATACCAATGCTTTCTAGAGCCCCACACCAGGTGATTAAAGTATACTATCCTAGTGGAGAAGTGATGAGATGGGACTCCTGAGGATGGTGGAAAAGTAGAGTCCATTTATTTCAAGGGTTTTCCCCTTTTTGTAATGTAACAAAAACAACACTGTGCATGTGGGACCGCATAAACAACTTGCTATTGTATGTACATTGCCACCTAGTATCATTCTTCCACCTGCTATCACTCTACTTCAATCTCAACACAGATTGTCACCACCCCCTAACTTCTCAGGAAGGCCGAGAGCTCTTAAGGGAGATAGGGAGCAGAACCAGACATTGTTAGCATGTTCCCTCTGGGCTGAAGGTTATAACTCACCCAGAGTTTCTCCACTGACTGTGACCCTCTACACTCTGCCAATATAGATCAGTAATTCTTCTATACGTTATGATCCTAAGGAGTTCCTTGGCATGACCACCTGTGTTCTAAAACAAAAGAAAGCGGGAGATGTAATAGGCTGAAGCTCGAGTTGATGCACTGAGGTCCCAAGTACATGAGGCTAAATAGTAATTAGACCATACTCTATTAATATATATGCTTGGAGAAAGAATGGCCCCCGCCCACTCTTTGTGCAAGTCCTGATGTGTTGTATAGGAAATGACGATTTTGGTGGGTGGAGGCAGAGGGGCAGGAAGAGAGGCAGAGAGAGACTGCTGGGTGGCTTCTGGTCTGACTGGCTTCTTGATGCAGCTGCTCACATTGCTAATCTTCCTTCGCCTCTGATTCCCCTTCACCTCTGATCCTTCTTTACCTCTACTGAGAATAAAGATTGAAGATTTTCCCTTAATCTGAATTCCCGACTCTGGCTGATTTTAAAATACGTGGTCATCACACATTTCTATTGATGACTTCACTGTTTCCCAATTATTCAAGCTTGAAAATCAAAGGGATCCCTGACTCTTCCCTTTTTCTTCCATATCCATATACAAGCAGATGTTAATTACCTTTAATTCTACTATCATTATATTATTCACGTCTTTCTATATCAGTCCCCTTCCCCTTCCACTCCCCTCCTACTCCCTTGGTCTTAGTTTATGCCCCCATTATCTCTTTTATGGTCAGTTGTAATTACCTCCTAAACAAATTCTCGGCCACTACCTTGTTTTGTTCTCCACCCATCTTTCATTCAAATGCCAAAATAATATTACAAAAACACAATTCTGATCATGTAACTGCTGTTTAAAAACCTTCAAAATGGTTCCCTACTTGCCTCTAAAATCAAATGCAAAAATGCCTTAGCCTGTAAGTCAAGGTTCTCTCTGATCTGACTCCAATCTTATAGCCTTATTCTTTCCTAGTATCCTTTGTTCATATTATATTCCAGCCAAACTGGATTGATATTCCATGATGCTGTCCTGCCTTCTCCACATCTCTGTGCAATCCAGAAAGCCAATCAGGCAACTTCAAAGGGGTCTCTGAATCTTAGTATTAGAAGAGCATTGATGTACATATGGAAAAGACCCAGGAATTCATCTAATCCAAATTCTTCATGTTACAAATGAGGAAATTCAGTTCTAGTTAAGTTTAGTGACTTGTACAAGATTACAAGGCTAATAATCATGATTATGATGATTTTAAGTTTTACAAAGAACTTTATATATGTCACCTCATTTGTTCTTCAAAATACCCATGTGCGATAGATGTTATTATGCTCATTTTATTTTATTCTTAAAAATTATATTTTTTATTCTCAGCTTAAAAGTCAAAAAGGCCTTTCCATATACATAGCAAAACTCAATAATTTCCATTTCATATCATTTGTTATGTGAAAAAATATGTAATAAATCCCTCATATTACTTTAAAACTACTGCTTTTCTGTCATTTCTTCTAAATTTCATTCTATCCTCTTTAGCATATTAAAAATTGTTTCAGGGACAGCTAGCTGGTGTGGTGGATAGAGCACCAGCCCTGAAGTCAGGAGGACCTGAGTTCTAATTTGTCCTCAGACACTTAACACTTCCCAGCTGTGTGACTCTAGGCAAGTCATTTAACCCCAGTTATCTCAGCAAAAAAAAATGTCACAGTAATACAAGTCTGTGATTTAACCACTGATGCTGAAGAGACCAAAGTCATCAATTCTATGAAGACCTACAACATTTTCTAGAAATAACACCAAAAAGATATTACATTTATCACAGGGGATTGTAGTACTAATGTAGGAAATCAAAACTGGAATAACAAGAAAATTTGGCCTTGAAGTACAAAATGGAACAAGACAAAAATAGCTACTAATAGAGTTTTTGCCAATATAACTTGCTGGTTACAGCAAACACTTTTTTTTTCAATAACCAAAAGACAGTTCATCAGATGGTCAATATCAAAAAGAAGAACAAGAAAGTAAAATGGCTGTCTGATAAGCTTTAGGAAGAGTTGAGGAAAAAGGGAAAGTGAAAAGGAAAGGAGAAAAGAAATATATACCCAACTGAATTCAGAATTTCAGAGAATAGTAAGGAGAGAGATTTTCTTAATTTATCAATTCAAAGAAAGAGAAAAAAAACAATAGTATGGTTAAGACAAAACATCTCTTCTAGAGATATAAAAGGATGTATCTTGCAAAAATGGTCAAAATAAAAGACAAAAATGGTAGGCACTAAACAGAAGCAGAAGAGATTAATAAGAGGTAGCAAGAATATAGAGAAAAATTATACAAGAAAGATTTTAACATTACTGATAATCACAATGATGTGATTATTCATCTAGAGCTAGACTTCCTGGAGATTGAAGTTAAGTGGGCCTTAGGAAGCATTGCTAATAATGAGGCTAGATGAGGTGATAGCATTCTAACTGAGCTATTTAGAGTCCTACGACATGATGCTGTAAAAATGCTAAACTCAGTATACCAACACATTTGGAAAACTCAGAAGTGACCACTGTATTGGAAAAAATCAGTTAACATCCCAATTCTAAAGAAGGGCAGTGGGAAGGAATGTTCAAATTACTGGACAATTGTGCTCATTTCATTTGTCAACAAGGATATGCTTAAGATTTTTCAAGTTAGGCTTCATCAATATATGAACCAAGAATTATCATAAGAGTAGGCTTTTTCTCAAAGAGGTAGAGGAACTAGAGACCAAATTGTCACTTACTAGATAATGGAGAAAGTAAGACAGTGTCAGAAAAATATGTACATATGCTTCATTGACTATACTAAAAGCCTTTGTGTTGATCACAACAAAATGTGGCAAGTCCTTAAAGAGCTGAGAACACAAGATCATCTTATTTGTTTCCTGGGAAACCTTTATGTAGGTCAGAAAGCAACAGAACCAAATGCAGAACAACTGAATGATTTAAAACGGGAAAAGCAGTGCCACAGGACTGTTTATTGTCACCTTAGTTATTTAACTTACATGCAGAGTAAATCATACAAAATGATAAACTGGATAAGTCAAAAGTTGAAATAAAGATTACCAGGAGAAATATTAACAATCTCAGATATGTAGACAAAGACACTCTGATGGCAGAAAGTAAAAAAGATTTAATTGTAGAGTGTAAAAGTTGACTTGAAGCTTAACATTAAAAACAACAAGAACAACAAACTAAGATCATGACAGCTGATCTAATCTCTTTATGGCAAAGAAGAAGGGAGAAGAAAGGGAATTAGTATCAGATTTTATGTTCTAAATCTTAAAGATCATTGCAGATGGCAACTGTAGTAATGACATTAAAAAATGATCGTTCCTTGGAAGAAAAGCTATGGCAAACTGGACAGCATATTAAAAACCAAAGATATCACCATCCTGACAAAGGTTCCTATAGTCAAAGCTTTGTGGTTTGTCCAGTAGCAAGTGTGACTATGAGAATTTGACTTCAAGACAAGCCAAGCACCACAGAATTGATGCTTTCAAATTATAATATTGGAGAAGATTTTGAAAGTCCCTTGGACAGTAAAAAGATCAAATAGGTCAATACTGGAAATAAATTCAGACTTTTCAATGGAAGGTCAAAAACTGAGACTGAAGTTTAAATACTTTGGCCACATAATGAGAAGACAGGACTCATTGAAAAAGTCCTTGATGTTGAAAAAGATTGAAGGCAAAAGAAGAAGGGGACAGTAGAGGATGAGATGAATAGATAGTGCCATGGAAGCAAAGAACATG
Organism: Sarcophilus harrisii; assembly: GCF_902635505.1. Taxonomy (NCBI): domain Eukaryota; kingdom Metazoa; phylum Chordata; class Mammalia; order Dasyuromorphia; family Dasyuridae; genus Sarcophilus; species Sarcophilus harrisii. The sequence goes on from NC_045428.1 coordinate 493,233,587, forward strand.
AGCTTGGGCAGACTTTGGGAGATAGTCAAGTAGAAGGGCTTGATATGCTATATGGCCCATGGGGTCACAAAGAGTAGAATACATCTGAACAAGAACAATCATCTTCCAGTATGTCCAGATGCAGCAATTTGCTCAACCATTTCCCAATTGATGACCCTCCTCCCCACTCCATTTTAGATCCTAGTTTGTTTTCCTTTTTTATCCCTCCCTTCACTAATAGAAACTTTTTTATTTGCAATTAATTTCTCTCTCATATAGTTTTTCCTTTTATGAACACTTATTTCCTTGTTGCATTTGGATGTTTTTCTTTATCATACTCTTTGTGGGTGTTCAACCTTTCCCCTAAATTTGCATACTCTTCTCATACAACCTAATTATGAGAAATCACAAGTTCCACTGTCTTGTTCTATTCTACACTAATACATTCCTTTTACCCCCACTTTTCTTAAAACCCTCAGAACAAAACCAATTATTCTTAGTCTATTATGTTCTTTGCTTTTTGGAATATTAGTTCTAAGACCTCTTGTTTGTATTAGAATCTGCTAGTAGTGGAGTATGATGTTACTGAGATTTTTCTTTTTGCAGTTCCTTTAAGGTGGTAATCACTGAATTCTTTCTATCTTCTCTGCTCTCTGGCTCTAATAAATATAGGCAGTTTCATTTGTGATTTCTTGAAATACAGTATCTAGATTTTTTTTTCAATCATGGTTTGAATGATTCTGAATTATGTCTCCTTGATTTCCTTTCAGGTCAGTATTTGTTTTGTTTTGCTTTGAATTTAATTTTTTAAAATTTCAAATATTTTATATTTTCTCTTGATTTTTCAAACTTTTGATTTTGGTCTAATTTTTCTTGCTTTCTCATGAAGTCATTGATTCTTTTTAATTTATTTATAGTTTTTAGGGAGTTTGTTCCTTGGATAAGGCTTACCAATTTATTTTCCAAACTACTTATTTTCCTCATTCCTTTTCTAAGAGCTTTCATTTCATGTTGCGCCTGTTGCTTAATTTTTTTTTAGCTATTTACGTAGTTCTTATGAAATATTTTTTATTTTACTTTTGAATCTCTGCTTGCTATTATTATGTGATTATATTTTCTTTGGGAATATGTACAGAGATATGATAATGTTTGATACTGGTTGTTGTCTTCTTTGGTTTACTCATCTCTAGTTTTAGTTCTTAAACTGGGGCTTTTTACTAGGGTCAGGGTCTGCTCTTGATGTGCTTTTGTATGATATAGTTAATTATGCTTGGACTTACCATGAGTCATCTAGAGTCTTACAATGGCCTCTTAAAGTTAGGCTTCCTGGATCTCTGAGGTTCAGAATGCTGGCTTTTTAGAGACCATTATGACATCTCAATACAAAGTAACAGGGACCTCAAAGCCCTTAGGTGCCTGGACTGTCCTGGTTTGCATGCTACCATGTGGTACTAGAAGCCTTCACTCTCTCAGGATTCCAAAGTGCCATCCTGGGTTTTCTGTTCACCTATAAATTTCTTGGGGTGGTGGGGAGAAGATCTCCTCTTGATTTTCTGAAGGATGCCTTTTTTTCTGGCCCTTTTTTCTTGTTCTGCTGGAAGGCTACTGGATTATTTGTCTATTTAGAGCTTGTCCTGACCATGATAGCTTCCTTTTCTGTTGATGATAGACTTTAAATTTTTGTGCAGTTCTTGGATGGAAAAAGTCATTTATTTTAATGACTCATTAGATTTTTTTGATCATTATCCAATCTGGTTTGAATTTTAGGTTTTTGATAGACATTTTCATATTAGTCATTGTTGTCAAAGAAAAATCAGAACAAAAGGGAAAACATGAGGAAAAAAAGCAAATAGACAACAAAAAAGATGAAAATAGTATGTTTTGATCCTCATTCAATCTTTATAGTTCTCTCTCTGGATGCAGATGGTATTTTCTACCTCATGTCTATCAAATTATCTTGAATCATTTTATTGCGGAGAAGAACTAAGTCTATTATAGTTGGTTATCCCATAATCTTGAGTTTACTGTAAAGGGGAGTCCTGCTCCCTTCACTCAGCATCAGTCCATTTAAGTCTTTCCAGACTTTTATGAAATTGGCCTGCTCATCATTTCTTACAGAATAATGGAATTCTCTTGTATTTATGTACCATAACTAACTCAATCATTCCCCAATTGTCCACAAAAAGAATGGTACAAACATTTTTCCACATGTGGGTCCTTTCCCCCTTTTATGATCTCTTTGGTATACAAATACAATTTTTTCTATCAGTGCTTAGCACTGGCACATAGCAGGCACTTAGTTTATTGACTGGCTGAAATATGTCAAGTTGGATTAAATTGTAAAATGGTCTGTGAAAAGGACAGAATGGAGTCAAGGAGAACAAGGAGGTGACTGAAATAATCCAAGACAGAAAGTGATGAAGGTGTCCCTTTCCTTCCTTTTCCCCAGAGGTGAACAGTAATGATTTTTTGTTCTTTTTTTCTGTCCATTTCCATTGACATAAAGTAGATAGTAAGAGAGGTTATCAGAGTGTAAAGGGAGAATTGTTTGGATTTGATGACTACACGTGAGGGGGATGGAGAGGGGACAATTAAAGATAATGCTGAGATTTTAGCTTTGGTAAATGGTAAAATGGTGGTATCATTAACTCATATTGGGAAGAGAAAAGGGAGAAGTGGTTTTGGTGAGAAGAGAAAGATGATAAATTCAGTTTTGAATGTGTTAATCTTAAGGTATTAAAGTATTAAGCAGAATATCCAGTTAGAGAAATCTAGCTGAGAGCAGGAGGAATGGGATGGCAGCATAAAAGTAGTCCAAGATGGTGATAGGGATTTGGGAGTCATCTATATAGTTATAGTTGAAATCAAAAGAATTGGATAAAATAGATGAAGAAGTTGCCAGTCTTTTTGAAAGTAGTATCACAAGTGCTGAGATGTTTAAGTATTTTTTCTAAATCATAGAGAATGGGAGGTTCTTTACAAAACTGAAGAAGGAACATTTTCCCATTTTCAAAAAAGGGAAAAGGAAAGAGTTTTCCAAATATAGGCTATTGTGTTTGACTTGAATTCTTGACAAAATCCCAATATATCTTGTTAAAAGGATGTTTTGTCAGCAATTAGAAAGGGAAGCAATAATCACTATGAGTCAGCATGACCTCATAAAAAACAGGTCATGTCAGAGAAATATCATCCTTTTTTTTTTTTGGGACAGAGTTACTAGACTGGTATAAGGAAAATGATGTTAAGTCTAATATGCTTAGTTTTCAATAAATCATATGACAAACTTTTTCACACTATCTTTGTGGACAAGATGGAAAATGTGGGCTAGATGATAGTAGTGGTACATGGAATCAGAATAAATGATTGGACCCCAAGAAATATCATTAATGAATCAGTGCCAGTTTGAAGAGAAGTCTCTAGGTAGAGGGCCCTAGGAATCTGTACTTACTACTATGCTATGTAGTAGTTTTATTTAGGACTTAGATATAAGTACAGGTGGCATGTTTCTTATCAAATCTACAGCTGATAAACCCATGAAGAGGAGAAGGAAGGAAAGACCAAGCATTCATTAAGCATTTTGAATGTGCTAGGTACCGTGCTATGTGCTTTACAAATATTATCTCGCTTGATGTTCTAAAAAACCCTGGGAGGTAGGTGCTATTATTATCTCCTCTTTACTGAAGTGGAAACTGAGGCAAACAATTTGTTTCAATGACCTTGAAGGCACCTGAAGAAGATGGAGCACTTAGAAGGTTGGTCATAATTATCTACTGCATCCCAACTATCATCGGCCATCCCAACTTCTGTCCTGCCTGTACTTCAACTGGAAGTTGAAGAGAGTGGCTGGAAGAGAGTGAGACTAATTGTAACTTTGTCTTCTTTAAATCCAATTTATGCAGAACTCAAACCATCACCCAAGATGCTATTTGTCCCCTTAAAAAAAAGACAAACAACAGCAATAACAAACAACGTGAAAAAGGAATTTTACTTGCTATTTTTGGTTCCAGAGAGAATAGGTACAGTAAGAGGAAATTGCAGAGGGGTAGCACTGTCCTAAATTGGATTACCTGGCAAGTCAGTTTGGGAGGGGAAGACCAGGATTTCTGGCCAATTGCTATTTACACTCACCCAGAGTCAGTAAAACTCAAATAGTGATCAACTGACACTTGGGTTGTTGCCCATTATTGGCCAATCAGTGAAAGCAAAAGAGATTTGGGTTTATTGCATGGTCAAATAGCTACATATGAATCCCAATGGCCTTTAGCAATCCCTGGTTTCTAGAGCTCTATTTCAAGAAATTTACATTCCCTGTAAGGTCTTTCACAGTCTTTGAGGCAACAGCTATTCAATGATTTAAGGTTGAATAAGAAATGAAGCAAAAGATGGGCTTCTTTGCTTATTCAAAAAAAATTACATTTTGGTGGGGGTGAAGATTCTCAGTGTTTCTGGTCAGAACAATTTCTATTTACACTCATTATGAGCCACCACAAGTTAAACAATGATGAAAAGAGGCTAGAGTTGGGGACTTATTATTGGCCAATCAGTGAACCAGAGTGATTTGAGTTTAAGGCATAGTCAAGAATTCAAATGGGATTTATCTAAGCCTTTTTAACTGAGCTCTATTTTTAAGAAATTTGTATTCCTTTGGGCAGAGCACCTACCCATCAGTAAGTATATGAGTCTCCATGTGGAGAAAGAAAGAAAAAGAATGAGAAAAAGAGGAGAGGGAAGAAGAGAGTGAAGGAAAGAAGACATTTAAGAAGGTAGAAGCATTGCTCAACTGGAATTATCCAGTTGGAACCCCATTGAGACAACTACAACTACTCATAGATTAATATTTGTCTATCATTCTTGAAGAGAACTGATTTCATCAGAAATCAGAAGATTTCTTGACTTGTTAGTGAATTGAATTTAAGTGAGGTAAACCTGTGCAAAGTCACCAGTTTCACTCACCATGCAAGTCACCATGCCATACCCATTTGGTGATTAAGGTTAGGTAAATGGAACTATTTGATTATGACTTAAACCCAAATCACTCAGACTCTTATTGAATGGCCAACAATAAGTTTCAGCCTAAGCCTCAGTTGGTCATTTTTGGGGTTTTGAGGACTCATTGAATGTTAAGTAGCAACTGTTTTTGTTCTGTTCAGAAACTGAGGGTCTTCCCCTCCCAGATTGAGCTTGTTTTTGAATAGGCAAAAGTGGTCATTTTTACCTCATCTGTTACCTTTCCTTAATCATTGAATGGTTATTGACTCACACAAACTGAGACATATAATGATGTCATTTTAAAAAAGGGACAGAAGATGGCCCCAGATGTAATGGGAGAACTTAGTTTTTTAAGAAGACATCTTTACATGTCTCAGTGACCCTTTCAGCCACAGGCTCCATAACTAATTGTTAGTGTTGTAGAAGAGGAAGATTCCTAATAGGCTGAATTAAATGGTCTTTGAGGTCTTTTCTCTCTGAGATTCTATTATTTAATAATGGTCCCCAATATTAAGTGCCTCAAGCATATGGTTCAGTAGGCACTTAAGTTAAGACAACAACAACAAAAAACTAAATTCCCTAATAGGTAGACATTTATCAGTAGCTAGAAAACTTCCATTGATTGGCAGTTACTATCTCAAGGAGTTAAAAAACAACCACCCTCCAGCCTTACTTAACACTTAACCACAATTGCCTTGCCCCTCTCCCCCCAAATTAAAAAAAACCCATAGTCACCTTTTAGGCTTATGAAGAAAAAACTTCATGGGGATGGGGGTTAAGGAGCAATTAGAGACTTCAATGATGAAATTTTGTGAAAACTAAAGGAGGACAGAATAGGAAGAAGGATAGGATGGTCAACAATGACAAATGACTACAGCGGAACCAAGGAGAAGAGACAAAAGACCATGGCACTTTGCAATTAGGAGGTTACTGGTGATAGTCCAGAAAACAGTTTCATTTGACTGGTTGAAGCAAAACCCAATTACAATTTAATTACTCTGGTCCCAGTTGAATTGGTCATTCTTAGTTCACTTTTTATTCCAGAAGAGGGCAATTTCACCTCAATGTCATCCACAACTTCTATTACACATTTTCCTCACTTAATAACTTATATCCCTCAACATCCTTGGACTATGGCTCACCTATTGGGGTAGTTACTTATTTTGAGAAGATCCAGCTTTGGAGTGACAGGGGAGAGTAAAAATCAGAATGCTCTGAGTTTCTCTGCTGTGTGGGACCCCAGGAATGAGACAGCTGAGTGGTTAGCTGGGCAAGATAAAGGTATATGAACCTGTAGCAGCCTGAGGGCAGCCTGTGGAGGCCCAGCCCACTTACTGTCTGATTGTCTTGGGAGGGTTTGATGCTTAAAGGCTCCAATGTCAACTTGCTCTGTGACTTCAGGCTAGAAACTTAATTGCTCAATGACTCTGTCCACCCTCTATCTTCCAAAAAGAGATAATGATTTGGCACTCCTGGCAGAGAATCAAGTCTTTTAGGAGGGAGATGCTGAGCTTGGTTCTTTGTACCTATTAACTGGAGTCTCCCAGTCCCTTCTGGGACTGCTGCTTATGGGAAGAGGACCCCAGGGGGTCTCTCTGCCTGAGTTCTACCTCTACTCTCCAGGGAGGGTGTCTTGTGGGACTTTGACTTGGGGTTTTCTGAGTTCAGCCTCCTGAGTTATCTGGCATTGAGCCTGCAAGGAGAGAATAACATTCATACTAATGGATGGAAGAGGTTTTGTGGTTTCCAAGGCTATGTGGTTTCCAAGTCGTTTGCATTTGGAACTGAGATCTAGCATGTTAAAAATATTCTAGTTGGGAATATAAGGGAGACAGGTTCCCCCCTCAACCACCTCCCCACCTTTAATCCCTACTGAGGGATTAAACTAGGAACACAAGAATATTAATTTAGTGCCCCAGGGGCACCTGGCTTCCACTATAATTTAGCAAATAAAATGCCCATAAAGGCAAAGAATAATACCATGTGTTAGGGTGAGGGATATAACTAGGTCTGGCAGTGGATAGAGTGATGGATCTGCTTTCAGTAAGACCTCAGTTCCAATTCAGTCTCAGGTACATTCTCGAGCAAGTCACAATCCCTGTCTTAGTTTCCAAAATTGTAAAATGGGGATAATAATAGAACTTATGTCAGACAATTGTTGTTAAGTACAAATGAAATGATATTTACAAATGATGATGATTTATTTTTAAACATATTTCCACAATCATGCTGCACAAAAACTCATATCAAAAAGGAAAAAAAATGAGAAAGAAAACAAAAAGCAAGTAACCAACAACAAAAAAGATAAAAATACTATGTTGTAATCCACATTCAGTCCTCATAGTTCTCTCTCTGGATGCAGATGGCTCTCTCCATTACAAATCTGTTGGAATTGGCCTGAATCACCTCTTTATTGAAAAGAGTCAAGCTCAGCACAATTGATCATCACATTATCTTGTTGTTTTGTACAATGTTCTCTTGGCTCTACTCATTTCCCTCAACATTAGTTCATGTAAGTCTCTCCGGGTCTTTCTGAAATCATCCTGCTGATCATTTCTTATAGAACAATAATATTCCATTACATTCAAATACTGTAGCATATTCAGCCACTCCCCAACTGAAGGTCATTCACTCAGTTTCCAGTTCCTTGCCACCAAAAAATGCTATAAATATTTTTGTACATGTGGATCTTTTCCCCCTTTTTTGATCTCTTTGGAATATAGATCCAGTAGAAACACTACTGGATCAAAGGGTATGTAGTTTGATAACTCAGCATAGTTCCAAATTGCTCTCCATAACAGTTGAATCAGTTCACAACTCCACCAACTACGTATTAGTATCCCAGTTTTCCCACATCCCCTCCAACATTTATCATTATCTTTTCCTATTATAGGATGATGATTTATAAAGACAAAATGAAAAATAGTCCCTGGGTTCACAGAGCTTCCATTTTACTGAGAGGATACAGCAGTTAAACAGATGAGATGGTCATCTGAAGATTAATCAAGGGTATCAAAGAAAGATTTCTCTTAGGAGGTGGCCCACAAACTGAGTTTTGAAAATAGAGTTCTTTTGTTGTTTTGAGGCAATTGGGATTAAGTGATTTTGGGAGGGTCACATAGGTAGTAAGTATCAGATGTCTGATTTGATCCTGCTGATCATTTTTTGTAGAACAATAATATTCCATAACATTCCTATACCATAACTTAATTCAGCCATTCTCCAACTGATGGGCATCTACTCAGTTTCCAGCTCCTTGCCACTAAAAAAAGTACTGCTAGAAACATTTTTGTACATGTATATCCTTTCTATCTTAGAGGCAATAGGGAGCCACTGTTGAGCAAAGGAATCATGAGGTAAGACTTTTTTTTGAACAGTATTTCTTCCCTCTCCCCATTACATATAAATACAATTTTTAACATTCTTTAAAAAAGTTTTGAGTTTCAAATTCTCTCCTTCCTTTCATCCTGGACATAAGACTTGTGCTTTCAGAAGATGATTCCAAAAGATGATGTGAGAAGGATTCTGAATCATAAACCAGACATACCATCTCTCCTGATTTTCCATTGGACAAATCAATTGTCCAAGACTCATGATGAGGGCGAACCTACAATATTATTGTTTTGGATTTTTTTTTAGCCTATGCTTGAAACATATTCTCTTCCTATTTTTGAGGCCTCTTAGAATCTCTAGCTTCTTTCAACTTAAGGATCAACTTAAGTACTACTTCTTACATGAGGCCTGTCATGATCCACTAGTTTCTAGTGCCCTCTGTCCCAAATGACTTTGAATGACTGTTTTCTATTTGCTTATCTGCGAATTTGTGGTTCCTCTCATAGAATGTAAGTTCCTTCAAGGTAGGAATTATTTTATTTCTGTCTTTGTATTCCCAGGTACTGTGCCTGGCACTGACTCTTTAAAAATGTTGTTTTTAAAAATAGATGCTATTTTTAACATTTTTTAAAATGTTGAGTTCCAAATTCTTTCCCTCCCTCATCTTCTGAGATGGCAAGCAATATGATATCAACTAGGTGTGAAATAATAGGCTCTTAATAAAAACAAATTAAATGGGTGAATGAATAAAGGAATCAAAATATTTGACAACAGAAGCAGATAGTGGTTACATAATATAATCATAATATAACATAATATACCTTAAACATCAGCTAGTAAAGAATTCAGCAAATATGAATCTAAAAGGTTCTAATCATCTTACATAGATTCAGATTTTAGTCTTTTCAGATTCTTCGGCTTTATTTTCAAAATCTTACTAAACCAACTTTGGCCTATAGAGTTACACTCATTTCCAACTGCTCCCCAACACCCACCATTTAGTCCAAACCAAGTAGTCCTGCAAATCCTGTCCTCCCAGCCTCTCTTAATCTCATTTCTCCCCCCTGAAAAGCCTTCCCCATTTTGACCTTTTCAAATCCTCTGCCTTCAAGTCTCTCCTCTTGGGAAAATTTCCCTTTCTCTTCCTCTTTCACTACCATGCTCCCCAAAACTTTTCCATTAAGCCTACTGAAATCTCTTTTCTTTTTGCATTTGCAGCATAAATAGGATTAGAAATAGGGACTGAACTTGTGATTTCTCTGATGATGAGGCACCTTCTCTGCAGTCTTTACTCTTAAAGCATTGCCTGAAATAGCCAATGTGAATCAAAGAACTTGAACCCTGTTTTTTTGGGTTCCTGGTCAGTCATCTGCCCACTGTTGCCCTTACAGCAGAAAAAAAATCAGCATTAAATTAACCAAATTCATCTCCGGATTGGCTGGTCAGACCCACACTGGTGCAAACATCTTGTTTCTTCTGTTAGATTGCAGGCTTCTTGAAAGCAGGGACTGAATCTTAACCAGTTTTGAATCTCTTCACTATGCTTACTTAGCACAATGCTTTCCCATAAAAGATGCCCAATAATAATGATTGATTGATATGCAATTTGACCTGGCTTGAGGGAGGCAGATGTCAGGGAAATGCAATAGTTGGTTACTGGAGTTTTCATCCAAAGTATATGGGGCTAGGGCAGCTGCCTGGAGGCCAGGGGGCCACTAGATCCTTCAGATGAAGGGTAGATAGGACAGTGGGAGTCTAATTGTCAGCAGATGGGAGCATAGGCACGGATAGACATCTCTTATTTTTCACACCCCTTCATGTCTGCTGGCAGGGAAGACATCATAGGGGTTAGTCAGCAGGAGGAAAATGTGGGGAGCCGGGAGCATTTCAGGGCAGCAATGAATGGGCCCATGTCCAGTGGCTCTAGGGAAGTTGGCTTTCTGCACATTGTTCCTGCTTTGGGGTGAGCCCAAAGCAGAGTTCTTCCATCCCCAGAGCTGTCAGCCACACCAGCACAGACCTTCATTTGCAGAATAAATAATCAACACAAAATGCACCAAATTCATTTCCAAATTGGCCTGTCAGACACTCGGTTCACTGGGGACAAGTCTCATTGAATAAAATGCATTTTGGGGAGTGAGGTGAGCACGACCTGCTTCATTCCCACAGGGACATCTTGCAAATAAGGGCCAGACGGGAGGCCGGAAGCAGAGAATTCCTATGGACAGATTGAATTCTGGCTTTGTCTTAATGAACGTCAATATTTATTACTAAAGATGTTGGGCTCCTCCGAGTGATAGAGCATTTCAGCATTTCAGAGCTGCCTGTTGCCTTCCCAGGTAGCAAACTCTGTGTAATTGCTGCTCATAAAGGCAGTGGACAATATTGCCAGGGAAACTCACTTCCAGCTGTAAATCTTCATAATCAGAATCAACAGAGCTTTGCTTTCTATTTGGAAAGAATGCCCATGAGAACAGGGTCTTCAGGATGCTCCACCCTCACCCCCCACAGACACACATAACCACTGGTCTCCCCTCAGAATCCAAATCCCTAACACACTGACTGGGAAGGGTCTCCTTTACTTTGGGGAGAGAACCATGGAACTGTACGTTTAGAACTAGAAAGAACCTTGACAGATATCTAGTCCAGCTACTTCACTTTTGCGAATAAGAAAATTGAGGCTCAGAGAAGGGAAATAATTTGTACAAGACTCAGAGATGGGGTGTGAGCTCAGGTCCTCTGAAAGGGAACAGTTTCACCAGAGTGGGATAGTTATTTTCATAGAATTGTTAAAAATTGAAAGAAGCCAGAGAATTTAAGTCTAGAAAGTTAAAGATAGGAGTTAAAAAAAGTCAGCAAGACAGGAATAATCTCTTCCTGAGTCCATCCTTGCCTCTTTTCTGAGAAATGGGCTAAAAAGTTGACAAAATGAAAATTTGTTGGTCCACAAATGGAACAGATTGTAACCCGAGCTTCTCTTAATACAACTACTTGGTGGTCTCTGACTGTTTTAAAATGGTTTTCTAGTCTGTAGGGGCCTGGTCTCTCAAACTTGATGCCTGCTACATAATAGGTACTTAATAAGTGTTTATTGCTTGATTGATGCATGTTTGAGGACCATGACAGTCACTGTAACCTGCCCTGGCAAATAGATGTTTCCATATGCAGAAGAGGGACTTCAGAGGTTCAGGAACTGAAGGAATGTAACTGTATCCTTGTTGTAGTCCAGCTTATTATATCTTTTATGAACTGTTCAATTATCTATAAGTGCCTCACTTTCCCCCAAAATTGATCTTGAACAAATGGGTGCTAGATTCAGGTCTATCCTTAACACCAATGCATCTCTAGACTTAGACTTCCAGCAGCTAGTCAGAAGATTCTGGAGGGTAATAGTAATAATTTGTTCTTATTCTTCCATCATTTCAATCATGTCTGACTCTTCCTAACTCCATTTGGGGTTTTCTTGGCAACAATACTGGACTGGTTTGCTATTTCCATCTCCAACTCTTTTTACATATGAGGAAACTGAGATAAACATGGTTAAGTGACTTGCCCAGGATCACACAGCTTCTGTTTCAGAGGCTGGATTGGAACTCAGTTTCCCTAGCTCCAGACCTGGCATTGCCAATTTAGTTTATATATTGCTCAAAGATTTATAGTCAATCAAAACAAATTCCTCCACATTGGTCATGTCAAAAAAAAATTATCTCGTTCTACATTTTGAGTCCTTTACATCCCAGCTCAGTTGTTCAAAAAACTAATCATGAAGAATAAAGAAGTAACCCCTGAAGAAGGGAAGACTAGGGGAGATAGCCATCTTTAAGTATTTGAAGGACTGATCTTGAAAAATCTTATTCTACTTGTCTCTCCAGGGCAGAATTAGGAGCAAGAATTGGTTTTCCCCATATCACAGCTACCCCCAAGCAAAGTGGTCTGCCTTGAATGGACAGTGGTTCCCTTTGTTTAAAGACTGTCAAATGGAGATTGGAAAGTAGAATGTTTTGAGAAATTGTCCAAGTTTTAGCTGATTCCTAGGTCTTTTCCAACTTTATGAATCTGATTTTTGTCTGGTTTTGTGAACTATAGATGAAGTCAGACTTTTAAGAAATACTCCTCCTTCATAACAACCGATTCTTACATCTAATTTGAATCCTCCTGACCTAAAAGATAGGTACTGGTAGATATTACTAAATCCATTTTCCATATGAAAAGCTGAATCTCAGGCTCACCTCTAGTTACATAGTTAGAAAGTGTTCAGAGATGGGATTTGAACCCAGGCTTTTAGATCCAACACTGATCATTATGCAATGCTGCTTTTCCTTATCCACTCTCTCCTCTCCAGGGGGTGAAAAATCTAATTTCATTCCTTTCTGATAATTTCCGATAATCCAAGCTAAGTCAGAAAGATCTTGTCCCTCCAGGAAAAGGCCTGGAAGGACAGAGAAATGCTTGAACTCCCTCTGCCAGAGTGGGGTGGAGTTGGGCTCTCTAGTTCTGCTTCTCTTTCTCCTGCCAACTTGCTAAGGACAGAGATGGCCTGGGGGCAGAGACACAATATGAGTTTTAGAGAGTGATGTCATGTGGTTCACTGACACCAGATCACTCAGCAGAAACTGCCCTGCTGTTGTTATCAGAGTTGGGGTGGAGAGAATTAGAACTTTTGACAATGGATATCTCATCTTGCACAGATGTGCCCTTTATAGAATTTGCTGGCAAGATTACAGAGGTATCACAGTGTAATGGGGAAAGCAGTCAATAATTCCACAGTTATTGATTGTAACCAGCTCTATTCTTTTAAAATTTATATTTTATTCATTTTTACTTGTTTGATTGTGTCTATGTATACACATCTACATATGTGTATAGCTTTATATATGTATATTTATCCATTTCAGGTCTCTTGAATACTCATTTCTCACAAAGGCACCTGCTGCAGAAGATTGGATCATATCCAGTTGATTATATTTTTTACTTTAAAAATGATTGTAGTAATTTTCTGTACTTAGGAGAAAGAAGGAAGAATTGAAAAGAGAGGTAACCTGTGCCAGTCTGCCACACTGGTCTGGAGCATCAGCAAAGAGTATGGTAAGGCAAAGGTGAGAGGGTTTCTGGAGCTGCTCAGAATTTCCTGGGCTCCCTGGGCAAATCCTGAGGCCTCAGTAGAACAGATTGATCTTTTAGCACATGAGGTCTGGTGAGAAAGCCTCCAAGCACAACCTCCAGGATCCCTAGTTAGAAAGCCACGAGGGATTTCTAACCCACAAAGGTCTGAGCTTATCTCAAGGAATTCTTTCTTATACCTGAGAGGCTACCTGCTTTAGGGAGACTTTTCCAATTAGGAAATGAGCATTATCATGCAAGCATCTGTGCAAATATTTCCCTTCCTAACTCTTCTCCAAGCTCTCCTACAACTACAAGTCAAAGAGCTGAGTGCAGTCCTCCTACAAAATAAGAAATGAGTTCACCACTTAATGTATATTTGACTGTCTGAAAGATCTGCTCTTTATGCATCAGTGGAATGCATCTCAGAGCTAGAAAGAATCATTTATATTGTCTCAGGTCTTATTTTACAAATGGGGATATTGAGACCTAGAAAAGTTAAGTGACTTGTCCAATCATGTGACAAATTAGTAGCAAAGTCAAGGATGGAAAAGGACCTTCTAATTCCTACTTAGAAGCTCTTTCATAGAGCTTTATTGGATCTTTGCTAACAAAACAGCTACATGGTTCAGTGGATAGAGCACCAAATTTGAAATCAGGAAGACCTGAGTTCAAATGTAGCTCCAGACATTTATTGGCCATGGACCATGGACAAGTCATCTAGTTCTTATTTGACTCAATTCCTCATCTTGTAAAATGGAGACATCTACAGAAGGAAATGGCAAATCAATGCAGTATCTTTGACAAGAAAACCCCATGGACAAAAGTCCTTGGAGTCACATAGAGTTGGACATAAACTGAATTACAACAACAGGTTATAGAAACTGTCTCATCTTTATTTCCTTGAATTACCCTCCTTGATCTGCTTCCTTACACTTCTATATAAAATGTTCGTATCATGTTAGGAAGGTTGTGGATGTTTCTTAAGGATTCCTGGATGATACTGAACCTCCTCTTCTCACAGGATCTAAGCACGTGCTTTTCTGGTTTCAGGAGATGTAGTGTCCATGGCCTTTAGCTTATCCCAATTTGGTTCCCTGTTTATTTGGAATAAATCCCCTTCAGACTGGTGGAAACCTCCAGATCATGAGTAATTCTTATAATCTCTTTCTCTTTTATTTTCTTCCCTGGACAGAGGAAGAAAGAGACCCTCCAAATTCCTCATGCACATTTGAATTCTTCCCTCTCTCACTTCAGCATTGCCCAAAATAAACTGGCCTTGTAGACAGCACCAACCAAACTCCCAGTTCTTTCATAGCATTCTGCTGGCTAGTACTCTTATCCATGTGCTAGGGATGGAGCATCTGGTGGGAGCAGCATGATGAAAGGCAGTACCGAACAGAAAGTGGACTTCCTATTCTTATGTTCACTCTTTTCCACCCACTAACAGATTTCTTTTAGGCCAGGACTCATTTCTTCCCGCCTTGGAGCTGCTGCTGATTTCCAGGCATACCCAGGCCTTGAGGTACTATCCAGTGCAATAAGGAATTGTCTGAGTATTTTGGAGAGTTTCTCATTGTTATTTTTGTGTGAATAAAAATGTCTCACATTTACTAAGCTGCATTTAACTTTGGGGAGAAAGAGAAGTAATGACTGAATTATTGAATTTTAGTGTGAGAAGGGACCTTAGAGATTATCTGCTTCAACACTTCATTTTTTGCAGATGAGGTAAAGTGACTTGCTTGCCTGAGGCTATTTGGATAACTAGTGTCAGAGCTGAAACTAAAACCCAACTCTCTGGACAACCAGGACAATGTTCCTTCCCCTATAACACACCAAGAATGAGAGAGGAAGAGGAAGGTAGCCAATGGTTCTCTTCTCCCACCCCCATTCTGAGCCCCAGAGTCAGATTAGATCAGAGTCCACCCAACAGGTCAATCCCCTTTTGGCCCTGACAGCTTCCAAGCTGTCTGTCATTCCTATCAGTGACTTTTTAATTTATACTCTTGACCCTCCTAGTCAACACCCCGTGATCATCTTCATCATCTTATACTCTCAACAATTCCCAACCAATTTCCTTTGTTGTTATGTGCCTTCTCCCTCGATTCCTTCCCTCCCCTCTCCCTCCCTAGCTCTGACAGCAATCATCAGACTTAGGAGAAATCAGAAATAGCTCTTGATTAGAGAAAGGTTAAGGATTCCCCAAATGCCCATCATAGTGCCCAGCTCTGGAAGCTTCCCTCCCTCCATCTTTAACCCCTTCCTTTTTTGCCCACACTGGGCTCCTTCATGACTCAGGAATTCCATGACTGGAACTGTTGCTTTCCCATTCAGTCCATGGCTCTGCATTTTCAGTAGCTTGGGCTGGACCTCTTTGGCAGTCACTAATGAGCTGTTAATAACACAACCATTACCTATGCAAATGAAGGGAGCTAGGTTGAGTTTGGAAAGTAGCTCCCAAGAAAACTGATTCCTTTCCAGAGCTAAGTAATAAATCATGTTGGCATGGTTATTAACTGTCTTAACGAGTTGTCCCCCAACCCCAGCACTGAGCCCTTGAGGGCCCTTGTTTCCCTGGCTTATGTTTTCATTGGCAACACACCTCCTGGAGAACAAAGGTGATATAAGGGGTAAATGAGGTCTAGAGTCAAGAGGACCTGAGTTCAAAATCGACTTCTGACACTAACTATATGACTCTGGGCAAGGCACTTAACCTTTGCCACACTCAATTTCCTCAACTGGAAAATGGGGATTATAATAACATGTACTTCCCAGGGTTGTTGTGAGGGTAAAATTATATAATATTTATAAAGTACTTAGCAGAGTACCTGTCACACTTAATAAATGTCTGTCTCCTTTCCCTTTCCCCCCTAAATAAAGTGAATTGAATATCCTTGCCTTTGAATAATCCTATGCAAACGAATCTTGTCCAAACTTTGGGACCGGGTGGAAATGTGTTTTGGGAATGAATATTGCTATCCTAGGTGTCCCATCTAGCTCCTATTTGACTCAGTTCCTCATCTTGTAAAATGGAGCCATCTACAGAAGGAAATCTTTTCTTGAAACATTGAAGATCTCTCATGAACTAGTTTTTGATGTATTTGGAAGAGTAACAATAAATGAATTCTATATCTATAAAAGTCTTTCATTCCAAGAAACCATGAACACACTGAATTGTCTAAAGAGCAAGGATTGCCAAAGATGGGAGGAAGGGTGTGAAAGGGGCTGGTGCTCTCAGAGCAGAATATACTCAAGGTCTCTATGATGCCTTGCATTATTCTGTCCATGCTTGAGAATGATAAAACTAGATGGAACTGGTTGGGACTGGCAACTAATTATAATTTAATTTGTATTGGTCAGGGCTTATTCTGATGGGTGGAGATTCTGCCTTCCCTCTTGCTCAGTCCCAGATCTTTGGGTCATTTAGAATTTAGACCCTTATGATAGATTTGAAGGGTAACAACATAGACAAGAAGATCTTTTCTTATAAATAGTAATAGCTTGGTGTCAGCCCCCATTTTAAGCAGTTTCCCCCTATGTCCTTCTGTCCTAATGGTGAGGTCCTGATAAGTAGGTGGGATTGGCAGAGAAAGACTGATATACTGATGGACTTACTCCCTGAAGCAAACAAGGAAGAGCACTGATGGGCATCAGTTCAATTTCATGGTCCCACTCTCTGCGGAGGTCGTAGGCAGTCCCACCTTGCTATGTCTGTTCAGAAATCGAAGTTATGCCAGACCCTGAGGTTAACTTTCCCCCTATATGTCTGTCCATGGCTCATGCCATCTTTGTTGATCCCTTTTGGGTTATATCCTGTCTAGTGCCTTTTGGTGTTTTTGACCTCCCCCTCCCCCATGCTACATGGTATCTTTCCTCTCATCCTCCACCATGCCTTCATTTTTTCTCCTTCTCATAGCTAACTAACTCTTTTAGGATGCTTTTAAACTCCTTTATAGATGTAGCCTGTCAGCAAAGGGCATATTCCAGCCTCTTTTCTCTTGGTTAATTGTGAGTTCCATTAAGGAGCTTGTCTTTTCCATCATTTTTAAAACCCATTTCCTTGTTAACTATATGTTCTCCTAAATCTATTTCATATTTATCATTCCTAGTGTCTGTTGTGTCTCTTCATGTCTGTAGCCTCTTCTCCTAAATAAACCTACTATTTGCCAAACAAAATAGCCATTGTGAATTCTCACATGTCTGAATCCCAATATTTAGTACCTACAACCTGCTCATTTGATGCTGTATCCCAAACACATTTGTCTAGAAATTGTCTTCCTAAATCATATCACTAATTTGTTGCAAAACTGGATTAGTGAGGAAGAGAATAGACATTTATTAAATACCTACTATGTGCCAAGAACTGAACTAGCCATTATACAAATATTACCTCATTTTGAAAGATTTCATTTGATCCTCACAACAAACTTGTGAGGTATGTGCTTTTAATTTTCACTATTTTCCAGTTGAGGAAACTGAGGCAGACAATATTTAAATCATCTATTCATTGTCACATAGTAAGCATCTGATGGTAAATTTGAACGTTACTTCTCTTGATTCTAGACCCTAGCTTTGTCTTCTAGCTTCCTCTCTCTCATTCTGTTTCATTTTCTATATAATATCTTTACCATAGAAACACAGAATATTAAATATGGAATGGGCCCTTATTCCATCTGGTACAATTTCCTTACTTTAGACATGAGGAAGCTGAGACCCAGACAGATGAAGTGATCAGCCCTGAATCCTAAAGTGACTTGGCAATAGAACTGGGATTATAAGTAGGGTTTCTTGACTCCTAATGCAGTATCTTTCCACTAAACACAGTCTCCCAAATGGTGCTCATGAGGTCTGATTTTCTCTGACATTGCTCTGATGGATCTGTCCAGAATCCCAGTGCTGATTTACCATGTATCCTGGCCCCATCCTTTTATTATTTCCCCCCACATTCCAGCCACCTGTGGCTTTATCAGCAATGCCAGTTCCTTGATTATGAGACCTTTACTCTCTATTCCTCCCTCACTATTCATCTCTCATTACTGCCAAAGGCAGATCCTTCCTGGCTTATACCTCTCTCCTCCATTTAACTTCTCAAAATGGAAGCCTCTACATGTTTATTCCTGGTTTGATACAATGGTTAAGGGAGGAAGAAACAAGCTTCCTTCAAAAGACTGATGGTACAATCTAGAGCTTGGATCTAAGAAGAATATGGAGAGAAAAGCACAGCAGAAGAAAGGGAAAAACAAAAGCAAAACCTCAGGTGCTCACTGAACACTTTTACCTTTTCCATGGAGATTGAGACCATTTGGAGGTGGGAGGAGGCCAGCTGGTTGTCTGAGACTGGCAGTAGCCAGGGGATTTAATGAGACAGACAGTCTGTGGTACTCTGAAGGTTCTGGCAGGGGTCCTCAAACTTTTTAAATAGGGGGCCAGCTCACTGTCCCTCAGACTGTTGGAGGGCCAGACTATAGTAAAAACAAAAACTTTGTTTTGTGGGCCTTTAAATAAAAAAACTTCATAGCCTTGGGTGAGGGGGATAAACGTCCTCAGCTGCTGCATCTGGCCCCCATTCTGTAATTTGAGGACCCCTGCAGAGTATATGATAGAGGAAAAATGGGAAGAAAAAGTTTGGTGAGTTTCTGAAGATGATCTTCACCCTGGCCATACATTGAATCCCCAGCTTCCTGGGGATTGATTCCAGGTCATTCTTAGAATAAATCCAGGGGATTGTGCTCTGGGTTTCCTTCAAAGCTTTTACTTTTCACTGTTTCCCTTGATCTCTAAACCAAAACTTCTTGACTGTTTTTATCCTTATCTTTTCATTTAGTCCATCAGTCAGTCACTCAACACACATTTATTAAATACTTACTTTGTGTTAGGCCTGCATTGGTTCTCTCCCTTCAATCAGCCCTTCCTTTTTGGTTAAAATTAGATCCAAAAAAACAATTTGGAATTATGCTTTTTAAAAGTGACTAGGGAGGATTTGAGAAAGACGGAAAAGTAGGTCAGAAAATTTCAAGCTCTCTCCCCCCCATACAATTGCCTTCTGTTACCCTACTCTCTGTCCCCTTCTTCATTTGCAGCTGGAACAGGTTGATCACTGGGGTGTCTGTTCCTTTTTTTTTTTTTTTTGAATTCTTGTAGCCACAAACATATCACAAGATGTGTTTTCTGGAGTTTACATAAGAAAGGAGAAATATAAATTCAGAAATAGTACTCATGAATAAGGTTATTGTAACTAAATAAAAGGCACTCCTTCCCAGTAGTTTCTTATATATAAGTATATATAAAAGATACTCCTTTCCACCAAAATTACAATTTAGTCTAATTAAGCAGTCACTATTTATTAAAGGTCAACTATGTGCCAGGCTCTGAGTTAAATGCTAGTGCTACAAAAAGAAGCAAAAGACGATCTCTTCCATTAATGATTTTACAATCTAATGGGAGAGATAAAATACAAACAATCACATACAAAACAAGTTAGATACAGGATAAAGAGGAAATAATTAAAGAGGGAACATTGGCACGAAGAGGGGTTACTGTAGAATGTGGGGTTTTAGCTGAAACTTAAAGAACTTAAAGAAAACCAAGCAAGTCATCAGTCTAACTAGAGTGTCCTGGTTCAACTTGAATCACCATCCCTTCTAATATTAGAACTTCCACTCCCTTACAGTCTTCTAGAAAATAACTGTTTTCCTTTTCATGATAACCCCAGGCCAATTCTGGATTTGTGTACATGGGGATTATGAATCCAGGTCAATCCCAAACTTCAGAAAACTTCCCAGTTGTGTCGTGGACATGGGAATATCTGCTCACATTCTTGTAAAACTGGGGTATTCTATCTGCAATCTGACAAGTCAACTTTATTGATATCATCTCTTGTTACAGGTTATCTATTCAAAGGACTCTATTTCCTCCACCCAAAAAAGGTATGGAAGATAAAAATAATTCTCACATATAATTAAAGTTTTTCCCATGACCTAGAAAATGTAGTGATTCAAATACACGGGGCTCATCCCCCAAACTCCATAGAAGAAAGCTCCTTTGCCTGTAGACCTCCTGACTTTGTCTCATATATAGAGCTTTTGTGTGCTGCCCTGCTTGCTCTCCCTCTGAAAACAACGACCAGAGCAATTATAGTATATATAGGAAGGTATCCTGTGTGCGTCTGTACTTGTGGTATCAGCTGCCTGGGAGCTGGTGTTAGTCTTTGAGGGGACAGGCTGTAACTTGAGTCTGACAGCCTTATTTTTAACCTCATTCATTTAAAAAAAAAAAAAACATGATCCTTGGTGGTTCTTTTCAACAGTGAGGTGATTCAGGCTAATTCCAATGGTCTTGTGATGGAGAGAGTTATCTGTACCCAGAAAGAGGACTGTGGGAACTCTGATCACAACATAGTATTTTCACTTTTTTTTTTTTTTTTTGCCATTTTCTTGCATTTTGTTTTCTTTCTTATTTTTTCCCTTTTTGATCTGATTTTTATCTTGTGCAGCATGATAATTGTGGAAATATATATAGAAGAATTGCACATGTTCAACATACATTGGATTACTTGTCTAGGATTGGGAATAAGGGGAAAGGAGAGAGAAAAAAGTTTGCAACACGAGATTTTGTAAGAGTGAATGCTGAAAACTATCTATGCATATGTTTTGAAAATAAAAAAGCTTTTAAAAAATCTTGATCCTTGATCTTAGTAAGTGGATTCTTCATTTCTTTTTGAGCCACTCACTTGACAACTTCACTGCACCTTTGCCCCCTGTAGAATATAAACTTAAAAATTTTTTTCTTTTGTTTTTCTGTATCTGACAAACCTTATCAAACAGGAATTTTTGCATATACACAAAGGAACAAATAAAGGATTGTACACAAAACCAAGTTTGCATTTGGAGAAATAATATAATATTCAACCTGTTAGCTTCAAAGCTACCCTGCTTATCCCAGACACCTGAATCTCTGCTCTATTTTAAAATGTTATAGTGATGGTCCTCTCTTTCCTTTTCTTTTTTGGGGTATCCTTATTGAAGTCTCCTTCTTCATTGAATGACAGTGATTACAAGAGGAGGAGACCATTAAGCCTCCTCCTTCTCTCCCCCAAGCACCACAGTTCCTGGTGCAGTGTTGGTGTAGGTTGGCAGGCTCTCCTACCTGTCTGACCAGCTGTATTTACATGTACACAAAATGCTGTGCCCAGACAAGCAAGTTGGAAACTATTTAGAGGGTTGATGAGATTCTTCAGCTTATTTGCCTTGGAGCCCAGCAGAGGCTGGGACATTGATAACAAACACATTTTTTTTCCCCAAGCTAGCCCAATCAGCTTATGTCCAAAGGCTACAAAGACATCAAGTGGTGAGTCTGGAGGCTATGAAGTGCTGGTTCTTTTTCCTTGTTGGATTTCCAAAGAAATTGGCAGGGATGGTGGAGCACAGAAGGTAACCGTTGTTTTCTGAGACTAGAGAGTGGAGTAAAAGTGGGAGAACTGGAAGTGGGAGGTTGTGGAAGAGGAAAGGATGCTGGGGAATAAAGACAGAACTATGCTGAAGCTTCAACTTCAGGCCAATGAAATAAATCATGGCTCTATTTGCAAGGCTAGCTTGTCTTCTTGCTTTTTCTTCCCATCATATTGACTCCTCCATTTGCTTATCATGAGTCAAATGCTGACAATCTCTGTGGCTCCAGTGATTTTTCAGTGTGTAGAAAAAGATAATTGACCATCATCTCACCTCACTTCTCCTCTCCTTTGCTGATAGAGAGAAATTTAGCTGCCTCATTCTACTATAATTTCATATTATTTTCCACCTTTTTTTCCCTATTTCTCTCTGAGGTTTCCAAAAATGATTGATGATTTGCTATCAAATATAAAAAAGAAGCTAAAATATCATTGGACAGTTTAACAGCCTTTAAAATATAATGGTCTCTCTGGCTGGACATCCACAGCCTAAGCTGGAGCCCCGAAGGTCAGACTTTAATGAACTGGTGGGAATTAGAGAAAGAAAGAGAAAGTGATCAGTGTCCAGCGCCTGCTCCAGTCCACTGACCTTGAGAGAAGATGAGACACCGTTGTGGATGAGGGCCCCTGGCTAAGCTCTCCCCGATGATGTGCCAAGTCCATTGGAAGCCTCTGGTGAGGGCAGCAGAGGTAGCCTGAGACAGAGGCAAAATGTACTCTGGGCTCCCCCCAGGAGAAAATCCTTTCAACTTTTTTTTTTTTTTTTTCCTGTTATTGGGATCAGAGCCACACTTGAGAATCTGAGAGGTCTGACTCACTGGTTAACACATAGACTGAAAGTAATACTACCAGCCCCACCTATCTGCATTTGTATATCTCAAGCTCCATCAGCAAAAAAATGTCAATGGAATGTCTTGCCACTTAAGTGTGTTGGAAAGCTCCCATTCATGGGAAGATAAATCAGGATTTTATGGGAGTCCCAACCTTTTCAAAGCAAAGGGACCCTTAAGAAGCTATCATATCCATCTTTCTGACTCTGAGCTGGATCGTCCTACCTGTATCTGTCCTTGACCAAGACTATCATAGCCCTCCCTCTGCCTCTGGTTGCCCTGTCTGTATGTACCCCTGGCAGAGTTGGGCCACAGAGAAATCCCTCATTCTTTTTGGTGTCTATTTTAGTACATATGAATCCACAACTCTCCTAAGTCTTTCTTAAAACTTAAATCATCTCCATATCCTCATTTCCCAGGTGAGATAAGTCCAAGTTTCTCCCCCTCCTCTCTAGATAGTCACCTTCCTGGACCTTATCTAGGGGTAGTGATAGAAGAAAGGCTGATAAAACCGAGTGACATGGGTTTGTAGCTCCAGGACATGCTTTTTCTTTGGATGGTGGAATACTGAGTTGAAGAAGAATTATGCAGTGTCAAGGGAATGGGACCCTGGGGCTTTGCAGTGAAGGTGTCTTCCCTTCCTAGAGACTGTGGGCAGTCTGCCTTTAAATGAAACTACCCCAGGAAGGGCCCAATGTATAGTCATTCTAGTGGAAAGCTTTTTCCCATTAGAAAGATTGCACTTAGAAACATCTGCCCAGAAGCAGTCTGGTTGATTTAAGCTTCTTTGCTTTTAATTTTTGGTACCTTTCAGAGGGAAAGAGAAAAATAAGGTTAGTTTCCTGAAGTGTAATTGTTTTGGGCAGTTATTTATTAATGAAAAGGAACAACATGTCAACAAGCCCCGGGTTTAGCTGTAGAACTAATGTTAGCCAAGGCGCAGGTTACAAGAAAGGTAAACTTGCTGTCAGTCTGCATTTGCGTAGTTCCATGATCGCCTATTAATTACCTATGTTCTGGGCTTAGACTGGGGGACAGATTTGGCTTCCTCACCCTGGTGAGTGGAGAGGGTTGTGATAGAACTCCAAGGGGGAAAAACTAAACCCCTTCTATAGTGGCTTAAACAATCTTATGCAGTGGGATAACTTTCTCTAGGAAACTATACAGTAAATGACCTCTGCCAGTTTATCAGAGAGGTACTTGGATAGGGTTGATACAAATCTCGATTGACAGTACGGAACATCCCCCCTGACTTACCTAGTTAATAGTCAAAATGCTTTGATCTAATTGGGTGTCAGATTTAGGGAGAGTTCTCATGGGATT
This sequence comes from Sarcophilus harrisii, assembly GCF_902635505.1. NCBI lineage: Eukaryota > Metazoa > Chordata > Mammalia > Dasyuromorphia > Dasyuridae > Sarcophilus > Sarcophilus harrisii. The sequence continues at coordinate 493,257,587 of NC_045428.1, forward strand.
GAAGTAACTTGATATCCTTAGTTGCCAGATGCAGAAAGTGAAGGTATTGCAGGTTCATAACAGTGATGATGTGATATCATTTATTTAATATGATAACTACATTTGATTCTCTTCTCTCTTGAACTATCCACAAGCAATCAGTTACCAAATTTTCTACAAAGGAAAGCTGAAAAACTGGAGGTAGTTTCTCAGAGGAGATGTGGGAAATAATGGCAAAGGACTAAGGACCTTACCTCCTACAAGTATGGAGAGTATGAAAGGTTGATAGTGATCTGCATAGAGTACACCATGTTTGAGTTTCTATCACTGTCAAGTTCCCAATGTAGGCTGGTCTCCTTCCCATAAAGAAAGCCTGAGAGGCTTGTGAAGTACCTCTTCATTCTTCACATTTTTAAAGAGACTGGAGTGTCCTTTAAAAATGGGAGATAGTTTCAATGTAGAAATAAGCTAGAATAAAGATCTGGAGATGCAGAGGGAAAATCTTAACTTATGTGACAAGGTTGGAAGGTGGAAGCATGTTACCCAAAGAAGAAAGATAAGAAGAATGAGCACTGAATCCTTGAACCTAAGTAATAGATACAAGATTTGTCTGAGAGGGAGTCAGAGATTCTTAGGAGGAAGCTACTGTTCATGCTCTAGGGAATGATGATGGGAAGCCACAGGCCATATGAGAAATCAACTAGTAAAAGTCAGAGAAAGAAATAGTTGGGGGTTGGTGATTTTATGCTGAAGGGTAGAGCCAGTTATATTTTTGTTTTTTCTAACTTGATCCAACAATGAACCTCTCAATACTAATCAAAATAAGAGACCTACTACCTACTTCTGGGGAGCACAAATGATATGGCCAGAAGAGATCTGAAAAACATTGCTAACAATTATGAAATGTTGGGCAAAATACTGAAGACTTTTAAGGGGTACAAGTGGTATTTTGGTCACTGTTGCTGCTGGAAAGCAAGGACTTCAACAGAGAAAGAAAAATTTGAGAAATGACCAGATAGTAAAGAAGCTGATAACTAAAAAAGGAAGCTGATTCAGGACTATAGTTTAAAATATAGAGAGGCTAGGACAGTGGTTAAGAATAGGGAATATCTCAAAACAGATAGTAAGAATATATTTACTTAGTCTTGGAAATTTAATCTCAGGATGTCAGAATTGGAAGCAACTTCAGAAGCCATTTAGTGTAATGAAAATAAATTACCGTTACAATATTATGATACAGATTTCATTTCCAAGATATATAAAGACTTGAATCAAATTTATGTGAATAAGAGCCATTTCCCAAATGGTAAATGGTCTAAGGATATGAACAGGCAGTTCTCAAGGGAAGATAGCCAGAATGTTCTTTTCTGTTTTCTTGTTTTTAATTAAATTAGTTCATGGTTCATCTATTTCACTGCGGTCTTTTTGAAAGCCCATCTCCTAGTTTTATTAGTCAATCATTTTTTAATTGTTGCCTTTTTCTTTAATTTTCATGATTTCTATTTTGGTCTTTAATTGGGCTTAAAATTTTATTTTGCTTTTCAAGTATTTTATTTGCATTTCCAAATCATTGATCTCTTTATTGTTAATAAAAAAAATAGATAAATAAATTTTCCCTTTAAAATTGCTTTGGCTGTTTTCCCCTAATTTTGGAATGTTGTCTCATTGTTGCAATTTTACTTAATAGTAGCTCTTTTTTGTGGTGACAAAAAGCTAAAGGGTCATCTAGCCTTTGCTTGAAGATATTCAATTAGAAGAAAATTAACAATTCCCCAGGTAGCCCATTTTACTTTTCAACGAACTCGGGATTCCTCTGTGGTTCCTCTTTTATCTCCAGGATAAATTATAAAGTTTTCTGTCTTTCAAAGACTGCCATAACTTGAGTCCCTCCTAACATTTCAGTCTTCTCATATCTTACTTATTCTCCTGCATGTATTCCATGATCCAGTGACACTGGCCTCACACATGACATGCCATCTACTGATTTTAGGCCTTTCCACTGACTGTCCCCCATGCATATAATGCTTTCCTTCTTCATATGTCTCCTAGCTCCTTTAAATCCCTACTAAAATACAACTATTTGCAAGAATTTGTTCCCAAATACCTTTCATTTTAGTGCCTTCCCTCTGTTGATTACCTACAATTTATTCTGTCTCTATTTTGTTTGTATATAGCTGTTTGAGTGTTGACTATTCCCATTGAGAGCAGAAACTATCTTTTGCCTTTTTTGGTATCCTCTATCATCTTAGCACAAGCTTGACACATATTGAGTGTTAAATAAATGTTTGATAACTAACTCACTAACATCAAACCTAAATTTACATTTTTGCAACTTCCACCAATTTGCTCCTAATTCTTCCCCCTAGGGCCAATGATAACAGGTAGAATATCTTTTCCTTCTAACAACCTTTTAAATACATGAAAACATATTTCATTTTCCCATTAAACCTCTTCTTCTCCAGGCCAAATACTCCCAATTCCTTCAGCTGGTTCTCATCTAGCATATTCTCAAGGTCATTTATCACTAGTCACCCTCTTCTGGCTTTTCTCCATCTTATCAATGTCCTTCCTGCAATGTGGTACCACATTATTTTTCTTAGAACAGAGAATGGAGGGATTGTGTCTTTCATAGTGCAACCTTCCTTAATGCAGCTAATGTATTAATTTTCTTAATTCTCCTATCAGTATTCTCTCCTACATTGAACTTGCATCTGATAAAAAAAGATTTTTTTTAAACAGATGAACTTCTCGTTAAATGGCATGGAAGATAGAGTACTGGGCTTGGAATCAGGAAGAACTGAATTCAAATACAATCTCAGAAAGTTACTATGCAACATTGGACAAGTCATTGAACTGCTCTCTGCCTCAGTTTCCTCTGCCTAAAAAATGGAGATAATAATATTTGAGGGTTGTTGTGAGGATCAAATGAGATAATATTTAAAAAGCACATAGCATAGTGCCTGGCACACACAAAAAACTGTTTAATAAATATTTGTTCCCTTTCTTTCCCTTCCCTGCCTTCCTTTCTCTACTTATTCTTTTTTATCTAGTCATATTTTCCTTTTCTTATACTTGTAAAGTTGTTATTTTTGAACCCACATATAAGACAAGTATCTTTATTGCATTTCACCCTATTATATAATAGGATGTTCTAGTCCATTGTTCTAGCCTGTCAAGCTCTTTTTTGAGATCTGACTCTGCCATCTACTTGACTAATTATACTTCTTATATTACCTTCTTTCACAAAATTGTCAAACATTCCACTTATATCATTAGACAGGTCATCGACAAAAATGTTAAACAGCACAGAATCTTTGGAAACTCCACGGGAGATGTTTTTCTGGGTTGACATTGAACCATCATGACTGGTCTTTTGGTCTGGTCATTCAACCAGTTTAAAATTCAGCTTCTTTTAACATTGGTTATCCAACAGTTCCCCATCTTTTCTACAAGCATAGCTAAAGAGATTTTGTTAAAGACTTTGCTAAGGTCTAAATAAACTTTGTTCATAAAATTCCCTTGATCCTTCTGTCTAAGGATCTTTATCAGAAAAGGAAATAAGATTAGTCTGATAGAAGCAGTCATTGATGAAGTCTTGCTGACTCTGTGATCATAGCTTCCTTTTCCAATGTTCACTAACCCATTTAATAACCCAGGAATTTGAGTTATGCTTGTTGGCTTATGGTTTGGAGGCTTTATTCTTTTTTTTTTCTTTTTTAAAGCTTGCAACCATTTTCACTTCTCCAGCTCTGTGGTGCCTCACACTTGCCATAATTTTTCAAAGACCCTGGATGGGGCTCCACAATCATTTTGGTCAATTCATTTAATATTTGATGGTAGAATGTGTCCGGGGTAGGTTTCTCAAATGTTTCAAGGGCAGCTAAACGTTCTCTTACTATCTCCATATTTATCTTGCGTATCAACTCTCTATTAGCTATTTTTGTTCTGTCCTTTCCAGTCCAAAGGTCATTCTCTTTGGCAGAGAAAACAAACAAAATAAAAACTGAATAGCTCTCAGCTTTCTTTCTGTCTCTGTCCCTCCTCCCCCCTCCTTTGTTCTCTCTGTCTCTACCTCCCTTCTCTTTATTTCTCCCTCTTCTGTCTGTCTGCTTCTCTGTGTGTCTCTTTCTCTTTTTATCATAATACCATCCAATTTAAAGATTCATTCATTCAATTAAAGATTCATTCATTCATTCTTCTATATTTCTTCCTTCCCCTGTAATCAAAAAGGTTTTAAAACTGAAAAGGAAAGGAGAAAGAAAAAGGAACTTATGCATATCTCTCAAGCTAGAGACCATAGTCAATAGCTACAATTTTAGAAGAAGAATAGGAGTAAGAAATGCCCCAGAGTTTTGGAGACAAATCTATAGAGAAGCCTTAATACAATAGATGACCTTCAGGGTCTATACAAAACAAAAAATGGACAAAGCAAGGAGACAAATTTAAAATCCTGCCTATCATTGAGATGTGTTTGGCATCTGGGTGTTGTAGTGGACAGAGTACTGGGCCTAGGGTCAGAAAAACTTATGTTCAAATCAGGCCTCACACTAGTGTGGGATCTTGAACAAGCCACTTAAGCACTGTTTGCTTCAATTTTCTCATCTGTGAAATAAGAGCATATATCTCCCAAAACTGTTATTAGAATAAAATGATAGAATATTCTGTGTAAACCTTAAATATATATAGAAATGTTAGCTATGTAAAGTGCTAGCTATTATTGTTATTATATTAGCTATTATTATTATTATTATTATTACTACTATTACTATTATTTGGTGGAATGAGACCAATGACTAGAATATGGCTCTGAACACATATACCTTATTCAAAATAAACAAAACCAGAAAAAAAATTGGGGAGGTGGGAAGAAGTGAGAGAACATTGGATAATAAGAAGATGGAGAATTTAAATTTCTTAAGAGTAGGTAGCAACTAGTTTGTCTGACAACATATATGCTATTTCATACCCACAGTCCCCTACCTCTAAAAAGAAGGGAGGAAAATGCATTTTCTGAACTCTTCTTTGAGAGTAATCTTGGTTATTATAATTATACATAATTCAGACTCCCCCCCCTTTAAATTGTGGTTTTCATCATGAATATTATTTTCCTAGTTCTGTTTAATTTGCATTAGCTCTTATTAGTCTTTCTCTAATCCTTTGAAATCTTCATATTCATCATTTCTTACAGCAAGTAATATTCCACTATATTCATGTATCACAATTTGTTTTGCTATTCTCTAATCAATGGGTACTACTTGGTTTCTATTTATTTGCTGCACAAAAAAGATTGCTATGAATAGTTTGGTAAATATGGGACCTTTCTTTCTGTCTTTGATCTCCTTGAAAAATATGTATAGTAAAATCTGGGTAAGACTGATTCCTCTGCAGGTGGATAGAGAAGTTTCTCAGAGCTTAGCTTCCTAAGTTTCTGGGAAATAGTTATAACAGACAGTATTGTTTTTTCTTGTTCTGAAAGACAATGAAAAGCTATTTTTAGGGGATACATATAGTGACACAGGATTGGAAAAAGTCAATATATGAATGATTTGAGAGAGAGAAAGAAGTTTCAGGAGGCAGAAAGACCAGGTCACCTGCCTAATACTGCTTCTGTAGTAATGGCAGCCTCATAGTTTTGGATACCTAGGGGTGGGAGGAAGAAGTCTGGATGGGGAATTCGGATGGAGATGCTTAAATGAAAGAGAAGATGAGAATTAGGGGGCACAGTAAAAAGGATTAGCTGGCTGTGGCTGCTACCAAGAAGTTCTGGGCTTCATGGTGGCTGCTGTCATCATCTGCTGTGGCAGATGGGAAATTTATGGCTGGAGTGTGTGTGTTGGGGGAAGAGATGGGGTTTCTGATTGATGATGATCTTTTCCTTGGATCAGAATTCATGCAAGTGGTGAAAGGCATCCTATCCACCCCCACTCCTTTCTCTCTCCTTTCATGCCTAAAAGGATGGATTTTAATCCAAAATTTTCTATCCTTTAAAGTTGTTTACTTGCTGCTTTAACTAGCACTAAAGCTGGCCTATTTGAGACAAATTGAGATTATCTAGAAGGATAAACTGGAGAGAAAATGGTCAATGACTAGCATATTATACCTATGGAGACATAAAATGAACATAAGTTCAAACCCTTAGTCTAAAGAGCTAAGCTTTTAACCCAGTTGGGGACTTCAAACTAAAAGACAGTAAATTTTAATCATATTGATTTTTTTTAAACAAATGTCCAAAAGTTAGGGAAATTGCATCAGTTTTCCTGCCCCAAGATGCTAGATGTGCTTGTGGGATCTCTGGGTCAAAGGGTTTGAGTATTTAGTCACTTTTTTAAAAAGCTATTTTTTTAAAAAAACTTAAATACAAAATAGAAAAAGAAAAAACCAGGAAAAAATCCCATTGATATGTGCATAGCAGAATATTGGAGAGGATTCAAAATATGAAATAACAAATTTCCATTTCAAGAAAGTCTATATAATATACTACACATTGTATTCAGAGCTGTTCATCTTTTCTTTGCCTCCTTGTAGGTTTTCTTTTGTTCTCTGCTGTGAATTTTTTACTTTTTTCCTCCTTTCTTCCCTTCACCCTCCCCCAAGAAAGCTACAGTTAAGCGTGGATGGTTAAGCATGGATATGTTTATATGTATATAGACACAAATGTACACATATACATGCATATACATATACATAGGTAGCTATAATTATATACATATATGTATATATACATCTATAGAAGACCATATAACACTTAGTTATTCTCTGTTTCTCTGAAGGTGGATAATATCCTTCATAAGGCCAAGTCTTTCCATATTTTTCTAAATATTTCCATATTTTTCTAAATTCACTATACCATATTTCCACTATGGTATACCACTATACCGTAATTCCAACTTTATACTCTCTAGTTATTTTAAATAGTCTAAAGCAATATTGATTAATATACCCGACATAAAGTACAGTTCCCCTATTTTTCTCTTTTGATTAAATCTATTTTAGCTTTAACTTTGTCTGAGATCCATGATTACTACCCCTGCTTAAAAAAATCCTACTGCTGATCACTGTTAATTGTTTCTGTGTATCTCCTCTTTTCTATTCCTGCTGTCTCCTCTGCTTTATTTCTACCTTCTACCTTGCCTTGCCACTACTTAATCTATCCAGGATCCATCCCTTATCCTTTCACCCCACCTTTTTCCCTCCCTCTTTATCCCATTCCCATTAATCTATAAACCTTATTTCATTTGCATTAATCTATACACTTTTCTATACTCCTTTCTATTCCCGCCCCTTCTTATTTCTCTACAAGTTTAGAAGACATTTATACCTTCTTAAATTTATATGTATTGTTCCCTCTTTAACCCAGGATTCTAGAACTACCAGTCCTCCTCCTCCATCTAATTCCTCTGTCAATTCTTCCTTTAAATATTTTTTTTAAAGTAGCTTTTCATTTTTCCAAATACATGCAAAGATAGTTTTCAACATTCACCTTTGGAAAACCTTGTGTTCCAAATTCTTCTCCTTCTCTCCTCACCACTCCTTCCCATAGGAGGCAAGCAACTCAATACAGATTAAACATTATGAAAATAGTGCAATTCTTATAAACATATTTCCATATTCAGCATGCTGCACAAGAAAAATTAGATCAAAAGGTGAAGAAAGAAAAAACACAAGAAAAAAACCAAGCAAACAAACAACAACCAAAAAAGTGAAAATACTAAACTTTTATCCACATTCAGTCTTCATAGTTCTGTTTCTGGATGTGGATGACTCTTTCCATCACAAGTCTATTGAAATTGCCTTGAATCATCTTATCACTGAAGAAAGCCAAATCTATCACAGTTGATCATCTCAGAATCTTCTTGTTTCTATGTAGTGTTCTCTTGGATTTACTTTATCAGTTTTTTCTCTCGTACTTCATTTATAAAATATAGTTACTCTTTTTATATTTTCCTACAGTTTTACTTTTAGAATTACATCATACTCAGCTCTACCCCATCTTTCTTTCAAACTATCCAATTACTATAAAACAAATATTTTGTGTTATTGAGTCTCTTGAAATCGGTCTTTGATGTTTACCCTAATTTTTTTGGACTTTATATGTCAAATTTTCTATTAAGTTCAGATCTTATTATAACAAAATCCTGAAAGTCTGATAATTCATTGAATGTCTTTATTTTTTGTTGTTGTTGTTCAGGATTATACTTAAATTTTCTGGTATGATATTTTCAGCTGCAACCCTAGTTCTTTCTTCAGTATATAATATTCCAAGACCTGTGGTCTTTTAATGTAGCTGCTGCTAGGTCATGCGTGATACTAATTGTGGCTCTGCTTTATTTGAATTATTATTTTCTTGTTAATTGTAATATTTTCTCCTTGAATTGGGTGTTTCAAAATTTGACTATGATATTAGTTTTTTTTTTGTAGAATCGCTTTCAGGTGATAATTGTTGGATTTTTTTTTCTATTTTACTTTCTCTTCTTGTTCCAACATTTTGGAACAATTTTCTTTTATTATTTCTTGTATTGTATCAAGATTCTTTTTTTTTTATTGTAGCTTTCAGGTAGACCAAGTATTTTTATGTTTACTCTTCTTGTTCTCCAGATTATTTTTAAATGAGTTTTCTCATATTCTCTTCTGTTTTTTTATTGTTTCTATCTTGGTCTCTTATAGCTTTGCTGCCTTCCCCTTGCCCAATTCTTGTTTTCAAAGAATAATTTTCTTCTTTAAGACTCTGGATCTCCTTTTCTACTTAGTTGACTTCTTTTTCATAATCTTCATGTTTTTCTCGGATTCTTCTTCTTTTTAGTTTTTTCTCAATCTTCTAATTTGGTTTTTAAAGTCTTTCTGGAGTTCTTCTGTGAATTGTTTTTGAACAGGTAATGCTTTAATGTTATTCATTGGGGTAAGAGAATTTTTTTTTAAGTATCCTACTCTGAATATCAACCCTGATTTTTCCAATTCAATAGCAACTTTCTACTGTCATGTTCTTTCTCCTTTGCCTGATCATTAAAAAAAGTTATAATAGATTGTTTGTGTAATAACCTATAATTCTAGCATATGGGAGATGGAGCTCTGGTCTCAGGTCCTTTTCCAGTCCTCTCCACATGCCTGGAATCTGAAACTAAGGAGTCTATTTTCCTGTAAGTGCTCAGGTCAGCAGTATCCCTGCCTTGTTCCTTTTGCACTCACCAAGTGCATGCTAGTTTTTCTTGTTCAGGGCTGCATCTGGGCAGCACAGCTCGGTCTGGCATCCCTTATGAGAAGAGTTTCCCTTAATCTGTCCAGAGATCAGATGACCAACTAACCATATTGCTGGGAGGTAAAAATTCCTATGTCTTGGGACAGGGGCTACCTCTCAACCCAGCTAACGCCAGAGTTCCTAGCTTGTTGTTTCAACAGAATTAGCCTGGAGATGTTTGCACTTCACAGGAATCGAATTTCTGTCCTAGTATCTTTCTTCAGATCTTCTCTGATTGTTTCTGGAGGTCCACTGTTCAGCACCAACTCTTGGTTGTTTGCCCTGAGGTGCTATTTTGCCTTGTTTTGGGGGGAAATTGGGAGAACTTGGAATTTTCTGATTTACTTTTCCATTTTCCTAGAAGCCTCCTAGTCACTTTTTAAAAAGCATAATTCCAAATTGTTTTTTGGATCTAATTTTAACCAAAAAGGAAATACTGATTACAAGGATGGAAATGATGGGAAGCTTGCAAATAAACATCAATTTTATTCTAGAATTTAAGATAAAGGAGAGGAAGGCCAGGAATAATCTACCATGCATTTTAGATTTTAGGAGAACAGATTTCAAAGGGTTCAAGAAAAGTATTTGGCCTACAGACTAGAATTCTATAGAGAAAGAGATCAGAATGGTGGGAAGTTTAAGAGAATGAAATTCTGAAAACATAAAAGAAAACAATTTCTTGGGGGAAACACAGAGGAAAAAATGGAGGTTGTCTGAAAAGAATGATGTGGTTGCATAGAGAACTCATTAACCTACTTAGATTTATGGAAATCTTTGTACAGGAAGTGGAAGCAAGGAAAGACAAAAAAGTGAAGGCTCAAGGAATGTGTGGAACTATTTCTGGGATAAAGAAGATGGAGCAATTATAAGAGAAGACAGAAAATGGACAAAGATGTTTAATTCTCATTTTGCTTCTGTTTTCTTAATTTTACAATAACAAATCTGGAAGCAGAAAGGATCTCAGGGGACATTTGGTTTAATCATTTTACAAAGGATGCCCAGTGAGGTGATATTACTTGTATCAAAATATACAAGTTGTAGTCATCAGGAGTAGAATTTGAATCCAAGTGCTCCTGCTACAGAATCACTTTTCTTTCTCCTGTACCAAAAGAGAACAATCTTTGGACTGGTAAAGACAGAAGAAAATGGCTAAAAGATAGAAGGGTAAGCTTCTGGTTGAATTTCTCTCTTCTGGGTGAGGATTTTTGGAAGAGAATATTAACATTGGTGACCTTTGGTGAGATCTTTGTATTTTAACCAGAGCAGCTGGCCTGGCTCCTGCTCCAGGGACCTTTCTAAGTTTCTGAAGTTTTAGTTGTTACATTGGGAGATAGAGTCTAAAGACACTACTGGTTTTTTATGCCCAGACTTGAGTAATCTCAGAGGAATTTAGCATACTGGTCCATGACCTCCTCTCCAAGCCTTTGATGAGAAGGTCCTAGGATGTAGAACAGGGTAAGACCTACAGGAGGCATCATTGCACATGCAAGGAAATAAACCTGGTCCTTTGGGTATTGGGGTGGAGTTTAACAAAAGCTACAAATATGTAATACATATATCAGCTCCAGCGGAAAAAATTTCTAAATCTGGAATTTTCAGGGGAGACTAGCCACCGAACTGTGTCTGGCGGGTACAGTGAAATTTCAAGCCTGGAAACCATGACTTCCTAGAGCCAGAGATGCATTGGAGGTAAGGAGTAAAAGGAATTGGAAAAGCATGATGAAACAATCAGAAACCTGTCCTTTAGGGAAGAGAGAGTTAACATTTTAGAAAGAGAGGAATCTTTCCTTCCTCTCTTGCATATGAATCTTGGCTCTGCAATCTAACTGCATGTGTAATTTTATCAAATTCCTTAATCTCTCTGAGCTTCACTTTCTTCATTTATTAAAAAAGGATTGGACTAAGTGACCTACAAGATACCTTTCAGTTCTAGATCTCTGAGTATGACTGTATGATACCGAAGGTAAAGAAAAAACCTCATTGATCTTAATGAGGTTAAATCATCAAAAGCAGATGAAATCTCTCCTAAAGGTAGAGAAAGAACTGGCAAAAGTGATGGCTGAGTTTTTCTATCAGTGATTTTGAAAGATCAGAAAAGGTTAATGTTTTAGTTTTTGTTTTTTAAAGAATAAGAGAGTAGAACCTGTGAATTCAAAGCCAGTGAATAGGATTTCATTTCCTGGAAAAATTTTAGAATGACTGGCAAATTTCTCAAAAAGGAAGAAATGGTTATAAAAAACTATCCTGGTCATGAAATTCATCTGGAAGAACACAAAGGTCAAGAATCTCAAGGGAAGTAATGAAAAAAAATGATGGAATGAAGGGAGCCTAGCAGTATCAGATCTTAATCTAATCCTACAAAGCAGGAAATATCAAAATGATTTGGTATTGGTTAAAAAATAGAGGTCAATCAGTGGAACAGATTAAGAAGCAAGTGGACACCATAGTATATTGTTAGATAAACTCAAAGACCCTAGATACTGGGGCAAAGACTCTTTATTTGACAAAAACTATCAGGAAACAGGAAAGCACCTTAGGCAGAAATTAGATGTATGAAGACATTTCACATTCTATGTCAAGACAAGTTCCAAATAGATATACAATTTGAGTATAAACAGTGATATCAATAAATAAATTAGAGAAACAAGGAAGAAATTACTTTTTGGATTTACAAACAGGGCAAGAGTTCATAACCAGACAATAGATAGATAAAATCACAAAAGAAAAAAAAAGTGACAATTTTGATTACCTAAAATTTAAATGTTTTTGTACAAAGAACCTAATACGGTTGAAATTAGAAGAGAAAAGGAAACAGAAAAAAAATCTTCATAACAAATTTCTTTGATAAAGGTTTCATATTCTCATATATGAGCTACATAAGTAATTGATTCAGATTTATAACAGTGAGAGCTATTTCCCAATAGATAAATAATCAAAAGATATGAACAAGCAATTTTCTAAAGAAGAAATCTAAGTTATCAACAACCGTAAGGAAAAATCTCTAAATAACCAATAGGGAAATGAAAATCAAAGCATTTCTGAGATTCCTTCAAGTATCTATCATATTGGCATAAAGAACAAAAGTGAAAAATGACAAATGTTGAAGGGGATGTAGGGGGGAAATGCCACACTAATGTATTTCTGGTAGAAATGTGAATTGGCTCAATTATAATGGAAAATAACTCCAAAGTCATTAAACCCAGGCATACCAGCAATGTCTCTACTATGTCCACCCTCTAAAGAGATCAGAGGAAGAGGAAAAGGACCCATAAGTAATACACACACACACACACACACACACACACACACACACACACAAACATAAATTGTACATAGGAGATTTTGTGTAGTAGCAGAATCAGAAACTAAGTAGATACCTATCTATTGGGGATGTGAAAAAATATATGTTATGTGATGGAATATTATTATACCATATATGTTAATATATGAATGTGATATAATATTGTTGTGCCATAAAAATGATGAAATGACTTCAGAGTGACATGGGAAAACTTATATAGAACAACATTAGAAAGAAAAATGATTTTGAAAAACTTAAAAATTCTGATCAATACAATGACCAATAACAATTTCAGATGACTGATATTAAGCATGACTTGTGCCTCATTTCCAAAATATATAGAGAATTAACTCTAATTTATAAAAAATTAAGCCATTCTCCAATTGAAAAATGGTCAAAGGATATGAACAGACAATTCTCAGATGAAGAAATTGAAACTATTTCTAGTCATATGAAAAGATGCTCCAAGTCATTATTAATCAGAGAAATGCAAATTAAGACAACTCTAAGATACCACTACACACCTGTCAGATTGGCTAAGATGACAGGAAAAAATAATGATGATTGTTGGAGGGGATGCGGGAAAACTGGGACATTGATGCATTGTTGGTGGAGTTGTGAACGAATCCAACCATTTTGGAGAGTAGTTTGGAACTATGCTCAAAAAGTTATCAAACTGTGCATACCCTTTGATCCAGCAGTGTTACTACTGGGACTATATCCCAAAGAGATTATAAAGAAGGGAAAGGGACCTGTATGTGCACGAATGTTTGTGGCAGCCCTTTTTGTAGTGGCTAAAAACTGGAAACTGAATGGATGTCCATCAGTTGGAGAATGGCTGAATAAATTGTGGTATATGAATATTATGGAATATTACTGTTCTGTAAGAAATGACCAACAGGATGATTTCAGAAAGGCCTGGAGAGACTTACATGAACTGATGCTGAGTGAAATGAGCAGGACCAGGAGATCATTATATACTTCAACAACAATACTATATGATGACCAGTTCTGATGGACCTGGCCATCCTCAGCAAGGAGATCAACCAAATCATTTCCAATGGAGCAGTAATGAACTGAACCAGCTACGCCCAGAGAAAGAACTCTGGGTGATGACTAAAAACCATTACATTGAATTCCCAATCCCTATATTTATGCCCACCTGCATTTTTGATTTCCTTCACAAGCTAATTGTACAATATGTCAGAGTCTGATTCTTTTTGTACAGCAAAATAACGTTTTGGTCATGTATACTTATTGTGTATCTAATTTATATTTTAATATATTTAACATCTACTGGTCATCCTGCCATCTAGGGAGGGGTGGGGGTAAGAGGTAAAAAATTGGAACAAGAGGTTTGGCAATTGTTAATGCTGTAAAGTTACACATGCATATATCCTGTAAATAAAAGGCTATTAAATAAAAAAAAAAGCATGACTTGTGCATGATAAAGCATATCTTTTTCATCAGAAAGGTGGTGAATTCAGGGTATGGATAAGACCTACATTTTTATATTTAACTATTTTTGTATTGAAATATTGTGGGAATTTTTTTTTCCTTGTCTATAAATGTTTGTTACTAGGATGAGTGAAGAAGCTGTGGATAGGGTAGCGAAAGATAAAATAAAAGGAAAAGGAAGCAAGAGAAAGAAGGTCATTGAGTATTTTAAAAAAAATACACAGAGGAGAATTGAAAGAAGGCCAGTAAAAAGCACAAAGAAGCAGGACAGCTTTGAAAGCTACAGGTTGAATTTAAAATATATTTAAAATATGGAAAGCAAGCTGTGTATAATAATTGTAATTTCTCATACAATTAGAAATTTGATGTCCTGGGGTAGCTAGGTAATGCATTGGATAGAAGGCTGGGAATCAGGAAGACTAATCTTCTTGAGCTCAAATCTGAGCTCAGACACTTGTTACTTATGAGACCCTGGGCAAGACACTTAACTATGTTTACTTTTATTTTTTATATGTAAAAAAAGAGCTAAAAAGGATTTGACAAAGCACTTTCCACTCTTTGCCAAGAAAACTCCAAATGGGATCAGAAAGAATCATACAGAACCGAACTGACTGAACAAGAAAAAGTCTGGTATACAAATAAATAAATAAAAGTTAAAAAACATTAGGCTATTCCAAATTTAATTCTGTTCTTTTTTTTCCTTCATGTTTTTGTTAGACAGCTAGGAAAGATGGAAAGAAGTGACATAAACAGAATTATTATTCAAAATGGCTAAATCTAAATAGCCAGTGTCCTCATTAACAGTGAAGAATTGACTTGAAAGGAGATCTCCCAGTGGCTTGTCCTAGGAAATCTGTGTTTGTCCCTATGATTTCAGAAATTTTCATCAGTGTCTTGAATAAAAGCATCGCGAGTGCAGTTAAAAGATTTCAGATGATACAATGCTGAAAGGCAAAGCTAACAAACTGGAAGACAGTGTCAGCACTCAAAGATTTGAATATGTGGAACATTGGACTGAATCCAATAGAAAGAACTTTAATACTCATAAATGTGAAGTCTTAAATTTGAGTTCAAACAAATCATCCTCACAATTATAAGATGGAGAAAGCTACTCTACACAGCAGATTATCTATTAAAAGACCTGGGGATTTTGAAGGACTGCAAACTCAAGGTGAGTCAACACTGATAGAAAAGTTAAGAAAGCCAGTGTGATCTTAGACTGTGCTAAGAGAAGAACTGTCATGGTATCATAAATAAAGAGCTGACAGACAGTAGTTCAACTCATTTAATTTAGGAATAAGGAAATTGAGATCCAGAGAAATTATGTGTCTTGCACAAAGTCACACAGATAATTATCAGGGCATTTAACTTCAGAGTCAAAGATACCAATCCTTGAACTGTTTTGTTATTTTTTTTTATAGTCTGGATTATTTTCTAATCTATTTTAGAATTTTCCCCAATTCTGACTTCTGTCTTCAGTCTTGTTGTTGTTCAGTCATGTCAGATTCTTCACACACACATTTAGGTTTTCTTGGCAAAGATATTCAAGTGGTTCCTTCTCCAGCTCATTTTACAGATAAAGAACTGAGGCAAATAGTGTTAAATGAGTTGTCCAGGGTCATACAACTACTAAGTGCCTAAAGTCAGATTTGAACTCAGGGAGATGAATTTTCCTGACTCCAGGTTCAGTAATTTATCTACTTTTTTGCCTAATTGCCAGATCTTATCATTAGATACCATAATAAGGATTTGTAGCCAATTTATGATGGCAGTACCTGGGTCATGGCAATCGGCAAAAAAGAAAATTACAAAGTGACCCTCCCTCTTCTTTGGCAGGGGGAAGAGGAGAAGGGAAAAAGGAGATGTCGTATGGTGATGGTAAGAGAATGGTAGGGGAAAAATGATGGTGCCAAGAACTATACAGTTTTTAGGCCCTTTGTAAACATTAACAACTGTTGGTATTCTAAATATAAGATTTTTGCTTCATGATCATATTCATGTGAACTAAATGCTGTAGGGCTGCTTAGTCTGAAATCAAGATAAATAGTTTTCTTTTAGTTTTAAAATTAAAAGAACACCTTTCAACGAAAACAAACATAAAAAATTAAGCCAATAATCAGAGCATACTTCCATAAAAGTAGGAGGGTGATAGTATCCTTCATGTGCTCCAGTGACCACTGGAACATATGCATTCAATCTTCCGATGCTACATTTTAGAAAAGACTTTCCTGAAGTGTTTCCAGAGAATAATCAGAATGGTAAGTAGCATCTAGAACACACCATACTAGGACAATATTTAAAGGAACTGGGTATATTCAACCTAAAGAAGAGAAAAATTAACTGGATATGGTGGTGCAAGCCAGTAATTTCTTCCATCAAGGAGATGGAGAATTGTACAATTTGTTTGGGAATTCTGAATTGTTGTGAGCTAGTGTAGATGAAGTATCTGTACCAAGTCTGCTATTAATATGATGGTAGCAGGGAAGAGGTAGGGAGAAGGCCATCAGCTACCTAGGAAGGGCAAATTGATCTGAGCAGTGATACAGTTGAATGGGGCAGCAGTTATTCTACTTCCAGCTAAGTAGAGATAGGGAGATTCAGTGTCAAGAAGATTTTAAAAAAAAGTAGAAACAGAGCTATAATGTCTTTAGGACATAAAGAAAGATTCAAATGGTCCTTTCCATTTCTTAATTCATAGATAGAAGTAATAGGTAAAAATTTCAAAATAACAAATTTAGGCTTGTTTTCAGGAAAATGAAAAATGAAAAACCGAAGTTCCTAACAATTAGAATTGCCTAAGAATATAATGGGTACTAAAAATCAGAAGATTTGGAGTTTCTCCATTGTAAAGGTCTTCAAGCAAAGCCTAGAAAGCCCCTTATCAAGAATATGTTGTCAAGATGATTCTTGTTCAGATATCATTGAGGCTTCTTGGCCTCTGAATTCCAGAGTAACAATAACATTCTATGATATGCTATTTGTAATTGATCTCCTTATTACTCTAATCTTTGGTCCTTATCTAGCATCTGGTTCTAAACAGAATAAGTTGAACCCCCTTTTTTCATAGCCATCCTTTAAATCTCAGACATTTACAATATTTCCCTTAAGCCAGGCTAAACATTCTTTGTATTTTCAACTGTATGGTTCTAATGAGGCAGTTAGGAGGTAGAATAGTGGACAATGGGTAGGGCAGAGGATTGGAGTTCAAATCTGGCCACATTGTCTGTGCCAGTCAAGCTATTTCACGTCTATTTGACTTAGTTTCCTCAATTGTAAAGGAATCATACCTACCTCCTAGGGTTGATGTTAAGGACCAAATGAGATATTTATGAAATTCTTAGCACAGTTACTGGCAGATAGTAGGTACCTAATGATGCTTTTCCCTTCCTTTTTCCTTCTCTTCTCTTAAGAAACTTACAGTCTTGTCAAGATGTTAAACTCAAACACATGAAGACATAAGAACAATTTAAGAAAATAAATGGTAAGTCTTTAATAAATGGTAAAGTCAAGTATAATGGGGAATCAGAAAAAAAGAGACATCAATGTAGATTAGAGTGGGAAACATTTCACAGACGGTGTCAAAGTTGAGGAGGGCTATGAAAAATAAAGATATTTGCTCCAAGTCATTATTAATCAGAGAAATGCAAATTAAGACAACTCTGAGATACCACAACACACCTGTCAGATTGGCTAAAATGATAGGGAAAGATAATGCACAATGTTGGAGGAAATGTGGGAAAACTGGGACACTGATACATTGTGGAATTGTGAACATATCCAGCCATTCTGGAGAGCAATTTGGAACTATGCTCAAAAAGTTATCAAACTGTGCATACCCTTTGATCCAGCAGTGTTTTTTTACTGGGATTATATCCCAAAGAGATCTTAAAGGAGGGAAAGGGAGCTGTATGTGCATGAATGTTTGTGGCAGCCCTCTTTGTAGTGGCCAGAAACTGAAAAATGAATGGATGCCCATCAATTGGAGAATGGTTGGGTAAATTGTGGTATATGAATGTTATGGAATATTATTGTTCTATAAGAAATGACCAGCAGGATGAATACAGAGAGGCTTGGAGAGACTTACATGAACTGATGCTAAGTGAAATGAGCAGAACCAGGAGATCATTATATACTTCAACAATGATACTGTATGAGGATGTATTCTGATGGAAGTGAATTTCTTTGACAAAGAGATCTAACTCAGTTTAATCGATCAGTGATGGACAGAAGCAGCTACATCCAAAAAAAGAACACTGGGAAATGAATGTAAACTGCATTTTTGTTTTTCTTCCTGGGTTATTTTTACCTTCTGAATTCAATTCTTCCTGTGCAACAAGAGAACTGTTTGGTTCTGCACACATATATTGTATCTAGGATATACTGCGACATATTTAACATATATAGGACTGCTTGCCATCAGGGGCGGGGAGGAGAGGGAAGGGAAAAGTTGGAACAGAAGTGAGTGCAAGGGATAATGTTGTAAAAAATTACCCAGGCATGGGTTCTGTCAATAAAAAGTTATTATAAAAAAAAAAAGAAAAATAAAGAGATTTGGTAAAAGGAATGGGAAGAATGCATTCTAGATGAGAGTGAGTATCCCCACTTTTGGCAATATAGTGAAGAGGTCAGTCTATCTCACTTCTTTGGAGTAGAGTGGTTGAATAGCTGAGTAGAATCTTTTATGTTTGTGCCCATTTCCTAGTTAACACATTACTAAGGAAAGCCAGTGTGCTATCATCAAAACGTACTAGACTTCAAGTCAGAAGGTCTGGGTTCAAATTCTGTCTCAGACACTGTGTTTACACTTGACAAATCTTAGCCTCAGTTCCCTTATCTGTAAAATGGGAATAATATGGCATCTACTTTACAGTTTTGCTGTGAGGATCAAATGAGATAGTATACAAAATTACTTTGTAAACATTAATATACCATAGAAATATTTTTCATAATTATTATTCTTTGTCATTCAATTGTATCTGACTCTTTGAGACCTCATTTGGGATTTTCTTGGCAAAGACACTGGAATGCTTTGCTGTTTCCTTCTCCAGCTAATTTTACCAATGAGCAAACAGGCAAATGGGGTTAAATGATTTATCCAATGTCCTCCATATCCTAAGTGTCTGAGGTCAGGTTTGAACAGAGGAAGATACATTTTCCTAGTTGCCCAAATTGGATGATGACTTGTTGCTAATTTGGACTGCTCCATGGCTAGAATAGGCTAAGTCTTCAGAGGATAATGTATCTCAGATGGATGAGTTAATGTGATGAATTCCCTTATCAGGACAGGTCCACTGATAACAGGCAACTAGTCTGGACTGTTACTCCTTTCAACTGGGCTTGCTTCTCAATAATCATTGAAGTCTCCACCACTTCCTTCTTTAATCTCAGCTGAAGTCCTCAGATGAGAAAGTATGATGATACTCTTTTATAAAGGAAAAGCAAAAGCATTTCCAGTTTTGTTCTCTCAGCTGAAAAAGAAGCACATACTCTCCTCCTTTTCTTTTCCACCATCCTTGCTATAAGCAGCAGTACAGAGAACAGCCAAGTTTCTTGTCCTGGACTTTGAGGTTTTTTTCTTTGACCAATACTTTCTGTCTCAAGGATGGGTCTCCATAATGTAAAACATCAATCTGGTGTGTGATGAAAAACTAAATTCTCAACTCCAATAGCTAAACCATAACCATGACGTGTACACATGTCCAATAGTCACAAAATAGTTCTAAGGTTTAGTTTAAGGTTACAGTTATTAACTTCAATGTTCTATACTTGATAATATATTATGAGTACCTAGGAAAAAAGGCATCAAGGTCAGTCTAGATAAGAGCATTCCATGTCAAAGGTTTTCTTACTGTTTTTCATAAGTCTCACATTAGTCTGTCTTTGCCCCTTCTAAAAAACAAAATTGCCAATGTCAGAAAGGGGAACATTCTTACATATTAATTTCTATTTGAAAAGGTTAAGTGAAGCTAAGTGATAGACTAAGCTCTTTTATTTATTACTTATTGTATATTGAAACTCTAAGTGCAAAATCCATTTTGGGGATCTCATTTCTTAAGGAGAAGAAACATTTGTATAAAGTATGGTTTATTTTAATAATCTTTGCTTTTAAAATAATTTTAAAATTAAAAATTGTTTTAAAAATTTTTAATAATTTTAATAATCTTTGCTAAGATTTCGTGATTTTCTTTGAAGCAAAGCTGCTTACCACATCATAGTCTGAATGCTAAAATATCAACAATTTTTCTTTCTTTCTTTGTAATTTTTTTCAAAAGACTGATCCTTTTTTACCCCTCTCCAAATTAAAGATAATAAATTGTAGTTTCTTTCAAGGTTATTATCAGGATAATTATTAATACCTAAATTGACAGACTGCTCATCATAAGATAAGAGCTATTGTCTGAGATTATATCTACATGCCAGCATTATGCTAATTATTAGAACTAGCCTATTATAGATTTTTCCCAGATAGTAACTACCTAAGTCTGAGGCTACTGAGGGCCTTAAATGTATGCCAAGATCTAATTGCCCAAAGAGGTCAGTACAGAAAAGACTTTGAGCTTAGCCACATATGCTCTAGATAATTAGTACTTTGAGGTTATTAAGGATATGAAAAAAAGATTAGAGTCATTGGTAAAAATGGTTTGAAATAC
This sequence comes from Sarcophilus harrisii, assembly GCF_902635505.1. Lineage (NCBI taxonomy): Eukaryota > Metazoa > Chordata > Mammalia > Dasyuromorphia > Dasyuridae > Sarcophilus > Sarcophilus harrisii. Next base: position 493,278,207 of record NC_045428.1, read on the forward strand.
AGAATTTTTACCTGTATAAGTAAGAACAACCTACCCTTAAGCTCTGTTGCTGCCAATGACCTATCCTGCAGCATTTACTTGAATGCTAGTTCTTTTTTTTTTTTTTAAGCATGTCACAGGTTGCTAGAGGTCCAGCTGCTCCATAAAGTTTTGAGGGAACTTGTTCCTCAACTAGAACCACCAGAGAGAGTCTGGCAGCCTTTATGTATTGACTATCCCTCTGAGATTAAGCCAACAGTAACATTATTTAGTAAGACCTGCTATAAAATATATGAGTTATTATTTGGGTTTTGTTTTTATCTTTTAATAGCTCAGAGGTAAAGTTTATGGTCCATTTGGAAAGTATTGCCTGTCAAATGTTGGGTAACGGGCATAAAAGTCTGACAAACTCTCCAGTTCTTGGAATTAGTCCTATAATTATAGGAAAAGTCCATACCTGGAGTATCATATTTAGGGAGAATATTGGTTAGCTGGAGAATATTTGGGCAGAGGTTATCAGATTAGTCAATGGTCTCTAGATAATGCTATTATTTGAACTAGTTGCTCAAAAAAGAGAAGACAATGAGATCATAAAAGTCTTTTTCAAGAATTTAAAAAGTGGAGCAGCTAAATGGGGCAGTGGATAGACTATCAGCCCTGAAGTCAGAAGGACCTTAGTTCAGATCTGTCCTCAGACATTTAACATTTCCTAGCTGTGTGACCCTAGACAAGTCACTCAATCCCAATTGCATAAGCAAAAAAAAAAAAAAAAAAGAATTTAAAAAGCTATCATGTGGAAAGGGGTGCATTCAATTTGTTCTGGTTGGCCTCAGCAAGTTGAATTAGAACCAGTGGCTATAGGCTATAAAGAGGCACAGTTAGGTCTAATGTAAATAAAAGCATTCCAAAAATGAGCTTCAGGAAGTGGTGGGAAGAGCTCTACTGCAGCATACTCCATGAGACCACTTTGGTCTACTGACCAAAGTTTTGATTTTATTAAGCAAATCTAGATGAGTTTTTAAAATTAATTTTTTGTTTTATTAAAAAAGTTTTTATTTTCAAACATATGCATGGATAATTTTTTTACTTTTACCCTTGTAAAACCTTGTGCTCCAAATTTCCCCTCTTCCCCCAACCTTCTCCCCTAGATAGTAAATAGTCCAATATATGTTAAATGTGTAATTCTTCTATACATATTTCTGTAATTATCATGCCACACAAGAAAAATCAGATCAAAAAGGAAAAAAACGAGAAAGAAAACAAAATGCAAGCAAACAACAACAAAAAGAGTGAAAATGCTATATTGTGATCTACATTCAATTCCCACAGTCCTCTCTCTGGGTGTAGATGGCTCTCTTCGTCATAAGACCATTGGAACTGGCCTGGATCACCTCATTGTTGAAAAGAGCCACGTCCATCAGAATTGATCCAGAGAAGGTTTTTTTTTTTTTTTTTTTTTTTTTCAGGTGACTTGTAGATGGTCCCTTGCTCATATATGAGCTGGAGCATTTGGTCATTGAGATCATTCTCTGAGATTTGCTGCAATGAGATTCCAAATTCTGTCTTTCTTAGAATTTGGGGACTCACTTAATCCTGATGCTAAAATTTCTAGTTCTTTAAAAGGCTGAATTTCCAGAGCAGCCCAGATATAAATGCAAGGGGTTAAGAATTCCCAGGGCCATTATTTCTGTCTTTGGAAAAATCACCATGTCATTAAATATAGCTGTGTTGAGTTACTTTTGGATATTAAATGATATGTGGAAGTGATAGGTTGCCAAAATACTAGTTTTCTGTGCAAGTATCACTTTTATAAAGTACACTAGAAGAAGACATGGGCAGTGAATCCATTTTAATGGAATGATTGGTTTTGGCTCCCCCATCTAATTAGGCATTGCCTTGTACATCAGCCAAAGTTTTCCATTCTTAATTAACCCTGCATAAGCTTCAGACTGGCAAACCACCTCTTACTTGTTTTTCCAAAAGGCTGTCAGGAACAAGCCCCTAAATTCACGGCCCATCTCTTCTAAAGCTCACAGTGTCATTTTTCTGACCTTGTGTCATCCTCTCCTCCTCAGAGCCTCTGTCACAAAAAGGCTGAGGGATGTCAGGATAAGCACAAGCCATCAGTTCTTAGGGATACTTTCTGATTTTTGTGACTATGTTTCAGAAAATGAGTGGCCCAGCACTGCAGAAAGTAAAACTACCCAAATGTCACCCATCATGCAAAAGAGACTCTTACAATGAGATTAGGTTGAATCACAGCCAATCAAAGTTGGAGTCTCAATTGCTCTATGACTTCATTTAAAGGGCCAGGGCCAGCCTGGGAAAAATCAATACTGCATTTTCTTCATCATCAGTTCTGCTTTTTGCTAAATGGAAATGCTTTCATTCTCTCTCCTGTCCCTCTCCTCCTCCCCATCACCCTTGCAGATATTGATTCTCCCCACCCCACTCCTCTCACCCCCTCCACCATGTCTGCAGAACTCAAGTGAACAGCTCTATTTTAGGACAGCAGGGGAAGTTTGGCCTCTTCCTTATTAAATACCTAATGGCACTGCTGAGGTTGTCAGTAGAGTCCATGGAAGAAGATTTGTTAGTACGGTTGTATTCGCTCAGCAGGCTGTAGCAGAGGGGACTAGCACATGTCTGGTGCTACAGAACTATTGGCTGCCCTCATTCTTGGAGACACTGAGTCGATCATGTCCGTTGTAAAAGCGGCTCCACATGACTCCACAGCCAAGGTCATATCCCAGCTGAAAGGTGTGGGATCCCTTTTAGAACAGTGGGCGTTAGAGAGTGGAAATCCAATAGAAGGCAGGGTTGGCATGGCCCCCATTCAAGGTTTCTGAGAAAATGAGGGGCCAAAAGGCCCTTGTTACAAGACATTCTTACCCAGAAAGTGATCCTGCTGTCAAGGCCCCTGATAATGGCTTTGAAGGAAGCTCCCATATTCAGACATTCCAAGGAGGCTTAGATTTGGCACCTTGTGTACTTGGAAGGATTTGAGAAAGGGAAAAAGAGGAAAAAATTGTGAAAAAAGAAAGAAAAAGAGTTCTGTGGTCTAGAAACTCATTTCCTGAGGAGCAGGAGCACATCACATGCTCCCTGGGACTTGCAGAGCTCCAGGAAGCTCGTCCAGTCACTTAATAAGTCATTGAGGACGTGTGGTTTAATTAACTTGCCCAAAATTCCTTCTTTCCCTTTCTCACTTTTGCTATTAATATTTTTCGATATCTGATAATGCAGTGTAGTTAATTCTTTCTGGCTTTATAATGAACGCTGCCATAATGAAAAAGGTTAGCAGTGCTTCAGGCAGCTTTTAATTATCCAGCCGAGCAGGTAAAAGCACTTTATTCTTCTCTTTTTTCCCCTTACTTAGCAATTAATGGAGGAGCTCGGTGGCACTTACTGTACCTTTTTTGTTTTCTAATGGATGATGCTTTGCTGATTGGGGAGGCATTACTGTCCCCCTGATACTTCTGAGCAGGATGGTCTCAGCTCTGGTCTTGAGTATATAGGAAAGAGGCAACAGCAAGGCATCCTTTTTCTGACTAAGGGCTTAATCTTATTAATCTTTTCATGTCACTGGTACTAGTTACCACCTCCATTCTTGCCATCTATCTGGCCTTTACATTGGCATTTTGGGAGGAGTAACTAGAGCAGAACAGAAGAATGGCCAGAGGCTAAGAGACCTGGAAAGACACTTCTGCTTTACTGTTTGTGTGACTGACACAACACAATGGTCACTTTTCTGAACCTCAGTTTCCCCAGCTCTGTAAAATGTAGGAGATACAGTAGAGATTTCTTAAGTCCTTTCTACTTTTAATATCCTATCAGGCACTAGCTCATGCTAATCAACCACTAATTTGTGGGCCTCAGTTTCCTTGTTTGTAAAATGAAAAGGGGAAATTACTCCTGTTTTGGACTTTATTTCCTTTCCAGGTTGTATTCTGAACTTTTTTTTTAACCATGCTGCAGAAATCTCTTCATCTTGGAAACTCACTCCAGCCCTGGAATCCACATATTCCCAGTACCTTCCACTAGGTTGATCTGTCTCTAATTAGATGCTCCTCCTAGAACCTCCATTTCAGGAGGGAATCCAGGACAGCCATGCCTCCTTCCTCTCCTGCACTCTAGGCTCTTTACCCTTGCCTCTAGTAGGTACTTTCATCCCATCTCCTCTCCCCTGTCAGTTCCCTTTTATATGTGTCTTACAATAGAATGTAAGATCTTTGAGGTCAGGGGCTCTCTTTCTATTTGTATTTATAGTTTCAGCACTTAGGACAGAGTCTGGCACACAAAAAGTACCTAATAAATGTTTGTTGACTGATTGATTGAGTGGTCTCTCCAGATCTTTCTAGATATAATAGTCTACTGTCAATAAGAGTGCCTAAGAATTATACATACAGTCCTGGAAACTTTGTCCTGTTAGCTCAATTAAATTGTACTATTTTGCTTTCAGAAATTTGAAAGCACTCTTCCCTGCTTTCTTCCAATTGTCTGTGTGGCGTCCAGAGGAAATTAGGAAGAAAACAAGTATTATTTCTCTTGTTTTATCAATGGGGATATTGAGGCTTAGAAACATTAACTTCCTACAATGAACACACAGAAAAGATGACAAGAATTTAGTAGAGTATTAATATTGCACATTTGTAGAGTAGTTTTAATTATAAAAATACTTTTTGATTTTTTTTTCTCTCTTTAGAAGCTTACAATAACCTTATATTAATTATATTTGCATTATTATCCCCATCTTACAGTTGACTTAGCTAAAACACAGAGAAGCTCATTGACTTGCTTAAGATTCCAAAGCAAACTAGTAGCATAGTCATTCCTAGAACTCTGGCTTCTTGACTACCAAACCTACAATCTCTTCCCTAGACTCAATTTGACTATTGATTTATTCTATCTGTCTTGTGGCTAGATGGTCAATATAAGGCCAAGTGTTTTCATATTTAGTAAGTATTTAGTGAAGTTTGGAGAGTCAGCTCAATGGATCTCTTGGCCTGGAGTCAGAAGACCTGAGTTCAAATTTTATCTCAGTGTCACTTAACCTCTGTTTGTCTTAATCCATTGAAGAAGGAAAGGGCAAATGACTCTAATATCTTTGCCAAGAAAACCCCAAAGGGATCAAGAGAAGTCAGACATGACTTAACAAAAATAATAAAATTTGAAATTGATTCTTGGATGAAAAAAAGATTCAGAATGCTATCCATATCCAGAGAAAGAACTATACAGTCTGAATGTAGATCAAAACATGCTATTTTCACTTTTTTCTGTTTTTTGTTTTCGATTTTCCTGTTCTCGTGGTTTCCCCCTTTTTTCTGATTCTTCTTTTGCAACATGACTAATGTGGAAATATGTTTAACACAATTGCACATGTATAACCTATATCAGGTTGCTTGGCATCTTGGGAAAGGGGATGGAGCGGGAGGGAGGGAGAAAAATCTGGAACTCAAAATCTTATAAAAAATAAATGTTGAAAAAAAAATAAAAAAAATAAAAATAAATAAAAATAAATGTTGAAAACTAAAAAAAGAAAAGAAGGTTCAGATTCCATTTTATTTACACAGAAGGAAATTTGCAGGACATCACTGCAGCCTCTTTGTTTGCTCTAGATGACAAGCTGAAGCCTGAACCAGGGAGAAGAGAACAATTTCTCTAACAAGAGACATACAACACAGTCTATCTGTGGGCCTATAGTGGTAACCTTTCCAGTTCAGTTGGTAGGACTGTTCAAGGAATGCTCTTCTCATGATGTGTGCACTAGTATGATATCATGACTAAAGAATTTTTCTTTTGGTGGCCAGCCTATCAGTGATGAATCTTTGTATACTGGGTTAAGCTGGTCCTTAGAAAATGGACTGAGTCTGTTGTTGAGGCTATTTTTGAAGCTTTTCAAGCTGATGCAACCTACCAGGGTTTATGCTTTATTGACTCCACTTTCAAGAACTGAATCTCACCGCTACATGATGATGAAGCCTTCAAGTTGGATGTTTTGTGGACTGAGTCTAGGAATTATAGAGTAGGAGAAAAAGAGATCTAGATTGCTTTTAATAAATTATTTGGAGGATATTAATGATTCCAGGTTTTTCTATGAAATAACGATGGAGTTTAAAAATTGCTATCTTTTGGGTTTTGTATTACTTTTATTTCTGAATATATTCTTTTCCATTTTCCCTGTCCAAAGAACTATCTCTTATAATAATGAATAAAAAGAGGAAAAAACCACTTTAACAAAACTAATTATATATCAACTTAATCTAGCATTATATTCAATGTTCCATCCTTATAGTTCCTCATATCTTAAGAAAAAAATTAGTGAGGAAACAAATTTTTCTCCTCTGCTTTTTGGGTTAAATTTGAGCATTAAAATTATAGCATTTGGTTTCAAATTTGCTTTGCTCATTTCATTCCCACTGTTGTAGCCATAATGTTATTCTGGTTATGCTAACTTTACTTTGCATCAGTTCATATAAGTTTTCCTATACGTCTCTGTATTCTTCATACTTGTCGTTTATTATGGCTCAGGCATATTTTTATTTCATTTCCCACAATTTGTTTATCCATTCCCTTGTCAATAGACCCATATTTTGTCAATTTCAATGTTCCTCTATTTATATCATGTGACTGCAGGTTATGGAAGAGCACAGTCTCTAAACAATTAAAATTGTGAGATACTCAAAAAGCAATGGAGATGGGGAAATGGGTATGTGGGGGAAAAATAAGGCAGCATATTGTTTATGAAGAATTATGTATAAAACAAAAACAAATACAGAACATACACATAAAACAATTTTGCTCCAATCTTGTCCAATTTCATACCTATGTGATAGTGATTTCTTAAAAATCAAATTGTATATATTCTAATAGAATGTTCTTTACTTTCCTTTGTATATTGAAATGTTTTGTTTGTTGATGTTTAAGTTTATAACAAAGGAAGAAATTTTAAAAAACAGTGTAAATGATATAAAAGAGATATATGACAAGAAAGAGATATGGGGTAGTCATATAGGAGAGATGAGGCATAACAGATGGACTAACCATATGTTTCAGTGATAGTGTCAAGATATAGGGGGAAAGGTGCCAGCATATTAGATCATTCCCTAAGGGAATATTAATGGAAGGGTCAAGAGCTCCACTGTATAAAGAAGCAAGGATATTTATCTAACTGCATTGTTGGAGGAAGAATCCATATGACCAGAATCAGGGATCCATCCAACTTTCAAAATGTGTCCATATGACCCATTACCCCCAATCCAAATAAAAAAATAGGATTAAGGGTAAGAGGAGTTGAAGTCTAATTCTTGCTTTTCTGTATAATATCTTGGGTGATCTTGAACAAATAAATTCTCTCTCTGGGATTGAGGGTCTAGTTTGTGAAGTGAGGACACTATATTCCTTACATACCTCACAGATTTATTGTGAAGACTGAAAAAGAAATCTGACAAGTTAAAATACAAGAATTTAAACTTTCTGAGACTTCTCCTTTCTGCCCTACTTGTTTGTCTTCCATCAGTATTTGGTTTCCCCATTTGTTTCTGTCCTCTCTAACTCCTGTGCCTTATGTGTCCCCCACTTTGTATTTTTCATCTTGATTCCTGCCAGGCCTCTATGTGAACAGTCAGGGCCTAATATGTTCTTTCTCCCACTCTCAGTTCTCTGTCCCCAGCCTCTATGGGTCCTTGAACCATGTGCTAACTCTTCCCTCCACTGTGCTGGGTCACTTTCCTGCCTCCCTCCCTTTCTCTATTCCCTATGTTGTGGCAAATTCAAAATATGTAAAAATAACTTTACTAGAGTCTGCAAAATAGCTCCTAAAGTGAAAATTGTCTATATGTAGATATCACAAATGTTCACACACGTGGTATGTTTATGTGCAGATATATACATATAAGTCTGTATAATATGTATATATAAACATACATATTTAGATATATTTTTTGAATATGTTGTATTTGTGTTTACATGTGTACAACTATGTGATCATGTGCTTCTTTTTTGAACTGTTCAGACAAATGGACAAAGCAGATGATTAGTTCTGGGAGCGAGTAGCAAAGTTAACATGAAATCAAGATATCAATAGTTATAAGACTTTACCTTTCAGAATATGCTAAAAATCTTAGCAGGTGAGAAATTCTTGACTTGCTTAATAAAATTTTTTCTTTCAAAAATTGGAGGAAGTCATGATGGAAACTCTTATTTTTATTTTACTTAAAAATTATTTATTTTCTCCCAATTACTTGTTAAAAACAATTTACAAAATTTTTGGAGTTTCTCAATTCACTCCTCTCTCACATTGAGAATGCAAGCAATTTGAGACAGGTTTTATATGTATAGTCAGAAAAACATATTTCCATAGTAGATATATTGTGAAAGAAAACACCAACTCCTTCCCCCCCCCAAAAAGCAAACAAAACAGAACAAAAGAAAATACCCAAATAAAGAAAGGGTTTTTTTTAAATAATATGCTTCAATTTGCATTCAGACACCAATAGTTCTTTCTTTGGAGATGGATAACATTTTTTATCATAAGTCCTTCAGAATTGTTTTGGATCATTTTTATTGCTTAGAATAGCTGTCATTCACAATTGATTATTATATAGTATTGCTCTTATTGTGTACAATGTTCTACTGGTCCTGCTTATTTCACTTTGCATCAGTTTGAGGAAGTCTTTCTAGGTTTTTCTGAGAGCAGGCTGCACATCATTTCTTATAGTATTCCATCAACAATCATGAACAACAACTTGTCGCCTCTTTCCCTAGTTGATGGGCATCTCTTTAATTTCCAACTCTTTATTTTTTTACTTAAATATTCTTTTCTTTTTTATGTTTTCATCTCTTTGGGATACAGACTTACTTCAGTATTGATAGCTCATAGTTTTTTTTTTTTTTTAATAATCCTTTGGGCATAGATCCAAATTGTTCTACATAATGGTTCAATCAATTCACAACTCCCCTAACAGTGCATTAGTGTATCAATTTCCCTACATCTTCTCCAACATTTGTTATTTTCCTTTTCTATCATATTAGCCAATCTCAAAGGTATGGGGTACTATGGGGTACTTTAGAGTTGTTTTAATATGCATTTCTTTACTCAATAGGGCATATTTTCATATGACTATTGATAGGTTTATTTTGTTTGAAAACTTCCTGTTCATATTCTTTGAAATGGGGAATGATTCTTTTTTTAAAAAAAATTTGACCCATTTTTCTATTTGAGAATTGAGGCCTTTATCAGAAAAAATTGCTGTAAAATTTTTTATACTGTTATGATTACGGTGTACCTCATTCCATCCTATTTACTTTCTCTTTATCCTATATTCTCTCTTTTTCACTTTGTCCATTCTCAAAAATGTTTTGTTTATGACTACTGCTTCCCCCAATTCACCCTCCTTTCTATCAGTCCTACCCCCTTCTTTTATCTCTTTCCTACTTTTCTATGGTTAAGATAAATTTCTATACCTGAGTGTATATGTTATTCTTTATTTGAGTCAATTTCAATGAGAAAAGCACTCTCACCCCATGACTGCCACCTCCCTAAACTTCCTCTCCATTGTAAAAGCTCTTTCATACCTCTTTTATGTAAAATGTCATTTTGAGACATTATTTAAAGTTGTTTGGAGTAGACTTTGGGATAGTTCAGGTAAGTCCCTGTTTTTTCTCTGCCATTTTAGTTCTGTCTCCCTTCCCCTTGAACTCCTATTTTAGACCAGATTCCAATAGAGAAATAGAAGTGATGGGAACTGTGGGAGGAAGTAGCTATGACACCTCCAAGTTTATAATAATAAAAGCTGTGGAATCCAGGTATAGTCTGATATGGACCAGAGACTTGGAGAGTGGCTTTTAAAGAGAACATATAAAGGAGAGGTAGGCTTCTATGGTTTACATTTTTACAGGGGAAATTGGCTTAAGGAGGATAGGATGCTCTAAAGAATATAATTTTGATTCACACAAACAATTATGAGGAAAATAGAGGGAGCTGTCTGAGGAGACTGACGAGAATGGACAAGGAACACATCATCCCACTCAGATTTTTAAAAGTCACATAGAGAAGATGGAAGCAAAGGCAGACAACTGAGGATAAATACAAAATAATGGAATGGAACTAAGAGAATAATACCAAGAATACTAAAGTCTAGAATGTACCCACGCTTGCAACATATGCTAGAAATGACCCAAAAAAAAAGGGATTTTTAAAAGGCTGTTGCTTGAAGTGACTAGGATGATGGCAATGGCAAGAGCATGGAGAAGGGTTACAAAATGTTGTATTTGATGAACAATAAGCAAGCCAATTTTGTTGAACCAAAGAAAAAGAGTAATATATAATTAGGCTGGAAAAGTAGGTTGGAGACAGATTGTAGAGGGTTTGATGCCAAAAAGAGGAGTTTATATTTTATCCTAGAAGAAATATGGAACCATTGGAGTTTATTCAACAGAGAAACGATATGCTTAGAACTACACTGAACAAAAATTGCTTTGAGTGATTTGTGAAGGATGAACTGGAAAAGGGAGAGACTTGAGGCAGGAGATTGATTAGGATGCTATTTCAGTTACCTAGCTGAGGCAATCAAAGCTTGAAGTAAGACAATTTTACTTCAAGCACTTCTAACCCTGTGATCTGGGCATATTCTTTAATCTCTCAGCCTTTGTTTCCTCTTCTGTAAAATGAGGATAATAATAGCATCTACATCACAGGACTCTTGTAAGGATGAAATCAAAAAAACATATGTCCCCTTGCAAATTCTTTATACTACATTTCTTTCCCTTCTCCTCCCCTTCTTCTTCTTCACTCCCTTCCCCTTTTCCCCTCTCCTCTGCCTCTTCTTTTTCCTCTTTCCTCTTCTCTCCCCTGTTCTCCCTTCTCCCTTTCCCTCCCCTTTTCTCACTCCTACTTCTCTCTTCTTCTCTCTTCTTCCCTTCCTCTCCTCCATGTAGCCATGGCAACTACATGGCACAGTGACTAGTGCCAGGTCTGGAGTCAGGAAGACCTGAGTTCAATCCAATCCCAGATACTTAATGGCTGTGTGACCCTGGGCAAATAATTTGATTCTATTTGACTTGGTTCCTCATCTTTAAAATGAGCTGGAGAAGGAAACAGCAAATCATGCCAATATTTTTGCCAAGGAAACCCGGAATGTTGTCACAAAAAGTCAGACCCACTTGAATAACAATAAGAGAATACAAAAGATGTTTTAGGACTAGAGATGAGAAAATGAAACCCTGATTTTCAAAAGAGAAAAAAAAGAGAGGTGGGCACATAAAACTCTAGACCATTAAACTTATTTTTGACTCCAGACAGAATTCAAAAAACATTATTAAATGTCTGGTACAAGAATACCCCAGAAATGATGAGATCTTCTGAGCCATATAAGTTCAAGTGAAATATGTTGTAATGGATTTAGAATTAGAGCAGCAGAGTCGTATGCTTTGCTGTGCTACCTACTAACTGTATGATTTTGGCCAATTCATTTAAATTCTCTTCGTATGTTTCCTTATCTGGAAAATGAGGGGGTTGGACTAGATAATCTCTAAGATCCCTTCTAGCTCAAGACCCTACAAATAGAGATAAATCATGCTAGATTAACCTAACTTCTGTTTTGGATAGGGTTGGGCAACTCTTAGCCCAGGGGAATACTACAGACATAGTAGACCTGGATTTCTGAAAAGCATTTGACCAAAAAAAAATCTTTCACAATGTACTTACAGAAAAGAATAAAAATGGGACTGGACGATTGCACAATTAGATCAGAACAAAGAGCTACACTTAACAATAATAGCTAATACTTTAAAGTTTGCAAAACCTTGTCTCAAATATTATTTCATTTGAGATGCCTAAGACACAGGTGCTAAAATCTCCATTATAGACATGAATAAACTGAAACAGAAAGTTGAAGTGATTTTCCCAAAGTCACATAACTAGTAAATATTAGAGGCTGGTATTGAACTCAGGCCCTTCCTGACTTAAGTATCAGGGTTCTCTATTTATTATAACTCCTGGCTATTTAAAATGAAATAAAAAGATGGAATGTAGTGAAGTTCTATTTGGATTCAACAAATCAATTTGTACTAATATGGGATAAAGGAAGTGTGGCTAAATATCAGGTTAAGCGAAAAGGCTCTAAGAACTTCAGAGTTTTGCAAGTTCAACCTAAATAATTCAATGGGATTAGGCAGCCAAAAAAGTGGATGAAAGCCTCTCTAATACTAGTGCCTCAGTGGATTTGTGATCTTGGTGAAGTAGACAAGGTAGTAAATACCCTCAGTGATGGGGATCTTTACAAATACCTTCCTCCTTATCCTGTACTGCTCTTGTCCATGCTCTCCCTTAAGTCTTTCAGAGAGACTTTGTGCTGGATACCTTTTCCTTGGTCTTTTAACTTTATGTGAATACCAGTGCTCTCCTCATGTGCTTACTCTGGGCCAGATACTATACTAAGAGATTCACAATTATTATCTCATTTGATCCTCAGAATAGGAGGTAGGTGCTATTATTGTCTCTATTTCACAGATGAGGAAACTGAGACAAGTAGAGTGATTTGCACAGGGTCATATAGCTAGAAAGTATCTAAGAATGTTTTTGAACTCAGATCTGCATGGCATACTAAAAAGCAGAGACATCACCTTTCTGACAAATATTGTATAGGTTTTTCCTATTAGCAATATATGGCTGTGAGAGTTGGGTTATGAGGAAAGCTGAGTGCCACAGAATTAACACTTTTTAATTCTAATTCTAGATTTCAATTTCTAATTCAAAAGTCTGAGAAGACTTTTGAAAGTCCATTGGACAGATCAAATCTGTCAATCCTTAAAGAACTTAATTTAGACTATTCATTGTAAGGTTATGAAGATCACATAGTTCTGAGAAGTTATCTAATTTAATGATGAGTAGTCAAAAATATAATGCCCTTGGCATTATAATTGGTCTCTGGCTCAATGAGATGACATACAATTGGGAGGAACTAAACTATATCAATTTAGAGATTTCCACTACAATTGAAACCAAAAGACAAGAAAATTCCAAGAATGGATGCCTTCAAATTCTCCTTGAAAGACAAAGGACATGATGGAAATTATTTTATCATGTGCTCCAGATTAGTAAGGGACATCATTTCATGGAACAGTTCAACTTGTCTTTCAGTGTCTATGATGAGCATAAACAAAAATATTCCTATGAAGATATTTGTCATTTAGGAACCAACATCTATTTTAGAGCAGTGGTTCTCAAACTTTTGTTCTCTACATCTTCACACTGTTAAAAATTATTGAGGATCTGTCCAAAGAGCTTTTTTAAAAATGTGGGTTATATTTGTAGATATTTATCACATTAGAAATAAAAACTAATTTTGAATTTGTAGATCCTCTGAAAGGATTCACTGGACCACATTTTGAGAACTACTGTTTTAAAAAATGAAAAAGAAACAAAGTTTTAAGAAAAATTCACCAACAATCTCCAAACCAAGTGAAAGAACATTAAAACCTGGGTTTTAGTGCAAAGTAAAGTTCATGTCAAAATTGTCAAAAAATATGATGAAACCAGTGGCTCAGGACTCAGGCTAAAGCTTATCGACTTCTCACATATCATTAATATTTTTATTTTAAAAATTATGATTATTATTTTAAGACTGACTCTCTTTGTTTTATTCAAAATGGAAGAGGGACTACTCATAGACCAGGTCCTATTCTGATTTCCATACGATTTTAATGCACTCTGTTTTTTTTTTTTTTTAATTTAATAGCCTTTTATTTACAGGTTATATGCATGGGTAACTTTACAGCATTAACACTTGCCAAACCTCTTGTTCCAATTTTTTCACCTCTTACCCCCCCACCTTCTCCCCCAGATGGCAGGATGACCAGTAGATGTTAAATATATTAAAATATAAATTAGATACACAATAAGTATACATGACCAAACCGTTATTTTGCTGCAGAAAAAGAATCAGACTCTGAAATATTTTACAATTAGTGAAGGAAATCAAAAATGCAGGTGGGCATAAATATAGGGATTGGGAATTCAATGTAATGGTTTTTAGTCATCTCCCAGAGTTTTTTCTCTGGGCGTAGCTGGTTCAGTTCATTACTGCTCCATTGGAAATGATTTGGTTGATCTCGTTGCTGAGGATGGCCAGGTCCATCAGAACTGGTCATCATATAGTATTGTTGTTGAAGTATATAATGATCTCCTGGTCCTGCTCATTTCACTCAGCATCAGTTCATGTAAGTCTCTCCAGGCCTTTCTGAAATCATCCTGTTGGTCATTTCTTACAGAACAATAATATTCCATAATATTCATATACCACAATTTATGCAGCCATTCTCCAACTGATGGGCATTGATTCAATTTCCAGTTTCTAGCCACTACAAAAAAGAATGCACTCTGTTTTTGAACAGGGCCAGTTAATTCCTCCTTAAGTGACCTTATGACCCCTTCCAACTTTCAGAGGCACAACACATCAATTCCAAAGTTAGTGTGGACAATTATTTGACATAAGTCCCTGCAACTGTGATCCCCTGAGTTCAAGAAGGCCTCCACTCTTAGCTTCCCTGGCATCAGAGATTACAGGTATGTCCCATTCCTGGTATAGATACTTTTTCAAGAAGAGTCAGAAGTTGCTAGATATAACCAAGATAAATTGGATTAGTGCATCATTAATGGATATGAATCAACTGATATTGATGTGGGAGTCACTTGTGAATAACCTGTCTCTGTGTATTCAAACCCTTCACATAATTTTCAACACTAAATTGGAAGGGTAAATAAGAAAATGACACTGCATAAAATTAAAACTTTTATATTATATTTTCAGTTCAGATGTCAGTTGGCCAATAGACAACTACTGTGTAGCAGATATGTAGAACAGTAGAGATACAAAGAAAGGTAAAATACAGTCCTGTTTGATACTGGAGATGATAGATAATGAGTGGAGTTTAGTGAGTGGGAGTATGGCAGGGTCAGGCTTTAGGAAGATCACTTTGACAGCTCAGTGGAAGAAGGATTAGAGTGGGTCAAGACCTGAGGGAGGCAGGCAGACCCATCTGGAGGCTATATTAATAGTTCAGGCCTTGGGTAATGAGGGCCTGCACCAGAATAATGTCAAAGGAGAGAAGAGGTCATATGTGAGAGGTGCTAAAGGTAAAACTGACAGGTCTTGTCAAAAGATTGGATATGGGGAAATGAGAGGGAATGAGTCAAGGATGTCAACTAAGTTGTGATTAGGAGAATGATAGTAATAGGGAAGTTAGGAAGAGGAGAGAATTTGGGGAGAAAAGTAACAAGTTCAATTTTGAATATGTTAAGTTTCAAATGTCTATAAGGACAATCTAGTTCAAGGTCTCCAATAAAAAGTTGAAAATATGTGACTGAAAGTCATCATAGAGGTTGGGACAGGTTTTATAGATTTGACAGTTATCTGTATAAAGATATCCCTGGTATCCAATAAGACCATCAAATGAAATACAATAGAGAGGAAAAGAGAAGAGGGCCAAGTTTGAGAAGGAGGAAGAGAAATCAGGGTCATGAAAACTTTGAGAGAGGAGAATAGCAAATTGAAGAGGGTTATCAAAGGTTTCAGAGAAGTTGGATAAGATGAGAATTTAGGAAAAAATGGATTTGATAATTAAGAGAGACAAATTTTAGAGAGAGAAGTTTCAGTCAAATAATGAAGGCAGAAGTCAGATTTAAAGAATAGAGTGAGAAGAAAGGAAATGGAAGTACTTATTGCAGATGCCTTCTCAAGGAGCTTAGCCATATAAAGGAGGAAAGATATGGAACAGTGGGAATGATTTAGTCAGATAGAGATCACGACTACTTCTACAGGCATGAAGAATCCCTGTAGCTGCAGGCCAACCTGGAACTGATTAGAGATTGAGAGATGGAAGGGCTCTCAGAAATCAGTGAGTTTAACTGAGGTATAGAGAGGTTTAAATGAAATGACTTGTGTTATTCAGACAATAAGTGTATTAGATGGGAATTACATTTGTATCTTCCTAATTTCCTAATTTCAAGTCCAGTACTCTAACTACTGCACCATTCTGCCTCACAAAATTGTGTGATGCTTAAAAATGATAAATGAATAAACAAAAAAGACATCATAATGCTCTATAATTAAAACAATCACAAAGATAAGGAAGAGAAAGGGTCCATTAAATTGCTCAAATCAGCATATACTTGATCTACTTGCCTAAAAAAAAAGGCAACCAATACTAATATGAGTTGTTTGAAACTGGTCATCAACTGTTTTTTCCCTTCTTATCACATTTATTGAAAAAAACAAAGAACACAAACAAACCAACAAACAAAACCCAAAACCTTTGCAACAAATATATATAGTCACAAAACCAATTCCACTTTGATCATGTCCAAAAAATATATGTATCTTTCTGTATCCTGTCCATTATCTCTAGGAAATGGGTACCTTGCTTCATCACTGGTTCCTTGTAATCATAGTTGATCATTGCATTGCTTAGAGCTTCTATATTTCAAAGTTTGTTTTTATTATATTATTGTTATTGTAAATGTAATAGGATTTGCTGCCCATCCCCAAATCACCTAAGATAAAATCACACATGTGTGTTGTTGCCATGTACAATGATCTGTTTGCCAGATCAGCTATTTTTCCAATGAGGTATTTTACATTTTCTTTTATTTTCCCCTTTTTAAAGTTTTATTTGACTGATTCTTAATGTCTCATTGAGTCATTCATTTCTATTTATTCAATTCTAATTTTTAATGAATTATTTTCTTCAGTTAGCTCCTTTTGTATTTGGCCAATTGAATTTTGTTTTGCTGAGGCAATTGGGGTTAAGTGACTTGCCCAGGGTCATACAGCTAGGAAGTATTAAATGAATGAGACCAGATTTGAACTCAGGTCCTCCTTACTTCAGGGCTGGTATTCTATCCACTGTACCACTTAGCTGCCTCAAGGCCAATTAAATTTTTAAATGAGTTGTTTTGTTTAATGGATTTTTTCCATTTCCCAAATTCTATTTTTCAAGGAGTGTCCTCAGGGTTTGAAATCTGTTCTTCTCTTTCTCCATAAAAAGTATTTATGGTCAGAGTTCTTTTTGCTTTTTGCTCATTTTTTAAAAAAAGATTGAGACCTACTTTTAGGACAAAGGGGAGAATATCCAAGCTTCCTCTACAGAGTGAGGTGGGTGGGTGCTGGCTTATTTCTGGTACTGGGTAGAAACGGCCAGGTCCTGCAATATTCTGCGGCTTTGGGAAATACTATTTGCCTTTTGTATTTGTGCTGGATGTTTTACAGCTAATCTGCTGATCTACTGGCTTACAACTAGGACAAAGTAGCCAATACTGCTATAGATTCCTCCTGGTAGATTCCCAGGCCCCATACCACCCTGGGTGTCTGTACTGTCTTTGCTTGGTCTGCCTCCTTACATGCCCAATTGAAACAGATCTTTTCTGAAGTTCTTCCAAAATATCTTCTGCTGGAAATTTGTTACACTCTAAATCTCTGTGAGTTCTGTCACTCTAAAACCAATTCAGAGGTTTGATTTGCTGTTAATTTGAGGGACATCTGGGAGAGCTCAGATAAAATCATGTCTCCTCTCCACCATTTTCCCCAATACTTATCTTGTTGAAAATCCTTCCTCTGCTATAACTAAGTAAATCTTCTTTTGCAAACTATTGAATGATGGAGGAGTGTATCATTTTACTCCAATTTGGAATTTAAACTATCAGAGGATTGGCCAAATCAAGTCCAGGCTAGATCAGAACAATTGGTATATTGTACAGGATTGAATTTTAGTGAGATCTTTAAAGTGGGAAATAGGTAGTGCAGAAAAAGGCAAACACAGATTGGCTTTCATGCTTTTGTAGATGCTTTTCGTGATATTTCCAGGAATGGATGATGGTGGTTTACTTCTAGGCTCCTCCCATTCTTGGAAGATTAGAGAATGAATCGCCTATAATCATTAAATCAGAAGAGACTACATGGGTGTTTTCTGTGTCTTTAAAAATCTATTGTAAGGATAATAATAGTAAAAAAAAAAATCTAGCCTCATCACCTTGGGTCTTACAGTTTGGTAATTTAAGCCTCCTTCAAGTTCTCCTAGGGAAATTCTCCTAAACTCAGTTTACCTTCAAAGCAGCCTGGAGGGATTACACTGGGGGAAGAAGGAACAAAAGGAATTTCCTTTTCACTAGGAAAGAACAAATCTGAAGACAGTGTAATTTTCTGCTCTGGTTGGAACTAAATGCCTTTCTTTATAATGATAATCATAATCATAACCCAATTGCCTGAGAGAGACTTCCTGAAAGATGGTCCCTATATAGTTCCAATGAACTTATATCTGTGGTATTTCTGGATCAAAGGGCATAGGTAGTTTAATAAGTCTTTGGGAATACTTACATCATGTTCTCCAAAATGGTATATCATTTTACAATTCCACAAACAATGAATTAGTGTCCCCCACATTTGTCCTTTTCTCCTTCTATCATTTTAGCCAATTGTAGATGTAAAATAAAATTTCAAGGTTTTTTAGAATCTGCATTTCTCTAATTAATAATGATATATAGCATTTTTTTTTTTTGCTGAGGCAATTGGGGTCAAGTGGCTTGCCCAGGGTCACATAGATTTGAACTCAGGTCCTCCTGACTTCAAGGCTGGTGCTCTATCTACTGCATCACCTAGCTGCCCCTAATAGGACTATAAATTGTTTTGATTTCTTCATTTAAAAATCATATCCTTTGACCATATATCAGATGGAAAATGACTTGTATTCTTATAGATTTGACAAAGCTCTAAATAACTATTTGTGAATTTCTCTCCATCTTATTTTTATTCATTATTTTCCCATAGCCTCTTTTTACCCTATTTCTATTACCTTATCTTTTCCCTTTACACTCTTATTCCTTATTTTATCCACCTCTATAAAATCCCCTCCTTATCTTCCCTACCCTCCTAATCTTATTCTATATATACTTTTAGATGTCCCTTTTCCACCCTAACCTCCAGTTTCCTCAATTATATATTTCTCATATACATGCACAAAAGAGAAAAGAATTGTATGGTTTTGAATGCCTTTTTTAAAAATGACAGTACAACTAAAACAAGCAATCTTCAATCCTATAGATATGTTTATGGAAAAGGCCAGTTATTACAGATGGCATTCAGGATCCCAACAGTCAGAGAATGCCAACCAAAGATCTCAGAAATTTTAGTAATATGTAACAACTATGCTGAAGGAACAACTTGAGTTTTGTTTGTTTTATTTTGGCATTTGAGAGGCCAACTGGAATTTTGCTAAATGGACTTGTTGTGATGCTTTTATACAAGCCAATGGGGGAAGCACTTGAAAGGACAATACTTAATTCTCCCCAGGAGCCCAGAGTCAATTCTGGAATTGGGGATATAGACAAATGTGCCAACTGCACTCAATTTAATTAGCTGAGGAAGGCAGGGGTGCTGCATCAGTTTAAAAAGTTTCCAATCTCACTCCTGAATTGTGAACTGTAATTTCTCTCTGGGGCTTTCAGTGAGGATTTCCAGCAGAGGGTAGACTATAGGTGTTCTTCCCGACATGGATAGGAGGGTCATTGAGGCCTAATTATTCCCAGCCTTGGTGGTAGCCTTGTGAGTTTGAAATATCAGGAGCTCCTGGGTCTCAAAATAGGAATTGCAGCAGGAGGAATACACTATCTCAAAGAGTTTTCCCACTGATGGAAATCCACATTTTTGGTATGACCTACTACAGTTTTGGGGAGTTTTCAGAGCCATCTGTATTACTAACTTCATCAATTCTGGTGGACAAACTATGGTTAGTAACACTGTGGCCTGCAGCATCCTGCCCCCACATAGGAGGGCAGAGTCAGTCCCTAGAAGGAATAGCATGCACAGGGCTCTTGCTGAGTACATGATAGCAACCCTCTATAATAGGGTAAGAATCAGGCTTGTTATATTAAGAATAGAACATGAGATAAAAGTTAACTCTGGCAGAATGGGCAACCTGCAGAGACATGAACCCTAATGGAAGCATATGGCAATAGGTAGAGGACAGAGTTTTGGGGCCCAGTGTAATGGACAGTGAAATGACTCCCTGAAGCAGGGACAGGTGGATAACAGAAGAATGGACAATGTGCAGTGTCACATTGCTGTAATAGGCAAGCAATTGGCTCCTCAACAATGCTGGTTGTATATTCTTTCCCTGTGAGAGAATGAAGGCTCATAGAGTGGCTTTGCTGGGAGAAGAAAATGGTACTGTTGGGAGACGGCTTGCTTTTTTTGGCAACAAAGGTAAGATTAAAATATCTAACCAGCCTCCCCAGAAGAGGAGGGGGCAGTCTTTAAGAATTTCCCATGGAACAAAATTTAATTTTTCTCCTTTTCTCATCACCCCATGGTTCCAAGAGAGAAAGAGGTTCTGCTAGTGGACCAGGAGACATTAAATATGTAGTGATTTTTATGGTGAGAATTTGTGTTTATGCAGGAATTTGGTACCCACTTATGATCATTTTTTTTCATTGTGAGGTCCAACGTGAATTGTAAAGATTTCACATTATCCATTTAAACCCAGAGCTCAGTCTTTTTGGGGACTTTTCTAGATTCTATTACTCTTCAGGGAGCTGTTACAATGTTTATTTTATTCTTGTTTTTGCTATATTTCTGTTTTGGTGTTACTTGTTTTCTCCCTTGGTGCTAAATATATCAGGATTTTTGAATAACAGATCAGAGTTAATCAATAACAGCCTCAAAATGGTTTAAGTAATGGGAGGTTCCTTACATGATTTTAAAGCTCAAAGCATGGAATGTAGTAGGAGGAATATATTAATTCTGTCCCCATGCAAATTAGGGTAGTTTTCCCTTTAAAAAAAGTATCGATACCATGCTCATGACTTGCTTGACTCAGGAATTAGAGGCTCAGGCTATTGACATAATTTCTGTGTCACCTAAATAAAAAAAAAAAATTATAAGGAATTCCAGGTGCTCTCTAATGCTTAGATGGTGGATCACAATCAGAAATTTAAGCAATGGAGCTTTGCTAGCTAAACCAACTTAAGCAGTCCGCAGTGCCTGCCCTTGTTGAATATCCTTCTGTTACTAAAGCTAAGTAAATCTCCTTTTGTGAACTGTTGAATGACCTAGGAGTATCTCATTTTGTTACAGTATGAAACTTAAATTACCAGGGGATTGGCATAAGTAAGACCTTACTTCTAACACCAGGTTTTACTGAAATCATCCCTATCATCATTTCTTATGGCACAGTAATATTCCATTACATTTGTATGCCATAATTTATTCAGCCATTCCTCAATTGATGGGTAATCCCTTAGTTTC
This sequence comes from Sarcophilus harrisii, assembly GCF_902635505.1. Lineage (NCBI taxonomy): Eukaryota > Metazoa > Chordata > Mammalia > Dasyuromorphia > Dasyuridae > Sarcophilus > Sarcophilus harrisii. The sequence continues at coordinate 493,299,482 of NC_045428.1, forward strand.
TTGTTCTTTACTACTAAAAAAGAATTGCTGGAAATATTTTTTGTGCATATAGGTTTTCTTCTTTCTTTGATTATTTTTGTGGGAGTAGTGGTGTTTAACTCTAGTAGTGATAGCAGTGGGTCAAATTATATTGCATGGGTTAGTGATTTGGGGGGCCATAGTTACAAAAACATTTTCAGAACAGTTTTATCAATTTACAACTCTAGTAATAGTACATTAATGGGATTTTTTCTTATCTCTTTCAACATTTGTCATTTTTCATTTATTGCCAGCTTTGCCAATCTGATTAGTATGGAATGGGAACTCAGAGTTACTTTAATTTTAATGATTTGGAGCATTTCTTCACATGCCTATTGAAAGTTTGCATTTATTGCTTTGAAAACTGCTTATCTATAACCTTTGATCCTTTGTTAATTGAGGAGTGATACTTATTCATATCATTTTGAATAAGCTTTTTATATATCTCAGAAATAAGATCCCATCAGAGAAATGCTGCAGTTGTCTCTTCCTCTCAGTACCTGTTTGTCTTCCAGTTTTAGCTGCATTTATTTTGTTTGTACAAAAATGTCTTAATTTTAGATAATCCAGATTATCCATTTTATTTTTTGTGATCCTCTATTCATAGTTTGTTTGTTCATGAGTTCTTTTGTTATTCATAGATCTTAAAGGTAATTCCTTTCTTATTTCTCTAATTTGTTTATGATATAGTCACTGGAACTGTTCAAGAAGAATTTGAATACTTTTAATGGGGTGGGGATGATGCACAAATTGGACAGGACATTGGTTGAGATGACTTCTTATAGTTCTTGGATGTTGTTTCTTTTATTCTTCCCAACTTCAATCTTCCCAGTTTTCTACTTTCTTCACTTGGGTGGACAGTCTGACTTCAATCATAATTTTGAATTGACAAACTAACTCTGAGTGCTTGAACTTGCTTTCTTTTGACTGTTCCCCTGTTATTCTTTTCCTTATCGCCATGTTTCCTGTCCCCTCCTAGTGACCTGATGCTGCCTCCTAATCATTCCCATAATCCAATATTCCTTTTGACATTCTAACTTTGGAGCAACTGTGGCTCATCAGGAAGGATGTCTTCCATACTTCCAGAGCAGGTTTACTGCCATCAAGTTAAGGAAAGTTGTTCCCTTGTGCAAAGTTGGGTACAACTTATAATAAAATAAATATTTATCTGATGTACATATTTATACAAAATAACATGGTATCAAAAGCCTTTCTCATCATTATGTCTTTTGGTTATCTTAACCACCATGAGAGATACTGAAAGTATTTTCAGATTAGGAGATTAAGATTGTGACTTGTTCACTGTCCCTCATATAAGAAGTGACTGAGCCAGGATCCAAATTTAGCTATGTCTTACACCAAATTTTCTTAAACTGTTGTAACCCCATATGGGTCATGTAACTGAATATAGGGGTTGTGAAAAATTTAGCAACAGTGAAAGGTTTCTGAACAAGACCAAAAATTAATTCAAAATCAAATACAAGATATATCTGGCAGTACTTGTCCATGTTATATTGTACTACTTCACTGAAGCCTTGGTTTTGAACATACAATATGGAGATTTTGAACTGTGCATGTATTTCCAGAAACATCTCAGCTTAAATTTGAGACAGGGTCATTTAAAAATTTTTCAGATGAAAAGGGGTCATGAGTAGAAAAAGTTTAAAGAAGCCCTATCCTATATAACACTGCTGTCATTGGCCCATTGTTGTGAAAGGTTCTAATCCTTATAGGCTTAAAATTGAATGATTCCTCATCTAAATCCCCCTCCCCAAAGACTCTCCTTGTCACCACTGGGAGAATGTTGTAAGATTATAAGATTCATTTTTATCATATTCCCAAGGTTCACTGGCTCATGGAAGTTATTCTACCATCTACCAGGTCTCAGTCTGCCAGAAAAAACAAAACAAAAAACAAACGAACAAAACAAAACTCAGATACAGTCAGATACAGGATTGTGTCATTATACATATGCAAACTTATATACAGATACCCAGCCCAACAGAAATATGCCCAGAGACTGAGTTAGAAAACATCCTTTTGCATTAGCACCTGGCACCTGGCACAGTCCAAATTGAACCCTTGTAATTATTCTAAGGCTTCAAAACAGCCTTCTTCTGACCAGTGTTGAAGTCTGGTGCCAGTCAACATAACTAGGTGTGAATTAACACCACAGAATTCATGCTGCACAGCATCCCGGGCTTATGTTAGAAACTCTGTGCTGTGTTTTAAAGCTATGGATCAAGTTCATTAATAGGTGTGAGCACAGTTCTCAAAGGCCAGTTCTGCCATATTTCAAGTCACCGTTCAGAATTCTCATTAGCCAATTACCCCACTCCTTTCCTTCTGCCTGTACAGTAATGCGTATTTTAGAACTCCCAATAGGACACAGCATGTTTTAAATATACCTTAATGTATTGAAAATGTATAGTCCCCCTTCAGGTTTATATATCTTAACCACTGGCCAATTTTGCAATATTATAAATAAATGTTACAGGCGACAACTAGCAGTAGAGCCAGTTGGGAATATTTAAAAGCAAGTTTTAACCACCTGTAAATCTGAGATCTGAAGCTCAGGGAGGGACTTGGAATATTCAGGCGGCATCCTAATTGATGGGCCTGGTGGTACAGTGGAAAGAAAATTTAACTTTGGCTCAGAAGATGGTTCTTGTTAGGTGAGTAACCACAGGGAAGTCATTTAATCTTTCTGATGCTGTTTTCTTATCTGTCAAATGGCAATAATACCAATTGTACCCCTTAACTCCCAGGGTTCGTGCAAGGAGATAAAGTATGTAAATCATGTTGTAAGGCTGAAGTGCTGCATAAATATGTTACTATCATTAATGCTTAACCACCAAAGTTGAAACAATGAATGGTGGGATAAAGACGAGCTAAGCTGACTCTTTAGTCTTCATTTCCTGTTACAGTTGTTCTACAACTCTTATCCCTACAAGTCAAAGGATTGGGGTCATCCATTTATAAGATCTATTTCCTCAGCTGTGCCTCCCATGTGCATGTCTATATTAGAAAAATTTGTTATTCCAGGTCTTAAGAGGAAATTGTGTGAGTGTCAATGACCAAAAATAAATTGTTTTCTGGTGACCAGTCTTCTAGAAATTTGCTTCTGGCTTGGTCAGAAGTCTGGATAACAGTTTGTGCTGGTCCAATACTCAAAGTTTTTAGGTGTTGGTAAGATTAGTCTGAAGAGTCAGCATAGGAGTCATTTGGAACAAGGGGCCAGGAATCATCCTTTTGGTGAAGGACAAAGGAAAGGGATTTTTACTGGAAGATTATTGTGAGATGCTCTCCCAGAACAACCTCCATGGTCTTCGCAAAAAGAGATGTTAACTAATGTTAACCAAACTAAATGTTAACAAATGTTAACCAAACTTGGCTTAATATGTGAAGAATGATTTTTCTAAAGAAGAAGATAGTTGTATAAGACAGGGTGAATTAGAGTAGACCAGGGCAGGCAAACTAATAAGACTGCTGCACATTTCTTTAATTCCTCAAGGTTTAGAAAATGCTTTCCTCATAATAACCCTTTGATCCAAGTAATACAAATCTTTTCATCTCCAATATATAGACAGGAAAATTGAGATTGAAAGCTGTGTGACACTTTTGGAGTGTCATGAGGCAGCTAGAACTTTAATTCAGGTATTCTGAATTCCAAACCAACATTATTTCTGTTATCTTATATTTTAAGCTACTTTCCTTAGTACAGAGAATGAAGGAATGAGAGAAGGACCTTGGTACTGTGTACTTAATGAAGACTCTGTCTACTCATCATGTCTAGGGGAACCTAAGTGGATGGCTGAGATAGATGGGCACATGGGGCATGATGTGTAAAATTTTGAGTTGATATTTGATTCTTTTTTTTGGACAGTGAGAAGTCTTCAAGTTAATTCAACCTGTATTTATTATGTCAGGTACTATGCTGCCCTCAAGGAGTTCACAGTATAATGAAATCAGAGATTCTCATTTAATCAACCAATAATCCCTTACAGGACAGGCATTACAAAGACAAAAATGAACTAATCCCTGCCTTCCTGGTGATATATTCTGTTGTAGCAGAAACAACAGGAACATAAGCATATGCAAAGTATTTTTGGAGGGTAGGAAGCACTATCAGCTGAAATAGGAAGAGTTATGTGTTAGTAAATGTTTAACAACCAGCTCGGGGTGGGGGGGAGACTTTTGTGGGAAACACATTTTTAAATTGTATCTGTATCATTAACATTTTATTCATGAGTTTGCTAAGTCATAAGACAATCAACCAGACAATAAATCAAGCTCTGATATGTAATATTTGCTGATTTCCAAGGTTGAAGTGCTATGCTGAAAATTTAACAAGCAGATCTTGAGCTAACTCCAATACATCCCTGGATCAAGATTCATCCCTGAACTCCAGGATTCATCCCTTAATGTCATGTAGGGGGTGACATTTGACCTGATTTTTAAGGAAACTAGGAATTCTAAGATGTAGCAATTAGGAGGGACAATGTTCTTGGCATAGGAGATAGTGTTTGCAAAAATATGAAGACAGGAAATGGAATGCTATGGGTGAAGAACAGCTGGAATGCTAGTTTGGCTATCTGAAGGTAGCAATACGTGATAAATCTAGAAAGACATGTTACAGTTAGTTGATATGTCAAACAAAAGAATTTGTATTTGATTATGAAGACAATCGGGAGCCACTAGAGTTTTGAATAGAGGCAGCTAAGAGGCTCAGAGGATAGAACATCAAACTTGGATAGAATATCAAACCTGGAGAGAAAAGAAGACTGCTTCTTGAGTTTAAAAAAATCTGCCCTCAGAGACTTTCTAGCTGAATGGTCCTGTGCAAATCACTTAACCCTATTTGCCTCAGTTTCCTTATTGGTAAAAGTGAGCTGGGAAAAGAAATGGTAAACAACTTCAGTATCTTTGCCAAGAAAACCCCCAAACAATATAAGTATGCTATGATCTGTAGAGTCAGAAAAAGCTGGATGAAATTGAACAATATCAACAGAATTTGAATGGGGATGTTATATGGCCAGAGCTGTGTAGTAGTTGTATGGAAGATGGACTGAGGAGGAATGAACAGTCTTTGAGACACTATTTATACAAAGAATTGCTGTTAACAAAGCACTATTACTAGATTATATTCTTTGGGACCTGCCCTCACCAACTCTGACAAGGGGAGTTTTTGATTCACAGCAGCAAAAGAACTAGGAACTTTGCCAAAACACGAGCTTTAGGCATTCATTTTCTCATCTACAAAATGGGGGATAACATCTGCCCTATCTACTGGTAGTTCTGAGTATCAAATGAAATAACATATGGAAAAACTCTTTAAAAGATTTTTAAAAAATAAATGTCTATTGATATCTACTTTTTGTCTTTATAACCAAAGTTTTTTTCTATTATCTTTCTCCTTCCCATTCCCTGAAGGCCATCCCATGTAACAAATTATTAAAAAAAAGAGAAAAATAAGTCAGTAAAACTGATCAATACATCAAAAAGACTGAAAATATGCATAATGTATGCTAGCCATGGACTGCTAACTACAAAGGAATGGAATGGAGGTGTCTTCTCAGACCTTTTCTTTGTAATTGTGCTTGTCATTTAGTAATATTTACCTTTGTTGTTGTTGTTGTTGTTGTTGTTGTTGTTGTTTTATTTACATTGTTGTAGTCATTGCATATGTTGTTTTCTTGGTTCTGCCTACTTCATTCTATAGATGAGTGTGTGACTCTTTCCATGCTTCTCCATGTTCATCATAATGCCATTTCTTACAGTTCAGTAATATTTCATTACAATCATAATCAGCCATTCTTAAATCAATGAACATCTGCTTCATTTCCATTTTTTGCTAACCCCAAAAGTTTCACCATAAACATTTTGGTGTGTAGGAGAGGTTTTTTTCCTTCTTAGGGGTGAAGTCTTTGGCTATCAGCCTAGTATTAGAATCTCTGAGTCACAGTATATGAATATTTTAATCACTTTATTCATAGAATTCCAAATTGCTTTCTAAAACATTTATCTTTGTTCACCAACAATGCATAGTGCCAATCTCTCCAACATTGACTATTTCTATCTTGTGTCATCTGTGCCACTTTGTAAAGTATGAAATGAAATCTTGGAATTTTTTTTTTCATTTCCATTTCCTTATTATGAGTAATCTGGAGCATTCTTTTATTTCCTTGTTAATAGTCTGCAATTCTTTGGAGGACTGTTTGTTCATACCCTTTGAAGATCTCTCATTTTACTGAGATAAGTGTTTCCTTCCACCTCTAAAGAGTACAATCCTTTCATACCTTAGATAAACAATTCCACTGTGGTCAAAAAGTTCATTCTCTTGTTTCTTTGAGTGTGTCTAAGATGATTCAGTGTCCTTCACATACTATGATGAAGTGTCAGAGGAGGACATTTATGGTGGACTGGTGTTATTTAATAAATTATATCTTTATGTAATAAATAATATCAATTAGAAATTTAATAAATTATAACTTTATGTAACAATATCAATTAGAAATTTAATAAATTATAACTTCATGTAATAAATTAGATCAATTGAAAAAATCACCAGGTCTGTGATTGCATAACGAAATTTAAGAGGTATTTCTGTAACCTCTAGCCTTGTTATATACTTTTAGTAAATTATTTTTTGGTGAATGCTCATTGATATTAACTAGTTTATTGATATTAGGGAGATATCAATTGGCTAATTGATATTTGGAGAGATTACATATGGTACAGACTTGTTTGGGAGTTCATGAATAGTACCAGAATTCCCAAACTCTCAGGATGACTGATAGAACATTAAAGGGAAAAACAATCTTTGTCAACGAGGCCTCGACCTTCTAGTCCCGTGGAAGTTGGGAAAGTGACCTCAGAGGGGCTATTCCATGTGAATTGTTTCCAAAGCAGATTAGTCAAACTGCCTACTCTATTCTGCCTCATAATCTCCTATGTCATGCTTATGTGTGTATCACTCATTCTGGCACTTAAAGTTAAAGATATAAAGCATAAAGACATAAATATATGCACATGTATTTATGCATACATTAAGATTCCCTATATCACCTTGGCTTAAAGTGCAGCAGCCACTCAATGAGCAGATCCCACTGCAGATTGTTATGTATGGATATATGTATATAAACACATAACATATTATAATAAATCTATGCATAGGTGTATATTTAAACACCTGTGTACATTTATATTTGTGTGTATATGTATATGGACATATAAGACATACATATACTTATAGCACAGTGCCTGGTATATGGTCAGTGCTTAATAAATATTGATTGATACACACATAAATAGATTATGTCTCTCTATCTTGCTCTACTCACCAGCCAAATCCTATTGCTAATTGACTTAGAACTTTTAATATGCTCTCTTTCAGCCTTGAGTTGAATTACCTTTTCCTAGGCAGGTTGATAGGACAGCTAAGTGATATAGTGGATAGAGCACTGGCTGGAGTCAGGAAAACCTGCTTTATATAATTACTGGCTGTGTGATTGGGCAAATCACTTAAACTTATTTGTCACAGCTTTCTCATTTGTAAAATGATCTGAAGAAGGGAATGACCAAGATCCCCAGTATAACTGTGAAGGAAACCCCAAATGGGGTCACAAAGGGAAACAAAACAGCTAACACCAACAAGAAGAAAATCAGGCTGATTCTGGATAGTACAGACACTTTGGTAGGTCTTAGTCCACTCTAGGTCAGAATCCCCAAACCCAAGTGATCTTTTTGGGGATGGGGACTACAGACATTATGGTCAAACTGTCTTACCCACAGCTGCTTTTCAATCCAAGCAATCATCCTTCTTCATAATCTTTGCCCTAAGAAAACCCCATGTACAGTGACTCAATCCCAGTTTTAGGGGAAGTGGTCAGTGTATGGATATTCATTTGAATAATATAATTCATATATAGACAGCGATACAACAAGGCTGCCAACAACTGTCAGAAATAAGTCCTGTCTTCAGAGACCTTGCACTCCAATGGGGGAGGTACTGCAAAGAATTGTGAGAAGTTAAAACACAATTCAAGAGTTAAATCACCATGGAAGAAATCAGAGACATCACAAGGCAGCATGTGATTAAATAGTAAATAAATGGGGCAGAGAAGAAGTGAGGCAGTATGAAACTAAGCAGTGAGATAGGTGGTACAGACAATAAGAATTATAGGAGTTTAGAGAAGGGGGATCCCAAAAGGCCTCTCAGAAAAAAAGAAATGATTTGAAAAGACTTGAAAGAGAGGTAGAAAGGATTAACTGGGATGGAGAGAATCATCGAAATGCTGCAGGAATTTCTGGGGGTGTTATTACCTCCAAACTTTCACTAAGGGTGGAGGGCAAGAGCGAGGCAAAAGTAGAATTGCTTATTTCAACTATGGGATGTAGATGACTTTTCCATAGTAGACTGGACTTTTCCAGAGTTGTCAGAAACTCACATCATTTGTTCCTGGTCTTAGGAGAAACCTAGATTTTAATTCTAGCCCTGACATATGCTAGCTAGCTGTGTAATCTTGAGGTCAAATTCCTTAACTTCTTAGTGACTCAGTTTCCTTATATATGAAATGACCATAAGATTGGTTATTTCAATAGAATGAGGTTATTTCAAGGAAAGTATATTTTAAATCTTAAAATACAATAGACATTTGAGCTATGGCTGAATTAAGTTTTCCCTAAGGAAGTATTTGGTTAAATCCTCTCAGTCTCTTTCCCCTACTTTTCATACAGAGACACCACCTTGCTTAGTAAGAGATAACACTCCATGCATTCTGGAGGCCAGAGCATTGGAAGGATGATCTGGGATTCTCTACTGGGTAAAGATACAGGAAAGGGGAGGATTTGTCCAGGGATGCTGCTTTAAGGGTGAATGGGATTGAACACGGTACATGCAAATCCTTGGTGAGGGGCCAATTTTCGATCAGAATGGAGAAAGAATAAAGCTTGAGAAGAAAAACAGGCAAGCTCACAAACACAGAGGCCCAGGATCATTAATCTCTAGCTCTGACATATCAATCAGTCCTTTCAATCTGTTTCAACATTCTTTCTTTTGGAATAAAGATGAAGGTAAAAGATACTCTGACAAAGAGAGAACTGAGGGCAGTGTAGAAATCAGTCCAGGAGAGCTGAGTTCTGATTTATGGATCAGACCCAGATTTGATAAATCAGGCACCTAAATCTACTGGGTTAAGGCACTTGTTCACTAAATGGGAACTTAATGGTTCTTGATCATTCACAGATGGGAAGATGTAGTTGGAAAGTTAACATATAAATCGGATATTTACCAGGGTCCCTGTGTTTGTCATAGCTAACCCATCAGTCAGTTGCTTCTCAGACAGCAGCTGTTCTATTGTAAATCACCACTTTCTCCTTATAAATCAGATTTTAAATCTATATTTGTCAGAAGGATCTGGAAATCCACCCAGGGTGGGACTGTCAAGGGAGACAAAGAGTTGAGAGCAAAGGGAATAGACACAGGGCCCCAGTTAGAAGTATATGAAGGAAGAAAGCTGTCAAATCATGGGAACACATGGTCAATGCCAAAAGTAATTTGTTTCTAAGACATTTCTCCCTCTAGTTTTATTTATTTATTTTGCAGCCTATGTGACCCTTGTAGTCCACTGATTAAAAATTTAAAAGTTTCAGGATAATAAAACATATAACTAGAATTGGATTCAGAGACAGCTTATGGTGGTGACTTCCTATCAACTTCTCCCCTCAATCCTACCACACTGTGCTTTGAATCAAGGAGCAAGTATTAGATTCTTATGTACAGCATTGTCCCAGATGCTAAGGATACAAGTATAAAGACCCTATTTATGATGAACTTATATTCTAATAGGGGAGACAATAAGTGCATTGTGTGTATATACATATATATGTATATACACATACATACACACAACATACATATATTATATATTTATGTACATCTTCATATCTATATATTTTTATATTGTAGGTTCATGCTGAATATTCCATTAAGTTTTGAAGAATTTTGAATCAGCTCCATCAAGCATCTGAGCCTAATTTTCATAAGAGTAGAGATTTAAATTGGGAAAGGACCTTAGAAATCATATAGTCCAGCCTTCTCTTTTAACAGTAAGGATATTGAAGCACAGAGAAGTGCAGTGACTTTCCCAGCATCACACAGCTTTTGGAGAATTGGATTTCAGTTTTCTGACTCCAAGTCCAATTCTCTGTCTTTTCTATTATGCTGCCTCTCTTCATTACAGTCAAGTAAATCCACTTACATCATTACCATTATAACCTATTTTACACCCAACATTGGATTTACTTAGATTAAGCATTTGATATAGGGTTATTTTGGATGACAATTGTAATTTAGCATAACTGCCTCAAATTTCTGCTCAGGAAATTTCAAAAGGTCTTCTAAATTCAGCTTGTACCTTATTAAAGGACCAGGAAGGAAATAGTAAGACATTAAAATAGTAAAATATTTAATCATGGCAGAATTGAGAAGCAAAGTAATGGAGATTCTTTATGATCATCTATAAAAATATATTTTAATACTTACACTTTTGACATGGGTAGGGAAAAATATGGCTTCGTTCTTATCACATTTGTACTCAATTGAGTAGCTTCAAGCAGTACTTAGATCTCCACTTGGAACACACCCAGAAAAGTCTTGCCAGTTCTCTGCAGTCCAATTTTCACCTTTCTTTCTACTCTAAGGTCTCAGGAACTCTGGAGTCCCTTGGATTTTAGGACATAGTGATTTGCAGCCTCAGATATTCCTTTCTTCCAAGTCAGATACCAGCCTCCCCTCTCTTTCCCAAAGTCCTTGGGGTGTCTGTGATATAATCACCCTGTACTAGGACACCAACGCCCATGAAATTGTATCCATCAAAATTTAGATCAGGCCAGTCCTTGAGGTTCACAAACCTCATGGGAAATCTGATATATCTTTCCACCAGGTAAAAAGTGCAGAGACTGTATATCACATTGTATGCATATGTATACCTGTATATGCATATCACAAATAACCCACTAATTTGCATACATAGCAGACACAGGTAGTTATGCCAGATACAATGGTCAAAAGCTGAATGCCTTTGTTTCAAGACCCTCATCTGTGTTAGTTGCTTCAAGACTATTTGTCAGAAAAAGGATAGTTTGGAGATTCAGTTGTTTGCCCTGGCTGAGTCAGTCTTTTTCAAGCTCTCAAAAGGTTACCAACTTGAAGTTTCTTTTTCAATCATATCTTGACTTGGAACATTCTTTAGTAGGACATTCTGTATTATCAAATGACCATCTGCAACTTACGTGCAGCTCTCTGAGCAAATATTATGTGTTATTAACTGTCTGCTGGGGTGACTTTCCAACACACTTGTCCACCTTGTGGTTAGGGAACATGATGAATTTCCCATTAGGCAAGAGGTGCTTGCAGTGCATTTTCTTTGGAGACTATTAGCTATATTTTAGTATTATTTTGTAGACTGGTGGATTATCCAATCTTTCAGTTATTTGATATGGGATCATCCATTCAGTCAATCAACTGGTATTAAAAGCCTTCTCTGTGCCAGATCCTTTGTTAGGCAGTAGGATATAAATACAAACCATGAGACAATTTGAACTCAAAATAAGCTTATAATCTAATGGGGGAGGGAGGGAGACAACACATACATGCAAAATACATCCAGTATAAATTTATATAATAAGTGTAAAGAGTTTGGAAGAGAGAATAGTTGGGGGATCAGGAAAGAGCTCATGCAGAAGATGGTACCAAAGAGGACATTTTGGCATAGAGGTAACAAGGAAGTGCCTTCTGGGAATGAGGGATAGCCTTTGAATTGACACAGAGACAGGTGATATAGAGCCTTTTTGAAGAACAGATAGAAGACCAATTGGATGGATTGCCAAGTGTAGGAGAAAGTATAATGTCTAACAAAGTTAGTAAGTAGGTTGGGATCAAGTTGTATAGGACTCTAAAAGTTAAAGAAAATAGTTTCTATTTCATCCTAGAGGCTATAAGAAATCACTGAAGTTGGTGGATATAATGTCTTGTGTGTTTTTTTTTTCTGTACCCTTCAATTTAATGGTAGAATTCTGTTGCCATAATCTTAAGCATTTTGATCTAAGAGCTTTTAGTCTGAGGACATTAATAAGCAAGAGTCTCCCTTCAGATGGATCTCTCATCCAAGTGTACTGGTTGTGATTGTTCATATCTTCCAAGACTCTAAAACACAGATATCAGAAATCCAGGGCTCTTGTTTTTGGGGACATTAAATACACAAACTAGAAAAGCCTCAGCCTGACCCCAGTTATCCCTCTGTCTCAGACCTGAGATCCCCAAAGTGTTCAATAGCATTCAATTACAGTGCTTTGGCAAGAGTTCTTTTTGGGGTTGGTAGAGTCCAGTTCCAGACTTCTTAATTTCTGCCAAATATAACACCTTCCTGAGTATCTTGCTCTCCAGATCTCAGCTCTTATCAGAAAGAAATCTGGCAGGAAAGTTACCTTCAGAAAAATATAGCTATTGAAATGCCTTGGCTATTTTAGACATTACTGGTCGACTAGGTCTGTGTATGCTGGAAGATGTAATCTGTTTCTACCACGATGCCAATTGTATTCTTTTTATTACCTTCTAGAGATAAGAAGTCTTTGCCCATCAGCACTGAAGACTTGGTACAACTTCTGCTCTTCAGTTGACAGCTCTAGACAGTAGTTTACTTACTTTGTTTGTCTGAGCAACAGATCTTACCCATCTTACAGCCATTCGTTGCCATTACGAGTCAGCTGACATGTTCTGCATAAGCTCCATGGTTTTCTTTCTTGACTCAGGTGTCCAGACTCATCATGAAGGGCTTTTCTGGTCATGAATCAGCAAATATTAGGTGGCATTAAGTGTCTGCTAAAATCCCATCTTCTTCAGGGAGTCTTTCCCAATCCCTCTTAATTCTAGTGCTTTCCTTGTGTTAATTATTTCTTATTTATCCTGTACACAGCTTATTTGTACATATTTGTTTGCCTATCTCCCCATTAGGAGGTGTACTCCCTCAGAGTAAAGAATATCTTATGCTTTTCTTTCTATCCTGGCCTAGTGCCTGACTCATAGTAGGTGCTTAGTAAATGCTTATTGACTTACTGATTGATTCCCTATTGAATCTCATAAAAGATAAATTATAATCCAGTATAGTACTCCAATGGAGAGTTGCAGCTTCTACCACTTCTTCAACAACAGAGTTCCCCTTGGAGATGTATGCATAAGCTCCAGAAGATCCCATTAATTTTCTCAGCTTGTGTTACTTGTTCTTTCTTCTTCAACTAATCTAAAGAGAAGCTAGGTATCAGAGTGGATAGCATGCTAGGCCTAGAATCAGGAAGATGTATTTTCCTGAGTTCAACTCTGATCTCTGTTACTTATTAGCTGTGTGACTCTGGGCAAGTCATTTAAACCTGTTTCCTCATCTGTAAAATGAGTTGGAGAAGGAAACTACAAATCACTTAATATTTTTTGCCAAGAAAACACCAAATAGGTCCAACAAAAAGTTGGACATGATTGAAAAATGACTGAACAATGACTGATGATAATAATCTACTCAAGGCAGGGAGAATTGGTCCAGTGTTGTAGCATTCCACCCATGGCACAGATTCTAGAAGAAGTGTCAGACCCTCGGTTGTGGCATTTTGGACGAATGGCCCTGTTCCTTTTACATCAAAGATTGTTTTCATTCCCTCATTGGCAATCATCTAGGCTCCTGATGAACAGGGCCTCCAGGCTAGGGTGCAGGCTTCCACATAAGTCTTTTCTGGATGCTTAACTCATAAGTTCTCTAATGCTACTACCCATCTCTGGCTGGCAGAATTCAACTTACTGCTTGTCAGAATATAAGTTATTATATTGTTTGACAGATTGTTATCTGTCCATACTTAGAATCGAGCTTCCTACATGCAGTCTTGAAACTTATCAGTGACAGCCCCCTTCAAAATCATGAACTCCAATTTGTGGATGGGATAACGAGTCTCAATGTCACCAAGTCCTTTAATGGCAAATGTAATAGGATTCTGGTAGCCATCACTCTTGGTTTAAAAAAATTCTCCCAAGCCCTCCAGGCTGGCATGAGCATATAACACAAAGGACTTGTCTAAAAGTGCGGCAGTCAACAAGGGCACATGAGTGAGGCAGCTAAACAAATGCTTAAAGCCTTGCTCAAATTTATTGGTTCAGTAATCTTTAAACAGGGACAAAAAGTTTGAGCAAAATTTTGTCTTTGGCTTTTTGCTTTGGAATCTTGGGTCTTATTAATCATATGCTCAGGGCACCTAGATGGAGCAGTGGGCAGAACACTTTCAAATTAGGTGAACTTTAGCTGAGATCATACAGCTACCAAATATCTGAAATCAGATTTGAACTCAGGAAGATGTCGTCCAGTTCAAATCTGATCTCAGATATTTGATAGCTGTATGATCCTAGGTATATCACTTTACCCTGTTTGCTTCAATTTTCTCACCTGTAAAATGAACTGGAAAAGGAAATGGCAAACTACTCCAGTATCTTTGCCAAAAAAATGCCAAATGGGGTTATGAAGCATGACTGAACAACTGAACAACAAAGTCATATACCCACAGGTGAATCCATTGAAAAAGATATGTAATTATTGTCAGTCAATCATCTAGCATTTATTAAGCTCTTAGAATGTGTCAGGTGTCATGATGGCCATATAAAAAAGCAAAATAATTCTTGCTCCTTTCCATTAAAGAACTTAGGAGTTAAGCATCCAAAAAAGACTTATGTGGATGCCTGCACCCTAGCCCAGAGACCCCATTCATCAAGAGACTGGGTGATTGTCATTGAGGGGATGAAAGCAATCTTTGATATAAAAGAAAGAGGATCACTCACCCAAAATGCCACAACTGAGAGTCTGATACTTCTTCCAGAATTGGTGCCATGGGTGGAATGGGAAAGGAGTTCACAATCTAATAGAGAAGACAACATGCAAATATCTATGTACAAATAAGATTATATGCAGGGCAGGCTAGGGGCAATCTTAGAAAGAAGGCAGCAAGATAAAAGAGGAGTAAAATAGTTAAACTTTAGCTGAGGCTTGAATGATGCCAGGAGGAGGGAAACCTTCCAGGCATAGGGATAGTTAGTCCTCTCCATTGGGAAATGGAATATCTTGTGAGAAGAATAGTTAGGACATTTGTGTTACTAGATCACAGTATATCACTGTGATCACTGCACACTGTGATACAGTATAAAACAATATATTGTGCCACACAACACAATACAACACAACAATACAATACCAAATTCTGGGGAAAAGGAAGGGTGTAAAATATTAAAAAAATTGAAGTGGTAGCAAGGGATCAAGTTATAGAGAGTTTTAAAAGTCAAATAGGATTTTACTTTTGTTCCTGGAGGCAATAGGGATCCACTGCAGTTGAGTGATGGAGTAATATAATCAGACTTGCATTTCATATTGAAAAACAATTTGACAGCTGACTGGATAATAGACTATAGTGGGGAGAGACTTGAAACAGGGAGACAAACCAGTGGGCTATTGCAGTCATCCAGACATTAATTAGTGAGGACCTTCACCAGAATGGTGAGAAGTTTAGGAATTATATAAGAGAAAGGGAAGGAGGGAGGAATGGAGAGAGGGAGAGAAAGAGACACACACACACACAGAGCCATACACACACACACACACACACACAGAGACAAACAGAGAGAGAAAGGAGGGAGAAAGGGAGGGAGGGAGGGAAGGAAGGAGGAGGAAGGGAGGAAAGGCGAGTGAGAGTGAACGAGAAAGAGAGTGAAGGAGGGAGATAAACAAGAAAGAAAGAAGAAAAGAGGGAGGGAAGAAGGAAAGGAAGGAGAAAGGTGAAGACCTATAGGCTGTATGGTGGTGCCTTATAAAGTAATGGACCAGTTAAGAAGAGGGAAGAGTTTAGGAAGGAAAAAAAAAGACATGTCAGTTATAGTTTGAGATTTTCATTTGGCTGTTGGAGATGTGATACTTGAGTTCATGAGAGAGGTTAGGGCTTTTTGGTTGCTTTTTGCATGCAAATAAAAAACCAGTACAATATTAACAAAACATGACATACATAGTTTCAAGGCAAGAAAGATAAATACTTCCTCATCAAAAAGAAAGTAGAGTATTGATACATATTCTCAAAGCACTAGACAGACAGGTTAAAAACATACAGAAATCATTTTACTGAGTAGTAGTAAGTGCTAAAAAAATCACTGACTTTATTGGACGTAACCCAAAATATTTTGCTTCTGAATTATGGAATATCATATAACTTTGCTCTTCCCAGAGTCTTTGAACCAGCTAAGATCCAAGAGCAGAATCAAAAGACCCACTATGAACCACAAACAAACGTCAAAAAAGAGAATCTAACAAATGACTTTAGTATGTGAATCTGTTTATGAAATAACTAGTTATTTAGAAACAATGCTCTCTATAATGGCAATGTAGGATCAGGTCATGGCTGCCATAAATTATTGAGAGATCATCCTTAAGGAGTCAGAACTTATTGATCAATTAAGATTAATTAGTAGATATCAGTGCAGGTTGCAAAAATCTATCTATCTATCTTTCTATCTATCTATCTATCTATATAAAGAGTTGACTTTGTGGCTATATACCAGATGATGACTATCTTTAAACTTATCTCAAAACTTAATCTCTAAATTTAGCAGATGGTGAAACTGTGGATGTAATCAGAATTCAAACTATCATGGAGAATTTAGTACAGTATGCTTAGACCAGTGCAGTATTACACATGAATCACCTAAATATAACATCAATACATAAAACATTTAAGAACCATGTTCTTAATGCTATACACTAGACTCATACTCTCCAGGCTTCATAGAGTGAAAAGCTTTCAAAATATAGAGACATGGGAAAAAAACCAAATCCCTGTGGGAACAAAATGATGTACATATCATTATTTTGTCAACCTTCCTGTTATTAACAGCCAGCCTTTTGGTAGAACTTCATAATTTACAGTAGAGCTGTCCTGAAGATGATTTCAATGAATTTACAGAAAATGAACTTATATCCCAATATTTCTTCAATTACCGAGAACAGATACTTTGTCCATCTGAGCATGAAGCCACAGAACCTTAAAAAAATGACAGCACAATAGAAACTTTTCTATTTGAATTCCATTGACCAAAGATGAAAAGAATGAACTAACAATTCTAATAAAGCACTATATTTATTGTTAAAACATCATATGAATCACCTAATGTACCCAGATGTCATCAAGCTGTTTGACAGCATGAAAAACTATATGCCTTCATTGTAAAATATTAAGAAGCTTCTTTATTTCATGGAAATTTTCTCCAGTGCTATGTCATTGAAACTCAATATTATGAATATAAAATAACAATAGAAATATAAAAATATATAAGTATAAAATCCCTAATGTTCACTAAGGCAAACTAGAATTCAAGTTTTAATCTGGATGTCAAATTGAACCATAATGAAGGATATTGCTTCAAGTAACATTTTCATTTGCATTATTCTGACAAGAGTTTAGAGAGGTGATATAGTAGATACAACATTGGGCTTGGAATTGGGAAGACTCATTTTTCTAAGTTCAAATCCAGCCTCAAGCACTTACTAGTTGGGTGATGCTAGGCAAGTCATTAAATCCTGTTAGCCTCAGTTTCCTCATCTGTAAACTGAGCTGGAAAGGGAGGTGGAAAACCACACCAATATCTTTGCCAAGAAAACCCTAACTATGGTCACAAAGGGTCATACATGATTAAAAAATAACTAAACAACAACAACAAGGCAGCATGGAGAACGTTGTGGCTGTGTATATCCAGAGACTTAATGACATTTTAGAATCAAAGCACAATCAAGATACCATATTCTTTTGGAATAGTAGAGTAGAAAATAATAGAAAATAGTTTTGCAAAAACTCATATATAAAAAATATTAATAAAAAGCCTGGTTGTTACTTCAAATCAATAATGGAGCTATTAACAATCCCTCATCAAAAAGGAGAAAGATTAATATATATTCTTAGGGCACATGATGAACATATTAAAAAAGTTCAGGTAGGTAGTACAATGGGCAGAGTGATAGGCCCAGAATCAGGAAAACCTGAGTTCAAATGCAACTTCAGATACTTACTAACTGTATGACTCTGGTCAAGTCATTTAACCTATGTTTACTACAGTATCTTCATCATAAAATGGGGGTGGTGACAACACCTACCTCAGAGGGTTATTGTGAAAATCAAAAGAGGAAATATTTGTAAGGTGCTTAGCATACTGTCTGACACATGGTATGTATTGTCTAAATGCTTATTCACTCTCTAGTCTCATTTAACTGTGTAATAGTGAAGATTAGTAATAGGTTGCTGGATTTGTTGAAAGTAACTGAAAATTATTTATTTTTGTAGGTATGTGTGGAATGACTAAGATTCAAAGTCCTCCATATGAAACATCCACATGAACTCATTCAATGATATGTCTACTATAAAGTATCAGAAAAATGACTGAAAATAAATATGAATTTATAGAAATTGAATATTATGGAGCAGGAGACCAGTGTATCTACTTTCATCTTCTGCATCAACTTTATCTCTGAAGTCATGCATAAGCCTTCAATCTCTACATGTCCTCTAACTCCAGCTCACTGCCATGAGAAATTCTAGAAAAGTTATCATTAAAGAATCTGGGATTATTGATCAATATAGAATATGCATTGATATAGCTGAAGCTGCACAATGTTGTAGTTTTCAAAAATTTCTTGCCTTCCACAAATATAGAAAGACCTGATCAAACAGTGAGTTATTTTAATAGATGTTACTATACTAAATATTATTAATTATTATGGTACACAAAATAAACAACTTTCAAAATATAGACACCTAGCAGAAGAAATTAAAACCACATGAGAGTAGAATGAAATCTATGTCATCTTTGTTTTTCTGTGTGCTCTAAAAGTTACTTTAGACATACTTTCAGTGAGCTATAAAAGATAAGTTGACACCCTAACATTCTTATTCAATTACCAAAAATTGTCTTTTTATTCAATAGTTTGCAGAACATTAAATATACAAGAAAAATAACAGAGTAGAAACTTGTTTTGAATCATTTTCATTTGAACCTTTCCCCTTAATGATCAGAATAATGAAATAAAAGTGATGATAATGATAATAGTGGTAATGAAAATTCATGTTTATATTATACTTTAAGGTTTGCAAAGTGTTTTACAGACATCACCTTATTAGATGTAATAGAATGGTACAACGAGGTTAGGGCTATCATTGTATCCCAATTTCCAGAAGGAACTGAGGCTGAGAAGTTAAATGATTTGCTGAGATTCATATAACTAGTGTCTGAGGCTGGATTTGAACCCAATTTTTCTGAGTCCAAATCTATGTTATAAGGCCATGATGACTCCAAATGTCACATTCTTTATAATCTTCTCCCAGCATTCAACAGGTACTCCCAGACCAAAAGTCCTTAATGAAAGTCCTGCCCTAACTCTCTACAACAGATTTCCAATACCTGTGTAATGATGGTAGTCATTTACTCCAGCACATAAGTGTGCATTGACAGTTTAGCACATTCATTCTTTATTTTTAACATAAAATGGTCTAGTGGCTTGCTAGCAAGGTCTGTACTGGAAAGAATCCTTGGCACATTACATACTAGATTTCATGAAGGAGCAACAGCAAGGAAAGAAACTATATTGTAGTCCACTGGTAAAACACAATCAGTATAAACAATTTAAGCAGTGCAATTTATTATTTGCCAGATAACTTAAGTAAATAAATTATTACCTTAAACTTTCAATATAGCCTCTCAGCTCCTCCCTCCAAACTCCATTGTTTTAATACTAATGTAAATAGCCTTACTTTGACTTGAAATTCTATACCATGCATAAATAATCCTGGACAAATGCTCCAGAAAATGTAACCAATTATCTACTCAACTCTGGACTTCCAGGGATGAAGAGTTCAATATAGGAATATTTGAATTATAATTATAATTTATCTAACCTTCAGTTTCCTAGAAACTTCTAAAGGTCATTTAAATTCAGTTTAACAGAATAGTAAGAAAGAGTAAAAACAAAACACTGAAGCAGTAAAAAAAAAAACACTAATTGCAAAAATTTTTGCAAAACTAAGCAATAGAAAAATCTCCCTCAATACTCCTTTCTAAAATGGTTGTAACCTTATTTCTTGTTCCTTTTGGAGTAGCTTGGCAAATCTGTTTCTTCTAGGTATATGCCTCCAAAAGAGGGGAGAAGGAGGAGGGAAATGTGGTCTCCTTCATGCCTGGGCCTGACTGAAAATTGGCCAACTTAAGTCACACAATATCTGAATCTCTGCTAGAAATATATTCCAGTCCTACTATCTCTGTCTTTTATCTGACTGGCTTCTTTCCTTGGGATATCAGGGTCCTATTGAGAGTTCCTGAATTCCTGTAAATTTCCTTTGCAATCTTATTTGCCTTCTTCTTGGAATCCATGTACTATCTTTCTTCTCCCTCCCAGAGTTCATTGCCTTCATGATGCAATCATGTTGCCTACATGTATATAGTCACAGAAAAACCTGGGAACTTCAAAAAGTTAATAGCCCATGGGCAGTGTAGTTAGATATATTGCAACAAATAACAATTTTCACCACAGTCTGTTTTGAGGTAGAACACGTTTTTAATCTTCATTTTACATATGAGAAAACTGAATTTCATAGAAATGAAGTGACTGGTGCGTTGAACCCAGCTTTTTATTTTATTTTATTTATTTTTGTTCCCAATCTCTTTTCAGCAGGAACAACATAAATGATACCTTCATTCTTTTCTTTTCACATGACCCAAATTGTCATTCACCCTGAGAAGGACACTAAATGAGAAGGGTAATTTCCTTCTCTAGTCTAAAATCAGAACTATCTCTACTTTTAAACCAAAACCATACATATAAGAAGAGTGATTTTTCTTTCAGATAAGAAACACTACTACTTTGGAATATTTGATTCAGAACATAAGCTCCAGCCAAAGCAGAATAAATTAAAACACAGCACATTTTATTGGCAATCCATATACCTTGTCTTATTGACAAGGAGATTTAGCTAGTCATGGTCTCATTCTTGGAGCTGATGAGAGCTATTCTAAGCATTTGAGTGGTGAAGCTTAGTCCCAGGAATATTATGCCAGAGTCTGGCTATCACCAGGTACTATAACACTGTTCAGGCTTTTTTTCCCCAAGAACACCATTATAGATGTTACACTCTAGTTTGGTCAAGTGGATTTGAGCACTCTTAAGCTTAACCCATTATTTTACTAGTGGGATCAAGAAAGGGATGTTCATTAAAACAAGCTTCTTCATTTTTCAAGTTTAGGCTTATATATACATAGGTTATCTGTGCCTTCCAGACTTGCCGCTTCCATTACATGCAGCCTGGATGTCATAGAGTCCCTTAGGCTAATAACACATTTGGTTCACAGGAAACTTTTGCCATGCCACTTTAGTTAGGAGAAGAGGTTCTCCATTGAGAACATTCAGACATCTAAGAGAACACAAGTGACTAGGAAAACTGACATATTACAAGTATCAGATCCCAATTTACTGATGAGTTGTTTTCCTAAAAGTTGTTGGAATTCAAAATACATTTTCCCCAACAAGCAGTGTCTTAATTGGTTGAAAAAGTATAGATTGTATCAAAATAAAATCTGTGTTGTGCATTATTGTTAGACACCTTGATGGAAAAAGAAAAAGGATGAAAAGCAAGAGGTGAACACAAAGTTTCTTCTTCCTAGGTTAACATTTTGAATTCATAAAATTTATCTTGAGGTTACTGAAGATGCAATTTATTATTGCATTATTGCATTATTATTGCATTGTGTTCACCTCTTGAACACAAAGTTTCTTCTTCCTAGGTTAACATTTTGAATTCATAAAATTTATCTTCAGTAACCTCACATCTATCTTTCTATAACCCTCTGTTGCTCCTTACTTTCTTTCCCAGTTCCTAATATCCTCTTGTTGGTATAAACCCCTCACTACAGTGTCCCACTGAATTCTATGCCCCCAAAGGTGATTCATATGTCAAAAGTCACTTTATCTCTCTGAGCCCCAATTTCCTTCTCTGCAAAAAAAAATGTATTCTCTCCCTCAGAGCTTTGTGAAGAGAGTACTTTGTGAACTTAAAAGCACTATAATTTAAACTTAACAGTACCTATGTAATCTTGAATGAATTACTTAACCTTTCTGATCTCAAGGTTTCTCTTCTGCAGAATTAAATGGTTAGAAATATATTTTACTCAACAGGGAAATAGGAGAGAACAAAGAGCAGAGAGAGGAGAGATTCAGGGAGGAATTCATTATAAACAAAACAAACTCTAACCATGGAAAGTGGATTGATAAGAGAGGTTTAAAAGGTGAGAAAGAAGGAAACAAAGGGTAAAAAGATGTAATTGGGCTCTGAACAAGGGAAAAAGAAGATAGGGCAGGGGGAGCAGAAGTAGATTGCATGAAGCATAGAGCACTTGTGTGGAACATATTCCTTGTTCACCACCCTCATCTTTATAAATATGAGGTGAAACAAAGAAAGTGGGAAAATAAAAGAAAGAATAGAGAAAAATATGAAATTAATAGTCATAACTTTACATATGAATGACATAAACTCACCCATAAAACAGAAGAGAATTGAAAAATGAAGTAGAAAGCAGAATCTAATAATATGTTGTTTGCAAGAAGCACATTTGAAACATGAGGATTCAAACAGGTTTATAATGAAAAACTGGAGGACAATTTGTTATGTGTTGGATGAAATTTAAAGAAAGGTAGGTGTAGCAATAATAATCTAAGACAAAGAAACAGCAAAAATATATTTTATTACAAGAGAGAAACAGAGACACTACATTTTTCTTTAAAATATCATAGAGAATATATTAATATCAATAATTTTGTACCAAATGCCATTCAAATACTTAAAGAAAAAGCTTAATTAATAATAAGAAGAAACAGACAGTAAAATAATAGTAGTGGATGACCTCAAGGAACCTTTATCAGACTTAGACAAATCTAAGCAAAAACAAAACAAAACCCAACAACTATTAGAACAAAGAGATAAATTATGAATACTCTTTTCAAAAAGTAAAAAAAAAAGAAATTATTGATTTCTGCTTACTATTGAATGAGAAATAAAGGAGTACAAGTATTCTTAGTTCTACATGTCAACTTACAAAAATTGACAATGTTTTAAGGTATTACAAATTACAAATTAGTGAAGAAAAGTATCAAACATTTCACTTGCCATTGTACAATAAAATTAAATTTGAAAATTGTCATCAAAGAAATAGTTAACATTAATTAGACTAAATAGCTTAATCCAAAGAATTGGTGGGTCAGAGAAAAAAAATTACAGAAAAAATAGGCAAGTTCACTAAAGATAATGGCAACAATGAGAGAACATTCTAAAATTTGCAAGATGCAGCCAGAGGAGTCCATAGAGAAACATTTATATATCTAAACAGAAAAGGAATATATCAATTAATTGGGCAACTACCATCACTAAAAACCTAGGAAGCCAAAAATAAAAGCTCTAAGGAAACACCAGAATTGAAATTTTGAAAAGTCCCAAAAGAGATCACCAAAATTGAAAGCAAAACTGATAAACAAAACTAGAAGCATTTTTAAAAAAGGAATAGATAAATCATGAACTAATTTTGTTTTTCAATAAAAAGGAAATTAACAATAAAAAAATGACAAAGAATGCACAATGAATGAGAAATGAAAGAGATTATTAGAAGCTCTTTTGCTCAATTATATGCTAAAATAACTGACAACTTAAATGACATGAGTATTTATAAAAATATAAAATATCTATGTTAACTAGACAAGAAATATAAATTACCCTATCTTGAAAAAAAAATAACAAGCTACAATCCTCCCCAAAGAACTTAAAGACTGATGGATTTACCAGCCAATTCTATGAAACATTTAAAGAATAACAAAATTCAATATTACACAGAACTCCAATAAAAAAAAAAAAAAGGAAAATGGGAGCAGTTAGGTGGCATAGTAGATAGAGCACCAGCCCTGAAGTCAGGAGGATGTGAGTTCAAATCTGACCTCAGACACTTAACACTTCCTAGCTGTCTGATCCTGGGTAAGTCACTTAACCCCAATTGCCTCAGAAGAAAAAAAAGAAAAAGGAAAGGAAAAGGAACACAAATTCCTTCTATATGAAGAATGAGGTAAATGGACCCAAAGAGCTTAATTGTAGCTATGCCATTGAAAGCAAGCAGATGGAGGGTGTGTGTGCATAATACATATTATTCAGGTCAGTTAAGCTTTATCATACATGAGGACAAAACAATCAGACTGATTTTCATCAGCTCACCATTAGCAAAGAGACCAAAGAAATATATCACAAAGATTAAATACTATGACTAGGTTGAATTTATACCAAGAATACAGGATTGGGTCAATAATAGGAAAACTGTCAACATAATGGACCATATTAATAACAAGAACAACAAAAAACTTATGATTATATCAATAGATACAGAAAAATCATTTGACAAGAAACAATGTCCATTCTTATTAAAAATACTAGAAGACATACAATTAAGACGTATCTATCTGATAGATATTAATTTAATGTATGATATGTGATATCATATAAGCCAAGAGCCAGCATTATATGTTGTGGAGATAAACTACTGCCCTTTCTAATAAAGTCAGGAGTAAAAGGATTCCATTATCACCACCATTATCTGCTATAGTACCAAAAATGCTAACTAAAACAATGAGACAAAAAAAATGAAATTGAGGGAAGAAGCATAAGAAAAGAAAAAACAAAATTATTTCTTTTTACAGATAACATGATGATTTAACTAGAGAACCTTTGAGGGTTAACTAAAAGTTAATTGAAACAATTAATTACCAGCAAAACTGCAGAAAATAAAATATATTCACATAAATCATCAGTATTTGTATATGTTATGAACAAATCCCAGCAGGAAGAGATAGAAAGAGAAATTCAGTTGAAAACAACTACAGAATGTATAAAATATTTCAGAGTCTACCTGCTAAGGCATACAAAGGAACTATGTGAACACAACTACAAAATACTCTTTATAGAAATGAAAATAGACCTACATAATTGCTGCAATATTACCTGATCATGAGTAGGCTGGTCCAATGTAATAAAATGATAACACTATTTGAATTAACTAATTTATTTCTATACTAATCAAACTACCAAAAGGATTACTTTATGAAACTCAAAAATAATAATAAGATTTATCTGGCAAAAATCTCAAGGGAAATAATGAGAAAGAAAGTGGGATAGAAAGAAGCCTACAAGTCCCAGATCTCAGATAATGTTACAAAACAGTAATCATCAAAATTGATGTATGGTTAAGAATCAGAGAGGTTAATCAGTGCAATAAATTATGTACAAAATATACAGAAGCAAAGGAACACAGTAGCTAGCATCTGATTACCCCACCCTAACCCCAAACTCCTGCTACTGTGTTAAGAGCTCATTTTTACACAAAAACTGCTGGGAAAACTGGAAAGCAGTCTGGCAGAAACTAGATATAGATCAACATTTTACACTAGATTTG
Organism: Sarcophilus harrisii; assembly: GCF_902635505.1. NCBI lineage: Eukaryota > Metazoa > Chordata > Mammalia > Dasyuromorphia > Dasyuridae > Sarcophilus > Sarcophilus harrisii. Next base: position 493,325,091 of record NC_045428.1, read on the forward strand.
AAGAAAAACTTTAAATGGATACAAGACTTGGACATGAAGACTGACATCTTAAGCAAATTAGAAGAGCAAGAAAAAATTATTTTTCCAATCTATAGATATGAGAAGAGTTTATGATCAAATAAAGCATAGAGATCACAGGAAATGAAATGGACAATTTTGATTACATAAAACAAAAAGGGTTTTGCACAAACAAAACTCATTCAGCTCAAATTAGAAGAAAAACAGTTATTGGGAAAAATATTTGCAGTAAATTTCTCTGACAAGGATCTTATTTTTAAAATGTATGAAGAATTGATTGTAGTTCATTTGCATATTGTCTTCCTCATTATACTGAAAGCTTCTTGAGGGCAGGGACTGGTTTTTGGCTTTATTTGTATCCTTTATTTGTATTTATTTGTGCTTAGCATAGAGCCTGTAATATAATAGGTGTTTAATAAATGTTTATTGTTAGATTGAACTAATCCAAATTATGTTGGGATTAGAAAAGGCTTCCTATGGCAGGTAGAATTTTAGTTGGGAGTTGAAGGAAGCCAGACAAAACTGTATTTATTGAGCATTTGCTTCATACTGGAAACTGAGATAAGCACTGGGCATATAAATGCAAATGAAAAAGATAGTTCTCCCTCAAGAAATTCACATTCTAATGAGTGATCAACACAGAAAGAGAAATCAGAAAAGGGTTGGGAGCATGTACTCACTGGTCCTGCATGAAGGTGACCAGCAAGTGAAATGGAGATCTGGATCTGGGTTAAAGCTTGCCTATGGAATACTAGAGTGGTTCAAGATGCAGAATCCAAGGTCCCAGGGGGAAGACATAGAGGGGATGGTCCTACTGGAAACAATATGCACAAGGAGTGAAGACTCAGAGTTGTTTGTTTTTCATGATATAACAGTATTGTGAGTACCATATGCATTTGATGAATGTTCTAGTGATATCTTAGACATTGCACTTGTAAAAACAGAGCTTTTTGACTCACTTCCTGACTTCTGCAGTGCTGGATGTGTCATTTTATAACTCGTCAGCAAATAAGTGTAGTTTACAAACTGTACTATATAGATTGGTTTATACTCAATCCATTAACCAAATGGTTTTGTCCTTGGAATCTGTTCTGATTTTCTACTTGGTCCTGATTTGACACTGTTGATGGTTCCCAATTGGTTGATCTGGCTTATGGTCAAATTTAGCCTCCTTGTTATTGTCCCAATAATACAAAGAGAGAAATGCAAGACTTAGTAACTCTTTGGCTGATTTGAAGAACTCTTGGCCTAATTATTAAGGCTAAACCTGCTGCTGTGTTTGAATGTTGGTTAGGAAGTCTTTCTCATGGATCATAATCCCAGGATCAGTTGCCCCTAACCATAGTAGATAAATGTCTCCAAAAGCAATGAAGAAAGTCATAGACAACAAGTAGAAAGGGGGTAAAAATCCAGTTCAAGACCTTTATATGTTCATTAGTCAGTGTTCTAGCCTTTCAAGAGAATTCTTTGAATGGCAATTTATATATATATAAAACTATTGTACAAACAAAACCAATGCAGACAAAATCAGAAGGGGAAGCATATAAACTGGGGGGAAATTTTACATTCAAGGGTTCTGATAAAGGCTTCATTTCTAAAATATATAAATAATTGACTCAAATTTATGAGAATTCAAGCCATTCTCCAGTCGATAGATAACCAAAGAATATGAACAGATAATTTTCAGATAAAGAAATTAAAACCATTTTTAGTCATGGAAATAGCTTTAAATCACTATTAATCAGAGAAATGCAAATTAAGACAATTTTGAAGTATCAACACATCTCTCAGATTGTCTAAGATGACAGGAAAAGATAATGATGAATATCATCATTATTGATGTGGGGATGTGGGAAAACTGGACTAATAATACATTTTTGGTGGAGTTGTTAACTGATTCAACCATTCTGGAGAACAATTTGGAGCAGTAGCATACTCTTTGATCCAGCAGTATTTCTACTATATCTCCAAGAAATCATAAAAAAGGAAAGCAACCCACATGTGCAAAAATGTTTTTGGCAGCCATTTTTGTAGTGGCAAAAAACTGGAAACTGAGTAGATTCCCATCAACTGGAGAATGGCTGAATAAGTTATGATACATGAATGTTATGAAATATTATTGTTTCATAAGAAGTGATAAACAGGATGATTTAAGAAAAGCCTGGAGAGACTTACATGAATTAATGCTAAGTGAATGCTAAGTGAAATGAGCAGAACCAGGAGATCATTATACATGGCAATAACAAGATTATACAATGATTGATTCTGATGGATGTGACTTTCTTCAATAATGATGTGATTCAGACCAGTTTCAATGGTCTTGTGTTGAAGTACCCAGTAAGAAGACTGTAGGAATTGAGTGTGGATCACAACATAGTATTTCCATTTTTTTTGTTGTTATATGCTTGCATTTTGTTTTCTTTCTCATTTTTCCCTTTTTGATTTGATTTTTCTTATACAGCATGATATTTGTGGAAATATGTATAGAAGAATTGTACATCGTTAACATATAGTGGATTATTTGCCATCTGAAGAGGGGCCAGAGGAAGGGAGGGAAAACATTTAGAGCACCAATTTTTGAAAATTATCCATGTATATATTTGGAAAATAAAAAGCTTTTAATTTAAAAAAAATTAAAAACTAGATACCTTCAAGGTATAATGAAGATGAAAGAGTGATTTTAGGCAGTGTGCTGTCATTCAGTGCCTTTTCTCTCCCCACAGAACTGCCATTACCCTGAGCCCTGGGATAAATAATTATTGGAAAACAGATAAGGGACTCTGGCAGAAACACCCTGCACTTGGGCACTCTGGAAAGAACAATGGATGGTTATAATAATAACAGTACTGAGAACATTAACTTGTTTGTAATAGTCAGAACTTACAAATATATTCTTCTACTGCTATACTTTAGCTCAGTTTGGCCTTCGGAAAGTAGAAGAGGCAGGATGATGTTGACTGGAAAGCATGTCAATTCTCTATTAAAACTCCAAATGTTTTTCCCTAGTGGAGGGAGCTTCAACCTACAAAGTATTATGAATTTGGGAGATTATCCATAGTGAAAGTAGGAAGGAGAAGGAAGGAGAATTTACTTTTTATCAACTCAGCTGAGAGTTCTTTTTGTTTCACAATTGTTTTATTATTTGTTAGCTTGAGTGCCTACAAGGGAGCTGAGAATCTTTAACATTTTCTCCAGAGACCTAGCCATTCACTCTTGTTCAATCATCTGATTTTTCATGACCCCATTTAGGTTTTTATGGACAAAGATATTGAAATGATTTGCTACTTCTTTCTCCAGTTTATTTTATAGATTAGGAAACAGAGGCAAACAGGATTAAGTGACTTGCCCAGAATCCAGAGCTATTAAGTGTCAGAGTCCAGATTTGAACTCAGGACTGTACAATTGGCACTCTATCCATTGTGCCACTTAGCTGTCCAAATATTTCCTTCATTCTGGTATTCACAGGATACATCCCACATAAAAGCAAAAACATCCAAAAAGAGAGATTTGGGAGTGATGTTCCCAAGACAAAATCTTGTTCATGTACATCTAGATCTCTGATTCTAAGTCACAGACATTCCTATAGTACTTTAAAGTTCATAAAACACTTAATGTAATATCATTTTATTTAAATTCAAAATAAATCTGCCCACATATGTAAAACATGTATTCTTATCACCCCAAGGATGCAAGTGGGGAAACGAAGGATCAGAGAAGTTAATAACAGGTATGATTACCCATGTGCTAAGAATTGGAAGCAAGATTTGAACACAGGTTTTCCTTACTCCAAATCTAGCATCTTATTCATTACAGTGGTATCAAAGTCAAATAGAAATAGATCCCTGGGGGTCACACGTTGACTCAGAAAATCACAAATGAACATTATCTATGTCTCATAATTTATTTATTTTGTTAAACATTTCCTAATTACATTTTGATTTAATTCCAGTTGCACTCAGGAATACCGTGAGGACTGGCAGCTTCCCCTTTGTGCCAGCCTTCCTCTACAATACATCATTAACTACTTTCCAAATCTCTGAAGAAAAATGAAATAGAAATTGTAACCAACTGTTTCTCATTTCCATTATGTTGTGAACCAGGTAAAGAACTATCTTTTGACTCTTTTTGTATCCTCAGTGCTTGGCATGGTCCTGGCATGTAATAGGCAACTAATAAATGTTTATTGTCCCTCCTTTTGGTTGATTGGATAGGAGAAGAATTTAGGAATTAGATTAGACCTGATACCAAAGAGTAAAGAATAATTATGGGAGTGAATAACTAAAGGAGTTTGTAGAATTTCAGTCTTTGACTATGTTACTTTGGAAAAGATTTAATAGAATCAGAGTTATGGTCCTGGGAGGATTTTAAAATATTATCTAGTTGAATGGAGGAAAGTGCATTTTCTTATCTCTTCTTTTAGATCAGGCTTGGTCATTATAATGCCAGGGTTTAGTTTTTCAAATTAAATAACAGTATGTAGAATGAAAATTCCTTAATAGTTATATAAATGGCCACTATTATTATCATACAATCTCTAATACTTATTAGTTGTGTGACCTTGAATAAATCACTTAAATTTTCTTACTCTCCCTTTCCTCAGATATGAAATAGGTTTCATAACTTATACACTGCCTACCTCATGATGGGTGAAGCCTTAAAGGACTATTAAATATGAGTTGTTATATTATTGCTTGCCCTCCTTTCTTGCCTTCCCTAGTAACCCCTTTAAAAGGGCTTTGTATTTACTCACTGTCTTTCATTTCTGACATCATTCAGTGGAGATAAATATTTATTAGGGGTTGATGTTGGCAATAGATCAAAATCCAATAATCATAACCACATTCCAAGTGCTTTGAGGGGTGTGAAACCAATAACTTAATAACATGTAATCTGTGCATCTTGATCACAAAAGCACATCTATCATTTTATTGTTTACTTTAAACACACACACACACACACACACACACACACACAACTTTCTCCCCTTACCAAAAGACAACAAAGCACAAATGATTGGAAATGTTGGGAATTGAAGCCAAACACAAATCTGGGTGATTTATGCCTGCTAAGCGCCCAGGTTTTCTCCTTGGCACATGCCCGGCAAAGAGGCCTGAGTAATTTCCCTTTTTATTGCAGCAATATCTCGTTTGCATTCAGGAAAAGGACCCCCGACCTGTAAATATATTAACATGTGAGCACTCTTTATGAGTGTGTAAATTTCTCCCCAGTGTATTACTCCCTGATCTGAATGGCCTATTTATTGGCAGGAGGTGTTCTGAGGCCCTGCCCTGCAGCTCAGAGGCTATGTGGAAGGTGTGGCTAGGAAGGTCACAGTTGGGAGCTAAGAATAAAGGAGGGATAGGATGGAACTCATCTGTCAAAACTGTGGACAAAGATTTCCTTTGGAACTTAAGCGTGCTCATCAGAAACACAGCATAAGCTTCAGTAAGATCTTGTACTCCTTGTCATTTCCTTCCCTAGGTAATAATAATAAATTCACATATAGGATCAGAGAATGTCTTGTTCAGTCACTGGTTTCAGTCATGTCTGACTTTATGACACAATTTGAGGGGTTTTTTTTTATCTTCTCTTCTTTTTTCATCACTTCTTTCCTTTTTTTTTTTTTTAGAATTGGGTTTTTAAAAATATATATTTAACATTCTATCTTTCCCCAAATACACATAAAAACAATCTTTTAACATTTAGTTTTAAAATTTGGCGCTCCAAATTCTTTCCCTTACTCCATCCCCAACCCCTTCATTGAGAAGGGAAGTAGTTCCATATATGTTATATATGTGTAATCATGCAAAACACATTTCCATATTAGTTATGTTGTGAAAGAAAACAAACCAAAAACAAACAAACAAATAAAAAGCCCAATAAAAAAAAACCAAAAAACCCTCCAGAAAAATAAACTTTAAAAAGTATGTTTCAGTCTGTATTCATATATCATCAGTTTTTTCTCTAGAGATGGGTAATTTTTTTTTATCATAAGTCCTTCAGAGTTGTCTTGGATCATTGTATTGCTGAGAATAGCTAATTCATTCACAGATGATTATCTTATAATGTGCTGTTATTTTGTACATAGGATATTTCACTTTGAATCAGCTTATATAAGTCATTCTAGGTTTTTCTGAGTACCCTGCTCATCACTTCTTATATACAATATTACATAATTATGTAGCACAATTTATTCAACCATCTCCCAATTGATGAGTTCTTCAATTTCCAATTTTTTGACACCAGAAAAAAGATGCTATAAAGTTTTTGTTTATATAGATGCTTTCCCTTTTTGTTTTTCATCTCTTTTTGGATAAAGACCTCATACTGGTATTGCTAGGTGAAAGTGTACGCATAATTTTATAGTCCTTTAGGCATAGTGCTAAATTGCTCTAAAGAATGGTTGAATCAGTTCACAACTCCACAAATAGTGCATTAATGTCTCATTTTTACCATATCCCCTCCAATATTTGTTATTTTTCTTTTCTGTCCTATTAGCCAATCTAATAAGTATGAAGTAGAGCCTCAGAATTATTTTAATATTCATTTCTTCAATCAATACTAATTTAGAGCATGTTTTCATATGACTAGATAGGTTTGATTACTCTTTTCTGAAAACTTCTTATCTTTTATCATTATTTATCATTTGGGGAATAGCTTTTATTTTTATAAATTTGACTCAGTTCTCATTTGAGAAATAAGATCATTTTTTCCACAGTTATGATTGTTAAATGTATTTCTTTTATTTTATTTCCCCCCCCATTTATTCTATTCCTTTCTTTTTACCCTCTTCTCCTGAAAAGAATTTTGCTTCTGACTACCACATCCCCTAATTTGCCCTCCTTTCTACTCTTCCTTTCTTTTCTTTCTCTCCTGCTACTTTACTGTAGAATAAAATATATTTCTATACCTAATTGAATGTGTATGATTTTCCCAAATTGAGCCAATTCTTATGAGGGTAATATAGGTTCACTTCTTTTCACATCCCCCATTTTCCCCTTCACTGTAAAAGCTTTTTTCTTGCCTCTTTTATGAGATAATTTACTCCATTTAACCTCTTCCTTTCTCTTTTTCTTACTACACTCCTCTTTTTTACCCCTTAATTCTACTTTTTTAGATATCATACCTTCACATTCAACTCATACCTGTACCTTCCTTCTAATATACTCCTAAGTTCCCTAATGAGAAAATTCTTATGTTATACAATTATTATCTTCCCAAGTAGGAATATAGACAGTTTAACTTTATTGAGTTCCTCATGATATTCCTTTTTTATTATGCTTCTTTTGAATCTTGTATTTGAAAGTCAAGTTTTCTATTCAGTTCTGGTCTTTTCATTAAGAATGCTTGAAAATTCTTGATTTCATTGAATGTCCATTTCCATCCCCCTTCCCACCCCCTGCCCCAGGATTATACTCAGTTTTGCTAGATAGGTGATTTTTGGTTGTAATCCTACCTCCTTTGTCCTCTGAAAGATCATATTCCAAGCCCTCCAAACTTTTTATGTAGAAGCTGCTACATTTTGTGGTATCCTGTCTGTGGTTCCAGGATACTTGAGTTGTTGCTTTCTGGTTGCTTCTAATATTTTCTCCTTGACCTGGGAGCTATAGAATTAGGCTAGAATATTCTTGGGGGGTTGTTATTTTGGTATCTCAGGAAGTGATTGGTAGATTCTTTCAATTTTTATTTTGCCTTCTGGTTCTAAAATATCAGGGCAGTTTTCTTAATAATTTCTTGAAAAATGATATCTAGGCTTTTTTCTTTTGATCATGGCTTTCAGGTAGTCCCGTAATTGTAAAATTATCTCTCCTGGATTTATTTTCCAGGTCAGTTATTTTTCTAGTGAGATATTTCATTTGTTTCACTCTTTTGGCTTTGTTTAATTGGTTCCTGATTTCTCATAAAACCAGTAACTTCATTTGCTCAATTTTGATTTTTAATCAATTATTTTCTTTAGGAAATTTTTGTACCTCTTTTTCCATTTGGTCAATTCCAGTTTTTAAAAACTTTTTTTTTTGTTTGTTGAATTTTAGTGCCTTTTTTTCCCATTTGATCAGTTCTACTTTTCAGGGTATTTTTATACTCATTTTTTTGCTTTTTGAACTTCTTTTATCATTTGGCTCTTTCTGTTTTTTGTTTTCTTAAATATTTTTTGTGTTTCTTTTACCAAGATGTTGACTCTTTTCTTGATTTTTTTGCATCACTCTCATTTCTGTTCCAAATTTTCCTCTACCTCTTTTAATTGATTTTCAAAATAATTTTTGTGCTCTTCCATGGCTTGAAACTAATTCATATTTTTGGGGGGAGGCTTTAGAAGTTGGCATTTCAATTTTGTTATCTCCTTCTGAATGTATTTTCATTTTCCTTATCACCATAGTAACTTTCCATGATCAGGATATTTTTTTCTGTTGTTTATTCATTTTCCTAGACTAGTTAACTTTTAACTCTTTGTTAAAGTGGAGCTCTGCTTCCAGGGTGGAGGGTTCACTGTCCCAAGCTTCAGGGGGTTTGTGAAGCTATTTTTGAAATACTTCTAGGGACCTGTAGCTTTCAGTTCTTACAAAGTAGTGTGTTCTAAAGAGAGATACATTTACTATTCTCCTGCTCTGTGTTCTGGTCTGTGAGTGACCACAAACACTCTTTTCTACCCTGGAACTGTGATGAAGTTCCTGCTCCAGTGTGACAACAAGCTCTCTGGTGTGCTATTGTTCCTCCTCACTCTGGGACTGTTACCCAGGACTGCAACCCAGATTCAAGTGTGGATTAAACAATACAGTCCTATCTCAGTGCTAGTAAAGAAACTTGTGTAATCTCTTGATCAGTTTTTGGATGCCTTACTATCTGTGGACTGAGAACTTTGGAAGCAACCCACTGCAGCTGCTGATTCAGTGGCTCTTAAGATTCACTCCTGGTTTTCTGGGGTCCAGTCTGTGTTGCCTTTGCCTTCTCTGGACTGTGTTTCACTCTTACCCAAGTGCAACAGACATTTGCTGCTGACCTTCTAAGTTTTCTTTGGCTGTAAATTTTTTTTACTTCATCCTTTTGTAGGTTTTACTACTCCAAGTTTTGTGCTGTTATTTAAAGTTGCTTGGAGGAGTTTTGGGGAGAGCCCAGGTGAATTGCTTTTCTCTACCATCTTGGGTCTCTATCTCTCCATTTGGAGTTTTCTTGGCAGGGATATTAGAGATATTTGCAAATTCCTTTTCCTGCTCATTTTACAATTGATGAAACTAAGACAAACAGGTTAAGTGACTTGCCCAGAGTTACAGAGTTGGTTACTCTGAGGCTAGATTTTAACTTACAAAGAGGAATATTCTTATCTCTAGACCTGGAACTCTATCTACTGCAACACATATCTGCTTTCATAGGACTTAGAGATAACTGAAAAAGGGCCTTAAAGATCATCTGTAAAATTGATCCATTGTATAGATGAGGAAATTGAGATTCAAAGAGAAATGATTTACCCAAGATTATATCATACTTTCAGGTTTGCAAAACACCTTACATATAACAACCCTGTGATAGATGAGAAAACTGAGTTTAACCTTGAATTGTCCAAATCACAGGACTAATAAATGTGAGATCCCTCCTAAGATGCTAGTTGTACGATTTTGGGCAAGTTATTCAACCTCTTGGCTTTAGTAACCTCAATTGTAAAATGGGAATAATGGTACCTATCTCTCAGGGTTCAAATGTGAGAATCAAATGAAGTTGCACATGAAAAGTATTTTGCAAATTTTAAAGTGCTATGGAAATGCTTACTACTATTATGTATATTTTTAAAATTGTTGGGTATGACAATACCTAGTACTATGACAGGGTATGATAGATAATTCATGGACTTATCATTGACTCAGAGCTGGGAAGAACTTTAAAGTCAGGTGTTTATATTGGAAAGTAAAGAAAATCTAGGTTAAAGTAGCAGATCATAGATTATTATAGATAACCTGAATTCTAGGTTAAGTTTGGATTTTGTGTCCTGTGACTGATTCCATCAACCCACATAGACTCTGTTAGAAATCTTTCTCCACTAACTCCAAAAGAAGCTCTGTGCAAGTATTTGGAAATCCTCTCTGTAGTAGAGATTTTTTGCTTAATAAGAGTCCAAAATTTTGGGGAGCGCACTTGGGGGTGTTAGTATAACTGAATGAGTTTTATATTCAGAGTCAAATGGTTTGAATTTTAATCTTGCCTCTTATTTACTAATTGTATAATTCTGGACAAGTGACAACCTTTTTGGATTTCAGTTCACATATAAAGTGAACTGTGCTAGGGATCAGGATATCTTTTCCAAATGTGCATTTGTGATGCTAGGAGCCTATGGAGCTCAGAGAGGGAAAGTAACTTGCCCAGGTTCCACACTAATAAATAGTACCCTTGCAGTTTACAGATAAAGGAATCTTTATTATTGGAGGCAAGAAGACCTCGTCATTATTTCTCTTCCTTTGCTGAAAATCTCACAGACTCGTGCAATTTTGGAAGCCAATTCATGCCTTATATAAGAATCCTGACATGGTTATCCAATTTCTTCTGCATGAAGATATCCAGAGATGAGGTGGGTACCCACAACTTCTAGAAGCATCCAAAAGAACTTTTATCTGATTGCTAGCTGATATTAACATTAAGATGTCTTTCCTTAAAAACCAGCCTAAGTCTGTTCCTCTGTAAATTCCACCCACTGCTTCTAGCTTCCTCCTTGAGAGATAAACATTAAATCCAATCCCACTTCCATGAAATAGCTCTTCAAATACTATCCTAAAGTTGCAGGAGCTGTCTCAGGTCCTGAAAAAAATCTGAGTGATTTAGATTACTGGAGGGTGAAAGTTTAGGATCGGCAGAGTCTGGGTAAGAAAAAAGCAAGACCACTTTGAATTCCTTCCATCTTGTGATATTTTTCTTATAGGATTTAATAAATGACCAAAACTAAATTGCAAAATGAAAGTTTAATTTTGTATTTGGGATCTGATGCTATTCTGCACATCTTATTGTTTGACTAATAAGACCTTATTCTTTCCTTAAAATAGTAATTGCTTTCAATGATGTTATGTTTAAAAAAGGCAAAATAGAGTCCCTACCAATTCTCCAGAGTCAGTTCTAGGAACACATTTCTCTGGAAAGAATTTGGCTTTTACAATCCACTATAGTTCATCTCTCTTGATTCCAACCTAGCCCAGCCTCTTCCCCTCCACTTCACCCAAGTAACAGGAGAAACTGCCCATAAGGAGGTTCATCCTATCTGGGAATGGGCTGGGTTTTTCCCCTTTTCCCTTCTCTCGAACTTGGAGAGCTTGGCAGGGCCAGGAGAGAGGTGGCTGATTATTTTTAGCTGCTTGTTCCTCCGAATGGATTGTGCATAACAAAAGAATGCTAATGCTGGGTGTCTTTATGAAAGCACTCGAGTTCATCAGCTTTGCAAAGAAGTGAAATTAAATCAAGATTTAATTGGGATATGCATGTTTTATTCATGCTACTAACCACAGGAGAAGCCAGCAAGCTGAAGGTAAAAAAGAGGGGAAAAAATCTTTTGAAAAGTTGTTTCTCTCTGATTAAATAGAGATAGTTTCCAACTTCAAAGGGAACGGGCCTTTAATGTATTTTAAATGCTCAACTGCACTCCACCCGGCCCACTCTACATATGGTAGGTGAGGGCAACCCTGCCTCCTCTCTTCATGTCCCAGACTCTAAAAACAGGTGTAGAGCCCTTAGGCCTGCCAGGGATACTTTGGCCTAGGGCTTTCTGTTGTCTTTCAGATGCAGTCCATTCAGAACCCTTATAGGGAAATCAGAAGCTCATAGGGATCCAGTTAGGATCTAATTTGCCCCATAGTTCCAATGCAACAGATGAGCAAATGCAGGTATTTAAGAAACCTCCTTCCGTCGTGCACCTATAGATTTCTACATCTGGAAGAAATATTAAGCACATATTCATTCAACAAACATATTAAACTTCCATTGTAGTGAGAAAAGCTATCTTAGGTTAAAATCCCAGCTCCATCACTTACTTCCTCTATGATCTTGAGCAGTTATTTAATTTATTTTGATTCTCAGTTTCCTTATCTATAAAACAAGTAACTTGGAATATATTATCTCACAAGCTTTTCCTCCCCATCTTGACATTTTATCATATGAATTAACAATTTGGAGAAATGTCTGTAGTGGAGTATCCCAGGGATCCGTTATCCAACATTTTTATCAATGATTTGGATGAAACCATAAAAGGCAAGCTTGTTCAATTTGCAACTGACATAAAGCCAGAAGGGAGAGCTAACACTTTGGATAACAGATTCAGGATCTAAAAAAATCTTGACAGATCAGATTGAAGTATCAGACTGAATAATAAGATAGTTTTTTTTTGGACTGGATTTGTGATTTCTTCCATGTCAAGGATTCCTAGTGAGGAACCGTCTTCTAATGATGCAAATTAGCATCTATTTTGCAATCTATGGTCTTGGAGAGTTGACTAAGGGAAAGGGGAGAATAAGTGACTTTCCCAGGTTCACATAGTTGATACATGTGAGAGGTAGAACATGGACTTCTATCTTCCAGATGCCAAACCAGCTCTTTATCCCCTAAGACATGACTATTCTTCCAGATAAAAGGTAATGGCTATAACTTCAAATTTTTAAATTTGTAATTTAAAAAATCAATCTTACAAATAAAGGAGAAAGACAGTATGGCTAAATAAATGTGTGTGAAACTAAACTGGGACTTTCAAATGAGTCAACAGTGGGATGAAACAACCAGAAAATTAATACTATCCTAGGCTACTTTAAGAAATATATTCCTATACTGATGAAATCCTAAGTCTAGATAAAAACAAAACAAAGCAAAAAACAGTATCTGGAAGGTGGGAAATTATAGCCCTGGATAGATTACATCTGAAATATTGTGTTTAGTTTTCTGAGTGTCATGTTTTAGAAAGCACAATGACATAATATATCCAGAAGAGGAAGGCCAGGATGGTGAGAGAGAACTAGAGGTCAGAATATACGAAGAGATACAAAGATTTATTGAAGAAACTAGGGTTATTTTAAAAAAAAAAAGAATTAGGGGAAGACATGGTAGTTATATCCAAACTACTGAAGTCCACTGAAGAGGGATTTACTTTGTTTTACTTGATCGCAGTGATCAAAATTGAGAACAATGAGTGGAAGTTATGGAGGAACAGGTTTTAGTTCCATATAAGAAAAACTTTTCTAAAAATTAGAAGTGTTGTGATGTAAGATAAGCTGCTTCAAAGAGCTCTTCTTTGCTAAAATTTCTACTGATCACCTGCCTACTTGTTGGGTATGTTGTACATAGTGTTTTTGTTTATGTGTAGGTTGAATTAGATAATTTCTGAAGTCCCTTCCAACTCTAAAATTTTATGGTTCTATAGTATTGTACATATTGTGAGAGATATAAGATAAAAGAGATATAGTGCTTGCCTTCTAGGAGCTTAAAATCTAGTAAAGTGATCAAAATATATACAAATAGGCCACATACAAGGAAGATTGTGATATGTTCTGTAAAAGAGAAACAGGTAAAGTCCCATGGAGTTTTTGATATAATGAAAAGATTACTAAACAGGTAAAGTCCCATGGAGTTTTTGATATAATGAAAAGATTACTTTCTTAGAAGTAAAGAGACTTGTGTGTTCTAGACTTACCTCTATTGTTAATTAGTTGGGTGATCTTAAGATGATTAGTAGTTTTTCAATTCCTGATATGGAAGATGAGCAGAGTTAGACCAGAAGACCTCTAAGATCCCATCCAAAATTCTATAATTTTGTCATTTGACAAATTCTAGCTGGGGAGATTAGGGAAGGCTTCATAAAGCAGGTAAATTCTAAAATTATCAGAATATAATTCAAATCTAGATTTACATAGGAAGGAGGCTCATAGCTTTTATGCGAGCATTCTACTTAATAGGTCTCAGTATAGGGCAACCTTTACTTAATCTGACAAAAGAAAACAAAAAATACTTCACCAAATACTAGAAGTGAAGATGACTATTCTTCCTTTTCTAGTGAATCCACTTCCCCAATTACCTTCATAGTATTCCAGATTTGCACTATTACTCTAGATGACCTCCCTTATTCCTTTCCAGAGGAAAAGATTCCATTGGTTCAGGAAATTTTCCACTGAATTAAAAAGGTTTAGATCAGAACCCTCTCTGTCATGTTATCATTGTTGCTGCATTGTTGTCTACTTACATTCCTGAATCTACAAGCTTGATCCAAGAATAGTTCCCTGCTTAGTCACTTAAATATCTGGGATCATGTTTCTGATTTATATGGTTTCCTGGATGATTTCCTAGAAAGGACATATGAATGTGCTGGGTTGTCTCCAGATAAACAAGTTGTAGGGTCACAGAATCATAGCATTAGAGTAAAAGAGACCTTAGAGATCACAGGATCAGTCAAGTCAATAAATATTTATTAAATAAATACCTACTATGTGACAGGCACTGAACTAATCAGTGAAGAAAAAGAAAGACAATGGCTATGTTCTTTCTCAAGGAATACGTAGCCTAATGGGAAAGACAACATGCAAATAACTATACAAAATGTAAATATATAAATATGCATATATATATATGTTAAATAGAAGATAATCAACAGAGGGAAAATACTATCAGTAATGAAGAACAAGAAAGACTTCTAGAAGAAGGTGAATTTTAGCTTTATCTTGATAAAAGCCAGGGAAACTAGTAGATAAAGATGAGGAGGAAGAGAATTACAGATGCAGACATCAAAAAGTGAAAATTCATGGAGGAGATGGAGAATGTCATGTCTTTGTGGTTATCATTTAATCAGTTAGCTGTGTCCAACTCTTTATGAACTGATTTGGGGTTTCCTTGTCAAAGATGTTGGAATGATTTGCTATTTTCTTCTGCAGCTCATTTTAACAGAAGAGGAAACTAAAGCCAACAGGGTTAAGTGACTTGTCTAGGGTTACATAGCTAGTAAGTGTCTGAGCAACTATTTGAACTCAGGTCCTCCTGACTTCAGTCTGGTGCTTTATCCACTGTACTATCTAGCTATCCTATGTGTTTTATGTAAGGAATAATAAAGAGTCCAGTGTCACTAGGTCACTGAGAATGTGTTTGAAAAGATGTGGTAAGAGATAATAAGAAGGGAAAAGTAGTTGGGAGTCAGATTATGAAGGTCTATAAAAGTCCAATAGAAAATTTTATATTTGATCCTGGTGATATGGAGTCACTAGATTTTGATCCCAGTGAAAAAGGGAGTTATAGTGTGACCCAAATTTCAGAGAGATTAATTTGACAGCTGAATGAAAAATAGAAGTGGAGAGAGACAAGGAAGTAAAACAACCATCAGACTATTTACTGCAATATTCCAGGCATGAAGTGATGAGGGCTTTTACTGGGGTGGTCACTAAGTCAAATGAGAAAAGATGACATACCCAAGAGATAAATAAAAGTAAAACTGATAAGCTTTGGCAACAGATTGGATATGGGAAGTGAGAGAGAAAATGAGGAGTCAAGGATGACACTTTGGTTTCTAGTCTGACTGACAGAAAAGAGAATCGGATATAGAGCTAGAAGAAACCTTAACAGCTGGTCTAGTTCAATGACCCTCATTTCACAAACAAGGATGCTAAAAACCAAAGGATTTAAGAGAATTATGTGTCCAAGGTCATACAGATAGTAAATGCCAGAGCATAGACACAAAAGTCAGGTTTTCTGATTATAAATCCAACACTCTTTCCACAATATTATGCTGCCTTTGTTGGTGTCCAACTGGCTTCTTTCTGCTAAACCTCCATCTTTCAGCCTTTCTTTTAATGATCAAATCCAGGGCTACAATTCAATTGTATGAATTGGACAGGACTCAATATATCAACATTGATTTGGGCAATAAACACCCAGTTAAAGGCCAGGAATTTATAGATTATTAAGAAACCAACCTTTTTTTTAAGGGAATTCTGTATCTTAGTAAGGGAATATCATCAATGCTGAAGCAAAAGCTTCATTTGTGCATCAAAAAAGGATCAGGACAATACCTGGGAACACTTCATATAGGTAGTTTTAGGCAACATTAAAAAAAAAAGATATTGGGATAGGAGCAGAGTGTTACAATTGCTGTCTCCATGATTCTCTCTCATGCTTTCTCCCAAACTCCATAAGAATAGCTAACATTTAAATAGCATTTTAAAGTTTACTAAGAACTTTACATATATTTTTGCATTTGGGCCTTACAACAGCCCTGTGAGATAAGTGCTATCATTATTTTTCTTATACAGATGAGAAAACAGGTAGAAAAAAGTTAAACAATTCTTCCAAGATCACACAGCTAGAAAATGTCAGAGACAGAATTTGAACTCAGTCATCCTGACTCCTAGTCCAGGGATTTACCTATTATACCAATCAGATGCCATTATTTTCCTTAGGAAACAGAATATGTAGTCAACAATGGTGGACCACCCCATTTCAGAGGCTTTACTGGCAGTGAACCCCCATCCTCACAGTGCTGGAGTCAATAGTATCTTTGCCCCTCTTCCCTGAAGTGATGTCAAGATTTTGAGAGAAGAAAATTAGTTCCTTGTTACCAAAATGTTAGGGAAGACTGATTCAATACACTATGGTGAGGTAGAAAGAGTAGATTAGTTCCATAATAATCTATAAATTCCTGGCCTTTCCCTCCCTTTTGGGTGATGTTGTAGAAGGAATTTATGCTTGAGGTGGGAGGTTTAGATGAGATGAACTATAAGCCCCTTTTGATTCTAAGATTCTATGATTCTGGGACAAGATGAGATAGAGCTAACTCTTAATTATTCAGGGGGAAGGTAATCAGTCATGTTTGCTGATTACTTATGCTTCTTTCTTTTCACTCATTTTTGTTTGCTTTTTGTCTGTTCTCCTTTTAAAAAAAAATGTCCACTTGTGAGCTGTCTTGGCAGGAGGGGGTGGGGAGGAAGGCTGAAACAAAGAGCTGAAATGAATCTTTTGGATTCTTTGTGAGTTTCATTTATGGAAAACATTCTCTCTTCTCTTGGTTTCCATGGTACTGCTTTTTGATCAGCACAGATAACCTGGCGTTGGCTGTTCCTCATCAACATCCTCCTCCTTCTCCTTTTCTCTTCTTTCTCCTAAGGACCTGGCTCTATAAAGGCAATGAGAACTATACCAACTCTTTGCCCTTAGAAAGCTTACTATCTAAAAAAGATGATAATACTAAGTATAACAGCAACAATCATAGCATACTATTCTTGCTTTTTCATGACCTTGCTTAATTGAAATAATCATAATCATATGTATGTATGCATATGTATGTATATATGTGTATATGAGAAAGAGAGCATTCTATTAATGTCATGCAATTTAAAATGTACTTTATATATATGATCTTCTTTGATACTCTCAATACCCCTTGAAGTATGTAGTACAAGTATTACTATTCTACTATCCCATGTTATAAATTAGGAAAACTGAGGCTCAGGGAGATAAAGTGACTTATGCAAAGTCCAATAGCCACTCTGTGGCAGATCTAAGACTCAAGCCCAGAATTAGAAGTTGTCCATTACACCATAGACACTGTAATGAATTTCACAGGCAATTTGCTGGGAATTCACAGGGCATTCACTGTGAAGTCTTCATCCTAAATGAGGTTTGACTTTCACATACCCCTTCTTATTCCTTCCCTGCTCAATTTTGATGTAAAAATTCCTAAAATGTGTGATTCATACCCACTACCTAGACTTTCTTTCCTTTTTTTCCCTGGCTATAACCTGCCATCCTACGAGGAACAAAATTCTGAAGGTTAGGTCTATGTATTTTGGGGGGTAAATCCACTGAAGCAAGGAAATTCTGGGAAGGGGAAAAGTAGAAAGGAAGGCAAGTTGAATTATATGGGAATAATAAAGGGCATTTGTTAGGAGGTCTGAGATCAAACTATTTTCTCCAACCAAATTTTTGTGAAATTGCTTTGCCATGAGCCTCCTCCACTTACTTCAAAGATCCTACTCAGTCTCATTGGTAATATCATAATTTTGTTCCTCTCCCAGTCTACATGCTTGAATATACCCTAGGACTCTATTGTGGGTTGTAGTCCCGTCTCTATTTATTCTCTCTCAAATTTCTACTTTGGTTGTGTGCAATGACCAATTTTAAGATGGCTATGCAAGTGGCTGGGGGAGGGACAGGATAAAGAGAGGGCCCTGTGTTCTTCTCTTCTTAGACACAATAACCATAGCTAGCATTTATTTTTTGTGACTGGCATTGTGCTAAACACTTTACAAATGTTATTTAATTTAATCTGCAAAACAACTCTACAAGGTAAAAGTTATTTCCAGTAAAGGAATTGGAGGTAGAAAGAAATTATGTGATTTGCTACACAAATAGTTACTGTCTGAAGCAAGATTTTAATTCAGGCATTCCTGACTTCAGGCCCAACTCTTCAACTGCTGTACCACCTAGATTTCTTTTTTAGTTCCTGAATGTTATATTTCCCCACCTAGAAGCAGCTCTTGTTTCATCCCAGGAAAATGAGTTCAGGAAATGTAGTACAGAAGACTTGTAATGCAGTACTACTTGAAGGGCCCCAAATTGTTTTGCTTAAGGCATAGCCCATGTACAATATAAGGTTATAGGGGCCACTACTGTGATAGGTATGGATCTTCTTGGATTTGGGTCACCTGAAAAGGAACAAGTGCATAGTGAACTCCATCCAAGGGTAAAGAACAGATAAATCCTCAATTTTATTATCCTGTTGTAACAGCTAATTCCAAACCAGAATGGCATATCCAGTCGACTTCATCCCCTTCTTTTTGACTTTAGGTTGTTTATTTTATACAAAAAGCTCTGAATTTAGTTGCAATCATTCTGAGCCCCTAGTTAGAAAAATTCTTAACTCAGGCAGATACTCTTGCCTAACCATACATTTATATTTATGGCTTTTTTATTATTGAGGCAAAATTCATTTTACTGGAAACATTTGGGTTACAAAGGAAATTACATTATAGTGTCTGTTGATTGATAAGTTTCAGAAGGAAAAATTGGGGAAAGACCAGATTTTTTCTTGAGCCTTCCCTTAACCTGGACCTTCTGCTCTGAGATGCCTGTAGAAACAATGACTTTTCTTTACAGCTTCCTTTTCTGCCAAAGCTCAGATTTCCCTTTGTTTCTCAAAGTTGTTCTGGAAATACCATTTTGCCTTATATTTCTTTAATCCAGATCTTCAAAATCTCTATCACTTCTTCTAATTCCCTCTCCTTCTTCCTCTCCTTCTCCATCTCTTTCTCCCTCTCCTTCCCTCCCTCCTTCTCTCTCTGTCTCTGTCTCTCTGTCTGTCTCTGTCTGTCTCTGTCTGTCTCTGTGTGTGTGTGTGTGTGTGTGTGTGTGTGTATCTGTATCTGTATCTGTGTCTGTGTCTCTCTCTCCCTCTTTCTTTCTCCGTATTTTCCCATAATTCATATGCAAATTGGTTAGGGAATGGTCTAATCTCTTCTAGAGTACATTTGATTGATTCAAGGAGGTGTACAGGGTCTGTTTACATTTATTTTCACAAAAATATTTTTACCTAATTAAATTTCAGAGCTAAAATGGAGTGGTTTCAACCCCACCTTTTCAATTGGGATGCAATATTGATCATTCTTCCAATCATATAAGTTTGCCATCTGGAATTTTCATTTTCTCTCATCCCTCATATCCAATCAGTAGATACATTTTGTTGATATTACCGACACAATTTCTCTCACATACATTTATTTTTCTTCACTCTCACCACAACCACTCAAACTCAAGTTTTTCTTTGTTTCACCTGGATCACTGCTATGAGCCTCCTAATCCATCTCTCTCTCTCCTCTTATTTCAACCTTCACACAACTACCAAACTGATATTCCTAAAGTTTAGATCTGATCATATCACTCCTCTTTCAAGAAGTTTCAATAACTTAAAAGTAAGAGGTGAATTCTTCTGTGTGGCATTTAAAGTCCTTCACAGTTTCATACCAGGATGATTACATAGTACTGTCCCAACAGACAGCTGAACTATCCTACTAGTTTTATCTCATACCCCCTATTCTATTTCTCATCTTCTTGTCTTTCTATAGATTGTCCCCCACTGTCCTAAATTTTCTCCTACCTTAATTCTGCCTTCTGGAATCCATACTCCCTTCAAAGCATGCTCATGTCAGTTCCTATAAATGACTGTTTCTGTTCCCTCCCAGTTATTCATGTTCCCCCTGAAATTTATGTGTATTTATTTTGTGTATACATTATATCTCTCTAATAAAATATAAGCTTCTTGAGGAAAGAAGCTATTTCATTTCTGTCTTTGTATCTTCCATGCCTATCATCAAGCCTGGCACACAAGAACTTATTAAATAACAATTATTGAATTGAATTGGATCAACATATTATCAGAAAGTGGGAGAAAGATCAAAACAGATGATCAAAGAACTAAATTTTAGATCAGATCTCTAAACCAAAAACTTAGTTCATTATGAGTGAGGCAGGTCTCAAGAATTGTAGGGCAATAAAGATCTAGGACACATTGGTCCTTTAACTGAAAAGCTCATACCACCTACTGAATAACTATTGTCACCAATTTCTCTATTACTAATATCTCGACACCAACCTAGATCCTAGAACCTAGGATCCTAACCTAGATCTTTTATCTTACCCAGAGCTGAAATAACGACAAAGACAATTGAGACTGGACACTTCTCTTGTTTTCATTTAGGTATCCAATCAATTCCTCATGTTAGGATGATATCATTAATCCTGTTTGAGTTACTTACCACATGAATGGGGCAGTTAATCACACAGTGAATAGAAGATGGGCCTGGGGTCAGGAATAACAGAATTCACATCCAGTCTTAGACATTACTAGTTTTGTGACTCCAGGAAGATCACTTAACCTCTTCTTATTTCACTTTCTTAACTGTCAAAATATGGATAATAACAGCACCTAACTCATTGGATTGTTGTGAGGATCAATGAAATAATATTCCTAAAGCACTTATCACAGTGCCTAGCACAGAGTAGATGCAATATAAATGCTTATTCCCTCTCTTTCTTTTCTACCCTCATTTTATGGATAGGGTGAATCTCAAAGACTAAATGCTTTTTTTTTTTTTTTACCCAAAATCAAAAATATATAAAAATCATATATAGTGGACATATAGTGATATATATGAGTAATATCCACATATTTTCACAGCTCCTCTAACATCAATAATTGGATAGTCATATAACATCCCAAGGACAGAACACAGCAGAGTGGTTTGCAAATTACTTTGACAATGTTAACTCTGACTCTCCTTCAGTTCGATGCTGCCTTAGTTACCCACTGGTTTTTGACAGACAAAATTTAAAGGGTCAGTCATACAGAGTCCTGAAAGACCTGACAAAGCTACCTTTTCAAATTTCATCAGTGACTAATGACCAAGTCCAGGGATCTTTTTTCAGTATTCCTTTCATTCAAACTCTTTGTGGCAATTTACATTGTTGATCACTTTCCCTTTTGAAAGTATCTTTTTTGTTGGTTTCCATGACACTGCCTAATTTCATCCCTCTTCTCAGAAAAAAATTTTTTTTTTCTATCTCCTTTCCTGGAATTTTTTACCCTCTAAATGTAGGTGTCCTCTGAGGCTATCTCCAAGTCTATAATCACCTCTTGCTGCACAATTTCCCTCAGGGAATTTGTCCAATCTAATGGCTTTAGCTTTCATCTCTTCTTTTATGACTCCAAATCTATATCTTTGGTCCTGAATGCCATTCTCATACTTTTGGCTGCTTTGAAAGAATGAATGGTCTCATTATCTCAAGCTCAACCTGTTCCAAAGCAAATTTATTAGAACCTCCCAAAAATGGGCTCCCGAGTTGCTTTTCTGTCAAAGGGATCACCATTTTCCTAGTCTTCAAGATTATAAACTTTGAATGATTTTTATCTCACTTCTCTTTTTGACCTCCAACTCATATTCAATCAACAGCAAGAATAAAAGTAAGAATAGCTTTCATTAGTAGTATGGCAGAAAGTAGGCAGAGGCCAACATCTCATATTGTATAACAAGATAAGGTTGATATACAGCAAAGGTGATACCATATGCAAATTAGGAGAACAAGGGGTAGTCAGATATTTGGAGAAGGGAGAAATTTATGACTAAACAAGAAATAGAGAACATTATGAAAGGCAAAATGGATAATTTTCATTACATTAAATTAAAAAGTTTCTATACAAACAAAGCCAATACAGCCAAAATTAGAAGGGAAGCAGAAAGTCATGAAACATTTTTTACAGCCAGTGTTTCTGATAAAGGTCTCATTTTAAAAATATATAGAGACCTGAGTCAAATTTATAAGAATACAAGTCATTATCCCATTGATAAATGGTCAAATGATATGAACAGACAATTTTCAGATGAAAAAATTAAAGCCATTTATAGTCATATGAAAAAAAATGCTCCAAATCATTATTGATTAGAGAAATGCAAATTAAAATAACTGTCAGGTATCATCTCACATTTATTAGGCTGGTTAAGATAATAGGAAAAGATAATGATAAATGTTGGAGGGATGTGGGAAAACAGGGACATTAATGCATTGTTGGTAGAGTTGTGAACTGATCTAGTCATTCTGAAGAGCAATTTGAAACTATGCCCAAAGGACAATAAAACTGTAGTGTTACTCCTGCATCTGTATCCTAAAAAGATACAGAATCCCAGAGATATAAGAATCCAAATGTGCAAAAATTTTTGTAACATCATGGTAAGAAACTGGAAATTGAGTGGATGCCCATGAGTTGGGGAATGACTAAATATATTATGATATATAAATGTAATGGAAAATCACTGTTCTATAAGAAATGAGGAGGAGGCTGATTTCAGAAAAGCCTGGACTTACATGAACTGAAGCTGAATGAAATGAGCAGAACCATGAAAACAAGATCAAGTAATTATCAACCTTGATAGACATAACTCTTCTCAGCAATACAGTGATTCAAGACAATTTCAATACATTTGGGATAGAAAATGCCATCTGCATCCAGAGAAAACTATGGAGACTGAATTTTTTTTTACCTTTTTTGTTTGCTTTTTCTTTCTTGTGGTTTTTCCCTTTTGTTCTGATTTTTCTTTCACATTACTAATATGGAAATCTCTTTAAAATAATTATACATATACAATTTGCACAGATTGCTTGCTGACTTGGGAAGGGGAAAGATAAGTGAAGGAGGGAGAAAAAATTTGGAACTTGAAATCTTATGAATGTTGAAAACTATCTTTACATGTAATTGAAAAAATAAATTACTTTTGAAATTTTAAAAAATAAAATAAAGTTTACAAATAACTTCATTTCTATCACATATTTCAAGCTTACAAAACTCTCTTATCCCATCAGAATTGTAAAGTAAGCACTGTAAAGAATATTTTCCCATTTTATAGATAAAAAATTTTTGCTCAGAGCAATTAAATGATTTAACTATGATCACATTATTTAGTAAATGTCAGAACCTTCTTCTTTGACTTCTAAGTCCAATATTTTCTCCAGTTCCTACCAAGTTCTGCCATCTCTTTCTTAATATTGCCCCTCAGCTTTTTCACTCTCTATTTTCACATGCCTATTCTAAACTCTCATTAATTCATTTCTGATTTGCTACTACAGACTTCTGTTTTTCCTAACTATAATACTTTTAAACCATCTAACATATCATTTCCAGACTATCTTACTATTTTCATTTTATTCGAGAGATAACAATGCCTTCTTAATAAAGTGTATCTCACCATATCAAAATTCATTTCCCACTAATTTATCACAGACCATCCTTTACCTTAGTCAAATTGGTATCCTGTGTTTTTCACGCACTATCATGAATTTTGTCAAAGGGGCAGTAGAATCTAAAACAGCAACCTCAGATGCAAGAGGAGCCAGGTTCAAGTTAACACTCGGATTCTTACTGACTGTTGGCACTAGGCTAATGGCTCAACTTCTCAATGTATCAGGAAACTTTCTGTGATTAAGTTAGAGGAGTATATGAAACTATGCATTAAAAGGAATCTCCTAACTAATTGACCATTTGTTGGCCAACATTAGCTAGACCAAATGTGGGTTGTTGATGGAGTGTTTTAACTGAATGCAGGTGTTGTGAAATATTTGGCAATAATAAAAGGTATCAAATATTCTACCAAGATTTAATTCTCTATGTAAAAATAAATAAGCACATCCATCTCATTAGTATGCAAATTTGCTTTCATCTTTAATAAGTGGTAAAATTGTATGTATAAAAATATTTGTTTTAAGATAAATTTCTTTGTGATTTATTATCATTAAATGTTTCATTTGTATATCCATTTTATATACCTATATACCTGGAGTTATGTAAAAATTTCTCACTCTCAGGTGAAAAGGAGTTGAAAGTGAAAAAAAGTTTAAGAAGACCTTATCTAGACATGGTTCCGTAGTTACATTAGCAAAATCCCAAATCTTGTTTTAAAAAATCATAGTATTAAACATTGTTCTAACCTGTAGAAGTTTCTATGGATACCACAATAGATAGAGAATTAAACTTGAAGTTAGGAAGATTTGAAGTTACTTTCTAGCTGGACAAGTGAATTTGCCTCTCATTCTCAATCTGTAAAATGGAAATAAGAAGAGCACCTACTTCACAGGGTTATTATGAGGATTAAATAAATAAAATATGGAAAATATCTTGCAAATATTTAAATGCTCTAGAAATAATAGCTATTATTATTTATATATCCTGGCTTTATGACTTTAACCACTAATTATTAATGTCTCCAAGTTTTGTATCATCAGGAAATCTAATGCTTTCATTAGTGAATTGGATGATGATGTTGAAGATATGTTTAACATGGTCCAGGATTTTCCATAAAAGACCAATGGCTTTTGGTGTATTGATATAGGACCAATTTCAACTGGTTATGAATTCATTTAACAATACCTTGATCTTGTCAAATTTTCACGATGTTTTCCACAACAGTGATAAGAGAGAAGTGCCTTACTGAAGTTCACATGTATTTTATTTATGCCATTCCCCTAATGTCCTAGTGCAATGGCTTTTTTTTGTTTGTTTGTTTTTAGCTAGTTTGGCATAATCAGTTCTTCAGAAACAATGAGATTTACATTGGCACCCATCTGGATAAAAGTTGAGGACATAAGGACTGGTACTAAAACAGGGCGGCAATGGAAAAAAGCCTGGGAAGGTTTAAATTTGAACAAAATAAGTTGTTAAGAAATGCTATTAGATATTATATGATCTGTCTGGGAGGGTCAGATACTTTCTTTTTCATGGATGTCTTCAGATTAGAAAGATCAGCTGTTTCTTTCACATGGTCTTTAGCTTTTATTCATGCATATCTTTACTCTGTAAGATCTTTCTGTAAGATCTCCAATTTTCTAATTTTATCATGTAATCTGGTCTACTGCCATGGGATCAACTTTCACCTTTATGATGATTTGAAGTCTTTATCTACAGACCTAAATGCTATCATTTTCGATTATAATATGCTCTTTCTCCATTAAATGCCCCAATTTCTGTTGCTTCCAACACTTCTAGTCAGTCACTCAGACAATATTTTTATGTGAGCTACCTCTCCCCCACTCCTCCACTTTCCCTCTTCTCCTTAGACAGGTCAAAAGTGTTCTTTCCATTTCCAGTCAATCTTTACAATTCTGTTTCTACAATATCTTCCTTTTTCCCCATATTCTCACTGCCAATACCCTAGCTCGTGACCCCAGAACCTCTTGTTCAGTCTATTAAAATGTTCTCATGATTTTCCCTTCTATCCATTCTGCATATAACTATCAGCTATACATTCCTAATGCATAATGAGGAATTATTACTATTTTGATAATGATAACCATGATAAAATGCATTTACAATGATTTTTTAGGTTAAAAAAGTATTCTCAGAAGAGCCGAGCAAGACAAGATCTTGAAGTCACATAGTCCAACTCCCTCATTTCTCACATGGGGAAAAAGAATCCCAGAGAAATTAAGTAATTGTATACAAAATCACCCAAGTAATAAGTATTAGAGTTAGAATTTGAGCTCAGATCCTCTGACTTAAAATGGAATGTTCTTCTCATTTAAGTTATACTACCCCTTCCATATTATGCCAGTCCTATGACATAGATAATGAACATGACATCACTATTTCCTGGTGAGAAAACTGAGGCAAGGAGTAGCTGTTACCCTTCCTGGCACAAAAAACCTCCAATCAATCAAATATTCATTATGTGCTAGGCACTATGTTGGGTGCAGCATTTACAAAGACAGAAGTCAAACAGGAGATAATAACAAGTAACTTATAACAAGGTATGTTCAGCTGCATCTGAGCATATGCGAAAAGAAGGCATGTCCAACTTACTTGGAAAAGTAAATGAGAGCCAGGTTACAAAGAGTTTAAAGTGTCAAAAGAATTTGCTTTTGATCTTAGAGGTAAAGAAAACTACTAGATTTTACTGAATAGGGAAAAAGGTTCCATATTGTCTAAAAAATGAAGTCTGGACTATTTTGCCTGGCATTCAAGGTTATCCGTTATCGTAATGTATCTTTTCAAGTCTTATTATCCATGATTCTCCTAGATGAACCCCATATTCCAAACTTATCTATTGTCATTTCCCAAATGCCCCATAATTTTATCCTTCTCATTGCAGTGTTCTTTCCACCTAAAATAATCACAGCTATTTATCAAGTGCCTATTATGCTCAAAGAATTGTACTAGGTGTTGGGGGAGATACAAAATTTACATAATTTCCTGTACTCAAGCATCTTACAATCTAGTATAGGTAATAAGACATCAACATTGATCTTTGAAATACATAATATTACATTGTAAGTGCATTAGAGTAGTACAAAACAAAGATCTGTGAGAAGAGTTCTGGGATCTGCCTTTTGAAATGGGCAGTAAAAGATGGTTAAAAATTCAGAGGCAATTTAGAGGGAAGAAATTCCAGACAAAAGGAACATGTTGCTTGAGCAAAGGCATGGAGACAGAAATATTCAATGAGCCTAAAGTAGTCCAATTTAGCTGGCTGTACTCCTCCCACCTTTGCCTAAATAATTCCTACTCATTTTTCAAGGTTAAATGGCATCTCCTATGTTAAGCCTTCCCTGATAACCCAGCCAGAAGTAACCCAGACTTCTTAGATATTCTGATATTTATATGTCTCTTGTGGCATTTGCCTCTTCCCTACAACTTCAAAGAAAGTTAAATCCATAGACAAAGCTGTCTAGCTCAGTAACTAAGTGGCTAGAATGCTTTGACATCACAAGTAAGTCACAACCACTTAGAGTCCTCAGGCAACTCTCTAAATCATAAAAAGTTAACAATTTGCATAAATGAAGGAAATGACCAAATAGGGAGCTAAGTGGCACAGTGGATAGAGTGCTGGTCCTGGAGTCTGGAGGACCTGCATTCAAATCCATCATCTTTCCTCATCTGTAAAATTAGAATAACAATAGCCTCTATCTCCTAGCATTGTTATGAGGACAAAAAAAGGTAAAGCTTGTAAAATGCTTAACTTATAAAAAAATGCTTAGCATTTAGTAAAGCACTATATAAATGTTAGTTATCATTATTATTATTTCTCTGGACAGGGTCAAGCCCCATCCCCTCCAAAAATTACTCAAAACACATATAATGATCAGACTATACTTACATATTTTAGTTCTTCTGTGAGTCAGAAAACACTAAGCTTTTACAATGCCTCAGGGTCTTTATATGTGGGTGTGGAAATGCCAGTTAGTAGAGATTTCCAGTTGGTAGAATGCTCAATAAACCAGCATTTACTGTATCACTGTACTTCTGTTGTGTGTTAAAATACAAATAAGAGTGCTTTGATGATTATGATTATGTAAAATAGAATATTATGGAAGTATGTGAGGTTATCCTCACAATGTGCATATTGTTGCTTTAGAGTTGACATTCAGTACCTGAAATATGTTTCCCTGGAAATCTTTCTTTTTTAGTTCTTTTCTGCTGCTAAAATGCCCCCCAAAGTTTTGAAAAAGGCAGACGCAGATGTCCATGTTCTTCTGTGCTTTAGAAAGAAGATTTCTATTTAATCCCCAAATGAAACTAAGAAGAAAAAAAAAAACCAGGGATAATGGTGATTTTTATGATATTGAGATTATAATGTTTTCATATATATATATATACAATTTAGAGCTTGGAAGGTACCTCAGGAGTCACCTAGGAAGGAAATTGAATCCAGAGATGTGTAATCATTTACTGAGGTAGAGCTAGGATTCCAACATAGTCTGAATTAAAAATTAAAAAAAAAATTCTAAATTTCACAGGAAAATAAGTGACGATTGTCCCTCTACTAATGAAATCTTTGCCAGTCTCATTCAAAAGAGAAATTTTAGCATATGATTAAAAAAGATGATGTACTGGTAATTATGTTTTGCTTAAAGGAGACTTGTACCATGTTTGCTATATCATGCATGTTTTATTTTTCTTCAACTAATTAGATTGCCATAAGACATACTTGTCACTATCTTTAATATTCAAACTACCCTGAACACATCTTATTTCTTTCATGAGTTATTTCTTTCATATACTAAGATCTTGAGATCTTTAGATATATTTTTGGGCAGCTATGTGACACAATGGATAATGTGCTAGGCCTGGAATTAAGAAGACTTGCTGGGTAAGTCACTTAACCTCAATTTGCCTCAATTTCCTTATTTGTCAAATGGGGATCATAATAGCACTTATTTACCAAGGTTATTGTGAGGACCAAATAAGATGATTGTAAAGCTCTTAGCACAGTTCTGGCACTACTATGTTAAATACTACTACTTACTATATTACTCCTCTTCCTCCTATTATATGTGAAAGTTTAATAGAGCTAAATGAACCCCACATTTGGGTCCAAAAAATCAATTGCACAAGTGAATGAAAAGTATTGTCAGACAACAGTTCATGGACAAAGGGTGTGGGGTTTTAGATGGAATGGATATGAATAACAGTGTGACATGAAACCTAAAAAAGTTAATGTGGCCTTATTCTACATTTAAGAGAGAAATGTTCAAAACAAAGGAGATTGATCCCTTTTGCTAGAGGCTTTCAGAGGAAGGCTAGTTGGTCACTTGTGGATATTACCCAGTGTCTTAAATTGTGGTTGGTAAGTGAATGGAGGGAGCATGAAATTCTATTTATTATCAACAAATGTTTAGTTTGTATAACTATTTTATAAACCTATATACTTGTGTTCGCATAAAAAGTTCTTGAGTGGAAAAAGTTTAAGTGTAGTTAATGATATTGGCAATTATTGGTTGAACTGGATACCCTTTGTGACTTCTTCTTGTTGAAATCCTGTTATGAATATTCGAATATGATGTTCCACAGCAGGTCATTGTAGCTGTAAAGGGCAGTTGGAATGAAGAGCATTTTTTGCTAACAGTACCTTGAATTGATGACACCTCTCTCCACCTACTGAAGCCAGCCATTCTCTACAGGTCCCTTCTTTCTCTTCACCTCTCTTGCATACTAGGAGGAAAAAAAAAAACTCATAGGACCCTGAGTATAGATGGATCTATATGTTAGGATATAATGAGATTAAATCAACCAGTGGAATGCAGCAATGAAACTGAAAGGATGTTGTTGCTCATCCCTTGTTTTGGAAGAGGATCGATGGAATGATGTCTTGACTTGCATATGAATTGGATTTGAGTGAGGCAGAATCAAAGTCTTTTATCACTGAAGTCCAATGGCAAGAGAAAAGTCAGAACAGATGTGCCTAGATGCATTGGATGACCAAGTTCTAAGTGTTCCACAAAACAGCTGTTTGATAAACAGAAATATTCACCTTTGTACTCGTGATTTCTCTTAGTAGCTGTAATCTAGTCACTCCCAGCTGGATTTTTTCAATTAATTGACCTATAATCTGGGGAAAGGACAAAAAATCTTCAGCTGTTTGCAAAGAACCTGCCATGTGCTGATCCTATCATTGCTTTCTCTTTCTCTCCAATTCCTTATTTCTCTCCAACTCTCCCTTTTTCTCCAAATCTCTTCCCCCACATCACTGTCTAAAAAGATTTGAAAATCTTTGCCATGAAAATGGAAAATTCCATCCTCCAATCCTGATCCCACACAATAGCTTCCTCCAAGCTAGAAACAAATAACAAATAAATAGAACAAATAACAAATAAATCTTATAATGATTGGCTTATACTCGGTATGATAAATGGATTTAATTGTAATAGAGTATGGCAGAAACTAGGCATTGATCCATACTTAACGCCGTATACCAAGATAAGGTCAAAATGGGTTCATGACCTAGGCATAAAGAATGAAATTATTAATAAATTAGAGGAACATAGGATAGTTTACCTCTCAGACCTGTGGAAGGGGAAGGTTTTATGACCAAAGCAGAACTAGAGATCATTACTGATCACAAAATAGAAAATTTCGATTATACCAAACTGAAAAGTTTTTGTACAAACAAAACTAATGCAGACAAGATTAGAAGGGAAGCAATAAACTGGGAAAATATTTTTACAGTCAAAGGTTCTGATAAAGGCCTCATTTCCAAAATATATAGAGAATTAACTCTAATTTATAAAAAATCAAGCCATTCTCCAATTGAAAAATGGTCAAAGGATATGAACAGACAATTCTCAGATGAAGAAATTGAAACTATTTCTAGTCATATGAAAAGATGCTCCAAGTCATTATTAATCAGAGAAATGCAAATTAAGACAACTCTAAGATACCACTACACACCTGTCAGATTGGCTAAGATGACAGGAAAAATAATGATGATTGTTGGAGGGATGTGGGAAAACTGGGACATTGATTCATTGTTGGTGGAGTTGTGAACAGAATCCAACCATTTTGGAGAGTAGTTTGGAACTATGCTCAAAAGTTATCAAACTGTGCATACCCTTTGATCCAGCAGTGTTACTACTGGGATTATATCCCAAAGAGATTATAAAGAAGGAAAGGGACCTGTATGTGCACGAATGTTTGTGGCAGCCCTTTTGTAGTGGCTAGAAACTGGAAACTGAATGGATGTCCATCAGTTGGAGAATGGCTGAATAAATTGTGGTATATGAAAATTATGGAATATTACTGTTCTGTAAGAAATGACCAACAGGATGATTTCAGAAAGGCCTGGAGAGACTTACACGAACTGATGCTGAGTGAAATGAGCAGGACCAGGAGATCATTATATACTTCAACAACAATACTAGATGATGACTAGTCCTGATGGATCAGGCCATCCTCAGCAACAAGATCAACCAAATCATTTCTAATGGAGCAGTAATGAACTGAACTACCTATACCCAGAAAAAGAACTCTGGGAGATGACTAAAAACCATTACATTGAATTCCCAGTCCCTATATTTATGCACACCTGCATCTTTGATTTCCTTCACAAGCTAATTGTACAATAATTCAGAGTCTGATTCTTTTTGTACAGCAAAATAATGTTTTGGTCATGTATACTTATTGTGTATCTAAGTTATATTTTAATATATTTAACATCTACTGGTCATCCTGCCATTTAGGGAGGGGTGGGGGGTAAGAGGTGAAAAATTGGAACAAGAGGTTTGGCAATTGTTAATGCTGTAAAGTTACCCATGTATATATCATGTAAATTAAAGGCTATTAAATAAATTAAAAAAAAAATAATTGTAATAGAGTATTTAAGAGGGCAGAGTCAGACCTAGAGACAGACTCAGAAACAGACTCAGAGAAGACAAAGGACTGGAGGCTGGAGCTCAAGCTCCTAGACTGAGACAGACTTCAAGACAGAGACTGTCGTGGTGGCCCTCTTGCTTCCTCCATAGAAACCAAGACACATTCCAGAGGACCTCCAGAAAGCTAGCTGAGCCTTAGGCAAGGAGACAGACTATGAAGAAGATAATAAAGAATTTGGACTTTATCCCTGGCTGTTCTTATGGTGATTACTCTGCTGAAATGAAGGTTGGTCCCAAGACATACAGAAAGCTAACCAGAACATTATAATGGATAAATAGTGTGTTTTTTTAATTTCAAAGTACAATGGAATGGGGAGGGATAGTCCAGAATTTGCTTCCTCAGAGAAGCAGATTCAGAGACACCTGGAAGACATCTAAGGCTGATAGAGAACTGAGTTCAGATAGTTCTGGTTGTGAGTATTGAGTATTTTACTCACTTTGAACGTGGTCTCTTCCTCTGAATTCACTTGACAAGGAGCTTCTAGAATTAGGGTTCTTAAAGGCCTTTTATATCCAGATAACTTAATTTTTTTAGATGAGCATCTTATTGATACCTTAAAAAAAAGTATATATCCATATCATATATGTTCCCTTCTTTTCAAAGAAAAGAGTAAGAAGCCTTTCCTTTATTTTCTCTAGGTCCAAGAATGAACATTCCAATTATATGGTAATTGACTGTTTTTTTTTTTCATAGCTGTTTCTATAGTTAGTATGGATATCTTATTGCTGGTTCTGCTTAGTTGACTCAGCATACATTCATAAAAATCTTCCCATGTTTCTTTGAATTCATCATATTCCTCATATTTTCCAGTGGAACAACATTATGTTATATTCCTTTCCCATAATTTGTTTAGCCACTCGACGATTGCTGGGCTTCCATTTTGTTTCCAATTTTTTGCCATCATAAAAAAAAACATATAGTTTATTGCAAGTATCCAGCAGGACAACTGCCTCACAACCTTATTGAGTTGCAGGTTTCTACCTCTTCCTCCCCTAGACTTGGCCTATACTAACTTGCCCTGATTACTTTTGCAAGGGATTGGAGTGAGTGGATAGAAGGAGATAAAATATACCACTTTTAAGGCCTTTATGTTGCCATGGAAGCTGATAATGCTGATTCAGGCACAAATCTTGTTTCAATCTCCTATTCCTGACTCACCACACTTTTTGCCAACCTAAGAGGCCAATGAGAAGGACAATGATTAAAAAGAAAGAAAAAGAGAGGGAGTTGTAGAGTTTAGTGATGGCTCTTTGGATTACTGCACCTCCCTTCCTAAAGAACTCAAAGACATTTGATCTCTAGGCTTCCTTCCACCCCTTAATAGCTGTGGGAGGAAGAAGGGGATTAACTACTCCATTTAAATCAAGATATTTTTATTAAGTGCCTAGTGTATGCAGGGCTTTAGATTAAGACATAAATGTTGGTATCCATAATACAGAACATTCTAAAGTACTATAATATGGGATAAGTCCTTTAGAAATGTGGTGAATGATCAGGCCTGTGCCATGCCAGTAAAACATGTCAGATTCATGACATTTGTGATTTAGAAGGATCCTCAGCAACCATCTAGTCCAGCTCATACATAAAAAGGAATCTCCATGACAACATGTTGTTCAGTCATGTCTAACTCGTAGTGATCCTCTGGACCATAACATGCTTATAGTGTCCATGGGGTTTTCTTGGCAAAGATCCTAGAGTGGTTTGCCATTTCCTTTTTCAGTGGCTAAGGCAAACAGAGTTAGGTAACTTGCTGAGGGTCACATAGCTAATAAGTATCTGAGTCTGGATTTGAACTCAGGTCTTCCTGACTCCAAGCCCACTGCTCTATCCACTGAGCTACCTGTCTGCCTCCATTATAACATACCAGTGGTCATTCAGCATCTGCTTGAAGACTTCCAAGGAAAAGGAACCAACCTATCAACTCTGGCAACATCCCATTCCATTTCTAACCTATTCTAATTGTTAGGAATATTTTCTGACATCAAGCCTAAATTTGTCTCTTTACTATGTCTATCCTCTGCTCCTGGGTCTGCCTTCAGGGAAGACAGAATAAATCTTAGCTCCCTCTGTATGATAGCCCTCTAAATACTTGAAAAGAAATACCATGTCCCTCCTGAATTTTCTTTTCTCCAGGCTAAACTTGCCTAGTTACTTCAACTAATTCTCATATATCATAGATAGTATATTGCCAGTTCCATGGAAAGTACCCCAGTCTAGAGATCAGGGGTTCCCCTGTTAATAGAAAGTTTTAAAATATGGTACTCTGGGAAGTACTTGGTGAAAGGCCATTTTTAGATACTACTGGGTATCTATTCTCTTCATGTGCTCTCACCTTCTTCCCCATGTTACAATCAGAAAGTCACAGGGATATCATAATAGTATTTAAAACTTGAACTACATTAACTCTTAGGCAATTTTATAGTGCTGCCCAAATCCTCAACTCAGAGCTATTTCTACAGCCTGATTGTGGTCACTTATATCTCATAGTCAATTAGAATGTGAGCAATATAGCATTGACAAGGGGCTTCTATATAGTCCAGCGTTCACTCTGGCTAACCATGATCAAGACGAACAGGGAGAGAATATCTACGTCCATGCAGTTATGGTGGTTCCAGTTTTATGGTTCCTATGTCCCAGGACTCACCAGTCCAACTTCTTGAAGTTAAGGGAATGAGGACAATACAGAAAGCATGAGTTCACAAGTTCTTATGATTTAGAGGTGGAAGGAAACTTTGAGATCATTATTCCAAACCCTCTCTCATTTTACAAGTCAGGAAACTCACATCCTAAGAAGGGAAGATCAAACAGCCAGGACAAAGCCATAGATATGGTGGTAAGAATGCCAGAAAGTTAAGACACAGGAAATCTTCTAAGCTTATTACTCACTTTCACAAAATCAAGGAATGTCTAAGAAAAGATTTCAGAATCATCTATTTCACCATACACCTAAGCAGTAGTCTTCTCCATCCTTGTCATCTTTCCTTTGCTTAAATGCACTCAGTGAAGGGGAATAGGTAGCTCCTCCATCCATCTCAGAGAGGCTGAAGTGGTTAAAATACAAAATGACCAAGCCAAAATCATCCTCACTATTTAATTCAATGCAATTCAGTTCAATTCAATTTCTGGTTCAGCTCAATTCAATTGAAAAAAATTATGAATACTTGCTATGTATAAGGAACAGTGCAATATGCTGTGGGGAATGCAAAGATATATGGAGTATGATGACTTAACAAAAAAAATCATAATCTTTTAGGGGTGGTTAGATGGCACAATGGATTGAGCATCCAGAGTCAGGAAAGACCTGTGTTAAAATCCAGTCTCTGACACTTCCTAGCTGTGTGACCCTGGACAAATCACTTAATTATTGTCTGCCTGAATTTCCTCATCTTTCAAATGAGAGTAATAATAGCACCTAATATGAGAATCAAATGTGATAATGATTATAAAGTGCTTAGCACAGAGTCTGGAATATAGTAAGCACTGCATAAATATTAGCTACTATTTTAAGGGTAATAAGACATGCAAATACCTGTGATAAAATGTAGACCCGAGTTCAAATTTCAGGTTTGCTATTTAGTAGCTGTGTGACTATGAGCAAATGACTTATGGTCTATGGACCTTGATTTCTTTACCTGTATAATTAGACAGCTGGACTTCTAAACTTTGAATCTTATGGTGATTAAAAAAAAATAAGACCAATACCAAGGAGAGATACAAACAAAATGGTCTGAGGGTACAAAGGAAAGAAAGATATGTCTACTTGAGATGTTCAGAAAAGGCTTCAATGAAAGGGTGACTTTTGAGTTGAATCTTGAAAGATTTCGGTTGTCAGAGTTTGAATTATGGAACATCCCAAATAGATCTAAAATTGAAAGGGACGCTAAATAAGTACCGGCCTGCTTATATTATAGATGAGGAAACTGAAGCCTGGAGGTTTTCAGATTACAGGATGATAGGTTTAGAGCCAGAAGGGAGTTGAATGAACCTCTAGTCCATCATCTCTTTCTGAGGCAAAGAGATAAAAAGACTTACCTGAAGTATCACCAATAGCCAATGGTAGGGTTCGGTTTCAAATCTGAGACTTCTAACTCCCAATCCTGATTTCTTTTCTAGTCTATTATTTTTTGTGGAACATAATGAGCAAAGACTCAAATATGGGAAAAGCCAGGGTGTATTTGGGTAATAAGAAATCGCATGGTTTGACTGAGTGTAGAGTGTGTGACTATCAATAAAGGAATGATTATGGTAGCCAAAACCAAATGTTAGGGGCCTTGAATACTGGAATCAGGAATTTAGCCTTCATTTTGTAGGAAGTAGGAGCCACTTGAGGTTTTTCAGTGGAGAAGTGACATGATTGTGTTGCTCTCAGACAATATACTCTTTTCCTTTACCTAAGAGGTTTCATTCAATTTCAACCTTAAGATTTTTTTTTAACCTTTCCTCCTTAATCTTACTTGTATCATGTAATATCCCTGTCCTCTCATTTTTACTCATGCTCAGATTCTCCACCCTCAGTCAGGCTGTCCTCTGGGGGAATGAACTCAGATGGAACTTAACACATTTCTGATTCTGCTAAGATAAGCAAGACACCGTGAACCAGGTCATCAAAACATAGAACTATAGAATTTTAGAACTAAGGAGACCTTAGTCTATTCCTATTATCATTATTCAGATGAGGAAACTGAGACCCAGAGAAAGAAAGGATTTTTTCAAGTTTTAAAAACTAAATGGCAGCACTAAGACCTGAGCTAAAGTCAAACCTATGAATCTTTCTACTATGCAATAGTAGAGCAATAGAATTAAAAGGGACCTTATAAATCATTTAGTTGAGCTTTCTCCCCTACCAATTTACCAATGAAGAAACTTAAACCCAAAACGATTAAGGGACTTGACAAGGTCATTTGACAAATATATTTGATCGGTCAAACTGGACTTGACTTGAACTCAGTTCTCCAGACTGAAAATCTCGTGTTTTTTCCATTAAACTCTCTCCTCCTTCGAAGAAAATGCAAATCCCTGATCTGCCAGGGTTTTTGAGAACTGCTGTTTCCCCCCAGAGGCTTCTCCAATTTTGCTCCTGTAAAAAGAGCCCTTTTGACGGAATGAATGGCAGCTCCAGAGGCCAGAGTGGGAGGTGGGGGCCTGAGGAGAATGTACTCAGTGCTGCATCCTGCATCCCGGAGGGCGGAGGTGAGCAGGCGACATGCCCAGCACAATTAGGAGCGGCTTAAGACTGAAACAGTGTGAGGGCGAAGGCTTGATGTGTTTTTGCCTTATTGTCTGGGATTAGTGGTAATATATCTGCTGGTGTGATGGACACATCTGCTTTGGTTTATTTTGAGCCCTGTCAAACTTGCAGGTCTGGATTAAAGCAAAATCACGCTGAGTGAACATGGCTAATTTAGTTGTGGCTTTTTTTTCCCCTTCTTCTTCCCCTTCTTCAAATTTTAATGTGAATGCAGCAAGAAGCAGCTTCCTTCAAACATGTCAACTTGGGGAAAGGAGGGGGCATGAGAGAAGGAGGGCACATCATTTTTTTACAGGCTGAGTGGGAGAGGAAATAAGGAGAGACAACAGGAACCCAAAATGGGGCAAAAAAAGGAGAGATGATTGGGAAGTGAAGAGGTCAGGATGCAAAGTACAGTAATGGGGGTGGAGGGAGCTCTAATTTTGAAGCCTGAAGACTTGAGTTTGAGTCTCAGTTTTTCTTAACTTTGAGGGATTCAGTCCACTTCTGTGGGCCTATTTCCTGTTTTGTAAGTGGAAATAATCATACTTTCACTAATTATTTCACAGGTTATAGAAAGATCAGATGACATGTTAGGTATATAATATTTTATGATCATAAAAGTACTAGTTAAATTTTAGCAATTGTTGATGTCAGAACTAAAATGTCTTTAGGAATAACTATATCAGGCTAAGGCATAATAGAGACTGAGAGGTTGAGGTAGCGAATAAGATGAATGGATATATAAGTCCAAAAGTGGTATTTCATTTTACACAGGTCATTGGAAATATAAATTAAGTAGAGCTGGGCTTGAGGTACACACACTAATTCATTCCTATGATCAGTTTTTCAAGCAGTAAATAGGGCTGTACCCCATCATAAAATGTGTAAGCAACTCTGAATCCATAACTGTAAGAAGTGAGAATTAAGCACCTTGCTTTGCAAAATGTTGTAAAAATTAGTATTGAGGACATGTTTGACTAGAAAAAGAGCTAGTTCAGTCATGTAGACAAATACGAGATAGCAACCCCAAAGACTGAATTGCTCCCCTAAGATACTGAAGGAACAAGAACAAAGTATGCTGGGTGCCCCATTGAAAAATTATAGTAAAACATGGACAAGAATCACATAAGATAATATGTAGAACAGTTGTGATCTGCATCCACAAATCAAATACTTGTTGTTTGACTAATTGATTGAATGGTTGGTGAGATGATATAGTCTGATGATTAAGAACTTTAAATATCCACACTGGAATTTCTCTTGCCAAATTTAAAACAACCAATAATTTATTGATCCTCATTAATGGTAAGTTACTTCAAAAAGAACAAAGAAGAAACTGTATTTTGAATCCAGTTCTTACTAACAAGGAAAAACTGGTTGTTTGAATAAAACAAGATGGAAACCTTCAGAAAAGTGATTACTTTGTCATAAAATTTATGACCAAGAAGGAGACTTTGACAAGCACATTTCAGAGAATTCAAAGAAAGGAAAAGATGATCTCTTGGACTACATTTCTATATGATAAGTCAGCCCAAGAAAGCCAAGAATGAAATTCTGAAGGCACAAAGATAAGCAATTCTATTGAGATAAACATTGACAAATTGTCCCAAAAGATCAATGTAGAAATACAAAGAACTCACCAATGAACACAGATTTTAAAGGATTAGACATAGCAGAGATGGAGATAGAGTCAGAAAATAGAAGATGAATTCAATAAAATGTCATTGTTCTTTAAGAATGGTGTCAGCAATGTTACAACTTAGAATGATGCAAGGCTGGTAAGAAAAGCTAAGGGCAGCAACACAAAGTTTAAGGTTCATTGGGGAAAGAGGAAGATCAAAGAAAACCACTGCTTGTCAGTAGGTTGGATCATGATAACTAGTGAAAGAGAGAAGGTAAAACTTTCTAACTCTTATTTGGCTTCTTTTTTCTAAGGGGTATGATCTTTAGATGGAAAGGACAGAACAAATATGGCTAACAGAGAGTTAATACACAATCTAAGCAGGGAACCAGGAAGGGAATCATCCATCTCCCTTTCATTAGATCAAATCAACAGGACCAATTGAAAGACATCCTTGAGTACTGGGAAAATCAGCAATTTGATTGCAGAGTCTTTGGAGGTGATCTTTAAAAGATCATGGAGAATGGAAATGGTACCTCAAGATTAGAGGAGAATTGTCCTAAGTTTCAAGAGAGGAAAGAAAATAGAATCTGAGAATAATAGGCTAGTGAATTTCACTTTGATTCCTGACAAAATTCTAAAATGTATTATTGAAGGGATGATAAATGAACATCTAGAAAAGGAAACATTGATAACTTTTTCAGCATGAAGTAATCATACCAAACTGTTCTTATTCCTTTTTTTGACAGGTTTACTAGATTAGGAGATAATGGAAACTTTGTAGATAAAATTTATCTAGATTTTAGTAAACCATTTTGTGAAAGTATTTTATATTCTTATTGTGACAGAGATGGAAAGAGACGATAGTAAAATTAGAGTAGCATAAAATTAGTTGTATGACCAGAATCAAAAAGTCATAGTGAATGGGTTGATACTAACTTGGAAGAATTCAGTCAATCAACAAGCATTTATTGTCTACTATGTGCCAGTCACTGTGCTAAGTTGAAGCTTTCAGTAAAGCACTCTAAGAATTGCTGCTTGGCCTTGGGCTGTTTAACCTTATCAGTGACTTTAGTAAAGGCACAGACAGAATTCTTGTCAAATTTGTAGATGACAAAAACCTGGGAGAGTTAGCTCACACAATCTATGATAGTCAGGATTCAAAAATATCTTGGCAGGTTAGAAAAGTTGAACTGAATCTAATAAGATGAAGTTTAATGGGGATAATTCTGAAGTCTTACACTTAGGTCCAAACATTCAATTTTACAATAACAAATGGTAGCTAACCAAACAATTAATCTGATAGAAAATTTTATTGTTTTTTAGTGGATTGCAATCTTAATATAAGACAGCTATGTGAAATAAAGTCAAAAAATTAAGGAAATATGAGACTCCTTTAAGAATATCTTGCAAATGATGGAAGTTTCAAAGAAGCAAATTTAGCAAATTTTTCTTCATAGAAGAATTTTTTCCTTATAATTAAATCTACTCAAAAGTGAAATGGGATTCTTCTGGAGATAATCAGCTCCTCCTCATCTGACATTATTGAAAAAAGACTAGAAGACCTCTTGTCAGGTTTAAACTCTGTAGTTCTTCTTGGGGTTTTAATCTCTTCCATATTAGTGCCTATCTTTCATGCCTAGGTCAAAGCTGCTGTTTTGGCAATCAGATGAACCCATACTAAGTAGTTCTATCTTAGTGTGGCTTCTGTCCAATATCTCTTCATCATGTTGCTTTTGTCTAAGTCCTTTCTGTTTGCTTAGATAAAGCCTCCTAATAGGCTGTTTTTCACTTTCCTTTTTTTTTTTTTTAAAAAAAAAACACCCTTATTGATGCTTTTAAAAAATCATTATCAATTTCCAATAACCACTGCTGACAGGCATAAATAGAACCTTTCCTTTTAACAAAAAATGCATACAAAAAAAAAAAAAAAAAAAACCAAATAGACTCGATGATCATACCTAACGTTGTACAACTAATTTTTCAAGAGTTAGGGAGTAGGTTTTATCATCAAACCTCTGGGAGTCAAGATGGGTTATTGCATTGATCTGAGTCTATGTCTTTTTGTATTGTTTTCCATTATATTATTGTGGTTGTTGAGCATCTTTTTCCTGTGAGCTTCAATCTGAATCAATCCAAACACGTCTTCCAACTCTTTCTCAATTCCTGTAGTTTGGCAGTTTCTTACACAGCAATATTCTATTGCATGATAGTAATTAGGTCAGTCTTGAAACCAACAAGACCTGACTGCAGTCTTTCCTCATACAAATTTAGTCTATATGACTCTAAAAAAGTCATTTGCCTTCACAATACTCTTCTTTAAATGGCAGAAAAGGTGTTAAATTGCATTGATAGAATTTCCCCAACTGGGAGTTCCCAAAACTAGAGAAATCACAGGTTCACCTAATTTATGGGTGACA
Organism: Sarcophilus harrisii; assembly: GCF_902635505.1. Lineage (NCBI taxonomy): Eukaryota > Metazoa > Chordata > Mammalia > Dasyuromorphia > Dasyuridae > Sarcophilus > Sarcophilus harrisii. The sequence goes on from NC_045428.1 coordinate 493,366,058, forward strand.
AGTTTCCTTCCAAATTTTGACTATTACACAATTTTTTCCTAAAAATATGTTGGTCTATATCAATATCAACTAACAAGCTCTTATTAAGTGTCAACCATGTGGTGGAACTGCATTTGAAGACACTCTCCCTTTGTCTATGCTTTCTTTGGGGTTATACACAGTAGTGGATATAGCGTGAAAGCAAAGGAATAATTTAGTCATTTTTCTAGGGTAGCTTCAAATTGTTTCCCAGAATAGTTAACACTAATTCACAACTCTAGCAACAGTGTAATGATAGAGTACCTGTTTTTCCACAGTCCCTCCAACACTGCCTACTTCTATTTCTTGTCATCTTTCTAATTGGCTGGTTATGATATGAAACCTCAAACTTATTCTAATGAGATCTTACTTGCTATTAGTGAATTGAAATACTTCCCCCCTCTTATAATTGAATTGGGGTGGCAAGGTAACAGAGTAGATAGTGTGTTGGATTTGAAATCAGGAAGATTTGAGTTAGAAATTTGGTTCACATATTCATGTATTGTTTGACCCTGCTCAAATCAATTAATTTCTGCCTGCTTCTGTTTTCTCATTTGTGAATAGGTAGAATAATAGCATCTACCTTTAGGCTTGTTGTCAGAATAAATAAAAAGTTCTTTCCAAACCTCAAAGCAACATACAAATGTTAGTTATTATTATTGTCACTATTTTGCATTTCTTCCTTTGAATATTTGTTTATATTATTTGACTAGATTTAAATGTTGTGGAATGACATTTGCTCTTGTAGATTTACATCAGTTTCCATTATATCTTGGCTATTAGATCTTTATCAGAAATATTGAATGTGAAAATATTTTATCCATTGACAGTTTCTCTTTTTATTCTAATTACATTTACTTTGTTCTTGGAAAAACATTTTAAATTTATGCAATCAAAATGATCACTTTTATCTTTTGTGATCTCCTCTAAACAAATAATAGATAACACACATATTGTACTTTCTATGTATTGGTACTTTAAAAATGTTATCTTATTGATTCTCATAACATTACAGGAGGTAAGTGCTATTATTATCCCTATTTTACAGATGAGAAAACTGAAGCAGAGGTTAAGTGACTTATCCAGGATCACACAGCTAGTGTCTGAGGCTGGATTTAAGGTTGTGTCATCTTAACTTCAGCCCCAGAGTTCTGTTCACTGCACCATTAGCTTCAACACATTCTTTGGCTATATTTCTCTCTAATCATTTATATAAAAGATATTTTCTTATAGTCTTTTCTAATTTTTTCTTCTTTTAATGCTATGACTTTTTACGTTATAGCAACTCTTGCATTTAGAGATTATTTGATATAAGATGTTAGTTCATTGGAATTACCTTCTAATTTTCCCAGCATCTCTTGTATTTTAGGGAATTATTCTCCTAGGATTTTGCATTTTTGAGTTCACAGTACATTGATCTACATTCATTTGCGATTGAATCTTGCTTATTTAGTTTGTTCCATTGATCCATCTGTGTGTTAAAATAAATAAAATTTTCATGATTACTGCTTGATAATACAGTTGGTTATCTGGTAATACTAGACCCCTTCGTTCTCAATTTTTTTTTTCATTATTCTTTTTCAGAATCTTGACATTTTGTTCTTACAAATGAATTTTATTGTTCTTTTACATTGTTTTATAAAGCAACTCATTAATAGTTTGGCAAAGCATTGTGTATAAATTCATTTGAGTAGTGCTATAAATTTTTATCATATTGACATTACCAAATTGTGAGCAGTATGTTTCTTCTATTATTTAAATCTTCCTTTATTTCTGCACAGACTGCTTTGTAGTTGTATTTATTGTTTTATTTATTCCTTGATTGGCTAAATCCAAGATACTTTATGCATTTTGTAGTTCTTTGAAAGGAATTTTTATTTCTATTTACTTGGAATGGGTATTATTAGTAATATATAGAAATGTTGGTAAATTTGTGGCTTTATTTTATATCCTACTATTTATTTAAGGCATTTTGGGAGGAATAAATCTTTAAGTTGAACTTCTGGGATTCTCTAAGTAAACCATAGTATTTTCTATCACTAGTGATCATTTATCATCCAATTTGTTTATGCTAATTCACTCTATTTCTTTTCCTTCCGGCATTGCCGTGGTTGACGTTTCTGTCACTCTTAGCTACTAGTAGAGAGAACAATAAGTGTTCTTGCTATAAGCCTGACCTTATTGGTAAAGTTTCTAGTGTTATTTTGTTACAAATAATGCCAGCTATTGGTTTAAAGTAGACACTTTTAATGAAAATAAGAAAAGTCTTTTATTCCTATGCTATTGAGTGGCTTTTACAAATGTTTTTATATACATGGAAGATTTTATCAAAGACCTTTTGCCTATTGAAATAATCTGATTTTAATTTGTTATTGATATATTTACAATTTTTTCCTAACATTGATCCATCTCTTCCAAAATTAGACTATGATCTTATAAAACTCTATATTTCCTTAAGTGATATAAATGATAACTCATCCATAATTGTCCACCTTGTGTGACTTTTCCCTATGTGCTCCCTCTCTTGTTTTCTCATAATGTCATAAAGATGTTAAGAAAGTGCAGGGACTATCCAACAAATATCCCTTACTCTTACCACATTTCCAGTCTATCTTCTTTTTAGTTTGTATATTTCTTTGTTGATATACTTTTCTTTTTTAAATCTTTGTTTATAATGTATAATTATAATATAATTCCCCTGGCAGAATGGGCTGTTGAGAGCAATTTATTCCAACAACCATGAAGGCTGCTGAAGTAAGCACAGTGAAATGTTTAGAGCTTGATCAGATATGGAAATTGTCAAGGTCATCCACTGCATCCTGAGAGGTCCTCAGTGTTGCTGACTTTTTTCTTGCCCCTGGACTTTAATGATTGTGGAAGAGTGAAACTGATGACTTTGTATAACTCTGCCTTACTTAAATCCAATTCATGTGTGAGTCAAGACATCACACAAAGTTGCCATTGCTCCTTTTCAAAAATGAAGGACCAACAACATTTTATGATCTCTACCATATCCTTATACATTTCCTATCAAGGATATGCATTTTTAATTTTTTGGACATTGTGTTCTAAATAGCCCTATGTTTTTTGCAAAATATAACTCAACTAAATTGAATTAACTTTCAACTTATTGCTTATTTAATTTTGGCAATAGTGTATTTAATATTTTTCATTAATATACATTAATAATTTTCTTCCTCTGCTTTTCTCTCCCTAGTTTGATTATATTTGTCTTCTAGCAGGAAATTGGTATCATCCCTTCTTTGTTTATTTGGTAAAAGAGTTAATTGTTCTGTAAATGTTTGCTAGGATTCACTTGTAAATCCATCTGGATTTTTTCTTTGAGAGTTCATTTATAGTTTTCTTAATTTCTCTTTCTGAGTTTGGGCTATTTGAATTCTCTATTTCCTATTTCATTAATCTGGGTTTTTATATTTTTGTGTATTTTCTTCTATTTCATTTGGATTTTCAGTTTTGTTGCCATATAATTGGATATAATAGGCTCTGACAATTTTCTTTTTATTTCCTTTCCATTCATTGTGAATTCTCTCTTCTCATTTTTGATTTTTGGTAATTTTGTTTTCTTTTCTTTGTTTTTCAATCAAAATAACTAATGGTTTGTCTATTTTATTGGTCTTTTCAGTGAACCAGCTCCAATTTTTATTATCATCTCAATAGTCTTAAGTGTTTGCAACTACTTTGATTACTAAGATTTCTAATTTTGTTCCTCTTAGAAGATTATAAATTTGTTGATTCCTAATTTTTATAGTTGTATGCTCAATTCATTGATCTTCTTTTCTCTGTTTTGTTGATGTCATTAGAATTATAATTTCCCCCTAAGGACTGCTTTAGCTACATTCTGCAAATATTCTTTAATGCAATTATCTATCATTTCTATTTTTTTCTTTTGCCTCACTCTGACTTTAAGAATAGATTAGTTCTCATTTAAGTCTGAATCTTTTCATCATATTTCTCTGCTTAAGATTTTCATTGTACCCCAAAGTATGGGTTTAATATGTCTACTTTTTTCCATTTGTCTATTCATTCTTTGTGCACTACCACATTAGACAATTTTTGTAAGTATCATGCAGTGCTGAAATAGACAACATGGGTTTGGTTTAAGAATTCAATTCAATAATTTTCAAATGTATGTCATACATATATTCATATATACATACATATGTATATATGTGCACACATACATATATACAGATTGCTAAATTTTTTTCTAGTTTTGTTTTATATTTATCTACTTTTGAAAGAAGCATGTCAAAATTTCCCAAAATTATTGTTTCCTATTTCCTATAATTTGATTGGCTTTTCCATTAAATATTTAGATGACATGCAAATTTGTGCATATATATTTAGTATCGATAATGTTTCACTATTGGTATTGCCTTTAAATTTAATGTAGCATTATTGCTTATCTCTTCTAACCATGCTTAATTTTTTATCATTGTCTTGTCTCAGTTCAGGATTGTTATTTGTATTTAGCTGGAGCATACTAAATTCTATTCCAATTGCTCTTTTTCATTTTTTACAAATGTATCACCTGTAAAAAACAAAATTTGGGCTGTTCCTTTCTGATCCATTCTGCCACTGTCCTTTCTTTGGTAGATTAATTCAACTCATTGAGATTTCTTGTTATATTGTTCATTTTTTTTACTTCAGATATCATCATATCTTTTTTTTTAAATAATAGCTTTTTGTTTTCAAAATATATGCAAAGATAATTTTCAATATTCACCTGTATTCCAAAATTTTCTCTTTCCCTTTCCCCCAATCCCTTCCCTTAGACAGCAAGTAATCCAAATGGAGGGTAAATACGTACATTTCTTTTAACCATATTTCTATATTTTAACCATATTTCTATATTTATATTTCTGCACAAGAAAAATCAGATTAAAAGAAATGAGAAAGAAAAAAAGCAAGTAAACAACAACAACAAAGGTGGATCTCATAATGATGCAAAAGAGGACCCCATGGTCCTCTTTCTGGATACAGATGGCTGTCTCCATCACAAGTCTATTGAAATTAACCTGCATCTCTTCATTGTTGAATAGAGACAAGTTCATCACATAATCTTTGTTGCTGCTGTGTACAATGTTCTCTTGGTTATACTTATTTAACTAAGCATCAGTTCACATAAATCTCTCTGAAATCGTCCTGCTGATCATTTTTAGAGAACAATAATATTCCATTACATTCATATACCATAACTTATTCAGTCATTTCTCATCTGATGGGCATCCATTCAGTTTCCAGTTCCTTATCACTACAAAAAGGGCTCTACAAACATTTTTGCACTTTTTTATGATTTTGGGGGGGATATAGGCCCAGTAGAGATACTGCTGGATCAAAGGAAATGCACAGTTTGATAGCCCTTTCAGCATAGTTCCAAATAGCTTTCCAGAATGGTCGGATCAGTTCACAACTCTACCAACAATATAACATATCTTTTTATTTTTTGGTAACCCTCATCTCTTTTGAATGAAGAAGAAACAGGAAAAAACGATAAAAAGAAAAAAATCACTAGATTGAATTTGCAATTCATTTTAGTAGTAGTTTAAGACACTTAAAAATGGCTATTTGTGTTGTTTCTCATTTTTCTATCATCTTACAACCAGACTTTTTTGGTGTGACCAAGGGACACTAGTTCTAGACAGATAACTACATCTCTTTTATAGTATCAATTAAAGAGTTGCCATATTTACTCTTAATGAATTTAAAGTTCACTATCCCATCCTGATTTTCTCCAAATGAGCTGTCCTTTATTTGAGTTCCCCATCTTGTGCTTGAGAAACTTTTTTTTTAAACCTATTATTTAATTCTTACTACTTAATCGTACTAAATTTCATTTTATGGCAGATAAGAATATGAGTTTTTGGAAGTTAAAAAGAACCAGTTTGATCCTAAATCAAGAGAAGCATAATGTCTGCTACTGTGGAGGCTAGCCTCTTTAATAACAAGTCAAGTTCACTATACTATAATTTGCAGATTTTAGTCTCTTTTCTCTTTTTAAAATGAGAACATTGATTCTTCTCAATCAGTATCATTTATCCCATTTTCAACCTTCGTCCTAAAATCATATATAATAGTTCTATATCCATACTTGCTAGTTCTTTAAAGCACCCTGGGTTTTAGTTCATTTGGGTCTGGTGACTTGCATTTATTGAGACTATCTAGATTTTTTCTCACTCACTCCCTACTTATCTTTGGTTTTAACTTCTGATTTTCTATTTTCATTACTTCTTTTCCAATCTGAAGATTAATTTCCTTTGGGAGGAAAGAGTCAAGTAATGCTACATTCTCTTCTTCATCCATTATTATCACTTCCTTAACCCCTTCAACTGATCATGGACTTTTTTCAATTTCTTCCAGTATAATTTCTTCCCAGTATAATTTAAGAAGCTATGCTTTTTATTGTTCTCAGTATTTCTTGCCAGGCACATTTCATTCTGAGCTTTATTGTTTCTGATACTATGTACCACTTTTGTATTCATATGTCCCTTATTTGTCATTATTTCCATCTTCTGTACATATTTTTTTTTTTAAATTCTAGGTTGATCAAGAAGTTCCCTCGGTGCCTATATTTGTATCTTTAGATATATCCTCTTTTCCTTAATCAGAATTGTTTCTCCATGCATCTTTAGAATTTCATTCTTGAAAGCTTTCCATTCTTCAGTTAATGACTTTCCTTATTGAATTTGAGACCATTGGATTCTACCTATCATTTCCCCTGACCTTTTGAGATCTGTCCTCCTCAAATTTGGAATATACAATCAGATTATTCATAACTTTCTGATCTTCTATAACAATTTCTAAGGTGGAATGATTACTATTTCCTGAGATGCTCATCAGTTTCTAATTTTAGCACCTTAGATTTAGTTGTACAGTGGAAAGAACACTACTGGCTCTGGAAGCAGAGACCTTTAATTCCTCAGTTTCCTCATCTGTAAAATAAAGGTTTTGGAATAGACAGTTTCTAAGTTGATTTCTAACTTTAAATTCATGTTTTTATAGTTCTATGTCTTCATAGGGAATTATATATCCAGTTCTGAACACTGTATATTAGGAATGACAATGGTTAGTTGGAGATAATACAGAAAACAACCAGCATTGTAAGAGAACCTTGATGAGTGAAGACTGGTTGAAAGAACAGGAAAAGTTTAGCTTAAGGAAAAGGTGGCAGGGCAAGTTGGAAAAAAGGAATGTCAAAGCTGTTTTTGATATGTGAAGGGCTACAGTGTGGAAAAGGGATTAGACTTGTTCTGCTCTGCCCCAGTGACCAGAACAAGAAGCAATGGTTGGAAGTTTCAGAGAAGCAGCTTTGGGTTTAATGCCATAAAAAAAAAACTTCCTAACCCAACTCTCCCAAAATGGTGCACTGCACTAGAGGCAGTGGATCTATCCTCACTGGAGGATTTCTAATAGAGGCTGAATAACCTCTTATTAGTACTAGTGGAGGAGGGATTCCTGTTTAGACATCCTCTGAGGATCCTTTTACCCTTGGATTTGGTGATTCTCAAATAACTTTGTAGCCGATTTCTAGCCCAGAACTAACCCTTCCTCCATAAAGTTCATAGATTTAAAACTCTAGACATTTGCACTTAAAAATTCCAGTTTCTACTACATTTTTTCTTTTATCCATCCTCACAAATATATTTTAAAATAAAGAATAACTCTTCCACTAAAGTCGTTTTTTTTTTTAAGTAAAATACTTGTCATGTATCTTTAAAATTTCAACTTATTTTATTTTTAATTTATGGAATAAAGTAAGAATTTTCATGAAGTGGTATAATAAAAAAAGATTGTACATAAAACTGCAAATATATCATGTACAACTTGCTATTCTTTTCAAATATACGATAAAGTTATTGTGCAAATTATTTTTTGCTTTCTTTTTCTTCCAATGCTCTCTCCACTTCCCTTCCCCTGCCCCAGACATATTGTTTTTACATTATAAACATTTATAGACTACCTCACTCTTTGAGAGATCTATGACAAAGTAAAATAATTATGCAAAACTAGCAACATAGTGATTTCAGCTGAAAATGCACGAAGCATTCAACATCTACAGCACTACCCCTGTCTCTCTATTTTTTAAATGTTTGCAAAAATTGAAATATATTTTGTCTACCTTTCAGCCCTCTAAAAATGAGAAAAGAAAGACAACTTTCTTACAACAAATACACATAGTCAAGCTAAACAAATTCCCTCATTGGCTGAATACAAAACCACAAATGTCTTTTTTTGCAACCTAAATTCCTATCTCTCTGTCATGAAGACCATGTTTGATAATCAGTCCTCTGAAATTATGTTGGTCATTGCTTTGATCATGGTTCTTACAGCTTTTAAAGTTGTTTGTCTTTATATCACTTTACTTTATATATTGTTATCCTGGTTCTGCTCATTTTATTCTTCATCAGTTATTAAAATACTGATGCTGTAGTACACTTTTTTTCCTCTGGTTCTGTTTTATTTCACCCTGCAGCAGTTCATATGATTCTTTCCATATCTTTTTGAAAGCATCTTTTTCCTCATTTTTTTCAGCACAATAGTATTACATCACATTCATATATCACAATTTATTTAGCCATTCCTCAATTGAGGGACTTCTCTTTACTTTTCAGCTATTCAGCCACCGTAAAAAAAAAGAATTTCTATAAATATTGTTGTACATATAGGATCTTTTCCTATTTATTTGGCCTTTTTTCTTGGGAGAAGGAGGAGTTATCAGTAGTAATATAGCTAAGTCAAAGGCAATGAACTGTTTAGGAATTCTTTTATGTATAATTCCAAATTGCTTTCTAAAGTAGAAGCACTAGAGTGGTTGTTTCAATTCAAAAGTCCACCAACATAATATCAATTTTCCTATTTTTCTGCGACCCCTATACCATGTCTTTCTTTCTTTTTTGGTCATTTGCCCAGGAATTGTGAGGTAGAATCCCAGAATTCCTTTAACTTAAACTTTAATGAATTATCATCAATATGAAGACTACCCATGATTTCAAAGATTGATTATAGGAATGATGAATATAAGGTACAGAAAAAGATATATGTTTTTGTCTGTAGCTATTGAGAGAATTTGCATTTCTTTAAATAGTACTAGTTTGGAGCATTTTCTAATATAGTTACAGACTGAATTTCTTCCTTTGAGAACTGTCTGTTCTAATACCCTTAGACCATTGATCAGTTAGGGAATGGCTCTTATTCTTATAAATCTTGTTCAATTCCTAAATATATCTTAGAAATGATAGTTCCACCAACATCTTACTTGATGAATGGAAGTAATCGTGGGTTTTCAGAAACTAAACCAGTAGAGTACATACTCTGCCAAGAGCCTCTAAGCTGGAAGGATTTCAAGTTTGGGTCTAAGAATAGATCATACCCTGTTTTCTGAGAATGAATCCTAGCTAGGCCTAGAGATCTTTGACATAAGTGTTAACTGCAGGGTGATGAGTTTTCCAGCACTGGCAATCTCAAAAATTGTTTACAACATTATCAATCTGTATTGTTCTCTATAGGTTATAGCTCTTTCAACTATTGAAGCATACTTTGTGGAGATAACAGGAAAAAAACTTTTACACCCTCTTAGGAAGGCAACATAGCAGAGAGGCTATGTAATATGGTGGGTTTAGAGTCAGGAAAAGCTAGGTTTGAATTTTTTCAGACAGTTATTAACTCCATGATACTGCCCAGGTCAGTTTGCCTCTCTCATCCTCTGTTTCCTCATCTGTCAGATGGGGACAATACCAATATCTCTTATACAGTTTGATGTTTTCTTTTTTGATTTTTGGTTTTTTTTTTCACAAATCCCAAATGAGATAATTGTGAAAGTGCTTATAACTCTTAAAGCATTATGTAATCATGAGTTATTTTTCTTAATCTTCACTCCTCTTTCAATTCCTTGCAGAATCAAGATATCTTGATTACCCTCTCCTTTTGTATGCTCTTCCTTTTCATTTCCCTAGGTTTCCCTTCTTGTCTTGTATTCATTTTCTTCTCTTTCTCCTTTTAATCTGGAAGTATTGGCATTTCCTAAGGTCCTGTCTTTGTTCCTTACTCTTTCTTTGTGCTTTTTCTCCCTTGATGACAGAATTCCACCCGTGGTTTGGATTATCATCTCAATGTAGATTCCTCCAAAGCTTTATGTCTAATCCTGATCTCTCCTCCAAGCTCCAGTCTCACCTCTCCAAATCTATCCTTACTGGATATCTTTATTTGGTGTTCACAAAGAGGTTTCAAATTAATGGTAGCACAGTACTATGGAAAGAGCTCTGGCTCTGGAGTTACAATTCATGAGGTAAAATCCTACCCCTTCCTCTCTTTACCCCTTCTAAGGATGGTTACATTGTCATCTCAAATAAGCCATTTAACTTTCCTGGGCTTCAGTTTCCTTGTCCATAAAATGGGGGAGGGTTTGGCCTAATAGTTTCTGAATTCCTTCCTAGCTCTACATCCATGATTTTATTCTAAGCCAGAATTTGTCTTTCTTCTCTATACTTTATTACTTGAATTAATGTCACCCCAATCTCCATTTCACTGAGGCTCAAAATTTTAGGGTCATTTTTTTAATGCACTCAGAGAAGAAAAGGCATTCAGAGCTCATATTCCCACCTGTGCCAGAATAGAACAACTTCCTAAATATCAGGAAAAGATCATTCCGCTTCTGCTTGAAGACCTTCAGGGACTGGCAACCTACTACTTCCTGAAGTAGCCCACTTTGCTTTGAGAAAGCTTGATTTGTTTGGTTGTTTTCCTTGCATCAAATCAACATCTGCTCTTCCACAACTTCTGTCTGTTTATTCTAATTCTTATCTTCTGGCTAAGTAGAATAACTCTAATCCCTACATTTCTCACAAGCTGCTCTTTAGTAACTAGATTCCATCATAGTCCTAGTAAACCTCATCACCAAGAAATTCATCATCCTGAGAGACTGTATCAGCCTTAAAATTCATACTTCATCACTTCTGCTTCTCTGCCTTTTAGGCAGAGAAGAGCTGAGGCTAGAGCAAAGAATTCCCTCAAAGCCTCCATTTAAAGAGATATCTGAAGCCAGCTACCTCTTCATTTTCCCTCAACTACATTCTTTTGTGCTAGATACCTTCCCTTCATCTCCTCCTCCCTTTTCAACTTTATTTTGGGTATAATCTTCTTCCATTAAGCTCCTTGAGGGCCAGGACTATATTTATGTCTATCATCTATCTATCTATCTATCTATCTTTCTTTCTATCAATCTATCATCTATCTATATTATTATTATTTTATCATTTCAGCATTTCACATAGTAGGCAGTTAATAAATGTCCATTGACTTACTTACTAAATAAATAAATAAATACACTTGAAAACTGTTATAATGATCTCTCTAAGTCTTCAGTTCGTTTACATCACCCTAATATGGCATGGTTTCTATTCTTCTCACCAACCTAGTGATACTGCTTTTGGTATATCCAGTTAATTCTTCATTTCCCATTCCCTCCAAAATGTGGTATCCACCCTAAAACTAAATAAAGCAGTGATCATCAAAACTATTTGGTAGTGGCTAAGAAATAGAATAGTTGATCAGTATAATAGGTTAAGCTCACAAGACACAATAGTTAATGACTATTGTAATCTAGTGTTTGATAAACACAAAGATACATTATATTGTTGGAGTTGTGAACTGATCCAACCATTCTGGAAAGCAATTTGGAACTATGCCCAAAGGGCTATCAAACTATGCAAACCATTTGATCCAGCAGTGTCTTTATCTGAGATCCCAAAGAGATCATAAAAAGGGAAAAGGACCTACATGTGCAAAAATATTTTCAGCAGCCCTTTTTATAATGGCAAAGAATTGGAAACTGAGTGGATGACCCTCAGTGGGAGAATGGCTGAATATGTTATGATATATGAATGTTAAGGAATGATTAAGCAGGATGATTTCAGAAAGACCTGGAGAGGCTTACATGAACTGATGCTAAGTGAAATGAATAGAACCAAGAGAACGTTGTACACAGCAACAACAAAGATTATGTGATGAGCAACTGTGATGGACTTGGCTCTTTTCAACAATGATGTGATTCAGGCCAATTCCAATAGACTTGTGATGGAGAGAGCCATCTATATGCAAAAAGAAGATGGTGGGGACTGAATTTTGGATCGCAACATGGCATTTTTACCTTTTTTGTTTGCTTGCTTTTTTTCTCTTTCTCATTTTTTCCCTTTGTGATAAGATTTTTCTAGTGCAATATGATAAATGTAAACACATGTACCTTAGAATTGCACGTGTTTAACATAAATTATTTGCTGTTTAGGGGAGGAGATGGGGGGAAGGAAAAATTTGGCACACAAAGTTTTTGCAAGGATGCATGTTGAAGACTATCTTTGCATATATTTTGGAAATAGAGAGCTACTTTTTTTTAAGCTTTGGCTTTGAGGCACAGAAAGCTTCAGAAAGAGGAGTTGTTCCTTATTTCTTTTTTTCTAACAAATTTATTTCTTTTTAATATACATTACTTTATGAATCATGTTGGGGAAGAAGAATCAGAGCAAAAGGGAAAAACCATTGAGAGAGAAAAAACAGGAAAAAAGTGAATATAGAATGTGTGTAGATTTATATTCACTCTCCTTAGTTCTTTTTCTGGATCCAGGTGACATTTTCCCCATTTTACCATTTGACCATTTTTTATGGACCATTTGAATATTGAACCACTGAGAAGAATCAAGTCTTTTATAGTTGATCATCACACATTCTTGCTGTTATTGTATACAATGTATTCCTGGTTCTGCTTGTTTCACTCAGCATCAATTTATATAAATCTTTCCAGGCCTCTCTAAAATCAGTTTGTTCATCATTTTTAATAGAACAATGATATTCCATTATCTTCATATACCACAACATGTTTGATCATTCCCTCGTTACTCATTTTCCAATTCTTTGCTACCACAAAAAGAGCTGCTACAAACATTTTTGTACATGTGAGTCCTTTTCCCTTCTTTAACTGCTGGATAGAAGGATATGCACAATTTTAGCCCTTTGTATAGCCCTTTGGGCATAGTTCTAGATTGTTCTGCAGAATGGTTAGATCATTTCATAACTCTATCAACAACACATTATTAGTGTCCCAGTTTTCCCACATCTCCTCCAACATTTATCATCTTTTCCTGACATTTTAGCCAATCTGAGAGGTGTGAGGTGGTACCTCAGAGTTGTTTTAAATTGTATTTCTCTGATTGTTTTAGAGCATTTTTTATATCATTATAGATGGCTTTAATTTCATCAACTGAAAATTGTCTAGTCATGTCCTTTGACCATTTATCAATTGGAGAATGACTTGTATTCTTATAATTTGATGCCGTTCCTTATATAATTTAGAAATGAGACACTTATCAGAAACACTGGCTGTAAAGATTTTCCCCAGCTTTGTTCTTCTCCATTTAATCTTGTTTCTATTGGTTTTGTTTGTGCAAAAGCTTTTTAATTTAGTGTAATCAAAATTGTCCCTTTTGTCTTTCATAATGTTCTCTATTTCTTCTTTGGTCATAAATTCCTTCCTTCTCCAAAGATCTGATAAGTAAATGTCCTTTATTTCTAATGTCCCTGTCAGTGCTAAAATATATAGACTAAGTTCTTAATAAATACTTTCTGAATTAAATATGAAAAAAGCGGTGTCCAGAATAAAAGCAATAGCTTGTATTTCTTTAATATCTTCTACATGCCAGGCACTGTACTAATATCTTTACAAATATTATCTCATTTGATACATGAGGAAACCAATGCAAATAAAGATTAAATGATTTTCCTGAGTTAGTGATTAAGGGTGGATTTGAAACTGGGTCTTCCTGATTTTAGGCACTAGGTTCAAGACCTCTGAACTCAATTCCATATTTGTTTTATTGGGGTGTAGGCAAGAAATAGTACAGTTGGACTATCACTTCCCTCAATGAGGATGTTGCCCTGTCTTGAGGAAGCATAGATCCAAGTTAGCTATTTAAACTACCAAAAAATAAAATTTGTATCCATATATCTATCTCCTATTTTTTTCTTTTTTTCACTGTAGTGAGCACTACACAATTTCTAATTCTGTATGACTCCTTCTTCAATTTTATTCCATTCATTTTGACAAGCATTTTCTAAAAATTTAACATGTGCCAGGCACTATACTTGGCACTGAGGTAATGAGGACAAAACAAGCAAACAAAAAACAGCTCTTGCCCTCAACCAGTCAAGTAAAATATTGGTAAAAAGAAGGGAAAGAGTAGATCCAAGATGGCAGAGTACAGAAAGCACTAGCTGAGTACTCCCATCTTCCCCCTCCAAATTTCAACATAATACCTCAAATTGAATTCTGGAGTGTCAGAATTTACAAATGGTCAGAGTGAGACATTCTTTCAGCCCAAGACAATTTAAGAATTTGGAAAGAGATCTGTGACACAGGGGTGATAGCTCATCCAAACTTTGGGAGTAAGAATTCATTATTTAACAAAAATTGTAGGGAAAAGTGGAAAGCCATTTGGCAGAAACTAAGTATAAACCAATATCTTACACCATATACCAAGATAAGGTCAAAATAGATAAATGACTTAGACATAAAGGGTGATATCATAAATAATTTAAGGAAGAATGGAAAAATGCACCTGTAAGATAAGGGAAGAGTTTATGGTCAGACAAGAGGTATAGAAGATTACAAAAAATAAGATAAATAATTTTGATTACACAAAATTAAAAAGCTGTTGTACAAACAAAATTATTACAGCCAAAATTAGAAAGAAAACAAACTGGGAAAACATTTTTATCCCAAAGTTCTCTGATAAAGGCCTCATTTCTCAATTATATAGGTAATGAGCCAAATTTATAAGAATAAATACCATTTTCCAGTTGAAAAATCATCAAAGGATATGAACAGGCAGTTTTTGGAAGAAACAGTCAAAGCTATCAATAATCACATGAAAAAAGTGTTCTAAATCATTACTAATTAGAATAATCTAATTGCACCAAATCAAAGTAAAAGGACCCATGCGTACAAAAGTATTTATGTGATGACCAAAAAATGGAAATCCAAGAAATGTCCAACAATTCAGTAATAGTTGAACAAATTGTGATATATGAATGTGGTAAAAGACTATTGTGCTGTAAAAAATGAAAAGCAGTATGATTTCAGAAAAACCCGGAGAGATTTACATAGACTGATGCAAAGTAAAAGGAGCAGGACCAGGAAAACTTTATACGTAGTAACAATAATATTAAATAGATTATTATCTGTGAAAGATTTAGCTACTCTGTTCAAGACAATGATTAAAGACAATTCTAAAGGACCCATGATGAAAGATACTATCTACTTCCATAGAAAGTACTGATGAGTTGAATGCAGAATAAAGCATACTTTTAAAACTTTATTATTATTGTTTTATTTTATTGGTGTTTTATTTTACAACATGACTAATATGGAAATATATTTTATATGACTTTACATGTATAATACTAATACTAATCAAGTTGTTTGTTTTCTCAAAGCAGGGAAGAGAAAGGAGGGTGGAAGAGAATTTGGAATTCTAAATTTCAGAAAATTACAATTGAGAAATATTCAATTGTGTGTGTGTGTGTGTGTGTGTGTGTGTGTAGGAATGGGAGAAGTCTAGAATAAAGAAATCCATTGAGGACATCTTTACTATGCCCTAAACTATTTGGCTTTCCCGACTGTGAACTAATGTTCTATCACAGGCTGTAGGACTACCTTACACCTGAGAGATCATATTGCAGATGAAGAAACTGAATCTCAGAAAAGTTAAGTGATTGCTCAGGATCACAGAGGTTATAAATAGCAGAATCAGGATTCAAATCCAACTCTTCTGATTTCATATTCCAATTCTCTTTTCAACATATCACATTTAAACCAGCTCAATTAAATTATATCCTCTCCTTTCTTTCAAGTCAGTCCAAAGACTCTGCCCAGTTCTTACCACAACAAATGTGTTTTCTCTTTTGTCTACATGAAAGATCCTTATTTAATTCATATTTTGGGCTTAGGTAACTTCCTGGATCTTGATCAAGTGACATAATATATTTAAGTGCTTTGTAAATCTTAAAATGCTATATAAATGTCAGATTTTATTAATATTGAATTAAATAATAGTTAACATTTATGTAGTTCTTTGAGGTTTACAAAGCACTTTACATATATTATTTTATTTGATTCTTATAATGACTCGGTGATGTATGTGCTATTATCATCCCCATTTTACAAATGAGAAAACCGAGGCTCAGAAAAGTACAATGACATGACCAGGATCATACAACCACTACATATGTGAAGTAGGATTCAAGGACAGGTCTCCCTGAGTCCAAGTCTAGCAGTCTATCTTCCATATCACTTAGCTTTACCCAACAGCATTAGGATGTAGATTGAAAGGACTTCAGAGGCCATCTAGACCAACCCCATCATTTTACAGGAAATCGAGGCCTAGGAAAATGAAATGATTTCCTCAAGATCATGCAAACAGAAAATGGCTGAATCAGGATTTTACTAGGTTGCTTTCTATATGACCATACCTTTATACCATCTTTGTCCAACAGAATTCTGATTGATGCTGTTCAATCAGAATTCTGTTGGACAAAGCTGGTATTTCTACTTTCTCTGTGTCCTGGAAAAGGGAGACTCCAAAGAGCACTTGTTGATGAAGGAACAGACCATTCAGAGATGAGATTCATAGGATCACTCAAGAAAAAAGTGCTTCAGAGTAAAAAGTCTCACCAACTCAGGAAGAAATTTTTTGCCTTTGCTTTTGTTTTCATTGCCATTGCTCATTAATGGCCTTTTGGAATAATGGGTGCTTCTGGGTAAATGAGAATGATTTTATCTGAAAGTCCCTGACATTCCTGAGGGATGAGAGAGATTCTTTGTATAAGGGCTATTGTTGAGAAAGAGAAAGAAAGAAAGAAAGAAAGAAAGAAAGAAAGAAAGAAAGAAAGAAAGAAAGAAAGAAAGAAAGAAAGAAAAGAAAGACAAAAAGGCAAAAAGAAAGAAAGAAAGAAAGAAAGAAAGAAAGAAAGAAAGAAAGAAAGAAGAAAAGAAGAAAGGAAAAAGGAACAGAGAGAAGGAAGGAGGGAGCTAGAGGAAGGAAGGAAGGAAGGAAGAAAAAAGGTAGGAAGAAAGGGAGGGAGGAGGGAAGGAGGGAGGAAGGGAAGGGAGGAGGAAAAGAAGGAGGGAAGGAAGGAAGGAGGGAGGGAGGGAAGGAGGAAAGGAAGGAAGGCAACAAGAAAGTAAATAAGGGAGAGAGATAGGGAGGGAGGAAGGAACTAAGGGAAGGAGGGAGGGAAAGAAACAACTCAGAAAGAAAAATGAAAGGAAGGAAGGCAAAGAAAGAAAAAAAGAAAAAAAATCAGTTATTAAAAAAATAAGCCTACAATCTCAAGAAATAATCAAATGCTAAAAAATAAATAAATAAAGCTTGCTTGGGCCTGCTGCCCTGTGCTAGCCACCTCCAGGCAACCCCCAACGGGCACTCGCCTTGCCTGCCTGGGGAATCTCCAATCTCCTAGAAGAAAAGGATAAAACAACACAAATTCTCCAGGAGCCTCATTATTCAAACAGTTCCAGGAGCTGCTGTGGACTGCGGTGACTTTGGGAGACACACAATCTTATCTCCAGGGTGAATAGGACCATTTGTTGTTTACTGTCCAGGAGAGCAGGGGTTTCACAAAAAGAACTGGAGAACTCTGAGAAGGGAGCCAAGAGCAAGCAGCTGATCTAAAAATCCTCCTAGCAAACAATGGCAGCTCCCTAGATGAGCTGCAGCCCCTTCCGAAAACAAAAGCACCGGCAGAGGAAATTGGTCTTTTGTGGTTCTGGCAGAAGGAACCTTGATAAAAGCTGGCCTGTTCCCGACCCTTCACCTACCATGCAAACGAAAACTCAAACTTGGCAGGAGCTCGGAAAAAGTTTGGTGGGCTATTTATAAAAGTTGATCTGGACTCATTGGGAGCTCCCGGGAGCCCTCGCCCACCGGGGGTTAGCCTGGACTTGGCTCCAGGCCCCTTTTGGGGGCTGGCTGCTCAACTCTCTCCTTCCTTATCCCACCCATGGCCCACAGTGGCTTGTGGTCTCTCTTATCCTTGCCTTGGCCAATCCCAGAAGAGGTTTCTGGGTCCCAAGGGATTCTGAAGTTTCCTTAATGTTTTTTTGAAGTTGGTCTATAAGTAAAAACTTGCCTGGAACTTGGAAGTGGGTGGGCCCCAAATCCTGCCCTTATTTGAACTGGTCTGACTGTCCTCATCCTGGACACTTGTTCAGGACAGGAAAACATAGAAGGGGTATAAACCCCTAAGGAAATTTGGACACCAGCCCTTCTCCTTTAAGGGAAACTGCTAGTGTTTCCCTCACCCTCCCTAGTCCTGACCTTTTCCCCCTTTCCATCCCTAAGACTCTAGAGTGAAGGGTCTTGCTTTTTAGAAAATATGTTAATGGCTATTTCTATATATTTGGTTTCTTTTTATTTTCTACTTTTAATAACATTATCCTGAAAAGGAGCTCATAGGCTCCATTAGATAGCTATGAGATCTATCACATACATATATAGGCACACATACAAAGTTAAGAACCCCTAATGTAGACAGTTCCAAGTAAATTCTAATAAAAACATGACTTTCAGAGTTACCTATGGCCTCCTCCCTCCTCCCCATCCCTATTACAAAGTATGACATTATATTTGATTTCCAATGTTCCTTAAAACAAGCCTTGGAATTTTTGGTTTTACTGACCTAATATATTTGCAGATTTGTTTTCCCTTTCCTATATCAAATTAGAAGTTGTGGCAAGTTCTAATGATCTTGTGATGAAGAGAGCCATTTACACCCAAAGAGAGGACTGTGGGAACCAAGTGTGGATCACAACATAGTATTTTCACTCTTTTTGTTGTTGTTCACTTGGATTTTGTTTTCTTACTCATTTTCTTTTCTTTTTGGTCTGATTTTTCTTATGCAGCAAGATAATTGTTTACTTATATTGGATTTAACATGTATTTTAATATGTATAACATATATTGGACTGCTTGCCATCTAGGGGAGTGAGTGAGGGAAAGGAGGAAAAATTTGGAACAAAACGCTATGTAAGGGTCAATGTTGAAAAATTATCTGTACATATGTTTTGAAAATAAAAAAAACTTTAATAAAAATAATATTTTAAAATGGCAAGAGGGCTAGTTAACCAAAGGAAACTGAACCCAATTTATCATGAGAATTAGACTTGGGTATTGGAAACCTATTATCATGGCATATTTTGGATAACTTTCACTATTTGAATTTTGTACGGATGCTTTCTGTAAATTTTGTCCTTAAGTAGCAAAGTAAGGCCATTCAACTATGCTTCAGGCTAATATGTCAAGTTAGGAGGTGTAGTAGGCACCAGGGACTCCAGACACTAGGGAGATTCTGGTAGCTGCTGTCTACCACATATTGTTCCTCAGACCCTGTGGATGTTCAGACCTACTCACATGTAGTCATGCTTTATTAAGATGGACCTGGGACTCAGTTATGTAGATGCTTTGCAGCCCCACTTAAGCTGTATCTAGGGATGCTGAAGAATTTGTTCTCTTAGTGAATGGAAGCAGAAAGCAAGATTACATCAGTCTACCAGAAAGTAAAAATTTAGTGTGTATTATGTGCTGTGCTAGGCTGGAGATATAAGTACAAAGAAGACTCAGAACCAAGAATTAATGATGTTGATGCAAATTCCTAGGCTTTTAGGCATATAGATTTAGAGCTGAAAGGGGCCTTAGAGGTTATGTTGTCCAAGTCCATCATATTACAAATGAGGAAACAAGAAGGTTAAATATCTTGTCCAAGGTCATGTAGTCAGTAGCTGAGATGGGATAATATAAAAATAGCTAGTATTTATATAGTCTATGTCTCAGGCATTGTGCTAAGCATTTTAAGGATATTATTTCATTTGATCTTCACCATATCCCCAGGAGGCAAGTGCTATTATTATCCCCATTTTGTAGTTGAGGAAACTGAGGTTAAATGAACTGATGCTCAGGGTCATACAGTAAGTGTTTGTGGCTACCTTTGAACTCAGTTCTTCTGATGCCAAGCCCAGCATTTTATCCACTGACCTATGTAGTTGCCTCCAACACATACCCCCAAAACATTTTATATACACTTATAGTAGCATAACAAAATAATTAGTACTTACAAGCGCCAATTTTATGTTTACTGTGCACCCACTGGAGGCAACTAGATGGTTAAGCAGATAGATTGATTGAACTAGAGTCAGAAAGACCTGAATTCAAATTTGTCCTCAAATATTTAATAGCTGTGTGACCTTGGACAAGTCATTGGCTAAGGCTGAGGGTACTTTAATCTATTGGAGAAGGAAATAGCAAACCATTCCAGTATTTTTATCGAGAAAAACCTTCAATGGCATTATCGTGCTATGATCCATGGGATCACACAGATTCAGACATGACGAAATGGCTGAAGAGCAGCATGTGTCTGCTAGATAGATATAAAATGTTTTAAGATATAGACCTTGACATCATTGGAGCATATGGTTTGAGACAAAGCAGGAAGGAACAAATATCACGGCCATTTCTGGAGTTGGGGTGGAGAGAAAAGATGAATCAGGGTCAGGATAAATCCTGCTTATTTTTATCAAATCAAGTTAAAATGAATTTCAAGGGAAAATGTTTATAGTAAGCATTTTGGTAGAGATAAAGAACTGGAAACTGAGTGGATGCCCATCATTTGGGGATTAGCTGAATAAGTTATGGTATGTGAATATTATGAATATTATTGTTCTGTAAGAAATGATCAGCAGGATGATTTCAGAAAGGCCTGGAGAGATTCACATGAACTGATGCTGAGTGAAATGAGCAGGACCAGGAGAACACTGTACACAGTAACAAGAAGATTATGTGGTGATTAACTGTGATGAACTTGTCTCTATTCAACAATGAGATAATTCAGGCCACTTCCAATAGATTTGTGATAGAGAGAGCCATTCGCAGCCAGAGAGAGGGCTATGGGAACTGAATGTAGATCACAACATAGTATTTTCACCTATTTTTGTTGTTTGCTTGCTTTTTTCCATTTTGATTTTTCCCCCTTTGATCTGATTTGTCTTATGCAACATGATAAATGTGGAAATATGTTTAGAAGAATTGCACATGTTTAACCTATACTGAATTATTTGATATTTAGGGGAGGAGTGTGGGAGGAAGAAAAATTTGGAACATGAGGTTTTTCAAGGAACACAAACAAAAAGCTATTGTTAAATTTTTTTAAAAGAATTAAAAGACTGAGCTCAAACAATAACAAGAACAAAGAATGAATTGCAAGGGAGAAACAACCTTATAAAAGGAGGGAAACAAACATTTATTAAACTCCTATTGTGCTAAGCACCTTACAAATATGATCTCATTTAATTTTCAGAACAATCCTGTGAAGTAGGTGCTATTGTTACCCCCTTTTTATAGTTGAAGAAACTGAGATTAGGTAATTAATAACAATAGCTAACATTTACATAACACATTTACCAAGCTTGATTCTCACAATAACTCTGGTTGGAATAATGCTAATATTATCCACATTTTGCAGAAGAGGAAACTGAGGCAAACAGGAGCTAAGTGATTTGCTCAGGATCACCACACTACTAAATTTTTCACTCCAGGTTTGAACTCTGATATTCCTTACTCCAGGTCCAGAGCTCTATCCACTGTGCCATGTAGCCATCTCTAGGCAACAGAGAACCTAAACTTGTGGAGCTGAGGCTGATAGCATTATGGCCAGCTAGCCAGGCCTGGCATCTTGTTGAGTTCTGATAGCAAATATAAAAGCCTGAGGTATTTTAATTACCCAATAGGTGGGAGATTCCCCCTCCATTTCCAAACTTCTCCATCTCCTTTCCCCCTTCCCCATCACACAGTTCATCTTCCCTGAGTCTCTGCTCCTGATCTATATAGCTACATTACTGTTTACCAAAAGTTCCATTATTCCAATCTACCATTAACTTAGATATGGCTGTAGTGGAATGTTGACTGTGGCTTTGGAATTAAAGATACTGGGTTAAAATCTTTGTGGCTCTGCTACTCCTTATAATCTTTGGATATTTGGCAAACTCATCTCACCTGACTGGGTCTCACTTTCCTTATCTGTAAGGGGATTGAGCTAGTTGATTTCTAATATGCCTTCCAGCTCCATGACCCTATAATACTAGGACATCTCTCAGCCTCAGTTTTCTCATCTGTAAAACAAGATTAGATCTCATGATCATAATCTCTAATGATCTTTTATTAGTGGCTAATTAAAGAGATTCACTTATGTGACTTATGAGTCTCAGCTCCACAAAAATGTATACTGAAGTGAAAATGGTATAATCATTCTTTAAGTACTCAGAGGTGGGCTGGGGTAATAGTGGAAGTCTTCATGAAGGAGGTGAGAATGAACTTAGTCATTAAAGAAAGAGTAGGGCATGGACAATCAGAGAAGAAAAAAGACAAGACTTCTTAAGGTACAATGAATAGACAGTTCTAACTATTGCAGCATATATGGCACATGTGCATGATACATGTAGGGAATTGGTGGCAGATGGGGTTACAAAGTGATATCAGAGCTATATTGTGGATGAAATGGAACATTAAGAACCTTAGTGGCCAATTGCTAGGGATGATGTAGAAGGATTCATGAAATTTAAGGAAAGGATTAGACTACTTACCTCTGAGGTACTTTTAATTCTGAGATTTTAAAATGCTATTATTAAAGAGCAAGTAGCAGAGATTAGGGATGGATTCTGAAGAGTCAAGACAAATAGGGGAGGGTGGTATGGAATATTACTCCTATTCCCATGTCTTCCTTTTGAAGTCACTTTAGAGAAAACTGTTGCTTAATATAATGTCTGATAGCGATGATAGGAGAAGACAGAAAATACCCATTCTTTTTCCTTCATAGGGAAACAATTCTAAAATGAAATTCAAAGCTCATTTCCTTATTCTTGTCCCAGTAAAGTTAGTTAGGATTGGAGCAGGAACTAGAACCTGTGAATGACTCATTCTCTCTGTCTCTCCTAGTCTCTGTCTCTTTGTGTGTTTCTCTGTATTGTTTTCTCTGTTTCTTTGTCTCTTTCTCTCTGTCTGTCTCTCTCTGTGTGTATGTGTGTCTATCTCTATTTCTCTGTTTGTCTCTGTCTGTCTTTGTCTCTCTGTCTCAATTTCTCTTTTCTTCCTCCTTTAATTTTGGTGCTGAACTAACTTCTTGTAGTAATCAAAAGTGTTACTTACATTACAATCGATATAGACAACTTTGCCATATGCAAAATGCCTCATTTGAGCCTCACAGAATTGCCATGAAATGAAAGAGGGAAGATTTCATTTCATTTCATAAAGAAAATCATTCTCAATAAGTGATGGAACCAAGGCCTGAACCTATCCTCTAACTCAAAGGACAATGTTCTTTTCACTGAAAGAGAGGAAGACCAATGGAGAGCTAGAAATAGAGTTGAATAACATTCATAAAATGAGCTAAGATTATGCTTATAAATCTAGACAAGCAATCTGATATAATGGAAAGAGAGGACTCTTAGTCCTCTCTAAGGACTAAAGTTTGGATTTAGTATTAGATGACTTGCCTTTGAATCCTGGTTCATTGTAATTGTGTCATCATTTAACTTCTGTGGCCTCAGTTTTCTCATCTGTAAAATGAGAGGTTTTGAAGAGATGAACTATCAAGGCTCCTATCAGCTCTGAAAGGTATGATCTTGCAAATTGAATGAGTTTCTAAGCAAAGTAAGCCACTGCTATCCTTTCCCTCTCTTCCCACACTTTCCTCTGAGAAAAAAACAAACAAACCACACAACACACACATAAATTTATGGGCAGTAAGGAAAAAATACCCAATTGTTCTTTGGGGTCATTGTGCCCTAGCATTATAAGGGATCCAAAGTTTCGTGGAGTTGTCTCTAGGGCCTCAGGTGTATCACACAGATTGGAAGTTTGAATCTAGAAAAAATTGTGAACTTAACAAGATTTATTTTTGGCACCACCCTGACTCCCCCATGGGTGTTCTTCTTCCTCATCCTCATTCCCTTTCTGTCTTCCCTATCTTGTGTCTTGTTCCTCTTAGCTTGCTGTCAGCTAATCTATGGCTAAGGAGATAGCTGATGCACCTTGTAGCGTTATCCTATCTAGTGACATCTATATTTTCATTGGCGTCATAGAGGACCAAAATACTTTTCAAATCTCTCAGTGTGGGTCTCTCTGTGTGTCTCTATCTGTCTGTTTCTCATCTCTCTCTCTCTCTGTCTCCCTCCCTCCCTCACCCATCTCTCTCTGTCTCTGTCTGTCTCTCATCTCTCTCTCTGTGTTTCTCTGCCTCTCTGTGTCTATCTCTCTGTGTGTATCTGTCTCTGCCTGTCCCTGTCTGTCTCCCCTTTTCTCTCTCTCCCTTCCCTTTCTCCCCCCTCCTCTCTCCCTCTCTCTTTCTGTTTCTGTCTTTCTCTGTATCTCTCTGAGTCTCTCTCTCTCTGTCTTTCTTTCTCTCTGCCTCGGTCTCTGTCTCTCTCTCTTAATAGTGAAATGTAAATACTGTGATCATCATTTAAGAAGATAATGGGAGTCCAGACGCCCTTCCTGATATCTTTTGAAGTCATACTATGTTAGTGTTATCCCACCTTGCCATTTACTAAGACCAACCTTCCTGGATGTAAGTAACTTGGTCCTTTAGTTTGTGGGGACCCTGAGGTATCTTTTGAAAGTGGCTCTAGAGAATTGGGTGCTGAGTCAGGGGAAGTCGGTCCCTCCCGTGCTGGTGTCACAGACTTGGCTGCAGACCTGAACCATCTCTGGTGCAATCTCTCCTCCGCCAGCGCCCCTCCACGTTCACTTTCCACAGCATCTATTAATGATAAAAGTCCCTGTGGTTTATAATTACCAGTTTGACAAGTTCAGGAGTTCTCTGTTAATTATTATAATTAGCTTTCACTCAGTGCGGCTTCGGGAGTTTAACAACAATATTAACAACGGGAGGACGACGATCAGGAATCAACTACAAAGAGTTGACTAGAAAGAATTCCTTCTGACTGTCACGAAAACTTATTAATGAAGGAGAAAACCATGTGCGGCTTCTCTCTGTCTTGCTTAACTCAGCTATTGGCTCTAAAGTTGCCTTAGGGGATTAAAAACAACTGTTGCTGCCTGTGCTTTCAACCCCCGGTTTTAAAATCGACCAAAAAGGGAAAGAAAGAAGCCGGGAGATGAGGAGCTGTCAGGATCTGTCCAGCCCCTGAATTTCAGAAATAGAGCAGAGGCTCTGGTCAGGGAGAGAGCACAAATTGAAGCCATGATATCTCCCTGAGGTGACTTAGCAGAGCAAGTGACTTTCACTGAGAAGGCCAAGCCAAGTTACCATATCTGAAACAAGGGATGAGTAGAGGGAGAGAGAATCTTTGGAGAAGGGGCAAAGCTTGTAGCATATGGTGAAGTGGATAAAGTCTGTGAGAGGAGTAGAGCACAGAGCTCCCCTGATCCCCATGGGAAAAGGCACCAGCTCTGGATCCTGGGTTCAAATCCAGCCTCTGAAATTTGTGATGACCCGTTAGCACCCTGGATACTTTAGAATCAGCCAGAGTCACGATAAGCAAATGTCCTTGATTTTTATTCTTGGTGGAGGTGAACAGAATGGCAATATGAAGTGAGAGCAATGACGACAGGAATCCGCCAGGAGTGGCTTGGCTTTCTCACTCCACCCTCCTCCACCCAATCTCCTGTACAACAGATAGAGCCCTCACAGAATGGTGGGGCGGCCATTTTCCAAGCAAATGCTAATAGAGTATTGGCCAATTGGTAATTAGCCTTAAGTGCTCGGATCTCAGGGCATCAACTCAGTTTCAACCCATTAAAGAAATTTATTACCTTTGTGACCTTGCAATCTTTAACTAACTTTTATCTTGCTGAAGAAAGTGGAACCCGAGTCCTGTGAGTTTGAGGGAAATGTTGTTTATACATAAATGAAGCTCTAAAACCAAGGAAATAGAACCATGGAGGCTTATACCTTAGAATAATTATCATAATTTTTTTTTACTTCTTTAAAAATTTTAACATTCAATATATTCTTTTGCTGAAGTCACTTATTTTAAACATTTTGGATTACCTTCACAAGATTTTGACATATATTTTGCAATTCTTTTTATTTTTGTTTTTTTGCTGAGGCAATTGGGGTTAAGTGACTTGCCCAGGGTCACGCAGTCAGGAAGAGTTAAGTGTCTGAGACTAGACTTGAACTCAGATTCTCCTGACTTCAAGGGTAGTGCTCTATCCACTACACCACCTAGCTACCCCTATTTTGTAATTCTTCATACTGAAACCATATTTTCATCATGTTTAGATATCAAGTGTAATTATGAAAAATAATAAGTTTGGCACATTATATACGGCCCATAAGTTCAAAAAGGTATAAAACTGTTAAGTTCCCAGGCCACTGAGGCATGTGCATAAAAATTGCATTGCCAATTTTCCATCTTTGTGCAGGACTTTTATAATTCCCAATTCTGTATCTCAGTATAGTAATATATTTGTCAGGATTCATTAATAGGATGAGAAAATCCTCCAAATATTTTTGAATATATGCTTTATAGTCTGATAAAGATATTCAGATCTTACAGGCCAACCTGGACAATGGTTTTGGTATAGTCTTGAATGAAACAGTGAATTTCATCAATAAAAATTAATTTTTTCTAACCTTAAGTACTCTGGTTTTTATATTATCTTGCCTAAAACATGATTTTTCTTCTTCACAGAAAAGGTTAGCAGTTATTTTAAAAGTTCATGTTTTTCTGCTTTTAGGAAACCTACACTACTATAGAGGAAAGAGAAACAACCTCTTCAGCAGCTAGACCATTCTGAAGGTCTTAATTTATTTTATGAGGATTAATTAGGCCAGTTTATAGCAATAGAAGTAACTGGTGGCACAGTGGATTGAGTGTTGAACTGAATTCAACTCTAGTCTTGGATAGTCTACCTCAGTTTCCTCAACTGTAAAATGGAAATAATAATAGCATCTATTTCCCAAGGTTGTTTTAAGGATCAAAGAAGCTAACATTTGTAAAGTACCTAACATATAGTAGGTGCTCAATAAATACATGAACAGGTAAAAACCTGTGCTTTCCTTTGTATTTTAGCATGGGTAGTCCTATTCATTGTGGGCTTAAATGATCTTTGAAATGCTTGATAGCCTCGCGTTAATAGCTGTTGCAATATCTTTAACAATGATTACAATGTGTGTTTTTAAGAGCTGCAACCTTTATGTGTATCCTAAGAACAATTTTTTTTAATTATAGAATTAAAAACTCAAAAAAGAAAGCCATGAAAGACATGAATATGGGATGAAATCCAGACTTCAAACAGAACTAACAAAAGGGATGTGTGGGGGGGACATGGGTATGTATGTGAATGTGTGAAACTAGCTCAATTAGTTTTCATCTGGTCAAAGTCAGATATTAAGAATTATCCCCCTGGTAGTAGAAGCACATGTACTTAATCACTGTTATTGCGAGATGAAACTATATCAGAATGATTGCTTGTACCAAGAAATGCACACAGCATGGTATCTCTATAATTAAAAATTATTTGTATGTACTACTATGTTAATAACTATATATGTTATAAGACTTACAGATAGAAAATACAAAAATAGGAGTTCAAAAGGATGAAATACTGTTTTCTTGTAGGGAGCTACCAGTTTACTGGGAAAGGAGAAGGCTTTAGGGAAATAGTTGGCACCTGTGTGGAGGATAGATTGTAAGAAGGAGAAATCTGAGCAAGGAGACCAATTAAGAGACTCTTGCAATAGTCCAAGAAGTGATGAGACTGACTTGGGATAGTGATTATATTAGTAGAAAAAAAAGGAATGGTTGTGAAAGATGTCATGAAAGTAGAACTGCAAGAATTGGCCACTAATTTAACATGAAGGAAATGTGGGGGCAGGAGAGATTTGGGATGGGATCGAATAGTTTTGTTGGAAATCAGTTCATGATTGGCTCTTGTGGGGAGGGTAGAATATGACCCATCTTATTATCCTCACACATCCCTTCAGATGCAGTTATCACCCTGTTGTAGTCATTGTATGGCTTCGAGCACTGTTTTCAAGGCATTGTGCTAAACCAGAAAGATGACTATTGGTGAAAATTTTAGAAAATCAGCAGATGCTGAAGGGAAAAGATGCTGAAGGCTTGTGGTGAAAAGGAAGGATCTATTTTGTGTCTCCTCACATCATCTAATATGCTTTCTTTGGCACAAATAGGAAAAAAAAGTAAATAATAGAATGAGAGAGTCAAAACTTTAAGGAGATGGTTTTAAGTAAAGCAGCTCCCTATGTCTAAACAGGGCTTTTCAGCTCTCTAAGCTTTCTTTAAAAGGAATTTTGTATTTCCCTATAAAGAACAGTCTTCCATCTCATTCATAGGCAGCCTACTTGAAGATAGGAATCTTCAAAGACCTTTTGTAATCACTTCTAAGAAGCACCTCAAATATACTTCACAGGGCCTCCAAATTGGTTTCTTCCTTTACCTAATGTAGTATAGACATGAAATCCCAGTAATTCTTTTTATTGGAATTTTATCTGATAAAGTTACCGGTACTTAAAGCACAGAGTTGTCATTTCATGGAGTGGGGCCATTTTCATAGAGTGGCAATGGGATCAGGTATATGATTATACATTAGACCATTCATCCAGGTGGATTAAGAGATGATATATTTCAAATCAGAGGAAAATGTGGTGTCAGAGAAAACATAACTAATAGCAACAGAAACTGGAATCAACTTTTGATTAATATGTCTCAGCTTAACTGTTGGTATTCAGGAAGAGAGAAGATAGACCAGGGATGTGACTATACTGATGGACTCCTCTGCCCTGGGCAGATGACTCAGACATAAAAGAAAGTTTAGAAAGAAGGAGTTCTATGTTCTTGATATCATCATTACCTTAATCTTTTGATCACACCTGATACTTATCTAAAGAATTCAGACTTTGCTCCAATTTCTTAACATTTTTATTTAAAGTTTTGAGTTCCAAATTCTAGCCTTCACTCCCTCCTTCCCCCAAAGTAAGCAGTCCCCTCTGGTAAGCAATCAGATGTAGGTTATACATGTACAATTACGTAAAAACATTTTCATATCTGTCATTTGATACAAGAAGATGAATAAAAGGAAAAAATAAAAAATTTCATGCTTTAATCTGTATTCAATCAATATCAGTTCTTTCTCTGGAGGCAGATAGTACATTATACCATTAGTCCTTTGGGATTGTCTTGGCTCATTGCTTTGCTGAGAATAGTTAAGCCATTCATAGCACTTTATTGAACAATATTGCTGTTACTGGGAATAACATTCTCCGGTTCTGTTTACTTCACTATGCATCAGTTAATGTAAGACTTTCCAGGTTTTTCTGAAATTATCCTACTTGTCATTTCTTATAGCACAATAATATTCCATTACAACCATATAAACACAGTTTAAGTTATTTCCCAATTGATGGCATCCCTTGGATTTCCAATTCTTAGCCACCACTAAATATTTTGTACAAATAAGTCCTTTTCCTTTTGGGGGGATGTTTTTAGGATATAGACCTATTGCTGGATCAAAGGATATTCACAGTTTTATGGTCCTTTGGTATCAGATGAACATTTAGATTTTTAAACTCCTCATGGGATTTCTACAACAACCCTAAAAAGGCTGAGGTGGTACTGATGAAGAAACTAAATGTCAGAGATTTGGCTAAATGACTTGCTGATGGTCATAGAGCTAGTATGCAGTAAAGTTGAGTCTTAAACCTTTGTGTCCTGCTTTACATATGAGCTATTGAGTTTATCAGCTTTCAATACTATGCAACCTGTCTTGCTTTCTGAGCTCACTCCCACCCCAGTCACCAGACATCCTCTTTGAGTTCTCATTTAGAATGATCAAAATAAATGACTTTGTTGCATTTTTCAAAGGGGAACCTTTACTTTGGGGTCTCACTGTCCTGACTGGCGAGAATCCACTAGATCCCAGAGGCTAAAGGCCATGCTTCTTCGTTCTAGCCATCTTTCTACATATTATAGTGTTTTAATACCTTAGCAGGTTGCTGTGAAAATCATAGTGAGATGATAAGTGCTGGTATGGTTGTTTTAAACAAATACAAACTTTAATAATACACCAAGCATCAATTAACTGTGATGGACTTGGCTCTTCTCAACAATTCAGTGATTGAAGGTAATTCCAATAGACTTGAGATGGAAAATATTATCTGCATCCAGAGAGAGAACTGTGGAGACTGAATGTGGATCAAAATGTAATATTGTCACCTTTATTTTGTTTTTTCTTTCGAATGTTTTCCCCTTTTGATCTGATTTTAGTGTACAACGTGACCAATTTGAAAATATCTAATCTATATTAGATTGCTTTCTGTCTTAGGGAGAAGGAAGTGAGGGAGGGAGAAAAATTTGGAACATAAAGTTTTACAAAAATGAATATGGAAAACTATCTTTACATGTATTTGGAAAAATAAAATACTGTTGAAAAATATACCAAGAATCAATCAGTCATGGGGAAACGTTCACCAGTCTAATCCAGCTACTCTAGTCAGGAAACAGGATCAATAGGCTCACAGATCCCTCCCTTCCTTTAAATGCCATTACCTCACCTCCTCCTACAGGAGTGTTCCAAGTAAGACTCATTTCCCCAGACATAGTCTTGTCCTGCCTGTACTTAAATTCCCAACCAGAGCCATAATGAGTAAATCTGATCCTTGTGGCAAATCCAGTCTGCCTTAGTTGCATTCAGACTTGCTGATCTATGGCAGTTGAGGGAAGAGAAGTTTGAAGGAGAGAACAGTATACCCAATAGGGGTAGATTCATGCTGGTCCATTCCTGGATCAGAAAAAGGGGAGGGAAGGTGCTAAGGCAGGGAGAGGGCAGGGTCCTTATAATGGAAATTGGGTCTGGGAAAGGTGGAGCTGTTTTGGTGTAAACAGATGGGTTCCTGCTCAGGAAGGAAACACCCCCTCAGGTTGCACCCTGGAACAAGGTCACTCTCACTCAGGTGTGGTTCTGTTCCAATCCCCATTCTTGGCAGGTTCCCTCCTCCAAGTGCTCCTCTTCTCTTTGACAACTGCCAGGAATTGGCCCACTTGCAGTTCAGACAGAAATACACATATATATTTAGTTCCTTTTTTACCAAAAAAAAAAAACAAAACATTTTCCACACCTTTTGCTCAGAAATGGCACAGCTGGGGAGGTCTTAAGACTTAGTGATTAACTTTCCCCGAAAGCCAGAGCACCTGGGAATACACAGCAAGACACAATAGGCTGAGCAAATATTAGACAAATATCAATTTTCTGCATTGCCCACTTTGCTGGAGATGAATGGATTGACTTTTCAAACACTACAAGAGCGAGCCAGCAAGGCTGGATTCAAGATCAACATCACTTGACTTTCTTTTCTTTTTCTCCCCTCCCTTTCTAATTTCTAGTGCAAATGTATACAAAATATTTATCTAAAATACAGGCGAGATTGGAGAGAAAGGCAAGCTGTGCAAATAATTAGCTAGCTGAGGCTATTTCTCACCTGAAACAGGGGACTCTGGACTTTTTCACTTCCATGTGGCTTCTGAGGGAAAGGCAGTATTCCAGGCACTGCTGGTCCCCACCTCTACCTCCAGGGCCCCTATGGACAGCTGGGGATGAGTCATATTTCTTTCATTGCCCAGAATATGATGTGATCCACATCCTTCTCAGGATATACCCTTCAAGATTAGAAACTCATTTGTTAGCAGAAATAGATGCTATACAAATAGGAGCAGAATTTGCAAGAGGGTTTTAGGTTAAGTATAAAGGAGAACTTTTTGGCAATAAAAAGTGTTCAAACGATATTGATTAGGAGTCGTTGAATTGTAAAAATTCCTTCTCTTTTCTTTTCAGTCATCAGTGACCTCCTAGTCACCAAGTTCAGAGGCCTATGCCTTGTCGTTTCCCTTGGTTTCTTGGTGATTTTGGATGCTAATGCCTTTCGTGTGGATATCCTTTTCTTTGGATGTTCTGAAATTGCTCTTTAGAGGTTCTCTTCCCTTCTTTTTAACTGATTCTTCTCTATAGTCTTCATTGATTAATTTTCCTTTTATTCTCTTAGTATGAGAGTAACCCTCAAAGCTCTGTCCCCTCTGCCTTCTTCTCTCCATTTATTCTTTTCCTTGAGATCAAATATTCAGGATTAGAAGGGACCTTAAATGATCATTTAGTGCAATCCCCCCTTTTACATTTGAGGAAACTGAAAACCATAGAGGTTAGAGGACTCAAGATCATAGATCTAGAGCTGGGAGAGACTTCAGAAGGTAATCTGTTCCTTGTATAAATGAGGAAACTGAGGCTAAGGGAGCTTAAATAATTTGCCTAAGTTCATAGATGATAAAAAGATCAGTGATGAAATGTGAACACAGGTCCTCTGGCTCCAACAATCTAGCATTCTTTGTGCCATACCATGTTGCCTCATTCCCTCTTTGACCTTCAAAAATCACTTCCATGCAGATGATTCCCAGGTCTGTGTAGCCTTGCCTTCTTACATAAATTTTAGCTCTTCACTTTCCACTCGATATTGGACAGTCCCACCTGGACCCTCCACTGCTATCTCAACTAAACATTCCCTACCCTATCCTGAGCCATGTAGATTTCAAGACCACAATAAGTGTTAATGAGGACAATAACAGAGTAGAGGATGGGAATTTTCCAAATAATGGAAAAATTCAGGAGAAGCTTAAAGTCTGCCAGAGCACTCTCAGTTGTGCTTTAACACGTGCATGATCTAGGAGAATGGAAAGCATTGCTACTTGGAATTTTCCTGTTCTGAGCCCCTTATTCCTAAACTTCAGGCTTTACTTCCTTCTGGTTTTCCCTGAACAAAACTAGGCTCATAGTTTTGACCTGGCCCTTTTTTCAAATGTGTCTATTTTTCTGTTAGTCTTTTCAATGTCATGTTCAGCAACCCCTGATGTTGAACTCAGCTTTGGCATCAAACATTAATATTGTCCAAATCTTAGAATTATCAGACCTCAGTTTCCAGCCACACATTTCTTCTTGTTTCTGCATGATTCTGTGCCAGAATCCTTGCTTACTCTAGAAAGTCCCAGGTGAATCCTAAGCCTTGTTTTCCTCTTCCTTAAAAGGATTGCACACAACACTGGAGCCAGAGAAATTAAAGTTCCATTGGGAGATCCCAGAGAAGGACAATCATTTCCCTCTCCCTAATTTCTTTACTTCTTTTTTTGAATTTTTACATGTACATTAATTTTTTTAAATACGCATTTCTTTATCGATTATGTTGGGAGAGAAAAATCAGAACAAAAGGGAAAAACCACAAGAGAAAAGGAAAAAAAAAAAAGTGAACATGCCATATATGTTGATTTACATTCAGTCTCCATAGTTCTCTCTCTGGATGAGGATGACATTTTCTATCCAAAGTTTATTGAAATTGCCTTGGATCATTGAACCATTAAGAAGAACCAAATCTTTCATAGTTGATCATCTAATGATCTTGCTGTTACTGTGTATAATTTATTCCTGATTCTATTTGTTTTGCTCAGCATCAGTTCTTGTAAATCATTCTAGGCCTTTTAAAAATCAACTCGTTTATCTTTTTTTTGTAGAACAATAAAATTCCATTACTTTCATATACCATAACTTATTCAGCAATTCCCCAAATGATGGGCATCTACTTGTTTTTCAGTTCTTTGCCACCACAAAACGAGAACATGAGGGTCCCTTTCTCTCCTTTATTATTTTCTTGCTTATACACCCAGTAGAAACACTGCTGGATCAAAAGATATGGACAGTTTTATAGCCCTTTAGGTATAGTTCCGAATTGCTCATCAGAATGGTTGGATCATTTCACAACTCCACCAACAATGCATTATTGTCTCAGTTATCCCACATCCCCTCCAACATTTATTGTTATCTTTTCCAAGTTTCCAAATTCTGTCATAGAACCATCATCTTCTCAGTCACTCAGATGCAGAGCCTCCAAGTCAT
The DNA here is from genome assembly GCF_902635505.1 of Sarcophilus harrisii. Lineage (NCBI taxonomy): Eukaryota > Metazoa > Chordata > Mammalia > Dasyuromorphia > Dasyuridae > Sarcophilus > Sarcophilus harrisii. The sequence continues at coordinate 493,400,104 of NC_045428.1, forward strand.
TCTTGACTCTTTTCTTCACCAACTTCTTCTACCCTTGCCTTGACAAGTCATGCCAATTGTTCTTTCTGGGGGTCCTGAACCTATGTTTACACTACTATAAGAACTCCCAGTGAGGAAGCTCCCTTTACCAATTCACATGAGCACTTACTCTACAATTTGTAGTCTGAGAATTACAATGACAGGCTCAGTGACTTGTTCAGGATCATACAGCTAGAACCACTTAAAGCAAGAACTTGGAACCAAGTCTTCATAAAGCTTAGGGCTCAGTGAATCACTGCTTCATATGGCATCTCCCCTGTCAGATCTATCTCCAGAATATCTTTTGCATCCATTTACTCTATTCTCTGCTCACATTCCCACTAGTTCAGGCCCTTATCACCTCTCCCAGGGATTGTTCTAAGAGCTTTCTATATAATATCCTACCCTCTTGTTTCTCCAATCTCTGAATCATTGTTAAGAGGCTAGTAATATAATTATTAAATGATGATTGATCATTAATTTACAATTGTTTATCAGAAGCAGGTAAAAATAAACATGCTCCTATGCCCCAGCTCAAATCAGAACTATGGACAGGTCGGAGAAAAAATAGCAACAGATAAACCAGGGAATGGGATTGAAATGAATGTTTATGTTGTTTCAGTACAGCATTCTCAATTTTTTTCTTTTCAAAAGAGTGGCACTTCCAAATAAAGTCCACAATTCTCAGATATGCCATGAAATTTGGAAAGCAGATGGTGAAATTTTGTCTCCAACATTAAGGAGAGTTGAAAACAACACTGAAATAAAAGGATTTTTTTTTCTTTTTCTTTGTGAACTTAACAATCTCCAACAAATTTGGAGTACAGAAATGTACTCTGGTACAGAAATGCTTGTAAACAAATTATGAATTTATGTTAGATTCATGTTGTTTTAAAAACCAAATAAAGGGACAACTTGGTGGCACAGTGGGTAGAGCACTGGCCCTGGGCTCAGGATGACAGGAATTCAAATTTGGCATCAGACACTTATAAGCTATGTGATTCTGGGCAAATCATTTAACCGTGATTGCCTTTAAAAAGTGTATATGAAGGTATTACCCTTCATTTCTCCCCTTGTCATCTCTTACTTTTCCTCTTTAGCTCTCCATCTCTGTTTCTGTTACCCTTCCTTAATGCTTACCAGACCAAGGTCTGTCTTCCTCAGAGCAACATGTAAGACTATTCATAAACGGTTCCCAACCTTTCTTTCTTTAAGGGCAGATATCATGTTTTCCCCATGTTTTTGTCATGCTCAACACTTTGCACTGACTGAGCACTAAGCCTGCCATAATGGGCAAAACACTAGACTTTATTCCTGAAATCAAAACCTGGCTCCAACATACAATAGATCTGTGACTCTGAGCAAATCCTTTCACTTCTCTGAGCATCAGTTTCTGGACGTTTAAAAGTGAGGAAATAATGTTTCTACTACCTATATCATGGGGTCATTGTGAGGAAAAGATTTTCATTAAAATGCTACATAGGTGAGAATTCTATTGAATAAAGAACATATACTATGTTTAGCTTAATTCTTTCCTTAAATATTTTATGTATGTAGGTGAAGATGAATAGAAGAAACAATTTCTATTTCCTTAAAGTGGTGATACTTTGGCTTGAAAGAATAGACACTTTTGTCTACTCTTTTTCACACAATGAAATAATTATACTTCTAATCGAGCCAGATTGGGTGAGTCCTAGGATCCCTATTGTGGCTCATTTTCTGGCACACTCCATCAGCAATTTCAGTGACTCCTCCCCCTCATATGCCTGATCCTTTAAGAAGATGAATAATAGTGAATGGACCTTCAGTTTTACCAAAATTTAAAATTCCTGGGGAACTTATCCTTCTAATAGTCCTTCAAAAAGTACTCCATTTACTCAAAAGCTGAATCCAACCACTGGTAGAGATATACCAGGATTCTCATTGGTCTTCACTTTATAGGGCTGTGGACACTAGAATCTGACAAAGTCATTTTTCCTAAAAGAAAAAGAGGGATTTTTAATCTTTGGCCTGGAGAGGGGTAATGACAGGGAACCCACAGGCAGCCGGGACTGGAAGAAGTTTCAGGGCTTCTCATCATTAGAAAAATGAAAGTATACAGACAGAAATGTGGTTTTCCTTTATAACTGTATCCTGTCAACTAAATATTTCATTTGGACCTAATGCCTGAGCCAAATGAGAATTTTGAGCAAAACGGCACTATTAGAATACACTTAATTATTGATTCAGCCAGGAAAAAAATAAAGAAGCCAGGCAGTTCTCTAATTCCTCTTATCAAGCATCTCGAGTGCTAATATGCACTTGAACAGCTGCTATTATCCAGAGAAGTCCATGGCCTGCAGCTGGGAAATGTACTACTTCACACCTGGCAGAGGGAGCCAGATTGAAGGAGGCAACTGAAATGCATCTCTCTTCCTCTTTCCTCACCAGTTCTGACATCTTGTGGATCATTGAGACATGAGTATGGGGGTCCTGAGATGATGATACTGGAAAACCAGATACACCTATTGTTCCAATAGAGAATTATGAACTTGTGATTTTCAGAGCTTACGGATAGCAGAGATTCCAGATTCTTACCCCAAATCTTCCTATTTCAAGAGTTTTTCTTATACTATTTTTTTTTTTTTACAAATGACATAGACAAGTGAAAGAATCTAGGATACTGAAAAACACTTGTCTATGTCATTTGTAAAAAATAGTCTAAGATATTTGGGTTGTATGGGTATTCAAAAAGGACTAGCACTTCTGCTATGAGGGCTTGCCCAGTCTTCAGCATTCAGCTCTTATTTGTGGCTGCATAGCATGGGTAGCAGCCACAGCCCAGTAAGCCATCTTGGCAAACAGGCTACACCAGGTTGAAGGTAACTGATAGGGCACAAATCTGTTGGTGAGTTAGGGAGTGTCTTCATCAAGCACATGGATATTTCCCTGGTGGGATGGGTAGATGAGAGTTTTTTATTCCAATGGTCAGGAAGGAAGATGAAGCAGAGGCTATGGAACACTTCAGAGCTTGGTCTGACATCAATGCCAAGGTCATCTACTGCTTCCTAGGCCACCACCAGTCATCCGGATTTTGTGTTATCATTGGATTTTTTTTGTTTTGTTTTTATTTTTATTTTTAAAGCTTTTTTTATTTATTTTTAAGCTTTTTTATTTTTAAAACATACAGAGATAGTTTTCGATATTCACCCTTGCAAAATCTTATGTTCCAACTTTTTTCTCCCTGTTTTCCCTTCATCTCCTACCTAGATGACAAATAATCCAATATATGTTAAACATGTGTAATTCTTCTATAAATATTTTCACAAATCATACTGTACACGAAAAATCAGATCAAAAAGGGAAAAAATGAGAAAGAAAACAAAATGCAAGCAAATAATAAGAAAAAGTGAAAATGCTATGTTGTGATCCATACTTAGTCCCCACAGTCCTCTCCCTGGGTGTAGATGGCTCTCACTATAACAAGACCATTTGAATTGGCCTGAATTATCTCACTATTGAAAAGAACCACATCCATCAGAATTAATCATTGTATAATCTTGTTGTTACTATGTACAATGTTCTCTTGGTTCTACTCACTTCACTTAAGCATCAGTTCATGTAAGTCTCCCCAGATCTTTCTGAAATTGTCCTGTTGATCATTTTTTACATAACAATAATATTCCATAACATTCATATACTATAACTTATTCAGCCATTCTCCAACTGATGGGCATCCACTCAGTTTCCTGTTCCTTGCTGTGTCAAAAAGTTACCACTGGATTTTTATGACTCTGGAAGAGAGAATAAGGCTGATGACTTTGTGCATCTCTGTCTCACTTAAATTCAATTCAAGACATCATCCCATGGTATCATCGGTTCTTTTTGAAAACAGGATAAACAACAACAATAAGAATTTGTGGAAAGTTGGAGCTAATCAGGAGATTCCTGATTAATAGTTTCCCCCATAGCCCAGTTTATAGAGTTGCAGAAAGTAAGGGGATAGAGGATAGAAGTAATGGCACTAATGAGGTATTGAGTCCTTTATCAAAACTTAAAGAAGTGTTTATATTTCTTAAAGTCTTTAGGAGATATAAAGAGTTTCTCTGAAAAAAAATATTTAATGAAATTAGAAGGAAGCTAGTCATTGGTTATACAAAGACCTAATCTTATCCCTGGCAGTCCTTTAAAAAGCAAGACACATCCTCTTGGGTATCAACTGAAGCATGAGACATCTCTAAGGAATATGGCTCTATTAGTCAAGAAAGGAGTTAGTTCTAGTTGTCAAAAGTTGAGCTGCAGAGAGCATCAAGCCCAGGGACCTTTGCCCTATAGGAAGTATATGAGGAATAGCATGAGAGCACTATGAGTAAGTCAAATGATAGAACTTTTGAGTGCCAGAAGTATGAGTTAATTAGGCTAAAAATATCTTCTATGAGTTTTTCTCAGCTAGCATACTGTATGTATATTCTTACTCCTCCTACTGATTATATGTAGTGCATTTGTGGGATTATGTGCTCTGAGTTAATTGGGAGATAATGTTCAAATGATATCTTTCCCATTGATGCCTTGTCAATAGTTTTAGTTAGGAGTGTGGGCTTGTACTTATTCCCCCAGTACCTTCAATGTAGTCATCCCCTGGAGACTCAATCTATGAGTGAGAGTTGAGGGGTAGCTCAGAGGCAATACCAGAATCAGAAAAATGGAGAATAGTGACCCATAATTAATAGTTGAAAATTTAGGATTTATCAAGTGCCTCTCATAGGCAAGGCAGTATACTAGGACCTAGAAATATAATGAAGTTAATGATTCCAATGTTACTTTTACAGATGAGAAGACTGAGGCACAAGAAGGTTAAGTGAGTTATACTCAACTAATAAATACCAGAGTTTGGATCTCAGTAAGTGGGACTTAGTATATATTTCATAAATTGAGACTTGTGTAACATTAAACTCTTTTCAGCATAATAATCTATGTATAGTTCATTTTTCTCCTTGCCAATCCTATGACTGAGCCTATTGCCTAAACTTTGTACTTGCTTCAGATCCTGGAACAATTATCTGTACATATTTGAATCCTGGAAGGACCTGCAACCTGTTCAACTTAGGTATCTTTACCTAATTTTACAAATTACAAGATCACAACCTAAGTCTTGGTAGGTATGTCCTAGGGAGTGGTTAGAGGAGTACAGGTGTTCATTGATTTCCCTAGTATCACACAACTGGTAAGCCAACAATGTGGAACCTGAATCTAGCTCTCTCTCCATAATGCCACCCTGCTTATTGTCTGCACAGAGTAAGCCCTTCACAACTATCTGTTTGTTAAATTGTAATCAAATAAGTGTTTTGAATTTAAGTTTGGGACTCAGTCCATTACACTCTGCTAGATGTGATGGTGACTGACATCACAGAGAATAGAGAAAAGAAGATGAAGACATGAGTATGTGTTATATATGAATATACATGTATAATGGGGGTGACGTTTGAGAGACATAATTTCTGGGTAATTTAGCATTTTATTAATGAGACTAGAATTTTAATAATAAAAGAGGTCAGTGACCCTCTCAAATGTCAAAGATTCCTCACTGGGGTGGGCTTACTTTTTTTTATTTATTAAAGCTTTTTATTTACAAAGCATATCATGGGTAATTTTTCAACATTAACCCTTGCAAAGCCTTCTGTTCCAACTTTTCCCCGCCTTCCCCCCACCCCCTCCCCCAGCTGGCAGGTAGTCCAATACATGTTAGATATGTTACAATATAAATCTTAAATCCAATATATGTATACATAGTTATACAGTTATTTTGCTGCACAAGAAAAATAGTATCAAGAAGGAAGGAAAAAAACAAACTGGGAAAGAAAACAAAATGCAAGCAAAGAACAACAGAGAGAGTGAGAATGTTATGTTGTAATCCACACTCAGTTCCCACATCCCCTCTCTGGGTGTAGATGACTTTCTTCATCACTGAACAAGTGGAAATGGTGTGAATCATCTCATTATTAAAGAGGGCCACATCCATCAGAATTGATCATTGTATAATCTTGTTGTTGCCATGTATAATGATCTCCTGGTCCTGCTCATTTCACTCAGCATCAGTTCATGTAAGTCTCTCCAGGCCTCTCTAAAATCATCCTGCTGTCGTTTCTTACAGAACAATAATATTCCATAACATTCATATACCATATTATTCAGCCATTCTTCCACTGATAGGCATCCACTCAGTTTCCAGTTTCTTGGGTGGGCTTACATCTTATATATCCTTGGAAGAGTGGGTATTTTTGAGGATAGCAATTGACTCTGATTGGTTAACAATGAGAGAAAGACTACTACAATGAGAAGCAGGCTAAAATAATATATTACAATAATATAATATAATAAAATGTTTTGAGGTACATGACACTGAACACCCAACCCTTGATCAAAGAGACTTATCAATTTCCATATAATCTGTCTAACAAAAGGGACAACCCACATTTTCTCATACTTGTGTGGATAATGACAATGAGCAGTAATCCACCCATTCATCTAAACTTACTGACTTTGATTAGATTTTAGCCATCATGGTTGGGTAAATCTTTGAGAAAAGTTTCCCACATTGGTTGGTTTCTGGAGGAGGAAGTAGAAAAGGGGAAAAATCTTGGCCCTGATTCAATAATTACTTGGTAATATAAGAGAGAAACAATCATTTCTCTCATTGGACTTTACACTAACTGTAGTTGGGTATAGCAGGTGTGAATTGACAAATGGCTGAGAAGCTATGGTTAGCCTCGATGCATCTGAGATAATTTAAAAAAACACTTCTATATTTTGTGTCTATTTTTTCTACATTAACTCTAGCCTCCACTGATGGTATTCCCTCAGTTGTGGGAGGTTCTCTGACTCTCAATTCCAGTTAACCACTAATAGATTAGATTTTATAAAGGAATATTTATTTCAATGGTATTATAATAACAAATCTGCAAACATACTCCCCAATACTTCTCTATTCTACACTGCTTGAAATCTTAGTCTACCTGTGTTCATCTATACCACTATGTATTCTCATTAAAAAGATATTAAGTCCCTACTATGTACAATATGTTCGTCTACTTCTCTCCTCAGCTTAAAAAAGTATCTTAGACTTTGTCCCATAAAAATGCTGTATGTTTTTTGAGGGCAGGGGCTTTGTCTTTATTTCCATCCTATTCCTTCACAGATTCTGGGAAAGAAATTTGTGTAGCATTTTTGCACAAACAAAACCAACAGAAACAAGATTAAAAGGGAAGTATAAAGCTGGGGGAAAAATCTTTACAGCCAACATTTCTGATAAAGGGCTCATTTCTAAAACATATAAGGAACTGTATCAAATTTATAAGAATACAAGTCATTCCCCAATTGATAAATGGTCAAAGGATAGGAACAGATACTTTTCAGATGAAGAAATTAAAGTCATCTCTAAGATATATGAAATAAATGCTCTAAATCACTATTTATTAGAAAAATGCAAATTAAAACAACTCTGAGATACAATCTCATATCTCTCAGATTGGCTAAGATGACAGAAAAAGGTAATGATAAATGTTGGAGCGGATGTGGGAAAACTGGGACACATGCATTGTTGGTGGAGTTGTGAAATGATCCAACCATTCTGGAGAGCAATCTGGAACTATGCCTAAAGGGCTATTAACCTGTGTGTACTTTTTAACCCAGCAGGGCCATTACTGGATCTGTATCCCAAGAAAATCATAAAGGAGGGAAAAGGACCCACATGTGCAAAAATGTTTGTAGCAGCTCTTTTTGTGGTAGCAAAGAATTGGAAAATGAGTATATGTGCATCACTTGGGGAATGGTTGAAAAAGTTATATATGAAGGTAATGGAATATTATTATTCTATAAAAATGATGACCAAGCTAATTTTAGAGAGCCCTGGAAAGATTTACATGAACTGATGCTGAGTAAAACCAGCAGAACCAGGAATACATTGTACAAAATAACAGCAAAGATATGCGATAATCAACTATGAAACACTTGGTTCTTCTCAGTGATTCAGTAATCCAAAGCAATCCCAATAGATTTTGGACAGAAAATACCATCTGTATCCAGAAAAAGAACTAAGGAGACTGAATATAAATCAACACATGTTATGTTCACTTCTTTATTTCTGTTTTTTGTTTTCTCTCTCCCGTGATTTTCCCCATTTGCTCTGATTTTTCTCTCCCAACATGATGCATAAAGCAATGTGTTAAGATAAACAAATAAACAAACAAAAAAGTAAAACTAAGTCTAAATAAAAGAAATTTGTTTAGCATAATTGGATAGATGTATTGATGTTGATACCTCATGCACTAGAATGTAAGCTTCATGAGGTGAGGGAGAGATCATGTCTTATTTTATTTTAATGGAGCACTCTGGATGTTTACTCAGGTCTACTGACAACCTACCACTGGAATAGTCTCCTATAACTTTATCAGTCAGTGACAAAGTTTTCATGTTAGAGGACTCTTGGGAGAGCTCTGCCACATGCTATTTGTATGAATTTGGTCAAGTGGATTGGCCAAAAACCTCCTGTGACATCTAGTGTTGTTTTTAGTCAGAAAGTCCTTCTTTACATTGATCCTACTAAATTTTTAGACAAATTTTTTCCCTATATTCAGAGAAGCCAGACAAGGATTTCTAATCTTGCCTGAAATGGCCCTTAAATTTGAAGGTGGTTATTAGAATTTCTTCTCTGACTCCTCTTTCTCTAGGCTACACAATCCCTCTTCCTTTAGTAATTCCACCAAAACTCTGATTTCTCTTTAATCATTTTCATTGTGTTTCTCTGTATCCTCCACATTTTTCAACTAGAATAATAATTATAACTGATGCCTAAATAGCATTTGGAAACTGGCAGAAACTATTTGCATATATAATAGTGATTACACTGGACTTACAGCCTAAAGACAGGGAATGTTATAGTTCACCTTTCCCCCAGGGTTCTTGGGTTCTCTTAAGGGGATTTAGAGAATCTAAGTTCTCTGATATTGACCCTAGGTTATAATTTCCCCAATTTTAGGTGATTCTCGGTACCCTCCTTCCATTTAATCATTAATAAATTAGATTTTACAAAGAAATATTTACTTCAAAGTTATAATAAATTTACAAACATAATCTAGCATATAGGGCATAATCCCTCCTACCCTGTACCATTGATATTCTTGGGACAAGAAAAAGATTAGGTTCCTAGTTGAGTTTAGTTCCTTTATAGCATTCTCAAGTTCTTCCTGGCCTTGAGTTACAGACACCCTGGTTTCTTAGTTGTTGTTGTTGTTTTTTTTTTTTTTTTTCTGGTAGATTGGCCAGCTGCTACATCCAATCTGGAATCCTGGCTCTAAGATCACCATAGTTCAATGATTATGGTCCAATTGGGATTCTCTAAGGCCAGATTTGAACTCAGGAAGATAAGTTTCAAATACCAGGTCTGGCATCCTATCCACTGTACCACTTAGCTGCCCAAAATAGGGACAATTATATCCATTTTGCCTGCCTCTCAGGCCTCTGAAACTGAGGACATATAAAATGGAACAAATAGAAACCCCAGGCCCTTTTCTTGGAACATGGGGCCTAATGAGGAAGAAAATAATAGAAAGTAGCCTTTTCCACTTCACTGGTTCAATCCATGGTACCCACAGTGGGAGTGAACCTTCACTTTCTCTGGACTCCAAATAGGGAATGGTACGTAGGAAAGACATTTAGGTTATCCCAATCTAGCAGTTTTAAAGAAGTAATTTATTCTGACTATATAGCCAATCAAGGGCTGTTTCCAACATCAGGGTGCCTCCATGTTAGGTCATCTGGGCATACCCAATACCCTCTTATATAAATATCACCTAATTTTAATCAATCAGTTATTAATGAGGTATCCATCATGTGTCTGTCAATGTGGTAGGCAAAACACAGAAGAAATACAAACTGGAACTACAAGGACAAAGGTGATACAATTCTTGCATTCACAGCTTACATTCTATTGAGAGGAACAATATAATATTCCTAAATAAATAAAAATAAATACGAAATATTACAAAGTAATTTTATAGGGAGAGGCACTAGCAGCTGGATGGAGAGAGGGAGGGATGAAAAGTCTCATGTAGAAAGTGACATTTTAGCTAAACTTTAAAGGAAGCTAGGCATTCTATAGAGAGATAGGAGATAAATGCTTTGTATAAAAACCAATAAATAGGTCAGTTGGCTGGACTGTAGAGTACATGAAGGGGGTGATGTGAAGTAAATTTGGAAATGTAGATTGGTACGAGATTGCAAAGAACTTTTAACACCAAACGAAGGAATTTGTGTGTGATCCACTGTGATACCACTGAGGTTTTTTGAGCAGGGGAGTCAAACGGTCAGACCTGTGATTGGCGAGTGTCCCTTGTGATCAGAATCCCATTTGGACCCCACTTGGGAGGTGGTTGTGGTTGTAGCTTGTCCTTTGTTCTTGAAGACCATGACATCAGGGAGGTGATGCCCTGACACACAAGTGAATTGGATTAAAGTGAGGTCCCCTGCCTCACTTTCCCCTCCAGAGCCATCTGGGTCCAATGGAATGATACTGATCAGGATGATGGCCCTGGATGCAGTGAGAGACAGGGCTTTTTTAAGCTAAGGTCCTTAGTGGATTTCAGTTTGATTGAGGCAATGCCTAGGTAAGAAATGACACAGAGAATGGCCTCTTTTGCCTAATTAAAAAAAGATATCAGTCTAGAAGGGGAAGATTCTCAGGTTTTCTGGCCAAAATAAAAAATACCCAAAAGGTAGGTAAAATGGTATCATTATCTCTATTTGGGGCAGCTAAGTGGCACAGTGAATATAATGCCAGGCCTGATATTGGAAAACTCACTTTCCTGAGTTCAAATCTGGCCCTAGACACTTAGTAGATATGTGATCCCGGATAAGTCACTTAATCCTGTTTGCCTCAGTTTTCTCATCTGTAAAATGATCTGGAGAGGGAAATCAAAAACCATTCCAGAATTTTTGCCAAGAAAACCCCAAATAGGGGTCAGACATGAGAGAAATTACCCAACAACATAAATCCCTGTTTTACAGATAAGCACACCAAGCTCATAAAGGCTAAGTCACATAGCAAGCAAGTTCAGGTGGGGGAATTTGAACCAAGGTTTTGACTACTTCAAATTTAATGCTCTTTTTAATGCTCCTCTGATGACAGAATGTAGGCCAGGACAGACTAGCCCAAAGGAGCTTGGCAAACAAAGCCAGGACAGAGCATTAGAAGACAATTTAGTGAAGAAAGTACAAGACCCGGGAAATCTTGGAAACATGTACTTTTGCCCTAGGGCCCCATTCTGCCCACTTGGAAGGTCTGGGGCACAGGAGGCAGAATACTTTTGGAAGCCATCTTTCTGTCACCAGCAGGATCTGTGGCCTCTGGCCTCCTCTGAACACTGACCTTAGTGCCCTCCAAGAGCTCTGTGGTCTTGTTTGGGTTTATTTGTGTGCTGGCATAAAAGGGCTCTGCTCCACAGAGGCCAGAGAGACAAGCCAAACACACCTGTGTCTGCAGCATGAGAGGGAAAATAGCTTTGGAAAGAGGAGGAAAGAAAATAGGAAATCAATGACATGTGAAGACTAGAGAGAGCAATTAGGCCCCGGAACTTGGCTCCTAAAGGTGCCCCAGAATGAGTATTTGCAAATCTGAGCCTGCAGTTTGCACTTGTATAGTTCCCTAAGATTTTTTGTGAACAATTCTTGCCAATACCCCCAGATGACTAAGGGTGGCCAGTTATGGAAGTATGGATGCCCAAAACCAGTATGTTAGAAATTGTTCCTATAGGTCAATTGCAAAATCAGCCCTTTTCTCAATAAAAAAGGATCATCCCCTTTTGCCTTTACATGTGTGGATGTTCATGGGTGAGAGAGGAATCCGTGGACAAGATCAGAGGCCACTGACCATGGTTTTCTGTCCAAGTTGAAGGCCAGGTATTCTTCCTCAGGAGCTTTTGGGGGTTTCTAAGCAGAGAGGAAAGGCAAGATACGAACTTGGCTTTCCGAGAGGCGTTTATGTAGACGCTGACCCCCTATATCCCATTGCAGGTTTTCCTTAGCAATTTCCCCACCGTCCAAAAACCAATGAGGTCTGACCTTGCAAGATGGGATGCGCTCCTCGCCCAGAGCGGTCTGACTGCTGTCTTGGATAGGACTATTCATAACCCAAGCATAGACAGACCCTTTAGCGACACTGCTGCTGGTGGGTTATTACTTACAATGTAGTTAGTGTCGCTTAACGGAAATGGATGAAACTCAGGGCTGGAGAGGGGAGCTGTGAATCTGGCTGAGATAAAAATAAGTTACGGTGGTGAACCTAGTTTCTAGCTTGGAGGGGGGGGGGGGTTCCTATTTAAGCCAAGCCCTTGTCATTTGCTGCAATTGCTTTTGAGGCAAAATTTCCAAGATTAAGGAGCCAAAGGGGATGGAATTGGATGGAGGAATGAATCATTCATGTTGGGGGGGGGGAGAGAAAGAAAAAAAAAGAGAAAAGATATAAAGATACTTAAAAAGTAAGAGAGAGAGTGTGTGTGTGAGAAGGAACATTTGGGGTCATAAGGAGGAGAGAGATTGACTGGGCAGATATATGTGTGAGTGTGTGTATGCTTAGAACTTTTTAAAGGACTAATTTCCAAAGAGAAGGCCCAGTTCTTCAACCGTAAGGGTCTTCTTAGAAGTCTTAAAGCTCAGACAATCCCTCCCTAAAGGACCATCAAAGGGAGCCCTGACTGCCTCTGATGAGATATTTTAAAATTGTCAAGTTCTAAATCCAGAGATTATTTTCCCTTATATTAAGGGTCTTCTCAGTATTGCCTGTGTGGATCAGATCTGAGTCCCAGAAAGCTATGGATAATGGTGATGATTATAATAATAATGAAAATTATTGTTATTTTCACATTTCACATTTCTATTCTGTTTCAAAGTTTCTAAATCACTTTTCTCACAGAAGATATGCAAGGAAGGTAGGTTAGGTATTATACCTCCCATTTTATAGGTAGTAGAAATTGGGCTCAGAGAAACTTCAAGGAAGATGAAGAGGGAGTATATTGAAAGTATGATAAATATCTTCTGTGAGGAAAAAGGAGGCAATCTTCCCACCAACAAACATTTTTAGGTACCAGGAATTGTGCTAATAATCTGTGTTCAGAGAACACTAAGTTATACATTTTACTTGCAACATGGAATGTACTTAAGAGGAAGCAATGTGAAAAAAAAACTGGAGAAGGATCAAATAATATTGAAGCCTTTAAAAGTTACATTAAGATTATACAGTAGAGAAAGTTTTTGAACCGAAGTCAACATAGACCTGAACTTTAGAAATATTATTTTCACACTATTTCAATGGATAGATTATAGAAAAGGGAGAGACTATAGGATAAGAAAGTTAGAATAATCCAGGTTAGAGGTAAAAAGGCCTGAACTATGGCTGCAGTCATATGAATAGAGTCAAGTGGATGAGTGTCAGTGATGTTGCATAGACAGAATCAATAGGCATTAACAAGTTGTTTGATAAATGGTTAGGGTGACAGGGAGGAATAGGGAAAGAAAGATGACTGAGATTTTGAAAGTGGAAGAATGGAAAGATGGTGGTGACCTCATATCAACTTTTAAAAGAGATATGGGTTCAGAGGCTGAGGTGACAGTGATGAATTCTGTGATAGGTATCTTGAGTTTAAGAAGCCATTTGAACATCCAGATAGTGATGTCCAGAAGGCAATTGGTGATGTAGACCTGGATTTCAGGAGAAATTAGATTACAGCCTTCTTTTGCCATCATCAATTATCTTTGAATCATTTCCAAGTAGTAGTCCTGTATTTTTCTAATGCTTCTCTTTGTTCAAGTATATCTTTGAGAAGTATAGCTTTTTTTATCATTTTTAGCTAGTCTTATCTTTTTCTGGTCCTGACTGTACTTAAAGGACCATGCTGCTTTTCGGCATTTACCTGAAGCTATCTGCCCTTACTTGCATGTTTTATTCATGTCTTTAAAAATCCAGGTTGATCAGTGATATTGTCATGACTCTTTACATCTCTCTTGAAACTTAGGTCATGAAATGTTTCTTTTTCTTTCTCTTAACTTTTAAAAATCCACTCTCTTCAAATTTAGGACCTTTATCAAACTATCCATGGCTTTCCTCTTCTTATCTATGACAAATTCTAAAATAGAGTTGTCTCTTTCTTCCCAGTTCATCATCATTTCTGTCCTAGCAAGAAGTTTTCCTGACTGTTAACAATTAGAGCAAAAAGAGTAGTTCCCTTCATTGCTTCTTCCATCATTTAAATAATAAAGAATTTTTAATGACTTTGTTTTTTTCTGAACAATGGTTTATTTTTCCAAATACATGTAAAAAAGTTTTTAACATTCATATTTGTAAGATTTTGTGTTTCAAATTTTTTCCCTCCCTCACTTACCTTTCCCCTCTAAGATAGCAAGCAATATGATATGTCATACATGTACAATGTTTAAATATTTCCACATTTGTCATATTGTGCATGAAAAAAGGGAAAATCCATGAGGAAAAAAGGCCAATAACAAACAAAAAATGTGAAAATACTATGTTTCAATCCACATTCAGTGTCCATACTTCTCTCTTTGGTTGTGAATGGCATTTTTTATCCAAAGTCTATCGGAATTGAATGACTTTGTTTTTAACAGAGATAGTACAGAAGATTTCTGGATAGTTGAAGTACCCCACTATTTCCATAACAAGGCTTTATCCCAGATTAGTAATCTGGCCCTCAAATTTATGAATCATTTTATCCTTCTAGATGGATGACCTATACATGGTATATTTCATTTCACTTCTCTTGCTTTCTCCACCATGTGAATGTATTTCATCATGCTTCCTTCCTCTACCTGGATAACTTCTTTATATGAAGCTTCAGCTCTTCAATAGCCAGTAACCTCATCCTTGAGGTCCACAGTTTAGTGTGTTGTTGCCTCCTCAAATACTCTAAAAAGCTAGTTAGCAAAATTCTTCAGCTTTCATAGTCTATGCCTTTATTCTACTTTGGTCACACACAAGGATGCTCATATACTGACTCTCACCATGTCTTAAAAGTGTTGAAGCTCCATTTTTTAGAACTTTGAAATCCCTACCTTGGATCACAATTTCCAAATCTCTCCATCTCACTTTTCATTCCTCCTTATTCTCACATTTCATTAGTGTTGCACCTATCTTTTTTCCTTCTTTTGAAATTTTGAAATAAATTCAGTGATTCACTCTTCCTCACCCTTGAATTTTGTGTCTCTTTGTTCCACCACTACCAATGTCTTGTTAAACCCCACGCTGGGTTCCTTCATTTTTTTTATCCTGTTTGCTTGTCAAATCCCATTATAGTGCATCACATAACTGCAAACTGGGTCCAAATTTTGACTGTATAAAATTAATACCTAAGTAAATATACTTAAGTAAAATTAGAAAAGAAACAGAGGGGCAGAGGCAAGATGGTAAAACAGAGGCAGCAACCCAATTGAACATTCCCCTTTAAATATTTTTGAAATAATGTCCCAACTTGAATTCTGGAGTAGTAAAGTCAATAAAAGGCTAAGAGAACTTAGGAAATCAACAGGAAATTTCTGTGTCACTGATGTGGAGGCCAGCCTGGAGTGCATGGAGGTAGCTGTGACAGTGACAGCAGGAACAGCACCTTTGGGATCTCCAAGCTTCCAAAGTAAGGAGATTCAATAGTTAGTCATAAAGAAATTACAAGATATCTTGAATTGTTGTTGGGTGCAGGACATTCTCGTATTGTTGGGCTATAGTTCCAGAGAGAGCATTTCTTATCAGTCACAAGAGAGCAGGAACCTGATCACAGTTCCAGAGATAGAGGAATCCTAGCACTTTTGGCTGCAGGGGAGCATAGGACCTGGGCCAAGTTCTAGACCCTTGAGGAGTACTAGTTTTAGTGTTTGAAGTTGCAGGAGAGCTCTCCTGGGTAAGAAGCAGAGTACAGATCAGGAGAGCAGTGATAACATCTGCTGAATCACACCACCTTGAAAGTATCAAAAATATGCAGAGCCTTAGAACTAGGTCTGAAAACAACAGGGCAAAAAAACCTGAATCTTGAGACAGTGCCTCCCCAATCTCAGAATGAATAGAACCCCACTTAAACATAAAAGTTCAAAGTAAAAAAAAATAGCCTGGAAAAATAAGCAAACTTCAAAAATAACAAAAGCAGGATGAAGAAGAAGAAGAAGAGGAAGAGGAGAAAGAACAAGAATAAGAACAAGAACAAGAATAATTTAACCATAAAAAGCTACCATGGGGTCAAAGAAGAACAAGAAACAATCTCAGAAATAAACAATAACATGAAAACACCTCAAAAATGCTAATTGAACACAAGTCCAATAAGAATTCTTAAAGTGCTAAACAGATAAAGAATAGCAGCAAAAAAATTGAGGGAAAAAAGTGAGTGATGCAACGAAATTATGAAAAGATAATTAACAGCTTGCTAAAAGAGGTACATAAACACTGAAGAAAATAACACATTTAAAACCAGATTTGGCCTAATGGTTAATAACACACACACACACACACACACACACACACACACAAATTTACTAAAAAAAAGGAACTTCTTGAAAAGCAGAACTGACATTTTGGAATGGAAATGGAATGGAAAAAGAGGTACAAAAGTTCAGGAAGAAAATATTTCCTTAAAGATTAGAATTGGGCAAATGGAATTTAATGACTCTATGATATATCAAGAAATAATAAAATGAAGTTGAAAGAAGAAAAAAAACAGAATAAAATGTAAAATACTTCATGAGAAAAACAATTGACCTAGAAAACAGATTGAGCAAAGAATTTCAATCTTTCTCTCTGTCTCTGTCTTTTTGCGTGTATGTATATGTGTGTGTGTGTGTGTGTGTGTGTGTGTGTGTGTTTTCAATTTGCTCATGGGGAGATTAATAGGAGGGACAAATAATTTAAAAAAAATTTTTTATAAAACACACACACACACAAACAAACTAGATTCACTATAAATTGATATTATCTAATCTCATTGGCCCTTCTCTCCAGAGAGGCTGTCTGATATACTAGTAGAACATGGGACTTTGAGTCAGGGAAGATCTTCCTTCAAAACCTATCTTCAATACTTAATAGCTAGACAAGTCACTTAATCTCCGAATGTCTCAGTCTCTTCATCTAAAATGAGGCAGTTGTATTTGATGGCTTCTGAAATTTCATCCAGCTATTGAGTTGTGATCTTGCGAATCCTCTGTTCCCCTAATCAAGCCACATTCCCCCTTTTGGTGCTGAAATAGACTCTGATGATATATATATATATATATATATATATATATATATAAACAGCACAATATATGAAACATAAATTCATAATACAGATCAAATGCATATATCCTTTCCTTTCTAGCACTACACCTAAGATCCTGTGCTCACTCTTTTTTCATTAGTTCCTGATTGACTTTACTGCACTCCCCACAGCAGTTATTTCGAACCTTTTTTCTCGACTTGTTTACCACTCCCTCTCTCTTCCCTCTCAGAACAAGAAATTTCTTCCAAATTTACTGAGAAAATAGAGGGAATCAATCATGAATTTCTCTTTCTCCTCTGTTCTATATCTCAAAAGTCATCCACATTATTCTTCGTTCTCTATTCTTTTACTCCAGACTCTGACAAAATGGTGGATCTTCTCTTTATTTAGAATGACATTTCTATTCATACTCTCGATGTTAGTCCATCCTTGAGCAAAGAAGCTTGCCCTTTTGATTGTTCACCCTTTCTCAGCCTCTCCTTTTATTTCATGCCCAAATTTGCCTCATCTTTAAAACTTCACTCTATCCCTACAACCTCAAGTTAATGTTCTTTGTCTTTTCCTTTTCACACTCAAAATTCTATTTAAAAAGCCATTTACATTTGTGTCCTTCATTTTCTTGTCTTCTTGTCACTTTTTAATCACTTTTATTCTTCCCAGCTCACCACTTGAATGAAACTGCTCTCTCCAATGTGACAAAAGACCTATTTACTAAATCTGATAGACTTTCTTAGTGCTCATTCCTTGAATTCTCTGCCACTTTTGACACTGTTCATCTTTCAGGGTTTTTTTTCCTAACTCAATTTGTATGATGGTCAATTCTTCTGGCTCTCTTCCTATCTGCTTGACCTTCTCCTATCAGTATTCTTTGCTGGATCACTATCCCCTAATGAAATGTGGTCCCACTGTTCCTCAGGGCTTCTCTCCTCTCTTCTTCCCTCCTCTTTCCTCTTCTTTTCTCTTGTCCCTTCTTCTTCCCTCTTCTTATAGTTCTCTCTTAATGATTTAATTAGAGTCCATGGGCACCATTAGTATAAACATACAGATTACCCTTAAATCTATATACCCAGTTCTAATCTTTTTTTTTTTTTTTCAGATTTCTAAGCTTGTCTCAAAATGAATGCTGGGTATTTTCACATGCATCATAGGATCATAAGTTCAATCTGGAAAGGATCCTAGAGGCCATCTAGTTCAAACTTCTCATTTTATAAATAAGAATTAAATGATTTATCCAATATCACATAGCTAGTTAGTTAATCAGAGGAAGCATTTGAATATAATTCCTCTTGATTCTTGATCCTGTACTCTACTATTCAAACTGCCTTTTGACATCTTCAACAGAACTCATTTCTTGTCTTATAAATCTGCCCATTTTCCAAACTCTGTGGAGGATACCCATACTTCTATTCATTTAGGTTTATGGCCTTGGAGGGAATCTTAACTTTTCATTTTCCCATATCCTCCATAACTAATCAGTGGTCAAATGTTGTCATTTCTACCTTCACACTTCTCTTATGTTATATTCTCTGTATTCACATTGCTCCTAGCACCATGTTCAGGATTTCATCATCTTTTTTCCTGGTCTCTAACAATATTTTTCTATTTGCTTTTGTGTTTCCAGTCTCTCCTTCCTCCCATTTCAATTTAGGTATTACACACCTACCCAAATAATCTGTCCAAAGTATAGATCTGACTGTCTTTCTCCTGTTCAAAAACCTCCATGACTGCTGTTGCTTCTAGGATTGCAAGCTTTTCCTCTTGGAATTTTAAAGTCTTTCACAGCTTGGCTCTAACCTAGCATTACTTTCATTTTGGATTTGTGTAGTTAATTTTTGAACCCCAGTGCCACTCATTACTCCTTTTCATGTAATCCATAGTTATAGACTACTAGGTTTACTTGATGCTCCCTGAATAGGACATTTCACCTCCCACTCTTTTGCTTTTGCCTTTGTTATCCTAAATTCCTAAAATGTTATTTCTCTCTCATTTATGCCTTTTTAGAATTCTTGGCTTTCTTCAAGGCTTAACACAAGTATCAATTCATATAGGAAGTTGTTTTTGAACCACTTCTGTTGTCAAAGATCTTTTATTCCTCCTGTTCTTTTGTATTTATTTAAATGTTTTATTTAATTCCCTTCCACCTAGGGAAATTGTTCCCCTATTTAAGGGATTTTTAAAAGTTTGTATTTAACTTTTTTTTAACTTTAGCTGTTTTAGATACATTTAGCATTATTTTGAATATAATTGTACATTTTGTCTCTTCAATAAAATGTGGCTTCTTGAAGTTAGCAGTCGTTTAATTGTTTTTTCTTGTGTACCCAATGCCTGATACACAATAGAAGCTTAATAAGTGCTTATTGATTAATTCATGCTGTTTCTCATCCCAGACCCAGATGTAAGCTCTCTGAGAACAAGGACTGGCTTGCTGTTGATGTTGTTTGTTTGTTTCTCCAGTGCCTAACTCACAATATCCTATATGCACTGAGCAATTAATGTTTAGTGACTTGAATATTGTATATTATATGTTTCTTTGGAATAAATCATGCTCTTCCATAACTATATTCCAGGAATGAGTCACATTTTATCTATCTCCATGATATCTCAGAGGTTAAATTCACCTCAGATTTCTGGTTCAGCTGGTTGATGGCTGATATTTGATATAGTTATATATAGATGTATGAAGCCATCGATTTTATTTCTTCCACTCTTCTTGGTTATTTTCTCCTGGAATTGTAGATATTCATAGATATCCTTTTCTTTACATTGTGTCTACAGTGCTCTATGACATCTATCTTGGCAGATACATGTTGGAAATTTCCTCTCTTCTGTTTAAAGCTATCTCAATCAGATTCACAAGTCTCAATCAAAATATATTTAAAAAGTCTTACAATCACAGAATCTCAGTTGGAAAGAACCTCAGAGACCATCTAGTCAAACTTAGTCATTAAGGATTTGTTTGATGATCTCTAGTGAGGAAAACCCACTATTTACCAAGACAGCCTATTATACTTTTGAATACCTTTAATAGGAAGTTTTTCTTAATATCAACTCTTAAATTTGCCCAATATTTTTCATTTTCTATTCAATCACTCCCAGTTCTTCCCTCAGAGGCAAAGCAGATTCTAATGCAAGATTTAATGTAAAGATTTTAAGATATTGTCATAACCATTAACCTCAATCCCAAGTCTTCTCTAAAATAAATGCCTTATTATCTTTATTGATCCCCATATGACATAAATTTGGGGATCTTCATCATTCCAGTTTCTCTCATTTAGACATTTTCTGGCTATACATATCATTCCTAAAATGTGGTATTCAAAAATGATCACAATAGTCTAGATATGATTTGACCAGGAAAGAACTTCCTAGTGCTGGATTATCTTCCTCTCTTAATATAGTCTAAGACTGTCTTGTTGGATACTTTGCTATATTGTTGACTCATGTAAAGCGGGAAATTTTTTAAAAGCCATCAGACCATTTTCTTTTTTTCCCCAGGAAAATTCTTTTTAGCCAATTAATCGCATATCTCCCCCCAATTTTTTTAACTTGGTGAAACTTTTTTTTTTAACTGGAGTGTTACATCTTATAATTACTACAAGTAAATTTCATTTTCTTAGGTTTGGTCTAATTTTTCTAGCCTATCAAATTCTCTTGAATGCTGACTGTCATCTACCCCTCTTAAATTTGTCTTATTTATGGAGCTGATAAACAGGCCATTTATGCCTTTATCCAAGACATTTTTTAAGAAAACGCCAACCAGAACTAAGAATATATCTCTGGAGACTATATATGGGGGACTTTTTTCCAAGATGACAATGAACCATTAATAACTATCAATCACCTGGACATTCTACCAATCCTATTGTGTATGTAGTCCATATTTTTTCCAAACTTCTCTGTAAGAAAAACATGAGAAATTTTGTTAAATCCTTTTCTAAAATCTAGATAAACTCTAGCTATAGCCTTCATTTTGTCTACTAGAAAATAATCCTTCCAAAAAAGGAGACTTAAATTAATTTTGCATGACTTATTCTTGATACTCCATCTTGGCTTTTTGTGATCACTGCTTGTTTTTCTAAATGGTCAATAACAATTCATTTAATAACGTGTAGTAGAATTTTCCAAGGAATCCATGTAATGATGGTTGTATACATTTATAATCTGTAGACACTAATTCTCTTTTTTGGAAAATAGTACAACTTTTCCTCCCTCTAATCCTACTCTACTATGCTAGTTCTCTGAAGTGTTTCAAATGTCATTGACAGTGTTTTGGTCATCACATCTGTGAATTCTTTAGTACCCTAGAATGTATTAGATATGGGTCAAGTGACCTGATCTAATCAGGTCATTTGCATGCCTTTCCATTTCTTTCTAGTTCCTTCTAACATATTTTTACTAGTCCTCATTAGAAGTCCTCCATCTCCATCTAAGAGCACATCATGGTCAGAGCTCAGAAATTCTTATTTCTTTTTTCAGACATCATTTCTCTTTAACCAGTTATTTATTTCCCAATATGTTCTTCTCTTGTGAAGTTTCTACCTTTAATCATGAGCAGTAATGAAAATACCTTCATGTGCCAAACATATTCAGTTTCTTTATGAAGATATATTTATAATTCTGTGCAGTAGGTTTTGGGACTACTGGGACTACTATGAAGCTTCATAGAGGAATTTCATTGACCATTTGATACAAAGAAATAGACCTTTATTTAGCTCATTGAAAATCAAAAGTGGGGGGGGGGGGGAAGAAAGAGAGAGAGTGTGGCTTGGCTACAAAATAGTGACAATAAGGGAAGAACATAGGACACTCACACCATAAAGTAGGGCAGCAGCTGATCTCCAAAACTAGGGCACCACTCACCACCACCCCAAAATCAGCAGAGCAGTTATATCCTAGCAAGGAAGGAAAATAGGCAGCTGTCAAACCTTCAGGCTTGATGGTCTTCAGGCCATGACAAGAGAAGAATTCCACAATAATGCTGAAATATGATGCCTTTTATACCATTACATTGAGCTCTTACTACTTTTCTTGGATCTAATGAGGGGAACTCTTGGTCTTTCAGCATTCCATGCATCAGAACAGCTCAGAGTAATGGATAAAGTTTTATAGGGAGGATTAGGATTCTACATGTTTGGCTAGGAAGTTTCAAGAACCTCCAGAAGAAGGAGGTTTTGTCCAGCAGAAGAAGAAGACATATTTAGAAGTAGAGCAAAAAAGTCTAGATCCAGAAAACCAAAGTGAAAATCTCCTTTTTTTTTAATCATTTCTGAAATGATCTCATTTGTCGCATCCCATAAATTTCGCTATGGTGTCTCATTATTGTCATTCTCTTTGATGAAATTACTGTTTCTATGATTTGATGTTTGCCTACTCATTTTTTTTAGTATTAGATTATTTTAATTTCAAATTAATTTTAAGCTATCTTTCCATGGATCTTCATTGCATGTAATTTTTCAGCATTTTGTTTTTTAGTTTTCAGTGTTTATTTTTATGATATTTTGATTTCCATTTTTCCCTTCCCTCCCTCCTTTATTCTCTCTCTCTCTCTCTCCTCCCTCCTTCCTAAGACAACAAGCAATGTGATATAGGTTAAACATGTGCAATTATATTAAACATATTTCCACTTTATTATTATTTTTTATTTTTATTACATTATCTAAAAATGATGAATTTAATATTTCTGTCTTTCTTCACTTGAATATGAGATTTTTATACTCTAATACATGACCAATTTCATGTAGATGCAAGTATCTCTAAGAAAAAAGTAAAGCTTATCTATTCCCATTCAATTTTTTTCAGAGGTCTATCATATCTAACTTTTCTAAAATTCTTTTCACCTCCTTAACCTCTTTCTTGTTTATTTTGTGGCTAGAATTACTTTGTTCTGAAAGTGAGAGGTGGAGATCCCCTTAATATAGTTTTGCTGTCTATTTCTGTAATTTGCTTAATTTCTCTAAGATTCTGGATGCTATATCACTTTAGTGCATATATTTGTAGCACTGCTATTACTTCATTGTCTATAGTAGCTTTTACAAGATTTACTCTTCTTTCTTGTCTTTTTAAAACTAGATCCATTCTTGCTTTTGTTTTGTCTGTTATCAAGATGACTAACACTGCTTTTTTAAAAATTTCTTCTGAAACATAATATATTCTGCTACAGTCTTTTACCTTTACCTCTGTGTATGTTTCTGTGCTTCAAATGTGTTTCTTGTAAACAGCACATTATAGAATTTTGGTTTTTAATCCACTCTGCTATTTGCTTTCATTCCATGCCATTCACATTGATAGTTATGATTTCCCTCCATCCTATATTTTCCCTTTATATACATAATTTCTCTTTTACCCTGTTCCTCATCAAAAGTATTTTTCTTCTGATGACCACCTCCCTCCAATCTGCCCTTGCTTCTATCAGCCCCTGCCTTTTCTTTCCTATTTCCTTCTTACTTTCCTATGGGGTAAGGTAGATTTATGTACCTGAGTATATGTATTATTATTCCTTCTTTGAACCATATCTGATGAATAAGGTCCAAACAATGCTCATACTTTCCCTTCTTTCCCTCTATTGTACTAGATCTTTCATGACTGTTCATGTGATATAATAAACCTCATCCTGCTCTCACTTTCCTATTTCCTAGCAAAATCCTTTTTTTCCCACTCCTTAGTTTTTTTTATGACCACATCAAAGTCAACTTATATCCATACCCTCTAAGTATACGCCTTTTAATTGAAGAGACAGTTCTTAAGAGTTACAAGTATCATCTTCCTATGTAAAGATGTAAACAGTTTAACCTTAATTGAATGCCATGTTGCTTTTTTTCCTTTCCTGTTTATCTTTTTATGCTTCTCTTGAATCTTGCATTTGAAAATCAAATTTTCTGTTCAACTCTGTTCATCAAGAAAGTTTGAAAGTTCCCTTTTTCATTGAGTAGTCATCTTTTCCCCTGAAAGATTATGCTTTTTTTTTTTTTTTTTGCTTTTTTGGAATATCATATTTCAAACCCTCCAATCTTTCAGTGCAGAAGCTGCTAAATCTTGTGTTATTCTTATGATGGCTCCAGTATACTTAAATGTTTCTTTCCAATGACTTGTAATATTTTCTTTTTGATCTAAGAGTTCTGAAATTTGGCTTTAATATTTTTTGGAGTTTTCATTGTGGGATATTTTTCCAGGAAGTAATCAATGGATTCTTTCAATGACTTTTTTATCCTTTGGTTCTAGAATATTGGGGTAGTTTTTCTTGATAGTTTACACTGTGCAGGCTCTTTTTTTTTATCATGGCTTTCAAGATAGTCCAATAATTGTTAATTAGCTCTCATGGATCTATTTTCCAGGTCAGTTATTTTTTTAATGAGATATTTTACATTCTCTTCTATTTTTCATCCTTTTGGTTTTATTTGATTGATTCTTGATGTCTCATAAAGTCATTGGTTTCTACTTGCTGAATTGTAATTTTTAAGAAATTTTCTTCAGTGAGCTTTTGTATCTTCTTTTCCATTTGGCCACTTCTAATTTTAACTGAGCTGTTTCTTCAGTGGATTCCCCATTCCTCCCCATTTGACCAATTCTACTTCAAGCACCAACCTGCCTAGGAGTGTATATTGATCTCTTTTCCCCAAATCTCCCCCTACTCCAATCAATGCTCTACTTAGTTGACACAGTGATTTATCTAAAGTGCTTTAGATATGTCCAAGTTTGAATGGAAATTATTCTATTTGATATTTAAAGTTTTGTATAACTAGAATTTTTCTACCTTTTCAGTCTTCTTACATCTTACTCCTCTCTCTACACTTGACAATCTGGCAGCCTATTTGCTTTTGAAAGGGCACTGCATCTCTTCTCTCTTTGCTTTTGTATTAGCTGTGCCCAATATCCAGAATATTCTGCTTCCTCACTTGAGTTTCTTAAATTTCCTGGCTTATTTCGAGATTCAACATTTTAAATCCTGCCTTCTTCAGAAAGTCTTTTCTAATCTCTCCCAGCTACCAATTTCCTTCCTTTTCAGACTACCTCCACCTGTGTTGCATGTGTCTACCATGTACCTAATTTTTCCCAATCGGAACATATGTTCCTTGAGGGCAGGAACCATTTTCCCCTTCTTTTCTTCCTTCTTTGTATCTTTAGAGTTTAGCAAAATGGCATATAGTAAGTTTTCAATATATATTTTGACTAATGAATTAAATAAATATGTAAATGAATGCCACTTTTATTAATGTTAACACCTGCAGGCATATACTTTCTACCACCCAGTTCGGCACTAAAGTAAATTCTGTATGGTATTAGATTCTGATCTAGTAGGTTTGTTTGTCTTATCTTCCCAATAATATTTCCAATCCCACAATTAAGGCACCATGATTTATTTTTTGTTTATATATCATCGATTAATACTGAGTACAGAACAGATATCCAAAAATACTTTGTGAATTAATTTTTATTGGCTTAAAACCTAATTTTTTTTAATTTGAAGGGAAAGTTGACCAGTACAGTACAATGGAAAGAACCCTATAGTTATAGAACCAAGAGACTTGGGTTCAAACTCTGCTACTGATGTTTACTACAAATGAGGCTTTGTGTAAATCACTTAATAGATCTTGACTTCAGTTTTCTTATTTGTGAAATGAGGGCAGTGACTTCTGAAGACCTCTCTCATTCTCCATCATTCATTTTATGATATTCTCTATTCTTTCTTTTTGGCTGTGTGGCAACCAAGTCTTTTTGGGGGGCGCATGCAAATAATATGTACAAGGAGCAGGCAAAACTTCCTAGACTGGAGTGGGGTATAATAGCATTAATGGGCAATGGGGAATGGTGGAAGTTAAGTAGCTGGTCCCTAACTTCCATTTGAAAACTTAGCCGTAAGAAATATGAGAAGCTAGATCAGGTATAAATTTCTCCATGGTCTCATAAGCAAGTGCCTGATCAAAAGTCTGGCCCTCTTTGCATCACCTTCTGTTCTAAGACAACATCTCTGATTCTTTTCCATATCATGTCACTGTAGTCAATCTAACATAACAAAGAAGAAAGAACACAAAAAAATCAAAGCCTGTTAAAGCTGGAAGGAATCCTAGAGATCATCCACATCTTTTTTATGATGGGGAAAAAGAGACTCAGAGGAATGGAAGTGACTACATTGAAGGAACACAGCTGATAAGGGAATAAAACATGTACTACAAAAGTCATTTCTCTCTGGAGTTGGATGACCCTGATACTAACATGGACTCTGTCTCTCAACCATCTATTTACTTATCAAGAAAATGGGAATAATTATGCCTGTTCCTATTATTTAGAGGGCAGTAAATTAATGCAGTAGACAAAGTACCAGGTTTACAGTCAGGGAAACATCTTCCTACATTCAAATCTGACCTCAGACAAATACTAGCTGTGTGACCCTGCACAAGTCACTTAAACCTGTTTGCCTCAGTTTTCTCATCTGTAAAATGATAAAAAGAAAGAAATTGCAAACCTTTCCAGTATCTCAGTCAGGAAAACCCCAATTTGGGTCATGAAGAGTCAGACATTACTGAAATGAGGAAACAATAACTATCTTCTAGGATTATCAAAGTCAAAATAAATTAATACATGAATAAGCATATATGAAGTATGTAAACCTTCATAATTATTAGCCATGCTGATTCAGTTTCAGTCATGACGACTTGTTTAGGTGAGTACCCAAGATTAATAAAAATTTATTTTGGTTAGACAGAATTCAGATTTATTTCTCAACATTCACCATGCTTATAGAGGAAAGTAGTCCCATGTATAATCCAAAACACTGGATAATCTAGAATTCATTTCTATTGAACTTGAAAAATTCTTATTTTGTGATTCTGCAGGTCTATATTTGGCTTAGCCTAATATTTAAATGAGCCTTCCCTCTCTGGACATACACAGACTGGTGGCTGGGAAAGATGCCCAGGAAGCCATCTGATAGATAATCCACAAAAGAGAAAGATTGCATGCAAAAAATGGAAAATAAACTCCATTTTATTCACTATGTAACTTTTGGGTAGGGGAAAGGTGAACAGTAGGTAAGATATGATTCTAGACCAATAAAGACTTTGGTTATTATTTGTCAGAATTAAGAAAGGCTTTCTGTGATAGCAGCTGGGATTTAGAGGAGACTAAGAAGTTTCTGTGAATACCTTAAGATGCTGAAAGGCTGCAAAAAAAAAAAAAATCTGAAGTGTCCTTATCAAGAGTGCTTTAAGAAAAGATATAATCTTAGGAAGACTTGAGAGATGAAGCCCTGCACTGAGACAGGGGAATGGATTAGATGGTCTTTGGAAATCACCTTTCTGCCAAAGATTTCATAATGAGTTAAGGGGAGTCATAGAACCTCTGCCTGTTATTGGGATAGGGGAAAAGAAGTGGATGGAGCAGGGGGAAGATAACTGGGGTAATTAGGATGCTCGGTGTGGCATGGGGGAACATCAAATCTGTAAAGTTAAGCTCGGATTCAATTAGAAATTTCTCTGAAATTCCAAATTACGGCCATTTTTTCTAAGCGACAGAATTATATGGCATCGCAGAGAAACTGACAGGTAATTTGGGAAACTAAAGGTTCCTTGGACTCTGTAGTTAATGGGGAGTTTAGCACCAATTCCTGTGTAATTTGCACTTCTGAGAAACTGCATTATTATAAAGTCAGACATTTCCAACACTTTCAACTCGGGGATCTGCTAGGCTCTAAGATGACCAGGAATGGAGAAGGACCAGGGTCAGAGGTTGCCCATTTCAATATCTGAGGCTGCGTGGCTCCCCCAAACTGGCATTTGAACTGAACAGTTGAAAATTGGAGGTGACATTCAGAAGTGTCTGAAAATTATAACCCTGACTTCCTCCTTGAAAAGCTTATCTGAATCCTACCTTATCCTTTGATGAGGTTACTGAAAAAAGCACTGTGCTCTGAGCTCTTGAAAGATAACAGTCAGAGCATGTGAGACCCAGCAGGGTCCCTTGGGGGAAAACAGTGCCGGGTGTAGCAAGCGGGGGACACTAATTAAATGGCCCACATTGCCTTGTGGGGATGAGGGAAGTTGCCCCTTCTTCCTTCCTTCCCTTGGTTCCTCCAGAGAAGAGATGCCCCACGCCATCCAAGTTCCCACTAATGGGGTAACCTCCCTTCTGCTCTCAGGGGAAGCAACCATTTGTTCCTAAATGGGAGCTGTCTCTGATGACTTGACACTTTCCCTGTTCTGTAACTGGGTACTGGAAGCAAAAAAAGGGATGCGGGGGCAATAAAATGGAGTCTGGACCAAAGGGGCAGCTCCCCCGTGGCTGGAGATTCCAGACATCTGAAGCCTCTCTCAGTTTGCATTCTGTATCTGTGACTTTGGGGAAGAGAGGGTGCTCACCTCCTCCCATGAAGCTTCCCTAACTACTACAGTTCACAGTAGTGAGCTGTCCCTTCTTAGAACTAGGAAATGCCTTCTCTCAACCATTCAAATCGGCATTTACCCTGTAGTACTTTGTCTGGTCATTTGAACATTCATATGGGTTAGTGTTCCTTTTCTAACTCGAGGTTAAGGTCCAGGGTTGTCAGGGATCCCTGGTGGAGGATTTGAGGGAAGACACATAATTTTCACTGGATGAGAAAGCTAAATGTCTCTTGATTCACATAATAGGAGGGGGCACCCAAGCCAATGATCACAGAGTCATGGAAATACAACTTAGTATTTGAATCCTATCTTTGACACTTACCTGTTATGTGAGCCTGGGAACTTAACCTTTTAGTGCCCAAGGCTACTTTCTCAGATTGTACATTGTAGAATCACCACTAGCATGTATCCAGAAGGTCCCTGTGGGGAAAAAGGAAAAAAAAAAATACAGTCTTGAGAATAGAAATCAAGGTTTGTTCTCCCACCTCCCTACAAGGTTTTTACTTAGCATAAGGCTGGGCACCTAGTATGTGCTCAGGGAATTCTTCCTGACTCAAAAGAATTGATTAAGTTGATTCTCTGAGTTTTAGTCTGCATGTCCACACTTTGTTTTTCACTAGACTTAGTGATTTCCTTGTTACCAGTGAGCCCCTTGTGAGCAAACTACTCTATCACAAACAAATGTATACTCTCACTTCCTGTGTGTTTTACAGTCTTGGAGAGATGCCTGAGTCACTGACAGGTAAAGGGACATAGTCAGGGTCACACAAACAGCAAAATCAGGAGGAACCTAGGTGTCTCTCTCTCTCTCTCTCTCTCTCTCAATTTTTGTTGTTGTTCTTCCCTCCTTCCTTCTTTCCTTCTCCCCTCCTTTCTTCTTTCCTCCTCCCTCCCTCCCTCCGTTCCTTCCTTCCTTCCTTCGTTTCTTCCTTCCTTCCTTCCCTCCTTCCTCCTCCCTCCCTTCCTTCCTTCTTTCCTTCCTTTCTTTCTTCCTTCCTTCCTTCCTTCCCTCCCTTCTTTCCTCCCTCCCTTCCTTCTTCCCTTCCTTCTTCCTTTACTTCCTTCCTTCCTTCCTCCTTTCCTTCTTCCTTCCCTCCCTCCTTCCTTCCTTCCCTCCTCCTTTCCTTCCTTCTTCCCTCCCTCCTTCCTTCCTCCTTCCCTCCCTCCCTCCTTCCTTCCTTCCTTCTTTCCTCCTTCCTTCCTTCCTTCCTTCCTCCCTTCCTTCTCTCTTCTCTTCCTTCCTCCCTTCCTTCTCTCTTCTCTTCCTTCCTTCCTTCCTTCCTCCTTCCTTCCTTCCTTCCCTCTTCTCTTCCTTCCTTCCTTCTTTCCTCCTTCCTTCCTCCCTTCCTTCCTTTCCTTCCTTCCTTCCTAAGCTGGTTAAGTTTAACACGCATTAAATACTTAAAATATTGATGGCACTATGCTGATTAGTATAGGGGATTCTTTTTTCAAAAGACAGGAATAAGGCAATTCTTGCCATAAAGGGCAGATTAGTAGGGGACATGACAGAGGCTCATAAAAATCTACGGAATATAGTGGACTAAGGTAAGGCCAAAAAAGGGAGGTAGAAATAAAGTGCTGTGAAAATTCAGAGGAGGGGCAGATTGCCACATCCTTGGGAGAGTTGTGAAGCTTCACAGAACTGGCATTTGAAATTGGCCTTGAAGGATAAAAACAATTTCAGTAAGAACATACAGGGTGGAGTGGGAAATTTCTAGCTTAGGAAAAATCATGAATGAGGTATGGGAGCTGCATGTGGGAAGGGCAATTTGATTGTTACATATATTTTCAGAATGGGAGTTGTCTGAAATATGGCCAGAAAAGCAAAGTGCTTCAGGATGTGGTGTGTGGATAAGGCCAAAGGATTGAGAAAAGAGACAAACAGTCAGAAATTTGTAAAGTATGGTCAGGAGGAAAACAGGCTGTCAAGAACTTCCTAGCCAGGACTTCAGAGGAGTAGAGCTATGCCATCCACAAACCCTTTTCAAGGGAATAAATTATATGGTATAATGAATTGTTAGAATTCCAATCATAAAGCTCTTAATTCAAATTCCTCCTAAACTTCTATCCCCTAACTCTATGACTCTGGACAAATCACAACTCTATCTCCAAAAAAAAGAAGAAAAAGAAAAGAAAAATAACTGATATAATATTTTTATCTTCCCTAGACAGTTACTATGACCCTGAGAAAATCACTTAATTTATTCAAAGCTGAAATACAGATAATAATAGCACTTAACTCATGGAGTTTTTATGAAAATCAAATGAAATAATGTACACAAAGTATTTTTCAAACTTTAAATGATATATAAATGTCAACTGTTATTATTATTATTATTCCTTGCTAACGGAACCACTCTCGTGGGGCCTGAAAACCAGGCAATAGGTATGATAAATGCAACCTATAAATGGCATTTAAAAGCAAATTCATTAAGGCTGAGGACATTTGCAATCCACATGTAAAAGCTGTGACTTTTTTCCTTTTCTTGTGGGAAATGAAAAATGGTGGTTATTTGATGGTCAACATATTTAAAGTCCCCATCAAGCTGTGATGAAAAAATTGACACTGGTTCTCAGAAAGGTCCCATATAGCTTTTCTTATTTACAATATAAGTTATTGATGTTGAAGAGTTAAACATTGTACAAAGGTTTTAAAAGACATTGGATGCTAGATGAAGTTCTGTGTAGAGACAAGATGGCTTGAACAATTTCTTTTGGAGTCTGTAGATCTGGGATTTGCTTCCTAAATACTAGTTATGTTAACCTGGGAGAGTCACTTAGCTTAGGACTAATGATCTCCAAGATCCTTTCCAATTGTAAATCTTATGATTTTATAATCCCAGGATTTTTCCAAAGTGGAGTGATTTTATTCAATTTCTTAATGAAGACAACTGGGTCACTTCTAGAGGCATTTTACTCAGGCCATTTCTGTGCTAATTGCCCAGACAATGTGTATCAATTAGTTCATAGAACCCAACTTTGAACTATTCATTCCTTCGATGGAATTGTTCAACAGTGGCCACCTTGCTTGGAATTTGGTCAGTAATAGTTATCCTGCTGAGGTCTGGTCACTCGCCTTTGCCCCTGCTTTATAACATTCTGGGCTTGGATGAAAGCCACAGTGCAGATAGGTGGTCTGGAGTGGGTCACAGATTTAGCTGCAACAGAAATAATGGGCTGTAGGTAGGCAAATAGGGAAAAAAGTCTCTTTGGTCAAGGAGATCTCTCTCAGCCAAAAATAAGTGATGCAAAGACATTGCATCCAAATGGTCCAGAGAGCCTCCTCAGCACGGCATTAAATAATATTTTTTCTGATCACTCACGTAGCACAAATGAAGCTAGGTCCCAGTAGGCCAATCAGCTGACAGCTGGAGGAGACTTATTCTTTCTTTTACGGTTGTCAAATCCATGAATGTATTAAGGAATCAAGAGAAGACAGCACCAGGACAAGATAGTACAAAGTGAAGTAGTTAGGGCAAAACAAATACCATGTCCTTAGCTGGAGGGTCCTGCTAAGAGTAGGTTTTCTAGTATGGTTATAAGTCTGTTTGTACCATTTGTTGTACACTCCCACCAAGATGGCACTGCCCCAGAGTCAATCAGTCAATAAGCATTTAAATACCCACTATGTGCCAAGCACTGTAATAAATGATACCAAAAGAGGCAAAAGATAGACCCTACATTAAAGGAACTCAGTCTAACACTATAGAGAACATACAAGCAAGAGATTTCTTCCTCCTTTGGCTTTATAGTTTATTCTTTCTTTTTCCTGTATTTCTAATCATTCTAACCATTTGGATCCTGCCCACTAGTTGTAAGTAAGCATCACCAAAGAGTCTGTCCTGTGTTCTCTTTTCTTCTTTTTTGCAATTCTCTTATTGAGTTCATTAGCCCCTCTATTTCAATTATTATTTCTGGGTAGATGACTTCCAAATCTGTATTTTTAGCCCTGATCTCTTTGATAAGTGCTAGTCCTACATTTTTGATTGCCTTCTGTATATCTTAACCTGGCTATCTCAAAGGAATCTCAACCTTAACATGTCCAAATACTAATTCACGTTTCCCCAAAAAGTCATCCCTCACAATTTCTATTGATGATACTACCATTATTCAAGTCATTAATCTTATTTTTCCTTCTACCTTTTCGTGGATTTCTCTTCCCTTACTTTTCATTTTTTTTTAAAGATTACTAGCATATAATTAAAAATGCTACCCAGTCTTCCATCTAATTAGACTCATTCTATGCTGCCTGATGATGAGCAAGTTCAGAGAGGTTACCTCCCCACATTTGAATGTAAGCAGTTTATTCGTACATGTTTGGGCCTTTTATGAATGTTAATTCATATTTACCTTCCCATGTTTCTATTAATTCCTATGTTTGAACTTCAAACATAGGATTTTCCAAGTCTTCCCTCTTCTTCAAACTCTATATTTGATTATTTGTTAAGTCTCATTGAAACTACTTCCAAGAACTAGAATGGCCATCATTTGGAGAATGGCTAAATAAGTTAGAGTACATGAATGCTTTGGGATATTATTTGGGATGTTCTATAAGAAATGATCACTAGGACAATTTCAGAGAGTCCTGGAGAGACTTTCATGAACTAAATGAAATAAGCAGAATTGGGAGACATGGCAACAACAAGATTATATGATGATAAATTCTGATGGATCTTTTCAACAATGAGGTGATTCAGGCTAGTTCCAGTAGTCTTGTGATAGAGAGAGCCATCTGTATCCAGACAAAGGATTATGGGAACTGAGTGTCTGATCACAACATAGTATTTTAACCTTTTGTTGTTGTTGTTTGTTTGCTTTTTATTTTCTTTCTCATTTTTTCTTTTTTTGATCTGATTTTTCTTGTGCTGCATAATTGTGGAAATATAGATAGAAGAATTGTACATGTTTAACCTATATTGAATTACTTACCATCTAGGGAAAAGTAGGGGGAAGGGAGGAAAAAAATTTGGAACACAAAGTTTTGCAAGGGTGAATGTTGAAAACTATTTATGCATATGTTTTGAAAATAAAAAGCTTTAAAGTATTTAAAAAATAGAAAAGAAAAAAAAGAAACTACCTACATGATTTCTCTCATACTCATCCCTTTTTTGTTCCAAAATCTGAGGAAACAGAAAAAGAAGACAGTATCTACTTTCAATGAGTTTACTATCTAATAATGGAATACAATACATATAGAAAAACTCCGATTCAGAGCAGATAGAAAGACCTAAACATCATAAAGATGTTGTTACAAAAATGAAGGCACAACCTAGGAACACTTAGGATACATTTGAGTGTCTTCTCTATCTGTTTCCTTTGACAGTTAGGAGAGGTGTTCATTGTCCATTTAAGTGAAGAAAAAGTGAAAGGGGAACTTTTGAGGGAGATTTGGTGGGGGAGAGTGAAGTAGGGCAACCCACCTGGGTACCAGTTACAGAATGCCATATCATTACAAAAAATAGTATAGCATTATTCTGAGCACCAACATCAATTCAGAGTGTCCTTAATGTAGCATGAGGAGTTCCTTCATACATTTGTGAAACCTCACATATTTGGTCAATCATTTGAGATGTAAATCCATTGTTTGGAAATTATATGAGCAAGCTCTTGAGCCTGAATATTATTCAACTTGAGTTTTGATCTGCTTATCTCAGGCTTATTGCTTATTTGCTTGACATGAATTTCATGTTTTTAAAAATTACCTAGTGATATTATATGAGGTATGTCTATTTTGAAATATATTTATATATGTATATGTATATTTTTAAGTCAGCAAAAGTCTGCCTTCTCTCTCTCTCTCTCTCTCTCTCTCTCTCTCTCTTTCTCTCTTTCTCTCTCCTTTCCCTCCTCCCTCCCTTCCTCCAGCTCCCTCTCTCTTTTGAGAGAGAAAAAAAGACTAATTAAACCCCATATAAACATTGTATAATCAAACAAAACAAATTTCTGCATTGACCAACTGCAAAAATCTAGCTGGGGGCATCTAGGTGGCACATTGGATAGAGTACCAGCTCTGAAGTCAGGAGGATGTGAGTTCAAATGTGACATCAGACACTTAACACTTCCTGGCTGTGTGACCCTGGGCAAGTCACTTAACCCCAATTGCCTCAGCAAAAAAAAAAAAAGCATATATCTGAGTATACATACACACACATATATGTGTGTGTGTATATATATATATATGTGTGTGTGTGTGTGTGTGTGTGTGTACACAGTATTCTGCAATTTAAGTCCTTGGCCTCTATTATCAAGAGGTAGATTTTATTATTATCATTACTTTATCATTAATCATCTGAAATTGTTGATCATTTTGCTGATCAGAATTCCTGATTATTTCAAAGTTGTTTGTCTCTACCATATTGCCATAAGTTCTCTTAGTTCTATTTACTTTAGTTTGCATCAGTTAGTACAAGTTTTTCTCTTTATTATCTTACAGTATAATAGTTTTTCATCATATTTATATCCAATTTATATAAAATAATTTGTTCAGCCATTGCCTAATTGAGTAGCATATTCTCTCCCCCCACATTCCCATTTTTCAACTCAAAAGGAGCTATAAATAATTTTGAACATCCTTTGTTAGAGTTTGTTCCACTTAGAACTAATTGTTCCCTTAATCTACTCTCTCTCTTATCCCCTGTCCCTTCTATTTTTCTGTTGAATAAAACGTGTGTGTGTGTGTGTGTGTGTGTGTGTATTCTTTTCTCCTTTTACCAAGAGAATGCAGAAGTCTTAACTGCTTCTCCTACTCCTTTTCCCTGTTTGTATAGATCTTTGTTTGCACACCTTGAATATGAGATAATTTTCCCTGACCTTACTTTTCCTTCCACCTTTTAGTGTATTTCTCTTCCCTTACTTTCCATTTTTCTTAAGATTACTAAGATATAATAAAAAATGCTACCCAGTCTTCCATCTAATTAGACTCCTTCTATGTTGCTTGATGATGAGCAAGTTCAGAGGGGTTACCTCCCCACATTTGAATGTAAGCAGTTTATTCGTACATGTTTGAGCCTTTTATGATTGTTAATTCATATTTACCTTTCCATGTTTTTATTAACTCCTATGTTTGAACTTCAAAGTTCCTACACAACTCTAATCTTTTTATCAGAAAAATTTGGAAGAACTTATTTTATTAAAGGTTTTCCCCTCCTCTTGCGCCCATAGGATTATACTCAGTTTTGTTGAATAAGTTATTTTTGGCTATAAGCCTTTATTCTTTTCTTCTGGAATATCATATTCTAAGCTCTTCTCTCCTTTATAGTTGCTGGCTTCTCTATGTGATAGTGGAATCCTGACTCTGTATACTTGGTATTTGAATTCTTTCTTTCTGGCTGATTGCCATATTTTTGTTTTCTTTTACCCAGAATCTCTGAATTTTGGCTATATTACTAATAGGAATCTTCATATTGAGATTTCTTTCAGGAGGTGACTGATGAATTCTTTCTATCTCTACTTCACCTTCAAGTTCTAAGAGATATAGGCATTTTTCTTTTAAAATTTCTTAAAAGTTGTTGGCTAGGTATTATTTTTAGTCATGGCATTCAGATAGAATAATTATTCTTAAATTGCTCTTTTTGATTTGTTTTCCAGATCAGTTGTTTTTGCTATAAGACACCTTACTTACTCTATTATTTTTTCAGGCTTTTGACTTTGTTTTAATATTTGTCTCAGGGAGTCATGGACTTCTACGGTCCATTCTAATTTTCTGAGAATTTGACTCCTTGTACCAAATTATTAATTTCCTTTCTTTTCTTTGATATCTCTTGTATCTTCTCCAATTCTTTTTTTTCTAGCACTCTAGTTTCCTTCATAAAAACAATTTTAAATTTTTTAAACTCTTAGTTTATCACTTCTAGGAATTGTGGTGGAATCTGTTTCCAACTTTTGTTTGTTTTGATTTGTCTTGGAGTTTTGCTTGTAAAAAATTTGGAGTTATTCTCTGCTTCTATATTTGTGTCATGAATATCACTGTCATGACAATAGCTTTTTATGGTGAGTTTTTTATTTATTTCTTTGTTTTGCTCATTCTCCGAATCTTTCAGAATCTGGATTTGGTATTTGGACTGGGCTCTGCAGACTTCTGTGGAGTAGATCAGGGTTGGTCTTGTGGTTGCCTTCTTGGGTATTTAATGTTATGTTATTCCAAGGTCTCAGAGCCAGCTCATGCTGAGGATCTGCAAACACTTCTCCCACAGTGTTCAAACCCAAGGCAAAGTCTGATCGCCACCCTACTGGTCTGCGTTCTGCAAGTAGCTGACCTGAGTCTCTGCAAGGGTAGGCTGCTATTGGCTCTATCAGCCATTTGGCAACTCTGCTGGTTTGGAGGGACAGACCCTACTTTGTTCTGGGATTCCTGCTCTTTGGGTATCAAACTACCAGTTGGCAGCTGTCCTTGTTAAAGTTCCCTGTATGGGTCTGGAACTTCTTCTCACTTTCATGTACCTCCTCTTCTTTCCACTGGAATGATCTGCCCAATGGTCACTTTTGGCTAGACCTTATACCAACACTCCTGAGCTGGAAAAAACGACTCACTATGACTTTTTCTTATATTTCTCAACAAAAAAAATAGGTCTGGTGCATTTTCTATATCAATTTAGAGGAGTTGTAGGTGAGACTCACTGTAGTGCTTCCTACTACTGCAGTATTTTGACTTTTCTCTAATTTTTTAGGCTTTACTGATGCAGATGTTTACAAACTTCTAGAGAATGAGCATTTGCAGAGTAGAGGAAAGTTAGCTATGGAGTATGAACCAAGGACCAGTATCATTGATGCAAGTCTTTGATGAATCCTTTTTGTTGATCCTTAAGTGGGATGGGCATTCCAAAAGGTTACTAAAAATTAAAGATCCTTCTATTTTTAAACATTTTCATTTTTCAGGAGAATTTTGCAGATGGTGGACATTTCTATCTTGGCTTCTCATACACATGAAGAGTTTCTTGAGGGCAGAAATCACAACCTATATTAGGAGAGGGAGTAATCTTTCTCAGTGCCCTGCACACAATAGCTGTTTGATTTGATTAGAATGACTCCAACCACTCCCAATTCATCTGCCCATCTTTGCCAATGTCTGTGTGCTCTTTGGCTCCATACCTAATTCTCCTTGGCTGAATATTCTAACATAATCACATGTAAAAAACCTTTACTGGCGAGGATGTAAAAGGAGGCCCCTCTCTCTCCCTTGACCTCTAGCTCCAAATTATTAGGTTTGCCCATTTTGCCCTTAATAGCTGAAGTATGATTGCTGTACCTCCCTGGGTAGGGGTACCTCAAAATCACATGTGCAACACTGTGGAAATGGCATTGCTCCGGTAATCAGTGGAAAAATAAATATTGCTCTATATCATATGAGATAAATTAGGGCCAGATAATGACACAAATAAGATGGTGCAAAGCAGATATTATAGTTTATTTTATAAACTGCAGTGATTTCTTTTTGCAGCTCATGAAAAACAAGATACTCATGAAAAATAAGATATTGTGGCAAAATCAGTATTAATTACTGAGTCAAAGTGCAACACTTTAGGTTGTAAAACTTTTAATATTCTAGAAAAAATCAGTACTAGGAACAGACTCGCCACAATAGCTTAATCAGTTGGCAGCTTCCCAGCATCTTTTAGTGGACAGCAGTGCCACGGCAGCAGAATCCATCCCAAACAAACAGCCACACCGCACATCGCTAATTTGGCTGTGATAACGAGGGGGAGAGGGCTGAGGAGAGCGAAAAACTGCCGTCCTTGCAATTTACCTTCCTAATAACAGTTGACTGGTTTCTACACAAAGCCCCTTGGTCAGCCTCTTTGGGGCTTTTGAAATGCAATAGGCCATTTGTTCCTCCTTCTCTGGCCCCTCCCGTGGCCGGTGACACATAATGGCTACATGTGTTGTTGGTGTGAGTAAGAAACTCCATTTCCCTGGAGCTCCCCCACCATTGGCCCTTACCTTATGGGAGGTTCAGGGCCCGACTAGTTCATTTTCTGTGCTTCAGCTCCAAGATCAATTTAATGACAGGCTCTCATGTGCCACAAACAGAATCGAAGTCCATGTGTGCGCAGTGATAAAATAGATCTGAAATGACATTACCACCGCCTGTTTGGTGACAGCTCAAATCAGACATCTTAATGTGTGATATTATGGGAATTGCTCACATTAAGATAAAATATCCAGATTTAAGGAACTGTCTTTTGTTCTGAATTAACTTGGAGGCTGAACTCCAAAACAAAAGCCAAAGATTTAGGGATAGGCAATTTATTTCTCAGCCAGTGGTTGCCTTTGCTGCTTCTGTTGCTGCTTTATTTGGTTAAAATGCCAATAATTGTTTTCAGTTTCACTAGTCAGTTCCTAAATATCTGCTTTTGCCTGCTGTAGCTTTCTGGACACTGGTCTGTGTGACTGGGGTAATATCATGGTACGGACATCAGAGAGTTCAGAGACTGGAGCTGCATCAGGTCCTCATTACAACTGTCATCCTCTCCTCGGCCTCCTTCCTCCTTCCTTCTGACTGGCTTGAGTTACTTTACATCTGTATGAACAAATGACCTAATGTTGCCTTCTCTTGCCTACAATTCAATAATACCGTATCCCTGATACAGGTAAGTGGTTCTTTCTAGGTGCTCTTTGAGAAGCAAAAGAGAAGAGACCAAATATTATCTATTTAGCTTCCAGTTGCTAGGAGTCCCTTGCCTGGCAGGTGCTGTCTGCAGATATAGGAATGAACAGATAGGGAGCTAAGGTAGCTTTGTGAACTGATGTTGGGGCAGGAGCTACAACAATTTTCCTAAGCTCTGCCTATTTGGTTGGCAAGGGACTTCTATCTCCCAGGCTGCCAATCTGGCACTACTGGGGCTTCCCAATAAAATCAATGACTACCTTTAACCTTCTTAGTTAGATGTTACATCTTAAGGGACTTGGCCACTGCTCTTGGCTTTCCTCACAGGAATGGAGACTGACTCAAGAAGGACGTGTCTAATTTTCAGCTGTTTCCTGCACCATTTGCTCCAAGGATTCACTTTAAACAGAACATAGCAATCAGAAACAAGAAAACAAGGGCTCAAATTTATCTACTTTATCTTGTCAATTTTATCAAATCTTATAAATTTTCTTAGCTATAAAGTGAAAATGATAATAATAATAATATTCACCTCATATTATTATTATTATCATTTTCACTTTATAGCTATCATATAACTATAGCCAGGATCAAATAGAAGAATATATAGGTAGTATAGATAGGCTCTAAAGCTATACTCCCAGTCCATATCTGGATTAGCAATTAGTTTCACACAAACAAGGCTACTTCTCCATCTTCATTCAGAGTTTTAGGGGATAATCTTCATGGTTTGGGGTTCTGCTTCTGATGCTATGTTCATTAGCCTCCATCTAGTGTGTTCTCCCCAAATCTGTCAACTAGTTACTTCTCTTCAGTATCATTTATCCAGTAATTACTACCCCAATATTATATTGACCAATTGATATCTTTTCAATATAATTAATAACTTAATAAGGTGATGTTAAATGTATAGATATAGTAAGAACCAAAGTAAAAAAAAGAAACATCCCCCCTTAGCCAGTGGGGAGAGTGGGTTCAAACTTAAAGTGCTTACAAGACACTTTGCTAGATTAAATGACTATTTGGGGAGGGGGTGTTTAAGCAGGTCATTATTCTGGAATGACCTCTCAACTGGCTGATATGCCCATCCAGTGATATCTCATCATTGGATCTCTGGTATCTCTTCCAATCTACTGAAGCTTATAAAGTCTTTCCATCTCCAATACTTATTCACCAACAATCAGAAAAAAATTAATAGAGACAAAGAGATAGAAACAAAAGTACCATGTGTCAAGGTCTCCTGCAATCTGAGAAGATATGAATTCAAATTTAGACTCAAACTTTTAATAGCTATGTGACCCTGGGCAAGTCATTTAAGCTGTGTTTACTTCAGTTTCCTCAACTGTAAAGTGGGGATTATAACAGCATCTACTTCACAGGGCTGTTTGAAGATCAATGAGACAATATTTATAAGAAACAGTACAGTACCTGGCACATAGTATTAGATAATGCTTATTCTTTTCCTTTTCCCTCTTCATGATAAGGTGAAGTAGGAGTTCCCCCTCCCAGAGGCTTAAAACATTTCTTCTTTCTCACTCAAAAGATTCCAGAGAGGAAAAAACCTCCCTCTCTCTGCCTTTTGTACGCACAATCATTTCTGAAACAGCAGCCAATTAAAAGGCTTTAGGAGGATTCTTTGGGTTTTTTTGGTGACCATCCAATAAATCAAGAGGAAGTAGTTATCCAATATCTGGATAGACTCTAAATGAAGGCCATGGCCGCTCCATTATGCATCATCATGCATTTCCAAAAGCATCACTCCTCTGCTAGGGGCGTCAACAGGCAGAGCATATTACATCTGCTCTAAGTCCTGGATTCCCAGGGGTCATTCCCTATTACATATATAAAGTGTTTTGCAAGTCTTATGTGCTGACTATATAAATGCTAACACTTATGCTGACAGTTGTTATTTTAATGTCCAAAAGAGTCAGCCTGATGCAGTGACAAGGGACTCAATCTATATTTTTCCCCCCAAGTTGAGTGAGATCAGCAGGTTACTGTAGTCTTGCCATATGCCCCCATAGTACAGTTGGATTTAATTCTGCAAGTATACAGGACTGGAAAACAATCAAATTATGAAAACTTCATAATTGTGGCAGCCCCGTGTGCCTTAAAACTACCTGTGGTTTTTAGTCACTGCTGCTACCTTACCCCAGTTTGACAAGGAATCAAAAGTTCCTTGAGGTTAGAGACTGTGTTTCGATATTGCATAGCCTCTATATCCATAACAGTGTTTTACACAGAGGAGAAATTTAATAAATTATCATATCAATCCATTCATCTATCAACAAACATTTTAAGCACATTTTATATGTTAGGTGCTATATTAGACACTGGATATAGTTTTATTATTTTCCCCTTCTCATAAAATCCATTCAAGCAAAGCAAGAGAAAAAAAAAAAACTTGGGGATTAGGAAGAGAAGCCTAGTGGTGGGATTTTCCAGAGTGAGACCTCCACTTTTCCCCATCCAAAAAAGGCACCAGCCTCCTGCACCCATCCTCGCTTCCTAGACTACCTGTTGTGCTAACAGGACCTGTTTGCTAGACAGTGCTCTCAGCTGCTGCGGCCAAGCACAATCAAGCAGAAGCAGCTCTTCTGGGAAATCCTTCAAAGGCCCCCTTGCCTTGGAATGCTGCACACCATTTCTGAGGGCTCTTAAACAGAATAATTCATTAGTCAGCTAAGAACAATCAATATCACACTCCGACAATTTATACACTGCCTCTGTTTACCCAGCGGAGACTCTCTGATAATATTATTTATGATCCTAAATAACTCCATCGGTGTTCAATAGAGCTGGGGGGTGCCTTTGGGACCCGGGAACAATCAAATCATGAAGACATATGGTTTGTTCAGCCCTGGAAATGTTCAGATGCATTTCATTGCCGCGAATCTGGCCGCAGTCGCTGCCCCAGTCACTTCCATAACCTTCCTGATAGGGTTGACAGGATGAGCCTCCTCTTTGGGGAGGGGAGGAGTCTGTCCATGGCTATAAAGAGACTTTTATTGGGACTATTTCAGAGATTCTCAGAGCTAAAGGACATGTGAAACTGTTCAGCAGTTTCCAGATTGGAGTAGCAATTAGGATTCTGTGGAGCTCAGCCTACAGAAGGAGCCAGGGGCCAGTATGCATGAGTAATGGAGAGTAGGGGGGAGAGGCAGACAGGGAAAGAGCCAGAAAAAATGTGAGTTAGAGTAAAGGCAAGGCCAGGGTAGGGAAGAATTTAAGGCGTGAGGGCTATGGTTAAACATAATGCATTTGGGGTAATTTAGTGAATTTTAGGGACAGATTAGAATGCTTATTTCTGAATAGGGTACAGCAGCCCCACTGATAAAATACAGCAATGGTCATATTTGGCAATCAACCAATCAATCAATAAGCACTTATTAAGTACTTCTTATGTACCAGGCAGTGTGATAACTGGGTAGCTACAAAGACTAAAATGAAGCCATCCCTGCCCTCAAGAATCCTACATTCCAATAAGGGAAGCAGCATGGACACCTATAGAAATATAAGCTAAACACAAAGAAAATACCAGGTAGCCTTGGAGGAAAAACAAGAGCATCTAGTAGAACTAGGAGAGACCTCCTTTGGATGTGACACAGGTTGTTTCCAAGAAACAAAGGTGAGGAAGGAGGGTATTCCAGGTATGACAAAGGAACTGAGGAACTAGAACATTATTTTTACTTCTTTCCTGGGAAGTTCTGAGAGGAGGGAAAGAAAGGGATGGACTTCAGCAAACTAAGCACAAAATTGTGTGGATGGCTTGAAGGGAATTCAACCAATGGAATAAATTAGAAGTTGTATTTGTTGAGAAGAAATTTTGCAAAATCTGAAGAAAACTAGGGAAATTAGAGGAAATGTGAAGAATAATTTCCAAGCCCAGGGACTCATCTGGGTTGTTCCAGGTTTCCAGATAAGCAGTTGTTGTTCTTGTTCAGTCATGTCTGACTTTTTATGATTCTATTTGGGGAATTTTTAACAAAGGTACTGAAGATGTTTGTCATTTCTTTCTCCAGCTCATTTTAAAGATGAAGAAACTGAGGCAAACAGAGTTAAGAGTTTTGCCCAGGATTCCACAGCTAGGAAATGTCTGAAGCTGAATCCTACTCAGTACAGGTTTTATCTACCATCTAATCTAGTGAAACAGTATCAAGAACAATAAAGGTGGCCATAAAAGGATGAAGTAGGATTAAAGAGGATTAGATATGAAGAGGTAATTTGGAAGAAAAAAGAGAAAATAGTTGGCAAGACAAGGTAAGCCGTATAAGAAAAGGCAAATGTCTTTTGCACACATGCAAAAATGTTCCTAGCAGCTCTTTTGTGGTGGCAAAAAAATTGGAAAATTAATAGATGCCCATCAATTGGGGAATGGCTGAATAAATTATGGAATATGAAAGTAAGAGAATATTAGTGTTCTATAAAAAATGATGAACAAAATTATTTTAGAAAGGACTGGAAATATTTACATGAAGTGATGCTGAGCAAAACAAGCAGAACAGGAATACCCTGTACACAGTTAACAGCAAGATTGTGCAATGATCAACTACGAAAGATTTGGCTCTCCTCAGTGGCCCAGTGATCCAAGACAATCTCAATAAACTTTGCATCCAGAAAAAGAACTATGGATGTAAATCAACATATGCTAGGGTCACGCTTTTCTTTTTCTTATGGCCTTTCCCCTTTGTTCTGATTTTTCCTCTCCCAACATGACTCATATAGAAATGTGTGTTAAAAAACATTAACATGTATGTATAAACAGAAAAAATAATAAAATAATTAATAAAACAAAAAAGAAAATGCAAATGGGAAAAAAGAGAATTTAAACAAATTTATGAGGGGTAGGTGGGTGAAAATGGGAGAAACAAGAGAAAGATTCATGGCTGAAGGAACAATGAATATAACTGTGGCAGTATAGTTAATTTAAAAAGTAAAGAATCTGAGTTGTGTTGAATGTAAAAAGTTTCAACTAGTTGCCTAGGGTTGACATGTAAACACCCATAAATAGTCTTAGAAAACAAGGCTGAAAATTTCAACCTCTCTGGAGGGTAGGAGAAATTGTGTAATGACTTGTATCAAGTGTGAGAAGTTTTTGTTTCTGTCACAGATGACTGACAATGTTCCAGGTGTAGGCTGATTTGTTCTTGGAGGAAAAAGTCAAAGGAATCAAAGAGTAGTTTTCCACCCTCCTGTAATGTTAGAAAGAAGAGTTCCTAAAGCAAATAGTAAGATTTACCTGGGAGAAAAGAGGATCTGAAAGTAAGGAGGGGAGACTTGATTCTTGTGAGGGTACTGGAGAATGGAAGAGTGAGAGCCAAAAGGGAAAGAGAAAGGGGCAGAAAGGCAGAGTTGTACAATTAGAACTTAAAATGAGATGTGAGGATTTCCTTGAAGAGAGAGCTGATGCTGAGCAGGAAGAACT
This sequence comes from Sarcophilus harrisii, assembly GCF_902635505.1. NCBI lineage: Eukaryota > Metazoa > Chordata > Mammalia > Dasyuromorphia > Dasyuridae > Sarcophilus > Sarcophilus harrisii. The sequence goes on from NC_045428.1 coordinate 493,444,804, forward strand.
TCTGCATCCAGGAAGTTGAAAGTTCAGACACAAAAGGAAACCTTCCAAAATTTGTCAAAATGAGTGACAATTGATGTCTTTTGGTGACTTGTGTGGGCACAACTGACATGTTCAGAAGGAACTTTTAAATATTGTGAATTATTATATCTTTAACAATAAACTGAAGATCACAGGAGCATAGAATGTGTTTTTCTCACTGCAGCCTACTAAGATGCAGAAAGGATGCAGAAGAGAAGAAATAATTTAGGAAAGTCAACAGCTAGCTAATAAGGTAGTGTCTGAGAATAGGATTTGAAATTCTTGATTGGGTTGACAGATTCCTGGCCAGAGATGAAGTACATATAACAAAGACTGATAATAGTGCATTTGTCAATTACTTCACATCTTACAAATTTTAAACTAACAAAGGTAGATGAGGGGAAAGATGGCATATTTATTAATATATGTACATATACATGCATATATGTGTATATATATATATACCCCTAAATTATAAACTAAAGTAACTAAAAACAAGAAAGAAAAAAGAGTAACTGGTGAGGTACCCAGAAATTTAGTGACAAAATCCAAGAAAAGAGACATAAGTAAAATTCATGTCTCAAGAGTCTATACCAGGGGTCCTCAAACTTTTTAAATAGGGGGCCAGTTCACTGTCCCTCAGACTGTTGGAGGGCCAGACTATAATAAAAAGAAAAACTTTGTTTTGTGGGCCTTTAAATAAAGAAACTTCTTAGCCCTGGATGAGGGGGATAAACATCCTCAGCTGCTGCATCTGGCCCACGGGCTGTAGTTTGAGGACCCCTGGATCCAAGTGATCAAAGTTTAGGCAATAAGCAGGAGGAAACAGAGGCCCTAAAAAGGGGGACAAGTTGGATTTTGTAGATCTTTCTAAGATTTGGTGAGATGCAAACTGTGACTAGAATATGGTCCTACATGAGCATATCAATTTCAAAAACCAAACCAAACCAAACAGAATTTGCAAATCTGGAGTAGGGGTATTATTCCATTAAGAAGTTTATAATCATGTGAGGAAATCTAGGAACCAGAGGAGAGAAGCAGGATGGAAAGTATTTGGGCACAAGATAAAGGAGGGATAAATAAATGCTTTTATGACTGGGACACACTACAGATGTAGGTCTTAAACTTTTCCCCTTTTCACCAAGTGTTTCTGGCAATGTTTTGGCATGTGTGGTACAAAATGTACATGTTGTGTGTTCAGAACCAAGGCTGCAATGAAGTCCTGCAATGTAACACAGGCAAGTGTGCCAGAAACACCTTGGATTCATTATGGGTTTGATTTCAAATTAATTTTTGGTCATTGCATTAAGAAACCTTTTATTGTTGCCAAATTTCCTATTCAGTTATGTAACCCTTGAATGGAGGTGGGGTCACAAAAAAATTTGGCAACAGTAAAAAGTATCAAAATATTGTGCCAAGATTTAATTCTTTATGTAAAAATAAACAAGCACATCCATTTCATTAACATGTAAATTTGCTTTCATCTTTAACAAATAGTAAAATTTCATATATATAAGTATACACCAAAGAATTGTCTTAAAATCAATTTCTTTATGATTTATTATCAGTTTTGTTTGATTTTTATATGTATTTTATATACCTAAATACCCAGGGTTGCATCAAAATTTCTCTGCCAAAAAGGGGTCTAGAGTGGAAACAGTTTAACAAGCCCTGATTTGGACCAAAAGTGAAAAAAATAAGGGAAATGCTACAAGTGTGACATAGAAATAAAATACAATAGTGATGGGGGTCGGGTACCTTAATCATCTAAATATCTGATGGAGCTCTTTCTGTCTCTTTGTCTCTGCTCTCTGTTCTCTCTCCTATCCTCCTTCTTTCCCTCCTTTCCTCCTTTCCTCCCTCCCTCCTTCTTTCTCCTTTCCCTCCTTCCCTCTCTCCATTCTTCCCACCCTACTTGTCCCCCTCTCATCTCTCCCTTCATCTTCCTCCTATTTTTGTGTCTGTGTCTGTGTCTGTGTCTGTCTTTCTCTCTTTTTTCTCTTTCCATCTCTGTCATTTGTTTTTTCTGTCTGTCTCTGGAGAACAGCTACTAATCTGACTTGTTATACTGATAATTTTATACTTCAAAAAAGTGAAGGAAACAAGGAAAAATTTGATTCTTGATTTGATCCTCATTAACAGGAAGGGCTTGGTTGCTGGCATGGACATGACGGAAGTTTTTGAGGGAAGTAATTACTCACCCTTGAGTTTGTGACGTAGGAGAAGCAGTCCAGTCATTGTCTTATATGAACCTTAAATTTTGGAAAGGAGATTTCAAAGGTTCCAAGGAAAAATAGGTAAGGATCCTATGGACTATGGACTACAATACTTCAGGGAAAGCAAATCTAAGAAGAATGGAAGATACTGAAGTGTGAAATTATGAAGACACAAAGTGAAACTATTCCAACAAAGAAACAAAATAGCATGCTTTTTTTTGTTTGTTTTCCTGAAAAGAGTGATGTGGCTGCATAAAGAACTCAAAAAATAAGGAAAAAATGGAAGCCAGGACAAATAACCAAAGATAAATGGGAATGGAACACAATCCTGTAAAAATTGTCAGAAATACTAAAACTTAAAATGATCAGAGGCTGATAAAGAGAAGCTAAGGACAAGAAAAAAAATTGTTTTTTAATACTTGAAAAAGGGAGGATTAACAAAATGGAGAATGTTTCTTGAGGTGGATTAAATGATGATAACTGACAATAGAGAGAAGGCAGAGCTATTCAAGTCATTTTGTTTCTTTTTTCTCTGAAAAGGAGAATGACCTGTATACTAGAAGTGTCTGCACAAAATTAGCTAATAGAGAAGGACACTGATATCTTATACTGAGTTTGTAGTTCACCAAAATTCCCAGACATTTTTCAAAACCAACTGCTGTCTATCTATGCTTCATTCAAAAGAAGTTGTTTTTTAATATCTAAACTCGAGATTCTACATTTATCTTTATTTGACTTCAGCTTATTGAATTCAGCCTAATAGCCCTGGCCTGTCGAGATCATTTTGGATCCTGATTCTATAATACACAGTATTAGCAATCCTTCTCGGTTTTATTCTAATTTTTAATTTTCTGAGCATACCGTTTATACCTTTAACAAAGTCAATGATAAAAATGAGGAGTGAGTCAAATGTAGATCCCTGGGGCACTCCCCTGGAGACCTCATGCCACATGGATATTGATCCAAAACAACTACTCTTTGAATCTATCTGTACAACTAATTCTGAATCCATCTTATTATCATATAATCTATTTCTCTTCATCATCTCAGCAAAAATAATATGAGATGTTTATTAAAAGCTTTGCTAAAATCTAGATAAATTATAGCCACAGCTTTCTCGTCCTCTACTTGTTTAATAATCCTGTCAAAAAAAAAAAGAAATAAGTTTATTCTGACATGACCCTTGATAAACCCATACTGGCACTTCCCTCTCTGGATGTTCACAGACTTCAGTTTCTCGGGAATTTCTCCAGCAATTGAAGTCAAGCTTACTGGAGAATAGTTTGCAATCAAAGAACAGAGATTGAAGAAGGCTCAATAGATAAATAATAATAAATTTGTGGCATTTGAGACTTAAAGATGAGGAAGAATTCAAAGGGCAAAGAGAGGGGCAGATATTTCAGGAAGACAAAGGGGGAGATGGATATTATAGGTAAGCAAAGGAAACATTGAACTGAGAGGTGACAGATGGAAATGCTAAGAGACTGTTGAGTGGTGGAGTGAAAAGAATGTGGAGAAGAAAAATGATGGAAAAGATTGGAAGTGCCTATTTTGCAAGACCAAGCTCTAAGCAACATCTATAGAAAATATTTTCAAAGAGAAGATCCCTGAATTTGGGGTTCAAATCCTGACTCTGTTGGTGATCAAATTGTAGTTTTCTCATTTGTTAAATGAGTGGTTTATATTATATAACCTCAAAATAGTGTCATATTAGAGCTGGAAAAGATATCAGAAGTCATTTAGAGACAGCTAAGAGAGAGAGAATTATTTCCCCCCAAAACACATAGATTGATTAAGTAGCAGAACTGAGAATCGATTGATCAAAAAATCATCTATATAAAGCTAAAATGGATTTCAGAGTTTGGCTGGTACAACTCTAAAACTGAGGCCCAGAGACAAGTAGGGATGCCCCTAGCTCAGCTGGGATTAAGAAGCAGAACAAGGAATTCAAGCCAATCTAGCGATCTTCACACACCACGCCGCCTTCCCCTTCCAACTCTAAATATACGATCCTATCATCTAAAGCCAAAAGACAAAATGGAAAAAAGCTATGAGCTTCTGAGCACGTGGGGTTCTAATCATGTTAGACATTTACAATATTAACTGCTACTTTTGCATTTCACTGTAGTTTCTGGAGGGCATATTTGCCATGAGTATTAGAATAGAAAGAGCAAAAATCAAATCACATGACTTTAAATTTCTGATCTCCTAAAAAATCTTAGGCAAATCAATTAATTTCTCTCTATTCCTTGCTCCTCTTACCTGTAAAATGGGTATAATTGTATTCATCTCTAATTATATAATTATGTAATGTGTATCCATATACATGCATGTATAAGATATGTGTATATATATATATACACACACACATGTACACATAAATCCTAAAACATGGGTATTGTGTTGCATATATACATGATGCAAGACATGCAATGTATACATGTATGTATAGCTAATGGCCTATCCCTATATACATATATAAATATATGTATATACATGTACAACACATATATGTGTAAATGTATGCTTGCATATATCCATACACATATGAAATAAATGCATTATCTGTATACTGTGGAGTTTACAGAGTGTGTAAAGTTTACAAAGTATAGATGCTTATACATACAAATAGACATACACACACTTTGTAATTCTCTTGTGGTTCAGTCACTTCAGTCATGTCCAACTCTTCATGACCCACAATTGGGGCTTTTTTAGCAAAGATACTTGAGTGATTTGCCATTTCCTTCTCCAACTCATTTTGTAGTTGAAGAAACTGGGGCAAACAGGGTTAAGGGACTTGCCCAGGGCCACACAGGTAGTGAGTGTCTTGAGGTCGGATTGGAACTCAGGTAGATGAGCCTCCCTGCCTGCAGGCCCAGGACTCTGTCCACTTTACCACTGAGTTGCTCTTTTGTAATTTAACAGAGCTATATTAAGGAGAACTAGAATTATGAGCATTCTCGCTCTCTTCTTGCTCACATTTGTTCGGTGCACTGACTTGCAATAATGCCCCCTCCCAAAAGGCAGGAATTGTATTGTGTGTATGTTCTACATGGTCCCTGGCCCAGGGAGGGCGTGTTGTAAACCCAAGTGACAGCTTCTGCATCTGTTTTCTTAGAATTCAATTCAAGAAATATTGAGTAAGAGCCTACCATGTGCCAGATGCTGGAGAAACACAGATAAAAACAAAATTCCATAGGCTCGAGGGGAAGGGACTAAAGCAGCATTTATATACTACCTACTACGTGCCAGGAACTGCACAAAGCACTTAATATTATCTCATTTGATTATCACAGCAACCCTGGGAGGGAGCTGCCATCATTATCCCCATTTTACACTTGGGGAAACTGAGGCAAGTGCTGGCTAAATGATTTGTCCAGCGTTACCCAGCCAGTAAATATTTAAGGTTAAATCTGAATGCAGGTCTTTCTCACCTCAGATCCAGCTTTCTAACCATTACACTCCTCTAAGGATCTTATATTTTACTGGGGGTGGGAGGAGAGTGGAGAGAAGGGATGTAACATAAATTACATAAATATAACATTCATGAATATAAATATAAAATATATACAAAGTGATTCAAAATAATTTCAAGAGGGCAAGGCGACCTTGGATAGAAAGTGATCCCTGGGTGCCTATACTTTAAAGGAAGCTGGAGAGGGAAAGAGGAAAAGAAGAATATAGAGTACCTCAGACATGGGGGACCACTTGCATCTTTCCACAGAGGCAGTCTTGGGGAACTATCCTCCATGGGGAACTGCTAGCTGTGCAGTTTGACTGATCCAGGAGAAATGTAGGAAATGGCTAAAGATGGTAGATTTTGGATGAGATATTTTATCCTAGAGGCAGTAGGGATCTACGGAATATTTCTGATGAAGGGAGTGGGATGATTAGAACTGTGTTTTAGGAACATAAATTTGGCAGCTAGAACATTTCATCTGGACCGGCCGTGGGTCTGAGGTAAGCCATTAGGCAGTTTCCTAACAGTTGGGGTGGGGAAGAAACAGCAGAGTGGGATGCCTGAGGGCATTAGTAAAATCGCCTTCCTATGAGATCTGAACTATGACTTTTTTTTTTCTTTCCATTGCCTACTGCCATGCCTCGCAGATTGTATGTGCTCAATAAATATTTCTTGCATGAATGGATGAACAGGATGAGACTTCTGTCTAACTGGGTCGGGGGCAGAGGAATGGAAATCACCTTTAGCAAAGGCTCTTTCGGCCTAAGAAGTAGATGATACCATTTTGTGACATCCCAGGGTTAGAATCCATACCTAACAGCATCCTGATGGTAACTGGTAAGCCCTTTGGACCAGTAGCAAAGTAATTTCTCGGCTGCTGAATTAAAGGTTTTCTTTGGGAATAAATCATGTGCTTCCAATTTTCCACTCCAAAAACATGCATTTCAGCAGGAGTCAAATGACACACTTTACAGCAAATGAAGGAAGGAATTTCCCCAGGGGAGAGAGAAGGTTTTTATGCTTAGACTAGGGCAGGGGCCATGACTAAAGGTCATCCATATTTCATGACTGTAAAGTTACAAGAGTCTTTATGATGTCATTATCTTTGTGGCCAATAGGACTGTCATATACAAAATGGTTTATTGAGGTCCCTGGCTGGGCCAGGGACCATGGCAATGGGAACCTACAGGACACAGTCCTTGCTCTGCCTTTCAGATGAGGCTATTCGAAGCTACTGCACCCCATACAGTAATGCAAATAATAACAGCCCACATCTATGTTATATTGGAAGGCAATTTGGAGGAAGCAGGGTAGACACGGGCTCACATGTAATAAACTGGAGGAGCCTGGCATCTGCCAGACCCTAGAGTCTTCCCCACAGAAGAAGGACATCTGGATGTTGTATATTATAAGATGAACCAATAAACAAGATTACAGAGACATTAAGATGTGTTTTGAAGGAATATTCAGTAAAATAGAATTTCATTTTAAGATTTCACAACAAAAACAATGGCATGGGATCTTCATAAGAACTTATATTCTATAATATTGTATTATATGTAATATTTGATTATATATATGATATAATATTATATTTCCTCACAGCACCATAGTGAAGATGAAAGATAAATATACTTATCTTTATTTTTTATTATTTATTTTATGTTATATATATTATATGATAAATATTATAAATAAATATTATTTATTATTATTTAAATATGGAAATTGGGGCTCAGCGAAGTGACTTCCTTAAGATTATCACATAGTTGCTAGGTGACAAACCTGGATTCTGACTCCCAAACCAGGGCTCTTTCCACTACTCCACATTGCCAATGGACTGAGAAAGTTGGAACGATTCCTATGTATCACTGTCATCACTTATTGATTGATTCCCTTTACGATGGCCTTGACAGTTACAGGCATATCTTGTTTTATTGTACTTCGAAGATGTTGAGTTATTAATTTTTTTTACATATTGAGGATTTGTGGCAATTCTGCATCAAGTAAATCTGTTGGCACCATTTTCCCAACAGCATGTGTTCATATCGTATCTCTCTGCCACATTTTGGTAATTCTGGAAATATTTCAAACTTTTTCATTATAATCATATCTGTTATGGTCATCTTTGAGCAATGATCTTTGATGTTACTGTTATAATTGTTTGTGAGCATCATGAGCCATGCCTTTTTAGATGATAAACTTAATTTATAAATGTTGTATGTGTTCTGACTTCTCCACCCTCTGGCCATTCCCCCATCTCTCTCTTCTCCAGCCTCCTATTCCATGAGACACCACCATATTGAAATTAGGTCAATTAATAAGCCTATAATGTCCTCTATGTGTTCAATTGAACAGAAGAGTCGATTTGTGTGGCAAAGTTTATTGTTGTCTTATTTTAAGAAATTTTCCACAGCCACCTCAACCTTCAACAACCACCATCTTGCTCAGTCAGAAATCATTAACACTGAGGTGAGACCTTCCACCAGCAAAAAAATTATGACTCCCTAAAGGCTCAGTAATAGCATTTTAGCAATAAAATGTTTTTTTAATTAAGATGTGTGTATTTTTAAGACATAATATTCTTGTACACTTAATAGACTACTACATAATGTAAACATGTTGTTGTTTGTCCTTCTCTTCAAAGAGGACCATGACATCGGGAAGGTAATGCCTTGACATGCAAGTAAATTGGATTTAAGTGGGGGCAGACCTGCCTCACTTTCTCCTAAATAAATATATAGATACATATATATTTATAAATATTAATGTATATTACATATAATATTAATAAATATAAAAATAATTGCATATATAAATATAAAAGTTGGACTTTTGAAATTTTTAAAACGTGTGACTTTTTTTGTGATATTCATTTTATTGCAATAATTTGGAACCAAATCTGCAATATCTCTGAGGCATTCCTGTAGTTAGATCTGATGTCTGATTGAATTGTCCTTGTGATAGGGAGCTCACTATTTCACAAGGCACAAGGATATATTAGGTAAAGATATGCATGTATTTAATCATATATAGTAATATTTATATTAATGTATTTAGTAATGTTTACTTAATATGTATATTATTATATGATAGAGGACTATAAATGTATGCTCAATCTCGTTAAAGGAAAGCTCTAAGCTCTAATTCTTATATCCTTTATTGGAAAGAAACCTTAGGAGCACGAATTCAGAGAACCATCAGATGAAGCACAGGATCTTATCCCTTACTGAATCACAGAATTTTAGATTGGGCACCTTTACTAATCCATACAGTTAAAAAGAAATCTCCACTATAACCTACTTCACAAATGGATCTTCAACCTCTCTTAGGACACTTCTAATAAGGAAGAATTCACTACCACCATATGAAGTATCCCATTCCACAAACTTATTGCACACTATTTCCACCTTTGTTCCATACCATTCAGTATTTATTCCCTATTCTGAGCAGCTACAAAAGATCATGGCTATTTGGCTGGTACCTGGCTCTGATCACTTCTGTGCTTTTTCTCTTTGAATGCTTATAGTTGGTTCTAATTATTAGGAATTTTTTTTCCGATATCAATCTTAAATTTTCCCCTTTGTTAATTTCTTTTAATGCTTCTGATTCTGTGCTGTGGTTGCCCAATGGAACAAATCTGCTGTCTCCTCCATGAGGTAGATCTCATTTTAGAGGTCAGAAAACTAAAACCCCAAGAAGTGAAAGGATGTGTGCAAGGTCATTCAGGCAGGGGCAGATTTAGCCTTATGTCTCTTGACTCTGGGCAGTTAGGAGGTACAGTGGAGAGTGCAAACAGGCTTAGAATTAGGAGGAGTCATCTTCCTGGGCAAGTCATTTAACCCTGTTTGCTTTATCTGTAAAATGAGATGGAAAAAGAGTAACTCCTCCAGTACCTCTGCAAGAAAATCCCAAATGTGGACAAGACTGAAATAACTCTACAGCAACAACTTCTGACTCTAGGTCTTAGAGTCGGGAGAGAAGATATATGAGAACATGAATTCAAACATAGATCTAGAGATAGAAAAACCTCAAAGGACTAGCCTTCCTTTTGCAGATAGAGAAACTGAGGACCAACTTGAGCTTAAAGGATTTTCTTGAGATCATATAGGTAGTAAATGGGAATGGTAGGATTTGAACTCAGTCTGACTGACTTCACATTCACATTGCCTGCTGACTGGTAACTTTTAGCATTGAAAGAAGGAAACAAGATTCATTAAGCACTTGATATGTGCCAGACATTGTGATAAATATTATATTTTTAAATAAATTTTGATCTTCATAACAATCCTGTGAGGTAGGTACTTATCTACCCTTTACAGTTGAAGTTAAGGGACTTCCACAGCCTGTTAAGTATCAAAGGCCAGATTTGGACTTAGCCCTTCTTGACTCTGGGCCCAGCTCTCTGTCCACTACACCCACCCAGCTAATCTGTATCCTTGAGGTCAGGGTTGCATAATAGCAGAAAGAAGTCAATTAAAAACAAAGCCAGTAATCATTAATTCCAAACCACTGGAACAGATTATAAAATGGACAACAATCTACCCTGAGCATGACATTAAAATTTTCTTATGTACAGATTTTTAGGGCAACATTCATAAGCTAAACATTATTCAAAGTAACATTATGTGAAACAAAGGAAAGATGGCTATTTGTAAAACATGAGGGGTTATACAAAAAGAAGAATACTTGGGGAGAAATGTGTATTTTTAGTTGCAGGAGACAGATAAAGGAGTTATAGTCCAAGAATAGCTGGCCTCACTTGAATCAAAGAAATCTGGGGCCCTTGGACTTGATGAGGGGAGGAGAGCATTCCCAGAACTCTGGAATCCTTCACCTTTAGTAGCTAAGCCTTTTAATTCCTATAAGAGGTGAGAATGACACAGAGCTGCTGCAGCTGGGTCCTTCAGCTCACTTAAAATAATGAGTGATTACAAGAGTGAGTGAATAATCCCACTCAGTGTTTGGGATTCATTTGGGGAGGGTTTTTTGTCCACTTTTCCCATAGCCCTAACTAGAGTTCATCTAATGATGTTAAAATAACGCCTAACATAGGGCAACCCCTCCTTGGCTGATACAGAAAGGGAGGAAGGGGGTGGTTCTTGGATGAAGCCTGTAAAGGATGTCCCCCTGAGATGACCCTCAGCTAACTGAGAAGAGGCCCCAGAGAGCACCATTCACCCACTTGAGTGCTGGTGCACTCCTACTTTCTCCTCATCCTCAGCGAGCCAGTGGTCTTTCCACAAATCACAAATCAGACAATGAGACAATCTCAGATTTAGGATGGCTCCTTTTTGCCCCTCTCCCTCCCCTTCCTGTTTCGAGTGTTTTACTCAGACCTCAGCAAAACTGGCAGGCTGGGCTAGGTTAGCAGGGATAATACTGTTCAAATTCTGAGGAGGCTTGTGTTTACTGAGCTCTCTGCTGAACAAATTTACAAAGTAAACATTTTGGGACATCACAGAGATTAAAAAAAAAAAAACTTCCCTCCCCCTACCTTTAGCAGCCACATACATCATGTTCTCTGTTTTTCTGCCTTTTTAACTCCCCAGGGCTCATTCATCTGCTGGGCTGTTTTCAGCAGAGCTCAGGACTCTACAAGTCTGGGTGCTGGACCTTAAAACTTTCACCTTGACCTCCCCACAATTTTAGACCACTAAGAGACAGTGCAAAGACCTAGATCCGGAAAGGATCTTGATGTCATCTAAGTTACTCTTTCATATTACAAAGAATGATACTGAGGTCCAGTGATAGGAAATGAATTTCTAAAGTTACACAGGCAGAAAGTGGCTGAGTGGGAAATCATATTCAAATCATTTGCCAAATCTAGGGTTTTTTCCACTGCACCAAATTGTATCTCATGAGACTTGCTTTCATTTCCATGACTTCAGACTCTGGTGGCCAGTGAAAGATGAAATGACTGAGCAAACAAAGGTTCAAGCTTCCAAGTACATTGATTTATTAAGCGATGCATGGCAATTGCTCAAAATTGGGACCAGTAGCCTGCTTCAGTTTTTGCACTGGACCCCATATATTTTTTAAATTTTTAATCCATTAAAAACAGTTAAATGAAATGAATTTATTAAAAATAATACATTAGATAACCTGATTTCTCATGGGGAGGAAAGATTAGGGATTTAAATTGAGAAGGGGAAAGTGAAAAGGTATCATTTCCTGAAATCAGAAAAAGACATTTGTGAAAAATCAAAGAACATGAAAACAATAACTGATTGATCAGTATGGGGCTAGTTTTCAGCTAAGACACATGGGTTTCTTGAGATACACAGTTGTGAGAAAGCTCTTCACATCAATCTTTAGATCCTACTGAGTGTTGGTCACCATAACCTAGGTCCTTAGTTAAGGGTCTCTAAGCAGCAGGTAGAGGTGGTCCAGCTTCCCAGCCATGCAGGGCCAAGTTCAAACAATGCAATAAGGTTTTTTTCTCAATTCCCATAATTGAATAAACTTTTCTCACTAGACAAAAATTGGACTAGACCCATAATTGAATAGAAAAGGAATTGAGCTAGCTCCAGAATTGAGTCCAAGATGGAGTCAGTGGGGGTACATTCAGTTGCACTGCCACTCAATTCCCCTACTCCTTATTGTACTCTTTATTTATACTTCTTTTATTCTTGTATCTTAAGTCTCAACATCCAGCTGCCTAGGTCCCTGAATTAGTTTGACTTTCTAATTCAGAAGTCCACCATTCACGGACTTTAAATATCTGCCCTCTCTCAACCATTTCCTGTATTTTTAAGTACTCTGTCTTGGCAACTAATTCCTACTTTATTCTCTTCCTTCTGTGTTGACACAATCCAGTACACAAAAGGACATTTGCCAGGGTTCATTGGCAAACCCCAAGGAAAGTAAGAGTTAGAGTATATAATAGTGTCAGCAAGCCAGGATGATCTGAGTTCCAGACCCAACTCTGACACAAGCAGGCTGTATGACATGTGTCCCCTTAATCTCTTAGTGCTCTATGTAACTCTTCAAATTGCAGAGAAAGTACATTGGTAGAAGGAGGGAGTTTTCTCACAGGGAGATTTCCAAGGCCTGTGAAAACACAGGTCCAGGACCTAGCCAATTCTCCATGAGATGATATTTATAAAGTACTTAGCAGAGTATCCAGGCACATAGTAGGTGCTTAATAAATGCTTGCTCCCTCCCTCGTCCATAAAGAGTACATATAAATTCATATAAATACTAAATAATCATATAATTAATAATATAATAATAGTAAATATTAAATAAATACATATAAACACTAAGGTAATTTAAAGTATGTATCAAAAAAAAAAAAATTTAGTCCTAGATTAGGGGGCCCTGAGCTCAAAGAGTTAGATAACATGCCACAATGCAAATGAAAATGGATTTTTAACAAAAATATCTGAATTATTCCCATTCTAATTCTACTGCTTAGAGTTTATATGACCTTGGGTCACACACTAAGTCTAAGTTTCTTTATATTCATAGTGAGGGGGTTGGATTATATACCCTTTGAGGTTCCTTGAGATCAAATGATAAGTAACATTTGGGAAGTGCTTACTTAGCACAGAACCCGGCACATAGTGGGTGATTAATAAATGCTTGGTTTTTTCTCCCTCTCTCCCTTCCCTCCCTTTCTTGGTGAAACTTGAACTCGGGTCTTTTGGGTTCTAAGACCAACCATGTTGTTTAAAGGTTCTGCAGAGGCTTCTAAGTTACCCAGAAACCATCCCATTACCTGCTCTCCCCTCCCTCAATCTCCTTCCCTTCTTTATATCTGCAGCTGCCTTAGGTACGTCCTTCTGTGAGGTACATTCCCTTGTGGTTAGTGAACATACCATAGCTGAACCAATTCTCTTCCCAGCTTCTCTTCCAAAAGACCAATCTACTCAACTTAGGCCCTAGGGCCTCGGGACACCCTTTGACCTATGCCCTTCACTGCCTGCGATCCTATCAGCTATTTTTACCTTATTGGGCATCTCACTTGGCTTTGATTGTGTCGTAATTCCTGAAAACTATGACCCTCGGGGACAGGCTGGTATATGGAAAAGTGTCCGGTGAAATCAAGAACAGTCACGTCCGATGCTATTCTATTAGCTTTCTAACTATGACCAAGGCTCTTAGTTTCAGTTTCATTATTTGAAAAAATTGGGGAAAATAATATGCAAAAGGACCATCTCACCAGGGCTTCTGTGAGAATCCGATGGGATAAAGCACCAACGTTGGGTGTTCTCTGTGAAACTTAGGGCACTGCATAAATGTCAGTTATCGATATTATCGACTTCCCTCAGCCTCAATCACTCCTGTCTGTTCTCCCTGACTTCTGATCAATCCGTTCCCTGGGATGCATTCAGCCCCTCGGGGGCCCTGGGGCCGCCTGCCCACAGCATCTTGGAAGCACTGGACTCAGATGCAGGCCCTCAGTCATTGGTTCCCTCCCTCAGGCCACTCCAGCCCAGGGCCAGTTCCCGCTGTTTCACCCATGAATGGAACCAATTAAGCCCCATTACATAGGGGCAAGCCTATAGCTGGACACCACAATTCTCCTGTGTTGTGCTGGCTGAGGGTAGAAAGAATAATAACAGCTGGTATTTGTCGAGTTCTTTAAGGTTTTCTCTTCATTGTAACATTGTGAGAGCAGTTAGATGGCAGACTGGATAGGATATCAGGCCTGAAATCAGAAAGATTTCTCCTCTTGATTCAAATCTGTCCTCAGATACTAACTGTGTGATTCTGAACGAGTCCCTTAAGTTCATTTGTCTCAGTTTCCTCATCTGCAAAATGAGCTGGAGAAGAATGGCCAAATGCTTCAATATTTGGAAAATCCCAAATAGACCAGATTATTACTGAAAAATGATTCAACAACAAAAAATCAACCAACACAAAGCAAAAAACATTGTGTCACCTACTACTGTCCTTGCTATCCCCTTTCTACAAATGAGGATATTTGGGTTCACCCACAGTGTGACTCAAGACTGAGTCAGGATTTAGAACAGAACTTCTGTGACTCTCACATTATAACCCACATTCTTATAAACTTGTGGATGTGCCTATCCCATCCTCAGACTATTTTTTCCTTAGGGAAAGATTTTTTTCTTGCTTATGAGTCCATTATCATATAAAAACATATCTAGGAGAACTAGGAGGCAGCCAGGTGGCTCAGTGGATAGAGCATTGAGCTAGAATCAGGAAGTCCTGAGTTCAAACCCCATCTGAGACACTTACTAGCCATGTGATCCTGGGCAAGTCACTTTACCTCTGTTTGATTTCATCCACTGGAGAATGAAATGGCAAACCACTTCTGCATCTTTGCCAAGGAAACCCCATGCCCAATATGATCAAGGGCACCATGAAGAGTCAGCCACTAGTGAATGAAATAACAAGAAATTATACATTTAGCCCTATTCAAGAAAACAAAAAAGGCCCTTTCACTCATGTAGGGATGAAAAATTATCCTTATATATGGGTAATAAACTTTTAAGGAACGTTCTTGACAGTAGTGACTCCATCTTGAACTTGGAATTGAAAGGAAGTAAAAAAGAAACATTTATTAAGCACTTTTTGGGTGCTGGACATGGAGCTAATTGCTTTACAAATATTTTCTCGTTTGGTCATCACAACTCTACAAGGGACAAGCATTATTATTATTATTATTATATTAGTTAACAGATTCGCCCCCAGGGTCATATAGCTAGTTAAGTATCTGAGGCCACATTTGAACTTGTTTCTGTACCTAACTTTCTAATCATTGCTACCTAGCATGTACAATACTCCCCTCACCCCCAATCATTTTGAGATTGTAGGCAAAATGTCAGTATGCTAACAAGTTGTTGTTTAGGACAGCTTGATATGTGTGAAGCTATTTGTTTTCTGAATATAAAATAACCCATAATGTTTGCTGTAAATTGTCTGCAAAATAAATGATAGCCACCTGTGGTAATGATATCAGTATTTTAGCATTTTGACACAAAGATTCTTGGATGTTGACTGGATATTGATTACATAATCTCTAATCAGATTTACTGGACTGACCACAAAATCAGACCATGCTAAGTCCAGTTAACCAACTTTGTGAAGCAGTGACTTGGTGTTATAGTACCCTTAAGATGTCTGGTCCAGCAATGGGATAGTCTATACTAGTATCGGTCTATTAAGCAAAAATGAAATCACATGATCAATCTCAAATTTCTAGGAATCATACATAGGACTAATTTTATATTGTAATGATATTATATGATATAATATATATTATGTGTGATACATTTGTATATATATGGATAATTTTATATGTTAGGCTGATGGGTTTTGTCATGGACCATCAACATGCACAGCTCTAGACTTGTCTACCTAGAACCATTACAACTCTCCAAACCTCTAAAACATAGATATATTTTTCCATGTTGAATTATTAATAAATATTTATTAAGTACATACTATGTGACAGGCACTGTGCTAAATACTGGGGATACAAAGGAATGCAAAAATAGTTCCTGTTTTTTAAGAGTTCATAGTGCAATGGAACATAAAACATGCAAATACAATTTACACGGGATAAATTGGAGGTAATTCCAAAGGGAAGGCACTATGGGAATTAGAAAGAGAATTTTATAGAAATCAGAATTTTAGCTAAGACTTGAGAGATCAAGGAAGCCATGAGGAAAAGAATTCTATGTCTAGGAGTCAGTCAGTGAAAATGCATAGAATCAAAAGATGAACTGTCATGGCCGAGAATCAGTAGATTGGCCAGTGTCACATTATTTTAGAGCATGTGAAGAAAAGTAGGGTATAAGAAGACGGGAAGGGTAGAAAATCTTAGGTTATAAAGGTCTTTGAATACCAAACAGAGGAATTCATATATTGCCTTGGGGGGGCAGTAGGCAGCCACTGAAGTTTATTGAATCATGTTTTTTTGGGGGGGTTGGGAGGTTTACTCTGATAGCAGAGTAAAAGGTGAATAGTAGTGAAGATATATGAAATGGATAGACCATAAAGCTATTGCAATAGTCCATGTGTGGAAGTTGTGATAGATAAAAAGTTCTAGAGACAATTTCTGGGTAATCACTCATTTTATTAATTATGACTAGTGAGTAATTAATAAAAGGATTAGTCATTTGCTGCCCCTCATAAACCAAAGACTGATAATGGAATTTTCTTGATTCTTACCTGGTTTTGGAAGAGTGGCAATCAATTCTGATTGGGTAAAAATTAATAAGAGTAATGAATATTATGATGAGAAGATTTTAACATTTTAACAAGGGGGTGGGGGGACAAAACTCTGATCACCCAGACCATCCATGTGTGGGGAAATTTAGAAAAAGGGGATCCACCTCATTTAGAGTTGTCTGACTAGAACACAGTGGGCCAAAATTCACCTGGACTAGAATTTCTTTACCTTTTGATTAGATCTGAGTTTTCCCAGTTGGGTGCATCTCGCCCAGTATTTCATCTTATCATCAACCCTGCCCTTCAAAGGTTGGCTGGATAACCCATAAAGACTGATTTCAGAATGAGGAAATAGAAAGGGGGAAAGCTTAGTCCTAATTCAATAATTGTTTATTAATATAAGAGAGAAATAATCATTTTTTTTCCAAAGTGAAGAGATCCTATCCCAGGAGGTTGGCAGTGTCAGAGTAGAAAAGGAGGCTTATACAAGAGAAATTACAGAGGAAGAAATAACAAGACCTGACAAGAGATTGGATATGGGGGAGTGAAAAATTGTGGATGACTCCCAGGTTTTTGAGTGTGGGTGCTTAGAAGGATGGTGGCTCCCTTGACAGTTACAGAAAAATTATAAAAATGGGGAATATTGAGGGTCGGGGGAAAGATAATGAGTTCAGTTTTAGCCATGAGTTTGCAGTGTCTATAAGACATCTAGTTTGAAATATCCAAAAGGCAGTTGGAGATGATAGATTTGAAGTCAGAAAAGAGATTAGGGCTGTTTGAATATATTTGAGAATAATTTGCATAGAAATGATAATTTAATCATCCATGAGAACTGATGAGATCACCAAGTGAAATAGTATATAATAAAGGGAAAAAAGATGAGGACCCAGGGCAGAGGGGAAATACCTATGGTTAGAAGGGATAAAGATGCAACAAAAGAGATGGAGAAGGAGTGGTCACACAGGAAGGGATGAAACCAGTAGAAAACAGTGTCCAAAAACCCCGAGGCAAGAGAATATCAAGAGGAGCATGGTCAGTATTGTCAAAGGCTGCAGAGAAATCAAGAAGGATGAGCACAAGAAGGATGAGCACATCCCCATTAGAAGGGGATGTGATTGCCAGGGATTCCCCCTTAATAACTCTAGGGGGATTCAGATGGGTCCCATTGCAGGGTGTGGAAACCTAGGAAGGGGTTTTCCCTTTCCTGGTGATTAACTCAGTAATCTACCCTGGAATAATGCAGTATATTGTGTGCATCAGTGTAATTCAGAATGAATAAAGCATGTCTAGCATTTAAAACTTTCAATGCCTTGCCTCTCTGTGGTGGGTACATGTTAAACACTGGTTGCTCTCAGAATACAACAGCTTAGATACCTCTACTCAGGAAGCTAATAAAAGATCCTAGAATGAAAGAGAGAAAACAGAACTATTCATCTCGAAGTTTTCTGCTTATGACTTCTCCACCAAGGAGAATGATTTTAGACTAGAAAGGGTAAAACCAATGTTTAACAGAGAATTAACATCCAGCACTGTCTGCTCCTGGCCAAGCCCTAGTCTTGTCTACCAGGCCTTGCCCAGTGCCCCAGTGTTTGGATGAAGAACATAGAAGAGAGCTGCCTTCTGGCACTAGAGAACTACAGAGGGGAAGGGACGTGGTGGAGGCTACACTGATCTCCTCTCCTACGGCTGGCAAACTCCCATTCCTCGGCCTCCCTTAGTCTCTGATCCAGAGATAGCATGAAGCAAGGCGTTCCCGGAGAGACAGGAGGACGCATGTGGTTGTTGCTTCCTCCTGTCGTTTTCCAGTCATTTTCTGACTCTTCGTGATCCACAATTGGGGTTTTCTTGGCAGAGATACTGGAGATGTTGCCATTTCCTTTTTGAGGTCATTTTTACAGATAAGGAAACTGAGGCAGAATTAAGTGACTTGGGGGCAGCTAGGTGGTGCAGTGGATAGAGCACCAGCCCTGAAGTCAGGAGGACCTGATTTCAGACACTTAACACTCCCCAGCTGTGTGACCCTGGGCAAGTCACTTAACCCCAGTTGCAAAAATAATAATAATAATAATAATAACAATTAAGTGACTTGTTTAGGGTCACTAAGCTAGAAAGTGCCAGATTTGAAGTCTGGCAGATGAATTTTTCTGATTTCAGGTTCAGTGTAGTAGTCACGTACTTCATTAAAGCCCCACCACCACTGCCCCTTAAATACTGGTGGGGATGGCTGGGGACACTCAGCCCAAGAGCCTTGGGAATAACACTGTCCCACCAGGCCTGTGTCCTGTTTCCACCGGAGCCCTACAGCATCACTGAGGGAAGCAGTCTCTATAGGGAAGGGATTCTTTGGTGACTGACATCACTTTCTGACCAAAGGTTTCTGACTACAAGCAAACCCAAGCACCCGGGAGTGCACAAAGCTTTCCGGACTAGTCATCCTTCCCCTACAGCCCCATGGTCACTATCCTCCGTAATCTATGGCTCTCCAATTATTGTATTTGTGTCCATTCTATCATGCTAGTGAGTGGTTTGCCATTTTCCTCTCTGATTCATGTACAGATGAGAATACTGAAGCAAACGCAGGCTCATACAGCTAAGTTAATTTGTCTGCACTCAGGACCTCCTGACTCCAGATCCAGGACTCCATCCACTTTGCCATCTGGCTGCCCCAGTGGACACATATAGTCTGTATCCAAATCCAAATCCAAAAAATTAAGCCCTTGACAACAAAGTCTGCCTCATCAAATGGCTCAACCCTGGAAACTGGTATTATTTTATCTGTGGCAATGACATCAAAAAGGAGGTATTGCCACCAGCCTCCTTTGCCATTGTGCTCCAAAGACCATGGGGTTTATCCCACTGATTTGTAACTGAAACCTGTAGGTGCTGCTTTCCCCATAAAATATGAGTTCCATGAGAGCAGGGACCATCTTGCTTTTTTCTATCTGTATTCCCAGCACTTTGCACAGTCAGCGCTTAACAAATGCCTTTTTTTTATTCATTCGTTCATTCATTCGTTTATTCATTCAACATCTGCTGTGAACATAGGTACCATGCAAATATAGACAGGCAAACATTTTTACCAATTTTCTAAAGGGGGAAGAAGGCAGATCCTTCCAAATATAGGGTAGCATGCTTGTTGCTGATTCCTGGAAAAATTCTAAAACAGATTAATGAAAGGATGTTTTGAGAGCACTTAAAAAGGAAGTGATGTTCGTTATTAGCTTGCAAGGGATTATTAAAAGCGAGTTATTTCCTTTTTTGATAGGGTTATTACACTGTTATAGTTCATTAGGGAAATGCTGTAGACACATAATACCTGAATTTCAGCAAGCCAACATAGCAGAAGGGACAGAGCACTGGACATGGAGGGAGGAAGATCCAGTAGTTCAAATACTAATTAAAAACCTTACTAGCTCTGTGATACTGGGAAAGTCAAAGAATCTCTTTAAGCCTCGGCCTTCTCATCTGAAAAATGAGGATAACACTGGCATTTGTCTCACAGGATTGTTATATCAAATGACAGATTATGGGTAAGCACTTATAAAACCTTAAAGATCTAAATTTTCAAAATCACAGCCAATGATAGATATTGATAATTTCTCTAATGGTTTACTTGGGGACCAGATGGAGAGTTGTTGACTGGATGATAGGAGAGTTGGGTAGAACTGGAACTGCTTGTATAATTTACTCTAAGGAATAGTCATTAATATATCGGTATTAGCCTGAAAAGAAGGCTCCAAGTGAAGTCCTGCAGGGCTCTATCCACAACACTGTGCTCCCCATTATTTTTTCAGTAACTTGGAAATATAGGTGACATGCTTGTTAAATCTGCAGATGACATGAAGTTGAAAGGGCCAGCTAGTATCCAGTAGAACAGAATTGAGACCCCAAATGATCTCAATAGCTAAGATGAGTCATATCAAACAAGGTGACATTTAAATGTAGATAGGGAAGATGTGACTGGAAAGCAGTACACATAAAAAACAAAACAAAACATTCAAACCTGGGGGCGTTAGCGGACTGCAAGCTCCATATGACTTGACAATTTGATATTTCAGCCTTGAAAGTTAATACTGTCTTAAGCAGCTTTCACAGAGGTTGGGTGTCTAGAATAAGGCAGGATTCTGCGCCAAAGAGCCCTGAGAAGAGCAGAATCATCTAGACCATTGGTCCTGCTGCCAACCTGGCATGTATAATTTAGATGGGCAACCTCTGTAAAGATTCAGCCTGGTAACAGTTCCATCCTCAGCAACCACAGCTATGGAAGACTTAGAAAAGCAAGTTCTCCCTCTCAAAGCTGAAATGTTCCACACCTAAATTGTGTGCAGTTTTATCAATGGAAATGATTGTCATCTAATTGGCTGCTGCATCTAGAGTACATGCTATCCTTTCCATTTGTCTTCTCACAGCAGCCTCCCGTATTTGTGATGTCCTCTATTAGAATGTAAACTTCTTGAGAACAGGGTTTTGTCCTGCTCATGCTTTGCACCCATCACATTTTCATTGATCATATCCTACCCTGGTTTGATCTCATCTGTAGTACGGCAGTCAGACATGGGCACTGCCTTTTTAAAATAGTGATAATTACCCTAAAAGTGATTGGGATGGTGAGGGGATTAGAAATGGACCCACATTGTAATCAGTTAAGAGGACTAGTGATGTTTAGGATAATTGATCTAATTTTATATACATTATTCCAGGGGTCCTCAAACTATGGCCCCGCGGGCCAAATGCGGCAGCTAAGGACGATTATCCCCCTCACCCAGGGCTATTAAGTTTCTTTATTTAAAGGCCCACAAAACAAAGTTTTTGTTTTTACTATAGTCCGGCCCTCCAACAGTCTGAGGGACAGTGAACTGGCCCCTTATTTAAAAAGTTTGAGGACCCCTGCAGAAATATGAGCTCTTTTGGGGGAAAGGATATATCTTATTTCAACTTTATTCCTCCCCCAGTGCTAGAGTGTTCTGGAACAATAACATTCATTTCATAAACTTCAGTTATATATGCCATAAAACTTATTGATGAGAAAGGATACAGAAGAAGGATTAGGCATACAGTTTAGGTCCAACAGGGAGAGCTACAGCTAATGTATTGAAGGTACAGGAAGGCAGATTTTGGTCTTAAGGAACAAAGAAATTCCTAACAATGAGCTGTCCAGTAATGTGATGAGCTGCCTTGGAAGATAGAGTTCACTATTACTGGATATCTTTAAGCAAGGACTAGGGCTATTGTAGAAGTAAATCACCCGTCAGTTATAGGTTGCCTAGAGGTCTCTGTGGTTCTAGGACCTATGTTCATAGAGAAAAACAAGTAATTCTAAAGGAACAGAGAATTCAAAATTACTGAATCTCAAAACTGGTAGGTCTCTGGGAGAATCATTTAGTCAAAGGATCATAATTATAGAATGATATGAGCCCTAAGAGATCATTTGCTATAAATTAGTTGCTTCATTTTTCAAATGAAGACATTTAGGTTTAAAGAGATTGAGTGATTGGCTCAATATCATCCACCCAGTAAATGGCAGAGCTCAAATTTGAATCCAGATCCAGCATTCTTCCCACTATATGACAATGTCAATGATATATAATAAGGAATATCTATACAACCATCAGTTATCTATTCCTGTTTTCTCCTTCCTAGCAAATATCTTATCATACCCATTTTGGGGTGTATCTTCTAATTTTCCTTGCCCAAACTTAACCATTTAAATACCCCATTTTGTGGGTCCCCCAGATTTTACCACCCTCAACATTCTTCCTTCTATCCTGGGCCTTTTTCCTTAAAGCTTTGCCAATGACAATATCCCTATTCTGGCGGTCTCCCATTTGTCTGCCCCAGGACTCTCCTGAGTTCCACACTCCCTCCCATTCTCCACCACCCTCATTCTGTAAGTTATCTCCTGTCTTGATACTGAAGAAAATAAATCTACTAAAAAGGACATAGATGAATACAACAATAAAATGTGAGTAAGTAAAAGCATCTCCTTCCCAGGGGTATCATGAGGGTCAAATTAAATATTTGGAAAGTGCCTGAAACATAGTAAGTGCTTAAAAAATACTTGCTTATTTATTTCTTCCTTTCAAACTAGTGAAGGGTCAGGATCTCAACCCACCACCCTCCTAGTTTTATAGACGGGAAACATGAGGGGTTAAATAACTTGCCTAAGGTTATACAGTTATTAAGTGGCAGAACAGGGAGTCACAACCAGATCTTCCCAGTCCAAGTCCAGGACTTTTTCTATGGTGGTACAGTTCTCCTCTTAGAGAATCAGGATCAGAATTATACTAAAGTGGGGTGTCTAGGGCTTTGTACTAGGATGCCACTGTTGTCATGTTCCTCGTGGTGGTTCAGGATGGTTGTTCCTTTACCTAGAGGTCCTCTGCCAGCCTAAGCTGCCTGTCAGGACCTCATTCTCTTGACCAACTTCTAGGCTATCATCCTCAAAATCCCATGACTACAAAACACTTTTTTGCCACTAGGTCCTCCTTCACTCTCTAATGCCCTCAGAAGCATGGGCTAGGCTCTCTGGGAAAGCATTGTTTTGTGGTTGCCCCAGGTAAAGGAAATCCCTAGTTATAGTTACTGTAGAAACATGCATCCAGTCATATATATATATATATACACACACACAGATGTATATATGTATATATACACATATATCTGTATATATACACACATCTGTATATATATATATCTGTTACTTCCTACATATATATATATATATGTATATATATATATATATATATATTTTACCATTACCAATATGATGCCCACACTTTTACCCTCTCTTCCTAACTCTTACTTTCCTTGGCCACCTCCCCCATTGTGCTAGTCTTTCTCTTAATAGAACTCAAGTGGGCAGTGAAAGGTAGGAAGTCACAGATAATACAAAAAAAAAAAAAACCCAACAGATAATTATTGCATCACAGATGTAGAGCTTGAAGAGACCTTAAAGACTATCTAAGCCAACTCTGCCCTCCCCATTTTAAAGATGGGGAGACTAAGGTCCAGATGTTTTGTCTATGATCACACTTAATTAAATCGTTGTCATTGTCCCTTTTTGGGGAGGAGGAAGGTGGTTTTCTTTGAGTCTATTGCAGATCTTTTATCCTTTCCCCTCCTGTATTCCCAGGTTAGGTCAAGAAGAGAGCCAGGTGAACTCTATTAATTGGTGAAATCTACCCCAGTGCCCAGCAGCCCTAGCTTTCCCTGCCCCTCTCACCACTCCAGGCAACTTAGTGCAAAGCAGTCAGTCTTCATTAAGACAAGACACACCTGTTACCTGAACTGAACTCTGCCCTTCTCCCTGGTGGCAATTAGCCTGGTCCTGGCTGACTAGAAGGCATTTGCTTCCCCCTGCTCTCTCGGCAGTCCTTTCTTTCTTCATTGGGGCTATCAGATTCTCCTGCCCAGGGGTCCCGCTGTCGGTTATTATATTGCAGTGGCTGCCATGCCTTCCCTTTTAAGCTGCCCTTGGAGAGGAATTTTAATGTGTGCAACAGACAGCAGAGAAGAGGAAAGGGGAGGGGGTGGAACTCAGGCTTCTTAGGCCAGTGAAGGGGCCTCGAACCACATTGTTTTCAACTTCAAAGACACAGCTTCAAGAATTTATTTATTTTTTTTATCTCCAGCAAAGGTGAAGATGGAGCAACTGCTCTAATTCTCAAAGGGCCATCCCAGGGTGGAGCCAAATTTCCAAGAGAGGGTGACCATCCTGAACAGAGTTAAAGAGCCATGTCTATTCCCTTCCCTCTATAGTTCTGAAACCTATACCATGATGTACCATACCAAGGCAATCTCCCTGAGTTTGTCACTATGGGGCTCCTGGGTTTAAAATAGGCTTCAGGGCTGGAATGGACCATAGAGATTATTGCATCTAACTCCTTCATTTGACAGATGAGGAAACTGAATCCCAGAAAGATGAAGCAAGTGACTTATCTAAGATCACACAGCTCAAAACAAAAGTCCTAGGCTCTAGAATGTGAACCCATGCTATCAATTTGAGTCAAAATAGCATTAATATTGTTGTGAAACAAGGGAGGAAGTTCTCTGGACCTGGGGTCTAGTCTTAATTCTATTCCTTAGCTATGTGTCCCCCTGCAAATTTCACTGGAGACCTTCTCTTGTTCTCCTCTGTAAAATAAGACCTTTGGAGTAAATAATCATTAAAGCTCCTTTTAGCTCTAAAGGCTACCATCACCTGATGATCTTAGTCACTCATTTTATAATCAATAAGGGTTTTTTGTTTGTTTTTTTAAAATATATCAAATTACATGCCTTACTTAGTCCTGCAATGAAAACTCTTCCAGCCTCAGAAGTCTCCAGTTTTGTGACTCCATTGCTCAGGGACTAAGACAAAGAATGATGGTTGTTGTCCTTCGTTCTTGAAGGGGCCAAAATGGCATCACTATGTTGGGGTCAAGGCACCGTGTGTCCCGTTGTGGCTTATGAAACCAATTTGAGCTTAGAAGTCTCCATCACAGCTTGGGCACAAATAGTCCAGATAAACCTTTGGGGTAGAGAAAGCTCTAAATCTGCACATCTTACTTTTCTTTTAAACTACTATGATTCTGCTTTGCTCATAGAGCCCAGTACCTTCTTTGTTGTGGGCACACCATGCTGGACCATCCTGCACCATTTTCTCCCATGTCTCACAGCTGAATCCAAAGTTCTTCAGAGAGACCTTGAGAGTGTCCTTGAATTGCTTCTGACCTCAGTGTGAGTACTGCCTTTTGTGAGTTATCTTTAAAATAGTCTTTTAGGAAAACATGCTTTTCCCATTTGGGTTACATAACTATCCCAATGAAGGTGTTCTCTCTGCAGTAGAGTTTGATAGAAATATGGGGACAGAGGGGAGTAGAATTTCCAGCTGAACTGGGGATTGGGGTTCTTGCCACTAGGGCAAACCCTTGTCAAAACTGATCATAGCTTAGGTTTCTTTTTGGTTGTTTATCCTTTCTCCCAAGTGCCCAGTGCCTGCTTGTTGCCCTCTGGCTACCTTCAACCCTCATTGCCATACCTGGGGTGCCTTCCCAGGTGTTTTATATGCCATCCCTGATCCCCGTGGTCCAGTTAAAATATACCTGCCCTAGACCCATTTCTTCTGGACGATGTCCTCTGTGAGGAGATAATGGTGGCAATGATAAGTCATAAGAGTTAGTGCTTCACTCCTCCTGGTAACCGCTTCATATTTTAAAAGGGACCTTCCCAAGACACAATGCCTCAAGTTAAAAAAAATATATCAGGTATTGTAGACAGCTCTGGGAAAAGATATTTGAATAGCAGGATCTCTGAAAGCCTCTCAAATAATGTCAGGTTCGTAGCTGCTGTTTTGTATATGCCTCAGGTGGACCCTGCCAGTCATATTAGGAAAAAGCAATGTTGACCAAGAGTTCTGAGTGAATATTGTTTTGGTTTTTTCCTATGGTCTAACAACACAGGCAGCTTGTAGGGAGTCAAAGGCTGCCCTGGGAATCTGCCCCAGGGGCCACAGAGGATTTGTGTATCATTTGCATAGAATTTACATACCCCCAGGTAGACTGTGCTATTTACCCTCAGGAAGTTTCCAAGTTAAAATGTCTTTCCTGCTCCCCTCAGGTTGTTATTCTTATCTCACTCTCTGTTCCTTCTCAATCATCTATTGTTTTTGACCCAGATCCCCAGCTACCCAAGAAGTGAGGAGAGAAGAAAGAGACCTGGAAGATTGTGTCTGTGTGTTTGTGTGAGACCAGGAGATGGGAGATATGTCTGTGTGTGTGTGTGTCTGTGAGAGAGACTGAGACACCCAAGGAGACATAGAGAGAGACAAAGATAGAGACAGAGACAGAGACAGAGAGAGACACAGAAAGACAGAGACAGAGATAGAGACAAAGAGAAACAGATACACACAGAGAGAGACAAACAGAGATAGAGACAGAGATAAATAGAGACAGAGACAGAGAGAGAAGAAGAACAAGAAGAAGGAGGAGGGGGAGGAGGAAGAGAAGAAAGGGAGAGGGAAGGAGAGAGAGAGACGGGGGGAGAGGGAAGGAGAGAGAGGGAGAGAAGGAGAGAGAAAGAGAGGGAGGGAGAGGAATGAGGGAGGAAGAGAAATAGGGAGGGAGAGAGATTGTGTCTGTGTGTTTATGTGAGACCAGGAGATGGTGTGTGTGTGTGTGTGTGTGTGTGTGTGTGTGTGTGTGTGTCTGTGTGAGAAAGAGACAGAAAGAAAGACAGAGAGACAGAGAGAGACTGAAAGACAGAGAGAGAGGGAAAGAGACAGAGAGAGAAACAGAAAGACACACACACACACAGAGACAGAGAAACACAGAGAGACACACAGGGAGAGAGACAGAGGGACAGAGAGAGACAGAGAGAGACACAGAGAGAGAGAGAGAGAGACACAGAGAGACACAGAGAGAGAGAGAGACAGAGAGACAGAAAGAGACAGAGAGGAGAGAGCCAGAGATGACATGCATGTGTGTGTGCACTGGAGAGGGAGGTGAGGGAGGACTACTGGCCACCTTTTCTACGGGAATGGTGCCCCTGGACCTAGTATCCTGTAGACCAACCTGGTGGCAGTCCCCTGGTAGGCACAGGATCTGGAGCCCACAGCAACAACCTTTGCAAGAGTCCCCCTTCAGTTTGGGGTGGGTGGGAGTAGTTCTCAGACGGGACTAGAGAGAAGAGCATGGGCCTGGCAGTCAGGTTTCTCCAGGTTCTAGGCTGGGCCTTTGTTGTCTCGACTTTGGACAGGCCTCTTAACGTCTCAGTGCCAGAGGATTTAAGAATCTCTGCCTGGCCTGGCACCCAGGGTAGTAGCGAGGATCAAAGGAGATAATGCATATGAAAGCACTTCAAAAAGCATTAAGTATTATAAAAATGCAAAGAATTTTTAAAGCACCATCAGCCTGCTTCCCGCCGGAAATTCAGCCAGTAAATTGTAGGTACACCTGCTCTAGAGAGATGTGTCTATTTGAACCCAGTCCCTCTCATAATCTGCACTCCTGCACCCACTCTGCCACCCCCACACAGTCTTTGGCACAGAATCTCTGCCTGCCTCCCGTACCTGCTCCCTAGCATCACGGTCCCTGCGGGCACCAGTTTTTCACAGAGAGAGATGCAGATCTCTTGGAAGAGAGCCAGCTCCAAGCGGGCATGGGTGGTGGGGAGAGGCCCCCTCCTTTCTTGCCCCTTCTGATTTTGCCTTTTTAAGATCCCCCCCTTTGCCCTGGAGCCCTCAGCTGTCCCACACCAGTGGGGGGAGAAGGGAGTCCAATCCGCCTCCTGTGCTTTAAATGGTTGTGTATTCTGGTCTTTGTTGTGTTTTCACTTTTAGCTTAAGACTTAGAACTGGAAAATGTGCAGCCTGCTTCCAGCAACAGTGTTTGCTCAAGCCCAGGCCAGAGACCACCCCTCTGCCCCCTCCACAGCTCGCCTTCCACTTGGTTTCCCAGCACTGGGACAGGTGGCCTTGGCTCCCTGGCCACAGAAGCAGGAGGGATGAGGAGAGATTTGCCATCCTGGAAACGCTGTAAAGAAGAAAGAGCTGAAGGAGAAGAAAGGAGATTACAAGGGATCAGGCAGAGGCTCTTTAAGTACATGGCAGTGTACACTGGGCAATGGTCTTGTATAGTCATCAAGCTAGAGGCCTGCTTGGCAGCTAGTAGTGGAAGGGGCTGAGACTAGGGCTGGCTGGAGGCTGGGGGATCAAGGGGATATTCTGCCACCTCTGGATACTCACTTTCAAAAGACAAGGGTAATAATGTCTGTACTTTACCTTGTTCCAAGGAGCACCCAGTAAATACTGACCTACCCATCCCTCCCCTCCCCTGTCAGAACAATAGATATTGTCAGTATTTCTTTATAGGACAGTGGGTGAGAAATAAACTCCAATAATGAACAGCCAAATTGTGTCTCCATTGGAGCTGCTCTGTCTCCAGACTAACTCCCACGGAGGCCCTGCTAAGTCAAGGCCAAATATTGAGATCCCACTCAGGGAGTGTCAGGGAAACTGAGAAGCAGAGAAACAGAAGCAGAATGTTAGAGCTGGCTGGGAGCTGAGAGATCAACCGGTTCAATATCCTTATTTTGCAGAAGAGGAAATTGAGGTTCCAAGCGGGGAAGTGATGTGTCCAAAGTGGACAGGTGGGTGGCTCTGTGGTTAGAGCACTGGGTCTGGAGCCAGGAAGAAAAAACCTTCCTGAGTTCAGATCTGGTCTCAGGCACTTAGTAGCTGTGTGATTTAGGCTTAATTTATCTTAATCCTATTACCATTATTAATTTTCATTTAATCCTATTTGCCTCAGTTTCCTCCTCAGTCAAATGAGCTAGAGAGGGAAATAGCAAACCTCTCTGGTACCTTTGCCAAGAAACCCCCCCAAAAAAGGGTCATGAAAGGACAATACAACTCTCCCCACACTCCACTCGGATGCCAAATAGTTTCCTAAAGCTCGTGTTTGTCCACATCACATCCCTCTCTATACAGTAAATTCTGCTATTATTTCTAGAATCAAATTTGAAATCCTGTTTCACATTTAAAGCCCTTTTCAACCTGACCCCAACCTACCTGTCCAGTCTTCATATATATATCACTCTTTTCCATATGGTATTGGTGTATTTGCTGTTCCTCACAGAGGATACCACATCTCTCAAATGTGTATATTTATTGACATTCTGGCTGCCATCCCTGGAAAGACCCTTGCCTTGGTCTCCTGGCTACCTGGCTTCCCTGGCTCCTCAGTCACTTAACTCAGATGCTGCCTTCTGCAGGAAGTCTCTCCCTGTTCCTGCCTTGCCCAGCTGTTAGCACCTTTCTCCTGAGTTTATTTTTTTTTTTACTAATACTGTATGTCTCTTGTACATATATTCTTATTTTCCAGGGCCATCTCCAGTCGTCCTGATCCCAGATGGCTCTGGAGGAGAAATGAGGCATGTGACCTTGCCCGTCCCACCCTCACTTAAATCCAATTCACTTGCATGTCATGACACGACTTCCCCACACCATGGTCCTCTCCTGGTTTATATATCATCTCCCCTTCTTGAGAGTTTTGCTTTTCTTCACATCTTCCAGCACTTAGCACAGTTCTCGGCACATAGAACCAGTTAATCAACGCTTGTTGACTGACTGACCGACTGGAGGATCATGGAGGCTTGCTTGGGGCAAGAAGAGAAAA
The DNA here is from genome assembly GCF_902635505.1 of Sarcophilus harrisii. Lineage (NCBI taxonomy): Eukaryota > Metazoa > Chordata > Mammalia > Dasyuromorphia > Dasyuridae > Sarcophilus > Sarcophilus harrisii. Next base: position 493,474,803 of record NC_045428.1, read on the forward strand.
TCAAATGAAAGGAAGGAGGGAATGAAGCAAAAGAGGAAGAAAAAGAAGAAAGGGAGCAAAGAAAGGTAGAAGGAAAGTTAAAAGGAAATAAGATGAAAGCGAGAGGGAAACATCTTTTTCCTTTATGGAAGGACCCACTTGCCCGGGGCCAAGTGATGAAGCTAGAAAGATGTAAGGCTCTCTTGTCCCCTCATGTCCCCACGAGCTGGGCTCGCTTCCTGACAATACTCGCCATGCTCACTCAGTTCATCCCTTCAGCTTAATACCCTGAGCTCCTTAAATGGTGCTGAATCTAACTGAGTGGTGGATAAACATTTGTTTCACAGCTCACAAAGCAGGACTGCTGGCTACCGGCAGGCTCAATGTAATGAGTTCCATTTTGGACCCCGGGGAGCATTTAGAATGGGCTCTTCTTTGCCCAAGCTGCCAGTCAAGCTGGTACCAGGGGGAAAGAAAAAAAACACAGCACTAATCTCTTTCTCACCATCCCCATCCATAGCTGGAATCCCCATGAGCCAGGAACTGTTACATCTTCCTGTACCATGCTCTTGGCACCTAGAAAGGTGTGGAGATGAGGGCAGATGGGTGTCTCCCATCCTCTCATTTGCCACAAGGTTGTTTAGCCTCCTTGACATGCAGGAACAACCCCGGTGCTCCCTTTTTTATATCCCATATGGCACGTGAACATTCCTCTCCTAGGCTTGCCTTCTGTTTCCCCCCTAGCAGCCTTGTTTTTCCTCCTAGCCTTTTTATTTGGAAGGTCTCCCCTAACTAGTTTCTCTGTGAGAGAAGCAACGGAATCTGATTCTGAAGATGGGAGAGGTTGGATTGGCAGGGTGGTGCGGCTGTTCCAATCTGACAGCTACTTTCTTTGTTTTCTAGCCCACAGGAAGAAAGCCATAACACATGGGGGGGGGGTCTGGAGTCAAGAAGATTCGTCTTTGTGAGTTCAAATCTGGTTTGAACTGGTTAGCTGTGTGACCCTGAGCAAGTCACCTAATCTATTTGCCTCAGTTTCCTCCTCTGTAATATGAGCTGGAGAAGGAAATGGCAAACCATTCCAGCATCTTTACCAAGAAAACCTCAAATGAGATTACGAAGAGATGGACACAATTGAAAACAATTCAACAGCAACAACCACAAGTCCGTGGACTTCTTTTTTTAATTATTAGTTTAAAACTGGAAGGGGCCCCAAGAACCATCTACTCAAGCTCTTACTACTCCCTCATTTCCCAGATGTGTAAAGGGAAATCCAAGGAAGCTATTACATAGGTAATATCTCTTGAATCCATCCTCTTCTCTACTCAAAGAGCTACCAAAACTAGTCCAGGCCCTCATCACTTTTACCCTAAACTATTGCATGAGTCTCCTCACCTCAAGCCTCTCCCTACTCCCATTCTCCTTAATATTGTTAAAGTAATTTTTTTCTAAAACACAGGCGTGATCATCTCACCCACACTCCTACTCAGTAAACTTCAGGAGCTCCCTGATACTGCTCGAGTCTAGGGTCAAAGCCAAACTCCTCACAAGACTGAGTCCCTTCTTCTTTTCTCGGGCTTCTAACTCCTTCCTCCCCCACACACTCTATGATCTAGCCACATGGGTTACACAAAAGTTTCCTATTGTCCCCCTGACTGTCCTTTGTGTCTGGAATCATCTCTCCCCTCATCTCTGCCTCACACCTTTGACATGAGGCTATTGCTACTTTCCCAAACTTTTAGTAGTCTGTCCCCTAAGATGACTGTACATCTACTTTGTATAAACTTAAATGTGTGCAGTGCATGGAGTGCTGAGGGAGAACTAGCACTTCTAATACGAGGGTTGCTGAGTCCTTTTCAGGACTGCTCTTCCACTTTTGGTGTCCACCCAGCTCTCATCTTGTCCTCCAAGAAGCCATAGCATGAACAGCCACATCCTAGTAAAACCACCTTAGCAGACAGACTAACTGAAATTGAGGGAAACCAAAAGGCACCAAACCCATCAAAAGCCCAAGAATATGAAGACTTATCCTGGTGGGATGAGAACAAGGTGTTTCAATGGCCTTGAAGCAAGTGTTGTGGTGAGCTTAGAGCTTGGTCTGATGTCAAAGATGCATCCTGGGCCATTGCCGGGCATTCTGACCTTTGCCACTGTATTTCCATGATTCTGGAAGAGAGGATGAGGCTGATGACTTTGTGCAAATCGGCCTTACTTAAATCCAATTCACACATATCAAAGTATCATCCATGATGCTATTTGCTCTCTTTGGAAAGCAAAGGGCAAACAACAACTTATATATGTCCAAGCTGGTTTTCTCATTAAAATGTAAGATCTTGGGGGCAGACTGTTTTTACTTTGTATCTCCCAGCATTTAGTAGAGTGCCCAACACATAGTAAGATCTTGGTATACCTTTGTTGATTGACTGAGAGTATCAAAGATAGAATTTGAATTCTAGTCTGGATTTCTTAATGATTTTTTTATCAAGTCACATTGAGATTTCTTTGAGAGTAAGGAGATACACTCTGAAATGTGATGTTATCCTGGAATCAGAGTCAAATACTACAAAGCAGAATTATAGCAAGCAAGGGAAAAATGTCATCAAATCAGCTGAATTTTAAAGACAATTTCATGTGGTAAAAGGACATGCTAGGGAGACAACTTCAACATGAAAACTAAAGGCTCAGCAGAGGGAGAGTGTCTATAATATCTTAATATTGGGAGGAAACAGCCCTATTGAATAATTAGACAGACGATAGGAAGAACACCAAAGGAGGGAGCCCAGTAGAAGCAAGGACAGGGAAAGGCTGACCTGAGATCTGGCCACTATAGGGAGTAATTTAACATTCTTGTGAATTAAGTACTAAACTTGATTATTTCTCTCTGCAAAAGCAGTACAAATATCATCAAAGGATTCTAAGATTGGTCTCTTGGGAGTAAAGGCCCAGTTGTATTTTCCAGTTATAACTACTATTGTGGAGGTAGAGACCCAGTTGTTCTGTCCACAATGGTGGAGCAGAGAAGGGCAGAAAGAGCAATGGAGCTTGACCACAGTGAAGTTTGTGTCCATGATCCAGTATTGCTTTTTGGAAACTTTCTTCCTCTTGCTTCTCCTCATCCTCCTCCCATCCTCCCTCCATTTCCCCAACACTGTATGGTGCAGCCGGAAGGAGCTGAGGTCCAGTTGATATTACAAATAAATGGTAATTACATTATTGGCCTCTTAGCACTTCCTCTGTGGATATTAATAGCCATTAATGCCCTGCTGTTCAGCACCACACAGGAGTCCAGGCAGCCAGCCAGCCAGTACACCAAGGCAGGTCACTGCTGTGTGCCCCCTCCCGTCCTTCCTTCATCAGCTCATTTGCTCCAGAATTACAAGACAGGAAATGAGCAAGGAAAGTCAAAGTGAGGGTAGAGTGAGGTGATAAGGAAAAGAAAAAATTAGGAAAAGAGAAAAAATACAATTAAGCAAGTTAGTTTTCCACCAGGACCATATTCTAGACTTGTTAGACCATGGGTCATTTATAGACCTTTGAGATTTACAAACTGCTTTTCTTCCCACAACCCTATAAAGCAGACAATTATAAGTATTATTCCTATTTTACAATAGAGAAAGCTCTAAGAGGTTAAGTGACTTGACAAATGTCATTCTACTCATTAAGTATTTGAAGCAAAATTTAAATCTGGGTCTCCTGGCATTAAGACCAAGGCCCTTTCTGGTACAGGATGCCAGAGTAGAGGCAATTTATGCAAAAGTTAGCAAACCTTCCCCCAGAGCTCTCAGGACAAGGGAAAATCTGTGGGGAAGAGGTATAGGAAGAAGAAGGAATTGTTATATGGTGGTTAGTACAGAAGAAAACCCCTTCCTATAGCTGTCCACTCTTCTGCCTTGCTCCTTCTTAGAGGTGTCCCAAAGCAGGTGTCCTAGACGCCTCCACAGCCTTTTAGATGATCTATTGGCCCTCCCAAATGCCTCAATGGACTGCTCACTTATAATAGGGATTGTCAAAATCTCCTTAAGGCCCCATTAGAAAGCCTAGAATCCTTGATCTATTCAGCACCAAGAGGCAAGTGTCCAGGAAGTTGATTGTAGTCCAAATCCAGGTATCAATTCGAGATGTTTTCAACGCCTCTGACAACTACGCACAATCAATCAATAACATAATCCTCCTGGGTAGAACATAGAAACAAAGCCCCACCTTGCCTTTTAAACACAGCATCATTAGTCTTAGGATAAACTATAAATTGATGCATACAACAAACAGCCAGGGCTGCTCCTGGGGAATGTGAGCAGATGAAATAGCAGTACTTTATGGTAAATGACAAATCATTACTCGTTCCCTTCCCGATCAAGTGTAATGCCATCAATCACGTGGTGGACGCATTCAGCTTGAAGACAGATAGAGAGTACCACCATCCAGATGCGGATGCTACCGCTGCTGCTGCGCCTGCTGCTGCTGTCGGGCTGTTGACCTGAGTGACCGATCTGGGAACTTTTCCCTTTTCAAGATTGTGAAAATTAGAATGGCCCCGGTGCTTTATTCTATCAGAAGAGAATTTTCACAGGACAGGATTCCTGTCCTGAGCAAGGAATCCTCTCATTTGTAGGATTATTAGAGGCAGGGATCACCTCTTAGGACCTCACATGACATGAAACCCTGTCATTTCCACTGTGCGGCCACATTGTCCGTCCCATTAGATGAAGTGAGTGGCCATATTTATAGTACCACAGACTCTCAGAACTGGAAAGGATTTTAGAAGACATTCAATCCAAACATTCTATACCTGAACAAAAACCACAGTGTCCCCAACAAGGGGTCATCGAATTTTTTCTTGAAGACCTCCAGTAAAAGGAACTCTACTAACTCCCAAAGATAGTCCACAATTCTTTGAGACAGTTTTTGTTATAAGGATTTTTATATATAAAGGTGAGTACTGAAAGTTCTTTCTGCTTTGAAATCTTTCCCCTATGCCCCAGCATCGTGATGCATAAAAAATTCTTTTAGTTTCTTTTGGGGGGGTTAAAATACAGTCTATAGAAAATGAAGACATAAGTATAATACCTTACCCAGTAGGACTGAGTAGAAAGGGGTTAAAGCAGCACATTTATGGTAAGAAAGTGGCAAACTTGCCTCTTGGTGCTGAAAAGATCAAGGATTCAAGGCTTTCTAAAGCGGCTTTAAGGAGATTTTGACAATACCTGTTATAAGTGAGCAGTCCATTATGGCATTTGGGAGGACCAATAGACCATCTACCAGTCTGTGGAGGCCTCTGGGAGCCCCAGGACATGCTTCAGGACCTTCCATACTTCTAAGAAGGAGCAATGCAGAGGGGTGGGAAATTACAGAAAGATATTTCCTTCTATGTCATCTGCAAAATTTATGGATTGAAGTCCCAGTTTTGCCATATATTAGCTTTGTGACAGCTCCTCCAAGATCCAAAATTTCCTGACCTATAAAACAAACACAATGCCAGTACTGTCTTCCTCCCAAAGATATTGTGAAGATCAAATGAGAAAATGAATGTGAGAGTGCTTTGGAAAATGGAAATCACTTTATCTGTGAGTTATGTTGGTATTGTAGTATCTTGGAATTAGATGGTACCTTAGAGGTCGTCTAGCTTTGTCATCTAAAAGGGTAGTCAAACCTTAAACCTAATCATCTTCCTAACCCTCCATCAGCCTAAAGAGCTCTAAGTTTTCAGTTCTCTGATAATACTTTTCTGTTTTCCTACCACTCTCATCAACTTATATCTCTTGAACATGATCTACAGACTCATTGGTCTTGAGGGCCCAATTTCTTCCTATTACCTTAAATTCCAAGTCCTTGATCTCATTTGTCTTTTTTTTAATAAACTTGAAAGGTAGTCATTTTGACAAGGCACTATCTTCAATATTTGACTCTCTCCCTTGCTTGTCCTACTCTTTCCATTTTTCTAATTCTCAAATCATTCTAAATCCTATTGATATCCTTTTTTGTGCTTTTGCATTACTGGAAGTTGATGAAGTCAAATCATTGCACTTTCTGGGCCCATTCCAAACTCATGCTAGCTAACCTATTTGGGCCTTCTTCACTACAGAACAACTCTTTTATTTACCTCTGCTTGATACTCAATCATTTTCTCTGGGTTCCAGCCTTAAACTTCTAGCTATCTGCTAGAAGGTATGATCTAACATCTCAAACTCAACATCTTAAGCTGGATTAATTAATTAATTTTAGAAGTGCCCTTCTTCCTAACTCCTTACTCCAAGTAAGGTTTGAGACTTGGGCTTTTCCCTGTCCTACCCCCTTTCTCCAATCCTGTCCTCAACCTAACCTCCCACACTTAATAATTTAATAATTCCTAACTCCATACTTTCTCTCACATATTCCCTCCCCCCCCACAAGACTTTTTTGTTTGTTTTTGCCATTGAGTTGTTTCAATCATGTCTTATTCTTTTTTTATTATTATAGCTTTTTATTTACGAGATATATGCATGGGTAATTTTTCAGCATTGACAATTGCAAAACCTTTTATTCCAATTTTTCCCCTCCTTCCCCCCATATTCTCTCCCAGATGGCAGGTTGACCAATACATGTTAAATATGTTAAAATATAAGTTAAACACAATATATATATATATATATATATATATATATATATATACATGTCCATACAGTTATTTTGCTGTACAAAAAGAATCAGACTTTGAAATAGTGTACAATTAGTCTGTGAAGGAAATCAAAAATGCAGGCAGACAAAAATAGAGGGATTAGAAATTCTATGTAATGGTTCATAGCCATCTCCCAGAGTTCTTTTGCTGGATGTAGCTCGTTCATTTCATTACTGCTCTATTGGAACTGATTTGGTTCATCTCATTGCTGAAGATGGCCAGGTCCATCAGAATTGATCATCATATAGTATTGTTGTTGAAGTATATAATGATCTCCTGGCCCTGCTCATTTCACTCAGCATCAGTTCATGTAAGTCTCTCCAGGCCTTTCTGAAATCATCCTGCTGGTCATTTCTTACCAAACAATAATATTCCATAAGATTCATATACCACAATTTATTCAGCCATTCTCCAATTGATGGGCATCCACTCAGTTTCCAGTTTCTGGCCACTACAAAGGGGGCTGCCACAAACATTCATGCACATACAGGTCCCTTTCTCTTCTTTAAGGTCTCTTTGGGATATAAACCCAGTAATAACACTACTGGGTCAAAGGGTATGCACAGTTTGATAACTTTTTGAGCATAGTTCCAAACTACTCTCCAGAATGGTTGGATGTATTCACAGTTCCACCAACAATGTATCAGTGTCCCTGTTTTCCCACATCCCCTTCAACATTCCGCATGATCTTTCCCTGTCATTCTAGCCAATCTGACAGGTGTGTAGTGGTATCTCAGAGTTGTCTTAATTTGTATTTCTCTGATTAATAATGCATGTCTTATTCTTTATGACTCCATTTGGGGTTTTCTTGATAAAGAATGGTTTACTACTTCATTCTCCAATTCATTTTGGGGCTTCTTTTGTGACTCTAAGAAGGTCTGGTATCAACAGTAGACAAACTCTAATAAAACTGTCTTGGAAGATAAGTTAAACCATGTTGAGAGTAAACCTCAGACCTCAAATTCATTAATAAATTGGGGGTAGGGGTTTCTACAGAAAGTATGTGATAATTTTCCTGGTGGAATGGAAAGCATAGAATAATTTGTTTTAATGACCATGAAGAAAGACAAAGCAGATGCTGTGGAATATTTAGAGCTTGGTCAGACATTAAAGATGCTAAGATCACCCACTGTATTCTAGGTCATTGCCAGGCATCTTGACTTTGTCTTGCTACTGGATGTCAATGATTTTGGAAGAGAGAGTGGACTGATGATTTTGTGCAACTCTGCCTCAGGTAAGTCTAATTCACACACAACTAAAAACATCACTCTATGATGTCATTGGCCCTCTTCAAAAATGAAGAACGAATAAGGATGAGGAAACTGAGGGAAACAGGGTAAGTGACTTGCCCAGGGTCACACGGCTAGTAGACATATAAGGCCACATTTGAACTCAGGTCATTATGTTTCCAGGCTTATCACTCTAACCCCTGAACTACCTAGCTGCCCAGACTTTTAGCAGCTCAATTTGGTTATATTTATACTGTTTTTAATAGAATTCTAACTGATCTTCCTATCACTTTTTCCCATTCGTCACATATATTTTGATCATTTTTTTTGCTTAATACTTAATACTTTTTCCTTACTTAGTACTGAAATAATGTTTAATATTATTAAAATACTTACTAATATTTAATACTTTAAAAATGCTTTCTCTATTTATCTACCTGCCTATTTATCTACTTCTGTCCATCTGGTAGCAAGCATTAAGGTGAGATCTGAAGCTAGGTTCTCTGTCTTTAGAGTCAGGTTTGACTGAATGTGGCTAGATTTAGTCAACAAATTTCTGGATAACTCACTGAATAAATGAGTCAAATCCCATTGCTTAACCTAAATGAACAACTACTAAGTTTCTCTGAAGACTTGTAAGTGCCTATGCAATAGGGTAATGATTCTTCAGGAGGCCAACTCCTACTTTTTCAATAACAAACTAAATGACTTTGGGCAAGTCAATTCCTTTCTTTGTTTCCTTTCTTCAATTTCCTAATCTTTAAAATACTGAATGATCTCTCTTAAAGTCCCTACCAGCTCTATAATTCTATAATTTCCACGAAAACTAAATGGTGGCTTTGGACAAACAAATAGTAAATACAGTAGGAAAAAACTCAATTGAGTTGTTTGACTAAACTGGTCGATAAGAATTAATAAAGTAGATTCAGCCTTCAGGGAATGAAAAAAAAGTAGATCAGTTGTTTGAAATAGTAGAGTCAAATTCTAGCTGTTTTCATTAACTGTCCCCCATGCCTGGGATGTTCTCTCTTCTCAATCCTTCCTCCTGAGTTCCTTGTCTTCCTTCAAGTACTCACCCAAATTCTACCATCTGGGATATATGGGTGTTCAGGAGGATGAATACCTCTGGTATGAGAGGACTGTGAACCCCTTTCAGGATTGCTAGCTCACCTTTGATTTCTATCTGCCACCCAACTCTGACTTGTGGCTCCAAGAAGCTGTAGCATCCCTGGTAAAACTGTCTTGGCAGACAGGTTGAGGATAACCAACAGGCCTCAAACCCAATGGGAATCAGGGGGGATGTTTATACCATTTCCCCTGGAGGAATGGACACATGAAAACAATTAGTTCCAATGGCCATGAAGTTTGCTGATACAGGTGATGAGGTGGATTTAGAGCTGGTTCTGTCATGAAAAATTCCAATTTTACCCACTACATCCTTGTCTATCACTATCATTTTGATTTTGTGTGGCCACTTTGGTGACTCAGAAAGACAGAGTAAGACTCAGATCTTTGTGCAACTCTGCCTCACTTAGGTCTAATTCATGCTCAAGTCAAACCATCACCCCATGATATCAGTAAGCCTCTTTAAAAAAAAGGAAGAATAATAACAAAATTCTACCTTCTACAGGAAATCTTTTCTGACCCCTCTTAATGCTAATATTTTCCTTCTATTGCTTGTTTCAAATTTATCCTAAATTTAACTTGTTTCTACATAAGTTGTATTGTATGTTGTTTCTTGCATTAGCTCCATGAGAGCAGGAACTATCTTTTACCTTTGTTAGAATACCCAGCACTTTGGCCCAGCACATAGTAGGTACTCAGTAAATGCTTATTGACTGACAGACTAATTGGCTAAAATTTTTCCTTTTAAGTTGGTTGCTCTATCTATGGTTACTCTCACACACTGTGTGTGTGTGTGAGTGTGTGTGTGTGTGTGTGTGTGTGTGTGTGTGTCTGTGTGTGTCTGTGTGTGTATGTGTAGCCTATAGTCCTGCTTGGAAATAACCAACATTTTTCTTGTCTTCTGTGTCTGAATCTCTGGGCATGCTCCCTAGGCAAGGCTGTCTCTCCTTCTCTCATCTACTTTCTACAGTTTAAGTCTCCATCATTTTGCCCTTGTTGCCCAAACAACCCAGAGCAGCTTTGTTAGCCACATGGAGCTATCTCCTGTTGAGTCCCAGGCAAGGGAAGCATATGAAACATAGAAAATAATTATTGTCTTTCACTGAGGATTAATGAACACAGGATGTATGTGATAATCAGGAGAATAATATGTAAAACACTGAATGGGACCAACATTTAGCTATAAATACATTCTCTCTTCTTCTTTCATCCATATTTTTCCCCACAAAGTGGCTCAGACCCTCCTGAACTCCACTCCTCTCCCCATACCACATGGTCATATAACACATAAATGGTTCCTTGCGCAAAAAGTTTACCAGGTAGTCAGGTGCAGTGGATTAGAACCCATGCCTAGAATCAGGAAGACTTGAAATCAAAACCCCTTCTGCCCCTTTTGGTGGTGCAAGTTCACCTCCAGTTAATCCAATAGCTAGTTGGCTCAATGGGAGATCTGAATTCAAATTTGATTTCAGACACTCATTAACAAATCACTTAATCTGTTTCCTCACATGAGTTTAACAATACTATCTACCTCCCATAATTGTTGTGGGGAATAAAATGAGATGATATTGTGGTTCAGTCAGACCCCATTTTGAGATTTTCTTATCAAAGCTTCTGGTGTGGTTTAACATTTCTTTCTCCAGCTCATTTTACAGATGAGGAAACTGAGGCAAACAACAGGGTCTTGATCAGGGTCACAAACCTAGTAAGTTTCTGGGGCTGGATTATGCACTCATGAAGATGAGTTTTTCCTGCTTCCAAGCACTGTACCACCTAGTTGCCGTCTTATTCTTGCTACATTAAGAACCCTAGTGAAGACAGAAATCCACTGACCAACATCTCCACGATAAAATCTCGAGTTAGGAGACCAAGAGCAAATCTTTTCTCCAGGCCAATTTTTATTTTTTCTGATGCGCTCAGGTCTAGGGCACTGGGCAAACTTCTTAAGAGCATTTTAATTGGCTGAGATACTTCCCTGGGTCTGTGTCCATTAGCATGAGAATGATTCTTCCGACTTGTCCAAACAGCAAATACTGAAGTGTCATAACAACACAGGGCCTGAGACCTCTGAACCATGTCTTTCTCTACAGGCCGGGCCAGCTCCAAAGAGATCATTAACGAGGTGGAATTGGGTGCCCCCGGGGTCGCTGCACAATATACATTGTTACTGTCCTTTAATGGACTTTCCTCAGACGCGGTGGTTCTTAAACTGCAGCCTCGGCAGCTACTTCCTCACGCGGCCGGAGCGGCGGAACGATACTGTCTGCTCTGGGTTCCTGACGCTTCTGGCAGGACAGGGTGGGGACTTGGACCAGCTCCAGGGCGCAGACGCCCAAAGCCGGAGCTGGGACTGGGGGCCAAGAAGTTAAACGCTCAGAGGGTTTTGTTGTTCCTTTAGCATGTGGCTGAAAGAAGCAGTCAGGTGAGGAGCTATAGGTGTAGAGAACAGGTGTGGACAGTGGTGGAAGCCGGTGATTAGCCAGAATGTTGCAGATGTGGCTGTCCGGTGTCAGCTGCCGGTGATTAACAAGGATGCCTCAGAGAGGTATTAGGTCAGATGGTGATTTTCAAAAGTCCAGATGTGAGGCGCCTTCTTCTTCCCTTCCCTTCAAATCCCTCCCAACACTTCATCAAACACCAGCCCGGATTCTGGATCAAAGACCCCATCCTTTCCACAAAATCTGTTTCTTAGCAAAAGACAAAAAAATGGCTATAGATTCTCTCCTCCCCAACAATCTTTCACTCTGTTCCAGAGATTATCACACATACACAACAACCACCCAGAATGCCAGGCAAGACAAAACCTGCATCAACTGGAAATGCAGTCTCACAAATAAAACATCCATCAAATAGAATGTGGAACTTTTTTTCACTCACATCATCTATTCTGAGAATTCTCACAAGTTAGAACACAAAATGGGGGTACAGGAAGACCGGGTTCCAATCCAAACTTGGCCATTCACTTGTTATTAAACCTTGGACACATCGTTCCTCCTTTTGGAGCTTCAGCTTTTTCAGCTGTAAAATAAATGGGACTGGACTAGTCGATCTCAAAGGTACCTTCCAGCTCCCAGTCCTATGACCTTATGATTATTGTCATTCATTTCCAGCTCTTGTGGCCTTATGGTTTTAAGTGGAATGCAGGGAAGTCAAAGCTGATAATCGCCATTTTTTCCTCTCTGCATAGGATGAATTTTCCAAGCCTTCCAAATTCTCGGCCTTTTGAGTTTCATTCTTCTCTTGTCGTATGCATTTAATCTGTGCTATGAGTTTATGTTGCATATCTTATGTGATTTGTATGTGCGCAGCAGCATGATCTGCTTCAGTATCAAAAAGGGAAATGGGACATAGGCTTCTGAGATCACAGGACCAAAGAGGCAGCAAAAGAGCACAATAAATAACAGGCTCAGAATTAGTAAGACCTGAATTCAAATCAGGCTTCAGACACTTATTAGATGTATAACAATGGGCAAGTCACTTAGTTTTTGTGTGCCTCAGCCTTCTCATCTGTAAAGCAGGGATAATTGTAATGTTCTACTCTAAAATATATTGTTCTCTGGGAGCAAGTTTCTTGGGGGGCTTTGGAGGCAGCCTTAGTTTCAGTTCACAGTAATAATCATCTCAAAAGCAGGCAGGAGTTTAAGTCCAAATCCTTTATTTTCTCCATCCAAGTCTTGTCTCTTTTCCTGGGGCCCAGTTAGCTTTAAAAGAGACCTATCTCTCTCCTTGGTTCCAGAGCTTAAGCTGCCTTCTCTGCCTAGCGAATCTCTGCCTGAATCCTGGCTTGTGACTCTCCTGAAGTGCATCTTGGTTGAGGCTCCTAGCTTATACGTGCTCTCTTAAAGGTGTGAATCTTGTGGAATTGTAGTGAGTACTAAGTACATCTAGAGAACTGTTAAGCACCCTGCTAAACAACCACTGTCTCTATCAATTCCACTGACTTAGCACCTCATAAGAATTCTAACAAATAATACTAGTAACTACCAGGATTATTGAGAGGATTAACTGTGATGATATTTGTAAAGCACTTAGCATGGTGCCTGACACATAAATGTGGGTTGTTATTATCCAGAGGCCATCTAGTCCAACAAATCCATTTTACAAATAAGGAAACTGAAGAACAAAGATGCCCCAGGTCACATAGATCTTAGAACATCAAAGATAGCTTTAAACCCAGGTCCTCTGATTTGAGTCAATGAGCCAAAAGTACAAGCTTTCTGTACACCCATAACTATGCAACAGAATCAGAGACAAAAAGGCGAGTTCAAATTCTAACTTTTCTGTATACTGGCTGCGTAAGATCTTAGGTTTTTCCATCCACCTGGGCCCCAGTTTCCTCTTCTTTAAACTGGAGGAGGTCAATTAGATGACTTCTAAACACCCAGTTCAAAAGCCTGTTATCTAAATTCTCTTTGGATCATAGAAGATTATCATCCACAAAACTAGATGGGTTTCATCTGCATCTCCACAATACCAAAATCACTCATGAAATAAATCAAGTTATGGGGAGAAAACATTACATTCAGTGGTTAGTAGTTAGCTATTTGTCATTGTGAACACAATAGCGCACCAGTTGATTCAGAATCTCACTTCTCAATTATCTCTGGAATCTAGACCAGAGCAGGTTGGCGTACAACTTTCCCCTATGTGATCAGGTTAAAATGTAATAATTAGGACATATTCAATAAAATAAAACAAATATAATAAAACATAGATAATATTTCATTTTAAAACTAAGTCAACTGCAGAGAATCTTATGAATAGCATAGCAGCCCCTATTTTTATTTGAGTTTGACATCACTGATGTAGATTGAATATTCATGTAGACTGTGACCAATAATAAAATAACTGACTTATTGGCATCTGAATGTGCCAATTAATTAAATTAAACTGGTCATCTGACATGCTCCCAGAATTGTTCAAAGAAGGAATAAAGACTTCTCTTCAATACACCCACTCAGACATTTACAAGCTATATGACCATGGGCAAGTCATTTAACTTGTTATACCCTTAATTTCCTTATCTATAAAATGGGAATGAAACTTCTTAGCTAAATCATAAGGCTATGATCAGATCATCATTTCGTAAACCTTAAATCTGTAATCTCTTCAGTGTAGACATTCTACAGGGAGTGCTGAAATATAATTATTAATGGGTCTGAGATCTCATCATTGTGCCTACTATTCCATCACTTTTGAGGATCACCACCCATCTTCTCATCTCTTGTGATCTTTGTTCAAGTTCTACTTCAGGTTCAGCATTCTAAAACTTTTCCTCTAGTCACAAAACATGCCATGGATACCAACAGAACAGTAGAGTATTTTATCTATTATTCTTTACCATCACTAGAAAATTGGTTTATCTTCTTTTCATTTTGTTTAAAAGTTTTATCTCATTTTTGTATTGATATCTTTAGGTTTTACTTCATATTCATTTCCAAATATATCCCTCCCCTACCAAGGGAGCTTTTCCTTCTAATAAAGATTGAAAAAAAGAAAGAAAAAGGGGAGGGAGGAGAATTTCAACAAAACTAACCAATATTTTGCAATATTTCATACCCATAACCCCCAATCTCTGCAGTGTAGAGAGGGACATGTATGTTTTCAGCTCTTTTAGAGCTGAAAAAGGCCAATCATTATAATAATGTACCCATTTGATTTGCTATTGTTTCCATTTATTTAATTGCAGTATTTTGTTTGATTGAATCTGCTTACTTTGCTCTGGATCAGTTCAAATAAGTCTTCTCATGCTTCTCTTAACTCTTCATATTCAGAATTTCCTTCAGTGTAATTATATTCTATTATATTTACATACTACAATTTTAATTGTTTTCCAATAAATGGTTACCTTTTTGTTTCCAGTTCTTTATCATCACAAAAAGTTCTGCTAAAATATTTTGGTTAAAACTTCTACTGATTATACACTTTGTTGGTGATATATGCCTCATGCCATTTCTTGTTCAGAGGTTATCACTAGAAATTTGCCATAATTTCTGATTGTTTTCATCATGTCTTTCTCCTCTCTTTTTTGGACACTAGTAGATAGAGGCTTGGGCCTCGAGTAAGGATGATCTGAGTTCAAATTTGACTTAGAGACTTACTAGCCATATGATCCTGGACAAATCACTTAATTTGTTTGCCTCAGTTTTCTCAATTACCCCCTCCCCCCAAAATGAGGATATTAACAACATCTATCTCCCTGGGTTGTTATAAATCTCATTAATGAGATAATATTTGCAAAATGCTTAGCATAGTACCTGGCACATGGTAGGCACTTAACTAATGCTTACAGCCTCCTTTTCTTTCCATCCATTGAGAGTACATTATTATAAAACTTGTAATAAATCAATATCATTAGGAGAAGATTTGATTTGTATTATGATGGAGCTTGGGATCATTGAAAGCACTGTTTAATTTCTCAGATCCAATTCAGTCTGTTCCCTTACTTGTATTCACTTGTGAACCAAGTTTGATCTCCTATGTATATGGGGCTAATCAACTAATTCAGGGGACTGGCCACCTAATGCTGTTGTTTGGAAAAGAGGCATATTTCATTCAACTCCTGTGACAAAAAAAATCCTTAAAAGTATATCTAAATGTGAATTATAATGATAATGATGCTGCTACTGGTTATTATGATGTTGCTTATATCTTTTTTCTTTCTTTTTTGCCTTGAGTATAAGGATTGAGTCATATAAGTCAATTCTGTATTATCTATTGCCATTAAAAGTTGGATATGGGTGTGGGTGTAGGTAAAAGGGCAAAGGAGTCTTAGAAATGAAGAGGAAAAACAAAAACTCCATGCCATTCAAGAAACCTGTTGTATAATAAGAAAGACACTCTAAGTGGACTCCAAAGACCTGAATTTGACTCTTAGATCTGCCATTTAGAAAATCTATGGTGTTGGACAAGGCAAAACTCTTTGAGCTTCAGTTTTTTCAACTGTAGAATGGGAAAGTAATACACTATCCATTGCACTAAATTATTGTGAAGATCAGGTGTGATGATTTATTTTGCAAAACAAAAAAGTTATATAACTGTCTAAACTTTTGCTGCAAATTAAGCATCAGTTTATTGAATGTCTGAGTATTCCCTACTCTATTTAGAACATGTATTTTAGTTACTATGGGAGCAACTGGGTGGCACCATAGAGCACAGAGGGCTGGGCCTGGAGTCCAGAAGGCTTCCTTTTCCTCCTATCAAATCTGATGTCAGGTTACTTAACTCAATTTTCACTTCCACATCTGGAAAATGAGCTGGAAAGGCAATGACAAACCACTTTAGTATCTTTGCCAAGAAAACCCCCAAAGGAGTCACAGTCAGATATGACTGAAATGGCTCAGCAGCAATCTTAGGTAACACAAGGAATTTAAAAAAAAGAAGAGGAAACATTATCTGGCCTTGAGGAGTTTACAATTTATTAGGAAATAAAACAAATACATGATTATAATATAACCTAGAATCAAAGACGGAAAGAGGGGATGTACCATAACAAATGATGGTTTTGCAATCAAAGGGATTCATACCCTACTGAACAAGTCATGTAATCTCTGGGCTTTAGCTTTTTATGTGAAATGACGGGACTTAGACAAGAAAGTTTCTAAGGTCTCTCCTCTCTCTCTATAGGTGATCCTATTATCTGAATTACCAAGAGATACAAGAAGATCCAGAGAAAAGGTAGGTCAAGCATGGTTGGGGTAAGTCAAGGAAAGCTTTTTGAAAGAGAGTGATCAAATAGAGCCATGAAAATGCTCATGGGTCATTCAAGTAGACATCATCAAGTCAAAACCATAAGTTTCACCTCCTCCCTGCTTTCTCCTTTAGTTATTTGTTCATGGGGAATGAAGCTTTGCTGAGTTAGATTTCATTCTCTTTTTCTAGTGAAGGTCATCACAAGCTGCCAAGACATGTGCTGGGTATTTGACTGCATTTGGAGAGTAGTGGTGGGTGAATTGCACTGGAAGAATGATATGCTGAAAAATGTTCATCAATGGGCTAGGAAACTTTCTAAGCCATTTCAGGGGAAGCAGCCCTCAGGAAAATTTGCTGATGCTCAGCTTCCTGACCCTATCTCTTGATCCTCATATCCTTTACTCCAAATCTTATCCCAATCTTCTGAGAACAAATGTTTCCTTGAGAAATGGGAGCATTTATGGTATGACTTTGGCTGGAGTCTATGATCTGAAACGCACTCTAATTGGGTTGATACTCTCATAAATGTTATTTTATTAAGTTAGGCCACAATAAATCTGTCATCTCCACAAGTAACACCATGGTATGTCTATAAGGTATGCAAAGACTGCCACTGTGAACCATGCTGGGCTATGAACTACAATTTGATATGATTATTTGTATAGTTTCAACATTGCAAAGTATTATTCCAGCCTCAGACAAATAGTTGTGATTTCCCACACACATACACACTCTCTAGTTGGTATCTAAAAAAACCAAAAGAAATCAAAGTGATTGAAAATAAGAAGATAAAAATTCCTAAACATCCTCCCCAGATGGAACCATGGTGGGAAGGAGACAATATTAAGTAGCACTTATATAGGACATTAAGGTTTGCAAAGTGTTTTATAAATATTATCTCATTTTTCCTTCCTAATATCTCTGGGAGGTAGGTGCTACTACTGTCCCCATTTTTTTTAATAGATCAAGAAACTGAGGCAAACAGAAACTAAATGGGTTGTTCAGAGCTAGGAAGTAACTAATGTCAAATCATGTCTTCCTGATATCAAGCCCATCACTCTAACCTACCTATCTGCCTAAGAAGGATTATTTAATATGTTTATTTTTAATTTTTTTCTATTTTCATGAAAGAAGTACTGAACATAATTGTGAAATTATTGTGGAATTGAATTTCATTGGAAAATAAGGCAAAGATAGCAAGGGGACAGAATTTTCCATTTTGAGATGCCTGACACAGCATTTGATAGATTACAAATACCATCATCATCATCATTAACATTTTTATAGAACCTACTATATGACAGGCACTGTTATTGTGCTAAGTATGTTACAATAATTATCTCATTTGATCTTCACAGTAACACTAGGAGGTAAATGCTATTATTGCCTCTATTTTATAGACAAGGAAACTGAAACAAATAGGGGTTCCATGACTTATCCAAGATCATAAAGTTAGTATATATCTGAGGCTGTATTTGAACTCAGATCTTCCTGACTCCACACCCACTCTACCATTTAGCTCTTAAGCTAATGAGGTGATGAATATTCATAAGCCCCAAAGGGGAAGAGCAACTTGGGAAAGAGGTAACCAGACTGTGAGAGTAGTTACCCCAATAGTCCCTTTGGTATTGAGAGAAGTCATGACTACTCCCTCCCCCCAACTTGACTAATCACTGAATAAGGTCAGGTCAACAGCGACTCTTGGTGATTATTAAAGATATGTATTTAAACCACTAGTCACAAAAACTGCTAATTTGCCAAAGAATTAATAGCTGTGGACCAGAATCTAGTACAAAACAGGATTTGATCCCCTTCCCAATGGAAGACATCCTCCTAAGCACAAACAGAGCCAAGTTGAGCTCATCTTTGTTAGTAAGAAGAAATAGCATGGGTCCTTCTGAGAAATGAGATCGCCTATACTTATTTCCAATTCTGTGTCAGGTATTATGAGTCTGTTGCTGAGTATATTAGTAAAGTACTGCCTCCACCTTTTATTAATCAGAGAAGAAAATAAAATGAGTTTGGGGAGGGGTATTGGAGCACATGAAGTTTATAGACCAGAGCTCTGGAAAGTGCTTAGAGAAAAATGCAACAAACAGGAGTCAGCAGACTTTAAATTACAGACGCTGTCCAGAGTTTGCCCAGATTGGTCAGAGCATGTTTCTTCCAGCAATAAAAAACAAGAGACATTAACGAGCAATGATGTTGGATGGAATTAAGCAGCATTCAAAGGATGAAAGGAAAAAATTAAGGGGCTAACCTTCCATCGCCTAGGAAGCCTTCCAAGTTAGTAAAAATATAACCCTGCTTTTCTCATGACTCCAACCATCCACAGGAGAAAGTGGCTGCAGTGGGCCCATTGCCAGTCTCTACCAGTAAATACTTGGGAAAATGTCCTTCCTGATGGCTCTTAGGCATCCAGGTAACTAAATGGCTAGTTAAAAACAATGCATAGTGTCTGTGGTTTGCAACTCTCTTGGTAGTTCTCTGATTCAGAGAGGTGACAGTTCTGATTCAGGCAGCATCATATATCACTGCTGCTCTGCAGACTCACTACCCAGATAGCACGCTCAAAACTGGAAACTGAATGATTCACAAACTAGCGGCAACAGTGAAACGCAGCACAGTTCCTAACCCCGAGCACAACACCAGGACTCTAAATGGAATGTTGCAACAACAAAGCTTCTTGTAGCTTCTAAATTGTGTCACCAGAGTATTCACTAGATGGCATAGCCTATAACTGAGAAGCATAGCCAATGTGGTTTCATTTCTCTCTAGGAGAGACATACTTGCACTCCACTGAATTTCCTGGGACTCTGAGGTCATTTATGCACACCAAGAAGATCAAGCTACCCATGGGAATAATCCAAAAGTTCTGAGTTTCCCATAGGTCTTTGCAATCAGTTCAAATTGTAAAAGACAATGAGTGCAATATTCTCTACTGTTGTGCAAAAAGCACTGTGTTTGGAGTCCAGTCACAGATTTGACACTTTCTAGCTCTGTAGCCTTAGTCAAATTAGTTAGCTTCTTTGAGATTCAGCTTTAAAGTGAAGAAGGTTGTACTTTAATTTCTACTGTATAATCACAAAGAATTGTCTCCTCAATTGAGGTATGAAGCAAACAAACAAACAAGTAAATAAAATCCAATGCCTTTTGTAATTATTCCTTATTCATACAAAATAAGCTAGCTGTGTATATATGTTGTTGTCCCTTCCATTAAATTATAAGCTCCTTGAGGGCAGGGACTTTCTTTATTAGTATTATTGTTATAGCTTTTTATTTACAAGATATATGCATTGGTAATTTTTCAACCTTGACCCTTGCAAAATCTTCTGTTCCAAATTTTCTCCTTTCCCTCCACCCACTCCCCTAGATGGCAGGTAGTCCAATACATGTTAAATATGTTAAAGTATGTTAAATCCAATATATGTATACATATTTAAACAGTTATCTTGCTGCACAAGAAAAATCAGATCTAGAAAGAAAGAAAAAAAAACCTGAGAAGTAAAACAAAAATGCAAGCAAACATCAGAAAGAGTGAAAATGCTATGTTGTGGTCCACACTCATTTCCCATAGTTCTCTCTCTGGGTGTAGCTGACTCTCTTCATTACTGAGCAATTGGAACTGGTTTGAATCATCTTATTGTTGAAGAGAGCCACGTCCATCAGCATTGATCTTCGTATAGTCTTGTTGTTGCCATGTATAATGATCTCCTGGTTCTGCTCATTTCATTTAGCATCTGTTCATGTAAGCCTCTCTGAAATTATCCTGTTGGTCGTTTCTTACACAACAATAAATGTTCCATAACATTCATATACCACAATTTACCTAACCATTCTCCAATTGATGGGCATCCATTCATTTTCCAGTTTCTAGCCACTACAAAACATTTTGGCCACCACAAACATTTTGGCACATACAGGTCCCCTTCCCTTCTTTAAGCTCTCTTTGGGATATAAGCCCAGTAGTAACACTGTTGGGTCAAAGGGTGTGCACAGTTTAATTACTTATTGAGCATAGTTCTAAATCACTCTCCAGAATGGTTGGATCCCTTCACAGTTCCACCAACAATGTATCAGTGTTCCAGTTTTCCCACATTCCCTCCAACATTCATCATTATCTTTTCCTGTTATCTTAGCCAATCTGAGAGGTGTATAGTGGTATCTCAGAGTTGTTTTAATTTGAATTTCTCTGAACAATAGTGATTTAGAGCACTGTTTAATATGACTAGAAATAGTTTCAATTTCTTCATTTGAAAATTGTCTGTTCGTATCCTTTGACCATTTATCAATTGGAGAATGGCTTGATTTCTTATAAATTTGAGTACATTCTCTATATATTTTGGAAATGAGGCCTTTATTAGAACCTTTGAATGTAAAAATGTTTTCCCAGTTTATTGCTTCCTTTCTAATCTTGTCTGCATTATTTTTGTTTATATAAAACCTTTTAAACTTAATATAATCAAATTATCTATTTTGTGATCAATAATAACCTCTAGTTCTTCTTTGGCCACAAATTCCTTCCTCCTCCACAGGTCTGAGAGGTAAACTATCCTATGTTCTCTTAATTTATATAATATCATTGTTTATGTCTAAATCATGAACTCATTTTGACCTTATCTTGATAGATGGTATTAAGTGTGGGTCAATGCCTAATTTCTGCCATACTTGTTTCCAATTTTCCCAGCAGTTTTTGTCAAAGAGTGAATTCTTATCCCAAAAGCTGGGGTCTTTGGGTTTGTCCAATATTAGATTGCTATAGTTATGAATTATTTTGTTCTATGAATCTAACCTATTCCACTGATCAACTAGTCTATTTCTTAGCCAGTACAAATGCTTTTGATGACTGCTGCTTTATAATATAGTTTTAGATCTGGTACAGCTAGTCCACCTTCATTTGATTTTTTTCATTAGTTCCCTTGAAATTCTTGACATTTTGTTATTCCAGTTGAATTTTGTTGTCATTTTTTCTAGGTCAGTAAAATAGTTTCTTGGGAGTTTGATTAGTATAGCACTAGATAAATAGATTAGGGGATATTGTCCTCTTTATTATATTTGCTCAACCTATCCAAGAACACTTAATATTTTTCTGATTGTTTAGAACTGACTTTATTTGTGTGTAAAGTGTTTTGTAGTTTTAGTCATGTAGCTCCTGACTTTCCCTTGGCATATAGATTCCCAAATATTTTATACTATCAACAGTTATTTTAAATAGAATTTCTCTTTGTATCTCTTGCTGTTGGATTTTGTTCGTGTTATATGAAAATGCTGATGATTTGTGTGGAATTATTTTGTATCCTACAACTTTGCTAAAGTTATAGATTATTTCTAATAGCTTTTTAATTGATTCTCTGGGGTTCTTTAAGTATACCATCATATCATCTGTAAAGAGTGGTAATTTGGTTTTCTCATTACCTACTCTAATTTCTTTAATCTCTTTTTTATCTCTTTTTGCCAAAGCTAGCATTTCTAATACAATATTGAATAGTAATGGTGCTAGTGGGCAACCTTGTTTCACTCCTGATCTTATTGGGAATGGTTCCAGCTTATCCCCATTACATATGATGCTTGCTGATGGTGTTAAATAGATGCTACTGACTATTTTAAGGAAGAGTCCATTTATTCCTACACTCTCTAGAGCTTTTAATAAGAATGAATGTTGGATTTTATCAAATGCTTTTTCTGCATCTATTGAGATGATCATATGGTTTTTGTTAATTTGGTTGTTGATATAATCAATTATGCTAATAATTTTCCTAATATTGAACCAGGAGGGCAGGGACTTTCTTTTGCCTCTTTTTTTTGTATTCCCAGTGCTTATCAAAATAAGTGGCATATAGAAGGCATTTAACATACATTTATGGATTGGTTGGTTTGAATATCAAGGTCTCATAGCCACTTATTATTGCCCCTCCCCCCTCTTCTGAGATTAATACAGCGAAGGAAATAGTATAGTGTTCAGATAGTGCTGTGGAAGATGTAATTGTCTTTGACCTTAGACACTTATCTTTCCCCAACCCCTCTGGTGTACTATCTAAAGATCTTAGATGGCTTAGAACACAGACTAATGCATAGAAACACATAACACAGGGGAGCCTTTGAAATGATTGGTTTGGTTCAAACTGCCTGCTCTGCCACAGTGAAGTTCCAACTGGTTCTCTTGCTCTGAACACACTGAACTCTACAATCACAGTAGAGGGTCCATTCTCAGGAACAACATCTCATTGGCTTAGGTTCTCCCTGCTTTCACCTGCAGTGTGCAACAGTCAGAATGGGAAAGATGATAGTGCCCTGATGTGGTCTTTTCATGGCACCTTCTGCCTTCTCCCTCCTGGTGCTCAGCTATTTTCAAACTCTCTGACTATGATAACACAGAATTCCTCTTCAGGAAAATATAATAAGTGGAAAATAATAACAGAGAAATATTCCCTGTGATGCTGAGACCTAAAGGATAAAAGCAGAGACAACAGGGGCAGAGGAAGGAGAGCTAGAGTTGGAATTCAAGGAAAAGACATCCATTAGGCACATTAAAAGAACTATGGCCCTGAAAAGAAAATAGCATGAGGAGAATGTCTTTCCAAATATCTGGAAATTTGATTATCAGTAATTTTAGAGTAATGCTTCACCTGCAAAGAACAGCTCTCCAGGAAATAGCGTGGTTTAAAATAAAAAGCACTGGACTGGGAATCAAGATATAAATCTTAATTTGGTCCTAACTATGAACTAGTCATATGTTGTTTTTCTTTTGTGGGATACCAGACCTGTGATTTCATTTGTATAGAGAAGTCTAGATGAGGAAACTCCCTCAATTAATGCAGATCATCACCTGCTTTGAGAGTTTCCTTGAAACACTAAGAAGTGACTTGCTCACCTTTTTCCCATTTGGGAAAATAGGCATGTGCTCTGCCATAAGTATATTAGGAGATTTTCTTGGAGCAATTCCAGATGGGAGCAATAAGTTAGAAACACACAAAAAATAACTATGTGCCCTGAGAAAGCAGAATTTTATGTCATTAATAATATTTTCACTAGAAAGTATCCCTCATTAATCCCCCACTGAGTTTTGTACCCCGGGTAGTAGAAAACAAGTCATGCCCCCAAATCAAAATTAGTCTGTGTGAGCCTAGAAACTTGGGGAAGGGATGAGAGCGAGGGAAGAGTTGAAGGGTGGGCCTCCATATTTTATGCGTTTTGGATACAAACATCATTAAATTGTTATTCTGAATGCTTCATCACTATGTCAGAATTAGTTCCTCCTGAAATTTCAAAAGCACTGCCAACAGAATATAAGCTCAGAAAGGTCCTATCCAATTGAAAAAGATTTGCATGACATTCTAACAGATCTTTCCCCTACTTCCCCACCCCACAAGGCCTACACAGTTCCCCCATGACAATGGCACCACCCTGTGGTTAAGGATCCCCCAAAGATAAATATTTTGGGGTGCTTCTAATCAAAGTCATTTCTTGCTCACCAGGCTTGCACAGTCTGAGTAAGTCACTGGATGTGTTTTTGGTAAAAAAAACACTTTGTGGGAATTTTGTTGGCAATTTTGTTTTCTCCAAAGAGAATAATTCAGGGGAAAATGAAAAAGAAAAATGATTAAGCATAATGTGCAAAATACTGTACTAAGTTTATTGTCCACGAACTACTCACTTAGGCAATATGCTGGCACATTTCTATCTTTGAGATGACCTCAAGCTACACAGCACCATCAACTGCTCCTGGGCAGATAGAACATTATATATGGGCATAAGCCCACCGACCCAAACCTGACTGAATACAGATCTAATCTGTTCTATCTTCTTTAAAATGGGGAAGAGAGGGAAAAAGAGAGAGAGAGGGTGGAGAAAAAACAAAGAGAAAAAGGCACAGAGCTCAAATTTATTAACTCATCAGATTGAATTCTAGAGAGTTCAATCTTTTCTATATTTGGGGTCAACAAATGCACATGATATGATTTATGCAGTGGGTATTTGGAGGTCATTGCTGTATGACTTTAGTCAAGTCAATTCAGTTTTAACCTACAAACATTTATCAAGTACTTACAATTTGCAGAGCACTAGACTAGTCTTTAGGGAATATAATTCAAGTACTGTTTTATTTTTGCCCAGCACCTAGCCCAATGTCTTCCTTACATGCTTACCAAATAGTTGTTGAGCTGAAACACAATTGTGTTGCCCTACTAGACATGATAGTCCTATTGTAAGTGCAGAATTCATCAAGTCTCTTCTCCTGGCCTTAGTTTCTTCAACTGTTAACTGATGTTTCAGTAGATGAACTCTTAGGTCCCTTTCAATTGTAATATTCAACAGATTTATGAAATGAGATGATAATGAATGAATGAAAAAAAAATCTTCCATGTGCCCATCACTGTGCTTAAAAAGTAGGGATACAAATGGGAAAATTGAGATAGTGTAGAGGGGTAGGGGAAGACGTGATTTAGTTTCAGGGTGGAAGCCTTGAAGTCTTAAAGGCCAGAATCAATGTGGACAAGGTCTAGAGGTCCTCAGGTGACATTAGTAAGTCAGATGACAGTGATAAGGAGTGGAGGGAATAGTAAGGAATATAGTACGTACTGCAGAACCTCAGAACATCATACCAGGGCAGATAGTAAGGCATGGTGGTCCTTTGTTTCACCAGAATGAATAGTTAATGACTCATATCTCATACAAACTACATGATGTTAACATAAGGGATTATTAGGACCTAGAAAAGAGAATATGTATTTATATGACATAACTTAAACAAGACAGAAAACTTGTCCCTAAATGTTACCTTTACTAGTTTGCCATAAAGCCTAAGATTCTGGCCATCTGAATCACTCTTTTAGGTGAAGGCATCACTTCCAGAAATTCCCAGTTAAGATATGCATATTACCAAAAAGCACAAGAAATCAATGGTATTAAGTCAGAACTGGGATGGGCAGCAACATTTCTGCCCCCTAGTTAAGCTTTGAGAACTACAATGCTCCCATGAGGCCAGCTGGTAGGGTGGAGAAAGCGATAGACTTGGAATCAGGATGACTAAGGGGAAAATCTTAAGATTACCACTGGCAAAATACATAATTCCTTAAGTCCTGGGCACCTATCAAAGATGTTCCTACTACATTAGAAATGAGTTACCATCTACTTTGGTGAAGAAGTTTCCAACAATGAGGCAATCGTAGAACACTGATGTATTGACATGTGATGTAAGATTTTAAATTTGCACTTGGTTACATGCAATTTGTCTTACAGGATCATAGATTTGGAGGTAGAAGAGACCTTAAAGGTCATCGAGTTTGATCTTCTCCTTTTACAGACAGAGAAACTGAGGCCTGAAGAGTTTAAATGACTTGTGTGACAAAGCAAAGCTGACTCTAATTTCAGTGTTCTAATCTTAAAATAAATAATTGCATCCCTAGAAAGCAGAGCATACTGTTATTAATAATATTTTTATTATGAAGTTTCCCTCATTAAGCCCCCACTGAGTATTATACCTTTGGTAGCCCTCTCATGTGCTCATCAAATTAAATGGGATCTCATCTGGTCAACTCCATCACAAATAGAAATTGTGAAAGGCATCTGTGAAACTCAGCTCTCTAATGTAACTAGTTTCCTAAGGACTCTAGAAATCTCAGATGTTTCCAAAACGACAAATGCAGACCCAGATTTATGCTTTGATACCAGTTATGCTTTTAGATGTTTGAAAGGAAAGCCAGTCCTGACATGACCCTTTTGCAAGTTCAAGTTTATTCACCTTTCAATACAGAAAACAGGAAAGATATTTGGGATAGACAAATGTATATACTGCAACTTAATTGTCGCATTTGGTTCTAAGTTGATTGAAGATGAGAGCATCATTCAACATTCATTCACTCATGCACTCAATCAGATAACAGGAACTGAACATTTTCCAGAGATTGGGCCCATGAGGAGAGGGAACATGGGATAGACACTTTCTGATGGTGAAAACGAGAAGAATTCAGAGCATATGCTTCTGCTATAGATTATAAACCTGAGTGAGGCACTGCAATGGAGTTAGTCAAATGAAACAAAAGGTCCTTCCTTGGTCCCTGGGGCATGCTCGAAGAAAAAGTGGGGAAAGGCCATTCACTCATTTCACCTATTTCCCAATTTTCTGGTGGTTTAGTCTGAATCTACATTCTTCCTTTCACCACATTTGATGACATTGAAGGGATAGTATCAAGGCCCCTAGACTCTTAAGGAAGACATCCCTCTGATACTTCCCAGTTCCTGAGATGCTGGAGCAGAGTAGACTATTTTATAAAAGGTCACTCTTTAGGCCAGTCATGCAGCAATGAGTAGTAGCAGAGACTAGTTCTCCACCAAATCTGTACTAATCAGCCTGAAAGTATTCCTTTAAACCTTTTCACTCTTTCAGAGTGATGATTGTAAATTAAATGATAAAATAATATTCTTTAAAGGTTTATGGAAATTTGGGATGTGCCTCCTTGGAATAAGATATTACCTGACTCTTGGTGACCCTCTTTGGGGTTCTCTTGGCAAAGAGACTGAAGTAGTTTGCCATTCCCTTCTTCATCTCATGTGACAAAAAAGAAACTGAGGCAAACTGAGTTGAGAGACTTGTACAGCATCACAGCTACTAAGTATCTGAGGTCTTCAAGTCTGGCACTCTATTACTGCTTCTAGCTGCCAGATAAAGGAGATTAAATTCTCCCCAACTCTTGCTCTACTTTCTGTCCCATTAAGTATTCTCTGGCCCCATGACCTCCAATTCCAGGTATGTCTAAAGCTGCTCAAGAGCATGAAGGGTGTCTCTCTGTAATGTCTTTTCCTTTAAGGATGGGCTTTTCTTGGCCATTTCATTCTTCAGCTCATCTGACAGAAAAGCTGAGTTAAGTGATTTGTCCAGTGTCACACAATTGGTAAGTGTCTGAGGCTGAATTTGAACTCAGATCTTTGTGACTCCAAACCTAGCAATTCTATCCGTTGTCCCACAAGCTGCCTCTGAAACTATCATTGTCTTGGAGGAGTGACTGCTTGATTAAAACAATAACTCAGATTCCTTGGCCCTCAAAATCAGCCATAGATTTGGCTAAAGTGGGGAGGAATATAGGTTTAGGGATCTATTCTTCTTAGAGACAATCAATCTTGCTTCCTATTAGGGCCTAACATAAAACATAACTATCCTCCCCCCCCACTCTTTCCCAACCACAGCAGCTCCCCATTAGTCCATTGTCTCCCTTTCATACAGTGTGTGTGTATGTATGTGTGTGTATAGTGTATGTGTGACACTCCAAAGCAGCCCAAATAGTTAATGCAACTTTACATTAACTACTCTGCTTGGGTGTGAATTATTATGTTTATGAAAATCTCCATATTAATGTCTGATTGTAAATCATTCTGCTGACTCCCTATATTAATAGCTCAATTCCCACTACTCACTGCTGCAAGCCATTCAAATTACAGCAACTGTACAGGAAACAGACGGCTTTCTATTTGTTTACCATCTCGGCTTAGCAGTCCTGGTCTAAGGCTCCGAGGCCAGCAGCCTTGTTGGAGCGATTCATGCAAGGGATTTGGATTTCTCTATTCCTTTGTTCCAGAGTCAGGATGGCTTCTCTGGGCAACAGCTCTTATTTGCGTCTTCTCCTGCCTTTCTCTTTCTTCCACAGGAGTGCACTGGAAAGCTAATTTAGTAATAGAAAGAGGCAGATTTGGTGAACTAGAAAAAAAAAAAGGCCTTGCACTAGTAGTTGGAGTCAGAAGGTCTATTTATTCCCAACTTGGCTACTAACTAGGTTTGTGGGATGTGGAATTATCAAGAGGCTAGGAGTCTTTGTTGCAACAAGGGACTTGGCTTATCACAAAATTACTTGATGTCCAAGGTTCCTTGCACCTCTGAATCTGTGGTCCTTTGATTTCTCTGCCAGGCTTTTCAGCTAGAAATTAAGAAATGTTTTAAACATTAGGCTTATAGATTTAGGCATCTATTTTAGCCAGGAAGGAATTATAAAGATCCCATAATACGACCCCTCTTCATTTTACAGATGAGGAAACTGAGGTTCTGAGAAGTAGTTACTTGTCCAAGTTCACAAAGGTAGTAAATTATTGAGCCAGGATTTGAACTGAAATCCAGCGATTCCAAGTTCAGCACGTCAAGCTCAATCTCTTTACATTGTACCACACTGTCCTTTCTCATTACCACATGCCTCTCTGCCTTGTTTTCTGTATTGCAAGGTGGGCAAACCTGAACTTGCAAAAGGGTCATTTCAGGCCTGGTTTTGCTTTTAAAAATATCAGAGCGCACTTCTGGGCCCCCATTTGTCGGTTGGAAAGAGAGGAAATCTTGGCATATGAGGAGGTTTTTATGCTTTTGTGAATCATTATTGTGGCCAATATTTTCCTCTGCTGCACTTCATTTTTTCTTCCTGCAGTGAAATCCATTCCCCCAGCCTGGAAATGTGGGCACTTTATAGAAAATCTTTAGCGTGTGCCTGCACAAATGGATAGCTCTTATTTCCTGTCTGCAGTCCACAGTGTTGCAAAGGCATTGCCAAAAACTATTGATGGAAATGTAAAAGCAAAAACTAATGGAAATGAAGATCGGCACGTTAACACACACACGTGTGTATGAGTGCGTGCTCACACACAAACAAGCCCATTCTTAAAGGAAAAGACATCACAGAGAGATGCCCTTCACCTCAACAATACCCTGCTGCTCTTGAGCAGCTTTTGACATACTTGCAATTGGATGTCATGGGACCATAGAATGCTTAATTGAGAGGGTAGAGCAAGAGTTGAGAAGAATTTAGTCTCCTTTATCTGGCAGCTGTATTGGTATAGTACCAGGCTTGAAGTCAGGAAAAACTGAGTTCAAATCTGATCTCATATACTTACTAGCTGTGATCCTATTCAAGCGAATTAAGCTAGTTTTCCTTGGTTTCCTCATCTGTCAAATGAGCTGAAGAAGTATCTTTGTATCTTTGCTAAGAAATCCCCAAATGGGCTCAAGAGAAATCAAATGTGACTGAACAATATCTTCTTATTCCAAGGAGGCACATCCCAAATTGCCATAAATATATTTAAAGTATTAATATTTTGTCATTTAATTTATAATCTTTATAGAATAGAAGAATCCTAAAGTCAGATGAGATTTCAGACATCATTTAGTCCAAATATTACCTGAATGGGAATATCATTTACTATGTTCCTGCTAAGTAGTTATCCCACCTCCATGTGAAAGAGCATACTGCTTTTTGAGGCAGTCCTTTAACATTTTAGGCAGCTCCTTATTTCTAGCTGAAATCCACTCTTCAATATCCCACCCCATTTCTCCTAGTTCTGCCCTTGGGAGCCAAGCAGAAAACATCTAATTCATTTTCCATAAGTTTCCTTTTCAAATAATTGAAATGCTGATACCATGTCCTTGCTAAGTCTTCCTTCTCCAAAATCAACCTTCCCAGATTCTTCAACCAACTTTTGTGTAGCTTGATTTGCACATCCATTGTCATTCTGGGAACCCACCCCTGGACATGTTCTATTATGTATACATGTATGTGTGTATTGGACAGCTATCCAGCACCATGGACAGAGCTGAAATCAGGAAATTGTTTGACTCTTCATGACCCCTTGGATCATATAGCATGTCAACACTGACCATAGGTTTTTCTTATCAAAGATGCTGAAGTGGTTTGCCATTTCCTTTCCCAGTGGATTAAGGCAAACCAAGGAAGTGAGTGTCTGAGATCAGATTTGACTTATGTTCTTCCTGATTCCAAGCCCAGCACTCTATCCACTGAGCCATCTAGCTTCCAAGAAGAACCAAATTCAAATGTGATCTCAGACCTTTACTAGCCATGTGACCCCAGGCAAGTCACTTAATCCTGTTTGCCTCAGTTTCATCATTTGTAAAATGGGATTAATAGTAGCTCCTACTTCTTATCTTCCAGGCTTATTGTGAGGATAATATTTGTAAAATGTTTAACACAGGGCCTAGCATATTATAGGTGCTTAGTAAATATTCTTTCCTTCTCTTCACCTAAAGTGCTTAGCACAGTGTCTGGGACATCAGTAAGTGCTATTTACATGTAGGTTATTATTAATATGCACATACATATATTTCTTGGTGATTTTTGTATTTTTATTCTAGGTTTTGAATTTCCCTATATTGTAGTCACATAGCAGGACAATGACAAAGTCAAGTCTTTTGACCCTCAGTCCAGAAACTATATGATGCTCTTGGCACATAGTGGGTGTTTAATAAATACTTACTGAGCAGATAGAGAAATGGTGGAGATGGGAGTGGCTGGTCAGTATAATCCATGTTATTTCATCCCTTTAGAGATTCATGAATTTGTTTCCTAATCTACCCTCTTAGCATCCCCTCAATCCCTTCCCTTAAGGCTCCTCACCTCAATCCTTCCATTCTAGTCACCCCAAATCCTTCACCTGTTCTTTCTTCCCATAGCACAAATGATTCTCATGCCTCTAGCCTACCTGGCTAAAGTCTTTCCCTAGCTTAGGAATCAGACCTGCCCGTCTCCTACCAGCCACTCAATGTCTCTGTCCCTCTCCTGTCCTCCCCCAAGGTCTCTCTCCTTCTCCTGTCCATCCTTCAATCTCTCTCTCCCTCTTCTGTCCCTCCGTAAGGTTTCTCTCTTTCTCCTGTTCATCCCTCAAAGCCTCTGTCTTTCTTCAATGTCTCTGCCCTTTTCCTGTCTACCCCTCAAGGTCTCTGTTCAACCTTGCCCAGGATTCAGGATGCTGGGTGGACAGAGGTAGCTTTTTCTTTGTTCCTTCCTGAATGTTCAGTTTGTTGAGCATATTGTTTTCCAGCAAGCGCTATGAGGGAGGCTGACACAGCCTCACCCCCGCTAATTAGTTAAGCCAGCTGGTGCGTTGGTAAGGTTTTTCTGTATTCCTCAATGTGCGTTTCCTTTTTTAAACATGATCAATACCCTTCCTGGCTGAGCTTGCTTTGCTCCCTCCCTATTGTTCTTCTGTTTGCATTGTTCTGGGTCTCTGGTTAAGAAACAGGGAAACCTGAGCAGGCTGGATCCTCCTGAGGCTATCAACCCTGTGTTTCTAGGCCTGCCAACCCTATGGGGCTGCTGTCCAGCCTGGGGCTGGGGAGCAACCGTGAGCCAGATGCTACCCCGCTATCCCCTGCCTTCTTCCCTTCTGGAGGTTAGAAGAACCTTCCCCAGCTGTCAGAGAGAGTCCATAGGGAACTCTTCCAGGGTACATCAGGGAACTGGCCAGAGAAAAAAGGAGATGGCCATTGAGGTCAGCAAGCAGCCTCTGAATTGGATTCTTTCTATAACAGAGAGATTGGGGATTCCCATTGTCTCTGCTATAACCAGCACCCTACAAGTCTAGGACACAAAAGGGCTCAGGTATCGGAGGGTCCTGTTAGAAAGGATCTGTGGAGGAAAAGTCTCCTTGAGAGCTGCTCTGGTATTCTGGAGAATCCAAGATGTGAAGGAAGTGACAGGGAGATGGAGGCTGCCAATGCTTGTCTCCTTCCCAGATGTCTCTTTAATGTACATACTTTGGGACTGGGCCAGGCATGGTGCCTAGGGACTTCTGTATTTCACAGTCCTCCCCAGAAGTCCACTGCCATCCAGCTTACAGAGCAATTCCATTTAGTTCCGTGGTATAATGCAGCAAGTCTCACTGAGGAGAGGCAGCATGTGCGATCTTGGTCCTGGACTAAACCCCAACAATTCCTGATACAGTTCCTGATCTGAATTGGTTGTAGAACTCCCTCACACCAATTAAAATGGCAGTCCTACTTAAGAAAAAATGCAGTCAGATATTCCAGGCTCGAACACTAGCTTGGCTAGCACATCATATCTCTTAAAAAACCTTAGTTTCTGCATTTATAAAATAAGGATAATAATATCTGCCCTAAATGGCTTCATTATTATGAAGATCAATCAATCAACATTTGTTAAGCACCTACTATGTGCTAGGCACCGAGCTAAGTGTTGGCCAAATAATGTGTGATTTTCCTTGGACATCAATTGAGTAAATCTTATTGATTCAACAGACATTCACTTTAAAGGAGAGCTCCTTACCCTGAGATCCCAGACACCTAGGTAACTCAGTGGGTGGAGCATGATGAGTAGTTAGGAAGACCCAAGTTCAAATATCACTTCAGATATTAGCTGTATGATGCTGGACAAAGTCACTTAATCTGTTTACCTCAATTTCCTCAGTAACCTTTCCCCAGTAAAATGGGGATAATAGCACTCACCTCTCCAGGTTGTTATGTGAATTGAATAAGATGATACTTGTAAAGCACTTAGCACAGTGCCCAGTACATAGTATTTAACAAATATATGTTCTCTTTCTTTTTCTTTTCCCCTTCTTACTCATGTCTTTCTTCTCCATCATTATTTAGCCCTATTTATTCAATGCATCAGGGTTCAGAGAAACATGACTATATTTTATAAGCAGAAGCTAATTTTAGTTCCTTTTTATTCTAAGATTTGGGATTTCCAAATTATTTTTTTCATGGTCACCACTAACCACTAAAAATTACTGATGAAACTTTTGATGGATAGGTTACATTGTCCATCCTCTTCCTAGCCACCACTCCCAACCTAGAATAATGAACATCCTCTCCAATTCTTAAACACTTTAAAGATTTTCTCCTCATGTAACATGTAGCATTGAGATCATAACATATGATTACTGGCTAAGAGAACTGCACAGACATGGGGGGCAAAAGAGACAGAAAGACAAGATCAATAATCAAATATTTGAAAGATTGGTCATGTGGAAAAGGAATCTTATTTATTTCACTTAGGACCAGAAAGCAAAACTAGTTATTGAGAAGGGTGCAGAAGATGAGAGAGAGAGACAGAGACAGAGACAGAGAGACAGAGAGGAGAGGAAGAGATAGAAAATAGAAAAGAGAAAGAGAAGAAGAAAGAGAAAAGAAGAAGAAAAGGAGGAGGAAGAGGAGGAGGAAAAGGAAAAGACTAACAGAAGGAGGAAAAGAGGAGGAGGGGGAGAAGGAGGAGGAGAAGGAGAAAGAAGGAGAGAGAAGAGGGAGAGAGGGAAAGAGAGAGAAAGAAAAAGAAAGAGAGAGAGAGAGGAGGGAGAGAGGGAGAAAGAGAGAGAAAGAGAAAGAACAATTTCCAATGATTTGGGCTACCCCAAAGTAGAATATACTGCCTTAGGAGGTAGTAAATTCCCCATCACTAGGTGTTTTCAAGTTGAACTTGTATGACCATAACAGGAGATTCCTGTTCACTAAGGAATGGGATGAAGGACTTGTACAACTTGGACATTTTATGATTTGGGTATGGTATATTTGATGACTATTACTAATAGGAAGTCTTCCTACAGTTGAGCTTCTGTCCCTCCTGACTAATCAAGCCTTAAAAGTTATTTTAATACTTACTCTGTTGAATAAGAATAATGCTTTCCTACTCCCTACAACAAATCATGTGAACTTCTTATTACTGATGTTTTATCCCCACTAATGGCGTTTTCACCTTCTCATCTACTTCAGAAGCAAAAGGGTTAAAACTTCCCCCACCACTCCTTCCTCCATCTCCCTACCCCCAGAGTTGAGGCAGCAATCTCCTGCTCTAGTAATCCCAAAGCTCCCCCTGGATTTGATAGAAGCTGGAATTGCTGATTCAGCTACATTTTCTCCCGTCTCAGGACTCCCTTAAACCTGTTACCGAAATTGGCTCCATGGTACCAGCAGGTTTGCTTGCCATGCAGTGTGTCCCTTGGGGTGGGCCCATTAATCACATCTGCTCTCTCTCACCTCTCGGCTGGCTCTAAGGACAGCAGGTAGGTGCAAGCCGTAGATGTGTGTGTATGTGTGTCCCCAGAGAGCAGCTAGAGGCTAAGTTTCACTGCAATAAAAGTGAGTTGTTGCTTTTGTGATCACCATAATCCATCCCACTTCTTCCAAGGCAATGACAAGCCCCAGGCCAATGCATCTCCATAGCTAGGTGAGAGTGGATGTTTTAATTTGACTTGTACATGGGGCTGTAAGGGAAAGGCCCCAACTAGGGAAAAGATTGTTCTTCAAGCCAGGCTCCTTCCTGAGGTACTTCTCTCTTTTACTAGAGCCATCGTGAACAGCTCTTCTGGGAAGGGTCTGATTTCAAGAAAATAAAATGTTACTCCAATGAGGTTTTTTCAGGCCACATGTCCAGTTATTTCTTGTTGCTATTTAGTCAATTAACAAACATTTGTTAAGTGCTTACTACACTTATAATGCTAGACATTGTGCAAAACACTAGAGAAATACCGAAGCAAAAATATAGTCCTTATCTCCCAGAAACTCATTTCCCATGGGGGAGTCAACATGAAAGCAATTGTGTATATATGATATAAACAAGTAAATGGACCATGGAGTAGAGCTTGATTTCAAAGAGAAAGCATTAGCAGTGCCAGTGTGTGTGTGTGTGTGTGTGTGTGTGTGTGTGTGTGTGTGTTGGAGGCCACTGGGACAGGTCCCCTGCCGGATTTCTGATAAGTCTTGATAGAATACGGGGAATCCATGAGGCAAAAATTAAGAAGTAGAGTCTTCTAGGCATAAGGGAGAGCAGAAGAAAAGTTGGGAGAAGAAGAATTGGTACAAGGAGGTCAGAGTCAATGGATTGCCGAGGACATAGAGGGAAACAAAGTATATGGAGACTAGAAAGGTAGGAAAAAGCTAGTTTGTGAAGTGTTTAAAATGCCGGCTGATTTTATACGTGATCATAGAGATAACAATTTAGTAAAGATTATCTTCTTATCTCTACTTGACTTGAACAGTCAATAGAATGTCTTGCTACATCAGAACATGTTTCTTCTCCAGGACAGCTGATTGCCCATGTTCTCCCCTGACCTCCTATTTTATTCCCTCTTTATTCTGGTAGTTGTTCAGTGACTCTTTGTGTCCATTTGGGGTTTTCTTGGCAGAGATATTGAAATGGTTGCCATTTCATTCTCCAGCTCATTTTACATATGAAGAAACTGAGGCAAACTGGGTAAAGTGACTTGTCCAGGATGACAGTGAGTGTCTGAGGTCAGATTTAAGCTCAAGAAGATGAGTATTCCTGACTCCAGACTAAGCACTCTATTCATGGTAGCACTTTCCTGCCCTTTTGTTTTCCTTTGTTTTACATGAAATAATGATTAATTTTTTGTTTTTGTTTTTTCCTGCAAAAGGAATAAGAGCAATAGCAGGCATAGAAGAATAGATATGGGATTTGGAATCAGAGGATCTGAACTCATTTACAACTTGATTTTGCTACCTACTGCCTTACTTTATCTATTTTAATCTCATTTTTCCTGTCTGTAAAATGAAAGGATTGGCTAAGATGATTTCTAAATTTCCCATGTTCTTTAGATTCTGTTATTTTACTGAAATTTGTAGGAAAGAAAGGGGGAAAAGCAGTTTCCAGTGTTGTGTGATTCTAGACTGTTATCATTTGACAAACATGATGGAGGACATTTTGTTTAAATCTCACAACCTTTCAAATCTCTTCAAAATAAGTATTACATGCAAGAAATAAATCAATTTCAGCTGTATATATTGTCTACAATAACAGTAACTCTGAGGAGACAATTCAATAAACTAACACCAGAGAAGGCTAATGCTTATCCCCTAATTTTATTACTCATCATTACCTTAACTATTGTCCAATAAGTTTGCAATAGAATTCAACTCTACCCTACTCTTCCTAGGGCCTGAGAACACCAAGAACTTGCTTAGACTGAGACAGGAATGTGTCAGGGCTCTGTGCAGCAACGGAAATCAGTAAAAGAATCAAAGAACAAAGGGCATTAAGGAAACACACAAGGTACATTGTTAGGTGGCAGTCCATTAAATCTGAGGAAAAGATAACATCTTTCACATAAAGCTAGTTTAGTCACCTTAGAAATCATTTGGAAAAAATATTGAAAGCCTATGAAATATGAACTATCTGAAGCTGAAGCAGCTTTGAGATCCACTTCCCAGGAAAACCACTATCCAAAGGGAAGGAATCAGAAAGTGAGAAGGAAATATAAGGGGGTGGAGAAGACTGAAATTACCAAAAATCTTAGGAAGAAGAATACTCAATTAAAGGACTTAAACAGAAGCATATAAACCAATAAGGAAGACATTAATAAAAAAGGGGAAATAGCCTCCAGATCAGTTTTAAAA
This sequence comes from Sarcophilus harrisii, assembly GCF_902635505.1. Classification (NCBI taxonomy): domain Eukaryota; kingdom Metazoa; phylum Chordata; class Mammalia; order Dasyuromorphia; family Dasyuridae; genus Sarcophilus; species Sarcophilus harrisii. Next base: position 493,511,611 of record NC_045428.1, read on the forward strand.
GTCCAGAAATATACAAATAAATATTTTAAGACAGAGGAAAGTGAATCAATACCTGAAGCAGAAGGTTCTATGGCCTCCAAAGAGAACATAGAACTACACCAGGATGTTATAGTTTAAAAGAGAAAAAAGTATTGTGAAAATAGGAATAATTGACAGGATAGAAAACCTTGTATCAATGGTGATCACCAAAGAAACAAAAAACAGAATAAGTGTTTGGGAATAAAAGTACATAGAAGTGAAAGACAATCTGGAAGAACAAAAGCAAAAAACAATAAAATTAAAAGAGAATGTGATCTATTTCAACATTGTACTAGAAATTTTGGCTTTAGTGATGAGAAAATAAAAAGAAAGGAATTAGTGCAGTCAATGAGAAAATAAAACTATCACTCTTTGCAGATATTATGATGATGTACTTAGAGAACCCTAAAAAATCATCCAAAAACCTATTTGAAACAATTAACAGCTTTAGCAAAGTAGTAGGATAAAAAAAAATAATCCACATAAATAATCAACATTTTTATATATTACTGACAAAGCCCAGTAGGAAGAGATAGAAAGAGAAAATCCATTTAAAAAGCTGTAGACAAAATAAAATATTTGGGTGTCTATTGGCAAAGACAAACCCAGAAACTATATGAGCACAATTACAAAACACTTCTGACACAAGTAAAATCAGATCTAAACATATGGAAAACTATCAATTGCTGATAGGTAAGCAGAGCTATATATAATAAAAATGACAATTCTATCTAAATTGATTTACCTCTTCAGTGCCATACCAATGAAACTGCCAAAAATATTTTATGAAACTAGAAAAAATAATAATGAAATTCATCTGGAAGAACCAAAAGTCAAGAATATCAAGGGAATTAATGAAAAAAATTCAAAGAATGGTAGTTTAGTAGTACCAGACCTAAAACTATATTATAAAGCAGTAGTCATCAAAACAAAAAAGAAATAGAGTGGTAGATCAGTGCAACAGATTAGATACACACAACACAAGTAATCTAGTATTTGATTTAATCCCCAAACTCCAGCTCCTGGGATAAAAGCTCATTATTTGACAAAAATTGCAGAGAAAACTGGTCAATAATAAGTCAGAAACTTGTCATAGACTTACATCTCACACCCCAAACTAAAGGTTAAAATGGGTATATGACTTGAGCATAAAGGGTGATACCATAAGCAAATTAGGAGAGCAAGGAATAATTTACCTATCAAATCTTTGGAGAAGGGAGGAATTTATGATTAAAGAACTAGAGAATATTAGGAAAGGCAAAATAGACAACTTTGATTGCATTAAATTAAAAAGTTTTTGCATAAACAAAATCAGCACAAACCAGCTTAAAAGGGAAATACAAAAGTGGGGAAAAATCTTTACAGCCAGTATTTCTAATAAAGGTCTCATTTCTAAAATATATAAAAAACTATGTCAAATTTATAAGAATACAAGTCATTCCCCAATTGATAAATGGTCAAAGAATACGAACAACTTTCAGATGAATTTCAGAAATTTCAGAAATTTTCAGATTTAATTTCATTAAAGCCATCTATGTTCACATGAAAAATCCTCTAAATTATTACTGATGAGAGAAATGCAAATTGAAACAACTCTGAGGTACCACCTCACACATCTCAGATTGGCTAAGATGACAAGAAAAGATAACGATAAATGTTGGTGGGGATGTGGGGAAACTGGGGCATTAGTGCATTATTGGTGCAATTGTTCCATGATCCAACCATTCTAGGAAGCAATTTGGAAATTTATCCACAGGACTATAAAACTGTACATACCCTTTGACCCTGCAGTGCCACAACTAGGTCTGTACCCCAAGGAAATCATAGAGGGAAAAGGACCCATATATGCAAAAATGTTTTTAGCAGTTCTTTTTGTGGCAGCAAAGAATTGGAAACTGAGTAGATCCCATCAATTGGGGAATGGCTGAATAGGTTGTAGTATATGAAAGTAATGGAATATTATTGTTCTATAAAAATTATGAAAAAGGTGATTTTAGAAAGGTCTGGAAAGATTTAAAGGAAATGATGCTGAGTGAAACAAGCAGAACCAGGAATACTTTGTACACAATGACAGTAAGAATGTGCGACGATTAAATATGAAAAACTTGGCTACTCTCAGGAGTTCAGTGATCTGAGGCAATCCCAAAAGACTTTGGATAGAAAATGCCATCTGCATGCAGACAAAAGAACTATGGAGATTGACTATAAATCAATATATACTATGTTCACTTCTTTTTTTTTTCTGTTTTTCCCCTCTCCCATGGTTTTTCCCTTTTGTTCTGATTTTTTCTCTCAACATGATTCATTAAGCAATGCGTATTACAAATAAATTTTTTAAAAAGAAAACATGATCTTCATACAAAGAAAACATATTCATCTCAAATATAGATTATATAAAGGCAACTTAAGAATTATAGGTCATTCAGAGAAAATAAGAAGTGAAAAAATTAAAAAACCAAATACTATATTACAAAAACTAATATAAGAAAACTGTCAATTAACTTCCATACCCCCAAAACAAATTGTCAATTAAAAGAATCCACAGATTGCCTCCAGAAAATTAACTAACAAACAAATGACATTTTGTGGCAAAATCCAAGGCACCTATTAGTTAAATTTAATAATTCTAATAACAAACAACAAATTCATCAAGCAATTAGGAAAAGGGCTTTCAAATATAAAGGAAAGAAAATCCAAATAGCACAGGATTATTTTGTAACAGGAGGGAACGTAATAATGTGTTCTGAAGAGCCAAAGAGGTCAATACAGAACACAAGATGATATATCCTATAAACCTGAGTTTAACCATTAAGGAGAAAAAAGGACCTTCAATAAAAAGAATTATTCAAAGCATTATCAGAAATAAAACCAGACCTGAAGAAATTATTTCTTTTTAAAACATCCTAGATAATAAATATTCAAGGAAAATAAACAAATATAGCAACTAAGGACAACAATAACAAAATAACATCAGAGAAACCAGTAAGAGATTTCCTTCTAAAAACACAGAAGGAGACAAGGGTGAAAATGGAAGTCAAATAGAAGTGATGGTCGAGAAACAGCCCTAAAATGTCATGAACTAAACTTCATAGCACCTTATCTAACAGTAAATTAATGTGTTTTTTTCCTCCATGGGACTGAGTAAATGAATAGGAAAATATATAAAAGAGAGAAGGGGAGGAATAAGTGAGGTTAATATATACTGTATCCTAATCCAGGCAAAAGCTAACAATGAAGGAAAAAAGCAAAACAAAACAAAACAATAATCCTGTAGTTTTTCAGGAAGAAGGGAGCTTTTAGAAGGCCCAGAAATGGATTGAAATGGGGGAAATTTTATTTTAGTTGTGGAAAGGAATGAATTCTTTTATGGAAGAAGTATTCTGTAAAAGATAATGGGACCTTACAATGGAGTATTATCTGCAGAAATTTGGAACTTAGACCAAGTATACTGCCTTAAGAGATGGGAAACCAGAACTTCCAAGGGACAACGGGGAGACATAATAAACCCAGTGAGGAGATTTCAAGGTGAAGATAAAAAAGCACATTGGGGAGGGTAAAGATGAAAAATTGCATTATCAGAGATATGGGAAAATTCATACCAAGGAGTAATATTCTCTCTAAACCTTGTAGAAATTTATATTTCTAAGAGGAAGACACAATGGAAAAAGGGGGCCAAAGGGCAAGATTTACACTATAATATAAAAATTGTTTAGAAGAGGGAGACTAGCATTAAACCTTAGAAGTTTAAATTCCAAAGGAATAATGAGACTAAATAAGGAGGAAAAGCATCATTTAATACTTACTAACTCACTTGATCTTCACAACAACCTTGAGCTGTTGTTTTTTCCATTTTACAGCTGAGGCAACTGAGACAAACAGAGGTTAAGTGACCTTCCAGGGTCCCACAGCAAAGAAGTGTCTGAAGTCAGATTTGAATTCAAGTTTTCCTGATTCCATACTCAGCACCATATACACTGTGCTAGCTAGTAACTTCAGTATAAGAGTCATAAATCAAAAAATAAATGCCTGCAACAGATAGAAAAGAAATATAGCTAATACATAGAATTAGAGAAGTATGTTTTTTTCCAATTTTAAAACATTTTTAAGTTCTGAGTTCTATTCATCTCTCCACTCCACTCTCTCTGAGACAGTAAGTAATCTGACAAGTTATACATGTGCAATTATATAAAACATTGCTATATTAGTAATCTTGTATGAGAGGACTTGAATAAAAGAAAAAATAAAAGAGAAGAAGAAAAATAGCATGCTTCAGTTTGAATAAATAAATAAATAAAGCATCAGTTTGAATACAAGCTTGAAGTTTTATATCAGTTCTTTCTCTTGAAATGAATAATATTGCTAAGAACAGCTGTCATTCATAGTTTTCACCCAACAATATTGCTGTCACTGTGTACTACATTTTTCTGATTCTGTTCACTTCATTTTGTATCAGTTCATGTAAGTAAGTCCAGGTTTTTCTGAAAAATCATCCCATTTGTCATTTCTTATACTACAATAATATTCCATTAAAATCATATCCTGTAGCTTATTTAGCCATTCCCCAATTGATGGACATTCCTTTAATTTCTAATTCTTAGCCATCACCAAGAGAGTTGCCATAAATATAATCAAATACGTTCAGAGAGGTTCTTCCTCACCTCCTCCATTTTTAAAAAAGTTGTTTTTGGAATATAGACCTAGCAGTGGTATTACTGGGTCAAAGGTTATATACAGTTTTATAGACCTTTGGGCATAATTCCAAATTGCTCTACAGAATGGTTAAATCAGCTTACAACTCCACCAATTGGGACATTAGTGTCCCAATTTTCCTGTATCCCCTCCAACATCCAACTTTTTTTTTTAATCATATTAGCCTATCATATTTGATATGTATAGGTTAGTACCTCAAAGTTGCTTATTAAAGCAAATTATTGTATTTCTCTAATCAATAGTGATTTAGAGCATTTTTTATATGACTATAGATAGCTTTGATTTCTTTGACTGAAAACTGTTCATATCTTTTTACCATTTATCAATTGGGGAATGAATTGTATTTTTATAAATTTAACTCACTTCTCTATATATTTGAAAAGTGAGACCTTTATCACATACTTTTTGCAATTTTTTCCAAGTTAAGAAATGCTTTTATAAATATATATATATATATATATATACATTTTTAAAATAATTTTTAAAAAGTTAAGGAGAAGTAGATTTTATTTGACTATTTAACTGAGAGGGGAAAAGAGGGGAAGAACTAAATAGCTAGATAAAGTAGGAAAGAAAAAGGAACTAACTAATAAGAAAACCTTCAAACTGAGGAAAAGTTGAAATAAGGGAGGGATGATATATGAGGATTGAAGGAAAAGGATTTGGTAAAAATAGGGCTTCCTAGAAGTAGGTTAAGCCAAAATAACTATATATATATATATATATATATATATATATATATATGTACTATGTTTATAGAATAATATGGGGGAAGGGGAGGAAATAATAATTTGGGAGAAAATAATATTAGAAACAAATAGCAGAAAATGCAAGTCTCATTTACAGAAATTTAAATATCAATAGAAACAATACTATAAGATGAAAATGACAGGTTAAAAAAAAGATCATAAGCTGTTGCATACAAGAAAAACATTTAAGACATACATACAGACAAACACACACACACAAAAATTTAAAAAACACAACAACTTAAATAGAACAAAAATGAAGGGCTTGAAAAGGATTTTAGTATGAGCTACATGATTCTAAAAAAAAGCATTAATTCCATCATGCTCTCAGATAAATCCAAAACAAACCACATAAAAAGATATAAACAAGAAAAACACCTCATGTTGAAAAGAATGATGGACAACAAATTGATATCAACATTAAACTTACATACTTCTGATGTTTTAGCATCTAAGTTTACAAAGGAAACCTTAATTGAACTACAAGAATTCATAAGCAGTAATAAAATGAGGACAAGGACATTTCAAAATCTCAGTGTGGGATAAATCTAACATATATATATATATATATATATATATATATATATATATAAAGAAAAAACAGAACTGAACCAATTACTGGTAAAAAAAAAAAATAGAGCTAAAGATTTATGATGTCCTCTGAATGGAATTTCTAAAGAATATACATATTTCTCAGCACAATAATAAACTTTTTAAAAAAAAATTGGCCATGTTTCAGGACAGAGAGATATTAAAAACAAATAAAAATGTAAAAATAGGAAGCATACAATCTTTAAAAAATCATTTTGGGGAGCACAAACAAAAGATATAGAACCAAATGGTTATTTAACAATGGAATCTGAAATAATGAGTAAGGTCAATGAACAAATTATAGAAATAATGAATATTTATGTAAAAGAAAATGGTAATTATAAAGAAACATACCAAAATTTCTTCAATGCAGCTAAAGTAGGCCTCAAGGGAACATTATTTCCTTATAAGTATACATTAACAAAATAGAAAAGGAGAGAATTAATGAACTGAATATGCATTTAAAAAATTAGAAAATAACACATAAAGAAAACTGTAATAATAAAAGATGAGATATTACAATAGAGGAAAAATAGGTAAAGTAAAAAATACATACAAATGATAAATCAAGCCAATATTGAATAAATTTAACCCATAGTCAAACACCAAGCCATTTCTAAAGAAAAGTTCATGAATGATTCTTCATGTTCTTCATTCAAAGTTTCCCTATCAAACAAAACAAAACAAAAAATCCTTCTTATGAAAGCTGATATCCCTGATGATCTCTGCTACTTTTAGAGTCACTGTGTTTCTTTCCAAACACCATAGTCTCCCACATTTGCAAGGATGCCAAACTGACAGCAACTACATCCATTCAAAAAATTAAATGTTACATTTATCCCAGATCTAATTTTGATTCTATCTACTTCCCAAATGTTTAGACTAATGAGCTATATCCCTACCAACAAGTAGGTACTCACTCAAAGTCCTCTAAAAATTACAATTCTACATAAAGACACAGACACTTTCAACAGTTAAGTTATCACTTGTAGGACTGTTTCCTACTATTTAACTTTCCTTCATTTTTGCTTCCTAGTTTCTGATTTCACCCAATTGGCAGCTCTTTGGCTCTATAAAGCCAAAAATCCAATATCTGGTTCTGTCCTAAGTGTCAGGCACTGTTCAAGGTTCAAGATATACAAAGATTAAAAAGTAAAATAATCCTTACCTTCAAGGAGCTATTATTCTTTAAAAAGAATATCTCTATCTTCAATAGGCAAAGAAAATATCCTATTACACTCTTGTTAGAACAGACATGTATTAACTATTTTCTATCACCATTAGGACCAAATACAAATTCCTCTGTTTGATATTTAAAGTTTATAACAAACTACCCTTGACATACTCTTCCATCCTTATTATATATCATTCTCCTTCACAAGCTCAACAATACAGCCAAATGGGACCTCATGCTGTCTCTTCCATGTGATATTGCATCTTCTATCTCTGTGCCTATTATTGGCCATTTCCAATGCTTGGAATGCCATCTCACCTCTCCCTTGCAGAATCCCTTGTAGAATCTCGTGTGTCCTTTAAGAATCAATTTAATTTTTTTTCTTTTTTTCCCCATGTGATCTTTACTATATATACCACAACTTCTGCTGGTACCTTATTCCTCTTCAATTACTTTGCATTTGTTTTGCAAATGCATGTTTTCTCTCTTGAAAGAAAATCCTTAAAAATAGGCACTGATTTATTTTTACCCTTGGATGCCCAGCATCATGTATAGTGTCTGACATATAGCAGGTGCTAAATAAATGCTTATTGATTCAGGCATTTATTGATTGAGACATTTTTTAATCTCCCCTAGTTTAGTTACCCCAGCAGGCCATAATGTCAAGTCCAGGTCAGTTTTTTTCAATGGTATGGGAAAGGAGTTAAAAAAAGACTAGGCTCAGCACTCTCCACTGAGCCATCTAGCTGCTTCTAGGATACACATAGACCCAGGTTCAAATCTTGCATCTTACACTCACCAAGTCTGTGACCTTGGTCTCTTAGCCTGCCTCTCTGACTCTGTTACCTTATCCATAATTAATATAATAATAATAATAGGAGGAGAATAGGCTAGGTCTCTTCCAACTCTAAATCTATAATCCTATCCCTTTGTGTCTCACTTTAAAAGTTTCTCCTAGAGAATCTAAGAATTCAGGAGTCTATGAAGAAATCAGTAGTTTATTAGCTCTGTGTGGCCATAGGTAAGTAATTTAAATTATTTGGACTTCAGTTTTCCCGTGAGTAAAGTTAAAACATTTTAGTCTCAACTTCCCCTGTCAGCTCTAAAACCTAAGACAATGAATTTTGTGCATCATCATTTAGGCTGTTAAATTTCCTGTCTTTTCCAGAACTTTGGGATGACTACTGACCTTGAGACTGCATAGCTAACTGAGTAATTTTGTCTTTTAAATAAGAAATGGACAATGACTGGGCTACAGAGAGGACTTTCCCAGGCTCCACCTCTACCTCTACAAATGGCAGAGTCATTGACATCAGCATCTTTATCATTTACCTGGCAGATAATTGGTACTTGCCTTAGGGGAGTGGGAGACAGCTTATTTGTAAGACTGCCAACAGTTGCATTGGGTTGGGGCCTTGAGCATCCCTGGGGCAAGGGACAAGGGGCTTCCCATTTCCACTTATATCTTTATCAAACTTGGGTTTCTAAGAGGGGAAAATCTGTCTAATGGAGAAAGCCATTGGACTCATTAAAGCCTATGGAATGACTTAATTTCTTTCCTGTAGAATGAAAGGTATTGCTATTTTGTAAATAGAGAGCTGGTCTTGAAATCAGGAAGTCCTGGATCCTGGTCTAATTACTGAATGACTATGTATAATGACCAGTGATGGGTCAGCTAGGTGGTGCAGTGGATAGAGAACCAGCCCTGAAGTCAGGAGGACCTGAGTTCAAATTTGACCCCAGACACTTAACACTTCCTATCTGTGTGACCCTGGGCAAGTCACTTAACCCCAATTGCCTCAGGGGAAAAAAATTATGTGTTAATCTTATTTGTTACAAGAAGTTAACTTCTCTGGAGGTTCCCCTACCAATAAAACTCAAGAGCCACATTTTTAAAAATTTTTATTATTTTTTCAATCAGTTTCTTTTTATTTATCTATTTTTACAATATATGCATACATATTTATACAGTTATCTTGTTGCACAGGAAAGATCAGATTTAGAAAGAAGGTAAAAAATAACCTGAGAAGAAAAAAATGCTAGCAAACAGTAACAGAAAGAGTGGAAATGTTATGTTGTGGGCTATACTCATTTCCCAGTGTTCTTTCTCTGGGTGTAGCTGATTCTGTTCATTACAGATTGATTAGAACTGATTTGGATCCTCTCATTGTTGAAGAGAGCCATGTCCATCAGACTTGATCATCATGTAGTATTCTTGTTGAAGTGTATAATGATCTCCTGGTTCTGCTCATTTAACTTAACATCAGTTCATATTTTGATTGAGAAATGAAGAAATTTATTTAATGTCAATTAAGTAGGAAGTGGCAAATACACTATTAAAATTCATCGCATTTGGCCCCTAATCAGTGGTTGTTTTCCCTCATTCTAGCCCCTATCTTCAAGTATATCCAAGATTTTGTGGAGAGCGGGGTTAGAAAGAAAACACTAGATGAGTATCTCTGTGTCCACAGAAAATTTAGCTTGCATAAAATGAAAATAGGACATAATTTGGTCGGGCTGGTTTGGAGGTGCAATCGTGAGAAAGCCAGGTCTGGAATCAGAAAGACCCACCTTCCTGAGTTCAAACCTGGCCTCCGATACTTCCTGGCTCTGTCAGGGCTTCTTAAAGGTCTCCCAGACAGAGCTCAGAACTTTCTCCTGGAAGCAAGCACAGACGGGGTCTCTGCCAGATGATCTCTTGAGAGAGAGCCCCAGTGGCTCTTTGAATCCAGGAGTCTACAAGTACCTTTCCATCTTTTCCCACCCAGCAAGTGTGATGACAGGCAAGGTAAATGATGGGAGTTAAGACTCCTCCTGGTAGAATATTTGCTATATTTCTCAGGCAGACGAGTAAAACATCCAGGTCTGTGATTTCACTCGGTACAACAAAGCAAAACCTTTATCACATAAACGTTCGAGGAAGCCAAGAGTGAGAGAGCTGTAAACATCTCCAAGCAGCTTCCAGAGACAACCCCGTATGGAGACACATTTCAACAGGGTTGGCAGGGGGGGGGTGGGAAGGAAGGATGAAGCTTGCCAAGTTGTATCTCTCCTATTTGCAGGGAGTGTTGCATGGATATTTCAAATCATTTCCTTTTTGTTAGTACCTAATCTCCCAGCTGTTCTCTCACATTGGCTCAAATGCGGGGAAACAGTGGGCCTCAAATGTAAAAGCCATGGGGCTCCTTTAAATTATGTTGTCTTGCTACATTGTTATGTCATGCTGACCCAACCTCCAGTGCCAAGCAGAATGGAGGGAAGAAAGGAATTTAGTCTGATGATGAATTTAAAGGAAAATGAGCTGTTTTTAATATAGTGCTTTAAAAAGGGGGTTGGCCCCTTCTTGCCTTTTTTTGTGGGTCAAGAATTCCTAGGATACGCTCTCTTTTCTGGCCCTTGCTCTTGTTTCTGACCCTTGAGGCTGAGATAAATGGAAAATGTTGGGTATCCAGCGTGAAGGGACAAATACAAGCATCTTCAAAGTAAACTAATGATCAGGGCAGCGTGGAGGTAAGGTAACAATCTCACAAGAAGGAAGAAAAGTTATGGCTCAGTTTTTTTCTCCTTCATGAAGAAATTCATGTAAGACTACATCTGTCCACACATAATATCAGTATAATTGACCAATTTTGTGGGAAAAATCAATGGAGGCAGTCTGGGATGGGGGGAGTGGATTATGGAGACCTAACAACTGGGCTGAGGGTCCAAAGTTTGCATCAGGTTTCTATGCCATTCTGCCGTGTTACATGTAATGTTCTAGAAAAGACTCCTGCCCAACAGGGACCTGAGGAATGAGACTGACCAAAGATTACAGGTCCATGGGAATGGGAGACTTGAAAACATTGATTCTGAGAGTAGAAAACGCTTTTGATTTTGGTTATTCTTCCTACTTGGCAGGATTTTCATGGGCTTGAATACATGGCTAATCTGACATTAATATTATTATTAATTTATTAATCTGACCCTGAAAGGCAATGTGATAGAGTGGGTAGAGAGCTGGCTTCAGTGTCAGGTTCAGGTCTTGCTTCTGATACTTATTGACCAGTAGGCTTTTAAAGAAAGTTAACTTAGAAGTGTGTAGGTGGAAATTAGGAGAGATGAGGCAAGGAGACCAATTAAATGCCTCTTGAAATACCAGTTCTGGGGAAAGTCACTTTCATTGTCCCAGATCATTGTTTAAGACTTAATTGCAATAGGGATGTGGATCTGCTTTGGTAAAGCGACTTTCTCTGCTGGAGTTCCCGATAGTAAAGAAATCGCAGGTCTGATCTTGTAAAATAAGTTTATAGTTGAAAAGACCTGTTGGGAAGGGGAAAGGGAATAAGCATTTCTATAGCACCTACTTTGTGCCAGGTACTCAACTAAATGCTCTTTGCAAATGTTATCTCATTTGATCCTCACAACTATCCTGAGAGGTAGATGCTGTTATTATGTACATTTTCCAGTTGAAAGGTTAGTATGTATTGTGTGAAATGCAGATGAAAAATGGGGAAAAAGAATAATATAGGAGATAGGCAGATTGTTCAGTGGTGGAACCCCCTTATACTTACATACATCATACCATAACTAATTTTAGGAACAATAATCCATATTGGGTTTCACCTAGAATCCTTGTTCTGCACTGATGGCCACTCAGACAAAGAATCATTAATGGTCAGGTATAATGTCTAAAAGATAATGTTAAACACATAAATGTGACTAGATTTTTTTTAAAACTTAGAAAAAAGTAATAGGGGAAAGGGGAGGAGGAGGAGGAGGGAGGAGGAGGAAGAAGAAGTTGAAGAAAAAGAAAAAGAGGAGGAAAAGGAAGAAGGAGGAAGAAAAGAAGAAAATGGAATTTACTTGTAGTTTCTGTATTAAGGAAGTACATTCCTGGAAGATGTTGGTATCCTCCAAATTTTATCACCTTGGGACAAAGCTCTAGCCACTCCTTTCTAAGTTTTAGTTCTGCTTAAATCCTCTACTTTTTCTTGGCCCCATATGCATAAGGCATTCCTCATCCCTTCTAAAACAACTTGAACTGTTTTCCTATCATAGAGCCAAAGAATATGAAAACTGGTCCCTGTTCAGACTTGACATCCCATCGGGCCGCCTTGGGATCATCAGCATTCAGGTAACATGGTGAGCTAATGCTCTCTGTCCCTTGCCATGCATTGTGTGTCTGAGTTACTCGACAGGAGCCTACAACAGTGGCCTTGGCTGGAGAAGGGAATCAAAGCAGGGCCATCCCAGCAGCTGCAGGTTAATAGTGGTCGAATTACACTCTTGGAAAACAGTTTCCCCCTCAATGCATTATCTGGGCCATTTCAAAGCCCTTTGTCTCGGCTAAGCTGGCTGCGGGTGATGTTTTCAGGCCGGACTTGCAGAAAAGATGTATTTTCTGACAGGGAGAAGGTCACCAGAGCAGAGGCCATTACAATGTGCTGCGGTCAGGTCGGAATTTCCCAGCTCCCGATCGATGTGGCACTAGGGCATTACTCAAGCTTTGGGATTAGAGCTCTGGCCAAGAAAATGCTCTTCAAATTGGCCGACAAGTCAAAAGCTGTGGGAAAGTCATCCTCTCGCTTACCCTCAATCTGTACAGGCAAAACTGGGGATCCAGGGGTCAGCAAGGGTGCAAGAAGTCTGGACAGAGGGTTGACCAAATGCTAGCGTTATGGGGGAACAAATGGATTTGGAAGAAACTGGGCCTTATATCTCTATTCTGTGACCTCACCCCAAATTTCCCAAGAGATTGATAGGGAGGCTATATGAAATGGTAGAAAATACCCTAAAACTAAGGATTGGGAGATTGGGCTTCTATCCCTGGCTCTGCTCTTGATTTTGAGAATAAATTTATTTATAACATAATAGATCTAAAAAGAATCTTGGAAACCATTTAGTCCCAGGGGTTCTTAGGAAGTATCACAGCCTTATTTACCACTATCTGTGCTATCACACAAAATGATATTTAAAAAATCGTAGCCTTTTCCACATCCAGCCAACTTGGCCTAATATCTGGGATCCATGAATAACTTAGACGAGGGAAAACTTTGTCTTTATTTTCTCCAACCTCTAAATGCAATTTAGCATTTTCTTTGCATTTCAATATTGGCAAGCAACCACAATAGTATTAGCAGCACGTGTGACTTGGACACTAATAGAAATCACAGATATTTCCTATCACATTACAGTTGTTGGAGGTAGCTTGAAATACAGTTTTTATTTTACATCACCTTGAAATTGCTTTAATTATTAAATATGTTTCTAGATATCACATGATCACAGTTTTCCTTTTTACAGAAATTGTATTTAGATCTATTTGAATCCCTTTGTTATTTTGTATATTTAAAAACCTATATTTTGAGTTAAGGGACATAGAGGATTGCCCACAAAGGTTAAGGTCCCTCTATATAGTTTAACTCCATTAGTTTACATATGAAGAAATGGGCTGAGGAAGAGTGGCAGTTTGTCTTTAATTATACAGGGAGTTAGTGGAAAAGCTAGACGCCAGAATCTCAACCTCTAGATTTGTTGTCTAATGCCATATCATACAACTATCTCTCAAAGCTGTTGGAAAAGTTAATTAATTCCTGAATACCTCAGTTTCCTCTTGTTACATAGAAATCATATTACTTTTCCTACCTACCTCTCAGGGTTTGGAGAATTAAATGATGCATGTGAAAGAGACTGGGAAATCTGAAAGTACTGTATAAATGTAGGGATTATCATGATTCTTAGCAATTTCGGATGCTTTTCATCCCTGGGCCTCTTTCACGTTTTTAGGTTGTTGGAGATCCGATTATGATCATCTTCCTAGATTCCTTGACAAACCTGGAGTGAAAGAAATTAGTTTATATCAAGCTCAGAAGGTTGCCAATATCTCTCCAGGTAATGATCTCTGGGGCATTAATCTGTTCTTGCAAAACTGCTCATCTCCAGACTATCCTGTATCATTATCATTGTCATCATTATTATTATTATTTCATCCACACCTGTGATTTCACTGTTATGTGAAACTTCTGCTGTGGAAAAACTCTCTATTGATGCAAGTTGGCAACTTGGATGGGACTAAAGACTTAGAGAGTTGCCTGAAATATTAAGATATTATATTATTATGATCACATAGATAGTATGTGTTAGGCACAAGTTATTATTGTTCAATTGCTTCAATCACATCTGACTCATTGCAATCCCTTTGGGGGGGATTTCTTGGCAATTTTATTGAAAAGATTTGTTATTTCCTTCTCCAGCTCATTTTATAGATGAGAAAACTGAGGTAAACAGAGGTAAATGACTTGCCTAGCACTTCATAGCTTGGAAGTGTCTAATGAGTCTTCCTGACTCCAAGCTGGGCACTCTATCCACTCTACTATTACCCTTCTATCTCCAAGACCTGCCTTCTATCAAAAAATTTTTTCTATCTCTACAACATCTCTCTCATCTGACTCTTCTCTACTCAAAAAACAGTTGTTTTGGTCCTTTTTTGGTCCTATTGTTGAGATCCTTTTTACCCATTGCCTAGATTATTGTAACAGCTTTCTGATTGGCTTCCCTTCCCCAAGTCTATATTGCTATAAAGATAATTTTCTAAGCACATATCTAATTATAATTTCCTCTATTCTGTAAACTTCAGGAATATCTTATTGCCTTTGGAAAAAAATATAAACTTTTTTTAGCTTTTCAAGCCCCTTACATTCTAGCCCTGACCTATGTTTCTAGCTATTGTTCTTTTCCTGTAATCCAGATAAACTTGGCTTCTCTCTGATTCTCACACAAATCACACCATTTCTGAGTCTTTGTACTGATCATACTCTAGGAATGGAGTACATTTCCTTCTTATCTCAATCTTTCTTTAGAAATACCTTTCCTGGTTCTCCCTCAAGCTCAAGCCCTCTCTCCCAAAAGATTGTGTACCTAATTGCCTTTACATTTTAAAAAAATTTGGGATATATTAATGATGTACACACACATATATATGTATGTATATATATATATATATGCACATATCATTATCTCTCCCCATTCCTATACAAATTACTTAGGAGAAGGAATTGTTTCATTCTTTGTACTTGTATTCCTAGCATTGAGCATAATGCCTTGGCATATATAATAAGCATTTTATAAATGCTCATTCACTCATTCATCTGTAATCTATTCATTCCTATTCTTTTCTGCTAAAACATATGCTGCTTAGACCAGGAGATCATTATATATTTCAACAACAATACTATATGATGACCAGTTCTGATGGACCTGGCCATCCTCAGCAACGAGATCAACCAAATCATTTCCAATGGAGCAGTAATGAACTGAACCAGCTACGCCCAGAGAAAGAACTCTGGGTGATGACTAAAAACCATTACATAGAATTCCCAATCCCTATATTTATGCCCACCTGCATTTTTGATTTCCTTCACAAGCTAATTGTACAATATTTCAGAGTCTGATTCTTTTTGTACAGCAAAATAACGTTTTGGTCATGTATACTTATTGTGTATCTAATTTATATTTTAATGTACTTAACATCTACTGGTCATCCTGCCATCTGGGGGAGGGGGTGGGGGGTAAGAGGTGAAAAATTGAAACAAGAGGTTTGGCAGTTGTTAATGTTGTAAAGTTACCCATGCATATATCCTGTAAATAAAAGGCTATTAAATAAAACATATGCTGCTTATAATAAGTATTGTTTTGTTCATTGTATTTGTTTCCCCACTATAACATCGTTCTTGCAGGCATTTAATAAATGTTTGTTGATTGATTTGGAATCATAAAACTCTGGTTCAAATATTGCCTCTGCCACTTACTACCCAAGGACCCTGGACCTATCTCTGAACTTATAAAATAAGGAAATTGGTCTCAGTGAACTCTAAGACTTCTTCATGCTCTGAATTTATAATCCTATATGATCATAGGCCATGAAGATCTCAACCTCACCTGTTGACCAACGTCACCCAATTGTTGGAGTAAAATACCTTTCGACTCTAACTGGATCCTATGGTGAACATATTGAAATTCAGACGGATTCAATGATCTGTGTTCATTTCCAGAGAAAGAGACTTTGATCCTGAGAAGCTTATTAGATTCCTGAAGAAATCCCCAAGAGATTTTTTTTAATAGTAGAGAATCCAGAAAATACTTTTTTGGATGTAGGTAGGGCTTTACCGCATAAAGAGAAAAAGAGTATACAAGACCTCTACTAGCTCTCCTTAGCCATCAGCTGTGACTGTTCATCCCATCAGGGAGGGTAGTTCCGGGGCCAGGAACTTAGGTTTGGGATTTCTACATCTTCATGGTTCTCAGCCTCATCCAGTCACAAGATATTAGTGCTGGAATACCTGCTTGACATCCTCCATCATAATCCCTCTCATTAATAGGCAAAGAAGCCATGCCATTGGCCATATTATCATCGTCATCACCCAATATCATCCCTACTACCACTGCCTGGAAGAACTATAGAAATACCATGTATAAATGCCACTATTGCCTAAGAGCCTTAAGTATCTGTCTTTTCGATATATTGTTTTGGGGACCATACAGACTGAGCTTATATATATTTCATATTTTAAAATGTTATTCTAAGCCCTGACTTCAGAGCTTACATTCAGATGGAGGAAACCAAGGCTCTAAAAGGAGCTGAAAAGATGAGAATGAGTGGTGAGTGGACTAGGTGGTATGAAAGTTCCTGGGGATGGGAACATGGTTTTGAACTCTGGAAGCCAGGTTCAAGGCAGGTTTTAGTTTGAAGTCTGGCCTGGGTACCTCCACAAAATGGAGACCATGATAGGAAGTGGAAGAAGTGGGGTGGACCTTAGCCTGCCATCTTGTAGGTTGAAGAGTCTGCAGGATAATTTAGATATTTCAGAATATTCGAGTTTCAGGAAGTTGTAGGATGAGGTAGGGACACCAAAGTTGGGAGGGGAAAAGCTTCAGAAAACAAACAAACAAACACTTTCCAGAGCTGCTTGATTAAAAAGGGAAAATGCCTGATAATGTGAGGGTGTGGTGTACATTTTGGAAAGAACTCCCCCTGATTGCCTTCTGGCTCCCTTTTCTGTCTCTGACGTTTTTCCTAAATCTATTCTTGTGTCCGGGTTTAAATTTCTGTTCTGTCACTTGGCATCTGGATGACCTGTACTGCTGATTCATCTTCACAGGACTTATTCTACCATACTGTCCCCCCTTTTCAGGGCCCTTTTAACCCAAATCTTCCCCCATTCAAATATCAATTGCTTGAGGACAGAGATTACCTTTCTTTTTGCTTCTGTTGGTATTCCCAGGGTCTAGCACAATGCTTGACACATAGCCACCACTTAAATGCTTGTTGATTGACTGACTGACATACTGATCTTGGATGAGTGACTTTATCTCTTTGTTCCTCACTTCCCTAATCGGAGAAATGAAGAAATTAATCTAGATGAGTTCTAAATTTTAGTTCTAAGTTCATGATCCTATAAATTGGCTCACCTGTGAAAAGCTATACCTTGCTGAGATCATGCATATCTCCCAACTGGCATTCAGATGTCCCTAAAGTTTGGGGATAGGATGGGGTTGGGTGAAGAATCCAATTCAGGAGGAAGGAGAAGGAGTCAGCCAAAGCATCCTCAGAGGCCCCGGGAGGCCTAGTTCCCAGAGCTCCCCCACCTTGCCTGAGTAGATCTGGTTCTTCCATCACAATAAGCCCAGCTGAGATTCTGCCCATTAATTTTCACCCTCTTCATCTGCTTCTGCCTCTTTGTGAAAGAGAAAGACAGAAGGTAAGCAGTTGGGGAGGGGATGGGGGGAAGAGAGGGAAAGAAAGGGGGAAAGAGAGAGATTGATTTCTGGGCAGAATTTATACCTTTTTGGCTTTTTCAAAGGTAAATGAATAGATTGTTGTTGTTTTCTGTCTGCTGCTGAGAGTGTATGTGCGCACGTGTTATGTAGAGAACCTTTTAAAGGCTTCTGGAAGCAATCCCTAACATTTTCTATAGGTGCAGACAGATAATTGAATGCTTTCAAAGACCACTGTGAGGCAGAGAAAGTTCAATTTTTGCAGTGTGCCGCTCCCTGCATTGACTGAGCTGGGGGTTTGTATGTTTTCCTTGAGAACCTGGATTTCTTTTTTGCTTTTCTCCATCTTCTCTCTGATTCTTACCACCCTCAAATCTGACCCCCCCTTCCATGAAGCATTTAGGAGGACAAGAAACAATATACCCATAGAATTCCCCTAGACATTCAGAAAATCAACTCCTCAGATTTTACAAATGGCTCCTTCCCGATCCTAAATGAAAGGAGTCCCCTCTCATCTCAAGGGACTTATCGACTGAATTAAAAGAGCATTTATTAAGTACTTTCTGTGGGCAAATAGGTGACACAGTCAATAACAATGCAAGTTCTGGAATGAAGAAGACTAATCTTCATGAGTTTAAATCTGCTCTCAGATACTTACTAGACCCTGAGTAGGTCACTTAATCCTGTTTGCCTCAGTTTCCTCATTTGTAAAATGGGCTAGAGGAAGAAATGGCAAACCATTCCAGTATTCTTACCCAGAAAAATCTTACATGAGGTCAAAAAGAGAAAGACGTGACTGAAAACAAATGAAAATCAAAAGTATTTTCTATATGCCAGTACTATACTAGGTTGTAAGAACACAAGCACAAGCAAGCAAAGCAATATCTGCTTTTAGGGAGTTTTTAAAGCCAAAGACAACACAGGTAGAGAAGGAATAGTCAGGCAGGGGTGACTAGGACAGGAGGGTCAGTCAGAATGATAATTGGAATTCTAGAGCATTGGATTGACATGGCTTCTGGGAAATGTATTGTTGATTTGATTAATGAAATCATAGGCAAAGCAGTAAATATCTCAGAAACTCAGAGTTCCAAGATTTGGGGTTGAGATGGGAAGTATTCTTATTACTTATATAGGAAGAACAAAATAATTTCTCTCTGGCTTCTTGTCCACATGGCATGGCACCGGTGAGTTCTCAGGTGTGATTCCGCAAGAACATGCTTTTGTCTGGGGACATCCATGTGTACTTGTGTGTTGTCGGGGAGGAAGGGAAGGGCGGCTTGCTCTGCATATATCTTTGGAAAGAGACAGGAACAAGACCAATGAATGGGTGACTAGACCAGAGGGGGGCACCTAGGATCATATTCAAACCTGGAAGGGACTCCAGGGGTCACTTACTCCAATATACTTATTTTTCAGACGGTGAAATTGAGGTAAAGTAACTTACCCAGGCATCAGAGGCTGTATTTGAACCCCAGTTCCTTGCCTCCAAAGCTAGTTCTTGTTCCACCATACTATACTCTCTTCCATAGTTTCCTCCTAATGTGACTTTGGGTAAGGTGTTTAAAATCTTTAGGTTATGGTTTCTTCATCTGCAAATTCATGAGGTGGTCACTGAGAAGTCACTGAGGTGATCTAGATCTATGGTCTGAAAATGCCACCTACTAATTAATAAATTATCAAGCATATATATTTATAATATATGCATATAATTCATATATGTGTGTATGTATGTATGTGAATATGTATGTATATGTGTGCGTATGTATATATAGAGAGAGAGAAAGAGAGAGAAACAGGAAACAGAGAAAGAGAGAGACACGCAGAGAGATAGAGACAGGGAGACAGAGAAAGAGAGAGAAAGGGAAAGAGAGAAAGAGAAACAGAGACAGGGACAGAGAGACAGAGACAGAGGCAGGAAGGAGAGGAAGAAAGAAATATATATATATATATATATATATTCATATATATATTTAGAGAGAGAGAGAGAGAGAATGAGAGAATTCCTATGTGCTAGGCATCGTCCTACGCCCTGGGGATACCAAGAAAAAACATATACAAACACTAGCACACACAAACATGCTACCACCTTTGCACTATTCTATAGGAGAAACAATATTCACAATTTACAAACATAAAGTAAATTCAAGCAAATTTGGGGTAGAGGAAGCATCGTCAGCTGGGAGAATCAGAAAAAGATTTATGTAGGAAATATTTCTTGAGCTAAGCTTTGAAGAAGAGGGAGAATTGTAAGATTCAGAGGGGCAGAAAGCCTATGTAGAGGAGGGGGAGCTGATGGGTGAAGTATCTAATGTGAGAAAGAGCAAATCATCCAGTTTGGCTGAAATATAAAGAGCCTGAAGTGGACTAAATCTGGGAAGGTAGCTTGGACCTCCATTGTGAAGGGCTTTAAATACCAAATAGAGGGTTTTGTATTTTATCCTGAAGGCAAGAGGGAATCACTGGAACTTAAGGAAAGGAATGTCATGGTAATTCCTGTGCTTTATGAAGATCAGTTTGACAGTCTACAGAGGATAGATTGGAGACAGAAATCACTGGAGGCAGGGAAACCATATTTACTAAGGTGCCTTTCATTCCATCATTGGTCTTCTAGATCAACAAGGAGGTTCTTTTGTGTAACTGTATATATTGGAGGAGAGGAGAGAACAGAACACAGAATGTGTTATCTGTTATAATTTGGAGCATCTTCCTCAGCCCCTAGTTCTGTGCCTTGACTTGTAGCAGGCACTCAACAAATGTTTGTCAAATGAATGAAGGGATGAAGGGACCTGGTAATTCACCTTCTGTACGCATGCAACCTGTTCTTGCCTGTGAAGCATCTTGAATGGTGTTGTCAGCCCAGAAGGACACCACACCAAAATAAAATGTATTGTATTTAAATATTCCCCAAGTCATTTTTGTGTATTTAAGTCTTAATTCATCTCCTCTAAATCTTTCCCACTACATTAATGTGACGTCTTTGACAGAAAGATGAATAACATTATTAAAGAAGAGCGTGACCAAATTTCACTCATAAAAATCTTTCCTTCTCCCTCGCTGGTGTCCTCTGGCTTCCCCCAACAGAGTGGGGGAGGGAAGTGAAAAGATAATAACAATAGATATGACTCCTAGGAGGCTTCACATTTACCCCCTAGGGGCATTACCTTCCCCCACCAGGGGCTGGTAAATGGGAACCCAGAGATTAAGTGGAACACACCCATAAGTGTTAGGAAAAGCATCATCAGGCTTCAAGGAAAGCACCACTCTAAAATACTTTTATTTCAATATACCTTCCCTTTTTTGCTTCATAGAATAGTTTAGGTTAAACTTGAAGTCTAGAATAGTAAGAGCATTGTCACATAGAAAGGTTCATGGCAGAGTAATAGTGTTTGTTTTTTATTTTGTTGCATCATGATTTCCAACACTAGAGATTAAGTCCAGAAAGTGGGAAAGATAGAGCCCAGAATGCTTTCCCTCCTCATTTGTCTTGGTAGGGATACCTTTAAGACTTATCTCAAGTTTAGTATCCTATGAGAGATCCTTCTTAATTCCCCTCTATCTCCCTCTCTGATATTAGTCCTCTGTTTCTGTCTCTATCTCTCTGTTGTTCTTAGTCTTTCTGTTTCTCTCTCTGTGTATCTCTCTATTTCTGTCTTTCTGTCTCTGTCTATCTCTCACCCTGTTTCTCTCTGTATCTCTCTGATTTTCTCTCTCCTGGATCACTTCAGAATTCCATGTGAGCCAGCAGCTTGGGTGGCTGACTACTACTCTCTCTAGAATTATACGGGTAACTCTGTGGGGTTCAGGTTTCTATCACTGAGACTCAGGTGCCTATATTAGTTGTCCTCCTCCTGCCCCACCAACTACCATCCACTTTATCAAGTGACCAATAGAATTCTATTAGTTTTTAGAAAAGCTATTTACTGAAAGTCAGCTAGGTAGAGCAGTAGATAAAGTGCCAGATATGGAGTTAGAAAAACGCATCTTGCTAAATTCAAATTTAGCCTCAGGCACTTACTAGTGGGATGATCCTGGATAAATCATTTAATCCTATTTCAATCAATTTCCTCCTCCATAAAATAAGATGAAGAACAAATTGTCAAATCCCTCCAGTATTTTTGCCAAGAAAATTCCATATAGGGTCACAAAGGGATGCAATTGAAATGACTAAACAACATTTACTGAGAAGAAATGACAACAGCAATAGTTATAATAGCAATTTCATCCATTCTGGGTATAGTCTTATATTTGCACAAAATCCCTGGAGATAGTGAGCTCAAATTAAACTATAATAGTATTAAGGGACTTACAATGGCCAATGGGTATCTTCCAGCTCTTGACCCCAGATATATTTTTTTTCTTCCTTTTCTCATAAATTCTCTTCAGGCAGATTTCTCTTCTGGGAGTAGTGGATTAGTGCCTTTGTAGAGATTAATTCCCTTCCTGGTTTCAGTTTCCAGAATAATACACTCCTCCCAGATTAAATTTATCCCTTCTAAACTCACCATCATGCTGCTAACTCAAGTTTTGACTGATATCATCTTCCTTGGCTTCCTCTTCCCTCTGATAGTGGGTCTGAAAGATGGAGTACCAAACTCCTCCATGTCTTCCTTTGTGGAGGGCAGAAACTGGTCTCTCAGCTGACTCCTCTTTGCAGCTGCTTCTCTGTCTGTTTTCAATTTAATGGAAGGAGATATCCCCACAATCAATTATGTCTCTGATGTCCCAGCCCACCTTTCCTGCTTCCTTTTGTGTGTTGTCTCCTCCTTTAGGTTGGGAGCTTCTTGAGGGCAGGGATTGTTTTTCTTTTCATTAATTGCATCTGAAGTCAACTACTCCAGTTCCAAAGGACTTTACTGCTGACTCTGATTGTCTGGGTACTCCCCACCTCCTTGGAATACTCATTTACCTGAGATTATGAAAGAATAAATATAAGAGAAATAGAATTATTGTGAATTCACGGATGCAGAATAGCTGTGTGGGAAGTAGGGTAGCCTTCCTTTTCCCCATCTGGCAGCTCATATCTATACTGCCTCACTCAAAGCCAAGAAGGAAAAAAGCAGGAAGAAATAGAAAGGGGGGGAATCACTCCTTTTTATGCACAGTCATTTCTGGCTCATCAACTCATTAGACTTCTGGCTCTTCAGCCAAACAGAAGGCTCTTCACTACCACATGGTCAGAGCCCCTCAGTCACTTATGGCTGAAAATAGGCTCACCAACTTGGATTGGAATGAGGTAGGGAATATCTGGGAATTCTTTGTATAACCTACCAGGAAGTTTAAATATGAGTTTAACCTACAGAGTGGGCCCTAATTAGCCAGTTCCCCATGACATATATTATTTATTTGTTTATTTATCTATTTGTCTAGTGTTCCCTTCAGGAAATGTAAATTTCTTGAAGGTAGGAACCATTTGTTTTTGTCTTTGTAACCTTAGTACCCAGCATAGTGCCTGGCACATTGTAGTGATTTAATAAATGATTTACTAATTGAATAAGATCTAGGCAATCTTACTTTGAAATGGGCCATCCTATATGGGTGATATAAAAAGATCAGACAGAGAGGAGGGGGTTCTCTATTTCTGGAACCACATGAAGCTCAATTTTAAGAATAGCTCAGACCTTTTCCATAAACCTCTCCACTGGGGATTCCTCCAAACTGGCACATATCAAAATGTTGGCCCACGCCCAACCAGAAAGAGCCCTGGCAGCTCCCCTGGTGTTACTCCTGCCCAGGCCCTGCCTGGCCTCATGACGGATTTATACCCTTCTTTGCCAGGCCGTCCTGATGGATTGCCTCCTACATGCCAGCCGAGTCATCGGCATTCATCATGCCGACTTTTAAACCTTTTCCCTTAAATCATCGCTTGCATTGGGAACCATTTCTTCTGCACACCCAAAGCTTGGATCTGAAACACAAAAGAGAGGGCTCCAATCACAGAGTCTGTAACCCAAAGAAGGCTCATTTAGACTGACTCCCAAAGGGCCATAAGTCTCAGGTGGGAGGGAAGAAATGAGGGAGGAACATTTTAGCAGTTTTTATTTTTAGATTAAGTACTTGAGCCTCCTGGGGGAGGACTTTTGAGGGGAATTAACTGCCTAGAGGACTCTCTCCTTTTATGAGTGGGGATGTAGGAAGGTACTTTATTTGTTATGATTTCAGGGATCAGTAAAGGTCTCCCCAAATCTTCATCTGCTTATGATGACCACAATGTTTCCACTGAATCTTCCAAATGGAATTTTTAGCCATTACTTGCCATGTAATATGGATTTCATTCATTCTTTCATCCAGAAAACATCTATTAAACACCTACTTTGTGTAAAGAGATAGTCAAAGGCCTGAAGGGAAAGAAAACAAGTTTTCAGGGCAACACTTGCCTTCAAAGAGTTTCTAATCTAGGAGGAGGTTAAAATAAAAAACACAGATAATTTTTATAGTATTGTATAAGTGCATTGTAGAGTTATAAATCAAAGTGCTGCATGAGATCCTTTGGGTGCTCATTACTGAATAGAGCAATAGTTCCCAAACTTTTGGGGCTCAGGAATAATTTCCAAACTTAAAAACTAGTGAGTGCCTTCTCTGTCAAGAGCTTTTGTTTATGTGAATTATATCTACTAATATTTACCATATTAGAAATTAAAATATCTCCCATAGATACAAAGAGAAGAAGGAAGAAAAGAAGAAATACCATATTAGAAATTTAAAAATAGATACAAAGAGAAAAAAAGGAAGAAGGAAGAAGAAAGAAGAAAAAAACAGGAGAACATTATAGCTATGAATTAACAAAGTTAAAGAAACGAAAAAATAATAGGTATATGTGAGAACAGAAAGGGACCATACCAATCTAATTTGTCTAGAGTCAACTAGGTAGCCAAGTGGATAGACTGCTAGGTTTGGAGCCAAGAAGAATTGAATTCAAATTCTGACTCAGAACCATACCAATTATATGGCTCTAGGAAAGTAACTTAATCTCTTCCATTCTCCAGGTTCTTCATTTATAAAACAGGAATATAGTACCTATAACATCTACTTCAGAGGGAAAATCAAAAAAGGTAATATATATAAAGTTCTTTGCTTGTCTTCAATGATAATTTTTGTTCATTAGATTCTGAGCTTCTTAAGGGCAGGAATTGGTTTTTATCTTAATTTGTATCTCCAGTGCTAGGATAGTACTTACACAAGTTGACTGAAACATAAAGTTTTGGGGATCCCAGGCTGAGATCAAGCTTCTATAGGAAGATAAATAGAAGGAAAGAATATATGAAGATTGAGTTCTTAATCAGAGTAATGGGGAGGAGTAGGAACAAGCATGCAATGGGAAAGACTGGGAACTTGTAATGCAAATGTTACTGACTACACAATTTTGCAGCTGGCCAGCCAACTGCCAGCTCACCAAAGAGCCTGGAGGGTTCTTCCAGGTGTATGAAACAGTTCATGGAATAGAATCCAAGATGCTGGAGTTGAGGAGGGTAAAACAAAAGCTTTTTATTCCAAGAATTTCTACAAATCATGACTATATTTCTCAATGGCTGCTGGATCCCTCTGACTCAGAGACTATTCAGCAATCACGCCCCCCCCCCATCCTCACCCCACTACTCAATATAGGTCTTCCTATGAGAAATACTAAAAGAGAATCAAAAAGAGGTAACATATATTTATTTCTTTTTGACTTGCTTCCTGATTTCTGTTGGGTTCAGAGAAATCTGGATCAATAGTAACCATCTGTGAATACAGAACTATGTACTCCCCTGGCCATCAATAATTTTATCCTTTGTTATGACATGAATAAAACAAATGATAGAATTGGGCAACTGTAGAAGATTCAAGAAGATTATCTAATCCAGTGTCATGCCATTGGGTAATGTGTACAATTGCCCAGTATCAGCATATGAAAGGCTCCCTCCTGTTCTTGAAGTTGTCTAGGGAGAGAGGTTGTTTTACAGCCTTCTCTTGGGAGCTTGATCTGATGATCCATGTGCCTTAACACCTGAAAAGTTCTTTCTGAACTCCAACTTAAATCCATTTTTTTGGATCCAAGTCAGCAAGTCCTCTTCATTTGTTCTGAGTGTATAGGGAAGCTGGATAAAAGCTTTACATAATAGCTTCTTTCAAAACACATATACCACAACACAAAACACACCTTCCTCTCCTTCATTCCCCTCCTTTCCCCCTTCTCTCTCTCTCTCTCTCTCTCTCTCTCTCTCTCTCTCTCTCTCTCTCTCCTCTCTTCTCTTTCTTTCTCTTTATCTCTTTCTTCTCTCTCTTCTCTCTTTCTCTCTATCTGTCTCTTCTTTATCTTCTCTCTCTCTCCTATCTTTCTGTCACACACGCACATTCTCTCCTCTTTTATTCTCTATTTTCTCATTCTCTCCATCTTTTTCCTTTTTCTTTCTCTTCCTCTTTCTTTTGCTACTCTTCCCCATGTGTTTCTGTCTGTTTCTTGCCATTTCTTCCTGTGTCTCTCCAGCTTTCTCTGTCTCTGTCTGTCTCCCACTCTCTCTTCCCCACTTCTAAGTGTATGTCTCTGGTTCTGGTATGTATATCTGGTTCTTTATTTTTCTTCTCCCTCTCATTTCTCTTTCTAACTTGCTTTTTCTCTGACTCTCTTGTGTCTGTTTCTCTTCATCAGTTTTATTTCTTCTTCCAGTGCAGCTTAACATTGCAGAATCTATGAACATATATAAAGGGCTCTCACTGCACCAGATCACCTTGGATCTTCTAACTTAGCCTCTCTTGATTCTCCTGCTCACTGTTTTTTTCTCCCCCTTATTTATTCTTCGCCACTAAGAAAATATCAGCCCCAAATCAGTTCCTGGTGTTTTGCCACTTTGATACAGATGCTTCCTCTGTGGGTGAAATAATTTTACATCAGTAAATTATTACTGATGGCAATTATTACCATATTCCCAATCAGCCAAGTTCACAAGTCTTCATTTTCTACTCCTCACCATCCCACCTTTCCTTTTCAATCCATTGCCAAGGCTGGTTGATATTACCTTCAAAACATTTTTCATTTATGTTCCCTTCTCTTTCCTGATATTGTCACTGCCATGGTTCAGATCCCCATTATCTCACATAGAAGATTGCAATAACCTACTTGTGGGTCTACATGCTTCATGTCTCTCTCCACTGCAGCTTACTCTCCACTCACTAGTCAAAGTGATTTTCCTCAAGCACAATTCTGACCGTGTCACACCCCCCCATTCAATAAACTTCAGTGACTTCTTTTCATCTCCAAGATCAAATATGAATTTCTTTGTTTGACATCCAAAGCCCTTCATACCCTGCCTCCCCAATTTCAATCTCTACCTCCTTACCTCCACATACTTCGTGGTCCAATAACAGACTTACTTATTGTTCCTTGAACAAGACACTCTGACTCTTGGCATCTTACTCATTGTCCCTCATGCCTGAAACTCTCTTTGCTTCCTGCTTTCTTGGATTTCTTCAGACCCCAGATAAAATCCCACCTTCTATAGCAAACCTTTCCCGATCCTCCTCTATTCCATTATCTTTCTTTTATTGATGATTTCGAATTTATCCTGTATTCCCAGCTTCTTAAAATGTTTTTCACAACTCCACATGGGGTCTCATAACTGAATGTGGGGTTGCAAAATTATGATTTATTATCAGTAAATTTTTGATTTGTATACCTATTTTATATACCTGTCTACCTGGGGCTATGTAAAAATTTCTTCAGCAAAAAGGAGCCATGTGTAGAAAAAGTTTAAGCCCTGCTGAATATAACCTGTTTGTACAGAGCTATTTATACATTGTCTTCTCTGTTAAATTTGGATCTATAGGGACAGATTTTTGCCTTTTTTTGTATCCCCAGAACTTAACACAGTGACTGGCACATAGTAGATAATCAATTCATGTTTGTTGACTCAGTTTTTCCAGGCATCTAGATTAGATGTGCTCTAAGGTGGTTAATAGCATTATACAATTATGTGATTCACTCAAGAAACCAGAATATCAGAGTTGGAAGGGGGAAATCTTCTATAGAATTAGAAGGTGCAGGGTAATCATGAAAACCTTTCTGAAGGAAGTAGGCTTAAATGGCAGCTCAAGTTACTCTGCAGTCTAGCCTTCTCCTGGATGACAGTCGAGGTCTTTTGCAGATGTTCAAGGCCAGGATGTAGACCGCAATGCAGGTGAATTAAGGACATCTGACAAGAAGCCAAAAAGCCAACAAGGACTCTCCTAGATTGTGCTCTGTCCACTTCGATTCATCTTCTATTTCCTATTTGCCTAACAGGGTCTGAGGCAGGCCCTGGACCAGAGAGAGGAGCTGGACTCCAGCCTCCTCCCCTGAGCCCACATCTCCCTGTTTCACATTTCCCTTTCTTGACTCCCTGCTTTTCTTGAGTCCCACATTCTCCTTCTTAAGTCTTGTTAGTCTCTTGGAATTAGAATAGGATTGGACCCAAGGCATTTGAAGCTTTGGGGGGGTCCTCCCCCTTGCTCCCAGGATCCTCTTTGCTATTTTCAGAATCTTTCTTCACAGGCTTAATACAGCAACTTCTCAGGCAGTGGTCCCCAGGGCTCTGGAGGATCTGTACTCCCACCACCAATGCCAGGAACATACTCCGCTCTGCCACTGATGGGACACAGATTCCTTCTGACAGGCCCTAGATTATGTTGTACATGGGCAAGAAGGGGAAACAAATCAGCTGGGGTCGCAAGAAGCTACTGTCAGCCGCTGGCTTCCTTAAAGGGCCAGGCTCCCCCTTTATGGGGAGTCCTAGAGGGAGGAGAGGGAAGAGAGGTGCGAGTAAGGGGGGAGGTAGGAGGTGTTGCCTTTCTCTGCCAGGATCCACATCCTGCAGATATGTGGGCTTCCGGGAGGGCATGCGGCAAAGCAGGCACTTGAATTTCTCCAGCTCAGGGACTCTGTGTGCTGATCCCTGGCTGACACCGACGTAGCTTAAAAATAGAAAGAATCTGAGGAGAATTGCTGAGAGGTGTTTTTCTTCCCTTTTTAATACACTAGGCGAAAGAGATGGCGTGGAACAGGGATGTCAGGGCTCTCGGGCCCAGATGATAGGCAGACATGGTGTTCTGTGGAGGAGACCCTGGAGGCTCACTACTGGCCGGGGCTTGGAGGACCAAAGGGTGGTCACCCAGTTCTAGTCCTAGGGGGCCCCCTTGAGGTTTCACCCCCTTAAGCACTAGCATGGTTTTTAAGCTTTTTATCTAGGATAAGGCGAGGTGGCCAAGAGGGTAGAGTGCTGGACCTGAAGTCAGTGAAGTCTCATCTTCCTAAGCAACATGTATTAAAGATAAATAAACTTACTACAATTTTAAAAAAAGACTCATCTTCCTGATTCAAACCTGGCTTCAGACACTGAGTGGCTGGGTGACCCTAACTCTATTTGACTCAGTTTCCTCATTTGTCAAATGAGCTGGGAAAGGAAATGGCAAAGCATCCAGTATCTGTGCCAAGAAAACCTCGTAGAACAGCAATGAAGTAACTGAACAACAACAAAGGGGATCCAGAGGGTCAAGAGGACTTTTCTTCTTGTTTAGTAACAGAAACCCAAGCAAGCCTCAAAACCCTTCCTCTTGCCCCACTTGCATGGAATCTGGTATAAAAGCCTCAGTAGCAATATAGGCAGCTAAATGGCACAAAAATCTGAGTTTAAATTCTAGCTTAGTCACTGATTAGCCATGTGCCCCTCAGCAAAACTCTTAATCTTTCCCAGCCTCAATTTCCTTATCTGTGAAATGGGCATAGATCACCCATCTCACAGAGTTGTTGTGAAGATCAAATGAGATCAATCTTTGTAAACCTTTAAATCATGTCTGTTTGTATATACATGTGTACATATAAATATCTATACACATGTATACATGTAAATACATGTTTTAATAATATGAATATATACCTATAAATATATATAAATATAAATTTCTAAATAAATATAAACAAAATAAATATAAAAACTATATAACACAAATATATAGAAATTTGTATATATTTGTTATATAATTTTTATATTTATTTTGTATATTTTATATAAACGAATGTTTAATTTATATTTCATATATATTTATTATTTGTTTGATATATTTTTAATGTTTATATTTAATATATATGTATAATTTTAAAGTTTACAAGGATTGATATATATGTATATATAGTATTAGCAACTATTATAACTCTCTTTTTTCCTTTCTTCTTGCCTGGTAGTATTTGCCAAAGTACATAACCTTCCTCTCTTCCTTTTCCCATCCTGACTCTACACTCAATAATATATTGATGACGGTATTGGTCTACCAACGGTAGGCTTAGAACAATTTCCCCCAAAAAGTAAGGATGAGTTTGCATATAGGCGGTCACACTCTATTGCCCAAATTCATCCTACTTCGCATCTATGACCAACAACTCATTTATATTTCACTTACAGGTTTATAAAATGCTTTTCTTGAAACTAACTATTCTGTGAGGGAAGGAGTGTATATATTATTCCCATTTTATGGGTGAGAAACTGAGGTTTAGAGAAGTGACTGGCTTTATGTATTCCCACTATTGATCCAGTAATCTAGGATTAGATTTGAAACAAAGCTAGAATAGAACAAAGCCAATTGACCCTACCTGGGGATTAAATCCTGGAATTAGGGTTTCACCATTAGGCTCTGTGGAGGTGGTACAGGGAAATACAAGAAAGACAGATAAGCTAATGTTTTTGTGGTTGGAGCGTCCTTTTCAGTCTGACTCTTTATGATCCCATTTGGAGGCAAACAGGGTGAAGTGATGTGACCAGATCCGGGGCCAGATTTGAATTGAAGAAGATGAGTCTTAAGATTCCAACCCTGGCACTTTATCCACGGCACCACTTAGCTGTCCTAAAAAACCGAACACATTATCCTAAAGAGCCTCTGTCAGAAATATGCATTATCCATCTCACATTATTTCTGGGTAGAAAAGCAAGAAATTGACTTACTTTAGGTGCCTATGGTCAATTGTCCCTGGGAGGGAACAGACAGGTTCTAACAAAAATGACTATCCCAGAGACAGCTCAGCACAGAACGGATAAAGTGTCCAGAGCTTTAAACTCGTGTTCCTCCTGGCGCACATAGAGGAAAAAACACACAGACTCTCACCTTCCCCACCCAGGCTGATAAATGCATTAGTCATGGCCTCCTGAGGGACCAGACTGCAGCTGCCCTGCTGGTTCTGTGGTCCCCAGTGCTCTCTGTGGGCAAGCCAGACTGCAGAAAGTCTCCAATAACTATGGAGGACTAGGAGGTAGACATGCTCTGTCCTTGAGCCACACAGACTTAGAGAGTCCCTCATCTTGGCCTTGACTCCAAGCATGGATCTCCAGGGACTGTCTGGCTGACTCTCTGTTGTCCAGATAGGTCCGTACCGAAGTATTCTCCGTGCCCTGGGCAGAGGTTGTCCAAAGCAATTCAGAGTTAGCCCGGGCTTGCCGCTTTCCCTGGATTGTCTGCCTCCCAGGCAGCCTAGCTCTGCTGAGCTCATCTTCAGCTCAGCCTTCTCCCCTGGCACCTCTGACAGTGGCTTCCCTGCTGTACAGCGCTCCTGCTCCCATTCCATGCCCTTTACTCCCCTCCATGGCTCTCACCCTGTGGGAGGGGGCAATGAGGGCAGGTGGTGTCATTGGCTCTCCACAGATGGGAGCCTGCTTAAAAGAAGGAAATAGCCCTTAAGTTGAATTTTGAAGGAAGTCAAGAATTCCCAAAGGAGGGAGCTAGATTCTGTAGATAAAATGCCAGGCCTGGAGTCAATAAGACCTGAGTTCAAATGTGGCCTCAGACACTAGCTATGTGGCCCTGGGTAAGTCATTTAACCTGTTTGCCTTAATTCACTGGAAAAGAAACCGACAAACCACTCCAGTTTCTATGCCAAGAAAACCCCCATGAACAATATTGGCATTCTACAGTCCACAGAGTCATGAAGAATTCCCAAAGGGCTGGCATTATATCCAGCACTGAGGAAAGCCCCTACAAGGGCATGGAGGCAGGAGATGGATGATTTTTTTCTTCCTACCATCTGGTATATAGTATTTTTTTACCTGTCCTTTGTTCTTGTATTTTATTCTATACGAGTTATTTTTAATTATACTTCATTATCTGGAGGATCTGTGATGTCATCCTTCAGTGTGGGTACTCCCTTCAGCAATCCAAGATCATAGAACAGCCCCCACCTTACTATGCTCTAGCAGATGGTATGCATGAGTCATTTTAGTAAAACTAAAATTGATTAGCTGAACCACAGAATTTCAAGAGTTGGACGAGATTTTAGAGGTTTAGGGAATATTTTCCCCTGAATAGATTCCCTCTTTTCCTTCAAGAACCACTCAAGTACCACAATCTAGACAAGCCTTTCCCAGTCCCCTCCACCTCCTAACTTGTAGGGTTTTCCTCCTCCATAGCTCCCTTGTATTTTACCACCCCAGCTTTATTTTGGATTGATTCTGTAAACAACCACACACATGTTGTCTCACTGTATAGAACACATGTTCTTTGACAGTAGGGATTGTTTTATTCTCTGCTGTATCGATAGTGCCCAGCACTATACTTGGAACATAGCAGAGTTACCAAATTCTTACTGATTGATTGATAGGAATCTTCTCCATGATGTTCTTGCTTGAAGATCTTCAGTGATTGGGGAAATCCATTTTAATTCTGAATAGTAATCATCTCTACCAAGTGAATCAGTAGAATTTTTTCCCCCTTACTTTAAGACAAATCTGTCCCTCTGCAACTTCCTTTGGAAATCCATTGTTCCTACATCTGTTTTTTTGAAGCCAAACAAGATGTTTTATCCTTTTTCTACATGACAATCCTTCAATCACTTGAAAACTATCCTCATATCCTCCTCTGTCTTTTCTAGGAAAAAATGTCCACTTCTTTTAATCAAGGTTCTTATGACATGGCTTTTAGCCTTGGACATGCTGTACTTTATCAATGTCCTTTCTCAAATGTGATTTTTCAGAAGAGGTAATTATAATACCCCAGAGAGTAACCAGGGTATGGCAACTGGGTATTTGTCCCAGGGCATAAATAGTTAAAGGTTACTCAAAACACTTCCCTTTGTCATCAGGATAGATATAGTTGAATGTTGCATTTAGTTAGGAAATATCATTATTTAAAATAGGAAGCTTCTAGACTATACACTGCTACCACTTATAGCATTCTCATCATGATGGAATAACTTCATTGTGCCCCAGGGTCTCTACTCATGGGACTGTTGAGGAGGTTTGATACTGTCTGGTCAGTGCATTTTGTGAAGTTTGCCTCAAGGCATCAAAAATTCTAACTGTAGCTCTGGTAATAGTCAAGACATTCTCTGACCAAGTAAGAATATAATGGAACTCTCAGTCCCCAAATTCTGGGGAAGTGAAAAACATAGTTTTTATGTTGGATTATTAATGTCTAATTGAATATTGGCTTTTGGGGGGCTGCCATGTCATGCTGTTTTTTTCATATTGCAACTACAGTCTTCCAAAATCCCTGGATCTTTATCACATCAGCAGAGATCTTGCCATGTTTCTCCCACTCTCTACTTTTATATTTGACTTTTTTGTGCCAAGCATAGTACATTAAGTTTATTCCTATTAGATTATATCTCATTAGATTAGCTCTAATTTTTTTCGTGATTTTGAATCTGTCTTCAAAGCTATTACCTATCTTTTACATATTTTTGTCATCTGTAAATTTAATCACCATTTATGCTTTTGCCCCAGTCATTGGTAAAAGTAGTAAATAGGGTTATCTTTTAGTGTTAAGCATCTTTGAACTTGGCCCCCAGCCAATAAACATGTAATCTAGTTATGGCTTCATCCTCTAAGCATTTCTACCTTTGAGAAATCTGCCAGAGCTTGTGTCCTATACAAGTTCTGTTCATGCCATGATGAGTTATAAGACAGGAGCTTAGTGAAAGATTTCATAGTTAGCTTATTTTTATGAAAGGATAATATCCACATGACTGATTGTGAGCTCCCTAAGGGCAAGGAATATGTCTCAATTGCTTTTGTACACTACTCTATTCCAAATGTTCAACAATTCCCTGCACACAATGGGCACATGCACAAAGATAGTGTTGTAGATTGAGTCTGGAACATGAAGTTAGGGTGGGTGATTTAAATTTCCTGCCTTCCTATCCCTTTACTATATTACCATAATCAATTCATTTAGCCACTCTGAACTTTATCCTCTCCAACAATAAAATAGAGAAAATAATATCTAGAGTACTGATTTCACAGATTTGTGGTGAGGTTCAGATGAGATGATACATATAAAACACTTTGCAATCTTTGAAGTGGCATATAAATGACAGCTAACATAATAAATACATTTTTGAATGAATTAATGAATAGAATTAAAGAATATTGAAGTTGGAAAAGACTTTAGAGATGATCTAGTCCAATTTCCATTATTTCATGGAGGAGAAAAATGAGCATCAAAAAAGTTTCAGCACACTCCTCGGCAGATTTGGAACTTGAACCCAAATCTTCTCGCAATAAATGGAGAACTCTTTGTACCATATGAGGCTGAATCCAGCTTAGAAGACATTGTGTAAAAATTATTGAAATACATAGTTTTTTGTTAATTGGTTTGCATAAACTTCTATATTGGTTATCATTATAAAGCGTTTGCTCTATATGCTTGGGGTTTTTTTTCATGAGCAAACTCTTCCAGTCCCTGGGAATTCTAAAGAATAAATAGCTACATTGGTTCTTCTGTTCTGAACCTAATGGTTTGTTTATTTAGCTGACTTCATTAGGAACTCTTAGAATATCTCAGAGCAGCTTAAAAAAATCCCCAACAGTAGTTAGTTTCATAGCCAAAAGAGTAAATAACAAAACAATATATAATTTAACCAGGTTTAAATACTACTTGGATGAGCTAACAGCCCCTAATTAGGCAACAGCCCCTAGTTAAATAAAAACACAATTAAATTAATTTTTTAACGTATCAACACAGACCCAATTTTTTAATTTGCTGATCACTGATGGACATTTACCAATTGATGGACTGGCTATCTTTTCCTTCTCACATATGTGTATACTTTGCTTCTGTAACACACATCCTTCTTTGAAAGCACTTTTTAAGTGCTTTCAATTCTATGATAGGATCAGAAGATTAGAGTTGAAATGGACCACAGAGTCCATCCATTCCAAACCCCTAATTTTAAAGATAAGGAAACTGAAACCCTGATAGGTGTATGACTTCCCCATGATCATACAGGTAATAAGCATCAGAACCAGGACCTGAACCCATGGCCTCTGACTCCAAATAAAGAATTCGTTCACATACTGTAGTTTTCATGCTGGCATAATAGTACAATGCTATTACTAACAACTTAAGTGGCCTAGAAAACTGTGCTTCTGTAAATTTCCACAATCTGAGAAACTTCTTTGGGGGACAGTGAAATGAATGAATGAATGTCTACAGGGACAGAATAAGCCCAGCAGCCTTGATAATATTGTCAAGCCTAAAGACAAAGATGGAGTTGTCATAAGCACCATGAGCCAAGATGAAAAGCAGTCTGCTCCTTCCTCACAGGAACATCACTCCTCAGTTCCAGCAATCTCTCTAGATTACTTCTCAAGAAGCTAAATTTCTGCTTTCAAGTAATACAGGTATTCCCTTTTTGAATAATGCATACGATGTACTGCAACTGGACCAAGGACAAGCACTCCAGAAATTGGTGCTCTTTCGTTGATTTCATTAGTTTGGATCCAGATTCAGTTACTGTCAAGCTTTTTAAGGAGGAAGTAAGGGACAAGTGACAGTGCTGGGGAATTCCAGGAGGGTCAGCCATTTCTGAACGGCAGAGAGTCCACAGCCAGAGAGAAGGGCAGATCTCCTAGATTCTTTTCTGAAAGGAATTGTTTCTGTCTAGTGTGGACAAGGGTGTTTCTGTGGACCTAGGAGATGTGTTGAATGTCTGTTGGGGACACTGGCCTGTGTTGGAGTAAAAGCCCTTTCAAACTCCCTTTGAAACCTATTTCTCACTTCTGTTTGGTTTCCAAACTGAGCACTACGAACTAGAAGCAGAAATCAGAAGGTCACGGTCAGGATATCAAAGCCCAAATAGAAGCAGAAACCAAAGCAGGATCCCCAAAAGGGAATACATGCCAACTCTGAAAAAGAGAAACTAGGGGAGAAGTGTCTTAGGCTATCTTCTTTTTCTGGGCAAAGTTAATCTAGACCCATGCTGAGTAGGTGGGATTGGTTGGAGCAGTGAAGTGGGTCTATACCTTTACTGTGTCCTTGAGCCATCAGAAGATTGTCTCACAGTCAGCCTTTTCCAGCACTCAGCCCTTGAATCCTCCGATGATGTCACAGTCCCTGCTGATACTTTGTCTTTGATGACAGATGCTGACAAGACTGACAGCAGCTAATACAATGGGAACAGCTTCACAATCTCTGGGGAAGATGAGGTTGCAATTTGACATCGTGTCTAATTGGCTCAATCAGTGGAATTGAGACCCAGCTCCAGAGAAATCTCTACCTTGAGGCCCAATGTTCTGATTAGTGAATTCCTATTTTCCTGGGAAATAATTTCATAAGGGGACCATTTCCCTTCTCTCTAGACTTCACCCTCTCATCAGATTCTTTACCCTCATCCAGGTATCCTTCCTCCCCTTAAGCCACTTATATAAATATGAACTCTTGATGTGTTGTTATTGCATTTGCAGCTACTCCCAGGTTGGCTAGATAGTGCACTGAACAGAGAGCACTGAGTCTCAAATCAGGAAAAACTGAGGTCAAACCTGGCCTCACATATTAACTGCTTGACTTTGGGCAAGTCACTTCACCTTGTTTACCTCAGTTTCTCATCTGTAAAATGAGTTGGAGGAGCAAATGGCAAACCACTCCAGTACTTTGCCAAGGAAACCCCAAATGGGATCACAAAGAGTCAGACACAATTGAAAAATGACTTTAAAAAAGACTTCTGAGTTTGAAATACATTCTTTCTTCATTCCCAGTCTCCCAAATTTCATCTCCTTAAAGAAGCAGGAAGGTACTAGTACCACCTCCTCTAGGAATCCTTCTTTGATTCATCCCATCCCACTACAACTAAAAGCAATGAATTTCTATTCAAATTTTCTAAAGAGCCTTTTTTCTGAATCTCTTCTTTGCCTTATCATACTCTCCTTGTTTCTATGCTCATTTACAAGCATGATGTTGTAGTGCAGTAGTGTCAAATTCAAATAGAAATGGGAGGCACTAAATATCTAAGAATACCTGTAGGATTCTATGGCCATATGTTGACTAAGTTTTAAAATGTAATATTATCTATGCTTCATTGTATTCTTATTTATTCTGTTAAACATTTCCCAATTGCATTTTAATCTGTTTGAGACTACACTTGGGAGTGTTTGGGGGATATTTTTGACACCTTTAGTATAGGGCATAGAAAACTGGATTCACAGGCAGGAAGACTTGAACCCTGAATTCCATCCCTGACAGATACTAGTTCTGTGATTCAGGGCAAATCACTTTACCCCCAAGAGTTTTAACAGAGCCCAGGGTGCAGAGAAAGTGACTGAACTGTACTGAAAGACAGTTTTCACCTGGGAGTCCCCCATATGACATAGTGTCTAGCATATGGTAAGTACTATATAAATGTTATCTATCATGATTATTAATGAAATCACAAATACAGTTCTGAGCCCAATCTCTATATTTGTCTATCCTGAAATTAGAACAAAGGTTTCTAAAGGGTGGGGGCTGTATTGTTTTTCCTTTTTATTTCCCTATAATACCTATCATTGCATTTTCATATGGTTTGTTATTATTGTTATTCAGTGATTTCAGTCATGTCTGACTTTTGGTGACTCTTTGGCATTTTCTTAGCAAAAATACTGGAGTGCTTTGCCATTTCCTCCAGATGAGGAAAGTGAGACACACAGAATAAGTGACTTGCCCAGGGTACTTAATAAATAATGATAATGTCTAGTACTTACATAGTACTTTAATGTTTATAAAGCATTATATCATCTAATTTTAACATTACAACAACCCTGGGTGGTAGATGATTATATTATACCCATTTTATAGATAAGGAAATTGAGACAGAGTTTAACTTGCCCAGGGTCTTACAACTAATAAAATGTCCAAGGTGGGATTTAAATTCAGATCTCTTTGAGTCCGGATCCAATTGTTTATCCACTTTGTAACCTAGCTGATCACAAGTGGTTTCTTAATTAGGGGAAAAAAAACTTGGTGAATTAAACATATACATCATTCCTGGCAATACTAGCACCCTACTACTCCCCCCCCCCAATATATTGTTCATGTCTCACATTTGCTCAAGCTGTCTTCCTCATTGGAATCCATACTATCTTTCTCTACCTTAAAAATGCTTCCCATCCTCCAAGGATTAGAGTTAAATCCAACTTCCTCCAGGAAGATTCCTTGAGCTACTAGTACTTTCAACGATCTCTCCCTCCTCTGAATTCCTACATCTCCTACATGGAATCAGTATCACTTTGCTTAGCACTTGATTATCGAGTATTTGATCTCTATTTAGATTGCAATAATAATACCCTATATTTGTGTTATGCTTGACAGCTTCATCATATTTCTGCATGCATTATGGTAAATGTTCCCATTTTATAGATGAGAAAACTGAAGTATGGAGTGCTTCACTGGCTTGATTGAGTTTGTCTAATGAGAGTCAGCCTTGAACCTGGGTCTTCTGAAGACAAATCCAGTATTCTTTCACATACGCCATGCTAACTTTTTGGTGTTCCAGGACAGGGGCTGTTTCTTGCTTCTCTTGTATAGCTCAGTACTAGACATGCAATAGAGACATAGATCAGGACAGCTGAGATGGCCCTGTAGGCGCTTAATATATGCTTGTTGAATGAATGCAGACTGACTGAGCCCACATTTTGCTAAAGATGCAAGATTTGTCATCATCGCCTGATTCCTCCCTCAGTCAACACAAGGATGGGAGAAGAGTAATTTACAAGGCTGTAGTAGGCACCTGGGTGTTTTATGTAATCAAAGGGATACTTCCTCTCTTCCTTTCTTTCACTGTTGACATGGTTACAAAATCTTATTATTAGCCCAGAGGATAGGGTAATAGGACACGACATTCACATTGTCACTGTTTTAAAGAGCTGCGGCACTTCTGGAGAACAATCTGTTTATTGTGGAGATAATGCCGCCTGTGCATCAGATACATCCTTTCTCTGGTCTCATCCCTCCTCCTCATTTCTCCATTCTGGGGGAGAGGTGTTTGTATAAGGGAAGGAGGGGAGGGGCTCCTTGTTTTCTCCTTTGCCAGGTTCTGCCTTTACCTCTCCCTCTCCTTGGATGGAAAGAGCATTCTCATTGGTCACCTGTGACCCCAGAGGGAGGCTTGGATAGGAACGGCTTCAGGTGAGGATAAAAGAGTGGAGGGATTGGGCTGACTCATAAAAAAGAGAGAGATAAATCGAGATAAAATTGTTTCCAAATTGAATGTTTTTCACTATTTTCTGTGTGGTGTCTGCAGTGCTCTAAGATTATTCCCTCTCGGGGGCTTCAGAAAAGCTGTAAATAGAATGAATTGCTTTTAAGGATAGACTCTGGTAGTTCCTTCTCAAGAAAATATATGCTAATGCATGTAGACTCTCATTATTGGGGAGACCTATGGACCAGCTCTTTTATGTCTATGAAGAGCAGGTTTCTGATTGCTAGTATTTTGCCAAAGTCTTTGTCATGCGTGGGCTGAATATCTAGCAGAGGAAGACAGAATGGAAACTCACTGGCCCACTGGAACTCTCCTAGGCAGGTGTTTAAAATTGTATCTCTACTCATCCAAGGAAAGGGATAAAGTGAGGCAGAAACAGGAAAACACTGACACCAGCAACTGCCCCCTCCAAAGGCTAAGGGAAGTGACAAGCCAGTTCTCTTTCCTTTCCTTGGAAAAGATCCCGAGGAAGTGGAGGGGGAAAGGGGACAAGAAAAGTTTGGAATCCTGAGACAGTCTTTATTTATGGTCCAGGGGACAAGTGCTACATTTGGAGTCAAAGGAGCTGGGTTCAAATCCTATTCTCCAAGTTACTATGTGATCTTAGACAGGGCACTTAACTCTCTGAACCTTGCCTTCCTCATCTGAAAACCGAGTGGATTGGATTTAGATAATATCTAAAAGTCCTTCCCATCCCAAGGCTATGAGTGATTCAGCAGGTCCTCCCTGAATGTGCCATCCAAACTCAACATCCTTGGGAATCCTCCCCTGTCCAGAAGGTGGCAGCAGGCTACATAGAGAAGCTGCCCTGCTCAGCCCTTTGGGTGTCCTGGCAAGGGGGGGCTGGCCGTGGCTCAGCCTCACCTGACTGCTCCAAGGCTGCTTTAGTTTGAGGAAAGGGGGTTAAGTATTCCTCTGCTTTGCAAGGAAAGCAGTCAACAAATGAGATATCAAACACAGCTTCGCATGTAAGAGATCAGTCTCTAAAACGTACACACATGCCGGCGCTCTGCTGGAGATCCCTGGCTCTACAGCTTCATTTATGATTCATAAATACTTTTGCACACACACACACACACACACACACAAGCACACACATATACATGCAGACACTTATGAAATTTATGAAACACACACACACACACACACACACAGCCCACAACCTCCAAAGGAATTCTGTACTGTATCATCTGCATTCAGATGCAACTTAATGGAAAAAAAAAACCTGAAGATGTTTTTTAAAAAAGGAAAAAAAGATAGCTCCGAGGAGCTCTCTCTTTGAAGTACTTAGATCTGGGGAGGTTGGCAATTGATGACTTGTCTTGAGGATAGCTCTCTGAAGGTATTTTTCTAGCCATAGAGAATTTCACTGGCTTTAGTTCACTTGCTGTTAGGATTGGTTGAAGACAACAGAGACAGTACAATCATTCCTCTGGATGACAGATATGTAAGAGGATTAGAAATGATTTCATTGGTTAAAAGGAACTCTCTATGAGGAAATTCTCTCTATCAATGCAGACTGGAACCTTCTCTCCTAGAAATGTTTAGTTTTACAGAGTTGCCTAAGGGAGATTAAATAACTTGCCTAAGTCAATGGAGACAGTATGCATGATAAGCAGGATTTGAACCCAGGTCCTCCTAATACTGAGCTCTCCAGCTACAATGCCATCAGGTTGACTGGATAATTGCTTGTATAAAAGATGTTTTCTTTGTCTCATTTTATTGCTGTCTATGAAATGGCCCTACATGTTTTAGGGGCCTTGTGGGAATGTGCTGAGGGGGAAAGATCCTGGGACATGTTCTTGATCAGTGAAATGCATGTGCGGTCAATCACACTGTCACCCCAATCTTTAAATCTGGGGGAACTACTGATTTTAGAAAAGGACTTGTCAATTAAATGATGACCTATTGGTTGACCTTAATGCTTTGCTTGATAAGCTTCTAAATTAGTCCCCAGAGGTCAAGGGAAACAGGATGAGATATTTTCTCATCTATTCCTCAAGTAGTTCAGTTAATCAACTTTAAGGAATCTGGTAGTGAAAACTTTGAGCTTCTTGAGCCTGGTGATGTAGAGAAAGACATACATTTTGCTCTGTATTAGAAGTCCTGAACCTGAGGAATTTGGCTTGGCCCCTCCTACTCTCCAAGCAGGTCATGAATATGCATCTTTCTAGAGTGCAGTAAGTCACCAGCAAGGTAGTGCTGGATCTAATTGATTTGAAATGCATCAGCCAAGCCCTATGCCCAAGCTGCCTTGCCCGAGTGCAGCAAGTGCATTGTGCTGGAAAAAGGGAATTACTCTTGACACCAGGATTATATCTCTGCCCAAGGCATCAATATTCTATTAAAGATGTGGAACAATATAACACTAATTATCAATTGAGGAGCTCCATTACAAGGAAGAGAAAAAACAGAGGTTTGATTTCACTTTCTGGATTAATGACACCCCCCTCCAATGATTTTATGTTCCCCATTTGGGCCTCATGCATAAATCCATGATCACATGGCAGGGAAATATTTAGAAAAAAATGTGTTGCCTCCTCCAAAAGACCAAGGCAAAGACAGCTTACATCTGTCTGTGTGTATTGGGAATGGTATCTTCATAGCCCAGTGGAAGGCAATGAGTTGTCCTCTTTCATTTTACTTTGACCTAAAATGACCTAATGAATTACCTTGATCCAACCAGAAAGCAGTCCAAATTGCCAAACCAATCTTATCTGATTCCCTGGTGACAAGGAGTTCAACTCCCACCCATTGACAGCTTTGCCTTTCTGGGAAAAAACCTCCAGCAACATTGAGTTTCTGATAAAGGTGGAGGGATAATGGAAATATCTAGCATTTATATATCTCCTTAAGGTTTATAAACCATTTGATATGAATCATCTCATTTAATCTTCACAATGACCTTGGACCTAGATTACCTAGATATACCCATTTTATAAGAAACTGAGGCCAAGAGAAGTTATATGATATTCCTAGAATCACATAGTGTCTGAGACAGGATTTCAAGGCAGGATCTTACTGACAATGCACAGAGGGAATTGAATTTTTTGGGATGATCCCTATATCTCCCCTTTTCCCCTTCAGTCTCTCCCCTTCAGATTTAGGAATAAGGATGACATTGATCTGCCTTTTTGCAAGAAAGGAATTGGGGGGTGGGTAGGGATCCAATAGTCAACATCAAAGGGACAGCAATTTGGGCAGGTTGAGGCTAGAAAGTTCTTGCAGATTCCACATGTGGAAAAGAGTACTGCAGACTTCACATCCACTTTGGCCAAGACTGTGTAGTGCTGTCCTAGGTACTATCCATGGTTAAATGGAAAAGGTCTCAGTATTTCTCTCCTGGGATCTTCTATTTTAAAATAGCATATTTTATCCACACTCAACAGAATTATCCTCTCTGCTTTGAGCTATATTGGAGGAATAGGGAGAGCTGAGTGATATGATAGGTACTAATTTTGCTTTGTCCCACTAACTTACTTTCTTTTTTTTTTTATGTAGGTAGGTGGCACAGGAAATGTAGTGATAGACTTGGAGAAAACAAAACCAGTTCATATCCTGTCTAAGAGATCTACTAACTATGTGAGCTTGGCCAATCCTCCAACCTCTCCTAGTCTCAGTTTCCTCATCTATAAAATGGTTACAATAATAATATCTACCTTCCAGGGCTGTTTTGAATATCAAATGAGATAACTAATTTAAAACACTTTGCAAATCTTAAAGCATCTGTCCCTTGTAAATTGTAAAGTCATATGTAAATGTCAGCTATTATAATTATTATTCTCCATGTAATCTTTCTTTTGTTGATGACTTCTTTGGGTAATGACTCTCAAATAGACTTCTCTTGTCCTCAGTTTTCTCCTGAGTTTCAGAGTATCATCTCCAGTAATACAAAGCATCCCCAAAGTCTTAATGTAATTTTAAGCTTTTATAATTTTTTATATTTACTTATAAGTAAATTGTATATAGCTTGTAAGTTATATACAAATCTTATTGGGTATCTCCACTTGAATATTTGCATCAGCACTTCAAGTTCAACATTTTCTGTTTGAATCAGAGGATCTGGGTTTGAATACTGGTTGTGAGACTAATTAAATGTGTGAGTAGATAAAGGTTCTTTTCCTCAATGGGCCTCAATTTTCTCCTCTGTAAAAGAAATGGTTGACATCAATAATCTCTAAAATCCCTTGCTGTCCTCTATGATCCTTTATTCTTGGCTTCCTCATTTTTCCTAATGACCCCAAGATTTTCCCAGATCAATTAAGCTCAAAATAATTTTTATACTTCCCTCTTCCTGAACTCCCACTCCAAATCCAATTAGTTATCATTGATTCTTCTTTTGAAGAGGCAAAATGTTTTTTCTTCCTTTGCTTGCAGGTAGGCATCAAGACACCCTGAAGGAGAATCAGAAGGCAGCATGTGCCAGGTAGATCATACCAATCCT
The DNA here is from genome assembly GCF_902635505.1 of Sarcophilus harrisii. Taxonomy (NCBI): domain Eukaryota; kingdom Metazoa; phylum Chordata; class Mammalia; order Dasyuromorphia; family Dasyuridae; genus Sarcophilus; species Sarcophilus harrisii. The sequence goes on from NC_045428.1 coordinate 493,555,491, forward strand.
ACCATCTCTGTCACCATATTCCCTCAAATCTTGTTAGAATCATCCCAGTTTCCTTTACCCAAGAATCCTGGATATACTAGCCCATCTTTCATAGCCCTCATCCATAAGCATGCCCTACCCTCTCAATAGTTAAGGCTGCTAAAAGCTCTGACCACCAAAATTCTCAGTACTGCCAACTGGTTCAAGAACAACAGATAGAGTTTTGCTATTTAATAGTTTTATTTCCAATTATATGTAAAACAACTTTTCACATTTGTTTTTAAAACTTTGAGTTCTAGATTTTCTCCTTTCCTCCCCTTCATGCCTCATTGAAAAGGCACATTCAGCTATGAATACTTATCATCATGAATACTTAAAACTCCTCTATTTTGATGAATCAATGAATTTCCACCTTTTCCTGTAAAGGAGTATACTCAGTTTGCTGGGTAGGTGATTCTTGATTGTAATTCTATTTCCATTGCTGTCTATAATATCACATTCCAAGTCCTGTAATTCTTTAATGTAGAAGCTACTACATCTTGTGTTATTCTGGCTATGGTTCCAATATACCTGAATTGTTTCTTTCTGGATGTTTCCAATATTTTCTCCTTGACCTGGGAGTTCCAGAATTTGGCTGTAATATTCCTGGAAGTTTTCATCTTGGGATCTCTTTTAGGAAGTGATCAGTGGATTCTCTCAATTTTTATTTTATCATCTGGTTCTAGAATATCAGAACAGTTTGTCCTGATAATTTCTTGAAAGATGGGGCTTTTTTTTAATCATGGCTTTCATGTAGACCAATAATTTTTAGATCATCTCTCTTGGATCTATTTTTCAGGTCAGTTGTTTTTCCAATGAGATATTTCACATAGTTTTCTATTTTTTAATCCTTTGATTTTGTTTTATTGTTTCTTGATTTCTCAAAGTCATTAGCTTCCATTTCCCTAATTCTAATTTTTAAGGAATTATCTTCCTTGATGAAATTTTGCACGTCCTTTCCCATTTGGCCAATTTTGCTTTTTAAGTCATTCTCCTTATTAGCTTTTAGTATTTCCTTTTATATCACTCTCCTTTTTCTTCCCAATTTTTCATCTGTCTTTCTTTTCTTGATTTTCAAAATCCTTTTGAGCTCTTCCATGGCCTGAGACCAATTCTTATTTTTCTTGAAAGTTTTGGATGTAGCAACTTTGACTTTATCTTCTTGATCTTCCTTGTCCCATAATAACTTTCCATGGATAGGATATTTTTCTGTTTCTGCATTTTACCAGCTGATTATTTAGCTTTTCACTCTTTATTGACATAGGTCTCTGTTTCCAGGGTGAAGGGTATAATATCAGGGGTTTGTGCAGCTAATTTCAGAGATCCTTCTGGGGAAATGATGATAAGCACTCTTTTCCACCCTTTAATGGTAAAGAGGGTTCCCACTCCACTGTGGCTATAAATTCTAGTGTGATAAAGCAAAAGATGGAGGCTTCCCCAGGACCTTTTTCTAAACCTGCTGTTCAACCCCCTTAATATCTAAGAGCTGAGATCTCCAGAAGCTGCTGCTATTGTTGTTACTGAAAATGGTTTCCCAAGATCCTCTTAGTTTTCAAGACATCTTTGGTGTCTCTTGAACGAGAAGTCTGGAAACAGTCAGGGAAACACATTTCTGTTTTCCTGGCACCTGGGCTAGGGTGTGGCTGTGCACCATGGTGTAGAGACTATGTCCCTAGACTATGTACTGGTCTCCCACCCTGGTGCAAAAGAGCTTTCCTACTGATCTTCTAAGTTATCTTAGGCTGGAAAATGTTCCATTCAGTTTTTTTTTTTGGTATGTTCTGATACTCTAAAATTTGTTTAGAATCATTTTTAAAGGAATTTGGAAGAGCTTGGGCAAGTACCTTCCTTGGTTTTGCCATTTGGACTCCATTCCCCAACCCACTTACTCCCCAAAGATAGAATTTTGAATGGAAATGACACTAAATAAGATGTATTACCATCTGCCTTGCTGCTATACCTTAAGTTTCACTGGACTTTTTCATGAAGCTTGCCTCTGAGGTGGAGTATAGTAGAAATAAAAAGAATTCTTATACTGAAGTCAGTAGACCTAGATTGGAATACAAGTCCTAGCATTTACTCTATGTGACATTAGATACATCACTTCTGTTCCTCAGTTTCTTAATCTTTAAGATATAGGGCTTGGATTGGATGGCCTTGAGGGCCCCTTCTAGTCCTAAACCTATGATCCTATGAAACATCCTATATATGTTAGTAGTTATCCTACTGTTAAAATGTGAGTTTATGCTATGCACACCCAGATAAAGAACTAAGAACTTCAAATGCATATCAAATCTCACTATTTTCACTTATTTTTGTGTGATTTTGTAATTTTTGATCTGTTTCTCCTTTCACAACTATGACTAATCTGGAAATATATTTTACATGATTGTATATATATATATCCTAGATCCAATTGTTCACCATTTTTAGAAAGAAATGGAGGGAGAGAGAAAAATTTGGAACTCAAAATTTTATAAAACTGAATGTTAAAATTGTATTTACGTATAATTGAGGAAAAATAAAATGCTATTTATAATTTTATTTTGAAGTTTGACTTTTCTGTTTGTATCTCCAGTATTTGGCACATTCTCCATACTTAGTAAGATCTTAATAAATTACATTTTGTTCATTTACTCATTCATTCTAGTCCCATTGTTTTGATCCATGCCTCTATTACTCCATCCCAGGATGACTGTAACAGTTTCCCTGCCTCTAGTCAATCTACCCTTAATGCTGTTGTCCAATTAATCTTCCAAAAATGTTATTTTGCATATTTTCTAACTCTTGATTTCTTTACCTCCACTAGTCAAAAATCATTTAATGATTCTCCATTGCCTACCAAGGAAATTCAGACACGAGACTTACATTCAAAGCTATCCACAGATGGACTGTAACCTTGGATAAGTCAAAACTTCTTTGGATATCCATTCATTTATTTAAGGGGCTTAGAGTAGATGATTTCTAAAGCCCCTCCTAGTTCTCAGTTCAGTGGCATTATCATTCTTGTCTTATGTCCAACCACTAATCATTTTTTTTAACTTTCCTTTCTGACCAAAATAAGCTATTCACTCTCCCCTAAAGAAATCTTGAGATTTCCAGTGTCTATGTTTCTGCTCCCACTATTTCCACATCTTTGTAATGTCTTTCCCCTTTCTCTTAACCTAATCCAAAGCCTACTCATCCTTTAAGACCTGGTTCAAAACCTTCCTTCCCTGTGAAAACTTTCCTGGTCATCTCAGCCCACAAAGATACTTCCCCTTCCTGAACTCATGGTATTTATGGTCTGTGCACCTAATTGGGTACTTAATCATGTCCTGACTTGTGACATCCCTTGTACTGTTGTTTTTTGTATTGTTGCATCGTTTTTCATGCATTTATGTCTTATTTCCCCAAATAATCACAAACTGTATAAAGGTAAGAAATATATCTCATGCTTCTTAGCCTTTTCCATATCATCCACACATACTAAGCAGGGCATTTAATTGGAAAAGACACTGAATCTGGATTTCAATCTTGGCTCTAATATTTACCAGTTGTGTAATTTGAAACTCATCTTTTACTCTAAGCCTTTTACTCTAAGCCTATTTTCATGTGTAAAATGGTGGTGTTGACATATGGACTACATATCTCAGAGATTTGGCATAGGAATCAAATGAAATATGATATATAAAGGTAACTTATAATGTAATAGAGGTCCCTTAAGTCTGATCTTCCCAGTTACTCCCCTCAAATTCTAGGTAATTTGTGGATCAGAATTTCCTCCAAACCTATAGGTAACAAGTCCTCACAAATTTTTTACTTTTACCATTTAGGTACTGGTAATACCTTTTTACTAGCCAAATTATATTAATTAAGAAATATGGCAAATAAAGCAGCAACAGAACATTTTCCCATAAGCCTTGAGCTTATTCTGTTATGAATTTATAGTGAGAAGAGTAGACCACCATAGGAAAGTCTATTATACAGGTACTACAACACCCACTAAGGATGTTGTGGTTACAGCACTTTCAATTCTTAACCATTTCAAATATTCTCTGAACCTACTGTGATTAATAAGTCTCTCCTCTGCAAAGGAGTGACTGCATACTTGCTCTGTATGCCTGCTTTTTTAGCTTCCTTTTCTACATCTCCTAAAGTCCTCATGCCAGGTACTATCTTCAGAGCCACTTAGAACTCTGATCTTTATTTCATGGTGTCTTTTCTGTGTCATGGGCTGCTATGGAAATCTGGCAAAGTTATGGAGTGCTTTTTTGAGTAATAATATTAAATGCATAAAATAAAATAAATAACTTCACAAAAGAAATAAATTATGCTGAAATAAGGATAATTTTTCCCATCCAGATATATGGATCCCCTGAAATCTATCCATGGATGCCAGAGACCACTAGAGAACTTTTGCTCTCACTATATGCTTTTTTCCCTGTATAGAGGACTCCAACTTTTCTTAGTGAGCTTTCTAAGCCAATAGTTATGAGAGTTTCTTAGGCTTTCTCAAACTTTTCAAATGCTGAATCAGTCAAGTTGTACCTGAAGTTACAGAGATCTGAATTGAGAACAGGTCTATACTTTAAATTCTTAGATTTTATTTGCTTCTTTTCAGAGTTTTTCTATTATTATATTAAATTCTCTACTGAACTAAACTGCCTTTTCCTCTAATTTTTCTGCTAACATCTCCCAGTTAAACAATTACCTAACTTATGACTAAAAATCCATATCAACTTTTAGGATATACCACGTTTCATGTCTGAATTAAATCACTATAGGGCTCAACCTCCTTAAAGAGAATAATAAGTCTTATGAAAACCTGGAGCTAAGAAACATCTCTAAATCAGCATCTCTGCCCTATATGAATAGCAATGGTTGTACTGTCTAGAGAAAGCAGAAAGTCAGTTGATATTTGTCCCACTTCCCTCTACCAACACATCTGTGTGGTATCTCTCAATTCTACCTACATAAAGTAATATAAAAGTACAATGATATTATTTAATAACATATTTAATAAATTTTGTGGGCTAATTATTGGCATGAACGAGATCAAGCCTATTTTATCATCTGTAAAATGAGGATACCTGCCTGTCTACCTCACAAAGTTTTTACAAGGATCAAGGGAGATTATAGAAGTGAAGATGCCTTAAAAATTACAAAGTAGCAATAGAAAGGTTACATGTTTGCAAGACCAATGCCTCCTTTATGGTAGTTTACTTTGCTGTTGAAACACAGGTTTAACACAGGTCAGAGCCACACTCTTTACACATGAATTCGTTCAGACTAACTTGAATCCAGTTCACATTAGTGTCCACTGCCCTCACCTTGACTAGCCCTGGGTTGCCTGCAGTATCTTTCCTGCTGCCCTCCTCCCCCATGACACAGACCAGGGGGTTTCTCCCAGGATTCCAGGGTTCCGAGAAACATGTGAGAGAAGACCATTGCCCAGAGCCCTGGTCTGTAAACAAACACTAACGCTCACAAAGTAAGGGAAAATGGGATTGTCCTCCAGACACTGCAGGAGTAGATTTCCCAGGCAGAAGAGATATGAAATGAGATGTTTATCACTCTTTCCTCAGAGATACAGCTCTATATTAAAATTCCTCAGCTGTCTGAGAAGCACCCACTTCAATAATACCTAGCATAAGCAGAGGCCATCGCCGTGGACTTTAGAATGCAGGAACACACTCACCTCCTGATGAGAGGGATGGTTCCCTTGTAGTGTAAGCTGCTATATTCCATCCAGGGTGCGGGCACCTCTGCAATGATTGAGCAAGACTTGGCAGCAGCTGGGACAGTTCTGAACTAGGCTGTCACTATCATTGGAGCATTCACATTTAGACACTGAAACACTTACTAAATTATTTCCTGCATCTCAAAATAAGCACTGAAGGTTCAGCAGGCTGCCACAAGGTATTCATTCACCCATCAAACAAGTATCCTAGTGGGTTACGCTCCCCCTGGACTCAGGGAACTCTACAAGGTGCACTGGTGTTCCAAAGAACAAGGGAAAAGCAGAATCCTTGCTTTCCAAGCTCTTACATACTGAACAGGAGGATATATGCACCAACAGGCGCACACACACACACGCGCACACACACACACATGACTGAAGGACATTTGCAAAACAGCAATAGATTAAACCTGACATAAGAACCACCAAACTCAGAAGTTAATCAGGGAGGACTTCCTGGAGAAGGAAAATAAACATATAAAAGGGATTTTTCAGAGAAGTGACAGGAATAAAAATCAAATTCACATTCTTTTCTATTCTCTAAGCACAGAACTAATGAGAGTTGACTTTTGAACAACACCTTGTACAAGTATAGTGTAATATTTTGGAAAACAGTTTGGATTTAGGGTTAAGAGATCCCAGTTCAAATCCTAACTCAATTACTTCTATGACCTTGGACAGATCATTTCATCTCTCCCAACCTCAGTTGCTTCATTTGAAAAATGAAGTATGATGAATGTTAAATTTTTTAAAGGCATGTATTAAGTGCCAGAAAGTTTGCTAACAGCTTTACAAATATTATCTCTTTGATTTTCACAACATACCTAAAATATAGGTGTTATTATTATTACCTTCATTTTCAGCTGGAGAAACTGAGGCAGAGACAGAATTGTCCAGGGACACACAGATAGTAAGTGCCTGAGGTCAATTTAAACTCACAACTAGTTAAGCCCTAACTTTACCTCCTGCTCTAAATCCTTTGACCATGAGTTACAAAGTTCATTCAGTGTTTATTAGCTAATTTGATCCTTAGTCCCTTTGATTTATCTAGCACAAATATTATTATTCCTATTTTGGGAAATAGGTTAAGTTTTCTCAGTTAAGGATGATTTATGAAGTGATTTGTCCAGGGTCACAAAAATGGAAAACAATATAGTTAATGCTTGAATTCCAGCTCTTGAAATCAAAACTGCAAGTTCAAATATTTTTCTATAGGATGAATGGAAAATGGCTAATTAAAAGGACATCTATGAAGTCTCCATTCCTATATGTGTATTGTGTGCATGTGTACATGAGCATACATGCACACAAAAACTTCATGGGGCTCTGTTATTCCTTAGAGTCTAGAGATAGAGGAATGATAAGCTTCAAGTGTTTCCTGTCTTTGGAAGGAAATCCTCTCTCTTCAAGTGTTTCTCTTTCAGTCTCAGACCAGCTCTTTGAAAGTAACAGCTTGGCAGTACTCAAGAGCTCTCGCTCTCTGCTTTGCTGGGTCTGAACTTTTAGTGCCTCATTCCAGTGTATTAATCAGATTCATTGACCCTTTATTCATCTTTTCCCTCCATCCCAATTTAAACTTCCTTGATCATCTTCAGGAGAGTCTACAAAGCTGAACAAGTAGGTCTGCATAAGTTAAAGGGAACACATTTGTTTTCCATTCTTGAAAGTTGAAACAGGGGAAAACAGAGTAAGATACAAGGAGGAGGATGTATTATTGGCTTCTTAGAGATCCTTCTCCAATATCAGCCAGATATACAGCACAGATTTTGGCAACCATTAAATCTCTAGCCTAAATCTGGAACTTTGAGTTTTACTCACTATCTATATGTCCTGTCTTGTGAGCAGGGAAGTTTATTCATCTATGAAGTCTCTGAAGTCTCCTGAGTCTCTCTTTCTATAATCTCTCTATTTTTCTATTCTTCTTTTCTGAGGGATAATAAAATCTTTGTTCATAAGGGTTACTCCTAAGTAGAATATAGTGAAGAGAGTGTGTACTTGTTGAAGTCTTTATATTAACTAACTAGATCAACCAATTCTTGGGTGCTTAGGAAGAATCCTGTTCTAATGTCTAATTGTACTACGATGTTATCCTAGGCTCTTGGAGGCTACGCAAATTCTCCCATGCTGGAAAGAATTTGACTGTGGTTTCAAGGACACTGCTATGTCAGAAATGGTCTAGTTAATCACCAGCAAGCAGGCTTGCCATTAGATGATGAATTATTTGTTGGCAAATACCCATAAAACACAGTATAATACAATTATTGCTATTTTATAAATAAAAAAGTGCAATCAGGTGGTATAGTGCATAGCATTCCAGTCCTGGAGTCAAGAAGATTCATCTTCCTCAGTTCAAATCTAAGTTCAGGTACTTAACAGCTGTGTGATCCTAGTTAAGTAACTTGACTAGATTTGCCTCAGTTTTCTCATCTGTTGAATGAGCTGGAAGAAACTCCAGTCTCTTTACCAAGAAAACCTCAAATGGGGTCATCAATAGTTGGACATAATTGAAATGACTGAATGACAATATAGATAAAGAAAGAGGCTATGAGAAATAAAGTGACTTGCTAAGGTCACAAGGTTAGTGAGAGGCAACAACAGGACAACAACTCTATATGTAGGACTTCAAATCTAGTCCTCTTCCTTTTGGGTCTTAGAATCATGTTAAAGCTGGAAGTTACTTCAAAGGTCTTCTCACTAGAGAATGTCAGAGTGGACATAAATCCTAGTCCTTGTGATCTTTTCACTATATTGTGAATGAACCTGGGCATGCAACCAGCATCTAGTTAAGTCAAGGAGAGACATTTAGAACAGAGATGATGGTGAAAAAAAAAAAACAGTCAGTCAAAGATAGTCTTCAAAGCTTGGAAAGCTGGAATGAAGGGATAAGAAGGCTTAACCTAGGAAATTTTCCTTTCTTATAACAGCTGCAGCCAAAAGGCTCCAAAATGAATAAAGGGGATGTGGGAAGGGAGAAAGGAAGAGGAAGAGAGAGCAAATACTCTCCCCATCATTTTCACAGTATGAAGAGGTCACAAATGAAGTCCTAAGTGACAGCTCAGACCAATTTTAAATGTATGGGTGTCAGGTGGCTCTCCTTAAGGTTAGGGCAGACAGGTGTAGTGGACAGGGAAGGCTGAACCCTTTGTAAAGGACAGAGGGGATGGGCCTTAGTAATCCAATATCTTCTCCGGAGCCACCAAGCTCTTCAGCCCCAAATCCATCATTGCAAATGAACCAGGTGACAGGATTAAATATCCCCTAATTGCAACCCCCTGGGGGGAGCTGTGCCAGCTGTCGCCTCCACATGCCTAGCCCAGCAGATGGGAGATCAGATATCAAAGGGCAACCCCTTATGGCATAGGAGGCAGCCAGGGTCCCAGACATCTGGGCTAAGATAGATAAGAGTGTCAGAGGTCAAATCTCAGGGTGTCCTGTAAATTCAAAGGTATTGACATTGTTTTAGGCTGCTAAGTCCTAAAGAGTTGCTGGGAGGACCTCTTCCCCCACCATCCCTGCAGGGTGGTCTTCAACACCTCCTAGTTAGAGTCCATGATAATCTTATTCCCCAGATCTGTATAGAACACAGACATGGAATTAGCTTCTAACTCCTTTTGCTCCTCTCCTTCCACCTTTTTTCTCTTTGGCAGATGTGGCTGAGGATAAAATTCTATCACAGGGATACTAATGCAATATCTATACATACACACAAATCAACTTGTCCAATCCCCTCTCTCTAGATAGTCTGGCACTTACCATAAATGAACAATTTCTTTCTTCCATTAGAGGCAACTAGATGGTATTAGACCTTGTATCACTGAGTAACAAAAGTTTAGACTCAGTCTTAGAAACTTGCTAGCTGTATGAGTCTAGGCAAATAATTTAACTTCTGTCCACCTCAGTTTCCTCACCTGTAAAATTGCAGTAATAATAATACATACCTCCCAGGATTGTTGTGAAGATCAAATTAGATAATATTTATAAAGCATTTTACAATTCTTTTTTTTTTTTTTTTTTTTTTTTTTTGCTTTTTGCTAAGGCAATTGAGGTTAAGTGACTTGCCCAGGGTCACACAGCTAAGAAGTGTTAAGTGTCTGAGACCAGATTTGAACTCAGGTCCTCCTGACTTCAGGGCTAGTGCTCTATCTACTGCACTCATCTAGCTGCCCCTTCATTTTACAATTCTTAAAGCATTATATAAATATTTTAGTCCCCAGAATTGTAGCAACACAACTTCCTTTAGTCATGTGTTCTAGCTTTTTACTTTGCAAGAACCAGGATGTACAACTATTCTCCATTTCTCCAGGGAGAAAAGAAGTTGGGATTAATCTATAGCTTGAGAGATGGGTGTTAGATTTGAGTAAGGTTTATTGGCACTAGAATTGATATGGGTGTATCATTTCCTTTCTTGGTGTTTAAAAGATAGTTGAGGTTTCATTCATGTGGACTGAATTACACGGGGACCTGCCTAGAGAAAGAGAAAGGGAGCTACACACTATATGAATCAATAATAGCAATAGCACACTTTTCTAGGCTACTTTAATGTTAACAAATATACTTTCTTTATGACAGATCAGCTAAGTAAATAAACAAAATATTTGATGAGCAGCAGTAAAATATAATGGATAGAGTCCCAGAAATGGACTCAGGATGATTTGAGTTCAAATCTTATTTTATATACTTACTTGACTTTTTGAGTATGGGAGTATCACTTAAAGTTTCAGACCTTCAGTTTCTTCATTTGTAGAATGGGAGTGATGATAGCATCCATCACATAGCACTGCTGTAAGGATAAAATTAAAATATATAAAGCATTTTGCAAACATTGAACTTCTATATGTCAATTATTTTTGCCCCCACTTTATTATGAAACTGAGAATAGGTTAAATAACTTAGTGTCTTCTAGTCACACCTAAGATCTTACCTCAATTCAACCCTTACCACAAATAGTACTCAGCCTAGAATCATTAGAAATCAGTATGTGAGGGTGTGTAGGAACAATGCATTCTTTCCTATGTGAAAAGAATCCATCCCTTAAGAACTCACTATTTGACAAAAATTGCTGGAAAAATTAGAAAATAGTTTGACAAACCTAAGAAGTATATGAACACAATCACAAAACAGTTCTCACTCAAATAAAATCTGATCTAAATAACTGAAAAAATATCAATTGTTCATGTCAAGGCCAAGCTAATATAATAAAAATGACAATATTACCTAAATTGGTCTACTTGTTCAGTGCCATACCAATTAAATTGACAAAAATTACTTTATACAACTAGAAAAATAATAACAAAATTCATCTGGAAGAAAAAAAGTCAAGAATATAAAAGGAATTCATGAAAAAAAATATAATGGGTGGTGGCTTAGCAGGACTAGACCTAACACTATATTATAAAGCAATAATCATCAATACTATTTGGTACTAACTAAGAAACAGAGTGGTGGATTAGTGGAGCAAGTTAGATATACATGAAATGATAATCAAAGTCTGGAGTATTTTAGTATTTGATAAACCCCCAAATGGGATAAGAATTCACTATTTGACAAAACTTGCTGGGAAAACTGGAAAATAATGTCAGAAACTCAACATAGATCTACATCTCACACCCCATGCTAAAATAAGATTAAAATGGGTACATTAATTGGGCATAAAGAGTAATACCATAAGCAAATTAGGAGAGCAAGGGATCTGTCAAATCTTTGGAAAAGAGAGCAACTTATCACCAAAAAAAAAGAACTAGAGAACATTATGAAAGACAAAATGGACAAATCTGATTATTTTAAATTAAAAAGGGTTTGCACAAACAAAACCAACAGAAATAAGATTAAAAGGGAAGTACTAAGTTGGGGAAAATTTTTTACACCCAGTGTTTTTGATAAAGGTCTCATTTCTAAAATATATAAAGAACTGTTTCAAATTTATAAGAATAAAAGTCACTCCCCAATTGATAAATGATCAAAAGATATGAAGACAATTTTCAGATGATGAAATTAAAGCCATCTATAATCATATGAAAAATGCTCTAAAACACTATTGATTAGAGAAATGCAAATTAAAACAACTCTGAAGTACCACCTCACATCTCTCAGATTGGCTAAGATGACAGGAAAAGATAATGATAAATGTTGGCGAAGATGTGGGAAAACTAGGATACTAATGCATTGTTCATGGAGCTATGAAATGATCCATCCATTCTGGAGAGCAATTTGGAACTATGCCCAAAGGGCAATCAAATTGCATACCCTTGGATTTAGCAGTGACTCTACTGCTGAATCTTACAGATCCCAAAGAGATCTTTAAAAAGGAAAATTGTTTGTAGCACATGTGCAAAAATGTTTATGGCAGCCCTTTTTGTAGTGGCAAGGAAATGAAAACTGAGTGGATGCCCATCAGTTGGGGAATAGGTGAATAAGTTATGGCACATGAATGTTATGGAATATTATTTTTCTATAAGAAAGAATCAGCAAATAATTTCAAAAAGGCCTGGAGAGACTTATAAGATCTGATGTTAAGTGAAGTGAGTAGAACCAAGACAACATTGTACACAATAACAAGAAGGTTATGTGATGAACAACTCTAATGGACATTGTTATTTTTCAATAATAAGGTGATTCAGGCCAATTCCATTATACTTGTGATGGAGTTATCTAAATACAGAAAGAAAACTATGGAGACTGAATGTGGATCACAACATAATATTTTCACCTTTTTGATGTTGTTTGCTTGCTTTTTTTCTTTTTCTCATTTTTTTCCTTTTTGATTTGAGTTTTCTTGTGCAGCATGATAAATGTGGAAATGTATATAGAAGAATTGCATATGTTTAACACATATTGGATTACTTGATGTCTAGGGAAGGGATGGGAGAAAGGGAAAGAGAAAAACTTGGAATGCAAAATTTTTGCAAGGGTGAATGTTGAAAACTATTTTTGCATATGCTTTGAAAATAAAAAGCTATTATTATTTTTTTAAATTGTGACAATAAAAAAAAAGAACTGAAAAAATACTGCTTGGTTAGTTGTTGTCCTTTATTCTCAAAGAGGACCAAAATGACATCATCATCTTAGAGTCAAGTTAGCATCTCCAGCTCTGGATAATCAGTCCAATAGGAACTCAGAATGTTCAGCCACAGGCTGGGCACAAATATACTTATGAACAGTTGGGATAGATTCTCTAACTTTGTGAATCTTACATTTCTTCTGAACTAATTCTCTTTTGCTTTGCTCAGAGAACACAGCACCATCTCTAATGAGGTCCAGTGTCTCCCATATTATAGAATTGATTCTAAAATTTTTCAGAGAGACTGTCCTTGTATCACTTTTTCTGACCACTTTGTGAGCACTTCCTCTGTATGAATTCTTCATAAAATAGTCTTTTTGAGAAGCATACAATTGATATTATAACAATATGGCAAAAATTCTAATGTCAATAGCAAAGTGCAGTTTCCTTGCTCAGTCCAGAGCAGTACTAGGGTGGAGGGAACCTCATGGAGGAGGCCTCCCTGAGGCCCAGGTTGTCAGTAAACAGACAATACAAAGACTGTGTTGGGTCTTGCATTAAGAAGATTGCAAAAGTCAAACAGCCTAGCCCAGTGCTAGATCTAGAGGTAGAATTACTCTCGCTATGACCTTTACAATCACAATTTTATTGAATAGGATGGTTTCCCAGAGGGGCTGTGCAGAAGATATTGCAATCTTATTTTTCCCCTGGGTGTCCAGTTGGGTCTGAGAGAAGAGTGAGGAGGAAAGCTAAGCAATCTAGGAAGGGTTATTCTAAATGAGTTGAATGATCTCCCTGATCCTGTCCACAATCATCAGCTGGGCCTCTCTGCATATGAGTGTGCTGCTCTTTGGGAATTTGTTTTTGTTATTCAGCCATGTCCAATTCTTTATGATCCATTTGAGGTTTTCTTAACAAAGACATCCGAGAGGTGAAACATTTTCTTCTCCAGCTCATTTTACAGAGGAAGAAACTGAGGCAAACAGGGTTAAGTGTCTTGCCTAGAGTCATGCTATTACCAAGTATCTGTGATTAAATCTGAACTCTTGAAGATGAATTTTCCTGATTCCAGACCCGACACTCTGTGAACTAAGGTCCCACCTAGCTGCCCACCTAGCTCCACTTTAGAAACACTCCAGTAAACATTTATTTCACCATCATGGACTCATGAGAATCTAGTTATATATATATTGTATAATATAACATATTATATATATATATATATATATATAATATATATATTAGAGTCAGAAGAATTAGGTTTTTAGATAATTAGATTAGATAAATATTAAATAAATAAATTAGATAAATTTCTGGAATGTATTATATTACTTTGGGCACAGACCTTTTTGTACCTCAATTTCTTCATCTATAAAGTGGGAATAATGCATTATCCACTTCATAGCACAATGCTAAGAATGATTTTTTTTAAAACTCTAAAATACTCTATATTCAAGCAATTGTGTTTGCTGATGACCAACTTTGCCAAAACCTCATAGAAATATTTTTGCAATGTAGATACAGATTGCTTTTGTCCTTATTGGATGATTTTATCAATGGTTAAGGTAGTCTACAATTCTGAGATGTGTTGAGCTATTGCTAATTAAAGAAACATTCCTGAAACTTCTCCAGGGTTCTTCTAGATAAAAGGTAGCAACTGAATGCTGGGAACCAGCTGAAGACCAGATAAACTCTGAGTTAAAAGTATATATCCACATACAAATATTATATATATATACAGAAGGAGAGAGAGACAGAGACAGAGACAGAGAGAGAGACAGAAAGAGAGACAGAGAGAGAGAGAGAGAGAGAGAGAGAGAGAGAGAGAGAGAGAGAGAGAGAGAGAGAGAGAGAGAGAGATGCATTAGTCAGGGTTTAGGTTGACAAAATACAAGAAATGGAAAGTAGTAAAGGGTCTCAGAATTATGGGAGTTCCTGAATTGTTCAAAGAAGGGCACCAAGATGGTAAAGGACCTGGAATCCATTGAAAGAATTGGAAATGTTTAATTGGAAGGAGAAAAGACCTAGGAGAGATTTGAAAGCTGTCTTCAAGTATTTTTAAGGGCTGAAATGTGGAGAAGAGATTAGATTTGTTCTATTTGGCCCATGGAGGCAGAACTGAAAGCAATGGGTAGAAGATGACAGGAGAAAAATTTATGATTAATGTCAGAAAATTCTTCATAACAATTAGAACTGTCAGAAAGCTGAATTGGCTACTTTAAGCAATGAATTGTTCTTCCTCCTCGAGGATCTTTAAACAGAGACTGGACACCTTGGTAGATGGAGATTCTTTTAGCGTATGAGTTGGACTAGATGGATCCAGAGGTCGCTTCCAGCTTTCAAATTCTGTGAGTCTATGACTTGGGAGTATGCAATAATGTACAAATTTAATGAAATTTACTTGAACAGATGTGAATCTTTCTTTGATGATTCAGAAACATTTAGGAATTTTTCAGAATTACTGGGTTGTCCTTCCTGACAACAATTCTCATTACACAGTACTATACACAGTAACTTCACCCCAGTTATTAAGTAGATAGCACAGGAACAATTAAATATCAGTTTAATGGTTAATTACTATTACTCCAGTAACTCTGGAGTAGTAGAAGATGCCTTGCATCCTAGAACTGATGCTTTGGACCTTTCTGTATCATCAAATCAGAGGGGAAGCTGAAAATGTAGAGAACATGCTCATTGTGATCCAGCATTCTGCAATATTCCTGAACTCCTTGTCACTAGTTAGCTGAACTGTCAGTCTCATCAGGCTAACCATTGATGTAAATCAACCAATTAAAACAGTCATGATTGGCTTGATGATGAATGATATCAACTAGCCAATGATGTTGGTTTATACCATAGCTGATCTCTAGGGTCTCACTAACAGATTCTTATATGTAGCCCTATCTTGGATCAGTCTTGGACCTCATTTAGGTGGACTTAGTTACTGAAATAAACAGAAGACCCTTAAGATAAGGCAATCTGGTGGAAAGCTGTCCCACACCTGGACCTAAAAAGTTAATTGTATGGAGGAGATGGCTGTCCTTCACTCTTGAAGAGAACCAAAAGAACATCACTATGTTAGAGTAGAGTTTCAGTGTGTCTGACTATGGCTGATCAGACCACTACAGCTCAGAATGCTCTATCACAGGTCAGATACAAATAGTTCCTATGAGGGACTATTTGAGGTGGACTTTTTAACTTTGAGCATTTCATATTTCTTATTATCTAATTCAATTCTGCTTTGCTCAGAGAGAATAGCACCCTCTGTGATGAAAGCATACCATGCTAGGTTCTCTGTCAGTATCTCCTATATCATATAATTGATTCTAAAGTTTTTAAGAGAGACTTTGAGAATTTCTTTATATTGTTTTTTTCTGCCCACCTTGTGAGTTCTTGCCCTGTGTGAGTTCTTCATACAATAATCTTTTTGGCAAGTGTACAGAAGTAACTATATAAGAGGAGTAATCTGGATGGCTCAGTGGATAAAGCATTGGTCTAGGAGTCAGGAAAATCTGAGCCTCTTAGTAGCTGTGTGACCCTAAGCACATAATTTAATCTGTTTACCTTAATCCATTGGAAAAAGAAACGGCAAACCATTCCATAATCTTTGTCAAGAAAATCCCGTGGACAGCATGATGTTCTATGGTCTATGGTGTCATGAAGCATTGGACACAATTGAACAACAATCTATATTAAAAAAAAATTGAATGTTTAAATAAGTTCAATTGGAGAGAGACATGGTTATGCAATAAATATTTTAACAATGGTTTGGAAAATAGCACTACTTAAAAAGAATTTCCATTTCAACATCCCTATGAAGTTGGTGTTATTTTCCGTAGAAATCAAATGATTTTCCCTCATCATATCTCATCATAATATCTCTTCCCATTTTGTGCTTTTGCTCACAACTCACCCTGTCTCTAGAATGGGTTTACAACTATTATTATCTGTTCAAGTTCCTTCCTTCCTTCCAAGCTCAATTTAGATTTCACTTTCTTCATAAAGCTTTTTGGATTTCACTATCTCCTCCCCTCTCTCAAGCTGACTTCTTTTCTAAGCTTCCCTTTTCCTTTACCACCATTTTTTTCTTGCATCACATCTTCAAAATCATTATTTCTATGTCCTCAAGAGTCCCGTTGGCCCTCTACTTCAGGCCTTTATTGCCTCTCACCTGAATAATTACAATAACCTTCTAATTTACTCCCTTTTATCATATGTATTTGATCTCCAATCTATTCTCCATATAGCTCCCAAAATGATTTTCTTAAAACACAGGTCTATACACATCACTTCCTAATTCAATAAACATCAGTAATTCCTTGTTGTGTCTAGGATAAAATATAAAATTCTTCAGTTTGACATTTAAAGCCTTTATAATCTGACTCTAATATAGCTGTGACAGCTAGGTGGTGCAATAACTAGAGCATTTGACTTGGAGTCAGTTCAAATCCTGTTTTAGCAACTGGCTAGTTGTATAACCTGAGGAATTCATTTTAACAACTTTGGGTCTCATTTTCCTCATCTATAAAATTAGGATTTGGATTTGATGGCCTCTAAAAACATATCCAGCTCTAAATCTATGATAGTGATATGATGTTTTTTTTTTTTTTTCAACCCTGTTATATATTACTCCCCTTCCCACATTCTACAGTCCAGCTAGACTTGTTTTCTTGCTGTTACTCACACACATTACTATGTCTATCATCTCCATAACTCTATTCTGGCTATGTCCCTCCTGGAACATATTGCTCAATAAACATTTATTAAGTGCCTACTATGCACTAGGAATTGTACTAATTGTTGAGAGAATACACAAGGAGGCAAAGGACAGTTGCCCTTAAGTAGTTCACAGTTTAATGAGAGAAATAGCAAACAAATATGTTCAAATAAACTGGTGACAAGAAAAAAAATAAGAGAGAGAAAATATTAGAATTAAGATGTTTGGGAAAGACTCCCTGTAGAAGACAGAACTTCAGTTGTGAATTATAAGAGGCCAGAGAAAACAATATTGTAGGAATGGGGGACAGCTAGAGAAAATATTCAAAGTTAAGAATGAATAGAATGGAGTGTCTTGTTCATTTAATAGCAAGCATATCATATCACTAGATCAAAAAATACATGGTAAGAGGGAGCTAAATTGTGAGAGATTTCAAGTGATAATTTGCCCCTGAAGGTAACAGGAAGTCACTGAAGTTCATAAGCCTGGGGGAGAGTAGGACCTACGCTTTATGAAATTCACTTTTGTGGCTGAATGGAGAATGGAATGGAGTGGAGAAAGACTTGAGGTAAGCAGATCAATCAGCATTGCAAGAGCTGAAACATGATAAGATGGAGATCTATACCATAGTGAAGAGGAAAGGGGAATATTTTAAAGAGTGAAAGGTGAAATCAGCAAGCCATGATAACAGATTGTATATGGCAGGATGAGAGATAGTGAGTCAAAAATGACTTTTTAGTTGTAAGCCTATGTGGCTTACAAGAGGACAATGATACTCTCTACAGTAATAGGGAAAATAGTATCAGGGTAGTTTCTGCCTCTTGGAATCCTTATTAATTTTTAATACTTAATAGATTTTGACCCATCTTCTACATGAAACCTTTTCAGAATTTCCCTAGATTTTACCCCTCCCCAAATTATATTGTAAAATATATATATATGCATATATATGTGTGTGTGTGTGTGTGTGTGTGTGTTTATATGTATATAGTAGGTGTCACATCTCTCTAAATTCTAAAACAGGACTTGCTCCCCCATACCCATATTAGCAATTTTGGACCTCAGAGAGGCTAACTGCTACTACTAATGCTCTAAAGGTTTTAAGGGTAACCCTTTTGGGTGGCTATTCCTACTATTACAGTTCCTGAACTCACACTTGTATATTTCCCATTAACAAACCAGATAACTCAATTATATATATATTTTTAATAATTATAACTTTCTATTGACAGAACCCATGCCTTGGTAATTTTTTTTACAACATTATCCCTTGCACTCACTTCAGTTCTGATTTTTCCTCTCCCTCTCTCCATCCCCTCCCCCAGATGGCAGGCAGTCC
Organism: Sarcophilus harrisii; assembly: GCF_902635505.1. NCBI lineage: Eukaryota > Metazoa > Chordata > Mammalia > Dasyuromorphia > Dasyuridae > Sarcophilus > Sarcophilus harrisii. Next base: position 493,574,284 of record NC_045428.1, read on the forward strand.
CATACATGTTAAATATGTCACCGTATATCCTAGATACAATATATGTGTGCAGAACCGAACAGTTCTCTTGTTGCACAAGTACTGGATTCAGAAGGTAAAAATAACCCGGGAAGAAAAACAAAAATGCAAACAGTTTACATTCATTTCCCAGTGTTCTTTCTTTGGGTGTAGCTGCTTCTGTCCATCATTGATCAATTGACACATACAGTATCGTTGTTGAAGTATATAATAATCTCCTGGTTCTGCTCATTTCACTCACCATCAGTTCATGTAAGTCTCTCCAAACCTTTCTGTATTCATCCTGCTGGTCATTTCTTACAGAACAATAATATTCCATAACATTCATATACCACAATTTACCCAACCATTTTCCAATTGATGGGCATCCATTCATTTTCCAGTTTCTAGCCATTACAAACAGGGTCGCCACAAACATTTTGGCACATACAGGTCCCTTTCCCTTCTTTAGTATCTCTTTGGGATGTCAGCCCAGTAGAAGCACTGCTGGATCAAAAGGTATGCACAGTTTGATAACTTTTTGGGCATAATTCCAGATTGCTCTCCAGAATGGTTGGATTCATTCACAACTCCACCAACAATGCATCAGTATCCCAGTTTTCCTGCATCCCCTCCAACATTCATCATTATTTTTTCCTGTCATCTCAATTATATCTTAACAACAACAACAAAGCACTCAAAGAGGCAAATAAAGGATCATAACTATTCAACATTCCACCCATAACAGTAGGTGCACTTTCCCACCAATGGACAAATTGTTTCCTATGGGAAGAATAAACACAAACTTGAAATACCATATTATTAGACAAAATGTAGGAACCCATTTGGCTAAAATATTTCACAACTCAAGAACATCAGGCTTCTTTTCTGAGGGATTGCTCCCACAAAGTTATCTGGTAGAAATAGCATCGGTGTTAAATAATCGATGGGTCTTTTGTTAAAAATTTGGCTCTTCCGTGGTTGTGCTGGACAATTTCTACCCAATGCTACTTCTACCTCTCTCATAAAAGATTTTAAAAGGCAAATAAGAGAGGTAGAAGAAAAAATGATAAAAGAAATCAAAGGTATAAAAGAGAGAGTCAATAAGAAAAGGCAATAAGAAAAGGAAGGCAATTCCTTAAAAAATACAATCGGCCAAATGCAAAAAAAAAAAAAAAAATCCACTGAAGAAAACAACACATTCAAAAGTAGAGTTAACCAAATGGAAAGAGAGATATAAAGGCCAAAATTACACATTAAAAACTAGAATTGGCCAAAGGGAAGCTTATGACTCTGTGAGACATCAAGAGGCAATCAAACTAAAAAGAATGAAAAAAATGGAAGAAAGTAGTAAAATGTCTCATTAGAAAAATAGCCGATCTGGAAAATATATCCAGAAGAACAATTTTTAAAATTACTGTTCTACCTGAACCCAATTGACCCACTCCCTTATCTTCTATCACCCTCCCCTCTTCTTTTGTCTTTTTATCCTAATGTTTCTACCCTTCTATCTACCCCCTCCCTTTTCTTTCCTCTTTCTTCTTCTACTTTTTTATAGGACTAGATAAATTTCTATATCCAACTGAAAGATTAAATTAATCCCTCTTAGAGCCCAAACTGATGATTCAGACAATCCTCATCCCTTTCCCCTTTCCCTCTTTTATGCCTCTTCATGTAGTCTAATTTGTCCTATTACACTTCTCCTTTTCTCTTCTTCCAGTACAGACCTTTTCCCAACCCCTTAATATTTTTTTCTTTGATATCATCACATCAGAGTCCATTTACAACCACATCCTCTGTCCATGTAATGTCCCCCTCTGTCTGTTCCAGTAACAGATGCAGTTATTAAGAGTCACAGATATCGTTTTCTCATGTAGGGATATAAACTATTTAACCTTTACATAATATATATTTTCCCTGTTTAGCTTTTTATGCTTCTCTTAAGTCCTGTGTTTGTAGATTAAATTTTCTGTTTGTTTCTGTTTTTTTTTCATTAGAAATGATTGAAAGTCTCTTACTTCATTGAAGATCAATCTCCTTTCTTCAAAGATGATGCTCAGTCTCGGTGGAAGTTAATTCTTGTTGTAACCCCAGATCCTTTGCCTTCCAGAATATGGTACTGCAGGCCCTCCAATCTTTTATTATAGACACTGTCAGATCCTGAGTAATGCTCACTGTTGCTCCTTGATATTTAAATTGTTTTTGTCTGGCAAGTTATAGTATTTTTTCCTTGAGATTGTAGTTTTGGAGTTTTGTAACGATGTTCCTTGGGATTTCCTTGTGGGATCTCTTTCTGAAGACAATCAATGGAGTCTTTCAATGAATATTTCTCCCTTTGTTTTTAGAATATTGGGGCAGTTTTCCTTGATGATATCTTGAATAATTCTATTCAGACTCTTTTTTTTTTTTGGCCATGGCCTTCAGATAGACCAATAATTTTTAAATTGTCACTTCTGAATCTATTTTCCAGATCAGCTGTTTTTCTACTGAGGTATTTCACATTCTCTTCCTTTTTTTTCATTTTTTTTTGTTTGTTTGACTGATTTTTCATGTCTTTGAGTGGATTCTGGATTTTTTTTTCACTTGTTGTTCAATAGGGGACATTGCCGAGAAAAATTGTGTCTTTTGTCTTTCAGGGGAGGGTCCTCTAGTAAGAGAATTTAGTCTTTTTTGACAAATAAATAATACATCACTAAAAATCCATCTGTGCCAATATGCCATACTCAGGCAATATGCATTTGTCCAATAGTCATAAAATAGTTCTAGAGTTCAGATTTCTCCATTTATTAATTCCAGAGTTCTGTTGTTCATATGTAATGAGCAGCTGGAAAACAAGGCACTGAGGTGGAATGTTCAAGTCAGAGTGTTTTCTTTATAGAAGGTTCATATTTCAATTAGAAAACTGATAAATTTTAAAAGGGCACAGTTAAATAGACATTATGTATGTATTTATTTATATGTATGTTGTTTCCTTTTATCTTAAGATATAATTCTCTTTGACAGGGTCTGCTTCTATGTCCAGCTCTACCCTAGTGTCTAACATATAAATATTTGTTGAATGATTTTCCTGGCATATCTTCTCCTAGTTCCAAGGGATTTCTCTGGAAATTATTCAAAACACATTTGCCTGGATATTTTATGCATCTGTCATACTTTCACTTGTATCAAAGTTACTTGTACATGTGCTTTCCCCCTGCACTTAAATGATAATTTCTTTGAAGGAATTATTTGTATCCTCTTTGCCTAATATTGTGCTCTGCATATAATAGCAACTTATTAAGTTCATGAAATTATTATTCCCATTTCACAGCTGAGGCTAGAACAAGTTAAGTAACTTACTGTAACACATATATCACGTGTCAGAGATAATTCATGTAACTCTAAGTTTTCTAACTCTTAAGTCCAATGTTTTTTCCACTATGGCTCCTGCCTTTCTTTTATTTCTCAGTACATTAAGTATTTGCTTACCTGAGGTAAATTAGATGATATGAGTTGACTTTATTAATTGAAATAACAATAAAACATCTCTGAAATTATAAGTTAATGGGCAAAGAGTATTCACTTAATAAAATTTTGATTTATATACAACTATTTAGGTACATATCTATTGTAAAAGATGTCATTAATGAAATGTGTGGTTAAAAAAAAGGTAGAAAGGTTAGAAACAAGCATTTATCAAGCTTCTTCTATGTGCCAAGCACTGTGCTAAGCATTTTACAAATATTACTTCATTTGATCCTCACAACAATACTAGGAGGTACCATTATTAGCATCATTTTACATTTGAGGAAATGGAGGCAAACAGATGTTAAATAACTTACTATAATCACTGTCTGAGGCCAGATTTGACTGACTGCAGACCCAATATTGGACATATGGAGAGAGAAAGAAACAACAATCTATGTATTCCTCTGGTATTCTTATGATGTAATCAATCAATTAGCAAGTATTCTCTAAGCGCCTACAATGTGTTAATCCCTGAGAATAAAAAATACAATATGTAAAACAATCCTTATTCACAATAGTTTACATTCTAAGGGAGAGGAGAGTAAAGGGAAATAGCAATTAATATAGAAAGAATGTATGCAAATAAATGAAATGTAGTAAAATGAGAGGAAAGACACTAGTAGTTGAGGGGATTGAAGACAGCTTCATTTAGAGAGGGGCACTTTGAAAGAGAAGAGGGACTCTAGTACAAAGGCAAAGATCATCAGCATCTCAGACATGAGAGATAGTCAATGCAAAAAAAGAGATTGAAAATAAAGTTTTGTGTATGAGGAATACAACAAAGTTCAATGTGACCTGTTGCTGAGTTTTGGAGGAAAAAGAATAAGATAAAATTAGGCTGGAGATAGAAGATGTGACAGGTCTCAAAGGCTAAGCAGAATACTTCACATTTGATTCCATAGGCAACAGAGCCACTGAAGTTCATTGTGTAGGAAAGTGACATGGTCAAAACTGTTCTCAAGGAAACTCATTTTGGCAATGGTGTGAAACATATTATCAAGCCAATTAAGAATGGCTCCCAACACACTATGCAGGTTCTCTGTGGTGAACTTAGAGGAAGACATGATGAGAGTCACACAGGATGGACCGGCATGAGGGGTAGGAACTGCAAAATCAGAGAGATTATCTATATTGATGAAGGCTCAGCTTCAAGGTACAAATGGGACCCAGTCCTACAAGATATCAAGAAATAGTGTATTTCTCCTTCTTGCTCCCCTGTTTACACAATGCCAAAAAGCTAACCAGTTCAGTTAATGTGGTAAATGAAATCAGAACCATATAAGTAAAACTGGCAAAATTAATGGAAGGGATTTATCAGTACAGAGGCAATGTGGTATAACAGAATGAGTCCTGAATTTAGGACATTTAAAACTATATTTGTATCCCAGATACATCAATTACCAGTACCTCTGTGAACTTTGTGTGGGAAAAGGTAAAGAACTTATAGCATATATTGATCAGAGACTGTTAGCTAAAGTAGATCAAGCCTATAGACCTCAGTTTCTTCTTCTTCAAAGTCCATTGTCCAATATGGCTGAAGAAGCTGTATATCACCTTGTCTACTACATTCCACTGACCAACTAGGGGAACAGTAGACTTATGTGACCAATCACAACATATAGAGAGCAGGATTTTGGAGGTTCTTTGTCTGAAATGTATAAAAGCTGTAAGCATTTTCAAGGCTCTGGCCCTATCCTGCTGTGAAATTTGGCTCACAGACCAGGATGGGAATCTGCTTCTCGAGATTCTAATAAATAATTCTGCTTTCTATGAGTGATCTCTGTAGAAGTCAAATTGGGTAGGTCTTTTTGTCCCAAACAACTTGAACAAGTCACTTGACTTCTTTGAACCTCAATTTCCTTATCTGTCAAATAAAAGACTTAGATATGAGCACCTCTAAGAGTCATTTTAGCTCTAGATCTAGGAAGCATGATCAAATCACTCATTTATAAACTGAGTCAGAGATGCCAAAGACATTATCTGGCTTGATCTTCCTTCCTTTCCTCCTTCCTTCTTTCTTCCTTTTTTTATTTTTAGAATATTTTTCTCCATATCGCCTTGTATGGAAGTATAGGGACTACTCATGGGCCTGACGTCTCTATTCATCAACATTGTAACTATGATTTACTTGGTTCTCAACTGGGTCATTTTTTCTCCTCTTTACTCAATTTGATGGTGCTACTTCCCTCCCTCCCTCCCCATCCTCCACATACTCATAATATCAAAAATAATAGGGATACTTCACTGGTTTAGCCTACTATAATTTAGAGCTCCTGAGCTTAAGAGATCTACCAGCTTCATCTTTCTTCGTCACTGAGCTTACAAGTATAAACCACTACACCTGACTGTCTGGACTTTTACAAATATTCAGATATTTGATTTCATAGAAACCTAAAATCTGGTTGTTGGGAGGGTTCAGTCTGTGTGCACACAAGACTTTTAAAACCAAATTATCTAGTTTATTCAGCCAAGCAACTGACTTTTCAAAAGACATCAAAGACACATAAATAGAGGTGACTCAATTGGCCAATTGTCTTGAAAGCTGTCTTGGCCACAGAAATAAGCTGATGCTCTCTGAATCCAAAGAACCTAATGTCAAAATGGAGTGGAGAATAGGAACAAATGTCATTGAAAAATCACCTAATATTTTCATCTTGGGACTCTTTGGGATAAATTATGACAAGATTCTATGTTTTAAATTCTGTATCTAATAACTTGCTGCAGATTCACATTTCCAGGCCTCAGTTTCTAACTGGGTTGCTAGGTATTTTTACTTGGTACTTAAATCTCAACTTGTCCAAAAGAGAACTATCATTTCTCTCCCCAAACCTTCTTCTCTCTCTGACTATCTCATTCCTGTCAAAAGCATCACTGTTTTCCTAGGCAACTCAGCTTGAAATCTTAGTGATTATTTTTAACTATTCCCTTTCCCTCATCTCCCAAACTGAATCTTCCCAAACTATTTCAATAGTCCCTCTATTGATCTCCCCATCTCTAGTTCCAGCCCAAACATAACATGTCCAAAAGAATTTGTGTTTTCCCCTGAAACCCACCTATCTTCTAAACTTTCCTAATACCGTTGAAGGCTCCATTATCCTTCCAGTCTTCCATGTTCACAATCTTAGTTCATCCTTGATTTTCACTCACTACACATGTCTGACAAGTTGCCAGTTTTTTGTCACTTCTATTGCCATAGCATGTTTGTATACATCCCTTTCTCTCCACTTAATAGCTACTACTATAGTGTAGATGCTCATTACCACATGCATGGCATACAGCAACAGCCTGATGGTTGGGCTCCCTTTCTCAAATATCTCCCTACAGTAAGCCATTATTAATTTAGCTGCCAACTTACACTTTTTTTTCGGAGGCAATTTGGAGTTGAGTGACTAGCCTAGCAGGGTCACACAGCTAGGAAGCATTAAATGTCTGAAGCTAAATTTGAACTCAGGTCCTCCTGACTTCAGGGCTGGTATTCTAACCACTGTGCCACCTAGCTGACCTCCCCAAAGTTACACTTTCTAAAACATAGATTTGACTATGTCTCCCAGGTATGGATAAATTTCTGTGACTCCATAATACATTGAGGCTCAAATATAGAATCTTTTGTTTGACTTTTAAAATCCTATCAATCTGTCTCTTCCTTCCTTTCCAGGCTTCTTATATTTTATTGTTTTTTCCATGGACTCAGTCTATTAATATTGGCCTTCTTTTCCCCCCCTTGAATATAATACTCCATCTTCTTACTCTGTGTCTTTTCATCTTCTGTCTCTCATTCCTAAAATTTTTCTTTTTTACCTCCATTTGTTGACTTCCAAGGCTCCCTTCAAGATTCAGTTCAAACCTTACCTTATTCAAGATTCATCCACACCCAATGCTAGCATCTTTCTTTATAGATTATTTTCTGTTTATTCCATGTATATCTTTTATGACTATAGTAGTTTATATTAACTATAGTCTTAAAATTAGAAGGTAAGCTTCTTAAGAGCAGGGATCATATTTTTGCTTTTCTTTGTATCTACTAGCTTAGTACAGTGACTGAAGCATTACTGGTGCTTGATAAATATTTGCTGAATAGCCAATATGGAAATATGTATTATATTACTGCATAAGTATAACCTATATCAAATTTCTTGTCTTCTTAATGAAAGGGGAGGAAAGGGAGAGAGAAAGAAAATTTGGAATTTAAAATAATTAAAAATGAGTGTTAAAATGTTTTTAATTGGGATACTAATACATTGTTGGTAGAATTATGAACAGACCCAACCATTCTGGAGAGCAATTTGGAACTATACTCAAAAAGTTATCAAACTATGCTCCAGCAAATATTTCTACTAGTCTTATATCCCACAGAGATCTTAAAGGAGGGAAAGGGACTCACATGTGCAAAAATGTTTGTGGCAGATCAGCATAAATCATCAGCAGAATAAATTCAAAGAGGCCTGAAAGACTTATCATTGTACAGGAAGTCATTGTACATGGCAACAACAAGTTTATACAATGATCAATTCTGATGGATGAGGCTCTCTTCAACAATGAGATGATTCAGACTAATTCCAATGATCTTATGATGAAGAGAGCCATCTATAATCAGAAAGAGTATTGTGGGAACTGAGTATGGTTCACAACATGGCATTTTCACTATTTTGTTGTTGTTTACTTGCATTTTATTTTTTCTCATTTTTTTCTTGTTTGATTTTATTTTTCTTGTGCAGCAAAATAATTGTTTAAATATGTATGCATATGCTGGATTTAACATATATTTCTACCATGTTTAATATATCTTGGACTACTTGCAATCTAGGAGAGGGGATTGGGGAAGGGGGGAACTGGAACATAAGGGTTAATGTTGGAAAATTATCCATGCATATGTTTTGAAAATAAAAATATTAAATAAAAAATTTTTAATGTTTTAACATGTAATTGGAGAAAATATTTTTTTTAAAGAAAAAAAGTTTGTTGAGTATTTTTGACACTCACAGCCACCAAAGTGATTTTTCTCAAAGTCCAAGTCTTACCATGTCATCTCCCCTTCTTAACATACTCCAGTGAGTCCTAATTATCCCTAAAATCAAATATAAATTCTTCTTAACATTCAAAGTTCATAACAATCTGATCCCTTCCTATCTTTCTAGTCTTATATATTATTCCCTTTTGCCCACTTAACAATTTAGTTATTTATTTAGTTATGTTGGCCATATTTGTCACCCTCTCTGTCCCATAGTACTAGATTCATGTCTCACATGAGTATAATGGTGTCCCCTCCTTCCCTCATACCTGCAGCTGAAAATACTTTTTTTCCACCAAGACTTAGTTCAAGTTCCATCCATCTGCAAGAGCCCTTTCCTGGTTCCTTCAAATTCCAATGCTTTTATGCATACATATATACACATGTACATACATATAAACATATATTTTGTATATATGTTATCTCTTCCATTAGAATGTAAGCTCCTTAATAATGACTGTTTCACTTTTGTCTCTGCTTCTCTTATACCTTAGAGAATTTCTTTACATTACTGTCTGAATAATCTTTCATAATAGAAGATTATAGATCTGATCATATCTTTGACTGCACATGATCTCCACAATCTGCAAACCCCCTAATTTTCTAGCTTTAAGTAGGAGTAGGAGTAGTAGTAGTAGTAGTAGTAGTAGTAGTAGTAGTAGTAGTAGTGGTAGTAGTAGTAGTACCATTCCTCATCATTGACCCAGGTTTCTTGCCCTGTTTCCTCCCTAAAAGAGGAGAAAAACCATTTCATAGAGCACCAGACTGTTCCCTTACAGGGAAGAATAAAAAGGTCATTTATCCAGTTTCCAGACTAGTCTTTTGCTTTAGATAAGGGATAAGCCTTATTTCAGGTCCAAGTGCATGTTCCTTCACCCTAAGGCTCCTGGAAAATGCTCTCCTGAGGCCAGACCTCTATGGACAATGAAAATCTACCTAAGCTCATTCTGCAATGATTAGCAGCTTTGCCCTGGTCATATCTTCCTTATCCTACTGTTTTCATCTAACAAACTTGTTCCTGTCTCTTACTGCCCAATACACTATTCCCAGTCTTCTCAAGTTCATGCCTTCAATGCTCCACTCTAAAGTTACCCTCCCTTTCCATTATGCTCTCTGGAATGGCCTGCTCCACAGACAAGCTTGTTTTCATTTTAAATCTTTTCCTTTCCCTCTCTTTCCATATCTGGCTCTGATTAAACCAAGTTCCTTCTGATGATTGTTGTTATTGTTTATCTGTTGTTCTTAAAAGAACCAGGGACATCATGAAAATGATCTTGAATTCTGAGTAAATAATATATGTCAAGGTAGATCAGCATAAAGTCAGTAGTCTCACTCTCATTTGTTAGAGTCCAGTGGCAAGATATAAACCAGGAGGCAAAGGCATAGCCTCCTAATGATATAATCTCTCTGACTTATCTTTTTGAATACTGCCTAAACATTCACTCATTCCCCTGATTTGCTGGTAGAGGTGGAAAAGTTGGAATATTTCTTGCTCAAACTGCACCTCAAACTGCATATCTGATAGGTATCTTAAACTCAATATGCCCCCAAACAAATTTCTTATGTTTCTTTACAAATCCTTTTGTTTTTCCAGCTTCCTTCTTATGATTGAGAGAACCACCACCATCCTAATCCCCCAGGTTCACAATCTAAAAATTATACTTGATGCCCGACTCTCTTTCTCTTTCCATATCTAATCTGTTGCTAAGGCATACAAATCTTACTTTCATCACATTTTTTGCATATGTCCCTTTGTCTTTCCTGACACTGTCACCACCTGCTGCAAGTGCTCATCATCTCACAGTTAGTATACTGCAATAGTCTGCCTGCCACAAGTCTCCCCCATTTCAGTCCATCCTTCACTCAGCTGTCAAAGTGATCTTCCTAAAGCACAGATCTCAACATATCACTCTCCCCAATCCCATTTAGTAGGCTCCAGGTGCTCTCTTACAACTCTAGAATCAAACCTAAAGTCCTCTATTTTAATATTTCAAGTTTTTCATCTCATACACACCTTTTCAATATTCTTACACCCAACATTTTGCCTCCTTCAGGTATTTTATAATACAGTGACCCAACCTGACTGGGAATTTTCACTAACTGTCCCTCATGCCTCAAATTCTTCCCCTTTTCATCTTCTCCTTCTGGCTTCCCTGGCTTTTTTTTTAAATCCCAGCTAAAAACCCATTTCCTACAGGAAGTCTTTCCCCAGTTCCACTTAATTCGAGTAGGAATTCTTTACCTTTTATGGTTTCACTAATTTATCCTGTCTATAACATACTTGTACATAATTTGTTTGTAGGTTGTTCTCCCCATTTGATGGTGACCTTCTTGAGACCAGGGACTGTTTTTTTGCCTTTGTTTATATCCCCAGTACTTAATACAATGCTTGCACAATGGCACAGTAGGTGCTTAATAAATGTTTATTGACTGACTGACATCACATACTCTTTCCTCCAGAGAAGATGTACTATGGCTTTTCTGTCACCTGTTCCATATTTCTGGCTTTCTAACTTCTATGCCTTTGCTATTCTATTCCATTTCCTGGGCCTGGGATGACCTTCCTCCCTATAGTTTTCATTTCACTACTCTTAACCATTCTTCAATATCTAGCTCAGTTGCATCTCCTCCATGAAGCCTTTCCTCCATAGGAAAAATAATGTCCTTCCTTGTTTTTCTTTCCTGCTTTTATATTGTTCCATTTCCCCTGACAATTGTGTTTCCTGCCTTCTGACTTGATTGCGTACTTCATAACAGCAAGTGCCATATTTGTGTAGAATTTTATCTTCTCCGGTGCCCATCTTTGTGTTCTGCAATAGCAGAAACTTAAATCTTTGTTGTATTGGGTAGTCAGTGTCAGTTTGGGTAGGATTATTTCTAGTAAGCATGTCTTTCTCTGGCTCTGAGTTCTGGATCTATAGAATATGCTTAACTCTCTAGTATATCTTGGTTCTGTGTTTGCCTAGCCTTGCCTTTCACCCCTTTAGGCAAGAGGGACCCTGACAATTCTGACAAGGGGAGGGGATTGGTTAGGCCATTCATTGGTTCTGAAGGTTCTTCTATTTAAAACAATTTGTTAGGCACCTCATGATTTACGGCTGCAGTGGAAAATGGGGCTGAGTATTGATTCTTGGCCTTTTCTATTGCAAATGGGCGTAATGTTTTATAGGATGTCAGAATAATAGCGGTGGGCACTCTATCAATGTCAAATGTTAAAAATGATCAGCTATTGTGATGTAGGAGATTAAATATGAAAGCTTGATGGGTATATAAAAGTGAAATGGCAATAATAAAGGGATTTTTATGTTCGGCTCGTTGCTCTCTGGAATCCACCTGGGGAGCTATTAGAGCCAATTGTGCTGATCAGTGACATATCACCATGGGTTAAAGGATGGGACAGGTGTTCCCCCTCCCTAGGCAGTTCTGAGCAGGGAAGGGTGTGGTGATGGGGTTGGGGGAGGGGAATCAAGCTATAGAGAGTGATGAGTTCATTTGTGAGTGTCAGGTGTCTTGGGCAAACCACTGCAAAGCTAAGATGTGACTCCTAGAGGTTGCTGGGAAGAAACCACATGAGACAACTGAGAAAATAATAGACTCCAGAGATCATTTGGGCCACCATCTAACCCGTGGATGCCAGAGGAAACCTAGCAGCAGTGTGCTAGTAAATGTTTAACACCTAAATAAATAAATAAATAGAATGTGCAAGACACTTTTTTTTTTAGTTTGATCTGAATTATTAACATTTTTCCATCACTTTAAGCCTAGGCAATAAACAAAACAATAAATTGTTTTAATTTGTAGCATTTGCAAATTTCTGGGGTTTGAATGCTCATGATGAAATGTAGCAATTAGCTCTCAAGAACTGGAAGAAGCTGGTTTCCAAGCACCCCCTTTGTATCTAATTTCTTCTTCATAATTTCCAAGTTGGGGACAGTCGCTTCTAAAATACTCATTCTGTTCAGGATCACATCTCTGAAATAAAAAATTCTCCTTACTTTCTAATCCCTGAGAAAAGAAACAGTTTGGTGTTATACTATTTTGATGGTCTAACCATACTATTTTGACGTTCTAACCTCTATTATATAGAGAAGGAAAGTGGAAAGGGAACAAGCTATCACTACACTGTAGTCTCTCTAGAATGTATCCCATCTAAGACTACAAAGGATACATAATAACAAATAACATTTCTATAAAGAATTTAAGATTTGAAAAGTTCTTTATGTGTATTTTTTTCAGTCTTCACCTGTGTGGTAGGTACTGGGAGCAAAGTCATACAGCTAGTAAGTATCTCCAGACATGATTCAAAATTAGGACTAATTCCAAGTCTGGAGCTCTACTCATTGCACTACCTAGCTGTTTTTGCATTCTGGATAAGGCTGGACCACCAAGCAGTTTCCCTTTCACTTAATCAGTTAAGGTGATTTCTCAGCCAGTGATTAAAAAAAGGAGGCCAGGGGAGAGGAAATGAGTCCAGGGCTGTCAGTCACTGCTATGGATTCAGTGCCAAATGTGAAGCATACACTGTACAGAGCCCTGCAGATAATGAAGGTGGGGCAGGAGAGATGCTCTTAGTCCCAAGCTTAACACTGGACAGACTAGGTCTAGAAGATCACCCATTGTTGCAGGGGGGCCAGTAAATAAGGGGAGGGAAGGAGCAACAAAGAAAAGAATTCAAGAACCATCGTCACTATTTCCAGAAGCAAATGGACCATTTAATATCCATAAAGCTAGCCTGAGAAGTAACACCAGGTCCCTTCTCAAGCAGAGACAGGCTGTCACTCTGACAGCTATCAGGCCAATCAGAAGAGCAAATTAAGGTGTCCTCTTTTTTTGTAGGGGCAGGGGGTAGTTAAAATGCTGATCCTCAAGTGACAGGTTTCTGAGCTGGTAGTGAACTGTCACTCCTGCCATCTCCATTCTGGAACCTCTCAGGAAGGGGATGTCAAGGAAACCAGCAGCCTCCTTGTAGACAGTGGCTGCTCCCTAAGGGCTTCAAGTCATAAGTCACTGGAGAGGGAACATTGTTTGATTTCCCCCTAGAGACCATGGGAGAGCTCCACTCCATACCAGTTCTGACTGCAATGGGGGGCCAGAGAAAAACTCCCTTTGCTGGAGAAACTATTTTTTCCTCCTTGTAATTATGGCATTAATAACTAAGTGGTACTTCATTATCAAATGACACTGGAAACACATACACATGCATAGTAATACACACACACACATTTTGTGAAGGCCCAGACCCTAATCATTTTTTTAATTGTAAGCAAAAACAAAGAGTGAGAGCAAGAAATATACAGTGGGACAAATGTACCCTTAATTACACAAGGACTTTATTAGCTAGCACTAATTAAAGCATTTTGCGAAGTCTGACAAATGTCTAAAATTATTCACTTTAGTAAATAGTTTGACGCAAGCAATTTGTTTAAAACTAGAACTTGGTGAAAAAGTTCAAGTAATTTTATTTTTACCCAAGTAGCACATTATGAGATGTCGGGGGGAATAATTAATGATTAGTAGCTTAATGGTAGAGTTACACTCATTATCCCACTTCACAATTCCTGCCAAGATTCTCAGCCACAGATTTTCAAGCTCATTTCTTTCTAGAGAGAGCTTTGACCTCTCACTACAAAGGTACCCATTTTGTAGATAGTATTCACAGAAATCTGGAGAGGCTAAATAATCCTTCTGTTCCAACCAAAGATTCCAAGACAGACTAAGCATCCAATATCTGAACTCTGTATATGTCTAGTATAGGTAACAGTACTTTTCCACCAGTTGCCAATATAGAGATTAGAGAATAGGTTTCCTACCCATAGAAATAAGACACATTTCTTCCCTGTGGCAACTTCTTTCCCTGAATTTTGTCTATTGTTCCATGCCATTGTTTCCAGATAACAATGCTACTATAAGATTCCATCTCCATGGTATCTACTCTGCAGTGTCCATCTTCCCATACCCCCACACCTGTGTAATGGCCATACTGTCTGGGGACAGTAAGCAGATTTCTGACTGATGAAACTTTCCCCAAAGTTAGTTTACCTTACTAGTCATTTACTATGTGCCACTGTAACCCTATCCCCATTAGCATTTCCCTTAGGTATCAGAATACCCAGTTATTGTGCTGCTGAGCAATTGATTGAGTCTTCACTCACTGGTGGCTCACAACCAAGCTTCAGAATTGAAATTCTTTATTCCCTGGAAATAAAATTACATCTTTGCCATAATGCCCTTAATAGTCTACATCTTATGTGGATGGTTCTTAGGCAACAGGCAGGCCCTGTCCCACTCCTCAGAAAAAGGAGGTGACTCATTCAAAGGAATCATTCTCAATCTTCTTGTTTACTTTGATATTCCAACTTTTATATATAAACATTTGAAACTGACCCTTCTAGCAGAGGTATCATTCTAACCTGACCTGTTCTCTTCTTTTCTTGTTAAAAGCACCTTCCACCCCGTATTTTTAAATTTATTTTTTTTATATTATATTCATTTCTAAATATATTCTCCTCTACTATCCCTATACAGTGAGCCATCCCTTATAACAATGAATTAAAAATGAAAGAGGAAAAAAAAAGAATTTCAATAAAAATAACCAGTACATAGAGTAAGGCAGGTGTCATATGTAAAGTTTCACACTCATAGTCCAACGCCCCTGAAAGGAAGGTAATATCATGTATTTTCCCATCTATTCTTTGGAGTCAAGCTTAAGTCATTAAAATCACCCACTGTTCAATATTGGAAATTATTGTTCTTTCTGATGCTATTCTTTCTATTTACATTATTGGAGCCATTATAGATACGGTTTTCCTGAATCCACTGACTGCACATTGGCTCATGTTTTTCCTTTGCTTTTATATGTAGCACAAGCTCTGCTTCTCCTGAGATCTAGGGGTAAACTTAAAGTACATATGTATCAAAAGGGCAATTCATACTTCCTGGTCATTAGAAGCTAGAACTCTTCTGCCCATTGTGTTAGTACTCTAGTAGACATGGTGTACTATGGTCAACTGGACTGCTTGTAAAGTCCTGAAGCTACCCTTTTCAGTGGATATGGTCTCTGTTGCCAGTTCCTACTATTCCAAGGACACTGACATAAAGCCAATGAAAAAGTTCAAATTTCTCTGGTCCTAGGAAGTTCACAAGGTCCTTCTCTGGCCAAGATAAGGGTATAGAAGATTGAAGCATCTCTTGCAATTACTCAGGGGCTTGGCTGGAATCACTTTTGCTACTAAACTACAAGACACTTGAATGTCCAAATCCAAACTGGCTTCCTGATTTTATAAAAAGAAAAAAAATACCTATTTCTCTTATTGGAGATTTTGAACAATATGTATTTCAATTTGTTGTTTGCAGTGTTTAATTCTAATTTGAGCATTGTTTTTTCATACCTTTTTAAACATTAGATAATGAGTATGAGAATTTGTATTAGTTCCCAATTAATCTAGAATGTTAGACCATTATCAGAGTTATTTGATGAAAATTCCCCTCCCCATTGACACATTCTCTTCTTATTCTCCCTGCATTGATTTTGTTCATGGAAAAGCCTATCATTTATCATACAATCAAAATTATGTATCTTGTATTTTTAGTCCCTAAGAACTCACCCTCTATCTAGAGCTGTCAAAGATAGCTGATCTAATTCTATTTGATTTTTTAATGGTATAATCTCCCATTTGTTTTGTTTGCAATATTTACTTTGAGTTTATTGTGATATGTAGTATAAAGGGTTGGCCTAAACCTAATTTCTGCCAAATTGTTTTCTAATTTTCCTAGTACTTGTCAAATATGGAGCTCTTTGTCAAGTAATTTTTGTTCTTGAGTTTATTAATAATCATCACTTGCTTATTGTTATTCATCTAAGGAGGATGGTTATGTAGTTATTCAGTATACATAGATTTGCTCACATGCTCTTCCCAGGTTATTCATATAATGAATGTGAAATTTAAATGTCTGCTTTTGAGTTATCTAGTTGACTATACTCTTTGAACTGATTTATATCATCTGTTCAGTCTTCTGTTTCACATGGGGTCTATAAACATAGCCTCTCCCCCTCTAGCTGGTTCTTGGCACTTCCCTTACCTTCCTATCTGCTCTTTCCTAGCTGGTATACTGCCTAGAGGAAGAAGAATTGAATAGATGAATCATGCTTTTCCTCCCAGTCTATAATTCTCTGACATGGAGAGAACTATAGCCAGGAATTCTTGTGCTTAGGGGCAAATTTAGTTAAGGGGTAAGTCACACAGAAAACAATCTAACCAAATACAGTGCTACTTTACCCAGAGATGGGGATATCCCATCCTCCAGTCAGTCTAGCCGATATCCTTATGACATGACCCTAGGAAGTACTGGAGGCATGGAGGTAGGAGAGAAGTGGCAGGGGAAGAAGAGATGATGTACAAAGAGTATAGCCATTGGAAAAGGTGACCTATAGAAACAAGATATTTGTCCTCATACTCCAGTTTGGGTCAAAGAATATTGGGAGGGACGAGTATTCATGATGGGGAGATGGAGAGGCAAGAACTGACGTGGGAATAAAGAGTGCCTATTCTGGTTGCCAGTAACCTGAGATAAAACCCAATGCCTCCACTTCCATTGATGGTTTTGAATGTAGGTTACAGGTCTACATGTTACAAATGGCAATGTTAAAATGTTAATACTGGTAGTTAATATTAACATTGCACTAAAATTAATCTTTTTGCATTTGTAAAGCAATATATCCTTAATAAATACACTTCTTCATATGAATGCTATTATATTTGGTCCTGCCAAGGAAACTGCCAGCATCATCTAGAACAGGTGTTGATTAGGTTCATTTTATAGACTGGAAACGTTCCCCAAGAAATGTAACGATTAGTGACAGAGTGAAAACTAGATCTTAAACCCAGGTTCTGATACTATCCAATTCTAAAATGACCTCTGCAAGCAAGATGGGAATCTTCAAATGAGGCTGTTGTATACAGAATATTCCCTCCTTCTCAGAATGTTCAACTCTTCCCCTTCCCCCTACATATACAACACACACACACACACACACACACACACACACTTTTCTTTTTCTTAAACCAAAGTTTGAAGCTAAATCCACTGTGGGCTGAAGGAGGCACTTTAAACTTCACTCGCTTCAGAGTTTAAATGGGAAGACTTGACAGGTATGCTAATGCCCCTCTATTAAGTCTGCAGAAAATGACATTAAAGGTATTGGTTAAAGATACGGCTCAGTGTTTGAGCAATTTAATGAAGTGTTACACACAAGCTGACCTTGTAGAGGGAGAAGCTCGAGGCTTTCCCAATGTTTCAGGCGGCCGTGGCCACTCTGTTTGACATCTGAGCTTAACACCAACCCCAGACTCATTACTGTCTTCCAGCTGCTGGAAACTGCCATGGGGGAGATCGCCCTTTGCTCATAAGTCCAGTGACAAGGAGAAGAGGTAAAAATAGCGGCTTCAGGCCCAAAGCTGGGCAAGGCTGGAGGTGCTGGCTTGACTGACACACACACACACTCAAAAACACAAGTTGTCATTCCCACGGGAGTGAAGGTAAGGGTGGGAGAGCTTGTTTGTTCCACAGAGTGGTTTTAGGAGAGCTGAGTTAGTTTTACAGCTGCCCTGAGAAATTTACCCCAAGTGGTCAGCTGGAATGCTGACAACCTGATTTGCAGAGTAAGGTAGGTGGCACATGGGGGGGACATTTTTTTTTGGCAGTGAAGGATATACTTTCTCAGACTGAAGATCTGCTCCACTGTCACTCTTCTGGATTCAAAAGATTAAAAAAAAATCACAGAATATTATAACTAAGAAGAAATTTTAGGGAATCTTGACTAAGTATTAGGTCATCTGAAGAAGATCTGGGGATAGGGGAAGGTTTAAGTAGATTGTAAACTCAAGATGTGTAAATAGTGTGATACAGTAGCCAAAAGAACTATTGAGAGCTTAGGCTTTGTTAAGAGGAAAAGCCCAGTAAAAGTGAGGTGATAATCCCATGATAGTCTGGGTCAGACAAGACCTAGAGTATCATGTTTAATTCTGAACATCATAGAATATTGATAATTTGGAGAGGATCAATCTATCTAATGGAGGGCACATGGATGGGATGATACAAGACTTTAAGATTGTGCCTTATTAAGATTGGTCAATGGAATTAGAGATTCTTAGCCAAGAAAAGGAAAGATTTAGGAGCCCATGATAACCTTTTAAAAAAATATTTAAAGGATTGTCCTTTGGAAGAAGGATTAAGCTTGTGCTTGGTTCCAGAAGGCAGAACTAGAGATAGTGGATTCAAATGGCTAATATGAAACTTTTAGCGGGGTAATGTTCAAATCTGGTCTCAGACCTAGCTGTGTGTGTCTGGGTAAATCATAATTCCATTTGCCTCAGTTTTATCATTTGTAAAATGAGCTAGAGAAAGAAATGGCAAACCACTTCAATATTCTTGTCAAGGAAACTCCAAATGGAGTCACAAAGAATTAAATACAACTGAACACCAATAAAAGATGGCAAATAATCTTAGAGGGAAAGACATAACAGGTGGAGAGACTTGGAGAAGGTCTCTTGCAGAAGGAATTGCCAGAAACCAGGGAAGCTAAAAGGCAGAAGTAAGAAAGAGAGCATTTCGGCATGAGGAGATAAAGTATCATATATGAAGAACAGCAAATCAACCAGTGAGGCTGGCTTGCAGAGTGGAAAATGGGATTAAAGTGTAAAAATACTGGAAAGGCAGGAAGAGGCCAAGTAGTGGAGAGTTTAAATGTCAATATAAAGGTGAGTTGATACTATCATGATTGCCTTTCTTATCTCTCAAGTAGAATAGAATGTGAAGTAGCCCATAAAGTCTTTGGAGGGCAATTTTAAAATCATCATGATCATAAATAGTCATCTTTGCATTTGTTTAGTACTTTCTACTTTCCAAAGCATGTTTACATTTGTTGTCTAACTGGCATCTTGCAATAAGCCAGTGAGGGGAAAAAAACAACAACCACTACCAGGTTTTACTCATTTTACTGATAAGGAAACTGAGGTCCAGATATGGTAATTGAATTTTCCAAAAACACAGGTAAGTTAGTGGCAAATCTGGAACTCAAATCCATTTTTCCTAACTTTTCACTGCTGAAAAACCAAACTCTTAGCTTCTCTCTAGCAGCTGAGGAGAAGCCCACTAATGGTTTGGGGGCATGTTCCCTGATGACATAGCTTGGAGAAAACATGATAATGGCACTGGCATTTAGAATAACTGAATGTCAGAGATGAAAGGGACTAGTCAGAGGTATTAAATACAAGGCTCTGAAGTGCTGCCCAAACCAGATTAAAATTTAATTGAGAAATATTTAACAACATAAATACAGACACAATAAAACATTCATAATGTTAATTTGTTATTATCTAAGTCAAAATGTGTCCCATAGGGTTCTTCTATATGGCTGAGTGGCTTCCATTTCTATTTGAGCTTGATACCATTGCTGTAGTCCAACCCCTTCGTTTAACAAATGGGGAAACTGAGGACTAGAGAAGGAAAATACCATGCTTAAAGTCATATAGCTAGTAAGTGAGGAAGGAGAACTGGAAGTTTAGTATATTGATTCAGAGTCTACTTCCTATAAGACTATTTTACAGAGTACTAACTCAAGATAACTACTCAGAAGAAGTCAGAAGAAGTGATAGATACAAGGATATTCTCAGCGTCTCTCTGAAGAACTTTGAAATCGATTGCATGACATGGGAGGCACTGACAGAGGACTGCCCATCATGGTGTGCCAGCATCAAGATGTACTCTGTGAGCAAAGCAAAATTACAATAGCTCAAAAAAATGGGAGATGCAAAAATTTAGAAACATCTCCAATCTAAATGTTCACATTAACTATTTGTGCTCAATCTGTGGTGGACTCTTCTGAGCTGATAATGTTCTGATCAGTCGAAGTCAGACACACTGTACTTTGACCCCAATACAGTGATGTCATTTTGGTTCTTTTAAGAATGAAGAACAACAATCAACCAATCAGCTCCCTCTTAGGCAAGTCTCTTTGACTTTCTGCTGGACAACACGGAAGATCATAATTTCTACCATGACCTCACATCAAAGGAAACAAATGGATCACTTTATATAACCATAACTCTCATTTCTGGAGTATTTTAGTGCTAGCAAGGCAATCCTCATAACAACCCCAGAAAGTATGCAGTGCAAATATTATTGATTCCATTTTATGGCCAAGGCAAATGAGGTTCTAATGTGACTAACCCATGGTGATATTGTTAGTGAGTGCTAGAGGCAACAGTCAAACCCAAGTCTCCCAATTCTTAGATGAGCCCTCTTTCTATTATATCAGGTTCTCTCTCCTTTTAATTATTTTTTTCTGTGTGTATTCTTATTCCTTCCTCCTTGGCTTGCCTAATCTGGTCTCTTCAGCCATCCAAGGTGGAAGGTTAGCTAAGCATGTAAGGCAACTGCTCATGAAGTTACCTTAATTCTTTGGAAAGGGGGGGGAAGGACAAAGCTCTTCTTTGAAGAACTATGAGCACTTTATATATTAAGGTACCTCTTTTCCTGTCACTGTTCTCTTTTGCTAGGACTGCCAATGAGCACCAACAGGCACACACAAAAAACCAATGCTTCCCTTCCAGCCTCAGATGCCTTTCTTCTGCCAGAAAAGGTGAGGCATCAGGAATTGGTGTGTGAATCTATGAGAGAGTCAGTTTGGAAAACAGACAACTGAAGCTCTGGCAGCCTATCTAATATAATGAGTGGAAAGAACTCTAGTTTTGGAGTTAAAAGATCTCAGTTCAAATTGTGCCTCTGCTATTCTCTGCCTCTGCAATTTTTAGCAATTCACCTCATTTCTGTGGTCTCAATTTTTCATGTAAGAAACTATATGAGAATTATATTTCTCACTTTATACATGTTTACCTTATAAAGTGAGGGGGAAGAGTTGTGTTAACTGATTTTTAAAGTTTCCTTCAACTCCAAATCCTTTTAATTGGTATAAAAGCAAGTTTTCATGAACATTAAAAGGAGCATCTTGTTTTAAAAAAATAAAAAAGGCCTCTCCCTCCTCTCCCTGCCAAGTTTGATTTGGCCTCCTGCATGACAATGACAAAAAACTTTTGAAACAAGAGAAGAGACTCTGATAGCTGCTAGATATATAGCCAAGGGCAAGCCAGAGTTTTACTTTTGTCACTTTTAAAATGTTATAATGATGATACTTCCATTATCTCCCCCACAAAGTCGTAGAGAGGAAATTACTTGGTAAACTCTAAGTGGGCATCATAGTAACTGACATTGACATGACACTTTAAAGTCCACAAAGTACTTTACATTTATCATCTTATTTGATCTCTTAAACAACCCTGGAAGGGAAGGACTATAGATACTATACATTTTACAGATGGAGAAAGTGAGCCTTAGAGAAAGCAACATTTTGCTAAGTATCATTTAATTTGTAAGTTTCTGAGTATAATTTGAACCCAATTCTACCCAATCTTATCTATGCTGTCCCTCATATACAAATGACAATTATTATTATTTATCATGGTTATACCTATTTCTATTTTTTGTTGATGATCCTTTTACATGATAATACTGACTTGGTGGTTTAGATTAATTTTTTTGTCCTCTTTAAGAATGAAACTGGGAGTACAAAGGAAAAAAGGTGGTTTATGTTTAAGCATCCATCCGTACATTCAAATATTAAATCATTCAACAAGATGCATGAAAATTTTACTATATACAAGAATGTTATAGTAGGCTCTGAAGCAGTTTGCAATTTCTGATACTTACAATAATTCATGGTAGAATATAATATATAACCTAAGAGAAGCCCATGCATCATACTCTAGAGACAGAGAGGGAGAGATCAAGTCTTGCTAGAGGTAGAGATGAAAGTGTATGATCAGGGAAACCTTGCTTGGGGTGGGGGAGGGGAGGTACCACTTCACCTGGACTTTGAAGGATAAATAAGAATCTGACAGTCATTGATGGGGCAGAGAAGGGGAAGGCATAGTATTTGCATTTTCATTGTCACAATTCTCAGACAGTGCCATCCACAGACTAGTCATATAGCAAATATAGACAGCTCAGCAAGAGAGGAAGAACACCAAACAGTAAGCCCAATTCAGTTTTGTTAACATGGCTCAATCCTCTACTTTGTATTAAAAGAAGTCTTGAACATTTAAATAACTACTGAGTCCCTCTATTGAAGCAACTGGATGGCATTAAATTTGAAAAAGAAAAAGCTTTGGGATGGGGATGGAGCTCCTTTCAATTAGTTGAAAGATTCTCCCATGGAAGCAGGATTAAACTTTTTCTGCTTGACCCCATAAGACAAAAGAGATAAGTATAAATGGATATTTTTAAAGGGAGGCAAATTTTGGCTCAACACAAGGAAAACCTCCCCCTCCCAAAAAAGTCCCTGAATTGAGTAAATACATCACAAAATAGTGATTTCCCTCTTACTTCAGGATTTTGAACAGAAGCTGGATGATCAGTTGTTGGACTTGGGATTGGTGCTTATAGTGGTTGGGCCAAATGTCCACTGAGGTCTCTTCCAACTCTAGGACTCTATGATTCTGTTGTTTATTTGCTTTCTATTGCTCCTGGGGGGTTGTGATGACCCAGACTGAGCCAGAGACAAGTTGGCCAGTTGTTTTTGCCAGAATATATGAGCACAAAAAGGTCTGAGACAGTGTGACCTTCCCAGAATGGCATGTCACCTTTTGAAATGGTAGCATGAATATGAAATAGCACCTATTATTTTTGAGCCCAGAGTTTAGGCACAACTCAGCACTGATGGTGAAAATTTCCCCAGGAACCTAAATGGGAAGAGACCTTGATTTCAAATAATTCTACCTCCTTAAAAATCTACTCTTCCTTTCCCCCCCCTTTTCTCTATGCCTCCTTCCCTCTCTTTCTTCGTTCCTTCTTTTCCTCCTGAATTAAATCACCCCTTAAATTTATTGCAACCTAGAACTTAGATTTTGGTATCGTGGATTTTTGTAAAATAAGGCACACATACCAGACTTGAATTCCCACAGAATCATGTAACTTCTTTAGAAAAAAAAGAGTATATTTGGAAAAGTAAGAAAATTCAAATTTTCTACCCCAGAGTCCAATTCTGTATGGCCAATCTCTCTCCTTCTGCTTCTCTCCCCTCTCCCCCCTCCATCTCCTCATTAGCCATGATCACTTTCTCAGGTCATGGATTTCTATCTACCCATTCCTTGAAAACTAGGTAGGTACAGTCAGGTGGGGGATATGGTGAGGTGGGGGTAGGGGTGAGTTGGTTCCTATGCTGGAAGCCTGACTTCTCTACAAAATAGAAGAGAATAAAATCAGAGAGGAAATTCACTTGAAAACCTTTTGAAGGGACACGGAGGAGAATGGAGAGATTTTTTCCCCCTTTTTTTCCTTTGGAAAAAGCTTTTAAAATAAATAGCTGACAGCGTCTCTTATTTGAGTAATTCTTTGCTGGTTATAAATGTGCCACTCCAGAGTGCTTTATTTAGAAGTAAAAAATGTATTCTCTGGGAGAGGGCTCTGCATCACCCAGGAGAGAAAGGCTCGCCCTCCTCCCGGCTCCCCCGATGCCCATCCTCAGGCATTCATATATTCTCCTATAATCTGATCTAGGTTATAAAAATAAAAAAGGGGGGAGAGACAGCTGGTTCTCCCACACAGCTGACATTTCCCTTTATGCCTGGTCTAACTTTTTTTTATGACAGACTGGGTTCACTCCACTGGAGAATTTCTCCCTTCAAATGAGCTTCGTGTTTTATGTTTGAAAATTCTCCTTTAGACAAACCTGGTAATTTTTCAAGTTAAAATGTGTACATTTTAAGCACTTAGGAAGTTTAAGGATCCCTCTGATAGGCACATAAATCTGAGTTTATTCATGCTAAAGTCCCTGTGTCGAACTGCACTCTTAAAAAAATAATAAAAAGCAAGTGACATATTTTAACTTGTTTTTAAGCAGAAAAGCCCCAAACTGTCAATTCTCTAAGTAATTGATTAGTATCTCTGCACACTACCAGCCCTTTACACAGTAGAATGCTAGTGTTTGGTAGCACTAGGCAGACAGGCAGGCACGTGATAGAAAATAAAGAAGGAGCTGGTCTGGGGACCTTTCTTTTCTCAGTGGAAAGATAGGGCAGGTGTGCCTGATGTTTCCCTGAGCCATGAACTCCTGACTGGACTCTCTTCAGATTTAGCAACCTCCTAAGACATTTCAGGTATGGGGATCAATTTTCTTGACAGACCTTTAACTAAGCCTAAAACAATGCCTTGGGGTTAAATACTAGGTACCCAAACCTGAATTCTACTCTCCCCCTCCCCCCCAAAAAATCAATCAACAAAGAAACATTTATTCAGGGGCCATCATAGGCCACAGTGGCAGGTTAAAGAGTCCTGGGCACAAAAGTCAACATACCTGAACTTGTGTTCTAGTTTAACACTTAACAAACTGTGTGAGCTTAGGCAAGTCATTAACCTCTCACATCTTCATTTCCTCATCAGTAAAATGAGGGTG
Source organism: Sarcophilus harrisii (assembly GCF_902635505.1). Taxonomy (NCBI): domain Eukaryota; kingdom Metazoa; phylum Chordata; class Mammalia; order Dasyuromorphia; family Dasyuridae; genus Sarcophilus; species Sarcophilus harrisii. The sequence goes on from NC_045428.1 coordinate 493,599,303, forward strand.
GTCATACTTGTATTGTCTACTCTATAGGATAGTAGTGAGAAAAGCATTTTTAAATTTTAAAATCTAAAGGATTGTGTTTGTGTGTGTTCATGCAAGTGTATATGTATCATAGCAAGAGAGAGCACTAGATACAAAAGTAAATAAAATCCGGTAATTAGTGGCAATAATTAGAAAGAGACCACTGTTGGTCATTGAGATCTGGAAAAAGTTCCAAAAAGGAGTTGAATTGAGTATTTTATCTCATATTCATACAAAGCAAATAGGGCTTATCTCATATTCATACAAAGCAAATGCACTGTCTCCATTCGGCACAACAATCGTATGAAGTAAGTATTATTATTTTTCCCATTTTGTAGATAAAGTAAGTAACTGAGACACAGGGAACTTAATTGACTTATCCAGAGTGACACAAAGATAAATACTAGGATTGGTTCTGTATCTAGATCTTCTGGTCTCTAAGGCAAGCCCTCTATCCAGTCTGTGGGCTATTTCAAAGGTTTTCCAAGTGAAAACATAGAGTTAGACCAAAACGAATATGATACAAATACAATATTTGTAAGTCTTAGATTTTCCCATGAAGCCTTACAGAGATGCTTTCTTGAATTAGCAGAACTGGAGCTGAAGCTGTTACCAAGACACATTGAAGTTTTTATGGCTTCCCAAGGTGGTCAGCTTCTAGCCCTTATTGGCTCATAGATTCCAGGCAGTTTTATATGAGCAGTGGGCTTCATGTCAGGAAAACTTCAGTTCAAAGCTCTCTAAAACACTAGTTGCAAAGCTCCTTAACCTCAGTTTTCTTATAAAATAGGGATATTAATAATGTCCATCTCAAGGAATTGTTCTAAGGATCAAATGAAATGAAATATACAGAAGATAGAAAGGTAAGTAGAGTGAACCCTTGTCCACAAATTCCTCTCCAGATGGATCTAGAAAATGCACTAGACTGAATTCTGATGAGAAAGTTCAAAAAAAGAGTCATAGTGAATCTGTTGTTTGGCCCAGTATGGCATAAAGAGAAGGATGGGGGGTCTGCACTGGGAATGAGGTCTGCTCTGGAGCCTTGGACACGGAACACTCCAGAGCCTAGGAAAAAGTTGTGTGCCAGAAAAAAGAGGTCTCAGATCATACCAGGAGCCCACCAGACTCACATCAGGGCATCACAGTCAAGGTCAGCCACCAACCGGCAGTTTTGTTGCTTGCTGTCCAGGTCTGGATCTGAGATCCAGGGCAGAGTAAGAAGAGGGCCTGCACACTAGGATAGTGTTCCTTGGTAGGAGAACCCTGGGATGTATACTGAGAAAGGAAGAAATTCATAAGGCAGCAGTATCAGTGTGTCTCAGACTTCAAACTCAGAAGGGTCTCACTTCTAACATCCTACCCAGCCTGCAGAGGAAGAAAAACAAGGATTCCAGACCAAGGGACAGCCTCCACTTTCTGCCAGTCTGAACCAATACAACTTTCCAGCTAAACAACGGAGGCAAAATCCAGCCCAGAAATACTCTTGCACAGACCTGAACCTAGGTCAGAACTTGCAGAGCTCAGATGAAACAGCAGCATAAGACTACCATAGATTAAACCACCTTGGGAACACTGAAAGCTTGCAGGTTCAGTCAGTCCCTGAGACTCAGTATTCCAAAAAAGTAACAAAATGACGCACCCAGATCTTTATTCTAGAAGTGTGGCAAAGACCAGCCCTGACATCAGATCCAAAGTCAAGAAGTAAGCTGAAAAAAATGGGCAAACAAAAAAGAACCCTGCCATAACGAGCTATAATCTCATATAAGTATATGTAGTTTTTTTTTTTTTTTTTTGGCTGAGGTAATAGGGGTGTTAAGTGACTTGTCCAGGGTCACACAGCTAGGAAATGTTAAATGAAATTCTCCAGGTACCTCCCAGCTCTACATTCTATTAAATATATGAATTTAAAAATAAGAGGTAGTATCTGATCATTGTACATGGCAACAACAAGATTATATGATGATCAATTCTGATGGGTGTCAAAACTGATTGGGCCAGTTCCAATGATCTTATGATGAAGAGAGCCATCTACACTCAGAGAGAGGACTGTGGGAACTAAGTGGATCACATCATAGCATTTTCACTTTTTGTTGTTGTTTGTTTGCATTTTCTTTTCTTTTTCATTATTTTCCTTTTTGATCTGATTTTTCTTGTGCAGCAAAATAATTGAATAATTATGTATACATATATTGATTTAACATATATTTTAACATGTTTAACATATATTGGATTACTTGCTGTCTAAGGGGAGGAGGTGGGGGAGAGAGGGAAATTTGGAACACAAGGTTTCACAAGGGTTGATGTTGAAAAATTATCCATGCATATGTTTTGAAAATAAAAAAGCTTTAATAAAAAAAGTAGTATCTGAACTACGGTCTAGAGATCTGGATTACATATAACAGAATAACAGATTCTCTAGATGAAAATCCAGATGAGCTCAAGAATTTTGCCAACTAAGGAAGGTAAGTGCCAAAGTTGAGTCAATATTAAATAGTTTAAACCAATTTTCCCCAAAAGCCCCATCCACTCATCCATAGTTGGCAAAGGCTTTATTCCTGATATGGATCAGGAGCAGAAAATATTGATTCAACTTATCAACCAGCTAGTAGCATTGATTGTATCCTTACTATGGGCAATATAGAATACTAGGAACTGTGAGGGGACGTGGGGGCTATCTCATCATGTAATTCATGTTCTTCATGTGAGAATTTACATGATAAAATCTTTCTAAACTTTAGCTCCAGTAAACTTTGTATTTCTATAGGTGAATTTGTATGTTTCTCTAGAAAGAGAAAGGAAAACTATGATAATCTGGTATATTTACTTTTTTTGTCTTTGCTGCCAGAGAGTCAAACTTATTGCTAATATTTCCAACTCAGGTACCGAAAACATCTATTCTTTCTGCTTCCTTTTTCTTCTTTCAAATCTATTATTGTGTCTTCTGAACTGAAAACTATCTTTTGGAATCTAAGACTCCCAAGTCCTTTCAATAATAGAATTCCAGTACACAATAATCCTGGAACTCTAGAGTTGGAAGAGTCTTTAGAGATCAATTAGTCCAAACCTCTTAAGTTATAGATGAAGAAGCCAAAGCCCAGGACATTAAAGCAATTTGATTAAGGTTGAATAACTCATTAGGAGAAGATCTGGGAGTAGATTCTAAGTCTTTTAACTTCTTCCACCTTAACATTAAGACACTCCATCACTCTTTACCAAATGTCATAATTATTCCTGATACTGGGCACTAGTCAAGCACTCAGTTTATCTCTGTTCTATTCTCTACTCTGCTCTTCCCTAGTTTTTCTATTCTCTGCCAAGATATTTGTTTATAGAGTCAGCAGAGATATTGAGCAACCTCTCTCCCACCCAGAAAGGGCTGGCTGCATAGTACTCCTGTCCCTACTTGACTCAGCTCTACTCAGCCCCTGTCCCTCACTAGGTTCTCTCCCCACTTAATGGTGCTGCAGCTTCTCCTTGCTGCCCTTTCTCTACAGCCTCATGCTTCCAATTGCTTAGCTTTTCTTTCTTTGACTTGGTCATATTTATTTTACTTCAACTCTGAACCCTCCTCAAGGTTACCCTATGTCAAGGCTGTTTAACCTCTCCCCTCAGGATCCCCACTTTTAGCTTGGTTGTGCTTAGCTTGAGCTTCTCATTGTGGTTTTCTTTCAAGATTAGCCCAGTCATCCAACCATTCTGGAGAGCAATTTGGAACTGCCCAAAGGGTTATCAAACTGTGCATAATCTTTGATACAGCAATGTCTCTAATAGACCTGTATCCCAAAGAGATCTTAAAGGAGGAAAAGGGACCCACATGTGCAAAAATGTTTGTGGCAGGCCTTTTTGTAGTGGCAAGAAACTGGAAACTGAGTGGATGCCTATTGGTTGGAGAATGGTTGAACAAGTTATGATACATGAATGTAATGGAATATTATTATTCTATAAGAAATGATCAGGAGGATGACTTCAGAGAGACCTGGAGAGACTTACATAAACTGATGCTAAATGAAGTGAATAGAACCAAGAGAACATTGTACACAGCAATAAGATTTTGTGATGATTAATTCTGATGGGCATGGTTCTCTTCAGCAACGAGGTGATTCAAACCAGTTCCAATGATCTGGTGATGAAGAGAGCCATCTACACCCAGAGAGAGAACTGTGGGAACTGGATGTGGATCACAACATAGCATTTTCATTTTTTTGTTATTGTTTGCTTGCATTTTATTTTCTTTCTCTTTTTTCTGGTCTGATTTGATTTTTCTTGTGCAGCAAAATAATTGTATAAATACATATGCACATATTGGATTTAACATACATTTCTACCATGTTTAACATATATTGCTCTCTAGGGGAGGGGGTAGGGGAAGGAAAGGGAAAATTGGAACACAAGGCTTTGCAAGGATCAGTGTTGAAGAATTATCCATGCATATGTTTTGAAAATAAAAAGCTTTAATTAAAAAAAAAAAGATTGGCCTGGTATTTACTAAGGTATTTATCTACCTGCCCATCACAACCCTCCTCTGGCCCTATTTAGACCACCAGAATGTATTACTGTTTCACCTTCAATATGCTTTTGTGGAACCAGTGCAGCATGTTAGCTGGCATATGTGTGAATCTACATCAAGGTCCCAGAAGGAGTCTTCGATATTTTAGTTAAGTCAGGGAAATAGAAGTTTGATGTCATAATTTAAGATTCAGCAGATTAACAGATATCAATTAGACCAATGGAAAACAAAGGAATGATGAAGATCAGACAAAGTTTAAAAGGGAGGTCCCCCTGGAGCAGGGTCAAACTTTGAGCCAATTCTAAATGTCAAAATGGCTAAGGGAAAAGAAGGCATTCAGGGCATGAGGATTGGTATAAGGAACAGAGATGGGAACAAGCAAACTCCCCGTGGAAATCTAGATGAAAAGAACTAGCTAAGAATCTTTTATAAGAACAGATGAATCCATCCCTCAGGTCTTATTGTGAACTTATTGTACCCCCTTAGCAACATCAGGAAATGGGCCTTTCTACCCTTAACTCCTGATTTGGAGAGGATTAACCGATGTATTCTAGGCGAGGGAGAACAGGCCACCCCATAATTAACCCATCCTCCTTCATTTCCTAGCTCCCAACAAAAGGAGCCACAAGGAATCGACCGGACTGGGCTAATCTCCCAGCCCCTCCTTAACCCTGTCTCTCTCCAAGGGAGCACCCGGCAAGGGCTGTTAAGCCATTCCATCTCCACCCACCACCCCAAGCCCTGTCCCCCACTCCTTCCTTTCTCTCTTTCTCAAGTTGTTATAACACAGGCATCACGCAAGGAATCAAACAGGGACAGGTCCTATTGTTCAGCAAAGAGGCAAAAAAAAATAATCAAAAAAGCCAGGGACTTAAAAAAGACCAGAATTATTTCTCAAATAGAATGGAAAAATCTAACATGTCTTATCGCTACGGAGAACAAGCACTGTGCAAACGCACAGGCCTCTGACTGGCATGCCAGTTGTTTTGAATAGACGCATGACATTGTCAAAGAACCTGCCATTGTTGGCGCTGAAAGGCACTTGCAACATTGCATAAGAATCAGTCATCGTGTCACCCTCAGCCTAGTCAAAGCTGCTGTTTTTTCTTCTTTCTTTCTTTCGTTAAAAAAAATAAAAAATAAAAAAAGGGAAAGAAAGAAATGTCCCTGGAATAAGACCTTCAAAGCTAGATAAACCTTATTTCTGAAAGGCATCGGAAACCACGCACCCAAGCAAAACCGGCTAAAGAAGCGTTTGAGTTGGAAAATGTGCCATCGGGGAGGAGGGAAAGGGCAAAAGGGATGAGGGGTGGCCTCCCTCCTCCACCTGATTCCCAAGGTTCTCTTGGTCTGAGTTGTTAGGCTCTGCCTGGAGGCCTTAGGGAATCCTCCGTGTTAAGTCATAGAGTGCCTCCCCCCAGTCCCTGGACACTCTTTTAGCAATGGAAATCTGGAGATGAACTGTTCAGCTGTGTCCACATTTCAGACAGGTTGGTGCCGGACAAAAATCTCATCTTATAGCTTGTGTTATTGCTCGCTCCGTCCTGGTATTTGCTCTGTGCGTGGTGATGGGGAGGAAGGGTAACAACCAGTCCCAGCTGATGAATATGACCATGCAGAAATACAGAGAACTCTGGCAAGCTCCAGAGAAGTGAGAATTCCCAACCTCCACCCTTTTCACTTCTCAAAACCCTACCCAAACACACCACTCACTGTGCATCCACGCCTGCCTTCCCAAGTTCTCTCACATGTCAGCTTCTCAACCACCCCTAATTTCACATTCATGGTTCTCATGACCCCTCCCAACTGTCCTACCCACATTCATCAATGTTTTGGATACTTCCTGATGCCTCCAAATATTCTCTTTCCTGGGATGCAATCACTCACTCCCCTATTTAGTAGCAAAAGGTGGGAAGAAGTCTTCCATATCAACCAATTAATCAATAAATATTTATTAAGCACCATAAGTATATAATATAAATATATAAAAATAAACATTTATTAGGTACTATAAATATATAATATAAATACATTTTAAAATTATAATCTTGTGGCTCTCTTCAACAATGAGATAATTCAGACCAGTTCCAATGATCATGTGATTAAGAGAGCCATCTACACCCAGAGAGAGGACTATGGGAACTGAGTGTGGATCACAACATAGTATTTTCACTCTTTTTGTTCTTTGCTTGGATTTTGTTTTATTTCTCAATTTTTTCTGGTTTGACTTAATTTTTCTTGTGCAGCAAGATAATTGTACAAATCTGTATGCATATATGGAATTTAACATGTATGTCTACCATGTTTAACATATATTGGACTATTTGCCATCTAAGGGAGGAGGTGGGGGAAGGGGGGGAAATTGGAACACAATATTTTGCAAGGATCATTGTTAAAGAATTATCCATGTATATGTTTTAAAAAATAAAAAGCTTAATTAAAAAAGAAACTTTAAAAAATTATAGTCTCTTGCCTCAGGAAACTGACATTCTAAAAGTGGAGACATCATGTACACATATTAAGTATAAAAAAAAATTGAAGTAACTGAGGAAGGGAGACTGAGAATATCAGGAAAGGCTTCCTGTAGAAAGTGAAAGAGTCTCTGAAGTCGAAGTAATGGGCAACACCTGGGTATGTCTCCCCCTTCTGCAGGAGCTCTTGTCGGGCAGGGCAAGGGGCCACTCAGCTGAAGTACATCATTTAGCACATGATGGTGAATTACAAATGTCAGCTCCTGCTCTGCGGCCAGCAATGATTTCCACTCTGCAAGCAGGGAAGAATGACAGTTGTGGGAGATGGGCTTGCTTCTTCCCTATCTAAAAGGATTTGGAAGTTCAGCTCAGAGGTACCAGAGAGATACAAGAAACGTACAGAAAGCCCTCCCACATTCTAACTGGCAACACCAGCCCCTGGCGCTCTCTAGACCTAACTTTACAAAGCTTTCCAAAATAGGGGAAACTCCAACTCCAAATAGCTTTGGTTTCTTGTATAGCTGAAGGAAGAGACCAAATAAGAAGCAAGACTCTTGCAGATTGTGGGATGTGTGATGGCGACTTTCAAGGCGGGATTTGGTTAGACTCCCCTACTTCTCTGGCTTAGGAAAGAATGCCCACCATTTTGGGTCTACTGATAGAAGCCGTCCTGAGAGAGAAGAGCCCATGTGGACATCCCCTGACTTCTAGCCTTGCTATCGTGGCAACCTTTCCCCCAATCTTCCTTTGTAAAGACTGCAGTTCAATTCCATCTTCAAGGAGAGGAAAGGAATATGTGGCTCTTGAACAGTAGTGGTTCCTAGTAATGGATAGTTTAGATGGATGATTTAGAAAATGTTTATGATGTCTTAAGGTTTGTTCTCATTCTCCTTTTTTCCTTCTGTCTTAAAATTTCTCTCTTCCTTTAAGATACAATTCAGATACCATCTTCAGCATGGAGCTTTTCCTAATTCCATGGCCTTCCCCCTAATCCAATGATTGTATATCCCCTTACAAACTATCTTGTATTTAACTCTTACATGTGTGTACATTTGTGCTTTCTAACTTTATAATTATGCTGTATGTTTTATATATCTACCCACATTTTAATGTAAATTCATTGCAAGTAGGTATTACTTTATTTTCTTTTTGTATTTGTATCCACAGTGCCTAGTATTGTGCCTGTCACACAGTAAGTGGTGCTTAGAAAATTCTTATTAATCAATTGATTGATTCGCTAAACATTCTCCTAGACTAAGAAGAGTGTACATCAATAAGCCAATCTCATCTATTGTACAAATTATTCATAAGCTATAGATGTTTATACATTCAATTAACAAAAATTACAGTTTTCCTTTTCTAAGCAATGCCTTACTTTTTTAAATAATCGTGGTTAAAACAACTCTATTTTGAACATTCAGCAAAATGACAAAAACTGTCAATAATCCTCAGCCCTCCTGAATCTTCCTGTGAACCTCCTGTGGCTCAGCAGTCACTCAAAGGTCATAGTAGTGCAACATTTTAAGAGGAAAGCTGATAAATCAGAGAACCTGGACCACGATGATGGGGAGTCTGGAAACTATGTCCCATGAGGAACAGTTGAAGGAATTGGGGGATGTTTAACTTGGAGAAAAGATGACTTAAGGGATGGATTGGGGAAGGTGTCATGATAACTGTTTTGAAATATTTGAAAGCTTGTCATGTGAAAGAGGGATTAGTTTTGTTCTGCTTAGTCCCAGAGGATAGAACCAGGAACAATGGGTGAGAGACAGATTTAGGTTCAATATAAAGGAGAACTTTCTAATAATTAGAGTTTTTCTATAGCAGAATGTATTTCCCGTCAAAGACTGACTGTCCATTCCTCAGCAGAGATGTTGGAGAAATGATTTGTTCCTCCATTGGTTGGGACATTTTGACTGGATTAATTCTGAGAAATTATGATTCTACATCTCCAAAGTTAGGTACCTCAAGATCTCACCCCAGAACAAATCTATTCCAGGTCATGTAGATTTGAGCATACTTTTTCCCAAAGAAAGGACATAGAAAGAAATGTTTTGAGGGATGGAATACATGAAAAGCACCCCGTGGCAGGTGGGTACCAACCAAATAATGTAAAGGACTCAGTTATAAGCAGGGGAAGATATGTTGGGAGGAGTTCTTAGTGAAGCATGTGCAGAGCCTAATCTGTTCGCAGCAGCCTTTATCCCTTCTTCCCTCCCATCCTCCAATTCTACCCCAAGGCTTTCAAAGAGATGAAGACAGACACTATTCTTCTGGAAAACCCCATTCTGTGCTGATGAGGGCCTAGTGCCTGTACTCTGGGTATCCATAAACAAAGCCTGAACCTATCCCTCCCGAGGCTGGCATTGAAGCCAGAACTGAAGGCCCTGCAGCTTTCAAAACCGGCCAGGGTCTACGTTGGATGGAGGGGCTGGCAAGCTCCGGGAGGACGACTCTGTTCTGGCCTATTCCCCAGGCCAGATCATTGTTATGCTTGCTAATGACTCCTGGAGAGACTCTGGCAGCCCTGCCAGGTGGCACGAGCCGTTCCCTATGCTGTGGCCAAACTTAGGGCCTGCCCAACATCTCTCCTATGCTGAACTATCCATGGGCTGTGACCAGAGCAAAAAACTCTCTCTTCTTTCTCTATCAAGTTGCATCAAAACTAGTGGAAATCTCTGGGGTCCCTACAGATTCCCCACCCTCTGGCAACTTTAATGGAGTGGCAGTTCTCACTCCATTCTGGAGATCCTTCCAGATCTGATTTACATCAGCAAAGGGTGAAAGGGAAAGCAAGGTATATTGAAGAAGATACAGTGGATTATAGAATTACAGCACCACAGTTTTAGGACAGGAAGAGACCTAAATTAGTATGTCCTCTCATTTTATAGAGGACAAATTAAGGGTCTTCTATAAAGGAGGAGAGAGATTAAGAGACAGTCCCATGATCAAAGAGATACTCCAAAGTTGCTCTTCCACTATGCCCTCTGATTTACATACTATGTCCTAGAGAAATTTTAGCTTTGGACTCTCTTTCTGGAGCCTTCATGGCCTAATGTGGCTTGTGTCTCTTATGGGTCTTGTATCTAGGTTGGCTCCAGTCATGGTTCACTCTAAGCTCTAGCCAACTTTCCCCCATCCTACCTTCAGTCTCTATTTGCCCTTCCTCCTTGCCCTTTTTCCATTTCTGGAGTCATAATCAAGTCAATTTTGCTTCTAGAGAATCTGAACCACTCTACTCCCCTGTGGCTCCTTTCACTGTTCCTGTGACTTTCCAAATCAAAATGCCACGCTCTTGCATGTGTTGTAGCTCCCTATTACCATCTAAGCTCCTTTAGTCAGATACTATCTCAATTTTATTCTTCTATCTTCAGCAGTCAGACTTTTCATATAGTAAGTGCTTTGTTAAAAGCTTTTCTGTTTATTCAGGGCTATGCTCCATGATAGTTCCTGAAGGGAAGGAGTGTGCTCTCTGGAGGAAGAGCGACTTCCTTTGGAAACTGACATCCTAGAGCAAAAACATATCCATCCTTCTTCTTCCCTGCTGATTATACTCTGTCATCCTCAAAAACTAATATGCAGGGGCAGCTAGTTGGTGCAGTGGATAGAGCACCAGCCCTGAGGTCAGGAGTACCTGAGTTCAAATCTGGCCTCAGACACTTAATACTTCCTAGCTGTGTTAGAGTCCTAACCCCAACTGCCTCAGAAAAAAAAATTGGAAAGACCATATTGCTCAATATAGTTGTATCCTTTTGGGGATTTTCTTGACTTAGAAAATTGTCATTTCCTTCTCCAGCTCTTTTTCAGAAGAGAAAACTGAGGCAAGCAGGGTTAAGAGAGTAGCTCAGAGTCACACAGCTAGTTAAGTGGCTGAGGCCAAATTTGAATTCAGGATTTCCTGACTCCAGGACTGGCACTCAATCCCCTGCACATCCTAAACTACCTTACACAAAGACCATACTCAGGACTAAATTAGCAACTCAGCTCTAAACTTCCTGGGAAAATGCCTCTTCACCTTGATTCTCTCCTGTTTCTGCCACCAGAGTACCCCTTCCCCCTTTCCATTCTTTTTTGTTCTGAGAATTAGTAATCAAATCAACATTACTATTATTTCTTCAAGGAATATATCAATTGACTGCCCTGAGGTTTTAATCCCTATCTCTATGAATCTCCCAGGCCCAGATAATCTTCTTCATTCACCTCTCCCCTATCCATGTTGCTTCCCCTTTTAAATTGAAAACTCCTTGAAGATCGCCTCTTAAAAGTATTTGTGCTCCTAGGGCTTGGTCTAGTGTTTGTCACAAAGTAACTGCTTAATAAATGCTTTTTTCATTCATTACTAATTATGGCTTGCAGTGGTCCCAAGGTTGCCAAGAACTGGTCAGTCAGTCAATAAACATTGGTTGAGCCCTTGCTGTGTGCTAGGCATTAGGCTAAATTCTGAGGATACAAAGAACAAGTAAGAATATAGTCCACATTTTAGTGCTAGAGACGCAGCATAGTCCGCGGATCCGACCATAGGGGTAATGAATTGTCCTTGGAAGCATGGAAGAAAGGAGTGATTAAGGATCAGCTTCCAGCTATGTGCTCCCCAGTTCCCTGGGGATCAAAGGAAAGATCCCCATGTGGCAAGTGGTCAGTATGAGCTGGGATTGAGGGGGTGGAGGGAAGGGAGTGGGGGAGAACTATCTGGGGCCACGGGAGCAGCAGTAAGCCACAGCACAGTCCCATGTGTTGTAAAGTCCAGGGAAGAATTCAATTATTGTGGCGTGTAATTTTCTGTTTGCAAAGCTTGTATTGTGTGTGTAATTGAATCGGAATAAAGAGATCCAATGGCTGCAGGACTGGGATAAGGCTTTAGAGGCCCACGCCAATGAAGCCAGGCTGAAAAGAGAATTGGGGGAGAGTGGGGTGGGTGGAAGGTAGAGGGGAGGGGAAGGAGCAGAGGTAGTGAAGGGACTTCAGTTAGGCTCCAGAGACTATGTTTCCTCTTCCCCTACTTCCCCAAATAGAGACTCCCCAGGCTGGAAATCCTCTGGTCTGTTCTCCTATGTTGGAGAAAAACAATGTTCTGCACGACATGGGCAGGGGTTACCTTCCTTTTATTCAAAAACAGAAGATAATTTCACCTTGGTCTTAGCATTTCACATTTGTTACAGTTAGAACGGCTTTCTTTGTGTAACTTCCAGCCATCTTGCCACGGGGTAAGCCCAGAATAAATCTCAGATTTATTCTCCAAAAGCCATGAGGGACCCACAAGGAAACTCTGACTTGAGAGAGGCGGTCACTGGAGGAGGCTGGGGCAGAGTAACAGTGGACAGTTATTTTTCAGAGGGCTAATACAAAGTTCTCTGGAGGGCACATTGGTAGCAGACTCTACCTAGCTTAACGATGGGTGAATTTTAATGTTGCTTTGCTAGGTTCCAGTTCTGGATCAAGGACCTAGTAAGTAGCCAGGGCTTTCCAAAATACTGTCCCTTTATCACAAGACTGTCATAAAGATCAAATAAGATAATGTGTGCAAAAAGGCTTTGTATGCTGCAAAACACCATATAAATATCAACTGTTCTGATTCTATTGTGTGGATATACTTGTATTTTTGCACATGCAAGATTATGTGGCAGTATATGACTGTGTGTAGAGATCATGAATCTATGCACACTAGTGTATATGTGAGAATAAGTAAGAATAAGCATTTGGGTCTGTGAGTTTTGTTTTTCAATCTTGTCCAACTCTTTGTGACCACATTTGGGGTTTTCTGGGTAAAGATATTATTGGAGTTGGCCATTTCCTTCTCCAGCTCATTTTATAGTTAAGTAAAGACAGTCAGACAGCCAGAGTTAAGTGACTTGCCCAGAGTCATATAGCTAGTAAGTGTCTGAAGCCAGATTTGAATTCAGAAAGATGAGTCTTCCTGACTCCAGGCTTATCCCTCCATCCACTGCACCACCCAATTGCCCATTTGTGTATACATATATGTAAGCAAATATTTGTGGACGAATCTATGAGTAAGCATGTAAAGTCAGATGGACTTTTCCCCAAGGCTGGGAGAGATTATTCATCTTTAACTGACACCAGGTTAGACTATAAAGTAGTATATGGGAAGGAAAGAGGGAGAAAGAAGGAAGGAAGAAAAAAGGAAGGAAGGAAGGAAGAAGGAAGGAAGGAAGGAAGGAAGGAAGGAAGGAAGGAAGGAAGGAAGGAAGGAAGGAAGGAAGGAAGGAAGGAAGGAAGGAAGGAAGGAAAGAAGGAAGAAGGAAGGAAGAAGGAAGAAGGAAGGAAGGAAGGAAGGAAGGAAGGAAGGAAGGAAGGAAGGAAGGAAGGAAGGAAGGAAGAAGGAAAGGAAGGAGGTAGAGAGGGACAGAGGGAAGGAGGGAGGAAGGGAGGGACAGAGGAAAGGAGGGAAGAAGGGAGGGAAAGAGAAAGAACCAGATTTCAAATTCCAGCTCCACTTTTTAATACCTATATGACTGGTGACAAATTCCTTCCTCTGGAGAAACCATCTATGCCTTGCTTCAAGAAAATTAATTACATAAATTCATTATTTTTAAAAATCTAATTTACCAAATGAAATACATTTTCATTTATATTTCCATTATTATTTATACAATAGAAGATTCTTTTCTGTTGATCACCCTTTAGATGTAGGGCCAAGGAAGGAAGGAACTTGGGTACTGAAATATCTCAGTCACTCCTTAGATTAACAAATCCTAATAGCAGGTTCCTTTTCTTGATCCCTAAATGGTCTGGAGATTGAATAGGGAACCACTCCCTGTAAATCTTGACCTCTCTCCTACATGATGCTCAAATTTTGGGCTGTCCTTCCCCTCCCCCCAAACTTTGCTCCTTCCCAACTGGTCACATTATTTCTATTATTCTGGGCTTCCATGGAACATAAAACTCAGATTTGCCTTCTGGTCCAGGGAGCCTCTGAGATTGAATTCCAGAAAAAAAAAAAAAAAAAAAAAAGGCAGGTTTAGGTCCAACTCAGCTGCCTAATGACATTTTCTGAGCACTAACCAATCCAACTCCAAGACAAAGAGCTGCTGGAGCCCAGAACCGAGATGAGTGGCTGGCTGAGGAGGCTGAGAATCAAGAAGGAAGGTAACAGGAATAGAAAGGAAGGGAAAGCGAAGGATAAGCAAAACCAAATACAATGGCTCAAAATCTCTTCAGCATCCCTAGACTTACAAGCACTTATTAATAGCCAGCGAAAGGGAAAGAGGAAGTGTCTCATTGTCTTGAGCTGTCATTCCTCACTCTGACGAGCACTTAAAATGTCAAGACCCCTTTCAGCAGCTATGCACAAGCAATCAGGCCTTCTCATCGGTCACTGCGATTGTACTGCCTCATCGCAGCCCCGACGACTTATTACCACGATGCATTTGGGAGACAAGGCACACATGTGTACATAAACAAACCCTTGTCTCCGGGAAGTTCTGCCCCTCACTGTGACGGGAGGAGGGGTGTACTGTGGTGGTCAGGCTGGATGGAGGCAGGGAAGAGAAGGGAGCAGGATCCCAGCTAAGCCACTTGAGGATGTCAGGAATATATATAATATATATGACTTCGGATAGTAGGGAGACAATGATAGGCAAGAAAGAGAAAGGTGGAATGGAGATAGGTGTAATGGGCTGAGGTTTGCGTTGATGCACTGAGGTTCCAAGTACGTGAGGCTAAATAGTAATTGGGCTATACTCTATTAATATAAATGATTGGATAAAGAATGGTCCCCGCCCACTCTCCGTGCAAGTCCTGATGTGTTGTATAGGAAATGACAATTTGGGTGGGTGGAGGCAGAGAGAGACAGGAAGAGAAGCTGGGAGAGATTGAGCCTGGGTTCCATACTCCTAGCTGCTGGTCATGTGGCTGCTGGTCGTGTGGCTGCTGGTCTAGCTAGCTTCTTGACTCAGCTGCACACATTGCTAGTGTCCATTCTCTTCCACCTCCGATCTTTCTTCACTGAGAATAAAGACTGACGATTTTCTCCTAACCTGAATTCCTGACTCCGGCTGATTTTAAAATATTCCCCTAACCTGAATTCCTGACTCCGACTGATTTTAAAATATGCGGTCTGCACAGATAGGGACACACAGGAATATAGAAACAGTTTGTTTATAGAATGGGCAGTAGAAAACTTCTAGGGGAAATCGAAAGTCATTCAGAAAAGGGTCCCTAATGCAGCAAAGAGCAAAGCCAAGAGTGATGCATTTTGAGTTGGAATTGTTAAGTGATTTTTCAATTGTGTCCGACTTTCTGTGACTCTTTTTGGGTTTTTCTTGACAGAGACATTGGAGCAGTTTGCCATTTCTTCTACAGTTCATTTTACAGATGAAGAAACTGAGGCAGACAGGGTTAAATGGCTTACTCAAGGTCTCATAGCTAATTAGCACCTGAGGCCAGATTTGAAGTCATGAAAATAAGTCTTTCTGACTCAAACTCGGCATTCTATACACTGTATTACCAAGCTGCCCATGATTTCAAGTTGCAGTTTTGCTACTTAGTAGCAGTCAGAATGTGTACAAA
This sequence comes from Sarcophilus harrisii, assembly GCF_902635505.1. Taxonomy (NCBI): domain Eukaryota; kingdom Metazoa; phylum Chordata; class Mammalia; order Dasyuromorphia; family Dasyuridae; genus Sarcophilus; species Sarcophilus harrisii. Next base: position 493,614,825 of record NC_045428.1, read on the forward strand.
TCCCTTAACCTCAGTGTCTTCATCTGTAAAGTGAATGGAGGTTTGAAATGGATGCTCCTTGAAGTCCTTTAAAATTGTTATCCAGAAGTAGGAAAATTGATGTTCCCTGTGTCTAATGAAAACTGAATTTGTGAAAAAGGGCTTAGCCACAGCAGGGGGATTTTAGATTATATCTAAAACTGGGCTTCCTTTAGTAAGAAGTGGTGAACAGTAGAATGGAAGCCAAAGAGAATAGGGATCCATCTTTCTTTGGAGGCATTTTAGAATCATCTCCTTCTGCAGTGATGTGAATATAATCCTACATAAAGACAAGGAGGTAGGTCAGAAGTTCTGGCTGGCTGGTGGAATATGTGGTTGATTTGAAAAACACTAAATCCTGTAAAGAAATTGTCCAAGAAGTTAGGGGTGAGGGGAGTTGAGGCCAGAATTTCTTCTGTAGGAGAATCCTTTCAAAAAACTGGAATATGTTCTCTTCTAATTTCCCCAAAGTCTCATAACTTCTGGTTAAGAAGGAAAGAGGATGCCATTATCCCATTTTACAAATGGGGAAACTGAGCTTCAGAATGGTTGTATAACTTGATCAGATTTACATAACTGGTAATCAGTGGAGTCAGGGCTTATAACTAGATGAAATGAAGCAAACATCAGAAAAAAATCTTCCCAAGATTCACAAAGTGACCAGGTCTTACTACAAAAAGTCAAATCTTTCTAAGATCTCTTGCTCCCTCTCCATCTCAAGAGGCTAGCATGGAAGGGATGTCTTCACTAGCTAAGAAGAAAGTTATGGCAAGAGGGATTTTTCTTAGCTCTGATAATTGACTTTCAGACAATGAGAGCTGGTGAATATAGAATGAAAGTCACTTTGCAGTCACTCTAGAAGAAGCAACTAAAGTTCAGTGGAGCAAAAGAGAAATCTGGATACATGCTAATATGTATTACAGTCACAGATAAGGAAAAAATAACATAAATATCTTCCAAAGAATAACTTAATATTTCAGCTCCCTTTTGTGTTTTGTTCCTCCCTTTAAAATATAAGCTCCTTAAAGTCAGGGATTTGTCTTTTTTTTTTTATTTAATTTGTATCCTTAGTCCTTAGCACAGTGCCTAGTATACAGTAAGCACTTAATAAATATTTGTTTTCTCGCTTCCCCTAATTCTAAGAATGAGAAAGCTGACTCAAATTGATGAAATGACTTAAGTGTCACAGGAAATAGCAGAGGTTTTGTTAACGTCTAGCTCTTCTGATCCCAGAGTTTATGATTTTTATATTGTATCATAATGCCTTGGTATGCTGCATAGTAGGGCAGCTAGACAATGTGGTGGATAGCGTGTCAGGCCCATTGTTGGGAAGATTCCTCTTCATGAGTTCAAATCTAACCTCAGACAATGAGTTATATGATCTTGGCTAAGTCACTTAACCCTATTTGCCTCAGTTTCCTCATCTGTAATATGACCATTAGAGAAGGAAATGACAAACAATCCTGGTATCTTTTTCAAGAAAACCCCAAATGATATTATGAAGAAACAGACAACTGAGCAAAAACAATAGCACACTGAATAGTTTGTGTTGTAAGTTCTAGCTGGCCAGTATCTTTTTCCCTCCACCAATCTGACTACCAGTTCTTCCATGTTCAATGAGATACATAAGTATTACAACTGATGATCTTGATGTCCATATTGGTCTTTAGTCTGACCCTGACCTTTTCAGTATGACCCTAAATACGAGAAGGAACACACATGCAATATAATTACTACTTTAATTCCCTGATTATACTTTCCAGAATTGGTCTTGTAAACACAAACATTCCCATCTGAAAGGTGAAGATGGAAAGAACATAGTATTTTTTTTCACATTTATATTGAATATTGAATGCAGACCAGGATAGCTGAGAATGAATGAATATATGGATGGATGGATGAATGAATGGATGAATTCATTAAAAAGTACTAATAAATGCTTACTATGTCCAAAGCACTGTGTCAAATGCTTTAAGAAATAGAAATGTGGAGACAGTTCTTGCTGTCGAGGATCTCCCATGCAAAATCTAAGTTTCAACTGCAATTCAGAAGGAAAGGTCCCATGGCCAGTCCCATAGGATGGCAGTAAAGTAGGTGCTATTCCATTTTCTTTAATACCATTTCTACTGATACAATCATATCTCTATATGATGTTGAACCATTTGTCTGTATCAAAGACTTTGGTCCTGAGAATTTTCCTTTCTGGATCTTCAGTAGCTGTCATTGCTAAAAGAGGCTTCAGCATCTGCAAAAGCCAGGTCTCACCATTACAAAAATTACTGTCTAGGATAACAATCATAGGATTGAAAGTAAATTTGAAGTCAGGAGTGGGGAGATCTTCCTGGAGCTCTTGTACTTATCCATCCATTTCACAAATTTTGAGTATAACTTGCAAAAGGTTAGTGTTGGTCACTAATGTCAAAATGGTAATAAACAAATTTTTAAGCAGCTATTAGAAAGGAAGGAAGAAAAGGAGGAAAGGAGGGAAGGAAAGAGGGAGGGAGGGAGGGAAGGAAAAAAGGAAGGGAGGGAGGGAGGAAGTTGGCCACTGGACTCAGATAGTACTGGAGGGAAGTGAGGGAGGTAATCTTGACAGAACTCCCTCACTTAAATCCCATTCACTTGCATATCATGGCATCTGTGCCCTGGTGTCATGGTCCTCTTTGAGAACAAAGGACAAAACCAACAATTAGATATTCAGACTTTTGCTAAGACCTAGATTTAAAACTAAAATGTCTGCTCCCAATGACCTCACAATCTAATGAGGGAGGCAACATGAACCCTACTATGTACAAACAACCCATATACTGAATAAATATGAAATAGTCAACAGTGGGAAGACATTAGAATTAGGAGAGATTGAGAAAAGCTTCCTATAGGAGTTGGGATTTTAGCTAGCACTTGAAGAAGTCAAAAGGAAGAATTAAGAAGGCATGGAAGACAGTCAAAGAAAATGTCAGGAGCCAAGGGACAGAACATTCTGTTCAAGGAACAGCCAGAAGGTCAGTGTCATTAGATTGAAGAGTATGTGGGGAGGAGAATGTAATGTATAAGAAGACAGAGAAGATGGGTTGAGGTGGGAGGCAAGGTTTTGGAGAGTTTTGAATGAATATATGAGGATTTTATATTTGATCCTGGTGGTGATAGGGAACTATAGGACTACATCAAGTAGGAGAGATGGTCAGACCCGTGCTTTAGAGAAATTACTTTGGTGATTGAGTGAAGGAGAGGGACTAAAGTGGGGAGATTTTTGAGGCAGGCAGATCAACTAGAAAGCTATTGTAAGAGTCCAGATGCAAGGCTTTGAGGGCTTGCATTAAGGTGGTGGCAGTATCAGAAAGAGAGAAAGGTACATTTGAGAGAGGTTACAAATATGACATCGACAAGTGTTAGCAACAGATTGAATAGAAGGAATAAGAGATAGCACAACATAAGGCATGCTTATAAGCCTGGGGGACTGGTAGGTTAGTGATAACCTACCAGTAAAAGAAAAAATTGGAAGGAAGGAAAGTTTGGGGAGGAAATTAAAAGATTAGTTTGGGACATGTTGTGTTTAAGATGCCTATTGGACATCCAATTTGACATGTCTAATAGGCAGCTGAAGATGTGAGATTGGAGAATAGAAAAGAATTTAAGGCTAGAGAAATAGGTTTGAGAATGACCAACTTTAAGACAACAATTAAATCCATGATGGAAATTATCAAGTGAAAGTGGTAGAAGACAAAAAAGTCCAGGACAGAGCTCTGTCGGACCCTAATTACTAGCAAGTGTAACCTGGATGGAGATCCAACAAAGGATATTGAGGAGGAGTGGTCACATGGGAAAGGGGGAGAATCAGGAGAGAGTACTGTCCTCAAAACCTAAAGACAAGAGAATATCAGGGGGAAGAGGGTTTTTCCAATGTCAAAGTCTGCAGGTAGGACAAGAAGAATGAGATTTGAGAAGACCATTGGATTTGATGATTAAGAGATCACTAGTAACTTTGGAGGGTGCAGTACCTGAATATTGGGCAGCTAGGTAGAGGAGCAGATATAGTGCTGGGTTTGTAGGTCATCTTCCTAAGTTCAAATCTGACCTCAGATACTTACTAGTTGTGTGACTGAGCAAATCACTTAACCCTGTTTGCCTTAGTCTCTCATTTGTAAAAGAAGCTGGGAAAAGAAATGGTAGAATACTCCAGGCTTCTTGCCAAGAAAAACCCAAAAGGGGTCGTGAAGATTTAGACATGACTGAAAATGACTCAGCAACAGCAAAGCACCTGTGTATAGATAATATTAGTATAGGAGATGGCTACTGTCCCACCATCCATGAGGTCAGTACTTTAAGCTTCTTTCCTAGGGTATAGTTAGATTTGTGCTGGTATATGCATGTTCTTTTGATGGTCTCAGTGAGTGCCCCTTGATACCAAGGGAAGGCATTTGCAAGACAGTAGGCTATAGTGAAAGATACAGTAGATGAATCTGGATCAGCATACAGCTAACTGGCCCACTTGGGCATGAAACCTATGACCTTTGCCTCATTAGCACAAGACCCCAGCCAGCTGAACTTGCATGCATGTGTACCCAAGTGTACATGCAGACATAAACACGCCTAGCATCCTTTCATTTCTATCCATGCAGGATCACTTCCTCTATCTATCATCCCTCCACTTGTTTTTTTTTAATAACTGGCAAAAGAGAAATGAGGAAACTTGGACATCTTTGAGATGGATTGGAGCTTCTAACGCCTACACTTCCTGGAAACCAGGCTTTATTTTGAGCAGTTTCCCCAGCTCTCAACTCAAGTCTGAACACATGGGGGTTGGTGGGTGGTGATTAGCATGTATTCCTTGGTGATGCAGCATTCCAGGGCTGCCAAATAAGCAGGGATGAGATGGAGTGGCTCTATTCTGTTAGGGAGAAGGAAAGGGGTGGAATTCAGAGGCAGAAAGGAAGTGGAAGCAACTATGGTGTTCCTATCTAAAAAAGGTGGAAATGAGAGGAAGATGCACTGGGATTTCAAAAAAGGATGTCACCAGAATGGGAGTGTAAAATAAACAGAGCCTCTGACAGTGTCTTTTTATGATAGCCATGGTAACAGACACCGCTGGAATCAGAGCTGGCACAGGGGCCTGTTTCAAAAGCTCCTGAAATATATGCAGTGTTGCACCATTTTCTGATTATTTTCTGTGTTTTTTTCCCTCCTACTCCATCTACGTTGGAATTGTTAACACAGCAAATCCAAACACAGGACAGCAGCATGAAAACACAGTCATTTAAGTCACATATGTATACACACAAGCATGCTCACACATAGTCACAGGTTCCCACGCAAATATGTTTGCACACCCAAGCATATACACAAATACATGTCCAGTGATTCTCATACAAAATCACAGTGCACAAATACCTGCTGCTATATACTTCCACAAATACTCAAGTACTCATGAAAACAGAAATTTGTGCTCACCCAATAAAATCATAATTGGTCATGTCTATAATTGTGCTTTATAGCACACAAAGTATTTTTCAATGCATTCTGTTATTGGATCTTACAATAGTCTGATGAGGTAGGTAGAGGGGTTTATTATTCCTAAATCTGAAAGGATTTAGGAATTTGAGGTTTAAAGAAGTATAGAGACTTATCCAAAGTCACAGAAATAGAAGGCTGCAGAATGGGGGTTTAAACTTAGTTCAAGGCCAGGACTATTTCTATCTTCTCTCTTTGTGCTTATCCACATACAGACACACATACGTACATGCACACATGTGCGCGCACACATATTTTAATATATAATCATCATACATCATCACATGCAGATAATTGTAAAATAATATACTCAGTAATCTGTTGTAAAATCATATACTCAGACAGTGATTTGTTGTTATTAAGTCACTTCATTTGTGTCCAATTTTTCATGACTCTATTTGGGATTTTCTTGGCAAAGCTACTGGAATGGCTTGCCATTTCCTTCTCAGCTCATTTTACAGATGAAGAAACTGAGGCAAACCATGACTTGCATAGGCCATATAACTAGTGAGTACCTGAGGCTGGGTTTGAAAACAGCTTTTCCTGACTCCAACTGGTACTCTTTCTATTGTGCCACCTAGCAGCCTTCAGACAGATACACACACTTAAAAACACATATTCATTTAAAATCTTATTTTTTAAACTTGGTTTTTAGGTGGGGAATGATATAAATATACTTTATATAAATTGTGATGAAGAATTTGACAGCCTTTCATGTTTCTTGTGGATAAGATGGAGAAATGAGAGCCTAACAATAGTATAATTAGAGAGGTCATTCCAAATGGATTGAAATCAAAAAACAGTTGTAAATGGTTCAATGTAATGTTGAAAGGAGATCTTCAGTGGAGGCAGATCTTCCTGTACTTGGCTTCCTGCTGTTGAAAATTTATCAGTGATTGGGATAAAAGCATATGTGGCATGGTTATCAATTTTACACACAATATAAAGCAGAAAGGCATTTTTAAAAACACTAAATAATGGTCTGAATTCAAAAGATTGGATATTGTACAGAATCTGATAACATTACATCTGGTTTTAAAAATCAACTTTGGAAATATAAGATGGGGCAAATATTGGTAGACATTTATTTGTCTGAAAAACAAATCTGGATTTTAATAGATTGAAAGTTCATGATGAGTCATTAGTTAAATGGGACAAACAAAAACTAGTTCGTGTGATATTCCACTGCATCAAGAGAGCCATAGTTACCAGAGTCCTATCAGTTAAAGGATAATATAGTACTTCATTCATTTCTGAGTTCCATATTTGAGAAAGGACCTTGTCCTTTAAGGTCCTATAAATTGCACCTTGTCCTATGGAAGGAAATCAGAACTGAGAAGGGACTAAAATCTGTGTCATATGAGGGAAAAGAACCTGGAGAATTTAGCCTAGGGAAAAGAAGACTTAGTGGGGAGCATAATAGCTATCTTCAAGAATTCAAAGTGCTGTCAAAAGGAAGAAAGATTATATTGGTTCTGTTTGGCCCCAGAGGTAAGGTAGGGCTATGGGAGAAAGTTGTAGAGTTCAATTTATGCTCAATATCAGAAAAAAACCTCTTCATGATTAGAGCTGTCCAAAAGTGGAATGGGCTGCCCTGAAAAGGGATTTCCCCTCCCTCAGAGGTCTTCAAGTAGAGCTTGGATGCCCAATTGTCATGTATTTTTCAGAGGGAATTCTGATTCAGGTGTGGTTCAGACTTGATGGGTTCTGAGGCCTTTGACAACTCTTGAGATTTTGGGATTCTGAGTTATATACTCTACACATGATCATGCTTAGTATCAGGTAAATTCAAATTCACTTATGCCCATAGAATAACATTATTTTCCATGCTTCTCTTTATTTATATGTATATGGATGTGCACATATACAATTCATGTAATATATGTAATGTGTATTATATGTAATATACAGAGGCAGCTAGATGGTGCAAAAAGACTCATTTTCTTAAGTTCAACTCTAGTCTCAGATACTTATTAGCTATGTAATCCTGGGCAAGTCACTTAACCTTCAGTTTCCTTATCTATAAAATGAACTAGAGAAAGAAATGGCAAACCACTATCTTTGTCAAAATAATAATAATAATCCAAATTGGATCACAAGAAATTGGACATAACTAAATGACATAACAGCATATGGTTATGCATATTTGTAATGTACATATTTGGAGAGAAATTGAAACAGAGAGACAAGGGGGAAAGTGAAAAGAGGAAAGGAGAGGGAACAAAGAGAAAGAATGAGAAAGAGACAGAGACAGACAGAGACAGAGACAGAGACAGACTGAGACAAAGACTGAAGCACAGAGAGAGAGAGAGAGAGAGAGAGAGAGAGAGAGAAACAGAGACTGAGACAAAGACAGAGACAGACAAAGGCAGAAACAGACAGAGACAGAGAAAGAGACAGAAACACAGAGACACAGAAAGAGACAGAGACAGAGATAGAGACAGACTGAAAGAAAGAGAGACTGAAACACAGAAACTGAGACAAGGACAGAGACAGACAGAGGTAGAGAGACAGAGACAGACTGAAACAGATAGAGAGAGAGAGAGAGAGAGAGAGAGAGAGAGAGAGAGAGAGAGAGAGAGAGAGACTGAAGTAGACTGAGAAAAAGACAGAGACTGGGAGAGACAGAGGCAGAAAGAGACACACAAAAACAGACAAAAACAGAGACACAGAGAGACAGAGACAAAGACCAAGATAGACAGACATACAGAAAGAGAATGAGACAGAGAGAGAGAGAGAGAGAGAGAGAGAGAGAGAGAGAGAGGGGGCAGAGATAATGGGCTGGGCTTGTGATTTCATTGGTACATGACCAAATGAGGAATTCTTATCTTAGGGACAGTCAGTGCAATCTCCAGGTCTGGAGTACCGGGAAACCCAAAGACCCCGCCCGAGTCACAGTCGGCATGTAGCAGAGACACAAGTCGGGCCCCTGTGGAGCTGCTCTGATTCTGCCGTCCAGTGCGTGTACACCGTCCATGTGCACACGTGCCTGCTGTCACACATGAATGAGGATCCGCGCACATTCCCATGTGTGTCCCTCCATGTACTTAGTCAGCAACGCACACTCAGAACTTTTTCTTTTAACTCTAAACGCTCTTCTGGGAGCTCCTGTCATCATCCCATCCAGGGGTAGGGACCAAAAAAGCAAACATTCTGGGACTCTGCTTTGAGGCCCTTGGGCTCCTCAGCAGGCAAGAAAGAGACAGCGAAAAGCTCGGGCGCCAGTTGTTTTAGAACAGAAGAGAAGAATGGGTCTCCCAAGGAAACGGGAAATCAAAGGCTCCGTCATTTAAAATCCCCACACCACAGAGGGAGAAATCAACACAGAGCTCTCGGCACAGGCGGCGGCTCCGCTCATTCCCCCGCCCGAGAGAAAAGACAAACAGAAAACAAACTCAATAACAAATCGAGATTGAAAGGGGCAATTGTGAGAAGAACAGCTCTGGGCTCACTTCCTTCGCAGGAAAGGCTCAGAGGCCCGGGGAGGCTGGCTGGTGAGTGGGAAGGGAACGCCGGCCCGGGCCCGAGACGCCCAGGTGGCGGCGCAAGCAGATGGGCCGGTGCAGGGAGAGAGCTTCACTGCCTCACACACCTCGGGAGGTCATCTCGAGCAGTCCCCGGTCCCCAGCCCCAAGTCACAGCCGGCTTAGACTGCCCCCCCAAAAAAAAAGTTGTCGTTGTTGTTTTTGCTGCATTCTCCAGGAGGGCCGTGACATCAGGAACGTGGCGCCATGACGGGCGAGAGGATTGGATTTAAGTAAGGGGGAGGGGGTGTCTCATTGAATGTCTACAATTCATAGCACTTCCTAGTGAGGCTCGGGGACCCCCGGTGAGGGGAAGACTCAGGGTACCATGAGGAATGATGCAGTGTAATGGAAAACATCTCAAATTGCTTTTAGAATGAGAAGAATCCAGGTTTAAATCTCACCTCTCCCACTTCCTTCCTCTCCAGGCTACACTTTCCATATGGGTAAAGTGAAGGAGTCTGGGGTCCACTTCGGTTCCTAATCTGTCCTCCTGCTGCTAACTAGAGTGTTGGGTGTGGGGGGTGGGAATGACTCTAACTCCCCTCATCATGCACTCCAAAAGCTTATCCTAACAGAACCTCAGTCCCTCATTCCTCTGCTCTCTTAGATTCCTTTCCTTCTTCATCAATTAGAATTACAGGACTCAGATTCAAATTTGGGTTCTGTTCACTACTAATTATGTTACTATGGGAAAATCACATGAATACTCTAAAAATGGGGGTAGACCTAGATGCCCTTCAAATCCCCTTCAATTCTTCATCTATGACATAGATCACAGAATTATAGGGACTTTCAATTTCCACACATTGTTTCTGATGTGGCTCTCTGATTCAAATATAACACATCTAATCTGCTTTTTACATGACAGCCTTTCAAGGTGCTTTAAAGCAGTTTGGTCCAACCTCTCGTGTGTTGTGACAACATCCCAGCCAGCTCTAAAACTGCTGAACTGGGGTTCATGGTACTCTGTGGGTCAGCAATCTTAAAATTATAACTTGTTTGCTTCCACCTTAATAATCAGGAGAGACAAAGACAGAGAGAAAGAGGGACAGAGACAGAGAGACAGAGCAAGAGATAGAGAGAGTGAGAGATAGTGAGAGTGACAGAGACAGAGACAAACAGAGAGACAGAGACAGAGACAGAGATAGAGTGAGATGGATAGAGTGAGGCAGAATGAGACAGAGACAGAGAGAAGCAGTGAGAGAGAAAGAGACAGAGACAGTGAAAGAGAGAGATGAAGGGAGGGAGGGAAAGACAGAAAGAGTGAGGGTGGGGAAGGTAGAGAGAGACAGAAAAAGACAGAGAGAGAGAGAGAGAGAGAGAGAGAGAGAGAGAGAGAGAGAGAGAGAGATGTAGTTTTTAAGCTTTTATTATGTACCTCACACTGTGCCAAGTGCTGGAGATAAAAACAAAAGTAAAAAAAAAAATTTAGATGGTCCCTATCCTCCATAAGGTTATAGTCTAATGGAAGAGAAACAACACATAAAGAGAGGCTTTTAGGGAAAAGAATTTATAAGCTAGGAGTTATGGCTACAGATGCCTAAGAAGTGCTGTGGAGGCCTGGAAGCAAACACAATACGGTGAAAGTCACTCTATCAAAGCCCAGGGTTGCCCCTTATTAGTTCCTCCATCTTTTGAAAGAAGGAAGGAATTATCATTAAGACAAATCAAGAAATTGCCTGCTGTTCTGTTTTTGGCAGATTGAGTGAGTTCTAGTAGATATCTATATAATTGAAGTCTCCCATCACTACAATATCATGCTCTGTGTTAGGTTGGTAATTTATTTTTCAAACTCCTTAGCCATTTTCTCTTTTTGTTCAAGTGGTCTATAACATACTCTGGTGATGAATTCATTTCTGCTTTTCCTCTATTAATTTTTACTCAAGTGTTTTTAATCATGTTTCCTCTCTTTGGTTGACATAAGAATACCTTCTCAGTATTACACACTGATATTCACTTTAATTTTCTTAAAAAAAAAATCCAGACATACATTCTAGTCGCATGTCCCATCCCACTGTCTCAGTAATATCAACTTTATCACCCTGTGTTAGGACCCCTACTTAATATTTCTTATTACTTACACATTGGGCATTTGAGTACAGACGTTTGAAGTAATGGCTTTCACTACTACCTTCTTTTCTTCCTTGGATTTTTCTCTCATGAGTGTCTTATGCAATAATTTTTGTTTCTATGTTATAGTTTACCTCTATGGTATCTAGCTTGGTGGATATATCTAGGCAGTTTTCTCTCTGCCTCATCCATTTTTTAGTTGAAAGTATTTTTTTCCCGAATAAGATTTGTAAGACACTAGGCAAATACATTCTTACCAACCCTTGTTAAGCATACTCTTTCTCCAATTAGGAACCTGTCATTCCTATGTCTTAAGCTGTCATCCAGAAATCCAGGTCCCATTCTCACACACCATCTTCTTAACCAGTTATTTACCTTCTAAGACAGATTTTTTCCCCTCTGTATGCTCTGTCTTCCAGGGCAACAATCATGGAAATACAACCTGTGTGCCTATATGATGCAGTTTCTAGTACAAGATTACAGTTTTTTCCGTGCCATTTAGTCAGAGGATGTACATTTGATTACAATTTTGCTATTTCCTATTTTTGTGATCTTAGAAATCAGTTAACTTCTGTATTTCTCAATTTCTTCATTTGTAAAATGAGGACATCATACTAGATGATTTCTGAAATCTTTTTTCTGCAGTTGTGCAAGTGTCTACATCCATGCTGTTTGTTTGATTGTTTGTTTGGCAACCAAAGTTGAGTGTCCCAGAATCATTCAATTAGTGAGTATCAGAAGTCAAATTTGAACTCATGTCCTCCACGATTGGTCCTTTATTTGTTGTGCCACCTAGCTGCCCTTGGTCTTTTTTTTTGGCTGAGGCAGGGTTTAAGTGACTTGCCCAGGGTCACACAGCCAGGAAGTGTTAAATGTCTGAGGTCAGATTGAACTCAGGTCCTCCTGACTTCGTGGCTTGTGCTCTATCCACTTGAGCCACCTGCTGACCTCCTTTTCCCCCCACCCCAGTCTTAATCTTAATGTAATTTTTTTTTCACATAGTGCTGGGGATCTCTCAGCTCTGTAGCTTGTAGCCTAAAGTTCTATCTTTAGCTCTTTTGTGAGGCAGACCTCAGCCAGGCCTATCCAAATGGCTCACAAGAAAAGCTGTTAGGCATTTTTGTCTTTTGAACTGCTCTTTATCCCACTGTCACTCAAGCAATACAAGAGGCCTTTCATGATAGAATCTAAATTCTTATCTGAGTTATGGTTTGAAATTCCTTTTAAACTCTTATTTCTTTTAAGCCCCCTGCTTAGCTCACTTGGGTTCCTTTAGCATCATCCTAGGCACTTATCTTAGCAAAAGAACCTAAGATGAGGAGACTTTTCAACCTCCAGAAAGACACAAATTCAACTTAAGAGAAAGACTGAAGAGGGACTGGAGGAGCTGATGATGTTGCAAGCTTTGTCTTATTTCTCCTTATCAGCCTAAATCACTATATTTCCTACACTACTGTTTGGGAATTAGTGGTAGACCATAGGATACCTACAAAAGTCAATCTGGTCCCTGTATTTGTGGGAAAATGCACAATTTGCAATTTTCTTAAAATATAAAAGGAGAAAGAAGTAATAGACTGATTTCCTAGAAGTTCTAGAAGCTATTTTCAAAACAAAATTCATTGTTTCTGTTTTTATTTTAAATAAGTTTTTATTGATGTCATCTGTTTCTTAAATTATCAGACATATCTAGTATCTTTCTCCCTTCCCTTCGCAGGAAGCCATACTATATAACAAATAGTTATTATTTAATAGTGTGTGTGTGGTGGTGGGGATTCAGCATAACTGATCAATATATTGAAAAAAGTTAAAGCCATATACAAAATATAACACCTTATGGACGTTCCACTTCTAAAAAGGGATGGAAAGATATGCTTCCATATCTCATCATTCAAATCCTAGTCGATCTTTGTAATTTTCTTACATTTGCAGTATATTGCAGTAAATAAATTTATTTTCTTAGCTCTGATTACTTCACTCTGCATTAGTTTGTGTAGATCTTTTCATGTTTCTCTTTATTTATCATATACATCATTTCTTATAGGATACTAACATTCCATTATATCCATGTACCACACAATTTGCTTTACATTCCCTAATGGGCAAGTACTTTGTTTCTAATTCTTTGCTATCACCAAAAATGCTGCTATAAACATCTTGATGTATATGGAATCTTTCTTATTGTTAGCTTTTTTGTGGTGTGTAAGCCCAATAATGTAGTCTTTGGTTCAAAGGAAATGGACATTAGTCACTTTATTTACATAATTCCAAGTTGATTTCCAAAATGATTATACTATTTTATGACTCCATCAACAATGTATTAGTGTGTCTATCATTCCACAACTTTTTTAACATTAAGTATTATATTTTTTGTCATCTTTGCCAATTTGTAGGCTATAAAATAAAATGTGTTTTAATTCACATTTTCTTTTTATCAGTGTTTTGAGATATTTTTTGTGTGGTCATTAATACTTTACAATTCTTGAGAACTCATCGTCTTTCACTCCAAATCCACCCCTCTTTTGAACTTCTCTATTTCAGTCAAGGGCACTGTCATTTTTCTAGTAACTCAGGTTTCAATCTTGGACTCATCTTAATCTCTTCACCCTTATTCAACACATCCAATAAATGGCCAAGTCTTGTTAATTTTTCCTCAACAATATCTTTTGTGTCAGTACCCTTGTCCCTGGTCACTTGGACTATTGCAATGTCCTCCTAATTGATTTCCTTGTATCAAATCTGTCCTCCAATCAGCTACCATAATGATTTTCCCAAAGCACAAGTCTGCCCATGTCACTCCATTGTTCAATAAGTTTCAGTGAACCACTCTTTCTGTCCAAATGCATACTCTTCTATTTGGTATTTAATGCTATTCACAACCAAGCTTTCCAGACTTAATTATATTTTATTTCCCTTCACAAACTCTATACTCAGCTACACTGTCTTTTTTGTTTCTCTTCACACATAATACTTAATTTCTCATCTCTGAGATTTGTACAGGTTGCCTCCAAAGCCCCCAGTGCACTTTCTCCTAACTTCTACCTCTTAGAATCCCTATTTTCCTAAAACACTTTGTTCAAATGCTATCTTTTTTGTGTGACCTCTCCACATGCTCTTAGCAGCTAGTGCCTTTCCTCTTCCCCAACTACTTTGCATTTATTGTGTATACATTTATGCATGTACATTTTTTTCTTCTATTGTGGAATGTAAACTACTTGAAAGCAGAGATTTTTTAAATTTTGTCTTTGTAACTCTAACACCTGGCATGGTATGTAACACAAAAAGACACTTGATAAATATTTATTGATTAATTAATTATTTTGGAATATACCTGTTTCTTTCGATTCTCTTTCCTTTTTCATTTTCTTCCCTCCCTCCTTCCTTCCTTCTTTCCTTCCTATCTTCTTTCCTTCCTTCCTTCCTTCTTACCTACTTTCTTTCCTTTCTTCTTTCTTTCTATTTCTTCTTTCTTTTTTCTTCCTTTCCTTCCTTTCTCTCTGCCTTCTGCTTTTCCTCCCTTCCTCCCTCCCTTCCTTTCCTTTCCTTCCTTTTTCTCTGTCTCTTGCTCTTCCTCCCTTCCTTCTTTTCTTCCTTCCTTCTTTTCTTCCTTCCTTCCTTCCTTCCTTCCTTCCTTCCTTCCTTCCTTCCTTCCTTCCATCTGTCCCCATAGCTAGGTTATCTGGCCTTGAATAGGAAAAGGGAGGGGCTGTTGAGACCATCAGTTCCATCTTTTCCTGCCAGGCTCTAATTCCCATCCCCTTATTAAATCTTGGGAATGATTTGGACTGCTTGTGCTTTTCTGGGCCACCTGCTGTTTGACCAATTCCTTTTCTTTTTCCCCCTGGTGACTAATAGCTGCTCTTTCTTTCTGAGCTTCTGTGTTTTCTCTCCTCCCATCACTCCCTTTCAGTGTCTGGTGAGTCGTGATGCCTCTCACCCACTTGACTCCCCAACAGAAAGCCTGAGAAAACAATCCCAGATATACTCAGGCCAGCTCCCCAGGGGCCTTGGGGCCTGTCCTCCCTCCCTTTCTCCTGGGAGATGTTGCTGTGGAAATGAGAGCATGGCTGAGAGACAAGGAGATGGGGAGATCCAAAAAAGACAAGGCAATTGTGACAAGGGAAAGAGGGATAGAAAGAAATAAGTATGGAGAAATCAAGACAGAAAGGCAGAGAAACTGGATATGTAGAACAAGAGAAAAAATGGGGATAAATATAAAATACAAGAAATAAATACAGATCTGGAAACAGAGATGAAGAAATAAAGGTATACAGAAACAGAGACATGGACACACTCATAAAAATACAATCTGTTTAGAAAGGTACACAGAGATACATCCTTCCAAATGGCTGAAAAGTCAAGTTCACAATTCAAGGGCTTTAAGGAAATAAAGAAAAAAAATTAGAACCAATGCCAGAGTCTAGGTTCTCAAACCTCTGAATATGAGGAGAGAAAATAGAACTGGAGTTCATCTCAGAAGCTGTCTCCTCATCTGTAATGTGGAGATAATAATGCTGCATTATCTCTTGGGGCTATGAAAGAGCACTTTGCAAACCTTAACTATATCCAAATTCTATACTTTTGCCACTGGGGATGTGACTCCTATAGATGCAGAGCAAAGAAGAAGAAGAAAAGAAAAAAGAAGAGGAAAAAGAGGAAGAGGAGGAAGAAGAGGATGAAGATAAGGATAAGGACAAGGAGGAGGAAGAAAAGTAGAAGGAAGGGGACAAGGTGGACAAGCAGGAAGAGGACAAGGACAAGGATGAGGAAGAGGAAGAAGAAGAGAAAAAGGAGGAAGGGTGGACAAAGAGGAGGAGGAGAGCTAGTATTTAAGTATCATTTTAATGTTTGTAAAATATTTCATAAATATTATGTCTACTGATCATCACAAAAAGGGTGTTCAGTGCTTCCTGACCCCATTTTATAGATGAAGAAACTGATGCAGACATGAAGTGATTTTCCCAGCGTTAGCTAGCTTAGGAATTAAGTGACTGAAGCCAGGTCTTCCTGATTCTGAGTCTAGCATTCTATACTGTGCTTCTCAGAGGAAAGATGCACAGTTTATTAGTGGACTTGGACTTGAAAGCTTTAAGATTGTTCTGCTCTGATCCAGTCCTTGAGAACCTGTATTACTTTCATGCTAGTGAAGGCACTAGACCACCTTTAGAACACGCTAAAGTATCTTAGTAAGGGCTAGAGGGCACTTTAGGGGTCATCTAGTCTAATCTCTATTTCATAGATGAGCCAATCCTAGAAGCCAGGAAAAGTGAACTGGCTTGCCCAGGTGGTGAATAACAAGAGTCAGAATGAAACCCAAGAGGTTCCATATATAACTCTCTTTCCCCTATATGCTCTATGGATATATTTGAGTTAATATAGTTCTACCTTTCTTTATTTTGAAGCACATATTTTTTAAGAAGGGAAGCATTCGTATAGTCCCCAGCATGGTCTATCATTTACAATAACTACATACAAGCTGGGTCCTTCAGAAGCTCCAAAGCGGTTGGTCAAGAGCTGAGCTTGAGTGTTCTCATCTCTGGCAACACTTCTCTGGTAGCTCTTAAAGGCCGTGCCAAAGAAACCAAGGGGTTAGTATACAAGAGTGCTGGATTTGAAATAGAAGTTTGGGTTCAAATCCTCACTGCACTTATTGCCTGGATGACTTTTAGGCAGGTCACTTAATGAAACTGGACCTCAGTTTCCTTATCTGTGAAATGAAGGGTTACTTATTCCCTGAGGTCTCTTCTAGCCCCAGATCTCTGATCCTTTAAGTTATCTGGGTCAAAGCTGGGCAATCAGTAACAACAGCTCTGTGAAGCCCCTGCACCACACTGACAGTCTTCAGCATCATTCAGTCTGCATCTGTTGCTATGGTTGTGAGGGGAGGGAGGAGTGTGCCAGTGTTTTTTCTCCAGCTGAAATGAAAGCTTTGTTCCCTTTCTCTCTTTGCATCAGCATTATCACTTACACTTCCAGGTCCACTTATCCCTTTCTGTATATTCATTAAATCCTGGTTAGTTGCTGCATTATTTAATGGAATTGATGATGCAATTAAGCCTAGGGCACTGCTATCGTGAGAAGAGAAACTGGGAAAGGCATTCCCCTGTCCCTGAATCAGAGCAGTCCTTCTCCTTAGTTCATTCTCACAAACTGATATTAGGTTATCACACCCATACTTTGCAAGCCAGCCAGGCAGATTCTAATACAAGGACTATACAACCTGGGAAGAATGGCTGCAGCCCCTTCCTTACCTTTTACCCTCTCTGCTCTACCCTTTCTCTCCCTTTCTCCTAAGCTTCCTTGGTAGGCTGGAAGTCAAAAAAACCATGGTAGATTTCAAGTGAATTCAGTCCAATTTTTTAGAGAGGTCATTTCATTTACACACCTCTCTCTAATCAAGAGTGATCCAAAATCTTTCCCAGAGCAAGTGTTTTTAAAGCTAAAGGGAAAAAGATCCCACATCCTCCCTCTGTGTTCAGTGCTCAGGTTTTATAACCCTTCTTGTAAGAAAATTTGTCCAGATAGGGACTAAAATAGAGCATTATGAAGTACTGAATAGAAAGCTATTCTTGGAACCAGATAGACCTGAATTCAAGTCCCCCTTTTGAGTGGACGACCCTGGACAATCATGTAATTTTTTGGTGCTCTGGACAGCTCTGAAACTATAAATGTTCCACAATAAATGAGGGAGTTTCTTCATGCTGGGAGTTTCTTATGTCAACAAAATCCTGGACACAGTACTCATCTCAAAGCAAGACTGTTCTGAAATCTTCCCTCAGACTAGAGTTGTTTTTTTTAAAGCCACAAGCAAGACAATTTCCATATTCTCCCTTAGTGTTCTATGACCATATCTTATGGCCTCCCTCTAAGGAAATTCTTTTTCTTGCCAAACCCAAATCCTTCTTAAAGTAGTTTGAGCCTATTTCATTTTGTTCTCTGCTCAGCAACTGGCTACCATCCTCTGTATATTACTGAATAGTATTAGATGATGTTACTTTTATATTATATCTTATATTAAGTTACTGCAGGGGTTGTAGCATCACAGTATGTCCCAACACTCCTCAAGCCATGCAATGTCTCTCAGGGAGCACCGACCTCTGCTCCTTGTGGCAGCTCACATCATTACCATTCTCAGGGTCTTCCCCTACTTTAGCCCTGAGCATCTTTTTCTTTGGGAACTGGGTTTCTCTTATATTCTGGCTCTTATATAGACTTACTTGAACTAGCTGACTCTCAAACTGCTCCATTGTTATTTATGGGCCACTTAGGGATACGACCAATCAGTTCTCAGCCAATGATATTATCCCTTCTAATTCAATCAAGAAAAATTTGTTCACACTTCATAAGGGGATCACTGGGCAGTGGCTTCAACTTTACAGTTAGTTTAACATCTCTTTATTAGACCCTTACTTTTTCTGATTAAATAATGGGCTTGGGGGGTGTCAATCAGAGACCAATTTCCCTACAATTACACTTTTATATACTGGAAGATAATTACCAGATTGTCCTACAGATCTCTCTTTTTCAGACTTCCTGATCCCAGGTTTTCTGATCATTTCTCAGAAGTGTAACCATCTCAATGTTGTTCAATGTCTCAATGCTATAAAGTTTTATAAAAATTGGAGTAAGTTCTGAAACCTGTCCACTACTCCTCATTCATCCTTCTACTTCTTTAATTTGGGCCCCAATACTTTTCCTTCAAATAATAATAATATTTTATTGTCTCTGGCATTTTCCTTTTTCTGTGCTTTTTGCAACAGTCAAGATCATAACATTGACCATGCCTCAGACAAATTGAGGGAAAGACCTTAATTTGGAAAGTTCAGAGTCACCTATTGCCTGTTGAGCCACTGCCAGTCATCTTGACATATGTCTTGCCACTAAACTTGGATGTCTCTGGAAGAGAAAGTGAGTCTGATGACACTGCAGAGCCCTGTCTCACTCAAATCCAATTCACTTACAAGTCAAGATATCACCCTGCTGATGTCATCAGTTTTCATCCAGAACCAAGGACCAATAATAGCAACAGCAACAGATCTGACCAATTTACCTTCCTAATCAAAAATCTTTAGTGACTACCCATAGGATAAACCACAAACTCTTTGAATCTGTCATTCAAGGTCCTTTGGTTTAAATTGGCTTCTAACTTTTATATTTTATTTCACATTCATAATTTTTGTACTATGTTTTATGCATGAGAGACAGTGCGGTAAAGTGGATACTTATTCAGACTTCCTCTGACATGCCCTGGCTTAGTGACTCTAACTAGATCACTTATTCCTTCAGTGCCCTCAGTCAACTCTCAAAGATTACAAATTGTAGGGCAGGTACCATTCTGCTTTGGTAGACAGAGTTGACTCCCTAGGAGTCCTCAAACTAGATTAATCCTCTTCCAATCTCCTCTTGCCCTTTCTAGTTCCTCAAAGAGTATCCTCCATGCCTAAAATTCACTTCTTCCATGTGTCTTCCTATAAAAATTCTTTTCTTCTTTCAAATTCTGGCTACTTCTGTGAAGTCTACTCCTGGCTCAAAACGATCTTTCCCCACTCCATTTTTTTCTAGAGCATTTTGTCAGGATCTCTCCTTTACTTATAACATATTCTATTTTTTTCAATTTTAATAATAGCTTTTTTATTTTTAGAATATATGCAAGGATAATTTTCAACATTCACCCTTCCAAAACCTTGTATACCAAATTTTTCTCCCTCTGTCCCCCTACTTCTTCCCCTAGACAGCAAGTATTCCAATATAGGTTAAACATGTGCAATTCTTCTAAACATATTTTCTCATTTATCATACTACACAAGAAAAATCAGATCCAAAAGGGGAAAAGTGAAAAAGAAAAAAAGCAAACAAACAACAAAAAAAAAGGTAAAAATACTATGTGTAATCTATATTCAATACCACAGTCCTCATTCTAGATGCAAATGGCTCTCTATATCAGAAGTCTATTGGAACTGGCCTGAATCACCTTGAAGAGTCAAATCCATCAGACTATCATATAGTCTTCTTGTTGCTGTGTACAATGTTTTCCTGGTTCCCCTCATTTCACTCAGCATCAGCTCATGGAAGTCTCTCCAGGCCTTTCTGAAATCATCCTGTTGGTCTTTTCTTACAGAACAATAATATTCCATCACATTCATATACCATAACTTCTTCAGTCATTCCTCAACTGATGGGCATCCACTCACTCAAGTTTCCAGTTCTTTGCCACCACAAAAGGGGCTGTTTACAAACATCTTTGTATATGTGGGTCCTTTTCTCTTATTTATGATATTTTGAGACTACAGACCTAATAGAGACACTGATAAATCAAAGGGTGTGTATAGTTTGATAGCTCTTTGGGCATAATTCCATTGTCCATAATTCTCCAGAATGGTTGGATTAGTTCACAATTCCACCAACTATGTATTAGTTTCCCAGTTTTCCACATCCCCTCCAACATCTACCATTACCTTTTCCTGCTTAATCTTAATCAATCTATATTTTTTTAATCAATAGTGATTTAGAGCATTTTTTTCATATGATTAGCAATGAATGGTTTTAATTTCTTCATCTGAAAATTGTTTTTGCTCCCCCTCCAATCTTGGTTGCACTGGCTTTGTTTGTACAAAAACTTTTCAATTTAATATAATCAAAATCATACATTTTTCATTTCATAATGTTCTCCAGTTCTTCTTTGGCCAAAAACTCCTTCCTTCTCCACAGATCTGAGAGGTAGACTATCCCTTGTTCTCCTAATTTGCTTATAGTATCTAACTTCATGTATAAGTGTATAAATAATACATATAAATTTTCATGTATAAATAATAAACCCATTTGCTTACAGTGTCTAACTTCATGTATAAATAATAAACCCATTTGGTGGTGTTGGATGCTGCTCAGGGCTTAGTTTCTGCCATACCATTTTCCAATCTTCCCAGCAATTTTTGTCAAATAGTAAATTCTGATCCCAGAAGCTAGACTCTTTGGGTTTATCAAACACTAAATTACTATAGTCAGTGACTATTGTGTCTTAGGAATCTAACCTATTCCATTGATCAACTACTTTATTTCTTAACCAAATGGTTTTGATGGCTATTACTTTATAATATAGTTTTAAGATCTGGTATAGCTAGGCCACCTTGGTTTGAATTTTTTTTTTCATTAATTTCCTTGAAATTCTTGACCTTTTATTCTTCAAGATGAATTTTTTAAATTATTTTTTTCTAGCTCTTTAAAGAAATTTCTTGGCAGTTTGATTGGTATGGCACTGAATAAATAAGTTAATTTACTCAGAATTGTAATTTTTATATTAATTCAGCCTATCCATGAGCACTTGATGTTCTTCTAATTGTATAGATCTAACTATTTTTATGTGGAAAGTGTTTTGTAATTGTGTTCATATAGTTTCTGGCTCTGTCTTGGCAACTAGACTCCAAAATATTTTATATTCTCTATAGTTATTTTAAAATGGAATTTCTCTTTCTGTATCTTGCTGTTTGACTTTGTTGGTAACATAGAAATGCTAATGATTGATGTGGATTTATTTTGTATCCTGCAACTTTGCTAAAGTTGCGAATTGTTTCTAGTAGTTTTTTACATGCTCTATTTTATTATCCTTATTTCTATACATTTTCTACTTCACCCTGACTCCCTCCCCCCAATAGAATGGTATTTCCTTAAAGTCAGGAATTATAGCATTTTTCATTTGTGAATCCCTAACACTTGACAGTGGCAGGTACTTAGCAGATGCTTATTCATTCTTGCTACTTTTAGTTTATTAGAAACATAATTTTAACCAACAATATATCTGTTGGGACAAAACTGACCCTAGAGCCATTCTTGTATAGGAATATATATTTCTGTGAATGATTGTTACTGAACATATTATAATATTGCATTCCTAGTCAGTGTTGGCAAAGTGCACTATCTCTGGTGATACAGAAGGAATGAATTCATTCATTCCTGGGAAAGGGGACACCAAAGAGGAAGTGCTCATCTGCACATAGCAACATCCCTTAGGCCTTGCCCCCAGGGAATGGCACATATGTTGTCCTGGAAAGTATTTATTGTCAAGTTTTGGGTTTCTAGCTCCTGGGAGTAGAATACCATCTCTGCTATTTATAAGCTGGTTGGGCAGATTTAATTCTATTTTTTCATGTCTATTTGAACTCCAAATTGTACAGTTCTTTGAAATAGTTGAGTATATATTGGTAGGATGAGAGCTATGGTCCCTGTGAGTATCTCAGAGGTGGTACATTATCATGATAATATAGCATCATAGAAAGTAAAGGAGGAGAGTTTCAAGAAGGGAACTGTCATCTATGTCAAATGCTATCCAAAGATAGAGGCTACATAGAGGAATAAAGCTCGGGTTTAGGTGATTGATGATCTTAGAAGAGCCAACAACTGTAGTAAGGACAAAGAGCTGTCTGTGGCAACCTTCAACCCATCAGCTTATAGGGTACTTTATATAGGGTATATTACTTCCATCTTCTTCCCATCTTAGAAGGAACTCATTGCTACAAATCCCACTGTTCCTCTTCCTCCAGGCTAAGATAACAGAATTGCTCTCTTCATGATAGCTAGCTACTTGATAACATCCTGGAAGCTGACAATGATTCTAAGCAACAAGTGACTGAGGAAAGCAGGGGCAGCTGCACACTCCTGGGCTCTCCAAGCGCCTTTCCCTTTGCAGCTGCCAGCCTTCCCTCACCATCTCTGACCCCTTCTGTGACCATTTTGGAATTTAGGAGTGGGAGGGGGAGAGGTATGAAGCTCTAATACCTTTCTACCAAAGTCCTGCTGAGAAATTGCTTCCTGTTGTTTTATCTGCCCTGGGATATCAGCTGCAAGGATCTTATCAAACTGTAATTACCCAGCCTAGATTTGTACTAATTGGTTCTCTGGAGTAAAGTTACCTCCAATCTCTGTATAAGGGGGGAGGGGGGCACAGCAGGAAGTGGTTTGGAGTCAAAGAGGTTATCTATGATGATCTATCAGGAATTAGCTCTGGGAGCCACCTCAGAGAGGAGTCAGGGCAGAGAAATAGGGGTAAGGGTTGGGGATGGACAGCAAAGAACAAAACTGGAAGGCCTGGAAGGTATGAGCCACAACCTCAATAAAGTCAGGATCTCTACCGCCAATAAGTAATAAGTAAAGGTCTTTTGAAGTATATTTCATTCTTCTGTCTCTTCTTACAGTCTCTTTTGTAAGCCATTAGAATGATATTTTATTGCCCTTTCTTAAAGTCCAGCTTCCATGATTTTCAGGATTTCTATGATAAAACATAGAACTAGGGTAGAAATTGCATAGAAGAAAATTATAACCTTAATAATCAAAACAAAAAAAAATGATGATGCTCCATCCTGCTACTAATTTATTTCACTAACAAAATTCTTAAATATGTACATTATGCTTATTTCCTCCATTTTTCTTCATCCATTCACTTCTCAGTCCCTTGAAATCTGTTTTCAATCTCTGCCACTCTATTAAAGCTGCCCTCCCAAATGTCACCAATAAGATCTGAGTCACCCAATTCAATGGTCTTTTCTCAAGCTTCATTCTTTTTGACCTTTTTGTGGAATTTGACACTGTTCACTATTTTGAAACTTCCCACCCTTTATTTTTGAGATAGTGCTTTCCTAACTCCTTCACTTCTCTTTCTCTGTCTCATTTACTGGATTCGTTTTCTCCTTTAGTTCGAATTGGTAATTCTTCAAGGCCCAGTACAAGGCAAATAAATGATTTGCCACACAGAATTCAAAAATCATAATGATAACTTTTACCATTATGTAGTTAATTTCCCAGTATTCATCTCCAGTCCTACCAAATTCTAGACACAAATTCCCAATTTCCGGCTGGAAATTTCCATCTGAATATCCTGTAACCATCTCATATATCTTTATATATTCCATAGTACCAAGCATGGCATCTTCTACACAGCAGGGGTTCTAAAAATATTTATTGAAATATGAGGGAATAAATGAAGCAACACATCTGAAACTGAAAGGGTAGCCAAAAAGCTAATGTGTATTAAGAAAAGCATTGAATACAGGGGATAAGAAAGTAAAATCCCTGTTGTACTGTAGTCTGGTCAGAGAACAGTTAGAATATTATGCTCAGTTCTTAAAGCCACATTTTAGGAAAGACAATAATAAATGGAGATTGTCCACAGGAAGGCAATCAAAATATAAGTGAGTATGTTTAGCCTGGGAAGAGAAGACTTAGAGGAGACAAGGCAACTGCCTTCAAGTATTTAGATAAAAGTTTCACATTCTTAAGAAGTATTATCTTTGTTCTGATTGACCCCAGAGAACACAACTAGGGATTTTAGAACTAGGTAGAAATTGAATAAAAGAAAATTATAAGAAAAAATTATAATGGAATCCTGTAGGAAGTAGCAGGGTGCCTCTCTTTAGGGACCTTTAAACAAAGATGGATGATCACTCATCAAATATATGCTAGAGACAATTAGTTTTCAGGTGTAGCTTAGTGGGTGACCATGGAGAACCTTTCCAACTCCAAAATTCTTTGATTTTGTCAAAAAATCTTCCCTCCAAAGGAAAGACTTTCTTGGTGTCCTTTTTATTTGCAAAAAAAAGAATGGGCAAGCAGACGTAATCTAGGAGTCATCTTTGATTCCTCCTTATACTTAACTCCCCATATTCAATGTTACCAAATCCTATTGATTTTTCATCCTTACTTTTTCTCAATGTGTCTCTTTCTCAAAATTTCTGTTGTTAATGCTGAAGTCCCCATCTTCTTTGTCTCATACCAGAATTCAAATTCTACACAATTTGTTCCCATAGATTTTTCTAACTCTATTTTCTTCTACTATACAGTATGATCTCCTTCCCTCATCCTGCCAACATTCCCTAGTCATTCTGCTTTTGTCTCACTGCTGCAAGGCACAATTCAGTTCCAATTGCTCTAAGGCTTAGAATTGCTTTGAAAGCAATGTTTCATCACTTTGATGAAATCAACCTCAGTTTTATCTGAACAGGAATTAGTCTTAAAACAAGCAATAGAAAGACCAGAACCCAACTAACTTACATCTCTCCAATGTAAGGAGGTCAAGAAGGCCATTCACACATAAGTACCTCTACTCCCCTACCTATCTATACGCTATCCTCCATCTATTTTCAAAATCCTTTGATACCATCCTCTCTGTTTTTCTCCTCTAATTCAGTCTCTAATGAAGAGATGGTACTTCTCCTCACCAAGGTCAATACTTGTATATTTATTTCATCTCCCTTCATTTCTTCTGGCTGATTGCCTCTATAATTATCCCTCTCCCCCTTCTCATTTCAAATTTTTCCCTACCTACTGACTCATTCTTTGCTGCTTATAAAAATTCCCCCAAAAAATTGTTTAAAAAACAAGAAGAATACATCCTTTTTTATATTAGTATCCTTTTTATATTAGTATCCTTTTTTACTAGAATAAAGAGAAAGATGATACTAGTATAAAGAGAAAGAGAAAGGAAACTGTTTACTTTCATTGTGTCTACTTTCCCTTCTGTGATTTGCTTTTCAGTACTTTGCAGTCTGACTTCAGACTTCCTTGCTCACCTGAAATGTCTCTCTCCAGAGTTACCAATGATCTTAATTGCCAGATCTAATGGTGTCTTGGCAATCCCCATCCTTCTCAAACTTTCTGCAGCATTCAAAACTCTTGACTATTCTTGACTACCTTCTCCTCCTGGATTCATTCTCTTTTCTGGGTCTTTCTCATACTGGTCTCTCTTGGTTCTTTCTTATATTATATCTGACCACTTCTTCTCAGTCTCCTTTGTTGAAACACCATCCACATAATATCCCTTAACTGTCTCTGTAATGTTGAGGGTCTTTCTTGTGTCCTTTTCCCATCTCCCTACATTCTTCCACTTGGTGACCTCTTCAGTTCCCATGGATTCAATAATCTTCTTTACACAGATATTCCTTGGGTCTTATATTAATCCCTATTTCTTCTCTTGAGATCCAGTCTGACAATATCAGTTGCTTATTGGATATTTTAAGCTGAATGCATCATAGGCATCTCAAACTCACATGTGTCTAACACAAAACTCATAATTTATTCTCCCAACTTCCTTTTTTGATCTCTATGGTTGGCCCCACTATCCTTCCAGTTACACAGGTTACATAGATTTGAAACCTCCTTAACTTTTCATCTCCTTCATCCAATATATCAAATCAGTGCCAAGTCACATCAATTTATCTCTGCACAACACTTCCAGCATCTTCCCTGTCATCACTCTAGCTCAAGCTATCACCTCTCGCCCAGGCTCTTGCCTTCTAATTGGTCTCCCTGCCTTAGGTCTCTTCCCTCATCAATCCATCCTCTACACAGCTGCCAAAATGATTTTCCATTTTTAAAAATAAAATTTGTATTGAATTCTTTTTTTTTTTTTGTAACACTGACAAAGTGACTACCCTAAAACTCAAATCAGACCATGTTATTTCCCTGCTCAGTAAACTCCAGTAGGTCCTTATTTTCACTAAGATGACATGCAAGAAGTGCAGTTCCTGGAATCTAGAAGACTTGAACTAAAATTCAGCCTCTTATGACCACTAGTTGTGTGACCCTGAGTGAGTCACTTAATCTTTGTTTCAGTTTCCTCAATTGAGATAATAATAGCACTTATCTCCTAGGGGTTGTTATAAGGATTGCATGCGGTATTTGTAAAGCACTTATCATAGTACCTAGCACATATTATGTTCTACCTAAATGCTGGATGGAATCCAAACTCTTCTGGATATAAAGAGCTTCATTCACCCCCTCATGCTGGCATTAAGCAATCAATTTGAGGCCAGAATTACATATTTATTTATGTATACATGAAAATATATATTCAGGAAGCTAGATGGCACAGTTCCAAGCACTGGACTTGTAACTAGAAAGACACGTTCATGAGTTCAAATAAGTCCTCAGACACTTATTAGTTTTGTGATTCTAGGTCATTTAAATTTATTTGCCTCAGATCCTCATGTAAAAAATGTTCTGAAGAAGGAAATGGCATCTTTGTCAAGAAAATCCCAAATGTAGTCACAGAGAATTGGACACAACTGAAAAGTGATTTAACAGCAATGACAATCAATATGTATTTGGGAACATATGGGAAAAGGGAAAGAAACAAGCATTTATTAAGCACTACTATGTACCAGGAACTGTGATGAAGATATTTATAAATATTATCTCATTTGATCCTCACAATGACCCTGAGACTTTTGAGAAAATAGAAGCTTTTTAAGGGAAAAGATTAACTCATTTTTGTCTTTGAATTCCCAATGCCTACTCTAGTGCCTAATATATAGCAAATATTTAAATAAATATTTGTTGAATGATTGATTAATCTTTGACTAGTGATCATTCAGACTTTAGTGATGGGAAGTCCACCAACTAGTAGAAGAGCCCATTCCACTTTTGGACAGTGCTAAGTAATGGAAAATTTTATTTAAGTTAAGTTTAAATCTGTTTTTATGTACTTCTCACCCATTAGGCCCTAATTGTCCCCTCTGGGAAGACAACAAAGCACTTTCATCCTTCTTCTATAAGATAGCCATTCCTTCCCTTCCCACCCAGTTGCTAGGCTTATCTTCAAAATATTCCCAATTCCTTCAACTACTTCCTGTATGACATCATCTCTCAATCTTTTGTCATTCTGGCTACCTTTCTCCAAATGTGTTTATTTGTTGATGTTCTTGAAATGCGGTGCCCCAGGAATACCAATGAGATAAGATATCTTCATATGTACTGTGACCAGGCAAGAGAAATGCAAGACTCTTAACACCTCCCTTGTTCCAGACACTATTAAGTGTCATTAATGTACCCTGAAATTGGGTTAGTTTTTAAAATACATTGTTACACTTTTGACTCATATTAGGCTTATAGTTCAATAAATCTTTTTCTATATGAACTTCTGTATAGTCTTTTTCTTTTACATAGCATTAATGCAGATGACTTTTTTTTTATCCCAAATGTAGAAATTTATAATTCTCGCCATTAAACTCATTGTATTAGATTCAGTCTAATATTTTATCCTGGTAAGATTTTTTCTTTTGGATCTTGTTTCTGTTCTTCAACTCATCAACTAGTCACTCCCCCACCCCCACATTTGGGTCATCTGCAATTTTTGTAAGTATTAATGCGTACTTTTTAGCCAATCAGTAGATAAAAGTGTTGAACATCACAGTGCTATTTAACAAGACAGATTTTGGGGTCATTCTATTAGAGTACATGTACTGCTTTTTATGATTACTTAAATGTTTCATATGTTTTTTAATTATTTCCTGAAGTAAATTATAAGTGCCTTGAGGTCAGAGACTATTAGATCTTTTTTCAGCATCCTCTCATGGTATATCTTAGCTTAGTATTAGAGACATAATAGATATCCTATACATTTTGGTGCTATGAATGAATGAATGAATAAATTCTCCACAGAAATAATACCCTTCAACAGAATAAAGAATCTTTTGATATCTCTAAAAATCACAACAGATAACTGCCTATCCAAGTGAATGACACATTTCTGGGCTTCAGTTTTCTCATCTGTAAATTTAAAAAGGGCTTGAGGTGGATGAGATCACTGGTTTTTAACCTAGACTCCATAGACCTTACCACCGGGTCAATGGATTGATATCAGGAGGTTTATGAATTTATTTTTTGGGGGAAATTACATTCTTATTTTAATTAACCTTTGTTTTCCTTTGTTACCCTATGTGTTTTATTTTATATATTTAAAAACATTATTCTAAGAAGGACTACAAAGGCTATGTCAGATTACCAAAAGAGTTTTTAATGGCACAAAAAGGTAAAAAAATTCCTAAATTAGGTAATTCCTAATTAATTCTTGCATCCTGTGGTTCTATAATTTTGTGATTAAATTTATCTTGTGGAGAAAGCAACCTTTGATTATTATTATTATGTACATTATTTTCTCCTATTTGAATTTTATTTTATTTTTAGATCTGCATTATCTCTCTCACCTCCTCTCCCAAATGAGAAAGCAATAAAAACAAAACAAACCTGTTATGAGCATATATAGTCAAATAAAACAGACTCCTTTATTGGCTATATCCAAATATATATATATATATATTTCAATGTACACTCAGAATCCATCAGCTCTCTGTCAGGATGTAGATAGCATATTTCATCTGAGTTCTCTGGAATTATGGTTGATCATGATATTTTTCAGAATTAATAAAGCTTTCAAATGTGTTTATCTGTACAATATTGCTATAGTTGTATAAATTGTTTTCCTCAATCTGCTCACTTCATTTTGAATCAATTCATAAAATCTTCCTAGGTTTCTCTGAAACCAGCTTGATCATCATTTCTTAAAAAGACATTGATATTTCATTATATACATATACAATGACTTGTTCCCCAATTAACTGCCACCTCCTCATGTTGCTCATATAATACAAAGATTTTTTTCCCCATTTACCTTCTTTTCTCATGATTTTCTCTGCAATGGTTTTGTTTTGTTTGTGTTTAAGTGCAAAAGTTTTTTAATTTTATATACTCAAAATTGTCCATTTTACCTTCCATGATCTTTTCTTAATCTCTTGTTCCTTTTTTATAAGTATAACAAAAATGTATTCTTCTTTAATACTGTAATTTGCTTTTGATTCCTTTTATGTCTAAATACCCATTTAAATATGTCATGCACTCATTTGGAATTTGTTTTGTATAGTGTATCATTCTATGCATTATTAAATGGGACAAAACTTCAAAAAAATCCTTTGAAGATAAATAGATATTTTATCTTTATTCATAACCTATATGCATTATTCCTGCTCTTCATGACATTTTGACTTGCACTAGGCAGGCTGAGAAGAAAGGACACCCCAGTTCATTCCAGGGGAGCACTATTTAGTTTCTGCTCTTCTTCCCACAGAATCAATGTTTCAAAGACTAAAAATAATATAATTACTTTATTATGCTAATAAGTATTGTGATATTATATTTCAATGTTTCAGTGGGTCCATGATGTCATCATTGTGGAAATTCCCTGAGAGGCTGATTCAAACCCATCCTATCCTACCTCCATTCTTACATTTGCATAAATTTTCAATGAGGTAGGAAGTCCATTCAATTTGTTTGGGACCTTACTTTAGGTTTTTTCACATTCTGTGAATTCTAATGTTCCATTTAGGCCATTCTTATGCTTTACCCTTATACAAAATTATCCCACCTTCATACTGGATGATATTTTTTGCACCATGGTTTTTTGTATCAGTCTTCTTAGGTCATAAGTAATAGCCTACTTAAATTTATCCAAACATGTCTCCATTGCTTTTAGGTCACCTACAGTTTCTATCCTTCAGAGATTGTGATGTTTCATAATATACCATTATGTGGTATCATTGAAGAATATTAGTGTGAAAAAAATGTTTTTTTTAAAATTCAAAGAGAAGTTTAATATCTTTGAAAGCACTATAAAATTCCCCCAGTACAAACTATTCTTTTCCTTTTATTCAATTCTTGGCCTGACTCATTGTCCAATTAGTGTCTATAACAGAAATATGTACTGATAGTATACTTAAATAAGCTGTCCAACCAACTAGACAATAAACATTTTTCATCCACTTGTTTTTTACTATGTGGAAATGTTTTTGAGTGTTTATATTATTGTAGGGTTTGATAAAAATTTATTTAAATCAATTAATCAATATATATTATTACTGTTATCTACCAGACACCATGATAGATATTATGATACAGAGTCAAAATGAAATTATATCTTCCCTCATTAAGCTTACATTACATTTGAGGGAGTCATCAATAAATACAAAATATATAAAAAACAATTTTGGGGTACAGAGAAAGCACTAACAACTGGAAGGATCAAAAAAATCATAAAGGGATTGGTGGCCCATGAGCTGAGATTTGAGTGATTCCAAGGGAGAATCATTTATTCAGAAGACAGTTTGTGAAAAAAAAAAAAGGAGAAAGATAGAAGTTCATGAACAGAGTTTGGCCAGAATATTGAGTCATTAAGAGGAGTATTGTGGAATAAGTCTAGAAAGACATTTAGAGCCATCCCATGATGGTTTTTAAATGCTAGTCAGAGGAGTTGATAATTCTAGCTATAGAGAACCACTACAAGTTATTGAGAAAGAGAGAAACAGTCTTATGCTCTAAGGTACACACTCACTGACGACAGGGCATCCCTTTTAGCTATATTTACATGTCTTGTCAAAAAGGGATCTACCATGACCAAGAACTTGTTAGTGCTTGGAGAAATCTGGACAGAGCTCACAGTCTAGGTAGGGAAGCAAGGCACATGCTGGCAAGGTGGCCCCAGTGTTGGTGCCAGAATATTTAATTAATTTCTACCTCTGAAATCCCTTGCAGCTCTAGCTCTTGAATCCTCTGTGGCACTTTGAACATGTCCCTTCCCTTCACTGGCCCTCAGTGTCCTCATTTGTAAAATGAAGAAGTTAAAACTAGATGACTTCTGAGGTCCCTTTTAGCTCTAGATCTCTTGACATGTGTGACCCTAGATAAGTCACTTTAGATACAGGACTTCTTTTAAAAAATTTTTTTTAATGTTTTTATTTTCAAAACATATGCACAGATAATTTTTCAACATTGACCCTTGCATAGCCTTGTGTTTCAGATTTTCCCCTCCTTTCCCCTTACCCCTCCCCTAGATGGCAAGCAATCCAATATATGTTGTACATGTTAAAACATATGTTAAATCCAATATATGTAAACATATTTACACAATTATCTTGCTGCACAAGAAAAATCAGATCAAAAAGGAAAAAAATGAAAAAGAAAAGAAAATGCAAGCAAACAACAAAAAGGGTGAAAATACTATATTGTGATTCACACCCGGTTCCCACAGTCCTCTCTCTGGGTGCAGATGGCTCTATCACAAGATCATGGGAACTGGCCTAAATCACCTCATTGTTGAAGAGAGTCACGTTCATCAGAATTGTTCATCGCATAATTTTTTTTGTTGCCACGTACAATGATCTCTTGTTTCTGCTCACTTCACCCAGCATCAGTTTATGCAAGTCTCTCCAGGCCTCTCTGAAATCATCCTGCTGGCCATTTCTTACAGAACAATAATATTCCATAACATTCCTCAGATATAGGACTTCTGGCTTCAGCTTCCTATTCTGTGAAATGTCATGGTTGGGAACAGATAATATCTGAAATTCTTTTCCATTCAAGACCTATAACTCCATGTGAAACCTTGGGACCAGTTAGGTGCTGCTGTGGTAGCCCTGAGCAGGTAAGGGGGTGAAGGTGTCTCCTCTCTGTCTCTCTCTACACACATGTATTTGTATATGTATGTATGCATTTATACTCTAGCCATACATGTTCTCTATATGTGCCCCCTTGTATTGATGGTTTAATAACCT
Organism: Sarcophilus harrisii; assembly: GCF_902635505.1. Classification (NCBI taxonomy): domain Eukaryota; kingdom Metazoa; phylum Chordata; class Mammalia; order Dasyuromorphia; family Dasyuridae; genus Sarcophilus; species Sarcophilus harrisii. Next base: position 493,647,310 of record NC_045428.1, read on the forward strand.
GTGAGAGAATGTTCTCACTTTCTGATCTGTATCTTTTGTTTTGAAATAATGCCCCCTCTATTTAACAGGCAAAAGTAAACCTATTAATGGTGGTTAATAATCTATAGTTTGGGGTGAGTGTTATGCACATGGTTGTCCCTCATGCCTGAAAGGCCCTTCATCCTCATCTCTACCTCCCAGCTTCTCTGACTTCCTTCAAGTGCCAGCTAAAATTCTTCTTCAACAGAAAGGCTTTCCCAAGCCTTCTTTAATCTAATGACTTCTCACTGTTATCCTTTTCCTATCTATTCTATTTATTGCTTGTATAGACAAGCAATGCATATATATACATTATACATGTATGTATATGATATATATAAATGTACATACAATTTACATAATTGTTTACATGGTTCCTCCCCCATTAGATTTGGAGTTCTCTGAGAGCAGAAACTCCCTTTTGCCTTTCTTTGTATCCCCAGTACTTGACAGAGTACCTGAGCATATAGTGAATATTTAATTGACTTCCAGGGATGCAGCCAAGATGGCAGAGAATCCAGGAAACTGCTTGAGTTCTCCCAGTTTCCCTTAAAAATGACATGAAACCAAGCCTTTGAACAGAGTCTGATGGAATGAAAGCCCCTCTTCAGATCAACACAGATAGGAAAAACTTCAAGAAAGGCCAGCAGCCCAGCTCAGACAGGCTCTGAGAAAGCCAATGAGAGGTCTTAATCACAGCAAATTAGCAATGGAAACCCTTGGTGTTGGCTCAGCAGAAAAGCAGATCAGTGGGGTAGCCTCCATGCTAGGTCAGAAGGCACATTCTGGGAAACCAAGCTGTTTCCTGAAAAGAACAGGCAAAGTTACCCCTGCAAACACAAGGGTCCCTTAGCTCAAAGCCAAGGTTCAGAGATGCACAGGAGGCTTGGGACGGCGCCCTTTATACCCCAGGAGCAGAACGTGTCCATAAAAGTTTTTTAAAGAGGAAATACAGAAAGAAAAGGAAAGAAAATGAGTGAGAAACAGAAAAGAACCTTGATCATAGAAAGCTACTATAGGGTTGGGGAAGACCAAAACACCAACTCAGATGAGGACAAAATGTACACAGAAAAAATCACAAAGATTGAATTTGTCTCCAGCCCAAAGAGACTTCTCAGAGAAGTTCTCATAAAAGATTTTAAAAAGCAAGTAAGGGAGATAGAAGAAAAATGAGAAAAGAAATGAGAGGTATGCAAGAGAGAATTAACAGCTTAGAAAAGGAAGGAAAAAATTGACTAAGGAAAACAAATCCTTAAAAAATACAACTAGCCAAATACAAAAACAAAGTCCATTGAAGAAAACAATACCTTCAAAAGTAGAATTAACCAAATGGAAAAAGAAATACAAAAGCTAACTGAAGAAAATCACACATTAAAAACTAGAACAGGGCAAATAGAAACTAATTACTCTATGAGACAACAAGAATAAGTCAAACAAACTAAAAAGAATGAAAAAATAGAGTAAAATGTGAAATACCTTACTGGAAAAAACTACTGACCTGGAAAAAATAGATTTAGAAGAGACAATTTAAAAATTATTGACTTACCTGAAGGCCTGACCAAAAAACGAACCTGGATAGCATTCTTCAAGATGTTTAATTAATAAGCATTTTAATAAATGTCTATTGACCAATTGACATACACATGAAGATCATTTGTCATTTCAATATCACTGAGAAAGTAGGAATATATTCTTGTTTGGTCATTTCAGTCATGTCTGCCTTTTTGTGATCCCATTTGGGGTTTCTTGGCAAAGATGCTGGAGTCTCCAACTCATTTTTATAGATGAGACAAATGAGGCAAACAGGGTGAAGTGACTTGTCTAGGATCACACAGCTAGTGAGTGTCAGATCATTCTGACTCCAGTCCCAGTGTTTTATCCATTGTGCCACCTAGCTGCTACATAGGCATATAGATCAGCAATAATTAATGTCCTTTCAATTTTCTTTTCCAACAATATCTTTGATTTTTTCTAACCAATTATCCAGTATCTTCCCTTCTTTCATCTATAATGAAAATCAATCCTCAATGACCTCAAAATTGTGACACCTTCAGAAAAAAATTCCTCTATGCATATTTGATCTGATCCAGCTGCTCTTCCTGATTTTTTTCTTTAATATAATTATCACTTCCTTATTCAGTGTACTGGGCACCAATGTGTGTGTGTGTGTGTGTGTGTGTGTGTGTGTGAGAGAGAGAGAGAGAGAGAGAGAGAGAGAGAGAGAGCTAGAAAGCTCTCAATTACTCAAAAGGATCTGCAATTTCATCAATTCAAGAGATTTCTCCAATGATATATTTTGCAACTGATTGACCCTTCATTCCTATTCGTCATTGTGATTCTCATCCATGTCCTTTCAAAATTTCACCACAAGGTGAATACTCATTGTATTAAAGAACTTCCTTACTTTCACTTGACTTCTTAAGGGCACTCTGCCTATCCACCTATCACATCTCTCTGTCCATATGAACAGCCCCAGGTTTTCCTTCAGTCAGATAATTCTTTGATCACACCTTTTATTCATATTCTTTGGAATTCTTCATTGGTTATATGTTGTAGCATGTTCAAATCCACCATGAACCATTGTCTCTCTATAATTGTTACCATTAATTCTTCAAGGGCAGTGTTGTTCTAGGTCTGGTTTCCATATAGTAACACTGGCAAAATATTTATATTGGAAAGAAGGGTCTTTGTTGTTATTGGAAATGGGAGATCAGTAAAAGCACTTTGCAATTTCTGGGGGAAAAAATCCAGACTGCTGTCATCCTTTTCAATTTGTGGCATGGTTTATTGTTCATTTGTATTGTCTGTCCCAGGCACACATTGTTGGAGAATTTCTATAGGTGGTCCATTCTTATGCAAGTTGAAATCTGAACGATAGTCATTATTCATCCATTTGATATTTTTCTGTATGGATAGTCATGTCAAATTTCCTTCAATAATTCTAGGTGGCTTCCAAGAGTCTCAGCAGTATTTTGAGTCATGATGCAATTAGCACAATGTCACCCGCAAGCAGGAGTATTCATAGCATTTCACCATTTACAACATCCATACTCAAGTTAGACTCTGTGATAGATTTCAATCATAAAAGTGAATATTTTTGATGAGCATATATCTCCCTGCCTTATGATTATTTGGAGGGTTACTGAAGCATGTTATTTCTCTGGTTACATCTTCTAAGGAATCTTAAATGATCTTGATAATATGGATGGGAGACACCTTATTGTAAAAGAGCCTTGAAGGTGGCATTTTTATTGTACTGAATTAAATCATTATTTAAAATGACAACAAATAAGCACCATGGAATTTTGATATTCTTTATATTTTCCATTCAATTGTGAGACTGGAAAGATGTGTTACATTTCAAAATATTGTTTGGAATATTAAAAGTCATCAAGTATCAGAGCATGTGTTGATTTGATTGGGAGAGTCTTATAAAGTTCTTCACAGTATTTCAATACTATTTTGTTCCTAGCAACTGATATCGGTATATAAGCTATAAATATTTTTGATGGTCTTGTCACAAATATTTTAGCATCAGTACTACTATGATGTTATAATTTATACTGTTGTGGTGACAAATGTCCCATTAAAGAGTATTTCAGGTAGTTTGGGGGCATATTATTAAAAAAATCACCCTGCCAAACCTTTCCTTGACTTTTCAAGGAGTATCTATGTTTGGAGCCTGGATCTGGACATGTACGGAGAGTGGCCCTATCAAACTCCTGACCTCTAGAGCCTGCAGTTCTAGAGAAAGCTGAGAGAAGAATCCTCTGAGTAAGACCACACTCTTTTTTCTGGTGTAATCTGAGCTCTTATCTTGCTTTTTACTGAAGAGCTCATTTATTTTTAAATATTTCTGGATATATTATAATCTGTATAACTCCAATTTCAGTTTGTTAGTCTGTTTGGATAAATGGTTCATTTGCTATATCTTATTTGAGATAGTCTTTAGTCTAACTAGTATTTGGTGGGGGGAGGAGAGACAAGGCGGAAGTAAGCTGGTTAGGTTAAACTACCACCTACCCTTCCTCTTAAGAATGATCAAAATGACTTTCCCTTTGAACCCAGAATTATATCCCTAGACCAGGGATATTTGAGGAGTAGCAGTTAGATATTTCTTGCCTAATATCCCTGTTTGAAACTAGAAACACAGCCTTTCTTTTGTTCTCTGCAAAGATAGATAAGATCTCATAGCATATCTAGCCATTCCAACCATGAACTTCATCTCTATAGATAAAAAAACCCAAATATGTATCTTATATAAATACAAAGCAGCCAAATAGAAGATAATTTGAGAGCCAAAGTACTAGCATTTCAGGAAAGGTTTCACTTAGAAGTTGAATCTTGCCAAACTTTCAAATTTCTTCGGCCAAAAGATTGTTTTACTCTGTCTTTTTGCTAGTTCTGGTATTCCAGAATTTGTTTTGAGGTTCTATTTTAGGCCTGTCTGGAGGTAAATATAAGAGAGCTACAACAATTTGCTACTTATTCTGCCATCTTGGCTCCCAGAAGTTCTCCCAAGAAGTTGAATATTGAAAGAAGAGAAAGATACCACAAATGGAGGTGAAGAGGGAGTAAATTGAAGACATGGAGAATAACCAGTACAAAGGCATAGAATCTGGAGAGGGAATGCTGTGTGTATGAGGAACACAGAGGAACCCTTTTTGGACTGCAGAATACTAAAAAGATAATAATTTATAAGAAGAAAATTTTTTAAAAATAGATGGAAAGATTTTATTGTTGTTTTTGTTTTGGAAGCAATTGGGATTAAGTGACTTGCCCAGGGTCACATATCTAGTAAGACTGGATTTGAATCCAGGTTTTCCTGACTTCTGGACCACTATCCACTTTGCCACCTAACTGTCCCAATTGTGCTTTTGAAGAACTAGAATCTGCTTCCCATCGGTATTCATTCAATGCATCCTGAAAAAGAAAGGCACTAAACAACTACTTAGATTATACCAAAGATCCAAATACTACCCACTTGAAATAGACCGTATGTCAAGAGTGAAAAGGACTCTTGAGAGGCTAACTAAATTATCCCCATGCCTCTGGGCATGATCACAACCAAACCATCCCAAATGGATGAGCTGTGATTGTGCTCCTAAAAGTCCTCCTGAGAAATAGAGATGATAGTCCAATTTAGTCATGGATTCCAAGGTCTCACAAATTGTTGTTGTAAGAATGTTGCTTATATCTTAAATCCCTCCTGGTGCACTGTTTAATTAAGATACTTTGTTCCCATTCTGTCTAGTGGAAATGGAAAATAGATGGTTCCCCATTCTCCACCCAGTTAACATCCATTCAACAAAATACTCTTCAATCATTCAGCAGCTATTTATTGGTCCGGATCAATGGTTCTTATCCATAGAATCCATGAACTTGTTTTTTTTTTCCTTTAAAGAAATATTTTGATAATTACATTTCAATGTAATTGAATATGTAATATAACTATATTTTGATATAATTTTCTTTTTCTTTGTAGTCTTATGTGTTTTATTTTATAAATTTAAAAGGCTATTTTGAGAAGGGGTCTGTCGGCTTTGCCAGACTGCCCAAGAGGTTCAGGACACACAAAAGGGTCTAGAACTCCTAAAACAGAGGAAAGAATCCTGGATCAGGGGTCTGGCTAAGTCACTCATGTTGCTTTTGTCAGGGTCACGTCAAACTATCACTCTGCAAGTTCAAGTTAAATTTTGAGATGCAATGAGATAGTCATGGGTCATTGAACAATTAAGAAAAAAAGTTTTCCTTAGTCCTAACATGACAAGGATATATATATATATATATATATATATATATATACATATATATGCCATAGATAAAGCTGCCCTTCATTCCATCTCTCATATGAAAGTATGTTTCTTGGACAGGATGGTGCATAGTGTCTCAGGTAGTCTTTGGGCATCCCTTTAAGGGTGAGACATTTTGTATTCCTAGACAGGAAAGCTAGTTGTTCAATTTTCAGTGTGAGCACCTACACCTAGAAAATGATCACCTGCTACAACTTGGGACTTATCTATAAAGATTCTCTCAACTTAAGAAATTGATGGGGAAAATGTCAACAATATAGATTAAACTTAAAAGTTTTTCTTGAATACATTTTTAAGAAAATAGTTGGTAAAGCTTTATCAGCACACTCCTAACACTAAGTGATCAGGAAGACACATGAGCAGAATCAGAGACAACAGGAAACTTCCTCTAGAGAGGGAAAGCTTGAGCCTTGACCATCACTGTCCCAGGTCAATCAAGTCCTAAGTTTTGTAGCTTCTTAGAGGAAATCTGACCTAACCCTTATTGGGGTAAGAGGAAGAAATGAGGGGACACTGGTAGAAATTGGTCCTATCATACCCCATACAAGTCTCACTTTCTTCATCTATATATGAATTCTGAATTCTAGAACAAATTTTCTTTCCAGTCTACTTCACCTCCTACTTTCATTAGCTTACTCCATTGCCCTAAAATTTCTCTTAAGTAAATACTTTAGGATCCCTAAGCTTTGTTTCTTCCAGCCCTGCCTCTAATTGTCCATCAGAGTGGTCAACTCCAGGCCACTTGCATTGTCTAGACATCCACTACCTCATGCTGATGGGGAAACTTCTATTGCTCCTCACTACACACAAAGCCTGATGCTTTGGACTTCTCTCTCTACTCTGTAATTAGTGTCTATTTGTCTCCTTAACTTAAACTGGGTTTTTAGCAATTTAGAGCCAGGGAGCCCATGTTATTTCAGTGAAGTGATAAAAAAATGATATGTAATTGAAATCCTGCTCTGCTCCTCTGGGAACCTGGTATGTTGCTTCACTCAGCTGAATGATAAAGATTCGAGGCCCTGATCACAGGCAGATAAGTAGGCTGGTTGATTAGGACCAGTCCCACAGGCAATCCCTAATCTACTAGTCTGTTTGTTAACTATCAGTCTTCTTAGGGTATTTGGTTTGCATAATGTGATAATATAATAATGCTCCAACTCTTTAAATGTGGAAATGAACCCACATGGAGGACAAAACAGCTTCAATAAGTATCTGCCCTTCCTGGAATAACTGAGAAATCAATTAATAAATAGGTTTTTAATGGTTACCTACTAGGTGCCCAGAGCTCTGGTACAGGGTATGGGGAATAAGGCAGGTCTGTACAACGTATCCTCAGAGGATCAGAAATGCAAATCTTTTCCTGAATAGAGCTTTACAATCTAAATGAAGAGATAAAACATTGACGATAAATACTGGACCTGTGATTTTGTTACTATAGAGAGCTACAGGAATGCAGATGGGTATCTTCTCTATAACTTACAGTACTATAAAGTTGCATAGAGTACTGGAAGGTTAAATGATTTGCCTATGGTGATATAGCATGTATAGATCAGAATAACTGGAAATCAGATCTTCCTGCCTCCAAGACTGGTTCTATAACTACTACATTAGTGATGGTAGTTATTCTTCATTTTCAAAGGGACCAAAATGACATTTCTATGTTAGATTTAAGGTACAGTGTGTCTGGATGTGGCTGACCAGACCAATGTGAACTCCAAATGTTCTACGTCAGGTTGGACACAAATAGTCCATGTGAACATTTGGAGTGAATTCTCTACATTTTTACATCTCCATTTTCTTTTGAGCTACTTCAATTCTGCTCTGCTAATAGAACATAGCACCTTCTCTGATGAGAATGAGATGCCATGATGGATGATTCTTTAAAAATTTCTCCCATTTACAAGGTGATAAGGATGGGGTTCTATTGCTCATACAAAAGTCGGCTGAAATTTTCTGGATTATATGTCAAGAGCATGTTATCCTTGGGGAGTTCAAAGACATCTCCATTGTCCATCTCTATAAAGGTAAAAGGAATTCTCCTTTCACAGAGGGGTCTCTCTCTTAGTCATTGCTGGCAAGATTCTTGCCAACGTCCTATTTAATAGGGTGATCCTTCACGGAAGATGGTCAAATATTACCAGTTATTAGGAAATAGCTGAAGGAGAAGACAATAACCTAATTCACACTGAGACTGCTGGAGAAGCTCCAAACTCAGAATCTCAAAGTTGGAAATGGCCCTAGAGGTCAATTATGCAATCATGAATTAAAAAAACTCTCTAGGACATGTGCCTGACAAGATTTGCCTGAAGACTGCTAGCCAAAGATAACAAAACCTTTCTTCAGGCAATCTATTCCATTTTGGGCACAACTTTAATTAATAGGTATTTCAAACACACACACACATACACACACACACACACACACACACACACGCACACGCCCCTTCTGTCAAGTTTATATTGGTCTCTTTTGTAGCTGCTGTGAGTTCTAGTGTCTAGTTTTGCGTTCTAGTTCCAAACTGAAAAAGTGCAGTCTCTCTTCCACATGACAAGTCACCAAGTATTGAAGATAACCCTTCTGTTTCCCCTAAGTCTTTTCAGAATGAACAACCTCACTTCTTTAATCATCTTTGAATTGTATGACCTCCAATTATCTAATTACCCAGTCACTTTCTGTGGAATAACAATAATAATAAACAATAATATCAAGAAGAATTTACATAGCAACTTAAGGTTTGCAAAAGTGTCTTTCTTCAAATATGGCACTTAGAAGTGAATATAATATTCCAAATGGAACCCAGCCAGAACAAAAGGTAATGGAACTATCATTACTCTTATCCTAGACATTCTATCTCTATTTTATCGTGTTATTATTGCTCTCCTTTATTTTTTATACTGTAGCCATTTCTTTTATATAAATCTTCTATATCATATTAAATCCACTCTGTGTCAACAAAGGAAAACAAGTAGGCAACATCAACTTACAGCTTTGGTCAATCACATATTGTTGCTGTTCAGTTTTGCCCAACTTCTACATGTGGATAAAGTCCATGAAGTTTTCTTGGCAAACATACTGGAAAAGTTTGTCATTTCCTTCTCCAACTCATTTTATAGTTGAGGAAATTGAGGAAGAATTAAATGATTTGTCCAGAGTCACACAACTATTAAGTGTCCCATATTTGAACTTGAGAGGATGAACCTGGCCTGGCTCTAGGCCTGGCACTTTATTCACTGCACCACCTGGATGTGCTTGGAGTCTATCTTTTTCACATGATTCAATGTCCAGAGATGTCTTCTCCATACACTTGCATAAGTGGGTTTTTTGTGTTGTTGTTTTTTAATCCAACTTGGGAATTTTACATTTATTTCTACTGAATTTCATCTCAGCAAGGAATTCATAGTGTAGCAAATGGAGAGAAAAACCTGCAGATAAGAAAGCCTGGGTTCAAGTTCTTCCTCTGACACATTGCTGCAAGTCCCTGGGTAAGCTACTGGGTTGATATTGCATTGCTCTGGGTAATTCTGTAAGTCTGTAAATTACAAAACAATTGATGATCTACATTGGTAGAAGAAGGTTACTCACTGAAAGTTCTCTGTATTCATAAAATCACAAATCTTTTCAATTTTGTATTTGATTTTTATTGGAGTCATCCCTTCATTTTAGCTTGTCAGGATCCTTTTGTCTCCTGACTGTATCATCCAAAATGTTTGCTAGCCCAGCTTTGTGTCATCTGCAAATTTGATAAGCATGTCATATGTCCCTTCATCCAACTCAGTGATAAAGATGTTAAACAGCACACGATTGGAATCCTATAGCACACCATAAGAAGCCTCCAGCCAAGTGGAAATGGACTCATTAATGATCATTCTTTGCCTTGAGTTATTAAGTCAGTTTTGAATCCACTTAATTGCATTAGATGGGAGGCGAGAGGAAGAGGGGGAGGAGAGAAATAGAGAGACAGAGAGAGATTGAGAGAAAAAGAGAGACACAGAGAGAGGAAGACAGACAGAAAGAAAAAGAGAGGAAAACTGAGTGAGAGACTGAGATAGAGGAAGAGAGAAAGAGATAGCGTAAGAGAGAGATTATTAGACCAGTTTTTAATTCACTTAATTGTGTGTGTGTGTGTGTGTGTGTGTGTGAGAGAGAGAGAGAGAGAGAGAGAGAGATACATAGATGGATACTTAGACAGATGGATAGATAGATACATAAATAGATGGACAGATAGATAGATAGGTAGATATATGGATGGATATATGGATAAACAGGTAGATAGACAAAAAGATAGACAGATAGATAGATAGATAGATAGATAGATGATAGATAGAGAGATAGATAGATAAATGATAATAGATGGATGTAAAGTTCGGGGCTAGCTCCCTGGAGGCCTCAGAATCAGCCAGAGTCAGGATAAGCAAAAGTCTTGGATCTTTAGGGGGAGAAGAGAAGGGGATGGACAAAACTGCCACAAGCTCTCCACAAATCTCCCTTCTCCTCATCCTCCTCCAAAGTGAGTTTGGCTCATCTCACCCCACCCTCTAATCCCTCCTATGATTATCTGTATACACCAAAAGATAGAGCCAGCACAGAATAATGAGAGGGGCCATTTTCCAAACATGCTAATAGAGTATTGCCCAACCGGTAATTAGCCTTAAGTGCTTGGTTGTCTGATTCAAGCACACCTTTTAAGAGTTTCAGCCCTTTACAGATAGATATAGATGCACAGGTAGATACATAGACCGACAGATGGATAAATAGATGGACAGATAGACAAATAGATGGATAGAAATATAAACAATATAGAGACACATAAATAGATGGACAGATAGACAGATAGATGGATAGATATATAGATGGATAGACATAGAAAGACAAAAAAGATAAGATAGATAGATAGATAGATGATAGATAGGAGAGGTACTTGGATGATAGATGGACAGACAGATAGATATTGACATCACATTTATTAATTACTTATTGTGTACCAGTCACGGTACAAAGTGCTGGAGGTTTAATAACAAGCAAATAAAGGAGTTCTTACTCTCAAGAAGTTTGTTCTTGTTGTTTTTCAGTCATGTCCAACTCTTCATGACCCAATTTGGAGTTTTTTTGGCAAAGATAGTGGAGTGGTTTTTTCCTTTCCTTCTTCATTTTGTTTTATAGATGAGAAAACTGAGGCAAACAAGGCTAGGTTCTTGCCCAGGGTCACATAGTCAGCAGTGTTTGAGGCCATATTTGAATTCAGATCTTTCCTGACTCCAGGCCCAGAGATTTATCAACTATTATAGCTGGCTGCCTAGATAAACTCAAGGAGTTTACATTCTAATAAACTGGAGCCAGAAATGGTGGGAGGGATGGAAAGGAGAAGGAGGGATGTGTTGAGGTTACCTCTACCAGGGCATGAATCTGGTCGGCAGGTGGAACAGACCGAAGAAAGAGCTGGGGGTGAAATGAACAGCTTGGCTGGGGTTCCTGAAGATATGGCAGCCCCGGGCAACAACTCACCAATCAGCGAGTGAGCCTCATTACCATCTAGCCTACATCTTTTCATCCTGTTCACAGAGACAGCCTCAGGTCTTGACTGAACAAAGACAGTTACTTTTCAGAACTTCGTGACCCAAGAATCTACTCCTGTAAATTGTCCTGTCCCTTGGGTGGGCATAAGGAACTGGCCCAATAGAAAACTGAAATAAGGATGTATATATACCCAAGTAGTCCATGCTTGCCCTAATCTCTGTCCTTGTATGTCAGATACCTGAACGTGAGTTAAGTTGGGATAACACTTCTTAATAGCATTTTTTCAAGTGCTTCTTACATTAAATAAGGACAAATTTCCCTTAATCTTGGCAAGAGCAGATTTGCACACACGTTTTTAGGGAACTTCTTGGACTGCATCACCATAAAGGATCAGCTTTCAATTATGCATTTCTTTATTGCTCACAAAGTGAGTAGATGGTCTGCAATAATTTTTATCTTTCCCTCTTTCTTTTCCCTCCCTCTCCTTCTCTTTTGCCCTCTTCCTCCCTCTCTTTTACCTCCCTCCTTCTCTCTCTCTCTCTCTCTCTCTCTCTCTCTCTCTTTCCCTCTCTCTCTCTCTCTCCCTCTCTTTATCTTTCTGTCTCTCTCTCTTTGTCTCTGTTTCTATTTCTCCCTGCCACCCAGTATGTTAGTATGCTTTCAAGTTGCTTTTCACTTCTATAGTTTGTGTTTATGCAGAGCATGGACACTGATTTTCATCTCCGTCTAAAACAAGCTTAATTGGGAAGACTAATCTTCTGGAAAACAAAGCAAAATTATACAATGAGAACAGAAAGCACATGTATTACATGACCAAACAAACAAAAAAGACAGTCTCTTTACTGATTATCCACTAGTTTTGGATTATCCATGGCACTCCTACTTACTTGTGCTCCACAGACTCAGGCCTGGAAGGGTCCTTAGCATTATTTAATCTCATCCCTTTGAATTCACAAGTGAAGAAATTGAGGTACTGAGAGAGGAAATGAGCCATAGAAGGACATGTAGCTAGTTTTTTGGCAGAATTGAGAACAGAGCTAAGGTTTTTTTCCTCCTCCTGTATTGCACATTTAGTGCATCCAATGCCAAGTGACTTTCAGCCATAGTCCATGCTATCATTAGCTGGCTTGGATGGTAAGCTCCAAGAGGGCCAGGGCCACTGCAGAACCCATTAGACTAACACATTGGGGTAACGATGAGAACCCCGGCAGCGTAGGGCCCTGCCATTCTCTTCATGGCATGATATGGTAGAAAGAATTCTAGCCTGAGACTCAGGAGGCCTGAGTTAAAGTCCCAGTTCCACCAACTTCCTTGTATGCTTCCAAGAGAGCTGCCACACAGAAAGAACCTTGAAGATCCCTGAGTCTAACTGTTTTGTTTTACAAATGTAGAAACTGAGTCTCAGAAAGTTCCAGCCTATATTCAATTCAGCCTCAAGGCCTTCATCTCTAAAATGAGTTGGGGAGATGATCCTGAGATCCCATTTGGCATTATTGCTCTGAGCCAATGGCTCTGTAGAATAAAGGGATATCCTACCTGGCTACAGCTTCTTAATTGGGTAGAGAGCTCTCATCCATCCTTTGCAGAAGGCTCATGAAGCAGCCCCCTACCCCCTCCAGGGACAGGCACATTGAGTGACTGATACCATTCTTCTTAGTATGAATACACGTCTAATCCATCCCAGGTCCTTCTTAAGCTCTTGGCCCCAATTATGTTCCGTGACCAGCAAGCGACGCAAATTAATTATCTGCTAGCAAAAGAGGGGTTTTCTTTTATCTGTCTGAAAGTCATCACCTTCTCATTTCATGGCCTGGCCTTGCACATTCTGGGAAAGGACAAAGAAAATGGCTGCCAGCTGGAGGGAAGGGGGGATAGATAAAGAGGAAGAGGAAGGAGGAAAGTAAAAAGGAGAGGGAGGGGGAAGGCAGCAATCTTCTAGGGCAGGTTGCTCTTCCAAGGTAGCCACTTCCAAGGGTACTCTTCCCTTGCCCTGAGAGGAAGCAAGGTGCAGTTAGGCTGAAGGTCAGGAGGAATAAGTTCTAGTCATCTAGGTGGCACAGTGGGCAGAGTGCTGAAGTTTTGTTGTCCATCCTTTCAGCCATCTAACTGTCCATGACCGCATTTGGGGTTTTCTTGGCAAAGATACTGCAGTCATTTTCCATTTCCTTCTCCAGTTCATTTTACAGCTGAGGAAACTGAGGCAAACTGGGTGGAGTGAGTTGTCCAGTTAGTAAGTATTTAATAAGAAAGGGTCCATGCCCTATCCCCTGTGCCTGCTGCTGCTCATAGAGTGTTGAACTAGGAGTCAGGAAACCCTGAGTTCAGATCTTGCCTCAGATGTGAGATTCTGGGCAAAACACTTCACCTAAGACTCAGCTTCTTAATCTACAGAATGACACTATCATAGTACATACCCCATAGGTATAAAGTGTATTTGCAGATATTAAAGTACTACATAAATACTGCTTATTATTACTATTATCATCATCATCATTGTCACCATCATCATTATCATTGGGAAGAGTACATGAGGTGGCTGATGGCACAGAGGACAGCCAGGGAGTCAGGAATCCAGTTCAAATCCAGTTCAAAAGCTTACTACCTTTATGATTCTCCACAAGGTACTTGATCTCTGCCTCATCTGTAAAATTAACCAAAGAAGGACATGGCAAACCACTCTGATATCTTTGCCAAGAAAATCCCAAATAGTTTCATGAAGAATAAGACATATCAGAAAATAACTAACAACAATTTGCTAAGTAATTTATAAACCTGGGAGTTAAAAATGATAATAATAATAATAATAGGAATAATTATAGTACCTACTTGGCAGGATTATTGTGAGGATCAAATGAGATATTTGTGAAAAGCACATAACACAATGCCTGACACCTACGTGCTGCATAAATACTTATTCTTTCCGCTTCTTTTCCTTCCTCTTTATTAATCCTGATTCTGCCACTGCCTAGAATAGAGCAAGTCACTTTAGACTTAGAATAGATGATTTCTAAGATCCCAACAGTCTATGGATTTGCCTACTGGGATCATTTCATTTGGGTGCCCTTGAGAATGAAATCCTCAATCATTACCTTAAAGGACTGAGGCCAGCCCTCTCACTTTGCAGTGCTGAGTGCTTCCTCTGCTGGTCTTGGCTCGATTATCTGATTGTAGTTTATCCAGGAGTATCATAGTTTTGCTTTCAAACTAGTTTCTCTGTCTTGCTTCTGGGCCACCTCTACAGAACCTCAGATGGTATATGTTTAGGTCGTACTTATTAATTTTAATATCAGCCCAGGTCAAATGGAATTAGGAAGATAAATCTTCTGGAAAAAGGGAGTTTCATTTTAAAACCAAATAAGACATAAATATACATATATATGTAGATCTATATGTATATGCATATCTGTCTCCACATATATGTAGATATATAGATATTTATACATCATTGAATCATAAGCTTTGAATTGAATATAAATTGAATTATTAATAATGAATTGAATATAAAGCTGAAGAAACTTTGAAGATCCTTTAATCCAACTGTTTCATTTTACAAATGTAGAAACTGAGTCTCAGAAAGTTCCAGCCCATATTCAACTCATCCATCATTATCTTCCTAAAACAGAGATATCTGCTGGGGATGCTAATAGAAAAGTAAGATAGTCTCTGCTCTCAAGGAAGGTTTAATCTGCAAGTCAGATGGAAAAGTCCCACGATCCTCAAGGTACAGTGGCAAAGTAGATATCAGTGTCTCTTTTTTAATATCTATGCTAAGGGAAGGAATAAAGAATAGTAAAATAGCTGAGACCAGGACCCAAGCTTATTGTTTTGCTGTGGGAGAAAGAATTTGACTCTAGGAGACAGGAACTCAATAGCTTTGTTATTTTGGGGAAGTAAATTAACCCGAGTCTTAATCTTAGAAACCTGACTAGGGAGATCCAGGCAGCTGACCTTCCTTTATGGAGAAATGGTCTGTTTCTCTCGGTCTAAAGTCTGAGGAAGTGTGCCATGGACTCTTGGGACAACTGGAATGATAATTTATATTGACATATGTCTTGGAGGTTTACATAGTGCCTTTCCCATCACTTACCCATCATGAAATACAGAAAATAGACAATATTACCCCAAATTTACAGATGAGGAAACTGAGTTTTACAGAGGATTACAGTATTATGTATTTATACTTGTGTGTATATATATTTGCATATAGATAGATAGATAGATAGATACACAAAACTACATGTTTTGTGCCCAAAACTTTGAGCACAAAATTGTTCTAGATCACATAGGTATTATTCAGAGTCAATATTAAAATTTGGATCTTTTGATTCAAAAATCTACTGTCTTTCCCACTATAACAAAACATAACTGCTTTTTCATTCTACTTAACTGACTCTTGCCTCTTATTCTTATCCTCTTCTCAACTTTCTTTCCCTTTCCTAAAGATCCTCATGGTTAGACTGATACTGGTACTGATCATCAGGTATAAGAGTTCTATCAGGACCCCTCCCACGATGGCAGACTTCTCAGGGTATTAGAAAAGAAAAACTGCAACAGATGCAGTTGTGTGAAGCCCCAGAAGTATAGAATGGAGTGCTAGTCAGAACCACCTTAGAATGCCCATTAATCAGCAGTGATTTACTGGACTCCAAAACTGAACTCCTGGTGGCTAGACAGAGACCTCAGTGAGGGGAAGACTCTTTGGTGGAAGAGACTGTCATGGAACAAGCTGCTGTTTAAAATGACATGGCAAGGTATAAGAAGCATATGACTTGGAGCCAATTAAGAACTGGGTACAAGTCTCACCCTACTCTTAGCTATCTATAAGAGCTTAGCCTTCCTTCCCCTCTCACTTCATTTTCATCTTTTATAAAATATGTTGAGTAACATAGGATGAATGGCAAAGCATAGCATGTTCCTGCAAGAATAGTGTCAGGGATGCTAAATCTCAGAAAGGACTGAGGCTAGCAGATAAAACTAAGGAACTAAAGATATTCCCTCAAATCCAGTAACTTTTTAAAAAGCTATTTTAAGAAAGAGAGGAGGAGTAAAAAAGGTATAGGGCCATTGCTCTGAGAGGAGAGAATGATGATAATAGAGGACATGTAATGGAGAGAAGATGTAACTGCCCGTCTATTATTTTGCTTTTGTTTTCTCTGCCAAGGAGTAAGGTCTTTGAACTGGAAAGGACAGAATAAAAATGGCTAATAAGGAGTTGATGGCAAAGATAAAGGGGAAGATAATAAGAGAGTATTTAGTTGTCCTTGATAAGTTCAAGTCACTAGGTCTAGAGGAACTATATCCTTGGGTACTGAGAGTCTTGGCAGAAGTGACTGTGGAGCCATTGTCAATAATGTTTGAAAGATCACAGAGAATATGAGAAATAAAACAACTAGAGAAGGTCAAATGTTATCATGATTTTTTAAAAAAAGAAGAAAATGAAATAAAAACCATAGGTCAATGCGAGTAAGACACAAACACAGACCCTGTAACTGTTACCTACAGTATTATATGATATATTTAGCAAAATGTTAGGAGAAGGCTGAGGGGGAAATGACAAAGGAATTCAAGAGGGGCCTTCTGTAGGAGGCAGCATTTAAAGTGGACTTAAAAATAAGCAGAAATTGGGGTAGCTAGGTAAAGTAGTGGTTAGAGCACTGGGCTTGGAATCAGAAAGATTCATCTTCCTTCATGAGTTCAAATCTGGCCTCAGACATTTCCTAGCTAAGTGACTGTCGGCATGTCACTAAATACCTGTTTGCCTCAGTTTCCTTATTTGTAAAATGAACTGAAGAAGGAAGTGACAAACCACACTAGTATGTTTGCCAAGAAAATTCCAAATGTGGTTGCAAAGAATCAAATAGTTAAAACAACTAAACAAATATTTCCTATGCTTCCTAAGCTCTGGGTCTACAAAAATAGGCCTAAATAATGAAAAAAAAAAACATGCAAATGTACCACACATATATATGGATATATGTGTTTGTCTATACATATGCATATAGCTATATCTCTCATATATATATTTATATATTAACACACACATACAGATATATGCATACACAGAGTTATTCCTTCCATAGCATGATTTTCCCCATTGTAGATACAATGCATTGCTAGTAGGAATAAGAAATTAAATGAGAATTTTGGGGGGATTTTATGGAGGTCACAAACAACACAGAAAAAGTTTAGAAACTTAGAAATTCAGAAAACATATGTATCTTTTAATACCATAATAATTCTAATTTCTTTTTTGCTACAAAGGGAAGGCCAAAAATTTTTACACATATTTTCTAAATTGTGGGGGAGGTTGCTATACTCTTAATCCCTGTGATGTAGAATGGGTAATTATATATAATAATGTACTCTAAATAGAGAAAATAAGGTCGATGGGGGTTTGGGGAAGGGTGCACAGCCAGATATCAGATAGTACAGAGCACTAGTTCTGGATTGAGGAGGATCTGAGTTCAAATATGGACTCAGACATTTGCTAGCTATGTTACCCTAAATAAGACACTTAACTCTGATTGCCTTTAAAACAAAAAATGAGCAGAAATTTAACTGTGAAAGAGAGGGAGGAGGATATTCTAATTTTAGAAAACAGCATGACCACAAAGCATGGAGTCAGAAGAATACCATTAGTGTGAACTATTAAGAACTACTCTTAGAATGACCCTCTTGCAAAAGATAGTTGTCATTGATTGGGTTGATGTCAGCTTAGAAGGAAGTCTTTAATGAATGTCCCTGAGATCTGAACTTGCCCCTGTCCTGGTAAATAATTTTAGCAATGATTCATACAAAAGAATATTTGATATTTATCAAATGTGCAAGTAGTATTTCATTTCCATGGCAGAATTGACAATGGCAGATTGAATCTCCATATTCAAGGTATGCTGTGGGTCAATACTTCTAAACCTAAACAGTAGTTCTAAGTCACATATTATGGGAAGGACACTAGTAAGTTGGTAGGTACCCATGGGAGGACAAATAGATTGGTGAAGGGCTCCAAACCCATGCTGAATGAGGTTCAATTGAAGTAACAGGGATGTTTAGCCTAGAAAACAAAAGGAGGGGGAAGTGACAGCTGTCTTTAAGTATTTGAAAGATAGTAATGTGGGAAAAGGAATCATTTTGTTCTGTTTGGCCCTAGAGGAATGAATCAAGAGTGATGGATAGAAGTTTCAAAGAGGCAAGTGTGGGCCTGAGGTAAGGAAAAACTTTCTTCTTTTTTAGATTTGCTTTTATTGATATATTTTGTTTTTACATCATTTTCATTTCCAAATATATCCCCCTCTTCTTCCCTCCCTTCCCCTCCCCAGAGAACCATCCTTTCTAACAAAGAAGAAAAAAGAAAGAAAAAAATCAATTGAGCTAAACCAAATGATTAACACATTTACCAAGTCTAATAGTATATGTGGTATTCCACACATAGAGACCATCACTTCTGCAAAGAAGTAAGATGAGTGCATTTTCTCAACTTTTCTCTGGAGCCAAACTTGGTCATTAAAATTACATAGAATTTTATGTTTTGGTTTTATGATCTTCCCTTCCACATTGTTATTATCACAGACCAAAACATAAAATAATAATCGTTTTCCTCATTCTATTTACTTGATTCTGCATCAGTTCAAATATATCTTCCTTTGTGTGTTTCATTTCTTCATAGTCACTGATTCTTACTAAATTATAATAGGGAAAACTTTCCCAATAATGAGAATTATCCAAAAGCAGAATGAACTCTTTCAGGAAGGACTGGACTCCTTTTTACCAGGTATGTTCCAGCTAGGCTGTATGACAACTTGTGATGTCTGTTACCAATGAGATTCATATTTAGATATAATTACACTATATGTCCTGAGGTTTCTTCCAACTCTAAATCCTATAAGCTTAAGACCTTATTTACTTGTTCAGTGAGATTCTAAAGAGGGATATGATATTGTTTGCGTGGCATTGTGGAAAACATGATATTGCTAAATTTGAACTGTAGAGAGGAACTCTGAGAATGCCCCAGTTCTCAGCCCATCAGTCTGACACTAATCAAGGTGCCTGAGTTCAAATCTTAGCTTTGATGGTTATGATCTGTGTGAACTTGTACAAGTCAGTCATTTAAGCTCCACACATTTCATTTTTTATGTCTGTACAAGGAAAGGATTGGAGGGGCTGTTTCTAATTAAAACATTCTTCATGCTTCTCAACCCATATGTGCATTCTCCAGTATACAGAGATACAGAGTAGATCAAAACCTCTTAACAGAGTATGAAATTGGGCTGTTCATGCTGCTCCCTTGATTGTGTGGGGTCTTTCTTTATTAAAAGAAACCATGGAATGCAGAAAAATGGAAGTAGAAGTAAGATGGCCTCCATCAAAACCTACTTGGCCACTAACTTCATTGGGGGAATTCTGAGGATTACCCCAGACTTGAATGGGATGGAATGGAAGAGAGAGACGCTGAGTGGAATTTTCTGGGGTATATAAGAAGGAAAGAGTGATTCTAGAACCATAGACTTAAGATACCATAGGCTATAAAATATTAGAACAAGAAAAAACTTTAGGAATCATTTGGAAAGTATAGTAGAAAAAGCTTTTGAAGTCCAACTGCCTGGTTTTGAATCTTAGCTTTGACATTTCCTAGTTGTTGACATGTTCCTAGTGGACCCTAAACAAGTCCCTTTTCTGTTTTTAACCTCCATGTCCTTATTTGCAAAAAGAGGACAATAATTTTTAACCTATTTCCATCATGGGGTTGTTGTAAGGAAAGAGCTTCATGAACTATAGATCCCATAGAAATGTTATGTTTCCAGGATGGTTATAGCACCTAATTTGGATTCAACCCATAAAGTGGTCTTGAAACTGATCTAGTCTCTTCCAGCCTTCCCAATTCCTCTACTTTTGGAGATGAATATCTTACCACCTCCAATTCATTAAACTATTTTCCTCAAATAGAGAGTCATCTCCTTAACAGCTTTCCAGATTAATATTAGATTTCTATGTGGCTTACCTTGAACAAACTTTTTTTTAAACCAAATCTCTTTACTTTGCCCAAGCTCAAAGTACAGACTCAGTCTCACTCTGATGGGCACCAGAGTTTTGACTTGCTCTGTTTCCTCTGGTTCATCTGTCCTTAGGCAGCCTGATGTCCACCTGTCCCACCTCCACTTCCAACATTAATTAATAATTATTATAATTAATTATGTATTATAATTAATTATTGATGCCAGAATTAATGATGACACTAGTGTAGCTCAGAACTCCAAAACTGGGATTACAGTGATTGACCAACCAATATTTTAAAACATATACCACAGTATATGATACTATACTTTATGTTAAGGGTTCCAGCCATCCTAATCATTTCTGCCACTTCTTAGGGGCATATATAATGCATTCTGTGTTCTGAGTCATATATATTTTATATTTTTCTTCTACTTTACATTTTGAGGGTGAAAAACAAGGGTTGGAGATAATGATATAACACTGGAAGACAATACAAGAAAAAATACTGGATTTGGAATTAGAGAACCAGAATCTAAATCCAGGCTCTATTAATTACCTTCGGACAAATAAATTACCCTCCCTAAATATGTAATACCTAAATAAGCAAAATGAGGCCCCTGTTTTAGAAGACCCCTAAATTTCCATCCATCTACATATCTATTATCTTATTTTTCTGCAGCCTCCCAAGTATCACAAGGGCCTGGACAAAGAGATCAAGAGAACAGTCAATAAGGTATGATTTTCATGGGCACCGAGAAAACTGGACACCTGACATTCGGGCTCAACTTTCCTGCTTACATGTTACTCCTCCTCATGTAAGCCATTCACTGACCCAGTCTCCTGACTATTGCCTTAAAATAGAATGTGTCAAAGTTGTTTATGCTAATCATCCAAATCTTAGATCACAAAATTGTAGAGATGGATGGAAACTTGACTGATATATATTTACATATTGCTTACAAAATTTATGGAGTATATGAAGTTGAGATGCATCCAAACCTCACAAGTTTAATATTCATTTATTAAATGCCTACTATGCATTAGGTACTGGGAAAATACAATAAATGAAACACTTTCTACTCACAAAATCTTATAAAAGGGAGACAAGAATATGTATGTATATTCTTATTGTTGAGGCATGTCAATCCTGTCTGACTCCTCATGATCCCATTTGGTGTTTTCTTAGCAAAGATACTGGAATGGTTTGCCATTCCCTTTCCCAGATCATTTGAAAGATAAGGAAACTGAGGCAAAGAGGTTACGTAGCTTTCCTAGAGTCACAGAGCCGTGAAATGTCTGAAACTGGATTTGAATTCAGGTCCTTGTACTCTATACACTGTGTCATCTAGCTGCCATGCATTTATATATATATATATATATATATATATATATATATGCATGTATATATGTATACATACATATATATGTTTAAGAGCCATTTGAGTAAATTAATCATATTATCCCACTCAATTTAAAATGTGTTAATAAAATTAAATAAGTACCAAGGTACTTATCTCAACTGTTCACTAATTAGGCACAAAGCCTGGATACCTCCCTAGGCATGAAAGGAAATCTGCTCTGATTGGCTGAGGGAGTTGATTATCACCTCTAGGACCTATAAAAAACTAGGAACTATTTGAGAAGCTAAGATATTTGAATGTCTGGAATGAAGAAAAGAGAGTTGCCTCTGAGGAGGCTCTTTCAAAGAGAGGGAAGCACTTTAGCCTTGACATGTCAGGAAGATTTTGAATTTCTTATTATGCCATCAGTATCCTAGTGCCATCCTCAGAACATCAATGGCTAGCAACAGTGCCAGTATACAGATCCAAGGACAAACTGGACAGTTGAGGAAAATAAATTCAAAGCTCTTCAAAGAGCATAACAAAAAAGCTATACCACACCTAAAGGAACCTCTTAAGGATTCCAGCAAAAGGACTTTCAGGAGCTGTGAATTATCCCTTGTACCTGGGCTCTCTAAGCTGGTACTTTCTCTTGAGCTTTGTATAAACTTATGGATGAATATGGGAGAGTTTTCCTGACTCCAGGACCAACTCTATAATCTGTGCCGTCTAGCTCTCCATACCTTAGTAAATACCCTTTTTCAAAAATCAAATCATCAGTGGATATCAGCTGATAATCATAGTAAGAGTTGGGGGTCTATGAACTATATAGTATTATTACTCCCTTTTCATCAGCCTCTCCAAAGCTAATTTTATGGCCTTCAGAGAATTTAGAAACCTTGCTATGGGGACAAATTTTATCTCTGTAAATGTATGAAGATTGGAAAACCAGAGCATGTACTTTATAGTCATATACTGAATAAATATAAATAATATATTATAAAATATAAATGTTTTCTCTTATCCAAGTTAAATGTATTTACTTCTTCAACTGATGCTCATGTGGCATGATCTCAAAGTCATTCACCTTCTTGTTCAACTTTTTCTGAATGTGTTCTAGCTTATCAATGTTCCTTCTAAGATGAAGACATCATACTCCGGATTTGGGATTAACCAGGGCAGACTATAGAAAGACCACTATCTCTCTTGTCCAGGAAATGGTATTTCTCTTGGAACAAGTTCGGTTGTTATTAGCTTCTTTGGCTTCCATATCACACAGTTAACTCATATGAAGCTTGCAGTCCTCCAGTGTTTATTTGTTTTATAGTAATTGCTTTCTTGCCACAAACCTACACTTATACAGTTGATTTTTTAAAAACCAAAGTATAAGGCATTACATTGATTCTTACTGGTTTTATTTTGTTTTAATCCTTCATTCTGGCTTATCAGGGTCTTTGAGGGATTTAGATTCTGTCATTTAACATATTAGCTAATATTACTATGTTGGGATCATATATGATAAATATTATCATCTATGTTTTAGTTTAAATCATCAATAAAAGTTATTTTTAAAAATGAGAGGCCTGGGACATTTCATTAGAGACCTCTCTCCAGGCTGAGATGGATATTGATTGGCACTCATTGAGTCAGTCTGGTCATCAAGCCCACATCACAGAATGTCATGAAGTCCATATCTCTCCCCCCATCTTAATGAGTTGATAATGAGACTTTTTGTTGCATGACTTACTGAAATTCAGCTCTATACTATATCCATGATGTTCCCTTGACCTACTGCTCTAGTAGCGACCTAGTATTTCTGTCAAAAAAGAAAACTAGATTAGCCTGGAATGTTTCTTTCTCAATGAATCCATACTGGATCCCCAAAATTCACACCATCACTACTAACACACACACACACACACACACACACACACACACACACACATGCACTTTTGTTACATGTTCACAAACTGTTAGTTTAACTTCATTTTATTCTATAGTTTTACCCAAACATCACCAGGCTGTAGTTTGATTTCTCCACCCTTTTTTTGCTGGTTTGAAATTAGAGTCAGCATTTGTTCACCTCCTGTCCCATAGCTCCATTTGCCACAACTCAATGATAACTGGCAGCTATAATATCTCACCTGAATTCTTTCAGTTTCCTGGGATGTGGTGCATTCAGGCCAGGTGAATTTAACTTATCCAGGGCAGCTTTTCATTTCTTCTTTTTCTTTTTTATTTTTTATCTTCTTCTGACTTATCTTGGGTTTCAATTTTCTATTAGCCATTTTTGGATCTATTCTTCCTGGTCTGGATATTATTCTCCCCAGAAAAGAAATCCAGGAGTTGATTAGTTACGCCTTCTCTCTATTGTCCATTATCATCTTCCCATCCACACCAAGCAGGGGTCCTATCCCTTCCTTGATCTTCACTTCCCCCTAACATGGATTTGAAAAAAAAAAAAAGCTCTTTGTATTCTCTGTAGCATTTATCAGGAGGCTCAGCTCATACCAAGCTTTAGTCTTTCTGACACTATTCTTGCAGGATCTTGCTGCTCTTTTGTATTTGTCCTCACTTGCCTGCCCTCACTTCCATCCCTGTACATGTCCTGTAACAACCTGAGTTCTGCGTGAGCATCCACTTCAGCTACCTTGTTGTAATCAATTGTGATTACATTACCAGAATTTTGTTATTGACAGCCTCCATTCTTCTTGGGCAGGCTCCTCTCTGAAGACTTCAGAAATTAGGATCCTACCTATCCTAACCCTAAACTCTAATGTCCACTCTCTTCAAATTCAGGAGTACACATCTGACCATTTACAATTTTTCCCAACTTATCGATCACTATGTTTGTGTGCCTACTACTTCCCAAATCCTTATAGATCAGAATCAGACTCAGGAGCATGGTCACTCTCACTGTTTCTCTATTTTCATAAAGATGAAATTATCAGCAAGGCAAATCAAACTTTTTTTTATCTGTTCTGATCAGTCACAGAGAGTAAATGAATGAGAGGGAGAGGAAGAGCGAGAGAGAGAGAGTGAGAGAGAAAGAGAGAGAGAGAGAGAGAGAGAGAGAGAGAGAGAGAGAGAGAGAGGAGGGAAAGAAGAAAAGGGAAGGAGGAAAGATGTGAGGGAGGAAGGGAAAGAGAGAGAGAGAGATCCAACAGATATTTTGATAGCTGAAGTCTTCTGACCTTCAATAAAGTCCAACAAGTATCTATTATTCTATATTTATTATTGAAAAAAAACCAGAAGGTAATGGATAGAGCACTAAATATGAAGTCAGAGAATCCTTGATTCAGATCCTGCCTAGATTTTTAGTAGCTGCGTGACCCTGAACAAAACTCTGGACCTTAGTTTTTTTCATATGTAAAATGAAGGGGATTGGACTCAGTAACTTCTAAATTTCCCTATTAATCTATGATATAATAACAACAACAATACATGTAAGACATTGAGTTAGAAAGATAAAATGAAAACTTCAAGTAAACTTGAAGTAAACTTACAAGGAATTTTTGTTCCCTGGGAATGAGATATGCCAAGCTAACCCACTGAGGTGGTTCAGTGGTCCATTTGTATGTTGTATTACATTTTGTTTTTGATCAATAAATCTATTATTTTCATACCAACATTCATCCAGTGTAGTAAGCAGCGCACCCTACTTATTTGACACTTTACTTGCTTCCTTCTCCTACCATATTCCCTTGCCTTGCTGTGAAGTTAATACCCACAAGTGTTTTAAGAGTCAAGCATTAAGGCCTTGCCTTCTAGCCCTTACCTTCTAATACATTAAATTCAGTTCTGAATGCAATATTTTATGAAGAATAATGGATAAGTTAAAGAATATCCAGAATATAACAAGAAGTATATGAAGAGCCTTGCATTCATGCCACGTGACCAATGGCTAAAGGCAAAGCAGGCAAGAAGCATTTATTAGGGACTTAGTATGCTCCAGTCTATTACTAAGTTCCAGGGAAGACAAGTAATCCACAGGGAGATATAGTGTCAATACAGTCAGGAGGGCCCAGGATGGCTATCCCAAAAATGGATGCCCTGTTCCAAAAGCATCCATAGCTGCGCTGCAGACCATACGCAACATTCCTCAATATGGCCCAAGTAGTTTAGCAAAATAAACAGAAATACAATGAAACATCCACAATGTTATCCTTATGTGTGGTTTAGTGGATCTATTTAAACTTTATACCACTGCCCTAGGAGAAACAGGTTTGTTTAGCCTGTGAGGATGAAGACACTGGAGTTGGTTAAGTGGGTTGAAATAAATGACTATAATCTTTCTTAGGAGACACCTCTATGGCTTTCATCAGACATTCATTGTCATGTTTCTCCAGCTGATCCAGCATCTATATATAATGTGTATATATATATATATATATATATATATATATATAACATGTATATGTATATATGTACATATAATATATGCATATGTAGTATAGAATATGTTTATATGTATATCTGTGGGTATGCATGTATATATATATATATATATATATATGTATAAATTTATATTCTATAGTAGTCTAGTATACCCGTACTTCTATAACATAAAACTATTTCTTAGAAAGTCTAGTGCTCAATATGAGGTAAATTGACCAGCTCTGTAGCTTGGGAATGGTGTGACTTTTATACAATAGCTAAATGGGAAGTGTTGGTCAACAGGATTTATGATTATGGTCCATGGAAATCACCAAAAGGTAAGGTTTGGAGGGCAGGATCCATGATAGCTGGTTGTTAGAAGTCTTGTATGAATGAATGGCCAAATCAATATAGATTGAAAGGTAGGGAACATAATGGAACAGGATAATAGAGAAAATCAGGTAAGTTGGGCTGCTTACTAGAATGGGTGAATATTGGCATAGTCCATAAATCATAGATTTATTCATCAACAAAGATTTATTACTATATTTCAGGCACACAATGCTAAGTATTGGGGATAAAAAGAAAAAAGACTGTTCTCTTCCCTGAAGAAGGTTATATTCCAGTAAGGGACATGACCTGTATGAATTATTACATAATACAAATACAAAGTATATAGAAGATAACCTAAGAGGGAATGGTGCTAGCAACTGGAGTTGGAGATAGAATGAACCAGGGAAAATCTAGAAGGGGCAGCTCTTTAGCCAAGTCTTAAAGGAAACCAGGGATTCCAAGGGGTTGAGAGGGAGAATATTCTTAGCATGGGAAGCCATCAATGCAAAGGCACAAAGATGAGAAATATATTTTGAATGTGATTAATAGATATTAGGTCAATATGGCTAAACAGTAGAGTGTACAAAGAAGAGTAGAATTTTGGAAAACTAGAATAGCATGAAGAAGCCACATAGGAAGGAGTTTTAATAGAGAGACACAAGACCTTGTTGATTAGGATTCTGACATGATCATGCTACATTCTAGGAAAATTACTTTGACAGCTGAGTGAAAAATAGATTGGGGTAAGATGAGGCAGGAAACAAAATTACAAGATTTTTGCAATAGTCCAACTGAGAGTTGATGAGATCCTAAATTAGATTAGCGGCTATGTGAATGGAGAGGAGGGAGTATAGAGAATTGACCAGATCTGGCAGTTGTTTGGAGAAATTGGGTTAGCGAGAGGGATGAGATGAACAGTAAATGGAGAATATGTACTTGAGCAATTGAAAGGATAAAGGTTCTGTTGACAGTAACAGGGAAGTTCAGAAGAGGAAATGGTTTTGAGGAAAAATTAATGAGCTATATTTTGGACATAATGACCTTCAGATGCCTAGGGGACATCAAGTTGACAATATTCAACAGGTTGTTTATTGTATGAGATTCAACCTCTGGAGAGACACAATGACTGAATAAAATAGATCTAAAATTATTTGCACAGTAATGATAATTGAATACATGGGAGCCAATGAGATTACCAAGTGAGAAAGGTTAGAGAGAAAAAAGGGGGGCCCGGCACAAAACCCTGGGAGACACACAGGGATGTTACATGGATGAAGATCCAGCATAAGAGATCGAGAAGTATCAGAGAGATAAGAAGGAAACCAAGAGAGAGGAAAACCCAGGGAGGAGAGTGTATCCAGGAAGAGAAAGTGGTCATTATTGTGTTACATACTACAGAGAAATCATAGAGGATGAGGATAAAAGATGATAAAAAGATAACTAATGCATAAGAAAGAAGTTTAGTTTGGAGGTGAAATGATTTGCCCATTATTAAACAAATGATAGGTAAAAGGTAGAGTTTAAACTCTAGGCTTGTGTGCCCTTCATTCTCACCTTCTCTCATTTCACTGTGCTTCCCAAAAGGAAGATAGTTTAGAGAAAGAAAGAAGAAAGGGAGATCTAGGAACACAGCAGAAATTGAGGCTTTAGCACTGAATCAGTATCAAACTTAATGGTCTGGAGGGTTTCACCAAACCAGAAACAGTGAGTTCAGAGGTTTAGAAGCACCAAAGTCCGGTGGATGAATTTTAGGGAGGAGTGTGCATTCAGGAGAGAGGTGGAGCCTGGATACAAAGCCAAGGTATACAATCCAGAGGAACACTTTGGGTTTGTTAGTTCTGAATGGTTAGGAAAAGGGAGTTTGTTGCTGGAGGTTGGCTTTAGGAAGCCTTTCTTTTAACGTTGGGCTGCCAAGTATTGGTCACACCCCCTTTTGTTCCTTTGTCCTAAAGAGAACCCTGACTTTAGGGAAGTGAAGCCATGATCTGCCAACTGCATTGGAGCCAGTGCAAGGTCCCCTGCCTCATTTTCCCTCCAGAGCCATCTGGGTCCATTGGCAAGATATAGATCAGGATGACTTGGAGATGGCCCTGGATGAATGGGAGACCCTGGCCTTTCAGTCTGATCTTCCAAGGAGAAAGTCAAAGAGAGCTAGAGGATAGAGTCCCAGAGCAAAGAAAAAAGGGAATGGACCGAAGGGCTCAGGATTAAATGGAAGGAAGAAACAAAGTCAAGGTCAAGGCTTCTGACTTGACTCAGGAAAAAAAAAGAGATGATGTCCTTTCTTCTTTCCCCTCAAGTGCTAGAGAGCTACCTTGAGAAGAGAAATTATTAGGAACTATGAGTCAGAATACCTCATTTCTCTTTTTGTTTTCTTTTTTTAAAAACACAAGCTGGAAAAATGCCCTCAATTAAATTGCTTTTTATTTGGGAAATGGCAACAGGGCTTTTGAGCGTCAGGCAGGGGGAAGATGAAATGGAAAAGAACTTGTCAGATATCTCCCTATAAGGGTTTGAAAACAAAATCTGGAGGTGAAAGGTTAGGGGGGAGTGATCACTTAGACTGAGAGAACTATCTGGAAGGCACTAATTGGGCAGAGGGAAGGAATCCCTGCAAGGAGGTGAAAAGCAGATAAACAGCTTCAGAACAAGAGGTCATCAGAGAGAAAGGAACTGATGTTCTCCAAAGAGAGACCATGCTGGGTCTGAAGGGAGATTTCTAAATGAAACTGGGGTAGGTCATTGTGGCTGGGTCCCCAGGAACACTGTTCCCCAGGCTCGGGACTCTGAGTGACCTCCCTCCCAGGGAGTGAACTTTGGGGAGCAGGAGAGGATTCCTAGATGGAGTAGAGGAGCTGGCAGACTTTGGCCTTTGGAAGGAGCTGAGAAGTGTCCTGGGTGAGGGGTGGGAGGTGAGGCTGGGAAGCAGAAGCTTCTCACTGCCTCTAGGCAGGAGAGGAACTTCAATACAATGCCATACTAGGGAGGGGCCATAGCAGACCAAAGCTTATTTCTCTAGATTATTTTTCTCTCTCAGTTTTCAGTCATTAAAGCTGTTTTAATGAGAAAATGGACCATATGGCCTGAAGCACATGCTTTCTCTATTTGCTCCGGGGCCCGGGAGGATGGGAGGCCCAAGGTGAGCAGGCAAAACCAGAGATCTAGAAAGCTTTCTCAGTCCTTCCTGTTCTTCTGTTTTCATAGTTCAGGGGGTCTGCACTTGGGGTCTACACATCACCAAAGGGGCTGTGGATTAGAGAGTCCATGAATTTTGGGCCAGAAAAAAACTACATCTGTTTTTCAATATAATTGATTTCCTTTGTAATCTCACGTTGTATTTTATTTTAACCATTGAAAAATGTGATTCCAAAAAGGAGTACAATGGCAGCATCAAACCACCAAAGGAGTCCATGATATTAAAAAGGTTAGAAACCCCCGTTTTATGTATGTACTGCAATAGCTCATGTGTATAATGCTCTAACATTTACAAAGTATTTTTCTTATAACAGCTTTGTGAAATAGGTAGCATAAGTATTATTATCAGGGAGCTTAGTTTATCCTACATATATACATATTACATAAGACCAGCTATGTGGATCAGGTGATAGATCACTGAAGTTGGAGTCAGGAAGGTACAGGTTCAAAAAAAAAGGCTCAGGAACTTATAGCTATGTGTCCTTGGATCCTCTGCCTACATCTGTATCTTCATCCATAAAATGGGGATAATAACAGCACCTATTTCTTAAGGTTGATGCGAGCATAAAATGAGACAAAGTGCTTTGTGAACCTTAATATGCTATATAAGTACTACATATAGAATTTTGTCCACAGTTACTCAAAGTAAGACATGCTAGAACACAGACTTTATACCAAGGTTTTCCTCCTTCCAATATGAGATTATTTTCACTACACACTGTGCTTTCTTACAATAATCTTCCCATACATAATGTTTCAAGATTCACAAAGCATATTTCTTATTAGAATACTATGAGATAAATAGTATAAATATGATTATTACCATTTTACAGATGGGGAAGCAGAGGCCCAGGAAGGTCAAATGATTTATTCATGATTCAAGCTACAGAGCTAAGACTTCAACCAAGGGTCCTGATTCAAAACCTAATGCTTTTATTGCACCAACTCTTGGGTGGGGTTGGATTGGAAAGACAGGTGGAAATGCCCTTTCCACAAAGGTGACCTTCACAAGGTGAATTATTCAGTTATTTTTTTCAGTCTTATCTGACTTTTTGTGATCTCAGTTGAGGTTTTCTTGGCAAAGATGCTGGAGTGGCTTGCCATTTCTTACTGCAGCTCATTTTACAGATGAGAACACTAAGGCAAAGCAGTTCAAATCCAGTATTTCATAGCTAGTAAATATCTGGCTCCAAGTGCAGCACTCTATCCACTAGCTGCTCCATAAAATGAGGAAGCAGGGCCTACTCAGTGATTTCAGTCATGTCTGAGACTTCATGATCTCATTTGAGGTTTTCTTGACAGAGATACTGCAGTGGTTTGTCATTTCTTTCTCCAACTCATTTTACAGATGAGGAGACTGAGGTAAAACAAGGTCTTGACTTGCTCAGGGTCACACATCTAATAAGTGTCTGAGCCTGGATTTGAACTCAAGGAGACGATTCTTTCTGACTCTAGAGCAAGCATTCTATCTACTGAGCCTTCTAGATGTTGGGCTCAACTTTGGTTCATACATTTGGAGTTAAAAGAGATTATAGAGGTTAAGAGAAGACCAAATATCTCATTTTATAAATAAAGAAACCAAGATATAGATAGATGATATAGATAGGTATGTATATATTGTTTTATATTCATATATACCTATGTATATGTATATGTATAGACATGTATATACATGTATATGTATATGTATAGACATTTATACACACATATGTTTACATTAGAGAAGAAATCAAGTTGAAAGGATAAGATGACTTGTAAATGATAGAGACAAGGTTTAACCCAGATCCTCAAACTCCAAAACCAATGCTCTTCCGATTATATAACATAAAAAGGGCAGAAGGAGAATCTGTCCAGAATTCATTTCATCTCATATTGGGCCCCAGCAGCAAGCTGCTGGTCAAGAAATTGAAAATATGGTTCCCCAATCCAGCTCCAAAAAATGTCCCAGAAGCAACTTCTGAATGAGATCGTATCTTAGTCCTTGATTTAAACCATCAGGTAAACTACCTTAGAGTATAATTCTGGACACCAAAAAAAAAAAAAAAAAAAAAAAAGTAGATGAAGCATGCATGAGTCCTCAGTGCCCCACCCCGGGTCAGAACTGCCTTGCAGTATCCTTTGCCTTGCTCTCAGGAGGAGGCAGCTGGTGACAAAGAAAGATCCATTCCTCATAAGCTTCCCCTCTCTGGAAACAAGAAGCAAAGCCTTCTGTTTGGGAGTGGTTTCCTTCTCTCTGCAACCTATCCTCTCTTCCTCCCCCACTCCCTCACCCTACACCTCAGATCAACTCCATCAAGAAACGAAGCTTCCCTTTGTGTTACAGCAAAGACATCTCTTGCTGGAGCTCCCCTGGGATCTGCTTCGCCAACACACGCAAGGCTTTCATGTTGCCAATGCGTTTAATGTGTGAGGGCCCCTCTCAGTTCAAGGACGGCATTTTAAGTTTGGGAGAAGATGGGAACAAAGTTTTGATTGCAAGGGGGAAAAAAGGAAAAAGAAAAAGAAACAGATTTTTGACAGACTTGAATGATAAAATATCATGCCTTGACCGGATTAAAGCAGCCAGTCCTAAAGCATAAAGAAAGAAATTAGTTGGGAGTCTAGATTTGGGTCCCCATCTTGACCCTGTATGACAGAACTTTCCAGACTTATAAAAGGGGAAAGAAAGGCTTAAGTAGTCAGAGGATCAAAGATGTTTGTTGAATGACTTTCCAGCACCCGGAACAATACCTGGAATAAAGCAGGCACTTAATTTATGTTTGTTGATGAATTGATTGATGGGGCTAGCTGAGGGCCACAGGAGAGAAAGAAGAGCAAAGTGAGATAAAAAGACCAGTATCATTCTTAGACTGATTTCCTGCTGAGAATGTATAGAAGAAGAAGGAAAAGGGTACACCTTAGTGGAGTTTCACTACAAACCTACATTCTTTAATAGGTGATCATTCATCAAGGAAGCTTTAGAAAGGATGTGTTTTGTGGAAGGACTTGGACTAAATGACCTCCAAGTCTTACCAATTCTGAGATTCTGGGGTTTTCAACTTCAACAATTCATATCTCTTTGATCTGAAATATAGAACTTTTCCTCTATACCATGTGTGAGGAGTTAGATTGGAAAGATTAGTGGAGATGGATAGGCAGCTTTCTTTGCTCTTTCCAACTAGATTGTGGGGTATAATAGATTTAGAGCAAAAAAGCAAGTCATCAAGACCAAGACTCCCATTTTATGAATGAGTAAACCCAAAGAGGGTTGCATAACTTGAATAGAAACTCTACTAGAATCAAATATAAAATACTATGCTATTCAATCTATCAATTATTTATTAAGCACCCTGGGGATACAAAAAGCTCTTCATTATCTGCTTTCCTCCTGTTTTTATAGTCTCCTTATACTTTAGTCAGTCTCACGTGTTCTATGATACAGTAACTCTCACCTTCTGTCGAGAGATACTCAATCTGTCAACAACGAACATTTTCACTAGCTGTCACCATGTTTGGAAAGCTCTCCTTCCTCATCATCATCTCCTGACTTTTCTGGCATCCTTCAAGTCCCAAGTAAAATAGTGTTTGTTTGCTTCCTGACAACTCCAGGAAAAATACCAGGAGGTCTATACACCAAGAGTTGAGCAAGTTACAAGGGCTTATGGAAAATTGTGTCAAAATTTGGTTGCTATTAAAGTTCATCAGTATTGTACATCAGTTTAATGAAAGCATGATTGCCTGGGTTCTAGATAATGGATAACACTCTCATACTTTCTTAGTCACCAATGGAATGAAATAATACTGTGTCATATATATATATATATATATATATATATGTATATGTATATGTATGTATGTATTTTCATTTTTCCAAAAACATGCAAAGATAGTTTTCAACATTCACTTTTGTGAAACCTTGTGTTCCAAATTTTTCTTCCTCCCTCTCCCCATCCTCAAACAGCAAGCAATCCAATATAGTTTAAACATGTATAATTCTTCTAAAAATCAGATCAAAAGTGGGAAAAACATGAAAAAACCCAAGGAAACAAAGAACAACAACAATGTTGTTTATTCATCTTCAGTCTCCATAATTCTCTCTCTGGATGTGGATGGCTCTTTCTATCATAAGTCTTTTGGAATTTCTTTGATTACCACATTGTTGAAAAGGGCAAAATCCATCCCATTTGATCATCATATAATCTTGTAATCAAATCAATGATCTTTTGGTTCTTCATTTCACTTAGCATCAGTTCATGTAGGTCTTTCCAGGCTTTTCTGAAATCAGCCTTCTTATCATTTCTTACAGAACAATAATATTCCGTTACATTCATATACCATAACTTATTCAGCCATTCCCCAACTAATGGACATCCACTCAATAACCAGTTCCTTGCTACTCCAAAAAAGGACTGCTACAAAAATTTTTGCACATGTGGATCCTTTCCCATTTTTTATGATCTCTTGGGATATAGACACAAGAGAGACACTGCTGGATCAAAAATCTAATCTTGACTACATTGGTTTTGTTTGTACAAAAACTTTTTAATTTAACATAAACAAAATTATCCATTGTTGTATGCCTGTGAAAATTAGACAGTTTACCAGCACCATGCCAGGAAACTGAATCACTTCCATTTGAATTTTCTTAGAAAGATTCTGAAGATCACCTGACAGGATAAGGTACCAGACACTGAGGTCCTTTCTCAAACTAAACTGCCAAGCATTCCAACTCTACAGCAGAGAGCAAAACTCTGATGGGCTGGCCATATTGTTCAAATGCCAAATGAATGCTTGCTAAAAAGACGATTATATAGAGAACTCACAAAAGCAAGAGCTCCCATGGCAGTCAGAAGAAGTGATATAAGGACAGTCCCAAGGTTTTTTTGAAAAACTTTGAAATTGATTGGGTGTCATGGGAGACACTAGCAGAGGACAATCCAACATGGCTTGCCCTCATCAGAGAAGGCATTGTGCTCTATGAGCAAAGCAGAAATGAAAGAGCTCAAAAGAACCTGAAGATGCACACATTTAGAGAATCCACCCTAAGTGTTCATAGGGACTTCTTGTGCCCAACCTGCGGGGGAGAGCATTCAGAGCTCATCTTGGTCTAATCCCAGCCACAGTCAGACACATTGTAACTCGACTCTAATATAATCGTATCATTTTGATCCC
Organism: Sarcophilus harrisii; assembly: GCF_902635505.1. Lineage (NCBI taxonomy): Eukaryota > Metazoa > Chordata > Mammalia > Dasyuromorphia > Dasyuridae > Sarcophilus > Sarcophilus harrisii. The sequence continues at coordinate 493,682,042 of NC_045428.1, forward strand.
TTCAAGAAGGAAGGACAGCAGCCAGTTCCCTCTGTTGATTATGCCTAATTTACCCTGTGTTTGTACATAGTTAGTTACATGTTACCAGTGGGTTAACCTCCATGAAAGCAGAGAGTGTTTTTGCCTTTCTTTGTATCCCTAGAATTTAGCATAACGACTAGCACATCACAGGTATTTAATAAATGCAATTGTTACAGAAGGAAGGATAAGGGATTCTCTTAAGGCTTATGAACTACAGTCCCATTTAAATCGAACTCTGCAATGAGCATGTGAGTGCACACAAGCAGACACACACACACACACACACACACACACACACACACACACACACATACTTCTTACAGTGACATAGTGTCTATGTAAATTGGATCTTTAATATCCTCAAGATAAATGGCTTCGAAAGAACATGGATACAATAGCGTCTGTCTCTGAGTTAACATGATAGGCTCTGCCTCCCAAATTGGCTCAGAAAAATTAGCAGGAAGGAAGGAAGGATCAGATGAAATAATAAACCTGCTTACCTGCTCATTAATTTAATCTCCCCCCTCCCTTCTTTAGCTTCGTGGTTTCGCTAACTATAAAATAACCAGAGAACTTCGAAGTCCTAGATGAAAGGGAAACTAGGTCTGGAAGCTGGAAGATTAAAGGAGAATTTTCAGGATTAGTCTTTGATTTTCTCCTCTCTTTTTTTTCTAAGTCTTGAAGGTGACTGTGAAGCTTTTCCCCCCTTCCTTTCTACTACCCATTTCTTCTTCTTGGTTCCTGGAGCTGGCTGGTGCCCAGCCTCCACTGGATCATATATGATAGATTATGAACTGGAAGGAACCTTAGAGGTCATCTATTCTCCTTTTATGTGACAAATGGAGAAACTGAGGATCAAAGAGTCCAAGTAATTTGTTCACAATCACTAGGCAAGAAATTAATAGCAGAGTTGATATTCAAATAGATATTTTCTGAATCCAAATCCAGGATTCTACCCCCCTCCCTGCCCTCATCATGATTTTTTTCAGCTTCCTTGGTTACTTTGAAGGAAGAAAAAGGAAGGGGAGGAGAAAAGAGGGGAAAGGGAGGGGAGAGAAGGGGAAAGGAGGAAAAATAAGGAGAAGGGAAAGAGAGGGGAGGGAGGGAAGAGAAGGAGAGAAGGAGAGAAGGAGAGAGGAGGGAAAGGAGGGAAGAGGAGGGGAGGAGAAGGGGAGGGAAGAAAAGGTGAAAGGAGAAAAAAGGAGGGGAGAAGAGGAGGAGAAGGGAGGGGAGGAAAGAGGGTACAGATGAGGGCAGAGGAGGGGAGGAAAGAGAGGGAAGAGGAGGAGAAGGATGAGAGGGGAAGGGAAGAGAAGGGGAGAGGAGGGAAGTGAAGAAAAAGGAAAGATTTATTAAGTGCCCTACTGTGCACTAAGCACTGTACAAAGTACTTTACAAATGTCTCACTTAATCCTCATATCAAACCTTAAGGTAGGTGATTTTATGATCCCTATTTTACAGTTTAGGAAATGAAAGCAGAGAGGTTAAGTGATTTGTCCAGAGTCATTCAACTATTAAGTATCAAGTACAGATTTGAACTCAGGTTTCCCAATTCAAGATCCAGTGCTCTAACCATTGTTCCACCTAACTGTCTCTACTAAATAATATGGATTCTAAGGGAGTCTCAGAATTTTCAATGAAAAAAATCACTTCCCTAATTCTGGATTTTTAAATTTTTTCTATTCATGCCCTTGTAGAGTTGGACAACTGAGTTTTGAATCCTCATTTATTTGCTGATTGACCTTTAAAGGGTAAGACACTTAACTCAAATATCCAGATCTATAAAATATGGAAAAGTGTATTTACCCTACTTACCTGAACTGTTAAGGTTCCAATAGTGTAGAGATTGTTGCATTCTTTGTATGTCTATCTTCTGCACCTAGCACAGTTTTGACACATAGTAGGTGGTTAATTAACATTAACTGATTGATGTAAAGTGGATTTTTAAGAGGTATCAAATGCCATCTGCACTGTTGTTGTTGACATTCTTATTACATACTATCCTTCCCCGAGGCAGGGACCTAGACCATTTGCCTGCCCAGTCAAAAGGTTACCCCTATTGAAATCAAACTTTTCAAAGAACTGTGAAGAATCAATTCCCCAAGGCTCTAAAGTGGAATCTGTGCTAGACCTTAGGAGCTTGGCTTTATGGACTCGGTTGAGCTGGGCACCTGGAGATCAGATTGCTTTCTCCTGTCCAAATCTCTCCAGCAGCAGTAGCCTCAGCCTCTGTGATAAAGGCAACTTAGTATCTCCAAGGGAGGAGACAATTAAGTGGTAGAAATCTAAGAGAGAGAGAGAAAGAGAGAGAGAGAGAGAATGAATATGAGCTGAGGTAGGTAGGAGGAAGTGTGCTGTTTCCTGGCTCTTCTGGAAGAGGCTTGGGACAAATCATGTAAAATCAGACAGCTCTGAGCTTGTCCAATTCACGAGGGTCAACAGGACAGTGGAAAAAGAGCTAGTCTGGAGGCAGAACCCCCTAGTTTAAATTCTAGCTCTTCTCTGTACTGCCTATCCAACCTTGATAAAATAAAGGCCAAAAAGAACATGGGGAGTTTACACTGGGAAGGCATAATATTCAGGTGAGGAAATCTAATTGTCACCAGATAATAGCACCTGCTCGGACTCTAGCAGCTTGCCAGGCTATGTAACTTCTCCACAGGGAGAAGATGGGAATTCAGTTTCTGGGAGAGTTATGATGACATGATTCAAAACCTTGGAGAGCCCATGGAGCATTTGTGGGTATTCTGTCACTGGTTCCAGTCCATTAACTACGTGCTTGCAAAGAGTCTTTTTCAATTGGCTGCACAGCTAGAACTGAGCTTGGGCTGTCTCTGCTTCATTCAGAGACTCCACTCCCAGTGTCCAATGAAGAAACCATGATGTAAGAGAGAACATCTTGAGGTTTTCTCTTCTCTGAGGCCATATGGCATTGGGAAATGGTTGGAACTTGACCTCTTTTTAAATTTTTTAAGAATATTGGAGAATTTAAAGGTCGAGTTAAAAAGGTAAAGAAAGCTCTCTGGTACTCTAGAGTCCAAAGTTTGGGTTCCAGAGCCAAAATAGCATCAACATCCTAGGAAAATTGTAGTAACCTTTGGGAATGACTTTTGAGTCATTATCGTTGCTCATGAGACTGAATCTGCATAGGAATTGAGGTAACCTGAGCATTTCCCTCATCCCAAAGATTGAGAGGAAAGGTTGAAAAATACATTTAAAAATAATAATAGCTTTTAATTTTTCTAAATACATTCAAAGATAGTGTTCCAAATTTTTCTCCCTTCCTCCCCACTTTCCCCCTCCCCTAAGCAGCAAGTAATTCAATATATGTTAAACATGGTCAAGTCTTATAAACATATTTTCACATTTATCATGCTGAACAAGAAAAATCAGATCATAAGAAAAAAAAGAGAAAGAAATAAAAACAAATAAACAAACAACAAAAAAAAGGTGAAAAATACTATGTTGTGATCCACATTTAATGAGAGGTACATATTTAAGCATTTTTCTTATAATAGTTTTGATATAAATATCCATTTGTAAAAAGCTAATTGATGCAAAATGATTAAAAAGAACTAAGGCACTTGATCAATGGCTCCTAATAGTTAATAGTGTCTAACATTTATATAATGCTTACTATATGCAGGTACTATACTACGTACTTTGTAATTATTATCTCATTTGATCTTACAACCACCATGGAAGTTACATGCTAGTATTATTCTTCCCATTTTACAGATGTAAAAACTGACACAGACTTTAATGATTTACCCAAGATCACCAGCTAGAAAGTATTTGAGGCAAGATTTGAACTCATATCTTCATGTCTCTAAAAAACTAGTTGTTTACAGTTGAAGGTAACACAGAAACTGGTGGAGAGATTGAGCTAATTGCAAACGAAAAAGAAGCTTCCCCCTTTAAATGTAGCCTGCCTGATTCTGGAAAATCAGAGCATAGTAGTTACATGAGATATTTGGTATAATAATAGGATGAAGACCAATGGAGAGAGATACAGATTTATTTTGTCATTGCAATAACTACAGATTTATCTGCAAAGAAAATGAACATATATAAATTTGGAAAACACATCACAGGCCTGATTAGTAATTGAGGTGGTCTTTAATTTCATGGACATCTATTTCTGCCAAAAAAAAGAAGAGCTACTGAATTCTTTTCTTTCCTTAATAACTTCATCCTTTAAAATATTTAAAAATATTAATTAATAAAATTAATTTATTATTTATTATATGCTTTTTAATTAAATTAATTTTAAAATTATTAAAAATTTAAAATATAGAGGAAGCAACCATGGGAAATTCTATTCTAGATCTGACTTTTACCACAAGGAGGAAATAACTCATGGGGGTGAAAGTGATAGAAACCTTTCTTGGGCATGACCACTCCCTACTTGAGTTTATAATGAAGAAGGAAAAGAAGTCTTTCTTTTCATCCCTTTTTAAACCTTTTTCTCATCCAGAGTTTAGCAGAGTTGATGAGTGTTCTGGAGGAGGGTGGGGAGTAAGGGGGTGGTGGAAAACCTGTGCATGTGTATAGTCTTCTTCACCCAGGAACCAATAATAGCTAACTTAGGAATGTTGTTATTCAGTCATTTTTCAGTCGTGTTCAACACTTCATGACCCCACTTCTGGTCTTCTTGGCAAAGATACTGAAGTGGTTTACCATTTCCTTCTCCAGCTCATTTTATGGATAAAGAAACTGAGGCAAACAAGGTTAAGGACTTGCCCAGGATCACACAGCTAGTAAGTATCTGAGACAAGATTTGAACTCAGACTTCCTGATTCCAGGTCCAGTGTTCTCTTCTCTATGCCATCTGTTGTCCCTAATTAAAGGGCAAAAGCACACTAAAGTTATTTGTGCTTTCTCACAGTACATTGGAACTTAGAGAATAGTTCCTGAGAATGAACTTTCTCAGCTCAGTATCTAGACAGTATCTAGAGAAATTATAAAAGTTCCCTCAGAAGCCCAAGACAAAAATAGACATATGTTTGCTCCATGTGGCCTTAGAAAGAATTTCATGGATAAAGTTCTTGAATCCCAACCCTTTGAAGGGGAATTTTTTTTTCCTGGGTAGGGCCAGTCATGATGGGTTGTCCTGAGCCAATGCAAGTTTAGGGATTTTGGCATTAGATCTTTTAGAAGAAAGAAGGGAAGTTCATTATTGCAGTTCTTCCTAGATAGAAAAGACTGCCCATGTTGGACCTGCAGCAATAGGAGCAATGAAGGCTAAAACTGGAAGGTAAGAAACAAAAGCTGTGGACCTTGTCCACTCCCCACTCCCTTCCACCTACTATGACTCCTTGATTAGTGTAAGTCAACCAGGAAGGGAGTTCCTACTTACATCCCCAAAGTGTGTTTGCCTTCACCAAGGAGTCCAAACCACAAGCCCTATGAATCTTTGAGGGACAGTGCAGAACACCATTTGAGAGCCAAGGATTTACTGAAATGCTGCTAGCCCCAAGTCCCCTTCATCAAGCAACCACAGACCCAAATGACTCCAGAATAAAAAACTAAGGCTAATGACTTTGCACAACCCTCCCTTACTTAATCCAATTCACTTGTATCATTTTCCTGATGTCTTTAAGAACAAAGGACAAACAAAAAACATGAGTACATGAATATATTTTTGCTATTTGTGAGTATTTTGATCTTTTGTGATTTTGTGGTGTGGAAGAAGGGCTGTCCTCTATACATTATTTTTAAGGAAAGGAAAGTCAGATATAATATAATTTGCATCTGAGATTTTGGGAGAACAGATTTCAAAGGGTTCAGAGGAAAGATAGATGGGATCCTGTAAGAATAGAAATAAGAGAAAAATCAGTCCAAGAAGGATGGGAAACTCCCAAGAGTAAAATTCTGAATATACAAAGAAAGAATTCTGATAAGAAGGCAGATTGAGATTTGCCTACAGAAACCAACTCGCTACTGAGGTTTTTAAAAGATGTCCCTTTCAGAAAGGGGTAGCTAGATGGCATGGTGGATGGAGCACCAGCCCTGGAGTCAAGAGAGAGCTGAGTTCAAATTTAGACTCAAACATTTAATACTTACTCCTAGTTGTGTGATTCTGGGCAAGCTACTTAACTCCAAATACCTCAACAACAGCAAAAAAAAAAAGGGAAAAGAGTTGCTTTTTAAAAAAGGAAGTAAGGACAGGTAACAGAATATATAGAAAATATGACCAAGTGCAAGTACAGTAGTAGTGTTATGAGTGCTAAAGTACAGGAGATCAAGCTATTATGGACAGCTTACTAAGGACTAAAGAAAAAAAAGATTTGGGGATTTTTAAAAAGTCATATTGGAGAAAAGAATGGAATTTTTTATTAAAGTGTTTTTTAATTTCAAAACATATGCATGGATAAATTTTCAACATTAAACCTTGCAAAATCTTGTGTTCCAATTTCCCTCCCTTCCCCCACTCCCTCCCCTAGATGCCAAGTAATCCAATATATGTTAAACATAGCTGAAATTTATGTTAAATCCAATATATGCATACATATTTATATAACTATCTTGCTGCACAATAAAAATCAAATCAAAACAGAAAAAAATGAGAAAAAATAAAATTCAAGCAACAACAACAAAAAGAATGAAAATGCTATGTTTTGGTTCACACTCAGTTCCCACGATCCTCTCTCCGGGTATAGATGGTTCTCCTAATCACAAGATCATTAGAACTGGCCTCATTTATCTCATCGTTGAAGAAAGCCACATCCATCAGAATTGTTCCTCATATAGTCTTGTTATTACTGTGTACAATAATCTCCTGGTTCTGCTCATTTCACTCAGCATCAGTTCATGTAAGTCTCTCCAGACCTCTCTGAAATCATCCTGCTGGTCATTTCTTACAGAACAATTATATGGAATTTTTTTTAAAGGAAGAGAACCTATACTTAGGAATAGATGTGTTAGTGATAACTGATAAGAAAGCAATTCAACTGTTATTTTCTTTCTCTTTTTCCTGCCAAAGAGAATGATCTTTTAACTGGAAAGGGCATAAATAGCTAAAATGGAGCTGATACATATTATAACTAATATACATAATATAAGTAAGAAAACAGTAAGCAAGCTTTTTGTAGCTCCTAATAAGTTTGAGGGGTAGTTAATTGATAAGGCAGATAGTAGACTGGTCCTGGAGTAAGAAAGAGCCATCTTCCAGAGCACAAAACTTGTCTCAAAAACTTAGTGGCTAGGGTGACCCTTGGCAAGTCATTTAATCCTGTTTGCCTCAGTTTCCTCATCTGTAAAATGAACCAGAGAAAGAAATGGCAAACCTCTCTACTATTTTTGCTGAGAAAACGCCAAATGGTGTCATGAAGAGTCAGACACAACTGAAAACAGAATCTGAATGACCAGGACCACATTAAACACACACCTGATTACTGATAAAATTGGCAGATATGATTACTGAACTACTATCATCTGAGAGATCATGGAGAATTACCAAGATACCAAAGGACTACCAGTGTTCTGATTTTCACAAAAATGAAGAAAATAGAATCTGCAAACATATAGAAGACTAAAGCTGACTTAAATTCCTACAAAAATTCTAGAATACATTATTAAAGAGATGATTAGGAAACATTTTGTAAAGGAAGAGATGATCCTAAAGAACCAAGAGGACTTTATCAAGTTTAGGTCATTCCAAATTAACTTTTGTTTCTTTTTTATAGAGTTGCTAAACTGGTGGAGGAGGGCAATGCTGTAGATACAGTTAAATATTTTATCAAAGGATTTAAATCAATATCATATGTTGTTCTTGTGGAAAAGAGAGGAAAATGTGGGTTGGACAATAGTAAAATGAGATGTAAAATATATGATCACCCCCTTGACATGGTGGAGAGTGGATGTGCTCTTTTGTATTCTGGTACCACTAGAAGACAAGATACATCAGAACAAATCTGAAACAGCAATACCTTGCCTAAATAAAAAAGCTTTCTTGTAGATGGAGTTGACCACAAAAATGGGTAAATCACAAGTGTGCATGAAATGGACAGAACATATGGATGCTTTCATTACATGTCAGCACTGTAACATAACAAGAATAAAATGAGATACTACCAGTTGTAGGGAAAGGCTTCCTACTGATTTTTATCAGTTTCAAATCACAGAGCAACATATTGCAGAACAATGTAAGATAATTATAGGAATTAATGTCATCACTAAACAGATTAGAAAAATTGCAAGCTGAAATCAAGGAGGTACTAAAATCTAAAGAAGAAAAAGTTGAACAGCCCAAGGTCAATTGAAAACTTTCATTTAAAATATAAAATCTAGAAATTGTGTTTAGAAAGAAAATGAAGTATCAAAAGAACATCAATGGGTTCAGATGGTTTTTAAGAAAAAAAATGGAAAGTGACTCTTTGTTACTAATTAAGAAATAGACAGGTTTACTATAAAGGTGTAAATTCTATTTGTTCTAGAAATACTATTAGCATGTCTGCAACCCAGAGAGATTTTCAAAAGATGGGGCGGGGGAGAAGAGAAAGACCTATTTTGAAAAAAATTATTTATAGAAGCTCATTTTATGGTGGCAAAAAGGTGAAAATTGAAGAGGCATCCAGGGAATAGCTGAACAAGTTGTAGAGTAACTGGAAAAATGGAATAAAATGGAATACTGTGTTCTATAAAAAAGGGATAGGTAAGATTATTCAGAAAAACACTGGAAAAAGTTACATGAATTGATGGAAACTGAAGAGAGCAGAACCAAGAGAACACTGTACACAGTAACACAATATTGTATAATGATCAACTGTGATGAGTCAGTTATTCTCAGCAATTCAATGATTCAAGACAAAGGACTCATGATGAATAATGCTATTTACTTTCAGAGAAAGATCTGAATATGATCTGACTTCAGACTGAAATATCCTCTTTTTCACTTTATTCTTTTCACCATTATTTTCTTTCTTGGTCTATGTTTTCTTTTACAACATGATTAATATGGTAATATGTTTTCCATGGTTGCACATATACAATATCAAATTACTTACTGGCTTAGGAAGAAGGGGTTGAAGAGAGGGTCAGAGGAAGAAAATTTGGAACTCAAAACTTTTAAAATGGATGTTAAAATTATTCTAACATGCAATTGGGAATAAAAATATCTTTTAAAGATATAGATCTGTTAGTAGAAGTGTTGGGTACACAATATGCAGACTCTAGGAAATAAAGTAGCTTGACAAAAATTGCTGGGTGAAGTAGAGAGCATTAGGAAGAAACTAAACCCCAAGATCTCACATCATATACTAATAAGCTACAAATGGGTATACAACTTAAACATAAAAGGGAGCATCACAAACAAATTAGAGGAACAAAAAATTAAAATGCCTTTCAGTTCCATAGATTGGGGAAAAATTCACAACTAAACAAGGATAGAGAAGGTCACAGCAGAAAAAAATGAACAGTTTTGAATTTATAAATTTTTTTTTGCATAAACCAAGTTAATGAAGCTAAAATTAAAACTGAAATAAGTAAAAAAAAAAATGAAGCAAGTTTCTTTAATAAAGGTTTCATTTCCAAGATACATAGGGAACTGATTCAAATTATAAGAATCCAATATGATTCCAATCAACAAATGGTCAAAGGACATTAATGGGCAGTTTTCACAGGAATAAAATTCAAACCATCGGTAGCCCTACGGGGGGAAAAATAATTCCAAATCACTAATAATTAAAGAAATCCAATTTAAAACAACTCTGAGGCTCTATCTCATACCATCAAATTGGCAAAATTGATAAAAAGGGAAACTGACAAATGCTGTGGGAAAATAGATAGATTAATGCCTTTTCGATAGAGCTGTGAACTGGCCCAGGCATTCTGGAAAGCAATTTGGAGCCCTACTCGAAAAGTTACTAAACTATTCATACCATCTGACCCAGAAACACTATTATAGGAACCAAAAGAAAAGATAAAAACGAAGAAAAGAATGTATATATTTATAGCTGATCTTTTTATGTTGGAAAAGAACTGGAAACTGAGCAGGTATCCATAAATTGGGGAATGTTGAAACAAATTATGTTATATGAATGTAATGGAATATTGTGCTTTGAAATGATGGAGAAATAGTTTCAGAGAAACCAAGAAAGAATTATATGAAATAATGCAGACTAAAATGAGCAGAACCAGAATAACAATTTATGCAATATTAACAACTTTGTAAAAAAAGTAATTTTGGCAAACTTAATAACTCTGACCAATGCAATGAAGTATAATGATTCCAGAGAACTTATGATGAAAGATGCTAACCTCCTTTAAACAAAGAGATGATGGATTCTGGGTACAGATTGCAACATATCTATCTGTCTAACTTTCTTTCTATAGAGAAATCTGCATATTTATCTATAACTATTTAGCTATAGATAAAGAGATCTATAGATACTGATAGATATATCTATATAGATATAATCTACATAAATATATATGTATTTATATCTATATCTTTCATGGTCAAATAGATATATTTGATTATGAACAATGCAGAAATTTGATTTGCTCGATTATCTGTTATGTAGGTTTTGTTTCCCTTTCTTTTTCAAGGTAGGGGATGAAAAGAGAATGAAAAGGAGATAAGATGATTTTTTTATTAAAAAAGGAAAATTTAATTTTAAAAAGTTGATGGCACAAATCCTGCCAACAAAGAAACTATACCAAAAAATGTGTAATAAAAAAATTTATCATTTTTATAACCATCATGGGAAAAAATGTTCTTTAAAATGTGCCAAAAACTTTAAAGAGATTTCAGGACCAGCACATGACAATGTGTGTGTTGTTCTTTACCATGGAAAAAATCAATCAAGAAAACATATAACTATCTTAAATATTCCTAAAATCAGGCATCAAAACACCATCACAACAAAAGTGACTTGAGAAGGCTGTTGAAGTTCTGCAAAAAGGCACTGGGAGATTATATCAATATCTAGCCAGTCTGCATAACAGAAAAATTGAATGCTATAGCTCTCAATTAAAGGCCACAGAGAAGAAGTATATCAAAAGGAATAAAAAAAAAATAAAAAAGTATGTTAGCATTTCTAGATTTCCTCAAACATCAATTAAAAATAAATATCAGGTTAAGATAACATAAGGGGTCCAAGCATAAGAAGAAAATAATAAGCAAAATGAACAATTCCGCATCAAGCAAAAACATTTCTGCAGAGACCTGAAAAATAAAAGCAAACAAACAAACACACAAAAAAAAAAACAAAACAAAAAAAGAACTCTTAAAGAAAAAGGATATGGAAAATGTCTGGTAATTTCTATGGTCTTAAATCTAATTTAATGAAGATAATGGAATATTATTGTTCTATAAGAAATGATGAACAGGCTGATTTCAGGAAAGCTTAGAAAGACTTACATGAACTAATTCTAAGTGAAATGAGTAGAACCAAAAAAACATTGTATACAGCAACAAGATTATGTGATGGCCTACTGTAATGTACTTGGCTTTTCTCAACAATAGAATTGTGATGGTAAGAGCCATTCACATCCAGAGAGAGAACTATGGAGATTGAATATGGATCAAAGCATAGTATTTTCACCTTATTTTTGTTGTTATTGATGTTTGTTTTTTCCTTGTGTTTTTTTCTTTCCCCTTTTGATCTGATTTTTCTTTCCCAGCATGAAGAATATTAAAATATATTTAGAAGAATTGAACATGTGGTAACCTATATTGAATTGCTTACTGTCTATAGGAAGGCATGGGAGGGAAGAGGAGAGAAAAAGTTGGAATACAAGGTTTTGCAAAGGTTAATATTGAAAATTGTCTTTGCATGTATTTGGTAAAATAAAAAGCTATTAAAAGAGAAATCTAATTTAATGAAAACAAAGGATGGATCAAACAAGAAATTGAATTATAAAATAATTGCATGTTTAGTTACTTTATGCAAAACATCTACAATTTGTATCATATGCAAAAATTGTAAATGCTCACAATAAAATGCTACATTGGTTGAGGAGAAAAAAATGTCTCAATAAATTCCAAGTATGTAAAGAGCATCTTATTGATTCAGTAATTATTAAAATGAGCCACCAAAAGCTTTGTAATGTTTGTAATTCTTTTGATGGTTATCTCAAAAGCTTTTGACCCAGTTCCATAATCATGGCTTATCCACGTCCTACAAATATATTAATTAAAAAAAGTATAGTGAGATTGCTAGAATATTTGATGTCCACTCAGAAAACTGTTCTCTATCTTCAAAATTCTATCAATATAATATATATATATGTGTGTGTATATATATTTATGTATATATATATATAATGTCAAAGTAGTGGGTTAAAATAGGGAATATTTCATAGGAGAGAGTTTAAATAATCTATGGTTCTGCCTAGTTTTATACTCATTATTGTCACTTCTAAGTAGGACTATGTATTTCAAACTAAAGAAAGAAGTTTGGCCATAACATCTTACTAGCCACTTGAGTTACATGGATGTTATACAGTTATATGACTCCAACAACAACAATAACAACAAAACATTAAACAGCTTCTCATTTAATTTTTCTCCAATGATATTGAAATATTACTTGGACTTGAGTCAACAGATATTTATTAAGCACCTAATATAGGCATAGAACTAAATAACAGGGATTCAAAGAAAAGATTTTTTTAATCAATCCTTGCTCTCAAGGAGTTCACAGTTTAATAAGAGTGACAGAATGCAAACAACTACATTTAATATACAAAGCAAACATATAATATTCACGGGACAAATTAGAGAGAATCTTAGAGGGAGAGTACAAAGGTTAAGGAGGACTAGGAAAGGCTTCTTGTAAAAGGTGGGACACCAGCTGAGACTTTGGAGGAAGCCAGGAGATAGAGCTAAGGACAGAAAGAGTTCTGGGCAGGAGGGATAACCTTTGAAAATGGCTGGACTTGAGAGATGAATGCCTTCTGTGAGGAACAATCTCTATGTGGAGGTGAGTAAGGTGTAAAAAGACTAAAAAGGTAGGAGGGAACCAGGTAACGAAGGACTTTAAAGGGCAAATAGATGATTTGCTATATACCTGAGGCAATAGGGAACCACTCAAATTTATTGAATAAGGATGTGACATAGTCAAACTGGTACTTCAGAAAGATAAATTTCATAGCAAAGTGGAAAATAAACTAGAGTAAAGAGAGATTTAAGGCAGTGAGATCACCCAAAAGGTTTCTGCAGTTAGTTGCAGTATCAGAGAAGAACACTGAGCATATACCAAACATGACATGAAGGTAGAAATACCAAGATCTCATAATTGATTAGACTGATAAATACAAAACTTTTAATATATGCCAAGGAAAGATAAAGATTGAAAGCTTCATGCTTGAATCTGGAGGTCAAATTGAACCAATGGCAGAAGGCAACACTTGGAAATTTCTTGATCTCTCCGAAGAAAGGTACATCAATCAAATATAAAGTTTTCAAAGAGAAAGTCTTAATAGTGCATGAGTGATCTTTTGGATAAGTCACTTAAACTCTCTTGGTCTCAGGTTCTCCATCTGTAAAATTATATTGTTGGACTAGACTGGATTATACCTTCTAGTTCTATAACTATAATCTATATGTTAAAACACAATTGGCACTGTGAAATTGAAGTTTAAGGTGGAAGTATACTTCAGGCAATTAACACTCATAACATACCATCCAGAACTATAAAATGAACTATAACATATTTGGAAAATGTACTAAGAAAAACCATTACAATATTAATAAAACACATGGTCGTTGGCCCTAAGACAACTATGAAAAGATTAAGACTTCCTTAACAAAAGGGAGAAAGAAAAAATTTAGATATTCTTGGAGATTAAAAACTTAAAGAAATACTCTTAGTAAAAACACACCTTACTTTGCTGAACAATAGTAAAGACCAATAATGGGTACACAAACTAGATATTCCAAATTTGACTAAAGATTATTCTGGATAAATCTTTTTTTAAAATGGCAAAGGTCCAGGAGTAGAATCAAAGGGCTCTCCATGGATGACAGCCACAGGAACTCAACTAACAATATGCCTACAAAGAAGTGGCAAAGAAATGGCTGGATATGTGGATTTGTTTATAGAAAGTAGAGTCTTATGTTACAGAACCAAGTCATCATCATAAAAAATTAGACAGTTAATCTTAAGGAGTCCAGATTTAAGCATCAGTGCTAACACGATTATGCAAGGAAACAATAAAAACTATGCAGCACATCTTCAGCAGGCTGCAAAAGTGTAGCACCTACCTAATACTTAACAAGAAGCATTGTAGGAGTTGGGATTATTCATCAAAACAAACCTCACTATCTTTTATAAGCTAATAAATGACAAATCTCTATATTATAATTATAGACCTCAAGATATTCTATAGAATTAAACAAATATGATTGACTAGAACCAGACTATTATCACAAGCAGAACTATCACCCCTCATCTCCTGAACATAACATTAATTCATAAAAATCTGATGACAACTTTTTAAATAGCTGTCACCATATTAAATTCTCATAATCTCTAAGCTACATGGTGGGGGGAGCTTTCACAATATAGCAATCTAGAAGTCAAAATTGTGTAGGAACAGGATAAGGTACATATTATCCCCATAGTTCTGTTTCCTACTGGAATGATCTTCAAGATTTCTGTCAACCTAGAAGAAATGAACTTACATTCCAATACTTTTATTCAGTTATGAAAACAGTTATTTTATCCATGCAAACATTTATCTACAGAACATTAAATATAAAAGAATAATAGCAAGATAGCTGCTTGTCACAGAATCATTTTTATTTGGACTCTATTAAAAAGATAAGAATGACTAATAGTATTTTTAAATGATAGCAAATAGATTATAGATAGATAGAAAACCATAACATCTCTCCCATATGTCCTTCACTTAGCTGCCATCCTAGTAAACCCCTCATCACCTTATGCCTAAACTATTATTAGTCTAGTGGTTTTTTGATTTTCCTAACATAAGTCACCCTCTCTCAGCTATTAAACTAATCTTTATATTGTAGAGATCTGACCATATCACCTCCTTGCTCAATATATTCCAGTGGCTCCCTATTACCTCCAGGATTAAATATAAAATCCTGTGTTTCTAATTCAAAGTCCTTCATCATCTAGTTCTCCCTTTCCTAACTTTCTACTCTTTTTATACTTTACACCCTTCCATGCACTCTTGGATCCAGTGATTCTGACCTTCTCACTCTTTGTCGCTAGAAGGACAAGACACTCTTATCTCCTGACCACAACCAACTTCGCCTGCTGTCTTTCATGAATGGAATTCTCTTTTGGTCTCTAGTTCCTGGCTTCCTGACTAAAATCCAACCTTCTACAGGAAGTCTTGTCCTTTGAGTGCAAGCATAATTATCTGTTTATTACAAAATGGGAAACTGAAGTTAAGAGGTTAAATTATTCAACAGTCACTGTTAGGAAGCAGCAGAACTCATCTTCAAATCCAAGTCCTCTGATTCCAAGTTCAGTGCTTTTGTCCTAATACTTTTTGACCTTTGCATATAGTGTACCTATAACTACTCTGGAGCTGACTATTATTACCCAAGGGATGCCTTGCTGGAGGATGGATGAAAACTGTGAGTAAGAGTCTTCTTTCCCTGGGTGATGGACAACAGCAAAGAAGAGGTCAGGATGATCCCTTGGAGTCTCTCTTCCCTGGAAATCTTATTCAGTTGGCATAGCAGATTACAGGCCTGATTTACAGCATTCTGGGAAGGTTCCACATTCAAAAATAACTTCTATTCAATTGACACAATCCCTAACATTACCTTATTAGAAATATGTTCCTTTGCAGTAAAACATTATTCTCTCAAATTATCCTTTCTTTTGAGAGGAATCAAGTCACTAACAATTTTACATGAATTAGTTTATCAGATCACTTCCTCCCTGACAGGAGAGGCAGCATGAGAATGATATGGTCCAGCTCCTTAGGAAGACAGCAATAACCCTAAGGCCTTGGGAGTGATGCAAGGCTAGGTAGTCTTAGGTTATGCTATACCTTCCCTAGGAGCTCTACCACATCAAGAACAGGAGGGAAAGGAAGTTGGCAGAAGGTGGCAGAAACTTTGAAACTAAGCTTTGCCTACATTAGAATTTTTTTAGGAATCAGTCCTGTTTCTATGAATTTTTTTCCCTTTTTAATGACTGTCCACTTCTGTCTGCCTCTTTCTCATTCCTTATGTCAGATCCTTGGTTCTCAGACTGCCATTTAAATTGTTATGATCATTTAGACAGGGACAGAGATTGTTTGGCCTCTCATTTGCCAATTGAGAACTCCCCCCACCTACACATACACACGTAATACTCAAAACACAGGGGAATATGGAACTATATTTGCCTGGGGAAATATATATATATACATATTTTTGCTACCACTGTGTTTTCAAATATTCATTTTAGAACTTTTGAAAGGTGTCTCAGACCTGCAGAGGAAAATACACTTAACTCTCTTGAGTTGTGACCTGAATGTTAGAAGAGTTGTGGATCATCTGAAGACCCCTCAGAAGCTGCCTGTGGGCTACATTTTGAAAACCATGGCTCTACATGGCTTTGTTCTCTTTCCCCTTCTCCTGGCTTCATTCTCCCACCCCATGGCTTTTTAGGGCTCTGAATACTAATCTACATGCTTTGCAAACCCTGGTACAATACCTAGAGAACTGCTTATTTGCATGTGCAGAACCATCTCACCTGTGGTCTTTCCTAAAATTCAGTTATTTAAAATTAAAAAGAGGAAGTCCTTCTTATAAGCCCTCACAAATACATAAAGAAAGAGCATGAATGAGATTTGGAGGCAGAGATGGTACCTTCAGTTATTTCAGTTGTTTTCTGACTCTTCATGACCCCATTTGAGAGTTTTCTTGGCAAAAATAGTGTCATTTTCTTCTCCAGCACATTTTACAGATAGGGAAACTGAGGCAAACAGGATTAAATGACTTGTCCAGGATCCCACAGCTATTAAGTGTTTAAGGCAACATTTGGATTTGGGAAAATGAGCCATGATTCCAAGCCCAACCCTCTATCCACTGCACCATCCAACTGTCTTTTGGAGTCAAGGGACCTGAAATCAAATCTCAGCTCTGCTATTTACTCCCTGTGTGATCCTGGATAAGTTACTTCCATTTTTCTGCCTCAGTTTCCTCCTCTGTAAAATGAAAAGTCTAGATTAGATGGCCTTTAAGGTCCATCCCAACTTTCAATTTATGATGCTATGGTTTGTTAGTAGCATAGAAACAAATGAGCTTAGCACCTAATTAGCCAGAATAATTAGTTCAAATAGGAAGTTACCAGATGGCAGCTCCTCTCCCCCAAACCCCATGGCTATACCCCCAAGCAAGCTCCTCCCCAACCTCATCCTGCATTCTGGTTGCCATCATGTTTTTTTTTTCCTTAATGCCCAAGGCACAAAAATGGCTAGTAATGGCTCTAGGGTAGACTTCAGGACTTTCTACCACTTGTTCTCCAAAGTTTTCTCTAACTGTGTGAATGATTCATGCTTAAAAGGGTAACCCCTTTACACGTGAAGCTCCCATGATTCTGAGACACCAAGTGGTTGAGGGAAGTTCGTGCCAGGATGTCCTGCCAGCTCCCCCACTTCCTAGCTGCTCTTCAGAAGCCAAGCCCAAGCAGTACCTGCACATCCCCTGAGAGAGATTTCCTTCACCTCTCATTAAAGAGGAAGAACAAGAAAGAAGGAGAGGAGAGGAGGGGAGGGAGACCAGGCTGATTAACTAAGCTCTCTAATGCCCTTTATGTTTTACACCTATGAGCAAAGCTCAGTTCAGAGACAACAGCTTCATTATATCAAAGGCTCCTCTCTCTGGGTCTGAACTCCACAGTCCCTTTGTGAATGCTAGGAGACCTCAGCTAGTTTGTCTGAAGTGGTTCCTGCAGCCTCCTTGAAGAGAAGAAGGAGCCATGACTAGAGGCAAGGGCACTAAGGAGGATGTCCTCAGTTCTTGT
The DNA here is from genome assembly GCF_902635505.1 of Sarcophilus harrisii. NCBI lineage: Eukaryota > Metazoa > Chordata > Mammalia > Dasyuromorphia > Dasyuridae > Sarcophilus > Sarcophilus harrisii. Next base: position 493,700,005 of record NC_045428.1, read on the forward strand.
GTTAATAGGAGCCACTTCCAAAATTATCTACTTATGTATAGCTCCTGGATTTGAAGGATATCTTTCCAATGACTGCCTGCCCTCTAAGCTTTGGTGCCATATTCTACCAACCTATTCCTTCCTCCCCTTCCTCCTCATCTTCCCCCAAACAACAAAACATTTCTATTTTTCTATACTTCAAAGAGATCTGTCAGTCCTTTGCATGGCTCTCTCCATTAGCACAGAACGTCAATTTTCATGCCTCATTGGATGATGGGTGCATCACAAGTTGCTGTGGCAATGAAAATAATTCCTCCTGGTGGTCAAACATCTATTCTCTGCACACTTAACTAAGCCTATCCTTGTCCATCAGATCAGCCCTTCAGCAAGTCTACACCTGAAATCTTTCTTGTTATTGTCCAGATGCACCTGAGTGGATCTGCTTCTCACTCTAGGTGAATGGGTCAATAGCAATAGACAAAACCGGATCATCCATTCTAATGGAAAATAGCAGCAAAGGAAAATTCACATAGTACATAATCTAAAACTCATTTTCTGTTTGTCTTGGGAATTGGAGTACATGAATTCTCATTTCTGGTCAATTTGCCTTCCAGATTAAGTTTCTCTTTGGGCCAGGAATACTATTTCATTGACGTAGGAAATTCCTGATGAGAAATACAGATCAGCAAATACACTGTCCTTTTTTCCATTTCAGAGAGTTGCCTTGGGACTCTGAATGTTTAAAGTGTTTGCCAAGGACATATAACCAGTAAGTGTAGAGGAGGGACCTGAACTCAGGTCTTTTCAACTCTAAGATCTTTTCAACTCTTTCTCTCCACTATGTTATACCATCTCTCTGATTCATCCTATACCATTACATTGAACTTTCCCCCCATTTTGGCTCTTTGCCTGGTTTTATCTCCTTGGACCATGATCCCCCTCCCAGGTAAAGTTCCTCACATCCAATCTGATTCCCACACAGCTAACTTGACTGGCATACCAAAGTATTCTCGGTGCCTTCCTATTAGAGGGCAGAAACTGGACTTTTTGGTCTCTTCACCCCACATCTGCTGCTCTTCCTGGTTTCAGCTTCATGTAACAAGATGCACTCATGCTAGCTACCCCGCTAGTCCCCTACCACCACCACCATCACTTATTTACACATTACTTTCCTGCTTCCTTTTGTGTGCTATCTCTCCAGCAGAGGGTAAACTTCTTGAAGGTAGGAATGGTCTTTCTTTTTGTTGATAGTATCCCCAGTGCTTAGCACAGTGTCTAGCACTTAATAGGTGTTTAATAAATGCTTATCCAATTGAATTGGAGTTTGCCTTCCCTGATCATATTGCTAGTGAAAGAAGAGAGATGATTCAAAAATGCAGCTGGTAAAGGAAGGGGAATTCAGGCAACCTGGAATTTTTTAAATTCTTTGGAAACAATCCAATCAATCTGCATACACTTGTGTGCAGAGTTATGTCACCATTATAATCTACTGTCTTCCATTGGACCATAAGATCCTTGAGGACAGGGACATTTTCCCCCCATTCTTTGTAGCCACAGAGCTTAGCAAAATGTTGGTATATACAAGGAATGTAATAAAGATTTGTTGATTGACTTATTTCAGAGCCCTGTGTTAGATACTAAGTAGATTTTTTAAAACTGAGATATGATCCCAAGTCACAAGGATCTTTACATCTAGCAATGAATAAGAGCCCAGACAGCTATAACAAAATGTTATATAATAAGCACATTAGATTATTCCAAAAACAGTTTATGTAAAATATGAAGGGGGAGGTCATTACCAACCAGAGAGACCAGAAAAGTCCTCCTGGAAAAGTTAACTTTTGAACTTGGCTTTAAAGAAGGAGTAGCAGTTCAAGAACTAAAATAAAGTGGAAATGGAAGGAAGGCAGAGCATTGTAGGCAAAGGGATTTGCTCCTTTGCGTCATAATTAGAGACATGGAGACCTGAATACACGGTTAAGGGGCATAGACAGCAGGCTAAATTTGACAGAATATAGAATGTGAAAGGAATATTATTAGATAAACCTGAAAAGTAGAGAAAAACAGATAGTGGGGGGTCCTGAATGCTAAACAAAGGAGTCTAACCTTCATTTAGGGAATAGGGACTAATCAATACTTTTTTTTAAACTAGAAAAATAGCATGTCCAAGTCTACACACAAGAACGATTATTCCAACAGTACTATACAGAGTGAATTGCATGGAGGAAGTGGAAATAGAAACTATAAAAGTTTACCAAGGGGATAATCTATACATGGAATAATTGAGATCTATCTTTATTTATAAGTTAACTTAATTGGCATTTCTTTTATCAAGTAGGTCTAGATATTTTTCACCATCTTCTTTTTTCCCTCCTGGGATACAGTGGAGATTACAGGAAGGTAGATATAAGGAAGAGCTTTATAATAATTGGACCTGTCCAACAATTGAATAGACTACTTTTAGAGGAAAATGGCTTTTGGATTATCTACTCATTGAAAGTTATCTGTTTTTCTCCATTGGCAAATACAATAGTTTTCTTTTGCTTGTGACCCAGTTACTTTGAAAAACAGACTCATCTTTCTTGGTTTGTTTCCCCCAATTTTTTTATTTTTAACAATTTTTTGCATTTAATAATATTTTATTTTTTCCAGTTATATGTAAAGATAGTTTTCAACATTCGTTTTCTTAAAATTTTGAGTTCTAAATTTTTCTCTGTCTATCCCTTCCCTCCCTTCCCAAGACAGCAAGCAATCTCATATGGGCTATACATGCATGATCATAATGTTCATTAAAAAAAAAATTTGGTTCCCAATTGTTTCCCTTCCTCTGGCCCCTCCCCCCACATGTTAAGAAGACAAAAAGTGTGATATCACTTATATATGTGAACTCATGCAAAATATATTTCATTATTAGCAATGTTACAAAAAAAAACTAGAAATATAAGAAAAGTAAAAAAAAAATACACTACCATTTGTACTCATAGTTCATCAGTTGTCTCTCTAGAAGTGAATAGTATTTTCATCATAAGTCCTTTGGAATTAATTGTCTTGCCGAGAATATCCAAGTCATTCACAATTTTTCATCATACAATATTGTTGTTACTGTGTACAATGTTCTCCTGGTTCTGCTCACTTCATTTTGCATCAGTTCATATAAATCTTCCCAGGTTTTTCTGAAGGCATCCTGCTTGTCATTTCTTAAAACACAACAGCATCACATGTATACTAAAATTTGATCAGCCATTTTCCATAGAGAGAATCTCATCACTTTTCAGTTACTGGAAGCATTCAAGTAGACTACCTGTCTGGAACATTGTCAGATCAGATTGTTAAGTATATCCAATGCTTCATCTAGCTCTTACAGAGAATGGGATAGCCCTTAGGAGAAGCTTCTAATGGTTGAGGGATTTGGTATCATCTCCATGGGTGTATCTCATGGAGTAAGAGGTTTTGGATGGTGAAATTCTAAGTGGGTGGCAGTAAGGAAGTACATCTCTAAAATACAGGACAGACAAAAGGCTTGTGACTCCTAACTACCTTTAAGTGGCTCCAATTCATGATGGACACAGCTGCTGTGTTGTTAATTGGCCTTGGTTCTATGGCTCTGCTTTTCCTGATGCTTTCTCTCAAATATGTACCTGATCCCACTTTTTTCAGTAATAGGAATCATATATTTACTACAGAAATATAGGAAAATCAGTAATCCTTCCAAATATAGATCAGCTGTAAATATATGTGATTTATAGAAAGCATTCACAGCTTATTTTACACACACATACACACGCACACATACACATTTTTAAGGGATGAAAGATCTAAGGCAATATTTGTCTGGATTTAGAACACAAATTATCTCATACTTTATTTGGGCTACATTACACAACAAGCCATTCCCCTCAACTAACAAAGGTACACATGATATACTCGCCACCATAACAAAAGAGTAAAGACCAAATACTATGGACTAACTGCAGCTCACAACATTGTATCACATTTCTTAACCTCAACTGTTCTTTCCCACCATTCATGCCATTTTCCCTCCAAATACTCTCTTACTACTGTCATGTGTGGGTAACCTAGGATTAGGGTCCCAGCTCCAACTTAAATAGTCAATATAATTGTACAAGATAGATAATGAATATGAGACAGATTTTAGCTCACTCATAACAGAAGTTACATAATATGTAAAAAATTCATAGGAGCTCATGAACAAATACGAAAACATAAAGCATTTAAATAAGATATTAGTTTCTCCTAAAATATATTTGGGGGATTTCTGGGGAATTTTCTCCTTTTACCTCAGGCCTATACAATCCAAATAACTCATTATGATGGCAAAGGTAGATAGATAGCATCTATTATGTGCTAAGGAGCTGTGCCATGCTTTTTACAAATATTATCTCATTTGAATTATATGCAACTCTATTAGATCAGTGCTATTATTACCCATTTTACAGTTGAGGAAACTAAGGCAGACCAAGGTTTAAAAAAAGTCTGAAACTAAATTTGAGCTCAGATATTTCTGATTACAAGCTTAGCAGTCTATCCACTGCACTGCTATTTGCATTTAAAGGGGTTGAGGGATAGAAGTTAACCTTGAGCCAAAATATAGACTAGGTGCTTTCCACTAGTAAAGTACTAATGCTGGATCTATTGGTAGTTTAGAAACATCCTAATTACCATAAGCACCTGTTTTTCTCCCTGCCTTCGCCCAGCTTGCTCTAGGTTTGGTCTAGGGAGGGCTTACACTGTAAAAAGATCATCTGCATATGATAATAAATGCATTACAAATATGATTTGGTATTTTTCCAGGACTCCAGGAAAATACAAAAAATTATATAGTCTGCGCTTCATTTTCCATTTAGATTTTTATCTCCTTCCCCCTGTCACATGATACAAAAGGAAATACATTCCAATTATAGTCTAGAATACCTTTCCTCCAAGAAATTGCAATTAAAAAGGCACAAGAATAAATCTCCAAACTGTGGTTCACTGTTCGGGGAAAAGGTCAGTCATCTCCTTGCCTAGTAGCAGAAGCCACTGCCCTGTTAAAGTCTAAGTTCACACTTTTACATTTCCCCGGGGAATGGATGCTGCTAGAAGCCTTTGGTAGAGTAGAGTTATATCATTTGTTGCCCCAATATCACAGTCACAGATGGTAGAATGCACTCTCACCGCATTGAGGGTGACTGGTTAAATTTATCATTGTATCCAGGAGCCATCTTGATTTTTTTCCAGAGATAGCTCTTTGCTGGTTCCCCACCATCTCTCAACTTGAAATCTCCACTGAATGCTTTGCTGTCTCTATTTTCTTAGTTATGCAATACAAGGTCTTTCTGGTTATTCTAACATTGGTGACTGGAGCCTCTTGGTGAGAGGAGGAGGAGAAAGAGGAGGAGGGGGAGGAGGAGGAAAGAATAAGGGGCAGAGAGACAAAAGACAGACAGACTGAGGGTAAGAGAAAAGGAGAAAGAAAAAATAATACACAAGCTACATTTATAATAGAATCGCCTTCTGTAACCAAAAAATGACCCTTGTAATTTGTAACTGAGTTCAACTTGAGTTGAAATCTGGCCTCAGAGACTAGATGTGTGACACTGGGTAGGTTGCTTAACTTCTGTTTGCCTCAGTTTCTCCAACTGTCAAATAGAAATCATAATAGCACTTATTTTGCAGGGTTGTTGGGAGTATCAAAGGAGATAATATTTGTAAAATGTGTTTAGCACAATACCTGGCACATTACTAGTCATTAGATAAATGCTTTTTTCCTTCCTACATTGCCTTCTGTTATTAATTTATATCTTTTCATGTGTAATTGTATTTCCTGTCTCCTTGACATATAACACCTGCAGAAGATTGCCAAATTTAAAGGCCTATTTTCTTAATTCTCATCCTTCTTGACTTCTCTGCAGGCTTTTATATTATTAATCACCTTCTTTTGCTTGATACTCTCTTCTCTCTAGGTTTTTGAGATACTATCCTCTCCTGGTTCTCCTTCTACTTGTCTAATCACTCTTTTTCCATCACTTTTACTAAATCTTTATCCACATTACATCATTTCCAGTTGCCTAGATTCAAAATCTAGGTAATCATCCTGTCTTCTCGCCTTCTCCCTTTCTTCATCCCTTCCTTCTCCCTCTCCCCCTCTTCTGTCCTCTTTCTCTCTCTTCTCCCTCTCCCTTCCCACTTTCTCTCTCTTTCCCTCCCTTCCTCCCTCCATTCTTCTCTCTCTCTCTCTCTCTCTCTCTCTCTCTCTCTCTCTCTCTCTCTCTCTCTCTCTTTCTCTTTTTCTCCTATACCCAATCAGTTATTAATCCTAACATTTCTACCTTCTAGTATCTCTTGTATATTTCTCTTTTTCTTCCCTGGTAGGACATTTATCTTGCTGTAAGCTCTCATCATCTCACAGCTGAACTATTAAAATAGCTTACTGGTTGGTCTCACTGCTTAAAGTTTTTCCCCATTCCAATCCATTAGTTGTAAAATCAATCTTCCTAAAACACAGCTCTGCCTATGTCACTTCCTTCTCCTATTCAATAAACTGTAATAGTTTCCTTTTGTCATCAGGATCAAATATAAAATCTGTTGTTTGGCTTTCAAAATGCTTCATAATTTGGCAACTTACTCTTCTACATGTACTCTGAAATTCACTGACACTAATCCTTTTTACTACCATTCACACAAAATTCTCATCTTCCAATTCCAGATATTTTCATTGGTTCTTCCCAATGCTGAAAATGATCTCCTTCCTAATCTCTACTTCCAATTTTTTTTTGGCTTCCTTCTAGTTTCAGCTAAAATCCCACTTTCTACAAGAAGCCTTTGCAAATCCTTCTTAATATAATTAAGATCCTCTAAGATCACCCTCAATTTATGTATATACACACATACACATACTTTCTACAAGAAGCCTTTACAAATCCTTCTTAATATAATTATTTTTCCTCTAAGATCACCCTCAATTTATGTACATACACACATACACATACACACACAAACACATTGTTCATAGTTGCTTGCAGTCTACTCCATTAGACTGTGTGCTTTTTGAGAGCAATGACTTTTTTGCATTTCTTCATATCTCCATTGCTTAGCACATTGCCTAGCACATAGTAGGCATTTAATAAGTGCAAGTTGATTGAATTACTGAGTAGAATAAAGGGTAGGCACAATTTAGTAACTATTTGGACATGCTATATAAAGGTAATGGAATATTATTGTTCTATAAAAATAATGAACAAACTGATTTGAGAAAGGCCTGGAAAGATTTATAGGAACTGATGCTGACTAAAACAAGCAGATCCTAGAACACATTGTATACAGTAACAGCAAGATTGTGCTCATCAGAGACTGGTTCTTCTCAATGCTTCAGTGATCCAAGGCAATCCCAATAAACTTTGGATACAAAGTGCCATCTGCATCCAGAAAAAGAACTATGGAGATTGAGGGTAAATCAATACATGCTAGATTCACTTCTTTTTTTCTTTTTTTTTTCTTTGCTCTCATGGTTTTTCCCTTTTGTTCCGAGTTTTTTTTCTCTCCCAACGTGATTCATAAAGAAAGATATATTTTTTAAAGTTAATGTGCATAGATAACCAAAAAAATAAAACAACTAAAATAAAAATTTTTAAATGTCTGTTCATATCCCTTAGAAGTATGTCTTTTTGAGGATTAACCCTTCTTTTTAATTTGAATCTCTTTCCAAAAAGCTTGAATACAGGAACCTTATTTTGGATAAAATTATTATAATTGGTGTCAATGTCATTTCTGTTATCCATTTCCTTCTAATTGTTTTTAAAAAATTAAAATTAATAGTTTAGAGTCAGATTTTTTTAATTATATGCCATAACCTTTCCTCTTTTTTTTTTCTCCACCAATTTGGCTTTAGCTCTGGCAAACCAGCAGTTTAACCAAGCATGCTCATTTGGTGTACAGATAACTGCCACAAAATAAAACATTTTGTCCTGTCAAAATATAATCTTTCATTCTTTATGGTGCTTTTAAACATTCACTATTTCCATTTCCTAACAATTGTTTGTTATCTTGAAGAAAGTAATCATGATATAGAGGTGGAAGATTTCTCTATATTTGAAAAGGTTTTGAATCTTCTCATTCCATCTTCTTAAACCTAGCTTTCCCATATATTTCTCTCCAGTCTCATCCTTTTCATCTTGAATTAAAGCTGCCCAGTATCAGAGTACTTTCTGGTTCCATTTGAAGGGTCTTATCAGGTTCTTTAGAGAATTTCTCTACTATTTCATCCTCAACAACCAATGCTGGTAAATAAATTGCAGTTATTTTCATTAGCATCTTTTTTCCACAAATACTTTTCAATACTTAATGTCCAAATATCCCATAAAAATAATATTTTTTGATGTTTTGGATACATAAAAATCCCTATTCTATCAATTCTTTTCATTGGCTTTCCAAAGAATATCTGGGATCCAACTTTCCATTCAGCTATAATTGTCTTTTTTATTCTGGGTTCCCCTTATAGACAAAATGCCAAGATTAATGTGATTTAGCTTCTCCCAGCAAAATATTTACTTATAAAATAATTAGGTAGGACTTTTATTCTGGATCTGATTCTCACAGTGTCTCCAGGATAGTTAGGCCACTGAGTCATCTTACAAGGAGGAAACTTTTTCTGGGTCGGAAATAATGATAACCTTATAATGAAGTTACCATTCCATCTTAGAATTTCTGTTAGAGAAGAAAATAACCAGCAAATAGTTTTATATGCACTTTAGTTTTAGAGAAATTAAATTCAAATAGCTTAGAAGAAAAATTTATGATCCTAAGGACTAAAATTCTAGAGAGATAAGTCAAACCAAGAAATAAGAAGCATTCTAAGAATGAAATTATGAAGACACAAAGAGGAACAATTATAATAAAAAAGTTGAAATTGTCTAAACATATTGACGTGGATAATGATAGAAAATATCAATTATGGAGGGGGAGAAGGGAGTGGGAAAGGGATGAACAGAGGGGGCAGAGACACAAAGAAAGAGAGAGAGAGAGAGAGAGAGAGAGAGAGAGAGAGAGAGAGAGAGAGAGAGAGAGAGAGGAAAAGAGAGAGGGAAGGAGGGAAGAGAGAGAGAGAGAGATTGTAAAGGCAGTAATGGAAACTGAATACAAAACCCTTGTAAAAAAAAATAGTATCAGTGTCAGGAGTGCAGAAATTCAAAATGAGCTAATGCTGCTGAGAAAAGTTCAGGATAATGAAACTAAAATTCTACTGGGAGAATAGGAAGGTCAAATAGAGGATAAAGCCTTCTAAGGGTGGATGGGATGAAGACAATAGATAACAGGCAAAACAGAGCTGCTTGATTCTTGTTATATTTCTGTTTTCTTTGCAAAGGACTATGTCTTTTGTATTATGTAGAAGAAACATGGCTATTAGTTAGATGATACCTAAGATAAGTAGAGAGATAATAGAAAAGCAGGTAGCTGGAATTGAGTTCAGATGATCAAATCCAGAGACCTCGTCCTCACGAATAAAAAGTTGGAGGATATAATTAATTGTTTAGCAACTATAAATCATATCTGAAAGATTGTAGGGAATCTCTACAGTAAAATCAGAGGAATGAATTGTCTTAACTCTTCTCCAGAGTCAAGCATGGTCATAATAATTAAGTAATATTCAATTTCATTTCATTTTTTCTTTCCATTTACTTTATTGTAGTGATTGTGTATATTGGTTTTCAGCTTGTGTTTTCTTCATTCTTCATCAATCTAGAAAAGTTTTTCTATGCTTCTTCATAGTCATAGTTTCTTATGGCACAGTAACATTTCATTATATACATGTGTCACAATTTATTTAATCATTCTACAATCTATGGACATGGGATTTTTCGCCCAATTGCTTTCTTATCACAAAAAGTGCTTTGGGGGTATATATGCTACTGTCCTATCTTTATTTGACCTTCTTTCTTCCCACATACTCTTTTAAATAAGTCTAACCACAATCTTGAGCTCTTTCCTCTAGGTCTTTTTTTAACTTTATTTTTAATTTAAGTTTTTTAATATTAAAAGAAAACAAATATAGCCCTTATATTGTCCATTTGTTATCCTTAAATTTTACTGTATATCTAGTTCAACTTCTTTTACACTTCAGAGTTATGGTTAATTCTACTATTTGCATATAATTTGTTATTAGAAGTAAGTTGTATGCTATTTATGTCTACCATATATCTTTTCATTAGTTTATGGGCCAACTGTGATTTTGATTCCATGGAGATTTTGAGACTTCATGGTTCATAGTTACATAGCACCACTAGAAAATAAAGAAATAGGGTTTTGTTTCTAGGAAGATCTGTGAAATTATCCAAATGCAATCTGATCTACTCTTCTCCTATCAATTCTAAGTTCACTGTCCATCTGCAGATCTGTTCAAGATATATGTACTGATATGCTATCTCTACAGGTTATTTATCCACCTGCATATTATATTCTAGGTGATAAGCATTCTTTATCCTCTTGATTTTTCCTGTATGGATAATTACAGTAGGTTGACCTCTTTTGAATAATTATAAATCTCAGGAGGCCCTGTTGTGTTCTAGGATTTAATGTAATCAGTAATCAGGTCTTTTGAAAATGGAAAACCTCATAAAAAGAGTTCCTTTGGACACTGCCCCACGTGTTCCCCATAAAAATAAATAGAATATTAGCTTCTGGAGGGAAAAATTAATGTACTCAAGCCTAGTGCAGTTAAGTGATATAGTGGATAGATGCCAGCCCTGGAATAAGAAGAATCTGAGTTCAAATCCAGCTTCAGATACTTCCTAACGGTTTGACTCTGGCCAAGTCACTTAACCCTATTTGCCTCAGTTTCTTCAACTGTAAAATGAGATGGAGAATGAAATGGCAAATCACTTCAGTATCTTTGCCAAGAAAACCCCAAATGGGGTCTTAAAGATTTGGACATGACAAACATCTCAACAATATTTTCAAGCTGGCACAATGCCTGGCACATAGTAGGCATTTAATAAATGTTTGTTGAATTGAATGGCATTGTAAAGCTTTTAGTGAGCATGCATTTCCTTCTTTTATGTCTCAATTATTATCAATAATAAGACAATCAAGTAAAGTTATCTCTGACACATCTATCAAGTAATCTTTTATATGATCTCAACATTTGCATGTTTACCGTGAAACATGATTTGTGAAAGCCTACCAATTCCCTTCCCAATATTTCAGCTGAAGATGCTCTTAATACAGATATAAATTATTCCCATTAAAGACTCTTCAGAGGTAGTATATTGGTCAGTGATAATTAGCATCTTCTTAGTTTTTGGGGGGAGGAAACAAGGTGGCATCTCCCCCAATCATCTAGCAACTTCCCTTCTTTTGAATATTGTAAAAATAAAAATTTCTTCAGTGTTCTCAAATTTGTGTTAAGTCAAGTAGCAGCCTCTTCTGTATTTATTTGGTAACTTGGCTGTTAAGTCAGATTGGATAATCAACATTTTCCGAACTCCTTCTGCCTCCCCTCCCCTCTGATTGGAGAACTAGAAGATGGAGAACTAAATTCCTAAAGTTTTCGTATATTGAGGACAGCATTTAGACTTTCCATCTGGAAAGTCTGCCTGATTTCAATTCTACAAAAGATGCCTCCCCTACCCTCTGGTGTTTTCTCAACTCCTTTTCTCTTTCTTCTTCCCCTCCTATGTTTCTCTTCTTTTTGTGTACTGTCTTACCTCCTTGAGAATAAGTTCTCTGAGGACATGTCTTTTCACTTGTATACAAAGCATACCTGGTACATAATGAACACTTAATAAATGTTTATTGAATTGAACTGAATTAGTATAATTTTTGTCATTTTTTAGTACAAATTAGTACAAATTTAGTACAAATTTTGTCATTTTTGTTTTTGCAACATCGTGGTCCCCTGATGTTGTGGTCCCACTGAAAGATATCTCAAATTCAAAACTTTTTTGAGAAGGAGGTAGCATTTGCTTAAAACTGTAGATCATGATTTCCAATTGATGTATCTTTTAGCAGTACAATCAGAAGACAAATTAATTCTAAGTAAAAGGCATCTAGTTGAATATCTTTGAAATAAGTGACAAAAAAGACTTATCCAACATGGAGAAAGTCTTCCATAGGTTATCATATTACCAATAAGAGATGGGGGTACATACAGGGGACACACAAGGCTGGACAACTCACTTGGCATGCAGAGTCAGGGCAATTTATTTCCCTTTTGCAATACTTCTTCATCTCTGCTATTGCTATTGATGTCCCACAAAGCTGATATTCTCTAATGATATCATCAGGATTTAGGCTCCTTTCTCTAATGACCTTCTTTTCTCTTCTATCTGTTAAATTTTCGCTGTATCTACTAGGGATTTCATCTCTTTTGGAACATAACTTTAAAGAGCAATTTCAGCTATTTTGTGATTCCTGACCCTCATCCAGCTATACCTAGCCAGCAAGCCAGAGAAATTCTGAGGCATTAAGTCTGTCTTTTAGGTTGATTTTCCTCTATCTCTATTGAAGTGCTGTCACTTTTTATTTACGGCCAGAAAAATCTTTTTATCTCCTTTCATACCCTTGGGTACTAACTTAGGCCCTTATAAGTCATCACTGGAACTACTCTGAATAAAATTATAAATGTGCCAAGTGAAATTATGATGAAAAGATTCCTCCCAATCTCTATCATTTGTCTGGTTTCTAGGTCTCTAAATTATCTTAGGACCAAGACCAAAGCAGCTTGATTGAACTTCCTTCTCTCATCCTCAAATAACCACAATGTTGTATTGTCAAGTTATTGACCTTTGTCCTACCTCCCCCCAAAAATCAAAATTTATATGTTTCTGTATCTCTACTTCCTATATAACACATCAGAACTATAATGTTAGCATCAAAATACAATGGCTCTGATGTCATTTATAGGAAGATAATTATAGAAATATTGAAAGGACCTTCAAATTATTTGGCGCTTTTAAATTTATTTTTAATATACATTGCTTTATGAATCATGTTAGGAGAGAAAAAGCAGAACAAAAAGGAAAAACCATGAGAGGGGAAAAAAAAACAGAAAAAAGAAGTGAACATAACATGTGTTGATTTATATTCAGTCTCCTTAGTTCTTTTTTTGGATGCAGATGGCATTTTCTGTCCAAAGTCTATTGGGATTGCTTTGGATCACTGAATCACCAAAAAGGACCAAGTCATTCATAGTTGACCATCACACATTCTTGCTGTTACTGTGTACAATGTATTACTGGTTCTGGTTGTTTCACTCAGTACCAGTTCCTGTAAGTCTTTTCAGGCCTTTCTAAAATCAGCTTGTTCTTCATTTTTATAGAACAATAATAGTTCATTCATATACCACAGCTTATTCAGCCATCCCCCAATTGATGAGCATTTATTCATTTTCCAATTATTTGTTACCACAAAAAGAGCTGTTATAAACATTTTTGTACATATGGTCTTTTCCCCTCCTTTATAATTTTTCTGGGGATACAGATCTGTAGTGGTACTTCAGGATCAAAGGGTATGCATAGTTTTATAGCCCTATGAGCATACTTCCAGATAGCTGTCTAGAATGGTTGGATCATTTCACAACTCCACCAACAATGCATTAGTGTCCCAGTTTTCTCACATCCCCTCCAACATTTTTCATTATCTTCTCCTGTCATCTTAGCCAATCTGAGAAGTATGAGGTGGTGTCTCAGAGTTGTTTTAATTTACATTTCTCTAATCATTAGAATTAGAGCATTTTTTCATATGATTGTAGATGGGATCTTTCCAATTTTTCACTATATTTTTCTTTCCAATTTTATCCTTTCAGGATTGCCTATATTAATTTGGTCATTCACACCAAGCTTTCTATAAACTAATTTTTTCCCATACATCACTTCTCATTTCTATGAGGTGATATCTTTCTTATCCTCCTCCCTAGAATTTTGCAGATCATAAAATGGTGTTGCCCTTAGCTATCATGTTTCTGCTTGATAAGAAGATTAGGTGTCTTCTGTTCAGGTAACTTCCCTCTTCACTGGGGCAATCACATTCCCTCAGTTAAACTTCCAAAGAAAATTATGATAATCTATGTGGAAGTCTTTTCCTTTATCCATTTTTCTCTTTTTTTGTCACAATAGCATACTTTTAACAAGATCAGACTGGAGCTGCTTGGATTGTGGGCCAGATATTCATTTTATTTTTCATCTTCTAATTTGCTCTTGAATTTGATCTTTGCCCTGATAAATTGAGAATTTCTTTCTTTCTCTATACAGCAGACTCCCACATTGATGATCAGTAATTTCCTGTCTGTTAACATACAACCAATTGTGTATAATATTATTTTGGGGCTTTCCATGTTCTATATTTCTTTTGAAAGAAAATATTTGTGATATGAATGAAACTTCTATATAGTTTACAGATCTGTGGGCTCTTTTATTTCTTGAGCCTAAGTGATATTTTCCAGCATATATTTCATTGATCTTCCCTGAGCCTACTTTTGCATTAGTGTCACTAAAAATAAAAACACATATTGAGCTCTTCATAGAATTTCTCTATCTTGTCATCCTGTGCACCCTTACTATACCATACAGCTATGGTAAGCTATCCTTCTATGTATCTGCTTCTGGTTCTGTGACTCAATTTCCCAGTAACATGTAGACTAATTAACAATTGGATGCAGAGCTCACATTGGATGTAGCAGGAGTTGTTAAAGAGGTTAAAATTTGCATGATTCTTAGTACTCCTTGTCCTCTTTTTTACCCTTCTACCACCATGACAACTGAAGTAGAAAAGGGTATCACCCTTTTCTTTCAAAATAACCTAAGGTTATTTTAAATTTTTGTTTCCTAGATCCATGCATTGCCATGGTCAAAGAATTTATTATCTAGTAACCAGCCTCCTGGTAATGAGTTTCACTGTCTTTAGTTAAGCTTCTCCTGGGAAGGCAAAAACATTATGCCTTGGGGACCATACCTAAAATCTTTCCAATAAGTCTGAAACTGACAGAGTCCTTACTCTATTGGTGTAATCTTTGTGATCCCAGACTCATCTTCATATCAAAATGATGTATTAGAATGGTACTTTTGTGGAGGAATTAATTTAGATTATACAAAAATAATCTCCTTGAAGGAAGGGACTGTTTTTTGTCCTTTTTGTATCTCTATCTTTTTGTATTTTGTAATCCATATTAGTGCAATGCTTCATAAATATTTATTGATTATTAATTGAATACCCACTATGCATCAGATCTTATACTAGATACTGAGGGAAAGTCAAAGACAAATCAAACTTTGTCCTGTCCTCGAGGAGTGTACAAACTATTTAGTGGAGTTAAACAGATACACAAAATGTTCTAATACAAAAGACATAGTAAGAACCCATAAGAATTACAAAGTTTTATGTGAATTCCAAGAAGTCACTTCTAGTTGGACAAATCAGGGGAGATTTCAAGGAAAAGGCACTAATGTATAAAGCTACAGAAAATGGTACCTATATGGTCTACTACCCCTAAAGGTACCCAGGACATTTTCTTTTTAAAAAGCTCTTCCCTGGGTTCTTTTGCCACTTGCTTGGTTAATTTTTGCTGCCAGCACTCAAAGAATGGGGGGAAGAAGGATAGATGTTTTCTCCTTGAGAGATTATTTCTTCCTGTGATTTGCAATTCTCCTTTCCACGGTGTCCATTTCAATCCAACACATGCTTTGTCAGCTTTTTAAAATGCACAGCCTATTTTTATTACAGGGAGAAAGAATCTTGGGTATAAACTGTATGATCTTTACATTGGAAGACATACACAGTCTCATGTTACTCAGATAACGTGATGACTAAAACATTTTGATCTGTTTCATCCTCTCACCATTTCAACCCTCCCAAGAAGGATGGCTCCTCATGTCATCCGAGCCTTCCTTCCTTCATCCTACTACCACCTCTTGTCCAAGGCTGGGCTATTTTTTTCAGCTCTCTTTTATCTCTGAAAAAAACAGGATTCTCTTCTGCTTGGCTTTAGGTCAACTTGATTGTCCTTGTGGTAAACTGAACCTCAACTCTTGGATCACCTGGATGGTACCCACAGAAATTTCCTGAATTAGTTTCTCTCCTGTTATTTACACACAGCTTTCTTCTAGCCGTTCATGGCTGAGTTCCTCCATCCCTGCTTTTAATATGTTTCTCCTGGGTGGATTACTCCAGCCCCTTGTATTTTGATTAGCCTATTATAGCTTCTCTTCCAGACTATTATCTCTTTCTTTAAAAGCCCTTACACTTTTCTTCACATCCCTGCCCTCTAGCATCACCTTGAGGATTCCAGTCTCCCAACTTGCATCTCTATCCCTCCCTCTGAGAATCACCTGCCCATGCTCTCCTCTTTGTGCCATTGTCTCTTTTTAAATAATATTAGCTTAGAACAATAGCTTATCTATAATTCAATTACAATTCAGTTCCTCTGGTCCCTGCCAATCTCCTGAAAGTAGATGGCTCCTCATGAATCCTAAAAATCATATATCTATGGAAGAGACAAAGAGTAGTTACTATCACATATGACAAAGAAAAAGTAAAAGATAGACACAGAACTAGACAGTTAAGTGTCAATTAGCCTCCAATATACATTATGCTTGAAGTTAGTTTGGGGGGGAAGGGAAAAATACATTAACTTGGTGGAATTGGGAAAGGCAATAGGCTTGGGAATTTTTACTCCATTTATATAGCCTTAATTATAAATTTATATATGCATATATCTGTATTTATGAATAATATTTTTAATTTATTCATGTATATAGCTTTAAAGTTTACAAAGTGCTTTGCATATATTATCTCCATTGAACTTATTATACTGGCTTGGGTTGGATTGGATTGAATTGAACTGGAGGAAGGAATATACTACAATAGATAGCAATGATTATGCAGTGAATAAAGGACTGGATTTAGAGTTAAGAAGTCATGAGACTGAATCCTGGCTCAGATACTTATTTAGCTGTGTGACTCTAGGCAAGTCACTTACTATCGCTGGGCCTCAGTTTCACCACATAAAAATGACTTCAATGACTTCTAAAGTCTCCTCCAGTTTAAATCTATGATCTTAATAGAAAGGGGAGTCCATTCTGCAAATGAGCAAATTCACAGCAACTCTCTAAGGTACTCTCCATAGTATTATTTCCATTTTATAGATGATAAAACTTTAAACAGTTAATTAAAATAAATTAATTAAATTAAAAGGCTAATTATCTTTCCCATGGTCATGCAGCTATTCCATGTCAGAGGTAGCATTTCAATACAGTCAATTTCATGACCCTAAAGCTTGTCACTCTACTATGTCAGAAGCTGCCACTCTAATCTACCTTCTGATACAAAGAAGGCTAAAACATAGGAAATAATTAGAGAATCATTAAATGTCGAACTAAATCCTAACTTGTGGAGCTCTCTCCCTCACCTAGATTCATAAAAACAAAATACTCTTTCCAACCCGGGATGTTTAACATCTAATTACCAAATCCTGTCAATTTTGCTTCCATAATATCTTACTCTGTGCAGTGTATGTTGTAGGTGCTTAATAAGTGTTTATCATGCTAAGATGAACTAAATTGAATCAAATTGATTTGAATGACCGACAGTAAATAGCATAAGAGTAGAAAATAGCACAAGAACAGTGTGGGCTTATATAGTCATAAAAGGCTTCATTAGAGGAGTTAGATGAAAGGAGAAATACACCTCAGAGGTGTTCAGGGCTATGAACAAAGTCGTGAAGATGAAAATGTGTGTGGGATAGGAAGAAAGGAGATCTTTTTGATTCAAGCAGAGAGTGAGTGCTGGGAATATAATATGAGATGTAGTTAAATAGGTAAAGTGTGGCTTGTAGAAGGTCTTAAATGCTAAGCCAAGGAATGTAAGAATGGGCAACCATTGTAGATTTTTTAGGGCAGGGATGAGATGATGAAAGTCATGTTTTCATAACAGTCTGCTGGAAGTATACAAAAACTCTTGAGGGTGGGGTAGGAGAACAGTTAAGAGTCTGAGTTGCTAATCCAGATATCTGTTGATAAGGTTCTAGATGAGAGTAGACACAGGAAAGAAGAAAAAGGGGAGAATTTGTAATGCATCTTGAAGAAAGAAATAACATGAGCCAATAACAGAATGAGGAAGAGGAAATAGTCAAAGGTGATTGCAAGGTGTCTAGTTCAAGCGCCCAGCCAGAGCATGAAGTCACTGAAAAATATGGGAGGACCAGTTTTGGATGAAATCAGTTTTAGACATATTGTGTTCCCTAGATGGTAGGTCTTAAAGGTAGAAAATAAAATTACCTGTAAAAGAGGTTACGAATAGGTGGAATTGAGTGTTACAGGGAGGTGGCAGGTATAGTTGGGGAGATCAAAGATAAGCATGGGAAGAAGGAGTGAAGGGGAAGCATGTGCCTGAGGACTTAGAAGCCTGGGAAACCAAGCGTTCCTCTTCCTTTCTGGAGATCATCTGGTCTGCTGGAACTCACTAGGGAAGCCTCCCCTTTCCTCCTGCCAACTTCCCCTCTCCACCTGGCACCAAAGGGTCCAGTCTCAAAGTCCCAGTTATGAAAGCTATGCCAGTATGCTAATTGCTGTGCCTGACCTCCCCTTTAGATAATAAGGGAATCGCTCCCCTAATTAGCCTTGCCATCCACAGACCAGCAAAGCCAAATGTTTATTATGGGATGAATGCACTTACTGTAAATTCTGACATATGCTGCGGAAAGATGTTGGATAAATAAGACTTCAGAGGCATGGACTGTTTAAATAATGAATACCCAATGCTGTGGGTGAGTGGAGGTGTGTGGAGGGAGCCCACAGAGAGGAAAGAACAAGGAAGATTTCAGCTACACAGAATTTCCAGAACCAGATGTGACTGGAGAAAAATAAAATTGGTTATTCTGTGGTATGGGTAGAGGAGAAAACTGACCAGAACACAGGGGAAGATTGTGGTGACCTGAATCTAGCTATTGGAATTGAAACTACTCTGAACTCTTTCCCACTTTCCATTCCCTTAAAAAAAAGCATCCTGTGGGATAATACCAAGAGAGTTTGTGGAGGCTTCATCTAATACCCTCATTTTATGGATGAGGAAACTCAGGAAATTGGAATGATTGGGTAATTTGCACACAGGTAAAAAGCAACAGAATTTGGATCTGAACCCTGAGCCAGTCATTAAATCATACTCCATACTTTTTTTTCTTTCTTTTTGGCAGCAATTAAGTGATTTGCTTAGGGTCACATAGCTAATAAGTGCCTAAAGCCACATTTAAACTCAGGTCCTCCTGATTCCAGACCTGGTCATCTGTCCACTGTGTCACCTAGCTGTTCCCATACTCCACCCATTTCAAGAATTCCTTTTTCCATCTATTCTCTGTAGCATTTCTAGGACATATTGGTGAAAGATGGGGAAATCCCTCCTCTCTTTCTTCATAGATTTCCTTGTTCTCCACCTCCGTTAGGAGGGTCCTCATGTGAGAGTCAGGGAAAGCTCCAAACAGAAGGGTGTGAATGCTGGAGGCTTGTTTTGCTTGCAGTATAACAGCAGATTGACTGTCAGAGATCTGTTTCTCTATACCTCCCAAAGTCTCCCGAAGAATATCCAGATGAGGGCCCTGGTGATGCAAAGCAGGCATCCTTGAGAGACTGGGAGAACCTTTTTATGCCCCTAAAATGTGTCCCTGACTCTCAGCCCAGAGGCTCCAGTGGAGATGGAGCTTTAAGATAGTGCCCCAAGGGAAGCCCAGAGGATGGAGTTTCTGTAGGATTGGGGATGACTGGCCATATCAGCAATGAAACTGATCAGCAAGCACTCATTGGCCCATTAAGCATCTCATTTTCTCAGAGACATCATTACTATCACAGTGCCTCTTACAGAGGGAAGCTTTTAATCCCTCCCACACTGTTAGCTCATCCTTTCCCTACCCTTTTACCATTCTGATCTTCTGCTGACCATCATACCTTTATCTAGGGTTTTTGGTTTTTGGTTTTAATTTTTTTTGCTTTATTATTCTCCTGGCTCACATGACTTGACTTTACACCATTCCTTTGTCTATTCAGATAATAGAATCACAGGTTCTATACCTTAGATTCTTTGAGTCCAACAACCTCTTTTTGCAGGTAAAGTAAATGATAAATGAAATAACTTACTCATTTTTAAATTCAGGTCCTCAAACTCCACATGCAGAGTAGTATCCAAATTATCTAGCTCATCATATGGACTAATGGCCTGAAACTAGGTTTACAAACCCCTGGCTCCTCCCCATGTGCTTCTGGGAGATATCTCCATTATCCCTACCTGCACATAATATTTCCACTCCCTTAAATCCCTTTCTTCTGACCCCCCCCCCCCTCCCCAAACACAAATCAGAGCAATGGTGCAAGAGCCCCCACTCAGCCTGTTGCTTGAGAGCTGAGCATGGACCCTCTGGTCCTCAGGCCTCTGGTTGAATCACTTCCCTCTAGCCCCTCCTTTTCTGGAGCACTGGTTCCCTTGTAATTTTTATTTCATTATTTCCCCCTCCCCCTTCTCATTCTGAGGAACTTCCAAATGTCATTCTTTCTTTAGTTTTTCACCTCCGAGGAGGGCTCCTTTTCTTTGCCTGCGCTCCCTCGGGCAGACTCTATCGGTGAAAGGTTTTTTTTTTTATTTTTTTCTTTCTGCCGAGCACGGTGACCTTTTCCTCTTCTCCGTAGGACAAAGCCGGGCCTGGCATGTTCCTAACGGGAATTGGCTCCAAAAGTGCCAGTAATTGCTCCGTCCTTATTATTGAAACCTTCGAAACTGGCCCTGCCGACTGTGCCCCCCTTCCCTTCACCCTTCTCTCAGGCCCTGCTTGGAATTGGACTGCAGATGGGTTGCTAACGAGGTGACCAATTAATACACACTTAATAACAAAAAAAAAGGAGGTTAGGGGGTGGAGGGTGTTTTTTCCCCAAGCCTGAATCAGGCCTTTTTGTTTTCCTTCTTGGGAATCTGGCCCCCATAAGGGAGTCCCTGCTGGCTCTGCCCTCTATGCTGGTTCCAGGAGAACCTAACTCACTCCTTTTGGTTCACAGGGTTCTGACAGACCCAACTGGCTTTAAGAAAGCTGGAGTTTAGAGTATAGAAAAGAACAACTTCTCAGGGGGTGACTTGAGAAAGCCTAAGGTAGCTTTCTCCCCAGAAAACTTTAAAGCAAAAGAGATCAGCTAAATGACATTTCATGGCCCTTTGTTTGGCCATAACCAGGAGCCACCATCCTAGCTGTCCTGAAGTACCCTCCAAAGCCTCCTGACTATACCAACTTAACAGAGACAGTTAAAATCAGCTTACAGAGACAACATCATCATAAGGTCCCTGTATAGACTTCCAACCTCACCAAAAAAGTTATTAATTCTCTATACTTATAATTCAGTTCTGCAGTCATTAAGTTTCTATTAGGTAAGGTATTGTGCTAATGGTTAGACACCATACCCTCTCTGCCCTCAGTGAGCTTACATTCTACAGAAACACTATGATGTATAAGAATGTGTCTCTAAGTATACAGTTGACCCTTTCCCACCTACCACTTTACTTTGGGCTCAAGTGTCAGTCTGCACCCCAATCCCTGTGTTTCCCTCCTCCCCCAAAGAATGGTGCTTTTGAGATTTTTGTAATGGTAGAGGTCAGACTGGATTGTTAAGCTGGTTATCTTTCAGCAAAATGCTTATTACCAATAATAAAGTGATTTCTATAAGGGAAAAAATGATCTTGCATATAATTTTACCAAACTTGGAATTAGCAAGACCTGAGTTTGAATCCTACCTCAAACATCTAGCTGTATATGCACAAGTAGATCAATATTGAACCTTTCAGAGCCTCAGCTCTCTTTTCTGCAAATGAAGGGATTGAATTGGGTAGCTTCTAAGATCTCTTTCTTCAAATACTTACAAGCTATGTGACCCTGGGCACATCATTTTACTCCACGTGCCTCAGTTTCCTCATCTGTAAAATGAACTGGAGAAGGAAATAGCAAACCACTCCAGTATCTTTGGCAAGAAAACCTCAAATACAATCACAAAGAGCTGGGAATGTCTAAAAAATAACTGAACCACAACAAAAGATCCCTTTCCAGCTGATCCTGTGACTTGCCAAGTTCTACCTATGGTACCTAAAGCCAGTTCCTTCACTATACTAAACTCAGTTTCCTTATTTAGAAAATAGGGGCAGGGTGGTGGACATTTTCTAAGGTCTCTTTCAATTATCAATTCTTTGATCCCTATCTACTGGGCTTGGAAAATTAAGACCAGTGGGAGTTTAGCTCAGGCCAGAAGCCAGGGGAGAGACAAGATGACTGACCTATGGAGGGTCCAGCCAGCTGGGGAAAGTTACTATACTTGAAGTACCCACAAGAGATCATTGTATAACACTTACTACCTCACTACACTAATTTAGCTCTTTAATATCAACTGGAATGCCTGATGGGTGTTACCTACTCAATTATCCTGTAAGGTCAAGGAAGACAGAGACCATGTCTTGCATGCCTCTTAGAGCCCAGCACTTTAGGTGCTCCATAAACAATTCCATTCCATGGTCCTTTATGAAGTGCCTTCTGTGGGCAAGGCACTGGATGACAAACTTTACAAAAACAAAACACAAGCATCCTTTTTGCTCAAAGAATGTATGTTTTATTTGCTAATTAATGAAGGGGGTTGTAATACAGCACAAGACAATAGGCTCACACGTTTGGAACTGGAAGTATCCTTAAGGAAACTTATGTTCTCATTTTTTAGAGGAACAAATAGAGATCCCTAGAGGTGAATGACATGTGCAGGATCACCCAGTTAAAAGCTACAATCTGTCTTCCTCACTCCACATCCTGTGTTTTTACCACTATGCTATACTGGCTTTTTTAGGTGCTGTGAGGAATCCTATAACCCTTACCCTATCTTCTCTTCCCGTAGTCCTTTTCCTGGTCTAAAACTGTCATCTCCAAGGCAGCTTGAGATACTAGTAGTGTTGGGAAGGAGAACATCTTTCTCTACCTTTCACCCCCTTGATAATAGGACAGACTAAAAAACCAATGAAGTTGCTAATGCAGCCACGCTCAGGCTAGGTACTCTAAACTGCCATTCCAGGGCCACTCAACTCAGATGGGCAGAACCAGAGAGAAGCTTGTATCTCGCCTCATTTCACCAGGTGTGATTTCCAATGAGACACTGCTCCACTGGGGACTAATGACACAGGGAGAGATGAGCAGGAAGGTTGTCAGCCTATCATTATTGCCTGGAAATGTGTTTGTGCTGGGGACTTAGAGCCCCAACCCTCCCACTCCCACCTGAAATCCTACATCCCTAGCTCGTCCCCATCTGTCATTTTTGAACCCTGGAGCCACAGTTTGGGAAGGAGCCCAGGGGTCTGATTTCTAGCCCTATTCTACTCCTCAGTTATGCTCAGTCTTGTGTAAAGGCTGGAGGACAGTTTCCCTTTGGAGACTAAGATTCCCCTTTAGGAAGCAAGGGAAGAGGACAGAACACAGGGAAGGGATGTTCAGGGGTCATGGAGAGTTACAGGAGGTCTCTCATCTCCCTGGGCATGTGAAAGAGAGAGCAGCAGTGACAGAGGTTTATTCAGCCTTTGAAGACTTCACTATGTTTGGACAGAAGTGTGTGAATAATATTCATTTAGATTGGCGTCTGTGCACACTGCCGAAAGGAAAATGCCATTTTGTCACGGGCTTGATGAAGAGAAAGCAGCCCAGGGAGACGGGGGCTGAATATCTTGGGGAAACTGGAAGATAGTTGTTGCTTCTGTTCATTTTCCTCTCACTTTAACTTTGTGATTTGAACATCCTGTCTCAGAGCTAGTGACTAGTGTCCCTGGCCCTTTGGAATGGAGACTGAACAAAATCAGTCCTTGACCAGGGCATTCTACCAAAAATTAAGGAACCTGGGCTCCAATTCTTTCCCTGCCAGTGGATTTCTGTGAATCTTGCACAAGTCACAGCATGGTGGCGTAGAAAAAGCACTAGATTTGTATTTATTTTTAAATTTTGTTTATTTAGTTTTGAATAGCAATAAAACCAGCATTTCCATAACATAGAATAGAAAAAAAAATGATTACACATGAAATTGCAAATCTATTACATACAACTTACTATTCTTTTAAAATACATAACAAAGTTATCATGTAACTTTTTTCTTTTTTCTTCCTCCTCTGTCCTAGCTACCATTAGACACAAATAAGTATATATATGTAAAATCATTCCATACATAGTTTTACTTATCAGTTTTTTCTCTGGATGCAGATTTAAAGGATCTTGGCTTAATCCTAGGTTTGCTACTTACTATCTGTGTAACCTTAAGCAATTCATTTTGAGGAAATAGGGAGGCAAAATTGTAACCTGCATGAGTGACTGAGCCAGCTATAAGCTATGATCATGTTGGGATGTGTGCTGTGTATTGCCTATGCAGGTTATGTTTGTCCACATGGGTCTGCCTACATATGACTTCCAGGAAGAAATGAATAAATATTTCTAGAGTCTCCTCTGTACACCCTTCTCCTAGGGATACTTTGATTTCCTGCCAGGAAGGGAAGCATGAAGTTGAGGCTAGAAGTTGGCTATTCGGCTCCCCTCAAGAAAGGATAGCAGGCTAGAATTATGTCTATCCCTTAAATATTGCTGGTCTAGGAGAGATGATTTCTAGGTCCAAATTAAGTTCCTGATTGTTATCCTTTAATGGAAAAGGAATCCCCCAAGCTATATATCCAACACAACCCTTTTTACCACCAAATTCCAATTCTGCAATTAATAAATACACAGAGCAAACATCAAGTAAATCTATTTTTCTAAGCCAATAGCAAATGAGAATAGAGACTAAATGAGAACATACCAGAAAAAATGCAGAATGAATACGTTTTCTCTCTAGTATTGAGATATTTCATCTCAACAGGTATGGGGAAGGAATACAATAAGGAGTATATGTATATGTGAGAGAGAGAGAGAGAGAGAGAGAGAGAGAGAGAGAGAGAGAGAGAAAGAGACACAGAGAGAGAAGAAACCAAGAGACAGAGAGAAAGAAGAGAGAGAAGAGATAGAAAAGAGAGGGAAGAGAGAGGAGAAAAAGAGAGAGAGAGCCAGACAGACAGAGACAGAAAGATAGAATGAGAGAGAAAAATGGGAGGAGAGAGGGAGATTGAGAAGGGAGTCCCAAATTTCACTTAAAGGGAGAAATTTCTAAAGTTTCTAATGTCGTAGGTTTGAGATAACGACGTGATCAAGGTACCAACTCCTCTACAGTCAACTTCTTCCCAGAGTCCTTCTCTTCCATCAGAGACATAAAGAGAATCTGGAACCACATCTCTTTTGAAGCTGCAAGCCAGAAAGACCTGGATTTCCCCTTTTCCCACACTCTTGCCAATTCCATCCTTAATCAGATAATGAATAAGCAGAGACTCCAATGAGTCTGAAAAGAGACTTTTAATCTCAAGCCCCAATCAAAAGTGTGATGGAACTACATGATCAGGTCTTTGTATAAGAATACTTTTTATCTACTACTAATCATTTTTTACCTACTATCAATTATTCTGTACATCATGGGTTCTTAAACTGGAGTCTATGAGCTTGGTTTCTTTTTAATACATTGATAACAGTATTTTTATATAACTAGTTTTCTCTATAATCCTTTGCATTTTGTTTTATACATTTAAAAACATTATTCTTAATAGGGGCCCATGGACTTCATGAGATTATTGAAGGGAACTATGATATAACAACAACACAAAATTAAGAATCCTTATTTATCAAATTATTTGATAGATATTGTTAAATAGTAGAAAGAGCAGTGGTCCTGAAGTTAGCAAGTCCTAGCTTCAGATTCTCCTTCAGACCTTTGCACAAGTATGAACTTGTACAAATCACTTGACTTATGTGGGCCTCAGTTTCCTCATCTGTAAAATGAAAGTATGATACCAGTGACTTCTAACGTTCCTTCACCCCTCAAAATTCATAGTTGTGTGATTTCTAAGAGGCCCTATGTAGTACTCACAGAAAAGAATATTCATGTATGCTTTAGATGATGAGTTGCAAGCTATCAGTGGGCTGGGCCAAATCTCCTTTTTACCATCTCTACCAATCAAAATGCCCAAAGGTCCCCACACTAGTACAGTTATCCCTTCCCCATGGCTAGGATTAGGGATGTGGAACTCACCTGATATGGAAAAGCCCTGTAAAATTTGTTGGTCCTCCCTTTGTACCGAGAAGAACTCAGAATTATTATGATATTAAAAGATGAACTATGTTGATGTTGCATAATACATAATAATGGAATTATGCACATATATCACTACACATATATCATCTTATGCATTTTTGAGTTTCTAAACCTTTTCCGGGTTGTCTATTGGCCTTCACATGTCTTCTGCAGTTTCTACAAAACTCCCCCCAATTCCCATTTAACTTTTTTGCTGACCTGCAATATATATTGAAACCTTAAGGCAGAAGGTCATAAAGTAGAAGAAATATAGTTCTTGAGGGGATGGGGCAAATGATACTATGTCCTAGATTGAGACCACTACGACCACCCTGTGCCAAGATATAAAATCAAAAATTGAGCCATACGTTGCCCTTCTGCTCTGCTCCAAGATGGGATCATTTCAACACCCAACTACACACATCCAGGAGAATTGCTTCCTGGAGACCCAAACCCAAGCACACCTGGAAACCAAAGGCAGATATGGGATATATCAGCCATTTCAGTTATCCCTGCAATACCTTCTGATATTCCTGAAAGAAAAAAAAATACCAGAACCAAGAACACCAAAGTGTGAGCATTGTGTTCTTCTGGTGTTAATAGGATCATATCATATCCTAACAGTTTAGACCTTGAAGGTTGGAGACACCTCTACCCCTTTTCACCTTAGCAAAGCTGGGCATATGGCATTTTCTTCTCAGGGGTGTGTACACAGATGTCAACTTGTTTCCCATATGCTGCAAGCTGGGCGCTCCTCACTCTAAAGCAACATCAGCTCTCTGCTCCTTAGTTTCTTCATCTGTAAAATAAAGGGGCTGGATTTGATGACTTTTAAGATCTCATCTAGCTCTGAACTCTATGATTTTATCCTATGATGTTACCCATTTATGACATGCCCTTTTCCTGCCACACTAGACTGTTAAGACGGGCATTCAAAGACTCTGAGCTCTTTTCTGTAAAGGAGTGTCTATCTACCAGGGATTCAATCTAACAATGTTCTCCTGTTAGCAGGCGTTGGCTTCTCACTGCCACATCATAGTATATGGCACAAGGATAGTGAGCTCATGCCCAGAAAAATAACTCTGGGAGATGACTAAAAACCATTACATTAAATTCCCAATCCCTATATTTATGCACACATGCATTTTTGATTTCCTTCACAAGCTAATTGTACAATAATTCAGAGTCTGATTCTTTTTGTACAGCAAAATAATGTTTTGGTCATGTATACTTATTGTGTATCTAAGTTATATTTTAATATATTTAACATCTACTGGTCATCCTGCCATTTAGGGGAGGG
The DNA here is from genome assembly GCF_902635505.1 of Sarcophilus harrisii. Taxonomy (NCBI): domain Eukaryota; kingdom Metazoa; phylum Chordata; class Mammalia; order Dasyuromorphia; family Dasyuridae; genus Sarcophilus; species Sarcophilus harrisii. The sequence continues at coordinate 493,727,458 of NC_045428.1, forward strand.
GGTGGGGGGGTAAGAGGTGAAAAATTGGAACAAGAGGTTTGGCAATTGTTAATGCTGTAAAGTTACCCATGTATATATCCTGTAAATAAAAGGCTATTAAATAAAAATTTTTTTAAAAAAATGAAAAAAAAAAAAAAAGGATAGTGAGCTCACCTCAGAATCACAAATGCTATGGTTCAAAACCCACTTTAGTCAGTCATTCAACAAACACAGATGGCAGAGATTTTTTAGGTGCTATTCTTTAGCAGTAAGAAAAAGAAAAAAGGAACCAATACTTTGGAAAAAAGGAACAAAAAGGAACAAAAACCTAAAACTATTTTAGGGTTTAATTTATATGCCAGGTCCCATAGTCCATAGAAAGATTTTTAATCCATCTAGCCTGTGCAAATTTAGCCTCTGTCAGAGAATGTCTCCAATTAAATTCTTTGTTGTCAAGGTCTTGGGATCATGGTGGGAAAAAAAGACAAAAAAAAAAAAAAAATCCCCAAGAAGCCAGGTTACCAAATAGAGTTCCCAGGAGTTCATGTTAACCCTTCTTTCTCCTTTCCTCTTCCTTCCCTCCTTCCTTTGCTTCCCCTCCCTTGCTTCCTTTCCTCCTTCCTTTTTTCCTCCCTCCCTTCCTTCTTCCTTCTTTCTTTTCTTCCTTCCTCTCTTCCTTCTTCTTTCCTTCCTTCTTCCCTCCCTTTCTTTCTCCCTCCCTCCCTTCCTCCTTTCTTTCTTCCTGCGTGCCTTCCTCCTCCAGAAAATACGAATAACAGTTCACTCAGATCTCAAGATTATAGACCATCAAAGATAGGAAGAAACATATCTGGCTCAACCACCTTATTTTCCAAAAGAAAATACACCAAAATCCAAAGAGATAAAGCGCTTAAGATTACACAAGTTGTGTGGAAGAGGAAGGAATTTGTGACCAAAGATGAACTAGAGATCATTATTGATCACAAAATAGAAAATTTTGATTATATCAAATTAAAAAGCCTTTGTACAAACAAAATTAATGCAAACAAGATTAGAAGGGAAGCAACAAATTAGGAAAATATTTTCACAATTAAAGTTTCTGATAAAGGCCTCATTTCCAAAATATATAGAGAATTGACTCTAATTTATAAGAAATCAAGCCATTCTCCAATTGATAAATGGTCAAATATAGTTCTTGAGGGGGTGGGGCAAATGATACTATGTCCTAGATTGAGACCACTACGATCACCCTGTACCAAGATATAAAATCAAAAATTGAGCCATACATTGCCCTTCTGCTCTGCTCCAAGATTTTCAGACAATTTTCAGATGATGAAATTGAAACTATTTCCACTCATGTGAAAGTGTTCCATATCACTATTGATCAGAGAAATGCAAATTAAGACAACTCTGAGATACCACTACACACCTGTCAGATTGGCTAAGATCACAGAAAAAAATAATGATGAATATTGGAGGGGATGTGGGAAAACTGGGAAACTGATGCATTGTTAGGGGAGTTGTGAACAAATCCAACCATTCTGGAGAGCAATCTGGAATTATGCCCAAAAAGTTATTAATCTGTGCATACCCTTTGATCCAGCAGTGCTACTACTGGGCTTATATCCCAAAGAGATACTAAAGAAGAGAAAAGGACCTGTATGTGCCAAACTCTTTGTGGCAGCTCTCTTTGTAGTGACCAGAAACTGGAAAATGAATGGATGCCCATCAATTAGAGAATGGTTAGGTAAATTGTGGTATATGAATGTTATGGAATCTTATTGTTCTGTAAGAAATGACCAGCAGGATGAATACAGAGAGGCTTGGAGAGACTTAGATGAACTGATGCTAAGTGAAATGAGCAGAACCAGGAGATCATTATATACTTCAACAACGATACAGTATGAGGATGTATTCTGATGGAAGTGGATTTCTTCGACAAAGAGAAGATCTAATTCAGTTCCAATTGATCAATGATGGACAGAAGTAGCTACACCCAGAGAAAGAATACTGGGAAATGAATGTAAACTGTTCACATTTTGTTTTTCTTCTCGGGTTTTTTTACCTTCTGAATCCAATTCTCCCTGTGCAACATGAAAACTGTTCAGTTCTGCACACATATATTGTATCTAGGATATACTGCGACATATTTAACACGTATAGGAGTGTTTGCCATCTGGGGGAGGGGAAAAGTCGAACAGAAGTGAGTGCAAGGGATAATGTTGTAAAAAATTACCCAGGCATGGGTTATGTCAATTAAAAGTTATAATTATTTTTAAAAATTACACAAGTTGTATGCAGATGAGCCAATATCTGAGCCATTTCCTCTAACCATAAAGCACTTTGCTCACAACAATATTATAAGGTGGTTGTGCAAATAGTCAATCCCATCTTACAGATGAGTTGACTGAGGTACAGAAAAGGAATGCAACTTCCCCTCAGTCAAATGTCTGGTGAACCTCAGAACTTGGTCTGAAACTTCAATCTCAAGGCCCTTGTATTTTCTGGTATATGTTTTTTCTCAAAAAGCACTGGAAATGCCAGTTGTTTCAAAGGCTTTCTCCTGCACCCTGACCCTCACCCCCAGCCCAATTGTCCCTTAGAGAAATCTGATGACTCTCCCAAACACACACTTATATTTGGGAGATAGCCCAAGGGAGGCTGATTCCTAAGAGCTTTCATAGAGTTTTTCTAGTTATTTTAACCAAAGTAGAATAAAACCCTAGGGGCTGCATGGCTTCCTTCACCCTTTACCCCCAGTGTGATAACTTAATTACTAGAACATATGCCTGTCCTCTCTCCTCCCGCCCCATTCCCCTTGCATTTTCTCCCCCACCCCTACCCATTGCTCTTCTCCTCCTCTTTCAAGAGGGCTGGCAGAAATTGTCAGGGAGTTGATCAGATTTATTCAATTTGGATTTAACAGACCTGGGACTCCTATTTCTCCTTCAGGTTCATAAGGTTTTTGATTCCATTTACAGGTTTATTCATTTATCAGATATTCGTTTCAATTCACTTTAAACATCAGGAGCAGGGAGATGAGTTCAGGGGAGACGTGGATCATTTCTGGCTCACATTCATTTGAGAACCACGTGGCTCCCAGCAGCAAGGCTGGGCTGGGGAGAATGTTAAAGGGATGGGCCACTAAGGAAATGTAAATGTGCCCAGAAAAAGGAGCAGAAAGGAGCTGCATTACTGGGGGGACTGAGGTCGTTCTCTTGGGGGCACTTGTAGGAATCCCCTGGCTAAGAGTCATTGTCATTTCATGACTACAGAAGACTATCTTTCTTGCCCATTGAGTATACCTGAACTGAATTTTCTTTCTGCTAAAATAGCACTAATAGGTGAGAAACTCTGGGCTTTGCTGATCTGACAACCCCATGGAGGGAAATTTCTTTTACTCTTTTACTGCACTAACACCTGATATTGTCAGAGAAATAAAAAAAATCTTTGGCTCGCTATGGATTTCCTTAACCATCCAAATGCAAGGTCATCTCAACCCTCCTGCCTTTAGTATTCTACCCCCGACCCTCTTTTCTCTTACCTCAGAGAGTGCTCCTGGGCCATCAAAGATAGTCCAGTGGTCTCTTAAACTATTTTCATTGTCACACTCCCTTCTCCTTTCTTAGGAAACCAGTCACCATTCTCTGAAAACTGACCTTCAGAGCCCTGAATATTATCATCAAATCCAACTTCAGTCTTCTCTTCTAGGAGAGAAACAACCCTAACTCCCTTCCCCATCCACATATATCTCCCTTGATAAGTCCTAGCAAACATTGTTTCAATAGGAAAAAAACTAAATTAAATGGAGTTATCCATGGTGACAAGCCATTAAATGACAGTAAACCTGTCCATAAGAGTTATAACTCATAAATCAAGAGTTATTAGACCAAGGAGACCATCCAATGTGTTCATTTTTTGCAACTGAGGAAACAAAATTTTCCAGGAATTCAAATAACTTGTCCAAGGTCACACAGATAGTAAATATTAGAAGTGGGATCTGAACACAGACCCTTGGATTTTAGATTTGGTACTTTTCCCTCTGAACTATGCTTCAGGGACAAAACGAAGAGCTAAACTCATGTCCTATGACCCCAAATCCTTCTTTTACTCCTCTCTTCAGTGGTCCTCTTGGCTTTCCACTTGTTATGTGTCTCCTGGCTGAAAAGTGTACTATGATGCCATAAAATGTGGTCTGCCCAGGAGAAAAAAAAATCGGAAGCTGTTCCCATAATTGCCCCTAATGGCTTTGCCATTTTTCAGTCCATACCCTGGTTCTGCGATGACATGCATGGACGTTTCCTTTGGTGCCAGGGTCCTGGTACCCAGGATCTCTTGGGCAGGCATCAGAATGTTGTAAGGAGTGGAGATTCCTCTGAAAATCCTTATCTGCCCAGAGCATCCTTGTTTCAGAGAAAGGCATGGAGCCTAGGTGAAGCCCAGCAGGTAGGGGTAGCTGGGGGCCAGCTCCCTACTAAGCTGTCTCAGAGGCTCCATTATCATTCTAGCTCCTCTGCTAGCTGTTGGCGGGCTGTCGTTTTTTTACCTTACATGGAAGGGGGGCCTGGGGCTTGGAGAAGCTTCAGATTTTTTGACAAGGTGACACGAACAGAGAGACAATAACTACATCCACTTTCTCCACTAATCTCAACTCTCTCTCTCTCTCTCTCTCTCTCTCTCTCTCTCTCTCTCTCTCTCTCTCTGTGTGTGTGTGTGTGTGTGTGTGTGTTTCTGTCTATGTTTCTCTCTTTCTCTGTTTATCTATCTCTGTCCATCTTTCTCTTTCTTTGTCTCTCTCTCTTTCCTCCCTTCTTTATCCCCCTCTCCATTTCCTCTTTCTAGCTCTGTCCCTTTCTCTTTCCTTTTTCATTCCCTTCTTCCTTCCTTTCTTTCTCCCTTTCTTCATCCCTCCCTACCTCCCTTCCTTGTTCCTTCCATATTACCTCTCCCCTCCCTCCCTTCCTTCCTTCCTTCCTTCCTTCCTTCCTTCCTTTCTTCCTTCCTTCCTTCTTTCTTTCCTTCCCACCTTCCTTTCTGTCTTTTTCTTTGTCAGTATCTGTCTCTTTCTTTAGCTACTTCTGTCTCTCCATCACCACTCCCCTCTTTCCTCTTCCTTCCCAAATCTATTTTGTTTTTCCCTAGAAGAGGAGACCCTATTGGATCCTCTAGCTTTCCTCTTATTGCCTAGAGAAACTTAAATAACTTTTAGCATATACAGTAAGATCAAGTGACAGGACTGAGAAAGGTCAACATTGTCCCTAGCAACACCTTCCCTGACATCTTCCTTAACCACACAGAGCCTTGATTTTCTTATCTAGAAAGCCAAGGTTAAAATCCTTCTCAATCCTCTCTGTCAGTCTATGAGCTAAGGAAGGTGAAGGGGTGGGGCAAGCTACTGTCTTGAGTGTTATGACTTCTGGAAAGATCATGGATCACGGATCACCAAATATGAACACTTCAGGGAACCCTGTGACCCCACCCTCTCATTCCACAAATGAAAAATTGAGGTCCTGACTTTTCTCCACTTAGATCTCTTTAGGGGTGGGCTCCCCTATTCAGCGAGGTCTTCGCAGGGACTGTATATATAAAACACAAATAGCTGCCTATTCTTAATGACCCTACTATGGAATGAGAGAGTAATAATAAGCACTTTCTGGCTATCCTTTCAGTAACAAATATCCAGGAAATGAAAAGAAGATTGAAAACAGGAGATTAGGCCTTAGGAAGAATTTGTCATGTGACTCAAACTATAATGTGTAAATTGTCGTAGAAAGAATGCCAGGAGCCTGAGTTCTATCACAAACTAGCTACTTTGGGACAATTAATTTAACTCCTCTGGAGCTCAATTTCTTCATCAGAAAAGCAGGTATGATACCTATGAAAATCATAAAGGTAAAGCTAAAAGAGATTTTGAAGACCATCTATTACAACCCTCTTCTATTTCAGGTGAGTAACGTGAGGGCTGAGAGGTGAAATAATTTGGTCAATGCCATTCAATAGGAAGAGTTAGAAATGAGATTCAAACCCGGGCCCTCACATTCCAAGTCTGATGTACTTTTCACTGTTCCACATGGTATATGGCTCAAATAATTATAAGTAAAAGTCCTCTGAAAAGTATATCATTCTGTAATCATAGAAGTTATTGTTGTTCAGTCCTTTCAGTCCTAATGCAGGCTGAGGTCTAGGTAAGGGGCCTGAAAGTTACCTTGTGAGGAGCCCCATATTCTCCCTCAAGAGGCAGAGGTGGGGTACATAATCACAAATGACAGTTACTTGAGTGTCTTTATGCACAGTCTCAGAGAGTAACACCTTTGCAGCAAGACTGGAGGCAACAGAATGGTCCCACTGCTGAAAGAGTCCATGATGACTAGCAGTCAAGAGACCTAACTTTAGGCCTGACCAGTTAATAAGTAACGCAGTTAGAAACTGGGAAAATTACAGAACCCCTCTGGGACTCAGCATCCTCATCTGTAAAAAGCAGAGTAGAGTAGTGAAGCTTCCAGGATCCCTTCCAGACCTAAGATGCCATGATTCCATCCTGCTTGCTGTACCTCCATCATGGACTCATTCCTTAGGATGAAATGCCACTTTGTTCTCCTATTCTCTTTTTTAAAATAAAAATATTTTCAAAGGAAGGGTAAGCATGACGGGCTTAAATGTGTATTTGGGGAAATCCTGGAGCAACATGAACATCCTTAGTGGGGTAATAAAAGAGAAGAAGAGAAAGAAAGGACATAGAGAGGTCCGAAGTAGGTTTTAATGACAAAATACCACCTTTTTTCTGGCTCAGGGCTAGTTTTAAGTAGACTTTTGGCACCTGAGGAGTCTGGCCACAGGACAGGAAGAAGTTGAGTTGAATATAAAGCATATCCTAAAAAAAATGCTGGGGGCCGTATTGAAGGTTTCATCCTTTCTAACTCATCCCAATTTACTTACATGTGTTCAACAGTAGGGAAAGAGGGGTAGAGATTTAACATGGAAATTAGGAAGCTATGCCAGGGTATTACTATTAGTAATATCATTAAAAATCTATCTTTCTATAGTTATTTTATTTTAGTATATCATTTAGTATTTTATTATAGTATTTATTGCCAGTGAAATATCCTCCTAAAAAGATAATGAATATAGCATTATCCCCATTTTACAGATAAGATCCACAAAAATTAAATAACTAGCCTTGATCTAAGCAGCTGGCAAATTCAAATGTCATCCCCTGAACTAGTTTTGTGACCCCAAGTCCACTACAGTTTCCACTATACCATGTGGCCCCTGAATGGCCCCGTCTTCTTCTGAAGGAGCAACATAGTTTGGGGGAGGGAAAGAAAGGGAAATCAAGCTTGAGTGAAGCTACAGTGAAGAGCCCCCAGGGCAGGGTCAGCTCCAAGGAACCAAGCCGGTGTAGTGCCTGGCTCAGGCTATCAGACACTGCCACAGCAGGGCACTGCAAATGACTTTATAGTTATTGTTCCTCAAATTGGACACCCCCTTGGAGCTCACATAATATGAGATGAAACAGCCTGCAGGAGGCTGCAGGGAAATGGAACACTGATGGAGGGGACTTTTTATTTTTTTCCCGTAGGAGAAATGCTCCAGACACCACTCCCCCTTCCTCCTCCTCATCTCTTCTCCCTCCCCACCTTTCCTAATCTCCAGTGCTGTCTCAGATTCTCCAAGTGTTGTTATTTAGAAAGGTTCAGGATGTCTCAGGCATTGAAACAAACCACCGCCCTCAAACATCTGCCCCTATAATTAGAGAGGGAAGATCTTGCATTTTTAAGGGGGAAGGTAATGGGGAAAATTTGTACGTTTGTGATTGTGTAGGTATGTGTGTATTATTACATTTATTCAACAAACATTAACTAGAGCCTATTACGTGGAAGGTTCTGCTCCGGTGCACGTCTGTCTGTATGGATAGGAATGCATTTCTACATGAATGTTATATATGTACATAATCCACATTACATCATGTGTAGCTGTGCACGCGCCATCTGTGTTGTGCCTTACAAACCCTGTTTTTCATGTGTCTCTATCCTTTGTATTTATGCATGCTTGTATATGCATGTCATTCTATGTGCATCTCTGTTAAGTACTACGTGCCCTAAATAACTGCACAGATATTTATTGGGAGCCTACTATATGCAAGGTTCTAATACAAGTGTTTGTGTGCTTGCTTTATGCATTTGTGCCCGTATGTGTAGTACGGACATATTATGCGAGCTACTGTTTGCAGGTGTGTGTATATTGTGTAGGTAAGTCATTGTATATGCTGTGGGTGTACAGAGGGAGAGCACATCTTCCCAAGGCAGTCTGGGCTCAGCCTCGCAGCTCTGTGTTTCACTATTTCAGCATGGGCAAAGCCTGATCATTTCTATCAGCTGGAGATATAATTTGCTGTCTCTTGGAATCACAGAGCCCCCATCCACGTGTGGGGATCCAGCCGAGGAGAAGTGTCTGGGAAAGGGACAGAGGAGAGGGGGAGATGGAGAGAGAGTGCAGGTAACAGCAGCGCAAACAAACAAGAACCTTTCAGACAAGGAGAAGAGATGGAGCCACACGGAACAAATGAGGAAGCAGAGGGAGGGCTGGCTCTGAGAGGAGGCAGGCCCCTGGGAAAGGGAGTCAAGGAGAAGGAAGTCAGAGGCCCTTCCCCACAGCTCTGCAGTGATGAGCAAGAGATTTTTATTACATTCTAAGCAATTCAGACCCCCAGCCCACTTTAAATTTCATAAAACAGTTAACCTTTTAGAAAAGTTCTCCAGAGTCTGGGAGATGGGGGAAATCCCTTAGCATAAATGTCTGGATCTGGGCGTGTTGAGTTTCAAATGCATGGTCTCATTAATACATGGTCCTCACAGAGCCCCATGAAGAGTACATATTCGGGGGTGGGGCACCTAATAGAAGGGGGACTTGAGGCCTTTTACCTAAACAAGTTTGATTCAGTCTAAATAGGGAAACACGCGTTTTTAGACATTTAGACGCCACCCCCTTCTTGGGATCATAAAGGTCCAGTCTCTGCCTGGGAAGCTGGTGCTAGTGAGTGGATGAATAAGTAGAAAACAGTCCATTATTAATGACATTCTGTGTGTGACCCCTGTGTACAGAGCCGTTTATGATTTATCGTAGAACTATAAAAGGCTGGGGATGGAAGTGATAAGGAAAGGTCATCTCATTTATCGCCCTGTATCCAGGCAGATCCACACCTAAATAATCTAACAGTTGATAATCACCCCATCTTGGAAGATTCCCCTCCCAGAAAAAGGTGAGGCATAGAATCTTTCTGTCACGTATCCATCAATGCCAGGAAGTTCTTACAATTCCCCATGCTTTATGATTGTGATTACAAAGGAAAACATCATGTTACTGTTTATAATTTAACACTAATGGAACAGCAGAATGTCCTAAGTGTAAAGCACCAGGATGTATTTGCCATCGTTCCCCTTTCCACTTGCTTCAGATCTAGGTCCATGGCCTTTTCCAGATGGTCTCCACTATTTTATTTAGAACAATGTGCTGATACATTTAAGAAATTTGAACTGAAATTTCATTACTATAGAGAATTCCTGAGGAAGAAACTCCTCCTAGCAATGTAGGTCAGCACTTATATGTAAAAATGTGATTTGTATACATATTTATCCATATACATGTGTGTGTGTTTGTACACATGTGCACATGCATACATTATTTATATATGTATATACATATATACATACAAAATTGATGGCTATAAAAAAATCATCTGGTGTATTAAGGGTCTAAATGATTTACCCACCATCAGAGACAAGTCTTCTTGACTCAGAAGTCAGTTCTTTATTCTCTACACCTCATTGTCTCTTAGTATATCAAGAAGAAAAGCTGTTGAGACCGTAAGAGGGATTAAGATTGGAACCATACAAGACCAAACAAGAAAAATGATGAAACCCTCATATGGATAACTGTGGGTGGCTACCTAGCCTTACACAAACAGAAAATCCAATAAATCTTTGTTGAATAAATGAATGACTAGGTTTCCTGTTGATTATCAAGAATGGGTCCCCATAAACATGCTTGCCATGGATGTTTTAAGAATTATAAGACAGGGAAATGACCTGGGTGGCCATTGGAGTTCCTCTTTGAGTGTGGCGATATTTCAGGAGGACTTGAAGAAGCATATCACTGGAAAATGAAGACGTGGAATGGGAAGAGGTTGACTCTGAGGTCAAAGTTTCTGAATTCAAATCTTTCTGTGTGACTTTGGCCTTTCACATCTTTAAATGAGGGATTTGAATTGTATAATGTCTAAGGATCCTTAAAGCTCTAGATCTGGGATCTCCAACAAATCAACATAAAGGGAAGAAACATGACTGATGGATATTGGGTCAGTGGAAAGAGCCTTAAAGAGTTATTAAAACCTACCTCTAATTAGTACCAATTAGGAGTGACCTTAGATATGTCACGTTCTTCCTAGATCTATTTCCTTATCTGTAAAATGAAAGCAACCAACTAGATAATTTCTAAGGTCTCTTCTACTTCTGATATCCCATGACTCTAGGAACTTCTCTGCTGATATCACAACTTCTCTGGACACCTGCCTATCTCTCCATATTGGATGTGGAATTCAATGTCATCAGGGAATTAACATGGGGATAAACAAGGGCCTGTCAGTTGTCCCGACCCTTCAGAAAGAGTTGGAAATGAGCCGACTCCAGATCCCAAGACGCCTGATTCCAATGACAATCGATGACATCTCCCGGAAACAAAATGGGGAGGGGTAGGGGGGTGCTCTAAATCACGTGCAGATTACAGTCGTTCTGTTTGCCTTTTCCGCTGCAGATCCGATGATTTAAATTAGGTCTCGATTCTTGTTTAAATTATAGTTTACTGTTCTGCACCCCGCTCAGAAGTGAATTACCTTAAGCAGCGGTATTAATAACATGGTTATAATTAAGCCTCATTACTGCAGGCAGTTTGCTGAAACAAATTGCTTCTTCATTATTATTATAGCACCTTTGGTAAAAAGACATTTCCCCAGAATGCGACCTTGATGCTTTATATAGTAAAAGGGGAGATGTGATAGAGATGTAAGGATGAATTAGCATCTTTTGCCTTCTCTATCCGGCTCATTAAAAGGAAGAGAACGCAAGTCAAAACCAAGCAGCCTTGATGGCAATTTTAATCTGTATGAAATGGATAATGAATAGGTTTGAACTTTCTGCGACATTTTTGTAATGGTGTTTTATTTATATGATGCAACTATCCGAAAAAATAAATAAATAAAGAGCTGTACAGGAGAGACAAGCAAAGCCAGGGAGGTTCCCACAGACAACCAATAGCTCTGAACCCGCGTCTTGTTATCATCAATTGGTTTGAGATTTTCCGGCTCAGAGCCAGTTACACTGGAGATCCATCTGTTTATTCTAATTCTGCTATCATACCTGGGCCTTCAGGACTGAGGAAAGAGAGTTGGGGAGGTAAAAGAAATGACCTAGAAATGGAACACACCCAGTTAAAAATGTGTGTAAAACACTGTGAGTTTATTCAGCCCTGTAAAGATATCTCCCATTTTTGTTTGAATCTTTGGCCATCCTTTTGAGATCTACCTGTCTTGATCTTGACCCCCATTTTCTTACTCCCATCCCCGCTCCTTAAAGAAAAACTGAAAAGCTAGGTTCGGACAGAGTAGCTGTAGGGCCAAAGGCCATTGGCAAGGTCATTTCCTGTTTTGATTTTTAATTACTCTTTGTGGTGATAATTAAGATTCTTAAAACTAATTTTGTTTGGCGATTTACTTTCTGTGTAATTAGATGTGCAGATTAGACTGCACTTTTCCTACTTTTCCTAGAAAGAGGCTTTCCCCCACAGGTGGGAAGTTGAGCTCACACACAAAGCCTCCCTTGCCACTGCAGGAGGCGTTTACAAGCACTATTGTACGGTGAGTCCCATTTCTCAGATGCAATGACCTAGGATTCTCATTGGATAAGGGAGTCCTCACTGGGCACCTTGCTGTCTCTCGCTTTTCCATTTTGTACCTCACTCCTGACAGGGGCTAATCCATCTCTCCTGACTTTATCTCCAGCTGGAGACACGCAAACCAGGGCAGGCAGCAGTGCCATAAAGACTCTCTTTATTGGCGTGCCATGTTTCTGTCACACACGCTGCCCCAACAGAACATGCTGGCATAATCAGTGGAATAAATCCTCTGCCACGAGCATGCACCCATCTACAAGTGCACGTGCGTGCGAGCTCTCACACAGGTTTGCCTTCCTCACCCCCATTTCTAAGACGGGTGGGGACCAACTACAGCTGGCTAACTTTGCACTCAGCCCCTCTGCCCATCCTCCTAGCCAAGGACAATAACCAGCAATCACACAGGCTGAGACCAGTCTGAAGCTGTTTTACTCTTAATACCTTAAAACCACACCAAGATTTTTGGGACAGCCGGTATAGCCTTTCGAGCAAAGCACTTTACATATGTCATCAAAGCCAGGTCATGCTATCTGCTCCCCAGAGAGCAAGGCCAGAGGCAGTGGATCCCAAAGAAAATTCAGGATAAATCTTGACAGTCTGGTAACCTCAAACCCCTCCAGGCTCCCTCTTTTCCCTCCACTTCTTCTCCTTGATTTTTCTTCTTGCTATAGCAAAGCAGTGTCTGTATTACATAAAGGGCAATAACTCAGCCTTAAGGAAGCTCTGGGAAAGGTCAGTTACCTAGCCAAGGGATTTTATTCATCATTCAAAATTCTCTCAGGAATTGGCAGACCTATTGGAAGAGACCTTAAGGCCCAGGCCTCTAGATCCTTCTGCAGTTCCGATGCTGTGTTCAGGCCAGCACCTTAATGAGAATCAAAGATATGCACAACTCCATGACCAGGACACATAGCGAGCCTGGGAAAATTATGGCCCCTGGCCATTCACCTGGCATCCCCATGACTCAGCATGGGTGAGTGGGTCATGTGCCAACCCCTTAGGTGCCCCTCAGTTCCTCTTGTCTTATCTAGGAAGGTAGAAAGTGACAAATCAGTGTTCCTTGGCTCCTGTTCTGTGGTCAACAGAGAAATGTGGAAATAGGAAGTGTGGTTATCCTTATTTAGAAAAAGAAAAAAAATTAGAACAGTCAGGCACATCGCAGTTCTTCTCAGTAGCCACACATGCATTGTTGTCATTCACAAATTTGTCTTAACCTTTTTTGAATCCATTTATATCTCCTACTAGTACCTCCTCCTGGGGTAATGAGTTCCATAAGCTTATTGCCTGCTGTGTAAAGGGACCCTTACTTTTATTAGTCCCAAACTTACTTTGTTTGAATTTCAAAAGCTCCCTTCTCCTACCTCTGTCATGTAGGATTTAGTGAACAAGTTCATATTCTCCTTTTAACATCATTAATACATGTTAATAGATGGAGGAAAAAGAGGGAGTGAGAAAGAGAGAGGGAGAGAGACAGAGACAAAGACAGAAATAGTGAGAGAGACACACAGAGACAGAAAGAGAGAAACACAGAAATAGAGAATTATGTAAGAGATAAGAGACACAGAGAGAGAAAGACACAAATTAAAAAGAGGAGGAAAGAAAGAGGAAGAGGGGGAGGAGGACAAGGAGGAAGAAGAGGGACGGAAGGGGAGAGAGAGAGAGAGAGAGAGAGAGAGAGAGAGAGAGAGAGAGAAGAAGAAGAAGAAGAAGAAGAAGAAGAAGAAGAAGAAGAAGAAGGAGGAGGAGGAGGAGGAGGAGGAGGAAGAGGAGGAGGAGGAGGAGAGAGGGGAAAGGCAGAAAGCGAAAGAGAAATAAAGAGAAATGAAGATAAGAGAGATCAGATAGACAGAAAGAGAGAGATGAGGTAGATAGATCAAAAAAAAAAAAAAAATGAGGCAGACAAGCCAGATAGATGAGGTAGATAGAGATGACATGAGATGTGATAGAGAGAGATGAGATGAAATAGAGAGAGAAATGAGGTCAAGAGAGAGATGAAATGGAGATGAGGTAGAGGGAGGGACAGAGAAAGAGAGAGGAAGAAAGGGAAGAAGGGAGAAAGGGAGGAAAAGAGAGAGCCAGAGAGAAAGACAGAGAGGGGGTGATGGAAGAAGGGAGAGAGGGAAAGAGGGCGGAAGGGAGAGATAAGGAGAGGAGGAGGGAGGGAGAGATGAGATGAGACAGAGACAAAGATGAGATGAGATAGATACTCAGATGAAGCAGACAGACAGAAAGACATATGAAATAAAGAGAAAGAAAGATGAGGGAAAGGGATAAGACAGAAAGACAAACAGACAGATGAGATAAACAGTAAGAGATGAGATTAATAGACAGACAGAAAGTTCTACCCCCTTTTCTAAATATTCTCATTGCTCTTCTCTGGACTTAATCTCTTTTAATTCCTTCTTAAAGTGAAGACAGAGCATCTGTAAGTGAGGAGAGAGTCTACTAGTAAAGTTGTGGCAAAAACATTTTGAAGGAGGATTATGGTAGCACAGAGGACTCTTGTCACAGATATAACTACCTCAAGTTTTTCATCTGTAAAATGGGAATCATAAAACCTCCCTCTCAAGGTTGTCGTGGGGATACAATAAGCAATGTGTAAAGTGCTTGGCATATCAGAAAGCACTGTACAAATGCTAGCTGTTGGGATTATTGCTCATATTAGGATGGGGAGCCCATGGCAGCCACCCGCAGACCTGTGCTCACTGTTGTTCAGCAAGAAGTTGTGATAGGTCCCGTCTGGGGCTTGGGGGTCCTGACCTCCCTAGACAGTCTGGTGTCCCTCGCCCGTCTCAGGGGCTCACCATGGGGGTGGTTGGCTTAGGGCACCAAACCTAGTACGTCATGGTTCCGCCAGACCCAAGGGCTGATCCAGCAGCTGTAGCTTCCTCAGCAGCAGGGACTGTGGGTGCGCTCAGGAGACGCAGTCATCTAAGAAGAGAGGACAGAACTAGGGGACGGCGCTCCAGCAAAGGGGCCCTGTGGGAGGCAGCCACTTGGGCTAAGGAAGGGAGGGGGCAGCTAGCTAGAGCCCTGGGCCTGGAATCAAGAAGACCTGAGTTCAAATCCAGCCTCAGACACTTACTAGCTGTGTGACCCTGGGCAAGTCACTGAACATTATTTGCCTCAGTTTCTTCATTGGTAAAATGAACTGGAGAAGGAAATGACAAACCGCTCCAGTCTTTGTGAAGAAAACTCCAAATAATGTCACAAAGAGTCTGAAACAATTGAACAACAACAATAAGGAAGGGAGCTGGTACACTAGGGCAAAGCCCTGGACATCCTACGCTAGTTATAGATTTGATTACAAGAACGTTATTTGCCAAAGGGCTACTAAACTGTGCATCCCTTTTGGCCCAGCAGTGTTACTTATATCCCAAAGAGATCTTAAAGTAGGGAAAGGGACACACATGTGCAGAAATGTTTGTGGCAGCCTTGTTTGTAGTGGCGAGAAACTGGGCACTGAGTGGATGCCCATCCATTGGAGAATGGTTGAGTAAATTGTGGTATATGAATGTTATGGAATATTATTGTTCTCTAAGAAACAATCAGCAGGATGATTTCAGAGAGGTCTGGAGAGACTTACATGAACTGATGCTGAGTGAAATGAGCAGGACCAGGAGATTATTGTACATGGTAATAGCAAGATTAAATGATGATCAACTCTGATGGACGGGGCTCTTTTCAACAATGAGGCGATTCAGGCTAATTCCAATAGACTTGTGATGGGGAGAGAACCATTTGCATCCAGAGAGAGGACCACGGGGAATGAATGTGGATCATAACATAGTATTTTCATCTTTTTGTGGCTATTTGCTTGCTTTTTTCCCTTTTTCCTTTTTTCCCCCTTTTGATCAGATTTTTCTTGTGAAGCATGATAGATGTGAAAATACATTTGGAAGAATTACACATTTAACCTATATTGGATTACTTGCTTTCTGGGGAGAGGGGGAGTTGCACAGAGGGAGAAAAATTTGGAACACAAAGTTTTGCAAGGGTGAATGTTGAAAACTATCTTTGCATGTATTTTGAAAAACAAGACCTATATTTGAGTAGCAACTTTGTTACTAATTAGCCATGTCTCTGAGTCTCCATTATCCCAGCTGTAATGAGAAAACTAAATAAGCAGTGTCTAAGAAATCTTCTGTTGGTCTGGAATTTTGCTCTGGTTTCAGATAATTTTTGTAAAAGGTAGGGTATTATCCATCTCACACCCATCTCCTTTAACCACTTGTCCCCCACTAACAACACTCTAGGGAAGAGAAAGGGAATAAGCATTTGTATAGTACCTCCTATGTGCCAGGAACCATGCTAAGCCATTTATAGATTTGATGCTCAGTGATTTCTGTTGTGATCCCATTTGGGGTTTTCTTAGGAAAGATGCTGGAGTGAGTTGCCATTTCATTTGAACAAATTAGGAAACTAAGGCAAACAGGGTAAGTGACTTGCTTAGGGTCACACAGCTAGTTCACTTTGAAGGCAGATCTTCCAGGCCCCTGGCCCAGTGCTCTATCCTTGCTGCCTTTATAGTCTAGTATAAATGATCATAGACTGTGAACTGGAAAGGATTTTAGAAGCCATCTCATTCAATTTACTCATTTCAAATATGAGGAAAACAAGAAACAGAAAGGTCAATTACTTGTCCAAAGTCACATGAAATAAGGGGCATGGCCAAGATTTTAATCCACATCCTATGACTCCCCATGAAATACTCTTTCAACATCACATCAAACTACCTTAAATTCTGCCAAGGTGATTACATGCTGCTCCTCACACGTAGGCTCCTCTGGTTCTTATCCTTCTATCTTTGATCTGGCCGTCTCTCAAGACCAGAATGTTGTCTCACCTCACCTTTCCCTCAACATTCAACTCAAGCTCCACTTTCATAAAAGCCCTGTCCTGGTCCCACCAGTTCCTAGAGCCCTCTTCTCTAAGATTACTTTCTATATGTTCTGTTTTGTACTTTTTAGGTACTTAAAAATATAATTTAAATTTATATAATTCAATCATTAAGAGTAGGGACTGTTTTTCTTTGCATCCCAGAATTTTGTATGCCAGTGTCTGGCATATAGCAAGTGTTTAATAAATGATTGTGGGCCACCTGATGACATTAAAAGCTCTTGGATAAGCAACAAAAATAACAATATCCCTGGAACAACTGACTACATCTCCATCAGGAGCTGAGGATGTAGATTCAGGACTTAAGAGTCCAGCAGAAAAGCTTTAACATATTTAGGGATACTGGATCAAGACCTATCCCTTCAAAAGAGAGGGAACAGCTTCCAGTAATCAGAAGCTGTACATAATCATTTAGCCATATATGCTATCTAAACTGGAGCCCACTTTCCCATGGACTTACTATGTACTAGTGGAGAATATATCACAGACTTTTTTGAACAATGTTTTTTTAATACCCACAGTTCTTAATCATACCAATTTAGTAAATCCCCATTTTCGAAAGCTAATTGGCTGACTGACTAGTTGATATCAACTTCTAATTATAAAGGAAGTACACTGGTAGGAATCTGCAAGCTATAGCACTATAAAAACCAGTTCCTAATGAAGCCCTCAGGACTGCCCCAGTAAACAATTCCTAAAACCATGAAGGGAAATAAAGCAACATTCCTTTTGAGACCTAACCTGCTGGTGTTGCTGGAAATTGGGGAAACTGCTCCAGAATATTTATTAAATATGAAATCACAAGTATCTGTTGTAGATATATTGTTTCTGTGAATGTATATTAAGAATGTTATTATAAATAATATATAAATATATTACATAAATATAATGTTATATTATATTAAATAAATAAATATATGTTATACATATTGTATATATTTATCATTTATATATTTGTATTATTAATTAATGTTTTATTATATTGTATGTTAATATATATTTTATATGTAATATGCTATATTATGTAATGTTGCACAAATTATATATATGTGTGTGTGTGTATATACACACACACACACACATATATATATAAATTCACATTAGTTCCAAAGTTGTCTTACTCTCTAAGTGTACTTTTTTTTTTTTTACTATTGTATCACACTATTTTCACACTTGCCGGGTGTTGTCTACTAAAAACTGACAGATCAATGGCTATGGCTTTCTAGTCATATATTTCTTCATCTTATATTTAACTTTGTTGTTGAGTCATTTCAATTTTATCTGACTCTTTGTGACCCCATGAGATTTTCTTAGTAAAGATACTGAGTGGTTTGCCATTTCCTTCTCCATCATTTTACAGATGAGGAAAATGAGGCAAAAAGGCTTAGGTGACTTACCCAGAATCACACTTGAGTTACAAATTTACATTTATTTCCTAATAAATTTTATCTTAATCCAATCCAACATACTATCCCATTGAGATCTGTTGGGATTCTGATTTCAACATCAATATGTCAACTCTCCTAGCTTCCTATCATCTGTATATGTGTCTTTGGGGATGGAATGGGGAGCAGTTGGCCATATACCTTTGATAAATTGATTTCCTCCTAATTCAGATGAATCATAGAAGGTTTGGGTAATAGAGACATGAGGCAATAACAGATTGAAAAAACTGTCAAGGTGTATTTTTTCTTTTTTATCCTCTTCATGGGATATTCAACCTTCATGAAATATGAAGTTCACAATTGGAATTCAAAAGGTAGTTTACCCTTGGTTATCAAAAGACTGGTTACACTTCTACCAACCTTAAAAAGTCAGCTGTGGCACTAGAGTCAGGGCAAGACCAGTGTGTGGATTTTGATTCCTGACAGGATAGAGAAGAGGAACCTGCCTCTGGAGAGAAGAGTATTTTTTGCCTTTTCTAAAGGATTTGAGGCAGAGGGGATTATCTCTCCTCTCCCATTCATATCAGCTCTAGTGATTTACATCAAAGATACTCGCCTAATAAAGAGACACCGAAAACAGCAAATAGCAGAAACAGTCAGCATAGACAAGTGTGACTACAATGACCTAAGGTGCACTGAATCAAGAGGTTATTAGCTCTAGTTGTGGCTAGTAGTGCTGCACAGATAAGTAGGACCAGGTAGCCCCAGTTGAATGACTTGCCAAGCAGAGATAGTGCTGCCTGGGAAAGGATCATGAGGGAATCACTATGAGAAGAGAGATGACAAGTAACTCTCAAACAGTGGAGGTAAGAATTGCTTAGGCATGTGTTCCTATATTTATGCCTCTGAAGTAATCAGTGTAAACATTCAGTCTTCCCACTGACACTGTGTGAAAGTGTGCCCCAGATTAATCAGGAAGATGTTTAGCAACTAATGCTTTTACTATGCCATATTTTAATAATTTTTTTTTAGTTTTTAAAGCCTTTGCTTTCAGCTAAGTATGTTCTACTGGTTGACTATGAAAGGTGAGTACACCAGTAGGGATCTTTGGGCTGTGTAGTTTTAGAAGTAAAATGATCTACAAAATACCTGAAATCTAAGGTCATTATTATCTCATTGGGTTACCAGTTTGCCACTGCCTGTGCAAAATAGATGGTAGAGATGCTACATATATATTTTTATAAGCATACCATCTATTTTTCTATTCAAGTCAATGATAAAAGCCAAGCCCGGAAACTATCCTTTCAGCTGAAGTCAACCCATTAATAACTACTCTTTGGACCCAGTCATTCTAGGGGTAGTCTTTAATGGTTCAAATATCGTGCTCTCCCAACTTTATGCCTCTTCCATTGTTGAGCTCTGGTTCATTTTCTATGTCCAAATCAATTGCCACTTCTTCAGGAAACCTTTGTTCTCTATCAATAAAAACCTTCCCCCCAATCACTCATATCACTTTGTTTCTCTAATGCACTTATGTAATATTGTTTATAGCAATTCAAAAACTGCATATGTGATACAGTAATCATAGTACATAATGTAATATAATGTTATGCTACAGTCTCTTTGAACTGTTCTACCTCAGTTTCCCTGCACTAGGATCCTGAATTGTTCTATCTCAGTTCTGCCTCAATCCCCTTAATTGTAAAAACCTCCCTCTGTTCCATTACCATTTGCTCTAAGGTTATACATTGTCAATGTAAGCAAGATAAGGGGGAGATCAGACTTCCTGGCTCCTGGCTCCTCCTGTCCTCAAGAATTTATGACACTATCCTTCTAAAATATTCCAAAAAATAAGACTATCCCAGATACCTCACTGACATCTTTACTTCGGTTTATTCAGACATCCTGACTCTAGCTTTTAGTAAGAATTTATAGCCTCCCCCCATCCTGACAGAACCAAATGGATGTGTGAAGAAGTTTCCCCGCTTCTTTTCCCTTCCTTTGTTTGTTAAAAAAGGTATATAAGGGATTGGGATTCTCCCATTCATCACTGGATTCTTTGAGATGACAGTCTCATCCAGCCCTGGGACTAACATGGATCCATTGGTCTCAGTATATCTCTCCATTTAATAAACTATTGAATTGGTCTCTAATCTCTGTCTGGCTGGACACTTTGAGATGAGAATCCTGTCCAGTCAATTATGCTCTCCAATTAATAAAATATTAAAAACTCTCTGATCTCTCTCCTGCCTCTGTTTCTCCAGCATTACAATAATATGTAATATGATATAATATTGTACACAGTAGTGTTTTATCACTCTCCTAGATAGTTTTGAGTCTCATATAAACTTATTATCTCCCTTAGAACTTAGCATAGTAACTGAGCACAGAAAAGACTTAATAAACATCAACTTTAATTGAAATGAATTTTTCCTACTACCTTTTCTAAAGATAGGGAACATTTTGCTGACCTTTTTAACCATAGCAACACGTTGGGCCAACATTGTTAGGGAACCGGACTCCCTGCTTCCCAATGCCCTTCCTCATCCTCCCCAGCAGAGAGCAGACCTCACTACTCACAGATGGCCACCCCTCATCTCACCCCTCAGTACTTACAAATAGGACATTTTGATTTATGGAAGGCAGCCATTGTGTGTTTGCTACAGGCACCCAGGTGGCCTTTGAGGCAAAAAGCCACCAAGCCATGGACTGAACTTTTCCCCAGGCCCTTCAGGGTCTTGTCATTTCATTTCTTCCTGAAGGAGCCCATTGTCAGTCTCTTGAATGACTGAGCTTAGCTGGCAATTAAATCACAGTCTCCAAAGGTTACCAGGGAGAAGGTGCTTCTTTCCATTGTTCCATGGAGAGGGAGGCCACACTGAATTGGACCTAACCTTTCCCCAGGGAGGTTAACCCCTTGAGGTTGGGCAGGGCAGTGTAATGGGCCTCTCCCTTCCTTATTGGTCTAGAAAAGTAGGCTGCTGATTATGAATGACCAGGCTTATATAACCAAGCAGAAGTAAAGAATTTGTCTCAAAAAATAAAGATATTTGGGATTAGAATTGGGGTGGGTCAGGGTAAATAGAGTCAACTCTTGGTTAGGCTCTGAGTGTCCAAATGATGGATGATCTTGCACAATTCTCAACCTTAGCGGCAGCAAATGTAATCTTGGCTTATTCCATATTTGGGATGACTTCTGGGTTTACTTTATCTATTACTGTCCTGAAGCAGTTGTGAGTTCACCCTGAGGTCTGGTATTTTCATAGTTTTTTTTTTTTAATTGTCTGATCCACCTCATAGATCTATGACACCCTGATATTCAAAGCATTAAAATAAGTCACAATTAATTTGTACTGAATGGCACTAAATTCTCAACCCTGAACAAGTAAGGATTTGCATTCAAGAATACAAGGACAATTACAGGTTAGCAGATCTTCTCTCAATATAACCCTCTCTCCTCACATGCCAAACCAGACTCCTCCAGTCTTTTCAATAGCAGCAAGGAGAAAACTATGCAGTGGTTTTCTTTTCATTTCTTTGTATTAAATTTTCAGGTGTTTCAAATAATCACCTTGAGGGACTGGTTGAAAATAATTTTTCTATAGTCTAAGACAATCATCTAAGGAAGTGCTTACCAATAGTCCTTCCCTCTTTTAAAGATAATCACTAAACTGCGCTGACCACTTTCAATCTAGAATTATGAGATAGCACTTTTCAGTAAGAAGCCATGTATTGCTAAAATACATTCTTTCATTATCCTAACTTTTCTAATTCAATAATGGTATTTCATGTACATAATGTATGTAATTTTCCTTTTGTGTAAGTGGTACCTCCATGACTGAGCAATTCAGGAGTAAACTATGTCCCTTACTCACTGCAGGGGGAAAAAAATCCTGTGGTTTCTTGGTTTGTTTTGGTAAAGAGATCTTTCTTTGCTTTCTGTTAAACTAATATAAATCTGAAGTAGAAAAAAAAATTAAAGCAAATGGATGATTCCTTTTACTTAGAGTCATGTATTATCTGCAAGAACCGAATGGATCTGTATCATCTGCTAAATATTATACTAATTGAATTTTTGTATACTCCTCTGAATACTTTATATTTCCACTATTTTATTCTGAAATAACTTGTATAGGAATGAGGATACATGAACACATATTACACATATGTATTTTTGGTGGTCTGGTCTTGTCAGAAATATCCAAGAGACTCACCAATGAACTTGAATTCCTAAAATTAATTTGGTCTCCATCCACTTCTTGCTTGACAAAAATTATAAGCCAAAAGATAAAATGCCTCTAAAAAGTCTCCCCTTTACTCCTCCACTCTGGAATTTCAGATAAGATATTTTTTTCTTCTCAGATTAGGAATAAAAATTGCTATAAGGTTAAAATTTAAGTTTAGCCTCTGATTTTTCAGTTCCATATGTTAAAAGCTTATAGAACCTCATTGTCTTCATAAGAAAGCAAGACCCCTTTCTGTGCTTGAGGAAGGATCAAACTTCCATCCTTGGACGTCTGTGAACATCAAAGAACTACTTTTTAGCTATTAGCTCTTACAACAGCAGAGATTAATATTTTACTAAGGCCAGAGACCATCCCAAGCCTGGAGAAACATGTTCAAACTAGGAGGTACTTTGAGGCTCATTTTTCAGCAACTAGGTACCTGCCCATTTAAGATCAAAAACTAGATGACTACAGTCCTGAATTTAATCCCAATACATTTGACTTCATATAAATAAGTTTTCCACATGGATTATTTTTCATTTTCTAGTGTGGCTATTGACTTATTACAAAAGTATTCACATGAAGAGCTTTTGCTGCTAAATGATAGAAAAGACCAAAAAGTCTCCTCTCTCCCCTTTAACATAAATTCAGGTCCTACTGCCTAAACTCATAGTTTAGAGGAACATGGAAATTTATACCATCCTTATGCTAACACCATTCACAATCATCATAGCACCCTAAAAAGTGAAGATCATGATTTTTTTGATTTTCCAACTTCCCCCTCCCCCCACATCCTGCATCTGGCAAACTCTAACCTTCTACTATTCCCTATATTCAGTGGCAGATACATATTTTTTCAGTCATTTGCAGTTCAACAACTATTTGGGTTTTTTTTGGCAGAGATACTAAAGTGGTTTGTTATTTCCTTCTCTGGTTCATTTTACAGATAAGGAAACTGAGGCAAACAGGGTTAAGTGACTTGTTTACTCAGCTAGCAAGTGTCTGAGGTCAAGTTTGAACTCAAGAAGATGATATACTGAGGAAAAAATCCCTTCTCCTTGCTAACTTTCCTTCTTCTCTCCTCAAAGGAAAATCCCTCTGTATTTTCCTCTATTGCCCAGTTTTGTCTCAGAGTAAAACAAAAGTACACCTCCTTAATAATTCCCTCTCTCCTTACCAACAATCTCTCTTTATCTATTGTGTCTTAACTACAAATTTGCCCAGGTTTCTAACATCTTTAAAAATCTTTCATTTAGTCCTACCATGCCCTCAAGCTATCATCAGACAGCTCTTCTATTTTTTTTTTCAGTCAAATTCCTAAGAGAAAACAATCATCTCTACATATCCTCTTTCCACTCACTTCTCAACACCTTGTAATTTGGCTTCTATCCCAAACCCTAGACTGTTCTCTCAAAGGTTAAAAGGGATCTCTTAATTGCTAAATTCAAAGACCTTTCTAATTCCTCTTCCTTAATTCTGCAGCTTTGGATGATAAGGCCATCCTCCTCCAGCATAAACTCAGCTTCCTAGTTCTCCTTTTACCTAGATGAGCTTTCTTTGTCATTCTCCTTTTGCTAGATTATTATACAGCCTCCCGTCTCAGCATTAACTGTTATTTCTCAAGATTCTATCTTGGACCTTCGGTTATTTCTTCTGTTGGTATTCTTATCAGCTACCACAGGTACAAAGATTTATGCAACTTTAATCCAGCAGTGTCTCTACTGGATCTGTATCCCAAAGAGATGATAAAAAAAAAGGGAAAAGGACACACATGTGCAAAAATGTTTGTAGTGGTGAGGAATTGAAAACTGGGGGGATGTCCATGAGTTGGGGGATGGCTGAATAAGCTATGCAATATTATTGCTCTATAAGAAACAATCAGGAGGCTAATTTCAGAAAGGGCTGGAAGGACTTGATTGATGCTATGTAAAGTGAGTAGAACCAAAAGAACATTGTAAACAGCAATAGCAAGATTATACGATGATCAACTCTGATGGATGTGGCTCTTTTCAACAATCAGGTGATTCAGGCCAATTCCAATAGTCTTATGACGAAGCCATCCACATCCAGAGAGAAGACCATGGGGACTGAATGTGAATTACAACATAGTATTTTCACCTTTTTCGTTGCTGTTGCTGTTTGCTTGCTTGTTTTTTACTTTCTCATTTTTTCTCTTTTGATCTGATTCTTCTTATATAAGATGATAAATGTGGAAATATGTTTAGAAAAAAAAGGATACATACAAATGACTCAAAAATATCCATTCATTGTTGTTGTCTGCTCATGTCTGACTATGACCCCATCTAGGGTTTTCTTTGCAGAGATACAGGAGTGGCTTGCTATTTCCTTTTCCAGTTCATTTTACAGATGAAGAAACTGAGGCAAACAGGGTTAAATGATTTTCCCAGGGTCTTACTGACAATAACTGCCTGAGACTGGATTTGAACTCAGGAAGATGCTTCTTGATTCCAGACCCAGCACTCCATCTACTGTGCCAGAGCTGCCCAAAAAAGTCTTGTGATGAGGTTTGGGAGAGCAAAGATAAAGTGCAAAGAATGTGACAAATCACAATAAGGTAATTCTCTCTGCCAAAAGGTACCTTAATCGATAAGTAAAGGTCACAAACAAAATTCAAATATAATTTTGTGCCATAATTTAGAAAGGGGATTTCAATTTTTATAGACAGAAGGAAAGGGGAGAACTGGAGATCTCTCCAGGGATGTTTTGAAAGAATCGAGGAGGAGTTGGGGAGATACTTGAAGGATAAAATGAGGGAGGAGTTGGAGAAAATGATTGAAGGATAAGGACAAAATCAGGGGAGAGCTGGAGAGACAAAGTAAAGGAAGAGTTGGAAAGATGATCTTAGAGTAGATTTAAGGAATCTTGGTCTTACGGGAAGGACAAACTGGCTTAGTTCCCATCATTCAGTACTAATCCAGCTTCTTAACTATGGTATTATATTGTCAACTGCCTAATGAATTTATCCACTTTGATCTCCCATAGATATCTCAAGTTCATTTTGTCTATAACATAAAATTATTCCTCACCCTTGGGTCCCCTACTTCCACTCTTTCTCCAACTTTCTCTATTTTTGTTAAGGACACCTCTGTTGTTTTAATTATATAAATACAGAACTTTGGTAAGCAGATTGTAAGTATCTTGAGGAGAGGCACTTTTTTTCCAATTTTCTTTGCATTCTCAAAGTCTAGTCCTACTTCCAGTACATATTGACCATGTGACTATGGACAAGTCACCCAACTTCTCAATATTCCCAAGAGAATTTATTTCTCTAAGAGAATATTTATTTTCTAAGAGAATAAATTTATTTACTTCACAACTGAAATCAGATTTCATCAATAATAATAATAATAATAACAACATTCAATCGCCTAGCCTGGCATTCACAATAGTTTCTAATATTATCCTTCCTTTCCAGCCTTATCTAACATTAGCAATATGTATAAATTTGACACTCCAACTAGAGAGCTAGGAACTGTCTTCTATATTTATCTCAAACTTTACTGACTTCTATGTTTTTGGGGTTTTTTTAAATTAATTTATATTCACATATTGAATAGCTTTTATTGTTCTTTTAGCCTTTAAATTATCTTTATTTCCTGCTTCCTTTTCTTATAACAAAGAATAAAAAAAGGGATAAATTTCAACAAAATTAATCAACATGTCAACTAATTCCAATGGTCTCATTGACCCATCTCTGCAAAGAATGGAAAGAGCTGAATGTTTAGACCTCTTTTGCAGAGATAATCTTGGTTATTATACTTTCACCATATTCAATTTCAGGGATTCATTGCTGTTGTTTTTATTTTTATATTGTTGTAGTCATTATTCATATTGTTTTCTTGATTCTGCTTATTTCCTATTTCATCAGTTCATGTAAATATTCTCTGGTATTGATATTCTCCAGATTCACTGTAGACGTCCTTTCTTCACTGGTCCCACCATGAACTTATCAGCATCTCCTCTTTCCAATAATGCAATCTAAATATCATTGGGCCTTTCCTTTTGCTCCCTAACTGAATTTTTTTCTGTTTTTTTTCTCCCAATTAAGAATGTAAACTTCATGAGAGCAGTACCTATTTCACACCAGAAAACATAGTTAAAACAAAGGAAAAAAACTGCTACTTTTTTTCTCTAGTGGATTCCTGAAAACTAAGGTATCCCACAACATAAGTCTTAGATGGAGGATGCTCGCCAATGTGTGCTTGGACAAATACAAAGTTTGGAAATTATCCCAGATGAAGCCCCCACAGTACAACCCCCTTGGCTGGCCTGGCCCGCAAAGGTTGACTGCTACTAGTTCACTCAGGATTCTAATAGATAATGGGATAGGTTTTCTAGTACTGTTGCTTATGAGCCCCAACTGTTGTGTTCCTTTTGATTATAAGACAGTGATCTCCATTTGTTTTCACGAAAGGTTATTTACTAAAATTAGATAGTAGGAACAGTTGGCACAAAATGTTCTTCTAAAGCAAGGGGCAATTCTCACTGAAAATAAAAAAAATTTCCTGGGGAACTTAAGCTCATACTTTAAATACCAAGGTTATGAGGAACATGTAGAAAAGACACAGAGCAAGTGGATACCTCCAGGATATTTCCTGGTTACTAGAAATCTTTTTCTCTCTTCAGACAGTCCTCTTTAAGTTCCCCTTGAGTGTAATTCTCTACTGAACTCCAAGAATCAGTGTTTTTGTAGGGTGTATGGGCCACACTTCCCTCCATCACACAGAGTCATGATACCTGAAGGTTCCACTGTCCTTATACGTTTGGCCAGAGATATTCTACAATTGGAGAAGCTAAGTGACCCAGTAGATAGAGCACTAGGAGGATTCAAATCCAGGCTGGTGTGGCTGTGGGCAAGTCACTTAGCCCTGCTTGCCTCAGTTTCCTCATCTGTAAAATGATCTGGAGAAGGAAATGTCAAACCATTCCAATGTCTTTGCCAAGATACAAAGAAAGAGTCATATACAACTGAGATGACTGAACAACAAATTCTACTATCAGACTTCCTGCCTCAGGACTTGGCCATTTTAAATTGACTTACTATGTTATGTTTAGGTTCAAAGATGTTTCTGATTATTTCCAGCCAATCATAAGATATTTCTCTGTGTGGCACCATCTGTTTTTATCCAGTAATCAAAAGGCTTTATTCCCCTCAAAGTGATTAAGGACTCATTCAACCTAGTTTACATTTCTGATTGATTAATACAGGGCTTTCTCTGATTACATTAATTGGGAACGAGTATAAACCTCTACCCTTATTAAAGTCATAATAAGCACTTAATATGTGTTTTTCCATTCTATACTAGTATCATAGATGCAGAGTAAAAAAGACTCTTAGTGGCCATTGGGTCCAATCCCCTTACTTTATAGTTGACAAAACACATGAAATGTTAAGTGCCTTGTCAAGGGTCACATAGCTAGTAAATATCGGAGGCAGGATTTGAACTCAGCTCTGATTCTGAGACTAGCACTGTACCTATTATGTCACCTAATTGTTTCCATTTTTAATTTAACCTTTATGCCCTTGCATATCTCATGAGATAATATACATAAAAATACTTAGGATGTTTGGTACGTACCAGACACTAAATAAAGATTATCTTTTATTATTGGTAACAATTGGTCATTGCTATTATTACTGGTGGCAGCTGGGTGGTACAGTGGATAGAGGAACCAGCTTGGAGTAAGAGACTCATCTTCATGAATTCAAATCTGATCGCAGACACTTGCTAAGTGACCTTGGACAGATCCCCTAAACATTTGTTCAGCTTTCTCTTCTGCAAAGTGAGCTGGAAAAGCAAAACACTCCCACAGCTGTAAGACCCTGAGCAAGTCATTTAACCCTATTGCTTCAGTTTCCTCATCTGTAAAATCACCTGGAGAAGGAAATGGCAAACCATTCCTTTATCTTTTCTAAGAATACCTTGAGGAAGATCACAGACGGTTGGAAATGACCAGCTGACTCAACAACAACAACACTCTTCTGACAGTTGTTGTTGCTCCTGTTATTATTATCACCATCACCCCATTTCCTAGGTGCAGACTCTGTCACCAAACCCACTCTGCCCATTTTCATCTCTTCACATCCTCCTTGCCCTTCAAGGACCGGGGCAAATAGCATTTCATTCATAAAATGATGATTTTTTCCGTCCTGACCTTGCCTGATATTTTATTAAGCATTTATGATCTATTCTGAATGACACCAATTTGTATAAGTTCCATGAGGGCAAGGACTTTAACTTAGTCATGCTGGTATTCTGCAGCTAACAGCCTTCTGGCTGAGAGTGGGCACTTTACTCTGCATCCCTTTCTATCAGTCTTTCCATGCTTGTCCAATTGAATTGAATTGGTAGCGGTTGTCTGGGTATCCTAGGGAGCTGGGCATTCAAGTTATTCTATTGATGCTCTTAATGAGAGGAAAGCAGACCAGAGAATTAGGGGGTTAGGGTGGAGGTCCCACCTTGGTAATAGAAAGGTGGAAGAAAACTATTATGTATGTATCTCCTCCCCTATCTCCCCTATCTCCGACAATAATTTTAACTATTTTGGCTTTTTTCTCAGAGCATAGAGCAAATTCACCAAAAGAGCAAGTATTCAATGACAAGGTAATTCAGATAGGGCCCAGGCTCCATTAGCTGAAGTTGGTTGTCTGAGAATCCACACCTCATCAATTCCATAAGAAGGATATATTTTAGAGCCCTAAAATAGCCAACATTTCCACATAGTGCTGGGCATCATTAGGGACCCACTTGAAGAAGCACTTCACACAATTTAAACATTATACACATATCTGTTCCCATTGCATCATCATCATCCTTGAGATTTTCAATTGCTGAATTTATTTTAGCTCAGATATGGGAACTCTGACTTTTTCAAACCTCCAGGGTCTGCCTCCCTTGCCCTAGCCTTACCATCATATGTTTGGACCTTCTGGGAGGGTGTAGTAAGATGCTCTTTAAATTACATAATTTCAAGGACACTGATTAAATTTAATATAACATTTATTAAATGCCTTCTATATTCCAGGCAATGTGCTGAGTGATGGAGATACAAAGGCATAAATGATATAATTCCTGACACAGAGGACGAAATCGGTACTCTGTTTATTTGGTTCAAGTCTGTCAACAACAGTTATTAATTATCTAAATACAAGCAACTCTGTTTAGAGAAAGATAGCCAGAAGGGTTCAGGGGTCTGTTTTGTTTGGAAAGATCTTACTGCCCAACATATTTTCTACACAAAATTCAGAGTTCAAAAGACAAAAAAGATAAAATTTCATATTAAAACAGATAAATCCTTAGAATTTAAGATTTTTTTTTGTTTACCAAGTAAAACCATAGTAATATTAATGTTGGGAGCTGAGCAGTGAAGATGTCTTCCTGGAAAATCAAGGTCTGGTTCATCATTTAACAAAAGCGAAGTGAATTAACATCTGATTAACAAAAAGACATTTCTTCTTTAATATTTCCCACTTCAGACTTTCTCTGCAAAGCAGGGAATCTTAATATTCATTTCTGCACATCCATGTAGAAATAATGCTTTTAAATGGGCAGCTACATGACACAGTACATAGACTGCTGTATCTGGAAGTAGGGAGATCTAAGTTCAAATTTGACTGCAGAGTAGCTAAGTGATTCTGGGAAAGTCACTTCATTTCTGTTTGCTTCAGTTTCCTCCTCTGTAAAGTAAGGATAATAATAGCCTCTCCCTGCCAGGGTTGTTCTGAGGATCAAATGAGGTATAAGGGGTTTAGCATAGTATCTGGAACATAGTAAGCACTAGATAAATGTCAGCTATTATTATTATCATCATCATCATCATTAAATGAATAAAACACAAGATTACCAAGGAAACCAATTAAAATGAAATATAATACAAATCTTTAAGAAACAAGTTCACAGGCCACAGGTTAAGAACCCCTGGCAAAGGTGTACTCCAGAGACATCTTAAATCCAAAGATCCTAGATACTTCCCTTATTTTGAATTAAACAAAGACCAGCATTCTTAATTAGGTTACCATTAACAAAAAACAGAAGTTTCTTTGATATCAGGAAGATTATTTCCCATACCCAGTCCCTACCCCTCCTGTTTCTACATATACATACACCTTTGACTTGGGTTGTTTTTTTTTAATATAAGAATAGTTTGATTCAGAGAAAACAAAGAATTTTATTCCAGGGCATTAATTAATGTTTGCTTAATATTTTTTTTAAAAAGTAGAAAGACTTAGTGTGCTTCCACACCACTCTCAGGGAGATTACTGGGGAGGAAACAATATATACACACATGAGTTACTGCAAAATTATGCAAATATATAAAGCATTATTGTGAAGTGAGGTAGCACTAACAACTAGAAGATAGGAAAATCTTCCTGTAGGTGGTACTGGAATCAGTGTTAAAGAGAAACTTGTCCAGTTGTACCCAACTCTTCATGACCCCATTTGGAGTTTTCTGGGCAGAGATACAGGAATGGTTTCCCATTTCCTTCTCCAGTTACATATGAGGAAACTAAGGCAAGCTGGGCCAAGTGACCTGCCCAGGGTCACATAACTAGGAAGTATCTGAGGTCACATTTGAATTCAGGTCTTCATGATTCCCTGCCTAGAGCTCTCTGAGCCATCTAGTGAACCCCAGAGAAGCAAGGGATACCTAAACTTTTAAACATAAATTTTAAAGTCAGATTGTGAAGAAATGCTCTATTAAGCTAAGCTTATACTTTATTTGAGAAGGAATAGAGAGCCATTGAACCTCCTTGGGGAAGGGGAGTAACATGATCAGATCTGCACATCAAACAAATTCATTTTGGTAGATGTTCAGAGAATAGATTGGCAAGAAGAGAAATAGGAAAAGCAAGGAGATGATTAGAAGGCTACATCAATAACAGATGAAAAGTGATGGGTTGTGGTTGTATGAGTAGAGAAAAGTGGACAGATATGAGAAGTGTCATTGAAATGAGAGGATCCAGGGGCATACCAGCTGGGTGGCAGAGTGGATAGGGTACCAGTCCTGAAGTCAGGGGCACCTGAGTTCAATTCAGGCCTCAGATGCTTACCAGCTGTGTGACCCTAATTTGATCTAAAAAGAAAAAAAGAAAAGAAAAAAGAAAAGGACCCTTGGCAACTGTTGATGGGGGAAGTGGGAATGAGGGGGTAAGGAGACAGCGTTTTATAAAAATGACTGAGGAAACTGGTTTAGACAGAAACTAGGTTTAGACCAACACTTCACATCATAAGTCAAAGATTAGCTCCAAAATAATAAATGGCTTCTATATAAAAGAGAAACTTACATATAAAATTAGAGGAGCAAAGAAGAATTTACCTTTGGGATCTAGGGATGGGGGAAGAGTTCATGAACAAACAAGGGCTAGAGAAAATCATAGAAGATAAAAGACAAATTTGACTACATATTAGCTATTGCACAAAAAATTAAATTAGCAAAAATGGAACTAGTTAATTAGAGAACATTTTTGTAGAAACTTTCTCTACTAAATGCCTCGTTTCCAAGATTTATAAGGAATTTTTAGGAAGCTTTTTTTTTACATCAAACTTAAATAGTCTTCTTTGCAATTTCTACTGGTGATTAATGGCTCTTCCATCTGGAGCTAAACAGAACAAGTCCATTCCCTCTTCTAGTAGCAGCTCTTTACATACTTAAAGAAGTTATCATGGACTCCCTCAGGCTTCTTTTCTCTTGGTAAAACATACTCATTTATTTCAACCAATCCTCAGATTGCCATTAACTCAAGGTTCATATTGTCTGCTGTCCTCTGGACATTTTCCAGATTATCACTATCCTCCTGAAAGTGAAGCTTCCAGAACTGAACATAATATTCCAGACAAGATCTGACAAGAGCAGAGTACAGTATGGTTATCACCTCTCTATTCCTGGAAGCTGTGTTCCTCTTAATGGAGTCCAAGATTGCATTAGCTACTTCGGCTGTCACATCATGCTACTGATTCATATTGAGCTTGAAATCCACTAAAACCTCCAGATTCTTTTCACTGCAACTGCTGTCTATCCATTACTCCTTTATCTTATATTTGCGGAGTCATTTTTTGTAGCCAACTTTAAGATTTCACATTTATTTTTATTGGATTTCATTGTGTTATATTCAGCTCAATGCTCTAGCCTTTCAAAATCCTTTTGGATCCTGACTCTGTCATTCTGTGTATTAACTATGCCTAGGCTTCATGTCATCTGCAAATATGGTGAGCATGTATACACATTGTGCCTTTATCTAAGAAATTGATAAAAATTTCAAACAGCAGAGGGTAAAAGCAGATCTCCCTGGAACACTTCACTGAAGACCTCTTGCCACATTAAAACTGAGTCATTAACAATTACTCTTTGAGTTTGGCTAATATGAGTTGTTCTAAATCCATCTCATTCACATCTCTTCATGTTCTCAGCAACAATAGTATGAGATACTTTGTCAAAAGCTTTGCTAAAATCTAGGTAAAATAAATCCACAAAATTTCTCTCATCTACAAATTAAGTAATGTACCCCCAAAAGAGAATGACATTATCTGGGCCATGCTGGGTTTTTGTAATCAATACTTACCTTTATAGATATTTGCCAATCATATCTTAATGATCATTTCAAAAATTTCCCCAATGAAAGAAGTCAAATTTACTGTCCAAAAACTTGCAGATAGTTTTCTTATCTTTTTAAAGATCAGGAAAATATTTCCCTTCTCTATTCTTATAGTACCTCTCCTGTTTTCCAAGATCTCTCAGATAAACATTACAATAATTTTACAATCATAGCTACCATTCTTTCAGTACCTGAGGACATAGTTCACCTAGGTCAGAAAACTACAATTCATAAAGGGCAGATAAAAGCTACTATTTCTTTATTTAGGTTTAGATATCAACTTGATGTTGCTCCTTTTTATTTTATCATTTTCATTACATGGATCATACTCCTTGGCAGAAAAAAAGCAAAATAAATAGGAATTAAGTCTTCTCTTTATTGTCAGCTATCAGCATCTCATCCACCCAAAGCAAAGATCTTATTACTTATTTGACCCCCCTTTTCCCAATAAAACTTTAAAAGTTTCTCATTCTTAGCTCATTCTGTGCTTTGGCATCACTGACACTATTTTTACAAGTTCGAGTCACAATTGCATATCCTTCTGTTACCTGCCCTTGTTTCTATCTTCTGCATGTTTCTTTTTAAAAAAAATTAGGTTGATTTGTGAGATATATATATATATATATATATATATATATATATATATATATATATGTATATATATATATATATATATATACACATTCATTTCTTCATGAAAGTCTTGAAGTTTCATTGCTATGATGCCAGTCCTGTCTTATCAAGGTTTCCATATAGCAGTGATTCAACTCAGTGTTCAATCCTAACCATTATTAGAAGAGGCTTTATAGTCAACCAGCTCTATTGATCTGAGTGAAAATGAAGAGAAAAGAAAGATAATAGTACAGGAACTGATACATTATTTTGAGGGGAAAGTGAATGGACTATCAACAAGAAAATTGAGAAAAAATGTATGTCCAATACCTGATCAGTGATACTGACAAAGGAGAGAAAATGAGCAAACTACTCATAAAAAGATATAATATAGCAAAATTTTCTAGGGAGTAAAGCATAGAAATTCAAAACTCTAAATGAAAAATTAAATCAAGGCAAGAATTTCTTGTCCCCAAGAAATAATAATGGAAAAATAGCAAGAACTTCCAAAACTGTTCAAAAGAGAAATAAGAGAATTAGAAAAAGAGATTTTTTTTAAAAAGGGAATTGTGCAAAAATCATATTTCTCTAAAAAGAAATAGAAATAGGGATGAGGAAATCCTCTGAAATAGCAGATAATTGAAAAAATGACAAATGTAAAAAAAGAAGAAATAAAATGGGGTAGTAGAAAATTTGATAGCAAAAAATCAAAAGAAAACAACATTGGAAGAAGACAGTAGCTTTATATAAAACAAGGTGAGTGACCTTGGATATAGAATGAATAGAATGAATCTAAGGAGTATAGTTCTTCTACCATAGCACATTGAATTAAAAAGACTGAATACCATACTTCAGGAATAATACCACCTACAGTAATATAATCTATAGGTTATTAACAAATGGAAATCCCAAGTTTAAATTTTAAGGTTGTGGTTTCATTGCTCCAATATCAAATAAAAAATATATATAGTAAGAGTGGGAAGAGGAAAGTCCTTCATTTCCATGGAAATAAGAGTTTGAACCATTTAAGAATCTATCTCATTCATGAATAATAATAATTATAAAAAAGGAATTGAAAGCTTCAGTTGTTCCAAAACTCAAAAGATATTTGTATTCTCCATCAAAATAACATTTCCTTCAGGGCTTAAACAAATAATTAATAATAAAAGATGGACATTCAACAAAGAGATAAATTTGAGTTAGCTCTTTAATGGAAAACCAGAAGTTAGCACTATATTTAATATGTAAACATATCAAATAAGAGAAGAATAAGAAAAATAAATAAGTACATTTAACAGGAAAAGACTGAATGATGAAATTAATGTTCTCAGATTTCTAGCAATAGGGGAGGTGACTGGTTAAAAAAATCTTTACATCAACCAAGAGCCAATGAAAAGACAAAAAAGTTAACACATGGGGGCAAAAGATCTAAAGGAATTAAAAATCAGGATAGGAGGAAAAATTAGATTAAAGCTTCTTGTAATAAAAATCATGTTTCCTCATAAGTGAGCCAATATTTTTGTAAGTAGGGTAAGGCTAAGGGAAATCATTCACATGGAAAAAGAGAAGAAAAAAATAATATACACACTGATTACAAACTTGACAACTAAAACAACTTAAATTCATACAAATTTTGATTAAACTTGATGGCCAATCTTGGTTCCAAAGGATAGAAAATGAATTACCTCAATCCCCTTGATAAAGAGTTAGATACTATAGGTACAAAAGATAGCATATTCTAACTAGGCAAATCTACTCATTATATCTACTGACTTCATTTAACTAGTCATCTTAACTTCAAGGGGAGATTTCTTAGTGAATAGTAAATGTGGCATAAAAAGCTAAAAAACATTCATTATAATTTTTAAAATTAATACAATAAAAGGAAACCTTTAGAGACACACAAACATGGGGCGGGGAAGGGGAGGAGGAAGGTAATACAGCACAGAGGGAAATGAATAACCCAGTAAAGACTGATTTGTGATCATACTGGTAAGAAAGAATAATGCTATGAAAGCCAGGGAAGGCAAAATTATGGGGAGGGGATAGAGAGCAAGAAAGAGCAGCAGAGCAGCAGAGGATAGGATCTGTGAATATAGAAACACATTTTGAGGTACAGCAGGGAAATGAGGGATATCAGGGTGAATGACCTCAATCTGTCCATAAAGTAGATAGGGTCATCCGTAGGCTGAGGTTGAGGATAACCCTGAGATTTTTAAGTCAAGAAGTCTGAAACAGCTGCTAAGAAAGTGTGATACTGATTCCACTGGGAAGAGGAAATACTACAAATAAGAATAGGTTACATTTATCTACTATTTAATATTTACAAAGAACTTCATGTACCTTAACTCTTTTGACCAACTATGATATTATAATCTTCATTTAACCTATGAGGAACCTGAGACTTAGAAAAGGAAAGAAGAGTTGCCTAGAATCATCTCAGCTAATTAAATGTCTGAAGATCTGAATCCTTCTTCCTGACTTATAGTCCAGCTCTCGGCAAACTACATCATACTTCCAGGTTGCTATGAACTACTAGCAAGCCAGTGAAATTAGATAACAAGTACTTGTAGGTATCTAGTTAGCATGGTGCTCTGGGAAGTAGGAGTGGAGAATGTGGATGTGGGGAACATCTAAAGTTGAGAATTAACAAGGTATAAGTGGGGGAAGGGACATAATGTTCTATTGAACTGTTCAAGAGTGTGAAGGATATCATCCCATCTGGTCCTCTCCTGCAAATGGCCCCAACTCTCATTCCCATTCTCTCTATTATTTGTAGATGTTCCCTGTCTGCTAGCCTCTTTTTTGATACCTAGAAATGCAGGACTGACTCCCTCATCTTCATTGATCATCTGATAGCTCTCCATTTTCTATCACTCTAATCTCTCCTCCACTTTTTGGATAAAACTCCTCGAGAAAACTGCTTACAGGAGATACTCCTGCTTATTCTCCTCTCAGTCTCTTCTAAAGCAATGTGTCTTCTGACTTCATCATTCAACTGACAAATATAACATCTTTTCTTAATGAAAATCTAGGTGATTTCATCTTTCTTGACCTCTGTGCAACCTTTGATGTCAGTCACCTTCTCTCCTTACAGATTCTCATCTGTCTCGATTTTCATGTCTCTGCTCTCTCCTGGTTCTCCTAGCAGTCTGACCACTGTTTGGTCTATTTTGCTGGCTCTTTCTACATGTCCCACGCATTAATCATGATTGTCCCCCAGGATTCTGTGCTGAGCCTTCTTTTCCCTCCATGATGTCCCACTTGAGCTCTTCAGCTTTCATGGATTCAGTTATCTATTTGGTTGTTTCTCAAAACCATATATCTAGCCCTAGTCTTTCTTCTGCGCTCCAGTCCCACATCGCTGACTGCCTTTTAGACACCTAAAACTGGCTGCCCCATAGATATCTCAAACTCAGCATGTCCAAAACAGAACTCATGTTTCCTCCAAAACCTTTCACTTTCTAAACCTCCTTATTACTATCATTGAAGCTCCCATACTCCTAATCACTCAGGCTCAAACTATTGCATTTCCCTCTGTTCTTCATTATCACTCATCCCATACATCCAATTTATTGTCAAATCTCGTTGTTTTTTACATTTACACCATTTCTTACATACAACCCCCTTTCTCTACTCACACAGCCACTAATTCATAACATCATCACTTGTTCTGACTAATATCTTCTTATTGGCTGCTTTGTCTCTAGTCCAAACCATCCGCCACTCAATTGCTAAAATGACTTTCCTAAAGGGTAAGTCTTCTATTGTCATTTTACTCACTAATTAATAAGGTCAATAGGTCCCTATTACCTGCAAAATCTGTAGGCTATTTAAAGCTCTTCCTATGCTGGCTCTTCTCGCTTGGGTGAATTTCTTACTCTTTACTGTCCTCTATTCACTTTACAATCCAATATGCTGACCACTTTCTGATTCTTAAACACTGCCCTCCAACCCCTGTATCTTACAGGGACATATTCTTAAATTTAGGGTTTAGATCAACTAGTCCATACACCTGTTGTTGCTTTGAATCATTTTAGTCATGTCCAACACTCTCTGACCACATTTGGGATTTTCTTGGCAAAGGTACTGAAGTGCTTTGCCATTTCTTTCTCCAGCTCATTTGACAGATGAGGAAACTGAGGCAGAGTGAAGTGACTTGTCCAAAGTCACATAGCCAGTAAGAGTCTGAAGCTGGATTTGAACTCAGGTCTTCCTGACTCCAGCTCAGTGTTCATTCCACTGTGACATCTAGCTGCCCTAATTTTATTCTTTTAAAAAATGTTTTACTGATGCTTTTTTGTTTTTTATGTCAATTATTTCAAGACATAGATTTCTACTCTTCTCTATACTTTCCACCAGTGAATTTTTTATTGTGACAAAGAAAAAAAAAAGTAAGACTAATAGACACTGGGATCCTTGTCCACCAGTGGAGGGAACATTTCACATTTACAGACCCTTACTTCATTTTACAGGTGAGGAAATTGTAGTACACAAAGTTGAAATGACTTCCCTAATACTACAAAGGTTTAAGAAGCAAAGCTAGGATTCTACTTATTTCAACCTTCTCCTTTCCCAAGGAATTCCAGTTTAGTGTTCATTCTTGGAAAATGAATTTTAAAAAATAAAAAATAATTTTTTTAAGTCCTCAAGAGGCTAGGAGGCCTTCTCCAAAAGCCTAAAAGAGATGGCTGACTCTCTCTCTCCCTTTAATTCCTCCATAATTAGCTCCCCTCCCAAGGAATAGAAAGCATGGAGCAGACCAGGGGAAAAATCCCCTTAAAGTGGAACAATTGGTTTCCTGACAGTTTTGAGTTTCCTGTGTCCCCATTTGCATAGGTAATTGACAGCTTGTTAGCAGCTCATTAAGAAATGTAGGGCTTTTTGTGCCCAACAAAATGGGGAACAAATCCCTCAGAGGAGGAGGGGGAGTTGGACCAGAATTCTGATTTAGAAGCATAGAGACGGTAGACATAGGCACTCCATAGAGTTTTAGCACTTTGTGGGGCCCAGCTTTGAGTAGGACAGCTGCAATCCAAGCTGAAAAGAAAGAATAGTGGGAATAGAGGGGTGGAGACAATGATCCTTGAGGAATTAAATGTAGAGTTAGCCAGAGGTGCATAGGAGCTGAAAGTAGACGCCATTGTATTTCCTGCAATGATGTAGCTTCTGTGCCAAGGAATTGGGTGGTCAGAGAGAGGTGGTCTGGTCATGTATAGAGCATGAGAGTTACCCGAGGCACAGAAGCTCTGTCAGTAACTATACAAGAGCTTAGAAAAAGATCCCCATGCATTGGGGGATCCTGCTGGAGAGATAGGGGTAGAACCCACAGCATGACACCAGATGAGAATTTGGGGGACAGCTACAATCCGGCCAGAGTGAGGGGGCGAGGATGGACCCACCTGAAACTACTCTGCTTGGCAGTTCCAGTGGTCCACTTAATTAGCCCTTAGATACAGCCTTGTTAACTGTTTAGATTCATTCAACAAATCTGTTTCATATATGAAACACTGTGGGTGGGGTGGAGGATGAGGAATACAGAGGAAAATTCAAAATGAAACACAGTCTCATAGATTATTCCATGACCTTGGAGGGAATCTAGAGGTGATCAAGTCCACCTTTGTTTTGTGGATGTGGAAACTGAAGCCCTCAAAGGACAAGTGGCCCTGCCCCAGAATGGCAAAGTTATAAGGATAATCCAAGTAACCTTTTTCCTAATCTGAGACCTTTTCCTCTGTGTCTGTAAACCCTAATTGAAATTATTCTATAAAACTTGTTTTTTAAAAAAGAAAACTATTCAGGCCTTCTAACTCTCAGTATGGTAACTGATTAGCTCAAAGGATGGAGAAAGAAAGCCAGGAAGAAGGTGGAGTATGGGGAGGCATAAAGAGTGTGCAGAGAGATGGGGAAGTTACTTTTCAAAGTTGAATGGTTTTAAGAAGTAAGAAAAATAGGGGCAGCTAGATGGCACAGTGGATAGAGCACCGATCCTGAAGTCAGGAGGACCCTAGTTTAAATCCGGCCTCAGACATTTAATACTTTCTAGCTGTGTGATTCTAGGCAAGTCACTTAACCCCAATTGCCTCAGCAAAAAAAAAAATATGGAAAATATGGAAAAATAGAGATGGCAATGTACTGGGGGTGGAATTGTGAATTGTCTGGAATATAATTTGGAATTATACCCAAAGGATTATAAAACTGTATATAATCTTTGGCCCAGCAAAAGTACTACTAGGTCTAAATCCCAAAGAGATCAAAGGAAAAAGAAAAGTAGGTAGATAGGTGTATATGTATATATATGCATATACATACATATATACATATATATATATATATATATATATATATATAATATTTAGAACAGCTTCATGGTAGCAAAGAATTAGAAAGTAAAGGGATGACCATCAATTAGAGAATATCTACGGACCAATTGTGGTAAATGAATGTGAGGAAACGCTATTGTGCTATAAGAAATGATGAGAGGGATGATTTCAGAAAAACCTGGATAAATCATATAAACTAATTCAAGGTAAAGTGAGCAGAACCAAGAGAACATTGTACACAATGATCAACTGTGAAAGGCTTAACTATTCTGATCTGTACAATAGTCAAAACAATCCCAAAGGACTTGAGATGAACTCTGAGTACAAATTAAAATGTAATCTTTTTCACACTCTACTTTTCTCGCTTTAAAAAAAAATTGTGACATGGATTGTGGCTAATATGGAAATATTTTACATGATTTCACAGGTATCATTGCTATCATACTTCTTCCCTTCTTAAAGGGTAAAGGAGGGATTGGAGGGAAGGAGAGAACTTGGAATTCAAAAACATTTTAAATGAATGTTATAAATCAATAATAATTTTTAAAAGTAAATAAGGAACTTCAGTAACAAAACTTTTGTGATTCAGTATACATTTGTCACAAATCAGTGGTTAGAAAATGGTCCATTACACTGATACATTGTTGGTGGAGCTGTGAATGGATCCAACATTCTGGAGAGCAATTTGGAACTATGCTCCAAAAGTTATCAAACTGTGCATACCCTTTGATCCAGCATTGTCTCTACTGGGCTTATATCCCAAAGAGATCTGAAAGGAGGGAAAGGGACCCGTATGTGCAAAAATGTTTTGGGCAGGTCTCTTTGTAGTGGCTAGAAACTGGAAACTGAGTGGATGCCCATCAGTTGGAGAATGGCTGAATAAGCTATGGTATATGGATATTATGGAATATTATTGTTCTATAAGAAATGATCAAGAGGATGATTTTTGAGAGACCTGGAGAGATTTATATGAGCTGATGCTGAGTGAAATGAGCAGAACCAGGAGATCATTGTACACGGCAACAACAAGACTATATATATCATATATATGATCAAGTCTGATGGATGTGGCTCTCTTAAATAATGAGCTGAGTCAGACCAGTTTTATTTGATCAGTAATGAAGAGAGCCATCTACACCCAGGGAGAGGACTGTGGGAACTGAGTATGGAACACAACATAGCATTTTCACTCTTACTGTTGTTGTCTGCTTGCATTTTTGTTTTCCTTCTCAGGTTTTTTTTTTTCTTTCTAGATCTGATTTTTCTTGTGCAGCAAGATAACTGTATGGGTATGTGTGTGTGTGTATATATATATATATATATATATATATATATATATATATTGGATTTAACATATATTTTAACATGTATTGGACTACCTGCCATCTGGGGAAAGGGGTGGGGGGGGAAGGAGGGGAAATTTTGGAACAGAAGGTTTTGCAAAGGTCAGTGCTGAAAAATTACCCATGCATATGTTTTGTAAATAAAAAGTTATAATTAAAAAAA
The DNA here is from genome assembly GCF_902635505.1 of Sarcophilus harrisii. Lineage (NCBI taxonomy): Eukaryota > Metazoa > Chordata > Mammalia > Dasyuromorphia > Dasyuridae > Sarcophilus > Sarcophilus harrisii. Next base: position 493,768,925 of record NC_045428.1, read on the forward strand.
GAAAATGGTCCATTACAACACATCTGTCCTGCACTCAAGGAATTTAACATCATGTGGAGGAAAGAAAACGTTTACTACTTAAAGAAATAGCTTCTCAAGAGAGTGTACTATATAACATGTCTTTTGCCCCTCCTGAGCACTTAAAACTATATAGAACACATAATATATGTATGATGAACTTATGCTGAGTTAAAATAGAATATAAGTTTCTTGAGGGTAGGAATTATTTAAAATTTGTCTTTATATCCCTGTCAGCATTAAGGGTATCCTAAAAATAAATATTTAATAAATGAATAAATTATATGGTAATTGACTGGCTGAACATTCATTCATTTAAGTAGAACTGAATTGCATTTTGTTACTATACCAGTATAGCACAGAGTGTCACTCAATATAGGTTGACAGTGGCTGTCTCTTGGATGGCATGAAGAACACTGGGTGTCTTATATAGTTCTCCAGACCAGTGATTGCTTTTAGACCCCCTCCCCGACAGCCTGTCAGAAGGACAGGTGCTGATGGCAGGACAGTCAAGGGCGTAACCCCGGTGGCCGAATCCAGCTTGGAGCTGTCGTTCCTCCTGGCCTGTATCCAACACGATCTGTCAGTACCTCTCTGGTTGGGTCGCTCCTGCTACAAGACCGCTGAAGAAACCCAGCTGCCTCCTCAGGTTCCAGCCCCTGGCAGGTGCAGGCAGGTTGCCAGAGAATGAATAAGTGACCTGCCTTTCTGACCTGCAACAGAGGCTTCCTCTATCCTGTCTTGGCTTGGTAGCATCTTCCAAAAACCCAGTTCTACAAAGGCCAGGGAATCCTATGCTGGACTGATCAGCAGTTTGTCCTTAAAGAAGTTCAGTGCTAAAGAAAGGGTGTTGGACTGGGAATCAGAAGAGCTGATTCTTGCCCTTCCACTAAACAGCAGTATGACTTGGGGTAAGCCATTTTGTCTCCCTATTTCTGTGTCCTAGTTTCTTCAGCTGCAAAAAGAATATGCTATGTCAGATACTCTCCAAGGTTCCATCTAGCTCTCTTAACACAATGATCAACTGGGAAAGTCTTAGCTACTCTGATCTATGCAATAGTCCAAAACAATCCCAAAGGACTTAAGATGAACTTTGAGTGCAAATTAAAATGTGATTTTTTCACACTCTTCACTTTTCTTGCTTTTAAAAAAATTTTCTGACACAGATTGTGTCACATATGTTTTGTGGCTATGATTTTAAGATGTCCTAGCCCTTTCTTGATCACCCATCCTAGATTCTCACACCCACATTAGACATTTCTTTCTGTTCTCTACAACAATTCTCTCCTACTATAAATCGGACTTCTTCCTTTCCTGTTGTCCACAAGCTGGGAAGCTGTCATTGCTTATCCCACTGCTAGTCCCACCCATAGCTGTTTGAAAGTCACTGTCATGGCGGATTGAGGAAAAGAAATTGAGAAGAGGAGGGGACAGTCCCTCTCACTCTGCCTGCCAGTTCTGGTGAATAGAGAGCAGCAGTTTTAAGTTTCTTTGTCTTCCTTATCAGCATGAGCAGCCAACATGCCATAGCAACTACAGGCTTGAAAGTGGGGTGTGAGGGAGGTAGGGAGGAGAGAGAAGCAGCTCTCTACCACTGGGAAATTGGAAAAAGAAACAGGGACATCCTCAATAGACAGCCCCAAACTAATGTGCCTGCCACTAACCAGATAAGGCTTTCCTCAGTTCTGGGTCCACTCTTACATCTCTGACCCTGCCCTGCAATTAAGGTCCAGCCCAGGGGCCAAGGTCCCCTACCACCATCATACCAGGGTAAATGACTGGTGGCACTTCACATCAGACCTGAACCTATCCAAGGATGAGCAAGGGAGTGGGGCACTGAGGCAGGACACTGTCTGTCCCTACATCCCTTTCAGCAATGTGGAAATGAAGAACGAGAGTAGCAGTGAAGAGAGAGTCTAGATGGTGCAAACCGAATGCTGACCATCTTTGCCCACATCCTTCATCACTTTCCAATCCTCCAGGTGAGTTATGTAGTAGGACACTTGCAAGGACTATCCCTATCTTACAGAGCTTCTATCACATTACACTATTATATTATATCATATCATATCATATCATATATTATATTATATTATATATGTGTGCATATGTATAATATAATATATAATATTATATTTCAATAGTGCATTACATAGTTTTTTTTAAGAATGTCTCAGGGCCCATAAATCTTTTCCCACCACACCCCTAATTGATTATTACTTAGACCTGGAAGGGGCCTTAGAAATCATCTAGTCCTCCTCTTTATTTTATGGATGAGAAAACTGAGGCTAAAAGGGGAAGTTTTATACCCAAACTCTCACAGTATGTGGGTGGTAGAGGTGTCATGAGAAGTAGAAGAGGGAATTAGAATCCAGTTCTTCAGATCCCTAGACTAACATTCTTTCCAACACACTATCCTGAATGCATGGAGTCAAATAAGGAATTATATATAAGTTGTTAATAAATATTTGCTGAATGAATGAGGGAACAGATGAATGAAATTGTATCATATATCACTTGTGTACAACACACAGTAAAATTCAATTCAATCTAATTCAAAATCAATTCAATTCAATTCAATTTCAAATTCAATTCAATAACCATATATTAAGTATATATTCAAGGCACTGTACTAAACACTGGGGTTACAAAGACAAAAAACAAAATAGTCCTTGCCCTCAGGGGGGTGGGATTATATCCTACTGTGGGAAGAACATGAACACAGATAAATAAATAACAAATAAATGCAAAATAAAGGAAGCACTAACAACTTGGGGAATAAAGAAAAACTTCAAATAGGACATAATACATAAGCTGAGATTTGAGGAGTTTCCATAAGAATCTGGCAAGAAAGGATAACATTCCAAATATGGGGGATAGCTTATGCAAAGTTATTGCTGTGAGAGTTTGATGCATGGCTAATATAAGGGTTCCCAAATGTATGGAGAACAGGGAGGTCAATTTAACTTATTACACAAAATATGTAATGAAGATTAAAATGAAATCAATCTAGAAAGATTGAACCAGATTGAAAAAGGCTTTCACAATGATACTGTATAAGGATGTATTCTGATGGAAGTGGATTTCTTCGACAAAGAGAAGATCTAACTCAGTTTCAATTGATCAATGATGGACAGAAGCAGTTACACCCAGAGAAGGAACACTAGGAAATGAATTTGGATTACTTGCATTTTGTTTTTCTTCCCAGGTTATTTTTACCTTCTGAATCCAATTCTCCCTGTGCAACAAGAGAACTGTACAGATCTGCACACATATATTATATCTAGGATATACTTTAACATGTTTAACATGTATAAGACTGCCTGCCATCTAGGGGAGGGGGTGGAGGGAGGGAAGGCAAAAGTCAGAACAGAAGTGAGTGCAAGGGATAATGTAAAAAAATTACCCAGGCATATGTTCTGTCAATAAAAAGTTATAATAAAAAATTTTTTAAAATATTTTTTAAAAAAAAGAAAGAAAAAGGCTTTCAATGTCAGACAAAGAAATTTTTATTTTGTATTTAAGACAAAGTACTGATGCTTCTTGAGCATGATGATGACATGGTCAGATCTGTGCTTTAGAAATATCAATTTGGTGACCTTTTAGAGGATGGATGGAAGAGGGAGAAGGTTAGTGGCAAGGATACTAATTACAAGGCAGTTGTGATAGTCAAAGTGATGGGGACCTGAGCTTAGATGGGTGTGGTATGAAACAGAGAGAATGAATATGAGATGTCTTGTGGAGATGGAATCAGTAAGAATCATTAATAACAGAAAATAATTGATTTGAGAAATAAGAATACAGAAGTAAGAATGACTCCCAGTAGCAAAGTTGAGAAACTCTAAGAAAGTTACAGGATGAAAGAAATTAGGCCTAGACCTACATTTATCCTACTATATAACACACTAAACTCCAAGTGGATATGTGATTTGAATTTTTAAGATCACATCATTGAAATATTAGAAGATAACCAGACAGTGATCTTTCATAGCTATGTCTTTGGGCATGTTTTTAACCAAAATGAATAACCATTTTCTTATGCCAGAAAATGATAAAGATGATTGTACAAGATAAAATGAAGCATTTCAATTACATGAAATTTTAAAAATTTTGCACAAACAAAATTAATATAACTGGGAAAAGCAAGTAACTCGGGAAAAATCTTTATATCAAATATCTAATAAGGTTCTGAGAGTCAAGATATATAGACAAGTAACAGAAATATATATAAGACCAAAGACCTTATGGATTCCCTAATGGATAAGTTGTCAAACAAACAAATAATTCTCAAAAGAAGAATTATAACCATAATCAAGCATATGAAAGTGTGCTCTAAAAAACTAATAAGAGAAATTCAGATCAAAGTATCTATGGGATTTCACCTCAAACTCAGTAAATTAACAAAGATGACAAAAGACAGGAATAATCAATATTGGAGGAGTTAAAAAAAAAAAAAAAGATACACTAATACATTGTTGGTGGAGTTGTTCCAGACACTCTGGAAAGCATTTTGGAATTGTGTGATTAAAATGATTAAATGCTGGTATTTTTGGCAAAGATATTTTGCTGCTAAGCACATACCCCCAATAATTGGTCAGTTACTGAGAGACAAGTTCCATATATACCAAAATATTTATAAAAGTGCTTTATTTTTGAAATAGCAAAGAACAGGAACAAGGTAAATGCTCATCAACTTGGGAATGGTGAATCAAGCAATGAAATATGGAAAGGAGGACAAAAGAATAACAACTAAATTCTGGGAAATGATAATGATCAAGTTTGTTCCCAAAAGAAAAGATATGAAAAGACATCTCTACCCATTTCTTTGCAGAAATAGGGGATTATGGCTGTGAAATACTACTTATGTTGAAATACTTTTTGATATGTTGTTTGGTTTTGCTGATCTTTTTTCTCTCTTTTTTTATTCTTTGTAACAAATAAGGGAGAGAATGAACCAGGCCATTCCTGATTGCTTAAATATATGAGAAAGATTTTTAATATGACCAATCGACTAATGTCCAGAGTACCAGTAACTAATGGAACTAATCCACTATCTAAGGGGCTGAGAAGAAGAAATAACTATTTTGCTAGTATCCCTAACACAGTGCCTGAAACATAGAAGGAGCATAATAAATGCTTGTTGAATTGCTCCTGAGATTTTGATTAAAGGTTCATCATACCTGACTGTGGTTCAATCTCAGTGCAATCTTACTAAAGGCTTTCTTCATGACTTGTCATCATACTGCTATCATGGATATAGATGGTAGATAGATAGATAAGATAAATAAGATAGATACACACATGTATACATAGATATGTATATATATATATATATAAGAATATAGAAAATTCTATGTTATTAATGTAATTATTTTTTTCTTGCTATATTCAGGGCATCTAGAAAAGTTGGTAATGTTTATAGGGGGAGGGGTAGAACAAGTCATACTCAAAAATGGAGTAGATCATGGAGCCTCAGATTTCTCAGGGTTTAAGTTATTAAGCAGGAGTTAAGCCATGAGTAAAAGCTAACACAAGAGTCCTTTTCCACTGAGGAAACTGTGTTTTTTGGCAGGGTCCCAGGATTGTATCTTCCCAGGTTCCCCATTAGAATGCAAATTTCCTGGGTCAAGGTTCCTACATTAAATTTCGACAGTCACTTATACTTCCATTGTAAATAGGTTTATCAGCTATTTTTCCCAAAAGCAGATTTTAGTGCGAAAGGAGACTGGAGAGAGAACAGGAATACTTGAGGGTGAAGGGGACAAAGGGAAAGGACCCTTAAGGACATTAAACTGAACATTAGGACTTGACCAGAGATTTTGAAGGCAATTAATATTTCTGCTCAGGACTGTTCAGGCTATAGGATCCTGATCTCAGCTTTTAAGTTTTAAACCATACCAAATCCCTGGATTGGAGAAAGAACCTCATATTCCACCCTTCGGATGGAAAGTTCCTTCCAGAAACTTTAGTCAATGGAGACTATATCAAACATTACCCCATGTCCTTCTTCAAAAAGCTTTCATTTCTCTGGCAGAGCATTTGCTGCATTGTACCCCAGAAGAAACGGTACGGCCTCTGGGGTCAACCACTCCTTGCTCTAGCTCCTTACGCCTACATGCCAGACCCTCACCCCTTTCTTCTGTTTTTGCTACACTACAGACATTTGGGCAAACACCCACTGCTCCCCAGGCAGGGGATGGCCAATTTGCATAACTTAATTAAATTCCTGGGCCTCCTATTCCAAGGAGCCAGCCTATGAAGGATGCTGAGCACATGATCTTAAGGCACATCAACGCGGATGATGAAAGAGCCTATTTCGGTTAAGCAAATTATGAGGAGGCGGGCGATGTCCTCACTCTAATAATTCCCCGTGAATTATTTATATGGAAACTGCAATTACATCAGGCAAAACAGTGTTATGTGCATAAAGCTCACTTAATTAGCCAACCACCTGTTAGGGACACAAGGACCTTCACTAGCCACTCATTTCCCCCAACAGGTCCCTTGGAGAGAGAGGAGGGGGCCCTGCAGATTAGGAAAGAGGGAAGGGGAAACTGAAATCAAAGTATTTTAGAGAGGTCCTCATCAAATACAGGGATGTCCACATGAAATCTCCACCTATCCCTGAGCCATCTGGTCAGTCCAGACCTGGTTGTGTCCAAGATACCGCAGACACTGGACAGAGATACCCAAAGAAGGAAGGAAGGAAGGAAAAAGGAGAGAAGGAGGGAGGGAAGGAGGGAGAGAGGGAGAGAAGGAGGGAGAGAAGGAAGGAAAGAGGGAGAGAAAGGAATAAAAAATAAGGAAAAAAGGAAGGAAGGAAGGAAGGGAGAGAGAGAAAGAAAGAAAAAGAGAGAGAAAAAAAAGGAAGAAAAAAGAGAGAGAGAGAAAGAAAGAAAGATTGCTTCACACATACATATGCACACATGAACCCTTTTAACCAACACAAATGAGACTCCTCTCATCAGTGCCTGGTTGTTTAACGGAGAAATGTAGGTTACCATGGAAACCATTCTGCCACATAGTATTTCTACCACGTGCCAAGGGAAAAGGAATTGGTGTGTGATTGGGGAATGGGGGGGAGGGGAAATGTTATTTGGGAATTCACTTGTTGCAGCAGCAGGTCTCAAAGACATACAGGGCAGGCCTGAGACTCTTGTGTGCTCCAGGATCCCTTGTCATGCTCAGGGTCAGGATGCCCCTGGCATGGTTTCTTTCAGGTTGTAGATAAGGACATAAGAAGGTGTGGTCAGAGATTTGTCTTCACAACTTTGTAGTCACGAGTCTCACACAGCCAGCCCCTAGTTATTGGTTGTCACGATCCCCGAAGCTTGAGTTCTACTTCTTCCTCTGCCACAAGGAACTACATGATCTTGGTCAAGTTTTTACCTGTCCAATTTCCTCACCTAAAAAAAAAGGATAATACTAACCTGCCTCACAGAATTGTTCTACCTATGTGAGCTTAGCTGAATCACCAAACTCTGATATATAGTAAAATGAGATCCGAAATTTAAAGTCAGATGATCCGGGTTCAAAGAAGAAGAAAATGGTGAATTACTCCAGGATCTTTGCCAAGAAAACCCCAAATGGGATCACAAAGAGATGGACATGATGGAAAACAACTTAGCAATCAGACCTGTGTTCAAAGTTCAGCTTCTTATTATTTATGAGATCCTGTGACTTTGTTTAATCTCTCTGGACTTTTGTTTTCTCACCTATAAAATGAGCCAGATGGTTTTTAGGGTCCCTCCCATCTCTGAATCTATGATTCTGTGTTCCTATAAACCTCTTTGGGCCTCAGTTTCTGCATCTGTAAAATTGAGGGATTGGACTAGAAGATCTACCTCTAAAGCCCCTTTCACCTCTGAGTCAATGACTCTATGAAATATGATATATATGAAAATTTGGGTAAATAGTAAATCACTTTACAAAAGTTCAAGGATAAGGAAGAAGAAGAGGGGGGGGGTATTGGTATGCTGCCCAGGGTCAACTAAAGTCTGCATACAGCCCAGTTCTGGACCCACTCTGCTGTTCCAGATCATAATTTTTGACTATTCTGATGCATATGGCCTACAGCCAATACAATGAGAATAAGACTACATCATCCATCATAAGGGTGTCAAAATCTACTGGTTCAAAGAGAAACATCAATTCAGGCAACACCCTTGATGTGAGTGAGAAGGGAACCAGGGAGAAAGGAAACAGAGGCTGATTCTCTGTCTCTTCTCCTGAATGAACAGAAGACATCCAAAGGTAGGAAGGAAGGGCTGGGGATGAGATGGTAGGGTTACTTGAGACCCAATCCCAGCACTGCTGTGCTCTATCTTCATCCAGCCTGAGACCAGCTGTTTAATAGAGAAGAAATGGAGTGTTTTTTCTCCTTTAAAGATTTACCATGTATAAATGTATGAGAATATTAAAGGCAACAATTAACTTTATTGGAAACCTTATATTCTCCAGCCTCATTAGAACTGCCAACAAGATCTATTATTAGTATTACTATGCAGATACTGTAATAAAAAGGGTATTTAAAGTGGATAGTTTGGCAATGAAATAAAATAGCTTTTCTCTCTCTTTCTTTTCCTTTTTAAGATATATGTGAATATTTGAGATGGTCCAGAGCAAGGCAAAAGCCCCCTTGGGACCAGCTGGCTGAAGAGCTCATAAAATTTTCCTTTGACATCATCACAGTCGATTAGAACTTACAGAGCCCCCTAGAGGACATTCTCTTTATCCCCCTGCTTTGTGTAGCAGTGTAGGTATAGCCCCCCCCCCCCCTCACAGAACTTAGGGTTTCTTCAGGTAGGAGATGGCAGAAACCCTAAGGAATGAACCCTAATTTCTCCTAGCACTAGGACCAGAATTTAAGAATATATCAAAGGACTGAGCTGCATTAATTTTATTTCAAAGCAAAATTATAGTATCTGTAATTATTTGTATTTAAAGTGCATTTGTAAAAATAGGAGAAAGAAAATATTACCAGATATAGTTTCTTTTCAACTGAAACACCTGGTCCTTCCTATTTATCTTTTTCTAGGAATAATTCTTAGTGTCTAACCTCAGTCCATCCTCTGCATTATCAGACTACTTCTTGGTTGGAAAAACATTTACGGGTTAGGACTTTCATCTCAGAATGGCAAGGTGGAAAAAGCAATATATTCAGAGTTAGAGGGCCTGAGTTCCTAATATGCCTCTGATGTTGCTTATTATGTTGTTGCTGTTCAGTCATAACTGATTCTTTGGGACCCCATTTGGGATTTCTTAGCAAAGATATTGGAGGGTTGGCCATTTCTTTCTACAGTTCATATACAGATGAGGAAACTGAAGTAAAATGGGTTAAATGACTTGCCCAGCATCACATAGCAAGTATTTGAGGCCAGATTTGAAACAGGAAGCTATGTCGAGGGCCCAGGCTCTAACCACTGCACCACCTTGTTATGTCCTTCCTATTATGTAACATTGAGTAAAGCACTTAAGCTCTCTGGCTCTCCATTTCTTAATTTGAAAAGTGATGGCCTTTGAGTTTCCTTCCAGGACCAGGATTCAATGAAACAACAGAGACTCCACCCCCTTCCGCATTACCTTGAGCCCCAGACGGCCCAGGAGATTCCTCCTACCCAAAGTCATGTGGGAGCAGAAGGACCCAGGGGTCCTAACTATGTAACTCTGGTCTCACTGACCAAGATTTAGTATAAAACTCTGGCCTGATGTGCCTGACTGATTGGACCACACCCATGTCATTGATCTGGATTATCTACCAGCTTAAAAAATGTGACCCTTGTGTGGTAAATAAACTGTGGAATATTAATAAAAAGAAATATTGTATAATGCTATTAAGTGTGACAAGTTTTAGAAATTCAAAGAAAATTTGAAAGATGCTAAGAAATAATATAGTCCCCCAAACAGCAGGACCAGAAAAATGTAGCACATACCAATGAAGTCCATATGAAAGGAAAAATAAATGAGGATAAATAGACAAAGAATCCTGATGAGAATTCAAAGGGAATGAGTGGGAAAAAATGTTGTTAGGATACTTTACGTGCTGAAACTAATTAATTTAAATGTAAATAGTTACTAAGCAAGTTAATTGATTGTATTGCCATTCTGTATGTTTGTTTGTTTAATAAAACACTGTTTAAAAATATGCCTTTTCCCCATTTCCTTCAAAGCTAATGGAATCTGGGATTAGGAAGAAGGAAGTGAAGTTGGGGAGGAAAGAGATAGAGAAGTCTAACCACCAAAACTACCCAAATGCAGACCTTGGTAGCAAAGTTCCATAATAATGCAATTCTATTCAATCCTATCAACTCCTGTTAAGATCCTTCCTTATGAGAAGCAGTAAAGCATACAATTTGGACTCTACACTTGAAGCCAAGATGGCCTGGGTTCAAATTCTACCTCAAGTGCTTTTAATAGCTATATCAGATATTCTATTAGGTGCTGGGATCGCAAATACAAAACAGAAATTGCATCTCCCCTCAGGAACCTTATATTCCAATGGAAGAAGCTGCAAGTACATTGCTATGTAAATAGAAAATTAATACATAATAACAGGAGTTGTTGTTCAATCTTTTTTCAGTCATATACTGGAGAGTTTTGCCATTTTCTTCTCCAGCTTATTTTGTTACAGATGAGAAAATTGAGGTAGATAGTCACTCAGCTAGTAAATATCTGAAGCAGGATTTGAACTCAAGAAGATGGCTCTTTAAGGACCTCTCCTTTGGGAATATCACTTTTATAGCTGCATGAACATAACATGGATTGGAGAAGGGCAGAGTTGGAAAGAGAGAGACAATTTAAGAGGTATTTCAATAGTCTAGGCAAGGGATGATGGGGCCCTGAACTCTTTTGGCTGTTTTTGCCTCTTGTCCCATCTCTTATCCTTGTCAATTCCCTCTGTATCCTAGCTATCTCCTGTCTTCCCAACCCAGTATAAACTCCCTCCATTGCTAATAAAAAATAAAAGCTCCAGTCCTCTCCCAATCCAGTAATGTAGAGCATCACCCAGTGAACAGCAGATGGGAGCAGGGAGGAAAGAGAAACGAGGGGGCAATAATATCTGAGCTACATCTTGGCTACAGTGACATTGGGAGAGATAGATAACTGTGAATGATAGAATCATAGATTTAGAGAGAGAAAGGTCCTTCCAGAGCATTTAGCAAACCCCTTCCTTTTACAGAGAGGAGACAGGTACTGAATAAGTGGCAGACCCAACATTCGAACTCAAGTCATTGTCCAACTTTAAAATCAGCATCCTTCCCATTAAGCCAAGCTGCCTCACAGGGAAAGATCTGCTACAGGACAGAGTGAAGGTCAGCACCATCAAACCACAAATTCTTCCAGCAAGAGGGTTCTCTGCTCGCTGGCTGAGCTCCATTCAGCATCTTCTCTCTATGTCCTCATTTGTCAATGTTCCTACTGGCGGACACATGTGTATTAATGTATGTGCCCTCAGGTGGCCCTAAGATGCCTCATTATGAGCTGTTAAATGGACAAACAATTTACATAGCTTAATTAAAATGGCCCAGCCACCTTGAAGGGGTGGGAGGGGCAGGAAGGCAAGTGAGAAAAGAAATCTGACCCGACAAAGCAGCAGCAGCAATAACAGTACCAGCTCTCCTCCCTCCAAGATGCAGGTTAATGAGGTTAATGAGCACTGGGGAATTAAAGTTCTGCATTGAGATGTATGTAGACAGAGGGTGGCAGGCCTACCCTGAACTCACTTCCTCTTGGCTTGCCTCAGTTTCCTCAATAGTAAAACGGAGATACGAACAGCATCTACTTTCCAGGGTTGTCATGAAACTCAAATGAGATAATATTTGTAAAATGCTGACAGAAAACTGTTAATATAACTGTTGACATGACAGAAAATTGTTAATACCAAATGTAATGTTACTTGCCACCCTTAATCATCCTAGTAATGTCAAAATATTCAGTAATAGCATTATATTATTACTCTTAAGATATTGACTCTCAGGTTGAGCTGCATTACACCATAAATCTCCCTCTACTCTCCCCCATACACCCAAACCAGATAGTATCCTAGAAAGGAACCTAGATTAAATCAGATCTCAGTTTTTAATGCCTTTGCCCTCTTCTGTTGAGATTCAGGGCATGAAGGCAAAACAAAGTGGTTTTTCCTGGTCCCACTTGCCATGGGTAACTCAGGTCTGGTAAGCAGGTCTTACTCATATTCCTCTTCCCTCTCCCTTTCTAAAAGTATAAAGAACCTGTTCATGGGCTTTCTTGGTTGGGGAAATATCCCAGGAGTGTCAGGTTTGCTATCCTGTAATCTCAATTAAAGATGATTTATTCATTAACTCATGACTTTGTTTATTTCGGGACTTCACAGTGCTTAGCCCTGTACCTGGCACATCGCTGCTGCTATAGAAATGATTATTCTTTTCCCTTAAATCCTGTAAAGTAAAATTCATGGGGAGGAGTGGATTGGCAGAGAAGGTAACCTGGTTGCCCTCAGTAGGCATCCTAGACTCTTTAATCCTAAATAGAAATCATTTGCTCACTTTTCCCCTTCACTGCCAGGGAAATCTCTAATGATTATATGTGAGTGACTACCACCAGCCTGGCTAGGGAGCAATCTGAAACTGCTCCTCCATCCTAAGCAGGCCACAAAAAAGACAACTGTAGGGTTTTCTTTGCTGGCATCTATACCATAAAATGAGTTATTCCTGGGCATAGCTGCCAAGGGAACTAACAGGTACCTCTGTTTCTGTGTAGGGATTATCACCCACACCCCAGGGATCACAGAGAAACCCTAGGTTTCTCATTTTCACCTAAAACAAAAGTCTTTCTATTTGTCAGTATTATATTAGGCATGCATGATAAATTTTTTAAAAAATGACAACACAGTCTGTATTTCTGAAGAAGATTACAGTCTAACTGTGGAGATGGGCAGGGACACAGAAGGAAAAAGTGATTTAAGAACCTCCATGAGTCTACTAAGAAATTCAAGTTCAAGTCTTAATTCCAGCATTTACAAGCTGTGCCATCATGGACAAATCACTCAGCTTCTCTCTTTTCCCCAGGCTGCTTGCTAACATTCTAAGTAACTAGACTCAGTAAGATGTTCAGAGAGTTTCCACACCTGGGATTTCCATCTACAAATGAAACCACAAGTCAATCAGTATAACCTACTCCCCTCCATGCTACTTGCCACAAAAAGAAATAAATAAAAATTTCAAAAAGCCATGTGTCACTAACATGGCACAATAAAAAGAATAATTAGAGGCAGAAAATATCCATTAAAATCTCAGTTTTGCTAGTTTAGAACTCTGAACCTTAGTTTCTTTATCTCTAGATTGAGTAGCATAATGGCATTAGCTATGTCATGGGGCTATTATGAAGGATTAAGTCGCATGATGTGTTTAAAATGCTTTATAAACATAAAAGCCTGGTCAAATGTGAATTCTTGCTGTTTAAAAATAATCCTGTGCCAGATACAGAGGAAGGGGCAGTTGGATAGAGAAAAAAATATTTGGGTGGAATCAGCAAAAGAGCTCTTAAAATTCTTTAGCTGAAGGAACTTAGTTTAGTAACAACAATCAAATCATAATATCATAAAAATGCTTAACTGGAAAAGGGCAGTGGATAGAGCTGGACCTGGAATCAGAAAGATCTGACTTCATAATTCAGCCTCAGATACTTACTTGCCCTGAGCAATGTTTGTTTGCCTCAGATTTCTCATCTGTAAAATGGGAATTATAACAGAGCTGACTTCCCAGGGTTGTTGTGAGAATCAAATGAGATAATATTTCTAACACTTAGCATGGTGCCTGACACAAAATAAGCACTATATAAATGGTAGCAATTAGAATTATTATTTTTTAATACAACCACTTGTTTTTCATTTCACAGATAGGGAAACTGAGGTCCAAGGCTGTAGGCAAAACTTCTTCAAGCTAATTTTTATTCCTAGTTATGTGACAAAACTGAGCCTAAACTGCCATCGTCTCTCAGTTCTTCTGTCACTCCTTCTTAGAAGAACTAGGGACTCACCTGTCTGGGCTTAAAATTGGAATTCCAACCTGTCCCCAAAGTCTTGTTCCATATTCGAATCCCTAGATAGTGGCTCTTCAGCAAGTCAGTTGTGAAGCTGTTTAAGATTTATACATCGAAAGATATTTGGGGTAAAACCTCTGAACCGATCCCAAAAAACAAAACCCAGATAAGTACTGAAACATAAACTCTTTCTAGATAAAGCCCCACATCCACTTTTTCTGCCTGCCTTTTTGTCCATACCCAGGCTGGCCATGCCCTTACTTACTACATCTGGACCTAGTTCTTGGGCCTGCCAGGTCCTTTTGGGCTGGAATCTAGGTACAACCTCAGTTGCAGGTTAAAACAACAGCCCTCTTCTGTAGTCAATGGAACCCTCAGCTGGTTGTTCTCTCCCTCTGTGTTCCTCAGCCAAAAGCTCCTAAATTTCTCTCCCTGCAACCAGCTCCAGCACTAATAAGTCCCTCCCCTAGTTCTCTCTTTTTAATCTTTTCCCCATCACCAGGTTTTTAAGCAGGCTCACATTTCTGTGAGCCCTCAGGCTCACCAGGAGCCAATTTGTCTTTTCTTTTTTGTTCCCATTCCCCTACCCAAATAAGGATTAACAATGACAAAGCAACAGTGTTTGTATTCAGACCGCTCTGATTTCAGCCAGATGGGGTTATTGCTTAAAATCAGACTACCACTTCCACAGAAGCCACCTTGCAATCGTGTCATTGATTTTATTGATCACCAAATCCTGTTTGGGATGAGAAACTAGACAGAAATCCAGCTATTCCTTGAGCATTGTAGTCATGGGAGAAGAGCCAGTCTGCTAGTAGAGAGCTGGAGTTGGAGGCAAAAAGACACGGGTCAAGGGGAGGCTGGGTGCCCAGTGGATTGAGCACCGAAGCCAGGAGGACCTGACTTCAAATCTGACCTCCAACACTTACTAGCTGCACGTCACTTGATCCCATTGCCTCAAAAAATAAAATACAATAAATAAATGACAGTTCAAATCCTGCTTCTGATACTAATTAGCTGTGTGTGTGCAAGCGATTTAATTTCTCTAACCTCAGTTTGTTCATCTGTAAAATGAGGTGGATGCAGTCTAAAATTCCTTCCAGGTGATTCCCTAATCTCAGGTGGGGTGTGTCCACTTCATCCAACCCTCTGCACTACCATCCCCAACCCAGGGCGTGGAGAACAGGACGGGTGTAGAGTGTACAAGAGGAGCCAGAAGCTAATTAGTTCAAAGGCAAGAAAAGTTCCTTATGTTCGGTGAGAAACTCCCTGCTAGCACATTTCATCCTCACCTGGCAGGGTCTGATAATGAAGTCCGACCGGCACTGTCCCAAGGTCCAGCTTGGGGCGAGCACGGTCCCTGGGGTCCCGGGGTGGGAGGGCCCTGGAGTCAGCAGAGGAAATGCAATTTCCATTGCTGAATCCACAGACATTTGGTGAACAGCAGTAGAGATGCCTCTGTCCTTGCATCCTACAGAGCTGTGAGCCATGGTGGGGGTATCCAGGGACCAGGACCAACTCAGTGCTTATCATCATAAAAAGGAATCTGTTTAATCTGCAGTTTTAAATTTTAAATGATTCCACCAGAGAGACGCATTGCTCCTGGCCGCTGTCATCTCCAGACCCAATACTCAGCTGCTCCATTCAAATTCCACTTCTGTATTTTCTGCCCCCCTGGAGGCTGAAACCATTGCAAGGAGCCGCTGGCTGTTTTTATTTTATTTTTTCACTATCTCTATAAACGAGTTCCATAAAGCTACAGAACCTTGGCCCCAAGGCCCTGCTTGCACTACCAGGCTGAGGGGATCCACTTTCTCTGCTGGGCAGCTGTCCCATCTCAAGAGCCACTCCCAGGATTCTTAGTGTAAAGCTGCCCGACATTTCCAGTGCTGCCTCTCCCTGTCCCAATCCTGAATTTTTACTTACCCCTACTTAAATTCTCAAAACCCCTGGATTCTGAGTTACCCCTCCCCACAGGACTCACACGTACAACAAGCTCTCAGCAGCTCATTTTCTTTTTCTTCCTATCAGATTCCTGGAGGTGCTAAGATAGAAGAACCCCATTATAATGTTTTTCAGAAAATCATCTTCACTGCTGCTTTCAGTCTCCTGCCTAGTTACAGATTTTCCTCTAACAACTCTTTGTGAAAAACACTTTTAACTATCAGGATCTCAGTTTCCTATCTGAAGACGAGAAGAATGAACTAAATTCAATAAATATTTATGGGACATTTGCTATGCATAAAGTATTGTACTTGGAAGGTTAATGATGGCGCTAGTGGTGGTGGTGGCAGTGATGGTGATGAGAGACATATATATATATATATATGCAAAGCTCTAATATTATCTCATTTGAGCCCTCAAAACAATTCTATTGGAGACAGATACTATTTTATAGATGGGTAAACTGAGGCTAGAAATTAGGTGTTGAAGTGGATAGAGTAATGGGCTGGAAGTCAGAAAGACTCATCTTC
The DNA here is from genome assembly GCF_902635505.1 of Sarcophilus harrisii. Taxonomy (NCBI): domain Eukaryota; kingdom Metazoa; phylum Chordata; class Mammalia; order Dasyuromorphia; family Dasyuridae; genus Sarcophilus; species Sarcophilus harrisii. The sequence continues at coordinate 493,785,436 of NC_045428.1, forward strand.
CTGAGTGCAATCTGACCGTAAGCACTCACTGGTTATATGACCCTGGCAAGTCACTTAACCCAGCTTGCCTCAGTTTCCTCCTCTGTCAAATTAGCTAGAGAAGAAAATGGCAAATCATTCCAGTGTCTTTGTCAAGAAAAGCCCAAATGGGGTCACAAAGACTTGGAGATGATTAAAATGATTGAACAACAATAACAAATTGAGGATCAGAGAGGTTTCTAAAACTTTTAAAAAAAAGTTAAAAAGCATGGTCTCATTCACCAAATGAGCCAATTCCCAAGGATTTAATTACCATCTCTATTTTAAATCACTTTTCTTGCCCCAAACTCTCTGCTGACTAAAATATTACATCCCAAACTGACTTTCAGACATCTCCATTTGGAAGTCCAGTATATATCCTAAACTCAATATGTCCAAAACAAAACTCATTATCTTTCCTCCTAAATCCTCCTCACCTTCTTGTTTATTGATTGATTGATTTACAGTCTGGTAGGGAGATAAGACACTAAATAATTATGACATAAAAGAGAACATCATAAGTGCATAGGTGATCTCTAAAACTCCTTCCAGCAAAAGCATCAGTCTAAGATTCTAAAATTCTGTGTTTAGATGGCAATAGGACTATGTTTATTGGCTAACAATCTTATAACCAACCATTTGCCTATTGTTGTGATTCAAGGCTTGATTTGGCCTCTCTTATATGTGCATAACAATACCATATTCTAGCTTTCTCTTTTCTGTTTAAAACTTGGAACCTTCGTCTGACTGGAAAATTAGGTATTTCACAGATGCTCTAGTTTGGGGAAGAATGTTAACATCAACAATTTGTTGCCTAATGTTTATATAGCATTTTTAGCTTTTCAAAGCACTTTTAAATCCTCAATTACATTTGACCCTGACAATAGTTCTATATACATAAGCAGGAGGTATCCAGCTCTCCCTGTTTTACAGATAGGGAAACTGAGACCTGGAGTGTTTGAAGTGATTTTATCCAGCTCTCCCTGTTTTACAGATAGGGAAATTGAGACCTGGAGTGTTTGAAGTGACTTTATTCAAGACTAAGCTGATAAAAGGGCCAGAATTGTCATCTGGCTAGTATTTGACCTGCTTGACTAATGAGCCCAACTTCTTCTTTCTGAAAGTAATGCATTTTCTGTTCCTTATTTCTGTTGTGGCTTGGTTTTGATGTGGGTAAAAGGCATCTTTGTTCATCGATTCCTAGCTCTCTGATTGTTCCACTGCTCCCCACTGCCATGTGCCCTGCGTCCCTGTGGTCTAGATTTAGATTGTTGACATATTCAGGAAGCTTCCAAGGACACGATGGCTCCTTCTGCTGCTCCATCCCAAAGTCACATCTTCCTCCTCTCAAGGGGCTGGAAGGCTGACTGACAGATGTTTCTCTCAAAGCTGACATACAAAAGTTCTTTCTAGGCAGGAATAGAAAGGCTTTGACTATGGTGCAGATCCCCTCTCCCTTCAGGGGCAGGGGACAGTTTTCCAACTACTGGGACTGAGAGAAGGTCTCACCGTTCCCAGCTGTAGCGGATGGCAGCAGGTGAGCATCCCACAGTGAGATGGATGGGGGAAGGTAGGGGGCAGACACTGCCTCTGGGGCCAGCCAGCTGAGGACACCATGCTGCCCTACTGCCCGAGGAGAGCTCAAGCTGTGCTGCTACTTCGTTAGCACCAGGCGGCAACCTTGCTAATTACCAAACCCAAACCCAAGATTTGCATTTTTATGAAACACTCATGCAGGAGGCAAATCTTTTTCCCTTTAAAAAAAAATTTAAGAAGGATTGGGGGGGGGGGGGGGAAAGAAACCATACCAGTACATACTAATTCAATCTAATCTTAGCCATTTCAGTTTCCATAAGAAAGTGCTTTCATAAAGCTACAAAGCTAACATCCATAACTCTCTGGTTTCCCCAGACAGGATACCTCTGCATTAAGTTTCCCATTTATCTTCAGAGATGGCAAATCATCCATTTATAATGGGATCTAATAAAGCAGACGACCATTGCCTCTCCGACTGCTGGAATGGTCTCTGGATCCAGGGATGCTAGTTTTTCTAGGGATGCTGCTGCTTCTCAAATGTTTCATTAAGTTATCAAGTGTTTTCACATATGTAGAAATTCATGTGTGCATACATGCATGAGGTAGCTGAATTACCTGGGTTTTTATAGATAAGTTAGTTGAGTAAGGGTAAGGGAGGATGGGGGAATACTTCAGGTCATAGGTGAATTCTTTTCCCTCGGGCCTGACTTTAACAGCTCACTCCTAAGGGGAGAAGAGGAACTTTCTCTCCTTTTTCTGAGAAACCTATTGTTTAAGGAAATTTCCCTCTGATAGGCCAGTCCCCAGCTCTTAAACTCAGGAGCTCTTGAATTGAAGATTACTTTGAGGCAACCTTTCAAGGCCAGGTAAATCCGTTCTTAGGATTGCTAATCTCTGACCTCTACTCAGAAAAGAAAATAGGAAGATAACCAAGAATTAGAGAATTTTGAAACTGCCTTCTCAGAACTCACCTGAGCAGGTGTAGCCCATCAGTCATTCCTTGTAAATCACTGTGTCTTCACCCCACTCCCCTCCAAATGTAGGCTGTTGCCAAGGTCTGTCACTTTACAAAATCTTTCCAATTTGCCCCCTTTTCTCCTCTGACACTGACACTACTCTGGTGTAAGCCCTCATCACCTCTTGCCTAGACTCTCTCTTCTGGACATTCAAAACCTTTCATATCCTTTTACCTTTCCATTCTTCTTACAGTATACTCTTAGATACAGGGACACTGGCCTCCTTTGTCCTTCGGTGAAAACACTCCATCTCTCAGTTCCAGGCATTTTCCTTGGCTGTCCCCCATGTCTCTCCATCTTTCTGACTTTTAACATAACTGTTTTTCTTCGAGTTCCAATTAAAATCTACTTTCTATAGAAAGCCTTCCCTAAGCTCTCTTAATTCCAGTTCTTTCCCTCTTTTAATATTTTCTATTTATCCTACATATAACTTGCTGACATATATTTATTTACATGTATACACACATACATACACACCTGTAAGTTCTTTGAGGATAGGTACTGTTTTTTGACTCTTTCTGCATCCCCAGCATTTAGCATAGTATCTGGCACATAGTAAGTATTCAATAAATGTTTATTAAATTTAATTGAATTCTGCTTTTGGAGTTGCCAGAAAATGAGAATTCCCCCAAGCCCCATCACAGCCCAACCTCTTGCTACATTTCTGTCTGGAAATTCAAGAGAAAGAAAGCTCAAGGAAAAGACACAATCCATATCCAGTAAACTCATCAAGTTGATTGGGGGAAACTCATGAAGTTGATCAAGGATTCCCATGATCACAGAGAGCTTGCCCCCACCATACACACACAAGATTCTCATTTGTCTTGTGATAAGCTGTCATGAGAGTGTAGCCTTAGAGCCCTGAGAGACAGCAAGGAGAGGCAGGAGTTGGGAGGGGGAGCCTTTGCTGAAAAACATGAGGCACAATTTCCCAAACTTTGCCTATTATATATATGTGTGTGTGTGTGTGTGTGTGTGTGTGTGTGTGCATATGTGTGTATACACAATATATACAGTACATATATGCCTGGGCAAGTCACACTATTTGCCTCAATTTCCTTATCTGTAAAATCTGTAAAACGAACTGGAAAAAAGAAATAACAAACCACTCCATAGCTTTGCCAAGCAAAATCCAAAAAGTTCACAAAGAGCGGGGCACAATTGAACAGCAACAACCTCAAGAAAAGTGCTTATTAGCTGGATTAGTGATAGGCAACTCTAAATCATTTACGTTATTAATTACAGTGAGCCTTTTACTTCTCAGAGTAGAGATACTGGCCTTGATTTTAGGAACAAATCCTCACATATCTGCCCCCACCCTCAGTTCTTGTTTTACATTCTTATGATGGTGCAAGGGCAGGTGGGTAGTGTGGTAGACAGGCCAGAGTCAGGAAGACTCTCTCTTTCTAAGTTCAAATCTGGTCTCAGACACTCACTAGTTGTGTGACCCTGGGCAAGTCACCTAACCCTGTGTGCCTCAGGTTTCTCACCTATCAATAAGCTGAAGGAGTTGGCAAGCCACCCTAGTATCTTCCCTAACTGGAGTCATAAAGAGTTGGACATGATGGAAATGACTCAATAACAACAACACAATGTTCATACAGCCAGATGATCATGTTTTTTCTCACTATTGTGTGCTCACATACATCATTCAGGTACTATTCAAGTAGCCCCTCACTTGGTTGGCTTGTGAAGGATAGCATGGAAAGTGGAAAGAGAGTAGAATTGAGGGCCATAAAAATTGATTCAGTTCCTGAATTTGTTACTCATTCTCTGGGTGACCAAGCAGGCCTTTATTTAACTTCCTTATGCCTCAGTTTCCTCATCTGTAAAATGAGGAGAGGTGGACTAGTTGACTTTAGATATCTCCAGCAGCTCTAAACTCCTATGAGTTCAAGCCACCGGGACTTCTAGACTGTCCAATCAAATCTTTCTTTTCTCTCTGAGAAGCTGTCCAGGGCACAAGCTACTTCTTTGTCTAACTTCCCAGATCAGATGAGCACATATATCTTTCATTGGCTGGTCAAATTTCCTCATTGGACAGATGAAGAGCCAGAAGATCCAGGGCAGTGGACCAGGATACTAAGAGGTGTAGGGAGCTGACCCAGCATTAGTATCCCGGTATTTTTGTTTTCCAGCTAAAGTTCTCCTTTCTGTTCTCCATTCTATCATTCATGGGCAACACGGTTCTCTGGGCCTCTCCTTGAATGTTGCTTGAAGCCACTGGTTTCCTCCACATTTGAATTTCATTTGAGAAGCCTTTGTGTGTGGAGTTGGGGGGAGAGAGGATTAGCTTTTCCTCCTGAAATGTGCTCTGGATGCAGGGGAAAGGGAGGGTGGGAATCAGCAAAGCGAGTTAAGCTTCCTGACTCGAGCTGTGGGCTTAACGGTGCAGATTACAACAGCAGGTGATGAGCAACTTAGCTGCCGCTGTGGAGACTGTGAAAATCCTGTTACAGGGCAAGGGCGTTTGAGCTACAGCTCCAAATTTCAAAGAATGATTGAGTTGGAACAGAACAGGCTGACGGCAACCAGAAACCAAAGTTATTTGGCTTTCAACAGAAAACTGTTGGGAGGGAGGAGGAAGAGGGAGACTGGGGAGGAAGAGGATTCCAAAGAATGATGCAGTTAGCACCAGCATTATGCTCCCTACAAAAGAAGTATGCTCCTCCCTCCTATGGTGTTCCTCCCCCAAGTCTTCTCCCCGGGAATTCAGTTTCCAGTTGTCTCTGTATGTGACTGGAGTCCCTGGCTAGCCTGGAAGCTACTGGAGGACAAAAACCGTGTCTTAGACTCTTTATAGCTTAGTCCTTAGTCAATGTGTATTTGTGAAGTAGTTAACAGATATAGCATGGTACTGAATAATCATAGAAAGTTAAGAACAAGGTCCCTGCCCTCAAAAAACTCACACTCTCATAAGGGAAATTATTGGCCAAAAAACCCAGGTTCACCTAAGATATCACACAGTATCAGTGGACGCTAACCTTCCACAACCTTTGAGGATGGCTGTTTTATTATAGTTTTAGGTTTGTTGCTGCTAAGTCACCCTCCTTTGTATTTTTTCATTAATTCCTTTGATATTCTTGATCTTTTGTTCTTCCAGATGAATTTTGTATTATTTTTTTCTAGCTCTACAGAATATTTTTGTCAGTTAGATTCAGAGGAATTGTCTTCATTGAATACTGTACTTGGATCAATTAAGTAGTATAGTTGAAAGAGCACTGGATTTGTAGTCAGAATTAGTTAACCAGACAATAAAACTACTATATGTCAGGCTCTGGGCATATGAAGATTAAAAATGAATAGGCCACAAAAAACTTACATTCTGGATTTCAGTTTTATGGCTTTCTAGCTGGGTGATCTTGGGCCAACTTGTCCAACTCTCTGAGCTTTAGTTTCCTTATCTATTAAACAGAAATAATCACTCTCCAACTCTCTATTGCCTCAAAAGGAAAATAGAAAGAAGAGAGCTCTGTAACAACAATAACAATAGGAGCTCCTATTTATACAGTGCTTTGCCAAATATTGCTTTATCTCTCCAAACCTCTGTTTCCTCACCTGTAAAATGAAGGGATTTATCTTTAAGGGTCTTTCCAGTTCCAAAATCTATGTTGTTCCTAAGAAAATGAGTAACTCTGTCATTCACCAAGTGCCTTTGTGCTGAACATTATGAGAGTGGAAATAACTGAGTATTTTGCATCTGGGACAGCTATCATAAATTCTACTGTCTGGGACAAAAGAGATCATTTGATGGAAAGAGGGACGAACCAGTGGTGAAAGGCAACTGGGAGGAAGAAGGTTGTGCTATGAGTGAAGATGAGGAAGATGGGGCAGAGAAAGAGCTCACCCCAGTCCTGCTGTTGGGGCATAATTAACTAACTAATCTTGATAACTGGAGCTAGTTTCTCCTGTTGAAGTACCAAACATACCATTAGTGGCCTATAAATTGAGTGTGCTCTAAATTCAGCAGCCCTGGAACAAAGTCCTAGTCACCTTGTCCTACTTGTAGTTCAACCAAAAAGTAAGGGAGGAAAGGAAAAAAATCAAAGAGAAAAACCCCTCTAAAAATCTGGGGAGCTTCTTCTAAGGAGCCCATTACAAAGGAGCTAAATAAAGATCCGGAAAGGTCAAACCTGCATTTTCATAAGGGAAGCTAGAGCCTCTCAGGGTAACATGGAGATCATTTGCTCCCCAGGTAAGCTTAACACAGCTTGCATTTTCTCATCTCATATAAGCCATCTTCCTGAATCCTTCAGCCCCTACTCCTCAGGGCTAAAGACTTAGAGGACCCAGAGGTCCCTCTTCAGAGGGATAATACAGAAGGACGAAATGCAAAGCCCATCCAAAAATCCCCATGTTTGCACTCCTGTTAAGAGTCTCAGAAGATCATGGAATGATTCCAAGCAAACAGAAACATCGGGCATTAGTTCTGCTGTGGCCATTGCAAAGGAGTTAATGTCCATAGCTACACTAACCTCCACTTCTTGCCTACACTCTTCTGGAAGACAGGGCACTGTGGGGAATTTGCTCTGAGTCCCCTCCCAAAGCAAATGTCTGGATTCTCAAAGTTTGGGAGGAAATCTCATTGGAAGTCACATGCCCCTTGTGACTTGTGCTTACATGCTCATATTTCACAGTACCAGGGAGTTTCTGAGGGTCTTTCAGATGGCATCCTTCATCTACACACATAAAGGTTCTCTCCTGCTCCTGATGAGCTCCAGGGAGAGAAATGACCTTTTCTCCCTCAATCACTTTTGTTCCAACCACCTGAACAATCAGAAGATATTTCCTTCTGTCAAGCCCTTGCCTATCTTTTTAAGTGGCTGTTCATTTAAGAATGGTTGCCCTCTTAATTTAGGGATGAAAGGCTGTACTATATAGGGAATAGCAAAATATGAGAGCAGAGCTCAAAACAATCAGAATAATACAACTTTCCAGAGAGCCACAACAGAGAACAGAGTGAAACATGAGGAAAATGTCTTCCTCCCCATCCTTTATGAGTATGAAAGGAACGAACCCCTCTGAGAGTATATAGTCTTTTAGTGGGGTAGAATGAGGGAATAAAAACAAGGAGAAAAAAGAAGAATCTTTACCTCCAGTGTTTTGAAAGGAGGTCCAGGAATTTCATTCTAGATTATTGAAAGAACTGACAAATAAGATTACTAAGCCACTGTTAATGATCTTTGGAAGATCATAGAAAATAAGATAAATACTGCAAGGTTGGAGAGGGGAAAACTTCCTGATTAAAAAAAAATAAGTAAGAGATTGGAGTCTATAAGATATAGATCAATGAGCTCAACTTTGATTTCAGGTACAATTTCAAACCATATTTTTATCATTAGGATTTTAGTTTCCAAATACATGCAAAGATAATTTTCAATATTCATTTTTGTAAGACTTTGTGTTCCACATTTTTCTCCCGCCTTCCCTTTCCTCCCCCTCCACAAAACAGCAAGCAATCTGATATAGGTTAAATATGTGCAATTCTTTAAAACATTTTCAGATTTGCAATGTTGTGCAAGAAAAATCAGAAAAAACAGGGGGAAAATGAGAAAAGAAAAATCAAACAAACAAAAGATGAAAATACCAAGCTTTGATCCACATTCAGTTTCTATAGCTCTCTGTCTCTGAATGTAGTTGACACTTTACATCATAAATGTATTGGAACTGCCTTGGACCATCACATTGGTGACAAGAGCCAAGTCCATCACAGTTGATCATACATAATCTTGCTTGTCACTGTATACAATGTTAGCTTGGTTCTACTCACTTCACTTAGCATTTGTTCATGTGAATCTTTCTAGGCTTTTCTGAAATCAGCCTGCTCATTATTTCTTATGGAACAATAATATTCCATTGCATTCATATATCGTAACTATTCAGTCATTCCCCAACTGATAGGTATCCATTCTATTTCCACTTCTAAAGTGTATTATTACAGGGAAAGTTTTTGGACAAGTAGAAAGGGAAGCAGAGCAGGGATAGCAAAAATCAGATATCACTCTCATCAGCTGTGAGTCAGCGGAACTAGTTCAAAATCCTAATTCCAGTATTGTCCTAGTTGTAGTTCAACCAAGAAGTAAGGAAGGAAAGGGAAAAAAAATCAAAGAGAAAAACCCCTCTAAAAATCTGGGGAGCTTCTAAGGAGCCCATTACAAAGGAGCTAAATAAAGATTTTTAGGCAAGACATTCTACTTTTTCTGCCTCAGTTTCTCATCTAAAAAACGATGGGTTTAGATTAAGTAGACTCTAAAGTATATTACAGCTCTAAATTTAATATCCTAAGTACATGTCAATCAGATTCACTTATTTTTCTTATAATTTTACTAAGCTGGGTAGGTTAGGGAATGCTTTAGCTATAGCTTGTTTAACTTTAAAATAAGTGTTTGGCAAATTATCTCTTTTTTACCTTGTTACATCTCTCAATCTCTGTGGCCAGCCACAGCACTATGTACTAGGGATACAAACATGAAAAAGAAAGGCAGTGTCTGACTTCAAGGAGATTAAAATCTATTGGAGGAAGATAATACACCTAAGGAACTTGATAAGAAGGTAAGAAGAAGAAAGGAATCTAGCTCAAGATTGTGACAGGAAACTCTGAAGGGCAACCCATTTGAAAATGAAGAGATCTTAGAGGTAATTAAGTTAAATCCCTTCTCTTTATCAATGAGGAAATTGAGGATTGAAAGGGTGAAGAAGTCACCTGTCCAAGGTTACACAAGGAATAAATGGCAGAATTGAGGAGAAAGTCTTGGACTTCTTACAAATACAAGGAGGGAGAGAGGTGGTTAGGTAGTAATTCATCTGAACAAAGAATAGGGAATTTTAATGGACAGACAGCTCTATAAAAGTCAATAGTATAACATGATCACCAAAAACGTTCATACAAACGTAGACTGCATATGGAGGCCTAGGATTCAGGACTAAGGAGCAGACGGTAGCCTAGTCTGCCTTGGTCAGACCACCCCTAGAATATTGTGTTCATTCTGGAAAGTCACTGATGAGTTGTAGAGCATGCCAAAAGGCCCTGAGATCGTGCCATGTGAGGACTCATTGTGGAAAGCTGGGATGTTTTAACTTGGAAAAGAGTAATGGGGATGATAGCTACCATCCAGTCTTTGAAGGGTTGTCATATGGAAAAGGAATAGGATTTGTTCTACGTGGTCCTGGATGTAGAATTAGAAATGAGGTGGTAGAAACAGTAAAGATACATATTTAGTAGAGAGCTGTGCAAAGGGGGATCAAGTGACCTTGGGAGGTGTCAGGCAAGCCCTCTCTGAAGGTTGCTGGATAATTCATTGTAGGAGGGACTGTTTCCCGATATGGGTCAGACTCAGTGGATTCTGAAGTCCCGTGTGATTCTGGGATTCTCTACTTCTGTGAATCCTCCCAATGTACATTGGAAGCATTCAGCCATGATCCCCAAGTCTTTGAGGAGTCTGCCCCATATGTGTGTGCATCTGCTTACACACATACACTTCCACTGCATCTTGTTACGGGAGGGGGATTCATGTCCTAACCAATCACACAACTTTAGGGAAGTCTCTCATCCTCTCTGAACTTTAGTTTCTTCATCTGTAAAATAAGCAGATTTACCAGGTGACCACAGAACCTCTGATTTCTAATTTAGGGCTCCCCAACAATCTGATATTTCTAGCTGCAGGAATGGGCCCAAGATGCCCATTCTCATGGGCATTCTAATGAATGGGTTGGGGTTGGGGGGATGGGGGAGGTGCTGTCTCCCTTCACTCCTATTTGACTTTTCTCATACCAGGGCTCCAGGGGCCCCAGCAAGGCTGGGACACAGAGCCAGGACCGAGTGATCCCCTGCTCTCTTTGAGAGAGCAGTCCCTGACCACTGGCTACCAATCTGCTTCCTTTAGTTCAATGGAGATCAATGCATGGAGGGGAGGGAAGGGGAAGAAAAAGCAAGTAGAGGAGGGGTCTGCATTACCTTGAAAAGGCCTGGCATTTATTCACTTTATGGTAATGATGGTGGCTGGCGCCATGCTCCCTCCTGTATCCCTGCGCTTAGCTGAAGGAGGCTTTGACATTTCCCGGTATCCAGACTTCACTGCAAAGGAGGAGTCCCAGGGGTGGGAGGAGGGTTGGTGGGGAGGAGGAGCGGGGTTCAGATAGAGCAGATCTGGCTACAGGCTCGACAGCGCCTCAGCCTTCCCCTCCCTCTCACTCTGGATGGAGAAACCACCACTTAATTAAAGGCAGTAGAATTCAAGAATTTTAAGAGGGAGAAGGTAGCTGTTGGCCCACTCGGAGCTCTTTCCTGGAAGGAAGTGAAAGCAAAGCCAGCTATGTCTGTCACACCAGCTCAAAGGCAGTGGGGGTGAGAGGCTGTGGACAGAGTGCACAGAGACTTGGAGAAGCCTCTTCTCTCTGTTCCTCCACAGGCTCCCCGACCCTTCCTGACCCCGTGGGATGGCTCTAAGTCTGGTTTATCTCATTTGTGAACAAAACAAAGGGACCAGAGGAGAATTCTGGGCCACACATTCATTTCAAGGATGCAGTCTGAGCCCTGCTCAACCTCCCGATCCCACACTCTTGGGCATCCCTTTTGCAGAAGAAAGTTTCTGACCCTTGGACAAGAGAACAAGGAACAAATGATTGAGACATCAGAATTTCAGGATTAAGGAACTTGTCCTTGGAGAGCTGGTCGGAAAGGACCTTTGTAGAGCAGGATGAAGTAAAGAAGAACAAAGAAGCTTCACTAGAAGAGTCCTGGACCTGGAGTCAGAATATCCAAGATCTGCCCTTTAATAATATGGACAACTCATTTTCCCTCTTTGGGCCTCTACATATACATATGGATAGGCAGATATATAGATAAATACATAGATACATACTTAGATAGATATATAGATACATACTTAGATACACAGATACATACTTAGATAAATACACAGATACATACTTAGATATGTATCTACTTAGATAGATATATAGATACATACTTAGATAAATACACAGATACATACTTAGATATGTATCATACATATATGGATACATACTTAGATAGATACATAGATGCATACTTAGATAGATAGATACATAGATACACATACATGTATATGTGCATATATGCATATGTTATATTGTACATCTAAATATATGTATATATGTGCATGAAAGAGAATTGGACTTTGTATTTGCAGTTTTGCAGTTCCTGGCACATAGTAGGTGCTTAATAAGTACTTACTGATTACTTCTTACTTAATGTACTTAATGAGTACTTAATGATAGCTTCTGAGATCCTTTCTGGTACTTAATCTATAATCATAAGATCTATAAATCATGGGTAAGGTAGTACTAATCATATTTGGCACCTACAATTCATTGCCTACATAAGAATCTTATTTTGAGAATCCAAAACTATTACATGGTTGACCTGAGGTGTGTTCAGGTAGATGGCTCACTGTGGAGGAATGCCCAAACCATGGTTGTAGGGTTAAGGACGGTGAGGAGATGGGGTGGATCACGCTTTTCTTTCTTAGATGAGGGCCATAAAACTGACAGGCAACAGACATAGAAAACCATATATTTGGAGCCCAGTCTAGAGTTTTCATTGGGAAAAGAAGCACAATAAATGAACGATGGGAAGCAGGTCATCACTGAGAATGATTGGGGTTAGTCCTGTCCCAAAAAAGCAATCTAAATAAAGTGATTTTGGTAGAGCCTCGTCATTTCATTGAAAACAAGACCAAAAATCAGAAAAAGAATTTGACCAATTTTTTCTCTATCTTTTTCTGGATTCTTTTTTCACTCCTTTCCTCTGCCACCATTCCTCTATGCCTCCTTTCCCAAGTTATCTGAGATGCTTTTCTTCTCTGTGTCTGGCTTTGCCTCAGCTCCCCTGAGAACAACCCAATTTTCTATTCTATGTTTTGTGGGTTTGATGTTGTCTGACTTCCTTTTAATTGAAGGGCTTGTCGACAGGAGCCTCTTGCTGGAGAAGTGAGCTGAGGGAATCTACCCAGCTTGGTGCATGAAGGGTGGTACCTCTGAAGGCATCCAGGACTAAGCAATTAAAACCCATAGTGCCCTGGGCACTTGGTCAAGATAGAAGGAAGCCCTAAAGAGACATCCTTGCTCCTGACAGACCTATTAGACACCTTCAGAATTCAGGTGACATCAGAAAGACCATGTCTCTTCTTTTTAGATAAATTCAGGAATGAATAGAAAGTCAGGTATGAAGCTAGCTATTTAAGTCACAGATCCGGGGTAGGTGCCAAGTTCTCACTTCATGATGCCATAGCCCTGATACTTCTCTCCTGGGTGGGAGTCTGCAGAAGCAGATCAAGCCCCAGGCCCAACTCTCTAAAGCATACTTCTTGGGCCCAGACATCCCAGTTTCTGACCCGCCAGCTCATTTGGGGAACAGATTCTAGACAGGACCCATTTTAATTTGCAACAAGAAATCATTTTTAATTGGGCAATGGTGACACAGTGGATGAGAGACCCAAGGAGACAGAGAAGGCCCCATGCCAGCAAGGAGGGACAGGATGCCAGCACTCAGCTCCTTGTTTTAATTCCATGGCTCATCAGGGGGGCTCTGTCCCGCCTGTGGGTTTGAGAAAGACAGGGCTACTTATCAGCAAAAGCAGATGCCCTCTGAGGGGCCTGGCTCATGCCCTTCTCTGGCTGGGGCATATTTCTGGCATGTCACAAAGGAGGGTGGGAAAACAGGAGAGCCAGAGCTAGGGAGAGAAGGGTGGGCTGGGTGGGGGAGAGAAGGATCTCAGATGGGAAAAGGGAAAAGACAGACCCTCAACCAAGAGACACACACCTATCATAGATAACACATTATCAGAGACTAGTGGGAGACCAAGATCCCTTTGTGGCACTAGGAATGAGAGAGACAGGCCAGAAAAACAAACAGAGGTAGGAAGGGCTCTGGTGGGCATCCAGAGAAGGTTGGCTTGAGAACAAGGGACACACACACACAGAGAGAAGGCAGAGATGTTTGTAAAGCAAGTCAATCCAACTTTTTTAGTTTTATCAAGACTTTACAAGTGCTGCCTTTGAGATTTGCCCATCACTAGAAGTTAAAGATATTACTGCCTGTACTCCTCCTTCCTCCAGTCCCTTCTTCCCCGTCTCCCTCTCTGTTCCCCCCACTCAGCCATCTGCCCCAGCGACAGTTGCAATGGAATATTCTATTCCACCAATCAGCCTCAAATCTGGTATGCATTAGTTAAGAAAAAGAAGCCCAGTTCCTAAGGTGGAGAAAAGATAGGAGAGGGAGAAATTTCTATACATATATAGCCAAATAATAAAAAATAAATAAATCATCAGGTTGATTTTGGCTTCAGGAAACACGCAGATCTGCACATGATAAGATGCCAGGGCAGCTTAAAATAAGCAGGAGTTAATTCAAACCCAAACAAATCTGTATTGAAAACAGACGTTTCCTACCATAGACCCATTTAAAAGTGCTTTTGAATTCTCAGTAGTACTGGGAGAAAACATAGTATCCTTTTGAAAGGCAATGGACAGTCCAAGCAGGTTCTGGGATCCTGCTCATGTGAGGGATGCTCCAAAAAGGGTGCCAAGGGGCTTTTCAGTGGCTCCTAACCTTTCCCCTAACCCTCAGGCTTCCAGTTTCCTACCTTAGGCAAGTGAATGTTTCATTGTTCTTGCCCTTTGGTTAAGGCAACCTAGTGCAAGAGAAAGAGACCTGGACTTTTCTGACACTTTTTACTTGTGTGATTTTAGGATATTATCTTAACTCTCCAGACCCTCTTAGATCCCTTCTAACTATAAAATCTCATGACCTGATTTATACCTTTTAAGAGCATACCATTCCCCAGAGTCTTATCTAAGATGTGTTTACATGAAAACAAATGCCCAGCCATATCTATATGAAGACAAATGCATTCTAAAAGAGCTGTCCTTAGTCCTTAGCTTGCTTTCAAAGTTGGCTTTGTAAAAAGAAAAAGAAAGAAAGAAAAAGAAAAGAAAAGAAAAACTGTTGGATGGAAAGAGGGTGGGAATTAAATGATTGGAAGTCTAATATCATTATATTGCTTTGCTATCTTATTATAGTAGCATTTCTCCCTCTCCTAAGAATTGTTTGGGTTGGCAGTGAGTACTGTTTCTGTGTCTCCCCAACCTCCTTCCCTTACCTGGGATTATTTCTGCTCTCAATAATTACATTAGATATAGAAAGCAGCTTTATGGCTCTAATAATTATACACACTTACAAAACAGATGGGCCTGCGGATCTGGAGGGGGGAGCTTTTATGGACTTGGAAATGAGAGGTTTTGTTGGTAGGAAATAGAGAGTTATTTCCAGGCTTTATAGCTTCGTTACTCGGGCTCTCTCTAAATCTTACTGATCATGCTTGGCTCATATTGCCTTCCAAGCATTTTACAAATATTAGCCAATCAATCCTCAGTGTGGCTGGAGAAATGCTCTTTGCCACCTGGTGCAGGTAAAGAAATAGGAAGCCAGCAGAAGGGAGAATGACACTACTTGTTAGAAGTCAAGGACCCAGTGGGGATTTCAGTATATGAACTTCAACTCCCTGCTCAACCCTGGGCTTATGATGTGGCAGAAGAACAAATGAGAAGAATCGGGTCTTCCTTGCACCGAGGCTACTGATCAGTTGTGCTGTTTTGGACAGATCAATTTGCCATTTTCCTCATCACTAACTGAAGATTTTGAACTAAATAATCTCTTAAGTCCCTCCCTGTCAGAGAGTCTAATAATAATCTTAAACTATATTTGCATAAAGAAATATGTATTCCAAAGTGTGCATATGTTATCTATTTCTCCTGACAACCTTGTGAAACATGTAGGAAAGAGTTTATCATCCCCATTGTACAGTTGAGGAAACTGAGGCTTGAGAGATTAGGTGATTTGTCCAGGTTGTCACAACTAGTGAACGACAGAGTTAAGACTATAAATTAAATCTTCTGACTTCAGTTCAGAAGATCCCCAGGCTACCTTCCTTTTCTGAGGTCATTTTGCTCCTCCTTTTGGCCCCCCAAATCTCTCCCTCGTAATGAAAAGATAGAATGGTAAAGTAAAAGAAATGTTTTTTCTCTCCCTAAAAATATTGCCCTTCCTTGCACATTTTGGGTTTCTTCCCCACTCTCCCACTAACAATGAGTGCTTCCTGATCCTTGGCCCAAGTCTATCTTGCTATTATGCCAGTGATTCCTGTGCCTTGAGTAAACCAAGGTCTGAAAACAAAATACCCAGGAATTTGATGAAGCTCATTGAAATATTTCCAATCTAATTTGGACCATTTCTCCCTCCTGTCCAGCCGGGGTAACCTTAGCACTTTCTACTAATTAGAAACCACAGCCTCTCTGGCCTCCAAACACATCCCATTCCTCAGGCTGCCAGGCCACCCTGTTGCATCTCTTTTATGCCCCCTTCCTCTTGGACTTCCATTCTCTTCTTCCTAGTATCTGCTCACACACAAAAATTGATAATGCATAAATCTCTTTCAGAGAAGGGAGTGGGCTGGCTTGTCCATGGGGAAGGCCAGGAAGACACAGGCAGGATGGATGGCTGGCGGGAGCTGTGTGGTTGGCTCTAATTAACGTATTGTTCTTGGGGCTCCAGGAGGATTATGGATGAGTTCCACAGAGCAGCCCACTTAACCTGGGCATTCTGGTTCCAATCTATTACTTTGTTGGCTGGCTTCTGCCTCCCTAATGGCCAGGCTTGGAGAGAACGGCAGTGGGAAATGAAAAAGGTAGGAACCTTTCTGGAGAAATCACCCTCCAAGCTGCCACTCTACTAAACCTACTTTGTCTGAGTCCTTAGTCAGCTGGAGGCCCAGGTGACCATTCTACTATATGGATGGGAAAAAACAAAAATGCCAAGAACCCCGTGTTTCTCTGACTTTTTGGTTCCCAGTGAGCCAGACTTGCAGGTAAGTACAGGTAATTTACCAACCCACAAAGACACAGGGGCTATCGTAGATTCCCCACATCCGTGACTCTGCAGAAAATAATATTCAACTATATTACTAGTTACTAACAAGACTTTGTACTTGAATAGCAATTCCATGCTCCAATTCCAAAAAATGCTTCTATAAACTCAGTGCCTCTATTGACTCTCCACCCACTCAATTCCCATCTTGTGAATCTTGACTTCTGACCCTCATCTCTCAAACGAAATTGCCTTCTTGGGGAATATCAACACTCTCTTAACTGCTAGACCTATTGACCAACTATTCTCTGTCCTCTTGACTATCCCAACTTCTGATACTATTTGCCTATCTTCTCAAATATGTCCTTGTCCTTGGCTTCCATAATACTTCGTACTCCTTACAAATCTTGGCTTACATAATAATTTTATTGAGTCATCATGTTTCTTCCTTATCAAATTTGGATAAGGCCCTGTACCCAACTCTTTTCTCTCTCCAAGTGATCTCATTTGTACTCAAGGATTCAATTATCATGGCTGAATGACCACCGAATCTCTCTCTCTCTCTCTCTCTCTCTCTCTCTCTCTCTCTCTCTCTCTCTCTCTCTCTGTTTCTCTCTGTGTTTGTCTCTCTGTCTCTCTCTGTCTCTGTCTCTCTCTTTCTCTCTCTCTCTGTCCCTTTGTCTCTGTCTCTTCCCCATCTCTATCTCTCTGTCTTTCTCTCTCTGTCTCTCTCCTAATACATACACACATGTATGTGTATATATATATATATATATGTATATATATATGCATATATATATGTTATATGTGTTTATATCTGTCCTGGACTAGACATCTACAAATGGATGTAATCAGTATATCAAGCCCAATTTATCTAACTCATGTTTCACTGCAAACCCACCCCTTCCAAACATTTTTTTCTACCATCATTTAGATACCACAAGTTCAAAATCCCCTTTCCATTTTGCTTCTACAATTCAATAATTTTCCAATTTTTGTTGATTCTATCTCTATTATATTTCTTACATATTTCTTCCTCTCTATACTCAAAGAGCCATTATCCTTATTTCAATTCCATATTGCTTCTCATATGGACTATTGCAGTAGTTCAGTAATTGGTCTTTTTGCTTCCAATCTCTCCCCTCTCATATAGTTGCTACATTAATATTAGTAAGACACAGATCTGATCATGTTACTATCATGCTCAACAATTTTCAATGGTTCCCTATTGCTTCTAAAATATAATGTAAACTCTATAGTCTGTCATTTAAAGCCTTTGGCAATCTGGCTCCCACCAACCAACCATTCCAGACTCATTTCATGTTATTTTTCTCTACTCAGTCTATGTTTCAGGCAAACTGGCCTACTAGCTATTCTGAGAATCTGACACTCCATATTTCATCTCAGTGACTTTGACCAGGTGGTTCTTTTTGTATTGAATGCACTCTCTTCTTAACTCTGTATCTTAACTCTTACTTTTTTCAAGTCAGTCTCCTCTCAGCTGCCACCTTCTACTTCATTAATTTTCTTCCCTCCTTTCCTTCCTCCCCCATCAATCCTTCCTATCTCCCTCTCTCTTCCTCCTCCTCATCCTTTTCATCCTTCTCTTCCTTCTTCTTCCCCCCCCCCCGTCTCTGTCTGTCTCTCTCTGTGTGTATGTGTGTATGTGTGTCTCTGTTTGTCTGTTTCTCTGCTGTCTTATTGTTTTTGTTCTTTTCTTCTTTCTCTTCTATTTCTCTGTTGTCATGTGTCTCTATCTCTTTCTCTTCCCCCTTTCCCAAAAACAGAACAATTAAGATCTTTGAGTTGCCTTGGTGAAAAATTTCATTGATAGTCTTATCCTTCAAAAGGCAGAGAAAACAACAAGAAAAAATTCTATTCTTGATCTGATTAGCATAAACGGAGGAACTGATTGCTGGAATAAAAATCATGGTACCACTGGGGGTGGGGTATAAAGTGATCACTCCATCCTAAAATTTTTGATAGGGCAAAGGAAATCTGGGCAGGAAGTCTGACATGCATCTTAGATTTGGGGAAAACAGATTTCAAAATGCTTAGAGGAAAGGTAAGCAGGATCTCATGGACTAAAATCCAGGAGGAATGAGAAGTGCTTAAGAATGAAAATGTGAAGAAGGGAAGGGAAACAATTCAAAAGAAGAGGAGAAATGGGATTTGCTAAAAGAGATCTATGTAGATATACAGGGAACTCACCAATCAACTCAGATATCAAAAAGAATTGTATAGAAAAAAGAAAGCAAGGCCAGGGAACAGAGAATGACTATGAGCAGAATCCCAGTAGCTCAAAAGAAACACAAGATGTGCAAATTTAGAAATATTTTTATTCCAAATGTTTATATGGATAATTTATATCCAACCTGTGGTAAAGCCTTTTGAGTTCTTAGTGATCTGATCAGCTACAACCAAATACATTGTACTTTGACTCAAAATATGTGATGTCATTTTGGTCCTCTTTGAGTATGAAGGACAAACAAAGATAACAAAAATATGGCCCAGTTTTATAAAACTATCAAGAATTCTGAAGTACAAAATGAATGGAGATTGCAGAAGAAAGTTAAGGATAATGTAAAAAGGGATTTTGGGGATAGGATCTTTGGGGCAGATGAGATAATTATCATTAACAACAAAGAGAAGACAAAGTTGTTCAATTTTTAATTTGTTTCTATTTTCTTCACCAAGGGGAACCATCCTTAAACTGGAACTGACCCTTCCCCTCATAAAAAAGCCTAACTAGGAGATAATACCCAACATAAATAAACAATGAGAATTTATAGTTGCCCTTGATGAATTAAAGCAGCCTAACCCCTAATCAATTATATCTTCAATCCAGAAAAAAAAAACTGGCAGAGGTGATTCTAGATCTACTGTCAATAATAATTGAATGATTATGGAAAATGAAAATTCCAGAGAAGGGAAAATATTGTCCAAATATATAAAGAAAAGGGAAGACAACAGAGCTTATAAATTATAGGGCAATGAGCTCAAAACTAATTTCTGGGGAAATTCAAAAATGGATCAATAACAAAACAAAACAAAAACAAAAACAATAACAAAAATTTAGAAAGGGGGCGTGGTGATCCCGATCACCATGAAGAGACAGCATGACTTTACATATATATCTATCTCTAAACAGAAGTAGATAGAGATAGATATAATGACTAAGCTAGTATATCAGGGGAATGCTTGAGATACAATAAAACATTTGAAACAGTATCCCATATAATCTTTGTGGAGAAGATGGAGAGATGAAGACTAGACAATAACACAATTAGATGGACTCAGAAATTGTTGAATGGTCCAACAGAGAGCATAATCAGTAAAGGTTCAGTGTCAGCTTGGCAGGAGATCTCTGGTGGAATGCCCCAGGGATTTGTGCTTTGCTCTGGGCTATTTAATAGTTGTTTCACTAACTTGGATAAAGGCATAGATGGTATGCTCATCAAATTTGAAAATGGCACAAAGTTGATAAAAATATTCAACACATTGGATGACAAAGTCAAGATGCAGGAAGGTTTTTTAAAGGCTAGCATATTGATGCTGAATCAAATAAGATGAAATCCAATAATAATAAATAGTCTTGGACTTGGACTCAAGGAATCAGTTTCATAAATAGAGAACTGGGGAGACATAGATGGACAACAGATTGAAAAAGATCTGAAGGTTTTAGTTCTTTTCAGGTTTAATTTGAGTCAATAATATGGCTGGACAGACCAAAAATAACAGACAAAGACAACTAATACAATCCTTAACTACATTCAGAGAAGTATAGTTTCCAAAGCTAAGAAGCTCTACTTTATTTTATTCTCATCAGATCACTCTCCAGTACTGGGTTTCATTTTATGTGACATAGTTTAAGGAGGATATTGATGATCTAACCTAGATAGAATTGCTTAATGAAGGCTTGTTCCCTTTATTTCTCCCTACATTTTCCTCCTTTCTATTTCTATCCAATGCTTCTGCTTTTCCCATGTGATTCCAAAACTGAAAGTTTAAGCCTCCTTTTACAGGACAATGCTTCATGATTAAAGATAGCTATCATGTCCTACCCCTTCCCCAAATATATACCACTGAATCTTCTCTACTTCAAAATAAATATTCCCAGCTCTATCAGCAGATCTTCATATTAAACCAACTAGAGCCTTCATTAAGCACTCACTACTTGCCAGGTCCTATGCTAGGTAAGCATTTTAAAAATATTATCTCATTTGATTCTCAGAACATTACTCTGAGAGATAGTACTGTTATACTTATTTTACAGTTGAGGAAATGTTGGCAGACAGATTGGCAGCTAGGTGGAGCAGCAGATAGAGTGCTAGCTGGACATCAGGAAGGTTAAGCTTTATGAGTTCAAATCTGGCTTCAGACACTTATTACAAGCTGGACAAGTTGCACGATTCTGTTTGCCTCAGTTTCCTCATCTTAAAGTGAACTGGAGAAGGAAACAACAAACCATTCTGTATCTCAGTGAAAAAAAGACCCCAAATAGGATCCCAGAGAGTAATATACAACTGAAAACATCTTCATAACAACAATAATCAAGGTTACATAGATAGCGAGTATCTGACACCAGATTTGACCTCAGTAGCTCCTAATTCCAGGCCAAGTGCACTATCCACTTTGCCATCTTTCTGCCTCAGTGTAGATCTCCTGTGAGGAAAAAAACAAGCAGAGGTGCCCAAAGATGAAATGAGATGTTTCAGGAGGGAATGTGTTCATTCCTCTCAGTAGAAACTCTTCAAGGGGAGGCCCAGTGTCTATTTATGGGGGATGTCACAATCCTTTCTGGCATGGATTGGATGACTGGCAGTTGAAGTCTCTTCCATTTCTGAAGTTATTTAATTCTGTAACCATGGCCCCTCACTACAAAGATATACAGGAAATAAACATCTTGTCCATTATCAACTAGTCATTCAAAAAGAGAGGGGGATAGGAAATCAGCCTCAGAAGCCAAGGGTTCAAATCCATCCTCTGACACATAATGGCTGTTGACCTTGATCAAACAGCCAAACTTCTCAGTATTCTAGCCTTCAGCTTCTTAAACTGAGGGTAGTGATCCCATATAGGGTCTCATAATTGAATAGGGGTCATAAAATTATGATTTATTACCAGTAAATGTTTGATTTGTATACCTGTTTCATATATCTATATATTTGGGGTCATGTAAAATTTCTCAGTCAAAAAAAAGGGGTTACGAGTGGAAAAAGTTTAAGAAACCCTGTTTAGAAAATCTCTAATCCTAAAAATTGAAGAGAAGGTACCAGCCAGCATTGACATCTGAAAATTGCCTATGCCTGTAAAATCACAGATCTAATCCTTATCTCTGTCCCTATAATTTCTGTGTCTCTGTCCAAACCATCTTGTTGGCACTTCATTTTAATCAGGGAATATACCTCAGTGGATATGGAAAGATAATTCCTAGTACTTTAGGATATAAGTGCATTCACTCCTGGGACTCATGCCCTGCTCAAATTCACATTCAACAAACATTAAGTACCTACTGGGTAGAGATCACAGCGTCTATACACTAAGTGTAGAAGAAGCTAAGACATTTAGGTAAACCATGAAACTTACTGTCATGAAATTTACAGTCTGTTTAACCAAAAAAATCCACTTTTCTTTAGTGCTTTAAAGTTTATAAGTACTTTACAAACAGTATCTCACCTGAACTGTCTATGAGATAGGTACTAGTATATCCATTGTAACAAAAGAAGAAATTGAGACTCAGAGATGTTACATACCATCAAAGACAAGATATATTTAACATTAAGTACAGCATTTCATTTCCTACACTATCGATTAATGTACTTCTAGCACTTAATAGGAATGACCTTGCTAATAAATACAAGGACTCACTCTCCCTTGACCTGTCTGCTTCTGTGACCATTTAGCACAGGTGAGGGCAAAGGATGTTGGGGAAACCACATGTGTATCAAAGCTTGCTTTCCCCAAATTTTAGTTGAGAGCAGATTCCTTGACTTGCCCTCCTACCCTAGCTCCACCAATCTGGTGCTATTAACATCTCACTAACTGAAGCGGATGGACCCACGCAGACTCCAAATTGATCCTGCAAAAACCATTGGTGCACTTGAGCCCATGGGAAGCCAGACACATTTTTATCCATTTATATAGAGAAAAAACCACAGGGACACTGCCATTGGATCTTTAGTGCCATCTTTGGAAAGTAAAACAGCTGTCGGAGAGCCAGCCCCTGCTGATGAGAACATGCAGATGTGAGCATGCAGATGTGTGAAGAGATGGTGACTCACCTGGAAAGCTACTAGAGTAGTAGTTTTTTTTAATACCCACTCTGCAGAAAGTGTGGCTGGCTGGGCCCTGAGCAAGGGAAGGAAGGGAGACTGTGGAGATGTTTTCCATTTCCTTCATAATTTGACCCTTCTGCAGGCCCCTTTCCCAAGGGAAAATTTAAGAGTTTGGATATAAAAGTTTATTAAGTGTGTCTTAATAACCCAAATCTTTTGGTGGAGATTTTCCCAAAATGAGAACTTTAGAAAGCAGCCTAACTTGGACTTGGGAGAAGAGGAAGAAAGCAGGAAAAAAAAAAGACACCAGCAGATGGCCTTACATTGGCGATACATATTTCCAACTTACATTCTAATCTGTTTTCTCTTTAGACCTTCAGTTTAAATACCCCCTCACCCCCAAAGAATAAACCTATTGGAATAGCCAAGAATCAGAAATTAAGTAGATGCTTGTATATTGAGGAAAGTCCAAACTAAGTATGTTATGGTACATGAATGTGATATTACTGCACATTAAAAACAAATTATGCTTGTGAAGATTAGAAATCAGGAAAGACTGTATGAATTGAGGCAAAATGAGGTAAATAATACCAGGAAAACAATATGAACAGTAACTACAGAAGTGTATCTGGAGGAAAAGCCACACACAAAAAAAAATCAGCATTAAAACTGAATGCTGTTGGGTGACTATTGACCAAATTTGACTATGAATAAGAGATTACAAGCGTATTCTTCCTTCTCTTTATTTGTAAAGGTTGAGGACTATTAGAACAATACTAACTATAGAACACTGGAACCCTGCCTGGATATTTATTTATTTATATAACATATTTGTTATATAATATAATAATATATTATAATATATATGTCATATATGTTATGTATTATTTATATATTTTGTTTTTATATATATATATATATATGTGTGTGTGTGTGTGTGTATATATATATATACATACACACCATACATAAACATATGTGGTGTGCATGTTATTGTTGAATTGTCCAATTTGTGGTTTTTTGGGCAAAGGTCTTGGAAGGGTTGGTCATTTCCTTCTCCAGTTCATTTTACAGATAAGAAAACTCAAACAAATAGGGCTAAGTGACCTACCCAGGGTCACACACTATGTCCATATGTCCATGTACACTATGTCAAATGTGTTGATTAATTTTGCTGAACTTTTTTTTTCTAATGTTTTACCATAAGGAATACATCTCTGTTATGGTGCTGGAGTAGGATGGGGTAGAAAATGTTGTTAAATTAGGAAATTTTAAGAACAAAAGATATCAATAAATTTTGTAAAGACATTAATGAAACAAAAGAGGAAGCATCCTAAACTAGAATTCTCTGGAAGAAAAAAAAAAGGTCTACTAGTAGGTTTTTTCTGGAAGATGGGCTGCTTTATGTATATATTTGGAGAATGAGGGGGAGTGCTTCAGCTTTCTCTGGACCAGGTACAGAACAAGGAAGGCTCCTCAAGACAGTAGCAGACAATTGTTTTTAGCCCAAGAGTGGGGTGAGATAGGAGGAGGAGAAAAAAGTCGTACTCAATTCTCAGCCCAGCAGGAGGGCTGCGGAAGAAGATGTTCTCAGCGTGCTGTGGCCTTGGGGTTAGGAACAGGCCTCTTTGACACTAGGGGTTTGTACAGATACACGAATGAAAGAACATCAGAGAAGATGAAACCATACAAATTCCGGGTAATAGAAAGAGAGGAAAGAGATGCGTTCTGGCCTGGGTCTCGGCTCAGAAAGGTCGATTCTGAGAAGACGCCGCCCAACTTTATATTACTTTTCAGAAAGCCAGTGAGCTGAAAAATAACTCTCTCACCTTTATATATATTTATTATTATTCGTTTCTTCAGAGTTTCTCCTCATTGTCTTGGCTTCTGGGCTGTTCATTTCTCCCCAGCCTGATTTCATTTGGAGATTCAGCCCAGCACCTGCATGGAGAGGAGACAGAGGGGGCCAGCCCTCTCCCTACAACGCTCAGGCCATCTCAGCCTCCTAATACCCA
Organism: Sarcophilus harrisii; assembly: GCF_902635505.1. Classification (NCBI taxonomy): domain Eukaryota; kingdom Metazoa; phylum Chordata; class Mammalia; order Dasyuromorphia; family Dasyuridae; genus Sarcophilus; species Sarcophilus harrisii. The sequence continues at coordinate 493,810,202 of NC_045428.1, forward strand.
GCCACGGGCCTCCACTTGCACCCTGGCCTAAAACCCAGCCCTGGCCTCTGCTTGTCCCCTGGTCTAATACCCAGCCCCCGGCCTCCACTCGCACCCCAGCCTAACATCCAGCGGCCAGCTCTGCTGGCTCCATAGGCTGTGGGACCATAAGGGAGAGAAAGGGAGGGAAAGAGAGTCGAGTTTGCTCTCCAGATTGCAGACAGGCTGGAGGGCAGGCAATGGTAAATTATCCTCCCCCCGCCTCCACTTTAGTCTACAGAGGCAGGGATGGTGGAGGCAGCAGCACCCGACAGTAGCAGCAGCTCCTTCACCTTTCACAGAGCTCAGTGAGCCGCAGATGTTGTTTGAACCAGGGAAAATGTCAGCCCCCATGAGGAGCCAAGCTTTAACTTAGAGCGAGCCCCTAGGAATCGTGGCAGTGTATTCTGGGTATTGTTTTTTGGCCACATTTGCATTTGCTCTTTTCAGTAACTGGGGACAGAGGGAGCCGCTCACTCCTCTTCCCCATCCACCTCCTAGAGGTTAGGACCAAAAAGAGGGAGAAGCAGAAGCGGGCTGCTCCCGCTTTTGAGCCGGGACCTCCAGGCTCCCGAGAAATTGCTTCATCTTGGAGCATTTCTTCCTGGGTCTCTGGCTGGCTCTCTGGGATGCTCTGGGCAGGAGGAGTGGGTACATAAGATGACTAATTCCATTTACTCCCAGTTGGCCCCAGCCAGGGTGCGCCCAGAGACAACCTGCAGCTTCCAGCAGGCCTCGTGGCGTCTGGAGAGAGATGGCAGAGCAGGAGCATTTAAATTAAAGAATGACTACAGGTAGCATGTTCACAGAGCCGGCTGCCTACAGGCCTTCCACCTCTGTTCTTGGCAGGATACCTGCAGGTAATAAGAGGCATCTCCATCCTCAGGTCAGCTCCCTCACAGGCCATTTAAGACCAGCAGCCAGTACCACAATCTGCTCACCCCTTAGCATATCCTTAGGAAGGAACCTTAAAAGATAACTAGTTCTAGCCTTCCATTTTAGAGATGGAGGAATTGATGCCAGAGAAAGTTAGGATGCACTTAAGTCACATAATCAGTGAGTCAGTGACAAAGCCAATCCCAGGCCTGTTGGTCTTGCCTGCCAGAAACCATTGCAGCTGAAATGATCTGAGACAGTGATTTGCAGAGCCCTAGGAATGGACATCCTTAGAATAACAGATGTTTAAGAAAGAAGGGACTGAGACATTAGCTGGCTGCTATTTCTTCAGTAATTATTAGTCTCCAAGTTAACCCCATCCACAATTCCTTGGGCAGCTAGTGGGGTAGTAGATAGGGCATTGGGCATGAAGTCGGGAAGATTCATTTTTTCTAGAGATCAAATCTAGCTTCAGATATATTATTGGCAGTGTGACCCTGGGCTAGTCACTTATCCCTATTTGCCTCAGTTTCCTCATCTGTAAATGGATAGAAAAAGAAATGGCAAAGATACTCCAGTATCATTGCCAACAGGGTCATGAAGAGTGGGATACAGCTGCACAACCCTAATTTCCATTTGAAAGAAATCCCCAATGTAAGTAGATAAATTCAAGAAAAATTGAACTTTCATCTACTTGGGGAATCTTTCTCTCTTCATGAGGAGGAAGCTTTTCTCCTCATTCCATTCCATGTCCTGATGGTCTTCACTCCCTGCTCCATCTGCTTACTATCATCTCTAATCCCTATACTTGTCCTTTGTCTATGAAGGGAAGATAAAATGATTAGGTCTGGCTACTCTCACATCAGCTTTCTCCAAAGAGGTGGGGGCTGGAGAAACTCTCTTTTTCCTCCTTCAGTGTCCTGAGAGAGGCTGATGCTGACATTGTGAGGGGTTATTCATTAGCCCAGCACTCGATAATTTCTGATCCTGATTTATTGGATTCACTAATGTCTGAAAACTAGCCCTTTCCTTGTGTCAAGGGCGATGGGTCAGGACAGCTGGAGTTACAGCTGTGGTGAGGTAGACTGGAGGAGGAGGAGGGACGTAGTCTCCTTCCCTGAGCTCAGGGCTGGGCTCAGATATCCAGATGTAACTGGAGCCTACAGAGGAATTCTGATGACACAGTGACTTTCAGATGGGCCTTGAGGTCCAGCTTCCTCCCATTTGGCATCCTTTCCAGGGCCAAGGAACCTTTCCCATTCCCCAGTTTCAAATGCCCTCCCCAGCTCCAACTTCCCTTCACCCGTCGGGAGATGATCAAGCCCCAAGAATCCTTATGTGCTACTTTATATAGCAAATAATTGAACCAGACCCGTGTGGTCTCAGTAAGGGGTTTCATCCATATTCATGACTCCCTGCTCCTGTGGAAATGAACATGCCAGAGATTCCAGCACAACCACTGTAGCAAGAAATCTTAAGTAGTAATTCAGCATTTCTCCAGTGCCCGCTCCCTGGCTAGGGAGGAACTGGATTTAGATATTGTCTAACAAGCCAGAGGCAGCTTCTCCTACAATGGCTCCTCTCCTCTCTTCTCCTCTCCTCTTCTCTTCTCTCTTTCTTTCCCTCCCTCCTTCCCTCTTTCTCTTCCTCCCTTTTTCTCTCCTTCTTCCTCCTTCCCTCCCCCTCTCTCTCCACCTTTCCCCTCTTTCTTTTTTTCTCTCTCTCCTCCTTTCTCTCCTCTCTCTTTCTCTTCTCTTCCTCTTCTCCCTTTTTTCCTTTCTTCCTCTTTTTCAATCTGTCTTCCTTTAGAGGTCTTTAATCCCTTCCCTTTCTCCTCTCTTTTCTATTTCCCTTCCCTTCTGTCCTCCCTTTCTTCCTTCACCAATTCTTTCCTTTTTCTAATTCTTCCTCCTCTCTCTAGCTTCTTCTCTCCTTCCTTTTTCTTGATTTCTCTCTATGCCGCTTTTCCTTTCCTTTCTTCTCCCTTTTCTTTCCTTCTCTTTAATTCTCCATCTTCTTTCTCTTCTCTCTTCTTCTTCCTTTTTTCCTTCTCTCTCAGCCTTCCTTCTCTACTTCTCCTTTTTTCCTATAGCTACTCTCCTTTTTCTTCTCCTTTCTCAATCTTCTTTTCTCCTCCCTCCAGTCCCTTTTATTTCTCCACTATTGACTTCCCTTTCTTCCAACAACCCTTTTCCATCTTCTTTCTCCTTTTTCTTTTTTCTCCACTACTTCTTTCTCAATATTCCTTTTTCTTTTTTATCTTCTTTTTCCTTTCTCCTCCCCTTCTCCTCTCTCTACTCCTCTCCTTTCTTCTCTTTCTCATTCTATATCATTTCTCCCCTTTCTTTTCCTTCCCCTCATCTCTCTTTTAATTTCTAGTTCTAATTTCTCTCATTTTTTAATCATTCTTTATTTCTCTCTCTTTCTCTGTCTATCTCTGTGTCTGTCTGTCTGTCTCTGCCTCTCTCTTTTTCTCTTTCCCAGCCTTTCTTCTTTAAAATTGTGTAAGTTAAATGTCTTCCAATTTCACTTTCCCTGCCTCATTAGAATGGGGGGGTAAAAAAGTTGGGGTTGTTGGGGAGAATGGAAGCTTGTGTGGGGAGAGTGCATGTCTATGAATACCAAGCATGTTAATAGGTTAAAGTAAATCTGAAGTAACATTTGAAAGCAGAAAGATGAAAGCAGATCACAGGCCAAAGATCAAACAATCTAGAGCCACTTCTAAGCCTTTTACTGCTGGAGATTATTAGCATTTGAAAGTGAAGAGCATTAGAGGGAGAGAGAGGGAAAAAAAAGTTGGAAGGAATTTTTGTTGTGGAGATAAAAAATGAAATAAATGACAGTGGAAAGGGAGAGCTAGAAGGAGGCTGACTTATTTTAAAAACCACATTAATACATTGAGGGAGGAAGGGGATACCTATCAATATATTTTTAGCTCTCTGACCAATATTTTAGCTTACTGATGTGGTTTGCTGGCCTCCTGGCTTTTCTCCTCCCCTGATTTTTGGGTTCCTCCATCAGGCAATTTTGCAGATGTTTCCATGAGGGGTTTAGGAGACATTGGAAGCTCCCTTCCCTGCCCTACAGGGACACGCTTCAGGAAACAGATGGGGAACCCCAAAAGACAGTGGGGAAATATGTTTTAGGGTGAGCTGCTGGACACACTACCTAGTGTCTTCTCCTGAAGCTTCCCTGTTTTGGAAAGTACCTCTACATATACCTATCTATGTCTACATATGTGTGTGTATTTTGGAAAATGTGTGTACCTCTACATATACCTATCTATGTCTGTCTGTGTGTGTGTGTGTGTGTGTGTGTGTGTGTGTGTGTGTGGCTATACTAGCATAGTAGTGGGAAGAGCACATACTAGTGGAAAAGAACAAGAAAAAGAGTCCTGGTCCTAGTGCTAGCACTATTTGTTTTGCGATCTTGAGAAAGTGTTCTTACCTTTGTGTGTCAGTTTCTCCATAAATAAAATGAAGTCGTTAAGCTAGCTACTCTCTAAGGTTGCTTTTGGCTTCAAAATTCCATAGGTCCAAGTCCCTCCCTATTAGCCTTCCCTCTCGTTCTTGGAGTGGTAAAGATAACAGAGTACAGATAAAACCCATTTTTGCTTTAAGAAGAAAAAAAAACAAACTCACCAGAGTTTGTGGGGGGAAACAGGATTGTGGGGAAGTGGGAGAAGGGAGGTTGAACCAGCTGGCTGGGCTTGGCTTCCCCATCTGAAAATGGGCTCCCAGGGATAATGAGAGATGGGGAACAGGGGCATAAAATTCTCTTTTCTCACCATTTACTATTTATGACCGGCTTGGAAAGAGGCAGGTAAAGCACTGTTCCTACTCCTAGAACTCTGGAATTGGGAAGCACCCAAAATCTGAGCAAGACCTGAGTGAGAGACAGCAAAACCCCTCTCTCTGGCAGGTCCCTGATCTCAGTGACAGTGAATGGCACCAAGCAGAGACGCCCAGGGCTCTGGCATGGAGCCGGCAGCTGCCACTACCCGAGGTTTTTATGCTAATGCCACCTGTCAAGTCGTCAGAGCTCAGGGCAGCTGGACCTGACAGACAAGCATCTGGGTCCCCCGGGGCTTTGCTTCCCCTGAGCATCTCTGTACTCCCTGGAGTCATCCAGCAAGAACACACAGCCACCGCTCACCCAGAGAGCCGGGGTGCATCCATGTAGATCGTCTGTGTGAGGGGGAGGGGGCAGGTGTGTGCACTTAGTGGGGGCGTGCTATGTTTGGAGAGCCGGCTTTGGTTGAACCTGATCCGGCAAATATCCTCTCCATCCATGTCACCTAGCTACCTTTCATCTCTAAGTGCTTCATGGAGGAGGAAGCTTTGACCACCCTTGAAATGCAAAGAGCATTGGGTTGGAATCTCAACAGCCAAACCAGAACAGATAAACTACACGATTGAATTTTCTGTGTGAGAAGGCAACAGAATGTCAGTCACAGGAAATTCGAAAGAGAATGGCCCCTGAGTCGCTTAGGACGCTTCAGAACACTGGAGAACGCCCCACCCTGAGCCTGTCTCCCAACATGAGTACCATGATTGATGGAAAGGGACATGGGTTTTCCCACACAGATTATAACCCACCCACCCATCTGAACTTTTCTTTAGCATTTAGGGAGAGGCCAAGGAAAAGGAAACACTGCCTGTAATTGGTTTATGAATGATTCACTCAGCATTGTGTCTGCCCATAAAATACGGACACACTTAATAGTCTCCCAGGGACTCTGGGGCTCCCAGGCTATAACTCCCCGGCCCCTGGCCCCTCCTGCCCAGCCCGACACCTTGTTTGGTGAGTCTGATTTCATCTTGATCTTAAATCTGCCCTAAACGCTACAACTGCAGTAGCTACCATGGGAGGAGGAAGTGAAAAGAGGGGGATGGTGGTTGTGAATTACAGCCCAGGCCTATTAGGAAGGGATGACTCCTCCACACAGCCCTTCCTAAATCAGGCCCAAGGAGCCTGTCAACAGGCCCGGGTCAGGCAGGCAAGGCAGGGAGGAGGGGGCGGGCGGGGAATTCTGAATGCAGGAATCTCTCACTCATTGCCCTCAATGATCTCTAGCTATCCAGGCCATTCATGCGTCCTGAAATGCCCTCGCCCTCCTGTCCCTGCTGCCCATGAACACACACTGCTCTGCTTTCATCTGCTGCGACAAATCAGGAAAACCAGAGGAAAGCTGGATCATTGGCTTGAGGGGACGGATACAGGGATGCTTGGATAGGGAAATAATTCTTCTTTGCTGAGGAATAAAAATAGCACAGAGAAACAAGATCTAGTTTTTACCCAACAAGAAGTTGGTGGGTGTGCCCACCATACATGTGCAATTATGGATATAAGTGGGGCAGCAGGGTAAAAAGGGGAGGGAAAATAGTAAAGAAAGTACAAAGTAGGTACTTCTGGCTTTTGCATGAACAAAGTAAGTGCAACAAGGATACAAAGGGAAAAAAACATCAATTGAGAAAACAAATCTTTGTATCAAATACTTCAGATAAGGGTCTGATTTCCACAATACATAGGGAGCTATTATAAACGAATGCAGTATGTCATCTCCCAAATAAAGAAATGGTCAAAGGATATATACAAACATTTCTGAGGGAAAGAATGACAAATAATTAACAACTATTTTTTATAATAAAGAGTAATTTAAATTACTAAGAGAAATGCAGATCAAAATTACTGTAAGATTTTATTTCATACCCATTAAATTGGGGGAAAATGGCAAATGATGTTAATTATCAATGTTAGAAGGGCTAAAGGAAAATAAACCCACTAATGCACTGCTGCTAGAGCTGGGAAGTATTCCAACTAGTGTGAAAAGCAATTTGGAATCATGCTTACAAACTGACTAAAATGCCTTTACCCTTCCTTAAATTCACACACACACACATGCATGCACACACGCACGCGCACACACACACACACACAAACACACACACAGTTGTTATTCAGTCATTTTTCATTCATGTCTGACTCATCATGACCTCATTTGGGGTTTTCTTGGCAAAAATATTGGTGTGCCACTGGAGTGGTGTGCCATTTCCTTCTCAGATAAGGAAACTGAGGCAAACAGGCTTAAGTGACTTGGCCAGAATTGCACAACTAATAAGTGCCTGAGGCTGGATTTGAACTCAGGAACAATCTTCTTCCTGACTCCAAGCCAAGTGTTCTATGCATTATATCATCTAGCTACTATGTGTATGGATGGATATTTACATATATACACATACACATATACACATGCATATATATATATATATATATATATATGCAGTAAGATCTTTGAGTATGGGTATTCTAGTCCATTTATAAACTATATAGATATAGATATAGATGTATGTATATATCAGGTTTATATGCCAAATATAGAAACGTGTCAGATGCACCAAAATATTTGTAGGAACACTTCTCAGAACTGGAAAATAATTAGTTGCCCATTGATTGGGGAATAGCAAGCTGTGGCATAGAAATGTAATGACTGTCCTATAAGAAATGTTGAATATGAAGAATTCATAGAAGCATGGGAAGACATAAATGAACAAATGCAGAGTGCAGTAAATGGAAATAGGATAATGGCATTCACAATGACTACAACAATATAAACTTAAAGAACAATAACAACGAAATAAACTGAAAACTGTATAATTTTAAGAATCAAACTTCGTTCTGGAGAAGAGTTAGGAAATTTCTTCTCTTTCCCTTCATTGCAGAGGTGGGAGGCTGTGAGCATAGAATGTGGCACATATTGTCAGACACAGTCGATGTATTTAATTTTTCTTTTTTTTTTCAATGGGGGTGGGGTAGGAGGTAGAGAAAATGATTTTTGTTTAATGGAAAAAAGTAAAATAAAATGTAAATGGAATAAAAGAAAGTTACTTAGAGAATTGAGAGGTTAAGTGATTTTTCCAAGTGTCAGAGGTAGGATTGAATCCAAATCTGAATCCCCATGTCAGCATGCTATTCACTACTCCATCTTACCTGTCATTGTATTACCTACTTTTCAGCTGTAATTTCCTATTCTTTTTAATATATTAAATTCCATTTCATCCCTTAAAGACCAAATATTCCCCCACTTGGCAATGTCACTCCTTCCAATCTTCTTGTAGTTCAGTCCTTTCTAGTCATGTCTGACTCTTGGTGACCCCATTTGGGGTTTTCTTGATAAAGATACTGGAGGGATTTACCATTTCTTTCTCCAGGTCATTTTACAGATGAGGAAACTGAGGCAAACAATGTAAGTGAGTTGCCTTGGGTTACATAGCTAATAAGTATCTGAGTCTAAATTTGAACTTAGATCTTTCTAACTCTAGGCCCTTCACTGTACCTCCTCACTGACCAATATTTTCAAATTTAACCTAGAACCTAATATTTTTTAAACTATATTGAATTTATCAAATGATATCTATGTGTCTTTTTTCTTTCCTACAATATTATTCACATGAGGGTCAGAATCATTTACTATCTAAGCTGTGAAAAAAAATGGCAATCAAAAAAGAGAAAGAAAGAAATTAGTCTCCATGTTCAAATCTTGTGTTATCTTGGACTCTTCCTTTCCCCCACCTTATCCCTTATCCCAATTACACAATACCTCCTCTGCAAGCCATCTTTTCATTGGCTCTTTCTGTTCTATCATTGACCCTGTCTTCCATTCACCTGATATTATAAAAACCACCTTACTGGTGTCACTGCCTCTATGTTTATTTCCCTTTAATCTGTCCTTCATACAATCAGTAGGTTCATCTTTCCTTACATAGACTTGGCCATGATGCTTGACATTCCCATTCCCTAAATCCATACTAAATCCTCACTGAGGGAACAAAGCTTAACCTCCTTAATTTGTCACTCAAAACTCTTTACAATTTGGTACCAATTTACCAAATTAAATTCATTTCATAATATTTTTGCTGCAGATAACTTGGGCTATAGTCATTCCTGATTGGCCCCTAAATTTTATACTTCCATTCATTTTGCTCACAGCTTTTTAAGAATCTATGTCTTGAACTCTACTTTTCATCCTGCCATTTTGGTTTGTTATAGTCCTTCATTCTCAAAGAGGACCAAAATGATATCATTATATTGGAGTCAGTGTTTCTAACTGGTAGTTCAGACCAATATGAGCTCAGAATGCTCTGCCACAGGGAGGGCACAATCAACCTACATGAACATTTAGAGGGAAGATGTCTCTAAATTTGTGTGTCTCACATTCTTTCTTTTCGGCTTTGCTCATAGAGTACAATGCTTTCTCTGATGAGGGCACATCATTCTGGGTGATCCTTTGCCAGTGTCTCCCATGTCACCCAATAAACTCCTTGGTTCTTCAAAGAAACCTTGAAAGTGTCCTTGTATAATGTCTCCTGACCTGTATGAGCTCTTGCCTCATGAGAGTTCTTTACAAAATGGACTTTTTAGTGAGCATACATTTGACATTTGAACAAGGTGGCTAGTCCATCAGAGTTGCGTTCCACTGTAGTGTTGGAATGCTTGGCAATTTAGTCTGAAAAAGAATCTTGGTGTCTGCTGCCTTATCCTACCAGATGATCTTCAGAAGCTTGCTAAGACAATTCAAATAGAAGCGATTCAGTTTTCTGGCATGGTTCTGGTATACTGTCCAGCTTTCCCAGGCATAGAACAATGAGGTCAGAATAATGGCTCTGCAGACCTTCAATTTAGTAGTCAGTCTAATACCTCTCTTCTCCAATCTTAGAGTCTCTTAAACACTGAACTAGCTCTCATTAACAACATATACCTTCCTGGAAAATGTATTGCCAAGGTAAGTGAACTTATCCTTAGTATTCACAGCTCTCCATTTGATGTAACCAATGGTTCCACATATGGATGGTGTGGTGCTGGCTGATAGAGTATCTTTATTTTCTTGGCCTTAATTGTCAGGCCAAAATTAACACAAATAGCAGAGAACTGATCCATACTTTGTTGTATCTCAGCTTCAGAGGCTGTGTTGAGGGCACAATCATCTGCAAACAAAAAATCATGTACCAACTCTTCCTCCACTTTAGTCTTGACTGGTAGCCTTTTCAAGTTAAATAATTTACCGTCAGCACAGCAGCTGACCTTGACACCAGGTTCATCCTCATTGAAGGCATCCAATAACATTGCTGAAAACATCTTGCTAAAAAATATGAGAGCAAGCAAGTGTATGTATATATATATATATATATATACACACATATATGCAAGTATATACACATACACACACACACACACACACACACACACACATATATATATATATATATATATATTCCTTGTTTCACTCTATTAGTGATTGGGAAAGCGTGAGAGTATCATTCATTATCCAGAATCCAGACAAGCATGCTATTATGAAATTGAATACTAATGAAGTACTAATGAACTTCTCTGAGCAACCACATTTTAACCTAATTTTCCACAAGCCCTCAGGACTGTGGTACAATGGATAGGGGGTTAGATTTGGGGGTCACAAAGAACTGAATTCAAATTCTATTTTAGATACTTAATAACTTAATAACTGTGACTCCTGGCAAGTCATTTAATTTCTCATCCTTAATCTTTATAAATGGGGATCATAACAGTATCTACTTCATAAGGTTTTGTAAGTGTCAAATACAATAATTTATAAAAAGTATTTTGAAAACCACAAAATGATATATAAACACTAGATATTATTAATGATCATAGTTTCCCTTTTCTAAAAACTCTAAAACCAGCCTTTTAATAATACATACTAGAATTTGTCAGAAATTAAAATCAAACTTACCAGACTGTATTTTGAAGAATATGACCTTGTCCCATTTATTGAAAATCAACCATTGACCATCTCCAATAATAGAGCATGTTTGCTGTTTTACACAATTATTTAAAAACTCATCAGTGACAACCCAGTAACGACACTTACAGGTTTAGTACTCTTGGCTGTCTACCTTTTCTAAGCTTTATGGCTTGAATTCTCTGAGCCTAACTAGATGCTCTCTTACTGTCATCTTGTTTTGTGTTTAAATTTCCAGTTAATTATTTTTGCTGTTTTCCAGATTGTGGTTATTTTTCTTGGTGGAGAAAACAGAAGCCAGTGAGGAATGGAGTGATTCTGCCTTCTCTCCATCATTCAATAAACATTGTACATTTATTGAACATCTACATTGTTCTAAGCATAGTACTTGGAATTCTTATCATCTTCATCTTCCCATTCACTCTAAGCAGTGAGTCATCCATTATTTGAGTCTTGCTCTACTCTTATTGTACCTAAAAAGCTCTGTTTGTTTCTCTTAACATCAGTTTCCAGCCTCAATGTATGCTGAAGCCCAGCATCATAATCATCATTCTTACTAGATCTTGCCACTCCTTTATATTCATGTCCAGTTACCTGTACTTGTTTCCATTTTCTGTACATTGCTTTTAAAACTCTAAGATGGGGAATGTGTCTCCTGTGATATCTTATAGTTACTTTTAAACAGCTCTCTCTTTTCTTTCTCATCAGAATCACTTCTATTTTTTCCCCAAAAAATTAATTCTTGAGTGCTTCCCATCTCTTGGGTTCACTTCTTTTAGAGGATTTTGGGACATGGTACCCCACCTATCTATTCTTTGAAATTCTTTCTCCCCAAATCTATGATGTATGTCACTTCATGCCTGGCTTTCTCCTCATCTTATCTCAAATTTTTAAATGGTGTGATTGCTTCCCGAGGTTCTTATCATTTCTCACTTTAGAAACTACTTTCTACTTATTACCCAGAATATGGTCCACAGTTCATATCACTATCTCTTCTTTGGAAGCACAACAAAGCAAGTCAAGAATATTTACTTATCCTACCTTTAACAGAAAGGTTTCCATTCTTCTTCTATTTTCCTACAGAAGGTTGTGAATTTGAATCTACTATTACTCCACAATTTCTTCTTGCTGACTTTCTGAATTGCTTCTATTTCCTTCATCTGGCCAGGTAGTCTTTTAATATACTCCCTTCACAATAATGCTTTCATTTCTCCCTCTTTTGTTCCTCACTCCTGTTCTTCATCATGCTTACCGCCCCCTACAGACTCCTTTAAATAAGATAGACAAAACTATTATACATTAGTCTTGAATCATATCACAATAGGTCTCAGTAATAGCTCTCATTTATTAAGTGCTTACTGTGAAGTTAAATCTGCCTCAGCCACAAGGGCATTCCTGAGCAGTGGAAGGATGTAGCCATCATCTGAAACCATGAGTACTATCGTAATTCTTCTTACAGTACACTTTAACTACAAGAATTTTCGCTTTAAGGGGTCTTAGAAATTACCTACCCCGTTCCCTCATTTTGCATAGGAGGATCTATTAAAGTGATTTGCTCAAGGTCACACAGGTAGTTAAATTGCCGAGCTGAGATTTGGATCTAAGTCCTCTGATATTTCTATCCTTTTAAATGTAAGTTCTTTGAGGACAGGGGCTGTTTTACTTTTGTCTTTGTATGCCCAGTATTGAGCACAGAAGCTAGCATCTCAACTTGAGAAGCGATCAAAGGCAATGTTCTTTTGATATACCTTGATTTCTCTTATAGATTGTTTGTGATAATTGAAGGTAAGAAGACCTATATTTGAATCCTGCTTCTGAAACTTCCTAGTCATCTAATCTCTCAGAAATTCATTTTCCTCATTTGTAAAATGGACATGATGTTATATCCAGTACATCTGTCATTGTTTTGGTAGCTAGCAAATGAGGTTATGTTCGTATAGCACCTTACAATCCTTAAAACCTTATATAAATTTCAGTTATTATTTCTGCATTCCTTCCCATGTCATGCCTGCTTCTCTCTGTGACACCTGGCTTAGTACATGTTTGTTTTCTCATTTCTCCTCCATTTTCAGTTTAAAGCCCTCTTGAAGATCTCCAAGTCTCCAGGCAAATGCAATCTTCCCAGGCTTCATTAGACATATCCTATCCTTGGTCAAGAGCTCATCATTCTGAATCACAAGCTCTACTGCAGAAATCCAAATCATATTCTCAGGTTCCTCATTTTAGCTAGTTGTTGACTTTCCCTTCCACTTCCGCCCACACTGATACTGCTCAGGTTTTATACATATTGATAGGTCTCTTATCTGTCTACTAACCTATAACTACATGAGGGCAGTGAGCATGCTTTATCTAAGCTTTGTATCTAGCACAGTGGTTTGCATATAGTAGGTGCTTTATAGATATTTGTGCAATTGAAGCATTTTTAAAAGAATGTATATAAAACATATAAATTTCAGTGTTCCAAAGTCATGAAATGACATATCTTTTAGCTAACCCTGGGCTATTTCTCAATTCAATTGCAATGAAATAAATATGTGTCTATCTCCACTTGTATTTTTCATCATTTTTTAATGTTACTTCAATCTTCTCTCTTTCCCTCATTCCTGAAGTGTGATTTTAATTCAAGTATGTCTGCCATCCCACCCCACTCTCACAAAAGAAGTCAGACTCAGTAATGCAGTAGTTAGGACTCCAGACAGGGTTGCAGAGAGTGAAAGATGACTAAAATGAAAGAACAGAGGAGACTGGGGTGCTTTGACATTTCCTTCTCCAACTCATTTTACAGATGAGGAAACTGAGGCAAATGCCAGGGTCACATAACTAGTGAGTATTTGAGGTCATTTTTGAACTCCAGAAGATGGGTCTTACTGACTCCAGTCCCAGTCTTCTAGGTGCTATGGCAAAACCCCTGCTGTGTCTGCTAATTTTGGCCTAACAATTAATAGCAAGAAAACACGGGTCTTCCCTCAGCCAACACCACATTATCCATCAGTGGAACCATGGTGGTAGTTATATATGTCATATATAGCTATATACGCTATACCAATTATAGCAAATGGTGACATTTTGAATGCTGCGGATCAGTTCACTTACGTTGGCAGCATACTTTCCAGGACTGTACACCTTGATAATGAGATGGACACACACATTGCCCGACTCAGATCAGTTTGGGAGGCTCTCTAGGAAAGGAGGAGACTGGCTCCAAACTGAAGGTCTACAGAGGTACTGTGCTGAGCTCATCGTTCTATGTCTATAAGACCTAGACAGTGCCGTGCCAGGAAACTGCATCACTTCCATCTGAATTTGTTCTAGGAAGAGTCTAAAGATCACCTGGCAGGATGAGGTACCAGACCCTGAGGTCCTTTCTCAAACTAAACTACTATGCCTTCAAACTCTACTGCAGAGAGTGCAACTCTGATGGATTGGTCACCTTGTTCAAATGCCAAATGTATACTTGCCAGGAAAACTTCCATAGCAAGTGCTCACAAGATAGTCAGAAAAAGTGATGTAAGGACTCTTTCAAGGTCTCTCTTAATAACTTTAGAATTGATTTATGACATGGGAGACACTGGCACAGGACCACCCAGCAGGGTGTGCCCTCATCAGAAAAGGTACTGTGCTCTGTGAGAAAAGCAGAAGTGAATTAGCTCAGAAGAAACAGGAGATTTCCAAAGTTAAAGAGTCTACCCCAAATGTTCATAAGGATTATTTGTGTCCAACCTATGTATTGGTCTGACCAATCACAGCTAAACATACTAACTTGACTCTTTTTAAATTTTTTTTCTTTTATTAAAGTTTTTTATTCTTCAAAACATATGTGTGAACAATTCTTTGACATTAGCCCTTGCAAAACCTTGTGTTCCAATTTCCCCCCTTTCCTTCACCCCCTCCTCTAGAAGGCAAGTAGTCCAATATATGTATTAACCTGACTCTTATGTAGTGATGTCCTCTACTCTTTGGTCCTCTTTGAGAATGAGGGACAACAACCAACCAACACCTTTAATCCAAAAAATTAATTGAGGTTCTCCCATATACTCTCAGATTAAGTCCACGTTCAGTCCTTGAAATCAATTTCCTCACATATATACTTGCTCTTCCTACCCATTGTGGCCACTGACAGAGTTTTTGCCCAGACTGGATAGGAGAAGGAACTACTTGTTTTTAATCTAGCCAGGAAACTAAGAAGGACCACTTGTACCAGCCAGTTAAGGTTAGAAGTTTTGGAAAACATCTCTGGCCCTGTGCTGTTGGTTTTGATCTATTGAATGGCTCATTATTCCATTTTGAATATTCAATTACATTCAATGCATATTTTAATGTGTACTTCTATTGATATAGTTGGTGTTTACATTATCTACAGATCCCAAAGTATCCCTTCCAAATCTTCCACTCAAAGCACTATCCATTATAACAAACAACAAACAAAAAACAAAAACCAGGAAAAAGAGTTTAACAAAACTAACCAATGTATTAGATACAACATGCTACATATCCATAGTACCCCATCTCTGCAGAAAAAAAAAAAAGAAGCCATTCTCATTCTTATTCTTTAGGGCCAAATTTTGTCCTTATAATAACTTTTTAAAAATAAATTGTATTGCTATTTTCTGTTTTTATATCCCCAGTATCCAATGTACTCTCTCTCTCTCTCTCCCTGCCAGAGAGCTATCCCATGTGACAAATAACATTTTTTAAGAGAGAGGGAGGAAAGAGCAGTAAAACTAATCAATACATTGGAAAAGTACCCAAAAATGTGGAATATGAAACTCTGTGGACCTCCCACCTTCATGAAAGAGTAGATTGGGAACGTGTTTTCATATGCAGTTGCTCTTTCAATTTACATTGTTTTAGTTACTCTGTGTGTGTGTGTATGTGTGTGTGTGTGATTTTCTTGACTCTGCTTACTTTACTCTGTATCAGTTCATATAGATTTTTCCATATTTTTCTGCATTCATCACATTCATCATTTCTTATAGCACAATAGTATTCCAGTACATTCATATACTATAATTTGTTTAACCATTCCCCAGCTGATGGGCATCTACTATTTTTTTTTAATTTTTAACCATCACAAAAAGTGTTGCAATAAATATTTTGGAATATATGAAAATTTTTCTTCTTTCTTATCAATGGTTTCTTCAGAATGTATAACCAGTAATGAAGCCTCTGATTCAAAGGATATTTTAGAAATTTTATTTGCAAATTTCCAAAGTGCTTTCCAAAATGATTGTACCATATTACTGCTCCACCAATAATTTATTAATATGCCCATCTTTCTACACTCTCTCCAATATAAACTTTTCCACTTTTTGGCCATTTTTGCCAATTTGCAGGATTTGTGGTGAAATCTCAGAGTCGTTTTGATTTTAATTTCTCTTATGTGTTATTTAGAGCATTTTTTCATGTGGTAGTGAATATTTGGCTATTCTTTTAAGAACTATTCATTTCCTTTGACCATTTATCTATTAGGAACTGGCTATTAGATATACATATATACAGTATATATACACATAACACATTCATGTACATATATGTGTACATATACACACATAGAAAATGTATGCATAAATTAAATACCAAACCTTATCAGAGAAATTTGATGCAAAGATTCTCTTTTCCCATTCAGCTACTTACTTCCCTTTTTATTCTGAATGCATTAATATTGTCTGTGCAGAACTTTTTTATTTTCAAGTGATCAGCTACCCATTTTATCTTTTCTAATTGTTATCTTTTGGTCTATGAGAGAATGATATTCTTCTCTTCTACTTTTTAAAAATAGTATGGTCTTTAATATTAAAGTCACATATTTATTTAGAGTGTATTGTAGAATGTGGTATAAGATGTTGGTCTAAACTTAATATCTGCCAGACAGCTTTCCAGTTTTAGCAGCAATTTTTTGAAGGATTTTCTCCCAAAGTAATTTGTGCTTTCCACTATTTCAAACACTGGATTAGAGTTCTATTGTTTCTGAATCTCTCTTATCTAGTCTGTTCCATTGATCTGATGATTTTGTTGACTGTTGTTTTATAACATAGTTTGAGGTATGAAGTATTACTCCTCTGTTCATTATGATTTCATTGTTCCTTTGATTTTCAAGATCTTTTGTTTTTACAAATGAATTTTGTTTATTATTTTTATCAAGTTCTGTAAAATATTCCCTTGGTAGTTCGGTATAGTATTAAATATGTAAATTAATTTTGGCAGTATTGTATTTTTATTATATTGGCATAACTTAGCCATAAGCACTGAATATTATTCCAGTTATTTAAATTCTTTATTTCTTTAAGACTTGCAATTGAATCTATACAAGTCTTTGGGGTGCTTTGGGAGGTCAATCCCTAGATAGTTTATGCATTTTTGTAGTTATTTGAAATGATATAAAATAGAAATATTATATTACATTCATATGTTATAACTTGCTTTGTCATTTACCCAACAAAGGACATCTATTTAGCTTTCAGTTTTTTGTGATTATAAAAATTATTGCTATACATATTTTGGCATGTGGGACAGCGAGGTGGCTCAGTGGATAAAGCACCAGCCCTGAAGAAGTCAGGAGGACCTGAGTTCAAATGTGACCTCAGACACTTAACACTTCCTAGCCGTGTGACCCTGGGCAAGTTACTTAACCCCGATTGCCTTAGCAATACATATATATTAGCATGTTGACATGGGAGGGAACTTTTCTTTTCATTTATTTTCTTATGCTATATGACCATCAGTGAGATCTCTTTAATGAAGAACATGGACATTTTGATCATTTTCTTTGAAATGCTTTTCAGAATGTTTGGGTCAATCAGTATTATTTATTACCTACTACAACCAAGACACTATACTAGGTGCTACATATAACAAGTCCAAAAAAAGGGAGACCTCAAAGGTTTTACATTCTACTGGGAAAACACAATATGGACATACACAAAAAAGATAACATATATACATATATTTATACATGCATATATATGTATATATATTTATGAATTTCAAAAGGACAAGATCGATAATAACATAGGGAGTTCAGGAAAGGTCCCAGGAAGGGGGCTGTGTCTAAGGTGTACATTAAAAGAAGTTAGGGATTCTACTAGGCAGGGATGATGAGGGAGAACATTCCAAATATGGGAGAGTCCCTGTCCCGAAGCACAGAGGCAAGACATTGGCTGTGATGTGCAAGTAATAATAACTACTAAGAAAACTTGATTAGACTAGAATTATGATGGAATATAATATGAAATGAGTGGAAAGGTAAATGGGAACTTAATGATGGAGGGCTTTGAATGCCAGAATGAGAATTTTTTATTTTATCCCTGAGGCAATAAGGAACCACTGAAGATTTTTCAGTAGAGTGACATAGTCAGTTCTATATATTAGTAATTTAAATTTGTCAGTTATATGAGGGCTGAACTGGAGAAGATAGATGTCCCATTTTTAGACTCCCCTTATAAATATTAGATATTTGATTTTAAAAAAAAAGGTCTGGGAAAGGAAAATAAGGGCAAATGTCCAAAGGTTAGGGGGGGAGGCATTCTACTGGAAAGAAACATGGAAGAGTATAGAGAATGAGGATGGTGAATTTTAAAAGCTGTAGGACTTTTGAAGCCAGGATTGGTGAAATTGGTAGAATTAAGGAAATATCCCCCAGGGCCTGGTGTATGCAACTATTCACAATGTGAGCCTAGAATAAAACTTGATGTCTCTCTATTGAGGCAATCTTATAGAGTACAAAGGTTGATACAGTCAAAGCTATGTTTTTTCTAGTAGCAATGTACAGACTGTAAGATTTTGACTATAAAGAGAATTGAGTTCCCTGGAATCAATATTTTTGAAGGGTGGTGCTAGAGAAAACTTGCGAGTGTCCTTTGGACAGCAAGGATGTCAAATTAGACAATAATTAAAGAATTAATTCAGCCAGTTCACTGGAATATCAAATACTAAAGCTGAAGCTTAAATACTTTGGCCACATAATGAAAAGATGGGACTCAGTGGAAGAGAGCGGATGATGGGAAAGGATGGGAAGGAAAAGGTGATGGCAGATGATGAGATGGATAGATAGTGTCATGGAAATAATGATCATGAACTTGGCAAGACTTTGAGAGACAGGGGAGGATAGAATTACCTGGAGTGCTATGATTTATGGGGTCACAAAGAATCAGACATGACTGGAGATAACATGATAGAGACATACTTCCCCTGCCCATCTTCCTACACCAAATTGGACTTGAATGACACATTTTAAACCCAGAAGTTCATGCCTCCTGCCTCTAGCCTTGTGTCACCAGGGCTCTTGTTCCAAGGTCACAAAGCATTATCACAACACGGAAAACAACACAGAACTATGCAGACCTTATGCAGAATGCATTGTACATTCTTGCTATCTAACTTCATAGAAACTTCTTTACAGTTCTGTTGAAAATTTTTTTAATATTCTGCTTGATAAATACAGGCCTCATAATTGAACAGAAATGTAATTTCTCTAGAAGAAATTAAAGAGTGACTAGAGAGAGGCTTTCATCAATGTAGTCAAGTCCAAGGTCAAAAAACCCTCTTTTGGTAATGAAGGTTGGCACTCCTTCTATAACTTACAGTCTTGGATAAGTACCTACAACACTGAGATGTTGAATGACTTATCTAAAGTCATGCATCCAGTATATGTTAGAGGCTAGACTCAAACCTAGTTTTGATTCTAATATGTCCAGGCCTTTAAGAGTTAAAGACTTTAGCACTAATTTAGTCAATTAAAGCATTCTATGGAAATGGTAAGTATGATCTGATTGGGACTGGGATAGGGTGAGAGATTTTTTCTTTTTCTTTAAGAAGAAAAATTATCTTCTTCTGAGATATCATACCCCACTGTCTCCTTTTTCACTTCAGTCTCCAGGGAAGAGGTAGCCTTTCTTCTTGCCAAGACCAATATCTCACCTTCTCCAGCACATTGTATTCAATGCCATCCTCTCTCTGTCTGGTCTTTAATCTCTCCCTATGTACTGGAACCTTATTTTTAAAAAAGCACTCACTAGAGGGTACCATTCCCATTAGCTATTATCCTGTGTCTTTCCTCCCCTACATGACTAAATTCCTTGAGAAAGCTGTACACATTGTGTCTCCACTTTTCCTTTCACGCTCTTCTAACCCTCTGCAATCTGGCTTCTGACCTCATCATTCAACTGAAATTGCCCCTTTTAAAGTAAGCAATGATCTCTTAATTGCCAAATTTAATGACATTTTCTCAGTGCTCATTCTTCTTGACTTCTCTGTAACAATTGACAGCACTGACCATTTTCTCTCTCTTTTCTGGATTTTCATGACACAGCTCTCTTGCTTTTCAATTTCCTTTGCTGGATATTCATCCATATCATGATTAGTAACTGTGAATATATCCCAAAGCTCTGTCCTGGGCTCCTTTCTCCTTTCTCTCTATATTATCCCTTTTGTTGACCTCCTCAACACCTCGGGGCTCAATTGTCACCTCTGTGCAGATGACTTTCAGATCCATGTATCCAGCCTTGGTCTCTCTCTTGAGATCCTGTCAACTGTCTATTGGATATCATAAACTGTATATACTACATGCATCTTAAAGTTAACAGGTATATACCAGAATACATTATCTGCTTTCCCTAAACCCACTCCTCCTCTGAACTTCTCTGTTACTATTCAAGACGTTCCCCTCCTTGCAGGTTGTAACTTTTTGTAATACTCAATTTCTCCCTTCTAATCAACTTGTTTAACCAATCAACTGCTAATCTGATCATTTATCTCTCTACAGAATCTCTCATATAAGTCCCTTTCTCTCTACTTACATAGCCACCATCTTTCCTCTCACCTTGGCAACTTCAATAGCCTCTTTATTGGTGTCCCTGCCTCAAAACTTCCCTTCCAATCCATCTTCTGCCAAAATGATTTTCCAAAGTACAGGTCTGAACCTGTCTCACCTCTATTCAACAAATTCCAATGGCTCTCTTTTCCCTCCAGGGTTTACTATAAACTCTTTTGTTTAGCTTTTAAAACTCCTCACAACCTGGCCCTCTTTTCTCTTTCCTTTCTATTTATATATCATTCCCTTCTACTCACTCTGCATTCCCATCATACTGTCCTACTTACAACTCTTTATACATGGTACATCATCTTTCACTTCCACACATTTGCACTAGCTGTCCCCTATACCTGCCATCAACTTGCTCCTTCCTTTAACCTTTTACACCTGACTTCCTCCAAACTTAGATACCTTACATAAGTTCTACTTTAGAAAAGAGGCCTTTCACCTCATTTCTAAAGTATATAGAGAACTGACTCAAATTTATAAGAATTCAAGCCATTCTCCAATTGATAGTCAAAGGATATGAACAGACAATTTTCAGAGGAAGAAATTAAAGCCATTTATAGTCATATGAAAAAAATGCTCTAAATCATTATTGATTAGAGAAATGGCTCTTTTCAAGAATTGGAAAGAAATTGCCATTTCCTTCATTTTCCAAATGGGGAAACTGAGGCAAACAAGATTAAGTGACTTACACAGCTAATACATATCAATACATATCTAATGCCAAACAGATCTGAACTCCAGGGCAGGCACTCTATCCACTCTGCCCTCCTAGCTTACCTTGTATCTCCTCTGTATCATGGAAATATCTACATATATACAAACTCCCTCATTAGAATATAAGCTCTGTAAGGAACAATTTTTACTTATTCTTTGTATCCCCAGTGCCTGGCAAACAGTAAGTTTTTATTAAAGGCTTATTAATTGTTGATTGATTCCTCTTTCTCTGAACACACTCCAGTTTGTCAATGTGCTTCCTGAAATGTGGCACCAGGAAGGAATATATGGCTGTAAATGTGGTCTGACCAGGTCAGAGGGCATCATAACTATCCCTTCCCCTGATCTGGATGTCATCTTAATGTTCTTCGTGTTCTTGATGCAACATAAAATTGCATTTGTTTTTATTTTGGTTGGGGGAACTCAAACACTTGAAGTCTAAAACTACCAGATCTTATTTATAGAAACTTTTGCATAGTCAGACTTTTCTCATACTGTAGTCGAGCAATTGATTCTTTTTTAATCCAAGTGTCAGATTTTACATTTGCTCCTATTCAATTTGATCTCAACACATTGTTACCTTTTAAGATTCTTTTCGATCATATTTCTGACATTAGCTCTTCCTCCTAGCCTTAAATCATCTGTAAATTTGATGCATGCACTATCCATGTCTCTATTCTAATTAATGATAAAAAAAACTGTCAAACAGCACTAGGTCAATGATAGAACACTGGGACATTTCAGTGGAGACCTGCCATGTTGACAGTAACTTTCATTTGGTCAGAGTTTGGTTTGAGTAATGGTATCCATCTAACTACAATAATCTAGAAGATAGATGGCTCAGTGGATAGAGCACTGGGCTTGGTATCATCTTCCTGAGTTTAAATCCAGACTCAGACACTTACTAGCTGTGTGATCTTGAGCAAGTCATTTAATCCTGTTTGCCTCAGTTTTCTCATCTGTGAAATGAGCTAGAGAAGGAAATGGCGAACCCTTCCCATATCTGTGCCAAGAAAATCCCAAATAGAATCATGGAGAGTCAAACAGGACTGAATGACTGAACAACAATAACTACAGTCTAGCCCACATTTCTTCCTCTGGTTTGCAAGGATTTTGTAAGATTCTTTGAAAAAATTCTCATTTAATTCCAGTTACATTAAAGTCATGTCATTCTTCTCATCTTCCAGTCCAATAAGGGGGATGAAATTACTCTGTCATATTGGGTCATGATCTTGGTTAAGCCGTAACAGCTCTTTGTGATCACTCTTTCCTTTTCTAAATGTCCATAAACTATCTTTTTAATAAAATGTTCTAGAATTTTACCAAGAAGAAAAAACAAATTCCTTACCTTATGGTTTTCAACTTCTTCCCTTTTTTGAAAATTGGGACATTTCTTGCTCTCTGGCTCTGAAGCACCTCTCCCATCATCCACAATTTTTCAAAGATCACTGACAGTAGATTAGCAATCACATCCACCAGTCTTTTTAGTATTCTAGGATGTAATTCACCTTAGCCTGGTAACTTGAACTCACTGAGGGCAGCTAAGTGGTCTCTTATGATCGCCTCATTTTTCTTCAATATTCTGCTAACCATTTTTATTCTTCCTTGCCAATTCCAAAGATTATTCTCTTTGGTAGAGAAATCAGAAGAAAAATAAGAGTGGAATAGCTTTGCCCTCTATCTTTCTATTATCATCATATTCCTATCATTCCCAGCAGCAATTATAGACCTTCCTTCTTTTATTCCATCAAAAGAACTTCTACAAAACACTTTTTTGTTGTTCTTAGTCCCTAGTTGATTTTTAGATCAATCTGAGTCAATAATAATAATTAACATTTTTATAATGCTTTAAACTTACAAGATGTTTTCCTGGCATCAACCCCTTGGGAGATAGAATCCAAGTACTATTATTACAAATTTTCAAGTTAGGAAACTGAGATTCTGAGAGAATAAATAACTTGCTCATGGTCACACAGTTAGTAATTGGAATTTTAATTCAGGTATTACTGATTCCAAATCTAAAGGCAATACTGCCCATGAAAATAATGTTTAATGTTTACATTTATCAGTTTGCATTCATTTTATTTTTGAAATATCACAACTGAATATATAAGGATAATCTTTTTTGGCTCAATTGACTGCATCTATGGGAAACCTCATTGTTCAGACCAGTAGACCATACCCCAAGCAGCACCATCCATCTGGTGGCAGTTAGTCTAATTGCAGCCAAACTACTTAGAAGGAAATCATTTCCAAAATACTTATCTTGAAACCTTAAACATCATCCTTGCTGCAGCTCTTATAGGTTACCTATTGTACTCCCTACAGAAGTAATTCAAAACCTTCTCCATTTTCCTTAACATTCATTCATCCAACAACCATTTATTTAGCACCTATTATGTGTGAAGAACTGTTTGGGGCACTGGAAGGAATATAATATAAAGTTAAATATGACACCATCTCTATCCCAGTGAAGCTTCATATTCTAGCAGGAGAGATGTGATACATGTACAAACAGACAATTACTATTATTTATAGAACTATACAATACTTATAGTGAGAAACTGAATATGATAATAAATATAATGTAGATGCAAAGTTCTATATATAACTTGAAGAAGGAAAAGTTATTCCAATTGTGAAGATTAGGGAAACTTCATCAAGAAAAGGATTTAAGGTGAGTTTTAAAGGATAGGTAGATTATCAATAGAGATAGGTAGATAGTTCAGTGGATAGGACATTGAACCCAGAGTCAGAAGAACCAAATTAAATATGTGTAATTCTGTGTAATTCTGAGCAAGTCACTTAACCCTGTTTGCCCCAAGCCACTGGAGAAGGAAATGACAAACTGCTCTTTGCCAAGAAAACTCCATAACAGATCAGGTCCACAGGGTCACAAAGAGTCAGACACAATTGAACAACTGAACAAGGATATCAATAGAAGGAGTCAGGGTCTAGACCTAAAGGCAGTGAGGAAGCATTGAGACACACACACACACACACACACACACACTCTAAACACACATATGTATCCACATATCCACATGTATGGTCATATCAGTGCACATATGTGTACATGCATGCATGCATATGAAGGAAGGTGTAACCCCCTTTGATTGGATGTATACCCAGAATAAACCAGGAAGGACTGCAGATTTGAAAATGGCTTGTCTCTGATAGCATCTCCTCTTTCCCCTGTATTTTCTTCCCTTCGTGCTCTTTCCTGCTGCATCTAGGAGATGCACGGTACCCTAAAGTGTCCTAGGAAGGGAATCCCTTCACTCTTTTACCTGAGATCCAAGAGATGGATCTTATTGGGATTTATGTTCCATGTTGTTCATCCATAGTTTTAGGTGCCAGTAAGGATCACATCAGACCCGGGAATTTGAGTCATGGAAACCTTGAAGCCTGGATTGCAAGTAGGATGGTATAACCAGCCAGGCTGACAGGGGACTCCAGAGAAGCCAGGGGGCTTGGATCCAAGGGGCTTTGAATTTGGTACTAATGGTATGTGTGAGGTTCAGCACCAAATGATGAGACTGAGAAGAACAACTGGGACCAACTTTGGGCATTTGGCACCAAATGTTGGGGTGTGGTCATGTGAAGAACTCACAATGGCATTTCTCGTTGGCAAAAGGTACATTCATTTATTATAAGAGGTTACAGACAAAATAAAGAGGTAAAAGCCTGGAGTGGTATTTACCAATAGATTTGGGAGAGCATATAACAATTAACAAAGGAAAAGACAAGTTCCCTAGTGAAACTCACAACTAACCGGGAGAAAGGGAATACTCCTTGAGGTAGGAGTATACCATTAACTGGCAGGCCAAATCCATCGAGGAGTTTAGCATCCTAAAAGAGTTTTAAGTTAGCTATAAAAAGGAAAAAGACACCATGAGGCATGAGGGAAATTAGTGGCCTAACTCAAAGGGATTCAGCAAAGAAGTCCTGGACCATGGAGAGATTTATAGTGAAAATTTAACCTCAGGGATTTGACATCTGATTGAATACAATCAATTATTAAGTGGGGTTACCTCCGATCTCCTCAGAGGTTGGAATTGTGAGGTTGAGCTGAACCCCATCAGTGCCCTTCCCTGCTTGCCTCAGGGAGTAATCTCATTAGCACTCCAGGTTTTCTCTGCCAGCCCCACTCTTGACTCAGGAACTCATCAGAAATGTGGGATTTCTTTGGTAGTGTTTCACACTACCAGCCCTGCCTCCTTATCCACTTCCCATACCACTGGTTGAATTTGTATGAAAGCACAATTCATGAAGAAATTATGCAGAGAGGTATAGGGAATTTTCAACTGTAGGCGTGAGTATGACTTCTAACATCTGTCCTTCCCCAGTGTCTGACACTGTGACTTCTAAGCCTTGTCCTTAATGATCAGGAAATTGTTAGTAAAAAAAGACTAGTGCCTAAGGACACTTGTTAATTGGAAATATTCTGAAATCCAGAAAACATTCCATTCAAGGCTCAGAGAGCTGACAGAAACTCCTTAATGGAAGGGAAAGTTATCTTGGTAGAATGTAAGCTTCTTCCAAGCAGGGATAGAAGGAAATGGCAAACCACTCCAGTTGCTTTGTCAAGAAAATGGACTCACAAAGGGTTGGACATGACTGAAAACAACTGAACAATAGCAACAATTTAAACCTTTGATTTATGTACCCAGCAACTAGAACAGAACTCAATAAATACTAGTTGATTGATTGAAGAGTTGGAAGATTCAATTGAAACCAGAAGCTAGAAGAATGAAGGAAGCTCCATGACCTCACATCTAAAACCAACCAGAGAACCAGGATAGCCTAGTCAATTAATAACCATTCAAGAGCAACAGAGATGAATACTACTTTCAGCATCCAGCAGAGATCATGTAACACCTGCCGGGAGATCACTAGGTGGGAGTAATGCAATAATGTCACCAGGAAACATTGGCAACCTTCTGGAGTCGGAGTCATAAATTATCCTTCCCACATTGTGCCTTGGCCATGTTATGGCCCCTCCACATTTCCATTTTTCCCACTAATAGACTATATAATGATGGGATCATTGCATCAGATATATAAGGCAAATGTTTGATTGCTACTTTTTGCACTGAATGCCTTTGCTTTTTCTTATGTACTGCCCTTTTAGTACTGGAGCAGCTTGGGTTGTTGAAAGGGAAAGAAAATGAATTTCTGTGAGTGTGGGGGACAGTAAATGAACTGTTGCAAAAAAGAAAAAGAATTCCATCAACCCATGAAGAATGTAAGGTTCTGTTCCTTTCATAAGGGAACAGCTTGGTTGCAAAAAGAATCAGAAAAAAAAAGGAAAGAAAGAAAAAAAAACTTGTGTGCAGTCAAAAAAATGTTAAAATCTATGTGTGATGAAACACATGTTTTTCCCCTCATTCAAATGTGAGGACAGATTGTAAGAGGCCTGAGAAGGGAACTTAGAGGACCTGTTTGAGAACAGAGAAATGACTAAGGGTGAAGATCACTGTAGTCCCTCAATTCATTTGCATGTACCCAATGTTTTAGTGTTTGAGAGAATAAAATTCACTAAATGATTAATCAAGCAACTGTTTGGGCATTATGGGATGATGAACAGTTGTTCATTTTATAATTAATAGGAAAGTGGGACAGCCAGGTGGCAGGATAGATAGAACACTGGTCTTGGAATCAAGAAGACTCATCTTCATGAGTCCAAATTCAGCCAAATTTATTATGTGTGTGACCATGGGCAAGTCATTTAATTCTGTTTACCTCAATTTCCTTATCTGTTAAATGAACTGAAAAAGGAAATAGTAAGGAAAATAGAAAGGAAATATCTTTGTCAAGAAAACCCTCTAAATGGTGTCACAAAGAGTTGGACATGACTGAACCACAAAAGATTGTCAGTCTTTTCTCTTTAGGGAAAGATGAGTCATTGTGCATCAGAAGTCTCCAAACTATTAAGAATACAACTAATCCAGCAGAAGAGAAGATAACACTGGCAATAAAGAAGGAAGCAGGAGAGTGAACGAGGATGGAGTAGAAACAACCAGATGATGAGAAGGATCCAGATACTGTACCTGGGAGAATACTAATTAGAGGGAAAGCATCACTGTGGATTGACTAAAGAAAAGAATGAGTGGAGAAGAGCTAAATTCCAGATATTAATCCTTCAATGTCATTTATAGTTTAAGAAAAAACTCACAGAAGAGCCTCAGTGCTCTTAGTTTTCCACTCTGGAAACAAAAAACAGAATGGGGAAAACAGGGTTTTTAAGACTTTGTTAGAGACATAAACTTGAAGTTATTTGAAAGTCACCAGAATCTAGTAGTGTAAAGAACTGGCTGGGCTTGTCTTCATTGCCCAGAGAACCACTCTAAGGTATTTTGTCGAGCACTCTTTTTCTGAAAGAAGATGCTGTAAGCTGATTGAACAATATAAAATTAAATTGAGTGAGTAATTGCCTAAGCTAATTTGTATTGCCCAGAGAACCACTCTGGGGAGCTTTGCAGTTTTATGGTTTAAGAAAATTATTTATCGTTACAATAATGTAACACTTCCTCAGAGACCTATTAATATTGAGTTGAATTAAAAGACTTTTGTCATTGTTTGAAACAGGAAAAGGAGTAGAATTGCCCAATAAGAAGACAATAAAGACCAGAAAGGGAATGTTATACAGAAAAGCAACTTTATGTGGTTCCTAAAAGTACCAAGGACACTGATGCCTTTATTTCAGAACTTAATCAGAGCATAGAGATTTTTCCCACTCATGTACTTCCCTCTTATAGTTTTCTGAGTACATATCTACTCATCCCATGGAGTCTATGTACTTCAATGGAAGATTGTAACCTAGGTTTAGATATGGACTATGACATACTCAGTATTTTTGTATTTGCTTTACATTGAATAACTGTAATATGTTAATTATTTTTCCTTAACCTTAAAGAAATGCTTTATGTTTAAGAATTAATGGTGATTTCACTATGAATGGCTGATTTCATGTAGATTTAGAGTACCTTGATGGTGCCTCAGGAGTTAGAGTGGTAGAGAAGATGGAGAGATATAAAAGAAATGATAATACTATTAAGTGGATTCAGAACTGGGTGGCTAAACTCACAGTAGTTGTTAATAGTTCACTGTGACCATGACAGAAAGTCTCCAATGGATTTATGCAAGGATTTGAAATTGTTCCTGTTTAATGTTTTTTATCAGTGATTTGGATAAAGGCCTAGATGGCATGATCCTCAAATTTGCAGATGATAGAAAGTTAGGAGGAATAAGTAATATGCTGTACATCAGAGTCAGGATCCAAAAAGATTTTGAACATTAAGCTGATTATACAAGATGAAATTAAATATAAAAAAATGTAGAACTTCATACTTGAGTTCAAAAAATCAATTTCATAAGTATAGGGTGAGGGAGACATGGATAAAAAGCCGGTGTTCTCAAAAATATCGGGGTTTTGCAAAAGACTGCAAGATGAATTAGCAGTGTGACATGGCAGTTAGAAAAGCTGATATGATCTTGAGTTGAATTAAGAAAGACACAACTTCCAGGAATATGGAACTAATTGTTATTCAGTCATTTCTCAGTCCTGTCTGACTCTTCATGACCCCATTTGGGGTTTTCTTGGCAGAAATACTGGAGTGGTTTGCCATTTCCTTCTCCACCTCATCTTACAGATGGGGAAACTGAGGTACACAGGGTTAAGTGACTCGCCCATGGTCATACAACTAGTTGTGTATGGCCCTATTTGAACTCAGGTCTTCCATTTCCAGGTTGGGTGCCTGGAAACTATTAAGGAAACTAGCATTACAATAATGTAACACTTCTACCTATTAATATTGAGTTTGAATTAAAAGAGTTTTGTCATTGTTTCAACAGTTTGAGATAGGAAAAAGAGTACATATGACCACAAGAAAGCAATGAAGACCAGAAAGGGAGTATTTCACAGAGAATCAATTTTATGTGGCTCCTAAATGTACCAAAAACATTGATGCCTTTAACCTTTTGGCTGCCCATTTCTTCCATAAGGCCTTCCCAATTCACCCATGTTCACACTAATATCACTTTTCTCTGAACTTTTATAACCCTTATTCTTTAACATTTATCAATCTCCTGTCCAGGACTATTATTTAAGTTTTCATTAGTGTTTGGCTTCCCTCCCTTAATAGGTCCATAAGATTCACTTAAAAAAAGTTTTCTCCTATCTAAAATGAATGAATTGGATAAGATGACTTCTAAGGTCCCTTCTAGCTCTAAATCTATATCCTATAAAGTTTCAAAAGCAGCATTCAAACCCTCTTCTTTATTCCAAGTTTTAGAAATGGATACATAGACAAATAAAGGCTACAAACACTCCACATGCTTCCTGGGAGGGAGGGAAATTCTACTACCCACCCTCAACCTCACTTCTCAAACTAATTAAATTCTCGGTCCCCACCAAATCTTTTGTCAGATCGAATCATTTCAACTCAAAGTAAGTCACAATCATAGTCCAACCAGACTTCCAATCTGCTCTGCCATCCTTTCTTCATCTTTCCCCTACCTCTATAAACTGAGTGTAGGAACTCTTTTCCGGGACTGAGATGTTACTAGACCTCTGAGCCAAGGGAGTGAGCTCAGATGTTGGAAGACTCAAGGAAGGATTTAGCCACCAATCTGCCCAGGGCCCCTTTTTCTCCCATTCATTCAATGTACTTTTAATAAGCTGTGCAGTACCTGGTGCTTTTCTTTCACTGGCAGGGAGTGGCAAAGGTGATTGTCCCTCACCACTACCACTCATTTTACAGGCATGGGAAGGATGAATAGGAACTGAGACTCAGAGACATAGAATGACAATTTAGTGGCAAAACTGGGCTTCCAGATTTGGAGTCAACTATCAAGGCTATTCCCTCTTCCTATCTGGCTCCCTAGTTAAGGCACTGCTGCCAGCAGTCATTCGGAGGCTTCCTGGGGCTGTGAGCAGCAGAAGCAGAGATATTCCATCTCTGAGTGGGGAAAAGCAGCCCTTCTCTCTCCACCTCCCCACAGCCATGATGCCCTCCTCATGGTGCACCTCGAAGAAAAGTCAACCTTCCAGACCGCCCTTTGTCAGCTGCTCCTCTAAGCAGAACATAGCATAGCCCAAGAAGCCCTGAGTGCCAGGGAGGCTCTGAGCCGGTATCAAGAGGATTTTCATAAACACAACTGTCTGTGTCTGAGCAGCCATGTGGAAAGTTGCAATATAACCCACTGATGTCATGTGGCAGGGGGAAACAAGATTTCCAGAGGCAGCAGTGATTCTCCTTTCAACCCTGGGCGTGGAGCAGAATCAGAGACAGGCTTCTGAAAGGCAGGAAAAGGAAAAAAAAATTGCACAACAAAAACCCCAATTTTAAATGAAATGTAGGGCCTTCAGGGAGTAAGGTAAGGGGAAAGAGAAATCCAGATGGAGGGTGCTACATTTTACCTCTGGGTAGGGTTCTTGGTTGGCTGGGGTCCCAGATATTTACTCCAAATATTCCCTCCCTGGAATTGGGGGGCTTGGGTGCTGAAGCTAACCACATATTGCATCTGCAGGGGACTGATATTAAAGGAAAGCACGGCTTGCCAACCTGGTAATAACAAATAGCCTACAGAGAAGAGGAGGTCTGGTATTGCTGACTTGAAGTCACTTGGGTTCAAGTGCTGGTTCTGGATCAAATACCCATTTGAACTCAAACAAGTCCCCTCAACAATTAATAAACATTTATTAAGTGTTTACAATGTCAGGCAGTATCACCAAGCTCCAGGAAAACAAAGAAAAATCAAAACCAGTCCCTGCTCTCAAGGAGCTTACATTCTAATGTATGTATATATATGTACACATACACAGTATACATGTGCATAGGCAACACACATATATATTGTATATATGTGTACATGTACATTCATACAGAGAGAGAGAAATGAGAGAGGAGAGAGAGAAAAGAGAAGGAGAGAGGGAGAAAGAGACAGAGAGAAAGGAGAGAAGAGAAGAGAGAGGAGAGATAAGAGAGAAAAAAGAGAGGGAAAGGGGAGGGGGAAAAGGGAAAAGAAAAGAGAGAAAGAGAGAGAGAGAGACAGAGAGAGAGAGAGAGAGTATGTGTGTCAGTCATAGCTGGTACCATACAAGGTAATCTTTCAACATGAAGAAACTGGCAGTAGGGGGAGGGTTGGGGTGAGGGGCCTCTATTGGGAAAGGCCTCCTGAAGAAGGGAATATTTGAACTAAGTCTTAAAGGAAGCCAGGATGCTAAGAGATAGATGTGCAGAGCCACAGAGCTTGCATCAGTCATTCTATAAGGTCTATCATTATCTTGGCTCTAACATTCTTTGATTCTGACATACTCCTTGGGTTTGCATAATGGACCTGTTGGGCTAGAGGAAAAAAAAATGGAAGTATCACCTTCTTCATTTTATAAATGATGAAACTAATATATAAAGAGGTTGTTAAATGAGCTGTCCAAGGCTTTAAGGTAGAGAAAGAGTCAGGATTTTGAGTGCCCAATTCAGTGTACTTCCTAGCACTGAAGAATATTATCCCATTTCATATCATCACAGAAGTAACTGTAGGTTCTTTCAAGAGGATCCTAGTTCCAAACCTGGAAGAGATGCTGTCTAGCTTGCCATCTTTATTTTTACAAATAAGAAAACCCACAGAGCTAGAGAGACATTCTGATGATCATATAGATGGTAAATGGCAGACACGACTTGACTCATTCAGGTCCTCTGTCTCCTGAGCCATGGATCTTTGTCCTCTATGATCTTGTCCACACAGGATCCATCTTTAACGAGGCTTCCAAATCTGGAAATTCTGGTATTTCAGAATAACATCTCAACTCTAATTTATATAGAATACCTTTTTAGAAGGAAGAGCAAGAGGAATTCAGAGACTTGCTTATAATCATACTTTGGGACAATCCCACCCCTTTGCCCTCTCCTACCCCTCTTACTCTTTCCCCAAGAAATGATTTCTTTGGCCCAAAGAGACTTAGCAGGCCAGCAACAGAGTAATATTTTTTGAAGCCACAGCAATTCTTGAAACAATCTACTAAATTGCCAGGAGTTGAAGCGCAGAATCTCAAAGTATTTATATGGCACTTTGAGGTTGACAAAAAGAATAAAAATTCATATTTTTATAGCACTCTAAGATTCCTAAAAGGCCTTTCTCAAAACAACCCCGAAGAAGGAAGCAGAAGAATAGCTAACTCCATTTTATAGATGAGGAAATCAAGGCTCAGAAAAGTTATCACACAGCTAAGAAATATCTAACCAGAATCTGAACCCAAATCTGATATTCTACCAATAATGCTTTTTGAAACACTATTGAATATACCTAGAGATTGTAACCTTCTTAAACCTTAAGTCTAGGAAACCTCTCCCAGTCTCTCCTTCTCCTCTTCCTCTATTACTATTGTCTTCCCTTACCATAACTATGTATTTGTTAGCATGTCAAGTACCCCATGAGTTGCTGGAGGGCATGGTCTGCAGGGACAGTTTTTGTCTTTCTTTGTATCCTCAGCACTTGGCAATATTAAGTGCTTTTAAAATGTTTTTTGATTGACTACATGAGTTGTTATGAAGGAAAAAATCTAATCAACTAACCAATCTTCTGATGATGATTTTTCAACCTAGCTAGACTGATTCCCAAGGCAATAGACACCCAATAAATCTAGTCTGTGTTTAAAGCCTTTCTATCTTACTACAATCTACCAGACCTTTCATTCTGCTGATAGAATCACTCCTATATCAGCAAGAAGTATCAGAGACAGACCTTGGTAGAGAGGTGGTCTGAGCCTAATGAATGCTTGATAATGTCAACAATAACAACAATGATTTCCATCTCTATAGCACTTTAAGGTACACAAAGCACTGTCTTCTCAATAATTCTATGAATTAGACTGGGCAAGCATTATTATCCTGATTTTACAGGTGAGGAAATTAAGGAATAGCTCAATAGCTAAGAAGTTTGAAATCCAAGTCTCACACCCAGGTTGTTTGACATTAAATCCAGTGAATAAATGTTTAGCTCCTAGGACTTCTGTGTATTGATCAGGGGAAACTACTTACTTTTAAAACCCTGTCTTAATCACATGGCTCCCACACTGTGATTTTGCAATAGACTCTTTCCCTCTCCTCTCTCCATCCTGTTCCCCACTTCCATGACTACTCATATTTAAGTGGCTCAGTCCTTCAATAGTCCATTCCTCAGCACTCTGTTGGAACTATCACACAAACCTCTACCTTCAACAACCCTAGAAATTGTTCTTTCTTCCATACGGAACCCAGCACACAGTAGGAGTTAATAAATTCTTGTTGATTAAAGATTGATTACCTATCATTTGTTTACTGAGGCTGATTCCAGCACTTTCACCCCCTGCTAGCTGGGACCCTCTCTCTTCAAGCTCTCTAGTCTTTCTCATCCATTCTAATTTCACTGTTTTCCTTTTCTGTTTTTTTTTTTTTTTTTCCTTCCAGCCCCCTCTTCCTCCTGGTATTAAAGGATCATCTTCCACTGCTTTCCCTGGCCCTGGGCCAGACTCTACCCACACCTGCCTTCCAGCATACTTTTAAAACACTTAAGACTCACATTTCCATTTAAACATAAACAGCTCCAGCTCCCCTTTGCCTGGAGTGCTTCCCAAAGCGCAAACTCCCAGATAGAAAAAAAAGAAAAAGAATTCTCCCCTAGCCACTGTAGCTCACAATCTGACATTTTCCCTTTCAACAGGCTGAGGTGGGTCTTGCTTTTTAAGTTAGCTGCTCTTAAAAAAAAAAAAAAAAAAAAAAAAAAAAGCTTGAATGATTTGAATCAGATCCTCTTCTAAATACACCAGAAATCTCCTTAATTATAGAAACCCCAAAGTAAATTCATTCCTGGACCAAAGAATCTCTAGGTCCTGCTAAGGGGACGCTTCCCGACTTCTTGGACTTCCCAATTCCCAATCTGGATCCATAGGAATGTCTCAGAATGAGCTTCTTCTGGCTCCCCTCCATCAGGGGCCAAGACGTGACTCCAGAAAGGTCTGGACAAGAAAGGGAAGAAAGGACTTCTGCTCTCCGACCAGAAGAGCAACAGGACGGTCATCCCGGTGGGAGCAACAGGGGCTATGGCAAAAGAAAAACTGTTACTAGCTTCCCCGCCTCAAAGTAAACCCCGCGCCTTCAGCTGTCCACCACCCCTCCATTCTTAGCATTGTTCTCCCTCTCTTTGGTCCACTGTTGGGCTGAGGCTGCGGGGACCACAAGGTGAGAGGGAGGGCTGGGCCAATGAGACCCGGAGCTGAAAAAAGGCAGTTAATACTATATCTATTATATGCATGCAGCCTTGGTTGTAATAAACACTGCAGCTGAATATTCCCACGGGGACTTACTAATGTAGGAGATGGATGCACTCCAGAATAACCCCAGGGGTTTTACACGCAGCTCTGACTAAACTTCCTATAAAATCAATCCCGCCTTTTCACCAGTTTTGACAGAGTGTTCTAATATTAATCCACTCTCCTTGTCAGTCAGCCCCTCCAACAAAGGCCTTAATGATCTTTAACCAGGCATAATAAATACTACAACACATAGGCAGAGGATTCCGGGACCCACGGAAGAATGGGACTACCCTGTGGGGGGAAAGGGGGAGAGGTTTGGATTTGGGGTAGCGGGGAGGCACGCTCTCAAGATCCTCCTCTCACCCAAAATATAGAACATGCCGTCGGGGAAGGGGGCGGAGGGAGGGAGAAAAAGGGCAAGGGGATACTTACTCTCTCCTAGCAAGAGATGCTGAGAGAGCTCTCCACTGGGGGCTGTCCTAGGCAGGCAGCTGAGTGGGGAGGGCAGGGTTGCTGGGCCAGTCCAGTTCAGACTACAGGAAGCCCGGGGGCTCTTTCAGCACTGCCACTTGGCAGCTAATCCAGAGTGGAACCTCTCTAGATTATTTGGGGAAGGAACTACCGCTGTTCCACTAGCCTCGAAGCCTAACTGCCCCCGCCTCCGCCTCCGGGGTATTCCTCTCCTCGGTGTGTCCCACCCCGTTTCCTTTAGAAGAGCCGAAAGGCTGGGAACGTCTCCCTACGTTCCCTTGTCTTACGGGGGTACTGGGGCCCCTGAGGGACCAGAACAGGGTGGCTCCGGAGTGGATTCAAAGGACAAGCTGTAAGGGACCTTAGAGATCGCCTAGTCTGTCCAACTTCATTTCACAAATAAACGGACCTGTAGAACAAAAGTCATTGGTCCAGGTCACACAGGGAATAATAATCACGTTATACTTAGATCCTAAGCCACCTTCCACCTCACTGTAAAAAATAGGTGACTTCTGTGTGGATCCCAGGGGTTCTGGTGATTGTCCCTTTTCTCCCTCAGGCTCTGCTCCCCCCATGCCTACCCAATCCAGAAAATCACAAAATATCAGAATTGCAAAGGATTTTACACGTCTTCTGGTACCACCTGATCACTCTACTGAAAAGAGGGACAAAGTCAAAAGAGCTGCTCCAAGCCGGGTCCAGGATTCAGGATTCCAAACTAACATTCCTAGAAAGCTTTAAAATTTGTAGAGTCTTTTTCATACATTACATGATTTATTATATATGATATGTAATATATGATTCTAAATGTATTATATGACATTTATTATATAGTGTATCACTTAATTATAAAATAAGCATATAGAATAGAGCAATTATATAATGCATAATTATATTTGTCTAATTATGTATCTGTAATTATATATAATGTGATACAAATACATTGTATAGTTTTATATAACAACATAAGATAAGTATATAATTTTATGTTGTATAATTCTATGGCACGAATATGTAATTGTATATTACATATATTAAACTTATGTATTATATTCATTACATAACAATATAGCGTTTGTGTTTTATTATTATATATCATTACATATTATCTATTATTACAGTTTATCTATATTAAACATTTTATATTTGTATCTATATTATGTTTGCATATATATGATATTATATTTACATCTATATTATATTTATGTTTATATTAAATAATTTCTAGGCAGCTAGGTAGTACAGTGGATAGAGCACTGGACTTGGAGTCAGAAAGACCTGAGTTCAAATTCTCCCTTAGACACTTACTAGTGGTGTCACTCTGACCAAGTCACTTAATTTCTGTTCACCTCATCTGTAAAATGGGGATAATAATAGTTCCTGCTTCCTAGGGTGATTGTGAAGATCAATTAATATAATTATTGTAATTATATTAGAACAAAGTCTAGGACATAATATTATATAAATGTTCATCATTATTAATAATAATAATAATAATTTGAGCTTCACTACATACAGTACCTTTGGATACTACAGGTATGAAGGGATAGCCTCATTTTATTAGTGAGAAATCTGAGGTTTAGAGCAATTAAGTGATTTTTGTCTATGGTCACGTTTGTTCAAGCCTTATCTTCATGATTCCAAGTCTAGTTTTCTAACCATGAGGCAAAATTGCCTCTCTACAAGTTTCAGATAATCACAGAATTTTGGGTACAAAGTACTGATCAGGATTTATTAGTCCAACCCATGCATCCCAGAAGGATTTGCACTGTGACGTGCCCAACACCTGCCCATCCAGCCACTGGATGAAGACATCCAATGATTGTCCTGTCCCTCCTCAGACATCCCATTTCCAGTTCTTTCAATCGCTCACCCGTGTGATGAATTCAAGGGGGTCGCCATTCTGGTTCTCTCCTAACACAAAGATAAGTGAGAGGAGGAAATAATTGGTGAGGGTGGGTGATTTCCAAATACAGCAAAATTGAAGTCTGAAGGTCTGTGGTCAGGAGATTTATGGAGGGTACGAGGGAGGGGATGGCATCCTCAGAGTCTTTAGCTCTCTCTGGAGGCCACATCCCCTTTGTCCTTCTAATTCCAGATCCAACTCTGACTCCTTTCAAGGCCAAGTTCTATTTATTCTCAGGTAAGCGGAGACCCGTTGCTTCCTCTGATTTAGTCTTTGGGAAGCCTCAAAGGGTCCCTTATACATCAAATGGCCCCAGGAGGAGGCTTACTGTCTAAACCACCTGACATTTGTGAACTGATTCCCTGCAAACCCCTGCAGGGGGTATAGCATTTAAAGCTTATAATTTGGTCTCTAACATTGGGGAAAAACAAAAAATAAAACCCAGTTTAAGATGTTTGAGGAAAGAGCAGATCTCTCTAACCCTGTCCTGACTGAAGTTCTCAGCAGAAACACTCATATTGGGATAATAAGGTCAGGTAGAATTGACCCTAGAAGATATTGAGTTCCCTTACACCTCTGAGAGAACTAAAGAGCCAGATAGCGCCCATTCTTTTTACCACTCCTCTCCCCCAAATACCAGAGAATTGTGACTGTTCTCAGACCATAAGTGAAGGATTTCCACCTTCCTTTCTTCCCCCATAAGGAAAGGAAACTGAGATTAGCCAAGTCAGTTCTTCTAGACCCTGTTAGACTGCCTCTACTTAGTGGTTTCTGGTTTCCTCTTCCAGGGAGGATTCAAGAGATGATCCTGGGTTTCCCAGGAGTCAGAAGGGATCAGAGATCTAAAACTGGAAAGAACTTCAGAGTCCATCTAGAACATCCAGCTCATATTTTAGATGGGGCCCAGACAAGTGACTTCTCCAAAGCCACCCAGGCAATAAGCATCAGGGATCTCTCTGCAGTGTCTTGGGCAAGCACTGGGCACTTGGAACATTTAGGTGCAAGGACTGAAGGAGAGCAAGGGCAATGTGCCCAGAGTGAGGAACTCGCCTGGGGAACATGAGAGCCCAGAACAGATTCCCTGCCAATGATGCCCAAGAGACCCATTGGGGGGAAAATATGATTCTTTTTCCCCCTTGTTCTGAAATCCAGTGGCACTTAAAATTAGTCACCTGGAGTTTACTTAATTGTTCTCTTCTTAGAAAGTCTAGCCTAGAGAGGTTCTCAGGAATTATCCCATTCTAAGCAACTTGCCCATTTAGTGACTAAAATGGGACCGGCCTTTATTTTCAGCAAAGTCCTTTTCCTCTTACTTGTTGCCTCCTTTGCTTTGTATACATGGAGATGCTAGATTGGGGAGAGGAGGGGACTGCCTGACTCCCTGAGGCCACGGGCTCGTTTGCAAAGATGTGACCTCCTTCCTTCCTCCAGCCTGCCCCCTTTCCTCCTCAGCCCTTGTTGGCTCAGCTGCCAGCATAAGCGGGACTCTGGGTGGCTGAGACGCCTCTCACAACACTGGCATGTCTGGGTGGTGGTAACTATGCATTTTTTATTGAGTAAGTAAGTTAATGGGCATGTAAAACACACACAACTTGTCAGCACGTTAGCGGCTGCCATAGCACTGGCTGCTCTTGCAGCCTCAGGCTGAAGTAAATTGCTCATCGCCTCTCGCCCTTTCTCTCTCCCTCCCTTCCTGCTTCTCCCCCTCTCCCTTCTCTTGCTCTCTTCCTCCTTGGGGTTTTTTGTCTCTTTGGCCCTCTCCCCTCATCACTCTCCCCCTGGCTCCCTCCCCTCTCCTCTGAAAGTTTAGTTGTTTTAGCATTATTTTTATTATTATATTAATAATTTTCCTGAGCAAGCTGTTCCAGGGGAGCAGCAACCTTGGCCCCTCCTTAAGTTCAGCTGCCTTAGTGGCTTTCTCCAGCCTCTAAACCTTTGGTCTTGCCAAGGTGGTTTAGGTGAGAGGATGGAGGCTGAGAGGGAGCTAGGTTTCAAGAAAGGACCGGTCCTTAACTCTGATCTCCAACATCTCCAAAACTACAGATTCACCCCACAACTATAGGTAAAACTGCAGGCACATGCATGCTACCCACATGTAAATATCGTTTAAAATGCTGCAAATACCAATGTGTCTGCATACAGAACCTCACAAATGTCCCCAGTCTCCAATATAGAGTCCCTAGAACATACATAGCCCCAGAAGTACGCTGGTATCTACATGCACTTCCCTAAAATACACAAGGATAAGCACATCCTATAAATATTCCCCAAACTTCATAATGCAGAGCCCCCATAAATACAACAATAGCCTCACATTTATGTAAATCCCCCATATAACCCATAAATAATACACACACAGATCCATGTGTCCTGATATCTACATGCAAATCCCATAACCCAATGCATGTACATCTTTATAAATATCCCCACATCTTCATGAACACCCCAAACTACACATATACCCTTATGACATATTAGTAGTCTTATAAATAATAATTGATATTTTATAGAACTTACTATGTGCCAGACACTATGCTAAATATTTTACAATTATTGTCTCATTTAGTCTTCACAAAAATCCTAGGAGATAGGTATTATTATTATCCCTATTTCACAGATAAGAAAACTAGGTAAATGGAGTTTAAATGATTTGTCCAAGGTCACTGAACTAGAAATATCCCTGACAACTTCTTATCTGTATGTACATAAATACCTCTAAAATGCTCATATCTGCATGCACATCCCTACAAATTCTCTCATTTCATACATATCTCTATTTATAGCTGAGTATATATGTATATGTATATATATATATATATATATATATATATATATATACACACACACACACACACACACACACAGTAAATACCCCCCAATTCCATTAGCTATGTACATATACTCTAGAACATACATGATGTCACACAGACTACAACTATCCCCATCTCTTGTATCTGCAGGCACATCCCCATAGATACAAACATCCTCATATCTGCATTGAGTACTTCTCAGGAATGCCTTCAGGATCCACCCACTTAGTTTGCACTCCTCCACATGTACATATTCTTCTTCTCATCTGTCTGTGGACATTCACACTAGACTACCCAGTTTTACCCAGTTGCTTTAACCAGGAATGTCATCTTTGATCCCAGCATGGTTATCCTGTCCCTGTCTGAAGGTTTTTTTGGGGGGACAGTAGCCTCCCAGGAAGAAGGATGGTTCTTCAGCAAATGGATGATTATCCAATGGATGGGTTATTATTCAAGCTTATCTCTCAATAAATCAATAATTTAACATTTTTTCTATGCTTTTGCTTTTACATCACCTACATTTTCCAATAAATCCATCCTGCTCCCATCTGAGAGAGCCATTCCTTTTAAAAAAGAAAAAAAAAAGGATAAAAACAAAATGGTTGGCAAAATTAAAACATTAGCCAAGTCTCACACTGAGTGCAGGTTAACACTCTGTATAGTTTCCCATAGTGATCTCTTCTCTATCTCTACAGAGAAAGGACCAAGGGAAGTTCTACTATATCTTCTTTGGGGCCAAACTTGGACAAATAAAATGAATCAATCCCTTCTCTGAAGGAGGGGCTGCATCACACAAACCAGAATAAAGGTTCCCCCATTTCTGTACCCAGGGCTCCCTCTTCCCAAAGAGGAGTGGGACCCGCTTCTGGCCAGAAACATTATGAAGATTCCTTAAGATTCTTCTTTAATAAATTTTCCTCGATATCTGATTTTCAGTGTCAGGAGTGTTATTTTTAACCGAAGGGTTAAAGAGGACTTAGAAAAGGGGATAGAAAGAGAAGAGACAAGGTAGAAGGCTGAGGTAGGGCATGGTTTGAAACAGAATATGGGAAGCAAGAAGAGAAAGATGGAGGGGAAAGTACAGTGCATATGGAGTTTGAATTTCAACTTTTCACTTACTGTGACTGTTAATCTCCAGGTCTCAGTTTTCTTTTTGTAAAATGAGAAGAGTTGGACTAGAGGTCATCTAAATGATTTGTTATGACCTTAGAGGTCTTAAGGACTCTCCCAATTCTGAATCTAAGCTCTTATGACCTGAGTTTGAGTCATCTGTAAAATGGGTATATTGGTTAGGTAGCCTTGGTCTCCTTCCAGCTGTATCCTATGACCCTAAGAAAGAGCAAAGATCACAGTAGGAGGGGAAAGAAAACAGGATGAAGGAAGGACAAAAACAATCCCTGCGTGGGGAGAAAGATAAGATGGAAAAGAAATAAGGGGAAAATTGCTAATGATTTGAAAACAGACTGAGGAGGAAAGGGATCTGGATGTGGGGAGAAGAAAGGAATCATAAGAGAAAGGAGGGAATTTGGCTTCTACAAGAGAAACTTAAGAAATGTGTTTTTAAGTGAAATGATAATTAAAGCAGAGAAGAGTGGGAATCCTATCTTCACAAAGCTCTGGAGGTGGAAAATCTTATCAGAACACGAACTGCAAATATTTACTCAGGATTAACATTGTATAGACCCATCAAGCAACCTTGGGGTTGTTTCAAAAGTATCACCTTAATGGCTTGTGTGGCAAGGGGGGTGCCCAAGTGGGCACTAGACCTACCATAATGTTCTAAACAAATCTAATGGTGTGCTTTATTTTTCCCCTCAGCAGAACTCTTAATTATGTATCCTGCAAATGCACGGAGAAAATGGATTAGCTACACCAGCTGTTTGCTACTGAAGTAGACCCTCCCCAGAAATGATTGCAAGGGGATCCTCATTTGTCCTCACCTCATTCTCCACTACATCCCCTCCCATCCCTCACCAGCTCTCTGGAGGGAAGATGGGGTCTGACTTGGTCCAAGCTAGGGAGCAAGGTAATCTGGGTTTAGAGTGAGCATCACTGAGAAGCCACATGGTAAAATTGTCCTGTGCCCACCTCTCAGTTTTTTGTTCAAAAAGTGGATACTGGCATAAAGGAAGAATCACCAGCAAAATAAGCACCCATCATTGAAAAGTTCTTTCCTCCAATGCACTTCCACCTGCCTTAAAATTCCTTCTCTTCCTCCCTCAGTTTCCAGCCAGTGCCTAAAAATTCCTAGGGAAGCCCAAATGCAAATATATTACCTTCAGGTGTGATTCATTATCCCATTACCACCTATTAACAACTTAATAAGAATTACAGGAGCCAGCAGAGTACAGGTGAGAAAGTGCTAAACTGGAAGTTAATCCCCTTAGGTTCAATAGCTAACTAGATATATGACCTAATTAGCTATGTGACCTTAGGCAAGTTATCCCACCTCTCTGTATCTCAAGTTTTTCACCCATAAAATGAAGGCTTGATGGTCTCTTTAGATGGTCTTTTAGATGGTCTCTAAATTTTCTTATTGCTTAGACATTTTAATTGATCACAGATTAACTAGCTGTCATCTAGAAAAGCCATGAAGAAGTGGGATGAGTCAGTTTTGAAAAGGAATAAGTACAATCACAGTTTGTATGCTGTGGGCAAAACAGGTAGGTGGTGTGTCATAAGACATATCATAAAAATACTGAGTGCCTGGTAGGAAGCCTAGAAGGTGGAAGAAGGAAAGGGTTTGAGAAAGAAAATGCAAGGCTAAAGCCTAACTTGACAATTTGAAGGAAGACTAGCCTGGAAGCAGCTCTGGGATACAAAGAAATTTCCTTGACACCATGTTTGCTAACCATAAACTATGTACCACTGATGGGCCCAGCCCAAAGATGGAGTCTAGATACCAAGTATTGGCCAAGAGCACCAAAATTAGAACGTAGAGGTAATCAAGAACAAGATTAAACATCTACAACTCACAGGGGGTTTTAGAACTGGAACAGCCTTAGTGACCATCTAGTTCATTTTCCCTATTTTCACAGATAGAATGATTTGCCTTTTGGCACTTTTCTGTGTTTTCTGAGTGTTAAGGAGATCAGAATTGGAATCAGGGAAAAGAAGGAGGATGAGGAGGGAGAAGAAGAAAAGAGAAAGGGGAGGAGAAAGAAGAAGGAGAAGGAGGAGAAGAAAAAAAAGGGGAGAAGAAAGAAAAGAAGAAGGAGGTAAAGGAAGAAGCAGCAGAAGCAAAAGAAGAATAAGAAGAGGAAAAGGAAGAAGAAGG
This sequence comes from Sarcophilus harrisii, assembly GCF_902635505.1. Classification (NCBI taxonomy): domain Eukaryota; kingdom Metazoa; phylum Chordata; class Mammalia; order Dasyuromorphia; family Dasyuridae; genus Sarcophilus; species Sarcophilus harrisii. Next base: position 493,853,163 of record NC_045428.1, read on the forward strand.
TGAAATGGAAGAAGCAGAAGAAGGAGAAGTGGAAGAAGAAGAAGCAGGAGAAGGAGGAGAAGGAGAAAAAGGAGGAGGAGGAGGAGGAAGACGAAAAAAAGGAGGAGATCATGATGATTTGCTCAAGGATTCTTGCAGTGAGTGTATGTGGTAACCCTGAGTTAGAGAGTTTTCTGTCTAAAATTTCTCCAGGAAGATAACTGGAAGATTTCTCTTCTTTCTCTATGTTGTCTTTAACATCATTCTAGAGATATCATGCATGGAAGACAGGAAGCCAAGATAGGGAGATCTGGGGGGAAAGTGAGACCCAAAGGGAAGTAATAGGCTGAAAGATCAATCTGGGCCCAGGGAACACACAGAATTGACAGTCAAAGAGGAGCAGTCATTGCCCAAGTAGTCACCCCAAATCAGTATGAATAGTTGATTTTGAGTAAGTTGAATGCTGTGACAGTACTGTAGCAAGAATGGGAATTCATGAGGAAAATTGGGTTAGAAACAGAACCAGAAGCTGGGAAACAACTAAAAAATGACTGACAATTTGCCCTGTTCAACACATGGTCTGACTGTCCCGTTATGATGGATTTGCATGGGGCAACTATTCATTTGATTTCAAAGGCTGAGGCTGTGGCTCATATATAGAGAATGTGGAACTGGATGGAGACCAGCTGTTCAATACTATAGCAAAAAAAAAAAAATCTCTCCACCTTGGTTGGATATGTGGGACATTCCCTTGCACAGTCCTTTGCTTGTGTTGGGAAAACCTCAACTTTTCTTTTAGGTCTATAAGTATTCAATTATCCATATACCATCAACAGCCCCCAAAGAACTAAAGAATAACAACAGCATCCATTCCCCTTCTCTAACCTCTTAGTTCCCCACATGTTTTCTTTTTCTTGGGACCTTTAACTTCATCTTCTAGAAGTAGAAGATTGAAGGCAGCTATCATAGTAAGAGAGGAAAAGGAAGAAAAGACTCAACAAGAAGATGATGTGAAGACTTTTTTTTTAAACAAAGGAAGAACCGTTTCTAAAGACTAAACATTCCTGGAAGGAAAGACGGAAGGACTTCAAGGGGAATCATAAGAAGAGAAGGCAGATACAAGTTTTCCAGTCTTGGGGGGTAGAGGGAGTAAGAGAGCCCACAAGCCTTCCTTAGCACCTGCTAGCCCAGTCATCTCCTACTCCTCTTTTCTGGGTCAGAAATAGGGATGCTCTTGGCAATGCTTGACTTCCTGAGCCTCTGGAGAATAAAACCATAATGTTTGTGAGAGCAGTTCCCCAAGGTGCCTAAGGCGGGATGTAGTGCTTTCCAGTCAGAAGTGAATCAGGAAGAAGTGTGATTCAGGACCAGATGGAGCCAGGATCCGAGGAAAATGTCTAGCTTTGAAAATAAATGGATCAGGGCACTTGGGAAAAGAGAATAAGGAATGCTGGAGCAGCAGGGAGATCACAGCCTTTAAGGATCTGATGACCATCCTCTTGCCTTGGGACTAAAGTCTTTTATATTATGTAGATAGATTCTTCCTATGACTTTTACAAAACCCCCAGAATCGAAGGGGACAAGCCGCTCTCCCTGAGGCTGGTTTTAGTTAATCCCAAAATGGAGAGAATAGATGCCGGAGTGGTAGAAGAAGGAGGAGGGAGAGACAGAGACAGAGAAGAGAGAGGGGAAAGAGAGGGAAGGGAAGAGAGACAGATAGAAAGAGAGGAAGGAGAGACGGGAGGGAGAGAAAGAAAAAGAGAGAGTGTGTGTTTAGATAGAAAATGGAAAGAGTATTAAGTACTTACTAGTATTAGGCACTATGAAAAAATGCTAGAGAGAAGCATAAAAGCAAAGAAAACAGACCCTTACCCTCAAAAGAGAAAGACAACATTTAGAGATTAGATAGAGGTTAGAATAAAATTAGAGTAATCTGCCCAGGCTCATGGAGTAGAGCATGTAGGAAATGAAAGTAGCATGGATGTTTGGTTCTCAGCAAGATGAGTTATCAAAATGGGGGGTCAATAAAGGGTGGTGTCCCAAGTCCTGATGGAGTAGAAGTGGAGATAGCTAGAAAATGGATCCAGAGTGAGGAAACTGAAGGAAAACTGTAGCCACCAGTCCTTGTCTGGGCTCTAAAGATTCCAATAGCCACCTCTTCCCACAGGTAATTCTTTTGGTCTTACACACACCCCTCCTTTCTTCTTTTTAATTCTCCTGAAATAAAGAATAATAATAGGAAATAAAGGATAAGAAATAAAATTTGATTTTTATTCCTGTTGTTTAGTCATTTTTTTTTTAGTAGTGTCCAATCCTACTTGGGGTTTTAGCAAAGATACTGGATTGATTTGCCATTTCTTTCTCCAGAACATTTTACAGATGAAGAAACTAAGGTACATAGGGTTATTGACTTTCCAGGGGTCACATACCTAGGAATTGTCTGAGACCAGATTTGAACTCCAGAAGAGGAGTCTTCTTGACTCCAGACACAGCACTATCTATTCAATGTGCCACCTATCAGTTTTTATTAAAAACTGATGAAATCCAACCTGCAGATTACAGATTTGACATGACAGTGATGGCTAATCTTATTTTAAGACATTTCTAAATTAGCCACGTGTGGCTCACACTGATTCCTCACTCTTGTTTCAATTATCTGCCCCTGTTCTTGCTGAGTGACCAGCTGTTGTCCCACTCACCAACCTGGTGACTTAGCCGACCAAGCTTATAGCCAAACTCCACAATCCTTTTTGCATCAAAGCTGGTTCCCATTTTCACATCTCACCAAGTTCTATGTTGAACAAGCTTCCAGGAAGAATCAGCTCTTCCAAGGCTGGACTAACAACATTTCAATACCTCACACTCATTTCGCCCCACTTTGCTTTTTTGAGTTCATATTGATGAGTTAATTGCCCCCCTTCAAGCCCTAACTTAACAGTTTTTTTTTTAGGAACTCAAAACACATAATTTATTTCCTTTTTGTATATTTAATGAACATTAACAAAGTAGAATTATCCTATTGTAATACATAGGGTCCTCTCCTATCCTGAGGTCGAATGATCACCTTTCCCTTTTTTTCCCCTAAACTAGGGCCTAGACCCTTTTTTCACTCTAATTTATCTCACATCATTATCCTGTCTAGAGAGAGAAAAGGAGAAAAATTATGATCACTTTTTGATTTAAAAAAAAAATCATGTTTCAGGACTGTGTGTAGCAGTTCCTTTCTCTCCCCACCCCAAATGCCAAACGCTAGAAATCTCACAAATCTTCAACCAGCCTTGAGACTATGGACCTTTTAGCTCACTGGCCCAATTTCTGGGAAAGCCCATGATCACATGCTCCCTGAGTTTATCTGGTCTGGTGAGAGTGGGTGGACACTCTGCTCTCTTTAATAGAACTGTTAGCTCAAGAGGTCTCAGCTTTACCGTGTAAAATTACACTCTATTCTAGTCAAATTAACTAGGTAATACTCTGCAATACTGTAAAATTCACCATCAGACCATGAAGACTGGCATTTAAAACATTCAAAAAGAATAGAATCAAGAGATATTCAATCCCTTCTTTTGTGGTTTAATGTCCAAATGGATCCTGGGCATCCCTAGCTGGGAGGGCACAGCTGCCCAGGTAAAAACCCAAAGATTCTGCTCGATTCTCTTGGCTGCACTTCCCTTCCTATGGTCTCAACAAGCTCCTTCTCCTTCCTCTTGGACTCACTCTGAGTAAATCAGATTCCTCCCTCCCAGCTCACTTAAGAAATCACCCCATCTAGAAACCAAGGGTGAACCAAGGCAGCTCTCTTTCACCATGCAGTCCCTCTAGCTAGCAAAGTACAAATAATACAGGTGTCACTTCTTCCATTCTTCTAAAAGATGTGAACCCCAAAATTCACAGAGCAGAGATAAATTGTGGAAGTAAGAAGCCTGTTACAGTCCTGAAACTTACTGCACTGGTACTAAGAATTGGAAATTATTACTTCAGCTTGATCTGGGTCAAGTAGATCATCTAAAGTATTTATAAAGTTCATGTTCCCAATTTTCCCAAATCATTATGCGAGGTGTTTCCTTACAAGCCAAAAGCTTGGAAGTAGGAATGCTTGATTTCATCAAGGCATTTGACAAAGTCAACATAGTATAATTGATAGAGAGCTATCCTTGGAGCCAGGAAGACCCAGATTCACATAATACCTATGTGATATATCCCATAGTGATCTTACCAAGTTACCTGAGTAACAGAGTGACTCCTCAGTACTCTAGTCATTACAAAAACTATAAGCTTCAGAGAAGCTGCTGGCCTGAATGAGTAATTTCTTTTCCTTCTTCGCCTTCATCGATGAAATCAAAGGTCCAGTTTCTATTTCTATCTCTCATGAGAATACAGTTATGTGGATTTGGATCTAGTTGAATGACCAAACCCAAAGAGAAGAGATTAATGAACTGGGGAGGGGCTGTATTAACCTGGAGAAAGTTCTCTAGTCAAGTACCACATGGATCTGGTCACCGTGATCTTGTGCCGTTTAAGGTTTTGGTTAATTACTTGGATAAGAATAGAGATGACTCAATTGTTGCTTTTTCATATTATATAAAGCTAAGAAAGATAGCTAACCCACTGCATAATTTGTAAAAACGAAAATAAAATATATCAACATATTGCAACAATGGATCAAATCTAAGAAGGCGAAATTTAAGAAGGAAAAATAAAAAGTAGAATTAAAAAAAAAAATACAAGTGTGTTACAGTGTATAATGGTAGCCAAAAAGGTTGCTTAAACTTTGGGCTGTGCTTGAGCCTGTTGTTCAGGACAAGAGGGATACTGATCTCCCTGTACTGTGCTCTAGTCAGACAAAATCCAGAGTATTGTTTTTAACTCTGGGCCATATGTTGTAGAAAAGACCAGAGTGCCTCTGAAGGAGGGCCACCAGGACTACTGGGGCAGTGGAAACCATGCCATAGGGAAATCAATGGAAGGCACTGAAGGTGTTTAGTAAGAGAAAAGTCTCTCAGTGGCACAAAACCACTGCCTTCCAGGATTTGAAGGACTGTCTGTGCCTGGCCTCAGAGGACAGAATTGAAAACAAGGAGGGGAAATTGTGCGTGAGGTGGCTAAGGGCACAGTTAGATAGGGTACTAACTCTAAAATTGGGAAGATCTGAGTTTAAATTCAACCTCCAACACTTACTAGCTGTGTGATCCTGGACAAGTCACTTAGCCCTGTTTGCCTTAGTTTCCCCAATTATAAAATAGGAATAATAACCACATCTCTCTCACAGGATTGTTGTGGGGATCAAAAGAGATAATGTGTGCTTAGTACAGTGACTGGAACATAAATGCTTATTCCCTTTCCTCCTATTCTTTTTATTCAGCTCCATATAAAGGGGAAGTCTTCACAATTAGAACTGTCCAAAAGTGGATTGGACTGTCTCCGGAGTGGAGCTGGGTGGCACAGTGGTTATCGTATCAGCCCTGAGTGAGAAAGATTTGAGTTCAAATCCAGCCTCAGATATTCTGGCTGTACGGACCTCAGCAAGTCACTTAACCCTATGTGCCTCAGTTTCCTCCTCTATATAATGAGCTAGAGAAGAAAACGGCTAACTACTCCAGTGTTTCTGCCAAGAAAAGCTGAAATGGGATCACAGAGCAGGATGTGACTGAAACTACTCAAAAACACCACATATTTTCAAATGGAGGCTGGATGACCATTTGTCATCCCTGTACAGCTATAGGTTGTATTAGGTGACCTCAGAGTTCCCATCCAGATTTGAGATTCTTTAATTTCAGTTCTTTCTTGACCATTATGAGACAATGTAAAGCCCCTGTCTCTCTTTGTCTCTGTCTCTGTCTGTTCTCGTTCTCTCTCTGTCTGTTCTCGTTCTCTCTCTCTCTCTCTTTCTCTCTCTCTCTCTCTCTCTCTCTCTCTCTCACACACACACACACACACACACACACACAACACACACACACACCCCTTGTGGCCTTGGCTTTCAATCATCCTTGCAGTGCCTCATACCAACCCCCAAGATCTGGATCTCAGAACAGCCAGGAGGAGGAGAAGGGGAAAAAGGTAGGTAGGGGGTGGTCTCTCCTAGGGTATTGTTCTAAGCCAAAGCAGCATAACTGCCAGGGACCCTGGGGACCTTCTTGCATAAATACATAGAGAGATAGACTTTATTAAATATACAACATTCAGGGGACTCGTTTGGAAAAGACAGTGATTCTAAATGGCTGCTTACCAGTTGACAAGCTATAGCACTGAAGCTGAAACAGACAACTTTGCATTATATGGCACTGGCATTCCTCACCCACCCCCCTCCACCTTGTCCCCAAGGCACTGATACTCCAACCCTTCCTGGGCTTGTGCTTTGTTCCATTCTGTGAATTCATTTGGATTAGACCAGTTATAGATGAACTACCCCAGACTTCAGGGACTTCTGACCCATCAACAGCATCCCTGGAGGAGGTTGGAACCTTTTTAAGAAGGGGGGGGATGAGAACCAATCAATTAGCCCTTTGCCCCTCTACAGTTTCTTTTCTCCCCTCTTTGTCTTTCCCCCTCCCCAATATCTCTATTGCCCGCTCCGCACTTCTCCACGCTCTCCACATTCTGGAGTTTGTGTGGGCAGGAGGCAAGGCAAACTGAATACATTAACATTTCTTTAATTCTATCTGTGTCTCCAAAAACTCTGAGTCACAACTGGGTGGGATTTCATGTGGAGTGAACTGTCACACTCATTCAGAAATGCCTTTTTCTCCATGAACTCCTGCATCAGTGCAGGGGGTGGGGAGCCCTGGGTGGGAGCTCTTCCGTGGATGATAACCCCACACTAATCCTTTTCTCTACCCCATCCCACCCCTCCATTCCCTTCCAGGGATCTCTGCACCTTTTATCTTAGCTGGCTCTGATCATATCAGCTGTGAGGCTAGAATAAGGAGCTGTCCCAGGACCCTTAATTCCTTTCCCAGATAAACTAGGCACTTTCCCCCCTGCAATAGAGATCTGAGAACTGAATTCCCTCTCAGAGATTGCTAATATCCTTGCTGAAGAGTGTAGGTAGTCCCTTGTATGGTAGGGTAGGAAAAGATTAGAAAGATCTCTCTGCCTGGAAATCTCAGCCCACTGGCAATGATACTTTAAATTATTGCATTAGTAAGAGATTCCTCTAAGAGAAGGCATAATCCATTGTTAAAATACCAGTACCAATGAAAGGGATCATGGGAAAGCATCTAGTCCAATGCTCTCATTTCTCAGAGGAGGAAACAAATTTAGGGATATTGAGGTAACTGCCTTAGGTGATATACACATCCAAAGTGATATTTGAATTCAGCTCCTCTGATACCTAAGCTAGTGCGCTTTTTCCCACTGTGGAAGCAAAGCATTAAGCCAACATCAGTCATTAACATCTTCCCTCATATGTCCTTTATTTTTAATGTATGTACTTATAATAGTCAAAAAAGTGATTGTTTTATTATATATGTTAAAAATAAAACAATTAAAAAAATCTTCCCTCAATATTTTTAGGATCTATATTCCCTCCACCAAAACAGACTCAAACTTTTTAGCTTCCCAAGACTTAGAAAATGGTCCTTTGTAAAAGCTTCTGCAAGTAGCTGAAAAATTCACCTGTAGCCAAACTACTCACCCTCTGTTATACCAGACAGTATAGGAAACCTTTCCAGCAAGGTAGAACCTGCCAGGACTTAGGTTCCACTGGCAGAGCCTTAAAGACCCGAGGGTTATGTCCAAGCCAAGGTGAGGCACTGAACCAGGACTTTAATGGAGGCACTAACATCTCGGCATGAATTATCATGCCATGTCCTTTCTAAGATCCAAATGACTCTGAGCAAAGCCCTGTGGAGATGGATTAGTGACAGCCCTGAAGGGTGAATTAAGCCTGTAGCATGAATACTGTCCCCATAGAGAAAAAAATGGAAAAAGGGAATCCCTGAGTATCTGACAGAGGGTAGGGAGAGGGGCAGCAAAAAGCAAGACCAAAGATAAGGTTTAGAACTGGAAGAGAGCTTAGAGATCAACTGAGCCACCTTTAATTTTATAGATGAGTAAAGGAAGTCTCTATGTCCTTTTGTGAAAGCAAACTAGGTCATCTTTTGCCTCAATTCTTACCTAAAACATTGATGAGAGGTAATCTCAAATGGGTCATAGAATTTATAAATGGAGGATCTAGAATTTGCACCCAAGCCTCTTGACAAATCCATCATTCCTTTCACATCACTACATTAGCAAATGTGTTTCTTTAACCCAAATCACCAAAAGTGACATTTCAATCTTCAGCAGCAGAATGACAGTGAAATCATTTTGAGCCCTAAGGAAAGTGAATGAGTGGAACAACATTTATTACATGTCTACTATGTGCTAGGCATTTTGCTGAGATGCAAATACAAAAAGCAAGAAAATCCCTATCCTCAAGGAGCTTACATCTTAATAAAGAGAGACAACACATTTAGGGGAGTGGTGGCCAAAGACAGAGGAAGGAATAAGCATTTATTAATTGCCTACTATGTACCAGCTCTTTAGAAATGTTATAGAGTCTGGGAAATCATAAGAAGGATGAATAGAGCTATAGGTTAATCTTGTCATGCCTTCCATCTAATTCCACTTTCTATAGTTAAAAATTGCCAATAGGAGAGAAAGGGATAGAGGAGCACAAAGCAAATCTGGATATAGTCAAATCAACGAGCATTTATAATGTAGGCACCATGTGCCAGGCACTATTCTAAGTGCTACATAAACATGGTCTCATTTGATTCTCACAAAAACCTGCGATATAATTGCAATAATCATACCTATTTTAATTTTAAGGAAACGGAGGAAGATCGAGCTTAAGTGACTTGAACAGATAGTAGGTTAAATGAGTTTGTATTCATACATCAATCAGAATAGTTAAGAATATTGGACCTGGAGTCCTAGCTCCAAGCTGAATGGTGATAATAGTTTCCAGAAGTGAATAAAAAAGCATTCAGTAAGCTCTTATTAATTGCTACATACTGTAATAACAATGATATAAATGCAAAGCTAAAATAGTCTCTGCCTTCAAAGAGAGAAAGGGAAGGGAACAAGCATTAATCAAATGCCTATTATGTACTAGGCACTTAAAAATATCAATCTTCATTATTATTCCCATTGTACAGTTAAAGATACTGAGACAAAATTTGAGTGATTTGCTCAGAATCATACAGCTAGGAAGAATCTGAGGTTTGATTTGAATTAGGGTCAGAATACACAAATAAGAAAGTAGCCCAAGTGAGGTGTTTTGCTCTGGAAAGTCATGGTGACTTGGATGGTGAAAGGAGTCACACACAAAGTATTAGCAGCTGGTTCTAGGAAAGATGATGATAATTTCATTTCCATTACCAGGGCAATAAGAGAAAGGAAAGGAGTTGGGGAAAAGGGTGCAGCACGGCAAGACTCTGGTTTTTAAGTAAATGGAAGAGCTCTCTAATAGCCATCCTGCCCCTTCTCCAGTCAGAGGGACTAGGGAGTACCAGAAGTATGAAGGAGCTCTAATGCCCCTTCTCCAGTCAGAGGGAGTGGGGAGTACCAGGAGTATGGAAGAGCTCTCCAATGACCCTTCTCCAGTCAGAGGGAGTACTGGGACTTTTGAAGAGTTGATAACCTTTTGCCAGATGATAACATTCTAGAGATCATGAAGTCTAAGAGAGTATCCCAATGGGTAATTTGGTCTGGATAATCTCATATAGAAGCAGAAGAACACTTTTGGCTGCTGGGTTAAATAGATGAAAAGGAGCCATTATGTTCCATTTCTTTTTCCTTTCCATTCGTTTGGAGTCAAAAAATTTGGGACTCCTACTTCGTCTCTCCTATTTCCAGCTGTGTGATCCTAGATCTGTGGATGTCTCCTCAAGTGTAAAAAATGATAAATGATTAAGGTTTGGCCTGCTGCACTTCCTAGCGACCCTGAGAAAGTCACTGAACCCTGCCTCCAAAACAACAATAGCAAAGGGCATTGGGCTTTCTCAGGAAGTAGTAGGTTCTGCTAGAGAAGAAATCTAGTCTCTGGCCTTTCTTCTAACTCAGCAACTGATATAACCTCATCCATGAGGGGAACATTTTCTCATTGAGGGAAAAAGGATCTGCTCATGGAAAGCAAATCCAGTCTGAAATAAAGCAGGCCCTGGAGTCTCTCTTGAAATGACAACAGTGTGTCCTGCTAACTTCTCCAGGGGAGGGGGAAGAACAAAAACTGTTTTTCTCTTTTCTTCCCTTGATGGAAAAACCAAGACCCCTTTTAAAAATTCAACTTATTTTTTTTTCTCTCTGGAGGGGAAAAAATTAAAAAAAAAAAAAAAACAACCAACAAATCTGTCAAAATTCCCACCCTGCCTTCTTGGTTACATTTTTTTAATTCCTTTGGCTTCGTGTGGGGGAGTCTTCTATTAATAGGTATACCAGGAGGCTTAGCAACTCAGGCAGAAGAGTACCTAGGAGAAAGCGGGCGAGGGGCTGCTGATGGAACAGTGAACAGAAATCAAACCGGGCTTAATTAGGAGAACATGACTTCCCTATTAACGTTCTTGTCCATGTGATACTGCTGCTGAAGAGGGGGAAAAAAAGCCAAGAAGCTTATTTGTTTTGCAATTACGGATGAAATAAAAAATTACTTGGTCTAATTAGACCTCTTTTACTAAAAGAAGCGTGCAAAATAACCTCCATTTCATTAGCAACTCAAAATGCACTCCTCAGTGTGAGCTACATATGTTTAAGTGAAATGTGGAGGGTCAATTTGCTATGTAAATTTCCACAAATTTGGCTAAACTAAAACGATTAACCTAATGCAAATGCAAATTAAGTTAATTGATAACGACTTTTCTCTGGAACTTTAAAAAGGGGGAAAATATATTCCAGTTCCAACAATCCTCCGAAGTGTTCCGTCACCCAATAATGAAATGATATCTTGACAAATTAAAGGGAATATAATGAAATCAGATTAATTAATGCCAAGACCAATTAGCACATGCAAAGAGAGACGATTCAGAGAAACAAGTCTCAGTGTTAGACAAATCAAAGAAACAATTGTGTGAGATAGTTAAAAAGCTCTTTCTATATGTCAGTTAGTACATATGTTATCCCAGAGATAAGCACAAAGTGCTAGAGTTGGATAGACTTTCAGAATCATCTATTTCAATCCTTTTGGTTTTTACCAAGGAGAAATCAAGTCAAATAAATTTGTCCCAAGTAACACAGGTAATAATGTGGCACTGCTAACACTAATACCTAAGTCTTCTTCTTTCCACTAAAACCACTGTCTGTGTTAAATTCCATTATTTCAAATTTCTCTTGTTCCTCCCAATATTAAAATATCTGGAAACAGGAAAGTATTTAGTAGCATCATAATTTAATATGAAGGAACATAACTTAAAGAGGTGCAACCCACCTGTAAGTCTGCCCATTTACTCTCTACGCCTTGGCTCCATTCATGTATACGCATTTCCACAGAGACTATTAAGAAGATGAAAACTCCCCATCTGTCTTGGATAGTTTAGGATCAGGAAAATGGACTGCTCTGGAAGGCCCTACAAGCCCTGGGACTCACTGATCCTATCGTCTACATGAGAATATTTGCTGTATTAGAATGCATACGATATTAGAATATACCTATATGTTTAAGCATTGGAGGGATTTTCATCTTGAGTCTCGTTTTCATGATTCAGTCCACTTTATCCACACCTAAAGCAACCATCATTTTGAGTGGCAGCTCTGCTGGTTGAAAAGACAATTTTTTAAACCCAACTTGGGGCTTAGGGGAACCCTGATACAGCAAACAGGGAGTTACCTACTTTAATCATCTGGTCTTTAAAGTCTCCCTTCTGCAGCATTAGTAAAAGAATCTGCGCTATGGGGCAGGATTTGGTGTGGGGATGGGGAGGAGGGGATTGGGAGTTGGAGGGGTATAGGAGGGAGAGGCTGTTGGAGAGAAGAGATGAGTTTATCCCAGGCAGTTGCTGCTGCTTCTCTAAATGGAGAGATTGAAACTGGAATTGCTTCCTCTGGGATCTTTAAGCAAAGGAAAGGTTGCAGTAAATGTCTGCTCTGGATGAGGATTGTTGCACTGGAGAACAGTCTAGCTCCCATAACTGAGCCAAAGGCAGCAATAACCAGCACAAATGGAAACACTGGGCTGGAGGCTCTATGCCCTTTCTCTCTGCCCTACTGCTAGGGAGGCAGTTTCCGGTTTTCTCTCCCCAGGACCCTGTGCCTTGTTCCCTGCTTCAGCCTGGGGCCAGAAGCCATGCTGCTGCTGTTGGTGACAATGGACAGTTACTGTGGGACTAAAAGTTATCCTATATCTCAACATAAAGACAAATCAAAACTAGTTCTTGGCATAAGTAGCTCATGCACAAATGAATATGCATAATACTCTTGTGATCAGGAGAAACCTAGATTTGAATCCTGAATTTTTCACTTTGTCACTCCAGGCCAGACAGGTGACCTCTCTGATCCTCTTTTTTCTTATCTTTAAGATAAGGATGGAATACCTCCCTGTAGAACTTTTTTCATAGAGTCGTGAGCATCAAATGAGATATTGTAGGTCAAGTGCTCTGAACACTTAAACTTTAAATATCAACTATTATTATATTTATATAACACTCTAGGCTTTCCCATTTGATCCCCAAGGCAGCCCTGAGAGCTGAAGACACTGCAAGATTTATTGCATTATTATTCCCCTCACCTACCAATTCTAAAGACAAGAACCTGGGCTAGAATCCCAGCTCTTTGACACTCACCAGATGCATGACCTTGCACAAGTCACTTTGCCTAAATGAACAGTAAATCATGGGCTTGGACTTAGTCTTCTGACTCCTGACCTGTTGTTCTGGGGCCCTCCCTTCAGCTCTGTGCCTCTGTATCTGGGGCCTGAACACAGCTGGCTGGGAGTTGGGCTTTTCACAGCTTTTCAAATAGAGCCAGCTTTTGATTGCCCGCCTGTGAGTGATGATCCATTTTGTGGGGTTATTCATAGAAAGTTTTGAAACCTAACTGACTCCCCTCTTCTCCATAACACTGCTCTGTGCCAACTCATTTCCTCCCTGCCTCCTCTCTCTCCTTCCCTCCCCATCCCCATGCCAGTTGGCCTGTGCTCCAAGAATACAAGCTCACTTGAACATTAGCATGACTGCAAAGGTAAATCTGAAAAGGAAACATTTATTTCTTTACAAGAATAAATGATTTACAGACTTGTCTGGTGCTTTGGATTATGGGAAGGTGACTGAAAGTTGCCTTCTAAAACTGGGAGAGAAATTGAGCTGTCCCTTATCTTACCACCATCCCTGGTGAAGGCCAGGTTATTGAATCAAAGGGACAGAGGCTGGACCTATTAATCGGTTGGCAGAGGAAACTGTTTACCCATTGAGGTCCAGCTGCAGCTTAGTCTTTGGGAAATGCCCAGAGAATTGAAAGGTTAAGGAGCTTACTCGGGGTCACATAATTATAATTATACTTTTCACATCATTGTGATCTGGAAAAATCTGTGCAAATTTTTTTGACCCTTCCTTCCTACCAGAGAAGAAGTCTGATTTTTTTCTTTTTTCTTTTAGGGATCTTTTACAGTACTTTACCATAAAATGTGGGTTAAGTAGTCATAAATGCTCATCATCTTTGGCATCCACAAAACTCCCCCCAAATTCCCATTTAATTTCTTACACCGACTGGTGATATCTTGAAACTGTAATGGGAAAAGTCATGATATGGAAGACATAACTATATTCTCTTTTATAGGCAAGATGAGAGCTTAAGTTTTCTCTCTAAGAGCAACTCCACTAGACTGCCTTCCACAAAATCACAGAACACCAGAACATAACAGCTGATTGGTTATATTGAATATATATATGCATATATATATATATATATACATACACACACATATATATTCATCTATATATAAAATACCTTAAAGATTATCTATTCCAGCTTCCTCATTTTATAGGTAAGGAAGATGCAGCTCAGAGAATCTGAGTAACTTGCTCAGGTTACACAGCAATTCGATTGCAAAGAATAACCAAGATCTCTTGACTTTACAAATGAGATTTCCTTTTGATTCTTGTATCGATTTGTTGGCTTATTTGTGCAGAGCATGGTTCCTTGACTATGTGGAGGTGGAGAGCACAGATTGCACCCTGTTTCCTCCCTCAATCTAATGAGGAAAATGAGACAGGTCATCACCCCTCCAACACACCAGCCTGTCCTGCATCCTCTCAGCTGGTCCTCCTTCACCCTGACCTTTCCATTTTTCCTGATCCTCTCAAATTGCCAATGACAAAAGTTGAGTTAAAGCAAATCCCCACATAAGAAAATGCCCAACGTGAAAGTTTGCTCTCTGTCACAGCCACAAGGCACACACACACCCTACAAACAGCTACTAGCAGCATTGTCATAGCCGGCATGTGTCAGCTGTCTTGGCTAGAAATGAAACCAAATAATGCATTAACTAGAACTATGTAATTAAACAAAAGCTGGAAGATGGTTCCTATCAAACATCACGGGGAGGAAGAGCTACTCCAGCTGCATGGACATCCTGTATCCTTGCCCTTCAAGGAGCTTTTTTAATTGTGTCCAATCCCACTTGGGGTTTTCTTAACAGACACTGGAGTGGTTTGCCTTTTCCTTCTCCAGCTCATTATATAGATGAGGAAACTGAAGCAAACAAAGTGAAATGCTTGCCCTGGCTCACACAGCTAATAAGTAACTGAGGCTGCATTTGAACCCAGGGAGAATGAATGAATCTTCCTGACTCTAGTCTTACATTCTCTCCACTGCACCACCTAACTGCCTCCACTGTGATACAAACTAAGTACCTAATAAATGTTTATTGAATTGAATTGAATGATGAGGAATTGTTTTAATGCTACATATTCCAATTAATACAATTCAATTAATGTTGATTCAACATAATTCAATTTCAAATAATTCAATTTTATCTCTCTTCCACCCCATTTCCTTTGGGAAAAAACAAAAACAAAACCCTGATAACAGATATGCAGTCAAGCAAAAAAAAATAAAATTCCTACATTGAACATATCCCAAAAATTATGTCTCAATCTATACCTTGAGTCTTCTACTCTCTGTCAGGAGGTAGAAAGCATGAGGGAGTTGCTCCATGACCATGTATGATATCCAAAGGATTTCTGTGATGCCCTCCTCATTATTCTTACCTCCATAATGTTAGGATTATATAGAAATAAGTCAACAGAGAGCCAGCCCCAGTCAGGTTCTGCTTGACCAACTAGAAGCATGTTGAACCAGGGAACAGGAATCTGGACAGAGCCAAGACTGGGGTGCTTAGTGCTGGGATGGAAAATATTCATTGTAGTGACTGGGACCAAAAAGGAGGCATTTGAAGGCAGAGACCTTCCAGAGTGGGGTAGAAAATGGCAGATGGCCTGGAGAAAACTGGCCAGTCCACATGTTAGCACCTGGGGAAACTTGGACCATTTTGTGAACAGGAGAATCTTCTGATGATGCACTTGGCAGATACTTGGGGAAGGCCTCTGTGCAAGCTTATACTGTGTAGCTGTAAATGTTAATTTTCTTTCTCCCTTGTTAAAAAAAAAAAAAAAAAAAAAAAAAAAAAAAACCTTTCAGTGCTCATTTTGACGTGAGTAGATGAAAGGGGCTTGGGAGGAGGCGCGTATGCTGGCAAAATGGACCTTCAAGGCTTGTTAGCAGAGAAGAGAGAGCCCAAGATCCAAGAGATGAAGGAGTCTGAGCAGACTTTTAGTCCAAGACCAGGTGGGGACATGGATCCCCTACCTGGTTAGTTTTTTGTGTTCTGTGAGGTCCTTGTTTCTTGGGTTCTGACAGCATCAGTCTTTGGGCTACAAAGACCTCCATAATTTCAAAAATGCAGTTCATCCTGAGGAAGCTGTGTCCTCACAAGGGATAAAAACAGCACAGGACTGAGCCCTTGCCTCTAAGATTTACTGTCTTGGAGAGACAGGCAGGACAACACATGCCTACAGGAAGCCTAGTGAGGATGACAAAATAAAAGGAAAACATGAGGAAAGGAACACAGTGCATATCCACCATAGTATAATAGTAGAGAGAGTTACAGAGTTACTGGAGCTGAGTTTGAATCCAGTCATTGTCCCATTGATTGGAAAAGTCACTTTGCTTCTCTAGAGTTTGCCTTTCTCATCTGCAAGATTATGGGGTTGGACTAAATGATCCCTGAGCTGAATTCCAGCTCTAGGTCCTACAATGCAGGCCAGAGCAGGGACAAGAGCTGGCTAGATCTGCTTCTCGCTTATGGTCTTACTCCCAACAATCTAGCCTTTTTCAGCTACATACTCTGAACATGACTCCGACCTTGGGGCACTTCCTCTGATTGGTGATTTGAAGAATTTAACTCATTCATGCTCAGTTCTTTCCAAGTTCTTTTTGCTAAGACTCTGGACCTTTCTACTTTGTCCTCCTCTCCCCACACCTTTCAAGGTCTCTTACGTTCTGCCAAACAGTCCTTGTCCTTAAAGTGGCTACAATCTAATGAGAACAAAGACTCTTTTTTAAAAATTATGTTTCTATTTCCAGCACTTGGCATGGTAGTTAGCATATAGTGAGTGTTTAATAAGTGCCCAATCCATCCATCATCTATCATCCATCTGTCAATCAATCAGATTAAAAACTGGGGTAAGTTCATTGGAAATAGAGGGGAAATGGGGAATAAGCAGAGAAAGGGAATAGAATAAGTATTTATTAAGCACCTACTATATGCCAAGCACTGTGCTAAGTGTTTTATAAATATTATCTCATTTGATCCTCACAACACCCCACACTAATATTACTATTATGATACCTGTTTTATAGTTGAGAAAACTGAGGCAGATAGAGGTTAGGGCCTTGCCCAATCACACAGATAATAATAATCTGAGGCCAGTTTTGAACTCAGGTCTTCCTGACTCCAGGTCAAGTATTCCACTTGCTGGCTACCTATAGCTGATTTCTGTCCTTCATCCCTACCCAATGCTCTTGCCCTGCACCTCTCCCATCTCCCCTTCTGAAACCATTTCTCTTTAATCAGAATGCCAGATCTTACCCAATAAAATTCTATCTTAGGATGGAGAAGAGAAGCAGGGACCAAAGGGATGAATGTAAGACCTCAGCTTAGCCCCCTTAACCTGCTTCCAGGACTTTTTAACTGTCTCATTACTTAAAAGAGTCTCAACTCCCATAGGGCAGTCAGCCATGCAAATTAGCACTGGCCTACAGGCCCTGAGCCAAAAATAAACTAGGCTTCAGGCAAGTTCAACTGTTGGTAAAAAATGGGAACACAGTGATGATGTTGTGTTTTCAAGGGCTTTGAGATAACAAGCTATCTGATGTGTCATCACAAGGATGGTAGTAAAATGGTAAAGGCGTGAGTAGTCCTGGAAAGGAAAGAGATTTTTCAGGCTGGTATTTAGAATCTGATTATAATACTCAGAAAGAGCCCAGGTAGGTTGGAATAAGAAAGAGTAAGGACACTTCCAATGGAAGAATGAAATCCCTGGGATGGGCTGCCTTGTAATTGGACCACTTACCACCTATTTCCTCACCTGATGTCATGACTTTGGCCATCAGCCTCATTTCCCATTGACTGTAATCTTGAACCAGCCCCTGGATCTCTGACTTTGAGAGGGCAACATTACCCTGTTCTTGCTTAGAATCAAGTCTTCATCACTCTTTCTAGCCATCTCTCTGCCTTGCCATCTTTTCCAGCCCCCCATATGTATTGTCTTTTCCCATTAGACTGTAATCTCTTTGAGGACAAGAACTATCTGGCTTACTTTTATTTGTATCCCCTTCCATTCCTCAGGATGCAGCCTAACACATAGTAAGCACTTAACACATGCTCTATATGTCTATCAATCTCTCTACTCAAAAGTTCAGTACCTGTAGCCTATGACATACTTCTTAGGTAATAATGAAAACAGTGAAATATTGTCCAGGTCACTATAAAGAAAAGGAAAACTTGAGAGGAATTTTCCATATATTCAAAAGAATATATATAAATAGGTACATATATATAACATACATAATAATATTTAGTAATCCATAAACTCAATTCAAAAGAACATATAAATATATAAAAATTTTTATATAAATCAAGTACCTACTATGTGTACCATTGTTAAGAAAAGACAAAAATGAAGTAGTCCTTATCCTCAAGGATCTGACATTCTCCTTTCCTAGGACAAGGGATTCTAAGGAAAGTGGTCCAAACTGATCATTATCCCTATGTGGACAACCATTTCCCCCACTTTACTCATTGAGATGCGAATATTCAGAAAGCTGCTGTGAGTCTCACATGTTAGGAGTGGATATTCTAGTGGCTTGAAATAAGGCAGAATAAACATCTCTAGTTTCTTCTCCCTTCACTCTTCTTCTAAGGAGAGTAATTTTTCAAAAAGAAGAAGGAAGTTTGGGGCTAGAGATGACCATTTTGTTCTCCTCATAGAGAAGAAGGACCAGGTTAGAATTATGTCTATCTGTCCCCTTAAAAATTTTTAGTATTGGTTTTCAGATTCAATCTAACTTCTGATTGCTGTTCATTATTGGGGAAAGTAAGACCTCAAGCCTTATATTTAAGGCTTGATCCCTTCCCACCAGTATTGTGGCAGTAAATATACAAAGTAGGTAATCAAGAAACCCATTTATCCAGATTTTAGCAAAACAAATCAGAGAGGTATACATAAGAGAATATATATCAGACAATATAGAATAGTGAAGCTCTCCCTTTGGGAATGAGGCAACTCAATTAAGATAAGAGATCCTAGATCTCAACCCTAGATCTCAAGGGGAAGGTCACTCAAGTGAACTTTTGCTTTTCCTCTTCCTATTGCCTTTATTAGGCAAGGCAGTTAACTTCTGTTTCCTCATCTATAAAATGAGCAACTAGATGACCTTTAAAGTTCCTTCTAGGTTTAAATCTATGAGCCTATGATATCTGTGAATAGAAGACCCCCATCTACCTAAAGGGGAGAGGGGAGAAATCATAGACTCTGCTAAAGGAGAAGCAGAGAGCTACTCAAATGGAGTTACCTGTTCTTTTTATGCTTTGGGGGTTATATTAGGTGAGATAGAGGGAGCCCCTGGAAATTTATTTCTACTAGCCTGGATTAATAGAAATATTTCTGATTCCTGAGGAATCAAGTAGAGAGGGCAGTGAGTGGGGGAATGAGATAGTGGGAAGAGGATTCTCCTCTCCAGCTGGAAGCCAGGGCAAGTTCCTAGAGCTTTTTGGTTTGGGACACCATTCAGCCCTGTCTGGGAGAGCCACTTTTACGGAGAAGAGGGTGATGAGGATGGAGATAATATAATGGTTTACTGTTGCAAGGGAAAGATGGCCAGGTTTGAAAACAAAGAAAAGAGATTTGGATCTAGGTTCACCTCAGTTTGACTTGCATGCTCTTAGTCATTTTACTTCCTAATTGGAATGATTTACATTCTGCAAATGAGCCTCAATTTTCTCATCTGTAAAATTTGGGGGTGGTACAGATGATCCTCATGTTCTTCCAGGTCTGAATCTATAACCCTATCCAGGGAACTGGAGAGACCCTTAGGCCTCCTGACTGCTACCTGAGAGCAATCTGAGTGAGTCTGCCCAGAACTGAAGCTGAGAAGACCTCCTTTCCTATCTCAGTCTCTCCTGCTAACGGTGTTTTGTTTTGTTTTTTTTTCAGAAGGAACAAGGTGTCAGGGCCTCAGGAGGATAGGGCATTGTTTGTACAAAGTGTCTGTCATAGCCTCAGGCCTGCTGCACACCTGGACCCAGAGCACTGAGCAGGCTGGGTGCTCAATTTTGTGTAGGGGGAGGAAAAGTAGCCATTCTCTGTCAGATCCTATACATCAAGGGGGCTGGAGCATATTAGGGGTGTGCAGCCCTAGGCTCTGCCTCCAGTCAAGCCCAACAGGAATAAAAACAACTCTTCTTCCTCTTTCTTACTGCTCAAAACTTCCCAGGTCCTCACAGCTCAGTCCAGAACCGTATTCCTTCTGTTGGCCTATTACCAAATCAGCTAACCCAAGAAGACCTTTAAGTCCTCCCAAGGAACTTTTCACATTTCTCTGCCTTCTTCCTCTGCATCGGCCCGATTCCTCCTTTCTTCTAGACCAGCTTTTCATATATCCCACCTGGCCTCCTTCTACCTTCTTCAGGTATGTCAAGTATATCAAAACTGGTTGGATAGCAGAGACCTTCAAGGGCTTACATACCCCACTCGCTCATCCCAACTGGCTTTCCATTCCAGTGAGCAGCCAACAAAGTTCTCACATCAAAGATCCCTTTAGTAGCTGGGGAGAAGTAGCTTCAAAGATGGGGGAAAACAGTAATGAATCAACTCAACTTACCTTCAGGGAGACTGACTACCCCTCAAACAGTATCTAGGCTACCAGCTGTTGCTGCCCAGAATCCTGGCTTATCCTCAGTTCCTCTCCCTGTATTTAAACAAATCAGGACAGAAAAAGAATCAGGAAGGAGAAAAGATGGCTTGGGGGTCGGGCATGGGTGAGGAGGGGCTGGAACATGATAAATGTATTTAGATATTTGAAGGATTGTCTTATAGAAGAGGGATTTGACTTGTTCAATTTATCCCAGAGGACAAAGCTAGGAGAAATGAGTGGACATTGCAGAAAAGCTGCCTTGGGCACAATATAAGGAAAATTTTCCAAACAATTGTAGTTGTTCAAAAGTGAATAAAGTTTCTTTTGAATTAGTAAATTCCCAATCACCAGAAGTCTTCCATCAGAGGTTGATTGGAGAGATTCGATAGAGGAAATCCTGTGCAGGTGAAGGTTGCAATATATGGCCTCTGAGCTATGTTCCAACTCTGGTCTCTGTGACTCTATAACGCTGACTGATGGGTCACTATTTCCAAGTGAGGGATTGGGGAAATGAGGTGGTGAGAAGATGGGCCAATAGGGATAAAGAAGAGATGTATGTAATAGACTTTTGCTAAAGGCCAGTAACAATCCCAAGTATGAGAATCTTCCTTTTCTACAGGTAGAAGTAGTACCATGCTCCAGCTAAATTTGCAAATAAATCCTCTGCCCTGGGAATACCCTTATCAGTGTATCCTAAATGGCCCCTTCCTATCATGGACCCCCAAAGAGGACAGGGGTTGCTTAGAGAGTAACCATACTAAGAATGTGACAATCTTCTTCCCTTCCTCTCATCCCCACCCCACTCGCTGCCCTCTCTATTAGATTCCTCAGGAGTCAGAATATTTCAATTAATCCAGGATGCTAGAAATTAATTTCCAGCGGCTCCCCCACCTCACTTCATATACATATACACTCATATACATTCCCCAAAACACAAAAAGTACAGGTAACTCCATTTGAGTAGCTCTCTGCTTCTCCTTTAGCAGTCTACAACTGCTCCCCTCGCCCTTTGGATAGATGGGAGTCTAAAGGTATTCCTTCTATTGGAAGGATGGTAGATTTAGATCTAGAAGGAACTTTAAAGGTCATCTTGTGCAACCTGTTCATTTTATAGATGAAGATACAGAAATTAACTGTTTTGACTAAGATCATACAGACAACTGAGGCAATCCTTCCCCAAACAGGCAATTAATTAATTTAAGTAATATTTTAAATTAATGATTAATTTTAAGTAATTTAAGTAATAAAAACACATTTAAATAATCTCCCTCCCTTCCCTCCTTTATATACTTAATTACCCCTGCGGGGAGGGGGGGAGGGGGAAGGGCAGGGAGAGTGTTAGAATGAAGATAAATAAGACATTATTCCTCACTCATAGGAGGAGAGGAAGAGATATGTGTTATATAAACAGACCATAATTATAATGATGACTATGGTATGACTATAAATAAAAAGAAGTATGTGAAGTTCTCTACAAAATCCAAAGGAGGATTCCAGTTTAGGGGTGGGAATTCGGGAAGTCTTCATGGAGAAAGTGGCATTTGAGCTGGACCAAAAAGGATGAAATTCAATATGCAGAGGTAAGAGGAGGGTCCTCAAGTACCCTAAAGGAATGGTATGAATAAAAACCAATGGAAAGAATGTAGAAAGTGTAAAAGGAACTGTGAATGAGTAGTTCAATTTGAATATAGCATGTATGGATAATGTAGCATTCAGCGATGTTGGAAAAGGTAAGGAGGTACCAAACCATGAAGGGATTTGTTGTTTGACATTTGGACGTTATTATTGAATTTGGCCATGGAAGCTACTGAAAGGGTTTGAGAAAAACAATGACAGGATTAGAAACCATGCTTTAGATTAATCTGGCAGTAACAGGAAAGGAAGGGGAAATTGAAAGGAGAACTCATTAGAGGTAGGGAGATCAGTTAGGAGATCTTTGCAATAAGCCAAGTTGGCTATAATAAAGATGTATGCTAGGGTAGTGGCGATGAGAATAGAAAGAAACAAGTGGATAAGAGTGTGGTTCCAGAGGCAGAATCAACCAGATTTAGAAACTGATGTTATTGGAAGGTGGTTGTGGAAGGTAAAAGAGAGGGAAGACTCAAGCACCAAAAAATAGAGCATGCATGATGGAGTGGTGTCATGGACAGGATTAATGAAGTCTGAGGGAGGATTTCCTTTAGGTAGGTTGAGTTTTAGCTGCTGCTGGGACTTTGAGGGGGTGAGGTCCAACTGGAAGCTAGAATTATGAGTCTGAAGTTTGGTTGGGAGTCAGGGCTGGAGAAAGAAAGATGTATGGTTGGAGCAATGGGTTGAGTTGCTAAGGGAGGCGGTATATGCAGAGAAAGAAAAAGGTATCTTCCTTATCATGATATTAGGGCCTTCTCCTGAATAAAGAAATGTTTCCTCCATTCCAAGGATTCCAGAGAAGTTCTATGATATAGATAAGAGTCATGGCTCTATGAACTTCTGAAGGAGACCTCGGTGATTTACAGACTAGAGTCACAGCAAGAGGAACACAAGTTGGAATATGCATGTAACTGGAAGTGAGTAACTCACAGGAAATTTATAATATAGAACATCCCATTCAAACTGAACTTAGCTAATGCCACATTGTAGAAAGACAGTCAACAAGCATTTATTTAGCTCCTACTATGTGCCAAGGATTGTGCTAATCAATGGGGATGAAAGGCAAAAGATACCCTGTTCAGAGGACCTGAGTTCAAATCTGGCCTCAGATACTTAAAACTTCCTAGCTGTGAGACCCTGGGCAAGTCACTTAACCCCAATTGCCTTAGCAAAAAAAAAAAAAAAAAAAAAAAAAGACATCCTGCTCTCAAGGAGCGTATAGCTTAATGTGAAGGGGGATAACATGCAAATAACAAACATATGCAGATTAAACTGGAAATAATGACCAGCATTGAGAGGAATAGAGAAAGGCCTTTATGAGATTTTAGCCAAGAGATGGAGATGATGGGGAAAAGAAGGGGGAGTATAAGAGACAGTAAGAGAAAATGCTCAGTTAGGAGATGTAGCATCTTGTCTGAAATTCTTCAAGGAGGTCATTCAATCATAGGGGACATGGAAGGGAGTTAGATTTAAGAAACTGGAAAGGTAGGAAGAAGCCGCTATGGAGGAAGTTTTTAATGCCAAATGGAGGATTTTATTTTTGACCTAAATGGTAACAGGGAGCCATAGGAGTTTAAGGAATAAAGGGATAACATGCTTAGAGCAGACGTGCACATTGTAAAAGGAATATTTGTGCATAATTAGGTGTCCCAAAATGTTTGAAATGAATTCATGAGAACTTGGTAAATTCAAGATGGACAGATAAGAGTGTACATAATACAAGGCTAACAAGAAGACAGATGGAGAAACATAACATTATTTTATATTATATAGGCCATAAAAGGGAAAGTTTGGGAGGATAATGGTCAGAATTGTTTTTCATTCATCTGTCCATTCACTAAACAAACAATATTGTAGGAAAATAACCAGGCTAGGCACTGAAGATGCAAAAATATAGAAGACAAAGATCCTGACCTTGGGAAGTTTAAAGTCCAATAAGAAGGATATGTTCTCATATTGGGTCTTGCTTAAAACATTGTGTGAATTGCAGAATAGTTTTGTATGGTCCTGAATAGAATGCAGGTTGTCTGTTTCTGTCACTACCAAGTAATTGGGAATTAGACTCACTATAAAGGCTCATCTCTCTCAGAAGAAAAGTTTGTTGTTATCATTCAACCCTCCATTCCTCAAAGAGAACAATGACATCACAGGGATGATGTCTTGACTTGTGCCTGAATTGTGTTTGAGAAAAGAAGGTAAAAAGGTTCAAGGAACTCCTCTCATTTTTCTCATTAACAGCATAGTAAAGTGGAAGTGGAATTCCAATAGGAAAACATGGAAGAAAAAGGATGTGAAGAGGGATAGAGCAAACCATGGCCAAGAACTGAAAGATCAAAGAAAATAACACAAAACAGAAAAGTAAGAAGGGCTAGAAAACACTGACATTGAACAACAAGTAAGATGTTATTGCTAAAGCAGAAGGAAGTGATTCTTCCGAGGAAGAAGCATCTGCTTTTATATGAGACAAGAAATAAAGGCATGAATCCACAGGTACTGGGCAGATGAGATATAATCCAGTAAGGGTCAGAGGGGAAAAAATGTTTAGTTGTGGCTGGTGATACCCTTTTGAGGAAAAATAAAATAACTATTAGTTGACCAGATAGCAATACAAGAAAGGGCAAGTAACCAGGATGTTACAGAGAACCTCAAAGGATTTGTCAAACCACATAATTAAGACCACTTTTAGTGATTCATATGAACATAAATAATGTGCTAGAAAGAATCAAGAAAGCATTGTTAACTATGATGAAGATCTGGCCGAGAAACTGAAGGCCTTGGGGACACACTTGATATTTTTGTCACTGCAGCTGATTAAAGGCAAGGGTTTCAGAAAAGAAGGACAGATCTGAGAAGTGAATAGTAGGTTAAGAAGATGGTTTCTGTGCTTGGAATTTGGATTTCTGAACCTAAAGCTAAAATTATAGGAATGACTGGCTCCTGGCCAAGGATATTGCACACCTAATAAGGGTTAGTAAGGATGTATTTGCTTGGAGTATTGCAAATCTAATCAAAAAGGCTTTAAACTATAAAGGAAAGAAAACTGCCCACTTATATCCACCAAGCTAGATACCACAGAGAATAGCCACAATGTCAGAAAAAGAATAAAAAACAAAAGGTCAAAAATCTCAAGGGAAATAATGAAAAAAATGCAGGAACAAGGGGAGGCTAGCATTATTAGATCTCAAAATGTACCACAAAGCAGTAACCATAAAAACTATTTCATCAAAATAGTTGGTAAAAAAAATTAAGTAGGCAAAAAATAGAAAACTTGGCCAATGGAACTCAGTAGGTAAGCAAGACCCAGAAGTAATCAACATGGGGTGAGGTAAGAGAGGAGAATGGGGAGGGAGGCAGAGAAAAATCAGCTGGAACATAGTGTACTTATTGGGGAATGATATTGGATAAAAATAGAAAAGCTAGATTGGGGCCAGGCCTTGAATTTCAGTATCAAAACTTTAGATTTTGTTTCTTAGGCAATGGAATGGTATTAAACGTTTTTGAGTAAGAAAATGATCAGAGCAGAGAGCCTTAAGAAGATTCCTTAGGCAAGAATATGAAAGATATATTAGAGAAGGAATATATTGGAGCCAAGACCATTTCATAGAGCATTACAGTGATATAGCCATGTTGTTCTCATGTGGGCTTGAGCAAGGTTAGTTGTATTGAGAATTGAGAGAAGGAAACAGATGGGGAAAATATTGTGAAAAAAAGACTTATCAAGTAATTGAGTATAGAGGGTAAGACAGGAAGAAATCAAAAGAACCTGGTTGACTGAAAGGATGGTGGTACTATTAACAGAAAAAGAAACATTAGGGGAGGCATATATTTTCTGGAGAAGATGATGAAGATTGGTCCAAGAAATATCCAACATTCACTTGGAAACCAAGATATGCTGGTTATAGTGATAAGATCTGGGATTCATCTGCATAGCCATGATAACTGGATCCATGGGGGAAAATGAGATCATCAGGAGAAAATATATAAAGAGAAGAGAAAACCAAAGGCAAAAACTTGAGCAATATTCCCCCTTAATGGGTAGGATGAAGATGAAGGGAGAGTTTAATTTAAGTTCAAAGGGACAGAAAGGTCTGTCACAGAGGTGGCAGAAATTCAGTATCATGGAAGACAAAGGAGAAGATAATATCAAGAAGGAGATAGTAGTTTATGGTATCAAATTTGAAAAGTCAAAAAGGGTGAAGAGAGAGAAAAGCTGTGGGATTTAGTGATAGAAGTTCATTAGTGAATGATCTTGAGCTTTTGCCAATAAAATGTTAAGGGCTAAAGTCATATTGCAAAAGAGTGAGAGAGAACATTTAAAGGCTGGAGGGAAAGAGACCATAGAGATGAAGAGATTAAAAATGCATGAAGGAGAAATTGATTAATGGAGCAAGGTCACAGAGGAGATAGAAAGGAATAGGATTAAGGATAGAGGTGGAGGGTCACCTTTCTCTGACACCGAAGGAAGGAAAGTATGAAGATATTAAGATATTAAAAGGAGTGGAGATAAGGGTTGAAAGAGTTCATATTACATGGCTCCAATCTTCTCAATAAAATAAGGGTCAAGGTCATTATTGGTAATGATATTGGGGGTTGGAGAGAAAAACTGGCTTGGAACAGCTGTTGGGAGAGCTACTTTCATGGCTCTGTTCCCACTGATTTCCTTTCTCAAGAAATCATAGCCTCCCTGGGACTATTCTTAGGTTATATCCAGCTTCTGGCCATGTGTGTGTGTGTGTGTGTGTGTGTGTGTGTGAAATGCTTGAAGCAATTGAGGATGTTTAGTCTGGAAGGGAGGCCGAGTCAAACCATCTTTGAGTATTTAAAGCACTATCTCTTGGCAGAATTGGGCTCATTATTCTTGGCCGCAGAGGCAGAACCAGGTACAATGGGTAGAAGTTGCAGAGAAACAAACATAAATTTCTTATAAGAAAAACAACCAGTATGTTATAGTGAAGGGAGATCCAGACTCCAAGAGATGAAGACTTGAGTTCAAATCCCATCTTCGCAGATAGTGGCTGTGTGATCCTGAGGAAACTACTTAACTTCTCTGCGTCTCTCTAAGATTCTTAAATTGCAGAACTGGTGAATGGATAAGAGTTCCAAATAACAGTGAAATCACAGATCCTGATGATAAATAAATTAGTAAAAAGCTTTTAAATTTTTAGCATGATCCAAAAGAGGAATGGCTTTTGAAGGGTGTAGGATATTCATCCTCACTCATTCCCTCTCTGTTTAGAAAGCTTCAGGCAAAATGTGGATGTCCACTTATAAAGGATGGGTCAGATTTGTTGACTGCTGAGGTCATTCCTAGTCTGGTGATTCCATAATGAAAATTTAAACATATCTTTTGTTAATAAGAAAATGTCCCCCCAAAATACACACACACACCTTAGTTGGAACTTTGTATTCTGCCCATGGATAATTCCCTCATGACTACTATATCACCACCACCTTCAAAAGAAGGAGCCCTTATAGAATATGTATATACCCTATCAACATAATTTTAAATAATTTTCTATGACCTCAAACCATGAAGTCACATGAACACCTAGTTCCTTTACAAAACAAAAGGTCAAAAATCTCAAGGGAAATAATGAAAAAATGCAGGAACAAGGGGAGGCTAGTTCCTTTACAAGATGAAGATGTATAGAGGAGTATAGACAGATAAGGTAAGAAAGATATGTTGGAACCATACTGTGGAGTGTCCTGAATTCAAGATGAGGAATGTATTGGTAATAGGGAGTTAAAGAAGGTGTTTGAGCAGGGTAATGATGTAATTGCAGCTGTCAATCTGTCAATCATGAAGAGGAAAGAGACTAGAGACCAGAAGATCTACCAGGAAGCCACTGCAATAGTCTGGGATGGTAAATTAGGGTGATAGCTGTTGAAATGGAATGGGAGGATGGATAAGAAAGGCAGAGTAGAGATAGAAATTTACAAGACTTGTGGCTGATAGGGTGAGAGAGGAATTAAAAACAACTGCAAGGTTTTGAGCTTGGATGTCTGGAGCGTGATGTAAAAACTACAATGTTCTTATTAACAGAAATAGAAGAGAATGGAGGAGGCACTGGTTTGGGGAAAGAATGCTTGGTTCTGTTTGGAATATGTTGAATTTGAGTTAATGGTAGAACGTGAAGATGTGGAGATAGAAATATCCAGGAAGACATTGGAGATGTAGGACTGAAAGTTGGGAAAGACAGAAAGGAGTCCTCAATTATCCCTTTTTAAATATCTGTTACATGTAAAAGTGGTGCCATACCAGAGAGGCAGCATGGGCTAGGACACAGTACAAGAGCTGAAGTCAAAAGACTTAGACTTGATTATTATCTCCAGTGCTAATTATATGCCCACTGAAGGTCCCTTAATGTCTCTGAATCCTAGTTTCTGTTAAATCAAAGTAAATGCCTTATATTACCTATTTTACAGAGTCTTAAAATTCAAATGATTTAATGTATATAAAGGGCATGAAAGGGAATAAGCAAATTAAACACTTACTGTGTGCCAAACACTATGTTTTATAATTATCTCATTTGATTCTCACAACAATCCTGGGAGATGTGTGCTATTTTTATCCCTATTTTACAGTTGAGGAAACTGAGGCAGATAGTGGTAAAATGATTTGCATAGAGTCACATAGCTGATAAGTGTCTGAAGCCAGATTTTGAACTCATGTTCCTAATTCCAGGGTGACAATCTATCCACCCTAACACTTTGCAAACACAGCATTATATAAATGTCGATTATTATTATATTATTTAGAATCATTCTCCTATCCAATAATGAAGCTAATTCTGCTTTCCCAACTAGATTATAAGCCATTTGTCTTGTCCTGTAAGTTTTATTATGTTTGGGAGCTAGGAAGTTCAAAGAGTGGTCTTCACCCTTCTAGTTCTGATTTCCTTCTGGATATTAGGTGAAAGTCACAAGTAGATTTGTACCTTTGAAGTATCTATTATCCATCATGTCATTTTAATTCCAACTGCTATTATCCTAGTTTACCAACTGAGACTATGCAGTGACTTCCTAAAAGGTATACCTATCTCTACTTTTTTATCCTACTCACTGACAGATTAACACCTCTAATCATATCATTACTTTGCTCTAATTCCTTCTTTAACTCCCTGGTACCCATGTATTCCTCAATTTGAATTCAGAACATTCTATAATATGGATAATAATAATATGATTCCAACATATCTTTCTAGCCTTATCTATCACTGTACATATTTTATGTTCTCATCAGGCAATCGGATGTCCATGTGTGACTTCAAAATTTGGATAATAGGAAATAGTCTATAATGACTTTGGTATGATGTGTACATGGTCCATAATGGCTCCTTCATTCACATGACAGTGGTCATGTGCTCAAGGAGACTATCAGCAATAATATGGGAACACAGAATTTAATTGCAAAGTATAGGTCTTGGTATAGGAAGAAAGGGGGGAAGAGAAGAAGAAGGAGGACAGGGAGGGGAAAGAGAGAGAGAGAGAGAGAGAGAGAGAGAGAGAGAGAGAGAGAGAAGGAGAAGAAGAAGGAGGAGGAGGAGGAGGAGGAGAAGAAGAAAGGAGAAGGAGGAGGGGAAGGGAAAGAGGGAGGTAGAGAGAGAAGGAGGGAGGGAGGGGGAGACAGAGACAGAGACAGATTGGGAGAGAGGGAGAGAGGGTGGGAAGGAAGGAAGGAAAGACTGAAGTCTCAGATCTATCACTTATTAGTTGTTGTTTGTCCTTCATTCTTAAAGAGGACCTTGACAGCAGGGAGGTGATGTCATGATATGCAAGTGACTTATAATTACAGGTTCTCTGAACTTGTTTCTTCAACTGTAAAATGGGGTTGATAATGTTTTCACTGCCTAGTTCAGTGTTGTGAGCAATTAATAAGCATTAATTAAATACTTACTATGTACAAAATTAGGAAGTGATAGTATAAAGATGGAAAACAACTCGCACACCAATGTTTCCCTTCAAGAACTTAAAACTTAATAAAAGACTGCATAGCAGTCTAGCAGACTAGCTCTTGTTCTCCTTCCATCCACTGGACACCACAGGCTATTTCCTAGTTGGCTTAGCCTTTTAACAAAAACAGGTGTTTTTCCCCCTCCTTCACTCCCTCCCCTCTTTTCATCTCCATATTATGCATAAGCTGGGACAGTAAATGAACTGGCATGCTGGTGGGCTGAGCACCCTGAAGACCTCTCTCCTTCTCCCTCCCTCCCTCTCTCTTTCCCTTCCTCCTTTTCTATCCCTCCCTTACTTTCTCTCCTTCTCTCTCTCCCTCCCTCTCTCTCCTTCCCTCTCTTCATCCCTCCTTCTCTCTCTTCATCTCTCTCTTTCTCTCTCTCTGCATTTATCATAATTTTCATGAACACCACAGCCAAGAATTGCTTTGTCTTTTTATCATCCAGCATCATGTCCCACCTCTCCTCATCCAGCTCCTTCTTTCATCTTTCATATTTCAATGCTATTTGTTAAACTGTAAAAAACATAAGAAATGGGTTTAGGTGGGGAAGGTGAAAGAAGGGGAGGAGCAGAGAAGAGGCTTTTTAAACTTTGTCTCTTTAATGTGTCCATTAATTAAACTCATTAGCTAAGATGTGTGTGTCATTGTGTGTGTATATGAGAGAGAGAGAGAGAGAGAGAGAGAGAGAGAGAGAGAGAGAGAGAGAGAGAGAGAAACTGATCATATGCAGGAGAAATAACTCGGATGTGAAAATCCTTCAGACTAGGAGATTGCACTATTTATTCACCCAAGTGTCCTGCTGTGTCTCTGAAATGCAGTGATTTAATGAGGTGCTGCAAAGGTATTTGTTATTAAGAAATTCTGTCTCTGCTTATTCTCTTCCGTGTGATTAGGACTGAGCTCTGCAGAAGTTCTTAACCGGCATGCTATTAAAGATTTAGGAGGCTGGTACTCTCCCCATTGCTCCCCTCTCACAAGTTCCTTTTGAAATTGTTCCAAAATTAAATATTGTACAAGCCGATCAGCCTTGTTTAACGCAGATGCTGAGTGAGATTTAAAAAGAAATTAGAAAAGCATTTGTGTTAACAGATGTTCCTCCTTTCTCTCTCTGAGCTGAGATGATTGGGGCTGGGTTCCTCCCGAGTCTCACCAGAGCCGAGCTGGATAAGCCAACCCATTTTTGAGGGAGGTGGACGGAGTGTGAGGAGGATGGAGGGGCAAGAGGGGAGGTGGGTGAAGGCTGGGGGATGTGGGGAAAGGGGATACCTGGGTCTTTGGCCCCTGCTGGTAGCAGGGAGTTGTGGGTCCCTGAAGGAAACAAGCCAAGCCAGATTGCCTGCCCAGAGGGCTGCTTTCCAGACCTCAAAGATGTTGCTTTAAGCCGATTCCCTGGACAAAAAGGACTTTTAACAGGTGTTCCATATGAAATGTGATTCCATGCAAACACCATTACCCAGAGCTTTGCTCATAGCAAGGAGAATACAGTTAAATAAGACTTTTTACCTCCGAAATTTATTCAGATATCAACAACGGTCAAATCCTTAGGCTGGAAAAACCTTCATGGCTCATGTTATCTACCACCCTTCCTCCATGCAGGTCTATTCTTGGCCACTGGTTAGGATTTTTACTGAAGTAGTCTATTACCACCCCCACCCCCCAATGACCATATGTTATAATATTTGGTCACATGCACTGCCCGGGAGTTTTGCTTGTTATTAAACTAAACTCTCAGCTGCCTGAATATTCTTTTTTTTTTTTGGTCTAACTTTAATGAATATGAAGACCATTAGCTTTCATATGAAAGCTTAAGTTTTAGAAAATAGAGAATTATTAAAGAAGCCCATTCTCCTCTCAGTCTTTTCAAATTATAATATTTATTTCCAAGATAACAACTTAATTCCAATTTAGTTTTTAAAATCTAGTGACAAATCAGCCCCAGATCAGCTTTCCTCCCTTATGACATTCTGTCCCGTCCCTCTGGGAGACCCAGACTATCCACCCCTCAACAAGAGGCTTAGCTGATGAAATATTCACACACCTTGGTTTTCTCCTGCGTCTGCCTGTGCTTTGCCTGGAGCCCCCCCAATGCTTCTCCATTCTTGCCTGTCTAAGGCTTCTTTTCCTGATACACCCACTCCAGCTCTTGACAGCCAGCTGCAGAAACAACAGGAAAGCAACTGCAAGGCATGAGCATCAGGCAACTTCCTAACTGATACCATTGGAAACAACAGGATTGGTACATACATGAAGAGAGATGCATATGTAAACAAATGGTCTCTTTATCTCCTTTTTTCTACATGTTTGGGTATTGGAAGGACTATGGTCATTGGCTGACAGGAGTGCCATGGCTCACTTCATTTATACCCGTCACTGCTTTAAGTCAGCAATGTGGTGGGGAGGGAGGGTCACTCCCCTGGCCCTGCTCTCCTTTGTCCTTTGAGGACACAGAAATTCTCTCACTTAATGAAGAAGCCTCCAAGCCTAAGAACTTTGCCTTGAGGACTGGGGCTACCTCTCCCCACACACATTCCCTGAGCCTCACTACTGAGCTCTTTCAAATGTGGACATAGGGAGCAAGAGTAAAGGTAAAGTTTAAAACAGCTCAAGCTCCTGCCCATCCACCAGGGTCTGTGTGGCCACCCAGGGCCCCCTTTCTGGGTCTCAGACTCAAGTCCAATCGAGGAGCTTCTTCATTCTACACAAGATTTGAAATCTAGGCTCCCTAGGCATTCGCAGATCCTCACATCTGAAAAGATCCCAAAGGTTATCTGTCACTTTCAAATCAAGACATCACTCTGTGATGTCATTGGTTCTCTCTGAAAATGAAGAATCAATAACAATAGGTACATTCACATCTAAGCAGGAATCTCCTCTAGACTTTCTGGTGGTCATCCAGATGTCCATTAATAGAGACAAACCGTTTTACCTTTGAAGTATTCAAATTATTATAAAGTTTTTTCCCCTTTATTTCAAGGTGAAATCTGCTCCTTTGCAGCCCCCTACTCATTGTGCCCAGTGCTTTCTTCTGAATCCAAGGAAAACAAGTATAATCTCTTTTCCACATGAGATCATTTCAAATAGTCTTAAAATCTGGATAGAGTTCTATAGACTGAGGCACAAAATATTAGCACTGGAATGGTCCTTGGAGATTATCAGATTAAGTGAGATAATATTTGTGAAGTGCTTAGCACAGTGCCTGGCACATAATAAGTGCTTATTCCCCATCTAGTCCAATTCCATTGTTTCTCAGATGTACCACTAAGGTGCAGAATGCCAAGGATCTTTGCCTAAATTCATGTGACAAACTCGTGGCAGACCCAAGATCCAATCAAACTTTATCCTACTTCCTAATTAGCATTTTTTTTTTTTTTTGCTATGTTCATATTGCCTTTCAAGACAACTTTCATGTCTTCCTTCAATCTTTTTCTTCTCTAAGTTAAAATGTTGCCAGTTCCATCAATGGACCCTTGCTTGGCCTAGTGTGAAGAAGTCCCCTCACAATCTGAGACACACTCCTCTAGATATTCATTCCAACTTGTCCATGTCCTCCTTTAAAGTTGGACATTCTGTCTCTACAAAACAGTAGGCAGCTATGTGACCCTGGGCAGGTCACCTAACCCTTTTTGCCTCAGTTTCCTCTTCTGTAAAATGAGCTACCGAAGGAAATGGCAAATAATTCCAGTATCTGCCCAAAAAACCCCAAAGGAGGTCACAAAGAGTTGGACATAACTGAAAATGACTGAACAGCAACAACAAACTCTACAAAATGTGCTAGATATTATCTGACTAAAATAAAGAACTAGAGAGCTATAATCTCTCTCATTCTGGTGCTTTGTTTCTGCTCATGTAACTTAAGATAACATTTTCAAAGATCCTGTCAGTCCACCAAAAAGCCCTGGGTAGTTTCCATGAGAACTGCTATTTAACACTCCCATCTTGTATTTGTGCTTTTTAGTTTTGAACCCAAGCATTTATCCATATTAAACATCATCTTATTAGCCATTTTTTTTTTTATTCAGGCTTTGTTCTAGCCTGTCATGATTTTTTTTTGGATCCCATTTCATTCATCCAATGAATTATGTATTGCTCCCAGCTTCATGTCATCTACAAATCTGATATTTGATTTATAGATCATCTATATTTGCTTTGATGTCACTGATTAAAATGTGGAGGAGAGCAGAGGTCAGATCACTAGGGTATTACATTAGAAACTTGCTTCCAAGTTGGCACGGATCCATTAATAATCCATCTTTGGATTTGGCCATTCAACAAGTTCTAAATATGACTGTTTTAGAATCATAGATTTAGAGGTCATCAAATGAGATACTATATGTAATATAATAGTCTTAAAAAGCATTAACTTAGCACAATGCCTGGTACATGGTAACCTAGGAGTCATTCTGTAATTTTCACTATTTTTTATCCTGGTATCCAGGCTGTTGACAAGCCTGTTGATTTTACCTTTACCTCTCTTGAATATTCCCCCTTCTCTCCTTTAAGACTCACCCCACCCTGGTACAGGCCCTCATCACCTCACACCTATTGCAATAATCTGATGGTAGGTCTGCCTGCCTCAAGTGTCTGTCCACTCCAATCTATTCTCCATTCAGCTACTAAAGTGATTTCCCTGAATCATAGATCTGATTATATTACCTCCCTGCTTGATGAAGTCCAGTATCTTCCTATTACCTCCAGGAACAAATACAAAATGCCCTTTTTGCCATTCAAAGCCTTTATAGCCTAGCTTCATTCTCCCTTTCCAGTTGCCTTGTATCTTATTCCTAACACAGATTCTTCAATTCAGTGACACTAGCCTCCATTGACCCTTCATCTCTCATCTGCAAGGATTTTTTTGGTCCCCCATGTCTGAACAACTCTTCCACTTTTCCTCCAACCACTGACCTCCTTGCCTTTTTAAAATTCCATCTAAAAATCTCTTTTGTTTTTTTACTGGAAGTCTTTCCCAAATTCTCTTAATTTTAGTGCCTTCCCTGTGTTACTCACTTACTATTTATCCTGTATATAGCTTGCTTTGTATATATTTGTCTGTATGCTATTCTTCATTAGATTATATACTCCTTTATAGGACTACCTTTTGCTGCTTTTTGTATACTTGTATAGTAAGTACTTTAATACATGTTTATTGATTATTAGATTGATATTTGTTGTTGTTCAGTGGTTTCAGTCTTGCCCAACTTTTCAAGGCTCCAGTTGGAGATTTCTTGGCAAAGATATTGGAGTCTCTCCAGCTCATTTTATAGATGAGGAAACTGAGGCAGGCAGAGTTGAGTGACTTGCCCAGAGTCCCACAGCAAAGAAGTATCCAGATTTGAACTCACAATGAATCTTTCTTACTCCAGGGCCAGCACTCTATCCACTGTGCTATCCAGATGCCTCACTGATTGATACACTGACATAATACATATGATGTCAATACTCATTCCCTTTTCCATCAAGTTGAACCTCTCATTTTACAGATGAGGGGGAAAAGGCCAGGAGAAGTTAAATGACCTTGACCACATGTTACACAGATAATAAAAGTCAAAACAAGATTTGAACTCAGGTGTCCTATCTCCAAATCCAGTTTTCTTAGACAAAACCCCATGCTAATATTTATATTATTTGCAAAAATATTGTATTCTTCCTGTTAGAAGATAAATCCCTTGAAACTGTCTTGGTTTTAATTTCTGTGTTCTCAGAACCTGCAATAGCGTCTGTCTGGCACATGGCAAAAATTTAATAAA
The DNA here is from genome assembly GCF_902635505.1 of Sarcophilus harrisii. Taxonomy (NCBI): domain Eukaryota; kingdom Metazoa; phylum Chordata; class Mammalia; order Dasyuromorphia; family Dasyuridae; genus Sarcophilus; species Sarcophilus harrisii. The sequence continues at coordinate 493,888,857 of NC_045428.1, forward strand.
TGTTGGTTGAATTAAATTTCTGATATTATGAACAACAATTTCAAACACCAGTCAACCTTCACTCCTGCCTTTCAGGACTTAAAAACTGTGAGGGACTTTGTCAAATTGCCAAATGTTGATGGCACTACTGTGATCTAAAGACTAGTTATCCCACACACATAAAAAGAATTTTAAAAAAAGAAATGAGGTCAATTTGGTATTATCTATTCTCAATTTTGGCTTCTCATAATCAACATTTCCCTTTCTAAATACTCACAATTTACTCATCATTAGGGGTTTTGAGCACTTACTATAACAGAGGTGACTCAATATAAAATAAATACTGATGTGTCTTGCAATGTGAAATTTTCTGTCAATATATGTGAATGTATATTCACACAATGTATATTCATGTGTACATTTATAAACATACATCCAAATGTATGGACATATATATACATAAATACATACACACAGATATATGTGTTACCTAGCCTCTAGTTCCGGTTCTAACTAGATTCCAGATCTTCCCTGATCTGGATTTCTGAAATTTCTGGAATTTGGGCCAGTGAGTTCATCTGATTAAAGGATATTAATTCTAATGAGCAAAGGTTATAAGGTTAACCCCACTTATAGACTAGTTAGCTTCACATTGGGGAAAAAACACTCTCTTCTTTGGCCACATACTATACCCAGCCAGTTGCAAGAAATATAAAATAATAATAGACATTTTTATAGTACTTTAAGGTTTACATAGACAGCCTCATGCAGGAACTAGAAAGCCAGTGTTGGAGTAAGAAAGAAGGGTTCAAGTCCTTCCTCAGACACTTACTGTCTGGGTCAGCTCACTGCCTCAGGAAATTCTCTCAAACTATGAATTACCAAGGAAATTGCTGATCTGCATCAGTAAAGTAAGTTTTCTGAAGTGATGGAATAATAATATATAGTATTTATATACTGCTTTAAGGTTTGTGAAGCACTTGACAAAACAACCTAGGAATCATTATTATCCCCATTTTATAGCTTGGGATGCAGGACTTGAGAGGTTATTTAACCTCTCAATTATTTAATTTACTAGGGTCATATTCATTAGGGTCATAACAAGGACACAAACATTATGATTCCTAATCCAATGTATTTCGCCCCAGGTATAATGTACACAACTGGTCAAAGTTAGCCACAATTAGTACCATGAATAGAAAAATAGCTTGGAATATTGTTTTTTCAGTTAAATCTGAGTCCTTGTGGTCCCTTTTGGAATTTTCTTGACAGAGGTAATAGAGTGGTTAAGTGACTTGTGTGGGGCCACGCAGGTAAATAAATGTCTTAGACCAGATTTGGATTTAGGAAGATGAGCCTTTCTGACTCTGGGCCCAGCACTCTGTCCATTGTACTGCCCAGTTGCCCTCACTTGGAATGAGAATCCTTTAAAACATCAATGACAAAAATAAATAAATAAAACATCAATGACACCATCCATATGTTCAAAGGACTCTACCTTTGTTAGTCTATCCTCAAAGGATTATCGGTTATTCTGCCAAATCTAATCCAACAGAATCTGTGGGAAGGGAAGATTAGACCCCCTTGGTCTCTGTGTGGCTACATAAAAGGTGAACTGAAAATTCTGACAAGAAATTTTAGTTTGGGACCATCTTCAAGTCAGTGACTTTTAATTTTCCTTTCTAATTGAATATCAGCTTTGTCTATGTCACTTACAACTATAGATTACAAACATTTCATGGGATCAGAGATTGAGAGCTAGAATGAATTTTAGAGGCAATTCTAATCCAACTCTTCATTTTATAAAGAAACTGAGAATTGCTCAGAGATGGTTGTCCTAAGGTTACACTTTCATAATCACAATCTTGACTTTTTAATTTAATTGTTATTTTTGATGTTCGGTTGTTTCAGTCATATTCAACTCTCCACGATCCCATTTGAAGTTTTCATGGCAAACAATATGGAATAGTTTGTCATTTCCTTCTCTATCTCATTTTACAGATGAGGAAACTGAGGTAAATTGGGTGAACTGACTTGCCCAATATCACACAGATACTAAGTGTCTGTGATGAGATTTGAATCTAGGTCTTCCTGACTCTAGGACTAGCACTCCATCCACTGTACCATTATTGATTAAAGTTCAAATGTATCAAGTACCTTGCAATTCACATTCATGTGTACATGTATAAATGTATATCCAAATGTATGGACATATGCATTCACAATTTATCCTTATCTCATTTGACCATCACAATACCTCTATGAGGTAGGGAGACAGAGAAAGTATTATTGGCTCCATTTTACAGATAAGCAGACAGGCTCAGAAAAGATAAATGAAATGTTTCTGGTCATACAGTTAATAGGTAGTAGAGTCAGTATTTTAAAACATGTCACCTTTATTCAAGTCCAATACAATCAATCATTATATTTATTAGGCAACTGCTGGTTACCCAGACCTGAGTTAAGCTTTGTAAATAATATCAGATATCTACTGGAGCCAGCTCTAGACAGCTTGGGAGAGCCAATTATTAAATATTCATTGTAAACATGGCTACAAATCAGTATCTTCTATATTTTCTTGATTTTCTATATTTAAGGAAGTGTCAATAATGTAAGTTGAAAGTTTGTGTGTATATATACCTTTCCCCTGCTCCTAATTTTCCAAAAAAGCTAGTTCAATATATTCTTGTATTGCTCTACAAATTTACTGCTTGAGTTCAGCAGGAGTGTAATAGAAAGTTCATAGAATTAAGCTATCACCTGATTGAATAATAATTAATAATAATAACAACAGGCATTTATAGAGCATTTTAAGGTTTAATAAATGCTCTATGTCCATGAAAAGATATGAAATTTTTTGCTTTGACTATAATGTAAACTCCTTGAGGTTCATAACATTTTATATGTTAAAACCCTTCACACTAATGGCCACCACTACCCATTTCCAATAGTTGCCCTAGTCAGATAGCCCTTTGGCAAAAGGAACTCCCCTTCTATACAATGTGGGACTTTCTCCTCTCCCTTCTTTTCTTTCTTTGAATGCTGCCCAAAGCCACCCCCTTAATTTTTTGCTTCTATGTGGGGTCCAAGCTGATTTCCTCAATGAGTGTCTGCTTTCCTTTCAGGACTAGAACAGACTAGAAATCATTTAATCTATAATGTTACTAAGAAGACATGTGAGACCCAAATAGTAATGATTTACCCAAAGTCACACCACAAATTAGTATAGGCCAGAACCCAGGCCTCCTGAACCTCAGTTCTACATAAAGGAGAACATTAAATTAGACAGAGAAATGAATTATAATCATCATCCCCAGCCCTTAGTAATATTATTTACTTTTTCATTTTGGCAAACCTATCTCTGCCATTTCCATGACTTGCCTGATATTAATGATCAGAGGGTCGTGGGACAAGGCTTTGTTGGTTGTTATACCTATCACCAGGATTTTGAAAGCTTATATTGACAGATCTTTCAAGGAATCTTGAATAATTTAAAATTATTATCGGAAGATCTCTTGTTGAAAAAGAGCTTTCAAAGCAGCATTTTGCACTACTGAATCAAATGCTTTTTTTCATTATCAACAAACATTAAGTCCATTGGGATCCTGTGTTCTCTACATCTTTCAGTCAATTGTATGTTGGTAATAATATAATTCACAGTGGAATATCATCTGTGAAAGGCTGTCTGTATCCTATTAATATTCTCATTGAGGATGCCCTTCATGCATTTGTGGGTTAGTGTCACAAATTTGTTATATAGTTGGAAAGTAGGCATGTAGGTCATTGGTGATGTCTTAGTTGGTATTGATAAATTCTGAAATTTTCCCCCTTATCTCTGGCATTTTGCTCTCCTTGATACCTTGTGAAATCACTTTCTCAAAAGGGTTCATCAATGTCATTTGGAGAACATTTAATTCTGAGTTCTAGTAGAAGAAAAATTCCCAGTGGATAGTGAGATTCTTCAGTAACTCCTGTTTGTAGATGATGCTATCTGCTCATTGCATCAGATCTTGGAACCCTGCAGAGTCTTCCTGGAGACATTCATGACCACTCCCCAAAACTGACAACTATTCACACAGGAAAAACCAAATGGATGAACAATGCCTATTGTCCAGATTTTGATCCACAACAATAGAATTTGTTCCATCAGCATTTGTATCTTAAATGGACAGTACAAATGGACAAGTTGGGTCAAAAACTAAAGGAGGAATGATTCCAGAGTACTTGGGAAATTGCAAAGTTCATTTATTGACCCTAAATTTCTTCCAAAAACAAATGTCCATCTTTTAAATTTTAGTACTGTGAAATTAAATTCAGATGATGGTGTATGACTGTAATTTAGGAAACACTTTAGTCATTAAAAAATCAATGATTTCTTCAGAACTAAATACTTCCAATATAGGAATCCCCTCCATGTGAGAAAATCATAAATTGCCTAAGAGACTTGTCTGAGGCACAGAAAAGTTGTATAGTTTACCTAAGGTCACCCACCCAGTAAGTGTCAGGAGTAGAAGGATTTAATTCTGAGTTTTTTCTGATTCCAAGTTCTACTTTACTTATCACACTGCTGTTCTGCATATACGTGTGTGTGTATATGTATATACACACATACATCCAAATACAGATATATACACATGTACATACATAGACATAAAGATACAGATACAAGCATAGATATACAAACAAATAAGTACATATATTGAAATATACATAAACACTGCATATATATAACTATCAGATTTCATGCTTTCCCAATGAGGTCACATGGGAGAGAGAATCTGGGGCTCAAAATTTTTAAAATTGTTAAAAATTGCTTTTACATGTAATTGGGAAAAATAAAATGATAAAAATAAAAACAAAATATGCATAAGCTCATATTTTCTTTTCAAGACTGGAACATGCCCTGAAAATCATTTAATTCATTATACCATAATGTATTTGACATATAGTCATGAATATACTGATACATGGACCCATATATGTGTTTGTGTGTGTACACATACACACACATGTGCAATGACACAGCTAACATCCAATACACAAACTAAATCTATATTATGAAAATTTTCCATGAGGCAAAATTTATTTAACAAAAACTGCATTTCTATTCATTTTAAATGGAAAAAAAATTATGGAATTTTCCTATACCCTCAAATAGTCACCACACGCTCACTCCAAAATGCCCAAATAACAAACACCTAAATAACAATTTACTTAATAACACTTACTGAAAGGAGACATGGTGTGGGTGTTGAGTTGGGGAGAGAATGGGGGTGGATGGAATGAGTCAGCCTGTGGCTGTGAAGAGGGAGGGAGAATGTGATGGCAAGGGGAATATGAAAGGGAAGGAGAACTACTAACCTCCTAAAAAGGAACAGAATTGGCACCTACTTCCTTCAGTTTGAATAATTTATAAGGACTTGGTAAGGTAGCAGTGGGAGCCCCTCAATGTCAGATAAAATAGGCTTACCCTTGCTCCTCAGGCTAGGAAGAAATGGGGGACTCTTAAGCCATTTTACATAGCCAAGGCTGCTCTTCAACTTCACCTCTGTTCCACTGATGCCTTCCCCATCACCATCATCACCATCACTGTCGTTTATAAAGTACCACTAGGTTCCTATCTAAGCATACTCCAAATAATATTTCATTTGTTCCTCACAATAACCCTGAGTGACTATTCTTGTTACCCAGTCATTTCAGACATGTCCAACTATCCATGACCCCATTTGAGGTTTCCTTGACAAAGATACTGGGGTGGTTTGCCATTTCCTTCTCCAGCTCATTTTATAAGTGAGGAAACAGGCAAACGGGGTTAATTGGCTTGCTCAGGGTCACACAGCTAGTAAGATCTAAGGTAAGATCTGACCTCAGGAAGTTGAGTCTTCCTGACTCCAGGCTTCTCACTCTATCCACTGCACCACTTGATTGCAATCCTGGAAGGAAGATGGTATTATAATCCTCCTTACAGTTGAGGAAACTGAGGTAAACAGAAGTTAAATGACTTGCCCAGCGTCATACAACTAATTAGAAGCAGGATTTGAATTCAGTTCTTCCTAACTCAGGCCCAGCATTCTATTGACTATGTCATCTCTTCTATATTTCTTCCCCCATTTCTGTATTACTTTCTATAGGAAGAAATTTGCCTATGGTGATGAAAAGTAGACCAGTCATTAAAATAACTGCTGCTTCTCAAAGCAAAAATCCACAATATGAGCTTCTTTGTGTCTGGGAATGGGGATATACAAACACCCACACACATATCTATTCATTCATCCGTTTAAGCACTTATTAAGCTCCTGCTGTCAGCCAACTATTGTGTTAGAGAGGGGGTAATACAAAGACAAAAATGAAATAGACCCATTCCCAAAGAGCTTGTATTCAGCTGCAAGGAAACAACACCAAACACAGAAAAATAAATATAAAAATTCAAATACAGAATCATCTCAAGAGGAGGGAAAACTAAGAGAGCACTAGACACCTTGGAAGAGGGGAAAGCCAGCATAGTTTTCGGCCTTTGAATTAATCATTGAAGGAAACTAGGGATTGGAGGAGGGAAGGTAAGAAGAGAATGCAATTGCAGGAATGGGACACAGTGTGAGAAATGAAATGCCATGCCCAGGAAACAGCTAATGGCCAATTTAGCTGGAATATAGAGTTCATGAAGGGGAGAAATGTCCGATAAGCCAGGAAAGGTCATCTGGAACTAGATTGTGAAAGGGCTTTACAATCCAGAGGATTTCAAAGTATTTTTATGCAAGAGGCAAAAGGGAACCATTGGACTTTCATGATCAGAGGGGTAATATGATGAGAACTGTACTCTGAGAATATCAGTTTAGCAGCTGTGTCAAGGATGAATTGGAGAGGAGATGATAAACTGAAGGCAAGGAGAATGATTATGAAGTTATTGGAATGGTTTAGGTGAGAGGTAATGATGGCATGAAATAGGGTATCAGACCTGTGAGTAAAGAACGGAATGGATGTGGAACATACTTACAAGATTTAACTACTGATGGCATGGGAAGGGACTGAAAAGACTAAATTTACTTTGAGGTTAGGGAGTTGTGTGACTAGTTGAAAGATAGTGCCATCAACAGAAATAAAGAAATCAAGAACAGAGAAAGCTTTTGGGAAAAGACAATGAATTCTGTTTTAGATATGTTGAATTTGGGGTGACCGTAGAACATCCAGATGGGAAGGCATAATAGGCTATTGTGATGTAGCACTAGAATTCAAGGGAATACTAAGAATAAATTATTCAAATCTGGGTGTATCACTTATATAGAGTGCATCATGGACCCATATTTTATGGGGTAGGGAGAAGAGAAAAGGGCCTAGGGCAGAATCCCTTGAAGGAATGGGGTATGGATGAAGATCCAGAAAAGGAAATTGAGAAATGGTCAAACAGGAGAACCTGGAGTAATGCAAGAAAAGCCGAGGAACAGAGTGCCTCAGGGGAAAGCATGATTAATAGCATCAAAAGCTAAAGAGAAGCCAAGAAGTATGCGATTGGAGAAAAGGTCATTGGATTTGGCATTTAGGAGATCACAGATAATTGTAGAGACAGTAGTTTCAGTTGAGAGATGAGCTCAGACACCAGAATACAAGGGGCTAAGAATCAAATAGAAGCCAGAAAGTAAAAGCAAAGGGTATGGACACCTTCTTCTAAGAGTTTGACTATGAATAGGATCAAGTAAAAGGGTTGTTTTTTCTGTTTGTTTTTTTGTTTGATTTGATTTTGTATTTTAAGGATGGAGAAGTAGGATCATTATTGTAAACAAATGGAAATGAGCTAGTTAATAACAAAAGATTAGTGGGAGAGATTATCAAATAAACAAACTACTGGAATACACAGATCTCAGGAACAAGATAACAAGTGGAGGGGTTGGCCTTCCCAAGGAGAAGATTAATCTCTTCCTAGGAGACTGGAATAAAAGAAAAGGATGCGAGATGATGCTGACGTGGTTAGAAATAATATTTTTGGGGGAAAGGTAGTTTGTGCTGGATGGTCTCAATTTTTTTTCTGGGAAGTAAGAGAAGTCTTTTGCTGAGGAGAAGGGTAGTGGTGGAAAAAAAATTTTCCAAGATGGGGGTTTGGGAAAAAGATTGAGTTCATTTCCAATCCAATATTGGGTTTTGGAAGAGATGAGAATGGATAGAATTTTGAAGGAGTCAACTTAAGGATAAAAGATTATGTAAAACTTTGCTTCTTAATGATATTTTCCTTTACTTGTTTTTACATTTCTTACAATTTCCAGTCTATCCTTCTTCACTTCCTTACCCAATGAGCTATTATATAATAATTTTTTTTTTATAAAAAGAGAAAAAAAAATCAGGTCAGAAAAAGCATCATATTGACTATGCCTGATGATATATGTGACATTCCACAGCTATTAGTCTTTCACATTTTTTTTCCAAATCCAAGTTTAATCGTACAATTCAGTTTTACTTTTTATGTTCTTTTAATTATATAACTATAGTCATTTGGTATGTTGTTGCTTGGTTCTATTTATTTTACATGTGTTCACAGAAGTCTTCATGTGATTCTTTGAACTCTTGATATTCTGATACCATAGTAATACTCCAGAGTATTCATGTATCACAATTTGTTTAACCATTCCCTTGTCAATAATTAGTTCTAGTTAGTTGTTTGCTATCATAAAAAGTACTATGTATTTTATAATTTTGGAATAGATGGGATTTTTTCCCAAGAGGATAGTTTAAATTGCAATAAATGTGGTTAACCTTAGTGTAAAGATATTGAAAATAGAAAAGTGAGGGCAGAATAGGGATGATATTTGGGAAGACAGAAAAAGTTTGAATAGGGCATAAGAGCTGATTGTTAATTTTTCATTATGAGAATTTATATCTTACAAATTGGCAAATAGTGAAAATCAGGACTAATTTATTGTTTGTGCTGGTGATCTAGACTTTAGGCAGTGATGGAGAAAATATTAATATTGCAAATGAAACATAATAGTGTGATTTACTTATATATTTAACAACCAGGAACTGATTTCAAATATTTGTTAGTACATTACTAATTCAGAGTGGCTGGCAGCCACAATGAAGAGAGAGGTGAAGTTTAGGAAGAAAAAAGCAGAGAGAATTGAAGAGACAGCTCATGGTCAAAGGAACTTCAGAGTTACAAACTGTGGAAGTGGGACCCTTGGGGATGGTGATGAGATCAAAGATATCCCTGTAAGCACCTGGAGTGGAGTGATAATGAAGATCAGGTTGATGAATTAGGAATCAAAGTAATTTAAGAGGATGTCAATATGTAAAATGAAGTCCTTTAAGTAAATAGAACAATGAATAGGACATGGGACTTAGGTTCCCACCTCAGTTACATATTGGCTGAGCATATCACTCAGCTTTAGTCTGCCTCAGTTTCCTCATCTGTAAAATGATGATAACAATAACATTTCACAAGACTATTCTGAGGATCAAATGAGATAATAGTTGTGGAGTATAAAGAGATAATATTTGTAAAGTTAATATTTGCAAAGCTTAAATCACTATATAAATGCTATTATTATTATTCACATATGCACATACCACACAAAAATGCTGTGATAACCACCATTCATTGTCTTTACTCCTACCCACATGCTGCTGAATGAAGATGGAGAAAGTCGTGGAACTCTTCTAACTGAGTCCACTGCAAATTCTTTCTGAGTTCAACCTCATTTGGGCCCTCACTGCTGCTAGGCAATCCTTCTATATCTCCCTTATTAACTCACTATCCCACTTTCCACAGCAGCTCTTCCAAACTTTTTCATCCTTCCTCAAACCTCCCAAGATTATTCCTCCCCCAATTCTCTCAGCTGAGAATATTGTTTCATATTTTACAAGAAAAAAAAAACTGAAACTATTTGCTAGGAGCTCTTTCTTCTCCTTTCATCTTCTTTTCTCATCACATGATGCCTTCTGCCAAATTCTTCTCATCTTTTTCTAGAACACTTCCTCTGATTGTAGGTGACCCTCAGAGTTCTGCCCCGATCCCTCTTCTCTTCTTTCTATATGCTACTTCATTTGGGGATCTCTTCAGCTCCCATGGATTTAATTATCATCTTTATGCTCATCTATCTATCCTGCCCCAAACTTTCTGTTGACCACCAATCTCACATCTTCAACTACTTTTCAGACAATTCAAATTAGATATTCAGTAGATATTTGAAATTCAATATACCCTAAATGGATCTCATTATCTTTTCTTTTAAAACTTCCCCATCTCCTATCTTCTTTATTATTGTATAGGGCATTCTCCTAGTCCTTCAGACTTGCAACCTTAAAGTCATCCTGAACTCTTCACTATCTTGTATCCCCCATGCCCAATTTCTAACATTCCAATAAGACGTGTTGATTACCTTTGCAACATCTCTACAATAATCCTCTTCTCTTTTCTGAGATTGCCCCCACTCTGGAACAGGTCCTCATCACCTGTATATTGGTTACCTCAGTAGCCTTCCATGCCTGCCCCAAGTCCCTCTATTCAGCCACTAAAGCGATTTTTCTAGAATAAAGGTTTTACTATGTTCTCCTCCTACTCAATCATCTCCCGTGGCTTCCTATTGTCTCTGAGATCAAATACAAAATGCTGTTTGGCATTCAAAGCCCTTCATAACCTGGCCCCCTCCTACCTTTCCAGCCTTCTTACGCCTTATTCCCCAACACATACTCTTCAATCCAATGACACCGCCTTTCCACACACAAGACTGTCTTTTGCTTCATTTTGTATCCCCAGTGCTGAGTACCTGGCACACAGTAAATGCAAGATATTGATTGATTGACTGTGTTTTAGTGGAATTGATAAAGATATTTTTTCAGTATAATCTCCAGGCCTGATCTGATCACGACACTTTACTTCTTTTGTGACTTTCTAATCTCTCTTTGTCTCTGTATAATTATCATTGCTCTCCTACAAAACTTAAGCTACAGAGTACAGGAAGTTTACTATTTATCTCTGACTCTGGCCCAATACTGTAATTACACAAAAGCTACATCATAAATGTCTTTTGAATGAAAGTCAAAAGACACTGGGTTAGGGATCAAGTGATGATGTATAACAAGTTGGGTGCTTTTCCCTGGAGCGCCAATAACCCTTAGTTACATCTTTTACATAACCTACTTAGCTCCCACATATAATTTTTTTTCTTCTGGATTTAAGTGAGAAAAGGGTTAGAAGATGAAAGAAAGAAGTCAGGACTTCATCTTTTAATCATTTACCTCTTGTTATTATTGTTGTTATTGTTTGTCCTTTATATTGGAAGAGGACCAATGACATCGTGGGGTGATGCTTTGATTTGTATGTGAATTGGGATTCAAGGGAGGCAGAGTTGCACCAAGTTGGCTGACTCACTCTCTCTTCAAGAGCCATCACAGTCTGAGGACAAGACAAAAGTCAGGATGGCTGGGAATGATCCAGGAGGCAGTGGATGACCTTGTTTGTGTCTTTGATGTCTGACCAAGTTTTAAGCACTCCATAGGACCTGTTTCATGGCCTTTTGGACAAACTTTTCTGTCTTCACATGCTTTGGGTAAACATCCTCCTAACTCACTGTTAGTTACCCTCAAATTGGTTTAGCCTGTCTGCCAAGATGGTCTTATTGGGGTGTGAACGCTGTGCAAGCTACAGCTTTTTGGAGCCACAGTAAGAGGTGGATAACAACTGAATACCAAAGTGGATGAGCAGTCCTGAAAGGGATATGGCAAGTCTTCACACAAAAGTGCTAATCCCTATGACCACCCTATATACCCCAATCATTTACCTAAAGAAGGTCCATAGTCCCCATGCCTTCCCTGCCCCAACTAGGGCTCTTGTCTGTTTCTCGTCTGAATTATCATTCCCTACTTTTTGCATTCTGTTAGATCTTCGGCAGAAACTGCTCGGTACACAGCACAAAGGAAGGGAGAAGGAACCTCACTTTCATTGCAGAGACAGAGAGCCATCTGTTTCTGATATCCCAAATTCAAATTATGAAAGCATGTTCACATAAAATCATTGTGATATAATGATAAGAAGAACTTTCTAATCCTGAAAGCTATCATTGAGTAGAATGGATTATTGTCAAAGGTAAAGAGTTTTTGAGCATTGAAGGCTTTTAAAGTGGTGCTGGATCAACACTTGTATGGCTGGGGGGAGGGGGTTGACTTTGACATATGTTTGACAAAATGGCCCTTGAGGTATCTTTGCAACTCAGAGATTCTATGACTAACTGACATTTACAACTTTATAACAACCTCATGAACTAGGAATTACAAAAACTATTATTTCTATTTTATGAATGGAATGATTGAGTTTCAGAGAACTGAGGTGATTTGTCCAAAATCACACTGTTAATTAGCATCATGATCAGGATTCAGATCCAAGTCTTTTGGCTCTAAAATAAGAGCTCTTGACACTACACCATAATGGTCAGAACCTAAAATTTGATAAGGATGTCCTATAGCATTGTTAGGTTGGTTCTGAAAAATCTTCATCAAATGCCTGATGATTTCACTGAAGGGAACATTCTCTTTAGGGACACAGATTGCAATCCTTTTTTTTCTGTAGATGATTTTGTGAGCTACTGTGAGAAAAGAAATCACCTGGTGATCACCCTTATGATGATAAGACTCTTAAGTCACTCAGGTTGGTCTTTGAACAGCAGCCACATACTCTAACATTGAGCCCATACTCAAAACCACTCCAACTTGGTAAGACCTGGCAAGGCTTTTCATTCCATTGACATAACCTTCAAAACTCAGTGCCATTTCCACCATATCAAAGCAGGACTTAACTGAGGGACTAGGATAATGACTCAAGTTCAATGCAATAAAATTTAGTCATTATCATCCTTTTAGAAAGAGAAGGGATTTTACAAATCATCTACTCATGATATTATTGGTCCTCTTCAAGAACAAAGGACTAACAACTCAAATCTTCTTATTTTACAGATGAGGAAGAAACTGAGGGTCAGAGAAGTTGGATGACTTGTCAAGTTGACATAAGAAATAAATGGCAAATGTAGGACTTGAAATCAGTCCTCCTCAAATCTAGGGCTCTTCCTAATCTACTAAAATCTGACCTTTTTAATTGGTTTAAATGCAAAATTCTAAACTTAAAAACAAAATCAACCTCATAGGTGCAATATGGGCATGAACAGGTTACTTAATATTTAAGTAGCCTCATAGTAGGTTTTCAATGCATATCACATGACCAGAAATCAATATATGTATTAATGTAATTATATAATTAGACATATTCAATTTCAATTACAATTATTAATTGAATCTGTTACACAATGGCAATCTTAAGCAAGTATTAGATCCCACTATCCTAATAATTCATGTGTTCAAGTTAATTTGTTGATTAATCATTTTTCAGTTACGTCCAATTCTTCACAATTCCAGATGAGCTTTTCTTGGCAAAGATTCCTTCTCCAGCTCATTTTACAGATGAGCAAGCTGAGGCAAAAAGGGTGGAGTGACTGCCTAGTTAACTAAGTGTCAGATATTTGAATTTTCAAAACTGAGTCTTCCCAATTCCAGACCCAGAGCTCTGTGCACTATAGCACCACCTAGCTGCCTTAATTTTTTTTTTAAGTTTTGCTAAAAAACATTAGTCAATATACTACAGAGATGGGCTACATATTGGATACCTGGGTGTAAGCTCACAGAAGAGGAAGATGATATAACTTGTTAAATCTGATATTGTGATTTGTAAAAAGCTTTCTTTGTATTTACTGATCTATGTACATGTTCAGAAAAGGATCATTGATAGAGCTGGAAGGAACCTTAGAAGCTGGGTCCCTCCCTTGCTCAATAAGGAAACTAAGAGCTCAAAAGCAGGTCACAAACCTCCTCAGTGTCCAAGATGAGATTTCAACCAAGGTATTTCTGACTCAAGGTCCAGCACCCTATCCACTCCTTCATGGAGCCTTTATTTTTATTTTTAAACAAAACATTGAGGTCTTTTGTACAGCTCAATAACAATAAAAAATAACACAGAGACAGCTGGATGGTACAGTAGATAGAGTGCTGGAGTCCAGAAGACACAAATTCAAATCCAGATTCAAACATTGATGGAGACCTGGGCAAATATGGGCCTTTGTCTCAGTTTCCTCATCTGTAAAATGGGGATGATAAAAACACCTACTTCCCAAGATTTTAGGGAAAATAAAACGAGAGGACATCTGGAAAGAGCTCTGCAAACCTTAAATTATTATTATTATTACCACTGGGCAACAAGCTTAATTTGAGTCAAAGATATGATATGAATGGTGTCCATATTAACAGCTTAGGAAACTTTAGGCTGAAGTTAGAGAGGCTTAATCTCTAGTAGGAGAGGGGTTTTGGTTTCAGGGTACTATGCCCTCCACAGATCAACTAGAGTTCAGTTTGGGGGACCCCTTTATATGAAAGACTTTGACAAATTGAAATGAGTCCCAAGGAGGACAATAAGAATGTTTAGCTCAGAGTAAAAAATACCTAAGGGAGAGCATGATAGCTATCTTCTAGTACTAAAAAGACTATCTTCTGGAAGAGGTAGGAGACTTAATTTGCTTGGCCCCAGAGGGTAAAAGTGGGAGAAATGAATGGCAGGTGCATAAAGGCAAATTTCAGCTAAAAATACTTTTTTAACTTAAAAAAATAGAAATATCTCAAGTCCAACAATGAAATGCTGTCTCCAGAGATAGAGTTCCCCATTACTGGAGGTCTTCAGGTGGAGAGTCCATGACTATTTGTTGGGTGTGTTGTAAAAAAACATTTTCACTCGAGTATGGGATATGCTAAGTGACCTTTGAGTCCCTTCTGTTTAAGATTTTACAACTTTAGAAAGATTGTAAGTTAAATAGGCTTTGGAGGGCTGGCCTGGGGACCTAACCATTCTGTATAACAATTTATATCAGAAAATACATTCTGAATGTTCAAACATAACCCTTTAGTGAGTAAATGTACTGCCTGCATATCAGTAAGAGAGGTCATGTTGACATAATAGAAGAAGTACTCTAGAACATTAGAGTGTAATTCTCGACCCCAGGGTCCTAATTTTGACTCTCCCAATAAATCGTTGGGTGACCTTGTAAAAATAACCTAAACGGGTACATTGCAATACTGTGTTAATTGGTCTTCCTGTTTCCAGTTCTCTTTTTCCAGTTCTTCCTCCAAAGGTCTTCTAACTTGAAAGTCCTAAAACAGGTATCAAACCTTAACCCTCCCCTACTAAAAGGTCTTCTATAGTTTTCTATCGCTTATAGGTTCTATTTGGCATTTAAAATTCTCTGCAATCTGGTTCTTACTTCCCTTTCCAGTCTTATATCACACACTTTCCAATACTCATCTTTTGATTTTGACACATATACAATATTCTATTTGCTATCTCCACACTTTGGCACTAGCAGTACCCCATTACCCCCATAGGAATTGCACACACTCTTCCTTTCCTCCTCTGAAATCTCTAGCTCCTTACATCCTACGTGAGGCTTTGTCCTTCGCACTTTGAGAGGGCTATCCCTCCTAAAATCACTATGCATTATTTTGGAAATTTTTATATATTCAAGTTCATAGATTTAGCATTGAAAGAGCCCTTAAAAGGTCTTGTATTCCAACCTCTTCATTTTATAAATGAGGAAACCGAGCCCTAAGGCAGATTACCCAAAGTCATATATATAGTAAGTAGTCTAGCTAAGCAGAATTAAGGTATTATTTTCTACACTTAATGGATGAATAAACTGAGGCTCAAGTTAAATGAGTTACTCAATTATCACCTACCTAATAAGTATTAAACCAAGATTTAAACTGAGGTTTCCTGGAGCCAAGTTCAGGGTGCTTTCTACATATCGAGTTGCTATCCACATGGGGAATCCCTGTGATTTGAGGGGTGAGAATTGTGAGGGATGATAAGGAGATTTGCTTGGAGACTGACTAAGTCTTCTAGATATTCTAATGAATTGTGATTTCCCAATGGGATGGCTCTGAGGAGTCACAAGCCAAACTGTCAGGCTCCTATGGGATGCTCAGAATGTTCAGATTAATCAAGAAGGTTTTGGGAGGGCCACATCCACCCTGAACCTGCTCTCATTCAGTCCCACTGGTACCTAAGCAGGGCGCCATTTCTGTCTCCTTTGAGACCAGGTCGGGACTAAACAGCACAAGAGAGAAAGCATCTCTGAGTTTCATTTTCTTCCATAATGGGAAAGAGGGAGGGCAAAATTGCAAGAAGAGAACGAAAGAAAAAGAAAATTGAGGAGCCTAGATTTGAGTCTCTGTGCAGTTCTGCAAGAAAACAAATATCTTTATTGGCTCAGGACAGCCTGCCAATCAGCCACGAAATTGCTGGCTTCTCTTTCCTCCCTGAAGGGCCGCCTGGGCTGCATACAAAAGCTACAGAAGCAACTTCTGGGCTGGGAGAATAAAAGGCCCCTCGCTGCCTCGCAGAGGCTGATTTGCAATGCATTGCTTCAGCATAATTTCTCAACTCTGCATCCGCACAAAGGCTACTCTGTCTGTCGCTCTTTTCGAGTTTAATAATTTCTATTTCCTACACCTTGCATCCATAATGTAGCCTCCCAACATGGGCAGGACCACGAACCATCCTTCCATCTGGGCCTCAGGAAGTGGGGAGGGAATGTCAGTTAGTAAGCCAGCGATCCAGTTTAGACAGGCAATCAATTGTACCCTTTCCAAATGTCCTACCCCTTTCCTATCCATATACCAGGTGATTCACTGAAAAGAGCCTGAGCTCTGGGGGGTCAAAGGATGTGAATTCAATTCTTATTGCTGGGTTTACTACCTGTGTGATCTTAGGCAAATCCTATCCTCTCTGAGGCTCAATCTGTAAAATGGGAATACTCATAGCAGCACAGGTTTGTTATAAAAATTAATGCTATTTAAAATGTTTTTAAATTTTAAAAAATTAAATATATACATGAATATATGTGTGTCATATATATGTGCTATTATTTTTATTTTATTTTCGATAGCATAGTCCAACTTTTTTCCCCTCATGTTCCTTCCTAGTTGTTTCCAAATACTGTCTACTTTCCAGTCCTCTACTTCCATTTTTCTAGCTCCTCCATTCCTTTGAAAGTAATATCCTTAATTGAATGGATGCCCATCAATTGGAGAATGGCTGAATAAGTTATGATATGTGAATGATATAGAATGTTAAAGAAATAATCAGCAAGATGATTTCAGAGAAACCTGGAGACACTTAAATGAGCTGATGCTAAGTGAAATTAAATCATTGTACAATGGAAACAACAAGATTATACAAAAATAAATTCTAATGGACATGGCTCTTTTCAATGAGAGGATTCAAGTCAGTTCCAATGATCTTGTAATGAAGAGAGCCTTCTACACCCAGAAAGAGGACTGTGGAAACTGAGTGTGGATCACAATATGGAATTTTCACTCTTTTTGTTATTTGCTTGCATTTTGTTTTCTTTCTCATATTTTTTCCTTTTTGATCTGATTTTTCTTGTGCAACATAATTGCATAAACATATATACATATCTTGGATTTAACATATATATTTTAACATGTTTAACATATAGTGGCTAGTTTGCCATCTAGGGGAGGGGATGTGGAGGAGGGGAAAAATTTGGAACGCAAGGTTTTGCAAGGGTCAGTGTTGACAAATTATCCATGCATATGTTTTGAAAATAAAAAGTTTTAATAAAAATTGATTATATTGAATATTACATAAAATAAAAATGATTTAAATTTTAAAAAAAGAAAGTAATATCCTTGAGGGAAGACGCTATCTTGTTAAGTTTTTGTTCCCAGCACAGAGTAATTACTTTTTTTTTTCATTTTCATTCCTTTGAGAATTATAACTCATTTTTATGACAGTTTAAGTTTTACAGAAACAAAAACATTCATTACAAGAACCTGATCAAATAGGTTGCACACATATTATTATCTCCATTTTAGACATGAGGAAATTAAGGCATTGTGAAAAAGTCAGCTACTTGTCTATACTCCTAAAGCTAGGAAGGAAATGTCAGAGCAGACCTGGATCTTCAGAATCCAAAACCACTATGATTTCCCAGTGACATCATGCCCTTTCTTGCTGAAATCAATCCATCTTTGTTTTGGAGGTAATCAGGATTGAGTAACGTGCCTAAGGTCACACAGCTAGTAAATGTCTGAGGTCAAATTTAACTCTAGAGCAGGTGCTCTATCTACCAGGTCACCTAGCTGCCTGGGTCATTTTAAAAACCCAGTTTCCAAGACATACAAAGGTTTCCCTGACTAAGCTACCCAAGCTCCCTCCCTCCTGTGGGTTAAGAATCTGCTCCACCCATGGGCATTTAACATACCCTGCCATGCAGTTTCCTTCTAACCTGGTCTGACATCTCCCAGCTGGATGGTAAGCTCCATGAGAGCAGAAATCAGGTCTTAGACCTCTCTGCATTGGCTACAGTGTCTTAATCCATAGGCTGTCACTCAGAATATTTGTTGATTGATTTATATGCCAGTTTGATGCTGATACAGTTGTCTATTGATCCCTATATCCTTTTATATGTCTGTCAATTCAACTCAACAAACAGCTCAGTGGAAGGCTGTTCCGAGTGCTAGAACGAACAAAGATGAGTAAGGTACGACGATTTCTTTCAATTCAAACAGCATTAAGTGCCTACTATGTGTTCCTGGGATCTCAATGTCAAAACTAGATCAGATTCTGTCCCCATAGAGCTTTCATTCAACCAGGAGGTATACAACAGGTAGACAAATAAGTATAATACAAGGTGACTGAGAAGTGAATAAGCACCAACAATTACAAAGGGAGAATCAGTCTTTTTTTTCAATCATATGTGACTCTTGGCAAAGATACTAGAAGGGTTTGTCATTTCCTTCTTCAGCTCATTTTACAGATAAGGAAACTGAGGCAAAGGAGGATTATACAGCTAGTAAGTGTCTGACTACAGGTTTAGCACTCTATCTGAGCTGCTCCATGAAATGAGCAAGTTAGACTTGTTCAGTCATTTTAGTCATTTTGGAATTCCATATGAGGTTTTCTCAGCAAAGATACTAAAGGGGTTTGCCCATTTTACAAGTAAGGAAACTGAGACAAATAGGATTAAGTGATTTGATAGGTCACACAGATAGTAAGAGTCTGAGGTCATATTTGAATTCAGGAAGATGAGTATTCCTGACTCCAGGCATGGTGCTCTCCCCACTGTGCGATCTAGCTGCCCAAGAGGGGGATGGAGATCAGAAAAAAAAAAAAAAGACAGTTTTATGCCTTGGTAGTATTTAGTTGGGAGGAAAGAAGGGGAAGGCATATGACTTAGTCCTATGACACCAGCTGTTTCACCAAGACACTCCATTTCTTCACTAAAGGCAATTTTTTTGGCTTTCTCCCAGAATTGGAATGCTCTCCCTTCTCTGCTCAACTAATGACTTCTCTTATTTTCTTTAGGTCCCAACTAAAATCCCATCTTCTCTAGGGATCCCTTTCCTACTCCTCCTAATTTAAGTGTTCTCCCTCTATTAAGTATTTGCTATTTATCCTGTACATAGTTTGTTTGCATATATTTGTTGTCTCCCCCATTTAATTTTGAGCTGCTTTAGGGCAGGGATTACTTTTTGGCTCTTTTTGTATTCCCCAATGTTTAGCCTGGTACATAGTAGGAGTATAATAAATATTTATTGAATTGAGTGGTTGAAAGCAGAAGAAATTGTCAGCCTTAAGGAGCTTGAATTATGTTTTGGTCATTTTTCATTTCAGATGCAGATAATACATCAGGTGGAAAAGTCCAACAGGAAGTTGACAATATGGACCTAGAGATAGGGCACAACATATACATATGTTATATATCTGTGTTAAGATGATAATTGAATACATGGGAGCATTTAAAGGAAGAAAAAAACCCAGGACATTTAAGGGACAGGATTTAGCTAATATTATAGTAAAAGAGAATGAGGAGGAATGGACAGACAGATGAAAAGTGAATCAGAAGAGGACAAACATCAGAAAAGTTAAGGGAGAAGGGGATATGCAAAGTCTACCTGGGAAGAAACCAAAAGCTTTAGGGAAGTCTGGGAAAATGGGGGCTGAGAAAAGGCCATCAGTGCAACAGCTAAGAAATGGCTGGTAATCTTGGAAAGAACTGTTTCAGTCAAGCGGGGGCGGGGGGGGGGGGGGGGGGGGGGTCAGAAACCAGATTGGAAGGGGTTGAGAAGTGAGTGAGTGGTGAAGAAGTAAAGACAGCAAGTATAAAAAATTCTCTCTAGAAGTTTTTCAGTGACAGAAGAATAGTTCGGGGCAACTAGATGGCACAATGGTTAGAGCGCTGGCTCTGAAGTCAGGAGGACCTGAATTCAAATCCAGCCCCAGACATTAATACTTCCCAGCTGTGTGACCCTGAGCAAGTCACTTAACCCCAATTGCTTCAACAAAAAAAATAAATAAATAAATAAAAAAGAATAGCTCAAGGATATGGCATGATCAGTTGCAGGTTTTTTTTAAGTACTGGGGAGATCTAGGCACATTTGTAGGCTGAATGGAAGGAGCAAATGAGAAAGAAAAAGAGAAAGAAAGTCTAGAATGTGGAGTCATAAATAAAATTGGAAGAGTGTCACTCTCAATAAAGAGAAAACCTATCTGTCCTTAGAGAATATAGAGAAAAGGAGAGGACAGATGAAGCTATGGAGAGGGCATGAGGAATAGAAGGGGAAAATAGAGGAAACTCTTTATGGATGATTTCAACTTTCTCTCTGAAGCAGGAAGGAAATCAATCGCTCTCAGATGGATCAGTAGGAAGGGTTTTGTAGAGTTGAGGAGAAAATTTGGAACAAGTGGTAAAGTATGAGGGAGAGAGCTGATCAAAAAAGTATAGTCCTTGCGGTTGAGGAGCCTGGCCCTCCCACTTGCAGAAAACATTGAGAATGGCCTGGACAATTAAAAACTAATGAGGTGATAAAGGCCTTGGGGACTGGGATGGAATCTGAGAGTTACTAGCTGATAGCATGTCAATGAAGAAAGAAAGTGTGAATGAATAAGAACAAAATGGGTCCTTGGCAGATGTGAACTCCTGTCTGTTGATTTGGCAGGCTGCCCAAACTTCCCTCCTCCAGTTAGTTTCTTTATTCACACATTTTCTCTTCTTTCACACCTTTTCTTTCATTGACTCGAAGGTCTGAGGCAACACCACCACCATCCCCCTCCACTAATAGTGCTGGATCCCTTGAAAGTCTTTCTTTTCTTTAGTCAATTAATTTTTCAATTGGGCTTGAAGCTTTCAAATACCTGGTGGGTGCCCAGGAGCTGCAGTTAGGGAATCCTGGTTTCAATTTGCATGACCTTAAGTAAAACTTAACCTCTTAGAACTCAAGTTTCCTTGTTGGGAAAATGAGGGTTATAATCCCCATTCTGCCCTGCTCATGGGGTTATATTGATGAAAGCATCCTCTGCTCTCCATGCTATTCTTCACATGACCACCAAAATAATCTTACCAAGTCACAGATCTAGTACATTACTCCTCTATTGGATAAGCTCCAGTGGTTCCTCATTGCCTGATGACCTTATTGGTTCCATGAGATCAATGATCATTTCTATACAGATGACTCCCAAATCTACACGTCCAGCTCTCATTTCCCTTTACCTGCAAGTCTCCCATCATCAACTAAATGACTGTTAGACATTCTTGTTTGTATATCTTATAAGCATCTGAAACTCAACCCATTATCTTTTCCAAAAAAAAACTTACTCCTTTTATTGACTTCCCTATTTGTATAATTCTTTCAGTCACCCAGCTTTATAAATCAGTCATGATCAACTTTTATTCTCCTTTAATCCTGTGTCCAGTTGTGAAGTCTTGTTAACTATGTTGAAATCTTTCACATTTGTCCTTTTCTTTCCATTCAGTTAGCCACCTAGTTCATGCCTTCAACACTTCTTAATTAAACTTTTGACAATAGATACCCAATTTGTCTCTTTGCTTCCAATCTGTATCTCCCTTTTCCATTACATGGTCCACATAGCTGCCAAATGACTAAAATGCAGGCCTGATCATGTCACTCTCCTGCTCAAGGAGATTTAGTGATTCCCTATTGATTCTAGGGGGGAAATTCTGTTGTTGTTCAGTTGTGTCTGACTTTTTATAACTCCATTTGGTGTTTTCTTGGCAAAGACACTGAAGTAATTTGCCATTTCCTTCACCAGTTCGTTTTACACATGAGGAAACTGAGGCAAACAAGATGAAGTGACTTGCTCAGGATCACAAAGCAAGAAAATATCTACAGTCAGATTTGAACACTACTAGCTGCCTCAGGAAAAATATATGGATGACAAATCACTTGGTGTGTTAAAGATTGAGTATACAAATAGGAAAAACAAGGCAGCTTCTCAAGGAGCTTAAATTGTAAGAGACCATATATATAATAGCTCAATTTCAGGTCAGATATCAAAACCAAAAGACCTTAGGGTACAGAAGCAGAACACATAGTGAGACCTAATGCTTCTTCCTGGGAGTTAGTGACTACCAGCTAATTCATCCAAGCTGTGGGAACAGTCATGTTGTTCTTTTTGCTTAATGGTTCTGATGAAGTTAGAATGGCATGGAGGGAGGGGTCAATGCATATAGGAAGGAAAAGAAATGAAAGAAAGATGCTCTCCTGATCATCTCTTCCTATCTGGCTTCCCTGGATTACGTCTGGGAAGTTCTTCTATGTCTGGATTTCTCTTTTGCTGCTTTACTTTGTCTTTATTACACTTGTTTATCCTTCATTCTCAAAGAAAACCAATAACAACATGAAATTTTGAATTGTGTGAGAATCTCATTCAAGTGATAACAAAACTATGCAAAGTCATCAGCCTCACTCTCCCATGTGTTTCAGTCATGTCCCTTAGTAAACTATTTGAGGCCAGGAACTAGGTTCTATCCATTTTTATAAGGTTGTATCCAACCTCAGGGCAAGGATTATATATAGCAGACATTCAATAAATATCAACTACTCATTTTAAAAAATTCACTCCTTCATTTTTCAATAGACCCAGGACACTGATTTTAGTTATTGCAAAAGTTTGGCAACTTTCCTGATGTACTCCTCACAGGAGCAAATAGTTTCCTCAGAATAGTCTACAAAGTGGGGCCAGAGCTTCCAGAACACAGAGGCTAACCTCAAAGGGTGATCAACCAATCAGATGAAGGAAAAGATGGGTTGAACCCCATAGATGTTCCCTCAAAAAATTCAATTATGGATCTTGTCTCCAACATGTTCACACCTATCTTTCTCTCTCAAGACCTCCTACTCCATTCTAACTTCTCCCTCAGTTGTGTAAACTCCCATCTCCTTCCCCTTCTGAGCCCAACTCTCAGCCCTTCAAGGCAGTTATCATAAATTTTTTGAGTGATTTTAATCTCCCCCCTGCTAAGTGACTCACAACAGCAATTGCAAAGGTACCATCAGAAGAATTCCAAGACCTCCCCTCCATCCAGTCCAGAATACTCCCTCCCTTCCTCCCCTACCATCTTGTGGCTATACCAAAGCGCCTTCTGAAAACAAGATCTTCAATTTGAGGCAGTGGATAAGAGCTCTAAATTTCCTCTTTTTATTTCAGAAATGATAGAGTGCATCCTATTAAAATGAAAAAGCATGGATGAGTTGTGATTTATATCATAGATTGCATTATATCATCTCCCACCCTCTCAAAACTTCCTCCCCTCCTTTAAATTCCCTAATCTCTATGAAGGGCATCAGCACCCTTCCAGTTGCTCAGGTTCACAGCCTTGGTGTTATCTTTCAGCTCCTCACTCTCCCTCACCCCACACATCAAATCGGTTATTAAATCTTGTCATTTCTACCTCTGCAACATCTCTCCCATTTGTTTCCTCTCACCAGCACTCTAGTTCAGGGCTTTATCACCTCTCTCCTGTATTGTTAGAAACAGCTTCTTTTTTGGTCATGTTGTCTAAAGTCTCTCCCCATTCTAAATGTTATCTCATCTTGATTTCATCTTTTAAGATTTCCATTTTTTGTTTAAGGTTTATAATAGGCATAGGTGTTAATAAGAATTTTATATGTACATAAATGTATAAATATGTAAACATAGATTTATTTTACCTTAAGGGGAATAGGAATCAGAGCTACCATTAATTCATTAAGTATAGATTCAAAGTAAAAATTAAGATAAAACAGAAGACAATAGGCAGTGGACTGTGATAGGTGTTAGGGGATCAAATAGGGAAAAATATAGCCCTTGCTTTACAATCTACTAGGGGATGAATGTGATCATGTTGGAGTCAAGCCTCATGACTGGGTTTTTGAGGAAGAATGGGATATAACCCATCTTTCCAGACATCTGATTGGTTGATCACCTTTTGTAGTCAGCTGCTGTACTCCCAAGAGTCTCTGGTCCCACTTAGTAGATCACTCTAGAAGGGCTGAGGAATTCTTCACTCTTGGATAGAACATATCAGAAAAGTTGACAAACTACACTTCTTCCATTGACTGAGACCAATACCCTGGGTCTATTGAAAAATAAAGTGAAGCTAAACAAAAAAGAACTGAGTTGTTGGTATTAATTGAGTCTAAATATACACTCTATGTAGTACACATTTTCCCCATATTTTGCTGATGGGTGGGTGTGATCAAAACAGTTTGGAGACCACTTTTCTAGACTAATAGCACACCCCTGCCCTCTCTTGTGATGTCTAAGAGGAGTGGATATGTATCTAAGAGAACAAGGTAAAGAAGAAAACAAATTTCCATGTGTAGAGGGTCACAGTCAGTGGGGAAATGCTAGATAAGGTAGAAGACCCTTCAGCCCAGAGGGAACTGCTGACAATGTCTGGTTCGGCTCCCCTAAGGGTTCTCAGCCTTCCTGAGAAGTTAGGGGGTGGTGACAACCTATGTTGTGATTGAAACAGAGTGATACCAGGGAGAAGAGTGATACCAGGTGGCAAACTATGTACAATAGCAAGTTGTTTATGTAATCCCACACGTACAGTGTTGTTTTTGTTATGTTATATAAAGGGGAAAGTCCTTGAAATAAATGAACTCCATTTTTTCCACCATCCTTGGGAATCCCACCTCATCACTTCTCAACTAGGAAAGTTATATTTTAATCACCCTGATGTGGGGGCTCTAGAAAGCAATGGTATGTTTTGTCACCCCAGCTTCGGGGCTCTGAACAGGACACAACATTCATGGAACTTCAGTCCCCCATTATTGGCCAAGAGAGGTAAAATCTGGTGTTCTGACAAGCTTCTCTTCTCTTTCTCAGTGGGGTATCTTTCCTCACCCCTGGTCAAGTGACCCACAGATAAATAATTCAGTCCCGGAAAAGCTGCTTCACTGCTGACTATCCAGGGGATTTAGTGCATACATCGCTCATGCTTCTCGCACTGCCACAAGAAAAATTACAAATTGATCCACAGGACTGGGCTCCAGCTCATACTTCTCTGGGCTGCCACTGCTTCTTTTTCTCTAAGTAATGGCTGAGCCAGTAATGGGAAGGATTTAGGTTGGGTGGGAAGGGGTGGGGGTTTTAAGCAAAATAGCTGAGCTTGTAGAAGGGAAGGAAGGAGGGAGGGGGAAGTAGACCTTGGTAAACTTGTCAACAGATAGACATTCTGTCCATGGTCACCAGAAAGGAACTAGAGACTTGAGGTTTGGAAGTAAGGCACTTTGGCTCTAGAGGGAATAGAAAGTACTGATTAGCTCTAAGAAAATAGTCAGGTTTTCTGGAATGTATGTATGTCATAAGAGAGCCCTGCCAGGTTTATACCTTAATGGGATAGACAGCAGAGTTAGCATTAATCCATTAAGTACATATTTAAACTAAAATTTTTTAAAAAATAAAATTAAACACTATGTATTCTATGGTAGGTGCTAGGAATCTAAACATGAAAGACTATAGTCTTTGTCATCATGGAATATGCAATTTATTGGGGGAAAAGTTACAAATAGTAGCAAATTACAAACAGCTATTGTATAAAGTAGAACATGAAAGTAGGATATTCGAATTAGGTCTAATCCTGTCTAGTCTTGACTGTGTAACCAATTGTCTGTAAAATGGGCAGATTGCACTAAATAACCTCCAAGTTTTCTCCAAGCACCAACTCTATGGTTCTGTGATGAATATCACATTACATCACATCAATCAACAAGAATAATGACTTACTTCTCATGGCTGTGGTAAAGATAAAATGGGATAATATTTGTAAAGTACTTTACAAACCTTATGCTAATGATGATGATGATAATGGTGTATCTACTGTGTTTCAGGCACAGTGCTAAGACCAAAGGGTACAAGTACAAGGGTTAAGATGATGCCATATCAAAACAAACTCATATTCCAATGGATCTCCAAAAGTACAATAAAAGAGATACGATTCATTCATTCAAAAAAGAACAAGCTCACTTCTGATGTGGGGAATGGGAGCATATTTATTGATAGATATGATGAATTTTAATGGCATTTGAGCTAAAATACTAATAGAAAGTAGAGAAGAGAAATTAGAGGGAGAAAAGATATTACAAATAGAAGAAATAACATGAGCAAAAGCATGGAGGCAGGAAAACTTGGAGTATATTTAGAGAATAGCAGGACCTCCATCATACTACCTCACCAAGATAGTCCATCCATTTGTTTTCCAGACAAAAAAGAATACACATGCATTTCCCAAGTGATGACAAGCATACTTTCTTGATTCCAACATGATCCATCCATCTGTCTGTCTATCTTTGTTATTAATGACCCTGACTACTGTTTCCACATTGTTGAGTCAGAGATTCAGGCAGTGTCCATGTCAAGAGACACTTTCATCCACCCCAGTCAGATCATTCTCCATGACGTTTGCAATTTCCCTGCTCTAGAGGTCAAGTCTCCAGTGTGCCCTCCCAGAGTAATTGTGAAATTATTATGGTTGGTGATTTTAATTTAAATTGGATGGAGAAATGTCATACTGCGGTCGACTCATTTGCTATGGATTTTCACTTAACCAAATTGATTAGTCAACCAACTAGACTTAACTTGAGAGTTGTAATCATTCATTATTAGATCTCATTTTTTCCTGATGCTTCTAGGTGATGTAGAGAGATTAAAATTACAGCAGAAACTTCAGCAATGTTTTGTCATGAAAGAAGTAGAAACTATTTGGAAGTCAAAAAAAAAGATGAAGTCATTATTAAAAGACGGGGTGGAGGCTGAAATCCATCTGTTCATCATTAAACATGGCATATGGGAGAGGAAACCATGAAATTTGAAGTCAGAAAACTGGGTTTGTGACCTTTGTGACCTTGAACAAGTATTATTTTGCCCTTTTAAAAATAATCTCTGAGTCTTTGTTTTCTCCATCTGTAAAATGAGAGGTTGGACAAAACTTTCTCTAAAATCCTTTTTATCTCTATGTCCTAATACCCTATCATTCTTTGCTCCACACCTTCTCATCTCTATACCTCTGATCAAGCTGATCCTTATGTACTTTCCTATCCATTCTATTGACTTTCTAGTCATGCTTTAAAACCCAATTTAAGTAAGAGCTGCCTTAGCTAAGAAATTTCCTGTGATGCTATAGGTTGCTTAACAATGTGAACAATATTAACAAAAAGTTAACCTTTTCTCCCTTGTATTTTGTAAGACTCATGAACTAATCATGTTTTATTGTGTATATTTTACCTGTATTAGTGTCATATCCTCCTATTAGTCTGTAAGCTCTATGAGAATATGGATCTTAATTTACCTAATCTATATATTTTTCCTAGACACCAGCATAGTTCTCTGTACAAAGGGCAAAATTCAATGACTTGTGAAATAGATTCCTATGGAAGGTTTTGTCATTTCCTTTTCTGGAGGGAAGAGGATAGAAGAGGGAAATGGGAACATGTCTTAGAAACAACAAAGATCATCATTTATGTGGGACTGGTTAGAAAGTAATTGATGCTTTAATTTGAGGGATCACTGTTCTATGCCATCTCAACAAGAAGATGGAGTTGGCTTTGTACTTGTTATTTGGTATATCCAAGTTTCTGTCTGTCTCTACATACCATGATTTCTTCTGCCCTCTTAGATTGCTAGGCATTGGAACTAGTTGTACTAATATCATTATAAACAAGACTCTCCCTAAATCTCACTTCCCAATTAAAAAACACATCTGAAAAAAATAGACAATATGCCTGATAAAGGGATTCACCTAAGCAGATTACCTCATTTTGGAGTTGTAGGTTGTTATGGAATTTATTGAGTTTAGGGGTTTGGGTTTTTTGGGGTGATTGGTATTGATAAGATCATAGGTTCATAGATCAAATACGAAAGGAAGTCCAGAGACAATCTACTCTAACTTCCTCATTTTACAGATTAAGACATTGAGGCCCACAGAGAGATTAAGTGAATTCCTCTGGGTTATACCCACAGAAAGGAACAGGAGTAATTTTTGAGCTCAGATCCAGATCTGCATCTGTAAAATAAGAAGGCTGGATATCTCTTCTAGCTCTAATTACAAAATTTCTAGGATTCAATTGATTCTATCTTTACTCAAAGCTGATCTGTATGGTATAAATCCAAAAGATCAGGAGAACCCTATGAAATGAGAGACCAGTGATTTCATCTCTAGATGCTAGAGTCATGTTCCCAGCTCTGCTCTCTGCATACCCCATGAGAACTATTCATTAGCAAGGGCAGGAAGCACCTAAAATGTGCTACTGCTTCATGTCAACCATTCAGATAATTAGAAAGTGTGATAATTCATTCTCAGTCACTTGATTTAATACCAGGGTTATTTCCTTAACTGGATAGAAAGAGGTCACATTCTAAAGTATTTTCAACTGTATCCCCCCTTTCAGAGATAGCACTCAGAGAAGAAAAGGAAAGTAATCATATGATGATGAGGATGATAACATTGATCACAGGATCATAGATTTAAAGCTGAAATTTATACTCTAGTCCATTTTTACCAAAATAAAAAAAAAGGAATAAAGGAAAGGAAGGAAGGAAGGAAGGAGGGAAGGAAGGAAGGGAGGGAGGGAGGGGAAGGAAGGGAGGGAAGGAGGAAGAAAAGAAGGAAGGAGGGAAGGAAAGGAGGAAGGGAGGAAAGAAGGAAGGGAAGGAAGGAAGGAAGGAAGGAAGGAAGGAAGGAAGGAAGGAAGGAAGGAAGGAAGGAAGGGAAGGAGGGAGGAGGGAAGGAAGGGAGGGAAGGAGGAAGGAAAGAAGGAAGGAGGGAAGGAAGGGAGGAAGGAAGGGAGGAAGGAAGGAAGGAAGGAAGGGAAGGAGGGAGGAGGGGATGGGGAATGAAGGAAGGGAGGAGAGGATGGGGAAGGAAGGAAGGAAGGGAAGAAGGAAGGAAGGGAGGAAAGGAGGAAAGAAGGTGATACATGCTCATAATCAACTCTGAGTCCAGGTTTTTTTTTTGTTATACTGCTTTCTTCACTCTATAATTCTGCTCTACATGAAACATAAAGAAGAAAACTTTCTAAGTAAATCTGGGACAAGTTATTTAATCTCTGCAAGCTTCAGATTCCTCACCTGTAAAAGGTTAAAGATACCTATACAACTCAACTCTTAAAATTATCCTGCGCCTCAAATGAATAGATGAATAAAAAAGAAAAACATTTAATAAGCACTAGTATGTATTGCCCACAAAATGTCTGCAAATGACTGTGCAAATGTTAAAATAGCATATAAATGTCTATCACTATTTTTATTGATAACACTACATTGAAAATAAATTAGCATACTCTGAATGCTGGGAGATTGCATTCTTTAGAAAAGGAAGGTCTTTATTTCCTGATAAATCAAACCCCATATATTAGGAAGGCTCAGAGCCTCTGGTGGATAATCAGTAACACAGAAGGGGCACCACGATTTTTGAGCACATGGATGAGGAAAGGAATGGACAACCTAAACAACTCTTCTGTGTGCTTTTGTTCTATATCCCACTCCTTCAGTGCCCTGGACCTTGCTGCCTTCCCCATTCAGTGTCCTTTTCTTTCTCCCCTTCATTCTCTATCCTGGTCTCAGCCTCCTGAGTCTCTCTTCCCATCTCTACTGTGTCATTCTATTATCCCATCCTATGTATGTTTCATTGCTCTGCCCTGCCCTGCCCTGCCCTGCTCTGGGCAGGCCTTTTTTTCACAGTTGATTTTAAAGAAAGAAAGAAGGTTCCCTTTCTGTGCCCATACCCAACTGATTGAAAATGCCACCTGACTGCCCCCAAACTGCCATCATTTTGGTAGGCACGAGATGGTGGGGGAACAAAAGCTTTATTCAAACCCTCACATGCTAAGGTTTCCAAAAAGCTTTTAACAGAGGCCATCATTTCCCTCCAAGAATCAATGAATTTTAATTCACAGGGAGATATTTGTCTGCTTCTCTCTTCCTTCAAGGAGCAGAGACACATTTAACAAAACAAGCCAGCCTCGCGTGGAGGCAAACGCAGCTTCTTTGCCCTGAAATTACTGGAAGTTCATTTTCAAAAGCCGTCCCGTTTTCTGGGAATCAATGCATATCAACTAAAATCAATAGCTTCTCCGTGTGGATGGGCTGAGACACCAAACCGATCTAGCGCTCTGCTGCATTTGTATCCAAATCTAGACGTTCTCAACAAGTCAATGAATTTAAGCGTCTGCCAGTGTCTTTTCACTTAAAACTAATCTGTTTGCTGATCGGACTGTACATTTCCAGGGAGCGTTGTAATGTACTCTGTGTATTTACCAGATCCAATGTACATTAACTCAAATCAAAATATTTCCACTTAACTTACAATCGAGTTTGCCCCAACTTCAGTGAAGCACATAGGAATTAGCTCCAACCAATCAATGTGTCAGGCTAGCCTCCATGTTTTCCCTCCCCCTGGCAGGGTACAGTGGTATGTATCTCTGTCAGTTTACCCCCTGGAAGCAAGAGTGTTAGATCTGAGTGATATGTTGCTTTAAAATGATGGTTAAGAATGCTGGGTTTGGAGGCAGAGAAGATAGGTTCAAAACCTACTACTCCACTCAATGCCTGTGTGACCTAAATCAATTAATCTTTCTGGTCCTCAGTTTCCTCATTTGTAAAATGGCCAGGCTAGATTAGATGGCCTCATAGGTCCCTGCCAGCACCAAATTCATGATCCTATGAGTACTACACAATAGGAGTGCCTTGCCCAAAGTAGAATATTTAAAATGTTTGTTGAATTGGATTGGATTGGATTAGACTGGAGTAGGCAGATAGTATGGAGCCATAATTTATAGGTTATATAAGTAAGAACAAAAGATCAGCTCTTCTATCCCTGTAACTGCTCTAAGGGGAGAGGCTTCAGGTTTTCAGTCCTATGTCTCATACTTGGTTGACATAAGATCCAGTTAAAGATGATTAAATGAACAATCAACAAATACTGAATGCTAAAGACACTATGCTAAATACTGATCTAGATTGGAAAAGGAAAGAATCTCAAGTCAAGAATTCTTAATATTACTTGTTTCACATATCCTAGGGCAGGTTGGTGAATCCTATAGAGCTCTTCTCAGAATAGTATTTTAAACTCATAAAATGACATACACAAGATTACAAAGGAAATAATTTGTGCTGAAATAGTTATCAAATATTAGGGGGAGAAAGTTCACAGATGCTAGGTTAAGAACTCCGGATTCTAAAGAGTTATAAGATACAGACTCTGCTTTCAAGATACTTACAGACTAGTTGGCAAAGTAAGTCACAGAGATATTAAAAATATACTATTTGTTGCCTTTTATTTCTATTAAAGAACCAAATGAATGCTGAGTCCTATAGGAATTCAGAGGGTCAAGGACCCTGTGAACTGGAATTATGCAGGAAGACTTCAAGGAAGTAGTGGAATGTGAGCTTTGCCTGGAAGGAAGAATAAAATTCCCAGAAGAAATGAAGAAATAGAAAGCAAATGAACAGCAGGAGCAAATGTAAAGAGGTGGAGTTATAAAAGGTGTTTCTTGAGGATCTAATGATCACATTAGTAAAAGGTGAGAGTTATTGGAAGTTCAGATAGTGTAGCCAAAGAGCAGTACCTATAGTACAAAGAATACCAGATTTGAAATCAAGAACTGTCTCCCATTTCTCCTAGCAATGGGCCCAAGGACAAGTTATTCTTCAAGTCCCAATTTTCATATCTGAAAAATGGGGGGTAATATTATTTGCTCTACTCACTCCTCAGAGCTCTTATAAAGAAACTAATCTACAGTTTGGAAAAGTAGTTTGAGGCCAGATCCTAAAGGACCTCCAAAGCCAAGCTAAAGACCTCAGGATTTAGCTAAAGGCTCTGAAGGATTTCATTAGCTCAGTCTTCCAAGAAAAGACAAGATAAGAAATTTGTGCCACTGCCTGTGTGAAACCCAACTTAGGACCTCTTGAAACCTAGAAAACTCCCTCTCTGCTTTCCCTAGCCCTAGTCTAGGGTATTGGCTTCAGCCTTTAGGAAAGCTGGCAAGGGAGGCCATGGTCCCCCAGCTCCAAAGAGCCTCACAGCGTCGCCATGGTGACACTCCCATCCTTTGCCAGTCTCACAAAAGGATATTCTTGCTCCTCAGCTCACCTGGGACTCAGAGCTAATGAGGAGGTGGCAAAACTGTTTCATTTTCTCTCTCCCTCTGGTTCTCTCTCAAAAGAAAGGCAATTTACTTAGTCCAACAAACCTAAATATGCCCATCCACCTACCCCTCCTCTGGAAAACAGCAATCATACCCTCCCACAGCACCCCAGCTTAAGGCCAAAAGGAGAAGGAAGACTTCTGGACTGGGAAGACATATTCGGTCTTTGGTTAGGATGCAATCAATAGAGATATGAGAGATCTTTTCTCTTTTGTTTCCTCCTCATTGAAGAGCCTAGAGATGGGAAGCTCAGAAAAGGAAGAAGGAAGATGATATTCACACATTGAGAGCTAAAGATAATATAATTTCTAAGATTCACTAAAGAGTCCTTCCCCTTTAGAAAAAGCAGTGAATAGTGATTATCCCAAGCATGGATACTCACCAGCTTTCTCTACCCCAAATACTTCAGCCAATTAAGTTTTGTGGTACATGCCCCACTCATCCCAAACTAACTAGCCTACAGAGTATATGTAGGCAAAATGACATCTGTGATACATTCTGGGAGAAAAGATCCCAGAAATAAGGGGGATAGAATTCCCAGAAGAAATGAAGAAATAGGAAGCAAATGAACAGCAGGAGCAAATGTAAAGAGGTGGAGTTATTAAAGGTGTTTCTTGAGGATCTAATGATCACATTAGTAAAAGGTGAGAGTTATTGGAAGTTCAGATAGTGTAGCCAAAGAGCAGTACCTATAGTACAAAGAATGCCAGATTTGAAATCAAGAACTGTCTCCCATTTCTCCTAGCCTCCTCCCTAGTCTCCTTGAAATAAGGGAAGGATAAAGGGGAGAGGGAGAATTTCTGGGACCTCCTAGGATATAGAAATAGAAGCTAGTTGGAGGATGGGGTGAGGGGGGTGGTGTCAGGATGTGGAAGGAGAGAAGTGGTGCTTCTGAGTTAGAAAGGCAAGGGAGAGTGGGAGCATCTCCAGAATGAAATCTTCACACTTGCATTGTCGTTCTCCTTGCAGAGGAGTGAGAAGAGGGGAGGGGGTGAGGAGGGTGGCGAGAGCGGGAGAGGTGAGAAAACCAGCATCTTCAGACCTGCCCAGCACTGCTGGCTTCTCTGCTGTGTGTGGTACATCATCTCACAGTCATTAGACCAAACCCACGGGAAAGATAGAAGGTAGTACACCCCCAGTGGCAGGATAATTAGAAGGAGGAGTATGTGTCTGCATGTGTGTGTGTCTGGGTATAAGTGCACTTGTACGCAAGTGCATATCCGTGCTTTTGGGAAAGATGGCTCCTGGCTTGACATTACCCATCTGCTTCCCTTCCCTCCCCTATCAAAAAAAAAAAAAAACAGAGATTTCTAGGGAATTCAGTGCATGCACAGGATTGCCAGTGAACTAGTACCACCTCCCATACACAAGTTCAGAGCATCCAGACTCACCTGGTCCTGGTTCTATTCAGCTCTAGTATCCCTACTGAGGCTTTTCCAGGAAGCACTAAAACTGAAGACTTAGCCAAACTCTATCCTTATATGGCACAATACCTGATGCAACTCCCAGAGCTTTCTAGGGAATTCAGTGTATGCACAGAATTTCCAGTGAGCTAGTACCACCTCCCATACACAAGTTCAGAGCATCCAGAGTCACCTGGTCCTGGTTCTGTCCAGCTCTAGGATCCCCACTAACTCTTCTCAAAGAAGCACTCAAACTGAGAACTTGGCCACACTCTCTGTCCTTATATGGCACAATACCCGAAGTCAGCTTAGTAGATGGACAGAGAGAATAGCCTTGAATAAAGATGGATTGAGGGTGTGCACAAGTAAGGAAAACCCCCAAGAAAGTTCTACCCAGAGGGAACTCTACTGTAGAAAGGACCTGCTTCACATTCATTCTTCTTGCTTCCACAGAGACTACTTGGGGCTGAAAATTCTTCTTTATTCCAACTGAGCATGAGGCTGGATGGATTGGAGAATACAAGGAAGGATTAGAATAAAGGAAGATATTTGCTATACTGTGTGCAGAAGAGGCTGAATGAGTGCCTCTTTTCTGATTCCCCAAAATGATGGGCATGGAGATAGTTCTTGTACAGAGTGTCCAAAGGACTACAAAATGTCATCACTGATGCTTCTAAGTAATTCATCTTACTAAAAAAGTACCAGAGATGTAGTGGAAAAAGTATTGAGAAAGTCATGAGATTTGGGTTTTAGTCTTGGATCCCGTTATCTTATAACCCTGGGAACATGATAACTTCTCTTAATTTCCTCATCTGTAAAATGGGAATTAAAAAAAACAAACCTCTACCATAAAGCATATCTAAGGAATACATTTTGTGAATAGTAAAACACATGGAAATATGTGTTATATTATATACCTCAGACACCCTGTATTTCCCACTTGTCATTATTCCTTCCATTCATGGTGCTTTTTTGAATCAGTAGTTATTCAAATCTCTCACTTGAGCCTGCATCTAGTGTATTTATCTACAGAACAAACCAAATATGACATAAGAAATCATCAGTAAAAGGTATTTAATGAAAATGGGAAAGCAAGGTAAATCATGGACTTTAAATTAAATAGTCACATTTGGCACCCAGACCACATGACTTCCTTCTTCTCCAAATGTCTCCTGAGAGCACTTGTCTATTCCTCAATCACACATCTACATATGCATACAGATACACACACACACACACACACACACACACACATACACACACACACACACACTGGGTATTTGCATAGTTTAAAATCATGGCAGAGGTATCAAAGGTAAGCATCAATAGAAATCTCTCTGTTGAAGCATTTCCTGTTCCATTTCAATGAAGTAATAATCTGTCTTGGAAGCACAGCTCTAGAAATATTCTTTTTCAGAAATGTAACTTGAGAGCATTGGTTCTGCCACCCACACCAGTCTTAGATGCCATCCCTTCTTTTCTCTCCCTTTCTCTTTTCTTCTCATCTTGGGCCATATTTGTTCCCCACTCAAAAAACTAAAACAAACTTCACTTTATAGATGCTATTCATTCATAGCATTCAAATAAACACATGTACATCATCGTGGAAGATATAGTTCTAAAAACACTTTAGTTCCCAAATATAATAGCATATTAGTGTATTATATTATTTGTGGTATAATATGTATGAGCATAATGTATTTACATGTATATAATATGAATTAAACTTCCAAAATAATCCAGCAATATAGATTTCACATCTAGAGCTACTCCCTTACAATTATTATTTTGATTAACAATGTATCAGGCTCTCTATTGAGGAGAAACATTATTACTTCCTCTTAGACTGTCATGTCCGAAAAAACAACTCTTTCCTGCCAGTCAATCTCTCTCTCTCTGCCCCACACTGAAAGTGAGAAGGCAGAAGCCCTTGAAGGTGACCCTCCGAGAGAAAGTCAGGTCACTATTAGTCAGAGCTTTTGATGGCTGCTCCCCATTCCATCCTCAGAAAAGTGCACACTATGTACATCTACACACACATGTACATGTGCACACATAGACATAGACTGTCTACCTGAGGCAAATACCTCATGAGTCCTCGGGGATGGAGTTATACCATAAGCTCACTGTCTCTGCAGCGCTTGGTGGAAATGTGGGCCTCCAGCCTTGTGGCTGGGCAGAGGGAGCAAGCTCATGAATTTTTCAAGCGGATCAATGCAGGCGGCACCCTGTTGACATAATGACTGCATTGGGCTTGAAGCTGAGCAGGGCTATGGCAGTTGGTCCAAGGCTGGCACAGTTGGCACTGGCTGGGTGAGAGCCGGGCATTATTTATAATTTAGCTTATCATTTGCAGCTCTGGCTGGCTGGTTTAAAGCCATTTGAAGTTGGTGTGCCTTTAGAAAATGGGCGGGAGGGAGAGGGAGGCTGGCCAGGAGAGACCATAAAAAGGCAGAAGAAACAAAAGGAGGTTGGGAGTGGGACTTCAAAAAAACCAAGCGTTTGAAAAGATCTCTGTTAAGGTTCTGACCTACTTTGCATGCCGATAAGCTATCTCCTTTGCAATGAAAAGGGAAAAAATATCCCAAACTCTACCAAGTGGTCCAGGGGCGGGCAGTGGGAAAGGGTTTTAGTGCTGCAATCAGAGACCACTTAGGAACAATGATTTGGGTAATTATGAAAGATTTAAGCTTCTGTCTTCCTTCCCAGGCTTTTGCAAAGAGACATGATGGGGTTGGCAGAATCAGAAGGAAAGGGCTGGAGAAAGGGAACCCTGGCAGCTGTACCAACAGCTTAACTATACAAAAAACTTTACAGAAGGCTGAGAAAGGTTAAGTGATTGGATCAGGGTCACACAGCTAAAAAGTGGCCCAGCCCATATATTCCTAAACCATCGGCCCTACATTTCCAGTACATGATTCTGTCCCTTTGGAAAGACTGCCTGCACATTTGTGAGCTCTGATGGTACCACAGGTCTCTAAGGGCATTCTCTTTCCCCATCCCAGGAAGGCAGATAGAAAGCTGTCAAGCTTATTCTGCACTCTTGGGAGATTGTAGCACATAGCCATGACCCTACATAGTTACCTTCCTGGGAGAAAAGAAGTACAGGACCTTTTCTTGGTTTGGACTGGAAAAGCAGACAGGATCAGCTGAAGAATTCAAAAAAAGTGTGACAGTAGGCTCCCCAAAAAAATCAATCCTCAGAGGCTATCCAGGGTTCACAGCCTTTTCCTGATGATCTGCCAGAGGTGAGACCTGAAAGTAATTGGATGAATTAAAGGAAGGCAGATTTTGGCCAAATGTGAAGGGGAAAGTTCTTTACAAGGAAAATGTAAGTGACATTTTTAAAGCAGAGGTCTGATTACATCACACCAGTGCTCAGAAAGGTCCAGTAGTTTCCTATTGCCCTTAGGATAAAAAAAAATGCTTCATGTAAAGCCATTCACAATCTGGCACTAATCTCCTCCAGGCTGGCTATATAGTACTTTCTTTTGCCTAAGAATATAGATTGAGAGTTGGAAAGAAACTAAAAGATTATCTAGTCTAACTCCTTCATTTTACAGATGAGGAAACTGAGCCTTTGAGGCTATCCTAGATCACTAAATCTGAACTCAGATCCTGTGACTACAAACCCAGAGTTCTAAATCTATTGCATAACACCACCTCTCATATATACATGCTCCACAATACAACTAGACTGGTTTATCCTTTCTGACTCTCACATTCTAGAATCTCTGGACTGGGTTTTTTGTTTTTAAAATTTGTCTTTGTACCCCGAGAGCCTGGCACAGTGCCTGGCACTCAATAGTTTAACAAGCTTAATGAATGTTTGTTAATTGTCAAATACAACAAATACAACTTCCTAACAAATGCAACTACCCTAAAGTAGAATAGGTTATCAAAGAAATGGACATTTTAGTCACTAGCGGTTTTTCCAAATGAATAAATACTTATTGGGGATGTTTCTGAAGGAATCCATGTTCAGGTACCCACTGCACAGGATGACCTTTGTGATCCATTTGAGCACTGATTTTCTGTGACCATAACTGATTCTGATCAACACAGATTTTGTTTTGAAGTTCCAAGCTGGTTTCCTCCCTTTGGCACATTCTTGGGACACTTCAGGAGTATGTTCAAGGAATACAAACCCTTTTTAATCTCAGCCTGTGCTCAACATAAATAGGAAGGTCAAGCAGCTACTTTAAAAACAATCATATCATGCATTCCAAACAAAAAAGAAATGAATTTTGGGTTATCCACTGTTGTCAGATTATCCTTGCCTCCTTTCCTCCAGTTGACTGTACTTATTTCAAAAGTCTTCTATCAGAGGAAACTTCAACCCCCACCTCCATTCCTGTATATAGCCTGTGGGGAACCTAGAAGCTTTTGTTTCAAATGCAAGATTTTCAATGTGACTTTGGTATTTCAGTAGACGAGTACCCCTCAGTTTGGTGGCCCTTCACTGAAGAGAGGCATCTCCCCTTTCCTTTCTATCTGGGTTTCTTTCTGGGCTTTCTAATGATGTGCCGTGTCAGCCTTTCAGGAATTGTACAAGTCAGCCCATCATCAGGAATGAATGAATAAATAAGTAAATGAACTGAATAGACGAATGAATGAAAAAAGCATTAATAAAGGTCTTAATCTGTTCCCAAGTGCTAAATGTGTTAAATGTTAGGCATACAAATATATATAAAACAGTTTTGCCCTCAGAGAACTTACATTCAAATAGAAGAAAACATACATGGGAGTATTGGCCAGATGTAGGAAGTCATAAGGAAAAAAATCGCTAACATTGTTCAACCTTCATGTTTGAAGAGGACCAATGATATCATAGGATGATTTCTTGACTTGCCTGTGAAATGGGATTTAAGTGAGGCAGAACTGTTCAAAATCTTCAGCCTTATTTCTCTTCCACAGTCATCAAAGTCCAGTAGCAAGACAAAAATCATGAGAACAGGTGATGACTGTGATGCATTGGATGACCCTGCCAATCCTCAATGTCTAACCAAGCTCTAAGCACTTCATAGCACCTGCTTTAGCCACCTTCATGGCCACTGGAACAAATTGCTTTCCATCTTTGCCCATCTTCTTCTTTTTTATTTATTTATTTATTTTTAAAAATTTATTTAATAGCCTTTTATTTACAGGTTATATATATGGGTAACTTTACAGCATTAACAATTGCCAAACCTCTTGTTCCAATTTTTCACCTCTTACCCCCACCCCCTCCCCCAGATGGCAGGATGACCAGTAGATGTTAAATATATTAAAATATAAATTAGATACACAATAAGTATACATGACCAAACCGTTATTTTGCTGTACAAAAAGAATCAGACTCTGAAATATTGTACAATTAGCTTGTGAAGGAAATCAAAAATGCAGGTTTTGCCTGTCTTCTTAACCAATATTTCATCCCTGCTAATGTCTCCTATCCACCATGTCTCTGCCTCTCTATTTTTTTTCTTTCTTCTTTCCTTCTTTTCTTTCTTTTTCTCTTTTCTCTCTCTCTCTCTCTATATATATATATATACATATATATATATATATATATCTTTCTTTCTTTCTCTCTCTTTCTTTCCTTTCTTCCTTCCTTCCTACCTTCCTTCATGTCGCTATTTTTTCTTTTTTATTCTTTTTTTAATATAAAACTTTTTATTTTCAAAACACAGGCATAGGTAGTTTTCAACATTCACTTTTGCAAAATCTTGTGTTCCAAATTTTTTCTCCCTCCCTTCCGCCCAGCCCCTCCCCTAGACATCAAGTAATCCAATATATGTTAAACATATGCAATTCTTCTAAACATATTTCCATAACTATCATGATGCACAAGAAAAATCAGATCAAAAAGGAAACAAATATGCATATTTTCCCATCACTTATGCTCATATCTAAATATCAGGAGGCAACAAAGATTTCTGAGTCCTGAGAAATAGTGGACCTCTAAGATCAAACCATTCATTTATTTGTAGTGGTACCACTGATGAAAGGGATTGAATAGGTCAGAGAGTAGGTTGGATAATACAAGAAATCATACTATTCATAATCAGACACAGTTAGGAATATTTAAATATTCTTTCTCCTATCTATATCCTATTTCTAGGAGAGAGGAAGAGAACAATTATAGAAAAAGAGGAAGGAAGAGAAAAATGAGAAAAAAAGAGAGAAGAGGAAGGGAAAAAAAGGAAAGGAAGGGAAAGAACTGAATTTTCTCCATACAGTTGTTTCCAAGAGAATCCTGCAGAAGAGAGGGTTTTAGCTCTAGGAAACAGGAGACACATAATCACCAGGACCTGGATCCATCTTGCTTAAGCAGAATGAGTAGAAAGTAGGAAAAAAGAGAATGGAAAAGGAAAGGAAGAAGAAGAAAAGGAGAAGAAAAGAAAGGGAGAAAAAGAGAAGAAAAAAGAGAGGAGGGCAGAAAAGGGGAGAGATTTTCCTCCAGAAAGGTGAGTTTACAAGAGCTCTGACAAGAAATAGTTTTCCAGAATCTGTTGGAGAGAGGACTAGGGGGCATATGACTTCCAGGATGCTAATTGCACTAATCTTAAACAAGGACAGTGGGAAACAGAGATCAAAATAGATCAGGTAAAATGTTCACTATTCCAAAATACCAGCCAGAGTTTCCTGGGGTTCAACTTATTTATTCCCTGTGAAGGAATGTGGAATGAACCTTTCTTTTCAAAAGGAAAAGATCACTTGACCTCTAAGGAAAGTCCTTTAGTAGCCTGGACCCAGAGAGGCAGAGAAGCTCACTGAAGTAGTCTCAGTTTTTCCCCCCAAGTTTGCTCACTACATTTAAAAACCATTAAGCTGGAACCATGTGGTTCAAATCTCCAGGTGCCTATGCTCTTCGGGAGCTCACTTCTCAGACCTTGGATGGCATAATGGAATTCCAAACCTGCTTTTTGTGGGTCACTTTTGGATGCTTTCCAGGGCAGATGATGAGATATAGCAATCCATCTACACTGTTCCTCCTTCTAAGAATATGGTGAGGGGAAGCTGGGTGGTACAGTAGATGGAGTACTTGCCCTAGAGTCAGAAGGACCTGAATTGAAATCCATCTTCAGACACTTACTAGCTGTGTAACCTGGACAAGTCACTTAACTTAAATTGCCTCCAACAAATATGACATTTTTCCTCCACATAGGTAATAATACCTCTAATATGTAGAGCAATTTTAATATTTTTAAACTTTATTTGACCCAC
The DNA here is from genome assembly GCF_902635505.1 of Sarcophilus harrisii. Classification (NCBI taxonomy): domain Eukaryota; kingdom Metazoa; phylum Chordata; class Mammalia; order Dasyuromorphia; family Dasyuridae; genus Sarcophilus; species Sarcophilus harrisii. Next base: position 493,929,980 of record NC_045428.1, read on the forward strand.
ACTATAACTTTAAGAGAATAGAATCATAGATTTTGATATGGAAGATGACCTTAGAGGCCATCTAATACAACCTTTCATTTTACAGACAAGAAAACTGAAGTCCATAGTGTAAATGAATCACCTAAACTTATACAGATATTGTCACAAAGTCATTATTTGCAATCAACTCTTCCAACTCTGAATCTAGTACTCTCTCCATTGTACCTTAAAGTCTCAATATGAGGTCAGATGTTGTTTTCTTCATTTTTCAGATGAGGAAATAAATCCAGAAGAATTGAATCCAAAGGTTTCCCAGGCAATCAATGGCCAAGTTAAAAATGGAACCCAAATTTCCTGATTTTCAATCTAGCAATCTTCCTGTCTACCAAACCATACTGTGGTTTTTGTTACATTAGTATCATGTGTCTAAGTTTTAGGCATCAGATCATCTCTAAAATAGGTAAACTCCTCTCTCCTGAACCCATGATTTATCTTTCTAAGAGTCTACAGCATCTGACTTGCACATGTAGGTAAAATAAGTTACTGTTTTTACCTGTTTTAAGATGCATTCTAATAGATGAAATTCAACCTACATGGCCAGAATTGCTCAAAAGCAGTTGTAGAAAATAATCAGATAATAATACAACCAGAGAAGGTCAAACCAATCTTGATGACAAAGGGAATTTGATGATATGCAGATAGGAAACCTCTATTCCAAGAAATTTGGATGAGAAATAGTTATTCTAATTTAAAGCAGGCCTTGGGTTCCTTTATTTGCATGCCACTTATCCCCTCCTCTTTCTTTCCCAGAAATGGTGGTATTTCTGAGAAAGAAAAGTCATTACTATTCTTTCTCTCTCTCTTTCTCTCTCTCAGTCTCTCTCTCTCTCTCTCTCTCTCTCTCTCTCTCTCTCTCTCTCTCTCTCTCTCTCTCTCTCTCTCTCTCTCTCTCTCTCTTTCTCTCTCTGTGTGTGTCTATATGTCTCTGTCTGTGTCTCTTTGACTTAGTACAAGAAAAAAATGAGGGCCTTTACTAATATGATAGCTAGGTGATTGGAAAAAAGAGCATATATAAGAGGTATTGTGGAGAGAGAAATGACAAAATTTGACAACTGAATGGATATGGTTGTGAAACAGAGTTGAGAAATAAAAGACAGTACCAAGATTTCAAGTATACCTGGGTATACCTTTACCTGGGTAAGAACCAGAACACAGACAAGGAAGATACTGATCAGAACTTTCCCTGAATTACACAACCTTGGAAGCATTAAAAATGTGTATAAGCCCCCAGACCAAGCTGTGAAAGCAACAAAAACCATAAAAGTCAGAAATCCAGTATAAACATTTCTACTGCTTCAAGAGATAAGCAGAACTCAACTCTTATAGAAGGTCCAAAGTCAAAAAAAAAAAAAAAAAGCTAGAAAAATAAGCAATCCAGCTACTCTGACAACAAGAAAACTCAAAATTCAAACTCAAAGACAATAACTTGAAAATGTCTAAGCAAAACATAAAAGAAAAATAGATTGAGCTTAATTCCAATAAGAATTCCTAAAAGAGTTAAAGAAAGAAGAAAAAAGAACAAAACAATGATTTTTAAAAATTAACAACATTAGAGGGAAAATTTTGAAAGTAAATAAAAGCAATTTAAGGAAAAACATGAAAGGAAAATAAATAACTTAAAGAGGCACAAAAAATACTAAAGAAAATAATTCCTTAAAATCAGATTTGGCCAAGTGGTAAAAAAGGTACAAAATTTTACTGAAGAAAATAACTCCTTAAAAATTTGAATTGGAAATTAATGATTCCATGAGGCATAAACAAAGTTTAAAATCTGAAAAAAAGAAGGAAATGTGAAATACCTCATAAGAAAAACTGACCTGAAAAATAGATTGAAAAGGGATAATTTAAGAATATTGAACTACTATGAAAACCATGATTGAATTGCCCACTAGGCAGTTGTTGATGTAAGACTAAATCTCAAAAGAGAGACTAGGGCTAGATATATCAGTCTGAACATTCTGATATTAAATGAATAGAATAAAAACAGCAAGCAAAATTATACAAATTATGACTATCCTGCTCTAGAATCTTCACTGCCTCCCTATTGCCTCAAAGATAAAATATGAACTTTTTTGGTATTTGAAGACCTGCACAATTTAGCTCCACTCCACCTTTACAGAACTTCTGTGCATTAGTCCCCTTCATGCACTCTTATGTTCCAGTGAGCTTGCCTAGTAACTATTGCTCAAAAGCAATATCCCACCCTCCTGCTTCTGTGCTTTTTTATAAGCTCAGTCTCATGTTGGCATATCTCACATCTGAATAGAAATGATAATTTAATTAAAACTATGGGAGTTGATGAGGTCATCAAGTAAGAGTGTAGGAGATGGAAGAAGATTTAGTACAGAGTCTTGGGGTCCATTCAATTAGAGGGCAAAATATGGATGATGATCCACCAAAGAAGCTTAAGAGAAAGGTAAGTAGGAGGGAAAAGAAGGAAAGCAGTCTCCCAACCCAAAGGAAAGAGAATGTAGAAAGAAACAATTTTCATTAATATTAATGCTGCAGAGAAGTCAAAAAGAATAAGGATGAAGAAAAAGGCATCAGATTTGTTGATTAAGGATCTTTGGAAATGTTGCAGAATGAAGTTTTAGTTCACAAATGAGATAAGACTGAAATGAGATTAGAAGTCAGATTTCAAAAGGGGAGAAAGGGAGGTAGCTAGGTGGAAGAGTGGCTAGAGTACTGAATCTGTTGTCAGGAAGGGATGCATTAACCCTAGGCACTTATTAATTGTGTGATGCAAATTTTCTATTTCTATGAGCCTCTGAATGGGGGAGAGGGAGAAGTATTCCACTAGAGGAAACAACAGCTCCTTTTTGTATACTGATTTAAGGTGTCTTCCTATTCTAATGCCTTATCAAGGTGGGGAGGTATCCCTGGATTCATCCTAGAAGCATTTCCTCAAAACTATCTTGGATGTACAGAACATAATACAATTATCCTTATCTTATAAATGGGAAAACTGAAGACTAGAGAAGGAAAATGACTTTTTACAGTCATACACACAAATGTCAGTATCAGGCTTTCAGCATCCTGACTTTTCCAACTCTGGCATAATGTCAGGAACAATGTATTTGTGATATGGTGGAATCCATAGGTTTGAAGCAGAGGGCATTATGATGAGCAACAGTGAGGTACAAGTTGTAAAGAACTCCTATTGGGGTAAGATAATGCTGGGCCTTGACAGCGAGATATAGGAATTTGGGCTTTATTCTGCAGGCAATGTTTTGAAGGACCTTAAGCAGAGAAATAAAATAAAGTAAACAGTATTTTAGGAGGATTAGAGTGGCAAACGTATATAGGCTGAATTAAAAAGAATAGGAAAAAAGAGGTAAGAAGATCAACAAAACTATTGCAGAAATCCAAATATCAGGGACAAAGACCTAAATCATCTGGGAAAAAATACTGGGAATGGAGAGGGAAAAGAGAATCAGGGATATATTTCAAATAAGGAAACTGAACTTTTCTCAAATACCCCAGATCACTCAACTCTGGCTTCTTTTCCCTAATTTTCTTAGTAGGAGAAAGAAATAACCATTTATTAAATATCTACTATTTGCTAAGGGGGAGGGCAGCTAGGCCCGCAATAGATAGAACATGGGCTTAGAATCAAAAAGATTTATGTTTCTGAGTTCAAACCAGACACTTATTAGCTGTGTGACCCAGGGAAAGTCAATTAACCCTGTCTACCTCAGTTTACTCATCTATAAAATGGATTAAAGAAGGAAATGGCAAACTACTCCAGTGTCTATGCCAAGAAAGAGGTTATGAAAATTCAGATAAGACTGAAATAAAAGCAATAAGTGTGCCAAAAAATTTTTAAAGTATTATCTCATTTGATACCTTTATGTCCCTGGAAACATTATGTCCCTGGAAAATAGGTGCTAGGTTCATTATTTTACAGTTGAGAAAACTCAGCCAGTCTGAGGTTAATGACTTGCCCAGGGTCACATAGCTAGAGAGTGTTTGAGGCAGAATTTAAATGCAAGTCTTTCAGACTCTAGGTTCAGTGCTCTCTCCACTGTACCACTCGCTACCTAGTAAGGGCAATGCTATTTTGTTAGTCAACCAAGCTAAAAATTTCAAAATTACCTTTGGTCCCTTGTATTTCATTGTTCTCCATCTTCAACTCATATTTTTGTAAGAGCTGTCTATCTGACTATTCTCCTAAACGAGAATATATTCCACTACCACCATCAACAATCCCCACCTCCTCCCAATTGCTACTGTCAGATAAATCTTCCTAAGGCATAGCTCTAATCACATTATTCCACTTATCAAAAGCCTCTATTGATTTCCCCATTGCCTACCAAATAAAATCTAAATTCTTTAGCTTGGGATGCAAGTCTCTCTAGAATTCAAAAATTCATTCAACAAATATATATTAATCACATACTTTGTGCAAAGCACTGTGCTAGATACTGGAGGAGATACAAAGTTTACATGCCCTCTTGCCTTCATGGAGATTATAGTCTAGTTAAGCTAAGAGGGAAGAGGATTCTACATATATTTATATCTATACTTATCTTCATCCAAGGAGAGCAATTTACACCTCACTTAATCCTAGTTTTCCTCTTTTCCTAATTCTCAAATGTATATTTTAAAGGGGATAAAACAGGATTAAAGAAGGCACAAGGTGAACCAATCAATATAGGCATAAAGATGCAGATTTGAGTCATCAATTAATCAATTAATATTTAGTAAATAGCAAGATTTAGTAATCGCTATCATTCAGTTATGTTCAGCTCTCCATGACTCCATTCTAGCGTTTTCTTGGCTAAGATACTGGAGTGGTTTGTCTTTCATCTTCCAACTCATTTTACAGATGAAAAGTTAAGGTAAGCGGAAGGGGGAGAGGGGGAGGGAAGGGGGTTAAATGACTCGGCCAGGGTCATACAGCAGTATGCCTTTGAATTAGATTTGAACTCTTCCTTATTCCAAGTCCAATGCTCTATCTACTTTACCATTTGCTATGAATGAGCCAATCACTGGGCTGAGTCTAGAGTTAACAAAAACAAAAGAGCAGTTCCTGTCCTCCAAAAGATTACATTTTATAGGGGAAACAAGAGAGAAAGAGAAAGAGAAAAAGAGAGAGACAGAGAGACAGACAGACAGAGAGAGGGAGAGAGAGAGAGGGAGAGAGAGAGAGAGAGAGAGAGAGAGAGAGAGAGAGAGAGAGAGAAAAGCAGAGAGAGAGAAAAGCAGAGAGAGAGAAACAGACACAGACCCAGAGACACACAGAGAGAAACAGAGAGACAGAGACAGAAAGAGGGAGAGACAGAGACAGAGAGAGATTTACAAAATATATAGAAAATTAGTGTAGTTATCTCCCTAAAGTTGAGGATTAAAGCCATGAAAATAGAGAGGTTAGTAACTGAATGAACGTGGAAGAAAAATCAGATGATATGACAGAGTCTTGGGATACTGAAAGTCATACTATATATTGATCCTCCAAAGGAACTAGGGATGTTTAGCCTACAGAAGTGACACATAATATTTTACTTCAAATATTTGAAAGGCTTCCATTTGGAAGAAGAATTAGCCTTGTTCCCCTTGGGTCCAGAAAACAGAATAAAGACAATGAGTGAAACTTGTATGCAGGCAAATTTAGGTTTAATGTAAAGGAAAATATCCTAAGTAGAACTATAAAAAAATGGGATGTGCTATAGCAAGAAGGAATGAATTACCTCTAACTAGAGGTCTCCAACAACAGCAACACACACATAAAAAATGGATAACCAACCATTTCTTGAGATGATATAGGAGAAATCTGTGATCAGAGACAATCAGACTGGATGCCCTTTGAGATTCCTTTGAAATCTAAGATTCTGTGACATCTATTTAAAAGGCAGGAAGAAAAAGAAGTCAAACAAACAAACAAACAAAAAACAGCATAATCAGATACGTAGAAGAACTGGAGAAGTCAATGTCATGGGAAGCCAAGAAAGTCACTTGAAAGAATTGATAGTATCAAATGCTATAAAGACAAACTGGAAATTGAGTACTTGGAAAGGGCCCTTGAAGTTGTTCTCTGTTGACTTTGAGAGAATCGTTTCAGTAGAATAATGAAAGTGGAAGCCAAGTTGCAGATGAATAAAAGGGACATGGTTAGGGAGTGGAGGCATTGGGTATTGACCACATGTTTTAGGAATTGGACACTGAAATCCATTCATTAAATCTGTCAAACAATGATTAAACTCTTACTATATTATATATCAGGTGCCAAGCTAGGCACTAGGGAAACAATGAAAAACAAAAGACACCTTCTGCTCTCTGGGAACTCACTGTCTAAAGGGGTGAAGAGACTATGCACAAAAGCATGCATGCATATGTATATAGATGGGGTATATATGTTATAAATATGTACATATAAATTATATATATATATATATGTATATACACACCTGATAAGTGGTGATAATTAACAAAGAGAAGATTCAAATTATGAGGAATCAAGAAAGGCTTCTTGTAGAAAGTAGGATTTTTAGCTTGGACCTGAAGGAAACCAGGGAATCTAGATTAGCAGGGAGAAAATTCTAAGCATGGGGGACAGCTAATGGAAATGCCCAGAGTTGAGAGATGGAGTGTTTTATTTTAGAACAACAAGGAAATTGAAGTCACTAAGTCATGAAATATATGGTATAAAAGATAAACTATTATAAGTATAAAATATATAATTTGTAAAATATAATAAAAAACATAAAGTATGAAAAGATGGAAAGACAGTAGGGAGAGCAAGGTTATGAACGACTTTGAACACCAAAGACTGAGGTGATAGGAAACTACTGGAGTTTATTGAATAGGAAGGACAGGAGGTGACATGGTCAGTCTGTCTGATTAGTTTGACAGCTGAGTAAAGGATGAACTAGAGTGGGGAGAGATTTGAGGCAGAAAGATCAACCAACAGGTTATTGCCAGGAATGAGTTGAAAATCTACACGATGGTGGCAATGTCAGAGGAAAACAGTAGAGATATTATGAAGGTAAAAATCAATAGGCCTTGACAACAGATTGGATGGGAGTGGGGAGAGGAAAGATTTGAAAATGGCACCTAGGTTGCAAGACTAAGTGACAAGGATGTTGATAATACCTTTAGTAATAATAAGGAAGTTTGGAAGAGAGGAAGATTTGGGGTGAAAAAAAGGAAATCATCAAAGGACATGTGTGTGTGTGTGTGTATGTGTGTGTGTGTGTGTATGAGAGAGAGAGATTCAGACAATTAGAGACAGAAAGGAAAGAAAGAAAAAAGACAAAGAAGGGAAAAAGAAAGAAGGGAAGGAAGGAAGGAAGGAAGGAAGGAAGGAAGGAAGGAAGGAAGGAAGGAAGCAAAGAAAGGAAGAAAGGAGGGAAGAAGGAAGGGAGGGAAGGAGAGAGAGAAGGAGGGAGGAAAGGAGGAAGAGAAGAAGGGAGGGAGGGAAGGAAGGAGGAAGAGAAGAAGGGGGAAGACCTAGAGAAGAGAAAGAGAGGGAAGGAGGGAGGAAGGGAGAAAGAAAAGAGAAAGAAAGAAAGGAAGAAGGGGAAAAAAGAAAGCTTTCCAAACTGCCATAAGTCACTACTTCCTAAGGATGTTAGGGATAAGAGGCTCAGAAGAAAAAATTTCAGATTTGTGCAAACCACTATGCTACATTGGAAAGAATATTGACTGGAGTCAAAGGATCTGGGTTCAAATTTCACTTCTATTAAGAAGACTAAAAAATAAGAAAAAGCCTGTTTATAAAGAGTACCATATGAAGAGTTTATTGAGTAGAGAAGTTACATGGTCAGACCTCTGCTTTAGGAAGATCATTTTAGCAGTTAACTAGGTAGACTAGACTGGGGAGAGATTTGAGGCAAAGGAGATTAATCAGCAAACTATGGCAATAGCCTAAGCATGACATGATGAGGGCTTCACTAGGTGACAGCTATCTGAGGGGGGAGAGGAGATATATTGGAGAGATATCATCAGGGTAGAAATGACTTGGCAATAGATTGGAACGAGTGAGTGGGGTGAGTGAGGGATGGAGAATGGCACTTAGGTTGCAAGTCTGGGAGGATAATAGCCCTCTTAACATCCATAGGAGAGTTTGAAAGAGGTGGAGAGTTTAGAGGGAAAAAAATGATGAATCCTATTTTGGACAAGTTGACTTTGAGATGCCTAATCTGATGCCAAGTCTAGGGCTCTATCCATTATACTATGTCAGTTACCTCAGAACTATTCTGTGAAGTATTGAGAACAAATTTTTAATCTATTTTTTACTGATGAGCAACAGACCCAGATGTCTCTTACTTTCTTATACTTTTAAGAAAATAGATTTGTCTGAGTCACTCCTCATTTTCTTATACTTTCAGTAAATACAATAGACCACAATGAAAAATCTATTTTAAAGTGGGCACAGTCTTAATTGGTAAAGTTAGTTATTCAGCTAGCAAGAGCCTGTTCTTGTTCATTCACATCTGACTCTTTGTGATCCCACCAGCAGAGATACTGGAGAGATTTGCCATTTCCTTGTCCATCCCATTTTACAGTTGAGGAAACTGAGGCAAACAGGGTAAAGTGGTTTGCCCAGAGTCACACAGCTAGGAAGTGCCTGAGGCCAGATTTGAATTCAGGAAGTCTTCCTGACAGCAGGACCTCTGTTCACTTTGCCATTTAGCTGCCCAGCAAGTGTGAGACAGAGCTGGGTCTTAACCCCGATCTCCATTTCTATTATACCAAACTGCTTGACTTCCAGCCAGCACTTCCAAACTTTAAACTAGCTCATAACCTTGATTTGGTGAGGTGGATCAGATTGATGAGAACTCTCTGACCTCCCTGGACCCAGACAAATGTCTTCCTCAAGGTCAAACAAGACAGTCGCCCCTTCCCCCCCCCCCCTCAAGGAGAAGCTTGGCCTTTTAAATCAGAGAGCACTGAGGGTGGAAGGATCATCTCCAAAACACCCTCCAGGTGTTCTGGGGCTACCTGGTCTTGGGCCTGCTCTCAGAGCTGCCCCTTCCCATTCAGACCAGCACCTTCCCTTCCTCTGGCCTCTCCAAAAATCAATCCCGACATCTCCTTAAATCAAAGTCAGACACAATGAAAGGGTGGTGGGGAATTTTGTTTACTGATCCTGGCATCTAATTAAAATTAGCTGATGGTTCTTCTAGTAGGTTTTTGTTCTGACTATTTTAAGCGCGGGCGGCTGGATCAGTGCAGCCCCTAGTAAGCTGTCAAATCAAATTTTCAAAAGCAAATTGCTTTTATAATTAATTTAATTATTATTACGGCTCCCAGTTTTGTGTTGCCTTAATGAACACAATCAGGTTTCACCCTCCGGTTCTCGCCCTCCTCCCCCTTCCCTTCTCCTCACCCCCCCTTCCCAGACCCACCTCCCACCTCCCCAACCCAAGCTGGGCAAATGGAGGGGAAAGGAGGAAAACAGATACGCACTATGCGCCCACCCACCTCCTCCCCTCGACCGTCTCCCGCACCCTGCGAGTGAGTAATTAAAGTTCTGATTGTTGTCTCCGGCTAAATGGTACATGTTTTAATTACCCCTGGAGCTTGCCCGTGCATCCTCACCCCCTTCCCCCCGCCCGGCACACACACACACACCCACTCCACGCTCTGAGCACTGGCATGTGCGCGAGTGAGTGTGAGTGTGCGCTGACAATGACAGCGGCCTGTCTGTCACAGCGGGCGACGCCTTCGCTGGGGAACTAACTGCCAGTTACTAGGGAAACGGGCAGGGAGGCAGCTGGGTCAGGCTGGGAGGGTGGCAATAGGCAGGAGTCGACATTTCAGCCTTCTCCATGTATCTCAAACCCCCTCCCCTGCTAGCCAAAACCTCTGGCACCTTAGAAGTGAGGTCTGGGGGTAAGAGTAAACAAAAGGAGGTAGGTAGTGTCCCCATGTCCCATCCTCCATTTAATAAACGGCTTTTCTCTCACATCCATGAACTGTCCCCCTGACCGGTAATAAAAGTGGGGAGGAAGAGAATCCTATAGTGACCCTAGATAGAAAGTCTTCTCTGCTTGTTTCTGTTCCCCTCTTTCTTTCTTGTCTGTCTCTTCTTTCTCTATGCTCTATTTTCTTTCCTCCCCTCTTTCCTACCTTTTCCCCTTCCTTCCCTCCTTTCTTTCTTTTTTTCCTCTTTCCCTCTCCATTTTTCTCTTAATCTTCCTATCTTGTTTTCTCTTATTCTCCCTCTGTTCCTATAGTCTCTTTTTTAAAAAAAATCTTTTTCAGTTCCTCTCTTTTATCCTATCGCTCTAATTCCATTTCTGTGATTTCCTTTCTCCCTCTCCCTCCCAGTTTTGTTATCTATAATTCTCTGCCTTGTAAATAACACTTTATCTTTCTTTCTTTCTTTCTTTCTTTCTTTCTTTCTTTCTTTCTCTCTCTCTCTCTCTCTCTCTCTCTCTCTCTCTCTCACTCTCACTCTCTCTCACAGTTTTCTTATATGTTTCTCTTCCTCAGTTTTCTTTTTTCCTTTCATTCAATCAATCTCTTTTTCTCCTTCCCAATTTATTTCTCTGCTTCTGGGAGTCTTTTATTTTTATCTCTGTTTCTTCCCCTTTCCCCTTATACCTTCTATTTTTCCCTCTCTCTGCTTCTTTCAGACTGTCATTGCTCCTATTTCCGATGTCATCCTTGCAGAACTGCTTGAAAAAAGACACAGGGAGTCTTCCTGGACAAGAGACGGAGCTGACATAACCACCATTCATTCTATCAGCACAACTCCCAAATCACTACAAATTGCTATGAGCCCTTGATGACTTTCTGTGGCTGCTGTGAAGGGAACCTGGGTCAATGATGAGTACAGAGGCAGAGAACTGGGTGTTTCTGTTCATGGAGTTTTAGAATGAATCTGGGTGTATATAGGTATATATGTGGGATATAGGGTTCATTGGGGCTGACTTAACCAACTGGCCACCAGTATCTCTGAAACAGCAGCTTGAAACTAAGAAGAAAATGGCAGAATTACTGAGTAGAGAAGAGTAACGATTAGAAGGCCATTGAGGAGTCATTCAGTTAACTAGTAGTTAAACATCTACTTACTATGTGTCAGATACTGTCCTAAACACTAGGGATACACATGAAGGTAAATGATCATCATACCTTACCAGGAATTCACAATCTCTCTTGGGAATGGGGGAAAGGGAGATGACAACATTCAAACTACTATGTATTAATATAGTTTAACATATTTAATGTATTGGACTACCTGCCATCTAGGGGAGGGGGTGAGGGGAAGGAGGGGAAAATTTGGAACAGAAGGTTTTTTTCAGGGTAATTTGTTGAAAAATTACGCATGCACATGTTCTGTAAATAAAAAGCTTTAATAAATTTTTAAGTCTATGTATTAAGATATAGATTGGATAAAATGGAGATAACCAACTAAGAGAGCTCAACTGAATCTTCAACTTCTCATCAGACGTATTAAACTCAATATCTTGAACTCAACAGTAATGTATTTGAGAAAGGAGATATGGGGGGAAGATAATGAATTCTGTTTTAGATATCCCAGAGTTTAAGATGTCTATAGGACATTGAGTTCAAGATGTCCGATGAGAAGTTGAAGAATCAAGACAATCTGAGACTCGTCTGCATAAAGAGGATAATTAAATTCATGGGTATTGATGAGAAACAGTATAGAGGGAGAAGAGAAGAGAGCTCAGGATAGAGTCTTAGAGGACAATGGTTAGTGGGTTAGTGGATATGATATGGATGAAGATCCAGCAAAGCAGACCTAGAAAAAGGAGTCATATAGGTGATTAAAAAAAAAAAAAAAAAAAAAAAAACAACAGGAGAGAGCAGTATCACAGAGAAGAGAGTTTCAAGGAGAAGTGAGAGATCCACAATAACAAGGGTTATCAAGATGGATGAATATTGAAAAAAATTAGATTTACAATTTAGAAATCACTAATGGGGAAAGATTTTGGTTGAATTTTGAGGGCAGAAGTCAGAGTGCAAAAACGTAAGAAAATGCCAGGAAGTTGAAGCATCTACTGAAGATAGCCTTCTCAAGGTTTGAAGATATAGAAGAGACACAAAATACAAACAATAGTTCACAAAGAGGGCAGAACAAGTGATCAGATCAAGGCAGATTAAGTTTTTTTTGAGGATGAGGGAGACATAGGCATGTTTGCAAGCAGTAGAGAAGCAGCCAGGAGATAAGAAACTATGCAGTTAGAAAGTAGGGATGGGGGTAGCAAGGTGGTACAGTGGATAGAGCACTAGCCCTGAAGTCAGGAGAATCTAAATTCAAATTTGATCTCAGACACTTAACACGTCCTAGCTGTGTGACCCTGGGCAAGTCACTTAACCTCAATTGCCTCAGGAAAAAAAAAGTAGGGATGATAGAAAAAAACAAGGAAAGAACTTTTCTTAAGTACCTATTAAGTGCCAGGCACTGTGCTAAATGCTTTACAAAGATTATCTCATTTAATCCTCAAAACAACCCTGGAATGAAGATGTTTTTATTAATTTACATTTGACAATGGAGGCAAACAGGAGTAAAGTTATTTGCTTAGAATCACACATCTAGGAAGTGTGTGAAATGTAGGGGTGATGACCTGGGAAAGGATTTTGAGAGTTGGAAGGACTGAAGGTTGAAATGAGAAAAAAGAATAGGGTTGAAAGCTCCAGAGCAGAGGGTGGAGTGGAATAATGATAGATTATAATCAGAAAAGGGAATTTCAGAGTTTACGAAGATGGACGTGGAACACTTGTGAGTGATGGCAAGAACAAGGGTATGATCATCTCTGTATGTGGTTGTAGTAAGTTGAGGGATTGGGAGGTCAGGTTGGAATAATGAATAGATTGAGGAATTAGGTGGTTGAAAGAGTAGCAATATTGAAGTCCCCCAATGAAAAGGGCAAGAACTGGGGAGGAGAGAAAGATGATGACTTGTGCACTAAACTCACTGAGGAAGAAAGGAGAGTGTCCCAGAGATCTGTTGACATTAGTCACTAAAATCTTGATTGATCTTGATAAATATGGATTAATGAATCTCAGAGAAAGTTAGGCTATTGGATGATGGTGACAGAAAGAAAACCTGGAAGTGACAATGGAGAGAAGACAATACAAATCCTTTTCTCGTACCAGTAAATCAGATTATGAACAAAAATAACCAGTTCTGGAAAGGATAGCTGGAGATGTGCCATCAAAGGGAGCCAGATCTCATAGAGTACAAGATGATAGAGGAAGTGAGAAAGGAAAAAATTAAAGATGAAATCTAGCTCATTACCAGTGAAGTAGGAATTCCAGAAAACACAGTGGAAAGGGGTAGGTGGCATTAGAGTGGAAGGTTGAAGGATTGGCTTGAAAGTAGATGGGAATAAGAGACAGTGGGAAATGACAAATGGAGTTTGAAAAATAGCAAATAGGGGTTCAAAATCACTGAGGGGAGATAGATATGGTGGTGTGAAAGTATGCTCATCACTGAAGAGTGAGGGGAAATGCCTTGGAAATCATTAAGGCAGGACAAAAGCGATTAAAGCATTCTTGAGTGAAGAGGCACAATGGCTGGCATGTGACCAAAGGAAGGGGAACAGAAATGAGAAACAGAAAAGAAAAGAAAATGAGGGTATGATTACTGAGGGCCTCAGAGAAGGGACTAGTTGTTCCTAATGGGAGACAGGGCCTACAATTGGCCAGTAGGTAGTAAGAAGTCCAGAGACTGGAAGATCTCTAAGTGGAGAAGAACAGATACTAGTGAGGCAAATATGGGCAGATGAGCAAAGACAAAAAGTATTCCCTGGGAAGCGGCAGAGATATGGAGGTTATTCCAAAAGTCATATCTGGGGTGAGCCTTGAAGGAAACTGGGATTATCAGGAGGCAAGGATGGCAAGGAGGAGGAAAAAGTAGTGATTTTCAAATAATTGAGAAGAGAAAGACGGGCTTATTTAGGGACATTTTGATATAAATGCATAGGATAAAAACAGCATCCAAAGTATTATGTGCATTATTACTCTCCTGCTTAAGAATTTTAATTGCTAATATATTTCCTCTAAGATAAAACACAAACTCCTTTGGTATTTGAGGGTCTGTACAATCTAGTTCCAATCCACTTTTTTATTATTATGGCTTTTTATTTACAAAATATATGCATGGGTAATTTTTCAGCATTGATCCTTGCAAAACCTTCTGTTCCAACTTTTCTCCTCCTTCCCCTCCCCCCCTCCCCTAGATGTCAGGTAGATCAATACATGTTAAATATGTTAAAGTATATGTTAAATACAATATATGTATACATATCCATACAGTTATTTTGCTGCACAAGAAAAATTGGACTTAGAAATAAGGTGAAATTAACCTGAGAAGGAAATAAAAAATGCAAGCGAACAAAAACAGAGGGATTGAAAATTCTATGTTGTGGTTCACATTCCTTTCCCAGAGTTCTTTTGCTGGGTTGGCTCATCTCATTGAGAAGAGAGCCATGTCCATCAGAATTGACCATCATATAGTATTGCTATTGAAGTATATAATGGTCTTCTGGTTCTGCTCATTTCACTCAACATCAGTTCATGTCTCTCCAGACCTTTCTGAAATCATCCTGCTGGTCATTTCTTACAGAACAATAATATTCCATAACATTCATATCCCACAATTTATTCAGCCATTCTCCAATTGATGGGCATCCACTCAGTTTCCAGTTTCTGGCCACTACAAAGAGACCTGCCACAAACATTCTTGCACATACAGGTCCCTTTCCCTTCTTTAGTATCTCTTTGGGGTATAAACCTAGTAGTAACACTGCTGGATCAAAGGGTATGAACAGTTTGATAACTTTTTTAGCATAATTCCAAATCGCTCTCCAGAATGGCTGGATGTATTCACAATTCCACCAACAATGTATCAGTGTCCCAATTTCCCCACATCCCCTCCAATGTTCCACATTATCTTTCCCTGTCATTCTAGCCAATCTGACAGGTATGTAGTGGTATCTCAGAGTTGTCTTAATTTGCATTTCTCTGGTTAATAATGAAGCATCTTTTCATATGGCTAGAAATAGTTTCAATTTCTTTATCTGAAAATTGTCTATTCATATCCATTGACCATTTATCAATTGGAGAATGGCTTAATTTCTTATAAATTAGAGTCAATTCTCTATATATTTTGGAAATGAGGTCCCAATCCACTTTTATAGAACTTTTATACATACACTATTTTGGTCCAGCCAACTAGGCTACTTCCTGTTTCTCAAATGTGATCATACTCCTATTTCTATGTCTTTTCACAAGCTGAACCCTGTTCTGATGCAAACTCTCCTCACTTCTGCCTCTTGAAATCCCTTGCTTCCTTCAAAGCTCACCCCAGATGCAACTTTTCATGGGAAACTCCTGATTCCCTATCTATACCATCACCAATTATTAATGGTTAAGAAAGGGAGGAGAAGTATTAGATAGTAGTTTAAAGGAATGTTAGGACTTGTGACCATTTTGTGATGACAGAGATTTGGGTATATTTGGAAGAAACATGGAGGAACATCTTGTGAGGGAGAAACTGGAAAGTTTCAAGGAGGGAACACAGTGATTGAGGATATGATGTTCAGGAGAAGACAGGAGTAGAAGGAATAAAATGCATCTGTTGAGAAACTGGTCTAGGCAAAGGGAAAGGTCAGCTCTTTATCAAAGGCTGATGGAAAAGAGAGATAAGGTCAGAGAATTTTGATATGAAGAGTATGGGAGAATAGGGGGGTTATGTCAAATGGCTAGAATTTCACTGTTTCTCCTACTGTGTTGAGGAAGTATAGTATAGTCAAAAAAAGAGACTAAGTTTCAAATACTTGCTCCCAAGGTTCTTAGCTTTGTGACAATAGGCAAACCATTTAACTACACAGAGACTGTTTTCTCTTGCTAAAAATGGCATAATAACATATATTATCTATCTCATAAGGTTGTTTAAGATGTGTTTTGTGAATTTTAAAATACTTTATGAATGTGGACTATTATCATACATAAGCCATTCTGCTTACTTTTTGTCTTGCTTCAAGGTACTTTCATCAGCTCCCAGAGTCTCCCAGATATTGGACCCTCTCTAGTTTTTTGTTTGTTTTTCTTAGGGCTTTCTTAATTTGCTTCCAGCCTGGCTCCTGCAGTCATAATCCAGAAGAACACCCACTACCTAGAAAGGCTCCTTGACTTTTAACATTGCCAACACCAGCCTTTAACCAGCTACCAATAACTAGCCAGCAATCCAGTCCAACTAAAAAAGCAAGATACCCTGAAGGGCCAAACCGTTGCCATTACCCCAATAACACCTTACCTCACACCCTGGTGGCTATAACTCAGAATTCTGTGCCCAAATATCCAAGGGAAAGCAGGGTCCCTTCCCTCAAAACTACTGGTCCTACTTCTAATCTAGTCTCCAAAGCCATCATACAAGGGAACAAACCTTGTACATATCTGACCTAGCACTTGCCTCTGCAGGTGCTCTAGCTGCACAGCCTCACCATCTACAATTATCAAAGGACCTGGGTGAAAAAAAAAGATCTCACCACCAAAAATCTTAATGTTGTCAAATAGTTCAACATCAGAAAAGAATATCATGTTATCAATAGAAATGACACTACAGAAGATAAATTGCCATTTTCTTTGCTGCTACATCCTAAGGACCACTGGGTTTTCCTATCTACCCTGAAGCTAAACTCTATGAGTTATTTATTAAAAACTGAGTTCTTTGAAAGCAGGGACTGTCTTTCCTTTCTACTTGTATCCCCATTGTTTGACACATAGTATATAATAAATGCTTTTTTATTATTCATTCACATTGGGAACAAGAAAAAAAGAAAAAAAAAACTTGGTGGTTTAGATCTCACTTGAAGTTGGTTCCTCAGATTGGGACCTGAACTTGGAAGACATTAACTTGAACCTTAATTCTCTTTCTTGTTTGGAATTTAGGGGAATAGAGGAAATATTTATATATAGCACCTGCTATGTGACAGGTGTTTTCCTAATGCTTTACAAATATCTCATTTGATCCTCCCAACAACCCCACACATGGTAACTACTGTTATCATTACAACTGAGGAAACTTGGAGACAAACAAAGGTTATGTTACCTGGCTAGGTGCAACCAACTAGTAAGTGCCTGAAGCTGGATTTGAACTTGGGTCCTCCTGCCTAAAGATCTAACATCTACACACTGTTCTGCTTAGCAATCTTTATAGTAAGACATTCAACCTCTCTGGCCTTCATTTTCCTCATTGATAAAATGAAGAATATTCTTTGAGGTCCCTCCAAGATCTAATAAAATATGCTTATCTTAGGGGCTTTGCAAGTGCCCAGCATATTCTATGTGAAAGATAAGAACAAAGAGCCTCATATTTATTATATGTCAACTCAGCTTCTTGGCTCCATTGCATCCATCAGTGAAAATTGAAATGGTTAATAGAAGGAGACAGGTGGTTCAGTGGATAGAACCACTGGATCTAGAGTTAGGAAGATGTGAGTTTCAAATGTGGCTTCTGGCTGTCACTTAATATCTGCTTCAGCTTCCTACATTGGTTAGTGTACTAACTAATAACTGCCTCATCTTCCCCATATGTAGAAAGGGGATAATACTAGTACTTGCCTCCCAGGGATAGTGTGAGAATAATATATTTGTGAAATGCTTTGCAAATTTGAAAGCATGATATAAATGCTAATATTCGTAATTCATATTTGAGCCTTAGTATAGCATAGTAGATAAGGAGCTGATATCAGACTGACCTAGGCAAATAACTTAACTTATCCTGATACTCGCAAGCTCCTTAAGCTTACTAGGCTATAGAGGAAGTGCCCAGCACTACTGGTAGACCAAGTTTTCTTATTGGGAGTTCCATACACCAATGAAATCACAAGCTGAGTGCAAAAAGAAACACTTCCCATGTGTCTAATACATTCCGTTTTATAAGTTCCTCATGGTAAACTAGAGAGTGCATTTATTTTCAAACTCATTTTATAAATAGATTGAGTGGACTTGTCCATAATCACACAATTGAAAAGTGGTCTGCTCTCTCCCTTTTTTGCTATTCTACTGGCTCTCAAAGGAAATCCTAGCAGATGTGAGTGTGTTTGTTGGGTGCAGGAATATTAGGAAGGGGATGTGCAAACTGTAAAGCAGGGCAGAATGTCCTTGCTTCTCCTGCCCTTTCCATCTTTGCCAAACTCTCTTACCAGTCTTATAATGGGACAATCTTCCCCCTCGATAATCAGGGTCTTGAAATTCCCTCTTGGGTTCTAGGATTATTGTGTTCACCATTCCTTCTGCCAGGGCTTCCAAGAAATAACACAACCCACCTCCCCAAGATGTTGGTGACCGACCCCATCAAGAGAATCTCCCAAAAAACCCAGGGTGTCCTTGGAATTGGGAACCTGACCGGGGCTGGGGGTCAGGACAACAGGGCTCAGTCCTGCATTTATTGCCACCTACACCAGCCTTAAAAATCCTAGGTAGGAAAATTTGGCATCCTCCAACACATCTTTCCATTGCCAGGTAAATGCTCTAGCCAAGCCATCTTTGTAGAGCAAGCCTGCCACCTGGTGTTAGTACTCTCCAACTACAGGCCTGGGTTCCTTCAGCTGATTTTAGTCCAGCTCCCTCTATGACCTCAGCTTTAACCTAAAGCTAGCTTGGAAGTATCTTTGCTTCCCTAATTCAGCAATTTACAAACGATGAAAAGTCCAAAGCAACAGTAATGAGACTGATCTGGGGCTGAATGAAGTGCAATCCTAGAGTCTTGTAAGCTCTAAGACCAGAGGGGAACGAACGAAAGGGGCTGGAGAAACCCTGATTCACATGAAAAGCATCTCAGGGGAGGCTGGAATGGGCAAGTTGGGGATATCTCCAAGGAACAGGCATCCCTCTTTCAGTTTCAGAGTCCGGCCTTTCCAAACTTATTTGCATGGATCCAGTGGCAAAGAATTGGAGGCACCTTGTAGAATTCTCCATTTGTATTCAATCAGGGAAGGAAGAGGATACATTTCTTGCCTAGTGATCCAGCTGGCATCTCACCAATTCTTTGGCATCCAGGTTTGTTTAAAGCTTTCCTACACCTAAAAATACTCTTTCCCCAAGCTTGTAACCCTATCCTCATGTTCCATCCCAGAACCTATTACCTTCTCTTCAGGGCTTGAGAACCACTGAGAAATAGGACTCTCAAAAGTTCAGAATAGACATTAGATCAAGAGTCAATCTTCCTGCCTTGGGTATATTCCTGGACCTCCATTTATTCACCATCCAGCAACAGAGACTTCTTGTTGTTCTTCAAATATGACATTCCCATCATTCCCATTGCCTTTTCAATGACTGTCCCCAACATCTAAAATGTTCTTCCCCATCATCTCCATCTCCTGCCTTCAGGTTTCATTCAAGACTGAACTCAAATCCCATCTTCCACAAGAAGCTTTTCCCATTCCCTTCCACTCCATTCCCCAGTGCGGACCCTCTTCTCCTGGATTACCTTCAATTAATCTTATATATACCTTGTTTACATATTATCTTCCTTATTAGACAGTAAGCTCCTTGAAGGTAATAATGGCTGTTGTTATTTCTTTGTATCCCCAACACTTAGCACAATGCCTGGCACATGGTAGGCTTGTTCACTGACCCACTGACTGGGTCTGGACTACCTATATAATACTCACTACATTGTACATCCTGTATGGCTTCTTGCCCAGAATCTCTAACCACTGTTCTCTCCCAACTCCTAACCCTGCCATGTTGCTTAGTTCCTTAAAAAAAAAGCAAGCTCAGTCAAATCTCTAGCCCCTCTAACCCCAGATAAAAGAAGCCAAGGAAACCCTTTTCCCCTGCCCTGATTGCCCACTAGGTTGGCTGCCCCTGCCATGATCCCCTCTCCTCCTTTGCGTGTGGACAGCCGCCTTCTTTTCCCTTTCTCCCTCCCCCCTGTCCCTGCAGCCAAGTCGTCGCCACCACCCTGGCTCTTTGGCCTGCTGTCTTATTAATTCCTAATTTCCAATTTGCAGGAAGAGAGAACCTTAAACCTCCATCTCGCCAGCCCTGCAATCACACAGATGATCCAAGTATCTTTGGACAGCCTTTAATTTATTTCCCAGCGCACGCAGGCACTGCTGAGAGACTTGATGGCACCAGCTTAAACATAATAAATTACTCAAGTACCAGAGATTAGTTAATAAAGCACCAGGCTCCCTCCTGGACCCTTCTGCTTTGGTTGGAGACACCAAATAGTCTTCCAAAGATGCCCTGTAAGAAGTTCAGGGGGAAAATTCAGGGGTATCCTCCCCTTCCTGCCCCATGAAAATTGAACAGCAGGCTTCACCCGGCTCCCTATTCCAACTAGGAAGAGTGTTTCTGGTTCACAATCTATTGGGAGAAGGAAGGGAGAAGAACCGAGGGATAAAGAATAGAGGCTGGCAGAATGACTTTGGGAATGGGAAAAGTTGGAAAAGTGGGGCTAAGGAAAGGGGTAAGAGCTGCTGAAACTCTCAGAAGAGAGCTAAGATATTTCCTTTAGCCCTGAGGGCTATAAGGGAAAGTGACCTGTATTTTGCCACATTGTCAAGTAGCTTCTGACTCCCTCTCCCTTAGGTGGGGTCAAAAGAAGTCTAAGATTGGAGATTGAAAAATCACCAATTTAAAGTTGAAAGGAACCTTTAAAAAGAGTGATCCAAGCCCCTCATTTTACTGGTGAGGAAACTGAGGTCCAGAAAAGGGAAATATTTTCCCAGGTTTGCACAGGCAGTGAGCAGCAAAACTAACTTCATTCTATTATTTCCCCAAAGTATTATCATACAGAAGGCACATCACCAGCCTCTAAGAATTGTACAGAAAAGAATGGCTTTGAGAAAAAGCACTAAGGAAAAAAGGCTATGGAGCACAGGTAGGATAACTGAAAGGAAACAATTGTGGAGACTCCTTTGTACATTTCAAGAACGAGTATCTCATCTCTTTCCTCTGATTTAAATGATATCCTGTAAGGAGGCAGGGGGCTGGACTAGTTGGCCACATAAGGTCTCATCCCAGATTGTGGTGCTCGAAATTTTCCTTAACACTTCAACAAATCAATTATTATTTTTGTGTGCACAAAGAGGAAGCACAATATATTGAATAGATTTAGAATCATGAAGATCTAAAGTTCAAATACTGTCTCTGACATTTACTAGTTACCTGATTCTGGACAAGCTATTTAACATCTCCCACTCTTTGTTTCTTTATCAGTAAAATTTAAGGAATTGAACAAGATGACTTCTGAATACCTTTCCAGGTCTAGGTATGGGATCCTATGAGGGGTCATGGGCCCATTTCCCAGAGATTAAAACCGAAGCCTATCAATCAGAAGGGACTTATCCACAGTTATTCAGCACCAAAGACAATTGGTTTTCCAGATTTTTCTTATGTTATCAGCTGTTTCTGAAATAAGTTTAGGTACATATGGAGGAATCAGGAGGGGATAAGGAGGGGACTAGTTTAAAAAAAAAAAAGACAAGCAATGGAGAAGTACCAACAAAAAATGAGGGTATTAGGAGGATCCACTTGAGAACATAACCTTGCCCATTTTCCGGACTTCACCTTTATACAACAAGGATTAAATAATCTTCAAATGTTCCTCTAGTTCTGCATCTATGATCCTATGAATGAATTTACTAGAGAAGTGAAATGTGGGAGAATTGACCACTTATCCAGCTTCCTCTAGCAGGAACAATCATCCTTATCAATACCTATCAGAAAATAGGGCCATTTTCCCCTGGCTCTTGCTCAGGAGCTGACAACAGGGGTTCTCCATCAATGGTGTGCTGCTTTTCTATACCACAACCCCTTTCTCTTCTGAGCCATAATCAGTAGCTGCTGGGGAGGATGTCTCTTCCCCTGACACCCCAGAATTACATTGGCTAGGGAGGGAAACAATCAAACATCCCTCTAACTTTTCAAGTCCCCAAGATTCTCCAGGATTCATTATACCATTACTGGTTATGCTCTTCCAAGTATGTTAGAATTTACCCCCTAGAGGGGATATATCTATGGACCATCTTACATAAAATACATAGAATTATCAAGGATCCCAAAACATTGAAATAAAAACGTATTTTTTCTCACTCAAGTTCTCAGACCTCCTAAATTCTATCCATCTACATTCTTGGACTAGAGTGTCTAGGATGTGTAGTAGGTATGGACAAGACTTGACTTTCATACAAATAGCACCTTTCTCTCAGAGGCATTAACCCCCACCTCAGAAGAGATCTCTTTGTAAAAACAAAAACAAAAATCCCCAAACAAACAAAACCTCCTGCTTATTCAAGTAGAGAAATTCCCCATGGGCAAAGCAAAGAATTCCCCAATGCAGTCCTTCTTCAGATTCATACTACAATAAAACCCCTCGTTTCCTCTCCCAGTCTTACCTTGGGTGACAGGCTTATTAACATTTATTATAATAAATTTGCATACTATGCCTTTGGTTCCACCTCTGAACTATCCCTTAAAGGCTACAAAACTATTGCAGAATGGAGAAAGTATACCAGTTGTCTGCCATCCCTTCTTAAGCAAACACTGTAAAACATTTTGTCCAAAATGTTTTTTGTTCATTTTTTTGGTTTAAAAAAATGAAAAGTCACTGGCCCAATTCTTTCTACCTTCCTTTCCTCCATACTCAACTCAGGTAATGCTGTTTCTAGGACAGTGGTAGGGATTAGTGCTTCTGATAGAAAGATGCCATTTGTATGAAAGCCAAGTCTTGTCCACATCTACCTATTCATCCTAGACACTCTAGTCCAGGGATGTTTGTGAATAAAATTCAGGGGTCTGAGAACTTGAATAAGAAAAAAATACACTTTTATTTCAACATATTTGAGTCCTTGATAATCCTATGTATTTTATGCATTTAAACACATTATTCTGAGAAGGGATTCGTAAGTTTTACCAGACTTCCAAACCAGACTTGTTTTGTCCATGAGACAAAAAACCCTGAAAGTTGGAAAAGACCTAAGGTTGGGAAACCTGATGTTGCAAGTTTGCTCTGACCTCACTGGCTCAATGCGCATCTCTGTGGAGAAACAAGGCAGTGCAGTGGATTGAATACAAAGCCTGGAGTCAGGAAAAGCTGAATTCAAATTCAGCCTCAGACACTTACTAGCTGCATGATCTTGAGCAAATCACTTAACCCTGCTTACCTCAGTTTCCTCAACTATAAAATAGGCCTAATAATAGTTTTTAACTCAGGGCTTTTGTGAAGATCAAATGAGAAAGTAAGATGCTTAGCATAGCACCTGACATGTAGTAGATGTTATATAAATGTTGATTCTCTTCTCCATTTATTCATCAGGAGTACTCTTATTTAATGCTATCAGGTTAAGCCCTGCCAGTTATGTTCCTATCCCTGTTAGCTTCCAGAGACTGAATAGTGATCAGGTTTCATTTAAGGGCAATGAGCTTTCACAAAGAAATATTTACTTCAAAGATAAAATATCTTAAGGTATTATAACTTAAAAGATATAACATTTCCTGCCAACACTTCAAAGCACACGCTTGAGAGCAGGATTGTTTTTTGCCTTACTTTGTTTCCCCAACATTTAGTATAATTCCTGGAACATCTCTTGTTCAATTGTGCTTTAGTCACATCCAAACTACTTGACCCAATTTAAGTTTTTCTTTGTAAAAATATTGGAGTGCTTTGTCTTTTTCTTCTGCAGTTCATTTTACAGATAAGGAAACTGAGGTAAACAGGGTTAAGTGACTTACCCAGTGTCATACAGCTAGTAAGTGTATGAGTCTGGATTTGAACTCAGGAAGATGAGTCTGATCCCAGATCCAATGTTCTATCCACTTTGCCACCCAGCTTGGAAGATATTAGGTGCTTATTAAATGCTAGTTAACAATGCAGACAAGATCAGAAGGGAAGCAATAAATTGAAAAATCATTTTTACATTTAAGGGTTCTGATAAAGGCCTCATTTTTAAAATAGATAGAGAATTGACTCAAATTTATAAGAATCCAAGCCATTCTCCAACTGATAAATGATCAAAGGATATGAACAGACAATTTTCAGAGGAAGAAATTAAAACTATTTCTAATCATATGAGAAGGTGCTCTAAATCATTATTGATAAGAGAAATGCAAATTAAGACAACTCTGAGATACCAATACACGCCTGTCAGATTGACTAAGATGACAGGAAAAAATAATGATGAATGTTGGAGGGGATGTGGGAAAACTGGAACACTGATACATTGTTGGTGGAGTTGAAAATGGATCCAGCCATTCTGGAGAGCAATTTGGAACTATGTTCAAAAAGTTATCATACTGTGCAAACCCTTTGACCCAGCAATGTTACTACTGGGCTTATATCCCAAAGAGATTTTAAAGAAGGGAAAGGGACCCATATGTGCAAAAATGTTTGTGGCAGGTCTCTTTGTAGTGGCCAGAAACTAGAAACTAAATGGATGTCCATCAATTGGAGAATGGTTGAATAAGTTGTGGTATATGAATGTTATGGAACATTATTGTTCTATAAGAAATGGATCAGCAGGATAATTTCAGAGAGGCCTGGAGAGACTTACATGAACTGATGCTGAGTGAAATGAGCAGAACCAGGAGATCATTGTACACGGCAACAAAAGATAATATGATGATTAATTCTGATGAACATGGCTCTTACCCAATCAAATGAGATAATTGATGCCAGTTCCAATGATCTTTGTGATGAAAAGAGCCATCTACACCCAGAGAGAGGTCTGTAGGAACTGAATGTGGACCACAACATAACATTTTCACTCTTTTTGTTGTTGTTTGCTTACATTTTGTTTTCTTACTCATTTACTTTCTTTTTTTAATCTGATTTTTCTTGTGCAGCAAGAGAATTATATAAATATGTTTATACATATTGGATTTAACATATATTTTAACGTTTAACATATATTGAATTGCTTGCCATCTAATGGAGGGGTTGGGGGTAAGGAGGAGAAAATCCAAAGCATAAGGCTATTCAAGGGTCAATGTTGTCAAATTACCCGTGCATATGTTTTGAAAATAAAAAGCTTTATTTTAAAAAATAAATGCTAGTTGACTGGCTGACTGACTCTCCATTATATTACTCCAGTCTCTTGAGAGAGTAATCTGTGCTTTAGCTCATCTTCTATATTGCATTGGTTCCATTACATTCAGATCCAAATGCAACATCAAATCTGGATGCATCCTTGTCTAATTTGGGCTATTTCCCAAAGGTCACTTTGGATATTTCTTATTTCTCTGGGCATCAGTGCTGGGATGGTTGCAAAACTTGGCTTGGACTCAGATTTCTGGGGGCTCGATTCCCTGATCTTTCATAACTCACAAAGTCAGAACATCTAAATTAATCTCTAAATACTAAGCAGGAAAAAATGAAGTCTGTTTCCCAGATCCACATGACCTTAGAAAGTCTCCCCTTGCAGCAGTATCTTTTACCATATGCCATCAGTGATGAAGTCAAACCAAGGAATGGTGGAAGAAGAGAAAATGGTCAAGATTATGGTGGCTAGTGCTTTTCTAAAGGCATTTCCTAATGCAGTTATATAGCCAATCAAAAAAGGCTTCACTAAACCATGAGCATAGTAGATAGGAACCACAGAATGTCAACTCATGATCCATAGCGACTCTAAGACATTTCCATTATTTCCCAGAAATATGTACCTCAGTCTCTCAATACTGGGAAATTCCATCAGAGGTGCTTTGCTCATATGTCAGGTTGAATAACATTGAGATGCGATTTGAGCCCAGCCACTGACTCATTATGTGCCTTTTTTGATCAATACACTTTTAATTTTCTGGCCCTCAGTTTTTTTTTTAAATTATAGCTTTTTATTTACAAAACATAAGCATGGGTAATTTTTTCAACATTGACCCTTGCAAAACTCTGTTCCAATTTTTCCCTCCTTCCCCCCACCCCCTCCCCAGATGGCAGGTGGTCCAATACATGTTAAACATGTTAAAATATATGTTAAATCCAATATATGTATACATATTTACACAGTTATCTTGCTGCACAAGAAAAATAAGATCTAGAAAGAAAAAAAACCTGAGAAGGAAAACAAAAATTAAGCAAACAATACCAGAAAGAGTGAAACTGCTATGTTTTGGTCCACACTCATTTCCCATAATTTTCTCTCTGGGTGTAGATGGCTGTCTTCATCACTGACCAATTGGAACTGGTTTGAATCATCTTATTCTTGAAGAGCGCCACAGAATTGATCATTGTACAGTCTTCTTGTTGCTGTGTACAATGATCTCCTGGTTCTGCTCATTTCACTTAGCATTAATTCATATAAGTCTCTCCAGAACTCTCTGAAATCATCCTGATTTCATCAGCCTGAAATCATCAGCCCTCAGTTTTTTAATCTGTCAAAAGAAGATATAGAACTAGATGACCTCAGAGATCCCTTCTAGTTCTAAATCCTAGCTCCTAGAGCACTAGACTTGATATCAGAACTACCAGAATTCAAATCCTGTCCCAACCATTACTAGCTGTGGTACCTTGGACAAGTTATTTAATGACTCTTAGCTGCAGTTTTCTTATCTGTGAAATGATGCAGAATGGCCAACTTAAAATCTTTGATTGTATGATCTTTATCCAGTCATAAAAATTCTTTGTTACCCATCTTGTCCTGAAAGAAGAGGTAAGAAAATATACCTCCTTTCCTTTAATGAAGCTGGAGTGAGGAATGGGAGCTTTTGGGTGTGAAACCTTGCATATATGGTCACACTTAGTTAATGGCATTAACCAGTTCTGCTGAACTGCTGAATTGTCTTTTCCTTCTCTTTTTAAGTTTTATTTTAGTGTGTTGTTTCTTGTTATTACAAGGGATAGTTGGCTGGGTAGGGGAAGTGTGGAATACATTCAGAAATGAGAATGATGCAAAACAAAAAGATATCAATCAAAAATTTTAGAATTCAATGGCATGGCAATTCTAAGAAAGAACGTTCATAAAGATGTTTGCAAACCTTGAAGTGGTACATAAATGTGAGTTATTGTTATTACAATACATCAAATTACTTAAGAACACTTGCAAAGTGACATCCGTAATGATATAGTGGAAAATGGTCTCCTTAAGTGCTGAGGGGCCAGACTAGAGGAATAATCAGTGTGGGGGCAGGGCAGAAGGGAGGGTGGGCAGCATGACACGGTAGAAAGGACACTGGATTTGGAACCAAAAGTCCTCTGCTTCAAGCAGTGGCTCCTCTTTTTATTAGCAGTGAGACCTTGAGTAAGCCACTTAACCTCTAAGAGTCAAATGAGAATACTTCCCAGGGCTATTGGGTAGGATAAGATAATGGATGTAATGTGCTTGGTAGCTGCAAAGCATTGTGTAAATGCCAACTATTATTAAGTAGGGAAGGCTTCTAAGAGGAAATAAGTTGGGGGTCAGCTTCTGGAGGAAATGGTTTGAAGAAGAATGGGGATGGAGGTGGGAGTGGGGAGCAATCAGTGCATTGAAGATGAATCCAAGCTTATTCCTTTTAACCTTGGCAGTGAGGTAGGTAGAGCTCTAGGCTGAGGCTACGAAGTGAGAGTATGTGTCAGTAACTGAGATCTTTCTGCCTAAGGAGGATGCTACATTGGGCACTAAACTTTTGTTCCCCTGCTCTCATCCCCTCCCTTGTCCTCTCGTTCCCTTCTGCTTCCCCAACCACATCCCTTTGGAGGTTTCAGTTTTTCTCCAAAATCCCAGACTACTCCAAAGCGCCAGGCTAGTGTGTAGCAGAAGAAAACAGGCAGTGAAGCTAACCTCAGAGATGCTACATCGGGGGTTTGCAGGCTATCTCACAGACCAGACCTCTTTTGCTCCATCAGAAACACAGTACCTTACTCATACATTAATTATGTGGGTTGCAAGTGGTGAAAGGAGGCTTCATGGAAGAGATAGGAAGTTAAATCAGGGTATTAAAAAAAACCCAGTAGAAGTTGGAAGGTACAGGTACTGAAGTAAACACAGTTTCTATTACAACTTGGATTCCCTGGGGACCTCCATAAACAACAGTTAGTAGAGTTTTTCTGTGGGATAAGGAATTAAGGGTAGTCATTTATGAAACAGTTGGGGAAGAGTTGAAGGGATTCAGAGAATCCTAAGGAAAAAAGTTGTTTCTAAAACAGAAAAGGAGGCAACCAACAATTCTGTCCATACCTCCCCAACTTCTACCAACAATCAACCAACAAGCGTTTTTTAATCTTTCATTATATGTCCATCACTGAGCTGAGAGCCAAAGAATGAAAGAAAAGGCAAAAATAGCTCCTGACTTCAAGAAGCTTGCATTCAAAAGAACATATAAATATATGAACATATAGGATAGATACAGCATAGGTGAAAATGATAATGGGATAGAACTAGATAAAAGATTTTTATCCATAGCCTGGAACTTGATAAAACATCTGAAAGCTTCTTATTAATCCCCTAATTTCATCTTCTAAGAACAGCTCTGATGACTCCAATCAATACTTCCATCTCTCTGTTCTTACCCATACAACATGTATTGCTTCTACCAATAGGATCATAGATTTCAAGCTGAAAAAGACCTTAGACTACCTTAAATCTAACCCCATCAATTTTCAGATGAGGTTTAGGATTTCTGCCCAAAGCCCTAGGCTACTACAGTGCCTTACCTAATTGATTCCAAACCGTTTCATATTATTCTCTAGTTGTTTCCAATCTTTAAGATCCAGCTCTCCATCCTGATTGTAAATTCCTTAAGGGCAGGTATTATTTTACCTCTAAAATATGACGTGTCCCTCTTTACCACTATCACCATGATAGCTAGCTTGAAGATTAACATTTAGTAAATATGTAATAAATACTTGGTGAATTGAATTAAAAGTCTACTAATGTTTTCAGAAGCCACAAGAGAATCACTACTCAAGGCACCCTGGGAAGAATATTCCCTTAAAGAACTGTGACCAACTCTTAGATACTACACCCAAAGGCATAAAGAAATACTAAATGATGCTACTGTCATCACTCAAGTTGTTTAGCACTGAAATTTCAGATTTGACCTCTAGCAAAGGACTTGACTGAGGCTTCAGATACTAGATTGAATACCAGAAGGAGACCAAGCCTTCAGATATCAGGCCTGACATACAACTAAAGGTATATATTCCACATGTGGGATATTATCTTGCTTATCTTCTGCCATGTTGCAGTGAAACTACTGTACTGGATGGGAGTTCAGTCCAATCCCTGGGAATCTAGATCTTTGGCCAAATCATTCTTCTACCACTATCCATGGCATCCTAATTTTTGGAAGGGGAACATCCTTACCATCATTATAGGATCATGGAAGATAGAGGCTCCAAGCAACTGTTACTTCTCTAGGAGATTAATGGCTAGCCACCTCGTACCACCTGACTCACTAATTTAGACTTTTTGAATGGAGTTATAGCCTCTGCCTCTGCCATCTATCTCTTACCTCTCATTTTATCCATTTCAACAGTAATCTTCCTCATTCTCTTTCCTCTTTGTCTAGGTCAACAGCTCTCCCTGTGACCTCCATTCTTTATCATCCTGTCCAAAAACTTTCCCTTAGTAATCATTTCCTCTTTGTCTGATCTTTAATCTCCCCCTGAACCCTGGTTTTTCCTTAAAAAACTCACTTGATCTTGCCATCCCTTCAAGCAATAATAAACTCTCCCAAAGCATCAGCTATGCTGTTGTCTATACTTTGTCAGAACTCATACTTCGTAATCCCTTGTAATTTATTTTCTGACATCTTCAGTCAAATGAAATTAATTTCTCCTAGATTATTTCGAAACCCTCCACTGTTAAATCTGATGACCCTTTCTCAGTTTTCTTCCTCCTTAATCCATCTGAAGCTGAACCATCCCCTCTTCCACAATACTCTCCTCTCTTGATTATTGGGACAATGCTTTCTCCTGATTCTACTTCTATTTGCCTGACTACTTCTCAATTTCCTTTACTAAATTATTGTCCATCCTCTCTTAAATATGGGTACCTTCCAAGGCTCTGGTATATTCCCCTGTTACTACTCTGTATTCTATTGGTGATCTCATGAACTCACTTGAATTCAGATGTCATATTTAAACAAATGACTCCCCAAACTCTATATATCTGGCTAGCATCTCTCTGTTGAGCTGTACCTGATATTCTATTGCCATTTTGAACTCAGCATAGCCAAAAGAAAACTTACCATCTTCCTTCCTAAATTTAAATTTTTCTCCAAGCTTCCTTCCTGTTGCTGAGGGTTCCTAACATCTTTGAGCCTACAACGTTGGAGGTGGTCTTGACTCTTTTCCTCTCATTGACTTTCCAGATCTAATCAATTATAAGTCTCTAGTTCTTCCTCCATGGTATTTATGCAACTCACACAATTGCATCCTAATTCAGGTCACATCACTTCTATCTTGAACTACTAATATAAATTTTGGACTACTAATATAATATAAAATTCCTAATTGCATTAGGAATTATCTAACTTATCTCTCTGCTTCTAATTTCTTCCTTCTCCAATCTATTTTCTACATAGCAAAATAATCTGAAAAGGGTTTGATTTCCACTTTAAAAATGTCAGTGATCCTTCATAGGATGAAATATGAGTTCTTTTGCTTAACTTTCTACATTGCAGCTCCTACCTGCCCTTCCTGTTTTACCTCATCCTATTTCTTTCATAAAGTCTACATTCCAATAAAATTAGACTATTATCCATGGAGTGAACTTGATATTCCATCTCTTGTTTCCATATATGGAAATAAGCTGCTCCCCCCAGTACTCTCCTCCCCAATTCCATGCCTATAATACTGTCCCTACTCATCTTGCCTCTCAGAATCTTCATCTTCCTTTAAGACTCAACTCAGATGCTACTACCCAGCAGGTTTTTAGTGTAGTCTTCCTTATACTATACTTATCTGAGTACCTAAGATGAGGGATAACTGATAATGTAGGTAGTCTCTACACTCTGCTAATATTCTCTCAAGGTCTGTGTCTCTTTAATGGAAAGGTATGAACAAAAGTCTTACACGGGTAGGCAGGCATAAATGTATTATAATTTGCATTGTTGGAAGGAATATTCCCATGGATTAGATCAGATTTCCATTTGAGTATAATTGTTTATCTATTTATTCTATCCACAAGAATGTTTCCTTCTTGAAGGCAGGAACCCTTTTGTTTTTTATCTTTGTATCCCAGTTCTTAGCAAAATGTTTCACACCTGAGTAGATGCCTAATAAATGTTTGAATTGAATTACTGGTGTTCATTTCTTTTCTAGTCGGCATTTTGTCTTACAATTACAATAAGATACCTCCTTAAGGGCAACATTATCTTGACCTGATCTTATGCTGAAGAGTTGGCTTGTAACTTAGATGTGACTAACTGTGAAAGCGATTAGTGTAATTTTTCCATCTGGGGAGATTTTGTTTTCTCATAAGTTTATTTTTATTGTTGGATTTTTTTCCTTCTTGGAAAGATTTCTCTTCTATTCTACATCTTCAAGAATTTGCATTGTAGCTGTGGGCTCTCCTTAGAAGGTGAGATTGCCCCTAGCAACCAACATTCTCTCCAAGCTGCTTTGGATACAGATTGTTTTAGGGAAAAGATTTCCTTAGAACTGATTTCTAAAAGAGCTTGTATCCGCAGAACATTTTAAAGCAACATTTAAGCAGAACTGTTAAAGTGCTGAAGAAAATGGGCCAAAATTTTCAAACAAAAATTTGGAATGGTTTTATCTCTGAGAATTTGCACTGTGGAATGAAGAGGAAATGGGTGTCTCTCTAGGAGAGACAAAAGGAAGAATTGCATTAGGGCAGCTAATGTTGGCCTTCATTACCAAATTTAATTCAAGAAGTCCTGAGTTAAGATTAGGTTTCATTACAAATCATGCAGATTCTAAGACCACCAAATAGAATCTGGGAGGATTCCAATCTGAGTGTAGCATACACTGAGTAAAGCAAAATGGGATGAAAAGGTAGAATAGAAATAGTAGAAGAACTACTATTCTAAGTAGCAGAACAAATAAAGCACTATCTTTGTGTCAAGAACACCTGAGTTCAAATCCTACCTATGACATTTACTAAATTGTGTGACCCTGGGCAAGTCACTTAGCTGGTTTGTACATGGGTTTTCTCATTTGTAAAATAAATGAGTTGTACTTGATGGTCTTTCCAATTCTAAATCTGTGATTTCAAGATCCTCAGCCTTCCCTTGCATCAGTATTTATCAATCATAGACCCTATTGCCTCAAGACACTGCTACATAATTGAAACATTGATTTCTTTTGTTTCTACTGAAAATCTGAGCTATGAGGAGTAGCACTTCAATACCTATTACCTTACCTTACTCTCCAATAGTTTCTTAACAG
This sequence comes from Sarcophilus harrisii, assembly GCF_902635505.1. NCBI lineage: Eukaryota > Metazoa > Chordata > Mammalia > Dasyuromorphia > Dasyuridae > Sarcophilus > Sarcophilus harrisii. The sequence continues at coordinate 493,962,276 of NC_045428.1, forward strand.
TTGGTCATCTTTTCCTAGGTAGAATGAAAATCCTTAAGAATAGAACTGTGTCTTATTCATTTTCTGTAGCCCCTATAGTACCAGGGACTTGAAATGTTTACAGCAAGTCCTAGTTCCTTTCTAGGACTCTTAGCCTAAAATTCTGGTTTGAATTCTAATTTCACCTGCTCTCAGATCTTTCTCCAGCCTTTAGCCTTCATCAAGGAAAAGCGTCCCTTCTGATCAATCAGAGCCCTTCATCACCTAGTACTTGGCACATGTGTAATGTGGACAACAACAAAAAAGGAGCCAGGGGAATATGAGAAATGTTTTTTCATTGATTAATTGAACAAATCCAGAAGTTCAGAAAACCTATGTTGACCCTACCATAGGTCCTTTTTGCATACCATCTAAGTAAATGTAACTTGGGACCCCATTTTGATTAACATTGCACATGTAGATTTTGATAACATTGAACGTATAATTAAATAGTCTGTCTTGATGGAGCTTGATGGGGACTCCTAGGAGTGACTGTTGGCCTTCTAACAGAAATAGGTTCCCCACCTCTGAACTAATCCAAGCTAAAGTGTTAGTGGGTGCTCATAGGTTAATGTGTTACTCCTCCCAGGTGACATATTTGCATTTTAACAGACTACTGCTTTATTCAAAGGAGTGAATAATGTCAGCATCTTCTAGTCCTCAGGATCTATGGGGGAGAAATGCTTTGCTGTTCTGGGCTGCCAAAATTATGCCTACCCCACATACCCATAGGGCCATTTTGTCCCTATATGATATGGTGAGAATAGGTACTCACTTCTAGGTGGGTTTGCCACCTACTTTGTTCCCGGACTCATTATAAACTGATTATGAATTTAGGTCCTAGGGGAAAATGATTCAGTTGTCTCAGAGAGTTCCTAGGTAACCAGATGAGACCTCATTCTTGTGGGTGCCCTCTGGTCAAAAACCAAAAGGTGAAGAAATATTCTGTACCTTGTACAGTGAGTCCAAAGGGAGACAAATCCCCAAATGGAGAGCAAAGGATTTTTGGAATAGGGTTTTTTTTTTTCCAACAGCTTAGAAAATCTGTAAAATAGTTGTATAGAAGAGAGTGAAGAAAATGGGGGAATGGGAGATTTTCCCAGCTGGGCAGGAGGATGTTGATTGAGTACAATCAATGCAACCAGCCTGCTAACGAGACCCAATCAGGCGGGGCGATTAAAGATATTCTTCAGGGAGAGAAGGCTGACAGCTGTGGGGAAGTTTCAGCTTTTTAGGGGAGAGAGAGGTAGAGAAAGAAAGAGAGTATGTGAGAAAGAGGGAGATGGAGACAGAGAGAGACACAGAGAGAAAAACAGACAGAGAGAGAGATAATGTGAGAGAAAATGTGAGAGAGAGAGAAAATGTGAAAGAGGGGAGAAGAGGGAGAAGGGGAAAGGAGACAAAGAGAAAGAGGGAAAGAGGGAGAGGAAACAGAGAAAGACAGAGAGAAATATGAATTAAGAGGACCATGATGTGAGAGAAAAATAAATTTAAAAAATCAAGTATGCATCCATTACTTGAATATCAAAATTCAGGAAAAAAGGGAAATGTAGAAGACTTCATTCAGTCTCCCCATTTTAAAAAATAATTAATAGAGGTTTTGCTTGTTTTTAAAGCAGTCTCAATGAACTTTCTTTTCTCCTCCTTTTTGGGCTAATGAATATGAGCCCATTCAATGTGGCCTTCTTCAATTTGACTGCTAGGATCTAGTGTGACTCCTTAAGCATCTAATCAACCAATCAATCAACAAATATTTACTAAGTGTAGTCTGCTAAGTGCTGAGGATACAAAAAGAGGTAAAAGACAGTCCCTGCCCTCAAAGAATTTACAATCTAATGAAGGATACAACATGCAAACAAATATATACAAATAAGAAATGATTAACAGAGGTAAGGCACTAGAATTAGGGAAAGCTTTCTTGAAAAAGACTAAGATTTTAGTAGGAACTTAAAGGAAGCCAGGGAAATCAGTAGTCAGTGTAGTAAAAAGAATACGTGTTTCATAACCAGAACATCTATACTCCAATCCTGGCCCCATCACTTCAAGAATCATTTTTTAACCCTCTACTATGTACAAAATCCTATGCTAGATGATTAATGAATATGACATTCAATGAGTTACTTATCTTCACTTAAGCTTCAGTCTCCTCAATCAATCAACAAGCTCTTATAAAATTTACACTGTGTGCCAAGCATCGTACCAAATACTGGGAATAATACAAAGACAAAAACCAAGAATCTCTGTCATAAAGGACTTTATATTCAAGAGGGCAGAGAACATGTATATATACATATATGTACATGTAACATATATATATATATATATATATATATATATATATATATAGTAATTAGAGGTCAATAGGAATAGGATAGGAGTGCCATCAGGAAAGGCATCTGAAAAGAGATGGTGGCATCTGAACTAATCTTTGAAAAAACATGAACTCCACCAGCCCTGAAGTCAGAACAAGCTGAGTTCAAATCTAGTCTCAGACACTTAACACTTCTCTGGCTGAGTGGCCCTGGGCAAGTCATATAACCCTAATTGCCTCAGCAAAAAAAAAAAAAAAAAAAAAAAAAAAAGAAAGAAAAGAAAAAAGAGGAAAAGAAAATAACAAGATGAAGGCAGCTTGAGCTAAGGCATATAAGGAAAAGATGAAATTTCGAGTCTAACGAATAGCCCACAGGCCAGCAAGACTGTATAACAGATTGCTTATACAAATGCAATATATAATGAGATTGGATACCATTACTGGATCTATGTCCCAAAGAATTTGCAAAAAATGAAAAGTATCTACATGTACAAAAGTGTTTGAAGTCGTTCTTTTTGTGATGGCAAAGAATTACAAATTGAGGAATTGGTAATGGCTCAACAAGTCATGATACATGAATATAATGAAATTCTATTGTATTATAAAAATGATGAACAGGCAGATATCAGAAAACACTGGAAAGACTTACATGAACTGATGCTATGTGAAGTGAGCAGAACCAGGAGAACACTGTACACTGTAACAGCAACATTGTATGATGATCAACTTTGATGGATTTAGCTCTCCTCAGCAATACAATAATCTAAAACAATTCCAAAAGACTCATGATGGAAAATATCATTCAGAAAAAGGATCATAAAATATCAATGCAGATCATGGCATATTCCTTTTTTTCATGTTTCCTTCCCCCTTTTTTATTCCTTCTTTCACGTTATTATTTGAATGTGGAAATGTTTTACATGATTACACATGTCATAATCTATATCAGATTACTTGTCATCTTGGGGAAGAAGGCAGAAGAGAAAGGGAGGGAGAAAAATTTGGAGCTCAAAATGTTATAAAATGGATGCTGAAAATTGTTTTTACATATAATTGGGAAAAATTACTATTTAAATTATGTAGAGACAGATATATGTAGAGAGGAATAGAGACAGAAGGATGCAGGAAAGGGAGGTCAAAAATTAAAACTAAATTTTTAAGGATTTTAAAGACCAAATGGAAGAATGTATAGGCATAATACATACTATCAGGCAATAGGGAACCACTGAAGCTTTTTTAAGCAAGAGTGACATGACCACATCTGAGACTTCAAGACTTTCATTTGGCAGCAATAGGAACAAGGGAGGTTAGAAGTAGAAAGACCAATTAAGGCATAGACTAGGCAAAAAGCAATGAGGGCATTAAATAGGGTAATGGCTATTTTTGACAGGATCTAACAGATGGTATAGAATTAGAATAAATCAGTGGTTCTCAAAATATAATCCAGGAACCTTAGGGGTTCCATGAAACTTCTTCAGGGTTTTTACCAGGTCAAAATTATTTTCATAATAAATATAGAAATATTTTTCTTCCTTATGTTTTGCACAACTTCATGTGTTTAATGGACATCATATTGCATTCTTTCTCAGTGAGGGAGGGGCTCAAGGAAAAGAAAGAATCTAGAACTGATTTTTAAAAAATAAATGCTTAGAAAATAAATGAATCATCATTTAAAAGATGTTTTCATTTCTATATGGTAGATATGATAAATACCAATAGATATAATCTATATAAACAAAGTAAGGTGGGGAGTCTGTATTGATTTTTAAAAGTGTAATGGAGATCTGGGAGAACAAAACATTTGAGGGTGACTGGAATAAATGGTTGGCAATTGGATGGATGTACAGAAGGGATGCTGTGGTTGGGGTAGAGGAGAGTGAACATTGAATGTGACAACAAAGTTTGGAGTCTGGTTGTTTGGGAAAATCAGGTTACTGGAAGTCCTTGAAGCCTAGCCTATGCCCCAGGCCCCATCACCTCCTGGAAGCAACTGAGATATCTCTCTGAAAGGCAGTTCATTTTCTCCTAATCAGTAATAAACACCAGAAGCAGAGGCTGGGTAAGCCTTTTCCTTCAAAATACTCAGCCTAAATTCTGTTTCTAACTAGCTCAGGGGAGAAGTTGTGTGTTGTATATAGTTATCCTGATCATGCAAACCCCAATTTTCCAGGGTGGTTCTGACTTCAAGAAGCAAAAGAGTATTCAACAACAACCACAACAAATTATATTGGAAAACTTTGAAAATTTATATTTAGAAAACATAATTCCCGGAAGTATAGTGGAAAGAGTATTGAACCTAGTCTGAGGAAACCTGCTACTTTCTAGCCCTGTGCCATTGCATGTTATTGGTTCTCTCCAGGCTCCAGCTTTCTTAATAAAAACTTATTTGTGTGATTCATTAAGGTTTACAAAGCATTTCTGTTTTTAACAATCTCATTTTACAAATGAGAAATACCGGAGAGTCAGAGATATCCATTTTCTTGTTATAGTCACAAACCCAGTGAGTATCAGAGCCAGGATCCAAAGCTAGGGGCCTTGATTTTAGGGTGTGCATTCCCAACCCCAACTCTAACCCCTACTGTCTTTGTTATGAGGCAGTGTTAGTAGGAGGAAAAGAGCACTAGGTATTCAGAGAACTCAGTTTCAAATCCTGATTTAGATATTACCTATGTGACCTTGTGCAAAACTAATTTTTTTAAATCTCTGTGCCTCAGTTTATTTATCTGTAAAATAAAAACGGTGATCTCTAGGGTCCCTTTCAGATCCAGAATTATGATCTTCCTATGAAGTAAGATGGTTAGATTAGATCAAAGCTTAAACTTCGGGTTGTGTAACTGAACAAGGGGGTCACAAAAAAATTGGCAACAGTAAAAGGTATCAAATATTCCACCAAGATTATGTAAAAATAAACAAGCACATCCATCTCAATAGTATGAAATTTTGCTTTCATCTTTAATAAATAGCAAAATTATATACCAAAGACTGTTTTAAAATAAATTTCTTTATGATTTATTATTAGTAAATGTTTGATTTGTATGCCTATTTTGTATATCTATATACCCAGGGTCATATGAAAGTTTCTTGGGTGAAAAGGGGTTGCAAGTGGAAAAAATTTAAGAAGCCCCCAACTAGATGATCACTAAGGCCCTGTTTGGGGCTGACATTCTATAAGAACCTCAGAGCTTTAAACATATCATTTTCCTTATGCTAAAATCCCTCCACTTAGCTCTAAGGGGGAAATTACCTTTCCTATCCACCACCTATGGTGGGGGGAACAGGTTGGCAAAAAGAAAATGGGAAAGGAGGAAGAAAGAGAAAGAGGAGAGAGAGAGGATGGAAGGGGGAGACAGAAAAGGGAGGAGAGAGAGAGGGAGAGAGAGAGAGAGAGAGAGAGAGAGAGAGAGAGAGAGAGAGAGAGAGAGAGAAAGAGAGAGAGAAAGAGAGAGAGAGAGAGAGGGAGAGAGAGAGAAGAGAGAGAGAGAGATAGTCACAGAGACAGAGAAACAGAGACAGAGAGAGAGGAAAGAAAGACAGAAAGAGGAAGAGTTAGAGAGATAGACAGAGGCAGAGAGAGACAGAGAAATAGAGACAGAATGAGACAGAGAGAATGAGGAAATAGTGAGAGAGACAGAGAAACAGAATCATGAGGGCCTCAGAAAGAGCATAATGACTCCATCAATGAATGAGACAAAGAAGACATTCACTAGATGGAGAGATAAAGAAACAGAAAGGAGCCCCCAGCCCCATCCTAACAGAATGTTGCAGATCTCTTGTTTGCCGGCAAAATGATTGGCAACTTGAAGCTGTTGATATAATACAAGATAGGAGTCTCACTGGGTGTTTCTGCCCTTATGCTGCTCAACTTAATTATAAAACAGTGGATAGTGCATTTAGAGATGAGTCTAATTATGGGTAGAGAAAAAGGATTATTTTTGGGTTCCCGTTTATAATGAACTGCAGGGAGTGGAGGAAAGCAAGTATTATGTTTATCTCAAAGAATAGCAGGATGGACCCTGATTAAGGGGGAGGTTTGAGGGGCAGGCCACATATCCCAGACTGTCAGAGCTGAAAGGAATCATTGAAAACCATCCAGTCCAATCCCCACTTTTTGCAGATGAAGAAACTGAAGTCTAGAAAAGGGAAATGCCTTGCCCAAGATTACTCGGCTAGTAAATGGCAGATGTGAGACTCCACATCTGTGGAGTTCTGTAGGAGCACTCTGGATGATGTTCCAGTGGTTATTCACAGAAGCAATGAGCTCTATTAAGCATGTCTTTGTTTGCCAGGAAGGTGGAGGCTCCATAGTCTATGAGGGGATGTCCAAGACATCCTTCTATATTCTTGGGACAAAAGAGCATAAAAAGACATAGTTGTTTCTGTCCTCCTGGAAAAGTATCATTGCTTTTTGCCCCTTTTCATATACTTTTCCCCAATTCAACCCTACTTCCACATTAGAATTATATGATCTCCGTATTGGATGTGATCCTAGTCACTATACAATCTAACCTTCTGCTAGAAAGGTTAGGAGTAAGCTTGTCTATAGACAAGCAGAAAGGTGAGGACTGGTGGGAAAGGAAAAATCCCTTTAAGACTTTATCAAAACTCTGAGTCACAAGTCAGAAAAGTGAAAGGCCTTAAAATAGCCTCACAGACAATTTTCAGAGACCCTAATCCTCCATCTCACTTACTCTCTGCTTGGCCCCACCCTCATTCCACTCTCTCCACCAAGGACCAGGGTGATACCTGAGTCCTTCAATCTCACTGCCCCAGGAAAAGCCAGCAGAGAATGAGTTCTTCCTAGCTATTGATACTCTCTTTCAGATCAATGGTTAAAACTCAATATCTATCTTGCAGAAAACAAATCCATATTCATTGGAATTGTATCGCATAGATGATATCACATAAATCCCCCTACAAAATTATGGAGAACAATTAAAAAGAAAGTTTTTTTTTATTTCACCACTGCCTGCAGAGTGCCTGTCCCACTCATTAAAGAATGTGGGCAGTAGGCTGCTAAAGGGTTGTTATTTTGTATTCTTTTTAAAGATACTACAAAATTCTTCACCATAAGGGAGGAGAAGAGGAGGAAAGTGTTAAAATTTAGTCAATGTAAAAACAAAAAAATTAACAATAAAATTTTATTTCTAAAAAGGGTACTACAAGGACTAGCTGAGATATTAAAAAGCTGTGCCCTCTCCTTCCCCTTTCTCTTCCATTCCAAGTGATGTACAGAATAGATTCTCATATATGTAGAACAAGTTAAAGCAATGCCTTCAGGACCTTGGACAGCACCAACGACCTCCCTTAAATGCCCTGTGACTTAAACAGCCTTTTACTGTTTTTAGCCCACAGGAGCCAGCACAAGTTATTAGTGCAAGGATTCAATGGAATGGACTTTGGTCTGGAAGTCAGGACATCTGGTTTCTAATCTTTGGATTTGCCATTGACTTTCTTTGTGACCTGGATTGGGTTACTATGTTTCTCAGGATCTTCCTTTAGAAAATAGGGCAATCAGACAGAATGATTTCCAAGGTATTCCCGATGACATTCTGAAATTCAAAGAATTTAACGCCAATAACATTTATTGGATAGGTAAATGGGGCAGTGGATAGAATACCAGATTTGGAGTCAGGAACACTTCTCTTCCTGAGTTCAAGTCTGGCTTCAGGCTCTTACTACCTTATTGACTCTGGGCAAGTCACTTTAGACTAATGCCCCAGTTTTCTCCTCTGCCAACAATCTGGAGAAGGAAATGGAAAACCACTCCAATATTTTTGCCAAGAAAACCCAGTTGAGATCAGAAGAGTAAGACATGACTGAAAATTGACTGAACAGCAGCAACATCATTTATTGAGAGAGTTGATCTAGGATGAGGAAACCATTTAAGTTGCCCAACCCCATAGATATGCCTATTACAATGTTTTAAGAGTATAGAGATAGATTTGGGCTTCTTGGGAAAAGATTAGGAAGGATGGCAGAGTCATTTCCTCTGGAAAAAAAAGGATATAGGGAAAAGTCATAATCATCTTTATATCACAGGACTTTCATAGGCAATTTATCTGCCATGGAGAATAGAACAAGAACTATTGCTCAAATCCTTCCACTAGTACTTACAATTTGTATGTCCCAAGGCAAGTCACTTTCTGGGTCTGTGTAAAAATTGGATTAGTGGGCCTTTGCACTACTTTCCAGTACTAGCAGAGGGAACTCATCAAGCAGCTTAATGTCTTTTTCAATAACTTTCTCATCTGTAAAATGGTAATACTAATTTCTACCCTTTTATTCAACTCAGAATAGGATTGTAAACTTTATGTCTCATATTTCCTTCGCATTTTAAAGTTTACAAGGTGGACCTTATGATCTAAGTAGTACACTGTTCCCATTTTACAGATAAGGAAAATAAGACTCAAGAGAGGTTAAATGAGGAAAGAGACTTTTTCTGACTTCTAGTCCACTGCTCTTTTAATTCTCCCTCACTCATTTTATGTCTCAAAATAGTTCAGATTTGACTAGTCCCACAGACTGGCTGGCCCACATGACTTCCTAGTTTTTCTCTTTTCATGGCCTCCACTTTGAGGAATCTAGGTTATGTACATGATTATGAGCAGGTACATAACCTTCTATGTTATCTTTCTAAATTGTCAGCCCGCTGCCCATCTCTCCCCCTGGCTCCAGTAGGATCTTGCTTGCTAGAAACTAATATATTCACAGAGGCTTCCAGACACCCAGAGTTGTGACCAAGTATCTTTGGGCAGCACTCTACTTTTTATTAGTAATCAAGGAGGCCCATGGATTTAAACTCAACCCAGGTGCAATGTTATATACCACACCCTGAGAATCAGCTCTCTCCTATGTCTAAAACAAGCTACCCATTCCAACCAAGCATCTCCCAGACTTTCCTGAAAGCCAGCATAGAGAATGGTAATGGGGAAAATGGAGCAGAGAGGATATTGGAAGGGGACTTGTTTGGCCAATTGGGTGAGGAAGAGGGAACTTCAAAGTCTAAATGTCATCTGTTCCCTCTCAATCCCCATATGAATCTTGACTGTACCAAGGTGGCAGGCACAAGGTCAATGTAACTTCATCCTATATCCCATCATAGATTGGTGTTCTTAGAATGACCAGAGAATCTTTGGGAACCTTGAGAGGTCTTCCAATGCATTCCCCTGCCTGGAAATGAGGCTTTCTTCAACTTCTCTTAGAAAAGTCACTGTCTTGCCTTTTCCAAAAAAGCTTTGGGAGGTTTGGAAAATTTGGGGGAGCTATGGAGGTTCTACAGCCTCCTCCTGGTAGTTAGTCAATTCTTGCTAGTGTCTTACCTAAATCCTTCCAGATAAGATGCCCTCCTTAGGCCATTTGAATTTCTGTTTCATCTAAGAAATGGAGATGATGCTAGGCTAAACAGAGGTGACCACAGAACCCAATGGCTAATACATGAAAATATTTTCTCCCCAGTAGAGGAAGCCTATCAAGTAGCCTAATTTCTCTGACAATGATTTTCCCATCTGTAAAATGGGAAATCATTCCTATCTTTTTCCTCTTCTCAGAATAGGACCTAGAATAAAATTAAATGGAACTGTAAATGTGAAAATGCTTTTTAATTCTTGGGGAAAGATGAAAAGACTCTCCCTTTTAACCCTTTAATTTTCTCCAACACCTTTTCTTCCTCTCCAGCTCCCACAATCAGAGGATGCCACCTGGCACCTCTGCAGCCTGCTGGAGAACCAAGGCTGTGAATGCTGATTAAATATTGATATCCCCACATTTCAATATTTTCTCAACAAAACCTAACAGCTCCAACAGGGACCATTACTGTGGCTTATTTAAACTCCTTATGTACTTCCATAAGGGGGTTTTATTCTTTTCCAATTAAGAGCACAGCCTATTAAGAGCTGAGGAAGCATAGCTGATACCAGGTTCTGACTCCCCACAGGCAGCACTGGAGAATTCCCAACAGGCTCTTTCGAGTTAGGCTCAGCTGGAACCTGAGGCCTCCCGCAGGCCAATGACCTTCTCCATCTCCCATTCTTCTAATTCCCAAACTCCTATCCTCTATCACTTCCCACCCCATGGACTCAAAAGGAAAAATCTAGGTTCTGTTGCTTGGCCCTTCTATTAGACACTTGAGTTCTAGCAATCAAAGGCTTGGCAAAACTATGCAAATTATGGCTGCATAATCATGTTAAACCTGAATAAATTAAAAGGGGTGGGGGAGGAGGAAAAGCTGGACAGAGGCAAACAGGTGCTGATAGCTGTAAAGCAGTCTCTTTGTCAGGGACTGGGAGCAGCTATCCTGGTTTTGATGGTACCTGCCCATTCCTCCCTTCTCCTTCCACCTGCCCTACCTCCCAAGAGCTTCAGAAGTTTGTTCTCTACAGATGTCTGAGGAGTTAAACCTGGCATTTCAGGATTTCAATCTGGAAGATACTTCCAAGATCATCTTGTCAAACATTTATCTAAACAAGAATCCATTCTATAATATTCTTGATAAGAGATCATCCGAACTCACTTTAAATATCTCTGGTGATGGGTCCCACTACCAACTGAAGCTGTTCATGAAACTTTTAAACAGTTCTCAGTTTTCTTTCTTTATTTGAGTTTGAATGACTGCAAGAGATGGATAGAAGAGAAAGAGTGGGATAAATGGGAATACCAGCTACAGGCAGATACTGTGCTGGTTGATGGGGATTTAAGAAATAAGGCTGAGGTAAATATCATTAGAATCTTATAGGATCAAAGGACTTAAAACTGTAAAGTATTTTAGAGAGCATCTGTTCCTACCAGATCATTTTACAGATGAGGAAATGGAGACCAGCAGCTAAATAGCACCATGAATAAAGGGCCAGGCCTGGAGTCAGAAAGACTCCTCTTTTTAATTCAAATCCGGTCCCAGACATAACTTACTAGCTGTGTGACCTTGGGCAAATCACTTAACCCTGTTTGCCTCAGTTTCCTTACCTATAAAATGATCTGGAGAAGGAAATGGTAAACTACTCCTTTATCATGCCTTTATCATGAAAACTCCAAATGGGATCACAAAAAGTCAAACAACAAAATGGAGGTCAAAAATATTAAGTGGTTTAGCCAATATCGTATGTCTAATCAGTATTAGACTGAGGATTTAAGCTTAAATCCTCTGATATCAATGTTATTTCTTACTGTTACTATGCTAAGGATTCTTCCCTTTCCTTCCTCTTTCCTTCCTTCCAAATGCCCACATCTATGCCTTTACTCTCACCTCTAGTCCCAGTATGACATTGCCAGAAAGAAAGTAAATTAGTTTTAGTGGCTATGGTATACTTTTCCACAATCAGCCTAAGGTGAGCAGAGGGTGTTAGCTTCCACTTCATCTCAGATCTCTCTCCCCATTCCCAGGCTCCTTGGAAAGACTTCTCCAGTTTTCCTGAGAACAGCACAAATTCCCAGAATTTCAATCTGACTTCAGCATCAGTTCCAGAGCACAAGGCTAGTCTCTACCTGGTCCCCAGTATGTACATCTTTGCATGCTTCACTGGAGTTTGTGGAGTCTATTTACCACATCTAAGACCAATTCCCTTCAGTTGCTTTGAAGATAATTGAGGGTCCTTGCATTGTCTGCCTGGGAATGTAAAAAGCAAGCTAATGCTGCAATCGATACTTCCTACTTAATGCTGGTCTCCATCTCTACCAGACCCGAATGGTGGCAGATCATAACTATTGCAGCTTTCTATGTATGCTTCAGGGTTTTCCCAGCCTGGCTACTTTGTCAATCCAAAGGGGGCTGGATGATGCTGGGTCTTCCTGATAACAGTAGGCAGATGGGTTTGTTAAGTCCAAATGAAATATTTAGGAGTAATTGCTTTTTGAAGGATTCAGCTGATTGAAGCCAAGATCCTAAAGCTGTCTTGGGGGATGAGGGAAGGAAGGTCTGGGAGCAGAAAGGGTCCAAGAGGGGCTTTCAAGTGTATCTTTTGATAGTTAAGGATTCTGGAGGTCTCCCATCTGATGATTTGACTGCAATAAGAAAAATAGAGGAACCAGTCCAGGGTGAAATCAAATTTGTTGTATTGGAGGTATAAGAAAAAAAGTGTGAGTGTAGGGGATGAGAGGTGGGGGAATGAAATAACTCCAGGTAAGAAAGGAGGGGACTAGCTTTTGTAGAGATGCCCAAGTCCCTTCATCATTCTGTGATAATGTTGGTTCCCTTTCTCCTACCTACCATACACAATCTTTCCTAATAGCTCTGAATGCTGTTAAAAAACACAGTAGCTTCTGTTGCTCATACTTTAACCACTTACTTAGGACTCTTGATTATGTTCTGGCAAGGTAGATAGATAAGTGACTTCAAGTATAATTGAGGTATTCTTATCCTTTATGACATTGTTAAAAGTTTTGGAGATTCCAACTATCTATTGGCTGACCTAGTACAATTGCAAATCTAGGACATTTCCCTGAGAAAATCTAGCTTTCCTCCTCATTACATCTTACTCCTACACCAGGCCAGATAAATATATGCTTTACCCCAAGTTATTCAGATTTAAGTAAAAGGAAGTCTAACATATGTTTCTCTAGGGGTGCTCTTCCTTTCTACCTTTTTAATTCTCATTCACCAAACCTCTCTCCTCTCAACACCTTACAAAATGCCTTTCTTCTAACTTTATCCTGTCTTGTCTCTTCTTTTTAATCAACTAGCAGAATCTTTTCAGTTATTCTCCAGGGGTATCACAAATCAAGATTTGTAAAAAACAAACAAAAAATTTCATCATCAGTTTTAGCAGGAATGTCACAAATCAAGATTTGTAAACAAAACAAACAAAAAACCTTCATCATTTTACCTAATATTTCATCTCAATTTCCTCTCTTATAAAATTAGAGCATCTTTCAAGGACCTCTGAGGGCCTTTTATTTGAGAATAGAGGTTCTTAATAAATTTTGTGTCATGGGCCCCTTGGCAGTCTAGTGACTTTTAAAAATGTAAAATAACATTTTATTTTTCCCAATTGAATATAAAAACAATTTTTAACTTTTAAAAAAATTGAGTTCCAAATGAATTCCCTCTTTCCCCTTCCCTCAATCAATAAGCAATTTAATATAGGTTGCAACTATGCAATCATGCAAAACGTATCTCTATATTAGTAAGGTTATAGAAAAACAGAATAAAAAAGCCATGAAAAAATAAAGAATATGAAAAATAGTATGCTATGATCAGCATTCAGACTCCATTAGTTTTTTTTCTGGAGATGGATAACATTTTTTATCATGAGTCCTTTAGAATTGTCTTGGATCACTGTATTGCTGATATTGTTGTTACTTTGTCATAATGTTCTCCTGGTTCTTCTCATTTCACTTTGCATCAGTTTGTGTAAGTCTTTCCAGGTTTATGTGAAAGCATCTTGTTCTACATTTCTTATAGCACAATAGTATTCCATTACATGCATATACCCCAACTTGTTCTGTCATTCCCCAATTAAGGCCCTCAGTTTCCAATTCTTTGCCACCACAAAAAGAGCTGCTTTAAGTATTTTTGTACATATAGGTCCTTTTTCTTTTTATTTTTAAAAATTTCTTTGGGATATAGATTTAATAATGACAATAATTTTCTGGTTCAAAAGGTATGCAGTTTTAGAGCATTTTGGGCATAGTTCCAAATTGCTCCCCAGAATCATTGGATCAGTTCACAATTCCACCAACACCATATCAGTATTACAGATATCTTTTCAAAATAATGGTGTTAAGTACATAAAATAAAATACCCAGAATCACACAATTAAACCAATTATATGAAATAAAAATGTATTTTTCCCATCTAAGTCCACAGCCCCCCTACAAATCTATTCATTTAACCCTTTGGGATTGCTATTGTAGAATGATTCTAAGACCATAGAAAAATAATTTTCTTTAGTAAGAGGAATTCTAGATCTTTATTCATTTATCATGGTAGAGAATTTTCAGAGAGGACTCCTTATATTCAGAGTAGTAGTGCCATTGTCAAGTCCTCTCTTCACTTCCAATTCCAATCCTATGGCTTCATTGATAAAGTTCTGATTTGGAGACAGGAAAACCTGATTTCCAATTCGGTTTCTGACACTATTCAGGGTTATAACTAGCAATCTTTACATCTGGAATAAGAAAGTAGGGGGCCTTGCACAGATTAGATTCACCTAAAATGAGACTGTTAGAATAATAAGGTCATAAGACACCACTGGTTTCAATGGTTAAAATCTCCAAGCTCCCAGTGGAAGCACAATTGGATTCATGCCCCTTTAAAGGAATTTCCACCTTGTTTGGAGTGTTTTGCATAATGGTACATTTTAAAAAAGTAGATGTAACTCCTAACTGGAAAAGAAAATTCTGAAGTGATGTTATGTATGTATATAAGAGGAATAGTTGGTGTCAGAGCTTTGGGGAAAAGTCACATAGGGTTCCAGAGACTTTTTGGGGAAAGTTTTGACACTTCAGACTAGTTAAGAAAGTCATGTACCTGATGTCAAGCTTGCTTTCCTAGAAATTTAGAAGAAAAAAATGTACTTTTGGATGAAATTAATCTTTCTCTTGGTTGAGCTGAGATCTTATCACACTTGCATCTGAAGAGTTCATTCACGCTTGTGTATTTTCTCCTGTATTCTAATCTATGAAATTTCCCAAATCTGTTATTTGCTTGGGTAATTTTTTTTTATTTACTATTTGTGATTGTCTTTTGAATAACCAGCTTTTGTTAGGAAACTGATGAGTCTGAGTTAAAGTTTACTTCTATCCATATCCCCCACCTCCCCAAGCAGTCAGGAAAGTGAATTTTGTTCTGAATCAAAAAAGTACCTCTACACCAGCAATATGGGGGCAGGGGAAAGAGAATATTGACATAATTCTGCTTAAAATATCCCTTTTTGGAAATCGATAAGGAAAGGAACAAGCAAGGCTATTTCCCTCAAGGCAGAAATTTGAAATCATAGACACCCTTGGAGAAGGTCGGGTCAGATGTGTGGTGTGTGTGTGAGTGTGTGTGTGTGTGTGTGTGTGTGTGTGTGTGTGTTGTGCTCCAGACACACATATCCAACACTCCTAACAAGTGTTCCAAGTAATTTGCTGGCAGAACTATCCTTGGAAGGAGGAGGAAAGCCCAGGGAAATTCATCCTAGTTTCACTGCCACAACATTTTTTTTTTTTGTGGAAAAGATAAGGTAAAAAATGAACATCAAGGGCTGCCTGGAAGGGGAAAAGAAGTTACAAAAGGGCAGCCTGAGGGTAACAAGAGAAGTCCCACCCCTTTGGCTTTGGTGATGGTGGAGATTTAGAGCTTAGCGGGGCTTGCTGAGATTCAGGTCTTTCTTTGAACATCAGATGGTAAAACCATCTCTTTTTCCTCTTCCTGCGGCTCATCTGAGTCACTGCCAAAACCTGAGCCACACAGAGCCCCCTAAAGCCCAGGGCAATTATTCTGATTTGCTCTATCCTAAGAACGGTTCTGACTTCTAAGAACTCTGGACAGACTGGGGAAATCCTTGGAGGCATAGGAGGGGCTGCAAGAGATTAAAAGTAATTTGCTCTCAAGACCTTAAATGGGCACAAACTGTATACAAGCATTGAACAAAATTCTATTAGAGGAAATGTTGAAACTGCATTATAGGTCTTTCGGAAATCTTTATTAAATTATGTATTTTTTCTAAGATACATTTATGTGATCTGTGGTTTCATCAATATAGGTATACCCATACAACCACTTGGTGTTTATCCCATGTAATTCCTGTTCATTCAAATAATACTATAATTTGATTAATTAAATATCATAAAATATAATATAAAAATTAAATAGGGAAAAATTGTATATAAGAAATATATACACTGAAGTAACATACAGTACTTTCACTCACTACACTGATATTTCACCATTCCTTACGGTAAGGGAATTTGGAGATGAGGAAGAAGAGAGATGAACAAGGGAGGAAGGTTAATTCTGGGAGGAAGGCTGGAAAGAAGAAGGGAAGGCAGGAAAGGGAGGCTTTCTGGTACAGTGGAAAGAACTCTGGCTCTCCAGTCACATAACTTGGATTCAAATCCTACCTGTGGAATTAACTATCTCTATGATATTAGATGAATTCCTTATTATTCCCAGGCTTTGGTTTCCTTGTCTGTAAAGTGAGGGACTAGGATTAGGGGCCCTAGAGCTTTTCTAATTGCAGATCTTTAAACCTAAATTATGGGAAGATAGTTTTCAACTCAATATAAGAGAGAGGTTTCTAAATTAGCATCTCTACCCAACAATGGGGCAGTTAGGTGATACCAAAGTGCGTAGAGTCAGGAAGACTCATCTTCCTGAGTTTAAATCTGATCTCAGATACTTACTAGCTGTGTGAGTCTGGGCAAGTCACTTAATCCTGTTTGCCTCTGTTTCCTCATCTGTAAAGTGAGCTGGAGAAAAAAGTGGCAGTATCTCTAAATGGAATCACTAGGAGTTGAATGACCGAATAAAAAACCAACAATGGAATGGACTGCTTCATAGGACTGAATTTTCTGCTACTGAAAAATAATCCGGCAGAGATGACTGCTTGTTGGGAATGTTGTAGAAGTAATTCATGCACAAGTCCCAAAAACCTTCTGATTGGGAAAAAGGCTACCAAGGGGTAGAATAGTAGCAAAGTGCTTCTGCATAATGAATGATTCTTTCTTGATTTCAGCCTCCTGAAAGCAAGCAGAATTGAAATGTGGGTCTTAGACTAGATGAACTCTGAAGGATTTTTGATTCCACCATTTGATTCTAACCTGAGTGAGAAAGTATGCTAATATCTCTTGTAGATAACCATGCCTATGGCAAATCTGCTTGTTAGCAACCCTTGTCTTGTACCAAGGCACCCCCACTTACCTCTTGGCAGCATATCCCAATTGCAAATAAAATCCCCAAGGGGAAACAAACAGCTAGCATCGGGTGGAGGTAGCAAAGAAAACTGTACACATGAAACAACTTTAGAAAAATTACAATGCAACCCATTGGCAATGCAAAACCACTGTAACCAACTGAATTCATCCATGCTGAGGACCTGCAGGGCAGAGGATGCTATTAGCTCAGAGTCCCCACTGCCCTTCAGGAGGCCCCAGATTTGGGGCCTACTGAGATTTTGGAGTTGTTATATATGACCAGCCCTCTTATTAAATCTCCCTTAGCAACACATTTGTCTCAGGAGACTGACCACATCCAAATTTGATGACCATAATTTCAGGCCTCTGTCACACACATTATAAAAGTAGAAAGAGGGAATAACAGAACCCCAAGGTCTTTAGTAGTATATGTGAGCATGCTCATGTACTGTTCACATAAAACCAAAGATAGTTTGAATTTTAGAGGGATGATTCAGAATGGAGGGAAGTCCCAAATTATAGGAAGAAAATTATGGTCATTGAGAAGTAGATATCTATAGTCTGCTCTAAAATGCCTCAGGACAACCCCTCCTGAGCTGATCAGAGTTACTGCAGTGTGGTTCCTACTTCAGTCCCAAGCCAGGACTTCATAACACTAATGCAGGGATTATGCCATTCCTGAGGAAGGCTAGGGCTCTTAGGGAAAACAGGGTGCTTTCAAACCCCTATAAGCAGCTTGTCACCGGTGCATCTGATCTCGTCATAGTTATAGAGTTGGAGCAGAGTAGGATGTAATCAGCCAGGGAGTATGTGGCTATTAGTGCCACAGGGATTTAAGTACTGCCTAGTAATGCTAGTTGTTAAAGTGCGTCGTTTTATGTGTTTTCCCTCGTTCCAGCCCACTTGGAATCATAGTGACAGAGCCTGCCAGTTCCCCTGCCTTCACTTTCTGAGCTGCCAAGATGCTTTCTCTAATGTCCCTGTACTTTTGGAGACACATATGCATAGAAAGGAAATCTGTGACCTTGAACTTTTTTTTAGGATTCCAAGCTCTCCTGGTTAGTGCAGGTGGAGAGAGTGGGGGAATGGAAGGTACTTAGAAGTCCTAAAGATTCCCCCATGTAGTTATCAGGGAAGAAAAAAAAGGTAATTATTCTTAAGAGATCCATAGTGTCAGAGGCTATTTTGGAACAGAGAGAAAGGGCACAGAAGACCCGGTTTTTGACCAGAAGTAAAAGAGATAGGGCTAGAAAGGGAAGATGGAAGTAGAACAGGGATGTTTGTCCATGAGGAATCGGGGAAAATGTGGTTCTTTCAAGGACTTACTACCAAGAAATATAAGGAACAAGAACCTCACTTCCAGGAAATATGGACAGTAGTGGGGAATTTGTAGTGACCTTCATCGAGTGTTTGATGTTTATATTTTGTCCACAGCCAAGTGACTGCTAACTTTTGCTCAAAGTTCAGACAGATGTACCTCCTATAAGAAAAAGGACAGAAACTCAAGTAGCACTTATTCACTTTCCAGATTATAAGGGAGGATGAATTATTCATCTTTTAAAAGAACTTGAAGAAGGGCTTCAAGGTGAAAACAAAGCAGAAAAAGGATTTATAAGAGGAGAAGGGAATTGTGATCTGTGCCAGGAGATTACAGGGTCAAAGAATATGACAGAGAAAAAGGAGAAGAAGAAGGATGACTAAACATTTAAAGCTAAGAACAAATATGACACTTTCTGAAGGGGCGGGGGGGGGGGGGGAGCTTCTCTTTTGAAAGGGAAGCAATTGCTTGTTCTTCAAGGGATGGATTAGATGAATCCACAGGGATCAGCAAGGGTCAGAGGATAAAAAAGGGAGATGAACAGTAGTAGTTGGTAACTTCTGACTGAGGGATATTTGTCAACCTGATAAAGACAATACAGTAGTCTAATGTCTTTCTGGTATGTGTGTGTGTGTGTATGTATACATACACGTGTGTATATATACATACATATATATGTATATATATATTATATAATGAAACTGAGAACCTCTCAATACTTCTCAGAATGGAAGACTATTACATGGGCACAAATGATACTGCTAGAGAAAATACCTAGAAAGCATTGCTAAAGATTCAAAAATCATGGGAAAGAAACTAAAGACCTTAGAAGCACAGATTGTGTTTTCATCACGCTCAGTTGAAGACATGGGCTTTTGTAGGTTTGAGAAGTAAATATTTGGATAGAAAAGGGATTTTTGAAAATGGGATTTGGATTTCTGAACCAGCACATAAAATAGAGGAATGACAGTCTCCTGGCCAGGGATGAAGTATACATAAGAACTACTAAGAGTGTCTTTGTTCAAGGCTTTCAACTGAATAGAAGAATGAAGAAGAAAATTATGTAGGTATATTCACCAAGCTAGATAATCACAGTGGCTTCTAGAATGTAGGAAGAAGGGGCAGTCAGAGTGTCCTTGATTATCAAGAAGGTATAGTTATATAAGGAAATCCAGGAGCCATAGAAGGTAAGCTTGGTGAAAAGTATTTATGTAAAGATCAAATAAATTGTCATTGGTGTATAAACTACAGAGCCTTTAAATAAAAAGAAGAAATGGTTGAGGAACTTAAGAAATTGATCATAAACTGTGGTGTTTTTCTTCTTTAAAATAATAATATGATGGTTCTCTCTGGGAGAGATTTCCTGGGGAGGTTTTCTGGAGGCAGCCTTAGTTTCAGTTACAAGTAAATAATCACTCAAATGCAGCCAGATGCTAAAAGTTCAGATCTTTTATTGTCTCCAATATATCCCAGTTAGTTTTCTTAGAGGCCTCTCTCTCTCCTTGGTTCTAAGAGCTCATGCAGCTTTGTCACTTGCTTCTGCCTCTGCTTTCTTCAGCCTCCAGCCAGCACCAAGATGAATCTGTCTTGCCTCCGAGAGAGGGCTTCTGGCTCTCAGTCTCCCAGAGTGCTCTGTGTCTGTCCCAGAGTGTTCCTCTCCGACTCCTGGGAATGTTCCGAAGTAACTCCTTTGAAGCTCTAAGAGCTTCTTCTATATAGTCCCAAAAGTTGACTCCTCCCAAGGGAGGGATTAAGGGAGATGTGAATTTGGATATCTCATACTAAACCCTGAAATCTCCTAAACATGTGAACTCCAATGAGTGCTTAAATATTCCTTGCTTATATGAGCTCTCTAAAGGTGGGAAGACAAGCATTGTTTCTATCAGTTGTACTTAGTACCTTGTTTCAAGTTCTAGCCCATAACATCTCCTTGTAGGATCAGATCAATCATACTGAACCATGCTAAATTAGATAATTATTGTCTCTATCAACTCTAACGACTTAACAGTTTGTAAAGATTCCAACAATAAACTCTAAAATTCTCTTACCTGATCACAATTTATTGTCATTCCACCTTTCCCTCTGCTTTGCAGCCCCAAACCCTGTACTTCAACTTCACTGTGACTTCTCTAACTCCTCATTTTTTTCCTACATCATCATTTCTGCACACTCTTCTCCTTTGCCTATCTTGAGCCCTTGGTGAATCTGTTCAACTTTATACTCTCTTCTTATCTTTAGTGCCTTGTTTGTTTAGCATAGCGCCAGTCTCACCCTTCCAAGTCTCAACCTTTGATCATTATTATCATCTTCTTTGCCTTTGTTACTACACATATGTTGCTGAATGAAATTGGAAAAATCATAAAACTACTGACTGGATCCACTACAAATTTATGTTTCATAACTTCAACTGGATTCTCAAAGTAGTAAAGCAATGTTTCTATATATCCCTAATTGAATCACTTTTCCACCTAACACAGGGACTTTTCCAAACCTTTTTGTTCCTTCTCAAAATTTCATGATTCTTTCTGACTCCCTCACCCCTGCCAATCATTTCACCTGAGAACCTTGCTCATATTTCACTGAAAATATTGAGGCCATTCACTGAGTATTTCCTGTTCTCTCCTCCTCTTCCTCATTTTACATCATTAACATGCTTTCTGCCATTATCTCCTCCCTCACTTCAGTCCACATTAAGAGGTAGCTAACCAAGGGAACCCAATATATGCACAAGTAATCACATCCCTATATTCTCTAGCAGATTTCTCTTTCAATCATTCTCACCTTTTTAGTTATCTTCAATCTTTTCTCATCTACTAGTTGCTTTCTTACTGCCTACCAGTATGCCCACATTTCCCTTATCTTCAAAAAACTCCAACTTGATCCATCCTCCCCCAATGGATATTGTTCCCGATCTCTTTTTCCCTTTTGTGGCTAACCTCCTTTAGAAGGCTGTCTATAAATAGTTATCTCCACTTTCTTTTCCTCTCACTTTCCTTTTAGGTTTTTAGCCTAGTGTGGCTTTTACTTCATCCTTCAACAAAAACTTGTCTCTCCAAGGTACCAATGATCTTTTAATTCCAAATCCAATGTCCTTTTCTCAATCATCATCCTCCTTGACTTCTCTGCAGCCTCTGACACTACTGATTACCCTCTTCTTCTTGATACTCTCTTCTCTCTAGGGTTTTAGGACATTTTTCTCCCAGTTCTTTTTTAATAGGATCATGCCTTTTCAGTCTTCTTTACTGGATCTTCATTCAATTCATACCTACTGGAGTCCCTCAAGAATCTATTCTGGGCTCTCTTTTCTTCTCCTATACTGTTTTACTTAGTGATCTCATCACTTCCGATTATCATCTCAAAGCTGATGGTTCTTGCATCTACTTCTCCAGCTTTCACCTCTCTACTGATCTCCAGTCTGACATCTCTAAATGCCTATTAAGCATCTCAAAGTAGCAATGTTGTAGACATATTAAACCCAACATGTTCAAAGCTGAACTCATTCAATCATCAAGATATCTACTCTCTCTGGTCAACATAGAACAGTTCATAATATTTTAATTTGTGGCAAAGATACCATCTTCCTTCCAAAGGATGGAAGAACTATAGAGTAAAAGGGGAAAAACTTAGGTAAAGGTTAAATGACTTGCTTAGTCATACAGCTATTAAGTGTCTGGGGCAGAATTTGAACTCAAGTCTTCCTAATTCTAATTCTAAGACTAGTGTTTTATCTACTGTATCAGTAGCTGCATCTTGAGAGGTTGGAATAGATAACCTATGAAATTCCTTTGAATTTTAGACCTGCAATCTCTTGACAAATAAGTAGTGTAATCCTGAGCAAATCATGAATTCAGTCATCTTCAAGTTACTCATTTATAAAATGAAAGGATTGGACTAGATATCCAAGTTCCTTCCCAGCTCCAAATCCTCATCCACCTTCTTGCAGTTCTCTCTATAAACCTTTTCTGTCTCCATCTTTGTCTTCCTACCTTTGTTTCTGTCTCTGTCTCTGTGTATGTCTCTCTGTCTCTCTCTAGGTCTTTCTGTTTCTCTCTGTCTCTGTCTCTGCCTCTTTGTCTCTTTTTTGTCCCTCTCTTTGTAACTCCGTGTCTCTGTGTGTATGTTTCTCTGTCTCTCTGTGACTCTCTCTGTGTCTCTGTCTCTCTCTCTCTCTGTTTCTGTGTGTCTCTCTCTGTCTTTCTGTTTCTATCTCTGTATGTCTGTCTCTCTTTCTCCCCCCCCCCTTTCTTCCCCCCCTCCCCCCCCCCCCCCCCCCCCCCACAGTTGTTAGTTGCAGACAAAGTAGACTATATCAGTCCCTGTAACTCCAGGATAGTAAGACAACATACTAATGTATCTGGAAAGATTTTCAAATCAATTGAGAACAGAATTTAGGTTAAGTCCCATGTCTCTAGCCATCTTTCTTTCCTGATTTCACCTCTCTGCTGATCTCTAGTCTCACGTCTCTAAATGCCTATTAAACATCACAGAGTAGCAATGTTGTAGACATATTAAACCCAATATGTTCAAAACTGAACTCATTCGATTATCAAGGTATCTACTAAAGCCCTCTCTCTGGTCACATAGCCAGTAAGTACCTGAGGTCACATTTGAACTCAGGTATTCCTAACTTTAGAACAAATACTCTATCCATTATACTGCCTAAATCTGAGCCATCAAGCTTGCAAGGACATAAATATAAACAGGTTCACACACACCCACATACATATCCTATTATCAGCACTTAACACAAACAAATCACCTCCACTATAGTCTCCTCTCAATGCAGCCTGTTCCTTGGCATCAAGCATTACACATATAGGTGCACAATAGTAATCACATCACCAACCTCCTTTCCCCATTCATTTAAAAAACTCAAGTCCCACCTACTAAATGAAGCCTTTCCTAATACCCCCAGCTGCTGGTTTCTTTGTCATCCTTGTAATTATTCTGATGATAGCTTCTATATACCTAGATATATAGTGTTTCCCCCTATAGAATATAATTGAGAGTAAACAGTAAAATACTGTTTTACTTTTGTATATTACATACATGGTATGCACATGCCTGTCCCTTGGTATTGCACAGTGCCTGGGACATAAGTGCTTCATAAAAATTTGTTGATTGAAAGTCACTTCATTGGTCAGTTGGTGGATTTCTCAAGGAGACTTTTAGTATGACTTGTTTTCTTTAGGTCATCCTGGTTCATCACAAAGTGAGAAGAATTTAGCTACCTAAATTTGAAACATTTTCTCTACTAGAAGAGTCAAGAGACTGATAGCTGTACATCCATTGCCTTCCTGCAGAGTCTAATGGCCATGATGCCCTCCTTCTCTGGCAAATTCTATTGGAGCTCTTTCAGCCCAAAGGACATAGGAATTTAATCACTTTGAAAGCTGGCCCGTATCTGCTGGCATTTAGATACACCTGCTCCTCATAATTACACCCCTGCTCTCCTATGACTAAATGGGGAGAGAATACAAAGTACAAGCTTAGACCAGGTCAAGCTTTCTACCTTTCAATGCCCAGGATGTAATCCAAATTTTCCCTGAGCCCAGGGAATGACTTCTGAGTTTCTGAAGAATCTAAGAATATTTCACATCCATCATTGTATTTGATCTTCATAACAACTCCTGAGAAGAGGTAGAAAGATTGCCATTTTATGGATTAGGAAATTGAGATTTAGAGAGACTAAAAATGTTTTGCCCAAAGAGTAATGAAAATAGCTTTTATCAATATAATTCTTGCAATTAACAAAGACCTTTTCTCACACAAACCCTATAAGGCTGGTATTACTATCCCTACTCAGATGAAGAAACTGAGATTCAAAGAGATTAAATTACTTGTCCATAGTTAAATAGTTAGTAAGTCCCATTTTTATTGACCAATTAAATACAAACCCCATGAATCTGACATTTATACTCTTCCACAATATGGTACCAATCTATCTCTCAGGATTATTCCTCACTATGACTCCCCTACATGAAAGCTGTACTTCATCCAATATGTCATGATGATTGTTCCCTGAACACACGCCTTGGTCTTTCCCACCTCAGTACTTTTACTCATGTTTTTCCTTCTCTCTAGACTATCCTCTTCTTTGATGTACTATCCATCTAATATGGAATGACAATTTCTTCATAAAGCATTCACTGGTACCCTTACACCTACACAAGTGATATGCCTGAACAGCTAACTGCTATAGCACTTATGACATCCCATCCCTATATCATGAATATTTCTAAATGTCTTTTCTAGAGCTTCTCTCTCCCCAAAAACGAAAGTATAATTTTCTCTATCCTCAAGGCTTCCTACCTCACTCCAACCCAACCCTGGGACAGAGCAGGTGATCAAAAATGTTTATTGTATTAAGCTTATTAGAAATTACAGTTCCTGAAAGAGATAAGTTTACTGTCATTGATGGATTGACAAAAGCATTCCAAGACACATCCCTTACAAAGACATAATGATGATAGCAGTAGCTAGCTTTTATAGTTAGCTTTAAGTTTTACAAAGCATTTAACATATATTATCTCACTTGATCCTATGATATAGGTGCTAATATTCCCAACTTAGATGAAGAAACTGAGGCTGGGAAGATCAAGTGACTTTCCTAATCACAACTAATAAGTGTCTGGGATAGAATTCAAATTTGAGTCCTTCTCAGTCTAAGGACAACTATCTATTTACTATTCTACCACTGGAATCCTTGAAACATGGTACCCCCATGCTATCAGACCAAAGTATATCTACTTCACCTCCAACCCTATGTACCCCAAAGCCTTTATTCCTTTTTTTACTTCATTAAAACCCATTATCTCATAAACGTGTTCATATTGAAGTATAACTGATTAATAAGCCTTAAAAGTTGCTCCTCATTGGTAGATTTTCATATAATAGGATACAAACATTTGACATAGCCATTAATCTCATATAATAGAAATTCAGGCATCTATAAGCTAAGGAGGGGATGTGTTTACAAAGTCTGAAGTTACACATACTTTCCCTACTGCCTGAGGAGCTTCAGATTTCTGTCTTTGAGCTATTCAGGCCAATATCAATTTTCAGTGGGAAAAGTTGCTTTCTATGAATGGACTTTCCTTAGCACACCCTGTTCTTTCTCACCATGACAGAGACACTTTCCCATTCTGGCCCAAGAAAGAAGTGTGATTCAAATAGCACATTTTCCTGCTTATACCTCTGTTGCTAAGAGCTAGGAAAGGACTAAGGATGAGCAAGAATTAAGTTGAGATTAATGGCTGATAGTCTGTTGTTTCAATATTTCCATTTGAGGAGAGTCTACTTACCCATAAAGGCTGTCCATTCCATCTGCTATACACAAATACAGTTCATATCATTTTAAAACATGGTACCCTGCCTTCTAACTCCAGCCATGCCTATCCCATGTATATAGACTGCATATATTTTTCATTTTTAGCTCTTCTAATCCCTGGCTAATCTTTAAGGTTTAGCTCATATACTACCTCCTACAGCATCTCTTCCTCCCTCCCTCCCAGTTAGTGTTCTTTACCATCTCAAATAATCATGGATTTTGTTGTTGTTCAGTTGTTGCAGACTCTTTGTGACCCCATTTGGGTTTTTTAGGCAAAGGTACTGGAGGGGTTTGCCATTTTCTTTTCCAGCTCATTTTACAGATAAGGAAACGGAAACAAACAGCTGATAAGTGTCTGAGACCAGATATGAATTCATAAAGATGAGTCTTCCTGATTCCAAGTCCAGTGCTTTATCCACTGTGCAACTGTGGATAGGGCTGCCCCCAATCATGGATTTACTTGTCTGCATATTGTAAGCTCTGCCCATTCCCAGAGGAGAAAGACAGCTCCTTAAGGGCAGGGAGTTGGGGTTCTTTTGTTTTTTGGTCTTTGCAGTAGGTACTTAATTGTATTAAATTGGATTGACTTGTGTTTTCCTTCTCTATTTGATTGAACCACATTGAAATGGAGAAATTTCTTTAAAGCAGTCATTTCTCCAAGCTGGACCAGTCCAGATGGATATACCAAAAGTCAACATTAAAAACTCTAAATAGCTTTAAAGATCACCTCACCTCATGATTCAGAGTCTTCTTGTAGTCAGAGGCCCAGTTTCCAAGCTTGGATACCCAAACAGGTCACTTCGATCCTCCTGGCCCTCCTACAGCCTACATAGCCCTTCCTATTTGATGCCTGAATTTGAGGACATTGGAGAGGTGAGTGGGTCTGGGAAACAGTCATTTCCATGTTAAGTGGCCATTTGTGCCCCTGGGTTTTGGAAGGTAGACTTGAGAGGCAGTTCAGAAATGAATGGGCTTTGGGGCTCCAGAGCCAGGACAACCTGCCTATTTGAGACCTGACCCTGATTAAAGCCATGATTCTGAGCATTACAGGAAAGTTCTGGCCAAAAGAAGCCTTCTAGGACAGAGGACTCCAGGGAACTTTGACAGCACTTAGATAGTACTGCTATCCTCAAGAATGGGAATAACATTTGACTCTATCATACTACCGTATGATATTATTATACAACCAATCTACTCACCTGTTCCTGGCAATCTCTTCTCTAGCAGAATGTGCTTAGGATGTATTTAGGAAAGAGCCGGATATATTTAGGAAAGAGCCCTAAATCCAGAGGAAGAAGTCCTCAGTCTCAGCTTGGCCACAAATTTCCAGTAACCCTGGGCAAGCCATCTAAAACTCTCTGGGAAGGGGGTCTAAATATCTTTTCCTGCAAAATGAAGGGGTGGGCCTCGATAGCCTCTCAGATACTTCTTAGCTCTGAACTTTGGATTCTTTAAGACAGAAGTTGCTAAAAAAAAATCTCATTCATACCTACATATAAAATGACTGATAAAGCTTGGTTTTGAACTTTATTTCAAAAACATTTAAAATAAGCCAAGTTAAAAGGGCTGCCACGGGCTTGTTCTGTTTTGCTATAAAAAGCTAGACTAGAGAAAAAGAGAAAATTATTAAAAAGGAAAGTTTTGGCTTAACATAATGGACTGCCTTAGGAGAGGATGAATTCCCTTTCCCTAGAGATATTTTAGCAGGAGTTAGAGGACCTTCTGTTAAGTTTCTCTTAAGAAAGGATTCCTTCCTGAGTGGGAGGTCAGACTAGATGACCTCTGAGGTTCCTTCAAACACTAAGATTCTATATTTCCATTACACTATGAAAAGACAACTATGGTCATTTCTAATAAGTACAGGGACAGAGATGGCTCTATTCTAGAAGTCAGGTGAACTGAGGTCTTTTACAAGTTCTGCCATTAACTATGGCTTTGACTTCAAATCATTCTTTTGCTTCATAAACTTTGGGCTAAATTCTTGTCAAAAATACCATTTCCTTCTCCAGCTCATTTTACAAATGAGGAAACTGAAGCAACCAGGATTTGGTGACTTGTTCAGGGTCATACAGCTAGTGAATGTCTAAGGCCAAATTTGAACTTGGGAAGATGAGTCTTTTTGACTCCAGGCTTGTCACTTTGTCCACTGCACCACCTAGCTGTTTTATAAAGTACTTGGTAAACTTTAGAGCTCTGTCTGTATAAATACCAGCTATCATCATCATCATCATCATCATCATCATCATCATCATCATCATCTTTATTAGTTCAGACCTGTGATTTCACTGATACACTGTTAGAAAATTCCCCTAAATAATGCAGATTAGCAAGTGTTCTGAAATACAATCTTAGATAATTTCCTGAAGCACTGAGAAGTTCAAAGATTGTACAGTAGAGAGGGAGCAAACTTAGAATCAGGAAGATCTGGGTTCAAGTATGGCTTCTTATACAATCTGGCTATGTGACATTAAACAGATCAACCAGAAAACACCTTAGTTAAAAACAAAAGGCATCTGATTAAATTGCATAGATATAGATGTATACCTATATATATATATATATATATATATGAAAAACT
Source organism: Sarcophilus harrisii (assembly GCF_902635505.1). Lineage (NCBI taxonomy): Eukaryota > Metazoa > Chordata > Mammalia > Dasyuromorphia > Dasyuridae > Sarcophilus > Sarcophilus harrisii. The sequence continues at coordinate 493,990,660 of NC_045428.1, forward strand.
ATGTATGCATATACACAAATATATATACACATGTCCATGTATGTATGCAAGGAAAATTTCCCTCAACACACAAACAGATTCTCCTTGGCAAGGTAGGGAACATAGATGACCAGGGGACAAGACATAGGAGTACATAGGAACACATATAGCTAGGCCATCTTATGTTTCTAAGTTTGCCTCCCTCTTTGCCTTCGATACTACCACTTCTTGTTTATTCCACTACTCTGTAAATTGCTGGTGTTTTCTGTTGGGTTATTTTCTCTGTGACACTGCTATCCATTGATTTTCTGCTAAATTATGGTTGCTATATGACCTTTTTTATTTCATAGGAGAGGCATCTTCTCTTTCAAAGAAGGGCACAGGGACTTTTTCAGTTCTTTTGTGATTCAGACCCATAGTTGTACCCAAGCTAACCAGCAAAGTGCTAAGCTTAAATTAAATGTCTTTTAAATTCTCTTTGATTTAGTCATTCACTAAATTCAGTATATTATTTGAGTGAATACATTCCTTACAAATTCTAGCATGCTCCTGTTTGCTAGTCTTTCCCATGTAAACCACCCAAGACTTGACAAGACTTGAGAGGTGAGGTGCCTTCCTTGAGGCACCAGAAACATTTTACTCTATCTACATGGACAGAATAAGAAGACTAAATTTCCCTTCATCCCTATCACTAATAATGAATTATATCAGAATTATTCAATTTTATTGAATAATTTAGTTTATTAAATAAACTCTGCTATTCAGAATTTAGATAAACCTGATACAAAAAGGCCAGATAAAAAACAGTGTGGATATATAATAACTTTTCCTCTTAAATCAAGTTAGTTTTAACCTTAACGCAGAAAGAAAGAAAAGAAAGAGAGAGAGAGAGAGAGAGAGAGAAGGAAAAAAGGAGGGAAGGGGGAAGGAAGAAAGGAAAGAAGGAAGGAAAGAAGGGAGGGAGAGAGTGAAGAAGGGAGGAAGAAAGGGAGGAAGGAAAGAAAAAAGGAAAGAAAGAAGGAAGGAAAAAAGGAAAGAAGAAAGGAAGGGAGGACAAGAGGGAGGGAGGGAAAGAGGGAAGGAAGGAGGGAAGGAAGGGAGGGAGGAAATAAGAAATAAAACACCATATGCCCAAACTATTTTTCCTTAGGGAATTATTCAGAAAATCCCCAATCCCCAAGATTCTGAGTCAAAATCCTACATATTCTTCCCTCAGACCTCCAGGCCTTCCAGCTTATCAGGTATTGAAGGAACAATTTCTGGAACCTGATCACATCTATTCATCCAGGATCTCTTATACTTATGCTCTTATTTGCCCTAATTAGTGTGAATGGAGAAAGATTCAGTTGCTATAATTCAGAGTTTAGATGAATCTGATGCAAAAAAGGATGGGTAAAAAAAACAAGGTGGATACATAAGAAAGAGTAGCTGGTCATTAGACATTCATTATGTTCTTACCATGTTCCAAGGACTGTGTGCTGGAGATACAAAGAAACAAAGAATAAAGTCCCTTCTCTCAAAGAAAGGCTTCCTGTGGAAGGTAGGCTTTTAGCTGAACCTGAAGGAAGTCAAGAAAACTCAGTGGAGGAGATGAGGAGGCAGACCATTCTAAACATAGAGGAAATGGAGACTGGGGTGGGGAATGACTGTCAGGGAAATTCCTAGTCTTGTTTGAAGAACAATAAAGAGATCTGGGTCAAACAAGCAATAGGTAGCATTTGTACCCAGATTGACCAACTCCAAAAACAGCACTTTTCTTGCCCGTGCTAGCAATCCAAAATGAGGGAATTAAGTGAAGTTCTTGGCCTAAGGAGGATGCTTTAGTATCAACTTAGCACTATTGTTCTAGATGCTCAAAGCTTGATAATCAGTCGCCAGGAAAGCTTAAAAAACTTGGAGATGGCTCCAAGACTATCCCAAACGCCAAAGTCCTTTCCAACCTGGACACACTAAGAATGTTAAGAGTTTTCTAATTTCTGGAGATTAGGGCCTGAGACTGAAGTCCTTAGGGCTAGGGCTTCAAGTACTATATATATGTTGGGTAAAGAAAGAACGTGTACTGGGGAGGGAGAGAGGAGAGCTCAGGGGTGGGGCTTCTCAAGACAAGGTTGTTTTTTTCTTTGCTCCTCCTCGTAAGAAGGAGCCTGGGGAAAGGAAAAGAGAATCAATCTGATTATTCAGCCCCATAAACAACACCATAAAAATCACATCCATTTTCAGCGGAAGCTCAGTGCTAATGTGCCAAAACAATGATGGCTTCTTACAACATCAATCCCAGATCAATCTTCACTTGCTGGGTCTTGGAAAGCAACTGTGGGAGGAGAATCAATTCCCAGCCTCCATCTGTGGGGTGCAGGTCTGTCTACTCTGACCTTCCAAATTCTTACCTCAGGATCTCTAGTCTCCCTGACACTCCTCATGGCCCCCTTTTGAATTGCATACAAGATTAAGAATGGTTTGGAGATGGTGATACCCCCTTTAGTCCATAAGACTGAGATGTCATTCTGCTTTGGACTCTGCATCTGCCCAGGTAACTAGTCACATACAGGAAAGGACTTCTCAGTTTAAATGAATTTTACGTGCATCCTTTCCCCCTTTCTCTCTCTCATCTCCTGCTGTTCCTTGAAAATCATAGAATGCTAGGCTCAGAAGGTGCCTTAGAGGTTATTCAGGCCGACCCCATCATTTCTCATAAGGGAAGACATGTTTGAGTAGTGATTAAGCAACTAGACTTCAGAGTTTTTGGCATCTCCCAACTTCCACATATGCCTTTCTTCTCCTTTAATTATACCCAATCTAGGCTCCCAAGAATCCTTCAAAGGCTTCTCAAGAGAGTCAGCATATTGAACCCTAGAAGAATCATAGTATGCAAACAATAGGAGGGACTTCAGAGAAAACTTATTATCCAACTCTCGCTTATCCATACTTCTCCAATATTTATCCAATTCATTCCCATCAGTTTTGACTTCGTACTACCCCATTCCAATCAGATGGAACATCAATGAACAGGACCTTATTGGTATTCTGTGGTAGGAATTATGGGATCTAAATTCAAATCTGGATTGTAGAACTCAATTGAATAATTGTGACCACATTTCGCCTCCATTCAGCATTATCCAAGGGACTCCCAGTCATCCTCCTGATGGTAGACAACTTTTCTGGTGAAGCAACTCTCCAGCTAATGACTGGCTCTACCTCAGAACCTCAGACTTCAGAACCTCTCCAAGACATTAGGTCACCACCAAGACTATACACGTCTATCATGGGTCTATTGTTTAATAAACTATTCCAGAAATGAAGCACAAAGCAGAAAAACCCAGAGATCCAAAGTTCCCCATATTTGAGTCCCCTAGTTCTTACTGCTATATGGTTATGGTCCCCACGATGCCAGCTCTTCTCTACTCCTTCCTAGAGGAAATAATACATTACCTTGCTAGAAAAGATAATGGACGAATTCATTTGAAGCTACTATGAAATTAGAATAATTTCTTGCTGAGATTTTAAGGCAGAAGGTAGACTTTCCCAGAGTTTTACCAATAGTTTGAGAGTGGGGTGACTCTTTCAGTGAACCCAGAAGATCAAACAAAGAAGAAAGCTGGGAGCTGGCTCTTCTTTTAACTTCTATAAGCCCCATGTAAGAAGCCTAAGGGACCTAGAGACAAGTCTCTTCAATGCTGAGCCACTGCTGGGCCAGAAGTAGCCAAGAGGTCTGTCATCCCAAAGGGTCCAAGTGATAAGAAGCATCAGTGGTTGGCCAGAAGCAGTCAGGGAATATTTGATTATGTTCTGTACAATCATGAGGTACTTGCCTCAATGCTCAATAGTTGAGCAAAACCCCTGACCTGGGAAATTTCTTCCAAACCTCCATCGCTTCCCTTAGACTTTAATGGTAATTCAATCTGCTTTTCCTCTGTTTCCTTTTACTTAGTACCCAACCAGGAACAAGCAAGCCTCTTTGTTGAAAAACTCAATCCTTCATCCCCGAAAGCAGCAGTATAATTAGAAAGGCAGCCCTTTTCCCTATGCTCCCTGTTTGCACAGTGGAAATGTCACTCTCAGACTGGGCTGCCCTCTGCCCTGAAGGGGGCTTGGCGGCATTTGGAATAAGCTCTCTCACAACTCACTCTCCCCAACCTCCCAGTAACTTAGTAGGATTGTAGGATCCTAGATACAGGGTTGGAAGAAACTTTGGAAGTCAAGTTCAACTCTCTCATTTTACAGATGAGGAAACTGAGGCTGAAAGATTAAATGACTTCCCCCAGAAGTGTCTGAGAGCCAAGCAGCTAAGAATCCTATCTCAGATGCATTTTACCTGTGTGATTTTCTGAACCTCAGTTTCCTCATCTGTAAAGTGGGAATAATAAAAGTAACAACAGCTTGTAATAAGAATCAGCAAGGTATCTATAGAAAGTGCTTTAATAGGTTTGAGGCTATATCCAAACACAAGTTTCCCTGGTTTTGAGTTCATTGACCCATTCACCATGTCCTATGCATTATACTATAGCTCTCCACGAAGAAATATTTGCCGTTATGGAAACAACCACCCAAGCAACACCTGCAGTTTTTGGATCATGCAGAAAGGAGATGACCCCCTCAGGAGGGTGGTAAAGGTATTTTGAGGGCTTCAAGTTTTATCTAAGGGGACATGAAAACCTCCATGTGGAAGGAGCATTGATACATAAATCTTTTTTTAGTAACAATGATAAATAAGCAAGCACAGCCTTTATAGCCTAAATAAATAATATGCCTGGAAATACATCTGACTATTTTTAAAATATATGTAGATGCTATTGTGATTAAAGGAAAAGATTCATTTAAAAGTATTGCTAAATTCAGAGTATCCCTTTGTGAGCATGTATTTTTTCAATCAATTGATAATAATAGTACAACTAGTATTGCATGGGAGTCCATGAAATATATTGATGTTTAAAGGAGTTCTTCTTAACTCAAAACTAAAACAAGAAAGGAACCAGTGGCCTATAGAAAGTGTCCTAGTGTCCCAATGGAGGATTTATGGGACAACACTGGACAAGTAATCTGTAAGATCACTAAAGAAAAAAACTTTATCAATTTTTTTCTTTGTTTTACTAGAATTTAGTGCAGTGCCTGGCATTTAATAAATAGAGATTTGTTGAATTAATTGAACTAAATTGAATGACAATAATTCAATAATAAGAATTGACAAAAGTTACATAGGATGGAAAAGTGGTATATAAATTGTCATTGCTTGCTTAGGGAGCATATACATGTAGAGGTTTCCATTCCATTAAAATATTGAAAAACTTAAAGTAAGGCCAGGCATATGTAAAACAAGAAACACAAAACATAAAAATGCAGCAAAACTACATTTTTAGATAGTAGTTTCAAGATTGGCAGAATTTACAATTATCTCTGGACCTTGAATTATCTTTGGTCAGCTGGTGAGATTTTGATGTGGTAAAGGCTAGACTTGGAGTTAGAAAGATCTGAATCCTGCCTCAGACACTTACTGGTTTTATGACTCTAGAAAAGTTATTTAACCTCTCTCAGCCTCCACTTTTTATCTGTAGAATGGGGATAACAGAAACACCTACCTCATAGGGTTGTTGTGAGGCTAACATGAAATAATATTTGTGAGGTACTTTGCAAATCTTAAAGTGCTTGCTGTAATTATCTTTTTATGTCTTCCATGTTTCTTCTTCTTCTTAGCTTTAAAAAAATCTGGAAGAATCATAGAATCTAGATGACAGAAGATCTTAAAATTTGAATCAACCTAACACTGAAAAACAGTTTGATGGAATGAAAGAAACCCATGTTCAAATCCTGACTGTCACTTATTAGATACTTGACCTTAAGCAAATTGTTTAGCCTTTATTATCCGTTTCCTCACCTGGAAAATGAGGGGTTTGGACTAGATGACCCAACTTTGCCCTGACAAGCTCTAAATCCTATGACTCTCCTTTCCAATTTAGAGATCTGTACTAAAATATCTTAATGGGTGGGCATCCAATCTTTGATCATTCATTAAACCCCTCAGCTTTCTTGCCCTTTTAGACTGACAATAACTTGTTAGCTTTGATCCCCTATTCTTTCTCCTTCCCCCAATTCTCCTTATCTACATTGCTAGCCTCCTATCTCTTTTGTGCAGTAGGGCAGCATAAACAGTTCATCGACATATCCAGGCATATAAACAAAAGCTCAGAAATCCATTTCTTAACAGAGTCTTTCCCAGGAGGTCCCTATGCTGACCCTGCTGTTAAGATCCATGGTCAAGGAGGGAAGAGGGGAAGGGGGAGGTTAAGCAAGTCACTGCTGTTAAGACAACAATTCAATTCAACAATGATCATGTATTCCGTGGCCTAATGTGTGAAAGATCTGGCTGGCTTTTCTCCTCTTATAGGAATTATCCTTTTCAAACAAGAAGAAAACTCCCCCTGCAAACATTTGGGGAAGCCTCTTCCCTCACAAGGAAGCCCATTTCATTGTTGGAAAACCCCAATTCTTAGAACATTTCATATATTGATTTGAGACCTAGTCTCAAAACTTTCACTCGTGTATCTTAGTTCTGTTCTCTGAAGCAAAAGTGGACAAATCTACAAACTTTTCAACATGGTGGTCTTTTCAATTGTTTGAAAATGGGTATTGTATTCACTGTCTTCTCTTCTCAAAACAAAACACACCACATTTCCTCATCCATTTTTCATGTAATCTAATTTTTATTCCTCTCACAGTCCTGGTTTTAATACAATTTGCTCTGATCTACATGTATTCTTCCTAAAGTAGCATCTAAAACTGGACATTCTTACCACAGATGTGACCTGACCAGAGCTAAGGATTATTGGTTTCCTTTGTCTGGAAACTATTTTTAATAATGTAGCCCAGATTTTTGTTGGCTTTTTCAGTAGCTGCTGCATCACACTGTTGGTTCCGTAGAGCTGGTGGTCAGCTAAAACCTCCAAATCTTTTTCCTATGAACTGCTGTCGAGTCTCCTCCATTTTTTACTTATGCAATTCATTGTAAAAAACTGAAACTGAATTTTACAGTCATCCTGGTATAATTCAGTCTTCTTGGTTTGGGCCCCAAATTCTAGTCTTTTGAAACAATTTTGAATCTTGATTCTATCATCTTTGGTACTAACATAACTTAGTTTTATGTCAACTGGAAATTTGATAAACCTGCTTTCTAAATCTTTATCAATGTCATTGATAAAAATGTTGAAAATGACAAAGCCTGTGTCTCTCCACTAAGGACCTCCTTCCAGGTTGACACCAAGTCATTAATCATGACCTGAAGTCAATACCTTTTTGGTTTCTTACTGTCATTATATAGTCCTTTGCTTCAGTAACTCTTTTGTTGATAATTTCTTTGTGACCTGTTCTCCCTCTTCACTTGTGACATACTCTCCATTTCTACTTATCTTAACTCAAAATCTCAGTCTGAAATTCAGCAGGAACTGAAGAGTGAGAAGAGAAAGAGGAAAAAATGGGGTTGGGGGAATCAAAGCTTGAAGGCCCTTCCTTTTCTTTCCTTCTTATTTTATCAGGGAAGGGGGATAATGAGTTTAGAGAAAGGGCAGTTCTGTGTAATTCTCTATTTTGCATTTATCTGAAAAGCAATGCTGTTTGTCCATAGCAAAGAGTAGAGTGCAGGGGAAAACTGAGCAGGGGTTGAGGATGGGGAGGCCTGGCAATGTTCCAATTTCATTATTTAATGTGAAGGTTTGCAAAATCTCTGAGCACTGAACACCCATATTTCAAATGTGCATAAACACTGCAAAGTCGGAGAGAAATAATTTCTGGACTGCCCATGCCATTAGTAAAAACAATTGAGAGATACTTGCATTTCATATCAGAATGACTGCCACACAAAACAACTAAAAGAAAAGGACCTCTCCCCATCTGGACTGGGGACAGAAGGGACTTGCACTAAATGCTCCTATCTGGCTTGTGGACATTGTCTCAACCAGGCAAGAAATTGTCTCCTAAGGATTCATCTTACCTCTAAAGTCTTTGATCACAAAGTTGCTCCATTTTTGGCCAAGGCCTCAAGGTTGGCACTTCCTACTTCTAATTCCTTTTTTTTCCCTTCTCTGTCTCTGTCTTCTCTCTCCCTCTCCTCCTTCTTCCTTCCTTACTTCTTTTCTTTCTTTTTTTCTTCTACTTTTCCACCCTTTCTTCCTTTCCTTTTCTTTCTTTCTTCCTTCCTTCCTTCCTTCCTTCCTTCCTTCCTTCCTTCCTTCCTTCCTTCTTTCCTTCCTTCCTTTCTTCTCTTCCTTCCTTCCTATCTGCCTGCCTTCTTTTTTTCTCCCTCCCTGCCTTCTTTCCCTCCTTCCTCTCCTCCTCTCACATTCCCTCTCTCTCTTCTCTCTGTCTCTGTCACCTTTTTCTGTCTGTCTCTCTGTCTCCCTCTGTCTCTCTGTGTCTTTCTATCTCTCTATCTCTCTCTGTCTCTGTCTCTCTCCTCTTCCCCCACTTCCCCCTTCTCTCCTCTTTCCCTCCCTCCATCCCTCCCTTCCTCTTTCCCTCCCAGTGAGAGAAGAAAAGCAGCTATGCTTATAGAAAGATTGATTAGTTAAGCAAGTCAATTATATCTCTTGCCGAGAGCGACTGTATATTAAGTAATGCAGCAGAAATGATTGTCTGCACAGATCCATTTTGTTGAACAGCTGTTCCAGAGGCCCAGAAAGAGGAGAAGAAGGTTAGAATCCCATAATAGTCCTCACTCCCTTCTCCTCCCCCACCCCCAACCAATCCCACCCCAGTCCATTGCTTCTGTCCCTCAGGGGGCTCCATTTATTATGGGATAGAATAAGGTCAGGGTAATAAGTGCGCTGGCAGCAGGCTCTGTTGGACTAGCAGGCTCTCCCCCACCCAAAGCCTCTCCCACTTCTCCATTAGCAGTGGCCCTGCCATGCTTCCTCCCTAGAGGAGATAATTGATGTGCATTTACTGCCCAGCAGCTCTGGCCCTACTCCCCATTCCTCTCCCCAGAGCAAGAAGAGCAGACTTTGGAGGGCACAATAAATGAGTGTATTTGCTCAAGGACCCATTCCTAAGGGTCTCTACCTGTGATAGTCGGAGGCAATTGAGGGGTGGTAGGGGGAAAAGGAGCCAATATCAATAATCAAGGAAGCTAAAACCCATAGTGTGAATCACAAAGCTTTGTATTTACAGACTTAAACTTGAGGAGCAGCCTTCCCCATTCACAATTTTTGGCTTGTTTTGCCCCCATCTGAGTTTTCCATTGAAATTTCAGAATATAGTTCATGTGCAGGACTTCATGCATGTCACTAAAAGGGGCTCTCCTCCCACTGAAACAGCAAGGTCATTAAATAAAGGACAAGACTCCCTCTTTTCCCTTACTTTTCATTCTTAAAATCCTTTGATGTCATTTTCTATCAAATACTCTACTCCAGTCTTCGATTAAGAAGTGACCTTTTTTCTTATAGGGAACCACTCCTCTACTTATATCCAGATCTGTCCCCTTTCTGTCTTCTACAGTAGAAACTGTCTCCATGATTATTCTGTATATGTGTCTGTCTGTTTCTTTCCAGCTATTCTTTAAACTTCTCACAATCCCATCTTCTAAAAAGTCCTCACAGATTAACTCCTCATAACATCTGTTTACATTTGCCCCCTTTTCTTCTTTTTTCTTGCTTATTTCTCATCTCCTTTCATTCTGAAATCAAACATCATCATTCAACTCAAATTGCCCTCCTCCAAGTCAGAAATTATCTTTTAATTGCAAATTCTGATGTCCTCTTCTCAATTCTCAAATTTCTTGACATCTCTTCTGCATTTCAGACAGTTGATTGCCATTTCTCCTCCTCCTCCTTCTCCTTCTTTTTCTTCTTCTTCTCTTCTTTCTCTCTCTCCTTCTCTCCCTCTCCCTTTTCCTCTCTCCTTCTCCCTCTTCCCCTCTCCTTCTCTCCCTTTTCCTCCCCCTCTCTCCCTCTTCTATTCCCTTTCCCTCTCCCTCTCTCTCCCCCTCTCCCTCTCTTTCTTCCTCTCCCTCTATCTATCCCTCTTCCTCTTTCTCTCCCTCTCTGCTCACCTCTCTCCCTTTTTTTCTCTAGCTCAAGGCTTTTTAAATTTTTCCTGTTCATGACACCTTTTCACCTGAGAAATTTTTATATGACACCAAGTATATAGCAATATAAAATAGGTATACAAATCAAACATTGACTGATAATAAATCATAATATTGTCACCCCCACATTCAGTTACAAGATCCCATATGGTATCATGAATCATTGTTTAATGATTCTCTGGGTGACTTCAAAGCTTCCATGAGTTCTATTATCATCTTTATGCAAAATGTTTCCCAAATCTATACATCAAACACTAGATTTTCTTCTTAATTCCAAGTCTATCACCTACTGAACATTTAAAACTGAGAATCCTACAGACATCTGAAATTTAACATGTCCAAAAGATAACTCATTGTCAAAAATACTCCTCCTTCCTAACTTCCTTATTTTTTTACCTAGATTTGAATCCTGCATCATCCTCCACTTTTTACTCTCCTTCACTGCCACATATTCAGTGAATGGGCAAGTTTTGTCTATTCTTCCCTCCCAACATCTCAGATCCATCTCTAGTTCCTAGTTGAGGCCCTTATTGCCTCTTGCCTTGTAATTGATCTTCCTGACTCTTCCTGACCCTATCTTGTAGAGCAAGTATATAGTTTTAGCTTTGACAACACCAACAAAGAAAAAAAAGTGTTTATGAAGTGCCTACCCCACACCAGGCACTGTGCTAAACTCTTTGCAAATATTATTTCATTTGATTCTCACAACTCTGTGAGATAAGTTTTATTGTTATCCTTATTTTACAGTTGAGGAAACTGAGGCAAGCTGAGTGAAGTGGACTTGCCCAAGTTCACACAGTTAAGTATCTAAAGTCAGATTTGAACTCATGTTTTCCTGACTCAAGACCCAGTACTCTATCCACTGTGCCACCTACAGAAACTTGGGGGTCTCAGACTCAAGCAGCCAATTCTGAATCACACAACTAGTTATTGCTACAGTTGAGGTTCAAGCCCAGTTCTTTAGACTCTAAGTACAATCCCTTTCACCATGCCACATTATCTTATTGGAAATGTTGTGAGTATGGTAGAAGTAATCATGGAGTTGGGATTGTAGGGAGTAGAAGGAAAGTCCTGGGAGGGATATGCTGGTGTGGACCAGCATCTAAGGTCCACATGCCATAGGTAGAAGATGGGATTTTTTCATCAAGGGCTAAAGAGCTCACAAGACTTTTTCCCATCGAATTTAAAACAAAGAAAGTCAGAAAACAGGCTGAGGAAGAGAGGAAGATTGAGATGAAGTCATAGCATGAAAACCTTCAAAGTAAGGTAAGCAAAAAAACAAAGATCTGGAATCTAGGGAAAGTCATTTTGGGGATCAATAGAGGAAGAGCCAATTCTTGCTGAGACTTTGAGAACATAATGTCTGTGCTTTCCTAGGATTTGGACTGTCATATGAGAATAAAATGACTCAGGAGTGAGTGAGGCAGTGAGAGGAGAAAACTCCTGAGTAGGCCCTCACAAGCCTGATGTTTCAAGTAGGATATAATCCAAGTTATATTCAAGTAGGATATACTTCGGCATAGAGACTAGTCTGATTACTGGTTACTAAACAGATTACTAAAGGCTTGGAGTTTGATTTCTCTCTATACTATTCCCCAACAATTGTTCATCAGCAAGACCTTTCTTTTACTAATTCCAGGAATGGTGAACTCATTACTGCCTGAATTGTTCCATTCCATTGTGGGTCAAATCAAATTCTTGGGAAATTCTTCCTAATGGAGTCAGAATCTGTTTCTCTCTATCTCCTATTCAACAGTGCTAGTTCTGTCCTCTGGAGTCACACAGAATTAGAGATGGCTTGGAAAGATTTAGACATACAAGCAATAATCATTAAGAGCCAGCATATGGCTTCATCAAGAATAGTCATATCATACTAAACTCATTCGCTTTTTAAAAATTTAGTCAATAAACATTTGTTAAGCACATACTATATGCAAGGCACAGTACTAGTTGCTGGAGATATAAAAAATGTAAAAGATAATCCCTGCCCTCAAGGAGTTCACAATCAATTGGGAGCTGGGATGCCCTCTCTCTCTGTTTCTCTCTGTCTCTTTGTCTCTCTCTGTCTCTCTCTTTGACTCTGCCTCTGTGTGTCTCTCTTCTCTATCTTTCTTTTTTCTGTCTCTGTCTCTCTCTGTCTCTCCCTCCTCTCTCTGTCTCTGTGTCTCTCTGTCTCTTTTCTCTGTCTTTCTTTTCTCTGTCTCTCTCTCTCCCTCCCTCCCTTTCCCTCTCTCCTTCCCTTCCCCCCTCTCTCCTCTCTTCTCCCTTCCTCTTCCCTCTCTCTCCTTCTCTCTATCTCTCTGTCTCTGACTCTATTTCTCTCCCTCTCTCTCTTTTTCTCCCTCTTTCCATTTCTATCTGTGTCTCTCTCTCTCTTTTGTCTTTCTCTCTCTCCCACGTCCTTAATTTATTAAACTTTATCAATTAAACAAGGATTTATTAAATAAACACTGTGCAATGGTGCTGAGGACACAAAGGCATAATCAACTTGAACTATGGCCATCCTTGCCATGCTCACCCTTAGCGTTTCTCTCTCTCTCTCTCTCTCTCTCTCTCTCTCTCTCTCTCTCTCCCTCCCTCCCTCCCTTCCTCCCTCCCTCTCTCCTCTCTCTTTCTCTCCCCCTTCCTCCCTCCTTCCCTCCATCTCTCCTCTCATCCCTCCCTCTTTTCTCTCCTCCCTTTCCCTCTCCTCTTCTCTCTCTGTCTTTGTGTGTGTCTCTATGTCTGTCTGGCAATAAATACATATATAAAGAGGAAAGGCATTAAAAGTAAGCAGGATTAGGAAAGGCTTCTTGTAGAAATTGAGATTTTAGTTGGGACTTGAGGGAAGCCAGGAGGTGCAAAGAGTTTTCCAGGCATGTTGAGGGCTGGGGGGAGGGGGAGAGGGGAGAGGAGGGGAAGGCAGTCAAAAAAAAATTCCAAGAGCTGAGAAATGGAGTGTCTTGTTCATGGAACATAATTGGTTCCATTACCCAATGTGTGTTATACACAACTGAAGATTACTTGTATTGTGCAATGACTCAGCCAGGGAGCCTGAACGCACAGTACCTGTGGTCTCAATCCCAATACTGACCACTCTTTGCATATGGGGCCCTATCCAAAGCACCTGTTAATACTGATGTTGGAGACAGACTCCTGGGGTGTGGACAAAAATCCAGAAGAATGTCTGGCTCACTTTGGGGCCAGCAGAATGAGGGCCACAGTGTATAACAGGTTGCTTGAGTAGGCAGCTGGAAGATTATTGTCCCCTGGGGGATGGCAGATAGGAAATAATTGGTGGGTTGAGAAAAGTTGGGACCATTTATATTCCAGAGGGTGGGAGTGTATTGCATGTACTGGTTGGTGAGGACGACTTTCTGCTCTTCCTTGTGTTGGGCCAGGGTCACATCAAGGGGCTTGGTGCTGACCATCTGTCCTTTCATCTCTGTCCTAGTCTTCATAGACTACTGGGAAGGAAAATCAGACAAAGCCAAACCCCTTGCTGTGGCCACCCTCTATGATCACTTTGGCTCTGGTAATGAAGTCAAAACTTCTGTAGCTAGTCATCATCAGAAATCATCAGCATCAGGACCTGGGCCCTGAGCTCCTTCCCATTCATGCTCCTCTCGGCTTCTGAGCTTCCTCACGCTCCTCATCTATCATCACTTCCCACTTAGAGTCTTTTCTAACTGAGAGAAGACTTCCTGAAGGACCTGATCATCCATATCTTCATCAAAGTTCTTGATGTTAGTGATGTTGGTGAATTCTAGCGCTCTCGCCCCCAGCTCTGTGTCCTATTCTTGTTGAGACTTGAAGTGGCCCAGGAAAACTTTCTGGTCATTAAGTAGCATCCCATCCATAGCTTGGTTTTCAATCTCCTGTGCCTCAAAGTGGGAGCCAACCAAATCCCTGGGAGCCGTTCTCATCATGTACCTTATTAGAGATGATGTTCTCAGTGGTAGAGAAGATTTCATCCAAGGCCTTGATGTCAATGGAGTCATCCAAGTTCTTGATAAAAATGTGGCCAGTTCCTGATTTCTGGAGCCCTGGATTCCATTGGGAACCCGTGATCAGATGAGCCTCTCTTTGATTACCTCAAAGTTCATGGCATCTAAGGTTCAGGCAGCATCTGCAGGTTGCTAGCATTTAATGTAGATATAACCCAGGGAGTGACACTTGGCCATGTCATAGCAAATATGGACAGATGTAATGGGCCCCACAGCTGAGAACTTCTCATACAGCACGGCCTCAGTCACCCCTGGGTGCAGGTCACCCACAGAGGGGATAGCCAGGGCCACTGACATTCATGTTACCAAGGCAAAAGGGTCACAATCATGACAGTGTCGAGGGAGCGTCAAAGAGGGGAAATCTTCATTTGCTTTTTTATAAGGTTAAACTGATCAGTAAAATGCAACAAATATAACGTACTTTGATTTCAGCAAAGTATTTAATGAAATTCCTTCTGCTCTCTGTGTAGACAAAAGGGAGAGCGATGGGCTGCATGGCAGTACCCTTAAATGTATTCAGAATTGATTGAACCATTCAGTCCAAGGACTTAGGTGGTGTCCTAGTGCTGAGAGTACTAGGCCTAGAGTCTGGAATGCCTGAAAATTCTTCCTCAAGCACTTAGTAGCTGTATAATTTTGGTTAAATCACTTAACTTCTTTCTGAATTTTCCCATCTATAAAATGGGGATAATAATAACATTTACTTCCTAAGGTTGTTGCAAGGATAAAATGAATTTGTAAAATGCTTTTCAGACCTTAAAGCACTCCATAAATGTTAGCTTTTATTACAGAAGCAAATCAATGGTAAAGTGGGCAAGGCAGCTGAACTTGCCATTAGAAAAGACCTGTCTTCAAATCCTTCCCTGAATACTTACTATCTGTGTGATCCTGGACAAGTCATTTAACCTCTGTCTGCCTCAGTTTCATTAACTGTAAAATGGGAATAATATCACCTGCTTCCCAGAGTTTTTATGAGTTTTGTAACATATTTTACAAATCTTAAAAGCACTACATAAATGCTAATGAATACTATCATTAGTTATCGGTGGCAGATGCCAAACAATAGGAAGGGTCGCTGGTGAAGAGCTCCAGGGATCTGACTAAAATCTTGTGCCACATTTTTAGCAATGAATTGACAAAGGCATCAATGGCACACATCAAATTTGCAGACAATGCAAAGCCAAGAAGAAATAGCTACTATGTTGACTAACAGAATTAGGATCCAAAAATATCTTGACAAGTTAGAAAAATGGGACTAAGTAAGTAAGTTAAAATGCAATAAGAATAAATGTAAAATCTTATAAGCAGATTTCTTAAAGAGCACTACACATGTACAATATAGGTTAGGCACAGCTAGAAAATGTTCATACGAGGCTTTAGGGAAATGCAAGCTCAATATCTATCACGGCAACCAAAAAGCGCATCAGCCATCTTAGAAGCATCATTGAGAAACAGCACATCCAGAATTAGGAAGTGACTTTCCTGCTGTTCTCTGCCTTGGTTAAATCCCATAGGGAGGATCCAGTTCAGTTCTGGACAGCCCAATTTTAGGAAGAGCATCGATTTATCCAAATATGCCCAGAGCAAGCCAGCCAGGATAGTGATGGCAATGAGACTGGAGATCTCAGCACAGGTTAAAAGAGCTGAGGATATTCTTTGGGAGAAATAAAGACTTCAAAGAGTTACTACTTCCCATCTTCAAGGATTAAAAGGATTGTTGTGTGGAAGAGAGACAAGGATTGTTCTGCTGGGCCCCAAAGGGCAGAATTAGGAGTGATAGTGGCAGTTACAGAGCCAGATAAAGGCTTAGCAAGTAGAACTGTCCCAAAGTGAAATGGGTTTCATTCAGAGATGAAGTGGGTTTCCTTCCTGGAGTTCTCCAGGCAAAAGATGCATGACCACTTATATGGCTGATGTAGAGAGGGTTCCAGTTCAGGGGATTTGGGACACTTTCTGGAAAAGGCAGAGCGAAGGGAGAGAAGAGGCAGACTCACCTACTGCCCTCAAAGGAGAATTTGGCAAATAGTCCCCCCCCCATGCTGATATTTACAGTGGGCACTCCCTTGGAGCTAAAGCTGGGAGCCTGCTTTGAAGTGTTTTATGTAAATGAAGTTGCTGGCAAATGCTATTCCTGTGGGGTAGGTGATCAAACTGGAGACTGACAGAGAGGAAGCTGGGCTGTCAATGGAAAGCCTCTTATCCAGCCATCCCCTTGGGGGTGGGGAGGTGGGAGGGTGCAGGCGGCATGCAGAGGAACAAGAGAAAATAAATAGTAAGGGAAAATGGGGAGAGGTTAGGTGACTTGAAATGAACCAAGTACGAGGGCTAAAGGCTTGGGCAGGACCTGAAACATCTGAAGACCTAAAGCTGGCTGGTTATTCTAGAGTTCTTAATCTTGAGTCTATGATTTTAAGAAAATATTTTGTAATATATTATTGGTTTCTTTTGTAATCTCATGTATTTTATTAGATCCTAAGCTCCTCAAGTGCAGAGACTGATGATCTTTCTTTCTTTTTTTTCTTTTTTGATATCTTCATTGCTTAACATATTCCTGGAACATAGAAAGCACTTCATAAATGCTTATTGACTGACTGATTATTTTATTTGAAAGGATTATTCTGGAAAGGGATTTCACCAGACTGCCTAAGAGGTCCATAATGAAAGAAATGTTTATAAAGTCCTGGCTTTAAAAATCACATTGCTACCACCTATGTTTGTTTAAAGATCTGCTTTCAATTGCCCCAGCCTAATTTGATTGATTACATTGAATTGGTCTCAACAACTCTCAGAAGTAACCAAACTCAGAGAGGTTAACTTCCATGTCCAAAGTCACCCAGTTGGTAAAGTAGGAAAAGGAAGACTGTCAGGAATTACATGGAAAAGGGATCAAACCTGTTCTGCTCCGCTCCAGAGAGCAGCAATAGCAAACAATGAGGGGCAGTAATGAGATGATTTTAGACCCGGACCTAGATAGGAACCCAGATTTTCTGGTCCATAACCATCTATTTTTATGCTGGGCTCAAGTTGAAGTGGGATGATCGCTTCAGGGAAGAAACTTTCTGGAAGTTGAAGTTTCTCCGTTGCTAAAAGAAGAAGAAAGAAAGAAAAGCTTGGGTTGGAGAGGAGGTGAGAGAAGTATTCATCTACCTAGGTGATGGCGGCAACCACAGAATGCAATTAGCCACCCTGAAATAAATTCTCCACCCTCTCAATTTTTGTGTCTTTCCTCTGTTGACTGTGTCCTCTTTATTCAGTAGATAGTTTGTTTGCACCTAATTGTTTGCATGTTGTCATTCCTTTGAGTTGCTCTCTTATGACTATGAGGTCTCAGGACAGGAAATTGCTTATGCCTTTCTTGGATATAAAGGATATTTTTTATATCCTTGGATCCCAGTGTTTAGCACCATGCCCAGAACATAGTGGGCCTTTAATAAATGTTTATTGACTGAATACCTGACAAAGTTCCACTTGATACCTCCCAGTCCTGGGAACAGAGAACAGAGGACCCTACTTGGGAAGGTGTAAAAGCGGAAGACATAAGAACAATCAAACTTCTTCCTTATACCATCAGAAAAAGATATAAATTAGGAAAGGCTAAGTTCAAAAACCTGGACAGAGAGCTTCAGAATGAACAGAAAACAATCTGTACTCTAACTATATTTTATACCTGTAAATTACCTGGTATTTATGCATGGAGAGAACTCAAATAACATAGCAGTTTCTCAAATAGGAAATAGCTGGCCACATGTCATTGTTCACTCAAAATACTTTTTTCCTTAGCTAAATGACCTTAGATTCCAGCTTAATTGTCATCACTCAGAGACCAAAAATTTTTTAAAGGGAAAGATGTCTCTTACCAAAGTCTATATACCTCTGGATTCTTTACAGGCACCTGGCTAGTACAGTGGATAGTGCTGGAGCCAGAAAGACCTTAGTTAAACATGGCCTCAGATAATTATTAATGGTGTGATCCTGGGCAAATCATTTAACCACTGTATGTCTCAGTTTCTTCATCTATAAAATAGGAATAATACTATCACCTGTCTTTCAAGGTTTTTGTGAGGAAAAAAGATATTTGTAAAGTGCTTTGCAAACTATAAAGCACTCTATATATACTAGCTAATAGTATTATTAGTAACTGTTGTAAATGTCAAATTATCTCAGACATTGAGTAGCTGTGATATCCTGCTCAAATCATTTAAGCTCTGCCTTCTCCAACTAATTCAACTGTAAAATGAAGATAATAATAGCATATACCTTTTAGGACTGATACGTCAGATGAGATATGTATAAAGAACTTAGCACAATGCTTGGCAAATAGTAAATGCCTTAGAAATGCCTATTTCTTTTCCTTCTTCCTTCCTTCCTTCCTTCCTTCCCTTTTTCCCTCCCTTTCTCCCTTTCATCTTTTTTCTCATACACTCTCTTTCTTCCTTCCTCCTTCTCTCCCTTTCTTCCTTCCTCCCTTTCTTCCTTCCCTATCTACCTCCTTTGCATCCTTCCATCCTTCTTTCTTTTCTTCATTTCTTCTTTCTTTTCTTCTCCTCTCCCTCATTTCTTCTCTTCTTTACTTCCTTTTCCCTTTCTATTCTTCTTCCTTTTCTTTTGTCCCATTCTCTCCCTCTTTGTTTCTTTGCTTCCTTTTTTCCTTCCTTCCCTTATTTAGTTTCTCTGAAAGAATCTTTCTGCCCCTCACAATATAGTTAAGATACCTCAAAAACCTAGTTCACATTATACATCTGGCTAGATTCAAGATTATGGGACTATATCACATTGTTACTATCACCCTAGAGGATAGAGAAAGGAACTATAGAGGTCATTTAGCCCCAACCTTATTGGAAATGTGTAATCTCCTCCACAATAAACCCCATCTGTCCAAATTTTCATACAACTTGCACTTTAAACTCTATATTTACAGGCCATTAGAGCTGGATGAGACCCTCCCTTAAAGCCATTTACTTTAACTCCCTGTTTGGCAGGTAAGGAAACTAGCTCAGGAAAAAGTTCCACAAAAATAATTGAAAATTCAGGTCTTCATACTGTAGATCCTGGGCTCTTTCCACTAAACTATGCTGTCTTAAGCTATCATCCTCAGCTTCCCTTATGGAACAATAGGATTCTTTCCTACTTTATTTCTGGCACCTTGGTGGTATATTTGTTAGTCTTGGCAACAGGAAGATGTGAGTTCAAGACTAGCATCTGATGCTCACTTGTTATGTAACACTGGCCAAAATCAATTAGCCTCTCTGTGCCTCAGTTTTCTCATCAGGAGCATGAGGATAATAATATCACCTATCTCTCCAGTCTATTGTGAAGATAAAATAATATATTTGTCAAGCACCCAATCCAATATCAGGTACACAGCACTTAATATTTGTTTGTTCCCTTCCTTCCTTTCTATTTCCTTTCCCCTGCCCATGTCTTAGGTTTTCCTAGAAGATGCCCATTCCTCAATTTTGTATTACAGTACATTGGATATTCTTTGCTTAGGATCAAGCAATAATCAATGGCACTCAGCACCATGGAGAAAGAAAGGAAAGAAACTTACCCACAATAGAAAAGATTTGGTCTCTCTAAACTAAGAAATTAGTATAATGGGCTGCCCTCTGGGCAGAATAAGTGAGAAGTTATGGTCAGGTCAGTATCAGGGGTCTCTGTTAATGATTAGTAAGAGAGGATGTCCTCATTCATTCAACAAATATTCACTGAGCAGTTACCACAGGCAAGCCAGTCCTGAGCATTAAGAAGAATACCAATAAGGTCCAATCCTGCCCTCATCAGTTCCCAGTCTGGTAAGGGAGACAACATTCACAAACCTTAAACAAATCACATATTTGTTATTACAGATTTTCGTGTAGTGGTGCCCTAAAAGAAATATGAACAAGATATGTGTATGTTCAGAGGAGAGATATATGACTTTCTGCTATGGGGATCAGAGGTTTCATGGAGAAGGCAGAATTCCATAAGATCACTGGATCTGGAACTGGAACAGACCTTAGATGTCATCTAGTCCAACTTTCTTGGTTGACAAGTGAGAAAACTGAAGCCTAGTGAAGTAGGGTTTACTCAAGAGAATACAGATGGTAAATAAAGGAGCCAAGAATAGAACCTATATCCCCTTGGCACAGAATCATTGAATATAGGGGCTGGAAAGGCCCCCAAATCTGGACTTTTTTCATTATACCATGTTCTCTACTGATATGGGTAAATATTGAACTGAATGAATTGGAAGGAAAGCTGTGTATGGAACTGAGGGAATAGTATGAACAAAGATATTCAAATAGGTAAGAAAGGAAATGTTTGGGGGTCTTTAAAACAATCCTGTGTGACAGGTAGCCTGTTCAGGGGTACATAAAGTAGAGTAGTAAAGATGAATAGGTAGGTTAGAGCCGGATTTTAAAGGACCTGAAATGTCAAGCCAAGGAATTTGGATTTTCATTCATTAAGCAAAGAGGAGTCATTGATAAAATCTTGATAGTAGAGTGACATAATCAAGGTGTCCATTAGGAAGATTAATTTGGCAACTGTATGAATTATGGATTGAAGGGGACCCAATCAAGACTCCAGGCAGGGAGGACAGTTATAGTAATCCAGTTGAGAGCTAATGAGGACCTGATGATTGTGGTGGCAGTAGCAGTGGAGAGGAGAGGACAGATACAAGAGATGTTTCTGAGGTAGAATCCACAGGACTTGTGGACTAATTGGATATGGAAGAAAGAGAAAGAAAGGAAGCAGAGATGATGCCAGTTTTGAAAAAGGTGACTAGCAGAATGATGATGCTGTAAACAGAAAGAGGTAAGTCAGGTGGAGATAACCACCTCTGATGAGCAGTAAGGAATCTCACCCCAAGGGGGAATTAGAATACTTTTTAGAGGGCCCCAAGACCCCAGAATAAAATTTTTTTACTCTTTTTGTATCAAGAACATCTTTGGCAGTTTGGTAAAGCATATGGACCACTTCTCAGAATAATATTTTTAAATACATAAAACATATAAGTTTACACAGGAAGCCAATTATATTAAAATACAGTTATCAAAACACTTTTAAGAAACAAGTTCATAGCCTTCAGGTGAAGAATCCTTGCCCTAGACATTTTGCTCAATAAATTGGCACCCTGAGATTTTGCCTAGTTTGTTACTGAAAGGAATTACAGAGAATTAGAAAGCCTGTTCATTCTGGAATGTGGAGAAACGTGAATTCAAAGCCTGGTTCTGAAACTTATCAATTGATTTGGGGCAAGACATTGAACCTCAATCTCCTCAGCTATAAAATCAACAAATAATATATGCCTCAATGGTTTTCTGTGAAGGAGATGGCTTATAAACTTCAGGTGAAAAACCTCAACAGAATATAAATCACTCCATTCTTCATAAAAAATTTCCTATCTACAATAGCTCTTTCAGTCACATTCAACTCTTACCATTTCACAATGTACTTCATAAATACTGAAGTGGTTTGCCACTTTCTTCTCCAGTTCATTTTACAGATGAGAAAACTGAGGTAAACAGAGTAAGTGACTTGCCCATGGTCACACAGCTAGTATCTGAAGCCAGATTTGAACTCATAAAGTTGTCTCCCTGACTACAGGCCTGGCAATCTATCCATTGTACCACCTAGCTGCCCATTTTCTTTTCAAAGTTGGATGAATATTTTCTCAACCAGACTGTTGAGTGCAGGGCAAGAGATTATGGTAAATTTGACTACAGTCCATCTCATAACTTTGAACTTCAACTCTATCTTTCATCAAAGCTGACCCTAGGAATTTTGAAAATGAAGGACCCATCTAGAAATTCCTGGTAGATGAACAAATGAAAACCAATTGTGAAAGGAAATATGGTCTGGTGTGATACACAATAACTTGGAGTAAGGAAAACATAAATTTGAATTCCAGGTCTTGCTAGTTATGTACCCTGGAGGTTCTCAGAGCCTCAGGATATAATAGGATCTACCTTGCAAGATCATTGTGAAAATATATGATAAACTATAGAAGGGTATTTGCAAACCTTTAAAGTTTTATATAAAAATTAGCTATTAACCAAAATTGAGGCCTTTTCTGTTCCCATCCCCAAAGAGTTGGAAGCTACTAGGACTCTGTGGACTTTCTCAGGAGAAAGGAAGAAGCAGTAGCCTGAGTCCTTGAGTACCATGTGAGGGGCACCTAACCTAGTCCTAGACCTTTGGTAAGGATGATGTAGGTTATGCAATTTAGTGCTGACATCATGGAATTATAGATTTAAAACTGGAGGAGATTTTAGGATAATTTAACTCAACTCTTTCATTATATTCACTTACTTTTCAGGCATGTCAAACTCTTTGTGACCCCATTTAGATTTGTTTGCTTGTTTGTCTTTGGCAAAAATACTGAAATAGTTTGATATTTCCATCTTCCAGTTCATTTACAGATAAGGAAACTGAGGTAAGGAGGGTTAATTGACTTGCCCCATAATCACCCAGCTAGTAAATGTCTGAGACTCAGGTTTGGACTCAGGAAGATAGTCTTCCTGTCTGGGCCTGGAACTCTATCCTAGCCACCCTTCCTTCATTATATAGATAAGAAAACTGAAGCTTAGAGAGGTGACTTGTTTAATATCACACATTACAAACAACAATGGTCTATGAAAAATGGTCTATGAAAAAAGTTTACAAAATATTTCATATATTTTATTTCACTACATTTTCACATTAACCTCATTAAGTAACTATTATTTAGATATTAACCTGATTTTTCAGATGAGGAAGCTACAACCCAAGAGAAGTTAAGTAGTTTGCCCATAGTCCCATCATAAATCCCACAGGCAGAATTCAAACCCAGGTTTTTCTTCCTCAAACTCAAGCATTCTATTAATGATAT
The DNA here is from genome assembly GCF_902635505.1 of Sarcophilus harrisii. NCBI lineage: Eukaryota > Metazoa > Chordata > Mammalia > Dasyuromorphia > Dasyuridae > Sarcophilus > Sarcophilus harrisii. Next base: position 494,013,545 of record NC_045428.1, read on the forward strand.
CAACCCAGATTCTGACTCTAAGTCTAGAGCTCTTGCCATGCCTCACTCACTAGTGAACAGAATTGTCCTTTGACTTTTAGAAAAAGGCACTGGGCCCCTCCCCTGGTTTGCTCTGCTGTGTTTATTTTCCTTGTGGGCAGGTTTATTTTGTGTAGGAACCCTATGGAACTGTATGAAATGAAAAATTAATTTGCATCAATTCTAATCCCTGTTCCCAGTACTGGGAGGGGGGAGCCTGTTCCCCTCCATTTCCTTTTCTTCTCTTCTCTACTCCCCTCCTTTCTAGGATATGACAGATGCATGGGGTGAGCCATGGCGGGTTATGTGTGTGTGTGTTTTTTTTCCTGAAGAACTTTGTTAGCAAGGCTATTTAAATCATTCTAATTACTCCAGAAACACCCCATTAACTTTCCCAATGAGGGTTGTGAAGAGAAGAGAAACTAAAGGAAAAAAATAAAGAAAATGAGAAGCCACCACTTTACTTTTCCTGAATTTTCTGGGGCTGTGTGGGAGCCAAGGGCGAGGGAAAATAACCAGGTAATATGAGGTCTCACCATTAGGAATGCAGAATTCATTAGAAAAGCATTGATTGCAAAGAATTGATTTAGCAGTGATTTGATTGTCAGACATACAGTACGTCCAAGGAAAATTTTCATTATGATTCAGAATTAGTTAAAAAGAAAATATGAGAAGAACAAAGCAATGGCAGGAGCTGTCCATAGACCTAGTACTGAATGTCTTCAGCTTTGTTCTTTGCACAGAGCAAGTGATAGTCCCTCATCCTCGACCCCTCCCACAGGGTCTAAGCAAAGGAATTCAGAGAGCATAGTTTATTGAATCATAGAATTATTAGATCTGCAAGGGACCTCAGAGGTCATCTAGTACAACTCCCTATCCAATACATGAACCTCCCTTACAGCATCCAGCATTTGCCTTAACACCTCCAGAGACATAGAACTCATTACTTCACAAGGCAGTCATTTTATAGAGAGCTCTAATAGTGAGGAAGTTCTTCCTGATAGTGAGTTAAATTCTCCTCTTTGTAACATACATTCATTAGTTCTTATGTAGTCACACAAAATATCTCAGGTCCCTTTGTCACATGATAGTTCTATAAATATTTAGAGAACAATGATCATATTTCTCTCCTTTATCAAATATTCTCTCCAAGCTACTAAGAACTCCTCTTCCTTTAATCATTCCTAATATGACATGACTCCTGGTCTTTTTTCTGGTTATTTTCTTTTCTAGTGACAAGTTCTATCCTCTACTCATGAACTTCAGATCTGTCATATTGCATCTGTATAGCGAGCCAAAATGATACATATCACCTTTTGTTTTATTTTTTGCCTACTCTGTAATTCCCTTATCACTAGTTTTTTTTTTCCTCAGAGAAATTGAGTTTTATAGACAATTTCTGGATATGTGTACTGACCAGATTCAGCTGGAAAACCACTCTTTCCTTAAACCTGCATGAAATTACTTTATAAATTCCCAATTTAAGGATTTAAAATATGTTTACCTGATAGAAGTGATTCCCACTGACTTTCATTCAATAATTGTACATATTTAGGAAAGGACACAAGCACCTACTATGTTCTAGACACTTTGATAAGCACTTTATAAATATTATCTTAGTTTATCCTCACAACAACCCTGGGAGGTAGGTGGCAATATTATCCCCATTTTATAGTTGAAGAAATTGAGGCAGATAAAGGTTAAATGACTTCTCCAGGGTCACAGGACTAACATGTGCTTGAGGCTGAACTCAGATCTTGCTTACTCCAAATCCATCATTCTATTCATTGTAACATCTAGCCACCCCTAAGTCACTTTTTTCATCTTAACAATCAGCCAACAAGTACTTGTTAAATGCTTATTATGTATCAGAAACTGTATTGACTTCTGAGGATACAAAGAAAGGCAAAAATATTCAGTTACTGCCCTTAAGAAATTCAAATTCTAATGAAGGAGACTATCTATCTATCTATCTATCTATCTATCTATCTATGGAAGGGGAAGATGATCTCAGAAAGAAACGATCAATACGGAGATTTGGAAAGGTTTCCTTCTGATGCTAGGATTTTACCTGAGTCTTAAAGGAAGTCAAAGAAATCAGGATATGAAGGTGAGAAGGGAAAGCATTTCAGTCACAGGAATCAGCAAGTAAAAACACATGAAGTCAGAAAGAATGGTGTTGTGTGAGAAACAGCAAGAAAATCATTGTTGAAGGATTGTAGAGAATGTGGTTTCCCGGGAGACTTTCAAGTAACCATTGCTTTGGAAAAAGTAAGAAGATATTTCTTAATGGGATAAACAACTTGAGAAATTGAGCAAAAGAGGCTTGAGAAATTCTTTTTTAAAATCAAGTCATTTAAAATAAAGGAAAACAATCTTTTGCTTCAAGCCTCTTAGTCATTGACATGTCTATGCGTTGTGCATCAGAAAACGTAAGGAATCACTTGAATGATAGGATCTTCAGCTCCAGGAAGAGTATAATTCCTTTAAGATTAGACTGATGATATGGAGGGCTATCTCTAAGGCCCAGATGGATTTACAAGTGAATTCCACCAAACATTTAAAAAAACAATTGATTCCAATATTGTTAAACTATTTGTGAAAATAGGCAAAGAAGGAGTTCCACCAAATTCCTTTTATGAAATAAATATGTTGCTGATACCTAAAGTAGGAAAAGCCTAAATAGAGAAAGAAATTTATAGACTGATCTCCCCAATGAATAGTGATGTGAAATTTTAAAATAAAATATTAGCAAAGATAATATGCAGGGCTGAATGCAACGCAAATAATGCAGATTGTAGATATCTGAAAAGTTTTAAAAGCAATGTTAGACCAATGATGAACTAATGAATAACTAACTGACCTAGTTAGTCTGATCCTAGGTGTCTGTTTATCATATGTTCCCTGGTGTGGTTGAAAAGAGTTTTATCTGTTTCCCTCATTTCTCTGTTCTCATCTTAATAATAATTACAACCCACATTTCTATAGGGTATATTTTTTCATGTTCACCAAATTCTTTTCACAAAAACATTAAGACAGTAAAAATGTAAGTGTTTCCATCTTACAGACAAGGAAACTAAGATTAAAGAAAGTGACTTGCCTATGATTACACACCTAAGTTCCCCAAGTGAAACTTGAATGCAGGTCTACTCCATATTTGATGCATTTTCACCACTACACCATGCCTCTACTCCAAGATTCCTTTTCCCTATATAAGAATATTCGGTCTTTTCTCCTTCCCTCATCACTTTTTCTTCATTATCTCATTCTCTTCAGGTCAGTTGGTCTGTCCTTAGATCACCTTTCCTGATTGAAATTGGGGAAGTAACTCTCATCCCTTTATGATATATAGGAAGCAAGAATATTTAACTAAGTAAATGACAGAGTTAGGCATGTCTCCAATAAATTTACATTATCCATGCTTATATTTCTAAACTTTATCCATAATAAGGCCTGTCTCTCTGATTCTATAATGAACTGGTTCTTTGTGTCCATCTGGTTACCTTTCCTGTTTTTATTTTCTTGAAGTTGGAGGATGGGGATGGGAGTTAGACAATGGTCTGAGTCTGAAGTTAGAGATGGAAGGAAACCATGAATTTAGAGATAAAGAAACTGAGGCTAAAAGTAGAATGAGAAATGAGAAGTGAATTTGGAATCAACAAAATCGGAGTCTGAATCTCTGTCACTTACAAAGCTCAGTTTTTTCATCTGTGAAATGAAAAGCTCAGACTGGATCATCTCTGAGATGCCTTCCGACTCTGACAGCTTTCTTTAAGAAAGCGGATGGAGGGCAGTATAAGGAAAGTGAAGTAAACCTTCTTGGGTGGCAGACTTAAACCTGCCACAAGAGGGTGCCAAATAGACTGTACCTTTGTATTCAGATTCTTCATTTTCTTGCCCATCATCTGATGCTTTTTAATTCGGCTCTTATTTCTTTCAGGCTCTAGTGCTCGTCAGTGAGAGATAATTAGCTCAGATTGGCTCTCTCTAGTAAGAGTTCCTTGTTGATAATGAAAAGACACTACTCCCTACACTATTGCCAACATTTGAGAGCCACTCCCCTGTTTCTTAAAATATAATCTGTCTTGGGAAGCATCTGTCTTCCAATTAAAGGACCCCGAATAGCTACTAGATTCAGTCATCATGGTTTTTTCAGCATTACATTTCCAAATGTAGTCAAGAAAAAGGCGTGATAGAATGAGCACTGGTTTTAGCATCCCAGGAACTGAATTCAAATCCTGCCTTTGTCATCATCATCGTTGTTGTTCATCCTTCAAAGCCTTGAAGTTGGAGGATGGGGATGAGAGTCAGATAGTGGTCTGACTCTGAAGTTAGAGATTGAAAGAAACCATGAATTGCCTTTAAGGCATCATGAGAGAGATGTCTTAATTTGTGCTTGAATTAGATTTAAGTGAGGCTGGACTGCACATAGTTGTCAGCCTCACTCTTTCCTTTTCCTCATTAAGTCCAGTAGCAAGACAAAAAATCAAGATAACTGGCAATGACCTAGGATGCAATGGATAGCCCTGGCATTTCTAAATTAAGGTCTTTCCCTGACCTCAGTTCAGAGTCCTTTGAGGTTAAATAATTTGTATGGGGTCACTTACTACTTATGTGACATTTGTGGTATTAGCATCTTATCTATAAATTGAAGAGATTGAATTAAGTAGATGGTATTTAAGAGCAGCATGGAAGAGTAGAAAGAGGGATAGATTTGGAAACAGGAATACCTGGATTAAAATCCACATTAAATACTTACTAGCTGTGTGACCCTGGACAAAGCATTTAACCCCTTTCAGTCTTGGTTGCTTTACCTGTAAAATGGAGCTAATAATGTTAACTTAACAAGGACTGTTGCAAGAATCAAATGAGATAATGGATATGACATGCTTTACAATTCTTAAAGTGTTATATATTACTTGTTGCTATTGTCATTGCCTTGAAAACAAGGTCAGCTCAACTCTAAATTCTATAATTTCTGCACAGAAGGTCCAATGCTGGGGCCAGGTAAGCAAATGCACAAATAGATTTTAATTGTGTTGATTCATGTCAAAACATCCTTTCCCAATTGTTCCAGAGAATGAAGAGGACTTAAACAAAAGACTTTTTAAAAGGTAAAGAGATATGAAACTGAGGGGAATGAGAGAGAGGGAGGGGGAAAAAAACCCTAACTCTGAACACATCGAGTTGGCTTTTTGCCACTGAATTGGCCACATTGATCAGTAAGTCTTCCTTTTTCCTCCCCTGCCATCCCCAGGCTCTTGGCCCAGCAGGGCAGGGCTGTGGGAGAACTAGCTTCGATTTGTAGCCCTAAATGATGACTCTGAGGTGTGATCAGTAAAGCCCAATGATTTTCTGAAAAGTGGCATTTGCTAAAAGGACGGCCAGAATTGCTTTAATTGCTACTTACATTAATTTTATCATTGACCATGGAACTGTGTGCAGGAGTATTTCATCACTATAGCAGACAGCCCTTCTCTGAAAGATTTTCTCCTGAGCAATGACCTCTCTAGACCATGGGCAGGAAGTCAGACAGAGGCCCTGCTCTCCACTCCTCAGCAACGGTTCAGCAGTTTCTGGTTGCTCTGTAGTTTGGAAGCTGTTCCTGGGAGGGACCATCTTTAGATAAAGCCCAAGTCCAAAAACATCTCCCTTAAGGAATGCTGAAATGTTTTTCATATGACCTGTGAAAGAAGATGTACCACTTCTTTTTTCAGAAATGGAAGAATCATTATTCCCCAACTGATATATGGTCAAAGAATATGAACAGGCAGTTTACTGAAGAAATCAAAACTATCTATGGTCATATTTTTAAAAAATGCACTAAATCCTTATTGATTTGAAAAATGAAAATTAAAATAACTCTGAGGTACCACCTCACACTTGTCAAATTGGCTAATAGTAAAGAAAAATGACAAATGTTATAAGGATTGTGAAAAAATATGTACACTAATGCATTGTTGGTGGAGTTGTGAACTGATCCAACCATTTTGGAGAACAATTTAAAACTGTCCATACTTGGCAATGTCACTGCTAGATCTGTACCCCCAAACAGATCATAGAAAAAGGAAAGGGACCTATATGTGCAAAAATATTTATAATAGCCCTTTTTGTATTGGCAAAGAATGGGAAATTGAGTAGATGCCCATCAATTGGGGAATTGTTGAAGAAGTTTTGATATATGATAGTGACAGATACAATTGTGTTTAAGAAAGGATGAGTAGGATGCTCTCAGAAAAACCTGGAAAGATTTACATAAACTGATGCAGAGTGAAGTGAGCATAACCAGAAGAATTTACATGATATCTGCAATATTACACAATGATCAACTGTGAGTGACTTAGCTATCTCAGCAATACAATGATCTAAGACAATTCTGAAGGATCTTCAAGGATCTTACAGTTAATTATGGAGAGACAGGATACACAATAAAAAGATATACATAAGCATACACATATATTTATGTTATCTCTCCATGATAACTGTAAGCTCCTTGAAGGCAGAGATTGTGTCATGTTTCAGTTATGTATCATCAGCACCTAGCATAATTCAATATATAATAGTTGCTCAATAAATTTTTCCTGCTTTGAATTAAGCAGAATTTTGAAATTTCTAAAATATTGCACCAAATCAACATGGAATTGTGTGAGGAGAAAGGGATTTTGAGTTGGGGACCTGAGCTCAAGATTTCTTACTTAGAACATATGTGACAATAGTTAGGCCACTTCCTCCTCTAAGCTCCAGTTTCCTCATCTGTGAAGTAGGTGAGGGATGAAGGGAAAACTAGATCATCACAATTATATATGTATCAACTCATGTTTTCCATACAGATATATTATGTTCATATCCTCTTTCCTTCTAACCAGAATAACATAGTTGTGTCTTCTAGACAAGGTGTGAAAGTTGAGCCCTGCCGGGCTCCACTCATCTTTTGTCATTCACTATAACATGTGTGACTTGACTTAATTCAAAAGAATTACCTACATGCCACAGGGAGAGGAGTTTTCCGGCATCAAAGACATACAATAAAAATAATATTAAAAAATGTCCCTAGTTGCACCCTGCTGTTATTTATGCCCTGGGTGCTTGCCTGAATTGTCTCCCAGTTCTAGCTCCAGCTGTGTTTATACAGCCGCATGTGTGTATGTTAATTCATGAGAGTAACTATTTGCATACACCTGTGCGCATCTGCCCATGTGTGTGTTAATTCAAGAGAGTAGCCATTTGTGAACACCTGTACACATCTGCCATGTGTGTGTGTGTGTGTGTGTGTGTATGTGTGCTCATTCATGAGAGTAACTATTTGCACACACCTGAGTGCATCTGGCCATCTATATTTTCTGCATGTATCTTTTGATGTAAACTTCATCCATGTACATATATTTTAGAAAAGTCATATGATTTGTAATCAAATCCTAGCTTTACTTCTTTAGAATATAAACTCCTTGAGGGCAGGGATTATTTTTCTTTTTGTTTGTATCAATAAGCCCAGGGTTTAACACGGTGCCTGTAGTTTATTAAGTGCATAATAAGTGTTTGCTGACTTGTTGACTCTTGTTACTGACTTCTTTATCTCTGTGGAAGCTTAGACCCATTATTTCTCCCCTCAGGGCTCCCTCCCCTTTCCTTTTCAGAAGAATGCAGGCCTACAATCAAAGGATCACCAAGGTCTCTTCCAGCTCTAAGACCTCAATGTGAGGATGTGCATAAACAGGCTTTCACTCTGAAAAAACAACAGCTGCAAACCAGAGACAGGAACTCCATCCCCTTTAATTTGTTTGTTCTGTCTCCTTGTGCTGGCCTTTCCCTCTCCTAGAAGAGGTCACTACCTCTTGAGGGACAGGCCCCTCCTTGCCTGTCTGAGAAATGATGTGCACAAAGCAATCTTCTAATTAGTAATAATCATGTCTCTGTGACAAGCTATTATTTCACCAAGAACAAAAGAAGTAGGGGGTGGAGGAAGGCTTAAGAGGAGAGGGGGAGGGAGGGAGAGAGACAGAGACAGAAGAAGAGGCAGAGAGACGGAGACAGAGAGGGAAAGAGAGAGACAGAGATAGAGAGAGACACAGACACACAGAGAGAAACAGAGAGAAAGAGAGAGAGACACAGAGAAAGAAAGAGAGACAGAGACGGACAGACAGAGGGAGTTGGAGCAGGGAGGAGAGAAAAAGAGAGAGGGGGAAGGGAGGGAGGAATGGAAGGAGGGGGAGAGAGACAGAGACAGAGGCAGAGAGAGACAGAGAGACAGAGACAAAAAGTAGAAAAGACTTTTCACTTCCCCTCATTCTGGCATGCCTGGGGTTCTTTGGGGCTTTAACAGGCACCCCTACATTTAAAAAATTCTTTATCTTAAATATCCTTCTTTTTCCTTTTCTTCTATCCCATTCCTCTATACCTTAAGCCCTACCTAATAAGTTTCTTTGGTAAGATAGCAAGAGAATCACATTTACAGTCTGGAAACCTGTGTTTAAACCTTGACTTACCTTTGTGATCTTGCACAGTCTCTCTGAGCTTTGGTTTCCCTAAAACAGTATAACGGTTGTACCCTATAATTTACAATTCACTATAAGAAAAAAAATTTGTGAAATTGATTGTTGTTGGGTTATTTTCCAGTCATGTTTGACTCTTCATTACTTTACTTAGGATTTTCTTGGCAAAGATACTGGGATTGGTTTGCCAAATCCTTCTCCAGATTATTTTACAGATGAGGAAACTGAGACAAACAGGATTAAATGACTTGCCCAGAGTTACTTAGCTAGTAAGTGTCTGAGACTGGATTTGAACTCAGAATGATACATTTTCCTGACTCCAGCCCCCCTATCCTAATCACTGCATCATTTAGCTGCCCCCAAAATCTATAAATGTGAATTACTATTGAAACACAAAGGGTGCCATGTCAAAAGTTCAGCCAGGCTAAAATACTGACTCCAAGGGCTTTAGGGAAGATGAGGGACAGAAATTCTTCTGCTTCCTGGAACTACCAGAACACTCCATTTTCCAGAATTAATTAATAGTTACTGTGTTCTACAGACTTACAAAGCAAAGAAACTTCTTCCATGTAACATAATGTACACAGTGCCCAGTAAGTCATCCTGAACAGATTAGATGTTCCCAAAAGGAAGTTGATCATGACCATACTTCCAAGAGAAAATACTTTGCCATTCTGTTTTCATCCTTTATATCTGGGTGTAGTCATTAATTTTTAATACCTCACTATAAAGACTTATGGTTTCTAGAGTCTGAAGAGAAATCAAGAGATCATTTAAGCCAGTTATCTCATTGAGTATAAAAGGAAATTGAACACCTAAGAATTGATCTAACCAAAATAGACAGGCTGAGATCAAAATCAGGTTTTGAACCCAAGTCCATCGTTTCTACATTCAGTACCATTTCCTCTGTATCATTTCACTTACCTTAAGAGGGTAACATATTCCTGATCTTCTCTATCACAAAAGGATGTGAAATAGAAGAAACTCAGAGTTGAAAGTGACCTGAAAAGGCATCTTAGTACAAAGCATATCTAAATAAGATTCCCATCTTACAACATCCTTGACAAGTTGTCATTTAGTCTTTGCTTGAATACCATCTGTTGACTAATCTACCACCTCCTGAGGCAGCCCATTCCTCCTTTGGGCAGCTCTAATTGTTAGGAAGCTTTCCTTTACAGTGAATTGGAATTTGTCTGTCTATGACTTCAGCCAATTATTTCCAGTTTTGTTCTCTGGGGCCAAAAAGAACAAATCTAATAACCCTTCTATATGGCTGCCAATCAAATAGTTGAAAAAAGATATAATGTGTCTTCCCTCCAAGACTTCTTTTTTCTGCACTAAACATCTCTAGTTCCTTCATATGATTCTCATATTTCACAGTCATATTTCTATGGACTTTCTAAACATTTTTTCCCTGAAATATAGTACCCAGATTTGAAAACAATACTCTAGGTGTAATCTGGAAAAACTAGGTAAGAAACATAAGCTTATATAAGATCTATACAGTATATTGTTGTGAATAAGTCTAAAGCTGTATTACCTTTTGAATAAGCAAATAGAAGCAAGGAAGCCATATTCATTGGAATGTAAGTCTCTAGCTGGCTAGCTAGCTATCATTGTACTATTACTTAAAGACTCTACATCTCCATTTTTTTGCCTGTATGTCACTGTGAAAATGTTGAATATCATAAGACTAAGGACAGATCACTGAATATCCCACTAGATAATTATCCCACTAGATAGCTGCCCTGTTCAGGCTGACATTCATCAAATATTTCCCTTTGGGTCTGGCCATTCACTCAGTCCTCAAAATGCCTAATTTTAGCATCATTTATTTCATATCTCTTCAATTTTTCCATGAAAGACTTTGTCAAACGCCTTGCTAGAATTTAAATATTTGGTGTCTACAGAATTTCCTTGATCCAACAGTCTAATTAATATGTCCCTTAAAAAAGGAAATGAAATCAAGATGGAATATTGTTCTTGTTGAAACCATCCTGACTTTTAGTGAGTTTTGCTTCATTGTCTAAATGCTCACCAATCATTTCTTTAATACTATATTCTAGAATATTTCTAGGAATCAAAGTTAAGCTCCCTGGACTATTGTTTGAAGCTTTCACTTTGTTCCCCTTTTTGAAAACCAGAACATTTGCCTATCTTTGGTCCTACAGCATCTCTCCTTTCTCCGTTATTTTTTTTTAAAGATCACAAACAGTAGCTTAGCAATCACATTCACTAGTTCTTTTAAAGTTGTATTTGGGGCTTGGTGACTTGAACTCATTGAAGGCAGCTAGGTACTTTTTTTTATCATTTCCTCATTTATTTTGAGTTTCAACTCCCTGGAAACCATTTTTTTTGTTCGCTTTCCTAATCTGAAGATCAATGAGCATGAAAGTACTTTGAGGTCTTAGGAGAGAAAGTTGGCCTATATGGCCCAGTGGTTGGTTATTCTATTGGCAACAATTCCCTTCTCTGCCAGCCATTCAAAAGGATATGAGATGTCCAATAAATTCCAGGGGCTAGAAGGACTTTGCTCCAGGCCACTACAGGTGGAAAATTCCTTCTGAGTAGAATAAGAAAGCATCCCTGAAATCACTGCCAAACAAGAACAAATTTGGCAGACTTCCACTGCAACAGCAAGAACCAAATTGAGAAGTCAGTCCATCCTTTGGATCATTGGCAAGAATATGGTTCCAATAATGCCATCAAGTCCCACAACTCTTATAGAACTATAGAACAATGATTGTGTCCAAATTTAGTCTAAAAGGAGGGAGATTGTACCAGCAAAACATATCACATTCAACTTCAGGAAGCATCTTCTGTGAAGATATTGCTTTTCCCTTCTAATTATCACTGTTTCTTAGAGATACATGGAACTTCATAAATTCTTCTGGTTTTCATTTTAGCCAGAATAATCAGGGGCTATTTTTCATCAACGTCTGCCATCCTGAAATCTGGCCAATTTAGACCAGCTCTTCAACTTGAGATAAGTGAACAAAGAAGCAATCAAAGTGGATGATGAAATCTTAGACTGCTTTAATTAAAACATAATGTCTAGAATGTTTTAATTAAAACAAGGTCCAGAAAAGGTTAGCCAGGTGTGCAGTGAATAGAGTGCCAGGTCCAACAACAGGAAGAAGTGTCTTTCTAAGTTCAAATCTATGCTTAGATACTTACTAGCTGTGTGATCCTGGAAAAGCCATTTCATCCAGTTTGCTTCAGTTTCCTCATCTGTCAAAGAAGATGGTGAAGAAGGTGGCATACTGCAGTATCATTGCCAAGAAAACTCCAAATGGAGTTTATAAAGAATTGAACACAACTGAAATGATGGCAAAATACCCCAAATAAGGATAACAGTAGTGTACTACTTTCCTTGGACAGTCAAACAATAATAACCTAGAGTTTTTCTCCAGGTGAATATTGTTGAAACTCATTTTCTGGTCTGCTCAATCTCCATTGTGGCTAACATGACCCCTGAGAATGACTTGACTTTGAGGTTTATTCACTAATTGATGAGTCCATGCCTGGATCTAATATATCATAAGAAGCCCCAGCCACAAGGATCACTAGATCATTCTCTGGTCTGCTTCACCTCAACAGATCCCTTAGTCTTGCTTGATTACCTTTCTTCCTTTCCCTTTCCAGCAATGTTTTATGCTTTGTTTTCCTTCTCCTATTAGAATGTGAGCTCCTCAAGGGTAAAACTCTATTATTTTCCTGTTTTTGCATGTTCAATGTTTTGCATAGGGCCTGGTACATAGTGAATGCTGAATAAATGCTTTAGCTATACATCTACCCAGAGTATTGTGTTTAGGGAGGACTTTGACCAAGTTGAGCTCATCCAGAGGATGAATGGTAAAGAAAGTGAAGACTCCCACACTTGAGAATTGGTTGGAGGTCCTTCTGCTCTTAATCAACAAGCTTCTACAAGGTACCTATTATATGCAAATACTGTGGAAAGGGTTACCTTAAGAAGGAGTAGCTTTTTCCTTCCGTAAATCTTCAAGCAAAGACAGGATGACTACTTGGCAGATTTTTGTACAAGGAATCCTTGTTCATTTATTGGTTGGATTAAATATTCACTGAGCTCCCTTCCAAAGCTGAGATTTATTGTTCCTGTGCTGTCCCAAATCAGAATGGTTATTTGGTTCTCTGTGGGTTCCTTTCCTTTCTACTCTAATAACAGGAGTATAGGGGTGTTCAGGAAGAATGATTAGGTGTGAGGCTTACTTAGCCTTTTTCAGAGCTACTCCTCCATCTTTGGTGTCCACCTACAATTCAGTTCTTACCTATGACTCCAAGAAACTATCTGGGCAGATTGGCTAAACCAGATTGAGGGTAATTGAGGGTAACTCAAACCTATGGGTGAGCTAGGGAGGGTGTTTATTCCAAGCATGTGAAAAAAACTTCTGCTTTTCTGCACATGAGTATGTGAGAACAATTTGTTCCAATAGCTATGAAGGTGACTGAAGCAGGTGCTGTGGAATGCTTAGTCCTTGGTCAGGCATCAGAGATGCAAAGGTCATGTCCTGAATCATCATTGGTCGTCTTGCCTTTTGTCCTTTGATAACTCAGGAAGAGAAAGTGAGACTGACAGCTTTGTGCAACTCTAAGGCACCTAAATCCAATTCGTTCAAATCAATATGTCAGTGGTGATGTCAGTGGTTACTGGTCTTTTTTAAAAATGAAAAACAAACAACATTTCAATAACTAGTTATCCTTATTTGGTTAGAATCAAGTTCAGAATGACCATTCCTCTTGTAGCTTCCTATATCGATTAAGAATTAAAAGACCATTACAAGTCATAAACTCATCGGCTGCTTTGTTTTTCACAGAAAAGGAGATCCAATAGCTATCTGGACTACCACCACCAAGCCATATTAACTTTGTGATCTATAACCCCAAATACTCATTTGTTTCCTCCTTATAACCAGGTGATCAGTGGAATACCACAGTATTGTTTTGGTTTCTGCCATTATCGATCTGGCTTGAATGCTGTCCACTGTGTTTATCCATTCAGGTTTTTGAATTTCCTTGTGTTAACACATATTTTTACATATATCCTGCTGAAAAGCTTTCATTGTTCTCTAGGATAAGGAACATACTAACTTTAATATGGAGTTTAAAATCTCAATCATTTGGCACCAATCTAACTTTCCACAATATTCTTCTTCAAGAATTCTGTCTCAAGAAAATTATCCTACTAGATGTTCTCCAGACTAGATATTCCATAGCCTACCTTCATGCATTTGCAGAAACTGTTTCCCATTCTTGGAATGCTCTGGTTCCTTCTCTTTACTTCCTTGGAATCTTTATCCAAGCTTTACTCAACTCATATATCACCTCTTCTATAAAGCCTTTCCTGGAATTTTCTCCAATGACAACATTCTCTCCTCCAAATCTCTTTATATTTACCTATAAATGTTGTTACCACCCTCACAACTGCTCCAAGTAGAATGTAAGTTCAATGAGGCACAGATTGTTTTTTGTTTTTTCTTTGTATCCCTAGTACCTAGCACAATTCCCTTAACTTGTATGTTTTAAATTCAATATTTGTTAAATTGAATATATAATCCATAGATATATCAGTGTAGTGGGAATAAGTATGTTTACATAGGATAAGCAACTACATTTTATTGCAAGTCTCCATTTTGTTAAAAGTAGTTGTTGTATAAGTTGTTTTTCTGCATTCAGATAGGCACTTGGGTGCTATAATTTAGCAAATTTGTATATCTCCCAAATTGATAAATAACTATTAATGATATATGTATTCTCCAAATTTAGAAACAAGTAATGATATGTGTGTCCCTTAGATTTGGTAAACATCTGTTAATGGTTCTAGGTGAGTCTAAAATTGAATAAATACTTGTTAATGATATTACTTTTGATAATTTCCTTTCATCACCACCAATCAGAAATTATATGTAAATTGTTAACACCTTTAACCAGAATCAAAACAAAAAACAAAGAAAATCCACCAGAGGTCCCAGATTTCAGCCTGCTCCTGGTTCATAACTAGGACTGATTTCTACTATCCCCAAAATTGGATTTGTGATAATCCAGTCTTCTCTCTAGAGCAGTGTTGATTGATGGAGATTTGCCAGAAAGCCACTTGGAAAGGAGAAACATGGCCTCCAACAGTGCAGAGAGGGAATGTTCTTATGAGCACTGGTGCAAAATATGTTTATTAGGACCTTTAGTAATCCAGGTTGTGGGTTTGTACCTAGAAGGGTTGATATTTGTATTGTTAAATAGTCATTAAAGGTTGATTGCATTATGCTTTATTAACATACCATCAGCCCTAATTAGTACATATGGATTATAGTCAGTCAATAAATATTAAGTGCCTAGTATGTGTCAGGTATTATGCTAAATGTTGGTGATACAAAGAAAGGGGAAAAGATAACCCCTGCTCTCAAGAAACTCACAGTCTAATGGGGGAGGCAACATGGAAATAGCTAAACCCAAATAAGCTATATACAAGATAAATTGGAGATAATCAACAGAGGGAAGATACTATCTGATTAAGGGGAATCAGGAAAGGCTTCCTATAGAAGGTTAATAAACCTTTTTACTTCATCTGAAAATATTGAGAAATAAATACTTCTTCAGACAAAATCCTTTTCAGACTTTTTCCCTTTAGGAACTCGTATGGAAGGTCAAGAAGAAAACAAACAAACCAAAAAGCCCAGTGCCTCAGGAAAACGAATTTAAAGTGGCAACCAATCTTAGAATAACAAGAATGAAAAAACCCTCTTGTAGATCATTGCCTTTTGCATTCCCAAAAGGGAATGATCCTATGACCCACCTAAAAGCAGTACCCTCTCCCTAATTCAGAAGGAATTGGACTATTGATCATTTGGAGGAGGTCTTTTTGGCTATCCCAGAAAAAGAGGAAGCAGTGGTCAAGGAAGAAATAGAGTATTTTTAGGAAAAGAGTGACTATTGTTCTAATGGGGGAGAAGAATGTGAACTCCAAACTGCAATTTTTACCATAATACAGATCTATCCTTGTTCAAGATTGCTATAATTGTTAGCTCAAATTATCCTGGGGAAGAGATGTCTGAAGATATGGGAGGACAGGGAAAGAGGAGGAGACAGAAAATATGTCTCTAAGCTGGAAATGCTTAGATTTAAAATGTTAAATCAGAAAAATTGTTTCTGGTAGATCTGTGCCTTAAAACACAAAGTTCCATATTAATATTTTTCATTGACCACAGGCATTACACCATCCCTCTTTATTCTATTTCTTTTGAAGAAGGCACACCTTTCCAGTGTCAAATTTTAGTTATGAATCCAACTCAGGCTTAGTGATATCTATGAGGCTAAATTGCTTCTTTGTATTAGGATATTTGATTCACCTGGTTTATTATTTATACTTGGTGCATTTGTATATGACTATCTGAGACTATGAGCTTTATTGTTAGCTCTCTTCTTGAATGCTGACTCCTGTGAAATACTAGTTCTGTCTTGTGTTATTCTTCTTTCTGTGTTGTTACCTGCTTCTTTTACAGATCTCTTAGCTATTTTAGTTGGAATGAATTATCCACAGAACATAGGATAATAGGATCATAGATTTAGAGCTGGAAGAGACCTTAGAGGCCATCAAATATCCTTCTGGCTTCTAGAATTTACTGAACATCTCTCCACTCATGCCCTTTTGAATGGTTGCCTGAGATGGAAATTTTTGCTATCAAAATAACCACTCACATATTTTTGTGGGAAGTTTTTTTCTTCTGCCTCACTTTTCACCTTAAAAATCTCCTGACTAGATTTTTAAGATTCTAGGCAGGATTGAATTGAGCATAAGACACTGTAGGGATGAAATTTATTATCATATAAGGTTTTGAATTAGTTCCCTTCCTCTTACCAAACACAAAGATACTATAGTAAAAATTCCCTAACAAAGCTGGGAAGAGGCTAGTCAAAATCATCAGTGTTTGACAATATCCAGGGCTAAGATCTACAGAATCAGAAGATATTTTGTTTCTTGCTAGGAGAATAATTAATTTGGAGGAGTAGCTTTTCATAGGAGAATTTTGTTTTGTTTTTATTAATTTGTAAGAGTATATCCTAGTGTACTGGAACCTCTCTGATTTGAAGTAGCAGACATGAGGCGGCTACCCAAACTATGAATATCTTCCCTCACCCATAGCAGGCAGATATGGGACTTTGACAAAATCACTAGACTGAGATCCAGAAAACCTGGCTTTGAAGTTCAGCCCTAACATATAAAAACTGTGGGACATTGGAAAAAATCATTTAATCTCTCTGAACTTCAGGTTTTTTTCTGTGAAAGCAAGATAGTAACACTTGCATGATCTCTTTCACATGAATCAAATGTGATGGATGTGAGAGCATTTTTAAAAATTATAATAGACTGTATAACTGTCAGCTATGATGGGAAGGTATATCTTTGCTAATTATTTGCAGTTCTTCTATGGGGATTTGGGATTCTCAACAATGAAGTCCTAGACCTTTGAACAGAAAAGCAATTCATTTAGAAGGTTAAATTTGAAATTGAAAAAAAAAAAAAAAGCTGAGTCTGAAACCTGCCCATGACATTTACTAGCTATATAACCATAGGCAAATCATTTAACCTGTCTGAGCTTCAGTTTCTTCATCTGTAAAATGGAGATGATAACATTTATAGCACCTGTCTTCTAGAGTTATATTAGCCTTGGGAAATATTACTTATTATTATAATGACAATCTTTAGTTTTTAATTTCCTTTTCTTAATTTTCATATATTTGTGGCTCAGGGTCATTTCTTTTGCAACTTTAGATTAAAGGAGAGTCTGTTTTCTGTTCATATTAACATCATCTGATCAAAACCTATCTCATGGGAAAGATAAATTTACTTAAAGCCTTAAACATTCTTTTAGATAAGAAGCCAGAAAAATCTCAAATCTCCCTGACTTTTTAGCAACATGTAATTCTTTCCTCCTCATTCAGTCTACTTTTAGTTCAATCTGTAACTTGGTTTGGTTTTTTTTATAAATCTATTTAACTAGATTTGTTTGTGTATGAGATTATGACACTATTTAAGTTAGTTAAATTTTCATGACATTGAAGAAAGATTGGGATTATGAATTTGTCCTTTCTTTAACTGTTATAAGCTAAGAACAATGTACAAAATTGAAATACTTAGAGAATAATTTTTCTGTCACTGACATAATTTTGTTTAATGTTTGTTCAGGTTTTTCTTTTTGTTTGTCTGAGATCTGAACTTAAGTATAACAATAAATCTCAGGTTTTTCATACCATTACAATTTCTGTGCTGGGTAGATAATTTAAAAAAAAATAAGAGCCATTTCCCAATAGATAAATGATCAAAAATATGAACTATGCCCAAAAAACTATAAAATTTTGCACATCCTTTGACCTAATAATACCACTACTAGGCAAGAATCCCAAAAGAGATTTTTAAATATAAAGACATGTGTGTGTATATATACAAAAAAAATTTATAAAAACTCTCTTCTTAGGACACAGAATTGGACACTGAAATTGCTCATCAAGTAGAGAATGGCTAAGTAAATTATGGTATGTTATTATGATGGAATATTAGAATTCCATGGGAAATGATAAGCAGGATGCTCTCAGAAAAATCTGGAAAGTCCTTCATGAACTTAAGCAAAGTGAAATGTATTGTATACAAAGTAGTAGCAATGTTACAGAATGATCAACTGTGAATGACTTTGCTATTCTCAGCAATATAATGATCCAAGCCCCAGAGAAAGAACTGGTTATATCTGAATACAAAAAGAAGCACAGTGTATTTTTTAGTGTATTTTTCTTTTATAAATTGTATTTATTTTTAATACACATTGGTTTTTGAATCATGTTGGGGAAGAAAAATCAGAGCAAAAATGAAAAACCATGAGAGAGAAAAAAAAACAGAAAAAAAAAAGAAGTAAACATAGCATATGTTGATTTACATTCAATCTCCACAGTTCTTTTTCTGGATACAGATGGCATTTTCTGTCCAAAGTCTATTGAAATTACTTTGGATTACTGAACCACTGAAAAGAATCTTTTTTCATAGTTGATCATTGCACATTCTTGTTGTTATTGTGTATAATGTATTCCTGGTTCTTGTTTTCCTGAGAATTCCTAATGTATTACTGAGCTTGTTTTGGTCAGCATCGGTTTGTGTAAATATTTCCAGACCTTTCTAAAATCAGCTTATTCATTATTTTTTATGGAACAATAATATTCCATTATCTTCACATACCACAACTTATTCAGCCATTCCTCAATTGATGGACATGTACTCATTTTCCAACTTGTTGCCACCACAAAAAGAGCTGCTACAAACATTTTTTGCACATGTGGGCCTTTTTCCCTCCTTTATGATTTTCTTGGGATACACTGCTAGGTCAACGGATATGCACAGTTTTAAAGTTCTTTGGGCATAGTTGCAGGTTGCTCTCCAGAATGTCTAGATCATCTCAAGTTTATTTTTCTTAAGGGTTTTTTTTTTTTTTTTTGGAGGGCAGGGAGAGATTGATGTTTTCATTTACAATTTAACTTTTATGGAAATGTTTTGCCTAACTTCACATGTGTCTTCTTAATGGGAAGTGGGCGTGGAGAAGGGAGAGAATATGGAACTCAAAATTTTAAATTACAATTGTAAAAAAATAATTTTACATGTAAATGAGGAAAATAAAAATATTAAATAGTTTAAAAATAGATTATTAAAAATAATAATCCCTGGGAAGCTCATCACTAGGGAATGGCTAAACAAATTATGCTATATGAAAGTAAGGAAATACTATGGTGCCCTTATAAATGATAAAACGGAAGATTTCAGAGAAACCTTGGAAGATTTGTATGGTCTGAAGCAGAATAAAGTGAGCAGAACCAAAAGAAAAATTTGTATTCTAATAATAACATTGTAAAAATGAATAATTTTGAAAGACATAAATACTCTGATATATGCAATGATCAACCATGAGTCAATGAGAATCAGTGATGGAGAGTTATGGACTTAATATACAGAATGAGACTACTTTTGGCCATAGCCAATATAAGAATTGTTCTGCTCAACATTGTATATTATTTTACTGGGAGGAAGGATCTTCAAGGGATGAAAAAAATAAAAGCTTCATAATTAAAAAACAAAATTTACTTTAAAAACCCCAACTCTATGAAGTAAGTAGTACAAATGCAGGCACTTCCATTTTATACAAGAGAAAGCCAAAACTCAGAAACATGAATTAACTCTCTCAGAATCACACAGTTATCAAGTTTTAGAGTCTTGAACCCAGGGCTTCTGTCTCTAGATCCAGAGCTTATAGAACTCCAAAATGCCACTGTACAAAGGTCCCAAGGAAATATGGTGGATAATAGGCATGGGGTAAACCACTATTCATAGATGAGGCTTCCCTGAGCTTTAAATCATTCCTGCTCAAAAGCAGAAAAATTACAAGAACCATTCAAACCCAGCAGAACTGTCAGCACACTCTGAAAGTGGTCTCTACCAATCTGGAGAATGGGAAGTTGCCTGCATTTGTGATAAGTACAATAAATAAAACAATCAAACCCATATGAAGGTACTTGTGAGACATTCAAGCTTTGGAAATTTGGCCTTTGATGAGTTTGAAAGGCAGAGAAAAGACAGGAGTGCCAGATCACTATTAGGTCCAGGTTTGTTTAGCCTTCTTATCTGAAGACAGAACCAACAGCCCGAGTGGTTTGGAAAGACTCTGAATGTTTCTCTAGGTCTTGTCTGGGCTCTTGGTTGCTCACCAAGAGAAACTAGATGTTACTGATGTGCAATTGGGCCAGCTTCTACATATAGAACAAAACAAATTAATTAGCAGGGCTCTCAGTGAAAAAAGATAGTAGGCAGCATAGTCAAATGCAAAAAAGTTGGCTTCATATCTCATTTGCTCCTCATTTTCTGCCTGAATTTGAACATGTCAATGATCACTCTAGATCTCAGTATTCTTATTTGTAAATTAAGGGTAATGGATTGGTGGTGGTGGTGAACAGTGTCCTGAATCAAAAGACCTGGTTGGAAAGTTAGCCCTATCACTTCTAGTTCTGTGACATGGTTTAGTCCCTTAATGACCTTGGATCTTTGGTTTCTCCTTTCACAGAATGCAGAAAATAAGAGCACTAGATCTTTCTTCTCAGCATTGTAGTTAAGACTCAAAGGAGAGAGTAGATAAAAAGTAGCTTATAACATTAAATATACATATACATAGGAGGCAGCTGTTATTGTTTCTTTTAAACTATTCTCATATATTTCAATGGAATTCAACTAAAAACAGTCAGAGAATTAATTACTATCTTGATATTTTTTATATATTTACTATTCTGAGGATAATGCTAATGATGATGGTGGTAATGATGATAGTAGTGATGATGATGGTGATGAGGAAGAGGAAGGTGATGATAATTATATAAGATACTTCCAGAATCTACTAGGATGCTGGCACTGTGTTAAATGCTTTATAATTGTCTCATTTGATCCTCACAATAATCATGAGAGTAAGGTGTTATTATTTTACAGTTGAGATGACTGACTCGTCCAATGTTGTACAGGTAATAAAGTGACTGAAGCTGGATTTGAACTAGAATCTTCCTGACTCCAGACCCAGAACTCTATCTACTCTAAGACTGTACTACCTGTTTTGTGGGGGGTTTATAAGGGAACTACTTGAAAACTGTAAAGTGCCAGAAAAATGCATGCTATTACTATTATGAACTTATAACTGAGAAGGTAGAAAGAAAGAATGAAGAAGATAATTTTTCAAGACCCTAAAGTTTGTGAATGCTTCATCAGTAAGATTCTGCAAAAACTGGCCCTATCCCTGAGAGTCTGATTCTAGTGTTGCTGTTGCTGTTTTTGTTGTTCAGTTGAGTCTGATTTTTCATGATCCCATTTGGGAATTTCTTGGTAAAGATACCAAAGTGCTTTGTCATTTCCTCCTCCAGCTCATTTTACAGATGAGAAAACTGAGGCAAATAGAGTTAAGTTTCTTGCCCAGGTTCTCACAGCTAGCAAGTGCCTGAGACCACTTTGGAACTTAGGAAGACGAGCACTCCTGACTTCAGGCCTGGCACTCTGTGCACTCTTGTCCTACCTAGTTATCTGATCTTCGTGTACTAGGTAGGAAACTCTTCCATTGAATCCCAACCCATTTATTAAGGATCACATCAAAAGCCACTTTTTCTAAGAAACCTTCCAGTATTCCCAAGACAACAATTCCCTTTCTTCCTTTCACACATCATATGATATCTCACATCTCTTTTATGAATCTATAATATATTATGATATATAAAGAAGATAGGAACCTTTGCCTTGGACAAGGAATACTGTGGAAAGGACACCAGGTCCACCCCTTCCTCTCAAAGGTGACACAATGATTTTGGGAAGCTTATGAAAGCTTTAAGACTATTTATATTATCCTGGCAAACTCCCTTCAATCTCTAAACTCTATCATCATGTCTCAAATGGCTTTTCTCTACTTTTGTGATGTCCTTCTTTCAATTACATCCAGACTCTGATCCTAACTTTTGGACTTCAAAACCATGTCTGAAGTGTTTTCTTATTTTAAAACTTTTGTCAGCTCTCAGGCCCTTCTTACTTGGGAACATCTAATTTCCCTGAGACCTTCATGCCCTGGAATATTTTTCTGGCAAGCTGGTCCCCTAGAAGAGCTAAAGCCAGCTAAACTTCATCTTCCACCTCCTCTCTTACATACACTTAGTTCCAGATTTCAAAAGTAAGACTCCACACTAGGTATCTTTACCCCTTCCTCCTCTCCTTTCTTTTGTTCATTATCATCCCCCCTTTAGGATGTAAGCTCCTTGAAGGCAGGAATTGTCTTTCTTTTTACCTGCATTTGTATCTCCAGTGCTTAGCACATTGCCTGGCACATAGTAAATGTTTAACAAATGCCTTTTTTCCTTCCTTCTTTCCCTTCTCTCATTCATGTATTCTTCTAGAACCTAAGCAGCAAAAGAGAGAGTATGGTGGAGAGTAGTATAATACAAGCTTCCTGAAGGGAGGGATTGTCTCTAGCATCTACTGTAGAACTTGCAACATAATAGGGGCTTAATTAATGCTTGTGGATTGATTTATTGGAGAGCATTTAGGTTAAAATCAGTAAAAGCAGAAACAGAAGCAACCTGACCATTTGAACATACTACAGACAACTTGAGCAGGAAAAGGAAATGGATGAGAAGTTCAGGAAACAGGTCACAAGCTTGATACAAAGCATGATAAAATACTGATGGGGCACTTCAATTATCTAGACGTATGTTGGAGCTCTCTTTCTGCCAAGAACACAGCAGCTAATAATTTCTCAGCTTGCTCTAACAATAATTTTATCTTTCAAACAGCAAAAGAAACAATGAGGGAACATTCTATTCTGGTTTTGATTTTCACTAATAAGGAGGGGCTGGTTTCTCAAAATGAAATAATGGGAATCTTAGAATTTTTGACAGTGAAAAGGAATCCCAGGTATAATCGGGCATGCATCCTAGATTGGGGAGAGCAGATTTTAAAGAGACCAGAGAAAAGATAGGTAGGATCTTGTGCCCTAAAATTCTACAATGAAAATGAGTTGAGAAAGGATGGAAAACTCTCAAGAATGGGATCCTGAAGATTGAAAATCAATGAAAATGAAAATGAAAATGAAAAGAGGAGCTTGACTATGGAGAAGAATATATATATTCCAGGAATGCACAAATTAACTTAGATTTTTTTTCATGCAAAACATGAAAGAAATAACTTGAATAAGCTCCGGTTCTAAATACAGATCATCTGACTGCTGGTTCAAGTACACCAGACCACCCCATAAGCCTATTTTCTTTAAATTAATATTTTTCCTCCCCATTTAGTAAACTTTAAAAAAAGAAACCCTAAGAGGAGGTATGGATTTGTTGAAGAAATTCATGGAATGCTGGGGATTGAGGTCTCCTTTTCTCTCAGTCAATTGAAATCAAGGAACCCAGGAAGTTAGAGGGTTGAATGAAGTGATCTTATAAAATACCAATTAGACCACATACCTCATAGAGTAGTTAGCCCTACCAATTCGATTCTCTAAGATTCTTTAGAATAAAGGGAAAGGGAAATAGCTACAATCCTAGAAAGGGGATTCATTAAATGAGGGTATGAGGTTAGTGGTGGAAAAGCATCAGTTTACAGAGTTTATTGAAGCACTGGAACTCCAAATTCTGGTCACTGTGACAGGCAAGTAAAAGAGAATTGAGGTCATCTTGAATCTTCCCAATAATCCTCAAATTACATCATACAGACAGGAAGTTTACTCTAAGAACCAAAGCAACACTAATAGTTCACTGTAACTAATTAAAACAAAATTTTCTTTCAGTTTATTTTTCTTGCTTTTTTGGCAACATGGCTAATATGGAAAAAATATTTTGTATGATTTCACATATATAATGGGTACTCTATTATTATCTTTTTCAGTGGGTAGAAAAGAGGTTAGAGGGAGGAAAAGAAATTGAAACTCAAAATTTAAAAATTAATGTTAATTTTTAAAAAATAACTTGTATAATCCAACTGGAGTTTCTGCACCAGAATTACTAGGAACTAATTTATTTTTTTCTATCACCTTTTTGCCATTAGAGTCATATAAAAGATACTTTTCACCATCTCAAGAGTGGAAACACTAAGAGAGAAATTAGAAAAGCCAAGTCAAAATTAGTGCCCAAAAGTAAATGTTAAATTTATCATTTCCCCAAAACACAATGAAAACTTTAAAATCTACCAGCTAACAGAAAATATCTTAGGGAAAATTTAATTTTCCTTCCCCATGGCATAGTAGGTAGGACAATAAACTAAGAAACTAGAAGGATTCAAATCCTACTTCAATTTAAGGATGTGATACTGGAATCAGCCTCAATCAGCCTCATTATCTGCAAAATGAAGGGACTGGCCATCTTAGATTCTGGAAAGGCATTCACATAAGATAAAGTAAATAATTAAGGCATGGGGGGGGAGGGAGGGAGGCGGATAAAAAACCATGGCATGTTACAATAATATGGCAAGTCTGGAAGGGAAATAATATAGGTTTTATATTCATTTTACAAATAAAGAAATGGGAATACTGAGATTTTAACTGACTTGCCTTTGGTTACAGAGCAAGAAAGTATTTGACCTTGAGTCAAACTAGTCTCTTGTCTCTCAGGCCAGTATTCTGTCCACTATGCCCTTCCAGAGAAAAGTATCTTAAATACTAATTCTCAGAATGAACTAAAGCTATCAAGGAAAGTTAAGGACCACAACAATTAAGAAAAAGGGAAGTTTTGCTATCTTAGGAGAAAGAAGAGATTCCAAGAGGAATAGGTCTGCTGATAAGAGTGGATGAGATGATGACAACAGATGATAGAGAGGAGAAGAGACTGTTGGACTCTTTATTTTGCTCCAACTTTCTCTTCCAAGAATCAACTTTTGACTTAAAAGTACAGAACAAAGGGCAGCTAGATGGTGCAGTGGGATAGAGTGCTGGTCCTGAAATCATGAGGACCTGAGTTCAAATCCAGCCTCAGCCACTTAACACTTCCTAGCTATGTGACCCTGGACAAGTCACTTAACCCCAACTGCCTCAACGAAAAAGAAAAAAAGAACAAAAATGATTGGTATGGAGTAAAAACCAAAGATAAATAGCAAAATAATAGAATATTCACATGCCCTGGATGAATGTATATCACCAGGCAAGGATAAACTACATCCAAAAGTGCTAAATGAATAGATGAGGCTGACTATTAAGTCACTGTCAGGAATATTTTAAGGGATCACAGGATTGTAGAAACAAAAATGTCACTACTTTAAAAAAAAAATTTTTTTTAAAGAAAAGAGTGGAATTGGCAAAATATAGGCCTTTGAACTTTACTTCAAATCCTAACAAAATTCTAGAATCTATTATTAAAGAATTGATTAGTAAACATTGTGAAAAGGTAACTGGGATCACAAAGAATCAGCATGGCTTCATCAAAAATAGTTCTTACCAGATTGACCTCATTTCCTTTTCAGATAGGAGAAGTAGTCTGCTAGATCAAGGGAATGTTGGAGATAACAGTATGCCTAAATTTGCATTTTGTAAAAGCTCTCATTCTTTTTTTTATGGAAATGAGGTAAAGGTGTGGGCTTGTTGATAGATGGATTCAAAACCAGTTGAATGGCTTGAGCCAAACTAGAGTTGTCAGTGGTTTGCCTCAACTTCAAAAGAAGGAGGTCTTTAGTGGACTACAGCAGGGATCTGTCCTTGATACCGTGCTTTTTAACATTTTTATTAATCATTTCAATAAAAGCATGGACAGCATGTTTGTAAAATGTGTAGATGACACAAATCTGGGAAGGATAATACACCCTGGATGACAGAATCAGGCTCCAAAAAGATGTTGACAGACTAGACCTTATTAGTCTGCTCCTAATAGGATAAAATTGAATTTTAAAAACAAAGCTTTTCACCATTTAAAAAAAAATCAGTTTTACAGTTATAAGATAGAAAAGGAAAGTTTAGGTAACAGATTATCTGATAAAGATCTAAGATGTGAACTACAAATTCAATCTGTGCCAAGATTTCAATGACAGCTACATAGGAATGGGATATTCGTTCCAGATAGTGTTGATAGGTCTGCGATGCAGTGCCCTGGTCAGAGACTATTGTGTTCAGTTCTGAGAATCACACTTTAGAGGAGACATTGATAAGCTGGAGAATAATCAAAGAAGGATCATCAGGATGGTTAAGAGATTCAAGATCATGGTATTTGTAGATTGTTAGCAGAAGCCAGGGCAGTGAGGTGGTGTAATGGATAGAGCATTGGACCTGGAGTCAGGAGGATTCATCCCTCTTCCTGTTCATATATAGCCTCAGAAACTTACTAGTTGGACAAATCACTTCACCCTGTTTGCCTCAGTTTCCTCATCTGCAAGATGAACTGGAAAAGGAATGGCAAACCACTCTAGGATCTTTGCCAAGAAAACCCCAAATGGGATCACAAAGAATCAGACATAGCTGAAATTATTCAACAACAAAAACAGGACTTCAGGATGTCAAGCCTGGAGAAAAAAAAGATTTAGGAGGAAAGGCAAGACATGATACCTGTTTTCAAGTAGTTAAGGGCTTTTGTATAGGAAAGGAGCAACAAGACTTTTTCTACATAGCTTCAGAGGATAGAATCAGGTGCAACAGGTGGAAGTTGGAGATTCTAGTTCAACTCTGAAGTAATGGGTTGAAGCTCGAGTTGATGCAATGAGGTCCCAAGCACGTGAGGCTAAATAGTAATTGGACCATACTCTATTAAGATATATGCTTAGAGAAAGAATGGCCCTGCCCACTCTTTGTGCAAGTCCTGATATGTTATATAGGAAATGACACTTTTGGTGGGTGGAGGCAGAGGGGTGGAGAGAGAAGCGGAGACTGCTGGCTAGTTTCTTGTTGCAGCTGCTCACATTGCTATCGTGATTCCCCCTTCACCTCCAATCCTTCTTCACCTCTACTGACAATAAAGATTAAAGATTTTTCCTTAACCTGAATTCCTGACTCCAGCTGGTTTTAAAATATGTGGTCATCACATTTGGCCCCCAATGTGGGGTCCAAGGACCCTACTTTCATTGAAAAAGTCTCCAGTGACCAGGAACTTAGGTGAGTATTGTAATAGACAAACAGAGAACTTATTTTCTTAAAGACTAAACTACTAACCTTTTTTGGCTGAAATGGGATAGATGCTAGCTAAAGATGCTCCACCCCTCAGAATGGAACGCTTCACAAATTTGCATGTCATCCTTGTGCAGGGGCCATGCTAATTTTCTCTGTATCGTTCCAATTTTAGTATATGTGCTGCCAAAGTGAGTGATTTTCCCTTAACTTGAATTCCTGACTCTGGTTGGTTTTAAAATATGCAGTCATCACACTCTATCTCAACAACTTAAGCTCTCCCAAAGTAGGAGGGGTTCTCTCAGAAGACAGTGAATTCCCCCTCACTGAAGGTCCTTAAGTAAAGGCTGGA
The DNA here is from genome assembly GCF_902635505.1 of Sarcophilus harrisii. Taxonomy (NCBI): domain Eukaryota; kingdom Metazoa; phylum Chordata; class Mammalia; order Dasyuromorphia; family Dasyuridae; genus Sarcophilus; species Sarcophilus harrisii. Next base: position 494,041,045 of record NC_045428.1, read on the forward strand.
TGACTACTTAATCGGGAGATTGTAGAAATGATTCCTATTTTGTTACATAATGAACTCTAAGGTCTCTTCCCATTCTGAAGAAATGTAGGATTTTGAACAAGTCATTTTCTCTCTTAAAGTCATAGTTTCTTCTTCTATAAAATGAAAGAATCAGACTACATCATTTCTAATGTCCCTTCCAGCTCTCAATCTTATGATCCCATAATTATATAATATTTTCACAAATATATGGTAAACTTCATAAAAGAAGGATCTTCTCCAGTGCCAAAGGGTAATCGAACCATGTGTTGAATTGTATAGTTTCTAAAAGATTTGTGTTTAATTAAGGCTTCCCCTACCTTTCCATAGTGCCATCTTTTAGATAGATCAGGAATGGTAGTGTGTGAGGCAATGGGAGGTGAGTGACACTTAGCAGGATAAATGCCAGAAGTATATCAAAAGGCTGAGAGGTTCTTCACTGACCCTTTTCCCTCAATATAAATGCAGGCAGTCCTTTGGGTCTCAACCACCTTTGAGGGGAGAGATTGACGAGAGGAATGTCAAACTCCTTGTACTAAGGGTAAGGGAGGTGAAGTAGAAAATGTTCAACAAAAAGATGATGAAAAGTAATGAGGCTCTGAAAGTGCCTGGAGTCATGGGGACTTCAAAGCAGGTGAACCAAGGGATTAGTCAGGGGAGGGGTCAGATACTGGTGAGGAGCCATAAGAAAGAACAGGACCATTACCCTGACTATCAGAATGTGGGAAATTAGGTATGAGACAGTATATTATCCCATGAACCCCCTGGGGATGTCAGGTTTAGGGAAAGAGTATGGACCGGCATTTCTTTCTGCCTTATCCCAAATTCTCTTTTCTCTCTTTCCAATAGGTTTCCAATAATTACCAGAGATCCAGAATCACTCAGCTAATCATTCTTGGTGGGACTCAACTCTCCAAAGGAGAAAAAGATTGTGGTCCAGCCAAAAGGGGTTATTCTTTGTTCCTACACACTATAAGTCCCATCTCCTGAGGTGCCTGGAATTCACTCTATCTCTTCCTTTAAGACCATTATCATCTTCACACCTTCCTGATTCCTTTAATTTCCCTCTTAAACTATGCACTGCATCAGGGACCATCTCCAGTCATCCTGCTCTATATCTGGCCATTGGATTCAGATGGCGCTGGAGGGGAAAATGAGTCAGGTGACCTTGCATAAACCTCCCTCACCTAAAATACAATTCACTTGCACATCATGGAATCACCTTCCTAATGTCAAGGGCCTCTTTATGAACAAAGGACAAATAACACCACTACCTTGTATGCAATCATATTTATTATTATGGTTGTTCCATATATATTTCATATATGTGCTTGTTATCTTCCTCTCCTTGCAGGTAAAAATTGTTTCCTTCTGAATAACTGTATTCCCCCATCTAGCACAGAATCTGGCACCTATAGGTACTTAATCCTTGTCAACTGATTGATTTTTTCTGGACAGGTTAATGGGACTAGCCTATTCATCTGAGGCAAATACTTCAAAGTCAATGATATCTCTTCTTCCACATCAATCCCTTGTAAGCACCCTTTTGTCCTTTTAAAAATAATAATAATAATAACTAACATTTCCATGGGATTTACCATGTGTTGAGCATTGTGCTATATACTTTACAATTATTATCTCAAGTGATCTTCACAACAACCCTGGGAAGTAAATGATAAGCAAAAATGAGAGAAATTGACAAAGTATCAAAAGAAAGGCTAGTCACTTTATTATTATATAAATCATATTGACCTCCAGACCAAGTCGATCAAACTCCCAGTCATTCCATGGGAACCAAGATTAGCACCGTAGTTCAATTGGGGGAAGCTCCATCAGTTTTGCCATTTCAGATATGAGGGGAAAGGTAAAGGAATTATGTGACTCAGAGATAGTTTATGTCATAAGCCAAAATAAGAACTAATATGAGGTTAGTTTGGTATCTCTTGTAGAGCATTTAATAATAGGGATGCAGTGAAGAAAAGGGAAGTATGGTGTGAAAATTACAGTACAAGCTTACTCAAGTCAGCATGCAAGGAGAATCAAAGTAAAAGAAACCTTCTAGAATGATCTAGGTGGATAGATCTAAGAACTAGAAACCAAAAATAACATTTTTCCTGGGGTCAGAAGCTGAATACAACAGTGGGACTAGTGTATTCTAGTGTCATCTTCTTGAGTGGTTTGGAGAATTAATGGGACAGACTACAGTGCATATATACCCTATGGAGACCAATTAAAAATATTCTAAATATAACCAAAATATTCAAAACAATATTCTGTGGTAATAAAAGTTGGGAAATAAAATGGGTGCCTATTATTTAAAGAATGATTTAAAATAGTGGATTTGAATGCTTTGAAGAAGAATATATGAAACAAAAAAGAGAAATTTACTGAAAAATAGGAAGACTTATATGAAATATTACAGAGTGGGGGGGAAAAACAGAACCAGGGGAACAATATATGACTGTGGTAACATAAAAGTGATTAAATTCTGAATTGTAATGACCAATCTGTCATGGAAAACTAAAGAAAACACATCTTCCTCTTCTCTGTAGAACTGTGTAGAGTATGGGTGTAGAATATGGCATACATATTCAGATGCAATTGGCTTTGTTTGAATGTTTTCCCTCATTAGAAGAAAGGTTTGAATGGGATTAAAAAGAAATGATTATGGTATTAAAAACTCAAGACGGATAGCTATCTATCTGACTGGATATGTGGGGAGAAGAAGAGTAAGAAGTCCAGGATAATTCCAAAATTATGAACCTGTGTGACTAGAATGATAGTGTCTTTTCCAAGAATTAGGGTTGTTTGGAAGAGAGATGGGGGGAAATAATGAATTCAGCGTTAGATATATTGAGTATGAGATGTCTACTGGGACATTAGATTTGAAATGTCCCATAGGCAATTGCTGATATAAGACTGAACTACATGAAAAGGCTAGAGCTAGATATGTGAATCTGGAATCTACATAGAGATGATAATTAAACCTAAGGGAGCTAATGAAGTCACCAAGAGAGAAAATAAGAGGGTCCAAAGCAGAGCCTTGAGGAATATACCTAGTTTGTGGAGATCAGTATTAGTTAAAATAAATCTCCCAATGTTCTATTTCCTCAAACAATTCTCCCTCAATTTCTTTTAATCCCTCAAAGGGCTTGAGAAACTATGGGATCAAGAAATGTATACCTCACCCCAGGGGACCCTCTGTAAAATAGTAGCCATTGACCTTTCTCCCACTTCTTCCCAGCAAAAAAATCACAACCTAGCTTCTTTTGTTGTTCCCTCTACAGTCAGGAGGACAGGAGGATATCTTTGTATTCGAGGTGGTGAAATGGAAAGACTACTGAGCCTGGAGTCAGGAAAACCTGAGTTCAAATGTGACCTCAGACACTTACTAGCTGTGCAACCCTGGGCAAGGCATTTAACTTCTGTCTGCCCGGTTCCTCAACTATAAAATGAGGATAATAATAGCCTCTACCTCAAAGGGTGATTGTGACGATCAAACAGTTAGTTTTGTAGGCACTGTGACATCTGTTAGAAATATAGGTATCCCTTCCATGTCACCCGGGCTACAGACTTGGCACTCCTATGATCTGGAACATCTACTTAAAATTTTTTGTTCCTCCCTTTGTACCAGAGAATAAATCTGGATTTTTTTCTTTTTCTTTTATGGAGTGTTTACGGTACCTGCAAAATATTGAAAACACAATGAAGAAAATCGTAATGTGGAAGGGATAACTATACTTTGGGCTTGAAGCCCTTAACTCCTAGCATAAAAACATGTTTACTCCCCTGTTTTAAAAGGCTACCCTAGTGAAGACAGAGACAGACACAGAGAAGCAGACACACACACACACACATAGAAAGAGAAAAAGAATTGAAGACAGAGAGGGAGGGAGGAAGGGGAGGAGAAAGGAGAAGAGAGAGAGAGACAGAGAGACAGAGATAGACAGACAGATAGAGGAAGAGAGAGAAAGAGAGAGGGGGAAAGAAAGAGAGAGAGGGAGGGAAAGGGAATGAGGGGGAGAAAGAGAGAAAATGAACACTGGGTTCAAAATCTTATTCTCTTGAAATGGACAAAAGACTGGCCCCCCTCATCCCTGGGTCAAGGGGCCTCAGGCTTATAGGCAAACGTTGCTCAAACTAAATTAAGGGAAGTGTTATGTTCAGACTGGGCTCCATCCCCCAGTTCATGAGACCCTAGACAACATTGCAAAACATGTCAACAGATTCTGTTGTGTGCTCACTCCCATCCAGACATATCCCCATTGTAAACAAGAAACTGTCAGTGCTTTCCAAAATCTGTAACTGCAAGGCTGTACCCCGATGTGGTAAATGTGCTTAAAAGTGTAACTTGCTAAAGGGTCAGGGCTGATCTCTTCTAGCTTGTCTAGTGGAGGTCAGTCCTGGCTGGCCAGCTATTAAAGGATGCTTTAAATGAAATAATCTGGTCTGAGCTGTCAATCTCTGTCTGTCCATTTCACTCTCACTAGCGGTATGAAAGCTCTCATACAACTCATATCATCAGGTTCTTCCTCTGTAAAATGGGATTATAATATTTGTATTTTCTGTCTTATAGCATAGCTGTGAGGAAAGTGATTTTCAAGCCTTAGAATGCTAAAGAAATGTAGGTTGTTATTATTATTACCTATAAGTAGCTTTCTTTGGGGGGTGCAGTAGAAGGGGAGGAGAAAGTCAGTGTTTATGCTTCTCTTCCTCTTAAACTGAGGGAATATGGACTCTGGGCCATCCCCAGCTATTAAAACCCATCAGCTCAAAGAGCCAATTTATCCCCACCCTTCTCTTTGAATAATTCAACAGAATATGTTCAAATCCAAATAGATTCTGAGAAGTGATTACTTCAAAGAAGTTCCCATTAGGCCTGGGATTTCTCCTAATAAGCAAACACTAAGCTCTTTGCCAGTTTTCTACCTTTGGTGAAGGATCTTGCCTTCCAGCTCCTGGTATTGTTCTCTCCACCTTCCAGGGTGACCAAAGGGTCTCAGAGCTGTGCATCATTCTGTGCCTCAGCTTGCCTTTCCCACTTTGGTATCCTCTTGTGCTAAAACCATTACTCTCTGTTAGCACCATCAAGAAACATAAGGCAAGGAACATAAAAAGGGAGGGGACTAACCATGAGACACTGATTCTGGATTGAAGAGAATCCTCTCATCTTTGGAAGATTACCCAGTTCATCCCCCTCATTTTACAGATGAAGAACTTTGTTATACCCCCTCATCACTTCATGCCTACATTATACAAAAGCCTGCTGGTGGATCTGCCAGCATCAAGTCTTTCCCCTGTCCAACCTATTTTCCATTTAGCCACTAAAGCAATTTTCCCAAAGTGCAGGTCTAAACATCTCACCTCCACCACCATAACCAACTAAGTAAACTCCAGGGATTATCTGTTGTCTCAAGGATCAAATACAACATGTTGTGTTTGACATTGGAAACCCTTCAAACCTATCTCCCACTTTTCTTTCCAGGATTCTCATACCTTACCCCCAAACACATACTCTTGGATCTGTGACACCAGCCTCTTGGCTCTTACAGGAACAAGACTCTCCATCTTTTAGTTCTAGGCATTCTCTCTCATTGCCCCCTCTGGCTAAAATGCTCTCCCTTGTCAATTTTGACTAGTCACTTCCCTGACTTCCTTTAAATCCCAACTAAAATGCCACCTTCCACAGGAAACTTTCCCCAATCCTTCTTAATTCCTGTGTTTTTCCTCATTCAGTTTATCCTGTATATAACTTGTCTCTTTGCATGTTGTCCTCCCCACTGCGCTCTAAGGTCCTCAAGGTAGAGAAGGGCATCTAGGGGACCAAGTGGGCAAAATACCTGGCCTGGAATCAAGAAGACCTGAGTTCAAATTTGACTTCAGATACTTATTATCACAGATGTGTGACTCTATTTGCCTCAGTTTCCTCTGTAAAATGAGCTGGAGAAGGAAATGGCAAACTCTAGTATCTTTGTCAAATAAGGTCATGAAGAGTCAAACACAACTGAACAACACAATGCTTAATTAACACAGTGCCTGATATATTTGATTGTTGTTCAATCATTCCCAGCTCATTTTATATATGAGGAAACTGAGGCAAACAGGATAAAGTGACTTGTCTAAGATCACACAGCTAGTAAGCATCTGAGGCTGGATTTGAACTTGGGAAAAAGAGTCTTCTTGGCTCCAGGCCTGATACTCTATCACACATAATTTCTTTCTTGAAAACCATGCTTTAAACCCAAATCACTCTGGCTTTCATTGATTGGCCAATAATAGGTCCCATGTGGTCATTGTTTGGGGTCTGATTGACTCATTGAATATTAGTAGCAATTTCTGTTTTGACCAGAAACCCTGAGATCTTCCCTTCTCAGATTGATTTTTTTTTTTGGGGGGGGGAGATTAGGTAAAAGAAGCCTTTCTCTCCCTCAGTTCTTACCTAGCCTTTATCACTGAATAGGTATTTTTTTCAGTCAAACTAAAACTTGTTAAAGACCTTCACTTAAAAAGGCCAAGGTCTCCCATTCATGCAGGGCCATCTCCAGTCATCCTGATTTATACTGGCCGTTGGACCCAAATGGTTCTGGAGAATGTGAGGTAGGGTTCTTTGCATAGCTTCCCTCACTTCAATCCAATTCATTTGCATGTCATGGCATCTCCTTCCTGTTTTCATGGTTTTCTTTGAGAACAAAGAACAAACAATAAGTATGTGACAGAAACACACATATAAACACAATGTACAGACATCTTATGTATTGTACATGTCTATGGTAGGCAATATAATGTACAGAGCACTAGACAGGGAGTCAAGAAAAACTGAGTTCAAATCCTGCCTTAGATACTTAGGAGTTTAGTAGTATAATCCTGGGCAAGTTATTTAATCTCTGCCTATCTTAACTATAAAGAGAATAATCATGGTATTTCTTTCGCAAGGTTGTTGTGAGGCTCAAATAGCAGTCTGTGACAAAGGAGCTAACTTGGTAGCAGCATCTTACAACCTAAGAGACCATACTGTACCCAAATATAGCATGAAAACACCAAGGAAGGGTATGACTTTATGTCATGGCCAGAACTATCTCCTCATTTCTCCTAGAAAGCTCAAGGCACTGGACCTATCTGCTGGGGACATGCAATAGAAAGAATACTGGATTTGGAGTCAGCATTTAAACTGGATGCTCACCTCTCTCACTTGCTATTTCCTCAGTATATTAACTTTCTGTACCTCAGTTTCCTCACTAATAAAATGGTGTGGATGATCTTTCAGCTCTAAAAACTTTGAGCCCATGAACTACAGGATCCCACAATATCTCTGTGATTCCTCAGAATCTTTCAGATTCTCCCCACTTCAGAGGTTGACAATAGAAATCATAGTGGGCAGAGAAGGGCTATCAACACTCTTCAGACATCCCCTCCCCTTTCTTTCCCTCAGTTCTCCTGTTTTTCTTCTTGCCTTCTTACCTGTCTGAAGGAGTAAATCTGATCAGCCCACTTGCCCCTCAAACCAAATAACTCCGTCTTTGGCTAAATAGAGAAGAGGAGATCTTGGATTTGAAGAGACACTTATTTATCTCTTTACCAGACAGCCTAATGAATAATTTCATGTTTGCAAAAGCTCATTTTGAAATTTGAAGACAAGAGATATATTGCCAAGGCGGCTCTAATACTGCGACATTAATTTTGCGCTGAAAGATTTACTCAAAAATTAGATTTTACAATTTTAATGCCTCCATTCTTTTCTTTAAATAAGCTGTGAAATACAGTTAATTAGACTTAAACCCTGGAAGCTTAGACGTTTGAGCTTTGGTGTAAGCTACAAAAGAAAGCAAGCTTTTTCACTTGCAAATTAAATCTAAATTCATTACACGCCTCAACCTTAACCAGTGCAGAAATGCAGCTGGTCTGGGGCGGGTCCTCTTTCAGGTTCCACAGATTTCCCTGCAGGATCCTGGCTAAAGAGAAAGTAGGAAAAAAGTGAAGAAAAAATACATGACAGAGTTTCCCAGCGTACCCCCAAAGAGCAACCCCCTTGGTCAATCCAACTGTTCTTGCTCAAAAATTTGAGAGATTTCTCCACTTAAATTAGAACATGCCCTTAGAACAGTGGCTTAGATTCTTTGTTCAATTCAGCAAGCATTTATTGAGCACCAACTATTCACTAGGCAGTAGGGACATAAAGATAATCATCTCTGAGTGAGTTAAGAATAAATAGATTGGATGCAGTCTTGGGGAAACTTCTTTCCACTAACAATTGTTGTTGCCAAAAATTGGTCCTAACCAAAAGTCTTTCTGGAAACTGAAAAACCTTCTGAATTTGGCTTCTTTCCTGCTCTCTGTTACCCTTTCAGTCTACCCCAACCCTGAAAAGCAAAAAAAAAAAAAAAGTTTAGTTTTAAATTTTCATTTGTTTTGTTTTTATATCACCCTCAATTTTCAATATATCAACCCCCATCCTCAGAATATTACCTTATAAGAATAAAAAAGAGGAGGGAAGCAGTTCAGTTAATTTAACATCAACTATGTCTGATAATATAGTATAGTATATGCAATATTTCCTACTACCTTCTACACAGAAGAAAGGGTAATACATTCTCATCTCTTCTTCAAGACTCAGCTTGGTCAACATAGTTACATATTTCAATTTTTTGTTACTGTTTTTTTTCTAGTTACAATGATGGGGTCATTGTATATATTATCTTGCTGGTTTGGTTGACCTCGTTCTGCATAAATTACTACAAATCTCATTCTTTTCTGTATTCCCTATCTTCATCTATTCTTATAGCACAATAAAATTGTATAACATGTTACAATTTGCTTAAATATTCCTCTGCATTTATGTGGAGGGTGGGGATAGAGTTACTTTGAGTAATAATTTTTAATAGAATTTTAAATAATATTTTATTTTTTCCAATTATATGTAAAGATAATTATAACATTCATTCTTAATAAAATTTTGAGTTCCAAATTTTCTCTCTCTGTTTATACCCTTCCCCCCTCTCTAAGGCAGTAAGCCATTTGATACAGGTTATATATGTGCAATCATGTAAAACTGATTTCCATATTAGTCACATTATAAAAGAAGAAACAGTTTGCCAAACAGTTACAATTGAGCAATAAACTTTTAATATACATCTAAATCTAAAGCACATTTATTATAAAACATGAAACTCAGAAGTAGAGCTTGCTGTTAGAAAGAGGGTAGTATTGATTCCCTACCCACCATGCTCTTACTTCAAGCCTCATAGAAACGGGGCTCCTCATTAACCCTACATGTCTAGACAGTTATCAAAATGATTATTTTTGCCTCTATAGTATCTCCCCAAACCATTACCTTCTTTCCACTTTTTTTAGCCACCATGGTAGTTCAAGCATTCATCACCTCTTGCCTGAACTATTTCAATAGCCTCCTTACAGATCTCCCTAACTCAATTCTCTCTCCCTACGCCATTCTCCAGGATGCAAGAGTGATGATGTTCTTAAAGCACAGAGAAAAACATGTCATTCCCCTGTTCAAAAAACTGCAGGGGTTTTTTTTTTGTCTCTAGAACAACTAAAGCCAATATCATAGATTTCGAACTGGAAGAGAACTATCTCTATCTAATCCAAGCTTTTCCATTTGTAAGTGAGGAACTGAGTCCCAGAGACGTAAATCGGCTTGTTCTACAACATATAGGTAGTAAAAGGCAGAGCTAAGATTTGAACTCAAATCCACTCCTCTCTCTTAAAATACACTACCTTGATCCATACTCCTCTGTTGGACTTTAAAAATGCTGAATAATCTGGCTCCAGCCTAGCTTACTAGGCTTATTACTTGCCTTCACACAATATTATGTTCCAATCACACTGGTCTTCTTGTTGGCTGTCACACAATATTCCATCTCCCATTCCAATGTCTGAAAATGGAATTTTCTTCTTTACTTCAGACTTTTAGAATCTCTAGCTTCCTTCAAGTTTTACCTCAAGCATCACCCTCTCCAACAAGACTGTCTTGAGTTCCCAAGCTGTTAGTTAGCACCAATGTATCTGTGCTACACATACCCTTGCATAGACCCCTGTATATACATGTTGCCTCTCCTCGTGAGATTGTCAACTTGTTCAAGGCAAAATTATTTCATTTTTGTCTTTGGATTCTCAACACTTAACACACACCTGTCACATACAAGGTAAGTGTTAATAATGCTTGTCAATCAACTGATTAAAAACCCCCAAAACTCACAACATTAATGGTGAAGTCCCAATGATCTGTGTAAATTTAAGAACTTTAAGGACCCTTATAACTTAGCTAACTCTTTGTTAATTGCTTTAGAATCCATGTCTGCTCCTGTCTTTGCTTCTGAATAGGTTGGATCCAGTCAGTTGATGTAACAGTCACAGCTCAGTCTTGGATCAGGTATTTTTCATCACAAATCTGACAGTCTGCTGATCTTGCACTATGATTTCACATTCTTAATCAGGAATACCTGAAGCCCTTACCCTTGTGTGATTTCCCTTTTTCCAATCATCTCTTGGGTCTTGGGCTGATGGCATTGTAAGGAAGTTACCCTTTCCTATTAGTATATCTACTTGGGGATCAAAATATTTTGGGAAAGCCAACCTTTACAGTGGCACATTTCTTCTACATCAGATGACACAGAGCCTTCTTTCAAGGAGTTTACAAACTAATAGGTATCATAGGATTTAGAGCTAAAAAAAAAAACTTTAGAAATAATGTAGTCTGATCCCTTCATTTTACCAATGGCCCAAGAAGTTAAAGGATTTGACCTAAGATCATAAAGATTAAAAGTGGAAGCTGGAATTTGATAGCACACAAATAATTTGTTTTAAGATAGAATATAAGGACAAATGAGAGAGCCTGACAAAGTATCAAAAGAAGAGCTAGTCACTTTGAACTGGGGGCTTCAGGGAAGTCTTTATAAAAGAATGGACATCTGAGTTTGCTTTCAAGAAAGAGGAACATGTCAACAGGTGTAGATGAGTAGGAGTGTGTCATAAACACAGAGAAGGACCTGAATGAACACATGGAGGTACAAAAGTGGATCAAAGAAAGGGAGAACAGCTTGTGGTCCTGTTTATCTGAAACCTAGATTTCTTGGAGGAGAATAACATGAAGTAAGTTCAGAAAAATAGGTTGGAGCCAGATTGCAACAGGTTTTAAATGTCAAGCAAAATGATTTGTGTTTTATCCTCTAGGTAATATAGAATCGTTGAAAGCTTTTGGACAGAGGAGTGAAATGGTCTGGCTCGTGCTTTAGGACAAGTCTGACAATATCTACCCTATCCTTCCTGAATGATAAGCTAGCCAATCATCCCTCATTTAGAAAACTGTGTAGAATATCAAATCTACTTTGCTCAAATGTGAGAAATCTTCTACATTTAGAGTTGTATTGTTTGAGGGACAAGTGAGCTGATCAAACTTGCTCCATACAGCTATAGTACACCCAGGTGGATAAATTACAGGGGCTGAGCTTAGTCATATGTTCTGCTTGGGATAGCTTAATGTATAAATCATGGAATTGCAGGAGTTTAGAGTTGGAAAATACCCTAGATCATCTAATCCAACAACCTACTATGTGGCAAGTTCCTTTTACAACAATCTTTAGCAGCCTTTCTTGTATTTTTCAATAACAGGGAGCTCACTACTTGGGAAGCAGCACTCTCTTAGATAGATCTTTCTTACATAGAGCCAAAAACCCACTGAAGCAGAGATTTTTCAGTACCAAATTGTTTTAGATCCAGATTGCAAAAATTTTCTTCCTCAGCTTCCACCATGATATACCATGGGACAGATTTCCAAGAACAATCTTTCAGGTTTAGGTGGAACTATTGTTCTCCATAAAAGTATACACCTAAAGTTGGTTGCTCATTTCCCTAGATTCCCTGATGAGTACTCTTTCAGCATCCTGGTTCCTCCCTGCCCAGGATTCCTTCTGAGAAATTTCATGGTGCTTTCAATAATGCAGAACTTTCTTACTACTGCAAAAGCTTCATCCTTTCAACAATGCTATATTCCCAGTGTGTTTGTGGCTACAAATAGGCAACCACATCATCAGAAGAATCAAAATTGTAGGCAACTGAGTGACCATTGGAGAGCTGCATCATGATAGATTAAATATGTGGTCAATGATAACTTGCACCTGAGAAAAATCAATGACTTGTTCAGAAGAGCAGTGCAATATCATGTAGCAAGAAGACAAGCTAGTTCTAGCAAATGTCAGGCATAGGATTTGAACCTAAAATTTCCTCACTCCAAAGCCAATATCCTAAAAACTAGAACATGGTCTTTTATGTGACTAAAAATGGAATTTTATTCTGTCCATCCCTCCTCCCAAACACAGTAGCTTTTCACTCCACTGTCCCATTCCTCTTAAATGTTTCCTATTGTCCTATTACTGTACTACTTACAATGTCCATTGATAGGTTCTGGGGAATTAAGCCCAAATGTGGAAAATTTGGATGGGGCTAGAACTTAGTAGGCCATGACTATGCATATAGAGGTCTTTTCAGTTAGGAACAAAGATGAACAGAATTATGAAAGCAAGTATGATCAGATGAGATATAAGGGCTATTTTTGCTTTTATTTTGCCAAAATGGCAGACCAAATGGTAGGGGAACCAAGCCCATATTTGATGGCAGGTTAGAAAGATTGTTAAAGATGGTCTCCACATAAAAAAACAAACTTAAACTATGAAACATAAAGACTTTATTAGAAATTGTCATCATACTCCAGCACCAAACTAGAAGGAAATAATGAGCCAGCCCAGAACTGCCTGGCTAATTCCTTGTTTCGTTTCCCCTAGACAAAGCCAGCTCAGAGGGTCAGACCTTTTCCCTCAAGTCCAAAACAAAACCCTTCTCCACCTAGAGCCTCTCATTTGTTATAGTCACTGAGTAGAGCAATATTATGCAACTGGAATTAGGCATCCCTTAGAAGAACTCAAATATTTAAATCTTCCCCTTATCTTCCTCAATCCCCTTAAGGGGAACAATTTCACCAAGGTCCTCCAAGGGCTCAGTTTGGGATAGGGAGTGGGGATGGGGGTAGGGGAAAGCTTTGGCCAATTGTAAAATCAGCATCTTAAAAACTTATACTGCAAATCTTGAAGTGTTATATAAATATGGAGGTATTATTATTGTTATTATTATTACATGTATTATCATTATTATTATCTATAGGACTCTGGGGCACAATTACAATATGTGAAAGAAAAGGAATAATTATTCATCACAGACCACCAACTCCCAGACACAGAATCACAGAAGTTTAGAGTTGGAAAAGACCTTAGAGATTATCTAATCTAATTCATACCTAAATAGCCATTTCCTCTTTTACTTCTCCCCATAACAGGGGTTATCCGGCATGTATTTGAAGATGTCCAAAGGTGAAGAACTCACTAACTCTGGAAAAAAAGCTATTCTAGCTTCTAACTCATTCTAAACTTACTATAACTAGAGAGTTTTCCCTTATATCAAGAACCTACATTCTGCTTTTCTTTTGTAGATTTTAGTCACGGTCCTTGGTTTGGCCCCTGGAGCCAATCAAAATAAATATAGTCCCTTGTCCAAATAAAACCTTTCAAATACCTGGATGACTAACTTCTCTTCCTCTCCCCAAATTCTCTCACTTCTTACCATACTAACTATCCCCATTTCCTTCAGCTTATTCTCATATGGCATAGTCTCAATTCTTTCTCACCATGGCATTCATCTTCCTCTAGATGGGCTCCAACTTGCCAATATCACTAAAACTGAATGCAATATTCCAGATATAGGAATAGAAACAACTTTTTTCCATCCTGTGAACTCATTTTGTACACCACTTTCCATTGCCAGCTGTGGGTTTCTCTCTCCTCCTATCACTCTATAGCTGTAGGGGAAGGAATACCTCAGAGGATACTTTCAGGTCCCCATTAGCCAGATGGATGTGGAGTCAATTAGCTTCCTACGTAAATTCCTGCAGTGATCTCTATGATCATAAATTTCAACTCGGAAAAGACCTTAGATAGATTATCTCACCCAGTACGAAATCTTAGTTTACTCCAAAGACCCACAAAGATTACTGAAATCTTCTCTGACATTTCCATTTGCCCAGAAAACACATAGATAGGGCTAACCTTTTATAATTCATTCTCATAGCAGGAAAACACAGGGAGGAACACAGAATTCACACTGGAAGAAACCAATGCTACTATGGAAACAAAAGTCACTCTGATTCCTCAACTTCATATTAATCTGACACCTTAAAAAACATAATCCAATGATGTTCTAGCTTTCTAGAACAGCAAGACTAGTCTTGACTCTTGCCAGAGATAGTGGAATTATGGCAATCCTTTCTATAGGATTTACTTCCAAGATGTATTTATTCCATGCAAATGACCCCATAATTTTGATCTGCATTTCCCACCATCCATATATTCACGACTCTCATTAGCATCATTAAAGATAACTTTACTGATGTTAGTACTTTAGTCCTTTGTCCCATTATTACTGACATCTGTGATCTATACTTTCCCTTGCTTGGCTTAAAGCATGCTGTTTCCCTAAAGGACCTAGTTTAAAGATGTTATCCAGAAGTTAATCAGTGTGCCATACTTTTTGAAGGAAGCCTAGGAAATTCATAAGACCAGCTTTTCAAGCCTGGGTAGAGATGCTTCCTTTTTTTAATTCAAGAGCACGGGACATTGTACTAGATACTGATAAAATGCTGACAAAGCATTTAAATAAGACATCCATCTCCTGTCTTCATTTTATTTACAAACAAATTACTTATTTAATTTATGAAATAAAGCAAGCAATCCCATAACACTATAATTTTTAAAAAGATGATTATATATGAAACAGAAATTCCATTATGTACAACTTGCTGTTCCTTTTAAATATTGTCCCTGCCTTCATAGAAGTTACAGTCTAATAGGGCTCCTAAACAGCTTTCTAGAGTGGAAACAGGAGGAGGCAAAAATAGATGAATTATGGGCCAGATGCCATTTCATCCCTGGTATTACAAGTTCTACTTGAGAGAATCATGTATGACTATCTCTAAGTTCTTAATCTAGGACCCATGAACTTTAGTAATGGGGGGAGGGGGGGAATCATATGTTTGTTTCAATTGAATTGCTTTCTTTTGTATTCCTATTTATTGTATTTTATTAATTTAAAATTTTATACCGTATATATCTTTATCAGATTGCTAAAGGAGGTTCCATGACACGCAAAAAGTCAGGAACTCTTATTCTATCTAGCAGGTCTTCTACTTTTCCCATTACCTACAAACTTAAACCTTCTAATATTCAATTGGAAGAACACTGTTTTCCCCCAGCATACACATGTGCATGTGCACACACACACACACACACACACACATCTTCTCCAGAGCCAGAAACAGCTATAAGGGCCAGAAAGGAGACACACAAAATTCATACAAAAGGAACAGCAGGAAAGGTAACTCCCAATACTATAGGTAATAAGGATTCCCCAAGGTCAGAACCCTGAACAACTCTCATACCTGCCAAACATATAGAAATCTACTTTGAATCACTCCCCTGGCATGCCAGCAAGAACAGCTTGACTGATCACACAATCACTAGCAAAAGTATCTTTCTTTTGCTGGCTTTTATGCCCTGGCCAGTAATTGGGCCCCCGGGAGAGAAGCAGTGAGTGAAAGGGATTACAGCTAGGCTTGGAGTGAGAGCCATCACACCTGCAGCATTTCTGTTGCTGGAAGCTCTGCCTTCCATCGTGATTACACAATGGGCTGGGCTCCCTGTTGTTCTGTTTATGGGTCTTTGCCTTCCTGCTCTTGTTTCATAGACGTTCTTTCTGCCAAGGCATTTATGAGATATGATTGGAAAGGGACAAGTAAGACCATTGCTCAAAAATTCCTCCCCTCACCCATCACAGGGCTAGAAATTCTATCATTAGAAATTCATTGCTTTGGGTCAACTGTGGTAGTAGTAAAAATGAAAGGGAAAGGATCAAGAAATGTTATAGATTATGATGGAAATATCAAGAGGACTTCATGGAAGGGTCCCCATGGTTGGAGGAAGCAAGAATTTTTAATTCATAGAAACATAGATTTAGAGCCTAGAGGAAACATCAAGGCCAATCCTTTCATTTTACAGAGGAAGAAACTGAGGCGCGGAGCAGCAGGAGTCACTTTCCTTAATTGATGCAGCTAAACTATAGTGGCAAAGTTGATTTTCACATGTGCTCTTTCCTCTACATCATATCACTAATCCTTACCAAAAAGAATAAAGTGACAAAGACGAGAAAGAAAAGGAGGAAGAAGAGAGAGAAAAATGACAAGGGTAAGATGGTAGGTATTAACCTGTTTAAGTATAAAGTGTCCAAATGCAAAGTTTAACTACTTCTAGGAGAAAAACACTTTGAGCCTTTGATACTCCCACTACCTTAGAGGGGACTAGTTAGCAGCTATTGAGGCATCAAAACCCTATGGGAAGGGGTCACAGGTGACATAGCTATGATGAAAAGTAGAGAATGGGGAAGAATGGATGGAAAGCCTTCTATGAGAGGGAAGAGGAAGGAAGATAGGGATTTAAGCTACTTCGTGCTTTCTTCCCAAGAGTTCTATAGAAAAGATCCCTTGGAGTTAAATGGGAGATATATAATAGATTTTCTTTCTAAAGTTTTATATCATAATTATTTCTAGATAGACCCTGCACACACCCAGTCCCAAAATTGAGTCATTCATTATTACAAAGAAAAACATTTAAGCCAAAACAACTTACACATTGAACACCTCTGAGAATCTATATAACATTTTATTCTCCTTCTCTCCTACAGACCAACATTTTTGTTATGAGGAGGGAGGGATATATTATCATTTGTTCTTGTGGGTTTTTCATTTACTCAGTTTGGTTTCCTTTCATTTATATTGTTATAATCATAGGATATAATGCTCTGTTTCTGTTTATTTAATTTCATATCAGTTAATAAAAATCTTCCTATGTTTCTTTAGATTGTTCAGATCCCTTATTTATTCTATTACATTAATATAGCACAGTTTGTTCACATATTGTCCCAAAGTTGGATACATACTTTATTTTTAGTTCTTTACAACTACATAAGGTATTGCTATGATTGTTTTCAATATATTCCACTTTTCTTTCTGTCTTTGACTTCATTTAGGTATTTGTGGGACTCCTGAATCAAAAGTCTTCACATATTTTCAAATTGTTTTCCAGAATGGTTGGACCAATTCAAAGTTTTGCCAATAATATATTCATATGTCTACCTTTTCACAGACCCTCCAACATTGATTGTTTCTACTTTTTTGTCATTCTTTGTCAATTTGCAGAGTGTGAGTTAAAACCTCATATTTTAATTTGCATAAATTATTTTAATTTGCATTTTCTTAGTAGTAATTTGGAGTGTGTTTTTATATGTTCTTTGAAACTTCACAGTTCTTGTGAAAACTATTTGTTTAAATAGTTTTTGAATGGATGGATGTTCCAATGGCTAGGTGTTCTCTTAGGTCCAGTCCCAAACCTGTCACTAGTAAGCACCACTGAAAGAGTCCTAGCATGGTTATATTTAGAACTAGAGGCTTCATAGAATATTGGAGTTGAAAGAACCTATAGTGATTATCTTGTTCAATTATATCATTTTATGGAAAGGAAGATGAAGTTACCTATTCATATTCACACAAATGGTCAGGGACTATAGTGAGACTCAAATCCAAGTGCCCTGACTCCCAGACCCAGTGTTCCTTCAATTGAAACATGCTGGACCTTCCCACTGTTTCTGTCTCAGTCTCTGTCTCTCTCTCTTCCATCCTCCTTCCTTCTCCCTCTCTGTCTCTGTCTACTCTACCTCTATCTCTCCCTTTCTCTCTCTCCTCTCCTTCTCTTTTTTCCCTCCCTCCCTCCCTCCTTCTTCCTTCATCCCTCCCTTCCTCCCTCCCTCCCTCTCTTTCTCTCTCTCTCTCTCTCTCTCTCTCTCTCTCTCTCTCTCTCTCTCTCTCTCTCACACACACACACACACACACACACACACACACACACCTGATTACAAATCTCTTCAGTTTTGTTCCTTTCTCTCAGGATGTTATTAAATGGATTGGCATAAAAATTTTCATGTATGTCATGTCTTTAATGCTGGGTTTGAAAGCCACTGCAGTTGGCTGCACTAATTCACTTATTTTATTTTGCATTGTGGGAGTTAGGGGGTCAGGAATGGATGCTGATTTATACGAAATGACATGCAAATGGCTCCACTGAGCCAAGAGCTCAGTTACTTTCTAAAAAGCAGAACTTCAGCCCTGGAGCATAATATCCTTTCCACAGTAGGTACTCAATATGTTTGATAGTGATGATGATGACCCATTACCATGATGCCAAAGGAGTGTCATCATAATGTGAGGTGTGAAGGATGATCAGGATTAAAGATCCTGTCCTGGAAAGATCTCCAAATAAAGGTCAAGCTTTTGTGCCTAAATGGATTTTTTTTTTAAGAATTCCATTTATTTATTTATATTGTTGGGGGAGGCAGGAGTATTGCATATAGTATACATGTATGCTACATGAATATTCAAATCTCTTCTTCTCCTGTGTCAATGTATTGGAGAAAATTATAACAGATGTATCATTGAAGTTATATTAAATAAGGAACAAAAGTACTTAAATCAAATGTCTAACTTTTATGATGCAATTGTGAATTAGGTCCTTTTTCATTTGTAATTAGAAACCAGGAGATCATTATATACTTCAATAACAATACTATATGATGACCAGTTCTGATGGACCAGGCCTAAATGGATTTTGTAAGCCACTGGGGCTTCTGCTTCTTTCCAGTATATCTCAGCCTTGCTGGCTGTGTTCTGCCAGTAAGGTCCCACTTCATCTCATTCAGTCTGAGTGGTTCCTGTTTCTGGTCCTCACACAATTGGCTTAGTGGTACTACGACCAGAAAGGGAAGGCAGATGAATATTTGATAGCAGGAAAACAATAGCTATTGCCAAAATTCTCAATGAGAGCTCCAGTTTCTCCTGACTCTGAGGCTTAATCCATTCATTCAATATTTATTGAGCATCACCTATACACAAGACAGTTTGATAAGTTTTAGGGGATAAAAAATGAACAAGACACAATCTCTGCTCTCAAGGATCTTATGGATCTTATAGCAGTGAGGTATGTACACATAAACTACAAAAACAAGATAACACTTACTGAATGTCCTAAATGTAAGCTAAGAACTCTGGGAGAGGTAAGAGATCCCTTTGGTATGAGAAGGTCTTAGAAGAAGAAAGCCAAGCATAGTCTGATAGATACTCTAGAATTTATGAGAGTGGATTTTAAAGACTTTAGAGAAAAGATGTAGTAGGTAGGATCTCAAATCCTAAGATTTTCTAGGGAAAGCTGACTCAAGAGAATGGAATGCTCACAAAAAGAAAATTCTGATGACAAAAACACAAATGGGGGAGAAATACAATGGGGAAAGAAATGTGGGAGCTGTCTAAAGAGAATAATGCACTTATATAAGGAGCTCATTCACCAGCCCACATTTTTCAAAGATACATGTAGAAAATGGAAGCAAAGACAAGTAGCAAAGGATGAACATAACGAAATGGCACAGTCCCATAAGAATAGCTTCAGGAGCATTCAAGCTCAAAATGAGCTGAGTCTTGAAATGAATGCTTAGGAAAACAAAAATGACATTTTTTTAAAACTCTGCTAGGGACAGAAAAAAGATTAAAGAATGTATTATACTGCAGCTAGTTGGTGTAGATTAGATGAAGTTAATAGATAATGGAAAGAAGGCACAACTACTCTATCCCTATTTTGCTTCTATTTTCTTTATCATATAGAATAAGGTACAGATAAGGAAGTAAAGAATGAAAATAATTGTTTAGATAAGTGAAAACTGAGATAATTGAAAATCCCTATCTACTATAAATTCAAGTCACCAAGGCCAGGTGAATGGCACATTAAAAGAATTGTTAAATGTGATTTGAGTTTACTCTTCCTAACATAGGATCATAGGTTTTATGGATAAGAGCTTAAGAAGTCATCAAATTCAATACCTTTATTTGATAGAGCATTTGAAACTCAGAAAAGTTCACAGTCACATAGCTAGTAATAAGTGTCAGAAGTGGGATTTTTCAATAGGTCCTCCTTATTTCAAGGGTAACATTCTATATACTATGTATGCCATGATGCATATTGTCATTGCCGATCACTTGTAGAGCAGAAAAAGTACAAAGGAGATGTCATAAGAAGATCTTTTGAAAGAACTATGGATATTTACTTAGAGAACTGAAGACTACAGTAATGAACTTCCTAATTAGTCTACCTGGTACCTACCTGTCCCTTCTCTCATCCACCATCCACATAGCTAAAAATAAAAGGCACAGCCCTGAAATTCTAACATCTCCCTATTCCTTCGAGAATAAAATATAAACCTATTAGCCTATCATTTAAATACTTCTATAATGTGGTCCCTAACTACCATTGTAAACTTATTTCATATTCCCCTTTATGAACTTTACACTCCAGACTATTAGTTGTCTGCTGATTTCATACCACATCTTTCATCAGTGTGTATTTGTACAAAATATTCTATAGACATATAATGACATCCATTTTTATTTAGTCCCTCACAATCCTTGTCTTCCTTCAAGATTCAGTTCTATCAACTCTGTTAAGTCTTCTCTGAACTCTTTCCTTTTAGTTCTTCAGCTTTCCTTGTTCAGTGTTTATTTTACACATGTTGTATAGCCCCAGTAGAGTCCTTAAGGGCAGGGACTATATCACTTTTGTCTTTGAATGACCATTACCTCACAAAATGCAATACTCATAGT
Source organism: Sarcophilus harrisii (assembly GCF_902635505.1). Taxonomy (NCBI): domain Eukaryota; kingdom Metazoa; phylum Chordata; class Mammalia; order Dasyuromorphia; family Dasyuridae; genus Sarcophilus; species Sarcophilus harrisii. The sequence goes on from NC_045428.1 coordinate 494,061,872, forward strand.
ATATGGTTACTAAATGTTTGTTGAATTTTACTGAATTCCTAAGGAATGACATCCAGAACCAAACATAATAATCTAATAATTGGCTTAAGCACAATTAGGATACAAAAAAAATATCATTTCCCTAGTCCTGGACGTTATGCCTTTCAATTTACTTTCAATATATTAGTTTTGTTGATGCTTGTTGTTACAAATTATCTTGCAGTTCACTAAAACCAGATTTTTTTTTCAAATTTCTGAGTAGCCCCACCTCCCCTATTTTGATTTTATAAATTGACTTTTTGAAATCTGTGTGAGACGTTATATTTATTACTATTAAATTTCTATCTTTTAATTTAATTTCTAACATTCTAACCTGCCAAGATGATTTTGGATCCTGAATCTATCACACAAGTTTGTTATTTTCATAACTTTGCATCATCTATAAACTTGATAAATATGCTATTTATGCTTTTATCCAAGCCATTGATAAAAATATTAAAAAGCACCAGGCCAAAGCACCTCCCTCCAAGTTGATATCCACCTGTTAATGATAGTTCTTCAAGTCTGGTGATTTAATCAGCTCCAAATCTAGCCAACTTTAATCTTATTGAGTTTCTACCTCCATCTTTTTACAAATGTTTTCCTAAAATCTACGTAAACTCTATCTCCCGCATTCAACTGATCTAGTCTAGTAATCCCATCCAAAAATCCAAAAAGATGAAGTGATTCTGGTATCTGCTCTTGATGAAATCATGCTGGCTTTTCATGATAGTTACTTCCTTTTCTAATACTTACTATTAAGTATTTAAGTATTAAGTATTTTAAAAATACTTACTATTTCTTTAATAAAGCATCCTAGAAACTTAAAAAATCAAAGTCAAGCTCTCTAACCTATGTCTGGCAAGTTCTATTTTCTTCAAAAAAAAACTTTTTTAAAAAATCAATTCATGTTCTTTTTCAGTCTCACAGTAGGTTTCTCCTTTTGAACAACCATAAAATTATACATGTAGTGCTGGAAGGGATATTATAGGTCGCCCAGACCAACTACTTTATTTTATTAAGGCTCAAAAAATTTACCCAAAATCATATATAAAGTTAAATTTCTCTCCAAAGATAACAATGACTCAAGCATTCTATCTACTAAAGTTTTTAGTCAAAAAGACTTGTTGAACATCTACTATGTGCAAGAAACTGTACATGCTAAATGCTAAGAAAAGGCAAAAATGAGACAATCTCAGTCATCAAGAAACTTAACCTTTTGTCATGGAAAACAACATTCACAGATTATAAATAAATGTAAACTATGTACAAACTAAATCCTAGTAATTGCATGGAGGTAGGAAAGGAGGTTGGAAAGTCACTAGGGACATTGGAGAAGATAGCTAGGAAATGGTATTTTAGCTGAGCTTTGAAGGAAGGCTAAGGTCACAATGGCTCTATAAACCTCCAGGTTGATAGTCTAATAGCTCTTCTCTCTCACACTTTCCTTTGGAGCTTCCCAAACATGGAACTAGTTCTGGCAATCCATGTATCAACCTCATTATCAATGTGAACATCCCTGGAAAGTGTACTGCCAGGTTAGTGAACTTATCTACAGCATCCAAAACTTTTCCATTTGCAATATCCAATGGTTCCACATATGAATGGAGTGATGCTGGCTGATGGAGTACCTCTATTAACTATTAAGTGAAATTTAGCACAAGCAGCACAATATCAATCCATACGTTGTTGCATCTCAACTTTGGAGGCTGCATTGAGTGCATAATTATTTGCAAACAAAAAAAAATTCAGGCACCAATAATCCCTTCAATTTAGTCTTGGCACTCAGGCCAGAGTCGGGTAAGCAGATAACTTTTAGAGTTATCTAGGTCCTTCCTCCCATTGGGAGGGGAGCCTTACAAGGCTGCTCAGATACCCAGAAGGATGCAGAATCCCATTGCTGCTTCCAGGAACTCATGGCCCGGGTTGTATGCAGGATTGTGACTACAGCTCCCCATTCATCTGCATCTGCTCTTTGTCACTTGCCTGTCACCACAGGACTTTGAGATAGGTAGGAATGGTAAAATGATATGGGGCAATGTTTTTTGATTCATGTGTAAATTGGATTTAAGTGAGCCAGCCTCAACATCTCTTCCAAAGCCATCATAGTCCAGTGGCAAGATAGTATCAAGACAGCTACTGATGGCCCAGGATGCAACCTCCGGGTCTAAGCAAGCTCTAAGCCCTCCACAGCAGGTGGTTCCGCTGCCTTCATGCCCATAGGAACAAGTCGTTCTTATCTGCCTAGGGGAAGTTTTAAACGCTTGGGGTAGACAACCCCTCTAACTCACTGTAGGGTTTGAGACTCCTTGCTTACCCTCCACCTGGTTTAGCCCATTTGCCAAAACACTTTACCAGGATATGGCCACTGTGCATGCTACAGCTTCTTGGAGCCACAGGTGAGAGGTGGATAAGGTAGAAACTAAGGGTAGAAAGCATCCCTGAAAAGGACTTGCCAGCCTTCATATCAGGGGTACTAGTCTTCCCTCAATATACCCTGCACTCCAATGTTAAAAGTCCCTGGCACATAAACAGAAGGAAGAGGAAAGACAGTTTCTGCTTTCAAGGAGCTTACAATCTAATGGGGCAGAAAGAAATGGGGCTTACTATGTGCCAGACACTTTACAAATATCATCTCATTTGATCCTCACAACAATCCTGGGATGCAGGTATAACTGCTATTCCCAATATACAGACGAAGGGATTGAAGCAGGCATTAAAGTTCACAAAGCTAGTTAATCCTATAGGTGAGATTTGAACTCAGGTCCTCCTAATTCTAAGTCTAGCATTCTAGCCACATTGTCACCTAGAGAAAGACCTACAAAAAGGCAGCTGAAAACTGTGCTTGGAAGGGATGGTATGATGAAAGAACCTTTACAGAGATATAATATGGAAGTTCTTCTCACCACAGAAAGGGGAAGAAAGGTTAGCTGACTTGGGAACTTCTCCAAAATGGAAACCCTGGGAAGAACTCACCAATGAAAGAAGAGGTGAGCATGATGGAAGCATATTTCAGGATAAGCTAGAACTGGATGTGAAGGGAAGTTGAAGGGTTATACAGCAGCTGAGGCATGGTGTTGAAATCCAAAAAGTCAGAAGCACCATTGGAAAGGCAGTGAGGTGAAGAGAGAGAACCTTCCAAGGAGGAACAGCCTAAGCATGAAGACAAGATGGTAGGAGATGGAATAGCCTGTGAGAGGTAGAGCAAATGGGCCAGTGTGGCTAAATTGTAGAGTTTGTGAGGGGGTATAATGTATTTGAACTTTAAATGCCAAATAAAGAAGCTCATGTTTTATCCTAGAAACAATAGAAGCCATAAAAGCTTCATGAGCAGGGAAGTAATATCATCAGACCTGTGCTTTGTGATGACAGATTCAGCAGCTGGGTGGCAGAAGGATTAGAGAGAGGAGAGGCTTGAGATGAGGAGATTAATTAGGAGGACATTGAAATAATCCAGGTAGGAGGTGATGAAGCTTGAAATGGGTAATGACATACAAGTAGTAGGAAGGGGGTTGAGAGATGTTGTGAAAATAGAACTTGAATAGTCAATAATAAATACTTCCTTAGCACCCACTATGTGCCTGGCTCTATGCTATTCACTAGGGATATAAAAATAAAAAAAGAAAGACAATTCCTGCCCTCAAGAAATATGCAATCTTTTAAAAGGAAGTTGAAAGGGGAGGTGGGGAGCGAAAATACCTTATGTGGGGACATAGTAGAGAAGTACCAGATTAGGGTAGCCAGGTGAGAAATATGGGAATGTTCTGAGCTGAGCTCCCTCCTTAAAAGGAAGTCTTAGTATTTATGCTACACCCTTCAATCAGAGGGATACAGGGTAATGATTAGGTGATTGTGAAAGGATCTTGCAAGATGATTGGTTTTGCCAATAATAATCTTACTAAGGCATGGGAGAAAAGGTAAACAAGTTCCAAAGTAGTGCATTCAGGTGAGAAATGAGGAGTTATTCTGAACTGACTTGTATCCTTATAGTGGATGTAAGAGATGAGAAAGGATGAAGAACCAATACTGATTTAAGTTGCAAATTTGGGTAACTAGAAGGAAGATGATGTATTTAACAAAAATAGAAGAGTTCAGATGAGGAGATTTTTGAGGAAAGAAAATGAGTTTCGTTTTAGACATGTTGAGTTTGAGATGCCTATGGGATAACCACTTCAAAACATCCAATAGGCAATTGGTGATGAGTAACTGGGGCTTGGGAAAGCCTAATACTGGATACATAGATCTGGGAGTTAGCTATGGAGAGATAATAATTGAACTCAGGGGAGTTGATGAGAGTAACAAGTATAGAGAGAGAAGAGATGAAGACTGAGGACAAAAATTTGGATCACACACAAGGATGTGGGATATGGATGAAGATCTGGGAAAAGAGACAGAGAGGGAGTTATCAGACACGTCAGCAATGAACCATGGAGAGAGCAGTGTTGCAAAAAAAGAGTGTCCAGGAGGAGAGGGTGGTCAACAGGCAGAAGCTGTGAAGAGATCAAAAGAGATGAAGCCTACAGGGAAAAAAGAAGCCATTTTATTTGGCAATTAGGAGATAATTAGTGTCTTTGAAGAGAATAATTTTGATAGATCTATGAGTTTAGAAGTCAGAGGCTGAGAAGTAAATGAGAAGGGAAGTATAACCAATGAGTATAAATTGCTTTCTCTAGGAATTTGACTGTGAACAAGGTAAAGATGTCAGATGAAAGTATCCAAGTATGGCTGGGTCAAGAGAAATTATTTTGTTCTAATGACAGGAGGGACTTGGCCATGTTTACATGTAATAAGAAAGAATCCAGCAGGTAAGGATTGAATGAGGAATAAAAAGAGGGAATTATCTGCCAGAGAAGAAGGGAAGCGATGGGATTAAGGGCACGAGTAGATAAGAAAAGCCACCTTAATGAGAAGGATCACCTTTTGATCAGAGATGATCTGGAGAAAATGGTAGATCATTTCAAGGAGTTGAGATATCAAGTAGAGGAGGGAACTCAGTCTATGATGCCTATCGTCTTTTTAGTTATATACCTTTAAACACACTTTTTGGTATCCTTAGCTTTGCTCACCAGGCTCAGATCTTTCTAAACTTTGGCACTCCTAATGCTGTTCTTAGAGGACCATTCCATGTGTTTGTATTTATCCTATAATTTATCTTCATTTCCAAACTTTGTACAACTTTTCAAATTCTAAGTTGGCTATCTATCCATACTAGGTACCTTCCCCTTTTCTTCCTCATCAGACTGTGATTTTAGAATTTCATTTTTGAACATCCCATCCCTCTTGGGCTAAGTTTTAGTCCATGAATTTCTAGCTATCTTTGTTCTCTTTTATGAATTTCTGGATATCACTACTCCTATTCTTTCTGTATTATAGTTATCTCTCTGATCTCTATCTCAGTGGATATATATAAGCAGTGTTCTCCTTTCCCCTTCCTTGTCAGTTTAAAGTCCTTTTGATTAGATTTATAAGACTCTTAGAAAATACATCCTTACTTGCCCTTGTAGAGAGCACATTTGGATCTGATGTCAGTACATGCTTCTTAATAACTAGAACATCCAGTAGTAGAATGGGCTGCCTTAGGAGACAGTGAGTTTCTCCTCAATTGAGGTCTTCCAGTGAAAGCTGGGTGACCACTTGTTGGTAATATGGTAAAGAGGATTCTCAATCAGGTATAAGTTGGACCAGCAGAAGTCCAGCTCTGAACTTCTGTTATTTCATGACTTAACTCTCAAACGAATGCTCTTGCAGAATTCTGCAGTTGCTATTTACTTTTGACAAAACACCTCAAACAGATAATAGCAATATAGAACACAACTCCACATTGCTTTCTCAGCCTATATGATTCTTCTTTATGTTTTCCTTTAAGTTCTCCTTAGAGGACTTAACTTGCTAGAAGCCTTCCACATATTCTTTGGGTTTCCTGGGAATGGTACTAATGTGATACTTGGGTTTCTCACTCTTGCCACATGATAGATTCACTTCCCTTTCTAGTTTGTAAATGGCTCATAGGTCAGTTGTCATTTGCAAAGATAGTAAAATAATGACAGATCAAATTTTTCCCAAGAGGAGAGAAGGGTCACTCTTTCATAGTATCTGATAAGGGAAAGAGAAGAAAACATTTTGATATTATCATTACTGTTATTATTGTTATTACATCTTTATTTTTCTGTGTGGCAGTATGCTAAACACTTTGCAAATTTTATTTCAATTGATCTTTACAACTCTGTAAAATAGGTGCTATTATTACCCACAATTTATACTTGAAGAAACTGAGGCAGATAGAAGTGAAATAATTTGATGAGGGTCTAGCTAGCTTGTGACTGAGATCAAATTTGAATGCAGGTTTTCCTGACTCCAGGACTAGAGCTCTATCCATTATACCACCTCGTTGCCTCATGAACTGAGGAGTTCATGTCTTCAGTATCAGTCCCATATCTCCCCCCATTATACTTGAAAACTCAGTTATTTTTAGAAAGAGAAAAGAAGGAAGACAGGCTGACACAAAGACCAATAGAGAGACAAAAAGGGGAATCAGAAGGGGAGAAGTTGACTCATTATCTGCGTTTTAAATTCTGACGTTTGAGCCTGACGGAAGCTAAGGAAGGTTTCGAATAATGAATTAATCCCAGGGTGGAAGACAGTTTTGCAGTTTCTTAGCTATTAGCAGCCTGGTGTGAAGGGGATGCCCCGCTGAGTCAACATGTGGTACAGAGATTTTCCATTTTCCTTCTTATTTTCTATATCCTCCCCTCCCTGACACAGCCTGGCTTCCCAAGGAAAGGTGGCTTATTAGAAGTTGCCTGAGCCAAAACCAGACCCTTCTTGGGATGGTAAGGAAGAAAAAAGGACAGAATATTAGAAAAAGCTCTAGTTTTAGAATTGGAGGGCAAGGGTACAAATCCTACTTCTCACTGTGTGACCTTGGGTACCAACATGGATCTGTTTCCTTGAGCCATCCATTCCTCATACCTCAGCTGCTCATCCATTCTCCTGCAGATTGCTCCCAGCCTTTCTAATGCCAGACATTATTTCTGCATCACTCCGGAGTGCCCAGAACCAGATTAAGATATAATTTTAAAATATTTAACAAAAATAAATAAAAATACAGTAAAAAAAAAAGCTAATGTTTGTCATTTTAAAGTCAATATGTAGGACATGGGGATACTTCCTCTAGGTTTAAGGTTTTAAAATTTCTTTTGTGAATTTAAAACTCTTCTGGTACAGGACTCTCCTTTGCAACATTCATAGCAAATGGTCACCCACACTCTTTTTGAACACTTCTGAAGATGGAGAAGTCACTACCCTCACAGGTAACTCATGACATTTCTATACAGCTCTAATTATTGAAAAGTTCTTTGTTATACTGGGCCCAAATCTGACAAGATTCAGTGTGGTAGAAGGTTCCACTGAGGTGGAATTAGCATAGATTTTCTATTACAGGGGAAAATAAGAGATAAAGCAATAATGAAATAAAGGAAAGCTAGGATAAAGAGAATAGAAGACAAAAGGAGAAAAAATGAAATGTCTCTCTGGCTATCTTCTCTATTCTAGGTGTCCGTTTGTAACCCAGGCCACAGAATTCATCGCTCATTCTGATTCAGTGGGACAGTTATTTTATATTATTAAAATAAGAGATTATCATCGCAACCGATCTCCATCTCCTTTCCAATCTCATCTGAAAAGCAGGCCTTGCCTCCCCCACCCAGGCTCCTAATTCCTCTCTGCCTCAGCTGTTAAATCATTTAACCCAGCAAAGTGTCTGGAAATGCATTTTACATGAGAGACATGGGGCGAGATAAATCCAGGCTGAACTGTACTGTATGAAAACGGATGTCTGAGGTATCCTCAGAGGTCAGAGTTACAGCTAATGGAATATGATGACAGCCAGGATGTGTCCCATTCCCTCCAAATGGGGAACAAAGGTCCCAAGAGACTTGTCTCCATTTTAGGTAGGTGAGAAACTGAGGCCCAGAATAGAGATAAAGGGAGGTTTGAAGGTCCTGAGAACTGGGCCTCAAGAAAGGGAATGATAATAAAATGAAAGTTCTGTGAAGGGGGATGAGAAAAGTAAAAACAATCCAATGAAAACATTTTTATTGTATACCCATTGTATAAAATACTCGCTACATATAGGAAGGGGGGAAGAGAGGAAGGGGGGAAGGGGGGAAGGAAGGAAGGAAGGAAGGAAGGAAGGAAGGAAGGAAGGAAGGAAGGAAGGAAGGAAGGAAGGAAGGAAGGAAAAACCTAAGTGGATGGAGTTCAGAGGACCTAAGTTCAAATCCATCTTTAGATATTTACTAGATGAATCCCCTTGGGCAAGTCAGTCTTTGTCTGCCTCAATTTCCTTATATATATAAAATGAGCATAATAATAGCTCTCACCTCCCAGGATTGTGTGAGAACCAAATGAGATAATATTTGTAAAGTTTATAAAACATTTGTCAAGCTTATTGACAGTGATTGCATGTGCTATATAAATGATGATGATGATCATTACCTCAGAGGGCAAGATAATGTGTAGAAGAAAAAGAGACAAAGTTGTGGGGGTTTTTCTCCATATGAGGGACAGGTTCCTAACAGAGCAATCTAAAACTGGAATAGAGACAACCTGGTGGTACAATGGATAGAAATGCCAGGCCTGAAATCAGGAAGAGTCATCTCATTTTCCTAAGTTCAAATCGAGCCTCAGACAGTTACTAGCTGTGTGACCCTGGGAAAATCCCTTACCCTGTCTGTTTCAGTTTCCTCATTTGCAAAGTGTGTTGGAGAAGGAAATGACAAACCACTCCAGTATCTTTGCCAAAAAAACCTCAAATGGGATCATGAAGAGTCAGACACAGCTGAACCAATTCAACCACAAAAATGGAATGGATTGTTTTGTGATAATGATTCCCCCTTCTTGAAAATGTTAAATCACAAACTAGATATCTACTTTGGGGGGATGTTGAAGAGAAAATTCTTCCTTTATGAGTTAATCTAGATGATCTCTTGAGTCTCCTCTTAGTTTATGATTCTTGATAGTCAGAAATATTAAGCATGAAATTTAGATTCTTGGAGTTTAGATAAGACCCATAGGAGAACAGTTTGTTTGATGTGAACAGTAATAATAATTCTGTTTTCAATTTTCAGTCATATTTCACTCTTCATTATTCCTTTGGGGTGGGGGTGGGGCAAGATACTGAAGTGCTTTGCCATTTCCTTCTCCAGCTCATTTTGGTGAGGAAACTGAGGAAAACTGAGTTAAGGGATTTGTCCAAGGTCACTTAGAGTCTGAGGTCAGATTTGAACTTAGGACTCTTTGGATCCAGACCCTGTACTTTTCCCACTATACCACCTACCTGTCCCAATAACAATAACAGTTCACATTTATATAGCAATTTAATGTTTATAAAGCACTTTAAGTGCATTCACTCTTTTGATCCTCCCAACCATGCTATTATGACTATTTTAGTTGAGTAAAAGTCAGGCTTCAGCTCTTCCTGTTTTCAAGGCCAGTATATTAGCCACCAAAACACAATGCTGTTCAAAGCTAGTAGAGTAAATTAATTTTTAAAAAAATTTATTAAGCTCCTACTATGTGCAAAATCAGTTTGTTAAGTGCCTACTATGTGCAAGGCAATGCTGTGCTAAGTGATGGAGATGCACAAAGCAAAATAAGACAGGTCCTGATCTCAAGGAGCTCACATTTTAATGGGGGGAGGGGAGACATATAGGAGGTTTCAATCAGGTGGAAAGATGCCATGGTCCTTAGGATGCAGCTGCAAAGCAAATGTTAATGCTCTTTATTAATGCCATTTCCACTGATAAAATCCTTTCATTTCTGGTGCTGATCCATTTGACATGACAAGGACTTTAGTTGGAGGTAAGAACTTTCTTTTCAGCTCTCCAGGAGATGTGGCTCTAGCACCTGCAGGACAGGATAGCCTCTGGTGCTGGGATGGCCAGGTTGCCACTCCCAAAGCTCTTGTGTCATCTCCATCAGGGCTGAGAGGTCGGTGGTCAAATTATTGGTGGTTTGACTTGCCCTGCACTTGCTGCCTTCTCCTCTCTCTACCTTGGGTGCCCCCCCTACCGCAGCTAAGCTGATTCGCCTGCCCTCCAAGTTATCTGGCAGTGATGTTAAGAGAAACAAGGTGAGATGTGGAGTGGGCTGGTCTGGCCAACCATATTCTTATTTCAGTGATTCCATGAAGTTTCCATCCCTTGGTGTAGGTACTTCTTCCTGTCATATAGATCACAACAAAGATGACTCTCTCTTAACCTCCTCATTTCTTGTCCATACCCTCCCATAATCCCTCAGTGGCAGATTTATGCAATGTGCTTCAGATCTACCTTTGAGTCTTTTCATATTTTGAGAATCCCCACTACTAGAAAAATAACTCGCAGTGTGTGCTCTACCGGCAGTAGGTGAGAAGTGTTGTCTTTCTGTGTGAAAGACGACTTATTATTACAATGTGATTAATGGGTTATCCTTACAGATGAGATTTTTGCTTAGTTATTATTCATTACAAATGGTGCAAGGTGCCCTCAGATGCCCTGGGACCCATACCCAGAATTCCTTAGCAACTTGCCAAGACATACAACATAGGGGAGGAAGGAAGTAGCACAGACCACACAAGAACCCAAGAGTTCTGTTTCCTAGGAGAAGCCTTTGCTGTTGATAATCACTGGTTATTGGAGCCATTCTAATTTGGGTGGCAGGTACCCTGCCTGGTAAAGGTGACAATTTTGGAAGTATGGTGGGTCCAGCTGTGATCATACCTCCCTTCTACTCCCCAGGGAGCCTGGTGCCTCTCTTTCCCAAGCAACCCCTCCCTTTCCAACAGTGACTCAGGCCAGCTATTCCAGCAGCACTAACGAGTGTGCTCTTCTCCAAACAACAGATTAATTGATTTAGAACTTTTAATGCCAGATGCTCAGCAGAGGCATTTTAATAATCCCCGAGCCAGAATTAATCATGCCTCCTGCTCTTTAAGGAGGGCAGTTATTAAATCCTGTGGAGGCTGGGGAGGGGGGAGAGTGGAGGCTGTTTTTCCTGGGCCCCATTTACCTCTCCACCCTAATTAAGAGTGCTGACACCCACCTATGCTAAAAGAGGGGGAGGAAAACACATCTGAAAGGTCACATGCTCTCAGAATCGTGATCTCTAACGGGTCACAGAGACTGCAGGTGGTTAAGATTTTCATCCAGGTCCCTTGATGGAGGCAGAAAAGGGTAGCAGTGAGAAAGGAGTAGTGAGGAAGCCATTTAGGTGTACAGGGAATCTGCACATTCCCAACCACCTCTTGTATCACTCAAGTTAGAGTGGTCTAGAGGTCAAGCTCTGAAGAGCTTAGAAGTAAAAATTTAAAAATCTGGGCAATGACTCCCTTATCCCAAAAACATAGCTTATGCCACAGGAAGTCTATTCCCAGGTAGTCATCTCTTTCTTAGATGTGGGTATAAGCATCCAATTCAAGTCAGTTCAATTCCATGTTATGCCTCCATCCATATATCTTCAGAAAATCTTTAATGACTCGACAAAGCCCTCCACAAATGGGTAGCACCTTATCTCCCTCCAGCCAAACTAGACTTCTTTTTAAAAGTAGCACCTAGGAATCCTGTAGCACCCTCAAGCTCAAACTCTTAATTCACATGGTTCCCAGTGCCTAGAATGAATTCCTCTCCTCCCTATTCTTCATTACTTTACCCCCTCTTTAAAGTTTAATTGAAATAGTACCTCTTCTAAAAATCTTCCCTGATCCCTCACCAACCAACAGTGAACTCTCCATCAAGATACATACTATATTTTGCTTCCCACTTTTCTAATACATTTGTAAGGGTGCCAGACACCCATACCTCAATTAATTCACTCAATCAATCAAAAGGATGAACTGGGTTCCAACAAGGTCTATGCATCTCTATTGAATTAATCCATCAATCACCCCACCTCACATAAAATAACTACCTTAACCAGGTGTGAACACCTCTATTGAATCAATCAATCAATGACATTAGGCTAGATGCCAGCAGTCCATTGAAAGCCATTGGATAAAATGGAATGACACTCCACAGGAGTTGTATTAGTATTGACTTAAAAGACTAATTCATGCCCTGTAGGTCTCTATAAAACAGCAAGCCAGCTAGGAACCCTGCATTTGAGTGTCTGACAGCATGGAAAGAGCATCTCGGCCAAGCTCTTCTTTTTGGAGGGGTAGCAGGATTGGAAGTTTCTCTCCTTCCTCTTTTCCATCACTAGAGGAGGACAATGAGGAACAGAGGATTTATATCTCCCCTCCAGGTCCTAGCAGTGGTTTGGGAGTCCTGGGGACTAGTGGCAATGTCCACATCAAGAGCTGCAGATAATTAGTCACGCTCAGGAAATGCAGCTTTAAGACTCTACAAGGAGCCCATCAGAAAGCTATACCACACCTAACAGGAACTCATGAAGGAGTAAAGGGGATTTACAGCAAGAAGGGGCCATGAATTACAGATTATCGCTTTACCCCATGTATTCTCTTATCATGAACCCATTTTCCCCAGGAATCTATATAGGTCTATACTGGTAAGAGAGTTTGTCACAGACTTGTGGGTGTGGGAATGTTCTGTGCCAAGTGTTTATACTATCCCACCTCAGTGAAGATGCTTTTCTAAAAGTTAATTAAGCCTAACTAATTTATATCACCTGATAATCATGACCCGGGGAACATACCAGTGGGGACTCATACTCTATAGTACTAGAAAAAATTCAATTCCTCAGGACTTACCCATGGGGAGAAAAGTAGCTCCCTGTAGGGCTCCAGCCTGCCAATGAGAGGAAGCAAAGTTTGAAGAGAATGAATCTAGAGTTTATAATGTACACTTTTATCATGTAATCTTCCAAAATATGGTTATTTGTGTGTCTCTCTTATCTGGATATTAGCCTATAAGGTCCATGAGATTAGAGACCTAGCTTATCCAAATCATGTATATTTCCCAAAGCCTAGAACTGTTCTTGGTGCAAAATAGACACTTGATGTGTTTGTTCATAAAAGATTCTCAAGCAATTTTTACATGACTGAACTGATTTTCTTTTTCTCATTTCTGGATCAGGAAAATTAGTCAGTGAAGACTTATTAATTGGTTATTATGTGCCAGGCTGGGTACTAGGCAGTGGGGATACAAGACAAAGAATAAAACAATGCCTATTCAACTATATGTATGTGAAATATATACATATATATATATATACATATACACACATATTTATGTATATATTTAGAAATAATGCACACATGGATATCTATACATATATGTATATTCATCTAAACACTATATATATATGTATCCATACTTATGCATACACACATGGATATGTATATATATATATATTTATGTAGACACAAATGTATTATGGATATATATGTGTATGTATATATTCTCTCTCTTTCCTTCTCTCTCATTCCCTTCCCCAAACCCCTAATCCTGACCCATCAATCGATCTCTCCATCCCTTATTGTTTTTCACTAACCTCATACCTTTTCTCACCCCACTTCTCTCTCTACCCCTCCGTTCCATATCCCAACCTTCTAATCTCTAGTCCTGAGTCATTGTTGTCCTCAGATCCAAGATTTCGATCCTATGGAAGCTCTCCTCCAAATCCCCCATGCTATTACTTGGGGACCAGGAAAGGGAGAGATCCCAATGGGTCAGAGAATCTCCCTCTTGCCTTTCACCAGACAGACTCATCCCAAATGAAAATCAATCTAATAATAAAAACCATAAGCAAGTCACTTTCCTCTCCAAGTTCCAGAGTGTAAACTACAGATTGATGGCCAGTTTCCTTTTGTGGCAGGAACTTTCACAATAGGAGTTTCCCCAAACTGATGAAAGCCCAGATCCACTCCTATATCAACAACTTATATAATATATAGTGCTTTAACGTTTGTATTAAATTATCTCATTTGAATTTCATAATGACATCATTACTGGAAGGGGCCTTCTCTGTTAGTGCTTCATTACATCAAGATAACGAAATCTTGGGTTTGTGATTTTATTTGCCCTTTCAGAGTCCAGATTTTGTCCATCCATTAATATATCTCTTACATTCTAATATAAGAACTTAACATCACCATTTTATTAGCTCACCTAATGTATTGTTTTCCCAGAACCAGTTAACAACTGTGGGTAGCCTGTGGGCACCAATAATTTTTAGGAAAGGAATATTTTTTTAATCTATGGGGACTGGTTGACAGATATATAGACTCAAAACAATCTGGGTAACATTTACAGTTTAGCTCTTGGCTTACACCTTTTTTTTAAGTGAAAATTTTTATATTTGATTTTTTGCAATTATTCAAAAAAATTTAACATTTTAAAAAATTTTGACTTCCAAACGCTATCCCTCCTCCCCTCCCAGTTTATACCCTTAATAGTTTTTGCAACTGTAACATAAGGATGAATGATATTTCTTTAAGACAAAATTGTAATCAATGTTCAACATGTACCAAAACATTCATAGCAAGTTCCTGGAAATAAGATAGCTGTTCATCATTTGAGGAATAGTTGAAAAAATCATGGCATATGAATGTAATAAAATTACATTTTGCAGAAAGTATGACAAATCAGAGTTCAGAGAAGCATGGAAAAATTTGTACTAGCTGGTGGAGAAAAAAGAAACAGAACCAATAGAACAAAAAAAAATATTCACAATGACAACAACGTACATGAATGAAAAGATCAATAAAAGGAACTTTAATTCTAAGTGATGGAAAAATCATTGAATGTCTTATAGAAGAAATAATGAAACATCTTTCTTTGTCCCTCACAGCAGAGAAATGGGGACTATCAGAACAGTATATACATTGTCAGGCAAAGTTTTTTTATCAGATATTTTTTGCTTAATAGGTTTCTGTTTCCACAAGGAAGGATTCAATCTAAGAACAGGGTGGGAACCGAATACAATATAAAGATAAAGAAATGGAGGAGAATAAAATAGATTTTTAGCTACCTCCCTATATCCAAAGAAGACAAGAAGTACATTGCAATTTTTAATCAACCAGTTCAAGTTTTTCATCTGTAGAAAGAGGGGCATTGGATTGATGTTTAAGTTGACTTCCAGTTATGGATGTATATGGTACTTTTAACCTCAGAATCTACCCTGCCCATGAAAAGGCTTGGTCCAAACTACATAAAACCATCGATGCTTATTTTTTCCTAGTTAGCAATGGCAACAACAGTATGAGACATTGAAGCATTCTTGTGAGAAGAACTGTGACAATTACAGCACACTTCACAAGATCAAAATTAAGTTGTGCTATAATGTCTATCCAGGCCCTGAAGCCAGATTGGATTTGAGTTCTGGGGCTGATACTCCCTAGCTATCTGCCATGGGCAAATCAACATTATGAACCTCAGTTTCCTCAATTGTAAAATAGAAATACTAATATTTTATCTAGCTATGTAATAAAGCTGAAATGTGGAAAATATTTTGTAAAGGTTTTCTTTGGCAAAGATACTGAAATTGTTTGCCATCTTCTTCTCTAGTGGAATAAGGCAAACAAAACAAAGTCCTTGGCCAGGGCCATA
Organism: Sarcophilus harrisii; assembly: GCF_902635505.1. Lineage (NCBI taxonomy): Eukaryota > Metazoa > Chordata > Mammalia > Dasyuromorphia > Dasyuridae > Sarcophilus > Sarcophilus harrisii. Next base: position 494,077,435 of record NC_045428.1, read on the forward strand.
TAACTACTAAGTGTCTGAGTCCATATTTGAACTCAAGTCTTCCTGATTCCAAGTCTGGCTTTCTCTCTGCTGAGCCACTTAGCTACTTCCTAATGTGAACTAATGTTATTGAAAAGGTGATAAGAATGAATTAATATAAATTGAGTAACGTTTTTTCCACTTTTTTGTTTTTTTAACAGAAATTTTCTTTTATTCTCAAAATATGTGTAGCATAGTCAAGCTGAAAACATTTATAGTCAAGCTATTAACTATGATTATAAAATTGAAAATGCATGCTCACAAAAAGGAAACTTGACCTTTCAGTAGCTGATCCTTCACTCATTCATTCAACAATCAACAAACTTGTATTGAGCACCCACTTGGAGTAGAATATCTTGCTAGATAGTGGAAAAGGATCAAAGTTTAGATAAGGCAGATTTCTGTTCTTAATGGACATGGGCTCTAATAGAATAAAAGAAGAAAATAAAAAATACTTATGATATAGACAATATGACATAAGTGCATTAGAAAGTTATAAAACAAATTGCAGTCTAATTTTCAAGAGTGAAGGTCACCACCAAAGAAGGGGTTATTGTTATTATTGTTGTTACTAATCCTTCATTTTTGAAGACCAAGGAAGTCTTTTTAAAGAAGCTGACATTTAGGGTAGACCTAAATCAATCAGTCAACAAGTTTTATCAAGGACTTACAATGTCTAAGTTTAACCAAAGCAGAAAGTAAAAAAGATAGTAAATGTATTATGTGTATCAAATATAGGACAGGTAGTTTCTTCCTACATAGAAAATGATGATAAGCATAAAAAGAACCATACCAAACACTAATAGAACAATTTAAATACTATTCCATGTTTTAACTTATAACTATTGTTACAATCTACTGAAAGGTTAGTTGTTAAACCTCATCAGAACATAAAATAATTTGAAATGCTATTAATTGGGCATTTCATTTTTCACTTTACCTTGGTTCTATTTGGATCAAACTTTTCTAGTAGCCATACTCAGTTATAAAGAAGCTGAAATAATTTCTGCACATACCATTTAAAGACCTCTAGACCTTTCAAATTCATACCACCACCTTCTCAAGAAAAAGAAACACAAGGGGGAAAAGAGGAAAAAAGAAATACAGAAATGCGTCTTTTGAGTAAAATCCTGCTAGAAAAGGGGTACAAGGACCAACAGGTACTTATGTGTGAACCCACCTACTTGTAGCCTTTCCATATAAACTACCATTTGGGCCATTGATATATGATCATACCCTATATTGGATCATTGATTGACATGATACTAGGAGGGTAAAAGATTCTGTCCTTACCTCCCTCCATGCTCTACTAGATTGCCACCATATTGCCACCTGGAAAGTTGTAGTCAAGAAGATCCAGATATCAGCTGTGTCTCTCAAGAGATTCACTGAGTCACTAACTTTTTCTGGCTCAAAAGCCAATTAGGGGATTCATTTTAACTTCTATAAGAAAGCTCCTTGGGTATATATTATACTTTGTCTGAAGCAAGTCCCCAAATCTAACACAGCTAGAAATAGTCAGAAAATATCAGCATATGCTCTATTGGCCAATATAGGCTTATTCAGTCTTGCTACATTCAGTGAACTTCCTTTCCAATGATATACTTACTCTCCTTTTGCTGACTCCCCCCCCCCATTCAATCGATCCAACACAAAGAAAGCATAAATATGAATTTTATCTTAGTATTCTTTTGCTTGGTTATGGATTACATAGTCAAAGGATATGAGACGTGAAGAGGGTTCAAGGAGACACTTACAAAGATAATAAAAATACCACCTGTGAGTGAAGGATAAAGGAAACAAAACTGTATTGAGTCTGAAGCCAGAGGGGAACTTCATAATGATCCATAACTCTCACAGGGCTTTTGGAGGATGGGACCCAACTATTTCCCCATATTAGGATCCAAAATCGCTAATGAAGACAGAACAGAGGAAGGAAATGGGCTTCAGAAGCGGCAGAAAAGATTTAGATTAAGAGGAATTTTGAAAGGAAGAATTTTCTAGCAATTAGAGCTATTCAAAATGGATTGGGCTGTCTTGTGGTATGTGAATTCCCCATCATTAGAAGTGTTCAAGCAAAGTCTGGATGACCACCTGTCAGGGTATCTTTAGAGAAGACCCAGTATTGAGTAAGAGGATGGACAAAATGGTCCTTAAGGTCTTTCCAAATCTCAGAATATATTATTCTGCTTTTCTGGAACAGATGTGGAGATGATTTTTTTTGAGAAGAAAAAAGCCTGCCTCCCCCCCCTCAAAAAGCCTGCCCTCCTATGAGACAACAATAATTATATTTATGTGCACTTCATATTTTACAAAACATTTTCTACAGATAACGCTGCTTTTATCATCATTATATTTCCTTGTTCAAAATTTTTCACTGTCCCACCCCTTTTCTACCATGGTACATCTAAACTTTATTCCCTAGTTTTCAAGTACTTCCATATATTGTCCCTACCTGCTCCAGTCACGGCTGTCTCTTCAGTGTTCCTAATAAATAATCACTCACATTTATATTATGTTTTAGAATTTGCAAAGCACTTCATATGTCTTATCTCATTTGCCACTAACAATAACCCTGTAAAGTAATAATGTCATTATTATCCCCATTTTAAGGATGAGAATGCTAAGACTTGAGATTAATGAGATTAATGCTTTCACATAGCTAGTAAGTAGCAAGAGTAAGGTTTAAACCCAGGTCTTTATGGCTCTCCTTCTACTCTCTCCTTAATTCTTACCTCTGCAAAGTCATCCTTCAAGGCTTCATTTCAATTCCATGCAGCCTTTCCTGATAACTCCAGCTATCACTAACTCTCTTCTGTGGTTTCCTATAACACATGACCTGAAACACACAATTCTTAACTTAATTACGTGCCATTTTTTGTTTCATTTTTTATTCCCAACTAAACTGTAAGTTTCCTGAGGGCAGATACCATGTCTTCTCTACATCTTCCTTACTTTCCTTATCACAGAACTGAGCATGTAGTCGATTTCTGTTTTCTCTTCATTCATTAAAAGATGAACAAATTAATTGATGGCAGGAAGACAGAACTAGCACAAATCTACTACTGAGCACAAAACTTGTCTTAGACCTCTCACTGACTAAGCCAAAGGCTTCTCTTGTCAAGGATCAATGACTAGACAGAAGTTTTAAGGATGCAGATCTCAGTTCTGTGTAAAGAAGTTTTAAATAATTGGAGCTGTCCATAGTACTGGAAATGTTCAGAGGCTAGATTAAAGCTATTCAGGGATACTGTAAGAGGGCTTTTCTGAACTGGATGTGTTGGGTACAGCATTGTACTACATAATTGATAAGACTTCTTCAAATGCTAAGATTCTATGATTCTCATACACCTCAATCCCCCCGGGGGACACTAAAGACAGTGGGAGTAAGTAGAATCCTTCCTTCCTTTCTCCAAGCACATATGCATGCACACACATTTGCACACGTGCACACACATGTGCATGCATGTACACAGACATGCACTTAAGGGGATGAAGCCCCTGTGCACAGCTGTCCAAATTTCAAACCCTACTTTGGACCATAGGCTCCTAATGGGCAAATACTAAGTCTACTGTCTTGATCTCACCCTGTATAGTAATAAGCTATTAGGAACATTGAGGGATACACCCTTCCTTGTTCATAATGACAGGCATAATGACATTCATACCCTCCCCAACCCTTAACTCCAACCCACCCCCCTGGTCCCCAGCCTTTGGTACCCACCTGCCCCACCAACAATAACGAATCAATACTTGCTCTTCCTCTGCAAGAACATCTCCGTAATCCTAATTGGTCACTATGGCAACCCCAGCTGCAGCTCCTTGAGGCCTCAATGAAGAGACAGAAGGATGAGAGGGGGTGAGATGGAGGTTAAGCCTACTTATTGTATAATGCTCTGCCTTTGATATCACCTAGATCCACATGCTAAGTACCTGGAAAGAAACAAAATCCCGTGTAAATTAGAATGATACCATCCAATCCTCTCCTTATACCCTTACGGGCAAGAGCCGATAAGGCCATTGTCTAGAGACACGGGGTCTGACCTCCTACAGCCCAGATGGCTGATGGGGTTTCTGAAACCCTTGGAATATTTGGGGGAGGGAGCTATAAAAAGTTTCATTTTACAGCTGAAAATAGGATGTGTGAGGGCTTTCCTATCCCCCTTGATGTAGAGGTCATGGAAAGAGGTGAAGTATGGATCATCCCTCTGAAGGAAAGCATCCAGGGAGAGGAAAAGAAAGAGTATTACAAAAGACAAATTCAGCCTTCTTTTCAGGGACCACAGTGACACAGCCTCCTTCCTTCCTTCCCATCTCTAGGTATCAAAAAACTGATAGTTCCTTAGTTCTCCTCCCCCTTCCAAATACCACTCTACATCCCCATTTTTACAATATCATTAATGCAGCATTAGATACATTCCCAAGACTTGTGATTCTTAGATTATGTGGCTGCAGCAGATCCAGGACAGTCTTAAAAATGAGTAGCTCAAAATATACCTGGTCACAAAGATATCTTCTTCCCACTCCTAACTCTCCAGCAAGCAACCAGGGAGTGAGACAAAGAAGTTCAACTGTTCTTACCCTTTATTAGACTTAACTGTCACATAAAAAGTGGTTATTCTGCAAAGGAGAACTATTTCTCCATTGGTAAATTAGAGCATTCAAATCCCTCCCAATCTCTGCACCCAGTTAAATAAACAACCCTATCCTTTCTTTCTTTGTGGTACTGAAGATAAGAGTTCTGAGCCTGGAGTCAGGAAGATTCTTCTTCCTGAATTCAAATCTGGCCTTAGACACTTCCTAGCTGTGTGGCCCTGAGCAAATCACTTGCCTCAGTTTCCACATCTGTAAAGTGAGCTAGAAATGGCAAATGGAAATGGCAAACCACTCCAGTATCTCTGCCAAGAAAACCCCAAACAGGGTCACAAAGAGTTAGATAAAAATATAATAACTAAACAGCAACAACAATTCTTTCTTTCTTAGTCTGGAGTTCTAATTAGTTCAGTCCATAGAATCATTTTATATTTTTAGAACTAGAAGGTCCTTCAGAGTCTCTCCAGTTCATTTTCTAGATAAGGAAACTGAGACCTTGAGAGTTTCCACTAAACTCTTCAGTGATAATTCCAGAACTAAAATTCAATATACTTTTCAGTACACCAACTACCCTCCTTTCAAAAAGCCCTTGTTTCTCTTTTTTAAGTTTCTCATTTTTCTCAATAATATTTTTTTTACAAATATGTAAAACTGGTTTTCAACATTCATCTTTGTAAGATGTTCCAAAATTTTCTTCTTCCTTCCCTTATTTCCTCCCTCCTAGAGCAGCAAGCAATCTGATGTATATTATATACATACTATTCTCTTAAACATATTTCAATATTATTTCATGTTGTGAAAGAAAATTCAGATCAAAAAGAAAAAACAAAAAAGTGAAAATATATGCTTTGATCCACATTTAGTTTCCATAGTTCTCTCTCTGCATCTTTGGATAAGGATGGCATTTTCTATCATAAGTCTATTGAAACTGTCTTAAATCACTGCATAGTTGAGAAAAAAGAGTTAAGTCATCATAGTTTGATCATCACATAATCTTGTTACTGTGTATGATGATTCTGCTCACTTCATTCAGCATCAGTTCATGTCAGTCTTTCCAGGCTTATCTGAAATCAAGCTGCTCATTTCTTATGGAAAAATAATATTCCATTACATTTATATATCATAACTTATTCAGTCATTCCTTAATTGATGGGTTTCCATTAAATTTCTAATTCCTTGCCATTACAAAAAGAACTGCTACAAATATTTTTGCACATATGGATCCTTTTCCCTCTTTTATGATAGTATGTAGTGACACTGTTGGATCAAAGAGTATGCACAATTTTATAGCCCTTTGGGCATAGTTCCAAATTGCTCGCCAGAATGGTTGAATTATTTTGTAACTTCACCAATAATTCCCTTGCTACTTCTTGAAATATCTATCATGACTTTGTCATACCTCCTTCCACTTTTGAATCTATTTCTTCCAGTCATTTCCTTCCTAAGAGAGAGTGAGCCTTTCTCCAATTAACTTAGAACATCCTAATGTCTAGCATCAGGGATATTGAAATGATTAGTGGTCATGGGGCATAGACAAGAACTACAATTCTAGTGAAGGCAAGATGTTCACAACAAGTTGCTGTGAAACCTGGCAGAGATGAGAGAAAGGGACAAAGAAAGAGGAAGAGAGTGAAGAAGGAAGGAAGGGAAGAGGAGAGAGGGTGAGACAGAGAGAGAAAAGAGGGAGAAGGAGAGGGACGAGGGGAGGAGAGAAAAAGGAAAGGGGAGTGAGAGAGAGGGAAATGGAGAGAGAGGGACAGAAAAAGAGAAAGAGGGAGAGGGAAAGGGAAAGAGGGGGAAATGGAAAGAGGGAGGAAGGGAGAGGAACGAAAGAGGAAGGAGATGGAGAGATGGGAGAAGAGCATAAAAGGAGAGGGAGGAAGAGGAAGGAAAGGCAGAGGGAGAAAGGGAGAGAAAGAAAAAAAGAGAAAGGGTTGAAGAAGTGGGGAGAGAAGGAGGCACAGCTTTATCCTAGGCAGGTAATAGTGATTGCCTTCTGTCCCCATCTGAATGAAATGGGGCTGGGGTGGGGGGATAGACTTATAATAAAAATCAGACCTTGACTGTGATTTGCTCCTTAAAAAAGCACAAAGAGAAATGGGAGTTTTCTGGAGAAGCCTGACCCAAGAACTTGGGAAAGAAGAGGAAGAAGATTGGAAAGAGAAAGGAGTCAAAGTCTTGCTATCAGTTCCCCCATACAAATGGGATACTTTGAAGAAGACACAATGCTGCCACTTATTCATAGAGAGAAGGGCTGCTGGATTTCTTATCAACATGACAGCTTCTGACCCATCCCTGGGGGCCAGCCAGGCTTGGAACAGCTCCACATCAGGTCGCTTCTTCCTCAATGACCCAATTCTGGCTCTGGTTGCCTCACTTTGTACACAGTCTTCAGGACCCCAATGCTGCAGTCTCCCTCCAAACTCCAGAGCCAACAAAGGACTCAGAGGAAGCCCATCTTTGCTTGAGGTGTCCAAGGGGCCCAGAGCATGGTGCCACTGGCATGTGCCAGGCTGGTCCTTGTATTGTGATGTATTCGTGTCAAACAGCTAGATGGGCTGTGAGTCCGTATAAGGTTTTAGTTGCTGCCATCACTAGGTGCCCACCTCTCCAGTGTAAAATCCTTCCCTGGACCAGAACTGCTTCCCTGTAGCTGGATGCTCCCTGTTTCCACTGGCATCCATCCCTCTGCTTCCCATACACTTTTGCCAGGCAGGAAGTTCTCCCTTGTCTCTAATTTGCTTCCCTTCCCCATTCTCCTCTTATCTTCCCCTACATAAAACTGGAAAGAGTAAGGATTAAGCCAGTCCTCTGACTTTCAGAAGAAATCTCAACAGGAACTTTCCTCTGACACTTCCTAAGGGTCTTTACAGGTCTCCTATCTTCTCTCTGCCAGAGAAGTAGGGATTCTTTTGGCAAGTCAACAGAGGTTGAATAGCTAATATCCTGAGATTTTTTTTTCTGGAGGCAGGAGGCTGAACTAAATAATCTCACAAGGCCTTTTAAACTCCAAAGAGGTAAGATCCTCCACTCATTTTGGAGTTCCTGGAATGTATGTACGTCACACTGAGTCTTTCTTTGCATCTCATCATCTTTGTCTTGTTTTCATATCTCCTGCAGGCTAACTCTTCAATAGGACCTCATAAAAGCTTCTTCCTTGTACCCCCATCCATCTTGTTGCATTGATAGAGTAAATATTTGGAGAAATAAATATTGCTTAGAGGGCACGTCTGGATTCAGTGCCAGGGTTTGTCTACATGATTGGCTGGGGAAGCATTGGGAGATAATAGAGCCCCTTTGTCCTCAGTAGGGATGGAGGGGAGCAATCGGATGTCTGAGGGAGATTACAAGCAGTTATGGATATTGCTTGTCATGCTGCCCTCAGCAGCCGCCTTTTTCAATTGACTAGTCGCTTGTATTTCCAGAATAGGGAATGCCAGATGTATTTACCAGAGTGAAAGGGAGCGCAGAAGGCCCTTGGAAAAGATACCCAGCTGTCATTTATCAATGGAAGCCTAGATGGCTTAACCCTTAATAGCCCACTTGGTAGACTCTTTCCTGAGAGCAAATGCATAAGAAGTACAGGGAAGCTCTCACTTTGTGAACTATTTGTGTTCCTCAAGTGTGATTGTTAAGTTGGGCCACAGATTTGTTTGTTTTTCTCCATAGTATTTTCTTTTTCCAGTTACATGTAAAGATAGTTTTCAATGTTCACTTTTGTAAGATTTTGAGTTCCAAATTTTTTCTCCCCCACTTTACCTCCCTCTGGCCCAAGACAGCAAGCAATTTAATATAGCTTATACATGTATAATCATTTTAAACATATTTCCATTTTGTCATTGTTATAAAAGAAAATTCAGAAAAAAGGGAAAACCATGAGAAAAAAACAAACAAATAAAAAAGTGAAAATATCCATATTCAGTCTCCATAATTCTCTCCCTATATGTGGATGTCATTTTTCTATCCCAAGTCTATTGAAATTGTCTTGGATCATTGTATTGCTCAGAGGGACTAAGTTTATCATAGTTGATAATCCCATAATTTTGCTATTTTCTGGTTCTGCTCACTTTAATCAACATCAGTTCATGTAAGTCTTCCCAAGCTTTTCTAAAATCAACCTGCTCATCATTTCTTATAGAACAATAATATTCCATTACATTCATATACTATAACTTGTTCAGCCATTTCCCTCAGTTTCTAATTTTTTTGCTACTACAAAAAGAACTGCTATAAATATTTTTATTCATGTGGGTTCTTTTCCCTTTTTTATGATAGTGGTATTGCTGGATCAAAGGGTAGGCACAGTTTTGTAGCCCTTTGGGCTACAAATTGCTTTCCAGAATGGCTGAATCGGTTCACAACTCGACCAACAATGCATCAGTGTCCCAGTTTTCTCATATCTCACCAACATTGGTCATTATTTTTTCCTATCTTCTTAGCCAATCTGATAGTTATTTTAATTTGTATTTCTCTAATCAATAATGAGTTAGAGCATTTTTCTTATGACTTTAGATGGCTTTAATTTCTTCATCTGAAAATTGTCTGTTCATACCCCTCAAAAAACTTGGGGCTTGATCCCATCTCTGCCACTGGTTGTGATGTACTGGATATGTCATTTTACCTCTGTAAACCTCAACTTCTTCATCTGTACAATGGGATAATAATGCTTATACTTCGTATATTCCTGGGTATTAGCAGGATTAAATAAAACAAGGCATTTAGTAAGGTGCCTTGTAGTTGTGAAAGGCTATATTTATATCAGCTATCATTCTCCTAGACAGATATATAGACCCAAAGTTACTGATATGGAGGGATATACTATACCTCTCAAATCAGAATGAAAAAAATGGGGTTTTTGGTACCCACTGAGAATGTAGGGTTCCCTCTTTCACAAAGCCCTATTGCTAAATATCATTGAAATAAAGTTTCAGGTTTATTATTGAATAGGCTTTTGTTGCCTAGCCTAGTAACCTAGACATTATAAGTTCAAACAACCAATTTACAGCGTAATCCAATTTTAAACATCCTGGATTTGAAGTTAGAGAATTTAGAAGTCTGATTCCTTATTTTGCCATTTGCTGCCTAGGTAACTTTAAACAAGCCTAGCTTCTCTGGATTTTATCCATAAATCATGCACAGAGTACCAAGCTTGTCGTCATGAAGACTCATATTCCTGAGTTCAAATCTAGCCTCTGGAACAGTAGCTGTTGATGCTGAAAAGTCACTTAACCTTGTTTGCCTTAACTTCCTCATCTGTAAAATGAGCTGGAGAAGGCAATGGCCAACCATTTGTGATAGAGGGAACCCTAAGTTCCACGTAGGCCCAAGGAACTTATTTTCTTCATCTTGATTTGAGAGAAGTGTAGTATATAACCTTCCAGACCAATAACCCCAGTATTTTTGCCAAGAAAACCCCAAATGGGGTCATGAGGAGCTAAACACGACTGAAATGACTAAACAGCAACAACTGATATGTGTATGTTATCCCTAAATTGATTTGGAAGTTGGCTATAACCTAAGATAAGGAAGAAAGGTCTTATTGCTGGTGAATTCACAGGAACATAGGATTTAGAGTTGGAAGACATCTTAACTATTATCTAATCCTGTGGTAAGTCTAAGGACAATGCTAAGCTCTGTTGAGTGGTCTCCATCCAACTATCAGTCAACATTTACTGAGTACCTACTGAATACCCTGTACTATGCCAGTCACTGTGGAGGACACCAGAAACTCAGAAAGAAATCTCAGTTTTCTCCATGGGCAATCTTAGAATCTGGTTAAGGAGATGAGGTTTATATACAAGATATAATAAGCTTAAGGAACCATGCTATGGTTCCCCCAACCACAATCAGCCATCTGCTGCCTTCAAGTATATGTTTCTCACGGTGGAAATACTCTGCCTTACCTCTTCCAAGTCACGTTTATTCTTTCTCCTTTTCTTCTTCCTCATTCTCATTTTCCTTTTTCTCCTCTTTCTAATACTTATTCTCTGCCAGGCACTACTGGGATTACAAATACAAAACACACGATGGATGGTTCTTGCCCTCAAGAACTTATATTTTAATGTGAGAAGACATCGCATAGAGGGGAATAGTGTCCAGGGTTTCTTCCAAGGAACCCTTCCCTCCTATGCCTTCCACACTAATAAAGTTTGATAATACATGAATGTCCTTGTTTAGAGGAAAATACTTAATGTACTTGATTCCTTAGGGTAGGAAACCCCTGTATGAAGGTTCCTGACACGCAGAGGAGATCACAACTAGGTACGTCAATTCTATCAAGTTGCCTTAGATACAGAGATTATTTGCCTACTATCATCCTGTCACAGGCAAGATTTGAATCCATATCTTCCTGATTCCAATAAAGCTGCCTCTTGTTTATATTTTTTTAATTATTTTCTTATATCAGTAGCTTCTCTCCCCCAATGAAGTTTAAAATCCTGAAAGGGAGGGACAACATGTCCTCTTTCTGTGGAATCTTCTCACATGTATCTCTCTAATTAGAGCAGGTACATATTCCAGTGTTAACTAGTAACAAACATGGCTTTAATTATTTTTGATCCCTCGGGCCTTTAGGCAGGGAGAACTTTGGAAGGCTGAGCCTTCTATTGCCTGAGTTGCTTAGCTTTCCATTGATCTGCTCAAAGCCCCAGGACCTCCAAGTCATGAGTCACCACTGGATGAAGGATATTCCAAGGTTAAGAGGCAGCTGCTCAGCTAAGAGCTAAACAAAGGTTAATTGTGAGGTAATTATCCAGTGGTTCAGGGCCCGGTGAGAGGAAGGGGCTCCGACAGCAATACCATTGGGAAGGAATCCAGACCCACCAAAGCCAAATCGGATGGTCTTTGGAAAGCCAGAGTGGATGAAGATTAGACAAGGTGAAGAGTCAGACACAAATTGAGATTGGAAACTGCAAGGACAATGTATTTGAGCTTTAGAGGATATGGGAATATAAGACTGGCTTCCCTACAATCATGGGCCTCTACTGAGTTCCTAATTAAGGCTAAGTTGACCTGATCTTCCTTGCCTCCTAAAAGAACCAAATTATCAGGGTGTAGGAATGAATAAAGGATATGCCCCAAAGGACTCACTTAGTTAATCCCATAGTAGAAAGAAAAAAATGAGCTGAAGGATAGGAATGGTACACTGAGCTACCATTTCCCCAAGAATCCTGCATATAATTCTAAAGATAATATGGAAAGCTCTAGTGGGGTTTAAGGTATTCATGCCTTGCTGGTGGCTCAGACATGAATGAACATGGAAGAAGAGGGCCCAATGAATCATCCAGACAGACAATCAGGGGGGCCCACTGACCAGGAGGGCCATGCTGCACCCTTGGAAACTTCAGAGCTGGTAAGAGGGACTTGATAGGGTCAACAGCTTTTGAAGTCATCTGCCTTGGCTGAAATTCCCTGAGTTCCCATCATTTCTAAGTTGCTCTGCTCCAAGAAAGCCTCAGGCAGTGAATTAAGTCTAGTAATAATTTCATACTCCTAGGATCTGTGATTTCATCTGTATGGCTACTTCTTCAGACAACACAGACCATAGCTCCTTTATCCCTCGGAAGGCAACTTTCATGTGTGACTATGATTGAGCAATTTCACCACTTGGTAGCCAGATTCCTGGTGTTGAGCTTCAGAATTTAGCTAGTGTGGTCCTCAATGATAGATGTACCATCTGTCCCCAGGTCCTTACTGGAAGACATTCCAGCTTTGTAGGATCTTCCAGAGCTTGTTTTTGGCTAGCATAGCCTTTGACACCCTTGGGTCATCTCCAACTCACAATGAGACACTGGGGGATTTTAGCAGAGAAAAAATGTATTATTACTAAAGTAGATTTATAAGAAGCTTGATGGAAAACAATTTTAAAATAACTTTTTAAAATGTTCTCTGGATTTCTGGGCAGATGGGTTGGGCCTCTTCTCTTCTGAGAAGCAAATGTGAATCTGGCAGCACATTTCCTGATGGGTTTCTGAGTTGCTTTGCTTCAGCCCTCTTGCCCTTCCTAACTATATTATCAGTAGAGAGACCATCCATCAAGCTAACAGGGATTCCATGATTTTGTCCAGCTCTCCCACAGCCTGGCACCAGGTTGCTAGAGAAGCAGACTTCTTATCTCTTCCAGAGCCAAGACAAGACTATTTCTGGTCCTTTTTTGCCCTGCCCTGCCCTGTCACCCTCTCTCTGGTAGGCACGGATGCCCATTATGGTCCTCTGGGATGCCGGGAAAGATATCCCTAGAAATCTCAGTTCAGCTTGTTCCGTGGCTGGGCCGGGCCAGGCCTTGCCAATGGGAAAGGTCCGTGTTCCTGGCTTGAGAGATGGATTCTGCCTGCCCCCATTCTCACACCCCCTGCCCAGCCTGGCGGGGGTCTCCTCACCAACCCCAGCCATTGGCTCTCACCACCTTCTTGGCTGACTCCTTCCAGAAGAAAAGAAAATTGGCAGCAGGAGCAGGAGGAACCAGGGAGGCTCAGGGGGTCTTGTTTACCTAATGACATGCTGATTGCAACAAAGGTCATAGCCCATCTGCCAGGCGGCGTGTGCCAGGGTACCAGCCGTCTGCACAGTACGAGCTCCACATACTGGTGAGGGGCAGGTGGACAGCGCAGGACAAATCAGCCTCTTCTCTTTCCTCCAAACTGCCCTCTGCTTCCCTTCGCTTGCACACACACCTGGGACAGAATTGCAAGTATAGCTACAATCAACTCTTAATTATCTACATTTGTGTTATACACTTTGTGGATTATCCATGGCAAATGTTAGGTCCCAGGCTGCCTTCTTCCCGACTCCTCCGATACTCCCAGGCCACCTCTTCACTACCAGCTTAGGCTTTAAAGAATTGTAAACTCAGTTTAATATTAGCCTAGGTTCAGCATAATTAGGAAGCTTAATCTGCTGCAAAAGTATAGGTGTATGTGTCTATATGCTTTATTTTCACTGCTATTTTAAGGTTCCCATGAAGCTGTTTGGGTCAACTATTTTTTTCAAAATCACTACTCAAGACTGTGCCCCCAACCCCCTTTCCCATTTTCCTCTGAATCTCCCTCCAAATAAGCAGAATTAGACACATGGCATTAGAGTAAGACCCCAAAGGACATTTACTTAAAATAACACGCAAGGTAAATAACAAGGAATTGAAATAAATAGCAAGAACTCCATCCTCTGTTTCCTAAAATGATGTCCAGTCTCGGATGGCTAGGAGACCTTTTCTCTGCCCCGGGAGCAATCTTATAACATAGTACCACAAGTTAGGAAACAGAAAAGATGAGCCAGGAGTGTGATGGGCACTGTAGTCTCAAGGTTAAAAAGGCAATTATGATTGAAAAGAAGCATCTTCTTAATAGCAGCAGGGGTCAGCATCCTGGCTTCATACCCACTTATTCTTTCTTCTCCCTACATTTCTCCTTGACTCTCCTGCATCCATAGTTCAAACCTCCACTGTTTCATTTCTTAGCTTCCTTGTGAGAATTTGCATTAATCAGCCATCACTCTAGTAAATAAAAAATTATAAGCCAGGCATATCTGTTATATTTTGAGAGGCAGCATAGTGGGGTGGACAGTGCTGGACTTACTGTTAAGGAGACTGGGGTTTGAATTCCACCTCAGACACTTTCTTTCTTGTGATTCTAAACCAGTCAACCTCACTTCTCTGAGATTCATGTTCCTTCTTACAAAATCATAAGGTTGGACTAATGACCCTTCCAGTTTTAACTCTAAGAACTTTTTAGAGCCTTAGTTGCTTCATCTGTAAAATAGAAGCAATAATACCTCACAAGGTTGTTATTGCAAGTGTGCCTCCAGTAATACCATTCCAAGGCTAAAAAAAACCACTGTGGGTCAGGGTCTCCTCAGCACCATGAGCTCATGAACCCTCACTCGTTGTTATTTCTATTTTTACCAAACAGACAAATATATTAGCTCAAAACAAAAGATATTTAATCAAATAGCATAGCACTTGAAGTGCAGATGTAGGGTATATTCTTCCCTCACTAATGGAAGAGGGTATCCAGGAGAACATATATGACCAAGAAACAAACATGGAGGGGAATTGTAGAAACAGGAAACACATGTGGATTTGACTAAGATACTGTGAAGTCATACCCAAGAGTAGACAGGGCTGGTCTGCTCACAGATCTGACATTAACCATTTACAGATTTCCTGGGGTGAGATCCTTCTTCCACCACTCTCTGTTGCTCTCTGCAGGGTTTAGAATCTTCATTCTCATCTCAGGTTTGCATAGTCTCTAATGGGCATCCCCTGTTCTTGTCCCACCTCTGTGAGTCAATGAGATGTTCCCTGTTACCATTTATTGTCTTCAGTTCTTCCCAAATATCTGCTGCTCAGTTTCCATCAACTGGAATATAATAGCTAAAAAATAAAAAAAAAAAACCCTTTCCCTGACAAAAACAGGTCAATACACTTCAAATGTATACCAGAGACTATGATCCACTATACCTACCCAGTCAATAATATATCAGTGGAATATTCCAAGGTTAAATCTATACTTTTTACTGACTTGGTCTAGTACTATTATGAGTTCTTTCATGTCAGATGAAATAAGAAAAAAAAATTTTTTTTGTAATTCCTATTAAATCCACAATTGCAAACAGATGTGCCTCAATACTATTTTAGCCTTCTTTGTCTCCCTTCTCCCTCTCACCCTCCCACCTCCACTCCCTCCACTCCAAAGTTCCTGTGGGAAAGCTTAGTTTAGGGCTTCAAGGCTCACCTCACTTCCAAGAATTTTTTTGATTGTCAAGAACATGAATTTAGGGCAAAAATAAAAGGTAAGATGAGCATTTGTATTCTTGCTTTGCCTATGCATTATCTGTCAACAACAAAAGTCCTGGTCCTTTATTCCTAAATACAAATCTCACTAAAGTTTCACAAAAGTCTCCCCATGCAAGCAATAAATGAGATGCTATTTGTAAAGCACTCTGTAAACATTAAAATCTCATTTAAAGGTAGAAATCATCTTGAATTTATCCAGAAGCTTGATTGTTGTTGTTTTAATCAACTGCCTCAGCTACCCTTAGATAGTTTTAGATAGATAATCAAAAGTATATGGCAGCCAAATTCTATTCCAAATCAAGGAGGATGTGGCCTAATAGGCAGGCATGGGAATAGTCATCATTGTATTTATTTCTCAGATGTTGAATGGTACAATAATAATAATATAAAAAATAATTGGACTGGGAGCTCAGCTACTAAAACATTGCATTTCAGCATAGGCATATGAAGAACATTTCATTAAGGTATGTACCTAGGGATTGTTTTAATCTTTTATTGAGTATTGAGCCATTAAAGTTATTTTTGTCATCAGATTAAAAAAACTAAAACTTAACTAAACAATGTTTCAAATTAATGATTTTACTTAAAAATATAAACTTTGCAAAAGGCTCATTTTATGGAGTCAGAGAATCTGAATCCATATCTTGCTTGAAATCATTTTTTCAAATCAAACTAATTTTTTTATCAAATAAACTACAACTTAATTGAGTTGTCATGTTTCAAATGAACAATTTTTCTTAAAAACACAAATTTTGCAAAAAGGCACATTTTAATCAAATTATTCTTCCTTTAATATTCAAAACAATCATTTTGACGTCATCTTTTTAGCTTTTAAAAAACATATTTTCATTTGGACCATGTTGTCTGAGTCATGCACTTTACCATAAAAGGATAACAGCGAAGTTTAAAAGACTAGTGACCAGAGGATTATCCTCACAAAATTTTAAATTTTAACTTTCTGCCTTTCTTTTCTGTGACAACCAGAGCCCTACTGGACTGAAGTGGTCAAAAGAAGGTAGAAGGGGAAACTCTAGCTGACCTTCTCAACTGCAGTTGCAGTCAGCTGGAGTTCCTTGGCAAGTACATTGGGGGTTGTAGGTGAAAAGGAGGAGAGTAGATACTCCCAGACTCTAGGAAAAACCTGATTTGGACCAGCAGAAATGCCACCAAAGCAGACAAAGCTGCACCATAAAAACAATATAGCAGAAACTTGTAGAGGGATTCTAGATTGCAGGGCAACCAAATCACTGCTCTTTATTGCTCTCACACTGGACCCTTCCTGAAGCAGTGAAGGGGAAATATGTGGGAAACTGAGGAAGGAAACAAAGAGTAATATCAGGGGCAAATGCAGCAACCAATGCAACCCAGAGATCATGTAAACAGCTGGCCCAGCCCCTGACAGAGCTACAGGCACATTAGCCTATGCCTAAGAACATCTGGAACATCCTTTATACATGTAGATATGAGAGAGAACGCTCATGTCTTTCAGAATGAAAAATAGAGGCAGTCTTAGAAACACACCATCAAACATGTATCCATTAACAAAGGATGCAGTTTATATTATCATCACCATTTTGCCTTTAAAAGATTTACCTGTTTCAACCAGTTCCTTAGCATTTCTCACTAGTTCATGCCCAAAACAGAGATCAATGAACCTTCAATGAATAACATCTATTTTCCTTGGTTATACATGAAAGGTGAAATTCATTTAGTCAATCAATTACTCTATACCACTTAGCCCTGGCACCTTTATCAGGTGAAAACACTTCCATTGAATGAATCAATGAACTAGGTGTGAACAAGGTCTAAACATCTCTATTGAATCAAAGACTTTAGACTAAACCCAAGAAATCATTGATCATTTTAGGAGTCTTTGAAATCTATTGGAAGTACTAGAATGATATTGTATAGGAAGCATATTCAGGTTAGTTGAGAACTGGTACTGTCTGTCCTTTGGGTTTTATATGAAATACTAAGCCAATGAGGAACCAAAGGATTTCAACATTATCTGCCAACTCAATGATAAAAGTTTCAAAACAATGCCCCCCCCCAAAAGGAATTGCTAATGGGAAGGAGAATAGGCTTGGTCTCTCTACCTAGATCTTCTGTTCCCCAGATGAAAGAAAGACCTTGTAGTGGAGGGTCAGAGGATTTGGGACTTCCCATCAATGTCCTAATTCTAGTGGTTCCCCAGAATGATTAAAGCCACGTAGAAATTAGGAGCTGAGAATAAACTAGTCATATAAAGAAAGTCAATTTAAAGACTCTACAAGAAACCCAGCAGAAAAGTGGGCCTCAGAAGAACTTCATGAGAATCCCACAAAGGAAAGAAAAGTATTCCCTACAGCCAGGAGCCATATGCTCTCTAATCTTGAACCCATGTTCCCCTAGACTCTGTAAATATTAATGGGAAAGTATGCTACAGATTTTGAGGAACATGTTTTGAACTTTGTTCTTTTCTGATTATTACAAATAATGTATTCCCTGAAGTAGTCAAATATATTAGAATTCATACTAATTGAAGTTAGAATTATGTAAAGGGTGGTAAATGGTTCCAGCCCAATTGGAAATATGAAATGAGAATTCAAATAATGAGATTATGTCAGACGATTCTTTATTCACAGTAATTGGGACCTAGCAACACATCTAAAACTGAACTCATTATCTTTCCCTAAAAACTTTCCTGTCTTCCAAATTTTCCTGTTATTGTTGAGGATACCACTATCTTCCTAATCACTCACATACCTAATCAATGGTGTGTCAGAGCTGGCCCAAACTAGCTCTGAAGAGCATGCTGTTAAAGTTTAGTGTGAGCATTTATACCCTGAAAACACCTAAACATTAAATATCAGAGCTTGATTTGTAGTTTTTGTTGATTGTCTAAACTTGAGAAAGTGATGGAAACCATGTTAGTAATGCAGGTTAAAAGCACCTTGCCCCAGAAAGTCAGCCACTAGGTATCATTCTTGACTTCTCACTGGCACTCACCCCACACATCCAATCTGTTGTTAAATCTTGTTGTTTCTATTTTCACAACATTTCTCTTCTATGTCTTTTTCTCCCCTGACACAGCCAATACCTTGATCTAGGCCAGAGGAAGCAAATACATAGCACACAGAATTTGCCCACAACACTCCTCACTGCTTCTGAAACCAGATTAAAATGGGAAGTACTTAATACAATGCAACAATATATAAATTTAAAAATATCTGATTTTTTTGAGTCAATGCAGAACCCACAGAGATCCTATGTATGGTCCAGTGGGCCCTATTTTTATGTGAGTTTTACAGATATAAGCCTTGATCACTTTTTGCCCTTTCATAGACTATTCCCTACGCCCGAAGTACTCTCCTAGTCTGTATCTACAAGCTTCCCTGACTTCCTTCAAGACTCAGTCCCGAGTTCTGTAGGAGTCCTTTCTGGCCTTCACAATCTCTCCACTCCAACTTGCCTCCCACTTGTATTGTCTATATCTTATATGTATATACTCATTTACATGTTGTCTTTTCCATTAGAATTCAAACTCCTTGTGGGCTAGAACCATTTTATTGCCTTTCTTAGTATCTTCAGTCCTTAGCACAGTGCCTGGTACATAGTGGGCACTTATTATATGTACATTGACTGGTCTTGACTTGAGGCAGAGTAAAGATGGTAGAATAGAAAGACCAAAATATTTGGAATCAGAGGACTAGTTTTTGAATTCCTGTCCTTCCACTTACTACCTGTATTGATTTGAAGAAAATTATCCTGGTTTCATTACTGATTAAAAAATAAGGTCAAACTAGATGAAGTCTAACTTAAGTTTTCTAGCTTGAAATTATATACTACCAGGATGTCCCGAGAGGGAAATCAAAGAATTTCAGAAGACTGATGAATTAAGAGATCATCAGTATGAATGGCAGAGTCACTGAGATAAAAGTTGATTAAAAAAGAGGGACAAAATAGATTAAATTAGGTAATTTTCTAAAGAAGAGAAGGGCTGGGAGGTTGGTGTTCAATCCATTAAGGAAGGTGGGAAAAGAAGTAAACAGACTGAAACAAGAAACTTTGTCTATTATTTGAGGCAAAATAAAGCAAGGCACATTCTGATGATGATGGCCCTTTAAATACTTGAAGACAAGAGATTATGTTCTCCCCTGGCCCAACCTCCTTCATCTAGATATTCTTTTTTCCAGACTTTTAACAAGTTTTTTCAAATAACTTATCATTCAGCATTGGTATGTCCTCTCACCATCCTAAACTTTTTAAACACTTGGGTACAATGGCAACAATAAGATTATACGATGATCAACTCTGATGGACGTGACTGTTCTGAACAATGAAGTGATTTAGGCCAGTTCCAATGATCTTGTGATGAAGAGAGCCATCTGCACCCATCTGACTGTGGATCACAACATAGCATTTTCACTTTTTTGTTGTTGTTTGCTTGCATTTTGTTTTCTTTCTCATTTTTTCCCTTTTTGATCTGATCACTTCTCCCTTGTAACTTTGCAGAATGCAGCAAGAATGGGAGGGGATTTTCTCTCCCTTTTCCTCTCCATCAACAATTGACTCTTGCAGTGGAAGTCCATGACTTTCTGAGTCCAAGGACTATGCTTCCTAA
Source organism: Sarcophilus harrisii (assembly GCF_902635505.1). Classification (NCBI taxonomy): domain Eukaryota; kingdom Metazoa; phylum Chordata; class Mammalia; order Dasyuromorphia; family Dasyuridae; genus Sarcophilus; species Sarcophilus harrisii. Next base: position 494,097,441 of record NC_045428.1, read on the forward strand.
ACTCCAACCTTCAGGTGGAAAAGAGAGGATTTTGCATTTCTGACACAGTATGATCCCAGAATCTTGCTATGTAGCACAGAAAGGAGATTATTGGGGTAGTATCAATTTTGAAATTTGTTTCAGCAGTAATCCCAGCTTCAAGAATGACTTAATTCAAGAATTCCAAGCACAGAAAGATTGAGAAAGGGAGACAAGCAGCAGCAGCAGCAGCAGCAGCAGAAGAAGAAGAAGAAGAAGAAACAGAAACAGAAGAAGAAGAAGAAGAAGAAGAAGAAGAAGAAGAAGAAGAAGAAGAAGAAGAAGAAGAAGAAGAAGAAGAAGAAGAAGAAGAAGAAGAAGTAGAGAGAGAGAGAAGAAGGGAGGGAGGGAGGGAGAGAGAGAGAGAGAGAGAGAGAGAGAGAAAGAGAAAAGAAGGAAGGAAAGAAGAGAGAGGGGGGGGAAGGAAAGGAGGGAGAGAGAGATCCTAATGTATCTTGCCCCTTGGAGAAGTAAAAATACAGACCAAATGGTTCTTGAATAAGATCCTACTTGGAGCATGAAACTGAGATCCTCAATTATTTCAGAAAATGACTACAGTGATGGCCTGGCATTGTATGACAGTGACCAGTGGTACAACAACTGAAGGATTGAAGATCAGTTGAAGCATGCAAAGGCAACAGCATCCCTGCAACATCAAAGTCATGATCTACCCTCTGTCCCACATGCCCTACTCTTCTGAATCCTGGTCACCCTTTTCCTCTTCATGTGTTTCTCTACTTGTGACCTCTTTAGGTATCTGATCACTAGCTGATGTTGAGTATATTCGTGGGAGAATGCCACATCAGGTTTAGAAGTGGGACATGGGGAGAATTGTTGCTACTTTTCTTATTATGCATTTTAGTAAATGTCTTTGCTTTGAGCTAGTTGTGTCCTCTGACTATTAACAGTAAACACATTGCTTAGGAGCTCATGAGCTATAGTCTTATGGATTTGGACCAACACAGAATGCTGAACTAAGGCAGCTATTTTTATGATTTTTTTTATTGATTTCATTGAATATGTCCTAATCATATGTAAAAATTATTTTTAAATAATAATTCTTTTTACATTTCGAGTTCCAAATATTTTTTCTCCCACCTACTCCTCCCCTCTCCTTGAGAATGAAGGCAATTTGATTTTGGTTTTATATATATGAGGTCGTGGAAAACATATTTCCATATTAGCCATATTGCAAAAAGGAAGACAAACAAAACAATAAAGAAAAATAGATTTTTAAAAAGTAAGCTTCATCAATTTGGAACTATGCTCAAAAGGTTATCAAACTGTGCAGACCCTTTGATCCATCAGTGTTACTACTGGGCTTATATCCCAAAGAGATTTTAAAGAAGGGAAAGGGACCTGTATGTGCAAGAATGTCTGTGGCAGCCCTGTTTGTATTGGCCAGAAACTAGAAACTGAGTGGATGCCCATCAATTGGAGAATGGCTGAATAAATTGTGGTATATGAATGTCATGGAATATTATTGTTCTGTAAGAAATGACCAGCAGGATGAATACAGAGAGGCTTGAAGAGACTTACATGAACTGATGCTAGGTGAAATGAGCAGGATCAGGAGGTCATTATATACTTCAACAACAATACTATATGATGACCAGTTCTGATGGACGTGGCCATCCTCAGCAATGAGATGAATCAAATCAGTTCCAATACAGCAGGAATGAATTGAACCAGCTACACCCAGCAAAAGAACTCTGGGAGATGACTATGAACCACTACATAGAATTCCCAATCCCTCTATTTTTGTCCACCTGCATTTTTGATTTCCTTCACAAGCTAATAGTACACTATTTCAAAGTCCGATTCTTTTTGTACAGCAAAATAACTGTTTGGACATGTATACTTATATTGTATTTAATTTATACTTTAACATATTTAACATGTATTGGTCAACCTGCCATCTGGGAGAGGTGATGGGGGGAAGGAGGGGAAAAATTGGAACAAAAGGTTTGGCAATTGTCAATGCTGTAAAATTATCCATGCATATAACTTGTAAATAAAAAGCTATAATTTAAAAAAAGTAAGCTTCATAAAATTTATTTTTCTTGGGGATTTTTTTTTGTCTGTGTTTTCTTTCACACCATGACTAACATGGAAATACATTTTGCATGACTGAACATGTATTACTTATATCAGATTGCTTGCGTTCCCAATGAGGGAAAAAAGGGAGGGAAGGAAGAAAGAAGGGACAGAATTTAGAACTCAAAACTTTTTTTAAAAAACAAATACTAAAAATTATTTTTCCATGCAATTAGGAAAAACAAAATATTAAATTTTAAAAACAAACTAAAAACTATGCTTCAGTCTCCATTCTGAGTGCATCAGTTCTCTCTCTGGAGATGGATAGCATCTTTGATCATTGAGTCCTTGGAATTGTCTTGAATTATCTTTTAAAAAAATTAGCAAGGGCAGGTAGGTGATACAGTGGATAGAGCACCAGGCCTAAAGTCAGGAAGATCTGAGCTCAAATCTAGCTTACGTCACTTAATACTTCCTGGCTGTGTGACCTGGCAAGTCACTAACCCCAACTGCCTCAGCAAAAAAAAAAAAAAATAGCTTTTTATTTTCAAAATATATGCAAAGATAGTTTTCAACATTCACCCTTGTAAAACCTTGTGTTCCAAGTTTTTCTCCTTTCCTTCCCCCCACCTCCTCCCCTAGACATCAAGTAACCTAGTATGTGTTAAACACATGTAATTCTTCTATACATATTTTCATAATTATCATGCTGCACAAGAAAAATCAGACAGAAAAGAGAAAAAATGCAAAAGAAAACAAAAAAGCAAACAAACTTACAAAAAAGGTGAATGTTGTGATCCACACTCAGTTCTTATAGACCTCTCTCTCGATGTAGATGGCTCTCTCCATAAAATGATTATTGGAACTGGCCTGAATCACCTCATTGTTGAAAAGAGCCATGTCAATCAGAGTTGGATCATTGTCTTGATCAGAGAAGCTAAGTCATGCAGAGTTGACCATTCTGCAATGATGTTGTTACTCTTTATAATGTTCTCCTGGTGCTTCCTTACTTCACTGTGCATGAATTCATAGAAACCTTCCCTGGTTTTTCTCAAACTATCCTGCTCATTATTTCTTATAGCACAATAGTATTTCATCACAATCATATATCCCAGTTTGTTCAGCCATTCCTCAATTAATGCCCAGCCCCTCAGTTTCCAATTCTTTGCCACTGGGGTAACTATTCTGGGGATTCTCCATGTAAAGGGGAAGTCCAGGGGTTCTATATAAAGATTTGTAAAAATTAGTACCACGTTAAAAGTACAAAAGTAGTTGAAGGTGTATTTTATTCTCTTTGTTGCAATGTTTGCCTAGCAAAGGCTAATGCTATTTAATGCCTTCCCACTCTCTTAATTATGGGAAATGGAACAGCAAAGGTGAGTGAGTGAACCACTTTGGATGAGAAAATACTGGCCCTTGTTGGGTGGCCTTAGTGACATGACAGAGGAACAGCAAGGAGTCAAAGGAAAAAGGATGGTACCAACTGGTAGCAGCTGGAATCATTCTGATGATAGGGCATGTCCCTCACTCAAACCCCTCAGCCAGAGATCTTCCAGCTTCTCTCTGAGTGATTCTATTAAGAGCCAGATTCTATAAAGAGGCACCTCCATGGCATCTCTCCCCAGGGCCATAGATTAAACCCACAGAGATAACCGGCTCAGCCCTGCTCAATTCGTCATGTCCAAGCCCATCATCATGGCCCTTATTATAAATGAAAAGGAGATGTGATTTAAATGACATCCTGGGGATGCCAGAGCAGGATTCTTATAAATCTTTCATCCCAGGGACGTACATATTCTACCCTGCATCCCTGGGCCAGAGACACAGAAGGTAACTGTATTTTGTAATCTTTGCTCTTATTTACATTTGTATTTAATGGCCATCCTACAACCTACTCTACTCATTCTATCACTGGCTAAGTACCCACCCCATTCCTTATACCCTGAGTCACAGAAATGGAATAAGATGAAGTAGCATATTGCCCAGAGGAGAGAACTGTTAGTTGAGGAGCAAGAGACGATTTTTGGGGTCAGTTCTGATTGGACTAATTTTGTGGGAATTTGGGACAGGCCTTTTCTGACCCTCATGCCTACCTGGGAAGTTCTGAAGTGTCTACACCTGTATAGGAATTGTGTGTGTGTGTGTGTGTGTGTGTGTGTGTGTGTGTGTATGTTTGGTTTTGTTTTTATTTTTTACAAATATAGCAAAACTTATACATTTAATTGAATGGTCTCCCTTTCAAATTTGTCATCTTGGAAGGGTTTGCATATTTTCCAATAATGCTGCCAGAATTAGGCCCTGAATAGCCATCCCTCTAATTTGTTCACTACTTTCACATTTTCAGTCAGCCATGATCAGACATACATTCTCAACTTTAGAAAAATAAGCACCAAAAAGTTCAGAGAAAAGATAGATTCAATACCATTGTCAAGAGAAAAGTATATAAGAAGAATTGAAAGTTCTAAAAGATGAAACTTTGACATAGAATCTTAAGTGAGGAATAGAAGGGGAAGTTATCTTTAAAATTCACATACACATAAAAAGACTACACAAAAAAATCTCTGACGAGAACAAATTTTCAAGGGCATGTACAAAAACTGGAAAACAGAAACATATGAACAAAAATAAATCAATGCTTAATTTTATTTATTTAAATTTATTAAATCAACAAACACCTATTAAGCTCTTATTCATGTGCCAGGGATTATGCTAAGCCCCCCTGAAAAAAGAAGATCATCAGGGAGCTAAGAATCTAATGGGAGAGACAACATTCAAACAAGTAGGTACAAAGCAAACTATATACAGAATCAATAGGAAATAATTAACAGAAAGAAAGTCCTGGAACTAAGAGAAGGTGGGGAATGCTTCCTATAGAAGGTGATGTTTTAGTTGGGACTTAGAGGAAGCCAGGAACTTCAGTAGTTAGAGGCAGGGGGAAGAATTCCATGCATGGAATATGGCTTAGAGAGAATGCCTGAGCTGAAAGATGGAGTGTCTGATTCATGGAACAGCCAAGAGACCAGTGTCACTGATAATGATTAAATTTGGCAGTCCTATGAAATTACGGATTGTTTTAAAGTATGAGAAAAGGATTAGGCTAGGTTTTCAGAGGATGTCATAGACACACTGTATAGAGCTTGATTTCAAAAAAAGTCTGATGAAGTTTGTCCACAGTGGTATAGACCTGTGAGCAAAGTATCAAAAGGAGAGAGAGAGAGAGAGAGAGAGAGAGAGAGAGAGAGAGAGAGAGAGAGAGAGGAAGAAAGAAAGGAACAAAGAGGGGAAGGAAGGAACGAAGGAAGGAAGATAAAAAAAGAAACTACAAATCAGAATGAGCTGAGGCTTTCACAAATGCTAAAAACAGCAGAAATGGCTTTCTTTCCTTTTTTCTTTTTCTTTTGTTGTTCTGTCACAGCAAGACAAACAAGGAATGTCTTGATATTTGGGGCAGGTGACATCATATTAACAAATAAATCAATCAAGTTTTTAAAAGCTTACTCTATGTCCAGTACTAGGCTTAATGCTAGAAATGTACATATGTAAATACAAATCTTACTATCAGTCTGTGCCATGCTCGGTGCAAAGTGCTAACTATATACAATGATAGGCAAACACATGATACCATCCACAAAAAGATCATATTCTAGTGTGTGTGTGGGGGGGGCAACTTGTAAATAACAATGACCAATCAATATGCAAGATATATAAAGTGTAAATAATCTCCAAGGGAAAACTCCAGGAGCTGGGGGACATGGAGAGGGAAAGCAAAAACCTTCAGTAAGACATTTGAGCATACAGGAAATCCAGGAGGTGGAGGCCATTCTAGCCATGAGGTATAACTAGTGCAAGAACACAAAGCTAGAAGATTGTGCACCACATGTAAGGAGCAGCAAGTAGACAAATGTAGCTAAGTGGTAGAGTCTGGAGGAAAGTGGGCTGTTGTTGTTTGTCCTTCATTCTCAGAGAGGACCATGACATCAAGGAGGGGGTGCCATGAGGTGCACATGAATTGGATTTAAGGGAGGGATGCTGGGCAAGATCACCTGTCTCACATTCCCCTTCAGAACCATTTGGGTCCAGTGGCCAGATATAGATCAGGATGACTGGAGATGTCCCTGGATGCCAGAAAGCAAGTAAAACATAAACTAAATAGAAATGTAGGAAGAGACCTCATAGTGAAAGGCTTTAAATGACAAACAGAGGGTCTTATATTTGGTCCTCAAAATAACAGGTAGCCTCTATATTGAGTCAGGGAGGATGATGTGATCAGATATTTGGTCCTCAAAATAACAGGTAGCCTCTATATTGAGTCAGGGAGGATGATGTGATCAGACCTGTACTTTGGGATAATCTCTTTGACAGAAGAGTATAGAAAGGATCCAAAGGAAACTTGAGGCAGGAAGAGTAATTAAAAAGGTTATTGCAACAGTCCTGGTGAGAAGTGATGAGAGTCTATGGTTGTTTTGTTATGTTTTTTTGATAAATAGTATTTTATTTTTTCCAATTATATGTTAAGATAATTTTCAACATTCATTTTTATAAGATTTTGAGCTCCAAATTTTTTCTCCCTTCTTTCCATCCTCCTCCCCAAGATAGCAGACAATCTGATATAAATTATGCATGTGCAGTCATGTAAATATATTTCCATGTAGTGAAAGAAGAAACAGAAGAAAAGAGAAAAAACATTCTTGAAAATGAATAAAGTATACTTCAATCTGCATTCAGACTCCATAGTTATTTCTCTGGAGGTAGATACCATTATCCATCATGAATCTACTGGAGTTGTCTTGGATCATTATATTGCTGAGTCAGTCATAGTTGATCATCACACAATCTTACTGTTACTACATACAACATTCTCCTAGTTCTTCTCACTTCACTTAGCACCAGTTTACATGAATCTTTCCAGGTTTTTCTGAAATCTGTTTCTTTATCATTTCTTAGAGCACAATAGTGTTCTATTACATTATAATACCACAAGTTGTTCCACCATTCCTCAATCGATGAACATTATCTGTTTTTTATTTTTTGCCACCTCAAAAAGAACTACCATAAATATTTTTGTATATGTGGGTGCTTTCCCCTTTTTTATGATCTCTTGGGAATACAGATGTAGTGAGGGTATTTCTGGATCAAAGGGTATCCGCAGTTTGCCTTTTGGGAACAGTGAAGAATTGTTCCTAATGGAGTTCAAACTCCATCAATAATGTATTTGGTGTCCCATTTTCCCACAACTTCTCCAACACTTATCATTTTCATTTTCTGCCATATTAGCCAATCTGATAAGGTATATATATATATATATATATATATATATATATGTATATGTATACATGTATATGTATATATATATATATATATATAAAATGGTTATCTCAGAGTTGCTTTAATTTTTATTTCTCTAATCAACAGTCATTTTGAGCATTTTTTCATCTAACTATACATAATTTCTTCTTCTAGAAACTGCTTGTTCATTCCCTTTGACCATTTATCAATTGATGAATGCATGCTTATAAATTTGACTTCTTTTCTATATATTTTAGCAATGAGACCTTTATCAGAAACACTTGTTATAAAATTTTTTTCTCATCTTTTTGCTTTCTTTTTAATCTTGATTGTATTGGTTTTGTTTGTGCGATGCTTTTTAATTTAATGAAATCAAATTTTCCATTTTTCATTTGATAATATTTATCTTGTTTGGTCATAAATTCTTCACTTCTGCATAACTCTGACAGGTAAATTATTCCTTGCTTTTCTAATCTGTTTATGATATTAGCCTTTATCTTTAAATCACGTGCCCATTTTAACCTTATCTTGGCATATGGTGTCAGATGTTGATCTATGACTAGTTTCTGCCATATTATTTTCCAATTTTCTCAGCAGTTTTTATCAAATAGTGAGTTCTACCAGAACTTTGGGTTTGTCAAACAATAGATTGTTGTAATCATTAACTATTATGTCTTGTATACCTAACCTATTCCCCAGCTTCTTAAGCTGTGATTTGCTACCCCCTATGGGGTCTTATAACTGAACATAGGGATCATGAAATTGTGATTTATTATTAGTAAATGTTTGATTCATATATCTATTTTATATACCTGTACCCAGGGCCAACAAAATTTTTTCAGATGAAAAGGGATCATGAGTAGAAAAAATTTAAGTCCTTATCTATTCCTCTAATCCACCACTTTATTTCTTAGTACCAAATAGTTTTGAATATTAATGTTTTATAATATAGTTTTAGGTCTGATATGGCTAGGTTACCTTCCTTTTCAATTTTTTTCATTAATTTCCTTGATATTCTTGACCTTCTGTTCTTCAAGATGAATTATGTTATTGCTTTTTTCTAACTGTATAAAAAAAATAGTAGTTTGATTGATATAGCCTTTGAATAAGTAAATTAATTTAAGTAGAATTGTAATATATTAGCTCAGCCTATCCATGAGCAATTAAATTTTTTTCCATTTGTTTAGGTCTGACTTTGTGTGAAAAGTGTTTTATAATTATGTTCATATAATTCCTGGGTTGGTCTTAGCAGATAGAATCCTAAATATTTTGTGCTATCTACAATTATTTTAAATGGAATTTATCTTCCTTCCTCTTCTGGCTGAGTTTTGTTAGTAATATATAGAAATGCTGATGATTTATGTGGATTTATTTTATATCCTACAATTTTGCTAAAGTTGTTAATTATTTAAGTAATTTTTAGCTGATTTTCTAGGATTCTCTAAGTATACTAGCACATCATTTGCAAAGAGTGATAGTTTTGTTTCCTCATTGCCTACTCTAATTCCTTCAATTTCTTTTCTTATATTATTCCTAAAGCTAATAGTTATAGTAAAATATTGAATAATAGTCATGATGAAAGCCCGTGTTGTCAGAGCAGCTGTGTGAGGAGAAGGGGACATTATAAGAAATGTTGTAACGGCAAAAATGACAAGATTTGACAGCAAACTGGATATGTAGGCTGAGCATGAGGAAGTAGTTGAGGATGACACTAAGGTTGTGAGTCTTGCTTGACTGGAAGAATGGCGGTATCCTCAATGGTAATAGAAAAATTGAGAAAAAGAGGAAGGTCTGCAGGGAAAGATAATGAGTTCAATTTTGGACATGTCAAGTTTGAGATGCCTACAGAATATCCACTTTAAGATGCCCAAAAAGCAGCTGTTTATGCAAGAGTACAGTTTAGGATAGAGATTAGATTTGATTATGTGTGGGAATCAATCAGCTTCAGAGAGATAATAATTGAATCCATATAAGCAGATGAAATCATAGATAATATCACAAGATAATATAGAGAGAAAAAAGAGAAGGGGGTCTGGGACAGAAGCTTCGGGGACACCCATAATTAATAGAATAGCCTTGATCTGTAGGAAGATCCAGAAAGGTCAGACAGGTAGGGGAAATCAGGTGAAAAGAGTGTCACAATAAACTAGAGTATGCAGAAGAGAGACAATTCCCTCAGTTGACAATGTCAAAATCTACAGATGAGGAATGGAAAAAATAAAGAGATTGGGCAATTAAGAAATCATTGGTATCTTTGAAGTAGGCAGTTTTAGTTGAATGAAGAGATTAAAAACTAGGTTATGATAGTTTAGGAGGGAGTAAGAGGAAAAGAAATAAATACACCCAGTATACATGGTTTTCTCAAGGAAGTTATCTAAGGAAGGAGAGAAGAAATATAGGACAACAGCTAGAGGAGATGGATGGACCAAAAAAGGAACTTTTGTTTATTTGTTTTAAGGATGGAGGAGACATAGGAAAATTTGTAAGTGACAGAGAAGAATCTAATAGAAAGATTTAGAAAATTTGAGACAAAGACAGATTCTCAGAAACAGAAAGAGATAGAGACAGAGACACAAAAACAGACAGAGATAGAGATAGAAAGGCAGAAAAACACAGAGAAACAGAAAGACAGAGGCACAGAGTCAAACAAAGTGACATAGAAAAATGGGAGACATGATAATGGAATCAATCTGTTGAAGAGGGAAGGAAATGGGATCAAGGGTATTTGCAGAAAGGTTGGGTTTAGTAAAGAGAATAAACACCTTTTTATGTGAGACGAGAGTGAAGGAGGAGTTAGTGAGAAAAGATATCTCATTGGTGTGAGATGAGGAGAAAGGAAAAACAGGTGTATCTCTGAAGTGAGGTGAATAGCCTCAATATTTTCAATGAATTGTGGGTCTGGGTCCTCTTCTGAGAATTGGGAGGAGAAGATGCTGTGGGAAGCTTGAGAAGGGATAAAAGGGTTTGGAATAGCTGCTGTGGTGAGAGGGATATCAAATTGATTAGGGAAGTGTAAAAGGATTGCCTTAAGGCAGTGCAAGCCCAGTTGAGGTTATGTAACAAACTTGTAGTGGATCCAATCAGCATGCTTTCATTATTTGCTCCAGCTCTGTTCAACAGCATGTGTTTAGGAGGAAAGGAGGGAAGTGGTGGAAACAAGCCAAAGATACAGTTGGTAAGGGTCGATAGATATGGGACAAGAGATCTGGATTAAATGGTAAGTGTGACTAGCATAAACCTCAAAGAAGGAGAGGCTGTTAAGTGATGTTGGCAGAGGGAGAATTGTAAAAATGGCTTTGGGGAACAAGGAACATACTAATATCCAGTAAGTTGGAAGTGGAGATATGAATAAAAGTGCTGGAAAGGTGACACAAAGTCATCAGGAGAGAGTCAGGGGTTAGAGTAGTGGATAAGAAAGGGACAAGCAATTGGGGGTATCAAGAGATCCTTGATGGTATATAAACTGAATTATGAAGGAAATAAGAAATTTTAAGAGACCAGAGTGGGGAGAGAAGGGATTGCATTCCAAGCATGGGACACAACCAGTACAAAGATCTGAAGGTAAGAGATATATTGTGTCTTGAGTAAGGAAAAGCAAGTTCAATCTAGGGTATGGGAGGAAAAAAATATGAGATAGCAAAGGTAGATGAGAGTCAGCTTGTGAGAGACCTTCAAAGCCCAACAGACTTTCTGTTTAATTCTAAAGGTAATGGGAAGTCATTAGAATTTATTGAGAAAGAGCTTGATGTGGTCAGTCAAATCTGACCTTTAGGGAAATTAGCTTAGCAGCTGTTTGGAAGATGTTTTGGAGTGGGGAGAGACTTCACTTTACTCCTAGCTCATTTCTAGGACTTGATTTCCTCACTAGTAGCCTTGCCCTTCTTTCCAGCTCCCCTTTTTGGTATGACTTTCCTCTATTAGAATATAAACTCCTTGAGAATAGGAACTATATTGTTTTGCTTATATTCATATCCCCAGAGTACATAGTAAGTACTTAATAAATGTTCCATTCAGCTATCTGTCTGCCCATCTATTGAAGCAGCAAGATCAATAGAAGGCTATTGTATTATTACAGATAATGAAAACAAGGCAGGAAAAAATGAATTTCTCTTTAGCATCTGTATTCTTTACCAAAGAAAAGGGTCTTCAAACTGGACAAACCAAAAAAAAATTTAAGGGGAAACTAAAGACCAAGATGCATGAGAAGATTGTATGAAAACATTTAGTAGTTCCAAATGAGTCTCTTGGAACAGATTACTTTCCAAAAAACAGAGGAAGTTACAAATGTGATAAAAGAAATTCTATTGATGATGCTTGAGGAATCATAAGTAAGGGAGATGTCAGAAGACTGGAAACAGAAAAATATTATTCTGATTTTCAAAAAATTTATTTCAGAAACCACAAAACTTATCATCAGTACATGACAAAATCCTAGGACAGAATATTAAGCAAACGACTTGTGAACACTAAAAAGAAAGAAGTGATCACTAGGATCAAGCTTGGGTTCCCCAAAACAAGTCATGTCAGACTTATCTCATTATATTCTTTTCATTTTCATCTAGTAATCAAAGCTATTAGATTCTTTGCAAAGTTGGTCATTAGATGATAGGCTTTTTTTATATGATGATAGAAATTCATGAAGACCACAGTGAACCATCTGTGGTTAATGGAGAGTGGGGCTATACATATGAAATCAAAGCTCTTTGAAGCCTAGAAGAAATACTAGAATAGTCATTTAAAGAATAACATAGATATAATGGGCCTTGATTTCAGCAAGACATCTGACAAAGTTAGTCATAACATCCATGTGAATGAGATAGAGTAATATGGACTGGATAATGGGCTTTCATGAATAAATAAACAACTATACCCAAGGAACACTGAATGAGATAAATAACACTTATATAGTGCCTCATATATGTCAAGCACTGTTCTTGGTGCTTTAATTATTATCTCATCTGGTTCTCACAATAACCCTGGGATGTAGGTGCTATTCTCATCTCCATTTTGCATATGAGGAAACTGAGGCAAAAATAGTTAAGGGAGTTCCTGAGATTCACACAACTAGTCAATGTCTGAGTCTAATAAATCAATATTAAACCAGAGGAAGTCTTTAATGGAATATTATTCCTATCATATTCCTCATCCTTGCTCTTTGCAAAATTTTTATTAGTCATTTGGAAGGGAGAGGGACTAGATGACTTGAAAGCAGAAGACAGGGTGGAGCTCAGTTTTAAGAACACAAATTTTTATGCACTGGCATACACATAATGATACCCAAGCGTTCTTACTGAAGTATTTAAAATATAAGTATAGTTGCATTTTAAGGGTTTTATGTACTAGGGAAGTAAAGGTGATCATTGGTACTAGTAGTGGAACTCTATATTGATTGACCTTCTATTTCTCATCTCCAAAATTGGAATTGTGGTATCTATATCCTATTATTATTATTATGAGAATCAAATGGGACAATGTAAACAAAATACTTTGAAAACCGGGAATCAAAATCAGGCTTCCTAATTTTATGTCCAGTGTTTTCTCCACTGTACCACACAAGATGCCAACCAGGGGAAGTGTTGGCAACCACTTTGTATTGTACTTTGTCTTTCCTATGCACTGCTGTTTTGTCTCACGTTTTAGTTATTTATATATAAAAGGCATGGATCTGGGGAATCCCTAATCACTTTGATAAGGTCTCAAATCTACTTGATGGGATTACTTTTGAAGACATCTGAGATGTACCTCTTTATGAACAATATAGGAGTGCCCCTTGTTGACTTCTTGATAGGATTGGGAATGGATCCTGACTAATTCTGAATTACAGACTGCCTGCATGATGACTGGTGGCTTCCTGGAGCACAGGAGGACAGACTCTCTGGAGAGCAGCCACTGTCTTCTGTGGTCCATGAAAGTAATTAGATCAGATCAGATCAGCCCCCTTTTGGACTTCTCTTTATTTTCTAATGTTCAGAAGACAGATCAGCAATGCACAGAATGGTCCAGCTCCTGAGAAAAAGGAAGTCTTTGCTCAAGTACAGTCTTCTCCCAAAGGAACAAGAAATGACTGCCTTGGGGCAAAGAGACATGAAAGCTACATGTACTTACAGTAGTAATGAGAAGAGAAGTCTTCAGAGCAGATTTTCCCAGCAGAAGAAATAGCAGTAGCTGGAGCACTAATAGATTTCTTGCTGAAGCACATGGAAAAGGCTACCATTTTGTTTCCTAGCAGGACAAAGGGAGAGTTCATTCACTACTTGGGGAGAAAGAGGCATTTTGAATTTCCTAGACAGTACATTTCCAGAATCTGGTTACCCAGCCCAAGAAGGAAGGTTTGCTTTTTATTACAAGTCTTGGAGATTACTTTGTGAATTAACCACATTTTCAAAAGTTCACAAATTTGGAAGTCTTGGACTCAGGCCCTCTAAAAAAGATATTCTGATACAATTTACACCTTGAAGAAAAAAAAAATAAAATTTGGCTGTGTATTATCTGACTAGTGTCATATTTGGGGGGGGAGGGGAAGGGAAATAGGCCACTGAGTTATTTGAGCAATGGAAGGGATTGCTTCTTCAGTTGTCAAAGTTTGTTTTTCAGAAGGATAATGCTCAAGATTCAGAAGAATTGTGTAAGATCCTATGCTAGGAATGGGGACCCACCAGAATTTCAAAGTCATCCCCAAGTTATACTTCCTACTGAGGGAATTGAAAGGCTATTTGAGTGGTTTAGGTATTTCTTTCTGTTTGGAGGCTCCTATAGACTCTATATCTTCTGCATTTTGTGAGGTCGAAAAACAAAAGGTTGTCCTCCCTACATGCATTACTAATATTAGTATTTACATGGAAACTAGGATTTTGTTTCTATATTTGGGAAGGCTAGACACAAATCAAAAGTCACCTTAACATTAGATACTTTCCTGGAATCTTAGTAAATGAGAAGATGAGCCTTTTGGGGCAGTCCAAAGGACTATGAGCACAAAGGCTTTGTAAAATATCCTGAATCATGGTGATCTTTGCATCCATGCTTCTCCTTCTGCTAAATTATAAGCTGCAAGCAGAGGAAAACATGATGTTATTTATCTTTGCACTCTGCACATAGTAGGGGCTTAATAAACATTTGCTGAGTTTGCATTTATTGATAATGGCTCTGAAGAGCTCAGCACAAGTCCAAAGCATGTGGATAGCTGAAGCAAGAAAGGGCACCCTGTGACTCCTTTACAATATGAATGGCGTCCACTACAAAGGGATATCAACCTTGTCAAGAACTGACTGAGCATGTCCTAAAAGCAAGGACTGAAGTTTACTGCACTGTGGATAAATAAACCCCAGGCTCATCCATCTCTACACCTGAGAGAAGGTGCAGTAACAAGCACTGTGATATATATGAGCTTACAATCTGGTTATGAGGTTATCAAGCAAGAAAGAAGCCCCAGGGGAATGCATATGTTTTTTTCATAGTGAAAACTGTGAGTAAATAGCAAGAATTCATCTTGAGGGAGATAATAGAAGCACTTCTTTTAAATGTGGAAAAAAACAATATTTTTCCCCAGAGCATTAAAGCCTTTACAGGTTTAGATCATGTTTCTCATTAATGGGCCTCCCAACCAGATTTATCTTGGGTTCTTGGGACAAGAAAGGGAGAGTAAAGCTGCCTGGTCAGTGCATTTAATGAAAGCCATGTCCCCAGAGGGAGCTGAAGTGAGAGAATGAGAGAAAATACCAAGCTGAGCCCCACATTTGCCCATCTATAGAGATGTTGCAGAGAGGGGACCAACAGACCATCACTCATGAGCTGCAGTTGTGACTGAAGCATTGTGAATGCTGACGCTGTAGGTACATGTCGGAGTCTGTGCATATGTCTGTATGTGTCACTATGGATAAATGAGTGTGTGCATCAATACCTGTTATCTTGTGACATTGACCCCTTGACTTTTTTCTTTATTTTCTTCTTTGCTTGATAATGGTTAGTGATGGTGGTGGTGGTGTGTGTCTGAACATGCTGCTTTGTCTATGTAGGAAATTTCTGATTTAGAAATTCCTCCCACTTAAAGATGTGCAATTCATCAGTCATTTTTATAGTTTTTGAGCATTGCACGCATTGAGAAATTAATTCTTACCCTCAGGTAGTGTGCAACAGAAATAGAAATTTAACCCAGTCTTCTTGATTCCAAAAATTGGCTTCTATCTATCATCCCATGACCCATTGTTTATCAGAAGATAAATATTTTATTTCTTTTGTTTACTTAATTATGTAAGAAGCTCATAGTTTTGATGTTTTAAATGAGAGAGTCCTCAGAGGCAAGACTAAGGCATGGGCTGGAGGTACATTATGACAACTCAGAAACTTTTACCAAGGACCATGGTGGCTGTCCTGTAAGTTTTAACATTATGTAGTAAGATGAAGCATTTGGTGGAGTGGACCAGGTAAAGGATTCATAGTCAGAGGACCTTGGTTCCAATTACAGATTGGCTACTGGCTACTCCTGTGATGGTAGACATCCTCTTTCTGAGACTCAGTTTCTATTTCTCTAAATGAAAGGATTGACCCTGATGATCTCTAAGGCCCTAAACTTCTTCATCCCAGATTTCTGTCTCACTCTTCTCTTCCTTATGTTGATTCATCCTATACTAGTAAACGCCCATCCCACTGCACCTGCTCCAGCTCTATTAGCAATCTCTTCCCAGACTCATGGCAGATGGTCTGTCATTTTCTGGTGTCATGTTTGAGCATCTTTTTCTCACATTGTCTGGTTCTCTCCACCACTCACTTCTCACCTGCATCACTTCCCAAGTGCTTCCTTCTTCCTTTCACACTCTATTCATGCACCTCTGCCTGATTTTGCTTGCAATTTCTGTCCTGTTCTACCATGTCCCTACTATTTACTAACAATAACTGGTGCCACTAAATTGGTGAGTTGGGGGAGGGAGGAAAATAGAACTATTGAAAACCTGGCCAGAGTGTAAGAGCCTTCTTGCAGGGACACCTTATGCCAGAAGCACACAAAGTAAAACAAAAGCCCATCCAGGGGATTCAGGGAAATGGCTTAGAAGTCAATTCAACACACTCCCCCATATTCCTTCTCAAAACTTTCTCATTCTAGAAAGTCAATCAATCAATAAACATTTATTAAACACCTTTTTTGTGTGCTAGACAGCATGTTAGTACAGGAGATACAAATATAATGAATTGAGGGGGAATCCCTTTTCCCCATCAGCTTACACTCTAATTGAGACAGCAAGTACATATATGAGTGTATACAGAATAAATAGAAAGAAGCTAACAAAGGGAGAGAGGATGGAGTTGGAAAAGATCTGAAAAGCTTTCACATACAAGGTATTGCTTTAACTGAGTCTGGAAGGAAGGGAAGGATTCTCTGAGGTGAAGGTGAAGATTCTAGGCAAAGACACAAAGATCAAAGCTGGAGGGTGTAATCATGTGAGGAACAAATTGACATCAGGTTTAGAATGAGGTGTAACATACAATAAGACTGAAAAAATAGGAGAGGAGCACTTGAGAAAGGTTGTAAAAGTTGGTCAGGGGAGTTTATTTCTAATCCTAAGAGGCTATAGGGAGCCACCAAACTTGATTGAGTAGGGAAGTGACATGATCAGAACTGCTCTTAAAGAAAATCAGCTGAGTGTAAGATGGACTAGAATGGTTAAGACTTGAAGTAGGGAGATCAGTATGGAGGCCGGGCTGACCTGGGAGTTTTCTAAAGTTATAGTTCATGAGCCCCCACCACACTGCTTTCCCTATTCATTATCAGTTTTTATCACCAATCATCCAGATTTAATTATCACAATGGTATAATTGGTACAAAACATCACCCACAAAAATCTATAAAATAGTCTCCCCCAAGTACAAAATAGGGTTCAGGAGAAAGTAGGCTCAGGCTTAGAGAGAACATGTCTTGTTAGACAACCTTGAGTAAATTGAAAAACATTCAAATCTCATATTCTCATTCTCCTTAACCAGTTCTGTTCCCAAAATATATTTGTAAGCTCACTAAGGGCAAGGGCTATCTTTTGACTCTTAGTATATTCCCAGTGCTTAGCATAGTATCTGATACAGAATAGGTGCTTAATAAATATTTGTTGATTCATTAACGTGTGAAAAGGATTTGATAACACCTCTCCACTAATGATCATCTTGGACTCTCTTGGTCCTAAAGAGTGGAACATTTGTATCATAATCAGAGATGGAAATGCTCTTATACAAAAGGGGGAAGCTAGGAAGTAGTCTTGAGAAAAATTGTCTCACCACTGCCAAAATCTAAAATTACAGTACAATAGAGATAATGTTAATGTGTGGTTTTCTAAGTCATTATATAGCAATCATTAGGTACAGTTCAGGGGCCCCTTATTTTGATTTGGATTTGATACCACAAACATAGAGACACAGGATACTATTCAATTCTGCTCATAACGTTTTCACTTAGTATTCCATATATGAATACTAACTCTTATTCTATAAGGTTGAAAAGGTGTAAACTTCTAATATGCAAAGATCCTGACAAAGGATATCATTACTATGTATAAATGTATGTGTGCATATATTTATTTTCTAGCAAGCAATATTAATTCATTTACATTCCTCAGAATAAAGATGGCACTTGCAGTTATAAAACTCTAAAGACAAATCTCTATATATCTCTATATATACATAATTAAGAAAGGTAATAGAAATTACAGCCTAGACACTATGAAATGAATTCCAGCAGTCATGGTTTAACATATCCTATAACATGTACATATTTTTATTAGGATATGTAATTTTGCATAGGAGCTCTAAATTTCTCTGAACTGTTAGCAAATTTATAAGCAACCCATTTGAAGAGCTTTTAGTATGAAATATTAGAGAATGGACAGGACATATGTCTCTAAAGACTCCAAAATCTTGCTCTGTCAACTGAAATCACTAGCACTAATTCTTTAGCCATTTAGCAATGTGTAGAAGGGTTTGAAATTCCCCTATTTCATTAAATATCCAATTTTTCCCTGAAAGATTATATTCAATTTTGTTGTGTAACTGATTCTTGGTTATAATCCAAGCTTCTTTGCCTTCCATAATATCATATTCCAAGCCCTCTGATCCTTTAATGTAAAAGCTGCTCAATCCTGTGTAATCCTGACTGTAACTTCTTGATACTTGAATTGTTCCTTTTTAGCTGCTTGCAGTATTTTCTCCTTGATCTTAGAGTTCTGGAATTTAGCTATAATTCCTGGAAGTTTTCATTTTGAGTTCTCTTTCAGGAGGTTATAGGTAGATTTTTTTTTCAATTACTATTTTACCCTCTGATCCAAAGATATCAGGGAAGTTTTCCTTGAGAAAATCTTGAAACATGCTGTCCAAGCTCTCTTTGTTTATCATGACTTGCTAGAAGTCCAATAATTCTTAAATTAGCTCTCTTGGATCTATTTTCCAGGTCAGGGAAATAGGTTTTTTTCCCCCAATGAGGTACTTTATATTTTCTTCTATTTTTTTTCATTCTTTTGATTTTGTTTGATTAATTCTTGGTGTCTTATAATTTCTTAGCTTCCTCTTTCCCAATTCCAATTTTTAAGGATTTTCTCTCATTAGCTTTTGTATATCCTATTCCATTTGGTCAATTCTGCTTTTTAAGAGCTTGTTTTCATCAGTGGATTTTTGCGTTTCCTTTACCAAGCCGTTGACTCTTTTTTTGTGATTCTCTTGCATAACTTTCATTTCTTTTCTCAGTTTTTCTTCTACCTCTCTTATTTGATTTTTAAAATCCATTTTGAGCTCCAAAGAAAAACTTTGGGGACTTGACATGCATTTGTAATTCTCTTTGAAGATTCTATGTATGATTCTGATATTGTTGTCCCCTTCAGACAAATCTTGTTTTGATTTTTCCCTATTACCATAGTAACTTTCTATAGTCAAAACATTTTTGGCTCATTTTCTAGCCTAATTAATGACATTTAGAGTTAATTTCTGTTCCTGGGGCACAGAAGGCACTGTCTCAAGGTTCTTGGCATGGAGCTAGGGGCCTGGTCACTGGCTTGCTGTATTGTAGAAGGATTAAAGAGTTTTATTATTGGGGACAGCAAAAAAAAGTTTATTGTTCTCATTCTCTCTCTCTCTCTCTCTCTCTCTCTCTCTCTCTCTCTCTCTCTCTCTCTCTCTCTCTCATTAGAAGATTGAATTTCCACAAAACCAGACTCTTGACTGGTATAGTCTCTGACATCATGAAATTTACATTCTAGTAAGAGTATAAATATATTATGTTAGGGGATAAATATGTTAAGGGAGGGCAAAACAAAAGGATGTGAAATCCAAAGATAAAGATTATAATTTAAAAGAGATATTAAAGATTGAAGGGAGGTTCAGGTTGAAGGCAGTACTCAAGATGTATACCCTTGCTCCCTCTTTTAGAAATATTAAGAAATAACGGTTTCTAAGGCAACTAGATCATTCAATTGATAGCGTCAGTCATGGAGTCAGAAGGATCTGAGTTCAAATCTAGCATCAGACATTTGACACTCTCTGGCTGTGTAACCCTGGGCAAATCACTTAATTCCAAATGCCTCCCAGAAAAGAAAGGAAATAACTCTTTCTAAATTCTTATAATATCCATGTTCTCACCTGTTAAAATCACCTGAAAATTCTTGTTAATGCCTTGTATTAAGGTCCCTTTTCCTTTTACCAAAGACCTAACAAATTTATTTGAGGAAATTGAGTTAAAGTTCAGGGAGAAACACTGTTTCCAGGAGGAGAAATTTTGGGCAGTTATTGGACAAGGGAAGGTGGTGTGGAATGAGTGTTCTTGGTTGATCAACTTAATAGTAGTACTTCTTTTTCCATGCCTTGACAAGATTAGGGTGATTTTCTGACTAAGCAAAGAAAGAATGATTTTATTATTCCACTTAATGGAAGTATCTCTTGAATTCATATTTGTCAAGATAGAAAGGAGAATCTTTGGAGGGAGTGGTTGAAGAGGAATGGAACAATTTTAGGAAAATTAATCTCTAGAGTGTGCTGACATTTTTAGCCACTAAGGATATTATTTAAATTCTAAATCTTTACTTAATCTTTTCTAGGATTTTGTCTATGGATATTTTAAATTATATCCCTAAAATAGTTTATGTTTGATTTTCAAAGGCATGAGGAAACTCTGCCTATCTCTGAGCCATCTCTGTCCCCCAGGCAGAATCATTTAGAATTAGTTTAAGCTGTTTCTGGCATGCTTGAATTTTCTTTTACTTTGGACTCTAAAGCAGGGTAGGAACTTAAAGAAGCACAGAGTTTAAGAGGTCATGGAAGGCAGTAACACAAAGTGAGTCTACAAAGAAAGGTGATGCTAAATTTGGAGGGCCTTGAATGTCAGGCAAATAATTAGGAACTTGACTCAGAAGATAATAGAAAGCAACTGAATCAAGGTTTTTAAAGAGAAGAACAGCAGGATTAAAAAAAACTAGGCATAAATAATGCAGAAGAAACATCAATAAGATGGGTATTTATCTAAGTGATATTTGACTTGCATTGACCAAACAATTTCTCAAGTTTGGGTTCTTGTTACTAAAGATACAAGACTTAAAATCAAGTAATTGATCAACTAAGGCTCTGGATATGGAATTGAGGAAAGATGAGGGAAGAAGATATGAATTCCAACAGATTCAATAAATAAAAAGAAGAAAGACCAAGAGTCATTCCCCACAACATGAGAGGTCAAAGGATATGTACAACAAGGGTTTTCAAAAGAAAAAAGGCTATCAACAACCATATTAAATATTGCTCCAAATCCCTAAGAAAAAGAGACATGCAAGTTAAAAACAACTATGAAGTTCACTTCACACATAGCAGATTGGCAAATGTGATTAAAAAAATCAAAATAGTTCATGTTAGACGAATAATTGGGAGATAAACCTTCCTGATACTCTTTTGATGCAGCTGTGAACTGACTCAACCTATCTGAGAAACATATCAGAATTATATTAGAAGAATCAGTAAATTAATCAGTATAGTTAAATTTATGTAATTTGCAGAAATGCTTCATTCACATTGTCTTGTTTGATTTTCCACAATAGCCTGTGAGGCAGGTACTATTATTTCCCCATTTTACAGATGAGTAAATTGAATCTTAGAGAAATTAAATTATCATAGTCATATCGCTAATAAAATGCCAACAGTGGTATTCAAGGTGAGTTCTTCCTGACTCCAAGTTCAGATTCAATCAATCATTTGTCTTTTTCAATTGTTCCCAACCTTTGGTCTGATCCTACTAATGGGCATTTATATCCCAAGGAGATCAAAATCTCATTCATAACAGAATATTCATAGCAATACTTTCTGGAAGCTAAAAAAAATGGATGCTCACTAACTGGGGAATTGCTAAACAAATTGTGATATTGAATATAATAGAGGATTATGCTAATACAATGAAATGACAAAATGATAAATTCAAAGGAACTTGGAAAGATGTATATGAACTGATGCACAGCGAAATAAGCAGAATCCAGTGAGTATTATACATAAAGTCAATTAAAAATGCAATGGAAAGCAATACTATTCATAACTGGGCCTGACTCAGTCCAGTCCCCTAGTAGTTTAAGCCTAATACTAAAATAAAATGAGACACTCATAGGATATTTGACATTTAAAAAGAAATAAACTTTGCCATAGAAAAAGATATTCAATAAGCAGAGGAATTGAGAGCCCTTTGAGTTCATTCAGCTGAGTTTAGTTTCTCTGATTGCATTACCCATTAGCAACCACCAGCCAAGCTTTTGTGAGTTTTCTGCTATTCTTCATGGCTGCTATGTACCTAGGCAATGAGGAAGCATTGTCAATGGCCTGAGTCCTTAGTTCCCTGAGCCAATCAAGTCTTGAAGAATGTCTTAATACTTTTTAAAGAAAAAAATTAACTTATGCATAGGGTGAAGGATAAGGATATTGCTTCTACCACAAACACTTAAAGGCATCAGAACTCATACTAATGAACTGACCAATCTTAATTCCACGGAAGTCAATCGAACAATCAATAAACATTTATTAAGCACCTACCATCTGTCAGACAAGCCCCAGGGATACAAAAAGAGGCAAAAGATAGTCCCTGACCTCAATCTAATAAAGAAAACAACTTGCAAACAAATATATACAAAGCAAATTATATATAGAATAAATAGAAAATAATTAGCAAAGGAACGCACTGGAATTGAGGTGTTGGAAAAGGCTTTCAGAAAAAAAGAGTTTTTGGTGGGATTTAAAGGAAGCCAGGAGTAGTGATGAAATATTTTCCTTCCTTTCAATAGAAAGTCAGAGAACTATAGATACAGAAGGCTGCATATGCTGTCAAATGTGACTGATGTGTCAGTTTGCTTTGCTTAACTGTTTCTCTTTATTACATTGGAGGGTTCTATGGAAGGAGTTATTGGAAAATGACAGCAGTGCAAAAACACACACGCACAAACAGCAAAACATTTTAAAGGGCTTTTTTATGGGAAATGGGGAGGGTTTCTCTGAATTTGGGGGATTATGATCAGTCTGACCTTGGAAAGGTTTATCAAGGGAAGTTCTTTCCTAAAAGGACATAATGGTCATTTAATTAACCTCTGCACACTTGAAATTAAATATGCAAATTATTACAGTCCCACCAGCAATTTTTGATTGAGAGTGGACCTGGAATTGTAAATCAGATGAACGAACTCAGTCCAGAACAACCAACTAGAAGAAGACAATTCCAAAAATCAAAATTTTCTTGGGAGAAAAAGAGGCATTGCCATTTGAGAGTCATTGAAGAGCTTGAAAGGTAAACTTCCAGGGTCAGTGGAATCAGTCACAGAACCCTTAATTTGCTTGTTGATTAGCAAGCTTGGGAGCTGTCCAGTCTCTTATTAATATATTTGATTACCCAAATCCTATTGCTAATATTTCTAAAAGCATTCTAATATTTATATTATCCCTTTGGAAACAAATAGAGTTGTGATTTGAAGAGGGGAAAAGACTGACAGACAGAATTAGACTATCTTGCCATAGAATCATTATGCACTTTGATGAAAGGAGCAGAATTCAAGAAAAGAGAGAAAAGGTTCCATGTGAGCAAAGAATTGACTATTAGCTGGCTGAGCTGCACTGAGTCAGAGATTAGGGTTGTTTTGTTTTGTTTTGTTTTCAATTAGAAACTTCTACAGCCATGAAACAGTTTCCTCAAGGGACAGATTGGGAAATGACCTAAAGACCTACTGCCTTCCCATTCAATCCCTCTCTACCAGTCCCCAGTGCTGAAATTCATGGCCAGTCTAACTCAGGGAATTCTTCATAGGTTTACTGGCCTCAGTGATGACGCGGCTATTTGGGTCAATGATATTAAGGGCAAGAACCCTCACCCTGAATCAGGCAGTTCATATATCATATAGTTATAGCTTATAAAATTTGAAAGGGGAGAGACCTTGGGGATCATCCAGGGTGATGAAATTGAGACCCAAAGAGGTTAAGTATTTTGTCCCAGGTCATGCAAGACAATATAATGGAACCACAGTTAGAATTTCAGTCTTTTAATTCCAGAGTCAGCACCCTTTCCATTATATCATGCTGTCTTTTGGCCTAGAATTTCTGGTGGTTATTAATTGCTGTTTAAATGCTTAGTGAGAGAGGAAAGGCCAAGACGGATAATGATGGTAGCCAGGCAGTAGATGATGGATAGCAAGATAATAGATAGTTGGTAGATAGATGATAGATAGCAGATAACAGGGAGTACATGATAGGTAGTAGATAATAAGGACTTAGATAGATGGACAGATCCCTTGGATACAGAATAACTTTCAAATCAATCTGTTATTTTAACTGGTTTTAATGAATGTTCTTTGTGTCTGAACACACCTGCCCTGAACTCTGTGTGGCCCAGTGGAAAGACTCTGGAGATGGAAAATAATATATCATAAGATGAATAAAATAGTAAGAACTTTGAGCTGGAAGTCACTTTAGAAAAATTAACAATACTACTTTCTATTTGTATAATGTTTAATAATATTCTAAGCACATATGTGTGTATGTGTATTATCTTATTTGTTCCCCATAACAGCCTTGTAATGTAGGCAGAGAAAGTATTATTGGTTACATTTTTCAGGTGAGAAAAGCTGATCTTTAATGTAAAATAGCTCTGGGACTAAAAAACAGACCATCTGACTCCCACTCCAGTGCCCTTTACTCTATACAGAGGAAACAGAGACTCAAAGAGTTTGTTAGTACATGATGCTTGATCGGGACAGAAAGCTGGTCAGCTAGTAAAATGGCAAGGCAGAACATGGGTTCCATAAGTTTTTCCATATTATCCCTTTGGAAACAAATAGAGTTGTGATTTGAAGAAAAGAAAGATCCACAGCCAGAATTGGGCTATCTTGCTACAAAATCCTTAGGTACTTTGGTGGAAGGAACAGGATGCAAGAAAAGAGAGAAGGGGTTTCTAGATATCATCATGTGAGCAGAGCATTAACTATTGGCTGGCTCAGCTGCATTGAAGAAGAGAATTAAGTTCTATTGAACATTCAGAGCTAGGTATTAGGTATGAAGCTCTTCCTGTAGAGAACAGAGTTGGATCCTCTGAAAAAGCACATTTTTTGATATGGAGAGATATATGTCACCTAAAGATATGTCCATCATCCAATAATGTTTAGAAGAAAAAGATTCAAACAGAACTAGTTGGCTACTCTATGCCAAGTAGAATATGACATAGATCCTCTTGAGGCTTGTTAAATCTACAAATCCCTATTCATTCCTGGTGATTTATGTGGGTTCAAGACCGAACAGACTTTGTCCAGTGGCAGGAAGAATGGTGTGTTTGTCCCTCAGGGTGAAAAGTGGTTCTCTAGTAGGGTACACTTCCTCCTCATACTGACCACCTTCCCCATGCCTTCCCCTCATGGTGCTAGGTAGCCCACACTGCCATGAAATGCACCCTTGGTGCCTAGGACCACTTTGGGACAATACTTCTCTATTGGTCTATGATAACCTCTTAAATCCTTAGAAGGTGAGAGTTGAGCCACACTTCCTAGCACAAACCATGACTGTCACCAGAATGTCCTCTGCGCCACTAACCCTTCCAGGGTCTTATCATCATGGCATTCCTTTCTTGGGCCCATCTTCCTTTCCAAAGTCCAAAGAGAAAAGTGTCAGTTTTCCCACTCTATTGAGGAAGCTAAGTGGCACTATAGATTAAAGTATTGGACTTGGATAAATTGAATAAATGAGTTCAAATCCAGTCTTAGACATTTTCTAATTGTGTGACCTGGGCAAATCATTTAATCTCTGTCATCTTCAGTTTTCTCATTTGAAAATATATATAATAATATCTTCTTTGTAGGGTTGTTGTGAAGATTAAATGGCAAAGTATATGTAAGTATTTTGTAAAGCTTAAAGCACTATGTAACTGTCATTATTAGTAGTAATACTATACACTCATGGTTAGAATGTTCTTTCTACTGCCACCCTGTCCTCAATTATTTTTGCCTCGGGTAAAAAAAAGTTTTAGTCCCTGCTCTCCATATGGGAGCTAATTCTGCCATAAGAAGGGTTCCAGAATGCATTGCCTGAGATCAGAAGTATCTGGGGGGGTACAGGTAGTTCTTTCATCATTGCTGCCAATGAAATTCAGGAATTTCAGAAGACAAGGGTAGGTTTGGAATATTAATGGCTGGTTAAGAAAATTGTTTCCAAAAATATGATTTGTATATTTAGACTACAACTAAACATAAAGAGATAATAGGCTCTTGGCCAAGAATGGCATCTACTTAAAAATATACATTTTTGCCAAGAAAAAATATATTTGTCTAGAATTTACAAGTCATACAAAAAGGATTTTAACATAAAAATTGAGTGAGAGAATACTTCCCCCATAGATTTGCCAGACTAGATACCACAGAAGATACCTGGATGAGAGATTAAGAATATTAGCAGAAAGGAGCAGGAATTCATAAGAGAGTGCCCAATAATAAAATTAGCAATAAAACCTGCACATAAGAAGGAGGATCACTAATTCACTGGACTCAGTATGGAAGTATAAAACCAAGAATTACAAGGGACTTATCATGAGTAATAAAGTAGTAAATTAGAGTTCCCAACACAAAGACATAAATTTGATTTCATAGGTATTACTGAGAACTAGTAGAATGATAGCTTTAATAGAATAATAGAATAATGGATTTAGATGGGGATGTCATCTTCAAAAGTAATAGAATAATAAAAAGGACAGTGAGATATGTTTGATAAGAAGAAAATATATTTATGAAAAATCCATAAGCTGCAGAAGAGAAAGATAGAAGAATTCATTTTGATGGTCAATTGAGAGAGAAACAGAAATTATTTTGAAATTATTCTACAGACCACTTGGTCAGAAAGAGGGAAAAGATAAGAAATTTAGGGGGGGGGGGAGGAATAAGAGATAAGGAATTTGTGACCTCAAGCTGGTTACAGAATTATTTTATAGTGATGATGGGTAATCATCACTTCAAACATTCAACTGAACTTGAGTTTCTAGAACAGATGATAATTCTTGCCTTATACATATATATGTGTGTGTGTGTGTGTGTGTGTGTGTGCGTGTTTGCAGAAGCAGACATGATGTGAACCCAGGAAAGAAAGTGATCACTTCATTTTATACCTCATGATAGAGGAGGAAAGGGAAACCAGTCTCAATCTAACATAAAATCCTAGATTTCAAAAAAGCAGATTTCAAAGGATTCAGAGAAAGGGGAGATAAAATCCAATAGCTAAAAATTCTACAAAGGAAATATGCCCAAGAGGTATGGGAAACAATTATGAATGCAGTTTTAAAGACAAGCAGTTCTAATCAGAAATAAAAGGGTAGCTAACTAAAGACATGGACATGAATCCACAGGAAACTTGATCAATTTAGATTTTTAAAAGATGGAAGAAAGGCTATATAACTGAAGATGAATTCCAGAGAATTGAATGGTCCTATAAGATTAGTATTAGGAAGGCTAAAACTCAGGATGAATTGAGGTTTACAGTGAATACAAGAACAACAAACATAATGGTTCCCCACCTTCACCCCTAATAGCTCTCTGAAGGCTTAAACTTATGTGGATGTGTATTGACCAGTCAACAAACATATATTAAGTGCCTAAATGCAAAGCATCTAGTTTGTTGTCTTGACCAAAAAAAAAAAAGACTGTGTGAGTTGAAGGGGGCGGGGGGGGGGGAGAGACATGGGTGTCTGTGGGTGTTGTATAGATGTATTTTGTAGGTATATTCCCATCAATGAGCACAGTGCCCTGCACATTCTATACTAAGTGTTGAATTCAGTTGAACTGAATATCCTCTATACCACTTTTCCTATGCAAATCTGTATAAGTAATATGTGCAGTTAATTCCCACTTACCATGTATCTTGACCTTTGAGTAACTTGAAACACTAGTTCTTTTGTTAAAGTTTTCACTGATATCTTTGCTTTTTAAATCCTCATAGTTTTCCCAAGTATCCTTCCACTTTTCCCCCCCAGAGAGCCTTCCTTTTTGACAAATAATATTTCTCAAACACAAAAAAGAAAGAAAAAAAAAGGAAAAGTGACAAAAATCAACATAACAGATCAATAAATTGGAAAAAATCCAATAATACCCGTGGACTTTCCACCTCCATAAAGAGGGGCATTAGAGATATTCTATCATATTTCTTCACTTCAGCTATGCTGATTATAATCTTAATATATTCACTTTTGATGTGTAATTGTGTGATTCTTTTCATTTACATACCACACATACAAAAATCAAAAGTTGTAGTCATTATGTATATTGTTCTCTTGGCTCTGCTTACTTCTTCTTGCATTAATTCATGTCATACTTTTTATGCTTCTCTGCATTAATCACATACATTATTTCTTATTATATAATAATATTCTTTTAGGGACAGTTAAGTGATTAAGTGGATAGAATACTGCCTGGAGTTAGTAAGATCTGGGTTTAAATCCCACCTCAGACATTTACTGGCAGTGTGATCCTGGACAAGTCACTTAGCCTATTTACCTTAATTTATTAGAGAAAAATAGCAAACCACTTCACTGCCTTTGCCAAGAAAATTCCATGGACAGTCTTGGTATACATGATCATGATCATGATCATGAAGAGTAAAGCATAATTGAATGAGTGAACAGCAACACGATATTCTATTATAATCATGCACCACAATTTGTATAACCATTCCCCAAATGATAGGCATCTGCTTTGGTACCAATTCTTTGCTATTAAAAAAAAATTTTGCTATAAATATGTTGGAATAGGTGGGAACTTTCTTTTTATCAATGGCTTCTGCAGGATCTAAGCCCAGTAATAAATCTCTTGGTCAAAGAGTATGGGCATTTTCATATAATTCAAAATTTGTTTTGATTGGATTTGGATTCAAAATCCAAATTTGTTTTGCAAAATGGTTGTGCTTTTTCATAGCTCCACCAACAATACACTATTGTACGTTATCTCACAATCCTTCCAATATTGACTATTGCCGTTTTTGTCATCTTTGCCAGTTTTTCTGGGTATGCAGTAGAAGTTCAAAGTTTTTAATTTCCATTTCTGTTGTTAGTGATTTGGAGCACTTTTTCATATATTGTTAATACTTTACAATTCTTCTTTTGAGAAGTGTTTGTTCATAATCTGAAACACTAATTCCCTGAATACTGGCATAGTCATTCTAGGAATAGTAGAAGCATGCACAATCTCCCAAAGGCAATTCAGCCCATTACTTTTTTCCTCCTATTGAATATTAGACCCAATTCATTGTCCATCCATGATGTCTGTCAATAGATAGATAGATAGATAGATAGACGGATGGATGGATACACGGATGGTTTTGTATACTTGTAGACCAGTTTTGTAAACTCATTATAGTCTAAGCAATAGCATTTTCTTCCACTTGGTTTTTTCATATAGATAATTAAACTGAAAGAGCTAGAAAAGATTGAAGCCTTTCCAGTGATTACAGATATGGATAGAGGCCTCTTCAATGTTGGAGGACTTGGTATAATCAATGCAGCAAAATCCTTAAATAAAAGCAACATCATTTATAAGGTCTCTCTCTTCCAGTTGAACTCTGCAATAGATATTCCCCTAGAAAGTGACAAATACCTTTTGTGAGAATGTCTTTTTCCTTTATCCCTTGTTTAATCAGAGTCGCATCAAACAAAGTAATCTTTCTCATTACATCTTTCTAAAAATTAAAAATGCTTTTAATATATGCATAGAAGATACCTTGTCAGAAGACAGATTTTAAGACGGAATTTTATTCTATAGAATTATTTTTATAGTCAATAAGCAATAAGTATAGTGGGGTTTTAGATCTTGTATTGTTTATAACTTTTAGTTAATTTTATCACTGCAATGATGCGGTCTGATACTGAATATAATGTGTGAAAGCCTAACAGTTCCTTTATTATAGTATTGTATAATTTTCTCATAATGATATTACAGAAATAGTAACTATATATATATGTACATATATAATAGTTATTGATATTATTTTCTCAGTCATGGTTTTGAGGTAATAATGAAGTCTATGATTTAAAATTTTTTTTCTTTCAAAACTCTTCAAAATGGTGTTGCCTCTAAAGATTTCCTCTCTCTCTTATCTAATTGTTTCCATTGGGTTACAGATTTAGAGCTGGAAGAGATTTTGGAGATTTTCTAATCCAATTTCTTCATTTTGCAATTGAGGAAATTCATTTTCAAAGAAACTATTTTTTCTAAAATCTCAAAGGCAGTAAGTGGCAGAGATGGGATTTGAACCTGGGTCAACTAAGTATCAGTTAAGCATCCTTTCCACTGAATCATGCTACCCAACCAGTACTACAACTATTCTTCCCATCTTTGTTTTCTTTGTGCCATTTCTATTTCTTCATGTAACACATTGTGTTAGAGTCCAAATGTAATGATAGTTCCATTTGATATTAATGGAGAAAATGGAGTTGTCCGAAATCTTGGCAAAACTTTCCTATTTCCGTGTTTGCTATCCTCCTTCTAGTTTTACACATAAATGTTCTTGACTTAATAAACTTACTGTAAACTTTTTTTCCCCACTCCACCATCTCTCATTTTTTTCATATATTACTAATAATATTTTACCATATGCTGTTAGATTTAAATACAAATTTACATCTTAAATACATTTTGTTTTTAACTGCCATATCTTTTATCTCAAGAAGATGACAAATGTTTACGGGCTAATTTACCTTCCAGTGTCTTTCATCTTCCTCTATGGCAACTGATTAATCTTACTTGAAAAAAGTTGACAGTTTATGTCAATGTCTGCTCTTTTTTCTATTTCCCTTTTTATACCTTCTAAGACTTGTTCAAATAGGTCATGTTGGAGTTGCCACATTGATGTCACAACATTTAATTTCTTTTATTTTTCTTTTTCTAATTAGGTATTGGTTTTGATCTTTTCTCTAACAAATCAATAGTTTGATTGTACATAGGCTTGCTGATTAGAAAATGATTCCCAACCAATTTCATTGTTTGTGAGGATGTTCAATACTTACCAAATCCAGCATCTTCTGACTCTTATTTCAAAGAAAATATTTAACATACTTAACATACTTAGGTTTGAGATTTCTATATCTTTTGCCCTCTTTTTTTCTATCTTAAATATGTTTTCCAATATTTTTTGTCATTCTCACCTATGCTCACCTTTGCTTTGAAGTTACTGTATATTAAAGTATATGTTGAGTGACTTCACATAGTTTTACCAAATTCTAAGTAAATTTCTTTACTTTCTGATCCTCTACAATGGATGACGGGCACATAAAGAGTGCTTTTCTTCATAATGGGCCTTTGGAAAATCCTTATCAAAGGTATTATAATTAAAGATATTCTGTCTTCTGATTCTGGGCATTTTTATTGGCCATCCTCCAAGCTTGGAATGTTCTCCCCTCCTTATCACCACATTCTGGCTTCCCTTTCTTCCTTTAAATCTCAGTCAAATTCCATCTTCTGTAGAAATCTTTTCCCAATTCATCTTACTTCTAGGGTCTTTCTTCTATTGTTTATCTCCAATTTATCCTGTACATAGTTTGTTTGTATATGGTTGTTTATATGTTGCCTCTTTGATTAAACTGTGATTTTCCTGAGAGTATGAACAGTCTTTTACCTTTTAAGTATCCCTAGAATTTAGTAAAGACCTAGCACAGAGAAGGCACTTAATGTTTATTGAGACCTAGTACACTTTGAAATGAAATATCTATACTTTCCTTTAGATGCATAACAAAAACAACTGTGCTAATGTCATGACCCTTCAGTGAGAGTAAATGAGCATTCTATTCAATGACAACTTTATGTCATCTGATTTCATTTACAATAAGAATGTCAAAATTAATTTAATAAAATTAACAACATAACTCATATAGTGCTTAAAGATTTGCAAACACTTACCAGTAATACTCCCATTTAATCCTTAAAATAACCCTGAAAGGTAGGTGCTATTATTATCCCCATTTCAAAAATGAGAAAATCTAGCACATTTTAGTGTTGGTAGATATCTGGAACTTGTCTGAGATTTATATTGTTGTTTGTCCTTTGTGCTCAAAGAGAACCATGATGACATCAT
Organism: Sarcophilus harrisii; assembly: GCF_902635505.1. Taxonomy (NCBI): domain Eukaryota; kingdom Metazoa; phylum Chordata; class Mammalia; order Dasyuromorphia; family Dasyuridae; genus Sarcophilus; species Sarcophilus harrisii. Next base: position 494,129,343 of record NC_045428.1, read on the forward strand.
AATGTCAGGTTCAATAAAGAGTGTATCCAGCTGTGTCTGATTATACCAATGTAGGCTTGGAAGCCTCTACCACAAGTTAGGCAAAAATCATCGGACCATTTGGGAAGGGGATGCTTCTAAATTTGCATATCTCATGTTTCTTTTGAGCTACTGCATTTCTGTTTTGCTCAAAGAGTACAGTATTTTCTTTTATGCAAGCATTCTATGTTGTATAATCCTGTGTCAGTGTCTCTTGGTCTCACAATTAATACTAAAGTTATTCCAAGAGACCTTAAGAGCACCCTTGTATCTCTTCTTCTGACCATTATGTAAGGGCCTGCCTTATGAATTTTCTATAACACAGACTTTTGGACAAATGTACATTTGACATTCAAATAACATAGCCAGCCACTTGGAGTTGTATTCTTTGTAGTAGGGTTTGAATATTTGGCAGTCCAACTCAAGAAAGGATCTCAGTTTTTGGTATATTATCTTCCCAGGTGATTTTCAGAATTTTCCTAAAACAACTCAAATGAAGATATTTGATTTTCTGGCATACTAATGGTGACGTTTATATATCATAAGATCAAAAACCTTGAGAACAGAGTCTAGATATCTTCCCTTGATTGCACATATACTACAGAATATGATTTTTCATTAATATATGACAACAACTTGTTAATTATGTTCCTTTGATCTTTGGGGTAGTTGGTATATGACTTCCAGATTCATCTTTATAATCTAACTTTCTGCTCTTGCTTCATATTAGCTACTTAAAAACTTAGCTATACTGATAAGAAGTCGAAGGGAGAACCCAAATGATTTGTTATGACCAAAAAGTTAATCGCTAAGTAGCTAACCTAATAGCAAAGAGCCTCTGTCCTCACCTTGACTAGTCCTTAGAAAGCAGATATAGTCTGTTGATAAGATCATTCTTAAAACCTTTCCAGTATGATAGAACCCTTAGGGCTTACATTCCACTAGACTGACCTTTAAGAATTCAGGGTCACCTTCATTTCACAATTGGACTAGAACTTTATCAAGGATAAGGGTAACAGTAACTTAAAAGTCTTCAATGATAGTAGAAAAGGAGAGAGTGTATCATAGATCTTAGATAATAGATAGGAGAGAAGGAGACAGTTGATAGATTGTAGTAATGAAGCTCACATTAATATAGAGCTTGGCAGCTCACTGTACTCTTTCCTGACAAAAACCCTTTGAAATGGGTGATGCTTGCCAAAGGTCACACAGTAAGTAAGTAGCAAAGCTGGAATTTGAGAGCCTCATTCCTTACTCTGTCGAATGTTCTTTCTTCTTTGTGCTTCCTTTCTTGATTATGATAACCAGATCATGATATAAGCTCATATTTATAAAGCTCTTCAATTTGCAAAGTAACTCACAGCAACCCAATGAGGCACACTGTATTTCACTATTTTACAGATGAAGAAATTTGGATTTTAGAGACATTAAGTGGCTTTGACTTGCCCAAGATCACAGAACTAAAAGACATAAGAGTCATAATCCCAAGCCTTTGAAATCTGAATCTAGTGTTCATTCTACTACACCATACTCCATACTTGGACAGATGAACCACTTGGGTACTCACTTACTTCCAATTTCACCTATTATTTTAAGTAGTTTTCCTGAATGTCCTTTGTGTTGCTGAATTCTTACCCTGGAGTCTAGGAAGTCTATTAGAAAGAATCTGGGGCTAGAATTAAGAGATTGCAAGTCTTCCACTAACTAGAAGGATGATCTTAAATTAAGCAAGTCACTTAAATTCCCTCTTGCTTCTTCTATAAAATGGGAACATTAATCATGTGAGGAAGGAATGCTCAAGGCTGCCATGACATTGTATGTTGTTATTCTCCAGTTCGCAGGCAAGAGCAACTCCTTCTTTAATCCATTTGGAGTCAAAGAAGTTTAGGAATATATTCTTTGGGGGGGAGAGGGGGTTGTTACCAAGTATATTTATAATTTTAATTTTGTTTCCTTTTTCTCTTTAAACTATATCTTACTAATTTTACTAAGTATCTTACTAATTCCATACTGTTATTTTCCTAAGTTTCTATTAGCATAAAAAATAGTGTCTATACCCAAGTTAAATTTAAATACACTCAGTTTCCCATATCCCAGAAAACACACAAATATGAACCCAAGTCCATGAAAAACTAGAACAGGCTGATCTACACATAGGTAACAAATATATATAAAGGACTTCAAATGATATTATTATAAAATTTTGTTCAAGTACAACTCAAAATAGAATGACAGAATATAGCTTATAGAAAGGAAACACTTTCTTTTTCATCCTCAATTAGTAGCATCCCTTTAGGTGTTTTTGTTGTCTGATTTCAAAGTTCATTCCAGCCTTTAGAGTCCAAGATACACCCATTACTTGTAATCACTCAGAGAATGGCAAGATGACAAATAGACATGCATAACCAGAGATGACCCAACTAGTATTCCTCTTCTGTCTCCAAGATTCACTGAAGCCAAGTTTGCAAAATCTGAATTAATAACTCATAAATACTACATAAAGGATTTTATTGTCTTGGATATTAAATTTATTACCATTAAAATAACTTCAGGTTTTCAGTTACATCAAAACCATATAAATATATGCTGACCTTTCCATTTGGTTCTAAATGATTCAGTGGATTTTTTTTCTACATAGGGTCAAGTCTGACTGGTCCATTCACAGATGACAGAAACTATCTTAACAAATAAAAGCTCCAAGAGGAAAGGGAATTATATCTGAATTTTGAATCTTCCCTACTACCTAGCTAGTATCCCCAAATGTTTATAAAGACTATTTGTGCCTGAGCAAGAGGCAGAACATATTCTGAGTTTGTATTGGTTTGATCAGCCACAGTCTGACATACTGTAACTAGATTCTAACATAGTGGTGTCATTTTGGTCCTCTTAGAGAACCAAGGATAATAACCTAACCTAACCTAACTTAATTTAGCCTAATCTAACTTAATTTACATGCAATAGATACTTAATAAATGATTAACAATTTGCATTCAAATGAGAAAGTCTTGGTCTATGGGAAGAAAGTATATTGGAATGCATATAGCTGACATTTATATGAACATTAACACTTGAAAAGAGATTTCATACATAATCTTAGTTTGGTATCTTAGTTAGACATTATGGGAATTATCTCCATTTTTTCAGACAGATCAACTGAATCTTAGAGAAGTTAAGTGATTTACCCATAGTTACACAGTAAATTTTGAAGGTAGCATTTGAATCCAACTCTTTCCTGACATTGTCATGTTTTTCATTATCCACATTCCCTTCTCATAAATATGACCCATTCTAATCCCATCTACTCTCTTTCCTGCTCTCAGTCTTTTTTCTTTATAAAAAGCTTTGCATTTTCCAAAATACATGTAAAGATAGTTTTCAACATTGACTCTTCAAAACTTTATGTTCCAATATTTTCTTCTGCCCTTCCCCTTTCTCCCTCCCCTAAATAGAAAGTAATCAAATGTAAGTTAAACATGTGCAATTCTTCTAAATATATTTCCACATTTGTCATACTGCTCAAGAAAAATCAGATCAAAAGAGAAAAAAATGAGAAAAAAAGCACAAACAGTGAAAATACTATGCTTTGATCCACATGTAGTCTCCATTTAGTCTCTCTGGATGTGGATGGCTCTTTTCATTCCATTTGAATTGCTTTGAGTCACCTCATTGTTGAAAAGAGCAAAATTCATAATAATTTATCATCACATAATCTTGTTGCTGTGTACAGTGTTCTCTTGGTTCTACTCACTTCATTTATGTACTCTTAGTCTAAGAAAGGATATCAAGTCTTAACTTGTTCTAAATATCCATCATTAAAGTTTTTATTGATTAGCTAACATGTGGACCCTTGGCGTTCTCTAGTTTTTAAGGAGGCTTACAATCTAGTTTTAAAATCAAGACTAAAACACAAGAGAAATTCAAGGCAGTGAACAATCATTGTGGCAGGTACAATGGCACAACTACTCAGCTCAATTTCAAAAGTCAAAATAACCTACGAATTTGAACAATTCAGATACAATACTTAAAAGTGAGCAAATTTCCCATCAATGAAGATATGCAAGCAGAGGCTTGCCAGGAACATTTCTAGCTGAGGTAAGGGCTAGAACCCTTCTCAAAACTTCTATGATACTAGATTCAATAAGAACTTGAAGATGGGGAAAATCAATAGGCTCATTGGGACTTGAGCTTCAGTATTTACCCAGATCTCTCTACCCCTTTGATTGCCATGAGACTGGCATACACAGGACCCTGATGATTCCAAATGTCTGTCCCTAGCTCAAGCTGCTGCCCCTCATATCCTGTAAAGAATGGAGAAAAGAAGCCATGCTAAAAGCACAGGCCCTCCCCCAGATCTCACTCCTTTCCCTTGTTCTTGGCATTATCTCCTAAAAGCTTCCTGGAATCTACAGAAGTTTTAAGTTATGGAAATTATGGAGCAGACATATTGTAGAAGAACAACCAAGTGGCATGGTGGCCATTAACCAATTAATGGCTGGACAGGTGCCAACAAGTGATGGGGTAATTATTAAGTGGTAATTACCATATCATTACAAGGTAAATATAGGGTTCAAGCTGTCATCCGCCCCAGAGCGGGTAACTGGGAACTCATTTTATTCCTATTAAGTGTAATTACTCCCCAATCTCTGAAAACCTGTGATTTCCAATGTAATTACAGGGTACTTTCTAAATACATCCAGGAGAAGCTGGGGACAAGGAGGCAGAAGGGGATAGGAGAAGTAAGGGAGTGATGGGTAATAGGTAAGGGTGGTTGGTAGGAAGCTCAAAACTCCAAGAATCAAGGTTTAGATGATAAACCACATGGAGAGCCAAGAGGGTAAAGGAATAAAGAAAGAAAAGGAAAGAAGGATGAGAAAATGTTTATGTAACTATAAGAGCTTCTCTGTCCCTTCTGTACTGAACAGCTCAGATACAGTGATATTGGGCAGGTTCCCTGGTCTGGGACATACCCAGTTCTCAATAGGAAAAAAACAGGTATTAATCATCTTTATTTGAATCATAGGGTCACAGAATCTGAAGAATTGGAAGGGACCTTAGAGATTTTCTAGTTCAACCTCCTTTTATAGTTAAGGAAGCAGTCTTAAAGAGAAAGAAGGATGGCTTTAATCTTCCAAGAAGTCTCTTCCTATCACCCTGTTCTAGATTGATCTTCCCCCTTGGCCTTTGAATAGCATTTTACTTTGCAATTCTCTAATGCACTTTTCAAAATATAAATAGGGGTGGGGGAAGAGTGAGGAGAAATCAATGTGCTCAAATGAAGCAATGGTCTGTACATGTAAGAGGCTAGGAAGCCTGCTTTCAGAGAAGCATGATAAGGTATAATGGAAGGGCCTTGGAGTGATTTAGAACAATTCTGTAACTGATGCTGGGATGCTGGCCACATGATGAAGAGGAGCCTCTTTGACAGGCTATGGTGGTAAACCAGGTAGGATCATAGAGTTCTTGGGATCTGATAAGCGACCTATCCAAATTTTCTGGGATTGGTGAAAGAAGACAAGTTGCTGATTGCCTCCAATCAGGGCAAGGGCTTCAAGACCTTTCTCATCCAGACATGGCACAAAGCTCATGGCTTTGTTATTGCATCTCTTTTTGTTTTGTCCACTCTTTCCTGCTTTGGAGTGATTAAAATTGGAGGTGGCAATGATGTCATGAGTTTTTAAAGTTTGAAAGAGGCAAGCAAGCCTCTAGGAGGTACTAGACAGAGTTCATGGTGATTTTATTGGCTAATTAGTCCAACATCAATGCTCCCAAGGAACATCTTTTGGAGACCCAGACAAACAGTGAATGAACCATAGACTCATCCAGTAGCCATGCATATTGACAAATGAACTTAGTTTCTAGAAACTAATTTAAGTCAGAGCTTATTTTCCCCAGGGAATGAGATAGCATAGGGGGAATCTATTCCTCCCAGGTGTTGGGGAGAGATCTTTATATTTCTGTGTTTTCTGGATCTTCAAAGTAAATATCCCTTTAGAAAAGCTAATTGATGTTAATTGGTTAAATGGAACTAGAGTGTTGATCACTGGCAGTTAACAGTCAAGGGGATTGAGTTGATAACATTAGGGATAAGATGCTCCCAAACCCTGAGGAGTACCCCAAGAACACTAAGGGAAATTATGTGAAAATGAAAATGAAACCAGATCCATTGCTCCAAAACGGTATTTTAAAAATTATACTTAATTATGTAGGATTCTCATCCCTATCATTTTACTTTATTGTTACTACCAGTAATAATGAAATTGTGGTACTTTTAAGTATGTAAACTACTTTGCATATTTTATCTCATCTAGACCCCTAGAAATCCAGTGAGGGAAGTGCAACGACTATCTCTACCTTAATGATAAAGAAACTGAGGCTGAGAACTATTTAGACCATGGTGACATAGCAAGTATCAGAAATGGGATTTGAATACATGACTTCCTGATACCAAGTCCCTTACACTGCTGCACTATACTGTACACTTATCTCCTGTCTTGTCTAGATTTCAAATTTCCAGCCTCAAAAAATTTTTTCAGCTTCCTTTCCTCACCCCATTCTGCCCCAGAACCTAAGCACAATGTTCTATACAGAGCAGGTGCTTAATAAATGTGTGTTGTTCTTCTGGCTGAGCTATTATAATCGCCTACTACTGTAGACTTTATAATGTAGACCGTGAACTACCTATTTAACCTCTTTCAAATGAGATATTTGCAAAGCACTTAGCACAACTAGCACATAGTAGGTGCTTAAATATGTGTTCCCTTCCCCTCTCTCTTTTCCTTTCTGAGGATCAGTTGGTTTTATTCTCTGTTAAATAAATGAATTTGATTAGTCAATCCTGGAACCCTCTTCTGGTTCCAATATTCAATAGCTCTTCACCTAAATTATTTGCCCTAGTTTGTGGATTGTAGAATGAACTGGTGACAATGAGTAGCCCTCAGGGCTCCTACTTTGGTGTTCTTGCCATGACACTGTTCTGTCTCTACTACTCTTGTATGAAAAATAGTGCTGGCAGCCTACAGACTTTCTAAACATAATCACATTAAGGTCAACTGAGGTGCCTAAAGACACCCTCATACTCACAAACTCAAAACTTCTCATACTTGACTGTACCTGATCCAATGGGAAGATACAGATGGAAAGTCGATAAAGAGCATCCAGTATTACTCAATGATGGCATTAGAAAATAATGTCCCAGCTACAGAAAATTTAAAACTTTCAAGTAGCAATTGAGAAAATACTAAGATACCAATTTTCATAAAAACATAATATATCACCAAAAAAGAGAACTTGATTCCAATAAACATTTAAACTCAAATCATTTCCTATAAATCAAGTAACCAATCATTGTCCCCATCTAAGATACATCTATATCAGCACTTTGCCATTAAATCAAGCTCTGAAATTCTATTACAAAAATGTATTGCTAAAATATAAAGGGAAAAACATACTTAGAGCTAGTCAATCTTACTGGATAGCATCCCCTTTGACTCTCTGTTAGTCCTCAGAGCTTCTTCTAGCTTTCCAACCCTCCTAGGCTATTTCTAACATGTCTTTTCGTCTCTTAGGTTCTGCTACCTTCCTCTACTTTCTTCATATATGACTTTATTGGAATATAGAATTATAGCATATGAATGTGGACCTAGAAAGGGAACTTAGATGCCATATTGTCCCAATCCAGCAAAGCTCAAAAGAGTTAAATAATTTGCTTAGGATCCCGTAGGTAGTATGTGACAGAGGCTGTGGTTCCAAATCCAACATTCTTTCCAGCACATTATGATTAAGATGTAATGGGATACTCTTGTCTCCATGGCCTAGGAAGTAAAGGGATAAACTACTAGATAGCTAATGGAGGACCCTCAAAGAATTTGAAATGACTATTTTTTCAGTTCTATAAGTTTAGCAATGAAAGAAATAATACTCCATTCCCTCTCAATTCTCAAAGCTTGAATGCTGTTCTTCAGGTTCTCCCACTGGTGAGGGGAAATGAGAATGGCTACAAGGAGAAAGGAGGCAGGATAAAGAATTAAAGTTAAAGAATTGGAGTCATGTAGGAGAAAGAGAATTATATCTAGAGCCATAGAACTGGGAAAGCTACCAAAACCAAGCCTTCTTTGGGAGGTGCCCTGGACCAATTTCATTTCTGAAAATGAAAGAGATGAGTAACTGCAAATAAGCTTCCCAGTCCTCATAACCTTGTCGAGAGTCTGCCCTGTCCACGGCTCTGCCAACCAGCCCAGTTACAGAGAGTCTAGTGCCATGGCGTCACTCTCTCACATCCCTGGCTCTGAAACAATCCAAATCTATCCTCATTTTCCTGACAACAGCTTGAGCTCTGCCTCCTAATCATCTCCGTCAGAGGGCTTTAGATTGGGTGGGAAAGGCCAGGCTCCAGAGACTGCCCCCTAGGCCCTCAGGGACCCCAGCTCAGCTAGGCCAGGACCTCATGGCCCTGTGACTGCTGACCCTCCCTGGTGCCCCTGCCCCACACAATCACCTCCTCTGACCTTAGTACTGGAAGGCATCAGATCTGATCAAGCTGAGCCTGATGTGTGATGAGAGAACAGACCAGAGCTGGTCAGCACAGAGGAGCCTGTGTTCTGGAAAGAGAGAAGACATAGCGAGAGTCTGGATGATACAGAGAGGTGTTCACCTAAGAACAAGTGACAGATCTATGCCAGGTGCTCAAAGACAAGAAGGAAATTGTATCAGAAGGATATGTGTGCATTCCCACATGTGCACATGGCCTGCTATTGGATTCATAAAAATTATCCACATGTAGCCAAGTGCGTCTGTGGATTCTATCATCAAACCCCACAATCTCAGAGCTGGAAGGGTTTTAGTGTTTGTTCAGTGTAGACAAATGGTTATCTATCCTCTTCTTGAATATTTCCAATGATGGGGAACTCACTATCATAGGAGGTGGCTTATTTTACCTTAGGACATCTCTAATTTGGGGGAAAGTCTTCCTTATATGGAGCCAAAGTTTGCCCCTACCCAAATATCATCAATTCATGGCTCCTAGTTCTGCTTTTAAGACAATTTAGAACAAGTCTATTTCCTCTTTCATGTAAAACTTTTCAAGTGTTTTAAGAAAACTATCATTTTCCTTCTACCTTCTACTCTACTTTCTGCAGATTAGCAAAGACCCTGATACACAGTAAGTGCTTAATAAATGTGGGTTGACCAATCAAATGACATTCCCCATTTCTTCATCCATTTTTTCAATTTATTTGATTACAAGACCCTTCACTATACTGATGACATTCATCTGAAAATGTTTTAGATGGTCAACATTCCTTCTTGAAAATGGCATCCAGACTGAACACAATACTCTAGACTATCCTGATCAGCATGAAAACACAATGGAAATATCAACTCCTTTTTTCTATGGTCAGTTTTTCATTCCAGACCAGTTATCCTCTATTACTGTTCCTTGCTCATTTGCCTATATTGTCCAGTTGGAATTACCTCACCCTTTGTCCCTGATTGCCCTTCATGGTCGACCTTCACAAATGGTTCCCATCCCATATATAATCTTCCCTTTTATGAACTTTTAAAACATTTATTTAAAGCATTTATTATTTATTAAGTACATTTCAAAATAAAAAATTACTGACTCTCCTATTACTCATTATCTAGAATCATCATGGCACTGTGGTGCTGCCTCTGGCATCAGAATTTGGGTTAAAATCTTAAATTCTCTTTATTCTGGGACCTGATTTCATCATCTATAAAATTAGAGGTATAAAATTAAATGATCTTTGAGGTCTTCAAATAGCTATAAATGGTCTACATAAGTATAGCTTCCAACCTTTTTTGAGTATTAGGACCCTTTCTTAATGTTAAAATAATTTCAGAAACCCCTATCCACTAAACATACATAAAGTAGTAGCGCCTTCACAATGTATTTGGTTGGATCTAAAAATGATAGTACTGGCGATATAAAGCACAAGCGTTCTTGAATTTCTTGCAATAGCTCCAAGGTCTCCATGTTGAGAATGAGTAACCTGCACTACTTCTCTACAAAAATATGGATCATGGAGAACTGACTAAATATAGTATTTATATCAGTGTTGTATATGAGAACCTCTTATATGGCCCCTATTGGCTATTCCCAGATCCATGGGATCATTCTTTCTCAGTCCACAGCTTATAAGCCCCCATTTCCTCTAAACCTGCTCTAAAAATAAGTCAAAATAAAAAACATTTAAAAGGAGAATGCAAGGAAAATACCAATGAGTCAGTCAGATCAAACAGCAAATCCTCTCAACAATCATTTTCTGAACTATCCTGCTGTGGTTCCGTGGCTGACTCTTCACTTTCCATCAGCAGCTCTGCTCAGTTTTGACATCATGCCTCCTCTAGGCTAAGCTCATCATTAGAAACCTCCACATCATTGCAGATTGACTCAGCTTTTGATACTCAGCACTTCCTTAGCACTCTCTCTGATTGGAGGGTGGAAGAGGGAACTCAGAATTTTCCAGCCAACTCTTCATTTTCCATCAGTAACTCACTTTGGTTTCAATTCCCTGAACACTTGTACTGGATGCTCCCTGTTGGGTCCCTTCTGCCCTTTTCAGCTTCCTTTTATGTTATCATCTTCTCCCACTAGATTGTAAGGAACTTGAGAATAGGGATAGTCTTCCTTTTTCTTATTTTTATTCTTATTTGTTATGTGCCTGGCACATAGTAGGTGCTAACCTAATAAATGTTTATTGGCTGACAAAATGACCCTACCTTCCAGAAGAAGAAGCACAGTTAGTTCCTGATCAACCATTTGGGACTTATTCTGCCCTCTCTACAAGACAATAGAATAACATATATCAAATTGTTCATAATAGGGTGTGAGGTTAACATAGCACTGGGTATCTGGAAACAGCACTGAAATTCAAAAAGTCTATGAGTCCCTTAGGAAAATACAAACATGCTTGAAGATAATGCATTAGTTTTTGTCAGTTAACGCAATGGGAAGGGAAAGGCTGAAAAGCTAATAATCAGGCCTTTCTAGAACTGGATACAAATTAAGGGACAGGGTTGAAGGAAGGGGTCTATAAAAAGAAATGTCAAAGTCAAATTTCACCTACTCATAATTTAGTCTGGATCTCATACCCCTAGCACAAACTCCTCTGGCCCCCAGTTGCTGCTTCTCTTCCTTAGAAACTGTCAATTCTCATTCATTTTCACAATTTCTTCAGTTGGGGGTGTCAGAAGGGTTGAAGAAAACTTGGGTTCAAAATTCTGCCTCTGGCACTGAAAAGCTGTGTTACCTGGGCAACAGACATCTCTGAGCCTCCATTTCTTCATTTTGTTAAAGGGGGTTAATGATAGCACCTGTGTCACAGATTTGTTCAGAAAAAGAGTGGTATGGTGTGGGAGAAAAGAATAAATTCATTCCTAGCCTGCCCAAACCTCCCCCATAGGCTTGTCCCCTTCCTGCCATTCACCCAGGGAGAGATCAGCAACCGCACCTTCCGACTGTCTGGCATTAAGAAGCATCAAGGCAATAATTGCTGGATCCAGAGGATTTATTAAATTGGATAAATCCTGACTGCAGCCTCCCCTTTAGGCTTTGAGTGGGGTGTGTGTGTGTGTGTGTGTGTGTGTGTGTGTGTATTTTCATAAGGGCTGCAGAATAAAATAATTGCATAATTAGTAAGGAATTTGTCACCTTTCAAGGGAGAGGCTTTTATTCCCTGCAGAACAATACTCCCTCCCCTGGGCTGCCTTTTAGTCTTTGTTGCTGTGATGAAAAGAAAAGGGAGGAGGTGAGACGGTAGGCAGAACCCCATAGATTCTCCTGGTGGTGCAGCCAACGTCTATTTCCCATTTTGAGTTGCTAGGGTCAAGTACCAGAAAAGGCAGCAAAAACTAGGAAATATTGACATTCACATCATTGTCTAATCTCTTTTGCCCATGAAACTCAGTGAGCTTCAATCAAACATTTATGAAATACCTACTGTGTGCCAGGCACTCAGCTGGGCACTGGGGATAACAAAAATGAAAAAAAAATCCTTCAAGGAGCTTCTTCTGTTGGATATAAAGACGAGGTTTTGTACAAAAGAAAAGAAAAGTGGACTAGTAAGAAACTCCATATTTTATAGTGTCTACCACACACACACACACACACACATACACACACAGCCCAATATACCCTTTCTAGAGGGATTGCTCAAAAGTTGGGAAGCTTCCAAGCATACTTAGAATAAGACCTTCTGACTTCCTTGCAGAGCAGCTACTATTACCTTTGAGGAGAGGTACCAGAATATTAGAACCGAGGATCAAGATTATACATAGTCCAGAGGTTGTCAATTTGTTTTGTGCCATAAGCCTCTTTGGCAGTCTGATGGATCCCAAAACCAGTTTGACAGGAACTAATAGCCTCAAAGCCAATGGTGAGTTAGGGGGATGCCAGGACTTCCCCTGGCAGAATGAGTAGATGAAAATAATTTGTCCCAACAGCCATCAAGGCAGCTGAAGCAAATGCAGTAGAGAGTTTAGAACTTGGTTAGACATCAGACACCAGTCATTCACAGCCCCCCAGGCCATTGAAAATTGTCTTGATTTTTGTCTTGCTACTGGATTTCAATGACTCTGGAAGAGAGAATGAGGCTGATGACTTTGTGCAACCCTGGTTCACTTAAATCCTATTCAAGCACAAGTCGAAACATCATCCTGTGATTCTGAAATAAAATTGTAAAAGAATTTTTAAAAATACAAATCCCCAGACCCCAAGGTAAGAAATTCTACCTGCCATGGTACGTGGGTCCCCATGTAAATGTGTGGCCTGACTAAGATCAGCTGTCTAAATTTCTGTTTTCTCACCACTTTTACCTGTCTTCCAGTTCTAGATCCTATGCTAATTAGATGTTGATGGGACATCCTAGTGGAGATGTTCTATAAACCTTCATATGTGGAGCTTAGAAGACAGGTCAGATGTAAAGATAGAAATCTGAAAGTTACCTACATGAAAGCCTTTCCCTCCTTTAAGATATCCTTCACACAGCTGCCAAATTGTTATTCCTTAAGCAAAGTGTGGACCAAGTCATTCCTCTGTTCAAAATGCCTCAGGGACTCTACTGCCTCTAGGGTTAAATGTGAATGTCTCGATTTGGCCCTTTACAATTTGGGTCCAACCCAATATATGCTAGTAATTTTTTTTTTTGCAAGTCAATCAGTGGTAAATATTTAACAACCAGTTCTCTGAAGCAAAAAGAAATGTAGACAAGCTTTTAAGTTTAAATTGCATTATTAACATTTTCTCCATTACTTTGTTAAATCTAGAAAACCAACAATAAATATAATCCCAATATATGACATTTGCTGATTTTTGAATTGTTATTAAATACTCATACTGAAAATTTAACAACCGGCTCTTAAGAGATAATAGGAGTGAGATCTAGCACACACCTGATTCCAACTTATCTTTCTAGACTAATTTCTAGTAACTTTTATTAATAAATTCAGTGTTCCAAATAACTTGCCATATTTACTGATAATTCCTCATGGATAATATTCTGTCTCCCTCCTGAGATACAACTCCACCTTATTTGTTAGTGGATTTGGACAATAAGTGAGAGTTAAGAATTAAGAGTAACTACAATTTGAGTGAATCAAAGGATGATAGAATGATGATGATGTTGATGATATCTATTCTTCATCTCTCTCCTGAGTTCCAGTCCTACACCTCCAGTTGCTTGCTGAATATTTCCACTGAGTTGTTCCAGTAGTTGTTCAACGTCAGCATATCCAAAAAGAACTCATTTCCATTTCTCCCAGACCAACACATCCTCTTATTTCAGTTGTGCATGTGTCAATGACATCATCATTCTTTTAATAACCCAGATTCATAAATATCTATGCCCCCAAAACTAGTGAGACCCCGTAACAGTCATACTTAGCTTTTTCACATTCATTTTCTATATCCAGTGAATCATCAATCTTTACCAACTCTACCTCCAAAATGTCTCTCATTTCTGGTCCCTTTTATATACTTACATCATTACTTCCTTAGTTCAGGCCCCTATCATCTCTCACCTATATTCAGCTATATAGTGATAATTGCTTAACAACTAGCACTTTAAAAAAAAACTAGCTTTTAGGTTTAATTTGCATTATTAACATTTTATCCATCATTTTCTTTAGTCTGGGCAATTAGCAATACATCAAGCCCCGATTTGGAGTGTTTGCTGATTTCCAAAGTATAAATGCTCATACTGAAAATTTCACAATCAGATGAGGAGCTAGTTGGAGCTGGTTCCAGCACACTCCCATCTAGATTATTGCAGTAGCCTCATAATGGGTCTGCTCTGTATCCAGGCTCTCCCTTCTCCAGTCCATCCTCCACCCAAATGCCAAATTGATATACCCAAAGCACAAATCTGACCATGGAACTTGCCTACTCAAAAAGTTCTAGTGATACTCCATGGCCTCTAAGGTAATATTGAATCTCTGCTGTTTGATATTTATTTCAAGCCCTTGACAACTGAACTCTGGCTTCTTCAGGGTGATTATATATTATATCCCCTCACATAGTCTCCATTGCAGTCTAACTTATTGACCTGTTCTTTCTCACACAGAACACCCCACATTCAGTATGAACCCATATCCTAGCTTGGAATGTTCTTGTTCTTCATCTCTTTCCTGAGGGTCTTTCAGTGTTTCCATCAAGCTCCATCTCCTCCTTCTTCAAGTTTTTTGTAACCCTCTAAATTACTGTCTATATTTTTAAAATGTCCTGTATTTATTTATTTTTTAAGGAAAGGGACTGTCTCACTTAAATATTGTAATCCCTATGCAAAGTGCCTGGAACAAAGAAGACAATAAATGTTCAGTTAATTGAATAAATGATTGCTAGATTATATTCATATAGCACTTTCTAGTTTATAAAGCCCTTCCTCAGGAAAATGCTGTGAGGAAAATAAATAGTAATATCCCTATTTTACAGATGAGGAAACTGAGGTCCACATAGGTAAAGTTCATAGTCACACTGGCTATAACTAGAGAATAGGGGAGCAGGGAGGTACTCAAATATGGGCCTTCTGATTCCAGCCAGGAGTATGACAATGTACTAGTATCATGAATTTAGAACTAAGAGATAAATTTCACTTATTTAGGGCTCAGGTCCTCTGACTCCAGCAATGATACTTTTTCCATTTTACTACATTGTCTCCCACAGGGCTGTTTGTCTGTAATTCTTGCCCAATGGTCCTAAACCTGCTTATTCCTTTGCCTTTCCTCCTCCCTCTACCATGGCACCAGGACCCCCTCCTTATCCTTGAGACCAGGAGGGGGACCCCCACCCCACTCAAGTTTCTGCTGGGTGTAGCTCAGGACTATTGTTTCAATGTGGGCACCACCTCCCCTTGTCCCAAAAGAATCCTTCATTCATCACTGTCACATTCCGGAGAGGGTTTTTATTTAACAACCAATTTATTTCCAATTTAACTAATCTGGGGCTGGAGCATCTCTCACACACACCAAAGACACTCGGGTTGCAAATAGACTTACACACCATCGCAGGATAATATAAACTCTCATTAAAGCAGCATCAGGAGAGAAGGAAGAAGAGAGAGACGCTGGGGAGATTGCAGGGTGTTAAAATATGCAAGTACCCAAGGTAAACAATTCCAGCTGGCCTCCAGCATGGCCAGAGTCCATGCCTTGGACTCTGGGCTCTTTAAATGCATTTATTCATCTTATTGCTTACCCTGCTGACCTTGCAATAGCAACAAAGACTTCATAAATGACTTGTGATCTCGTAATATGGTAGAGGAAGCGGGGCTACCAGGCAAGGAGGAGACCCCAAAGGGTCCATGGCTGGAAGAGACCTTAAAGATCATCTAATTCAAGTCTTATTTTACAGATGAGAAATAGGGGGCTTAGGAAGGTTAACACGGGTAGTAAGTAGCAGTAGTAGGTTTGAATACAAGTTCTTCAATTCTGGAGCCATTAATCTACTGTACCATGTTTCTTCTATAAGCAGCTAGGCAGTACATGGAATAAAGTACCAGGTCTCGGATTAGGGAGACCTAAATTCAAATCCAACCTCAGACATTTCCTAATTGCATGACCCTGGGCAAGTCACTTCTCCCTGTTTGCCTCAGTTTCCCCATCTGTAAAATGAACTGGAGAAGGAAATGGTAGACCCCTCCAGTGTTTGTGCCAAGAAAATCCCAAATGGTGTCATGAAGAATCAGATGCTATTGAAATGACAACATACTGCATCTAGGGAAAGGCAAAGTTGGAATTGACAAATAATTGAGTGAACATGGGCAAGTTCATTAATCTCTTTGAGCCTTTGTAAAATGGGGATAAAAATAGTATCTTCTTTCCAGAAGAAAGGTGAGGAGCAAAACAACAACAACATATTAAATAAAATACTTTGCACACCTTAAAGCATTATATAATTGAGAATCATTATTACGCCTGTCTAGCTACCATCCTGGTACCCCATTGTAGCTCCCCTTCCTCCACCCACTGGGAAGGTCATGTTGCAAAGCATGGATGTACTTGGGCCCAACAATGGCACCAGATAAGGAAAATCTGGCTGGATGAAAGGGACAGCTAATCACACTGCTGTAGCCCAGGACTGCTGAAGGAATCCATATTGATCCGCTGGCTGGATCAGATAGACAAGAAAGGATTTGCTTATACCCACAGTCTGGACAAGGAGCTGCTTGGTCCTCCTGGCCACTGCTAAATCCCGGGCTGGCTGGGGAGGAAGGGGCCCAGACCTCACCAGGAGCAAGACTTTATCTCCCTTTGTCTTCTGTACCCTAGGTCAGGAATGAACCGGGCAACCTCAAACCTCCAGTGAGCACTGCCTCTTGTTATTTGTCCTTCATTCTCAAAGAGAACCATGATATCAGGGAGGTGGTGCCAGGAAATGCAGGTGAATTGGATTTAAGTAAGGAAGGGTTGTGCAAGGTCCCCTGCCTCACTTTCCTCTCCAGAACCATCTGGGTCCAATGACAAGCCATAGATCAAGAGGATTAGGGATGCCCTGTGCAGCACTGCCACTGGGGTCTGGAGGAAGAAGCATAACCTACCTTTCTACAGCAAATGGAGTACCCATGTCAGGCGACAGATTGCAGCATCAATGAGATCTTGAACTTCCTTTGCAGGGAATCTGGTAGTAAGAATTTGAGAACACATAGTGGGGAAAGGCTCATTCTCAGGGTTGAATCCAGCTTGGTACTTTCCTCTCTCTGGAGGACTTGCCTCTTGGACAAATTACTATATTTCTGTAACACTCAGTTTTTTCACCTATAAAATGGGGCAGCACTACCTACTATACAAAATTGTTATAAGGCATAAGTGAAAGAACATATATAAAAATAGTTTATAAACCAAAAGTATCATGTAATTCTAAGTTATTTTTTTTATAGAAATATCATGGCATTGTGGATTGAGTAGTTGGACCTAAGTCAGGTAGCCTTCAATTCAACCCTTGCCTATAATATTTACTGGTTGTACAAGCGTAGGCAACTCGCTGAAGCTCTATGTGCCCTGGAACTCATTTCCTACGTCAAAGACAGTTTTTGTTAATATTTTTTATAGATGGAGCTCCCACACTGGGAATATTCACTCGAAGAAAGCATAGGTTTTTCCATATTTGATTATTAGTAGTTATCTAATTAATCAGTTTAGCCTTTGTTTGTTTGTTTTGATATAACTCAGCATGAAAAATAGTGCCAGATTGAGAAGCAAGAGATTTTGTTTTCATTCTTTCTGATCTAGGTTTTGCCACAACTTGCTTTGTGATTTTGGACAAATCCGTTCTCTCTGAGCATCTGTAAAAATGAGAGGATGAGACTAAATAATTAGGGAAGTATCTGACATGGCAGAAAGAGAGGTATGGAGTCAAAGGCCTTGGGTTCAAATCCCCCTTCTTTTATTTACTACTTAAAGACTTGGGCAGGTGACTGGACCTCTCCTGACTTCAGCTACCTTCCCTGTGAAATGAAGCTGTTCAATGAGCTACCTTCTAAGGTCCCTTCCAGGCCTGGAGATAGGATTCTATAATCCTAGGTATCCAGGTGGATAAATCATCATCATCATCCTTTAATTCCTAAGGGCCAACCCAATTCTATATCTGTTATCCAAAGATCCTTTGGTCCTGTCTATTCCATAAGACTATGAGCTGGAGCTATGGCTCAGAAAGTTGGCATGGCGTTTGAGATTTATGCCCTTCCCCAGCCATGGCGCACAGGTCTGCCAAGAGACCTTTAAATTATACCTTCTAAACTCTTCTTAACTAGCCCTCTTCCCAGCTACCTCAGAGGGAGAGTTAGTTTATTTTAAACAAATACTACTGGGTTATTAGGAACATATTTATACAAATTTCAGAGCTGTCAGGAGAGTAGCAGAGTTCCAAAAAAAGTTGCCGCAACCAGAAAGCAGCAGAATATAAAGGAAAAAGCACAGGAGTCAGCTAGATGATACAGTAGTTAGAATTTGAATCTGGATACAGGGAGTCCTAAGTTAAAATCTGGTCTCAGATACTAAGCAAATCATCCTAAGCGAGTCACTTAACCCTGCTTGCCTCAGTTTACTCATCTGTAAAATGAACTGGATAAGGAATTGGCAAACCATTCCAGTATCTCTATCAAGAAAATCCCATGGAGTCACAAAGAGTTGGACATGACTGAGTCAAACTGATTGAAATCAAAAGATTGAAATTCAAGTCTGGTTTTGCTGCTTCTATCTCTGTAACATCCAAGTCACTTATCATGTTTGGGGCTCAGATTTTCATCTATCAAAATCAGGGGTTCTAAGATACCTTCAGCTACAAGTCTATGGACACAAACCCAACTGGCTGATCAGTTCTGTTGAGTTCCTAAGATCGTCACCAGTCCTTGGCAGGCACCATTGACTTTCCTTTTAAATTCAGAAGTACCATAATTTTATACCTTTCACATATACCTCTTGCTCAGGAAAAGTCACCTAGAGGCCCTGCTGATCACATTCAAAAAGGGCAATAAAAGCAAATCATTTTTGCTGAAGATACAGCTAAAGCCAGGGAAAAGGACACAAGTTGTCATAGTCTCAAAAGGGCTCTCTTTGAAAAAAAGACACAGAAGGGTACTGACTATATTTGAAAGATGCTGGGTATGGAAAACCTTAGTTTCTGGTGGAGGGGTGAGAGAGAACAATAAAAGCTCTCTTTGTAAGGGGAAAAGGAGGTTTAGAGAGCAAGGGACTAAGGGGAAGAAGCGATCTTCTCCTTCCCTACCCCTGAATTCCTCTACTGGCCAGAAGTATTTGATCTTTTACTCTTGTTTGGATCTTGCATCCCTGGTAACCTGAACAAGTTTCCATGGCAATCGCTGAGCAATACAACTTGATGATTTATGCAGTTACACACAGGGTGGGGAGCAAGCACAGCCCCACAGAATAGGCAAGAAATCCCATCCTCTTCTTCTCCCTGCTCTTCTTCCTTTTTAATCTATTCTCCTCCATGACCTAGAGATAGTAAGTGTAGAAAAAGGCAGATTCTACTGGCTGAAATCCTGTGAGCCATTTGTGCCCAAAAGTTCTCTCTTTTCTCATTTTTGGCCCCAGGAAGTGTCCGAAGATTGGCCTGATCTGCAAGTGGAATCCGACACACTCAAGGACCTCTCCCCACCACCACCACTGCCAAGGGAGTTTGTTTTTTTGTTTTTGGTACAATGTGCAGCGAGAATTAAAGAGAACGGGAGGGGGGACAAAAGGAGATATCTTTCCTTAGTTCCCTATTCCCTCCCCAGATTCCTAATCATTTCCCATCTGACACTTTCTTAAGCTAGGACAGCTGTCTAATTACCTAAGAGGCAAGAGCCAATGGCAAAGAAAGTGAAAGAAAGGAATAATGACAATGATCTTGTGCACATGTACACAGTATACAACAAAGCACTTTCACACCCATGATTTCATTTTCTCCACCCTGTCAGCATTCAAAGTCCAGATTCAACCTGAAGCCAATCAGCCATATCTGCCTTCAACCTGTTCCTTCCTCTCTACCACAGTAGCTTCTCATCCCTCACCTCCTCCTCAAAGCCTTTCCTTAAAAATCCATTTGATCCTGATGATTCTTTTACTATATCCCCTTAGCCCTTATGCAGAAATCCTGGCTTGATTTACTGCCTTGGAAAGAACATTTTTTCTTTTTTTAAACAGTACATTATTTTTTCCAATTACACATAAAGACAAATTTAACATTTATTAGTCGAAAAAATTTTGAGTTCCAAATTTTCTCCTTTTCTCACTCCCCTCCTTTTTCCCTAAGATGGTAAGCAATTTAATATAGGTTACATATGTGCAATCATGTAAAACATATTTCCATATTAGTCATATTGTGAAAAAAGAAACAGACCAAAAGAAAGTCATGAAAAAAATTTTAAAAGTGAAAATAGTATGTTTTGATGGACATTCAGGCACCATCCGTTCTTTTGGAAAGAATACTGTATTTTCATTGTAGTTTTGGCTCTCTATGATCTCAGATTTCTTATCTCCTCTCTTTAGCTTCCTCAGCTTTTCTTCATCTGTAAAATGGGAGCAAGGAGCATGAGTTTGAATAAGATTCAGGTTGAATGTTAACCTTCTGTATCAGAGACTCCTTTGGCAGTCTGGTAAAATCCATGGAATATTTTTCAAAAAAAAATTTAAGTGCACAAAATAGAATACCTTGGATTATAGAGGAAATAAATTCTATTGAAAATATAGTTATCAATGTTTTTTAAAAAAATCATGTTCATAGACCTTAAGTTAAAAACCCCTACTCTAAAGTCATAAAAACACAGGATTTTATAGTTAGAAGATACCATCCACTGACTAGTAGCCAATGGCCATCAAGTCCAAATTGTACTCTGAAGAAATTTCCCCTTATAACATGTGACAATCCAGGCTCTCTTTGACTTCTCATAAAACAGAACCCCTTACCTATCAAGGCAGCCCATACTAATTTTCTGTTGTTTTCTCAGCTGTGTTCAGCTCTTCATAATCCTTCTTTTTCTTGAGAGAGATACTGGAGTGATTTGCCATTTTCCTTTTCCAGATTATTTTACAGATGAGGAAACTGAGGCAAACAGGTTTAAGTGAGTTCAGCTAATAAGTGTCTGAGGTTTTATTCGAACTCATAGAGATGAATCTTCCTGACTCCTGACCAGGCACAAAATCTGTGCTAACTAGTTACCCATTTTTGTTAAATAAGTGTTTCACATCCCTACCCTCAAATAGCACTACAGGAAGTTAAAGGATTGCCAGAAACTTGAACCGTGAGAAATAATAAAGCACGCTTATTTTTCACATTTTTGAGTCATTTTTTTAGGCATGTACAACACTTTGTGACCCCATTTGAGATCTTCTTGGCAAAGATACTGGAATGCTTTGCCATTTCCTTCTCCAGCCCATTTTATAGATGAGAAAACTGAGGCAGAAAGGGCTAAGTGGCTTGCCCAAGGTCAAACAACAAGTGTCTAAAGCCATACTTGAACTCAGGAAGATGAGCCCAGCCTTCTATATGCTATGGTGCCACCTAGCTGCCTCAGAAAGATTCCACTTTGGAACGATTCTAATTGTTCAAAAGACTTATTTCAGGCTTTGGTGCCTTCCTTCCTTTCTTTTCTTCCTTTCCTTTTTTCTTTTCTTTCTTTCTTTCTTTCTTTCTTTCCTTCCATCCCTTTCTTTCTTTCCTTCCATCCCTTTCTTTCCTTCCTTCCCTTTCTTTGTTTCTTCCTTCCTTCCTTTTTCTTTCTTTCTTTCTTTCTTTCTTTCTTTCTTTCTTTCTTTCTTTCTTTCTTTCTTTCTTTCTTTCTTTCTTTCTTTCTTTCTTTTCTTCCTTCCAATTTCCACCCCATTGATCTGCTTTCTGGGACCAAATAGAGCAGGCCCCAGCAAAGAAATGGCCCTTACCTTATGATTGATGGGAACCATATGTGAGTGTGACTTCTGAATTTAATTGTTAGATTGACTGTTATACATAAGATGACTACAGTCCTGTAATCAAGTAAATTTTCTTAGGGTGGAAATCTGAGCCATGAGGCAATCAATCTGTCTGAAGCCTTACAAGCATAGAAGTCATGGTGGGTAAAAGCATTGGCTGCTGAAGGTGAACATTAAATGTTAAGATGAACTAACAGGTAAAAAGAGTCAGGGATTGAGGAGCCTTTTACCAGTTTTGCTCCCAAAACATGATAGTAGAACCATGTGCTAGCCAGGCCAGATGGAGGCTAGATAAAAGATTATTTCAGAATCTTGTGCTAGCTACTAATGGCTACATTGGGATTATCTCAAGGTAGATTATGTGTTCTACAATTCAAATCTATTTCTTCCTCTGGGCCTGGTACAATGATCTTTCCATAGTAAGTGCTTAATAAATGTTTTTGAATGAATGCCTTTTTTCTCTCAGAGATCATTCCAGAGCTACCATCTTGGGATTTACTTCCAATTTCCTTTCTCACTCCGATATGCTATATTCACAAGTCAAATCTTGCCATCTCTACTCCTAAATAATCTCTCACAGCCGACAACCACTCTCACAACCACTTCTCTCTACTCATGAAGCTACCCAAAGCTTTCATCTAAATTATTGCAACAGTTTCCTAATTAGTGTCCCTGACTCAAATCTCTCACTACTCCAACCATCCTTCAAACTGCTATCAGAGTAATTTCCCTTAAGCAAATATCTGACTATGCAATTCCCCTACTCAATCAATTCCAGTAATTTCCTATTACCTCTAGGACATAATCTAAACATCTCTCTAACTTTTAGTAGGAGTATTCATTCAGACAGATAAGAGAAGAACCAGGAGAACTAGGTCACAAAAATCCAAAGATAAGAGAAAATCTGAGTGGAAAGGATGGTCTGTAATGACAAATACTCCAACATTGGGCCCCAACCTATCTTTCCAACCTTAGTGGATGTTATTTTCCCTCCCATAGGCTGGCCTTGTCTCTGTCCCTTGCACACTCTCTGTGCCTTTGCACAAGCAGTCCCCTATCCCTGGGACACACTCCCTCCTTGCCTGGAATGGATTTCCTCCTTGCCCCTATGTCAGAGTCCCCCCTTACAAAGTGATGCAAAGTGAAATAAAGCAGAACCAAGAAAACAATATATACAGTGACTACATTAATAAAAATGAAAGACCAATAATAATGAAATAATTTTGTCTGACTATTGTTTCCCCCATTAAACTGTGAGCTCCTTGAGAGTAGATTTTTAAAATTTTTATCCCTGGTACTTAACACACATAGTAGATGCTTAGTAACAAAAACCTGTTGATTGATTAAATACTATAAGGTTATAATAACTAAGGGAGGACCCAAAGGACTACCAGAAGGCATTTCCTTTCTTTGGGGAGTTGTGATGCTATGAGTGTTCAACACTGCATGACATTGTAGACTTTACTATGTATTAGTTAATTTTGTTTAGCTCTTTTTCCTTCTTTTAAAAATCTTTGTTATAAGGGATCGCTCTCATGGAAGGGGCAGGGTGGGGTGTTAGAGAAAGATACATTGGGAACTATAGGTAATGTAAAAACAAAAAAAATTAGGTCTTTAAAAAGAAGGAGAAGCAGGAAGAAGATGGGGGCAAAGGAAAAAGAAGAGAAGGAGGATAAAAGTAAGGAGAAGAAAGAGGAGGAAGAAGAGGAGGAGGGGAAAAAGAAGAAAAAGGAGGAGGAGGAAGAGAAGGGAGAAGGAGGAAGAGGAAGAAGAAGAAGGAAGAAGGAGGAGGAGAAAAATGTGATTAGTACAAAGAAAGTAAAATGATTTTTTTTTCTCCCAGGAGAAAGGATTCATTAATAACTGGGGAGGGTAGCATGAAGGTCTACAAGAAAAGGATGGCATTTAAGCCCCAAATTGAACAGTTATATTTAATCCTTTGATTTTTCTCCTTCTCAGCCAGTTCTTCCCTAAAACCTCTCTCCTTAGATACACATTAACCTCTCTAGAAAAAAGGAAGAGAAAACTATTTTTCAACCTCACAATAGCTCATATATTACTCCCATTTTATAGATGAGGAAATGGGTTTGGAGAGAGGTTTATATGACTTACCCAGAGTAATCTGGCTAGTATGTGCCTGACTCATAATTCAAACCCAGCTCTTCCCGTCTCCAAGAGGAGGAAACACCTTCCAATGTATTATTATATATTGTGCTATATTCAATAGAAACGGTCTCCCTAGGAGGGGAAAAGTGGGATCCCAAAGAGATACAACCAGCTTTTGCACCCTGAAAGCTACCTCCAAGACGCTGCCAGGGAAAGGTGGAGCCCTGTTTCCACGGTTTCCTGGGAGGCAGGTGGCAAGCAGATCTGAGCAGCAGGATTGTCTCGTTTGCCTGGTTGTTATGGAGAGATCCGACACACAGGCAATCAGACCCCTTAGTTCACCTGTGAGAGGAAGAGAGAGAGAGACAAGTGTAATAGCGGAGAGAGAACAGATATTCGGTGTCACTCGGCTCCCATTATACTCACATAATGAGCAGTGCCTGACAGCCATTCAGGCTTGCTCGGCAGGTGAGGAGGGGGCTCTCTCACACCCCGTGCCAGGGAAACACAGGGCACGGATGGGAAGCTGCGATTTCACTCCCACCTCCCTCCTCAGCCCCCAGACTGATTCCAGCCTCTCTCTGCTCACCGGTTCTCAGGTCCCCTCACTCTGGTGCCCCCCAAAAGTCAGGGAGTAGAAAAGACAGCCAGGTGGGAAGGAAGTCTCTCAGGAAACACAGACAGGAAATATCAATCAGTCAGTCAACTAGTACCTACAATGAGCTAAGGACTACACGAGGCACTGGACAAAAGTGAAAGTCCCTGTGCTGGGGAGCTTGTGTTCTATTGAGGGAAACACACACACGTACAGATACACCTGTATCTTACATATATGTGCACATGTATGCACACATATACAGAATATACACAAAACTGATATAAGGTCATTTGGATGGAGAAGAACAAGAGCAACTGGGAGTTCCATGGAAAGGTTTCACGTAGAAGGCAGCACTCTAATTGAGCTTTGAAGAAAAGTGGAAGCTGACATAGGTAAAAAAGAGGAGAAAGCACATTCCAAGTTTGGAGGGATAGCCAAGGCTTAAACATGGAAATGGAAGAGGGAGAGCCCTAGGTAAGCAAAGAAGGCCTAGTTTACCTAAATAATAGAGCTTGGGAAGGAAAGTAATATATAATTAGATTGTAAAGGTAACGTGGGAAGGGCTTAAATGCCAAAGCTCTGATTTCAAAGGCAATAGAGAACCACTGTAGTTAATTGACTAGGTGACTAACATGGTAATACCGACACTTTAGGAGAATCAATTTGGCAGCTGTTGTAAGGACACCACTTCAGGGGCTGTCGCAGTGTTTCCTCAGGTAAATGAATGGGACCTGGAAAGTAGCTGGCTCAATCAATCAAATCAACCAACTAGTATTTACTGGGTAACAATTACATGTAAGGCACTCTGCTAAGGGGAATGAGGGAGGTTAAGATTGTTACTGTTTCTCTGCAGAAAAGGCATGCTAATGGCTTACATTTCATGGTGCTCTACTCAGACATGAAAAATAATGGGTACATTCCTGGATTTCAAATACTTTAGTTCAAATCTGTACTCTGGCTCTTACTAACTGGGTTGACCAGAGGCAAGTAATGTAAATTAACTTCCCCTCTCATAAGACAAATGCCTAAAATTTATCTTCTAAATATTGCTGACAAAAATCACAACTCCTTGATATTTTATCATATAAAATGTTACACAACTAGTTGCAAAGCATCGTTGTTTGTGAGTATAAACCTCATCTCTCTTTATTTTCCTAATACATAAACAATAAATGTTATGTGTTCCAGGCCCGATGAATAAGCAGAATAGTGTGTTCAAAGGAAACAATCATTTATTTAGCACCTACTATCAGGCACTATACTAAGCATTTTTACAAATATTATCTCATTTGAAATCTAGTCTTCTTAACTTCAGGTTCAATGTTCTATTCATTGTACCACCCGAGTTGCCTCTAAGAAGATCACTGGATTAACAGCCACAAAGTCCTCTCCCACTTCAATGACTTAATGGCTGCATGCTGCTTTTTTTGTTGTTGAACTAATAAAATTGTAAACAATATAAATGAATCATAAAATTATAAAGATCAAGCATGACTCAAATGAACAAATATGAGAGAATACCTTAAGCCCTAATATATCTTCAAGGAGGTTGGATGCCTCCAACATCCTCTTCTACGCCCCATTTAAGGTTTTCTTGATAAAAACTGGAATTGTCTGCCTTTTCCAATTCATTTTTACAGATGAAGCAACTGAGGCAAACAGGTTTTAACTGCCTCATTTTTACAGATGAGGCAACTGAGGCTAACAGGTTTTAACTGTCTGGTTTTTACAGATGAGACAATTGAAGCTAACATATTTTAACTCATTTTTATAGATGAGGCAATTGAGACTAACAGGTTTTAACTCTCATTTTTACTGATGAGGCAACGGAGGATAACAGGATTTAACTGTCTCGTTTTTACAGATGAGACAACTGAGGCTAACAGGATTTAACTGTCTAGTTTTTACAGATGAGACAACTGAAACTAACAGATTTTAACTCATTTTTACAGATGAGGCAACTGAGGCTAACAGGTTTTAACTCTCATTTTTACAGATGAGGCAACTGAGGCTAACATGTTTTAACTCATTTTTACAGATGAGACAACTGAGGCTAACAGGTTTTAACTCTCATTTTTACAGATGAGACAACTGAGGCTAACAGGTTTTAACTGTCTAGAATCACATAGCTACTAAGTGTCTTGAGGCCAGATTTGAATTTAGGAAGATGTGTTCATGACTTCAGGTAGGATAATCTGTCCACTGCGCCACTGAACTGCTGAAATAGTTGCAAGACTTTGGGGAAATTACTTTAGCTCTGGAAGAGGGGAGGTCCATGTCCTCCTCTATAAAAGAAAGGTTTCAAAGAGATGACCTTTAAGGTCCCTTTCAGCTCTGTGATTCTATGAGTCTGTATAAGGTCAGGAGAGAGAGTCAAGCTTAGATAGGATTACTGCACTTACTTAGTCAAGGAAGAACTCCAAGTCTTGGGAGGAGAACAAAGTGAATGCGAGAACAGTAACAGCAGCAGCAGCCACTGACTCCAGACCTCACCTGTGTTCCTGCTAGGACTCTAATCTGGTTAGGCAGAGGCCAGAGGGAGTACTGATCTCAGATAGTACAGCACAGGCGTTTGTTTCATTTGTTTTTCTCTCTTCCTTCTAGGCTTATTTCAATCTCAGTTCCAAGACTAGAGTTCCCAGGAAGAGAGCATCGCTCTGGAGTGCCGACACAATTCTTCCCCCCAGCAGATCTTCCTAGATGCCCGCAGGTTGCAAAATAAAGCAAAACTATCCATTCTTTAATTGTTTTCCTTTTTTCCCGGGGGTGTCATAAACCAGCTTGGCAGCTAATGTACACAGCTCCTTCTCCCTTGTTTCTGCCAGTTGTTTGGCTGCAGGCAGGCCCCACCCTTCCCCTCACAATCAGGGAGACACAAACAGAGGTCCCTGGGAGCATGGGATCCAAAGTAGGGAGAGATTTTATATTGCTGAAATTGCCTCTTACCCACTCTTGGGTTTTATTTCTCTTGATGGGTTCTCTGACCACTGGAGCCAAATGGAGAGCTCCTGGGACCATATCTGGTACAGATTCAGCCCAGGAGGTAGAATCAGTCAGAAGTTCATTTGCAGAGGGCTCATAATTCAACTAAACCAGTTCAGATTGAGGTGAGAAGGATAAGAATGAGAGTTTGGAGAGAAGAGAGGTACTACAGAGAGAGAAAAAAAAAAAAACGGAGGCTTAGGAGACATCTCAGTGATTTGGGGACATTAAATGAGTTTTATTCAAATGAGATGCAAATACCATGCAAATGAGTGGTTGTTACTTTTGAAACAGCGGCTCGAGCCATTTGGGTAAAAGAATGATAGTTAATCTCAAAACCAGGAAAACATCTAGAAGGGAATAAACCCACTGGGATGCTTTGGTAAAATTTAGGGATTGTCCAGTCTTTTCCATCCATGGATCTTTCTCTGCCCACCTCTCTACCTTCCTCCAATTCATTATCTCCTTCCCCCAACACAAACAAATGCAGCTCAGTGTCTCTGCTTTGGTATACTTCTGCCTGACTCCCTTCTCCCTAGCATAGATCCATGCTTTTCCTACTATCTCATCTCCTTAGTCTTCAGAGAAGGGCATGGAAGCTTATGAAACTCTTCATATGATCTTTCTGACTGTTTGCAGTGACTAGAATTTAGAGAAAAGACAGAGAGAGAGAGACAGACAGAGAGAGAGACAGAGAGAGAGAGGGAGAGAGAGAGAGAGACAGAGACAGAGAGAGACAGAGAGAGAGAGAGACAGAGACAGAGAGAGAGACAGAGAGAGAGAGAGAGAGACAGAGAGACAGAGAGAGAGAGAGACAGAGACAGAGAGAGAGACAGAGAGAGAGAGAGAGAGAGAGAGACAGAGACAGAGAGAGAGACAGAGAGAGAGAGAGAGAGAGAGAGAGAGAGAGAGAGAGAGAGAGAGAGAGAGAGAGAGAGAGAGAGAGAGAGAGAGAGAGAGACAGAGAGAGAGAGAGAATTAGTTGGGAAAAAACAATGGAACAGAGGAAGTCAGAGAAAGGCATAGAAAAATCAGTGTGCAGTGGATGGCTCTTACCAGTTTAACATCCAGAGCCCAGGATCCAAAATGATGGGATGATTTGCCTGAAACTTTCACTGGGTCTAGTTTCCAAAGGTTGATTCTTCTCTCCTTGCTAAATGATCATCCTTGGAAGCATTTGTCTTCCTAGGTGGTCTGGGGTTTTTTGATTATTGTTATTGTTTTAAGGACTGGGTCTCCCTATCTCCCCCCAGGGTGGAATTAAACTCAAGGACAAATCCTCCTACTGATCAGTAGGAGACCTTTAACTTCCTCTGTTTCTGACGAGGGTTGATTCACCTCCTTAGCCAAATGTTCTGGGTCTCCGCATGTGAATGCCAAACTTAGTGAGTTCCCTTGTTCCCTATTTCTCAGAACTCCCAGCCGGAGGAATATCCCAGGGATGCTGAGACCCAGCATCCCTGTTAGCCAGAAAGCAAGCGTGCCTGCTTATACCTGCATGGACTGTGGTTTTAAGGACGCCAGTGCCCAGATATCACAGGGAGTCCTTCAGGAGGTTGGGTGAAGGGATGTCACTGAGAAAATGTTCCTTACCGCATGTAGAAAGGGAGCACAAGGCACTGGAG
Source organism: Sarcophilus harrisii (assembly GCF_902635505.1). NCBI lineage: Eukaryota > Metazoa > Chordata > Mammalia > Dasyuromorphia > Dasyuridae > Sarcophilus > Sarcophilus harrisii. The sequence continues at coordinate 494,158,593 of NC_045428.1, forward strand.
ATATTCTAAAAGGCCTCCAGAGGGCGCAGGGGGGCTGGCTGAGTTCCATAAGGAAAAATGACCGAGGAAAAGAAGCCCAAGTGTTGTAGGCTGCTGGTTTATCCCTGAATCCTGAAGAACTTCAGATAGGAAACACAGTTGAGATCAGGGCTTCCCCACCTCCCCAGCCTCAGATTACCCACAGTTCCTAGAATCATGGAATCTCAGGGATGGAACAAACCTAAATACTCACCTGATCCATCTCCTACAAAGAATGCATCCCAACACATGTATTTCCAGAAAGTTCTCCCCTGTCACCAGTTACATACCTTCAGTAACAAGAATCTCATTACCTATGAAAACAGTCCATTTCTTTGTTGAAAAACTACAATTCTTGGAAAGTCTTCCCTTATATTGAGCCAAAATCTACCTCCCTGTTGATCTGAATTCTCCCCCTTTGAGGAAAATGGAATAAGCTCCATTTCTAGACTTAAGGAATTTGCACTAGCATATCACACAAATATATCCACATTCAGCTCATTTCTCCTTGATCCCATACCCATGGATAATTGATTAACTAAAAGCAAAAACCAAATATATTTTAAATCTTTTAACATTATAAATAAACATTGTTTGTGAGGGGGGATTCCCCCAACCCTCTCTCCACCCCCTATACTACCTAGTCTCTGTACCTAAGTGGATACCAGAAAGTTATTTAACTTTTCTCAGTATCCTATTGTAGGTAACAACCCACCACAAAGCACAGAATATTGACTTAATTGCTCTGACTCTGTAAGTTGGAGGGAGACCAATTTATAAAGCTCTTTATCTTACTTCTGGTCTTATTATTATTTATAGGATCATAGATCTAGAGCTGGAAGGGACCTTAGAGGTTATTTTACAAATTCAATTAGATTCAACAAGTACTTATTAAATGCCTACCATGAACAAAGCATTATGCTAGGCACTACGGATACAAAGATAAGAAAAGAAATGGTCCCTGCTTCCAGGAAACCACTAGTAAGGGAACTCCAATGTAGTTAAACAAAACATGAGGTAAATCAAGTGAGGAGAAAGTTCTTACAGCTGGGAAAGAATAAAGCAAAGTCTCATAGAAGTGCAATCTTGGAAAAAGTTAAGATATTCTGGAAATCATGGAATTCCATGCATAATAGAAGCTTCTCAGACTCTACTAAGGCAAAAGATGGAATGTTCATTCAGGAACTAGTGAGTAGGCCCTTTTTGCTCACACATGGGAATATGGGAATAAAAGTAGTGTAAAATAAGTCTGGAAAAGTAGTTTAGAATCAGAACAAAAAGGGCCTTGAATACTAGATCTAGGAGTTTGTATTTTACACTAGATAGTAATAGGAACCACTAAAGTTTTTAATGACATGACCTAAAGTTTAGAAATGTTACCTTATCAGGGAAGGGAGGGACTAGACAAAGAAAAAGTCAAGGAGACAAATTACAGGATATCAGTTATAATAGTCCAGATGAGCAGTAATGAATCCTGGAAATAGGATGGTGAAAGTGTAAGCTTGGTAAGACTCAACAACTGTTAGATATGGTGGATGAGGGAGAGAGAAGACTCAAAAATGACTCCAGGCTTTGACCCTGAGTGATAAATATAGTGGATAATAGTATTATAGAGGTAAGGAAATAGAAGAAAAAAGTTTAGTGGAAACCATCTTGTTTAGAAGATGTAAGATTTGAGGTACCAACAAGCCATCAGATGGCACTATTTAGCATGCAGTTGGTGATACGGGACTGATGTGGAGTGGAGGGACACAGATTGAGGAAACAGGTCTGAGCCATGAGGCAAATTCAGGTCTTCTAATCCCAAATCAATGGTTGTTTCCACTATTGGAAGACTGTGCAGGCTACTTTATTGTTTCCCTTCTCAGCCTTTCCTACCAGCTGTGGGACTGTTGGTCTAGCCCAAGAGAAAAGCAGCCTGAGCATGATAAGAGAAAAGGTGAACTCACAGAAACTTTATGCAGATTCACTGTTCGTTCAAGTATGGCACAGGATCACCAGCCGTGTAAATGTAAGTTATTATTACTCCTAACAAAATGTCTTTTCTTGGTTTCATTATCTTCCTTTTCTCATTCTTTCCAATGAAGTTCAGTTCAGATAGGAATTTCCTTAGGAAAAGTCACTATTCTTCTATTAATCATTTATACTTAAGGACTTATATTGCACAGGTGTATAATATAACTTTGGGTGGTTGAATAAAAGTGGCTTGTTGATTAAAAGAAACTTGTATGTTCTGAGGGCTCACTGGAAGCATCCTTGTTACAATTCCAGTGGCAGGCAGGGCACCAGGGATGCTTTATACCTCATTCTGTTCCTGTGTGATTTCAAGCATCATTGGTTGTTATTTTTGTTGTTGTTTTCTCTGTGTGAGCATATGACCTCTATAACAGGGAGCCTTGAAAGGCCGTCTCCATGAATGCTTATCTTACTTTATAACCAGTTCTTCTACACATACATCACCACAGGCAGAGAAAGACACTTAATTAATATGTATGGCAATGATGATGACCATCTGTTAAATGGGGATAGTAATACCTGCCTTACCAACCTCACAGGGCTGTTTTGAGGAATAAATGAGATAATGGATATGACAGACGAGTTGGAAAGGATGTGTTACAAATGGATAGGAGAAGGGAATAATGATGATGAAGAATCCAGGAAGCATCAGCCATACCAACACAATAGAGGCAGCTGTGTGTGATGGAGAGAAAACACTGGCTTGGGAGTTTGGAGAGCAGATGAAATTTAAAAATAATAATAGTCTGTATTTATATAGCACTTTAAGGTTTCTAATATACTTTACATTCATTAACTCATTTGATCCTTACAACGACCCTGTGATGTATATGCTATTATCATTCCCATTTTTAATTGAGGAAACTGAGGCTGGAAGATATTAAGTAACTCTCCCAGAGTCAAAGAGCTAGAAATTATACAAGACAGGTTTTGAATTCAGGTCTTCCATACCCAAAGAATTATAAAGTTGGGTATATCTTTTGACCTAGGAATACCACAATTAGGGCTGTTTCCAAGATGATCAGTGAAAAAGCTAAAGAACCTAAATGTTCTAAAAATATTCACAGCAGCTTTCTTTATGGTGGCCAAAAACTGAAAAATGAGGGGATGCCCATTATTTAGAGAATGCTAAACAAGTTCTGATATGTGATTGTGATAGAATATTATTGTGCTGGAAGAAATGATAAGCTGGTTATTTTAGAAAAACATGCAAAGACTTGCATGAAATAATGAAGAATGAAATGAGCAGAACCAAGAGAACATTGTATATAGTAACAACAATAGTATTTTAAGAACATCTGTGAATAACTAAGTTATTCTGAAAATACTCAAAGATCAACGTTTTGGTCATGTATACTTATTGTGTATCTAATTTATATTTTAATATATTTAACATCTACTGGTCATCCTGCCATCTAGGGGAGGGGGTGTGGGGGGGTAAGAGGTGAAGAATTGGAACAAGAGGTTTGGCAATTGTTAATTCTGTAAAGTTACCCATGCATATATCCTGTAAATAAAAGGCTATTAAAAAAATACTCAAAGATCTATGAAGAAAGGTACTGTTTACCTCCAGAGAAAGATAAATAGAAATAGGCATAATATGGTTTTACATATGTGTGTGAGTGTGTGTATCTGTGTCAAATGGTGGAGAGGGAGATAGGGAGATAGTTTGGAAGTTAAAATGTAATCCAAAAAATTAAATTAAAAAAAATTCAGATCTTCTGGACTCCTAGTCCAACATTCTTTCCAATGCATCACAGGTGTCAAATAGACCTCCATGGACAACAGTCTCAAGTGTGAACAGAATCAGAGAAAAATGTAATTGGAAAATATTTAACAAAACAAATAAAAATACAATAGAACACAGACAATGTTACTATGTGGCTTTTTAAGTCAATGTGTGATCTACAGAGATTCTTATAATATATGATTCAATGGTCCCATTTCTATTTAAGTTTAACACCATTGCCTAATAACCACAATCCCTCTAACTACATAAATCTAAGTTGTTATTCATCCTGACTTTGCTGGGTGATCTTGGGTGCGTCGTTTCCTTTCTCTGTGTCTTATTTTTCCTCTTCTGTCAAATGAGGGGTTAAACTAGGTGACTTCTAAGTCTCTTTCTTTCCTAAGATTACTGTGAGTGCAGAATTCTGAAGTCCTGACATCTAATAAGGCTGCTTGGGAGTGTGAGAAAATGTTGTCTTTTCCTAAGGGAAAGGCTTAGGAAACTTTAGGAATCAATCCATCAATTAACAAGCAAGTATTAAATATTTCCTAAGTTCCAGGTATCGTGCACAAAGCGTGACTCCTGGAAACTAGTGAGGCTGGAGCTATTGCTATTCCTCTATGCAAATGTGGGTCTTAAGAGTCTGCTACAGTGCAATTAGTTAATAGTAGTGAGGAGGAAGGGCTTTCAGAACACAGGTGCATTGTGAAGCAATTAACACAATCCTGTAAAGAAATGAGAGTCTTACATGCACCTGAGCCTAGAGTAGACAGAACTGGGAATTCCCTCCTCCTGAACCAGGTGCCCAGGAAAAAAAGAAAGCTGAGCATCCCTACTAGCAGGTGATTTAGAATAAGAAGGAAAAAGGCAGGTCAGGCTCAAGAAGGTTAAAAAGAGAGGGCTGGAGAATAAAGGTTATAGGAAATAAATAAGGTGTTTGAAGACAGAGATTCATAATCCAGCTCATCACAATAAGTCTGTAAGACTTTGGGAAAATTGATTCCTCTCTCCAAGCCTCAATTTCCCCAACCATAAAATGAAAAGATACTAGACTAGATGATCTCTAAATTCTCTCCAACCTCTAAATTCTATGATCTTAGGACATCAAAGGCTTTCTGAGTCTGGATCAAGGATTTTTTTGTGAAGGGCTTAATTTTTTGAAACTAATGAAATGTATCCCAGTCAACTCTGTACCTGACGACTAGAGGAACTGGGTAATGTGATTCTTGAGCTGCTGTCAATCATCTTTGGAAAACCAGAGGTGATGCGAGATTTGGACAATGTCTCAATTTTCAAAAGTCAATCAAAACACAAGCATTTTAATTGCCTGCTGTGTGTCAGGCACTCTGCTAAGTGCTGGAAATACCACAGAAAGGCAAAAACCAGCCCCTGCCTTCAAGGAACTTACAATCTATGGGGCAGGGAAGAAAACATATAAAAAGAAGCTGAAATGGGGAAGAGGAGAAGGAAGAGAAGGTAGGATGCCCCACCTAGCATTGGGGCATAATGAAGTTCTGCAACCAGGTGAAAAATGGTGCATCTGCTTAGACCTCCTTTCCAGGGCCAGAGGATGCTGAGTTGCTGTGAGTTCCAAAGTTGATTTGATCTTAAAGAAAGATGATTCTTAAGGCAATGGAGAAGTCTAGGTAAGCAACCAGGTAGAAAGTGATGAAATGATGAATACAAATATTATCTCATTTTGATCCTCACAATAACTCTGAAAGAAGAGTTTTATTATCTCCATTTTATTCAGGAGGAAACAGAAAGACAGAAGTAGTAAACATAATGCTCTAAAATAGAAAGCAGCATCTCCCTCCCTACCTCCACCTTCCCACTCCTTCAATAACTATAATTATAGCTAATATCACTATAGATCTTTTTAGGGTTTTCAAAGCACTTTCCACGTATATTATCTCGTTGGATTCTTACAACTCTGTAGAGTAGCTGCATTTTGTATCTACAACTCCTCAGTCTGTAGATGAAGAAACTTTGGCTCAGCGATTGAGTCCAGGTCATATAGTTAATTTGAGGCAAAATTTGAATTCAAGGCTATCACAATTTTTAGTCTAGTTCCCTATCCACTGTAGCTTCAGTTACATCCCAAAGAGAGAATCTCTTGATCTGAAGTGCTTTGGAAATCAGACAAGATTATCTGTTGGGATATTTTTGGAGTTCTCCCATGTGAAGGTAAGAGAATGAATAGGAGAGATGATTTTTCAGGGTCATCCTGATGTGCCTCCAGCCCCATCCCATTCCTATGGACATTCCTCTCACCAGGGACAAGCCTACCGAGACCTCCTCTCTGACTTTTGAGGTGGGAAGATACCTCAGATGCATGCTTAAATCCTCCTCCCATCTCTCTCCCTTGGGGTTTAGCAGACTTAAGACCAATACCCTCTCATCTAGAGCCCAACAACTGCAGCTATCAAAGGAAATGCTATCCAGAGTAACTTGACATTTCCACAGCCACAAGACCCAGAGATAAAAGTTGTCACTAAACAAAGTTCATTCTTTCTCATTTGCTCACTTGTGCTCTCTTTTCTATCCCTCTTCCTCCTCCTCCTCCCCTTTTCCCTTTCTGGTAAGAGGGATGGGCATGAAGCACTGGTCTAGACTGATCTCTCTTGCTGCTGCTGCTGCAATTTCTATTTAAAAAAAATAAACTCACCTCACAATTGATGATTACGAAGAGGCAGTTTATCACCTGTGCTTTTATGATTGCAGCACTAAGGGGGGAAAGATGTCCTTTCAGATAAGTGTTTGAAAGGGGGGTGGCGGGAGAAAGATTTTCAAAGCTCCCTTTGTTCTCTTGAGGGGCTCTTTCTTGCTTCGGAGTTCTGACAGACTGCACAGGAGAAAGGAGAATTTTTTTAAAAACAAAATGCAAGCTCACTTCCAACCTGTTTCATAATCGTCAGTCATCAGGGAATTTGCCTTGACTATGGGTTTGGGCCAGTTTTACGGCCCTCCTTTTTTGTTTCACTAATTGAACACTTGGTTCAGAGGAAATCTTTAGGAAAGGCCTTTGTGTTCAAGAAGTCATCCCCCACTCCTCCCTGCCATCAGTGGGATGAGGTGAGGGCAGGCTAGGCTGACTGGACCCTGGTTAACATCACTGACAAAAGATAAGAGGGGTACCTTTGAGACGGTCCAAGAAACCAGCTCAGAGGCACTAACTTAGAATCCAAGCACTGAATGCTTAAGCAGGGGCCCTCAAACTTTTTAAATAGGGGGCCAGTTCCCTGTCCCTCAGACTGTTGAAGGGTGAGACTATAGTAAAAACAAAAACTTTGTTTAATGGGGCTTTAAATAAAGAAACTTCATAGCCCTGGGTGAGGGGGATAAGCGTCCTCAGCTGCAGCATCTGGCCGGTGGTAGTTTGAGGACCCTTGCAGAGCATCTGAATTTTGGACTGGGTAGGTAGGGAAAGAATGAAAAGATTGGGAATTCATGATGAGACCACTTCTCTCAAAGCAGATGGTCTCCGAGGAGTGCAGGGGCTCAGACCCCTCTAAGAAATCGGGAAAAATATAGACAGCCCCAGTGTGCCATGATGGTCGAGAAGCTCCAGAAATCATAATCTGGAGGGATCCAGCTGTAGTCTTCTATGAAAGGGAACTGGGGAAAAGTCACAGGGGCTGAACTTACCAATATATAATATAAAGGATTTGATTTAAACATAAAAACTGTACCAGGTGCTACACAGAGCTAGACTAGTCCTCCCAGTTTGGGGACCCTCCCCGAGCAAAAATGCAACAGCTAATTAAATGCCCCCAGGCTGGGATCCAAAGCCTTCCCAGGCTTCTTTGCACCAACTCTGCCAGAACCCTGAGTACTAAGAAGGGGAAAATCCAATGGCAGAAAGAGCACGGCTGTGGGCAAATGTCAGCCAGACCTGGCCAAGCATATGACTGTGTCATTGTCACCCGCAGGGAGGCTCTGACAGCCAAGAGATGGAAGAGCTTTGCCTGAGGGGTGGGGCAGATGGCATCTCACCAGCCCCTGTCAGCGCTCTGAAAAACCTTGGGCCTGCTCTTGGCGTCCTCTCTAGAAGGCTGCTCGTTCAGCCCTGACCCCCTGCACCTAGGGCAACCCACCTACCCAGCAGTGCCATGCCTCCTGTGTGGGAGAGGGAAGCAGAGAAACTGGCAAAAGTCAAGATTCCCCTGCCACCTGCTCCTTGTTACTGCTCATGCCCCACTGGCCTTCCCAGGGATGCGGACCCCCTCACACCATGGCTGGGGGCTCCGGTTACAGGCTCCAATCCACTGTCTAGAAAACAGGTAGAGGAGAGGGATGGCAGGAGGCCTTCGTTCTCTCCTACCAACTCCTTACCCAGAGCCCGGTATTGAAACAAGTGCTCCGAGCCCAGATGGTAATTTCTGCTGCCTAATTATGCATGCATACAATATTAGCCAAAACCATTTGATTATCTCTTCTATCCCCAAGCAGATCAAATGGAGCGCTGGGTAGGGGGTGGGAGAGGTGGGGATTACTCCACTGGGATAATGGCTTACAAGATGGCCTGCTGTAACTCAATCAGCCTCCGAGACCCCAAAACACTTTCGGAGGGGCGGGAGAGCTTGCCCAGCACTGAGCCCACAGATTCACCTCCTTCCTGTTGCCATCTTAAAAGGAAGCCATCTTTTCTATGGGACTCAGTCACTCTGGCAGCCCTTTGTGAAATTCTTGTTCCCTTTTTTGAAACTATTAGCATCTTGAGGACGGGCATTGGTCCTTTGTCAGTCTGGAATCCTCAGTGCCTTATACGTTATTATTGTTTATTAAATGCACAATAAATGAATGCTGACTTTCTTAAAGGTCCCAATAATTTATTTCTTTCTTTCTCTTTTCTTTCCTTTCTTTCTCTTTTCTTTCCTTCCTTCCTTCCTTCCTTCCTTCCTTCCTTCCTTCCTTCCTTCTTTCTTTCTCTTTCTTTCTTTCTTTCTTTCTTTCTTATAATAATACATGTACAAAACTAAAGTGGGATCCTGACTGGAGTGTTGGGATGTGAAACCCCTGTCACTGGAAAGAGTGAAGAGGAAGTGGGGGGACTAGCTGTCAGGGATTCTTTGGAGGACTCTGGCATATGAAAGGAGATTGGAGTGGATCCCTTCCAATTTTAAGATTTCTAAAGTCAAATGCTAGAACTGGTGTATTCTCAAGGGGGAAAATAGGAAAGATTCAAACTCACATATAAGCAACAAGGTGGCACAGTGAATATACAGAATGCTGGGCCTATACTCAGGAAAACCTGAATTCAGATACAGCTTCAGGCAGATCTGGGCAAATAACTTAACCCCTGCTGCCTCAATTTTCTCAACTGTTAAATAGGGATAATAATAGGACCCACCTCCCAGGATTGTTGTGAGAATCAAATGAAATAATAATGTAAAGTGCCTAGCACATATAGGCACTCAACAAATGCTTGTTCCTTTTCCCACCTTGGAACAAAGACTGGTATAGATTAGACACCAGTAAGAATTTTCCAAACATCATTTTAAAAAATTGGTGCTTCTTTTGTTCAATCATATTCATTTCTTAATATATTCTTCTCTCTTCCCCAATCCAGTAAAATCTTTATAATAAAGAGAAATAAAGAGAGAGAGAAAGTGGTTATTAATTCTTTCTCATTCATATTCCAAGGCTGCCAATCCTTGTAAAAAAAATTTTTTTAAAGAGAAAGCTGCATTTTTTTAAAAAAATGTTCTTCTTTTAGAAAGTAACCTTTATTTTTCTTTTTTTTTAACTTTTTTTTTGGGGGGAGGCAATTGGGGTCAAGTTGCCCAGGATCACACAGCTAGGAAGTGTTAAGTGTCTGAGGTCAGATTTGCACTTAGGTCCTCCTGACTTCAGGGCTGATGCTCTATCCATTGCACCACCTAACTGCCTCATAACCTTTATTTTTCAATCAAAAATACTTTTCAAGGAGATTACTATCCTTTATAATAAGTAATTTTAAAAAAGAGTAATAGGGAGAAAAGGAAAACCGTTTACTAAAACTAACCATTATATTAACCAAATCTGACAGTATATTCAGTATTCCACATCCATAGGCTCCCCAAACCCCACCCCATTCTTTCAAAAGAGGAGGGTGCCTTTTCTCATCCAACTTAGGTACATATATTCTTTGTATTTACATTGTCCATTCATTTTGTGGATTGATTTCCTGGTCCGGCTTGCCTTATTATTATTACTCAATTGATATGTTTTTAATGCTTCTCTCAATTCTTCATATTTGTTATTTCTTATGACATGGTACTATTCTATTACAGTTAAGGACCACAATACATAGAGTCCTGTTTTATGAGTCAAAGTACTACATATACTGGAAAAAAATAAACAATAAATGCCAACTGTTATTATTGCTCCTAATGAGGAATAGAATGAATCAGAGAAAAGAGGGAAAGGGGGAAAGTGCATGAATTAGTTTTCCTGGAATAGGGGGTTCATTTGGAGGGAAATGGAGGACCACAAAGGTAAGCAGTGGTCAAATTGGAGAGGGTCTTAAATACCAGGATAAGAAATCTAGATTGTTTTCTATAAGCAGCAGTAAGCCATTGAATATTAGGACTGCCAGATCCTGCAATGTGAATGTAAAATGACTCTCCTAGAAATCATTAAGAAACCACAGATAATAGTTTAGGTACCACTAAGCTGGAGAAGGCACACAAAGTGATCTCTGGAGATCCTTTCACATCTTAAGAAGTGTAAGGTCCTATAAAAATCTACAATCAAAATTGCAAAAGACTCCATTAAAGTTTTAGAAAAACATCACTTCCAGGATGGGAAGAAAGAATACAGACCCAGTTGTAATGCCGGAGAAACTGAGGCAAGATAGAGATTAGAGAGTTTTTAATATTTTATTAATTGGAGAGTATGATTGACTGGACAAGATTCTCATCTCAAAGTATCCAGTGGTGAATGTGAGTTCTTAATGACATATATACACACATGGCTCAGCTACAGGGGTAGACCAAGGCAGGGGTCAGAGTCATTGAGTCAGAACATTGAGAGTGGAAAGTTTCAGGACCATAAATTTGGTTCTAGCAGGATGGGGGGGAAACTGGAAGCCAGAGTCAAGATGTCTGAATAAACAGAAGCAAAGATGTCAATGAGGTATCCCAGATAGTCTTATCTTTTGGAATATTTAGAGGGGAGTAGTGCCATAAATTCTGGAGGACAGAAGGAGTTAGGAGCCAGGAAGTCTGATCTCCCCTTTATCTTGAGTCTTACATGAACAATTTATAACCTTAGAGCAAGTGGCCCTCATTCTTAATGAACCAGAAGGGGGGTTTTGCAACTAAGGTTATTGAGGCAGAATAGTTAAGGAAACTGAGGCAGAACAATTTAGGGAAACTGAGGCAGAACCAATTAGGGAAACTGAGTCAGGACAACTAAAAAGAACTGTGGCACAACAGTCAACATATGTACGTGTTTAAAAATGGTTGTGTGGTACTTATATGTCTGGGAGGAAATGAAAAATACGACTTTATGGAAATCACTAGTTGGCATAAGGCAAAGTTAGCTTAACCCAACTTTATAGAAAAACTTGGGACTAGAGAGTTACTTGTAGAGAAAGGGATTGGTCAACTTCTTTCCATGTCTCGTCTTCTTTCTCTTTTTCTTTCTCCTCCTTCTTCTCTTTTTCTACTCCTTCAGTTCTACTTATTCCCATTCCTATACTATTCCTCCTCCCTCACCTCCTTCTTTTCCTCATCCTTTTCTTCCTAGAGCTGAGACAGAGTTCTGCTGTTCCCCCAGCATGGCAAGGCATGGCTCTGGGACTGGTTCCCCATGTCTAGGAAGCAAATGTCAGATTGTATTCATGCAGGAGAAGCTTTGACACCTCGTGGGTAATGAAGAGAGAAAATACATCAGGGGTGTTTAGGGGAGATGACAGCTGATCACAGAGGCCTCCTCCTTCTCCAGATGTATTTTGTCAACTGATCACTCAGGGCAGAGCAGAGAGGAAGTTCACTCCACCTAAGCTTTCCTGGGTACTCTGGGGAGATAGGGGGCTTTTTGATCCTGGATTCATTTGACTGATCTTAGCTACTTTTTTGCTACTCTTACCTAAAGGGCTTAGTGGTATCTCCTGGGAAGGGAGGGCCTTTCTTCTCCCTATTCCATCCTCTCCTCCATTAGAAAAAAAATATGACCAGCAAATTTATAAAGTATTTTGATAATTGAACTCCCGAGCTCTGGTACAGGTCTCTTGGGCACTGACCCTTGATTTCCCGACTCATGATTCAGTGGAAAGAGCATATAGTCTCAGGAGGCAGAGGACCTAGTTGAAACTTCCAATGCTTACTACTTGTGTAACATGGACAATTCTAGTGGACCCCAGTTTCTTCACTTGTAAAATAAAAGAGTTGGGGCAGATGGTTGCTGAGGTCCCTTACAAATCAAGATCTATGATCCTTCCAGGATGGAGGGATCCACCATGAAAAGGTACCACAGTGACATCTCATAGTAGGCTGGACACATTTTCATGAAACATTCAGAATCAAGGACAATGCTGCTCCCTCCCTCCACTTCCTCTGGGAAAGTAAGTGGCTCCTTTCTACTAGCTTAGGGTTAAGAGCAGGGGTGAGACACAAGAATGGTAATATCTATCCTGCCTGGTTCCTTAAGGTTATCGTGTAAACCTAAGCTAGTATGCAGGTTAAAAACAAACTCAGAGAGTAGCTAAATGGTACAGTAGATAGAGTTCCAGTCCTGGAATCAAGAAGACTTAGGTTCAAATCCAACCTCAGACACTTAATATTTTCTACTGTGTGAACCTGGACAATTCACTTAATCCCAGTTGCCACACACATAAAAGCAAATTAGGATCACTCCCAAAATGCTACATGAATACATCCATTAGTTATTTACTATCAAAGAGGTAGAGACAAAGAGACAAAGTGCTATTGGCTAAGGAATAGATTAGTTGATCAGTGGAATAGGTTGGGTTCAAGGGATAAAACAGTCAACAAATATAGCAACCTAGTCTTTGACAAACCCAAAGACCCCAGCTTTTGGGATAAGAACTTACTGTTTGATAAAAATTGCTGGGAAAATTGGAAACTAATATGGCAGAAACTAGACATTGATCCACACTTAACACCGTACAGCAAGATAAGGTCAAAATGGGTTCATGACCTAGGCATAAAGAATAAAATTATTAATAAATTAGAGGAACACAGGATAGTGACTTCTCAGACCTGTGGAAGGGGAAGGACTTTATGACCAAAGCAGAACTAGAGATCATTACTGATCAAAAAATAGAAAATTTCGATTATACCAAACTGAAAAGTTTTGTACAAACAAAACTAATGCAGACAAGATTAGAAGGGAAGCAATAAACTGGGAAAATATTTTTACAGTCAAAGGTTCTGATAAAGGCCTCATTTCCAAAATATATAGAGAATTAACTCTAATTTATAAAAAAATCAAGCCATTCTCCAATTGAAAAATGGTCAAAGGATATGAACAGACAATTCTCAGATGAAGAAATTGAAACCATTTCTAGTCATATGAAAAGATGTTCCAAGTCATTATTAATCAGAGAAATGCAAATTAAGACAACTCTAAGATACTTACTACACACCCTGTCAGATTGGCTAAGATGACAGGAAAAATAATGATGATTGTTGGAGGGATGCGGGAAAACTGGGACATTGATGCATTGTTGGTGGAGTTGTGAACGAATCCAACCATTTTGGAGAGTAGTTTGGAACTATGCTCAAAAAGTTATCAAACTGTGCATACCCTTTGATCCAGCAGTGTTACTACTGGGCTTATATCCCAAAGAGATTATAAAGAAGGGAAAGGGACCTGTATGTGCACGAATGTTTGTGGCAGCCCTTTTGTAGTGGCTAGAAACTGGAAACTGAATGGATGCCCATCAGTTGGAGAATGGCTGAATAAATTGTGGTATATGAATATTATGGAATATTACTGTTCTGTAAGAAATGACCAACAGGATGATTTCAGAAAGGCCTGGAGAGACTTACACGAACTGATGCTGAGTGAAATGAGCAGGACCAGGAGATCATTATATACTTCAACAACAATACTATATGATGACCAGTTCTGATGGACCAGGCCATCCTCAGCAACGAGATCAACCAAATCATTTCCAATGGAGCAGTAATGAACTGAACCAGCTATGCCCAGAGAAAGAACTTTGGGAGATAACTAAAAACCATTACATTGAATTCCCAATCCCTATATTTATGCCCACCTGCATTTTTGATTTTCTTCACAAGCTAATTGTACAATATTTCAGAGTCTGATTCTTTTTATACAGCAAAATAATGTTTTGGTCATGAATACTTATTATGTATCTAATTTATATTTTAATGTATTTAACATCTACTGGTCATCCTGCCATCTAGGGGAGGGGGTGGGGGGTAAGAGGTGAAAAATTGGAACAAGAGGTTTAGCAATTGTTAACGCTGTAAAGTTATCCATGCATATAACCTGTAAATAAAAGGCTATTAAAAAAAAAAAAGAGAGAGAGAGACAAAGTGACATAATGGATAATCAGGAATACCTGGTTCTATCTCAGAAGCATTATATCATCATAATCCTCATGATAGCTTTACTCCTCATTATAGTTAGCACATGTTTAGCACCTACTATGTGCCAGCGATTTTACAAATATGATCTAAGTTAATCTTCTTGAGAAACCTGAGAAGTACAACATGTGATTTTTCAAAGCCTTCCTGCTTGTCTGTGTTTTCCACTGATCTTCATTCTATTCTCTATGCTTTTAAAAAATTTCTATTTTATTTTCAGATTTTTTTCATTCATGTATCTTTTGGGCTTGTTGCTATTTTTGGTGTTGTCCAATTGTTTTTGAGCCCATGGACCGTATTGTGCATGGGGGTTTTCTCGGCAAAAACATTGGAGTGATTTCCCATTTCCTTCTCCAGGGAATTAAGGCAAGCTAAAGGTTGCCAGATCTAGTAAATGTCTGAAACCCAATTTGAACTCATCTCCTGACTCCAGGCATAGCACTCTGTCCACTGAGCCAACTAGCAGCCTTCATCTTTTGGGTAGTCACATGCAATAGAGGAAGTATATTGTAGGAGGAAAAATCCTCGATTCAGAGTCAGAAGATTGATTTAGGTTCCAATTCCAATCTCTGTTCCTTACTAGCCATGTCATTTGGGTGAAATCCCTTGGCCTCTCTGGGTCTCAATTTCCTTATTTGGAAATTGGGAATTAAGAATAGCACCTATTTCACAGGCTTGTTGTGAAGATCAAACAAGATCATGTATGGAAATTGCTTCACAAACCTGAAAGTGCCATATAAATGTCAGCTGCTAATATCATCATCATTATTAAATCTATGGTTCTATAATTATTATTATTTAGCCTGGGGAAGAGAAGGATGACGAGGGAGACAGCTGAGATGGCAGGAGGGAGAGCACAGTGGCCTGGAGGCTAGAAGGGCTAGGTCCTTGTCAATTGGAATAATGAATGCAAAGCACTCTGCACCCCCAAACGCACCTTTATTACTTCATCTTCAAGGCTCTCTGCTTTCATCAGTGTGAGTCCTCCCTCCACTGATGACGCAGATTGAAATCCATCTTCAATTTGGTAGACAATCTTAAAAAGTTACTGTGGCCGAAAATTCATCTCCTTGCAGCCACCCTGATGATGAGCCTTTCTGGGTTTAAGTAGGAATGGTTCTCAGATAACAAACATACAATCTATCACTGAGCCAGACTTGAAACCTTTTCAGCTAGGAACGACCATAGTTTGTGTTCCACTGGGATAGCATCAGAAAAACTCAGGGCCTCCCCCTGTCCCCTAACACACACACACACACACACACACACACACACACACACACACACAAGGAAAATATCTTATTAGAACCTTAGTGGAGGAAATGGATATCCTTATTCTATTATAAAAATGGAAATTATTATTGTGGTTGAAAAAAATCGTTCCTTTTTTATTCAATGGCATTCAGATAGAAACTATCCTGGGACAACCCACAATTCTGTTATTATCCCTTCCTACTTAATGTCCTGCAGACTTACACAGGTGTACAAAGTAAATGCTTTTGGAAATTGAAGAAAAAGACTAAGCTGTAAACACCCTTCTACTGACTCATTGCAAGCATCCACAACTCCAGCAACAGAGCATCATGAGTATGGGAGCTTTTCACCTTACTTTGCTTGTCTGGAACCAGATTACCATCCACTTCCTGCCTATTTTGGGTGTATTTTTCATACCACTTGCACATTGATCACCCTTGTCTTCCTCCCACCAAAATTAAGTCAACAGGCCGCCATGTTTCTTTTCAGCCATTTCTAATATATCTCTGCATGGTGATTTCCATTCCCTTTCCAACTCTAGCTCTTTTTTAAGTTTTGTCTCCCTTTGGGCCAAGAATATGATGATACTTTTGAGAAAAAAAGCTTCCTCCTTCAAGCAGGTCTTCCTGAAGACCTCTTTTAGCCAGTCCTCTAAGATGTGGCTGTCCCTGACCCAAGAGATCTGATGATACTCTTCCTCCATCAGAGGTTTGTCCAGATATACAGCACCTGGAAGAAGCAGGTGGGTCCACTGGAAGAGTAACTTCTGGATGTGAACTTCATGTGGCTGGAGGTTTTCAAAAATCAGTGATTCCTCAATGTGATCCAACCCCATGGCTTTTGAAAACACAAGCATTTGTGCCTAGTGTGCATACAGTATGAAGCATGAATAACTATGATAGGAAATTTGAAAGAGATTATTAGCTTTGGAATCAAAAGACATGGGTCCAGGCCCAGTTTCAACATTGACTAGCCTTGGTCCAATATCTCACACCTATGGCACAATTAGCTCTAAATATATATATGGCCTAAGTGTAAAGACCCATGATAAATTAGAGAAAAGATGATGAATATACATATAGGAGAAGAGTTCTTGACCAAATAAGGGATAGAGATAATCATTAGAAAAAAAGAAAATGGACAATTTTTATTATATAATTGAAAAGATTTTACACAAAATCAATGAAGTTAGAAGGGAAATAATGAACTACAAAAAAATCTTTGCAGCAAATTTCTCTGATACAGAAATGTGAATAATTGATACAAATATATGAAGATAAGAATAATTCTCTAATACATAATTGGCAAGGAATATGAATAGACTGTTTTCAAAAGAAGAAATGAAACAAAATTCTCAATATTACTAATATTAAGAGAAACACACATTCAAACAATTCTGAGGTTTTTCCTCACACATATTAGATTGTCAATGATGACAAAAAAGGAAAAGAGCAATTGTTTGAGGGTTTGTGTGAAGACAGGAGTATTACAACACTGTTGGTGAAGCGCTGAATTGGTTTAACCATTCTGGAAAGTAATTTGGAGTTATGCCCCAAAATGTCATTAAATTACACATACTTTGCATATCTTTTAGCTCAGCATACTAATATTAACCATATATGTCAAATAAGTCAAGATATATTAAAAGATACCATATGTTTTAGCCAAGAACTGGGAACAAAGCAGGTATATCAGTTAGAGAATAACTAGACAAATTGTGATATAAATATAATGGCATAATATTGTGTCATAATAAAAGACAAGAGGAACCAATTCAGAGAAACCTGCAAAGACTAAAATAAACTGATACAAAATGAAGTGAATAAAACTAGAATATTTTTGCAATCCCTATAATAACATTAAGGAAAACTACTTTCACAGATTTTAGAACTCTGGCCCTTCATGATTCCCGTTAGCTGATGACAAAAAATTTCCCATCTCTTGGCAAAGAAGTGATAGGCTACCCACGCAGAATAAGACATACAGTTTCAGACATGGCTAATTTTTCAATTTGTTTTAACTATGCTTATTTGTCACTTTTTTAGGATGAAGGATTGGGGAGGGAGTAAAAATAATGCAAAATATAAGAATAAGAGAATGTTAGTGAAACATTTTTAAATACTTAAAAGAAATCAGGAGGAAATTTAAAGAAACAAACAAGAAAAGCAGATTTAGTATTTTCATGTTAGGTTTAATATATATCTAAGAATCTAATTATATTTAATAGAGGTTCAAAGTTTCATATAAAATGCTCTTTTTTCTGCTCTTTGTATATTCACATATTTGTGTTTGTCGATGTTTATCGAGTTCATAAAATAACCCAGATTCCAGCCTACAGAATTTTACATGAGTCTCCTGATTGGTGGAAAGAAGGAGGAGGGTTTGGAAAAGACAGATTCCTTCTTGGATGTAGAACAAACATGTTTTCAATATCTCTGTGGTACCAACTATAGATATATAAGGGAAGCCAACTTCAACATATCCCTGATTTCAAGCTTGCTTCCTTAGAGACTTTGAACAATTTCCTTTGGTGAGATTGGGGCCTCTCTCAGTTGGATTAAGCTGAAACAAACTCATTCCCATCCACAGAGTGAATTCATTCTTGTGTATTTTCTATCCTGTTCTAATCTATATAACTTCTCCCATTTCTGTCTGATATTTGCTTGGATAAATGGGATCACTTGCTATTCACTATTTATGATGGTCTTTTGTGTAACTAGCATTTGGTCCAGAGCAGTCAAACTGATGAGTGTAAGCTAAGAGCTATCCTCTCCACTCTGTAAGAAATAGAGACCATAAAAGTTAGTGACTTTTTATTCTGAACCAGTCATGTCCTCAGACAAGCAATATTTAAGGGAACAGACAGATATAATTCTACTCTGACATCTTCTCTCAGAGAAGAACAGAAGCTAGTATCATTGCCCCTTCTCTGGCTCCCTCCAAATTGGGTATCAGTCTCCCTTGGAGAGGGTGGGCAAGATTCCAGAGCTCCCAATCCACTTATCTCTATCTCTATGTTTAATTATCCCATAAGATTGGGTACAGTTTTCATGGACACACACAGATCTTTCGATAATACTCTTTTTAAAAGGAAAAAAAATGTGTAGCTGTGACCCTGGACAAATCATTAAACTAAGTTCCTTAGACTCCTCATCTATAAAATGGGGATCACAGTACTTGTATCACTTGTTTTACAGAGTCATTATGAAGACTTCACTTTAAAGTGCTTAACTTTAGAGTGAATTACTCTGAGAATATAGAAGGAAGATTTCCTTCCTTCCCATAACGAATTTAAAATGGGGGACCCAAAATAGCTACATACAAACAACTACAGAACAATTGTATTCAACATAAAATTAATGTGCCATAATAGTGCCAAGGAAAAAGTCAGATTAGTAGGCAGAATCAAGTCCTGACTTATATTTGTTAGCAGTGTGTCCTCCTGTGTAAGTCATTTTATCTCTCTATACCTTAATTTTCCTTATCCCAATGGATATGAAGATCTTTTCTCCATGTACTTCACAGGACTATAGTGAGGTCTGAATGGGCTAATTGTATATGCAGAGAATTTTTTGTTATGAAATATAGATTTTGTAGATGTTAATGGTTACCAAGGAAAGCCACCGAATAAGATGAAATTAACTGAGAGACTTATTAAAGGAAATGAGTTTTGTACAAAAAGACATGGTCTAGTCCTGACTGCTTAGTAACTAACTATGTGAGCCTTGGAAGGATGCTTAATCTTGTTGGTTGTCACTTTCTTAATCTATAAAATGAAAAGTTTATACCAGATGAGCTCTGAAATTCCTTTGAAGACCAAAATTCTGTTATTTTATGAAAAGATATACAGAAATTAGTGGGAAATCATAACATAGACCCATAAAATACTTGAGCTAGGAGAGAGTTACACAGTCATACAGTTAGTAACTAGCTAAGAAAGAGCAAGAACCAAAGCCTCAGAACTACATACTGCTAAAAAAAAAAAAAAAAAAAAAGGCAGCAAGGCATTCTAAATCTGGGGCTTAGCCCAGTCGTATAACAGACACTTAATGAATACTTATTGATTGGTTGATTTATTGATTGATGGAGACAATGTTCTGAGCAAAAGCAAAACTAGCATCAGAATCAATCATCATCATATAATTCTTTAAATTTTACAAATTGCCTTATATATGTTATCTCATTAATTTGGTCCTTATAAAAACCTTACTGGGTAAGTGCTATTATATTAACTCCATTTTATAAATGGGAAATTGAAATATAATTTAAGTCATTTATTTTAAGCTAGTAAGTGTCTGTGGTAGAATTCTAGCTCAGGTCTTCCTGACTCCATATTGAGCTTCTATTCAGGTCCCCTCTCTGACCAAGGTCAGGAAGCACCACCATTTGCCCTGACCGTGGCAGGATGTGTCCCTCCCCATCTTCTTCCTACCTCATAAAAACCCAGCTCAGAGTGAAATAAAAGGAGAGGAATGGAATACGGTGCCTTTCTTTTTAGGCTTACTGTCCAATTTCCTTTAGTCTGTCTGCCTAGTTTTATTCCTGTACACGCTAAAGTGGGAGGGGGGCGTTGTTTTCCATGACTATTTTAAGTATTGCATAATAGTTTCTTCCGAAAAAGGGAGCAAGAGCAGCTTGGGGAGAATTTTCTTCAACTAACCAATTGACAAAACCATTATAAGAGACTATAAAGTCAGGATGTCCCAATGGTCTCATAAGCTTGAAGAGGGAATCCAGCTCTGGTTTTTAAAAAGGATAGAAGTTAGCGTTGTTTAATTTCTCTTAAGAGTCTTACAGGAATCAATAGCTTGCATCCAGGCAGGAAGGTAGATCTAGGGAATGCAGTACTCATTCATCCATCAATGGTGGGGGTGGGGAGTGGAATGAAGGACATACTGGCCAGTTGACCATAGCCACTGGGTTTTTACAGATTCACAGGCACTTCTTTATCAGAGATGGGAAGAAGAAGCTTTTAAAAACATTCAGCTATAAATCGTGACTCAGGGTCAGTGTCCATGTATACCAGTTCTTCCCCTTGGAGCTCATTCCAGGAGTCCAGCCTTCAGTCCCAAGCCTTGACCCTAGCATTATTTTCTAAACCTCACTAGAGACTGAACCCCAAGTCATGGCAGCCTGTGCAAAGGATCTTTCTGATTTCCTACAATGATTGATTCCCTGAGTTCAGAGCTCACCTGTGCCTGAGCCCTGATTTCTTGTTCCTCTATTTATGCCCTACCTGAATGCCTAGTTCTAACAACCCACTTTTCTCTTTATCTTCTAATTTCCATTCCTATACACTACAGGTAATGAGCATTTCCCCCAACTTTTGTTTACAAGGGAAAACAGAATATATAAATTCAGAAAAAAAATGCTCCAGGGTAAGATAATTAGAATTACAAATAAAATAAATCTATTAGTCCCTAAATATCCCAAACAATTCTATTTTTTTCTTTTTTTTTCTAAACAATCTAAAAAGCTGTGTACTTTAGTGGATAGAGAGCTGGTTTTGGAGCCAGGAAGATCCAGCTTAAAACCCAACTCTGACCTATACCAGCTTCATGATCCTCAGTAAGTCACCGAGCTTCTTGGGACTTGTCAAACTCAAATAGAAATAAGAACTAAACAGTACATAATTGACTTAGAAAACCACATATTGATGGTATCTATGTTCTATTGTATTTTATTTACTCCATTAAATATTTACTTAAATATCACTGATTGGACTTTGCCTCAGTCAAACTGAGATCTGTTTAAAGATCTCTCATTGCATTCACAGCCTTCTCCAGCCCTCCTGATCAATATCTGGCCACTGAACCCAGATGGCTCCAGAGGAGAAAATAAGGCAGGAGACCTTGCACAGTCCTTTCTAGTTTAAGTCCAATTCACTTTCATGTTATAGCATCACATTCCTGATGTCACGGTCCATTTTGAGACTGAAGGACAAACAATTCTTTACCTCCCAAGCTAATTTTTGGATTGGCTCTGATTCTATTTCAATGATTCTTTAAAGACATATGTGTTTCTAATTACTTGCTTTCCAAAGTTACCTTCATAACTCATTGGCATCTAAAGCTCATTATGTCCAAAACAGAGCCCAGTACTTTTCCCCTAAATTCACCTCCCCAACTTCCCTACTTTTATCCAGACTTGCCCTACTCTCCTAGTCACCCCAGTTCTCAACCTAAGAGTCATCCTCTACTCTTCCGTCTCACTTTCTCCAAATGCAATCAATTGTCATTTATCCCATTTATCCCATTGCCTCTAAGATAAAATGCAACTCTTTGTCATTTAAAGCCCTTTACAAGCTGAACCCAGCCTAAGACAAAATCTCAAAAATCATAATAAACCACAAATAAAACACGTAGCTCTTCTTCCCCTCCCTACTCCCCAAATTCACACAAAAACAACATAACTTTATATATTTGTGTCTGAGTATATAATTTTTATGGGAGGGAAGCTACTGGGCTGAGAGCAAGCCAAAATGCTTTGATAAAAGGTAAATAATTGAAAAAAGGTCAAAAAAAGTGTTGGAGCACTGTTGAAAAAAAAAAAAAAAGATGGGTTTTTGAGAAGATATCAACTCTTCTTTGGAGATGGTACACCATTGTTGGAGATGCGAGAGAGATTGCCTCAGAACTATTCTCTCACACAAAAGTAGAGTCAGAACTCTTTGATGTCCATTCTTATTAGTGGACACTCTTCAATATGCTTCCTCTCAATATACGCCCAGCAATGCTCATTGTATAGTAATTTCCAGGCGCTTCTGGTAAGCAGTCAATCCAATCATCACTGCCCCAGAAGAACCCATTGTTACC
Organism: Sarcophilus harrisii; assembly: GCF_902635505.1. Lineage (NCBI taxonomy): Eukaryota > Metazoa > Chordata > Mammalia > Dasyuromorphia > Dasyuridae > Sarcophilus > Sarcophilus harrisii. The sequence continues at coordinate 494,180,993 of NC_045428.1, forward strand.
TAATTCAATAAGGCAAGGCAATTAGTTGATCTGTGGGTCAGGGAGGCAGCAGCTGTTGCCAGGAGCCCTAATGAGGATGCTAGCCTTTCATTTTGAGGATGTCCTTTCTTTTCTCTAAAATCTGAACTTCCAGGATAAAATTGGGGCGGGCCCCTATAACATTAGGATTAAGCAGTGGTTTTTGGTAAGAGAGAGAGCAAGAGAGCCAGGTGGGTTCACCTTGTGCCAGCAGTGCAGCTCAGGGGAGGCTGGTGACCACATGTCCCTATGGAAGGTTTTGGGCTTTGGGCTTTGCCCCAGAAGGCTTCCGCACAAAAAGGAAACACTGCATCCTGAGGTTAATCAAGACTGCCTCAGACACTATCTTCAGACCCCTCCTATATATTCCTGGATTTGACTAGGTCAATATTTGTTGAACCCTGACACTGATGCTAATTTAGATGACTTTGACCTCATTCTTGTCATTCAAGCTTGGCTTGGTGACAGGAAGCTTGATGATTTCTCCACCCTTGTCTTAATTGTAAATAACCAGTAAAATCAAATATCCTGAGAGCTATAACATTATGGGCCAACCATACCTGGATACCCATATATTTTCCCATCCACATCCTGCATGAATAATTAAGTGGTGCTTGTTAAGTGGTGGGATGGGTCCCATCATCACCATTGCCTGTGTTATACACACACATATATGCACATATATACACACTGTCTATAGTTTCAAATGTAGATTTGGATCCATTTCACCCCACAAATTTCTGATAGAAAATGGGGTTGAGAATATGTAATTACTAGTAAAAGGAAAATGCTCTTCGGGGGAGAGGTCTGATTCATGAATAATTGAAGCAACAATCACAAAATCTCCTTTCCTGGGACTTATTAAAAACAAGAATGAAAGGACCATAAGCAGTTTTACAAAAGAGCAGGCTAAAGTGGAGGCAAAAGAGCAGGTGATTTGACCCTGCTGAACAGGGAGGAGAGAAGGCCTAAAGTACGGAAAAGGTCTGATTCCTGGATTTTAGGAGACAGTAGGACCTTTAGACTTGATGTATATCTCATGTTTCATGAAATTAGAAAGAAAAAAAATTTAGTTCACAGGGAATCTTAAGGGAGAACATTTGGTTTACTTCTTTTTTTTCTACCATTACTCTCTATTCTACTAGGGGGACTATTACCTACTTTGCTTCTTCCCCATCACTTCACTCTCCCCATTTACCCCAACCCTCTAGGTATTATTGTACCACTCTCTACTTATGACCATTTGCCACCATCATTTACTTATTGCCATTCTACTACTACTCTACCAAATTCTACTCCACCCCCCACTGCTCTATTCCATTATGCTATTCCATTTCAAATTTACTACTCTACTCTACTCTACTACTTACCATTACTACTCTTTGCCATTACCTACTACTACTTTTTAATTACTACTCTATTACCTTTTTACCACCATCACCTACTACTTTACCATTATTTACTACTACTTACCATTACTACTATATTCCAATCCTACTTTAATTACTACCACCACTACCTCTACTACTATCCCATTATTCAACTACTACTATTCCGTTCTACTACTTACCAACTATCATTTTCCATTACACCCCCCACCACACTCTATTACCAATTTACTACTACTACACTCTCCATTTACTACTACTCTACTACTATTTTAAAAACTACTACTTTATTTTTTTCCATCTACTATTGCTATTACTATAACCATTACTACTACTACTATTACCATTACTATTACTATTCCATTCCCACCACCCACTACTCTACTTTCCATTACTCTACTCTCTACTTTAAATTCTACTACTATTCCTTCTACTACCATTACTCCACCACTCCCACTACTCTATTACCATTCACTACTATTCCATTACTATTACTTTCCTTTTCCACCACTACCACTACCTACTATTATATTATTACTCTACTACTTTTAATTACTTCCATTCCATTACTACCACCACCCCACTCTACTACTATTACCATTCACTACTTTATTTTCCTTTCCATTACTACCACCACCACTCTACTACTGCCATTCTACTACTACCTTAACCTTTCCACCACCACCACTCTACTACTTTCCAATACTCTATTCCTTACTATTACTATCACCATTACTACCACCACTACCACTACTACTACTATTATCATTATTACTACTACTACTATTATTACCATTACTACTACTATTACCATTATTACCACCATCACTACTACTACCACTACTACTACTATTACCATTACTACTACTATTACCATTACTATTACTATTACCATTACTACCACCACTACCACTACTACTACTATTACCATTACTACTACTATTACCATTACTACTACTATTACCATTACTACCACCACTACCACTACTACTACTATTACCATTACTACTACTATTACCACCACTACTACTACTACTACTATTACCATTACTACTACTATTACCATTACTACTACTATTACCATTACTACCACCACTACTACTACTACTACTATTACCATTACTACTACTATTACTATTACCATTACTACCACCACTACCATTACTACTACTATTACCATTACTCTACTACTACTATTACCATTACTACTACTACTACTACTTCCACAATCAATTATAAAATTTCTTTAATTATAAAAATAGTTTAAAATTTGCCAAGCACTTTATGTATGTTGTCTCTTTGATCTTCATAACAACTTTGAGAATTAGGTACTATTATTATTCCCATTTTACAGGAGAGAACACTTAAACTTAAGAGACTTTCATGATTTACCCATAGTCATAGAGTTAGTGTCTAAGGCAGGATTTGAGAGAGTGAAATTGACTCAAGAGAAAATGGGTTATTAGTGGCAGATTTTCAAGAGAAAATTATCCCCTCCATGGAAAGATTTTTCCCAATTCAGTGTTATTTTTATGACACCAATATATCAGTCAGCTATACCCTAGGACTATGATTGCTAGCCCCAGTGTTGGGTCACTTCAGAGTTCCATCAGTTCTCTCAAGAGATGTCAAAGAATTCTCCAAACCCAATTGAATTTGCCTTGCTTTAATATTTGTAAATGCCATGTAGGGTGAGGGCATTTGAAGAGGCAGGGCTGTCTGTCTCAAAGTCAAACCCACCAAGATGGGTTTTTGCAGTTCTCTTCCCCTCCTCCCAATTTGCAAGCCACTACCCTTTGGGGTGTGGGGGAGTTGAAAGCAGAAGGAAATGGGGACTCAGCCAGTGACAGGAGGCTAGGAGGGTAAAAGGGAGGGGAAGTCAAAAATCTGCTGAGTGGTATGGGAGGCCCAGAGCAGCCAGAGGAAAAAACAAAACTGTTGAAAAGGAAATAAAGAGGCTGTTGGGTGTCTCATCCCATCACCTTCAAAAATCAATTACAGAGCAGCACTCCAGGCCGGGGAGGAGAGGGCTGCAGATGGGACTGACAAAGACATGTTACCCTCCCACCAGGCCCATTTCAGAGCCCTCCTGCCCCCATCAGGCTTCAAAAGGCTCCGTCACCTCCCCGACGGGCATCAAGACCATCCTAGGCCCCCCTAGGGCCTGTGACCCTCTCACAGACAGATGGCAGAAGGTACTGAAGAAATTGCAGGAGTCCCTGTATTAACAGTTGCTAGATGACACAATGGATGGTGTACTGGGCCTGGAATCAAGGCTTGAGTTCGAATCCAGCCTCAGACATTCACCCCCGTGTGACCCTGGGCAAAATTAGCACAAGCCACAAAGAACTGATCCATACTCTGTGGCATCTCAGCTTCAGTGGCTGCACTGAGAGCATAACCATCTGCAAACAAAGCATCATGCCCCAACACTCCTTCCACTTTAGTTCTGGCTTCTAACATTTTCAGGCTGAAGAATTTGCCATCAGTGTGGTAGTTGACCTTATCGCCATTCTCATTCTCACTGAAAGGCTTTGACAACATGGCTGAAAACATCATGCTAAAAAGCATGGAAGGAAGCACCCAGCCTTGTTTCCCCCACTGGTGACTGGGAAAGCGCGAGAGCCCGGCCATCGTCCAGAAGCCACATAAGCTCAGTGTCATGGAGCTGATGTACAATTTGGACCAACTTCTCCGGGCAGCCAAATTCTGACATGGTTTTCCATAAACTCTCGTGACTGACAGGATGGAAGGCCTTGCTCAGACCTGCAAACGTTGTGTACAGACTGGCGGTTCTTGACTCAAAGACTGTTTTATGGAGAACTCCCACAGACAAGCACTCACAGGGTGACCAGACGAAGCGATACAAGGACATTCTCCAGGTCTCTCTGAAGAGCTTCGGAATTAAGTGCACGACATGGGAGTCAGTGGGACGGGACCACCCAGCACAGGGTGCTATGAGCTGAGCAGAATTGTAGTAGCCTCCAAAATGCACCAGAGCCCCACGGTCAGAGATTCGCCCCAATATGTATATGGGTTCTTTGTGCTCAGCCTGACAGAACATTGTATTAGTCTGACCATCCATAGTCAGACGTACTTTAATTTGACTCAGACAAAGTAAAGAACAAAGTGTTCTTTGAGATCAAAGGACAACAGACCCGAACCAGTCACTTAATCTCTGTTTCCGCTTTTGTGAAATGGGGTTAAAAATAGCACGTATCTCCCAGGGTTGTTGTGAGGATCAAATGAAATAATATTTGTGAAGTGCTTGGCACATAGTAAACTTTATATAAATGTTAACTATCATCATCATCATCACTATCATTATGTAACATGTTAAGGTTTTCAAAGTGCTTTACATAGACTACCTCACTTGTTCTTCAGAATGGCATTGTGAGAAGGGGGTCTGATTATTATCTCCATTTTACAGATATGGAAACTGTGGCCGAGAAAGATTACGTGATTTGCCAAGGGTCATATTGCTAGTGTCTATAAAAGTAGCCATTACACACACAAATATACGGGGGGGGGGGGGGGGAGAGGGGGGGAGAGACAGAGACAGAGACAGAGAGACAGAGACATAGAGAGAGAGACAGAGAGAAACAGAGACAGAGACACAGACAGAGATGGAGACAGAGACAGAGAGAGAGAAAGAGACAGAGACAGAGAGACAGAGAAAGAGAGAGAGACAGAGACAGAAAGACAGAGAGACAGAGACAGAGAAAGAAAGAGAGACAGAGACAGAGAGACAGAAATGGAGAGGCAGAGAGAGGGACAGAGATAGAGACAGAGAGACAGAGACAGAGACAGACAGACACACAGAGACAGAGAGAGAGGGGGAGACAGAGAGAGAGAGGCAGAGATAGAGAGACAGAGACAGAGACAGAAAGAGCTTTCATACACATTCCTATGCACTGCAATCTAAATTCATGACTGGAGAAACCCAAAGATGAAGAAAAATCCATAGTAATGCTAAATGAACTTCCAGATAGCCACTCTTTCTGGCTTAACCCACCCTTTTCTCATCCCCAGTCCCTAGATCCAAAAATTATTTCCTTCCTATGAATTCTTTAATGCTTGGTTTATACCTCTCCACTCACAATTACACACCAGCTTCTATTATAGTTATTTGTAAACAAACCATATTTTCCTTACTAGATTATAAGCTCCTTGAGGAAAAGGATTATATTTTCTAACTCTTTATATCCAGTATCTCAAAGAGTGCTTTGCTTATAGCAGACACTTATTTAATATTTATTGATTGAATGAATTAATGACAAGTCACTGACTCAAGTCTATCCCACACAACCTTGCAGTTACACAATATACCCCAAATACCACTCTAGTCCTTTACCTAATAAAACCCAAGCCTTGGTATGAATTACTGCCACAATCCCCTCTGCAGCCCAAAGTAATATCGATTCATCCTAACGTCCACAGCCAAGCTAACCTTGTTTGCTTGGAGTCAGTATAATTTGACATCATGCTTTAATGAACAGATGATGTATGTTTCAATATACACAACAAGAAAAGTGATAAGAATCTCAGCCAGCTAAATAGGCGACATTGCTCTGGACGGGTGGGAACTAATCCCAGGGTCCCTGAAGCAGCTGGAGCTTGCCGTGGGAAGAAGGCCTAGCCTTGGCATCTATTTGTGATGGAATGTGATGGGACCCTGTAGACCTACCTTTCAGTGGTCCAGGGGCTTACATTGCATCTGATTGGAACTGCATCTGAGACCCAATCCTATAATCTTTAACTCTTTTTTAAAATTTAATTTAATTATTTTCAATTAACAAGCATTTCTTTTCTCTCCCTCACCCTCCTACTTCCAATTAAAAAAACAAAAGAAAACCATTATAACAAATATTCACAGCCAACCAAAACAAATTCCCTATATTAGTCACATCCAAAAATGTATGTCTTATACCTTTCTTTCTCAGTTGGTAGACAACATATTTCCCTGTGAGTCCTCTGAAATCATGGTTGTCTTTACATTGATCAAAGTTCTTATCTTTCAAAAGTGTTTGTTTTTTACTAGTTAAATTATTTTCCTGATTCTGCTCACTTCATTCTCCACTAGTTCATATCTCACTCTTGAATTAACCTGTTCAGTTCTGAGGAAAGGAAACTGTACTCTACTTCCTTCATGTACTTCTCAAAGGTCAATGCTGGAATTCTCCCTGAACTCTGGGCATCCAACACTCTCTGTTCTTATTCCAAACCCTAAGAATAATGCCACTGTACATTTTTATATAGATATGCTGAAGTCTTCCCCTCATTCCCATTCTCCTAATTCTCTTCCCCCCCCCCCAAAAAAAAGACAAATACACAAGTTCATATGTAATACTGACTTAAGAGAATAATGATAGTCCAAGAAAGAACATGGCTTTTAAGCTCCTTTTCATCTTTAGAACCATAATCTATGTGATGAATGACTGTTTAGAACTCTAGATTATGTATTTAGTCTAGAACCAAGGGCTGGAACCTTCATAGTTCCCAAGCTGGTCTTGAAGTGGGTCCCAGGGGCCTTTGAAGGGACAGAAGGAAAAGTAGATAGGTGGAAGAGAGAGATGGCGTGGGGTTGGAGGACAAAGATAACTTAAAGGCAAAATTCTTTGTAGGACTTGTATCTGAGTGACCTCGGAAAAATTCACTTCCCCTCTCTAGGTCTGAGCTTCCTCGTTGTAAAACAAGAGGGCTGGATTGATCTCTAAGGTCCCTTCAAGTTTTAAAGCTATCACTCTATAAATTCTAAAAATCTTTTCTGGGAGTCTTTGTAGGGGACAGAAACAGCTAGCTATGCTGCACAGCTAAAGTAAGAAATGCCAAGGGAAGGATAAGAAGTGTGAGAGAGTTGGAGAGGAAGGGAGAGAAGAATAGAGATAGAAAAAAAGAGAGAGAGAGAGAGATGGGATGAAGAAAGACATGAAGAAGGAAGGGACACAGAGGTAGGGAGGGAGAAAGAAGTAGAGAAATAGTGAGAAATGGAGAGAGGGAAAAGAGAGAAAAAGAAATGAAAAGATCTTGGTGAAAAGAGATGGAGGGAGAGAGAGATGGATTGATAGAGACATGAAAGAAGAGAGGGAGAGCTTTTGAAGGAGGAAGAGAGTTGGAGAGGAAGAGAGAGAGAGAGAGAGAAAGAGAGAGAGAGAGAGAGAGAGAGAGAGAGAGAGAGAGAGAGAGAGTCTGTATGTGTGTGTCTGCGTGAAGGAAGTAGAGACAGAGAGAGTTTAAAAGAGAAAGAGTCATAGATTTTTTTTTGGACTTAAATATAAAAATTTACATTTCTTTCTTTTTTTTTTAATACTTTTTTGATCAGCAGGATGATTCCACAGAGACCTGGAGAGACTTACATGAACTGAAGCTAAATGAAATGAGCAGAACCAGGAGATCATTGTATATGGCAACAACAAAATTATACGATGATCAATAAAAAGGTTTAATACAAAATAATAGCTTTTTATTTTCAAAATACATGCAAAGATAGTTTTCTTTTTGTTAAAGCTTTTTATTTTCAAAATATATGCATAGATAATTTTCCAATATTCATCCTTGCAAAACGTTATGTTCCAAGTTTGGTTTTTTTTCCCTCACTTCTTCCCATCCCTTCCCCTAGATGGCAAGTAATCTAATATATAAAAACATGTACAATTCTTCTATACATATTTCCACCAGTATCATGCTGCACAGGAAAAATTAGATTAAAAAGAGGAAAATGAGAAAGAAAGTCTGTGATTTTCTTTATATAGAATACTATTCTGTGATCCATACTCCATCTCCACAGCCCTCTCTCTGGGTGCAGATGGCTCTCTTCATCACAAGACCATTGGAACTCCTGAAGCACCTCATTGTTGAAAACAGTTATGTCCATCAGAATTAATCATTGTATAATTTTGATGCTGTGTACAATGTTTTCTTGGCTTCATTCATTTCACTTAGTATCAGTTCATATAAGTCTCTCCAGGCCTCTCTGAAATCATCCTGCTGATTGTTTCTTACAGAACAATAATATTCCCTAATATTCATATGCCATAATTTATTCAGCCATTCTGCAATTGATGGGCATCTACTCAGTTTCCAGTTCCTCACCACTACAAAAAGGGCTGCTATAAATATTTTTGCACATGTGGGTCCTTTTTCCTTTTTTAGTATCTCTTTGGGATATAAGACCAGTAGAGGCACTGCTGGATCAAAGGGTATGCACATTTTGATAACCCGTTGGGCATAGTCCCAAATTCCACTCCAGAATGGTTAGATCAGTTCATAATTCCCCCACCAGTTTTCCCACATTCCCTCCAAAATTCATCATTATCATTTCCTTTTCATCTTAGCCAATCTGAAAGGTATGTAATGGTACCTCAGAGCACTTACCTTAAGTAAGGTAATTACTTAATTTGCATTTCTCTGATCCACAGTGATATAGAGCATTTTTTTTTATATGACTAGAAATGGTTTTAATTTCTTTGCCTGAAAATTGTTCATATCTTTTGACCATTTATAAATTGGAGAATGGGTTGTATTCTTATAATTTTGAGTCAATTCTCTACTTTAGAAATGAGGTCGTTATCAGAACCCTTGGATGTAAAGATTTTTCCCCAGTTTTCTTCTTCCCTTCTAATCTTGTCTGCATTGATTTTGTTTAATTTATATTTATTTCTATCCAATTGCATTTCAAAACATTTAGCCTAATGTTGTAGCCTGTCCAGAGCTTTCTGGACCTGTCTTTGCCATTTAATGTGTTAGCTATCCCTCCTATCTTTATGCCATTTCAAAAGATAAGCATGTCATGCTTTTATGGAAATCACTGATAAGAATGTTACTACAAAGGGGGAAGGAATGATCCTCTCTTGGCATATTCCATTAAATACATATTCTTAGTTAACATCAATCCATTAATGACTATTCTTTGTATCTGTCCATTAAGCATTGAATCTGATTGGACCACTGTTGAACCCATTTTAATATAACTTTTCCATAAAAATTGTTTAAGAAACTTAGAAGCCTAAATCTAGAGTTAGAATTCCTTCAGAATTCCTCAGAAAACATTTAGTCTCATGCTCTCATCTTACAGATGAGGAAACTGAGGTCCAGGGAAGCAAGGTGATTTGTTCAGTCATACAAGTAGTAAATATCATAGGCAAGTCCTCTGAATCCAGGACAATTCTTTTTTTTTTTTTTTTTTTTCCCATCGAACTACGTCAAATGCTTTGTCCAAATAAACAATGCACACAACATCACCCAAATCTACTAAGTCCAGAAAGGATCAGTGATATCATCATAGAGAGCTCCCAGTATAGGAATTTCTTCTCACAAATCAAATCACAACTATCTTGGGGTCTCAAACTGCTCCAGGAATTGCTGAAGACACAGAGATGTTAAGTAGACAGAGACTAAGGTCACACATCTTGTAATTAGCAGACATGGGATTTGAACTCAGGTCTTAGGAATCCAAGATCAGAATTATATCAATTGTACATTATCTCTACACCTGTCTAGAAACCTCATTTTAAAAGAAATAAGATTACTCTGAGATGACCTATTCTTGATAAAGCTATGCTGTCATTTTCTATGTGTTCATTAACCATCCCTATACAATCTGTACTCTTTTCTTTTCTTGTTACCCTTCTGAGTGGTCTGAATTAAAATACTGGTCAGATTACACTAACTACTCTTGTCCCAAAACAGATTTTTTTAAAAATATGTTTCAAAAAAAAAAAAAAAAACAACTCTCATCTCTCCCCCAAATATCTTTTTCTTTCAAAGGCACCTATCCTTTCAATCAACCAGGTTCACAATCTCTAAATCATTCTCAACTCTATCTTCTTCCTATCCCTTATCTAATCAGTTGTCTGATTGAATCATTGTTGAACACACATATTACTCTACCTTTTCCATATGAATTGGGGTGTGTGTGTGTGTGTGTGTGTGTGTGTGTGTGTGTTTAGTTTTTGCAAGGTAATTGAGATTAAGTGACTTGCCCAGCTAATAATTGTTAGTGTCTGAGGCTGAATTTGAATTTGGGTCCTCCTAACTCTTGGGGTCTTGCCACTTACCTGTCCCCTCCATATAAATTTTTTGAGAGACTTAGAAACTTAGATATAGAGCTGGAATTCTTTCCATGTCTTATCAACCTTAGCTTCATGATACCTCCCTCATCTATTTCCCTACTCTACACTCATAAACCTCTCCCTGGTTCAAATCCTTATCATTATTCACCAGTTCTATAGCAGTAGCCTCCTATTTGGTCTCTCTGCCTCTGGTATTACTCCTCTCTAGTCCAACCTTCACAAAGTTGTCAATCTGTTACTTCTACAACACAGATCTAACCATATTGCCTCTCTACTTAAAATCTGTCAATGCTTCCTTTATTCTAAGAAAAAAATATATATATTTTAATTTTCCATATTATGGCCTCAACCTGCCATTTCAGTCTTCACATTATTCTCTTTGACACACCATTCCAAGTCAAACTAGCTTACTAGCTATTTCCTGGACACACCATTGCACCTGCTACCTTTGCACGAATGGTCTCTGCCTCCATACTTACTTCCACCTCTTAGAATTCCTTCAAAACTTAGTTCAAAATCACCTCCATTTAAAGCTTTGATTGAGCAACATCACCTTTAATTATTAGCATTCTTTTTCTTTCAAATTTACTCTGTATTACTTTGAATGTATTTTACCTTTTCTTGGGCCCTTTAGACTATAAGCTCGTTGAAGGAATGATCTATTTGATTTTATGCCTTTGTATACCCAGTCTCAGACACTTTGCATGGTAGGTGAATAAATAAACATTGTGGAATTGAATTGAAGAAAAGATGCTTTTCTGGCACAGTGCTTCAACTACATCTCCATGGATTGGAGTCTGGAAAACCCAAGTTTGAATCCAGATGCAGACATTTAAGGATTGTGTGATTATAGACAAGTCACTTAACTCCTGCCTCAGTTTCCTTAACTATAAAATGGAAATAATAGTAACACTTGCCTCTCAGAGCTGTTATGAAGACCAGTATAAGATAATACTTCTAAAAAGCATTTAGTATATTGCCTGGCATTTTTCCTTTCCCATTCATCACACTAAATAGAAAACTGCTTTTGTTGTTCAGTTGTGTTCAATTCTTCATGACCCCATGTGGAATTTTCTTAGCAAATATACTGAAGTGATTTGCCATTTCCTTCTCCAGTTCATTTTACAGAGGAGGAAACTGAGTCAAATAGGGTTAAGCAACTTACCCAGAATCACACAGCTAGTAAGTATCTGAAGTCAAATTTGAATTCAGATCTGGCTGATTCCACTCCATCCACTTAGCTGCCCAAATTAGATCAGAGTACAAAAATATATTATTAACAATAACTATGTACTAATCAATTTCATGCTAAAGTTTATATAGAAACCTCCTCTCTTCATAGCATTATCCTTATCTGCAAAAGCTTCCTGGTGAGGGCTCCTAGATATAATTATTGCCTGATATAGCAAAATTGGGGAAGAGATCTGCGGCCAGCAGACCTTGATATTCCTGTTCCCAGACTTACAGCTGCCTTCTCCATAGCAGGCTATCTTTATGTTCCAACTACTAAGTATTAGGGGACGTACGAGTGGATACAATATCATCATTACCATCATCTAGAAAGCATTTATTGAGCACCTACTATATGCATATTACCGCATTCCATGGCTTTGATTTCCAAGCTCTCACCATGAAGGATATGTGGGTCCTGCTTTCCCATAAGATTTCAAAAAATCATTCAGCAATGTAGATGAGCCACTGGTGAATCTTGTTACCATTTTCTTGTTGACTAAAGCAAAATAACATGCTCTGTTTATTTACATCCAATATTACAGACATGTTTGGTCAAAATTAACACAAATAGGAAAGAATCAACCCATACTTTGTTGCATCCCAACTTCAGAGGCTGCACTATGTACACAATCATCTGCAAACAAAAAATCATGCACCATGTTGCATCCCAACTTCAGAGGCTGCACTATGTACACAATCATCTGCAAACAAAAAAATCATGCACCAACTATTCCTCCACTTTAATCTTGGTTGGTAGCCTTTTCAAGACTACAAAAGAATTTGCCATGGCCTTTGTTCATTCTCATTGAAGACCTTTGACAACATGGCTGCAAATATCATGCTAAAAAGCATGAGAGCAAGCATACAAACTTGTTTTACTATTTGTAAAACAAATGGTTTTTACATTTTTGTAAATGTAATGGTGACTGGGAAAGCCTGACAGCATCATCCATTATACAGAACGTGCTCAAGCATGATTTTATGAAATCAACATACAATAGTGATTAACTTTTCTGAGCAACCAAATATTGACATAATTTTTCATAAGTACTCATGACTAATAGTATCAAAGATCTCGGTCAGATCTACTAAGGGTTGTCTACAAAGCTCTGTTCCACTCCTGGAATTTCTCCCAGCAAACATCATATCAATTGTTCCTTCAACCCTTCATTCTGTACATAATTTAAAGAGAAAGACGTCTAAGCTTGCTACCCCTACTCTCAGATTGAACTAAAATAAAAGTGTCTTTAAACAAAAATGTTCAATTATTTTCCCCATCTCCACAGAGAAGGTTTGAGTATAAGCTTGAAGTGGGAGGAATAAGGGATCTTCAGAGGTCATGGGAAGAAACTTTTCCTCTTAACTGGTGCTTTACATTTGTCTGAGAGATGCTGTTGGCTATCTTCAGCATGGAATAAGGAGCAGAAAGGATTTGAGTAGGGATGGAGACTAGATTACTATCTATCTTTTCCTGAGCCAGGCCCCCATAACAAAGTTTCATGATTTGATGTGAAATTTTGTTTATTTCCAGTGCGGGAAATATCTTTTTACTCTGATGGAATTTTCAAAATTTATCACAAAGCCCCTCAAATATATTTTTGGTGATTCTACGCATCATTGCCCCCTTCTATCAGGACAGATAATTGAGAGTTCCTGTGTCCATAATTCTCCTTATTCGTATTATAATTGGTACCACAGAGCTGTCATAGTATCTGAATTGTCTTTGTGGTCTTGGACTGATTTATTTGGGGAACCTGGGCTTAGGCATGTAACAGAGATGGAGAAAAGGTTAAGTCACCAAAAGCACTTTGTCATTGTGGATTCTTCAAACTGAGCTTTTTCCACTGATCCCTGAGAGTCCCTGTCTTGGATAATTTGTTTGGATCAAGGAGGGGTCAAGGTATGGGGAAAAGGAACCCAAGAAGTTTTGGAATGGCCTGGCTAGATGCAGGGCACTGAGCTGGGAATTGAGCTCTCAAATATTCCACCTTTCAGCTCTGCACCAGCCACAGGGGGAGCTGGTGAGTCATTACCCTAGGGACGCGGCACAGACTGTGTCTAAGCTTTCTTACATCAGCCATCAGGCTTTGTATTCTGCTTCCCTCCCAAAGCAAGAGGCAGTACCCAGGGATTGCTCCACTGGGGGCCAGGAAACACTGCCCTGAATGTATTTATTTAAAAGCTTTCTCACCAGAAACCAGAACCTGAAAGGCCCCATTTCTCAGTGGTGAATCACCAAATGCTTCTGTTTACTATTATCTCACGCCTGGCTCTGCATCCCTTCTCTTTTCAAAGTCAGTTTGCAAAGCAATCATTTAATACTTGGATTTCAACTTTGTGATACTAATATTCAAGCAAAACTCACTTTTCAGAACTCAATAGGCCCCAGAAGTATGTTAGCCAGCTGTCCTGAGTCCCTTTCCTTTCTCCCTCTCTCAGAACAATTTGCCTTGAAATAGATTTTTTATTTGCTGGTTTTTTGTTGTTTGGGGATTTTATTGTTTTTAGGGAGGAAGGGGTGTTGTTTATATTTTTTAAAGGATCAAATCGCCAGTTAACTGGAAAGTTAATTTGGCTTTAAGAGGTTAGGGAGAGGTTCCCTTTTCACTCCTGACCAGAGTGTTGATTAACCAAGTTCCTGAATGGTGAGCCTCAGAACACCTCCATCACTTTCACAGGCTAGGAGAGAACTTTCTGAAACTCTCATCCCATCATTAACAAATTTCCCTTCATCCTGATCTCTTCTTCCATTTTTTCTACACACACACACACACACACACACACACACACACACATACACCATTTCATCTTTTTGCATACATAGAAATCTAAAAAATGCTGCATTCTAGATCACCATTTCCAGTTCTAATCCTCTACCATATTAAGCCAGGAAGAAGAATGAATTGTCATTTTAGACAATCCTTCAGCCAATGGCACTCAAAATCCTCTCCTTTCTTGAGATTCACTCCACCTGTGTAAATCAGGGGTTCTTAACCTGAATACCACAAACTTGCTTTTTAAAGATATTTTGATAACTATATTTCAATATAATTGGCTTCCTTTGTAATTCTGTGTATTTTATTTTATGCAAACAGCAACTAAGAGCAGGAGCATAAGCAAGGTACCCCATGATGTTAAAAGAAGTTAAGAAAAATTATTCAGGCTGATTCTCATGCCTGGCAGGAGCCCTTTCAGTTCTTTATATATGATTCTATTACATGATATCCATAGGAATCATCATAACTTAACTCTAATTCTTGCCCATAACCATGCTTTTGGTGCAAGAGTGAACTCTGAAATACCTTACTCTAATAATAATCTCTTATCTTTCCATCCCTCCTTCTACCTATTCTCCAATCTCACGGCAACCTCCAGTCTTTTCTTTCATTTCTATTCTACCAGGTTATTGCCCCTCATTTTCCTTCCTTAAAAGTCTTAACCTAACAGTTAATCAATTAAACTGTACCTTGTCTTCCATCTTTGGTTCTCTTGTCTACTGCTATTCATGCTCTGCCAATTCTCAACCCTGGATAACTCCCAATATTCACTATCTCTACTTATTCTCTTGAGTGGCATTCAGCCACCGGAGGAAGTCATCCAAGGCTGAGGCTTGGCAGAGAAAGACTGGCATAAGGACAACAGGTCAAGGGACTCAAAAGAAGAGAAAAAAGACTGTGATTTGTGCCTGGTAAGAAGTGGGGGGTGGGGGAGGAGGGAATGGTACAAGTCTTTTGAGTTCTCAATATCAAGACAAGTCCTTTTTATTTAAATAGAATGGAGAAGATAGGGGAGGTTAAAAGCCATTTCCTATTAGCTTTCACTCATCTCCTTTTCTTTTTGAGGAAGTAGAGAGTTGATAATAGTTTCCCTAGCCAGGAGGATGAATATAGTAACATTAAAAAGTACTTCCATTAATAGTTTAGGTTCATAGGACAAAATAGTCAATAACTACATTAATCTAGTGTTTGACAAACCCAAGACCCCAGCTTCTGTGATAAGAACTCACTATTTGACAAAAACTGCTGGTAAAATTAGAAACTAGCATGGCAGAAACTAGGCATGGACCCACACTTAACACCATATACCAAGATAAGGTCAAAATCGATTCATGATCTAGACATAAAGAATGAGATTATAAATAAATTATAAGAACATAGGATAGTTTACCTCTCAGATCTATGGAGGAGGAAAAAATTTGTGACCAAAGAAGAACTAGAGATCAGTATTGATCATACTAGATAATTTTTAGTATAATAAGTTAAAAAGTTTTTGTACAAACAAAACTAATGCAGATAATATTAGAAGGGAAGCAATAAACTGAGAAAACATTTTTCCATTCAAAGATTCTGATAAAGGTCTCATTTCTAAAATATATAGAGAACTGATGCAACTTTATAAGAATTCAAGCCATTCTCCAATTGATAAATGGTCAAAAGATATGAACAGGCAATTTTCAGATGAAGAAATTGAAACTATTTGTAATCATATGAAAAGAGTGTTCCAAATCACTATTGATCAGAGAAATGCAAATTAAGACAACTCTGAGATACCACTACATACCTCTCAGATTGGCTAAGATGACAGGAAAAGATAATGAATGTTGGAGGGGATCTGGGAAAACTGGGACACTAATACATTGTTGGTGGAACTGTGAACTGATTCAACCATTCTGGAGAGCAATTTGGAACTATGTTCAAAAAGTTATCAAACTGTGCATACCCTTTGACCCAGCAGTATTTCTACTGGGCCCATATCCCAAAGAAGTCTTAAAGGAGGGAAAGAGACCCACATGTGCAAAAATGTTTGTGGCAGCTCTTTTTGTAGTGGCAAAAAACTAGAAGCTGAATGGATGCCCATCAAATGTAGAATGGCTGAATAAGTTATGGTATATGAATGTTATGAAATATTGTTCTGTAAGAAATGACCAGCAGGATGATTTCAGAGAGACCTGGAGAGACTTACATGAACTGATGCTGATACATGCTGATACATGAAATGAGCAGAACCAGGAGATCATTATACAAAGGCAACAACAAGACTATACAATGCTCAATTCTGATGATTCAACAATGAGATGATTCAAACCAATTCTAATTGTTCAGTGATAAAGAAAGCCATCTACACCCAAAGAGAGGACCTTGGGAGCTGCTTGTGGATCACAACATAGCATTCTTATACTTTCTGTTATTGTTTGCTTTCATTTTGTTTTCTTTCCTAGTTTTTTTTCCCTTCTTGATCTGATTTTTCTGGTGCAGCAATATAACTGCATAAATATGTATACATATATTGTATTTAACATATACTTTAACATATTTAACATGTCTTAGACTACCTGCCATCTAGGGAAAGGGGTGTGGGGAAGGAGGGAATAATTTGGAACAGAAGACTTTGCAAGAGTCAATGCTGAAAAATTAGCCATGCATATGTTCTGTAAATAAAAAGCTTTAATAAAAAAAAAGAGTACCTCCACTGAAGAATATAACTAAGGACCAGGTGAAAGCTGAAAAAGCTATATATAGCTCTCCTTTGAAAGAGAGAGGCTTGTCAATCACAGCATCTTCAGTGGACAGCAAACAAGAGATGGATTGTTTTAACAGTTTGGTTAAGACTGAAGACTTTTTGGAATTTGATCTTGATACAGAGAAGCAGATATAAAATACCCAATTGAAAATAGATCCAACAGAAAGGAGCTCACCAACCTCTCCAGAAGACTCCATGAGCTTTGAAGCAGAGAAAACAGGTATTCTCCTTTCACACATGTACCTTGATCACTCTTGTTCCTTGTGTATGTTTTCCATACAGAGATTCTATCACTTACATCTCCCAAATGTTTATGCTCTATGAATGTTGTTTCCACATATCCATTCTCTTCACTTTTTATTTGTGGAAAAGTAAACTCAAGGTTTGTGAGGGAAATGTTCTGTTATTGCTTCTCTTTCTCAGTTCTTTTCCTAAATGCCCAGGCTTTGAACTGTACTTGTTGGTTGATTAGTAAACGTAAATACATTGTGAGGGCTTGTGAGGTATGATTTGAAGTGGATTCTGATCTGTTTGGCCTTAGACTTTCCATTTCAGCTGCTCTCTTAGATCTCACTGACTCTATTTCTGGATAGGATCTCACTTGGTCTGCCAACATTCCATGGACATATGCCCCTTTTCTTGAATTCTGAATTTCCCAAATTTTCTCCCCTAATTGTTAAGGACCATGCCTAAGTGAAGGGGCAGGTCAATTCTCTGAAAGCCTCTACAGCTGTGAATCATAATACATGAAGAAGTTGCAAAGCATCCTTCACAGATGTTCCTAGTGGATTGGGAATGAAATAAATTGAAGGGAAGAGGGAAAAGGAGAGAGGTCAGAGAACGTAACTACCTCTCAGTTTCTTTGTACCACCATCAGATTGTCACATGAAGAGATCCATTCTACAGGTCTGAGTTAGACCTCCAGCAGCCACTGGCAAGTGGATCCCCTATTGCAACACCTAATACCTGGTCTTTTTCACTATTTACTTCTATTTTATGATCTCTCTCAAATTCAGGTGACAACACCAGGGACTGTTCCATCTTCCTAGTAATGATCCTGTAGCACACACTCCAAAATGACAATTTTGCTATGGAGGACCCCTAGGTATAATATCCCAACATTCCTTCCCCAAAAGTAACAGGAAATGAATCCTTGACACATTCCAACAACAGTATTGAGTATTGTGATCTGACCACTGAGACAAAACCAACCAATTTTTTTCTCCAATCTGGGGAAATCTGACATTGAAGTTGGAATGAATGAGGCAAAATGAATATGAGAATAGTGGTAGTGATAAGAAGAGTAAGACTTAAGGTATGTATTTTGTATTTATGTACTTTCCATCCATCCTTGTAGAACATAAGCTCTTTGAAAGAAGAGAATGTTGTTATCTTTCATTTTATTTCCAATGCTTAGTGCAGTATCAGCTACATAGTAAGAGCTTAATAAATGCTTATTGGTCAATGGACAGATGATGGATGGGGAATTTGGGTTATCATAGGGAATTCCTATGCATTTAAATAGATTTCTCTCTATTCGGTATTGTCACAAAGACAGAGGTATCTGAGGGGAAAAGTCATACCATTTCCTCCTCTAAAAAAAGAATCAGATAAATTCTCATCATCTTCACAGAATGGAAGGATTTCACTCTCCCTTATCATCATTATTTATTATGCCTTCTCTTCCTGCCCCATGGAAAGTAAGCTTCCTAAGAACAAATTCTGTGTCTCTAACACTTAATAAATGTCATGTAGCTAGATGGTGCTTAATAAATATAGGTTCTACCATGTCACTTCTCTATTCAATTAATTCCAATTTCTTCCTATCACCTCCAAAATTAAATATAAAATTCTCTGTTTTGGCTAAATCCCTGAATAATCTACCTGTCCCCTACTCTAACCTTCTGAGTCTTCTTACATCTTATCTGCCCCCACCCTTGCCACTACCATGCCCCCACCATATCACATTCTCTTTCATACAATGACACTGGCCTCCTTGCTATTTCATGAACAAGATTCTCCACTCTCAGCCCTAGCCATTTTTCTGTGGCTGTCTCTTATATCTTCACATTTCTTCCTCTTGGCTCCCCTGGCTTTCTCCAAATCCCAATTAAAACCCCTTCTTCAGAAAGTCTTTCCTAACCTCACTTAATTCTCATTCTTGTTAATTATTTCTTATTTGTCCTGTATATATCTTGTCTGTTCAAAACTGTTTGCTTGTCATTCCCCCCCCCCCTTAAATGATGAGCTTTCTGAGAGTAAGATCCATATTTTATCTCTTTTTGTACCCAGCACTTAGTACAATGCCTGGCACATAGTAGACATATAACAAATGCTTATTGACCAACTTTCTCAAATGTGGGAAATCATGAAGGGATCGAGGGTTGAATGAATGATTAAATATTGAATGAATGAATGAATGAGCCTTTTAAGTGCAGTTCTACCTGGAGACATAAGGAATTATTTCAACAAATACATGATTTTTGTATCCCTCCTAGGGATACCTAGGTATCCCTCCTACACAAGAGGCTGGATTAGGCTCTGGGTTGGGGTAGGAACATGGCCTGACCTATAAAGCATCCTGGAATTCTAGCAGTTATTTACCCAAATGAAAAAGGATATTTCTGTGTCATATGCCAAGCTGCTAGATTCAGAATAACAGATCTCTGGGGTCTCCAAGCACTGTTTAATCTCTTTCTTTCCTCTTTTGCCTCGTGGAGCCAAATCTATATACTTCAGTGGTGGTTCTAAGGAGCAGTAATAATGATGTCTCCTGGTGACCTCTGGTTGCTTTTCCACCCCCAGGGAGGTTAGTCTGAGCTTGTGTTAAGTTCACTGTTCTCTTTTTTATATGTGTAGGGAACAGGCTCTCCTTGGGTGCAGTCTAAACAGAAATAATCATGCTTCAAGTCCCCAGAACAATGGCCTTTGCAAGACAGCCCTGTCCTTCTCCAATTTCCTATCCTTCTCCAATTTATATGTGGAGGTGGGCAGGGGGTGGAAGTGGGATTGGGCTTGGGCTTTTCTTTTTTGACTTTAGAGTTCTTTTGTTGCTGTCTCTCTGCATAAGGATTAGGGCAGGTCCAGAGCCATGAGCAATACTGAATGCCATGGAGATAAATGTGATAGGAAAGGGAGTGGATTATGGCTCTAGATGTGGAGTGAAGAGGATGAGGAGCCCACGCTGGCAAACCCTGACAAGAGAAGTTGACAAGTCACTTAGGCCTCAAGTTTAGAGCCATGTGTCAGAGCAAAAGACAGCAGAGACAGGTCTTGTCAGTTGTGAAGCGCCAATGTCACAGGAGAGGACGTATTTTCTTTGAAAACATGCCCAATAACCACCTCACCATCCATTTTGTGAACCTGAAATGCAGCAGTGAGGGGTGCAGAGGAGGAGGAAACGTGAGAAAGAAAAACAAGAGGGAAAGGGGGAAATAGTTAAGAGGGATGCTCAACATCTCATTTTTGCTGAGAAGACAAAAACAGAGCAAATAAAGTGAGAAAGGGAAAGTAGAATCTTGTAATAAAGGACCTGGACCCAAAGAAGCTAAATCAGCCTTTACAGATGGGTCAGAGATGTTTAAAAAAAAGTTTAGGTTGATCCCACTGTCACTCTTTATTCAGCCTGACAAAGTGGCAGTAATAAAGTGTATATCAACAGGACAGTGTTATGATGGTGGTGGTGGTAGCTCACATTTATATGTTAAAAGAGATTCTTAGCTGGGGGCCTATGACTAAAAAAATATAATGATAATTTTATTTCATGTCATTGTGTTCCTTTGTAATTTCATATATTTTATTTTATGGACTTAAAACATTCTACAAAGGACAGATTGCAAAAAGAGTTACAAAAGGAGTTCATGACACTGAAAAGATGGGTAGATAAGAAGTTGTAGTAGTAGTGTAGTAGCAGTAGTAATACTAGAAGTAGTAATAGTAGTGGTAATAGTAGTGGCAGCAGAAGCGGTAGTAATAGCAATAATAATAATAGTTAGCATTTTTTAGTATCTACTCTGTGTTAGGCAGTTCTTTGTCAATTGTGAAGTTCATACTTTACAATTATTATCTCATTCAATCTTCACAACCCAGGGAGGTAGGTGCTATTATTATTCACATTTTACATTTGAGAAAACAATTGCAAATAGAGGCTAAGTGACCAAGTAGCAAGATTACTTAACTTCTAAAGATTAAGAATGTTACAAAGTTGCAAACTACGTTCAAAAATATTATCTCATTGATTCAAACCAATTTCACTTCTTCAGTGATGAAGAGAGCCATCTACACCCAGAGAGAGGACTATGGAAACCAAATGTGATTCTCACTCTCTCTGTCGTTTGCTTGCATTTTGTTTTCTTTTGCAGTTTTTTCCCTTCCTTCTTGATCTGATTTTTCTTGTGCAGCAAGATAACTGTATAAATATGTATACATATATTGGATTTAACATATATTTTCACATTTTAATGCATTGGACTACCTGCCATCTAGGGGAGGGAGTAGGGGGAGGGAGGGGGAAATTTGGAACAGAAAGTTTTGCAAGGGTCAATGTTGAAAAATTACCATGCATATGTTTTGTAAATAAAAAGTTTTAATTTAAAAAAAAAAAAGAATATTATCTCATTTCATCCTCATAATAACTCTGGGGAGTTAGGTAATATAAATGCTGTTATCCCATCTCATAGATGAGGCAAGTGAGGCTGATCAGAGAGATAATTAGCTCAAAGTCATATTTTTAGTAAGAAAAGGAATTGAAACGGTAACTCAACTTTTCTCACTCCTAAGTCAGTGCTCCTCAGGTTATTTCCAAGACATCAACCAATTCATCCAAGATATATTGGGCATCTGTGACCCGTACTGGTGGTACTGAGTTACCTAGGACTCTTTCAAGGATCTTAGAATTTTGCAGGCAAATAAAACATAAATCAACAGAACGACTAAGTTTGAAGAGGAAGGTGGCAATTTATTTAGCTCAATGAAGATTTCAGGATAGCTAAATACAGAAAAAAATACATGTGTCTACACAAGCCCTGCATTTGAAAAGCTTTAAAAACCCAATAGCCAAATCAGATGCATGGTTAGGGGTACTGATGGTAATTAAGATCTGTGGACTGTTATTTTTTCCCCTTATGTACAAGGTTCACTGAACAAAGAGACCCTATGGCTGAAAAGAACTTGGACAGTTAGAATGATATCATCCTCCTCACTCTTCTAGAACCAAGGATATTTTATTTGAAAAAAATTATAGAGCAAAGAAGACAAACAGCCCATATCTCCATCTTTCAACTAGAATCTTCCTTCTTCACAAATCCCCCACCTGCCTTGCAACAGCAGGATGCAGTCCTGATAACCATATCTCTTTTGGTAAAAATAACCTTTGCTATGATTTAGTACTAAGCAGAGAGAAAGAAAGTGAAAAAGAGAGACAGACAGACAGAAAGACTGAGACAGAGAGAGACAGACAGAAAGAGAGATGGGGGAAAGAGAGAGGGGGGAAGAGAGAGGGGGTAAGGGAGGGAGGAAGGGAGAGAAGGAAAGAGGGAGAGAAGGGGGGGTAGAGGGAGGGAGGGAGGAGGAAGAGAGGGAGGGAGATTTTCAGAGACAGTGACAGAGACAGAAACAGAGAGAGACAGAGAAGAGAGAAAGCACCAATTTAGTGGTTCTATGATAGTGACATCTATAAATGGCTTCCACTCCCAAACTACCCCACCCACTATAAATGGGGGAAGGCACATTCTCCTAGCTCTTCCTGACATAGCTAATGGATATTATGGGGGGAGGCCACATAACAAATAGGAATCTAATCTATCGTCTCATACATCCAAATGGAAACAGCAGGATATCCACGGCTGAACCTCAAGCTTTTGCCGGGGACATGTAGAATGAAAATGGAAACAGATTACAGTCAGTCTGATATCCAAATAACAAATAGGTATCCCAGAGAGAAATTTGTTTTATTGATGTTGGGGGAAAGATCCACTAATTTCCTTGTCTGCTCAAGCCTGCCACTCTAATTGAAGAAGGTGCTAACTAAAAGCCAATGAAAAATAAAATAAGAGAAAGCACTTGGCAACTTGACAAGCCAGTCCATGTGCACTCTCTCCCCACCTTCCATGCCCCTCCCCATTGGCAGACACACATATACAAACATATAGCCACACACACACACACACACACACACACACACACACTCATGCATTTGTTGCTTTCTGAAACAAACTCGATGAATGACAACCCAAAGTGTAGATTGAAGCTAGGCATTGATTCTAAGCAGTTAATTTTCAAGGT
Organism: Sarcophilus harrisii; assembly: GCF_902635505.1. Taxonomy (NCBI): domain Eukaryota; kingdom Metazoa; phylum Chordata; class Mammalia; order Dasyuromorphia; family Dasyuridae; genus Sarcophilus; species Sarcophilus harrisii. The sequence continues at coordinate 494,204,505 of NC_045428.1, forward strand.
GGGGGGGGGGGGAAGGGGGTTTGGCAGATGTGCTTCTGAGACAGACAAATCACACCAGGAAAATCTGCTGATGGGACTCCAGCCCAGGGCCTGGGAAACGACAGTTTTCTCTAAGTAAGAATGAAGGCTCCATCTGGAATTTTTGTCTAAGAGGGTTGCAGAGGCTTAAAGACCTGGAGTGCATTAGCACCTGTAGCTGCCTCTGCCCCACTTCTGACAAAACTTCAATCCTGGGATTCTAGTAGATCCTAGTGCACTAGATTTAAAATCATAAAAACCAAGTTTGGATCTTGTCTTTAGGTTCCCCATGAGTGGGACATTAGAGAGTTGGCTTAAATCCTAGGATAATCTATTTCCAAGCCTATAAAATGAGGAAGTTTGATTAGGTGACTTCAAAAATACCTTCTATAATCCTGGAGGAGGAAAGAAAAGGGGGCAAAATTCAATAAAGCTCAGATGAAATGTGGAACAACAGGAAAGGAGAAAGGAAAGGAAGGGAAGGGAAATAAGGGAAAAGAAGGGAAGGAGAGAGGGAGAAAAGAAAAAGAGTGGAAGAAATGAAGGAAGGAAGAAAAAGAGAAAGATGGGGGAGAGATCACAGTTATTTAATAAGGAAGGAAGGAAGGAAGGAAGGAAGGAAGGAAGGAAGGAAGGAAGGAAGGAAGGAAGGAAAAGAAAAAGGGTGGGGGAGGAGGGAGTTCACACTGATGTTACAGTGCATTGATGATTTTATAGACCAGGAAGTCCACAGTAGAAGTCTAAAGACAGCAGGGAGGAGAAGAGATTTTCGTGATACTATAAATATATTTTATAGTCTTTGGTTTTTCTTTATGACTGACCCAATAAATAATTTACTGGTCAGTAAAAGATCAAAGGAGCTGCCACAATTGCAGCCTGGAGCAGTCGAATCTCTGCTGATCATGTCTGCCAGCTTACCTCCAAGGAATGGGACATTGTTCTGTGTCCTCCTCTCAAAGTACCAGAACCCTATGGCTGGGGAAAGTGAGACAGACAGACATGGGGATAAAATGGAATAGACTCCTCCAGAGTGGTAACTAGGGCAGAACAACTGAAACGTTGATTCCAGGGTACAAAATTTAGAATCTTCTACTGTGAACCCTATTATATTAGATGCTAAGAATCTAAGGGTACTATGGTATATTGCTGAAGACAAAAGGATTCATCAAACTGATTCTCTATCCTTGAGAAGCATACAGAACAGCCAGGGGAGACCAAAAGTGCATAAATAGGTGTGTACAAGGATGATTTGGGGAAAAAACACTGACAGATCAGGAAAGACTTTCATGTAGATGGTGTCACTTGAGTTAAATCTAGATGGAACTAAAGGATTCTGAGAAATAGAGGTAGAAAAGAAACATATTTCAGTATAGGAGACAGTTAGTGCTAAAATTTGGAGACGGGAGATGAGAAAACATGTATGAACACTATGATCAGTTTACCTGGACTATAATGTACAAAAAGGTGAATAATATAAAATAAGACTAAAAAGACAAGTTAGGGCCACGTTATTTGATCTAGAAGTAATAGGGAGCCATTGAAGTTTACTAAATAGCAGACTGACATAATCAGATCTGTACTTAGGGAAAATCACTTTGGTAGCTCTGTGGAAGAAAGACTGAAGTGGGGAATGAGTTGAGTCAGACAATAGTCCAAGAAGGAGATGATGGAGGCTATGTAAAAGAAGAAAGAAGGATAGATTCAAGGAAGATGGTAGAAACAGAAACAAAATTTGACAGCTGACTAGTTGTGTGGGACAAATGAGGGTAAGGAGGTGAGGATAAAACTGAAATGGTGAACTTGGGTACCTGGACCAAAGAAATAAACAAGAGTACCAGGTTCATCTTTGTGCAGAGGATGATGTACTTAATTCAGAGTCAGAAAAGACTGAGTTTAAATCTCATCTCTTCCTAGTTGTATGACCCTGGTAAGCCACTTAACCTCTCAAAACCTCTATTTCCTCATCTGTAAAATAGGAATAATTGCCTCCACTTACCCCATATGGTTACTGTGAAGTCCAGATGACACAATACCACATATGTAAAGCATTTGCAAATCTTTAAGCTCTTTACAAATGTTATCTTTTGTTATTGTTAAACATTCCTCCCCCACCCCCCACCCCCCAAAAAAGAAATATTGCATAAGAAAAACAACAATTCATTTGGTTACTAAGTCAAATAATGCCTGTATGCCTAGAATCTCATATAATATGTGTGCCTAGGAAGATGATTTGGTGGTCTGTGGGCTGGTAAACATCTGTGGATACCTGCAAGGCCCAATTAACATGCACACATTTAGCTTTATTTCATTTGGGATCACACACAGCTGTCAAGTTTCAAGAGACCAACATGCCTTCCCAGGCTACAAAAGCTTCCCCAAATTTTCTTTGAGATTTGGGCACCGAGTAGGATGGACTGTTAAAAGAGACATATCCAAAGGCTGATCCTGATTTATTTCATCTCCTCTCTTCCCCTTCCCCTCTCCTACCCCCGCCCCTGTCCTTTCCCTAATGGAAGCCCAATGCTAAATGGATTGGTTGCGGGTGGACGGTTGTAGATCGGCAATATGCTATCTTCATAAGTGGCTTCCCCAGGCAGGGGTAAGAGGCATCTGCCGAGGTGCCAGCATGGATGTCAAACCGTAAATGAGATATCCAACGGCTTCATTCATTACAGTGACTCAATTCAATGCTTCATATTCAAAGTGTAGCCTGGGGTTTGGGGAGAGGGAGGGAGGAAGAGAGGAGCAGGTCACAGAGGAGGGCCTCCCTCTGCCTATAGTCAACCTTTCCCTGCCAGACAGCCATGAGCCACAGGAAAATGCCACTGGATCACCCCCTTGGCCCTGGGGGCTGAACTTTGCCGAAGATGGGAACCAAGGTGAGATAACAGCAGGTCCCCTGACGGGGCTCCTTACCCCCGGAGTAGAAGATGAATGTGGTATCTGTAAATCGAGACATAAACTCGTCTTGCCTATACCCCAATTCAGGTGCAAGTCAAGATATCACCCTCGTTATGTCACGGGTCTTCTCAAGAACAAAGGATGAACAACATCAACAACAAGAACAACAACTCTGTGATGCTGTGAACTTCTTTTTATCTTGCCTTTTTTTGAAAGGAAAGACACATTAAACATTAAACCACTGTCTGTAAACATCAAAACACTGTCTAAATGTCAGTTCTATTATCACAATCATTGTCTTCATCTCATCTGAAGCCAACATGGTAGTTCACTGATTCACTCATACTTATTGAGAAGCTATAAACAAAGAAGAAGAAAGAGGAAGTCGGGAATAAAGTTAAGGGGGAACTTGCTATGGTTAGCAATATTTTAGATGAGTAAGTTACAATGAGATAAGATCATATGTTGAGACCCTGCTCCCTGCAGCAATTGTTTTGTGACTTCCTGTGGCATAAGGACATCCCTCCGAGGGGAGGGGGGTGTAGGGTTCCCCTGTTGAACCCTGGCTCACAATTCCCTCTTCCTCGGAGTAGGGAGGCTGTCCAGAGGTTAAATCTTTATTGGGATACTTGGTTGATGTCTAAAGAATGGCTTGTGGGCCAGCCAGAGATGTTGTGGAAAACAGTCCCTTAAGGGTCTGAAAATAGCATGTAAAACAATGGGAGTCAGTTCAATGCAAAGCTTTTTTTACAAGCAACAAGATAGAAAGGTACGGAGAGACAGGAGAAGGGGACCCAACATACAGCACAAGCTACACACAAACACAGAGAATAACTCATCTAAGAGCAGGGCTGCATTGGGGAGCATAGAGATATGGGTCCATTTATCAGGAAGGGGTCTGCTTCAATAGGAAGGTATGCTTCTGCTGGAGGGAAGGGTATGTTCCAAAGTGCTCTTCTGAGTGAGGTTCTTATACCCAGGTTCATCTTTGTGTAGAGGATGATGTATTTGATTTAGAGTCAGAAAGAAGCTGGTGGAAGACAAAATACTATTTGAAAAGTTATACTAATTTTTAAAAAAAAATTTATCTTCAGTATTTTTCCATGAGTATGTCCTAGAAGCTTTCTATAAGCTCCCTTAAGGGGAAACTGTCATAATAGTCTCAAGACCACCAGGCTCAATCTTATAATAAGCTAAAAAGGTGCACAAATGCCATCCCTCCCATACCGCACAAGGTAGTTAGTGGCAGAGGGAGGATTAGAAATCCAGGTTTTCTATCTCCAAGTGTAGTAGTCTTTCTACTATACAGTGTAAAGGGTATCATTAAATGAGCCTAGGTTGCTTATTCATTAGCATTACTTTTTCATTTGAAAATGCACTGTGTGGATTTCCTTTCCATAACTCCACAGAAACACATTCATCCATTTAAAACTCACCCTTCATTATCTAGAAACAATGTTATATCCAGTGGTATCCTGATAAATGCTTAGCAACAGGCCCTCCAAAAAAGCAGGACACACTTTTAAATTTAATCTAAATTATTATGATTTTCTCCATCGCCTTCTTATGACTAAACAATCAACAAAAATAATAGATGAAGCCTTAATTTGTAGTGTTTGCCAATTTTCAAGCTGTAAATGTTCGCATTGAAAATTTAGCAATCAAGTCTTATTAGCCTTTATGAGCACTCCAGCACATACCTAAAGTTTTCAGTACAGCCTGTTATTCATACTCTTCTTTTATTCATTTTGTTTTTGGAGGGAAACAGGATTAAGTGACTTGCCCAGGGTCATATAGCTAGTAAGTAAATATCTGAGACTGTACTTGAATTAGATACTCCTAACTCCAGAGCTGGTGCTCTATCCACTGTGACACCTAGCTGCCCTCTTTTTCTTTTTTTGTTTTATTTTTGAGGCAATGAGAATTAAGCATTCATAAATTCTTTAGGCTTACTGGGAGCCTAAGATGCTTAAGTCAGAGCAGCAAGGGACCCCAGAAGCCATTTAATCCAACCCATTCCTGCATAGGATTGTAAAAAATCTGTTATTTCTAAAAAAAGTTAATGTATATTTCAAAAATATTGTTTTCATTATTATTATTATCATTATATCACTCTTCCTTTGCCTACAGATCTCAGAAACCAACTATATCTCAAAGACAATCTGCTTTGGGATTTTGTTGTTTAGTAATTTTTTAGTCACGTCCAACTCTGCATGACCCATTTGAGGTTTTCTTGGCAAAGATACTAGAGTTATTTGCCATTTCCTTCTTTACCTCATTTTTACAAATGAGGAAACTGAGGTAAACCGGGTTACATTACTGATGTCTAAGGTCAGATTTGAACTCAGGAAGATTACGCTTACTTTCTCTAGACCCAGTACTTTATCCACTGTACTACCTAACTATCCTTTTAGATAATTCTAATCATTTAAGAATTTTTTTTTCTCTTCATTGAGTCAAAATATATGCCTCTTTGTAACATCCATTTATATGTTCTAACTCTATTCTCTGGTGCTAAATCGAATAAATGTTATCCTTCTTCCACATGATAACCCTTAATAAACTGGAAGCAATTATCCTGTTTCTCTAAGTCTTCTCTATGCTAATCTTTCCTACTTCCTTTAGTTAATTCCCCATAAAGTACAGTCTTGGGGCAGGGAAGAAGCAATATGAGTTAATGACTTGCCCAGCATCACACTACTAAGTGTTTGAGGCTGAATTTGAACTCAGGTTCTCCTGATTACAGGACCCATGTTCTATCTACTATACCACCTATCTGCCCCATATGGCACACTCCTGAGGTCCCTCAACATTATGGTCATTTTAATTGGGAGATTTTAGCTTGTTAATGTCATTATTAAAATGACCCAGAATCTGGTCAGCAAAGTCTTTCAGATACCATCTGACCAATCTTACTATCTCTCCTATGTGCATAGTTATGCCTCTTTCAAGGTAGTATCAAATCACATAGGTTTTTGGCTTTCCAGATTATATTATTCACTCATATTGAGCTTGCAAACTAGTAAAAACCCCACATCTTTTTTTTAAACAAGAAATGCCTCTATCTAGTCATACTTATCTTCACTTTGTACTGAAGTTGAATTTTTTAACCTAAATATAGAATTTTACATTAGTCCCTATCAAATTTCATTTTATTAGACACAGTCCATCATGATAGCCTATGGATTTTTTAAATCCCGACTCTGTTATTTGACCTAACTTTTTGTCATCTGAAAATTCTATAAACAACCCAGTGATTTTACTGACAGAGGCCCAAAGGGTTCCAATGCTCACCATCACAATCCAGGTAGCAATAGAGCAAGTACTAGAACTCAGGTCCCCTTATCATCAATCCAAAAGTGTTCTTTCCATACTGATGAAGTATTTTATAATTTAACACTAGTAGGGAATGGGGAGCAATAAAAGCAAGACTGTGGAGTGAAAAGCTTTAGCAGTAATAATTGAGCAATATGGCTCAGTGAGAAAGGGAGGGTTGGCTATTATCCCTTTCAGTAGGAATCAATTAGCATTCAGGCAGAGGGCTAGAAACAAAACAAACCACAGAGGTATTTATTAGAGAAGCTAAAACTGTGTGTGTTTTGGTGAGGGGAGGGTAGTTTAGATTTCTGGAGGAGTTAGGAAGAGGAGAAGGAAGAGGAGGAGAGGAGGAAGAACTTTAAGACAAAGCAATACTGTTTTATTGCCTGATTAAAACATGGAGGGGATGAAGATCAGCTATGTTATTCAAGGACAAAGCTTTGAAAGAGAGAGAAAGAAAAGAAGACAGAAGAAGGAAAAAAGAAGAAAGAAGGAAGAAGAGGAGGAGGAAGAGGACAAAAAAGAAGAAAGAGGAGGAGAAGGAGAAGGAGAGGAAGAGGGACAGGGAGGGAAGGAGAAAGAGAGAGAGAGAAAGAGGGGGAGAGAGAGAGAGAGAGAGAGAGATATGAAAGGAAGAATCAGAGTTTCCAGAAGGCATTGGTGTTACAATTCCAAAAAAACTTAAGAACATACAGCAGGGAAGGGACATCTCCAACTTCCTGTTGCCAAGTAAACAGCAAAGGATAACACCCAAAGGAAGAACAACACTTTTGCTCAGGATCAGAGCTAGAGTTTGTATTTTATTTTTACTGAAGAGTAGATGGAGTCAAAAAACTAGGGTTGAAACTCACCTGTGTATTAGACATGTCACCTTTGGCAAGCCTCTTCTTTGAGACTCAGTTTTATCATCTGTAAAATGGAAATTATTCTTATACTACCTATCTCACAGGATAGTGGTGAGGATCAAATGAGATCACAGAATTATAGACTGAGACATGAACTTGTTTTAAAAAAACTGACACTAGTATTTTAATGTGATCAATTTCCCATACTATCCTATATATATTATTTTATGCATTTAAAAACCCTTCTTTCAAAAACCCTTAAACTGCCTTAGCCTGCTGAAGGGTTCTGTGACAGTAAGAAAAATTGTAAAATATCTGTTCTAAAAGGGACCTCAGAGGTGCTCTCATCAAACCACTTTGTTTAATAAATGAACAAACAGACCCAGAGAGATAGTAATGGATTTAAATTGGGAAGTTTAATGAATATGAGGCTCTCCTTATTTTTACTATATTATGTCTGAATCTGCCTTCTTCCTCAGAGGAACACACCCATCATCATTGGAGTCAGATTCATTACAGGATCTCATTCTCTCACAAAAAACAAGATTTCATTCTCAGCTGGGGGGATAATAGTGAAGAGTAGCTCCCAAATAGATAATGTCTTGCTGTTGGTTCACAAGGTGCTTTCCTCAAAATAACCCCATAAAGGAGGGAGCACCTGCTTTATGGAGGAAGAATCTAAGCCTGAGCAAAAAGATTGAATCTTGATCAAGATCCCTTTACTTGTCTTATCAAAGCTGGGATTTAATGACCAGTCTCAGTGTGAAATATGGCATACTTGCCAGGACACATCCTGCCTCTAAAAGAAAGTACAGCATCAGGAAGGCCAGAACAGACTGCCTCAACATCTCTTGTTCTTTGAGATATAAGTCCCAAGACTTGTTCCCTTCCCCCTCCCAGTTTTCCAGTAGCACCTCTTCTCTCTACCCCAAATTCTGCCACTCAGGTAAAGGCTTGTACATTCTTCTTATCTCCAGCTCCCTTCTCTCTGAAAATGGCAAACAAACTTATTGATTTTGTTTTGGGTTTATTTTTTGCTTTTAACATTATAAGAATTTGTTTAGATTGGAGCATATAACTAACAAATTAAAAGATGAGATTGCAAGCTGAAAATAATGTTGAGTGATACACCACTTACATTTACTCTTCTTAGCTCTCTTTTCCTTGCAATCCAACTCCCTCTGTCAGTTCTTGACCTTGGTACTGTTTCCATTCTAGCTAGCCCTCTATCCGATTGACTTAGCTAAGAAAGAGTGGTGGATCAGTGGAATAGATTAGATACATATGACACAATTACCTACAGTAATCTAGTATTTGATAAACTCGCAAACTCCAGCTTCCGGAATAAGAACTCAATACTTAACAAAAGTTGCTAGGAACTGGAAAATAATATATCAGAAACTCAGCATAGACCTACATCTTACACCCCATACCAAAATAATGTCAAAATGGGTACATGATTTGGCATAAAGGATGACACCATAAACAAATTAGGAGAGCAAGGGATAAGTTCCCTATCAGATCTTTGGAGAAGGGAAGAATTTGTGACCAAAGAAGAACTAGAGAACATTACAATTTTGATTACATTAAAGTAAAAGGTTCTTGCACAAACAAAACCAACAGAAACAAGATTAAAAAGCTGGAAAAAAATCTTTACAGCCAGTGTTTTTGATAAAGGTCTCATTTGTAAAATATATAAAGAACTGTCAAATTTATAACAATACAAGTCATTCTTCAATTGATAAATGGTCAAAGGATATGAACAGACAATTTTCAGATGAAATTAAATCCATCTATAGTTATGTGAAAAAAAATGCTCTAAATCACTATTGATTGGAGAAATGCAAATTAAAACAACTCTGAGATACCACTCTCACACCTCTTATATTGACCAAGATGACAGGAAAAGATAATGATAAATGTTGGAGGGGATGTGGGAAAATTGGGACATTAATGCATTGTTGGTGGAATTGTGAAATAATCCAACCTTTCTGGAGAGCAATTTGGAACTATGCCCAAAGGGCTGTAAAACTGTGCATCCTTTGACCCAGCAGTGTCATTGCTGGGTCTATATCCCAAGGAAATCTTAAAGGAGGGAAAAGGATCCAAATGTGCAAAAATGTTTGTAACAATTCTTGTTGTGGTATCAAAGAATTGGAAAATGAATACATGTCTATCAATTGGGGAATGGCTAAACAAGTTGTGGTATATGAAAATAATGAAATATTATCATTCTATAAAAAATGATGACTTATAGAGAGGCTAGAAAGATTTACATGAACTGATGTTGAGCGAAATAAGCAGAACCAGGAATACTTTACACAATAACAGCAAGACTGTACAATGATCAACTATAAACCACTTGGCTCTTCTCAGTGGTTTAATGATCCAAAGCAATCCCAAAAGACTTTGGACAGAAAATGCTATCTGCATTCAGGAAAAGAACTATAGAGACTGAATGTAAATCAGTACATGCTATATTCTCTTCTTTTTTTCTGTTTTTTTAATATTTCCCATGGTTTTTCCTTTTGACTTTGATTTTTCTCTCCCAATATGATTCATAAAGTAATATGTATCAAAAATAAATGTACTAGAAAAAAATAAAATAATTTTAAAAAGAAAGGCTATATGGTATCAACTGACAGCAACTTACTTTCTCAACTCTCAGCATCATGGTTGGGAATCTCAGACTTGAAGCAGGTACTTCTCACCTACACTCCCCCAGTTTTCTCTTCTTAGGCTCCAGAAACTAGAAGTCAGCCAACAGAACTGAATGAGCATGGAGCAGCATGAATTTTGTTCCATAAGTCAATATTCAAAGAGGTGTACTTCCTTCCTACCCATAGAGTGGCACCCTATCTCCATCCAACCACAAAGAAAAGTCAACCACAATGACTGGCCATTTTCTGGGGTTCTACCACACTCCTTTATGAGGGATACTCTTCCATTAGAACCCATTGAACTTCCTGACTTGGAAACACTGGAACATGGACAAGTTTGACTGGAAAGAGAATAAGGGGAGAGAAGACTGAAAACTTAAGCTGATGCCAGATCATGGAAGGCCTTAATGGGTCTATATATTAAGAGATATAAGGGACCTCAAAGATGATCTAGTCCAACTTTATGATTTTATAGATGAGGAAAGTGGATAAGGATATTTTCAAGGTTCCTTGTAGCTTTAAGTGGCAGAGCAAGGATCCAAATCTGATTTCAAAATCCACTCTCCTCCAATGCAGTATACTGCCTCTTCAAATATAAGCCTAGAGTTTGAATTTTAGGCTCTGTGAGGTAATGGGGAGCCACAGAGGTCTTTTGAGCAGAATAATATGTTTACAATGGTATTCTCTTGCAAAAATAAGGTTCTTCCTGGCTGGTATCAGGCCAAGTTCTAACAGGCAATATCCTAAGCTGATTTTTCTATCCTCTTTTTTCTATGGCCAGAACTCTTCTATACTCGCTCTTATCTGGGTTGCCAGCCTAAATCAATTTCACCAAGCTGTTCTCTTGTCTGTTAGCTCCTTTCTAGATTAACAAACTTAATCCTCTTCCCTTCTCCATCTCCCTCCACTAAGCTGACTGATCTGTCTTCACCTTTTCTTCTTTGTTCTCATCCTTTCTTCTTTTTTCATACTTCATCTTTACTTGGATCCTTTTCTTCTTTCTCTGGTTCCAGCTCCACAACTGTGTCAATATGAAACTATTGCCTCTCGGTTTATGGTACTTTTGGTATCATCTCTGGCCTATGGCCAAGCTGCTATTCATAAATCCAGCATGTGATATAGGAGACTTAGAACCAAATATCCCGTGCTGCCACTTATTGGTTGTGAGACCATGATCAAGTCATTTTTCTTTCTAAACTTCAACTTCCTCATCTATAAAAATGGAGACAATAATGTTTCCATTACCTACCTCATCTACTGTGAAATGCTTTGTAAACGCTGAAGTATTCTATAACTAATAAGTGGGTTTAGTAGAAAGACCTTGAGATCTGAAGTCAAAGACCTTAGGCTCAGCTTTCCACTCCATCACTTAATGTATTATAATAGTGAACAACAATGGGTTGCCTTAACATTGCACTTTTAGCTCTATAAATCACTTTACAAATATTATCTCAGTTGATTCCCACAATAACCTAGTAAGAGTGCTGTTATTCTTTTCATTTGGGCAGTGAAGAAATATGTTAAGAAAGGTTCAATGACTTGAACAGGTTCGTCCTAACTCCAAATCCCACACTCTACCATTGCACCCACTAGCTTCCTCAAATCACTCCATTTCTCTGGATGTCAGTTTCCTTATCTGTAAAATAAGAGAGTTGGACTGACTTACCTCTAAAGTGTCTTCTCAGTCTAAATATATGTTCCTAAAACCTCTCTGTGTCTCAGTTTTGCTTTCTGTAAAATAAGGAGATTATTGCCTAGTGACTCAGAATCCAATGTTACTTAAATGACCTATTATATAAAATAGTTCCTGCTATAATGTAGTAGAAAAAGCACTCCGTTGGAGTTAAAACAAGAGTTCAAACTCTACTTTTTAACTTATTAGTGCCTGACTGTGGGCTGGTCATTTGATCTCTATGATCCTTAGTTTTCTCATCTCCATAATAGTAACACCAGTGTATTAATTGCTAATTAAATTCATATTGATGTTAAAATCAATGTTACTGTAATGAGGCTATTTTGAGAATCCAATAATGAACACCTTATGAACCTTATGAGTCATGTACAGATCATCTATCATTGTCATCATAATGATATCTTTACAAAATCCTTCTATGATGTCTCATCATGGTAAAGAGGTGATTCTGGGTTCTCAAAACAAATACAAGTGGAATATAAATTCTGGTAGTTTCTAGAGTGCTTGAAAGACTTTGAGGAAGGTCCCAGCAACAGATCAAGTCTGTTTGCTGAGGATCTACCTAACTAAAAGCAAAAGCGATTTATCACCTATGAGCTGTCCACCTGCTGAGGATCTCTTTTGGCCATGGCAATCCATCAAACAGAGAAAACTACAAACCAGCCCTCAGTTCTGAGCAGTCTTCTTCTGTTTCTGTAGCAATGGTAGCAGAATAATAGAAAATGCTGAATGCAGACCAGTGAATTTTAGAGCATCCATATATTTTAATTTGGCAATTGAAACTCTGGAGGAATATTCTGGGAAGATGATAGGGTAGATCAGAAATCTCCAGGCTCTCCATATTTTCTCCACAAACAGACAGAAAATTGCTATGAAATGAATATAGAGTAGCAAAAATAAAGAGGACAAAACAGTTGTCTTCCTAAGATAACTTCAGAGGACCTCAGAACTCTAAAGTGAAATTATTGTACACTGATCAACAGACATTCAAGTGTGTGTGTGTGGGGGGGGGGGGTGTAGAGTATTCAGTGGCAAAAGTTCTCACAATAAATGAAACCAGAAGAGAGTTGCAATTAAGTGGAAGGAGAGCTCATAAGCACTCTTAGAAAATCAAATAAAGTAATTAGGAGAGCTGATTTTACCAGACACCCAAAGGCAACAAGAAACATCATTTTACAGGACACTTGTCATTTCATGTTGCTGTATTTGCAAAAAACATACACCACGACCACTATGAAAATAATTGTAGTATACACACCAATATCTGTTGCAGAAGATGAAGGGTTAGTGGAAATTTTATGAAGAAATCGATAGGATCTCCATTTCTCTCTCTCCAACTTAATTCAATATAATCTATGATACTTGATAATTTCAATACATAAATGGGAATAGGTAAGAGATAGATTATAAAACATGGAAGAGAGCCCAAATGCGTATAATACACAGAAAAGCAATTAGTAGGTATTGGTCATGGAAATACCAAATCATTTAAAAAATAAAATTAATTTTAACTGACAGAAAACAATTTGTTGTTGATGTGACAACCATTCCTGAATCAGTTGTTTTGTACAGTTAGATAACTGACTTGTTAAAACCAAGGACAAAATTAGTATGAAACTAGAAGAAGGAAAAAGATATGGCATGCAATTGAAATAATGCGATCCTGACATGAAACAAGTTATTATGGTGAAAAATGGGTAATGGACCTAAAAAGGGGCATTAACACTGATTATAATAATTTCATATGGAAGTTTAATTGATGTAAATTGCCATAACAAAGAGATAAAAAAACTAAAATAAAAAAGCCTATTCAGCAAACACTTGACTTCTTTGCCAAGTGGAAAGAAATGGCAGCCAAAGGCAATATTGTTATAGAATATGAACTTGTTTATAAAATTTTACAAAGAAGGATGATGACAGATTATGAGTGGTGGAGCATAAAACCAATTTAAAGAAAACTTGTCAAGAGGTCCAACTAAATAGTCATTTAGTGATGAAAATGGAAGAGCAGAGAGAGAGAGAGAGAGAGAGAGAGAGAGAGAGAGAGAGAGAGAGAGAAATGGAGAAAATCTGCAAAGATGTTTATAGCAAACTGTTTTCCCTATTAAGGAGAGGTGAGCCACTACCCTTCAATGATAACATCATAATACTAGATATAAAGGGGATAGAAGTAGCACTAAACATAACAAAGATGGAGAAAGTAGTCTAATTAGGCCAAATAAACAAGAAATTCTCTGCTAAAAGCAATACAGTTATGTGTTGAAGTTTCTGAAGGAGATATTAAGAGTATGAGAGAAAAAATTTCAGGCCTTATTATTCAAAAAAAGTGAATAAAAGAAGAGCAATACCTCACCACCTACATGCCTATTTTCTCATCTATATAAAATGTTTATAAAAATCAGCACCTTGTGGATAAAGGGCATCCTCAATGACAGTATTATTAGGAAGTAAGCTGACAAGCAACATTCCATATTAGAATACATCTTTACCATCAATCAAAAGGCAAAAAGAATACAAGATCTACAGCACTTACTGTTTGTTGATTATTTAAAAAATATATTTGATTTAACAGAACAAGTCTCTCCTCCAGTAAAGTATGTCCTATCTATATGTCTGAATTATTCAAGAGTCCTTGAAGAAAAGTGATCTTTGTTCAACAACAACATGATCATAAACATCATTGGAGGCATCAAACAAGAAGAATGCATGATAAAGGTGTTTGCCATTGTAAAGTAGAAAGTAAAGTTCAAAATGAAATCCTCCAGATGATTCTGTACACAGGTGACTTTGTAGTGGTCATATCAAGCCCCAGAATGCTGCAGTCTCCTGGAAAACATCCATGATCACTGAAAAGATTTTGGGCTTAATCATCCATAAAGGAAAACCAATTGGATAAAGAATGTCTATTGCCTGAATTAGACCATGAAATTGGATGGCAACCTGTAGAGCTTTTCCATCGGTATATCATATGTTCAAATGTGTGTAATATTGTACATATTCATATGTATGTGACAAACAATATAAATGGATGATAAGTTGGATACAGAATTAAATATGAGGAGAAGAATAGATTGGACTGATTTCAGGGAATGTCAAGACTACTTTAATGACCTTAGAGTGAATAATATCTTTTTGGAGTAATGTGGCTAGAATATATATAATCCAAGTATCCAAGAATTAAAAATGAGTATCACATAAAGAATAACGGAGTGTTTTTTGTAGGCATGAGTGGAGTGCAACATTTAACAAATAAGGAAAAAAGAACAGAAGTAAAGAATATGATTAAAGAAATATATGATAAAAAATTAAGGAGATTTGATCAGAGAGTAAAGGAAAGAGATATCATATGGCCAGCTGCCATGATGCACTGTTAACCTCATATCAGGAGAAACACTGGAAGACTTCAATCTAGTGTTGAAGTTGATTTTGGAGGAGAACAGAGACAAGAGTCACACTTTGATAGACAAAACTGAATAGATTGCTATCTGTATCATTGAAGGAAACATCCAAATCAATGAGATTGCAGAAACATTTAAGTATTTTTTAGACTAAACCTGGGATTTTATGAGGGTACAGATCTCCCAGTGAGTAACCCTTTCTACCAGTGCAGACAGGCACTTGCATTTCCATTTATAGCTTTAGAGAGTTGCCTGGGTCACTGAGACTAACCTGGAGTCAATCAGCCAGTACATGAGAGGTAAAACTTGAACTCAGGTCTTTCTGATTCTGAGGTTGACTTCCTATCCACCATACTCCTCTTCTGGGTATGATTATTACTATTAATAGTAATAATAACAAACTTCTACCCATCTATTATATGTTACTTATTTGCAGGTGTTATTTATTTGGGGGAGGGGCTAGTTGTAAAAAGGATTCCAGTTAGTCAGCCAATTTAAAAAGTTTAAAAAGAAAGAGAGGATGAAACCAGCCTGAAGTAGATGATTTCTGTGTTATCTCTTCCCCAGCCATTTCAATTAAAGCAAGACTTCTCTGTCATCTGCTTCCATAATCAAAGCAATTGTTATTTCTCCTAACTCACCCTGAGGACATTAATTAACTTTCAAACCCAATATCACCAGCATGCTCTAGTCATACCTGATGCTAGGCTTCCAGCACTTTTACTTCTTTCTTTAGTCAGGAAGGTTTACGGGGCAGCCCCA
Organism: Sarcophilus harrisii; assembly: GCF_902635505.1. Lineage (NCBI taxonomy): Eukaryota > Metazoa > Chordata > Mammalia > Dasyuromorphia > Dasyuridae > Sarcophilus > Sarcophilus harrisii. The sequence goes on from NC_045428.1 coordinate 494,220,100, forward strand.
AAAGTCTACTTTATTCATCTAGGGAGGATGACTTCAGTTTCTTAGGACAGCACAGTAGTTTACTACCTTCTCAGAGTGGGGGTTCCTTTGGCCATCAGAAGACACTTTCTCCTTGACTTAGATTTACAGACTGTCAGAATGTTGGGATCAGGACAACAATCTGATTTTATATTTTACAGAGGAAAACAAATAAAACCCAGGAATGAAAGATTTGCCCAGAGTTGAAGCTTAGTCGACTAAGGACTAGTCGATTAGTCCTCAGGACTAGTCAGGAGACCTGAGGTCCTGATTCCCATTCCTCTCATATTGACTTAGAGTTAAGAGTGAATATAGAGGTCATCTAGACCAACCTCCTAATTTTATGTGTAAGATGGAGTCAAAACCACTCCTACCCCATTTTAACCTTGATATGCTAAGCAGGTGAAAACATATCTCAATCATTCCATCATAGGTTTTAGACTAATAGTGAAGTCTTTTGGAATTGAAATAATTCATTGCAAGAATTATTGGATAGGCTGATGAAATTTGCCCCAGAATTCATTAAAAAATTTAAAACTGGATTCAACTTCCAGCATATTCCTAGAATGAACCACCTGAATGGGAAGGACTTAGCTTTATTTGAGGAGGACCTTGCAAGCTTCAAAGGGTCCTAAGGATGGTGGACTTCATATCATGCCATTGGAATTTTATTGGTATCATGGAGTGAACTGACAGGCAGTTTCTGCATTGTATTCCAAGGATATATCAGATCTAATTCACCGTGCTTAAGGAGAACTTCTAGAGCACTCCCATGAATGGGGAGAAAGAGTTGTAAGTTACTCCTATCACCCAATGCACTCTCTAAGCTTGAACTCATTTCCCCTTGGACTCTATGTACTCTTGGGGGAAAGTGTTACAGACGAGATGGGGCAGGGAGAGTATGTTAGATGTTTGGCACCAAGTGTATTTCCTGAATCATCTTCATAAGTAAATACTATTTTCTAAAAAGCAACCTAAATGATTCTCATCTAATGATCAATAGGGGAAGCATGATGATGGAGGGAAGAGAACCACTTTCTTGGGAGTATCCCTAGAACCATGAGTAAAATATGTAAGTAACTAAACTCTGGAAAACCAGCTCATCAATGGGAGTAGGAGTGGGAACTGGGATGGGGAATTTCAGAATTTATATGGCTTAACTAGCCCATGTAGGGAAGGAACTAGCAGAAATTTAAACCCCATGCTCTGATTGTAAATCCAGTGATCTTTCCATTATACAGCACTACCTCTCTGGGACCCTCACCTAGTGAGTTCTTGGCAACATAGACTTCTTGAGAACAACAGAAACTGTTCTATTATATAGGTAATAAAAAATGTGCTGCAGTGTGAACTAAGCTGTCAAACATACTACCTTGCAACACTCTGAAGTGTGCAGGAATCATGTTTAAATGTAATTGGAAAATGTTTAACAAAATAAATAAAAATACAACAGAACAAACATCATGCTAATATGTGTTTTCCTTTGTCAATATATAGGATGGAGGGACACTTATGTATGATTTAGTAGCCTCCTGTTTCTATATTGCTGGTCTGCAGGACCATGTACTAACTGATCTTGGATTAGAGACCTGTCATTAAACATCACTCAACTCTCTGGCCCTCAGTTTACACAATACAGTGCCTGGCACATTATAGGTGTTTAATAAATGTTTGCCGACCAATTGACATAAAAATAAGGGCTTTGTGCTAGATGGTGTCTAACATCATTTTGGCTCTAAAATCTATGATTACTAAAAGTACAGACACTATACCGGTAGCAATTACAGGTTCAGTAGTAGATATAGAGTCCAACTTTGCTTAGCTTAGAAGAGAAAGCTTTTTTTTGGATCATCTTTTCTCTTTTTTGTCAAACCCTTGTTCCTCACTGAAAAATCTGTTTGAATTTCAGGTCTAAATAACTGTTATTTTCTGTCCAGACTAAGTCTTACTCCCTTGGGGTACCTGAAAAAAAATTATCTTTTGCCCTTGACCTTCTAATCCTTATGCAGGTCAAGCTCTGATCTGAACTCTCTAAAAGCAATTGTGTAGGTCTCTCTTAATTCTCAGTCTCTACAAAATTATCTTTTATATTCTTCTATTTTCTGCCTCTTGGTCAAACATCAATAATGTCCTTCTGTTCTTATTTACTTCCAAGAGCCAACAAGTCATAATAGTACCTCTTTTTCTCATTAAATAACAATTAATTACCAATTTTATTATATCAGACAAGTACCATCAATGCTCAGAGGACAAGTGTACCCTGAAACACTACCAAAGATTGTAGAGAGGATAAAAAGGGGAGACACATCCAAGACATAAGGAAGAGTTCCCATATAGTATCACCCTAGTACCATCTGCTGTTTTAAATAAGTGGTTCTCATTACTCAATATCTCCTAAGTTTTAGTCTAGGGGGCTAAGCTTTGATCATTTTACCCTACTTTTAGGAATGATAGCAAATCTGTATAATCATTATCCAGAGTTGGTTAAGACACATGTGCACACGTCATGAGTCCAGACAAACAGACTTACATTTAGACAAATATCACAAGGCATATTTGTACCTTGAAAGGGAAAGAATTGATATACCATAATCCTGGTGCTCTTCTAGCATAGTGAGCTGAGGTCTTCAGCTCTTTGGTAAATTTAAATCATGCCTTTATGACTATTTGCCTGTATATGTGTCTTGGGTAATCCTCAAAGATTTGTAATTGTGACAACTCAAGAAAATTACAGGTGACTAGAAGCAATTTAATGATAATAAAAATAAAATAAAAACAGTAAACAGAGCAGCGGCTGCCTCTAATTTCCCAGCATCTTTATCATCTAAATGCCTCCCATTCTTTTCCCCACTGATGATTAATAAAATAAATGAAATGAATATACAATTGCTGTGGTGGAAAGTCTTCACCTTCTTCTTAAAAATTCTATGGCTTGTGTGGACTCCTGGGAAAATCCTTAACCTGCAGACTCAGATTTCCTCTGGGCTGTCCCCACATACTTTAAATTTAGGGCTTACAGCCCCCAAAAAGAAGAAAATGTTAAGAAACTCTGTCCTCCCTCCTGGCCCCTAGAATTTTCTCTACAGAAGTTTCACCCAAAGTTTGATGGTCTGAGAAGGGCAGGCAATGACCTTCTCTCTGGATGTCTCCTTGCCTCCCTCCCTGTATTAATGTGCATTGTAAAGAGCTTCAGACTCAACAAGTCTCTGTTAGGCAGGTTAATTCAGAGAGCGGCCAAGCTGTGATCAAATGACCTTTACCCACTCCCCTGCTAATTTTGATGGGCAGCTTCATTTTCCTTCTCCCTCATTCTCCCCCCTGTTTTAAATTTAAGGGGCACTTGGAAATCTATCAATTTTCGAGGTAAATGGAAAATAAAGACACACACCCACGCACACATACACACACTGCAATTGTTGATGGCTCCAGAGAGGCAGGGGCCAGATTGGAAGTGAATCTAAAAATAGGGATTTTTTTTTCTTTTCATCCCAAACTCCCAGACCTCAGACAGGCTGAACCAAGATGAAGGTTTTGAAAGAGATATCCCATCTTCTTTCTCATTATAGCTTTCTCCTCCTCAATTTCCCTATTTGCAAAATAAGGAGAGAGTCACAAGGCGGGATCAGTGCCTCTGGGGGATCCAGAAGTAAGGGGCAGTGACAACTAGGGAGGCAGCACAGACTCGACTCTCCCAGGGACAAAAACTGCTCACCTCCCACCCCAAGATGTCAGAATGCTGGAACAAAGCCCCACTGGTCCTGAGCTAATTCTGGACCTAATCAATTCATCTCCTGGGTACAAGGCATTGATCACCTCATTCAGAACCCAAAGCTCTCTTGGCCAGTGTGGGGAGGATAGAGTAAAAAAGAAGGTGGGCTGGAATCAAGACAGAGGCATATGATCCAAATTTAGTACAGGAAAGTAGTGACTCATTTGCCAAATCCCAGAACACCATAGCTGGAAGGAACTTTGAGAGGATTGTTTAAAACAAAAGGACTCACCCCTTATCATAATGTGTTGAAAGCTTGTAATAGTTGTTACCTCAAAAAATGGCAAGCTCAAAGTATACATTCCAGATAGATTTCAATAAATTTCAATGTTGCCTCCTACAGGAAGCATGCCTGAGCCTCTCTTTCTCCAAGTGCTACTGCCTTTCCCTTCGAAATTACTTTCTGTGTTGTATGAGGCTTGTATTTATTTTAATTTGTACTCACTATTTTCATTCAACAGAATATAATCCTCCTGAGGGCAGAGAGTCTTCCTTTTTTAAAAAAAAAAATTTGTATCTGTATTCCTGGGCTATAGTAGGAACTTAATAAAACTCAATGAATAAATGAATGAAGTCAATGTAATAAACATTCATTGAACTCCTTCCATATGTACCATGGGTATTATGGAATTTAAAGATGAACCAGACTTTGTATCTACCCCTGAGCATCTTACAGTCGAACTGAGAAAGTAAAACATATGCAACTGTAACAGGGCAGAATGTGTTGAGTATTTGTTATAGGAAAGGAAGCCAGCTACATGAGTATATCCAACTGCAAAGATCAGAAAAGACTTCACAGAGGAAATGGCATCTAAAATGAGCCTTGATAGGATTTTGACAAGTAGAAATGAAAAAAGCATCACAAATGGAGGGTGCAACAGGAACAAGAAAGCAAAGGTGGGAAATAATGAGTATTCTAACTTTGCTGAAGCTTAGGTGATACAAAAGAGAATAGTAGCAAATTAAATTGGAAAAGAAGGTTGGGACGAATAATGGAGAGCCTTGAAAGTCAGCCTAGGAAGCTTCAGAAGAATTCTATAGCCAATAGGAAGCAACTGAAAGTTTTTGAGCAATTTAATTCAACAAACAGGTATTAGAAATTGGAAGACTTACAAAGTATAGATGAGACTTGGACTCTGATCTCCTGGAATTTACTGCTTTAGAGAGGATAAGATATCAATATAGTCATTATATAATGAGTGTCTTAGAGAGGTATACAAACCAGTGTTGTGTGAAGAGAGCAGGAAAAGAGCATGTTCATGAAAGAGGCAGCACATAAGTTGTGTTTTAAAGGACAGATATTTGTATTCAACAAACAAGGAGAGAGAGAAAAGAAACTCCAGTCAAGCCTTTGGAAGAGCCTAAGTAAAAGAGCACAGGAAAGTGCAAGATGTATAGAGGAAGGGAAAGTAATTTAAATCAAAGTTTTTTAAACTTGTCTCACAGCCCCATATGTGGTCTGATAACTGAACATGGGGGGAGGGGGCGTTAAATTATGATTATCAGTAAATTTTTGATTTGTACACTCATTTTATATACCTATATACCCAGGGTAGTATAAAAATTTCTTGGGTGAAAAGGGGTCATGAATGGTTAAAATTTAAGAAACCCTAATCTAAGTCAACTTAAACATAGAGTATACATTGCTGGGGAATGATAATAAAAATAAAGCTGAAAAGGTAAGGTGGTACCAAATTACTGAGAGCTTTGGATACCAGAAGAATTTTAACTCAAGCACTGAATTCTGTAATTTCTAAGAATGAAGGTTTGACAATGCAGAGACTATTTGTATGTGTGTACTTAATACATGTGTCCTTGAATATAGCCATACTATATAACATATGTGTATCACAAGTCCAGGTACACACACACACATACACACACACACATATATATATATATATATATATATATATATATATATATATAATATGTATATGTGTATGCATCCAACATGCATCCATGTGTGTGCATGTTCATGTCACATGTAAGCATCTGAGGCAGGATTCAAAATCAGCATTTGATCCATTGTAGCCCATTACTTTCCTTCATCATTGTCTAACTCAGAGAAGTCTCTAAACACCTTCTGCCTACAGTGAGTATTTGGTTCCTTTCCCATATACCAAGATACTTCTCCAAAGAGCAGCCAACCCCAAATATAAATAAAATAAGTCACATTATTACATATACCTCTGTGTGTTCATTAACAAATAAATCAACCCTATCTCACTAATTAAGAAAATATATCTGGGTCTGCACAATGTGACTCCCTACTTTGCTCTCTGAGAGACGGATGGTGTTTATCACTAGCACAGGGAGGGTTGTCTGCCTCTCTTTATAATTTTATGCCACAATAAATAGCAGAATAGCTATTTATTAGCAGAATAGTCAATAGCAGAAAGTCAAAGAGGCAGGATTTGAACCTTGTTCTCTCATTCCAAATCCAGGGCTCTTTCTGTTAGCATAACAATAAAAGTAACATTTATAGAGTACTTTAAGATATTGTACAAATATTATCTCATTTGATCCTCACAACAATCATGGGAGATAGATGCTATTATTGGCTCGGTTTTTTATATAAGGAAACTGAGTCAGGCAGTGGTTGTTTGACTTGCTCAACATCACACACATAGTATCAAATTTGAACTCAGATTTTCTTGACTGACCCTAGGTCCAGAGTTCAAGCCATCATAAAGTTACCTGCCAATATTACATTAACTTAGGCAGTCACTGAGTCCCAGAGCCAACGACTGTAAACCTTCCTCCCATAAGCCCTTGCTCTTTCTCCACTGGAAGACTAGTCTCCCCTTCTGTAATTTCAGGGCACAACAAAACAAGAGGCAGGGCATGGAGTCTGGAAGACTCATCTCCATGAGTTAAAATTTGACCTCAGATATTTGCTAACTGTGTGACTCTGAGCAAGACACTTAACCCTGTTTGCTTCAGTTTCCTCAACTGTAAAATGAGCTGGAGAAGGAAATGGCAAACAATTCCAGTGTTTTTCTAAGAAAACCCCAAATGGGATCAACAATTGAAACAATTTAACAACAGCAAAACCTTCCTTTGTCACTCTTTGGTGATAGAGGTAAGAGAAGGGAAGGAAAGAAAAAAAATTATCGAATTCCCAAACAAAGCTGCAGAAGCTTCCCTATTCTAGGTTTCTCCAAGGCTTGACCCATGCATTACAGAATCAGAATGGGATTTGAGAGGCTACAAGCACAGTCTAGAATTGGAGAGGCTCCACTTACTGGCTGGCCAAGTTTCCACAGCGGAGCAATTTAAGGGCAAAACCCTCTAATTGAGGATTAAAGTCTCCAGGTAAGGCTTATGGGACATCAACTAATGATCCAAAATTCCAGCACTATTTGAACATATTTATGTGCTTAGTAGATAAGTGAGGTGAGCCTGCTATGACATAGCATAATGTGACAGAGAACAAGACTGTAAACCACAAGACTGAGATTTGAGCCCCAGCTCAGCCATGGGATTTTCTTCGAAAAATACTAGAGTGGTTTGCCATTTCCTTCTCCAGATCATTTTACAGATGAGGAAATTGAACCAAGGAACATTGAAGAAGCCACTTGAACTCTCTGAAGACTCAATTTTCTCATCTTCAAAATGGGAATAATAATGCTTAACTGCTTTTCCATAGCATCCTTAGTGGGCTGATTATGAGAATTAGCTGAAATAAAGTTTATAAAGAGCTTTGTAATGGTGAGGCACTCTGTAAATATGCTGGTGTTGGAAGTAGTGGAGGAGGATGTTAGTAATTATGAGTGGTGATGGCAATGGTAGGGGTAATGAAGGTGGTAGGGGGTGTTGATGGGGAGTGTGATGGTAATAGTTATGGGATGATGGTAGAGGTGGTAAAAGTAGTGTTGGTGCTGATGGGGTGGTGGAGGTAATGGTAGTCATGGGAATGGGAATGGTTCTGAGGGTGTTGATAGTGAGCATGGTGATTGTATGGATGGGGAGGCAGGATGATAGTGATATTAGCAGCAGGAGCAGCCCTAAAAAATAAATAACTCCGGTGGTAACAAACAAAAATATAAAAAGTTTTTTAACAGTGGAACTTTGCTCCATTGGGCATCTTAAAGGCTGTCTTTGTGGGGAAATTACATTTTCCTAGGAACTCCAAAGTTCTTTTTACATCTTTTCAGTCAATGACAAGAGAAAATCACCTTGCATTAATTTGTATATATTTTGAATATTCATATATGTATAAGCATAGATAAATATATCATGTATATACATACATCTCTCTCTTTTTCTGTTGTCTCTTCCTCCCTCATCCATCTGAACAAGTACAGAGGGGGCATATTTTTCCATCAGTAAATGTGGAAATATCTCCTCTCCACTCTCCACTTCCATCCTCACTTTCTGAGCTTTCTCCATATTGCAGCATAGGGAATCCCAGTTTGGCTCAGGAATTATGCCGGGGGATCTGATTCAGAAATGTCAAAGCAAAAATGCTCCAGGAACTTGGTTTTATTGGTGTGGTAAGATGGTGAGAGCATGAGATATCTTTATTGTTATAGAAGATCAGAAGATGAAATAAGAGTGGATCTGGAAGTGGAGACTTTGGGAGCTCACTCCTCTGAGTAACCATCACTACTCCAATTCACCCCATTCATGCTGAACCCTTCAAAACAGTATGATAACCAGGAATCTGGGATTGTGTGTTAGATCTGGAGTCTAAGTTCAAATTTTACCTTAGACTTGTTTGCTGTGTGTTCCCAGGCAAATTATTTAATCTCTGTCTGCCTCTATTTCATCATCTATAAAATGGTTATGATGATAAAATTAGATAATATTTGTAAAGTGCATTGTAAACTTTAATGTGCCATACAGATGCTAGCTATTAATAGGTTTCTGATAATGAGACAATTCAAAAGAGACATGGAGGAAAGAAGGATCAAGTCTCCTAGTCGATTTAATTCATATGACAATAACAAGGAGGCTTAGAAATAGCCAAATGGATATAGTACAATTATGTGAGTGAAAGTGATTTTTTATAGCACCTCTAAGGTCTTCTTTCTCCCTTCTCACCTTGGAGGCTACAATCTGTGAGTAACTTGTGTCTTAAAGTTCTGGAGAAGGCTTATCCACTCTAACTCCAGGGTGGGACTGAATGGAGCAGCAAAATAGGAGACAAATGCTAGAAGGGCCAAGAATCTCCCCTCAGCCTGTCCATCTCTTGGAGTGAGTGATTAGTCACTTTAATGTGTGGCTTCAAGAAGGAATTTTAATCATATCATCTGGCTATAAGCAAGAGAGACTAATAGTAGGAGCTGGCCCCAAATCTGCTTAATATTCCTCCTCCCTGCAACCAGACATGGAAAAGAATCCCAGGAGGTTAGGGAAGTTGTATTCCTATATTGTGGTCCAATCCTGAGTCCTCAGAGAGTTGAAATGGGGTAGCCATATTTTTTGTTGTTGTTGTTCCATGTTCTTGGAGTCAGACTCAAATCCTTGTCATTGTAAAAAAAATTTGGGCCATGTTATTTTTACATCAAGAAAAATGTATTTCTTATTTTCACATTTCCTCAGTTATTTAATTGGGGAAAAAAATCCTACCCAAACTGGGGAACCACTGATTTCTAGGAAGGTGGGTCACTTCATGGGCAAGGCAGGCTTGAAAAGTTAACAGATCCTAGCAGTTCTTAAGCAAAGTACAACTGCTGCTGAGTTTGGGTCCCTTTAAAACCATACTATTTGTTGGATCCATTTGACTCCTGTCATTAGCATTTTGCACCCATATACCCTACTTCTGCCCTATATTGACTGATTTCCAAGTAAACCATAACCATAACTCACTCCTACTGTTCTCCTGCCTTGTTACTTCTTAGAGAGCCAATGTAGCAAAATGGAGAGACTTGGAGTTAGGAAGAAATTGGTTCACACTCTACTTCAGATACTTGGTATTTGTATGACTCTGAACAAGTGGCTAAACATTTTGCCTGTTTTCTTATCAGCAAAATGGGATAACAGCACCTATTGGACAGAGCTGTCTCACCCCCATGCTGCTTCCCCCTCTGAGATAATCCCACCCTGTTCTCTTTTTTCTTTTTTTTTTTTTCAAATATCTTTAACCTATCATGGTCCTCGATCCCATCATTCTGTAGGAAGAGGATCGTGAAGAGAATTGTCTTGGCAGTACCCTAGCTCACAGCAGAGGCACATTCCTTAGTCCCCGCCCACTGGGTCCCAGGACACTTTCTGAAAGCTGGCTCAATCCTTTCATTCTCTGCAGAGTCTCCAAGCAATTGGGCTAGAGTAAGGGTCCCAGGAAGGCCTCTACCACCTTCCCACAAAGCCACTTGTCAGAGCCAGCCAAGGGAGATGCCAGCATCATCCCCAGCCTGAAAGCCCATTCAAGGCCCTGGAAGATGAATTATGTTTCATTTATATCAAAGAAGCAATCTCGGAGCCCATTTGTGATCAAATTTGCTGTCAGAGAAACTTTGCTTTATCTCATTACATCTGATATCTCTTGGCTTCTTGTCCTTGAGACTATTAAAGTTTAATGTCAAATTCAAGATGAAATGAAATCTTTGCTGTATCATCTCATCAGGACCTGAGCATTCCCCCTTCCATCTAAAAATTTTTGACAACTAATTACAATGGGGGGAAAAGAGAAGGGAGGGTGAAGAGAAAGAAAAGACTCTTCCCCTCCTGGTGGCTGAAAATACTATATTTCGAAAAGGTTGCAAATGAGCAATAAGGAGTGGAAGGAAACAACAGAGGAATTTGTCTGGCACCGTTGCTTCTCTTCCACCTTACTTTTGCCTTAAACGTACTCTCGCCTAAGAATGGGAAGCACCAGATAGAGCCCAGAGAGTAAGCTGTGGCTGAGGAGGTGGGAAAGGAGGAAAGAATGGAGTTGAGGGGGTACGGTAAGAAAGTGAAAACAAAGAAAAAGGACAATCAGTCATTGCTAATCACATTGACTGAATACCAACCACAGTCAAGAAGGCTACAGAGCAAGTGAGAAAGACAGAGAGACAGACAGACAGACAGATGGACAGAGACAGTCAGAGACACCAAAACAGAAAAAGAAACAGAGAGATAGACAGAAACAAAGAGATAGAGATTCAGAGAGACAGTGAGACAGACAGACAGAGACAGGGACAGAGACAGACAGACATAGAAAGAAAGACAGACCAACCTATAGAGACAGAGAGAAACGGAAAGAGAGACACACACAGAGACAGAGAGCTAGCTCCTAGTGGTAGAACATACACAAACGTACAATTAAAATAAGTAACACATCAATAAATACCCATTATTATACCTGATGCACATTCTTGAAGTACTTCAAGATTTAATATAAAGCATTCTCTTCTCAATAGCCCTGTAGGTCAAGGAGTAAATAAAAGGATTATTTTATCTCCATTTTCCAGATGAAGCAACTGAGGTTTTAGGGAAGCAAGGTGACTTGCTAAGTTTCCCACAGCTAATAGCTGCCTGAGCCAGGATATGAATCAAGGTTGTCCCTACCCAAAATTCAGTCCACCATCTCTACATTTTATGCTTTTTATATCCAGACATGTGACATTATTGATATACAGAATTCCCACTGTAGAAACTCCCACTACCAATACTGATCAGCAGCTATTCTGTAACTTAATATTACTAAGGGTTTTCAAGGGATATTGAAAACCTGTTTGCCCAGGGTCACATAACCAATAGGTGTCAGAGGTGAGATTTGAAGCCAATTCTCTATCCCTAAATTGTGCTGTCTTCCACTATCTACAAGAATACACCTATATAGTAATAGTATTATAATAATTCAATAAACATTTTAGTAAGTACCTACCATATGCCAGGCACTGTGCTAAGAGCTGAGAATACAAAAAGAGGTCAAAGACAATCTGTGCCCTCAAGGAGCTTGCAATCTAATTTATTATTGTTATTATTATTATTATTACATAGCACTTCAAAGTCCACAAAGCACTTTATAAATAATTCATCTTGTCCTCACAATAATTTGGGGAAACAGGTACAATTATCTCTAGTTTACAAATGAGGAAATTGAGGCAAACAGTAGTTAAGTGACTTGTCCAGGGTCATAAAGCTAGTGCGTATAATTTGAATTCAGGTTTTCTTGACTCCAGATCCAATACACTATCCTCTTGGCCACGTAATAGATGTGCGTGAATGGGGATGGGGCAGGGAGGGGCGCACACTGAAAATAGACTTTCTGAATGAGATGACATTCCAACAATGAGTAACAAGCCTCAATGTCTCAATGTTGTCAGGTATCGATTTCTGACAATATTCTTAAACAGTGTACAGAAGAGAAATTGGTTCATCTCCCAAATTGCTCAAAGTATCTTCAACTAGACTTCAACCAGCCCAGCCAGACTGGGATCAGAAGTTCTCCAGGCATAGACCTCAAGGGACAATTCCAGTTTCCTCTATCATCCAATACTTTCACTATTTAGGAAATTATTCCAAATGCCCATCCCCAAATCTTAACACCAACAAAGTCCTACCTCTTCCGCTACCTCCCCCAGCTAGGTCGTGCAGTGTATCAGTCCTAGAGTAGGAGGACCTCAGTTCAAATCTGACTCCAGACAATTACTAGCATGACCCTTATCCCTGTTTGCCTCAGTTTCCTCATCTGTAAAATGTGCTGGAAAAAGAAACGGCAAACCACTCCAACATATTTGCCAAGAATACTTCAACTGGAATAATGAAGAATCAGACGTGACTGAAAATAACTGAACAATAAGAAGAAATTGCCCTAAGGGAAGCTGAAAAACAAAAGGCTAAAACAGCCTTTCTCTTCTCTAGATCCAACAATGCCAGTTCCTGAATATGCCTTTTCTTCTAGTTCATTCTTCCTTCTCAGTATGAGGATATCCCTTGATGACAGCCTGAAGGACTTCCTTGTATAGCTTTATGTCTCTATGATTCTGTGAAATCATTTAATCCACACAACATTATGAGGTAGGTGGAGCTGATGGCAATCCTATTTTATAGGGAAGGCCATTGAAGCTCTAAGAGATAATTGGATTTGCCAAATTTTAAGGATGCCCTCATTCAAACCCTTCCCACATAAGTAATCTCTTACCCAGTCCTGTTGATTCTACTTTCACAGCATCTCTTGAATACATCTCCTTCTCTCCTCTGACACAGCTTCTGCCATTGTCAAGGCTCTCATTACTTCAGGACTGCACCATTACAATAGACTTCAGGGTGTATCCCTGCATCAAGACTCTCCTCTCTCCAAACCATGCTCCACTTGGCTGCCAAAATGATCTTCCTAAGGTGTTGATCTGACCATGTCATTCTTTTCTCAACAAAATCCAACAGTTCTCCATTACCTACATAATCAAATAGAAAATCCTCTGTTTTGTTTTTTTTAAACAGCCTTTTACAACTTGGATTACCTGGGCCCTTCCTACTTTTCCAATTTTTTTACACCTTACTTCCCTTCCCCTCTCCATTTAATCTACAATCTAATGGTATTAGTCTCCATGTTGCTCCTCTCACAAGATATTATATCTCCTAACTGTGCATTTTCACTGAATATCTCCCTCACCTCAAATGTTCCCTGTCTTCATCTCTGGCCCCTGGATACCATGGCTTCCATCAAGATTCAGCCCACATCCCAAGTTCTGAAAGAGTCTTTTCCCCAATCCCCTCCCTGAAAGTGCTATCCCTCTAAAATGACCTCCAAATCACCCTATATAGGTTTTGGATAAAAGCAATTGTTTTCAGGGACCGTTTTTGCCTTTCTCTGTGTCCCCAGCACTTACTACTATGCCTGGCACATGGTAAGTATTTAATAAATAAATTAATAAACATTTGTTGATTAAGGTCATACAGTTAGAAAGTGGAAGAGATGGGACTCAAGCCCAGCTTTTCTTATTCTAGACCTAGTGTTCCTTTCACTGCCTCTAAATGACTGGCACATCCAGTGAATACTGTCCTTTTCAAAGCAGTCACCTTGAAAGTCACCTATTCCAACTTATTTTTATCACCAAACAAAACCTGTTAGGAAGGCTTCCCTTGGAATTGCTTTTAAGACATAAACCAGATTCTTTTGAATATCTACAGTCATGGCAGATATTTAGTTCTTCGCAGGTAAAGGGGGAGGAAAAGAAAGAGGAGAAGATGATTTTGGAGACAGAGAAGGGAACCTGGGTCTCTCTATCCTGTCCAAGCTGGAAGCGAAATGACCATTCACTGGTCTTACCTTACTGTCAATTGGCATGAAAGTTTTGATCAGCTCCCATTTACAACCTCCCAGTGTTCACCCCTCCTTAGACAGCCTAGTTCACTGCCCTTCCCCTGCTCTTCTGACTCTAAAGAACTCACACAATTGGTGTTGGACTTAATGTAGATGTCTGATTGACTTTATCTCTTCTGTAGCTCAAAACTCCTGTGCTCAAGCAATCCAACAGCCTTACCCTCCTTCAGAAGCAATGATTAAAGTCATGTTCTAAATGTTCTATGCCCAGCCAAGAAGATTTTTTTTTTTTTGCTGAGGCATTTGGGGTTAAGTGACTTGCCCAGGGTCACAGAGCTAGGAAATGTTAAGTGTCTGAGATCAGATTTGAACTCTGGTCCTCCTGACTTCAGGGCTGGTGCTCTATCCACTGCACCACTTAGCTGCCCCAGATCTTGCTTTTTTAAAAATACCCCAAAATCATCTAGTGACAAATCTGATAAATAAGGCAGTTTTCTTGTATGATTTATGAATTCATTCTGAAAGCAATTCCCAAAAAATGTCTAAACAGAGATAAAATTATGATAGGATGATCAAGGCTTTATCCCAAGAAACTAAAATTTTAAGGATGATAATAGCATCTATATCCTAGCATAAGAGAAATGATTGAATTTAACATATAATTAACTATAATAATTAGATAAAATAGAAAACTCTCAAGCTTCCTTATATCATAGGACTTTACCCTAATCCAACCTCTGCAGCAATAGGTTCAAATGTTCTCAGGTCTGTCTTATATGAGGCAATGTTTTATGGTTTCTTTCTCCCCTACAAATGAATTAATCTTAAAAAGTTAATTTAAGGACAGACGTATTTCCTGTGGCTATATCTGGACATGTTTTTTGAAGCTTGCCTCAGGCACCAAAATTTCAATTTATATCCCAAAGTCTAAAGCCATAGCAGCATTTCTGGAACCTACATTCAACTTCATGAGGAGATAACTGTGAGAAAACTACTGCTATGGACATACACATTCTATTATGTGTGTTTAAAAGTCAGTTTCATGATTTTGTAGGACTAAATACTAAAAATTATAAGTTCTACACAAATAGGATCTTGAGACAAGTCTCAGCAAAGGGGATTTGACGATTTAGGACCCAGGTGATTTTTTTAAAAGGTGGAAAATTCTAATCTATAGTTTAAAATTGTGGAGGATCTGAGAAATAAATGTCAATATTTTCTTGCTCCAGGAAACTATGGCAGCCAGGTTTATGCATTATGCTTTTGTCATTTTGGTTACCAAAATTGCCATCTTTTGTTCCTGAGGGAGAAACCAGTCCAACCACTACCAATAAAACAACTACCCAAATTTGGGGGAAAAAAAGTCATTTAAACAGCTGACCAAGAGTGAGGGCAGGGTGTATTGAAGATGGCTACTGGAGTTGCTATGGAAACCCTGACACAAGGCAAATCCTGTCTGAAAGGACACATCTGTCCATGTTAGGTCAAGAATGAAATGTGAACTAAGGGTATCCTGGCAAAGGGAAAGCTGTAGGCCTATAGGGCAGGAAATTTCAATACCTTCAAGTAGATGTTTCCCTGGATCCTAGAAAAGAATATTATATGTGTAATGAGGAGAAAAAAGTAGCTATTTCCTTAGGGAACAGGCAGAATGGAGGCTAGATTTTAGGAAAAACTTGTGTCCTCAAAAGAGCTTTGTGTGAGACACATAGGTTCATGTTATTAAGGAGGGTTATTCTCTGTGGACTGTTTAAGAAAAAAGAACTTGGATGTGTGTCCTGCAATATAGCTTCCTAATTCTTTTCAAGCCTTAAGGAAAAGGTTTTCAGATCTCAATTTACTGATGAATGTGATGAATGTTGTGGAACACATATTCCACACAGTTGTGGAGAATAGATTTTAGAGACAGAACACTTGAGCTCAACTCTTGACTCCAACACTTATATTTTGAAAGTTTTCTGTTTCATAGAACTTGAAATGTCTAAGTTTTGGAATTTTATGGATCAATGTTTTGTCTGAGCAACAGGAAAGAAGATAAGAAGGAAGGAAGGAGAAAGAAAGGGAAAGAGGGAGGGAGGGAGAAAGGAAGGAAGGAAGGGGGAAATGAAGGGAAGGAGGAAGGAAGCAAGAGAATACGGAAGGGAAGAAGGAAAGAAGAAGGGAGGGAGGAAAGGAAAGGAAGAAAGAAAACAAGGAAGGAGGGAGGAAGGGAGGGAGGAAGAAAAGGAACAAGGGAGGAAGAATTTATTAAGCATCTGCTATGTACTAGGTATTGTGTTAAGTACTTTACAAATATTATCTCATTTCATGCTCATAGCAACTTTATAGTAGGTGTCATTATTATCCTCATTTTATAGATGAAGAAACTGAGGCAGATAGAGGCCCAGGGACTTACTCAAAGTTACACAGTTGGGAAGTGTTAGAGGTCACATGTGAACTCAGGTTTTCCCAACTATATGCCCCCTACTCTATCTGCCCCATTGTTCCTCTGGGAAGAGAGAGAGAGACATACAGACAGAAAGACAGAGACAGACAGAGTGTGTGTGTGTGTGTGTGTGTGTGTGTGTGTGTGTGTGTGTGTGTGCCTTTCTGCTACCCATTTGTAGAGCTTCTCCTGACCTGACTCATGTGCCCTTCTTTTTCACCTATTGTTCAAGCCACTTTTTAACCTCTCATCTCATCTTCTTTAACTCATTCTTGGAGTTAAATACATTCCAGAAATCCTGTTTCCTTCAGAAAGTCTTAGAAATTAAGCTGAGGAGAATCTTACCTAGTCTAATAGGGTAGTTGTTGTAGAAATGGAAAAAAAGAAAGGAGAAGGGAACAAGCATTGAGTGCCCATTGTGTGCCAGATACTGTACTAAACCCTTTATAAATGTTTTTCTCATTTTATCCTCGAAACAACACTGAAGAGAAGTACTATCATTATCCTCATTCTACAGCTGGGGAAACTGAGGCTGACAGAAGTAAAGTGACTTGACCAGCAAGAAAACTTCATACAGCTAGGAAGTGTCTAAAGTTAGATTTGAATTCAGGTCTTCCTGACTCCAAGCCCAGTCTGCTCCCCTCAGTACCACCTAGCGGCCAAGGATCCTGCCCCTGGATTCAGGAGATTGGCTCCTATCCTTAGTACCTACCTGTCCCTGGGCACCTGCATTTTTTAATTAAAGTCAGCAGACCCCCGGGACATTGAAAGAGCAAGTGGCTATGGTTGCTGAAATAGTATCTATGAATTTTGAAAGGTAGTGGAGAATAAAAATGATGCCCCAGGAATGGATAAAGACAAATGTCCTTATTTTTTAAAGAGGGAAGAGAGAGAGATCAATAAACTATAGACATTGAATTTAACTTCAATTATACATTGTAAATCACAGAATCGTATGATGTTAGAGCTGGAAAAGACCTTCAAGATGGCCAAGCTCAAACCCTCATTTTGTAGATGAGGAAACTGAGCACCAGAGGAATTAAATAACCAGCCCAAAATCACATAGGCAGTAAGTGATGGAGCCAAGATTCCAGCCAAGGGTCTTTGCTCCTTCCACAATGCCACAATTTTTTTTTTCATTCATCTGTATATTCTCAGCATGCTCCAGAGTGCCTTATAAATTCTAGATGCTTAATAACTATTTTTTGAGTTGAATCGAATTGAAATAGTAATATAGACATTATCCTATCTGAAAGAAGGAAAATGTACTAAATGGCCTCTCTGGGGCTAGTCCAGGGATATCATGATTTATTCTCCCTATCTGAGTTGGATTCATAGTCAGAAGACTTTAATTTTAATTCTAATTCTATAACTTTATTCCTTGTATGATCTTGAACAAATCACTTCATATCTCTTGGGCCTCAGTTTTCTCATCTGTAAAATTAGATGACCTCTGCTAGGGGCAGGCACTGGCACAATCAGTTCAGGTTCAATTTGGGATAAAAAGAAGCACCCGTAAGTCATTGAATGATTGACAGATTGGCCACAAAACAGATGATGGCACTTCTACACAGTCAGTTATTCTCCATCATGCATCGAGGCTATCTGTGACAAAGTGGTTAAGAGGTCATAAGCCTCTTACATGTAACCTGTTCAAGGATCTAAGTTGATACTGAGGCGCTCCCTATGCTATATCCACTCAGTATTCCCTGTCTCATTCCTCCTTGAGAACTACATCAGAAGAATACCAATTATGGCCTTTGCCCATTTTCAGGCCTGAGTGGAGGGGCTGTTACCTTCTTCCCCAGAGCCTAAATAAAGACTGTCCCTTATCTTCATCTGGGAATTCAGAATTATCATCAAGAAAGACATAAAAATGAGAAATTTAGATTAGGAGTAGGTTTGGGGAAAAGATAAATTCTGTTTTGTACAAATTGAGTTTGAAAATCCTAAGAATCATCAAATTGGAAATGCATAAAAGTTAATAATATAGGCTCAGAGCCCAAGAGAGATAGGAATACTCATCTTCCTGAGTTCAAATCCAGCCTTAGATACTTTAGTAGCTTTATAACCCTAGGCAAGTCTTTTAATTCTGTTGGCTTTGGTTTCCTCACCTTGTAAAATGATTTGGAGGAAGAAACAGCAAACTACTTCAGTATCTTTGCCAAAAAAGCCCCAAATGGGGTCATGAAGAGTTGGACATGACTGAAATGACTGAATACATACCCCCTCTCAGATTATTGTTCTGCATCTTTCCTCCTGTGCACTGCCAAACTCCCATAAAAAGCTGTCTATTCACATTTCTTCCACTTCCCCTACTCTCACGAACTTCACAACTGCTTACAATTTGCCTTCTGACCTTATCACTCAACTGAAACTGCTCTCTCCAATAATACCAATGATCTCTTAATTGCCAACTTCAATGGCCGTTTCTTAATCCACATCCTTCTTGACCTCTTTGAAGCATTTGATATTGACTATTTTCTCCTACATAATCTTTCTTCCCTGATTTTTGTGATTCTACTTTCTTTTGGTTTTATTCCAATACATCTGGCCACTCCTTAGTATCTTTTGCTGGAACTTATCCTGTTCCTTACCTGTTGTTATTCAGTAATTTTTCATTTGTGTCAGACTCTTTATGATCCTATTTGTGGTTTTCTTGGAAAAGATACTGAAGAGGTTTGTCATTTCC
The DNA here is from genome assembly GCF_902635505.1 of Sarcophilus harrisii. Classification (NCBI taxonomy): domain Eukaryota; kingdom Metazoa; phylum Chordata; class Mammalia; order Dasyuromorphia; family Dasyuridae; genus Sarcophilus; species Sarcophilus harrisii. The sequence continues at coordinate 494,239,205 of NC_045428.1, forward strand.
TTCCCCATCTCATTTTACATATAAGGTAACTGAGGTAAATAGAATTAAGTGACCTGGCCAGGATCACATAAGTAGGAAGTATCTGAGACCAGTTAAACTACAAAAGTGACTCTTCCTAACTTCAGACCTACTGTTCTATCCACCACACCACCTGACTGCCCAATTAGAGTAGATAATAGTTTCAAATTAATTTTTTAATGAAGGAGACTTAGGTGTGTTTATAGCAGGGCAGAAATAAGTACATAGTAAGAGACTGAATATTAGAGCATCAGAGTCTGATTTCATGAGCAACTGAAAGAAGAGATGAGAGGGGATGGGTTTGAGGATAGCAGGAGAGAGAGTACCCTTATCAAGAAGTATCATGTATTGGACAGAAGCAGCTACACCCAAAGAAAGAACACTGGGAAATGAATGTAAACTGTTTGCATTTTTGTTTTTCTTCCCGGGTTATTTTTACCTTCTGAATCCAATACTCCCTGTGCAACAAGAAAACTGTTTGGTTCTGCACACATATATGGTATTTAGGACATACTGTGACATATTTAACATATATGGGACTGCTTGCCATCTAGGGGAGGGGATGGAGGGAGAGAGGGGGAAAATTGGAACAGAAGTGAGTGCAAGGGATAATGTTGTAAAAAATTACCCTGGCATAGGTTCTGTCAATAAAAAGTTATTATAATAATAAAAAAAGAAGTATCATCTATTCATCAGAAACTAAAGTGAAGGAAGAGAGAATGAGAGATGATGTTCAAATGAAATTTTGGGATATAGAGAAAGGGTCTGTTTTCTCTTCCATGTGACTACTCTTCAAATACTGAAAGATGGCTATCACTTCTGCACTCCCCCAAGTCTTTTTCTCTTCAAGATAAACATCCTCAATTTCTCTGATTTCAGATCTTTTTATGGCATAATCTGGAGCAGGGCCTCTTAAACTTTTTCCACTCATGACTGCCTTTTGCCTGAGCAATTTTTACACGACCCTGGGTATATAAAATAGGTATACAAATCAAACACTTACTGTTAATCATAATTTTGCAACCCCCATATTCAGTTGCATGATCCCATATAGGGTTGTGACCCACACTTTAAGAAGCTTTGATCTAAAGAGCCTTTATAGTCTCTCTCCTCTAAGTCTTCTAACAATTTATCAATGTTCTCACTAAAAGAGTAGCCAGAATTGAACACAATGCTCAATATGACATGATCAAAGCAGAATGTAGAGAGCCTATCATCTCCCTTATCCTGGACATTATGTGTCCTTTAAGGTATCCTAAAATCCCATTAGTTTTTTTTGACTGGTATATCATAATGTCAACTTGAATTTTGCAGTTGCAAAAAAAAAAAAATCTGGATCTATTTTGAATGAACTTTGATTTAACCATACCTTTCTTTCATCATATTTAGGAAGTTAACTCATTTTATTTATTTGCTTATTTGCTTGTTCATTTATTTATTTAGTATTGGGCCTATGATTTCATTGGCCTAGAAAATTCCCAATAAGGAAGTTCCTTTTACTAATGCAGGTTGTCACCTATTCTATGATTTAGAGATTTAGAGACTTGGAGATTTGCCTGGGACATCAGTACCCAGGTCACACAAGTTAGCATTTGTAAGAGAAAAGATTTGAACCCCAGCTTTCTGACTTCAAGGTTGGCTTTCTTCAGTTATCCCTATTCAATTTCATCTAAGTAGATTTGGCACAACATTCTAGTCTGTCAAGATCTTTTTAGACCTTGATTTTTGTGGCCAATGTTTTAGCTATCCCTTCTAGCTCTGAGTCATCTGAACATTTGAAAAGCTTGCCATCTATGGCTTCATTCAAGCCACTGACAAAAATGTTAAGCACCACGGGGACAAGCACTACAATAGAGACTTGCTTCCAAGCTGACATCAAACCATTAATTCATAGTCTTGGATCTAGCCATTAAGCCAGATCAGAATTCATCTGACAACATCTTCCTGTCTTATCCACAAAAAGATCAGGAGAAATTCTGTCAAATGATTTGCTAAAAAATCTACTAGTCTAGAAACTCCATCTCCAAAAAATGGAAAATAAAGTTAATCTGCATGCACCGTTCACACAGAAGCTGTATCAACTCTATTATAACTGCTTCCTTTTCTAGATGGCCACTAATTTTCCTTTTAATAATACCTTCTGAAATTTTGCCAAAAATCAAATTCAAGTTCATCAGCTTATAGTTTACTTCTATTTCTCTCCTTTAAAAAATCAGGATATTTGCCCTTATCCATGTGTTTCAGAAATCTCTGAAAGTGGTTCAGCAATCCCATATCGCAGTTCTTTAATTAACATGGTAAGTGGTTCATCTGGTCTCGGTAACTTTAAATTTAATTCATCAAGGGCTATCTAAAGGACCTGCCATGGTCACATCACTATTAAGCATCAGAACTAGAATATGAATCCTCAATTCTTCTGATCCTAGACTTAGCTTTCTTTCTAAAACACTACTCTGCTAAATGAGGAAAAGCCAGGGAAATCATATCTCTCTCATCAATCTAATATTGTGAGGCTTGGGGTTAAGTGACTTGCCCAGAATCGCTCTGACAGTACATGTCTAATGTCTGATATATGATTTGAACTCAGATCCTTTTGACTTCAGGGTGGATAACCTAACCACTGTGCCATCTAGATACTCCCAAGAAGTAATATTTCTGAAACAGAAACAATGAAAGATGAGAGATGGCATGGTGACAAAAGCATATGAAAAAAGAAAGTGGGAGTGGAAAGACAATGAAGGGAACACTGGAGTACAAAGACAACCCCAATGGCAGGGTTTGAACAGTGGTCTGGCTCATCCCTGGAGAAATCATCACATTTTCAAGGACTGGCTCTCCCTGATAGATATCAGCTTGGTAAAGGGAATTGAATTGAGTTCAGCAAAACAGAGCAGAAACTGAAAGACAGTATCTTGATTTGAATCTGAGGTTCTGAAACAGCAAGTCTCTGGATTCTAATATTAGCCAATTCCCTTCTTCTCCCTAGGAGAAGAGGCTTCTTGGATCCTGAAGATATCCTAGTGTGAGAAAGGGGCCTGTGAGGTAGTGCCATGCTAGGCTTGAAGATAAAGTCCACTGTCTGCCTTGCCCCTTAGAAGATAAAGCTGGACTGTTGCCTATTTCTATGCATGAGAGATGAAAGTTATAATCATAATGCCTTACATTTATATGACCCCCTTCTTCCACAGCATTTCTTATAACTATTAACTCGCTGTATTCCATTCTTACAGAGAGAGAAACTGAGGCAACAGAGAAACTAAACAGCATTCCCATCATTAAACAGCTAGATTCCCAATCTCCAGATTACCAATTCAGATCTCCTTCCTTCCCCTAATAGCATCAGAAAGGAAGAGTGGGGAGGAGGGTATATTGGGCAGATAGAGGAAGATGACATTAGATATGACAGGTACAGATTTTGAACAAAGTTCAGAGATTATAAGAGACAGAGCAAAAAGAAATTAAAGTTATAGATGCAGTCTTTTCCCCAGTCACAGAAATGGCAAAAAGTAGTCTCTCCAATGCTTGCAGTAGACATGAGACAAACCCTTGTACAGGAAATAGTGGTCACTTGGGGGAAAGAAATTTCCAACCAGTCCAACCAATGATCAAACAGCACAGAAAACCAGCCATGTAGGGGTCACGGTTTCTTGAAGTCATTTAGACCAAGAAGAGATTCAAATTCCCAGTAGTGATGACTTTCATGGGTGATTAAACTACTTCTCCCTGCACTGGATGTGGATTGGGAGATTTATACTAAGCATATGAGCTATTTCTTTCAACTTAGAGTAGAAGCAAAAATGTGGTCCTACTCAGTGGAAGTAAGGAGAATTGAAGTAGTGCATTACTGTGGAAATAGCACCAAATCCGGAGTCAGATGCCCTGAGTTCAAATTGGACACACATCTCTTATCACTTGTGTGATATTGGGCATGTCACTACTTCACTTGTATTCAATAGCCTCTAAGTTCCATTCTAAACCTAAATTTTTGATCCATTAAGTGGTTGAATACTATGCTTCTATCTAATTCAGTTAAACTTTTACAAAAATTATAACCCTTTACCTCGTGGTTTTATTGACACAGCACCTAGGAAAGCGTAGAAGGGAGTAACTATATAGATAGTATCATAAATACATGCCCAAAGGAGTCATATTTCTTGAAAAGGAGTGACAGAAAATGTATCAATGTAGATAGGATATTGGGTTATCAGCCATCCCTGTTCATTTTCCTGCCCAAGATTACCACATAGGTATATCCCTATTATATAGTCTATTTTTTGTTGTTCATTTTTAGTCATGTCTAACTCTTTGTGACCTCATTTGAGGTTTTCTTGGCAAAAATTTGAATAGTTTGTCATTTCTTTCCCCCTCTCATTTTACAGTTGAGGAAACCGAGTCAAACAGGGTCATACAGCTAGGAAGCAAGATGAATCCAGGACTTCCTGATTCCAGTCCCAGCACTTCATCCACTATGCCACAGGCTTCCCCCAATACAGTACACCAGTTTGATCACATCACTGAAATTACAGCTTCAGTTTCCTTTTCTCTAAAGTGGGGACAATACTTTCCCTCAGAAAATGTTTCTGAAGATCAAAAAACACAATGTATTTAATCACTTTGGAATTCTAAAGAACAATATAAATGTGGTATAATCAATTTTATTATTACCCATAACACTAATATCATTGCAATGATCATTTCTAAGGTATCAAAAAAGAAATGCAAACATTGGCCCTCTAAGAAGTCCTCATTCCCCACCTCTAAGCTGGGCTTTACCAAACCTAGATCAGAAAGGTGATGGCTTACCCTTTCCTTAGCAGCCTCTTCTCAAGAAGATCCCATACTCATCCTTGAAGATGGCATTCTCTTCCTCATCCTACCACTGGAAGTCATCCCATCCTTATCTAGATGGAAAATGGATAGAGTGTCAGGCCTAGAGGCAGGAAGACTCATCTTCCTGAGTTCAAATCTGGCCTCAAAAACTTACTGATTGTGTGAACATAGGCAAGTCATTTATCCCTGTTTGCCTCAGTTTCCTCATCTGTAAAATGAGCTGGAGAAAGAAATAGCAAACTACTCCAGTATCTTTGCCAAGAAAACCCCAAATGGGGTTACATAGAGTCAAATAAAACTGAAAAATGACTTACCAACAACATCCATACTAACAACATCTAAAGCAGTATGATGGAACCCCGCTTGAGAATTGCACAGGGCATTCCACTTTTGCCTCCTCCCCACTTCAATTCCTCAGACATGACTGAGTGTTTTATTTTCTCCCCAGAAGTCAACTGTTCCCCTCTTCATCAGCAAAATGCATTCTTTCCCTTCCAGCCCAGCCCATGGGGTGGGGATAAAAGGGAGGATAAGCGGGGTGGAGGTGGGAGAAGGAGCACTTTCATAGGCGTGCTGCTGCACTCCCTAAATGGATGAACTGGCAGCTCAAAAACTCGAGCTCAATTGGCAGTTATTGCTGGCAGTTTATCAGTATTAACTGATTAGACTCAGGATGATGGATTCTCTGCCTCTGAGAGCCGCCCTCCGTCTCCCCCCAGGCAGCAAGGAGTGATTGGGTCTCTCAGAAAGCCCTCTCTCCCTCCCTTGGTTTTGCCAGACAATGGCATTCATTTTCTGAACTTCCCAGTGTCTAACACCATCACCCCCTCCTCAAAAAAATTTTTTTTTCCTCATCACCCTCCCCAAGCTCATGAATAGGGAGAAAAAAAGGAGAGAAAGAGATATTTAAATAAATAAAATGAAATCCAAATGGGGACACTAAATCTCCGTGGCGGTTAATTGATGATCATTATGCTTAGGAACCTAAACTCTTTTAATTTCGCTGCAGTGCCAGGAGATGAATTATAGAATTACAGTCACCGATTATCAATCAGGCCTGTGCTCCATGTCTCTCTGCTGCCCAGCAGCCTCTTCCTCCCTCTCACAGGGCAGAGGTTGAAGAGGCAGAATAATAGCACTAGGCTCTCAAAATATGAGCTCATCAGGGAGATTTGGCCTGCTTATAGACATTCCCAAAGGCTCTCCCCACCCAAAAAGTAAAAAATCTTTTATGTTAACTTAGTTTTTTATTCATTTCCCTCTTTGAGAAAAAAGAGGAAGGTTTGCTTTTTGGATCTGATCTAGTTCCAGCAGTATCCTTCCAACAAAACCCAATCAGCCACTGTCAGCCCCAGCTTCAGATGGAGGAAGAGTAGTAGGGTGCCTCCTGTGATCTGATTGGAAGGGTGCCAGGAAAAATTTAAGAATGTCTCCCCTACTGACTTGCCCCAGATGGTCCAAATGCCCCCCAGTAGCAACTCATTCACATGCATTCTGATTGTCCTCACTATTCATAGAAGCAGCATGATAGAGTGGGCAGAGTACTGCGTCTGGAGTCAGGAAGACAAAGATTTGAATTGACTGCTGGCTGAGTGATGGTGGACAAGTCCCTTAACCTATCATAGTCCCATTTTTGTTTTTGCTGTTGTTACTTCTGTTCCAAACTTATTAAGCACCAAATAAAATGAGTATTTCCATTCAATTTTTGTTTCCTTATCTGTAAAATAGTGATAGCAATGCCTGACACATCTAGCCAATGGAATAAGGCAGAGCAAATCAATCAATTAACACTTATTAAGTAACTATTTTGTGCCAGGCACTGTGCTAAACACCGGGGATACAAAAAAAGGCCAAAGACAATCCGTGCCCTCAAGGAGTTTAATCTAATGCAGTAGTTTACAATCTAGACATTTATTAAGCTCCTACTATGTGCCAGGCCCTGTGTTAAATGCTAGGAATACAAAGGCAAAAGGCAGTCCCAAGCATCAGTTAGTGTTATCTAAGCCTCTCCTACCTTTTTACAAAAATAACAATGTCAGGCATTGATTTCGAGGGTTACAAAGTACTTTTCTAATATAGCGATCCAAAAGTGAAATGAATCACTTCGGGATATAATGACATCTCCTTTCTGGAAGTCTGCAAGCAAAAGCTAGAAGTATGTTGCAGGTTATATATTGCAACATAGTGCAAGTATATTTGTACATATACTTTGTATCTACTTATATGCATGCAAGCTATTTCCTTTGATTCTCACTTCCCTGAGGACAGCAACTGTTTTCTTTTCATCTTGCTATTCCAGGTGCCTTGCACAGTACCTGCCTCACAGAAGGGGCTTAATAGTGCTTACTGGCTAATTCATTCTGATAGGAATTGGACTAGATGACCCGATGTTCCTTCCAAGTAAAAGATGGAGAGGACCTAAAAAGTTTACAGATGAGAGGTAGGTGGGGCAGTGGATAGAGCACCAGTCCTGAAGTCAGAAGGACCTGAGTTCAAATGTGGCCTTAACACTTCCTGGCTGTGTGACCCTGGGCAAGTCACTTAACCCCCAATTGCCTCAGCAAAAAAAGAGAAAAAAGACTTTAGAGATGAGGAAACTGAAGTTCTTACAGGTTAAAAGTTTGGTCTATAGGCATGCAACTACTCCATGAAAGAACACAGGCTAGAATCAGAACCTTGTAACTCCCAGCACCTTGCTCTTTTTCTTACAAATGGCAGCTTCTCGCTTTGGGGCTCTAAGCCTAGCATGTAGAACTGAGAATTGATGGCTTTGGGCCAAAGCTATGAGGGACTATAGGTTCTTACTAGAGGCCCAGGATCCTGAGTTCCCATCCTTTGTGCCCCCTGGGAAGCCTAGGGTTCCCTCTGTTCTTTTGTCATTAGAATCAGAGGAACCAGAGATATATTCTTTGTTTACACAATAACAATTAACTGCTACAGTCATTTGACATGGATACAGAGTCACAAGCACGATCATACAAGAGATACCAGGGAATCAGGCACTTGAATTGTAGGGAAGGAGAGAGGAGAATGTGGTTTACTACAGGTCCTAGTGCTCATTTCTGCCAGACTCAAAGGCAAATTAGGACATCAAGTTCTTGGCCTCCTAGAAATAGAAGAAGTGGACTCCATCTTTGACTGGGACTGATATCTCCAATCCTCAACTACAGACGGCTGAGTCTCCAAATCTAAGAATGCTGAAGATGGAGGCTGGGACTGGGTAGTTCAAACCAACTCTCCTCAGTTTCATCAGAGCTGGTTTTCTTGTCTCTCTCCTGAGATAAATCATCCCACTCCTTGTGCCAAAGTTACCGTCTTCATCAGAATCTATTGGTCCGTCTGACCAGGGCCAAGATAGTTTTATCCTGCTCCCCAGGCTGAATTCAGACCATGGGTTTTCTGCCATAAGAAAGAGAACACTGGCTAAGCTGGAACAAAAGCTCCAAACTAACTCCCTTGTATCCTGAGAAGGGATAAGTTTTGTTTTGGTGTTGTCTTTTGAACTTGAGCAAAGTTATAATATACATGTATATATTATATAAAATAAGTATATATAATACAAATATGTGTTATAAGTTATAAATAAAAATATATAGGATATAAAATAAACCCACACAAATTACCAGCATTGTGTATATTACCAACAAACCCAGCAGAAAGCAAGAGAAAGAAAAATTTCATTTAAAACAACTACAGACAGTATAAAATATCTATCTACCAAGGCAAACACATCATAAAAACATAAGAATACAATTACAAAATTTTGTTCTGCTATTTTTTCAAGAAGAGATGAGTTTTTGCTGAAATAGGGCACAGTAAGCAAGGGACTAAAAGATTTCAGAGAATCATAGTCTCATAATCCTGATAGGTAAGCAGCTAAGTAGTGCAATGGTTAAATCACTGAGCCTGGAGTCAGGGATACCAGAATTTAAACAAAGACTTGATCTGGGCAATATTTGACCTCTTTCTGACTTGATTTTCACTGTAAAATGGGGGTAATAGTAGTATTTACTTCCTAGGGTTGTTGTGCTGATCAAATGAGATAATATTTGTAAAATATTTAGCATCCTTCCTGGCATATAGTAAGTGCTTAATAAATGCATGTTTCCTCCCCCTTCCTGCTAAGATTCTCCAGTGTCTGTCTATTTCCAGGTACCTTCTGAATATGTGCAAAAGTCAAACATCTGAGATTCTGACTCTACTATTTACTTCTTTGGGCAAATAATTTTATATCTCTTGACCTCAGATCCCTCTTGCACTGAACCATTATTCTCTGGAGTGTCCCTGTCAGAGTACTTGTGCTTCTGGTGCTCTGGGAGTTTCCTCATCAAAGTTCTGAAGGACCCTCTTGGAGTAGCTTCAGGCTCCCCTTGGGGCTCAATGACCAGAATGCTGGTAAATTTGGGGCCAGCTTATCTGTGCTCAGGTTTGCTTCTCTGGAAAGATGCCTTTTCTAATGCCTGCAGCTTTCTGGCTATATTTTTGTGCAGTGCTGAGCTGGATGGAGATGCTTATTATTGCTTTTATCTGTGTTTCTTGGTATAATTCAATCTTTGCTGAAGCATATGTGGGAAAACTGAGCCTCTATACAACCTCTCAGGTTGCTATCCTACCCAGAAGGACTCCTTCCTCTTTCAAATCCATGATCCTATTGTCCCAACTTCCACTTTCTATGTAGAATGAGGCAGCCAGGTGTCAGATATACCAATGCCAGGAATAGTGAGCAAATCTAATAAATCTACAACCATCAGTAGGAAAGGAGTGATGAAAAGAATTGTGGTTGTAGAGTCAAACCTAGGAAAGGAGCCAAAGAGAAGAAGGGTAGTGAAAGCTAGAGTGAGGAGAACCAGTGAGGAGAGACAGATGGAAAAACTTGCAAAATTCTTTTCCAAAAAAGAGTTTGCAAGAAATGAGAAGTATAGATTAGAAAATAAATCTGAGGGAAGAAATCATATGACTGATTGGTATGTGTAAACCAAACAAAATCAGAACAATATATATGATAACTAGAATTTTTATTCTAAAATTGTTTAAATGCTAAAAAAAAAAAAAAGGAACCAAATGATGAATAATTAACAATGATCAAGCTTGACCCTAGAGAAGAGATAATGAAATGTCTTTCTCCTTTTGATAGAGACATGCGGTACTATGGGTAAGGAATGTTAAATGCACTACCAAATAAAATTACCATATCAGTTTTGCTTAACCAGTTTTTCTGTTAGAAGGGAGGGTTAATTTGGCAAGAAGGAATAAATCTGCAAATGATTCTGATAGAAAAACAAAAGGTATTCATTTTTAAAAGTTAAATAAATCTGACTTCTGTTTAAAAAGGGAAAAGAGAGTAAACTGGAGTGGGAAAGAGGAGAGAAAGAGAAGGAGAGGAGGAAAACAGGAGTATTCTTCCTGAGGAAATAAAATATGTCATTAAGAGACATTTCCAGAGGTACTGTTGCCCACAGGGAAAACAAGCAGAAGTCCTGGACTGTCCTATGTATTCTCAACTATCTTTCTTTGTTCTGGACAGAAACTTGGTAACTAGCAGGTAATGCTGTCCTCTCCCAGCTCACCTGCAGGTATATGCTAGATCATTTCACAAAAGGATCCCCATCCTATCCCATCTCACCCCCTCAGGATGACAGCTGGAAAACCTCTGAAGAGGACTTGAGGGTAAAGATTGGTTATAATCAGCACCATGGAGAAGGCTGCAACCTGAGCTCTGCCTTCATTCTCTTTTCCATGAGCAGTTTTGCAGGCCCAGGCCCCATAGCCTGGCTTCCCTCTGCCCTAACCGGATTTCTTCCAGGCCCCGTGCTAATGATGCCCACAGCTGCTTTGCTCAGTAGAGGAAGTGGGGACCTCTTGACTGGTTCTGTCCATCTCCCAGTCAGATGGCTCAGAAAATGACAGATGAGCTCATTAACTCTGCTGAGCCACCCCTCCCTGCACACCCCTCCCTTAGAGCCCCACCTTTTCCTCCTGATCCAGACCCACATCTGCATTGCACCCTCAAATGACTAGGTTGCCAAAATGCAAAATGCAGGTTCCCATTTAATTACAAAAACAGCAGCTGACAAACACAGGTCTATGTCTCCCCTATTTCTTGCCACTTTAAGAGAATCATTCAGGCCATTTCTCTTAGCTCTCTGCCCTCTCTGTATATTCTGTGGAGCAAACTCACAAATGCTCTCCCTCCCTCTTTTTCTCTCTCTTTAAGGCAATGGCTTTGTGAAGGCTGAGAGAAAAAATAAAGCCTTTTACTAAAATGTCACTCTGGAAAAAGGGTGGGGGAGGGAACAGGGGGAGTTTCTAATAGGCCAGTGAAGCCTTGCTTTTTTTTTTTTCTAAAAGTGTGATAAATTTGGCCTGTCTTAAAAAGACAGCTCAGTGTTGCTTATCAACCATGATTTGACCAGATAGCTGTTTCAAAAAAACAGACACTGGTCTTTTTATAATAAATGAAAGCAATAAAGCCAAAGAGCCTGCCCAGAACTATAATTAAGAATCAGAAACTGAAAGCAACAGGAGTGCCAAGAGGAGATCCATCCCCAGAGAGGCAGAAATGGGCAAGGCCAGCTTTGGGGACCCCCAGGCAATTATAAGGAGGGTCTTTTATAGTATAGGGATGGGGGAGAAAAGGATGATACCCCATCTTTCTTTTAGGTCAGGTATATAACACCTTCTCCTTCCTGGTCCCCACCCATTCACCCCTTTCCCTCTCACATTCTGAGAAAGAAAAATTATCCCCTGAGGGCATAGGCCTTCAGGGTCTGAAAAGGAGGGGTTCACCCATCTGAGCCAAATCAAATGCCCATTTGAAATGTGGCCAGAAATCTCCCTTAGTGCTCAGTCCCTGAACAATAAACATCCGTGGGTTGGGTGCTCCTAAGGAGCTGTCTATTTAACACAATCTCCATCTCAAGCGGCTGTTTTGCATTTCCTTTTGGCTTTATTAAAACTGATTTTCTATTTGCACTATAAAAACTGATCTGATTAAATTTCCATTTTTCCCCAAAGAAAAGGACCTCTCTTTCTTCCTCTCTTTTTATTCTTCTCTCTCTCTCTCTCTCTCTCTCACACACACACACACACACACACACACACATACACACACACATGCACAAACATACTCATTCTTTCCTGCCTTCTCTTTTCTCTTTTCACAAACAATACCAATCTGAACAGACCTTCCCCACAGCCATCACCTCAAACTAAGCTAGTCTTCTTAAAAACATATATTATAGATTGGATTGGAGTGAGCTTTATGGCTGTTTTTATGCAAACTAATCCCCACTAGTAGAAAGAACAATTTCTACTGAAGACCAAATGAGGTTTAATAAACTGCATTTTCCTTGTATACACAAGTTAGCACTCTAGCCTATGTTTTCACTTTTACTGAGTTATTAGAACTTAATAATTACAGAAAAAAAGGAAACAAGCATTTATTAATCACCTATTGTGTGCCAGGGACCTTGCTAAGTGCTTTACAAACATTATCTCATTCAATCTCCATAACAACCGTGGGGGGAGAAGGGGAAGTGCTATTATTATCCTTATTTTATAGCTGAGTAAACTGAAGCAGGTCAGAGGTTGAGTGATTTTTCTAGGGTCAAATAGTAAATGTTCAGGGACAAATTTGAACTCAGGTCTTCTTGAATTCAAGTCAAGTACTTTATTCACTTTGCCATCTGTTTGTCTCTATGGAACTAAAGAAAACATTGCTAGTATTCATGATACAGTCAGGAGCCTCAAATCTCTAAACTCTATACACTGAAACCTGGAATAGGTGAAAGTACAGGGTTCCTGTATGAGCAGGAATGCTTAGCAAGAATTGAGGAAATTCAATTAAAGATTAGTTTACAAAGCTTAGATACTCTCAAGTCTAAGACTAGGCAGTTTATTTCTTTTTAATAACTTTTTATTGACAGAACCCATGCCAGGGTAATTTTTTACAACATTATCCATTGCACTCACTTCTATTCCGTTTTTTCCCCTCCCTCCTTCTACCCCCTCCCCCAGATGGCAAGCTGTCCTATACATGTTAAATAGGTTACAGTATATCCTAGATACAATATATGTGTGCAGAACCAAACAGTTCTCTTGTTGCATGGGGAGAATTGGATTCATAAGGTATAAATAACCCTGGAAGAAAAACAAAAATGCAAGCAGTTTACATTCATTTCCCAGTGTTCTTTCTTTAGGTGTAGCTACTTCTGTTCATCCTTGATCAATTGGATCAATTGAAACTGTTAGATCTCTTTGTCGAAGAAATCCGCTTCCATCAGAATACATCCTCATACAGTATCATTGTTGAGGTATATAATGATCTCTTGGTTCCGCTCATTTCACTTAGCATCAGTTCATGTAAGTCTCTAGGCAGTTTATTTCTATGTGCACTTTTATATGTTATATTCCACTGAGCTACATTTTCCAGCTCACATTTGCAGATCTAGTCTCCTGGAGGAATAATCCAGGTTCAAAATACTCTGTGTAGTTGCATTCCTAAAATTATTATTCACGAGCCCCAACCGATACATTTACTTTCAATAATCAACCAAAGAACATAATTGACTAAAAGCAAAGGTATTTATTAAAATGATGTTAAAAAATATAGTAATAAAATTCCTCCCCCATAAACCTGAGGCACACTCTCTCATAAGAGTGAGTGTGAATATTCACAATGGTTACAAATAGGAAGTCAAACTTCCCTATGTGTTATCAGGCACATGATAACTTAAGACTTTAACTTAAGACTGTGTTTCTCAGGAAACTTTAGTACATAACAAGGACATGTAGAGATGATTGCATCTAGAAAATAACAGACTTCTTGGAGAAAGATAGCCCACATGTAAGATCAGTCATAGTGGCACCAAATACAAGAAGGGCAGCAGCAGCTTGGTTGCTTGTTGGCTGCCAAAATCAATCTGATAAACATTAAAGGCGAATAGAAAATCTGATGGTGCTAATAATGGAAAATAGCAAACATTGCACTTAAGGATTCAAATGCTACTGGAATGAATCTTGACTATACTTTTAAATCTGGCTACTTAATAGGAACTTTGTCGTGCCTTCTCTCCACAACAAAGTACCCCCAGAGTTTGAGTCTTAGTGGAATATGTTCTCTCCACTCTTCTTTTTAGAATGAGACTCTAAATCCTAGAGTGTGAAATCAAGGAATATTTCCCTATTCCTTTGCTGATTGTCTTGTAAAATAGCAAGCTCCTCATCACTGGAAGAATTTAAGCAAAATAGACAACTGACAGAATAATTGTAAAAAATGGAGGCTTGAGTCAACTGAGGTATGTTGATTCAAAATATCCAATATTAAATTCATGTGATATATGATTCCAGAGTTGAATAGGTTGTGCATTACAGATATATACATTTCCCTACTGAATAAGCTCTGAAAATCTTTCTTATGGTCTAAAGAGATATCAGATACTAGACCAGGATATAACAGGCAATAAGTAGAAAAGTCACATAACATACATGAAGTACTTTATAAACCTTAAGGTGCTAGATAAATGTTAGCAATAATTATTAATTAGGGTTAAAGTATAGTAGAACAAGAATTCATGTAGAATCAAGGGCCAAAAAGATTGAAGAGCTCAGGGCTTGAAACCAGAGGCTAAAAATCAAACAAAATTTTAAAATTACTAAAGGAGAAAGGGGCCAAAGATCACATCAGCTAAATCTGTTTTGAGCAGTGAGAATCCTGAAAAGTTGTTATGATCTAAGGCCAAAAAGTAGATCTTCTATTACTGTTTTTCGATAGGGTCCTGGACTCAGAATTGGGAGAAGTCTAGAAGTATATTCTTGCTTCAAAAAGTTTCTACTGTATGACCCTAGGTAAGTCACCTAGCTTTCTCTTTTTCTTTACCTATAAAATGGGAGTTATTGAATTGTACCTTTAAAGCCAAAAGAAGACCTAGAGATCATCTATGTGAAGCCCTATTGTTTTATACATAAAGAAACCCAAAAAGGTTAATTTAATTGCCCAACATCACAATGACAGTAAGTAATTGAGCTGGAATTTGAATTCAGGTCCTCTGATTCCAAATATAGCACTATTTCAGCTACACCAACAAGCTGTCTCCTTAAATTACTCATAAGGGCAATGTAGAGAAATTGATTCAAAAACTTTACAATACTAAATAAACATGCACTATTTTTTATCATTTAGAGTCTCCCTAGACTGTCATGCTAGTTAGCATAATCTAGGAGCCAGTATAGAATAAAGAGTCACTCTTGTGTCATGGAGATCAAGTTCCCCCTACATATTTTATTCTGCACAGATCTAATATCTTGCTCTGAAGATATGGCTAATTCAACCCAGCCTTCTTCCCTGCCTGTTCCAATCAGACTCACAAACTTACTAGCCATTTTTTCCTCTTTTAAAAATATTTTTTGCTGATATCTTTTTTTAAGCTCATTAACCTTCCCAGTTCTTATACATTTTGGTCACCAGCCCTTTCTTCCCTCTATTCATTGGAATGCCCTCCCTAACTCTCTCTATTTTTCCAAATCAAAAAACAGTCCATTTCAGCATCAACCCATTTTTCAAGTCCTATCTTGGGTTCTCCCTCTTTAAGAAGCCCTAACTATCTGCCATATTTCACAGGGCTCTTTCTACCAGAAATTTCCTGTAGCATTTATTGTTTGAACAATTCATTTGGCACTTTGCTCACATTGCCTTGTTATACCTCTAATGCTGTTTTCTTGTTTTGACAAAAAATTGTTTTGACATTATTTCTATGCATCTTGTCTTCTTTGTATTCTCTGCAGCAGCTATCACAGTGATCTGTATATAGTAGGTGCCAAAAACACATTTATGGAAACAAGGAGGAAGTAAAGAAGGAAGGAAGGGAGGAAGGGAAAGAGGGAGGGAAGGAGGGAGGGAAAGAAAGAAGGAAGGATGGAGGAAGAAAAGAAGGAAGGAAGGGAGAGAGGCAGGGAGGAAAGGAGGGAGAGAGGGAAGGAGGGAGGAATGGAAGAAGAGAAAGAAGAAAGGAAGGAAGGAAATCCTTATAAATGTATTTTATTTTACTA
Organism: Sarcophilus harrisii; assembly: GCF_902635505.1. Lineage (NCBI taxonomy): Eukaryota > Metazoa > Chordata > Mammalia > Dasyuromorphia > Dasyuridae > Sarcophilus > Sarcophilus harrisii. Next base: position 494,255,099 of record NC_045428.1, read on the forward strand.
GTTGAGAAGACACATTATGCACATTCACAAGTCATTCAATTGTGCAACAATTTAATTAAAGTAAAAACAGATCATCCCTCCTCCATAAACCTTGAGCTAACGTTCCTAAAAAAATCTTGACACTCAGTAAGAAGAGAGGACACAGAAATCATATGTCAATCATATACTTGTGATCAAGGAACCTTTGTGAAGGGATATACATAGAGGAAATACAAGGTACAGAGGAAGGTAAATGTCTACCATTAATGCTGAAAATAGCCAGGAGTCCTCTACTAAGGTCATTGTGATGATTTTTGTTGAATCTGCTCCTTTCAAGGTATTCTCTCAGTGATCCCAACGGGTAAGGAGTCTCAGTAGCTCCCTGCTGGACATCTCCCTTGCTCAAACTACCCAGAGGCTCATGATTGTCCCATGTCCGATATCCACTAGGTATTCTGTGATTAAAAAGCCTCTTGACTGCAACGAGGACTGGCTCTTTTAACCACCTCCACTATTCACTTTAGAGAGTTGTGGTTCTCTGCCCTTTAAGGGGATGGGAAGGGCTCTTAGACTGCGTCTTTTATCCCCCAACTGTATGCTTCAGCTCTTCTCACGTGAGGTGCCTCCTTTAGAGTCACCTGTCCTCTATGTATAAGACATATACTTTTTGTGGTCTAGGTGGCTGGAGATGTGGCCTCAGGCCCAGGAAATCCTTCTTCTGACACATACTGTCTGTGTGACCTTGGGCAAAATACTTAGCTTCTCAGTGCTCTAGGCAATTCTTTAAGGTTGTAAATCACAGAGAAGGCACCAATCTGAATTAGTAGAGGAAATTCCTCATAGAGAGCTACCTAAACCAATGAAATCATAGGTCCAGTCCTTGTTTTTACCTTCAGCAAAGACCACCATTTTCCTTGGTCAGCCTTCTCAGTCAGCAACTATGAGGCTCATTCTCTCAGTCAAGCTATACCAGAAAGCAGTAAAGGTCAAGCTTAGAGAAGGTCTGGTCTTTGGTTTGTCCCTTTCTTTTGTAATGCTGGAGAAACTGAGGCAAGACAGAGATTAGAGGTTTTTAACATTTTAATAGTGGAGAAGTTGGACTAGAAGCCAAACAGGATCCATGTCCAACCTTCCAGACAGGTGAATGGGACTCTTGTCTCAAAGCATCTAGCAATGGATAAGTAATTCCAGAGACTTTTATAGGACTTCAGTGATCAGGGAAACAAAGGTAAGGGAGGGAGGCAGAGCACTGGGTGAGTGGAAATTCCAAGAAGGTCCATATTTTTTTAAATTCTGACAGGTTGGGAGTCAAGAAGATGATGGAGCAGGAGACAGGAAGTCTAAGCCAGGAAGATAAGAGGGTGTGCCATCTAGGTATTTGAGATAAACCATATGGAATTTTATGACGCTTTGGAATGCCAGAGTGGCCAAAGCTCCAAAGCCCTAATTCTCTTAAGTGCTAATAGCCAGGAAGGGGAGGTTGCTGCCAGGGAAAGTGAGGCAGAACAATTCAGAGAAACTAAGGCAGGGAAACTGAAGTATATGGGAAATTAAAGCATGACATTTTTACTTTCTCCTCTGAGTCCCTCAGTTTAGCTATCATCTAGCTTGTGGGCACACACCAGTTTTATTTCTTAGATCTTATCAAGTCTTATACTTTATCTCTTGGCTGCAGTGAATTCTCCCAGTACACTACTTCTTCAAACAGAAAAGGACCTGAAAGATACTATGTTGCTGACTATTGTGTCCTTCTGTTTTACATAAGAGTAATATCTATGCTAGCTAGAGAAAAATTGGCATGTTTCACATCTCCCAAGCCTGGTCTTTCTCAAGTTCTCCCCTCCTATCCCCGCCAAAATACATAGCCATTCATCTTCATAGATAACCTTGGGCTATTATAGAATAATAATGCCACAAGGTACCACATGGATCAAAGGATCAACACATGCAATCAACACATGCCTACTATGTGCCAGACACTGTGCTAAATACTCAAGATTAAAAAGAAAGGAAAAATACAATCCCTGATCTCAAAGAACTCACCATCTAATGGAGGAAATGAATGTGTATAAACAAGCTACATACAGGATAAATTCGAGATAATCAATAGAGGAAAGGTATTAGCATTAAGGGGACTGGGAAAGATTTCTTGAAAAGTTTAGGATTTTAGCTGAGATTGGTGGAAGCCAAAGAAGCCAGGAGGCAGAAATGAGGGAGAATAGATTTTCAGGCACAGAGGACGACCAGTGAAAATGCCCAGAGTTGGGACAAGATTAAAGAGAGAAACAATTTTAATATGAATTTTCACAGAATCATATGGCCATAGGTTAGAATTGGAAGGCACCTTAAAAGATGAGTCTAACCACTTCTTTATACGGACTGGCAACTTAGGTACAGAGGGCTTAAGTGACTTGCCCACAGTCACACAGCTAGTAAATGACTGATTGTCTTGATTCCCATTGGAATACTTTATCCATTACAATAGTGGTGTCAAACTCATATAAAACAGGAGCCACTAAATTGTACATAAAGAATTATGACCATATATTGACTTTCAAAATTACACCTTAATATTATCAGTTTACTATTGTATTTTATTTATATTGTTAAACACTTCCTAATTCCATTTTGATCTGGATCTTTTGCACATCAGTATATTTAAAACCTCTATACTATAATACCTATCTGTCTGACATTCTCCGTGACAAAAAAAAAATCCTGCTTGCCATAGTACATATTTATTTTGTTATAAGCCAGGTACACTCTGGATGTCTCATCATGGACTAAAAATGACCCATAACCATTAAAAGCTGTATCAATGAATGCAAACTAAGCTAGGAAAGTTTGGGGTATCGGTGGGATATGTATTATTCAAGATCAACCCAACTAAGTTAGAAGAGGATGAATATTACCTGGTCATGGGTATTAAGTTTTTAGAGTCATAACAATTTATAAAAATCATCTACTAAAGTATGAAGGGTTTGCATTCTAAATCAATGAACTCACTCCAATGAAATTATAGATCCTGAAGCACTGAAGTAAGTGAAGTCCCATGTGTCTGCTACCTGGGAGTTGGTATGAAACCTAAGCCAGGGGAGGAGCTTTAATGATTTCTTGTTTAATTGTTTTTCAGTCATGTCTGACTCTTCATGACTCTTTTGGGGTTTCAAAGCAAAGATATTGGAATGATTTGCCATTTGCCTGACTCATTCTATAGATGAGAAATTGAGGCAAACAGGGTTAAGCGGCTTGCCCAGGATCATACAGCTAGTAAGTTTTTAAGGTCATATTTGCACTCTGTTCTTCCTGACTGAAGGTCTGACATTATGCTTTATGGCACTACTTAGCTATCCTTGTAATGAGCCAACATGCCCAATAGTGCAAGTGAGTCCCTGAGAATACTCTCCAAGTCATTCCTCCATTCTAAGAGCATTTCAAAGGTAGAAGTAACAAGACTCTGCCCTTCCAGAGATCAAATACAGATATATGAAAGGTAGCATGGGTCCAGTATAAAGCATAAAGGACCCAGAATACTTGGATTTGAATCCCTGCTCTGTCACTTACAAGTGGTATGATCCTGGATAAGACATTTAACCTCTCTAGTCCTCAATTTCCACATCTCTAAAATGAGAGGATTGTTCTAGATTGGTCTCACTACTCTGGTCCCTAACAACAAAGATTTCGGTCATGATTCAATCATCTCCCATCCACAAAAAGCCCTATCTCCCTAAAGACAAAGGGTTAAGCATCTTTCTTCCATTCTGAAGGAATCAAAGATTATATCATTTAAGATTTGAAGCCAACTTAGATATCTAGCTCAATCTCATTTTTGAAATAAGGGCCTGCAAGGGGCAAAGCCAAGATGGTGGAAAGTGGACACACCTCTCTGTAACCTCCTCTAACCTTCTCTCAAATCAACAGCAGATTAAGCCTCTAAACTGGTTTTGAAGTCAAAGAATCCACAAATATTTGGAGTAACACATTTCCAGAAGAAGATACTTTGGAAGAACTTCAGAACAGGTCTGTTTCAACTGGGCAGGGGGACAGTCTGTGGAGCCCAGACCACAGCACAGGGAGACAGGGCAAGAAGCTGGGGCAGTGAGTCAGAGCATTGCAGTTCCACACACCTGGAAATCTTCTGTGAGGCTCTTAGGCTACTCTGTCCTGCTTGCAAGAAGGTGGTTTGGTAGATTGCTACTAAAGGCAAATTATAAACCACTGAGCCCCAGAAGATCAGACCTAGCCTCGATTATCCAGCACTAGAAATCAATCAGCAGAACTGCCCCAGAGCAAATTAAAGCAGCTGTTGCTCCTTTGCATTGAACAGACCTCAAGCCTTAAAAAAATGAATAAAAAACAAAAAAGAATTCTCACCATAGATAGCTTTTCTGGAGAGAGAAAACAGACCTCAAATCCTGAGGATCCTAAAGGCAAAGCAACTCCAGAAGAAGCCCAAAAAAAAACATGAGCTGGTCCCCATTTCACAAGGTTTTCTTCGAAGATTGCATAAAGAATCTTAAAAGAGAATAAGAAGAAAAATGGGGAAATGAAATGAGATCATTACAAGAAGGAATGGAAAAAGAATGTAATGAAAAAAAAATTAATTGGCCAATTGCAAAAGGAATGAAAAAAAGGATACTGAATACACTAAAAATTAAAATTGAACAAACGGGAGTAAATAAAATAAGGGCCTGCAGAAGTGAATAGACCTATGCATCCAAGGATATCCAGGTGCCAAGTTCATTGCATTCCCAGTCTACTGCCCTGCTCACACCTCCCTACCCTTTGGCCAAGACCAATAAGTTTCTTACACTTCCATCTCCAACTTTAGTCACTCTAGAGAACCATTTCTGCAGTCCCTGCAGCCCTAGCTCCTCCAGCTTCTGGCTATTTAGAAACCTCCAGCCTCACTTGTCCTAAAGCTGCCCATTTCCTCATCAGTATTTTACTTATCTATTTTGCTCATTTTTTAAACTGCTATTCAAATTGTTGAGTAAAGTGTCATTGTGCTGACAATGCCGGCTGTCAGCAGTCCCACAATAGGAAATAGGATTTGGCATCAAAGGCAGAGATGATATTAAAATACATTTTAATAAATATGTAAATCAATTAATCAATCACCTATGCAGGGAGGAGCTGCAGAAACACAGGCAAGAAGGCTGAGCCAGAAGGTTTGGAGAGACTAGGGCATGGAGGGTGCCAGAGGAAAGATCTCATGAGAACCGAAAGGATCCCCTGGGTACAACAGGGAGCCAGACCTCAGCTGTATTGAGCCTACATCCAGCCTCTTTTCTGGCATCAGGGACCTTGACCAAGACACTTTTGAGTTATCCATTCAAAAAGTCACTAGCCTCTATGTCTGGGCAGCAACCCAATCAAAGGTCAAATTTTGACCAATAAATGTAACAGTCATCTTTTAATCCAATAAACATTTATTAAGTATCTTTTATATACACAGAACTGTGCTAAATGCTAGAAGAGCTAGTAATGCATTATATCTACCTTCATGGAGCTAGTACCTTAGCAGAGGGCTGAGGCCAGCAATTGAAGTTTCTTCCTGCTCCTCACCTCAACAGGAGTAGTTAAAGTATTTTCAGGGATTGCTTCTCTGCTCTTTAAACCAGCAAAGAAGGTTCCTCTGGGATACAGTGAAATAGATATCAAAAGGAAATGAAGATAAAATTTTAAAATTGAAGAATCTCCTTGTTTCCAGAAATCCAGGAAGGATTTCCTGAATCCTCCTTGAATCCAGGAGGTTCCTTACTCCAGCCCCTTACATGAGGATAAGTCCCAACAAATGGTCATCCAGGTGTGAATACCTACAAGGATGAAAAAGTCAAGAAGTCTGTTCTAATTTGGGGGCACTTCAAATTGTAAAAAAAAATGTATTTTTTAGCCCCAAGAAGAGAACAAAAAGAAATGGTCTTCCAGTGTAAATGGTATTACATTAAGTTTACATGGCTATGTTTCAGGAAGAATTCAGAATCACAAAACCATAGAATAAAAGAACAAGAACACTCCTTAGAGGCCCAAAGAAGATGATCAATTTGTCTCCAAAAAATTATGTGGCAGCATGGGGAAGAAATCCAGGCCTTCTGACCACAGGTGACCTGAATGGTAGATCCTTTGCACTTGAGGACCAAGAGATTTCCCAGGAGTCTCCCATCATTACTTTTCACTATGTTGACCAACATTCTTGGAGTCAGGGAATAACTTAGAGATCAGAAATTGTGTAATAAAAATCATGCCAAATTTGTGTCTTTTCATCTCTCTTGGCCTCAGTAGGATCATCTCCTTAATTAGGAAGTAGGAATGGAGGACCTCTAAGATCTCTTCCAGCTCTAAATAAATGCTCCTTCCTCACCCCCAATCCACAGAATCCTTCTCTTCCTTCAAAACATATTCCAAGCACCACCTTCTACATGAAGCTATTCCTAGTCCCCCTCAACTATTGGTGCCCTCCTCTCACCCCAAACTACTCCAAATACATACTTTTAATGTTTATTCTACATATACTTATACATATCTTTATTGTCTCCCATATTAGAATACAGGCTTCTTACAATTAGGGGTTGTTTCTTCTATTACATTTGTACCCTGAGTGCCTGGGCAGCTATGTGGAATGGCTGCAAAGCTGTACCTGGAGTCCAGAAAAACTGAGTTCAAATCTCTAGCTGTGTGATCCTAAGCAAGTCATTTAACTCCATTTACTTGTTCCTCATCTCTAAAATGAAGACACAGGAGAAGAAAATGGCAAGTCACTTCAGTATTTTTTGCCAAGAAACCCAATGGACAATAGTTACAAAGAGTTGATCGCAACTGAATGACTAAACAACAATCCTAAGTGTCTAGCATGCTGCCAGGCACATCATAATAGGTGCTTAATAAGTGTTCATTGAGTGACTGATTATAGGTGAGAGGCCCAAAGATGGGAAGGGATTTGAGTTGGATCACATAATAAATGGGCCAGAAGTAGGACCCAAGTCTCCTGCTTTCTATTTTATTCTTCTCCCTACAACAAAATATCTTCATTTGTACCACTTGAGAGGCTGAACATTTTCTAACATTGTCTCAAGTGTGCATCATTTCTTCCCAGATAATCAAGGAACAAACTGAGCATGGTGGACATACCTTCCATTTCTTCCCTTTCCTTCTCTCAAATTTAGTACTGGACATATGGGAGCAGGTTATGGCGAATGACTGCTGCTGACTGCCACCCCCTTATTGTCACAGCACCCAGTGCTACTGAAATCCTTTTTGGAGGACTTCAGAAGCATCAACTTGATGAAGATTGATTGGGCCTGCCCGCATTCTGACAGGTCCAGAAGCAAACCCGGCAGGGCCATGGGGGAGATTTGGTCATAATTACCATCCTTAATTACTGCTAAAACATCAATTGCTCTTGTTCAATTAGCAGTGCTGTTACAGGCATAGCAGACTTTGCAACTCAAAATAAGCTGAAAATTGATTTCTGAACACTTAATGCAGATCTGAAATTGCTAACCTGATAAGGTTGTCATAGAAGTACCCGACATGGCCAGGGAGGAACTTGGTGGGAATGTAATTGCTTTGGTGGGAAGATTAATAACTTGTATACTTACATCTTGTTCATGAAGGAGGAGTCACTCATTAGAAGGGAGCAGGGAGAGGTGGGTGGGTTCCACAAGGGAAGGCAGAGGGAGACTGTTAACAAGGACACCGGCAATTACACAGGAAAGAGCACCAGCAGGCAAGGTGCCTCACACCCAGTGAGCCATGAACAAGAACACGATCTCATAAGATGGTGAGGCAGGGGGAGCCAAGCATGCTGGGATGGCTGCCAGCAAGGGATGGCTTCTCTAAAGCAGATAGGGATCATTTTCCCAGGATGTCAGGCAGAGTCAGAGGATCCTGGAATGAGAGCTTGAATGGGGCCTCAAAGGCCATCCACTCATCATTTTTCAGATGAGGAGACTGAGGCCCAGAGTAGTGAAATGATACCTGCCCAAAGTCAGGTGGGCTATGAGCTGCAGAGATGGAATTCAAACCCAAAGCCTTGACTCCAAAATAAGTGACTTGTTCACAGTCATGCAGTTAGCAAGTACTAGTAAGACTGTTTGATTCCAAATCTAAACCTGCATAACAACCGTCTGCTGCTTTTCCTCGATCATTCAGTGTGAAGCAGCTAGGTAGCACAGACCTGGAGTCAGAAAGTTATGTCAGTTATTTTCAGTTGTGTCCAAATCTTCATGATCCCATTTGGGTTTTCTTGGCAAAAATATGGAAAAGTTTGTCTTTTCCTTCTCTAGCTCTTCTAGGAAATTGAGGCAAACAGGATTAAGTGATTTGTCCAGGTCACACAGCTATTAAGAGTCAGGAGCCACATTTGAATTCAGTTCTTTGTGACTCCAGGGCAGGTAGGTGGCCCAGAAACCTATACAAAAATATTTGCAGCAGCTCTTTTTATGTTGGCTATGAATTAGAAATTGAGAGGATACTCATTAACTGGGGAATGGCTAAACAAACTGTGTTATATGATTTGATGGAACATTATTGTTTCAAAGAGGATAATTTCAGAAAACCTGGAAAGGCTGACATGAAGTAATGCAAAATAAAGTGAGCAGAAACAGGAGAATGTTCTACACAGTAACAGCAACACCATACAATGATCAACTATGTTACTTAGCCCTTCTCAGTAATACAATGATCCAAGACAACCCTAAAGGACTAATGATGAAGCATGCTATCAGTTTTCAGAGAAAGAACTGATATTGTTTATGTACTGACTGAAGCATGCTATTTTTCACTTTCTTTCATTCTTTTTCTTTTATTCAAATGTTATACAAAATGGCCAATATGGAAATGTTTTACATGATTACACATATATAACTTATATTGATTGCTTACCATCTCAGGAATTTGGAATTCAAAACTTTTTTTAAAAAATCAAATGTTAAAAACTTGTTTTAACATGTAATTGGGGGAAGAAACACACACATATACAGAGATGTGTGTATGTGTGTGTATGTGTGTAGAAAATGGGGATAAGAATAGCACCTGCCCCTTAGAGTTATTATAAGGATAAGTTGAGATGTTATGTGTAAAAGGATTATTGTGGAGATCAAATGAGATCATAAATTTGAAATATCTTTCAAAACTGTAAAATTCTAAACAAATGAATGACATCAACAAGTTTCTCCTTACTCCAAGTCCACTACTGTCTTCCCTACACTGCACTGCCTGTCATAGATTTATTTGAAAGGGAAGGATGGCACGGTTCCCATTGATCCTTTTATTCCATAAAAACATGGCATCAAAACTGAAAGATTGCAAAAGTGACTGACATAAGTTAAGCACTCTAAGGTCTAAGTCTTTTTCTTCTCTATCACATTCTTTTACTTTTTACCTAAGCCTGTGAAGTTCCGTCAGAGTCCTTGGAGGTATTTGTACAATAGGCTATAGAACTATCCACATTCTAGGGAATATTTTTTCAAAGGAAGAAAGGAAATAAACATTTATTAAATGCCTGCTATGTACCAGACATTGTGCTAAGCACTTTACACATAATATGTAGCAAAGGCCCCTCTGCCATATGAGGATCAGCTGAAAGAACTAGAGATGTTTGAACTGGAGATGAGTAGGTTTAAGACTTGTATTTGGTCTGAGGAAGGACATTGCTGAGAAGCAATGTACAAAAGCTCTAGAAAAAGTTTTCAGCTCAATATAAGGAAAAACATTCTAAAAATTAGAACTTTTCAAAAGAGTACCCAACTCCCCATCAGTGAGGGCCTTCAAGGGAAGGCCAAATGGTCACTTGTCAGGAATGTTCTGGAGAGGACTCCTATTTAAGTACACACTGGAAGTTCCAAATCTGAGTTTCTGTGATTCTATAGCTCTCTCTGTGCCTCAGTTTCCTCAGCTAAAATATGGATTCCCTGTTCTCCTCAAAGTATTCTATAGATCCACATTAAACTATAGCTACAAACCCCAAAAGGAAATTAATCATCATTCAGGGGTGCTTGTTAATAATAACTAATAATAATAGCCAGCATGTATATAGCATTTTAAAATTTGCAAAGCACTTTTCACATATTGCCTCATTTAATCCTTACAACAGCCCTGGAAAGTTGGTGCTATTATTATCTTCATTTTTTTCTATATGAGGAAACTGGTATGCAATAGTTAAGGAATTTGCTCAGGGCCATACAGCCAGTAGGTATCTGAGCTGCTCTATCCTCTGTGCCACCTAGATGTCTCTTACTCATTTCATTTCTGAAATTATGTTGGCTGATACCCACTTCAGAGCTGAAGTTTGAGTGGGGAAAAGATTTCTTTCCTGTCTATTCCAATATGGGGCACATGCCTTTTTTTTGCTGATCTCTTCAATCTCCAAATTTATTCCATGATTTAAAAAGAAAAGAATAAAGGGGGAGGGAAAAATACTAGCAGGTCTTCTTGGACCAAAGAATAGGGGCAGCAGAAATAACTTGAATTGACACAGCTGGAGGTCTTCCTCTAGAAATTTTTCTGATTTTTTTTGAGATACTTTTCCCTTTGTCCCAGATCTCATCAATGCAACAGTTTGTTCTTCAATGTCCCCAGAAACGCAAGAGTGTGCTCGTCAGCAAACCAAACAGGCAGAGAATGCAGACTACTTATCGTGAGAAAATTAGAACTACTTGTATGTGTTTATACCATCAATCAAGCCAAATTATTTATTGAGACAATTTTAAGTAATGCTAGTGAATTAATACTATCTCACAGCATCAAATATTACTTTTAGCATGATGACTTTCAACTCTATATGCTCACCCTAAATCTCTCATATTCCATTCCCACATTTCTGACCACCTGGAGGACATGGCCATTTGAAAGTGCTCATGTCTCTTCAACTGCAAGACGTTGAATACTAAGCTTATTATTTCACCATTAAACCTGGTTCCCTATCTCAGCTTGCCTATTTCTCACTTCTCTCCTTACAAACTCCACCTTTCAGTTAAACCAGTCTACTTGCTATTCTCTGAATTCAACATTCTATCTTCCATATCTGTAACTTCACATAAACTGGTTCTTCTTCACATTTGCCTCAGAAGACTTAGCTTCCTTCAAGACTCATTTAATGTGTCTCCTCCTACAAGAAGCCTTTCCTCATCCTCTCTCTCCACACATATTTTACTGGGTAAGGTCATCTGCCCCTTCGATTTATCTTGCATTTATCGGTATTTCAACCCAATGAAATGCAAGTTACTTGAGGACTATGATGTGACATTTGTATCTTTGGATCCCAAGCACTACTTATGGTGCTCCACACAGCAGTGCTTAAATGTTTGTCTAGCAATTTCTATGAATACTACCACCCTTATCCCAGCCCTTGGTCCAAATTTCCAAATAATATTAGCTTTCTCGTTGTCTCCTGCTCCCCAAATCCAATCAGCCACCAAGTTCCTTGCTTTCTTAGAAATAATTCTCACAGTCTTCTCTTCCTTTTCATGGCAACTTATCTCCTTAGAATAGGCCCTCATCACCAGATGTCTAGATTATGACAATAACTTCTTAGCTAAATGCTTTGCACCCAGGCTCTCGATCATTCAAACTATCCCATATACTGTTGCTAAATTAATCTTTTTAAAGCAATGATTTCATTGTGTTCCTCCTTTTTCAAAGTAAAATCTGATGGCTCTCCCAATGCTTATTGAATAAGGTCTAAATCTTCCATCCAGTGTTTGAAACCCTCTATAATCAGAGACTGCTCTACCACACACCCTAGGGATGTATAGAACACTGGGCATAGGTTAGAAAGATCTGAATTCTTATCCTGCCTCTGTTCCTTGCTAGTTTTGTGACACCTAGGTCAGCTTCAATTCAGATTTCTCATTTGTTAAATGAGTATGATAATGGCACCAACTACCCAAGGCGATTGTGTGGACCAAATAAAATTATGTATTAAAAATGATTCATAGATATTATTGCCCTATGTATATGTGAATTATGGCTAATGTTAATGTTTCCTTCCTATCTTCCAATGAAAACCTCAGCTAGCTATAGGAATATATATATATATATATATATATATATATATATATATATATATATATCTTCACTATCCCACAAACACATCCTATTTGTGTCAGTTTCCTTATCTTTGGTCTGGTTAACCAGCTTCACCCACCTTACCCAGCTATGGGATTTTCTTGGAAAGATACTGAAATGGTTGCCATTTCCTTCTCCAACATATTTTGCAGATGAGGAAACAGCCCAACAGGGTTGAATGACTGATTTTGTCACACAGCTACAAAGTGTCTAAGACCAGATTTGAACTCAGAGAGATGAGTTTTCTAGACAGGGTCAAGACTGAAACAATATAATAATGACAAAATACTTATTGGAGAGAGAAAAATAAAATACAGTCCCTGCCTTCAGGGAGTTTACAATATAATAGCAATCCTTGTATAATTAACTATCCAGATTGCTATGAAGATGAAATGAATTTAAGATTAAATTTGTACCAGGCAAATATCTGATTCTTCAAGTAGCAGCTCTCTACTTTGGTTCCCAAGAATCTTAAAACTCAACTAATTTAATTCACTTCTTCAAGGTCCTCTACAAACTGATGTCATACCACCTTTCCAATCTTATCATCCATCAATCCCTTTCATTGAATCTACCTTCCAGGCAAAATAGACTATTCATTGTCCTGGGAAGCATCCTGTCCTTTCCCACCTCCCTACCTTTTCCATCTTTTTTCTCTACTCCAGAAATTTCTTACTTTCTCCTCTTTCTAAATTTCTATCCATCCTTTAATTTTCAGTTAAAAACCACTCCTTCAAATAAATAAATAAAATTAAAAAAAATAAAAACCACTTCCTCCATAAAACCCTTCTTTACCTCCTTGCCAATTATAACCTTCCCTATATTAAACCTAGTACTTTGTTTTCTACCTCTCTGATTAATATACTTATCTAGTAATATTGTGCATTATAATTATCATGAGTCTTATCCTCTCTTGAAGCCAGGAGTTCAAATCCTGCCTCAAACACTTTCTAGAAGTCAGTTAACTACTTTCAGCCTCAATTTTTCATCTGTAAAATGAAGTTAATCACACCTATGTCCAAGGGTTATTCCAAGGATTATATGAGATAATATAAATCCAATACTTTGCAAACCCTAAAGCATTATTTACCTGCTAGCTATCATTGTTATTAGCTCCACAATAGTTATGAACTATTTAGTCATGACACTAAATGCTTTATAAATATTTTAATTATTATATTAACATATATTAAATATAATAAATAGTTAATATCTAAGTATACAATAATATATTAATATAAATAGAAAGAATTGACTCTTTGTGCTGGATTTTAACACTTGATTTACAAGTCTTCTTAGTCTACTACAATCTCTGATGCTATGCTAGAGAATTTCATTATCCTTATCAATGATCTTTGAAATAACCTGCCCCTCATTCACCAGTATCTTCAAATCCTAGGACCTATATCTCCAATTCACCACTTAGACTCTATATTTTATCTCTAGGATCCTGAAGTCTTGAATTCAAACTCATAATCATAATTTTTTGCTTTTCCATGTGTTCCTTTATCACATCCTCTTAAAACCTTTTCTTCCATTTCACATATCCTTTCCTGTCCTCCTAAACTATCACTCCTTCTCTGCTCATTTATTTTCCTTTGGAATTTTGACCCTGAAGTTCAGCAGTTCAATTATACATCATCTTCCATCATTGAATCATGTGCTCCATTGTCCTTCTTATTATCAAACATGAGTCTCCCTTCCAATTCCAAGTCAGTTTCTCTGTTCCTTTTTCCAAGACACAATCATGCCAACTAGAACTACTCCCTGTTGTAATTATTCCATGATCACCTATCATGGAAGGGAGGGGAAAAGGAGAGAGGGAGGAGGGAGGGAGGGAGGGAAGGAAAAAATAGCAAGGAGGAGTGAAGAAAAGATGGGAGGAAGGGGGGGGAAGAGAGATGGAGGGAGGGAGGGAAGAAACAAAGAGGGGGAGGAGGGGGAGCAGAAGGGTGCAGGGAAGAGGGAGCCCCCAGGAGAGAGGAGGGAGGGGGAGGGAGGGAGGGAGAGAGGGAGGGAGGAAAGAAGGAGGGGGGGGAGGGAGGGGAGAGGAAGGGGGGGAGGGAGGGAACGAGGGAGCAAGGGAGGGAGGTAAGGTGGGAGTGAGGGAGAGTTGGAGGAAGAGAGGGAGAGAGAGACAGAGGGAGGGAAGAGGGAGGGGAGGGGGAGGGGCAGGGAGGGGGGGCGGGGCGGGGGCGGCAGGGGGGGGGGCGCGGGAGAGGGAGGGAGGGAGGGCAGGGAAGGAAAGGAAAGTAGGGAGAGAAGGGGAGGGCAAAAAAGGGGGAGGGGGAGGAAAGGGGAGGTAGGGAAGGGAGGAAGGGCATGCTGGGGGCGAGAGGGATGCGGGGCGAGGAGCATGTGGGGGAGCATGGTGGGGAGGAGGGAGGGAGGGAGGGAGGGGAGAGGGAAAGAGGAGGAAGAGAGGAAGGGAAAAGGGGAGGGAGGAGGGGGGGAGGAGGGAGGGAGCAAGGGGGGAGGGGGGGGAACAAGGGAGGGGAGCAAGGAGGGGTTTTAAGAACTGGGACTGTCTTACTTTTCTTTGTATCCCCAGAGTTTAGCACAGTCCTTGATACATAGGTAAGATTTTAAAAATAATTGTTGACTGACTGATTGACTGTTCATTCTCTCCATCCTGGCCTTTCATAACAATATCCTTGGTTTTTCTCCCATCAGTCTGACTGCTAGTTCCTCATCCATATCACATCCTCTATCTGTGTGTGTTCCCTCAAGGCTCTAATCTAAACCTACTCTTCTCTCTCTCTCTCTCTCTCTGAATGTGTGTGTGTGTGTGGCCTTTCTCTGTGTGTTTGTCTCCATGGCACTGTTTCTGTCTGTCCCTCTCTATTTCTCCCCCTCCCTCCTTCTCTCCCCTCCCTCTTTCTCTGTCCCACTCTCTCTGTCTGTCTAGTTCTCTCTCTCTCTGTCTTTCTCCTTCTCTGTCTGTCTCTGATATGTATGTATGTATGTACATATGTGTGTGTATGTGTGTGTGTGTGTGTGTGTGTGCAATATCCCTGCAACCTGCAAGCATGCTCAGACCTATCTTACTCTTCAAAAACTTTCTCCCATCCTTTTAAATTCTCATCCTCTATCTCTCCCTTTCACTGACAAATTCTGAGGAAGTATAATCTACACTTGTAGCTTCCAGTTCCTCACCATGTACTTACTTCTCTAACTTTTGCAATCTGGCTTCTAACTCTACCATTCTTTTCTGTTCAAAGTCAATAATCTCACATAATCTGAGAAGGCAAGCAGAAGCCTATGTAAATGAGGAAGAAGGGATGAGTGGGGACACAACTTGAACCTTCACAGAATGGTCAAGTCTGTACTTTAGGAATATTATTTGGATAGCTGTGTGGAAGATGGAATTTTGGAGCCGTGTGCCATATCAGCAGAAGCATGATGTCTTTACCAAAATGTCCCATCAGCATCTCAAATTTAACATGGCCAAAACTGAACTTCATTTCCCCAAAAAACTTGAGACTCCAAATTTCCTTGCTATTGGATGCATCTACATCCTTTTCTACTCCCTCTTCTCTTCACTCCATTCCTATATTTGATTAATAACCAAGATCTATAGATTCCCCTTCCACACTCCTTACCATATCAGTCTTCCTCTCTTTATTCACATAAACACCATTCTTGTTCAAGCCTTTATTGCATCTTTTCTATATCTAATAACTTCTCCTTCTCCCTGTGAAATCACCAATCAGCAGTTTGCTTTGTTCCGAATGTGCTCTGCCCAAAGAGTGGAGGGGAAAATGATTTCAGCCCACTTGGAGAGTTGCTCTCAACTCCATGTGGGTTCCCTCTCTTTCTACTTATGCAATGACCTACAAAAGCTGGTTTTATCTGATACAGTGTAGGAAGAGATTCTTGATTGAACCTCTTGGATGACCCCTAAGTAAGCACTCATTGTCCAAGTCTCTTTACTTGTCAACTTGTACGACAACCTGTTCAGAACTGCCTTTGCCCCCTTCTGCTGTTCTGCCCTGAGTTCTGCCCACCTTGGCTGCAAGTTCTCCTGTCTTCTCCCAACTAGAATGTCCTCAGGCTTCCTGAACTAGATGAAAGAGTCTATCAATGTTTTTCCCTTTTGTTTTACTCATCATTGCCTTATCTAGTACCCCTTTACATCTCGCTGGTGCATTTCTTAGAGCAGCTGGACTCAGATGTAACCTTTCACATAGCCATCTTTACCAATGGTGCCAGTAATAGCTTCCTAATGGGTCTTTCCTTCTAGTCTCTCCTCTCCAATCCATCCTCCTCAGAGCTGCCAGAATAATCTTCCCAGGGCACAGGTCTGATCGTGTCAGTCTCTTTCTCACAAATGTTCAATGGACTGACTGTTGCTGTTAGGATAAAATAAAAACTCTTCAGCTTGGGATTTAAGTCCATCCACAATCTGCCTTTAACTTACCTTTCCAGCATCATTTCACATTATTCTCCTTAATATACTTTATAATCCATCCAAGCTGGTCTACAAGATATCTCCAGAACTCAGCACTCCATCTCCTGCCTGTGCCTTCTCATTAACTATCCCTCTTGCCTAGAATATGTTCCCTCCTATTTTCTGTCTCTAAAAACTTTTATCTTCCTTCAAGGTTCAGTTTAGGAATCGCCTCCTCTATGAAGCCTTCCCCATCACTTCAGTTAATAGAGAGGGAGATCTTCTTAATCAATTTACAGTTGTTGTTGTTTTTCCTATATACATGTTGTATCTTACAGTAAACTCCTGGAGGGCAGAAGCTATTTATTTTTTGTCTTTGTATTCCTAATGACTAGCCTGGGACCTTTTCCACATCACCTAATAAATATATAACGGATTGAATTCCCCTTTCTCTTCCTTTTCTCATCCTCACACCTGGACTCAGATGTCTTATTTTGGTTTTCATCTATTACTCAGCTTTAATGGGCTGAAGAATTTATGGCCAATTAGAAACCACAAGTGCTATCCTCCAAATAGAATTCTCACACAAAGACAGTCTCTCTACAACGCAGGGCTGGTTTAAGTTCCATAGATATTTGGGAAAGGGCTTTTTCTCCTTACAGATCTCTGAGCCCTGAAAGTTTCATAACTCAATGATAGAAGGAATCAAACGCAGAAAAAAAGCTGAGCTCCATTTCAGGGAAGATCTGCTATCCTAAGAAAGAGAGCAGGCAAGATTGTTTTTTCCATAACTTGACTCAGTTGAAGCTGATACAAAGTAATGGAGACTTGAAAGGCCAATTGTATAGTTCAGAGGTCCTTAACCTGGTGTCGATGGAGTTGTTGTTTTAATACTTTGATAATTCTATTATAATATAGTTGGGTTTCTTTTGTAATTCTGAGTATTGTATATTATGCACTTAAAAACATTATTCTGAGAAGAGATCTGTCCATAGGCTTCATTAGACTGCCAAAGGAGTCCATAATTCAAAAAAAGGTTAAAAACCCTTGGTGAATGGAAAGAGCATTGCCCTGTAACTAAGGAGATCCAGGTCTCGGCTTTGTCACTCACTAACAGGGTGACCTTGGGAAAAGCATCTCACTTTTCCATGCCTCCATTTGCTAAAATGAAAAATGAAAGAAGTTGGATTAGGTCATTTTAACTTGCCTTTTTTTTCTACCCTTGTACTTTAACATATTTGTAAGGAAATGAACAAACAACATCTAAGAATTTCTTTGCATTTTAGCATGACAATGGCA
Organism: Sarcophilus harrisii; assembly: GCF_902635505.1. Lineage (NCBI taxonomy): Eukaryota > Metazoa > Chordata > Mammalia > Dasyuromorphia > Dasyuridae > Sarcophilus > Sarcophilus harrisii. Next base: position 494,272,836 of record NC_045428.1, read on the forward strand.
TGAAAGTCAAATGCAGATAGCGTTATGCAAAATAGGAAAGGGGGCCACTCCCTGGTTCCCCCCACCCTTAGATCTAGACCAGCTAAGCAGGTTAGCAAAGCTGGAACAGAAAGGAACAAGTCCCTTCCCCACCCACCCCATCCATCCCATCCACCCCACCCCCACCACACAGGCTCCCCAGTCATGATTTCCAATTACAGCCCCATGAAAGGGAGGGTGAGCAGGGCTCCTATCTCCTGCCTGAGTGGTTGGGCTGCAAATCCACACAGCTGGATGGCATGGCAACCCGCTCCTGGCAACCACGTGAGTAAGAACCAGCTTTGACTGTTTCCCTGGGTACAGATGCTCCCAAACCAAACCCACCAGCCTCTAAACAAAGGGGATATATAATTCACTCTCCCCCTACCCCTTTCCACTTGTCCTGAGAAGGTCAAAGAAGATAAATTTCAGACCTGTGATTTCATTAGTGAAGGGAAGTCTCAAATAAGAAAACTTCCTCTATCCATGAAGGTAAGCAACTCTGCAATTTATAGTTTTTAGAAGGCTTCCCGGAGCATAAGTCAATCACCTAGCACTTATTTAGTACCTATCATGTACCAAGTACTGACATTTACCCAGAGTCATACAGCCAAAATATGTCAAAGATAAGATTTGAACTCAAATCTTCTTTGGTTCCAAAGTTAGCCCTTTAGCTACTATATCATACTGGCTCTCCCAGAAAAAGAAGACATTCCCAATGATCAGCAAGAAAATGAAACATAAACTGGAGTCAGCTTGAAGCAGATTGGAAGGGGTTTCAATTGTGGAAAGAATATTAGAGGAGGAGTCAGAAAAGCTGATTCTGCCAAGTAAATTCTTAGGGCAAGATGATCTCTAAAATCCATTCTAGCTCTAATATAATTCTATGATACCCCAAGAGAACAGACGGGAACAAGAACAGTTACCCACATACTTATCTATTCCTGCAAATATCTGTCTGTTAGCAAATAGCCCTTTCTGATTCTCCATGAAGGGGGCAGAAAAAGCAGGCAACATGGAGCACTTAGAGTTTGGTGAGATATCAAAGACACCAAAGTCACCCACAAAATCCTGGGCCCTTTCCAGTCATCCAGACTTTTGTCTTGCCACTGGACTTCAATGAGTCATTAAGGAAGAGTAGAGTTGACTGTGCAACTCTGCCTCACTTAAATCTGATTCACATTTGAGTCAAGACACCACCCAGTGATGTTATTGATCCTCTTCAAAAACAAAGAATGAAGAACAACAATGAATATGATGCTGAGCTTGTAATCAGTAGAGACTCAATTCGAATCCTGTCCCTGACACTAGCTGTGTGAGTCTCTCTGAGCTACCTCAATCTCTCAAGTATAAGTTTCCACATCTGTAAAATAGATAATAATATTAGAAATATCTACTTTCACAGAATGGCTATAAGATTTAAATGAAATAATGTAATAAATGAAAAATGCTTTGCAAATTATAAAGCAAGATATGAATGTTATTTATGGCTATTTTTGAACAATAGCTGAACTGATATAGCACTTGAGAATTTACAATGTTTTACTCATAAGTATGTATATATATTAATGTGTATTCATGTTTGTGTGTATGTGTGTATATACATACATATATATACACACGCACAAATGTATTCTCTTTTCAAGTTTACAAAAAATTAAAATTGTATCTAGGATAAGAAAAAAAGAAGTCAACTGGAGAAAAAGCTTTGTAGCAAATATTCTTGATAAGAGTTTGGAATCCAAGATTTACAGACAACTAACAGAAATATATAAGACCAAAAGTCATTCCCCAATAGACAAGGGTATGAACAAACAGTTTTCAGAAGAATTCAAACTATTAAAAAACCACATGAAAGAATTCTCCAAATCATTTATAAGAAAAATGAAAATCAAAACAACCCTGAGGTTCGATGTCACAGTCAACAAAGAAGATGAAAATGGAAACAGTCAATGTTAGAGAGGTTGTGGAAAGACAGACATAATGATGCATTGTTAGTGGATCTGGAAATGTGCACAACTATTTTGCAAATAAAGCTACTAAACTTGAAACACTCTTTTGGTCAGAGGTTTCATTGTTAGTCATGTACTCCCAAGGAGATCATTGGCCACCAGCATCCTCACCAATAAGATTCCATATACAACAAAGAGTCAATGTCCACAATTAAGGGAATAGCCAAACAAATTGTGGTACATAAACATAATGAAATATTGCTGGGATATAAGCAAAAATGAGCATGATGAACACTGAGAAACACAGGAAAGGTTTACATGGATAGACACATAATGAAGTACATAGAGCCAGAAATACTATATATACAATTATTAAGGTTGGGAAAGGAGACCCCAAAAGTTTGGGGTCACAGACCAGTGTCATGAGATGTCTCAAAAAAATTTGCAAGCTTGGACCCATTTCCTAGTCAAGGAGCAAAGTTTTATTGTAATTATAACACCATTACAAGTGGGCTAATTTCCAAAGGAAATTAGCAAAGAAACAGGAGCAAGGAGTTACATTTATCTGGTTTTTTATTATTGACAAGCTAATTTTATCACCCATAGGTAGGGGCAGGGATAGTCTCTGGGATTTGGTTCTCATTGACCAGATTATCAATCAGCAATGAATTGAGGAATGGTCTATTTAGAATCAGACAGATTGTTGTTCTTAGATTGGGAGTGTGGGAAGTCCCTGAGTCAGACTCCAAAGCCAGAAGATTTAGGATTTCTGACTTATTGTTAGAATAGAAGCTCCCCTGAAATCAGGGGACCATAAAATCATTCCTATATTATATCACAATGATTACAAAAATGCAAACAGAAAGAACAACCACAACAAAACAGTTGAAAATGAATCCTGAAAAATGATGAAGAGCAAACTTGGCCCCAAAGAAGATATAATAATAGATATCTCTTGCCACTTTTTTGCAAAGATAGGGGGATGATCCACAGATGAGGATTTATGTTACTGATGTTCAGTCCTTGCAAACTCTTCATGATTCCATTTGGGTTTTTATTGGCAAAGAAACTAGAGTTTTACCATTTCCTTCTCCTCATTTTATACATGAGGAACTGAAACAGACAGTTGGTTAAGTGACTTGTCTAAGGTCACACAGTGTGTCATAAGCTTCTGAAACCAAGTTTGAATTCATGAAGATAAGCCTTCTAGATTCCAAAGATGAGGTCTTCAGTGTTAGCTGTGATTAGCAGAGGAATTGATCCCTCTGCTGTGGTTGGTAGGGAGAAGGCTTGGATAAAGATCAGTTAAGAAATCCAAGTTATATCAAACCCCTGAGACCCACTGTTGTACAGATATCAATCAGTCTTACCTTGCCATGCTCTGTCAAAAATCCCAGTTATGTCCCTGAGGTTAAATTTTCCCTATAAAATCTACTTATGGGCCATCCCATGGTTGCTGCCCTCTTTTGGGTCAGTTCCCCACTGCATTCTGTCTCATGGTGTCTTTCCTCTTCCCCTTTCCCTTCCCCCATGCCACATGGTATCTCTCCTAATTCCACTATGCTTCCCAACTTCACTTCTCCTCCTCATAATTAGCTAACTCTTTTAGGGTACTATGTCCCTTTCAGGGGTTTCATATTTCAGGGGTTTTTTATGGAAAGCATATTGTTTTCATATGCTCTCCCAACTCTATTTCATATTTACCATTCACCGTACCTATTGTATCCCTTCATTTTGTCTGTAAGTTCTTCCCCTAAATAAATATACCTTTTGCCAAAGAGGATGGCCACTGTGAATTCTTTACATGACTGAACCCCAACTTTTGGTGCCTACCATCTCTGGTGTCTACATCATCCACACTATTTTGGTCCTTGAACCACATCATTTGGTGCCATTCCCCACATCATAGATCAAATCATTAAATACAATACTCTATCCACTGTGCCACCTCACAGTCACAAATGAGAAATAGTGCTGTAATCTCATATTTATTGATGAATTGGGCTGACTTTCATCACTTTTTTCTCTTCTTTTTTCTATTTTTTAAAATCTTCCTTAAAAGGGAAAAATATCTGGAAAGTGGAAGAGAAGGTAATTGGGAAGAAATTCAGAAAAACAGAAAATATCAATAAAAATATTTTTTAAGTCTTCAAGAAAAGTCTATATGGGTGGTATCAAGATGGCAAAGTAGCAGGATGAAATACTACTCCAATATATCCACAAAGATGTAGATGTTCTAGACTAAGTCCTGATCAGAAAATGAAAAAAAATTTTTAAAATCACAGTGAGTAATTTTTCCAGCCCAGGTCAGCTTAAGGAGACTGATAGAGAGAGAAAATGCAGCAGTTCTGAGAAGTACTTTCTATTTTTATATTCTTTTCCCCTCTACTGTCCAACATACCAGTCCCTTTACATTTCCTCAAACATAATGTTACATCTCCTATTTCCATGCTTTTGCTTTGGCTTTCCCCCATGCCTGAAATACTCTGATGCCTCACCTTAATGTCTTCATTTTCCTGGCTTCCTTCAAGAATCTGTTCAAATTCCACCCTCTGTAGACCCATTTCTTGGTCCCCACCCCCACTATTACAGCTTTCCCCTCTCATATTTTCTATTTACTCTATATCTTGTTTGTGCCTAGTAATTTCTATATTATCTCTCCTATTAGCATGGGAGCACTTTAAAGGAAAGTGTTATTTTAGTTCCTGCTGTATCCACAGGACTTAGCAAGAATGACTGGAAAATATTAAGCATTTAATGAATTCTTGTTGACAGACTGGAGTGAACTAATTACTACTAACTAGCTGTGGAACCTTGAACAAGTTACCTTGGACTCTTTGTTGTGTGTGTGTGTGTGTGTGTGTGTGTGTGTGTGTGTGTTTGAACTAAATATGTGATTTCTTTATTCTGGGGGACTCCTGGTATGGAGTTTTGTTTTGTTTTTTTTAAATCAATGCAGAATGCAACTTTCTTTGCAATTTATGGTTTTTAAAGTTGCCTAGAGGCATTGAGTGATCAAGTAACTAGTCTGTGGTCACACAGCCAATCATGTCAGAGGCAGGATTTGAACCCAGATTTTCCTGATTTGAGGCTAATTCAATACTATACCACATTGCCTCATTATATGTATGCATATCTTGTACCCTTCCCATTCACACAAAAGCTACAAGAACTCAGGACTAAAAGAGCACCTGGCCAATAATGTCACTGACTGTTATTAAACTTCCTAATTTCTAAATTAATTAGCTCCTCACCACCCAGGCTCAACCTAGCACTTGGGTCAGTGTCTATCAACACAAAGACTATCATCCTGAATTAAGTATGATCCAGACACAATACTAACCTTGGCTCACTATTCATTGTCCTCACCTCACAATGGTGTCCCTATGTCAGCACTCTTACCTTGGATTTCAGTTTGTTCTAGCTTTGAATGCCCTGGGATTTAACTGCTGTTGAGTTTTAATCAGTGATTCACTTTCCCCAATGTAGTCACTATATTATCCAGCCCCTTCCTCACTGAGAGATTTCAAAAAATCTATAGCCAGGCAATCTCCAACATCAAGAATCTTCTCAAAAGTTTTTGAAGGTCAACCCCCTTCCTTTCATAGGATATATGTGAAAAGTTGAGCTCTCAAAGTTCCCCTGAAACCTTATTCTTTTTTTTATCACCTCCTCTCTACAATATCAACTATAGGCAACAGGAAAGGAAACTCTACAAATATTAACACAGTTCAATTCAGTCCATTTTCACTGAAAATCTTCAGAGGGTGAAACTGGTTAGTAGCTGGTTAGTAGCACAGGACAAGGCTGCAAAGAGGTCATTGCTCTCTTAATCTCATTAGACCAAAACAGACTAATAGAATCAAAGGCTTTTTGAGAGCCAGAAGGGATCTTACACAGAACTTACCTACTCCATTTTCTACATGAAGAAACTACCCCATAAAAGTCCCACAATAAGTTATTGGTAGAGCCAATGACTCTTGACTGTTTTTTCAATCTCCTAAGTGTCTATCCATTCTTTAAAGTCCAGTCCAAACACTATCTCCTCCATGAAGTTTTCCCAGACTTTCTCAGTGAAAATCTTTTGATGTGAGACTTCACATAGTCCTTGCTTTAGACCTCTCTAATATATGTATCATGTAGTTACTGTATCTGTATCCTGATTACCAGGACGCAAATTCCTTAAGGACATTAATTTTGTCATATCCTCTCTCTGCCATCCCAGCATGGTTATTTGAAGCACATAGTAGGGTCATCATAAAAGTTTATTGAATGTGGCCGGTATATATATATATATATATATATATATATATAACCACACAGATATATCAATATACCCAGATGAAAAGGGAAAAAACACACAACAAAACAGCATTAGGATGTTCAGTCTGCTAGACAAAACATCCAGATGACTCACTGAATTTAATTTTTATTCTTCACTTCATTTCTCAGGTAGACTCATCCCCCAGGACCTGGGACAAGAAGCTTTGGGTTTCAACCCATCCTCATGGTGCTCATTCCATTTTCTACCTCTTCTAGTTCCTGCCTCCAGCCCTGGGGTTCCTGATACCCCAGGGCTCAGAAGCCCCCATTCCAACATTTCCAACCCCAGGCTGACCTCTCCTGGTCAGAGCCAGCAGCAGCAGCTTGGCAGAACAGAAGAATGAGAGTCGTCTGCATTGATTTCCTTTCTCCTTTTTCTTCTTCCCAGAGAGAGCTGGGGCATTGAAGGGAGAAGGGGGAAGGAAACATAACAAGAGGAGTTGGTCCTCTCCCCACCCCAGACTCCAGCTGTCGGACTAAAAACACAAAAGCAGTTTCCAGCAAAATCTGAAGAAAGAAAAGAAAAGGGAAGAAAAATTTCAAAAGGAGGGCTAATTTGTACAGCAATGGACAGCTGCATTTGCATAATGAAATGTAGAGAGGATGTTTGGCTCATGTATTTTTTAGAAGGTTTAGGTTTAATTTTATTTAGCTTAAGAAGGGCATGTCACTCAAACTCTACTGGTCATTTATAAAAATATTTCAATTGTGTTTCCAAGGAGCTGTCTCTCTGGCCTAAGTGGCTGCTGCCCAAGGTTGTGAATGCTAATGTGGAGGTCGGGAGCTCCGGGGAATAAGAAAAAGAGACTGATATTCAAACCTGAATGGAGGGTCTTGACTAGATGGAAGGACACCCTTCGATGGGATCCAAAACCAGGAATCATTAATCAGGATGGAGATGTCTCTTAAGGACCCTAATTTCCCTCCCCAGGCAAAGAGGAGAGACAATTATCCAACTCACTAAAAACCCTAGTCTTAAAGCATATCCAAGCTGAAGAGACCGCAGAGATCAAATCTGAACACCTCTTTTTACAAATGAGGAAAATGAATTATAATGTCATACAGTCATAAAATGACAAAGCCAGAAGATTCTTAGAAGTCATCCAGTCAAACCCTGTCAGTTGAAAATGAGAATCAAGAGGTTAAAGGGTTTTGCTCAAGACACAAGTATCAGAAGGAAGATTAGAACCTCTGTCTTCTGACTCAAAGTCCAGAGCCCCCTCCCCTATAGAAAGAGTACTGCGGCTTTAACACCATTGGAGAAGCAAAGTATCTATCCGCTAGGGCTAAGGCTAGAGTGCAAACTGAGGCAGCTGCTGCTGGAGTCCGTCTGAGCCCGTGGGGCGGGGTGGACAGGATAGGGAGGGGAGGAGAGGGGACTGCTCTGGCGTTGGCTCCAACAGCCTGATGGGAGGGGACTCCATATGGCCAGATAGCACCTAGCAGCCGGCATCTCGGCACACACTAATCCTGCTGTCAGCCAGGCTGGGACAGCGGATTAGGAAATGTCACATTTCAAAATAAATTATTTCCATTTTTCTCCCTAAGAAGGAAAGAGGCAGATAGAGCAGGGAACAAAACAAGTGAACCCACCCATCCAGGGGTCATCCATCCACTGGGGTCGACATCCCAGGACCTCAGACAGGCTGCAGTCTTCTCTCTGCAGCACCTCCACTGTCACCCTGAAAATGACAGCAATTGGCTCTTTGAATTCACTGGGACCAAGGACAAATGGATTTTGCAGTTTATCAAGGGAGGGAAGGGGCGCATCAGTGACTCATCAACCATGAAGCCTCTTTGACCCTCTGTCTTCTTCCTCCCCCAGCTGAGTGCCACAACCCTCGTGACCCGCTCTCTTGGCCTCCTGGAGACAGGAGACTTGGAGAAAGGACTCAGGCCCCTGGGCTGAATCAGCCCCTCCAATTCCTCGGGGCCCACGTTATTTCTCCAGCCCCCGCGACCCTCACTTTCACTAGTTTCTCTTGCATTCACCGAGACGATCCAAAAGACTATCCAAAAGACAAAGGAAAGTTCTCTCCCTCCCCATCTCGGTAGCTTTCTCCTCTCTTCCTCCCCCAGGCTTCATCTCAGACAATAGCAAATACTCGCCTCTGGAAATTACGGGTTTCTTAATTACAAAAGTAAAGCCACAATATCAGCAATTAATGAATTCTAATCTGGCCTGCAAGAGAGGTCGGCCACACAATCACCCTGCTCCCCTCCTGCAGCAGCAGACCAGCCTGATGGATATTGTGATTGAAATATATTTGTTTGGAGTTATTAGATACTATCTGCAATCAATCCATTACCATAAACTTAAGCTTCCACATTCTTTCATTTTAAATGAATTTTCATATCACATTTCCAAATAAGCATTGCCTCCAGTCAACTCTTATTTATCTAATAACTCCATGCAAATATTTTATTATATTTCAATGAAAGGCGTCGAAAACTATTACCTTGTGCTAGATTTGGGTGTCAGGGAGGGAGCTGATACTGATGAAGGGAGAGGAAGGAAACACAGTCCCCCAGACTGCTCAAGCCTGAGGGAATGACTCTCCCTGCCCTCTCTGCACCTACTCCTTTCTCCCAGATTGAATCAGTCTAGGTCCTAAAGAGCAATAAGGAGCAATATTTCCCAACTTATTCCAGTTCATTATACACAAATGAACCTGCCAATATGAACATAAAAGAACAGTTTGGGAGATCATTCCACCAATCCCCATCACTATCCAAACAGCCATTTGCCTAAACCATCAAGACATCTATATTCTATTCTTATAATCTCTTTTCTTCTCTTTTCCACCAGCCCCTCTTCGTTTCTCTCTCCTCTCTCTTTCCCTCCCTCCCTCTCTCTTTTCCTCTCTCCTTTCCCCCCCTCTCTCTCTCTCTCTCTCTCTCTCTCTCTCTCTCTCTCTCTCTCGATCTTTCTCTCTCTCTCTCTGGGTCTCTCTTTCTCTCCCTCTCTCTTTCTCTCCCTCTCTCTGTGTGTCTCTCTGTGTCTCTCTCTCTCCCTTTCTCTCTCCCTCTCTCTCTTCTTTTGTTTTTCCTTTTCTCTCCTCTCCCTCCCTCCCTTCTCTCTCTCCATATTTCTCTCCCTTTCTCTTTTGTTCCCTTTTTTTCTCTCTTCCTTCCTCTCCTTTTTTCTCTCCCTCTCTCTTTCCTTCTCTCTTGCCCTCTCGCCCTCTCTTTCTTCTGTCTTTCCTTCTCTCCCTCCCTCCCTCTCCTCTCTCTTTCCTTCTCTTTTTCCTTCTCTCCACCTTTCTCTTCTTCTCGCTCTCCTTTACTCTCTCCCTTCTTTCTCTTCTTATTTCTCTATTCCTCACTTCTTTCCTTTTTTCTTTCTCTCCCTCTCCTTTTCTCTCTCCCTTTCTTTTTTCTTTTCTCCCCTTTCTCTTTTCCCTTTCTCTCCCTCTCTGCCTCTTCCTATCTCTCTTTCTCCCCCCTCTCTTTCCCATCTCTCTCCCTCTCTTCTCACTCCCCTTTCTCTTTCCCCCCTCATTCCCTCTTTCTTCCTCTGTCCCCCTCTTTTTTTCTACCACATACATACATAAATCCTACTTTCTCTCTTTAGCCACTTCTGTCCTATGTCTATAATTGGCAGATAAAAATGAAGTAATACAAGCCATTAGTACACACAAAGGGTATATCAAAACAGTAGTATATCAACATATTCTCAGGCAAATGTTATCCTTTTTTCAAATCTTGAAAATTCTTGTTCCCTTTTACTATACTTACTGCCCTCATACTGCTTCCTGAGTGCCTCCCTTGCAGATCTTTCCTTCAACCCAGATCTCTCCTCCTTCTTCCCAAGTCTGATTTTTCCCTGCTCCTTCAGAGACCTTCCCTCTATGAAGTGACTAAGGAACTTCTCATACATCACTCTGTCACAGACCACAGCCCAGTACCAGGAAAATAGGTAGTGCTTAATTAATGCTTGATGATTGACTGAATGATCGGTGGTTTCATCTTGATGATACTCTTCTGTCATTGAACACAGTTCCTCCTCACTTTAATCAATAGTCATGGTGAGTTCTGACTCCAAAATTAATCCTTCCAGGGTCAATTTGGTGTTGATTTTATCTGAACCTGGCTAGATTGTATGGCAAAGATACAACTCATTACTAGTCTATCCAGCTTGGCATGTAGGATCTACCAGAGCTTGTACTCTACTGCCACAGGCTTAGAAGATAAAAGGCCATTTCTAAATTGCCATGAGACATTGTAGAAGGCAGAAGCAAAGAAAGACAAAACAACAAGCATTTATTAAGCACTTCATATATGTAAAAAAAAACCTGAACTGAATGCTGGGGATATAAGTTCAAGTAAAATGGCAGTCTTTGCCTTCAAGGAGCTTACAACCTAATAAAGAAAACAACCCACAAAGAGAGTTTAAAGGGCATGGTTGGGGTCAGGGGAAGGGAGTAGAAGATAGAAGAAGAAGATCCTGCATAAGTATGGGATCAAAATTCAGAAAATCAAAAGCAGAGCCAAGAGAGAAATGGAGACTGTGGGAATTCACAGATTTGTTAAGTAGACAGACCCACTAGAGTTAATATTAGGCAATATGTCACCCCTTCCAAGTAACAGATAATTTTAAACCAATAAAAATGTACATGAGTCTATTCATTTCCCCATTTATTTAATGACTACTATGTGCAAACTACTGCACCATTCATACTGAAGGAGATAAAACAATAATTACGATATAGTTCCTATTCTCTTGGACCTTACAATCTAAGAAGAGAGCTAAAAATGGATATACAAATATACTGTTCAATACTGGAAAACTGTAACACTCTTTCTTGGATATTCCCTCAAACTTGCACTCATAATGGCAGTCAAGAGACAACTGCTGCCTCAGATTTTAAGAGTACATTCCATATAGGCTATATCCTAACACTATAGTTCATAAACCCTCAGTGGTGTGTTTAAACAGTCGGCTTGTAGATTCAATTAACTATTATCAAAGGCCTTCACTCCACTATATGGGAAAAATAATTGGTATAAAACATGTGCAGCTTGGCATCAGTTGGATTATCTCCTCAGACAATTTGGAATCTCTGCTGTATGTATGGATATATCACACTATGCAAATTCACTCTTTGATGGGTAGTTATAGTCTCTACAACTTTTACCTAAAGTCTAGTCTTCTTTTTCACCTAGAATGCTACTATGGTATTTTAGCAATTTCAGAGACTCTTAGTCTAGGACTGGCGTGTGTCCCAAATTGCTATTCAGTCTATTTAAATGAGTAGCTGGGGAAAAATGTAATAAAGCTCCTAGAGTCAAGGTCATTGTCTCTGCTGGGGTTTTCAAATGCAATTATGCTAAGCAAAACCTTAGGTCCCCTATAAAATATATGGAATGCTTCATTTACACCTGAAGGTATCCTATTCTTATATTTCATTGTTTCCATCTTTGACTTCCACTATGACTTCCAAATTTGCTAAAATCTAAAATGGGTACACCTTAAAAAAAAAAAAAAAACAACCAAATATACAATAGTTAGGGATGCATGGCATAGTGGATGCAGAATCAGTTTTGTAGCAAAAAAGACCTGGTTTCATGTTCTGCCTTCAAGACTCATTCTGATTGTGTGACCCTGAATAAATCACTTGACTCCTCAGTATTCTAGGCCAATGGTCAAAATGAAATAGAGACAGGGACCGCTAAATCTCACATAAAAATTCCTATAGGACACATGTTGACTTAAAGAGTCACACATTGATGTTCTTTGTATTTTTATTTAAAGTATTTTCCAATTACATTTTAATCCAGTACTTGGAAATGTTGTGGTATGCATGTGAGCCCTGTGGTGCACATATCTGAATGGACAATTCTTCAGAGCTATAAGTTTGCAGAAGCAGCATTGATTTTTGATGAAATTTTGTATTGTTTCTATGGACTGGTTTTTGACCACTGGTTCTTTAAGATTAAATTATTTATCTCCAATTAATTTTGAATTTTTTCAAAAGTCCTTTATTGAAAATTATTTAGATTGTATTGTGATCAGTAAATGATTTGCTTAACATATTTGCTTTTCTGAATTTAGGCTGAGAATTTTTATTTCCCAATACACAGTCAGTTTTTATAAAGATGCCCACAATAGCTGACAATACAAATAAATTCCCTTCTTTTCTTATTCAGCTATCATCTCAAATGTTTCTGAAGTTCAATGCATCAAAGAAAATTATAATCATGAGATAAACTGAAAGACAAGATCCTATTGAATTGATAACATAAAACTAGGAGCTGGTCTTTGGTGGGGGGCAGAGACCTAATTAAATAAACAGTTAATTGTTCATCTAATTTTCTTAAAAGATAAAGAAAATAAACATTTTCATCAAAAAGAATTCCCAATAATTGAAGAAGAAATTTTTTTAAAATGTCAGAAATTATGTTGTCCAATAATAAACCAAGGAAAATGATAACTTAGAGGAAATCAACAAATACTCAAAAAATACAAACCACTCAGACAAGGGTAACATCAGTTAGAGCTCATCTTGGAAGTGGAGAATAAAGAGTTTCTCCTAACAGAGTTATACAACCAGAGCATTCAGAGTTAGTTATTAGCATAGTAAAGTAGCTGGTTACTCATATAATGTTACATGAAAAGTGCTACAGATCTCTCTTCCTCTCTCAAATCATCAAATATGTCTCTACTTGTCTACCAGTTATCTGCCTGTCTTTTTGTTCTATGCTTAGGAACAACTAATATCAACTTATATATATATATATATATATATATATATATAGAGAGAGAGAGAGAGAGAGAGAGAGAGAGAGAGAGAGAGAGGAGAGAGAAAGGAGGAAAAGTGACAGAATAGGCAGATATGTGGTCTCACAGAAAGGATGATCTGGATTCAAATCTTATCACTGACTCACTTTGTATGTGTGACACTGAGCAAGTCACTTAAATTCACAAGATTTTAGATAATTCTCTTAAGACTAAATTGCAGACATACATTGGTAGAGGAAGTTTCCTGGAATAGGAATAGGGACTGGATTAGTGATTTATTAATATAGAGAAGGAATTTATTCCATTTGTATTTACATTTACGATTTTACAATTCTATTCTAACCTCTTCTACTATTCCTTCCCTTTGCCCATTCTTTATCATTAAGAACAAAGTGATAGAAGTTTCTGTAATATTTGTGATCTTTAAATGATCACAGAGTTTCTATTTTGTATTCAGCTACCTCTTTTTCAGTCTTTTAAAACACTGGTTATAGTTTTACTAATACCCCATCCACCCAACTCTCAGCTCCTTGGACATGGTAGAAGAGTTGAATATTCTCTTCTCCCCTTCATCACCTCTAGGCTCTTCTACCACTACCATTTAGTAGCCTCTCCTCCTCTGAGGTTTATTCAATCTCTATCATCAAATCAAGACTCTGGTAGTTGTTATCTGACAACTTCTAGGCACTTTCATTTCCCTGATCAAGTCAGAGCCCGACTCAGAATCTCTTTCCTTCCTAACTCCTGCTCTCCTACAAGGGAACTTCAACTAAAACAACAACTTCAAACATCCTAACTTCACAATTTATTCATGACTGACTCCTCCACCCCACTGTAGCTATATCTACCTTGATCTTGCCAACAATACCCCACTTCCATGTTCATGAATATCCTTGATTTTGTCATGATCTGATGTCCTCATACCTCTCTCTGTCCCTTGCAATGACAAACATAGTCTTTTTTTATCTCAACCTCTAATTTTTTCATCCTTCAGTGCATTTCCAGGTCACTGACTACATTCTCATTCCTTCTCATCTTGACTCCTTGGTGAACCAGTTCAATTCTATACTATCCTCTTTGTCATCATTTGCTCCCTTATCCTATTGCCAGTCTTCTCTCAGTCAAAGTTTGCCTCATTCTTGGAATAGGAGCTATCTTCATTACTACTGATACGTAACATGAAGCTGTAGAAAATCACAAAACGGTGCTAAGTAGATCCCTTACAACTTTATATTATATAATCTCAACTGGGCCTTCATTGTAGCAAGGCAATTCTTTTACATCTCCCTAATAGACTTACTGTACCACTTAACCATAGTTAGTTTTCCCTTTTCTTCAAACCTTCCATGTTTTTTCTTCTTTTCTGTTCCCTCTCAGTTGAGGGAACCTCTGAGAATTGCCTATTGTTTCAGTGAAGAAATTAAGTTCATTCATTGAGTTGTTGGTGTTATCATTCAATAATTTTCAGTCATGTCTGAATCTTCACGACTCCATTTTGGGTTTTCTTGATAGATATAGGAGTAGTCTGCCATTTCCTTCTCCAGTTCATTTTACAAATGAGGAAACTGAGAAAAACAAGATTAAGTGATTTGCCTATGATCACACAGATAGCATGTGTTTGGGGCCAGATTTGAACTCAGGAAGATGAGTCTTCCTAACTTCAAGGTTACCATTCTACCTACTATATAACTGAGTTTCATTTTATAACTCACTCCTCTTTTCAAAAATTTTCTGCCTTTATATCTTCCTTCACTTCTATTTAAAAATGAAGAAACAGCTCTTCTTGCCAAGCCCAACTCCTTTACATGCAGCCTTAATCCCTTTCCTACCCATTTTCTGTAGAACTTCCCCCCCCCATTATCATTACCATTTTCTCTTACATTGAATATTTCTATATCTACTAGGTCTTTCCCTGCTGCCCACAAACATGCTTATATAAGTCTCCTCCAACTTCAGGAAACCCTCACTTGATCCATCCATCTCTGCTTGTTTTCATCCTTTTTTTCTCCTCTCTCACCCTCTTCTTAAATCTCTATTTTCCAATCTCAATATTTAAGCAAAACTTTTCTCATGAAAATTAATGTATTCTTAATTGCTAAATTTAATGGCCACTTTAAGTGTCAAATAGAAGTGTAATATGAAGCAATATAAATAAGCATATTATTTAACCTATATATAATCCTTCATTGCTTTTTTCAAGTAACTTTTTATTGATTTCCTCTGTTTCGCATCATCCAATATCTTTTTCCCTCCCCTTCTAAAAGCAATCCCACATTAAAAAAAATTTTTTAAGCAACACAACTAATTGATACAATGAAAAAAATATGAAAACATGTGCAACATGTAAAACCTGTGGACCTCCCACCTCTATGAAAAGGTGGGTTGAAGGTGTCTTTTTCTATCTCTTCATTCAAAACATACTTGATCCATATAATTTTGTTACATTCATTTTTGATTTGGGGGGAGGAGTGTAACTAGTCTTTCCTTTTACAGTACTAAAGTTATATTTTTTTCTTGGCTCTGCTTACTTTACTCTGCATCAGTTTATGTAAATCTTTTTATATCTCTTTATGTTCATCACATTAATCTTTTCTTATAGCATAGTAGTAGTCCATTATACTCACATACCATGATTTGTTTAACCATTCCCCAAATAGTAGGTATCTATTTTGTTTCCAATTCTTTGCTATCACACAAAAATGCCACTATAAATATTTTGACATATAGAGACTATTCTTATCAATGACTTCCTTAGGATATAAGCCCAGTAATGGAGTAAATATAAACAATTAATAACTTTGCATAATTCCAAACTGGTTTCCAAAATGGATATAACATTTCACAATTGTATCAACAATATATTAAGGTGCTATCACTCCACAACCCCTCCAACATTGAGTATTGTCATTTTTTGTCATCTCTGTCATTTTGCAGAGTTTAAGGTGAAACTTCAGAGTTGTTTTGATTTGTACAATTTGGAGCATTCTTTCATGTGGTTTTGAATATTTTGCAATTCCTCTTTTGAGAATTCTTCATATCCTTTGACCACTTAGCTATTGGAGAATGGATATTAGTCTAATATGTGTGTTTATGTATATATATATACATACATACATATTTATATATGTATGTTGTATTCTAAACCTTTATCAGAGAAATCTGATAATTTATTTTTGTTATTTTACTAATTACTTTTTTATCTTGGTCACATCAATTTTGTCCATGCAAAAGCTTTTCCATTTCTTGTAATCAAAATTATTTATTTTACATTCTGTAATTACCTTTATCCCTTCCTTGATTAAGAATATATCTTCTCAGGGCTAGCTAGGTGGTACAGTGGATAGAACACCAACCTTGAATTCAGGAGGACTTGAGTTCAAATCTAGCCTTAGACAGTTAACACTTCCTAGCTGTGTGACCTTGGGCAAGTCACTTAACCCCCATTGCCTCAGCAAAAAAAAAGAAAGAAAAGAAAAAGAATATATCTTCTTAAAAATAAAATTAACTGTTTAAAAAAAAAAGAATGTATCTTACTGTGACATATTTAACATGTATAGGACTGCTTGCCATCTGGGGAAGGGGGTGGAAGGAGGGAGGGGAAAAGTCGGAACAGAAGTGAGTGCAAGGGATAATGTTGTAAAAAAATTACCCAGGCATGGGCTCTGTCAATAAAAAGTTATAATTATTTTTTAAAAAATTAAAAAAAAAACAAACAAAAAGAATCTATCTTCTTCCCATAGCTATGAAAGTATATGATCTGATTTCCCTATAATTTTTTGTAACATGATCCTTGAATTTATTCAAGCCTTTTATATGCTTTGATAGCTAAATCCCCAGATATTTTATGCATTTTGTAGTTATTTGGAATAGGATTACTCTTCCTATTTTTGTTTTGGGATTTTGATATTATCGTATAGAAATGCTATTGATTTTTGAGAGTTTATTTTGGGGCCTGCAACTTTGTGAAAGCTATAAATTATCTCAATTAGTATCTTTGCTGATTCTATAGGATTTTCCAAGTATACCATCACATCAGCAGCAAATAGAAATAGTTTTTTATCCTACCTATCCTTATGTCTTTAATTTCTTAATATTGCCTTATTGTTATTAACATTTCCAGAATTGTTTTAAATGATAATGGGAAGAAAGGATATCCTTGTTTCACTCCCATATTTATTTTTTAGAAATTCTAGTATATCATTATTGCATATGATATTTATTTTTTGGTTTTAGATAGATGTTTTTAGTGATATTTTAAAAGTCCTCCTATGTGTATATACTTAATAGGCTTTTGAGCATAAATGAGTGTTTTACTTTGTCAGTGGCTCTTTCTGCAGTACTGAAATAGTCATGTGGTTTTGAATGTTTTGGTTTTTATCATGATTGATTATGTTAATTGTTCTCTTGATGTTCAACTATCGTTGTATCTTTGATTTGGCCATAAAAATGCTTTCTTGGATAAATTTCTGTAATATGACAAGATTAAGTTTAAAATCTTTAAGAAGGTTCCCCTTACTTTCTTCATTATCCGTCCTCTCTGCCTATTCTAGATGTTTATCCTCTGATTCTTGTCCCTTCTAATTATCTAGTTTCTCTGTATTCCTCAGGGAAACAAAACTTTCAAGGTATCGATATTGGGCTCTTTCCTCTAGGCAGTTCTGCTACTGCCTTATAGATCTTGCTCTTTAGATTCCCTTCCTATTGTGCTGTAGTTCCAAAACAATGACAAACCCTATAGCTGATGGAGAGGGCACTATTCCATGGTAAGACATAGTTCCCCAACGTGTCCCTGATTATGCAACTCCCCCATTTACCTTCTTTTCCCTATTTGCTTTCAAATCTTCTCCCTGGATTTATGCCCTCCCATTCTTCCAGATATCAACTGCAGGCAGAAGTTCCAATTACCCCCTGCCCAAGGTAGTATGAGTGGTCTTTCCAAGCACCAAATTCCCCTGATCACAACCAGTGCAAGGTTCCTATTTCCCTTCATTGAAAATTCACTCACAGGAGCATTCATCAGTGGATATCATATAAACATTTTAAGCATTGCCCAATGTGATCAAAACTCAACTCATTATCTTCCCTCTCCAAACTTTTCTTAATTTTCTTTTTACTGTTGAAGGCACCACTTACTTCCCAGTCACTAAATCTTACAAGGTATCATCCTCAACTCCTTCTTTCTCACTGCCCATTCCTAACAATTCTACCTTTGTAATATCTTCCATATACATTTCCTTCTCTCCTCTCACATTGACATCACCCAAGTGAAAATCTGAAAATATATGCATTGTACAATATTTGTGGGGCTCACATTTCTGCAAAGGAATAAGGGTGTTTGCTTATACATCTCCTTTCAAGTCATACTTATTCTTATAAGTTTGCAACATTCATTTTTGATCTGTGTATGTATGTGATTATTCTTTCCATTTACATTATTGTAGTCATTTGGCTTACTACAGTCTATCAGTTCATGTAGATCTTTCCATGCTTCTCTATATTCAACACATTCATCATTTATTATAGCATAGAACCATTCCATTACATCATCTATAATAATTTCATTAGACATTCCCTAATCTATTCACTTTGTTTCCAGGTCTCTGATATAAAAAAATTGCTGTTATAAATATTTTGGTATACATAGAAACTTCTTATCACTGGCCCAAAGGGCATGGATATTTTTAGTCGCTTTATTTGCCTAATTCCAAATTCCTTTCTTAAATGGTTATATTGATTTATAGCTCACCCAACAACACATTAGTGTTCCTATCTTCCTACAACCTCACTAGTATAGACTGTTCCCAACTTTTGACATCTTTGCCAATTTACAAGGTGTGAGGGAAAACCTTAAGGGTGTTTTAATTTGCATTTCTCTTACTGTTAGTGATTTAGAGCATTATTTCAATTCTTCTTTTGAGAACTGTTTGCTCATGTCATTTACTTAGGGAATGGCTTTTGATCTTATATATCTGTTAATTGTTTACATATCTAGATACCAAACCCTAATCAGAAAAATCTGTTACAAAGATTCTTTTCCCATTTGATCATTAAATTTGTTTGTGCAGAAGTTTTGTGGTTTCATATAATCAAAGTTGTTTATTTTACATTCTGTAATTATCTCTGTCCCTTCTTTGGTTAAGAATAGATATTCTGACCACAGCTGCAAAAGGCATATGCCAAAAGGTATATGATCTGCTTTCCCACAATTTTTATAATATAATCGTTAATATTATACATATTAATAATATTAACAACATAATCTTTAATATTACATATATTAATCTTTAATCTATTTCTATTTGGAATCTATTATAAAATATGGAGTGATATATTGGTCTAAGCCTAATTTCTGTCAGACTGTTTTTTAGTCTTTATCAAATAGATTGGTCTTTTCTGAGTAATCTATGTTTTCTGATTTATTAAAACTAGTTACTGAATTCCATTGTTTCTGCTTCTCCCTTGTCTAATTTGTGATTCTGTGCATTTTAAATGACTTTCCCCCTTTCCTGGAATTCTTTCCCTCCTCACCTCCAATTTCTGGCCTCCTTGTGTTCCTTTAAGCCTCAGCAAAATCTCCTTTTCTACAAGAAGCCCTTATGTCAGTTCTTTCTTTCTAGAATCAGCCGTAATTAATCCAGTATATATTTTGCTTGTTATTTACAGATTGTCCCCTTAATTAGACAGTGAACTCCTTGAAAGCAGAGACTGCCTTTTGCCTTTCTTTGTATCCCCAGTGCTTGGTACATAGTGATTGTTTAATAAGTGTTTATTGATTTGATTATGAAATAATAAAGGAAAAGGACATAGGTAGAAACAAATGCAAGATTCTATGTATCCTAAGAAGTTGATAAATCGTATTAAGAACTAAAGTTGAATTACAGATCCTTTATAATAGTCATATTAATGGCTGAATCTCAGTGAATAGATGGATAGATGAATGGATAGACAAATATATACAGACACATGGATACATGGATGAATGGATAAGTGGATAATCAATTAACTAAATGACTGATAGATGGACTGAATGGCTTTTTGGTGAACTGGACAGATGGATGGATGGATGGATAGATAGATAAATAGATGGGTGAATAACCAACTGACTGATAGACTTACTGAACAGATTTTTTTTCCTAACCCAAAAAGCATTCACTTGCTCAGAACCCTCCCTCTTTTTCCCATTCACTCAGGTTGACAGATTGACAGAAGTACCCCCCTGCCTGATAAAATTGCCTCCGGGCACAGGTAAAAAATATAAAACATTTAGGGAAATTTATCCAAGAGCATTTGGTGCCATGAGCAATTTGCCTTAAACTCCTAACTCTAAGCAGCCAATTTAAAAAGCTGGGTCTAGTCCTCGGTCTTAGAAAGCAGCAGAAAGCACCTGGTGGTGCAGTGGACAGAGTCTGGATTTAGTGTCAGGGAGACCTGAGTTCAAATGTGACTACAGACATTGACTGGCTGTTAATCCTGAGTAAGACTCTTTACTTCTGTTTCCTTCAGTTTCCAAGAGTGTAAAATGGGAATAATAATAACCCCTATCCTAGAGGGGTGTTGTGGGAATCAAATGAGATGCTTGTGAAGTGCTTTGCACAGAGTCTGCACACAGTGGGCCCTGTATAAATGCTTATTCCCTCCCTTTTCTTCCATTCCCCTGGCAAGGATCAGTACTTCATGAAAAATCTCAAAGATCCTAAAGGGAGCCTCCTGGGACACTTCAGGAACTCTCCAGTATTTCCACTGGGAACCTGGCTTCAAAAGACTTAGGTGCAGCTCCGCTGTCTGTCTTGCATAATCTTAAATAAGCCACTAAATCTCTGAATCTCAGTTTCCTAATCTGTACAATGAGGACAAAAATACATGTTTGAGCCATCTCACCAGGCTGCTGAAAGGTCCAAAAGAAAGTTACTGAAAGGTTTTAGCAACTGCAAAACAATATACAAACTTAAAGATTGAATTAGTTTGTCCCTGACTGACTGACTTGTTTTCAGTCAGACTGTTGAATTTCATTTAGGCCCTGGGCACAGTGTCATTGACAAGCCAGGTACAAGCCCCAAAGAGTGAACAGAGCTGGATAATAGGCACGGGTGCCCAGGGGGCATGAAGCAGTCAAGGTGACAGAAACCTAAACATTTAAAGTACCAAGGGGCCCAGCAAGGGCCTTCCCTCCCTCTAGCTGCTGAGCTTGGAGGGTGAGGGACAAGGATGCAGAAAATGGGGATAATACCAGGGGGAGAGGAGGAGGGGTATACTCGGGCAGCAAACTGCCTCTAGGCAGAGTCCTCCCAATAGGGCCTCCCAGGAAATGATTTTTCAGGCAGGGGCCCATCTCCTGTCACTCACACCCTGTCATAGGAGCTGATCTCAGGAGCCCCTCTTCCCAAGAGAGGAAGTAGTACTGTCTGCCCATCTACAGCACTATACCTAGGTTCTCTTTGTCTCTGTCTCTCTATCTCTGTCTCTCTCTCTCTCTCTCTCTCTCTCTCTCTCTCTCTCTCTCCTCCCCTCTTCCTTTACCCCTCTCTCTCCCTCCTCTCACCCCTCCCCTCCTCTCCCTGTCTCCCTCTCTCTTCCTCTCCCTCTCCCTTCCTCCTCCTCCTCCTCTCTCTCTCTCTCTTTCTCTCTCCCTCTCTCTTCCTCTCCCTTTCCCTCCTTCTTCTTCTCTTTCCCTCTCCCTTCCCTCTCCCTCTCTCTCTCTCTCTCTCTCTCTCTCTCTGTCTCTCTCTCTCTCTCTCTCTCTCTCTCTCCCTTTCTCCTTACTCCAGGTCCAACGCACCATACAGCTGCATGGAACTTCAAAAGTCAACAAGAGCATCTACTCCCCAGTTAACAGATAAGAAAACTGAAGCTACACAGGTAGCAAATGTCAAAGGTGGGTTTTGAACTGAGGTCCTCTACAGAGCCTTTTCCATTGATACCATCTCTCTGTCTCTGTCTTTTCTGTCTCTGTCTCTCCTCTCTGTCTCTCTGTTTCTGTCTCTGTCTCTTTATAGGACTGAACTAGCCTGGAAATATCTTAGATGGGCTCCAGCAAGAGTACAGACCCAGCTAATTCTATAACTTCTATTCCGGAAAGAATAAAGAAATTTCAGTTTGAAACAACAGAACATAGCGTTTAGATCATGCTTTAAAATTTACAAGATGTTTTAAATGTCATCCTAATTGAACTTCACAAAAATCCTGAGAAATAGATGTAATTCTTATTCTCATTTGACAGATGGGAAAACTGAGGCTGAGAAGGGTTAAAGGACTTGCCCAGATTCAAACAGCTAGCAAGTATCTGAAGTCAAATTTGAATTCAGATCCTCCTGATTCCAGGTTCAACATTCTATCTACTTTGCCTATTTGACTATTAATTAGAGCTATTCAAATGTGGAATGGGTTACTTTGATGTGGGAGTGGGCTCTCTCTCACCAGAATTCTTCAAACAGTGTCTGAATGATCACTTGTCAGAGGTTTTGCATTGAGGTTAATAACATGGGCTTAATAAATACTTATTTATTTGTTTGAATGATTGATTAACTGATCAAGAATTCTGTTTCTGGTCCCAGATGGCTGATCCTCCAGTACAAAGTAATGCTGAGAGGCTCTTCTCCAGACCATGACAGATGTAAGTCCTGCCCCTACCACTAACTTGTGCAACTTTCAGGGAATTCACTTAACCTTTATATGGTCTCAATTTTTCTCATTTGTAAAAATAAGGATAATAATAACTGC
The DNA here is from genome assembly GCF_902635505.1 of Sarcophilus harrisii. Classification (NCBI taxonomy): domain Eukaryota; kingdom Metazoa; phylum Chordata; class Mammalia; order Dasyuromorphia; family Dasyuridae; genus Sarcophilus; species Sarcophilus harrisii. The sequence continues at coordinate 494,295,588 of NC_045428.1, forward strand.
TCTCATCTCACAGGGTTGTTAGTAGGATCTAGTGAGATAATGAGTTGCCTACTCCTTATGCTCTCAGATCTCAGACTTCTTTTCCTGGGGCACATAGGAAAAAGAAAAAAGAACAGAAAGAAGGGAGATGAAGCAGGTTCTTTAAGTATCAACTAGCTACTAAAAAGAGGAAAATCCTTCTTTTGTTCATCAAAGGATTCCCACCAGATACTCTCCTCTATTTAGTCTAAAGGGGAAATTGCTAGCTCTCAAGTCAGATGGTCTGTATTCAACACATGTCTTTGGCTCTCCCTACTTGTGCAACCTAGCACAGGCATCAACCTCACTGGGCCTCTGGTTCTGTACCTATAAAGTAAGATCATTGGCCCAGATGACTTCTGAAGTCCCTTTCAGGGCCAGAGCTAGAAGCCTATATTACTAGATGATCTCAAACACTGAAAAATCATTCCTCCTGGTCAAACCTGGAAGAGTCAGTTGACAATGACAATGTTCATTTTGCTAAGCTGTCTTTTTCCTCTTTCTTTCTTTTTTAAAAAAATTTTTTATTGCAAGTAACAGCTCGCTGATATGGAAAGATGGAGAAAGTCTGCAGGCAATGTGGAACAGTGAAAGAGCAATGGATTGGGAGTCCAAGAACTTATATCAGCTCTTCCATTTAATACCTATATGATGAGTAAGTCATGTCTTTTCTCTGGGATTCAGATATAAAAACTAAATATATGATTCTATAATGTAAAAAACAAAATATAAAAAAGGGTTTTTTTTGTCCAATATCTTATATTTATGTGACACTCACATTTACAAAGCATTTCATTTGATTCTCACAACAGCTGTAACAAACTGGTAGGGTAAGCATACTCATTCTGGAGATGAAGACACCAAAGTCCAAGATTACCCATTTAGTAAATATAAACTCACAGTCAGGTTTTCTCATTCTAATCCCAGGAGTGGGTGAATTCAACAGAAGGCATGATTTTCACTCACTTGAGTATAATTCCATCACTATTCAGTCTTCTTTCTTTACCTGTATTCCTGAATCCCCTTCCCTAAATTCTGTATCTCCCCTTCTACTTCTCTTCCTTTTTCTTTTTCGTCCTCTTTATTACTCATCTGGCTTTTCCATTTCTCATTTTCCTCAGTTCCTCCTCCCCTACATTTATCCCTAACTCTCCTGATTTGTCTTGCTTTCTCCCCATCTTTCTCTCATTATCTGCCTCCCTTTCTCCCTTTGTCTCTTTCCATCTGTCCTCCATTTGTACCTCCCTCTTTTCATTCTTTCCATCACTTTTTCCACTTCTCTGATTCTGGGTGTGTCTTTTTCATTCCCTCATTCCCTTCTTTCTTCTCCATCTCTGCCTTCTTGCAATTCAGTTCAGCAAGTATTTATTAGATATTGATAGCATTAGTTCCCTTCTGTAGCTCTTTCTTGTCCCCTCTTTTAATGTGAATAATTATTGTCTTTTGCCCCAGAGCTTCCATCTTTTACCATTTTCTAAAGTTTCTCCAATCAGTGAATTTTCATATCAAAATATTATTCCCTTTGACTTTCTAGGACAGCTTGATTCTTTTGCATCAGAAGTCAGTCTCACTTGATTGGGTCCCTAGTTAACTATTCCCCATCTTCTGATACTGCCACCATATCCTGGTACTTTTTTGGTACTTTTTTGTTATCTTCTTCTATCCTATCTCCACACTTCCCTCCCAGAGTGCATTTTCTAGGTTTTTTTTTTTAAACAAAAAGAGGATATACAAAACCATGGCTAATATACTAGGGCAAGGTCGTTCAAAGTATAGCTTTTTTAAATGTCCCAATCCCAGACCACATGGCATCTATACTGTCTGAATTAATCTATAAGTAGGATCCCAAAAAGAGTGATGACTTTCCCTCCTCAATCTTCACTAGCACTCTTTCTGTGATTCTAGAATTCTCTCACTTGGGCTGCAGGATAGACTATTTACAATCATAAGCAATATGGCAGATTTAGACTCCCTCAAATCACTTCTGATATACATTAGCTGATTAGACATCTTCCTGCCCTAGCCAAAGGAGAAGAAAGCAATGTATAATATCATCATGATATTATAATAAGTTAACCCAATGTACTGGATAGACTTATTTAGAAAAAAACACTCCTTCTCCTTAAGCTTGTCTATATCCTTACCTCCTTCTCTCTGTGCCTCTTTCTGCTCTCCCATAACCTTTACCTTTTCTACCCCTTCCCTTCCCTTGTCTCCTCTCTCTGTCCCACAGGCTTTTTTCCCTTTTCTCTTCTTTTCTGTCCCTCTTTCACAGGCCTCTTTCTGTTTCTCTCTTTGTCTTCCCTCTTACTCTGTATGTTCCTCTATTTCTCTTTCTATGTGTCACCATCTCCCTAACTCCATTAGTTCCTCCCCCCATAGTCACTCTTGTTCCATCTTTCCCACGTCTCTCCTTGCCCTCCATCCTTCCCCTCCTGACTTTCCTGTTATAACCTTCCCCCCACCTCCATACACAGAGTCTCTCTCTTTTTCTCTCTGACTTTCCCATCACCTCATTTCCTCACCTCTCCATACACACATTTCATCTCTTTCTTCCAGCTCAACATCACACACACCCCAATCTGCTCTTTCCTTTTCTGTCTCCTTCTCCCTCTCCCTCTGTCTCTCCCCCACTGTCTTCAGTTTCCCCTCATCCACTTCATAAACACTCTATCTCAGTCTAATCTCTCCTCTCTCTCCCTCTGCCTCTCTCCTTATACCTCATATTTGTATATCTTTCTACCCTCCTTTTCTCTATATATATATTCCTTTCCCCCATCTTGATGCCTACCTACTTTTGCCCTTTGCACTCTAATCTTTTTTTTTTTTGTCTATTTCTCCCTGGCCTCCCTCTCTATCTCTCTTTGTTCTGCTTTTGCTTCTTTCCTTGTCCATCTCTCTATATCTCTTTCTGCTTTCCCCCTCTCTTCCCATCCTCCCTGCACACACACACACACACACACACACACACACACACACCCTCTGCCTCTGCCTCTCCTTGTTCTCCCTGCCTTCATCTCTCCCCCTGGGTCTCCCAGTCAGGTTCCTCCTCTTCTTTCCTCTCCTGTGGTCATCTATAAGAGAAAGCCTGTGTGTGACTGTCAGTAGGAAAACGCCAGGGAATTCAGAAGCCAAATGCATTTTACACATACACATACACTGAAAACAAAGCCAAAAATAATGGCTCTCTCCCTCTGCTCCTCCTCCCTCCAGTCAGCCCGGAAAGCGTACATTATTTAGAGAAATTATTTAACATTCTGCTTCTGACATTCCTTGCCATGGCGCCAGGCCCTGATATGTGATAAAAATATCAACGTGAAATCGACTCTGACAAGAGCTGTTTACCTTCAGTGTCACTGGAGCTGGGGACAGAGCCAGCAGCTCCAAAGCAGCCAACAGCAGGCGGCAGCAGCCCTCTTGACAAATCCTCCCAGCCCAGCCCGAGCCCCATTTGTGCAAGGGAGGCTCATTCCCTGCCCTGGTCCCTTTGTCCAAGGAAGCCCCAGCTCTCCGATTTGGACTTGGCCCCAACAATGGACCAATGCCATTTCCAAGAAGAGAGACCGTCATCTGGCCCCAGCATGAGTATCCCACCTCCTCCTAGCCCACCCATCTGCCCTCAAACTGAACCCACCTTGCTACTGTCTTCAAACACTGAAGCATTAAAAGCATTTCCCACCCTGGAGATCCCCTGTCTACAGAAATAAATATGAGGTGGGGTCTGTGGTATCCCAACAGGAAGAATTGGAAGAGGATACCAAGCCCAATGCCAGAGACCCACCCCTTTCTTTGATGGTGATTTGATCCCAGAACTATCACTGGTATTTTGGGCAAGTCACTTCTCAGTGGGTCTCAAGTTTAATCATCAATAAAAGAATGGGGTTGAATCAGATGATTGTTCTGACACTCTGAGTCTGTAAAATAAGTCATTGAACATCTACAAATCTCCTAACCACTCAAACTAAAAACTTCAGGCAATGTTTTACTCCTCCTTCTCCCTTACCATTAGATTCAATCATTTCTCAAATCCTGCAGGTGTATTTTAGCTCTACAACATCTCACTCCTACCTTCTTCTATTCCCTAATCTCCTCTACTCCAGTGGCTGAGAGCATCCTCATTTAGACAATCATCACCTCCTTCTTGGATGAATCTAATAGCCTCCATACTGGTACTTCTGCCTCCAGTCTCTCCCACCCTTCAATCTGTTCTCTGAATAGCTGCCAAAGTAGGCTTCCTAATAAACAGACCTGATCCCATCACTCCCCAGCGGAAAAATAATCTTCCATTGAAGAAGTAGGTTCTCATTGCCTAAAAACTTAAGACACAAACTCCTTACTCTGATAATCAAGGTCCTTACTCTGATAATCAAGCCTTTGCTGGCTTCATCCTAACTTCTTTAATTGACATTGTCCCAAGATCTCCTTCTGCATTCAGGGCCATTTCTAGTTATCCTGATCTATATCTGGCCACTGGACCTAGATGGCTCTGGAGGGGAAAGAGAAGCAGGTGACCTAGAAAAGTCCCTCCTCACTTAAATCCAATTCACTTGTATGGCACAGCATCACCTCCCTGATGTCATGGTCCTCTTCGAGAATGAAGAACAAATAACAACTTCACATGCTCTATGCTTCATCCAACTGGACCTGGATATGATAGCCAGTCTCAGCCTGCTCACTCAGCACTGCATGCATTTAGAATGATTTTTTCCCAATATCAAGAATTATTCTTTCCATATCTCTGTAAAATCCTTTTTTACTTCCCCAACTAACTTTCTTCCTCACCTTTGAATTAGAGAGACTCTCTCCCTACCCACATCGCTCAAATTTCTCTTTCATATTCACCTGAATACACCTTATTCAAATTGCATTGTTAGCAGTGACCTATCTCTCATTTTCCTTAATAATAATAATTTCCCTTAATATAAACTCCTTGAGGTCAAGGACTCACCTTTGTTTTCTCAGCACTTAGCACAATACCTTGCATATAAAAGGAGCTTAGTAAATATTTATTAAATTAAACCTAATTATCAACTATTGCAGGAGTTCCCAACCTTTTTCTTTTTCTTTTTTTTAAAGCTTTTTACTTTCAAAACATATGCATAGATAGTTTTCAACATTCACCCTTGCAAATCTAGTGTTCCAAATTTTTCCTCTCTCTCTTCTCACCATCTCTTCCCCTAGATGGCAAGTAATCCAATATATGTTATACATGTGCAATTCTTCTTTACATATTTCCACAATTATCTTTCTGCACAAGAAAAATCTAATCAAATAAAGAAAAAATAAGAAAGAAAACAAAACGCAAACAACAACAACAAGAGTGAAAATGCTATGTTGTGATCCACCTTCAGTTCCCACAGTCCTTTCTCTGAGTGCAGATGGCTCTCTCCAACATAAGACCATTGGAACTGGCCTGAATTATCTCGCTGTTGAAAAGAACCACATCCATCAGAATTGATCATCACATAATCTTGTTGTTGCTATGTACTATGTTCTCTTGGATCTACTCACTTCACTCGGCATGTTCATGTAAGACTCTCCAACCCTTTCTGAAATCATCCTGTTGATCTTTTTTTATAGAACAAGAATATTCCATAACATTCATATAATATAATTTATTCAGTCATTCCCCCCACTGATAAACATCTACTCAATCTCCAGTTCCTTGCCACTACAAAAAGAGCTACAACAAACATTTTTGTACATGTGGGTCTTTTTCCCTTTTTAATGATCTCTTTGAGACATAAGCCTGATAGAGACACTGCTGGATCACAATAATAGCCTTTTAGGTATAGTTCCATATTGTTGTCCAGAATGCCAACCTTTTTCCATATCTTGCCCCTTGGTTTTCTGGAAATTTTCTTTCATTCCCTTCCCAATATGAAAAGAATTACATGCTAGAGTTTAACATACATATGCACATAAGAAATTGTGCTGTTAAGTCATTTTTCAGTCATGTCAGACTCTCCATGATCTCATTTGAAGCTTTTCTTGACAGAGATACTGGAATAACTTGGCATTTCCTTCTCCAGCTTATTTTACAGATGAAGAAACTGAGGCAAGCAGGGGTAAGTAATTTGCCCAAGCTAGTAAGTGTCTGAGCTTGGATTTGAACTCAAGAAGATGAGATTTTCTGGTTCCAAGCTCAATGCTCTATCCTACTGTGCCACCCAGCTACCCTGCATATAAAAAAATAAAATAGATTAATTTCAATAGGGAAAAAAAATCAATGAAGTTTTATTAAGTGTCTATTATGTTCCAGGAACTCTGCTAAGTTTCTGGGAATACAAATACAAAAAACAAAGGCACTCTCCACATTCAAGGCAGTTACAATCAATTGAAGACATCAGATGCGGATTCTTGCAGGACAGACATTATGCTAGAGGACAGCTCACAAAAGAAAGCTGAAAGGGGAGTGGAAAAGGAAAGAGACGGTGCCTGGCACCTGACATAGTGTAGAAGCCAAAAAGCCCATAACAAACACACCCAAGTGGGAAATGAAGAGGTGACTAAGATGTCCATCCTGTGCCTTCTCCTTAAGTGAATGAGTTTATGGTTCCCTCTTCCAAACATAAGGACAGAGGGTACTCAAGTGAGTAACAAGGCTGATTGGTTCTTGCTAGATAATGTAATTTCCCAATAATGAGTTTATTGGGAAAATAATAGAGGAGTAAATCCAAAATGAATGCAGCCAAGTGGGAAAGGAGATGTCTAAGAAGATATTAATCCTGTTTCCCTCCTTAAATGGAACTCTTTATACCTCCAGAGGAACAGGCACCGTAGGTTTGAAAAATCCAATTTGTTACATTTATTATTTTTCTAAGGTTTGTTGGGAAAAGCAGGGGAATGATTTGATCCAGCCAAGTTCTGGCTAGGATAGCCATACTTTGTCCATTTCTTTCTTCTTTCTTCAACCCCATTCTACATTAGCCATGAATGTGAATGTGACATTTTACCATATATATTTACACTTTCTCTCAATGTTCTGATTCACTTATCCAGAAGACAGGGATCGCAACAGTGCCACTTGAATTAAGCTTGTGAAGAATGAAAGATGAACAATAACCACAACAAGGTTGTCACTGAAAATCAAGATTCAAATTCAAGATTGTTTGGTAATGCACTTCAGGAAGAAATTTCTGGGGGGAAAAAGGAAAGCACAAGAATGGTTATAGAATTAATTGTATCTAAACTCTGCCACAGGTGGCAGTAGGCCACCTTGACCATGATCAAGGTCATGGGGGTTGACAACTCGGGGTTCTAATTTAGAATTGGATTGAACTGAACTGAAGTCTGTATGGGGGAAGATGAAAAGCTATTGTACTTAATAGATATCATAGGATTGTAGATTCAGTTCAACAAATTTTAAATACTACTATGGGTAGGTAAGGCACTGTGCCAAGTACTACAGATAAAAATTTTAAAATGAAACTATTCCATGCTCTGAAATAGGATACTACTTGGAGGGAAGGGATGTTGGGATGGTGGAATAAAACAAATACACAAGCGAATAAAAATAAAGTATATAAAAAGAAATTTTGAGAGAGAAAGAGAGTACTACTGTTAACTGGGGGGGATCAGAAAGGGCCTTTGTGATACCTAAGCTGTGTCCTGAAAGAAGTGAAGAATTCTTATTGATAGAGGTGAATAATGAGCTTATTCTGTACACCGGGAGGGGGAAACTCATGTGCAAAAGCTGAGGCAAGTCATGGAAACTGGAAGGAATCTTAAAGGTTATCTAGACCAATGTAGAGTGAAGTCAAAATGCTCCAGACCATTGGTTATTCCTGCTAAAATGAGGCACAATCTTTACCCAGATAACTGTTCCTAGATAGGCCAGGAAAGAGTGGGAACTAAACCAGTTTTACACACACACACACACACACACACACACACACACACACACACACTCCACTGTCCATATCAGAATAGAAAGTAAAGAACATCTGATAATCCTTTCTTCTGCAGGTAGGGGATTTTCAAACTATCAATTCACATCTCTCTAACAACCTGATTCCTTGACTTGGGCACCACCCAATAACCACAGTGCATGCCAGGGCCAGTGGATGACCCAGGGCCCAGGGAAGCTCCATTAGCCTCCCACCCCTATGGCAAGCAAGGCCAGCCAGACGGGCTAATGAAAATCGTCCAAATTAAGTTCAATTGAGCAGAAGGAAAAAGGATGGATCCCATCAATTATCCTGACTCTAAGACTCATGAATCATCCCAAATGCCCTGGTGCCACTTTAGACAGACAATAGCAATTAGGGATTGGGGTTTTAATGTTGTCAAAATAAAACATTAAGCATAGATTGAGCTGACTATTCAAAAAGGCTAGGAGCCTGGTCTCACCGAAGTCTGGCAATGTGATTTTGCTGGATCCTGCCTGGAATGGACCCCTGAGGCATCATGAAAATGAAAGTCCAGCTACCTGTATTTACTTTTTTTAACACCTATTCCTGATGACCTTTCTCATATCACAGAGAAGTTTGAGGTTCAGTGGCTTGTCTATAAGGTCCAAGGTGAAAAAATTGGGCAGAGCCCAGACATTTAGAATTCGAGGTTTTTGAATGCAGCGGTTTTTGGTTCAAAACCAGCACCACTACTTGCTCCCTATATGGGCAAGTCATTTATCCTCTTTGGGGCTGTTATCTCTTTTATAAAATAAGAAGATTGGATTAAATAAGCTTTGATGTCCCCTTCTAACTCCTGATATATCCACGCGTGAGTGTATTGCACATATACATCTATGTATGTATACATGCACATAGTTATACACACTTAAAACATATACATGCATGCATGCATACAGGTATAGAAAGAAAGAGAGACGGCTGGATGGCAAAGTAGATAAGGTGCTGAGTCAGAGACAGAAAAATCTGAGTTCAAATCTGAATGATGCTAACTGTGTGACCCTGGACAAGTAACTTAACCCTGTTTGCCTCAGTTTCCTCATCTGTAAAATGAACTAGAGAAGATAGCAAACTATTCCAGTGTCTTTGCCAAGAAAACCCCAAATGGAGCAATAGAGAGTCAAGAACGTCTGAAATGAATATCCCAAAAAAAATGTATAATGTGTGGGTGTCTTGTTGTAACCTATGATCTTATGTTCAGAAACCAGTAGATGAACAAGTCAAGAGAGTTCTCAACTCAATCTCAGGTCAGGATGATGCTTAGATTCTCATTTCAATGATAACTTTGGTTTTCAGCAGTTTGATTCTGCCACTCCATGCCCCGGAGTTTCAGAAAAGCATGAGATGAGAGAGACAGAAGTGATCCTAGAGAGAGAAATATGAGTTTCTATTATCTAAATAACTCTCTCATTTTACAGATGAGAAAACAGGCGTAGGGAGATTATATAATATGCCCGAGGTCATGTGGCAAGTTGGGAGAAGAGCCTGGACGAGAGGCCATGTCTCCTGATTCTCACTTCCATTCCTCCTTCTCCTCAGATCCCAGACCCAGGAAGTTGCCTCCACAGATTTCTCTGCCCTTTTGGCCTTTTGAAGAAAACAAGAGCACCTGTCATCGTGAGATAGCTGTTGCCAAAGATTTGCAGAAGTGCTATCAGAGATACCTATCTGTCACTGTGTGACTACTCAGGATAATTCCTATGGGTCAAGTCTGTGCCATATTGGAAAGGGTATTAGATTTGAGTTCCAGTCTTGGCTCTGCTATGTTCCTCTGTCAGAGCTTCAGATTCTTTGTCTGAAAAATGAGGGGATTTAAATAAGATTATCTCTAAGGTCTATCAACAGAGTGACAAAGAACTATCTGCCCATCCCACTTCCTGACTGAAGGAGCAAAAATACAGGGTCATGCTTGGGAAATCCCATACAGGTGTCAGGGTACGGGGGTCCAAGGTCATAAAAGCAAATGCTCATTATCTCTGGCCAATATCTAGAGAGGATAGAGGAGAATGCTTGCAGCTCTGTTTTGGACAGAGGGGGATACTGTTGCAATGACTGAACATAACTTGACAACAATGGAGTGGGGGAGTGGCTCTCTTAGCTAGACTTACAAAATATTAGCAAGTGTTATAAAGTAAGGCGATCTACGTGGCCCAGTGGTTAGATGCCAGATCTGGCTCCAAATGAGGTCAGAAAGAGTAGGATACAATGGAAATGGCAACTGGACAACAAAAAAGTATAATAAAGGAGCCCAAGTATTATATCACTTGGGTTCCTTCCCAGTGATGTAACCAGGCCACAAAGATAAGCTTTCTTCCACATGCATGGGAAAGATTGATGAATTTCTAGTCAGGGAATAGGATGTGAAACTTAACCCTTTTACTTATTAACCATGTAAGCTTGTGACAATCACTGCTCCTCATTTGTAAAAGGAAGTTTGAGCAAATGTTCTTCAGTCACTTTTAACTCTTAGTTTGTCTAGTGCATGAGCTATGTCAAAACTGTGGCCTAATAGGCCCATTCAAAAGACCAACTTCTAGAGCAGAAGTTCTTAACTTGGAATCAGTGAAGTTTAAATGGGTGTGTGTGTAAATGTATATGTACATATATATCTGTGTAGGATACCAAGATATGTACATATAAGCTCTTCTGTAAAATAAACACAAAAATAATGCATAAATATGTAAAATGGTATACATACAAATACCTGAATATTTATATAAATATGTATTTTGATGTATAAATACATATTTATATAAATATGTATTTTGATGATGTTGTTCAGTCATTTCAGCGGTGTTCAACTCTTCATGACCCCATTTGGGGTTTTCTTAACAAAGATACTGGAGTGATTTGCCATTTCCTTCTCCAGCTCATTTTACAAATGAGGAAACTGAGGGAAACAGGATGAAATGACTTGCCCAAGATCACACAGTGAGTGTCTGAAGCCAGATTTTAACTCACTTCTTTCTGACTCCAGGTCTGGTGCTCTATCCACTACTATACCTAACTGTTCTTATAGATATATAAATTTGCATATATGCATATATTATCCTATATTATAAAGAGACAGACAGCAATTATATTTCAGTATAATAAGTACAGAAAAAGAGTTCCAAAAAGTGTGTTACATTTTACACAGAACAAAGACCACTGATGGACTCTATCCCATGTTCTCCTCTCTCCCACCCACCTCCCTACTCCATATATATATGCCACAAAACTAGAAAGTAAGCCTAAAATCTTCATCAATACTTCCCACAACCATCTTGGCAATTCTGTAGGGTCAAAAAATCATTAAAATTTGATTCATGAGCTAATTTCCAGTCTCTAACCCTTTCTTCCCCCCAATACTACCCCCTACTCTAAACAAAAAACATCCTCTTGTCAGAGGATAAAAAGCTGCTAATTGTTTTCCTCTCCACTTGGGTATTGATTAGGAGAATACATGTTATTGGAGGTTTATTGATAATTGGCTTGCTCTTAGGCACGTAATATTTGGTCTTTAACAAGGGAAAAAAGAATTTGTCTGGTCAGGATATCCAGAGGTATAGCTAGAGCTGGGGAGGCAGAGAAGCTGCCCCAGGCATTGTCAGCGACAGGTAATAGAATGAAGAGTCAGGGAAAGGTGGGAAAGAGGAACAGTCACCTGTATTTCTCAAAGTTAGAATAGACTTTAGATGAGTTTAGTACCCAAACTACATACACTCAGCCCAGAATCATCTCTCAGTCTGGATCAGTCAGCACTGCCCTCAGTTCTACACTGAGTATCAAAAATGTTTGTTCATGTGTTTAACTGAATATCTAAGAAACTTAAATGAACACACTGGGTGATCTGCTCATTAATAATATAACCAAGTCACTTTTATCTCTTAGCCTTAGTTTACTCTTCTGTAGAAAATGAAAAGCATAATAACATTGTATTTTTCAGAATTGTTATGAGGCTAAAATGAAATTAAAATAATAAAATACAAGTAAAATAATATCTTAATGTGCCCCAAATTGCTAGCTATTATTGTTATTATAGTTATTCAACAATAAACAGAAACAAACAAATATCATATTAACTATCTAGAGCAAGTAAAAACCTTTCCAGGCTTCTGCTTTTCCTTCTGCAAAATCAAAGGATTAGACAATTTCTAAAGCCCTTGCATTTTTGACATTCCAAGATTTAATGATTCTATGCTATTTGGTCTGTCTGGAAGTCCTCTCATCTCGTTCCTTTTCTCAGTGAAGACCTCAACTTCCCCCTGATCTGAGGTGAAAAGAATCCGTGCTGATTTCTAGGAGGAATATTCTATTGTCTGAGACTTTCCGGTACACTGGCATGAGAGCAGCTATCTATTCAGTAATTATTTCTTTTCTTTCTTATAAATTGTAATAATAGTCATCATCATCCTTGTTATTGATAGGTCCTCAGAATGACAGACTTTAAGTTCAAAGGGACCTGAGAAATCAAGTCTGTTCAGAAATGCAATTTGTAATTAACTAATGCAAGCAAAGTAGCAAAAATGCCCATGCCTTTGACCCAGCAATTTCACTGCTTTGTATATACTACAAGGTCATTAACCCAAAATATTTAGAATAACACTTTTTGTGGTAGTAAAGAATCAGAAACAAATGCAATGCCCATTGATTGAGGGCTGCCTGAACAAAGTACATGAATGGAACGGAAACAATAAAATTGATGAATATAGAGAAGCATGGAAAGACTTACATGCACTGACACAAAGTGAAGTAAGGAAAAGCAAGAAAATAATATATGCAGTGATTGCCATAATATAAATGAAAAAGAACAACCACAAAACACTGGAAAATGGATTCTGTCAAGTCATAAAAAGTGTGGCCCCATTGAAGAAATATGAGGAGACATCCCTTCCCCCTTTGCAAGACAGGGACAGGCATATATTTGCGGATATTTGCATATGTTGTTCAGGATTTTTACTTTTCGTTGCTTTTGCTTAGAATTATCTCTGTGATTTTCTTTACTCTTTAAAAATATTCTTTTCTAGGTGGGAGAAAGGGAAGAATATAAGTTATAGAAAAGTTACACACCATAAAATGAAAGAGATATTAGCAATCTTTCTTCTTTTAAAAATAAATAAATAAATCATGGGATTCAATCCTTTAATTTCATAGATGAGGAAACTGAAGTTCCAATAGGAAGAGTGCCCTCTCTCTCTGGGAAACAAAAGGCTTAAAGCCTCGAGAAAGGGTTCCTTTGCCTGGTGACAGTCAGGGTTTCACTCAGGCTGGGAGCTGTTGACTAGACCGGAGAAGCACTTTTAGCACCTCACAGTGTTCTAATCCCAAGATTTCTCTCACAGGGGCTCTCCAAGCTACAGTGAAGCACTTGACTTTGTCTTTGCTGCCGTCTCCTTGGAGCTGTCTGGCAGCTGCGTTAATGACCTCCTCATTTCTCCCAAGTGCCGAGTTAATTGACAAAGAGGAAGAAAGTGGGGAACAGGGAATCTGGATCCATGGAATAACCCCCCCACAGACGGCTTTCTCTGCTGATGGAGATTGGGGTGGGGGTGGGACGCGCAGAAAGAAAGGGAAGAGAAGCCAGAGGAGGGGGGAGGGTTGGTTGCTTGAAAGTGCTTACATTAGGTACTATCCTAACAAAGGGAGAATTCATTAAAGAGCCACCCGTAATATATTCCTGGAAGGAAGGGGTCCTGTTGAAGTGGATCGCAGCAGCTCAGAGAGGAATTTACGGGATTAATCTTTAATACTTACTGGCATCTGTAATTTGGTTATTAAAAAAAGAAGAAGAAATAATAAAATAACAGGTTAAGCCCTCACCTTTGATGAGTTTTTCCTTACTCATTCACAAGTCCCAGCACACACACAGTATACACATACACTCACATCCACATAAACATCCATATTATACCTGCACACTCATATATATACGCCTACACACACTCACATATATATATGCACAACACACAAACATATGCAAACATAACACATACATGCATATATTCACACCATAGACACACATTCACACATGGGTACACTCACATACATGCACACTGCAGACATACAGGAACACAACACACTGCACACACATACCACACACGAACATGTCTGTTCACACTTACATGCATGCATACCACACACGAGCACAATATACATAGACAATGCACATTGTCACAAACACACATTTACATATTTTCACACTTGTATACATGCATATCACACATGAAATGCACATATATACATATATACCACACACAAGCACACATTCACATATGCACATGCTCACAAACATGCACACCATGCATGCACACACTCATGTAAATATACCACATGCACTTACATGAACAATCACATTCAAATATGTAATCATATACATACATAACACACACACACACACACACACACACTCATGCACATTCACAGGAAGGCACAAACTCCCTCTAATTTGCCCAGACCATTCCCACAGAGCAGCAGGGACATTCCAGGATCCATGAGCAGTCAGGTAGAGAAGGATGGGCTGTCATAGAGCACACCCCCTCATTGGTAAAGTCCATAGCAAATGACCATCACAAATGAAGCAATTCTGGGGCTCAGTGAACTTGGGGATTTCAGGGTCTCTTCATGTTATTGGTCATGAATAATAAATAAGCAAATGATCAACTGAGAGGATAAATTATTAATCTAATTGAATATTGCCACATGGGCCTAAATTCCAATATGATTGGCCTATAAATTATAAAGTCAAGTGCCAAGAGTCAAGGTAGCATACAATTTCATGAAACTCAGCTCCTATAAGTTATCTCTTTCCCTACCTCCTCTCTGTAATCTAAGCCTACATCTGAAAGAGAGAGATGGGGAGGAGACTGATCTTGGAGAATGCCCTAGTTCTGAGCTGTCCCTTAAAACCCAGGCAGATCCAGCCGGACTCCCAAATCTCCAAAGTCTTTCTCGGGTTGGCAGATCCTCATTGCTTGCTATTATGGGTTTAAAAAAAAAAGATTTCCTTATGAAAAAAATGGTGTGCAGAAAAAGTTAAATAGATTGGGACCCAAGAGACCTGGAAAGTTCCCAGCTCTTCCATTCTCCTGTACAACCTAAAAGAAATGACCACTATCCACTTCACATTTCCTTGCTGTGTGAACCTGGGCAAGTCACTTAACCCCAATTGCCTCAGAAAAAAAGAAAGAAATAACTACTTTTCTTTAACTCTCCATTCAAAATGAGACTAAAAGATCTTTAAAGTCCTTTCTAACTACAATCAAAAGTCCATGAGTCTATATCTTCCCTCTGTTTTTGTTCATCCAGCAATGCAACCACAGTTTAACAAGGCAACTAAATTGAATTTTGCAGTCCATGAGGAAATTCCAAGATAAGGACTATTTCTTTGTCATTTTTCAGTCATGTCTGGCTTTTTATGAGCTCATTTGAGGTCTTCTTGACAAAGATACAGGAGAGGTTTGCCATTTTCTTCTCCAGCTCTTTTTTTTTTTCTTTTTTTTTTTTTTTTTTTTTTTGCTGAGGTGATTGGGATAAGACAACTTGCCCAGGGTCACACAGCTATTCTCCAGCTCATTTTATAAAAGAGGAAACTGAGGCAGAATTAGGTGACCTGCCCAGGATCACACCTCTACTAAGTGTATGAAGGAATGTCTCAGAAAGATGAATCTTCCTGACCCAGGGCTGATGCTCTACTTTGCAACTGAGCTACCCAGGAACTATTTATACATAGGGTTTTCCATATATGTAAACTTGTGCTGCCTAAGTTTTCAGCATTAAGGAAATCCTTTTGCCATTCTCCTTTAATTATGCTGGACTCCACACAACAGTATGCCAGATGTAGCAGGGAAATAATTCCTTCATTTTAAAGAAGACACTGAAACCTCAGGGAAGTTTCTATATGAAGATCATATGGTAGTAGTTGGCAAAAATAGGATTTAAGTTTATGTCCCCTAAAGTTAGATCCAGTGCTTTTTCCTCCTTACCTTGACATCTCTCTATTGGAATCTCAGACTTTGAGTGAGAATTATAGAGCATTGAAGTTAGAATAATCCTGGTTTGGGCTAGTTAGTCCTAAACTCCATCCTTAAGTTGAATTTTTATCACTCCTTTCCTACTGAGGTCCAAGGCTCACCATCCAGTTGATTTTGGACCAAAAGGTTATAACTGCAGCTTCTTCCTTCACCAGTTGGCACCCCTTGGAACTATCACTCTGTTTCTTCCTTCTTTTTTATTGGAGCTCCCAGGATTACATCTCATATGTCTCCTAAACATGAACCTGAACCATCAATTAGGACCATAACTTTGATTTTATCAAGAATAGGACACTTCATAATACATATATATTTATTATGTGCATATATATGTATATATCTGAAAACATTTATTGCTCACCTACCACATTTTGGGCTCTGTTTTAGGTACTGGTGATACAAAGACAAAAATGAAAAAATAAGAAGTCGACAACACGAACACACACACACACACACACACACACACACACTCCTAAAATAAAGACCATTTCAGGGGCAGGGGAGAACTTGCAACTGGAAAGATCAGAAAAGTTTTCATGAAGGAAATAGCATTTGAGATTGCTTGGAAGGAAACTAAATATTCAAAGAGGCAGGCGTGGGGACATACATTCCCTGCATGGAACAGTTTATGCAAAGACACACAGTTGGGAGCTGGGAAGTCATGTGAGAGAAACAGCAATAAATCCAATTTGGACTGGACCATGCTTATAAAATAGAATGATAACCTCATAAAGGTAGGCAAGTCTGAGGAAATTTTGTAGGCATGTAAGAGATTGATTTGCCCAGGATTACAGTGTCAGTGGTAAGACTGGAATCTTGGTTCCTCGTGACTCCAAGTCCATTATTCTATCATCTCTCAGCTGTTTATCATGAATACATCTGAATTTCAGAGGCAGTTCATTGAGACATTTGGAGTTTTACAGTGGATCGTAAACTCAATATGAGTCAACTGTTACATCTACCAAAATAATTAATGCAATCTTAGATAATTAGAGAAAGTTAGAGTCCAGAATGAGAGGTAGCATGGTAGAATGGTTAGTGGGCCAGTCTTGCATAAGGAGCTACTTGGGTTCAAATCTTGCCTCATATATCCTATGATAGCTGTGTAACCATGCTTCTCAGTGATCATAGGCATCTAAGATAAAACTTCTTAATGTGGGTTTCATGAACTTGATTTTTTTATATTTTGATAATTTTGTTTCAATATTATTGATTCCTTTGTAATATTATGTTCTATTTCATGTGTTTTAAAGCCATATTCCCTGTTTTATAATGTGTTGGTTGGTTGTACTGAAATATTTTTGAGAAAGAGGAGGGATATGTTAAGACTCCACACTTCCCATTTGCATGCAACCCTCTTACAGACATAAGTTCATACAAAAGTGGGGTCCATTGGCACCCTCCTAATCTCAAGAGAGCCTAAATTGGGACTCATTTAAGATGAACTTCACATCTCCACACCTTGAAGGATTTATGGTAGACATGGAGAAACACAGATGGATTGCAATAAAGCATCACTAGAAGGAGCATTCACATCAATGAGAACCTTAGGTAATGATCCATAAAAGTTTCATATATTTGTATGGAACATGGAAGTATTAGCCCTTTCCCTTCACTCTGGAGTGATCTTTTCATTCAAAATTACTTTTAGGTAGGAAGGCTTTTGCTTCATGGAACCAATCAATCAATAGCAATTAATCAAATACCTAAAACCTTTCCTATCTGATGTCACTGGTTTCCTGACTTCAAGGAACTTCCAGTTTAGTTGTGGAGAGAAGACATGTATATCTGAACAATTAGAAAACAGAGCTAAAATATATGCTCCTGAAATTATGTATGCTTTCCTTCTTTCAGAGGACCAAATAAGATAAACATAAGTAAAGATCAATATATGTAAAACACTTTGCACAACGATATATGTAAAAGACATAAAGTACTACATTAGTGTTTGTTGTTCAGTCATTTTTCAGTTGTGCACAACTCCATAACCCCATTTGGGATTTTCTTTGCAAAGATACTCGTTTGCCATTTCCTTCTCCACTCATTTTATAGATAAGGAAACTTATGAAGTTAAGTGACTTGCCCTAGGGTCACATAACTGGTAAGGGTCAGAAGGCACATTTGAACCCAGGACCACTTAACTCCAGGCTCAGTACTATATCCACTGTGACACCTAACTGCCCAAAGTTATTAATATCTTTAGAGATTTTCATGATACTAAGGGTCTGGATATACTTTTTGGGTCTTCCCTTCCTCTTAGTTCATGGCCTCTACTAAAGAAACCTAGGCTAGGAGAATTAGGGTGAAAGAGAACCTGGATTAGGCTGGATCTTACAGGATAGATAGGATATGGGTGGAATGGAGAAAGAAAAGAAAAAGAATTCTAGGCACAAGCAAAAGCACAGATTAATTACTGAAATTAATACTGAGCTGTGCATACATGAGATCAGTCAAGTTAGATCAGCTGAGGACTAGAGGATACTAAAGTCCAAGAAACACACAATGTTGTGATGGAAAGGACCTAAGATTTGGAGGCAGAAAGCATGAGTTTGAATCCTGTTAGTGCTATTAATGACTTTTGTGACCTTGGGCAAGTCACCTAATGTCCCAGGATCCTCAAGTCTCCAATTCCCCAGCTATAAAAATGACAGGATTGAACTAGATGATTGAACTGTGTCTCTAAGACACAGCTAGTAAAAGTCAAAAGCAATTTCTGGGTAATACTGATTTGAGTTTGAATCCAGCTTCAGACATTAACTAACTACCCATGGAAAAGTTGCTTAACTCCATCTACCTCAGTTCCTTCACCTGTAAAATGAGTATCAAATATCTTCCTCCCAGGTTGTTGTGAAGATCAAATGAGATAATATTTATATTATCTTTAGATAATATAATATAATTTAGATAAATATAATTATAATATAATAGACTAAATAATTAGTCTTTAGAGGACTGGAACATGGTAGACAATTAATAAATGTTTGCTTCTCCTTTTAAGATCTGCTTCAAATATCAAGCTTATGTCTGTACGAACACATTTCTAAAGAGAAGAGCTATGCTACCTAGTTCTCTCCTAGGAATAAAAGTCAGGGTGAAGGTCTGGTTAATTCTCCCACAACATCAAACTCTCCCTCTAGTCAGTCCAATATATGCATCCCACAGTACTAGAAACCACCAACTTCTACGTCAGCTGCTGGGGAGATGGCAGCAACTATCCCAGCCCACTGACTTGCCTGTGAGTTCTAAATTAAATAACTGCAACTCCTCTTTTATTTCCTATCTGACAGAAACTTATTGCAAACGCAGCCGCTTCTGACATTCTAATATTCAGAGTCACATCCTGTGGGATAAACACGTCGCTGTTGTCTGAACGGATAATTTGTACTAGGACAGAAGGGATGGAGGAGAGAGGGAAAGGAAGGGCTGAGTCTGCTGGGTGGGATAGAAAGCAAAGACTTTTCCACATAACTGTGGGTCCCCAGAAGAGGCCTCTAAGTCAGGAGCTAGAGTTTTCTACTCATGGTTCACTGCTTTGAAAGCATATATCCTAGGCTCATTGGAGACTTTTGGAGATCATCTCCTACTTCACCCAGTTAGGTTGTTGGGCACAAGCACTGGCATGTGATATTTGTCCCCATATGAGAGCTAACAAATTCCTATCTCCTCCTCTTCCTTTCTAAGTTTGGGACTCAGTCACCACATTGAAGACTCTCAGTCCCTCAAACTATCCCCTGCTCGCCCATCATCAGCCATCTCTGCCCTACACCTCTCCATTTTTCATTCCCTTCTGTCCTCTCTTCCATTTTGCCCTTTGGAACCTTAGTTCAAATCCTGCTTCTGATATTTGCTACCAATAAGACTTTGGGAAAGACATATTGTTAATCTGCCTGCATCTCAGTTTCCCTTACTGAAAAATAAAAGGTCTAAACTAGAGTAGGTGCTCTCTCAAGTACCATTCATCACTAGATCAATGATCCTCTGGCCTGCATTCTATTATTCTTCATTTTAAATCTTTTCTTTTCATGCCTTCTCAATCTTATTGAGTTCTTGGAAAAGGGGAATCCCTTCAAAAGAAGCCTTGAATCCTTAAGGAACCCAGAACTGGAAGACCATGGGTTTTGGTGCTAGAACGGTCCTCAGAGATGATCAAATCCATTGTGCTGATTTTACAAGTGAAGAAACAAGGCTAAGAAAAATTAAACTACTTTCCCACAGTCACACAGTACAGAAGTTGAAGAAAGGGGATTCAGGTCTGGACCCTCTAACTCTAGATTCAATCTCCTTTAGATTATATCTTGTCTAAAGCCACCCTTTCCAATGCTCAGTGCTCCTTCTCTCATATCATTGCACACTAGGTTTAGAAGTAGAATCACCCCCATTCATATAGTTAGCCCTCTAACTCACAAGAGCTATAATTATACAAAAAAGAGTAAACTACTACAAAAAGATGCTATGTAATTATAATGACTTGGCCCAGAGAAGAACTGAGGAAATGTTCCTCTATTTTGCCTTTACAGATTATGGGTATGGAATACTATATATTATATGTTTGTTGGTTTCACTGAAGTGTTTTTGGATAGAGGGGATATTAATATACAGATGATTTATCAATTATATCTTCTAATCAAGCATGTTGATTTTCTTACTTTAGAATTAATTACTCTTCCTAACTTATAAAATAAGTTTTGCATTCTCTTTGGAGCCCTCAGCTCCTGAGGACTCATCATTCACTACCTTTTCTACAGCGCAGAGAGGAATGGGAAGGAAGGGAGGAATTCATATTTCCTTTCTTCTCAGTAACAATGATAACTTGTAGCTTAAATACATGTTTCAGGCTACCACAAGTATGGAGTGGCTGAGCACTATGTCTAGAGTCAAGAAGATCTGAGTTCAAATGTGGCCTCAGACACTTATTAACTATATGAACCGGAACAGGTCATTTAACTTCTATTGCCTGGGAATGAAAACAGCACCTACTTCCCAGAACAACAACAAAAAAAGTAATGATTTTGAATAAAAGAAGGGGAGGGGTGGGTGTAGTATATAAAGGGTTGATGTCAGACCAATAGATTCAATTTCTATTTCTAACACATAAAAGCTGAATGGTATTGAGCAATTCACTTATCTCCCCAGGGGTCCAGTTTTCTCTCTAAGACTGAAAGGTACAGAGAAGATACCAACCTGCAATGGTTGAAGAAATTTCTTCATCTAAGAGTTCCCTTGGATCTAGTCCTCATCTCTATTTGCCATATAGATGAACATACCAAGATGGCCCTCTGCATGGATGATAAGTTTCTTTAGGTCAACAATTAGTTCAGTACCTAGAAGCACGAGTGTCCCTATATAATTTTTTCTTTTCTTTTTACAAATTTATTTTCATTTTAATTTATGGTCTATACCCTTTGACATAGCAATATTACTAGTAGGTCTATTTCCAATATATCCTACATGCAAAATTGTAATATACAAAATATACATAGAAAATATACTATATATTCTAAAATGTACATTTTTTTCCATCATCACTAATAAAAGTTATTTCACTACTGCGTTGTAGTTCTCATTTTCCTGTTGCTCATGATTCAAATCCACAGGAGATTACACATAAAATATCTGGGAATAAACCTACCAAGATGCATTTAGGACCTCTGTGAATTTAAATCCAAAATACTCTGTACAGAAAAAAAGGGAGGAGAGGAAACAAATATTGGAGAAATATTCAATACCCATTGTTGAATTTTTACCAATATAATAAAAATGAAGATACTATCTAAATTAATATAGAAGTTTAGTGCTATTCCAATCAAACTACCAAGGAGTAACTTAATAGAACTAGATAAAAGTATAACAAAATTCATCTGGAGGAACAAAAGGTCAAGAATCTCCAAAGAAAAAATGTTAAAATGTAGGAATGAAGAGGGCCTAGCATTCATTACCTACTCTCAAATTATATTATAAAGCACTTACACCTTCTACCATAATCAACTCCAGATGGATAGATGAGCTAAGTACAAAAGATCACATCATAAAAAAGAGAATGGAAAAATTATTAACCAAGCAAGAAATATCAGGTGATCAAAGAAGATAAAATGAATAATTCTTATGACAGAAAATTGAAAAACTTATTCATGAATAAAATAAATGTACCTAGAAAAGCAATCAGTTGAGAAAAAAAATCTTTAAAGCAAATATCTCTGATAAAGATAAGATAGCCAAGATATAAATAATAGAAATAAGAGCTATTCCCCAGTGAATGTGGGGTCAGAGGTTATGAATAAAGTTTTCAAAAGACGAAACACAAGCTAACAACCATATGAAAAAAGAAAAATACAAAACTACTAATGAAACAATTTAAGGCTTCATCTTGAGGCTTCACACTTCAGTCAGTTGATAAATATTGATTAAGCACCTACTGTGTGCCAGACACTGTGCTAAGTACAGAGAGACAAAAGATAGTGTGCCTTCAAAGAGTTCATAGTCTAATGGAGAAGACGATAAGCAAACCATGTACAAATAAGCTATATACGGGATAAAAAGAAAATAATTAAAATAGAGATTGTCCTAGAATTAAGGGTTGCAGAAATTTCCTGTAGAAGATGAGATTTTAGTTGGGACTTAAAGGAAGTCAGGCAAGACAGTAAGTGGAGATGAGGAAGGAGAACATTCTGGGCACCAGGTATGTGTGGGGAAACCAGTCATAGAAAATGCCTGGAACCAAAATATGGAGTGTCTTCTCTGAGGAATAGCCAAAAGGCCAGTGTCACTGGATTGAAGAGTATGTGGTGGAGAATAAAACGTAAGAAGTCTAGAAAAATGTGAGGGTAGGAAACCTAGGTTATGAAAGGTTTTTAAATTAAAACAATTCTATGACTTCACTCCTCAGATCATCAAATTAACAAAGTTGATAAAAGATAAAAATTATGATTATTGAAGGGGCTATGAGAAAACAGACACATTAACACAGTGTCACTGGAGCTGTAATTTGGTTTAACAGTTTCGGTAAACAATTTGGAATTATACTATATAAACATCACTGAACTGTATTATACTTTGACTCAGCAATAGTTACTAAGTATATACCCTCCAAGGAGGTCAAAGATCAAGATTAAGAATCAATACACTGAAAATTATGTGTAGCAGCATGTTTTGCAATAGCAAAATGTTAGAAAGAAAACAGATACCCATCTATTCAAAAAGGCTGACCAAATTACAACACTTCAACAGAATTACAATATGGCACCACTGCATATTGCAGATGTAAAGAATTTCAAGAAACTTGGGAAGACTTGTATGAATTTGATATAGAACAAAAGTAGGGAGAATGAAATCCAAGAAAACATCCAAGAAAAATACTGAAAGACTTCTCTGATTAATGCAGTGAACAATCATGTCTTCAGGAGAGTTGATAGTGGAACATGTCTATCAGCAAAAAGATGGTGGTTAGTAAACAAGGAAATAGCATACATTTTCACAAAGGGAAATGTGTTGATTTGTTTAAATTACAATTATTTGTTAAATAGAAGGGTTCTGTAGGAGGATATCATTGGGAAATGACAGTGATTTTTAAAAAAAAAAAAGAAAAATATATCAATAAAACATTTTTTTAAAGAGAGGAACAGTGAAAATATCCCTGAAGAGTTGTTGATGGCTGATCTTGACTTTAAAATGCAGAGAGTATAGTAATCTAATAAACATGGCAACAAAGCATTTGTCACCAAGCTAATTTTATTAGAACAGATCTCAAATGGCTAATTTCCTTTTACTAATGAGCAAATTAGTTGAATCTCTGATCTGCTTTTAAGGCACTTATACTAATAAAACATGAACGACAGTGAAACTCCTGGTGAGATGAGATGACACATGTTGTTAGGACTGAAAGCAACCTAGTAAGTGTTGAGA
This sequence comes from Sarcophilus harrisii, assembly GCF_902635505.1. NCBI lineage: Eukaryota > Metazoa > Chordata > Mammalia > Dasyuromorphia > Dasyuridae > Sarcophilus > Sarcophilus harrisii. The sequence goes on from NC_045428.1 coordinate 494,319,430, forward strand.
CAGCAATGATGTGGGCACCTGGTCCATCATCCTGGCCATATCTTTACCTTATTCTATGGGTAGCACAGAGTAGGACCGATGGGGACAGAGCAGTGGTATTGGTGTGAATGGCAATAAGGATGTCTTTGGAATAGACACCGATCTGGGTGGTGCTATGGCCTGAGAAATGGACCTGAGGACGTGGCCCTTGACCATGTCAGCCTCAAATCACTAGTAGAATGTAAGCCTCTTGAGGGCAGAAACTGTGACATTTTTCTCTTTGCATCTCCAGTATTCAGCACAAAGTCTAAAACACAGTAGTAATTTAATAAGTGATCACTGGGTGCAAATGGAATTGAATTAAGTCTGAGGTCAAAAATAGGACTCTGGCTCTCCTGAACACCTCTTATGCTTAAAAAGCTGAGTCTGTGCAGAAGTGCTTCTCAAGATATTCCCCATCTATTAATGGAAAAAACTGGTTGGACACCAGAGCCAATAAGCGGCTGAGCCAAAGCATCTTTTCCAGGGCCAGAGGATGAGCAACATGGCAGTGTCAGCTCCAGAGAACCTGATTCTAGCAACTCAATCCAATTATGTGGGTGCCTAGAGGCTGTGGGAGGCAGGATGCCCACTCCCCTCCTCCCCCAGCCCATCCTCTTGGCAAAAGGGCTTTGCCTAGGCAGCAATCCAATCTGGCATTTGGTATATGAAAGGAAGGCAGGCCTAAGGAAGGAGATGCATCTAATGAGGCTGAGGAGGTTAAAGGATAAGATCCTTGACCAATCAGAACATACAGTTGAACTACAGTTGATGTCCTGCCCATGGAAAGAGAATACCGAGTGCTCTCTGGCCAGCAGCTCTAATCTAAAGGGCTCAGGAAGGGGTCCCCCTTTTGCTCTGGCATTGAAGATCACATTGGCAGAGTGACTGCGCTGCAGAAGGTGCCACTGTGGTCATGCCAAGGCAGACTGGCAGCAAAAGGGCTAAGGGACCAATTAGGAAATAAGAGATGGCAAGCACAGGACTTCCCTTCCTCCCAGTTAGACTGTGAGAATCCCAAAGGAGCAAAGGTGAAAAAAGAGTCTTGGAGAAGAAGAGGGGAACCCTCAGAAGCAGAGGTTTCTGGGAGCTGAGCTGAGGTGGAGTGGGTGAAAGCTGGGAGGACATTCACAGGTCTACACCACTTTCCTGCTCCTCTGAAGAGTATCTTTTGGACAGTAATAAAAACTAGCATTGTAAGCTTTGTAAACTATTATTTTCAGTCTTTTGTGTGATCCTCTAACTCCTAGGAGTGAGATTCTATTATGATACCTATTTTACAGTTGAATAAACTAAGGCAGATCAAGGTTTTTTTGACTCATTCTCTAGCCCTTTATCCATTTTCCCACCTAGCTGCCTCCCTAGGATGCCTTCCCCAAAGCAGGCTAGGCCATTCCTATGATGCCAGGTTACCAGGCTGTGTTTCTAGATGCTTCTTCATATCACACCAAAGGCCAGGAAGAAAAAGGGAGCACGAGTTACTCCACGGAATGCCCGACTGCCCTTGCGATTGGAGCTGTCCATAAAAGAGAGGGGACCACTCCTGGAAATAGTGAGATCCCCCAGGAAAAGTAGCTTCGGTCTGCTCCTGTCCTATTTCACAACTCTCACAGTCAGGAAGCTCTCCCAGGTATCTAACCACAGTCATTGCATGCAGAATTATGAAGGCTGGATGCCCGCCTATTAGCTTGGTCAGAGCTAAGGGCACAACAGGGGCCAGCATTTTGATGCTAAATGCCTGCTGTGCAAAGTGCTTCCCTTGTAACATGCAAATTTCCTTTTGTCTCTGAGTCAAACAGCTCTAACACTTTCCATAATGGGGCTGCTGGCCTGAGGGACTCCTAGGCTCTCAGTGGAAAACCCTCATGCCTGTGCTTGCAATGGCATTTCCTCTTGCCAGGACCATTCTCTTTCCCTTGGCTCCCTCCTCCACCTACTCCATCCTCCTCCCTAGTGCCCATTCTCTGAAGCAATCTGTCCAGCTTCATCCATTATTCAGCCATTTCATCAGTTCAGAGGCCCAGAGGCCAGAATGTTAGCTGTTTATTTGCTCGTTCATCTCTAAGGATGCACGGAGAATGAAGAAATGCCACTACCCAGGCCAAGCTCTGGAATGGCTCTCTGCCTTGTCAGGTTTGGGGGTGGAGATATCTCTTTCCCAACTCAAGAAGTGAGTTTATGAGTCACACTTTGCAGACTGGGGACCCAGATCCTGGGCCATTAACCTCGGAGCGATCACTCCTGCCCTAGGGAGCTAAGCCCAATCCTTCATCCTAACTATTGCAGGAAATCATTAGCCTCCTACCTCCAATTTATCCAGTGTGCAAGAGCTCAACTTATGAGTCTAGTAGAAGCTAGGAAAGCCTGGAAGAGTAGGATCTTAATCTGGTGCTTTGAGCATATGCTACAAATTACTCTAAGGAAACAGGCAAAAGGTAATCTCAATCAACTTTCTAAGACAAATTCAGTTAATCATGGATTGTGGGAGATTTCTAAAAGAGACTTTATATCTCAATACATAAGGCACAAGGCCCTATGAGTGGAGAAACACCCAGATATTTTGCCATACTATTGTTGGGAAAGCTACTATTAGAAGAAGAGCCAGAGTAGGATTAGGCTGGGCACTCTGACCACTCTGAAAGGAGAATAAATAATGTCTATCTAGTAGTTTCCCATAATGCCAGTGTCTCCTGGGGTGAAACCCTGGTATTTCCCTCCTAGTAATGTTATGTAGAAGATAGAGGATTAGGGAAGGGAGATGCTGGTGTGATTGGGTGGGGAAAACAAGGCAAGGAAGTGAATCTGAACAAGCTAAGAAATTAGAAATTTCTGCTGAATGACTGATTGGCGGGATCCAGGGCCACAATGGGTATGATCATATGCTATAGAAGAGTGGGGGGGACTGACGAGGTATCAGCAGAGAACAGGTTAGGGATAGGGACTAGACGTGTGAGTTCATTGATGCTGGGAACTCCCTTTACCAAAGCAAGTTGGCATCTTCTCTGTAACTTATACTCTTACAGGATTGGCTAGAGCAAGTTAAATATTTGTTCAGGGTCACAGGGACAAGTATGAGGGTAGGGAAGGTGAACAGAAAGTGACAATGACAAAAAGGAAACAAGCTCCTCCTTCAAAAAGCTAAAAAGCTTTTGAAGCTTTGACTCAGTAGAGAGCCAAGCTCTCCATTGGATGGTGAAAGGGCCTGAGATCATGTCATATGACAATCAACTGAAGAAATGGTGATGTTGAAGACTTGCCTTCAAATATCTGAGGGACAATCATTTGGAAGAAGGCAAAAGGGCAAATTGAAATTTGATAAAAATAAGAATTTCCAAGTGATTATCATTTGGGAAAGAGGCTGCCTCAGGACACCAGAGGTACATAGTGGATGTAGATGGGGCTTTAGGATCTAATCCAAACCCTTCACTTTATCCATTGAAAGACTAAGTGACTTGCCAAAAAATCACACAGGTATGTGGCAAGATAGGATTCAAGGCACCCTTACCACAAATTTGTTCCTTTTCCCCCTGAATATCACTGAGTTCCTCCTTACTGGAACTCTTCAGACAAAGACTGGACGTCCACATCTAGGGTCCACTACAGAGAGCATCCTTCTCAAGTAAGTGGTGGATGAGAGAACCTCCCACCTTGCTTCTGAATCTGAGAGTCTGTGATTTCCTGACTTGCCCCACACTCCACACATCTCCTGGAGGCCTGGCCTGGGCTTCTCTCTGCAACCATCTGTCAGCTATCTCCAATCTGTCGTCACTTCATCCATGGGGGCCAGAAGCAGGACCCTCCCGAACACATCTGCAGCTGCCCCAACTCCAGCCAGGTAGAGGAATCACCATCTGAAGAAGGGCCAGGAAGAAGTCATCAGAGCAGGCGCCAAGAGCCCCTTCACTGGCCTGTGCCATGTTAACAGGAATGTTTCTCTGTTGCGGCTGCACAGCTGACAGGGAACAGAAGGGCTGCAGGAACAGGGACTGGGTGGGGGTACCCGAGAGGAGAACTTACATTTGTTCTGTTCCAGTGCCCAGCAGTGCAGGATCCAGGCCAATGCCTAGAGATGCCAATTCGAGCCTTTATCCACACCTCTAGCAAGCCTCCTGTTGGGAACCAGCTGAACATCAGGCATCAAAGGAGCACTTAATGAGGCTGGCAAATGTGGTGGCTGGGGCTGCCAACAGGGTGCTGGGCAGAATGACCAAGGACTCCCCCACCCAGACCCCTGCCCACCCAGTATCCAAAGTACAAAAAGTATAGACTCTCGAAGGGAGGTCAATCCAAGCTTGGGGGTCTGCGAGTATAGGTCCAAGAGACCATACTCCTTTATTTATGGTTAAATAAAGAATGGAAAATACCTTGAGGGACACACTGACAACCAGGATATATTTGTGTTCCCCAGTTAGTACTTTCACAAAAGCCCAGTGTCTGTATCACATGATACAGTCAGGACATGAAGACAGAATATAACGGGAAAGGAGGCCTAAATTTGGAGACAGAGACCTTGGGTTCAAATCCTGACCTATTACTTGCAGTTAATATGTCTAACTTTGTTGTTGTTTGTTTTTATTTTAATAATACTTTATTTTTCTAGTTACATTTAATTCCAATTACAACATTTAATTTTTGAAAGATTTTGAGTTCATGCCCAAAGGGCTATCAAACTGTGCACACCCTCTGATCCAGCAGTGTCTCTACTGGGCTTATATCCCAAAGAGATCTTAAAGAAGGGAAAGGGACCTGTATGTGCCAAAATGTTTGTGGCAGCCCTCTTTGTAGTGGCTAGAAGCTGGAAACTGAGTGGATACCCATCAATTGGAGAATGGTTGGGTAAATTGTGGTATATGAATGTTATGGAATATTATTGTTCTGTAAGAAATGACCAGCAGGATGAATACAGAGAGTATTGACGAGACTTACATGAACTGATGCTGAGTGAAATGAGCAGAACCAGGAGATCATTATATACTTCAACAATGATACTGTATGAGGATGTATTCGGATGGACGTGGCCATCTCCAACAATGAGATGATTCAGCCCAGTTCTTATGATGATGAGAACCATCTACACCCAGAGAGAGGCCTGTGGGGCTGAGTGTGGATCACAACATAGCATAAGGTTTTTCAAGGGTCAATGTTGAAAAATTATACTTGCATATGTTTTGAAAATAAAAAAGAAAGAAAATTCTTAATTTTAAAAAAGAAAGATTTTGAGTTCCAAATTCTTCTCCCTCCCTCCTCTCCTCTCCACTCCTCAAGATGGCAAGCAATCCTGATATATAACCTAAGCCATTTTGGATTGGTTTCATTGCTCCTTCTTGAGTCAATTTCTTTATCCATAAAAAAGAAACTAGAACTAGCTGACCTCTAAGATCCCTTTCAGCTTTAAATTCTGTAGCTCAGTGTTTGTTTAGTTTTATCCAGTTTTTCGTGACCCCATTTGGGGTTTTCTTGGCAAAGATACTGAACTGATTTGTCATTTCCTTCTCCATCTCATTTTACAGATGAGAAAACTGACGCAAACAGGAAAAAGATACTTGCTCAAGGTCACACAAAGAGTAAGTATCTTATGCCAGATTTGAACTCGTTTGAGTTTTCCTTAATCTAAGCCTGATTCTCTATCCACCATGCCATCCAGCTGCCTTACATAGTCCAGTAATCTTCCCCCTCCTAATATAATGAATAATAATAATAAATAATCATTTACATAGGCTTTTAAGAATTTACATACATTATCTCTTGGAAGCAAATTGGTGGTAAATGCATTTTCTTTTTGAAGACAAATACATCACTCTCATCAAAGATAAATTAGGTGGGCTTTCCCCTCCCCTATTTCATATATTACCTTCAAGCTTCATGTTACTCCTTCATGATTTTCCCTTTGTAGTAGCTGAGAACAGAGTGAGTAAAAGGCTGACGACCCTTTCATTCTTTCGAAGGTCCTGCCATTCCTGCTTTGCAGAGTCCAGTTTTATCATCCCAAACATCATTTGAAATAGACTTGCACTGAGTTTGAAAGCCACTAAAACCACTATGAATTATTGTCTAACCCTAACCGCCACTATTTTGTATTTATGAAATTGATTGCTGATTAAATTTCATCTTATTAAGTTTGGTCCATCAATCAAGATCACTGAAATCTTCTTGGATTCTGATTCTATTTTCTGACATTTTGGCTCTCTCTTCCAAGTCTACATCATCTTCAAATTTAATAGGCATGTATGCTGTCTTATACCTTCATCTAACACACTTATAAAAAACTGGAACAGAACATTGTCTGTGTAATTTGGGCAGTTTTATTTCTCCTTCCCAAGTCCCAGTTTCTTTTTCTATTAAAAAAAGAGATTGAAACTAGCTGACCTCTAAGGTCTCCTTTCAGCTTTAGATTCCACAGCTCAGCATTTGTTCAATTGCACCCAACTCTTCATGACTCCATTTGCCTACGTTCTTGGGACACTTCCCTCAGATTTCTTCCCAACTGTCAATAATTGATTCTGGTCACTCCATAACCACATCTGTTTATCTTGTTCAAAAGAATTTTGTGAGATGTTGACAAATGTCTGGTTAAAATCAACGTATCTTATACCTAATCTACATACCTTGGCCCTGCCAATGCTTGAGGAACCTATGCTGCTTCCCTCTCTAAAATTCTTTCATTTAATAATACACTCTAAAATTCTACCAGGAATTGAAGACAAGTTTAGCATCCTTTTTTTTCTCTTATAGTAGATTTAAACTGTCTGTGTCCTCAGAATCTAGCACAATGTTCTGAACATAGTAGGCTCTTCTCTGTGAATTGTTGTCCAAACTCCTTAATTTGATAATCAGGTTCTTCGTAACCTGGCTCCAACCTCCCTCTCTAACCCCCTCTCTCACTACTCCCCTTATGTATGTACCAGATGCTCTGACACTAATGGACTCCTTACTGTTCTCTGAAAATGACTAACTCATGCTTTCCTGGTGCTGAGCTTTTGTTCATGAACTCCCTCCCTCTTCCTGGAACACCCCCTCCTTTTCCCCTCATCCCTTCACCATCTCCATCTCTCAAAATCCTGCCCTACTGAACTTTCAACTTCTTTTTGAATTTCTCCTTGATCTCCCTTTGTAGGAAGAGCTTGCTCCTTCCTTCAATTCCAATAATTCTTTATTTTTTACTTTTGTTTGCATATATATCATTTTTATCTTAAGAGTAGTTCCTATATTTTCTACATTTATAGAAGGCTCTCTTCAAGCTGGCTCTCACCAACTTCATTAGTCTTATTTCATACCCTTCATCAATGCTACGTTCTAGTCAATGATTCCTCAAACTCAGTTCCCTCTGTCTCCTGCTTTTTATGCATTCATTCATTCATAAAAGCAGCCCATCCTATGAGTGACTTCCCACCTGTGGATATTTCCCTGGGTTTGTTGTTGTTGAGACATTTCAGTCACATTCAATGCTTTCTGATAGCAGTTGAGATTGTCCTGGCAAAGACACAGGAGTGTTTTGTCATCTCCTTCTCCAGCTTATTTTACAAAAGAGGAAACTGAGACAAAAAGAGTTAGGTGGCCTGCCCATACACTAGTAAGTATCGGAGGCCAGATTTGAATTCAGGTCCTCCTCACTCCAAGGCCAGCATTCTAAATGGTGTACCACCTCACTACCCATCGGTTAGTGCCCATCTAAATTTTATTTACACTAAACTTGGGTGTGCGTGTCTGTGTTGTATAGTTCCAGAACTCTAAGCTCCTTGAGGGCAGGAAATGCTTCTGCCTTTGTATCTCTAGTACTCAGCACCATGCCTCACACATAATACCATACATGCTTGTGGAAGCAAATTGCCACACACACACACCACCCCCCGGTTTTTTTGTTCTTCTATAACCAAAAAAATGTAATTGTGGAATTCATCAATTTAGAGTTAGAACTGATGTTAGAAGCCATCAAATTCAACCTTCTTGTTTCAATAGAAATGGAAAGTGAGAAATTAAATGATTTAAACAAAATTACACAGATGGTGAGTGTCTGAGGCAGCATTTGAACTCAGGCCTTCCTGATTCCAGGTTCAGAGCTCCAGCTGGAGCTGGAGCTGGAGGACCAGCTGGTCCTCGCCATTTTGCCTAGGTTTTTCTATTATTTAAATTTTGTATCTTAACAAAGATCTTACTTTGAAAATTATTAAAAGATAATTTTAAAGTTTTATTTGGTAGGGAAGGTAGAAAGAAAAAGGAACAGTGTTTCCTATGAGAATTAACTCCCTTTTACATATATTTCCAATTTTTAAAAATTTGAATAAAGTTTGAGTTTAAATGGGAAGATCATATAATATATATATATATATATATATATAATATGATCTTGTGGAGAATGTCTTATTGGCAGGTTTTCAAAACACTGACCCAAGAAAAGGAAAAATCAGAAGATTCTCATCTATTACTGGTCTCAGACAGGCTGTCTTCAGCCTTTAGGAAAGATAAGGGTTTATCTAGGATATAGTATACAGAGGGGCAAAAAGGGAGATTACCTACTATTTCTTTTAATAAATTAAAATTTTTAATAATAGCAAATTCTACTCTCCATGGCCTGACTAGAAATATTTGTTCTATGATAAGTCATCAAATGTTCTCCAATAAATGTTCAAAACCTCCATTAAACAATAACACTGAGTTAATGTGATGTCCAAATCTCTCTCCTCTCTCTCTCTCTCTCTCTCTCTCTCTCTCTCTCTCTCTCTCTCTCTCTCTCTCTCTCTCTCTCTCTCGTCTTCCCCTCACTCCAGGTCCAATGCACCACATATCTGCATGGTTGTATTAGGAGATAAGGTTACAAATACAAAAATGAGTTAGTTTCTGTCCTCAGGGAGCTTATATTCTACTGAGGAGATATAACATGCACAGAGATAAGCAAATTTAAAATATCAACAATTACTCAATTTGGGGAAGTGGTGAGACTTCTTCCAACAGGGACCCGGTATGACAGAAAATGTTTCTTGTCTTTTTCCCTTTCTGCTTCTATGACTGGATGACTAGAACATGTCATTTAAGGCCAACAACCTCCTTCCCAAGGCTTCCTTCAACTTTCCAGCAAAGTCCCAGAGGATTCTTTAGGTCCAGCTCCACCCATAAGCCCTAGGAAGACATAGAACCATGGATTTATATCAGCTATTCTTTTCCAGGAACCCAAAGAACTTGGAAGGAAAAAATATTTTAAATCTTCGTTCAGAAGAATTGTTTTTCTTTGTAATTTTATAAATTTTCATTTATATATTTGAAAACTTTTTTTTCTGAGAAGGGGCATAAGCTTCACCAGATTGACAAATGGGTCCATGACACACATTTAAAGTTTAAAATTTCAAGGGGTCTCTCCTCTCATAGATGAGGGAATTGAACCCAAAGGGGGTAAAGGATTACCCTCAGGAAGGAGTAGGTAAAGTAAGATCGTAGAGATTTATGATTTCAATGACTTATGAGAAATGCTTGAGACAGGATTCCTGAACAGAATAGAAGATGGGCCTAGATGAGCACTGAGAGTTTATGAAATTTAATGTTTTTTAATGTTATAACACAGAGGTCCACAAGGCCAAGTGGAAGATAGGGAGAGGAGATAAACAAATGGGAACCAGCACTGAGGAAGGAAGGTCCTGCCTCCCTCCCCATGTGATGCCATAAAGCCCTGACAGGACTAAGCCTTTGTCCCTAGCTGCCTCAAGCTAGCTCCTCAGTAAGCTTCTAAACCCAGTAGCTCTGAGGTTATGTGGTTCTATGTCTAGGTTTAGGGTGGTTTTTTTCCTGTAGTTGTGTTTGTTTTTAATACCTTAATGCTCCCTCCCTCTGCTCATCACCTCTTCCTATTAAAGGTTCACTCTCCTAGCTTATGTTGTATCCAAAAATCAATTGCTTATTTTCCTGCCTGTTTAGGAATGAAAGCAGAGCTTAGAAGGAGCCTGTGAGCCAGGAGACCGCCAGAGGCAAAGCCCCTGGCACCAGGGAGCCCAGGCAACAGGTTCCCAGGCCTGAGAGAAGGGAGGCTGAGCAGCTGAGGTTTGGAAGCAGAGTTTCAGGACTGGAAAGAGATCGCTTGCATTTGGGGCTAGGTTTATTATAGCTGGTCCCTATAAAATAGATTTCAAATCTGTCCCTTGCTTACCATCCCAGAGTCATATTCTCTATAGACCCCATATTCTGCCCAGGGTCTATAGCATTTGGAAACTAATACTTAGACAAGAATTCTATAGATAATATTTCCAAAGCTCATCTCATCCATGACCCTGCCTCCAGGCAGGGCATCTTCATCTAGCCCAAACAGGTGACCCTTTCACTGGGCAAGAGGAAAGAAAGGGGAAGTTTTCAAAATGAGTCAAAAATACAGCAATCATCGTTACTAAGTCTTGATTCTTAGAGAACTCTTAAATTCATTTAGGTGGAGTCCATTTCTCCTGCTGTGGAGGAAAATGAAGTCCAGCAGTCTGGTTTAGGAGAAAGAGAGCTAGATGAATGATCTAGGTGGCTGGGTTCCAATTTCAACTGTGCTATTCGGGGTGGGAGTGGGAAGGGAGGCAGTGGGGTTAAGTGACTTGCCCATAGTCACACAATATCTGAGGTTTCATTTGAACTCAGCTCTATCCTGACTCCAGGACTGGTTCTCTACCTGCTACTTAAGCCAACTGTGCCATTAACTGCTGACTTGAACCTCTACAATTTCCCCCCTTTGAGCCTCAGTTTTCTTATCTGGGAAACGAGCGAAGTGGACTAATGATAAAAGCCAACATTTATGAGTCCCTTTACATGCCTTATCTCATTAGGTCACTGCCACCCCCAAGGCAGATGCACAATTACCATCCTTATTACCTAGATGAGGGAGCTGAGACTCAGAGCATTGGCTACCTGCCCAGGACCACACAGCCAGGAAGAAGCAGGTCGCTGAGACATGATCCCACTTCCTACATGTCTCAATCCCTCCCTTATCCGAACAACTTTCCTCTGAGATCATGGTTCATTTATAAACTATCTGGTTATCTGTGTGTTATCTTCCCCACTGGAATGGGAGCTCCTTGACAGCAGGGACCACATTTTTTGCCTACCTTTGAGTTACTAGCACTTAGCATAGTGCCTGGCACCTAAAAGATGCTTAATAAATGTTTGTTGACTTTTCCCATCCTCCCTACACCATACAGTCCCTCATTTAGCTCCTTTTATGAGTACCCCATAGCTCAGTACTTCCTACAAGTGCCCGCTGCCTCCTTTTCTCCTAACTACTTATCTGAACATCATTACCTCAGTACCTGTCTTACAGGGACCTTTGGACTAAACTAAAAACATGCTACCAGGATATTTTCCTTTGAAAAATGAAATTTTACTACAGGATCTCTAAAGCTTCCTACGCTTCTCACATTTTATGAGTTGAGGATCTAAATTGAAGATTAAAACTGAAACCACCAAGAGAACCCCAGGAAAGAAATGAATGTTCCCTCTCACAAAGGATTTGGGAATAGGGAACAGAGAGAACTATCAAATTCAGCTACCTAACTTCCAACTCTTTTTCCCTTAGACCAATGTGAGAGAAAATGCAATCATGAAACCCAATTCAATTCAAACATTTATTAAGCACAAACTACATGTTAAGCACTATTTTAAGTATTGTGAAAGTTATGAACTCTGTGGAAAACGACAAAACTTTTCCCTTCAGGAAACTTAATAGGATGTAACATATTGTATTTAACACCAGGGGGCAATGCTGGCCACTTTCCTGATCCTATTCAACAGTAAAAGCTCGAGAGCAAAATCTCACAATCACTTTGGTAATTATGTGTTCCCAGAAGCTCCAGAGAAACATCAAGTCTGAAAAATCAAGTGTATTGATTTATCTAGTTAGTCTCTTGGCTCAGCCCTCACCCATTAAAGATTTTGCCTTCCCTCTTATGCTTCATTGGACTTTAATCACAGATGCAGAGCAATACGGAGTCCATTACCCAAGCCAGATTTGACTATAAATAGTTCTTTACTTACAACCAATTAAGCAAAAGAAATAAATGCAAATATGATTTTTTAAAAAAACTATCATGTAAATTAGATACCCAGACCTCTTCCCAAACCCAAGAAGACCAAAACCAATCTACTGTTTTAGTATTTGGCTTCGAATTTTCCTTTTCTTATATAGCAGGGAGTTCATTTTTTAAGCAAAATAAGAAAACATGTGCTCTCTTACTAGCAGCAAGAGTGATTTATTGGGTTCTTCATATCTGGGTGGTCTTAGTCTTCACTTATTCCCAAGGTCATTGTACTTTTATTCTGCTCCAGCTCTGTTCCAGGAATTGGAGATTCTCTGGTGCCTATTCATTATCAATGCCTCTGGTCTGCCATTCACTGTTCCCCTCTACACAAAAAGTACAGTATTTGAATTTGTACAAAAAGCAGACTTTGCCTTTGATATGTCCAGCCCAGTTCTCTTAGGCCATTTGAAAGGTCGGAGTAAAATAGACACAAGCATCCTGGGGATGCCCTGGTCTCTCTGTGTTTGCTCCTCTTCAGAGTGTGGATGCTGGGCCAAAGTTTCATCATCATCATCATCATTTTGTTGCTTAGCTGATTAGTCATGTCCAACTCTTCTTGAGTTGAGGTTTTCTTGGCAAAGATACTGGAGTGGTTTGCCATTTCTTCTTCCAGCTCATTTTACAGATGAGGAAACTAAGGCAAAAAGGGTTAAGTGGCTTGCCTGAAGTCACACAGCTAACAAATATCTGAGGCCACATTTGAACTTAGACCCCCTTGACACTAGGGCTGGCACACTATCCATTTTGCCATCTTGCTGCCCCAATAATAAAATATATCTGACAGTTACATAGTACTCACTAAGTTCCAGGCCTGGCATTAAATGCTTTACAAATATCTCATTTGATCCTCTGCAAAGTAAGTACTATTATTATACCCATTTTACAGTTGAGAAAACTGAAACATTCATACAGAGAGTGCTTGAGGTCAGATTTGAATTTGAATGGACTCCAGGTCCAGCTCTCTAATCCTTTGCACAATCTAGAAGAAGATTGTGGTAATGAAAAGAAGACATTCATACAAAGTGCATGAGAAAATTTGAGGAAGAAGACTTTAAAGTGTAAGCTATGACTTTTTTGCTTCTGTCTTTATGTCCCTAACACCTAGCTCAGTTCCTGGCCCAATACTGGAGCTTAATATGCCTGACTTGCTGATTATTTAATTGATTTTCACCTGAAGAGTCATGGAAAACCATTGGAGGAAGTGACCAACTGATCTAAGCCAGAACAGAATGATATCAATAGGCAGACAAGAAGAGGGACTGTGTTCCACTAATGGAGATTGAAAACCTAAAAACCTGTATAAAGCCAAAATGCTTTACAAACACTATTTCATTTAAGCCTACCGACTATCCTGGAACTATTACAATAATAATGGAGGTATTACAATTATTATTAGCCCCATTTTGCCAATGAGGAAATTTAGGCATAGAGAGATTAAATGCCTAGTCCATGATCACTTAGCATCTGAGTCACATTCTAACTTTAATCTCCCCAACTCCAAATCACACAGAAAGTGTATAATTACAGCAGGAAAAAACTAAATTACACCAAGAAAACTAAAGTAGAGGAAGAGGGAAAGGGATTTATCCAAGGTTACAAATAAAGTGGAATTAAGAACACAGAGTCTACTCTCAATAATAAACATCTGCATCTATCTAGCAAATTATTGGCAACCACTTGGGGAATTAGATTATGCAAATATTATTATCCCCATTGTGCAGATGAGGAAGCTGAGACTCATCATGGATATGAGGCTTTTCTGAGGTCACCCATCTAATAAATGACACAAGCCAAATTCAGAGGTCCATCTCTTCATCTTGCCACATTATCTGGCCCCATCACTGAAAGTCATGCCTTTCCCACAATTTCAGAACAAGACTGGTATTCTTAGCCAAATGACTGAACATATGCCAATTGCTTGTCTAGGTAATGAACTGTTTGGAAAGCATCAGCTTCCTGAAACATGCTGAGCAGAGTCATTAGGATGTTGGTACCCACCTTGGATAGACCATGTTTCTCAACACCTGGTTTTCTAAAAAATGTGGAGGATGTCCAGGAGGTAGACATTGATGTCTAAATGGGCCTGGGAAATGGGTGTCCATGACTATTCCGAAGGTGCAGAGGAAGAAGGGAAGAGGATTAGTGTTGGTGTTGCTTTGGAAGGGATTTGCAAGAGAATTATTTATGGTGGTAACAAGTAAGCACTCATTTAGCTTAAATCCTACATTATACAAACACAGTGTTGAGCTCTGCAAGTTAAGGCCCTAATGCCACTCTAAATTAAATTCATCAGTGCCTTAATTAAGATCTATATTTAGTTCTTAATTAAAGGGGAGAGAAAAAAATCTACCCCATCTTGCATAGAGAGAGATTTCATAAGGAGATAAACTAATGAAGTAAGGTTGGAGGGGTTAGGTTGAGAAAACATCTCTCTGACCTCTCAACTTTTGAACAGCTCGCCCATTATTTCAAAAATTTAGCTACCTGTCCAGCAACATAACCTTTGTTTTCAATTCTCCAGAAAAGAAGGCTAAAGTTGAAAAAATTGCCCTGGGTATCAGAAAGTTCCACCACTGCCTTCCTGGTCCGGTCATTTGATGTACTTTTATCCACCCTCCACAGCTGATAAAGCTAGATGCTTCTCTTTTTTTTTAATTAAAGCTTTTTATTTCCAAAATATATGCATGGATAATTTGCAACATTCACCCTCATAAAACCTTGTGTTCCAAATTTTTTCCTCCCTTCCGCCTACCCCTTCCCCTAGACAGCAAGTAATTCAATATATGTTAAACATGTGCAGTTCTTCTATTCATATTTCCACAAATATCATGCTGCACAAAAAATAAGATCAAAAAGGAAAAAATTGAGAAAGAAAACAAAATGTAAGCAAACAACAATAAAAAGAGCGAAAATACTAGGTTGTGATCCACACTTAGTTCCCACAGTCCTTTCTCTGGGTGTAGATAATTGGCTTTCTTCATCATAAGTCCATTTGAACTGGCCTAAATCATCACATTGTTGAAAAGAGCCATATCCATCAGAATTGATCATCGTATAATCTTACTGTTGTCATGCCAC
Organism: Sarcophilus harrisii; assembly: GCF_902635505.1. NCBI lineage: Eukaryota > Metazoa > Chordata > Mammalia > Dasyuromorphia > Dasyuridae > Sarcophilus > Sarcophilus harrisii. Next base: position 494,334,561 of record NC_045428.1, read on the forward strand.
TGGCACTTTAAAAAAATATTTTAATTTCTTCCAATTATATGTGAAAACTATTTTAAACAATCATTTTTAAAATTTTTGAGTAGTAAATTCTCTTTCTCCTTCTCTATCCCTTCATCGAGGAGGCAAACAATTGGATCTAGGTTGTACATGCACAATCACACTAAACACATTTTGCAACTGACACTTTTAAGCTACCTCAGGGCCTTTGTTTCCTTATCTGAGAAATGGGATTAATAAACTTATATTATGAGAGGCAGCAGGACACAATAAATAGAGAACAAGCCTTGGAAGCAGGAAGACCATCCATCACTAAATACATACTGACTTTGTGACTTCTGGATAAGTCATTTAACCTCTCCAAGTCTCTTACTTTGGGGCCAGATATGTACTGAGTGCTGAGGATACAAAGAAAGGGGAGGGAAAGGTCCATTGCCCTCAGGGAGCACTCTTTCTCTTGGGGAAGATAAACCTTAATGTAAATAATGGTACTGGGTGTATATATAAGACAGAGAGAAAGCTAATTGAAAGAGAAAGCATTAACATCTTGGAAGAGAGAGGGAAATCAGGAAAGGCCAAAGCCCACAAGATGGGGCTGGTGCTGAGCCTTGAGGGAAGCCATAGGAGCTAGGAAGTGGATGAGGCAGGAGGGCATTCCAGGCATTGCAGACAGTCCAAAGGCTATCATGTTCTAGGAATGCTAGGATTGTAGAGTGTAGGGAGGGAAAAGAGTATTAGGAAGCTGCAAAGGAACTAAGTGGTGAAGATCTTTTCTACAAGATAAAAGATTTGATCTCAAATGCTATTGGAAGCAACTGGAGCTCAGTGGAGGAATGATGGAGGACATGATCAGATCTATACTTTAAACAAATCACCTTGATGGCCAAGTGGAAGATGAATTGGAATTGAGAAAACCTTGAGAGAGGGAGACCTGCTACTGCAATATCCTAGTGAGAAGTGATGTGAATCTAAACTAGAACTGTGGTTAAGAATTGAAAGAAGGGAACAATATGCATAGGATATTGTGAACATAGAAAATGCAAGCTTAGGTTATCAGTGAAGTGAGGAAGAATGAGGAATCAAGGATGACCCTGACTAGAAGCATGGCCGGATTCTCAAAAGTTTGTAAGAAGGAAGAGTTTAGGAGGAAGGTGAGTTCACATTCACATTCTGAATTTTAAGTGTTTATGAAAAATCCAGCAAAAGATTTCTAAGAGGCATTTGGAGATTCACGATGTAGCTCAGGAGAGAGACTAAGGTTGAATATATAGAACTGAGAATCATCTGCAAGGAGATAATAATTGAGCCCAGAAGAGCTTTATGAGATCATCAAATGGTAAAAAGAGAAAGGGACGCAAAATAGGGTTAGAGAGAATGACATGGGAGAAGACTAAGCAAAGGAGATTGAAGAGTGATTAGAGAGATAGCCAGAAAGTTTGCAAAAAGCCATGTCCTGACAACCTAAAGAGGAGAAGGATGTGAGGAGTTATTTGACAATATTCGATTTTTCAGAGAGATCAAGAAGAATGAGGATTGAGGAGAAGCCATTAGATTTGGTAATTCAGAGATTCCTGGTAATATTAGAGAGTTCAGTTTCAGTTAAATGAGGAGATTCAAAGACAGCAGTTGCAGAATAGCTGGGGAAATCTGCATTTGTATAGCATTTGGGTGCTCCCCATAGAAATATACATGTAAAAACACAGAACAAACTCTGCAACAACTCATAGGGTTATTTTTTTATTAAAGTTTTTATTTTTCAAAACATATGCATGGACAATTCTTCAACATTAGCCTTTGCAAAACCCCATGTTTCAATTTTCTTCCCCTTCCTCCACGTCCTCTCTTAAATGGCAAGCAGTCCAATATCATAGGGTAATTTTGAGGAAAGCATTGTATAAATGAGTTGTCAGAAGAAGTAGTAGTAGTAGTAGTAGTAGTAGTAGTAGTAGTAGTAGTAGTAGTAGTAATAGTAGTAGTGGTAGTGGTAATCGTAATGGTGATTAATAGTGGTTGTAATGGTAGTAGTAATAGTAACAGTAGTATTGGTGGTGATGGTGATTGTGGTGCTAGTAGTGTCAGTAGTACTATTTGTTTATTAGTAGTACTAAAGTAGTAACAGTAGTAATAATAATAATGATAACAATAGTGCTAATAACACTGCTAGTAATAATACTAGTAATAACAGGGATAATAGTACTAGTAATATTAGTGATAGTAGTAGTAATGATAACAGTGTGAAGGCACACAGCAATAATAATGACAGTAATACCAGTAGTAGTAGTAGTAGTAGTAGTAGTAGTACCAATAATACTAGTAATATTAGTCTAAATGATAGTGTAATAGTAATGGTAGCAATAGTAGTAGTGGTAATAATAATAGTATAATAGTAGCAATAATAGTAGTGCTAGTAATTCTACTAGTAGTAATGGTAATTCTAGTAATACTGATAGTAGTAGTCATAATAGTAGCTGGTATTACAAGTAGAAATAATAGAATAATAGCAGTAGTAATAATACTTCTAGCAATATTAATAGTAGTAATAGCAGTAAAACAATAGTGCGATAGTTATAGTAGAAATAGTAGTGCTAGTAATAATAATTTTGCAAAGTAGTAATGCTGCTAACAATAAATGTAGTAATAATAGTGTGATAGTGCTAGTACTACTAGAAGTAATAATAGTGTAAGAGTGATAGTAATAGTAGTTCTAGTAGTAGTAGTAGGAATAATAATAATAATAATGGTATAATAGTAGTAGTAAAAATAGTAGTAGCAGTGGTAGTAATATAAGCATCATTACTGTTATTTTTATTGTGTAGTGGAATGAGAGCATATCCTGTCTCCATCTTGTGTGACCTTGAGTTAAATACCTAAACTCTCTTTGGACCCTAGTTTTTCTCATATATAAAATGATGATGGTTGAACAAGATGGTCTCCACAATCTTTTCTAGCCCTAAATCCATGATCCTGTGATTTGGAATCAGAAGAACTAGGCAAATCCCAGCTTTGCCACCCACTAGTTGTATGACGATAAGTTGCTTCAACTTGAGTTTTTTTTATCTATGAAACGGAGATTAGTAAATAACTTGTCCTATATATCACACTGGACTGCTGTAAGGATAAAATGACATATGGTTGAGAAAGCTTTTTTGTATTGCAATAACCAGGGCTCACATTGATTTCTTTCCCTTCTAAACAGCTGGAGCACTTACTGTACATTTTTACCTTTGATTCACTGAGTAATAGTATGTTAGCACTGAAGGGACCTTAGAAATCACATAGTTCACCTTCCTCAGATAATGAAACTGAAGTCCAGAGAGGAGAAAATTAACTTGTCCAAAGTGATTCAACTACTAGATGGCCAATGAGAAGCAGGGCCAGAGTAAGGACCCAGGTCTTCTGCCTTCTCTACTCTTTGTACGTAGTAGGTTAGTGAAAGTTGTTTCTTACATATTCTTTTCCATCCCCTGTCCCCACATCATGTAAGCTCCCAGAGAACAGAATTCCCCATGTCTTACCTCTTTTCTATCCCCCTCACATAGTGTTAGGCACACGGCAGGCATTTAATAAATACCTGTGTCTGCTGCCTCCTGAGAAGAATCGTTCTGTCTTGAGACAAGCAGACAAATGTGCCAAGCTACACATGCTGTTAATCTGCCCATACCATCCCACTCAGGATGGAAACAGGAGAAAAATCACCATCTCCGCAGATGTCCTTTCAAACAAGACTGTTGGGGGCATCTTTAAGTCACAAAATAACAAAACCCAGAATCTCAGGGTAGGGAATGATTTCAAGCCACCTAGTATCTAAACAGGATTCTCTTCTACATCGTGATAGATGGCCATGGTCCCCAACAACAACAGAGAATACACATATTTAAAAACATAGCTTGAATTATGAGGGATTTCCCAAGGGGCTCAACATGTTAAGTTGTAGTTTATCTTAAATATTATTCTATCTCTTATATTTGCATAGCATGCTAAGGTTTTCAAAGGGCAACCACTTAAATTTTTACAATGTGAAGTAGGAAGAAGTCTAGCCTAATAGTGAGCATGTTGGCCCCAAAGCAGAAAGAACTATGTTTAAGTTCCACATTAAAGGCTTATTATGTGAACAATAAGCAATATTTAACCTGTCTAACTTCAGTTTTGTCACCTGTAAAATACAGATCCTGTCACTTAGCTTACAGTGCTGTGAGGCTTAAAAAAGACAATTGCCCAGCGAAGTCACCTGAAGTCAAGAAGATCTGAGTTCATATCCTACCTCAAATATTCACTAGTTGTGTCCCTGAGCAAGTCATTTAACCACTGTCTGCATCAATTTCCTCAACAGTAAAATGAGGATCCTTTTCAGCATCCTTTTCAAGATTGCTGTGAGGAACAATCAAAATAATCATTGTAAAGTTACTAGCACAGTATTTGACATGTAATAGACATTTAATAAATGGTTGTTTCCTTCCTAAATAAAAGTTTGTTATTATTATCGACATCATGATCCCAATGTAGCTGATGAATAAAAACTGAGGCTCAGAGATAATTGCCAAGAATCTACCAAGATATACCACTCACTAGGATGGGACTTGAACCCAATGCCCTTTCCATTACACTACAATCTGTGACAAAAAGGAAAAGCTCTAAATCAACCTACCCTCATCCCACTGTTTCACTTCTTCAATACTTTAAAAGATAAATGATTTCATCCACTAGGACACTTCCTCACTCCCCTTCCTCTATTCCTGCCCCACCATGGCAGATGGCAATCCCTCCAGGATGAGTTGTTGTGGCCAAAAACAATCCATTACCCAATGGCCAGCCTTCTTCCCCACTTATGGAGCTTCTAGACCTGCCCTCAGACAATAGATTTAGAGGACAGCTCAGGACTAAAGTATCTGCTAGAGATTACATTTCAAGCAGGCCTTCAAGACACCAAAGTCACCCTCCATGACAGGATGAGGTAACAGAAGACTAAGATATATTCTTCTACTTACTTCCTGGAGGTGATTTCATCAGCATGAGGATTTCTTCCACAGTGCTGCTGCCAACCTCTCCATGTGTTCTAGTATGGCCAATCCAGAGTCACCATGGCCAAAAGCATAATTCATCCCCTAAGGCCCACCCTTAAAGTGATGAATCTCCAGAAACTTAGCGAGGCTGGTGTTCAGATGACATATGGATCCCAGAAGCATCTTACCAGGGTTCATACATAGATATTGAGAGTCCAAGGTCATCTTCACAATACAATGAAGCACTGAACAGAACTTGAATGGAGGGAGGGCTACAATTTTATAGCTGGAAAAACAAATAAGTGTTTGCTAATGTGTCGGTTGTAGAAACTGAGGCTCAGACACGCTATGTGTCCTCCTGTCCAAGTTCACACAGAACCGGAACTAACTTTCACATGATACATCACAGGCCAGAGTCTCCATTTTCCCTACGACGCATCTACCCACTGGGTCTGAGGCTACCCTGCCTGGTGAACCCCGCAGGTAGGTGCAGCAGGATGGACATGGGAAGAAGGGCAAGAGGAGAGGCGAAGGGCAGAAAGTTTGAGAAGAAAGTTAACTTGGCAACAATTGGTGCATCAAAGCCATGCAGCTGCTGCTAACGGAGAGCAGCGAGTCTTTCTTCTCGCCACTCTCTTATACCCGATTAATCAGCGGCTACAGCGCGGAGCTTTGATCCCCGAAATCAAACCCTCCGTCTGATGGGTGACTTGATGTTATGCTAATCCGAGCTGATTGAGCTGAGATAATTACACTTCATCCAGGTTTCCTGGGAGTTCCGAATAAATATTGATGCACATCTGTCCCCTGTTCAGGTGTAGTGGGGAGCTTTTAGTTCGCAACAGTTTCAATTTGGTCTCCAGGAGCCGGGCTCGCTGATTGCCTAGAACAGCTTGCCTTCCGTGCCGCTGTCCTGATGTGGCAAACGAGACAGGCTTGCTAAAGGGCTTTTTACAATCGTCGTGGAGAGCGCTCGGGCAGCAGGGGAGAGAGAGGCGGGGACCTGGAGAGACTGAGAGGAAGACGAAGGGGGACAAAGAGAGGAGAGGCGAGGCAAGAGAGAGGAAAAACGGAAAACTGGGGAGAATCGGAGGAAGGAGATACCAAGGGGCGAAGAAAGGAGAGACGAAAGAAATGGAGAAAGGAGAAAGAAAAGAGAGGGAGAAGAGGAAGAAAAGAAGAAAAGGGGAAGGAGGAAAAAGAGAGATGAGAAGAGGAGAAGAGAAAGAAAAGAAAGGGAAAGGAAGGAAAGGGACAAGGGAAAGGAAAAGAGGGAGGAAAGAATAAAGGAGGGGAAAAGGGGTGGGGAGGGGGGAGGGAAAAAAAAAATTTTCTGTTTTTCCGTCCCTCCCAGAAAAAGTGGGGAGGGAGGGGGAATTAGAGTCCCTTTTCCCCACATTGCACCCTCCCCACCCCCAAGGGAATGAGGGGGGAAGGCCCCCAGAAGTTTTCTTTTCTCAAACATTTTCACCCTCCCAATTTAATGATACTAAAGAAATGAATAATAAATACTAAACCGTGTGTTTATGTGGCTCCATTCCTCCCCACGGACTAATTAGTTAATGTTTGTAAAGCACACTGAAGTTGAAACACGCTGTAAGTGTTAATGATTATTACCCTCGGCCCACAGCGATTTCCAAATTGCTAGGGGAGCTCGGGACGCCCCCTCACCTGCCTCTGGAGTGCAGCCACTTCTGGGGCAGGGCTCGGCAGCTGGCTAAGAAGCAGGTGCGGGCTCCGGCGGGGGAGGGCGCGGCCTGGCCAGACACAGACTAGGGTCCAACAGCCAAGGGCATACCTTTGAGCCTGGTCGCTGGGGACTGGACCATTGAGCCTGACTGGGCGCTGTGATTCTTACCCTCTCTGGTCCTTAACTCCCTTTCCTGCCTAACCCTCTCCTCTCCCATTTCTTGCTTCTTACAGCCAACACCACCTCCACAGCCAGGCAGTGATTCAGTATTCTACATGTAGATTCTGAGGTTCAGGCAAGCGTTTTGTTCCTGCTCCCGCTTGTGAGCCCACGTTCCAATATTTCACTTCCCGTCTCCCCCACCACCCCCCACCACCAAGAAATGGGTCAACGATTTTTGCCAAGCAAGAAAAAAGCAACAGATTTGAGTCCTTGAAAACCCCTCTTAATGGCCTGACAGAATAATAGCTATAATTGTTCATATCTCTGGAGTGCTTTAAATCAACCAGTCAATCAACAAGCATTGGTTAAGTGCCCACTATGTACCAGATCCAGTGTTAGTGGATCCGGGAGTGCCGGGGGAGGGAGGGGTGTGGCCTGGAATAGTCTCCTGGAGTTCCTCATCGTGTCAGTAGCCCAAACTTGCCCACCATTAAATTAAGCCATGGTTTTTACAAAGCACTTTTCTGACAATCCGATTCAGTATCTGGTTGTTGTTGGGTTTGTTTTTTTTTTTAATCATATCCTCATTTGATAAATAAAACTGAGGCTTAGAGAGGGAAAGTAACCTGCCTAAGCTTATAAACCAGAATTTGAAAAGACTATGGTGGTTTTCTACTCCAGTCTCCCCAATTTACAGATGAATAAAGTGAGACCCCTGGTCAAATAAATAGCAAATGGGAGAGAAGAGATCACATATTTAAGAAATGTCAAAGTCGAGACTGGAATTCAGATGATGCTGATTCTGAATGCAAGCAACTTGAAGTCTATTGCTCTGGAAATACCCAGCAATGTCTTGCCTAGGATTCCCCGACACATATTCATATATATATATATATATATATATATATATATATATATATATATATATATATCTTTTTATTTCCAAGTTATATGCATGGGTAATTTTATAGCATTGACAATTGCCAAACCTTTTGTTCCAATTTTTCCCCTCTTTCCCCCCCCTCCCCCAGATGGCAGGTTGACCAATACATGTTAAATATGTTAAAGTATAAATTAAATACAAAATAAGTATACCTATCCAAACAGTTATTTTGCTGTACAAAAAGAATCAGACTCTGAAATAGTGCACAATTAGCCTGTGAAGGAAATCAAAAATGCAGGTGGACAAAAATAGAGGGATTGGGAATTCTATGTAATGGTTCTTAGTCATCTCCCAGAGTTCTTTTGCTGGACACACATATTCTTTACTGTAATCACCCGAGAGAGGTTACTTGGCATGTTTTCCTTATTCTATTCTATTCAAATTCTATCTAGCACAGGGTTTCTTAAATTTTTTCCACTCATGACCTCTTTTCAGCCAAGAAATTTTTATTTGACCTCAGGTATATAGGCATGTAAAACAGGTAGACATCAAACATTTACTGATAACAAATCATAACATTGTTACATGACCCACAGTTTAAGAAGCTTTGGTCTAGCATATCCTAAGAAATAACATGCTTTTTATTCTCATAATACTCTCTGAATTCTAGCCTTGGCTGCCCAGTTCCTGCCTCCCAGAAAGCCTTTGGGGCTAAGGGGATGAGGATGGGCAAGACTGTCAAGATGAACCTTCAGTTCAGAAAGAGAAGATCCTAGACAGACATTCCTAAAAGAAAAACAGTCAAAGACAGCAAGAGCAAGGCCTTTCTGAGCTCTATTACTGTCCTTGGGGAAACTTTGAGGCTTCACTGGAACAAGTTCAGCTTTATTGGATCATGGGATTTAGAGAAGAAAGGCACTTTGGAGGTCATCTCATCTAATCCTCTTTTTTACACATGAGTAAACTAAGGCCCAGGAATAAGTGATTTGCCCAAGTTTACACAACTAATAATTTTGTTCTCTGACTGCAAATCTAATACTCCTTCCATAATATGAATGCCTATGTGCCATGAAGATCAAAACTCTGTGGTATTAGAAATATGTGCATTTATAAAAAGTATTCCTTGTGCACCCTCTTCTCATAGTGCAGTGCTCTAGGCAACTGCCTACTGTTCCTACCTCCCAATCTTGATTTCCTCTTAAAAGCTATTTTCATCAATCATCAAGCATTTGGTTAGTAGTCTATACATTAATTCAAATTCTGTGTTTTATACAAATAGGAAAAGGAACAGCAATAACTTGAGCTCCTGGACATGCAGACCAGATAGTCTTATAAAATTCACAGATTTCCATCTGTCCTGTGAAAGTTGCCCCACCTTAACTTTCCTATCTCTGATTTCTAGGGCTGTCTAGGACTTTAAAGTGAGGGTGTGAATGCTACTTCTGTCCTCCTACCTGGAACCAACACTGCAGGTACACCTTCATCATACAATGCCTATCCATCATTATGTCATCCTCCCAATAGGTAGGGTGGGACCAGAAACTAATACTATTTATCATGACCCTAACTACCATTAGTTCTTGAGGGCAATAAATCTCCTTCAACTCCTTCCTGTCTCACTTCTCCTGCAAAGCTGAAAGTCTACTCAAGGGGACATCAATAGGTCATCTTATTCAGTTCCCATATTTCTGTTCCCATGAATACATGAAGTGATTGAATGAACAAACCCACCATCAGATAAAAGGATGATTTGAAGGTCTAGTGAGGAGGTAGTGCTAATTTGAGAGCTAAGATTCCATATTTCTTGAGATGGAGGGGATATGAGAGGCCAGCTAATTCAATGTTATGGCAGCTGGGTGGCTCAGTAAATAGAGCACACAGGAAAATCTGAGTTCAAATCCAGCCTCAGATACTAGGAGAAAGTTACTTGAATTTTGTCTTAATCCACTGAAGAAGAAAATGGCAAGTCACTTTAGTATCTTTGCTAAGAAATCCCCAAGGACAGTACTGGCATGATATGGTCCATGGGGTCATGAAGTATCAGACATGACTGAACAGCAACAACAATTCAATGTCACACCTAAATTTCCACTACAATTCCCTTAAGAAGTTCTCTAATTGAACAGTTTAGTGATGTGGTCATTCGCTGCCTTATAAAGTAGCCTGTCCTGTTATTAGGCATTTCTAATTGTTAGAAAAGTCATAAAAAACCTGCCTCCCTATAATTTCTACTCAATGACCCTAGCTCTGTAATGGCCAATCTTCTTCAACTACTTGAAGTGATCATATTCCAATCCATCTAACACTTATCGTTTCCAGTTCTTTCATAGGCAATAGCTCTGAGGGCTTTCTGATCCTTTTTGACATGGAAAGTATTCTTTCATGCTTATCATCCTCCTCTGAACACGCCTCAGTTTGTTAATTCCCTTCTTAAAATGTGAAACTTAGAACTAGAAATAATTCTCCACATTTGTTCTCACTAGACAGCATAATAATCATCTCCCTTAAAATGGACAACAGTAATCCAACCTAAGATTACATTAGCCTTTTTTGGGGGGGAGAGGGAGAAGAAATCTCTTTAAACTGTCAGTGCCAAATGATCTTGCAGTTCCCTAAAATCTCAAGATCTTCTTCCGAGCTGCTCTTAGGCTAGGCTTCCTCTACCATATTCATGCACCAGGATGTCTAATGCAAGAGCAGGACTTTATGTTTATCATTATTGTTGTTCTAATTCATCAACTATCTCTGATAAAATTCTGATATCTAAGGTACACAGGGACTTGAAATAATTATGTTAAGACCAAGAGTCATTCATTAAAAAATTAAGTGATAAAAAGATATAGTTTTCAAAAGAAGAAATATAAACTATCAAAAACCATATGGAAAATGCAACAAATCACTAATAAGAAGAAAAATGTAAGTTAAAGCAACTGAAATTTTACCTCACACCTAACAAATTAGCAAAGATTATGAAAGACAGAAAGAGTAAAAGAGCTACAGGAAGGTAGGCACACTAATACTTGGTTGACAACATGACAAGTTGGTTTAACTATTCTGACAATTTGGTATTATGTGATAAAAGTGACTAGCCTGTTAGCCTTTGAATTCAACAATCCCCACATCTACTCCAAGGAAATAAAAGACAGAAAGAAAGGAACTCTATATATCCCAAAATATCCATAGTAGCATTTGTGGAAGCAAAGAATTGTACATGCAATTGAGTGCCCATCAATTCACAGATACCCAAATATACTGTAGTTTATAAATATAATGGAATATCATTCCTATTCCAGAAATTATGAAAATGAGGAATTTATAGAAATTTGATAAAGAACAAAATAGAACCAGGAGAATAACATAAACACTGATAAAACAACAACAATAATAAAATCTAAAAGGAAACTGAATTCTGAGCAATTATATGACCAATCTTGTTCAGACAGTAAAATATATTGCCTTCCTCTTATTGGAAAGTTGAGTAAAGCGTATTGGATCCACTGTCAGAAACAATCTCTCCATCTAATATTTCTGCTTGTTTTTTTCTTTATTATAAAAGAGAATTCAAGACTTGGGAGATGGAGAATGAGCAGGTCTCACTTGAGGCCTTGAAATGACTATAAAGTAAAAACAAACATCATCAATAAAATTTACTTTAAGTAAATAAATTCAAATGTGTTCATTTCAGTCCATTTTTCAGTATATTGAGATCTTCTGAAATATGCTTTCATTGATAAAAATATCAAATAAGATTGGGTTAAGAGCCCTTTGGCACAGAACTAGAAAACTCCTTTTCAGTGGATTGCCTACAACAGCCTGTAGTTCTAGGATCCATGATTATCCCTTCAATTGAGTTCCATTCATCAAACATGAAGAAATGGAAATGGGAGATTGAGATTTCTCTTTTCCAAAGGAAAGAACGCAGTGAACAGCTTAATTTCCTTTCCATGGCTCATGGGGTTTCTTTCTAACTATAGTCTAGCCTTTGCTATAAATGCCCATGGATTAGGGAAATAGACACTGTTCACTTTCATCATATAATTGACTATTTCTAACCATGATGACTAGTTGATTTGACTGATCATTTGGGTACCCCTAGAAAAACAGTATTCTCTGAGTCATATTCCAAAGCATAAGGTCCATTCTCCCTGGAGGATTACTGAGCTGCCTGCAAATCGAAGAAAAGAATCTGACTATGCAGGTAAGCCTCAACCAGGAGGATTCCCAAGATGGACAGTCAAGAAAGACCAACTTTCAGAGTTGCTTGAACTTGTGCTTTTCTTCTGCACATTTTTCACATGGTTTTTGATAGTTTGCATTGCTTCTTTCCAAGGAGGGAGGAAGGAAGGCTGGAAATGGACAAAAAAGAAGCAAGAATCAGGAATTAGAGCACTGTGCTCTTGGGAGATAAATCAGGTAGGAATGAGATGCAGACCAATATATAAATTAGCAGTCTATAGTCACAGAAAGAACGCTGATTTGGAGTCCTGTCTCTAATACTGGGGCAACTTCTCTCTGGGCTTCTGGGCTTCTGTAGCCACTCCTATAAAGTGAAAAGATTGGACTGAAAAACACCTAGGTTGGTCTTCATTACTATGATCCCATCATTCAATATGTATGTATATATCAAGAAAGAAAATGGGGAAATAGGGGAGGAAACAAGTTTGTATTAAGTACAAACTTAATTTTGTGTCAGCACTATATTAAGCTCTATATAAATATTATCCTCTTTGATCCTCACAACAATATTTTGAGATAAATGCTATTTTCATTCCCATTTTACAGTTGAGAAAACTAGGGCAGGAAGAGATTAAATGATCTGCCCATAATTGGTAGGACTCTGAGACTGGATTTGAACTCCAGGAGCATAGTTAGAGCTCCAGACATGGACATAAGTTCACCCTTCAGAACAAGCCAGATGCTGGTGGCCACAGAGAGAAAGTCTATACCTCTCCTAAAGCCCACTCCTATGAGGAAGTGCCTTGCCCCATCGTGGTGCCCTTTGGCAAAGCTTGGCTTACCACATGCAAATTAAAATTCAGTGCATCTGTGTGTACATATATGGATATACAACTTTTTATCAATAGCTTTGACATTTTTGGTCATTAAACTGCTCCTCTTTTCTTCCTGGAAGCAGAAGGGTATAGGGAGGGCCAGTGCAAGGTGAGGAAACCCCCCCAGACCCCACACCCCCCTCAGGGTTTTCTTCCTTCCCCTATCCAGTGAGATAATGCCCTGCGAGCTCCCCAACTTGATGTGTGGTGAGTAAGTGGCCCCGCCTACAGTCAGAGGCTATGTTAACTAATCCAGAAATTAAAGCGCCCGGAGAAAACAGGCTAATCAAATTATACATTCCTAAGAACCATTTATAAGCCGGGTACATTCTTTAATCTTAATTAGAAATCTGAGCAGCTCCCGTCGTCTCTGTAATCAACATTTAAACAGGGCTGACCCCCATGGCGCTAACCTTGAGAGCTTGCGTGCAGGTATGTGATGAGAGAGGTGGGGGGTGTGGGGAGGCCCTCAGTCCATCCAAGAGGAAGGAGATGTATTTGAGCCTGCAGGAAGACTTGCATTCTTGATTGGTCCATTCTTCCCATCTTTATCCTAACCCCAGAACCCCAGCCACTTAAATCAGCAACTCTAATCTCCTTCCCTGTCATCTGTCCCAAGGGACCCTGGTCTGTGGCAAAGTCCACATCCTTTCCCCAGGTCTTGTATCATTCAGATCTATGAAACTACAGTTGGGTAAGGCCTTACATATATTGAAGTCCAGATGATCGTCCACCTGTTACGCTTGATCACTGTGAATCATAGAAATTTAAATCTGGAAGAGATTTTAGAGAAAATATGTATAATAAACTCTGTAAACCCTACTGAGCCCCAAACTGAGTTAAAGTGACAAGCTTTCTTTACGATTGTCAATGTTGATTTAAAAAGCACCTAGTCCTCTAGAGAAAAAACTAGTGGAATCTGAATGCAGATCAAAGCTACTTTTTCCTTACTTTAGTTTTCTTTGGGGGGGGGGGGGTTGTGTTTTCTTTCACAGAATAACTTCACATGGAAATTCGTTTTGCATGACTAAAAAAATGAAAGAGAAAGAAAAGAGAAAGAAGAGGAAAAGGAGGAAAAGAAGAAAGAAGAAGCACGGAGACAATGTTGGCCAAGAGAGACAGCCTTAGAAAACAGGAGTCAATGTGTTTGAGTGTCTGAGAACCAAGTAGCTTGGGTTCTGGCCACAATCCTGATAGCAACTTGCTTAATAACACTGATCAAGGTACCTTATTTTTATGGTCTTTGATGGGAGAAATCATTTCCTTATCCTCTGTCTACTATAACAGGAAGTGTTCAGAGAATGATAAGATGCTATTTGCCGTGTCTGATTTCTTGATTGTGTGGGCCATAAGATGCCATACTGTCCATGGAGTTTTCCTGGTAAAGGTATTGCAATGCTTTGCCATTAGTTTTTCTAGTTGATTAAGGCAAATAAATTGAGAATAAGTGACTTGCCCAGCTAATAATTATCTGAGGCTGGATTTGAACTCAAGTTTTTCTGATTCTTGGCCTAGTGCTTTATCCACTGAACCACCTAACTGCCTAAGAGAAGGCTTAAAACTTCTCAAGAAAGAGGAACAGGCTAGAAAACCCAACTGAATATAATCCAACAAGCATTTTTAAAGTACTTACTATGTGTGTGACATTAGAGAAACAAAATAAAAATGAAGAGTGATTCTTGCCCTCTAGAAGTTTATAGTCTGCTGAGCCAAAGGAGAAAGTTTACAAACATATAAAGACTAAGTATATACATGATAATTGGAAGAGGAAGAGGGAATACTCAGCCAACCAGGATTAGGAAATGCTTCTCATAACAAGTAGCACATGAGATAAGCTTCAAAAGAAATTATGGATTCTAAGAGATGGGAGGTGAACAGGAGTGCACTTTACATACCTGGAGGACGACCCAAACAAAAGCAGAGTTCAGAGCTGAAGGTCTCAATCAAAAAGACACCAATATGACAGTCTGGCAGGAACACAGAATAAGAGAAAGAGAATAGAATGAAATAAGCCTGGGAAAATAAATCAAAACCAAATTGCAAAGGACTTTAAATGCAAAATTGGGCAGTTTGCAATGATTCCTGAGGATAAGACAGCTACAGAAGGTTCTACCAAAAGGAAATGACATGATCAGATCTATACTTGACAGATATCAAATTTGACATCTCTCTAGAGGTTGGATTAAAGAAGGTAGAACCTGGAACCTGAGTTTCCAATTATAGGAGTGCCTGAAGAGGAAATGAGGGGCTGAATTATGTAAAGTGAGAGAAAGGGGTAGATACAAGATGACTAAACCTATTTCCAGACTACCAAAAATAGTACTATAATAAAGTGGCTAGAATACTAGAACTGGAGTCAAGAAGGCTTGAGTTTAAACCCAACTTTTGATATTTATGAGTTGTGTGAATATGGCCCTGGAAATACACCAAATCTGTTTTCCAAGTACCAACCTCACTCAGTATGGAGAACAACTCCCTTGCCCCCTTGTCATATCAACAATCATGCCTTAGCAAGCCTCAAACTGATCAGAGTTAGCTTCTAACCATCTTCTCTGATCATTATCATGTCTGTGTGAACAGAGCCTGGAAATACACCAAACTGCTGCTTTTATCTAATCCAACTGCCCTCATATAGAAGCAACATCTCTTGCCCCTAATTGATTCACTATCAGACAATCATGCCTAGCAAGCCTCAACTTGACTTCTCTCCCTCACTGTCTCCTCATTCCAATTCCCATGTCCTCTTAAGCTGAAACATCACTAGTAACTAGCTGCAGAAATTTATCAATCCAAGAGCCTAACTATTGCCAAGAACATTATATTCTCCTTATATCACTCTGATCTCACAGCAGCTTGTGCAACTTCTCCTCTAAAACTTCCACAGCTGAACCTTCACAGTCCTCTACTGAATCCAATCTTTCTCACTTTTACAAAGAACTCATGATAAGCCAAGAACTCTATCTTCTCCTCTACTCACTCAGTATTAATCTTTCTCCTTTCATTTGACCCTTTCCTACTGTTCCAAATGAGTCCAATGTCTTTCCATCTTTTAAATAACTATTGTTCCCTATTTTCTATCCCTTTTAATCTAAATCATCTATTAATCATACCTCAAATTCCTTTTTCACTCTATCTTTAATAACTATTTTCCTAATTCTTACCTAATTCAAGAAAATCTCTTCAATCATGTCCTCACTTCTCTTTTGCAGACTCTAATGCTCTTTTCAATACTGATTCCAATCTTATATTCTCAGACATAAACTCTCTCCAATATTCACATTCTTAACTCATTTACTTTCTCAATACTATCCTCCTTTTCTCCAGATATAATTCTGCAAATTTCTTCTTCTGATCTGACCACTGTTCAGTATTTTTGATAGTTCTTCATCCATGTCACTTCCTTTAACTGAGAAAATAACCCAAAATTTTGTCGTTGGTCTTCTTTTTTTGCTCTATATTAGCTTTCTTGATTGTCACATAAGTTTTCATGGGGTTTAATTATCATCTCTATACAAATCATTCCCAGATCCAGCCTTAGTCACCTGAACCATCATCTTGTATCTACAACTGCTTGAAAATCTTGAACTGGATGAACACAAGAACCTAAAACTCAAAACCACGTCAGATCTCATCTTTCCATGGAAAACCTTCTTCCCTTTCAAATTTCTTTATTAGGAAGAGTACCATCAACCTCCTTTCCTTCAAGATTCAGCTCATATCTTCTTTAGAAGGCTTTTCCTGATCTTCCTAATAGCTAATGCCTTCCTTTTTTCCCCTAAATATTCTTTTATTTATTTGTTTGTTTTTAATTTCTTCAACATTAACTCTTGCAAAACCTGTGTGTGTGTGTGTGTGTGTGTGTACATAATTCCCTGAATCTAGTTATTTATATGTAGTCTCTCCATTAGATTTATGTGAGCTTCTAAAGGACCAAGGCTGTTTTTTGCCTTTCTTTGTAGCTTTAGCCATTATTACAGTGCTTAGAAACTAGCAGATGCTTAACAAGTGCTTGTTGACTTGACTAACTGAAGTTTTTCATCAACAGGCAACTAAATGGTAATGAATTCTTTGAAGATGGTAACTTGAAAATGGATTATAGGACCAGATGAAACAAAGAAAAATACAAATTATCCCTTTATTCCTTGTAACCCCTTCTGCTTCTGTAGGCCAAATGGAAAAAGGAGGGCAGAGTCAAAGGCCAAGAATTATACTGTTTTTACATCATTTGTGGATTTTAACCAGATGTTTAAGTTGTCCCTGCCCAAATATCAACTAATAGATATAATACTGTAGTAATCTGTTTTTTTTTTTACTATAAATGAAACCAAAAGAAAATAGGAAGGATGACTTATAGGCACTCCTTGAAGAGGCACAGAAAGGAGTTGGAAGATTTAGTTTTATCATATGCTCAAAGGCAACAAGAAACACTATTTCATGAAACATATGGTCATCTCATATTCTCACATTTATGATACGCATCTTCCAAAAAAATTTAAAATTAGTGTAGATTATGCACAAATACCAGTTGCAAAGAATAAAGAGGTGGAGAAATTCCAGCAAATTGACTCAACAAAGATTTTTAAAATTCAGTTATTTCAGAGGAAAACTGGAAAAACAGGAGGATGGTAAGTAATGTATTAGAAAGCAGGATTCACAAATAAGGAATGAGAGAAATAAAAAACTTAGAGATTACATCAACCTTCACACCCGTACGTGACGAATACTTCCTTCAAGTAAAGAATAGGTAGGCACTAAATCTGGCAAGCATTGAATAATATCACAAATGAAATTTATTATATTTTAACAGATAGAAGAAAGACTTATTAATTCTATTGAAATAGTCCTTGAAGTAATCATTTGTGTACAGGCACATGGTAATTACTTAATAAAAGCATGTTGATTGATTGTGTTCAGTCAGAAAACTAATTTGTTAGCACAAGTAAATAGTATGAAACTAGAACAAAAAAATACAATGGGAAAATTGCATGTGATCAACATAACTCAACCCTGATCAACTTAGTAGCCATGATATCTATAAAATTATAATCATTTTATACACGAATTTAACTAAATAAGTCAATTGCCATGACAAGGAGACTCAAAAAAATCTAAGAAGCACTTTACTCAGTAAACATTTGACTTATGTGCTAAACAGAGATATGGTATTCAGTGACAATGCAAGTGTAGAATATAAATTAATTTGTAAAATCCTATGATTGTAGAAGATAATGAGCAGAATTACTTCTTAAAACAGAGGGAAACAGTTCAAAGAACTGTTTAAGTGAGAGATTCACTTAAACAAAATAATCTTGAAGACATATAAGGATGAAAATGGAAAAAGGAAAATAAAAAAAAGAACAATAGAAAACATCTGCCTAAGTTTTATAAAAAATTGTTTTAATCATCAAAGAGTCACCATACTTGAACACTAACTTTAAAGGATCAAATGAAAGAGTACTAAAGAAAACAAAGACAGGAAACATAAATTGAAGACAAAGGAAATAAGCATTTTAAAGTTCCTACTATGTGCCAGATATTGGACTAAGCACTTTTGACAAACATTATCCCATTTGATCTTCACAGTAACCCTGCAAAGTAGGTGTATTATATCCTCATTTTTACAATTTAGAAAACTGAGGTAAACAGATATTAAATGATTTGCCATGAGTTACACAGATACTAAGTGGTGGGACTGAATTTGAATTCAGGTCTTCCTAACCCTGATCCCAACTTTCTATCTACTATGTCATCAATTGGCTTTAATATAGTTCCATACTAAAGATTAGGCCAAATGGATATATCCATGATGGTAGGCAACAAATTATGAGGACATTGAGGCATCAATTCTCAAGATGTCTAATAGAAGGAAGATATCAAAGATATGGAAAAGTTTGACCTTATTAATACCAAAAAACAGTGAATGAGAGAATGTTAACAATTATTGTACTAAATGCCTACTTTCTAATCTAGATAAAATTTTATGATAATAATCTATGCTTATATTAAGACTATTTTTCAATTATCTGGGGAAAAAGAAGAGAATACATGATCCCACTATGCAAATTGTGGGGAAAGGGATTTAGGGGAGTTTGTGGGGCTTTTCTTTGCAGAAACCTTTGATTTATTAGAGCAAATTCCACTTTAAAGGTTCTTTTCTAACAAGTGACTCCCATCCATATATCAAAATCATTCCAAATTTCTTTGAAAGATATTAAACCAAGATAAGTGTTCTACAACTCTTTGATCATCAAGCAGACATAAAGAAGATCTAACCCCATAGTGAAGGTAATTCTTTAAGTATGATGAATTGACTTAGATGTTCTTGTTTGTAAAAGACATTTCTGTGACTGCATCAATCCCTGGAATACTGCAGAACTTCTTGAAAGTAATTGACCTAAATATCCACATAGGACAAACCAAGTGGATGAACCAAGTGGATTGCCCATATTGTGACACTGAATTAGGGTCACCGAGTACAACTATTTGAATAGCAGATCTTTTGTATAAGTTCTAGGAGTTTTAAAATAAGAAAATTTCATTAATTTATCCTATCTATTTCAACTCTAAATTTGGCATCAAAAGGCCTTTCCAAATCAGTGGTTAACTGATAATTCAATGTCCATGCTAAGATTAGAAAAAGAAGGAAATAAGATACAAGGCTTATATGTCTAAATATAAGACTTATACAAGGACATTCTATAGAGATGACTTAAACCTCAGGGGAACTGGAAATGGGAAGCCAGTGCTAAGTCTATTTTCATATAGAGATGATAATGCAACAGATCTGAAAATTATGTCTCAGATTTTCTCCTTTGATATAGGAAAATTTATACCTCTGCTATGTGTTAAGTATGCTTCTTCATTTTTCAGGGTATTCCAGAGTCTTCAGGGTGTTCTACATTCAACTCTACATTTTGAAAATTTTGAACATTATGGATGATTAGGAAAACAAAGGAATAAGAAAAAATGGAGGGAGGAGAGGCTGCTTTTGGCTCTATTTTCATAAAGAAAGGAGTCTATTTTTCATGATCTCAGCTGGACTTCTGAAAAACTCTCCCCTCCTTAACCATATTCAAAGAACAAAAATAGCAAGTTTCATTTATGACTGAATTTCTTGTTTAATTCTTAATTTTCTTGTGCCTGTTTTTAGACAACATGAAACATCAAAAAAAAAAAATACATTGAACTGTTTGACTTTCACTTAGGACCTAATGTTCAGTCCTTCAACTACTGGAAGGTTTTGTAACAACAAGATGGGGGTCTGGAATGGATCTTAATAGAGATATAGTTACAAGTCTGCAACTTGTAGAGATTGTCCATCAAAATGGATGACCAAAGGAACAACAAATTGGACCCCAAAATTCTTCAGAAGGAGGAAAAAGGAATTGCCTTTAGGAACTTTCAAAGCTCCTCTAATGATCCCAAACTTTTGATAACAAATACCTTTTTTAAACCAATATGCTACTGCTTTCGATAAATGACTATGAGACATTGAATACAACAACTTCTGAAGAACTGTAAGTAAATATCACGTAGGGCAATGGAGAGATCCACAGATGGTGTGAGCAGACTGTGACATAGGAGGAGACTTGAAGAAAAGGATGCATTCAGGGAATGGATTATAGGAAACGAAGATGAGCTGGTCACCTGGCAAGGGTAAAAGATGACAGATGGACAACTGAGTGCCACACTGTTGTCCTTACAATGTCAGAGAAAATAAGGAAGGCTTCCAACATATTGGGTGGATGGACTTCTTGTAGCAAACTTACAGGAGGATGAGGACAAAAAGATAAAAATGCATGAATGGATATCAATTTATATCACAAGATGGATCATCCAACTCATTTAAGAATGACCATGGCCAACTACTTAACCACTCTGAACCTGTTTCCTCATCTGTTCAATAAAGATAATAATACTTATAGCACCTGTCTCTCAGAATTATTGGGAAATTTAAATAAGATATATAAACTATAGTATTAATGCCAGTTACTATTTTCCAATAGAATGGAAGTTCCCTGAGGACATGAATTGTTATTTAATTAATAGCATAGCATATTAGGTTAATAATAAATGTCAGATGTGTGAATAAATGAATGAAAAAGAATGAATTATCTACTATATTACAGGTACTTTACCAATCGGTGTGTATATGAATACAAAAGTAAATTGGTCCATACTCTCAAAGAGTTTGTATTCTAACAGAGAGAGACAACAAATATATCAGACTGGTGACCAGAGCAAGGAATTTTGTTCTTAAGAATCATAGGGACTATGAGAAGTCATGTGGCAATAGAATGTCATGTCCTTTTCAGTATCCTTTTGCATTATTTTTTAAAACATTTTTCATTATTCCACAGTTTTTCTTTTAATGAACTATTTTGTATTCAAATTGATTACTTTTGTAAGCACTTAGAAAATTATTTAGCTTCTCAAATTTCTCAACACAAGTGATTGTCTATGAAGCATGCAATATGTCCAAATTGCACAAGAATTCATATTTTAACTAGTATTTTTGAAACTATGCTTCCTCCTATCTTCAACTGAATTCTATCCAATATATTTTCCCCATATAGTATAACTTTAATTTTAAAAATTCATAATTATAGCGAATAATTCTAATGATGTGGCATTGTCATTAATAGGTTTGCAAAGTAACAAATTTTTCATAACATCAGTTCCAGAAATTCATATGTAACCAAATGAATATTTTAGCTAAATCTGTTGTTTCATTTACTTGAATCAAAAATATGAAAATTTTAGTTTCTTAATTAATTTATTTTCTAATAATTTATCTTGTAGATCTTCAGACATATGGGTAATTTTCCTTCTCACCATCTTATTTATAAGTGGAACCATTTTCATTTGCTTTGCATTTGATTCACCAAACATTATTTTGACTATCTCAATACCAATGTACCAATGTCTTTCTTATCAAATGAGGCATCTTAAACTTAGTAATTCTTTAAGTATTTGTTTTTGCTTCACTTAAAAGCATCTCTTTAAAAAAAATCTCTTGTCATTACATTCTGCATGTTCATTTTCTAGATATTTCACTTCATTAGGTTTCATGCTATCTGCAGCGAGAGCATTCATATAAAGCAAACATAGTAGTCTTTCCTTTCTACTAATAATTGTACTTATGAATACTAATGATAAATATTGCAGATCACATTTTCAGGATTTGGCCATTTTACTCTATATTTCTATATTTTTGTTACTTACCCTCTTTCTTTAGCCTTTATTTGTACTGATTCCAACTGCCTTTGGGAATATTTCTCTTCAAACTGGTTGTGTTTATCCCTCATAAACAGATACCATTTTATTTTTTAAAAATCAGGGGAAATAATTTAATACAATTAAACTTACACTTCTGTTGAAAATGTTTAATGATTACAACTGTTCTTAAGGTATTTCCAGTTTTAAGTTGTGGAGGGGAGGGGGGGAGTTTGAAAATAGTCTATTACATTGTACATACCAAAGTTAAGGACATTGAAAAACAGAAAAAATAAGAGTATTTATTTATAGCATCAACACATATTGTGTAACTTTTAATTTATATACTTCACATTCAAAATCAGTGATCAACATAACTACACAACTCATCTGTGTCTCAAGCCCATAGGGACTGATGTGACAGTAAGCAAATTACATTTATATCAATATTTAACACAGACTTGGGCTCAGAGCTGACCTCATTTAAGCATTCTGCATTAAGTAATCACTTTGCAGCCTCCACTGTCAGTTGGAACAGATTTATTGTGTTGGTCTTGCGCTTGTTAGCTTTTATTTGAACTTCATTTAAATTTTTTAAGTGGATATATTTGTTCAGAAGTTGTAATCAAAAATATCCAGTAATTTTGGTAAATGGTGGATAAAGCATTTGCATTTATTGCTCCCCTCCCATCCACCACCCCATTTCCTTTTAGGATCTCAAATCCCCTGATGGTAGCAATCCCACACTTCAGAAAACTCCAAGGAAATGTGTGAAAAGGACTAAAGAATTATTCAAAGTGGGCTAATAAAATGTGAGAAAGAAAAAAGTACTTTCAACTAAAGAAATACTTAATGAGTCAATCATATGCTAGTGGATAAGAGATAAAAGATTATTAAAATCAGATCCCTGCTTTTAAAAACTTGCAATTTTGGTGCAATGGGAAAAGTTCTGAATTTGGAGTCAGAAAATTGATAAACAAATACCAGCTCTGCCATATAACCACCCTGGATGAATCCCTTTTCCTCTCTGGGCCTCAGTTTCCTCATTGGTAAAATGAGAAGATTAGTGACTTTTAAGGTTCCTTCCAGCTCTATATCTATGATCAGATTAGTTAAGTTGGGAAGCAAGATTTATAGTATAAGGCAGAAAAAATTAAAAACTCAGAATTAAAAACTATCTTGACAGCTTACGTAGGATATTATGTAAAATATTATAGATATTATATAGAGATAGATATTATATAGAATAAAGAGAACCATGTGCATTTCCTAAGTCTGTTTCTGGAAGTGTAATATGCCTAAGGAGCAAGGTCATAGTGAGTTGCACTGACAGATCTGGGCCAGTCAGAAAAAGGGGAAAGAAGATGTGTATAGGTTTCTTGACCCAGGATCTTCTTGCCAACAGGCTATCAGAAAGAGAGTCAGAGAGAAAGAGAGAAAGACATGAGAGGGGAGGAAGAGAGGGAAGGAGAGAAGAAGGGAGAGAGGGAGAAAAGAAGGAATGGAAGAAGGAAGGGATGGAGGAAGGGAGGGAGGAAGAAAGAGAGGGAGGAATGGAGGAAGAGAAAGAGAGAAAAAACAAAAGGAAAGGGGAGAAAAAGGGGTAGATCCAAGATGGTAAATTATAGCAATCCAATTGAACTTTTCTAATAAACCCTTCCAAATAATTCTAAAATAACTCCTCAAAGCAAATTCTGGAGAGTCAGAGCCAACAAAAGGTCAAATAGAGAAAGTTATTCAACTCAAGACAACTTAGGAGATCAACAAGTCTGTGACATTGGGATAGACTAAAGAGACAATGGCAGCAGCAGCCTCAAAAGTTCTCAGTGTGGAGATGATAAGAGGGTTGGACAACTGGTCATCATCAAAGAAAGAGTCTAGACGTCATAGTTCAAGAAATTATAAAGGAAAACTGCTCTGGTGTCCTAGAACCAGATAGTAAAATAGAAACTGAAAGAATACACTGATCACTTCCTGAAAGAGATTCCAAAATGAAAACTCCCAGGAATATTATAGTCAAATTCCAGAGCTCCTAGATCAAGAAGAAAATCCTGCAAACAGCTGGAAAGAAACAATTCTGATATCATGAAGCCACAGTCAGGGTACTACAAGATTTAGCAGGTTCTATGTTACAAAAATGGAGGGCTTAGTATGTGATATTCTGGAAGGGGAAAAGAGCTAGAATTACAACCAAGAATCATCTACCCAGTCAAAGTGAGTATAATCCTTCAGGAACAAAAAAAGATGGAACAAAATAGAGGATTTTCAAGTATTCCTGATGAAAAGACCAGAGCTGAATAGAAAATTGATATTAAAAAATAGAACATAGAAAATTTAAGACTCCAGAGAAGAATAAAAAGAGAAACATGAACAAGTAATTATAAGAGACTCAATAAAGTTAAAGTATTTACAATCCTATATGGGAAGATGATATATATAACTCCTAAGAACGTTGTTATTATTAGGGCAATTAAGAGTCTACATAGATATATGAATGAGTCAAATATCTTGGGATAACCTCTAAAAAATGATCTCAGACAAAACAAAAACAAATATAAAGCTAATTTTAAAAGATAATCAGGTAAATTATATTTTGCTAAAAGATATGTTAGACACTGAAGTTCACACACACACACACACACACACACACACACACACATAGATTTACAGTGTTTCTCTGACCTCATTTATCAAATATATAGGCAACTGAGTCAAATTTATAAAAATAAAAGCCACTCCCCAATTCATAAATTGTCAAAGCATATGAACAGGTAGTTTTCAGAAGAAGAAATCAAAGTTATCTACAGTCATACAAAAAAAATGTTCTAAATCATTACTGATGAGGTAAAACCTCACACCTATTAGAAATGACAAATGCTAGCATCGATGAGGAGAAAATAGGTATACTAATAAATTGTTGGTGGCATTGTAAACTGATTCAAATATTCTGGGGAACAATTTGGAACTATCTGTGCCCAAGGGACTATCAAACTGTGACCCAGCAATGCCATTATTAGGTCTGTACTCCAGAGAGCAAAGAAAAAGGAAAAAGACATATATGAACCACAATATTTTTGTGGTGGCAAAGAAATGGAAATTATGGGGAACTTAACTGGAAAAACAAATTATGGTATATGATTGTGATGGAATACTATTATGTTATAAGAAATGACAAAGGGAGTGGTTTCAGATAGGAAAAACATGAAAGACCTATATGAACTAATAGGAAGGAAGAACTGGGAGGTCATTGTGTACTCAGTAACAGTGACATAATGATAAACTATGAAAAATTTGACTTCCATTCCAACCAGTGCTATTGCCCTGAAGTAGCTTCTTCCCTATTTCAGGAGATTCTTCCTACTTACAAGGGACAGAAACATTCTTTGTTCACTCTCTACCTCCTGGCCTGGCTTGCCTGGAGGGAAAAGAAAGAAGTAACTACTATTCCATCAGCTCCCACCACTGGTCTCCTACCTTGAGCTGCTTAAGACCCTGAGAGGACACTGCCTTAAGCCAGACTTCTAATGATGTTAACATCATTAACCTTCCTGAATTATTTCAGCAATGATGAACAAACTCCCATATTGTCATAACCTCACCATCCCAGTGGTCCTGGAACATCACCTATTACCTCTTTCTTTATTCCTATTACCATCAAGCCAAATGTACCCAGTGTTGCACACTATTGTGGGAAACTTGGCATATTCCTTGCTCCCCATTGCCACTTTCAGGCTATTCTTATACAATCCTCCTTCAATGACCTCTCCTACTCTGAGGTTCATTCAATCCATATTTATCATCCAATCAAAATCTTGGTAACTGTTGACCTTCAGGAAACTTACCTTCCTTCCTCAGTGAGTTTAGTGTTTGTCTCACAATCTTTCTTGTCTGCCCTCATACAAGGGACCTCAACATGTGTGTGTGTGTGTGTGTGTGTGTGTGTGTGTGTATTGATGCTCCCTTTAACACCTTTGGCTCCATTCCTTAACTTTTTACTTTTTCATTTCCTATGGTCTACTTCTGCACTCCTCTCAGCCATACAAAGATGATCGTATCCTTGATATTATTGATCACAAATGTATCACTTCCATGTATATGAACTGAAATTCTCTTATCTGATCATGATCTTTCAGTCCATCTTTTTCTCTGCCTTGCTTTGGCTTCCAGTCCATCAATTCCTCCATTTTCTCACAGATCATCACCCTTGCAGTGGCTACTCTCCTGTCTCAGCCCTGAATAACTTCTTCAACCTACCACCTTTTCCCCTACTCACCTGTTGCCAAACAAATATGGCAAAGATCATAAAACTGACTGAATTCTCTAACAAATTTATGTTATATAAACTTAAGTAAGCTCTCAAAGGACAATCTTTTAGACCTCCCTAATTTATTCTAAATATTTTCATTCCTACCATAGCTCCTTAAACCTTCTCAACAAAGAATCGTATCTCACATTTTTCCTGAAATAATTGAGACCCATTCACCAAGAGCTCCCTCTTCTCCCCTTTTCTTCATCTCACATCACCCAGATGACTATTGCCACTGTCTACTTTTTCACCTGTTTCCTTGCCAAAGCAAACCTTCACTGGACCTCTCTCCAGTCTCTGACACTGTTACTCACCCTCTTTGATACTCTCTTTTCTCTAGGTTTTTCTGACACTAATCTCTCTTAGCTGTGCTCCTACCTATCTGACCACTCCTTCTTATCCATTTGCCAAACCTTCATCTAAGCCATGCTTGCTAATAGTGGGTATCTCACAAAACTCTGTCCTGGGCCTTCTTCTTCTTTCCTATGTATTTTTTCTCCCGGAGATCTCATGAGCTCCCATGGATTCTGGTATCATCTCTATGCTGATGATTCAAAGACCTATTTTTGCAGCCCTAACCACTCTGCTGATTTCTAGTCTTGAATCTCCAACTGTATTGAGCATCTTGAAGTGGAAGTCCCATAAACATCTTAAAACTCCACATGTACAAAAGTGAACTCTTTAATTTTCCCTCCAGCTTCCCTCTTCCTAACTTCCCTATTACTGCTAAAGGTTACTACCATCTTCTTAGTCAGCCAGGCTTGCAATGTAGGTGCCATCCTCAACTACACACTCTTTTAAACACAAATTCATCCAGATCCAATCTGTTGCCAAATCCTATTGATTTTAGTTTCTTCACATCTCTCACATAATCCTTCTCATTTCCTCAGACATTGCCAACATCATGATGTGATCCTCATCTTCACAAGCCTGGACTTTTACAGTGGTCTTCTGGTGGGTTTGCCTACTCCAAGTATCTTCCCCACTCCATTCCATCCTTCACTCAGCTGCCAAAGTGATCTTCTCCAGGCTTGACCATATCACTTCCCTATTCAATAAACTCCATCAGTCCCCTACATCCTTCAAGATCAAATATAAAATACTTTGGCTTTTAAAGTCCTTTATATCACACACACACACACACACACACACACACACACACACACATACACACACACACACTCCATTTCCAATCTTCTTCCTGGCTTCCTTCAAATCTCAGCTGAAATCTCTTTCTGTAGGAAACCCTTCCCACTCCCCAGTAATTGTAGTCATTCTCTTCATTGATTATTCTGATTTATCCCTGTCTATAACTTCTAGATATATACTTGTTTAAATCTTGTCTCCTCCATAAGAATGTGAGCTCTTTAAGGGCAAGAATTGTTTTTGTGCCTTTAGCACAATACCCGGCACAGAATGGTCACTTAATAAAGGCTAAATGACTGACTGGTCTGAGCAAGTACTGACATGTTGTAAGTAGTAAGTTTAGAGCATCTCCTGAGGAGGAGAATTGGGCCCCAGATTTCTAGTTTATAAGGTACATCCAGAAGTAGACTCACCAAATACCTGTGATCACTGAATGAAACCTTCATGTCCTACCAAAGTAGCCTTCTTATTCTTCCTTATAATCCTCCTATTAGTGCTTCTGCACATGCTGACTCCTATAGGGGAGTTTTCTCCCTCTAAGATGCTTGTAAGTCCTAATTCCCTTCAAAGCTCAGTTTGAGTTTTACTTTCTACATGAGGCAAATTTCTAACATCTTCTTCCAAAATTATCTTATGGTTCATATATTAATTTTTTTGGTATCTCTACAAATACATATGTGTTGTCTCCTCATGATAGAATATAAATTCTAGAGGACAAGTACTTGTTTTTTGTCTTTGAATTCCAAAATCCTACCAGAATATTTGGCCATTTTAACAAATATTTGTTAACCCATTGGTGATTGGACTAGAATACTGGGCCAAATTTTATCAGTAACAATCAAATAGAGAAGATAATAAAATCTTGTTCTTGCATTCAAAAAGGTATAGAACAGAAGAGGCATAAGTAGACCACAATCTATCTAAAAACAATCTGGGGGTTTTAGTGGACTTACAAGATTGTTTTGAGTTAACAGTGTGACATGGTAGCCAAGAGAGCTAATGCAATCTGAAGTTGAATTTTAAGTAGCATAGTACCCAAGAATGGGGAAATCATAGTCCTTTAGTAATCTGTCCTGATCAGGTCACACTGAGGCATGATGCTCCATTCTGGATGCCACATTTTAATGAGGGCATTGGTTAACTCCGTTGGGCAGAAGAAGACAAACCAAGATGGCGAAGAACTTCCAGATCATGTCATAAAAGGATTTGTTATAGAAAGTGGGAATGTTTAGCTGAAAGAAGACTTAGCAAGGACATGATAGTGACTGAACTATTTGAAAGATTGTTGTATAGAAGTAAGCTAGAAGTAGGATAGACTTATTTTTCTTGCTCCTCTCCATGGCAGAATTAAGAGCGGTGGGTAGAAGTTGCAGATACTCAAATTCCCAGATTATTTCAGTAGTAGTAATGAACTAGAGAAGTAAGAAATTGTCCAAAATGTACCCAGGTCTTTTGCATCAGGACCTTTGACATAAATAAAAGTTACAAGAGCTCATCCTAGATGGATTTTTCAAAATAGGGTTTTTATATTACAGTAGGTTTAATGTAGGGAAAAACTTCATAAAAATTAAAGCTATCCCAAAATGGAATGGACTGTCTCAGGATGTATTGGGCTCTCCATTACTATAGATTTTCATGCAAAAGCTGAATAACAACTTGTCAGTTGCTTTGTGGGGGGAGGAGGAGAATTCTTATTCAGATAGGAGATTAAACTAGAGGCACTAAAAGGTTCTTTACAATTCCAAGATTCTACACTTCTAGAAATACCCTCCTTTCATTTAGCCTTCCTCTGCTTGTTGAAATCCAATCCATCTATCCTTCAAGGCCCAACTTAGATGATGACCTCTCCTTGAAACGTTTCAGGATCATCCTAGCCAGTTATTTCTCCTTCCTCCCAACTCCTAAAATTTCTTGGTGATATTTCTCTTATGATTCTAATCACAGTACATTATACCTATTTGTTTACTTATCTTTTCCCCTACTAGACTGTAAATTTGTGGGAGGAAGGAATAAAGTCTTTTTATGTCCTCTTAGTGAATAGTAGAGGTATAGTAGTGACTACAAATCTTTCATTCTCCCAGTATACGGTAGGGCCAAGTGCTGCTCTCTCTATTTCTATTAAATATGTTGTCAAATAATCCCAGATAATTTGATTACATTGAGGAGGAATTATACAAGATATTTATCATTTGGAAGAATTCTGGATGAGACCTTGAGCCCCTAGACACAGACAGTAAACACCTCACCCCATTGCTTAGGAAGAAAAAGTATCAAACTGAAAAGATACCAGGAGTCAGCATAAACTGGGGAAAGAGATGTGTTTAAAAGGTTGTGGTTTCTTTAAATCCCTGAGAAACTCTGTGTGTATGTATGTAGGTCTGGTATGGTATGGTGCATATGTTTGTGTTTGGAAATAAAGGTCATAGGAACCATAGTACAAGAGAAATTTTATGCCAGGCAATGTTCTGGAGAAGGCTGGTTCCCTAGGAAAGGGAAAGACTGCCAACTATTGGAGTCTGAGGAGAATTGAAGGAAGGCTGGGGTGTGAGCCAAACATAGAATCCCTTCCATCTGCTGAAAGTGTCTGGAAGCAAGAATTGGAGGAAAGACAATGCTGCACATATGATACTAAGAGGAATAAGCAACCTGTAGGTAATCTCATTGAGCTACTCCTTGGTTTTCCTTGCCCAGGGAATACAATAAGCAACCTAGGAGGTACAGGCCTCTGGGAACCAGTTGGTTGATGAGGGATAATGTTATTTTCTCATATGAATTCTAGCTGTTTCCTCTGATGTAAATAAACCTGTTCATGCTTTGAACCTTACAAACCTATATGTTTGTTCACACAGGTTGGTGTGAGACGGTTGGTAATTATGCTCCTAGAAAGAAAGGGTGTTAGACACTCAAGCTCCCAGATTTTTTCAGTAGTAGCAAAAAACCAGGGAAATAAGATGTCCCTCAAAATGCATCTAGGGCCTTTGTATGAGGAGACTTTGACACAAGAGTTACAGGGACTCAGTCTCGATGGATTTTTTAAGCACAGGCTTTCTATATTCACAGTAGGCAAGTCAGGACAGCACCCCCTTGCAAGCATTAAGGCAAGCAAAAACCAAAGAGATATCGTAATGTGTCTTTTTACAATAGGGGTGATAAGCAGCAACAGTGGCTGCCAAACCATTAAAGGGCTAATGCACAGGGGTGGGCATAGACCCTCTCAAAGGACTACTGCTTTGCGAGAGATCTGTGCAGAGTAGTACCTCTACCATTGAAAAGAATGACTGTGGATTTTCTAAGTAGGTTCAAAATACCAGATAAAGTGCTCCAGATGACGACAGTGTATACGTTTCTGAAGCTGTGGACCTTTCTCAAGTCCCTTGACAGATATTTTAGCATGAGAGTATTTAGAAACTGGTTATTAAACTACTGACCCAGACATAGAAGTACTTTTAAAAATCAGTTTCTTCCTAAGTAGGTACAAATCTTTCTGCACTTCATTTTCCTCATCTATAAAATAAGAATAAGAATACCAATAGTACCACATCAAAGATCATTAAAGCATGCTACCTCCTCTATTACCTTGCAGAATTGACAAAGTTCAATTGGTATTCAAGAAAACTTTTTTAATTCTCCTTGCCTCATTTGTTTAAAAGTCCAAATCTGGCACAATAGATTTAAAACTGATCATTCTTTAAATTCATGGAAGATCACTAGAAAACACCCTCTCTTTAGACTGTACTTCTAATACTTTCTCACTGATCACCAAAACTAGGGTTACTAATTATAAAATGTAAGCTTCAATGTTTATTTTTCAGGGCTCAGGGTCAAATGAGGAAGAGTCCATAAAGACCCTTTATAGTTGGCCATGATATTAAGCATTGTGGTGGCCACAAACCAGAGCATGCAGCTTTGTTGCCTTTAGCCTCAAGTGAAGTCTTACTTTCACCAGGAAAAATACATAAAGTTGAAGGAGAGACTTTGAAGCCTAGACTGAGAATCTGTCTTATAACTGCCGCCTCAGGTTTCTCCACTGACATCAACTCAGTTTCCAAACTCTGAGCCTTTAAAATTATACCCTTTCTACTTTCAGTTACCTTTCTTCTTCAAAATGACCTGCTAATCCCTGCACCATGACCTTCTGGCTAATGAATACATAATAAGAACTCAAAATTCACTGTGATCCAATTTTTCGATTTGGGCAGTTAGCACAAGGTCCATCACTCTTTTTATATGTCTAGCTTGACCATCCCTATTCTTGAACATTTCCAGAGGCTTCTAACAAAGGAGGAAAAGATGAGATATGCAAGGGTTTGTTACTTAAAAGTATAGAATTTTACCGGAGGGAAAAGTCGTAATTATGTGAATTACAGTAGACTAGGTGGGATGGTGGATAGAGTTCTAGGCCTTGAGTCAGGAAGACTCATGTTCCTGAGTTCAAATCTGGCTTCAAAACTTACTAGTTGTGTAATCCTGGGTAGTCACTTCAGCCTGTTTGCCTCAGTTTACTCATCTGTAAAGTGATCTAGAGAAGGAAATGACAAACCAGTCCAGTATTTTGGCCAAAGAAACACTAAATGGGGTCATAAAGAGCCAGAAATACTGAAACAACTGAACAACAAATATATGACAACTATAGTGTGTCCTTCCCATCCACTCCCAGCCCTTCCTCCAAGTATTCTTCTCTATACTAAACTTATTCATCTCCTTCAACTGTCCTATTAGATCATGGACTCTTTCAATGTCCTATCTGACCTCTTCTGGACACTCTCTGACTTATCTATACCCTTCTATAACTGAACATAATAATTTAGATAAGCTCTGATGAAAATATAGTGAGACTTTCATTTCACTCTCCCAGAAGCTATCCTTTTCTAAATATAGTCAGATCAAATTAACTTTTTTGTTAATCTCATCACATGGATGGTTCATATAGTAAGCTTCCAATCCACTATGACTCCCCAGATCTTTTTCAGAACAACTGCTGTCTAATTTTGCCTCCTCCATCCTACATTTGTGAAGATGATTTTTTTCTATACAAATGTAATTGAGTTCCTGCTGTTGTTTGAGTTTGGCACTTTGTTCTCCTATCCCCACCCCATGGTCCCCCATGTCTAGAATTGGTCTCTTCCTCATTTTTATATCTTAGAATCTCTACAATGCTTTAAAGCTCTGCTCAGGTGCCATCTCCTTTATGAATCCTTTCCTGATCTATCTAGTCATTAATAATTTCTCTTTCTTCATATTCTTTTGTATTTATTTATTTATCAGTACAGATGTTATATATATATATATATATATATGTATATATATATATATATATCCATACATATGTTCCAGATAGAATGTACACATCTTGAAGATAAAAAGTATTTTTTCTTTTTCTTTGTATCCTCAGCATCTGGCTTGCATATATTAGTGCTTAATAAATGCAGGTAGAATTTAATTTCATTTTTAGCAGTTTATTGAGAAAGTGTTGAGTGGTATAAAATGCAAAGGTATTAGTCTCTGTGGGTTGTCTTACTATATTGGGAGAGACATTTGAGGATGTCCATGAAGAAATGCTGAAGATATCAGATCAGGTGAAGTCTAATGGCATAGAGCTGCTGTTTGTCAGGAAATATGTGGGGAGCAAGTACTGACTATGAGTTCACATAAGAATTCATTACCTCATTATGTCCAGAGAATTATCACAAGCTGGGCTCACTTCTGGGATTTGGTAGTATTTAGCAGAGATTTTTTTTAACCCTCCCCATATTCTCATCTGTGGTAGGAATCCAAGGGAGCATGGTGTGTGAAGAGTGCTGGATTTGGGGTTAGGAAGACCAGGTTTTGAACCGTGCTTCAGATATTAGCTGTATAAATTTAGGCAAGTCACTAAATCTCCCTGGACCTCAGTTTCTTCATCTGAGAAGACTAGACTCGATACCTCCTCAATCTCACCCAGATCTAAATCAAGGATCTCATACTACTCTAAAGGTAAATTCAAAAATAGTGTGTCAGAAGAAAAAATCTGGACTTGACCTTGGCAATCTTCGTGGAATTTTGGGATGAGAAATTTGATGAGGCCCTTGAGGACCTAATCAAATGTTTCAAACAGGTATTAGTATCGGTGTTTGCCAGGTCAAGGAGACATACTGGTCCCAGCCTGGGCAGTATTGGAGCAGCCAGTCTCTTACTAAGAGAACAGTGGGTATCAGATCCTTATTGCTTTTTCCATTTGGTGCCTCACTGACAATGAGACCTTAGCCTTGAAGTAAGATATCCCGGAAAAGTTCTAAGACAAGGGGCTCAGTTCCCAAAGACAGACCACAAAGAACTGAAGTACCTGAGTGGCACATTAAGAATGGAGTCAAACAGGAAAAGATAATGCTTATATAGGGAATTGACTCTAATTTATAAGAAATCAAGCCATTCTCCAGTTGATAAATGGTCAAAGAATATGAACAGACAATTCTCAGATGAAGAAATTGAAACTGTTTCTAGCCATATGAAAAGATGCTCCAAGTAATTATTAATTAGAGAAATGCAAATTAAGACAACTCTGAGATACCACTACACACCTGTCAGATTGGCTGGAATAACAGGGAAAGATAATGCGGATTATTGGAGGGGATGGGGGAAAACAGGGACACTGATACATTGTTGGTGGAATTGTGAACGGATCCAACCATTCTGGAGAGTAGTTTGTAACTATGCTCAAAAAGTTATCAAACTGTGCATACCCTTTGATCCAGCAGTGTTACTACTGGGCCTATATTCCAGAGATACTAAAGAAGGGAAAGGGACCTGTATGTGCACGAATGTTTGTGGCAGTCCTCTTTGTAGTGGCCAGAAACTGGAAACTGAGTAAATGCCCATCAACTGGAGAATGGCTGAATAAATTGTGGTATATGAAGATTATGGAATATTATTATTCGGTAAGAAATGACCAGCAGGATGATTTCAGAGAGGCCTGGAGAGACTTACATGAACTGATGCTGAGTGAAATGAGCAGAACCAGGATCTTTATACATTTCAACAACAATATTATATGATGATCAATTCTGATGGATCTCTTCAACAATGAGGTGAATCAAATCAGTTCCATCAGTCAACAATGAAGAGAACCAGCTACACTCAGCGAAAGAACTATGGGAAATGAATATGAACCACAACATAGCATTTCTACTCCCTCTGTTTTTGTCCACTTGCATTTTTTATTTCCCTCTCAAGTTATTTTTACCTTATGTCTAAGTCTGATTTTTCTTGTGCAGCAAAATAACTATATGGACATGTATACATATATTGTATTTAACATATACTTTAATGTATTTAACATGTGTGGGTCTGCCTGCCATCTAGGGGAGAGGGTGGAGGGAAGAAGGGGAAAAGTTGGAACAAAAGATTTTGCAAGGGTCAATGCTGAAAAATTACCTATGCATATATCTTGTAAATAAAAAGCTATATATATTTTAAAAATGGAGTCAGAAAGATCTGATTTCAATTCCTGCCTTAGACACTTAGCAGCTGTGTGAACCTGGGCAAGTCTCTTAACCACTGTCTCTCTCAGTTTCTTCATCTGCAAAATGGGGGTGATGATACTGGGGCTGTTGTAAGGATCAAGTGAGATCATATTTGTAATGTGGCTGGCGCATAGTAGACACATCATAAATGCTTCTTTTCTTTCTTCTTTCCTGATATAAATTCTAGTAAATATCAAGTTGGATGTCACTAAGCCACTAATGAACTCAGTCTTGTGTAACAATAAGTTCAATATGAACTATATAAAAGCATTATGGATGGAGAGGCCATATCTTATCAGTCAGGGCCTGGACATCATGAAGGTTCCCACAGCCAGCACGAACGTAATCTACACTGCAGCCAGCTGGAATCCTGTCCCAGGAATGTGGCAGAAAGCATGCAATCGGTGGAAATAAATTGTGAAACGCTGAGCCAATCCTCCAACTCTAAGATGAACTAGGATCCTTGACTATGGACCCAGATGCAAGTTGAGGTCACAAGAGCTTTGAAGATGGCCCAAAAGAAGTAACACGATTGCAAAGGTTTAGGTCTAGTTCACCTGAAGCTATTATAGGAGTAGCAGAATTTGAAATTCAGTAACAGAACATTATATTAGCAGGATCCCTCATGAAGAGATAGAGGGCAATCATTGCTACCCAAAGCCTGTGGATGCATGGCTATGGAAGCCCTCCACAATGATTTTAGACATTTGGGCCAAAAGGAAACTCTGGACTTATTGTGTCCCACATGCCAACCAGCAATGCAGATGAGATACACAAGCTTATATCAGAAAGAAAAGTATTGCCAACCTGGAGGTTATAGGTAGTAACTATAATACAGAGCTTGCCAACCTAGATTTCTAACATTTGGAAAAGAACTGGAAGGCTTTAAGCAGCATTCCTGTGATAACAGATCATTTTAACCAGTCAGGGATCAGGATATTTCCACAGTGACCAACATGCTTTGGAAGTGGTCTTTCTCAGGATATGGCTTTACTGCCAGGATTTATTCCAATTATGGTAGAGGATGAATGAGAGTAAGTTACTCAAGGAGGTGCTCGACCCGGCAGGAATTAAGAAGTCTGGAACTCTGCCATGCTATCCCCAAGGAGAGCCACAGACAGAGTGCTTTAATCTAAACCTGTTAAGCACATTGGGAACCCTGAAGCCTGAGCAGAAGACTTATTGAAGTCAGCATGTGTCATTTATACTACACACTTATAATGTCATCAGGAATGATGCCATGGGCTTTACCTATTGGTGATACATGTTGATATTTGGACAAGGATCTCCATTTCCTAGTGCATGTAAGCAATTTGCTCCTATTCCAATTTCCAGTCAATTGCTTTAGAAAACCCAAAGAGTCTTTAGAACAAGAGTTCTTACCCTGGAGTCCATGAATTAAAAAAAAATATTTGAGTCACCGTATTTCAGTTTACAACGAGGTGACACAGTAAATGGAGCATTAGACCTAAAGTTAGGAAGATTAATCTTCCCAAGTTCAAATCCAGTCTCAGACACTTACTAGCTTGGAGATCTAAGAAGTCCCTTAACCCTGATTGCCTCAGTTTCCTCATCTGTAAAATGAACTAGAAAAGGATATGGCAAACCACTCCAGTACATTTTCCAAGAAAACCTCAAATAGGGTCACAAAGAGTCAGACATGACTGAAGACGTTGTAAGCCTAAGTATTATGCCATTAAAAACATTATTTTGAGACGGGGTATGCAGATTTGGTCAGATTATCAGAGAGATTTATGACATGGAAAATATGAAGAAGCCCCCTGGTTCAAGATTTATAGAAAATTGATAGAAAAATATCTAGAGAACAGGATATCAATGACTGAAAAACTCATTGAGAGTAGTCTATACAAGCTACCAACCTCAACCCAGAAGAGCACAGAGGAAAATCAGGGACATGTCAGTCTGATAGTGTCAGAGATGTGAGTTGTTCATCCATATGTCTTGCTCATTTTGGAACCCCTCATTCATGATCTCTGTGTTTGCTCATTCTCCCCATTAGTATCATGTATGTTTGTGGGGGAATGAACCCCAAGCTTATGGGAAAGAATGTTCTGTTGTAATCTTACTATACTATTCCAACAAATTTGCCTTGAGTTAATTGTGTCCTGGCTGGCTACTGAAAGATAAGCACATTTGTAGAGTTCATGAGCTATAACATTAGAATTATGGAATTCTGTTAATGTAATAATTCTCTGAGAAATCCATCCTGTGATACTCAATGACTGATCCCGATTCCCTATGTTGTTATTTTTCAATCATGTCTGATGCTTGGTGATTCCATTTGGGATTTTCTCGGCAAAACTACTGGAGTAGTTTGTCATTTCATTCTCCAGCACTCATTTAACAGACGAGGAAACTGAGGCAGACAATGTTAAGTGATTTGCTCAAAGTTATATGACTAGTATTTGAGACCAAATTTAAATGTAGATTTTCCTGACTCCAGTTTCAGTGTTCTATTCACTGTACTACCCAGCTACCCATAATCTCCTCTCAGTGTCTTTCTTTATAAAGAGCAGAAATTGGCTCTTCCTGGTTTCAATTCCGTGGAACAAGATATACCCACTTGCTACTACCCCTGCTTTCCTTTCTCCTTTTAGATAAACATTTTAAAAGCTGATGCTAACACTGAGGATGAAGATGATAATAGCTCAAATCAAGATAATCCTTTATGGTTTACAAATGGTCTACTTCACATGCATTATCTTATTTGGTCATCACAACAGCACTATAAAGTAATAGAAAGAGCACTAAATTTGTAATCATTTTCCTCACAGGGCTTCATTTCCTTATCTACAAAATTGGGGGTTGGAATATTGGTCTTGAAGAATAAATGATAAAATATTTTATTTCTCTTGGTAGAAAGGTAAGAAACTATGGATTCAGAATGCTGAATAGACAAGCAAGTACAGTCACCAAATTAACTGGCATTGTTTAACTATTTTCTTTTGTTACAAGGAAGAAGTCTAAATAGGGGGAATGGTATATCAAGAAATTACTGTGATGTTAAAAGTAAAAAGGCATCAAGGACTGGAGATGATTATCTAACATCCTTTTCAAGTCCTGATAGAACAGTAATTTCACATATATTCATAGCATTTTAGGGCACTTCAATTTATATCCCCTAAATAAGGATATCTTAGCTTCAAGATACTGTTTAGATCCACATCTCCTCAAAACCAAAATGCACAAGCCCCCATTGATGTGTTTACCATTACTAGTCAGCCAGAGGAAACAATTAGTACAAAGCAAAGGCATTTAGCAAAATAACAGTAAGAAATGGAACAATGTAATATTTCCCTTTAAGTCTAGGACACTCTTCCCACAAAAATGAATGCCATTGATGGAAGTAATGGACACAAATCTGTTCACAAGGAGGAGCACATACATAAGGAGCTCGGGAAGCCAGATTGCACACATGGGGAGGCACTGTGACTCTAATGTAACAAAACTACAGGTATTATTTGATAATGTCATCAAGATATTTTTGTTAGGCCTGCTCCTTTTTGGTATTATGTGTCTACTTCTCAGAATTGTTCTGTTAGTTACTTAATCATTACAAATCAAGTTACTTAATCATTACAAATCAACACTAGGTACAGCTCCACGAGGCACTAAGGTTTTGCATATAACTTCTAACTTCAGCTGGAGTCTTTGGTGGAGATACAATCTTCTTCAGAGGAAAATAAATGGGTTCTGCCATTCCTCTTTTATTTAAAAGCCCAAAGCCCTTTATGCTACTACTAATATAACTATTAGAGAAAGGCAAAAACCCTAACATATTCAGTCAAAAGACCAGAGAAAATTTCAGTAGTTTTCTTCCATAAGATTTGTCTGGTCTTTGAGTCTTAATAGGAAATTATATTTCTGCTCTTGGGTATGAGATTCCTTGTCCCAAGCCAAGCTCTCTGGAAATGGCAGAATTAAAACTATTCTAGCTAACTAGGGGCCTCATATTTAAATCTTTTTTTTCTCCTGTCTTTTCTCCTATATTTCTTGAACTTGAGGGTAGGAGTTTCTCTCAGTCTTCATTCTGACTTAAAGTTAGAAATACCATGTAGCTCCCTGTTTAATTCCAATTTACTAAACTGCACCCAGTCAACATCCATTTTAGAAACTGTCTTCCAAAAAGAAACTCAAGTGTTCTCAAGAGTTGAAGTCTCCGTTTTTCAATTCCCCAAAGCCTTTGATCATCATACAAATGAGTTGGAAGAGGGAATGGCAGGAGCATACAAATGCTAAGGACAGGGGTAAAATCATTATATTCCTTCTGCCTAACCTACCTCTATTTGTAGCAAGGTATAGGTGTATAGGTGACATATAACAATCCTGCCCCTGATGTTACTTTGATTATCCTATTCTGTACAATAAAACTAACAACATTCACAAGGGCTATTGATCCCATTTTAGACATGAAAACAAAATATAGTTAAATCAATTTCATTGTTTTGTGAGTGATTAGAAGAAAGACAGGATAGGAACAAATGGCTCTTTCTGCCCATGTGACTTCCAGTAAGATCCTCATATTAGAGATTTGGTTCCAAGAATAGCATCTTTATAAAGTTCAGGTTTGAGTTGAGGACAAAATGAGGCACTTGTGAATCTTTGAACATTTACAAAAGGAAATTTATTTTGCCTTAATAAAGCAAAGATATGCAACAAGGATAGAATATTGCTTGAATTTTCTGGACACAGCCTCTGTTATCTCTATATGGCAATGTATTTGATTAGTAGATCATCAGGGTATGGTAACCCATCCTCTTGTGAGTATGAGAAAAGAAGTTGCATCAGGAAAATTATGCCTATAAGGCCCTCAGATGCACTTGCAGAGGATTTTGACTCTAAGGACCTAGGTTCAAATCCATCTATATGAACTCAAGAACCCTTGGAGATTTCTTCTAGCTCTAGAATTATGACCCATGGCTTCCCTGGGTCTTTCCTTATCTAGAAAGTGAGGGGATTGGATTAGATAACCTCAAATTTCCCTTTTAGCTCTAAATCTATATGATCCTGGGAATGATTCAGATTAGATCAGCAAAATCCAGAGCAAACTGAATGGATGTTTTGTTAAACAAATTTTGCCTACTTATACCACCTTGAACTATATCAGTATTTAAGTTTTTCCCTTGTAAATATATACCCATCCAAAATGCACATTGGCTTTAGTGAGTAAAAGGAAATCTGTCAAGAGAAAAAATGGTAGTTGCTCAGAGCTATAAAGCATCTGATGGTGTCAGGGGAGATTTGGGGGAACAAAGGGAGCTCCAGGGTGCTACAGAATATTGAGCTTCAGCCTACTTTGGGTTTAAGGGATTAGTGAGAGTGCCAATCAAGTTGAGAAAAAATAACTCTCTGGGGCAGTTTGCCCCTTTAGTCCGGCACCCAGGGAAGCTGAGACTTTGGGAAGGCTTCAGTGGCACTGGGTGGCCTTTCTCCAAGGCTTGTTCAAGGTGACACAGTTAGTTAGTGACAGCAGGGGACTAGCATTCAAACAGCCTGATTCCCCAGCCTGGGCTCCCTCTATACCCTTACTTTGCCTGTTTTCCATCTGTACTCTTGTCTCATCGCATCCCAGGAATATTGCTAAGGATTGGGAGGAAAGCTGTAACAGCTAAAATGAAAATGTTTTCCCAGGGGCCTTCTCTCCTGACAGGCACTTGAAGAGAGAAACATGGAATCATTGAAACATAGAATGTCAGAGCTGGAAGGACCTTGGAGAGCGCCTGGTCCAAGCACCCTCCTTTCAGCTCACATTGATATAGCACTTTCAGATTTATGTTTCCCTCAACAATGTGAGGTAAATAAAACAAGTGTTATCTCCATTATCAGTCCATAAGTATTTATTAAGTACTTTCTACATCTCAGACTCTGTGCTAGGATTGTAGATACAAAAACAATAGAAGAAACAATTCCTACTCCCAAAAAGCTTATATTCTAAGGAAGATAACAAATATATATGTGTGCATATTTACATATGTTATTATTGTTCAGTTATTTTTTAGCCATGTATAACTCTTTGTGACCTCATTTGGAGTTTTCTTAGCAAAGATACTAAAATGGTTTGCCATTTCCTTCTACAGCTCATTTTACAGATGAGGAAACTGAGACAAAAGAGATTTAAGTGACCACCCAGGGTCACACAGCTAGTAAGTTTCTGAAATTGGATTTGAACTCAGATCTTCCTGACTCCAACACTGGCACCCTATCCATTGCACCACCGTATCTATGTATACATACACATATGTGTGTATACCAATTGCCATACAAAGGGTAGGCAAGCCAGCCTCACTAAAGTAGCAAAGCATCCTGAAGGAGAAGAAAGAGGCATCATGTGCCGAGTGAGTCAAACTTTTATCACCAACTTGACCACCATCTCCCCTCAGACCCTTGGAGACTGCTTGGGAACCTGAATACAAGAGTCTTGGTAATATCATTTCCCCCAAACCATTCAACCTGGGTCTCCAAGACATCACTGAAGGGAGAAAATCATTATGGAGAGGGTTCCCACCATAATAATAACCATCCATTATTGCTGACACTAAAAAAATAAGCATAAAAGCTCTGGAAATGCTAGCACCTCTTCTCCAGACCACTATTCTACTTCCAACCCAGCCTTTTCAGTCATTACTGGAAAGACGTGGCTCCTGTGGAAGGAGCCAACCATCCCCACCAATTGTCAACCAATTGCCATCCAAAGAGCAGGCATTCCCAACTAGATGAAGTGGCAAGACACCTGAAGAAGAGACAGGAGGTAGCATGCATCAGGACGATCAGGCCACTATTTCCACTTTGACCACCACCTCTCCTCCAATCCTGAGACATTCTGAACCCAAGAGCCATGGGAATGGCTAGGAATATATACCTTGTGCAGATAAAACATAGTAACTTTTCCTACTGGTGCTATAGCCACATCTATTAAAGACAATGGGGAAAAAATTCTTGTTACCAAAGTCTTTAGCACTACCCAAATAGATCAACCTCAGAAACTGGGATGATTTTATCAATGGGAACAACATTAAAAAGTATTATTATCTATTTTGCCTGTGTAACTTAATGACCATGAGACCTTTCCATCTGACTCATAGCAATACTTTCCAAATGTGTTGTGTCACTAGAATGTGAACTCC
This sequence comes from Sarcophilus harrisii, assembly GCF_902635505.1. Lineage (NCBI taxonomy): Eukaryota > Metazoa > Chordata > Mammalia > Dasyuromorphia > Dasyuridae > Sarcophilus > Sarcophilus harrisii. The sequence goes on from NC_045428.1 coordinate 494,376,656, forward strand.
TTGAGAGTTGAGGGGCTGCCTTACTTTTCTTTTTGCATCCCCAGTACTTTGCACACAGTAAGCACTTCATAAATGTTTTATTCATCCATACATATGGAATAAATATAAAGAGAATGAATACAAATACATGCAAAATGGTGTTATTGCCCTCACTACCCCATACACTCACATAATAGACACTATCCTCAAACAAATCTTACAACCTCAGCAAAGAAATCAAAAAATAATTTTAGTTGGGTTTTTTTTCCAGAACCTCAGTCGCAGACTTCTCATTCTTGAGAGGGTTGTGAGAAAAGAAGAATAAGGAGAGAATGATCTCTCCCCAATGACAGAATCCAAGAGGGCAATTTTGACAATAGATGCCTTTCCTAAAGTCATCCCTACAAAGGGATACTGCCTGGTTCCTAAAGGTCTCTTTTCCTCCAAAGACCACAATCCTAAATCTTCTACCACCCCCCCCCAACATACATCTGCTAATAACAACTGGTGATGCAATGAACAGAGCACTGACATGCATTCAAATCCAAGCTCAAACACTTATTGTATGACCCTGGACAAATCAATTAACCTCTTCCTCAACTATAAAATAGAGATAATAATAGCACCTACTTTGCAAGGTTTTGTGAGGACCAAATAGATAATGTTTGTAAAAAGTATTTAACATAATTCCTGTCACAGAGTAAGAACCATAAAAATACTTATTCTCTTTTCTTCCCTTCCTTTCCCTTCCCCTTTCTAGGATTATTCTTATAAGACTACATGGATTCTGAGATCTTTTCTCATTCTAAAGCCTATATTATCCTATGACCTCCTTCACCCCCCCTTATTGGAGAACACTAGCTCCCAAATAATGTCAGGGTGACCAGCACTTTGTCTTTAGGGATTCATTGAAGAGAATATGCTTCCTTCCCTGATGTTACACATTTCCTCCATGTGGCAATCTGGAGAACACTATACAATACTTTATGATCTTCCATCAGATAGCCTTTCTACCAGCACAGTACCTGGAATATCTATAAAATGGGGACAATATTGCTTAACTCTCATGGCTGTAGTGAGGAGAAAATGAAATGATATATAGAAAACATTTTATAAACATCAAACCATTATACAAAAATCTGTTATCATTGTGATGATGAATGAATGAATAAAAATATGCTTATAGTACACAGTGTAGTATTACTGGAACATTATACTAAGGGCTGGGGATTTAAAATCAAATAAAATACAGCCCCTACTCTCAAGAAGTTAAATTTCAATTTGAAAGACAAAACACATGGTTTTAAATGGTGGCTGGGGAGAGGTATTTTGGTTTGGAAAGTTACATGGATAGTGAATGGAGACATAGGGGAATGCATTATGTTAGATACTTAATATTTGTTGATTAATTGATTGACTGAGAAGAAAGGCAGACCTCAAGAGAGATTTAGGGATCAAGAATATTGCTCTCAAGGAAGATGGGGTGAAGTGATGGGCAACAATCCCACTCATACCCCCACTGTAGACTCTCTTTCTCTCTTTAGCATCCTCTGACCCCCCCCCAACACATTCACCCCCATATACAATACAACCCCAATATACTGCTTTCCCCATGTGGAAAAAAATTCCTAATTCCAACTCTGGGTCTTCCTCATGGCCACTTGGGAATTGGCTGCCATAAAGAGCCTCCTTCTCTTTTTTCCTTTCCCGTGATTTGAATACAGCTAAGAGTCTTGGGAAGGAATCAATTATCAAAGTGTCGAAGCCAAGGTGGAGAAGGGAGAAGGCTACATGTCTGCAGACAATCTGAAGTGAACATGATTTCTAATATACAAACATGGCAAGGACAAAGAGACAGAGAGGGAAGGGGAAGAGAGTAGCCATCTACTTTAGGGATTCCCAGGGATGGGAGGGGGGAGGAAAGAAGCGGGGGGGGAGAATTCAGGCATCAAATACAAAATAGCTTCCCAGAAGTGATGTGGAAATATGGGAATTTAAGGACAAAAAGGACTTAGAAGTCATCTAACTCTTGCTTATTTGCAAGTGAGGAAACTGAGACTTCTCATGCTTCTTTTTAGGATTCAGCTCAAATCTTTCCTTCTGAAAGAGACCTTTCCTAGTCCTTCCCATTATAAATGCTTTCTCTCTCAGATTACCTTCAGTTTACACTGCATATATCTTATACATACATAGTTATTTGTATGTTGTCACCCCCATTAGAATGTGACCTCCTTGAAGGCAAAGACCATGGTTTTGCCTTTCTTGTGTGCCCAGTGTTTAGCACAGCGCCTGGCACAGGGGAAGTGTTTAATAAATGCTTGTTGGCTGAAGCTTAGAGAGATGATTTGCAGGAGGTCACAGGAGCGAACTGTTGTCAGCGCCAGGACTAGACCCATCAGCTGACACCTACGTCCAGCAAGCTTCTCCCTGGGCAGGGATGTCGCTCAGCTCAGGAGCAACACAGCGGATGATTGGGGAATCAATAAGGAGGAAGGCAGAACCTGAGCCGCCTGACATGCTGTATACAGGCCTTCTGCAAACACAATCATCTCCTCAGTTATTAATGGGCCCCACTCCCTGCCTCTTCATTAGCACTCAAATATCAACAGAAAACCGTTTACTTACTACAGGCTCCTGCTCGCACCGAGCAAATTTGGACAGGGCTAGTCAAACATGGAGCTTGTTGCTGAGCTAATGACAGAGCCCAGTGTAAAGTTTAGAGGCAGTGGAGCCAGATACAAGGAAAGAGCCAGGCCCTAAGGCTCCCTTGGAGAACTGGCCCACAAGTGAGAGCTGAGGGGGTGAGCTGTGAGTGGATCTAAGAGTCTTTGTCTTTTTCCAGGATTTGGGAAGGAGCGATAGAATGAGTCTGAAACACTCTGCAGTGACCTGGCATCTCAGGGAGGATGTGTCTCTCTTCTGAAGGGCGAGGTGGTCCATTCTCCATTCAATAATTCATTCAACATACATTCGCTGGTCCAACCCCTTTATGAAACCTCCCTTGATCACCATAGCTTTTCTCTATAGTTCTGAGGGATTCAATTTATTATATCTTAGACCCAAAGGAGAGAGCTGACAAGGGCTCACACTCAGCTCAAATCTCACCTTCCATGGGAGTCCTTATCTAGTGCTCCCATCACCACCACCACCATGAAGTTAACGTCTTCCTCCTATGATTATCTTCCATTGATAGTGTGTTTATCTCATAGGTTCAATCTTTTGTTTGTTTGCAAGTTGTCTTCCTCATGAGAACAGATCCCCTTAAAAGTAGGGACCACTCATTTTCGTCTTTTTTCTTTCATAGAGCTTAACAAAGAGCCTAACACAGAGTAGGCACTTAATAAATGTTTTATTAGCTGATGACAACAACAACTACAATGCAATAACACATTAATATTGATATAATTACCTAAAGTTTGCAAACTCTTATATGTCCATTAATTATCTCATTTGAACTCAAGATTGTTGGACAGATTTTAGAGTGAGACCTAGACTAAATATAAGTAAAAGCATATTAACAGTTAAGAGCTGTGAAATGGCTTACCATGAAGGGTAATAGGGAGACACACAGTGAAAGTCTTCAGATGGACTTTCAATGGCCATTTGCAGAGTATGGAGAGCACAATTCTGCTTGCTTGGGAAACCTTCCAAACCTCTGCTTGCACTTCCATGACTCTGCTTTATCCTTGTCATAAGGACTTATTTTCTAATTTGATTTATATTTACTGCTGGCATATCTTCCAACTAGACTCTGAGGGGTAAGACTGTCTTGAGAGCCTTCCTGCACAGAGATTACAGGACATTAAAGCTGGAAGGAATTCTGGGGATCATTTCATCCAAACCCCTTTTTTACACATCAGAAAACTAATACCTAGAAAGAGAAGTAAAGGGGAAAGAAGTAGTATTTATTAAGCACCTACTCTGTGCTAGACATTGGACTTTTACAAACATTATCTCATTTGATTCTTACAATAACCCTGGGAGATAGATGCTGCTATTTCTGTTTTGCAGTTTAGGAAAATTAAGTCCAGTACCAACCTTTGTACCACCCAACCACCCAAAGTTCCACAGCTCAGAACCTGAAGAGGAACCCATGTCCTCACACTTCAATTTCATTCATCAGCCTGGGTACTGTTAGTATCCATCCTGTGCAGTTCCTGTCCTTGCCCTCTCTAAAATCCTTCATTCATGATCCACTCACTACTTTCTGGATCCTGGCATCCCAGTAAAGCCTGAACTATCTCCTTTTTTCAAGTCATATACATCTTTGGGGATGCTTTTCCTCTAAAGATCCAGAAGGGCTCCTTAAAAAGCTCTTTTCTTTAATTGGGAAATAGTAATAATAATGAGACCAAGATTGAGGTACAGACAAAATCGTAGGAAAAGGAGGAAAAGAATGACTCAACTTTACGTAAAGTTCATGGAGTCATACTCTTTCCACTATGCCTCAGAGAAACATGTGCATCCATCCCAATCCTTCCCCTCATTGGGAAGAGACAGGAATATGCATTTATATAGCATTAAGTGCTTTTTACAATTATTATCTCCTTGATCCTTCCAATAACATTGCAAGTTATATGCTGTTATTATTCACATTTTACAGATGAAAACTGAAGCAAACAGAGATCAAGCGATTTCCCCAGAGTCTCACAGGTAGTATGTGTCTGAAGCTGGATTTGAACTGGTCTTCCCCACTCCATTCACCTTCACTACTCACCTCACATCTGCCTAAGTGTATTCAAGGAAAGCTTGTTCTAAATTCTGGTGCATTTACATCCACATGCATGCATGTACTTGCTCAATCACACCCTTTCCCTTTCTCCCAGTCACAAATGCACAATCGGTTCTTCTTTCAGAGATCTATCCTTGTTCGCCAGTCCCTTCAGTGCTGACACATATCTATTAACCCACTAGCAACCCTGAGTCACTTCCTCTAGTGGGGGTTCTTTACCCTCAATCCCACCCTTCCTCCATAGAGAAAGAATTCTAATGCTAAGGCTATTTGAATCTGCTGCAGCCCTGAAAGGTCCGCTGACCAGAAGGAACAAGGAAATGTCACCAGCTGATAGGAACAGTTTTAATGCAAAATGCCACCTCCTAATGATTGTGCCTTTTGCTGGAGCCTCCAGCAAAAAGACACTTGCATCTCTCCCAGAGGGCAATCGCTGATCAAATAGCTTTGTGAAGCTGCTTCTGGGAACAGTCCCAGGCTTTCAAGTTCTGATCTGGGGCTGGCTCCGATGGTTTATCACAAGTGGATTGGTTGGCAATGCCCACAGCAAGGCCTCCACCCAAGGTTTACAGTTCGGTGAGGCAAGAGAGCAGTACCAGGAAAAAAACAGACTGGGCTGTACGAGGGTCTCAGGATCTCCAGGAAACCCAAGCCTCAGAGTGGCTCTGAGCCCTACTACCTCCGCCAACATTCTCTCCATCCAAAATGGATCACAACTGGAAGAGACTTAGAAACCATCAAATCCCACATAGGTAACAGAGGCTCAGAGAGGTTGATTTGCTCGATAAAACACAGGTAATATGTGTCTAAGGCAAAATTTGAACTCAAGATGCTCTTAAGAAAAGGCCTAAGACTCACCACAATAGCAGCAAGGCAAAATACCATATTGCTATAGTATATATTTCTGCTTAGAAGAGAATCTAAAGAGATCAAGTAATCCATCTCCTATGAATGTCTGTCTGTTCCCTTAAATAAAATGTCCCTAGCTATTAGGAATGAAAAACCTTGAGGGATAGATAATTTCTGGGTAACAAATAATTAATTTATTTATTAGGTTTAGGTAATAATCAATAAATTCATGATCAGTGGGTTTCTCTATAACCAAATACAATTCATGAGGAGCCTGTAAAATTTAAATAACTCCTGAAAAGGAATTCTCTTAGCAAATGAAAATCAATCCTGCTTGGTGGACATTTAATGAGGAGGTGGGTGAAATGTTTGTAGCTCCTACTGAGAACACAAATAGATCATGACTCTCAGGTGCCTCCAATAATCTAGATGGAGATGTATTTCCCTCTAGGGCACACTAGATGGCTTTCTCCTTCATGAGTTGGGTCACTTTAACCTCTAATGGAGGGATATAAGGAATAGGAGCTACTTTCCAGAAGTTAACAACTTGTCCAGACTGGGTTCCATTTATACTCTACACAGAAGTTGGGTCTCCTGGTTGCATGAGGTCTCACCCCAAATTGAAGAGAATATTCCTTGAGGATTAAAATCAATCTCCTCAATCAGCCATTTCCTTCAGAAGCTGACTTTAACAGCCTTACTGAGGAAAATGAACAGAAAATCCTGAATTTCCAATTTAATAACTAGTTATTAATATAGTAGTAAAATAATAATTTATCTCACAAAAATAGAAAGGCCATAACCTCACTCAAATTGCAAGCTTTAATACCACTCCTCCCAACTGAAATTGTCCCCTTATCCCCAACTCAGTCATTCTTCAAGACCCAAAATGTCTCCCTTGAACCATGAAGCCTTTCCTACCACCTCAGTACCATAGACCTTCCTTTTCTAGTCTGTCTTTGTTCCTTGTGACAGTTTATCCTATGCTGTTAATGATCTTTTCATATGTGTACCTTTTTTAATGTGTTTATTCTCACTGACTAGATTGCAAGCCATTCAAGGGCATAGACTATGTAACATACTGTAGTTGTTTATCTCCTTTACCATATCTATCAGTGTACTGCATATTTCTAATTTGATTTATATTTACTGCTGGCATATCTTCCAACTAGACTCTGAGGGGTCTATCTCATAAATGTATCTTGACTGATTTCACAGCACTTCCAGGTAGAAATTTACTCCTACTGTCCTATCACCAGCCCCTACTGCTTAAAAGGGTAAATTCTTTTCCTCTTCTCCTGTCTTGTAGGCAAATAATTTAATGGAAAGGTCATTGAAATTGGATTTGGAAAATAGGTTCAAATTTCCAGAGATCTGTGTTCAAATTCTAGCTCTTCTTAAAAACCATGCAACTTTGGGCTAGAACTTTCCTGAACCTCAGTTTCTTCATCAGTAAAATAATATGAACTCTTAAGTTCCCTTTCAGTTTGAAATCTTTGGATCATGGGGCCCTAAACTTAAAACTAAGGAGTCATTTAATCTCTGGAGGAAACTCAGAAGCCATTTACCCAACCCCTTCATTGCCCAGATGAGGAAAGCCTGGCCCTGAGAAATTCCATGTCTAGGGTCCTATACACAGTAAAGAACTAAGATCCTCTGATTCCAACCAATAATGATCTTTTGGTGCAACAAAAGAAACGTTGAGTTTAGTCTTCTATGCATGAAACACATGGGATGCAAGTTAAAGACAAAGCACTCCTTGTATTCTATTGGTTGAGGGGGACAGGGAGAGGAGGGGGGCATATGATGTGTATGCTGATAATCAAATACAAGATAGCATAAAGAGGAAGAGAATACTAGCAACTGAGGGCATCAGGAAGACTTCTTGTAAGAAGCTGAGCCTGGAAGGAAGGCATGGATTCTAAGAGGCAAAGGGGAAAGCAGCAGCTGCAAATAGGACACTTTGGCTGGAATAATATAAAGTCAGTCTGAAAAGGCAGGTTGGAGGCAAGCAGTCTTTCAATGTCAAGCTAAGGGTTTTATATTTAATCCTAGCTGAAAAGGAAGCCCATGAAGGCTTTTGAGCAAGAGCATGTTCTAGTCAGACCCATGCTTTAGGAAGATTACTTTGGCAGCTGTGTTGAAGATGCATTGGGGAGGGAGGAATCTGGAAGTAGTGAGATCCACTGGGAGGCCGCTGCAGTAGTCCAGCGGAGAGACGAGGAGGCTGGTGGTTGTACGAGTAGTTTTGCTTATGCTCTAGTCGCAGGGGTCCTCAAACTGTGGCCCGCGGGCCAGCTGCGGCAGCTGAGGACAATTATCCCCCTCACCCAGAGCTATGAAGTTTCTTTATGTAAAAGCCCACAAAACAAAGTTTTTGTTTTTACTATAGTCGGGCCCTCCAACAGTCTGAGGGACAGTGAACTGGCCCCCTATTTAAAAAGTTTGAGGACCCCTGCCTAGTGCCTCAGTCTCCTCTGTTGGTCAAATGGAGTTGATAAGTCCTGCCCTTCTTAACCCACAGAGAAAGTAAAGTATTTTGTAACCACAAAAGGCTATATAACTGCAAGCTATGATTATCTGTGGGAGAAATAAAGATTACACCGCAGGCTGGGCACAAACAAGCTAAGGTCACACTGGGAAGCAGTAGGAATTGTGGCCGTCCTCTGTGCCTTCGTTAACAACCTCCTAATGCCCACAACCCACAAGTGCCCTTCCCAGGAGCAGGCAGGGTGAGGGCAGGCCCAGAGCACCCTGGGTAATGCCATGCATAATTGCTAATAAGCAGGCACAACCAAGTTTTAACAACAATTAAAGTTACCCACTGAGAACTTGTCCATTTCTAGGTCTAATGGTTTTTCAGCACATTAAACATGAAAGGGGTAATCAACTTACACGCGCTGATACCCGGGCTACCAACCTGATCTCTGCCTGCTGATGGGCAAGAGCTGTGGATAGGCAGGTCCTTGAAAGGCTCTTAGAGGTCTGGGATACAGGACGGACCTTATTCCCCAGTCTTTCCCCTTTCTTAGTTCTGATGGGGCATCTATGTAAGATTCAAGGCCAAATGATCAACATTCCGTCCCACCTGGTGAGGTGAAAGGAGGGGGAGAAGATGGGCAGGGGAGCCAAGCTGAGAGCATTGCCATCTCATCAATCCCCCTGCCTCCAGGCAGGAAAGTTCCTCCCCAAACTAGACTTAACCTCGTTAACTTGTGTGGTAGAGATTTGGAATCAGATTATGTTAGAGGAACACTGTCAATATGGAGATGTGAATAGAGCCCTGGCTACAGTGGAATTCCCTGGAAAAGAGAGGCTGGGCTACTGCTGGTCTTTTATGTTGTTCTGCATTTTCTGTGGCATAAGATAAAAGCTTTCCTATAATGATATTCATCACTACATTGTTTGTATAGAAAATAGAGTCCTTTTATTCAGCTCTCTAAAGAGCTAGACACAAGCTATAGGCTAAGGTTTCCAGGGGAAATTCTAAATTAGAGCAAAATGAGCCAAAGAAATGAGATTTTGAGGCATTCCCCAAGATTGGTGATCAGTCCAGAGTTTGGGATTCTGGGCCATGGGTTACAGATGGAAATGTGAGGTATTATCATCCATAAGACTCTTAACAAAGTACCACACAATCATTACCATCAGAAAGTTCTTGCTCATGTCTCACTGCAATTCTTGCTGCTATTCAGCTAATGCCTGCTGCTTGGTTTTTAGGGGAGGTGAACGACTGGCTGCATCCTTAAATAACCGTTCACAAGACTGCCGCCTGAAAGTGTCACCCCCTTATTTGTCTCTTCCTAAGGCTTAATGAACTCTGTTCCTCTGAGCCTGAATGGTTGTCTCAACTCTGTAGGAATTAAATACCTAAATCTTGCCCTGAGTGGATCACTGAATTCTAGTTAATTGGAATCTATCCATTTCAAATCTTGTTTCCCTGATTTTTCTAAGGCCATTTCTGACAATCAGACAGGGATCAGATATGTCAGATGACCACCCCTGGTCCCTATCTCACTTGATTTAAGAATAAGGAATCTGCCATTCTATATGATTCTATTCCCAGTGCTTATGACATTATTAGATTCTTAATGAATGATTGTGTATTGGTTAATTGATTGATTCTCCTCCCTTTCTGAAGGTAGACTCTTCTAGGTTTGAATACCCCCATTCTCCAGTAGAAGTGTTTGACCCTCAAAAAAAAAAGAGCCTGGGAAACCCCATGGCTTAACAGCTAAGGCAGGAAGCGGGTGGGGGGAGGAGGGAAGGGAGGAGGGAAGAAGCAATGCTTTTGCTTCTGGTCTTGATTTTTTTTAAAGGGGAGGAGAAAAAAAAAAGAAGGGGAAAAAAAGTGAACATGAGTAATGGGCCTGGAATGAGGCGTTGGAGATAACGCTGAATAATAACACGTCAAAAACTACAAGATGTATTTTTTTTCTTTCCCAGTAGAGTTTCCATTGCACTAATCCATCACTGTAGAGCAGGCAAGATTATGCTTTCCCAAAAAACTCCGGGAGATAAATGTGAGTAAATTAGGGTTTATTATATTATTGGGGGTGATATAATTTCCAAGCAGGGGCCCTTATTAAATTACTTCCGCCAGCACTGACACCTCTGAGGCTTGAGGCAGCTCCACCATCCTTCCCTCCCTTGCTGCTTGTATGTTAATGACCGTCATCACTGAGTGGGGTGGGGGTCAGGAGCTGGAATTGTACACCGAGTCATTTCTACCAAGGTTCCCAGGTTCTCTCAGACCTTCCCTTTCTCTCAGTAGAATCATCATCTCAGGGCAAGAACGTGCCCTAGAAATACAACCTAGCAAACTAGACACATCTTGTTCAACCATAATTCATCTAGGCCAGGGGTTCTAAAAGTGTTTCTGTGCCATGGATTCCTTTGGGGACCCTTCCTCAGAATCATTTTTTGAAAAGTCATAAAATAAAATACATAGGATTGCAAAGGAAAAAAACAATTAAATTGAAATAGAGTTATCAAAATGTTTTTTAATTATAAGGTTATAGACTCCAAGTTAACAATACCTGCTGCTCTAGCCTTAGAGATGAAGTCACCTCATCTACTCCAGAGGATATTTAGGATCAAGGATTTGGTCCTAGAAGGAACCTTATGGAAACCATCTAGCTCAACACCCTAATTTTATATATTTTACATATATGTGTATAGGTATATATAGCTATATATGCACACACAGCTACATGTATGTGAATATACATAAAGATGTACTCACATAAATTGTCATGTGTCATGTCATTTATGCACATATATGATATATACATATATATGTAGTCCAGAAAAAGATATACTGGTAAATTTTGAACAAACAACAACTCTTTGAAAGAAAAAAGTAAAATACAATTGTTAAGCTCATCTCTTTTTTTCCTTAACTAGACCATAGCCAAGGATACATTAACTCAAAGCATATAACTCGTAAAAATAGCTAAGTAAATAATAAGGAAAATCTACATATACACATGGGCTATATTCTCCAACAGATGCCTATATTCTCAATAAGAAAGGGAACATAGACAATTGTGACAATTCAGGCTTCTAGGCATGCTATCTCCGCCAGGACCATCTCTCTGCCTCCAAAGCTTTTGTGTACTTCACCAAGGAATTATGTGGTGGTTTGTGGAGGTCATCCTGTGTCTTCATTGCTCTGTCCTCTGCTGTTGGTCCACTGGATTATAGCTGGTATGAGCTTCCCTCTCCAAATGCAGCTAGATGACACAATGGATCCATGGATAGAAGAATGGCCTTGGAATCGAGATCAGACACTGGGCAACTCATTTACATTTTCTCAGCCTCAGTTTCCTCATCTGTAAGATGAGAAGAAGGAGGAGGAGGAAGAGAAGATCAAGAAGAAAAAGAAAAGGGATTTGTGAGAATCAAAGGAGGTAATATATGTAAAGTGCTTTGCAAACATTGAAGTACTGTATAAATGCAAACATTTATCATTATTTAATTATTAGCATTTTAGTATTAACATAGTCCATAAGCTCAAGGCTATTTAAGTTTTTGCCGTGATTCAGACCTGCCCCCCAACTGGACCCACAGCACAACAAGGGTCTCTAAAGTTAAATCATACTTTGGACATTCTTTGTTTCCACTCAGCAACAACTTCTCCAAGCCTGTGTGATACTGGGATTGGTATGAATTGTTCTATTCAACCCCCATCATGCTCCTAGAAGCAAATATCAGGCCTGCAGGGGAAAGGGTCTACAATTTCCCTTAAGTCTCTATTCTTCCCATATACGCGTACAAACACACACATACACACGTTGTTGTTGTTCAGTCATTTTCAATTGTATCTTTTTCTTTGTACCCCTTTTGGGTTTTCTTGGCAAAGATACGAGTGGTTTGCCATTTCCTTCTTCAGCCCTATTTAAAGATGAGGAAACTGAGGCAAACAGGGTTAAGTGGCTTGCCCATGGTCACACAGCTTCTAAATGTCTGAGACCAGATTTGAACTCAGGTTTTCCTGACTCTAGATCCAGCACTCTATCCACTGCACCACCTATTTGCCCTTCACATATTACATATATATATATATATATGTAAACATATATATATGTACACATATACCCATACATATATTGTATACACACACACGTGTGTGTATACATACAGATATAAGTATGGGAATGTATATAAACATATACATTATAAACCATGTGTGTTATTTTATTTATACATCATATAAATATATATGAAGAGCAATGAAATGACTTTCCTGAGATTACACAAAAAACAGCACAGCCCAAATTCAAACCAATATCCTCCAAGTCCAGGTGAGGACTGATTTACCTTCTACACTAATAATCCACCTTGACTTCAGAGATAATCTACTCCTGTGGATTCCAGCCTCCTTGAATATTAAGGCCCCTTTTTAATCTCAAAAGAATTCATGGAACCCACTATTACAATAGTCATATTATTCGTATCTGTTGATTGAGAAAATACATAATGACAAAAAGCTACTATGAATTCAGTAACACTTTAAAATTAATTGTATTTTGTTAATCATAATAGCATCTACATACATTTGAAAAAATAGCAATACATCTGTAATGTATTATTTATTCAGCTGGCAGAAGGCATGTTTGCTTATTTATGAATATGGATTCCCAAAGGTGTCCTTGTCCCACAGGTTGGGAACCACTAATTAAGATCTATCCAGAGAGCAACTAGAGAACATCTGTTCCAATAAAATCTGAACCCCAGAATAGTAAAGAGACTTACCCAACATCACTTAGCAAATTAGTAGCAAAAGCGGGATGAGCCATCGCTCAGGTTTTTCTCTGCATTCTGCATGCCCCAGGGGACATCCAGGTCAGTCACCCCTGGAAGGACCCTTTGCAGGTTCAGGGGCACTAAAAAGTTAGAGGGGTGAGGAGGGGGAAATCCTAATCCTTGCCCACCCCAAATATCCCGAGTAAAATCTATGGGATTAATCCCTTTGACCTCACCTAGAGCCTGCACTCAACACTAAGGAAAGCATCCAGCCACAAACTCTAGGGAAGAAAATATGGATGGGGCCAGAAGAGCACTTAACCCCTTACTAGTTCATGGATCCCAGATCTGCAGGGAGACCAAGGAATGTAGGAAGCAAGAGTTGCCAGAATAGATCTCTGCTTTCCTGAGCCTCAGATTTCATTCATGCAAAGGTGGGTTTACAGCCCTTCTGTTCTTAATAAGTACTTGTTCATTATGATATGTAGACATTTTTGTCTTTCTGTCTCATAATGTTTCTTTACTGGCATATCTCCCTGTATTTGTCCTAATGTCTGTTGCCTTCTAGTTATAGAATTCACAGGCAATAGTATGTGCTGGAAGACCCAAAGGGGAAAATTCATGAAAGCACCATCATAAGTGTTAGCCCTGGGCTGTTGTTGGGCTTCACTGCCCCAGCTATACTTTATAGATATTCCAGGATAAGCAGCTACCTGGGCTCCCCTACTGTGGCACTCCACACAATTTGATCTTTCTGGCCCTACGTTCTAGACTTTTTCACTCACTTCTCCCCATACCAATTTTTCTATTCTGGGGCTTCTCCTTTTTAACTTCCTCCTACCTAATTTTAATAGGAACATTCTAAAGATAATGCCTTAATCTAGCCATAGGCTTCAAGTGGATGCAAATGATCTAATTGTAGTCTGGCTAGAAGATACTTTGAGATGTGCTCTTTCAGGATCTTTCAAATTGTTCCATAAATCAATCAATGAACAAGCATTTACAACATTTTATGAGGGAGACAATGTACCCATACATAGATTTTAGACAAAATACAAGATGAAATTTAGCTTGAGAGGGAAAGGTGCAAACAGGGATTCTGAGAAGCAAAGAAGTGGAAAGAGAGTATTTGAGGCAAGAATCGCTGTTGAAAAGGTGTGGAAAATGAAATGCCATGTGTTGTTTTCAGTCATGTTTTCAGTCTAGACCCCATTTGGGGTTTTCTTGGCAAAGATACTAGAGTGGTTTGATATTTCCTTCTTCAAGTCATTTGACAGATGAGGAAACTGAGGTAAACAGGGTTAAATGACTTGTCATGGGTAATCAGCTAGTAAGTAGCCTATCAGGAAGATGAGTCTTCCTGACTTCTGCACTATAGAGCTCATGGAAATGAATACAATGTAAAAAGACTGGAAAGGTATAATGGAACCAGGTTCTAAAAGTGCCAAACAAAATTTATATTTGTTCATAAAGATAATAAAGAGTCATCAGAGTTTATTGAATAGGAGAGTAACATGGTCAGAATTAGTTTTTAAGAAAAATCATTTTGGTTTTGTAAGGAGGAGGAAAAAGAAGAAGGAGGAAAGAAGGAAGGAAGGAAGGAAGGAAGGAAGGAAGGAAGGAAGGAAGGAAGGAAGGAAGGAAGGAAGGAAGGAAGGAAGGAAGGAAGGAAAGGAGGGAAGGAGGGAAGGGGGAAGGAAGGAAGGAAGGAAGGAAGGAAGGAAGGAAGGAAGGAAGGAAGGAAGGAAGGAAGAAAAGAGAGATAAAATGTGTGTGTGAGAAAGAGAGAGAGAGAGAGAGAGAGAGAGAGAGAGAGAGAAAGAGAGAGAGAGAGAGAGAGAGAGAGAGAGAGAGAGAGAGAGAGAGAGAGAGAAAGCACATTGATGCTATGGAAGCTAATGACATCAGCAAGGAGAAGGGAAGAAGCATATTTATATGGTGCCTACTATGTGCCAGGTACTGTGCTAAGCACTCTACAAATAGTATCTCACTTGATCCTGACAAAAACCCTGTGAAATAAGTACTGCTATCCCCACTTAACAGATGGAAAAATGAAGCAAATAGAGTAACTTGGCCAGTAAATGTCTAAGATTAGATTTGAGTCCAGATCTTCCTGACTTCAGACTCAGTATCTATCCACTCCAACATTTAGTGCTTCTTGCCACCAAGAGACATACTGCAGAACAAGAGAGAAGAAGACAAAGTCATGGGAAGAAGTGATATAAATGATGATCCATCCAAAGAAACTAAAGATCAGGCAGACATGAGAGGACCAAGAGAAAGTAATATCATGACAATCCAGAGAAGAAAGTATATACGGGAAGGAAGAGTGAACAGTAGTGTCAAAAGCTTCAAGGAGAGCAAGAGGAGTAAGAATTGAGAAAAGGCAATGAAAAAGAGAGGGGAACGGAGAGATGGGGGAGGGGAGAGAGAGAGACAGAGACTGACAGAGAGAGAGACAGAAAAAGAGACAAGAGACACAGAGACAGACAGAGAGAGACAGATAGACAGAGAGAGAGAGACATACAAAGAGAGAGAGAGAGAGAGAGAGAGAGGGAGCAATCTGTTGGAGAAGACAGAAAGACATGGATTGAGAGACACTGATAAATAGGATGTCTTTGGTAAGAATGGCTTCTACCTGAGACTGAAGGGGAGAAAGAGATAGTAGAAAAAGGTAACTGAGTAACGTGGGAGCAGGAGGACAGAAGAAGAGAAAGTACATGATGAATGTTGTCTATTTTTTCAGTGAAGTATGAAGCAAGATTCTCAGCTAAGGGGGAAGAAAGCTTGAAAAGATCCAAGAAGCTTTGTAGTATCTACTGTGGATAGTGTGTTAATGAACTGATTAGGGACACAAAGAATATCAGCTTTGCAGTAGTGAAGGCCCCACTGAAATTAAATAGCATAAATATGTAGAGGAGCCAGTCAGCAGGTTCTAGGGATTTGTTCCAGCTCCATTCAATAGAAGTTGAATAGGAGAAACAGTTGAGGTCAGGCAATGCCTGATCAGAAGTAGGACAAAGTAGCAAAGGTTTCAGAGCAGAGTAGACAGTATAAGTTAACTAGTTCATCGAGAGAAGAAACTGCGGCCAGTGGAGGAGGGATGGCTTTGGAAAGAATTAAGGGGTTGAAAGTCACAATAAATATGAAGAATGAACTTAAAGGTCATGAGACATAGGGAAAGATGGAATGTTAAAAGATTACAATCAAATTAAAGAATTTCAGAACTCAGAAAACTGGCAAAGATGTCAAAAGATGGGAACAGTAAAGTTTGAAAGTATTGTGCAAAAACTGGCACACTTGTATACTATTAAGTGGATCTGTGAATTAGTCTAATCCCTTTGTAATATAATTTAGAATTATATGAAGAAAGTCACTAAACTGACAATTTTGACCCAGAGATTCCATTGCTAGCCATATACCCCAAGGATGTCAGTGAAAAAAGAAAGACATCATATATATCAAAATATTTGTCAACATCTTTTTCAAAATATTTAAAAAATTTTTATTTTGTAATAAAGAACTTAAATGAAGGATCTTCCCACTGATAGGAGAATGATTGAACAAGTCATGGTAGATGAATGTAAAGGAATATTACTGAATTGTAATAAGGTATGAATGTGATAAATACAGAGATACATGGGAAAATTCATATTAACTGATGCAAAAATGAAGTAAACAGAACTAGGAAAACAACATACACAGTAATAATCACTTTGTAAATGGAAAGAACAGCACAGAGAGAGACATAAAAGTACATTTAACAAAATTATAAAGAACTAGTGGAACTCAAATGACAATATATGAAGAAGCACTTCCTCATCCACAAACACGTATTTCACTGCAGAGTTGAGGGATAATGGGCATGTCGAAACTGTATATAATGTCAACCTTTTCTATATGTTCATTAGTTTTCCTTCACTTTTTTCCCTCTTTTTGTTTTTGTCTTATAAGGGATGGTTTTCCAAGAGAGGATAAGGAATATGTTGGGAAATGTAGGCAATGTAAAAATAAAAGATTGTCAACAATGCACATTTTTAAAAAGAGAGATCACTAGAAACTTTGGAGAGAGCAATTTCCTCTGAGGAGCAAAGGTGGAAAGTCAGATTGTAGCGGATTTAGAACAAAGTGAGAGGAAAGAAATAGAAGCAATAAGCAAAGAAAACTTTTTCAAGAAATTCAAACTCAGAAAGCAAGGAGAAATGTAGGCTAATAACTGTTGGGAATGATAAGGAAGTTTTTCAAGAAGGTGGAACCTTGGTTTAAGCTTATAGGCAGGAAGGCAGGAAGAAAGGAATAAATAGGAACATATTTAAGATTATAGAGAGGAAATAATAGGGAGCAATCATATGGAGAAAACAGCAGGGAGTTAAATATTTAACTTGTATATTAAATGGAAGAGCAGGCTGGGCATAATATAGTTAATAATAACAATAAATAGCATTTATATATCACTTTAAGGTTCACAAAATATTTTACTTGTCAGCTCATTTGATCCTCACAACAATCCACTTTAGGGATGAGGAAGAGATTTGTTGTCTTGTGCAATCCTCTTGTTCTTGTTCTGTTCTGTTATGTATTAGAAGATGTTAAATTGCAGGAGGGAAGGAGAACGATGTTTGCCAAGTTCAAAAGAAAAAGAAAAGAAAGAAAATGGAAGGAAATAGAATCAAAGGTAAATGGAGCTTGACAAGGAAAAGGGAATAGTGAAATGAGAAACAAGTGAGAAAGAATAATCACTTCATTTGCCTCTTTGTGGGGCTGGCCCCATCCAACATAATACCAGATCTTCTTTTCTGGTCAGTCCACCTTATATCCATTTTAAACAGCTCAGGGCAGCTAAGTGGTACAGCAGAAAGAACACTGGACTTGGAATCAGGAAGACTCATCTTCATGAGTTTAAATCCAGCCTCAGACACTTACTGGCTGTGTGATTACTGGCTGTGTGACCCTGAGCAAGTCACTTAACCCTGTTTAACTCCATTTCCTAATCTGTAAACTGAGCTGGAGAAGAAAATGGCAAACCTCTCCAGTATCTTTGCCAAGAAAACCCTAAATGGGGTCATGAAGAATCAGACTCAACTGCAATGATGAACAACAAAATAGTTCAGCCTGGACTTTTAGGTCATTTCCTACAATTTTATCCTATGAATTCCCTGGGATGGGAAATACAAAGAAATTCAGTTGTTTTACTGCATATGGGGTTAGAATTAGGTTTCTGTAGACAGCTTAACCCAGTTGGGCTGTGGAGAGCTGTTTTGCTTTTTAAACCTGCCCTCTCTATGGTCAGATACCACTTTAACCAACCTAAAGGGAGAGTGGGATGGAGAGAGAAACAACATATACATATTACTTGAAAAGACACCACTACTAACACCATACCGTACCATGACTAAACCCTCATCCCAGTCTCCCTTGCTTGAGATCAGTTAGCTTTGGTATAGAATATTGGGGTAGGCTTAGTCATCCCTGTGTTATTTTCACATTCCTCTCCGTGGGTCAGAATTTTGGAAGGCACCAAGACCCATTAAATTAACTAGCTAAACCCCAGGTATCATTGGTAAATAAAGTTACCTCCTGGACTGTCTAAGGGCCCATATTTCTAAGCAGCAAAGTAGCTATAACTATGGGGTATCACTTTCTACTTTCTTCCCTGGGAAACCTGAAGAAAATTGGAGATCAGGGAATAGAGCATTCTTGTTCATCCTTCCCTGAGCTCTTGTATCCATCAAGGCAGCAAGTCTTTCTGTAGCCCTGAGCCTACAGTTCCCTTCCACCACCATCCCATTCTCACTGGGAACTCCTGCTGCCTCCACCATCCCTCTCTCCCTGCCGTGCAAAACATAATGTTACCAGTAATGCTAGAATGAAATTACACACCAAAATTTGAAAAGGCAAGGGGCAGGAGCCAAATGGCACTAGCTTCCTCTTTCCCGTTGATAAATCCCTTCCCTGCTCAGGCACTCATTCAATTAGATGGATTAGTGTATCAGAGTGGTGAGGAGTTCAGAGTGGAGAGATGGGAGATCACATGCTCTCTCAGAACTGCTAGATCCCCCCAAAGCATACTGACCAAATCTTTGAGATACCTGGGGGCTAGAGGTTTACCAGGGGCTCAAGTCTGATGGGACAAGTTCAACACATGTAATGTAGTAAAACAGAAAAGTCCTGGGTCCAAATCTTGCCAATGATAACCTTGAATAAGGCATTTAAACTCCTTAGGTATCAGTTTCTTCATCTGTGAAATAAGGAGATTGAGCTTGAGATGATCTCTAAGATTACTTTCAGTTCCATGAGTCTACAAGGATTCCCCCAAAGGTCACTGGGCTAATATCTAATTACCCTTCCTTGTCTGTCCCTGCAGAAGAAAGTGGGAAGGAAGGCTGAGGAGAAAGGGAATACTTTTTTCATAACTGAAATCTTACTTTGAAGCAAAAATCATTGCCCTGGGATAGAAATCTCCTCAGTAATAGAAAGAAAGCTTTTTGAGGGCAAAGAATGCTTTATATATGTTTTTGTATTCCCAGCATCTAGCATGGGATCAGTGATTAATTAATGTTTGTGGCTGAATCAAATCAAATAGGACCTTAGCCACCCCATTCCCTGCCAGGGGTCCCATAGAGAAACCCCAGAGAAAAAGTTTTCCTCCAGTATCTTAGGTCACCCTGGGCTCTCAAAGGCTGTGTGAGCAGGAAATTAGCTCTAAGTGGTTCTAGCAGGCTAGAAAGGTTTTGGGGATGCTACTCCCCCCATAAGGCTCAAGACCCATTTAGCTAAATATACAGAGAGGCCCAGCACTAGCAAGTTGGCCCCAGATAAATGAATTCTTTGGCCATGGTATGACCCATGAAAAACCTCTATGCCTCTTTATGTATGTGTTTTTGCATTCTGTTTTAGTACCACACATTTATTTAGTAGAACAAATAAACAACAGAAGCTGTTGGGGAATGTGTATATTCCTCAGTCCCTGGGAACTCTGAAGAACTATGTCTGGAGAAGCAGCTTTGCAATTTAAAAGCCCATCATATTCACATTTAGGTTAGCCCCTCTATGGCAACATTAGGTTGGATTCCAGTGATGATTTATCGTTTTAATTGAGACTTTGCTTAGAATTCATTGCCGATAGCCCAAGGGGTTCCACAATGCCTAAAAAGTCCCCGTCCTAGATTGGTCTCATCTAGACTGGGCTCTCCCCCCTTTTCCTGTTCCCATTTCCTCCAACAGGAGATGCTGAATTATAGCAGTAGCAGTTGGTTGCTAAGGAAGGGCCCATCTTCAATCCCACCCCCACACTCCCAACTAATACAAATGGCCCTTGTAGTCTGGGGAGTGTGTCCTGGAGGGCCCTGGCCTTTGTGTTGACTGGTAATAAATCCCTAAATGGAGTCACAAAGAGTCATACACACACCTGGACAACAACAATAAACAACTTGGTGTGACTGCTTTATCACTGCTGGCATCTCTATTTTCTCAGGTGGAAGCCCTACTCTTCTAGATCACCGCGAAGCTGCCTTTTATCACCATTCTGCTTCTACCACCTTCCTGTATCCAATCAATCAGCCATTATTTATTAAGCAAGTACTATATGCCAATATGCCAGGCACTGTTCAAAGTGCTGGAAATAGGAAGGTGAAATGAAATAGTACCCTCAAGGAGTTTACATTCTATCAGGGGGGAGATAGATAGATAGATGATGGCTGGACAGACAGACGGATGGATGGACAGACACATAGATACATTCATAGATACATAAATACATAAGTAGATAACTAGACAGATATAGTTAGATACATGTGCATATACATATGTATTTATTTATATTACATGATGCATATGTACATATCTATAGACACACATATCTTTTTATATGTATTTACAGAAAACAGCACAAAGTTCGAATCTTGCCTCTGTCACCTATTCACTGTGTGACCTTGAAAAACTTATTTAACCTCTATGAGAATAGAAAAGGTTAGACTAAATGATCCTTATAGGTCCCTTTGAACTCTTTAGTCATGCAAAGCTTTGCCCTAAATCCATGACCATTACCCATATGGAAAGTTATAAATACTCTTTCCTTCTTTATAATGCATTATAATTGCAATATCCTTAAATATGTCACATCCTCCCTTCTATCTCCCTCCTACTCCTTTCCAAGATTATAAAGTTATTTAGCATACTTAATTATTTTAACTGCCTCCAGTGTCTTTACAGAAAAGTGCCTCAAGGAAGGAAGATGAGTTCAAATCCAGACTCACTTACTAGCAATGTGTCCAGGGCGAATCATTTAACTGATGTCTGCCTCAGTTTCTTCCTCTGTAAAATGGGGATAATAAGAGCGCCCACCTTCCAGGGTTGTTCTGAGAATCAGATGAATTAATAATTGTGAAGAGCTTAGCACAGTATCTGGCACATAATAAGCACTACATAAATATTAGCCATTATGGTTGTTGTTTTTCTGTTTGAGGGGTTTGGCTTTTTCTTTTTAAGTCTGAGTGTCATCAATATAGCAAGCTCCAAATAGCGAAATTCCTTTCATCAGAGCTAATAAACAATTCTTCCACAACTTTCAGTCTTAAAGAGCTATGTAAACTATGGCAGGAATTGAACCCAGGTCTTCCTGAATGCATTGTTGACTCTTTATCCATTATACCATACAGTCTCTTTATTTGCAAATAATAGGTACTTTAATAAATTATTATCTAGTGAATTAATTTGCTTTCCTATCCAGCTCTTAACCCCAGTCCTAATCATAGAGGGGATTTTGCAGGTAGTTAGTTCCACTACTAAAACTATCCTCTCTCATTAATAGACACCCCAGAACCTGCTCCATTTGCTACTAAGGTTGGACAACAGAAACAGAATTGAACAGTTCCATTGTTGAAGACCCTGAGATAATGATTCCCTTCATAACAGCCACATCGATGTCATCCAATCTGCTAAATTGTCTTTAAGATGCTTTCAGCAATAAGATGCATCCTGATAAAGCTTCAATAGTGTGACTACCTCCCCTCTTTTTCTTTCCTTTTTCTTAAAAAAAATATTCTGGGTTCCTGGGAAGACTTGTAGCAATTGATGCAGAGTGAAGTGAGAAGAACCAAGGGAACAATTTGTATAGTAACAGCAATATTGTGAAGATAAATAATCAGCTTTGAATGACTTTGTAACCCTGATCAACACAATGACCAATCACAATTCCAAAAGATTCATTATGAAATATGCTGCCCACTTCCAGATAGAAAACTGATGGACTCAGAGTGCAGATTGGATGGTCTTTTCCTCTCTTTCTTTCTTTTTTTAAAAATATGGTTAATGCAGAAATTTGTAATTTGTAATGAGTTTTATTTTTCTTGTTTTCTCAATAGGTAAGAAGATTTGGAGTTGAAAATCAATTTGAATTTAGAGGGAAAAATACTCTTTGTTATGCAGGATGGCTTTCAGGAGAAAATGGGGGATGAAGGAGGGGGATTTGAATGAGATAAAAATGAAAGACATCAATAAAAATATTTTAAATCTAATCCACCTGCCAAATAATTGAGCAACTTTAATTATAAAAGAATAATGGGGGGGGCAGCTAGGTGGCACAGTGGGTAGAGCACCAGCCTTGAAATCAGGAGGACCTAAGTTCAAATGTGGTTTCAGGCACTTAACACATTCTAGCTGTGTGATCCTGGGCAAAGTCACTTAACCCCAGCTGCCTCAGGGGGAAAAAAAAGAATAGCAGGATAGCAGAACCATTTCTACCTGAACACCATTTAAAATGGTGAGAAGATAAAATGATGACCATTATTAAGTGACTTTATATAGTCCTATAAAATCTGCAAAGTACTTTACCTACATTGATCTTCACAACAAACCTGAGAGGTGTCTACTTCTTTTATTATCTTCATTTTACAAGTGAGGAAAAGGAGGCTCAGAGAGATTAATCTATTTTCTCAGGGTCACATAACAATCCATAAGAATTAAATACCTACTATGTGGTCCAGCAGATTGTGAACTACTTGAGTACAGGAACTTTTACCATTCTGTGTAACCCCAACGTTTACACAGTGCCTGCTGCATGTTAGGCATTTAATAACTCTTTGTTGACTGACTGACCAATTATGCTAGGGATTGAAGAATCGAGTTCCAAAAAAATGAAACTATCTTCTTCACGGAACTTACAATCGACGAAGGGAAGAGTGGGAACAATACATACAAATATAAGTGCATATAAAGAATGAACTTCCAAAATATGAAATATTATCTGTCTTCATGGAGCTTACATTTTAGGAGGAAAGAGGAGAAACAATATGTACAAATATAAGTGCACCTAAATTATAAAATAAATATAAGGCAATCGTGACTAGCGCACAGGAACAACTGGGACGACAGAGTATTTCCTGGAGAATCTGAATACAGATCTTCCTGGTTCTCCCTCGATTAACTCTATTCACTGTAGCAAGTTGAAATCCTACTACGGACCGAAGAAGAGTGGGATAGAAACTTTCTTGCCTACCTGGAATAACCTAAGAGGTTCTTCCTAATTATTTTCTCTGAAGCCAACTTGACAATAATTAATTAGTTAGTTAGTGAAAGCCCGCCTTAGTTGGTCTTATGCCCTCCCTAGCCAGCTGCCCTATCTGGGGCCAATGGGCAAGGGCCCGGTGGTCCAGCGGAAAGGAATCCTGCGGGGAGCCCTAGCTGGGCCGTCCTGCTCAGTGGCCGACGTTTGTGGCTAGCTCCGGGGACCGCAGCAGTCCGTCGGCACTGGTTCCTCGTTAGCTCTCCCGAGCACCTCCAACACCAGCTAACGAGAACGGATCTGACAGAGGAGGATTACCCACTCGGAGGGAGCTGGAGTGATTGTGTTTACTCCCAAACCTGGCCCTATTTAGTGGGCTGTGTGCATCATTAATCTTCTTCTACAATCCGTTCCCCATCTGCTCCTACTTTTTAATGAACTGCCACTTGTCGCACTCAATAAAATCAGCACTTTGCGAGGATTTCAACGTCAACGGGGAAGAAGAGAACGATTGGGAAACCTCGATGGGAGAAAGCCGGAGGAAAATGAGAGGGAGGGGGAAGTTGAGGGAAGGAAGGCGGTGATAGAGATATCCCCCTTGGATTGGGGAACAATATCTGATCTGCATGGGCAAATGAATCACAACAGGCTTCCGCCTGGCACTCTCAGGCTGCCTTGCCCCCAAGCAAGATACTAATAACCACATCAGACCAGGGCGTCGGCAATTCTTACACTGCACCATGTCAGGCCGGGTTTGATCCGAGCATCCTGCTTTACACAATTATTTTCCCGACCGAGAATACTGCAGGCGGCACAAGGATGGAGTTTTCCAGCTTTGGCTGGCAGCTCTGGGGAGTCATCCGATACCAGGCTATTACCTCCTGATTACTTGACTTGGCAGTCAACCCACTCGGAGCCAGCAAATAAACAACGGGTAGACTGCGTGGGGAAGCTGAGCCTTCCAATCACACTTTTCAATCATGTGTCTCACCAAAAGGTATAATGAGGGTTCCATTTGGAGCTCAGAAGATGGAAAGGCGAAGGATGAGTACGTGGGAAGAGAGTAAGGGAATAAGGGATAACTGAGTTCTTTGCTCTACTATCGAAGCGTCCAGATCGGAGGAACCTTAAAAATCATTGATTTCTGTCTGCCATTTTACACAAGAGAAAACCGAGGACCACAAATGGGAAATCATCACACATCTATTTAGTAGTCTGGAAGTGCACTTAAAAAGAACCTGAATTCAAGGCAGACTTTTGTCTCTGAGGGATAAGACTAAGAATCTGGAACTGGAAGTATTCGAGGGGGTTGGCACAATGGATAGAGCTAGAAGAGTCAGGGAAACCTGAGTTCCAATCCAGCCTCAGATACTTACTAGCTGTGTAACCCCAGGCAAGTCACTTAACGCTGTTTGCCTCAGTTTCCTCCTCTGTAAAATGAGCTGGAGAAGGAAATGGCGAGCCATCCCAGTATCTTTGTCCAGAAAATCCAAACAGTCAGGAAGAGTCAGACACAGATAAACAATAATAACCTACAGTTGGAAGGGGGGAGGGGTGGAGGATAAACCTCATTCCCCTGCAGAAATATTAGTCCAGAGTGGCTCTTTTCAATAGTCAGATGATTCTGGCTATTTTCAATGGTCTTGTGATGAAGAAAGCTACCTGTACCCAGAGAAAGGACTGTGGGGACCGAGTGTGGATCACAATATAATATTTTCCTTTTTTTGTTGGAGTTTGCTTGTATTTTGTTCTTTCTCATTCTTTTACTTTTTGATCTGACTTTTCTTGTGCAGCATAATTGTGGAAATATGTATAGAATTGCACATGTTTAACATATGTTGCATTACTTACCATCTAGGGAGTGAATGGGGGAAAGGAAGGGAGAAAAAAAATTGGACCACAAGGTTTTGCAAGGGTGAATGTTGAAAATTACCTATGCATATGTTTTGAAAACAAAAAAACTTAATTTTAAAAAAGAAAAATATTTGTCCATGTCTCGAAACATATATTAGCTTCAGAGAGCTCACCAGTCTCTCTCTTACTCATACTCTTACCCTCCATAATTCTGGACTTGGCAGCTAGGTCATGCAGTAGATAAAGCATTCAAATCCTACTTTAAACACTTAGTTGTATGACTGTGGGCAAGTTACATAATGACTCTCAGCTTCAGCTTTGTCATTTGTTGAAAGAAGATAATGATAATAACACTAGCCTCACAGGACTTCTCAGGATCAGATGAGATAATATGCAAAATGCTACTTAATACTTTTATTTTGTGTTATTATAATATTATTAGCCTATAACAAATATATACAGTTAGTCCTTTTATATGTGGATCACAGAAATTCACTCAATTGAAAACAAAAAAGACCTCAGTGGCCATCTAATCCAATTCATCCACTAAAAGAAACCTGTTAAAAACCCAATAAGCATCCTTGAAAAAAGAATTCCAGCCAAGCTCCTAGTGTCTTCTACCTCAGTTACCTGGTTTCTTTTAGACTGCTTCCTTATCTCTTTCCAGTTCTGATGCAGTAATGTTAGTATAAGCATGCTCATTCATGAAGTCACAGCACTGACCCCGCGGCCCATTTAAATGGTCTGAGGGGATCAGAAATGACAACTTGGATTTGAAACTGAAAGGGACCACATTATTTAGTCCAAGGCCCCATTGTACAGGTGAGAAAACAGAGGCCCAAAAAAGGAATAAGACTTGCTTAAGGTCACGCAGATTGTAGCAAGGATTCATTCTCAATTCTTCTGGTACCAAATCCAGAATTCTTTCTATCACTATGTCCTCTCCTTAATGAAACTCTTTTTCTCCCAGTCCAACTCCTTGCTCTGTAGATCATAGATTCCTGTTGTCCTAACTCCCTGCATCCTCATCAACCCAGGAAGACTCTCTCTTTTCTTCCCTTCTCTTTGGCTGCCATAGGACTCTGACCAAAGACTTGTCTATCCATCCAGACACCTGTGATGCCTATGGGGAGGCAGGACCACAGCTGCTGCTGTGCTCTCCAGAGAGAGAGTCAGCCCTCCTTGCCAACCCCTACAGCTCTGGGGCTTACTGTCTGTCTCCATTTTCAAGGGCTCCAGCTGGGATGGTTTTGATCAGCTGTCAAATGGACTTTCCCCAATGGGGGCCTGATGGAGCTCCAGGGAGGCTCCAAAGCTGTGCTCAGCAGCTGCCGGCAAGGTCCCCAGCCCTGCCATTCTGCTTGAATGATTCTCTACTCAGGATAGTTGGATCTCTTCAGAGTCTAACCCAATACTGATTAAGATGGAGGAAGGGGTCAGGAATAGCCTAATAAAGAAGGGTTGTTTGGGGAACAGAGAAAAGGGATCTGGGGGTGGAGAAGGGTATCAGGAGGCAGAGAATAAGGGCTAGAAAATTTCTCTAAATTTTGATGATAAATGAATTGCTTCAAGACTTCAGAGAATCAGGATTTCATAGAAATAGATTGCAATCCACTCTGCCAAAGCAAAGTCTTTGAGAGTTGTTGCAGTTTTTTTTAAGTCAGTCAATAAACATTTATTAACCACTAACTATATGCCAGACACTGCTAACTACTGAAGAAAAAACAAAATCCCTGGCCTCAAGGAGCTCACAATATATGGGGAGAAGTCAGCAGACAAAAGGCTGCATGGAAAAGTACCTCATGTGTGAACATGATAGTACAGTCAGAAAAGTAGCAGAGTAGTACAGCCAGGTGAGAAATGAGCTGAGCTCCTTCCTTAACTGGAGATTTTGGAGTTTGTGGCCCCACCCTCCAATCAGTAGGGCAGAGGGTGAAGTACCAAGGCTCATGGGAGCTTGCAGGATCATAGTTTTCCCAATAATGAGCTCCCTAGGGTATGGTGGAGAAGTCAGAGAAATTCCAGGCTAGTATAGCCAGGTGAGAAATAAGGAAATGTCTGATCTGAGCTGCCTCTAAATCAACTTTTGTGTCTTGCCTTCTGGTGAGAGCATGAGCTACTGCTCCATTCTCTTCAGAGGAGGAGGCCATGGGATCGTGGGATTCTAGATCTAGGGATGGAAGGCATCTTAAAAGCCATTCAGTTAATTTTATGGATTATAACATTAATGATACAACCCATTTATAATTACACATGATACAACTCACTTTATAGATGAAAGAACTTCAGTAGATAGACACATAGTTCTCTACAAGGTCCATGTTCAACACTTATCCAATTTGGCACAACTAGGCTGGTTTAGCTTAGTCAGCCCAGCCTGGGAAATGTCAGGCAACTAGAGATGACTTTAATAAAGAATAAATGGATGAATCAATGATAATATAATTTACTACCATCTTCTCACCTTCTAATTACCTGTAGTCATAAGGCAGAACAGCAAATCAAATTCTGACAGGGTAAATGAGGAAAATCCCTGATTTTCCATAAAGGGACATGAATGTTGGCCCCATGTGAGAGAGTCTTTGCCCTTTGCTGGGAGGACACACAGAACTCCTGACTGGATGTCACTGACTAAAATCTGTCTCAAAAATGACTGGTGACTAAGAGCCAGGGCAAGTGGGCTGCACAAAAGTGAATAATATAAAACAATCACTTTGGCAGCATATTGACCTTTCTCCCTAATGATATTTTACTTGGAAAGATGATCACCTCATTTCACACAAAAAGTGGACAAAGAAAGGAGGCAATCCCAGAGAGAACTAGGTTTGGAGAACAAAATGAGGGTATAGAGTGAAGAAAAAGGAAGATTTTGATTTAGGGATTGGTTTAATTTAAAATATGCCACAGATGAAAAACAGCAAGATAAGCTATTTTTTACTTTTTTTTGAGACAACTGAGTTAAATGACCTGTCCAGGGTCACACAGCTATTAAGGATCTGAAGCAGAATTTGAATTCAAGTCCTCCTGACTCCAGTGCCAACACTATTCACGGTGCCACTCAGTTGACCCAGCAGCAGGACATATGGGATAAAAGGTTGATCTTGGAAGATCAGGAAGACCTGAGTTCAAATCCTGTGTTGGATATATTGACTGTGTAACTCTCAACACTAAATTATTTAACCTCTTGGCATCCTTCAGACAACTCTCTAAAACTATAGGTTACCAATCAGTTGCTCATCTTCATGGGTGGAATGAGTTTTCACAAATCTAAAGAAATAACATATCTTAACCTTTGTCCCACCACCAATGACACCACAGGTAACAAACTAAGTGGGTAATCTATTTGTGCAAAATAAAAAAATTGTAAATAAATGAAGAGCTCCATAAATACCACTCATCCCAGAGGCAAAATCATAGTCAAATTCTTAAATATTAACTAAATTCTTTGTCTTTATCTCTCCATCACTTGTTATCACCAGACTTCTAGTTATCTCTCCTCAAAATTTTAGAGTCCTTTTTCCCTTTCCTTTGTTCCTTTTCTTCTCCAGCTCATTTTACAGATGAGGACACTGAGACAGATGGCATATCCAGGATTACACATCTAGTAAGAGTCTGAGGCTGGATTAGAACCCAAAAACATTAGTCTTTCTGACTCTATGCCCAATACTCTAACCATTGCATTACCTAGCTATCCACCCCAATTTCCCTTTTCCCATTCCTTTGTAACCTTGAGTAAATCAGTCACTTAGTTCTGTTAATCTTTTCCCCCCACAAGTTTTAGATTTAACCTATTCTTTTCACTTCCACTGACATATTAATTTCAAAAGATAACAATTTCAGAGCTAGAAAAAATCTTCTACTCTAATGCCTTTATTCTAAGAGCAATAGATTGAGAGTCAGTGGATCTGGGTTCAAATACTACCTTTGCCACTTACTATCTGTGTAAGCCTAGGCAAATCACTTAACCTGTCTGGGCCACAGTGTCCTCAACTATAGAACATGGACTAGGTGTCCTCTAACTAAAATACCTTTCAACTCTAAAGCTGTTAACACCAGAATCAGAGCTAAAATCCAGGGTTTCTTGATTCTATTCAGTTTTTCTTTATGTTTTACTTCTGTTGTTCTAATGGGCTTATCTGCCTTCAACTTCTTCTTCCTTTCCTGTTCTCAAAACATTCTACATAACCTGCCAAAATTAATATTCCAAAAGCACAGCTGTGATCATGTCACTCTCCAGCTCAATAACTTATAATGGTTCCCTACTGTATATTGGCTTCAAACAAGCTCATTCTGGCATTCAAAGCCCTCCATAGTATGAGTCCAACTTACATACTTCTCTGATTCTTATGATTATGTTTGTCTTACTGCCAAACTAATCTGTATAGACATCCAAAATGTTAGAGTGAGAAGGAACCTTAAAGATGATCAGGAAGACCTGAGTTGAACTCCTGTCCCAGGAGGTAATGTGATACAGTAAAAAGAGAACACTTTCAGAACTACAGAGAACAGGTTCTAAGCTCAGAAGACCTGGACTCAAACCCCATCTTGGATACTTAGTGGGACCTTGGACAAGTCCCTCTTCACAAATGTGCAAAAACAAATTATAAGAACTTCCATTATAGTCAAGTAATTGAGACTCCCAGAGGTTCCTTAAGATCACAAAGCTTCAACAAGCAGGCTGACTTCAGAAAAGTCTGAAAAAACTAACATGAAACTGATGCAAAGTGAAGTGAGCAGAACCAAGAAAACATTATACACAGTAACAAGATTATGTGATCATCAATTGTGATTGGCGTGGCTCTTTGCAACAATGAAGTGATTCAGGCCAGTTCCAATAGACTTGTGACACAAAGTATATCTGCATCCAGAGAGATGAATGTTAATCAAAGCAGAGTATTTTTGATAGTTGTTATTGTTTGTTTGCTTGGGGTTTTTTCCTTTCTTGGGTTTTCTTTTCTTCCTTTTGATTTGATTTTTCTTGCATGGAATGATGAATATGGAAATATGTTTAAAAGAATGGCACATGTTTAACCTAAATCATGTTGCTTGCTGTATAGGGGAGGAGGGGGAAGAGAGGGAGAAAAATTTGAAACACAAGGTTTTGCAAAGGTGTATGTTGAAAACTATCTTTACATGTATATGAAAAAATAAAATGCTATTAAAAAAAGAAAAGATCACATAGCTACAGAATGGCAAAGCTGGGACACCTTAAATAGAACTTTTAATCATCTATGGTCTACTGCATCGCATCTAAATTCTTCTGCTTTATTTTCATGACCCTCTAGAGACTGATGGCATCCTACATTCCATATTGTTTCCCACGCTTTCTCAACCCATGGGATCTTCTCTAGCCAAGCAAATCTCTAGCACATGTTTATTTCCCACCTCCAGTCCTTTGTTTAAAATGCCCTGACCCCTTCCTCTCATCCCTCTCATCCTCATAGAGCCATCTCTGGCTCAGTTCCTCCATCATGTCCTCCTGAGAGCTCTGGCCCACGCTGACCTCTCTCTTTCCCAAACATTCCCCGCCTCACACATCTCCCTAGTAGTTCTACCAGTCCAATAAGTCAGGGGAATTTGGGCTTGTGAAAGAGATCCAGGGCTGTATTTTTAATTTGTAATAGAGGTCTCTTATTTGGAAACTTCCTACATTCGCTATAAGTCTGATCCTAAGAAAGTAACTAAGACTGGTCCTCCTTTTGCTGCTCCCTAAAACAATAGCTTCCTCTGCAATAGCCTCTTAAAATCTACACTTCATATAGACTCTTTCACTTGCTGCCTTCAAGGATGTTGTGAGGGAGGTTCTGTTATTAACACTTTTCTTTTACAAACCAGGAAACAGAAATGCAAAGAGTTTTTATGTCTTGCCCAAGGTCAGTCAGTCGATCAATCAACAAGCATTTAATGCGTGTTTATCACTGGTAGTTCATCATTAGAATGAATAACAAATCCCCTAAAGTAGTCACATTATTTGAATTCATCGAGTTTCCATTGGACTACATTTTACATAACTATAATTTTTATAGTATGAATCAAATGAGATAATATTTGTAAAGCATTTAGCACAGTGCCTGGCACATATAAAAATGCTAGCTATTATTATTGTTGTTATTTGAATATCTGTGACCACTTCAAAGGGATTCCCTGTTCCCATTAAACAAGATCTGGTTGAATGTGCTAGACTGTGCTGAGTCCTGGGACCCCACAAGCAAAGAAAATGCCCTTAAATTATTGTTGTTCATCCTTCCTTTTGGAAGAGGACCAATGACATCAGCAGGATGATGGCTCGACTTGCAAGTGAATGGGATTGGAGTGAAGTCCAGCTATGCAAGACTTCATCTTGCCTCCCTCTCATCATCCTCATCAGCCTCCCTCTCTCCTTCAGAGCCATTGGATCTCACAGGCAAGATGTAGGGCCACTGACCCACATACAGTGATTAAAGGCTGGGTTAAAATTGAGGCAAAAGATGGCCTACTCTGACTTCACAAAAGACTCTATCTGGAAGGGGACAACCTTCAAATAAACCCTGGAAGCAAGATTTGAATAAAAGTCTTGCTGACAAGAACAGCAATCTTAGCTCTTTCTATTGTAGACCAAGAGCCTTGAGGGCTGTGAGTTCTAAGATAGTGGAGCTTAAAGTATCCCATTTTGCACTTGGGCTTAGCATAGAGCTTGGTCCTTAATAAAATCATAATGCCTGTTTCTTACTAAATGATTGCTGGCTACGTTATGTATATATCTGTGTTCCCAATTACTTACAACATAATATACTTCAGCCCTTAAAGGCTCTGTGAGTTCATCGATGTGTGTATTCCCTTCACTCACACATCATAACTGCCCTTTGTATAATATAGGAGTTAATGAGTTTCTGTGGATAAAAAATTCTAGCATCTAGTTGACTTACATTTTTGGTGTAAGACTCTGGGAGGTTAGACAGGCTGAGAGATCTACAGCCTGTTCCTAGGCTTGTGCTCCAAAGCCCTTCGGGCTTTGTAGGACCTGTTAGAGCTGCATTTCTGGTGAGTAGTCTTTATGAACCCAGTATCTCCTCCATGCCAGACTGAAGCCCTGGAGGAGGACTTTAGTGGAGGAGACATAGAGAAGGCCTCAATAAATCCTTGCCGAATTGAATTAAATTGAATTGAATTGGAGCCAGCAGCACAGTGGTGGTCATACCACTGACTTCCCTAGCAAGGTTGCAGGGGGAAAGGCTGTGGAGATGGGCAGCTATTAGCTAGCAGTGCACACATTCCCCCCCTTTCCTCTTGGCTGGTCTGATTCCCCAGACTCAACCCCAAAACATTGCTCTGAATTTCCCTCTGGTGAGCTGATTCATCCCTCAGCTAAAGGAAAAGGAATCCAAAATATTGTCCCCATTTGTTTGGGCCTTGGATGGTTAAGCACAATCAATTTGGAGTCCCTCTCCTCCTCACCACACTCACTGCCCCCCCCAACACACACACACACACACACACACACACACACACACACACACACTTTCTGCCTGCCTGTTTGCTCAGTATTTGAAGCTCCTGTGACATCTGCTGGAGAGATCTGGATTTGACCAGGGGCGAATGGTCCTCCTGACCCACGGGAAAATATTACCCAGGGACAATACCCAGGCTATGTGCCCAGAAAAAAATGCCAATCCAGGAACAGTCGGGGCTACATCTTGGCAATATCCTCTGAGTCCAGGTGTCTAAGTTGTTGATTCAACACAAAAAATTGTGCTGGCTCATAATAATCTTGGTATGATTAATTGAACGATGAAAGCATGCAGTCCCCACCCCAATCCCTGCTTCTTTCTATCTGTAGTGTTCCTCTTTCCCTAATCCCTCAATTCTAAGTATTTCTTGGAGGTTGAGTCAGACCAGCCTAACCTAAAAATAATTAAGTAGATGGATGGATAGATAGATGGGTAGATAGATAGATAGATGAATAAATTCACTGGGTTCTGCTCAGACCGCATAGAGCATATATAGCAGAGGCTGAATGCTGAAGGAAATCGGACAATAGTTAACTACTTGTCTGGAAAACATTAACTGCTCAGTATGGGCAAGGACTTACTTGGGAAGTTAATAGGTTCACATCTACTCTCACCATAAAGAGATAGTAGATAGGACACTGAACTTGAAATCAGGAAAATATAAGTTCAAATCTCAGCTTTCCTTTGGGTATCTTATAAGTTTTGTTTTTGTGAGGATCAAATGGAATGATAGACACAAAGGGCTTTGAAAACTTTAAGGCGGCATATAAATGTTACCTATTTTGCATGTACAGATTGCATGTACCAACACATAATATATACTACATATATCCCCATATATAGATGCCAAACATGTATGTATTCAAGAGTGTGCCAAGCATGTTCCACATATAGATACACTAAAAATATATATACCATCCCCAAGTGACATAGCTAGTAAGTATCTGAAGTCAGATTTGAACTCAACATAATTGTTTTCCTTTATAATTTTATTTATTTTATTTTAAATTCTGAGAAAGGATTCCTTAAATTGTCAAAAGGGTCCATGATACTTAAAAAGTTATGAACCCTTGGCTTACATGATCTCTGAAGACTTTCCAGGATAGACATTCTATGATTCTACAGAAAGACAGAAACAGTGAGAAATAGATCAAAACCCATAAAGATAAAGGACATAGAAAAAAACAGAGAAGAAAAAAAATTAACCAACATTTATTAAGCACCTATGAGCCAGGCACTATGCTAAGTACTTTACAATTATTATTTAATTTGGTCCTCGTAATAGTCCTGGAAGAAAGGTGCTATTATTATGCCCATTTCACAATTGAGGAAACTGAGGCAAAGATTGAGTAAGTGTCTGAGTCCAGATTTTCCTGACTCAACATCCAACACTTTATGCAATGGGCAACCTAGAGGAATGAAAGGAAAGAGGAAGGGAGGAAAGAGAGGGGGAAGGAAGAAAGAAGGGAGGGAGGGAGAGACAGAGACAGAGACAGAGGCAGAGAGACACAGAAAAACACAGAGGGGGGGACAGAGAGACAGAGACAGAAAGATTGGAGAGGAGAGGGGAGGGAGAAGAAGAGAGGGAAAGAGGAAAAAAGACAGAGAGAGAACAAGAGAGAGGGAGAAAAAAAGAAGAGAAGATAGAAAGAGGGAGGGAGAGAGAACAAGAGCAAAGGGGAGAAAGAGAGACAGAGAGGGGGGAGGGAGGGAGGAAGAAAAATAGAGGGAGAGAGGGAGAAAGGGGAAAAGAAAGAGGAAAAGGAGAATAGGAAGAAGGGAAAGAGGAGAGGGAGGGGGGAAAGAAAGAGGAGAGGGTAGAGGGGGGGAAAGAGGGAGGGAAAGAGGGAGAAAGAAAAAGGAAAGGGAGAGGGGAAGAAGAGAGAGGGGAAGAAAGGGAAAGAGGGAAGGTAAGAAAGAAAAATAATGAGGAAAGGGAGGGAAAGAGGAAGAAAGAAAGAGGAGAAGGTGGAGAGAGGGAGGGAAGGAGAGTGAAAGTGAGAGGGAGGGAAGGAGAGAGGTTGAGAAAGAGAGAGAGAGAGGGAGGGAGGGAGGTTGGGAAAGAGAGAGAGGGAGGGAGAGAGGGAGAGGGAGAAAAAAGAAGAGAGGGAGAAAAAGACAAACAGAGACAGACAAAGGGGGAGAGAAGGAGAAAGAAGAAGAGAGGGGGAGAGGAGAGGGGAAGGGAGAGAGGGGGAGAGAGAGAGA
Organism: Sarcophilus harrisii; assembly: GCF_902635505.1. Taxonomy (NCBI): domain Eukaryota; kingdom Metazoa; phylum Chordata; class Mammalia; order Dasyuromorphia; family Dasyuridae; genus Sarcophilus; species Sarcophilus harrisii. The sequence goes on from NC_045428.1 coordinate 494,411,514, forward strand.
CAGACAGAGACAGAGAGAGAGACAGAGAGACACAGAGAGAGACAGAGACACAGAGAGAGAGGAGATGAAAGATAAATGGAGGGGATGACAAAGAAATAGAGACTTAGAAAAAAAGTTGCTTAGATCCCTAAGCCTGGACAGGAAGCAGAGTTGTCCCTTTCTCATCTACTTTCTCTCATGTTCATTATTTTAAGGTTATTCATGATCAAACACTTTGGTGTTAATGTGGATCTAATGTATAAATCCATACGGGTCCCACAGTCATTTAGCATTAATTAAATGAGGCCATTATAAGGCTGAGATTCCACTGGGTTTATTACACTTAGCAATTAATGGCTGGAACTAGCCTTGCCATTGTACTCCCGCTCCCACATCCCAGACTTACTGGGAGGGGTAGCCCCAAAATGGACAAAGCAGGGTGCACCAGGGAGGACTCTGATGTCAGGAGCAAAGGGAGGATTGCAGAGGTAGATGACTAAAGTAGTGTCCAGCCTTTGAGGAGTGAAGAGAAGCCAGACATCATAGATCTCATACAAATCCATTACACGGTGATATCTGGCATAGAAAGGAGGGTCTGTGGGCTGCAGGGGGAGGGGAGGAACGCTTTCAGGAGAAAGGGAATTTAGAACTGAGTCCTAAAAGATGGGAAGAATTCGGATTGAGGAGGGGGGTGGAGTAGAAGGCAAACACTTAGAACAATGGCATTAAATGTAGAGCTGGATACAGGCAAAACCTCAAGGAATAAAATCTGTAGTGCCCGGGGCTTTAATCAAAGGTTCTTTGTTAATCTTACAAAAAATAATAAGACAACATTATGTACAGTCATAATATATTTAATAAATATCTGAAAAATCTGTGTTATCTGGCTTGTGGGGAAATGTATAAAAACCGTCTGCTAAGACACTGACAGCCCCTTGTCCATGGCTTAGTGGGGAGCTGCCTGAAGCATGTATGTCTTAAGTGACTTATCCCTGGTCTGAACCAAGGCGTCCCTAAATCTAGATCCAGCACCCTAACCACTCCACCGTATTATCTTGATACATTACATATACACAACATTCCTTGAAGACCTATATAATCTTTACTTTCAATGCACTTTTGCGCATACAGTGCCCAATTTTATCTTCACAGGACAGAGGCAGCTAGACGGCAAAGCTCTGGACTTAAAGCTCTGTGACCCTGGACAAGTCCTTTAACAAGTCTCATCTTTAAAGTGAGAATAATAATAGCACCTACCTCACAGAGCTGTTGTGAGGATCAAATGAGATATTTGTAAAGCGCTTGGAACTGGTAGGACACATTACACATAAGATTGTTATCTTAGATTTAATCTAATTTTGTCCTGTAGGTCAAGAATCAGGGAAATAGAAATTCAGAGAACTTAATTGGCTTGCCCCTGGTCAATGGGTCAGTCAGCAAGCAAGGAAGGAAAGGTATTCATAATTCTGTTTGTTGAAGCGACTTGCCTATAAAGGTGAGGTGGAGGGATCCCAAGAGGCCTTCATGTTTACTCATAACCTTGATGCTGTCTGTCAGTTTGGGTGACTGGGATGAAATGGAAAGCCACCTTTATCTCAATGTTGTCAGACTGCTCGTGGTACATACTAGAAATCAGATCTTTCTCACCCTGAGGCTAGGACTCTACTACCTAGAGGTGTCAAACTCATAGCACACCCAGGCAGAGGGAGTTTATTGCCAAGTGAAGAACCAGATGAAAATGCAATTGTGAAATGTTTAACAAGACAAATAAGTATACAACCTAGATGGTGTTGATTTGTAGTTTTCTAACTTAATATGTGGCTTGAATTTATACCATCATTTTCTTGTATAAGTATATACCTCCAAGATACAAGGTAAATAGAAAACTATCAATTGAGGGAACTGAGAGAGACTTCATGTGGAAAGAATAGTTTTGAAGGAAATAAGGAATGCTAAAGAGGGAGTGCATGGAGAGTAGCTAGTACAAATGCATGGTGATGAGAAATGGAGTGCTGTGTTTGACAAACTACAAGAATATCCAAAATATTGAAAACTGAGTTAAGACAGAACAAGGATAGAGAAAAATTCACAGATTCATGGAGTTACAGAACCATAATGTACTCAGAGGTCCTTTGGCCCAATCCCTATATCTGCAGCATCTTTTTTTACAATATCCCCAATATTTTGGCCTTCTAGACTCTGCTAAAAGGCTTTTAGTTACAAGAAATGTGTGATCCCCTTCTGCTTTCTAGATAAATCTAATTGTAAGTATTTTCTCACAGGAAGCCCAACTCTTCCTGAAAATACTACCCATTGTTCCTCATTATTCTGCCAGCACGAATAGGAGTAAATTGAATTTCCTTTTTGCATCACAGTCCTTCAGATATTTAGAGATGTTAAAGGTTTTCATGTTGACTTGAGTCTGCCCTTCTCCTAGGTAAACATACATAGTTCTTTCAGTGGATCTTTGTACAGTCTCTGCCATCTTATTAATTCAAATGAATAAGTGTTATTAATAGTTTTGTTTATGTAAATGTTGCCTCTCCCAATTAAAATGTTAGGGCTCATTCTCCAATCAATAAACGGTCAAAAGATATGAATAGACAATTTTCAGATGAATAAATTAAAACCATTTCTAGTCATATAAAAATGCTCTAAATCACTATTGGTCAAAGAAATGCAAATTAGGACAACTCTGAGGTCCCACTACACACTTCTCAAATTGGCTAAGATGACAGGAAAAGTTAATGATGAATGTTGGAGGGATTATGGGAAAACTGGGTCACTAATACATTGTTGGTGGAGTTGTGAACTGATTTAACCACTTTGGAGAGCATTTTGGAACTATGCCCAAAGGGCTATCAAACCGTGCATACCCTTTGATCCAGCAGTCTCACTACTGGGTCTGTATCCCAAAGAGATCATGAAAAAGGGAAAAGGACCCATATGTGCAAAAATGTTTGTGGCAGCCCTCTTTGTAGAGGCCAGAAACCGGAACCTGAGTGGATGCTCATCAATTAGGGAATGGCTGAATAAATTGTGGTATATGAATGTTATGGAATATTATTGTTCTGTAAGAAATGATCAGCAGGACGATTTCAGAGAAGCCTGGAGAGACTTACAGGAACTGATACTAAGTGAAATGAGCAGAACCAGGAAATCATTGTACACGGCAACAACAAGATTATACAATGATCAGATCTGATCTTTTCAACAATGAGGCGACTCACTTTTTTTTTTCAATGGATTTGTGAGGAAAGAGCCATCTGTAGCCAGAGAGAGGATTGTGGGAACTGCCTATGGATCACAAGAAGTATTTTCACTTTTTATTGTTGTTTGCTTGCATTTTATTTTCTTTCTCATTTTTTTCCCTTTTCATCTGATTTTTTGTATAGCATGATAATAGTGGAAATATATAAAGAAGAATTGCACATATTTAACATATATTGGATTACTTGCTGTCTGGGAAATGGGGTGGGAGAAGGGAGAGAGAAAAAAAATGGAAGATAAGGTTTTGCAGGGGTCAATGCTGAAAACTGTCTATGCATATATTTTGAAAATAAAAAGCTGTTTTTGCCCCTCTGGGATAGCTAGGTGGCACAGTGCATAGATCATCAGCCCTGAAGTCAGGAGGACCTGAGTTCAAATCTGACTTCAAACACTTACTTCTTCCTAGCTATGTGACCCTAGGCAAGTCACTTAACCTCAATTGCCTCAGAAAAAAAAAAGGAAAAAAATGTTGGGCCTCTTAGAAAGTAAGGATTGTTTCCTTCACTGTGCAAAGCACTAAAGATGCAAAGACAAAAATGAAACAGTCCCTACTTTCAAAGAGCTTACGGTCTGCCCTCCAGAACAAAGAACAAATATCCCCTGAAAGGAAGCATTTGACAAAGCTACAGTCAGTTCCAAAAGCACAGAAAGGTACCCAGACTCACCTGGAAGAAACCTTAGAAGCCACTTAATCCTACCCTTTCATCCCACAGGTGAGGATGCTGGGGCCCTAAAGAGCTAAAGTGACCTTAAGGCCACCCAGCTCAAAAGTGGCAGGATGGGGATTAGAAGTCAGTCTCCTGACTCCAAGCTGGGCTTTTCTACCAATTGCTTATGATTCTGCGGTTATGTGAATTAGGATCAGATTCTGTGAATCAGAAGGAGGCCTTCCATGGTCCTAAAGTTTATAGTTTGGAGGACATATATTAGATAATACAATATTGTGACATATCATAAGTTATGTACCTATTTTGAATTCAGTATCTCATATTATGATATAACTTCTACTCTCCTATTTTAGGGACAGTACCTGGCACAAGCCAGACCTGACATCAGTAAAACTCAATTTCCTGAGTTCAAATCCAGCCTCAGACATTTAATAGCTCTGCTACCCTGGGCAAGGCACTTAATCCTGTCTGCCTCAGTTTCTCATCTGTAAAATAAGCTGGAAAGGAAATAGCGAACTACTCCAGTATATCTGCCAGAAAAACCCCAAATGGGGTCCCCAAGGTTGGACATGACCCACTCTCCTATTCATCAAGCCCCAGTATGATGATCATAGTCCTATTGATCGTACCCCAAAATCATAACCAGGGCCACAGCCCCAAGGTGTGGTACCTGACAAGGCATTATCATGTGTGATGTTCCAGGGGACCCACACAACAATTGCATGCATAGGGAGACATACGAAGTTGCTGCCAGCTAAAATACAGTGTGAAACATGACTCACAAATGGAATAAAAGGGACTTAAGGTCTAGTTTTCTAATTCCAAGATCATCCAGGATTCTTTTCAAAATACCATTATGGTTATCCTTCAGACTGTAATAATAGCAACTGACATTCATAAACCATTTCTGTTCATTCTCAGTTGATTAATGCCACAAAACTATGGGATAGGTATTACAGATGTTGTTATCCATTTTGCAGAGAGTCAGAATTTTGTTCAAGGTCATAAAGCTAGAAAGTATCAGAGCAAGGATTTGAACCTTGTTCTTCTGGAGTATTCGCTGAGCCACGCTCCTGCTGGGACAAGAAAGCCCAAGGAAAGGAAGTGGAGGGAGTGGTCGGGCCGGCCCTAAGAGAGGAAGTGGAGAAGGGAGATGTGTCTGTGTGCAGGGTAATGACTGATCTCCTAGGCGTCCCCCCCAAATCTTCTGAAAACCCATAAAGCCGTCTGATTCCCTGCCCCCACCCACCCAGCGCCACATCCAGTGGCCACTTAAAATGCAATGGCATGGCACAAGTCAGCTGTCACTTAGGCACTTACAAGCAGAACCGCGGAAAAACCAAACCACTGTTATTACACTTAATAACCAGTTTCCACATCATCAACTCATTGGAGGCTGACAGGAGCTGTTAGGGTGTCAGCTCGCCTGGTCTAACAAGTCAGCACCACCGAGCTGGGGGTGGGGCGGGGGAGCCACCGGCCTGTTATTCTGCTCTCCCACCTGCACCCTGGCAGAGATCTGTCCAAGGACAGCCCAGTCCTGCCTGCCCGCCCCAGGACCCTCAGACTGACCCATGGAGCCCAGTGGGGAAGAAGAGTTAATGAAAGCAAGACAGCAGTGGGGAAGGGGGACGGACTTCAAGACCCCGGAGGGAAAAGGGCAAGAGCTTGGAAGTCAACCAGTAGAAGATTAGAGTCTGTGGGGGAGAAGGGCAGGGATGGGGATCACGAAGAACAGACTGGTGTAACTGGGGAAGAAGGGGCAGGGGTCGAGTCATAGAGGCAAACGGAGCTAGGACAAGGACTCCAGGATCAGGAGGGCAGGAGATGGTCACTGGGAGAAGGATTTAGAAGTCAAAGGGGACAGAGGAATAGAGATTCCTAGGGAGGGGCAGATGGAAAACAGCCGTTCTGGGCTCTGTCTTCTGATCTCAAGGGAGGGCAGCACATTTTCCCTTCAAGAAAGAGGTGAGGGACTGGGTTTCAGAGAACAAAGGGGAGGCAGGCTGGAGCACTGTCCCTCCAGAGAAGGGCGAAGACCCCCACCCCAGGGGGAAGCAGCTTTCCTTCCCCCAGGTCAGGCCCAGAAGAAAAGCCTCATTGTCCTCAAAGCCTCAGCTCAAGGGGCTGTCTACACCAGTCGCACTCGGAAAACAGAGGGGGTATCCCCGCAGTTCCCCCGAAAGCCTCATCCCCACTCCATCAGCAGGCCTCTCTCCCAGGTCAGGCCACACTCTGCTGGGGCTGACTCAGTGCTGTGCTGCCATCTTTTGACCGCTTGCTGCATTAGAGTCACTCCTCGGAGAGATAGGAATTGTGGTTTTCTGAGTGGGAGAAAGACCCTGCCTTCCATAAGCTGACAGAGAACAGGTGCTATTCACTTAAAAGCCATAACTCCCCCTGCCCCAGCCTCCAATCCTGGACTCTGACTAGTGTGGGACCTCACTGGGGCTAGAGCTTTGTGGCAAAGTCCTCAGTCATAAAATCCAGATTATGGGTTAGATGGCTACCAGCTGGGTCATCCTTAGAAGGTTACTTACTATGGCTGAACCTCGGTTTTCTCAGCTGTTATTCAAAGTGCTCTAGAAATAGGAGTTGTTATTCTTCTCAACCCAGGTAGAATTTCATCATCCCTTAAGGAGTCCAATTGTATCTCTCTTATTCCAAGGCACTAGAAAGAAAAGATACTTCCCTATGAAGGACCGTCTGTTGTTTCCCAAACCACAGCCAGGAAGTCATTTCTGACCCTGGGTTCCTATGTCTAGAGATATATGATCGAGCAAAAAGTCCTAGAATTTAAAAGCTGGAAGATACTTGTATTCAAATCTTTCCTCTGATGCTCATCAGCTGTGTGATCACTGGCAAATCGGTTATTACCTCTGAACCTCAGTTTCTTCATCTGTAAAATGGGAAACGTTGCTCTGGTATCAATATACAGCATCTATCCTGTGAAATAGCATAGGAGATAGATAATGTGTGCAAAACACTGAGCAAAACTTAAAGTTTGATAAAACTGGTACTTAAATGCCTACTCATTAGTGTAGCCTAGATCCCACTCACCGGAGGTATCCCTAACCAAGAGCTTCTTCTTCCTCACTTCCCCAGGATTTCCCCACTGTCCCTCCCCTCTGATTGGTGGGCTTGAGGGCAGAGATATAGAAAACTTAGACTTCTCCAGCTAACCAACTTCATTTCTCATTAGCTGGTTCCCTCCCCTTTCACTCCTCCCCTTTTTCTCTTGTGTATTATCTTCTTCCATTAGGTTGTAAGCCCTTTGAGGGCCTGAGCTGTCTTTTTTATCATTATTATTTAGCATATTATTATTAGCATAGTGTATGGCAATTCTCTACTTGACTGTTGACTGTGAGCTCATACATATATGGTAAAAAGCACCTTTGTGGACTCTAATCATCAGAACTCAAGAAAAAAAGTAGCTCTGTCCATTTTACAGATAAGGAAATTGAGATTGAAGGAGGTGAAAGTGTTTTGCTCAGGATTTTAACCTGGGTCTGACTCCAAACCCCAGACTTCTTCTAAGACAACATTTCATATGGAATAAGTAACAGAAGGACTCCACAAGGTAGCCTCTACAGTATCTGGCATAAAAGCCTTAATCATTTGGCCTAATCTACATGTACTTACCAAGTGTTAAGGAGAAGGAGAAGCAAATTTGAGATTAGAGAGAGGTTGAGGAGCTTCAGGAAACTTAGAATTTCTTTTTTGAAAGGGAGGATGACCATAAACAATTGGAAAGAAGGGCAAGTCACTGGAATAGGTACAGGAGGCAGGAATGAACAAATCTCATGAGGGAGGCATGAGGAAAATTAGCTGGAGGGGAAAAGGAGATGCGATGAATGGGTGAGATAGGGAGAGGAAGGGCAGTGAATACCCGGTGGAGATGTTGGGATTTCATGTGACAGAGAATGTTATTTGCTGTTCAGTCATTTTTCACTCATGTCTGACGACACTCTATGACCCTATTTGCGGTTGCCTTGGCAGAGATACTAGAGTGGTTTGCCATTTTCTTCTCCAGCTCATTTTACAGGTGAGGAAACTGAGGTAAATAGGGCCACCTGACTTGCCCAGAGTCACACAACTAATGCCTGAGGCCATTTTTAAACTTAGGTCTTTCTGCTTCCAGACCTGGATGCTCTATTTGTAGCTTCACCTGGCTCGCATATGTGACAAAGAATAGAGATCCCCAGAAGGGTAGCTTTGCAATATCTTTCATATCTATCCATTCCCTTCCATTCTCATTACCCCCATCCTAGGCAGTCATCATCTCACCCTTGGGCTATTATAACAGCCTCCAGTATGGCTTTATTCCCTCTCTTCTCATCTTTTAAACCAATGCCATTAGATACAAATAATCTTCCTAATGATGGTAATTCTGGAATGACATGGTGTGTAAATTTTCTGCATTGAGATGTAATTAATTTACAGAGAGAGTATACATGGTTTATTCAAGTCATTTCCCTGCCCCCAAACCCCGCCTCCACACAGTTTCCTATTGCCTGCAGAATAAAACTCAAACTTCTTATTCTGGCATTCCAGGCCCTAGACAATCTGACATCAACAACCTTTCTAACCTTACATACTATTACCCTTTGCACAATAATGTATTTCAGCCAAACCAGCCTGGTGCCCATCTTGTAATTTCCCATCTAATTTTTCTCTACCCTATCTCCCTATATTTTTAAGAAGCTTTCCTTGATTGCCTAGCTAGAAGCAATTCAGCACTCCCCACCCTCCTTAGTAATTCTCTTTGGCCTCTCCTGTGGACTTGTAAGGTTCCAACTTAAAATGTAGCTAGGTGCTATATGTGTCTCTACTGTCCCACTGATGAGCTGCTGGCATTGATATGGGCTACTTAATAAGGTGTGAAATTCTCTTGACAAGGTTAATTCTTCAATGAGCTGTGAATTCCTTGCCTTATCCTGTTTACTTGTTGCCCTGTTGATAATACACTGATGCTAGTTGATTGATTAAAGACTGGTTCATACACCTGATACCCTTGAGTTGGCTTTTAAAAGGAGACTGAAGAGCTCAAGAAAGCAGAGAGGACAAACAAAAAAGTTGGCCAGACATACATAGACAATATTCCCTGAAGGCAGGACTCCATCACCAAGTCTCTCTAGGGAATCATGTGCATCAGGGGAGCATGTGGTAGGTTAAGGGGAGCAGAAGATTTGCCATATGGTACCACATTCCTGTCTTAATGGAGGAGTTTGACCAGTGAAAGACTTACTAGACTATTTGAGGAACTTCTAGGCCAAACATCCTGGACCCAGGGGAGGTATTCTTCAACCATGCTTATATTCGTGGAACAAGGAGAGAAAGAGAAAACAGATTTTTGCCTTTCACTGGGTGATACCCCATGAGTCAGATTACTTTGTAGATCTGAGGAGGGGAGTCAATTCACTAGTGACCCCAAATGTTTTTCATCTGAAGGGCCTCAACCTCAAGGTAGTATTATGTCTGAGAGATTTTATGGGTCCTTGGTGGAAATAAAGCCTACCAGAGAGAGAAGTCTTGTCTTAACTGTTTATGAGCCCATCTCTTTGCATTGTTGTCAAGCTAAATAAAACCTGTTTTGCTAGACTGAATGCTTTCACAGAAGTTGAGGACCCTTTTCTTTTTTTTCACGGGGACCTAGATGGAAGCCAAATTCTGATACTTCCAGGAGAAAGCGTGGATAGGAGTATAAAATAAAAAGAGAAACGTATTGAGAAGTCTCCCAAGATTCAAGCCAGTCTGTTTAAACACAGAGCTTTAAGACCGGACCACAAATTTGTACATATTGTTTCCTACATTAGACATGCATTTCTTGAGATCAGAGATTAAGTTATTCTTCACCTCTCTAAGTGCCTAGAATAATGTGTTTTGCACATGCATTGATTTTTATGAATTAAAGTGAATTGAATCCTTGAGTATTCTTGAGTATTCTCAGTCAACAAGCATTTAGAGTAGGAAAAGGGTGTGATGGCAATGGAATCTGAAGAAGTAACTCTAGAAGCAGTGGAAACATGGACAAGAGTAGCCAGAGAAATAAATTTAAGCAGCTCAATACCCTGTTGTTCACCTCCAGCTCCCACTCCACGACATTCAACAATGGACACCCCTGCTGAGGACCTGCTCAATCCCTCAGGTTGCCTACATGTCCAAACCCACACCTAACTCCACCCAGAAGGCACAGCTCATATTTACTAGTTATATGACTGTCAGAAAATCACTTGGATTTATGAGACTTCAACTAAATAATCTCAAACTTCCCCTCCACTTCCAAAATCCAAGATTTCTATAAGACACAAGAAACTATTGCTTGATACAGAAAAAATAAAAGGAAGAAGTTGACCCTTTGCCTGTTGTCTTCTGCTCAGCTTCTGGGTAGCATAGAAGCTACAATAAGATTCCTTGTATTTCTCTTCCTTGACTACCTCCCACTCCCCACCTAGGTCTAGGGAAATCCCTCATGAAAATGGAAGCCTGAGTAGGCTAGGATTAGTTGGGCTAAGCCTTCCCCTACTTCTCCAGTCAAAAAATACCAGGGAGGGACAATAGCTGTCATTTCAGCCTGGACTCTGGGCTAAAGGTATAAACTATTCGTGAATTTTAAAATCATTGAAAGAGGGAGAAGGGAAGTTTGAAAGTATTTTAGGTTTATTTGTTTTATAAGCAAATCCCTATTTCATTTTACCTTGTATTATATCTATTTGCATTCTTCCCTTATTCTTCTCTCCTCCACCCCCCACCCCTCTATATGACTGTGAGTTCCTTGAGGACAGGCACCATGTTATTTTTCCACCTCTATCTGTGAGCCTTGAACAATATCTAACACATAGTAGGTTTTATACTGAATTAAAGAAAAGAATGGAAATTTGAAGGAAATTGAAATATCTGTAATACTTATTTTTATAGCATCCTTTTCAGATTTAGTCACTTTGTTCACTTAGGAACATGAAAATGCATTATGTATGTTTGCTCATAAAATTATCATGTTTCCTGTATTTAGAAATGTGAAGGCCTGAGGAAAATAGAAAGTTGCTGGGTAGGGGAGGAAGTAGTCTCAAAGACTTCTTTTTCCCAATTTGGTGTTGGGAGAACCGAAAATGTCCATAGGGGAAAAGTTGTTTTGGTTTGGAGTTTTTTAATCTGAATTTTTCTTTCCAGCCTGCATATATAGAGCTTGGCCCTCTACAATGGGCCAAGCTGACTAGGGAAAGCACAAGTCTATTACTCCATGGCCCTTCCTTCCATTTGGCTGGGAAGGAGTCAAAAGTTTGGAAAATCCAGGGAAACCATAGGTTTCATCAATATTTTCTCAACCTCCTCCCACCTTCTTACACCCACACGCACATCCTCTCCGCTCCCAGCACCAATCCATAGTGCACCTTCTCAGCTTCTATACAATGATCTTATTCTTTCAAAACAATAGTATATGTCCCTCATGTTATACTCAATACTCAAAACTATACATTGGGTGTTTTTCAACCTTAAATGCAGCTTTAAAAAACAGAGCTTGCCTCTGCCACAAGGAGTAAAAGGGCACTGCCCTGCCAGCAGCTCATGGATGTGTCTATAGAGTCTCCATCCAAGCCAGTCCCTGACAAAACACTTTGTCCTTTAGCCCAGAATCAGTCCTAATGATTCTGAGGTTTTATCCAGATTCTTCAATTTGAGAGTTTTTTGGTCCATCTCTGAGATGGACTGATAGTGAAAGCAGCTACCTCATCCAGAATCCAGATCATTTTGTAGTCCTTTTAATTTCCCAGAGAAATGAGAGAGAGAAATATGGAGTGGGGGCAGGGAGAGAGAGAAATGAGGGATAGGGAAGAGAGAGAAAGAGAGACAGACAGGCAGAGTGAGAGACAAAGAGGCAGAGGCAAGAAGAGAGACAGAGACAGAGAAAGGAAGAGAGAGACAGAGAGAGAAAGAGACAGACAGAAAGAAAGAAAGGCAAAGAATGAGAGAGAAGAGAAGAGAAGAGAAGAGAAGAGAAGAGAAGAGAAGAGAAGAGAAGAGAAGAGAAGAGAAGAGAAGAGAAGAGAAGAGAAGAGAAGAGAAAGGAAGAGGGAGAGAAATAGATAGAGACAGACAAAGAAACAGAGATAATCACCCTGAACAAATAGCTAAGAACCAGGAGGCGAAGCTTGGAAGGAGCCTGAGAGGAGGCAGAGTCGACCGAGTAACCTTGGCGACGGAAAGCCAGGGAGCCGAGGGGGAGAAGGAGGGAGAGCAGGAAAGGAGATGGTGTTTGCAAGGGGAAGGGAGGAGGGGAGCCCCACCCCAAGCCACGCAACAGGTCCAAGCTCCTTGGTCCTTCAGTAGGCTTGGTAGGGCGAACAATGGACTGCAGGGAAGAGAATGGCATCCTCCACGAGCCTGTAAGGGGGAGAAAAGAGGAAACAAAAGACCCCGGGGGACTGAGCCTAAGGGGCTTGAGGAGAGCAAATAAAGAGAGAGATTTTTTTTTCTGAGAATCAATTTAAGAAGCTAGAGCCTAAGAGTTAAGGAGATGAGATGGGGGAGGAAGGAAGAGGGTGGAGGGAAGACAAGAGATGGGGGAGCATAGGAGGAGGCCTTGTTGTGTCAGGTAAGCTCTCAGAGCTGGGGGTGAGCCAGGGCAGGAGCTGGAGCTGGGAGAGGAGAGATTGTGGGACCCAGCTCCTAGAATTGATTAATGGGGCCCACCACTCAATGCCCCCGACCTCATTTTCTCTGTTCCCAGTGCCTCAGCCCACTAGCCTCTTTCTAGCTACCCCCTAGAAAGGCACACTGAACCTTCCTTGGGCTACCATCCCCTCCCTTCCCCAGTGCCACACCCTCCCACAGTACCCCACAGTGCCCAGCACTGGGCTCCCTGGGGGTCACCTAAAAGCAATGTTATAAATCAGTTTTCAGAAAAGCATCAAGTCCAACCCCTTCGTAGGATAGATAAGGATTTTTAGGGCCAGAGAGGTTCCCAAGTAGTAATTTGTATTGTTCAATGGTTTTCAGTCCTGTCCAGTAATTCTCCATGGCCCCATTTAAATTTTCATGGCAAAGATACTGGAGTGATTTGCCTTTTCCTTCTCCAATTCATTTTTACAGATGAGGAAACTGAGGCACACAGAATTAAGTGACTTGCCTGGGGTCACACAGCTAGTGAGGGTCTGAGGGGAGTTGTGAACTCACAAAGATGAGTACCATCTAGAGACAGTATTTGAACCCGAGTCTTCTGAATCCAATACAAGTGCTATATTTCATTGTGCCTTGTTGCCTTTCAGGATAACATGAGTAACAGTTGAAGTAACTGAGTAAATTAGGTTGAAGAAGAAAGGAGACACAATAAACGTCTTCAAAAATGTGCAAAAGAAATTACCTTTATTCTGCTTGATACAAGAGCACAGAATGAGGACCAAGAATAGAAGCTACAGAGAAATAGATTTGATTTTGGTGTAAGAAAATACTTAGAGCTATCCAAATATGGTATTGAATTTCTATGAGGCTGTAAATCCCCATGCTTCCCATTTTAGAGATGATGAAACTGAGGCCTTAAGAGAGACCGGCCTGTGATTACACAGATCATTTGTGACAGAAAGCAGATCCCCAAAACTCCTAGGCCTATGATAATTTCGTTTGATTTGGGAAAATCACTTTAATTTCTCCCAACCCTTAGTTTCCTCATCTACAAAATGAGCATAGTAAAATTCACATTTCTCAATCCATTCTTCACACAGCTATCCAACTGATTTTCCTAAAGGACAAATGAACTAAAGCACTCAGCCCACTCTTCTCTATTTATTTCTCTTCCAGCTCATTGTTATTCATGGGGCCAAACCATAAAAGATCATTTTTATTGGTTGTCCATCCATCTATAGGCATTTCATAGTGTGGACAAAAGTCATCCTCCCTCACTTGATTTTTTTTGTTATTCTCTGTTCTGATAAGTGAGCTTTTGCTTTAACTTGTCTGGAACCAGACTACCCCTCCACTTTCAGGATATCTCTATGCTACTGAGGACCACTCACCTCCTCTTTCCAGATTCCCCTTAATGTACTGTCTTCTCCCATGGAAATGTAAGCTCCTTGAGGGTAGCTAGCTTCTTATTTGTACTTTCTCCAGCACACAGCACAAGGTCTGGCATGTCATAATTCTGCAATAAATGCTTTACCTGGGCATTTATCTGGAAAGAATGAATTATTCTAAGTGTCCATAACTCTCATTTAGGAGAATACACTATTCCAGGACTTGATGCATCAATACAGTGTGTCAAACAGGACCATAAGGAGAATCTTACCGTAGGAAATCCCTCTTCCATTTGGACCCTTCATTGAACATTCCCAACAGAAGTGGCAAACACTTTTGGGGAACATATATTTCCCCATTTTTACCCCTTACTTGATATTAATAATCAGAATATACTCTAATAAAGTCATTTCTGTTTATACATCTTTCAAGGTAACTTGTCTGGTTTTAATATATGCATGGGAGAAAGGGATAAATCTTGTTGGGGGAGAATGATTAAGATGACATTTTGCTCAACTGAATCAAATGATTTTTTTATAGTCAACAAACAATAAGTACAGTGGGGTCTTGTATTCTCTGCACTTCTCAGACAATTATGCTTACTATAAAGATGAGGTCTGCTGGAGAAATCACTTGAGAAAGCCTGCCTCTTTCCTGCTCACACCTTCGTCAAGGATGTCTTGATTATTCCCATAAAGATTTCGCAGAGATGGGAGAGGAGATATTATAGGGTGGATTAGTAGTTATTGATATTCTCTCAATACCCTTTTTTCCACTCATAATAAGGTTAGTGATTCTTTCAAATGTTTGGCAACTTCCTTTCTTTCAGATTTCTTGAGAATTGACCATCCTATACCTCAAAACTGTACTGTTACTACATAGACCTACAGTATACAGCTATCTATGAAGACAATACATGTAAACATATATTTATGTATAACTACATATACAGTTATCCTTTCCACATTGCAACTTTTCTTGTCACAGTTTTAACATATTGAACGTTAATATAAGAAATTAAATGGAAATTTGGGGGTGTTTTGCAGAAGCCTAAGAGACAACACAGAAATGGTTTAGAAGCTCAGAAATGCATAAAATATGTATATGGTATTATATAATATTCACATATTTTATCTTTTAATACTTTAAACAGATCATAAAAGAAAAAGAAAAATTCAGGCTTCTTCTCTGGTATATAGGAAGGGTCAAAAAAATTTATGGGGGGTTTTCAGATCTCAGGGAAATCACACCCCTAACTCCTAAGATGTAGGAGGGGAATAATTGTAATTGGTTTAATCCTGCACCTCTTCCTATCCTTGTAAACTCCTTGGGAGTCAAGAATTATCTTTTGCCTCTTTTTATATCCTTAACACTTAGCACAGTGCCTGGCACATACTAGGCACTTAATAAGTATTTCTTGAATGAATGAATGGTTTTCTTTTGCACCCTTTCTATCTTTCATGAAAATGGCAAACCACTCCAGCATCTTTGCCAAGAAAATTCTAAATATGTTCATGGAGAGCCAGAATCAATCAAAAAATGACTTCACAACAACAATACCTTCCATTTGACTAGACAATAAAGGTTTCTTTGCCTGGCATTCAAAGCCTTCATAATTTGGTAGCACCCTACCTTTTCAACTTTATCTCAGCCTACCTACCCTGTGTGGTGGCTAAACTGGACTTTTCTCTGTCTCTATAAAATGCCATGTAATTTCCCATAACTCATGAGTGCCTTTACTCAAACAATTCCCTCTCCCTAAATGATCTCCCTTCTCTTTATCTTTTGAATCCCTACCCATACTTTAAAGCCCAACTCAAATGCCATCTTCTTCAGGAAGGCTTCCTTGATTACAATGTCAGTAACTTTTCTCTCCTGTACCTCATACAGTACTTGGTTTCACACTTTGTTATTCACTTATCCTGCAATATTGAGCACTTATCTAAAAACTTTGTTATCACGCTCACATAGGACAATGTCTTGTATACAGTAGTGCTTAATTAATGTTTAATTGAGTTTGTTAAACTAGTCCTCTCTTTGGCCAGCTCCTAGAGTATGGGAATTGTTTTGCTCTTGGAATCTGTATCTATAGCACCTCCCTCTCCCTCTCACATAAGTCAATGTATGTTGATTGATTTATTAATTATGACTGGTGGCTCACTCTTGGCAAATATTTTATTATACGATATGGGTATCAGATTTGGAATTGGAAGAGAACTCATTTTATAGATGAGGAAAATAAAGTTCAAAGAATAATGACTTGTTGAAGATAATAAAGTCATTAATATCAGAGGCAGCATTTGAACACAGATCTTCCTGACTCCAAACTCAAAACATTATCCATTAGAGACAGCCATGAATACAGCTCCTAAAATCTGCTACCTTGCAGCAGGATTCCCAGTGATTACCACACTGACTGTTTTCTTTGAGGGTCCAGATAATCAGGAGGATGGCTGGAGGAGTTAGCTTAGCAATTCCCATTTTTGTTCACATTCTTAACTGTACCATGATTCTCTCAGGGCCCAACAAAAGCAGAATGAGAAAAACACTAGCTTTGGACCCAGAGAGCCTGGGTGGTTCAGATCTTTACTAAGCTTTCTCCTTCTTCCAGTGTGACCTTGGACTAGTCATTCCCCTTCTGACTTTCATTCTTTCCCCTGCCCTTTCAGAAACCCTTCCTCACCTCAGAATTGTTCCATTCCCTTCATATGTGCCAGGACAACTGCCAGACAAGGGGGAAGAGAAGAAAAATAAAGCTGACCACAATAGCTCTCCATCTTAATTACATGCATTACTGATGAGTTCATCAGCTCTTCTAATTAAGCTCTGCCTTCCATCGAAAGGTTCCCAAAGGAACGCAGATATATTCTCCCAAGAAAGATGCAGCCTTGTGTCAACTCCATACCCACAGTCAAGCTTTTAGTGTAGTGGTCCCCAGCCACACCCAGAAAAGCAGCTCCTCATGACTGTCAACAACCTGGAGGAAATACCTAGTGTTTTGGGAATAAGTGAATGATAAGGGAGAAGGGGAATAGAAGTGTACCAGCTTTCCCCTGGGAATCTCAACAAGATACTATATGCAGTTTGAAAATTAATCCCATAATGGCTGTGAGATTGATCATAAGAAACGAATGGGATTTGGAATCAGAGGGCCTGATCACATCAATCAAGTATTTATTTCATGTCAGTCAATTAAGTATTTATTTGGCCCCTACTATATGTGTGCCCGACACATACAAAGAAATGTAACAATCTATGCTCACAAAAAGTTCACATTCTGGTGAGATAGACAATGAATGCATATAAAATATATACAGCATAAATATGAAGAGAAATTTTAAAATATGTGAAATGAGAGTTGGGGGCTCCAAAGGCCCTTCTAGATCTAAGTCTATAAACCTTTGATCCTATGATACACTGCACCAATGAGACGGGATCAGCAGATGAGAGGAATGCCTTTCTTGTTTTTACTTGAATGTTTATGGTTTTTTAAATATCTTTTCTCTGTAATTTATCACAGGATTGAAATAATTTGTATATCAGCTTAATTTGTGAATTAAAAAAATACTCTAAACTGCAATCTTCCTGAAAGTTTAAGCATCTCATTGAGGCTAATTCTTACAGTAAATGCATTTGCAATATTTTAAAATGTGCATTTTTCCCCAGTGGAAAATATTACCAGCCATTATTTGCAACTAACTAATACAATGTAATTTCCTTTTAATTTTTTCAAGTGGCTTCTACTTGAGTGTTTATAATGTAAATTTTTTTTATTTTTCATCTTTTAAAAATCTACTGTGGGTAATGCTGTTTCGGCTGACTTACAGTTTTATCAGGTATGATTCCTAAATGTTTCTTTAGTCTATGAAACATGTTATAAAATTTTTCAGGGACTAACTTTCCAGAGAGGCTTTGATACATTTTCTATTCTTTGTCCTTGATGTCAATCTGTGATTTCATTGGCCAGGGCTGGGAGAAAGAAGGCTCCCAGCATAGGCTCCCAGCATAGAAACTTCTTCCAACAATGATGATAGGGAAATTCCTGTGTAACTTATAGCCTTAGAGAATTTCCTAGAGGCAATGAAAGACTATGTGAACAGCTAGAATGTTTCATAGTCAGGAATGGAATCCAGGACCTCCTAATCCCAAGGCCTGTTCTCTCTAACTGCCATGTTGTCTCTGTACTGTATACTATGTGTTGTATATTTAACTCAAAATGTGGGGGCTTATAAATTTGTCCTGGCTTTTGTACTACTTATGACCTTGAAAAACTTATGGGCCTTTTTTAAAAATGCTTTTAAAATTCACTACCAAACAGACATTGTACTGTATCTTTGGACAACTGAATGCTCAATCACCTTAGGTGCACATCCTCTCTTTTTCATATTATGTTTATATTTATATTCACTATAAGTAATTGAACGCTGAACAATTCTTAAACCATAAACTAAGGATGCACTTTATAATCTTCATGAGTTCCAAACATAACATGTTTACAAATGGCTGAATTTTCATCCAATAAAGGTACCAAATTGAATGTATTTAAAAAAAACTTTTCTGAATAAAATATTTTCTGGCGGGAATTATTTTTTGAGGTTCAGGTAGAATGATTTGTAGATAAGGTTGGGCCAGGTGATTTCTAAGGCTCATTCTAGCTTCAGTATTGTGGAAGTTCAGGGTTATGTTTAAGCTTAGGGAGCCTCAAGCACAGTAGAATCACCAGTAGGACAAAAATGAAGTAAAAGGAATGCTGAACAGAATATACTCAACATAAAGAAGACTAATGTCATGTGTCAACTCATACCTCAAAAGACAATGAGGTAGTATCCCAAAGTTCCCTACAGAGTTTGACCTTTACTAGGAGGTGAAGGTATAGAAATGTCTTGAATTTTCTGCCTAGCGGTCAGATCTTCAGGGAATTATAGTGAGTTTGAAGAAGGTTGCCTACCCTTCAAACGCTCATTAGAAAATAATGACAATGGCAACAGTATAGTATTTATATATTGCTTTAATGTTTGTAAAATATTTCATAAATATATCTCATTTGAGCCTCACAAAAACCCTAGGAGGTAGGTGCTGCTGAAAGTCACTTACTTATATTTGGGGCTAAAGAAAAAAGCAGAAACTGTCAGGATCATTGGGAAGTAGGTCAGTTGGGTAAAGTAATGGCAGGGCATTGGAGTTCTTCTACCTCTCCATCAAGGGTCTCCTCACTCTGTCAGCCACAAAACCTGATGTAGGCTTCAATGAGAAGGCTGCCCTATTTCACTAATGATGGCTTGTGTAAGACAAGTGGTGTAGGTTACAACATTGATAACTAGCCTGTAATCTCCTCAAGGGTAAGGACCACGGCAACTTGCAAGAGATGGGGAGAGCTAGTCTTATGATCTTCATATAGATAGATATATAGATGAGAGACAGAGTCAAAGACAGAGCACTAAACTTGGAACTGACATACTTAGATTTTACTTAGATCTGTCACTAATTAGGTAGCTCTCTGAGTCAAAATTTCCTCATCTGCAAAATAAGAATAATACTTACCCCCAATGTGCCTCATTGCTCATTCATTTTTTATGAAGGCCAAATATTACAATTTAAACTGAAGCGTTTGAGACATCTAAAACCCCAGAACATTACAGAATCTTTTCAGTTAGATTATAGTCACTCAAAACGATCAATCTAGTAATCCATACAGACAAACCCAAGTGGATGAAAAAATCTATACTACCCAGATTATAATATGCGGTTGGATAGACAGGCATTAAGCGAGTCTGTCAATACATTTATCTTAGACAAACACAACAATGAGTTGGGCCCAGAATTAAATAGAAAAAAAAGGGGAGATTGTTAGATTTCACAGGGAAAATGAAAAAAACTTTCAAGGATCCCAAACTACTCTCTAAGGCAAAATCCCATCTTTTTAAAATCAATGTTGATAATGGGCCTGGCAAATACAGAGAGCAGAGTTAGGAATGGTGAATAAGAAAACAGCAAAGAGGTCAATTCAGACTTGATATAAGGGAAACTTCCTAATAATTAGAACAATCCAAAATTAAAGGGGATGCCTTGGGAGGAAATAGGCTTCCCTTCAATGAATGAATAAATCAGCAAATAATTATTGTGCCAGGTACAAAAACAAAAAAGAATCCTTAATCCCCAAGGAGCAGTGAGGGATACATTCAAGCAATGGCTGGAAAATATTCATTGTAGAGGAGAACCTTACACAGAGGTGACTTGGACAAGATGGTCTCTAGATTCATTCTGTGACTGCACCTCCAGCTTGACAAAACTTCCAGAAATTTGTCACCAAATGGTTGGCCATTGAGGGATAGCCATCGTGAAGACTGTCAGTTAAGGTGTGATTTTCCAGTGTGTGTTGCAATCTGTGTTCCAAGTGTGATGTTGCAATCTGTGTTAGTAAAGGAACATCCATACCCATTAAATCATAGATGGCTTTTTTTCCTTAAAAGAAAAAAACACTGATATATAAATGGAAACATTCTTAAATACATCAAAATCCCCACAACTTCATCAGTGTGGATAGCTTGGATTACAGACAGACATCAAGTTAGAAGACCTGAGTTTACATCAAGATTCAGACACTTTTTAATATTTAACATTTTAAATTCATTTAAATTCTTGCCATTTCTTCATCTGCAAAACAGGACTAGTAAAATAGCACTTAGCTCACAGAACTGCGGCACTCAAATGAGATTAAGATAGGTAGATTTGGGGCCGCTAGGTAGCGCCATAGTGCATGGAGCTCAGGGCTTAGAATCGGGAAGACTCATCTTCCTGAGTTCAAATCTGCCCTCAGAAGCTTCCCAGATCTGTGACTTAACCCTATTTGCCTCAGTTTCCTCATGTGTAAAATGGGCTGGAGAAGGAAATGGCAAAACAATCCAGTATCTTTGCCAAGAAAACCCCAAATGGGGTCACGAAGAGTCTGAACAACAATATATGCAGAGACTTTACAAAACTTAATATGCTCTATAAATGTTAGCTATTATTGCTACCACTATTTTATGGGCACAGATCATCGCCGCCTCCATGCCTTAATAGCTGACCTTCAAGAGTTTCTGGGAGTGAAAAATTCAGAACCCTGTACCACACACTTCACCTTTCCAAACCTAGCCAGGATTTTGCTTTTCAAAAGGACATAGTGCATCCATTGCTGGCCCATTTTTTTTTAATCTGCTAAAGGTTGCCCATCTTTGACAAAGATTTCAAGGATCCAAGGTCACCTCTCTACCTCAGAAGAGATTTTAGTGGGGGGTTGCCAATATAAGACATCTATGCTGGAAGGGACCTAAGAAGCCATCTACTACAACTATCTTCTTTTACAGATGAGGGAGGAAATAGGTCTGGGCAAATAAGTGAATTGCATAACATCACACACCTGGTAAGCATCAAAGTCAGGATCTGAACTAGGTCCACTGATTCCAGGGTACCACCACATGTATGTTACTATACAATTGTAATCAGTCCCCAGAACCATCACTGTTAAGACCAGTTTCCTTAAGTTTTAAGCACTCATCTTCACAGAGAATTTGAGTTTCTTAGAGTATTATCATTCTTTTCACTCTTCAGTCCCTCCCTTGCTGTGTGAAATGGTAGCATATAAATGATTGCTCAAGGTTATACAATAGCAAGAATTATAGCCAGCAGGGCAGGTAGGTGACCCAGTGGATAGGGGGTCAGACCTGAAGCCAGGAAGACTCAGATACTTACTAGCTGTGTGACTCTGGGAAAGTCACTTAATCCTTCCTGCCTCGGTTTCCTCGCCTGTAAAATGATCTGGAGAAAGAAATAGGAAATCAGTATCTCTGCCAAGAAAATCCCAAATGGCATCATGAAGTGTTGGACACTACTGAAATGACTGCAATAACAATAAAGTCGAGTCAAGATTCAAACTTGGGGTCTTCTAACTTCAAATCTACCATATTTTCATTGTTACAAAAATCACCTTTCTTAGACTGATGAAGTGATGGAGATAGAGCTGGGAGAGGAGAGCTAAAAGGTGGCCATCTTCTGAAAACATTAGGCTCTCTCCCAACACTTCTAGTTGGCAGGATGGTGTACCTAATAGCCAAAGTGAGCATGAAACTGTCCAGTTTCTGATATTTCTTCTTGAATTAGATTAGGCCAGTAGTTAGTAGTCCCATTATCATGAAATAAGATTTGGATACAGAGACAATAGTCCCACCCTATCTTATCCCCTTCCCCAGGTCTCACAAAAGGTAGCCAGATGTGATTGTTCCAATTTCTTTTCCTGAAACAAGAACAACAAAACAAAAAAACAAAAAAAACCTTTCATTTCTCCAGAGCAATCCAGTCCATACTAAGAACATTGGGCTGACCTAATGTTCACAGACTCCAGACCGTTGGTTCTTTTCTACCTCTAGCCCCATCCCTAAGGGCAAGGTAAATAACAGGATCAGCTTTCTCTATATACATCCAATTGCCCTCCATATCTGCCATCTACAGACAACACACCTAGGCATCTCTATGCCCATGTTTCCAGGAAACCAGTTTCTACCCTTCTGTCCCCTCTTCTCCAAAGGAATCAATGCAATCCCCTAAAAGCTCATAACTCGGAGGTAATTATAAGAAGCATCAATTACCCAGCAATGTGGATTTCATGAATTCAATTAATTTGCATGGCGATCGATACGGGCGGGTTCGCTCAGGGTCCCCTGGGGAAGTTAGGACATTGTTCTGTAAGCTATTGATTTTACAATGTAAAACAAAACCTCTCTCCTCTAATTCATAGATGCCCATTCAGCCATATTAACTTTCAGATCATTTATTTTTGTATGTCTTTCAACTCTGTTTGTTGCTATCACAGAAATGCAGAGTATTACATTGTAGGGAATAATTGAATCAATACAGTCATGCTACTCTGGGTCTCCCAGAGTTGGAAAAAGAAGAGCTGGAGAGAGCCTGATGGTGAGGTTTGTATTTCTTCAAAATCCACTTCTTTGTCTACACAATATTCTCTTTCCTGAACATAATAAAAACTTAACCACAAGATCCCCAGGCTCACCCCCATGAAAACTTTTTAATTAATAGCATTAGCTGGCATTTATATAGCACTTTAATGTTCACAAAGCATTTTACACACATGTTCTCACTTGAATCTCTCAAAAGGCCTGCAAAATTAATATGACTAGTATTTTTATCCCTATTTTACAGATGAGTAAACTGAGGCTCAGTGTTTTTTAGTTTAGTGACTTACCCAAATTCAGATGGTGTCAGAGGAAGCATTCAAATGCAAGTATTTTTGATGACAAAGTCCAGCATGCTGTCCACAATATGGCTCTGTTTCATTTGTTTGTTTTTTCTTAATTTCCATATTAATCATGTTATAATAGAAGAATCAGACCAAAAAATGCAACCAAAAAAAAAACCCCAGTGAAAATAGTATCCTTTGATTTGCATTCAGAATCCATTAGTTCTCTCTCTGGATATGAAAACCATTTTCTTTCATTAGTCCTTTGGAATTGTACAATTCTGTCTCTATTAGAAATTTTGTTATTCAGTCATTTTCAGTTGTATCTTACTCTTCATGACCCCATTTGAGGTTTTCTTGGTGAAGATGCTAAAATGCTTCGCTGTTTCCTTCTCTAACTCACTTTACAGATGAGGAAACTGAGATGAAGAAAATTAAGTGACTTGGCTTCTTCTTGGCTTTGGAGAAATGAAAGGTGTTTTTTGCTTTGTTGTTCTTGTTTCAGTAAAAGAAACTGGAATAATACTAGTTCCAACTAGTAACCATCTGAGGCTGGGTTTGAACTCAGATCCTCTCTATTAGGGATGCTCATTGGAATAAGCTTAAACTACAACTGGAGGGGTAGAAGTTGGGTACAAGGGGGTATTTGTTCATTGTATGTGTGCCTCTACAAGTATGTCTTCAAACCTAAAATCTCTCTTTGAGGCATGGAAGTGATCATGAGCTCTCAAAGGTTATGTCAAGGGAATACAAGCTTTGAGAGGTCCTGACTTTTTACTATGCTTTGAGTTTTTTATCAAAATTTTAGCAAAGATTATTCTTCATCAACCAATCTAAGTTCAAAGTGGCTCAAAGGACTGACCACAGAGAGTCACTATGACCTTAAGACCTATGGTCTTAAGGGACCATAACTGAAGGGAACCTCAGGGAGGTAGTAGTATCCAGCCCAATCTCCTCACTTTACAAATGAAGAAATTGAGACCCAGAGAGGGAAAGTAACTTATTAACAAGTAGTATGGGAGTAGAGTCATGATGTGAAAACAGGTTTCCTGAACCTCTGGACCTCCAAGAGGTCTACAGCATTAAACTTCTAGGGCTTCAGCTTTTTTATCTGTAAAATAAGGTGAGTAGGACCAGATGCCCTTTGAGGTCACTTTAAGATCTATATTTGTGCTCCTAGGTGTCACTTAGTACCTATGTGACTTTGGTCAAATGACTTCACTTCTCTGGGCCTCCATTTTCTTAGCTGTAAAATGGGGTAAGGATAAGTAATAGACTAGATGATTTCTAAGTTCCTTTTCAGATCCATATCCAATGATGCTATGGACTAGGTTGGGATAATGAGGCAATCCCTCTAAAAATGGAATGGGAATAATGAGGAGAGAAATAAGACATCTGCCCATTCCAGCCCCATCCTTCATTCTATTACTGTACCCTCCATGCCAAGGCCAATCTCAGTCAGATTTCTCCTCCCTCCCAGCACAAGTAAGGATCAACATTAGTGACTACTTTAGTCCATCACCAACCCTTAGCCTTCTTTTACAATACTTATCCTGCCCGCCCACCAAAAAAATTAATAATAATAATAATTAAATAAATAAACAGCAGAGACCTAAAGACACTTAAGGCAAGGTCAGGGGTTATTCTGTTCTCCCTTGACAAAAAAAAAAGCCCCAACTAACTCAGCGCTCCTTCAGATCCCAATGTCTGTAAGAGGAGACACGTAATTTTTAATTTGCTTCCCCTCCCACCAGTCAGGATATTAGACAGCTAAACAGCCCGGCGCCTGTTTCCTTCAGATAACCAATTCCTGACGAGCCCCCTAATTGTCCCCGGAATCTAGGCGCCAGTGTACAGAGTAGGTCATTTAACCAACAGTACACACAACTAAATAAAAATCCATTTTCCAAGAGAAAATTCTATTCTTATCAGAGTTCTGCAAGAGGGTTGCAAGCAGCCCATGTTAATTGAGGCTTTGATGTTTCTTGGAGGAGGCCTCTAATCAGCTCCACAAAAGGAGCCCCATATACGGTATCTTGTATGCACCTCGGGGCCCCAGAGGAGGCCAGGGTTCCAGGCAGCAGGTGACTGTGGCAGGGAGAGGACAAGAAATACTGGGAGAGAGCACAGAACACCAAAGGTCAGCTGGTACCCGGTCATGATCCCTACCAACTGCCAACCTCTTAGCACCTTTAAGACTAGAAAGATGGTGGTGAAGACCTTGGGAAGTAAGGATAAGGGTAGAGTCAAGGTTGAGTGGACAGGAAGGATTAATAAATAAATTGAACATCTCTTGGGGCCCTCATCCTCTATTTTGGTCAGAGAAAAAAATGCTAGAAGTTGGAGTACCAGCTGTGCTCTGTCCTTGGTGCTGGAGGAGTGTAGGAGAGAAAGGAGAGATGCAGAAAAAAAGAGAGTACTTGTTCAGAAAGATTCCTATCTAATAGGAAGAAGTAGACATCCAAACAGAAATGGATAAAAGTAACTGAAATATATAATCACAAAACACAGCCAACTGCAATTGAAAAAGAGACATTCAAAATAAGTATAGGTGCAAGAGGGGGAATAAAAGATGAAGAAGGGAAAAGGAATAAGTTCAGTGGCTTAGAGAGTAATTAAAACAGGACTAATCTTGGATGGCTTCATGGAGGAACTGTCTTGAGACCTTTGAAGGACAAGAGGGACACTATTTGACGGAGAAGAAGAGAAGAATCACCCAGGTAAATGGATTATATGGAATGGAGGAATGAAAAAGGCTTATATGGGAGATGATAGGTTAACTCATAGGTAAACCACCATAAAGTGGTTTGAAGGGAATCCACACCAGAGAATATAGTATGAGATTAAGGTTACTCAGTATGGAGAGTAGATAAATTACTGAGTGGTCTCAGTACTCAATCAAAAGTTAAAATCAAGTTCTGGAAATTGATGCTGAACTGAGCTGTAACTCATTCATTGATCTTAGAGACTTTGGGCTTTAACCTTTTTAATTAGCCTTCGTTCTTCATGCTCTTTGATCTGTGTTTCTCAATGAGCAGGGAACTAGAGCGGTGACAAAAGGGTTCACAGTTTAGCAAAGCTTCCTTCTTCTTCCCAAAAAGCTTTTCACTCAGCTTGGCACCTTCTAGTGTCCCATCAAAGCTCCAAAATGTCTCCTACCCCACTTATCCCTCTTCTCCCAACACACAATGGCCCATTTTATGTATGAGGAAATTAATACTCAGAGAGGTTAGGAAGGCAATTGTAGTATTAGGAGGAAAGCTCTGGACTAAAATTCAGAAAACATGGGAGTATAGAAATCATACTAAAAGTAAACTATGGACTTCTAGATAGAAAAAAAAAACAATACAGCCTAGAAAGGAGACAATCTTCACTTCTAGGAACATGGGAAAGTGAACAAGGGGAAAAAAGGATGAAAGAGAACAATCTCCATGAAAAAACAGAGAAGGGAAAAGGTCCTCCAGGAACCATGAGACTTTCTTTTTTGATTGCTTGACTGGATGCATGATTCATCCCAACCATGGCATAGGGTACAACTTAGAGAATGTCAGCATTCCAGTGAGTTCAAAGGGTGATCAACAATGTAGAAAATGTCTCCCACTGACATTGGTCTCAGGGGAAGATAGCACATGACCCAGAAAAACTACAGGTTTGGGCTTTTTCAAGGTGATGGAGTTACACAATTCTAGAATTAAAAGACATCATTCCTTTCCCAATGTTACTCACACCTTCCTCCTTGAAAGATATCTATAGTGGAAAGAAGACCTCCTAGAATGCACTTGGTGCCTTTTCCATATTATTGTCATCTGACCAGGACACACATCCAAATATAACATTTACCAATCCTTCTATGAATAACACGGCACCCACCCCACACACACACACACACACACACACACACACACACACACAAACAGGTGTTTGTATAGCCCGTCACGTTCAAACTTGCTCACTCGTTTGAGTGACGAAGCATTTTAACCATTTTGCCACGTCTTTCCGTGATATCCTCCAGCAAATCAAGCATCCCCTTCTTGGGATGTTTTCAATCTGTTTTATGTTGATTTTAATTAAAGAATCTGAAACTGAACAAACAGTTCCTAGCAGGTGGCCATACAAGTGTGAAATAAGCAAACTGTTTTATCTGCCACAAACTCTGCTAGTAAATTTCTTCAAATTAATCCCAGCCTCCTAGAGTCTGCTGATTCCAACTGAAAAGCTAAGGAATTTGGGGCCCTCCAATCTCCAAATATTTGCCTTTGTGGCAGACTTTCTTGCTAACTTGTGTTTTTCCCAAATTGTCACTAGTCAGACAAATTCACAGTTGGATGCCCCACTTGCCTCAGCTCAATTCCCAAACAAAAAGGGGGTAACTTTTCCATCTATATCACTTAGCTCCCCATAAGCAGAACTAAACAGAGTTTAGCCAGTTCAAAGTATTACACCTCAGTCCAATTTCTCTGAGTTCCTATATTTCACAATACAACTTCAACCCTACTCAACCATACCTAGATCATGTTCTCACCCCTAAACCAGGGTCAAACTCAATAAGTAGTTTTCTTGAAAGGAAAAAAAGCTTTGAGTCGATTCTTGGATTAAAAACATGACTCGTTCCTCAAAAAGCCCTGCATCTTCTGTTGTTTTAGGAGACCCTATGCAACTGAATCATACTAAAGTATGGGATCCACAGACACTCCCACAAAGGTGTCCATGAACAGATTTTAGGAAGTTTGTGAACTTGACAGGAAAAAAATTGCATTTTTATTTTCACTCATGTCAAAGGTGCAGCTCTCATGTACCTTGGTGCAATCTCTTATTTCAGGTTAAATATTGGAATAAAGTGAGGCATTCACAAGTCATTGGACATTTCACACATGGATATTTATTTTGTTCTAACACAGCAGGGATATACAACTAGAATAAAGTGGCTATTAGCTTCTATGGACACCTATTCCCCTTGTATTCATATTGAAATGCATCTTGTCAGAAAGACAGGGGAAGGTGACTCATGTAAGTTTTAGAAATCCACCAAGTCCAAAATACCTAGACTCTAGTTTTCTGAGGTTTTTCATGCTCTTAGATGACCAGGAAATTGCATCAGAGAATTCAGAACGATCACATAAACCAATCAAGTCCTTCCCAATCAGAGCAACTTCATCTGCTTTGAAGGAAAGCCTCTTCATGTTGTGAGTGGAAAGAAACTGTCAGAGAAGCAACAATGCTCCTTTTTTGTTTTTTACCAAAATTAAGAACAAATTAACAAACAAGTGACATTTGATGAAACAACAGAGCAAGGCAAATAACAAAGGAAAACACATCCATGTGGACAAGGGCACAGTCTCTTACAGATTACAACACTACCAGTGGGAGAGGAAAAACTCCTGCTCCTAGGATTACATCCCCAATAGAACAGCTCACTACTTCTTCCTCATGAGCAGCTGATGTTATCTAAGTAACTACTGTCTACTGAATTGTTGCTATCTATTGTTCCTCTGCTTAAATGCCATCATCTTCATCCCCACTAAATTGGAACTGCTAGGGGCTTCTTCCTTGCAGGTAGTCCTTATGGCTATTTTGGAAGTCAGCATGCCTCAAGCTATTTTGGCTCTTTTGTGAGTCAGGGCCACAGCCAACCACAGCAAATAGCTCTTCAAGTCATGTCTATCACTACCTCTCTGTGGGAACTCCCTCAGGTCTGCTTGATATTTGAATTGAGATAAATAAATTCCTCTCAACTCCCATCATTCCCTAGAAAGCTAACACCAGGACATGCAAATCATCCTGGAGTTTCATTTAGCCCCACTGGACATGTAGAGTAGAGCTGATACCCTTTGCCCTTCTTGTATGAGCAGCACAAACTTTATGCCTGCATTGCTATAGCTACACCCAGGTAAATGTCCTCCTTACATTGTTAATTCATGTTTAAAAGACATACCCAAGAGATGAGACCAAAGGCACTTTTTAAAAGAATCAAAATTATCAATAACTGTGGGGGGAGGAAAAATGCTTAGAAATCCTAGTCATCAGAAAAATTCAATTCTGAACAATTCTAAAACAATTCTGAAGTATTTACCTGTACCTATAAAAGCAGTAAAGATGGCAAATGAATAAAAATTGCAATGTTGCAGAGGCCATGGCAAAAATAGGTACACTAATTCACTGCTAGGGTAACTATGAATTGGAGCAAGCATTTTAGAAGACAGTACAATAAAAGTTACAAAATAGTGCATAACCAGGGAGCACAGTACTGGGTTCACACTCCCAGAAGGTAATAGATGGGAATAAAAGACCTAGCCATTCAAAAATATTTATAGTAGCACTTTTGTAATAGCAAAAAAGTTGGAAATGAACTATATGCCCAACAATTGGAGAATGACTGAATAAATTGTGGTACATGAATATAATGAAATACTATTGTGCCATAAAGAACAATGAATATGAAAGATCCAGGGAAATTTAGGAAGAAGTAGAGTAGGGGAAAAAAAGCAGAAACAAAGAACAATATACAGACTGACTACAACTATGTAAATGAAGACGACATTAAACAGCAAGAAAAACTCAAGTTAAACATAATGGACAAAGTTAGCACTACTTTGTTGAAGTCAAAGCATTCAGTCTTTCTTTCTTTTAACAGTAAATTAGAAAATAGAAAACTCCATATGTGAGTCAGAATCACTCGAATCAATTTGCTTAACTATTTCCAGGAAGGGTGTTCTATTTTCTGGCTATTTTAGTGTTTGTGTATGTGTCTATTTTGAAAAGAAATAAATAACTGGGGATGAGGATATAGACCTGGATTTTCATCAGTCCATCAGTGGAAGGAATGGCCCCCCAACAATGTAGATTCCTACTTGTTCTGCAAGTGCCTAAGAGAGCAGAAAGATGATGTGACTTTCACAGGGCTTCACAGATAAATATGTCAGAGGCAGCACTTGGACCTAGGTATTCCTGCCTCTGAGACACATTCTCTCACCCAAAGAGCCAAAACTGCTGAGGGGGAACATATAATATAGAAGATGGATATCATGTAGATCTCCTTAAAGCAATAAGTTCTCCTTCTGTGGCAGGGTTCAAGCAAAGGCTGAATGATGTCAGGTAGGTGATAGCAATTCATAACTGCCCATAAGCTTTAGAGCAAGACTTAGATATTATCTGTCTCAGTCCCTTCATTTTACAGAAGAGATCCAGAGAAGAGAAATGCCTTGCCATGAGATAACAAAAAATAGTAAATAACATATATGGGCTTTGAATCCAAGTCTTCTGGTTCTAAATATAACATATGATATCTTCCCATTGCACTAAATCTGTTTGAAAAGGTAGTTAGCCATTGAGCCCAGGGATTGGAATAGATAGCCTCTTAAGCATCTTCCAAAATAGAGCTCCATAGTTTTATGACCTAAATTAGAAGCCTAACCTTCTAATTTTATAGATGAGGAAACTGAATCCCAGACAAGCAAAGGATATCAACCTATAGCTAAGCATCCAATGGAACACAGTGGATAGGATATTGGGCTTAGGGCCAAGAAGACTCTGGTTCAAACGTCATCACTGACATTTATTAGCAATGTGACCCTGGTCAAATATGTTTGTATCTCTGAACTTATATATCATCTTGTCTGATCTCAAAGTGAGATCAGACAAGATGATATATAAGTTCCCTTCCAGGTCTAAATCTGTTATCCAATGAACCATCCTCCACTAAAAGACTTTAATTGAAGAAAATCCACTAACTACAGGGCTGCTCCATTTTTTTATTTCCCTATAGTGAGCCTAAGCCTGACTCTACAGTATTTACCCATTGCTTCCATTTTTGCTCTCTGGGACCAAGAACAACCACTTTAGACTTGTGCAAGGTCACAGAGTCAGTCACATGGAGTAGAAATGAAACTGGAACTCATGTCTTCTCACTCATATAGTGTTCTTTCCAATATTCTAACTTCTCAGGGTCTTAGTTTCCTCATCTGTGAAAATAGGGGATTGTGACTGACCAGGATATTAGAAGGTGCTGAGCCGATAGAAAGGCTTTCTTGAATCAAAGTTTTCTACTAATCCAAGGTAGCAGTGTCTTACTTAACATGTCAAGTTAAATTAAGTGCTAAATATTTTTTTTTAATTTCTAGTGTCCATTTTCTCAAATCCAGGCTCTTGATCTATTTTTAAAGCATAACCATGCTCTTCATCTCCTCTTCCTCTTAAGAACCTGTTGTCCTGTCTCACCCATGTGCCTCAAAATAACCCTGTTTAAACTAGCTCATTCCAGTCAAATTTTTCAGCTCATCCTCCTCTCAATTTTTGCAAAATCATAGAATATTAGAATCCCAATTTGGAAGTTTGATAATGAAGAAAAGAATAAGCATGAGTGCAATCAGAATCTGAGGAGTAAAAAGAAGGAAAACTATTGAGGGAAGAAAAGAAAACAAATTTTTTCAGCATCAAAATGTTTCATCTAGACATATATTATGCTCCTTCACCCTCTTTATTTCTGAACATTCTGTTCCTGCAACCAAACACATTCTCCCCATTCTTCTCTTACTATTCAAATCCTCTCTACCATCTCAAACTCATATATAGTTAGTTTCACATTGCCTGTACCATACATCATATCTTTGACGACATTCCATTTAACACATGGGTTCATAGATCATAATCAGAGCTGGTAGATTATCTAGCTTAACCTTTTGTCATTTGACAAATGACGAAGATCTCAGAGAGGTATAGTGATTTGCACAAAGTCACACAGCAGCAGTTATGATTTGAATTCAAATCTGATTCCAAATACAGCATACTTCTGCATTGTACAATAGTGAATTATAACTTGCTGATTACATACTGGAGTTTTTTTTTTAAGTAATTTTTGGTGTGTTCTTCTAGTATAATCTCAGTCCAAAAGTTCATTTGTGTGGGATTTTCTTCTCTCTCCAATTATATCTATTTAAACCAGGGGTCCTCTAACTTTTTAAATAGGGGGCCAGTTCACTGTCCCTCAGACTGTTGGAGGGCCAGACTATAGTAAAAACAAAAACTTTGTTTTGTGGGCCTTTAAATAAAGAAACCTCATAGCCCTGGGTGAGGGGGATAATCGTCCTCAGCTGCAGCATCTGGCCCGCGGGCCATAGTTTGAGGACCCCTGAAAACCCTTAATTATTCATGAAGGTCAATGCCTTCTACTTGCATGAGGGGCAGGAGGAAGAGGCTAGAACAAGAGAGAGGAGAACTCTTCCAATCTCTTGAGCCTCATCAAGTTCTTGGAACTGGCTTCCAGTTATAAGAGAGAAGAAGGAAAATGTCAATTCTACTTTAGGTTGCCTAAGGAAAAGACTCTGGGAAGCCAAGATAAGAGGAGTTGGTAGTCTCCATCATGCCCCTATCCTCAGCTTGCTACAGTCAAGCTTTCATAGAACTTCAGGGTAAGATCTAGGATTCTTGGTTGAGCTGAGCTCTCCCAATGGGAGAATGTCTGGTATATGGTCTCCTAAGTATATTATACTGTCCCTGGTTTTTGTTTTACTATTGAATTGGATGAATGAATTTCTCTGCTAAATGCTATGTGTATTCATTATACAGTTGGGAATCTAGTGAGAAGGGAGTCAAGATTTGGATATAAAAATTGGGGTCCTGTTTCCACAATTAATGAAACAGTGATCAGAAGTTAACTTGAACCTAAAAATCATATCCACCTAGATAAATAATAGTTAAGTGAGTAGATAGATATAATTATAGTCCAGTAGAGGCTCTGAGGAAAGCACAGTGTGGGACAACCCTCCACTTCTGCTTCTCTTCCCAGCAGGGATTAAAATCTCACTGGCAGGAGGGTAGAGGGAGAAGAATTCAGAAATGTTGCCTCAACAACATTAGATTCTGTAACTAAAGTTCCTCAAAGAGAGGAGTCCCTTTTCCCCTATTCAATAACCTATATTAATCGCCAATTTTCTCTAGGATGGAATCACAGAAGAGCCTTGAGCAGTCATTTAAATCAGTTCATACCCAGAAAAGAAGCTCCTCTGCAACATACCTGTCAAGTGATCATCTAGCCTTTCCTTGAAGACTTCTGGTGAAGGGGAAACTCACTTCTTCCCAAGGAAACCCAATCCATTTTCAGACAGATCCAAATTTAAGGAATTTTTCCCCTTGTCTCAAGCCTAAATTTGCTTCTTTGAAACTTCTATTCATTACTCCTAGTTCTTAGGCTCTGGGATCAATAATAGTAGCTAGCACTTATTAGCATGTTAGGGTTTGCAAAAACACTTTACAAATATTGCCTTATTTTATCTTTACAACAATCCTGAGAAGAAAGTGCTATTGTTATACTGATTTTACAGATTAGGAAACTGAGGCAGGTAGCAATTAAATAACTTAGCCAAAGTCACACAACATGTAAGTACCTGAAGCAAGATTTGAAGCCAGGCCTTCTGTACTCTAGCTGCTGAAATACCTCCTAATAAAAAGAACACATTTAATCCTTTATCTCATAAGAGCCTTTCAAAGGTTTGGAGGTAGATTGAAGATATTGTCTTTCTTCCCAATCCTCTTGCCATTTCTTCCCAAGAGATCTCCATTTGCTTCACAGATTCTCAAATGACATGGACTCAAGTTTGTATCTTTATCTTGGTTGCCTCACCACTGGATGTCTCTAGTTTATTTGTGTCCTTCCTAAAATGTGGTATCCAGAACTGAACATAATACTCCAGGTATGGGCTCTTCAAGTCAGAAATAATGTGATTATCACTTTTTTGTTCTTGGAGTTATTAAGTTCATATTAGCTTTCTTGATTGTCATAGATCAATGAGCTTGCATTCCACTAAAATTCCCAGATCTTTTTCAAGCAAACTACTGTCTCTCCCATCTTGTATTTGTAATATAAATTTCTTGAACCCAAATGTCAGATTTTACATCTATACTTATCAAATTTTGTCTTATTTAATTCAGACCAATGTATTTCCTTGCTTGTTGAGATCTTTTGGGATCCTGACTCTGCTATCCATTATGGTAGTTGACCAGCCCAATTTCAAGTCATCCAAAAATGTGACATATGTTGTCCAGAGCTTTCTTTATCCAAGTTATTGAATAAGAACAACATAGGATTAAGTACAGATCTCTAGGGCACTGTCCTAGAGATCTCCTTTCCCAGCAGACATCAAACTTTCCATTACTATTCTTTGTAAACAATCATTCTACTTGTTCCAAATTCATCTAATTATATTACCAAGTGGCTCATATCTCTCCATCTTTTTCACAAGAATAGCATGAAATGCTTTATCAAATATTATGCTTAAATATAGACAAATTATATAAACAGCATTTTCCCTCAACTGCCCATTTAGGAACCCTTTCCAAAGTGGAAATTAAGTTAATCTGACATGACCTGTTCTTGAACTCATCTTGGGGTGTGTGTGTGTGTGTGTGTGTGTAAGAGAGAGAGAGAGAGAGAGAGAGAGATCACTTCTCCCTTTTCTAAATATTTACTAATCAAATACTACACACCAATATTTCCCGACTTATTTCATGACTCATTCATGTTTTTAATATAATCTATATTCTAGCTAAACTGGCATACTTGTCTATACCCTGAGTGTATCATTCCATTTACCTCCATATCTTTGTGCAGAATGGTCTCCACATCTAGAATACCCAGCTTTTTTCTTCTGGTTCTTAAGATTCCTTTGATTCATTCAAGATTCAAGTCATGATTGACATGATGGGCATCCAATCTTGATTTCCCTCATTTCTAACAGTTTCTCCCTTCATAGATTATCTTGTATTTATATGTATATAAATGTTGTAAATACTGTGGGCATCCATCCCCTCCAATAAAATATAAGCCTCTTGAGGCTGGAAACTCTTTTGTTTTGTCTTTGTAATCCCAATGTCTAGTCCAGAATTGGTTTATTAAATGCATGTTGAATTGAATTGAACAATAATAATAACTAATATTTGTATCACACTATAGAGTTAAAAATAGTTTTTCCACATCTTACCTCATTTTAACATCACAGTCATCCTGTGAGAAGTGTTATTGTCTAACACCCATTTTTGGATATAGTATTTTTTTTACTGTATATTTATTACAAAGATTTGGTTTTTCTTTATTTCTACTGATAGGGAAGAGATATAAAGAAGAGCAAATAAATTCTTGGTCATTGAAAAAAATCAAAATAAAAGAGTTGCATTGTTCCTCATGAAGATGCCAAAGCTCAGGAGACATAAAGTGACTTGAGACTAAAAATCTAATTATAGTATTAGAGCTGAGACTAGAACCCAGGGTTCTTGATTTCCACTCTAATGCTCCTTGATATACTACCTAGCACAGTGCTAGCACATAGAAGATACAAAATTATTCAGCTAAATTGTATATAATATCCAAATGGCTTTATCTCCTGCTCCCTTTCTCCCCCTCCCATCTGCCACTATCTCAGGGTCAGATGCCAGCAGCCTCAAGGAGCTGCATAACTCCTAGTTGGGGCTCTGAAAGGTCTGTGACCTGTTTGGTGGTACAGAGGAGGAAAGAACCTTATCTTCCCCCAAAAAAGGGGGAGCATCTAGCTTCAGCAGCGGGACGCCAGTAGTAACCTTGAAGGTACAAAGCCGGCAAGGACCCTTTCTAGAGGCAACAGCCCCTGCATGCTGATCAGCCCAGGGGAGGGGAGGGGAATTTGGATGCCCACTCTTTCTTCTCCTTCTCCTCCTCCTCCTCCTCCTGAGCCAGAGATAGCAGAGAGGGGAAAAGAAAGACAACAAACAAAAGAAATCCTTCCCCTTCATCTCCCGCTCCCGTGCCCTCCCTCAGAACTGCTTATCAGCATCTTGCAAAGATCTCTGCTGCTTCCAGGAATATCAGCTCCCTGATGTGATCATCAGCCAGAGAGTCTATAAAACAGGGTTAACTTCATCCCCCTCCTTCCCCATCCCAGGCCTTCTCTGTTGGCCTTCCTCCCCCCATCAAGTCCATGGATTCACATCAATGCCAGGAAGCTGAGGGGAACTGTAAACACCAGAGCTCGTGGCTCCCCCAATCCCTCCCAATTCTCAGGACATTAGGAATCATCTTTTGGGGGACCATGACCTCACACAATGAAATGCAGCAACCCATTGGTCATTCAGGGTCAACAATGGAGAGAACCTGATGAGTTCTTTTTAGAAAGGGAGGAGGCAGAAAGATGGAGGGGAATGAGATTGAAAAAGAAAAAGGAGAACTAAATAAAAAGCAGGGGGAGAAAGGAGAGGGAGAGAAGCTAAGGAAATATTTGGAGAGGGTGGCAAAAAAAATGTTCATTTTGTAAGGCCGAATTAGTAGTTTACATACTTACTCATCTGACCACACACACAGATACTCTCTAGGTGTGAGCACATCCATTCACATGTATACACACCCACACCTGAGCATGTGGGTACATAGTCACAGGACTTATGTATCTGCTATATGTGGAGTAATATAGCAGTAGCCTAGAAGTCAGGAGAGCCAGTCAGGAATTCTGCCTTTTCCAGTTGCTAGCTGTGTAATTTCACTGAGACTCAGTTCTTCATCTATAAAATAACTCCTACTCTACCTACTTCATGGGGCTATTTGGAAGATCATATGAAATCTTGGAAAGAAAAGTGTTTTGTACAAGCCATTCAACATTATTAAATTATAAACTCTTACTGTTTTTGTTAGCTCTTTGGTATAACAGAGAGAAAGGTCATCTGTGTCATCACAAGTTATATAAATTCACTATCTGGTAAAATCAAAGGTCCAGAATAATTCTAAAATTAGCTGTGCAACTAAGGAGCTGTAGGGAAATAACTTCATATCTTTAGGCCTCAATTTCCTCATCTGTATAATGAGGATTTGAACTATCAGGTCCTTAAGGTCTCTTCCACATTCTCTGATTCTCAGGACCAACACAGACCCGACTGGGGTGTCACAAATCTTGTGCCTACTTCCATGGAAATAAATGCTAGGAGGCTAAGTGCCCAAGGCCAATGAGAAGTCAGGCATCAGAATTAATGAAAAATGTAATATCCTCTGCCTCTCTACTTTTCATGGGAAACTGGGCCAAGGGGGTGTCAGCGGCCGCTACAGGCAGATGCTCCTATTCTTGGAGCTGAGGAAGGTATAGATAAGATATTTATCAAGTTTGGGGATGATACAAAGCTGGGAAGAATAGCTAATACATTGGATGACAGAACTGGGTACAAAAAGATCTCCATAGACTAGAAGAATGAATAGAATATAATGAATCAAGTCTTAATAGAGATAAATGTCAAGTCCTCTACCTAGGTTCAAAAAATTAACTGTACAATTACAGGACAGAGGAGACATAAGGAGATAGCAGATTCATGAGAGTTTGGATATGATTTTTTTAAAGTATAGCATCTAAAACAAAGGAAGTAATAATCAAAAGTATTTGTTTAGCACCTCATGTGTGCCAGACACTGTGATAAGGGCTGGGGATATAAAGAAAAACAAAAACATAAATAAATAAATCCAATCCATGCTTTTAAGGCGCTCAAGAGGGAGATAACATGCAAACAACTTTGTACAATCAAGCAACGTACAAGAAAAATTGGAGATAATTAGTAGAAGGAAGGCACTAGAATGAAGAGGGATCAATAAAGACTTCTTGTAAAAGATACAATTTTAGCTAGGATTTAAAAGAAGCCAGGAGAAGATAGAGAAGGAGAGTTCCAAGCATGGGGGATCAACCAGTGAAAACACTTGAGATCAGGAAATGGAATATCAGATTCAAGGAAGAAGCAAGAAAGCCAATGCTACTGGGATATAAAGCACAGATGAAAGGGGAGTGAGGTATAAAAAGACAAAAGAAATGGAAAGAGGAATAGGATGGAAATGGTTTTAAAATCCAAACAGAACATTTTCTATTTGGTCCTGGAGGTAGGGAATCACTAGAGTTTACAGAATGTGTGGGGAGGAAGAGTGAAAAGGAAGAAGATGAAAAGGTCAGAGCTATGCATTAAGATCAATTTGACAACTAAGTGTAGGATGGACAGGAGTGGGGAGAGATTTGAAGAAAGAAACCCAGTTATCAAGTTATCTAAGTCGTTCAGGCATGTGGAGATGAGGGCCTACACCAGGACAGTGGCTTTGTCAGAAGAGAAAAGATGGGCTAAAAGAGAGATTTACAAAGGTAGACTAGATCTTGGCAACCAATTGGATGTGAGGGATGAGAGGGACTGATGAGTTGAAGATGTTGTGAGCTTGGTGGTATCTTTAACAGTAATAGTGAAGTCTATAGGAAAAAAAAGTTGGTGAGAAAGATAGTTCCCCTGATAGTTTTGGATATATGGAATTTAAGATGTCTACATGAAGTAATGCATTGATTTCTAGGCCATATTTCAGGGAGATATCTCAGGAGAGATAAATGATGATCTATATTACATCCAAAGTAGGATGACCAGAATGGAGAGTGGAATGTCAACCATGCTATATTGAATGAAAACATTTTTAAACAAATTATTTATATTTTATAGAAAGTTTTGTTCCTTGGTAGAAGTGTCCAGGGAAGACTATCAACTTTAAGGGGAAATGCTTATTGAACCCTTTTCAAGGCTGCACATCCACCTTTGGTATCCACCTTTCACCCAACTCTCACCTGTAATTCAGAGAAGCTGTAGCATTGCACTCTGGCAAAACTGTCTTCACAGACAGACTAAATCAGATTAAGGGTAACAACAGTCTTCAAAACCATCAGTGACTTAAAGAGTGTCTACCCCACTTGGGATAGACATTTGATGAGCAGATGAGAACAATTTGTTCCAAGGGCCATAAAGGTCGCTCAAGCAGATGCAATTAAGTGCTTAAAGCTTAGATATTGAATATATTAAGGTCATCCACTACATCCTGGACAATTATCAGTCAACTTGACTTTTGTCCCAACTTTCATGACTCTGGAACAGAAAGCAAGGCTGACAACTTTGTGCAACTCTGTCTAACTTCATGGGAGAGTAAAGATATCCCATATGATGTCATTGATCCTCTTCAAAAAAAACAAAGGACAAACAACTATAGAAGTCTCAAAGGTTTTTCTGGTGGTTTTCTAGCTCATTTTCATAAATAGAGCATATACTAGAACTTCTAATCCACTCTGTGGATAAAGTAATTATATGAAAAACTGCCTCCATCATAAAAGTTTTAAAAGTTCTTTTTACTTTAGTCTAAAAAGGGCATTCACAAATTACACTCACAAACACCACTCTAGTTCAGATTCTCATCATTTCTTTCCTGAAGTATTATAATAGCCTCCAATTTGATCTCTCAGTCCCAAGCATCTCTCCTCTTCTACACAGCTGACACTGATATTTTCAATCATAGACTTCCCAAAAGCATATTCCCAAATCATAGCCTTCACAGATTCCCAAACATGCTTAAGAAACTCCAATAATTCCCTATTGCGAAGAAGATAAAACACACCTTCCTCTTTGGGGCATTGAAGGTCCTTTTGCAGTTCAGCACCAGACTTTCTTGTCAGGTTTATTGCATATTAATATCTTTCATGAACTCTATTTTCCAACCATACTTGCTACTTCTAGCATGTAATTTCCCACCTCTACACCAAGCATGGAATGTACTCCCCACTTCTGCCTCAAAGAATTTCTTCAAGATTCAGCTGGAGTATCCCCTCCTCCAGAAGATCTTTCCTCCATACTCTACATAATTGTTGTTGATTGGGGAGGTGGGGGGGGAGGGAGGGAAGTGAGGCAGTTGGGGTTAAGTCACTTGCCCAGGATCATACAGTTAGGAAGTATTAAGTATCTGAGACTGGATTTGAACTTAGGTCCTGCTGACTCCAGAGCTAGCGGAGTGTGCTCTGGCTGCCCCACATACTCTCAATAATTAATACTCTCCTTCTGCCTCAAAATTACTATGCATTCCCTTTGCACACATTTTACATTTACTTAACTGTGTGTGTGTTGTCACCCTGATAGAATGTAAACTCCTTGTAGTCAGGGGTGGTTTCAGGTTGTTTCCCTTTTCTCTTTATAGCCCCATCATCTGACACAGTGCCTGAAACATAGAAGGTACTTAATAAATGCTGGTTGTGGATGGATGGATGGAAGGAGGGATGAACAGATGGATGGACGGATGGATGGATAGATGGATGGATGGATGGATGAGAAGGAAAAACAGAGAGGATCTGATAGCTGATAAAAAAATATTTAAATAATCATCATGGGGACAGCTACTTGGCACAATGAATAGAGGACCAACCCTTTAGTCAATAGGACCTAGATTCAAATCCAACTTTAGACATTTTCTAACTGTGTAACGCTGGGCAAATCACTTAACCCCAATTTCCTCCCCTACCCCCCCAAAAAAACAATCATGTACCAAAGGAATTAGAGTTTGTCTGCTAGGTCTAAGAATAAAGTAGAAGACAGAAAATATACAAATAATGGCCTCTTTTCTAGTCATCACAGAACTATCCCTCACTAGCTACCCTCCCATTCCTACCCCAACAGAGGCAACAATTTACTTGTATTGCCTTGAACCCCTTTTGTCTCCCATTAAAGGATCCCCCAACAAATACTGCCAGCAGCTTCTCTCCAATTCAGTGGAGTCATAAGAGGAGCAAACCTCCCTTGATTAAACAGTGGAAACACCTTAGGGTCAAAGAGATTGGTTTGCTCAACATGTGGTAAGGCAAAGGTGGTCAAAACAAATAAGAACAGAAATGTCATCAGTTATTCAGAGCTTAGTGAA
Source organism: Sarcophilus harrisii (assembly GCF_902635505.1). NCBI lineage: Eukaryota > Metazoa > Chordata > Mammalia > Dasyuromorphia > Dasyuridae > Sarcophilus > Sarcophilus harrisii. The sequence goes on from NC_045428.1 coordinate 494,452,366, forward strand.
CATCCAGTGACATTTCCACCTTCTAGACTATGAGTGCTTAGCCTGGAGTCAGTAGACTTGTTTGTTTTTATATTTTAAAAACAATTATATTCCAACATCATTTCTTTGTGATCCTCTCTAATTTATTTTATACATTTAAAAACATTATTCTGAGAAGGAGTCATAGGCTTCATCAGACTGTCAAATGGGGTCCTTGACACAAACAGGGTCAAGAACCCCTGCTCTAGACCCTGTCCTAAAGATGCGCCATTTGTCTCACTGAGATTTTGCTCATCTCCCTTGTAAAAGGCTCCGCTTAGTTGCTCTCTGCTTCTTTCCTCCCTCCCTCTGCCAGGATAAACAGCCTGGGAGACTGGCAGCTCCTATGCTGTCCTCCTCCCCTGATAACCAGGAGGTGCATTCTATCTCCATGGGTCAATGACATTTTAAGACATTCATTGACAAACATGGTTTTTAAAATTCAGTCAAGGACATTTTGAGAGATAGCCCGCCTACTCCACATCCACAGGCCCCTAACCCGTCCCTGTCATTATAGTGGCAAAAGGATGCTATTGAAATTCAAACACCTTAAGCAAAGACTTTGAACCCCATTCTTCCAGGCGAGGAAGAACTTAGTAACAATCAGTGCTGTCCAACAAGGGAGTGGGCTGCCTGGAGAGGGGGTGGATACACAAGTTGCAGTTGGTGAATCATTTGTCAAGAAATGCTGTAAAGAGGATTCACACACGTTTAAGAAGCTGGTCTACATGGGGGTATTTTCAACCAATTCTCTATATAATAATTCTATATGGCATTCTATATGTAACAATAACAATAGCTAATGACAAAGACAAAAGCTAGCATTAATATCATCCTGTGAGGTTTGTAAAATACCGTACTTGTGTTATTTCATTTGAGCCTCACAAAACTAAGAGCTTCTGGAATTCTTCCACCTTCCCCAATCCATGCTTTAGGGTGGATATGGCCTCTTATATCCAATACCATCTGCCCATATCCTGCACCCTCAGTCCCCTTGGGCCTTTCTGTCTGACCTGCAGCTAGCTAAACTCCCTAAATGGATTGTCTTCCCCCGATTAAAATGTGAGCTCTTTGAGAACAAAGAAGGTCTCAGTTTTCCATTTGTATTATCAGTGCCTAACACAGTGCTTGGCACATAATGCTTTTTAAAATTTTTTTTTCCATTCTTCTCTCTGAGAGAGAATGGGAAAATAAATGCTATTACTCTGAAGGCATAGATAGGAGTGGGAGGAGGGAAAGGATTTGCAATTGGTATGGACTTGAGGAACAGGGAGGGAAAGAAAGGAAAAGTTCTGAAGAAAGGATGAGGACTCTGGAGGATTCATCTTCAGCTGGCATAGGAGATGAAGGCAGAAAAAGACAAGATAACCCTAGAGAATCCTCACTTTGACTGTGAATCTGTGCGAACTATAGAACACTGACAATGGAAGAGAAAACCAAAAGGCTTTATGGGAAGGGGGTAAGAGAGGAGGGAAAAAAACATGACTCCATCACCTCAAGGTAGGGATTGGAGGAAGTGGGAAGAGGGGAAGGTGACAAAGAATTTGTGGAGGAGCCTCTGCCTCGAGGAAATTTCATATCCAATCCTATAAGCGACTTTGAGGATTTACATATATCTTTGTAACTAATGATTGTTCATTCAAGCATTTTGTTTTCCCTTCCTTTCAATAAAATTTACCTCTATAATATTATTATCTGCTCTATTCTTGCCCAAGAATTCAATCTCAGTATGGGGAAATACCATGCAGATGAATTTTTCCAGACATCCTGGGTGGGGAGAGTCAAAGATGGGGGTGGGGAGGGACAACCCAGGGTGGACTCTGGCCTTTCATGTCATGAATGATACTTAATTCTGATTCTGTAGCATAAGAGGTAGGAAGCACTGGAGGTGATGATAAAAAGACTTTAAAAAGTGAAAGTAAGCTCATTTACTGGGCTTGGTGGCTAGAATCTCTATGTTGGCTAAATTGGTAAATGACAGGATTGATCAGTGATATCAAACTCAAATAGAAAAGGGGATGACAAATCATATGTAAGAAATCCTATGGACTGCATATTGACAGTTTTAAAATGTAATGGTATTTGTGTTTTATTATTTTTTATTTATTTTGTTAAATAAAACTTAGTTACATTCAATTGTTTCAAGTACATTCAGGGGTGTTAGAGTACAAAGGCATCCAGCAGACCAGTATTTGACAACTGGACTAAATGATATCTAATGTTCCAATTTGCCTTAAAACAATTTACTTTTTGTTCAGGGTTGGGCAAACAATACACATTGTACTATTAGATTTGAAATAAACTCAGAGGTGTGGCTCCTAGCCCCTGGGTGCAGTACCTAGAACTGCTTACAAGGTAGAGGTATTAGGTATGAAAAAGCACCATATCCCACAAAAATAGCAATAACAATAACTAGTGTTTATATATCATTTTAAAGTTTATAAAGTGTTTTACAAATACAGTTTCTTTATATCCTCACAACAACCTTGCAAAGTAGGTACTATTTATTTTCTCGGTTTTACCTACTCACTCACAGATGGATTCTAGTGTGATGGAAGTTCTCATCCACATGCCCAAGCCAACAAAACGCAAATCTTTCATTAATCATCCCTGGCACATTGTCTGTGTCACAAAAGATTACATTGCTCTAGAGAGAATTAACATCTGAACCCAGATTCTCTGTCCCAAGTACAGCAATCCACCCAGTGCAACAAGTGGTCTTCCATAACACATTTAAATAACAATCCTAAAACTTGCAGATGGATTAGGGAGGAGCAAAACAAGTGCTATTTGAGATAGATGAAATATCATTATTGATTATGGGGAAGTCAAAGTGACACTGATGAAGAAAGAGGAGGAATTTGAGATGATCCTTAAAGGTAGGAATTCATCAGGCAGAAAGGGAGATGGAGAGCAAAAGCAGGAGAGCATGGGTCTATTTGAGAAATAGTGAATAATCCAGTGTGATTGGAAAATAGTGTACATGAAGGGAAGCATTGTGATAAAAGGCTGAAAATACAAGGTAATACTAAATTGGGAGGGGGGTTTTGAATGATAGATTGTCACATCTACCTGCCATCTCTCCCAAAGGCTTCAATGATAGGCTTCCTTTCCCTTCATTTATACACATAATTATTTCCCTCACCATCATCCTACCTTTCTCCAAAATGATTCTTGGTTGCATCTTCAAATTACCATAAGGTGAACCTTTTAAAAAGTAGCAAAGAACCCCAGGGGATTGACTGTGCATGTTCCTCTGCCCCCTCTACCTTGACTCTCATTCTCTCCTCATTTAAGTCCTTACAGTTGGGAGGGGTTGTCCAAAAATCTCAATGAATAAAAAGCATTTATTAAGTACTTATTAAACAGATTGAAGAGATGGGAAGACAATATGTGTATATGGAGGCATATGGGAAATACATTCTATGTGAATTGGGCATTTTATTTTGATCCATGGCATGTCTCCAGGTAGCAATTAAGTGTTAATAGGGACATGAGCAAGATAACATATTTAGGGATAACAAATCCAAACCACATACATATGGTTCTATACCATTTAAGGGAAATGGGAGTCACTATAGATCATTTCTCAAAGATTTTGGGATGCTGACTCACATGTACTGTTGTAGCCAAGACCAGCAGAGTGTTGTGTCTCCCCAGAGACAGAGAATGCCCTTTTTCATTATGTTTTTTCCTACATAGCTCTGATCACCATATTTTCATTGAGACATAACTAAGGACTGGCCTTGATACCAAAATGAGGGAAGGAAAGAATATCCTTCCTCCTATAGCAATGAACTTCCTTTCTTCCATGGTCCTTTTTTCTGAGGAAATGAAAGCAGGGAGACTCCAGGTCTCCAGCAGGTCAATCCTAGGACATGGAGCAGATGGGGACAGGGTCAATTAGCAAAATACTGCTCCTCTAGAACAAACTATGATCCCAAACAGAGGAACAACACAGTTTCCTGACTTCCTAGGAACACCCACCCAACCATTCATTGCCTATGGAAAGACCTCCCTTCTAGAATGGGGTGGTCTGAACCTTGTTCTTCCAGAGAAGAAAAGACATTCCAGTTGACTTCTAGGAGGGTATTTACTAATCTATACCATGCTTCATCTATACAGGAGGAACAGTATAGCTCACTGGTATTCTGAGGGTGATTTGGGGGACTGGGAAGTATTTCCCAATACTTCATAAGAATTTCATCACGGTGCAGTAGAAAGATTGCTAGATTTGAAGTCAGATTTCGTAGGTTTGAATCCCAGATCCACAACTTATTATCTTTAAAAGTTTAGGCAATGGAAAGACTTCCATGAACTGATGCTAAGTGAAGTGAGCAGAACCAAGAGAACATTGTATACAATAACAAGATTATGTGATGATCAACTCTGATGAAGTTGGCTCTTTTCAACAATGAGGTAATTCAGACCAGTTCCAATAGATTTGTGATAGAGCGAGCAATCTGCCTCTAGAAGGAGGACTGGGGGACTAAATGTAGATCACAACATAGTATTTTCACCTTTTTTGTTGTTTGCTTGTTTTTTTTTTCCTTTCTCATTTTTTCCTTTTTGATCCGATTTTTCTCATGTAACATGATAAATGTGGAAATATGTTTAGAAGAATTGCACATGTTTAACCTATATTGGATTACTTAATATCTAGGTGAGGGGGTTGGGGAGAAGAGAGAGAGAAAAATATGGAACAAAAGGTTTTACAAGGGTGAATGTTGGAAAATATCTTTGCATGGTTTTGAAAATAAAAAGCTATTATTAAAAAAAAAAAGAAAGTTTAGGCAAGCTTTTCAACCTCTGGGGGCCTCAGTTTCCTCACTTGCAAAGTGAAGAGGATAGATTAGATGACCTATAAGGTCCTTTCTAGCTCTAGACAAGAAAGAATTATAATTTATGAATTTTCTTCAGACAGTAAAACTCATCCCAGTTCTGCCTCCAGCAGAATACATAAAGCTAGGAAGGCTAAATAGACTGATGGGAGGGATGAAGCAGGGGTTGTGGTATGACCATCACATGTATTGGAGCTCTCCCCATTGACTAGGACTACAAGGTTTCAAAGGGGGAAGACAAAAAGGGACATGACTGAAGCCTGTGACATCCTGGGTAGACCATGTGGATTACTAAATTTCCAAATAATAGTTCAAAGGAACAGACCTTCCCCTTTTAAAACTAAAGAGAGGCAAGTTTTGAAAAGAGAAAAGAAGTGTCACTTCATCCAGTGACTCATGGACTCCTTACCCCAGAAGATGGTACTGGCAGGTAATATAAATGGATTCACAAAGGTTTAGGAAAGGTTTGTGAATGACAGGGTTATATGTGACTACTGAGAAACTAGGATCTAACCAGACTTTCACTGCCTTCAGGGGAAATAATCACAACTTCTCACAGCAGGATTGTTGGAAATATTGTTAGCAAGCAATGAAATGTGGATCTGACTGGATCAGGGTCTGACTCAAGGTGTCAGTTCCCATGATTCTGTGTTTCTGCATGATTAAGAGGGTTGGGTTACCCCTAAACTTCCCTTCTTGAAAAGTATTCAAACTCCTAGAAAAAAGAGATCCTGAAGAAAAACCTTTAACTGTTCCTTCCCACACTTCCACACATCTATGCCCAGCAAGCTATCTGAGGATGGAAAGTGTGTAAAGGTCAAGAAAGGAGAGAGGAGAAAAAGAAAAAGCATAATCTGGAGCTGTCCATGGTACACTTGGTCCTGAGAATTTTGGTGACAGAGGAAGATCTTTTAACCTCCAGGTCTCACACTGACCAAGTATGTCAATTGAGTTCCCAGCACTATATTATATGAACTACTGTATGTTCCCATATTGTGTCAGCCAGTCTCCCACCTCTGGGCAACCCACCTGGAATCCACTGCCTTCTCAGCTCTACCTACTGGAATGTTACCCTTCCTTCAAGGTCAGGCTCACATGCCACCTTCTTCAAGAAGCCTTCTCTATCCCTCCAGCTGAAAGTGACCTTTCTTTCTTACCATTTTTCTAATGTATTTTGATCACTCCTTTGACTTTATTCTATTTTAATGTATATCAAGATTATTTGTTTAAGTTATCCTCTGGTCCCTACAAGGGGCCTAATAAATATCTATTGAATTGTATATTGCCTTACATGTGCATTGAGCTTTATGTTTACAAAGCACTCTCAGACAAAGTGTATTATTAATACCTCACCACAAACTTGTGAAGCAAACAAGGCAGAAATCTTGTGTTGGAATATGAGTAAACTGAATTTAAAGTGATTTATCTAAGGTCACATGGCCAGTAAGTGATGGGATCTATCTTGGTCTTCTGAAGCCAAGTCTAGCACCCTTTTCATCACACTATCAGTCATTTAGTCAGTCAACAGATACTCATTAAATACTTTCCATATTCCAGGCATCTATGTCACCATCTTCAGTAGGATCAGGATACTTCTTTTTAAACCTCACCCTGAATCAGGGAGACACAATTAATATAAGGACTGGTAATAAAATGAAAATGTCTCCCTATCCCTCCCCAGCTTCACCAACTTGTTGGCATCTTCTCACAACCATACTGGAGGGATTATCTCTGTAGCAGCCTACCATGGGAAGGCCTGGGTCTAAACACCAAACATGATTTGTATGTCTTAATAGTGAGCATCATGGAAGTGGTGTAGAATATCCAATGATATTCTATGATAGCAGTGAGTATGTCCAGATCTCTGAAATACCATATAGCTACAGAACACTTACTATATGACAGGCCTTGATGAGAGTAAATAATAATAATGAATGACAATTGATAATAGCTAACATTTATATATCAATTTAAAGTTTGCAAAGCACTTTATAAATATTAATTCAGTTTTTGCTCCCATCCTGCTCTAAGCCCTTTCCAGGATATACCCTTGTGAGAAAGAAAAGGCTGTGACTTTGGCACTAAAGGACCCACTTTCAAATCCCTGCTCCATCAATTACTTCCTATGTGACCTTAGGAAACTCATCCAGCCCCTTCAGCCTTAATTTCCTCATCTGTAAAGTGAGGGAGTTGGGCAGGATAATTTCTGAAGTCACTTCTGTTTAAGTCTTAAGGCCTAGTGTTTAGAACCAAGTTTCTATTTGCTTTATCCCAGTCCAGAGAACTCTATGACCTGAGAAATAAAACTAACACTATTGTTTGTTCCTTCTCCTGACACTCCCTTTTATACTCTATACTCCAAAAAGTCCTCATAAGCAAAAGCAACACAGAAGCAAAGTCTCTATCATTCTGGCTTTCTCCTAATCTTTACCAATGTCCAGAGAATGGCAGATTCCTCCTGCTTCCAACCACACACTAGACCTTTTCCGCCTCTCAGCTGCTGGGGCCAGAAGCAAATCAGCCTGGCCTGAGCAGATTACCCAAGCACTAGAGGCATGACCAGCATTCCTGTTGATTTTCCAAGCTCTCTGCTATGATAAATATGGATGCACATCTGGCCTGTGGTGGGCATATGCTCTCCCTCCCCCCCACAAATACACATAAACAACTCCCCCCTGCCCATCTGAGTCCAGGGCCCAGAACTGGGAAGGAGGGAGGCAGCTAACGAATTTGTCAATTAGAAGAACAAGGAGTTCATGTCCCCGCCTCTCCCATCCTGAACATTGCAGGAGGCCTTCTGCCTCCATGCTTTTCTAAATTTCTCTATCCCTACCATTTTCAGTCTTTCCTCCCTCCAAAGAACTAGGGAGTTTATGAAACTGAGCCTTTCCAATTCCCCATTTGTTTCTTCAATTCTCTCCTCTCCAGCTTGAGGAGAACAAGCCCAAAACAAGGAGCAAGTGTGAGAGAATCAAGGAAGGACAAGTTAAGAGAGGTTTTCACTGGAACAGAGGAGGCTGCATCTTGTAGAAATACTGGCAAACTGGACTTTTCTCTTTCCTTTCAATGCAGAAAATAGTGTGTATTGTCAGATCTAGAATTAGATCCTACAACTATTACTGCCACTACTACTGCAGCTGCTGCTGCCATTGCTACTATTGGTGCTGCTGCTACTATTAGTACTGCTGTTGCTGCTACTGTTGCCACTGCTACTGCAGCTACTACTACTGCTACTGCTGTTGCCATTGTTGCTGTTACTACTAGTACTATTGCTGCTGCTACTATTACTATTACTGCTATTGCTGCTAGTGTTGCTACTACTATTGTATAACCTTGGGCAAGTCATTCACCCTTTTGGTGAATAAAAAAGGCTCTGTTTCCCTCAGTTTCTTCAACTGTAAAATGAAGATAATAACAGCACTTACCTTACAGAGTTCTTGTGAGGATCAAAATGAATAACATTTGTAAAAATCACTTGGCATAGTGCCTGGCACATAATAGGTATTATACAAATGTTCATTCCTTTTTCTTATAGAAATATATTGAACTGGTCACTCCACTTGATGACTCCTTTCATTTTTAAAGAGCTTCTTGATTTGGGGAGGTTGGAGTAGAGGCAGTCAAGGCTAAATGACTTGCCTAGGGTCCCATAACTAATAAGTGTCTGAGGTTGGATTTGAACTCAAGATATTCTCTACTCCAGAATGTGCTACCTTGCTGTCCCATCTTGAGTTTTTCCAATGCATTTTCCCATACATTTTCTTATTTGGTCTTCACCTATGAGCTAGATGGAACAGGTATATGTTTCCCCATTTTACAGATAAGGACTTCAAGATCTAGAAAGATAAAACAGCTAGTCCAAGGTCACAAAGTAAGTGGCTTAGCTACCACTACAATCAGGTCCCCTACCTCTCAATTTCAGATTGATATCAATCAGAAAACTGATATCGAATTGAAATAACTTTTAATCTGTAGTGGTCACTGAGAAAAAAATAAATATTGGATGTTCTAGTTTTGCCCACATCTACTTATTTTAAAATATTTTTCTCCCAAGGCTTAACAATTTCCCAAAATTTTACATCTCTGACTGAGGGAGACATTCTAACCTGGAAGGTGGAGTATCCTCTGGTTAACCCTCTCTCCAACACATGGGTAGTAGCCCCTGTTCTCCAGTTTCTTCCCTCGATGCCTTTCCATCGCTATCCCTTTCCCAGTACTGCCCAATCTCCCTTCAGGAGGTAGGAGCCTGAGCAGGAAGGAAAATGGGGATGGAAATGTGGATTGGTGTTGCTCTCTAGTGGTCATAGAGCTGACTGCAGCCAGCCCACCAACAGCTCCAATCTGCTTGGAAAATGCAGAAAAGTCCCAGAAAGCCAGAAGATAGACCCCAGCTTCCAGGACTTCTCCAACAGATTCAGATCCCCTGATTAGCAGCAGAATCATCCTGCATATTTAATTACTTCACAGTGTACTTCCCAGACCTAGAATTAAATGGTTTCAATTTTTTAAAAAAAAAAAATTTACTTATTAAATATGTGCAAAATGCCATGCTAGCTGGAAATACAAAGATGACCTATAACACAGAACCTGCCCTCAGGGGGCTAATAATGTAACCAAGAACATTTGACATGTTTACAAATAACTATAAGACAAGTGAAACAAGACCAACAGTCTGGGTCCTGTAAACAACCAGTCCCCTAGGGGCATAGGGCTGTCAGTCATCTGACTCTCCACCCTACTGCTACATCCCAGGCTTATCTGAGAGTATGTCATTCGGGACATGTCAATCAATCTCTGGTTTAGCTCCCATTTATTTGGCCATGCCCTTTTTTCCCCTTCCTTTCCTGTTGCTTCATTTATTCACCTTCCCTCAAGCTCCTACTTCAAACACAGTTTAATTAGATTAGTAAATGCATAGTAAAAGCAGAAGTATTAATTGCATTGAACATAAACTTCTCATTCCATTCATTCACCATATCAAGGCCTTCCCCAGGCGGAAAGTTCTTTTAGGATGGATTAAATTTCCCTTCTCTTCAATCTTCAAGTCACCAAATGAGAGTAAGAAAGAGAGCTAATTCAAAAGTTCAGTATCTTATAATAGACCTTCAGTCTGGGAATGAGACACATAGTTAATTTCTCCAATCAATCAAGCTTTGGGACACCATCCTAGAACTGAGCTTTCCTGATTGGGTGATGAATGAATGAAACTCTCTTAATGTACTATATGTACCTAGCTAGCCCCAGACCATGCTTCACATGCTATTCAATGATCCACAAGGGCACCAGGTTCTACCCAGTGCAGATATCTCGCCATCTGCCCTGGCCCCATGCATATCTTGCTTATGTTTTACCTTTTGCTGTTGTTCTGGAAACAATAATTAAAGTTATACTATTATAGCTACTGGAAAGGACATGACAATCTACTGCCCTATGGATCCATGTGATATCTTGTGATTTCCTACAACCAAATTTTCATCCCTGGCTACCTTTCCTAAATATGCTATGTCCCCCTATTTGAATGTGAGCTCCTTCCATTTCTGTCTTTAGCACCAGTACTCAACACAGTGTCCTCTATTTATTAGGTGCTTCATAAATATTCCTTTTGGCTATTATCTACTGGCACCAAAATCATTGACTCTCCATTCTTGAAGAATTCAACACATGATTCACAATTTTCCTCTCCCCTCCAGCCTTGCCCTTATATTCGAGGATTCCAATATGCAGGTTGATGTCTCCTCAGATATTCTGGCTTCCATTCTGAAATGTGTCTTCTGAGGTACCCTTCCCTGGACATCTCTCTATCCATACTTTAAACCTAGTTCTTTTCTCCACCCTTGTCTCTTACCATCAGGAAAATTTGAGAAGTCTGGGGCCACAAACACAAGAAGCAATCAAGAAAAATTCAATTGCATAGGCAAGAGGACTAGCAATTCTAGTGGCTTAGGTGGTAAAATGTCGTTGGTGGAAGAAATCTTGTAAATCATATAATCTAATGCATTCTACTGTAGTCCAAACATCATCTCCTAGATGCCTTCCTACCCCCAAGCGGGAGGAAAGATACCTAGGATTTTTACTTGCCTTTGATGTCAAGAAGTATCATTGTTTATGGCAGAAAGATCAAAGAGATGTTGGCCCACATGGAAAGGAAAAAGGGAAGCCTTGAGGAGGGGAAGAGAAAGAGCAGAACAGCTTAGAGTTTCATTATTTAGATAGAGAGAAGGAGAAAGTACACAAATTGCTAGTCATTGTCTTTATAGCTTCCCAGAACCCATATCTCCTCTGCCAATGCTGTAGGAGTGTATTGTTAGATTTTGGTGCTTTCTAAGTTTCCCATTCTGAAGTAAGGTCCTGATGGACTCAGACAAATTACAACTTTAATTAAAAAGCATCAAGCACTACACGTAGAATCAAGAGATATCAGGGTTTAGATCCCAGTTCAGTCACTAATGTGATCTTGGGAACTTCACCTTTCCTCCCTGTTACTCAGCTTTTTCATCTGTAAAATAGGTACAATTGTACTTGTATTTGGTACCTTCTAGAGTTGTTATAATTAAAATCCTTTCTAAACATTGAAACTTACTAATCCATGTTCCATAACTGGGACCAATAATGTTTGTCTAATGACACCAGAAGTAAAGTCATCACCATTTCTGTGAAGATTTCTGCATTAGTTCAACATCATGGGCCAATGTATAAAGAAGGACCACTCTGACCTTGGACAGATACTGAACCCTGGCAAGAAATCCAACCAAAAGAGTAAAGAAGAGATTCCTATGAGCTCACAACCTAAAGAAAGGAAAGTCAACAGCAGGGCATTCATTAACTAATGAATATGAACTATTATAGCAGCATTATACACATGAGGCAAGGTAATGTAATTAGTAGGCAAAGCATTGTACCTGGACTTAGGAAAACTTGGGTCCAAATCCCACTTTAGGTAGTCACTAGCTGAGTGAGTCACTTACCTCTTTCAACTTTGGAGTCCTCATCTGCTAAATGGAGGGTATCAGGTCGATGGCCTTTAAGGTCTTTCCCAGCTCTCTCCCAATGTAGTCAGAGAAAATTTTTCAACAAAAACTAAAAACAGTTGAACCAAGGGATGTGACACAGAAGTAGCATAATCCAACAGCCATGATAGTTGTACTAAGAGAAGTAGCTTATCCTTACTTTGAAGTAGACACTGTAGGGGGACACCATGGAGTTGGGATTTTGGAGGTAGTTGTGTTCTAAGTCATCAAAAGCTAAACAAGAGAAGTGCAAAACCAGGCTAATGGCAGTGATCACTTGTGGGGGAAAGTTCATTTTCACCATAGTATAAAGTCCCATTTTCCTCTCCTCATTACAGCTTTGCATGTAGTCCCACAATGATCAATGGAGGGGAGAAAAGGCAGTGGAATGTTTTGCTTTTTCTTTTCACCACCAAAAATAAACATATTTTAGATCTGGAAGAAACCTTAGAAACCATTTAATTCAACCTCTTCATTTCACAAGAGGAAACTGAGACCAAAAAAAGGTCTGAGAGTTCCTCCCAGCTGACTTTGACTCCCAAGCTAGTATTCTTTCCAGATATTCCAGGCATCTCAATGGGAAAGGAGATTAAGCTTAGAGATCATGATCTCTTCCCTATTTCAGTGATGTCTGTCACCCCACATACTCACACCACTCTGAGCTCCCTGGAAAGAAGGAAGGGACCTCAAGCTTAGCAAACACCACCCCTTTGCCCAGATGTTAGCCAAGCTTTTCTCTCTTCCAACTTAAAATGAAGGATGCGTTCCCCTTTATTCAGGTTGTGATGACCCAATGGAATCTCTGAGGTCTCCAGCCCCCACCACACCATTCTTCTCCTGCCCAGAAAGAAGTTCATTTGATGTGTTCTGGCTGTCAGGAGCAATTCAAAGAACCCCATTTATATTCCTAAGTAGGGAGCTTGTTAATATGGAGCCTGCCTCTAGGGGAAATGGGATAACACTATGTGAAATATGACAAATCATGAGCCTCATGGCCAGACTGAGAGCACTAATATTAACTTACATCTCATTCATCACCAAACTTTACTGCCTCACAAGGAGCAGCCAGACACTTCCCCTAGCCCTGGCAGTTAAGTGGACAGCAAAGACGTGGGACATTCTGAAACTTCCAGCCCCTAGTTGTGACCCCTCTTCACCCTCCCCATTTGAGGGACTCTCTAGCTGTCTTCTAGGGTTCCTAGCCCCACCAGCCAACTCCTTAAGCTTTGGCTCAATCATTAAGGAAGAAGAAAGAAGAGGAAATCTACATCCCTTCACTCAGAGTTGGGTAGGATCTAGGGGAAAACAACCATACCTAACCTTTCATAAGGTTCATGGAAGTAGAGCCAATGCCATTGCCCCCAGGAGATGGAAGAACAAAGAATAACAAGATGCCTGAGCCTAATGGAACCTTAGAGATTGTAAAAACCTAAGACACCACATAACAGGCCCATCATTATATGGCCATAAAGGAGAAGAGCAAGGATTCTAATCCAGATCCTCTGTCTCCAAATCCACTGTTTAAAAAGAATGTAAGAGCACCAATCTATCTGAGGTACAGTTCTAGCCACTGAAAATGAAATTTCATTTGGTTCGTATTGGGGAGGCCAGTACCAAAATCTCTAGGAAATCCAGCCAAATTACTTTTCCTATTTGTCCCACATCCCCAGGTCTATTCTCAGGGCCAATGAAGTCAGAGAATTTCAGAGAATTTTACAGTTTAGAATTATCAGGGACTTTAAGAAATCATCTTATCAACTCTTCTTATTTTATGGAGAAGGAATCTGAACTTCTTCCAAGAGAACCTGCCCAAGGATGTCACGACAACACAGCCAAAGGGGGGACCCAAGTTTCTTGACTCCTCATTCCATGCTCTTTGTGAAATGAGAACAACTGTGTGTGTTCAGCCAATCTGACACAATCCCCAGCCAGAAACTAATCTTTCCCTGAATTCAGGAGGAGCCTCATTCCCTGACCAGTCTGCACACATTGCTCTCTCACATCTCCCCCTACATACACAAATACATGTTCTTTGTCACTGCAGTTTGCCAGTATCTTCAGGGTAAAAGGACAGAGTAAACCCGTGCAGCCATAGTGTCCACTTACTCCCTTGGTGGGTCAGTGCCGAGCGTGAATGATGGTATATTGGGATACACCAGCATCCTGATAAGGAAGAATAATAACTTGTCAAAGATATATATGATATGTGTTTGCTTTCCAGGCAGAATATCTATTGGGATAATTCATCAAGCAGTTGGCTGTAGACCAGAGAAGAGAAGACTACACCAGGATAAACAAGGGCCAAATTAGCCTAGTTGGGAAGAGAAGTACAGCAGACATTTTCATACTGGAGGCACTAGGATTCAGATTCTTCCTACCTTCCAGGAGCAGTGGGGATCATCTTCCTTTCAAAAAATCCCATAAAGCCATAAAAATCATAGATCTAGAGATGTGAAGAATCTTAGGATTAATCTTGTCCATTTTAAGAAAAGGAAATAATCCCAGAGAATGGAAGTGACCTGCCAAATTTCCCAAATTGAAAAGGACACTCATATGCCTAAAGTTAATGCATAACAACTTTCCTCTCTAGGAAATTCTTCCTTGGATTTCACTTCCTATTGCAACTGTCCCTGCCTGTTTTCTCTAATTCAAGTTTTCACAAGGAAAAGCCATCCAGTCTTATCCAATCTGAGTCTAAATCCCTCAGGAACTATCTGATCACTGGGCTTCCTGGATCCCAGACGTAGGTTCCTTTAAGATTGAAAGAGAACGTGTCCAACTGCTACCAATCTTTCATTAAAGGAAGTCATGGAATGTGTGTCTTGGATATTAAAGATCATATCATTAAAAAAAACTAAAAGAGAAACAAATCAAATACCCTTCAAAGCTATGACTAGGGGGTAAATTCTTAACCAAACAAGGCACAGAGTGATTATAAAAGATGAAATAGATAATTTTGATCACATGAAACTGAAAAGCTTTTGCATGAACAAAATTAATAATGTGACTAGTATAAGAAGGGAAAAGGTTGCCTGAGGAAAAATCTTTGTGTCAACTATCTCTAATAAGAGTCTGATATCCAAGATATATAGACAAGTATCAGAAATAAATAGGAACAAAAACCATTCTCTTTCACTTATTCTTTTCTCCACTACTGCTCACTGGTCAAGATAGAGAAATGGAAATACTTATTTTTCCCCATTGCCACTGAGTTCTCCTTCTACCACCATCACTTTGTCAACTCTTCCTCCTTTGAGGTTCACTTATTCCATGTCTACTACCCCATCAAAATCCTGGAAGCTGTTGTCAACTGGCCCCCAAAACACTGTCCTTTCCTCAATGAATTCAGTGCCTGGCTCACAGTGTTTCTCAAGTTCTCTCCTCACACTAAGGAACTTCATCACATAATGATATTTCTCCCAAATATCCTACTCAATTTACTCATCTTACATGACCTACTTCTTCATTCTACCCAGCCATACAAAAAGATGGTCATACTCTTGATCTTGCCATTACCAATAAGCTCACTTTCATATTCATGAACTCTGAAATTCCTTTATCTGATTACAATATGTCCCTCTATCTTACAATCCCAAACCCTATTTTTCATTTTCACTACAACCACCAATCCCTGAACCCTTTAGCCACCTTTCCCAGTCCCCTTCTTCCAAATCTTGACCCCCTTTGTGAGAATGTTAAATGTTATGCTAGCTTCTCTTGAGCCCCTTGCCTCCTTATGCTATCACCAATCTTTCCTTGCCAGGTCTGACATTTGGATCATTTCCACCAACACTCCTATACACATGCTGCTGAACAAAGTAGGGAAATATGCAAAAATTGTTCTGTGTCCACTACATATTTATGCTATATGATGTCAACTGGGCCCTCACAATAATAAAGCAATTCTTTTACACATCCCAATTACCATGTGACTGTTTCAAACCTTGTTTATCCTTCCTTAAGCTTTCCCTACTCCCACTATCTCATGTGAGAAACTGGCTTTATACTTTCCTGAGGAAAAAAAATAAGCCATTCACAGAGATCTCTCCCCTATTCCTCATACCACATCATACAGATGCCTTCTGTCATCTCCTCTTTCACTCCTGTCTTCCATGAAGAGATGGTGCTTCTCCTTATCATCTACATTAAACCCTCCAAAATTCACAAGTGATCTTATTCCATCCTGACTTCTCCAGAAAATTGTTCCCTCTATCATATCCACTTTCTCACTTATCTTCAATCTCTCCCTCTCAACACGTCTCTTCTATTCCCCCAAAACCCTTCCTTGATTCATTTAATTTTGCTAGCTATCATCCCTTCTCCCTTCTCCCTTTTATGGCCAAACATTTTGAAAAGGTCAACTATAAGAGATGCCTCCATTTCTTTTCCTCTCACTTTCTTTTCCAGACTCTACAGTCAGGTTTCTGACTTTATCATTCAACAGAAACTATTCACTTCAAATTAACAATAACGTCTTAATTGTCATATCTAAGGGTCTTTTCTCAATTCTCATTTTTCTTGATTTCTCTGAAGTCTTTGATGTTATCACTTTTGATATTTTCTTCTCTGGGTCTTTGTAGTATTATGTTCTACTGGTTCTCCTAGGCTGTTCGCTTCTCAGCCTCATTTGCTGGATCCTCATTCAGATCATAGCCATGAATAGTGGGTGCTTCCAAGGTTCTGTCTTGGGCTCTTTTTTCTTCTCCTATTTCATTGATGATTACCTCAGCTCCCACATAATCAATTATCATCCCTATAGTGACAATTCTCAAATCTCATTGACAATCCCTATAATCTCTCAACTGACCAACAGACTTGCATCTCCAACTGACTATTAGACAGTAAAGATTTTAAACTCAACATATCCAAGGTTAAACTTATTATCTCTCCCACAAAACCCTCCCCTCTTTCTAATTTCCTTATCACTATTGAAAATACAACCATTCTTCCAGTACTTATTTGTCTCACCTCCCATATCTAATATGTTGCCAAGGCCTGTAGATTCTACCTTTGTAAGAGCTATCACATACACTCTGTTCTGACACTGCCATCACTCTAGTACAGGCCTTCATAGCCTTACATTTGAACTACTGCAATAGCCTTGGTCTCTCTGCCACAAGGCTCTACTAACTGCAATCCATTCTCTAGTCAATTGTCAAAGTTATCTTTCTCAAGCACAGATGTGACCATGTCATTCCCCCAATTAATATATTCCAGTGTCTCTCTTTCATCTCCAGGACCAAAATTTTAAAATCCTCTGGCATTCAAAGCCTTTCAAAATCTGCTCTCATACATTTACCTTTCTAGTCTTTTTATACCTTATGCCCTCCTTTCCAAATACTCTCCAATAGCCTCCTTGCTATTCTTCTAAGAAAATATTCCATCTCCTTTCTCTGGATGCTTTCACTGGCTATTTGTGAAGCCGTGCCTTGCATTCTCTTCATCCTTACCTTCTCCTCCTGGATCTATGACTTCCTTCAAGTTCTAATGCTGTGGGAAGTTTTTCCTGATCTCCCTAAATTCTAATACCTTCCTCTTGTTCATTATTTCCAATTATTCCGCATATATCTTATTTGTATAAATCATTTGTATGTTGTCTCCCCATTAGACTGTGTCTTTAAATGATTGTCTTTTTCCTTTCTTTAAAAGGGAACAACACTTAGCATAATGCCTGACATACAGTAAGTGCTTAATAAATGTTCATTACCTTATAGAATATTGAATATGTTAACACAATGTGGTGGTTGGTTTGGGTGATTTCTTTAGTCTTTTTTGGGGAAAGATTTGTGCAGAAATGAATTAGTATAAAAATAAAAGACATTCATTTTTAATTGAAAAATACATAAAATATAGTTATTCCCATCTATTTCCAAAAAAGACATCATGGAGAATCTGGTATTTCCCAAGACAATCAAGCCTCCTTCTGGTGACTGTTTTCAGCTTTATAGATTCCTAGACTAAGGCTGACAAAATACTATAAAAATAGTCCATGGTATCTCACCAGTCAAAAATGACCTCATCTGTGATCAAATGTCAACTACCTGGAAATCTGAAGAATAGCATCCATCCTGGTTAATAAATAGCATGATATGATGGAAAAATACCTGATAAGAAGCCAGAAAACCAAACTCTGCCACTTTCTATATTAATCTGATGAGTCTCCATTTTCCCATCTGTAAAATGGAAACCATAATCCTTGTACTGTCTACCTATGGAGTTGTCAAAAAAGCATATAAAATGCTGAAAAATGTATTCTATGTTGCTCTTGTCCATATGTCTCCCCTTGACCTTCCCTTCCCTGTCCTTATACACTCTCTCTTGGGTTTTCAGTAAACTGCAAATGAGTCAACAGACTGAAGAATCAGCCACAGGGATAATGCAATATTGACCTACCTTAAGAAAGTCGTGTTGTTGTCGTCATTCTTCAGTCATGTCCAATTTTTCCTGACCCTATTTGGGATTTTCTTGACAAAAATACTGGTGTGGTTTGCAATTTCCTTCTCCAGCTCATTTGACAGATGAGAAAACTGAGGCAAACAGGACTAAATGGCTTGTTCAGGGTTACAGAGCTAGTAAAGGCTGAGGAAGATGAGTCTTCCTGATTCCAAATCCAGAAGTCTATCTGCTGCAGCATTTTGATGCCCTAAGAGAATTATAGCTTCCAGAAATAAGGAGGTGAGAGACCCTTTGTACTCTGTCTTATCAATCCCATCAGGAATATCATATTCAGTCTTGGGTGACAGAGTTTCAGGAGCTTGATATATTAAAGGATGCCTGGAGGAAAGACAACCAAAATGATGAAAGGTCTTGACTCTAATTAGAGAATTGGTTGAAAGAACTAAAATTGTTTATCCTGGAGAAGATTCAAAGGAATAATAATAACTGGCTTCTAGTATTTAAGGAGTTGTCAAGGATGGAGGACAGACCTGACTCATATTGATTAGCCTCAAAATTCAGAGAAGAGATAAAGAATAGAGAATTTCACTTTAGATCTCCCTTCAAGTTGGCATTGGCCCATTTGTGGCCATCTACTTCCAGCCATTCAACTCATCCCAAATCCACTTAACTCTGCCACTGCATCTCATTTACCTCTTATCATACCCATAAGGAGAGTATGAGAAACTTTTATCAAATTCCCTGGACTAGTTCAGTAGCCTGCTGATTGGTCTCCCCATCACAAGTCTCTACTAAATGCAGTTCATTCATTTATCAGTGTGATCTTTCTAAAGCACAAATCTGACATTGTCACACATTCCTACTCAATCAACTCTAGTGACTCCCTGTCACCTCTGAGACCAAATACAAAATCTTCTGGTTGGTGTTCCTTCATAAGCTGGCTCTTCCTCTACCTTTCCAGGCTTCTTGGACCTTATTATCCCTCCCCACCCACGGTGATCCTGGTGATCCAATGACACTGGCCTCTTTCATCTGACCTGTTTGACCTGTTTGAACAGGTCATTCCATCTCTAAACTTTTCATTTTCTTTGGCTATATTTGGTACCTTTTAAACCTACTTTCTGGATTCCCAGACTTGTTTAATTCCCAACTAAAAAACTACAGAAGACTTTCCCTATCACCTTTAATGCTAGAACCTGAATTCTATTGATTATTTCTAATTTACCCTGTATATAGGTTATCTGTACATGGCTATTGCATGTTGTCTCCCCAACCGCTGTCAGCTGTTATGAGTAATATCTTTCACTTTTCTTTATATCCTTAGCACTTCATATAGTGCTTGGCATATAGTAGGTGTTAAGCAAATGTTTATTGACTAATAGACTGAAATATTGGTAAACTATATCTATAGCATCTCCCTGATCTATCAGGCTAATAACCATGCTAAGGAAAGGAAGAAGAGATGAAAGAGAGAAACAAACAAACAAGGAAACAGAAAGAGAAAGAAAGAGAGAGAAGAAGGGAGGGAGAAAGGAAGGGAAGGAGGAAGGGAGGGAGAAAGAAAGGAAGGAAGGAAGGAAACAGAAAGAGAAAGAAAGAGAGAGAAGAAGGGAGGGAGAAAGGAAGGGAAGGAGGGAGGGAGAGAGAAAGGAAGGAAGGAAGGAAACAGAAAGAGAAAGAAAGAGAGAGAAGAAGGGAGAGAGAAAGGAAGGGAAGGAGGAAGGAAGGAAGAAAGGAAGGGAGGAAGGAAGGGAGGGAGGGAAGAAGGAAGGGAGGGAAGGAAGGAGGGAGGGAGGGAGGAAGGAGGTGGGAAAGAAAGAAAAAAGAGAGAGAGAGAGAGAGGAAAAAGGGAATGAGGAAGGAAGAAAGAATATATTGGGCATGACCTGTCCTGTTCTGTATGAATTCCAGCTACTTCGTGGTGATTATTGCTTCTTTTTCCAAATGTTGACAAGCCATTCCTTTAATAGCATATTTTATAATTTTTCTGAAAATCAAAACCAAACTAGCCATATAGACTATAAGTTTTCAGATCATATCTTTTCTAAGTGTCCTTTTTCTTGGGCAATGTGACTGCTGTGACTCCTCCCACATTTCAAGATGTTAGAGGCCCATTTTATAGTTCAAGGTATACTTATAGATATCTGTAGATTGTGAATTTTTAGAGGGCAAAGATTTTCGTTTGCCTTTCTTTGTATCCCCAGAACAAAACACAGTGCCCGGAACATAGTGACAATAAAAATTTATTAAGTGACTTATTGACTAATTTCTGCTTTTTTTAATAAGCCTAGGTGATAAACCCAGTCTCTGAATTTTTCATTTTTCTACACTGAAATTGAAAATGCAGCCCTTTATTTTGAGAGATTACATTCCTAAGCAGAAGAAATATTTATGTTTGGTATTAATCATTGCAATCCTTATTCCACGTCCATTAAGAGTTTTGAAGTATAACCACTTGTATTCTCTTAGTCTGTATACTAAAAGTTTAACAGAAATTAATTTTTTTCCTTTTGCAAGTTTAGTTTTCCCTGCCCTTCCCCTACCAATTCCTCTCTGCACCTCTCAGCAAGATAACAATGAGATCATTCTCAAGATAATAATTTGTACTTGAGGTAAGCAGGCTATCTATCCCAAGAGAACAACCTCCAAAAGTAAGGTATGAATGAATATCAGTCTTGGTCTAGTTTTGAGAACCTGCTCATCCTAAGTATGTCCCTGCATCTGAGATAGTTAAGGGTTTTGAGTATGTTTTCCAGGGAAATTTGCACAAAGGACCAATTATGAATTCTGAAAAGATTGCCCACAATCTCAGTCACACGAAACTCTGTCACCCAAGACTGAATATGATATTCCTGATGGGATTCATACAGAACAGGACAGGTCATGCCCAATATACTCTTTCTTTCTTCCTCATTCCCTTTTTCCTCTCTCTCTCTCTTTTTTCTTTCTTTCCCCCCTCCTCCCTCCTCTTCCTCCCTCCCTCCCTCTCTTCCTCCTTCCCTCCCTCCTTCCTTCCCTTCCTCCCTTCCTCCCTTCCTCCCTTCCTCCCTCTCTTCCTCCCTCCCTCCTTCCTTCCTCCCTCCCTCCCTCCTTCCTTCCTTCCTCCCTTCCTCCTTCTTCCTCCTTCCTCCCTCTCTTCCTCCCTCCCTCCCTTCCTTCCTTCCTTCCTCCCTCCCTCCTTCCTTCCCTGGCCATTTCTAAATCTCCTAAGTCTTCATTTTGAGAATATTATTTCATTTTATCCTCAGACTGACTTTGGGAGGGAGGGACTATTATTATCCCCATTCTACAGATGAGAATACTGAAGTTGGGAGAGATTAAACAATGTGCTCAGGGTTATATATTTCTTAAATATCTGAGATTGAATTTGAACTCAAGTCTTTGCGATGCCAGGCCCAAAATTTCATTCATTGTGCCACCCCACTGCCTACTTCAAAGGATTACTTTAAGAAAAGTACTCTGAGGCATCTAAGTGGTGAGTGGGTAGAGCACCAGCCCTGAAGTAAGAAAGAAAGTAAGTAAAAAGGAAAGAAAGAAAGGAAGGAAGGAAGGAAGGAAGGAAGGAAGGAAGGAAGGAAGGAAGGAAGAAAGAAAGAAAGAAAGAAAGAAAGAAAGAAAGAAAGAAGAAAAGAAAGAAAGAAAGAAAGAAAGAAAGAAAGAAAGAAAGAAAGGAAAGAAAGAAGGAAGGAAGAAAGAAAGGAAAGGAAGGAAGGAAGGAAGAAGGAAGGAAGGAAGGAAGGAAGGAAGAAGGAAAGAAAGAAAGAGAGAGAAAGAAAGAAAGAAAGAAAGAAAGAAAGAAAGAAAGGAAGGAAGGAAAGGAAGGAAGGAAGGAAGGAAGGAAGGAAAGAAAGAAAGAAAGGAAAGAAAGAAAGAAAGAAGAAAGAAAGAAAGAAAGAAAGAAAGAAAGAAAGAAAGGAAGGAAGGAAGGAAGGAAGGAAGGAAGGAAGGAAGGAAGGAAAGAAAGAAAGAAAGAAAGAAAAGAAAGAAAGAAAGAAAGAAAGAAAGAAAGAAAGAAAGAAAGAAAGAAAGAAAGAAAGAAAAGAAAAGAAAAGAAAAAGAGACAGAAAGAGAGAAAGAAAAAGAAAAGAAAAAATTTTAAAAAGAAAAGAAAAAACTTTTAAAACTTCCTAGCTGGTGGGGCAGCTAGGTGGTGCAGTGGATAGATGATCATCAGCACTGAAGTCAGGAGGACCTGAGTTGAAATGTGACCTCAATCACTTTATAGCTCTGTGACCCTGGGCAAGTCACTTAACCCCAATTGCCTCAGCCAAAAAAAAAATACTTTGCAAACCATAAAGCATATTTCAAAGAACTTGCTTTTGTTAGTATTGAGGATGTATGGGTGCTTTTTGATCATGTCCTTGCAATGTTATAGAATCTCAAAATTGAAGGGAATCTCAGGAGCTCCCAAACAAGGCAGCTAGGTGGCTCAGTGGATTTAACAATGACCTGAATTCAAATCCAGCTTCAGATGCTTGCTAGCTGTGTGAGCCTGGGCAAGTTACTTTGCCTCTGTTTTCTCATCTACAAAATGGGGATAATGATAGCATCCATCTGTCAGAGTTCTTATGAGGATAAAATAAGATGATATTTGTAAAGCACTTTGCATATCTAAAAGGACTGTGTGGATACCCAAAGGATGATTATTTTTTCTCTTGGATTATGCAGCTGTTATTCTAATGGATCTTCAGGCATCACCTGGATAGACAGTCAGCAGATAGTGCATGAAACCTGTAGCCAGGAAGTCCTTGATTTAAATCTTACTTTAGCAATGTGACACTGGGCCAGTCACTTAACCTCTGCCTCAGTTTTCTCAATAGTAAAATGGGGATAATAATAGACCTACCTCATACAGATTTTTTTAATTTATTTTTTCAAAGTGCTGAGCACAAAGTCGGTGCTATATAAATATAGAATAAGGAATAAATATAGTTTAGTTCCCTTCTCTTCTTTCCCTGTTCCTTTCTGAAATAATGTTAATAAATTAATTTATATCTTTCAAGACCTCCCATTGGCAAGACTTAGAGAGATCCTGGGTCTGCCCCTCAACTTCTCTCAGCCCCCAAAACTCCCAACTCTCAGCTAACTAACCTGGAACAGCCCAGAAGTCCTTGGGCCCCAAAAAGGAAGTTGTAATTAAGAGGACAAAAAGGACAAAAAAAAGAGAGAAAATAAGGGGCTCTCCTAGCCTCCTCAGACTTCCTTTATTGTCCCACAGACCTATAAATGATGAAGACAGAAAAGGGCTTTCGGAAGTAATGCCATATTGAAAAGCATCCCAGATTGGGAGTAGGCAGAAGTAGGTCTAAATCCTGGCTCTCCCACTTCCTAACTAGGTGATCCTGGAAATCACTTGATCTCTCTGAGCATCAGTTTCCCCGTCTGTAAAATAAGAAAGTTGGACATCAAAGGTCCTTTCCAGCTCTACTCCTAATGTTATACCACAGTTCGCTTTAATTGTTCTACCTTAGTTTCCCTGCACTAGGTTCCCTGAATTGTTCTATCTCAGTTCTGTCTCAATTTCCCCTCTGGTCCATTAAGACTGGGGACCATTTGCTCTGGGGTTGTCAATTGTCAATGTAAGCAAGATAAGGGGGGAATTCAGACTTCCTGACCTCTGTTTATTCAGACATCCTGTCTCTGACTTTTAGTAAGAATTTATGGCCTTCCCCCCATCCTGACAGAAGTTTTCCGGCTTCTTTCCCCTTCCTTTGTTTAGAGAAAAGGTATTTAAGAAGTTGGGATTCTCCCATTCATCGCTGGACGCTGGATTCTTTGAGATGACAGTCTGGTGCAGCCCTGAGACCAACATGGATCCCTTGGTCCCAATATATCTCTCCATTTAATAAACAATTGAATTGGTCTCTAACCTCTGTCTGACTGGATAATTTGAGACAAGAGTCCTGTCCAGTCAATTATACTCTCCCATTAATAAAATATTAAAAACTCTCTAATCTCTTTCCTGCCTCAGTTTCTCCTGCATTACACTATGGCAAGAGTGGCAAGAAGTGGCAAGAGAGTATGAGAACACTAAATCATCTTGTCCAACTCCTTTATTCCTAGCTGAGGAGGCTAAGGCTCAGAGAAGTGGCAATGATGGGTCTCTTGACTCATTTCCTTACACCAAGCGATCCATTACTACCTTCTGTTCCTCTCCCCACCAATCCCATTGCTGCCTTTCTCCACGGATGCTCCCTAGGTCTCACACCATCTCCTCCTTGAAATTCTCAGCCCACCCCCACACACACAGAGGGCCCCACCCTCACAGAGCCCCTCAGCCCTCACTGCCCTACCCCTTGCCACAACCCTGAGGTCCAAGAGTCCGGGGATTGTCCAGCTTTCTGGAGGTCAGGTAGCCCTGCCTGGTAGCATCCTCACTGATCATGGCTGCCAGCTTTCGAGAAGAGCAAGTCTGGGACAGATTAAATGCCAGTGTACCAGAATGGCGGGATTTTCCAGTCCCCAGGCTACAAGTTTCTCCCTGACAAACACCTAGGGTCTTATTCCCGGGCCTTCTCTCCTCCCGGACAGCCCCCCTTCCCCCACGGGCTATGGGAAGGAGGGGGCCAGACCTAGGACCAGGGAAGGCTGGTCCGTTCTCGTCCCCAAACTCCCGGGAAGGAGGAGGGGCAGCCATGCCCCCAAGCCACACGCTGATCCAGCCTGGAGCTAGAGAGCAATTAATTTGGAGTGTTCAAATAAAGTGGGAGCCACAGAGCTGAGTCAGCACGTCAGAGCCGAGGCAGCAGCTTCCAGGCTTGCTCAGCTTGTTAGCGGGAGCGAGCTGAGCCAACAAGAAACAAGGTCAGGAGGGAAGGGCTGCTTCCCACCCAAAGGGGGTTAAAGAGGTTCAGCCCAGACTAAAGAAGGGCGCGTCCTCTCCCCAGCCCGGCTCCCCACTTGTAGACCCTTACCAGCCCCCGCTGACCTGAAGCCCAGACTTGGGAACAGACCTCGAGAGGCTCTCACAAGCTCGCTAGTGCAAACTCCCTCTTTTCCAGATGAGGAGACTGACTTACCAAGTGACTTGCCAAGCTCCCCTGGGTAATAAGCACCAGCGGCAAGATTTGAATCCAGGTCCTCCCCGCTGGCTCCCTGTTGCATGGTGCTTTCTCCTCAGAAACCCTGGCTCCCATCAACTGCCCTGATCAACCACAACTCCTGTTCTCCCCCCAAGCTGCTCCCCCACACACAATAGAAATGCAAAGTATTATAATTGGAAAGACGTTAGGGATCATCAGGTCCAATCTCCTCATTTTATAAGTGAGGAAATAATAAAGGAATCACAGACTCAAGCTGGAAGGGACCTTAGAAATTATTGCATTCTGCTCCACGGCATAAAGAGGATGATGAGAAGCCAAAAACACTAATAGTGCTCAAAGGCACACAGCTTGTAAATGTCAAAGTCAGGGTTGGAACTCAGGATCTCCGATGCCAGATGCAGCATCCTTTCCATTCTACTAGAATATGTAACAACAATAATAATGTCTAACGTTTATACAGTTCTTAATATGTACCAGACATTGTGCTAAGCACTTTACAATTATTAGATTATTTGATCCTCACCCATTCAGGAGAAGTAGATACTATTATTATCCCCATTATACAGACGAGGAAACTGAGGAAATTGCCCAGTGTCCCATAGCTACAAAGTACCTAGGGCCTGATGAGAAGTCAGACCTTTCTGACTCCAAGTCCAGGACACTTCAAGATATCCAAAATAATTCTTCAAACTAGCCTGTGAGGTAACTCATGTAAGGATTATTAAATAGCTATAGATATAGATGAGGAAACAGATCCTGAGGTGACTTGCCAGCAGCCCTTTGCCCTGATTGTTTGTTCAGAACTTCCTTTATACCAGAGTCATTTCTCTTTCCCTACTAGAAACTCACAGAGTCCCTACCAAAAGTACTGAGCTTAGTGTTGCAGATTAGACAGCATATAATGCTGACCTGGAGGCATTCAAATTAGAGAGCCGGGAGAAAGGGACAGAGACAGAGATTGAGAGACAGAGAAAGAGAAGAGGGAGAGAGCAAGAGAGAGAGGGGAGAGAAATCAGACAGATAAGTAGAGAGAGATTAAACAGATAGGTAAAAAAGATTGATCTGGCAGAAAGAGAGAGATCAGACAGATAGAATGATCAAATAGATAAGTGGATAGATAACATATAGAGACATTATAATGTACATGTATGTGTGTATACAAATGTATATGGATATATATATATATATTACAGACGAGGAAACAAACAAAAATGTCATGCATATACATATAGACGTGTATATACAGACATTTACATTATATATATAATGTGTGTATAATTAAAGATAAAGAAAGTGAGGCAAAAAAATCTTCCCATCACACCTTGTAAGTGTCAAGAGATAAGGACTCCAACTGAGATCTTCTGGTCCTGACTCTTAACTGGTCCACCACAGTGTCACACACACACTCCATTAAATAACAATAATGGCCAAATTCTCCAAGGACCAGATGAGAGATTCTAAAAATAAGCATTATAAAGGAAAGTTATCTAGATAAGGTAATCAAAGGCTTCATGGAAGAGCCAGAAATCTCTCTAGGATTCCAGAGATCAATAACACACCTCTTTAACTTATAGTATTGCCTAAGGCACACAGCTAGCTTGTGCCAGAGGCCCAGCTTGAATCTGTTTCCCTTACTCCAAAGTCAGTCTTCTAGTCTCTCCACCCACTATACCATATTGTTCCTAATAAATAACCTCAATTTATCTAGCTCACCAAGGCTTACAAGTGATTTCTTTGCAAAAGAATATAGGGGGAAGAGTTAACGTATTATTGTATGCATTTTACAGATGCAGAAGTTGAGGCAGAAAGGTAAAACACTTGACCATAGTCACATAGCTCTAATGTATCAAAATCAAGATTTGAATCCAGGTCTCCTAACCCCAGTATTCTTTCTGTGGAAGTACAATTCTGGGCACAAGATGATTGCTTACTAAATGTTTGAAGACTGTCTTCAAGAAGCTTACCATTTAATAAGAGATAAGACAAGTACACAGATAACACAGCACAAGAATGAGTTGTCCACACAAGCATGAAGGATGGAACATGCTCCAATATGCTCTTTTTTTTCTTGCTGAGGTAATTGGGGTTAAGTGACTTGCCCAGGGTCACACAGCCAGGAAGTGTTAAGTGTCTGAAGACAGACTTGAACTCAGGTCCCCCTGACTTCAAGGCTGATGTTCTATTCATTGCACCACTTAGCTGCTCCTGATTTACTCTTCCTGATAGGTCCAGAGAGTGAGCAAACATCTTCTGGCTGTCTCTGGTCAATAACCTAGGAGCTTTGGAATCACACCTTTCAGACACAAATGTCTAAGAAGTTTGTAAAGGGAAGTAATAAAGAGGCCCCAACTTGGCTGCTGGCCCAGACCAACCAAGAACCAACCAGTTTGCTGAAAGTTGGGAGTGGAAGATACAACTTATCAGTCCTCTCATCTGGCTTCTATTCAGTCAAGAACACATGGTTACTCCAGCTTCTTTTCCTAATTTTTGGCAAATGAATATCCCAGGAGGATGTATCCAAGGGCAGACACTGACTTGAGTTCCAAAGGGTCCAAATGTCCTAGAAGACTTTGTGATGCAGCAACTATAATGACCTGGCTTAGACAGAAAAAGGTTCCACATTTGAATGAGAAGAGGACCACCTCAAGTCTGGTCACTTCACTAGCAGAGTGTTTGGACAGTGCAGTGCCAAGATGAAATGTAAAAGACCTAATAATCACCATTACAGAACAGTTTTATGTCCTAAATAAAGCTTAAATATAAAGTTTCCCAGTCAAATGCATCTGTAGCTATGAGTTAAGTTGCTGTATTCTGTAAATTATGTTAATGTAAACTATAATTTTTCTATGTTTAGCATTTCTTTCTGTGCCATACTTGTCCCAAAGATGATTCATAATATACATTAAATAGCCTTTTTACTAGCCCATCCCCTTTTGAGATTTGTGAACCATAAGTAAAATCATCTCCAGAGTAGTTGGGGTAAGAGACTTAATGGGTCAGTTAATGTAAGAAATGGGAGTTTCCTTTCACCAGAGGAAATCTACCCAGCTCTTCTACCTCTTATGGTCAACAAACCATAATGGCCGTTATTAGACAAGAGAAAGAAAACTCCCAGCTAATATGAGTCCGAGAAATGGTGCTTTAAAGTTATAAGTTCCTTAAGAGAGGTTTGATCACAGGGCTTTGGGAAGATCATATATGGCTAGACAGAAGTAAAAAAACCTCTCAACTTGGAGACCATTCAACATTTCAAGATCTGAACTAAAGGATTTCTTCAGCCAAACCAATACCAAAAATCCCCTTGTGTACTGAATCCTTTCTCCAACCTAGAGTTCTCACACTTCCCCCTCCCCACCCAAAGCACCAACCCCCCACTAGTAGACCCTCAGGCCCAGGTTTTTCCTACCATTACCCTCTTTGGATACTCTTGAGTATTTGACTTTCATTTATTCATTCAACAAGCATTTTTATTAAGTACCATTCATGCACAAAGCATTGCAATAGATGGTGGGATATGTACAAAATTTAGGGGACAGAATTCCTGCCATCATAAAGCTTAAAATCTATTGGTAGATGAGATATCAATAGTAATTACTATAATGACGATAATGATATACTATAAAATACAAGGAAGTCCCCTGTACTTAGGTGCCAATAGGAAAAGACTCTAGGAGCCTTTTACCCCCTCACTCTCAGGTCACACATACAAATTAGAACAAGAGTCTAATGGAAAACATCAATAATTATCTTGTTTTTCAACCATATTGTATTAACTTGAATACCTAAAACAAATAACAAAAACACGTAAACCAGCACACAGAAGATTGAGGTAGAATCTCATCAGTTGAAAAAGATATTTATCACACAATATGTATATGTAAAATATAAGTGACCTCACTGAAAAAGTTATATTCTAAGATTGTTACCAAAAAATGACACCTCTCTTAAAAGTAGCCTATCTTATTTGGCCTTGAACAAATCATTCATTCTCTTTGGACCTCCGTTTCTTCATCTATAAAGTAAGGAGATTAGACTAAATGATCCTTGAGTTAAAGAATTTTAATAATTTAATTTAAATTAAAATCTAAATCTATGGACCTATCATCCTCCTCTAGACTGGAAAAATCTGGGAAGAGTTCCTGGAGGAGGGGGCTTTTGTTCTCAGTCTTGAAGGCTAGTGAGGATTTGGACAGGTGGAGATTTGGACGGGATTGGGAGGAAATGACATGAACAAAGGTTTGGAAGTGGAAAAGTACAGAAAATGTTTGAGATTTTAAAAGAAAATCAAGCAGCATGGTCTATATATAGAGTACAGGAGATGTGGAGTGGAATATAAGGCTGGGGAATTGAGTCAGGGGAAGATCTTAGAGGGCCTTGAATGCCAGGCTAAGGAGGCACTAAGGAGGCATTAAAGGGTTTTTGTTTGTAATGATCTTCCCCCTTAAATCTAGATTAGCACCATTTGTAACTCTATAAAGCATTGCTAACACCTTACTTGCATTTCTGTGAGCTCCTTGAGGTCAAGGGGCTATTCTGTTGTTCTCATGCCTTTCTAAACCTCGCACTAGGAGTGGATCTTTGTACATAATAAGGGAAAGACCTTAGTCTCCATTTGGGAGCCATCTCCAGTTGTCCTGATTTATATCTTCTCACTGAACCCAGATGGCTCTAGAAGAGAAAATGAAGCTGGTGACGTTGCACAACCCTCCTTCACTTAAATCTAATTGACTGATATCATAGTCCTCTTTGAGAATGAAGGTCAAACAACAAAACATCAACATAGTAGGCAGATTATAGTCATTTTATTCATCACTATTGATATCTCATCTACTGCTAGATTTTAAGCTTTATGAGGGCAGGAATTCTGTCACCTAACTTTTGTACATATCCAACCATCTTTTGCAATGCTTTGTGCATGATTGGTATCTAATAAAATATGTTTATTGAATGAATAAATGAAAGTTAAATACTCTGGAGAGTGTCCAAAGAAGGGCAACCAGAATGGTGAAAGACCTCAAAGCTATGTTGTATGTAAATTCATCAAATCCACAATAGTAATAACAATAAGCATTTATATGGTGTCTTAATTGACTTCACAAATATTATCTCTTTTTATTCCCACAATATCTGTGGGAAGTAGCAGCTATCATTATCATCTCCATTTTCTAGATGAAGAAACTAAGGCAAACAGGGGTAAAATGACTTTCCGAAGGTGACACAGCTAGTAAGTATCTGAGGCTGGATTTCAATTCAGATCTTCCTAACTGTAGATCCAACACTCTATATACTGCACCACCTAACTGCTTACCCACAATTATTGACTAACTGGCAAATTCTCTTTCCAGAATGCTAGATTTCCCCCATTTCTCTCCACTTTATATTTAGTAAAGCCTTTTTTATTAAGTCTGAATTAAACATTTTCATATAAAAGGTAATATAAAAATTATCATCAAGGATTTATATGACCAGAAAAGGAGAGGGACCTGATATATAGCAGATTCAAAAACCTGGATATCTTCATGATAATAAACATTTTGTTCATGCTTTACTGTTATCATACTGAGACAACACACATTTTTGCCATTTTTTGTACACTTACTGTGTGCTTAGCACAGGATTCTAGCACATAATAGGCAATCAATAAGTGTTGACTAACTCATCGTTGTAAAATCAATATAAATTGTGGAGAATGGAAGAAGAATGGGAAAATTAGGGATAGAAAAGTGAAGTAAACTTCTCAACAATGAGGTTGTTCAAGGCAATTCCAATAGACTTGTGATGGAGATATCTGTATCCATAAAGGACATCAAATGTGAATCACAACATAGTATTTTCACCTTTTTTCTTGTTGTTGTTTGCTAACTTGTTTTTTTCTTTCTCATTTTTCCCCTTTTGATCTGATTTTTCTTGTGCAACATGATAAATGTGGAATTATGTTTAGAAGACAAAAAAAGAAATGCGGCTAATTTAAACTTAAGGTAAAACTCTAGGATGGATTATTAAATGAACAACTTGTGAGCATTTGAAAAAGGAAACAGTGATTACTAGGAACCACTGTGGGTTCCCTTCAAACAAGTTATGTCAAACTAACCTTATTTCCTTTCTTTAAATAAGATTATTAAGAGGAATAAGATAGACAAAGCAGGAGATTTCCCTGAGGTGTTTGACAAAATCATTCACAACTCAGCTAATCTATGATTATGGCAGTTCAAGCAGACTCAAATCTATCTTATTATGGATCGATATAAATTTGAAGAGAGATTCATTGTAATGCATTACATACATCTACTTTAGCCCCAGTTTCATTTTATATTTATAGAGAGAGAGACAGAGTCTGTATATATTTATGTTTATAGTATACATTTATAAATATAAATGTTTATATTTATATTTTATTTTATATATTATATAAAATATCATATATATATATCTATAACATGGATAATGAATGGCACTGAGGGTGCAGAAAAAACAATCATAATTTCAATCATAATTTGAAGATGATGTTGAACTAAGAGGCATACAATGGCTGACAATAAGAATTTGAAAACAGGATTTTTGATTAAATTAACAGATTAAAACTAGGAAGACTGATAAAATTTTATTTTCTGCCCTGATCTTATGATGTCATTACATTACCAAAGCAGATGAGAAACTATTTTATATTTAGAGTTGGCCGGAGGGGGTAGGAGGAGGGAAGAATGGGAAACAGGAGCTTCCAGTGGGATATGGGGAGATTGTAAAGATGATTGAGGTTTTCCCAGAGTCAGCTGATGCTAGAGGCAGGATTTGAACTTGTATCACATTCTCCCTAAAGCTAAAATTCAGTAGAGATATATGTAATGTCTGACATGTATTCATGCAGCCCAACTGTACAACTCTGACTTAGGGTAGACCTGGCTATGGAAGATTTTATCTGGAGAAAAACTCGGGAGTCTAAATAAACTGTAAGATTCATTTCAATCACCAGTATTAAATGGCAGTTAATGTGATTTTAGGTTATTTAAAATAGAGTCTAGAACTACATCATATAGTAGTGAAATCTTGGAGCTGCTAAGTGTACAATAAAGTGCTGGGCCTTAAGTCAGGAGGACTCATTTTCCTGGCCTCAGAAGCTTACTGACTGTTTGAGCCTGGACAAGTCATTAACTCTGTTTGCCTCAGTTCTTTTATCTGTAAAAAGGAGCTTGAGAAGGAAATGGCAAACCACTCCAGTATCTCTGCCAAGAAAACTCCAAATGGGTTCATGAAGAGTCAGACAGGACTGAAAAACAACTGAACAGTAAGATCTCATTATATCTAACTGGCTCAAGAATCAGCTATATACTTTCATCCCAGCAGTTTTCTGAATTTCTGGTAGTGTCTGTTCCCTTCCCACCCACCCCCACCTCTTGGTCTAAGAACCATAATCAAATCAATACCAACATTCCTTGTGGAAAGGAAATGTCAAATGACCATTTTATAATTCCCCTTGCATCCTTAGACCAAATACTCTTCCATGGACACGTATTTCTCTTCCTATCACGATGTAAGTTCCTTGAGGTCAGGATTACCTGTTTTGTTTTTATATCCCCAATGCTTAGCATAGTGCTAAAGCATAAGGTGATTACTATATATTTCTTCATTCAAAATTTTACCACAAAGCTGAAATTCATGAAACCCCTGAATCTCAGAAGAAGAAGGAAAAACACACACACACAATTACAGATGTCCCAAGGAGCAATGAAACAATAGATAATGAGCATGAGCAGGCAATCTTACCGGTGAAAACCTGCAGGTAAGAAATGATATCAAAGACATCATCAAGATTGTATAATACCAAAAGTAGTCACGTAGCAAGGTTAAAAGAAAACAGGAAGATAATCTAGTATGACGCTTCTAGTAGAACACTGATATCCCTGAAATATTAAAAGAAGAAGATGACCTTAGGAATATGGAGGGTTTTTGCTATGGGGGATTTATGAAAAGGCAGAGATAAGAATAGGGCAAGATGAGAGGGAAATAGGTGGGGGCTGATCTCTCCCTTGGTGGAGAGTGTGACCTTACTGATGGCATCCTGATTCCTGAAGCATTCAGAATGCGGGAATTAAACTCAGATCAAGTCATAGTATTGTGTTCAGTTCTGGGCATTACATTATAAGAACCTTGACAAGCTGTATCTAGAGGTAAGTGGCTGGAAGAGTGTAGAAACTTAAAACAGTATCATATGAGAAATAGTTAAACGACTTTAGCCTGGAGAAGAGAAGATATGATAGCTGTCTTCAGACATTTGAAAAGCTGTTATGAAGAAGAGGGATTAGATTCATCCCATGTGGCCTCAGAGGACAAAGCTAGGACTAATGGAAGAAAATTACAAAAAGGCAGATTTCATTTCAACACAAGGAAGAGCTTCCTAACGATTGGAGCTGTCCAACAATGGAACAACTGTCCAGCAGGGTCAGAATTCTCCCCCGCTGGAAATATTGCAATAAAAGCTGGAGAAATGATGTTTACGGTTGGACTACAGAGGAAGTCCCTTCCTCCTATGGGATTTTAGGATCTTCATGACAATCTCTCCATAGAGTCCATAAATCAGACCATCCCTGAAATTGAGGATTGAAGAGCGGGTAGAATTGTCTAGAGCTGTGATTTTGCTGGGACAGGGAACACCCGTGAACCCACTCCCTCTAGAACAGTAGCTGCTCTGACACTTGTAGGTTCTGAAAGTCACTTAGAGCCAAATGCCTGCCTGCCCTGTGTCACACGAAATTTGAACTTGGACCTTCCTGACATCAAGTTCTACCTTCTACCGGCTACACCATGCTGTCTCTTGAAGAAATGTTATTTAACACGTTAAATTAATGGGATGCAAATGTATGTAAAGTGATGTAAAATTAGCATATGCCTTAGATATTTTCTTTGGGTCAGTGTTTTTTTGAGTCAACAGCTCAGGCACTTTTAATAACAGAGCCATAGTGCTGACTCAAGGCCAGCATTGACCCCAGTGGCTTTGTCTAGGGAGATCCTCTGCTATCTTATTTGGAAAAGAGACAAAGAGACCTCAGGGAGGAGCTGATGAAAACTGTTTGCCTTCTCAGGGTGTGGTCTCAGAGGGTCCTCAAGTTGCCTCTCTCCATAGCCCCCAACTCAGTCTTCACCCTGGTGGCTTTGACCCAGAATGGTCCCAGCTCAGGGACCTGAGATGGCAGAAAAAAATCAGACCGAGTTTGGTTTCCATGGCAACTAGAGGCATCAGGAGGCCCACGAAGTGAGTGAGAGAGACAAAAGCCAACAAGACAGCTGGTTTGAAGGTGTTGCGCTTTCTCTAAGGACCAGCTGGGCAACTCCACAGGGGACCCGGGGCTGCTGCTAAGCTGGGGGGGTGCCAATGGGACAAGGGCCAACTTACTATAGCCTCAGACAGACACAGGAGACTTGTACTACCCCCCTCCAAAAATCTCCCCACAGACACACAAAGAGAAATTGTATACACGTACTCACCCAGTTAGAACACAGACTCATACTCATAATATATACCCATCCACAGACATACACGCCAATATTTCCAAAACCCATCCTCACACACTCACACCTATAGTCACACAAATCTACATTCACACAGAGAATGCACTCATCCACATCCAAGTTCCCTCATTTCCACAGATCCCACTTAGAATCGTTATCAGCAACATACAGATCCAGGGAGAAACACCCATGCAGAAAAATTCACAGAGATTCACCAGGGACAATTATCTATAAGCACAAAATGGTAGTAACTGTTCCTCCATTCCCCTTACTGTTAAACAAATCCATCTATTCCTGACTTCTAGAGCCTGTAAGTCTTATAAACATTGTAGGATAGTGGAGTGATTATTGGACTTGTAACAAGAAGAGAATCAGGTTAGAGATCTGCTCTCGACTCTCATTAGCTGTGTGACCATCGGCAAGTCTCAACTCCTTGAAACCTTCATTTCTTCTTCTATAGAAGTAATGTAGAGGCATTGTGGTTTACTGGAAAGATAATCAACTGCAGGTGATAATAAAAAAATAATAGTAATAATAGCTAGCATTTATGTATTGCTTTAAGGTTTACAAGGGTCTTTACAAATCATTATCTCATTTTTTATTCTCCTAATAAGTGAGGCTGGGTGCTGTTATTATTCCTCACAATAGATAAGGATAGGTGCTATTATTTTTGTTCCCATTTTACAGATGAAAAAACTAAGGTAGGCAGGGGATTGAGTGACTTACTTAAGGTCACACAGCTAGTAAGTAACTGGGGCTGGATTTGAACTTAGATTTTTCTGATTCTGGATCCAGCATTCTATCCATGTAGTCATGTAGATGTCTCAGGATTTAACTTCATGGCCTACTTCTGACAATGCTCAGGGCTACACTCTCAGTGCTACAGTCAAGTGCTTCCCTGTGATGGGAGAGAACTTTCTCACTGGGAGTTCCTAGACTAATGAACTCATAGAGATAATGAACTCAAGAAGAAGAAGAAGAAAGGAGGAGGAGGAGGAGAAAGAGAAGGAAACAGAGGAGGAAAGGGAGAATGAGGAGAAGGAAGAGGGAGGAGGAGAAACAAAGAGAAAGAAAGAAAGAAAGGGAGGGAGGGAGGGAGGAAGAGAGAAAGAAAAAAAAGAAAGGAAGGAAGGAAGGGAGGGAGGAAGAGAGAAAGAAAAAGAGATAAAGAGAGAAAGAAAGAAACAAAGAGAGAAAGAAAAAAAGAAAGAAGGAAAGAAAGAAAAAGAAAGAAAGAAAGAAAGAAAGAAAGAAAGAAAGAAAGAAAGAAAGAAAGAAAGAAAGAAAGAAAGAAAGAAGGAAGGAAGGAAGGAAGGAAGGAAGGAAGGAAGAAAGAAAGAAAGAAAGAGAAAGAAAGAAAGAAAGAAAGAAAGAAAGAAAGAAAGAAAGAAAGAAAGAAAGAAAGAAAGAAAGAAAAGATGAGTGAGTGGGGGGACACTAGTAGCAGTACCTATTTCACAGGATTTTGTTTGGTTGTTTTTGGTTGTTGGTTTGGGGTTTATTTTTTCTTTTGGTTTTTTGTATCTTGGACTTTTTGTTTTTGTAAGATCCAGATGCAGTAATGTATATAAAGGACCTGCAAACCTTAAAGGACTATATAAATGTCAGTTATTGGCATTATCTATCTACTAATACATTTGCTGAAAGTTTATTATTCAGTTGTCTATGTGTTCTGCATATTCCCATCCATTTATCTTAGGCTTTAAACTCCCAAAAGGCCAAGACAAGGCTTATATAATTTCCTTCATGGGACTCATGTGTCTTCATATTGACGATGGTGATGATTATGATATGTGGAGGTACACTCAAACATGCATTTTCCCATGGATGAAGACACATAAATATATCACCCTGAAAACCAATTCATTGTACACTCTCATATTCATACAAATAGGGCAGGGAACGTCAGAACTTTGTCCCGGGATACAGGGGGAGGCACTCTCTGAGAAAAGCACTCTTCCTCCTCATGGCAGTTTGGAGATCAACATCTTGGCATTTCTCAATCCTCTGTTGGCCGGCACTGTGCAAGGTCTTCAAGCTGATCCACTCCTCAAACCCCCTGCACATGTAAGAGAATGCACCCCAAATGTTCACAGGGACTATGTGTGCCTGTGATGGAACATTTTGCATTTCTGCCGGTCTGATCATCCACAGTCAAACACATTAAACTTGACTCTAACAAAGTGATGTCATTTTGATCCTCTTCAGGAACAAAGGACAACAATTAATCCCATTTGAGGTTTTCTTGACAAAGATACTGGAGGATTGGCTATTTTCTTCTCCAACATATTTGACAGGTGAGGAAACTGAAGCAGAATTAAGTAACATGCCCAGGATCACACAGCTAGTAAGTATCTGAGGTTACATTTGAACTCAGGTCTTTCTGACTCCAAGCCCAGCACTCTAACTAGCCACTAGTGAAACTTTACTCCCTTGCCCAGCCATTGAAAAGAGACCTATCAAAATGGTACCTCTCAAGTTCCTCTTCCAATTTTTTAGCACAGATTGTTCCTGGGTCTCTCTAAAAAGAAATAGATTACCCCTTTTCCTAGTAAAACTACTTCTCAGTTGAGCTATATTCTGATTTCCCCTTATCGCCAACCATTCTCTGTACTAGCATTGGGTGGGATTACCAAAGAGCCCATGACCCTAACTAATGTCAAAAATATCAGGATGTCCTAGGAAGAGGATTGGTTTGGGACTCCTGAGAGGTGGAGTTTTTGTTCTCCCTCCACCACTAATTTTAGGCAAATCACTTAAATTTACTATTTCTTTGTTTCACCATCTGTAAAATGGGTCTAATAAAATTTGCCTACCTCCCAAAGAAGTCAACAAGATCTGTGTATGAAAGCTCTTTTGAAAGGTATAAAGTACCATGCAAATTGAAGAATTAAAAGTAAAGGAAGTTTACCCTAGAGAGTTTTCTCATTATCATCTGACTGTAACAAATCCCACTCCCTCCTCCTGCTACTCTGGGATTCAGATTGGCTCCAGGAACATATGCAGAAATATATAGCTCTGTCCGTCAGCAATTACCTGTTCCCCAAACTGGACACCTGCTCATTATTTTCCAACAGCCAGATGGTACAATCGGGAAGTGCCAGCCCCCATCACCACAACCCCCTATCCGCATTCAGACACACATGGCCAGATCTGCCATGCCTTAGTTCTGGGATGGGAACTCCAGCCCCACGCCAATTAATTAGTAATTGCTCGCTTTGAACAAATGAATGTTCTGAGAAGTTAAAGTCAGCGCCTTCTGTAGCAATCTCCAGCTGGTTCTGAAGGTAGAACAGGAAAGGAGTTTAAGAAGGATCTGATCTTGGGACAAGGACATGAGACTGACCTCTTCTCTCTTTCCCTCCTCTGCCCCAACAGGTACTAGGACAGAGAAATGGTATGACAGAAAGAGTACTGGACTAAGAACCAGGAAACCTGATTTCTAGTCTGAATCCTGCTATGTTTTAACTTTATGAGTCACTTGTTTGACATTCAAAGCCCTCCTAGTTTTCCAGTTTTCTTATTCTTTACTCCCAATACATGCTCCAATCCAATGACACTGGCCTCCTAGCTGTTTAACAGTCCATTTCTCAGTGCTGCGCATTTTTCCTGCTTGTCTTCCATGTCTGGAACTCTTTCCTCTGCTCCAACTACTCACCTCTCTGGCTTCCTTTATATTTCAGCTAAAATAATACATTCTATAGGAAGCCTTCCCCCAAATCTTCTTCATTTCAGTGCCTTCCCTCTGTTAATTATGTTCTATTTATCCTATTATTTCTATATAGCTTGCTTTATCTATACTTAACTTGCATGTTGTCCCCCCCCTCCACTAGACTATAACTTTCTTAAAATCTTTTGCCTCTTTTTGTATCCTCATTACTTAGCACATAGTGGGCAGTTCATAAATACTTATTGATTGATTCACTTCATCTCTCTGGGCCTCAGTTTCCTTATCTATTAAAAACAAAAGGAGTGGATTAGATGACTCTCTGGTCTGTTTTTATTATTGATCATCATTTTCAAAGAGGATCAATAACATCACAAGGTGATATCTTGATTCGTGCATGAATTGTATTTAAGTGAGACAGAGTTACACAAAGTTATCAAACTCACTCTCTCTTCTGGAGTCATCAAAATCCAGTAACAAGAAAAAAGTCGGATGACTGGTAATTACCTAAGATGAAGTAGATGGCCTTGGGACCATCTGACCAATGGGAAACCACTGGTAGCCTTTGAGGAAGAAAATAATATGATCAGACCTGTACCTCAGACAGCTTATTCTGGCAGCTATGTAGAAAAAGGATTGCAGAGAAATCAGACTAGAAGCAAAGAAACCAATTACCAAGCAGGGGAACTAATTGGATTAGTTATGGCAAGAGGTAATATTGGGTGGTGGCTATTTGAGTGAAAAGAATGGAATGGCTATGAGAAAGGTTGTGAAGGTAGAATGGTAAAGACTAGCAATTGAAAAAATATTGAAAATGGGGAAAGGGAAAATTCCATGATGATTCCAGTACTATAAACCTGGGTGTTTGGAAGATCAATGGCACCCTCAGTAGCAATAGGAAAGTTTGGAGAAGTGGCTTTGGGGGAAAGATAACAAATTCCATTTTGGACACATGGAGTTAAAGGTGCCAAAAGAGATGTCCAGCAAGCAATTAACAATGTTGAACTAGAGCTCCAAAGAGATGATAGCCACAGATATAAGGGTTCAGGAGTTATCTTCATAAAAATAATTGAAGTCATGGAGAAATTGTAAAGAGAAAAAAGGGAGCCTAGGGAAAAGACTTCTTGGGAAAACAGACCTTTAGTCAAAAAGAAGATAGAGGATCAGAGTGATATAGTGGCAAGGAT
This sequence comes from Sarcophilus harrisii, assembly GCF_902635505.1. Taxonomy (NCBI): domain Eukaryota; kingdom Metazoa; phylum Chordata; class Mammalia; order Dasyuromorphia; family Dasyuridae; genus Sarcophilus; species Sarcophilus harrisii. Next base: position 494,492,029 of record NC_045428.1, read on the forward strand.
TTGAAATTTGGAGTTGAGTAGCTGAGCGCAAATCTCTGCTGTGCTCCTTACTCTCTGCACAACTGTAGCAAAAACATTTAACATTTCTGGCCTTAATTTCCAGGCCTTCAATAACAAAATCAGCATTGTTTCCACTGTACTACCTGGGATGATTCAGAGTTGAAGGTTTGTTGCCGCTGATTCTTTGTGACCCAACTTGGAATTTTTCTTGGCAAAAAGATTAGATTGTTCTGATATTTTCTTCTCTTGCTCATATTACAGATGAAGAAACTGAGGCAAACAGGTGACTTGTCCAGAGTCATACAGCTAGGCTATGTCTGAGGCACTCCACTGTGCCACTTAACTGTTGAGGATTAGCAAGTCACAAATAGAAAAAGGCCAAAGGAGCAAAGCATTCAAGGGTGCAGAGTGGTGTTTAGTTGGACTGGTCACCTTCAAGGCTGAAGAAAGAAAAAGAGAATAAAACCAGAACCAGAGTGATGAATTAGCAATTGCAGCTAACATCTATATAGCACTTGAAAGTTTGCAAAGCACATTACATACCTTATGTAAGCTGATACTTATAATGCCAAAAGTAATCTGGATTATCCATGTTTTAAAGAAGGAGAACTCGGGGCTCAGATGGATTGTGACTTGCATAGATAATCATGTAACTATTAAGTGGAGGTCAGATTTGAATCCAAGTCTCTGTCTACTCCAATTTCTTCCCTCTTATTAAAGTGTTCCACTGCCTAGGTTGGGAGAAGAGATGGATGGAGTAACTAGGAGTTATATGGAAAAACTAGAACAGGTTTAGGCTGACTAAGCAGAGAGAGTCATAGAATAATAGGAAATTATAACCAGAAAAAATGAATTTCAATATTCAAGATCTTGGAGTTCATACAGTCGTAAGCAATGATAAGGCCTAAGATACAGTCATCCCTATGAGTGGCTAAAATGGGATGAAGTTCATGAGTTTGGAAAGAAGCACCAAAAGAGCAAGCGGAGTGTTCAAAAAGAATATCACCATGTATATTGAAGCCCTGAAGTATGAGACTTGCAGGCAGGGTAGAGATGATGACTAGGAAACATGTAGTAAGCTTTTCTAAGGGAGGGGATAGAATGGCCTGGAGGCCAATAGATATGACAGCAAAGATATGGCTTAGGTGAGAAGAGAGGTAGACATACAAGGTTGGCGTGAATAGGAATGAGAGAGATATTAGATCTTTTCCAGTAGTGTCCAACTCTTTTATGATCACATTTGGGTTTTTTTTGGGCAAAGACACTGGAGTAGCTTACCATCTTTCCTTCTCATTTTACAGATGAGGAAACTGATGCAAACAGATTAAGTGACTTGCCCAAGGTCACACATCTAGTAAGAATCTGAGGCTGGATTTGAACTAAGTCTTCCTGACTATAGATCCAGCACTTTATCTGCTGAATCAGAGCCAGATGCTTTGCAGAGCCAGGTAGAAAGGGTTTAGGGATTATGTAGTGTTTCATACTATCCATTCCAAGGCTTTGTCCCACTCTGTTACTATGGCTGATCCAAAACATTAATATTAATAATAGTATCTTATTGTTCCAGAACCAATCAGAGGATAGCCAGCTGGAACATTTGCTCCGAGACTCTAATTCAAGGAAGGTTTCAAATTTAGTAGGCAAGTAACTATTATCTCTTTGAATGGGACAGGACAGTTTAAGTGGTCTCATCAGGCCTGTTGTCTGTGACATTGAACAAAAGCTAGATCTAGCACATTTGCACAAAAGCATTTATTAAATTAAATGTGTGTGCCCAAGCCTAAAGTCCATTGCCTGATGCTTCATCTTGGCATGGGTGGAGATGATTCTGGGTTCTGAAAGAATATGCCAATGGAAAGCAAGCTCTGGAGTGTCCTGCCAAGCTGGACAGACTTTGAATGGTGGCCTGGCAATGCACGGTATGTCTGGCCTTCAAGGACCAGCCTAGCTAAATTCAAAAAGGCTTAGAAAATTGGCTGCAGCAACACCTAAGGACTTAGGCTTATAGGAGCTAGAGTTGAAAAGGACCTTAATCATTTTCAAGAAGAGAAAATCAAGACTTAGATAAGGAAAGTGACTTGCCCAAAATCAACTCATAAAATGTAGTGGTCAGAATTTGAATCCAGATCTTCCAAATCTGAAAGGTTCTGCTTCTGTCCAGGTACTACTTCCTTGTGTATTATCACTCAGTCATTTCACCCCTGAGCCTCAGTTTCCCCATTATATTATATGTTATATTAAATGGGGTCATCTAAAGGGCCCTCTGGCTTTAAATCCCATAATCCTACAATTTCAAGCTTTCAATATCCCCTGACTATCTTCTTATTTGGAGTCTCAGGCCCTGGAAAAGAACTCAGTAACTGGGACAACGGACAAAATTCCCGCCAGGCCTAGGTGGGCAAGGGCCCGCCGGGAAGTAAGAAGGCAATGTCAGCTCTGGGGAAGTCCCTGGGCCCCCATTCTGGCCGGGAGTCACTCTCTCAAATGATTTGTCAACTGACAAGCAAAAATATATTACCAATTTAAGAATGTGATTTGCCTGCAACTTTTTAATCCTCGGGTTGTTGTTGAATAGATTAAAGTGTCTGCTTTGATCCATGCATTTAGATGGAAACATAAATATAGCCATCACTTATTCTCTGAGCCGGCTGGGACGGGTGTCACGGCGCATCACGCCGGCTTCCTCTCGGCCCGGCGCGCCGGTGGGGCTGGGCTAATGCATGCGAATGACCTTTTTGCCATTCAAATCCCACTGGCACTTCGCGCTGACTTTTCCTCCTCTGGCTCTCCCTGCCCGCAGTGGCCCCTTTCAGATTGCTTGTTGTCCGCCTAATTTGACCAAGGCTCACTCGGGGAAATAGTCACTCCAGGGACGATGAGGATGGAGAGGATGGGCGGTTGGGGAGGGGCGGTAGGGCAGACCCGCAGCCTCCCACCCTCCAGGACGCCGGCCCGGGCAGCAGCCGGCAGGGCACTTACTGGGTGGCTCTGTCATTCCCGCGTCTCTCCCCTTCTCCCTTCCTTCCCTTGCCCCAACCCCCCATCTCGGCAGAGCCCTGGAAGAATAAATCTCCGGAGAAATAGATTTTGAAGAGGAATTTGGTACATAGATCTTCTGTCAGCGGCGCAGTCTCCGGCTCAGCCGTTTTTCAGGCTCGCTGCTTATCTAGAAATACATCTATTTTTACATGGATTTCTGGAGAGATTTCTCCCTTGGGGGAGGGAGGAAAGGGGGAGAGGAAAGCCGGGGAAGGAACCGCCAGGGTGGACCGAGACACAGCAGCCACAACTAGAATAAGGAGTGACTGGGGAAGAGACATCCAGGAGGGGTTTTCCCGGAGACCCAAGGGAGAACCTGTCCCCCCCCCATACACACACACACTTCTTTTTCTATTTTTCTATCTCCCCAAGGGTGAAGGGAAGAAAACACCACAGCAGCCTGAACCTCTGGTCCTCCAGGGCATCCCAGCTGGGCTTGGGCTGAGGCTTCGATTTCCCTCTTTGAGAGGAAAAAAAAAATCCGTTTTTGGATAAACCTTCACATTTATACTATTTTCTGAGGAACTCCAAGCAATCCAAAGATTGCTCAACTCTCTGTAGTCTGGGACATCTGAAGGGATCAGGAAGGTGGGCCTAGACATCAGATACAATCACATACTCCCAACACACGCAAGTTAGTTATGTGTCTTATGCACACACACACACACACACACACACACACCCATACGTGCATGCACATTGAAATGGCTTTCCTATGGTGCTGGGACAAAGAGCTGCCTAGCACCTGTGGCCTGGGTTTTATTTCTGGGCCTGCCCGTGGGCACTGAGCCACTGTGAACAGTGGGAGAATGCCTCTGAGCCGCCCCAAGGAATAGTGGCCACAGATGGGGGTTGGGAACAGCCTGGGCTTTGAGCAGTGTGATCTGTCAGGCAATTAGCCGTCAAACAATGGCTGCTGAAATGTCAAAAGGGAGCAAGAGGAGCAGAGAATTGCTATGGCATTTGGACTGTTGGAGGTGGCGCAAGGAGCTTGCCAATGTGCTAATTATCACACAAAGGACTGGAGACAAAGCTCAACCCTAGGTCCCTTGGATCCTTCAGATGAGAGAAGGAATTGGGGGAAGGGGTCTTAAACAGTCTCCTTTCCCCCAAGACTTCTTGGAACAAATTAGAGCCACATTCCCAAGAATTTCCTTACTACCTTAGAGCTCCTCCACTGTACTCAGGTAGTTGCTGTTTGTCCTTCATTCTAGAAGAGGGCCAGGATATCACAAGTGGATTTAAATAGGGGTAGACTGTGCAAAGTCAGCTTTTCCTAACTTTTTCCTCCAGAGACATCTGGGTCCAGTAGAAAGATATAAATCAGAATAACTGGAGCTGGCCCAATGCACCTTGACCTTTTTAAGCTAGGCTTTCCCAGGTCTCAGTTTGACTGAGGCAACACCCATTCAGTGTTTAAGGCTAAGTAAAAAATGAGGCAAAGAATGGTCTCTTTTACCTAGCCAATAAATAAATCTGGAGGGAAACCTAGGGTTCCTGGTCAAAACAGAAATAATTGTTATTTACAGTCACCCTGAGATATCAGAATCCAAACAATGATTGAGGTTTGGGTTGGGGCCTACTGTTGCCCAAAGAGAAACAGAGTGATTTGGGTTTAAGGCATGGTCTTTAAGAAATTTAGCTTGTAAACTCCAAGATATCTTGTGAGGTTTCTGCCAAATCAAAATTTATATTCCTATGGGCAAAATACCCACAAGGATATGTGTGATTTCCTTGTACACAGAGGAAGAGCAGGGAGGGAGAAAAGGAGGGAAGGAGGAAAGAAAAGAAGGGAAGGAGGAAGGAAGGAAGAAGGAAAGGAAGGAAGAAGGAAGGAAGGAACGAAGGAAGGAAGGAACGAAGGAAGGAAGGAACGAAGGAAGGAAGGAAGGAAGGAAGGAAGGAAGGAAGGAAGGAAGGGAGGGAGGGAGGGAGGGAGGGAATAGAACTGGCCCATTAGATATTGTGCTCAAGTAAGAAAGGAATCATCCTCCACAGATGAGAGAGAAGTCATATTAGTCCCACAACATGGAGATCTACAGTCCTTTTGGTCCAGCATCCCATCTGCTATTATCCTACCTCTTGTTTTGACCTAAAACCAAGCCAAGGCTTATCTTCTCTTCAAGAAGCTTCCTTATTCCCACAACCCCCAAAGCAGAATTGGGCCTAATCAGGTTTTTACCCAAGGTGGCATAATCCTTGTTGTTCAGTCATTGGGTCACATCCTCTTCATGAGCCCATGAACCATAAAGATGCTGGAGTGGTTTGCCATCTCCTTCTCCAGTGGATTAAGGCAAACAGGGTTAAGTGATTTGTCTTAGATCACATAACTAGTGTCTAAAGTCACTTTTGAACCCAGGGTCTTTCTGACTCCCAGACCAGAACTATCCACTGAGCCACCTAGTTGCAAAGACTTGTCCAATAGGAACTCTAAAATATTTGATTTAGACCAAAAAGACCTAGGTTTGGCAGTTAACTATTTCTAGCTTTGCCACTTACTAGCCATGAACTTTTAGCAAATTACTTCTCTCTGGACCCTCTATTTTATTAGTTGTAAAATGATTGTATTGGACTGCAGTCCCCTTCAACTCTACAATCTTATACTCTTTCCTGTCCCTCTAGAAGCCCTTTGGTATTGACTTTCAGGCTGCACAAGGACATGGTCTTGTTCTGTCAACTGCAATCATAGAAATGAACTAAGTACTGCCACCTGGGACCCTAAGAGTAAGTTATTCAATTACAATCTAAGCCAATAAGCATTTATTACATGTCTTGTAGTGTTAAAACTGTGGAAATAAAATAATACACCCGGAAGTTAGAAGAGCAATTAAACCTCCTTGAGATTCTTGCTGGAAAAATAATAGTAACTCTGTTAATACTTGTTGACTAAATTAAAAAAGACATTGCTTCTTCATTTTGAAGCTGACATCTTTCCCCTTGCTCTCTCATTTCCTCCCACCACCTCAGTGGTCTTGTTCTTCCATCCCTACTTCCCCTCCAACATCTTTAATTCATGCTCTACGTACAGAAATACATAGGTTTTTCATACTTGGGGAAAAAAACTTCATGTGGCCCTGATGACACTTCTGGCAACTATGTTATTGCTCTTCTATCATAGCATTGTATGATGGAGAGTATGCTGAATAGGGTGTCCGATGATCCAGGTTCCTTTTATTGGCCCTGTGAACTCGATTAGTCACTTAACCTATAAATCTCTTTCTACTCTGACCTTGCTCACTACAGTATTTGACACTCTTCACTATTCCCTACTTGAAACTTTCTTCTTCCTTGGCCTTTTTGATTCTGCATTAACTTAGAATCATCCAAACGTGGCATCCCAGACCTCCAGGGTCATCAAGTGCAATGACATCCTGGAAACTGGATGCCCTTGCACAATGATGCTAACAAGTGTTTTTTAAGCTTCGCTTGAACACTGTTTGTTATAAGGGATATGACTTTCAACATTGCTTAAAATCTGACAGGAGAGACAACATATAGGCAAATAGGTACAAAGCAAGTTATCCTTTAAGGTCAAGGGCAGGGCAGAATCTCCAAGAACTGGGGAATGTTTGGAAAACTTCCCATCTGGTATTTAGTTATCCTCCCTCAAGTCTTTTGAATCACTTCCTCCACAGGTGGGGTTAAAAGGCAGATTATAAATACAAATAATTGTAATACAAAATTATCCTTGGTAAATATGTGAGAAAGGTACAAAATGCCATGTTAAATCCAGGGGGGAAAGTTGTTATCAATAAAGAGAATGGTGGTGGATTGGAATAGCCTTAAGATAAAGGAAGGTCCTTGACAAAGTTTGTTGACATAATATAAAAGGTTATGGGTTATTAAAAAGGTTGTAGGAGGCCTATGGATTTCTCTGGCTTATCCTTGGCACATTGAACAGAGAGAAATCAAAAAGGAATGGCAGGCAAGGATAAGAGTAAAGCAGCAAAGTAAGGTTGTTAGCAAGGGATTCCTCATAATCATTTAGAAGTCCTGTTTTAGGGTATACAGTAATAATTCATTTTGCTCCCTTGCCTTTGGGATTTCATTACTAGATAGACCTTTAAATAAAACTATTGCCATTGGTCAATCACAATAAATATTTAGTCCAATTCAATTTAACATTATTAAGCCACCTATAGGTCATGTATAAGGCCTGAGTGGATGCTGGCAATTCAAAAATCTAAACGAAATAGTTTCTCTTCTTAAAAAATTACATTCTATGGGGAAAGAGAAGTGTGGATATAAATAAAAGTCACATAGAAAATGGATTGTCAAGAAAGCTTAGAAGCAGGTACAAACTTGTTTGTTGTCTCCCCCATTATATTGTGAACTCCTTGAGAGCAGGAACTATTTTTTGCCTTTCTTTGTATCCCCAGCACTTGTTATAGTGCCTTCCATATAGTGGGCATTTAATAAATGCTTCTTTACTGACTGATCAATAGCTGAGTTCCCTATTTGATACATCTATTTCTTTCACTTCTTGCTTTCATTGCCCTAGATTCTATCCTGAGATTATTTGAATAGCAACCAGAGTTTGGAAACTTGTTTCCTTTTGTTCTTATGCTTTTGACCTGTGATAAAACTTGTTGGCCAACAAAATCCAGACTACTTGCTATGTTTATTGAAGAATGAGCTAAAGAAAGAGACAATTTTCTCCTTTCAAAGAGATAATTTTTGTTCATCAGAGCTAAGCTGGAGATGAAACTAGACACAGTCACACAGCAATAGAGAGAATGCTAAAGTTATTCTCTGAGCCCAATATGAAGATGGTGGTTTTCCGTCATTCTCAAGGAGTCAATTTACAGTGTAGCTGACTGTGGCTGACCAGATCAAGATGAGATCAGAATATTCTATCACAAGTTGGAAACAAATAGTCCATGTTTGGAGTGGAGTCTAAATCTGGGCATCTTGTGTTTCTTCTGAGCTAATTCATTTCTGCTTGCTCACAGAGCTCAGCACCTTCTCTAATGAGGGCATGCCATGCTGGATGGTCCGGGGCCAGTGTCCCCCATGTTGCACAATCAATTCCAAAGTTCTTCTTGAGAGTCTATATCATTTTTTTGCCAACACATGAGTGCCTGCCTTGTGTGAGTTCTCCATAAAATAGGCTTTTTGGCAAAGATATGTTTGACACTGAACAACATCACCAGTCCACTAGGGTTACACTGCTACAGCAGAGTCTGAATGTTTGGCAGTTTAGTTCAAGAAAGCATCTCAGCATCTGATACCTTATCTTGCCAGGTGATCTTCAGGCTCTAAGAAAATTCAAATGAACACGATTCAGTTTCCTGGCATGACACTGGTAGAATGTCCAGATTTCACAAGCATACCCCCACTGAGACCAGCACAGCAGCTTTGTAGACCTCCAGTTTGGCGGCCCCCAATCCCTCTCTGCTCCCACACTTTCCTTCAGAGTCTTCTAAACACTGAGCTAGCTCTGGCAATGTGTGTGTCAATCTCATTATAAAGGTGGACATCCTGGAAAGCTTGCTGCCGAGGTAAATAATCTCATCCAGAGTGCTCCCAGCTTCTCCTTTTGCTGTAACTGATGGTCACACATGTGGATGATACAATCCCGACTGACAGAGCACCTGTGTTTTCTTGGTATTAATTGTTAGGCCAAAATTAGTACAAGCAGCAGCAGAAAATCAAGCCATACTTTGTTCATCTCATCTTCAGACACTGTTGAAGGCACAATCGTCTGTAAACAAAAAATCACGTACCAGCACTCCCTCCGCTTTAGTTTTGGCTGGTAGCCTTTTCAGGTTGAAGAATTTATTATCAGTGCAGTAGCTTACCTTGATGCCATGGGTCAGTCCCCATTGAAGGCATCTGACAACATGGACTTGAAAACAAAAATCATGGGAGAAAGCACTACACCCTTTTCCATTGCGTTGGTGACTGGGAAAGCATGAGAGCATCATTGTCCGTTATCCAGAACCTGAGCAATTATGCTGTTGTGAAACTGACCTACAATACCGATGCAGTTCTCCCGGCAACCAAATTTTGATATAATATTCTATAAACCCCAACAAATAACAGTATCAAAGATACATAAAGATACTCGTAGAGCAGAGGGTCTTAACTTTTTTATATTATTATGGATCTCTTCAGCAGTTTAATAAAGCCTATGAATCCCTTCTCAAAATGTTTTTAAATGCACAAAAATATATAGTTAGGCTTACAAAGAAAACTAATTATTGAAATAGGGTACTAAAATATTTTTAAACAAATGCAGAGACCTTAGGTTAGGAACCTTGCCCTAGAGAAATTAGCTCAAACAGTCATTTTTAATCTGAGAGATTTTGAGTGTCAGACTTCTTACATATGTATCAAAACCCAGTTTTGTGGTAGAAAAGGGAAATAGGGATGAGGAGAGAGAGGAAAGGAAGAGGGGCATGTTGAAGACACCACTATTAGTTTGACCTCCTTACTGTATAAGTGTGGTTACCATAGTGATGCTACCATAGCAACAGAAAAAGGGTACCCAATGCTTGAACTCACTCAAGAGCTCCCTCTGCTGATTAAGTATCATATCTTCCTATTAAACTGTAAGCCTCATGGAGATTGGGACCTGTGGTTTTGTTATTTTTTTTTAAGTATTTCCTAGTGCAGTGCTCTGCTCTCAACAGGCATCTAGTAATTGCTTTTCTAATTTGAAATTTAACCTTTATAACAGAAACCCTAAAGAAGATGGCTTCCTTCCTTCCATGTCAGCCTATGTACTAAGATATCTTTTAACCTAAGTTAAGGTTAAGAGTATCAAACTTTTGAAAAGCATCTCCAACATTCTCTCTCTTCCTTTCAGAATGATTGCCCCTTCCATTTCCCCACCATTGAATTCTGCTCTATGAAATCTGCTTACATACCTGCTCAGAATACTCTGTTCCACAAGCATTGTGGCTTTTATGTCCAATAATTCCAGTATTTCATATGGTACTTCTTAAAGCAAATAACTACCTGTTGAAACTTGAGGCGGCTTAGATCCATTCACAGGCTAAATGTTGTAGCCTGGATGTAATCAAATGTGGGTCTTAAAAGCACATTCAGTTTCAAAATTTGTTTAAATCAACATTTTTTCAAAACCGTAGCACACAAAGTCCTATCCAACTTTTTGGTTTTACCAGACTAACCCATAGGATACTAGCTCAAAGCAATAAATTACACATATTGCCAAAGTAAATAAGGATATTTTTCATTATTCTGCCATAGATTCTCATGCCGTAGGAAAAGGAATATGAATAGAGTTATATCTCAGATGGATTTTCTCTAGCCTTCCAAACTTGTCACTTGATGCTTTCAAATGCTTTCACTTCATGCTTCCTTGCATTGTCGCTGTCTGTTTCTGGTGAGCTGTTTTCTGTCCTGTATAGCCATCTGTTCAAAGTCTCCACTGATACCTCTTAGTTTTCTATTAAGATACTACTGTGTACCCGCAAGTTCTACACTGAACTACAATTGTTATGCAGTCATTTCTGAACAAAGCTGTGATTGCTCTTTTCCTGAGTCTTACCCATAGCCTCAGAACTATTTTTAACTCTTTTGTAAGTCAGACCCACAACTTCATCCAGCCAGCACAGTGAGAATCTCAAGTTAAATCTGTCTTTTGAGCTATTTTGCCTCTACCTCTGCAGTTTGGTAGCAAGTCCTGCTGTATGAATCAGCATGATTAAATTCCTTCCAACTTTCATCATGTCTCTCAGCTTGCTGAAGAGCCCTGCATATTTTCCTAGAGTTTCATTTAGTAAGCCTTAGGGGGGAGACCATAAGAGGACAAGGCCATTAACCTGTGTCCTACATTCATATAGCTAAGCCCAGATCATTGCTTTCCCTATAATTAACATCACATTGTGTCTACTATGGTCAAGTTATCTGGGGCTCCCTCCTCACCTTATGCCTCTTTTGGTTGCACCTCCCCTATAGCTACAGGTACCCTGCTGCCTTTGCCCAACTCCAGCTTTCTTGCCTTCCTCCACATTCTGGAGCCCCTCCCTTAAGTTCAAAATCATATAATCTTCTCCTCCTTGCCAGGCCTCCAGCATTGTCTCGAATAAAGACATTACCCATCCAATGCCTCTGAAACCTCTCCTGAACTTTGTTTGCTGGTTATATGCTGTACACATCTTTACTGGACAAAGTATCTAAGGTTTAAGATTACTCTGGGTTATTTTTCTATAAAAAGGAAAGGATCTCACTTAGAAAATATACACCAACATCCTCCCCAAAGGGGGTGAGGCCATTTCTAGCCCTGAAAAGAGGCGGCAACTCATTCTTCCCCTCCTCCTCTTAACTAAGAAAGCATGGAGAGTAATTAATCCAAAAGCTAATGAGAAATGTGTTTTCTCTCCCAACCTAACCCCACATCATATTCTTATTAGCTGAGGTTATTACAATAGTAATCATGCATGCTCCTGGCTCAAATTGGGTTTTTTGCTCCACTGCCACCAATTTAGAAAGCCATTAATAGCAAGATAAAACCCCTATGGCTCCCCCAGCCCTGGAGCTGGGAAGGCCTGCTTCCTAAACCCACCAACCATTCACAGAGGGCCTCATTATTCCCCTTTCCCCAGGTTACTCCCTCAGCACTTACCCTGGGTCTCCTAGAATCCAGAAAGCCAGAAGTAAGAGACACTTATCTTGGAGGATCACAGAATTTAGAAAAAGAAGGAACTTGAAGATTCTTGAATTCAACCCCTTCATTTTACACAGGGGAAAACTGAGGCTCATCAAAGTTAATCATCAAAGTAAAGGGACTTGTCCAAGGTCACAGATCAAGTTACAGAGCTAAAATTCATACCCAGTTCTCCTTTATCTAAATCTAATCCTCTTTCCACTAGATTTCCCAGCTCCTTGTCCTCTCTCCTCCTCCAATGCCTAGTACAGAGCCCATCAGGTTGCCAAATCAAATTATAACCAATAGTATATTGTAATAGTAATTGCCTTTCTATTTTTTGTATACCTCTCATAGAGTTGTGTGTGTGTGTGTGTGTGTGTGTGTGTGTGTGTGTGTGTGTGTCTATGTTTGGGTGAAAGGAGAGAGGGAGGGAGGGAGACAGAGACAGAGGCAGAGAAGAGAAAAACAGAGAAAAGAGAGAGGGAGGAAGAGACAGACAGGAAGATAGAGAGACAGAGAGAAGAGAGAGAGATAGAGAGAGAGGGAGAAAGGGAGAGAAAAGAGAGTGAGATAGGAGAAAGAAAAAAAGAGACAAGAGAGAAAGAGAGAGAGAGAGAGAGAGAGAAAATAACTCTGATCTCTGTCTGATATGATTCTGATCTCAGTCTAGATTGGTTAAGTCACTCTGGGCCTCTGATTTTAGACCTAGATCTTGTGATCCTAAATCTTCCAAAGCACAACAAAATGTTCCCATTTCCCAGAGGCATTAATAAAGGTGGAAGTGATCCCAATGCCCTTCAGTTTTGGTCAGTGGTACCATATTCCTTCTCCATTAGCTAGGACGGATTTAGGGGCAGAGCAAAGCATGGGGAGGAAGGTTGTACTGTGGAATGTGGCTGAGGGCCAAAACTGGAAGATCTCCCTGGAGCCAGAGTTAATCCCTAGTCCTGTGTCCCTGTTAGAGATAAGAAGAAAAGCTCGACTCAAACATAAATTAGCTTGATTCATAGCAGCCCCTTGGGCAGCTGCTTTGCCCAACCTGAAACCAGGGCTCTGACCTGCTCCTATGAGTGCCTAGTGGTGATGGAGGCTGGTTGAGCAGGACCAGTGGCTAACAAATTGGAGGTGGGGATACCTCATCCCATGAGTTTTCCCTGGAGAATCTGTGCCCATGGCACCTGCACAGGGGACTGAACCAAGCCCCTCCTCCCCCTATGCCTCCCTTTATCTGCCTCTCCAGCTTGGCCAAGCTTCAGTGACATTAATTAGCAACAATCAACCCAACCTCCCCCATCCCCTCTGTTAAAAAACGTGGCTGCCTTCTGATCCCTCCTTGGGGGAGGGCCAAGTGACCGCCCAGGTATCAAAAAGGAAAGAAGTTAATCTGAGGAGATGACTAGGAACTGTGACAGAGCAAAATGGCATGATTTCAGAACAGGAAAGAGCTGGGACCCTAAGATGGGGACAGTATGAGGCTATGGTCCAGAAGACTTTAGAAAAGGCAAAGTCCCTGGAACTTGCAGGGATGAGAATGGATAGTAATCAAATGCTCTGAAGATCCTACATTGAGGAGGTGGGGAGGAGTGGAGAGAGAGGGACAGCTCAGAAGATTCACTGGAATTTGATTTAGGAGAGATGTCAAACCCTGAAAAGATGAAAGGACCCATAGGGGTATCTGAGTCCTGGAATTTGAGTGAGGGGACTGCCTCAAAGGGTGTGAGGTCAAAGTCCTGAGCTTTTGAGGGAATGGGGCTGACTGTGGAGCTCAGGGTGGTGAAGAGTCAGATAGATCCCTTTGCCCTAGGAATAAAAGTGAGACTGAGCCCTGAAAATTTGGGTAGAGTTAGTTCTAGAAAGCGCACTGGCCTACTGATCGTGGCTGCTACTTTTTCTTGCAGACTGGACTTTATCTCCTGTTCTTGTTTGGGCTGACCTTCTAGAGATCACTCTGGTCTCCTGAGTCCTCCCAAAGGAAGGGACATCTCTATTCTCAATCCCACTGACTATAGCCAGTCAGAGGCCAACCCAGTGCCAACTCTGTTACCTACAGATAAGAGTAGAGCCCCTGAGGCAGCCGGGGAACTGAGACCTTGTTGTCTAAGGATTAGAGATAAGGCAGTCCCCTCTGGTCCCTGATTTGGTACATCCTCCTCCCAGTTCCCTCCTTCCCTCCCGACCCCCATCTCTGCTCTGATGCATGCTTCTCTGGCTCAAGGACACCTGATGCAGACAGTTTCCTTCTCCCTCCCTACATCTGTAAGTGCGCCCCTGAGAGAGTGCCAGGTTTGGGTACTTGGGGCTTACGCTTCAGGACCCCTGAGGTACCACCCTGTCTCTGGATGCCCGCCTGCTCTTCTTTCTTCGGATCTCTCTCCGAGCATCCTCGTGTTTTGAACACTATTGTTAGGAGAGAGGGAATATGGGATGGTCGCAGATAAACCCCCTACACTGGCAGCACTCCTTGCATCCATTCACCATAAGGCGGTACTACAGCTTCAGAAAATTAGGAGAGAGGACGATGAAGGGAGACCGGTCGTCCCATCTGGGGTCCCTAACGGTCCTGTGGCCAGGATTCTTGCCCAGGCTATCGTCCAGCGCTTCTCAAAGCACGCCGCAGATGGAAGATGAGAGCGTCCCTGATGTTAACAATTCCCAGCAGTACCAAAGTCCAAGCTAAGCACTCAAATCTTTTTTGTCTACCTGAAAGGGCAGAAGCAAAGGAAAACTCACAGAAGAGGGAGGCGGGGAGGATAGCAGAGGATAAACTCTGGGACAGCTGGGCTGGAGGAATAGAGAGGTCCAGGGGAGGGAGCTCCTTTTCGGCAACTCCGCATATCCCTCGTGGGTATCTAGCTTGCTTGTGGTCTCCCCCGTTGGATGAGAGGTCTTGGAGGGAGGAGGGCGGGGATAGTTTCTGCTTTCCTTTTATATCCCTACTATTTGATATATAGTCGGTACCTAATAGGTGCATGCCGACTGAACTTGAGATGAGGTAGGCAACTGTCTCTGGCGCTCTATGCAAGGAGATGCAATGACAGTGATTTTTTAAATACACTTTTCAATATAAAACTACCAAATAGGTCCTTAATCTCACTGATATGGGTATTGCCTAAACAGTTAGATGGCATGGTAGTTTAGAACCCTGGACTAGGAGTCAAGAGGACCTGGGTTTAAATCCTGCCTCAGACACTAGCAGTGTGAGCCTGGGCAAGTCACTTAACCCCTGCCTGTGTGTTTTCCTTTTTGTAAAAATGGGGATGATAAAAGTACTTACCTCCCAAGGTTATTGTTGAGGATAAAATGAGGTAGTATGTAACCACTACATAAATGTTAATTACTGTATCCAACAATACAGATTGCAACTTATCTGTGTTTTTCCCTCTTGTGTATAACTCTTACCCATATAGGCTTGACCTGGGGGGTGGTGATTTATGTATTGGGGGCTTCTACACATTTTTTGGACTAAAAGGAAGGAAGGAAATAAAGATTGATTTATTTATTATTATTCTAGACAAGTGCTTTCACAAATTTTATCTTCTTTGATCCTCACAACAACCTAGGAAGTAGTTATTATACCCATTTTACATGAGGAAACTGAGGCAGGTAGAGATTTATAAGTGACTAATTGCCTTTCCATCATTTATTTATTTGTTCTGTAGTAAGTTTAAAAAGGAAGACTCAAAATCTCTGGTCAAAGACAATTCCAATATACTTGTGATAGAAAATGCCATCCACATCTAGAGAAAGAATTATGGAGATTGAATGCAGAGCAAGACATATGCTTTTTTGTGTGTTTTTTCTTTCTCAAGATTTTTCCCTTTTTTATGAATTTTCTTTCACAACATAAGTAATATGGAAATAGGTTTAAAATGAGTGTACATGGATGGAGAGAGCCATTTGCATCCACAAAGAGGACTATGAGGACCGAATGTGGATCACAACATAGTGGTTTCACATTTGTTGTGGTTGTTTGCTTGCTTATTTTTTTCCTTTGTGGTCTTATTTTTCTTGTGCAATATGATAAATAAGGAAATATGTTTAAAAGAACTGCACATGTTTAATCTATAATGGATTATTTGCTGTCTGGGGGAGGGAGGATGAGAGAAAAATTTGGAATACAAGGTTTTTCAAGAATGAGTATTGAAAAGTATCTTTATGTTTTGAAAAATAAAAAGCTATTATTTAAAAAATTATTGTACATGCAAATTTTTTTTAAAAAGAGCCATTCCCTAATTGATAAATGATCAAAAGATATGGTCTATTTCCAAAGAGCTATAAAATCATCCATACCCTTTGACCTAATAATACCACTACTAGCTATGTATCCCAAAGGGGATAACAAGAAAAAAAAATCTCTATGTTCAAAAATATTTATAGCTACTCTTTTCTCAGGGCAAAGAATTGGAAATCGAGGGGATGCCCATCAATTGGAGAATGGCTGAATAAATTGTGGCATGTGATTATGATGGAATACTATTGTTCAACAAGAAATGATGAGCAGCATGCTCTTAGGAAAACCTAAAAAGTCCTGCATGAGCTCATGCAAAGTGAAATGTACAAAGTAATATTGTGAGATGATCAGCTGTGAATGACTTCACTATGCTCAGCAATACTCTGATCCAAGACTACTCTGAAGGACGTATGGTGAAAGATGTTATCCATACCCAGAGAAAGATTGTGTATGAATACAGATTGAAACATACTCTTTTTTTAACTTTATTTTTTGAAGGTTTTTTTGGAGGGGGGGAAATCTGTGTTTTCTTTTACAACATGACTTTATGGAAATATTCTACATAACTTCACATGTGCTTTCTCAATGGAGGAGAGGAAGAGGAGAGAGGAAGGGAGAGAATTTGGAACTCAAAGTTTAAAATAAAATTTAAAAATTGTTTTACATGTAACTGGGAAAATAAAATATTTTAAAAGAAATAAAAATGACTGTACACCTATAACCTATAGAAGATTGCTTGCTGTTTTGGGGAACAGGGAGGAAAAGGGGGGAGAAAGAAAATTTTGAATTTGAAATCTTACAAAAATGAATGTTGAAAACTATCTTTACATGTGATTGGAAAAAATAAAATACTATTAAGTAAAAATCTCTGGCCAGTAACATGTAGGGGAAAAGATTTCAGATCTTGATTAGGATACACAAATGCCTTTTGAGAAGCTCTAAATAAAAAGCACCTGTAACTATAGGTATAGAATGAAACTTACATGCTCAGACATGACCATTATATGAATTTGTTTTGCTTGTCTATACTTATTAATTCTAAGTAAAAGTTTTTATTTTTTAGAGGAGGGGAACAGTTTGAGGGAAGAATAGGGCACAGTGATAGTGATATAAAAAAGAAGAGTGTCATTAAATGATTGTATTTGTCAAGTTCATAAAAAATAAATTATTGTTTTTAATCATCCAGAACACGTGGCTATATAGGAGTTGGGAGACCTGGAAATTCCTCTTCCTAAGAGTAAAAGAACTCTGTGAAGATGGAAGGGAAGGAACTAGAGATGTGGAATTAAAATATCCTTTCCCCAGGTTTTTTGGGGGTTCCACATCTAAGACCCAGGTTGCTAGATAATTAAGAGAGCAGACTTCTTCATTTTGGAGTAGGAAATAGGTCACCCAGTGGCATTACCAAGATTAACCCCAATTCTTACCTTTCAGCTGGAAGATGAGGTCAGCGGCTTCTCTCAAATTCTTAGAAGACATTGCTTAAATTTTTGTGAGCCTGCCCTTTAGATACAACTTCTCAAAATCTCCTTTGACTTAGCTCATTCTGGCTTCAAAACTTTTGTGATGAAATGCTCAGAGTGGTCCACTAGAAAATGCCCCTTTCATGCTAAGGTACTGCCTCTGAACCCTTCCAATCTTCCAACTCCCACCTTGGGATCCTGCTGATCTTGATATCTCTGGTCAACCCTAGCCATCCAGCCATGTTCTTCCTGCCATGTTGCCTTGGACTATGATTCCTGAGTTCCCCACAATCTATCTCCTACTACAGGAACAGCATTCAAAGCAAGATTACCCTTGCTTCTGATTTCACATGTATAAACTCATACTATTTTGCCTTTTCAGTGAGTGAAGGAGCTGGAGTGAAGATGAAAATTTGGAACTCAAAAAAAACTTTTAAGAATGGTAAAAAAAAAAAAATTAATGGCAATAATTTTTAAAAAGATGAATACTGTAACTGGAAAGGTTAAGTTAATAATCATTTGCCTTCTAGCTTTAATCAACATCCCTATGACTTTATCTGTCAGGGGCCATCCCTCCCTTTTTCCTGTTGTCCCCCCCCTAGTAAAACATAAGCTTCTTGAGGGCAGAAACTGCCTCTCTTATATTTGTATCCACAATGCATAGTAAATCTTTAGTGAATGTTTTTTTTTTAATTTGTCCATTCTTCCTTCTCATTTCCCAAGGCGGTGGACAGAAGAAGATTAGAAGAGAAAGAACAAGGACACCCCCAAGGAGAAGTTTCCTGGGTATTCTATCTCTGACAATTTAACAATGCCATGACCCAAAAGAAGACAGTTTTCATTGCTTGGGACCATACCTTTTCCCTTTTTTGCTTCTTTCAGCTAACAGTCTTTCCCAATGACAACTTTGCACAATGCAAGTTCAGTCAATTTGAAAGACAAAAATACAGAAATAAAATCTCCAGCATACAGATACAGAAAGATTACAGTAATGCTTCTCTTACTTGAAGGAAAATTTAAAACTAGCTTAAGAAAATAATGTATTAGTTCACTGCTTAAAAATTCCAATCTAGGGGCAACTAGGAGGTGCAGTGGATAGAGCACCAGCCCTGAAGTCAGAAGGACCTAAGTTCAAATTTGGCCTCAGACATTTAATACTTTCTGGATGTGTGATGCTGGGCAAGTCACTTAACCCCAAATGCCTCAGAAAAACAAATTATCTGCTCTAAATATCTGCCATCCTAATTACTCTTGATCTTTCTTAGGAAGAAGGTCCTCAGCCCATCTTTCCTAATCCTTCTCATATAAAATTATTAGAAACTGAAGGGACGCTAGAAATTGTCTGGCCCAATTTTCTTAGGTTAAGCCTAGTGATATAACTGAGTTTGGGTTCTCTGTGTACTGTGATCTCCAGATTCCCATTCATCTACCATCACGCTCTCTAGGGAAAAGGAGAGCATCGCTTAGCCTACATTTATCGCTATCTGCTCGGAACCGGTAGGCATGAACAGTGCTTCCAAGATGCATACTTACAGGTATGGCAGACAGCACATTATATGTTTAGATTCCATTAATTACCAAAAAATCCTTTGTCGTCCACCCCACTTCATCCAAGCTCTGATTCTGATCCTAGGGGCTGACCCCCAAAAAGGGCTATATTTCTTTGGCTCATATTTTCCAATTACGAGTTTAATCTGGGAAATCCCCAAATATAGTTTAAGCATAACTCCTCGCTAGATTTCCACAAATGTGAGTAAATTGTTTCCAAGCTCCCATACAAGCACACAAGGTAACAAATGTCCATTTTATTTCTTATCACAAAAAACTGCAAAAAGTGCAAAGGATTCATAGGAACCCATTTATGGATACAGATAACTCATAAAGCAATTTTTAAAAATGCCATGAGCTCCCATCTGTAGGGAAATGAGCTTGGTATTGACAGTAGAGCAGCATGATAACATTCTGGTGAGGTACTACACAGGCCCTACCAAACTCATAGTCTCACTCTAGGGTTTGGATCTCACCCAAAAGCAAACACATTTATTTTGAGACTGTTGGATAGGCAACCCTTCTTCATCAGACACGTGCTATCTAAATAATTCACAGCAATGGCAGGGGCTAATAAAGTACCGATCTCCTGCTTCCCTGTGTTATGTTAGTCCCTTTGCTGCTGCTGCTATTGCTGCTGCTTCATCTTTAGGGACCAATGTAGGTAATAATCCTTTTCTCTCTCTAAGGGGTCATTGCCCATGAATTTCCTTTCTCTCTAGAGGACCAGGTCCCTAACTCTTGAATCTGAGTTTGCTCTTTAGGCACTGCCCAAATTTGACACTGCCAAAGAACTCGTCCTTCTCTAGCTAAAAGGTTAAATTATGAAATCATGCTTATTGAGCAATCAAGAATCCCCAGGTTGAGAAATTCAGGAATGCTGTGCACAAAGTCCCTTATTAAGCACAGTGACAAATGCATGTCTGCCTCAGCCATGTGCTAATGTTCTTCTACTGACCCAGAAGTAAAGTCCATTCTCATATCTCTAGTATTTGTACAGGAAAAAAGGAACAGAAAGAAAAAGGTAAACATTGACTATTCTTTGAATTGTCTGAGATTAAAGTAGAGATTACAAATGTACAAGTTTTCTCCCTGCCTCCTCCAAGTAAGAACTCTTCTCTCTCTCTCCTTCTCTCTCTCTCTCTCTTTCTGTCTCTCTCTGTCTCTTTTTTTGTCTCTCTTTGTCTTCCTCCATCTCTGTCTGTCTCTGTCTCTCTCTGTGTGTGTCTCTCTGTCTCTCTCTCTGTCTCTGTCTCCCCCCCCTTCTCTCTCTGTGTCTGTCTCTCTGTCTTTCTCTCTCTCTGTCTTTCTGTCTCTCTGTCTCTCTGTCTCTCTCTCTGTGTCTCTCTCTGTCTCTCTCTCTCTGTGTCTCTCTCTGTCTCTCCCTCCCTCTCTTTCTGTCTCTGTCTCTGTGTGTGTGTGTCTCTCTCTGTCTCTCTGTCTCTCTCTTTGTGTGTCTCTGTCTCCCCCCCCCTCTGTATCTCTCTGTGTCTGTCTCTCTGGTTTTCTCTCTCTCTAACTATCTGTCTCTCTGTCTCTGCCTCTGTCTCTCTGTGTGTGTGTCTCTCTCTCTCTCTCTCGCTCACTCTTTCTCTTTCTGCCTCTCTATCTCTGTCTTTATGTCTCTCTCTGCCTCTCCCTCCTTCCCCCCCCCCAGTATTCGAGTCTTTCTTCCAAACAGGAAAAAAGCCCCCAAAAAGAGATGAAAGAGGTATGATAATTCTCTTTCTAGGCAAACAAAGAAAAGTGGCTTCTTCAACAAGAGTCCATACTCCTAAGAACCCTACCAGCCAAAGCATCTTGGGGTCAGCTCGAGTCACTGAAACCTGATCGGAAGCTATCATATCAGGTTGATGAGGAATTCTCCTAATCAATCCATCTCCCCTTTATCCTCCAGTTAGATTCTTGAAACATCACCCCACTCCCAATTAATGACTTTATTAGGGAAGAGAAGTTTTCATTTCACAATGAGAAGTAGGCTTTCTGATGAAACCCATGGACCATTGCTCCAAGCTCTAGGCTTGGAGATTGGGTTCAATTTCAAAGATGACACTCAGATATGTCATTACTGTTAACCAAAAAAAAAAATCACAAGTCCATGAGATATACATTGCAGCTGGATTTATTATAAGGGAAATGAACACGCCTATGGAACTCCAGATGCAAGGCGCTCACAACCCTAATAGAAGCTTGCATATTTATGAAATTGCAACAAAGGGAGGAGGAGGAACAGCAATCTCCTCCTAAATGGGAGTGGCGTGGGAGGAGAAAAAGAGCAGTAGGGACAAGGAAAGGACTGATTCCCTCCCAAAGGGGAGGAGAAATCATGAATATGTAATATGGCAAAAGCAGCTTTCTTTTCCCTTGGGAACTGTTAGACTATGAAGATAGGATGGTCTGCTTATCTACAAGGGTGCCAGCTGCACAAATAATTTCTCAGTCTGGTGCAGACTGACTGGCACCTGTCTTGACAGGAACATTTAGGGAGTCCAGCTTGGGAGGAAAATAACAGATTATGTCAGCTCAGAGAAGGCTTTGTCCTTCAGGGCCTCCTGCAAACTCTGGGTCCAATGTTTTGGGGAAATATGGCAATTCAAGAAAATAAGTTCAGGGGGCCTCTTCACAGCTCATTTTACTCCTATTTGGAATTGCTACTGAGAAACATCAGAATACAGCTTGAATATGGTTCCTATTTAGATCTCCCCAGTCATGATGGGAAAGCTCACCATCCTATAAGCTCATCCAATCAAAAACTCAGGATAAGCAATTAGAGACTGATGAAGTTAAGGAGGATTCTTTTAGCCCTGGGTCCAATAAAAACTTAGAACAATAATATGTGTCCTACTCACATGAAGAAGTAAGTTCAAAGAGAGACTGAATGTCTACAGGCTACAGTAAACTAGCTGATTATTCTTTGTTAAAAAAAAAAAAAAAAAAAAGCTGAGCTCTAGTAGACTAAGACTCTAGAAGCTGACAGATTTCCTTCTCCTTATGGAGACAAAGCCAGACAAAATCAAGACTCAAAGCTGACAGAACTTTCTCCTTATAGAGAGAAAATAGCTGGAAGGGAGGGAGTCCTGGTCTGATCCCTGGTTGGATGAAGAACCTGGTTTTCTCATTAAATGAACTGAAATCTAGTCTCTGGGCTCTAAACTTAGAGAGCAATGACAGAACTCACTTCTCAGGGAAGGACTCCACGAGGGCAGCAACAGTAGCTCAGGGGAGGAGACCAGACAGAGACAGAAAAACAATGAAAGAGATAGAGAGACAGAGGCAGAAACAGAGACAGTCAGATAGATAGGGACAGAGACAAAGATAGAGACAGAGAGGGACAGAGACAGAGAGACAAAGACAGAAAGAGAGGCTAAAAGACAGGGACAGAGACAAAGACAGAGACAGAGACTTCTAGAGACAGGGAGAGATGGACAGGGACAGATAGAGACAGAAAAGAGAGAGACAAACAGGGACAGAGACAAAGATAGAGACAGAGAGAAGCTGGAAAAGAGCAAAGATGTTATATAATGCCCACTTGTGACAGAGTTTTAAGTGGGTAGAACAGAGTGCTTTATATGGTGTTGTTTTTTAATCTATTAATAAATTCCTATGAATCTTTTGAATCTTCAGCATTTTTATGAGAGCTTAGAGGAGAGCATACTTACCAGTGTTTAGAGAGCAGAAAAATGTTCTATTGTTACTTTTCCAGCTATTATTTCAGTTAAAATTAATTACATCTCCTGCCTCACTTACAAAAGTAAATACATATTGGGGGTTCATGAGCTGTGGATTTAAGTGGATGTGTTGTTGTTTGCTAGTTTTCAATCTAATGACTGACTCTTTATGACTCCATTTGGGATTTTCTTGGCAAAGGCACTGGAATGGTTTGCCATTTCCTTCTCTAGCTCATTTTACAGATGAAGAAACTGAGATATACAGGCTTAAGTGACTTGTCCAGAGTAACACAGCTAGTGAGTATCTGAGGCTGGATTTGAACTAAAGTCTTCCTGATTCTGGGTCTGAAGTCAGGAAGATTCATTTTTATGAGTTAAATCTGGCTTGCAATTTCAGGTGTTCTAGAATCCTTTTTCCTCACATAGTACTGCTGATGTGAGGAGAGAAGGAGAGAGGAAAGGAGAAAGAGAGAGAGAGAGAGAGAGAGAGAGAGAGAGAGAGAGAACAAGGGAGAAAGAGAGAAAGGAGGAGGGAGAAAGAGAGAGAGAGGAGGGAGAGAAGAAGGAAGAAAGGAGGGAGGGAGAGTATAAAGACACTTGTGCAAAGATAGATCACCTAGATAAAATAAAAAACTATCCATAATGTCCTTCTCTCTTTTCTCCTTCCTGTTCCTGTTTCACTAATCCCTCCAAGCTTCACGCCATCCTTTAAGCAAATTCTACTGATTCCATTCATCCTTTCATCTCCACATTTTAAACCCATTGTTTCATACTCCTTCTCCATATCATGTAGCATTTGAGACTCTTTTAGACAGGCAATAAATGTTATAATCACTTCCTTTTTAGAGATGAGGTAACTGAGGTCCAGGGAGTTTAAGTGACATGTCTGAAATCACAGCTAGTAAGTTGGCAATGGAAGAAACCAAGTCTGAATCAAAAATTCATCATAGTGGACAAATAATGTCAAAACACACACAGACACAAAAACATACATACACATGGAATCCACAGTCTAGCCTTCAGATACTGTCTTTGTCTCCCTTTCCCACATGGCCTACTGTCCCTTCCCACATGTAGTAGAATAAGGGTACAGACCTCAGGCTAGGGTCTTTGTGGCTATCCAACAGAACGTAAAGAAGCAGCCAAGTGATACCAATGGATAGAGTGCCAGGTCTGGAGTCAGGAACTCTGGTCTTCCAGAGTTCAAATCTGGCCTCAGATGTTTACTATCTATGTGACCCTGAAAAAGTCATTTAACCTGGTTTGTTTCATTTTTCTCATCTATAACATTAGCTAGAGAAGGAAATGGTAGACCACTCCAGTATCTTTGCCAGAAAAACTTCAAATGGGGTCATACAACTGAAAAATAACTGAATAAAATATAAGCATCTTGAGGACAAGAACAATCTCTTCTATTTATACCCCCAAAGTATAGCCGTTTCTGGCAGATAGTAAATATAGTACTTAAGGAAAGTCTAATTAATTGATTGATTGATTGATTAAGTTTCCATAATGCCTCAGGCAGATAAAGAGCTCTGCAGAGAAATGATGAACTACAAAATGGAAACCACAGATCATGCATACAAATGAACCAGCTGCATAATTAATTAACATCTAACAGTTTCATTAAGTGATGGTGATCCTTGGCTGTTTGTCTTCTTTTTTTTTTAAATGAAATGGAGGAGAGAAAATAAGAGAAGGGAGGGTTAGCACTGACTCAGGAGCCAATAACTCTGTTCCTGAGACAATGGGAGAAGACATAAAGATCATATTCTGCACACATGATAGGCAGTTGATTTTTGGAAGCAGGAGAGGTGGAGAAGGTTATTTCCTAGAGATTCAACAATGGTACAAAAATGGGTCCATTCCCAAAATTTTAGACTCAAGGATTTCTAAGGTCATCTTGTTTTCTCATCACCAGCACACTCCACTGCCCTTCAGTTCCCTCTTTCTGGCTATATCACTGATCTCTATATCATAACTCAGGCCTGAGTCACTCACTCCAGTAACTCTCCATTGGAAAGTTCTTGGATATTATGATTGGGCTCAGTATAAAAAATGAACTATCCAGTGCTTTTTCTAAAGTACTTCCAAACAGCCCTCTGCAACAACCCTGAATCAAACTCATTGTAAGTAAGACTCCTGGATTTGGTGGACATTTCAGCCCTGATTGTGGGTGAGGCAATTCTCCCCATCCATCTGTTCCTCAACCTCTAAATCACCCTCCAGAGGAAACTGGGAGAAAGGCTACTTGTATAGAAAGCCAAATGGTTACACTTCTAGTCTTGTGTCTCAACTATCCTTTTCTAGTGCCTAGTTTTGTGGTTCCAAAATACAAGGAAGATAGGCAGGAAGCTCCTTGACAAGAGTTCCCAGTACAAAGGAGAAGTCTTGAGAGAAATCATATTCCCTGAGCTGAAAGGAGCCCTGAGAAACCATCGAGACCATCCCTCTGCATCTGAGCAGATAAACAGCTAATTTAAGCAGGTCAGGGTATAATTGTTTCAACAGTGTCTTCTCATCTTCATCCTTCCTTCTAACTTAATATTTACTTTGACTCTTGCTCCAACTAGCCCAAAAATGGCTGATCTCAGTGGAACTCTCTATCAGCAAGTCATCTTTTGCAACCTGCTAAGAGTCAATTAATTCTTTGTGATATTGTCTTGAAGATGGGCTATAATATACTTAGGCAGTTACGGACATGAGCAAAAAGGAAATTTATTTTTCTTAATTATGCATGTGTGCAGCAGAGCTGTAGCTCAGAGGTAGACTGCTAGGCCTGCTCTGGAACAACTGGTCAGAAAAAGATTCCAGGGAACTCTTTGCTGACACTGAGACAGAACTTTACTGTGTTGTTCATACCCAATGCTGGGTCACAAGAAGAGAAGGAACAGGGACACTAGTCACAGTTCCAGGGCTGAAAAGAGTGCTTAGGGCTGCTCACAGACAGAGGCCAGGAGGAGAGTAGCCATATCTCTCTTTAGATCATGCCATCTTGGAAGAACTGAAAACTTACAGGCCCACAGAAATAGCTCAAAAACAGAAGTATAAAAATCTTGAAGCTCTCTCCTCCCCAGGAACAGAGCCTAACTTTAACATAAAGTTAAAAGCCAAGACACAGGCTGGGAAAATGAGCAAACAACAAACTAGAGAACCTGAAAATAAAAAATTACTATGGTGACAAGAAAGACCAAGACATAAACTCAAAAGGAGACAACAATCTCAAAACAAGCTACATGCAAAGACTCAAAGAAAAATTGATCTGGGCAAGAGGAAGCTAATGATTACATGAGATCAAAAAACAGTAACACAAAATCAAAAGCATTTGAAATATCTCATTGGAAAAACAACTGACTTGGAAAACAGATCAAGGAGAGTTTATTTAAGAATTATAGGACAATCCATAAGCCACGACCAAAAAAAGAGCCTAGACAAAACTAGAAATTAGTAAGGAAAACTACTTTCATCTTCTAGAATCAGAGTATAAAATAGAAATTGAAAGAATCCACCAAAGGAAAATCAATTTTAATACCATAGCATTTGATTTTTACTATTATTCTATAATATTCCCTTTTCTATTTAAATCTTCACAAACACACACAGTCCTCTTAGCCTCATTTAAAAGAGACCTCTCCCCATTCTAGCTGAGGAATAGAATCTCCTTTGGACCCTCAATACATCTACCTGGGCAAGGACTCTTTTACTTATCCTATTAAAAACAAAAAAAAAAAACAACTGGAGCAAGGCCTCTTATCCTTGCTACTCCCCTCTTCAAGATTTGGGGCACCCTGATTGATAGTAGGGGAAACTAAGCTAGAGAAACTTGAGATAGATTATATTTTTCAAACCAAAAATTGCTAGAGGAAGCTAAATTTCATAAACCAACTCACATTTCATTTCTTAGGGACTAAGAGAAGGGCACATTAGCTGTAATGAAGCTATTTATAAGGAGTGGTCCTTCCCCTTCCAGCTATGAAATAATGGAAGAGAATCCGTGAACCTGTGGCCCACTTCCCCATTAAAATATTAACCAATCAGGATCGCCAAGGGAAACCCCCAATGATGTACTACCAGGACAATCAGAGGAAGACACACTGAGGTATAAAAAGTGTGCTTAGCCCTTGCTCTGAGTCTTTTGTCACAAAACAGAAGCAAGCCAACAAGAACCCTCTATTGGGTTGCATGCCCCTGCTTAAAAGAGATCTTCTACTGAGTGAAGTAAGCAGAACCAGAACATTGTACACAATATCACCAATATTATATGATGGTCAACTGTGCTTTTCTCAGCAATGCAGTGATTCAACATAATTTCAATAGATTTCAGATGAAAAATGCCATCTGTACCCAAAGAGAGAACTATAGAGACTGAATGTGGATCAAAGCATAAAATTTTATTTGTTTAATTTTTCTTTCTCATTGTTTTCTACCTTTTGGTCTGATTTTTCTTGCACAATATGACAAATATGAAAATATGTTTAAAAGGATTGACCATATTTAACCTATATCAAATTGCTTTCTATCTTGGGGAAGGGGGAAGTAGAGAGGGAAAAAATTTGGAATAGAAAGTCTTTTTTTATTAATTTTTTATTTTCAAACCATATGCAAGGATAATTTTTCAACATCGACCCTTGCAAAACCTTACGTTCCAATTTCCCCCCCTTCCTTCTACTCCATCTCCTAGATGGCAAATAATCCAATATATGTTAAACATGGTAAAAATATATGTTAAATCTAATATATGCATACATATTTATACAATTATCTTGCTACACAAGAAAAATCAGATAAAAAAGGAAAAATGAGAAAGAAGATAAAATGCAAGCAAACAACAACAAAAAATGAAAATGCTGTGTTGTGATCCAAAAATACAAACAAAATTCGCCTGAAAGAACAAAAGGTCAAGAATACCAAGAGAATCAATGAAAAAAAAATGTGAAGGAAGATGGCCTCGCCATACTAAATCTCAAACTATATTACAAAATAATAATCATCAAAACAATATGGTAGTGGCTAAGAAATAGAGTGATGGATCAGTGAAATAGATTAGTACCCAATACAAAGCAATAAATGACCATAGTAATCTAGTATTTGATAAATCCAAAGATTCAGGCTTATGGGACAAGAATTCACTATCTGACAAAAATTATTGGGAAGACTGGAAAACAGTTTGGCAGAAACAAGGTACAGACCACACAAGTGTCTATCAAGATAAGGTCAAACTGAGTAGATGATTTAGACATAAAGGATGATATCATAAGCACATTGGGGGAGTATGGAATAGATTATTTGTCAGATCTATGGGGGGGAGGGGAAAGCAAGAATTTAGGACCAAACAAGATATAGAGAGCATTATAGGATATAAAATGGATAATTTTAGTTACATTAAATTAAAAAGGTTTTGCACAAACACTACACAGCCAAGATTAGAAGGAAAGCAGAAAACTAGGCAGGGAATGTTGGTGGCAGGGAAGAGAGAAGAAAGAGAGGGATTGAAAGTCATTTTCTTTTACAAAGATTTCATTTCTCAAATATATGGGAAACTAAGTCAAATTTATAAAAATAGGTGTTAATGCCCAATTGATAAATGGTCAGAGGACATGAACAGATAGTTTTCAGAAGAAGAAATAAAAGCTATTTATAGTCATGTGAAAAAATGTTCTTCATAACTATTGATTAGAGAAATAGAAATTAAAACAATTCTGATGTGTCAGAAAAGGGAAATGGAAGCAGGATTTAGGGAAGATGTCAGAATAAATTAGAAAATTCCAAATTCTCCAGATTTCCCTCACAAACAAAACAAAATTGTACCTCAGGGCAAACATAGGCCAATGAAAAACAAATAAGACTTGGGGCAGAAGAGGAGTCCTTCTGGGACAACCTGAGATAACCTGAAAAAAGACCCCAGAACTTAGATTTAACTTGTGTGTAGTATTTAACTCTAGATTGCTTGGGGGAAGTTGTGGGAGAGAGGTGGAAAAAAAAAGAATAAAGTAGAAAATGCACAGCAGAGAATAAGAGAATAGCCTATAAGGAAGCAAAGAAAAAATGGACAGTCATGAATATAGTGTTTTCTATTATTATACATACTGGAAATTACATGCTTGAATTGGAAATCTATTGTAACATATTTCTGATCCTCCCTGATGTTCTGCTAGCCACAAGACAATGTTGGTTTTTTTTCTTTTTATATTTTCCTTTTTCTTATTTTGTATTTGTTTATTTTTTTTAATTTAAAAGGAAAATGACAAATTTTGGAATGGGTATGGATAAACTGGAGCAATAATGTACTGCTGGCAGAGTTGTGAACCAGTCAGGAAAGCTATTGAATATGCCCAAAGAGCAATAAATGTGTGCATACCTTTTGACTCAGCAATAAAATTACTAGATTTACATCACAAAGAGATTTTAAAAAAAAAAAGGAAAAGGACCTATGTGTACAAAAATATTTACAACAGTTCCTTCTGTGGTTGCAAGAAGGATGCCCATTAATTGGGAAATGGCTGGACAAGTTGTGTCATATGATTGTGATGTAACACTATTGTCTATAAAAAATGATGAACAGGATGCTTTCAGAAAAACCTGAAAAGACTTACATGAACTAATACAAAGTATAGTCAGCAGAACTAGGAGAATAGTGTACATGGTAACAAATGGTGCATGATCAATTGTGAATAACTCTATAATTCTGAGTAATACAATGCTTTAAGACAATTCCAAAGGACTTACAATGAAAAATACACTTCCAGAAAAAGAACTGAATACAAGTCAAAGAATACTTTTTTGTTTATTTTTCTTGAGCTGGTTTTTGTTCTTGTTTTGTTTTGGGGTTTTTTCTTTCACAATTCAACTATTATGGAAATGTTTTTTCGTGATTGCACATGTATAATCTATCAAATTACTTTCTCAAGAAGGAAAAAGGGTAAAGAGGGAGAGAGAGAATTTGAAACTCAAAATTAAAAAAACTCTTAATTATTTTTCTATGTAATTGGAAAAAATATTAAAAGGCTAAAAGGAAAAAATGTAGATAGATGGTGCCCATTGAGGGTACTGATGATAGAGAAAGCTGGACTCCTCTGTTTTGCGAGATTCCTTGACCAAGAAGTATGTTAAGTCATGGTTAACTGACTGAGCTTAGGCCGTACATATGGGAAGGGAAGTGCTATTTTGACCTAGTTCCAGCCCAGCAAACTGCTTTTCTCATTGCCGACAGCAGAAGACTTTCATGGGCCACCATGTC
Source organism: Sarcophilus harrisii (assembly GCF_902635505.1). Classification (NCBI taxonomy): domain Eukaryota; kingdom Metazoa; phylum Chordata; class Mammalia; order Dasyuromorphia; family Dasyuridae; genus Sarcophilus; species Sarcophilus harrisii. The sequence goes on from NC_045428.1 coordinate 494,521,832, forward strand.
TAAGTACTCAAGAGATTGTAGCATGATGGGGAGAAGGGAGGAGGGAGGGAAGTAAAGGGACAGAAGGGTCAAGACAATCCCCTGCTCCCAATCTATCTTCAAGAGTTGTCCGTCATCTTAGTTTGTCCAGGTGAGAGGATACTTCAGGCAAGTCAAGGCCCACATCTTCCCAGCTACACCATTGATTATCAATATCCCACTGTGTGGATAACAAAAAAGGGACTCTGGCAGGGCAAACCAAACACTGATTTAATGGTTCTCCAACAAGAAGCTTCCTTGCACATGTTAAGATCATACAAGATTCCTCAATCAATGCAGCCACAAAGATAACTCTGTTCAATGATTTAATTAACTCCATATGAAATGTGGAAGATTTTCAATTTAGAGCTGGAAGATAACTTTGAAATCATCCAATACAACCATTTCAAATGAGGAACTTGAACCTCAGAAATGCAAAGTGATTTCTATCCTGAGCCTATACAAGTAGCCACAATTAGGTCCACAATGCAAGCTCAGTTCTCTTAACTCCAAATTCAGCATTCTTTCCATTGTTCCATGATGTCAAAAACAGGCATTTGCTCACCAAAAGTGTTCACCAGTCTAATGGAGAATACTTTCCCCAAGGTCCAAATGGAAGAGGCATTCCGCACATATGGTAACATCTTTCAGATGTTCCCATTTATGGATGCATTAGGCTGATTCCATCAAGCTCTGGAACTCTAAGGGAGCTTCTTGATTAGACCTAGGATTATTCCTCCAAAAGAGCAGCATGATAATCTAAGTGTAATTAGTCAGTTAGGGATGCAGTGGAAACAGTGTTCAAATACAGGTGTGAACACTCCGTGTGTGACCTTAATCACAGTGTTTTTATTTGTAATATAAGAGAGTTAGACTCAAAGGTCTCTAAAATGCTATCCTCACACACACACCTCTAAATCTATGATTCTATGATCTATACAGGGAAAAACTCAACAGATGAAAAATGCTAACTGTCCATCCAGACTGTCATATTGTTGAAAGGCTGAGATAATACAAGGAAAATAAGTTGGGTCCTGAATTAAGGAAGACAGAATAAAAGAAAAGGATGGATTGATTTTGAGAAACTATTTGATATTTCTAACAATACCAAACCACTTTTTTAAAGACAAATGCTTTCCGAGGAATGGTTATAAAGCTTGGTAAACAATAATATCCAGGGAAATAAATGTGTAGGTGAGCCAAAGGTCAATGGAAAGCTAGCTGCCTGTTAGGTGCAAGTTGTCTGCTGCAATATATTTCTGTGATGAACAAGGAGGGGAAATGTTATATAAGTAACATCATTGAGAAAATGGAGGATGGAAAAAAGAAATGAACCATTTTGGATAGTAGTAGAAGGAAGGAAGATGTATATAGTTCAAATATCACCCTTGTATCTAAACAATGAGAAGAGACTGAGAGACTTAGAAGGCCTCCAATCCATTGAATAAAATTCTCTGCAGAGGGCATGGGAGAACATGGGCAAGAATCAAACAGGTTAGGATGGGTTTTGGAGCTGCATGGATGCAGGAAATTACCACACAGATGAGATCCCAAATTCATAGAAGGATTGGTGTTCACTTAGAGCAGCCTTTTTTGATAGCCACATCACACTATTGGTTCATATTGATCTTATAATAGCCCTCTAAAACCCTCAGATCTTTTGCTTTTGTCTGTCTATATCATCTACCTTGAACTTGTGCATAATAACTTTTTCTTTTCTTTTCTACTTTGTTTAAGCTAAAAGTAGAACCTTACATTTATCCTCATTAAATATTTTTCTTATTAGATTCAACCCATCATTATGGTCTGTCTAGAGCTTTTGAGATTTCAATTCTGCCATCCAAATGCTAATTGTCATTCCCAGTTCCATAGCAAGTGGCACCTAGGTGGCAGAGTGAATAGAGATCCAGGACTGGGGCCAGGAAAACCTGAGTCTAAATCTAGGCTCACATATTTTCTAGCTACATGACCTTCAGCAAGTTAATTAACCTGACTTGCCTCAGTTTCTTCAAATGTAACATGTGAATAATAATAGCCCTATCTTGAAGTATTATCATAAGGATCACATGAGATAATATTTGTAATACTTAACACGGTGCCTGGCACATAATAGAGGCTATATAAATGTTAATTATTATTATTAATGTCATCCGCAAATTGATAATTTTCCCCTTTGGTGGTACAATGGATAGAGCTCTAGGCTTGGTATAAGGAATACTCATCTTCCTGAATTCAAATCAGACCTCAGACACTTACTAGCTGTTGGACCCTGGACATTTAACTTTGTTTACCTCAGTTTCATCATCTGTAAAATGAGGTAAAGAAGAAAACAGCAAACCACTCAAGTATTTGTGCCAAGAAAATCCCAAATGGGGTCACAAAGAATTGGACATGAATGAAACAATTCACCAACAACAGATGCTATATAAATGTAGATTATTATTAGTATTATTATTGTCATCTGAAATTTTAATGAGCTTTCTTTCTGTGCCTTCCTCCAAGTTATCAATAAAAGTGTTAAATAGAACAGAGTCAATGGTATAGTGGACAGAGTGCTAGGTGATGAATATCCTTATGCCTAACACATGCCAATGATTCTGAACCATTATGTCATCACCAAAATCCCATTCCCCTGCCACCCAATTTATCATTTCCATCCATTGGGGGTGGAGTCCATTCAAATGCCACCCATTCCTTCTTTTGTGCTCTCTGGACTACCTGTTCAATAGACAACAAAATTCCCTTCATCCTAAATCTTTTCTTGTCCCATTCCCTCTATCTACTAGTTATCACCGAAAACTGGAGGAGGCAGAGTCAAGATGGTAGAGTATAGACAATCACCCAACTAATTCTCATAACATTCCCTTCCAAACAATTTTAAATAACTCTTCAAATCACATTTTGGAACAGCAGGACCAACAAAAGATCAGAATGAAACACTTTTCCAGCCTACAGCAGGAGAGGTCTTTGATACTGTAGTGAAAGGCAACCTGGAGCACAACACCACCAGCAGTTGTGGGTCTTGGAGGGGTCTATGGCAATGGCAGCAGCCACTGTGGGGGCTCTCAGCCCAAATACAATGTAAGGGGTCCAGACAACTGGTCAGAAAGAGATGGTAGATGACTCTTTGCCGGCACTGGGTTCAGCTGGCACTGACTGGCAATTCTATCACTTGGAAACAGTTCTGGATTGTCATTTCAAGACAGAAGCATTTCTGTTTGATCACAAGAGAGCAGACCCTGGTTACAATTCCAAGGCTGCAGGATACAGAGATGCCATAGCACCGAAGGCTTCAGAGGAACACTGAATGCCTTTCCTGGATAAAGAGCACAAACCAGAAGAATAGTGAGTTATCACAGCTTGGAAGAACCAAAACTTGAAGACCTGCAGAACTAGCTTGGAAAGCAGCAGCATGAAAAAACCCCCAATGTTTAGGATACTGCTCCCCATACAAGTGGAACCCAATTTTAACATAAAGTTCAAAATCAAGAAATAAGCTAGGAAAAAGAACAACAACAAAAAAATGACTTTACTATGGTTGGCAGGGAAGAGTGAGACATAAACTCAAAAGAAGATAGTAATGTGAAAACTGCTATCCTTCTCCCTAAAAAAAGCCTCACAGAAAAATCTAACTGGACCCTAATAATAATTCCTGGAAGCATTAAAGAAAGAGTCAAGAATGGTAGAGGGAAAATTGGGAAAAGAAATGAAAGTAATGCAAGAAAATTATGAACAAAGTATTAACAGCTCGGTAAAGAGGCACAAAAAATAAAATAACACCTTAAAAAAAAAAACAGAATTAAAGAGGCACAAAAATCCAACAAGGGGAAAAAACTCCTTAAAAAGCTGAATTGGTCAAATGAAAAAAATAGGTATTAGAAAAAAAGCTCACTAAAGAAAATAATATCCTAAAAATTAGACATGAACAAGTGGAAACTAATGACTCCATTGGACACTAAGAAATAACAAACCAAAGTCAAAAGAATGAAAAACAAATAAAGAAAATGTAAAATATCTCATTGAAAAAAGCAACTGAGGCAGCTAGGTGGCTCATGGATAGAGCACCCGGCCTGAAGTCAGGAGGACCTGAGTTTAAATCTGGCCTCAGACACATAACACTTCCTGACTGTGTGACCCTGGGAAAGTCATTTAACCCCTATTACCTCAGGGGAAAAAAAAGAAAAGAAAAGAAAGTAAAGGGATAAGAAACATTGGGGGAGGGATAATAAAAGAAAGGGTGGGATAAGGAAGGCAGTAACCAGAAGGAAAACATTTTGAGGAGGGGAAGGGTAAAAAGAGAAAGAGAAGCATAAATGAAGAAAATAGGATGGTACACAGTTAGTAATCATTAACTGTGACTGAGAATGGAATGAACTCACCCAAAAAATGAAAGCAAATAGAATGGTTAGAAACTGGAAGCCAACATATGTTGCTTATAAGAGATACACTTAAAACAGAAAGATAATTAAAATAATAGCCTGGAACAGAATCTATTTTACTTTAGTGAAATTAAAAAAAAAAAAAGGTAAGGGTAGCAATAATTATTTCAGACAAAGCAAAAATAAAATTAGGTTAATTAATTAAATCTAGTTAATTAATTAAAGGAAATAATCAGGGACACTACATTTTCTTAAACTGATAACAATAGTAATATAAATTGATATAACTGATAATGAAGTAATATAAAAAATTTTATAGCAAATTTCTCTGATAAAGGTCTCATTTATCAAATATATTGGAAATTTGGAACTCAGAATTTTAAAAGAAAAGAATGAATAAAAAAGAAAGAAATCTGACTTCTCCCCCTCCCCCTCCCCAGCAGATGACACAACCTTCCTGGACACACTTTCATCCATTTCCCTTGGATCATTGGTAGAGACAGGTGAGTTGAAATACTCCTTGCTCCCTACTGAAGTTTCTAGGTTCTCCCTTTACCTCCAGAAATCAGTAATATCTCTTCTTTTATAATTCATGTTATTCATATATTTTAACATGTTTAACATATATTGAATCACTTGCCATCTAGGGGATAGAACAGAGGGGAGAGGGGGAAACTTGGAACACAAGGTTTTGCAAAGGTCAGTGTTGAAAAATTATCCATGCATATGCTTTGAAAATTAAAAGCTTTAATAAAAAAAATAATTCATGTTATTCATATCTATCTCCTAATCAAAATCCTAGTAGTTGTTGCCTATAGACCTCCAAGTTACTTCACTTCCTTCCTCAATGAGTTCCTTACCTATCTCACAATTTTTCTCTCTTTCACAGCTTGTGTTTTCACATGAGGGGACTTTAACATACAAATTAGTTTTCACTCAAGACTGTACTTAGTTCCTCAATTTAGTCACTTTCCACGACATGAACCCTATCTCAACCATACCCCAAATGAACATTCCCTTGATCTTGCCATCAAATAATTTTCCAAATGAATCCCACAAATCTCAAAAGCCTTTTGTTTTCAGTCATTTTTCAGTCATGTCCAACCTCCATGACCATATTTGAGATTTTCTTGGCAGACACTAGAGAGGTTTGCCATTTCCTTCTCTGGCTTATTTTATAAATGAGGAAACTGAGGCAAACAAGGTTAAGTCGCTTGCCCAAGGTCACATAGGCAGTAAATATCTGAGGCTAGATTTGAACTCATGAAGATGAGTTCTCCTGACTACAGACCTGGTGCTCTATTCACTAGTTCCCCTAAAAGCCCTTTATCTGATCTTAACATATTGGATTTCCACCTCTGCCTCTTCCTTATCTCACCAAATTCTACTTTTCAGCCACATTTCAATCTCCAAACCCTAGACTCTCCAGTTGCCTCATTCATAGGCCATAGTCCCTTCTTGATCCCTTGAACCAGGGCAACTTTCACACTATCTTTCTCTTAAATTTCAGTGATTCTGCTATACTAAGTCTCTATCTTGGATGACTTTCACCAAACATCACTTTTACTCTTACAGACTGAACAAAGCAAAAAAATCACAGAATCTTTCTAACTGGGTCCACTTTTATGTACAAGATAATTAGGAAATAAAGACAGATACAACCATGTCAGTGCCTACTAGTTACTAATTACTAATCCCTTATGGGCTCCCTGTTTGTTATACAAAGCCTTTCACTGTCTGCTTCTACACACACACACATACCTTTCTAGTCTCCCTACACCTTACTTCCCACCAGTCTTTGACGCAGTGACACTGCCCTCCTTGATGTTCCAGGCACTCCATGCCCCAGCTCCCAGCAATGTCACATGCTTGGAATGCTCCATCTCTTCATCTCTACCTCCTTCCTAGCTTCTTTGGCTCCCTTCATGTCCTAACCAAATCTCACCTTTTACAGGAAGCCTTCCCCAACTCATCTTTTTTAGCATCTTCCCTTTGTTAATTATTTCCTACTTATTTCATATATAATTTAATATACATATGTGTGTGTGTGTGTGTGTGTAATAAAATTAAACAGTAAGCTTCTGGAGGACAAGAACTATTTTTTGATTCTTTTTTGCATCTCTAGTGCTTAACACAATACATGGCACATAGCAGATGTTTCATAGACGTTTACTGTCTGATTACTATTATATTTGTGATTAGGAGATTTTGATGTGAATTTTGTTTCTGCCACTTGGGCAAGCCATTCCATCTCTGAGCCTTAGTTTCTTCATAGATGTACAGAGTAATAATTTCTGCTCTATCTCTATCATAAGGCTGTGTAAGGATCAAATAAACTGCAAAGTGTTCCAAAAAAATGTCAGATAGTATCATTATTCCTTTTGGTTTAATTCTTCTTTGGGATGGCCAGAAGAGAGAAGAGGCATTTTAAATTAACAAGGTTATTAGCACTTAATTAGCTTAGGTATCTTTGTAATTGAAAAGAAAAAGAGAGAAAGGAAGCTTCATAAACATTCCTATCCCTATATACTCCCCTACTCCCTGTCCCTCCATCCCCAGGCTGCTGCCTTTTTTTTCCCCTTCCCATCCAGCCCCCTCCTACTTCTTCACAAGGATAAGGAGCCATAAATATTAAACATCTTGTAAAAGAAAAGAAACCACAACCAAGAGCCATCCAGCTGCCCTGTGGATATTTCCCAGCCGAACACTCATTCCTGCATTTGCAAAAATTCATTAGCTTCCAACACTCAGTGGATGGCCAGGAGGAGACAGAGAGAGGTTTCTTTCAGAAAAGGATGGGAAAAGGAAGGGAGGTACAAAGTCTGGGTTGAGAGCAAATATTATTAGTAATTTTAATCTTGACGTATTCTTAATTATTCCACAATTAAGCAGGGCTGGCATATGTATCTCCCAAATGCAACTTGTCAGCTCAATTGATTTTTTAGTCCCACCAAAGTTACTACCCGAAAATGCCACCAGGATTTGAAGTCAGTCTCTGTCTCTGTCTGTCTGTCTGTCTCTCTCTCTCTATTTCTGTCTCTCTGTCTCTCTCTGTCTCTCTCTCTCTCTGTCTCTCTGTCTCTCTCTCTCATTGTCTATCTGTCTCTTCCTCCTTCCCTCCTTTTCCCCCTCCTTCTTTATCCTTCCTTTTCCCAGGAAAGGAGGCAAAAAGCACAGGGACCTTTGGAGAACAATGTAGAGATAACCAACCACTTGCTGCCTGTTCCAATCAGAGACAACACTGAATGAATACTGTGTGCCATCCCATTCCCTCATCCTACATTACCTCCCAACCTCCCAAAGCCTACCAGAGCCCTCAGAACACTTCCTATAGGAAAATCTCAAAGAGACCTCCCTGGAGAACATCAGAGTTCTTGGCAAGGTAGCCTTCTATGACTGTGACATCAATGAGAAGTCAGAGGTCCAAAACAGATCCCATAGAGAAGCCCTGAACTATGAAAAATATAGAATTGCAATGGGAGGGGGACTGAGAATAAGTGCTTCTAACGTCTCCTTGCAGGATCCTGCCACACATTGTACTTATACTCAAAAAACTACTACCCCCAACTTTATGCATCTCAATTGGTCAATGAGCAACTTGTGAATCCATGTGAATCTTTTTAGAAAACTTCTTTTTTGTTTTCCTTCATGGGAGATGCTTCTTTTTGTCTTCAGACTTTTACTTTCAAGTTCATCCTGTCCCTTCTGGGCTGACTCCCTTTATAAAATTTTCGTCCATAACAACCTTCCACTATCCTTGTTCTGAACCCTTAAAAATCTGCTGTCCATTAATCTGGTTTATATGTCAGATTATGCCCAGGTTCTTCTCCTTTTATCCCAAATCCTAAAAGGGAGTGGGTTACATCTTCCCAAAGTCCCTGTCACTTCCACCCCAGCAACACAGTCTTCTTTTGGTAAGAATCACATACAAAACAGAACCTCACCTCGCTGATTCTTCATCTTTAGATGGATGAAATTATCATTAAGGCAAGTCGAAAAACGATTGGTTTTTCTGCTTTGGGCAAAGAGTGCTCCAGCAGATGCTCAGATCACTAAGATATCATATCACCACTATATTATGCCTCTATTTCAAGCCTATGATCTTTTTCCCAAATATTCTCTCTCTGTACATAGCATATTTCTCTGAAAATATTGCTTCAGTTTCTGCCTCTTTAATTTCATTCAAATATTCTATATCACATTTCTTCCTTTGATATACAGATTTCCTCACAGAGTTATGCTTAATAATTAGTATTTTCAAATGTAATCTAATTTTATACTCACAATAACTCTAGGAGAGAGAAGCTATTATTATTCTCATGTAACAGATGACTGGAAAAAAACTGATACTGAGTGGCATTAAGTGACTTACCCAGGGTCACATAGTAAGTGCCTGAGGCAGAATTTTAACTTGATTTTACTTTTAGCTGCTTCTACATTCTTAATATACAATAGTAGTCTGCTCTCCACACTTCTGTTCCTTGTGTATGATTCAGTCATAAATTTCTGATGAAACATATATGATATACCAACCTATGAGATCAAATTTGTCCCACTGGATTAGTACTCCTTGCTTGCTACCCATAACTTAGTGAATTTGTCTACAGAGATCTGAGGCAGGGGTTTTATAGTTGGCTTCTTTTTTAGATTTTTTTCATCTCCTGTGAAGATCTGGGCATCTCTACTTCTATTTTAGTTATATTGCAGCTATTCTTTATGGTATCTACCTTGGGGGATATAAGTAAACAATCTTCATCCTCCCCTGTCCTTTCTAGTTTAAAGCCTTTTTGATTAGATTCACAAGACTCAAGGCAAAAACATTCATACTAGCCCTTGTCAGATGTACTCCATCCCTGGGCAGGAGCTTACCATTTGTGTATATGAAGTAATATTCCAGAAATTCAAATCTCATTCTCAGATACCACCTTTTTTTTAATAAAATGTTATTGATCTCTTTTGTTTTTATGTTATCTACATTTTAAATTGCCCAATATCCCTCCTTTTTTACCTCCTCCCTCTCAGAAAGCAAGCTCCTTTTTTAAACAAAAATATTTTGAAGAAAATTAAAAAAGAAAAAAATCATCAAAACTAAAAAATATTAAAAATAATTGAATAATATATACAATGTTCCACAGCTATGACTTTCCCATTTCTGCAAAGAAGTAGATTCAGATCAGTTACTATATACTTTTTTTAAGCAATCAGGATTAAATGACATGCTGAGGGTCACACAATTAGTAAGAATTCGAGGCCATATTTGAATTCAAGTCCTCCTGATTCCCCAGGATCAGTGCTCTATCCAATGTACTATTAGTTGCCCCAACTAGCTTATTTTTTTTTTGCTGAGGCAATTGGGGTTAAGTGACTTGCCCAGGGTCACACAGCTTGGAAGTGTTAAGTGTCTGAGACCAGATTTGAATTCAGGTCCTCCTGACTTCAGGGGTGGTACTCTATCCACTGAGCCACCTAGCTACCCCTGGTATTTCATTTTTCCAAATAAATGAAAGATAGTTTTCAACATTCTCCTTTGCAAAACCTTGTGTTCCAGATTTTTCTCCCTCTTTTTCCCTTCCCTCCTCCCCAAGACAGCAAGCAATTCAGTATAAGTTAAACATGTATGACTCTTCTAAACATATTTCCATATTTGTCATGCAATCAGTTCAAAAGGAAAAAAATGAGAAAGAAAAAGAAATCAATCAACCAACGAAAAAAAGATGAAAATATTATTCTTTGGTCCACATTCAGTGTCCATAGTCCTCTCTCTGCAGATGATTCTCTCCATCACAAGTCTATTGGAATTGTCTTGAAATCACCTCATTGTTGAAAAGGGCCAAGTTCATCACAGTTAATCATCACCTAATCTTGTTTCTTTGTACAATGTTTTCTTCGTTCTGCTTACTTCATTCAGTATCAGTTCACATTAAGTTTTTCCAGATTTTTCTGAAATTAGCTTGATCATTTCTTATTTATATACCATTTATATACCATAATGTAATCAGCCATTCTCCAATTGATGGGCATCTGCTCAGTTTCCAGTTTCTGGCCACTACAAAGAGGGCTGCCACAAACATTTTTGCACATAAGGATCCCTTTCCCTTCTTTAAAATCTCTTTGGGATATAAGACCAGTGGTAACACTGCTGGATCAAAGGGTATGCACAGTTTGATAACTTTTTGAGCGTAGTTCTGGAGAGATTGCTCTCCAGAATGGTTGGAACAGTTCACAACTCCACCAGTAATGCATCAGTGTCCCAGTTTTCCCACACCAGATACCATATTCTTAACCAGTTTTTTTTCCCACATCTGCCTTTTCTTTCTTCTCTGAAGCCTTTGTCTTTAATTGACAGAAGTTTTTGTTTTGTTATGTTCTTTCATGTTTTGTTTTCTAAACTACTCCCTTGCCTCTCTGGTCTTTATTTCTTGTCCAAGACTTTGTAATATTTTGTCAAGCTTTTTGGATTCCTTCTGACCATATCATTTATGTTCTTATCACAAGGGCAGTAATTGTCTATAGGTCTGATGAGTTTTGGATACATGTCCCAAGATATCTCTATTATTGCAATCGAGTCAAGAAACTTTAGCTACCTCAATATCCCCCAACAGCAACAACTCGTGTGCTCACATTGGAGTTCCTATACATTAGCATCATTATTCCTGCAGCTGCTCAGAGCCTCTTGTTTCTATGGAATGGGGACCAGTCTTTGAAGCATGTGCAGATAGTCCTTGAATGTCTCCAGCCATGGTGATTCAGGGGACTGCCTTGTGATGACAAGGACCTTTCTAACTGGGCGCTGAGCCAGAACTGAGTGGGAGTCTAAAAGGAGTAACCCACCCCCTCTTATTCCTCTTCCTTCCAGCTTATAGCTGCCCAGAGGGTCCGGAGGGATTTTGAACTCTCTGTCTCCCACTTGGCCACAAAGCCACAAGACCATATTCTGGCAACTAATTTCCAGAGACGTGTGGTCCCACATCTCCCCCCTGGCAAGACACAAGGTGTCCTCTCAGGTATGGCTAACAGTGGAGAAGGGTGACTGCCGTTCATCAAACACCAGGAAACCACCCAGCCAGGCAAGATGAGTGAGCTGGTACCATGGGAGGAACCTGCATCCCATGTGCTCACAGATGGGCACAACGGGGCACTCGATGTGACCCAATCTGATACTCAAGACAGCTTTTATTCACCCACATTTCTAGCCCAGCAGCCAATTAAAGAGCTCTTTGGTATCGCAAAGCAAACCCCTGAATCACCAGTTTGTAAGCAGGCACGGGATGAACCTGCGCATTCCTCAAGCACTGCCATAAGTCAGTCCTCCCCTATTAGACTTGCTCAGCTCTCAGCGTTCAGTGGTCCTTCCTGTTCTCTTCTGTACATTCTTCTACTCTCCAACCAATGACAAAGATCAGAATTCCCTACTGCCTTTTCAAATCATTTTTCTATTTTATTTTTTTTCACCCTGAAATAAGCTCTTCTGGTTCCTTTGTTTGGCATTTTTCAGTCAACAATAATTTATAAGTTGCTTATTATGTGCTAGACACTAGGGCTTCAAAAAAGCAAACATTGCTGCTGACTTCAAAGAGCTTACCTTCTAATAGGGGAGATACTAGCAGTTGTAGAAATCAGAAAAAGCTTCCTGCCTTTAGAAGGTGGCATTTCAGAGATTCTAATACAGGAGATTAAAAAGGAAGAGACTCGCAAGAATCAGTGCAAAGAAAGGCACCTGGTACAGAAGGAATGGGAGCTGAAGAGTTTCATTTTTCTTGATTTTCTAGAAAGGTGTTTTGTGGTCCTCTTTCCCTCTTCTTTTAGGAGGTAGACCAGCTTAGGCTTCAAGTATACAGATAGCACTTGCCTGTCTGGAGCAGGAAGGCAATCGTAGACTCTTTGAAGATCATCACAAAGTTCTCCCTAGAGACAAAATCCTCAGTCCTTTGAGTCCTTGTCCTTGGGTCAAGGAGAAGATTCCATCCAAGTTCTCAGATAGAATAAAAATCAATAAAATTTGGTATCCAGGGCATGGATTGCACTGCCTGTGGAAAGGTGATTTGAAAAGCACCAAACAGTCCTATCTGTCCCAGAATATCTCCCTCAAGTCCTCTCATGTTTGAAATTCCCAGCAGCAGGGTCACCAATAACTTAGACAACCAAAGCAAGGACACTAACAAGAAAAAGTACCTGTTAAAATCACAATTAATTGGAAACAATGCAAGCCCCACCCAACCCTCATATTCTCTCTAATTAATGCATGAATTAATGAAAAAAGCATTTAATAACAACAATAATAATATGAGCTAACATTTATATAATGTTTTAAGGTTTGCAAAGAACTTTACAAATGCTGTCCTTTGATCATAGCATTTGATATGCATCAGGAACTGTGATAAATTCTGAAAATGATGGAGTACGGGGTAAACTCCAAAATATATTAAGCTCCCAGGACTTTCCCCATATGGGACTAACAAAGATGGGGTGCAGGGATGAAGAAATGATGAACCTAAAAAAATTACATATTGAGGTTTAGGTCCAATGTCAAATATGTCTCAAAAGAATTTGTAACCTTAGTCCATGTCAAAATCAAGAGGGGAAGATTTTATTACATTTTTGGCAACAATCTGAGCTCCAAAGGGGAGTTTAACAATTAGTTTTAATTTCTCTTGTGGAGCTCACTATTGTGATGCTTAATAATAGGCTAAATTCCTAAGGAAGTTAGCAGGGGATTACATCACTGATTGGCAGCCTATGTCCCCTCAAAAAAAAAAGGATTTAGTGATGAAGTGGGGTACCAAAAGGTTCTTTTATAGGAGGAAAAATAACCTCAGGGGTTAACATCATAACTTGACCTTCTGATTAGATATAGTAACTATGGGTCACCATGATTTTGTCAATGCAAGGAATTCAACAAAGGGCGGCTGAAGGACAAGATACTCTTGTCAGTGCTTCTCCCTGCTTGCCTCAGGGAATAGCTTTGGCATCCGATTGCGTGCAGTAATTCGGGCTCTCCCCAGTTAGCTTCCAAGGACCTGGGTTTTAGTTGTCCCATTAGAAGTACAACTCTGTCTTCAAGGTGTTGTATCTTGTGATGGGAAAGAGACAGAATAAATCGGAGCCCATGAAGAGGTACTTGGGTCGGGAAAGTCTAACTGGGAATAGACCGACACCCCTCCTCAGTCAGTCAGTACCTACTATGTGCCAGACACACTATCAAGGCATGAGCATACAAGGAAGGCAAAAAAAAAATCTCTGTCCTCAAGGAGCTCACAGTCAAATTGGGGAGACAAGAGGAAAACAAAATATAAACAAGACAAACTGCAGATTAACAGAAGGAAGACACTAGTATTGAGAGGGATCAGGAAAGGCTTCTCATGGGAACTATGGCTGACCTGATCACAGCTTGTGGTTCCATGAAGGAGGGGTTGGAAGGAGAAGATAATCAAGTAGGTTGAGGAAGAGGTTGTGGGGTAAGGAAAGCCTTATTGGGGCGCTCCTGAAACGCTGGTCTGGAAAAGACAGGCATCAATCTCAGGAGGGCAGGGGTGCTGGGTGGGGAGATAGTTGGAAAAACGAGTTTCTCAAGTTAAACAGTCTAGGTCCTGGGGATTTATTTAAGGAAGGAGGGAACGGTGCAGCAGTGATGGGAGAGGAGGGGGAGTAGCAGTGATAAGCTTCTGAAGTAGGAGGAGGAAGGTGCCAGGTCCTATATATGACCAGGCTTGAAATATAAGAAAGGGGAATCAAAAAGATCTGCAAAGAGAATGAGCCAAAGACAGTTTGTCTCCTTAATAATTTTGCCAAGGGGTAGCCCTGTCCTCAGGAGCAAGTCCAATGGGGTGAAAATCTAATCAGATCATGGATTTAGAGCTTGAGGGGACTTGGAGCTTCTCTAACCCAACCCCCTCATTTTATAAAGAAATTGAGAACCTCAGTTTAAGTGCTTGCAATGCCAAGTGACTTTCACACAGTATCCAATCCAATCCAATAAAGTAAGAATTTATTACGCATCTACTATGTGAAAGTGAACTAGGCATTAGAGATACAAACTCAATGGGTGGTGGTACTGGTGGCAGAATTGTAGAATTGTTGCTCTTTAGTCATCTCAGTCAGAGAAAACTCTGTGACCCCATCAAGATCCTGAAGGAGTTTGCCATTTCCTTCTCCAGCTCATTGTATGGATGAGGAAAGTGAAGCAGACAGAGTGAAGTGACTTGATCAGGGTCACAGAGAGAATAAATGTCTGAGGCCAGATTTGAACTCATAAATACTGGGGCTGGTGTCCTATATAACCATATAGGTGGTTACCTAGCTGGTAGAGTATAACCCATAGAAATACATGTTCTCACTGCACAGATCTAACAGTGCTTTCAGTCTCCCAGTTTAAGGAGTCCCACCTACAAGGAAGCCAGGCTTGCAAATGCTTCATGGCATTGGGAAGACATGTATGCTGACACACTGCTGATAGGGATGGGAAGTGGAAAGAGAGAGAAAGACCCCATGCACAGCACTTAGGGAATGTCATAGTGTTAGAGCTGGAGCCAAGGAGACTGTAATTCCAATTCTGCCTCTAACTATATGCACTAATTCCATAATTCTAGGAAAGACACTTTTTTCTCTCATCAGTAAAAGGAAGACAATAATACCTACATCACAGAATTGTTGTAGGGATTATAATATATGCACAGTACTTTACAAATCTTAAAGCACCATCTAAATGCTATATATATATATATATATATATATATATATTCTTTGACACAAAGATCTCACTATATACCTCAAGGAGATTAAGGACAGAAAGTCCATTTCCTTGTACATATATATTTACACATACATATTTATATATGCCAAAATTATCATAGTAGAATCTCTATGATATCAAAGAACTACAAGCATGATAGATTCCCATAGTATTGGACAACATTGGCTTAACAAACCGTGGACTATGAATGGGACTCAGAGAAACATGAGAAAAGTTCTATGAACTAAAACAGAACCAAATAAGCAGAACTGGGAAAACAACATACATAGTGACCACAGCAATGCATATGGATAATAAAACAATTGAAAAGTCAAATTAAATATTGTGCAATAATAACCAAGCATGGCCTTGGAAAAGAGATAAGAAAATGAAACTTTCATTGAAGAGTTAGGAGACTATGAGAAGAAACCAGTGGTCAAACTCAGATAAAAAACCACTGACTAAACTGTACACAAGGATCTTTGTGGATCGTTTAGTGACTTAGAAAACTACACAAAACACTTTTTAAATTAATATATCAACACATTAAAACTATACAGGAACTACATTTAAATCTAATTCAAGCCACACTCCAGAGCATTGTGAGTCACATTCAGCCTATGAAGTGGTATCATTTTTTATGTTTGTCATGAGGATTTGGGAATAAAGTACGTTCAGAAATGTGCTGTAAAAGTAAAAGGTATTATTGTTGATAGAGTTGTGAAATGATCCAACTGCTCTGAGGAGCAATTCAGAATTATGCCCAAAGGGTTATAAAATGGATCCTTTGATCCAGTAATCTCACTACTCACTACCCTATCATAAAAGAGGGAAAATGACCCACATGTGCAAAAACATTTGTAGCAGCTATTTTTGTAATGTCAAAGAACTAGAAAAGGAGTGGATGTCCATCAATTGGGGAATGTCTGAATAAGTTACGGCATTTGAATATAATGAAATATTATTGTTTTATAAGAAATGATGATCAGGCTGATTTCAGAAAAGTCTAGAAAGACTTACATGAACTGATGCTGCATGAAGTGAGTAGAACCAAGAGAACACTGTATACTGTAATAGCAAGATTGTGTGATGATCAACTATGAGAGACTCAGCTCTTTTCGACAATGCAATGATCCAAAGTAATTCCAGTAAACTTTTTGAAAGAAAATGCCAACTTCATCCAGAGAGAGAACTATGGAAACTGAATGTGGATAGAAGCATAGCATTTTCATCCTTTTGTTGTTGTTGTTGTTGTTGTTGTTGTTGTTGTTGTTGTTGTTTGCTTTTTCTTTCCTGTGGCTTTTTTCCCCTTTTGGTCTGATTTTTCTTGCACAACATGACAAATCTGGAAATATGTTTAAAAGGACTACAAGTTTAACCTCTATCAGATTGTTTGCTATCTGGGGAAAGGGGAGATAAATGAGGGAGAAAAAATTTGGAACACAAACTTGCAAAAATGAATGTTGAAAACTATTTTTATAGGTACTTGAAAAACTGCAATACTATTGAGAAAAAATTTTAAAATATAAAAAAAGCAAAAGACATTTTAAAAGTTCCCTGATGGAGAGACGGAGACTGGTTGAGTTTGTTCACTATACCCACTTATAATGTATATGGTTTCTAGAGTCAAATACTGACTCTCCCCAACCTTAATTCAATTAATCTGTGCCTCTCCTAATCTCTTCTTTTCCTACCCTACTTTTTTTACTTTCCTCAAGTCAAAGGCAATGATCCTAGAAACAATACTAGTTTCCATTTACATAGTGCTTCAAAGGTTACGAAGCACTCTCTTCACAACAGTTCTATGAGGTTGATTGTGCCTCATTTTACAGATGAGAAAATTGTCCATAGTTATAGAGCTGGGATTCAAACCCAAGACTTCTTATTCTAAGCATGCTCAGAATTTAACTGAATGGGGGGGGGGGAGGAAGTTAAGGGAGGGAGGGAGGGAAGGGAGTCACAGCTTCTAAGTTATAGAGTTGGGATTCAAACCCAAGACTTCTTATTGGGGGGGTTGGAGGGAGGAGAGAGGAGTTTGCAATGTGGGGATAATTTCATCACTTATAGACCTGGGGTTTCCCTCCCAAGCTCTCCCCCATTCCAAGAGCAGGAGGAACACTCATCCACACTCTGATGGATTTATTCTCCACTCTTCCAGTCTTCTGTCCTGTTCTTTCCCCCTCCCTTCACTTCCCTGAAGACTGAAATAGCATATGGGCAAAGGGGCCTGGTCAGGGAAGGGGCGTCCTCCCAGCTTTCCCCTCCCCAGCTCCCCACCTCAGGCTCTGGTCCCACCACACCAGCTGAGTTTGCATTGCTCAAAGTCACCTTGCGAGCATGAAGGAAGAGGCGAGCAGTTCCCTGTGCCAGGGAAGGCAGCCAGTGGGAGAGGAGCAGATGGGCAGCTGACTCTGGATGGCATGGGGAGGCAGGTCTGGAGTGCTGGTGCCTGCTGAGCAGCCAGAGCTAGGGGGTGGGGAGACACTGGTGAAAAGTGGGAGTTCCCCATCAGGGAGCCAGATTCAGACTCTAGGACTAGGTCAAAACTTTTAAGTGAGTCCAGGGGGCAGGTCTGAACCTACACCCAAGGCTTTAAACTGGTCAGGAAACACTGTATGAAGCTGGCACATGGAATCCATCTGGAACTTAAAGGAGTTTTTTGCCACGACTGACTAAACAGTAGTGGGGTGGGGGCAGGGAAGGAGTGCAGTTGGACTGGACACACAATCCAATCTTCCATCCCCCCAAAAAAATTTAACTAAAGTTTCATCCCCAGACAAAGGTGTCAGTCTCCCTGAGAGCTATGTGACTGAGTATATGTGGGGAGATGTGACTCCTGATTGGCTGAGACTTTTGGAAGAGATGCAGAGGTGAAAGCAAAGGAAGCTGAGAAAGGAGTAGAAGAGGCAAAATATAAACTTTTACCTTTTAAATGGAAGTTTCTAGAGTCATGGGCTTATGGGAAAAACTGGGACCCCAACATATTCCTTGATTCCCCATACTTGTGTCCCCCAAAACTTCTAATACTGGATTCATTAGGTGAGAATTGTTTTCTCCACAGTTGAGCTGAAATTTTTGCCTCATTCCCAAGTTGCAGAGCCCCTTAATTTTGGTATATTCTATTGACTAAACTAATCTTCTATGGTTTCCCCAATTACTCTCTTATTTTCTTGTTTTGATAAATATAGTTTACTCACTATCTGCAATTGTCAAAGATTATGGTAGCAGGGGGAAGTTGAACAGACAAAGATTAAGCTGTGATCCTCCTGGTCTGGGATGGAACTTCTTCCCCATCATGCAACTAGGGAAAGTGGCTTTTTTTCTGGATCCCAAAAAGAATCATATCCATGGACCTTTAATGTCCAAAGTGTAATTAGATGAATTCCAAGCTTAAAATGCTTCTTGCAGCTAAGAGAGTGAGGGGATGATCACTCAGCCATGGCTTATACCCATAAAGGTGCAATTCCAATTTCCTTTGGAGAGGTGGGGTAGGCACTCCGGATATGGCTATAAATGTTTCTCACAAGCTCACCAGTTTTTATATTATAGGCTACACAAGATGGTCAACAAACATTTATTAAGCACCTGCTATTTGCCAGGCAATGTGTTAAATATTGGTGATGTAAAAAGATTCCCAAGACAATTCCTGCCGAAAGGGGTTTACAATCTAAGTGGGGCACAGGGGAGGGGTTGGGGAGGATTGGAGACAAGCAAACAACTATGTACACACAAGCTATTTACAGGATAATTAGGATATAGATGAGAGGGAAGGCACTAGAATTAAGAAGGTTGGGAAAGGCTTGCAGTAGAAGTGGGATTTTAATAGGGACGTAATGGAAGCTAATAAGACAAGGAGGCAGAAATGAGGAAAGATGACATTGCAGGCAAGGAGGACCGTCAGAGAAAATGCCAGGAGGCAAGAGAGGTTGTATAACTGATAGGGAAATTGAGGCTGCAAGAGCTGCTACCTTTTTTCCCCTGAGTCTTGCCCAAAGAATGGCAGAGCTGGAATTTAAACTCAATTATTCTCACTAAAAATTTGTTAAAGGATCAACTCGGGGCTGCCAAAGACAAGCACCTCCAAGACTGACCTCCAGATGAAACAGTCTAGGCTGAAGCTATTATTTTGCCCAATTATCTCATCTCCCCTACCTTCATTTTCTTATTTTTCATATGGGTGAGGAGGAAGGAGCAACAAACACTGGTCCTAAGCCCTAAGTAGCCCAGTAATGTATTTTGCTTCATAGGAGCCTGGTTTGCTTTCAGGGAATATGGAAAGAAATATTTCTCCCCTTCCTGTGATTAGAAAAGACAAGATGGGGATATGGAGGGCTAAATGAAAGCTCCAAATTTAACAGTTTCTTCTTTGAATTTTTGGAGTGAATTAAGTCCCCACTTTGTCTGGAAATTCAGATCCTACTGTGTCCCTTCCTTTTGAAGTGGGATATGAAAATCCCAAGATTAAATGGTAATGATTTTCCTCATTTGATTGTAAGGTCCTTGTGGATAGGGATTGTCTTTACTTTTATATTTATATCACCAGTGCTTTTTCATTTATTCATTCATTCACTCACAAATCCAGTGGTCTGTCAGAGGATCACAAATTTAGAGGCCATCTAGTCCAGTTTTATAGATGAGGAAACTGAGGTTCAGGAAGACCCCCATTGGCAAAGCTGGTGCTGAATTCAGGTTTTTAGACTATAAATCCAAAACTCCTTCTACTCTATCATGGCAAATGAAATTGTTTGGGGAGAAATCCTTGGATTGGAACAGGAGCTCTCTGAATTCAGATCTTAATGAATTTCATCAACATAATAGGAACTGGAGGATTGATGAGGAAAATGCAGGCAACTGGAAAGCAACAATATAAAGACCAAGTGGACTGAAGGAGATCATCTGAAAAAAGAGGGAGCCAAAAGCAGAAAGGAGAAAATTCTGATGTAAAGAGGTAAGGTTTTGGGGCTCTAAAATGTGAAGGGATTGAAAGAAAGGATGGAATATCCAAGAAGGTAGGTCTGTCATATAGGCATATGGCCAAAGCCACAAGCAAAGCTCAGATATGAATGCAGACAGAAGAAGAAAAAAATACAATATTCAAGTCGTGTTAATGGAGATTATAGGGTCTATGGACACAATCCAGGAAGAAGGAAAGAAAGATTTTCTTTTGGTGTAGTAAAGACAGCACTTCCCCTTTGGGTATCAGTGTTATGATAGAGGTAGAGTTTATGATTCCTAGGGGTCAGAGTTGGGGAGGGAGTATCTCCTCGTGAAGATAAAAAAGATCTTGGGTCTAGATGAGAAAAAAAAAATCCTTATGCTGGGAACAGAAGCCGAATTGGAAGGGGTAATCAAAGATCTAACAGAACATAAAAGCAAGAATTATCTGAGTAAGGCTGTCCATTACTATTTATAAATCCAACCTAGTCGCAATAGCCATGGAAATGGAGTTATCAGGGACTTCCAACAATAGTTAAACATGTTTAAATTTTAATAGTTTGAATCAATTGTGGTAATCCTATGAGTAATTAACATTAAGTAGTAGTTTCCCTAGATGTACTATTGTTGTTATGTTTAATTGGGTATCAGACCAACTGGTGCTAGACCACTAAGGTGCAATAGGGAGAGAGGACCACTGGAAATGAAGCAGTCTAACAGTTGAGAATCTCCCATATTGTTTAGTAAACAATGAACAAGATGAGGATGAACAAGAGAAAGGATGATTACTCCTCCAGATCTTAGCTAAAGACATTAGCCCTGCCTAGAATGAAGGCTCTTCCTTTATCTTCAGTGTGAAATTTGGGGAAAAAAAATCATTTGTCTCTGAGTCCTTATCTTGTGAGACTTTGGGACTATCTCTAAGTCCTATGACTTAAACTAAGTCCCCACCTTTGACAAGCTCTCCTGGCCAGCCCTAGCTCCCAGTGATTATTCTCATAGTCTCCCAGTTTGTTAATTATCTTTATTAGGTTACATTTTTAATCCATTAGTAGGTGCTATGGCCACTAGCCTGATCCTGCTCAATAGTAAGAACTAGGCATTTGGCAGCAATGTATTCTACCCATGGGAGTGGTGGGGAGGAGGAGAGGGGAAGCATTCTCAAGAAAAATACCGAGCTCTTGGTGATTCTCAGAGAGCTGTCACCTCTCTCCTCCACGCTCTGCACCCAATCATGAGTCACAGTGTCTAAGGTTAAGGATATGTCAAAATAAGCTCCTAGCTTTGTACTTTGGACCTCTGAGAAAACTCCACTCTCCTCTGGTCAGGGCTGTATTTCAAAGGATCCTAATCATGTGAGCACAGCAAAATGGAGTTGGCTGGACAAATTTGTTGAGCTATTTGAAGTCTTCCTCATTACCATAGAGTCAAAGAATAATCACAAAATTTTATAACTCTTCCCAGGTTTAGATTGCCATTCTATAGGCGCGCTCCAAAGTCAGTAGGTCCCAGACATAATTCAAATTGCTCAGCAATTCCTTATTAGCTGCTCCCACCAGAAGCAAACATTGGCTAATGTGGTTTTACTCACAGTCTCCAGGAGGATCAGTTTCTAATTAGTTATGGAAAGTTGTGATCCAGGGCAACTTGGCTCCTCCCCAAAGGCAGTCACTGGCAATCTGGATTTCGACTCTAATTCCTCCTTGGGTCCCTTTCCTCCAGGGCCCACTGCTCCGTTCCGCCATGCTTCAGAAGGGAAGGCTCTTCCCAGAAATGGCGACAGGACAGAAGCAGCCTCTTTCCATGGTGGTCCCATCTTGTCTCCTCTCATTTGCTCCCTGGCTGCCCCCAGGTAGGCTGCTGCCAACCACTTCTGTTCTTGCCCTTTGAGTGGGGCTGATTCATTGGCTGGCCCGTATGACATTCCTATCAATAGTTGATGCTGATCCATAGCTACCACTGTGTAGTCATAGACAGGTCAGGTCTGAAAACAGCTCTTCTGCCCTCAGATGTCCTTGCCAGTCACCATAATCTTGGGCCATTACCGATCTTCCCCTTTTTACACACGATTAATGGATGGAAGTGACCCCAAAATTCTAGGATTATTTTTTGTCAAAGGGGGTGTAGATATAATTCCTTCACTTTATGTCCTTTTCTCTTTCCTAAAAGGGGGAAAAGTCACAGAGAGGCAAAACCTGTGACTTCTACTGGCTCTCTTCTCCTGAGCCTGCACAAGGCAGGGCGTCCAGAAATGCCCGTTGATTAGGATGACAGTGCCAAGTGCTAGGGTGGTTCCATGGTGGTCTCTGCTCCCCACCCATGCTGTCATCCAGCTTTCTTTCAAGTCCTTCTGTGCTTGCTCCTAGCTCGGTGTCCATCACCATGCCCACTGCCTAACACTGCCCAATTTCCTGACACAGACCTAGCAATGGCAGAGATCGGGGAGACAGGTGGGGAGCAATGCACTGTAACCCTACCCTTACCCTAGCTGACACAGACCCCATCTCTGGAACCGAGAGGGAGGAAGGAAAGAGGATCTCAGATCCAAACAGACAGCGCCACCCCTGGACACTCATTCCTCCATCTCAGCAGCAGAGCTCTTGCTCATCAGTCACTAATTAAATCCCCCTAATGAGGAAATAAGGATGCAAGAGCCAGCTCTGCTCCGGCCTCCCCGGCCTGCCGCCTGTGCCTCTCCATCGGACTTATCGCTCGTCACAGGATGTTTACAATAATTTTTAATTTGTGCAATTATTAATCACTTTTCTATCTGCCTCATTTGCATAATAATTAGTCATCTCACTGTTTGGCATGCCTGTGAATGACAGTGTTTTAAATTGAATTAAGATTTTAATATTCTATTTTCCTGCTTTCTTCCCCCTCTGCAGGCTAATCAAAGTCACATTTGGCAGCTGGAGAAAGGAGGGTGGGAAGGTGGTTGGCAGCCACTGGACCCAGCCTGTCCTGGCTGCCTGCCAGCTATATTAGGAGGCTGAAATGCCAGGAGCAACCACCTCCAACTCCTAGGGACTGGGTAGAGAGGGAACAGCCTCTGCCATCATGAGGCTGGGGGAAGGATGGTATTAAGAAGACAAAGGAGGAATGGAAATCCACAGTCCCAATTTCACTGACATTTAATAGTTAGCTCGGCTTTGAGCAAGGAAGGGGTAATGAGGAGGATCACAATCCTTGGCAAGAGTAGTCAAATAAGCTATTTCCATTTTTCTATGCACAGGCTAGTTGGTGAAAAAGTTATACAGGCTATGGGTTGGTAAACCAAGTCCTGTTTATAAGGTTAACTTGTGCGACTCATGTATCTCCTAGAAACAAATGATTCTATTTGGGTTCTGGTTCTCTTTTCCTTCTGGAACACGTCATCCTAGCCCATCCCATCCCCTACTCCCATGGAAGGATCAGGTATAAGCCCCATCCTTCCTCCTCACCTAGATACTTAATCCAGCTTGGAAGCACCCACAATGGAAATATTAGGGTGAGTGGTGAGACTATGGCCAACAACTAAGCAAGGATATTATGGGCACTAGTGGGGATGCATCTCACATCTTTAAAATGGCTATATTCTGCCTAGACATTTCACAAGGGTTAGCATACTTTCCCTCCTTTCCACCCTCCCATTTTAGTAATTCTCAACCCTTAACTTCTAATATCATGGTATAGTGGATAAAGCACTAGCTCTGGAGCCAGAAGCACCTGAATTCAAATCTAGCCTCAGATACTTCCTAGCTGTGTGACCCTAGGCAAGTTAATTCACTCTGTTTGCCTCAGTTTCCTCATCTGTTAAATGAGCTGGAGAATAGCAAAGCACTTAGATTATTCTTGATTACATTTTGCTGAACCTCAGTCTCAAGGAGTCACCTCCTTTGATCCTTATTTACATGTTGCCAAACAGAACTGGAGAAAATGACAAAACCGTATTGCCTCTGTCCATTACAAATTTGTTAGATAATCTTAAGTGGGTCCTCACTGTAGCAAAGCAACCCTTTTATGCCTTCCTATTCAACTTGCTAACAAATTCATGACAACGGGTATTCCAAAAGTTTATCACTCTTCAATCCTCTTCACAGCACCCTCTACCCCCATCTTCTCAGTTGGAGAACCTACTACATGATTCACTTGCAGGTCTTTTGCCAAGAGTCCCCTGTTTCCCCCCCCTTTCATCTCATGTCATTTGGACATCATTCCTCCATCTATCTCACAAGAAGAAATGGCCCTTCTTGCCAAAGCAAATCCTTCAACACACATTCTTGATCCCATCTTCTCATGTCTTCTTTAGCACACTGATTCTTCTTTCATGCCCACTACCTTTCTAATCTTCAATCACTTTCTATCTAATGGCTCCTTTCCTATTGCCTATAAACCAATCCATGTTCCCCCAACTTCCACCATCCTCCCCTTCCTTGGACAACCTTTATTTGCTCTGACCATCCCAGCGGGCTCATCATCCTCTCTTCTCCTTCTCAGCTACATTAGGTACTTCCAACTCCTCCCATTCAATGTTAAACTCCTTGCAATCTGGTTTCTGATATCATCATTCAACTGAAACCGCTCTTCAAAATCACCAATGGCCTCTAAATTACCCAATCCAATAGCCTTTTCTTCCAGGCCTCTCTGCATTTCTGCAGTCTTTGAGTCTCTTAGGAACCCTTATTCTCTTTAATTTTTTACAACACTGTATCTTCTCCTGGTTTTCCTCCTACTCATCTAAGTCATTTAGCCTCCTTGGTTGGATATTCATCCAACTTATGTCCAGTAACCAAAAATGTTCCCCAGGACTCTATCTTGGGCCCTCTTCCCTTTTCCCAGTGAGCTGGTAATTTCTTCAGTTCCCCATGGCTTCAATTATTAACTCTCTGCTGATGATTGCTATATCTACATATTATTTCTTGACCTTCAGTCTTGCTTAGAATAAATGTCCTGTAAGCATCTCAAGCTCCTATATGTCAAAAACAGAACTCATTATCTTTCTTGCCAAGTGCCAACCTCTTGCCAGCCTTCCTATTACTGTCCAGGCCACCACCATCTCTCAGTCCCACAGGCTTGCCAACTTGGCATCATACTCAGCTGTTCACTCACACCCTGCCCACATACCCAACCCATTGTCTAAGGCTATCATTTCTACCTTCACAACAACCCTTGTACTCATTCCCTTCTCATCACCAGCCTAGGACAAATTTTCTTAACTTCACAATTATGCCTTCTGGTTGGTCCCCTGCCTCAGGTTTCTTCCCATTCTTATCTGTCTCCCACTAAGCTGACAAAGTGATTTTCCTAACCCCAAAATGTGGCCTTCACTCTCAGCATCCCCTTCCCCTGCCCCAATCAACAAACGCCAATGATCATAACCTCTAGGATCAACTACAAAAGCTGTTTAGCATTTAAAGACTTTCACAACCTGCTCCCTCTCTTACATTTTATTCTCCCTCCATAGAGTCTACCATTTAACAGTCCAGATCTATGTGTTTTTCTTCACACATGTCCCATTCCTATGGCTTTTCACTGGCTGCTCCCAAGGCCTAGAAAGTTCCTCCTCCTTACCTTCACCTCCTGGCTTCCTTCAAGATTCAGTTTAAAATTTACCCTCCCTTACCAGTCTGCTTCTCAACCAAACTCCTTGGTTTGCCCATCCTGGCTTCCATTATTCCCCAGTACAAAAATCAAAGACCTTGGAGAGATCATCACCAACTGCCCTTCAGGTTGAGGTACAAGCATAGGGAAGAAGTTAGAGAAGGGACAACTTTTAGCCTTATACAGCCCAGTAGTCCCCATGCCACAAAGGGAAAAAGTTCCTCATCCTCAAACAGTGACATCAAGATGTCCTGCACAGGATTCTGGAGTAGGGCCCTTCTGAGAATCTTCCTCTTGTCCTGAGTAGCATCATCTCTCAGCCTTACAGTTGCAGTCCTCAGCTGGGAAAGGTCCCCAGGATAGAATTGGGGTAGGGGGCACACATTGCCATACAGGGGACGTGGGGATGATCAAGTCCTTTTCGGTCCTCAAACCCCAGCTCCTCAGGGATGAGGTACTTCCTTGCATTAGGGGACTGGGAGAGGCAAGTATTTTCTATCACCCAGAAGCTCAGACAGCTTCTTGAGTCAAAAAAGCAGGAGTGATTGGTGGAATAGCTTTCTTGGAATGTGTCTTACAAGGAGTGTCTCACTTGCCACAGGCAAGACTATGGCAGAAGGAAACCCCCCTCAATTCTAGCAGAAGTCAGAATAGTCTTTGGGTTTCCTATAGGAGCAAAGCAAGAAAGCAGTGCCTGGGAGGACCAAGGTATGAAGTTGTGTGGGAGTGCAGGTTTGGGCTTATGTATTTACCATCCTGTGGAACTTTTTAGTACCAAATAATCCTATAATGGGGGCTGGGAATCCCACCATTTACTCTTTTGGGATCTGCTTGTTGCCAAGGAAACTACTTTTAGAAGCAGAGGAGACTTAGGTTCAAATAATGGCTCTCCCATTCAATTATATGAGCCTGGACAAGTGATTTAACCTTTTTGAGCCTCAGTTTCCTCATCTAGAAAATGACCATTTTTAGTTGTGGATCCTATGAATCCATCTGTAAAATGGAGCTAATTCTTATACTTCCTGCCTCATAACAATAAGGCATTATATGAATGTCAGTTACTACTGCCAAGCCTCTGAGGACACTGTTTCCTCTGGTTGTTGTCATCCCCCTTCTTCCAAATAGAAGTCATTTCATGGATTCATGTCTTTCCTCAGAGACCACCCTGTCATCATTCCGATGAACTCTCCAGGATGTCCCTCTAGAGGCACTTTTTCATTAGGTGCCATGTTGCTCACTGACAACAAAAGGAGCCCCAGGTAGCACCCCAAACCACTGGGCTACTTGGGCTCTGGGGAGCAGAGAGTGGGAATTTCAAGGCAGCATGGGAAAGCAATCCTGCTCCTATCTGCCCATTCTTTCAGTCAGTATCAGTGAGGAAAGAGCCAGAGACTAGCGTGAACACCATGTCTTCCTCTCCCCTGGGGGCCCCGGGAGTGCACAGGCCGTGAAAGACAGAGAAAGCGACCCCACCATCTCCGGGCACAGACCCTCCGGCCACACCCAGCTCTCTGTTCTCTGCACACAGGCCCCGCAGCTCCTGTGGAGCACAAAAGAAAGCCTGCTTTATCCCGGCCATCCCCCAGTCCCTCGGCCCAAACAGCTGTGTCAGAGCGGCCTCTGCCGGCCCGCCTGCTGCACCTCACCCAGAAACGGAAAGCAGAGCCCTCTGAGCCGGCTATCTTGGGCCAGAAGGACTTGTCTCTGCCGTCCCAGGGAGCAGAGCCCCAGGCAGGGACGAGTCACCGCCGAAAGCCCTTCCAGGGCTTCCCTCTCCTACTTCAGGAGAGGAGAGGAGTTATTTTCTTATCTATAACCCACCTCCTACCTTGGAGAAGGAAGGGAGCAGGGTGAGAGATGGAGACCAGAGGATCTCCTCTGGAAAGAGAGAAGGGGGAGGGAGGGATTACCCTACAACTGTTCTGTGAGACAAACACCTTGGGTACCACTATCCTCATTTTACAGACGAGCCAACAGATGCTACTAGGACTCGCCCAGTCACACAGCTTCTGAGCAGTTGAGATGGGGAGCGGCTCCCCAAGGGGTTTAGGCTATTCCTCCCAAGGCAATCTCTCATTTCCAACTATCCCTACATTCTCTTTAACTACCAAGGGGGACACCCAACCCTTGTCTGGGTAATCTGAACCCAGATGTTTCCAAGGCCAGTGTTCTTCCCACTACACCATGAAACAATAGCATGATACAATTCAACAAATAGTAAATGGGAACAACTGGCCTAAAAATTAGATTGTGTTTGGCTATATGACCCTGGGCAAGTCTTAATATCTCATTTTCCCCATCTGAAAAAGAAGTTTGCACTAAATGCTAAGATTTTATCAAAATCTTAAACTCTCTAAGAGGAAGAACAAAAACCTGCAATCCATGCTTCTATCCAGCAGTGACGATACTATTCCTCCCTCCCTCCTTGTTCAGGTCAGAAGATCAAGTTTTAATACTATGTGGCTTTGGACAAATAACTTCAACCTGTTTCTTCATCTATAAAATGAAGGGATTGGACAAGCTCTCTGAGCTACCTTTCAATTATAAATTCTTTGGCAATGTCACTTATCAACACCAGGAACCTTAAGAAAATTAAGAAATTCCCTCCTCTTATTAAAACCCCAATTGTCATGCTCCTTTTCCATCACCCTTTGGCTCACAGGATAGCTTTCACATTCAAATGTGGAGAACCATGGCAACCCTAACACACCAAACCCCAGTCCCAGTGTACAAGTGCCTGCCCTAAAGCAAGGAAACAAGGTTGGGCAGAAAAAGCTTTAAGTCACATAACCTAGGGAGTTATTTGGCCAGACTTACCCTCTTTGAACTGCCTCATATTCTATAGGTGAGTGCCTCTGACCTGCTCCTTCCACCCAAAATTCTTCTGTTCACTCCTGTCCTTGTCCCAGATATCTATTCTTCCATCTTCCTCTATCTGATGTATCCTAAAGGTTAAATTAACTTGTCTGTAGGGTTAAGATGCTGTTCTACTCTTAAGACAGGCAGGTCTATCCCATGATAGGTACTGCTGGCAGGGTTTTTGCAGCAGGGACTTCTATGCAGATAGTAGTTAAACTACATAACCTTTAAGGTCATACCCAACCCTGAGATTCTGGCAATGCTGCAATACAGATTACAATGGGCCTAGAAGTAGTAGTAGTGCTGTAGGAAAAGCAATGGATTTCAGGACAAGAGTATCAGTTTCTTCATCAAGAGGAGGTATGGGGGAAAGTGAGAGGGGAAGGGGGTAGAGCAGGACTAAAATATTTCTTTTTGTGTAAGGCAATTAGGGATAAGTGACTTGCCCAGAGTCACACAGTTAAGTCACATTTTGAACTCAGTGGTCACATTTGAACTCAGGTCCTCCTGACTTCAGAGCCAATACTCTATCCACTGAGGCATCTAGCTGGCCCTTGGAATATTTCTAAGGTCCCTTCTGACTCTACATAAATGATGCTAATAACACTAGACCAGAGGTATCATTTTATAAGTAGGCATATCTCACCCCACCCAGGTCAGTCTTAAGTGTCTCTGAGGAACATGGACAGCTTGATATACATACATACCTTACATCAAATCCCTATCAATAAGTTCCAACCTCTAACTTAAAAAACTTTGCTCCCCTGGCAGCCACATCTGCCAGATTCCGAGAGCTGAGTGGTGGGATTCCCAACCCCCATTATAGGATTGTTTGGTACTGAAAAGTTCCATGGTATCAGATACACATAAGCCTAGCCCTGTGCCTCCCCACACCTTGGTCCTCCCAGGCACTGCTTTCTTGCTTTGCCCCTATAGGAAACGCGAGGACTACCTCTGACTTCCGCCAGAATTGAGGTGGGATCCCCTCCTACTACAGTCTTTCCTGTCTCAAATGAGGCATTCCTTATAGGTTACCCTCAAAGTAAGCCATTCCCCCAAATCAGCTCTCTTCTTTTGATACAAGGAACTACCCGAGCTTCTAGCCGATAAAGCTTACCTCTTAAATGCAAGAAGTTCCTCATTCCCTGAAGAATTGGGGAAGAAGGGAAGGGGGTAGTCTAATTCATCTAAATGTTTTTTAATGCTCCTATATCCTGGGTTGTATGATGGCCTGGCATTCCCTGGGTGGGCTGGGAAACCCCTATGCTGGATATTTCAGAGAGATGGAAGAGCACCCTTTCTTTTCTGTACCCCACTTCAAAAACTCAGGCCCAGATATAACCCAAGAGGAGGCTATGGCCCCACTGTCCTGGGAAGGCCGGGACAGCAGGGAGAGCAAGCTCCCAGCCTGGTACAGAGCAGACACAGATAACATTGTGCTCCCAGCTCCCTTCGGCTCTGGGGGAATCCTACTCTACTCTGGGGAGCTCTCCACCCCGACCTGCCATATTCCACAGTTGTCATACTGACCAGTGGGATGCGGAATGCTGCCTGCACTTTCACAAGCAGTCACTGTGTCAGTTGGTTTTGCTCAACTGTTTTTGCTTCAAAGGAGTTGAGGGAGATCTATCCAGAAATTATGGGGGAATATAAA
This sequence comes from Sarcophilus harrisii, assembly GCF_902635505.1. Classification (NCBI taxonomy): domain Eukaryota; kingdom Metazoa; phylum Chordata; class Mammalia; order Dasyuromorphia; family Dasyuridae; genus Sarcophilus; species Sarcophilus harrisii. Next base: position 494,551,989 of record NC_045428.1, read on the forward strand.
CAAAGGGCATCAAAACACAGCATTTTTTTAAACCTAAGAAAAAATAGCTGGGGAAGGGGAAAGGTTTCATCATGCTCCTCGGAGTGGGCTTCCCCACAGACAGCAAGAGTTTATTTTGCAGAAGGCAGACTCGGTCTCAAAGACCTCATCAGAAGACTCAGCATCACCTGGAATCCTTCCTCGGGGCTGACTGCCCAGCCCCTGCCTTCTCAGGCTTCTGCTGGGGAAGCAATTTGAGTCTGAATATTACATCAGCACAAGCCACCAAGACTGTTTCAAGCCTTGGAAAACTATGCCTGGCACCAGCTATGTGAAAAGACCTGTCCAGCCAGGTAAGACTGTCCTAGAGATGACAGGGACTTAGGGGGGAAGAGACCCAACTTCCTATACTAAACAGGGCCTGACCCCTCAGCTCCTGAATACTTCACAGCAACACCCTTACTCCCCAACAACAAAAAAGATGGATCCTAACAACTAGAGAAAGAATATTAACCAAACCTTAGCTTCTAAGGTCAGCTAGGCTACCCCCTAAAGAATCCCTCAATTATCACCAAACACCCTCATTCCATTTTCTTTTCTACATTACATACTCATTTAAGTGTCAATCACTCTGAAAACTCAGAAAAGAACTAATGAATAGGCCTCAAATTCTAAATTAGGATTTCAATTTGGGTGTGGGAAAGAGATCATAAAGAGTAGTCACTATATTTCTTCTTGTCTTTCCATCTCCTGCACCTAGTACAATGTTCTGCTTAATTAATGCCTTGGAATGGACTGGAGACATGAGTGGGAGACAGTACTGGCCTGCCCACACTTAGTCATTACACACAAGGGACTTGAGGCATGGGGACAAGAAAAGCCCCAGGAAGCCTATCTTCCAGGTTATCTTGTGATGTCATCCCTCAAGAGGCCCCTCTTGTTGTGCTTTTTATCTTTTTGCCATCAGGTAACTACAGCATGCTTACCACCAACCAAGTATTTTTCCCTCCTATACCCTCTGGACAGCAAACTTTTCCAGTTCGAATTCGAAGAAAAGTCACACCATTGGAATGCCAGATTCATACAGGCTGTTTCACTAGGTACCAGAGCAACTTCTAAGCTCAACTCTATGGTCTTAGCTACATTCAAACTGCCCTATATACTTCATAAGGTACTAATCCCAATAGCATCATCTCAAGTAGCTGACTTATGAACTCAAGGGCAATTTCAGGATTGGGAAAAGAGTGAGCACTGTTCTTGTCAGGGAAATTTGCTCAAAAAACCCCCAAACCTATGTTAGTTTCAAAAATAGGAAGGCAAGGGCAGAGCAGGTTAATGGCCTTTTAGCATCTTGAAAACCCTTATAATTCTACTTTTTGAGGCCTCTCATCACAAATATGCTAAATGCTCTTCAAATTAAGGGCCAAGATCCACACATTCACGTGAAAAAAATTATTTTGAAATGCTGTGCCGGAAGGCAGGAAGTGGTTGGCCTTCTTCACACAACTATCAAAAATCTGCTCTGCTTCTTCCCAGTTTCCTATCTCTTGGTTGACATATCATTCTTGCCTCAAATTCTGCCCCACCTCTAGTCCCATTGGTGATTGACTCCCACTGGGGTTGACAAATCAGAGGCCTATTCGGACCCCAAGTCAATCATTTATTTCTCCCTGCCCAGGGATTGCAGTGCTTCAAGTATTTAAATAAGGGAACAGTCTCCACCCAGAAATGACTCTTCACACCCAATGGGAAGAAAAACTGTCACCTCCACCACCACATTCAACTATTTCCTTAGGTTATCTTGAGCTATAGATAAGGATCTCTAGCTACCTAGCTGGGATTTCTAGGGATCCTCCCCTTCTCCTTTCCTTTTTGCTGAATTTATGATGAGCAAATATGGTAAGAGAAAAACCAACCTGATGAAACATCTTCTAAAGACAGTAAAAACTGAGGCAAACTAAGGCAAAGGAAATGACAGTCCCTCCGATTTGGTGCACCTGGGATGGTTCCCAGGTACTGCTCACTCTCCTTGTATTTGCATTTTTTCCCCATGCATAGCACAGACTTTCGTACTGTGCATAAGGAAGCCTATGATAGCTGGGATCCAAGCAACTATCAGCAGCCGGTAAAACCTATGCACCTGCAAGATGAGCTTACCAATATGTTCAGGAACAGCAATGCCAAGTTTGATGATTCCACTGTGACCAAGGTAATCAGGTGATACCTTATGCAAAGTGGCCACCAGAATAGGATCTTATAACAGCAATGGGAGTAAAAAAAATCTGTTGCCCAAGTTTACCTTAACCCATTAATTCCAGGGAATCCTAGACCCTGGTTTCCTGAAAATCAGGCCCTACCTTTTTTGTCCCTCTGTTCTCTTTCCAGGTCTCTTACCCACCACACTTCAAAACCATAAAAATAGCTAAAGCCAAACAGCCCACCAGCATATTCAGAGTTCCTCAAGAGAAATTTCAAGATGTCACCACCAACAAGCAATTCTTCCAGAAGTGGGAAGTCCAACCCCGAATCCGCTATGGAGATATCCATAATGAGGTCTATGTTAAGCCTACGGTAAGCAAGTAGGCAAGAGAAAAAGGATTGGCCCCCCTAGATTCTCTCCTCAGCTAATGATACCTGGTCTGAGACACAGGAAATTAGGCCATACTCCTGATTTGCTACATTATCTTAGGAATATTACTTAACCTGCCCACATTTAATTCTTCTTTTTCGTTTAGGGAAAAAAAATCCATAGGTGATAGAGTCTACTGATGATGGGGAGATGGCAGAAGAAAGGGGCTAGAAAGCATATTTTCATTATTGTTCTCCTTTCCTTACAGTAGAATAATTTCTCACAATCTCTGAGTAGATGGTCTTTGCTGACTGTTGGAGAAAAAAGGTTTCACTTTCTTCCACTCCAACTATTCCAGTTGAATATCATCTTTTTTCTCTTCCCAATACCTGGAATTCCTAGCTGCCATTTGAAAGCTTAACCACCACCAAAAGCTCTTTCACTCCTACAATTGCCAAAAAGGTGAAGTTATTCAAACAAAGCAACAGTATCAAGATTGAGGGAAACCATGACTTCTCCACTGTGTACAAGGAGGCCTACAGGTAAAAAGCAAGAGCTTAAAAAATCAATCCTATATACACCAGAAAGGTTGGTATGTCACAGAGAAAGCCAGCATTCCTTGGGGAAACATGGGTCAACTCCAAAACTCAGACCTATGGCTTCTCTGAATATTCTTGCAGGCCACCTCAGTTGCCCAGCTGTTCATCACTCACTCATCTGATCCAAAACCAGGACAAAGAAACCACAAACATCGAAACTACAACCCAACTCACCTGAGCAAACTATGTGTGGCTCAAGAGGCAGCTCTCTGTCACAATTTCATAGCTACACAATATCATAGTCAAACTTCTCCTGGGAAAAAGCCCCCAATCAGTTCACCTGAAACAGCTCTGACCGAGGATACAATATGTCATTCTGTCCAGTGAATGTTTCCTCCTACTTACTCTTTAAGTGATCTTAGGTAATTTTATCAAAGAGTTACTGAGCCAATATAGGGAAAGAGGTTCTAAAACTTGATTAAAAAATATTTTTCTTTAATAGAAAAGGTTTCCATACCTACTGTGACTTTGATCTGACTTGTAAAATATATTCTTTCCATGAAGATTTTTTTTTACAATATAAAAATGGGATTTTCTTCATTCTTTGAATCTAAACTGAGTCAGTTATTAGCAGGCCAAACCTATTAGTACTGTTCCCCAAGTCTGTAGTGTCTCCAAACACTTATAGGCAGAGACACAGAAAAGTTTATAAATTTAAAATAACATGGACTAAAAATACATGAAACAACAGGAATAGAGTAGTATATCTGTTTCACCTCCAGGTCATTCCTGCAAAAACAAATGATATCTTCATTCCTCATTCCAATTAATGCTGTGTTTTGACATATGCCAGTGAAGTAGTCATTTAAGTAAATAGAGGGCACTAACAATAAAAAAATGTAAATCTGAAGCCAGGGATTCCTGATCAAATAAAACCCAACTGTAGGAAGGAAATGAGGGAATGTGGCAGTGATTAGATCTACTGCCACCTGTTACTCAAGGAAAGGGACACAGAAGAGTTTTTTTTTTTTTAAATGACCAAACTTTTCCTAAAAGTGTTATCTGTATTTTTTATAAACAGTCTAAAGATAAAAACCCTAAAGTTTCAGAAACATGCTCTGGATAATTCAGACTCTTTTCCAGGATGCTTCCCAAGCAAGAATAAATCTCATCTATCAGTTCTGAGCTCAGGCTTCTCTTTGATAATTCTTGGCCAGAGTTAAAAAGAGGATGAGCCCCAGCTTGGCAATAATGCCATCTAATATGTTCCAAGTGAAGAATAAGAGTCCCAATAAGGAAATCACAAATGCAAAAATGATTCAGAACCGAGTTCTGCTCCAAATGGCTGAGCAATGCCAGAAGATCATTCTACAGGAGTATGGGAAGTGAGCAATGCACCAAAACCCTCCCAGCTGATCTCTGCTTCTTGATCCATCTCTAATCCTCACTTAACCCTAAGAAAGCCCTTGCCACCTATTTTCTAGATAGATAAAACCTGACCTCCCACCCCCCCCCCCCCCCAGGGCCCAGTAGAAGGAATAATCTAATGTTTTAGAATCCTTAAGAAAACAGAACACAGAAAAGTTACAAAAATAAATGTATATTTGTTAGAAAAAAAAAAAAACCAATGAAGAATGAACTCTGGGGCACTTGTATGACCCTCAGTGGTGCATATGTCACTTAAAAGATAGTAGAAACAGCTGTGTGAATGGCTGAAGAACATGGACATCTCCCTGGGTCATGGCGCTGCCCCCAAGCAGGGAGCAGAAATCAAAGTCTAAGCTCTCTTCCAGGGCCGCTGGTGGCAAGATGAATGGCTAGTCTGTGTAAACTATTCGCCTTGGCCCTCCCTGGATGGTTTCTCTGTCTTTGCCCACCACCAGAACCTACAGCCATTGCTCAGTTACAAGAGCTACATATCCTCAACACTCCATTTATAGGCAAGTTCCTCAATAGCTTTCTTGCCGGCAAGTCTGGCAAAACGCTTCTCCTCAAAGCCATTGGACCTGAAAAGTAGAAGAGATATAGCAATCAACAGGATGCATTAGATACAGGGACCTGTACAGGCCATTCTAGGGGGAAACCCACAGAAAAGAAAAGATAGGTCCTGACCCCCTAAAGGACCATTTAAGGGGAAAATATAAAACCAACATATGCAACACATAAACACACATTTTAAAAAATATGATTCAATAGAACAGAAACTTATAAAGACATGTCGTGTGGAAAAGGTAAAATGACTAAAATGAAGTAAAACTGGTTAAAAAAAAAAAAAGCCAAAGGCAGGTGAGCTTATAATGACTGCATCTGCATTTCAATCATCAGTATACTCAATGCATCCTCTTTTTCTGTCATATCTATAACCTTGCAATTTTATAATATCTAATTATGATGGGCCTGAAGTTAACAGAAAACAGAGTTAAGTGACAAATATGAGAGCTTTAGGAACAAGTGAAAACTAGGGAATCTAATGAAAAAGTTAAGATAAGCTGGCCACTAATGGGGTAAAGAACTAGCTCAGGTTGTGAGGGGGCCTAAATAACTCAAGGGATGTGCTTATGTCTGGAAGAGTAAAGAGAAATTTCAGTGCCCTAAGGAGCAGAAAGCCAAGAAACTAGGATGGCAAAAGGAAGGAGAACAACTCTAAAACTGCACTATATATAAATTATCTCTATTTTGTACTCTAAAATTCCTCTTCTCACACTTGCAACAAAGTCACTGCCTAATCTTTAAATTGGTGCTAAGCAAAATGTCATTACTGAGAAGTAATAAACAGAATCAAAAGACCAGGATGGCCATGACTAAAAAAGCGTCTTTTCCCAAATCTTTGGCTATTGACAGGAAAAGTGGACAGAAAGCATTACAGATGATCATTGGGTTAGGGTTCTCTTCATATTTCACTACAGAACAAGAAATGTTTAGAAGAATGATGTATTCCGAGAATAGGGGATAAGGGAAGAAAAGAAGGAAAGAGAAGAAAGGAAAGGGGACAGGAGGGAAAAAAGGAAAGAAAAAGGGAAGAAGGAGTGGGAAAGGGAAGGATAGAGGGAGAGAGAGATTCTAAACACTATGTGCCATGTACTTGGGATATGAATTTGTAGCTGAAACAGAAATATGAGATTGGGTATAATAAAAGATGGACAAGAACAGGACCTATAATTTTACTGATATTGAAAACTTCCAAATGCAAAAGCTCCCTCTACCAATGCAGGAGAGCATTTTCTCTGTAACTTAGTCTTGAGAGTTGCCCTGAAAAGGTTCGTTTAAGTGACTTGCTCAGGGTCACACAACCAGGATATAACTGAAGTGAACATATTTTTAGACCCAAGTCTTTAGGCTTCACGGCTATCTACTACTATCCACTATGCTACAGAGCCTCTCAAAAAATAAAAATAAAAACAAAGCCAGGTAAGCTAAGGCCAGAACAGCATGAGTAAAGTAGCAGGAAAAACACAGATAACCTAGTAGATGTGGAATAATCAACACATGGGTTTACCTGTCCACACCATCCCAGCGATACCCAGGCCAGATATTGAATCTGTTGAGGGGAGGTGCAGGGCCATTGTAGCGAGGCTTTTCTAAAGAAAAAAAAGAGAGAACTTAATCTCATCTCAAGTTCATTCCAACCCCTAGACCTGTTTCCAATAGTGATGAAAAATACCTCTAATTTATAAAATACTTGAGGCTTAACAAGACATTTTTCTCAGCTCTGTGTTTTAGGAAGGTAGTACAAGTTTCATAAAACTGAAGCTCAGCCAAGGATATGCCCAGGGGTTACATGGCTACTGAATTCTAGAGCTAGAATTCAAACTCAGGTTTGACTCCAAACCTCCAGAATCCCTTCCAGAATACTATGTAGCCTTTTCTACAAAGAAAACATTTCTGTGCAGGAATCTGTTTCTAATGGAACCCATAAGATCAGAACACTTGGGCCAGAGACTAAACATGAAAAAGGAACATGTCAAAGGAGGTAACTTTAAGTAATATCATCTCTATGTGGGCTAAACCATCACTGGTAACCAAACAATAGTTAAGTCTACAGCTGACCTTTAAGAATGAGGTCATATGACAATCTTGGTTCCACCATTCTGAAATGATTCTTTTCCCATATTCTGCTCTCTGCTCTATCCCCTCCAAACCCTAAGAAGCCTCACCTTTCTTATCCTTGTTCTCTTTGGCCTTATTCTTCTTAATGAAGTCGGCCATGGGGTCACCCTCCCTCTCCTGCTCTCGGAGCATCTGATCCAGGTCCTCATCATTGATGTAACGGGCCAATGGCTTCTGCATCTCCTTTATTGCATCTTCTACATTCTGTTGCTGCTGTCGGCTCTGGGCAAGGCTGAATAAAGAGAAGCAAGAACCTCTGATAGACCATCTATCATTCTTTATCCTAAATGATAATGAAAATGCTCTACTCTACTTGAAGCATTTCCTCTAAACACCAATGAAATTCAAAATGCTATCTTGTTCTCAGCATCCTTGAAGACAGGAGATGAAGCTGCTACTAATCCACCTGTCAGCAGAGCAGTAAAATTGGCTCTACCCAATCTCTACAGTGAAACTCATGGGCTTCTCTTACCCCTTTCCCCACTGAGCATACTGCTCATTTTTCTCTGACTCCTCCTCTTCTTTTCGTCGTTGCTCTAATCGTTCCAGCTTCAGGTCCCTCTTGCGGCCAGACTTATCTCGAAAAATGGTTTCAGCATTTTGGAATTCAGCTAAAAAAGATACAAAGAACAATTTCCCTTTTTTTTTCTTTTTTAATCTAAATGAATCAAAATTAAAACTTCTTTTAGAAATGTGAAAAGAAGAAAATTGTCCTAACTTTAAAAGGGAAAAGTAACAGTTGCTCAGGGCTCTGAAGTTAGAGAAGAAATAACTTTATAGCTGGATCACAGAGCACTACTGTCAGTGATAGACCTAAGAAATGATATCATGGAAAAGAAGGAAAAGAACCATTCATTAATGGTTCAAGTAATGTATTAAAAACCAGTGTTTAAATCCTATAACAAATAACAGACCAAAAGATGACTAAGAAGCTTTGTAAGCTTAGATTAGCCTACTAGTCTCCAAGTTTTTACCTTCCAAATGTTTGGTTTCTTGGTCCTGCCTCCTGAGCTCCTGCTGCTCTCTCCTGACATCAGACACCAACCCAGTTTTGGCCCCAGAAAACATTTGCGTGGCCTGTGCAATTGAAAGGGGGTACCACAAATGAATGAGACAGCATACCTCTCCAATAGGTACATTACCAGAGGAACGCAAAACATACAGTTATATTTTAACTAGATTACCACAATGACTAAGGAACAAATATTCTGGGAAAGGAATGTGTTAACCTTCATTTTATACCCTCAATACAGATCACAGATAAACAAAGTAAGAAAAAGAGAATGGAAACAAAATCTAAAATGAGAGGTTTTGTGGAGAAGTAATGATTTTGCCAGTTTTATGAGGAGATAGAATCTTAAACTAAGCAACTAGTTTACTAAAGGCAATAATGAGTAGTATTAATTCTCATTTACCAAGTATTAAACTTATTAGCTGGAGAAGGGACTTAAGTTCACTTTTATAAAGCTGGTCAGAAACCTATACCATGAATTAAGAAAGTTTACACTGCTATAATATTCCACCTATAATGATAAACCCCAATATTTGTGGGTTCTGAGAACTGCAAACGATACCATCACAAATGATATGGTCATTAAAATCTTTTATCAGTTATTTTTTTCAAAATGACCAACTGACTCAAAAATCAAATATGAGGTAATTATTGATACCCTTCAGTAGCATATTAAATTTGCACAATATTGACTGCTTCAAGAATTAACATGGAACAGATAGATAAAATTTCAGTGATTTGATCAAAATAAATGCTTTACTTCATCCATTCAAACAGATGGTTAGAGTTTCTTGATCTATATAGCCTTCTAAAGTACATAGTAGGAGAAGAGCTCCAAAAGCTCTAGGCTGATTTTATTATATGCTTAAAAAGCAAAGCAAGTTGCACATTAAATAGAGACCTATAGTCTTATGAACAATCTTTTTCATTCAAATGTGTATCTGTTAAATTCAGAAAAAAAATTACCCCAAATTAAAATAAAATACAGGGCCAGAACTGCCAGATCTGCTCCTAAAAGACAATAAAAGTTCTCCAGAAAGAAATAACATATATCCCCGAGTCATTAAAATCTGCTAGATTTTACTCTTTTGAAATGAAGTTTAAAACAAATTCTTATTAGCATTTATTCCAATCATCTCACCCCAAAATTACTTGATAAGTACTTTGCATTGACTCATCAATCAAAGCAACTAGCATTTATTAAGACTCTATTACATGCTAGTTACTGTACGAGGAGACAGGATAATGAATGGAAGAATGAAACCATCCCTACTTGCAATGAATTTACATTCTCTTGGAAGAAACAAGCACATATAAAAATAAACATAGTTTAAATATAAACTTAATGCAAAAGAAGTTGAAAACAAGGTAGGTTTGGGAAGGATGTTACTCCCAGTTGGGAAAATCATGATGAACTGTTTCATGAAAGTTGTTTCAACTGCATCTTAAAAGAACAGAAAGTTATTCTGAGGCAAAAACAAGGAAGGAGTGCATTCCATGCATGCAGGACAGACAGTGAAAAGGCACAAAACAGGAAGGCGAAATTTCATTAGTGAGCAACAGACAGAAGATCAGTTTGCCTGGAACACAGTCTGGAAGGAGGAATACATCCAAAGAGATTGGAAAGTTGGGCTAGGATCAAATTGTGAAGGGCTTTAAAAGTTAAAAGGGAATTTTACATTTTATCTCAGAACCAAGAGGAAGCCACTGGAAGTGATTAAGGAAGCAAACATTTATTAAACACTTACTGTGTACCAGGCACTGTGCTAAACATTTTACAAATATTTCATTTGATCCTGATTAGTATCTCCATTTTATAGCTGAGGAAACTAAAGCAGAATTAAATGTAGGATCACAAAAAATCAGAAAGAACAGACTATCCAAGAGGAAAAGGTAGTCAACAGAATCAGATACAGCAAAGAGATCATGAAGGGTTGAGGGAGGAAAAAAACTTATCAGATACGGTCATTTAGAAATCATTGGTAACTTAAGAAAAATTAGTTCTTGGTTAAGTGCTTGGGTCCCAGCCTTTTCACAAAAGGCTGAGTGAAAGGAGAAATGCAAGCAACTGGGGATAGATAACTTTTTCAAAAAGTCTCACTGAGGAAGGGAGGAGACACATAAGATGATAGCTTGAGGTGGCAACTAAGTCTGGTGAAGGTTTAAGAATGGAGACAACTGTGTAGGCAAAGAGGCAATAGGGAGGAACCAGCATATAAAAGAATGGTGAAGATTCAAAAGAGAGGAGAGAAGATGCAATCTACTGAAGAAGATGGAAGAAGGAAACAAATGCACATGAGCACTTGCTCTGGCCAGAAGAAAGGCTAGTTTAAGGAGTTTTGAGATTAAATAAAAAAATGGGAAAAGGAACTCAAATCAAATGATCCTACTTTTTTCAGTAAACTAAGAGATAAGGTCTTCACATGAGAAAAGAAATAAAATCTAGCAAGCTTGAGAAGGGAAAAAAAAGTTTAGAACAGAGTATGTTCTACTGATGAAAGTGAGCTAGGGAATCCATTAGAAAGGAATACAAGGGCACTATTACAGTGAGGTTGGGATTGGTTATCTTGAATTTAAAATATAGCCAACCATCATGAGGAAGAGATTTCCTCCAGTGTCATAGAACAGGTCCACAAGGAGGAGCAAAGGAGGTGAATGATGGTGGTAATCCAGAGCTGAGGTCTAGCAACAGAAGAGCACCCAGAGGTGAGGGAGACAAGAGATTCAGGAGCAAAAGGCATTTTAGAGATGAAATGACTAACTCACTATTAAGGTGAGATTGGACAGGGAGGAAAATGAAGTCAGAGCAAAGGCAATGGCCTAAGACAGTACTGAGGTGTGGAAGGAATGAAGGTCTCAATAAAGGGGAAGAACAAGTATAAGAGGAGGGCTGCATGTGGAAAGGTCTTTCAGGAATATGGAACAGTTTTGAGTACTGACTCAGGTGGAGTGATGGAAGTCTAAGGAGGATGAGGAAATGGGAGTATGTAGAGAGTCTCAAGGAACATTTATATGGATTTTTTTTTATTATAACTTTTTATTTACAAAATATATGCGGGGGGGAGGGGGGCTCAGTGGATAGAGCACCAGCCCTGAAGTCAGGAGGACCTGAGTTCAAATCTGACCTCAGACACTTAACACCTTCTACCTGTGTGACCCTGGGCAAGTCACTTAACCCCAATTGCCTCAGCAAAAAAAAAAAAAAAAAATATATGCATGGATAATTTTTCAGCATTGACAATAGCAAAACCTTTTGTTCCAATTTTTCCCCTTCTCCCCTAGATGGCAGGTAGACCAATACATGTTAAATATGTTAATTTACATGGATTTTAATGTTCCTTAGTAGAAGGGCATTGAACTGTGTTTCCCCCCAGTATCTTGAAAGCAGGGACTAAATTTCCATTTAGTCTTTCTATCCCAGTATGTGGCAAAGAAGTGGGCACATATATGCTTGGCACATAGTAAGTATTTAATAAATATTTGTTGAATGTCACTGAGTTTTTTGGAATAAAATTCCTTTACTATTATCCTATTTTATCCTAACTATCCAGATTCTGTTTAGCTCTTTGGTACACAAGGCCCTGTTTAACCTGGAGAATTCCTGAGTTCCTGGAATTAACAGAGGCTAGGTTTTCCAAAGTTCCCTCACATTAGATGCCAGTCTTCAGGCTCTAAAAACTAAATTCTATAAGTCAGCAACTAATTATATAGTATTTTAGTCATGAGTAGCTTTGGGGGCTCCCTAAGTTAGGATGACAGATCTAAGAGGGTATAAATGTCAAAGATGCTTGGAAAAATCACCTTTCTGGGTTGGGTTAAGATGAACTTTGTCATTAGGCAATGACTAGAATGACTCTAAAGATCCTTCCTATCTAAGAATTCTTATTCAGATATTTTATCTATGTCTTTATACATACATAAACACACACACACACGTACATATACATATGTATAAAATTATATTATGTATATATCTATAGATATAACATTTATTAAGCATATATACAATGTGAAATGTAGTGCTAGGTGTCAAGAAAGACATGAGGATAACTAAAAGGACCTTGTGCTTGGAGTTAGTAAACTAGCTTTAGCTACTACACCTTCCAAGTCTTTCTGTATTGGCTAACTTATTGGTTATGTTTTGTTTAGTTGGCACTTAAATGGCCCAGAAAAAGCCTATGCATGGAGAAGGGATAATTACACCCCTCAAAAACCCACCTTTGCTCCAGAAGACGGATTCCTTCGAGGTGGAGAGAGATCTGAATCGGAAGATTTGGTTTTCTGCTTCCTTCTTGGTGGGGAGAGGTCCGAGTCAGAGTCTCGTTTCTGCTTGTTCCGGGGAGGAGACAGGTCTGAATCTGAGTCCTGCTGGTTGCTCTTTGCAGGAAGAGAAGAATCTATATCATGCTTCTGGTGTTTCTTGGTTGAAGAGTTTATCTGGAATTTCCTATGGCTAGGAGAAGAGTCTAGAAATTAAGAGAGAAACACTTTGATCACTCCAGAATAATACAAAAATATTTTTTACTTTGTCCAGATTGTGCTTTAAAGATGAGTTAAAACTTCTTCTCTAGGAACAAGTTTGTCCCAATGACACTGTACTTTTCGTGGAGGAATTATAACTAATGTGAATGCCCAAACCACAAAACACGAGAGGGGAAAAAAGAGAAGTGGAAGATTGGGATTCATGATATAATGTATGTTCCCAAGTCTATGATAGTGTTAGATGTCAAAGTCCTTTAGTCAGATCGGTTTTCCATATCAGTAGAATGGAGAAAACAACTCTAAAGTATTTCACAAGAATTTTATAAATGTTATGGATTCCTAGAAAATGGCTTTGAGGTTTCCAGGACTAAGAAATCAAAAAAGTTTGAAGTACTTTAAAGTCAGAGGTTTAACAAGGGAAAGAGTGAGCAATTTCACTGTACAGGATTAAATCTTACTCTTTTGCCACAAATACCATTCTTTAAGAAGATGTATGCACAATAAACTTCTCAGGGTTTTTATTTTGGGAATGAACATTCTTTACTTCCCAGGTATTCAAATCTCATTATTAAAGATTATGGACTTTTAAGGCAATGAACAAGGTCTTTGTCCTCAAAGAGATTAAAATCTAGTATTAAAATAAATTACTATCCCTCTAAGGGCTTTCTTCACTGGCTATATAGCTACAGTTATATACTATATTATATAAGTGATCTAGAGGAGTTCATTTTCAGGGAGAGGGGACAATTTGAATTCTGAAATCCTCACCTTTGTAGGAAGCGGACTCCTTTCCTGAAAGTCTCCTGACCTCCAGTCATATCAAACTGGGCGTCCCATAGATATCACAAAAATCAATGTGTACAAAATAGGACTCATCTTTGTCACCACTTACCACCCGACACACACTACTCACCAACCTTCCCACTACTGTACAGGCCACCACTATCCTCCCAGTCACCCAAGTGGGTAACCATGGTGTCACCTACCATTTACTCACACTAACCCCATATAATCTAGCTGCTGCTAAGTCTTTTCATTTTTATCTCCACAACATCTCATCCAAACATCCCCTTTTCTCCTCAGCACTGGCACCATTCTGATGTAGATCCTTATCACTTCGAACTACTGCCAGTCTGCTGAGTCTTTCCACCTCAAGTCTCTGGCCCCATTGCGCTTCCACTCAGTTGTCAAGTTTTCTTCCTAAAACACAGATCTTGGATATTTTCTGTCTCTGTCTCTCTCTCACACACACACATACATACCCTACTTAATAAACAGCAGTTTTATTATTGTTACAGTGGTTCCCTATTACCTCCAGAATCAAATATTAAAATACTCTATGTGGCTTCTACTACCCTCAATGTAATCTACTATCCAACAACCCAGGTCTTCTTGCTGTTTGCTAACATAATTCTCCATCTCCTGATTATCTTTTCACTTGCTATGCTTCCCTCCCTCCATCTGGCATACTCTCCTCAGTTCCACTTTTCTGGTTTCCTTCAAGACTCAGCTCAAAAATCACCTGCTACAAAAGGACCTTCCCAGCAGCCCCACTTGCTAGGAGCCCCACCTCCTTTTTGTATTCCCTCTTAAAACATGACCTCCTTCAGCACAAGACCTGGGTTTTTGCCAATTTTGTTTTCCCAATATTTAGCCCAAGGGTTAGCTTAATAAATGTTGACCCACCAAAGTAACAAAAAGGTCAGATGAAAGTCTGGAACAGAAGGCACTCACCTCTGGAGTTATGGAGCTGTTTCCCTGGCCTAGGAGAGGAAGGTGATTGATTTTTAACTTGAGAAGATTCATCCCCATGTCTACTGCTCTTCTCCTTCAGACTAAGAGAGGACTTAGCAGGGTCTTTACTAGACAGTGAATGACAAACCTCAGGAGCTAAATCTGAAAGATGAGAATGGAATCTCCTGGGTGGTGATAAGTCTGGAGAGTCATGGCGGGTCCTCCTGAGAGGTGAGGAGTCTGGGGAGTCATGACGGGCCCTCCTGGGGGGTGAGGAGTCTGGGGAGTCATGACGGGCCCTCCTGGGGGGTGAGGAGTCTGGGGAGTCATGACGGGCCCTCCTGGGGGGTGAAGAGTCTGGGGAGTCACGATGGGCCCTCCCAGGGGGTGAGGGTTCTGGTGAATCATGACGAGCCCTCTTGGGAGATAAGGAGTCTGGGGAGTCATGACGGGCTCTCTTTGCAGGTGAGGAATCTGGTGAATCATGACGGGCCCTTCTAGGAGGTGAGGAGTCTGGAGAGTCGTGACGGGTCCTCCTGGGAGGCGATGTGTCCGGAGAGTCATGACAGACCCTTTTTGCAGGTGAAGAGTCTGGGGAGTCATGACGAGCCCTCCTGAGTGGGGACAGATCTTGCTTTTGTTCTAAACACAAAGCATAAAGTCAGCACTTCACAGACCGCTGGCCTCCAACACTAGTTAGACCTCCTCAGAAGTAGTTATCTCAAAACTGTGCAGAAAATCTCAAGGATCAATATCCTTGTATTGTTCAAGGATAGTGAGCCAGCACCAAGGATGGCAAAAGTAAGCTGAAAATTTCTCAAGGACAACAAGAAAATTCCTATACATACAGAAAGTACTGAGTCAGGCGCTTATTTTGAGGATTGGTCCAGATAATCCTTATCTGTCCTTTGTGGGGCAGGGAGGGGAGGGAGTAGACTAATAAGATCAAGTTGTCAAGTTGACAGGTGCTTCAATGACACCTTATGAGCAGAGGCTCAGCAACTCCTCTTCTTTGGACCTACCCTGAGTGGTACCCTAGTTAATACACTATAGAAATTGCACAGCCCTTTACTCTAGCAAATACATTCATTTCAGACTCCACCCAGAGAGAGAACTCAGACACCCAAGAGAGGAAGTGGGGCCAGAAGCAGATGTGCTTTCTTTAGTTGTATTCTGCACAGTCTCCTCCAGAAAGCCCTACGAGCAGCTACACCCACCCTAGACCTTTCTTTAGATCTGCCCTATGACTTAGCACTCACCTCCTAAGAGCTTCCACTTATTACTGGTCCGGAATGCCTCCATTTGCTTCACTTCTTCTGGGCGTTCATCAATAAATTCAGCCACCTGGAAAAAATATCACAGACTTCAGTAGTCAAGAAGATCCCACTACAGAGTCAAAAGTGACTTGGAAAGATTGAGACAAGGAACTTCTCCACCCCAATACACATCATAGTGAGAAAATCTCCCCTCCTCAGGATTTACTGTTCCCTCTGGTTCTATAAACAATTTGTCATTCATTGGCCTAGTTTAATTACAGACCCTCCACTGTCTAATGAAGTACCCAAAAGAAAAAGGCAATTTGTTCCATCACAAGTCTTTTTTAACAACCTGTCAAGTTCCACACCATCTATTTCTGAGCTAAAAGATGAACATACTTTGATCTTTCCTTTTCTTTCCAGCAGGATGGCCCAGGGAGCTCTCTTGACTCTCACCACTGGTTAAGATATAGGAAAGTACACTGCAATTGTCTAGCATATGTGGTAGTAATGCATCACCATTACAACTCATTTAAACACTCTTCTTCTTAAGTACAAATAAAACCTGTTTTATTACAGGAGATAAAGACCATACAAATTGTATGCAAGTAAGCAGCTAAAGGGCAGCTAGGTGGCACAGTCATTAGAGCACTAGGTTTGGAGTCAGGAAGACTCATCTTCCCGAGTTCAATTCCAGCCTCAGACATTTACTGTGTGATCCTGGGCAAGTTACTTAACCCTTTTGCCTCAGTTTTCTCAACTGTAAAACAGCTGGAGAAGGAAATGGCAAACTATTCCAATATCTCTGTGAAGAAAATCCTAAAAGGGGTCACGAAAAGTCAGACATGATTGAAACCACTGAACAACAAAGGCAGCCATAAACACATTTTACAAATAGACTATGGCTAAGAGATGAGTGTCCTTGGTTTGAGATACTACCTTCTAGGCATTTAAGTCTACCCAGGCCAGGGTCCTCTGAATACCTACCACAAGATTTTTTCTTCTGATTTTCTACAATATTTTCATATTTCCCAACTAGACATGTCATTATCATTCAGCTAAATTCAACAGCTCTGTAATCTTAATGATGTGAGTACCCACAATGTTGCAGAATGTAATCCATCCATGCCTACTTATACAGTGTCATTCTTGTCCATGGAGGCCAAATCTTTTCTTTTCTTTTTTTAAATAATAATAGCTTTTTATTTTTCAAAGTACATGCAAAGACAGTTTTCAACAAACCCCTGCAAAGTCTTGTGTTCCAAATTTTTTCTCTCCCTTCCCACTTCCCCTCTCCCCTAGACAGCAAATAATATAATATAGGTTAAACAGATGCAGTTCTTCTAAACATATTTCCCCATTTATCATCCATGAGGCTAATTATTTTCAACTTAACATATATGTCTTGATGCTCCATTATGTACTAAGTACTGGACATACTGTTTCATGGGATAAGATGATATAAAAGATACATCAGATTCCTGTCTTCAAAAAGCTTAAAATTAAATCATGGGATAAGACAAGGAAACAAAAGTATCATCAGATAAAATTTGAAAGGTAGCATAAATGAAGTGTAAAAGGGCCATAGAGGTTCAAAAATGGGATAGAGTATGGCTGAAGATAAATACATAAGTTTTTACAGAATACTTGTCGTATGAGCTAGATATTGAAGGTTTAGTACAATTTTAGTGACTAGAGATGAAAGAAGGCACTCCTGGTAGAAGGAAGAAAAAAGGCATGATGGCAAAAAAAAAGTATAAAATGGGTTTGATAAAGAACAATTTAATTTGGTTAACATGTAGACAGGATATAGTAAGAGATAATGCTGAATAGACAAATTAAAGCCACCTCTCCAAAGGCCTTGCCTACAAAGTTAAGAAGTATCCTTTTCCTGTAAGCACAAGAGATTTACTACAAGTTTTTAGAGAGACCCAGGCTAAGAGCTGTGCTTTAAGAAAGTTAATCTAGTCCTGAGATACAGGATGAACTGGAGAAAGTAGAGACTTAAGACAGGGAGACTAGTAAGAAAAAAGTCACTAGGCTAGTAGCAGAAGGAATTGAAAGAATAGTGAAGATGAGACCAGCACTATAAAATCAACAGGACTTGGAAACATATGGAATATGGAAAGTCTGAGGGAAGGAAGAATCAAAGATGATTTCAAAGTTTTGAGCCTAGTTGACTATAAATGTGGTGGGACGAAGAATTGAAATATCAAAGTTTGGGAAGAGGAAGAAGTCTGTGGAAATGGAAACGATCCATTTTAATATATTTAAGTATGGGGTGTCCTATGATATCTGGGGGAAAGGGGAAGGAAGATGTTCAGCAGGAAATTAGAAATGCAGATCTAGCACACCCAAAAAAAGATACAACTTCTTAAACTCTTTCAAATTTTAAAATCTTCTCATTCTGTAACTAGATACACCTATAAGTAATTTAGAGAGCAATAGTTAAAATAGAGAAACAAATAATATTGCTAAGGAAGAAAATACAGAAAATGAAACAAAGGCTCAAAAGAAAATGCCAATTCTATTTTGGGGATGAAAAAAGGAGTCTAGGAGCCATCTCCTCCATGAAGATTTTCCCCAGGTAATATACTGCTCTCCATTCCATCAGATTCTTTACTGAGCTACCCACAGATTATTTCACCCCAGTTAAATGACCTGAGAATATAGACTAGTTCTTTTGTTTTCTGTTGCCTTCTCCCAGTAAGGGCCTTATACATAATTGGCATTTAGTAAATGCTTGCTGAATGGAATGGAATTGAGAAAGAGAAAGGAACTAGAAAGGGGAGTTGGGAGGAGTACCAGCCAAATTCAGTGTCAGAAAAACTAAGAAAGGAAACCATCTTAAGAAGGAAAGCAACTGTCAATATCAAATGCTATGGAAAAGATGAAGAATATAAGGAATGAGAAAAAACTCCCATGATCTAGCAACTAAGAATTCAACAGTGCAAGTTTACACAGAGCAGACTTCAGTGTGGCAGGTGGGACAAAAGATTCAAGAGATTAGAGTCAGTGAGATGAGCAGAGCCAAAAGTGTGATGTTATAGGGAAAAAGAAGGAATGTGATTCAACATGTATAGGACTGCCGCTTGCCATCTGGGGGAGGAGGTGAAGGGAGGGAGTGGAAAAGTTGGAACAGAAGTGAGTGCAAGGGATAATGTTGTAAAAAAAAATTACCCAGGCATGGGTTCTGTCAATAAAATGTTATAATAAAAAATAAAAAAAAGAGGAAATGTAGGCTTCACTAGGTAGCAAAAAAGTATTTTATTTTTGTTTCTAGTTTTTTTTTTTTAATTTTGTTTTTTAAGAACAAAAGAGTTCTAAGGAAGTTTGTAAGCAAGAGGAAAGAAGCTAATAAAGAGCGAGATACTTTAAACAGAACTCAACAGAATCAAGGAAAAGATGACTGATGAAGCAAAATTATAGGATATAATTTTTTTAAAGTATTAGCATTCCTAAAGTGACCAAAAAAAAGTGGAGAGGTCTAGCAGTCCCAAGTCCAGGGAAGCAGAAAAGAATAGAATAATACTATTAACAACAACTAACTTGTTTAAATTACCAACCTTGTGAGGCAGATAGTACAACTATTTTACAGATGGGAAACTAAGTCTTAAGTAACTTACCCATAGTCATACAACTACTGAGTTAACAGGGACAGGATTTGAATATGGGCCTCCACACCAACAAAGTCCAGCAGTAAGAGATTGAAAGAAATATTCCATTTTAAAAAACTGTAGCGTATAAAATACTTGAGAGTCTAACTGCCAAAACAAACTCAGGAATTATGAACAGAACTACAAAACACTTTTCATGCAAATAAAGTCAGATCTAAACAATGACAAAATATTAATTGCTTATAGGTAGGTCAAGTCTATATTAAAAATTACAATTCTATCTAAATTAATTTATTTATTCAGTGTTATA
This sequence comes from Sarcophilus harrisii, assembly GCF_902635505.1. NCBI lineage: Eukaryota > Metazoa > Chordata > Mammalia > Dasyuromorphia > Dasyuridae > Sarcophilus > Sarcophilus harrisii. Next base: position 494,571,594 of record NC_045428.1, read on the forward strand.
TCAATAAAACTTTAAAAATTATTATACAGAGCTAGAAAAAATAATAACAAATTCATCTGAAAGAATGAAAGGTCAAGAATATCAAGCAAATTAATAAAAACAAATGTGAAGGAAGGTGACCTAGCTGTACCAAATTTCAAACTGTATAATAAAGCAGTAATCATAAAAATTATCTGGTACTGGCTAAGAAATAGAAATGTGGATCAGTAGAATAGATTACAAGAATAGGGGAATAGATTACTACTATGTAGTAGTAATGATCTGTATGTAAATGATAATATAATCTAGTATTTGGTAAATCCAAAGTTCCAAGATTTGGGGACAAGAACTTACTATCTGACAAAAACTGCTGGAGAAACTGAAAAATAATACACAAGGCACAAGATATAGACCAACATCTTACATTGTATACCAAGATAAGGTAAAGATAGATATGTGATTTAGATATAAAAAGTAATATAAATACAATAGGAAAATAAGAAATAAGTTTTATCTGTCAGATCTAAAAAAAAAAAAGGGGGGGGGAGAATTTAGAACCAAAGATAGAGAATACTCTTGGATATAAAATGGAAACTTTTGATTATATTAAATTTTTTAAAAAATTATTTTACCAAAATCAATGCAACAAAGATTACAAGGAAAGCAGAAAACTGAAAAATAAATTTTACAATTAAGTGTCTCTGACAGAGAACTCCCCTCTCTCTCTCTCTCTTGTTTGTGTATGCACATACACATATATTCAAAGAAGGAGAGATCCGAGTCAAGTTTATAAGAATACTAGTCATTCCCCGATTAATAAAATGGTCAAAGGATATGAACAGGATGAAGAAAACATCACTAACTATAATCACATGAAAAACGCTCTCACTACTGATTAGAAAAATGCAAATTAAAACAACTCTCAAGTGTCACCTCACATGTATCAAATTAGCTAATATAATAGAAAAGGAAAATGACAAATGGAAGAAATGTGGGAAAAAACGAAACGTTAATTCACTGTTGGTGGAGTTGTGAATTGATCCAACCATCATGGAGAGGAATTTGGAATTATGCCCAAGGATTACAGATCTGTGCATTTCCTTTGACTCAGCAACAGCACTACTAGATCTGTATCCCAAAGAGATCCAAAGGGGAAAAGAGAGAGAGAGAGAGAGAGAGAGAGAGAGAGAGAGAGAGAATGAGAATGAGAATGAATGACCTATTTGTACAAAGATATTTATAGAAAGCTCTTTTTCTGGTTGTCAAAGAATTGGAAATTGAGATTAGAACTGTGAGTATGGAAGAGTAATTAAAAGAAACTAATTTTTAAAATAGATTAAAGAATGATAATACTTTAAGTTCTTTTTATCAATACAAAATGTTTTATAAGATTACTCTTACCAATTTGATTTATTATCATGTTATATAATACATACACGCTATGTAATAAGATATATTTTACAGCTATTCTTTTTCCAAGAAATGTGTTTTTCAACTTATTAATTTTCCTTGCCAAATGAACTATGCAAATAAAAAATATCATCACATGCGCTTATTACAAAAACCAATTCAGGAATGGCCTGAACAAGTTGTGGTATATGACTATGATAGAATATTATTGTGTTATAAAAAATGATGAGCAGAATGCCTTCAGAAAAAGCTGGACTTTCATGAACAAAGCACAATGAGCAAAAACAGAACATTACATAGTAACAACAATATTGTATAATGATTAATTGCCTTAGCAATTCTCACCAATAAAATGATCCAAGACAATTCCAAAAGACTCATGATGAAAAATGCTATATACCTCCAGAGAAAGAACTGATGGAATCTACTGAAGGCAAACCAAAGCAAATTCAATACAAATTGAAATTTTCACTTTTTTTTTCATGGGTTGTTGTTTTTAGGTTTTGGGGTTTTTTGCCTGTGTTTTCTTTTACATGATTAATATGGAAATTTGTTTTGTAAGACTGCACATGTATAACATATCAAATTGCTTGCTGTCTCAGGGAAGTGGGGAACAAAGAATACAGAACTCAAAATTTTTAAAAAATGAATGCTAAAAATTGTTTTTACATGTAATTGGGGGAAAATATTCACAAAAAAATTTTAAAAAGGAAGAAGTCAAATGGCTACTTTGGTTTAGGTGTAAGTTAGACTAGGTAGCCTCCATAGTCCCTTCTACCTCTAAGATGCACACTATGAAATACCAAGCTCCAAGCTAGATCCCAGACCTAGTGACATTTTTCAATTCAGTGCAACAAACATCTGATAAATAACTGCTCTGAGCAAGCAATGATGTTGGCTAATGAATCCACCAACATGAAATTCCTAAAAAATATCTCTCCTTCTCCTCTGTTCCTAGTGGTTCCTTATTTTGCCCCTAAGATAAAACACAAACTCCTGTTTGGTACTGAAACCTCCTCATCATCTGGCTTCAGGTTACTTCTCCAGGGTTTGTTCACAGCGCTCTCTCTCAATCTATATTCCAGCCAAACTGACTTTTCACTACCTCCATTCATGGCACTACAGTTCACATGACCATGCTTTGAAACAGACGTCCCTTCCTGCCTGGCACACACCCCTCCTCATCTCCATCTGGTGAAATCCCTAGCTCTCTTCAAGCTTTAGCTCATGTCATCTTTGAGAAGAAGTTTATGCTGATTCTTCCAACTGTTAATGCTATTCTCACTAGAAATTATTTCTATTTACTCTGATTCTATTTTTCACATTGCCTGTTAACCCAAACATGCTTTCTCCCTCTTCTCCTCCACCCCAGTCATAATAGGTAAGGTTCTTAGAGGTAGGGATTGTTTCTCCTTTATGCCTGTATCTAGTCTTCTATCTGGCACATAGCAGGCACTTAATTAATGTTAGTTTGCTTGCTTGATGAAAGAATGAAGGCACCAACTGTTAAGATGAAAGCAAAAGTTTCTTAGCAGTTCAGTTATGTATGTTTTCTTCTATTTTTCTTTTCTAATAAAGTTATTTTTCATGCACATTGCTTTATGAATTGTGTTAGGAAAGAAAAATCAGAACAAAAGGAAAAACTGTGGGAAAGAGAAAAAACAAAAACAAAAAAGAAGTGAACACAGTATGTGTTTTCTTCTATTTTTCAATGAAGAATTACAAACATGCCTCAGCCTAATACTAAATACAGTTTTGGCTGGCAAAAACACAGTGAGAAAGCTATTGCACTGTGATTGCTTCCTCATTGTTAGAAAGACGATGCTCTACAAACAATGAAAAGTATATATTACAATTATTCATTAATATTTTGTAATATTTCTAAGCAAATCACCATTCCTTCTCCACTTAACATTCACATACAGCACTGAAAGTAGGGCTCTTTACAATGCCTGACCTTGGGGAAGTTGATCAATGTCTTTGAACCTATGTTATCTCATCTGTAATAAGAGTTAGAGTAGGTAATCTTCATAGTCCTTTCTAGCTCTAAATTCTATGATCTTACAACCAAATGAAAGGAAATCTGCTTGAGGCAACATAAATTCCTAAACCCTACCTAATTATTCTCAAACTTACCACAGGCAAATCTCCCTCATCTTCCTCCTCTTCTTTTTCCATCTTAGTTGAAATATTTGCCCAGCTCACATCATCGTCCACAATCCTCATTCTAATGGAAAAAGTAGTGAGAAAAAGAAATATTTTCAAGGTGACAATCTACAACACCGTAAAAGATTCAGATAGATTTTTAGATAGAGAGAAATCAGAGGCGTGAGGCGAGAGAGAACAGCCTCGTTTAGTTTGTCCTTTCTCTACAAAGTCAATATCTATAAGATTGAAGAATTTAGAAAAAGTTAACTGTTACTTTGAAAAAAACTAGGAATAGGATGGAACAGAAATTTCCAACCACAACCAGTGAGCTGTCTCCCATCTCCAAGATTGACTGTCTGTCTTTCTCCCTCCTTCTCTCCCTCATCCCCTCCCTGTCCCTTCTCTCTCCTCTCTCCTTTTCTTTCTCGTTTCTTTCTCCCTCTCCTTTTTGTCCTTCTCTCTCACCTTCCCTTTCTTTTCCTCCATGTCTCTCTCTCCCTCCTTCTTTCTCTCTTTTCCTTCCTCTCTCCTTCCCTCTCTCTCTCTCCTTCACTCCCTTCCTCCCTGTCTCTATATCTCTCTTTTTTTCCAATCCTCAGACTCAGGGAGGTAATAGAAGCTTTTCTTGAAAAAGATACTCAAGTGGTTTCCCATTTTTTTTCTATAGACGACTTTATAGATGAGGAAACTGAGGCAAGCAGGATTACTTGCCCAGGGCCACACAGTTAGTGAGTGTCTGGGACCAGATACTTGGGAAGGTGAATCTCCTTGACTGCAGGGCTGGCACTGTCTTTCTTAAACTTCCTAAAACTATATCCCCTTCTTTCTGGCCCTGCTGCCACCCTGACTCAAGCCCACTTGGAGCTGCTGCCACAAGACTCCTCCAGACCAAGGCCATCCTCCATTTAGCTGTCAAAGTAGTCTTCCTAAAAGCGCTTGGTAGTGACTGGGAAAATCCCCTTTTCCTGTTTTAGCGTATGTTCTCCCCACATGAGATGGTAAGCTCCTCAAGGGCAGAGACTGTCCTTCTCCAGCTTGTCCTGCATTTGTCTTCTCTTTCCATAGCTGCGTGCCCATCTTCCATCATTAGATGAAACTAATGTCTCCTTTCATGTTATTACTTGTGTCCCCACACTCAGCACAGCACCAGGCACACTGCCGGGTCTTACTAAGCGCTCCCAGGAGCAGCAGGGAGGGAGGGTAAGGCAGGCGGAGGACATAGCCAGGAGGCTGGCCATCTATTCTGAAGGGAGGGAACGTCCAGCCTGCAGGCCCTATGGAAAAGGCCCCCAAAATCCAAGGTAACTACACTTTGCAAGCATCACGTGAGGAGCGAGTTAATAAAATATTTGACCAAATGGAGCAGGCTAATTTGGCCCGTGAATAATATTATAAATGTCCAAATGGTCCTTGGTGGGGAAAAGGTTCCTCTGCCCCGACCTAGACACCGCCTGGAGCCCTGGCCACTGTCTGGGCAGGAGCAGCTGCGACCAGGGCCCGGGTCTGAGGCAGCTCCAAGCGTCTGCCCACCCCCTACCTACAAACACACCAGGTATACACCCCCCCAGACAACAAAGCGTGCACACAACCACCAAGCACACACTTCTCCCCACTTACCTCATATGCCTCCCACGGCACAGTACATACAACCATTACACAACCACCACACACACAACCACAACCACAACCACACACATACACACACCAGACTACATAATGTGTACAACCACACACACATACACACACCAGACTACACAATGTGTACAACCACTACACAACCACACACACACATACACACACCACAGACTACACAATGTGTACAACCACTACACAACCACACACCAGACTACACAATGTGTACAACCACTACACAACCACACACACATACACACACCACAGACTACACAATGTGTACAACCACTACACAACCACACACACACACACACAGACTACACAATGTGTACAACCACTACACAACCACACACACACATACACACACCACAGACTACACAATGTGTACAACCACTACACAACCACACACACTACAGATTACACAATGTGTACAACCACTACACAACCACACACCAGACTACACAATGTGTACAACCACTACACAACCACACACACATACACACACCACAGACTACACAATGTGTACAACCACTACACAACCACACACTACAGATTACACAATGTGTACAACCACTACACGACCACACACACCAGACTACACAATGTGTACAACCACTACACAACCACACACACACCACAGACTACACAATGTGTACAACCACTACACGACCACACACACACATACACACACCACAGACTACACAATGTGTACAACCACTACACAACCACACACACACACACCCCCAGACTACAATGTGTACAACCACTACACAACCACACACATACACACACCAGACTACATAATGTGTACAACCACTACACAACCACACACACATACACACACCAGACTACACAATGTGTACAACCACTACACAACCACACACACACATACACACACCACAGACTACACAATGTGTACAACCACTACACAACCACACACCAGACTACACAATGCGTACAACCATTACACACACAACCCCACCACACATACACACACACACACACGACACAATACAGACAGCCATCACACACAGCCCCACCACACACGCCTCTCCCCACAATACGTATGACCATTACACCTAACTACACCACACCTCGCCACACACCACACACTCACACACACACACGCGCGCGTCCTCAGCTCACCCTTTGCCTCCGGCACCAGTCTGCTTCGGCCGTTTCTTCCGGCGCTTACGACTAGCCTCCGACCCCGCATCCGCAGCTGCCTCGGGCCCTGACAAGTAACGCTTCAGATACTCCGCTTTGGAGAGCGGCGGAGCAGCCGCCATGGCAGCGGAGGAAGCAGAAAAGAAGCGGAACCTGGCTACGGAATAGCGCGGGGGACAAATTTCCTGAAAGGCAAAAGTGCCCAAGTTCGCTTCCGGGGGGCGGGGCTAGGAAGCCCCGGGCCACTGAAAGCTCCAAAGCCCGAAGGGAACATCTGATTGGTGCCTGGCTGTGGGTGGGGCCCGGCCCGTGCTAGTCCTAGGGGGAGGAAAGCCCGGGAAGCCCAAGCCGAGCCTCCCTGCGAAGGGGAGGCGCGGGGTTTGATGGGGAGACTGGGAGGAACAGAGAAGGATAGCGGGGACAGTGGGAAGAGAGGTGAGGGACCTGACAACTGACACACGGGGAAATGAAGTCGACGGAAAAGGGCCCTGATTGGCTGAGAGTGAAGGGAGAAGGAAGTGTCTCCCGTGCAAACGTGTGTGGGATAAGTTAATTGGGAATGCCTCAAACAAACTTTTTCCCCTCTATTCAGTCTTTTTTTTTTAAACATTCTTCTAGTCCCAAATCCTGGCCCTCCAAGCCCCTCCCTCACCCAATAAGACAGCAACATCCATCCATTTTATGCGTGAGGTCATGCAAAACAATATTGCCAAAAAATAAATGGTAAAAGTATGCCTCAGTCTACACAACAGAGTTCATAAGTTCCCCCTCTCTAGAGGTGGCTAGTATTTTTCATCAGGATCGAAGGAGAAAATCTCAAAGGAAAGTTAGACGCGATGAGCCTGGGGTACCAGGGGATATCGAAGTATTGATGTCTTGTAGAGGGAACTGATCGAGATTTATATGAATAAGAGCTATTCCACAATGAACAGTCAAAGCACATGAACGGAAATCTAAACTATCATCACTAACAATTATTACAATGGCAATGTCCCAGATGGGTATCCCAAGGTAAAGAATTTGCAGGCTTGAATCCATCTCCTAGTCAAGGGGCTGTCTGGGACTAGACAACTGACTCAAATAAATCAGAGAGATTCCTCAAGGCAAAAGCAGAAAGGAATTTTATTACAATCTCACCAGAAAGAGCGTCTCCCTCCCCACAAGCAGTTAGGCCAGGAGAGGTAGGGCCCAGTTAACTGACAAGAACTATATGGGGGGAGGGGGTAAGGGAGGGAAGTAGGGCAGCTACGTAGGGCGATGGATAGAGCACCAGTCCTAACTAAAGTCTAGAGGATCCGAGTTCAAAGCTCACTTCAGATACTTAACACTTCACACTTCCTGACTCTGGGCAAGTCACTTAACCCCAGTTGCCTCAGCCAACACTTCCTATAGGCTGGATCTTTGCCCTAATTAGCCAGGACAAATGACCTCACATTTTAAGTCATAAATGAGGAAAAACTTTCAACCCAACCACATCTTTAGGCTTACTAAATTACCTTATATGGGAGTTTCAGTGCCAAGATGGCCCCCCGATTTAGTCTCAGAAAGAAAAAGTCCCACTCCTTGTAAACTACATGATTTCTGGAGAAAGAAACCTGGCCCTGGAGCACAGCTGACCCTCACTCACTCTTTAGAACACTTGTTCTTGTAAGACAGCTTTCACAATTCACTTTATTCCTGGCAAAGTTTATTAAAAGCGATGTGACGCCATTACTGAGCAGACTGAATTCTAAGCAAATTCAGTGAAGAGTACCAAGGAGATAGTTATACATCTTTCAATAGAGATATGTTAATTCTATAGCTCCAGGATAAGGCTAGAAAGTAATCTCCAAATGAATTAAGGATGGTTTCAGATAGATGGGCTCAGTTTCCTGAGGCAGATTCCACAGCCAGAAGACCAAGGACTCATTAGAACAGAAGCCCCAAAGTGAGGGGACCCCAAAATCATTTTATATCAAAGGTACCAATGGCAATTGTTGGAAGGACTGTGGGAAAGCCAGCACACTAAATGTGCCACTGGTGGAGCTGTGAATTAGTCAAGAGTCCTTCTGGAAAGCAATTTGGAACTATGCAATCAGTAGTCACGGAACTACACAAACCTTTTGACCCAGCAATGCCAATGTGGCTATACCACCAGGTGATGGTAGGCACCAAATGTTGGGGTACAGACATATAAAGAATTCACTGTGGTGAATTCTCTCTCGAATTATCACCTTGTTTCAAGTTGAGTTACCACTAGGATTCCAACAATTCACAATGGCCATTCTCTTTGGCAAAAGGTAGGTTTATTTAGGGAAGAGGTTACAAATAAAAGGTACAATAAACACCAGGAATGTAAATATGAAATAGAATTGGGAGACCACAAAAAGGGGTTTTAAAAACTTAGATGCAAAGGGCAAGTTTGCCATTCACCAGGAGAAAGATAATACTTTACGAGGTTGGGGCATGCCCTTCATTGACCCTAAGAGTTAGCTAGCTATAAGAAGGGGGGTTGAGAAGCAAAGTAGGGTTAGGAGAGACATGAGAAGGGGGTAAAGATATCATGGGGTAGGATGCCAGCAGCAGACTGGCCCAAAGGAGGGCAGTAATAAAGCCATGGGCCTGTGTGGGATAACTTATCAGAGCCATCTTCAGGTACAAAGAGAAAGCGTTTATTTAATCCTTGCAGGGAGAGGCCCAGACACACCTGGGAGCCATCCCAACTCCTGCCATGTGCTCCTGAACCCCTCCGTTTCTGCCTTGTCCAAGATTTAAAAAGCAGAGCCTTTTCATCAGATATACTAAAAGAACACAACCATTCTTGACCAATGGTGACCAATGTCTGCTTCCTGTGGTGACATCACTAAATTTCCTGCATCCCAGAGTTCAAGGCTGGGACTAGGGATCATGTGACTTCCTGAAACCCAAGGCTCAACTGGGCATAGGGATCATGTGACTTAAGCCTAGTCTCATAAACTTGAGAAAACTTCATCCAATACCTGTTCCATTCAGGCCATAAGTTGTTTTATAGGGAAAATTTAACCTCAGGGATTTAACTTGGACTGAATTACCACCACCAAACCAAACTGATCTTTATTATCAGAGCCTTCTTTTTGCCTGCCCCAGGGAATAATTTTTATCAATTCTTCAGTTTCTCTCTGCCCACCACACTCACCACTCTGGCTCTCATCAATACCATTACTAGGTCTTTACTCCAAAGAGTTCAAAGGAAAAGGTCAAATTATGATACAGAAATAGAATGGAATATTGTGCCTTAGAAATGATGAAAGGCATGGTTTCAGAGAAACTTCTGAAGACTCTGTGAACTCATGTAGAATAAAGTGAGTCAAACCTGGAGAACAATGTACATATTATGAAGAAAAGCCAGTTTGAAAGACTTAAAGAATGCTATTTAATGCAATGATCAATTCTGGAGGACTGATGATAAAAAGCTTGCTGCCCATTTCTTGCCAAAGATAATGAACTCAAGTTGCAGAAAAAGACATACTTTTTTGGACGTTATTAAAATGGGAACTTGTTTTAATTGATCATGCAATTTGTTAAAAAAAAAAATTTGTTTTCAGCTTCTGTTTTTTTTTTTCAATTTGGGGGAAATAGAGGAGTCAGGGATAAGGTAGCCCATTAAAAATACAGAAGAGTAGGAAAATCTGGGTGGGGGGAGGGGGGAAATCACAAACAAGACAGCTTTGAAAGTTACATATTCAATTTATTTTATTTTAAAAGTTATACATAATAGATATGCTGTTTCATTTACAAATCTCTTTCCTAATCTACTATGTGTATACAAATGCCCATTTTATTTGGTGCTTAAATTCATAATTTTCAAAATGATTTTTTAAAAATCAGCTGAATGGATATGACATGGCTGAAGTCCTGGAAGTGAACATGATTGCCATGTGAAGCATGGCAATGTGAAGCTAAGAAGAGAGCCAAAAATAGACCCTTGGGGGACACCTACAGTAAGGGGTAAAGGGCATCATCATCATCATCATCATCATAAGTAGCATTTATTTGGCTCTTTAAGATTTACAAAACTCTTTACAAATATTTTATCCTTACAGCAACTCTGGGAGACAGGTGCTATTATTGTTACCACTTTACATATGAGAAAACTGAGGCTGAGATTGACTTGTCCAGGGTACACAGCTAAGTATTTGAGTAGGATCTGAATTCAGCTCCAACAGCCACACCACCTAGTTCCCAAGATTATTAGCCAGTGGAAAAAGACCAACAACAACTTAGAGATGTAAGCTCTGAAACCAAGAATGGAGCATACAGAAAAAGTAACTAGTCAACAGTATAAATAGTGGCAAAACAGATCAAGGAGAATGGGGAATTCATCAAATATGTATTATGTCTTTACTGTTTTAGGCACTAGGGATGTGAGTTCAAAGAAATAACCCTTACTCACAATGAATTACATTCTAATGGGGGAAACAAGTACATATACAAATACTTATGTATGTATACATACAGCATATACAAATACTTATGTATGTATACATACAGCATAAATATAAAGTTACTAAGTACAAATACATACAAAATAGTAGAATTAAGGCACTTTGAGAAGGAAGACATTAGCAGTTAGAGGAATCGGGAAAAATTGCATTTGAAGATAAGTGCCTAAACAGGAGGATCTTAAAAGAAGAGAGACCATGGGGGATGACCAGGATCAAGGCATGGAAGAGTTTCAAGTCATGTGTAAGAAACAGAGTAGACAGTTTGATTTTTTCACAAAATATAGAAGGGGGGGGAGGGGAGGAGAGATATCTAATTGGGCTGTAAAAACAGTTAAGAGTCAAAAAATGAAAAATTTTTAAAAGCTGAACAGGGGAGTTTATATTTCTATCCTTAAGACACTAGGAAGACACTGAAGTTGGTTGAGTAGGGGAGTCATGGTCAACTCTATATTTAAGGAAAACTATTTAGGTAGCAGCATTAAGGGAATACTTGTAAGAAACAAAACAAGGAAGCCAATATAATAACTACAAGCAAAGTGATGAGGGCCTGGGCTAAGATAGTGGCTGTATGACTACAGAAAAGGAGTCAAATGCAAGATGTGAATATAGAAATGGCAAGTCTGGCAAATGACTGGAAATGTGAGATAAAAGAAAGGATTTCAAACCCAAGATTGAGGTTAAGTTTGCAAGAGAGAAAGTTTGTGATGAGAAAGACAATTCAATTTTAAACATGTTAAATTTAGGAAGTCTTTGCAACATCCAGTTTGAAATGTCTAACTGGTATAATTCAGTCATCAAGGACTAAAACTCTAAGGAGAGACAGAAAGTGGATATAGAAATCTAGGAGTTAATCTGCATAAAGACAAAAATGCAAAATGGAATTGCAAAAATTCCACATTGGTCATTTTTAGGAGGAAAAAAAAGCTTCATATGAAGATATTCAGTAGATTAAAGGTGGAAGACAAATTACAAAGCACTGAAGAGCAAGTAGATGGTGAACAATTAGAAACATGAGGCACAGGGATCTATTTCAAAAATGTGAAGAGTGATAGGGAGATGAAAAGAGTCAAAAGAAGGTTTTTCATTTGTCTAGGACCCATCTATAAAATGAGGGGATTCAGCTAGATAATCTGCATGACTAATTCAACTAAATCAGTTTAAATTTTTTAAATTTGGAAGTTTTAGTGAACTATAAAGTGCCATGTTCAACATGAATCAATTGTTAAATGGCAACTAAAAATTTTAATGCTTAGTCCATCAAGAACATACCACTTGGGACTAAGGAAGTGAGCATCCCACTATTCTACCTGGATCAAAACATATTCAGAATTCCCTATTCAGTTCTAGGAAAAATTTAGGGAGAACACTGATAAAACTACTGAGAGTTCAGAAAACTATAATGGTAAAGGGCTTCAAGATCATGTCATATAAAGAAATGGGACTATTTGGTCTCAAGAATGAGAGGCTCATAGACTTAAAAGCTACAAGGAACCTTGGGAAGAAAAAAATAAAACAGCAGTAAGGCCACATACCACATCACACCCCTCTATCAGCACAACTGTTCATTTATGAAAACTTGTAAATTTGATACTGAAAACTTTTTTCACTTGTGTCCAATGGAGATGTTTTTATAGTTTAACTTGTGTACAATGAATTACCAGGTTTTTAAAACCATTTTGTACTCTTTTACTCTCCTTATGGAAGTTGCAGGTGTGAAGGATGGTTGATTACTCATACTGGTTCATTGTAAGCTCACACCTAATTTAACTAAGCTGAAATTTGTTATTACCTATTATTGCTTATTACCGTTAATAAAACAGATCTTTTGTTGTGTAGTTTTATTTCTTAAAAAAGACTTTGATAGTATGTTAATTAAAAATGTATTCATTAATCTAAGAAAAAATTTTTGAATTATGAGTTTGAGTCCTATGATGGAGATTTGCAAGATGAAAGGAGAACTTTGCTCTGGATTGCAGAGAACTAGCAATAAAGTTCCAAAGTCCAGCTAGAGAATATACAGTAGAAGCAATTATACAAAACTTAAAGAGCACAAAATTATTTATCTCCTAGGGTGAAATGTTAATATTTAGATCCCTTCAGTGTCTAAATTTTCAAAATTTTTATTTGCATAATAATTTGCTGTGTACAGTAGATTAATGAAGACTACTTGCAGGGGCTAAAATTCTTGTTTTTTCCTGTCCATATGTAAAGTTAAAAGGAAAACTCTACAGGTATGTTTTAGTGATTTCACTTTCGTTCTGGGAGGTCCTCCTTCCTGGCTCATGATATTCTCAGACTCATACAGATGGTTATTATAGTTTCTTTGGCATGGAAAAATGTGCAGTTAAACTCCTCTCCCAAATATACATTCATTCCTGCATTGTAGTTTTTCTTATATGAAGCATTTTCTCCTATTTTCCAGAGGACTACATGCTAGAATAAGGATTGAGTTATTCTGTAGAGAGATTAATATCATGTCATTTAACAAAAACAATGGAAAAAAAAAAAAAAGCAGTAGGTTCTACTTTACTGATATCTTCAGGCAAAGAAGACTTGTTATCATAGACAAATCTTGTTAACTACAGTATGGTCACACTGCTTCCCTCTAAGGTCTTTTCCAACACATCTGTCAAAGTCTGTGACATGTTGGCAGGTAGAAAGAGTGGAGTTATTAGAGACCTAAAATGCACTGGGGAAAGGTGAGGAGAGCTAATACTTAGCTCAGGATACCTTGCCAAAAAGAAGTACTTAATAAATGCTTTGTGAAGTGAGTTAAAAATAGGTTCTACAGGAGGCATAAGAGAATGGAACAGACATTTGTTTTACCTTCATCTGCCCGTGGATTGGAAACATTCTTTCTCCTAATTTTAACTTCCATTACTACTACATTATTTGGGACTAGACAAACAAAGGTTCCATAAATGTCTGAAATATTTCATAAACTATAAGATACTTTATAAACTTAGCCACTTGCTTAGGATGAAGAACGATGTAACAGTAATAACATCATTCCTCTTCTAAGCAAGTGACCAAGTTTCTATTCAGAGCAGATTAACTAAAACACTCCAGAATTTGAGATAACTACTCTACCAACTCTGACTAAAGCCTAAACAATGAAAATGACAAAGAGGGTGAAAACCAAGACCACAGTTGTTTTAAAAGCATCAATTTTATTGGCAATTTTTTTTTCTGCCCAATACCAAGATGCTACTATCTCCACCCCCAACATGACTCCTCATTTTTGAAAACTAGAATTAATATCTATAGAATGCCAATTCTTGGTTGTGCCCCAACTCCTTCATTTCTCTAAATCTGACCCAGAAGCAGCTCCTTGGATCCCCATTCTTACAGAAAAAGGAAAAATAGGGAAGGAAAAAAAATGGTAGTTATTGGCCACAAAGTTCAATCCCAACTTTCTAAACAAACCAATAAAAACCTCCAAAATAAGGTCAGTAACACAACAGACGTGCATTTGCATCATGAATTGTTTTGAAAGTGTGTACACCTTCATGGACTCAGACCAGGTCTTCCCATCCAAGAGAAAGCTCCTGTTCTCCAGTCCCCGTCCCTCTGACCTATTACAATAGTAATAATAACCATGAGGCCACAGGCAGCTCTGGTGTCTGACCTGCCCCTTTGCCCACTGCTACCGCCGTGAAGCCAGTTCCATCTCATAGCCCTCTGTCTTCATGTCATTGAGCCCCAGTTCCTCATTCTGGTCAAATGTGCGTTTGTAGCGCTCCACCTTCATCTCTGGGTCCTCCTCAGGGGCATACACATTCTGACAGACAGAAAAGTCATCAGTGACTGGGCACTTCTTCTAACAGGCTCTTTTCCCCTCTACCTCCAAGCCCTCACCTCCCAGGAATTCAAGAGTTGCTGTGTAAGGAATCCATTTCCTAGGTTGAGTCTAACCAGAGATCAGCAGCCTCAGGGTAAAGATGGAATGGCATCATCCAGCCCCAAGTTTTAATATCAGGAAGTAGGTGAGGCTCAACTATGGCAACCTCCCAACTCCCTTCATTTTCTTTCCTCTCTACTGGCAAAACTTTTTCTGTTCACGTAGTAAGGTGTGAGATGAGAATAAAATTCAGACCATGCACAGGAATATCAGTAACCTTAAATTATTCTTTTCTCTTAGATCCTTGAATAGCAGAAATTACGTCCTCCTCAATCCTCACATACTCTACTGAGAGTGAATAAGATTAGCATGCCATCTGTGAAAGGCTGTTGATCAATGGACTACATCTTCCCTCCAAGGTCATAGGCAGATGGGAAAATGCCATACAAATCATTCTTTGTGCCTTGCTTACTCCAATATCGCCCAAATGAGTTCAATTCATTTTGAGAGCTAATTCTAAGAGGACAGCCCAAACTGCATTGCACTATTAGCCTCATCCTTTTATTTCTTGAAAAAGGCTTGTCATGTGCTGAACATAAAGAGTCTAATGCCAAAGCCAGGCAAAACATACCTGTAAGTAGCTGTTTCCTGCTGGATCATCCAGAATAAAATGAGCTTTCATTCTACCCTCTATAATCTAACAGCAGCAGAGAGGCAACAGCAACAAAAAAAGAAGAAATATAAGTATTAATTTTTTTCTCTTGTAGTTTCTGGAATCATTGTCACTGCTATAAATGAATAAGATGGATCTAATGCTGCTGAGGTAAGCCAGCATGTGACCCTTTACATTTCTCAACCCATCAAGATATGTAACAGAATGATCTTAATATGGCCCCTTACCTCATCCAGCTTCTGGTTAAATTCCTCCAACTTTTCTGTGCGATCAGGGTTGGAGCTGTCACCCAATGTGAAGGGGTTCCTGGTCACCTGTAATAGTAGAAATAGTAGTAAAAGGATGTTATTCTAGGCTAATAGTGCAATGAAGGTTGGGCTGTCCTCTCAAGCCCCCAAATTGTTCGGGAAGCAGTTTGGTTAGGACTGAGAGGATTGTCCAAAAAGTGACTCATTCTCTAACCATCCTATTCTTTTTTGTCCTGTTATACTAGATAAAAAAAGAGCTCATTTTAGAAGTCTGCAGAACTTGAATTATAAAAAATAATATCATTAAAAATCAGGAGAGGAGGCAATGGAGTAAAGAATGGAACAATGGGCCTCAAGTCAGGAGGGACTGGGCTCAAACTCTACCTCAGACACTTTCTGACTGTGTGACCTCAGCAAATCACTTAACCTCGGTTTCTCTCAGTTTAGTTATTTATAAAATAAGAGGGGGCCAGACTCAATATCATAATGGCTCAAATTGATTCTGGAGCAGCAAAGCTGACAAATGGTTGGGATAGGGGAGAATAAGGGGAATTTAACCAAAATACCAGCACCTTTGAAGGCAGTAGCAGCACCTCTGGGAGCTCTCAGCCCACAGATGCTAAAGGAGTCGGATTTTTCGGATCAGAAAAATACAAGGGATTCTTTGCTGGCATTGGACTCCATTGCCCAAACATCATTCTAAGTCAAAATTCTGAGCAAAGAGGTGTTTTAAGACATCAGCTCTTGCAGCCAGAAGGAAGCAAGGATACTAGTCACAATTCCAGAGCATAGAATGAGTGCTTGTGGTCACTCACAACAGAGTAGGAGCCCTTGATCAATTTCAAGGCAGATAGAAGCACTACTGTGATGCAAAAAAAATTGTGAAAATCAAAAGTGATAAAAGCACAAAAAATACTGATGAAAAGAATACTTTTTAAAAATATAATTAGCCAAATTATAAAGAAACACAAAAATCTACTGAAGAGAACTCTAAAAAGAACTGGCCAAATGGAAATAGTAGTACAAAAACTCACTGAAGAAAATAATTCCTTAAAAATTAGAATTGGGCAACTGGAAACTAATGACTGCATAAGACCAAAATTAAAAGAATGAAAAAAAAGAAAGAAAATGTAAAATATCTCATTGGAAAAACAACTGACCTATAAAAACAGATCAAGTTTTTTTTTCTTTTTCTTTTTTTTTTTTTCTGAAGCAACTGGGATTAAGTGACTTGCCTGGGATCACACAGCTAGGAAGTGTTAAGTGTCTGAGACCAGATTTGAATTCAGGTCCTCCTGACCTTCAAGGTTGGTGTTCTGTTTACTGCACAGCCTAGCTGCCCCCAAGGACAAATAACTTAAAAATGGTTAAGACTACCTGAAAGCTATGATCAAATCAAAGAGCCTAAATACAACATGTTTCAAAAAATTACAAAGGAAAACTGCCCTGATTATCCTAGAACCAAGGGGGAAAAAAAGAAATTGAAATAATCCACCAATTATCCTCTTGAAAAAGATCCTAAAATGAAAACTGTCAAGAATATTTTAGCCAAATTCCAGATCTCGTAGGCCAAAGAGAAAATACTACAAGCAGCCAGAAAGAAACAATTCAAATATCGTGAATTTAACCAGGATTTAGCAGCTTCCATTCTAAAGGATCAAAGAATTCAGAATATGGTATTCCACAAGGCAAAAGAGCTGGAACTACAACCAAGAATCATCTACGCAGCAAAACAAAATTATTATTTAATGAAATAGAGGACTTTCAAGTACTCCTGATGAAAATACAAGAGCTGAAATAGAAAAATTTGATTTTCAAATACAAGCCTCAAAAGAAGTAGAGAAAGGTAAATATGAAAAAAATCATAATTCAATAAGGTTAAACTGTTTATATAGGTATGCAGAAAGATGATACTTATACCCCCGACTTTGATTTGTATGACACAAAACAAATAAATTAATTTGGCAAGAATTGTTATTTTTAATTAATATTCACTTGACTTATCCATAAGCAATTGATATTTTCCCAATTATTTAGATATGACATTATTTTATGAAGTGTTTTATATTTGTGTTCACGTGGTTCCTGAAATGATACAAACTGAAATGAGCAGAACCAGAAGAACACAGTATATTAAAGTAGCACAAATATTATATGATTATCAATTGTGAATGACTTCTCAGCAATAAGGTTATCCAAGATAATTTCAAAGAACTTATTAATGAAAAATGCTATCAACCTCATGAGAAAGAACTGACAAGAATCTGAATGCAGAATGAGGTATACTTCTTTTACTTTATTTTTCTTGGATTCAGGGGGATTTTTTGGAGGCCCTGTGCTTTCTTTTGCAACATGACTAATATACATGACTTCACATGTATCATCTATGTCAAATTGCTTTCCTTCTCAATGTGTATGAAAGGGAAAAGAAGAGAATTTGGAACTCAAAAAAAATTTTTTTAAATATTTAACATGTTTTATATGTAATTCAGAAAAATAAAGATAACAAAAATTTAAAAAACAGAAAAAGATGCCAAATTTAAAAAAAAAAAAAAACTGACATAATGGAATGTGTGCCTGTAGGAATTTAGAGCAAAAGGAAACTAAAAACAATATACACAATAATGGCAAATAGCAATGAAAATGAAAAAAATGAAAAACCAACAAAGGTCTTGGAGAAAAGAATAAATATGTGCAAGAAGGCTCACACAGCAGAGATGTAGGGGGACTACTGGGACAGCGTATTATTTACATTTTCATAGAAAGCTTCTATATCAGATAACTTAATGTATAAATTTTAATTATTTTTCTTTATCACAAAGAAAGATTCAATTTGGATAAGGGAGGAGAATAACTGATATTAAGATGAATGTAAAAAAAGGAGAGTGTGAGTGTGTGTGTGTGTGTGTGTGTGTGTGTGTAGAAATATGTCTGATATTAAAACAAAAGCCATCAAGAAGGACATGTGTATAGGCCTAATCTCAAATTATGCTAAGAGCAAAGGAATTCCTGAATATCTCCAATGCTTCTCTCAGTACAAGTGCTGGGCTAAAGCCTATATGACTTACCAGATCACAAATATCTTTCAGCAGTCCTTCCAAGGTGGTAAACTTGCCTCCAAGAGCACCCATGCCTAGCTCAAATTCCAGTTCTGGTATTTCCACACTGCATGTCTCAGACTATAGGATGAGAGAAGAAATGGAATCTTAGACTAAGAACAGAGATAGAAAAGCCGAATATCTCTGGGTTGACCATGAAAACATTCTACAAATAACCTAGCAGCAACAATTTGAGGTCAATCTCAAAATATTCCAATTTCTTCCAATCCATGGCAAAGGTTACAGACCTAAATAAATAGTCTAGGGACATACAGAAGCAAATATACTCTCATAATTACAGTATCTACACCATCAGATTTTGCTAAAGAAGGGTAGAAAGGAAAGGCCTACAAATTATGTTTAAGGTTAAATGAATGGGCTTATAGATCACTTCTGCCCTCACCAGGCTCTTAAAATTCCTGCCCTCACCAGGCTCTTAAAATTCCTGCCCTCACCAGGCTCTTAAAATTCCTTTATTACCTACATAACCCTAAAGATAATATACTTTAAAAAAGTTCTTTCCTCTTCAAAAATAGGGAAAGAGGTTGCTCATACAACCCTAAGGAAAGGAAAATATTCCTGAAGCAGCTTCACTAGCAAGTAGATAAAAAGAAGACTCAATGTCATGATCAGGCCTACCTTCAGTATATCCCTGGTCATGTCTGAGGGATCCGTGATTTGAAGGGTGATCCTGGTGCCCAAGGGCTCTACTGCTCCACCTGACTTTACCTACACACCAAATTCAGTCAATAAAGAGAAGGGGTTTGCAAACCAGAATTGAAAGGGGGTACTTGTGAATCAAGGATTTTCCCCAAAAGAAGCCCATGTTAGAGAAAAGGTATGAACTAAATCCAATCCGTTCCTTTCAAAATTCCCAAGAACAGGAGAGACCAAGCATACACTAAGAGATAAACAGGGAAATTTTAATTAGAAATAGAGGCTGTTACACTGTACCAATTAAAACCAGGGGTGTTGAAAGAGTAGACCACATACACTCCCAAAAAGAGATATCACCTTTACCCTAAGAAAGAAGGATCAATCAAAGATATTAGGCTTTCAGACCTAACCAAGCAGCCTTGAATTCAGCTTGCTGTAACTATCCCCTTAAAGAACCACCCCCATCTCTGCTAAAGGTCTAGAAAAGAGAAACAATACAAATAGCACTTTCAGAAAATATTTATCTAGTCTTTCCCCTCCGAGGGCAGGGGGTCCAATTCAAAGCCTACCTCATTAGTCCGGTGCCCACAGTTCTCACAATTTGTCGCCATGATGATAACTTCTTTAAAGTGGGGGATTTCTGGAAAAGGGGGTTAAGGAAATATGCCTTCTATATAGTAAGATCATCCTCCAAAAGACTAATAGTAAAGACAAAGTCAATTGTCACATGCTGGGACAAGTTACTAAAGAAGTTAATTCACAGAGCAAGACTCTGGGCAGTTCTGATTGTCCAGAGTGTATTTCACATCAGGTCATAAGATATCAGAGAAGGAAAAAAAGCCAAGAGAAAGAGTCAATGACTCCATTTCCTTTCTGAACACAATGGCCAGGATCTGCAATACAACACATGCTTTTCCTCAGATACATCTTCTCTGGGCTCTAAGTGGGTTCTTCCATCTCCCACACAGAGGAACTCATGACTCCACAAAAGATACGCACTAATTTCATGTTGGTAGTGGCAGGAGCATTGCACTCGGGGCAATTTGTGCTGAATTGTAACACCTGGAATATGAAGTAAAAACAAAAAGTGAGTTTCCCAGGCAGAGGATACTCATAACAAAGACATTCCTGAACAAGCCAAATCACCTATATCATCCCAAGAAAGCCAGCAAAAGCCTAAGGAGATTCAGTCCAGCCCACTCATGATCCCATTCCTATGCACCATCCAATGGGGCTCAATTTGACTCACTTCATTCCTGAGATCTTCCACAGGGTCAGTGGACTTCTCTTCCGGCTCTTCAATCTGAAAAAGAAATGCAATTACATTTTATTAACATTTTATCCACTTAGAAAAAGGAAAAAAGATTCTATGTTTAACAGAGATGCTTTGGAACACTATTTGTGGTCTTATATTAACTTTAATCGTTCACCCTCCTCCCAACAAATCTTAGAAAATAAAATCAAATGCATACAACTTTTGAAATAGGACATGTAGAGGATAATTAGACAGTATTAATGAGTACAAGTATCCTAAACAATTCTTAGCTTAAGGTAGCTCACTATTCACCTTGAGCCCTAGCATGTCCCCCTGCTGAGGAGTCCTGATGTAGTGTGTGATCACCAGAGCATCATCTTTCCGAGGAGCATAAGGATTCTCCACAAAGCTGTTCCCTGAGGGATCATCAATGATCTATCATTTGGAAAATAAAGACAGTAAGTTCAAGAAAAAAATGTTTTAGACTCCACAATCCATCATTATAGAAAAAAAAGGGGGGGAACCCTTTTTTCCAGCCTCTCAAGGGTAAAATTAAGTATAGGATCCTAGTAGCTTCTGCTCAGGATAACAATATTACTCACAAAAGTGAATGGGGAATCCACTCGCTTCAGCTGCTTCAACTTGGCAATAAACTCATCAATTTTCTCAGCCATGGTTTCTCCTTTTGCCTATAATGAATATAGAGAAGAGACTCTGTTGTCTCAGTACCTAGCTCCATGAGGTACACATTTTAGGTAAGAACCTTTCAAAAGAGTAGCCCAACAAAAGAAAAACATTTAGCAAAACTGCTAAAAAATAGTAAGAGAAAGCCTAGAGATTAAAATTTAAATTCAAGCCAAGTACTGACTTTAAAGGGTCTTGCTCTACTAATCAAATCAATTCAGCAAATATTAGATATCAATTCTACAAAGACAAAAATAAATTTCTAGTTTCAAAAAACTTACATTCTATTCTGTATATAACTTGTATGCAGAGAAGATATAAATCAATAGGGGGGGGGAGGTAGAAGGAAAGGTAAATCAAGGGTTTCTCAGAGGAAGTAGTATTTAAGCTTCACTGAATGAGTTTCAATTCCAACACTGAATCAGGATTGTTTTTATGAACAGGACACTAAATATCACAGAGCTGTGACTGACACATAAGAGCTAGTCCTCAAGTTTACTGAAATCTGATACTCCACAGCTTACCCTTCGGGCTGGTTGATCCTGTTCCAAACCAGAGATGGCACGACTAATTAATCCTTCAACAGTGGTCAGAGCTGATGAAAAGCATCAAAGGAGGAAATGTCAGTCATCTTGGATCTCATCGCCTACCTAAACATTCATTCACCAACAAATTTCAATGCAAACACAGAAAGAACTGACAATATACGAAGAAAAATTTGATGTATATGTCCTTTGTTTGGGATAGTCCCATGCACTCAGACTTACCTCCTTTTTGGCTGAAAGCAGGAATCTCAAAGTCTAACTCTGGGATCCTTGCTGTGGCACAATCTGTTTTTACCACCTCTCGGTTCATGTCCTGAGCAGAAAGATAAGGTCACAGATCGTAACTAACAGCAACATTGCCTCTTCCCCCAGACCCAAAGATAGGGAGCTAAACCTTGATTCCTACAGTTTTCATTTCAGTTAATATAACTTATAGCTTCAGAAGTCAAGAGAATTTAGCAGAGAATGGAATGATTTAATACAGTGGGCACTTAGCTGTTGAGATGTTGGTATAGGCAGGGTATGCCGTCAAGGGCCTTTCTAGAATGCTCAACATGAACTCCTGCCCTCCCCTCCCATCTTACCTCAGGAACCCTGACAGACAAGGTATAGCGCACACCCTGTTCCTGGATCCTGCCTGCAGACTGAATCTCTGTGTTGGACCAGCCACAATGTTCACAGGAGAAAGAGCTCACGATGATCTCTTTGAAGAAGGGAATCTTGGTAAGGAGAAGACGAGTCATTCCCTAGATGGATCAGACCCCAGACAAAAAACAATGAGGCTCCTTCCCAAAATTTCCTATCCCTCATATCTCCAGACTGGACCCCCAGGAGGCAGTCCTCAGGATCATTTCCCACCTCACTCCCCAATGTCTTCTAAAATACCTAGTTTCTTCTCCATCTTAAAAACAAGCATTTAAACCCTACCATTCCCTTGAGCCATGCAAAAGTCATAGGGGGAAAATAAACGTCTCCGATCAATTCTACCCATCTGTCTCTTTTCAACCCCTTGCAATCTGGCTTGTGACTCCAAAAGTCTGAAACTTCTCTCCAAAATCCCTTTTTCTGCTAAATCGAATGGTTTCTTCTTATTGCTCATGCATCCTGAACTGTCTGCAATATCTGAACTTATTAACAACCACATCTTCTATAGACTCTCCCCTGCTTGTCCAGCCTGTCCTTTTCAGATTCTCTGCCCCTAACTTGGCAGGACACTAATCTCTGACCCGTTTCCACACCTATAAAATGAAAAGGGGGGGAATGTAAGAATGGGTCTCCAAACTTCTATCCTGGGCCCCCTTCACTCACTGAACATTCCTCCTCAGTCATCTAACGGCTCTCACGGATTTAACTACAGCCCCACTGCAGATGACTCCCACTACATGTTTTCAGCCCTCATCTCTCTCCTCAACTCCAGTCCAGAATCTCCACCTCGATGCCTCAAAACTGATTGCCAGACGCCGTATGTTAAAAGCCAAACCCCTTCTCTTTCCCAATAAACCCACTCCTCCAGTTTGGGAGTTATCTTTCATCCTCAAGTCTTTTCTCTCACCACACACATTCCTCCCGTCTAGTTGTGTTACTCTTCTCCATTCCGTCTCCACAGCACTTCACATCCTTCCCTTTCCCCCCCCCACACTACAAATCCTAGTTGTTCGGTCTCCAGACTGGTAAAAATGTCCTCTGAATTGGCCTTCATGTCTAAGTCTCATCTCTCCAGTCCACACTCCGGACGACATATCACTTCCCAAGAAGCTCCAATACTCTACAATCTAAACTAGGGTTCCCAGTTATCTCCCCCCGCCCCCAAGAAAAGTACCTAGGATTTTATTGCGGATAGATTTCAGGGGGGTACATGAAGCGGAATGGGAAGAAAGCCTCCAATGCGAAATTAAGCATTTCCTTCAATTATGACAGCAAGCAACACAACATTCTAGTATGGCCAGTGCCTGTCACCAATAAAAGTCACAAATATTTCCGTATCGCATTACGTTGTCTCAGATCCCAAAACAATGGTTAAGCCAGTAACTACTTCAAAATTACCGGTTATTACAAACTATTATATTGGCTGAAGTCTTCCTGTTCCCAAACTGTTTCCTTTGCGCTCCCACATATTTTAGGTTGGTGTTTAGGACCTTTATTCTGAAAGAAAACCTCACACAAAACGTCAAAAACCTTTTACTCTGCAATAAAATGCAGATTCCTCTGTTAGCCATTTTGAGGGTCGGGACCCTCTTTCCAGAATGATAATCCGTCATTCTGCCTCAAACGCAGTTCTCGCCAGGCAAACTCGTCACCCCCGAGTCTTTTTTTTTTTTTTTAATAGCCTTTTATTACAGGTTATATGCATGTGTAACTTTACAGCATTAACAATTGCCAAACCTCTTGTTCCAATTTTTCACCTTTTACCCCCCCCACCCCCTCCCCCAGATGGCAGGATGACCAGTAGATGTTAAATACATTAAAATATAACTTAGATACACAATAAGTAGACATGACCAAACCGTTATTTTGCTGTACAAAAAGAACCCCCCCCCGAGTCTTAATCCCCCCCCCCCCCCCCCCGAGCGCCGCTTCCGGAAGGAAGAGCCCGTTCCAGACGCCCCTGATGGGGGCGTCCCCTCCCCCACGAAAGCTTTCCAACTTGGCTGACAGAATCCGGCGTTCACTCGCGAAGGTTTGGTTTCCTCAGCTGTCACCGCACGTGGCGCACGCAGCAAGCGCTTAATAAATGCACCCACGGCTGCTCCCTCCTACCAACACCAGGCCCACGAGGGCAGTCCCGGCGCGCGCGAGGGAGCCCGGCCCCGGGCCCCCGGCCGCCCCCAGACCCCGGCCTTACGTTGCCATAACAATTCATGCACAGGGACTCGATCTCGGTAGGCTGCTGCTCCTCGTCCTCAGCGCTGATGGGATGGAACAGATTCCCGGACGTGAGGGCGGGGCCCCCGGGAGGCCCGGAGGTGGCGGCTGTTGCGGACCCCGGCCCGACCCCGGCCGTGACACCGGGATCCAGCGCCCGGAGAGCCGACATCGCCACCACGTTCGTCCCGGCCGCCTCCGCTTCCGGCTTCCGCTCCGTAGGCGCGGCCACACCTCCCTTTCACAGAAACTTCCGGCGTGTGAAGCTTTTCGCCCCGTCTTAAAGGGCCCGCTGGAATATAAGCGCTTTGGGAGAGGCGGGAGAAAATACGCATTTCCGCCGGAAGTGCCTGAGAAAATGCAGACATCTGCCGGAAGTGCCGTAAAGAGACGGTAGGGAAAGAAGGGAGGTGGCTAATGGCAGCTCCGCCCAGGCGCGTCGCGATCTCGGCATTTCCCCTCCCACCCAGCTTTCCCCGGGTTCTATTGGACTGTGCCGGCCCACCACCCCTTCCGAGTGAAAGTGAGAGTCCTCCTTCCCTCCCGATTTCCCAGAGGCTGCCCTTGCCCCGGAGCCCCGGCGGGGGGCGCCCGAGCGAGAACCAGCCTCGTCATCTCCCGTCCTCAGCAGCGCCCTAGTCAGTGACGTTTGTCTCTGTTCTAGAAGCTAAAGCGGCGCTTCCCTTTCAGGGATCGTCCCCTCCTCCTCTGGCCTTCTCTTGCCCATCCTTTGGAAACGAACCGACCCGACCTCTCTCCCTTCCAGCCAGAGCCGCGCGCTTCCTGGGCTTCTCAAACCGCGGCTCCGGCCTTAGCTTCCGGTCGGATGTCG
Source organism: Sarcophilus harrisii (assembly GCF_902635505.1). Taxonomy (NCBI): domain Eukaryota; kingdom Metazoa; phylum Chordata; class Mammalia; order Dasyuromorphia; family Dasyuridae; genus Sarcophilus; species Sarcophilus harrisii. Next base: position 494,597,088 of record NC_045428.1, read on the forward strand.
CCGAAGCGCGCCCGGCTCTGAGACTCGGCCGAGGGCAAAGCCTCCAACTCGGCCCGGGGGGGGGCGCCCGAGGGAAACGAGCTTCGTTCCGCCACCGGGGAGGGGCTGCTTCCGTCCGAGCTAAAGACCTCCGACCCTAGTCAATTAAAGAAGCTCACCCGGTTCTCCTCAGGTTCCAGCCCAAGCCCCGCTTGTAGGGGAGCCCGCGTGGGACTCCTCCCGCAGCCCCCGCCGCCGGCAGCCAGAGCGCCTATTGTGAAAGAGCCGACCCAAAATCCTCTCTGCCGGGGTCCCGAACGTGCCGGGCTGTGCCCGCTGCAGTAATGCTCTCAGCCAGGGCTCGCTCTCTTTGCCCTCGCCTATTTCCCTAACGACACTTTTCCGACCTTGCTTCCCGATCCCTGCAATAATCCTTTTTTTTATCAAACCGAGGTTTTCGGGTTTGTTAGTTCCTTTGCAGGGAATCTCTGCGCCGCCAGAAGGAAGTTCCCAGACTCCCCACCCTTGCGCCGAATCCGGGGTGCAGGGGAGCCAAACCGCTCCATTTGGTTCCCAGTGGCAGCCCAAGCCTGGCTCTAGACCTTATCATTTGACTCCCTGACCACCAGAAACCCTAATCTCGTTTTGTTTCCCTAAATCTAGACCTCATCATTTGGTTCCCCACTAAAGGGAACCCCCAAACCTAAACCTCGTCATGTTTTTGGTTCCCTGACCGAACGGAACCCCAAAAACTAGACATCATTGACCACCGAACGGAACCCCAAAAACTAGACATCATTGACCACCGAACGGAACCCCAAAAACTAGACATCATTGACCACCGAACGGAACCCCAAAAACTAGACATCATTGACCACCGAACCGAACCCCAAAAACTAGACATCATTGACCACCGAACCGAACCCCAAAAACTAGACATCATTGACCACCGAACCGAACCCCAAAAACTAGACATCATTGACCACTGAACCGAACCCCAAAAACTCTGGACGAGGTTTAAAAAAAGCCTTTCTTGTTGCCTCTTCTGTAGCTTGTAGAATTCCTTTATGGGGATTCCTGTGGTCCATCTCTCCCTAGACTTGTTTTCTCTTCTATAGCTAGTCTCTGACAAATTCTCTCCGGCTTAGGGAGCGTTCCTTGTTCTTGAAGGAGATGAGGGGAGATCTTTCAAGGCAGTTGTGAAACTCGAGTAAGGCTTCATCTACTTCAGAGTTGGAGTAGGCCTGAAGGACTCTGAGCATCAAGTCAAGGGCATCCTTACGTCCCCTCCCCGCTATTCCCTAAAGGCATCCTTAAGTCCCCTTGTTATCCTCCTATGACATCAGTGTCTTTCTGTTTAGGTCAAATATGGGCAACTATGTACTTATTGGGCAAGTTCAATTTCTTGGGTACTTCCCGCGTTTAAACTGTAAGATCCTCAGCCAATGAGGACGAGGGTCAGTGGTGGGAGGGGGTATTTGCATTAGGGACAAAAAGTGTTGACCCTGCCCCCTAAGGTGCTTCCTCCCTTTGATTGTCTGCTGCATGGGTGGGACGCTGGATTCTCGCAAGATCGTACTATAAACTTTCCCTTGTTTCTAGATCTCTCTCCGACTTTTTTATTAAATGCTGTCTGAACCACACACTCTCCTTCTCTAGAGAAGGATGAGGTGCTACAGTATTGGAGACAATCTGTCTAGAGTCAGTGGAGAAGCTATTGAATTGAGAACACTAAAGCTTTTTTTCCTAGAAAGTCAAGGACTTCAGTCTTTCTAGTGAAGTCTGATTTCCCAACTGGGTGACCAATCACGAGCTTTTTTTCTGGCTCAGGTAAGCCACCACCCCACCCTTTTTATAGCAGGGAGGGACAGCTGGGCTCTCCGGAGCAAGGCCTAACTCAATAGAGTTTTTGCCTGGGGGATGCTCATGGCCTAAAACTCCTGCGAACTGACAAAAATTAAAATTTTTGTCATATCTTTCTCTCTCTTAGGGATGCCTATAGAGAATGAAAAAACTATACAATTGGAAAGCTTGGGGCCTGTTCTCTCAGCTTTAGGCTGCCTCTTAAAAAAAGCAGAGACTTTCTTGGCTTGAGAAAAACCTCAACATTTGAACACTGATTAGATTAGCTGAAAGAGATGCAATCTCCCACCAACTCTGGAGTCAAAGGAGCCTTCTAAGAAGCCTTTTTTGCATCTCAGTGCACTCTTAAAGCGCCTTCTTTTTTTCTTTCAAATCCTGGGACTGATACTGACTTCAGCCTTTAGGCAGAAGCAGCTGGTCGAGACACACCCGGTGGAAGTGTCTCTTTCAAAGCTGAAAAACTCTCCCAGCCTAAGAAGAAACCTGGGGACCCCCCCCCAACTTTTTCAGGGGTCAAGGCCAATATACTAAGGCCCAAACTGGAGGAGCCAATTTTCAGCCCTCGATGTTTCTTCCAGTCTGCTGTTACAAACAGCTATTGGGGTTTTTTTTAACTCTCACCTGAACTAAAACGGGAGACTCCCAGCTCTTTTCTTCTCAGGGCAACTTCTGCCTCCTGGGAAAGACACTCATAGCAGAGGTGCCTTTTTAATGCAAATCCCTCCCAGACCTAGGCCGGGAACCCCAGAGGTTCATGCTCTAGGTGTCACGGAAACTGTCTGAGGAGACCCCAGTCCCTGTCCCAAGTTCAAGTAGGAGGAGCACTGGAGAACTGCCTTTCCACCATGACAGCAAACACCACAGGGGTCAAACTGCTCCCCTCCTCTTCGCCCGCCCCCGACAGCGTCCTGCTCTCTGGTAGGAATTTGGGGTTTGGCCCAGTTCCCCCTTGCTTTGCTCCACCAGGACATCCCAAATACCTCAAAGTCGGTAAACTGGGTGGGTAGGACTGCTACTTTGCTCTTGCTCTGGTCTTCTGATCTCTCCCATCTTTCCCCCATAAGAGTGGGGATAGCAGGGGGGCCTCAGGATATGTCTTGAGATCTCCCCTCTGCCTAAGCCATCTTGGTGATTTTATAGTGAGATTGAGGAGCCAACTCTCTTAAACCCCCAAAAGGAAAAAAGCCAATGGACATCAATGGCTTATTGGAAACCTAATAGATATCAAGGCCTCCACCTATCCTGACTCTCTGAGTTCATCACATCCTTAATCCCTGCCATCCTGACCCCACCCCAGGAGAAATTAGCTCTCCTGGAAATTGGAGTGAAAGGCCTAAACTCTAAACTACTTAAAACTTTTACTATAGACAAAGAGCTTTTTTGCTCCTAGCATTTTCTCTTCTACTTTTCTTTGATATTCAGTATTGTTAGATGGGCCATCAGCATTCTTAAAGGCAGCCCACAGATGGGACCTTTTCCTGCAAAAGGCCCCATTCCTAAAGGTCCTCATTTCCACCTTGGACAACACCCCACTTTTAATCTGCTCCTGAGATCTGTTTTCTCTAAGCTTCAAGCTTTGGATTTTCAACTGCCCTTCAGTCAGGAGAATGTGGGACGACTGACTGGGGCAAACACCCCTTAGATGCCCTGCTGACATTTTCAGACCCCACATCTCACCCCTCACCTCCTGGCTTGAACTTCCTAAAATCTCTACAACCCTTGCCAACTCAAAGCAGTTACATGAAAAAGAGATCTTCGCCCCTTTATCCCAAATGCATTTGGAGGTGACTGCTTGGGGGGGGGGCGGGGGGGAATGAAGAAGGGACCCCGAAAGTCCAAAAATTCTTGAAGGAGAAAATCTTAAACTCTGCCTCAATGAGAGACCCCTCCAAGGGAAACAAGACAAACAGTTTCATTCTGTTATCTAAGTGGGTTTGGTTCAGTCCTGAGCTAAAAGAATTCCAACCCTAAGAAATTCATTCAATTCTATTCAAATTCCAGTTCAAGCTGAAACCCAGCTAGTAGAGGAGCCCACTTGGGACTCCACCCACTAGCCCCCTTCAGCTTGTAGCCAAAGCTCCTATTATAAAAGAGCCAACCTAAAATCCTCTCTTTGCAGAGGTTCTAAACATGCCATGCTATGCCAAAGAAGCCTCTGCCCACTAAAATAATATTCTTTTCCAGTGCTACCCTCTTTTTATCCTCACCTATTTCCCTAATGAGATGTCTCTCTGTCAGGATTTCTAATCTTACTTCCCAATCCCTATAATAAACCTCTTTTATCAATCTAGGTTTTCAGGTTTGTAAATTTCTTTACAGAGAATTCCTGCACCACCAGAAGGGGGTTCCCCAAAACTCCCTACTCTTGCACCAAATCCCAAGGGGTACAGAGAAGCCAAACCTCTCCATTTGATTCCCTGAACCTGCCATTAGACCTTATCATTTGACTCTCTGACCACCAGAAAACCCTAATCTCATTTTGGTTCCCTAAATCTAGACCTTATCATTTGGTTCCCTACTAAAGGGAACCCCAAAACCTAAACCTCATCACCTGTACTCACTCATAACCACACTTTCAAAAGGCAGCAGTGATCTCTCAGTTTGACAGGTTTTTTTTTCCTCAGGCTACATTCTCTTTTGGCCCTTTTTATGATGAAGATGCTGCTGCTATACATCATAGCCAAAATTGCTTTGACATTTCGATGTTTCTAACGCATTTTATATACAATTCCCTTTTTAGAGATGAGGGAACAGGCTCAGAGAGCTTGTGAGTTGTCCATGGTCACACTGTTTGTGATAAGTGTTTGGAATGGGATATATCCTTAGTTCTCTTCTGACTAAATGGCAAGATTCTCTTCTCCCTTGCCTTAGTTTCAGGCACTCAGTCTCGTTTGTTAGTTCATTATTTTCCCCCTATCTCCAAAGACTATCCTAGACATTCTTTATACTCTGCCCCTTGGTCATCTCATCTAATAAGATTAATTATGGCCACTATGTGCTTGACCCTCCTTTTAAGATAACCTTATATCTGGTAGTCCAGCCCTTATTTCTTTCCTAAATTCCCATTCTTCATTGTCATCTGCTTGTTGGACATCTCCATCTGAATGTCCTGGTATCACCTCCAAGCACAACTTTTTTTAACTGAAATTATCTGTTCTTAAGTCAGCTTCTGCTGTCATCTTTGCTATTTCTGTTGATGGCACTCCATTCTCCCTCCACCCCTACTCCCAGTCACCTACACTCCTTTTTCAGTTAGCTTTGACTCTCACTTCTCCCACTCTGCTCCTGGCTCCTGAGAAGTCAAAGGGTTTGTTAAATCCTATTAGCATAATTTCTCTTGAATCTCTCCTTTTCCGTTTTTACTGCTACAACCCCCAATTCAGGCCAAAAGCCTCTTATACAATTGAAGCAGGCTCCTCCCTAGTCCCTCTGCCTCCAGTTTCTTTCATCTTTTGATCCATCCTTCACATAACTTCCAAAATAATCTTCCCAAGGTACATCCTCTGACTCAGAAGCCTTCACTTTCTCTCCTGTGCAGCATTGTACAGTAGAAGAGGTGGGTTTGAAGTCCTAGGATCTGGGTTCAAATTTTGCTTTCTTTGGTCCAGTCTCTTTACCTCTCTTGACCTGTTACCCCATCTGTAAAATGAGGGGATGAAACTGGATAATCTTCAAGGCACCTAGATGTCCAAGGTGGTAGAGTGGATAGAAGGCAGGGCCTGGAGTCAGGAAGACCTGAGTTCAGTCATAACTTCAGATGTCTACTAGTTGTATGACCCTAGACAAGTCACATAACCTCCGTCTCCCTCAGTTTCCTCAACTGTAAAATGAAGATAATAACAGCACTCTCTTCTCAGGTTGTTGAAAGGATCAAGTGAGAAAATATTGCACACAGTAGATCTAGAAGGGCAGCTAGATGGTATAGTGGATAGAGCACCTGTGTTCAAATATGGCCTCAGGCTTTAACACTTCCTAGCTGTGTTTCCCTGGGCAAGTCATTTAATCCCAAATGCCTTGCAAAAATAATATCAAAATAATAAATGCTATTTAAATGTCTGTCTCCCTTCTCCCTCTTCCCCTGCTTTTTCTAGCCTCGAGTCCATTAGCCCAATAATTGACCAAGTCCTTAAAGACTTGCAAAATGCTTACATATATTGTCTCATCAACAAGGTATTTAGGGCCCCTCATAATCTGATTTCAACCTATCTCTCCTATCTTGTTCTGTATTTCTCTTTCTCAGGTACTGTGTTTGAGCTAACCTGGACTAACAGCTGTTTCCCAAACTCAATGTGCCACCTACCACCCTCATCCCACCATGGGTATTTTTAGAGATAGTCTAGAGGAGTTCTTTAGAAATTTGTCCTTGACCATGTATTACTCATCATTCATGACATTTTCCTTAATTATGCATATTACCCAAGATTCTGCCTTAGACCTTCTCTTCCCCTCAATATACTTTCACTCTTGGTAACTTCATTAACTACCATGGATTAATTTGGATTAACATGGGGTTTAATTACTTTCCCCATTCTTAGAATCACACTTTCCTTATCTCTTCATTTCACAATACTTGTATTCCTTCAAAGTTCAGTTTGGATGCTACCTCCTCCATGAAGCCTTTCCTGATTCCCCCAGCCAAAAAAATGTGTTGTTTACTTTCTTAAATTTTCTTTATACCCTTTGGTTCTCCCCTTTGTTCCCATCACAATAAGTACAAGTTTTACACTCAACTGTATACATTTGTCATGTGCCATAATCAATTGAACAAGCATTGTTAAATAAATGATACATCCTAAGTACTTTGAACAGAAGACTGTTAGGTCTTTAAAGATAGGAACTATCAAATGTTACTTTCTATTCCTAATACCCAATATATCTTATACATATTTAACAGATGTCCTTCATTCTCCTTGCTCTTTCACTCAATTTCTTTCAACAAAGAGATTTGTTATAGGAGTTTTTATCAGGGTAAATGGGATGCTAACAGACAAAATGAAGAGAAGGCAGACGTTCTTTACTTTTTCTGTGACTAGTAACCCTGTCCTATTAAGGATGATCCTTGACCTGGGAAAGATTGATCACAAATAATTAACAGGGATTTGATATCTAAGATAACTGAGGAGATAATAAGAGACAAACTAGCTGCCCTCTGTGATCTTGAGCCAACAAATCAGAACTTTGGTCCCAGGCAGATATAAGTAAAAAGCTCCTGTAAATGATTTTTTAAACAATCCTAGGAAACAATAGAGTGCTGTAGGAACAGCACAGGTAAAGAGGAGGTTTTCTCAATTTTCAAAAAAGGGAAGAAGTCAAACTATAGCTACCTAAATTTAGCTTCCATTTTTGGCAAAATTCTAAAAAAAACTTAGTAAAGAGATAGTTTATGAGCTTACCACATAAAGTTAGGTAAATGTTGATTGACTGGAAGACTACATGGTATTATTAAGAAAAGGCCATGCCAATTTCCTTTCTTGACATGGTTACTAAATAGAATAGAGGGATTCTTTGGAGCTAGGGTAATTGAAGTTTAGCAAAATCTTAAAGTCACACATTATCCTTGTGGAAAGCATTGGAGATACATTATAAGATAGAAAAAGACAATGGATTTTATTTTAAAGGACCTGTGTTCAAATTCTACCTCTGCTACTTTAACCCTTGTGTAACCTTAAGCAAGTCTTAAGTCAATTTCTCTGACCTATTTATCTTTTCTAAGGGAATTGTACTAAATAGTGTCTAACACCCCTTCCAGATCCAAAAATCTCCAGCTTCCAGATCTCTGTGATCCTATGGAGAGATACAAACCATAGTTAAGATGGACTCAGAAGTGGTTAAATGACTCAAACTCATCATTATGTGTACCTTTAGTGCTAGTCTTTAGTAGAGCACTTCCAGAATTCGTCCTTGGCTCTCTGCTGCACATCATTCATGTCAGATCCTCTCACTGTGGGCATATTCCTCAAGGTTCTATCCAGGATCTTCTCTTCTCCTTTATACTCTCACTTATATTAAGCCCATCTCTCCCCTGAGCTTCATTCCTGCCTCACCAATTGTTTATTGGGTATTTCAAATAAGACATCTCAAAGATATCTCAAATTCAAGTTATCTAAAACCAAACTCATTAACTTTCTCTCAATAACTTCCCCTTTTCCAAACGTTACTATTTCTGTCAATGGGACCACCATCCTTCCAGTGTCTCTGATTTGTAATCTTGACATGATCTTAAGCTTCTCACTCTCCCTTATCCTAGGTATCAAATAAGTTGTTAAATCATTCATTTCTGTTTCCACAATATCTCTTGCCTCTAACCCCATTTTTTTCTTCCATAGCTACCACCTTAGTTCAGGTGCTCATTTCCTCTCTCCTTATTACAACAGCTCCTTATTACAAAGACATTCCCTATCCGGAGTGTCTTTACACGCCTGTCCATCCTAAACAATGCCACAAAAAGAATTTTTCTTATGGACCCACCTGACCATGACTGGTTAATTAATTCCAGTGTGTTGGAATCCTAGTGTCAACTCAACTTGAAACAAGGTGAAAACTCAAGGGTGATGTCAGAATCCTGGTGTTAACTCAATAGAATTGATACAGTGCTTATTGGTTCACACCTTAGAGCAAATCCTTACAAGGTGATAAGTTGCTAATACTAATAATAAACAATGCTTGTGTTCATACCTTTAGAGAGCTCATAAGTATCTAAGTACTCAATGGAGTTCACACTTTGGGAGATTCAGGGTTTAGAAAGAGATATCTGAATTTACACTTCCCTTAGGGCCAGAGAGCATGCTGGGAGATATCCTACAATCCCACTGTCGGAGAAGTAGCATAAATACAGCTGCAGTAAACTACTCGAAAGGGTTCTCTTGTGAACATTGACTGGGGTCGGAGCGGAGCACTCTGGAAGAAAGCCTACAAGCCCTTTCTTCGAGGCATGAGAGATTCATCATTATCTTCCAACTTGGTGCTGGCTGGAGGCTGAAGAAAGCAGAGGCAGAAGCCAAGGACAAAGCTGCAAGATCTCTTGGAACCAAGCAGAGAGATAGGCCTCAAATAACCGGGCAATTTTGGAAGGAGAAATAAATGTTTTGCATTTTTACCAGCTGGCTGCATTTTGGAATAATTATTGATTGTAACTGAAACTAAGGCTGCCTCCAGAAAACCTTCACACCAGTGACTTCCCACTACCTCTAGATATGATTAGTGTCAAGCTCAAAATGTAAATAGATCCCTTTAGGCTGCATATTGATGTTTTCTGGTGAGTCATTTCAGTTATGTCCAATTCTTTGTGACCCATTTGGGTTTTCTTGGCAAAAATACTGGAATGATTTGCCACTTCTTTTCACCAACTCATTTTACAGATGAGGAAATTGAGGGTTAAGTATTCCCCAACTGCTAGGACTTTCCCTCCCAAATACTACTTTATATTATATTTATATTATTTTTTTACTTTACATTTGTGGTTTTACACATACACTCACACACACACACACACACACACACACACACACACCTTACATATATAAAATATGTGTCTAAGACCACATTTAATTAAACTTTATCTTCATGATTCCAGGCCTGGTACTCTATTGTTAATCACAAATTAACATTATGTTGTATTATATTTTTATTTTATTAAACATTTGCAATTATATTTTGAACTGATTCCAGTAATTCTTCTGGTTACAGCCCACTGGGCTAGAAATTTAATACCTCTGTTTTAGGATAAAATATAAACTCTATTAGGCTATTAAAGTTCTATATTACTTATCCCCAACTTATCTAGCTTCTCTGGACATTATTCTCCTTCCTCTGCTCTGTGACTCGGTATAAAGTGACTTCTATTAAACAACAACAGCATTCTATTCCCCCATCTCCATGCATTTGCTCTGGATCCTATGCCAGATATGCATACCCTCCTTATCTTTGCCTCATAGGGTCCCTCACTTTTAAGATGCAATTCAAGCACCATATTCTTTAAGAAGTCTTTCCTGATTCCCCCAGTGGCTAGGACCCTCCCTCCCAAACTACGTTGCATTCAACTAATTTGAACTATTTTATAATTTTTTGTATTTGTTAATTTTACGTTTGTGTTTTTGAGCATATATAAAAAATATGTGAGTATGTATGTGTGTCTGTGTGTGTGTATAATTTTATGATCCTAGTAATAAAAAAGGATGAGTGGAGAAGAGGAAAGACAGTGATTCATATAGTCATATATTAACTCACAACATGAAAAATTAAGCTTATATCATGCGAATAAATACATATGTGTATATATGTGTGTGTATATTTAGTTTTTTCCCTATAGAAAGCCATTTTGAGAAGAGTTTTTCCATTCTTTGGATTTGTATTCTTAATTCCTAGTACAGTGTCTGGCATACAGTAATCACTTAATAAATGCTTGTTAATTAATTGATCCTGAAGCTGAAAATAAGAAATGAAGACTTGCCCATGGTTTCACAACTACTGAGTGTCTGAAAAGCAGGGTTCAAACCAAGGTCTTCTTGACATCAAATCAATTATCTCCACACTACCCACACCTTGCTGCCTCTCATTAACAGATGACGTCACCCTTCCGTACTCCCCTGAAACGACCTTTTTTCCCATCTCTGCTCTCCACCGGCTAGAACTTTAGGGGGTGCTGCTAGAAGTGGCTAAACCCAGGTTCTCTGGGCTGAGGTTTAGTTTGAGGGGATGGTCAACAAGTTTCTCCAGGGAGCCAAAAGCTCCTAGGTACTGATACATAGAGCTCAGTCTGAAATAAAGGAACCAGAAATGAAATCTAAACCCAGAGCGGACAAAAATGGGCCTTAGGCCAAATACCAATCATTTTATCCTGTAGTGCAGCCCGTCAAAAACTGTCAGTAAAAAATTTTAAACTGTTTTGTTTTATTAACTCACTCAAATAAATTAGTAGGTGCTTAATGCACCTAACTGCATCTACTATAGTAACCAAATGCCACCAGGTGGCAGACTAGCAAAATGGGATCAATTAATATAAATATTTGTAGAATCTTCCTGCTCCTGTTCTGCATCAGTAGAGGGAATCTTTTGCCTAGAAATTTCTCACTCCAAAGAAATCCCAACTCTGCTTCAAGAATAAAAATAAATAAGTTATTCATGTGCCCCAAAAATAAATTTTTGATATGGCAGTATTTTAAAACAACAACTGGAGATGCTTTTGCTTTGAGAAAAAGGGTTAGTTTCTACAGTCTTTGCTTCCCTCCACCAATGTGACTGCTTTCAAGTTGATCTATAAGGACCACAATGATGGTCTTAAGCAAAAGCTGGGAGCAGATAGAGGAGGAATTTGAAGAGAACCTTAAAAAGATGCAAAGTAATTTTTTAGAGCACCAGGTAGAGTCTCTCCCTGGGCTCTAATCAGAGCTCATCCACATTAACTACGTAACCAGGTGACATTAAGTATTTTCCTCTCTTCAGTTTGTTCATCTATATAATGAAGAATGGGAACAGATGTTAGATGGCTTATAAGTTTCTCCTCAAACCTCTAGTTCTGTATCACATAATTTAAGGAGGTTGAGAGGGAAACACAAGGACTAGGGAGATGAAAGAGGAGAACAGTCCCTAAAAATGGCATAAGATGACATCAGGGTAAAGGGAGACTGTGAGTACATGTTGCTGGGGAGAGCAGTGATGAAGGATGCTGCTTTCATTCAACAGCTGCCCCCATATCGATGTCCAGGGAGTACAGATCCTCTTGGAGAGCTGTTGACATGCTTGATGTAAAATGTTATTAAATCTCAGCACAATGCTTAGGTTTGGTAACCACCTAACAGAAGCTTTTTTTTCATTCACTAATAGGATTTTATTGAAAATAAACACAGTAAACAGAGGAAGAGAAGAGATGGTTTCAGTCAAGTCCGAGTGCCCTGAGTGGTTTTTCGAGGCTATGTCAAGGGACTCTGGGGAAAGCAACAGAAGCACTATGGGACTGTGATAAGAGCACTGGATGTGGCTCGGACTTCCTGCTTTACTACGTACTAACCATACATTGCCAAAGCTAGTCACAATTCTCTAGGCCTCAGTTGCCTTATCTGCAAAACAAGGGAGTTGTACTGTTATTTCTAATATCTTTTCCATGCTAAATTTATGATCCTAACAGAGGGGATGAGTTGAGAAGAGGGGAAACAATGATGATTTCAGTGCATTCATATATTAACAAAACTTACAACATGAAAAAACAAAATAAATCATGAGGAAGGCACACACGTGTAACCACACAGGTTAGCCAGTTCCAGGCAGCCTAGCAGGGGCTAAATCATAGAACAGAAGTCCAGCTTCAGGTGTTTTTGACATACGTGGGGCCCTTTTTTGGGCAGAAACAAGGCCCATGTTGATCAGCTTCAAATCCAACAAGGCTCATGTACATACACATATATACACATACACACATTCGTCTCCCTTTGACTCCCCGTACAGCAGCAACTTTCATTAAAGGCATCAGGTCAGCCCCGTGGACCAGCAGTGGTCAGAAGCTGGCTGCAGGCAAGTGCTCTGATCCAAGATGATCCCACTTAAGTAACTCCATCTGCCAGAGGCTTAGCGAGCAAGCTTGCAGCTAAGCAGAAACCTTCACGTAGCCTTTGCAGCTCTGCTCCCTTGGCCCAGACATCACTCCTGATTCATAAGTGGGGAGATGGGGATTTGCAAAGCTGGGAAACTGAAATACATCTGCACAAGAGGGCCGAAGGAAAGGGTCTGAGCCCGGAGGGGAGGGCCACCTTCTAGTCCCAAGGCACAGCCTCAGACACCGGGATATGTCTGTGTCTTGCTTACAGTCAGCCACCTTTGGTCCCGACAAAGGGATTGCTGGAGATTCCCTAGAGGAAGCTATGGAGCAAAAAGTCCCGGGCCTAAGGAAGGTCTTCAGGGAGCTCAAACAGGCCATGGCCCTGTCCTTGGAGATTATAATGAATGTCTTCCCAAAGGGCATTGAGGCGGGATTTTAACTCTCCTAGGATCTTCCTATCCCCATTGTCCCCCAGAAGCTCTGGAGGGGAGGCACTGTGGGCAGGGGGAGGGGGAGCCAGCTGCTGTTGCAGTTCCTCTGTTTCACGGTCAATGGTCCTAGAGAAATCGGCAATCTCCTGAAGGGTGTCGAGGCGAAAAGCCTCCAGCCGCTGCTGGACCTCCTTGGTCAGCTCCTCCGAAGACAGCCCGGCCTCCGGCCCGAAGCGGTCCGCAGCCTCGCCCACGCTGGCTCCAGCAAAGGCACTGAGCTCGTCCCGCAGCTGGTCCAGGTTGGTCTGGATGTGAGTGTGTAGGGCCTGGGCTTTGAGGGTCAGCTTTTTGGACAGAGCCTGGATGTAGCCGCTGAGGCGGGCCGGGCTGGTGGCGGCATGGGGGGCCACGTTGCGGTGCAGCTCCTGAACGTGCTGCCCGATTTCTGATACCAGCCTCTCGGCATAGGGGTGGAACAGCGCTTTGACCCTCCCTGTGTGGTGGGCTACTTGGTCCTGAAATTCCTGGAGCAGGCCCCGGGCCTCGTTCATCCCTCCCAGCAGCTGGTTCTTGGTGTCCTCCCCAAGCAGCTTCAGCTGCTCCTGCAGCTCCTGGACCCCCAGGGCCAGCCGCTCCACCAGCTCCAGGGTGTAGGGCTTGAGCTGCCTCCTCAGCCCCTCCAGGTTCCAGCCCACGTGCTGATGGACCTCCTGCGTGTAGGGGGCCAGCCCCCTCCTCACCTCCTCCAGCTCCTTGTGGAGCTGGTGCTGCAGCTCTGCTGAATCCACAAACAGCAAGGGAGGCCTTCCTTCCCCAGCCAAGGGCCCCATTTTCTCCAAGAGAGTGTTCATGTCACTGAGGTCCGGTCCCGGGCTGGCTTTTGGATTCCTGGGGAGCAGGGATGCAGACACACACTGACCCAGACTGCTAGTGTCGGGGCTTTCCCAACACACATAAAGATCCCAGATCCCACGACCCAGGCTGAGCTCTACTGTCCCTCGGGGACCATGATACTGAGCGGGAAAGGAGTTAGCCCCCAAACCAGGCTGATGTTGTCAGGGAGCACATGTAGCCACAGATACAGACAGACACGGGCCCTCGCCCCTGAGCTCGTCCCCTTACTTTCCTTCTCCCTGCCATTGCTGCTGAAGGTCTGGGACAGACACTAGCTCTTTGGCTCCGTGAACCACGGAGGCCGACATTGTAACACAGAGTTAGTGGAGTGGGAAACCTGGCCTATAGTACAACGATCCAAGTCAAGGCACTTGAGTAGGTCGGGGGCAGAGGGCCCAGATTGAGAGAGCAATGACAGAGAAAACGAGTTCATTTGCCAGGTCTGGGAAGGGGGCAAGCGATTTACTTTGACCTAAGAGGCTAGACCAAGAGTGGGGAATACAATGAGGACCTCTTCCATCAGGGGAGAGGCGAACAAGATGGGAAACAAAAATGTTTTACCTAGGGAACCTTCAATGTGGCTGCCAGGGGCTTCCTGTCCTCCCCCTCTCCTGCCATCCGCCCCTAATTTGTTAGCGCTCCTAACCCTGCTCACTCACAGGAACTCCTTGCTGGGCTTCGGCTGCTCCCTCTGCTCTGTCGGGCCCTTCTCCCAGCCTCTCTGGCTGAAGTATTCCCAAAAGCCTTTGTGCTCCTTAGCTGTTGTCGACACTGTGAAGAAATTGGAATTAAGGATGAGTGGGGGAGAAGGAGGGGACACGGCACGGATCCCCTAATGTCATTCCTTCTTCTGCCTCCCTTGAAGTCCTAATGCGGAAAGACAAGGAGAGACAGGAAGTAAGAGGCCATATTCATAGTCACAGAATCTAGTGCTGTAAGGGAACTCAGACATCTAGTTCTACCCTCCCGTTTTATCAAGAAGGAACTGGAGGTTTAGATCAGGGGAGGTGACTTTCCCAAGGTCATAGAGCCGGCAAGTGGCAGAATCAGGATTCCAAGCCAGATCTTCTGATTCCCCACCAGTGTGCATCCAGTCTAAGGGCAAAGCCTCACACCTGGGATTTTTTCTTGTATCCTGACAGCTACATGGAGAATGATTCAATTCAATTCAGTTCAGTTTAGGATCCTCTATGATCCACTATGACACGGCCTCCACCCTCAACAGGTGTATAGACTAGTAGAGAAGGGAAAAGATTTGCATAATACACACATACGCAACTTATACATGGCACACAACAATGAGGACAAAAGAGTATTACAGAGCACAGGGAGAGGTTCATTAACAAATGCCTACATCCAAACTAAGGCTTAAACCAAGCTGGATAATTAGCTGAACTGACCTCACTTCCAAATGATCAGGATCCATGGAAGCTCTAAAGTGAAATTCTGACTTAAAAATCTTTAGATCTTGCCCCTCAACCCAGACTCTAGGACTTTTGGGAACAGATCCGGATACACAATCAATTAACATTTATTAAGCTCCTACTATGTGTTAAGGGATATGTTAAGTGCTGGGAATGCTAAAGAAAAGCAAAAGATAGTCCCTGCCCTCAAGGAGCTTATAGTTTTGTCTTTCAACCAACCAGTAAACATTTATTAAGACTCCCTATGGATGAGGCACTAGGCGAAACCTAGAGGATAAAAAGACAGAAGTGAAAGGAATTTACATTCTGATTGGAAACACACATGAGAATATTCAGAATATGTGTGTGTGTGTGTGTGTGTGTGTGTGTACATACATGCACAAAGTTAATGCAAGTAATTTGGGGAGGGGGTGCTTACCACCTAGGCAGGGGACAGGAGGCAGAGGAGGAAAGGAGACACTTGAGCCTATTATCCCAAGTACCTCACCCCATCACTGCAGTCAGAGAAAGGAGCACGCACCTGAGTTGAGGGCCAGAACCAAGGCCAAGACTGTTGTTATCACTGCCATGATCCACCCTGAGAAAGAGGAAAAGTAAATGGAGTCAGAAGAGTGGGAAGGAAAGGGAATCAGTGAATGTCAGAGCAGAAAGGGACTTTCAAAATCACCTAGCCTTCAGAGCTCTTCCACAGAAGAGCTTGCAGCCCTTCCCAGGGGCACAGAAGATGGAGTTTCCTCCTAATTCCCATTCCAGAATCAAGATTCTGGGGGGAGACCACTATGGGCAGATGATGGAAAGGAAGAAGGTTTTCCCCAGAGAAGATGTCCTTATGTCTCACCCACACAGAAAAAAAATTTTCTATGTAAAATATCTACCACAGGTAGGAGCCCCGTGAAAAGAAACAGGTCTAGATAGAAAATTTGCCCTCTGTTTATGCCAATTACTCATCCATCCTCTCACCCCAGGCTCCCATTTCACAGATGGAGAAGCTGAGGCATGAGGAAAGGGGAGAAAGTACTAGGGGCCCAATCTCCTGGTTCTTGCCCTGGTTTCTTTACCCAAAGCACCTCCTTGCTGTTTCTCTCCTAAGATGCTGGGATACCAACCTTCCCTCTCACCTGCCCCAAATACCAGTTCTGGGAATAAGGAGCAAGCGTTCAGTTTTATATCCCAGTGACCTGTGTCTTTGGCAACCGCTGCTTCAGGCAAACACCACGTGAAGGTCTAGAGAAGAATGACCTCAGCTACTGTCCAGCACTCCACAAGGTGCCAGAGTGGCTCTGCCCAAAGATGAACGGCGCTTGTGGTGACCCACTTCCACAACCCCAATTTCTCTGAAGCTGTTTGGCTCCAACTCTTGCTCTTTCTGGGATTTCTGTCCTAAGGAAAAAACCCATCATGGAAATTTTCACTCAGGGAAGGGACTGAGTTCCCTGCGTAGTTTCTCTAAAATCTAGGACCTTTAAACTTCCCTAATAACATCCTATCAGCCATGATGTTGTGCCCAGACCCTAGTCTTACTCAACAGACTAAATCACTGTGTCCCAAAACAAACATTATCCTGATCCTCCCCCAGCAAGCAGAGCAAGGAAAACCAAGCATGGGTAGTTAAAAGTGCTCCTTTCCCTTTAGGAAAGGGTCCCAGAACAAGCATGGGAAGTCCTGGCCCAGGAAACAGGCTTTCTAAGGAGAAGAGAGTTCAGCATTCGAAATGAGAAATTTCTAAGAAGCTGACACAGAAGCAAAATCCAGGTTCCCTACCCCCGCCAATAAAAGCCAAACTCTACCTTCAGAGTATCTAACATGGCCAGGAACTCTCTAGCTCCTTCCTCCTACTGCCAGTGTTGCCTTAGAGTTATAGAGGGATGGGAATCTTTTCCCTCCTCTCTTTTCCCTGCCACCCCCCCCCCCATCCCACCTTTCCTTACAATCACTTGCACTGATTACAATCAAAAAGGTTTAGACATCTGGTAGTGACAAGGGAAGAAGAGAAGCAGATCGGGACTACAGCGGATAGAGAGAGCACTGTGTTTGGAGTTAGGAAGTTATGAGTTCAGACACTTACTAGCTGCATGACCCCGGGAAAGTCACTGAATTCTGCTTGCCTCAGTTTTTTCATCTATAAAATGAGCTGGAAAAGGAAATGGTAAAACACAATAGTCCTTTCCCAGAAAACTCAAAATGGGGTCACGGAGTCAGACATGACTGAAAATGACTGAACTTGTTTGGGTAAGCCAAGATCTGTCTATCTCTGTTTTATCTCAGATCAGGTGCCTTGGAAAAGAAATAGATCAAAGACATTCCAGTAAGAGACAAAGGACAGTTAGAAAGGAAAAGAAATATAGGTTTTTCTAAAGTCTGGGCACTACAAAGAGTAAGAAGGCAACAACATAAAGGAGAGAATCTAGGTTTCTAGGCCAGAAGAGTAATTCTAGGAGAATTAACAGTAAATCTAAATCCTAGCTCTGGCTGTCAGCACCTAGGGGATCTTGGTAAGTCTCTTCATCTCTGCTTTCTCCAAACCATCCAGTTTGGTTTAATTCAGAGCTAACCTGAATTGGGGCACTACCTAATGAACACTTAGGATGGAGTTCATCTTGTTAGTTCTTTGTGTCTTATGTTTCTAGATTATAAGCTTTTCAATGATAGAGACACCACATCTTTGTGGTACATCAGCTAACACAAGGTGCTTGTATTAAGTCATTCACTGGGAGGCAGGATTTAAGAAGGAAGCCCAGGACCGACTTGTTGGCTTGATCTGGAAAGGATGCTAGTTTGGGAGTCAAAAGATCTGGCTTCAAAGCCTGGCTCTGTCCAATGACCCTGAGTCAGACATCTCACTGATATGTAAGGCTCAGTATCTTCATCTGTAAAATAAAGCAGTTGAATCTGTGATTTCCCCTTGCAGCTCTAAAATCTTAAGAACAGACCTGCTGTTTTGAGAGCCAGGGAAAGCTAAGTTTTCAGGAGGATGTGGAAACCAGGACAGAGATCTTTTCAGGAATTTTTGTGCCCATGGCAAGTTCTATAAACTACACACTGAGCACTCGCTCATTTGAAATCACTGGTATGTCTAGGACATCACTCTGGGGCAGGAACTGTGGAGCATCTTCTGGAAAGGCTGTCATGTGGGAGTCAAGGGAGAGTAGGCAAGAAGCTCATCCCAACCTGACACCCAGAAGCTTCCTACTTCAATTAATTATATATGCCAACTAGATCCTCTGGGTTTTTTTTTTAAATACTAAAGAGACACCCATGCTATCAGCACCCACTGAACTTGGCACCCTATAAATTTGGAACTGAGGTACAAACACGTGACTCTACTGTGTAAGCAGTCAAGAGGGAGAAGTTTAACTAAGAAAGAATAGAAAGAAAGTCACAGAAGGGGAGCCAAGATGGTGGAATAACAAGAAGTATAGCCCATCTCTCCCAACATAAGCCCTTTGCTGTAATCTGGAAAATACATCAACTGAGTCTTGATGAGGAACTTCAAGAAAAAATCATTTTTCTAGCCCAGCTTGACATCAGGAGGCAGGTCTTTGGACACTGGGTACAGAGTCTAGCCAGAAGCACAGAGCCATGCAAATTGCTCCAACCCTTAGGGACTGAAGGAAGATCAAAGCTTCATAAAAGGATAAGAAGCACCAGAGCAAAACTATGGCAAGGTGTGGGAATGAATGACAATTGGATGCTCTGTTGCTCCTTGCTAGTTCTGGGTCACAGATCCAGGGTAGATTTGCAGATCTGGGACACAAACCTAGGTCTCCTGACTTGGAGTATAGTGTTTTTTCAATACCATAGCAGCAAATAATGTCTAACCAGTTTTATGCTGGACCAGAAACATCCAAAATTAACAGGGACTCAGACTTCTAAATCTGACTTAATCCAAAGCCTTAACTATCCATGGTTGCCAGGAAGAAGAAACCTTTTCTATTTGCATTCTCAACATTTAACACAACGATTAGTACATAATAGGCACTTAATAGATGCTTTTTCATCCATTCATCCATTGGAGTCACTAACCAGTCCTGGTTTGAGGATCAGAAAACCTGAGTTTGAAATCTATTACTCACAAACTGCATGTTTCCTTCCAGTGCCTTATCTCTTCCTCAGATCTATCCCCATAGCATCTGGGCTACCATCCTTCTGGGGTACCATTACTTCAATGCCCCTCTCTTTGTATGCATTTTCCATTAAACCAGAAGTAAAGGTTAGTAAAGACTCTCTGAAGTTCCAGCAACCTTCAAGGTCAGAAATTCTTATCTGAGATCTACAGAATCCCAAGGAGTCCATGATAGATTTCAGGAGATCAATGAATTTGAAGATGAAAAAATTATCTTCATTTTGCTATAAATAATAGCTTTTGAAATCTTATATATTACATCATACTCATTAAAAAATATTCTGGGGGAAGCCAGTTGATGTAGTGGATAGAGCACCAGCCCTGAAGTGAGGCAGATCTGAGTTCAACTCTGGCCTCAGACACTTAACACTTCCTAGCTGTGTTTACTCTGGGCAAGTCACTTAACTCCAACTGCCTCAGGAAAAAAAAATTATCCTGAGAAAGAGTCCAAAAGGATCTATAACACATAAAAAAGGTTAAGAGCCCTCTCAAGAGCAGGAAAAAGCTAGATGGTCCTTTGAGCCATCATAGGGCCTCCCTATTTTCTCCCCACCTTATTCAACTGAATTCTTCCTAAGCATAACTACTGCTGATTCTTGTGATTCCTTCCTATAGAATCTGTAGTTTCATGGATTCTCTCACAAAGAGTAAAAAACTATCCCGTGTTCTTAAAAAAAAAAATAGCTTCAATGGTACGTTTCAAGTGGATTTATTACTAAGATAGACTCAGGAGACAGAGAAAGGCTATGTTCTCTGAGTGATAACTACCAGAAAAAGGGTATTAAAGGGGAAATGCCAGAGAGGGAGCCCCCCTGAGACATCCCTACTGGTCAGCAGAGTTCTGGGTCCCCCTTTCCACTCTGCTTTTGAAACTGGTTGTCTAATAGATTCCGGGAAAGCCAGGTGACTGTAGTCATGACCTCGAGAACAACATCCTGGAGGGGAAAGGGCAGCCAAGCCCTGAGGGCACCCATGCACCCCCCCACACACACACAGACACATACACACGCCCTGGAGTAGAGTCCACTCCACCTGCACCCACAAAGTCTCCACCCAGTCATTCCGGCCTGGTCAGCTCCCCTGCCCCGCCCTCCCGTGGCAGGTCCCAGTCCACCTGGCCTTGAGCTGTTGGTGCCCGTGGGGCTTGGGGTTCTGGCCCCCCACCATGACTTAGGACCACATTTCCACATGGTGGAACTCTTTTCCCCTCTGATAATTAAAGCACTTAACCAAACCAGCAACTCCACAAATGCCTGATGGGAACCAGTTGCTTATGACTTTATATCCATAGGCAGAGTAGAAAAGAGAGAGAGGAAATCTAGGAATCTCCTTCACTTACTATGGGCAAGTCATTCAAAAAATGTTTTACCATCTGCTTTTTGGTTTCCCTTGAAGAACCATTTAGCCTTTCTGTCTGATTTTCAGTGGAAGCCATGTATGGTCTCTCTTTTTTAGAAGGTGAGTGCCTTGAGAGCAAGGACTATCTTGTTTTTTCATTTCTACATTCCCAGTATTTAGCAAAGTGATTTGTGCACAATAAGGACTTTTTCACTCATTTACTCTCTCATCCATTCAAGTCATGAACCAGTACTAGTTTTGGAGTTGGTAGACCTGGATTTGACACTAAAATCTATTATTTACAAATTGTATGGCTCTGGGAAAGTCATTTAACATCTCAAAAATTCAGTTTCTAAATCCTAAAAAATTGGGAATATTGATATTTATGGATAATATAAGATAATGACAAAAGAGCTGACTTCTGAGTAAGGAAGATCCATCTTTGAAGCCTACTGGACACATACTTTACTGGATTGTGACACCTGGTGAGTCCCTTAGTGTCCATAGACAATTCTATAAGATGCTATATTTCAGAGCAGTTGTTGTTCTCATTTGATAGAGGGAGTTTCCTTGCTGAGAGTTACCTTCACCAATGACAACTCCAAATCAAAAGAAAATATTTACATTGTTTCCCCACCAGGTGATTATGAGGCAAATGCTTTGTAAACTTGAATGGATCAATACAAGGACTCTGGATTTCATCAATCTGGGAGTTTCCTCTATCCACCAGCAAAGCTTATGATTTTTGTTGCCCAAGGCTCAAAGATTTTATACCTGTTTAAGGGATAGCTGATGAGAATTAGATGTGAACTCAAGTCTTCCTATCTAAGTGTCTAGGTACAATGATCTATCCAATAAGCCACACTTTATCTCCAGGAACTTCAGAGCATGATAAAAATGTTATAATTATTAAGCTTTATTCTTCTCATCTGTAAAATGTGGATGATATTGTCCTGGTGAAACTATATGAAATGAAAACATATGTTCTTACTTTTGTAAGAGCGTATTATAGATCATAAAATGTCATTTAAATGTAAAATATTCTTACAATTGCTTCTAATACCATGCCCCTGTTGTCTTGAATTATGATGGAGCAACAGAAATGTATAATGGACTTGCAATTGGAAGAGACCTGGGTCTCCCCCCCTCACCCTAACCAATACCTATTGTGTGGTGACCTCTGCCCTTCACTTACCCTATAGGGATAATAATACCCGGAGTGATTACTTCACAGGGCAGTTATGAGAGTCAAGTGAGATTATGTTTGTAATGTACTTTGCAAATCAAAAAAACCCAATGTATAATGTAGCTTGGGTAAGCAATGCCCCTAAATTCGTGCTATATGTTCATTCCCCTGTGCCTGTGACTCAGATATACACAATTAGTGTATGTATCAGAGTCACCTTCTAGACTCAAACTCCTCAAAGCAGTCAGATCCTCCCTGCTCAGTCATCCCCACATCATGTCATCTCAGGCCATGGACTCCTCTGATAAACTAGCTGCATGTTTCTCTTCCTAGGATTGGTTGTTGTGGGGATCCTCCCTCTCTCCGAAGCACAGTACACCCAGAGATAGACAAGAGGACATCGTGTTCCAAGCCCTGGCTAAAGGTGCCTAGAAAAACCCAGATCTTAAAGTCAGATGACTTGAGTTAGAATCTTTTTTTTTCTTAATTGAAATAATTTTAAAAATCAAACTCTTTGCTCACCCAAAATGTTTAGAGAATACACTTGAGGATCCCCAAAATCCTTGCAGGTTGTTCTAGTTAATTTTACCATCAACTAGACTAAAAACAAAGCAACCCGTCATAAGCTTAACAAGAAACAATTATTGCTCTTATGGAATTTTCAATAATTAGTCTGTTTCAACAATTAGGCTTAGTCTGGCAGGAATGTTTAGCCTAAGATCTGTGAATTTGTTTAAAAATTTATTTTTGATAACTGTAATTTTATTTATTTTTTTCAATTAAATGTAAACAAAAAAATTTTAACAATCATTTTTTTAGAAATTTGGAGTTCCTAATTCTCTCTTCTCTTTCCTTTCCTTCCCATTTCCTTGAGAAGGCAAGCAATTTGATATAGGTAATACATGTGTAAGTCGCACAAAACATTTTCATATTAGCCATGTTGCAGAAGAAAATACAGACCACAAAAAACAAGAAGAATACAGAAGGTATGAAAAGTCTGCTTCCAATCTACATTCAGACTTCATCAGTTCTTTCTCTGAAAAGAGATCATAAATAGATCATAAAATTGTCATTTACTATTGTATATTGAATATCATTTCAATTATTCTTACAATTGCTTCTAATACCATTCTCTGGTCCTACAACTCTATTTTTTTTTTAGCAAGTATCAGATCATTTTGATGATTATTATTTTGTAATACGATCTGAGATCTAGAGAGCCAGGCTAGCTTCTTTTACTTTTTTTGTTTGCTTGTTTTTTTTATTGATTCCCTTGACATTCTTTGGCTTTTACTGCTATTTACTACATATGATTTTTGTCTCTTTACCTCTGTATGTTTCATTTTCCTCTTCTGCATAGTGAGAAGATTGTCTCTAGGGTCCCTTCTAGCCCTATG
Organism: Sarcophilus harrisii; assembly: GCF_902635505.1. NCBI lineage: Eukaryota > Metazoa > Chordata > Mammalia > Dasyuromorphia > Dasyuridae > Sarcophilus > Sarcophilus harrisii. Next base: position 494,620,254 of record NC_045428.1, read on the forward strand.
ACCCTTGGCCCTACTTTTTGCTTGTCCTCTTCAGCAAAGAGAAATGATGGGTCTCCTGAAGGAAACACTCAGCCCTGCCTCCCATCCCATTGGTTTTATCAGGCATCTTTCTCACAGCACACAGTTTCTGGATGAGAGGCACCCTAAATCTGATCAGTTTATAGACTCATAGAACTTCAGAGTTCTGTGGAAGGGGCTCTGGAGGTCATCGAGTCCACCCCATCAAAAGAAAATCCTGAGGATGTTCCTGTGAGACTGCTCATGGCACTTTGGGACAGCTAATAGCGTTAGAAGATTTTCCCTGTACTAAGCCTGAATCTACTTCTGCCAAACTTTCTGGGTTCACACAGAATAAGGCAAATCCCTCTTCTAAATGATAACCCTTCAGACACTTGAAGATAAACTACCATGTCTCCTCCAAGTCTTCTCCTTACATTAAAAACAAACAAACAAACAAAAAAAAAAAAAAAAAAAAAAAAAAACAGGAGAACCATAGCCCAGGTATGGGGGACAGACAACACTTAGAAAAATCACTTTGGTGGCTGAATGGACTTCCCATTGGTTATCTGTGAAGCTGATTCTAACATGTTGTAAATCAGGCCTGATTCAGGTGATTGGAACAAAGTGATATATTTGTACTTCACTTAAAGTTAACAAAAAGAACTTTTCTTAGATGTAGCATAGAAAGGATACTCAGCAAGGATATAGCACTGGTTCAGGTAAATGTAGTTGCCTTCATCTCCCTAGGAAAATCTGCAAGGTGTGGTGAAATTGCAGTAGGACATCTATCAAGTCTGAGGGATACTGATGCCTTATGGGCTGGCATTTTTTGTCTCTTTAGGCAGTCAGAAAGCTCCATCAATAACTCAGGCTTTAACCCCCTGTACCAATCAAATTTTGGGGACAGCTTCCCTGACTTATTCAGAGGAAAAAGCTAGTCTAATTCACAAGTTGGGAACTCTAGTATTTATTACTCCTGTCATATAACCCAAGAAGAAAATTTTACTTTTATTGGTACACATTTTGCCTAATGGTCTGATCTCTTGGAGTTTCTTTGGATACTAACTTTGTCATTCAAAGTGACAGGCATCTAAGCTTTTTTAATAAAATCAGAGGTAAAACAAAGATGTCCATTATCAACATTTCTAGTTAGTATTATACTACAAATATTAACTATATCTATAAGAAAAGAAAAATAAATTGAAGGACTAAATATGGACAATGAGGAAACAAAACTGTTACTTTTTTTTGCAGATGATAAGAGGTTTTACTTAGAGTACCCTGGAAAATCAACTAAGAAAACTAATTATTAAAAAACCAAACAACTACACACAAAGTTGAAGAATATAAAATAAACCCACACAAGTTATCAGCATTTTTATATATTTCTCATAAAAAACAGTAGGAAGAAATAGAAAGAGAAATTCCATTTAAAGATATAATAAAATACTTGAGATTCTACGTGTTTCAGCAAACACACAGGAATTATATTGAACACCTTTACAAAATGCTCTTCACACAAATATAGGTCAGAATAGTTAGAGAAATAGTAGAACTAGCCAATATTGTGAAAATAAATACTATCTAAATTAGTTTACTTATTCAATGTCAGTACCTACCAAAGAATTATTTTATAGAGCCAGAAAAAAGTAATAAAAGTGTGAGTTATCTTTCAAAGATTTGCATTATCTTCAGATTTAATAAGTATGCTATGGTACCTACCATTGCTTTATACACACACATATATGTATGAAGGACGGGACCAAACACAAATCCCTGTGGCATTCCACTTTCCATAAGATTATGTACATAGGCTCAGGGAGGATCTTTAGGGGTCATCATTGAAAACTCTTCCTTTCACAGCTGAGAAAACTGAGATCCAAAGAAGTGAAATGAGATTTGGACAGGGTCAACACAGGTAGAAAGTGATCAAGACCAGATTTAAACCCAAGTGATTCCATACCCTTGGCATTGTGCCAGCCTGTAATCCCACATTGATACTGAACCATAAATGGATTATCATTGGACCTGGAATTCATCTTGTTCCAAATCTACCTAATTATTTCATCTGTTCCATCATCTCATGTCTTTTTAGAGGAGTAGCATGAAAGATTTTATTAAATACTTTGCTAGAATCCAGGTTCATGATAAATACAACATTCATGATCTTTTAGTCTAGTAGATTCACTGTCAAGAAAGGAAATTGTATAAATCTGATATGACCAATTCCTGAGGAAGCCATGTCTACTCTTTTTGACAATTGCTTCCTCTTCTAGATGTTCATTAATTATCCTTTTTTTTCCCCCTGAGGCAGTTGAAGTTAAGTGACTTGCCCAGGGTCACACAGCAAGGAAGTGTTAAGTATCTGGGGTCGGATTTGAACTCAGATCCTCCTAACTTCAGGGCTGGTGCTCTATCCACTGCATCACCTAGCTGCCACCTAGATGCCCCAATTATCCTTTTAATAATACATTTTAGCACCTTCAGAGAAATGCTAAATAGAAGTATGCTTAGTATGGTTTTACAATGCAATTCATATACATGTATGTATACACCTATATGTATATACATACATACATGTACTTATGTCAAATGTTGGCCTTCTCTGCTGTGAGGTGGATAGAGAGGGGAGGAAGGAGATAGTTTGGTACTTAAAATGTCACAGATAATTAAATTAAAAAAATACATTTTAAATTTGCCAGGAATTAGTCACTGGCCTATAATGTTCAAAAAATCAAGATACTTGCTCTCATCTAGCCCTCAGGTCGTTTTCCAGCTCTCTCCAGTCATTTAAAGGCACTAAATGTAATTCATAAAATCTCAGAGCCAAAAGAGCCCTCAGAAGTGACCTCTGACATCTAAACCCAAGAAGAAAAGAACCGAGCTCCCAATCCCCAAGATAGCAGCTGGCTTTGTCATTCTAGAGATGTGGCACAGTGGGAAAAGTACCTAAATTTCAATTCAGAGAATTATTATGGTACCCCCATCTCTGATAATTACTATTTATGTGACCTTGGAAAAGACAGTTAGCATCTGCACACTCCCTCTGGAAAATGAGGCGGGATAGGGCCGACTGGCCTCTGAGGCCCTTTACATGTAGCTTCAAATCTAGCATCCTCTGACTCATCTACCATCCAGATCTGGCCTGGTTGCTGCCCTTAATTCTTCAAGTCCTTTTATGAGTCTCAGTGAAATGGATTTTTCTCTGGGCCAGGCTGGTATAAAAAAGGGATCAGTGATGCCCTAGAAAGTGGAAATGACAGGACCAGTTACACCAACTCAATTTAATTCAGCCACTATTTAAGGGACAATTGTATGCAATAGAATGGCTAGCTTTAGACTCTGGAGAGGACTGGAAGCTAGAAGAAAATGATTGGAAGCCCCAGAAAGAATAAAGTCAGAGCCAGCTGTGAAGGACAAAGATCACTGGATTTGGAGTTAGAAAACCTGGATTCCACTCCTGCCTCAGCTTCATGATTGACCTTTATCTCCGAGTTTTAGTTTCCCAAACCTGTGATACTTGTCATCAGGAGCAAATTTTGAGCCTGGGATCTTTGGTTATGCTTGATCTCAAGCTGAGCTATGGAGGAGCTATCTACAGATGTTTGTTTGGACTGGACAAGGATTGTGATGGAACACTTCTTTCCTCACTCTTGTAGGGAATTATGTACATAATCAACTTACAAGGATTTGAAAGGCTATTATGTAAAAAAGGGATTAATCTGTTCTACTTGGTCTCAGAGTATAGAAATGGGAACAATGAATGGAGGTTGCAGAAGGGCGGATTGACTCATTATATTTTTAAAAATTTCCTATAGTTAAAAAGTCATCCAAAAACAGAACAAGATACTTTTGAAAACAGTGAGTTCCCCATCACTGAAAGTGGGAAAAGCTAGATGACCACTTGTCAGGACCTTGTAGAGATGATTATTATCATAAAAATAGCTAGAATTTATAGAATGCTTTACAAATATCTCATTTGGTCCTCACAACAATCCTGGGGGGTAGGTGCTATTATTATCCCCATTTTACAGATGAGAAAATGTAGGTTGAATGACTTCCTCTGAGTCACACAGCTAATAAGTATCTGAGCTCATCTTCCTGATTCCAAGTTCTGAGCTCTAGATTCTGCCACACCTACATGCTTCTATGATCTCTTCCCACCCTGAGATTCTGTGATTATGTTATACGTGTTTTGAAGTACCTGGTGTTATAAAACAACCAGAACAAAAATTTTGAGAGGACATTGGTTCTCACTGGGGCCATTTGGGGTCAGCAGTCATCAGAAAATATCAAGTAAGCATTGTGATGTAGAGGAAATTATTCTGAATTTTGGAATGATAGACTCAGGGTTTATGATTCCAGTTCAACTGCTTACCAGCTATGTGACCTTGTTCTTCAATTCCCTTGACCTAAATTTCCTGTATAAGAGATAATCTCTAAAATGCTTTCCACCATTGTAGTGATTCAGTTCTAATGATCTTCAATAAGAAGAGAGAGTTAAGATCAGTCAAAAGAAACCCAAGATTAGATATGCAGGCAGAATGGGGACTAGAACTTGGACATCCTGATTGATATTGAACTCAGGACTCTCCCTTGCTTTAATTAATCTGGGAAAGAATGAGGATCCCACCAAAGCTACCTCAAGCAGAACTTCCAAATCTCTTTGTTCAACATCCAGGCCACGTCATTTCTAGTAACTTTCCTGGGGAGAGATGATTGGGGGGGGGGGGGAACAAAGAGAAAGAGAAAGGAGAAGGAAGGAGAAAGGAGGAGAGAGACAGACACAGAGAGAGAAACAGAAACAGACAAAGACAGAGAGACAGACAGACTCAGAAAGGGAGAGAGGGAGAGAGAGAGACAAAGACAGAGAGTTAGGCACAGAGAGATAGACACAAATAGAAACAAGCTCAGATAGGGAAAGAGAGAAAGACAAAGACAGAGTGACAGGCACAGAGAGATGAGAGACACAAAGACTCAGAGAGACAGAGAGACAGACTGATACACAGACACACAGAGACACATACACACACACACAAGTGAGTTGGAGCTGGGAAAGAGAAATGGAAGCCAGCTATTGCTAGGATAACCAGGACCATATTCATGGGAAGATGGATATACAATAAGCTGGTTCTCTCATTATCCTGAAGCAAAAATCCAAGCCCTCCAGGGGAATTCCCCTATAGTTTTCAGATCTTCCATACTCAGATATTGAGATTCTGATCAATGTGAGCTCAATGATTTAGAAAAACATGGAAAGACTTGTATGAAGTGATAAAGAGTGAGAAATGAGCAGAACTAAGAAAACAGTAACAATGTTTTAAAAATAACTTTGAGTGAATAAGACTATTACAAATATCCAAATTAACAACAAAGGACTTATGAAAAAAGATGCTATATGCATCCAGAGAAAGAACTGATAAATAGAAGTATATATACAATAATTTTATATCTTCATATATTTATGGTTGTTCTAATGGTAGCCATCAACTCTAGGACAGGGAGCAGAACAGGAGGAGAGAAAAAAAAAGAAATTTACATGATAACTTTGGAAAGAAAAACAAATTGTGTATAGTAGATTTGTAGTTTTGTGTGCTATAATCTTTTTTATTGTACTGTGTTACAGAAATGTTTGTTTTATCCCATTAAATTAAAAAAATACTTCCCAAATACTCCAAATACACACACACACACACACACACACACAAAACAAACCAAAAAAAAAAAACGAGTTTAACAGTCAGGACTAGAGAGAGGACAGAAACAACACTTACTATGTGACCCTGAGCAAGGCACTCAAATCCTCTCAGATTCTGAGTTTCCTCATCTGCAAAATAAGGGTAAGAATAAATAGAGTCTCCTTTTTCAGGGTTGTTGAGGCTCAGGTGAGATAACATACCATGAATCACTTTGGAAATCTTAAGAACACTGTATAAATATTAGTTATTATTCTAACAAAGAATTTAAGAGAAAAAAATTCAACAAAACTGACAACACACGTGATATTTCAAATTATTCTCTTTTTTTTGTGTTTTTATTCAGCAAGGACCATGAATGCTACTTTTTTTTTTTTATCACAGCAACAGTTCCAGGGCTACATTTAGGTGACAGGGGCAGTGTGGCAGGTGGACAGAGCCCTGGTCTGAGATCTAAAGCCAGGAGGTGGTCATAGTCTAAGGTTAGCAGAGAAAGGCTGCTCAGACAGCCAAGGCTTAAGACTTGGGGTAACATATCATCTCTTCCTGAGACTCCTTGAGACTGTTGAAAAAGTTGTTAACTTTGTCCCTCAAGTCCTTCTCCAACAAGCTGAGGTGGTCTGTCATCCCACAAGAGCGGGGTGGCCCCAGTTTCTGCTTGAGTTCTTCCAGATTATGCACCAAGGCCTTGTTGAAGCTCTCCCCACAAGGCTTCATATTCCTACGGAACTCATCAATCTGCCGGTCTACATTTACATTCATCTTGGTCAAGGACTGGTGCATCTCCTCGGGGTTTCTGGGCTGCCTCCCCCGCATCTCCTCGGCACAGGGGCACAGCTTTTGCTTCAGATCCTCGGCGTTGTCCGAGATCTTGTTCCTCAGCTGATCCACGTTCTTCTTCATCTGGAAGGCCAGGCATTCCAGCTGGCGGTTGAGCTGCTCTTGGGCACCTTTGGCAAAGGGGCAAAGGGTCTTCTGAAGCTCCGCGATGTGCTGGTTGATCTTTTCCTGGAGCTGATCTGCGTAAGGGGTGAGCTGGCACTTCATCTTGTCCACATGTTGGTGGACCTTGTCCTTGAAATCGCAGGCAAAAGGGGCCAGGGCTGCCTGTACACAGTTGATGTTATCCTTCATGGCTGACTCCAACTGCCCACAGAGCTGCTGCCGAAGGTGCTCCGCGTTCTCATTGAGGCTGTTCTGGAGCTCATTGGCATGGGACCCCAGGCACTGCTTCAAGGTCTGCACATTTTCATTCATCTTCTGGCAGACCTGTTCCTGATTGGGCTGGAGTTGCTGTCTGAGCTCCTCCAGCTCCCTCCGAATCTGTTCCTTGAGCTTTTCTGAGTCCCGGACCAGACAGCAAGGCAATTCCATGGCAAAAGGAACTACCTTTTTCTTTAAGTCATCAGTCTGGGTGCTAGCCTCCCCACATTTATCCTGGAAAAGTGTGCTTGTCCAGGGGAAGGGGAAGAAAATATTGCTGTTATTATATCATAGTGTAACATTTTGTATAATATAATATATATATAGTATAATATATATAGTACATATTAGACAGTATAATATATGTAATATATAGTATAGTATATATATAATATATATAGTATAATACATATATAATATAAAATAACATTATCATATTATTATATATTATAGTCTATATTATACTATTATATTACCCCCAAAAAACTTTCAAATAAGGTTCACTGATACCCATTCATGGTCTAAAGTGATCCTTGAGTCCTCCCAGGCTTTGCCAAGAGAACACAAACATCAGTAAGTCCTACCAAATTGGAACTGCTTCAAGTATGGGCCTAGCCTAGTAAAATGTGTACCTAAGCGGGTAGAAGGGGCTGGTGGTGGGATGAATTGAGACCCACAGTATGGTAGTGACCCAGGCAACATGGTAGTTTTTTATTCCCAAAGATCAGAAATGAACCCAAATATCTGGCTGTAAATCTATGCTTTTGTGACCTTTCTATCACCCCTCTAAAAACTCAGCTAGGAACTTGTTCTGAATAAAATGATCCGAATCCTCCTCTAGCATTCCTTCAGAACCTCCTAAAGGACCTAGACCCCACCCTTGAAGGACCCCAACCTCCTCCTGCCCATCACATCCCTTCCCCCCTCCCCCCTTTGGTCAAAGGTACTACTTGAGTTGCTGGTTGAACTCCGACTTCTGTTGCTGTTCCATAGCATCCTTGGCATTGGCGCTTAACTTGTTGAAGTAGTCCCATACCAGCTTGCATACTTGGTCAGGCTGCATCTCAGCCTGCTCTCCTGAGGAGGAAGGACTAAAGCTAGGCACCAAGGTTCAGTTCAGATGGAGGTTGCCCCCTTGCACTAGTTACATGATTCAGGCTGGATTTAAGGAGAGCAAACCCAATTGTTTTTCTGGGCGGGGCCTTGCCCATTCTGATGTAGGGAGGGGGGGAGGGGATCATAGGGAGATGTTGACCTGGGAGGGGGGGGAAAGCTGAGCCCTTAGGTATTTCCTTTGTGTTCACATGAATGAATATCCTACATATATGTGATCCCACCATGGAGTCTACAGTCCAGATTAACATGGAAGTGAAACAGAAGTACTTATGCCCTGTCTCTCTCCCACCTCTCCTTATCCACAGCCCCCTTCCAACCTTCCTGGCACTCATATTAACCCCATCAGAATCAAATGGGGATAAGGAATTCCCAACCCTCCCATGTTACCTTAGCGGTCCCCTTCCTCCATTCCAAGCTCAGCCCAGAATCCCTGGCTCTACTGGCAGCTGTTTTGAGTTACTGGCGATAACCACAGAGGCCTTGGGAAATATGTTGGCTTCTGGGCTGAGTCTGGAATGAGCCCCCAGCCTCGATCCTAGGAAAGGACCACTGAGTTCCACTTGTTCCCTTCCTACCCTCCAGAATCTCTCTCTTCCCAATCCTCCATTCTTACCAAGTCTCACGGTTTCCAAGGTCCTCCTCCACCTCCAACCAAATTCTGAGATAAAAGACAGCCTGAGAGGACCCTCAGAGAGGCACAGAGGAAGAGCTCACCTGTTCTGTCTTCCATTCTGGCCCCAGGTTTGAGCTAGTAAGTGTTTGATACCCGACTTCAGGTCCTTTACTCTTCCAGTTTTGGAAGGTGACATATTCCTGGGAAAGTGCTTGGACTTTAAGCTCCCACAACGTGGATCCTGTGATTTGGGAGGCAGTCTGGAAAAGTTCTTATTCTCCCAAAGGTCCATGAAGAAAGAATAGAAGGAACAGAGCGAATAGAGGAGAGCTAGAGACACAGAGCTTCAAGAAGCCCCTAAATTCTAAGGAGAGAGAGAAGTAGAGCCCCACTCATATGTAGTCTTGGGTCTTGGCCAAGAGTATCAAGGAAAAGTCCATTACTCCACTCCTGAGTGTAGAAAAAGAGAGACCCCCTACTCCAACCTTAAATCTCTGACCCTTAGCCTATCTCTTCAACTTTTAGAATTGGGTAAATATTATGAACTGCTCTATGTGCATCCACTGTGGCATGGCAGGAAGTCTCAGCAATCAGGCCCTTGTCCAGGCCCCTCTCCTGCCTCCCTTCGCTCTAGGAAGGTGGCTTCTGGAGGCTGGGAGATGTGTATTGGAAAACAAGAACATTTGTCAGGTATGAGGTGAGGGACCAGGTGAGACTCTATGCAAGAGTCTGAGGTCTCTTCTAGCTTTCAGGATCTGTGATTCTGACCTCCTGGACACCACAGAAGGTGTAGCATGGGATGATGGCTAGAGCCTGCTAGTTTGGGGTCAAGGGCCTGGGTTCAAGTCTTATCTTTAATGTGTGACCATGTCAAATTAGTTCTCTGGGCCTCAGTTCCCTTAGTGGTTGAATGAGGGAATTTATTCAGGTATCAGTTTGGTATAATGGAAGATCTGAGTTCTAATCTTGCCTCAGGCACTTATAGCTGCATGATCCCTAGGCAAATCACTGTCTGCCTCAGTTTCCTCAGCTATAAAAGGAGGATACCATCTACCTTACATGCTTTTGTTCAAGGATCAAATAAGATAATATATGTAAGGTGCTACACCAATGCTAGAGCTTATTATAATTTTCAAGGGAAATGAGTAGGCTCAGTTCCTGGGGTCGCAAGGACAGAAACCCCTTCTGTGCTCACCTGACGTCCCTGGTCGCAAGCTTCTCAGAGAGTATAAATGGATCCTAGATTCCCTGCGGACTGGTCTCCAAATCACTCAGTGTGTGTTTGTGTCTTTAGGGAGGATAAGGAAGAAATAGAGCATAAGTGACATGCAGAGCCCTGGGTTTGAGAGGCAGATGGGCTGGGGCTAGAAGGTAGGGAGAAGTAAGGAAAGTCCTAACAGGTAGATCCTTCAGATGCACTTTGGCCCCTGGACTTACTCAGAGAACAGTAGAAAATAACCTGTGGATGACAGTAGAGACAAGTTTGTGTGTCGATATCCATCTGTATCTTTGCACTGTACACGTCTGGATGTCCACATTCTTGTCTGTGGGATGTGGCTAAATGTATGTCAGCAGAGGGTACAGTCAGTGTCTGTGTGAGGTTCTGTTGTTTGCTTGTACACTCATATCCTTCTCTTTGAATATGAGTAGATATATCTGCCTGCTTCAGAACACAAATATAAACCTCAGAACTACAGTGAGAAGGGAGTGGGGGGTGTGAAGGCAAGGGACACTTTCTTGGAATTACTATGTATCTCTGATGGCTACCTTCTCTTTCTTGTGAAAGGCAATAATAACAATAGTTATCTCTTCAATGTACAAAAGTTACAAAGTGGTTAACATAGATTATTTCTTTTGATTCTCACAACTGGTATTATTATCCCCATTTTGTAGATGAGGAATTAAAGCTGAGAAAGTTTAAGTGATTTGTCCAGGGCAATACGGCTAATGAATATCTGAGTTGAGATTTGAACTCTTCTGGAATCCAAGTCCAGAGTTCTATACAATTCTACTCCAGAGATGTCAGTTTGAGCTAACTGGAGCCCCAGTAGTGGCAAACAAGATGTATAATACTAAAACTTTTGATCCTGCTGCCAGGCTCTTCTTCCTCCAAAGTATCCTTCCTAAGGACTCAATTCTTGTGAATTCTGACTTCTTTGGGAAATTAAATCTTGAGTCTCAGATTGGGATGACCAGAACTAGAACATTGTTTTAACCTTATTTCTTAATTTTTATAATACAAAGGTGGTCTTTTTGCTAGTGGTGTCCATACTTGTGAAGGGGAGAACTGAAGTGAGGGAAGGGAAGGAATAAAGTGCAGAGTACAGAGTCTGAGAACTAGCATATATTTTAAAGTTCATGTAGCCTAACTTGTACCTGAGCAGGAATCTTATATCTTGTTGTAAACCTTGAATGATTTTCCCATTTACTAAATACTAAGGATAGCTACATGGCCTAGTGCATAGAGACCAGGGCCTGAGTCAAGAAGACCTGTTTCCAAATCCTGTCTTAGATACTTCCTAGTTGTGTGATCCAGTTTCCTTATTTGTAGAAATGAGCTGGAGAAGGAAATGGCAAACCACTCCAAAGATATTGGAAATCCCCAATGAGGTTGTGAATAATAGGACATGACAGAATAATCACAAACATTAGGGACATTTTTGGTGATGGGGAATAGGAAAGGATGGACAGCAAGTGATGAGGGGAATACCTTCCATCCAATTCCTGGAGAGTTTAGGGCCTGTCATTGTTGTGAAGGTTATAGGAAAACAGGTTTGGGCAGGACAAGATAGAAATCTTTAAAGAGTTGTTACTTGAAAGAGACATTAGACCTGTTCTACAAGAAGAAAAATAGGAGCAGTGTGTGGAAGTATAAAAGAGGCAAATTCAGTTAGGTTTGATGTCAGGAGAGCACAAAAGTTCTGAAGACAGAATGGGACAGAATCACCCTCCCTGGTGACCTTCAAGCTGAGGTTTCAAAGTAGGGTCAACATGAGGCTTTTTCTTTATGCATCACAATGGTCTATGATTGTAGACCTCCCAGCTCTGGAGGATCACCTGTCAGCATGCAGTCCAGAGGATTCCTGTTCAAGTGTATATGCTGGGTGAGCTGATTTCTGAGCTCCTTTCCAGCTCTGAGCCTCTGGGATTCTAATAGACATAAAGGTCCTTTGAAAAACATTCAACAACAATCATTAGGATTTGTGGGGATGTTACTGGTAATAATAGTTAATATTTATATAGCCCTTTAAGACTTACAAAGCTCTTTTCATATATTATTTGATTTAATTAAGCATACAATAATCTTGTGTGGAATCTGCTCTTAATTACCCCCAAATGAGGTTGTGAGGTTGACTTGCTTAGGATCTCACAGCTAAAAATATTAAATCTAGCATTTATGTAGCACTTTAAAATTTGCAAGGTGCTTTACAAATATCTTATTTGATACAACAACCTTGAGAGGTAGGTGGTGCTTTTCTATTTTTCAGATGGGAAAATGGAGGTGAAAAACTTTCCCCAAATCTAGCAACGTTTAAGGCAGGATTTAAATTCAGATATGCTTGACTCCAAAGAATAGCACTCTATGCATTTGAACACCTAGATTTCCCTAAAACATTTTATTGGTAGATGGAGAGAACACCAGCGTAGGAAACTGGAGACTTAGTCTGATATCTCCCTGGCCATGAGGTTATGGGCAAATCCTTTACTCTGTAAAACTTCATTTCCTCATAGGCCCAATGGAAATAATTCTTATATCACCTACTTCACAGAGTTCTCATGAGGAAACCTTAAGGTGTTATCAAAATGTGAATTATTCCCTGTATATACTGTTCTTTATATTAATTAACTTTGCTAAAATGATTTTTTTCTTCCCTGGGGATTAAAATTGCCTCACCTACCATAAGAATGAGTCAGAACTCTAAGCCAATGGCCCTTTTTTAAAAAAAATTATTTTTGTTTTATTTTTTTTAATTATCGACAGTTATTTTATTTATTTTTAAATAGCTTTTTATTTAAAAGTTATATGCATGGGGTTTACAGCATTGACAATTGCCAAACCTTTTGTTCCAATTTTTCCCCCTCCTTCCCCCCACCCCCTCCCCTAGATGGCAGGATGACCAATACATGTTAAAATAAAGTATTAATTAAATACAAAATAAGTATACATGACCAAACTATTATTTTGCTGTACAAAAAGAATTGGACTCTGAAATATTATACAATTAGCCTGTGAAGGAAATCAAAAATGCAGATGGACAAAAATAGAGGGATTGGGAATTCAATATAATGGTTCTTAGTCATCTCCCAGAGTTCTTTTGCTGGGTGTAGCTGGCTCAGTTCATTACTGCTCTATTGGAACTGATTTGGTTCATCTCATTGCTGAGGATGGCCAGGTTCATCAGAATTGGTCATCATATAGTATTGTTGTTGAAGTATATAATGATCTCCTGGTCCTGCTCGTTTACTCAGCATCAGTTCGTGTAAGTCTCTCCAGGCCTTTCTGAAATCATCCTATTGGTCATTTCTTATGGAACAATAATATTCTATAATATTCATATACCACAATTTATTCAGCCATTCTCCAATTGATGGGCATCCACTCAGTTTCCAGTTTCTGGCCACTACAAAGAGGGCTGCCAATGGCCCTTTATTAAAGGACCCATGATCCCCTTTAATGAAGTGGCCCCCAGATCTTTCTCAGAATCTTGAGATGTCTCCTCCCTCATGAGCCCTATTTTTATAGGGTTAGATATCCACTCATCCTGAAACAGCTATACCAAATAAAGAATAATGCCATTGACTGACATGTGACATATAAACTAAACTAAGCAAAATATAATATCAGGAGGGCCATAAGTTGGATGAAGTAAGGAATATCTCCACACAAGATGGACAGGCTTCTCCTTAATTTGGACAGAATGAAATGATACAAGCTATCACTGTCAGCGACCTAAATGACCATCTGCTCCTATTGGACAAATGATTAGTCCAGAGGCACAAAAATATCTTGGGAACTTTCCATGTAGTTGTGATCTCTGCCACTCTGAGCTTGGTCACCATGACAAGGAAAAACAAGGGTGGAGGGCCTTTAGTTAACTTCCTATGATTAAGCAAGTGAACTTAGAATCTGAAGCTCACAGCTCCAGGGCCTAATATACAGAATTTTGATATGATTCTATCAAATTGATTAATATTGATTAGAATAGAGTAGGGGTCCAAATAAATTATTTCTTCTTTCTTTTTTCTTTTTACAAGGGATAGGGAAGGGGAGAGATATGTTAGGAAATGAAGGCACCATAAAGACAAAGAATGATAAAAATGTTTTTTAAAAAGAAATATATATTGTTATAACTATGTGTTGTCATGTAAAGAGGCAGCTGTTGGCACAGTGAATATAGTGTTGAGCCTTCAGTCAGGAGTCAGGAATATAAGTTCAAATCCAGCCATGGATACTTCTTGTGTACAATTCACTTAATTCCTGCCTCAATTTACTCCAAATGATGAAACTTTAGAATAAGGACAATAATAGCACCCATCTTTCAGATTATTATAAGGATTAAATGAAAGGATATTTATAAAAAATCATTTAGCACAGTGCCTGGTATTTAATAGGTGCTACATGAATGTTTTCCCCTTTCCTTATAAGGATGAATTTGGTATCTGAATACATATTAGCAAGTCAACTGGATATTGGTTTAGGGCTATAGAGACCTAGGTTTTCAAGTTCCCATTTACCATGACCTTGGGCAAATGATCCAGTCTCTGTTTCCCTTCCTCTATAACATTGGAAAAAAGAGCCGGTCTGCTCGCTTCCTAGGCTCCTGGGAGGAGATACGAGATCAGAAAGTGCCAAACTCAGGAGGCTGTGGTTTTGGATGGCTGCCCCCATCTTGCACTTATCCTAGTTTCTGATTGTGGGCAGAGATGGCATTCAGTCTCCTAATAATCAGGTCATTGTTGACCCTCCTTTGAGTCAATCAGCTAATCAACAAGCATTTATGAAACACTCATTATGAGCCAGGCACTGTGCTAAATACTGGGGGTTCAAATAAAGGCAAAAAACAGTGTATTCTCAAGGAGGTGACTTTCTACAGGAGGAAACAAGTAAATAACTATGTACAAATAGGCAGCTGTTGTTCTTCCTTAAGGGAACCAGACATCATGGAGATGATGATTTGGACTTAAGTGAGACCCAGTTATAGAAAACTATGAGTCATGTTCTCTCTTCCAGAGCCATCAAAGTCCAGTGGCAAGCTACAAGTCAAGATGACTGATGATGGTCCAGGACACAGTGGATGACCTTGACATGCTCGGTGACTAAGCTCTAAGCGCTCCAAAGCTCCTGCTTCAGCCACCTTCATAACCTTGGGAACAGCCCAGTCTACCATGAGGAACCTTCATGTAAATCACCAACAGGTTTTGGTCTTGTCAGTCACCCTCAGCCTGGGTCCTCTGCCAAGGAGCTTTTACTAGGGGGTGGCTGCTGAGCCTGCTGCAGCTGCTTGTGAGAGTCAGTCAATGAGCAGGCCTGAGAAGGGCTTGGCAAAAGGCACTAGCATCGGGGGCTAGGAAAGGCTTCTTAGGGAAAGAGGGGTATTAGCAAGGCTTTAAGACATTATGAAGTCAGCCTGTTTTCATCCTTCTTCTTTCTACGCAAAAGCCCCTTTCTTTAACCCCCCCAAAGTTTCCCAGTGATTTTCTGCCCTTTCTTCTCCCTCTTCCAGATGTTCTCCCATGAAAGAATTAGCTAGACCCATTTGCACTTAGGAATAAGTAAGCAGTGATACTTTGGGCTCATAAAGAACTACAAGGGACTTAGGAGGCCAGATGGTCCATCCCTTCAGATGAGGAAACTAAGAGCAGTGGAGGGACTTGCCTGATGTCATAAAGTTTGCCTGACTCCCAATTGATTGCTTCTTCCACTAGGCTACGCTGCCTAGTTATTCTTCCTTAGAGATTTATGTTTTTAGCAGGGGGAAAATATCCAACTAAAGGAAAGGAGTTCTAAATTGTTGAGTTGAGGCAGTCAACTTATATGGGGAAGGTTATTTTTAAGGGAGAGAGAAGCTCCTGACCCCCTGAAATCACTTCTATGTGGATCACTGTTTTCTCTGCTTTTGGGGCAAATCACTCATGACCTCCTCTGGAAACTCCTCTCACCTTCAGACAGTTACTGATTGTAGTTAGGGCTGGCATTATGTATCCTGTTACCCTCACCAGTCTAGGGCTCTTGAGATCTGAGTGAAGATGCAGATGACCCCCAGGCTTTCCTCAGGATTCTGCTGGCCTCCACAGAAGCCTGGCCTACTGGGAGGTCTTGTCCTTCCACTCTGGCTACTTTGAGTAGGGGCTATGATAGCTGGTATCTTCTTAGTAATACATGACCTCCATCAATTCATTTTATTGCACTGGGGTTCTTGTTAAACGAACCTGATGTTTTCTGAGATTCTTCACAGATCAAACTTTTATAAGTCTGTCAATCTGTTATTGGATGTATTATGTTCAACTCAGGACACATTATTGTTCCTATATAATGGGCTAGATTTAAATCTTACTGTGCTACATTTAGAATATTTATGTAACAATAATTTACTGTGAGAATAATTCTTTTTTTGTAAGAATTCAAAACTTATGTGAAAAAGAAGATAGCCACATACTCAGTATAAGAGAAAAACATTTACCATTCAGTTGTTATTAATAGAAAATTCTCTGCACAATGACCCTTTTTAAAAAAATCTATGTTCCACTCTCTTTGAATCTTTAGTTCACTTCTGTTTATTCTTATGCACAATTCTGTATTAAACTTATACTTTAGTGAAAAATAATAAATAATTCTTTTTATTTTCAAAACATATGTAAGAATAATTTTTTCAACACTGACCCTTGAAAAACCTTGTGTTCCAATTTTTCACCCCTTTCCACTCAACCTCTCCCCTAGATGGCATGTAATGTTGAACAATGATTCTTATAAAAGCAAAAAAACTTTTTATAAGTCTATTAATCTAAAAGTGAGGTAAACTGAGGCACAGAGGGGAGGAGTTGGGACCTCATTTTTTAATCTCCTGAAGACTAATGGACAGATATCTGAAACCCTGAATTCCAACTTGGCTGGGATTTTCCTTTGCCACGAGTTGGTTTCCTGCTGGGAAACATCTTATCATTCAGTCCAGAGGGCAAGATAGGAAGGATCAATTGTTTGTGGTGGCAAAGAGAAAAGAGGAACACAGGGAGGGTACCAAAGGACTCAGGTTATTTATCCCACTGGCCTCCTCCACCTCCTACTCCCACCTCATTTGGGTTCAGCTAGTAAAGGTTTCTGGGGATGCTGAAGGTGTGGGGTGGAAGATGGAAAGGGGAGCGTTGGAAGGTGTACCTTGATCTCTGCCCCTCCCAACCATAGGAATACCAGGCTACAGGCCTGGAGTTGGAACTCTGTCCCCCCTAAAATTTTCTTTCTGGAATCACTGGTCTTCTTTCCCAGTCTTGTGAGATGGAAGAAGAGAAAGGGAAGGAGCACCTCCTAATCTTCCAAATTTATATAAAACCAGAGACAGTCTCATGTCCCCTGGTGCCCAGTCTCTTCACCTCAAAGCAGTCACTGAAGGCTGTCCCTCCCGCCACCTTTGCTCCCCTTAAACATAGGAATTCTAGGAACAACCATTAGGAGGCAGCCCACAACAGCCTCTCCCTCCCTCCCCAGCAAGTTTGATTTGACACTTGACCCTTCCTCCTGCCCAGAAGAGAGGATGCTCTCCTCCCTCACCCTTTATTGCCGTGGGGCCTGGGAGTGGGGTTTTAAGAGACTCCGTCCGTCCAGGACACTGGTTCTGGGCCCAGCCAACAAGGGAGAGGAGGAGGACAGAGAGCTTGGTCTGTTCACTTGGGATTTCCTAACTTAGCTGGCCTTCCAACTTCCATTCAGGGCTGGCTGCCTGGCTCTACTCTAACCCTATCTGAACAGGTCAGCAGCTGACCTTTGCCCAGCTGCCCAGGGAACAATATAAAACAGGCCACAGGGATCTTCCTGTCCCAAACAACGCATCCCAGGAAGCAGCTTTTCAGGTGAAGCCCCCAGAGACAGAGAGGGGTGGGTGGCAGACAAGGAACAACTCATCCACCAAGGAAGGGCAGGGTCTTTCCGTATCAATCCTGAGTTTTTAGGGGATGGGATGGGGAGGGAGAGCACAGCATGGGATTTAAACCTCCCCGTTTCCCTTGCTAGAGGGTGTCCCAGGGCTTAGAATATTCGGGCCAGTTATGTTCTTGCATAATTCTGGAACCCCTGCACCTTGGAAATTGGTAGAGCAGGAGTCAGGGGGCCCGGGTCCTCCTGGGCACCCTCCTGGGTCTGCTTTGGTCCCTCTGGAGAGCAGGGCTTGGCTGGGACAGCACGGGGACTGCCCAGAGGGAAGGCAGGAGGAGAACTGGGCCTTCCACTCACTCACTCACTCACCTGGGTCCTTTCCTCCAGACACAGCGTGACCATGAGGCGCCAGGTGCTCTTTGCTGCCGTGTTCCTGACCTTGCTGGTCTTTGCTCGTAAGACTCTCTGGCACAGGGTGGGGGTGGGCCTGGGGATGGGAGCCAGGAGAGCCCAGGGCGGCTCCGCTCTCTCCTGTCGCAGATCATTTCTAGGGAGAGGAGGCTCCACAAAGCTGGTGGTTGAGGAGAAATGAGCCACAGAAGTTCTGGGTTACAGAGCCGGGTCATGGCTGGGAAAGGGCCGGGGAATGGCATGGGGAGGAGAGAAAGACACCTGGGTCTGTGGATGGGCTGCTCTTGCTGAGCTCTGTTGCTTCTAAGGGAACTGTCAGTGCCCTTCCAGAGGGTCCAGAGGCTTGGCTCTGGGTTTGTCTAGGAAGATGCCTCTCTCCCCCGGGAAGGGCCCCTGCTTGTGGCCTTCTCTCCAGAACTCTTCTTATGGTTCCCTCTGCCCTCATTCTAAGGTGGGACACGGAGAGACAGCCAGAGAAAGAGGGGAAATGTCTGGATGATTCTCAGGGTACCCTTCCTATTCTAGTTAGGATTTTCTCGACCCTCCTTCTGCCCGGAGCCTAGTTTCCAGACTCATACACCTCCCCTTCCCCATTTCCTTCCACGCAGATGCAGATGCCCAGGAGGAGGAGGAGGAGACGATCCTGAACCGGGTTCACGACTATATGCAACAGGCAGCCCGACAAGCCCAGGAGGCTCTGACCACCGTGCAGGAGTCTCAAATGGCCCAGCAGGCAAAGTATGCCAGGCCTTCCTCAGTCCCCATTCTTTTCCCCTCTTCTCCCACCTCTTCTCCTTGCCTTTTTCCCACTTCTACCTCTTTCCTCTTCTTCCACTCTGCCTCTCTTCTCCTGTCTGCATCTTCTACCTGCAATGTCTTCCATCCCTATCACTGTCTCCTCTGTCCCTTTTTATTCTTACTGTTCCCCAATCCTTTTCCCTCCTCCTACTTGTCCCTCTCCTTTCCCATTGCCCCTCATATGTTAAATATCCTTTCACCCTCCCATCTCTTCTCCCTCACATCAAATTTTTCCCTAATCCTTTCTTCCCCCTTTTCTGGCTCTCTCTGCACCCCTTTCTCTAGCTCTTTTCCCTTTTCTCTGCTTTCCTCCCTTCCTAGTTTATTCCTCCCTTCTCAGAAACTTGGACCCCACTTTAGGTCATTAGGAAGTAAGAGCCTAAATTATGGAAATAATTGGGGTGGGGATGTTCAAACCCTTAAATACTGTTGCCAATATGGATAGGAAAGTCCATTCCTCTCCTTCTTTCCGTCCTCACCTCTATTCCTAAGTATTTCCTCCTTCCTTTTCCTGATTTCCTTTTCTCCTCATGTACCATCTTCTTGTCCCTCTTCACTTATTGCTTTTTTTCTTGTTTCTAAGGCCTTCCAGAAAACTTTCCCAACTTGTCCGACTTCTGGGCCATAGGCTGAAAAATAAAAATGCTTCAGCTGTTGACTTTAAACTCCCTATGTGCCCTTACAGCTCTTACAGCTTCCCCCAAATCCTTCTACATAGAATGGCATCTATCAAAGAACATAAGTGCTAAAAAGTACCTTAGAGGGACCATGTACTCATTTTGTTATAGATGAGAATACTGAGACCCAGAGAGATCAAGTAACTGTTCAAAGTCACACAGCTATTTAGCTGGCTATTCATATCATGAATTGGCCAGTCAAGAAAAATCTCATCCCTTCTTCTCCCTAGTTTTCTTCCAGACTCATCCTCAAAGGTTTTTCCTTTTCTGTTTAACCTTTTAGGGGCTGGATGGCTGATAGCTTCAGTTCCCTGCATGAGTACTGGAGCACTTGGGCAGACAAGTTGTCTGTCCTGTGGGATACAGCCGAGAAGGCAGAGGCAGAAAGTACTTAAAGGAGGCTCAGCTCCATCATTTTGTGTATTCTCCTGTCCACCTTCCAGCCTTCCTGCATCCTCCTGTTTCCAAGGCTTCCTGGATTCTTCTCCTATGTCTCAGGAAAAGCATCTGCCCCCAGTCAAGCACTGCCCTCCAAATAAAGCCAGATAAGAAACACTGATGGTGTCCTGTGTGCCACATGAGCTGCTCTCCTTTGGGTTATGGGAATGGCAGTAGTGGGGGAGGACAAAGAAATCCACTTGATGTTTCCCAAGAAAAGGGGAGGGGTACCTCTGAAAAGGGGAAGGGTACCTTTTGTGGGGGATGGAGCTAGGCTAATTATCCCGTTGGAGCTCAGAGATAGTTTACCATGTTCTGAGAAATCTGGGGAAAAGCAGGGGGTGTGTGAAAAAATAGAGGTACTAGGGTACTAGGGGGTCAAAAAGGGTGTTCTGTCTGTAAGTCACACCTCTTTCTCATTTCATAAATGAGTTAACTGAGACCCAAAGATATTATAACTTGCCCAAGATTACATGGCTAATAAGTGACGTGGCTGACCCTTAGAACCCACATCTCCTGACTCCTCATCCTAAGCTCTGAGCTGGAGTATATAGTATCTAAGAAATATCAAGTAGGTGAGCTCAGCTGTGTACAAGACACAGAGGTCCTGACCCAGGACCTTTCTGGGTGGATTTCCCTGGGAAGTTTTACTTCTGTTTCCACCCTGCTCTTCCTTTCTATTCTTGCTTTGGTAGCTTCTTTTGTGCCTAGGATAAAAGGCAAACCCCCCAAACTCAGCCTAGCATTTCAGACCCTCCAAAAGCTGATCCCTAGATCAGATTTCTGAAGCCTCCTTTCATATTATTGGCCTTCACTTAATCTATATTTCAGCCAAATTGGACTATGAGTTATTTTTCAAACACAAGGGAAGAGAAGGGGAAAGGAACAAGCATTTATTAATCACTTTACTATGTACCAGTCCCTGTACATCACTTTACTATATACCAGTCCCTGTACTAAGAACTTTATAAATATTGTTTCATTTAATCCTCAACAACACTGTGAGGAAATAGAGACAGTTTACAGGAAAGAAAATTGGGAAAGCAGCAGCAGCATAATGGCTTATCCAGGGTGATACAGCAAGGAAATTGTCTGAGGCGGGAGTAGAACTCCAGTGCCAGGAACCTCTCCACAGATTCACTCGGCTGCCTCCTCCTTCCCCATACCTGGAATGGATGCTCTTTTCTCAGAGATGTCGTTTCTCTCTCCTCCTCAAATTTTGTTTTATTTCTTTATCTGTGTATGCAATGTCATCAGACAGTTGTTCTTCTCTGAAGAGGTGAGGAGCCCCCTCCTCCTCTCCTGGGTGCCTCCAGGACAGATCTGTAGAAAATGCTGGGAAATTGAATTTTCAAGATCCTAAGAATCAAGCTAAATATTCAGTTACTTTGAAGGATGTCAAATTCTTCAGGCAATTTCCCATAATTCTTCATCCTTTACCACAGAGGATGGCATGTAAGCTATAATTATCTTTACATCAATCTGTTTACTTAGATTCAGGAGCTGGGAAAGGTATCCTATGATCAAGTGTTCTATCAAATGATATCTCTAATTCTTTGGGATATTTGATGAAACAGCTTTTTCTGCCCCTTATTTCATCTCTTTGGGAGAACTGTGAGCTATTCTTCAATCAATCAATCAACAAGCATTTATCAAGCACCTACTGTGTGCCAGGCATTATACTAGACATTGGGGATACAAATGAAGGCAAAAATGGATTTTTCGTTCTTTTGGGGAGAACATTTATCTGCATATGAAAAATTTATACAAAATCCAAAAAGGGATAGGAAGTTTTTAGCAGTTGGGGGAATCAAGAAAGGCTCAATTCTTCCATTTAATTACAATATCTTTATATCTTATGGCTCCATGTGGAGTAAGAATATTGATATGTATATGATTTCATTTGGCCAGTAGCATACATATCTGTTTATCCTCAATGTCTTTGGTCATAGTGGAAGTCGATCAATCCCTCCTGACCTGCCAGGAAAAAATCTAAGTGACATGGGTGGGACGGGGAGGGGAGACTAGGTCCAGTCAATAGGCCCAGTGTCACAGCCTGGGATCTTAGATCTTATGTCCTGCCTATGTCTGAATAGCAGTCAGATCCAGAATAAGTAGATTCCTTTTCTTTTTGTTCTTTCTGGTGAGAGACCTTTGCCTAGAGAGTAAAGAAGGAAGGAAATAATTGTGTTCCCATCTTCCATTTTCTTTTCTTTCCTTTCTCCAATCCATTCTCTATTCCAGTGGTTCTCAAACTTTTGTTTACAGTATCTTTATCCTATTAAAAAATTATTGAGGATCTCTCCAAAGAGTTTTTGTTTATCTGGATTATATTTATAGACATTTACCATATTGGAAATAAAGACTATTTTTGAATTTGTAGACCCTCTAAAAGGATTTCAGAGATCCCCAGCATTCTCTAGACCATACTTTGAGAACCACTGCTCTATTCAGTTGCCAAGATAATCTTCCCAAAACACAGGTCTGAGCTCTCTAATTCTCTATTCTCTCTAATTCTGGAGCTCAAGAATTCGCTGTCATTTCTTCCTGCCTCTAGGACAAAAAGGAAACTCCTCAGTTTATAACCAATCTCTGATATATCTGAGTCACTGTTATACATCACTTCAATTTATTCTATACTTTAGCCTAGTTGGTTTACTTTTTGTTCCCTGCCTCTTCGCAGGGGCTTATCTTCTATGCTTGAAATGAATTTCCTCTTCATCTCTATCTCTTTGAATCTAATTCTTAGCTTCTTCAAAACTCAGTTCTTGAACCCACCTTTTATGCAAGCTTTCTGAATTCTCCTAGTTATTAGTATTACTTCTCTCTCCTCAAAATATCTTCTACTTACTTATCTATATAATCCAATAAAAGTCAACTCCTTATAAGACAGATTTTATATTTTGTGTTTTATTTTTATTTATTGTGTTTTAATAGGCCTTTATATTTAGAGAGACCCAAATATTCATTGAATTGTTTTAATATTATCTCTACTTTTATAGTTAAGAAAACTGAGGTTCAGAGAAGATATTTTCCAAGGTCAAACATACAGTGTTAGGGACAGGATTTTAATCCAGTTTCCTGACTATAAATTATAAATTACTATAATCTGTGTACTGATTTAGCACCTGACTAAATTTTTATTTTAATATTTTTCCCAATTACATGTAAAACCAATTTTTAACCTGGGTTTTGTTTTGTTTTGTTTTTTACAATTTTGAGTTCCAAATTCCCTGCCACCCTCTCCTATCTCCCTCATCGTTGAGAAGGCAAGTCATTTGATAAAAATTACACATGCATAGTTACATAAAACATTTCCATCACATGTTATTTTATGTCCTTCTCTAATTGTTTCATATTCCTTTATCTTGTCTTTTCAGATCCACTGCACAGTATTGCCTGTCAAGGACTTTTTCCCCAATGCTTTCATAACCCCCATATGAGCCTCCCAACAGTCAGTTAGTTGTTTTTGGCCGATTACCAAGAGCCAGAGTACTGGGGCACTTGCGGAGCACTGGACATTCATAACTCTTTAACAGAGAGTTATTTGGATTGGATTGAACCTTGAAGGTCAGAGAGCATAGAGGACATCTGGCTTCTACCTTGACCCCCACTCCCATCCAAAGCCAGGTCAGACAAGAAGAGAACCTGCTTGTATCTGGGTTCTTCCCATAGCCCCTCCCCAACATCCCCTGAGCTTCCCCCACACCTACACCCTTAGGAGATGTACCAGCTGCAAACCCCTCCATTAAAGAGACAGACATTTCTTGATAACTTAAAACAACTTTATTCCACAAAATCGAGGGGAAAAAAGTCTGAGAAGGGGAGGAAGGGGAGCTGAAGAGCTGGGAGAGAGGATCACCCCCTTCCTCTCTCCCCACCACATGGACGCACACCCCAGCTTGGGGGGTGTTGATTTCCATGGTTCTTCTCCAGATCCGTCGCTTCCTTGAGATCCCAGGAGTTAGGGAAGGAGTGAGAGGAATGCCGCTGGGGCCTCTGGGCGGCACTGACAGCAGGACTAGGGTGGGGGCTGTCGGCAGCCCACCTTGGAAGCCTTATTTATTTGTTTTAGGACCGTGGCTCCGTCTGGATGTGACCCATAGCTTAAAAGGGAGAATCACTTGGATTGGAGCACATCCTGAGAGAGGGCAGAGAATGGCCCCCTCACTGGGTGGTGGTGGTGGTCAAGGTCTTCCGGGCTTCCTCCAGCATGGTCAGGAACTCGGTTTTGAATTTCTGTGAAATGGGGTCAACAGTTCCCTTGAGGTCCTCCAGGATGGGAGTGACCTTCTCCTTAATGTTTTTCAGATGCTGGGTCATCCTGGCCTGATATTCAGAGGCAGAGGGCAGGCCCTTATCCCGGAGCTCCTGCAGCTTCTGGCTCAGGTTGTCCTTGAGTTTCTCCTGGTAGGGACTCACGAACTCCCGGATGGTCTCGATGTGGTCCTGGGCGCTGGTTCGGAGCTGGTGGCCCAAGGGGATCAGCTTCTCCTGGAGATCGTCGAACTTCTCCTTGGCGCTTGCCTTCAGCTCCTGGGTCAGGGGGGCCACCCTCTCCCGGTAAGCTTGTAAGTCGTTCTGCCACTTCTTCTCAAATTCTTCCAGGTGAGGCTGAATCTTCTTCTTCACCTCTTCCAAGCCCTTGGACATATCCTCCCGAAGGCCCTCTGTCTCCTTAACTAGGCTTTCCTTCAGGCCCTGGTAAGTAGGGTTGATCTCATCATAGAAAGAGCTAAAGGCTGTGCTCAGGGAAGTCAGTGTGTCTGAAATCTTCAGGCTGTGGAGGGTTGGGAGAGAAGGGATGGGAAGTTATTGCCCCAGCTCTGAGACTCTGGGCAAGGTGCTTCCCTGCTGCCTGCCTTAGTTTCCCCTTTTGGAAAATAAGGATCATACCAGACAGAATGGTTACAAGGATGCAATGAGATAATGATCCCTTAGCACCGTCTCTGGCACACAGTGAGTGCCATATGCCTGTTAATCATCATGATTATTATTAGTTGTCACAGACAACTGGTCACAAGCCCATGTCACTTCTTTGCTTGAGCAGTATCAATGACTCCTAATTGCTTCTAGGATTATAACACCATTTCTCAAGCAATCTCCCCAGCTTCCACCCTATCTTTCTGGCCTGACTTTACACGATGGCCCTTTCCCATATTCTACATCCTAGACAAATAGGGTCACTGGATGCTTGTCATCCACGGTGTCCCAAAAGCCCATCCTTTCTCCCATCTGCCTCTGGGAGTCCCCAGCTCTCTCCTAGGTTCTGCTCTAGGGTGACTTCGTAAAGACCTATCCTTATTTCTCCTATTGTTAGTGCCCTCCCACCCCTACTCCCAAAGCCCTGTTTGTTTTCTAAGTACTGTGTATTTACTCATCAGGGTTTCTGTTTATTTCCTCCTAAAGGAATGTAGGTTTTTTGAAGGAAGGGACTACTTCTCTCTTTGTATTCCCAGAGCCTAGCCCCTTGCCAGGCACTTCGTAGGTGCTTATTAAATTGAAGTGAATTGCATTGCTTCTCAAATGGGGAATAGGGATGGGGGAGAAAGGGAAGAACTGGGTGAAACCCAGGGTAAACTCTGCTCAGGAAGGCCTATGACCCACTCTGTCTGACAGTGTACTATTCCTGCTCCTGTTCTAGTCAGATTCCAACTCGAGCCTTCCTTTCTTAAACTTAAAAATGCTCAGAAGAAGAAACTAGCCCCTGCACAAGCCTTGGAGGAAGGAAGGGAGGGAGGCTACCTCTCTAAGTTTGTCGGGCCAGGAAAATCTGGAGGTAGGAGCCATGGCTGGATGAGGGAGGACTTGGGGGTCCAGCAAGGGCCCCCTTGGGGAACGTGAGGCCCCAGCAGCTTCCTCCCCTGCTGCACTGAAGGTTCCCCCCACCCCCCAGAGCAAGGCCCGGTGTTCTGGGGTGTCCAGAGCAGGTTCCCAAGGTGTCCAGCCCTTCATCAAGCTGGGCTTTTCTAGGTTTCTTTTCCCACTTACTCTAGCTCTC
This sequence comes from Sarcophilus harrisii, assembly GCF_902635505.1. Lineage (NCBI taxonomy): Eukaryota > Metazoa > Chordata > Mammalia > Dasyuromorphia > Dasyuridae > Sarcophilus > Sarcophilus harrisii. Next base: position 494,646,292 of record NC_045428.1, read on the forward strand.
TGCCCACAGAAGAGGCCTCAAACTGAGACATGTATTCCTTGCCGGTTTCCTTGGCGCTGTTCAGGTAGACAGTGAGGATGTCCTTCACCTGCTCCAGCGGGGTCTGGGGAGGCTCATCCTGCTGCCAGAGTAAGTTAGCCTGGCTCCCTTGAGGAGGGAAAAGAGGGCCGGGTCAGTGCTGCTTTCTGGGGGGCGGGGGCCCGAGGGAAGGGGTTCTGAGCCGGAGGTGGGTGCAGGCATTGGGCAGGGTTGCCCAGCTCTGCCTGCCCGGGGAGAGCCGCCCATCTTCCAGTGATCCCTGAATATAGGGGGTGGGGTGCCCGCCGGCCCGGACCCACCTGTGAGGAAGAGCAGGGAGAGGGACAAAACCAGGGCTTTCATCTTGACGACCTCTGCCTGTGGAGAGAGGAGAGAGCTTTCAGCCAGGGAAGAGGAGGAGAAGGGAGGTACCTGGGACAAGGCTAACCCCACGGCTTCAGGAGAGAAGGCTGGCCTTGGGGTTGCTCCTCTGCCCAATGGCAGGGCCCACGGGGCGGCCCTGGGGCCGTCCGGCCGGATCGATGAGCCGGAGCGTCCTTCCCAGCTAGGGCCCAGACATCCTCTCTGGAGGCCGGCCAAGCGCAGGGGCTTGGCCAAGGCGGACCAAAGCCCAGGCTGGGCTTGGCAGGGCTTACCTGAACGCTCTCTCCAGGTGATCTGTCAGGATAGCTGCTGCTCTCTCAGGAGCTGGTATTTATGCTCCCAACGGGGGTTGGGCTTAAGCAGAGAGATAAGGTGAACCTTCAGAAGGACATGTGGAGCTTGGAGTTCAAAGGTCACTCACCTCTCCTCCCCCCCTTCCCCTGAAATCGTGGGCTTAAGCAGGTAGACAAACAGAAAGTGGGGGCAGTGATTGCCCAAGGGGGATCCAGCTCTGGCTCTGCAATGCAGGAGGGTCCCTTGGTTCAGGCACGGGCTGGAGACAGACAGGAGTAGCCCCTGCTCGGAGCAATCCCCATCTTTTAAGGCTGGATAGAGTTGGGGGAGGCTCTGTCTGCCCCAAGCTGCTCCTCGGGGGCCCAGTCCTCCCTTCACAACCCTGGGTGAGAGGCAAGAAAGTCCCTGACATTCTTCTCTTGGTTAATCCCATTACCCACTTAATCTCAGGCCCTAAAGGAGGGCCTCACACACAGAATGGGGGAGAGGAGCAATTACCTGGGCACAGAGGGAGGGCAGGGTAGGCATGCCCCCAATCCAGATTTCTCTCACCGGGAGCTAAGAGGAAGTCCCTGTCTGGTTCCCCCAAAAGGACCACTAATGCTGACCCTCCCCCTTCCCTCTTTAGGAGGCAGAACATCTCTGCAGGAAGCACATATTATTTTTGTCTCCAAACCCCTCATCCATCCCACCCCTCAAAATCAAGAAAAGAGGAATTCTGTGGCCTCTGAAGCCAGGAGAAATTTTGGCAGTGGTTTTTGAGGGGGGTCTCTACTAATTTTCCCCAAATCCTTCTCAAACTGTTAGCATCTTCCAGGAAGAGTTTCCCTACTGACTCAACTCTGACTCACAGTACATCCATTAACTAGTACTGAACTTGTCAAGAGTTGTATGACCATAAACAAATTACTTCACTTAAGCCTCAGTTTCCTCATCTGTAATATGGGAAAAGTCAGACATATAATCCTTAATGAAGATTTAAAAGTACATCATATTTGTAGAAATATGGATAGAAGAACTGCACATGTTTAACATGTTGGGTCACTCACCATCTAAGTGAGGGGGTAGGAAGAAGGGAGAGAAAAAATTTGGAACACAAGGTTTTATAAGGGTAAATGCATATGTTTTGACAATAAAAAGCTTAAATAATAAAAAGTACATCATGTATGTAATAAGTTTTGCAAAATTTGAAGTGATCAAGTATCCATTCTTTCATTATTATAATTCAGTTTGTTAAGTGACCGACGGATTTGAGGACCATTACCTAGGACCTTAATATCACAGCATCTGAACTTTCATTTTGTCTAGTCTACCTGCACCCGGATAGAGAGCATCACACTGGGGATGTGAGAGCAGCTGGCCCGCTTTGGGAAGCTCCAAGAATACTGGAGGAAAGCTCCAGGGGCAGTTGTCCTGGAATGAACGGTGAAATAGACCCTGGCTCTAACTTCCGACTTAGCTACTTATTGGCTCAGTGACTTTGGGCCCACCGTGCCACCTGTGGGAGCTTCAGTTTCTTCATCAGTAAAATGTGGGGACTTAGACGAGCTCAAAATGGATAGTCCTGTGTGAGCTGGTGCAGATGGCACACACTCTCTGCTGTTATCTGTCTGGATTTCTCTGCTGATTTTGAAGTGTTTTCTCATGGACTGATTCCAACTAGATAGAAAGTTCAGACTGTATAATCACTCCTCTGAGTTCTCCGTAATACCTAGTATCAAACTCCAACTAGATAGAAGGGACAGACTGTATAGTCACTCCTCTGGGTCCTCCCTCATTCCTAGTATCAAACTGGAGAGTATATTCACTTCTCTGGGTCCTCCCTCATACCTAATATTGAACTCCAGACTGTATAATCACTCCTCTGGGTCCTCCCTGATTCCTAGTATTGAACTCCAACTAGATAGAAGGGACAGACTGTACAAACACCTCTCTGGGTCCTCCCTGATTCCTAGAATCGAACTCCAACAAGATAGATTGCTCTGGATGTAACCCAGAGAATTGTGTATTCACTCCTCTGGATTCTCCCTGATTCCTAGTATCAAACTCCAGATTGTATATTCACTTCTCTGGGTCCTCCATCATACCTAGTATTGAACTTTGTACACAACAGGTAACTTTAGTAATGGTGTTAACTACTGCTTACACTCTTGAATGCTGGAGAAAACAATTTCCTGATAGGATTGTAGGATTGACTGGCTGAGTAGGAAAAGTCCTTGCTTAGGAACCCAGAAGAACTGGAATCTAGTATCTCCTTTTTCATTTACTAGTCATGCGACCCTGAGAAAACTCAATCACGCTATCTGGACCTCAGTTTCTTCATCTATAAAATGGTGCTGAGAATACCTGTCATCCACCACACAGGGTTTCTGGGAAGATCAAATATGTTGTGCAGAGAATTTCCCCAAGATGTTCCTTGTAGGCGGAATTAAGGACTAATGTTCTGTATGTACAAGAAAGCTCCCTGGAGGGAAGAAGCTGCTGTGTAGAGGAAGCAGTCAGTGCTTCAAGAATGTCAGCTTCTTCCCAAAGTCTCTTTCTCAGAGGAGAGAACTTCTCCCAGGAGTATCCATGAATCTAAATGGCAAAATCCAAAAGCAGCAAGCTCTCCTCTCCTAATTTCTAGTCAACTCCATCCCTCTTACAGGCACAGACCATCCAGTAATCATGCTTTTCACTAATAAGGAAAGTCTTGCTATAAACACATTTTCTCTGGGTTACATACAGAGCAAAAGTTCAGAACTGGAAAGAACCTTGGAAGTTTTCAACCTCAGACATTCCAGGGACAGGGAGCTCATTATCTGTTAAGGAAATCCATTCCATTGGATAACTCTTATTGTTAGGGAATTCTTCCTTATACAAGGTGTTGAGATGTTCCCAAAAAGCTACTAAAGCTTAAAATTGCATCATCACTTTGGGAATGCCTTGCATTAAGCTAAAATCTGCTTCCCTGTCCCTTCTACCTTCTGGGGCCAAGCAAAACAAACCTAATCTCATTTCCATGGAGCAGCCCTTTGAACAACTACTTCAAGACAGTTATCATGTTCCAAATAAAGAAACCTCCTCTCCTGCCAGTTAAACAGTCTCAGCTCTTTCCCCATTGCTTGTAGAACAGTCAGTCCTCTCACCAAACAGGTCTGTGTCTTACTCTGTGAACACGTGCCCAGTTTTCATTGTCCCCCCTACAATGTTATCCAGCATCATGTCCAGAGCAAAAGCAGAGGATCTACCCCAGCCCGTAGCTGCCCAGCAATTCTGGATACCGCCAGGGACCTCGAGTCAGCAGGGCCCCATACAGGTTCTTGGTCAGCACCCATGCTTATCTATGCTGAGTGATCAGGGGATAAGGGTTAGGGAAGGATGGGGAGGTGGAAATCTTGGTTCAGCTAAACCACTGGAGGAAAACACGTGACAGTGGAGGGTGCTTCTTGTTTGTCCTCCGCCAGGACATCGGGAAGGAGCCATGCCATGAAAGGGAATTAATTGGGTTTAACTGAAAAAGGTTCTCTCCTCTGGAGCCATCAGGAAAACTGAAGGGGGACAGGGGAGATGGAGAAGGAAAGAAGGAAGGCTTGGGTGGTTGGGAGAAGGTAAGTGGAAGAAAATTTGGAAGAAAAAAATCATAAATATGGAGTTAGAAGGGACCCAGTTCCCTAATTTTTTTTTCTTCAATTCTCTAATTTTACAAAAACAGGAAAGCAAGATTGTAGGTCAAGCTCTGGGCCTGGAGTCAGGATAACTCGTTTTCATGAGTTCAAATCCAGTCTCACTCACCAGCTGTGTGACTCTGGGCAAGTCACTTACCCTGCTTGCCTCAGTTTCCTCATCTGCAAAAATGAGCTAGAGAAGGAAATGACATTCTAATATCTCTCTCTGCCAAGAAAACCCTGAATGGAGTCACAGAGAGTCAGACATGACTGAACACTTTACAAAGGAAGAAACAAGCCAGGGAGGACTTGTTCAACGTCCACAGGTTCTGAGCTTCAGACGCAGAATCTGAAACCAAGTGTTTTGATTCCAAGAACCAGGGCTTTTTTCCACTATGGGATGACCAGGGGGGCGGCAACCCAAATATGGCACAGCATTTTAAACAAACATGGTGTTCTCACACAAGTCTGGAGATCCCTTTTCTTTACCATCAGTTCATTGCATTGGAAGGGATTTTACTGATTGTGTAGTAACTAGATCCAATTCGTTTTTATAGATAATGAAACTCAGGTTTAGGGAAGTGACATGATTTGTTCCAGGTCACACTGGTGTGTGTATGTGTATGTATATATATGTGTGTGTGTATATACAATATTCATATACTATATCTATATACACACACATGCCTTTTTCCAGATTTGCAGAATGCCATATATATATCACACACACATATGTATGTATATCTATATATATCTGTCTCCTATGGCAGATCTGGGAATAGGCTTCCACACCCAGCATGGTGCAATTTCTACTTTACTGTGCTGCCTTGTCAGTTGAGTAGCTCGCTCTGTTATATACCACATACATATCACCACCAGCCCTTTCTTCTCTGGGCTTTTGGGTAGTTCTGGAATACTCAAAGGCAGCAACCTTCAGGGAAATGGGGGCACAGTTGATAGGCTGATGTGGGTTCTGACAACTAACTAGGTGATGGAATCGTCTATTGCTTAAAAATACCTCCTTCTTCCCCAACTTGTATTTCACCTACTAGAGATGCCTTAAAAATACAAATCCCATTGTTTTCTGTGTTGGTCAAATGCACCGGGGACTGTTATACTCAGTTCTGGACTCTACATTTTAAAATGGAAACTGGCCAACTCCGGTGCACTTTGAAGACCAGGAATGGAGGATTCTGAAAATGATAATACAATAGTAAAAGGAGCTCTGGATGTTTAGCTTTAAGATTCAGGAGAGGACTGAGAAGCTGTTTTGAAATATTTCAAGGTTTGTGCTCTGGAAGTGATTTAACCTCTACCCTTCTATATGAAGTAGTCTGCCTTCTGAAATACTGAACGTCCTTCTTTACTGAAAATATTTCAATGTAGGCTAGATAAGTATTCGGAGTCACATTCGATATCTTCTGAGAGCTTTTCAATGACGCGATCCTTAGGGAAAAGGACCACAGTTCAATCAGATAATCTTCTCACAGAACGAAAGGATAGATGGAACTGTGGCAGATTTTGATCAGGTAAGAGTAGGAAACTGTATATGTGGAGAGGGGTGGGGGAAGAGAAGATAGAGACATTTTTAAAGGTCAGGGACTTTTAAACCACAGCAGATAAGGAATCAGAGAAGTGGGGGAGGAGATCTGAGTAGCTCCACAACTACAGGGATCAGGTGAGAGGGAGGACGGGAGGTGGAATCTGAGCAGAGAATGGGAGCTAGATGGTCAGATTTGGGTCCCATGAAATAAAAAGGGCACTCCAGGATAAAAAAAGTTCAGGCTTTGACCCAATAGCCAAGGATAAGCAATTGATTTGGTCTGTTTGAATGCACAAGCTAGGTTCAAGAAATGGGGTAAGAATTCTGAAAATGGACAAAAAGAGACAGGAAATGGACCTGTGATTTCATTGGTACAGACAACATCTGGAAAGGAAATTGTAGAGACCAAAATAGGTCAGTGGCTTCTCCGCAACTTCTTAGTCTTTTCTGAGCTGTCAAGAGCTTCAAAATAAGTCATTTGTGCAAGATCACACAATCAACACATGGCAGATAGAACTTTAACCTGGATCTTCTTGGCTTTTCAGCCCAGCTTTCTACTTACTGTTCCACATGGCTTTTATATAAAGGACTTCCTAGAATCCTCTCATTTTAAAGCCCTGATTATTTTACAAGCCAATTTCTCCATCTCAAGACAGTGTGGGCCTTGAGCCCTTGAGGAACTGGCCTATCTTTAAAATGATAGAAAAGTCCTGGGCTGGAAAGATCTGCCAGGATATTTCCTATAATGGAACAGGGCTGAACTAGTACAGACTAGATAATAACACTAATAATAAATGCCTAGCATTTATATCTGCTGTTTAGTACCTGGCACACAGCAGCTTGTTAAGCATTTATTGACTCTCTCTCTCTCTCTCTCTCTCTCTCTATATATATATATATATATGTATACATATACTTTAGGATTTCTTTTATGTTCCTTAAAGGAAAGAGAAGTCCATTCTGACAGCTGTTCATAAATTACCTGAGTACAACTCATGTTTTTTATCCCAGGCTTCATTCTCATAGCAATTTATTTCCTTATTGATTTTATTAAATTTTTTAACCTTTCCTTAGCAGCCTCTTAAAAAGTTCTTTCCAAGTCTCTGAAGTCTGGGTGCTGAAAAAATCCCTGGTTATTAAGTCAATATTTAAAGTTGAAATATTTTCCTCCAAACCATTCCCTAAGTAATCATCACCACCCCTATTTCAGGGAGGAAACCTCCCTAAAGGAGGTTGAGGAAACCAACAGCAACACACTGGAGTGCTAAATGAGACTTCCAAACAGGCCCTCGTTGCCAATCTATGGTGAGAACCCTCTGCCCCAACATCCTCCAAGGGAGCATCCAGCCATTTTCTATTAAGCCAAACACTTTGAAACCTTTTCAGAGGAAAAAGACCACTCGGAGTGTTAAGGATCAGGGTAAAAGCTGAATTATGGCTTCGGGGGGGGGGGGGCAGAGAGGAGGGTTTGGAAGGTAGTGACAGAATGGACTGAATATGCCTTGCCCTATGGCACTGTCTACGTATTCAGCCTTTGGGTCTAATCTTGAGCTTTCCGGCCGAAAGGTTGTTTCTTTGAATCACAAGGCAAACAAGAGACTGACATAAGATCATAATCAGGTTTTTATTTATCATGATCCCCACACTGTTCAACTAGATTATTAGTTGTTAAGTGCCCCACAAAAAAAAAAAAAAATTAGCGGACTAAAGGTCTTCTGACTGCAACTTGGGTCTGGTGGTGGGTTTTGTTAAAATCTTTTTTTTTTCCCTTTTTCAGTCCAACATAAATGAGGAAGAAAAAAATACTTGTGACATTTCCAAATAACAGAAGTAAATAGCAAAGTATATTAATATACATTCAACATATACTGCGCGTATTGGTTACTACAATACAAAGCAATGATTAAAAAAAAAAGTGTGGTATAAGAGATGGCACGATTAATAAACTCACTGGCTTTTATCTGGATTTGCTAGAGGGGAGCAGTTTGCTTTCCCAGAAATACAGTATCATGTAAACAAAACAGAGTGGGGGTTGGGGAAAGGGGAGTAAGGAAGAGAGGGAATTCAAGAGACAGAAACAGATATGGAAAAGTTAAACACGCTTTCAGTGTTTTCTTGGTACCCTCCTGCTGGGCAGGCAAAGAAGTCACAATTAGAATAGAGACTGGGAGCTCACTACCGGACAGGTCAAAGACATGGGATGTGGGAGAGACCCAAAGCAGCTCCCCATGCTGGAGGAATTCATCAGTGGGAGATCTTGCTCAGGCTCCAGCGTGTCCAACGTTCGTTTTCCGACTGAAGACTGATTCAGTGCTGGCTAAAGGTGTGTGGGCAGGGGCCGAGGTTTGCGCTCTGAGGTGGGGGTGAGGAGAGGTAACCTGTCGGCAGCATGCAGCGGCCATGCTGGTCTCACATTTCCTTCTGTGCAAATTCGAGAAAAATTCTTAGGAGATTAGGGATGTTTTTGTGGAAAAAATAAAAGGATCTAGAGTCAAGTCCCATTAAAAAAAACACCCCCCCCCAAAAAAAAACCCCAACAAAAAACCCAACAACTAATGTTCAAAAGGAGACAAGTCCACATATTCTCCCAGCCCCCGCCAGTGGAGAAGGCTTTGGTTTCTAATAGTAAAGCACACACAAGAGGAGAAGGACAGATGAGAGTCATGGTGTATGTACTGCATCCGCAAGGGGGAAGGAGACCACAACATGTGTCACCCGCACCAGTAAGAAGTGCTCACAATTACAGTGTCATTAAAAGGAAATAAAATACTTTTGAACAAAGGTGCAAGTCACAATTCAAATAGAACAGAATCTAGTTAAACATTTCTCTTTTAAACAGAAATTCCTTTTGTCTTTATTAATAATAATAACAATAATAATAATAATAACAATAACAACATTTACCAAAAACAATTCCTACATGATCAAGAAGAAAAAGGGGGCTGAGGATGATGGGAGGTAGGGAGTAAGGAAGGATCCAAAAGAACCTCCTGTTCTTGCTGTGGCAAGGAGGCTGGAGGGAGGGCAAAGTTTGAAAGGAAAAGGTAAATATATATGTATATACATATATACGCATATGTATATGTATATATACACACACAGATATATATATATACACACATACATTATATATATGGGAAAACAATCCTTTTAGCGCAATTAAAAAAAAAGATGCCACAAAAAGCAGATTGCACCACTCTTGGGTGTTCTGTCTGTGGATAGAAGGGATGGTTTACCAAGGCAACCAGCTCTGGAGGTGACAAGAGGGGTTCTGTGTGCCACAAACATGCCCCCCTGAAGAAGGGGAAGTGAGACTTATCTTGCTTCAGGCTACTCCCAGCCTCAATACTAAGATTTGGGTAGGACTTTGGCTTTCTGTTAATAGCCTTGCCAGACTGGGCAAATCTTTTCAGCAGATCTCAGCAGGGAAAACTCATAGGGTCCTGACTGAGGGTCTCTTAAACTTTATTTATTGCTTGCCAATGCTAGATTCCACCCCATTCCCCCTTTCCATCCATTCCCTGATGTGTAGACTGTAGAGGCAGCTGCCCTCCATATTTGTTCCTGGCATCCAACGATGCTGGCAAGGATGAGGGGGCTTCTTGGAGGACTGCTTTGGGTGGTGGCTCAGAGACCCTAGGCGTCCATCCACACCCCAATCATCTCTCCTATCTAGAGCCTCCAAAGAAAACACAAAACCAAATGCACTTTTTGCCAAAAGCGGAGAACTCTCATTTCCCATTTATTTCCTCGGCGACTCGGTCATACAGGCAAACATGGTAGAACACCCTCTGAACCCCAAGGAACAGCACACTGATGGACTGGATAGGAGGAAAGGAGCTGTGATATTCCAGCTGGGCAAAAATACAATGGCGATTTGGCGCGATGCTGCTAGATACTGTGGGTTTAAAATGAACTTTTTTTATTCCCAAGCTGTACACAAAACCTGCAACAGAGAAGAAACAAAGATGAATCAGCGTTTGGTGTAGGAGCCCGACATCAGTGGGCTGTCTGACCACGCCTCCTAGGTGCCCCTGTTCTAGTTATGATTCTAACAGATGCCACTGGTGATCTTCCCCAAATCTCAGCCCACTCCTGCTTTCTCCATACAGAAGCTCAGACTATGTTCAAGGCAAATTGTTCCACCCAACATGTCTTATTCCTTTTAGCTTCTGTATCTGGACAGATGCTATTTTCCCTGGCATGAAGTAGAATTCCTACCCGCTGTCTCATAGCTTCTCTAGATACAACCTATCTTCCAAGGCAGAGACCAAATCTACCTCCTTCCTGACCAACCACCTCCAATTAAAACGGTGGTCAACCTCCTCTGGCAGTGTACAGCATTCTCTAGCTATACATCATTCATTTAGAACTTAACATCTGCTGATCACAATCCTAAGTTGTTATATCCAAGTGCCTGTATTTTGTTTCTCCCTAACCAGCAATAAGCAGGTAAGGACAGTGCTTAATCTCTTCTGTATCCCCCAATGCACTTAATATGATGGTGGGTGCCTTTTAAGTTCTCAAATATTTGCTGGCTGATTTTGAGAAGGCTGAGAGCCTGTAAGAGCCATGAAGAAAGCTAGGGCAGGTCCACCATGAAGGAGGAGGAGTTATTTCACTTGAAGAGAGTTCAGCAAGCCATTGCCGACCCTCGGGGAATGGGAGGGCAGCCGAGTGCCGATGCTGACCTAGTCAGAATGATACTCACATCTCGCTTCTGGTTACACCCCAGCCTGCTCCATGCTGAAGGAGACCTCTGGATGCTTGTAGCTCAGTAGAATGTCTGTAATACATGTAGATGGATAACAAGAGTTGTGTAAGTGCTGGCTGCCGTCGCTCAGCTCTGAGGGCTCTTGACCTTCCAAACTCTCTCTACAGCCTGAAAGATCAAAGGGAACATTTGAGATTGGCTATGAGGAAGGACAAGGAAAAAGGACCCTTTATTTGGGACCCAGGAACTTATTTCCCACAAGTAGGACTTCTGAAGACCTTTAAAGAGCAAGTCAGCCTAAAGATTTAGGCCTGCATTCTGAGGATTATGAGCATATTTCCTACTCCTCTGGCATTAAAAAGACCTCTCCAAATCAAAAGCCTAGTCACTGGTGTCTACACATCTAACTAAGCTGGCAAAAAGCTGTTATTTTAGAAAAAAGATAGTGCTACCTTCAAGGCAGAAAGAAAAAGGTGTGTCTAGGGCCACACTGGTCAAATTTCTTATAGATTTTAATACCTTCTTGGTATCACATACTTGTTTGTGCACAGCTTTCTCTCCTTCCTAAGCCATAGACTCTTTGAAGGGAAGAACTGCGTCCATTTCCAAAAGCAGCAAAGTGTCCACCCCACCTTTACTCAGATAATCTCAAATGGGCCCTTGGGCAATCTTTCCCTCTGATTTCACCCTCCCATTCCATCACATCAGCTCTTTTGTAACTTTTCCAAACCTTCTCAAGCCTCCCATGGTGTTCTCTCCCCATAATCTCTCTGCTGAATATAGCTCACCTCATCTCAGTAAAAATGGAGACCATTTGCTGAGAGCTCTCCCTTCTCCCTTCCCTCCTGCTCTTCAGGTATCTTTGTTTCACTTTTCTTACAGGAAGAGATGGCTATTCTCCTCGCCCAAACTTCCTTAACAGACTGCCTTGATCGGATCCCCTCCAGACTGCCCCCTATCAGATCTGTTCTCTCCCTATCTACTGAATGCTTCCCTACTGCCCATACACATACGCATTCTTAACAAACAAAATCTCTTTACTTAGGCCAGCCAGGCCGTCACCCTGGTGAAAGCTGTCCACAGCGGGGGCCTCCATGTTCTTGCTTCTCCCTGGAATTCAAACCCTCCACAGTTTGGCTCTGCCTTAGAACTGAAGCTTCTCTCTCCAAAGTTGCCAGGACCCCCTGCATCACCAAGGCCAGGGGCCTCCTCTCTACTGCGCTCCTTCCTGGACTCCCTCCCGGGTCCTTCTTCTCTTGGAAGCTCTCCTCTCTCGGTTGTCAGGATGATGGTCTCTTCAGCTTCTCCTCACATTTCTCTCTGTTGGGGCCACATCCGGATCATGCTCACCAGCCACAAGGGTCCTCTAAGGCTCTGTTCTGGGCTCTCTCCTCTTCTCACTCTATACTCTCTGGTGTGGTGATGTCATAATGACATCACCAAATCATTTTTATGTGGGTGATTCTCAAATCTATTTATTCAGCCCAAGGGGCAGCCTTAGAAACAGTGAGGTGATGCACTGGGCCTGGAGTCAAGAAGAATTGAGGGGCAGCTAGGTGGCATAGTGGATAGAGTACCAGTCCTGAAGTCAGGAGGACCTGAGTTCAAATCTGGTCTCAGACACTTAACACTTCCTAGCTGAGTTTCCCTGGGCAAGTCACTTAACCCCAATTGCCTCAGGGAAGAAAAAAAAAAAAAAATTGAGTTCAAATTTAGCCTGAGATCCTTACTAGTTGTGTGGCCCTGGCCAAGGCAATTAACCATTATCTGCCTCAGTTTCCTCAAATGTAAAATGGGGATAATACTAGATACTACTTCTTAGTAGTATGATCATGTAAGATAATATTAATGCCTGACACATAGCAGGTGCTTAATAAATAACTCATTTCCTTTCTTTTCCCCTTCTTTCTTTCCTTCCTTCCTCTCTCCCTCTTTCTTTTTTCCTCCTTCCCCCCCTCCTTCCTTCCTTTCTTCCTCCCTCCTTCAGACCACATCTGGACTGTATATCCTCCAGCTGATGCTCCTTCCTGGGTCTGAGGCCTGAGCCTCTGAAGTCTGAGAGAGGGCCCCTTGCTGAACATGGAGAGAGGTATTTATTTAGGTCTAGAATACCATTCTTGATAACAACTAATAACGATCAAATAACATATTTATACGTTCCCTCACAATAAACCTGAGAAGATAATGCAAATGTGATCACCCCACTTTACTGAGCCATGAACTGAGACCAGAAGAGGTTGAATGGTTTGTCAAATACAGAGAGCTACGAGCAGAGGAGCAGGGACAGCGACCCGGCTCCCTACCTGTCTCCAAGCTTACCATGACTTTCCAGGTTGTCCTAGTTGGAGTATCTCTTACCAGCTGCTCTGCCTCATGGCCATGTCACACCAAGGAGAGAGCCAAGCTCTTGACCTTCCTCCCTCCCCACCCACCAGATCATACTCTGCCCCAGGAGCCCCTTACCCTCACTTTCCCTGTCCTGGAGTTGCTGACTCCCCATGAGGGAAGACTGACTGAGGACGGCATCAGACATCCGAGCAGAGCTAAGTGCTTTTCCAGCCATGAGACTCATCCCAGGCAAGTTGTCCAGCTGCACCTGCAGAAAGCAAGGATCCAGGTCCATGAGAGCTATTAGAAAAGAGTAGCCACCGCCCTGTGGGTACTGAAAGAGCCTGGGGCACTACCCTCCAGCCACACCGCCCTTTGTGCCCATGCAAACACAGTAGGAGGGTGGGCATCTTCCATCTAGACTTTCTTTGCCCATTGACTACTCATTGTTGGTAATGACAATTCACATTTACATTGCTCTTTGATGGTTTCAAAGAGCTTTTGAAGGTAGTACAAGTATTATCAGTTCCATTTTACAGCCACGGCCACAATGGTGGGATCTGCATCCAAATTTCCTAAGCTCCAGAGCAGTACTCTTTCCATGTTATCTGTGGGTCCCTGAGGAGGTTGTCATAGGATGAAATTGGGATAAGCCCTCTTAAATAAACATGGTCTCTCTAAAACCAGACCTCTCCAACCCAAATCATGCTCAGAGTTTGCTTCTACGAAGGAAACTGGATGGTTACAACTACTTAGTCTAGAGCTATGAGTTCAGATCTAGCTAAATGGACAAAGTTCAGATGAGTCTTGGAAGGTTCTCTAATGAGGGGACCCAAGCACCCCGTGGAGCTCGGGGTGGTCAGGCCAAAGCCTGGGTGAAACAAATAACCCTTGTGTCCTCGGCCCGGAATTTGGGAGATGGAGCTCAGAACGCCTAATATGTTCCCTTCCTATGGGTGTCAGATGAGGCTGGCCAGCAGCAGAGGGAGCCGGATGCCGCTAACCGCCTCTTTGTGGGTTTCCAAGAGACTTTCAGGACACCAACATACATAAGCATCATCGCTGTTCTGAATAGTGTGATGTCTCTGCAGGGTCCGGGGCCTGTGATGCTCACTGACAGGAGAGCGTGATGAGTAACCCAACCCATTATGATCAGGCAGCTCCATAGCTTGTCCAGCAGAACTTCTGTCCATACAGTTCCCTATGACAGATTCTGGGGAGACAGAGCAAAAGAGGAAGTCAGCCATAGTTCCTCCCTCTCACATGAGCCTCCCAGATCACAAGCACCTAACCTAGGACAAGGTAATAGTGAACAATGCATACATCTGAATAAAACATTAGTTGATGACATCTAACTAGTCCACAGCATTGCTGGGAGGGAAGCTAGATTTTGACTGGCCTTCATTTCCCAGAAGGGACTGGTTACCTTTTCCCTAGAAGTGAGCCTGTAGGAGGACATCACAAAATATCAGAACTAGGACTTCCCAAGGCCACCGAATCCCACCCTCTCATTTTACAGATAAACTGTATACCAAAAGAGGTTAAATGATTAGTTTGAGCTCATGGAATTAAACCCAAGTTTCCAATTTTCTGTTTAGTTCTATGTCTATTATGCTCTGCTAATGCTTACCCATTAATCTTGTTTGAATTATTCTAAAAGTCAGTGATTCCATGGCCTGAGGATCCAGCTCCAGAGTTGAAGAGGGACAGTTGATAGAAATATATTTCTCTGTTCTCAGGGACAATCGGGAAGACTCTTGTGTTGATGGAAGAATGCCTGGATATCCCTTTAGTTTCTATCATCATAAGACTTGAATATTGTATTTGTTTTAAAAGGTTAGATTCCTATGACGGGTGTGAGGTCTTTTCTCTGAAGAATTAACTACACCGGATGGGCTAATACTTTTTAACTTTCATATGAAATTATACCGATTTCATCAATCAGCTCTCTACCAATCCCATCTAGGATTTAGGACAGTGTGTTGCTGGAGGAACAAGGAGGTTAAACAGTAGGATACAAAGGCAACTTCTTCCTAATTCTCTATTTCAAATAAAATGGATGGGATAGGGTGTGGAAAATCCAACTTAATTCTAAATCAGCAATGTCAAATAGTTATTTGATCAGTGCAAGTGGCAAATAGTAAAGGTTGAGGTCCATTAAAACAGAAGGTCCTTGAAAGCTGAAACAGTTTTTGCCCTTCCTTTGTATCCCAAGTGCCTAACATAACACCTGGCACCTAGAAAGCATTTAAGAAATGGCAGTCAATTGATTAACTGAAGCCATTCAATTGAATCAGGTTAGGAGTTAAACTAGGCGACCTTTTAAGGTCCTAAATCATCAAGTCAATTGTCCTCTCTTGGCCTAAGCTTTTTCCATCGTAAAAATACAAGAAATGAACTAAAGAATTTCTAGTGTCCTTTTAGTTTTAAATCATATAATGTCTCCCATGGGATCATGGCCCCTATGATTCTAAATGCCTGGGTTTCTCTAATAGCAGGGTACTAGAGAGGTGGCACTGGAAAATACCAGTTACAAATGCAGTTAATGATATGAAAATCATCTTGAAAAATAACACAGTGGAGAAAAACTGAAAGAAATAAACTCCCAGCTAACCTCTATTCAAATTCAGTTAAAAAAGCATCATCAAATGTCTACTATGTGCAGTTACCATACACAAATAAAGCTGGTTATGCAATTCAGTTTGTGTTAATAAGTTCATTTGTAAAACATTACATGCTACATAAGTGAGTCATTTATAGCCAGTTCTTTCTGTAAAGGTATCAGGAGTTGGAGTGGGGGAAAAGATGGAGAAAGATGCATTTGGGGGAGAAAAAAAAATTAAAGTTGATAAGGGAGGAAAAAGCACAAAAAATTGTGCTACAGAGCCAAAAAGTCCCTCATCTTAGGCACAGTCAAGAGCCTCCAAACAAAGCAAAGAGCTCCTAGATGTGGCCCAACACTGGACATGTGAATCTGGAAACTAACCTTTCCTGTTTCACTCTGCCAACAAACAACTCTGCCGTAATACGCTGTATATGAATGACAATTCTTATTTTCCAGAGACTGCTTATTTTTGGTCACAGGAAAAAGCAGGTAGAGATGTTCTCAGGACTTGACAAGTGAGGAAACAGATAAAACAATGTGCCTGACACCACAAGCTAGCTCCTGGCCCAGCTACGTTTTTCTTTTCCATTATCTCTCACTGCCTTACACAGATGACTTCTACCTGTTGAATCACAAGTTCTTATGCCAAAGGGCTATTCCTGTTAGTGCCAGCTTATAGAAAAAAATCCAAGAGAACCAGCTGAATTGTAGGAGCCTGATCCAGTGAGAGAAGAACTAGTGATGCATTTGCAAATGAGCAGAATATTTCTGATATTTTAGTTTTCAGGAGAATAGTCCAGGAGACACATTCACACACAGAACCATACACACACACACACACACACACACACACACACGCTACCCAAGACAGTGCTTAACTAGTGTAAGCAAACAAACAACCAAGCTCTCTCCGTTCAAGCCTGAGAACGATTAGAAGAGCTGGCATGAATTTTCTGTGCTTGGCAACTGGGAATATAAATAAGAGTGGGTGGTTTTTTTGGTGGGGAGGAAGAATATCAAACCTTGGGAAAACAGTCCCCATCAGAGCAAAGCTGATAAGGCTTCCTGGAAAATTACTGAGAGGTCAAAAGATAAAAATATTAACTAATAAAGGGGAATGAAATTTGAACCCCAAGCCAATCAATAACTTTATTAAGTGCATTCTCTGAAGCAGCTTCTATCCTAGAGAAGTTTACATTCTCTCAGGGGAGATAACATGTGTGTGTAGAAGCATATATAAAATAGAGTAAATATGAGGTAATTTCCTAGGGAAGAAGACCCTTGGCTGGGAGGCTCAGGAAAGGCCTCAGGTAGAATGAAGGAATTGTCCCAGAAGGAGGAAGACACTATTTCAAACCCTGCCTTGGGCAGGACTCTGGACAAGTCATTTCACTCCCGCTTGCTTCAGTTTCCATATCTGTGCACTCCCTAGAGCTGTTGTGAGAATCAGATGAAGTAATAATTGTAAAGCTCCTGGCATGGTATCTGACACAAAGCAAGCAAAAAAAAAAAAAAAAAAAAATATATATACTGTATGAGGATGTAATTCTGATGGAAGTGGATTTCTTTGACAAAGAGAAGATCTAACTCAGTTTCAATTGATCAAGGATGGACAGAAGCAGCTACACCCAAAGAAAGAACACTAGGAAATGAATGTGAACTGTTTGCATTTTTGTTTTTCTTCCCAGGTAATTTTTACCTTCTGAATCCAATTCTCCCTGAGCAACAAGAGAACTGTTCAGTTCTGCACACATATATTGTATCTAGGATATACTGTGACATATTTAACAGGTATAGGACTGCTTGCCATCTGGGGGAGGGGGCGGAGGGAGGGAAGGGAAAAATCGGAACAGAAGTGAGTGCAAGGGATAATGTTGTAAAAAAATTACCCTGGCATGGGTTCTGTCAATAAAAAGTTATTAAAAAAAAATATATATATATATATATATGTTATTATTTGCAAAGAGGGAACTAAGGAAGAAGGGCATCTGGACACGCAAAGGTGTGGAGTTGGGTAATGAGTGTCTGAGTATCAGCAAGGAAGCCAGTCTGGCTACAGTGTGAAGGACATAAGGAGGAATGATGCAGAAAGCTGCAGCCAGGCTGCAAAAGACTTTTAAAAGGAGCTTGTATTTGATGCTACTAGAAAGTATTGGGTAGGCTGATGACTTGCTCAGATCTGCACTGTGTGGAGCTTGAACAGAGAGGGGAGACCCTTGAAAAGGGCAGCCTTACGGACGTGGCCTAAAAGTGGTGGCTGTGAGGAGGGGGAAGACGGGTGGACGGAGAATGACGAGATTTTGGGGAGTGAGAGTGGTGTGAACGTAACTAAAACGAGGAGGCAAGCCTGGGCTCCCTTCAGGAGAGGCGTGCAGGCTGAGCTAAGCCGTCCTGCCGCAGATCCTGAAGTCAATTAGAAACATCCAATACGCTCTGGTGATGCAGAACTGTGGCCATCCCAGGACAGAGAGCGCTGGGAGATGAGCAAGTCACCGTCCTTTTAGAAAAGACGTCATTCTAAAGACGTTCTAGTGAGAAGGTGCAAGGCAAAGCCCGAGCGGTTAGGAAGCGGACAATAACAAGGCAACTGACAAGAGAAGTCAGGCAGGTGGGAAAGTGAGAGCGCAAAACCATGAAAACCCAAGCAGCGAGAGCATCCAAGGAAGGGAGGGCAATAATGTCAGATGTTGTAGAGAGGTGAAGAAGGATGAGGGCTGAGAAAAGGCCTACAGGTCTGCAATTAAGACAGTGGTGACTTTGAGGAGTAGTTTTTGTTTACTGATGAAGTAATTACAAAGGGTGGAGGGAGAAGTGAAGACAGAAATGGGAGATCCTGCACATAGAGAGCTTTTTCTAGTCAATTGGTTGTGGAAATATCCCAAAGATATTTAAGACTGAGGCAATGCTAGGACCAATCGAGGATTTCTCAAGGATGCGCAATAAGTGGCACCAAAGGACCCATTAGACAGCTAGGGAATAAAGGTGAGAAAGAGAAGGAATGACTGAAAGTGATCATGGGAAGATAAACTTAACATTAAGAAGGCTGTTCACGTTTGGTTTTAAGTTTGGGATTAACTTTTTTCTGTTGGTCTTTCCATAATTTCAGAGATCACTGAGGCAAATTCTTTCAATGAAGAAAAGTGGCATATGGAGTACCATGGCAGGTATTTGCCTTAGCAGAAGTGTGAACAGGCAAAGGTTGAGATGATCAGGAGGTGACCACACAAGGGAAAAAATGACTGGTTGGCTTAATGCCACTTGAGAAATCACTCCATAGACCACCCACCTAGTGTAGTAGCTGGGACAGCTTGCATAATATCCTGTTGCATCTGTCAATGTTGACTTGTCTTTATTCATTTGCAGACTCTTCAGAGCTGCTCTGGCCAAGGGTATATAACACGGGTACTTAACCCTTTTAGAGGCTATAACTGAAGTCTAATTTGTCGCTATTTTTTCTTGCACCGCGTCCAGTGATCTTTCCAAGATGGAGGTACTATATATATATATATATATAAAAGGTAGGCTAACAGATACTTTGAGTATAAGCCTACCTTTTCAGTATACCTCTCTGGGGATGGAGGCATTATATTACATACATTCACCATGCTTGCATAGGAAATCTTTCAGTCAATTCTATCCACCTGTGCTAGGTCTGCCCACTCTTTGGAGCCATCCAGCTTTTCAAAAAGTCTATCATATCTGCTCTTCAAAGTAACCTAGGGTCCTCTACTTCTGTTTCCCTTCAACTGAAGCTATCTATAATCGTTGCCTCCACTTCTAACACTCTTGTCTAAATCTTTTGCAATCTGGTTTCTGACCTCGTCATTAGCTGAATTGCTCTGTCCAAAGTCCCTAGTGATCTAATCTAATGGCCTCTTTCTTGATCCTTATTCTTCTTGACCTCTGGAAAGTACCTGATCCTGTGAAGGGCCATATCTCCTAAGTACTCTATTCTCCAGGTTTTCCTGACTGTTCTTTCCTGGCCGTCCTATTTGTCTCACCACCCCTTCTGAGTTGCTTTTAATACATCTTCATGTGATGCCCCCAAATTTTGAGGGTGCTGCAAGGTTGTGTCACAAGAATTCTCTTTGCTCCTTATACAATCCCTTGGTGATCCCATCATCCTATCGGCTCCCATTGGTTCAATTATCATTGCCATTAATCAAATGATTCCAGATCCATTTCTCCACCAATGTCTGTAATGCCCTCTACTCCTGCATCTTCAATGGTTTACTGAACATTTTTAACTGGATGCTCATAGGACTTCAAACTCAATATGTCTAAAACAAAACTCGTTTCTTCTAAACTTCTCCATCACTGCCAAGATCACCACCAACCTCCTTGTCATTTAATTTAGAACTTGCAAGTCATACTCAACTTTACTTTGTTGCCTCATAGTTACCAAAATCAAGTTCAATCATTTGTGGAATCTTGCAATTTATTTCTCTATAATATCTCCCTCATGTGTGTCTTTTTTCCAATCAGAGCCCCACCACCCTATGTCAAGCCCTTATCACCTCTTTCCTGGATTAGTACACTAATGGGTCATTCTGCTCTAAATCTCTTCCTACTCCAATTCATTTTCCACACAACTGCCAAAGTAGTTTCCCCAAAGGGGTACAGCTGACCATGTTACCTTCCTGTTCTCCACTCAATAATTAAGCCTAGGAGCTAACATATAAGATCCTTTGGTATTTAAAACTCTTCACAATTTTACCCCTTCTTTTCTTTCTCTCTTTCTTACGTTTTATTATTTTCTTCAACCTCTACAACCTATCTATAACAGCTAATTGTTAAACCTTATACTAGATATTCCAAATCCCATCTCCATGTGTGGAATGCTATCTCCTCAAACAATCTCTGATATGACTCTTAGAATCCTTGACCTTTCTTGAAGACTCATCTTAAATACACCCTTTTTCAGGAGGCCTCTTCTGGTCCTCCCACATACTAGTGCCTCTTTTCTAAGGTTGCCTTCCATTTACTCTTTCTTCATCTTGTGTATTCTGACTTACAAATGTTATCTCCTGACGTTAGAAGGTAAGCCACTTGAGGGCAAGGATGATTACGATGATGATGTATAACCTAGTGCTTAAAGCAGTGTTTGACAGACAGAAAGCACTTTTAATGAAGCATTGTTTATTGACAGATTTATTTTCTTCTCTAGTCTAAAAATCCCCAGTTTTCTTAGCTGTGCCTAAGGCAGCATGATTTCCATATCCACTACTCTTTTGGATGAAATCAGTTTATCAGTGTTCCTCTCAAAAAGTGGTGCTGGGAACTGACAATAGTATTCTATGTGTGTCTGGTTCATGCAGAATACAATACCTCCACATATGGATAATCATTGGCTGCATCAAATACTTTCACAGCCATGGCATAGTTGGTCTTGTGACCAGTTAACTCCAATATTTTTTCACATGTGATCACTGTGGCTAGAATGTACATTACTTCTTCACTTGATATTTTTAAACCTAATTCCTTCACAAATTTAATTGTATATTTTAATCAATGGTGTATGAATCTACAATATACAGGAGGAGAAAAACAGAAGCTACCCAAGAAGAACAACAGAAAAAAGGTAGAGATCTGGGGACATGATTTTTGATAGCACTATCTTCTCTATTTTTATGTTTGACTAATGATAGCAAAAAGTTACTGATGAGCATGGGACAGGGGCCATGAGTCTTCTGTTACTAGATGAAGGCTATAACCAAAAGAGAACCTCATGTTCCAACAATAGCTAACAAGAATCAATTCTTTGTTTCTTTCTTTCTCTTTTTGTTTTTTTAGGTAAGAGGAGGGAAGGGGTAAAGTAACTATCTTTTGTAATAGCAGAGAAAACACTTCTCACAAGTGACAGAACATGACATAGTCCTGTCAAATCCTATGCTATATTTGTTGTTTAACTTTCAAATCTCTGGATCACAAGATATTTGTATAGCTCTCTATAGTTTATCCAACAATTCCAACACATATTATCCCATTTAATCTTCACAAAAACCCTATCAAGTAGACAGAAAAAATACTGTATCCTTTTTATTGAACTCTTCATATTTGGTTTTTAAAATCCTTTGCAACATGGCCCCAACCTATCTCCCCCCCCCCCTTTTTTTTTTTTTTTACAATTTTTACAATTATTCCCCTTCCTGCAGTCTGTGCTCTAGCCAAAATGGCCTTCACTCATGACACACTATCTCCTGGGGCTCTGCACTGGAATTCTTGGAATATACTTCTCATCTCAGCTTCAAGCTTACCCTCTTGTCCATTAAAATGCAGTTTAAGCACCACTATCTACATGAACACTTTCCTGATTTTCCCCAACTGCTAACTGCCCTTCCTCCCAAATTATCTTGTATTTGCTCTCTTCACATTTATTTTAATTATGTACATTTGTCTCCCTGATAGAATGTAAATTAACTGAAAGTATGGATTTTTTCATTCTCTATATTTGTATCTCAAGCACAGTGCACAATGTCTGGCACATAGTAGTTGCTTAATATGTACTTGTGCACTGTTTTTTGTTTTTTTTAAATAACTGGGAAAATTAAGGCTTAGCAAAGTTACAGTCATCCAAATTAGGAGGGACTTCAGAGGTCATCTAGTCTAAACTCTACTAAAAGCATACAATCTCCTCTAAAAATATCCCTGATGGAATCAAAGACCTCTAGTCATAGGGAGCCAACTAACTCCCAGTACTGTCTATTTTCTCATATAGCTCCATTAGAAAGCTTTGCCTTCTATTGGGTTACAATCTGCCTGCTTGTAATGACTTTCAAGCTTTGTCCTGTGTGACCCTATATACATATCTGAAAAAAATTATAACGTTCCCCCCAATTTTTTATTTTCTTTTTCCAATTAGCAAGTTCTCTTGCCATAATATCTGCCTTCCCAATGTCTCTTTTGCACTGTAGTGCCCAGAACTGAATGGCATATTTTAGCTATAGTCTTAACAGGGCAGAGTGAATTTATAACCAGGGAACCTATAACCTCTCTTGATCTGGTTGCCTTATTTAAGTAAACTAACCAAGGTCACATAAAGTTGCAGAGTCAAAATTAGAACTGAAACAGACCTACTAACTTAGTCCAGCACTTTCCACATGTCCCCACAACACTCCCCAGAGCTTCTCTATAAAGTTCATTCATTTCCCCCCCTACTATTGAATCTATTATGTCCTTTATACCTGTGAAAACCATCCTTCTGTATTGAAGAATACAGGGCTAACATACAAATTGCTCAGTATTGTATTTAAGTATTTCTACAATTTGGTTCTAATTTACCTATTCTGCCTCATTTCATACTATATCCCTTTACATAAACTTTCATTTCGATCAACTCTATTAGCTTTTCTTCCTCTTGTATTCACAAAGATGTTTTCCACGTCCCTCCTCATCGCCACTATTCTTATCTTCAAGGCTTGCACAAGAACTTTTCCTGATCCCTCCTACTGTTGTCACTTCCATATTAAACTGCCTTATATTTACTTATTTTTGTATATGTTAAATCTCCCCAGTAGAATCTAAGTTCCTTGAAGGTAAAGATTACTTTATTTTTATCTTGGCAGCTTCAGAGCTAAGGATAGTGTCTAATATGTAACTGGTATATTATAAACAAATAAATAAACTGGAAAGAAGAGAAATATATGTTGATGTCCTTCCCAGATATATGTAATAGACATTATCTAGGGAGAGAAAGCAACAGAGCCAGTAAAGTGCAATCAGTGGGATCCGGATAGGCTCTGATAATCCTTAAAGAGAAATGCTATTTTTATCTTATGAGCAAACAGGACTCTTTGGGCCAATCCAGGCAACAACTGAGATGGAGAGGCGCATCTTTATTGTTTCTACTTCTGACTTACTTATAAGTATAAAAAAGAGAACTGAAATGAGAATTAAGCAAGGGAAAGAACTTGAATTATTTCAAACCAGTCTTTTAGTAGACAGGCGTTTTCCTGGGTCTTGTCTCACCAAAGGGAAAGTTCTGAGCCTCATTACTACACCCATTTAATACCAAAACCTATCTTTGGATTAGTAACACCAGAGACGACCAGGTAACCCTGACAACCCAAATCGTGTCCAAGTGGGCCATGTGGACATGCCTGCTTTTTTCTAAGGAGGGGGCTCTTACCTCTGCTGGGCACTTTATTTCTACTGAATCCAGTCACTGGCTGATGTCGATACGGATGCACCCCCATTTCCTGTGCATGGCTTACAGTTCCTAGCAAAGATTCTGGGTCTCCAGGCCCTCCTGTATTCAATAGCAGGGGACTCTCATGGCAACCTTTGGTCAAAGTGTTTGAACTCTTACTGTCTGGAAAGCACTCCCTGGCCCCCTCACACGAGCAGTCCTCCTCCATGCTCTCTGAGTGGATCAGCGCCGGCTGGTGTGCGTAGCCATGAGCCGGGGCGGCCGAGGGAACCTGGGAGATACATTCTTGTGCCCTGATTTGTAAGAGATGCTGGGGGCTGGTATGGTGGTGGTGGTGGTGGTGGTGATGGTGGTGATATGAGTCAGTGTTCTGATAAGGCAAAGACAAAGCCTGGCACTCTGAAAGACTCTGCCCCCCTAGACCGGAAGCCAGGCTCCCAGCATCCCCTTGGTTCATATGCCTGAATAATTCTTGTAACTCCTGCTGCTGCTGTCGCTGTTGCTGCCTTTTGATGAGCTGTGTAAACTCTGCCGGAGGCAGCCGAACGTCCGAGTGGCCTGTGAGCGAGTGCCGGGGGGAGAGCAGTCCTTGGAGGATGTGGGGGACCTGCTGGTGTCTTGGATAGTCGGGCGGCGTGGGGGACAGCAGAGCCTGCTGGAGTGCCGACGTGGTGTAGTGCTGTTGCTGCTGATGTGCGCTGGAAGGGAAAGTAGGGAACTGGTCGAGTGCGGGGACTTTCAGGGCTTGGGTTGGAGGAAAGCCCACTCCGGTGGATGGGCTGTAGCTGGTGGGAGAGGCCCGGGACTGGTCCGAGAACAGTTGGGGGTGTAAATGGGCCTGGTCATAATTAGCAGGGGAAAACCGATTCATGTTCAAGCTGCAAACACAAAAGACAGTAAACACACAAGATCTGTGCGAGGAGTCCGAGATCTCAAAGGATAGCCCTTACCTTCCTTCAACAGGAAGTCCCTAGAAGAAGGGTTACAGGTATCATTCTCCCTCATCCATTTTTACCTTCCCATATCCTGTGCAAGGGCTAAAAGAAACTAAGGAGGCTAGAAACAACCAACCAACCTTAGTGGGAGGAAGTTATCGGTTTGTTTTGAAATGTCTTCCAGATAATTAAGAAGCACTGGTTTCATGAGAGAATGACAGATGGGAAGGAAAGCTAGAAGAGATAGCCCAAGGTTTTTGAAAAGCGTACTACCATTACAGGCTGCTGTTTTTCTTTTCTCATGCCATTTTCTTCCTTTATCTCATTAGTACCTTGACCCTGGATCACTAACTAAACAGCTTACAAAGAACCTCCCAAGCTTCTAGCCTGACTTTAGAACACAATGGGAGCATATGGTCCAGGGACATAGTTCAGATTACCCCCTGCCCCCTCATCATGCTGTAGGGGGAATGTGAGGAGAAGATTCTTCTCACTTTTTCCTAGGCCACCTGATGGGTGGCCCCAGAGGGCCTTACCTGTGGGCCTCTGCGCTATCGGCACTCAGTTGCTTGGACAATGGGCGATGCCCATACGTGAGGGAGGCCATCAGATTGGCACGGTGCTGCATCTGAATCTGACTGGCACAGGAGTTGAGGGACATGCCCCGCCCAGCTGCTGATGACCCTGGCATGTTGCTGAGCATGTCGGATGGCTCTTGTACCTGGATGGTCACCTGCTGAGACTGGGCAGGTTGCTGTAGGCCCATGCAGGTCAGTGTCACATTGGGGGGAGGAGAACAGTTCCCAGGCTGCTGGAAGACTGTACTTCGGGATGGCAAGCCTTGAAACTGGGAAGAAGAGGCAGCACCTGGGGAGAAGGCATCTTCTAAGTATCTAAGCAATTAGACTAGAAGTCAGGAGAAACTGGTAGCCAATAAGAGTCTTAGTCTGACATCACCTCAAGACCAATTTAGGTTTTTCCCAGAGGCTTTTGAGGGGACTCGGCTGTTCTGTTACCAAGGGACTAACACTTTTGTAAAAACAAATCCTCAAGAGGTTTTTACATCTGAAGTCAGTCAGAACAATGACCTCTTACCTCTAACCAAAAATCTAACGGGATGTGGAATTAAATTGAGCCAGGGAATGGTATGCTATGGCATAAATATAATATTTCACACAAAAAATATTATTTTAAAACAGTCACTAGAGTTCCTGGGCCTAGATCTAATGAGAAATTCTTTTTCTCCTTTCCACGTGACACACAATGGTTCTGCCCACCTCTCCCACTCACCATGAGGCTGGAGGATGGTGCTGCTGACAGGGGGAGGGCTATTACTGGGCTGCCTGAAGAGATGGTTGGTGGGGTGGCTGGGGGGAGGGCTAGAAGGCTGGATCCGTAACCTTTAAAAAGAAACACAAACAAACCTCTGAAGATTTTATCACAATCATGAAGTTGAAGTCAACCACCCAATCATTACCTTACAGACCAGCAGGTCCTTAGCTTTAAGGCTTATGATAGGCACACGATATCCACAGTGTCCTCCAATCAATAACTCTCCCTAGTTTATCAGACCCCTCATAAAAGATAGTAGCAGAGTCCAAAGGAGGCCTATGTTCAGTTTCTTGCGCCAGGTCATCAAGTTACCCATTTAGTGGGAATAAGCAAGTAGAAATAAAGCTGCACAAATGGGTATGACTTCAAGGACGTGTCTAAGAATGTCTTAAACATAGTAAATACTGAATAAATAATTGTTCAGTTGAATTGAAGGACTCTGCTCTTTGAAATTTAAACCAAATACTGTATTATCAACTTAGCTTTTAAAAATAGGAACTTTCAGAGAGAATGCCTTAGAAAGCTAACAGCTTTCTCATGACAAATCAGTTAGCCCTAAAGCTCTTTACTATTGAGATATCTTGGATCTAAAGCAAAACAATTTATCACCTCTGGAGCTGGTGGGTAAGAAGGGCTGGCTGGTTTTCACATGTAGCCTGAAGAGGTGGAGAGGGTTGAGGAGGACGGATACAATCCTAAAATTAGTAAAGAAAAATCATGTTGAATTATAACATTATCGTGGGCTGTTCTCCTGGGAAGAAAAAAGGTAGAAGTCTCAATGACTAAGATATCTGCCTATCTTATTCAGCTCCCAGAAGATTTTGCATTTTATCATACATGTCAACTCTTAAAATATCACTAAAATGAGACAATCCATGTTAACACACTTTGCAAACCTTAAAAGGGTTTGTTATTGCTAAGACTCCTTTTAAAAACTTCATTCAATGTTGTTAGACAAATGGCTTGAAAATCAAAGCCTTCCTAAACTTGGAGAGAGCTTGGAGAAGCCTACCTGAATCTGCTGCTGGAGAATCTGATGATGTTGCTCCTGCTGGTATAACATATGTTGCTGCTGGGTCTTCTCAAGTGTTCTCTCATCAATCTGTCCCCCATACATCTTCTGCAGCTGCTCACACTCCTGGAATGAATGCAGTTAATACAGATTCGATGGAGCCATACCCTGATCACAACAGATGCTCTACAGTCTCATGGGCAGAAAAAGTCACAGGAGATGAAGTGTCCTTGGTACAGAGAAACTGATATGTTTCTATTTGTGTGCTAAATATAGTCAATCAGGCTGTCATACAGAAACATGAAAAAAAGCTGTACAAGTCCCTGTGCCAGTTCTCACATCCCATGATGACTTGGATAATAATGGAGACTATGGTCTGCTGTAAAACACATGCACATAGCTGGTGCCATTCAAAGATCAGTCATTCCCAAAGGCCAAGATTCAATTACAGACTCATATTGAATCTAAATGCATGTTTCTTAATTCGCCAAGGCAGCCAGGTGGCTATAACCACAGGCTCATACAGACTACTGACCAGTAGGAGAATGCCAGGGTTGTCTGGAAGAAAAAGGTACAACCCAAACACAAGATACTCTCCTGGAAAACCTAGGGAGAACAACAGTCTTGTCTCTTAGTAGTGGTAGATAGCAAAGGGCTTCTTAATTAGAGAGCAGAAACCTCTTACAAGAAAATGATTATTTTCTTAAGCCATGAGCTGCAATCCTGCTACTGTGTATTACAGAAGGACCGTATGTAACCCTCCTGGGGAGCCTGTCTGGGCTGTCTGTACTAATCATACTCTTACAGCAGCACCTGTAGCCTTTCCTTTACCTGTTGCAGCTGTTTGATGCTGCTGTGGTTGCCCATTTTCTCCAGGTGAGCTTTGAAAGCCTGGATGCTTGCAGCCCCATCAGAAAACCGGCGCACAGGGGAAAAACGTTCTGTGGGAAGGTGTAAGGTGTTGGAGTCCTTGTAGACAGAGCTGAGCACAAGGGAAAAGAAGGTTAGAGACTGGGTGTCTCCAAGGGCTCTGAAAACACAATTTTTAAAAGGAGGACTGACTGCCTGTTCCAAATGTTTATCCAGGGACCAGGACAGCAGATGGTCTATATTTGTCATAGGGACATGAATATTTTACAGATGTGTTGTACCTAAGGAGCTGATGTGTACTTTCTATAGGCTGAGTCTTCCTTTCAGAGGACTTCTATGCACTTTCCATTTCAACTTACCTTTGATGGGAATTAGCTAGGATAGACACTTAATAAATGCATATTTTCTAAGTGCTGGGGACACAGAGAAAAACAAGCTGACACCTGCTCTCAAGGAGCTCATGCCTTTACCTTTTAAGCCTAATGATGCTGATAATATTAACTTTGTACTTACACAGTGAAGTTCATGCCTCACAACAACACGGTGGGGCAGATAATGCAAATATGATTATTCACACCTAACAGAGGAAGATCCCAAAATTCAGAGAACTAAGTGGCTTTCTTAAGATTACACAGCTGATGGGGACTAGACCTGGGCCTCTGACTTGGGTCTCTTGCTTCTAAAACCAGTGCTTAAACCTTGCCCTTCAAACTTTACCAAGATTATGAAAATGTGAAAACCAAATAGATCCAGCCTTTACAGACACCTGAACCTGGGGGCATAAAGAGTGATAGTTTCTGAATGTCCCCAGCTTAAACTGAGTTGGAAATCTCTTCCATCTATGATCGTGTCATTCAAGCAAGGACTTCACACTGATTTGGCTACAAATTGTCTCAGAAATAAGTTCTGTATTAAGAGATCAGCATTTTCAGCTTTTTATTTTGCATGGAATTTTGAAGTTCTGCGTTAGGGGCTGGTGTATCACTCCTAAGGCAGACCTGCCTCCTCCTTTAAGGACCTACTCTGTGTCAGGCACTATGCTAGGTGCTTTACAAACATTACCTTAATTGATCTTCACAAGATCCCTGGGAGATAGATGTTATTATCCCCATATTCAGATAAGGAAACAAAGACCTTCAGAGATTAAGTGACTTCTCAGGGTCACATCCACACAGCTAGTAAATTTCTGAGCCTGGATTTTAATTTATCAGTTCTTCCTAACTCTAGGCCCAGGACTATATCCATTATGTCCTGTAGCTATAAGTATATTTTCAGTACTTCTCATTTAATCCAGATAAATCATTAAACTATTGCCAAACTTGAATGAAAAGCCAATAATTTTCTATAGGATTCAAAGCAGTGCCCGTGACTTGACAGCTAAAGGAAAAGATAGCTGTGGGCTGAAACATTTGGCCATTCTGAAAAGAAACCTTTCCTAGAAGGAGATTTCCTCCTCATTCTCCCCCTGCCCCCTCTCCAGAAGATGGGGTAGTAGTGATGTGACCACTCTGCAAAGACACACACACATCCTGGGAGAGCGGGGCCTTCAGAACGAAGGCAGACAAGAGCCTGGCCACCAATAAGGTGTGCCTGAGACAGCACCAGGGCTAAAGGTGATACAACTCTTATTACCTAATCAGAAGAGATGTGTATGGCCTTCAAGCATGCACGTCAGACTGCCAAAGCAGCATTCCGACAGAGAGGATCAGGTTTCCTCCCCAGGGCAGGGGTGACAGCCACTGAACTCAATGATAGGATGCGCTGCCTTGCCAATGACTCACTGCGGACTGACACAAGCCACAGCTGAGGAGGCGGCTAAGGAGAGCTCAGATACACTCCAGGCAAGGGAAGGACTCAGATGACTATGAAGAGGTGTTAAGGGGACAGGCCTGGTGGGGATGGAAATCCCCTTCCCTTCGAAGTAATGACTTCTAAAGACTCACGCACTATATGAATCTTGATGTTGCTGGGCACCGATGTGAGTGAAGATTTGCTTCAGAATCACTGTAGGTACAAGGGTTACATCAATGACAAGGCCCAGCTTTTTCCAAAATAATATTCTTAGTTATTTTTTGGTTCATTTTAACCTCAGAAAGAGGCTAAGTCAAACTTACTAAGAAAGACAATTT
The DNA here is from genome assembly GCF_902635505.1 of Sarcophilus harrisii. Lineage (NCBI taxonomy): Eukaryota > Metazoa > Chordata > Mammalia > Dasyuromorphia > Dasyuridae > Sarcophilus > Sarcophilus harrisii. Next base: position 494,676,252 of record NC_045428.1, read on the forward strand.
TGTGGATTTAGCTGTGTTTTTATCTCCTTCCAAAACTTCATGACTCCTCAAAGTTATTAAATGATCAAGCAAGTCTTAATCACTCAGGAGACCTACCCCTTCTACTGAGTCACACGAGACCAAATTAGTCTCACTATAAGTATTCACCACCCATGAAAAGAGTCAGAAAACCAATCAGAGACTGAGATCAGCTGTTTAGATAATGAATAATGGACTGATACTCAAGTTTAACAGTCAACTTTAGTCAAATCACTATTCTGAATTTTAGGACATTGTTAATTTTACTTATTTTTAAATTATGTCCAAACGTGTAAGAAACAAAACTGAGTTAAGGGCACCCTTTTCCACTGGACAGTAGGCATTCAAGGTTGGCAAAACAAAACAAAAAAAACACCAAAGACTTCCCTGACCGAGTTCAATCAGACTCCTCCTACCTCCAAACTGAACTACATACCTAAATTACTCCAAAGAGATGAATGTATAAGGTGGTCTTTAAGAACTTTAGAGCAGATCTCATTTAAAATCTCCATTTCAGTAGCTCTGAAATGTTTTTTTCCCCCTGTTATCTAACCTCAATCTCCTCTCTGCTGTCATATTCTGGTGACTTCATCCAAATTTGCTGGGTTCCTTACTCCCACTGTGTGCATCCTCCATCCTCCCCCCGCCCCCATTCAAATTGATTTAGCTGTTAAAAACCTCTTGGAATGTTCTAAAAAGAATGTTCTTATTCAAAGCAGGCAAGTTTCTAGAAGGCAAAGCTTTGACACTACTTTGAAGTAGGGTGTAAACCAAATAAAAGGACCCTGGTGTGTATTCTGAGCCCATGTGATTTTCCTCAAATAATGTAAAAGGTCCAGGGGGATTCGGATAGGCACAGCTGCTTGTAAATGTAGGCTAATTTGTACATTTTCCTAATAAGGATACCATCTCAGGAATTCAGAGAATCCAATTCAGAACTTGAATTACTCATGCTAACATTCAATGATTTGATGGTAAAAGAGAAAAGAAGTAACATCTTTTTGGTAATGATAGAGACTAGAGCTGATGAGTGAAGGAAGGGATTGATGGAAAAAAGTGTCTATCCCATAAGTTATTTCCAAGACTCCTAAATGATTTTATGAAAAGTTACTGCTGGGTAGAGGAGAGTTTATCATTTTTCCAGAGTTCCAGCGTGGCAATCAGTCTGTCTTGGTTTGCTCAGAGTTCACCTGTTTCTGCTGATAACATCAATGCTTAGCTCAGCACAGCAGCAGCTATCTAGTGACAATAAAAGACACTTTTCCAAGCTTGCTAGTGTGAACTGGTTGCAAAATTTCATAGCAATAGTACACCAATCTCATCTCCTTGGTAATTGTCTTGACCTAATCAAGGAAGAATGCCAGATAAATCTTGCCAGTGAGACTTAAGCAAAATAAAAAGCTGGCGACCTGAAGTGGGGTTTAAAGCTTTGTCCATTTGTCTTGAGGCTTCTTCTTGGATACACAATGCTATCGAGTAGAAAGATGGCCTTTCTGGAGGATCCTTCTTTAGTCAAAGTCATTCATCTAGACAATGTGTGCCATCTTCCTCTTGGTTCCCAAATTTGACTTGAATATTCAAGTTTTGTAAAGTTCTCTTAGAAAGATTAATCCTAACCATGCTTTTTTTTTCCTCCCCAAAAAACTGATCACAATTGAAAAGAGATGTAAGAAGATTTTCCTTTTAGAATACTGAAGTGATGATTTTGTAAATATGCAGCAATAAGCAAGGTGCCATAGTTCTGTTTTCCAGAGGAGTTAGTTTTCTTCCATACCTTGAAGCACAGTGTAACACTGAAAGATGATACCACCGAATGCTTATTTTTCTGCAGGAGATTGATCATTAAAAGTCAGGTCTGCTGATATTGCCATCAAACTTCCTGCAACAGGCAGATTTTCTGGTTGCTTCTCCAGGTGGCAGGTCTTAGGTTTAATCTCATCTCTGAATCAATAACTAGAAGGCTGGGAATCAGCTGAAGACAATAAGGAGCTGTGCAAAGTACTTGGGAAAAGTGAAGCTCACACAGTTCAAGGGCCAGCTGGAAAACTTTGCCCTTTTCACTATTCAAAGGGAACTGATCCCATTTAAGTTCAGGATGGTAGGTGGCTTCTATTTGGAGCTCTGCTGTTTGACACCATCTGTTTCAAACTCAGTTGGATGGTGCCTGTCAGCTGAGCCTCAAGGGTCTCCCACAGCTCATGTGGCTTACTCACCGATGCTGATCAGGTACCAGGTGAGGCGGCCAGACCCGGGCACGGAAAGGCTGCTGTCCTAGCTGCCGCTGCAGGTCCGAAGGGATCTCAGCTGTTGGGTTGGTCATGGCCAGTGTATGCCTTTTGGACCTATTTGCCAAGTATCTGCAACAAGCAGGAGCACATTTTATAATGAAAAAGAGAGATAGGAATATTCTCCAGCAAGAAGCATTAGAAGTTATTCCAAAGCAGGCACAAGGAAAAAAATGTGCTCTTTACTGCTCAAATAAGGGCTCCGTGGAATGGATCCCTGAACTAAATGAAAAGCAGAATGCATAGCTGGCCAAACCAAAATTGGCTCAATAGCTAAGTGGCCATACAACAGTAGCCACTGAAGAAATATAGTGAGCAAGACTAGTAACAAGACAAGAGAATCTGTCTCCATTACTCTGCCCAATAAAGAGATACTTCTTTGATTTTTAACTTAATTTCTGTTTTCCCTCCAACTTTCAAAAGACTTGGTGAATAGAAGCATATAAGAAAGAATAGGTACTTCTTGGATACGGCTTCCAGATCTGAGCATAGCGGAAGTGCTGAGAAAGACCCAATAAAATTCCATCTGTTCAGTAAGTCTCGGGGCCTTTATTCATAGAAAACTCAGTTATATTTCACTAAGTTACAGAAGGTAAGATGATGGTAAAGATCTTTACATATGAAGTTAAAAGAGATGTTATTTCACGTTTAAATCTTGTATTTGCTACTGGATCTTTAGAGAAGAAAGTGATGTTAGCTCAAGAAACAGCTACTTTCTTGATAAGAAGGAAATAAAGACATGGTTGAATTCTTAGCACTGCTCAATTTTTAAAAGGAAGGTTAAAAATGAAAGATCTCAAAAGTTAGGGAAGCCCCCAACCTCATTAAGCTTTCTCTCAAGGTCTTTGAAGTTAAATTCTTGCAGCAAGTTAAAGGTTTTTTCCAACTCTATTGTAAATTTGAGGGTTGGAGTTTTTCATTGAAAAACTGACAGGCATGTTTTCCTGTAAAAGTGTGACCAAAGAGGAAAGAAACTAAGGGAGTAGAAAATGAAGTCTAAGGAAGGAATGAAAGAATAAACGATGAAGGTGATTTAAGGAAGGAAGGTAGCAAGTCTCTTAATTACTCTTCTAAAATCCAGTTAATACAACCTGTCTGTATGGTGGCAATCGTTTGCAACATTCCCAGAAAAAAAAGAAGAATATTACAAGTATACCCCCCCTTGAATAGCAAAAATCTCTAGTGATTTTTGTACCTCACTCCTTGTTCGCCCCATGTTTCCTTCCCCACTTCAGACAATCTGGCCTTAGCACCACAATACTCAAACATAGACAACAGGAAGATGAAAAGCTACACTAGCTACCAGTGGTCAGTTCCATGAAAAATGGCCTTTTATTTTTAGCTACTTTGTCTTTTTAAACTAGAAAGCAGTCAGTTAATAGATAGAGGATAATTAGTGGTGTGGTAATGTGCCAAAAGGAACAAGCCATTAATAGTTTAATATCCAGTTTGATAAAAGCACCCAAGCTTTACCCCTAAGAGCTTAAGAAAATAATTTTACTCCAATTTCCCTTAAAGAAAAATACACGATCTTGAACATTGGTGGTGTTTCCAGAAAAAAAAAAAAAAAGGAAGAGCTCTAGTCACATCCCATTCCTCCATTCCTTAGGGGGAAAAAGCAACTTCAATAGTTGGCATATAGAGCGTTATGGGCATCAAAATAAAACCAAATAGAATACTGAAAAGCTGATCCTTTCTGTGACGAAGCATCTAATCCAGGCTTGCAAACCACAAAGGTCTGCATCTCTTTCAGATTTTTTTGGGTATGTGTGTATCTTTCAGGTATAAAGGGACAGAAAGAGCTCAGTGTAAATATCACAAAGGGTGTGTTCTCCCAGTGCCAGGGGCACTGATCAGGATTCCAACATCTCCAATTTCTGTCAGCAAATACACAGATTATCGGGATGTGTTAGGTTTTTTTGTGCCTTATGAACATCACTGATGTGGAAAGGTGGAAGAAAAGAGGAAGAGGGGCCGCATAGGTAAAGTGCTTAGGGGTGATTGCTGTCAGAGAAGGAGCTTCCATTTCCTGGGCAGTCTTCTGCTGCTTTCAGGGTCAGGAGGAGCATGCCATCTTGCACACCCAGAGGCCCCATCAGTGTTGAAAGCTGCACCGCACCACGGCCTTTGCTGCCTGCCAGGAGAGGCTGCCCAAGGCTGCTCTGCAAGCTCCGCCAGATGTCACATTACCTCTGTACAGCTTCCTGATCTGGCTCCCCATCGGAACTTTCCTCGTCCACAGGGGTAACGGCTGGCACTGCCTGAAGAGAAACAGCAATGATGAGCACAAGAGAGCCTACTGGTAATTTTTCTTGCTTCCCAAATCTGACTCCTTGGGTAGTTCTTCTATTAAATTTCTAGGCCTTTGGGGAGACTTTGGAGTCTCCTTTCCCCTGCATCCTTTTAATGCATACTTCCTTAAGCCCCTCTTAAAGGAAATACCCAAATCATTATTTCAGACTGGAACTCGGCACAAAAAAGACCCATGGGACACAAGAAGCACAGAATAATATGGCAGCTCACAATTGTCAAACACTTTACAGGGCACAAAGTGCTTTCCTCACAACAACCTAGTGAGATAAATAGTTCAAGTATTTTTAGTCCTATTTTACAGGTAAAGAAATTGAAGTTCAAAGATTTGAGATGGCTTGTCCATCACACTCAATTAGTAAGCAGTAGAGGCTCAATCTCAATCCAAGATTCCTTACTCTTTGTACTAAACCACACTTTAAGAAAGTGGAAACAAAAAAAGAAACTGAATGGTCTGGTCAAAATATAGCCAGATTTATTGATGCACATTTCATTCAATTAGACCAGCTCTAGATACCTCTCTTTCATGAAGTCTTCACTGACCATTTTCATCACCGTTCATCTTTCACTCTTTTGAAACTTTAGAATCCAATTGGACTTCTTAAGTCCACCTCACTTGGACAAATAATCATCTATAGTTTTACAGTGTATCTTCAAAGCTTCATTTGTGTTCTTTTTATCTCCCTACCTTGTTTATAAATTCCTGAAGGACAATGCTGAGGCATATAATAATTACAGCACTTAGTATAATGCTTTGTAGACAGTCACCAGTTAGATATTTCCTGAGTGAGATTACATACCAGGAAAATGGTTAAACAAAACTAGAGTTCAAGGGAGAAAAATAATTTGAAGGAGAAAATGCTAAAAACAAAGGAATTGAGGGGGCAAGAGAATTAGGGAGGAACCAAGAAATCATGTGATTGTAAATTCTAACACAGGATGAAGTGTTACTGAAAAAGGAGAAAATGCTTTGATGGGAGAAATTTTCAGAAATCAATTTAAATAACAACTAGAAGAAACTACCAGGTTCAATTAGTTTTTACTGAAAAGCTGATCCCCAGCCAAGAGCTGTGAGCTAAGTTGCTGTTTATTGCTGCTGCTGCCTGTAATGAAAAGAGGCAGAGGTAGGGATATAATGGATGAAGATCTAGTACATCAGAAACCAGTTATAGCCCACAGAAAGATGTCTCTTCCAGGAAGGATCCACTTTAAGAAAAAGTTGGGCAACAACCAAGGAGAAATTATTAGGTTAAAAGAAAAAGAGGATAAAGAATCATGAAAGAAATTCCAGTCCTCTTAAGAAAATGGGAAAGACCTTTACCTTAAGCCTAGGAAAAAGAACACCAAAACGTGATTGGGATATTTTTGGAACACTACCTTTGCATGAAAGACCCCTAGAAAAGTCAGTGATCCAAGTGGGTCTGTGCTACTACTCACTGGTGTCATGGTGACAAGAGGGGAGGGGCCCCTTGGACGCTTTAAGAGTTGTTGGGCATGCAGCTGGATGTTGGCTCCTCCATCTGATGCTCGCCGGCCAAGGGGGCCCATTCCATTTAGCAGTTGTAGAGTGGGAGGCTGCAGCAGTGACTGCTCCTGCCAGAGACACAATGGAAGAGGTGTTTGATGGGATGGGAAAAAGGGAGGAGGGAGCCATCTTACTTTAACCTTATGAAACTAAAGGCTCTTTTGATCAGAGTTTAGAGGGAATTACAATTCTTCCTCATATTCTTTACAAATAAGCCCTCTCAATCCAAGTAGGAAAAGAAAATCTTCCTTACCCAATGGAAAACCATTTAAGTCCCAGTGATGATAAGGTCCAAGAATCTAGAGGAGTCTCAAAAGATGCTATAGACATTCCTTTTTCCCTTGTCCACATACCTTGTACTCTAACTGCCCGGTTGGTTGCAGATTTTGCATAGGGAGTAGATTATGCACAAAATTCATGTTATGAGCCACCTGGGGGAATGGAGCCTGGGGGCTGACTCGAGGAAAGCCTGGAAGAAGCTTCTGAAGATCTTCTGTGACTTCCGTGCTGACAGTAAATAAAATTTAAAAAAAAAAGAAAAAAAAAAAAAAGAGAGAGAGAAATTCAGTCTGGCTCTTATTCAGAGCACTTTCTAGGAGAGGTAGCATGGGATAGTGGAAAAAGGTAAACCCGGAATTAGGAAGTCTTGGTTTTAAACTCACCTTTGATCCTATTTCTTTGATCACAGACAAATCATCTAACCTGAGTCTCAGTATATTCAACTATAAAAGTGGCATTTATAGTATCTAATTCATAGCGTTGTTGTGAGGAACAAATGCTGTTAAGAGATGTAAAGCACTTTGAGAACCTTAAGATTCTATCTAAATATCAGCTATTATCATCTCTAAATGAGAAAGAGGCTAAAATTCAGCTTTGTTTCCTGTGGCTTCTGTCAGTTCTTTCTATAGCAATGGAGAAACCCAAGGGGAGATTGATATTAGTGCTAATTCTCAGACAAAGGCAAAACCAATCTTCCTTATCCAAGAAAAAAATCATGGAAGTAGCCAGCATCATGTTGGTTTCTAAAGCCTCAGAGGGGAATAAAAACTTTCAGGAGAATGCAGGTCATTCACTTGAAACAATGGCTACCCTATGTTTGAGGCTGATCCATCAAGCAAAGAATGTAATTATGCTCATCAGCGATGCTAGGGAAAAGAAGCCCTGTATCTTTGGAGCTGTCATGCCACAATAGAAGCTTTTACAACTTTAAAATAAGAAATCTTTCCATCTAAGAGAATGACATAGGGCTCCACCTCTTTGCAGCTGACATAGTCTGTAGAACCAGAATATATCTGCAGAATGTTCAATCACATGAGACTAAAACACAACAGGCACCATGGTAGCATGTAAAGAACACTTTTTTTGGGGAAAATCTATTTGTAGAAAGAGAATTGAAATTTTACAAGACAATCCTGTTTTACTAATATAACCTCTGTGCTAGGAAGAAAAAGGACTAATCATATACCTCAGGATCCTCAGCCTATAGGGGAGGAACAGGGAATGCTGATTTCCAAGGTTAGGATTATACCTTAGATGTATGCATCACTCTGGGCTGGCTCATATATTATATCATATGCATGTAATATAATATATTACATGCATATGATATAATATATTATAAATTTTGAATCTGATAAACACCTTAATAGTATCATGAAGGGTGTCAAATTCACTTGAACTTTGTTGTGAGAGTATGAGGGAGGGGAAGAAAAGGAAACTTTGATTAATCTTTTATAATTATATATATACATATATGGAGGTAATCAAGGAAAGGGACCTGTAGCATTTAGTGGGAAGACATAGGAAGTTGGTCTAAAATGGTAATATACATGGAATGAGTATGTTCTCTCCATATGATTCCTTTGATATGTATCAGGACAAGATGACATCTTTCCAACTTAATGTGTAAAATGGCAATGGAACATGGCAATAATTAGCTACCCATACTCAACAAGGTTGAGTTCAATGTTTGATGAGTAAATTGCTATAAAAATAGCTAATTGCTAAGAAGCAGAGTTGTACCTCCTAGAGAAGAATGGTCACTGAAAAACTGCAATGTAAGAAGAAATTCATTGTGCTGGTATATAGAGAGCAATTACTCAAATACTCACCGAGGGTCAGCCACACCCACTGTGTGCCTCCTCATTGAAAGGTATCGGACCAGGGCTTCAGGAGAAGGCTCCTCACCTTCATCACTGTCCAAATTCATTGTCCCATCCGTCTGAAGCAGGAAAGATAATCAAATTGAAAGATGAAAAGACTGGTATATACCTTTTCTTACAAAGATATGCACAATAATTATACAAAGATAGCTAGCTACTGAGTACTTACTATGTGCCCAACATTGTGCTGAGTGCTGAAGATATAAATACTGACATACAAGATACAGTAGTAGTGGAGTCAAGACTAGCCCGGGTGGAGGAGCGACTGGGAAAAGCCTGAACTGAATCCCGAAGGAGGCAAGGGTGAGGAGAGAGAGTATTCTAGGCATGGGGAAGAGCTAGTAAAAAGGCAGAGGCAGGAAAGAGAAGACACTTCAAGCAGGCCAGAGTAGCAGGACTCTAGATGACATATCAAGGAGAGAAGCACAAGGAGATTAAAAACACAGGAAGAGGCCAAGTGGTAAAAGTTTTTTAAAAATCAGATAGGAGATCTCTTTGATCCTTAGGGCAACCGGTGGCCACTGGAGTCTACCGGATAGGATGATGCTGTGGCATGGAGGATGGACTGGAGGGAAGAAACCAACCAACAGGCTGCAGCAATAGAGCGGGGGAGAGGTGACGGGATCTATGTCAGAAGGGTCCTGGTGAGTGGGGAGGCAGGGACAACTGCAATGCAATGACAAGACACAGCAGCAGGCCAGGTTTGTGAGACCAGGATGAGGAACAAGCTGAGGACGAGTGGTGCCCTCAGTAAGAAGAGAGTTTGGAGGCTCTGAAGTAGAAGATTTAGAGTCCTGTCCTGAAGTTGTTAAGTTTGAGAACCTATGAGATAGCCTGTCAAAGATGTCCAAAAGGTGACTCTGGTGGGACTCAGTTCAGAGAGACTAGGGCAAGGTTCTCAATGAACTCATAGGAGTTGACAAGATTACTAAATGAGATAGAACAGAGCAGAGTTTGTTAAGTTTTATTGTATCATGGATGCCTCTGGAAGTCTGGTGAAGCCTAGGAACCTTTTCTTAGAACCATACTTTTAAATGATTGAAGGAAATACTAAATTTCACTTAGAGGTAAGTAAAAATAAAAATGTAATTTTTTCATCCAAGTTTAAGGACTCTAGGTTAAGAATGTCTGATATAAAGAAGAAAAAAGGGACAGGACAGAGTACCAGAGTACATAAATAGTGGTAACATGAACTAAACAAAAATTCAGGGAAAAAAACTGGGAAAGGATAGTCAGAAAGGTAAGAGGAGAATCAGAAAGAGGGCAGTGCCACAAAAACCTACAAAAACTTAAGTATCTCAGAGGCAAGGGCACTAGAGCAAGACAGCTGATACTTCAAGAAGAATGAGGACTGAGAAAAGTATATTACATTTGTCAATTAAAGCAATGGTGTCAAATTCAAATAGAAATGGTTCTCTGAAGGCTCCGTGATGATTAGAAAATCACAAATTAACATCATCACCTATGTTGAACCCTATTCTAATTTGTGAGTCATACTTGGGGATTGCTCTGGCAGTATATTTATGAATAAATGAATGAAAAGTTCCTAACTTTGGAGACAGAGACAGAGAGAAAGAGAGACAGAGAGAAAGAGAGACAGAGACAGAGACACACACCCAGAGACAGAGAGACATAGAGTCAGAGAGAGAGATAGAAACAGAGACAGAGAGACAGAGTTGAGAAATCTAGTATAGACAGCTTTCTCAAGGAGTTTAGTCAAGAGGAGAAAACAAAAACTTCAATAAGTAGCTAAATGACATAGTTGCATGAATTGAGAGTTTTATTGGTTTATTTATTTTAAAGGATGGGAGAAGCAATGGCATGTTTGTAGGCAGCAGAAAGACTGTTATAAAGGGAAATATTAACAATTGAAGACAGTGAGGATGCAAAAGTAGCAATCTGATGCTGAAGACAGACTGGAATCAAGAATACATATAGAAAGGGGTTTGTCATGGTGAGAATAAATACCTCTTCAAGTGAGCTAGGGGAAGCATGAGATGGTGGGGAAAAGATATTAAAGTGATGAAAAATGAGTAGAAAGGAAGAAGAGGGAATCCTCAGCAAATGATCACAATTTTTTCAGTGACATCTGTGGTGAAGTCCCTAGTTGAGAAGGTAGGGATAAGGGATACCATGGGAAGTTTGAGAATGTTTGAAAACATCAATGTGATGAGGAAGATGATGAATTAATTAGAAAGGTAGAAAAAGATCTCCTTCCTGTTATGAGGGTCCAAATTAAACTATGTAACATAAGTTTGTAATGGATTTGTTTAATATGGTTTCATAATGTTTTATAATTGTGTTCAACAAATGAATCAAAGTGAAGGGAGTGTAATGAAGCTTAAAAATATTCCTTAAAGAAATAAATGAAAACTCAAATAATTGAAGAGAGATGAATGGATCATGATATTTCCATGCCAATATAATAAAAATGACAATACTATTGACATTTTTCATTGGCATTGATCATCCTCACCTCTCTTGAGTTTTTCTTCACACTATATCCATTTAGTTTTCTTTCAGTCTGATTGCTTCTTGTCAACTGACTCTGCAAACTCATCATCATATTTTCTAACATTGGGTTTTCCCTAAGGTTTATCCTGGACCCTCTTTTCTTCTCCTCTTAATACTTTTGGTAACTTCATCATATCCATGACTTTAACAATCATTTATATGTAGAAAACTCTCAGATATATAGACAGACATCAATAGGTACCCATCTAAATATCTAGAGAAATAAATATTTATATCTATAGATCTACATATATACGATTGGGAGTTATCTACATAGGTATATATTTTTTCATATCCATCCATCCATTATCATTATCTATCTATCTTCTACATCTATCTGTCTATCCATCTATCTCTCTCTGGCCAGACAGACAGCTTTCATTACTATGTTAGTTAGCATTATGTTAGTAAGCATTACTGGTTGTTTATTGGACATTTTATACTGAATGTTCCCAAGACATCATGAATTCAACATATCTAGTAAACTCATTATCTTTCCCCTAAAGTCATCCTTCTTTCATATTTCACAATTTCTCTCAATAGAATAACCAGCCTTTCCAATGCTGAGTTAATCTCAGAATTAATTCTCAATACCTCACTCTCCCTAACCACACATATCCAATTGTTTGCCAAATCCTGTAGTCTCTATTTATATAACTTTGCTTGTATCTACCTCCTTTTTCTTACTTACACAACTACCACCTTAGTTCACGATATTCAGATATAGCAGAATATTTTCCTTCTGTAAGAAATGAGGAAAGGGACAAATTCAGAGAAGCCTGGTATTCTGGTATGCATGGATGCAGAATGAAGCAGACAGACCCAGGAGAATAATTTATCCATTGACACTAACTACAATATCTTGAATAAAAAATCTTTGAAAAATTTAACTCAAAAGGAAGAATATAGTGTTTTGGACCTAGAGCAGAAAGATCTGAGTTCAAATCTTGCCTCAGACACTTGAAAAGTTCTGACCCTTGGCAAATCACATAACTTCTTTTTCCCCATTTTTAAACAAGTGGGTTAGATTAGGTCCTTTAGAGCTCTAAGTCTTGATCCTATGACTAAAAAATGCAGTAATCAAAAATGACACCCAAAGATTGATGATGCAATCAAGTCTCCCACCTCCTGGAAGAATGCAGATGGATGAAATGAACAAAATGAGATATCCCTTTTTAGATACAATCAATGTGAATTTGTTTTGCTCAAGAATACTTCTGTAGTAAAAGAGAGGGCTCTTGCTTCTGGAGGGAGTTATGGGATGAGGGGGATGTGAAAAAAGAAAATAAGACAAGAGGATAAATGGAATACTTTAAAAATATTCAGAAGAACACAGAAGGCAGTTCAAAAAGGGGGTAGTAGTGTTGGTACTACTGTGTTAAATTTAATGTGTACTTTGAAAGATTAGGAGCAACAATGATTCGGAATTTCAATGTACAATCTTCTTCTTGTGTGTGCATGTGTAAAGCCCATGTTGGTCAAGTTCATAATTAAAAAAAAAATATTGGGGGGGAGGGGAAGATGAGGAGGGTTTCTGCCTGTCAGGGATAGATACTTGCCTCCACAATTTGATTTTCCGGATTGATAAGCTGCACCTGGGGAACATTGATGCTTACAGCGGTACCTGCTTGCTCCGTCTAGAAAACAGGGGACATACATTTGAGTGCATACACATAAACAAGTGTGTGCACAGACACCATAATCAGTGGAGAAAAAGAACTTATTTTTCCGAGAGCTTTCATTACAATGTTTAACCCTGTTGCTACTCAAAATCTAAAAACTACTGAAACAAAATTATCATTAGGAGAATCCCTCCCAACCTTATTGAAAACAGCATCCTGTAACTGAATATCCTGTTGGCTGCTCAGCCTCTCATCTTCCTCCATCAAAAGAGCACCAGTTATCCTCCTGACCTCTGAAAAGGAAGATATACCCTAGGGCTTGGGAGGTTGGAGTGGAAGAAAGGAGAGAATGGGACAAGGGTGGGGAAAAAGAGGTCTAACTGATTGTGGCTCCTGTGACTCAGGCCTAGTTTTTAGGCAGAACAGCTGTTGCCTATTCTAGACCAAGTACACTAAGGTTGCTGCTCACCTGGATAGTGGCTGGTGCGGGGAAGGTCATGGTCCGAGGTACACTGGGAGGTCCTCCAATACGCAGGTTCTTATGTCTCTTAAGCCGATCACATAGTAGGCTATAGATTGCACTGTAGTGATCATAGGCATCTGTCCTTAATGACTGCCAAAAGAACAGGGAAAAGCCTGATAAAATAAGACATCATTGTCTAAACTCTTTCAGTAGCAATAATGAAGTATAAAAGCCTGTAGGCAGAAAAAAGAGAAAGGGACATAAACCATATCATACCTTACTCTATTTTCCATTCCCTATAAAGTTACCTGTAGTGTTCGCTCCTTGTCCAGTCCCATTTCCACCATGGCCAACAAAACATCTTCATTCAGAGGCTCCATTTGTCTTTCTACCTTCAGATGCTGGCATTCAGTTATTAACTGCAAGGTAAATTACAAACTAAATTATTGAGATAGGTTCTCTAAAACAGAGTGCCCTTCATATCATTGATAGCAAAATTTGCTAGTTTGGAATAGCTAGCTTAGGGATAATGTTGAAATGAGATATTCCTGTAAATAAAGGTTTGTTGTGAACATTTTGTTCTGTGCCTTATTTATTTATTTAGGAGGGGGATCCAAATAGGATATTCATGTATAAATCATTTTTGCTGAAATGATGGAAATAACGGGGGAAGGACTTGGTGAGCTCAATCAAGAGGCTGGATATACTATGAAGTGCCAGGGAATTTGATGTAGGATGCATGCTGTCTTGCTATTTTAATATTCATTAATATCCCATCTAGGCAGTTCTACTTTGCTCCCTTAATGTTACACAATAGCTTAATTCCACTTCCTACCTTTTCAAGTCATGGCCTGATTACAAAATCATAGCCAGGAAACTGCAGCCACCCCTAGGCAGATATTGCAAAGCTCACCCTTTCAAAGTTGGGATCAGCTTCACCCAACTTCATCCATTTATGTTTGCAGATCTGCTCCATTGAAAGGCGCTTACTTGGATCCAATACCAGCATGTGTCGGATCAAGTGCTCACATTCTGCAAGACAGAAACAGTAGGCTACTTATTCTTGGGTTGGGGAAGTGGGGGGGAAAGAATTCCAAAGAATTGGGGAACTATAGTCAATTTCAATGTATAAAATTGCTAAGATTCTTTGCTTTTCAACTTACTCCTGGGCTTTTGCCATTTATTTCACTGCTCATTCAATCAAAGGGGTGAAATTCAAATTAGTCAATTTGGTTATTTATTAATTTTTTCATTAAAAGTCCATCCAGGGAGATTTAAAGCTACTAGCTACAATAAGGCTAAGTAAAAAATTTTGGATATTTCATTTTTTCATGCTTTCTCTGGTCCCATTCAATTCAGCGTAAGGTTGAATGTCCTCTACAGATCTCTGGTCTCTTAACATTTTTCTAAATATTTAATCTTTTTCCCATACATAGTTTTGAACAATATAAAATTTCTGGCTGAGGAATTTGAGTTTTTCAGGGTATGTTCATCTTAAAACTAAGGGAATTAAAAGATTTGTGATAGCACACTATGGAGCAAATATGCACCCAGAGAGGCAGTTTATTAATTCCCAAGCTACATGATACTTTCCCAAAACTCATGAAAACTTTTAAGTATTCCAGTGAATAACCACATGAAAGTATTTAAGAAACTCTGTGTATATTATTCTGTGCTATGTAATATATAGGTAAAGGTAAACAGACACTGACTCTTTGGGATACTTTATTATAGATCACAGCAACAGAAAACAGGCTTAAGAATTTGAGTTTTAATTCTAGCTCTACTATTCACTTTCTGAGTCACAACTTCTACGGACCCAGTTTCTTCATCTTTAATATGCAGAAACTATATGCAGAAACCATGCTCACAAGATTATGATTAAATACATTTCATTTAATACAATTCATTTGTCCATTTTCCATTACTGTAAAATGAGAAAACACATAAACATGGTCTGAGAAGTAAAAATAATAACAAAAGCTAACAGTTATAAAGTACTTGCTATTCTCCAGACACTGTGCTAAGAACTTTACAATTATTATCTCAATTGATCTTCACAATAACGTTGGACAAATAAGTGCGATTCATCCCTTTTTTTAATAGATGAGGAAACTGAGGCAAATAGAGATTAAATGATTTGTCCAGGCTCAAAGAGTTGGTAAGTGAAGCTACATTTGAATTCAGGTCTTCTTGACTCCAGACCTAGTCCGCCACCTAATGAACCAACTAGAACCCACTCTCTCTCTCTCTCTCTCTCTCTCTCTCTCTCTCTCTCTCTCTCTCTCTCACACACACACACACACACACACACACACACACACACTCACTCACTCACTCACTCACTCACTCACTCATACACATGCACACACAGGCACATAAAGCAATGAGTGAATGAATTTAAAAGAGGCCAGCCCTCTAGTTTATCTGAAACGCGACCCGTGGGCTTATATGCACACTGGCCATCACACTCCCTTCAAACCTCTTCCCTCGGCTCACACGGTCACCTTCCACCTGGACTATACAACAGCCTTCTGACTGGCACTCAGCCTCCACTCTCTATATGCTTTATCCTACACCAACCAGGAGGCCAAAGTAATTTTCCATAAGTGCAGACCTGACCATCTGGCCCCCTTGTCCAGCCAACTTCTGTGGCTTCTTCATGTCTCAACTTAGCCAAACCCCACAACCTGCCCCCACCTTCTCTCTCTGGCCTCACTGAGCGTCATTCACCACTCCGGTGCTCCTCCAAGGCACTCTATCCCCCACCAAATGAGACAACATTTGAAAAGTGCTTAGCCTGGCACACAGTAGGCACCTCACAGAAGCTTCTACACAAAGCTTTCTCATTCCCTCATCTCCTAGGCCCCTCCTTCCCTCCCTGTTTTGTACACATTTTAATTCCTTAATTTGTGACTTAGGCTGTCTTTCTGCACACTTAACGCACCTTCCATTATAAAATGGGCTCACAGCAAGCAGGGGTCACTTCCTGTCATACTATTCCTAGTGTCCCCTAGCCTGGTGCCGGCACTCGGCACTTACTGACTGACTGATCTAGGACCAAAGATAAACTCTGCTCAGCCTTCCGGCTACAGCAACTTCCCTGGGCCTCTTACACAGCAGCCTCCTCTCTACAACTCTACTGCCCACACCAGCCTAGCCTCCTGGCTCATCCTCACTTATGACGTTCTGCTCCTTCCCAGCACAGTTCTCAGCCCTTTAGGAACTCCACCCCTCAGACTCTTTAGCTGTACTTCAAAGCTCAGCTCAAGTACCCCCTCCTTTATGAGGTCTTTTCCAATCTCCTCAGATTCTATACTTTAATACTTAGGAAATATATAATGATAATGATCATTTACTTTTTGATGGTGACATCTTTCTATCTCCTACTGTATTTAATTTTCTTAACATTTATGAAAAGTGTTAAGTTCATATTGATCTTCTACTTATTTTATACTTACTTAAATGTATACATGCACATTAAATATGTGTGCTGCTTCCTCAGAGAGAACGGACTGTTTTATTTTTGTCTTTGTACACCCCCGGCACTTAACATCCTGCTTGGCACATAACAGAAATCTGGTGACTGTTGATTATCTTTTATTTCTGAGCTGAAATCATGTATGCAATATAATCACTTTTCATAATATATTATGAACACTGTATACAATTATCTTCAAAAGAATGAAAGCTGACATTACCTCTAATTTTTAATTTACTCTAACCTTGAATAATAAAAACATTTTTTTAAAACCCCACAAAGCTTCATTACACTGATTGCATACCAGGCATTTGAAACTTGCCCTTGCTCTGTGATTTAAAATACAGTTTTTGGTCACTATGGCTGTAGTCCTACATTCCTACAGAGTAGAGTAATTGACTTTTCTTGCAGCATTAAGCTTTTATTCCCACTTATATTATATTTCTGGGCCAGCCAATCTAAAACCCACAATTATAGCTTCTCTATATATGGATGAGAAATGCCATTGACAGGCATGGTCTGCAATTATTTGGGGGAAGATACTGTATTTCATTCAGAAAGCCATGGGTGCTGAAGTAGCTCATGCATATTCTAAACCTCTAGATGGCACTCCTCTATTTTCTTTCAACTTCAGCCCAGAATTTAGCACCTTAGGACTAAACCACATTAGTTCTAGAGGAGACTATTTTAACAGAATAACCAAATACAGAACTGTGGCTGGAAGTGAAATTTCCCAAGGAATATTTGCTGAAAAAATAAACACCCTTACTCTCTGAATTTATAGTTTGTGACATATTCAATTTCAGGGGCTCTATATCTAAGGCGTTTCAGTATATGAGTGTATAAATGATCAATATGAACGTTACACTTTTCATAAGTAATAAGAAAATTAAATACAGTAGGAGTTAGAAAGATGTCACCATCAAAAAATAAATGATCATCACCAATTTGTATTTCCTGAGTATTTAACAGATATGAACTTGATTTATATTTAAATACACTTTTCTCATCTGAAATATGGTGAAAAGGTTTAAAAAGAGAATAAATTATAGCTAAAAATGGAAATTCTTCTAAGAACAAAATCAACCTCAAAGATATGTAATTCAAATAGGTGAAAAGAAACTAAGAGTCTTGGATCAAAGAGAACAAAACACCAACTTTTCCAGATGCTAAGCAAAGGCCCCCACACTAGCTTACTCCCTGAGGGCAGGGCAGAGCCTTGACAATGAATAAAAATGAAAAGATCTGGGCTCCTCCTCAGGAACCAGCATTCTGAGTGAGGGCCAGAGCAGAAGTCTCCCTTCACAACGCTGCTTTCATCTGTTCCAAGTGAGACGCCAAGCCGTCTCTGTAGAGAAAATCACCATGGCTCCAATGAAACCCAATACACCAGCAGACTGCTAACAAGAGGATGTTCGTTTTGCAACCAGCCTCCATGTTCTGACAGGCATCTGGATGACTGAGGAGAGAGTTGTCTTGGGTGCAGTGTCTTAAAATTGGAAAGTTCCTGGGATAAGAATCAAAAGTGGAAGTAGGGCTAGATTGATAAAGGCTTGGAGACATCCATGATCCTGATAGCTGTTTCCTTTTGAGTTTCAGAGGACTGATTTAGCCTGGAAAAGGAGAAATCTGGAGAAAAGAAGGTGGGAATGAGGAAAAAACCTTTTTAAAACCCAGATGTGTAATTTTAATGGTATGGGGAGCACTCTGCATTAATGCAGATCAGCAAGATTCAGTACTGAGAGATTAAATACTTTCCTAGCATATAGCTAGTATATATCAGAAGCATATCCTGAACCCTGTTTTTCCTAATTCCAGGGTGACTCTCTATCTGTTATAACATGCAACCTTCAAAGCCAATTAGGACTATAATGTAAAATATGCTGATTTAAAAAAAAACCAAACCAGTTATTTCCCACCCCCTCCAAAAAAAAAAAAAAAATACTGATTTCTACAAGCCAGGGAGATAATTGCTCTAATAGCTTCCGGAGGGTAAACCTAAAACCCTATCACATGAGCAACATCCAGAAGATCTGGTAATGTTTAGCTCAAAAAAGAAAAGGCAGCAAGGAAAGTCATGATAGCTATCTTCAAATATTTGAAAGGCTATCATATATAAGTAGAGAATGTATCTAAGGGCAGAACTGGGACAAATGAGCAGAATTTATAGGAAAAAAGATTTTTTTCTCAATATGAAGAAACTTTCTGATAAGTGAAGCTAATAATGGAATCTCATAAATTATTAAATGGAAATGCTCAAGCAGAGACTAAATGATTATCATGGATGATATAGAGAATAGTCCTATATTAGGTGGCCAGTAAGGTTTAATAATTTCTTAATTGAACCTTAAGGTTCAATTCCTAAATTTCAAATCAGAAGAGGTTACCAAGGGATTCTCTCTGACTAAAGATAGACTGGACAATCACCCATCTATCTTAGAAGGTTTCTTAAAGGCACAAGACTGGACCAGATGACCTTGTTGTTCCTTACAGGAGTAAGAATTCATTGACTAGACTGTCATTCTCCTCACCAAAGGAGCAACACTGCCATCTGATAAAATGTCTGCATGTGGTCACAGTATGACAGTTATCATGTGGTGAACTGAAACAACCTTTGGCAATGAAAAACATCTCTCCAAAAAGCACCCCACCCCCACCCCCCAATGCCATTCCCTTCACAGGAAACAGATCTGGGGAAAAGACACAAAAGGAAGAGAAACAAGATGGGAAGAAAGATTCTGGCAAAAGTAATGCAAAATCCATCTCGGTGCTTGTAACAGAGAACTACCCTTTTAGGGATAGCAGGCACAGATTCAATTCCATTTAATTCAGCAAACCTTTATTAAATACTTAATGGATGCTAGGGACTCAGTGGAGAGACTCTGCTCCTCTGCTCTCTACCTATAAAGTCTCTCCCCATGTGCTTTAGTTGCCCGTGCTTTCTTTTTATGGTGCTGTACCTAGTGTATGCATTGTAATTCCTTCCTAGGAACACCAAACTCCTTTGTATGTTCTCCCCCAGTAGAGTCCTAATAAAGGGACAAAGTCATTATATAACGGTCATGCAGACCAGATTTGTAATTAGGGGATGCATGTTTCCCAACAGGAGATCCACAGATGCCCCATTCTTTGACACTAACTAGCAGTGTGACAGCAGGCAAATAAACTAAACTTTCTGGTGTTCGTTTCTGCACTGGTAAATGAAGGTGCTGGGTTCTGTGACTGGGAAGGTCTCTTCTGGTTTCAAGGGCCCAGAGAATATGGACTGGGTAAGCTGATGGTCACGGTAGCTATGAGATGAGGTGAAAAACCGAGAAAGTCGCCCTAAGAAGATAAGCAGGATTCTGCTGGGCTGGCAAGTTAGCTGGGGAGAGAGACACATGGGGAAAAGAAAAGATTGGCTAATGTAGTCTGATTATTGAAAAAGTAATGAAGGAAGTAATGAAAGACTGGAAACAGCAGGTTTTCCTCCTGAAAAAAAAAAAAAAATAATGAAAAGGGGGTAGTGGAAATTTGGGAAATCCAACCACAAAGTTCCCAAAGCCTATTCCTATGATGGAGTGAGAGGCCAACTGTCCCTCAGCTCTCTTATGTGCTGCCAACTAATGGGACCTGGCACAGAAGCTATTTCTAGCCTTGTGGGCAGAGGGAGTGGCCTTGGAAGAAATAGAGTCATAGATTCTTTTAGGCCACATGAAACTACTCAGGGTTGAGGGAAGCACCAGGCATCTGTTTGTCAGAAGGAATGAAAGGGGAGGCAAGTAAGAGGTAATTACCCAGCAAATTCAAACTTCTTACTTGGAAGAAGGGTGAAGACGAGCTTTTAAAGAGCTGTTCTCGGTAACTACCAGATTTATTTTTAAAAAATGATTCCAGAGAACTCAGCTCAAGACTTTTGCATTTATATTTTTTAATAAACTTCTTAGCAATGTGTTCTCTTCAAAGTAGTTCAGACTTCAAAGAGGGCTCTAGTCTGAAGAAAACCAGAAGGAAACAGAAATAAAGTGGCTAATAAATCTCTAGAACAGCTGTTCCTATGGAAAATGGATTACTGTTTATAGAACAAAAAATAAGTCTAAATAGCATTAAAATCTTAAATGATGAGAACAAGGGTATTCAATTACTGACTACACCTCTAATCGCAATTCACTTAGTCTAAAGCCTAGGTCCTGCCAAGGAAAAAAAAATAAGACAACATGATATGTTTGACAAATAAGAGAGACAAGTAAAACATATTTTGGACGATGAACTCAGATGGAAGAAGATCCTGGTATGGAGTTTTTCTGTCATAGTATAGTCATGTTTGATTTTTGTAGGTGTCCAGGTAAAATAAAAGATTATTTACAAGTCAAATTTTATACCAAAAAACCAGAGGGATCACCTGGATTCTTTAGTTATATCAGCTAACACTTGAAAAAATGGCAGCCACTGAAACCTGAACATTTTTATCATTCAAAAATTGAGGTAGTAAAAATATTTCAGATTTGACAATTATATTAAAAACCATCCAAGTCAAAGCTATTCCTTATTTGAAGTAATATACAACAAAATTTCATTGTAACAGAAAAATTGGGATAGGACCTTATAATTTGTGTAAAGGAATTTGACCTTTATTTAATCTTAAAATGTACCAGTATGTTGGCAAGTGAAATGTGAGTATATTATTTATATGCACTCATGTCTCTGAATTAAGAACACATGCTTACTTTGTTTAGATGTCAGAATAGTGACCACATGGGAGAGGTTTGACTTTAACAGATGGATGATGTCAGTAACTTACTCTTTACTGGTTGTGTTCTAAGCATTCCACTGAAGTCCATTCCTGGTTCTCTCATCCCACCTCTCTGTAAGTACTGAAAAAGGTGACTCTTCCTACCCTCTGACCAAATTTCTTTCCATTAAACACTTAACTATGTTGGTCAAAAACTACATCTGTTTCCTTGTGATTTACTTTTTAATTCTTTCAGCAATGACTGCTCTACCAAAAGACAATTATGGGAATATTTTGATTGTAGCAGGATCAGGGCATTTTTTTTGTTATTTAGAGGGGGGAAAAGCCTGCTTATTTATAAGTGTTTTTATATTTGGAGAAGATAGGCAACATTAAAGAAGAAGTTGGATGCAAGTGGGCATTGGCACTGAATAAACTCTAAACACAAATACAAAACCCCACAATGTAAAAATTCACCATCATTTTACACATACACATACACACACACACACACACACACACACACACACACACTCACCCACCAATATTTTAGTATGGAAGCCACTGAAAGGTACTTTGCTTGGCCTAGCAATCTCTTATTTATTTAAAAAATGAAATTTGTTCCTTTGAAATTTCTGTGTTTTCAATGAATTCCACTGTATGATTCTAGTATAGTGAGAATTCTTAAGCTGAGAAGGCTAGAATTCCTATCGTCCTGTCCTTGGAAAAATACCTGCCATATTAGAACATAGTCATTTAGAAGATTGATCACTCTACTCCTTCCTGATAATGAAAGCAAACATCTTCATTTTCTTATTTGAAGGTTTTTTTCTTAGTTCAATTCAAGTTGCAGTAGTAGAATAAAATCTAGGTTAAAGATTCAATCCAGAAAGTTCAATTAGGTATACAGAACTTCCTACCCAGTTCTACCTTCCTGCTATGGAAAAGAATACAATAATATCTAGGAAAAGACACCTTTTTCCTAATTGTTTCCTAAAACAATCTCTACCTTTTCTGAGCTGAGAATAGCAGTGAGTTAAAAGACAGAATCAATGATACAGGATTTTCTCCACTTCTCTTCTCCCTTCCCTTATTATCTTTGTCAATTCTTACCAACTCTTCAATGAAACATTTCACTAAAAACCCTAATGGGTAAGGGCCTGCAGGAGAGACTTCTGAGGCTACACTCCCGGGAACAGCTCTGTGGCCTGCTTTCCTTGTAATTCTTTTGTCCTAATAGGTTTCACTGAGCAGTATTTATGGCCTCTGACTCTTCTCCTAAGTGTAGGACCTAGAGACTAAAGGTCAAATAGAACCAGTGTGAAAACTCTGAGTAATGGACATCTAATGTCCTTTTTCTATTTTAAGATTCTATCTTAAAGTGGTGGTCTCCATGTTCTACATAGATGAAAGGGGTGACAACTAGATTTTTCCCAGTTCTCTCTAAAGAAAGTGATTTTAGCCATGAAGAATGTTGTGGTTCCTTGTGAATGGGCAAATCAAAGCTGAGTTGTTTTTCTCTTAAGTGGAGGCTTTCTGGCAGTAGTACATTCTACATTGTGCATTCTCCAGAAGCATTATATAAGGCTAACTCTTGCCTTCCCAGTAATAAAATGCTTATGTAGCATTAGAATTAATTAAGTCACAATGAAGTCTAATCAATAAGGACTCAACAATATTATCCACAAGAGATCTCTATGCACTCTCAGACATTACAGTTTTTCACTGTAAATTAATTTTCCTTTAGCTAAATGGCTGCCTTCACTATATTTGCTTACAGGTGGTTCTCTGGGCAAAGAAACAAGCTAGGCTTTCAACAGCAGGCTTCTGATGGTTGCTTTCATGTATCATTAGTGAGTTTAATGCTCAAGAAATAAATATGCTCACATAAGGAATTGAGAAAGCTTCCTCGCTAATCTGTGCAGCTGCATATCTGGTTATTCTAATGTTGAACTCATGCAAAAACTTAAGCTACTACTAAATTTTAATTTGTAATTCCCTAACAGATCTGGACCCAGAGTGGTACTTTAAGGACTATAATACCAAAAAAGAAAGAAATGAATGAAGAAAGGAGGGAAGGAAGGAAAGGAGAGAGGGAAAGAAGGAGAGAAGGAAGGGAGGGAGGAAGGGAAAGGAAGATGGAAGGGAGGAAGGAAGGAGGGAGGGGAAGGAAGGGGGAAAGAAGGAAAGGAGGGAGGGAAAGAAGGAGGGAAGAAAGAAAAATGAGATCATCACACTACTTTATTTGGGGACTCAAAGTCAAATTTATATTAAAAAAATACCTTTCTGAATTAATTTATTTGGTCTTTTGATGTATATGTATATATGTGTATATATATCTTTAACATAGAGAAATTGGTCTTTAGTATGAAATCATATTAAATCATGAAATCATTTAGTATAGAATCATAACATTTAAGTTTCTTTGGTATTACCTTTCCTCTGAATATCCCATCCCAGTTCCATCACAATTCTTTTTTTCTGTTGAATATTTCTACATCAAATTGTTTGTATATGTGTGTGTTCAATTTCTCTTTGTCCAGTTAAAATAAAAGTAAAGCTCACCTGATGCCTTATAATATTCATATAACACAAATCCTGAGACAGGTATTACCGAGAAGAAAAAAAGCCTTGGATCTAAAGTCTAAATCTGGGTTCATAGACTGCCCCTGTTACAGACTCTTTTCAGTTTCTTTGCAAGTAAAATGAGCTTGAACTAGTACTAGATGATTTTTAAGCTATTTTCCACCTCTGAGCCTATGGATTAGTCAGTCAGTCAGTCAGTCAGTATGTATTCTTTCCCATGTGCCACGCACTGTGCTAAATGAGCAATTCAAGTGAAACCTAGCAAAATCTATTATAACAACCTAGATTAATTCCGTCAATTAAAAATAAAGTTTCTACTTAACATTTTGAGTTTGATGTAAGTATTCAAGAAATGAAGGTTAGTATAATAATTAATTTTCAATAAATATTTGAATACCTATTATTACTAGTATTATTAATAACACATTTACATAATGATTTACAATTTGTTTCAGATCTCACAGGTTTAGGTGCTCTCTCTTCAATGTGCAGATTATAACCTATCCTTCCTTCCTTTTATATGCAACTCAACCCATGTTCTCTCAGAAATCTTCCAAAGAGAGTCAACCCAGCATATTGAAGACCTTCTTGATATTAAGTGCATACCAGTACATGGCTCTCTTTAACAATGAGATGATTCAAATCAGTTCCAATTGTTCAGTGATGAAGACAGTCATCTACAACCAGACAGAGAACTGTGGGAACATAGCATTTTTACTCTTTAAAAAACCAAAAGTGAATACTAGAGTAAGGGATATGTTTTTGTCCATCTGACAAATCTTGTCAATTCCTTTCCTTATGATACACCTTGATGCTAAACCTTTATAACACCTATCTTGTATATATAGTTCGCTATTGGTCAAGAAAAACAAATTCCTAAAAGTTTGTGTATAAAAATTATTTTATTATGCCCCTAGAATTCATCACCTTTCTGTCAGTAAATGAGCAGTATGTTTCATCACTGAAATTTTGAAATCCTGATTAGTCATCGTGTTGAACAGAATTTTTAAGTCTTTCAAAGTTATTATTCTTTATAATGTAATTGCATAAATTGTTCTATTGCTCCTCTTCATTTCACTCTGCGTCAGTTCATATAAGTGTTCTCAGAAGACTTTGAAAATATCTTTTAGTCATGTCTTACAGCACAATTAATATTGCTTTCGACTATTCTCTCCTTGATGTTATTATCCTTCCTTTTAATATCCCACTCCAACTCCATCACACTTCTTTTTTTCTGCTGAGTATTTCTGTACCAAATTGTGTGTGTGTGTGTGTGTGTGTGTGTATTCAATTTCCCTTTACCCAATTCAAATAAAAGTAAAGTTCATCTTATGCCTGATTCTTCTGATCCTTTCTCCTTTTTTATATTTTTCTTCTCTCACACACAAATTATAAGAAATTGAATGCCCCTTTGTCCACTAGTGGATTTCTCTTCCCCCCCCACTTGTTAAAACTATTAGAATAGAAACAATCTGCACTGCCACCCCCCCACTTCTGTTTGCTTCATTTAATTCTTTCAATATCTTTTATAAGGTATCGTCCCTAAAGGCCATTTATATCTTTTTCTTCATTAAGAATGTTAAGTCTTAGCAGGATGAATACAAAGGCTTGGAGAGACATACATGAACTGACACTTAAGTGAAATGAGAAGAACTAGGAGATCATTATACACTTCAACAACAACACTATATAATGATCAATTCTGATGGAAGTGACTCTCTTTAACAGTGAGAGGATCCAAATCAGTTCCAATTGATCTGTAATGAACAGAACCAGCTACATCCAGAGAAAGAACACTGGGAAATGAGTATGGACCACAACATAACATTTACACTCTTTCTGTTGTTGTTTGCTTGCATTTTTGTTTTTTCTTCTCAGGTTATTTTTACCTTCTTTCTAAATCCGATCTTTCTTGTGCAACAAGATGTATACATATTGTATTTTAACATATACTTTAACATATTTAACATGACAGCAAAATAATGGTTTGGTCATGAATACTTATTGTGTATCTAATTTATATTTTAATGTATTTAACATCTACTGGTCATCCTGCCATCTAGGGGAGGGGGTGGGGGGTAAGAGGTGAAAAATTGGAACAAGAGGTTTGGCAATTGTTAATGCTGTAAAGTTACCCATGCATATAACCTGTAAATAAAAGGCTATTAAATAAATAAATTAATTAATTAAAAAAAAAAACATATTTAACATGTATGGGACTATCTGCCATCTGGGGAGGGGGTGGAGGGAAGGAGGGAAAAAGCTGAAATAGAAGTTTTTGCAAGGGTCAATGTTGAAAAATTACCCATGCATATTTTTTGTATATAAAAAGCTATTAAAAAAAAAGTTAGTCTTTATCATCACATATAGTCCCTTCTAATACTCAAATAAATTTAACTTTCTAGGTTTCTCTTGATTCATGTTTGTATTCTAAAATTCTTATTCAGCCTTTTTTTTTTAACCAGGGAAGATGAAAAGCCTTGTATTCCATGAAAGTTCCATTTTTTTCCTCTATAGAACTATATTTAGATTTGCAAAGTCATATTTGATTATAAGTCCATACATACAATCTGTATGTAATTTGCAAGTCTGCCAA
Source organism: Sarcophilus harrisii (assembly GCF_902635505.1). Classification (NCBI taxonomy): domain Eukaryota; kingdom Metazoa; phylum Chordata; class Mammalia; order Dasyuromorphia; family Dasyuridae; genus Sarcophilus; species Sarcophilus harrisii. The sequence continues at coordinate 494,702,525 of NC_045428.1, forward strand.
AAAGCCAAGCATTTATTAAATACCTGCCATGTGCCAGGTACTGTGCTAAGCATTAGGGATACAAATATGAAAAAAGAATGACACTGCCTGCTCTCAAGGAGCTTATAATCCAGTTCCAAATTTAAATAGCCATTTGAGAAATAAGATGTCTGAGATGAGCTTTCTCCTTAAATAAATGATCTAGAGTTCATGGGCTCTAATTCTAATTAGTGAAATAAGCCCTTGAGAATGTTGTATTCTAAAATCTCTTGTTTATAATTGAAACTGTCAAATCTAATGTAATCCTGTTTATGGTTCCTTGGTACTCAAAACTCCTTCTGGCCACTCGAAGTATTTTTTCTTTGACAAAGAAGCTCTAGAGAATGGCTATGACATTCCCGAACTCTTCATTTTAGGGTTTCCTTAAACTGGTAGATTCTCTGAGTTTTTACTTCTCTCTTTGGTTCTAAGAGATTTGGGAAGATTTCACTTATGATGTCATAAAATAGTGTCTAATTTTTTTTTTTAGTGGTTTTTTGATAGTCCAAACATTCTTAAATCATCTGATTTTTTTGGTCAATTGTTTTTGATAGGGAATATTCATCTATCTTTTAAAAGTTGATTTTTTTTTTTTAAACAGGAGTAATGATAATGGCTGCTCATATATCTATTTTTTCCCTTGGCCCCAAAGGCAAAAAATTACCAACTCTTTGGGAATTCCTCACATTCGTAAGTTCCAAGGTTCTTGAGCTGGGACCTCAAATTCAACCTCCTCATTTTAGAAGAAATTGTAACACAGACAGTAAACTTATCAAAGACCACATAGTTATTAAGTACCTACATTCATCATGATGGCTCTTCCTTCCCTGACTTACATCACACTTTTTCCTTTTCTGAATTCCCATCAATTTACCCCCTCTCCCCTCCATTTCCCCTTCTCTCCCTCCCTCTTTCTGTCTTTCTTCCCTCTCCCCACAATATAGAACATTACAGATTCAGTGCTATAGGAAGCTACAACTGAGAAATTTTCTTCTATGCAGACACTTGCCCAGAGTTATGAATCAAGCACATTTTGGAAGCAATGAATTGATGCTGAGACATCTTGGCTTAAATAACCACTTTCTTTCCACTTCTCCACAATACCCACTCTAACTCTTAAGGACTTAATATTCTATCTTACTTTCGAGTCCATTCATTTCTGGACATGCAATTTCTTCTTTTGACTATGGTGTCAGCTCCTTGAAGGTAGGAGTTTTCCTCCTTCAAAAAAAAAGAAACTCAACTAGTAAAGAACATAGTGAAAAAAGCTCTGGATTTCAAATCAGCAAGACCTAATCTCACTTTTGATTTCATGGACATAGACACGCCACTTAATCTATAATAGCCTCAGCTGCCCCATTTGTAAAATGGAGCTAAAAATATATGTAATATCTAATTCATGTGGCTCTTATATAGCTCAGATGAAATAATCTAAGTAAGACATTTTGCAAGTTTTGAAGTACTTGTATATATTTATTATCACATAGTCACACTATGGTCAGCAATACCACAGAATGTTTTTTTTAAGTCTCAGGATTTTGAAAAAAACTTCTAAACATCTTCTATATCAAGTGAACTGTCTGGACAATGCTGGGTATAATCCTACTCAGAAACAGGAGAATGTAGTAAATTACTATTGTGCCTTTAGGATTACTACATATATACATACATGGAGCATCTATAATGCTTCAATATAGTACTACTAAGGGAGACAAAGAATGAAAAACCTAACCTTTTCATCTTTCATTAAATTATTCTTCTGATGTCTTTTGCATACATGACTTGGAATTCAATTAATGGCTTCAGATAGTATCAAACACATCTGTATTATAGATAACAGATAAAAAAATCACTGCAAACTTTCAAAAGTTTGTATCCTTTTCTGTAATCACTATGTAGCTACTGAAGCTTTTGTTTCTACTTCTTTCATAAAAGAGCAACTATGTCAATTACCAATCTCAACTATCACAAAAAACTCAATCATGCAGAAAACCTTCATGGTATAACAGAAATATGAAAGAACCCATAATTTTTAGCTCACATTTTACTCATTAAGAAACTTGTTATGAAGAACATGGTTAGGAGCTGTCAAAAAAATCCACTAGCAAGCATAATGATTGTGGTCGGATAAATGAATGGTTGGAAGTCAGAAGAGCGAGATGAGACGGCTTTTTCTGTAATACTCTAGAAGGCGTTAGCTTGTCCAAAGTCTTTCACCTGAACAAGACATCTTTGACAAAAACAATGCTCATGATCAATGCAAACATTTAACTCGCTCTAAGTGGAAGGAATGCAGTGTTAAGCTTGATTCATACCTAGGGAAGTCAACTGCACAATTACTTAGTCATTTCATTAAGATAAACCTTTTTTTATTTTTTTATTTTTTAATAGCTTTTTATTTACAAGTTATATGCATGGGTACTTTTACAGCATTGATAATTGCCAACCTTTTGTTCCAATTCTTCCCCTCCTTCCCCCCACTCCCTCCCCCAGATGCCAGGTTGACCGATAATGTTAAATATGTTAAAGTATAAATTAAATCCAAAATAAGCATACATGTCCAAACCGTTATTTTGCTGAACAAAAAGAATCAGACTCTGAAATATTATACAATTAGCCTGTGAAGAAAATCAAAAAATGCAGGCAGGCAAAAATAGAGGGATTGGGAATTCAATGTAATGGTTCTTAGTCATCTCCCAGAATTCTTTCCCTGGGCATAGCTGGTTCAGTTCATTACTGCTCCAATGGAACTGATTGGGTTGATCTCGTTGCTGAGGATGGCCAGGTCCATCAGAATTGATCATCATATAGTATTGTTGTTGAAGTATATAATGATCTCCTGGCCCTGCTCATTTCACTCAGCATCAGTTCATGTAAGTCTCTCGAGGCCTTTCTGAAATCATCCTGCTGGTCATTTCTTATAGAACAATAATATTCATATACCACAATTTACCCAACCATTCTCCAATTGATGGGCATCCACTCAGTTTCCAGTTTCTGGCTACTACAAACAGGGCTGCCACAAACATTTTGGCACATACAGATCCCTTTCCCTTCTTTAAGATCTCTTTGGGATATAAGCCCAGTAGTAACACTGCTGGATCAAAGAATATGCACAGTTTGATAGCTTTTTGAGCACAGTTCCAAATTGCTCTCCAGAATGGTTGGATGTATTCACAGTTCCACCAACAATGTATTAGTGTCCCTGTTTTCCCACATCCCTTCCAACATTCCACATTATCTTTCCCTGTCATTCTAGCCAATCTGAAAGGTGTGTAGTGGTGTCTCAGAGTTGTCTTAATTTGCATTTCTCTGATTAATAATGACTTGGAGCATCTTTTCACATGGCTAGAAATAGTTTCAAAGGATAAACCTTTATGGATGAACCCTAGTGATGGATCAGACCAAAATGCTTTACTGGATACCCATGATTTGGGAGGGAGGAGCTGAAGGCACCTTGGACTTATTATGAGTGAAGATCTACAGCAAGGATTGTTATCAATTTCAGGGGGTCCCTGAATGAGGAATGGAAAACAATTACATCGTTATTTTAGCATAATTAGTTTCTCTGTAGTCCTATGTATCTTGTATTTAAAAAGGTTTCTCTTATCAGTCTCCAGTCTTCAGCAGAAGGCCAAAAGAGCCTCTGGCACAGAAACAATTTGGCAGCCCTGGCTCACACCTTTCACTAAGGTCTAAGTGAGACCCTGGACAAGTCATTTATCTATCCCCTCTCAGCTTCAGTTTCTTCTTCTGCAAAATGGAGGCTTGTGAGGAGCAAATGTGTTGATCTATTTAAACTGCTTTGCAAACCTTAAAGTACAATGTACAGTGTATATATAATATACATTGACCATTATGTGTTTTTCTGTTCTTTACAAGATACTGCACATAAAATAGGTAAATGTTTACTAAATAAAAGATGAACAGAGGACAGAAAATCCAATTAAGCTTTGGAAATAAGGCAAGAATAAGAAAGATTCTAGATGCCTACGTGGGGAATGACCGCAACAAAAGCAATTCCCCATTTTGCCCCACTGTTAAATCCTTTCTTTTCAGGTATATAGTAACTCTAGAAAGAGATGGCAGCATAATTCACTCAGAATGTTATAGAGACCAGAGAAGTTGAGAAAAAGTTTTTTTTTTTAATGCTACTCTATAAATATCCTTGAAAGATGCTGACCCCTAATCATCCTAAGAGACTAGGACATAGAAGAGTCAGACCTGCTTCACCTTTCACACAGAAGAATCAAAATAGGAAACTACTCTTCTCTCACTTAGTAAAGATCCACCTTTTTTCAGTTATCACCTCCAGCGAAATGGCATTTCATTAAAGTGAAACAAGGTGCAATTTTTTTTCCCTACTAATTCCCAAGGAGGCTACATACCTGTCTGGATCACTGTGTCTGAGTCAATAGGTTCAGACATGTATTTTCTATGTTGTCCCTTAAAATGAACACAGATTATTCAACAAAACTAATTGCAACTCCTCTGAAACCTTCTCATTTTTATGTAAAGACAAATGGCAAAGTGCTTTAGATTCCAGGCACTGTTTTCAGACTTAACACCTTCCAAAAGTTGTTCACTTTACTGCCCATTCATTTATTTATCTGCTTATTTATTCGTTTTTTTGAGTAGGAGTGGGAAGGTGAGAAATCCCAGATTTCCACAGGAGTTTTAAGTAGAAAACAATGATGTAAAATTAGTTGTCACCCTCAGTTTCAATTCAAGTTTCAGGGAATAGCAGTTATTGAACTGAGTCACTATGAGTATGAGAAGAGTCATATTGCTGGCAGCAAATAAGCCAGGAAAGTGGGGTCTGAGGAAAGTTTCCTGTCTATTGTGTTGCACTGCTAATTCTTGGTGCTAGTAAGTGACATCTGTGGTACATGCTATCAACTCCCTTACCTGTGGACATGAAAAATGGAATTCGGAACTTTCCACTCAGCACCCGGGCCCGAAGATTCTGCAGGGTGCTCCCATCAAATGGCAGGGCACCACACACAAGCACATAGAGGACCACTCCAAGGCTCTGCATCCCAGACAGAAAGCATACATATAATCAGTCCACCAGAAAAGAAACAAAATAGATCAATATAATGTGAGCATGAAGATAGCAATCAGTCATGCACATTAAAAAATGGAACTAATTTGTTTTCTTGGAGAAATAAAACTGTTGAACATAAGTCTGTGTCAAGACAGAATTTTTAGAATATGTAACTCTCCTTCACTGGTGTATTTTCATTTCAACTTAATACCATCAATATTTCTCTAGCTGTTATCTTTCTCAAGTATAGTGTGGCAATAAAAGGAAGAATCCTTCGTTCTAGACAAAGCAACCACTCAAACTAATTAGAACTTTGGTATTCATGTAATTGCAAGGGAATTTCCATATGGTAGCCTATCACATATAATGTCTATTAGGAGGTAAGCCCCATGGGGTGAAGATTTGATCAAGATTCTGCTGCTTTATAAACACAAAATTTGTAGGATACTCTAAGGTACTCTCATCATTAAAGACAAGTATGCAAAGTTTCAACTTACCCAAATATCCACTTTGGGCCCATCGTATTCCTTTCCTTCAAAGAGCTCAGGAGCAGCATATGGGGGACTCCCACACCAGGTCTTGAGTAATTGCCCTGGGGTAAAGATGTTACTGAACCCAAAATCTGGAAAATAATAGAGAGAAGCAACTACTGTTAACTTAAGTTCTAGAAACAAAGTCATCTAATAAAGATAAGCTATGTAAAAACTTAAAGCAATCTCATTATGATAGACAGTCACTTAAACCAAAGGCTGAAAGAAAAATGGAGAAATGCAGAACACAGGTTGTAGATCAAAACTAGAACTATAGATGACATCCGGTTTAAACCCCTCATTTTAATAGCAGAGGAAACTGAGGTCTTGAGAAGTTGTGACTTGCCAAAGATCATTCATCATTCATTCATTAACTAGTTGGTGGAAATAAGTATTTATTACATCCCTACTGTGTGTCAGGTACTATGTGAGGTGATGGAGTTAGAGACAACCTACCATTAGTCACAAAAAAAGGGATATAAATAAAAGGGTAATTTTAGGAGGGGAATCAATAATGCGATTGAAGAATGAAGAAAGGCCTCCTTTATGAAGAGGAGCTAAGGAGGGAATACTTCCAAGAAATAGGAGACACAGTGTATAACAGCACACTCACAGGAGAAGAAATGTCATGTGAAAAACAGCATGACAAGAGTAAGAAGAAAAGATACAGTTTGAACCTGGAGGTTCTGATTCCAAATCCAATACACATTTCCACGTGCCATGACCCCAAAGGTTGTGTGAAAATGGATGCTCGCATCTACATCTGCATAAGTGAATTCTATTAAGCATTTAAAGAATAATTAATTCCAATATTAAACAAACTATTTTTTATATTTCAATAATAAAATTTCCCCAAATACATGTAAAAAGAATTTTCAACATTCATTCTTCCAAAATTTTTGTGCTCCAAGTTTTTTCTCCCTCCTTTCCTTAAACCTTCCCTTCCACAAAATAACAAGCAATTCAATGCAAGTTAAATATGTATAATCCATTTAAACATATTTTCATGTTTGTCATACTGTGCAAGGAAAATCAGGCTAAAAGGGAAAAAACCCACAGGAAAGAAAAAGCAAACAACAACAAAAAGGTAAAAATAGTGTGTTTCAATCCACATTCAGTTCTCTCTTTGGATATAGATGAAATTTTCTATCCTATGTCTGTCTACTGGAATAGGTCACCACATTGTTGAGAAGAGCTAAGTCTATCAGAGTTGATCATCACATAATCTTGCTGTTACATACAAACTATTTATAATACTAATGGAAGGCAGAACCCTGACAAACTAATTCTACAGTACAAATGTAATCTTGAAACCTAAGCCAGGAAGTGACAAAGCAAAGAAAATTACAAACTAATATTTCTAATAAACAATGATGCAAAGATTTAATATTAGTAAGTAATCTACAAGACATAAATTTTTTTCAATGAATGAATGAATAAGGTATTTATTAAACAAGCATTTATAACTGTGAAAATCACAGTGCTAAGCACTGTGGATACAGATAGAGAAATCAGACTGAGCTGCTCCCCAGGAGCTCATATTCTAATTCAGAAGAAAACGTGTAAGGAAAGATCCAGTTCAAGTCAGATGGAAAGGTCCCATGTTCCCTAGGGCATACAAAATAGATAATGATAGTATCATTTCCACTGAAAAAAATCCTATCAGTTTTGAATTTGCATCAATTGACAGTACCGAGGACTTTGGTGAGAAGAATTTCCTCATCTGGTTCTGGAATAGCTGGGGCTGCAGCATCCACAGGAGTAGTTGCCCAGATGTAGTCCCCCAAAGGGGCTGCTTCCTAGGATGACAGCTGGGAAGCAGCACCATTCCCAAGGTTCTACACCATCAGGTTTTGAGAGGAGATGATCATTAAGGCAGCAGTGCTGGTGCTCTAACCTGTCTGACACATGATGGGGGAGAATGGTTTTGGGGCTGCCATTCATCCTGAACTCTTGTGTTCATCTGCACAAGATTTGGCAGTACCTCAATAGCAGATATCACTGCTGATAATGAGGAAAGTGAACCTCTTCTCTGCAATGATTTCTCACTTCAATGATGACTCGGAGGGAAGGGGAAACTAAGCTGGAAGCAAGTCTAGTGGTCTGGAAGACAATGCTATTGCAAGGTTCCTGGGTTAGCAAAGTCTAAAGAGAAATAGTCACACTGGTGGTAGTGATGGAGGCATGTCTCTCCCACAGATTGCTCTATTATTTTAGCATTATGACCAGGCTGAGCTTATGTCAGAAATGAAGGATTATTCAACATAAGGAAAATTATAAGTATTATAAACCATGTTAATAATATAAATGAAAAGATTTTGATACAATCTAAAAAGTTTTTGACAGAATACTATACCTACTTCTTTTAACAACTCTAGAAATCATAGGGAAAATAGATATAATTTACTATATTAAGAAAAAATCTATCTAAATCCAAGAGTAAAGATTATATATAACAGAGAAAAATTAGAGACCTTCCCTATAAAATTGGAGGTAAAGAAAAGATGCCCATTATCATCAGTGCTGCTTAGCATAGTGTTAGAAATATAAGTTATAGTAATAAGACAAAGAAAAAACTGAGGGAATAAGCATAGCTTTATGCTTATATAACCATATAAACCATCAGCAAACAAGCTAGAAAGAGAAATTCCATTCAAAACAATTATCAAAGTTATATAATATTTGGAGTGCATATTCCAGTATTTGTCCAGGAGATATTTAAGTCTAACTATAAAACAATTTTTGCAGAAATAAGACATAAATGATTGGAGAGAAAATTAATTGCTTATGGTTAAGTTGAGTCAGTATAGGCGAAATGACAATATTACCTAAATTAATTATTTATTCAGTCCTGTTAGTCCAATCTATCAAATTATTTTATATAGCTAGGAAAACAATTAAATCCATATGAAAAAAGAGAAAATCAAGAATTTTAAGAGTAATGATTGGGGGGGGGGGAGTAGGAATGCTGGGAGTAGTGAAGGGGGAGTTGGTATCTATCAGTACCTATTCTCAAAGCAGTAATCATTACAATGATTTGTTACTGATTAAAAAAGAGAAAGGCTAATCAGTGGGACAAATTAGATATACAACTTAGCAAAGTAAAAAACCCAATAGTATGTCATTAGATAAATCCAAAAACCTCAGTTACTAGCAAAAAGACTTATTACCTGACCAAAACTGGACAGTAGTTGGGCAGAAATTAGGTTTAGAACAGCACCTTACATCAAACAACAAAATAAACTCCAAACAGAAAACATAACCTAAATATAAAGAAATTAAAGAAGAAGGAAGAAATTACCATTTGGATTTATGGATGCATTCTTCAAATGGAGAAGAAGAACAACATACAAATTAAAATAGGCAATTTTGGGGTAGCTAGGTGGCACAGTGGGTAGAGCACCAGACCTGAAGTCAGGAGGACTTGTGTTCAAATCTGGCCTCAGACACTTAACACTTCCTAGCTATTGGGAGCCAGGGCAAGTCACTTAACTCCAATCGCGTCAGGGGGAAAAAAAAAATTAAACATAGGCAATTTTGTTTAAATAAAACTTAAATGTTTTTGTACAAATTGAATGAAGTAAAATTATAAGGGAAACAAGTTACTGGGGAAAATCTTTGCAGCGAGTTTCCAACATATATAAGAAAATGACAAAAAAAATTTAAAACTAAAGGCCGTTCTCAAATGGATAAAGAGGTTTTGACAAGGAGATTTCAAAGTAAGAAATCCAAGCTACCAAAAACCATGTTAAAAAATGCTTGAAATCACAAACATTTAAAGAATTGTAGATTGAAGTAACTTTGAAGTTCTACTTCAGAGTATCAGACCACCAAAGATGACAGAAGAGGGAAATAGCAATTTTTAAAGGAGTTATAAAGAAACAGATACACCAGTGCATTACTAATGGAGCTACGAATTGGTGCAACAATTCTAGAAAGAAATTTGGACAATGCCACCCAAATTACTAAAATGCATATGCCCTTTGACTCAGATATGGTGTTAAGTCTAAATCCCAAAGAAATCAAAGAAAGAGAAAAAATATCTATATGTACAAATATATTTATAACTACTTTTTCATAGTCCTAAACTGGAAACTGAAGAGATGCCCTATTGGAAATGAGCTTAACAAATTGTGATACATTGAATGTAAAGGAATATTCTTGTGCCATAAGAAATGACAGAATGGAAATTTTCAGGGGAAATTTAAAAGTCCACTATGAACTGATAGAGCAAAATGGGCAAAAGCAGAACAATTTATACAATGAAAATAACATTACTGAGAAAAACATTTTTAAAGACTCTAGAAATCTAATCAATCACAGAGTATAAGTCCAAAAGAATGAAAATAAAATGCAGTACTTAATTCCTGCAGACTTGCTGACCTTACAATTTAAACACACACACACACACACACACACACACACACACTTTTCAGACCATGTCAATGTGGGAATTTGGCTTGTTGGATAATTCAGCTATGTATTGATGGCTTTAAGTTTTCTTTTCCATCTTTTTAAAATTGCATTTGTTCAGTGGGGGAATAGAAAAGTACAAGAGAAAGATTATTTTAAAGTTATATTTATTTAATATTTTATTTCTCTTCAATGACATGTAAAAAAATTTAACATTTGCTCTTAAAAAGTTTGTTTCAAATTCTTTCTTCTTCCCTATCCTACCTTCTCATGGAGAAGGTAAACAATTTGCTATAGGTTATTCATGTGCAACTATGTAAAACATTTTCCCATATTAGTCATGAAAGAAAACAAAGACTTAAAAAAAATCCAAACAAGAAAACCAAAGTAAAAAAGTATGCTTTGATCTGCATTCAGACTCTATCAGATCCTTTTCTGGAAATGGAAAACAATTTTTATTATAAGTTTTTTGAGATTTTCTTGGGTCATTGTATTGCTAAGAAAAGCTAAGTCATTCACAGTTTATTACTACACAATATTGCTGTTCCTATGCGCAATGTTTTCCTGGTTCTGCTCATTTCACTTTGTATCAGTTTGCGCAAGTCTGAGAAAGCTTAATTTTTTTAAAGGAAAAAACACATACTATCATAAACACATATTTCAATATTATTCATTGCTGTGCCATGATATTGCTCTGAATAAAAACTCAGGCACCAAAACTCACTGCCAATGAGGAATAGTGATAACATACTTAATCATCTTACTACTACATGTTCCAAATCACCAATTATTAGAGAAACTCATATTAAAACAATTTTGAAATTCTACTTCATTCCCATCAGATCGCTAAAGTTGATGACAAAGGAAAATGACAATGATTGGAGGAGCTATGGTTAAGACAGGTAAGTATAGTAAAACACTTTATGAAGTCATGGATAGGTACAGTCATTCTGGAAAGAGATTTGGAACTACATAAAAAACATCTCTTAATATATATCTTATGGCACAGTGATATAACTATACCCTAAAGAAATTTTTTAAAAGGGGAAAAAGACCAATATGTTAAAAAACTATGTAACAGTTCTTTTTGTCATAGCCAAAAAAAAAAAAAAAAAAAAAAAGCAAAAACAAAGGAGTTAATCATCATCTGGACAATAGCTGAACAAATCATGATATATAAATGTGATGTAAAATAGTTTAAACTTCAATAGCTTAAAATTGCTCTAAGATTTTTGTGATATCCTGTATTATTGCATCAAGAGATAAAAAAAGTGGTTTCAAAGAAATCTGGGAGCATTTTATGAAGCAGTGCAGAATTAAGTGAACAAAAGCAGCAGAACAATTTATTTAATAATGATATCTATAAAGAAAAACAATTTTAAGCATATAAGAATCATAGACTGAGCATGACTCCGGAGGTCTTGCTAGGGAAGCATGTCTAACTTTCTTTTGGGAAAAATATAACAGACTACAAATATGGAATGAGATATATGTGGTTAAAAGTGATTAATTTACTTGCTGTCTAAGGGGAAAGGGTGAGGGAAAAGGAGGGAGAAAAATTTGAAACACAAAGTTTTGCAAGGGTGAATGCTGACAATTATCTTTGCATGTATTAATCTGTGATAAAGAAGGGTTTTCCAAGGAAGAAGGAGGAGGAAAGTCATCAGGAAATGGCACAAGTGTGCACGCACATGCACGCATATGCACACGCACGTGTACACACACACACTCACTCTTCAATAAAATATTAATGTTAAAAAAAAGTCTAATATATTATCTCCAATTTCTTTTCTAGGAGTTATTAAACTTGTCAGTGAAAACCTGTAGATATAGTAAATCTATATTGAAGTAAATCACTTGTTAGAAGTTTTTCATGTTATTCATTGGAAACTTGGAGAAATTTGATCTAGGTACTAAGACTGAACCCAAAAAGTAGGTGTTAATGGTTTAAACTCATATGGAAAAGAAGTTGCCCAAGGAATACTTCAGTGATCTGAGTTTAAACCTGAGCTGGTTAACACTGTTAATGATATACAAGGTTGTCTTCCCAAACATCAAGGTATATGTTACCACCCCTGGTAGTCAGGATTTTTTGAATTTGTTTGTATAGTACACACTATTTTACAAAGTCCACACAATGGTACCAAGTATTTGGCTTTTTGTTTATTTTTTGCAAGAGACTGTGACAGACTACACTAATTTAACACAAGCACTTAAAAGATTTTCCTAATAAACAAATGAAAAATATACAAGATTTTTCTTTAATCAAGGAAGAATTTCAATTATATAAAGTTTTCTTGTCTAATATGTCCTGTTACATAATTTTTCCTATCATGTACAACCTTCATGTAAAATTTCTTTTGGAAATTGATTGCAATTTGTTAGGTTTATTTTGGTCTCCTTCAAAAATTTCCTAATAACTTGCAATTATGCCTCTTTTTAATCAAAAGTAATTTTATGATCTTCTTCCTTTCTGAATCCTCCCTTATGATAAAGTAACATTTGAGTAAAACTTAATTCATAAAGCAACTGTGTATGACAGCATATTCATAAATTTCTATACTCTGTCTCTCTCAGAGTTAAAGTTTCCCCTCTCTTTTCTCTGAGATCAAGATATATCTCCACAATTAATCTAAGTCTGGCAGTAATTTAGTGCTGTTTCTGTTTATAGTATGATAGTCTTTTTTTTTTTGGGGGGGGGGGGCGCAGAGGCAATTGGGATTAAGTGATTTGCCTAGAGGAAGTGTTAAGTGTCTGAGGCCAGATTTGAACTCAGCTCCTCCTGACTTCAGGGCTGTGCTCTATCCACTGCATCACCTAGGTGCCCCATAGAAGAGTCATTTTATATATTGTTTTCTTGGTTTTACTTTCTTTTTTACATCTGTTTACACAAACATTTCTCTGAATTTCTCAATGAGCACTTATGATATAATATTCCATTATGGAGCTTTTTGTTTTGTAATTGACCACCCTAGAATATATGCACAATACTGGAATTGTTCTAGCAAATCATAAATGCACCTTAGTAGCTTTTCTTGAATAATCACAAAGATACATACAACATACACACATACCTACAATAGTAATTTCAATACAAGACAAAAATTTAGGAAATAAAACAATTCTAATTTAGGTAAGAAATTATATATTAATTTTAAGTGAATTCACTTGTAGTTTAATAATAATAGTAATAGCTACATAGCCCCAGCTATGTGCCAGCCACTGTACTAAGTATTTTATAAATATTATCTCATTTGATTCTCATAAAAATCCTGGAGTTAGGTATTGTGATCATTCCCACTTTACAGATAAGGAAACTGAGGCAACATGACATATCAGAATTACATCACTAGGAAGTGTCTTGAAATCAGGTCTTCCCAACTCCTGGCCTGGCACTCTTTCCATTGTACCACCTAATTTCAAAGTGAAGCAATGTACACCAATGAAAAAAATAGTTAACAACTTGGAGTCCGACAAAGAATTTATATTAGCAACTGTACACCTCCAATCCAAAGAACTCATTTTGAATGAGTAGTAAAAAATGAACATTAGACTGGTTTCAGAGACTTCTCAGGAACAAAAAAATCCATTTATCACTTAAACAACAAGCACTTATTAAGTGATATAGCAGGTGCTAGGGAAACAAAGATAAAAGTAAAAAAAATTCCTGACATAGAGAAATCTATATTTATATTTGTATGTATAAGATGTCTACATTTCCTATTTATAATCTTAATTATTTTATAGTAAGAATAAAGACTTATGATCTAAAAACATGGGACAATCTATCTAGAAAATGAAAGGAAAGAAGAGATGAGGAATTCATTAAAATGTATACTCTTCCTCAGACAAGAGAGTAGTGTTATGTATTTTCTTTATGGAGCCTAGGGTTTATTTATTTTCTTCCTCACAAGAAGCTCTTAACACAATTTGTTAGATTTCTTTTCTAACTGTCAACATTTTGGTTGGTTAATACTAGATTACAGGATGAAATGGTAGTTTGTGTTCTTTGCTCTTAAATCAGAGAAATCAGCTCTAATTTGAATCACATTTCTATCTTCTAGGGAAGATTTAAATAGCAAGGAATTGCTACTAATTGGACGTCTTTGTTAAAATTAAGAGTTTGGTGCTCTCCAATGCATTACGATTTAAACCAAACTAATAAAAAAAATTTAAGGCAGGGTGGATGGGGGGAAGGGAAGGGGAGTGGTTCTGGTAAGGGAGGCCATCCTGTTTCTCCAACAGGAAATTTTATTATTTGGTCCATCACTTCAGAAGGATTCTACTGATTCCATTTTGGGCTCATTAGGAAACGATCCTAATCAGAGTCAAATGGAATGGGATCAGCAAAGATGGCCAAATAACAGAAAGACCACCAGCCCAAGATATGATCGAGAAAGGCAAGAAGAAATCACAGGGCAACATCGTTCTGGCACAGATCAGCACAAGAAGACAGACGCAGAGTTAAGTACTGGGAGTGAGCTAAGTCAAGGGCCTACAGAGAGCCTTAAAACACATGGTCTGAGTGAGGGTCTGCTGACTGTATGCATGGCAGAAAGCAGTAAGAAAGGCCTAGTCATGGTGCTCTAACCTAAAAGTGAAGTCAGGGATTCAGCTCCAGGCCAGGAGAGGAATGCAGACCAGTGCAAAGCTGTAGTTCTAGCCCTCTGTCAGGTTCTTGGAGTCAGCCCACAGCCAAGGGCTAGAGGGAGATGAATCATCAGGGCAGAGCTCAGGCTAGCAGGAAGCCTGCACTTCTGTCACTCTGAACCTGTAGAAGCTTCAAGTTAGCTCTAGAGGCCGGAGACAGCAGCTATCTTATCAGCGCTCCAGATAGGGGCAATACCCAATACCCATAAGGCAGGGAATCTGCAAAGCCCAGAACAAGAGGGCAGCAGTAAGACCATCCTAGAATTGACTGATTAAAGTGCACTGCAAGTATGAAGCTTTATGACCTGGGATCCTCCGAGATCCAGAAAGAACACAGCACTCAATTCCTGAAGAAAACTGATGGCAGGGCCCAGCTAATACAGATCAGCACCAAACAAGGGCCCAATATTCCCTCCAGAAGGGAGAAGGCCATGACCCGAACACAAAGTCCTAATTCAGAGAGTAAGATGAGATGAATAAGTAAACAAAAAGAGACCAATGACAAAGAGCTTTTATGTGGAATACCCAAGACACAAATCCAGGAGAGGAGAATAACTCCCCAGCATCTACAAGCAAAATCTTTAATGAAGACACAGTTTGACCACAAGATCAACTGGAATTCTTGGATGAGATAAAATAAGAGCTCAGAAAAGTGATGTTATAAGTAAAACAAGTTTGGAATGAGAGTTCCAGGGGAATGAATTAGAAAAGAAATGAGAGTACCAGAAGAAATACTTGAAAAGAGGACTGACATTGGACAAGTACAAAATCAAATCCAAATAAGAAACTCCATGAAATTTTGAACATATCAAACCAAAATTAATGCTTCCATAAGATAACAAAGCATAATAAAAATTAAAGGCTGAAAAAAAATGTGAGATGTTATCTATATCCTTCCAAAAACAATTATAGAAAACAGGCCAAGAAGAAAAAAGTAATTAGTATCAATAGATCACCTGAAAGCCATGACAACAAAACACGGATACCATATCTCAAGAAATCATGAATGAAAGATGCATAGAACAATCAAAATCAGCGCACAATACACACACACACACACACACACACACAAACACACACACTCACTCACTCACTCACTTCACTGGTTACCTCCAGAAAGAAACAACAAAACAAAAACCCCCAAGAATGTCATTAGACAAAATGTACGCTTTTATGTCCAAAAAAATAAAACATGCTGCAAGCAATCAGAAAGAATCAAAGTACTAAAGTTGGAATCATCCCAGACTTGGCAACTACAACTATTTAAGAATCAGAGACCTTGGAATATGATATCCAAAAGGCAAAAAAGCTTACAACTTTGGTTTATAACCAAGAATAACTTGCCCTTTAGAATGGACTACAGTCCTAGAGGAGGGGAAAAAAGGGGAAAGTGTTTCAAGCATTACTGATGAAAAGACGAAAACTAAATGGAATCCTTGAAATGAAAATAAAAAGCATAACAACTAGAAGAACTCAAGAAAAATTAAGTAAAACTATTAAAGAAACTGAAAGGAACTATCCAGGGTGAAGTGAAAGGAATTAAAAAGGGGTAAACTGTTTTTCTAATAGAAATGAGCTTCCCTCCAGAACCCTAACATCATCAGGGATCACAGGGGAAATTAAGAAAAGCAGAGAATTTGAGGTTGGTTTTTATTTGTTTTGATGACATAAAAGAAGACATGGAAGGGGAGAGGGATTAAGAAAAAAAGGGAAAAGAAAGGAGGGAAATATATTATCTCAAAAAATTGGGGCATATAAGTAAAAGACTATAGAAACAAGGAGGTAGATGTCTAGACAGCAGACTTTGCTGAACTTTTACTTCCAGCTATCACTAATTATACCTTTTAAACTCACTAAATCTCCAACACAGCAATACCATTAAGTCTGTAACCCAAAGAGATCCAATTTTAAAGCAGAAAGAAATTAAACATATGGAAACTACTGGTTTCTCATGGAACAAGTGGGTATTGATTGTCAGAAATCATGAAGTTCATAATGGTATTCACGAAATGTAAGGTCTTATTTTGGATTAGAAAACGTAATTCAAAGTAAATGGACAATTTATTTCACTAAACATAACTGGTTGGGAGATGGCTCTACAAAGTATTCTCCTTACGTTCCAATCTCATCTCTTTCACATAGGTCCACTCGTTCAATGGCTGGCCCTCAAGAAAATGCTTTGTGAATTTGGAACTGCTCAATTCATTTTTGTCTATATACGATATATTTATGTTTTTACATCTCAGCTGTAGGTATCTGATGAAGAGAGAAAGATTAATCTAGATTCTAGAAAGAATGTTCCTTATGCATTAAAATGCATGAGGCAAGAGAAAGAGATAAACAGCTTATGAAAAGCATTAAGGAAACTTTTGGAGAAGAAGATCTGTAACTACTGTTATCCTATAATAAAGAATTAACTTTTTTGTTATTTTCACAAGAAAATGTTAAAGAAAATCCTGTAGTTGTCCTCAATTGTGGGTAGGGAGATTACAGGAGAAGCACCAACTAAGTTAGAAATTGTGTCCCATAAAAATCTATTATGGGTACAAAATTTACTTATATTAAAGAACAGAACTATTTATGCACATAATATATACATACATATATATAATGCATATATGTTCACATACACACAAAAAATTACTTTAAAAGCATGTAAGTGAAAGACATGTTGAACTTAAATACCTCTGCTATACTCCAATAAAATACTCTGTAGTCCTCGACAAAACATTGTATATCAAGTACCCTTACAAGGTACCATTTCCAGGATTTTCCTTGTTGTTTTGTGACAATTTGGAGAAAGATGGTTTAAACCAATGTACATTTTGTTAATTTTTAAAATCATAATACAAATAAAATGAACTCCACTGGGAGGAAAAGATAATTGGAAACTAAATAGCTTAATCAATGAAATTTGTGAATCAAAAGACAAATCATAGAAATAGGTAATCTCACTAAAGAAAATGACAACAATGAAACAAACATACCAAATTTTGAAGATGCAGTCAAATCAATGATCAGGAGAAAAATTATGTACCTTAAATACTTTCAACAACAATAAAAAGTCTAGTTCAATGAATTAGGAATGAAATTTAAAAATGTAAAGGCAAAAACCTAAAAATCCTCAGCCAAACACCAAAATATAAATTCTGAAAATCAAAGAAAATCTTTTTGGAAAAAGAAAAGAAAAACAACTAAAATAAAAATTACAATTAGGAATTGGCTTTGGGGTAAAAACATAAATAAAATAGAAAAAACCATAAGGCCATTTGATTTTAATGAAAGGGAAACCTAACTTCCCAATCTTGAAAATCTGGGAGGGAGAGATGGAGAGAGAGAGAGAGAGAAGAGAGAGGAGAGAGAGGAGAGAGAGAGAGAGAGAGAGAGAGAGAGAGAGAGAGAGAGAGAGAGCGCGAACATACCAAATGAATAAAAATTCACATGGATTCTGTTTATATATTCTTTATCTTATTCCCATTCTCCCTTATCTGTAATTTAGGAATGATGTTTGTCCTACCTATTTCAGGAGTCTATGAAGAACAATTTCTAAATTGTGAAATAGTATATACAAGTAAACCATTGCACCCTAACAATCATGTAATTTAAAGCCTTTTTCAGACTTTAAATACATTGTAGTTGACTGTGGAGGAATGGTGGAATTAATGTTATTTGTTTTTTCTTTAAAGAACTGATCTTGGAAAGTAGCTTTTGAACTTCTGGATGAATCTATTGACCAAGAGTTACCAGAAGCATCACGACCCAAATTATTTACTATTCTAAATATGAATAAAAAATATAGACTGAATTGGAAATAATCTCAAGAAGACACTAAAATTAAGAAGGACTAGAAAAGACTTCTTGAAGTAGGACTCAAGTTGAAGTTTGAAGGAAGCTAGAAAGAATAATATTTTAGGCATGGGAAAACAGAGAAAATGCCCATAGTAAGGAGACAGAGAATCTTGCTTATGAAACAGCCAAAAAGCCAGTGACACTAGATCATAGAGTGATTGGAAGGGATTAAGATGTAAGAAGACTGGAAAGGCAGGGAGGAGCCAAGTTGTGAAAGGCTCTAAAAGTGAAGCAGGAGACTTTATATTTGATCTTAGAAGAAACCCACTGGATTTTAGTTAGTTGTCTGGGGAGTGGGAAGAGTGTTAGAATATGATGAATTTAAAGTATCCATAAGATATCCAGTTTGATAAGTCCAACAGATATGAGAGTAGTGAGAGGAAGATTTTTTTTTTTTTTTTTTTTTTGGGTCTGGACAAATAGATTTGAGAATTTGAGAACCATTTGCAAGAGATCAAGAATGACAAAAAAAAAAAAAAAAAATCTAAGGGTTTAGAAGAATGTCCGGTTTTTTGAAGAAAATAAGTAGAAATGGATTAGGACATTTTTTGGAGGGGGCAATTGCTATTTAATACAAATGAGTCTTTCCCTAGAAATGACATTTTTTAAAATAAATTAAAGCTTTTTATTTTCAAAATATGTACATGGATAATTTTCAACATTCACCCTTGAAAAACCTTGTGTTCCAAATTTTTCCCCTTCCTTCCTCCCAACCCTCTCCCCAGACAGTAAGTAATCCACTATATGTTAAACATGTGCAATTCTTCTATACATGTTCCATAAATATTATGATGCACAAGAAAAATCAGATCAAAAAGGAAAAGAACAGGAGAAAGAAAATAAAATTCAAGCAAACAACACAAAAAGAGTGAAAATGCTATGTTGTGATCCATACTCATTTCCCACAGTCCTTTCTCTGGCTATAGATGGCTCTCTTCATCACAAGATTATTGGAACTAGCCTCATTGTTTTTTTGGAATCACCAAAATCACAAGAGCCAAGTCAGAATTGATCATCACATAATCTTGCTGTTGCTGTGTACAATAATCTCCCACTTCTGCTCATTTCACTCAGCATCAGTTCAAGTAAGTCTCTCCAGACCTCTCTGAAATC
This sequence comes from Sarcophilus harrisii, assembly GCF_902635505.1. Classification (NCBI taxonomy): domain Eukaryota; kingdom Metazoa; phylum Chordata; class Mammalia; order Dasyuromorphia; family Dasyuridae; genus Sarcophilus; species Sarcophilus harrisii. Next base: position 494,722,145 of record NC_045428.1, read on the forward strand.
ATCCTGCTGATTGTTTCTTACAGAACAATAATATTCCATAACATTCATATACTATAATTTATTCAGCCATTCTACAATTGATGGGCATCCATTCAGCTTCCAGTTTCTTGCCACTACAAAAAGGGCTGCCACAAACATTTTTGCACATGTGGGCCCCTTTCCCTCCTTTAAGATTTCTTTGGGATATAAACCCAGGAGAAACACTGCTGGGACAAAGGTATGCACAGTTTGATAGCTTTCTGAGCATAGTTCCTGATTGCTCTCCAGAATGGTTGGATCCATTCACAGTTTTCCACCAACAATGTATCAGTGTCCCAGTTTTCTCACATCCCCTCCAATATTCATTATTATTTTTTCCTGTCATTTTAGATCTGATAGGTATATAGTAGTACCTCAGAGTTGTCTTAATTTGCAAGAAACAGCAATCCTGAAAATACCTCCTTAACTATAACATACCATAAAAGTAGCGAAAGTATCATCCCTCATAAAAAAATGGAAAATCAATAAAAAGATGCTTTGCCTATTAAAGCAGTAATTTCTTTCCGTTCATTATTCCTGTATTTCTTAACTCAAAAAATTTGACTAGTATTGAAATTAAAACATTTTCTCCTTTCAACTATTTAACAACGAATTATATTTTTAAAGTAACTTAACTACCCACCATTTCAACCCACAAACTAAAAAAAAAAAAAAAAAAAAAACAAAACAAAACACTGAAATGCAAGATAATTTTTTTATCTTTAAAAGCATATTTAAATTATTCAATTTATAAAAATTCTAATGGCCTAATTCAAGATAAATTTTCTTTAAAAATAGTACTATATAGAAGCATTAAAGAAAGGACTTTTAACAGTATGGAACCTAGTCATTTCTATTGACACCTGATTTTCTAGAACTAACCAAAGCAATTATGTATGAAGTGAGGAAAGCTAAAGCTGTGGTTCTGACCAGGCCCATGCCATTAATATAAACAGGCACTGTGTCAATACATGTGTGCACCTCTTACGTTCCAACTGGAGTCAAAGCCCTGCAAACTTTCTCAACAAAGACCCTATTGGGTACAAAAGAATTAGTCTTCTTCAGACTACAAATAACAGAGTAAAAGTCTTCTTTAGACCCAAGCATAAAGCAACACCCTGAGTGAAGCGTGTTCCTCTGGACAATATACAAGCTGTAAGGATAAACTGAGACAGCATGACCCAGATTCTGCAAACACTTTAAAAAGGGGTTCTGGATTTATTCAGGAGAATGGCATTCTCTATTAAGAAGAAAGATGGGCAGAACAGAAAGAGGGAAAACTAGGTTAAAAGAGAAATGTTTAAAGCTCAGAAAAAATAAAAAGAAAGAAACAAAAATATGGAAAGACAGCCCCCTTGTTGTTTGCTTGTTTTCTGGTTGAAGAGGACCACTCATGGCCCAATCCCAGTAACACTGGGTACCAAAGTTTTAACAAACTCTGTTTTCCAACCTTCTTTAAACAGCTTGGTGGCCATCTGCTCCCTTAGGACTCACTATATTGTGTCAGACTTGTGAAGAACCTGAGAGGTCTTGACCCTGCTGCAGATCAGAACCTCTAGAGATCTGGTGGCCTCAAGCTCTCCAGCAGCAACTACCACATGCCGCGGTGCCGGGCTCTAAATGAGTTGGGGTTTTGGTTTTCATGTGTAAAGCCATCAGGTGACTTGCCCAGGGTCACACATCCTGATTTGAAGTCAGATCCTCCTGACTCCAGGGGCTGGTGTTCTGTCTACTGCCTCTGGCCCTCTGTATGAGTTTTAAATAAAGCTATTGACAAAAACTACATTTCGGGGTACTGAACTTGTATGCCATTTTCATCAGTTATCTAAATGAAGGCACCGATGTCATACCTATGAAATTTGTAGATACAAAACTGGAAGACAGAACTAATGCACATGTTAATAAAATTAGGATCCAAAAAGAGCAGGAACAACGGGCAAATCTAACAAGATTATTATTGTTTTTGGCTGAGGTAATAGGGGTTAAGTGACTTGCCCAGGTCACACAGCTAGGAAGTGTTAAGTGTCTGAGGCCAGATTTGCACTCAGGTCCTCCTTCAGGGCTGGTTCTGTAACCACTGCATCATCTAGCTGCTCCATAACAAGATTACATTTAAGAAGGACAAAAGTAAAAACATGTACTTAGATTTAAAACAATTAGCCTATGTAAGTATGAGGAGAGTTGATTTAAAGAGTAGATCACATGAGATGATTCAGGTCAGTTCCAATGATCTTGTGATAAGAGAGTCATCTACACCCAGAGAGAGGACCATGGACTGAGTGAAGATCACAACATAGCATTCTCACTCTTTTTGGTGTTTGCTTGAATGTTATTTTTTTTCTCATTTTTTTTTCCTGGTTTGATTTGATTTCTCTTGTGCAACAAGATAATTGTATAAATCTGTATGCATATATTGGATTTAACATCTATTTCTACCATGTTTAACATGTATTGGATTACTTGCTATCTGGGGGAGGGAGTTGGGGCAAGGGGAGGAAATTGGAACACAAGGTTCTGCAAATGTTAATGTTGAAGAGTTATCCATGTAAATGTTTTGAAAAATAAAAAGCTTTAATAAAGAAAATAAATAAATAAAAGAATAGATGACATGAAAAAACATTCAGAGATATCAGTAAATCAACTATGAGATAAGACCAAAAAAGTGACAGCCTGAATTTGAGCTCTCAGATTTTCTGACTCGAAGTTCAGTGGCAGCACAAGTCAAGATGATTGTCAACAGTGAGGGACGCCATGGGTGACTTTGGCATCTCCAATGTCCGGTTCAAAAGTAGAAAAAGCAACAAGAAGCACTGCAGAGATCTACTTATGTGGGAAATAAAGGAATCAGAATGGAGAAGCATCTACCCTGAGAGCATCAATGCAGAGAGAAACGTTACTAATTTTGTCAAAGGAGGAGGAAGAAATAAATGGCCACCCAGCCAACAAACCTTTATTAAGCTCCAACTACATGCCAGGCACCGGGCTTAGCACAAAGGATACAAAGGAAGACTTAAAAACAAACAAACAAACAAACAAAAAACCCTGTCCCTGACTTCAAGGAACTCATAATCTAATAGGGTACCATCTCCCCATCTCTCCTGCCTTTTGTGGCCAAACTCCCGGAGAAGGCTATCGGTAATAAATGTCTCTACTTTCTCTCCTCCCCGTTTTCTTAATTCTCTACAGTCTGACTTTTGAACCCATCATTCTAGTGAAACTGCTTTTTCCAAAGTTACCAATGATCTCTTAATTGACAAATTTAATAGCCTCTTCATAATCCTTACCAAGTAAACTAGTAAAGAGGAAGAAAAGAAGGCTCAAGATAGAACCCTGGGGATTATCTACAATTAATGATATAATCTGGGTGAAGAACCAGCAAAAGGGACTGAGAAGAAATGGTTAAATAGGGAGGAGAGGAACTAGAAAAAGCTAACATCACAAAAAAAAAAAAAAAAAAAAAAAAAGCCTCAAGGAGAAGAGGATAATTAAAGGCTAAAAGGGTCTCTAGATGGATGGAATAACAGAGTGAATGGATAGATCAAATAAAGATTTTTTTGAGAATGGGGAAGCCATGGACATGCTTGTAGTCAGTAGGGAAGGGACAGGAGACAGTCAGAAAAGATGTGACAGAGGAGATTTTTAGGGAGAATCTTCTCTTGGAGAAGCTAAGACAGACTGGGATCACTTAAATATTTTGATGGGTTTGTCTTGGTCAAGATAAGGGCTAGCTCTTCAGAAGTCAAGAAAAGAGGCCAGAAGCAGGATATAGCGGTAATGGAGAATTCTTCAGGATCTCCTGCCAAAAGCAGAGAAGCTAACAATTTCATTTAATTTAATGATCATATCATCCTTCAAAAGGCAGCGGAATAAAAAGGAGAAAATTTAATTTTGGATCAGATTCTCACCAATTAAGAGAGTATGAACTATGAATACTTCATTAAGAAGAATGATAGATTACAGAAGAAAGCTGGGTGAAGTATGACATATTGTCTAGAATTTTGGAGAATAAATTTTAAAGGGTTGAAAAGATTCGTAAACAACAGTAGATTATAATCCTAATAAAGGAGAAGTCAGCTCAGATTGGATAGGAAGCTCACAAATATGAAATTCTGAAAATGCAAAGAAAAAATTTGGATGAGAAAGAAAAAAAAGGAGATAACGTGGAGATCTGGGGAATTCACCAACCAGTGGAGATATAAAAAGTATATACAAAAGATAGAATTAAGATTGATAACAGAAGATGAAAAGAAAAACCTAATACTCCTAAAAAAAAAAAAAAAGTTCAGAATAGGCTGATAAAATAATCAAAGAAAGTTTAAAAACATCAGAAAGATGTTTTAAAAGAAATTATATTATAGGAAAAGAAGAATAAAAAATAAAGGATAAGACAGCTAGAATGCTAACAAGCAATATAAGAGAGAAAGGAGAACTGTTCAATTCTAATTTTCCTTTTTATTTCTCTGTAGAGTGAAATGATCATGACCAGAAATGAAATGACCAGAAAAGGCAGAAGTGGTTAATATGGAGCTGATAGCAAAGATAAATAAAGAGAGATACTTGCTGATTATGAGAAGCTCAACTTGGCCCAGATGAACTAGAATCTAGGGTACTGACATTATTGGGAAGTATGATTGCAGTAACATTTAAAATATGGTGAAAAACAAGAACTCTAAGACTAGAGAAAGGCTAATATTATGATGTTCAAAAAGGGAAGAGAATAGAATCTGCAAATTAAGAGATCCTGACCTTAACTTGAATTCACAGAAATTTCTAAAGTATATTCTTTTTTAAAATGTCTGACAAACAAGTAAAAAAAAAGTTGTGAGGAAAAAAAATGCACAAGAGCAAATCCCAAGCTGTCAAAGGATATAGAAAAACAGGTTTTAGAAGAAGAAATGAAAAGGAACTCTCCTTTCTCAAATTCATCCTTTATGTTACTCTCAAGTTGATAGCCCTAAATCAGAGACCTGATCACACTGCAGATTTTCAAGAAGTTCCAATTACTGAGTAAACCCTCCCAAACAGCTTTTATTTATCCAGATTATATTTATATTAAAATTTTAAATGGCTTAGTATTATTATGAAAATAGTTTTGATCTTATAAATTCCTTGAAAGGATTTCAGGAATTTCCCAGGGGTCCAAAGATCACATTTTGAAAGCCACTCCACTAAACCATTTATACCATTTGCAATTTGCACTAATGAGAATATATCTCAAGGATGTCAATGACAAAGATAGGTTGCACATGTAAGAAAACAGATGATGTCATATCATATAACAAGATATGATCAAAATGGATATAGTATTTAAACATAAAGGATAATACCATAAGAAAACTAGGGAAGCATGGGAAAATCTACCTGTCAGATCTATAGACAAGAGAATAGTTTCTGACTAAACAAGAAAAAAAGATGATCACAGGAAATAAAATGGATAATTTTTATTACATGAAATTTAAAAGTTTTTGCACAATGTTAATGTAGCCAAAAGCAAGAAATTGGGGAAAAATGTTTACAGCAGATTTCTCTGATAAAAGTCTCATTTCTCAAATATGTAGATAACTGAGTCAAATTTATAAAAATGAGATATTCCACAAATGATAAATAGTCAAAGAATTTGAACAAGTAGTTTTCAGAAGAAATCAAAGACATCTATAGTCATATGAAAAAATGTTCTAAATCTAAAATGTTCTAAAATTGATTAGGGACATACAAATCAAAAGAATTTTGGGAACCACTTTAGACTTATCAATCTGGCTACTATGACAGAAAAGGAAAATGGCTGGAGGGGAAAGGGTAGGGGGAAGGGGGAAGGATGTTTTCTGATTGATAAGAGAATGACTGACCAAACTGTGACAAATTAAATAAAGGAGTTAATATGCCATAAGAAGTGAAGAATTAATTCAGAAAAACATGGGGAAAATAATAGAATTTCATAGTTGGGAAGAACATTATAGAATATCCAGGTAAACCGTACCAGCAAAAGAATCCTTCTACAGCACACTTACTAGGTTGCCATCCAGCTTTAACATGAAGGGCTGAGAAGAGATTACATGTTCTGCCACGGCAGCCCATTCTACTTTGGGAGAGTGTAGATTGCTCCCAAGTTTTTCCTTGAGTCCAGCCTAAATTATCTTTCTGAACCTTCCATCCCCTGTTCTCAGTCTTAGCCTTGAAAGTCAAAAATCTCAAGTTTATTCTTTCTTCTCTCTATGTGTTTAAGTATGTGACAAGCTATTACGTTTTCCTTCTTGGGGCATCTCTTCGCCCAACTAAAGATTTTGCCTTAACTGATCTGATCTTCATTTGAAACAAATTCAAGGGCCTTCATGAGCTTGGTTGCCATTCTCTGGATACTATTCAGTTTATTAATAAATTTTGGAAGCCAGATACAAAGCCAATATTCTAGACATTTTTTGACCATGTTATTATATAGTAGGATCATTACCTCCTTGGTCTTTTAATGCACACCAAATGAAATCTACCCTTTTTGACTGCCATATCACTCTTGATTTACACTGAGCTTAAAAATCGCATAACATTACTATATCTTTTTCCAAAAAATTTCTAACCATGTCTTATTTTTTTTTTTGTAGTTGTGAGAGTTTGTTGTTGTTGCTGTTGTTTTGTTTTTAACCAGGCTTAAGAGTTTTCCTTTGAGTTTTTAAATGTTGGATGATATCTGATCCAATCATCTACCTTTTTTAGATGACTGTCATCTAATGTATTAGCTACTCATTACGTTTATGTCATCTGTAAATATGATCAGCATATCATCTATGCTTTTATCCAAGTCACTTAATAGGATGTTCAAAAGACATATGTCCAAGTACAAATTCCCTGAACATTTCCTTTCAAAATTACACTGTAGTATTAATGATTAACTCTGTCCCAATGGTTTCTAAACTTTGTGGTCATACATACTTTCTACTTAAAAAAAAAAAAAATTTGATCAGAGACCATCAATACATGAATAATAGTTAATTTGTAAGTCATACATAGGTATTGCTATACTTATATATTCTATTCTTTATAAAGCATACATAACTATGGAATTTAAGAGAAATTAGAAAAAATGCTAAAATTATTTTGGAATACTTTTATTTTTCATGGTATAAAAAACTTTGTTACCACTGAAAGTTTGTTACTATTTTTAGTGAGAACAATGTGATTAAGTTTCATAATATATGTTTTTACATATTTTAGTTCCGTTTTGATATGAGAATGAAGAACAGCTAAAAAGCTGGTTTAGTTAGACTTAGAATGCAGGAAGGAGAATAATATAAAATTGACTGAACATGAAAAGATAGAAAAAGAAACTCCATTTAAAACACCTAGAGAATGTATAAAATATCTGGGAATTCACCCAGCAAGATATAAAAGAACTGTATAAATACAAATTACAAAATGCTACGGTAAATAATCAGAGAGATACCAATTGTTAATGTTTGGGCAAAATGCCAAACTATATGATATATAATATATAAATACAAAATTTATTTATTCAGTACTACACCAAACTGCCAAAGAATAATTTTAGAGACCTAGAAAAATAACAAAATTTAACTGGAAGAATAAAAGGTAAAAAAAATCTCAAAAGAAAATCATTAAAAAAAAAAAAAAAAGACAGAAGGCGATCTAGCAGTACAAGATCTCAAATTATATTACAAAGTAATAATCATCAAAATACTTGGTGTTGGTGAGCAAATGAGGTGAGCAGTATACTGCTGCATAGCACAAAGACCCCAATTATTGAGGCAAGGACTTATTGTTTGGCAAAAACTGCTAGGAAACTGGAGAGTGACCTGGCAGAAGCTATGCTTATTCTAATGGTGCCTTGGGGCAGCTTATTGGCATAATAGATAAAAGTGCTAGGCCTGGAGTCAAGAAAGAGTTCAAATCCAGCCTCAGATGTGCTCTAGCTGTGTGATCCTGGGCAAGTCACTTAACCCAGTTTGCCTCAGTTTCTTCATCTGTAAAATGAGCTGGAGAAGGAAATGGCCACTCAAGTATTCAAGTATTTATGCCAAGAAAACCCCAAATGAGATCAGGAAGAGTCAGTTATGACTGAAGCAACTAAACAACCACATCAATAGTTTCTTAGGTCTCATCCTGGACTTATCTGCTATATGAAACTGTTGATTACTTCTGTCCCCCAGAACACTCTCTCCTTCATGGTTGTTATTTTTGGTGAGACTCTTTTCCCCTGGTTCTCTACCTACCTTTCTGGAGTTGCCTTTGCTGACTCATCACCCACACCATGCTCTCTGACGTGGACATCCTCCAAGATTCTACCTTGGGCTTTCTTTTTCTTCTGCCTCTACATTCTCTCTCTTGGTCTAATGTCTGCCTCTATTAGTTTAGTTAACAGCTCTATGCAGATGATTCAGGGAGACAAGTACATATAAACACACATATAAGTGCACATATTACATGCAGAGAGAAATGCCCAATTATAGATAGCTTCATAGCATCAATTTCTTCCTTGAGCTTTCATCTCCCATCACTACTTGCCTATCAGACAGTTCAAAATGGATACCGCGGAGATATCTTAGATTATTTGATAGATCCCAAACTGAACTTACTCTTATTCCCTCTAATCCCTTTCTTCTTTCTGTTGAAGCAATCGCCATTGTAACTCCAGTTATAATCTCAGCATTCTATTAGAATTCTTGCCCTCCCTTACCCCACATATCCACTCAGTTAACTAAATCTTGGTGTTTCTGCCTCCCAGTGTCCCCTGCATCAGGCCTCTTGTCGTCACTCACAGAATTACTCCCACAGTCTCACCGCCTTGTTTTGGATTGTCTTGTTCTCTCAAGTCTCTCTACCACCCCAATCTACCTTGTACTCTGCTGCCAAAATTTTTTCTTAAACTCAGATCTGATCATGTGACTTCCCTCACTTAAATCTAGTAACTTTCTACTACTTATAGGATAAAATACAAGCCCCTCTATTTAGCCTTTAAAGCTAAATTCCTCAATGGAATTATTTATCTCTATTTTCAGAAACTCATTCTTGAAAACTGACTTTTCAATTTCAGCTGACTTCTCCTGCAGAATTTTGTTCCATGGAATTCGACCTATTCTTGCTCTGAATACTCAGTTCTGCTCTCTTGATATCTGGGGATGTAAGTCCGATCATTCCCAGCTTTCTTCACCTTCTCTGTAACAAATTATAAGAGAGAATGGTCAGTCACTTCCCTTGCAAATATCATTTTTATCCCAGTAACTAGTTGCAACTTTTCATTTTTATAATCTTATTCAGAATGAAATTTCCCTTCATTAAATCCTTTACCTTTTGAAGGATGAAAATATTAAAAAGCCAAGTCAAGAAAATATTTGCGGCTATGCTTTTAGAAAAAGTTCCAGCAAAGTCCCCATAATTTTTCTATCAAGCTTCTGCTCTATTATCTATTCTGATCGGGTTTTTTTCTCTATCTGTGCAGATGGAACACTGTATTCTTTGATGACTAAGTCTCTTCTTTTTTGTCTATATTGATCTTAACTTAAACACTATCTCTACTATGCCTTCCCCTTCTGGATCCTGGATTTTTTTAAGTAGAACTTCTTAAATTACAATACTATATAGGATGATTTATATGGAATTGCAGATATTTTAGTAAGCAGAACCAAGAAAAATATATGACTATAACAATAAAATCTGCAAAAACACAAAATTGAACTCTTGGTAACTACAAGGATCAACTTCTGGCCCTGGAGAAGACTTGAGAAAATGTACCTCAATCCCTTCACTGAAAAAGCAGAGGGACTATGGCTCTGAAATATTGCATAAAACATTAGATATGGCCAATGTTTAGTTTTAAATCTTCAATTACAAGGCATGGTTAGCTAGGTAGGAGAAAGGGGAAAAACATCTGGAAATTAATGTGATGTAAAAACAAAATATTCAGCAATATATATTTTTAAATACACATAATTCTATATCCCTATGCCTATTTTTATACCTCCAATATTTTTGTTTTGTTTTTTTAAATAAGGTATAACTTATCCAAAATCCCATGCATACCAATCACAGGCTTATCAATAACACAAAATTTTACTTTCTTGAATTAACACCTCTAGTTCCTCCTGCTCATTGCCTGTATGTTATGCATTAGTACCTTAGACATTTAAGGTCATATTTTTCACTCCAGGTTCCATTCTTGAATTTTGTGTCCTCTAAATTTGGGTGTTTTGACTGTTGTTTTCTTTCCTACAATGCAGCTATTATTATGATTAGTCAATTTATGAAGTATTTATGAATCACTTAGTATGTGTTTAAAGGTTGGGGACACAGTGAAAGACAAAAAACATAGTCCTTGACTTCAAAGAACTCATGCTTTAATAAATACAACATGCTTAATAGGAAAGACTGGGGAAAAGCCTTCTACAGAGTCCTACTAAGAAGTCAGAAGGCGGAAATGAGGTAAGAGAGGATTCCAAACATGGAGGAAAGTTGGTGAAAAAGCACAACTATGGGTAGTCATGTACAAGGAACTCCAAGGTTAACAAATATGGCTAGATGCGAGAGTATATGAGAGTATACTCTAAGAAGACTGGAAAAGGAAGAAGGGAGCAGATTAAGATAAGCTTTAAAATTAAAAAAAAAAATTCTGAATCTGCTCCTGGAAGTACCAGTATTATACTATTGGAGTTTACTGGGGAGGTAGAAGTGCAGTAGAGGAATCTGAAATACAGTAATAGGGTCAGAACTCTACTGGCAGAACTGGCAGCTGGTGAATAAATGGGAGTGGGGAGAGAATTAAGACTGGGACCCCAACTGTACAAGGGAGGAGGGCCGGCTGCAGTAGGGCAGGTATGGAAATGGAAAGAAAGGCCTACGGATAGATAAAAGATGATGAGAAGATAGAAATGAAAAAATTTGGTCCTGGATGAGATATGTGCCAAAAGAAGGGTAGAAGATAGACCAAAAAATATATAGATAGTAGCCTAAAGTATAAGACCTTTCATTTAGTCCTATTATAAATATTTTAATATTTTAGCTTGTTAAGATATTTGTTTTTACTTTGCCATACAAACTGTTAGTTTTTCCAGTTTTATTTCTAAAATGACTAGGTTATAAGCCTGGATAACTAAGAGAATGGTGGTTCTTCCATAGTAATAGAAAAGTTTCATAGAAAGAGAGATTTAGAAAGGAAAGATAACAAATTCTCTGTTCTTGACATGTGGAGTCTGAGATGCTTAAAGGACATTTAGTTAAAGATGTTCAAAAAGTAGCTGATGATACAAGACAGAAGACAAGAAGGGAGGTTATGACCAGATAGACAGATGTTGAGATCATCTGCATAGAGATAACAACTGAATCCATGAGAGCTGAAAAGATTATCTCATGGGATAATACTGAGGAACAAGAGACGAGGGTTCAAGACAGAACACTATAAGACTCCTACATTTAATTAGTTTGACACGGCTGGAGACCCAAAGAAGACTGAGAGGGAGTGAACAGACAGATAGGAGAACGAGGAGAGAACTTAAAGGAAATAATATTCAGGGAAAAAGGGTGATTGCAATGATAAAGCTGCAGAGAAGTCAAGGAGGAAAAGAACCAACAACAGACTACAAAACCTGACAACTAAAAGATCTCTGGTGAGGGCAGTGAAGACAACTGGATCGAGTCAAGATGTTCTTGAAGAGTGAGAGAGACACAAGTGTTTGTGGACAGCAGGGATGGAGCCAGATGGAGATTGGGAATGAATGGGAAGGGACTAAGGGAGCATTAGCTTACCAAGAGAAGAGTCATGTCTTCATGTCAGAAAAGGGTGAAGGAGGATATAGTGGGAGGAAAGAGGAAGATATCTGAGTGATGTGAGGTGAAGGGGAAGGGCCAACAGAAAGGTCTTGGTAAATGGCATTACATTTTTTTTGGGGGGAAGGGGCAAATTATAAAGAGTTCTTAGCTGAAAAGGTGGGAGGGAGAGGGTGCTATGGGAGGCCTGAGGAGAGATGAAAAATTTTGAAACAACCTTTGTGGTAAATGGAACAGTAAAGAGATTGGGACACGCAAGGATTGCCTTGTCGCAGTATGAACCCACATGAGATTTGTCACATAAATATGTGCTAGACCGTTAGCACAATTTAATGCTTGGCAAATATGTACCAGCACTTTCCTTTAGAGTTTTTAACCCTTTTGATTAGATTTACAAGATACTGGACAAATATATTATCAGCCATTTTCTTCAGAAGACTGTTAATCCTATATATTTAATCTAAGATCCAGAAATCCAAATTCTATAGTCAAATACTATCTTCTTAACCAGCTGTTTATTTCCTAAACAACATTCACCTGTATGGACTGATAGCAACATAGAATAAAGCCATCTGACTCCAAAGGAAGAATATGCCCAATGATTATAATAACATCAACAAAATCAGCAATAAAATGAAGGCAATTCAGAAAAATTGTAATGATCAATAGTGATCATCTCTCTTGATGAAGTGTTTCTTTGTTGATAGAGAGTTGGGGTGTGATGGGCAAGAAATTTGCATATGCTTTCAAATATGATTGCTCTGTTGGCTGGTTTTAATGAATTTTCTTTAGCAAAGGAAAATTCAAGGGAGAAAGCATATGGGGCATTTCTCAATATGCAAAAAACAAAATTTATCAATTAATTTAAAAATTAAAAAAAAATAGGCCATGCCAATTCAATTTCATTATTTTTATTTTTTGTTTTTGTTTTTGCTAAGGCAATTGGGATTAAGTGATTTGTCTGGGGTCACACAGCTAGGAAGTGTTAAGTGTCTGAGGCCACATTTGAACTCAGGTCCTCCTGATTTCAGGGCTGGTGCTCTATCCACTGTGTCACTTAGCTACCCCTATTGTTTTGTTTTTAAAAAAACAGAAAAATAAAAAGAAATAAAATATAAATGGAATTTTAAAATCTGTTTTATTGCTACTGAATAAACTTCATTTGCTACTAAAGAAAACAATCTCAGGGTTCTAAAGGACTATACATTCAATACATTAAGTGATATGACAGTTGATAAGGCTAATGCAATTCTGGGGTTGCATTTAAAAAAAAGTTTCCAAAAATAAAAACCATAGACCTCCACCACATATGAAATACCATGTTCAGTTCTGCATGCCACCCTTTAAAAAAGGACATTAACACATACTATCTGTGTCACCCCCCATTTAACCTCACATGCTCTAAGATAGTTCTTTAAGTGTTATTTGTAGGCCAGACCAGGTGCCTATCTGTATTTTTTTAGGAAGTTTCCTCTGTTAGAAATTCCTAATATTCATGAAATCAGTAATGAAGGTGACCAGAAATGTTAAGGTAAAGAAAAACCACAGGGGTACCGAATAGTTGTTTTCAACTTTCAACTTGTTTTCAAATATCTAAAAGATTGTCCTTATGGAAGAACAATTAGACTTACCATGCATATGTCATAAAAAAAAAAAAAATAGAGCTAGAACAAGTGGCAGGAGTTAGTTGAAAAGAAGCCAATCTGGGCTTAATGCAAGGAAAAGTATTCAATATTGCAACTATCTCAATGTAAAATAGATTGTCTAGGGATGTCTTCTAGGAAAAATTGAAAGATTACCTATTCTGCCATGTATCAGAAGAAATTATTTTTCAAGTACAGTGTAATTTAAAGATGGTCACTGAGATTCCTTCCAACTCAGACACTGTGTTTCACCTTCACATATTCTAGGTTTCTGTTAAGTACTCTCCATCTCATTTTTATTTTCCCTCTTTCTTCCCTCTGTGGCTTTTGCCCATTCTGACCACTGTATTTAGACAAGATTCTCAGCCTTTACTCATCTCCCAATCCACAAGAAGTCCCTCCCCTTTCATGGCCAATTCAGATGTCACATCTTCCACAAAACCTTTTTCCTTTCTTTCCTACTCTCTACCCTTCAAAATAAATAAAACCAATTGCTTTCTCTTCAGAATTTTCATAGTACTTTTTTCTGGCTTTCCTTTGATCGGTCCTACCTTGTTGATACTTGATAGTACTATCTTGTACTATGATTCTTGTACTATCTTTTTCCCACCTCCTTCCTTGGTCACCTTAATTCAAGAAAATTCCTGGGGGCAAGGGATCATTAATTGTCCAATGATTTTCCTGCTCTCATTCTTGATGGATGGTTAATTTTTTTCCTGGTCATAAATATCTTGGATAACAAATCTTTTACTTCGCTCCTTAAATGAAAATTATCATTGGTATTTCATCGTAGTCTGCTTATTTCTACCATGTCTTTTTCACTGCCCTTCAGGTTGTTTGTATTATTCCATTTCACAGTATCACTTTCAAGTTACAATGACAATTTTCTGTATCTTAAAAAAGTAAACACTTGGAATACTCTTCATAGAAAACTGGCTTTTCTGTGGCTGTGCTTTAAACTTCAGCTACACAATTACTGCCAACCAAAACAATAATACCAGAATGGGAACTATCTCCTAGAGACCATTCTGAGAGCCGACATTTAGAGAGAATAATTTCCAACTTCCTTGGGTTTAAAAAAAAAGTTTCCATCATTTTCAAAACATACGCATAGCTTCTCAGTGTTTGCAAGAACATTTCTTCAGGGAACAACCTACATTTAGGCTTTCTCCTAAGTAACCTTTTTTTTTTCTTTCTAATATGGGAATTTCTTCATTTCATCTTTGGGAACAGGATTAAAATCACCTTAAGATAAAAGAAAATAAGCCATTTTAAAACATTATTAAAATGAGCATATTAATAATTTTCTTTGATAACTCCATGAAAATTATTAAGTGTTTGGTAAACCATAAAACACTATATCAATAAAAATATTGTTTGTTATGTCCTTACTAAAAACAAGTAATTGATTTTAATCATTTTTCTTGTCATTTATATTTCTTGTAATCGATTTTAATCATTTTTCTTCTCAATTATCATTCTTGTCAATTATTCTCAAAGTCTTGTCTATCTCTTTACCACATCTTTTCAAAATATTTCTTCACTTCTCTTCTTACTCCCACAACTAAGGTTCTATTATCATTTAATATCTTTACATTAACCTGTAATTCAAAGTATATTTCATTATAAAATGGGCTTGGATAAATCAGATTCAATTATTAATTGCTCCCACTCAACAACCTTCAATGGATCCCCATTGCTTATTAGATAAAGTCCATACTACTTATGTGGGAATTTGAAGTTCTTCATAATCTGTTCTCTAACTAAAAAACTCTCAGACTACTATTCACTTTTCAAGCACTATCTCAAAAATCACTTACTACATGTCTATACTGACAATCCTAACCTCAAAGGGATCTATTTTCTCCTCTAACTTACTACAGTAATTATTTTCTATATAAATCATTTCAGAATTAACCATATATTACCTTGTGACACCTCTTTTGTTATTATTTTTTTAAATCCATTATTGCTATTTACTTTATGTTTATATCTTTGTGGAGCAAACTGGACTATATGCTTTTGGAGGTCAGGAGTCACTTTTAACATAATAATAACTCCTGAATTTTAAACAAGTAAAATTCTAGGCATTTGCTAAAATTCTCTATTTTCTAATAATTTCATTTTTCAAAAGATTAGTCTGTAATTTCATTATTTTATGTTCTTCTCTACTATTACAAAGTGCAATTCCTCCATGACTTTTTTCAAAGTTTTTGTCCATGTCAATCTGTAAATCTTCCATAAGACAGCCATGTTGGAAGTCTTCCTCTGAATCTTTTAATATTAAAATATTTCCAAAATAATCAGCATTTCTTTTACTGTTGATAGTTGTTGCTCTTTACATTTTTCTTTCTTAATTTAAAATAATTTCTTTCTTATGTCTAAAGAACACAGGCTAATTCCATTAAAATATTATATATCCATGTTACATTTAAATTTTTAAGTTTTCCAATCCAATACTTGACAATCTGCTTTGATCTGATAGCACCTGAAATATTTAGGAAAGCTAAGATTTGTAATTAGTTTAACCTGTTCAAAAAGTGGGAAACCAGCCCTGTTTCAGAGAAACACTTGATAAAGTCTTCAAAATAGTCTAAGATTAAATTTATTTGCAAATACTGTACTTTTATTTAAATAAAAGCTAAAATTTTCCTTTCCCCTTTTGCGTGATTTTCATATATCCTCTTCAGAATTTTTTGTGTTATAGGGCACAACAATTAACCAGGCAATCCACTAAAGAGTCAAAGCAGAATAATACTTTCAGTTTTTAAAATTTATAATTGTCATTCTTTTGCCTCTGAATTCATCATAATGAACGCACATTTCATAGCTCTCATTCTCTCTCTAGAGAAAATAGCTTACCATTTGTCATCCAGGTCTGGTTTTTCCAAACCTAAACTTTTCTATCCCCTCAAACTGTTGCTTAAGTATTTAAAGAATAATGGCTTCTAAGGTCTGGAAATGATGTAAGGGATCCTCAAGCCCAATACCTCTCCCATTCTAGAAATGAGAAAACTAAGGGCCAGAAAGAGCACATGGCTCACCAAATCACAGGGCTTTTAGGCCCAGAGGCAGGTCCTGAATCAATATCACTAGCAGTACCCTGCTCTTTTTACTCCATACATCTGCAAACATCAAGGCAAATTAAGTCTTCTTAATCCTCTTTGGAGAGAAATACATGAACTCTGTTGGGACAACAGAGTTCATGGGAAAGCTTGGTTCAGAAATCTAGCTGCTACTCTCCTCCATCATTTGTTTCCAGATCTACCCCCTTCCTTCTGAAGCTCGAGCTTTAACTGGCAACAATGATGAAAAGATTACCTAAAGGTTTGTGCCCAGAAAGCCATCCTCTCTAGTAGTGTCAGTTACTGACATTAGGATCACTTGACTGCAAATCTGATAATCTCTTCTAAATCCTGATTCCACTTGGCCTCTTGCTTCTCTGAAGCTTTTGTCGGCTGAGCTCAGCCCAGCCCTCTGAGGGGCCTCCTCCACACCACTGGCTCCTGATTCTCTTCCACCTCCCTGACTCCAGCTTCCTCAGGCTCCTTGCCTCAATCATCATCTACCTCCTGCCATGGTGATGGGGTATCCTGGATTTTCTTCCCTCTATATACTTTCCCTATATTATCTCGGAAACTTCCCACCGATTCAATTATCATCTCTATATAAACTGCCAAGCCTCTGCTAAATCCTCCCTTCTGTAAGAAATTTTTTCCCAGGCCTTCTTCATGCTAGTTAGTACATTCCCTCTGAGATAACCTCCCATGAATACTGTATATATGTAAAAACAGCTTTGAAAGCTATAAGAACTATGATCAATACAATGTGATTTGTTTTTATTTTTAATTTTTGGAATTTTTTTTATTTTTATCAATGGGATAGGGGGTGATCAGAGAAAATAGATTTCTGTTCATTCAAAAATAAGAAAGTGGGCTATATACAGGAGCTGAATGTTACATGGTCTTTCAGATGGGGTCACTGCACTATAGGTTTTACTTATTGTACTTTGTCACAATGGATCTCTCACAGAATATGAATAATTTAAAACACATCAATAAAAGTTTTAAAAATTTATCCTACACATATTGTTTGTACATTTTTGATGCATGCTGTCTTCTCTATTAGATTGTAAGCTCTTTGAGGGCAAGGACTGTTTTTGCTTTTCTTTGTTTCTCCAGAACTTAGCACAATACCCAACAAATTCTTGTTCATTTTCTCTGTCTCTGGCATTCTCCCGCTCTCCCTTCATAAGGCTCTGTCTCTCTCTTTATGCTTCATGTCAGAAGTGAGACAAGAGCTCATACTTGAAGGAAATAAGGGAATCTGAGGAAGGAGGCCAGGCATCCTGAAGGAGAGCTGGACTTGATCTCTAGGGAAAGGAGGTGAAATTCTTGTTTAATTGAAATATTTATTACTTGTTTGGTGAAAGCAACTTCACTTCTCAGAAGCTGTTTCCTCTCCTGTAACAAGAATAATAATAGTGCTCTCTAGGATAGTTGTGTGAATTAAATAAGCTATTGTGTGTAACATACTTTGCAAACTTAAACATAACAAAACAGCTGATTTTTATGTAATGTTTAGTTTTGTTATTAAGAAGAGACAAGGAGAGGGGATGTGTCCAATTGAGGACAGCCCTCAAAGGCAAGGAGATGGCTTAATGAACTAGTGAGGAGGCCAGTCTTTTTTTTTTTTTTTTCCTCCTCCTATTTCTTTTTTTTTTATTTTTATTTTTTTTATTTAATAGCCTTTTATTTACAGGATATATACATGGGTAACTTTACAGCATTAACAATTGCCAAAGCTCTTGTTCCAATTTTTCACCTCTTACCCCCCACCCCCTCCCCTAGATGGCAGGATGACCAGTAGATGTTAAATATATTAAAATATAACTTAGATACACAATAAGTATACATGACCAAAACGTTATTTTGCTGTACAAAAAGAATCAGACTCTGAAATACTGTACAATTAGCTTGTGAAGGAAATCCAAAATGCAGGCGGGCAAAAATATAGGGATTGGGAATTCAATGTAATGGTTTTTAGTCATCTCCCAGAGTTCTTTTTCTGGGCATAGCTGGTTCAGTTCATTACTGCTCCATTAGAAATGATTTGGTTGATCTCGTTGCTGAGGATGGCCTGGTCCATCAGAACTGGTCATCATATAGTATTGTTGTTGAAGTATATAATGATCTCCCGGTCCTGCTCATTTCACTCAGCATCAGTTCGTGTAAGTCTCTCCAGGCCTTTCTGAAATCATCCTGTTGGTCATTTCTTACAGAACAGTAATATTCCATAATATTCATATACCACAATTTATTCAGCCATTCTCCAACTGATGGACATCCATTCAGTTTCCAGTTTTTAGCCACTACAAAAAGGGCTGCCACAAACATTCGTGCACATACAGGTCCCTTTCCCTTCTTTAGTATCTCTTTGGGATATAATCCCAGTAGTAACACTGCTGGATCAAAGGGTATGCACAGTTTGATAACTTTTTGAGCATAGTTCCAAACTACTCGAGGAGGCCAGTCTTAACTGTAATGTCAAATTCAGGATCAAAATCAGTCTGGAAAGGTGGGTGACAATGAGGCTGTACAGAGTTTGAAATGCCAGCGTAGGCTTCACTCCATCTCCACACAGATATCTCATCTACATCTTAAATTCAATGTGTCAAAATTCAATTCCTCATCATCCCCCTAACCTGACATCGCCAGGTGTCTTTATTTCTGTGGAGGGTAACATCATCATTCCAGTAACCCAAGTTTGCCATTTCAATTCATCCTTTATTCTTTCCTTTCACTCATTCTCTAAATCAACTAATTGTCAGGTATCGCCACAACAGCTGCTATTATCTGTCCCCTTTGCTCCACCTATATGACTTTCCCCTTAGTTCAGTCTCTTTCCTCTTCTTGACTAAACTATTTCAATAACTTCTTAATTGGTCTTTCTGATTTCAATCTCTCTTTACTTCAGTTCATCCTCTACCCAACAGCAAATTAATATTTCCAAGATAGAGTCTGACTATGATGTTCTTTTGCTCAGAGAATTTCAAAGGTTACCTACTACCTCTAGGACAAAATGCAAACTTATCAGTCTGAAAGACTTAATCTGGCTCCCACCTATCTTTCTAAACTAATTTCATATTACTCACCTTCAAACAATCCAATGCTCTAGACAAACAAGCTACTGTTTTCTGAACTTGACATGTTTATCTTTTGCACAGGCTATGTATTAGGCTTGGAATGCACTCCTATTAGATTTCCTAGGTTCCTTTGCTATATCAACTTCTTCAACATTCTTTTAAAAAAATATTATTATTTATTTTTAGAATTATTTTCTTTTTAAATTGAGTTCCAAATTCTCCCCCTCCCTCCCACCTTCTTCCCCACTCACTGACAAGGCAAGCAATGTGATATCAATTAACCATGTGAAATGATGCAAAGTATATCTTCTCAATCTTGAAGCCATTTCTTCCATTCTCACCCACAGCAAGTTGACCCTATTTTTTTGCATATACACAGTTGTTACTTTGCACTGATAGAAACACAATAGCAGTGTTCTATCACTGTTCTATACTTGCTGTAACCAAGATCCCCAATTCTCTAAATGCTAGACCTATTCCATACAGGACAGGCATAGTGTTTCACCCTAGTAGTTTCTTTCCACCGTTTTCCAAGGCTTTCCAGACTTTTCTGAATTTATCTGGCAAAACTTGTTCAGGTACTTTTGGATTACAATGAGCATATGCAACAGGTTAACACAAATAATAACTACCTTAAGCTGTTAATTGTGAGAAATTTTTGAAATCAAATTTGAAAACACCGTTTCTTCTCGTCTCTTCTATAACTGCTAATCAAATATCAGAGGCTTTCTGCCTATTTTTTCTATATATGACTTGGTCTGTGAAGGTACTCACTCCTTTGTTTCAGCAACTTCCTCATCAGCTGGAAGGTCAATATGTATGTCTAGTTTATCAACACATAAATATTGATCAGACATTCCAATTGGACAGTGAGCTGGTCACACAGCTAGGAAGTATTAAGTGTTTGAGACCATATTTGAACTCAGGTCCTCCTGACTTCAGGGCTGGTGCGCTATCTACTGCACCACCTAGCCACCGCTACAGAAGTGTTTTAATGATGACCTCCGAAACTTTGAAAAAAGGCTCATATTTTTAATAGCAATATTTTATCAGTGATAATAAACAGCTGAAAAATTGTGGAATATCTATGTCTCCAAATATACAAAACTAAAGATCACGGAAAAGATAATGGAAAATTGCATGATGGGCATGCATAGATAGGCTAAGAAAACTTACAGATACACCTGGAAAAACAAGAAAATGAAAATATATGACTAGAAAAAAACAGACATCAGTCCTAATGAAGGATTGAGTGATGACCAAAATGCTCCACTAGCACCAATGTAATGTCAACAGATGTAGAAGAAGGTTCCCACTACTCTTGGGGGAGCTTGGGGTGGGCTGACAGCAGGATAAGGACCAGAACTGCACAGGATAAACAGGGATTGAGGAGATGAGATCTAACCAATGTTGAGGTCACAGATCCATCACAGTATCAAAGAAGGGACTTCCATCACCCACGGGCACCAATGCCTGTCACATATTAATAAAAGGTCTTCATGAACTGCTCTATCACCTTCTGATGATGAGCCAGAACGTGAGAAATGTCTTGTTGCACTGAGGAGCCAACTGAAATGACCTAACATGAGTTTGTAGTGAATTCACTCAGTAATTTCATGATTTTCTCCAGCTCCAATTGACAGGAGTGAAGAAGGCAATGGCAGGAGCAATCCAAGGTTGGATTTGAGCAAGATGTGACAAGTCAGAACAAGGAGACAGGGGGTTCTAGAGCAGAAGACAGTGTATAGTTTGAAATGGATCAACAAAGGGTCAATACAAGAAACGGAAGACATATCTGAGGAAGTAATTTGATGTTGAAGGAATGGAAAATTTTGTAGAGATAAAAATTAGGAAAGACAAAATGAAAAAATATTTTGAACAAAAGAAAAGAATTTGTAGTTCATGAATGTGGAAGTGGTCATCTTGTGGATGATAGCAAGATCAAAACTACGACATCTCTGTGTGTAGCTCAAGTGGAGTTGAGGAGAAAGTCATGAAAATTAGTGGCCTGGAAAATTAGGATATTTGAGGAAATATCAATATGTATGCTGAATTCTCCCAGTATGTGTGATAAAAAAGAAGCTTATGAGTTACGCATTAAACATACTAAGAAAGGCTATAAATCACAGCTACCAGAATGCTGACTGATTTAATTAATGTGGACTGAACCTCAAAAGAGAAGATGGTGGTAGAAGGGGAGTCTGGAAGAGCAACTGGGAGGCAAGGAGACATCTCCCAATACAGCCTTAAGGGGGATGGGTTTGGATTTTGGGAAGGTATGATTGAAAGCGCAATCACTGCTAGAAAGGGTAACTAAGGTCTGGTTCCACGGCACAGCCACCTGAACAGTGGAGAAGATGTTGAGAAAGACAGTCTGATAGTAGGTGATTGAGTCTGATCCTGGGAGGACCACAGAGACGCTAGAGAAAGTCCTAGAATAAAGATAGAAGCCAGAAACCTGGAGGCACTAAACAAGGTCCTGAGGCAAAGAGTCGTTGCTTCTAGTTCTGTTTTTGCCTTCTGGGACCAAAAAGAACAAGTTTAATCATTCCCTTCTTGCACCTAACATCCCCTCATATACTTAAAGACAGCTATCAAGCGCCTTCCTGAATATTCTTTACCAAGCTAAATATTCCTAATTACTTCAACAGATCTTTTAATGACATGGAGTCATCAGCCTTCACCATCTGAATTGGTAACCTTAAAACATTCTCCACTTTATTAATGGTCTTCCTGAAATGTGGCAACTCAATACTCTAGATATGATCTGTGTAAAGCAATGTACAGTAGTCCTATCATGTCCTTATTCCTACATATTCCATGCACATTCCTACACATTCTCTTACTACCACATCCTAATATCAAATTTGTTTTGTTTTTTCCTGTCATCACACTAATGACCCATACCAAGCTTACAATTCATCAAAACCTCCATATTTTTTCCCCATGCAATATTGCTTAACCATGTCTGTATCATTTTGGTACTTGTAAAGTTGATTTTTTTTTTTTTAAACCAAAGCATAAGACATCATTACCTTTAGTTCTATTACATTTCACATTAGTAGTTTAGCTCAATGTTCTATCCTGTCATGCCCTTTTTGGATTTTGGTTCCACCATCCACACTGTTAGCTATTTTTCCCAGCTTTTCCCTCTTTGCAGATATGAAAGCTACACTATCTATATCTTTATCCAAGTCACCAGGAAAAACGTTAAAATGTCCAAAACCAAAGTCATCATCTTTTCTTCAACCCAGCTCCTCATAAAGACTTATTTCTTCTAAATGGTACCATCATTTTCCTAGTCCTTTAAGCTCAAAACCATAAACTTTATCTCTAATTCCTGTTTCTTCTTCCCCCTTGAAATCTGCCAACTCCTTTCAATTTTATCTACTTCTTGTCATTCTTGTCTCTTATTTTCCACATACACACAGACACTAATTCAACTCAAACAGTATTATCCCAAATAACAAGCTTAAGGCACATCTTGAAAAGCCTTTCCAACTGAGTCTGTGACTACTATTGCTTCAGTCTGCTTCCTCTCTAATCCATCCCATATATGTTTGCCAGACTAAACCAGTTATTATTATTCATCATTATCATTCAACCAAGTCTAAATTCCTTAGTCTGACATTCAAGGATTCTTAAAGCCCAGCACCAAACAATATTTCTATACTTAATAATTATTCATCCAAGCTAGAAAACTTTCTTATCTCTACTTCCTTGCTCATTTGGTTCTCTACACCTAGAAAGTCCAGTCTCATCTCTCTTACCTCATTTAACTATTACCCCTATTTCAAAGATCAGTTTAAATTCCATTTCATTTGGGAAATATTTCCTAGATCTCTTGATTTTCAGATCTCACATAGCAATTTGTCCCTTTCTCATGCACTTATATTCTAATTTATATCATAGTTATTTGTGTATTTCTTAACTTCCTGCAAGATTACAAGTTTCTTTAAGGTAGGAATTATGTTTTGTTTACTTATTATCCCCCAGTGCCTGTCACAGTACTCTGTACAAAGCAGGTGTTAAATAAATATTTTAATAATCAAATTTATTGAATGATCCAATTTACTTCTTACATTAAATATATTTTTAAATGCTTTAATAGGAAACACTTCTCATACTACTCTAGGAGATTCAAAGAATAGAGAGGTAAGAATTCAACATATTTATGTGCAAATAGATTAGTCTGAATAGGAATTATAAGACTTCTAACTACAGAATACATGAGCAAAGTCAATGCTAAATATCATGGGATGCTAACAAAACAAGCATTATTCAATTGTCATTTGCTTTGTTTTGATAATATATGCAATAAGATGACAAAGCACGTGTTCCTGTGTTCATAATGCTCACTAAGGTGTGTTTTGGCAGGTGAGAAGCCTAGGGCTGGTTGCCAACAACCACTAGAAGTGTGTAATTACACACCAGCATGTGTCCTGGAGCATCTTGTTGTGACTACTTTACTTTGTTTTAAATATTAACAAAGAAAAAACATTTAGAAACCTCTTACCCAAATCCCTGTGTCTGTAGAGATGCCAACCTTTAATTACCAATGATTGCTGCCTCCATGTTTGGTTTCTCAATGCAATAACTAAGGCCATAGAAATGTTCCTAATTAATTCAAAATGTTCCTAAGTTCAAAAACAAGAATGGGGAGGCAAAAATAAAAATTTTAAGTTCTGGTCAATGGATATAATAATAAAACTATACAATTTTCCAAGCACTCTCACATGTATTATCTTATTTGATCCTAACAATAATCCTGTTCAGAGTATTCAGAGCAGTTAAGTGAAATGCCCACAGTCAAATAACTAATAAATATTAAAATTAAAACTGAGCTCTTTGGCTTTATCTTTCTGGCTAGAAGGGAACCGTGCAATGGGACAAGAGCTTTCCTAAAATGAATGTTCCCCCAAGCCCAAACTAAAAGAGCCCAGGAAATATTTTTTGTATTGCAATTTCACAAATTTTAACCAGATAAACAGGATCAAGTTGTGAGGTGAATTACCTTAACAGTGGTTATAAAGACACACACACACACACACACACACACACACAAAATAAAAATACTAAAGAAATATCTCAATGCCCATTTCTGCCATTACTAGGCTAGTCATGAAAAACCATGGCAGAGAAGAAGTGAACAGATTTGGGGGGAGAGATAGGTAAACAGATCTTTAAATCAACATTCTGAGCATTATACCAAGTGAGCAACATGAGGAAATACAGAGAAGAGGTGACTCTGAGAAAGTTTATCATTTCAGTCAAAATTCTAAGCAAAAAAGGAAGACATTGGCTTAACTCGGGAAGTTTAAGTTATGTAACCTTTTACTTTTAGTGAGTTTAGGGAGTACCTTTTACTTTCTCACAAGATGAGAAGTTAAAATAAAAACTGATCAGCTTATTCCTTCTTCCCCTTCTACCCCCAGAATATTACTAATTATCACTAGGCTAGATAGAAAAGAGTTTTGCACGTTCCTTAACTGTACAGTGACATGATTATAATAAAAAAGACCTTTTCTCCAAAAGAGTCCTTCCTTACTTCAATCCCCCTAACAAACTTGCCCCTCCTCTATGCTTCCTACAAAAGGTAGCACCACCTAACTCCACTCAAATATTTATTGAGTAGCTACAAGACATTGTAGTAGAAAGTGTGGAAATATGAGGTAGAAAATCTACTTTCAAAGGGTTTAAATTAGAGCTGCCAGGGACATTGTTTAAATGAAGAAACAACAACAATAGTTAGGGGTCTTTTTTCTTTCCTACTTAAATATTCCCTACTTTTTGCAAAAAATAATCTCTTGAATTTGTGCAGAAACCAAATCCCAGAAAATGGTCAATTCTCACCCCCGCACACACACAAACATTTGGAAGAGTAATTTTAAAGTTACTTCTTTTTTGTGAATGATACCCCCCATAATAGAAATGTTGTCTGGATTTTTACAGAGAAGCTACTGAAAATATATCAAGGCAGTAAAAATAAAATACAGATGATATATTATTTTTAATCACTGTTGGAGGATAGTTTTGTTGGACAATTAGATGAGCAAAATTTGAATTGGGGGGAAAAAGGGAAGATTGCCCATAAACCAAAATATGTAAATTTATCTTTCAGGTTTAAATCCATCTCCACTAGAGGAATTATGTTGATTCCAGTCTCTCTAGTAGTTTTTACCTTTCTGCTTCAACCTCCACCTTATTCCTTATTATCCAAAAAGTACCCTGCTATCTAGAACACTAAGATTTCAAGCACCAATCTTTTCTTCTAATGTGTCCTAGCTCATACTTTTGTCTTGAGCCATACAAAAGAGAACATATTGTTCTAAACCTTGCTATGTGTCATGTCTGGGATATGGTAATATAGAAATCTTAAATTTCCTCTAAATTTTCCTCTAAATGCTCTTCATTTTCTCTTTCTGAATAGCTGGAAACAGCTAGTTCCTTGCTTTAGGACCCAAGTCCCTCATTATGACTCTCATGAGCCCTCACCTGCTATCTTGATGTTCAGATTGGCATCCAGAAGCAGGTTTTCTGCTTTCAAATCCCTGTGAACAATATTCCGGCAGTGGCAGAAATGGACGGCAGCCACAATCTGCTTGAACTTCCGACGAGCTTCTTTCTCTGCCATCCGACCATGGGCAACCAAGTGATCTGTGAAGAAGAAAAAAGTCCCTTTTTCATTTCGGGAGCTGGGACAGTTGATGCACTTGCGTGGTTTTGGGAGTGGGTTTCCCATCCAAATTTGAAAGAATGAATCTAACAAAAGTCATGTTTAAGGACAGCACCAGATTTCTCCTTTTCTAAAAACCAAACCTACAATTTCTGATATGGAGGGAACTTGCAGCAAAAAAAACTTCTACCAAAACCAATCAATATTTGCTCCACAAATTTCAGTATTAGAGATTCTCCTGTGGTCCTAAGAGGTTAAGCAGCCTTTTCCACTCCATACAAAAACACATGCCAAGTGAAGACTCAAACCCAAGTCTCTTAGGCTCCAAGGCCATTTCTCTATCCTTTTTAATCACGCTGCCTCTCACTTTGTTCCTGGATATGTTTACAGAGATTCTTAAGTGAAGTGCCTGAATGATTAAATTTTAGATAAATGAATATCTTTCTTCAAATGACATAAAAATTTTAAATCATTAGCACAGTGCTTGGCACATGGTAAATGCTATATAAATATTAGGAGCTATGATTATTATATCCTGAAATGTACTCACTCTACTAGGACAGAGTTCTAATTTAGATAAAGCTATACCAGATACCATAAAATTAAATACTTTCTCTTTCATGCCCTAGGGTAAAAGATTTCATATACATAGAGTGTGTGTGTATGCATGCACATGTATACATGTGTTATGAGGCCATTAAATCCTTATGCTAAAGGATAATTCAAATGAGCCAAAGGCGAACCATTTTAGTGAAAAGATACACAGCAGAGATTAGTAACTGCAAAGAAAATACTGTAGTCACCTGTCAGATTGGCTAGAATGATAGGGACAGATAATGCAGAATGTTGGAGGGGATGCGGGAAAACAGGGGCACTAATACATTGTTGGTGAAATTATGAATGCATCCACTCATTCTGGAGAGCAATTTGGAACTATGCTCAAAAAGTTATGAAACTGCATACCCTTTGATCCAGCAGTGTGTTTCTACTGGACTTATATCCCAAAGAGATACTAAAGAAGGGAAAGGGACCTGTATGTGCATGAATGTTTGTGGCAGCCCTCTTTGTAGTGGCCAGAAACTGGAAACTGAGTAGATGCCCATCAATTGTAAAATGGTTGAGTAAATTGTGGTATATGAATGTTATGGAATATTATTGTTTGGTAAGAAATGACCAACAGGATGATTTCAGAAAGGCCTCGAGAGACTTACATGAACTGAAATGAGCTGACTGAAATGAGCAGGACCAGGAGATCACTGTATACTTCAACGACAATACTATATGAGGATAAATTCTGATGGACGTGGCCATCTCCAGCAATGAGATGAACCAAATCAGTTCCAATAGAGCAATAATGAACTGAACCAGCTACACCTAGCGAAAGAACTCTGGGAGATGACTATGAATCACTACATAGAATTCCCAATCTCTCTAATTTTGTCTGCCTGCATTTCCTTCACAGGCTAATAGTATACTATTTCAAAGTCCAATTCTTTTTGTTCAGCAAAATAACTGTTTGGACATGTATACTTATATTGTATTTAATTTATACTTTAACATATTTAACATGTATTGGTCAATCTGCCATCTGGGGGTTGATGGGGGGAAGGAGGGGAAAAATTGGAACAAAAGGTTTTGCAATTATCAATGCTGTAAAATTATCGATGCATATATCTTGTAAATAAAAAGCTATTATAATTAAAAAAAAAGAAAATACTGTAGTCAGTTTTGCTATTACTACAACATGTACATTTACAATAAGCAACAATATACAAAACTGCTCAATAAAAAAATCAAAAAGCTTTTGAGGAAAATAGGTTTAGGGATATATGTTCAAAAACTTCACATATAAAAATAGGAACCTAACAAAAACAATAGCATAATTTTATAAATATTAAATGATCAAGAAACACATGAATGCTACAATAAATAGTGGATGTCCATGTCTCAGATTGCTGGGCAAGCTGCAACCATGGTAATGAGTGTATTGGCATACAGGGGAAAGTAAGACTGTGCTACATGCATGTGAAGGAAGAGGAAGAAACAAACCACCTCTACTCATACTCCTACCACACTCAAAGATGTATAATATGGACCTTTACTCAAGGGAATAGACCTCAAAAAGCTTGTAATTTGTGAATTATTATCAAGTGGTATCATTTCCTGAATTCTCACTGTTTCTTGCATAAAAAATTATACACAAGCAGATTGAAATGGGTGTCATGCTCAAAATGTTCCCCAATATATCAATGGTATTAGAACAAAATTATGTTTTCAAAATAAATGTTATGGCAGAACTGACAGTATTTAAAAGAGGACACTTAGGTTGAGATCTACTTTGATCCCCAGCAAGATCTATGACCTGATAATTAAAATAGTTATAAGTGATATAACCTTGGAGGGAAGTGAATTTTTCATATATGTTTGTGTGTATACATAGAGACATATACCTACATACTGACAGACACATACATACATACATGCACACATACACACATATACATAAACTGATCAGGGTTTTAAAGCTAAGAAATTATCATCCTTTTTTTAGAGCATTAACAGAAAATCAAATAAACCTGCTGTTTCAATTCAACCTACAAGCTTGATAGGTATTTGAAAGGATCCTTTGTTATCAACTAAAATATTTCAAAAGAGGTTTGCAAGCAATATATTCTATAATAAAACAAAAATGATCCTAATGACCCACCATCATAAAGATTAGAATGTTAATTTATTTTTCCAACAGTGGGGATGGTTTACTCAAAGCAGCATTCATCTAAACTTACCTTGTGATAATGAATATAAATCTCCCTAATGACAACAAATATCATTTATGATGATTAATTTCGGCTACACAGCTCCCCCCTCCATACACACAGCCACAAAACAGTTTTTAATAGTTCTTTTAAGCTTAGCTTAAGGGCTAACTGAGCTAGCCCTAGGCAGATAATGATGTACAAAGTACAGTTGCAAACAGCACTAAAAACAAAAAAGTTAATATTTTCAAGGTGTATTTATGCAGATAGAGAAGGACTAATTTTAAGATCTTATGGTAACAAAATCCTGGATAGGAAACAACAAATTCAGATTAGCACTTCTCTGCAAATGAATATTGAGAGAGGGCTGTAGGTGCCTGACAAGTTGGGTGAATTGCCTAGGGTCTTACAGATAACATATATTAAGGAAAAAACTTGAACCCAGGTCTGTTTAGTTCTGAGGACACTTTCTTATGCTGTCTCTTTTATACAGATACGAATGCTACAATAATGCAACCTTGTATTCATCAATTACTAAAATAAGTTAATAAAAATGAAATATAAAAATATCAATACTATCCTAGCAATTACTAAGCAGAGAATGTAGGGTTAAAAAAAACAATTAAAAACTTTATTTTTTAAAAGAGAGGTAACATGAAAAATCAGAGGCATAATGGGAAAAAAAAGTTGATTCAAAATGTATCCTGGGGGTGGGGGTGGGGGGGTGGGGGTAAGAGGTGAAAAATTGGAACAAGAGGTTTGGCAATTATTAATGCTGTAAAGTTACCCATGTATATATCCTGTAAATAAAAGGCTATTAAATAAAAAATATATATATATATATATATATATATAAAAAATGTATCCTGACCCTAGGAATATAAAAAACCTGTTAGCAGAAATATGATAGTGATTGCAGGAACATTAATAACAAATCAACAGACCAACAAAAAATAATCCATTAAAGGATTTTTAACTTTCCTATATATCCTATCTATCTGTCTATCTATATCTATATCCATCTATCTATCTATCTATCTCTCCTACTATATATATCCTATATATAACTATACCACAATGCCCATGTCTTTCCATTTCAAGAGAAAAGATCATTGCACCAAATTGACAAGAAAAGAAAAACAAGTAAGTTTCCAGCTTAGTGGCCAGAACAACAATTTCCTGAAGAACTGTGGGATGGTGATAAATGAACTCCTGCAATGGGGTATTGAACCTTTTCCTGAGACATGTCCAATTACGTTTCCAAGAAAAGAAGAGGTGCCTATGAGCTGTGGCACTTAGCTGGGCTGTCCAAGAACTCCAAACCCATTCTGAGCCAAACATTGCTTTTCATTTCAAGCATTCAACCATTAACTGTTGCTCTGACCTTTGATTTCCCTTAACCCAAGACCTAATTATCCTAATCACATATTTTGGTTGGTAAACTTTTTAATTAAAGATCTTTGAAGATATAGCTATTCTTGAGAAACATAAAAATAAGCCTTTATGAAGGTTTATCATCAGGAGTTTATTTGGCCAAGCCACCCATTAATTAAAATATACAAGTGACAATTGTCTTGAAATAAATACTAATTACCAACAAACATCAAAACCTTTCTTGCTTAGAATTTCTTGATTTCTAAAATAATGAGAGAAAAAAAATTTAATCCCCTTAGCTTTCTATGTATCTCATCTTCCAAAGACATTGGAAAGTTCTCAAAATTGCTACACAGTTAAGTAGCTAGTAATACTCCACCCTTGTCTCAATATGGATTCATTAGGTAACCTTGGAATAGTCACTAACCTTAACTTGCCTCTCTTCAATCTGTTAAAACAGAAAGAATAAAGTAAACTCTGTTGAATGGAGCAGGTAGAAACGAAGTGCCACCTGTCTAATCTAATTAGTAAATGGAGATAAAATTTAAAAGAATCCTAAAAAAAATACCACTTAAATAACAAAGTTTAATTTTTCTTTAATGTCTAAAAAGAGTTTAAGAATGTGGCAATGCTACAAGATAATCATTCTGAATCTTAATTATTATTCAAGTATAGTGATAGTAATGATTTGTGCTTG
Organism: Sarcophilus harrisii; assembly: GCF_902635505.1. Taxonomy (NCBI): domain Eukaryota; kingdom Metazoa; phylum Chordata; class Mammalia; order Dasyuromorphia; family Dasyuridae; genus Sarcophilus; species Sarcophilus harrisii. The sequence continues at coordinate 494,753,223 of NC_045428.1, forward strand.
ACAGATTGCTGAGCAAACAGCTTATATCCCAAGAGCCATAGATGATATTTATATACAGCTTTCCAAATTCTATCATTAAGGTGTTAATTACCAAATATTAAGAAGAAATTCTCTTCTAGCTAATCTTCTGTGATATAATGCCCAAAATATTTGGGAAAAAAGTATTCTTCTCCAAGGATATGACAATATGCCAGCTCAAGATTACTTGTTTTAAATTATGTTTTTGTTTTTTTTTCAAATCCAGTCACTTCACAATTCATCTGCTTTTTGCCCAAGGCTCCAGCCTGGTCGGTGTTTTAGGAAAGCAAACAGCCTACAGTAGTTTTTCAGTTCCATTTGAAAATGTCCTTTCAACTGTCCCTTCATAAACAACTGGTTATATTCACATATATTCTGAATGCTGCCTCTTAAGTTCAGATATGAAATCTGATTTTTGAGTGAGAAAAATTCATAGCAGTGGCCAGACCAAAACTTAACACAATAACAGAAGTTGAAAAAAAATCTGGGAAACTTTCTGAACCATTTTGGAAGGTATTTCAAATTACAGAGAACCCTCAATGTTGATGCTACTTTTGATCTAAAAATTGTCAGGATGAGTTGGGCCCTCTGAAGAGTTGGTTTGGCTATTGTAGGCAAATCAATGGTCTAGTTGAATGACAGAATAGAAATGCTATGCAATGTTCCAGGTCCATATTAGTGCACCCAGAAGTTGTATTTCTTGCTCCCTACACCTCTAAGAATTCTGGACGGGCTTTCAATATTCAATTATAAAGCTGTTCTATAATTTTTAACTCAATACTGATTTTTTGGGGCCATTAATTTTTATTTTGTAATCACCACTGTTTAAGAGCTAATATTTCATATTCCCCAAACTAAATCTTACCAATTAATCAATCAATATACATTAAAGTGTTTGATATGTGCCAGGAACTATGTTAAGTGTGGGGGATACAAAAGGAAGGCAAAAGACAATTTTACTCCTGAAGAGAGATGAAATTAATAATCAGTTATTTTAAAGATTTACCAATTTTTGTGGCATTTCCAGTCAAATCCCTCCAGGGACAGTTTCAATTTTTTCTATCACTGTCTAATAACTATAATCATTTAATGAACAAACGAATGTAAATCTGTTTCACTAGTTCTTTCTTGTCATTTCATTACAATTTCATTATACATTTTTCATTATAATTGAAACCTTAGTGAATTCTTTTGGAGATTTAGCATAACTATGATGGCAAAAAAAAAAAAAAAATTTTGCACAAATGACAGGGCCATTTAGTAATTCCCAGATGGAGGGAAAGCATTTTCATACTCCATTCATATAAGTAAAGTAGTCCACAATGGGCATTTTGTACTTGCCAACAGGAGACTGGGAGAGAAAAAACACTCCACTAGAAAATCAGAATGTATTCTTTCAAAAAGGCCAAAATAAATTGCAAACAGAAGAGATCTATCAGTGTGAAAATTATGCCATAAATGGGGTAGTAAAGTGATACAAGGGAGTTCACTTTATTTCTTAAAAAATTCATTTTTCCCATTAGAAACAGTGTCTTAAAAATGAACAGACCACCACAAAGGTGATGATCTGGAGGTGGCGGTGGAGAACGACAGGGGAATTCCTGCCCATTTTAAATGGCAACATGAAATGAGAATTTCTGTCAATCCCCAGGTAACAACAGCAGGTGGTTCTTTTGCTAATCATTTCTTTTGGCAACCATGGAAACAGCTTCCTGTTTATCAAATAAATGCTTCTTTCCAGAAGAGTGAGGGCGAGGCCCAAGGTAAAAGAGGTTCCTGGGAAGCAGGTTAAAAAGAGCACCCCAAACCGATAGCCCATGCCCCATGCCGGCAAGGTGGGCACTGCCTACGGGAAGGTTTGATACATAGAGGGTAATCTCAGAAAAAAAGCAGTGGAGTGTTAAGGGGGAAAACCACCAGGAAAAGCCTTTTACACAAAGTGAGATTTGAGCTTAGTCTAAAGACACCAGATATGAGGAGGGAGCAAATCAGAATGGTGGACAGCCACTGAAGAGATGTAACCTCCTGTGCAAAGAAAAGCAAGAAGACCAATGCTATGAGATCATCAAGTATGTGGAAAGAAGGAAAGTAGAGTAAGAATGGAAACACAGCTAGGACCAAGCCATAAAGGGGTTTAAAGGAAAAAGAAACCAACAGGCTTAGACAATTGCGAGTCCAGTGCCATTTCTACTTTCTCATTTAGCACTCCCTCCAGTCCTTCATCTTTCTTTTGGGTTCCAACCCAGCACCTATTAACTGTCTACTGAACATCTCTATTTGGAGGTTCCATGTATGTTTAAACTTAACAGGTTCAAGGGAAAATATTATTTTTCACTGTAAACCTAACTCAAATCCTAACTTTCCTATACACTTGAGGGGCCTGACATTCTTCTGGTCACCCAAGTTTGCAAACTGGAAGTCATCTTTGACTCTTCAATCTTTCACCCATCATATCCAAAGTATTTTCTTTTTTTTTTTTTTTTTTTCTTTGATAGCCTTTAATTTACAGGATATATACATGGGTAACTTTACAGCATTAACAATTGCCAAACCTCTTGTTCCAATTTTTCACCTCTTACCCCCACCCCTCCTAAATGGCAGGATGACAGTAGATATTAAATATATTAAAATATAACTTAGATACACAATAAGTATACATGACCAAAACATTATTTTGCTGTACAAAAGAATCAGACTCTGAATTATTGTACAATTAACTTGTGAAGGAAATCAAAGATGCAGGTGTGCATAAATATAGGGACTAGAATTCAATGTAATGGTTTTAGTCATCTCCCAGAGTTCTTTTCTGGGTATAGCTAGTTCAGTTCATTACTGCTCCATTAGAAATGATTTGGTTGATCTCGTTGCTGAGGATGGCCTGATCCATCAGGACTGGTCATCATCTAGTATTGTTGTTGAAGTATATAATGATCTCCTGGTCCTGCTCATTTCACTTAGCATCAGTTCGATTAAGTCTCTCCAGGCCTTTCTGAAATCATCCTGTTGGTCATTTCTTACAGAACAGTAATATTCCATAATTTTCATATACCACAATTTATTCAGCCATTCTCCAACTGATGGACATCCATTCAGTTTCCAGTTTCTAGCCACTGCAAAAAGGGCTGCCACAAACATTCGTGCACATACAGGTCCCTTTCCCTTCTTTATAATCTCTTTGGGATATAATCCCAGTAGTAACACTGCTGGCATATCCAAAGTATTTTCAAGAATGGTTGATTCCACTTCAATATCTCTCAGATTAATTTTGGGTCAAATGGCTAAACAAGACAGAGACTAACACCTTCTATAATCCTCATGACTTCTCAAACCTCTCCAAAATTATACATCAGAGGCACAGAAATTATAGCTGCCTCAGTCTAGGACAAGAACTCCAAAGAAGGTAAAACATGCCATGAACTAAATCTTAATTTAAGCTCACTAACTACCCTCTCCCTCTACTAGAGGCAGCTAAATGGGGCAATGAATGGAATGCTAGATATCAGGAGGACCTGATTTCAAATCTGGTCTCATTCTTAACTGTGTGGCCATATCACTTAACCTATTTGCCTCAGCTTTCTCACTTGTAAAATGGGAATAATAATTAGTAGGATTGGGAGGAGCAAATGAAATAATATTTGTAAAATACTTAACACAATTCCTGCACATAATGGCCACTATAAATGCTTATTCCCTCCCTCCCAAGTACTACCCACCAGGCTACAAAATCAAGCTGCAAAGTTGTCTTGAGCCATAGGCTTGGAAAAGAATATAATCCCACGGCTCTGCCACCCCCTCCCCACCCTGTCCCAACCCCTATTTCTCCCCACCACTCAAGTGCCACGCAGATCGAAACTCCAAGCTGTAGCAATTTGCTAAAGTCATGATAGCCCAGTGCCCAGCCATTCTGTGCTACCAACAGTGCAAGCATTCTGGTAGTGGAGAGAGCACAGGATTTGGAACCTGAAAATTTACTTTTAAAACCAGTATAAAGATAAAATAGAAACAGTTAATATCAGAGGATTTGCAGAAGAACAGGCATACTAATACAAAGTTGTTTTATCTCTGAATTGATCCAACCTTTCTGGAAAGCAACTTGGAATTTTGCTAAGAAATTAACAGAGTACCAGCCCTGAAGTCGGGAGGACCTGAGTTCAAATCTAATCTTAGACACTGAACACTTTCTAACTGTGTGATCCTGAGCAACTTAACCCCAATTGCCTCAGGGGAAAAAAAAAAGCAAGAAATTAGCAAAATGACAATGTCTAGATCTTTCAATCCAAAAATTCTACTGATGGGCACAACAGGTTAAAGACAGAAAGAGTTCATGTACACCAAAATATTCATAGAAGCACTTTAAAAAAAAAATAATACCAAAGTACTGGAAGCTAAGAAGATAACTCATTGATTCATGAATGACTGAAAAGACTGTGGAAATGAATGTAATGGATAACCACACTATAAGAAATGAGAAATATGAAATCAGAAAAACATAGGAAAAAAATATCTAAAACTGAAGCAAAGTGAAAATGTCCACAATTTTTAATTTTAAGCTTTATGTTTGTATAAATAATTAACATATGTGGAAAGAACAGAAAGAACAACTCTGTTAAGAAAATATAACTGAATGCCATGTAATTAAAATGACTAAACTTGGTTGTCTCTGTGTGTCTCTCTCCCTCCTCCTCCTTGCTTTGTTCCCTTTCTCTCTTTCTTCCTCTTCTTTCTCCGTCTTCCCTTCTTCTCCCCACCCATCTCTGGCTGTCTCCCCTTTGCAGAGATGAGGGTCTAAGTGTAAGACATTTCAAGTATTGGCAGATTCAGCTGGATGTCCATTTTGATGCAGTGCTATTTTATTTTTTCTTCTCTGCAACATGGGGCATTTTGCTGAGCAGAGAGGAAAGGGGGCATCCTCAAAAGTAAAGGTGACATAAAAAGGTGTCAGTGACATGTTTAAGTGTATGTGAAAACCTGCACCACTTGGGACAGATCATCTATCTTTCCTGAACTTCAGTTTCTCCACCTGGAAAATGAAAGATTGGGTCACATGATATCTGCATCCTTATTGGCTCTAAATTCTACATTCTTAATCCAATAAGGAAGCAAAGACTTCTGAGATCTTAAATTGGGACCTTATGATCATCTAGTTCAATTCTCTCAAGATGAGGAAAACTGAACGAGGAAAAGTGAATGAAACGTTAATTGAAGTGAAATCTGAAAGCCATCATGGGTTGAAGAATCTGCCCACAGTCACTAAGTGACCAGGAGAATAAAGGCTTGTAACACACTTCTCATGGTAGCTTGCTTTTCAAATATACTTTTCTCCACTTTAATCAGTGTGGGAAGTTTTTTGCTTTGATCATTTCAGAAAAACATTATCAAGATTTTACTCTTCTCAGCAATGTAATAATTTAAAACAATTCCAAACAACTAATGATGGAAAATGCCATCCATATTCAGAGAAAGAACAATGGAGTCTCAATACAAGTTGAAGCATACTATTTTCACCTTTTTTTTTGTTTGTTTTTTCTTTTTCAAAGCTTTTCCCTTTTGTTCTGATTCTTCTTTTACAACATGACTAACATGGAGATATTTTTAATATGACTGTACATTTATAACATATCAGATTGCTTGCTGTTCTGGGAAAATGAGAGGGGAGGGAAGAAGGGAGAAAAAATTGAAATCAAAATCTTATAACAGTAAATGTTGAAAAGTATTTTTATGGGTAAGCTGAGCTAATAAGATAAAAATAACAATTCTGCCTAAATTGGTCTACTTGTTCAGTGCCATACCAATCAAACTGCCAAAAAAAACTATTTTATACAACTAGAAAAAAATAATAACAAAATTCATCTGGAGGAACAAAAAGTCAAGAATATCAAGGAATTAATGAAAAATACAAAGAATAGTAGCTTAGCAGTATCAAACCTAAAATTATATTAGAAAGCATCGGTCATCAAAACCATTTGGTACTGAATAAGTGGTGGATCAGTAGAACAGATTAGACACACATGACACAATAAATAATCAAGACCTATAATAATCTAGTATTTGATAAATCCCCAAATCCTAGCTTCTAGAATAAGAACTCACTATTTGACAAAATTTTGGGGGAAAACTGGAAAATACTGTCAGAAACTCAGCATAGATCTACATCTCACACCCATACCAAAATAGGGTCAGAATGGGTACATGATTTGGGCATAAATGATGATACCATAAATAAATTAGGAGAACAAGAGATAAAATCTTTGGAGGAGGGAAGAATATACAATCAAAATAGAACTAGAGTACATTATGAAAGGCAAAAAGGACAACTTTGATTACATTAAATTAAATGAAAAAGATTTTACACAAATGAAACCAACAGAAATAAGATTAAAAGGGAAGTACAAAGCTAGGAAAAAAATCTTTACTGCCAGTATTTCTGATAAAGGTCTCATTTCTAAAATATTTAAAGAACTGTGTCAAATTTATAGGAATACAAGTCATTTCGCAAATGATAAATGGTCAAAGAATATGAAAAACAAATTTCAGGTGATGAAATTAAAACCATCTATATTCATATGAAAAAATGCTCTAAATCACTATTGATTATAAAAATGCAAATTAAAACAACTCTGAGGTGCTACCTCACACCTCTCTCAGATTAGCTAAAATGACAGGAAAAGATAATGATAAATGTTCAAGAGGTGTGGGAAAACTGTGCATTGTCTTTTGACCCAGCAATATATTACTGGGTCTGCATCCCAAGAAAATCATAAAGGAGTGAAAAAATACCCACATGTACAAAAATGTTTGTAGCAGCTCTTTTTGGGGTAGCAAAGAAGAGGAAAATGATCAACTGGGGAATGGTTGAACAAGTTGTGGTAAGAAAAGTGATGGACTATTATTGTTCTATAAAAAATGATGAATAAACTCATTTGTGAAAGGTCTGGAAAGATTTACATAAACTGATGCTGAGCGAAACAAGCAGAACCAGGGATACATTGTACAAAATAACAGCAAGAATATGTGATGATCATCTATGAAAGACTTGGTTCTTTTTAGTGCTTCAGTGATCCAAGGCAATCCCAATAGATTTTTGGACAGAAAATGAAGTCTGCATCCAGAAAAAGAACTAAGGAGACTGAATGTAGTAAATCGACATATGCCATGTTCACTTCGTTTTTCTTTTTTTTTTCCTCTCTTCTATGATTTTTCCCTTTTGCTCTAATTTTTCTTTCCCAATCTGATTCATAAAGCAATTTGTAGTAAAAATAAATAACTTTTTTAAAAAAGAAAACTATCTTTACATGTAAAGGGGAAAAAAAAAACTTTTAAGTGAAAAAAGAAAAAGACTATCAAGGATAGTATAGGCCCAGAAAAATTATGAAGACAACACAGAAGAAAGGGGGGAGGAGAGACAGCCTTGCAAAAATGATATTCTGACTTCCCTGACATTGTAATATATAAGTTTTCTCTGATTCTATACCAATGAATTCTGTTAAGACACAGGCAGATTGTTTTACTGTTTTTCCTCCTATTTTCTAGGAAATTTAGTTGATTTCAAATCAAAACAAAGTAAGCTACTTCTTATTAGGTCTTAAATTGTTGCAGCCTTTGCACTGGATGATAAAGATGTGCTGGGCAAAAACCATAATATTTTCTGAGTATAAGACAAATGCTAAATGAGGTAGAATATGATTCTGAGATACTTTCATCGAATACTCTAATGCTTCCCAGTCACAGTCTGGTTTGTAATTATTCCTGTTTTTAAAAGTTCTGAATACTGAGACAGCAAAATAGATTCTGAAAACAGTGACTTCTTCAATTCCAAGGTCAATCCACACATATGCAATGTGGGTCATGAATATCTCTAATATATTCTGTTCCATACAAATCAATCCCTATAAATAACACTATATTTAAATAATAAAGATAAGCAATAGGTGAGTTTACATGAATAGAGGATTTAGGGAATTCACTCTGCCTCTTGTTTCCAAGGCAAATCAGTTCTTCACTATCTTTAAGTGAAGGAACATTTGCTGCAGTGATCATTACCACCAATACCTTTTTCTAATTGAACTATATGGGGAAATAACTTTCTGTTTTTGATAACTTAGTAGGAAATTCAAAAGGGCTAATAATAAGAAAAATAAAATGGCAAATAAGACACTGAGCTGAGTAGAAGCTAAGTAGATTAAGAACTTAAATGGTATCAAAGAGGAAAATATTTAGAACCTACTCTTCTTTGTGACATAAGCTACAAAATTACAGGACTATAAGGAAAAAAGTTTCATTAAGGATTCCTTTATGTTATATTTAATGGCCATCAAATAAGTAACATTAAAGACATCATTGATCAAATAAGGTTGAGATTTAGATTATTTTGATTTTCTTGTCTTACAGTGTCAGTGTAATTTAAGTTAACTTGTTTTTAAATTTTGGGTTGGCAAGTTTTGGGACTTGCTTTCAAAGCTGGTTTGTAACAGTTGTTGATGGAAGCAGAAATATGGTAGGTTTCCTCAATAGTCATGAGAAACAGCCAGCTGGCTAATGACAGTCTCTAACACAGGATAAGAGACAAGAAAGGCAGGCAAGTGAGAAAAATACTAGACTTTTAAAAATAATTTATCAATGAATTAACCAAAACACCTCCCAAAAGCCTTAATAACTTATAAGAATGTTCTTATAAGAACATTCTTTTAATTAAAAAAAATTACATACTACTAATTTTTGTACCTTTTAGTGAAAAGCTAAATTTTTACATTTTCCTCCTATTTTCAGCCTATAAAAAAGCCACATGAATAAATTTAAATCACCTTAAATACAGTAAACACTTTCAAGTTGCCAAACTTGCACGAAACATAATGAAATATGAATTATGCAAAAATCCATATATATATATATAGCTCACCAAATATTTTTTGACTAGGACATTCTTATAGTTTTCTTTTTTCCTGAATGAACATTTGGATAGAGAAAATGAATTAACCAAAGAAACCCCTCCCCCCCAAAGAATCTTTGACATCCACCAAAAAAAAAAATAAAAAATAAAAAATAAATCACCATCATCAAGCCTTTGGTGAGTGTGTCTACTTTGAAGAGTGTGTACTCTCTTAATAATGTAGCAGTCTTAGGCATGTTACCTGGTACCTTCAGGTTTAAGTCACTGTGTAGCTGACAGGATAAATAGATATTTCTGTGAATTGAAAATTTAGCAGAAAGATCATGATAACAACCTGGAATCTCTGCATCTCTTAAGATACAGAATAGCTTGTCCATTTAAACTGATTAAATTACAAGGAAAAGTATGAAAATAATTTCAAACATTGAGCAAATGAATTATGAAAAAATTTTTCAAAAATGCAGGGGACAGGGAAAAAAGGCAGAAAGAAAGCAGAATTTTAATGAATATTCACAGTAGGTTTTATATGAATGATGAAAAGTTATTCTATAATGGCTATGAATGTTAATTAATTCCTTAGTGAATAGAGTACCAGTCCTGAAGTCAGGAAGACCTAAATTCAAACCCAACCTCAGACACATGATACTTACTAGCTGTGTGACCCTGGGCAAGTCATTTAGACCCAAATGCCTCCCAAAAAACTAAATAGATAAATAGATAATTAACCCTTAGGAAAAGACTACAGCAATCATCTTCAATCCACAATAACAGAGACATATAGTACATCTGGAATGAAATCTCAGTTCTTGGCATTAGACAATACATTTGAAATGCTAATAAGTCTAATAATTAATCAAAAACAGAAAATAACTAATCAAACTCCAAATCCCTTCATAATAACATTAGAAACTTTAGCTAGTATTCCTGTTTGCTTGCTACTCAGGAAATATCCTTTTGATAAAATACTAGGATTTCTGACTCAAATTTCTAATTGAAAACTTCAAGATGTATATGTTTAGAAGAATTCTAACCTAAAGTTGAAGTTGAAAGTTATTAGCTGAAAAATAATGGTTTGGACATATATACTTATTTTGTATTTAATTTATACTTTAATATATTTAACATGTATTGGTCATCCTGCCATCAAGGGGAGGGGGTGGAGGGAAGGAGGGGAAAAATTGGAACAAAAGGTTTGGCAATTGTCAATGCTGTAAAACTACCCATGCATATAACTTGTAAATAAAAAGCTATTAAAATTAAAAAAAAAAAAAAAAAAGAAAGAAAGAAAGTTATTAGATGAAGGAGAGGATTCTGGGAACTTGGCAGAATAGGTCAGAAATTTCCAAGTTCTATAGCTTTTCCACACAAACAAGATAAAACTGTGCCTCAGAGGGAACTTACAGAGGTTAAAAACAAATAAGAGTTGGGGCAGAACAATGGTCCTCTTAGGACAGCTGCAGAGATCTGAAGAAAGATAACAGGACTGAGGTTTGGTCCTAGTTTAGTGTAAACACCTTCAGGCCAATTCTCTCAAACAGCTGGATTAGCTAGCTTGAGAGGAGCCTTCCCTTCAGCTGCTAGAACCTTCAGGCTTCTGAATGAGGGAAGATTGAAGGAACCTATGCAGATGAGGAAGATGGGCCCACCTGTGCTGCTAAGTAAGCTGTGGCAAGAGGGAACCAGACCAAGGCTTCAGCAGGGACACCATCAGCTGCTGAAATTTACATGAGAATGGAGTCCTTGGTTTCCAGCACCAAACCAGAGGGGAGAATGGAAGGAGGACCTGAGGCCAGAGGCACCATCCCCCATATCCCAGGACTAGAGATGATTACACGAACAATATGTTATAAATTTTCAAAAAAATTAGCAAGCAAAAAAAAAAAAAAAAAAAAAAAGCTTCTCATACTCCAAAAAGTAATGCGAAATAGTCTTCTGCACAAAAAGAATTTTCAAAAGAACTTTTTTTGTTGCTGAGGCAGTTGGGGTTAAATGACTTGCCAGGGTCACATAGCCAGGAAGTGTTAAGTGTCTGAGGCCATAGCTGTACCAGATCTAAAACTATATTATAAAGCAGTTGGTTACCAAAACCATTTGGTATTGACTAAGAAATAGACTAGTTGATCAGCGGAATAGGTTTGGTTCACAGGACAAAATAGTCAATAACTTTAATAATCTAGTGTTTGACAAACCCCAAAACACCAGCTTTTGGGATAAGAATTCACTTTTTGACAAAAACTGCTGGGAAAATTGGAAATTAGAGTGGCAGAAACTAGGCATTGACCCACACTTAACATGGTACATCAAGATAAGGTCAAAATGGGTTCATGATTTAGACATAAAGAATGATATTATAAATAAATTAGAAGAACAGGAGAGTTTACCTCTCAGACTTGTGGAGGAGGAAGGAATTTGTGACCAAAGAAGAACTAGAGATCATTATTGATCACAAAATAGATAATTTTGATTATATCAAATTAAAAAGCTTTTGTACAAACAATACTAAGGAAGCAATAAACTGGGCAAACATTTTTACAGTCAAAAGTTCTGATAAAGGCCTCATTTCCAAAATATATAGTTGATTCTAATTTATAAGAAATCAAGTCCTTCTCCAATTGATAAATGGTCAAAGGATATGAACAGACAATTCTCAGATAAAGAAATTGAAACTATTTCTAGCCATATGAAAAGATGCTCCAAGTCATTATTAATCAGAGAAATACAAATTAAGACAACTCTGAGATACCACTACACACCTGTCAGACTGGCTAGAATGACAGGGAAAGAATGCGTAATGTTGGAGGGGATGTAGAAAAAATGGGATACTGATGCATTGTTGGTGGAATCATGAATACATCCAGCCATTCTGGAGAACAATTTGGAACTATGCTCAAAAAGTTATCAAACTGTGCATACCCTTTGATCCAGCAGTGTTACTACTGGGCTTATATCCCAAAGAAATTTTAAAGAAGGGAAAGGGACCTGCATGTGCAAAAATGTTTGGGGCAGGTCTCTTTGTAGTGGCCAGAAACTGGAAAATGAATGGATGCCCCTCAATTGGAGAATGGCTGAATAAGTGTGGTATGTGAATGTTTTGTTCTGTAAGAAATGACCAGCAGGATGATTTCAGAAAGGCCTGGAGAGACTTACATGAACTGATGCTAAGAGAAATGAGCAGAACCAGGAGATCATTATATACTTCAACAACAATACTATACGATGATCAATTCTGATGAATATGGCTCTCTTCAACAATGAGATGAACCGAATCAGTTCCATTTGTTTAATAATAAACAGAACCAGCTACACCCAGTGAAGAAGTCTGGAAAATGAGTGTGAACCACAACATAGCATTTCCACTCCCTCTGTTTTTATCCTCTTGCATTTTTTATTTCCTTCTCAGGTTAATTTTACCTTATTTCTAAGTCCAATTTTTCTTGTGCAGCAAAATAACTGAATGGATATGTATACATATATTGTATTTAATATATACTTTAACATATTTAACATGTATTGGTCTACCTGCCATTTAGGGGAGGGGGTGGGGGAAGGAGGGGAAAAGTTGGAACAGAAGGTTTTGCAAGAGTCAATGATGAAAAATTACCCATGCATACATCTTATAAATAAAAAGCTATAATAATAAAAAAAAATTTTTTTTAAGTGTCTGAGGCCAGATTTGAACTTAAGTCCTCCTGACTTCAGGGCTGGTACTCTATCCACTATTCCACCTAGCTGCCCCAGAAGCAGTTCAAAAGACTTTAGAAATCAAATGAGAGACTTAAGAAAAACAACAACAACAAACCCAATCTAAGACAAAAAAGATTACATTAAAGTCAACCAACTAGAAAAGGAGATCAAGAGTCTTAAGGAAGAAAATGATACATTGAAAACTAGAATTGGGAAAGGGAAAGTTATAAGAAACCAAGAAATAATAAAACAAAACATGAAGAATGAAAAAACAGAAGAGAATGTGAGATATTTTATAAGAAAAACAACAGACTTGGATGACAGATCAAAAAGAAAAAACATAATATTAGTGGAAAGCTCTAACCAAAAAATGCATCCTGATTATAATAATACAAGAAATAATTAAAGACAATTGTCCCCAAAGTGTTAGAACAAGAGAGGAAAGCAGAAATAAATAAAAAAATCCATCAATCCCTCCTCTCTGACAGGAACCTGAAAGAGATCTGAGGAAACCCTATAGGAACATCATAGCTAAATTCCAAAACCATAAGATTAAGGAAAAAATATTATGAGAACACAACTATGAGGACAAAACAATTAAAACATAATGGAGCCACAATTAGAATCACACAAAATCTAGCAGCAGCTACAATAAAAGCAGTTATAAGTCTTGAAATACTATATATCAAAGAGATATAGAACTAGGATTGCAGGTAAAAATAACGAACCTGTCAAATAATCCTGATTGGGAAAAAAAAATGGACATTTAATGAATTGTCAGACTTTCAAGATTGTGTTGCATAAAGGCCTGACCTTAATAGAAAATTTGACATATAAAATCCCAAAGATATACAAGATAAACATCAAATATTAATTTTAAGGGCCTCAATAAGGACAAACTGTTTATGCTTTATACATGAAAGGTAAACTAAATGTCTAAGATTGTCATCAGTGAGTTGTCTAAAAGAAAGATTGGTTAGAGCTAAGTATGATGTGATTCTAAAAAACAAAATCATGTAGGAAAAGATAAAAAAGAGTAATTAGGTTATTTGAATAAAGTACGAAAGCAAGAACTTTCACAGAAATTAGATGGGAAGGACTAGTAGTGCTGGAACCCTACTCACAAAGGGAATGGGTTGAAGAGGGAAACATACACACACATATCTATCTCTATATCTGGAAGGGTATTAAGGTTTTCTAAATTTATTAAGAAATAGAGGAGGAGGGAATAGGATAAGAGAGGTGAGGTTTAGAAGGGTGTATACATTAATGAGAATAGGATAAGGAGGATAGAAAAGAATAGGAGGAAAGGTTGTGGGGAGAGGATAAGGAAGGATCGGATCCTTGGAGAGAGAGGTAGGTTAAGTAACAGCAGCAAGACAAAGTAGTGAGTAGAAGTAAAGTAGAGGAATCATAGGGGACAGGAAACAAGAGATAACACATAAACATAATGATAATAATAACAACCAGGAGTAGAATTTATTAGGGAAAAAAAGCTTACAGAATCACTGATCTCAAACAAAGAAAATTAAAACAGATTCAATCAGAAGAGAAGAAATAGGGAAACTATACTATATCTGTCATATTAATCAATACTGTTTTAGACTATCTAAAATAATTAGATAGTATAAGGTTGAAATATTACTGTAGTATAAGAAATAATGAATTGGTGAGTTCAGAAAAACATGGAAAGACTTGGACCTAAGAAGGATTATATTATCCACCATCAGAAAAACAGAATAAACAAGTGTAGTACAATTTTACATTGATAGATATGAATATGTGTGTATATATGTTTATAGATATCTACATATATATCTACATTTGTCTATACGTATATGTGTGTATATATATAAATATATCGGTGCTTACCTGTAGCCTGCTTGGGGGAGGTGAGGGAAAGGGAAAAAAAGAATATAATAAAAAAAATGCACAGCAAAGAGCAAAAGAAACAAAAAAGTAAAGATGGACAGTTCTGAAGAAAATGTGTAGTATTTATTATATACATTTTCATGAAATGTAAATATGTTGTTTCATATTCTGAATCCTCATGTTCTGCCATGCACATAATTTTTTCCCAATTTTTTTCTCTTTTATATTCATTTAGGGGGAATAAAGGAAGTTTTTAGCTGAATGGTAAATGAATTGATCAGTTTTTCATTTTCACTTATGATTTAACATGCCCACATTTCCATGCAGCCTTTGATAATATAGAATATTCTGTTAACAAATTATTCCACTGAACTAAATTTTTCAACTCTGTGCACTACTTTTAACATCTTTTTATGCAAAATGATTACTGAGACAAATAGGTTTTTTTCCCAAGGCAAAATAAGAACATGTTATGGGGGAGAAAGTAAAATATGAATTATGTCAGGAGTGTTAAAAGTCAGCAAACTGAGACTGGAAATGAATGTTAAAAGGGAAAAAAGATTTTATAAACTTAACTGATGATAAGAAATGGATCAAAAATTTTTAAAATGGGACACAAATTCAAGGTACAGAGGATAATGGTTGTCTCAGGAAGAGGAGAGAAGGAGAAAGTCTGAACTACTTATTTCTTACTACCCTTTTTATTTTCTGGCAAGGAAAAATGGACCCAAAAAAACAATTTTAATTGATCATAGAAAATAGAAATCCAAGATAAAGTAACAAAATGTTTGGAGTGAGCTGTGCTCAATAAGTTCAGTGTTTAGGCCAAAATAAACTATATGCTGGGATTAAAAAAGAAAAAAAAGAAAGAAAGAAAGAAAGAAATTGGAAAAGGAGATTGCTGATCCAATGAAAGACAATGGAGAATGGAAAATGTGTTACAGGACTTGGGTAGGGTAAATACCCTGGTTTACAAGAGTTTGAGTGCAACTGATAGCCTAATAAGCAACTTTTTTTTCCTGGCAAATCCCAGCACTTAGAAAGAGATGCAGTGATCAATGAAAGTTTTATAACTTCATCACATATAGCTCAAATCAAGCCAAGCTAATAAAAATTTTTGCCTGGGAAGGTTTACTAGCAACCTGGGGCAATGGAGTAGACAAAAGATCATCAAAGGATGACAGAGTAGACTGGGAAGAGCCTTGGATTTCAACATCTATTCCAACTTCTGCCATTTTAGGTAGAGAGATCAGGTGCTTTAACTATGGTTACATATGTAATAATGTAATGTGCTCCGTTCCACATGGAATTCTGCCTCCTAACATTTTATATGTAGCTTTCAACAACATATTTAACAGTCTTTCACAATATCTTTATGGGAAAAAGTGAAGAGACATAGACAGATAACATGTAGTTAAGTATATTTAGAAGTAGTTGAACAACTGGACCCAAAAAGCTGAAATTAACAAATCAACGTCAATTTGGAGTGAGATCTGTAAATTGGGCAAAATACAAATGTTTTTAATTATTTGAGCATTCTTTGAGACTCATTTGAGAATGGCCTTTATTAATACTCAAGTTCTATGGATCAGTTATTATAAATATTACTATTACTTTTATTATATCACTAATGAGATGACTCTTAAATCTGTCCTTAGCCCAGTGCTACTAAAAAAAACAATGATATAGAAAAAGGGAATAAATAGCATGTTTTGTCAAATTTATAGATGACAAAACATGAAGGGATTGCTAACACAGAAGAAAAAGTTCAATCACAAAATATCTCTGACAAGCCAGAATGATAGGAAGACCCTAAAAAGGTGAATTTTAATGAAGAGAAATGTTATTTCTATATTTGGGCTAAAAAAAAAAAATCAACCTTATAAATAAGTATAGGAAAGAGGTTGAGGAGTGACGGGACCAGTATTTTCCAAAATAAGTGCAGATCAGAATTGGTCAAGAATTCTTTATGAGGAATTCCCTATTCTCATGACATCATAAATTTGGTTCAAAAAAAGGGCAGTACTATAAGCGCTATTTTATGCTTCTAATTTCCTTTGTTTCATATTCAACTTGCTCATTTCTATACTTATAACTCTGCACATGCCATTCCACACCTAAAATATCCTCCTCTTCAATTTTCTCAATAATCCTGTGATCTTAAAACATAAGTAAGAATTTATAACTACCCCTCTATCTAATCACTCTCTAGAATCCTTTAGCACATAGATTCATATTAACATCTGGATAGGTTGCTCTCTATTGGCATGTGTATGAGATGTCAACCTCCTAATTCAGATGTAAGAAGCAGCGCATTTTAGTGAACAGAGACTCATAGTAGTCTCATAGTAAGGAGTGCTGTCTCTGGCTGGATGAGCCTGAACCATTAAATTTTTCAGCACCCTATTTTTTTAAAAACACTCTTTCTTTAAATTTTGAGTTCTACATTTTTTTCCCTCTTTCTTATCTTTCCCCTACTCATTGAGAAGGCAAATAATATATATAAAATGATGAAAAACATTTCCACATTAAGCATGTTGTCCTGAAACCAATCCCCTCATTATTTCTTACAGCATAAAAATATTGCATCACAATCATATAACACAACTTGTACAGTCATTCTCCCAACTGATGGGCATCCTTTCAATTTTTAATTCTTAGCTACCACAAAAAGAGCTGTGATGCATACTTTTGAACATTTTACCTTTATCTTTATCTTGATCTTTTTTATGATCTCTCTGGGATAAAAACTTGGCAGTGGTATTCCTGGGTCAAATGGTATACACAGTTTTATAACCCTATGTATTTGGTTCCACATTGTTCTACAGAATGGCTAAACTAGTCCTATGAAACTTTCTCTGTGAGTTAAAAAACACATTTAGAAGGTAGCTTGATGGTGCAGCACATAGAGCACCGGTTCTGTCAGGAGGACCTGAGTTCAAATCTAGCCTCAGACACTTAACACTTCCCAGCTGTGTGACCCTGGGCAAGTCACTTAACCCCAACTGCCTCAGCAAAAACACCACCACCACATTTAGGGCAGAACTAAATTAGTAAAGGAAATTTCTTCAACTGGGAACTCCATTTGCCAATTAAATCACAGATCCAACTGTTTTTTCCAATTCCCCTTTTCCCAATCTCCCATCAGTTAAAAAAGCTGATAAGCTCTTGAATAAAAAGAACTGTATATTTTTATTTTATTATTTATGTAAAATAAATAGTTTTTCAGTACTTTCAAGGATTTGTAATTTAGTTTAGCTGTATCCTCCTCCCTGTCAATTATACATAACACAATCTGTTTATGATTTAGTAAGCTGTCCTTGCAAGTTGCTGTGGCCAAAAATAATAGCCGACCTTTAACCAGCTTGGTGACTGCTGCTCAAGAACTTTGCACTTCCTTCTCTAGCCCAAACTGACCTCAGTTCTTATCATGTGTTTACCATATGTCTCTTCTCACCTGACTGCTGACTCTCCTCATCCTCACTACCATCAGAGACACCCCAACCCTTGGAATCACCACCTTGGCTCCCAATCGGCAATGTTCTGGGATTATCTTCCCTATCATCATTCACCAACATCCATGGTGCCTTTTAATCCCGCAGTTTCTGCCTGCTAGACCCTATCATATGGCTTTTATATCTACCATGAAGGTTAACCCTATTCTTTTCATTTTCTCTCTGAATTAAAATGTGAGCTCTTTGAGAGCAAGTATTGTCCTCACTTTTCTATCTGTAGTAAAAACATGAATTTTATCAATCACAGGGCCCATATTCAAAGTCATTACCAATTGGTAGAATCTACCAGAAACTCTTCAATGTTGATACAACCTTCAAGAACTCATGTCATGACTTATACCCCAAAGAGACACTAAAGAAGGGAAAGGGACCAGTATGTGCCAAAATGTTTGTGGCGCCCTGTTTGTAGTGGCCAGAAACTGGAAAATGAATGGATGCCCCTCAATTGGAGAATGGTTGGGTAAATTGTGGTATATGAATGTTATGGAATATTATTGTTCTGTAAGAAATGACCAGCAGGATGAATACAGAGAGGATTGGCGAGACCTACATGAACTGATGCTGAGTGAAATGAGCAGAACCAGGAGATGATTATATACCTCAACAACGATACTGTATGAGGATGTAATCTGATGGAAGTGGATTTCTTTGACAAAGACAAGATCTAACTCAGTTTCAATTGATCAATGATGGACAGAAGCAGGTACACCCAAAGAAAGAACACTGGGAAATGAATGTAAACTGTTTGCATTTTTGTTTTTCTTTATGGATTATTTTTACCTTCTGAATCCAATTCTTCCAGTGCAACAAGAGAATTATTCGGTTCTGCACACATATATTGTATCTAGGAAATATTGTGACATATTTAACATGTATAACACTGCTTGCGATCTGGGGGAGGGGGTGGAGGGAAGGAAGGGAAAAGTCGGAACAGAAGTGAGTGCAAGGGATAATGTTGTAAAAAATTACCCAGGCATGGGTTCTGTCAACAAAAAGTTATAATTATTAAAAACAAAAAGAAGAACTCATGCCATGTTGTAGCAACAAAGGAGGACTAGAGTACAATAAATGAAAAGTGTTATTAATGATATTCTCCTAAAACAAGGTTAAATTTTGCTTTTATAATATTGAATTAAAAATTGAAAATTTGAAAATATTTCTATAGATTACTGTTAAATACTTCTAGTTAGCTCTCAAAACCAATCACATAATGTATAACTGATAACTAAATGGGAAATAAAATTAATTTCATGATCCCAGCAATCATTGTGCTTAACTAGTAGTAAGAATTTTATAGTAGTCATCAAAACTACTTTTAAAAATCTAATCTATGGAACAAAGTTGGCATATAAGCCTAATAAACACATAAACTGCATCCTTTATTAAAAGACTATTAAAATGTATTTTGCTTTATTTTGAAAATGATAATAAAAGCTCTGACATTCCCAAACATAAATGGTCAAAGATATGAACAAATGGTTTACTAAACAAGAAATTCAAACTATCAACAAATATGAAAAAAAATCTTCCAAATCTGTAATTAGAGAAATTAAAATTAAAGCAAATGAGGTTCATCATCAGAACTATCAGATTGGCAAAGTTGACAAAAAAGAAAGATGAAAAATATTGGAGAAGCTATAAGGAAGACAGGAACATTAATGGACTCTAGCTATTCTAGAAAGCAATTTGAAACTTTGTCCAAAAAGCTACAAATTGTGAATACCCTTTAACACAACTATACCATTATCCCAAAGAGGTCAAGGAAAAAAAGAAAAAAGAACCTATATAGCAGTTCTTTCATGGAGACAAAAACTGGAAATTATTGTACCACAGGAAAAAGAAGACTTGTATGAAAAAAGTTAAATGAACAAAACCAGGTGAACAATTTATATAATAACAATGGCATTGTGAAGACAAAAACTAAAAAATTTGAAACTCCAATCAACACAATGAGCAACCATAATTTTAGAAGACAAATGATGAGGAAGCATGCTATCTATCTCCTGACAAAGAGATGATAAGATCTAGAAGACATTAATCAAAAGTCTAAGTACAAAATGATAACATCGAAAAGAATTTCCTTTCCTAGTGATCTCAAAAGTCAGAAGAGCAAAACAGGTAATGATACTGTTCCTATCTGGGTAGGTCTTGAAGTATTCAACTGTTTTCTCATTGATATACAACAGAAGGTATAATGAGGAGAACAATTAAAACCTCACCAAAAGAATGCTTTTTTCTCTGGAGGATAATAATGAGAAAATGTAAACAATTAAGAATCCATGCTGCCACATATGATCAGCTACAGCTACTAATAAGGAAAAAACCCCTTTCAAATTCACCTCACTTAAAGTAGTTTTAACTGGTAAGCTACTGAGATCTATAAACTAACAGAAATATATTCCTGTATCTGTATTCAAACAAAAATTTTCTAAAATAAAAGTTTTCAGTTCAATATACAAAAACAAAAAATATTTTTTCCAAGAATGTACCAAAAAGAAAAAATATTTATACCAATTTAGTTTTGTTCGTTTCACCTTTACTCCTTAATACTGGTGTTAAAAATATTTGTTAGTCACAGCTTTCTCCTCAAAAACCCAGACTTTCCTGTAACTATCACAACCTCCTGTTTATTTCTGAGCTAGTAGTGCACAACATCCCTTTGTGACAGTGTCACTGAAATAACTGGGGAAAGCCTCATTGTGAGGAAGGAAAACAGTTGCTAAAGGGGAAAAAAATTCTGAAAATTAACAGAAGTCAAGGAAAACTGTGAACACATGGTACAGAATATGGCTTTATGTTTGAATGTAACATAGCTAAATGTTTCTGAGTTTGACTACTTCAGTTTCTCATTCTCATTCATATATTTTCTCCTTCAGCCTCTTGTCTTTCTACCCCTCTCTCCTCCACCCCAGCCTAGGCAGGCACTCACACGCACATGCACGTGGGCACATGTCAGTAGGAAGGGCTCTGAGCAGCCTGATGAAATGTGCATTCAGTTTGGGATGGTCTTAACCCAGATTATCAAACACTGGCTGAAGGAAGGACCTAAATTTTTCAGGTTGAATCAAAAATATTTTATAGCCCAGAAGGGCAGTGTTGAGTGACACCTGCATGAAATGGACAAAGGCAGTGAATATTAAAGTTTTTTGTTCAATACAATTTTTAATCAAAAAATATAATGAAGACACTTACCAAATATTTCTCCTCCACTAGCATATTCTGTCACCAAATAAATCATCCGCTCTGTTTCCATAACCTGGGTGCAAAAGTAAGAAAATGAACAATGACACATTTGATAAGATGGTATGACAGAAAAGCAACCTAATGATTCCTCTTTAGCCACGTGAAAGGCTGACATCCATTACTATTTGCAAGAAATTTAAAATACCCATCTTTTTTCCAGAGATATAAATATACTGGTTAGAAGCAGGGAGTGGGGATGAGATGGGGGACAGAGCTTCATTCCTCAAAAATCTTAAGTGTAGGAAACTTACTAATTGAGAGAGACAGTCTCTCTCACCCATGTTCCCACCAATGTTTTTATTTCTTCTCAAACTCCAGAGAATTGAGAAACACAGAACCTGCCAAGAAGCAAAGCTGAAAGTTCCTATCCAACATCAATCACTCAAATCTTAGAAATGCTGAAAGGAAGAGAGAAAAAAAAACTTTTAAAAACCCAAGAACTATAATTTTGTGCCTTTTCCAAGTGGAAATGACTATGTCCAAACTATTAATTTACCCCCCAGCATAAGTTAAGAAAAAAATTAGCCTCTATGTAAGTCTGATATATGTACTTGAAAGTGGTCTGTTTTTTAAATGCCTTTCCCTCAGCTGTATCTTATCACATAGTTTTGTAAGAAGCCAAGTGGTGAGTCCTGGTACATAAGCCAGTAGGGATCCAGCAGCCTAGGCATTACTGGGCTGTTAAGCTTCCTTAGGGGAGACAAGTATCCAGCAACGGACAGGTGAGAGAAAGTTCTGACCTATTTATTCCATGCCATAGTCAGATCACACATGGAAGAACTGAATTCAGGTCTGGGTGTCACATTTTAAGGAAGATAGCTGGAAGAATATCCCAGACAATGAAAACCAGGAAATTGGCTTTTCAAGCCACTAAGACCTGGGAATGCTGAGGAGAAATCTTAATAGGGACATAATAATAGGTCTTCACCTACTTGAAGGGCTACTATGTGAAGTGTTAGACATGTTATGCTCAGTCCCAAAAGGAGGAGTTTAAATGGAAGTTTAAAAAAAAAAAAAAAAAAAAAAAAAAGGCAGGTTTAGGCTTGATATAAGGAAAAACTAATGATTAAATCTATACAAAGGTCTGCCACTAAAAGTTGTAAGACCACTTCTCAGATACACAGGAGAGGAGATCCTTTTTAAATTTTAAGTCGAAATAGTTTGATTGCAAGGTCCTTTACCACTGGTGGCTATGGTGGTCCCATTTTTCTTTGAATACTAAGGAACTTGCCAATACAATGGCAACTGCCAGAGGAGATAAAATGAAAGCTTCCCAAAGATAGAGGGATGTGAGAATGTTACTAATATTATATGTAAGAGTTAGAAATATGGTTTATGTTTGAAAATTTGGTGAACTGGTAAAATTGTGGGCAAGGTGGAAAGCTTTTACAATTCAGATATAAGGCTGACCTACTTAAATCAATTTCTCAAGAAAGATCAAAAGAAGAGGCTGTATTAAGAACAAAAGGATAGTTTAGTTTTTTGGGTTTTGGTTTGTTTGTGTTTTTTTTTAAATAAACTCAAAAAGTATCCATGGTGTGTCAGTTTTAAAAAAGAGAGACAAAAATGGGTCCTTCGAAAGTTTAGAAAAAGTTCTTCAGAAGGCACCAGATGAGCAAAGACTCAAGAGTGGGATTTACTTCTAGGGCAAAGCATGGGTGGGGACAAGCATAATTTAACCTGACCAATTTTAACAGGCCAATTCCTGCAAACATAATCCATTTCCCTTTGTAGGGATTAATCCTCATAAGAAGCCTTCTATATTGAAGCCTTAACAACACATGCTATTAAAACATGGCCTTTCTTTAAAGTTTGAGCATTGTGCCCTAAATTTACTTAAGTCTTAAAACATTTCCTTCATCCACATGCCCGGACCAGTAACAAGCAAGTATTAAAGGATAATAATGACAAAACTACTCATTTTAACTAAGAGCGAGAGCTCCAGGTTGGGGCTGGGAGGGGGAGGGGAACACAGTGGGGAAAGGGGTCCAATTCCTTATTACTAAGGAAGGATGTTCTGACATACAGACTTTTAAAGCAGGGCTGTTCCTTATTCCCGAGGGGCAACTGGGTAGTGCAGTAGATAGACTGCTAGACCTGTAGTCTAGAGAATTCATCTTTCTAAATTCAAATTCATCATCAGACACTAATCATATGATTCCGGGCAAGTCATTTAACCCTGTTTGCCTCAGTTTCTTCTTCAGTAAAATAAAGACGGGAATGGAAAACCACTCCAGTATCTTTGCCAAGAAAATTCCCAATGGGATTATGAAGAGTTGGACATGACTGACTGGTAACAACAAACTTAACAAAAACATCAAGCTCCCTATTCAGGCAGAATACATATTTGCCTTTATAATGTAAAGTCTGAGATTTCAAAAGTGTTTTCTGAAGTCCAATGATCACATTTTATCCTCCACATGGTCTGAAATTTCTGTCATTAGAATTACTAAATTGAGTTGAGGGGCAGCAGTGGATAGAGAACCAGGCCTGAAGTCAGGAAGATATGAGTTCAAATTTGACCTCAGACACGTAACACTTACTAGCTGTGTGACCCTGGGCAAGTCACTTAACCCCAATTGCCTCCAAGGGGTGAGGTGGGAGTGAGGGGACTAAATTGAGTTGAGATAGTGTATCCACTTGTTAAAATAAGGATTCAAATAAAGACCTAAAGGAGCCAAGCAGACAATGTAACTTGTTGTCATTAACACCACGACATGGAATCATAGAATTTTAGAGCCAGAGGAAACCTTAATGGTTTATTTTAAAAAGAGAAAAATGTCTAGTAAATAAGACTGGGATTTGAACCCTGGAGAGGCAATATACTACAGTGGAAACAGTACTGGATTTGAAATAATAAGACAGCATTTGATTTTGGCTCTGCTACTTACAGTTTGACCCAGAAAGTAAAGCTACCAAGGAAACATCTTATAAAATGTTTTCTTGGTATCTCTTTACTTTCTTCTCATCTGTAAGATAACCTGGAGAAGGAAATGGCTAAATCACACCAGTGTCTTTGCCAAGAAAACCAAGTGGGTCATGAAGAATAGGACATGATTGAAAAATGACTGAATAAACTGATCATGAGCAACCCAGCTTAAGAGTCAGGAAGTGACAAACAACATACCCTCTCTACAAATCACTATGAAATCCTTGCTACTATTACCCCCCCCCCAAAAAAAAAGGAATGGGAAATAGAGGAAATAGCAAGAGTAGGAGAGAGCCCTTCAATTAGGAAATGGCTGAAAAAAGTAAATCATTTGGGAATGATTTATGAATGGAAAGGAACATTATTGCATTATAAGGAAGGAAACATATGAGGAATTATGAAGATATATGATATGCTTTTCTTCTAATTATTTTAATATTGAAATCTTGTTTTTTCCATCACCTAAAATTTCCCCCAGTTTTGCTGCAACTTTCTGTTCTACTGCAGAGTTATCCCCTATTACAAACAATGTATTTTTAAAGAAAACAAAAGCAGATTTTAAAAATTCCTAAACCCAACCAAGAGTCTACTTCTGCAAAGGAATGGGGGAAGAAAACTTCTCATTTCTCTTCTTTGGGCCCATATTTGCTCTTAATAATTTTACATCATTAACTTTTGAATGTTTTATGGATGTTCTTTCCATTTACATTGTTGTAGTCACTATACATGTTATTTCCCTGGCTTTACTTACTACATTCTGCATCAGATGATGTAAATTTTCCATGCTTCTCTGTATTCAACATGTTTCTTACTTTTGAAAGTACAGTAATATTGTTATATTCATGTGCCACCATATGTTTAGACATTCTCCAATTGATGGGTATCTATTTTGTATCCATTCATTTGTCTGCTATTCCAAAAAAAAAAAGGGTAATATAAATATTTTGGTCTACAGGAAACTTCTTATGACTTTTTCAGAGTATAAATCTAGTAGTGAAATCTCTGAGTCAAAAGTTATGAGCAATTTAGCCACTTTATTTCCATAATTCTAAAATGCTGTCCAAAATGGCAATACTGATTCATAGCAAGGCCAAAAATGGCTTTTAAAGAAAGCCATTTCTCCGCAATGGCTCAAACATTACCTATTCCTATCTTTTGTTATCTTTGCTGGATATGAGGTTGTATGTTTTTTGGTACTCTTTCTTTGCATTTCTTTTCTTATTAATGACTTGAAATATTCTTTCATTTATAAACTAACAATCATTCTTTGAGAATTACTTGTTCATAGATGTGCACATATATATGTGTTTATACATGTTTATATCTGTATATATTATATATATGCTTATACTTATATATGTATATATTTAATATTAAACATCAACTAAAACCTAGCATATGTTGGGGGAGCGAGATTACATATGGTTGGTTGGTTGGCTGGTTTTCCTTATTCTTGAAGAGAACAAGATTACATATACATACATATATAAATGCATATATCTGTTCTATTTATCTTGGATACTCAGCACTTATCTGAAAAATTTTATGCAAATTATTTTCCTTATTTCATCACTTTGCTTCTTACCTAGGTGCATTAATTTTGTTTGTGAAAAAACTGTTTTACACAAACACATGTACCTATGTATGTATATGTATATATCTGTTCACTGTCTATATATCTTTAATACTCAATCAACCCTTATCTGAGAAATCTAATGAAAAAGCCTTTTTTTATTTGATCACTTCTTATACAGAAGCATTAATTTTGTTTGTATAATAAGTATTCAGTTTCATGTAGTCAATCTTACATATTTTATGTTTCCTAATTGCTTTTATTCCTTGTTTGGTTAAGAATGTACTTCTTAGAACAATTTAGAATTAGATCCAAAGAGCTACAATACTGTGCATAACCTTTGGCCCAATACCACTACTAGATCTATATCCCAAAGACATCAAAGGAAAAAGACCCAAATGTACAAGTTTGGGGGGCGGGGGGGGGGGAGAGGAGAGGAGGGGAGGTCAGAGGATGCAACAATTCTCAAAAGGACATTTGGAAAACCTACTCCAAATAACTAATAAGTATGTACAGTGCATAGCGCACCATCCCTGTAATCGGGAAGCCCGAGTTCAAATTCAGTCTCAGCAACTTAAAATTGTGTGATTCTGGGCAAGTCACTTAAAAAGTCCAAGTGCCTCAGTTTCAAGTATAAATGGAATGGGGGAGAAAGCAAGATGGGGGAAAACAGTAGCTTCAGTCTCCCAGTGTAGCCCTGAGAACCAAATGAGCTAATGTTTGAAAGTTCTTAGCATGGTGCCTGGCTAAGAGGAAGTGCCATGCAAATGTTAGATATTGTTGTTGTTATCATAATCATTATTATTGTTACTATAAGGTTTTACTTCACTCAGCAAACAGGAAAAGGTGACAAAGGGTACAAATAATCAATTCTATAGGCACACTAGTATATTTCTGTTGGAGCTATGAGTCAATGGAACTACTTCAGGAAGCAATTTAGAATTATGTAAATAAAGTTACCAAAATGTCCATACATTAAGAGTGATGATGCACATGAATAATCCTAGAGAGAATGAGGCTGGTAGAATTCTTGAACTTGGGAGTTGAGGATTTGAGTAGGCATAAAGTTGACTATGTGTTAGAACTATCTGTGATAGGGTAAGCCCCTGGGAAGAAGGTGTCGCAACTAAAGATTGAGGAACCAGTCTAGGTCAGGTTAAAAAAAAAAAAAAAAAAAAACCAGGTCAAAGATTCTGTGCCATTGAGTGGGAAGGAGCTCATGAATAGTTTCTTCAAGTCTTGGAAAAAATTAAAGTAATAAAGATACCTCATCCTACTCTTTTATCATATGCCAGATATATGTTCAGACACTTTCAATGCATTGTTTGCTAAATTTTTTTGACCTCTTTTTCCTTTTTTTTTCTTTTTTCTTTCTTTCTCTTAAAAAATATGGGATGGCTCCCTAGTCAGGGTAGAGGAATCAAAACTAGGAAAAATTTTGGTGATGTTAAAAATAAATAAATAAATAACATAAAAAGTATTAAAAACAAAAGCAGGGGAGTTTTTAGAACAATACATGAGAAATGATGCAGAATAAGGTTAACAGGAGAAAGCATACACTACAATGACACAAACAAAGATAAATAACATTGCAAAGTAGCCAATGACTGTTTAATTTTAATAATTAATGTTGACCTCACAGAGCAGAAATGAAAACAAAAATGAAAACTGCATAAATTGAGATTTTGTTGTGATATAAATAAAAGCTTCTTTACTATATGAGTTAACATGATATAACCTACATGTTTGTAGATGAATGTTTAACTGTCAACAGATTCCTGCTCAAAGACAGTCGAACTAGAGGGGTCTCTGAGGTTCAGTGCAACTTTGAAATTCAAAAGTTAGGAGTAAACAGGAAGTTAAGTAACAAAATAACAAACTATAACGATCACTAATACACAATGATGAATACATAAGATCTCTGACTTTTCAAAGAATCTCAAGGCACTATTTGACCAAAATAAGATGTGCAGGTTTTCATGAAATTCTGAGCAATTATCAAATTCTTACTGGGAGGGGAAAATCATATTAAGAAGGAAATACAAGTTTAAACACTTAACAAAATGATTAGGAAAGGACCAGGCAGGTTGAAGACAAAGAAACAAAGGGAGATACTAAGAAATCTGAGGAGAAAGAAGGGGGTGTTAGTGTATTGTTCTACACCTAAATTAACAGTGTATAAGATATATGCTTTTAAATTTTGTTTAGGGCCAACCCTGGGTTTTTAAGGCTAAGTAGCAGCAAATGACTAGAGAAGAAAACGGCAAACCATTCCAGTATCTTTTTACATAGAAAACTCTAAATGGGGTCACAAAGAGTCTGACATAACTGAAAAAAAAAATAAAAGAACAACATAAAGAAGCAAATGTTCGTAATAAGTGTTCATAATGAGAATAGCAGCTAGCATTTATGTAATGGCTACTCTGTGACGAGCACTTTGCTAAATAATTCACAAATATGATCTCATTTAGTCCTCCCACCACTTCTAGAAGAATGCTCCAAAATGTCTATGCTATCTGTCATCCCCATCCTCTTCCCCTCACCCCCCGGTCCTTCTTCTAAAGTGGCAGCAGTATGAGGTGACTCTGCTTGGAGTTTTGAGGAAAATCACCGTGATTGTACCTGGTAGAGCCTGATGATATGTGGGTGACAGAGCATCTTCATAATCTGAACTTCTCGGAAAATCTTCTTGAGGTTTTCTTCATCCAGCTGGGTTTTATCTATGATCTTTATAGCAACCTTTAAAAAAAACACACACACAGGAAAAAATTTTTTTACTCTTGCAGCATTATTAAAAGTAGTTTATTTAGTAGCAGAACCAAGTTGGGATAGGAGCATAAAGAGGTTCAGTGAGCTCCCACTTCCCGACCTCCACTATCTCAAATAGATTGACAAAAAGTTCCAAATTGAATCCTGAGAAAATCCCATAAAATGTTGCAGTGAATCATCCCTTTTTCCAGTCCTAGCGAGCACAAGAAGACAGCTAAAAAGGTCTGCGGACACTGGCGCTGGGTATGGTCAGAGGGTCTGGCACTGGGTCAGTGGAATTGAGGACAGAGGGGTTATTTAGAATCGTAAAGAGAAGGCCAAGTCAGGCAGAAGCTGTGAACCAGGACAAGAAGAGAGCCTAGATCCAACATAGACTGGGTCAGAGCTTTTTAGAGGACAGAAACAGGGGCACACTTAACAGCTCAGTCACTCACTCTCAGCTCATACAGATTAAGGGAGAAAGGAACCTGAAGTGGCAATACCAGATAGGGAGAGAACTCAAGTTCTACTTTGTGCATCAAGGAAGGAGCATGTTCTGAAGCAAGCAACAGCTGTGTGGCTCTGACTCTAGAAACAGAGGAATATAGAGAGCAGGAATCCCAGATTAAAACGAAGTCTACAATTCTGGTCCCTCTGAACCAGCAGATCTTTCCAACTGGTTTAGCTGATAGGGGCTTCATCCAGCAGCAGTATATTATTGCTGAGACACAAATGCAGCTCAGGAACTTGCAGAGCTCAGATTAGGGTAACAATGATCAGACTTTGCCCTGGATCAGACTGTTCTGAAAATACTGTAAGCCTGCAGATACAAAAACTGAGCTGCCACTGGGACCCTGGAGCAAAACAGCACTCTATGCCAAGAAAGCAGTAGAAAGACTAATCTAGACATTCCCTCCAAAAGTGGAAAGAGCTTGGTCCAATATCAAGCCTTAAGTCAGGAAGTAGGATGAAAGAATGAGGGAAAAAAAGAAGGAAGGAAGGAAGGAAGGAAGGAAAGGAGGGAGGGAGGGAGGGAAGAAGGAAGGAAGGAAGGGAGGGAGGAAGCTATTTAATAAAAGGGATACTTAAGGCACAAAATATCTACAAGCAAACCTCAAAGAAAGCACAACTTGAACACAAATTTAACAAGAATTCCTGGAAGAGATGAAGCAAGAATTTCTAAAAGAGTTTTAAATTTTTTTAAAATAAATTATGTGAATACTGTAAAAGAAAAAAAATTTTTTTTAAAGAAATGAGAGCTGTGAAGAAAGAATTGGAAAAGTAACAGCTTGTCATAAGAGTATAGTAATAAAACCCGGCTTTAGTAGCCAACTTCCTGAAAATTTGAACCAAGAAGCTCTTGATTCCATAAGGCAAAAAGAAATATTAAAAACAAATCAAAAGATTATGAAATAGGAGAAAATGTATAATATCTCATAGTCAAACATAGTCAAAACAAATGACCTGAAAAACAGATTGGGATAAAAAAATTTAAGAATAATTGGATTAAGACAAGGGCACGAAACATGATCTCAGATAAAATTAAAGCAAAAACAGACCTAATTAAAAGATAATCAGGGAAACTATATTTTGCTAAAAAGATATCACAAATTATGCCCAAAGGGATATAAAACTAAGGATATCCTTTTACTAAGCACCACTACTACTAAGTCTATAACTCAAAGAGTTAAAGGATCTGTACAAAAATTTAAATAGCTATCATTTTTTTGTAGCAAATATTGGAAACTGAGGAGATTCTCATCAATTAAGGAATGGCTGAACAACTTATATATTCATGATGGAACACTACTCTGCTGTAAGTAATGGGGGTTGGGGAGGTGTATCCTCAGAAGAACCTGAAAATACCTATATAAGTTGATATAAAGTAAAGTGAGCAAAATAGGGAGATGATTGTATACAGTAATAGCAATGTTATAATGAGCTTAACTGTGAAAGACTTAGCTACTTTGATCAATACGATGATCCAAGGCATACTGAAAATGGCTATCCATCTCCGGAGTGAAAACTGATAGACTGTGAGAGCAAACTGAAGTATAATTTTCTGACTCTATTTTTCTTTTCTGACTTTATTTTTTCTTGCTTTTACTTATAACAATGCTAATATGGAAATACTTTGCATAGTTTCCCATGTAAGGGGAGAATTTAGGGTTCAAAAATGTTTTGAATTCTTAAAAATAAATAATAAATTTTAAAAAAGAAAAAATGAATAATTGGACAAGAGCCTCACTGCTATACTCCTGTGGGGCAAGCAAGTGGGCTACAAGGACAGCAGGAGAGGCATAGAGAAAGAAAGGGTCAGGATCCATGGGATATGCTTCTTCTTCTTCTTCTTTTTTATTATAATAATAACTTTTTATTGACATAACCATTGCCAGGGTAATTTTTTTTACAACATTATCCCTTGCACTCACTTCTGTTCCGATTTTTCCCTCCCACCCTCCACCCCCTCCCCTAGATGGCAAGCAGTCCTATATATGTTGAATATGTCGTAGTATATCCTAGATACAATATATGTGTGCAGAACCGAACAGTTCTCTTGTTACACAGGGAGAATTGGATTCAGAAGGTAAAAATAACCCGGGAAGAAAAACAAAAATGCAAACAGTTTACATTCATTTCCCGGTGTTTTTTTCTTTGGGTATAGCTGCTTCTGTCCATCATTGATCAATTGAAACTGAATTAGGTCTCTTTGTTGAAGAAATACACTTCCATCAGAATACATCTTCATACAGTATCGTTGTTGATGTATATAATGATCTCCTGGTTCTGCTCATTTCATTCAGCATCATTTCATCTAAGTCTCTCCAAGCCTCTCTGTATTCATCCTGCTGGTCACTTCTTACAGAACAATAATATTCCATAACATTCATATACCACAATTTACCCAACCATTCTCCAATTGAGGGGCATCCATTCATTTTCCAGTTTCTAGCCACTACAAACAGGGCTGCCACAAACATTTTGGCACATACAGGTCCATGGGATATGCTTCTATTAGTCCCTCAATCACTATAGATTTAGTATTCTTTAGGAAGACCCTAAAAGCAAAATGGACTTGGTGGCAGAGTAACATCGGCACAACGTAGAGAACACAGATGATATATCATTGGACCTTTAGGGATAATTCCGTGTGTCCTTTATAGAATAAGCTCCAGCTCAGGCAAAAAAATGCTCAGGGGAAGAGGCTAACCTTTGGGTCAGAGGCACTACCCAGCCAACTTCTCAACCAGAAGCTCAGAATTGATGGAGTTAGCGTATACCCAAAAAGGAAAATAGTTGCCACCTAACTAGACACACTGAGTAATCCACACGGAGTAATCCACCCCATGACATCTGCTTCAAAGTGTACAATGTTCACCTGTGTCTCACCCTACCTTACACTAGGAACCTGAAATGACTGCTGAAATCCAGAAGATGAACAAGAGGCTGGCCTTCTTGGATCTTAACCTATTAAATCACAGGAACAGAAACTTTGACCAGGACCTTCATTTGGATATCAACACCTTTAATCAGGAAATATGTGGACAACTGTTAATCCCCCCCTTACCTTCTCCACTGCCAGATGACTCTAGGAAAAAACTGCCTCTTGAATTCTCTTCCCCACCCCCTTCCTACCTGTAGGACAGAGGAAAGAAACTATGACCTGGGCACTCCCTCCAACTCCCTAAAAGCCCTACAATTCCCATTTGGATTTCAAAGTGTCTAGTGTCTAGATTGTTATTCACTCTCTTCCAAGTTCATGTGGAAAGTAGGGTACCCTCCCTCCAGAAACACTCACTTGTAAACCTTATAAAGAATAATCCCTATGGAAAGTTGTAGAAAGTGAATCATTTAAATAAAGTATTCATCTCTAAATAAGAAATTAAAACAAAACAAGACTTGGACCACCTAAAAGTCATACCAAAAAAAGAGCCTAGGAGTATTTCAACTCATAAAAGAAAGATTCCAAGATCCCTTGGAACCCTTGGGCAAAGTGAAAAAAGAAAGAATATGGAGCTAAAAAATGTTAAAACTCCCAAGAAACCCAGAAAAGTCCAGAGCTTCCCAATTAAAAGAAAAAACAGCAGCAGCAACAATGCAAGCATCCAGGAAAAAAATTTAAGTAACAAGGAGCCATAGTAAGAATCACACATGATTTATTAGCCACCACTAAATAGAAGTGGAGAACTTAGAAAATATAATATTCCATTCCAGCAGGCAAAACTTTAGGCTTACAGCCAATAATAATTTACCTAGCAAACTGAATATAATCCTAGTCAGGTAGAGATTGGGGACACTGTATCTTTAATGAAATAAAGATTTCCAAATGTTCTTAATGAAAAAGGGTGGGGTGGGGTGGGGAAGAAAACCTGTATAAAACTTGGAAGTTAAAACACAGGAGTAAGAGAAACAAAAAGGTAAAGCAAACTCTCATCTGAAGGGGAAGGCAAGTGAGTTTTTAATGATTAAAATAATTATAAATTTAATTTTTAAAAAGTTACAAATTATATTAATTTTGAAATAAAATAGCACATAAAATAAGTGAATTCATGTTTTTTTAGTGAGTAAAGGAAACAGCCCTAGCGAGTTGATCCACAATAAAATCTTCACAATAAAAACTTCAGGTTAATACTTCATCCTCAGTGAAACTCAGGATGATCAAAGCTACTCTTGGATACATGATGGCACTAAATCAGAACATTCACATATGAAAACTGTCCTTGTCACCAAGCAAATGGGTGGGATTCCACTACTAAATTCTGAGAAATTATGATAAAGATCACACTTCATTTCATAAGATATCAAAGAATATGAATGAGGAGTTTTCAAAGGAAGAAACCCAAGCTATCAACAGTCATATAAAAATGCTCCAAATTACTAATAATTACATGAAAATTAAAGCTTCTCTGAGGTTCTATATCACACCTATCAGATCAGTCAAGACAGCAAAAAGAGAAAATGACAAATGTTGAAGGTGCTGATAGAGCTGTAAACTAGACCAGATATTCTGGAAAGCAATTAGACACTATTTCAAAAACTTCAGCTAGTGGTAATGAGGCTTATACCCCAAAAAAGTCAAAGAAAGAGAAAATAGATCTATGTGCATACAAAAATATTTGAAGGCTCTTTTTAGTAACAGTAAAAAGGTACTTGAGGATGCAATGGATTAAGCCCTGGATCTGGAGTTAAGAAGACCAGAATTCAAACAAGACCAGGTGTATGACCCTGGGCAAATCACTTAACTTCTGTGTGACTCAGTTTTCTCAAGTGTAAAATGTGGAAATGATTGCACTTACCTCACAGGGCTATTGTGAGTATCAACTGAGATATTTATAACAGAGTCTATTCCATAGGAAAGTGTATTAAGAGTTTATTGCCTTTCCTCTCTTTCCTTCTCCAATGATCTAAAAAAGTGAGTGCCCATTAATTTAGGGAATGTCTGAACAAATTATACTCTATGGCACAACGTAATATTATTATGCCATGAGAAATAATAAAGTGAACAGAACTAGAAGAACAGCTTACATAACAAACTGTACAGCTTTAAAAACTCTGAAATATGTTACCTCTCTCTTAACAGAGATATACTGAAAATTTTAAAGTGATAGAGTGAAGATGCAAAATGAGACAAATTTTTGGACATGACCAATGTGGGAATTTGTTGCACTTGACTGTACAAATGTAGTATGGATTTAGTTTTGTTTTTTCGTTTCAATGTGTGTTAGAAAAATGAGAAGGATAGGGGGAAGGTGTGTTAATTGAAATTCTTAAAAAATTTAAAAAATTTAAAAGAAGGAATGATATCTCCTCTCTCTCTCCTCTCTCTTCTCTCTCCTCTCTCTTCCCAAAATCTTCCAGGCATCCTTCTGAAAGCAGGAAAACAGTGAGTTCATGACTGATAATAATTACATCAGTATGGAACTACTTGAAAACTCTATCAATGTTCAATGTTGTTCAATGACCAGGACTCTATGTAGAAGACAATGTTTAATAACATGCCATAGGACTCTGTTCCTTAGCCTTTTTCTATCTAATATTTTTTATCAATGACATGGATTAAGGCAGAGATACCATGCTTGTGCAACCCATAGCTAACAAAAAAATTATAGGAATAGCTAATGCAGTGGATAATAGGGAATCCAAAAATGTTCTGAAAGTATGGAGCTAACAAAAATACAACTTAACAAAATATAATTTGATATGGGTCAGCATAAAATTCTGCATCTGGTTTAGAAAAACCAGATACACTAATATAACTAGAGAGCATTGTTTTGTACTTTCTGACTACCTGAATCAATATGGTTCTAACATTTTAGAAGGCACCCTTCTAAACCTTAACACACCCAGAGTAGATTATGATACTGAGAAACCTTAAGCCATGACAAACAAAAACTGAAAAAAGGTGCTTGAAAAGAATTCTTATGCGAGGGGGGAGGGAAGGAGAGAAGGCAGCAACATTCTAGAAACAGACATTTGATACCTGTCTTCAAAGGTATACAGGATTGTATCATAAAAGGGAATTAAACTTGTTTTCCTTTGCTTTATAAGTGAAAATGGGACATAAAGGAAGAAATTATAAGAAAATTAATTTTTGTTTAATTTTTAAAAATTGGAACAAAGATAACCATAAATGGAATGAAGATGATCACTTATTGTGGCTATTCTAGACAGTACTCCTGTTTTGGGTCTTACAATGTATACTGATATGATGCTCTTCATCCAAAGCTCCCAAAGGCTGTCACTAGATCTATACCATAAACATCGCTAAACCTTCCCATCAACTCCACAGATGAACCCTCCTACATATATTGTTTGTCCCATGTAGAATATGAGCTCCAAAAAAGCAGGGACTGTTTCATTTTTCTATTTTTATCCCAAGCAGTTAGCATATTACCTGGTTTAACTTTAAAGATTCCTTCTAAACATAATTCTATGTTTACTTGAGTGGAAATTTTAATATTCCACTCAACATAAAGGACAAAGTAACTTAGTCAACAAGTGATTATTAAGTATCAACTATATGACAGACACTGGGCAAAGCTTTGCAACAGAAAATCACCTATTTTTAACAACTCTTCTAGAATCTAGTCAAAAATTACAAATACTTATTATAAAGCTTAAATTTGCTTTACAAAGCAATGTCATACCACTGGCATTGAAACGTTGATATTTCCCTACACTATAGAAAGTTGAAGAGCTAACTGGATACCCATTAATTTGTGGGTGTTTTTCAGAACCAAATGCTTTCTGCCTGCTGGTGTGGGAAGATCATGAAAGAATGGTAGCTGGAAAACACACATTCCATTGAGGAAAGTCAGACTGAGCCACAGGATGGAACACATGGCATAATTTGCCCTGAGTTGGCTGAACCAAAAGGCAATGAGTTATTTTTTCTTTACAAGAAAGATAGGTTTTTCCCACCACCTTTCTACAAAATAGACATGAGACCAACTAACTTATAAAAGTTTTAAGATGCTATTTGGAAAAGAAAATGCCTAAACCTCAGCATCTGGTTCATTTAAAAAATTAATATTTATTAAACATCTACTATGTGCATGACAATATGCTAAGTGCTAAAGACACAAGGATACAGCAAGACTAGTCTTTTGCATGCCAATTGCCTATTATCACATAGTACATAATATATATATATATATATATATATAACATATTTTATATATTTAATAATGTGACAGAGATGACCAAAACACAAGCCCAAAAGAAGACAAAAGAATCCAAAATATCTTACAAGCAAAATTTCAAAGAAAAAGACAACTGGACACAAATTCAATTAGAATTCTTGGAAGATATAAAACAAAAGTTTTATTTACACACACACACACACACACATTTGTAAATGGAATGTAAATGCTTGAAAAAAAAGAAAAAGAAATGAAAGCTATGGAACACAGTATTAGTTAGGGGAATTAAATCTTGCTCATGCAACAACCACGCTGAAAATTCAAATATATCATATATAGGCTAATGACGCCGTGAGACAATAAATATTAAAACAGTCAAAAAAATAGAAGAAAATATAATATCTTAAAGCAAAAATAAACTGACCTACAAAACAGATCAAAAAGAAAAAAATTCTTAAGAAACAGTGAACTATCTGAACACGAGAATTTTTTTTAAAGTCTAGATAATTTATTTCAAGAAGTCTTGCTCAAATCTCATAGAATAATCAGTAAAGTAGAAACAAAGAAAAATCTATACATCACTTCCAAGACATCATAAAGAAAATTCAGAGGTTTCCAGGTCAAAGAAAACATACCACAAGTAGCCAGAGAGAAAGAATTCAAACCAAGATATCAGTCAGATCACACACAAATTAGCAGGCATACTGTAAAGTAGCAGAAAACCTCAAATATGGTATTTTAAAAGGTAAAGGATATGAACTTACAGCCAAGAATAATTTAACTAGCATAACTCACTATAATGTTACAGGGAGGAATATGGATATTTGATGAAATAGAGAGGACTTCCAAGTTTTCCTGAGGAAAAGAACAAAGCTTCAGAAAACTCTGAAGTTCAAACAAGGAGTGAAGAGAAAAGGTAAACTTGAATGAATGGTAATAAGGCACTCAACAAATACAAAATGCACATATATTGAAATGTAGAAAGTTGATACCTGCAAGCCCTTTGAAACCTATCATCAGAGTTCATAGAAGGAGTCCAATTAGACAAGGCCTGGGAGTGGTTCAATTATATGACGATGATCTTAAGAATGAAAAGAGGAATAAATATATTGGAAGTGAAAGGAAAGGAAGATTAGGGGAAAGTGTCACATAATGTGCAAATGAAAAATCTATACAAACAAAAAGAGGAACAGCTGACACTAACTTCATTCTTATCTGAATTGGTTAAAGAAAAGATATTAGAATATACACACATACACACACAGCTGGTTACAGGAATACATTCTACTTAACTAGGATATGAAGGAAAAGGGAAAAGGAATAAAAGGGAAGAAAGATTTAAAGAATTAGTCCTAAGCAAAACAAACTAATTGTGTACAAAAATATTGATAACTCTTTTTGAGGTGGCAAGGGATCTTAAGGAACACTCGTCAATTGGGGAATGGATGAACAAATGAGCATATGTAAATGTAATGCATACTATTGTACTTGAAAGAAATGACAAAGGGGATAGTTTCAAAGAAACCTGGAAAGGCTTGCATGAGCATCAATGGACAGAAGAGAACCTAGAGAACAATTTCTACAATGATACCAACATGGTCATGGCAAACAACTTTGAAAAAATTAAAACTCATATCAGCGAAATGACCAACTGACATTACAAAGGACTAATGATAAAACCTGTTACCTACTTCAAAGACAAGAGGTGAAAGAACTCAGACTACAGTACGAGATCAATATTTTTGGACAAAGTAAACTAAATTTACTAAAGTAAACAATTATTTTTATTTACTATATATGTTTGTAACCAGTTTTATTTTTCTTTAGCTCTCAAATGGGGGAGAGAAGGATCAGAAGGGTGATAAAGCAGATTTCTGCTAATGAAAAAAAAATCAAATACAAGATTTTAAAAATTAATTTATGAGTTCCTTAGAGAGGAGCTCTGGAAAAAAAAATGATTATTATACCATGGGAAATATCCTTAAATTTAAATCCTAGAAATGAATATGAAAAAATTTAACTTTATCAAAAAGAGGGATGTTCCTGGAGCATTCATAATTTCAATTCCTGCTCTGCTGGGATGCCATTTGACATTTTAATAAAACAGAGAGCTAACAATTCAACCTGCCTCATCTGCAAAAAAAAAAAATAACAAAAACTGTCTGAAGCATTAAAGAGATGTCATCAGAACTTTGTTTCAAGGAAAAGGAAGAGAATAAGTCTTTTTATAGAGCCTACTTTGTAAAGGCACTGAGCTAAGTAGTTTTTTTTTTTAAAAAACAAGTATTATTTCATTGGAGCCTCACAACATCCCTTTGAGGTAGATACTATTCTTATCTCTTATTTTACAGTTGAGAAAACTGAAGCAAACATAGGTTAAATGACTTTCTCAAAGTCACATAACTCGTGTAACTATCTAAAACCATACCTAAAATCAGAACTTCCAGACTCACCTTTCTTTCCATTGTTGGGGTTTAAAATAAATTCACACTGGCATTTATGATAAGTTGGGAAACAATTGATTTTTTTTTTTTTTGGAAGTTGGAAGTCATTAAGACTTTGAAACATTACATTCCAAATATTTATTTCCAGAACCTTAACTAGGGTATAGCAACTAGAGTTCTGGCATCAAGCATCAAAATTTAGAAGGTGCTGGCTGAACTTAAACTCCTTCAGTAGCACTGAAATAACTGAGCTTAGCACCTAGTTAACAAGAATAATGATTTGAAATAGAAAGCTACCAGATGGTTTGTACTTCCTCCCCTGGGCTGTCACTAGTCCTAGGGTCTTAGCTCCCCCACCAAACTGAATTTTTTTCTAAAAAATCAATTTAGCAATGCCTGTAATATTATTTGCCTCAGTAAAGTTTTGTAAAACTTCCTGCATACATTTAAAATATGAGTTATAGCCAAGTAATTTGGAGTCAAGTTTAACCTTGTAAATTATACTAAGAAATCACACCCTGCTTCCTCATAGCATAGTCTCTATATTTATTATTTTGCTTTGGATTCCTTCCTAACAAAGTTTTGGCTACCTTAACCGAGTTGCTTTATTGGCTCCTCTGTATCTTTGAGGACAAAATAAAAAACTAACTGTTAAGAAGAGAATTGGTTTTTATTCTAAATTGTAAATTATGTAGAAAAAGGAGGGAAATACTGACAGGAGCAAATATAATAAAACTTACATTACACAAAATAAAAGGCCTCCATTTTTTTTTCAGGGAGATTAAGAACTTTTGGGTTTTTTTTTTTTTTAAGTGAGGAACCTTAATTCCTGATTTCCTCTGATCCTTGTAGTCAGTAAGAAAAGTTAGATGATCTCTTCTTCCCTTTAAGTTGGTTTTTAAAAATATGTACGTACCATACCAGCAATGACAGTCAATTCTCTATGGCAAATAAGCTTATTTCTCTGGGGTTAGTCTACATGACTTCTGAGATCTCCTTCAGCTCTAACAACTATGACTATGAATTCCTAAAACAACTGAAAAACTTTCCCTGGAAGATATTTTTCATGCAAATCAGCCCTGATACATACTTTTTAAAGGTGGTGCAACATTCTTTAAAAATGTTCAGTTTGTTCTTATAGCTACTCTATTTTTCCCATCAATTATTTACTGAAACAAACAGCTTATTCTGAAAAAAAGAAATTATGATACAGTTTAATACTGCTATGAAAATTTTCATTTCCAATAACCATCACATTTGCCTATGGTCGGACAAGATTCTACTTTTTAAAATTCAAAACTGCCCAAAAAAGCCTAAAGCAAACTGAAGCTGGCCCAATTTGTAATTACATCCTATTAGATCTCTGATGGTGGTATTCCAAATTCTAAAACTCATCGTAAACTTCCACTTTAAGTAAATATAATTTCTGTCAATACAAAATTCTAAATTAGATTAAGTTGGTAGAACTTATATTGTGTATATTAATTTTATAACAATAGTTGTGAATTCAATAATACCAAGTAAAAAAGTTAAATCATTTGCTATCTTGGGGACAGGGAAGGTAAGGAAGGAGGAGGAAAAAAAAAATCCAAACTCAAAATCTTACAAAAATGAATGTTTTAAACCTTCTTTACTTGTCTATGGAAAAATAATATACCATTAAAATAATTTTTTAAAGTTGAATTGGCAAGTTTTCAGGAACATAAATG
This sequence comes from Sarcophilus harrisii, assembly GCF_902635505.1. Classification (NCBI taxonomy): domain Eukaryota; kingdom Metazoa; phylum Chordata; class Mammalia; order Dasyuromorphia; family Dasyuridae; genus Sarcophilus; species Sarcophilus harrisii. Next base: position 494,793,488 of record NC_045428.1, read on the forward strand.
ATATATTTAAAGAGGGTAGATGAAAACTTTTGTCATCTGACAAATAAAAAATTTCTCTCTCTACCAAGTAGTTTTTCTATTTACTGATGTTTGCATTGGCTATATATTTGTTCATGTAGAACAAATGACTAGCTAATGTAGTATATAAATCACAAAGACAAGAGTGGTGGCTTTATCTGTACCCAGAGAGAGGACTATGGAGAATGAGTATGGATCACAACATAGTATTTTCACTTTTTGTTGTTGTTTGCTTGCACTTTGTTTTCTTTCTCATTTTTTCCTTTCTGCTATGATTTTTCTTGTGCAGCATGACAACTGTGGAAACATGGGTAGAAGAATTGCATGTTTAAAAACATACATAGGATTACTTGACATCTAGAGCAGGAGGTAGGGGAAAGGGAGGGAGAAAAAAATTTGGAACACCAGGTTTTGTAAGGGTGAATGTTGAAAACAAACTATCTATGCATATGTTTTAAAAATAAAAAACTTAAAAAAAAAAAAGTTTTGGCTTCTATGTGCCATGTCTATATACTAAAAATTCTACTGGTAAGCTGTATTAAAAGAGGAGGCTATATTCAAAGGGCTATTTTCAGACTTAGGATTCCTCTTCGTATATATTTTTCAAGTGTATCAGAAAATTTTTCAGACTTTTGATAACAGTTTTTGTCATATGGATTTATAAAAAAAAAAGGTACTATGGGTTCTCTTAAGGTACAAGATATCTAAGCACAATAATACATATTTTTCCTATGCTATATATCATATTTATAAGGGTTTTGAGTTGGTTTTATGATCCAAACATTTACCAAGTTCTAACATTGGTTAACTTGAGTAGCTTAAGGAACCTTCGTTTCTAATCCATGTAGAACGATTTTCTGCTTCTCCCTAGTAAAGTATCCTCACCATAATTCTACTCTCTGACCCTTAGAAATGTTAAGACTTCATCCCTGGGTCTCTAAATTCCTCCCTTTCTAAAATCTCCTCATCATGGCCCCCTATTCTGACCACTTCTACTTCACTAGATCTCCCAGATCTAAGAGCTAAGTATTTATCTTGAGAGGAAAGCCATAGCTTCAGTATATCCCTACTCCACTGTGGTAAAGATCTAGAAAATACACCAGCCCAAATTTTGATTAGGAAATCTAAAAAAAGTCATAGTGAAACATTTTTTGACCCTTGTTGGCTGAGGAATACAGGCAGGTCTGCATGCAATGGGGGCAGGGTCTGATCAGGTGCTTCTGGTAGGGGAGTAGTACGGTGTCCAGGGACAGAAAGAGTCCTAAGCAGGAAATACTGTGGCAAGAAGAGATCCTGGGAGAAATGGGTGCTATCCAGCAGCTCTGGGTCATTACTATTCAGAATGGGTCAGACGAGAGCAAGGAGAGAGCTGGCACTGGAGGGAATGTGAACTAATATACTGTGTACTGAGCAAGGAACCATTCAGAAGCAAACGGCACTTGTGTGGCTCTGATCTCAAGACCAAAGTCAGATAACCAGGTTGAAGCCTACAGGAGAAGAAGCAGGACAGAAGTCCAAGAGCAAAGGAAAGAATTGTTTGCATCTACAAAGCCTCTCAGGGGATTACAGTGGCTGAGTCCGTCCATCAGTATGCTTCTAAAATTTCCAAATAGATACAAGAGAGAAGTCCCAAACCTGAGTCAGGAACATGGAGAACTTGGATAGAAGGGCAATGAGGCTTAACCTTGGATCACATTACGGGGGGATTGTTGAATGCCTGGGTGCCAAACCTGAGCTGCTAAAATAGCAAACACAAGTGGACAGAATAAGCTCAGAAAAGATAGCCCAGAGTCTAATCCAAAGATTAAAAAGTCAGATAGAAGAATTGAGCAAACAAACAAAAAGTTCCATCATAAAAAACTATTATGGTGACGGAGACTAAAGACACAGAAGAGAATGACTCAAAAAGATCTACAAACAAAGCTTCAAGGAGAAAGTACACCTTGATGCCCATCAATTGGAGAATGGCTGAATAAATTATGGTAGATGAATGCTATGGAATACTATTGTTCTGTAAGAAACGACCAGCAGGAGGATTTCAAAGAGACCTGGAGAGAATTACATGAACTGATGCAAGGTGAAATGAGCAAACCAGGAGAACATTGTACACAGCAACAAGATTATACTTTGATCAATTCTGACGGACATGGCTCTCTTCAATAATGACATGATTCAAACCAGTACCACTTGTTCAGTGATGAAGAGAGCCATCTATACCCAGAGAGAACCATGGGAACAAACTGTGGAACACAACATAGCATTTTCACTCTCTCTGTTGTTGTTTGCTTGCATTTTGTTTTCTTTCTCGGTTTTTCTTTTTCTTCCTTATTGATCTGATTTTTCTTATGCAGCAAGATAAATGTATAAATATGTATACATATACTATTTTTAACATATACTTTAACATATTTAACATGTATTGGCCAACCTGCCATCTAGGGGATGGGGTTGGGGGGAAAGAGGGGAAAATCTGGAACAGAAGGTTTTGCAAGGATCAATGTTGACAAATTATATATGCATATGTTTGTAAATAAAAAGCTTTAATAAAAAAATAATTTTTTTAAAAGTACATGTTGGAACACTAGTATAAATGAATTCCTAGAAGAATTAAGCAAGAGGGTCATTGTTGTTTTATAAGCGTAAAAAAAAAATTCTTAAAAAACCAAATGAAAATGACATAAAAAATGAAAAGAAAAAAAAAAAAAAGCTATAGAGATGATGTTATTTTTCACAAGAGTTACAAACTTTGCCCAAGAAAGTAACTCCTGCGATCCAAGAATTGGCTGAATAAAAGTTAATGATTTAAACAATGTCAATTTTTAAAAATCTTAAATCAAAAGACTGAAAAATTAGAAATGTAAGATAGCTCAGTAAAAACAATGACTTGGAAAACAGACCAAAGGAGAATTATTTAAGAATCATTAAACTACTTCAAAGTTATTACCAGCTATAAAACTATATATCACATTTTAAGAATTCATAAAAGAAAATATCCATCAGTTTTCTTTTATTAAAAAAGAAAAAGAAAAAAATCTATTTATCAAAAGAAACAAAGGAAGAAAGCTTTTCAGACATATTACATCCAGAGCTCTTAAGTCAAATAAAAAATATTGCAAAGAGCCAAGATTAAGATTGCCTAAGATTTAGCACCTAGAACTGTAAAGCAGCAAAGAGAACAGAAGAGGAAATTCCAAAAGGAAAAAGATCTAGACTTATAATCAAGAATAACTTATCCCACAAAACTAAATGTAATGCTATGGGGGAAAATGTACCTTGAATTGAAATTAAATTGGGAAAAAAAAAAAAAAAACTGAGTAGAAATTCAAAATCCAGAAGTCAAGAAAAGTACAAAAAGAAAAATACAAGCAAGTAAACATAAGTTACTAAACAAGGTAAAAACTGTTTACTTTCTAACCAGATCTCAAACTATACTACAATGCCAGGATCATGTAAACAATTTGATACTATTTAAAGAAATAGGTTAATTAGTAGAATAAGTACATAATATATGTAGCAGAGATGAGTACAATGGCCTGCAGTTTCATCAACCTAAAGATTCAAACTATTGAGACAAGTACTTGCTGTTGGACAAAAACTGTCCAGGAAAATAGAAAGCAGTCTGGAAGATACTAGGTATAAAGACCAACATTTCATATTGCACTAAGACAAGCTCCAAATGGGTACATAATTTAGACAAATAGGTAACATCATAAATTACCTGTCAGATCTACAGATAAGGAAAGAGTTTATAACCAAATAAAATGTAAGAGGCAATTTTAATTACATAAAATTAAAAGATTTTGAACAAACAAAACCAATGAAGCTAAGATTAAAGGAGAAGGGAGGAAAAGGGGAATCTTTTCAGCAAGTTTCTTTGATAAAGGTCTTACTTTTAAGATATGTAGGAAATGGAATCAGATTTGCAAGAAGAGCAGTTTCCTGGTTAGTAGCCAAAAGATCTGAATAAGTAGCTTTCAGAGAAACAAATCCTTGTAATCAGTAAGCACATGAAAAAAAAATGCTTTCAATCAGTAATAATTATAAAAGTGTAAATTAAAACAATTCTGGGATATCACTTCATACCCAGCCAATCAGATTAGTTATCAAAAAAAGAAAAATAACGAATGCTGTTAGATCTGTGGAAAAACAGATGCATTAGTAAAGCTGTGTGAATTGGTTCAGTCATTTTAGGAAGCAATTTAGAATAATGCCCAAAAAGCTATTAAACTACAACAGTGATGCTACTATTAGATTTATACTCCAATGAGAACAAAGAGAGAAAAGGACCCATATGTTTTCTGCAACTTTTTGTGATGGCAAAGAAATGGAAACTGAAGTGGTGTCCATTCGTTGGAGTATAGCTGAACAAGTCATGGTACATGAATGTGATGGAACATTACTGTGTTGCAAGAAAAGATGAAAGGAATGATTTTAGAGAAGCCTGTGAAGACAAAATAATGTAAAGTGAAGAGAACAGAACCAGGAGAACAATATATACACAAACAAGAATATTATAAAGCCAAACAACTTTGATATTGGGAAATATGCAGCACAATTATCTAGCACAATTTCATAAGACCATAGAGTAAACATGTACTCACCCTCCAGAGAGATGATGGATTCAGAGTGCTGAAGGAGGGGTGGTGTTTAGAGGAATGGCTAATGTAAGAGTCTATTTTACTTGATCATACCTATTTGTAACAAGTTTTCTTTTATATGTGCTTTATCGACAGGGAAAAAGGAAGGGAGGAGATAATTCAGAATTGAAAATAAAAATTAAAAAAAAAGAAAAGAACATAAATTATTTGAGGGTCAGGGGCTGCCTAGTCCAATTGTATTTGTCTCTTCAGCACTTAGCACAGTGCTAGCCACATTTTAATGACTTTTAATAAATGTTTTAATAAATGTATCTAGATAACTTTCCAACTCTGAAATTCTATAAAGGTCTTAAGTAGCATATATAAGAACCCCTGTTTATTGAGAACAGGTTTTATAACAATGAAGATATTCACCAAGTAAATCTGAGAAATGAATGCACACTACAGAAAACATTGGGCAAACAGCAGGAATTCAAGGTAGGAATAATGTTAGAAAATATATGCGTACAGAAAAAAGGCTTAGATTATATGGAAATATAAACTGAAAAAAATTTTTTAATTATGATATGACTTACACTATAGCACAATGAATCTACTTGTTCATCTACAAGTAAATGATTTTAATTTTTAATTAGAAATTTCTCAAAATTAAGAAATAACTCATCTCTCAAATTTGTTTGCAAAGTGAGTCAACTGCTTCCTTCTCATACATATATACACGCACGCACGCACGCAGGCACACAAACCCAAACCAGAAGAGTAGCCAGAGAATGGTTGATACATTTGAAGAAATTTTAAATGAGGCAACAATCACAGCTGATATGTTTCTGAATATTAATGTCACAGAACAAGCAGGCAGATTCCTTCAATGTAGACTACAAATGTCAGGAAAGGATCTTACCTAGCAAAGCTGTCGGATTCACCATTAATGACAACAGTTAAACCTCACAAAGAACAGATATTTTCAATAAATTCCAACACTTGGGCTCATTCTATATTTGCCACATGCCAATAAAAATTTCCATCTACCCTCTTTGGGTATCATAAACAATGCTTGTTGGAAATGCTTGCCTTTCCTCTTTGTCTGATGACAGAATATAATTCATGACCATTTATTAAGCTTCCTGACTGGTGTTCCATCGGTATTTAAATATAAAATGAGAAATTCCATTGAAACAAAAAGAAAAGATTTTTATTACCAAACTATTTCCTGAAATAAACTGAAACACCAGGACAAAAGTTTAAAATATCAGATGCTAAGCCAAAATTAAAGAAAAGTGGATAGGGATGGGAATCACATCTGATAAATAACCTAAATAGACCAATTAACTATTTCCTTCATTTATGATAATGAAACTGTTGTGTTAACAGCAACATGCCTTATTTTTTAACTGGTGAAAGTGATGCCTAGAACTGCTTTTTTTTTTTTTTTAATTGCTTATTGTGATTCGTTTCTTCTCCATCTTCTACATTAGACTTTATACACACACACACACACACACACACACACACACACACACACCCCATATTATTCCTGGATCTGAACTGACATTAGTTGATTAAAAGTGAAATATTCCAAAATTCAGTTCAGAAGACACATAAATTAAGCTCCATGGATACGGTGCAGTTAATTCTAAGGGTATTGAAAAAAATAAGACTTCTGAATACTCAGTTTGAAATAAAGTGCTAAGATTTTATTCCACTTTCACAAATTACAGATAATATTTATGGGTTTTTCCCATCTTTAGTTTTATAACAGACCCAATGTTTTTTATAGTAAGTAACAATTTTCCATTCATGTTGCCATATCTATGAAACATATGCTGATATAACCATTTTATTAGCTAGTACACATAATGGTGAATCTAAAATCTACAACAAGGTTAACAGCATACCAAGATTCAAATAAATAACTAAGAAATAACATTTCATTCATTCTGATGATTGCAATTAAAGATGCCTGAGAACTTATTCTCTTTCATAATAAAACCATATTAAATGGATGGGTTCGAAGATTTTTTCTTATCATCTAAAAGGGGAAAATTCACTTTGTTCTAGATTTAAAAGTAAATAGGACCTGAAGCTTTACTTTTACAACTCTGGGTTGAAAAGTCACTGCCAAGCATGCACATCATTTGAGACATTTGTTATTTCAGTTAAGATTTTGTTCAATTGAATTCCCAATCCCTATATTTACGCCCACCTGCATTTTTGATTTCCTTCACAAGCTAACTGTACAATATTTCAGAGTCTGATTCTTTTTGTACAGCAAAATAACGGTTTGGTCATGTCTACTTATTGTGTATCTAATTTATATTTTAATATATTTAACATCTACTGGTCATCCTGACATCTGGGGGAGGGGGTGGGGACATAAGAGGTGAAAAATTGGAACAAGAGGTTTGGCAATTGTTAATGCTGTGTAAAGTTACCCATGCATATAACCTGTAAATAAAAGGCTATTAAAAAAAATTTAAAAAAAAAAAAAGATTTTGTTCATTGTGAATATTCTAAGAAAAATATGAGTAAAAACTCTTTAACATGAACAGTTAAAAAGTAAAATGAACTTTGGAAGAAAAGCTGATGTTGGTTTGGACAAGAGCCAATTTAAAGTTCTGTCTTCACAGCTTTTTGCAATTATTTACATCTTCAGAAATTTCAGATTAAATAGTAACCCTCTAACTGCTTCCTGAACCAAAAAGGGATAAGACCACACCACATAACTACAAACTGTCTTGACTGAAACATAGAAATAGTCTAAAAACCAGTGATCTGATTTAATATAATTCAACCATTTTTCTGTACGTCCAACTCTCAATGAATCCATTTGGAGTTTTCTTAGCAAAGATACAGCAATGGTTTGCCTTTTCCTTCTCCTGCTTATTTTACAGATAAGGAATTGAGCAAAGAGGGCTAAGTGACTTGTTCAGGTCATACAACTATTGTGTCTAAGCTCAGATTTGAACTTGGGAAAAAGAATATTACTGGTTCCAAGACCAGTCCTCTTAAGGTGTTCACCACCTAGCGGCTGTTTGATTAAAAATATCCAATAATTTAAATTTTGCTAATACAATGGAGATGGAGAAGAATTTCTCCAGTGGATTCTTCTAGGCCTTTCAAGTTCCAACTAAAATTGCAAATGTCACTTTTACTAAGTTATATAACAAGCCAAAGTAGAATACAAAAGGACAATGAACAAGAAATTATGACAAACTTTTGAAAATAACTCAAATTCAAAACATGTAAAAGAGTATATAGTTTTTGAAATCTATCAAACTGGGAAGCCCCTACATAGCGCCTATCCATATAGTCAGTTTTAATGTTAAGTTTTATTACACTGGATTTTTCTTTGTCTTTGTATCACCACCACCCCCACTCTGGGTACATAATAAAGCATGTAATAAATGCTTATTAAGTTGCAGCAGACCCAAAGACCTAATATCTCTCCTAAATTTCAGTTCCACATGACCAGCACTTTAAAAGTTATTTCAAAGTAGATATACCAAAGATTTCTCAAACTCAATATGACAAAAACCAGAAGCCATTATCTTATATCTACCAAATGTTTACATGTTATCTCCCCACTTAGAATTTAAGTTCCTTGAGAACAAGGACTGCTTTTTGCCTTTCTTTGCATCCCTGCATGTGATAAGAGCTTAATGAATTCTTGGGGATAATTTTCCCCTAAGCCCACTCCTCTTGCAAACATCTCCATTTCTGAATGTACCACAGTCTTGTCAGTCACCCCTGATGTCTTACTCAACTCTTCCCTCCCTCTCACTCGAATTCCCATATTGGGATTTGACAATTGACAAAACTTGTCATTTCTATCCCCACAGCTAACTCTTCTTTTCACTCACACAGCCCTGCTTCATTCCCTCATCTTTTCTCACCCTTATAATTAATATCCTTCTGCCTCATGTTTCTTCCTACTCCAATCCATTCTCCACACAACTGCCAAAGTGCTTTTTATAAAAACACAACTGATCATAGAATTCCCCAATCTCCCAACCAACAAATTTCAGAAACTCCCTATTACCTCCGATATAAAATAGAAACTCCTTTGCTTGTTACTTACAAGTTCTTTACAACCCAGTCTCTTCTAATCTTGTTTTCCTACACCCACAAGTCAGTCCTGCAGTCCTACTTGCCACTCGTCACACCTAAGGCTCCATCACCATGCAGCACATGTTCCCAATGCCTGGATGACGCTTATTTTCCTCAATTTCTTAGAATTCCTGTCATCCTTCAAGATCTAACTCAAAATTGTCCCCTTTCCCAACCCTTTCCTCTTGCTCCTAGATGTCAGTCTTTTTTTCCCCTTCCCACCCCAAGTATGCCAGACACATAAGACAATCCTTATTGTCTGGCCGATCAGTGGTTTTATTCAAGTCTCTGTTAAAATTTTACCTTCTTCAAGAAGTCTTCTTTAATCTTTAGGCCATTTCTGAGACTATTTTCAAATTATTCTGTATGTCTTATGTTTACTGTTTTTATACAGTTGTTTGTATGTTATCTTCTCCATTAGACCGAACTCCTTAGAGACTATTTTATACCTTCCTTTCTATCCCCATGATTTTGCAGTGCCTGACACCCAGCAGGCACTTAATAAATATTGGTTGACTTGATTTGTTGGCACTGATAGATAGAAAAAGACTAACCGAATACAGTAACTATGTAATCACCAATCACTTGAATGAGCCTGCCTAATTCAATTCAATAAGCATTTATTAAGTGCCTACTTTGTGCTAAATTGCTAGAAACACAAAGTAAAAAATTTAAATAGTCCCTACTCTCAAAGAGCTCACATCCTACCAAGATCTACACACTTACTATAAGATTTGGACCTCTTCTGTAGGTTGTACAAATTTCCCTTAATGAAATTGCTACTATAATAATAATAGTTCACATTTCTATAGAACCTACTATGTGTCAGGCACTGTGCTAAGTAATTTAATTTGCTATCTCATTTGACCCTCACAACCATGCTGGGAAGCAGAAGGGCTATTATGATATCCACTGTAGAATTGAAGAACCAAAGCAGAGGCTAAGTAACTTAGCCAGTTACACAGAGAAGCAGCAGAGTGTGAATATGATCTTGCTTTCTCCTGACTCCAGGCCCAGTGTTATAGCCACTACACCACCTACATGCCTCTACTAGCTAACAGCTACAAGGAGTTGTATGCTGGTCCATACGTGGATGGAATCCGTCCAGCTTTAGAAAACATGTCCAGTCCAAAAGGTAAATTTTCTTTTTCTTTAAAGGGAAGAAATTCTAGGTACATGCCTGTGATCAACCAAACAAACAAGAAGATTCAACATGAGAAATGGGTATGATTTCCTCTTGTATCCTCAACAATTAAATAGAATGCTTTGCACATTTTTACTTAGTAAAATGGTTTTTATTAATTCAAGGCTCTGGAAAGAAAAAAATATAATATGCAAACACCAATCAGGGAAATTAAAAAAAAAAAAAAAAAAAACAACCTTAAACTTATTCACAATGGTTTCATTCAGCACATATAATTAGGATCCAAAAAACACTGCTTTAGGGCCAGAAAGATTTTATAAGATCTTGCTCCCTCCTTTTTAGGGAAGAAAAGTGAATTCTGAAGAAATAAAATGATTGACACAAGGTAACGGCCATAAGTCAAAGCCAATATTCAAAGTCAGAATCTAAATTGGCTACTCTTTATCCTTTGCTATATCAATACTTTTTACTATCATTACTAGAATATTACTGATTCTTTGACTCATTACATTTTTTCAAAGGTTAACAAAACAAGTACCAAAATTCAATTCATCCTTTAAATGTCTTAGACTACAGAGTGCCTTACATCCATTATCTCACTTGAATCTCACAAGTCTGAGATACATATTATCATCTCCATTTTAACATTAGGGAAGAAGCTAGGAAGTAGGGAATTTAAGTATTTGCCTATAATTATCTAGCTCCTGGGTTTCAAGGATAGTCCAAACCCAAATCTGTTTGCCTTCAAGTCGGATTCTCTAAACATTACACCATGCTGACAAATATGGAAATATGTTTAAAAGAATCACAAATATTGGGCCAGCTAGGTGGCTAATGAATAGAGTAGCAGCCCTGAAGTCAGGAGGACCTGAGTTCAAATTTGACCTCAGAGATTTAACACTTCCTAGCTGTGTGACCCTGGGCAAGTCACTTAACCCCCACTGCCTCAGCCAAAAAAAAAAGAATCGCACATATTTAACATATCAGATTACTTGCTATCTTGAGAAGAGGGAAGAGAGGGAGAATATTTTGAGCATTAAGTTTTACAAAGGTGAAATGCTGAAAACTATCTTTGTACGTAGTATTTGGAAAAACAAAACACAATTAAAACTGAAAAAAAAAAAGAAATAACTTTAAAATATATGAAATGAATATGTTTTTAAAAAATTTATACCATGCTGCCCCATCTTAAAGTAAACAAAATAACAGGGTCAATGACCAGAAAAAAGATATAAATGGGGAATTAAAAAGGAGAAGAAAGCTAGTCTCTGACTGAAGAAATAAAAAGTCCGCAACTTCACTCTCTTGCCCATTATCCATAACACGTATGTATATACATATACATAACACATAACCCCTGTACTGGGAACTGGTTTCAGAGAGACAGAGAGAAAGAAACAGAGAGAGACAGAGACAGACGGATACAGAGAGAGAGAGATAGACAGAGAGAGTGTATGTGTATGTGTGATAGCATAGCATAATGTTATTGTTCCTAACTCTATTCTCTGACTATATAAAATATATTGAAATTTAGTAAAATGTTATTTCCATATATTGCAAGCAATGCTTTGGCAACCAACCCTAAAGGTCAACATCAAATAGAATACTATGGTAATCTATTGCAGGCACCTAACAAGTATTTACTGCTGCTAGTTATTTATTTACATTTTCCTGGGGAAACCCCCCCCCCAATAATACTGGAATGGAGGGAGATAAAGAGAGAAATACTGGGTTAGAATGATGTTATGTCTCTACAATCAATTTGCACAAACCCACTAGAGCCAATATTTTTTTAAGATTCAAAAGACTTAAATTCGGGCAAGTTAATAAACATTTAAGCTACCATGCTAAACACTAGGAATACAAAGAAATGCAAAAAACAGTCCCTCCCCACAAGGAGACAACTAGTAATTAGAAATATACAAAATATAAAAAGAGAAAAGGGGGCTATGCTGGGAAGAGAAGAAAAGACTTCTATTACATCCAATGAAACTAAGAAATGGAAGTAAGGAGAATATGTATTCCAGACATGGCATATGTCAGGACAACACACAGAGAATCAGGGAGAGTGTCATGTGACAGAACTAGCAAGGAAGCAAGTATTGCTGTAGCCTACAATGCATGGGGCACACAAGTACTGGGCAGTTAGGTCAGAAGAGTAGAAAGGTAGAAAGGAGATTTAAACCTAGGAGAGGATCCTGAAGATAATAGAGACAGACTGGAATGGAGGGAGGGAGAGCGTAAGGGAGAAGACACCGTCAAACCTGTACTGTTAAAAAAAAAAGCTAATTTTGGCAGTTGAGTAGAAGAGGGATTAGAGTTAGAAGAATCTCAAGGCTAGAAAATCAACCAGAAAGCTACTACACTAGTCCAATGAAGAAAAGAGGCTTTGATTTTGGGACAGAACCATGGAAGAAAAGGGGATGTTAGGAAGGCAGAGAGGACAAGACTTGGCTCTGGCTCTAACAGCAACCTCATGGAATTTCTGTTTACTGAATTATAAGTACAAAGCAACAACAATGTTTGCATTATTTCACAGGATTGTAAAAGAAAGCATTTTGTAAGCTTTAAAACACTTGTTCTTAGGATCAATGTGCTTCTATGAATTATTGCTAAATTATGATATATGATTTTTAATAGAATTGATATTTTGCTATAAGAAATAACAAGCAGGATAATTTCAGAAAAACCTGGAAAGACTTCTGTGAAGTGATACAAAGTGAAGTGAGTAGAACAAGATCATTGTACATAGTAACAGCAATATTATATTATGATCAACTATGAATATTCAGCAATTCTCAACAATATATAGATCCAAGACAATTCCAAAGGATTCATGATGAAAAATCCTACCCACATTCAGAGAAGGAAGTGATAGTGTCTGAATGCAGAACAAAGCACACTATTTTTCACTTCATTTTTCCCGTGTCTTTCTTTTCTTTTTTTTTTTTTGGCTGAGGCAATTGGGGTTAAGTGATTTTCCCAGAGTCACACAGCTAGCTAGTATTAAATCTCACTTAAATTCTTACTCCATACCTCCCTACTTCCCAGCAACCAAAATACTTTGATATTGTAATGTTTTAATTGAAAAACCATCAATTTTAAAAAACTAGTGTCTGATTCATTTATATAGTTTTTAATCCTATAATCACAAGAAAATTGGAAGGGACTTCAGCAGCCATATAGTCCAACCTATATATAATCCAAACAAGCAACAAGCATTTATTAAGGAACTACAATTTGTTAATTCTAGGCACTGAAAATGCAAAGACAATCTAAAATAGTAGGGCTAATGCTCTGTGAAAATACAATAAAATAGGGAGAGGGAAAGAAGCACCAAAACTGGTGATATGGAAAGAACTCATGTAGAATGTGGCAGTTGAGAAGTTTGAAAGAAGTATAGTCTAAAAAGGCCAGAAGAAAGGGAGTAAGTTCTAGGCTTGAGATAGCCCTTTCCAAAGGCAGATAGGTTAAAAAAAAAAAAAAAAAAAAAAAAAAAAGGTATATTTGAGAGTGTTTTAAAAAAACAAAAAACAACAACAACAAAAAACAGCACAAAAGCTAGTTTGGCTACAAGTGTGTGAAGGGGAATAATGTGTAAGTCTGGAAGCACAGCTACAGTCATACTGTAAAAGTGTTTAAATGTCAAACAGAATTACATTTTATCCTAGAAATATTAGGAAGTCACTAGAACTTTTGAGTTGGGGAAGTGCCCCAGTTAGACCTGTGCTTTAGAAAGATTACTTTGGTAGCTGTATTAAGGATAAATTGGAAAGGGTAGATTTAGAGGCAATGAAAGCAGTTAGTAAGATATTATGACCATTTCTCCCTATATTCCTATTTATAAGTCCCCAAAAACCTGTCAAATTAAGAAAAATTCTGACCATTAAACTAAAAATAACTGCATGGACAACAGAACAAATAAAGTCTTTTAGGGTAACATTATAATTTCACTAAAAACAAAGGAATTTCCATAAGTATTTCTCTTTTCACTTATTTTTCTATCGAGATGCTTGGAGGATTTCAAGAAGCAAGTGTATTCACCTACCTTTATAACCCAAAGCAAAAGCAGCAAAAGAAAAGTGCTAAAGTAAGCAGGTGGGAAGAAAGAGGGGCTAGAAAAGACATCAGCAAGGTGCTATAAGAAGCCAGGTTGCTTGGAAACCAAAGCATGAAGAACAGAAAAGTCTTTGTTGGAAAAGCTATGAAATGTTTTCAAAAGAATTCAATCTCTAGCCCTAAGGAAGGGAGAACAACTGACATATACAACAAAGAGAACCTAGTACACAAATGACCAAATAAACACATTTAAGTTGTATAATGTATTCTATGTGTTAATTAATGACCAAATTAAAGCACCAGACATAAGAAGCCAATACTGATCCTTAAAACAAGTAACCCCCTCTATTATATATGAAAAGGGAATTATGAGTTCATATCAGTTGAGTTAGTATTATATTCACTCAGGTAAAAACTGAATAGTTTTCATTTATGTCCATGAAATGGATGCCAAAATTGAAAAATGAGTATGTAAGAAAAACCTACCTCATGTCACTGCCTTCTTTCTCTAGATTTTAAAATATGATTAAAAACTTTTTTCATCCTTTGTAGCTTGTAGGACAATTTTCTGATAAAGATTTGTCCTTATACTAAGTCAACACAAAAAACAGTAGCCACTAAGATCATGTTTTACCATAAAAATAGAAAGATGATGACAGAAATTTCCAGAGTAGAGTTCAAATCAAGGTTTCTACTAAAAACATATAGCATAAATGAAGACTTTTTCTTTCCTATCTAAAAATACTAATCCACAGGGGAAGGGGGATGGTTTAAAAAAAAAAAACCATAAAGGTCACATATAAGAAAAAACAACTGAATTACTTGTTTTGAGAGAAAAGAATAGAATCACATATTTTAGACACTCAAAGAAATTTACAAATTATCTTGATCAATCCATTCATTTCATAAATGAAGATCCAGAAAGATTATGTCTATGATTCTGTTAAAAAAAAATCATTCTAAAACTTATATGAATTGAGACAAAATGAAATAATTAGAAAAACTTTAAACAGAATGGTTACAACATAAGTAGAAAGAATTTTTTAAAAGACTAAAATATTATGTGATTGTAATAACCAAGCTTAGCCCTAGAAAAGATTGAAAAAATGCAACTTTGTTCTTTCTTTGGAGAGGTAAGGAAGTATTGGCTAATTTCATTTAATTATTTTTCCCTCTTTTCTTTCTATGAGGATGGCTCTCAGGTTACGAGAGAAAATGACTGATCTAAAAGCATAAGCTCAATGATAAGTCTAGCACTTTAAAAAACAAAACTTACTTACGTGATAAGATTGTTGTGAGGAAAGAACTTCATAAATCTTAAATAATACTATGGAAACATGTTTATCAATATTAAAGGACAAGACTTGAGAATTTATTAGTACAGAGACTTCACAGATGAATAAATACCTTGTTCCAATTCAAGCTGGCATATTCTCTGAAACTTCTAGTTTTAGAAAGTATCCTAGAAAGATCAGATGCCATGCTCAGAGGAGATGACCAATGTTTCAGAAGCAGCACTTGAATTCAGGTCTTCCTACCTCCAAGGTCAGCTCTCTATCAAGGATCTCAAAACTCATAATACTCATTCATTATATTCATAATATTCATAATACTACCAACAACAAGCAATGCCAAAAGATTAAACTAATCCCTGATCTCAAATATTTTACATTCTATGTTATTATTATCATTATTTATTAAAGGAATAAATATGCCATATAGCAACACCACTCTGTTTCTCCTATTCTGGGTATTATCTACTCCAAATTAGCTTTAACCAAGATATTGTTTTTGTTTTCTGACTCTCATTATAAAAATAAACACAGGAAAGAATGAATAATATCTTGAATAATTAAATTATTTTCAATTTACCATGTGTAATTAAAAAATAAGGTCAGTCTGCTTGGGATTTTTGTCTGTTTTAAACAATTTGCTCAAATAGTCAAAAAAATTTGCACACATTTTAATATAATACTGTTAAGAAGTCAAAAATTAGTAAAATGAGGGAGAAACGTCTCTTTAAGGCTATCAAATCATACTAAAACTAATAAAGCATTATATTGAAGTTATATCTTATTAAAATTGTCTTTTAATATAATAATAATAAAGACCCACTGAATTATAATGAATTCATTCATTAATTTTGCCCAAAGCAACAGAAAGATGAAAAACTTCCACAAAGAAGACTTCTTCTAATATATTCATTAAGTATTGCAAAATCCGGCTCATAAGCGATCATCAAGTCCTTGAAGAACATGTTTCTTAAAAGAATTTTAATGCACTGGCATTAATGTCAGCATGCAGGAAAAGAAATAACTATCTCAGTGAGACCCTAAAAGTCACTGATATTCTAGAGTAAAAACTTAAGTTAGCACTAAGTGCTAAGCAGCAATTGTGCAAGTTGGTCCACAGGAAAGAAGAGATGCATTCTCAATGATATTCAAGTATTAAGCTACTAGCAAATCAGAAGGAATTTACTATCCACATAATGTGAACATAAGTTTGAAAGTATAAATTCAATATTAGATAATCCCCAAAGATAAACAAATTCACACATTTCAGGATTTAAAATCAATTTTAAATCTTAATAAACTAACCTCTAAACACATTTAAATTCTATAAGGGTGGGAATAGTGGAAAAAAAAGATACCAGGACCTATTTAAAACACAGATTTAAATATATATTATATACTTTTAAGAATGTAATTTACATTCAAAAATTTATTGTTGCCAAATGTTAGTTTTTGATAGATGCTCCCAAGACTCTAAAACAAAATGTATTTATTTTTTCTTTAAAGTATATAAAGTCTTGCTCCAAAGTGACTTTGTGACCCATGGAGTTTTAACATAACCTTCTTAAATAAAATATGCAAATCTTATAAATTATGTCCATAATTCAGATCTGTACTTTAAGCTTTAATTTAAAGTCTGAGATCTGAATGTTATTGCTTAATCAAAAGTTGCAAAGGAAGAGTTAGCTCATGGGAAGGAGAGATGAAGGGAGAGAAAAAAAGAGGGAAGAAAGGAAGAAGGAAATCAAGATTACAAAGCAAGAAGAAAGAGGCATAATCTTTTCTAAATCATAAAATATACTAAAGATCTTTCTTGAGAAAGGGAAATACCTACAACAACTCTTTGGATTCTTATTTTCTAAATAAAAAGAAAAGCCCTTTCTAAAAAATGGTTAAAGATCATAATTGCACAGGGTAAGAGCAATAGTAGTAACATTTATCCATTTCCCTAGTTGCTTGCTGTTAGCCATAAATTTATATACAAACTGCTAAGGCAAAACATTTATTCATCCATTTTTCCCTCCCTCTGGTAAGGCCACACACATTATAAAGCTCATAAAGAACAGAAGA
Source organism: Sarcophilus harrisii (assembly GCF_902635505.1). NCBI lineage: Eukaryota > Metazoa > Chordata > Mammalia > Dasyuromorphia > Dasyuridae > Sarcophilus > Sarcophilus harrisii. Next base: position 494,810,776 of record NC_045428.1, read on the forward strand.
TTTGGTCATTCACTTCCAAAAGATTGCTTTGATGTAGAAGCAGGTCATTGCCCTGAGAAGATCAAAGACAGAAGTAAAGATTCTACATATCCAAAAATATTTATTGAAGCACTTTTTGCACTATCAAAGAATTGGAAAGAAAATGAGTACCCACAGATTAGGGAATGGCTGAATAAACTGTGAAGTAAGAAATAAGGGAATATTATTGTGCCAGAAGAAATGATGAAAAAGATTTCAGAAAAATTTAAGGAAACTTATAATAAAGAGCAAAGTAAAAAGAACTAGAAACAACTTAGAATAAGAAATAATATAATAGGAATATTCAATATTCTTCAGATGGCTATTATATCTACCTTTCCTAAAATTCTATTTATCTCTTTAATTTCATTTTTGTTTATTTTATGGTTAGATTTATCTAGATCTGAGGAGAGTTAAATTGAGATCCCAAACAATTCTACTTCTACTGTCTGATTTCCTGGTTGCTTTTAGATGCTATGATGTTTGGCACATATATATTCAATATTTATATTGTCTATAGTGTCTTTTAGCAAAATGAAGTTTCCATTTTTATCTCTTTTAAATAAGTCTATTCTGTTTTTTCTGCCTTTTTCACTTCAGCTGAAGCCTAACAGACCAATTTGCTCTTCTCTTATTTTAATTCTTCACATATCTATTTTAAATGTTTCTTGTTGAATTCTGGTTTTTAATCCATTTGACTATCCTCTTCTGCTTTATGGGTGAGTTCAATCCATTGATATTCACTATTACTTTTCCTTCCATCCTATTCTTTTTAATTTATCTTTCTCTTTTTTACCCTGACCTCTCCTTAAGAGTCTGTTTTGGAGCAGCTAGATGGTGTAGTGGATAGAGCACCAGCCCTGAAGTCAGGAGGACCTGAGTTCAAATCTGGCCTCAGACACTTAACACTTCCTAGCTGTGTGACCCTGGGCAAGTCATTTAACCCCAATTGCCTCAGGGGGAAAAAAAGTGTTTTATCTCTTAACACTACACTTTACTAAATCCTCCCTCTCTCCCTCTTAATTCCTGCCCCCACTTCTTTCTCTTAGCCACTTTTCCCTCCTGCTTCCCTATTGCTTAAGATGAGTTTTTGTACCTAACTGTAGAGATAAACTTTTATTCTTCCCTCTTTAAGTCAGATCATATGGAACCCCATTCTTGCTCTCAGTACTAGTTCAAGAGTGCTTGGTGTCTCTTTCTATCCATGTATTTTCTAACCTGGTGCTCTATCTCAGCTCACTTCCCACAGCTGACTGCTACAATACTCTCTGGCCCCACTTGCCCTGAACATTCCTGTCCAGCTTCTGGCCCCAGGAGCTGCCCTGGAATAGGAAAATGATATGTTATGACTTTTTCTTAGCTTTCCTATTTAGACTCAGTCTAAGGTATTTTCTAAATTATTCTGAAGAAAGGTAAGCTAAGGCAAAGATGTTTCCTATCACTTCACCATTTTGACTCTGCCTCTAAATTATTAAATTGATGTTTCCAGTAAAATCCTACTTCAACGTTGTCTCGACACAGAACTAAAATTTCAAAAGCTGTGTCAGTCAGACACTAGCATTTTCTAACAAGCAGAAAAGTCTTGGAGCACAATGATAGACTATGCCTATTTCCCAACCAGCCTAAGTTTGGAGATGACAATCACTGGAGTTGGCCACCAAGTGCTAAATATTGTTGGTCATTAAAAACTCACAAAACTATCCTTTAAAGATTATAAATTTGGGTTTGGCAAGGATCTTTGGGGGTTTGGACCTGTAATTCAATCCCTTCATTTTACAGATGGGAAACCTGAAACCCAAGAAATGCCTGTCCAAGGGCACAAATAGCTCAAATTTGACCTGAGGTTCTCTGCCTTCAAATCCAGGGCTCTTTCCACGATAGCATACTTTTTCTCCTATGGGATGGGATGGGATCTACATTAGGTGAGGAGACATCCATATGTGTAAAATTGTAGATCCTTGTATTCTGTATTAAAGCATAGCAAACTAAGTTAACTTTTTTGCAGCTTGAATAAATGTTGATAATTGGAGTTAAGGCAGTCAAGATTCACTCCAATTGGGGAGAGAGAAGGAAGGATTCTTTTCCTAAGTTAACCTACAAATGTAAGTAATAAAAGAATTGAAAAAGTACAAGATTACAACAGAATGTAAGCTCTAGGTGGGCAAACATTTTATTATCCCCAGAGATAGTAAAGTCCCTTGTAGACAATTTATTATGTACACATTTAATAAATGTTTGACTGAATTTATATAGTAAATATACATTTCCTACCAAAATCTTTATTTATTTAACAGAATAATTCAAAATGCTATTAAAGTAGAAACAAAATAAGAGGAAGGAAAAGCATGTTTTAATAAAACTTATTTAAACAAGCAAAACAAAAAAGAACTACATCACAATATTAAGAAAAGAGTTGATTGATCATTTACTGGAAAATAGTCTAAGCTCATGGCTCTCAAATTTTTTTTGTTCAAAACAGTATAATATTTTGTGCATATAATTGCAAGTGCCAATTTCATATAATTCAAGTACAGTTATAGAACTACTCTGGACACATGTTTGAGGCACTGAGACCACTGCTATAAAGAGAAGTTTGAGTCCCAGTTCATTCACTCAGCTAGCTCTGTGACCTTGAGGCAAGTCATTTCCCTTCAACAAGCTTCATCTGTTTCTTCTCTAAAGTAAAGGGTTGAAGTATGTGATTTTTTTTTCTAACATATGCATATCGGTCAAGGAAATATATAACTACTCTCTCTACTAAAAAGAATAATTAATAATACCACCTTACAATTATAAAATGTTTGACACTTTACAAAATGCACTCATTTGAGTCTCATAAACTTATAAAATACATAAAAAGATAATTTCATTTTAGAGATGAAGAAACTAAAGTTTTAAGAGGTTACTAGGTAACAAAATTGGGGTATGAAAGAAGGAAACACAAGTGGGATACATTGATTTGAGATCCTACTTGCCAGTAACTATTTGCATCATCTTGGGCAAGCCTCATAACAGCTTAGGGTCTCAGATCCTTTGACTATAAAATAAAGGCCTTTGAATAAAATAATCTACAAAGTTCCTTTGAGTTTTAGAATAACTTTCTAATTCACAGAAATTATTAAATCATGTCACTGTACTAAAAGAAAATTAGCATTTTAAAGTCTCAACTTGATCATTCTTGTCATTTGCTATCTAGGAGATGACATTCTCCATAGAGCACAGTAGTCAACAGAGCCTTGAATTTAAGTCAAGAGAGAACTTCTACTAATTGTGACTATGAACAAAATCACAATCTGAGCCTCAGCTTTTTTCATGTGTAAAATAGCACCTGTAGTGCTTTACCTCAAGGAATGGTAATAATATCACACTCACTGCTTTTCTCTAAAGGATATCTTTAGAAGACTACAGAAAGTTTGTAGATTCTGAGTTGGCTCCTAAGATCCTTAGTACAAGAATAAGAGTTCTTATCTTGGCCACGTTCTTTGACAAGTGATAAAAAAAAATAATAATAATAATTCTATTGTTTCAATCAAGATCTACTTGCATAAATTTTTTCTATTCTCTTGGTACTTTTTGCTATACATGTGAAAGATGTTCCACTTTGAGAATAGATAAAATTGTATAATATTGCCATCATACATAGTATTCCTAAATATACAATAATATTAAGTGGATTTTTTTTCAACATCACAAAAAGCATGGTTTTTATGAACATACGGGGAAATGCTCATAATATATCATGTAAACATTAGTCTGAGAATCAGTCTGCATGCAGCAGAAAAATGACAACTAACCTTACCAAAACACTAGTATCCCTGAATGAACTCTGCTCAAAATGAGATGGAAGTTGTATTTTTCCTGTTTTAAACTCCAGTGTGCACACATTCCTTATAGGTAGCCAGAATTAGTAAAGTTAGGACTTGCCAGCATGAAAAGCAGTCAGTGTTCTACCTTAAAATATACCCTACTTGTTATATAAATGCTGCCTTTGTAGTTTAGAGAAATGCTTAATAAAAATGAAGGAGGAAAGGAAACCTAAGTCTACAGCAGCATAGTCTTCTCTGGAAGGCTATTACATTCTTGCTACATTATGTTCCTAATGCAGAAAGAAAGCCCACAAGTGGTTTACCAGGCCTGGTCCATTTAGGCTGCTGACATGCTTGATACAGAACCAAGTCTGACACATGAACATTCAGGGTTTTGTTTTGTTTTTTTTTAAAGTTTCATACTAAACCAAAACATTAACAAAAGACTCAACTGCAATTCTTGAATAGCTACATTAACCAAAAGGAAAGGAATCTGGGACACAGTTGTCTTCTGACTTTAAAAACAGTATGTCTATTAATTATTTAGTTGGTTCTTTTTTTTAAGTCTCACTTAATTCGGATTCTTTAAGTCTAAAAGGCTCTATAGACAACTTCTCACAATTTTCTTGATATTTTAGGAAATATTCAAGAAATCTTTAGGAAAGATTGTATAAGTGCAATAATAATTTGAAGGGGAAAATTCCAGCTATCAGTTTTATAAAAACCGCATTAAAATTAAAACTACCGACCAAGGAATAAAAAGAATCAGTGTACATAAGTACCTTTTTTTGTGGATAAAGACTATCTTAACTTAAAGAGAGCTGTCATCTTGATTATGGATTGATTGTTGATTTCATGTGTTCTATGGTTTCAAGAATCAATGAATGAGCCACGAAAGACAAGAGATGAAGTAAAAGTAAAAGCATTCAAAAGAAAAGTAGCCAGCAAATATAGCAACTCCTTGTATCAGTAATCTTATAATATTATACATAAATTAGAAATATAATTCATAAGAAAGGACCCTAAACTAAATGAAAATCAAGATAGGAATTGATCCCTGATTAAAATCAGGTCAGAGTTCAAAGTGACAGATCAATACTGATAGGGCAACAGGCTGACAACAGTAACAGTAACAATAACAATAACATGGGATTTAGGGGGAGCTGAGGCAATTGAGGTTAAGTGACTTGCCCAGGTCACACAGCCAGGAAGTATAAAGTGTCTGAGGCAGGATTTGAACTCAGGTCCTCCTGACTTCAGGGCTGGTGCTCTATCCACTGCACCATCTAGATGCCCTGGGACTTTTTTTAATAGTAATTGAGAACATTCTGAATAACTGTAGATTGTTGAGTTGCTTATGACTAGATATTATTTAAGTATTCCATAGAAGGAATAGAACAGTAACAAATAAATAAAATAGTATATAAGCAGTTCCCAATTTATGAATATCCACCTCAATTATATTTCTCAAATTAAAACAATGAGTAGCTACAATACTTTTTCCTCACATACACTGCCAGTAGGTATCTCCATGTCTTTTCCCATTGTTCAGCAGATGCTTCTTTGCCTTGTCAGGATCTCCACTCATCATTCATCACAGTCTTTCCCAACCTCATTTTCACTTTTAATAATTAAAAAACTGAAGAACTGTTGGATGAATGGGGCATTTCACTAAGTAAGATGTTTCTATAACTACAGAATTAATGATCAATTAATTAATTAACCTGGCAAGTAAGCAGCATAGTGAATGCAATCAATGCTGGGTCTGAAGTCAGGAAGACTCATTTTCCTCAATTCAAATCTAGTCTCAGACATTTACTCAGGTGACCCTGAGCAAGTCATTTAACCCTCTTGGTCTCAGTTTCCTCATCTGCAAAATGCAAAAATCTTCAAAATGAAGAAGGAAATGGCAAACCATACTAGCATCTTAGCCAAGAAAACTCCAATGGGGCCACACAAAGAAATGGACATGACTAGATAACAAAAATATAAAGGAAACCAAATATATAGAAATAGTTAACCAAAAAAAAAAAAAAATATATATATATATATATATATATATATATATATATATATATATATATATACATACATATATATTTTAAGTTCATGGGCCCCAGGTAAAGAACTCCTTGAAGATGTCCAATTCTTTAATTTTATAAATAAACAAACTGAAGAGAGATAGAGTAAATAATTTCCTTACTGTAACACAGAAAGGCAGCTCCAAATTCCCTTAGTTTTCTAGTTTCACTATCTCAAAGGATTGCTATGAGGAAAGCAATTTATCGATTTCTCAAAGGACCATAACATTATGAATTGGTTTTGTTTTAATTATTTCCTTTACAGAGTTGGGCTTCCTAAACTTTTTGTACTTGTGACCTCTTTGTGTCTGAAAAATTTTTACATGACCCTGTGTACATAGGAATATAAAAAAGGTACAGAAATCAAACATTTACTAGTAATAAATCATAATTTCACGACTCCCACATTCAATTGAGACTCCATATGGGGTCATGACTCACACTTTAAGAAGCTTTGCTTTATATAGTATGCTTCCTTTCTTTGTGAAATGAATTTGTAAGGGATCAAATCAGTACTTTCAGAAAACCATCCCCAAAATATGTCCTTTTTTGAAAGACACATTCTTAGGACAGCTAGGTAGTATAGTGGATAGAATAAGGGCCTTGAAATCAGAAGGAGATGAATTCAAATCCTGCCTCAGACAACTGACATTTACTAGTTGTAGACCTTGTCCAAGTCACTTAACCACAATTTCCTCACCTCCAAAAAACAAAACAAAGCAAAACAAAAACACCAATAATCATAAAAGATATGCTAGTTAAATCACAGTTATAACTCCTTAGAAATGTATTTTAATACTATATTCATTGCTTGCGATATAATCCTACTAAATAAAACTAATAACTTTTGTCTCAGGATTTGTTAGACAAACTGAAATAGTCAAATAACTGACAAGAACACACAGAAATCTCCTCCACTGCTGGATTATCATCTCCAATTTTAATCTTAAGAATGATGCTGGGGGGAGGGGAGAGAATGTATTATCCTTCATTTTACTTTCCTTTCTTTCACTTTCTTTACTCTACTTCCCCTTCATTTTCAGCTCTAACCCTTACCTACATCTTGCCACTGGACTCTAATGGCTCTGGAGGAGAGAGTAAGGCTGGTGACTTTGCACAGCCCTGCCTCATTTAAATCCAATTCACTTGTAAGTCAAGACATCACTGGCCTGATGTCATTGTTCCTCTTCAAGGACAAAGGACGGGTAACAATCATCCTTAACCAGTAGATTTAGTGCCATGTAGAAAGCAATAAACAAGGTTCATTTAGAAACCTCATTGTTCTCTAAAAACTGAATCCAGTTTGTTAGTCCTCATCATACAGAGTGTTTTCAAATTCCATTCACAGGATTCTGGTGCCTTATATAGCACACAACTTTCAAAAGTGTCTTACAAAATAAAGTGGAACTTTTGAGAATGGCAGCCAACATCAGATCACAAAGAATATAACCCACAATGTGTTAAGCCTCACAAGCCAAATCTGAAATGCCACAGAAGTCGGGCTCAGTTAGAATACAGATCTCAATATGCTTCAAATGTAAAAGGGTCAAATAAAGAATCAGAAGTCTTTACCCTAGAAAGACTTTATGAAAATGACTGACAGATGTCAGCCACATAGATATTTGTTTTTAGTTAAGCTGGTCTAACAGTCATATTTTCCTCCAGAGCTATCAAATCAGTGGTCTTGAAACCCCAGAAAATGTACCATAACTTCAAAGTAGTACAGTAATAATATAAAATTAAGATTTTACAGAACATAGAAATAAGTCTGAGATGAAATAGAAACAACTTTTAACTATGGTATGTCTTTTAGCTACCTAGACTTGCTATTTAACTATTCTGTACTTCGACCATACAAATACATAATTTAAAAGGACATTGAGGGCTCATTTAGTTTTGCTTTCAGGAAGTCAACCCTAAATCACCATAGCCTTCCACCCAGTAACACTGGCTTCTTTGCTGTTCCTTAAACAAGACAACTTAATCTCCCTTGTCCAGTTATTTTTACTGACTATCCCCCGTGCCTGGAATATTCTCCCTCTTCTTCCCCAATACTGCTTCCTGGACTCCCCAGATTTCTTCAAATCTCAGCTAAAATTCAAACTTCTCCAAAATACTTTTCCTGATCTCACTCAATGCTAGTGTCTTCCTTCTATTGATTATATACAATTTACCCTGTACTCATCTTGTTTGTACATATGTATTGGCATTTTGTCTATATCCATTAAACTCTTAGAGAATAGGGATTTTTTAGGGAGGGAGGTTGGTTGTTATTTCCAGAACTTATCTCACAGCCTAGCATATAATCTGCACTCAATAAATGCTTTTTGACTAAAATTGTTTCTAAGTCCAATAACTAGTTATTTTTCCCCCAGCAACTAGTTCTTAAGTGAAAGATGTCAAAATAAACTGAATTAGTTATGCTTCTTTTCTCAATGAACTTTCTGTTAAATGCTGATAGGAATTTATGCCTGTGGGGAATTTTAAGCATCTGTTATAGTCAAATAAAATTGGGACTAGATTTTGAAAGAGTTCATAAAATGCTGATTTATTTACCAAAATGCTATGGTGTAAATCAATTAAGAAGGTCCCAATTTATAGAAAGGGAAAGTGAAATACCAACTCTTTGAGAAATTTAATCTCAATTCCACATAACAGTCAGAAAGCATATCAAAGAAGAATTTGGGAATATGGATAGACAGGGAGGTTTACCAGAGGTTGCTGCTTCCAAAAATCTGATTTCTCCCCCCTTTTCCTTTTTCCTCCCCTCCACCTTCTTTAGGTTAGATTAGGTACCAGTGGGAATCTCCCAGTCCAGATAAAAAAACTAGTTGATTCAGAGAAGAAAAAAAAGCCTACAGGTGAGCTAGTGAGAAAGCAAAGAGAAGCTTAAGGAAATAAACAATCTTCATATTTGGCTCAAGCTAAAGTAATAAAACCTTGAATGTTTTCAGTGATAGCTACTGTGAATTTTTTCAAAAGAAAAAAAAGGATAAATAGCTTAAAAAGCAAAACGGGAAATTTTCACTCCATTTTCGGCATTCTTGGGTCAGCTTCTATGAACTCCAAAATTCTGTGGAAACCAACAGTAGGAGCTCTACCAGTACACAAAACTTGAGACAAAGTTCTTAGCACTTCTGTGCAGAGGAGAAGTGAGAAAGAATGTTTAACGGATGTTTTCATCCTGTAAGGCCAAAGTTTCCTCCTGGAGTCAACAGCAATAAGTCCAGGTAAATCTCAAAAATGAATAAGCCTGGCCAGCCCTGGCCTGGAATTAGTTCAGTGTTTCTCCTTATAAAAAACCCTCTAGCTCAGGGCCTGTTCAGGACAAAGCCCCTTTATGTTAGGCAAAGGAGAAAGGGGAAAAGAGAATGAAGCTTAAGAAACAAGATTTGCTGTTTTCATAAAATAACTTTAAAATGCTAAAACTCTGGCACATATATAGTTTGTTACCCTTGAGCAATACAGACATTTAACTGAAGATATGTTAACACCTTACTTACCTACTTACTAAGTTTAAAAAAATGCACAATTGGTTTCTGTTCTTTCTTTTCCAGATTAACAACAGCAACTTTCATAGAAAAATTGTTGAACCTGATTAAACTATTATGGAATATAACATAGTGATAGTAAAGGAAAGTGAAATAAATAGAAAGCAGCTTCAGAAAAGCCAGTCCCCTGTCTCCGCAGCAAAATTAGTTTATTACAAGGAGGAACAATGAATTAGGAAGTTTAATCTCAATTCAATATAATTCAATATAATGTTATTTTCCTTGTCACCCTTGTTTCAATTAATTTTTGTTAAAAGGAAGAAAAACAATTTACTTTATGCTAAAGACACATAGGTGTGATACACTTTCAGGTTTACTGAAGTTCTGGTCTGTTTTTTCTTTACCTAAAAAGTTAGTCTTAATCCTCTCAGCATTTAATTATTTAAAATATTGGGTATAAAAATTTCCCCCATTTTAATGATTAATTCAAGATATATTTGCTCATTAGCTCATTATACAATGTTCCAGAAGTATGGTAGATGTCCTAGAAATAACTCAAATTCAACTTAATTGTATTTCCCTCTATACCCCTAAAATGCTTCCAAACTTCTCTATTTAATCAGGCATCCCCACTACGCTTCCAGTCTCCCAGGTTCCTAACTATGGCATCATTCTTAACTCCTGAGAATCCCTTGTCCCACATATCCAATCAGTTGCCAAATCATGTCATTTCTACCTTCATAACTTCTCTTACATAAACTCTTTTCTCTCTCCCCTCCAATTATACCACCTCAGCTCTGGCCCTCATCACTCTTCCACCTGGATTATTACAATATTAATGTCCTGACCATTTTTCCCCTGCCACAAGTCTCTCCCCACTTCAATCCAAAGTGATTATCCTCAAACACAGATCTGACCATGAGACTTCCTCTAGTCAATCAACTTCAAAGGACTCCTATTAATTCTAAGATTTAAATATAAACTGCTTTGTCTAGGTTTCAAAGGCCTACACAACTGGGCCCAATCTAATTTCCCTTTAATATTGTCCTTCAATATTTAATTCAACTACAATCTTCTGCATCAAGTTTTTTCCTGTTCCCTCTCTACCTTTCCACATATTGCTAGTACTGTCCTCTCCCAACACCCTTATATTTAACTACTTTGCATTTATTTATATTTATGCTATATAGATTTTTAAAAATATATCTACTTATATCATCCATTAGAATGGAAGCTCTTTGTGAATGGGGGCTGTTTAATTTGCACTGGTATCACTGATTCTTAGTACTGTGCCTGGCACAAAGTTAAACAATAAATGCTTGCTGATTCACGATCTTATGTAACATGGCAGATACATTTGGAAAGTGCTGTAAATGTCTACAACATGAGTTGTACAGAAATATCCAATAGTCCTTTCTCACCAGTAACAAAAACAAAATAAAATAAAATAAAATAAAACATAATTGCTTTCTACTACTCTACAAAGGGAGAAACCTCTCTTAGTCATCCTCTTTGTCACTGGCAAATGGTAACGGGGGAGGGGAGAGTTCGAGAGATGGGATGGGACAAGGACAGGGACAGACCCTGAGGTGGGAGAAAGTTTGACAAAAACAAAATCTGAGGTGCTGAGAAAGGAAAAAAGAAAAAGAAAAAACTCTTAGATCAATCAACTAAACTTCGTTAAATATCACACTGGATCCTATCCTCTTTGAGCTTTTCAATTTCATTTTAAAAGCAGAGTTGGGAACAAGAACATGAGGAATATAAGAATAAAGAAAAATGCAGGACTCTATATGTTGTGTTTTTTAAATCACTAATTCAGCAGCTCTGTGAAAAGGGTCAGACCCCCTGAATTCACAGTTAACCGCATTGTGCACACATGTACATTCAATCACAAGACTTTGCTGCATAAATGGAATTGTGGTTTCAATTATGTTTCTAAAAAGGATATTAATGCCAAACTCAAGGGTTACTTCAAAGCCTTGTTGACAAAGAGTTTAACTCCACATAGTTAACGCACTTGAAAATTTTTTGGCAGGATAACTAAGAGTAGATACAGCTGAAATGCGCAAACCCAGCAAAAAGCTGTGGCTCTTAGACCAGAAGACTAAATTGCAGTGGTCTTACATCTGGTTAAATTAACTTCCCACATCATGAGTATGAGTGAGTCTGCAGTCACTCCAGTAAGCAAAGGAAGTAACCCAACATTAAATTATTGCAAGCTGACTATCTATGTGTGTGTCTTTACCAAAACCTAAGATTAAATTACCTGAAAGAACCAGAAGATATAATCCCTTTTAACTGGAATTTTTAGGAAGTTGTTACAAAGAATTCTATGATTTAGCATTAAAAATGGACTAGTTTTAGAAATAATAAATGTCATCCCTGTTTTACTCTCCTAATCCAAAGATAGTGATTGGTATACTTCAATATTTTTATCTTAGGCCCCCAACAACAAGGCATGGCAATTACTTTACAGAAATTATGTTGGATTTTCTATTCTCCCTTTGGAAGGGATTACTAAATTTTACAGCTCCTAAAATTTAAACTACTCCTAATGACTCCAATAACACTGGTAAAGCCCCAAATTTACTTCACATTTATCCTACTGATCAAGAGTTTTTACACTATTTCATGTATGCTGAAGATTCCATGACATCTAGTGAAATTTATGGAGCACTTTAATGAAATGTTTTTAAATAATTTAAAGAAATGCTAAATTTCTATTCTTAAGCATTATCTAATGGTCCACATTTTCAAATCTGTAACATTTGTTATATACTTATAGTGGAGAAGCAGAGCTGAGCATCTTCCTCCTTTGTATTTTCTCCAGGAACTTCTGATACCACCTTTAACAGTGATCACATTCTCACTTGGGCTATGTTTATCTGTGTCCCACTGACTGTGAAACAGCAGGGGAAGAGAAGGGGGGCATCGGGGAGATAATAAGTTCAATTTTGGGACGTGTTGAGTTGTAGACATCAAACTCTGGGACATTCCATTAGGGAAAGGGAAAACAGGACACAGAACAGAACCTTTGAGTGTACCCCTCGTGAATTAATGAATTAATAAAAGTGAGTTACTTCAAAACTGAAGGTTGTTTGAGGTGGGAGTTAGGGGAGTACATTGTACAAAATACCACAGATTTCTCCTCTAAGCATCCATGGAACCAATTAAATAGTAGCTTTATAAGCCCCATGCAATATTAAAAGCAACCACCCTATAGAGATCACTGGGGGGTTTTGTTAGGCAGAGTAATAAAAAGTACAACTCTTGACACACAGAAAGTGCTCAATGAATTAACCTGTAGGAATCTCCTATCACATTTCTATTCTTCTCTATTCATTCACTTGTATCATTCTTCTGTGACATTGGTCTTCAGGGATAGCTATTACCAGAAGGAGATACACATAATTTCTATTGACTTAAAACTATCAGTTAACAAAACCTGAGACTTAGCATACTGGAGTACATTAATATTACTTCATTCTTTTTTATACAGAACAAAATGGCAGCTCTTTAGTTGACTACAATAAAAGTGATAAACATTGTTATCAACACTATATTAAACAAAGGGAAAATCCAAACCCCAAAAGAATATCATCAAACAAATATATTATTGATTAGCAAAAAATTTATAGTGCCTTTTTGTCACCTTTAAGGAAGATAAAATGTAAAACAGCGATTATGAACCTGAACTTTGAACTACCTTAATTCTTAGAGAATCTTTATTCCTTATTTTATTGGGGCTGACTCAATGAAAAGCCCTTTTTTACCATACTATTTTTTAACAGGCAAGCGACATGCAAGAAAATCCATACATTGGTAGTATATCTACTAAGGTGAATTTAAGCTGAATATTCATTTGCTCAGAAAAAAATAATGTCTAACAGACAATCTGATTCTAGTCTTGTGTCCCTAGAATAGTCAGTTCAGTCATGGTTATTTGGGCAAAGTTTCTACACAGGCAAGACTGCTCCAAGTGTGGAGAAATACAAACATTACACATTCAGAAATATTTGCGCAAAAGAAAAAATGGAACCAACAGTCAGAATTGAAAGGGCTGGTGCTAGTAACAAAGTTCAACCACTCACTGCAAATTGGCTCAATAACCCAAAGGAAAACTGCAGAACACAATATAGAGAATCACGATTCTTTATAAAGCATTTTGCAAACATTAACTAACAAGTGCCAATTACCTTGTGACACTGGTAATATTTTACAGCTTAAGGAACTGAGTCTTGGAGATATTCAAAGAAAAAGCAATCCCTTTTTAAATTGGCTTTTGGTCAAATTTTTAAGACAGAGTTAAGATCATTCAGTTTAAATAGCTTCTGTAGTAGCCTATATCCTGAGGAAAGGCCTCTCAATTTACAATCTGAAAACCTGGTTTTATACTGCTTATCTCAATTCCTGCCTTCCTACTCACTTTTCAATGCCTTGCATTCCAGATTCAGTTTCCACTATTCAAACTAAATGGTCATCTCCAAAAACCAATGATTTTCTATTAAATCCAATGACCTTTTCCCTAATTTGTCATCATTTTATGTTTCTATGAAGCTTTTGACATTTTTGGCTACTCCTTCACTCAGCCTTTAAGATAAAATACAAGTTTTCTCCTCAGTTTACTCAGTTCACATGATCTGTTTCTCCACCTCACCTCATCCTCCCAAAAGACGCAGTTATACACTTGATCTTGATATTATCCACAAATGCTAGATTCTGATGTTAAGGAAATCTGAAATTCTCTTATCTGATCACAATCAATTGTCTTTCTAATTTACTGTCTGCCTCATAACTCCAAACTGCTCTTCTCTACTCTGACCTTCAATCCTTCAACCTCTCGATTCTTTCCCACACCATCTATACTAACTGCACTCTCCTCCTTTCTCCCATCTTGATCCCTTGATTAAAGAATTCAACTCAACATTGCCCACTTCTCTTGGGTCCCTTGGCCCTTTATCTTATCACCAATTTAACTTTGCCAAACCTCAGACTTGGATGACTTCCACTATCTGCTGCCTTCTTCCTACATATGTGCTACTTAACCAAGATGGGAAAAATCACAAAACTGTGCTGAATGGGTCCACTACAAATTTAAGTTACATAACCTAACTATGGCAAAGCAATCCTTTTACACATTCCTAATTAACTCACTATCTCACTCACCACAATGGCTTTTCAAACTCTTTTCAACCATCTTCAAATTTCTGATGGCTCCCCTTCTCACACTCTCTCAGCTGAGAGATGATTCTCATTTTACAAAAGAAAAAAGTTATTCCTCCTTCTCTCCTCCTCTTCATTTTATAACTCTCGGTTGCCTTCTGTCACTATCTCTTCCTTCAACTTTGTCTAAATTATAAACACAAGTGATCCCATTCCATTCTTTCTTCTCCAGCAGATTGCTCTCTGTATCATCCTCACTCTCATTTATCTTCAGTCTCTCCCTATCTACTGGCTGCTTCTTTACTGCCTGGGAAGAACCCCTGTTTTCCACATCCTTTTTAAGAAAAGGAAAAAAAAATCTCACTTGATCCATCCTATGGATGGATCCTACTATGTACCATCTCTTTCTCTCTTCTCTTTCGCTAGATAAATTCCTTGAAAAAGCCATCCTAATAGATGCTTTCACTTTCTTTAACCTCATTATCTTTTTAATCATTCCACAGCTTTTGTCACTGTTGATAACTTCTTTCACCTTGACACCTTCTTCTCCCCAGATCTCTGTAACACTATATTCTGAGTGAATGCCTATATATCTGACCATTCTTTTTCAGTTTCCTTTGCTGGATCTTTCATCTCTTATTTCATGTCTCTCATCTGCTCCCATCAATTCTACCCACACAACCACCTCTCTAATTCAGGACCTCATCACTTGCCATTTGAAGTACTAAAGTAGCCTCCCAAGAAATCTTGCCTCCAAGTTCAACCTCTAATTCAGCCTTCACAACACTGACAAAATAACTCCCAAAACAAGAAATCTGAGGACACATCTCCTTTGACTATATAGCTTCTGTAGCTTCTTGTTGCCTCTAAGATAAAATACAAGTTCTTTTGTTCAATATTTTAACACCCTTTATAATCTAACTCCAGCATGTCTTTCTAGCTTTAAACTCTGCCCAAAATGATCCACTTGTTGCTTCCTATACAAAATATATGTAAACATTCAGGTGGTTGAACTGCTTCTTTTTCCTCCATTGTGCCTACCACAAAAAGAAGAGACTGGGAAGCACTGCTTCTTACAGGAGCCACACTTCCTATTATAGCCTTTCTTCCTTTACTTTAAAGGCCACCAATATCAACCTACAAAGATAATTAAGTATATTGCCAATTGTGATTAAGTGATTGCCAATCACGGAAGGGAGGGAGCAGGGGGTGGTGCCTTTCTGCTCCTGCTAAGTGTAAATATGTTTTTGACTAAAAGAAGCCAAAATTTAACTCCAAATTCTTAAGTAATAAAGCCCTTTTAGAAGTAAATCCCAAACCACCACACATGACAAAGTGACAAAAGTCCCAATTAAAACATTTCCTTTTCCTTCCTTTTCCCTCTTATTTTCAGTCTCAGTCTCATCAAAGTGCTCATTCTAAAGGAATCATTTTCCTGTGAAGTGTCTGAAACCTTCCACTTACCACAAATAAAAAGGAGTAAATGTAAATCTTGAGATTCCCTGAATTCTGCTTAGGAAAGCATGATACCAAATCTATCAACTTTCATCACATCATCTTCAAACATCAACAAAACTATTGCTCTATTCATGATACAAAGTCACACTGGAAAAGTCACCAGCTGGCATTTCCTGTGAGGGGTGAAAGGAAATTCCCTGAAATCTTCCTGACAAATAAATGGAGTAAATGACAAGCGCAGTTCCACAGTTCAATCAAATTATCCCTTTGTTAATGAAGCTATTCATATATATCAATAAGAAATTTGTCATGGGGGAGGGGTGGATTCAAAGTAGTATAGATATATATATAAAAGATAAATGTCACTTTCACCTGCTGTTAAGAGAGCTTCTAATTACTTCTATTACACTAGACTTCTTTATTTAAGAAGAAAAAATTTTAAAAGAGGATATCTGTTCCAGTGGGTTACAAAAAAAGTTCCTAAATATGGTCTCTAACTCTGGAGGAAATAAGGACTACTTGGTGATGGAATGCTGGGTTTAACCACTGACAGAAAGACTGCAGAAAACAACAACACCCAAGATAAAGAGTGTAGGCTCAAGTACAGCATGTTCACTTTTTAAAATAACCACAGTACAACTCTAAAGTAAGTCACTCTTACTAATAGATCTTACAAAAATGCATTTCCAGCAAATACCATATGAAATACATTGCCCTTGCTTATTTCTGACATTTTGTCTCTTTTCTCTAAAGAAAACTAAATATAGCCTCTTTAAAAAGAAATGCAAAGATGATTTTTGAAAGACTTAACAAGGGGCAGCTAGGTGGTGAAGTGAATAGAGCACAACAGCCCTGAAGTCAGGAGGACGTGAGTTCAAATCTGGCTCAGACACGGAACACTTTCTAGCTGTGTGACCCTGGGCAAGTCACTTAACCCCAATTGCCTCAGTTTAAAAAAAAAAAAAAAAGAAAGAAAAGAAAAGAAAAAAAAGAAAGACTAACAAGGCTGCTTTAGTGTCCTAGGTTCTAAAATGATGTAAAGTTGCAAGGAGTGTGTAAAAAATTACTCTGAATTTCTGATAACCCTTTCAAAGTTCAGATAATAATTCTCACAAAAATCATAGAATTTTATGGCAAAGAGATCAAGGCCAAATTCCTCATTTTACAAATGAAGTCAGTCAGACCAGAGGTTAAAAAGATAGCATGGTTCTAATAGAAAGAATAATACTAAAAGACCTGATTTCTACTTCAGCTGCTGCCACTAAACCTTGGCAAATTTTAACTTGACCCCGTATCCTCATCTTTAAAATGATAACAAAATCTATCCTATTTATTTCCTGGTAGAGTTTGGAAGGATTACATAACACAGTACTCATGAAAATTATTTGTTAATTGTTAAGTATGAAATAAATGTAAAGTATCATCATTAACATTACATTACAGTTGCTGACAATAAATCATATTGCTGGTGGCAGTCAGAACTAAAATCAAAATCTACTAGCTTTTCCACTACACAAGATTCTGTTTCTTTATTAAAAAATTGCTTATACTAAAATCACTATCACTAGGAGAAAAAAAGCAAGTAGCACATTATAAATAAAAATATTTGATATTATAAAATAAATGTGTCAAAACTCTCTACTAAATTTAGTCTTACATTCTAATTGTAATATGGAAAAACTGTTCAAGGAAATCCTACAACAATCTGATCTATTATTGAAAATCTCGATATATATCATGAAATATGTTATAAAAATCATTCTTCTAACATTTTACTCCAATTGCAGCATAGAAATAATCTTGATTTTTGGCATATCCTACTACAAGCAAGAAAAGGTTCATCATTATAACAAGCAATTGGTTTGAACATAGTATCTTATACCATTGTCTACCAAAATATAGAAAGTTGACCAGATTACTGAAGTCAATAAAATTACAGTTTTTTTCTAAAGTATAAAGTATATATGCTATATAAAATATAGATAAAATATATACATACAGAATAAATACAAAGCAACTGGAGGGCTTGGGTGGATAAGAATTGCTTAAATAATTAGAAAACGTCCCCAACAGTAGGAAAAATGTAAATTGAGTCTTAAATAAGGTAAGGAAGAAAGAATTATTTCAAATACAGGAAATAATCTGTTCAAAAGCATTGAGGCCAAATATTGAATAATGTTAAGATGAATCAACCTAGAAAATGTGTTGGTTCTGATTAATAAGAAAAAAGTCTTTTTCCTGATACTCCCACCCCTCGATTCCAGTGCCTTCCTTCAACTGATTATCTTCAATTACACTGTCTATATCTTGTTTGAGGGGTTTTCAAGTTGTCTCTCTCATTAGACTGTGAACACTTTGAGGGAAGGAACTGTCTTTTATCCTTCTTTGTCCCTAGCACACACATGATACTTACTCTGAGTTTACAGACTGATTAACAAAGCAGAAACATCTATATTGTATACTGAAGAACAACAGGGAGATGCTGGGATGCCTGAGCGAGTGAAATGGTATAGCTTGAGACCTGTTCGATAGTGAAATCAATTTGGTTGGCTGTTGTCCTTCATTCTTGAAGAGTACCAAAATGACATCCCTATGTCAGAGTAGAGTAACAGGGTATTTAGCTGTGGCTGATCAGACCAATACGAGCTCAGAGTTTGGGACACAAATAGTCCCTGTGAACATCTGGGATGCTTCTCTAACTCTGCGGATTTTGCATTTCTTCTGAGCTAATACTCACCTGGCAGAATAAGATGCCAGATATCAACTTAACAACTATGAGGATGATAGATTCAAGGAGGGAAGAGGGAAGAGAAATGAAAGGGAAAAAAAGAAGAAAATAAGCATTTATTGAGCATTTAATTTGCAATAAACACTGAGAATCACTTTACAAATATCTCATTTTAGGGAGAGATTTGAAATAAGGAAGATACAATGCAACAGTCCAAACTAGAAAAAATGAGGCTCTGAATTAGGAAGCAGCCATGTGAATAAAGAGATGGTGTAGAAGTAGATTTGACAGAATTTAGAAAGATGAAAAAGAGTAATGAATTAAAGATCAGTTAATTAGTCAACCTGGAAACTAGGTTAGTACAAAGGATGCACTATGGATGACCAGGGCCTAGAATCAGAAGAACTGAATTCAAATGTGGCCTTAGATTCTTACTAGCCGATGACCCTAGCCAAGTCACTTAACTCTGCTTGTCTCATTTCCTATTCTATAAATGAGGGAAATATCAAACCATTCCAGTATCTTTACCAGGAAAACCCTAGGTGGAGTCATGAAGAGTCAGACATGACTAAAACAACTGAAGAACAAAAACAATTAAGCAACAACCTTTTGCTGAGCATTAGAGAGAGAAAAATGAAAACAGGGTTTGTTCTCAAGGAGTTTGCACTATAATGCATACATACAAAAAATAAATAAATAAATAAAGTATATATAAGATAACACACCAAGAGATACAATGTCTCTTCAGAGAAGGCAAGAATAGCTTGCAGAAAAAACCCAGAAGGCTTTCCCCCACAAAAAGCAATACTTATACTGAGTCTAGGACAAGGGATTGTTAAGAGATGGCGATGAGGAAGATGAGGGGGAAGGAGGATGAAGAGATTACCAATGCAAAAGCACAAAGAAAGTGAACTTCCAAGTGAGCAACAGAAAACCAGTACTGCAGACCTGTCGAGTGTACAAGGGGGAGGTATTTGAAAAAAGAGACTAGAATTAGTAAGGGGTGAAATTTTAAATGCCTAAATGCCATCTGAGGGGGTTACACATTCAGACCTACAATTAGGAAAATCTCTTTGGCAGCTGTCGGGAGGATAGACTGGAGCAAGAAGAAATCTGAAGCAGGAAGACAACCTCAGAAGATTATTACAATATTCCAGATGAAAGGCGATGAAAGGTTCAACTACGGTGGTGGCTGTGTGGGGAAAGAAACAAATGTATTTGAGAGATATCATGGAGATAACTGGCAAGGTTTGACAACTTACTGGAAGACTGGAATGAATGAGGAGTGACACCAAAATGGCAAACCAGGTGACTAAAAAGATGGTGGTGCTTCTGAAAGAAATAGGAAAGGTCAAAACAAGGGTGGGTTTGGGAGAAAAGGTGAGTTATATTCTGACTATGATGAATCTGAGATGGCAGTTTATGATCTGAGAAACAATCATCTACATAGATGATAAATAATTCAATAATAACATCACCAAGAAAGAAAATGTAAAGAGAAAAGAAAAGATGGCTTACAACAGAATCTTGGAGGACACTCACAGTTAGTGTGCCTTACACAGATGAAGAATCAACAAAGAAAACCAGTTCTTGGAAAAAGGAGCAGAGGTAAAAGAAAGCAAGAAATAAGAATCTCATGAAAACCTGGAGAAGAGAGTATCCACAAAGGAAAGATGGTAAATAATGTCAAATGCTGCAGAGATCAAGAATAAAGACTGAAAAAAGGCTGGCAATTAAGAGATCACTGATAACTTAAGAGAGAGATAGCAGTTTCAACTAAATGATGAGATCAGAAATTAGATTTCACATCCTTTAGAAGTCTTCTAAATCAGAACAATAGAAAGGTTTAGCCGAAAGGGAGGGAGAAAAGAAGGAGGACAATAGCTTGAAGGGATAATAGGATCTAGTGTGGGTTTTTAAAGGATAGGGGTAGAGGGAAATTAATATGTTTGTAGGTACAGAAACTGAAGGTTAGAAAGAAGAGATACAGTGGTGATACTGTGCTAAAAAAGATGGGAATGAGTAGCATCAAGGAAACGTGGAGGAGTTGGCTTTTGCTAGGAAAAAGCTTATTTCTTCATCAGACTTGTGTGAAGGAAATAATACACCGAAGAAGTAAAATGTAGAGAAAGGGAGAAGAATCTCTCAACAAATAGCTTCATTTTTTCAGTGAAATAGGTAGTGAGGATCTCAGCTGAGAATGTGGAGAGAAGAATGAAAAGAGGTTTGAAACAGCAGTCGTAGTGAGTAGGATAAAGAATAGACTAAGAAATGGAAGGACTGCCTTGCTGCAGTGAAGCCCGCTTGAGTTTAGATACCAGACCTGTAGTGGACCCAAGCAACACAGTTTCATGACTTACCCTACCTCCAATGCAACAGCAAAGGAAGATTTGCAGTTTGTTAAACTGGATGTCTACAACGATAGTGGTGCTCTTAACAGAAAAAGGTTAGAAGGGGGTGTGTATTTAGATAGAAAAATAATGAGTTCCATTATGGAATATATCTTCTATATTGCATTCTCTACCACTTAGAAAAGTACGAATGTTCAATAGTAATTAATGAACTAGCAGACTAATATTTAACTATCTTGGGCAATTATCATAAAAAACATTATTAGGGCACTGGAGCAAAGGAAAAAAGCTAGTGTTTACATGGCAACTTTAAACTCCATTTGGCAATCATAGCTCAGACTTGATTTTTAACAAAGACATTTTCCAAAGTTAGGTTAAAACCCCAGGTCAAATGCAAAAACAATTTGAAAATGCAGACTAACCTACAAATTATGTGTTAAGAAAACTTCCCAAAGATTGAATGAGCACATCTTTGGCAAAGGCCGCTGTAAAACAATGAACAAGAGAGGGCTGGATGCTGGCACAGCATTTCACTTTGGCAGTTCACTGAAGCTATGTCTACAATGTCTCTCCAGTCAAGCTCAATCTCCCCCATTCATCTCTCTCTGTAAAGTGAGACGTCTCAGTTTTGACTGTGTAAAGGAAAGCTGGCTCTGAGTTAAGGAGAGGAGAAAAAAAATAAAAAACAATGCACCAAGAAACTGGAGAGAAAAAATAAAGCTACAGACATCACTAAAATGGAATCTAACTTTAAAAAAAAAAAAAAAAAACTATTTGAAAGAATCTTAAGGGAAAAAGAAACCTGGTTTTTACAAAATATGTTGAAAATAGTATTACATTCATTTCAGACTGCAAGAATCTCAAAAAATAATCAAGTTTATAAACACCATATATTTCCATAAAATGATTCTTTTTGTAGGAAAAGTCAGTTGTACAAACACAACAGAAATTATAACTTAAAACAAATTCAATCTATCTAGGCTTAAGGGTTACAGTTCCATTTCTTGAAAATGTATTAGTTATCATGTTTTAAATCTACAACACTGTAAATAAGACAGGAAATAAAGGTAGTAACCATACAGGAGTCTATCATTGGCAATAGCTTAAAAAAATAAAAAAGTCAAACCTTCATTAAAATAACATGTCTGTTAGGACCTACATACTTCCCTACTTTGGAAAATTTATTTCCCTGAGCTATAAGAATTATTTCCAAGGATTATTTCAGAACAGTTTGTTTTCTAACCCGACAAGAATATTTGTTTCTACACCGATGCCTCTTCAAGGGCTCAATACTGTAATGAAGCAAAACTGTAATCAGTAGGTAAAGAGCTGATTTTGCAGTCAAATTCTAGCAAAGCTGAATATCTGGGTAAAAGATTAATATGTGTCAAAACAAAAGCTATAACAGTGGTGCAGTATTAAAGGTTAGTTTAAGTACCAATAATGCTCTCCTACTTCAGTGATAACTACAAACATGAGCATTGTACATTTTCATTTGGGTTTTTTAAAAAGGATTCTTTGTTCCAAGTTAATGTCATGGCTAAATCTTTCTTTTCTTTTTTTTAATTTGAAACTTTTTCATGCCTTCCACTACAGGACAAAAAAGGAAATTATAATTTTCGTCTTAGTATTTTCTTTCTTCAAGGTAAATGGCACTGCTGGGGTACTACAGGGATTTTATGTAAGTAACAAGAAGTCACACAGACCCTACTCTCAAGGACTTTTTTAAAATCAAGAATTAAGAAAAAGAAACAGGGTAGTGATTTGAACTAAAGACACATGAAAGAATAAAGTAAACTGAAAGCTACAACTATCTGCTAGCTAGTTATGACATGAAATCACCCCCCTGAAAAGATAAAAGATTCATATTTGGAAACATGAAAGACTATAGGAAAGGCATGAAGAAAAACATATAATTTGTTTAGCAATACTACCTTGAAGATATCAGTTACCAAAGAACACAACCAATTTTCCAATATAAAATATAGGTAGTCCTGAGTGATGAAATATGAAGAGATAATTTGTTCTGTTCTAAAGAAATAAAACACTATTTTTCAGCAGTGCTAAATTAAGCTTAAAACAAACTGGATAATTCCTACCCAATCAGCATTATCATGAGAACAGCACATTTCCCTTTATAATATCCTTTCTTAGCAATGTCTCCAGAAACAATATCTATACAAACTCTGTTTTATGATAAACTGGTAAGCTCCTACGCTAAAAGAATAGGGTGGTAGACTTGAACTGAAGATCAAGAGATCCATATCCTCAGGGATGGAAGCCTTTAGGGTTATATACCAAGACTCTCCTTGGACAATCCTATTAATCCTATTAAGTGCTTTTCACAATGACTCAAATGAAGGGTTTGTTCAACCTGCCTACACAAAGCTAAAAAGTATAAATAATAACTAATATACTGGATATCAGAATCAGTTTTCAAAAAGAGCTCAGCATGCTAAAATGAGATAATCTAAATAAGTTCAACTTAAAAACAATAAGCATAAAGTCCTCCTGGACACCCATACATTCATCCACACCCACATACCCTTGGATATTTGACCTGTGTCCTTAAGAACTGTACCTTTTTAGATAATTTACAAACTGCTTTTATGCCCTCTAGTTCTATTATCCCCCAGACTTCCAGTTTTGTAATTTAAGCCTCCTCAGAATTAGTTTACCTTCCTTCAAAGCAGGATGAAAAGATTGAATTTCAGTAAATCAAGAAAATTCTTCATTTAAAAGGACAAATTCAAAACAACTTGCCATGCCCAGCCCTTGAATGGACTAAAAACCTCGGTGTAGTCAATAATCAACATTACTAAACTGCCCGGGGAATGGGGGATGGGGCAGTCTACTGAAAGGGAGATCCCTCTCAGACCTAATGGAGGTTCATGTAGAAAAAAGATGGAAAAAAGAACTACTGAGGATTGAATGACTTTTTGGAAATGTCAGTGTAACCAAACAAATGATATTCAGCTCTATAACTGTAAAGGAATAAAACCTAAGGGTAGACATAAAAGATCCCAATAGCGAGAAGACAAACCAGGTTTGATCTTTGGAAAGCTAGATTTTTTGCATAATCGTGCTGATGGTACTGTTGTCTTTTAATATTGCTTTTGAGAAACCTAACAGAATTACACTATGTAGTGATTTCTTTGATCCAAACTATTTAAGAAGCCTCTTAAAAGAACAATGACCCTGGAGCCCAGAGGCTCTTCTGGAATTGAACATTTTGATAAAGATGTTTAATCAACTGCAATTCATTTAATTTTCTGATGACTGGGGTGCTGAATCAGTTTAAATAGTTTCCACTCTTCTGCAAGATTTGTGAAGTCTAACTATCTCTCCCTGGTCCCTGTGGAAGACAGAGGCAAGCCCCAGGGCCCAAATCCTAGGTATACTTCCCAAATGGCTCTTCCTTGCCCATGGCAAACAAGACACATGGACTGGCCTAAAGGAAGAAATACCTCTGTTGCTTTTGGATGCTGTTTTGTGATATTCCCTGAGCACAGGTGAGCAATCCTAAAGTGGAAGTTCCACTTGCATTGGAGAGGATGACCAGAGAAGAAAGGAGACACTGCCACCAGCATGATTAGTCAGGACATTTTTCTCCTATGGTGCTCATCAGATGAGATAGGCCAAGCCAGGAAAATCCAAGCCCCTGGTTTGAAGTTCTCAGCCCCAGCAAAAGAGTAGTCAAACTCCAGCAGCAGCAGCACCTACAGTGTCTTCTGGGGAGCACAGGAAGGCAGTGGCAACCGAGGCCCACAGTAGTTCTCTGCAGAGGGAGCCAGAGTCATCCCCCAGCAATGGCAATGGACTAGTAACTCAAGCCTACAGTAAGAAGCTGCCCTAGCACAGGGTCAGAGCTCAGGCTTTATAGTGGAAGCTGTCCTTCTTTGGAAGAGGAGAACAGCTGCTCAGCCAGGCAGCAGTGGTGGGAAGTGGGAAGCGGGAAGCTGGCAGAGATGTGCATCCCAACAGCCAGTGGAGCAGCTCCTAGGGGCAATGTCAACCCAGGCTCAGAAGTGGCCTGGTTCCTCCATATTGTTGCCAAAACAGCACAGCATACACAGTGTGACAATGGTCTCACAGCTCTTACCCAGGAAGAGCTTAGAGTTTGCAATGTACCCAAAAAGGGCCACCCACTCCCTGCTTTTGTAAGCTCCCAACTAAAAAATTTTTTTGATATTTTAAAACAAAATTTTATTTTAAAATATAAAAACTCAACTTCTGCCAAAAAAAAAAGACAGTTGTTTGCTAACCACCTCCGCCCCCCCCCCCCATAATTCCCCTTTGGCCCCCACCCCCACCCTCACCCTGGGGCTTACAAAAACAAAAGTGGCATTATTGGGAGGGCAATTAGGGAGAGGTGAAAATATTTAACCAACCTCCACAAAATAAGGGGAATGTTCTTCAGAGGCTTTTCATTGGACGAATATTTTTTTATCTCCCCCCACCCATGGGGGCTGCAAAGGAGGAAAAGGTCGCAATAACTATGGGTCCTATTATCCCATCTGTCTTTCATAACTAAACTCCTGGAAAAGGCTCTCTGCAATGGGTTCTCATACTGTCCCTCCTCCTTCCTCTTTTTAACCCCTTTAAACTGTTTGGGGCTCAGGAGTCACTCCAAATAATGTACAGAAAGAATTTATTAGAATCTCAAGAAGCAGACCATCCTGGCCCGAAAGGACAACAAAGATACCTACAGGAGGAGAGTCATTCACTTGAAGATGCTTACAACTTTTATACATTTCAGACAAAGAACCCCCCAAATCCCACCTTCTATAGGTTGTGATTGGTTACATAAACCTTTATCTCCCTATTTGGTCAGTGGAATGCAGTGGAAAAGGTGATATACAGCTTCGGCCACTTAATTCCTTCTTTGGGCAATGGAATGCAGTCCAGGTCTCATCTAAAATCACATGACTGGGGTCTATAGGCCTGATCTACTTTAGTTAATAGTCTCTGATCAAGATGTGCTTAATCTGTAAATTCTTCACCTTTCCACACAAAACCAATCTCATCATTCCAATAAAACTACTCCAAAGTTCCTAATGATCTTTGAGTTGCCAAGTCCAGTGGCCTTTTCTCTATCCTCATTTTCCTTGAATTCTCTGAAGCTTTTCATCATTTCAAACACTCTCTCCTTGACAATTCTTTTCTTTCTAGATTTTCTAGGTTCAATCACTCTCTCCTGGTTGTCCTCCTATTTATCTCATGATAGGTAGGAGGAAAACCTCTGTCCCCTTTGCTGGATCCTCTTCCAAATCACAACCTCTAACCATAGGTTTCCCATGCAATTATCTATTCTGATGTTCCTCTAGAGTACTTCATTTGAGGATGTCATTAGCTCCCATAATTTAATTACTATGCTGATAACTTTCAAGTTTACTTATCCTGCTCCAATCTTTCTGCCGACTTCCAGTATCCAACTGCCGTTCATATATCTAGAACAGGATGTCCAATAGATATTCTTTTTTTTCCTAGTAAATTTATTCATTTATAATAAACATTGTTTAAAAATCATATTGGGAGAGAAAAACCAGAGCAAAAGGGAAAAACTTTGGGAGAAGTTTTTTAAAAAAGAAACAGAAAAAAGAACATGGCATGTAATGATTTACATTCAGTCTCTAGTTTTGTTTTTTTGTTTTTTTTCTGGATGCAAATGGCATTTTCCATCCAAAGTCTATTGGGATTGCTTTGGATCACTGTACCATTGAGAAGAACCAAGTCTTTCATAGTTGATCATCACACATTCTTACTATTATTGTATACAATATATTCCTGGTTTTCTTGTTTCACTCAACATCAATTCATGTAAGTCTTTCCAGGCCTTTGTAAAATCAGCTTGCTTGTCATTTTTTATAGAACAATAATAATTCAACATTTTCATATGCCACTACTTGTTCAACCCTTCTACTCATTTTGCAATTCTTTGCTACAACATTTTTGGTACATGTGAGTAAGTCCTTTTCCCTCCTTTATGATTTCCTTGAGATGTAGATTCAGCAATAATACTGCTGGTGCAAAAGGTATACACAGTTTTACAATCCTTTGGGCATAGTTCCAAAGTGAATGGTTGGAACATTTCACAATTCCAATGTATTAATATTCTAATTTTCCTATATCCCCTCCAATATTTATCATTATCTTTTCCTGTCATTTTAGACAATGTGAGAGGTGTGTGGTAGTACTTCACAGTTGTTTTAGTTTGTATTTCTCTAATCAATAGTGATTTAGAATATTTTTTTCATATAACTATAGATGACTTTAAATTTCATCATTTGAAAATTATCTGCTCATATTTTTTGACCATTTGTCATTTGGTATTCTCATATTCTGTACTGTATTCTCACAAATTTCACACAGTTCTTTATTCCTATAGATATCTTAAACTCAAAATATCCAAGACAGGACTCATTAGCTTTCTCCCAAGCCTTCCAAGCGTCCCCTTCTTGCTCTCCCTATTACTATATAATACCATGCTCCCAATTCCCCAGGCTCAGAACCTAGGATTCACCCTAGACACCCCAGTCTCTCTAACCATCCATACCTAATATGTTGCCAAGACTTATTGATTTCACTTTCACATCTCTCAAATAAACCCCTTTATCTTCTGTGACATTGCCAGTAATCTAATCCCCCATCTCCTAACACCTGGATTATTGCAATAGCTTACTAGTAGGTCCAATACCATTGATATTTAAAATTTGGGGGGTTTTTGGCATTTAAAATCCTTCATCACCTAGTCCCTCCTACATTTCTAGCCCTCTTATATTGTACTCCTTGTTGTTTAGTCTGGTTTGGTCATGTCTTGCCTTCATTTCTGTTTAGTTTTTCCTCTTCCTCCTTTAATACTGCTTTTTTTTCAGACGCCTTCCATACTTGAAGAGTTGACCATTATCAGCCCTAAAGTCATTTAAATCATAAAAAGTCCTCTAGAACAATAATGTCAAACATGCTGCCAAAAACACTCCAGAATGCTACTGAACCAGATTAAAACAGAATTGGGAAATATTTAACAAAATTAATAAAAAACACAGCAGAACATAAATGTCACTATATGATTTTTTAAGTTAACAGAGATCTATATATCTTCATTTCCCATACATACATTTAGAAACCTCCTTTTATATAAAGTTTGACACCCTTCTCTAAAAACCTTAAGGCCTTTACAATAAAGTGGAAGAATATGATAGAAACAATATCATTATCTCTGCCTCCCTCCCATAGAAGGTATGTTACATTTTCCTCGGAAAATATTAAAACTATCCTCAAGACTTAAATTGGCTCAGGCGATTAAAAATTCAAGCTGCTAATGTCACTTTCTCTTTGCCTAAATACAAAATAGCCATGAGGTGCTCCAGGCCCTCTCTCTGATGGTTGGCTGGTGGGAAATAACGAACTCAGGAAAAGGAAAGTCATTCAGTTGAATTAGTTGGAAGTATCATCAATGCCTGTCTTCATCAAATATCCTTCTCCTCCTACATCTAAATTAATCCCTTTTTGTTAACTCCTGAATGAGTAAGCTGTCCATCAATGAAGATATAAGTAAAGGCTTATTACTAGACGTTCTGAATTTCCTCCCTGACCACCAAGAACCCTAATCTCATCATTTTGATTCTCTGACTGGGAATCCCAAAATCTAGATCTCATCATTTTGGTTCTCTGGCCAGGAACCCCAAAATCTAGACCTCATCATTCTGGTTCTCTGACCAGGAACCCCCAAATCTAGACCTCATTAATTTGACTTCTGAATTCTTTGCGTAATATAAATTCTCTCTGGGCAGGAAGCCATTTTCATTTTATTCTTTACTTTGTCTTCCTCTGAAGATGAACTTCCCTATTTCCAAAGTATGTTTCTATGGTAGAAGTCTTTCTTCTTTGCCCATTCATTTTTCTTAAATAATAAGTATTAGTGCAAGCACCTCTAATCTTGGGGGATGGAGGCTTCCCTCTGGCTTTACTTCAGCTTTCCCCTCTGACCAAGAGTCTCAATCCAAGAGCTCTACCTAAAGCCAGCAGGCCTCTGCACTTAGAAATGATGGCAGCAGGCCTCTGAACTTACAACTGATTGTTCCTTCTCACCAGCTCTGCAGCACAGCTGGATCTGGCATTCCTAATTAGCCAAGGTTCCCTCTCGCTGCCCAGCATCAGATCCTGGACCCCTCAAACAGTCCTGGAGGTGAAAGTTTCTGTGGTTCCTGTGGAGTTTCCAGCCACACCTTGGTAGCCTCAGGGCTCTCCACTCTGTGTTTCTATGGAGATAGATAGGAGGTATCTGTACTTCACCCCAATTAATCCCCAGCTCCAATAGTATCAGAAGGATCCTGATTCTGCTCCAAGTCTTCTAGATTTTTCATCAGTCTACATTTGCCCTGAGGTGCAAATTTGTTCTATTTGTGGAGGAAATGTGGAGAGCTTGAAATTTACCACCTACTCGGCCATCTTCCCAGAATCCTCCCCCAAGTATTAGCATTATACCAGTTTTACTGTATGGCTGAGACAGGGAAGGGAAAACAAGTCTTTGAAGAAATGACTGTCACAGAATATCAGAGGTCAAGGGAAAAGTAAATGGTGAATAAGATCCAATGTGACATATAACTGAATGAGGAACTTCAAAGAATAGGAGTAAAAGATGTCATCAGGGAAATTTAGATGAGCTAATTACATGTGGATAAATGCCTGAGCCTTGCATTAGTGTCTACTTGTACAATATCAGAACTTAAAGAAGGCTTCTAGCATATGGGGGAGACTATCTGTGGGAAACTTATGAGAAGACATGAACAAGCCACATCATTCACACTGATGAGATCATGAGACATGAAATGTCTGCAAATCCAACAGTAGTACCCAAGGGGGAGGGATAAATAAAGAATAGCAGAGGTGGGGATTTATATTATTATACTGTCTTTACAGCGACTTTCTTTTGGTCTATACTTTCATTTTTTGGCCCATTGTGATTTACATGGCTGAATGCTACAGATATGAAATTCTACTTCCCAAGAAAATGATCATCATCATTATCTTCATCATCATCAGTTAAGTGGCAAAAGTAAAACTCAAACTCAGTTTTCCTGACTCCAATTATAACAATTTAGCATAGTAATATTACTGAATAGTGATATCATATTTACATAATTCATTTAGTATAGTAATACCATATTTATTTGTAAGAACCCATGGGACACCCCAAAAAACAAAAGAAAAGGCCTATGGGTAATCAAAAGAAATTCCACAAAATACAGGTACTTTATTCATAGGAGAGTACTTCTGGACTTTTCCCTCAGCACTTATTTTTAGTCAACTTCCCAGTCCACCCAAAGACCAAAATCAGCATATTCTTTTCTTTTGAGGATAGGAAAAGGTTATTAGAGTGAGACACACTAATTAGCAAAGTTAAAACTGATAATGGAAGAAAACAGAAAAGTACTCAAAATCATGAGTCCAAGACCATTTACTTTAGAGATCCAACAAATATTTAGGGCAACATAGCTGATAACTGACATTCATAAAGATTGTGTGCTATCAGATAAAGTAAAATAATATTCAGCACAATCTGTTAAGGCAAGAAAGTAAAAAAGTAAAATATATTTTAGAAGACTTTTCCATATCACATATTTAAACTTAAAAAAAAAAAAATTCTAAAAAACAGTAAGCTACAGTTTGCCAGAAGATCTGCTTAAGTGGCACTCACACACACACCTCATGTCTCAATGATGCCAGAAAATTTTAAGTATTTTTCTCAAACTTAATGGCCATTATAGATATTAACTTTAGAAATGTACCACAAACATTAAAGTGAACAATTAAGTTTTAATTTGATTATAATTGCTTTTAATTTCATTGTTATACACAGTTTTAAATCTTCAAAAGGAAAGAAAAAGTTTTCAAAATATCTTCCCCTACCACTTTGAAGGAGCCTTCCACTACATTTAATCCCTTGCTTGGAATTATCTGTTCACTTGAGAACTAGAGTAC
The DNA here is from genome assembly GCF_902635505.1 of Sarcophilus harrisii. Lineage (NCBI taxonomy): Eukaryota > Metazoa > Chordata > Mammalia > Dasyuromorphia > Dasyuridae > Sarcophilus > Sarcophilus harrisii. The sequence continues at coordinate 494,841,859 of NC_045428.1, forward strand.
TTTAAAGGTCGGTTAAAACCTAATTCCTGACCCAGGTGCTAAAAATATTTTCCAGCTGCAGTTAAATATCACTGAATATTTAAAGAACACTGTAAAATATCAAGCCCTATAAACATTACTTATTCCCCTCCCTCTCCAAATCTATGCACATATATATTTCAACTATTAAGATATGCCTTGGTTTCCCAAAGCAGTTTTCCAGTCCATCCTATATACAACTTCCAAAGTAATTTTCCTTACTCAGAGATCTTACCATGTCCTTGTCCTACTCAAACTCTATTAAGTCCCTACTGCTGTTAGAATAAACCATAAACTCTTGTTTACTTTTTTAAATCCTTCATAATCTGACCCCAAACTTAATTTCCAGTGTCATGGGATGTTACTCCTCACATACCCATTCTATCCCCCCATCCCCAGTTCCCTTCCTTTCTGCTCCTCACACTCCAGGTACTGTGCCCCTTCTACTCTCCCTCATTTATCATCTCAGCAGTGTGCTCCCTTCCTCATCTATACATCACAGGATTCCTCTTTTCCAATGCCCCAACTATTCTCTATTTATATCTAAATGCTTATATATGTACTTGTTTACTCCCATTAAAATACAGAATCAAGAAGAGGAAATGTTTCATACTCTTTGTGAAAGCCCTTTTAAAAAATGCTGATTGATTAAAGAAACAATTTTAAAGTATTCTGATTGTGCTTTGCAAAGTGTTGAAACCCAAGCTATGTCCAGGAGTGATAAGATGACTTCTCTTAAAGCAAAGATATTTTAAATCAAAATCAACTCCGGCCAGTAATTTTGGTCCATTAAAAAGGGCCAGAAACAAGGCATTGACCAACAACTAACACCATATACCAAGATAAGATCGAAATGGGTCACAATTTAGACATTAATAGTGATAGTATATGGGGCAACTAATTGGTGCAATGGATAGAGGCACCTCCCCTGAAATCAGGAGAACCTGAGTTCAAATCTAACCTCAAACACTTAACACTTCCTGGCTGTATGACCCTGGGCAAATTTCCTTAACCCCAATTTCCTCAGGGAAAAAAAAAAGTAATAGTATAAGCAAATCAGAATAACAAAGAATAGTCTACCTCTCAGATCTATGGAGAAGGAATGGCCAAAGATAAACTAAAGAACATTATGAAATATAAAATGGGTAATTTTTGATTATATTAAGTTAAAAAGTTTTGTACAAACAAAACCAATGCAGGCAAGATTAGAAGGAAAGCAGAACACTGAGGGGAAAGTTTACATCCAAGGATTCTGATAAAAGCCTCATTACTAAAATATAAAGAGAACTGACTCAAATTTACAAGCTATCCTGCAACTGATAAATGATCAAAGAATAAGAACAATTTTCAGATGAAAAAATTAAAACCATTTCTAGTCATATGAAAAAATGCTCTCAATCACTATTGATTGAAATGCAAATTAAGACAATTCTGAGGTTGCTTCTTATGATCAGAATGTTCTCTCCAACTTTCATCTATTGGGTTTCTATCTATCTAATAAAGCGTAATTTTGTCCAGGAAATATTCCCTCATATCCCAGGTAATAATCTCCCTCAGAATCCTTACATACCTCTCAGATTGGCTAAGATGTTAAGAAAAGATAATGCCAAAGGTTGGAGGGGATGTGGGAAAATTGGGACACTGATACATTATTGGTGGAACTATGAACAGATCCAGCCACTCTTTAGAGCAATATGGAACTATGCCCAAAGGGCTATTGACTGGCCGTACCTTTTGGCCCAGCAGTGTTTTTACTGGGCTTATAATCCCAAAGAGATATTAAAGTAGAAAAAGGGACCCCACATGTGCAAAAATGTTTGTGGCAGCCCTTTTTGTAGTGGAGAAAATGGAAACTGAGTGGATGTCCCTCAGCAGTATAAGAATGGCTGAATAAGTCATGGGAAATGAATGTTATGGAATATTGATTGCTCAGTTCTGATGGACATGGCTCTTTTCAATAGGAAAGTGAGGCCAGTTCCAATGATCTTGTGATGGAGAGAGCTATCTACATCCAGAGAGAGAACTGTGGGGACAGAGTATGGATCACAACATAATATTTTCACCTTTTTTTGTGATTACCTTGCTTGTTTTTTTGTTTTTTCTCATTTTTTTTTCTTTTTTATTTGATTTACAGTAAGATAATTGTAAAAATATGTGTTTAATGCATATTGGATTGCTTGCCATCTAGGGGAGGGAGTGGGGAGAAGGGAGAGAAAAAAAAGTTGGAACACAAGATTTTGCAAGAGTGAATGTTGAAAACTATCTTTACATATATTTTGAAATTATAAAAAGCTATTTTTTTTAAAAAGGGGGGACAGGGGGGGGTTTACCAACTCCCCAAGCTAAATAATGACTAAAGATTCTCAGAACTTTAGAAATATTCATGAAGGTAATATGAGCTTAGGATTCAGATTTTGGCAATCAATTTTTTTTTTTTTTAAATAACTTTTTATTGACAGAACCCATGCCAGGGTAATTTTTTACACATTATCCCTTGTACTCACTTCTGTTCCGATTTTTCCCCTTCCTTCCTCCACCCCCTCCCCCAGATGGCAAGCAGTCCTATACATGTTAAATAGGTTACAGTAGATCTTAGATACAATATATGTGTGCAGAACTGAACAGTTCTCTTGTTGCTCAGGGAGAAATGGATTTAGAAGGTATAAATAACCGGGAGGAAAACAAAAATGCAAGCAGTTTACATTCATTTCCTAGTGTTCTTTCTTTGAGTGTAGCTGCTTCTGTCCATCCTTGATCAATTGAAAATGAGTTAGATCTTCTCTTTGTTGAAGAAATCCACTTCCATCAGAATACATCCTCATACAGTATCGTTGTTGAAGTATGTAATGATCTCCTGGTTCTGCTCATTTCATTCAGCATCAGTTCATGTAAGTCTCTCCAAGCCTCTCTGAAATCATCCTGCTGGTCGTTTCTTACAGAACAATAATATTCCATAACATTCATATACCACAATTTACCCAACCATTCTCCAATTGATGGGCATCCACTCAGTTTCCCCCTTCTAGCCACTACAAACAGGTCTGCCACAAACATTCATGCACATACAGGTCCCTTTCCCTTCTTTAGTATCTCTTTGGGGTATAAGCCCAGTAGAAACCCTGCTGGATCAAAGGGTATGCACAGTTTGATAATTTTTTGGGCATAATTCCAAACTGCTCTCCAGAATGGCTGGATATGTTCACAATTCCACCAACAATGTATCAGTGTCCCTGTTTTCCCACATCCCCTCCAACATTCCGCATTATCTTTCCCTGTCATTCTAGCCAATCTGACAGGTGTGTAGTGGTATCTCAGAGTTGTCTTAATTTGCATTTCTCTGATCAATAGTGATTTGGAGCACTCTTTCATATGAGTGGTAATAGTTTCAATTTCATCATCTGAAAATTGTCTGTTCATATCCTTTGACCATCTATCAATTGGAGAATGGCTTGATTTCTTCTAAATTAGAGTCAATTCTCTATATATTTTGGAAATGAGACCTTTATCAGAACCTTTGACTGTAAAAATGTTTTCCCAATTTATTGTTTCCCTTCTAATCTTGTCTGCATTAGTTTTGTTTGTACAAAAACTTTTCAGTTTGATATAGTCGAAATTTTCTATTTTGTGATCAGTAATAATCTCTAGTTCTTCTTTGGTCATAAATTCCTTCCTCTTCCACAGGTCTGAGAGGTAAACTATCGTATGCTCTTCCAGTTTATTTATAATCTCATTCTTTATGCCTAGGTCATGAACCCATTTTGACCTTATCTTGGTGTACAGTGTTGTTAAGTGTGGGTCAATGCCTAGTTTCTGCCATACTAATTTCCAATTTTCCCAGCAATCAAAATATTTCTTAAGCAACTCTTTCTTTGGAAACAGCATTTCCAAAAATAATACAAAGAGTTTTGAAAAATAAAATGACTTTTGCCCCCAGCCCTCCACAACCTGACACTTCTCAAACAGCAAAGTGCCATTGTGATACAGTAGAAAGGCAACTGACTCTAGAATCAAGAGAGTCAGGATTTGACTCCTGCCTGGGATGGTGTTTAATACTTTTGTAACCTTAGACAGGAAGCAAGGCATTAAAATGTCCTGGGTCTCAGTAATTTGCCTATCTGTGAAATGCAGGTTTGGACAGTAAGGCCACAGAGGTTGCTTCCAGATCTAAGTCTCCTATAGAACCTCTATATCCTCTCCTATTATTCTCTTCCATACACTATAGCAGTCCAATGTGGGAAATGCTATTCAAATAGTTAGACAGTAAACTGTCTGAAAAAGACCTAGCTCAATGATTCTCAATGTTATCCATCCTGCTGTCCTTAGCATTGCCATAATTTTTTCACACCTGAAATACCTAACAATTCTACTTATTAAATATTTAAGATGAAATTTTAAAACATCCCATGGTGGCCCTGAGTTACTTGTAACCCCATGTGACACCACAGGACATACTTTGAGAATTTCAGACCCAGTGGTTTTAGTGGATGGCCACCAAAAGCAATCATCCCCGGACTGCATCAAGAATAGGAGAGGCTAATATGAAAAGATGCTCCAAGTCATTATTAATCAGAGAAATGCAAATTAAGACAACTCTGAGATACCACTAGACACCTGTCAGATTGGCTAAGATGACAGGAAAAAATAATGACGAATTTTGGAGGGAATGTGAGAAAACCGGGGTACTGATACATTGTTGGTGGAATTGTGAATACATCCAACTATTCTAGAGAGCAATTTGGAACTATGCTCAAAAAGTTATCAAACTGTGCATACCCTTTGATCCAGCAGTGTTACTACTGGGCTTATATCCCAAAGAGATCTTAAAGAAGGGAAAGGGACCTGTATGTGCAAGGATGTTTGTGGCAGCCCTTTTTGTAGTGTCCAGAAACTGGAAGCTGAGTAGATGCCCATCAATTGGAGAATGGCTGAATAAATTGTGGTATATGAATATTATGGAATACTATTGTTCTGTAAGAAATGACTAGCAGGAAGATTTCAGAGAGGCCTGGAGAGAATTACATAAACTGATGCTGAATGAAATGAGCAGAACCAGATCATTATATACTTTAACAAAAATACCATATGATGATCAATTCTGATGGACCCTCTTCAACAATGAGATGAAGCAAATCAGTTCCAATAGAGCAGTTATGTCCTGGCTTTGAGGACAACATTTCATACAATGTGACACAGTTGTATCTCTAGAAAAACATCAAGTAAAAAAAAAGGTATTTACTAAACAATATGTGCCAGGCACTGGGCTAAGCACAAGGGATATAAAGACAGGCAAAAAACGGTCTTCACAGAGCTCACATTCTAACATGGGAGACAATGTGAACCAGCTACACCTAGTGAAAGAACCGTGGGAAATGAGTATGAACAAAGAATTCCCAATCCCTCTATTTTTGTCCACCTGCATTTTTGATTTCCTTCATAGGTTAATTGTAGCATTTTCCACATTGGAGTTGATATGTTGGCTTCTAATGACTACAAATGAGCTAAGGATGATTGAAAACATTTTGGTTGCAAAGAAAACATTACCAGTTTTTTTATTGTTTGAGGAGAAAAAAATTTAAAATTGTTTTTATGGGAACGATTTTAAGATCTTTGAGGAGTACCTTATATATACACACAAATACATATATAATATAAAATATATATTTAATACATATTATATAATATAGATAAATACATAATGTATAAATGTTTTATATACATATATAATATTTGTGTTGTATACTCAAATGAAACTGACTTTTTAAAGTAGATAGCATAAGACATTTATTCCTGTTGAATTTCTTTTTATTAGATTCAGCCCAATGCTTTTACACTAGACAAATCTTATTGGAACTTGGTTCATATTCAATATGTAACACTTATTGGCTATATGACCACGAATAAGTCAGTTAACCTCTTTGACTTTGTAAGACAGCTACTACTGGGTTGGTAACTTATGTTTTTGCTTTCTTGGAGACAGTTGCCATACTAATATAATCAAAGATCCTTGAAATACCAAGTATGCAAAAACCTGGGTGAGATATAAAGGTTGTAGCTAAGATATGATTTCTATATACTGTTTTTTAATAAAGTCTAATGGGGAACATGAACACATCCTAACTTCTGATGGAAAAGAATGAATGTATTTCATATTAGCACTGAGTTGTAAATAGAATGTGGTGTGAGGTTCTGAGGGAGAAAAGTCATTATTACTTGGGATATGAGGGAATATTTCCTGGTCAAAATTAACACTTTATTAGATAGATAGGAACCCAGTAGGTGAAAGTTGGGGAGAACATTCTGATCATAAGATGCATCATGATAAAAAATCAGAGGTAGAAAAATTCAGGGTATTTACAGGACTAGACTGCTATAGTGTATGGAAGAGAATAATAGGAGAGGATATAGTAAGTAAAGTTTAATAAAGTTTTTCTTGCCTTTGTCTTTTCTACTCCTTTTTCTACCCCTGGGGCAGCCTCACGGAATGGCAAATCTTAATCCCTTTTCCTCCCAGTGGCTCCTCGATTAGTAGAGGGCCATCAGGCACTTTCTGATTCTTCTTATCTCTCTGATAAACATGGTTATTTCCTTAAACTGAGCCTCTAACGATTTTGCCTAAAGGTCCTTCCCTGTCCTGGTTATCCTCCTGACACTCTTATCAATATCCTTCTTAAACTGAGTTCCCCAGAAGTGGACACAAGTATTCTAAAGGAGGTCTGGAGAGGGCAGATTACAAAGGAGCTAACCTCTTCTATGCCCCTCCCCCCCTTTTTTTAATAGCTTTTTATTTACAAGATATATGCATGAGTAATTTTTCAGCATTGACAATTGCAAAACCTTTTGTTCCAATTTTTCCCCTCCCTCCTTCCCCCCACCCTCTCCCCCAGATGGCAGGTTAACCAATATATGTTAAAGTATATGTTAAATACAATATATGTATACATGTCCATAGTTATTTTGTTGTACAAAAAGAATCGGAAAGAGCAACTCCAGTTTTGAAAGAGGTGGTGGGTTCCCACTTCTCACAGGTTATTAAGCAGAGGTTGAATTACTACTTGTCAAGCAATCACGTTATAATGGGGGCTCCTTTTGGGGACACGAGGGGCTGGATGGACAGTGAGGTCCCTTTGAACACAGAATTCTGTGATTCGGCATCCTGCATACACTACACTATAATACACTGCACTACACTGCACTGCCATTCTTTTCTGCTCTCCACATAGTAAACAACTATTTGTTGAAATGCACTTAATGAAAAAAAGAAAATTAAGGGAAAATTTTTCACTGAAAAAAGAGACAGGAATAGGGAATGGACATGGGATTACACTGAGATAGAGAAGTCACCATATGAGCAAACTACCATGCAAGCTGTCACTTTCTCTCCAATTTATATTTTTAGAGTTGTTTAGAATACTGAAGAGTTAACAGACTTGCTTAGTCACAAAGGCAGTAAAAATAGATCAGAGGTGGGATTTGAACCCAGAACATCCTGGCTTTGAGGATATTTCATACAATGTGACAGTTGCATCTCTAGAAAAAAAAAATCAAGTAAAGAAAAAGGTATTTACTAAACACTTAATATGTGCCAGGCACTGGGCTAAGCACAAGGCATATAAAGACAGGCAAAAAACAGTCTTCACAGAACTCACATTCTAACACGGGAGACAATGTGAAAACAATAAGTATATCCTAGGCAAATATGTATTAAACAGAATTAGAGAAAGAATTCTTGCAGAAGGTGGGATTTTAGCTGAGAGATAAAAGAAACCAGAAGGAAGAGGTAAGGAGAAAGGACATCTCAAGCAAGGGCAACAGCCCGTAAAAAGGTTTGAGCCAATAGTGAGAATGTCATGCTTGAACAACAACAAACCACTGTCACTGGATTACAGAGTATATAGCAGGGAATATGCTACAAGAAACCTAGACAAGTAGGAAGTGGTCAGTTTGGTTGTTTGCTTTTTAAAATTAAATTTCATTTTCAAACAAGAATCAGCTTTCTCTCCCTCTCATTTCCATTCCCCGATCTCCTACTCTCACTGATAAAGTAGGAAAAACAAAATCCCTGTCACAAACATATACTCAAATAAATTTTAGGACTGGTCATAGCTAAGAAAAAATGTTTCAAACTGCACCATGAGTCCATGACCTCCTCTGTCAGGAGGTAGGCCCCATGTTCTATACCAAGTCTTCAGGAAGTATGGCTAGTCACTGTTAATCAGACTTCCCAAGTTGTAGTATGTATTTTGTAGATATGTACATGTGCATATATACATGGATAGTCATATATGTTGCTTTATTTAATTGGGCAAGATCCACCTTCTCACCCTTCCATTGTCCTTACATGCTCAGAACACAAAGAAAAACAAAACCCATTACAAGCATGCATATATATAAACATATAGACATTATATATAGTCAAACAAAAGAAATTTCCATATTGGCCATGTCCAAAGAATTGTCTCACTTTGCATTCTAGATCCTTTACCTCTCTATCAGGAGGTGGACAGAGTGTCTTTCATCATTAATCCTCTGGGATCCTAGATGGATATTACACTACTAAGAGTTCAGCATAATAATATTCTGCTGCATTTATATAGAATAATTTATAAAATCAATTTGGGAGCACCCTCTCATATTCTCACTTTGTCACCTTATAAAGAACTATATTTTTGTACATTCTTAGAATTTATTTTGCTTAAAACAAATCTCTACCTTATTCTCTCTCATAATTCCTCCCTCCTTCTCCTGTTTCCCTATAGATTGTGTGTGTGTGTGTGTGTGTGTGTATTCTTTTGACCAGTTCAGATGAGAATGAGGTTAAAGCAATCATTCCCCCAAAACTCGTTCCTCATTATTTATGTAGTTTGCTACTTATGCACTCTGATTATTTAACATTTTTTATCTTCTTTTCCTTTATCCTGTTTTTCCTCTTCCCCTCTATTTTCAAACTTTTTTCTTTCTTTTTTTTTTTTTTTTTTTGTTAAGTTAAGGAGGAAGTCACTTCTTTTTGTTGTTGTTGTTCTTTTTCAAAAAATTATTCTTTGGTACAAAATACAATTAATATGATTATGCCCAGAAAGAAATGGATAAGGACATATCCCTGACATAACATAGCAGAGAATTATTAACCTTTGAGTCAGGAAAACATAGCCTCAAATTCTGCCTGTAACAGATTTTAGTCAGGTGACCATGGGTAAGTCACCTACCTGTCAATGTCTGGACAAATCTTTTGAGTACTAATTAGTAACCTTTTTTTTTTCCTTAAAACTTCTCTGAGGTAAAGGGAATTTTTACAGTGAAGAATCCATACAATGATTAAATCACCACCAAATAAAGACTGTTTCCATATGAAAAAAAAATTTGCTGCTGAGTTTTGGATATTTGGATGCTAGTAGAATGCTATACCATTTATATACGTGGTAGAATGACTTCGATGTCTTCCTTCCCCTCCCCCACCTGTGCTTTTCAGAAGATAAAGACTCAACAAAACTACTATTGGGTCTTGACTAATTGGACTCCCAGAAGAATCCTTGATGATGAAAGGGATCAGAGGGGACATATGTATCATTTCTCCAAATATGAATGTACACAATTTATCTTTAGTCTTTTATAATTATTCATTCGTATTAATCTCTTCATGTTTCCCTTTATTTCTTTGTTTTAATTTCAAAGTCTCTCCACAACTCTGGTCTTTTTTAACAAGAATGCTTGGAAATCTTTTATTTCACTTAAGATTCACTTTCCTCCAGGAGCATTAGACTCAGTTTTATTGGTTAAATAATTCTTTGCTATTTAAGCCCATATATTTTGTGCCTTCTAAAATAAGAATCACTAATGATAGCTAACATTTATATAATATCTGCCAAGTACTATGCCAAACCTGTTACATTTATTATCTCATCTGATCCTCACAACAACCTTGGAGAGTGGGCTCTACTATTATTCCCAATATTTAAATGACTTTTTCAGGGTCCCACAGCTTAGTAAGTGTCTGAAGTCAAATTCAAACTCAAATTTTCCTGACTCCAAGTGGGGCACTTAATACACTGTACCTAGCTGCCTAGAATATCATTATCCAAGTTCTCTATTCCTTTAAAGTGATTGCTGATGGATTACATGGGACCCTGACCGTGGCTCTTTAGTACTTGAATTCTTTTCTAACTGTTCACGTTAATTTTTTTTATTTTGACCAGAAAGCTCTTAGATTTTGGCTATCCTGTTCCTGAGAGTTTTTGTTTTGGAGTTTGATTAGTGGATTCTTTCAAGTTCTATTCTGTCCTCTGATTCTCTTAGGATTTCTTAAATAAGATACCTAGGATCTTTTTCTGGTCATGGTATTCAGATAGTCCAATTATTCTCTTTTTTTTCCTTTTTGATCTATTTTCCAGGTCAATTGTTTTTGCTATGAGATATCTGACATTTTTTTCTTTTTTTTTTTTTTTAAAGCTTTTTGACTTTGCTTTAACATTTTTTGATTGCTGCATGCAGTCATTGGCTTCTGCATTTAAATTTTCAGGAATTTGTTACTTTGGAACATTATTTTTGTTTAGTTTAGTTTTGGTTTTCTTAACCCTTGCTTCATCTTGTCCAGTTCAGCTTGCAACCACACTTGTGTTTTTCTCTGATGTAATGCTTGAAGATATTTTTTGAATTGTTCTCTTCTTTTCTGTTTGTTTCTTAAGCATTTCTGCCACCATAATTATCATGTTCAACTTATTTTTGTTTGTTTGCCCATTACTTTAGCCTATTTCCTGAGTCAGGACTTGATGTTAGGACTAGGCTCTATCACACTTCTGAAGAGGTCTGGGCTGGTCCTGAGAGTTGTATTATTTCAGAATCTCTGAGACAGCTAGGGACTTGCATGCTTTCAGCACTCTCAAAGTAGTGTGATCATAATCTAATTAAAGCCCCCTTGATCTGAGCTTTGCAAATTACTGACCCAGGTTTGTGTCTGTGCAAGAGTAGATTGCTGTTAGATTACCCATTCCACCGTCAGCTGAATGGCTTTGAATGCAGAATTGCAGGCTCCCTTCTGGTCTATCATTCCCACTTTGGTGGTTCTTCTGCAGGCCCAATGAGATGCTCAGATGTGAGAGCCAGATGGATTCCTGACCACACTCCTGGTGCTGGTTTCTGAGTTTCCTCCTTTCCCCAAACATAGCCCAAGGCCTCTCTCCCTAGAACACTACTCTGTCCCTCTTGTAGACAAGGCCCCTCTGAATCTGTCCGGCAGCTGGGACGGGGCTCCCGTATGGGTGTGAGACATCCTCAAGCTGGGATGCACAGCCTCTCTCTGTCATGACTGTCCCCACTGCCCACCGACTTCCCCATCTGTCTCCTTGGGCCACCTGGGGATAGCTCCCTATGATTTTGTATGGACCATTCCCCACCAGAATTCAGCCCATTAGCACATTTTCCAGACCTGCCTACACCAGTTGTGACAGCGGCTCAGCAGCTCTGCTTCCCATCACTCCACCACATGCACATCCTCCCTCCCTCCCTACCCCCCACAAGTGGTCAGGTTGTCTCCAGTTTAAAGGCCAAGCAGAAGATTTTAGATTTGAGTCTGGCGAGGACAGAACAACAAAGTTTACTGAGTGGGGGATATGTGGCCACTCTTAACTTCAGAAAGATCACTTTGGCATCGGAGTGGAACTGGAGAGAGGAGAGAGCTCGGGCAGGAAGCCTGAGCAGAAAGCTACCACCAGAGATGGTGAGAGTCTGCCAGTGGAGAAAAGAGGAATCCAGCATGACGAGGAGAATGCTGGCCTGGGTGAATGAGAAGAACATGTCCTGGATGGGAAGAGGGAAGGGGGAAGATAAGGAGTTGTTTTGGACACGCTAACTTTAAGATGACTATAGGAAAAAGAATGAAGAAATAAGATAAGTAACAATGAAGGTAAAAATCACGGTTTCCAATGCTAACAGTTCACATTTGTATAACACTTTACATTTTATGAAATTTTTTCTTTATAAGAACCCTCCAAGGTAGATAGTACAAGCATTTTACCTATTTTATAGGTAAGACTGAGGCTCTGAATGACTGTGTTCCTTTCCCATGGCTATAGGAATAGCAAAAGCAGCATTCAAACCAACTCTCTTGCCATTATGCCAGGCTGCCATTAATAAAGAAAAAAAAAACCTCTCATAAGCATTTTTTTGGTATTTTTTCCCAGATTTCCAAAGGAAGCCTTAATAATATTCAAAACCAAAATCCTAGTCCAAAAAATCATGAAGCAAAGAAGATTATCTTATGATAATATAATGAGGAGGGCTAAAGTCCCTACTAATTTTAGCCTTATAGTATGGTTTCTCTTGTTTAGGAATCTGAAGATGTTATTTGGGAAGATCACTCAAGTTCTTTTTCCTAAAGAGGCAAAACTCTTGAAGGAAAAAAAAGTCTTAAAATTGTAAGATACCAATCACTGTAAGAAAGAAAATTTTTAAAAGTTACAATTATAATACAGCACCTATATATTTTCCTTAAGTTGTTAAAAATGAAATCTGTTTTCTTAAAATAAACACTTTCAAGATCTTCTTATAGATCCTCAGAAACAGGATAGAGCCAAGACAACAGATTAGGGTCAATCACCTAGTTGAACTTTCTCAACATTCCCCTCCAAACAACTTTAAAATAATTCTCAATTCTCAACATTTTAGATCAGTAAAGCCAACAGAAAGTCAGCCAACAACTTTCTCCCAGCTTAAGAAAACTTAAGAGGTTGACAGAAGAAGTTTGCAGCAATGAGGAAGAGGTCTGAGACAGCAGCCACAGCAGCGGCAGCTTCAGGAGCTCCCCATCCAGGAATAGTAAAGGAGTCAGACAACTGGTCATAAAGAGATTAAAGGGACTATTTACTACTACAGGGTGGAGTTGGCATCGACTGGCAACTCAGCTGTCCACATGCAGTTCTAGATCTAAGGGCCAGAGTGGAGAGGAATGCTGCTGGTCAGTCACAACACAGAACAGGGACCTTGTTCACAGCTCCAAAGAAAAGAGAGTTCTTGCAGCTGCAAAAAATCCAGTCCTTCCAGGGTAAAGACCAAAGCACAGACCAGGAAAGCAGTTAACTACATCTGTCCTAGGTTCACACCCCCAAAACTATCTCTGAAAACAGTAGCAAAAAAAAGCTTAAAGCTTGGAACATTACCTCCCCACCAACCCCACCCCCAGTGAACAGAGTCCAACTTTATTAAAGTCAAAGACAAAATGGAAAAATGAATAAACAACAAAAAAATTACTTGGCCATAAAAAGGTACTATGGTGGCAGGAAAGGCCAAATATAAACTCAAAAAAGACAACAGTGTGAAAGCAGCTACCAAAAAAGCCTCAAAAAAAAAAAATGCTAATTGAACCCAAGCCCAATAAGAATTCAAGGAAGAATTAAAGAACAAGGTAAGAATGGAAGAGTGATGCAAGAAACTTATGGAAATAAAATTAACATCTTGGTAAATGAAGCAGAAAAAAAAAAAAATACTCAAGAAAATAACATCTTTAAAAACCAGAATTGGCTTAATAATAAAAAAGGCACAAAAACTCACTGAAAAAAAGAATTCCTTAAAAAGTAGAAGCGATTAAATAGAAAAGAATGTATCCCCCAAAAAAAATCACTAAAGAAAAGAACTACTTAAAAAGCAGAACTGATCAAATAGGAAAAGAGGTACAAAATCTCACTAAAGAAAACAATTCCTTAAAATGAGAATTGGTCAAGTGGAAGGTAATGATTCCATGAGACTTTAAGAAACAATAAAACAAAGTCAAAGGAATGAAAAAATAGAAGAAAATGTCAACTATCACACTGGAAAAACAACTGACCTGGAAAAGAAATATATTGAGGAGAGATAATTTAAGAATTTTTGGACTAGGGGCAACTAGATGGCATGGTGAATAGAGCACCAGCGTAGGAGTCAGAGGTACTGGAGTTTCAATCTGGCCTCAGATGCTTACTAGCTATGTGACCCTGAACAAACCATTTAACCCCAACTGCTTCCAAAAAAAAAAAAAAAAAAAAAAAAAGGATTACTGAAATGGCTGAAGGCCATGATCCAAAAAAGAGCCTAGAAATCATATTTCAAAAGAAATTATCAATTATTTTTGATCTAGGGGTAAAACTGAAATTTAAAGAGTTCACTAATCATCTCCTAAAAGAGATCCCAAAATGAAAATTACCAGGAATATTATAACCAAATTCCAGAGCTTTCAGATCAAAAATAAAATATTTTAAATTACAGAAAGAACCAAGTCAAATACTATGAAGTCATATTCCAGATCACACACAATTTAACAACTTCCAAACTGAAGGAGTGGAAGGCTTGGAATATGGTATTCCAAGAAGGCAAAGATAGGATTATAGCCAAAAATCACCTATCCAGCAAAACTGAGTTTAATCCCCCTCCTTTTTTTTTGGTGGAGGAGAAAGGAGAAATAGATATTTAATGAAATAGAAGACTTTCGAGCATTCCTGATGAAAAGATCAGAGATGACTAGAAAATTTGATATTTAAACCAAAAACTCAAGAGAAGCACAAAAAGATAAGCATAAAAAAGTAATTATAAGGGACTCAATAAAGTTAATCTGTTTATATTTATATTTACATTACATGGGAAGATGATCCATATAAGTCCTAAGAATTTTAATTATTACTATGGCACTTATAAGAAGCTTATATAGACAGAGAACACGAGTGTAAGTGGATTACATGAAAATGATCTCCCTTCCCCAAAAAAATTAAAGAAGGAAAAAGAAGACTGCACTGGAAGAAGAGGGTAAAAAGGAAAAAATTCTTTTCACATTAAAAGGGTGCACAGAAAGAACTTTTCTGATAGAAAATGGAGCGAGGAGAGAAAGATAGACAATGCTTGAACCTCACATAATAATTAAAAGAAGGAAGAATATATACACACACATTGTCACACATATACATACACATACATTCATACTCAGTTATGCACAGAAATGTAACTTAATCTAATAGGTAAATAGAAGAAGGGGCTTGAGATTGGGAAGCGGAGTAAAAGCCCTGATGGATTAAGAAAGACAGTGGTTAGAAACTAAAACATATTTCTGAGAAAGGACAGGATAAAAAGAGAAGAACAAAAAGATAATGGAATGGAGGGAAATACACAGTAATCATAACTGGGAATGAGAATGGGATAAGCTCACCCATAAAAGGAAGCACATAGAAGAAATTAGCAACCAGAATCCAAAATGGTTTTTAACAAGAGAGACACTTGAAACAGAAAGACAGACACACACAGTTAAAATAAAGGACTGAAGTAGAATTCATTTTGCTTCCCCTGAAAAAAAACAGCAGGGGTAGCAAAAATGATTTCAGACAAAGCAAAAGAAAACACTTATCTAATTAAAAGAGATGATCAGAGAAAGTATATATTGCTAAAAGGAACCATGGACAATGAAGGGATATAAAAATTTTTTTACAGCAAATATCTTATTAAGACCTCATTTCTCAAATATATACTAATAGAACTGAGTCAAATTTATAAAAAAAAAAAAAAATTATAGCTAGTTTCAATTAATGGTCCAGCAATTTTCAGCAGGCAAAATAAAAGTTATCCAAATCACATGAAAAAAATTATAAATCACTATTGATTTGAGAAATGCAAATTAAAACAACTCTGAGGTACTACCTTACACCTATCAGAAATGATATGAGGGGATGCTAGAGGGGATCAGGGAAAAAAAAGATGCACAAACTGCTTCTAGAAAATAAGTGCATTTTGGAACTGTGCATAACCTTTAATCCAGCAATACTACTATTAGGCCTGTATCACAAAAATATCAAAGAAAAAAAAAAAGGCTTGTAACTACAAAAATATTTATAACAATAGCTCTTTTTATGTTGGGGGAAGAAATTAAGACATTGCGGAGATGTACATCAGTTGAGGAATGGTTGAATAAATTGTGGCATATGATTTGTGATAAAGTACTACGTTATAAAAAATGACAAGGAGATTAGTTTCAGAAAAACACGGCAAGACCTATATGAACTGATAAAAAGTGAAATGAAAAGAAGCAAGAGATCATTGTGCACGGTAACAGCAATGTTGTAATGATTATCAACTGTGAAACACTTGGCTCCTCTGATCAATATAATGATCCAAGACAATCTTAAAGAATTTATGATGAAAAAATGCTCTCTCCCTCCATAGAGATAACTGATGAACTTTCAGTATAAATTGAAATATAATTTTCTAATTTTATTTTTCTTGTTTTTAAAAAAAAATATGGCTAATATTGAAATGTTTTCCATGAGTTCACATATATAATTGATATCATATTGCTTACTTTTTCAGTGGGCAGAAGAGAGAGTGGGAAGTAAGAAGAGAATTTGAAACTCAAAATTTTAAAAGAAAATGATATTTTTAAAAAAGTAATTAAAAAAAAAGAAAAAACATCCTTAGAAATAAATTTTAGATTTTCCTACCCCTGCCAAAAGGCTCATTTATTGTAATTATTCTTTCACAGCCAAATTACTTTCATCCATCATTAGTTCCTTTGGGCAAATCCAATTGGGAACATGCTACCTGATTGGATCTTTTGGCAAGACAACTAGTTGGCTCCCAGTAAAAAAATGAAGAACAAAGTAATAGTGATTAAGGTGGGAATGTTGTTTAAAAAGAAAAAGAAAAAAAAAAGGATTAATGATTTGAAGCTTTTTGTGTGTTTGTTTGTTTTTTTTTAAAGGGAACCATTTTACTACAAATAACTGAGAGATATTTCCATCAAGGACCTAATTTACAAGGAATAGAAACTATAAGCTCTTGTAACAGAGATATATTTTTATCCCCAGAGCATAGCATTAAGGCCAGGTATATAGTAAGAGATTAACAAATGTTTTATTTCCCTCCTTCCCTTTTCCTAATGGTTGATCCCTTTTTGCTCAAAGAAAAAGGATGAGATTGAAAAAGGCTTCACTGTACCTGGAACGTAATAAGTGCTTATTTAATAAATGATTAGTGACATGCTTATTTTACATAATTTTTTTTAATCTGACTATCCAATTTCATAGTTAAGGGTATTATTACCTCCCAAGGAACAAATTTAAATTCATTCATATCTTTTCAATATGTAAAATTATTGTCCATATGTTTCCATAAATCATATGTCCAAGAGCCACCAATATGCAGAATTTTAAATACTGAAAATAAAATCAGCCCCTGTATTACTGTATTATTTAGAATAGGGGAAAGGAAAGTAAAAAGGGAAAGGGTAAAAATTGGAAAAGGAAAAAGAGAAGGGCTAGAGGAGAAGGAAAAGAGCTCTTGGACAGAGTTATCTTCAGATTATAATTGAATGTAGCTGTTTAAGTGACTTACCAAAGATTAATAATCTTTGATATCTTTCTCCTCCTCCCCCCCCCCCAAAAAAAAAATAAAACTACTCAAACTAGAAGTGCACTGGAGAAACTAGTTATCTAGTCTTTAGGAGAATTTTGGTCATATAGCTTAAAAGATAATGACCATTAAAAAAAAAAAAAATCCACAGAAATGCCTACTTACATGTGAATCCTGGGCAGTGAAATGAGTTTCTTAGGAAAGGCACAGGGACAAGAATTTAGGAAAAAGAGGGGGGAAAAAAAGGTAAGACTTAGGCTAAATTCATAGGAAGTGGAATCAGTATGAAATATTAGTATAGAAAGAAAACATACAGCAAAAGGACTCCCTCCACTCCAGTCCCAAGCACATGCACTGTGCTCTTTCCACACCCACACCACTGGGCAGATAAACATCCAATAAACCTACCAATTAACTTTATAATCAAGCAGATCCACAGCAACTTAAATGTTTAAAAAGCAATATTCTATTCAATTTCACTAAACTAGTATTTGAAACAGCCTCTCAGATTTAAAGTCAGAAGAGTATGAAAAGTGTAACTCTTTTTTATGGACAGGAGCTGTCCATAACTAACATGCTTCACATACAACCAAAAATTTATCACATTTAATGTACTTAAAGAACATTGCTTTTCCTGTATAAAAGGTGTATAGTATATATTTATATACTATAAAAGTAATATAGGTTAACTAAGTTCAGAGGGAAAGATCACTGTGGGCTGGGAAGGCTTCAAGGCTTGGGGGGAGGCAGGGAGGAAGGAACTACAATAAGCAAGGCCTTGATGAATAGGAAATATTTAAATAAGTAGAAAATAGTGGATAAAGACCTTCCATTCAGAGGAACAAAAGGAATAAATTACAAGGCAATTACTGTCCCTTTTCCTCCAATAGAAAACTTGGCCATCAGTCCAAAATCAAAAAAAGGAATTGTAACGCTTCACTCCTGTCACCTGGCTGATCACTATCTTTTGCAACATTTTAAGAATTTTCTTCAGTATGCAAATTCCAGTAAAGAAAAAAAAAAAATGAATTCAAAGTACAATTTCTTCCCTGCCATACAAAAAAGAAAGGAAAACATCAAGATAAAAGGTGAAGAAAATAAACTTCAAGGACTAAGAAGCTGTTTGTTAGTTCTGCCATCCAGGACAGAAAAACAGTTGAATCCAGAAATTTTCTTCTATGGACATCCTTCAAATATGGAGCCAGCCTTCGGTTTTCTGCTCTCTCACAGACCCTTTAATCTTTTCTAACCATTCCCATTTCCTGATATCACAAGGTTTCCAGCCTTGGAAGGACCTTCTCGGAGGACCTCCTTTTAACTCTTTAGAGCTATCAAAGTACTCCCTAAAATGTGGTGTCCAGAGCTGCACGAGACTCCTGATCTGACCAGAACAGAGCACAATGGCACCATAAGTGCCCTCATTCTGATCCTACCTGCTTAACAGAACCTGTCATCTCCTGGGTCTTTTGGCTGCTATACTAACTGTTAATTCACATTGAGCTAGAAGCCCTAGAGTTTTTCAGATTAACTGTTATCTAGCTATACCTCCCCTATGTAAAAGTTAAATTTTTTAACTCTTAAATGTTCATATTAGACTTAAGTGATGGTGATGTCTTTAATAGTAATTAATTCAAAGAGGGATAGATTTGGGGAAAAGATAACTAAAAAAGGTATGAAAATGGGATTACATAACAAGGATTTAGGAACTGGTAAAGAAGTCACTTTGGTTGGAATAAAAGATTTAAGCAGAAGATAGAAGAAAAAGGAGGGTCCAGACTGTAGAAAGTCTTGAACATCAGACAAAATAGTTTCAATCTTAAAAATGTCATACAAGGAAAATATAAATATTAATATACCTAAAGTATTTTATAATAACATTAAAAGACCAAAAGATTCATGTCAAATACAATGATAAATGCTGGTTTGACATAGCTGCGTTTTTTAAAACATACTTCTTTCTGTTAAGAAACTACAGTAGGGGGAAATTATATGAGCTATTCATAGTACTACATCTATTATATAGTTTTACTTGTTTTTTTATGGGAAGACATTGTAATAGTGCATTTTTTTATTAAGAAGTAATTATAAATTATCTCTTTTACACTCTATCCCTTCAAAATAGCTAATTTTACTCTTATCTTAATCATGGTGAAATTATGCGACATCATCATACTGAAATTAAGGGATCTGAAAAGACAGGAAATAAGTAGCCCTAAGCCACAAAGCAAGTGAAAGGTCAAGCAAGAAAAAAACACAAGACTTCCTAATTCCTAGTATATATCAGACAATATTTCTCTCAAGAAAAGGTTGAATGAATATAACCACTCCAAATTCTGTTGGGTGATAACTGCCAATATAGGTACTGTATCACTAACCATGCCAATTTCAGAACAACCACTAAACTAGCAGCATCTTAAAGGCTTAAAACAGACAAACCTAATTATCTTTTTTAAAATAATAATAATGACAGCTTTTTATTTTTCAAAATACAAGCAAAGCTAGTTTTCAACATTTCTCTTGCAAAACCTTGTTTTCCAAATTTTTCTTCCTCCCTCTTCCCTCCCCACCTCCTTCCCTAGAGAGCAAATAATCCAATATAGGCTCAACATGTGCAGTTCTTCTAAACATATTTCCACATTTATCATGCTGCACAAGAAAAATCGGATCAAAAGGGAAAAAAGAAAAAGAAAAAAACAAGCAAGCAAACAACAAAAAAAGGTGAAAATACTATGTTGTGATCCACTCTCTGTCCCCACAGTCCTCTCTCTGGATGCAGATGGCTCTTTCTATCATAAGTCTACTGGAACTGGCCTGAAAAGAGTCAAATCCATTAGAATTGATCATCAACATAATCTTGTTGCTGTGTACAATGTATTCTTGGTTCTACTCACTTCAATCTGCATCAGTTCATCAGTCTCTCCAGGCCTTTATAATTTCTTTTCAAAAGCACATATGGAACAGACATAAAGACTTATATGCCAATCCAAGAGTGAAACAGACCAAACAAATATATAGCCAAATGAGTACACCAATGGTAGGACAGAATCAGTCAATTTGAAATAAGGATTAGCCCTACTTCCTGCAAGTTTCTGTCAATCCTAAAAGAATCCCAAAATCTCAGGAAGGATCTCAGGGCTATGTAGTTTTGCCCACACTTAAATAAGAAAGTCCAGTACAACACACAAAATGATATTTGGATTTTACTTCAGAACTTCTAGTGACAATAACAAAAAGAGAGGTCTCTATGTACCCAAATATTTAAAACTGAACTATTTGTATTAGCAAAAGCCAGAAACAAATAATGTTTCCTATTATTAGCAATATCTGAACAAGTTGGACTATATAAATATGACAGAATAACACTGCACTGCAATAATAACTATAAGGAATTCTGATCATATAAACATGAGAAGGTTTAAACTGATGAGAAATAAAGAAAGGAAAACCTGATAAAATACATACAATGATTACAGTAATATACCTGTAGACATCATTAAAAAGCAACAAAATTCAAATCAAGTATAATAGTCTATACTAGTTCCAGATAACTGGGGTGAAAATATACCTCCTCACTCTTTTTCACTCAATATATCCAATTAATTGCTAAGTTCTATTGATTCTATGATTCTACCCTCATACTCTCTTTATGTATACAACCCCTTCTTTCCTCTGATATTGTCACCACCCTGTTGCAGATACTCATCATTACTGTAGTCTGCTATCTGGTCTCCCTGCCTCAAGGCTCTGTCCACTTCAGATGTCAAATTAAACTTCCTAAAACTTGACCATGTGACCCCTTTCTCCATTCAAAAAACTCTAATGGTGCCTATTTTCTCTAGGATCAAATATAAATTCCTATTTGGCTTATAAAGCCCTTCTAAACTTTGCCCTCCTATCTATCCATTCTTATACTGTACTTCCCCTTATATTATTAGTATTAGTAGTAATTTGGAGTGTTTTTTTTCATGTGGTTGTGAATATTTTGCAGTTCTTTTAAGAATTGTTTCATACCCTTTGACAGTACTGGGAAATAACAGCTATTTAATTTTAAGAGCAAGTCATGTTAATTAATTGAATCTTTTTTTTTCCAACTTACCTGAGACCTCAGAAATTTAATTCAAGTGATTAACTAGTTAATGACAAAAAGAATTTCTAGCTTGTGTTTATTAACCCTCTACTTATGACACCAGAGGGAATGTTATACCTCCCCTTTCCCCCCTATCCACTGACCATTAGAGATATGTAGCAGACAACACAATCAGAAGAGAGCAACAAAAGACACAAGGACAAACGCCAAGAGACAGATATAGGATAGTCACTCAAAGGAAAAAACAACTTTGGGGAGTGTGACACCACTCTTCTCAAAGGAAAAGAAAAGTACAGGCTACAGACCCCACAAAGGCACTGTCTCTTGGAGTCCAGCAGAAAGCTACAACTAATGGGAATCTCATAAGGCCTTATTATAGAGGGACAAAAGGACTTTGATATTAGGACTTCCAAAATACTCCTTTGCTACATGAATTCCCTATTGCTTTTATATGCTTAGTTTGAACCTATTCTCATCAAGAACCTTATCTGCAAAATGGGGGGAGTATCCCTCTGATTTGGGAGGGGAGGGGGGATATTTTTGCCAAACTGTCCTTACTATATCATTTTGATAAATATCTTCTAAAATTAACTCAGGCTAATGTCTGAAAATTAATATGAAGCACATAAGTGGGGGCTCATCAACAAAAGTAGTAGACACCTAATCCCTCAAGCCTACTTCCAAGAACTTCTGGACACCTGTCAATGTTGAGTGGTAGTTGGGAAAATACCTCAGTCAATATTAGACTCAAACACACACACACACACACACACACACTTAATCTTGGACATGTGATTTCAGTTATAGGGAACTCAGAGTTAATAAACTCCCTCTATCAATGCACTCTGGCACCTATATTGTAGATTACAATCTTAGCTGCTTGTGGCATATTTACCCCAGAATCACAAATACAGTATATGTCTGAAGCAAAACCTAAACCCAGTATTTCCTGATTCCAAAGACTGTTCTCAATCTCCATACCACACTGCCTCTTGCAAAATAAACAAAAGAACAGCAAAGGGGTTGGAGGTGAGGGTGTTATGGTTGTACTCTCAACCAAAACTGAGAAATTTAAAAGAAAGGTGGATTTGCTGAGAAAAGATAATGGATGTTGAGTTTGTTTGAAATGCCAGTGAGACAGTCTTTTTTCAAAATGCCCAATGGGCAATTCATAATGTAGGATAAAGAATATAAGATATGAAATCATACAGATGAGGATAACTTAGGAGTTATCCTTAGGAGTTGATGAGATCACAAAGAATATACAAAGAAAAAGGATAAAAGGGCCTAAACCCAAACATTAGAGCATATTTGAGGGCATAACATGAAAGATGAACCAGTAATGAGAAGTGAGAAAAATGACAGGTTTCAAGTCATGAAAACTTGTAAAGGACAAAGTATCCAAAAGAGGATAATAAACAGTCAAATGCTACAGAGGTTTAAAAGAATGAGAACTAAGAAAAGACCATGAGAATTAGTCATTAAGATCCAGCAGTGTTACTACTGGGATTATATCCCAAAGAGATTATAAAGAAGGGAAAGGGACCTGTATGTGCACGAATGTTTGTGGCAGCCCTCTTTGTAGTGGCTAGAAACTGGAAACTGAATGGATGTCCATCAGTTGGAGAATGGCTGAATAAATTGTGGTATATGAAAATTATGGACTATTACTGTTCTGTAAGAAATGACCAACAGGATGATTTCAGAAAGGCCTGGAGAGACTTACACGAACTGATGCTGAGTGAAATGAGCAGGACCAGGAGATCATTATATACTTCAACAACAATATTATATGATGACCAGTTTTGATGGACCAGGCCATCCTCAGCAACAAGATCAGCCAAATCATTTCCAAAGGAGCAGTAATGAACTGAACCAGCTATGCTCAGAAAAAGAACTCTGGGAGATGACTAAAAACCATTACGTTGAATTCCCAATCCCTATATTTATGCACACCTGCATTTTTGATTTCCTTCACAAGCTAATTGTACAATAATTCAGAGTCTGATTCTTTTTGTACAGCAAAATAATGTTTTGGTCATGTATACTTATTGTGTATCTAAGTTATATTTTAATATATTTAACATCTACTGGTCATCCTGCCATCTAGGGGAGGGGGTGGGGGGGTAAGAGGTGAAAAATTGGAACAAGAGGTTTGGCAATTGTTAATGCTGTAAAGTTACCCATGTATAAATCCTGTAAATAAAAGGCTATTAAATAAAAATAAAAAAAAAAAAAAAAAAGAAAAAAAAAGAGAGAGAATTAGTCATTAAGAAATCACTGATAATATCTGAATGAGCACACTTCCAGATGAGGGATGTAGCCAGAGCATCATAGATTTAAACTTGGAAGGGATCTTGGAGGTCACTGATGATTCAGAGGGCTGGGTCCAGAGTCAGGAAGACCTGAGTTCAGGTCCAGCCTCAGATATTTAATCTTTGCGTGACCCTGAGAAAGTCTCTTAACCAGTTTCTTCAGTGCTAAAATGGGAATAATAATAACAACTGCATCAATCTCCCAAAACTGTTGTGTGGATCAAATGAGATAACTGTGAAGTGCCTGGTACCACAGTGCCTGGTACCAAGTAGGTGCTATATGTATGTTAGCTGTTAGTAATTAGGCAAAATTAAGGTTGATGTTTGCCTGGGGTCACACAGTTTATAAGTAGCTGAGGCTGCATTGGAACATATGTGGTCCTAACTCCAGGCCCAAAACTATCCACTAGAACAAAGTTTCTTAAATTGTGGGTAATGAACTGAATGCAGAGGTCATGAAATTATGGTTTATTATCAGTTAATGTCTGATTTGCATATCTACTTCATGTACCTATATACCCAGGGTGATGTAAAAATTTCTTGGGCAGAAAAGGGTTACAAGGGGAAAAAGTCTAATCAGTCCTGACTACACCATGTTCTGCCCCAGCAGACTGGAAGTGGCAACAAGACAGAAGGATAAAAATGCTCATAAGGAAAGTAAAGTGTTATTAATTAATTAATTGCTGAGGCTTTGAATTGGTTCAACCATTCTGGAAAATAGAATTACCTAGGGGGAAAACAATTAAAGTGTCGATGCTCTTTAATGCAGAAATCCTACTGCCAAACATATATTCCAAGGCCCCAATTATCAAAAAATAAAATCCATAGCAGCCTCATTTATGTTAGCAAAGAACTGGAAACAAAGGGAATGCTCAGTGATTGAATAATGATTCAACAAACTATAATAACTAAATGTAATATGATATTAGAACTCTATAAAATGAAAATGAGGAATTCAGAAAAACATAGGAAGGCCTACAGAGAGGAAAAGATATTTACAAAAGGATTACAACAATGTAAATTAAATTCAAAGAATGAACAGTGTATGATCAATGATCAAGTGTGATCACAGAGCAGAAATGAGAAAGTGTATCCCCTCTTTTCATTTATGAGGGAATTACGAGTGTGAAATATTGCTGTCAAACAGTTTTTGCTGAATTGTTGGGGATTTTGACATTTTAAGGAAAGATGTTCAGAAAATATAAGGAGAAAAAGAAAAAAAGAAAAGAAGGGGGAAAGGAAGGACAATGAATTTTGGTCTAATCTCTAGAACCTGATGTAAACAAACAGTAAAGCAGAGGAGAGAAACCTAGTGTTAGACTCCACTGCAGTAAGATTATATACTTTATTAACAGAAAGTCTTCCATAATTACTGATCCCTTTAACACATTTATTTTCCTCATTTTCTCCTCAATATCATAAAATAATATCAGTGATAAATACCTAATCACACATCACTCTTGGTTCTATTCTCCACTTTGGAAATCAAGGAATGAACTTTCACAATAATACAAACAGTTCACCTTGGATTACCCCTTTTAATTTTCTTTCATTTATAAGATAGAAAATTACATAGGCAGAAATATTTTCCTTTAACATATTAGAAAAGATGACTAGTAAAACTTGTTCTTATTCTTGATGCTTTCCTCTGATTTCTATAGCACTTGCTACACACTTTTACACACTCTTTTGCTCACCCAGACCACATGCTTCCTTTTCCTGGTTTGCTTTAATTTCTTGACTTTTCCAACTTTTTTCACCAGGTGGTCTTTGTCTTCAGATAGCTTCACAGCATGGACTACTATTATTTTTACACAAGAAAGAGTTCAACTAATAATACTCTTAAACTGTCTTACATGCATCAATTAGGTTCTAATAATTGAACTAAGGAAATGCATCTGCATAGGTCCTTTTTATTTACTGCATTGTTAGGCAGGGAGCAAAGATGATGTCATTAAGAGCAGTAAAAGATCTTCCTGAAGATTTACAAGTCTATTTTTTAAATGACAGCATACATATCAGAAGCACTAAATATATGAGCAACCCATTTGTCAAGAATTCAGTATTATATCCAAGAAATCCTTATTTATTTAACATAGCTCAAGGAGAATAAAAAGGATATACTTTCTTAAATGTTTTAACTAAGTCATTTTCAAAAAACATGCCAACCCTGCATGCCCAGATGTTCATAGGAAATAATTCATTGTGAATTCTCCCTGAACTAGAGTTCATATATAAATGATTTGACTTCCTAATTAAAGAAATTCAAATAGTTTGGATGCTATGACATCACACCTTATTTCAATTAATCAAATAATTCCTCTGCTCAACCAAGTGCAGAGATGGCAAAAACTTAGTCACAAGTGGTATAAAGCCAATATATAAGGCAGGTAAGCTAGTCTACAGACAAAAGGAAACAATCAAAGTCCAACTGCCACCACCACTAGATTCCCACACGTCTCCCTCAGTCTCTGATAAAGACAACCCAAAGAGCCTTGGGAATAGCAACATCCCCAAACCACAAGACCTGCTTCCAGGCCAGACCTTCTAATCTTCAATGATCTCCTAAAATTATGTCATTATAGAGAAGGGGAGCACCTTCCTCACCAGCAATAACTACTGGCCAAATGTCTAAAGTAGGAAGGTGCCAAGAGGAGAGAAAGGAGATGGTTATGTGTTTGGCAATCAAATCACAGCAGCACCCCCTTGAGCACTACCTCTTCTCACACAGTGATGGAGAGAGTCAGAATTCTGAACCCAGGAGTCCTGGAAATGGCAATGCTTCCAGCTCAGTGCCATCAGACATCAGTCTGGAAAGCAACCCTGTAGAGATGTACAAATGGCCATGGCTCTGTCAAGTGCTGCAGCCATGGCTACAGAAGACCCAGATAAGAAAGTTCCCTTCCTCAAAGTCTTTGGAACTGACAAATGATTCAACATCAGAAATGTATATGATTGTATTAAAATAATATTAAAGAAGAGGCATTATCAGCTCCTTTGTAGCTGTACCCTAAAAATCATGAGATGTTTTCATCTGACTTCCAGCTAAAACCTTCTAAACATGTTTATCCCTCATTAGAATATGAGCTTCTTGAGAGCAAGATTTGTTTAATTTCTCATTGGTATTCTCAGAGCTTACCCCAATGCTTTGCACATAGTAAATGCTTAATAAATGCTTTAATCATTCATTCATTCATTCATTCATCTATTCATGCTAATGAAGATTTAAAAATAAGAATGTGTTTTCTTAATAGACTCCAAGTTCTACATGGAAAAAAAAAAGTGTTGATGCAATTATGTGATTTTGTATCTCATTAGCCACTCTACAGTGGCAAAATATGTATTGTACTGGAATGCTATTTTGTTGAACTAATAAAATATGGAAAGGTTATCTTAAAGATGCATTTGTAGATCTCCCAGAACTCCAAATCTTTTCTCTTCTAACAGTGATGTCATTTTGGTTCTCTTTGAAAATGGACAAGAGACCAACCAAGCAAGATTAGTCCACAAGATTTATAAAATCTTCAAATACACATAAATTGTTTTCTTAGTTACATGATTTTCCTATTTTATTATTCTTGCCATGGCTGAAAACAGTTTTTGATTGTGCAGAAGCCATCACCCACACTGAAGACATGTCATAAAACTACTCTTGAAACCAGAGGTGGGGAAATTTTAATGACTAAGAAAAAAAAATTTTTGGAAGAGAATCAGAACAATTTCTAAACATTTCACTTCTCTTATTACTTGAATCTCACTATTACAATCTATATTTATTATCTAACAAAATTTTCCAGAATCACATAAAATATAATTAATGTTGATCCTTCAGTTTAGATATTATTCTGAAACTTACACTTTTAAATGAAGACAATGAAAAGTAATATTAATTTTATCTCCAACTCAATAAAAGATACATTCCAGAGCTAAAAAGTATTATCACTTACAAAATAAAACCCAAATTACTTTTTTCTTGGAAAGGGGATTGGGAATCCCAAAATTTGTGAATGCTGATAACTATAATTTAATGTAGCTTGATTATCTCTATATGTATAGCTATTTCATTTCACTCCTAAGGCTACCTGAAAAAATAAGAATTTCCCTGGATTACAAAAGGATGCATAGTTTAGTTCTTAATTCATCTTAGTTCTAGATTAGAGAATTATTTTACATCAAATGATTGAAATCAGTCAACAGATATTTATTGTGTGCCTACTATGTGCTAAGCACTGGAAATGCAAAAACAAAAATGTCCTCTTCCCCCAAGAAGTTTACATGTAATCAGGAAAACATATATATAAAGTAAATGAGGATGGAGGGGAAGAGGAACAGCAGAAAAATAAGAGCATGGTAACTATCAAAACAAATTAAGAACCAAATGTCCTGGGTTAATGTTTGTTACTCCTAGTTCTATGTGATTTTTCAAATAGCTTGGTACTTATTGACTGGCTATTTTTTTTTTTAAGTCAAAATCAGCTCAAAAGAACAATGTTGCTGAAATTATTTTGTTTCAATATCAAACCTGTGATTTATGAATAAAGATGAAAAGTACCATCAGTCTTGGATTTAAGACAGTAACTTTGATTTCATCTCCATCAAAGTTCTGCACCAATAAAATGTTTGTGGCAGCCCTTTTTGTAGTGGCTAAAAACTGGAAACTGAGTGGATGCCCCTCAGTTAGAGAACAGCTGAATAAATTATGGTATATGAATGTTATAGAATATTATTGTTCTATAAGAAATGACCAGTAGGATGATTTCAGAGAGGCCTAGAGATATTTACATGAACTGATGGTGAGTGAAATGAGCAGAACCAGGAAATCATTATACACAGCAACAGCAAGATGATATGATGATTAGAGATGGACATGGCTCTCTTCAATAATGAGATGATTCAAACCAATTCCAGTGATCTTGTGATGAAGAGAGCCATCTACACCCAGAGAGAGGAGTGTGGGAACCAAGTGTGGACCACAACATAGCATTTTCACTCTATTGTTGTTTGCTCACATTTTTGTTTTCCTTCTCAGGTTTGTTTTACTTTCTAGATCCATTTTTGTGTGTGTGTGCAGTAAGATAACTATATAAATATGTATATACATATATATGTATATAATATTTAACATATATTTTAATATATTTAACATGTATTGGACCACTTGCCATGTAGGGGAGGGAGTGAGGAGAAGGAGGGGAAAATTTGGAACAGAGTTTTGCAAGGGTCAGTGTTGAAAAATTACCCATGCAAGTTTTGTAAATTAAAAAGCTATCAAAAAAAAAAAAAAAGTTTTGCACCAATGACCCCAGATTCTAGAAGCTATACCAGCAAAGCATATGCATTACAGGTCCTAACAAGCTGGAAAATTCTGAGTTCTGGTCCAGTTTCTGCTCTAGATTGACTGTCTGAGGACTGGCGAAACCATCTAAATTCAAAAAGGATTATTACACTTCAGTGTGATATGTTTTTTGACTATTTTCTGAGGTAGGTTGAAATCAATGTCAAGAGGAAGAAGGAGGGTAGTCTCCATACCAACCAAATTATGGATTTTGAATATTGAAATAAATCAAATATTATTCTTTTTAACTTTCTCTTGAAAAAAATTAAGACTTTCATTTAAGACTCATCTCATAAATCATAGAATTACAAAATGTTAGATGTGGAAGGGCAACTGGAAACAAAGTAATATATCAATTGTGGAATGGCTAAACAAACATTAATGCAGAATAAGAATGAAAATGAATTCAAAGGAGCAAGAGAACTTATACAAACTAATGGAAAAGGAACTAAGCAGAATCAGAAAAGCAATATAGTATATACAATGCAATCCTAAATATTGTAAAAATGATCAAGCTTGGTCCTAAAAAGATGAAAAATATGCATCTCCCTTCCTTCTTTTCAGAAACAGGCATATGTTACAAAACATTAGACATAGGTATATTTGGCTAGTGTATTATTTCATTTTGATGAATTATTGTCCCCCTTCCTTCCTTTTTTTTCATCTCTGTTAAAGATAACAAGTCTCTGAGCAGAGAAGCAAGGATTAAAGAAATATTTGGAAATGAAAGTGATTTTTAAAAAAAGAGAGATCAATAAAAATTTTAAGTTAAGAGCCTGGTTTATTTTAAAAAAAAAAATCTGAAAGGCACTTTTGAGGTCATCTGTTCCAATTCCGTTATTTTACACCATCAGAAACTGAGGTCCAGAGAACAGGCAAGATTTGACCAAGCTCACATCCTTTGGAAAGAGGACTACCATATTGGTCTTTTCACGCTGTAAAATTCATTTATGTCATCCTAATATCAAATGTAGTACAGTTTCTCTGTATTTTAAATCCTGTTTAGACAAGATTATCTTCTCCAATAACTATATTTTAATTAGTCACTCAGACAAGCCAAGACACATTACTGGACTAAAAGTGAAATGCCAATTTAAGAAACATGCAGATAGAAAACCAAAATAAAGTCTTTCAAGAAATAGTATATCCCTCTTGAGTGTCAAAAGGTACAGGGAATTTATTCATTGAACAAAACAGTCAAAATTACTTGATTTGGAGGATGGTAAATAGAAGCAACCACCAATAATACTCATTAAATGTTTCAGACACCATAAATAAAACAATGTTCAGGATTAAAGATGGCAATTACAACGCAGGTAAATAAGAGCTGTTAATCTGCATTTGTATATTTTATTATATCCATATACTGATCTTACAGAATTCAAGTTTCCTCAAATTTCCAAAGATACAAAATAGAAATATAGGTACATTCTTGGCTAGAAATGCTTATTTTAACTAATCAATTAATGTAACTAATCAAATTCTATATATTGATGGTCCAGAGAATTTCACTTTAGATATCTAAAGAATATAAGTGCACAATCCATGATAAGAGTGAAAAGCATGATGCTCTATCAACTTGCACATTTGGTCTAGAAAAACTTAAGATTGGAACTGTTTATAATCTAGAATCCATTGTAATATCTTTATAAACTGGGGGGGAGGGAGGGAGATGAGCTTTAACTGGAGGTATTGTCATGAAGCTAAATAACCTAACATTGAAAGCCTAGATGAGATTCTCATTTCTTGAATAAAAACAGGTAGGACAATTTCTGAAAATACAAAAGTCTTTCTGCCATCCTACAGCTACAAATACATCACTATTTCCTTCAAAGATGAATCTTTGTACTGGAATGAGACTCAGGATCGTCAGAATACCTACAATATTTGCAAAAAGTAATCCATTTGCTCTTAAATCATCTTTCCAACCAATTTTGTACCCAATTCATTGCTCATATGCACTGCCTATTTCTGATGTACTGGCTCAGTACAAGCTGGTCTTCAGAGTTAGGAAGACTTACTAATGATTTACTTACCTGTATAACCAAAAGCAAGTCACTTAACAACTTCTATGAACCTCGATTTCCTCATCAGGCTTGTTGCCTAGTGGCAACAAGTATACAAATAATACCCATCTCACAGATCTATTCCTAAGGGTCAAAAAAGATAATTTGTGTAAAATGTTTCATAAATTTTAAAATATGTCAGCTTTTATGGATTGGACATCCAATTGGCATCTCATAATCTGGGCAATAGGCATTTTAAAACTACATGTCCAAAACAGAACAATATTTTTTCCTCGAAAACTTACCCAACCCTACCTTCCCTATTATTCTGGAGGGCAACACATCAGGCTCACAAATTAGAAGTCATCCCGGACTCCTCACTTATCTCAACCTCCCTATGCAATCTGTAGCTAAAAACTATCAATTTAACCTTTTTAACATTTCTTGAACATACCCCTTTTCTTCTCTAACTCTGTCAGCATACAGGACCTCATCACTTCACACCTAAACCATTAACTACTGAAGAATCTGTATGCCTCAAGTCTCTCACCATTCCAATCCAACATCCATAAAGCCAGCAAAATGACTTTCCTAAGACAAGTATGTGACCATGCTGCCCCCCAAATCAATAAACTTCAGCAACTCCCTTTCACCTCCAGCCATCAAATATAAAATGCTATTGGACCTTCAAAGCTCTCATAGCCTGGTCCTCTCTCCCTTTCTGTCACCTTACTCCCCATAATATAACTCTTCATTCCAGTATCACTAGCTTCTTGGCTATGTCACAAACAAAACACTCAATTCTGGACCTATCATGTAGTCCCTTTTGTCCCCCTTACATTTCAATTAAAATCCCATCTTTCTCAACCCCTCTTAATTCAAGTTACACTCCGTTAACTGCATTCTATTTAAGCAAGTATATTGCTCACTTTGTATATTTTTATTTGCATATTATCTATCTAATCAGATTGTAGACTCCTCAACAGCAGGGACAATCTTTTGCCTTTTTCTGTATACTCCTCACTTAACACAAGACTGGCTCATAGTAAGCACTTAATTAATGTTTACTAAATAGAATTGAATGAAAAAGCCTCCAGGAGGAAGAGTTTTTCTCTTGAATTCCTGTAAACTTTACTGAACATTTTGAACTGATATTCTATCAATAACTCAAACTAATATATCCAAAATAAAACTCATAAGCTTTTCCACTAAACCTACCCTGTCTTCTGAATGTCTCTATTACTTAGAAGGTACCAACATTTTTCCAAGTCATTCAGATTGACATCACTGTTAACCTCCACTCTTCTCTCACTCCATTAATCCAATCAAGTCAATAAATCTTTTTCTTGATCTACAATCTCTCTTCTATGTCTCCTCTCCACTCATACAGCCATCTCTTTAGTTCAGACTCTCATCACTTCAGATCTAAACTATCACAATAACCTCCTTCTCTCAGCTCCCTAGGGCAGTTAGGTGTCCCAGGGGAGAGTGCACCAGGCAAAAAGATTTATCTTCTGTAGTTGAAACCCCGCCTCAAGACTCTTCCTAGCTATGTGATCCTGAGCAAGTCACTTAACCCCGTGTGCCTCAATTTCCTCATCTGTAAGTAAACCTGAAATGAGATCAGAGTCAGACACAACTTAAAAAATGACTGAATTCCTCCCTTAAAAGTCTCTTCTCAATCTACTCCATTTTCCATATATACTAACTGCCAGTGATTTTCCTAAAGTATAAGTCTGACTATTCAGCCCTCCTACTCAAACCAAATAAGTCCCTGTTACCTGTAGAATTATATATAAATTCTTCTGAGCATTTACAGTTCTTTCCACCATGACCACTTCCTACCCTCCTTTCCAGTCTTATATATTTCGTCTATCCTCCCACTTTATAATCTCCCCACCCAAAAGGCAAGAAGAGAGTGCTCTTCTTCCTTCCTCTCAGTCCCTAGAGTGGGTCAGTCAATAAGCAAGCCAAGCACCATACTGAGTACCAAGGACACAAAGAAAGGCCAAAGACTAGCAGCCCCTACTCTCAAGAGGGAGATGTGTAAACGACTATGTACAAAAAAGCAATATTTATAGGACAAATGGAGATAATCAACAGAAAGAAGACATAAGAATTGGGAATTATCAGGAAAGACTCTGTACAAGGCAGAATTTTAATTAGTGCTCAGAAAGAAGGAGGTCAACATCAAATGAGCTACCAAGTATATGGGGGAATAGGAGGAGGTGGAAGCTATTAAAAGACTGGGAAAGACCCAAGTTATGAAGGGCCTTGACAACCAAACAGAGGATTTTATATTTATTTCTGGAAATAATAACAGGGAGTCTTTGGAGCTGATTGATTTGGGGGGAGGGGTGACAGTTAAGACATTCACTTTAGGAAGATCCTTTTGACGACTTAGTGGAGGCTAAACAGGAGTGAAGAGAGACTTGAAACAAGGAGATCAACTAGCAGGCTACCGTGATATTCTAGACATGAGGCAGAGGGGGACTGGCCTAGAGTGATGATGTCAGAAAAAAATAAAGGCATATTCAACATGATTTGACCACAAAGTGGGGTGCGGATGAGGAAGGTGAGTGAAGAATAGATTTAAGCCTCGGAAATTGAGACCACAGTGGTACCCTCCATAGTAATAAGGAAATTAGAAAAAGGAAAAGTTTGGGAGGAAAGATAGAGTTCAATTTTGGATATGTTGAGTTTAAGATGTTTACAATACATCAAGTGTCTCAAGATGTGAGACTGTAGGCAAGAAAAACATATTTTGAAGACCTTTAAGAAAAAGGACCATCATCTAAACAAAGTCTATCCTAATATCCTCAACTTCCTAACTACTTTATATTTGCATTTCTTTTATATCACATATACACACAATCACTTCCAATTGAATGGATGATACAGTCTCATTCTTTGTTTATATGTGTACCATGCCTAGAACATAATAAGACTTTCATAAGTGGTTATTGACTCATCAAATGATTTTGGCACAAGTTAAATACAGCTAAAGAGCTCCTTGGATATCCTCAATATGTAAAAAGCCCTAAAACAAGGCAACTGACATGTTTGGCAGATTCCTCTGTGGAGGATTTATGAAAAACATAGACAACATTCATTGCTGTTTAGTCTAACTTCACATCTAACTCTCTGTGATCCTATTTGGGGTTTTCTAGGCAAAGCTATTGGAGGGTTTGCCATTTCCTTTTCCAGTTCATTTTACAGATGAGAAAACTGAGGCAAACAGGGTAAAGTGACTTGCCCAGGATCACACAGCCAGTAAGTGTCAGAAATCACATTTGAACTCAGCTCTTTCTGACTCCTCACTGTGCCATCTAGATGTCCTCTGCAGCTTTACACCATTCTTTTAATTTTGTTCAAATGTACATCTTTTTTCACACATGGCAATATGATCTACTTGAAAACATAATGTAAAGTTCATCCAGTTAAATAAAATCATATTCAAAAATTACTTATCTTTTGTTACTCCAAACATGGAAGCCAATTTCAGGTTTTATGATTTTGCCAAAGAAGAAAATTTTTTTGTATCATATTGATCTTTTATTTCATGAAAACCTCCAGATATACAGATATTTTCCTGATAATCTGCAATCTAATCATCCTTCACCAATCTTGGCCTTGGAAAATTAATTTTTTGAACCCAAGTAGAAGGCTTACATTTATGCCTTCACTTATTAGTTTCCACACAGTGCTCTACTCTATAAAGTTCTTTTGGATCCTGATGGTCATCTAAGATAGTAATTATCATCCTAATTTTATATCATATGCAAATTTAATGAGCATGGCATTATGCTTTGAAAGAGATCACTGATTAAAAAAAAGTTAACATATGCTAATCACAGAACTCAGAAATATCTCACTGAAGGACTGCAGAATTGATAATGACATAAATATCTACTCTTTGAGTCTTACCAGCCTACCATATATTTCTCAAAAAGTATATTTTTAACACTTAGGTATGGGTCTAAAGCATAAAAACTTACTTAGAGATGACAAAAAAGAATTAAAGAACGGGATTAAAAAATTTAGTTATGGCATTTTATTATGAGACAAACTTCCTCCTGCCAAATACATTTGGTAGAGACTCAAAGTACAATAGTTAATTCAGAATGTTGAGAACTTTAGGTTATTGAGTCTAATAACAGTTTAACCTTCTTGGTTTCTCAATAGATAAAAAGTTTCAAAAGAATAAAAAAACAAACATTTTGAGTTCACAAAATTAAATAAAATAGGTATTTTCAAGACAGCAAATTCTTCCTAATAATCTGTTTTCTTAAATATTCACTGTTAAACATGGGATCTGCTCAGCTTTACTTAGGTGTTAGTTATTCTAACTTTATTCTAACTTTAAGCCTCAGAAATTGAGACCACAGTGGTACCCTCAATAGTAATAAGGAAATTAGAAAAAAGGAAAAGTTTGGGAGGAAAGATAGAGTTCAATTTTGGACATGTTCAGTTTAAGATGTTTACAATACATCAAGTGTCTCAAGATATGAGACTATTCTTTGATGATTTGTAATCCCTCTCCTTCACTATCCCCCAACCATGCAATAACTGAAGTTGTCCACATATTAACTGCATCATAAAATCTCTGGAGAAATCTAATTTGTTTTTTTCTGCTATCCAGCCTACTCGTCTTTTTGGTTAGTATGGAACACTCAGCTGTTACCATGGTATAAAGTCTGGCATAATTATACCATTTTTCCCACTAATTTTTTACCCTACTTAGAGCTAAGAAGGTATGAAACTATTCCCACATGTCCATCAAGTTCTGCCAAACAAGTACTTATATGATCAAATGCATCAAACTTTGGTACAGCTAACTGCAGAATAATTATTTTCTCCCAGAATTTCTTTCTTTCCATATTTTTGGCCTTCCTTACATGAATGAGTTTGGAGAAGTTATCTTCACAGCCTAACAACTTTACTAAAATCTGAGAGCAATTCATTTTAATAAATCTCATGTAAATACATTTTGGGCAAAAAGAATGGTATAGGAAAATGCATAGAGGCAAGAATATGCAATATATGGTTAGAAAGAAAAGAATAATCTAAATTGGCTGAAACTTTGAATTTATATTAGAGAGTAGTTGGAGACAATGCTAGAGAGACAGGCTGAAGACAAGGTATAAAGGAATAATATTCTAAAAATTAAACCCTGCAACTCAGATTATTTAAAAGTGAAACCAGGAGGTAAATACTTCAAAACCTTCAATGGCTGTCCATTCCCTAAAGAATAAAATCTAAATTCCTCAACAATCCTATATGATGAGTGCACAACCCAACCTACCTTTTCATTAATAATATATTTGGCACTACTCCCCAGATTGAAATTCTGACTCTAGCCAATTTAGGCTAAACTCCCTTTCAATAGACATACGTTATAAGTAATCTAGATTGAGATTGATTGGCCTTAAAGGCCTGGATTAAGATAAAGGATATGTATGTTTAGTGTTTGTCCCACTAAGGAGACTCAGTTTTTTCTTACATGCAACTACATTTGATAGGAATAATCCAAAGTAGTATCTGAAAGAGATTAAAATTAATATAAGAGAATAGGAAGGATGGTGCGAGGACCAATTAAGAATCTATACTAATAAGAGGATGGGGCAAACATGTATAGAAAAGGGTCAAAGTCACAGATTATAACCTAATAACTTATTAGGATCTCTAAAATAATGTGATAGTGGGAGGTGAATATAAGCTCTCTATATTATCATACTGACAATCAAAACAGAAATGTCTTCTTGGAAATCCTGAAAGAGAAAACTTTAATTTGACCTATTTATATCTGAGTATCCATAGCAGATTGAATATATCCATAATTTATTTTTAAAAATAAAGTTCTAATTGTAAACTAACTTGACTATATCCCTTAAAGGAAAACAATGTCAGCCATGTTTGATACTGGCAGAAATTTTCCAACCAGTGGACTGTGCTATCCCATCCTCATTCTTCCAGCCAAAGAAGGATGTCTTGGATGGCATAAAAAGCTCTCTATGGTCATAAAAGAAAGACTGTGTTTTCCTGTCTAGTGATTCCAATGTCTTCAGAAAGATATCATTCATATAAAACTGTGATCATTTTAAATAGAGGTAAGACTAGGGGTTATCATCTTACTCTCAGTTACTATCTTCTTCAATTCAACAAACATTTATTTATTAAATGTCTACTATGTGCCTGGCTATATTCTGGCTTTGGGGGGGACAGAAAAAAAGCCAAAAAATAGTCTTGCCTTCAAGGAGCTTACAATTTGAGGTGATAGAAAATATGCATATTTATATAAAGTGGCTATGTAAAGGATAAATAGGAAATAACAAAAAAAAAAAAAAAAAAAAGGAAAGCCCTAAAATTAAGAGAAGTTAGGCAAGGTTTCCCACAAAAGGCCGTATTTTAATTAGGACTTTAAAAAAGGCAGGGAGGCACCACTAGTTGGAGAAAGTTTGTGGGTGATTTTAAAATTTGAAACAAAATAAAATCTCTTAACCAAAGCTACATACAATCCAAACTGTTTTCTATGCCAAATAAATTTTTTAAAATTTCTACCAGGAAAAACTAAGAATTTTTAATGTTAGCACAAGTCTGACCAAGTCACACCCTACACCTCCCATTCAATATAAACTTCAGCGATTCCTCATTTTCTCCGTCAAAGAGAAAATCTCTGGCTTTGAAAGCCCTTCAGAACTAACTAACTAACTAACTAACTAATTAACTAACTAACACTCTCTCTCTCTCACTCACTCAGCTTGGGCTCCCGGTTTCCTCCAAGTCTTAGCTACAGTCCCACCTTCTACAAGATGCTATGCCTAATCCCACTTAATTAATGCTCTTACCTTTCACAGTCCATGTCTTGTTGATACACAATTGTTTGCAAGTTTTCTCCCTATCAGACTTCAAGCTCCTTGATGAGCAGGGACTTTTCGTGCCCTTCTTGCTAATCTTCAGCATTTATCATAACGCCTGGTACATAAATGACATTTAACACTTACTGATGTGACTTGATTGTCCCAAGTCTTCCTTGGATAATCATTTAACCTCAAAACACGACTGACACCTAGAAAACAGAATCCTGCATCATTTAAAACAGCTAGTTTTTCCTTGAACAACATCCCTCTTCAAGGGGCCTTCTAAATTCAATTCTCTAAGGCCTCCCTGACTAGTTCAAATTCCAATCTATTTTCAAGAAAAGAAGTGTACAAATCAAACAAGTTAAATGCTGTGACACACAAAACTGGCCCAAATAAGACCAATATGTCCCAAGTGTGCCTTCTATACATAAACAGAAAACATTTAGGAAGCCAAGGCATTATGCCTATAATTCTAATTCTGTTTCAATTTTAACTGCAATTTGTTTCTCAGTCACAGTCACCCTGAATAACATTCAAAACCATTTGTTATTTCTTACCAAATGCAAGCTTCATTTTATAAACCAGTGAGTGTGGGAGAAGTTACATCCTCATCAACAAATCTGCCAATATAAGAAGGGTTTCTCCAGAGAGGATAGTACACCCACAGAGGCAGGAATCTTATGGAAATAATTCACAATTACTTTAATTCCCTGAACCAATTTGGAAATTATATGAAATAAATGAGTAAAATCTAAAGAAGACAGCACAATATGGAAAAAGCTCACATTTACTGGAAGCACATAAAACAGTTTAAGTTAAAAAGAAAAAGTCTTGCTGAATGTGGAATATTTAATTCTTTTTTTTTTTTTTTTTTTTTTTAATTTAATAGCCTTTAATTTACAGGATATATACATGGGTAACTTTACAGCATTAACAATTGCCAAACCTCTTGTTCCAATTTTTCACCTCTTACCCCCCCACCCCTCCCTAAATGGCAGGATGACCAGTAGATGTTAAATATATTAAAATATAACTTAGATACACAATAAGTATACATGACCAAAACATTATTTTGCTGTACAAAAAGAATCAGACTCTGAATTATTGTACAATTAGCTTGTGAAGGAAATCAAAGATGCAGGTGTGCATAAATATAGGGACTGGAATTCAATGTAATGGTTTTAGTCATCTCCCAGAGTTCTTTTTCTGGGTATAGTTAGTTCAGTTCATTACTGCTCCATCAGAAATGATTTGGTTGATCTTGTTGCTGAGGATGGCCTGATCCATCAGGACTAGTCATCATCTAGTATTGTTGTTGAAGTATATAATGATCTCCTGGTCCTGCTCATTTCACTTAGCATCAGTTGTTAAGTCTCTCCAGGCCTTTCTGAAATCATCCTGTTGGTCATTTCTTACAGAACAGTAATATTCCATAATTTTCATATACCACAATTTATTCAGCCATTCTCCAACTGATGGACATCCATTCAGTTTCCAGTTTCTAGCCACTACAAAAAGGGCTGCCACAAACATTCGTGCACATACAGGTCCTTTCCTTCTTTATAATCTCTTTGGGATATAATCCCAGTAGTAACACTGCTGGATCAAAGGGTATGCACAGTTTGATAACTTTTTGAGCATAGTTCCAAACTTCTCTCAAAATGGTTGGATTAGTTCACAACTCCACCAACAATGAATCAATGTCCCAGTTTTCCACATCCCTCCAACAATCATCATTATTTTTTCCTGTCATCTTAGCCAATCTGACAGGTGTGTAGTGGTATCTTAGGAGTTGTCTTAATTTGCATTTCTCTGATTAATAATGACTTGGAGCATCTTTTCATATGACTAGAAATAGTTTCAATTTCTTCATCTGAGAATTGTCTGTTCATATCCTTTGACCATTTTTCAATTGGAGAATGGCTTGATTTTTTATAAATTAGAGTTAATTCTCTATATATTTTGGAAATGAGGCCTTTATCAGAACCTTTGAATGTAAAAATATTTTCCCAGTTTATTGCTTCCCTTCTAATCTTGTCTGCATTAGTTTTGTTTGTACAAAAACTTTTCAGTTTGGTATAATCGAAATTTTCTATTTTGTGATCAGTAATGATCTCTAGTTCTGCTTTGGTCATAAAAACCTTCCCCTTCCACAGGTCTGAGAGGTAAACTATCCTATGTTCCTCTAATTTATTAATAATTTCATTCTTTATGCCTAGGTCATGAACCCATTTTGACCTTATCTTGGTGTACGGCGTTAAGTATGGATCAATGCCTAGGGAATATTTAATTCTTAAGATTCAGGATTAATCAAAAATAAGTTTTACTGGACTTGGAAACTTTCAACTACTATGTTAATTACACACAGTCTTTCTTCAGAAGCTCTGATATGGGGCTTGAGTCTTCATCTATTTGCTTTTGGACAAAAATTAGAAAAAAAGTGAATAATTAAAAACTATAAACAACACTAACTACTTTTTCCTCAAACTATTAACTCAGAACTAAAACTAAAAAATCTACAACATATCTCAGAGGATCGTTATGCTCAAACAATTAAGTTGGAACATTCCCTCAAACAAGATGAGGATCCAATGAAACAAACTTATTACCCTTTCTATCTATTACACTTTCTAAATAGTTATGCTTAAATTTCTAAAGCACCATTGCTTCAGAATCTCTCTACTCAGCACCATTCTCTCTCTAGCTCAAACATTAACTGGCAGGATGTTTACATCAGAAAGGCAACTTAAGGACCTAGTTTCTTTTTCAGTAAGTAAGCAATAAGCAATTAATAAGCATCTGGCAAGGTATACCAGTAGAACCAGTAGCAGATACATGTCAAGCAAAGTGTATGGCCAGATTTAAGCCCATGTCTGAATATTACTCATCTTAAAAGGAGAAAAAAACCTGCTTGGTAATTATGCCATTGACTACTAAAGTATCATTCAAGAGATAACAGTGTTTCTTCAGGCTAACTGATAACCTCCTAAAATGTTAATGAGAGTAAGACAAGGCAGAGTCACAATAACCCTAATAACAATTGTAGTATTAAGAATTTCCAACTATTTTCATGAAAAAACAGGTTCAAAGCTAGTGGCAAAGAAGGGAGGAAGAGAAGAAAAGGAGAGAGGAAAGGATACCTTTCAAGAAAAGTGTTTTACCTTTATTATCTTATTTGATATATAGATGCTTTTACATACCAATTTTGCAGATAACAAACAGAAGGTGGCTATTAAGTGATTTAGTAGTTGTCATAGGCAAGACTTGAACTCGTCATTTTACTAGACTGAAATATCTAAATGCACTATACTTAGCAACTTTCAGCAAGTTTCAAGAA
The DNA here is from genome assembly GCF_902635505.1 of Sarcophilus harrisii. NCBI lineage: Eukaryota > Metazoa > Chordata > Mammalia > Dasyuromorphia > Dasyuridae > Sarcophilus > Sarcophilus harrisii. The sequence goes on from NC_045428.1 coordinate 494,883,172, forward strand.
ACAGGCACTATGTTTCTTAATAAAATACAAGTATATATGAAAGTTAGGAAATATTCTTACATTAAATTACAATGTCTTTAAGAAACATAAAAAAGCAATGGAAAAAAGCACTGCCTTAACTCATTTCTAAAATATATAGAGAATTGATTAAAATTTATAAGAATCCAAGCCATTCTCCAATCGATAAATGATCAAAAGATATGAACAGACAATTTTCAGATGAAGAAATTAAAACTATTTCTAATTATATGAGAAGGTACTCTAAATCATTATTGATCAGAGAAATGCAAATTAAGACAACTCTGAGGTACCATTACACACCTCTCAGATTGGCTAAAATGACAGGAAAAGATAATGATGAATGTTGAAGGGGATGTGGGAAAACTGGGACAATACATTGTTGGTGGAGTTGTGAAGTGATCCAACCATTCTGGAGAGCAGTTCGGAACTATGCCCAAAGGACTAACCTGGGAAAACCAAGACAAGACTCTTAAAGGAGGCAGCACTTGATCTAAACCTTAAGGAAAGGCAGAACCAAGAGAGGTTTTTGTCCAAGAAAGAAGAGCATGGAGGTCAGCCTATGTAAACAGAGGCAGAGATATAATGTCATAGACTGTGAGTATAGTGTGTGAGATGGGAAGTAATGTATAATCAGTTTAAAAAGACAGGCCACAGCCAGATAATCAAAGGCTTTAATATACCAAACAAAAAAAAATCTATTTTGATTTAAAAGCAATGGGGAGCCACCAAAGGTGATTGAACAGGAGTGCTATGATCAGATCTGCACTTCAGGAACAGCAATTGGGCAGCAGTTTAGAGAAAGAGGGAAGATAGGATACCTGGAGGCCAATTAGGAGACCTACTGCAACAGCCCAGGGAAAAGGTAACAAAAGAGGTTCTGGACACGGATGGCCACAATGTGAGTAAAAAGAAGGGGACGGATTCAAAACATAGGATATTTATTAACTTCAAAACTTTGTGACATATAGTATGAAGTCTATCTAATAAGGGGAAGAAATGTAGTGAAAGCTTTGTCCTATGAATTACATCCACAGGGTTTTCTGGTTGCAAATTTAAGGCTGAAAGGCAACAAGGTCAACAAATCCTACACCTACATTTTGCACATAAGGAAACTGAGATAATTTGAAGCTAAGTTATTAGTCCAAAGTCACACAACCGTGAAGTGCCTATGTTCATCCTGGAGCCCTTACTTTCCTAATCTAAACTATCCTGACTTTTTGCTTCTCTGAATTTCTATTACAAATTGTATTATATGAGAGTTTAATAGAACATATGAACCTTTGATTTCATCAAAGTAGGAAGTTCCTGGTGAGGAGCTAGATTTTCCTAGTTTCAAGGACAACTCTCTATCCATTATCCCATACTGCCCCTCTACCTCCAATATTCCATCAATTTTTACTAGTTTACAAGTTTTAGTATTTATTTCTACATATGCAGCTTTCATAGGCCTAGAGTTGAAAGGGAACCTTAAAGTTCTTCTGGTTTGACCCTGTCATTTTACAGATTAAAACACTTGGCCAAAGTCACCCAGGTAGTAAATAGGTGTTTAGAACCATGATTTCAACCTAGCACTTTAAGATCCCTAGCACTCTGCCTTGAGATACCAGGGACCACTGAGAACCCTAAAGATCCAACACTCTGGAAAGTGATGGTCAATACAGGGGCTGATGTAAAGACCAAATAGGACCAACCAGCCTACACAAAAGTGCCACAGGGAACAAAGCCTGGTCCTGGCACAAAGCCCAAAATAAGAAACTAGGTAAATAAACTGAAGAACACTCCAACCAATATAAAAACTATAGATTGAGAGTGAGCTCTAAAAATGAGGAAATAGATTTTCCATAAGGATTACATAAATATCAAACTGAAGCAAAGGATTAAAATGAAATAAAAGCTCTGGAGAAAAGAAGTATTAAGAGAATAAACTGGACCAGGTAACCTATAAGAATCCTCTCATCTACAGATTTATAATCCTTTGACCATCCCAAGATGTGTACACATCTAAATGCTAAAAATGACTTGGGCTATTTCTCCCCACCTTTTATTAAGTCTCTCCCTCTTAAGAACTACTAATTATGAAAACAACAAACCATTTTCTCCAGAACACATTTTTTTAGCAAAAAACCAGGAAGTATGTTCGTTTTTCCCCAAGGATATTAGTTAGCCAAAATATCTAAGATCTTTTGGTGGAGGCCGCACAGCAGTCAGGAGAGCCCCTCTGTTAGCTGAGCCTCAGCCACAACTCCTGAGACCATAATATCGGCTCTAGGACAGCAGCCAACAACTAACAGTGAATCACAGCGCCCAAAGACTTATTTTACCCAAGTGTTTACATCTCACATTATAATTCCCTCTCCAAATGGCAGCAAAGTTGAAAATACATGAAAGGAAACCTCCACAGAAATTGTACACGTTGGTTTTATAGCAGAAAGTTTGGTACTGGACTAGGGGAATAAGACCTAGTAGAGCTAACATTTACAGGGTAGTGTTTGGACAGTGAGAAAAGGGATCCCCTCCTATCAGGCACCTGGGGTAGGAGTGAAAGGAAGAAGAAAGTGAAGTTGGAGAAGAGCTCACATTTTCACTGACTTCCTCAGTGTTACTGAGAGGTCACTGAGGCAAACTCCTTTTTTTTCTTTTTAAACAAATAAGGAAACTGAGGCCCAAAGAGGCACAGTGACTTACCCAAGCACATACAAGAAAGGAGTAAGTGGCAAAGCTGGGACCCAAATGCAGCCTCTTCCCTCTCTGGTTTCCTATCACCTGCCTAGTAGTAACTCAAAAATAGCTGTTATATTGGGTTAACTTTAAATCCAGTGCTCCCTAATGCTAGATGTAAAACCATAGTTCCCTAGAAACAAGACAAACCACTTAATAAAAAATACACATATGCCATAACCTGAAACAAAACAAAGGTCCTCCATGATTTCTCTCCTTCCTATATCCTCATGGATTCTCTGTCAGTCTGTATATATCTCGATCTCTTCTCCCTTCCTACTCCACCCAATTTTTTTTTCATCTCTCTCTCTTTTTGTCTTTTTATTCTGTCTCCCTCCTTCCTCTTTTCATTACATTCCCAACTAGAGGTAAGAGGGTCTTTTCTTTCCTGAAGTTAAAATCTGAGTACTATTCTCCCTCTTTCACTAGTGTACAACTACATTTTTACAAAAAAAGTGAAGTGATTAAGGTCTGGCCTACTTACTCTAATGACTGGGATAAGATTTATTTATTAAGATTCCCAAATGATATTAATAGCCTTATCCAAGCCTGAATTAACTTCACAAACATCACTTTTCTTTAGCCATCCTCCATCCCTACTTTCCCAGTCTTGAGTGAAGATATCCTTCTGTAATTCTTGATCAAGTATCTAAAGAAGGAAAATGATTTCCAGGACTCATCATTAGCTTTCAAATAATATCAATACTCTACTGAAATGTTAACTCCCTCCTAAACATCAACTGTTATGCCCTGGTCTCAGACCCTTAGGAAGTCCTATCCTTCCCACCATTTCCTATCTTCTTAGCTTGTGCCTTTTTATGTAGCTGGTGCAACTGCTAATTTCTGCAAAAGTAAAGACTTCATCTTATTTAGCATTAAATCTCCCCATGTTATACAACTGGTATAGTAAACTTAACAAATGTTTATTAAATGAATGAATAAAGCATTCTGAATATTTTATTTGAAGTTTATCTATCTTAAAGGGTGGTTTTAGCAGCCCACAACCTAAGCTTAGGAACTCACTGTGTGTTCTAATTTGTCATATATTTGTCACTATTTTCCTCCATTTTGCTCTCAGTCCAGACTATTCTTCCTGCCTGACCAACCTAAAATCTTATAGCCCAGTTAGTATCTACTTCCTGGGATGGCATTATGCCGCAATCCTACTTTTACTCTTTTTCCTTCCTCCTGACTCCATATTTGCATTTTTACAGAAGTTTTCTTCAGGGCAGCCTGATGTACAGATGATCAAAAACCAGATAGCTAAGACTTACACAAAAAGAGTTTCTACTCATCTTACAAATCCTACAATCCTGAACCATCAGTTAAGACAGCAAATACATTTCCTAGAACAGTCTCAACATTCAACAAATTCCACCTAAAAGCAAACTACGTTCCCTTCCATGATCTCATTCTGTCAAGTGACTCAATTGAGTATATTGCTTCTATTCAAACTTGATGGCTTGCTAATTATGTGTCTATTTGCTATGCTATTCCACATTCAATGCTATTTATAATTCTTAAATTCATTGTCACTAGGGTTTTACTAAAGTCTTTAAGGATTCTCTGAACTATATGTACCATTTCACCTTCAACAAAGGTCAGGGACTCGATCTAAAACTGATTCTCTAAAGAGACAAAAGGACTAAAGGTTCTCTGTCTTTTATGACATGATTTAAACAAATCATTAACTTATGTCACACTGAAAATATTAGTATAAATGAAGACCCAGCTAAACCAAGCCAAAGACTAAATGAACAGTCTGTTTTTTGTTGTTGTTGTTGTTGTTTTGTTTTATCTTAGATAGAGTATCAAGCCTTGGAGTCTGGAAGACTCCTGAGTTCCAATCTGGCCTTGGACACCGACTATGTGGGTGACCCTGAGTTAGTCACTTGTTAAAAGAACTAGAGAAGGAAACGGCGGACTAACTCACTATCTTTGGGGTCATGAAGAGCCAGACATTGCCTAAAATGACAATTGAACTTAGGCAGAAGGCATTTCTAATTTTTTGCAAAGTAAGTCTACCATAAGAAGCAATAAGACTTACTAATTTAACAAATATTTATTAAGCATCTACTATTTTCCAGGCAACATGTTCAGTACTGCAGGTATAAAGACAAAAATAAAATAGACCTTCAAAGTCAGCTATGTCCACCAAACCCAAACTTAAAGAGGCATTACTAAGGACATGTTTTTTAATAATGTCAGACTGTCAAGAAAATGATCTACAAGCCTTACTCAAAAGAGCAACTATGCTCCCTCCCCTCTGCCTTCCTACAAGTTATTTCTGGAACTGGCCTATGAAGTAGCACTTTATGGACTAGGAGCTTCACACACATTCCCAGCCCTCCCCAATAGTCCCTTCACATGCAACTCTGGTTCTTTCTAGCAGAGTGTGCCAAAACCTCAATGGAATACATAATGAAATGCTGGGTTACTTTAGGGCAAAAAGGTCAAATCTAGAAAAGCTTTATAAATAGGTAATCCATTCATTGAAAGCATATACAAATCTACTAAATCTTATTTTCCCCCCACTTTCCCTTTTTCCACAGATTTCTCCATCTCCTTTCTTCAAAGCAAAGCTTCAGCCTAGCTATCTAACAAAGTTCAAACACCAACAGGTGTTTTGCAAGTACAAGTCTCAAAGGTAAGAAATAAATAAGAGATAACATCTACTAACAACCTACCATTAATGGCTTTCTGAAAACTTTCTCCATTAAGATTACTATTGAGAAAAGTTAACATTTGAAGCCAGAAAACAAAAAACATAAATCTTCAGGTAGCAACTAGTCCTCTACAGAGAAACCATTTTCTTTATTTTTTTTTTTTTTTTTACCCAAAGCAGTTAATTATTTCATCTAAAGAATATAAGGAAGTAATTCAGGAGAGATTGCTTTGCAAATTAATTTTTTTTAAGTCCTGATAACTCTGAATTCCAAATTCTACAACCAAAAGTAATAATTCTATAAAGGTAATGGAAATGGACAAACCTACACACACGGAAACAATCATCTGAAAACATACTGTTATAAATTAATTAGAGCTGTTTTAGAAAGTGTTCTAGAAAAGTGTTGAATTGTGAAGAAAAGAGCACCAGTCTACAAATGGTCTTCACTCTTTCAAGTGAACCTCATTCTCTTAGTGAAGAATCTTCTCCAATAGGGGACATTTAAATGGTGCAGTGGATCCAGCATTGGCCCTGAAATCAGGAGGACCTGAGTTCAAATCCCACCTCAGACAATAACTTACTAGCTGTGTGATCCTGGGCAAGTACCTAGTCCCAATTGTCTTCCACAGAAAATCTTCATCCCAGGAAAAGAAGCTTTCTCCAATAGCTAGGAGATCAATCAATGGCAGTTCTTATCACTCATGGAATTCTTTCCCACTTCTTTTTCTCCTGACTTCCTCCAAGTCTCAACTAAAAACCTACTCTGTAGCAGAAGTCTTTTCCTCGGCTCCTTAATGCTCTACATGGCTTATCCAATTGTTCCTGTGAATAATTGGTTTGTATTTATCTCCCTCAATAGACTGGGAGATCTTGACAGCAGGAACTGTTATGTCCCAGCACCAAGCATAGTGCCTGGCATATAGGAGGGCCTAAATAAATACCTAATGGTTTGTCAGGAATAATTTGTTACAGTAAACGACAAGTAAATTAAACTGTCATTTAAAGATTTATAATTATCAAAAGAGAAGCCTAAAAGTGTATACTTAAGAAAACCAGTGAACAGAAAAACAAAGTTAACTATATTTGATATAATTCATTAACAAGTTAAAAGACATTTTTATAGTAGTTTTATATCAATCTGGTGCAGCTAGATGGCACAATGGATAAAGCACTGAATCTGGAGTCAGGAAAGCCTAAATTCAATCATTAACTGTTTGCCTCAATTTCCTCATCTGTCAATCTGGTGCAGCTAGATGGCACAATGGATAAAGCACTGAATCTGGAGTCAGGAAAGCCTAAATTCAATCATTAACTGTTTGCCTCAATTTCCTCATCTGTAAAATGAATAGCAGAAGAAAATGACAAAACATTCCAGTACCTTTGCCAAGAAAATCCCAAAAGGGGGTCACAAAGAGTTGGACACAACTGAAACTATCAAATAGCATCAGTCTGGTATTATGTGCATCCTAAATCTTCTATATACAAGGTGGAGAAATAAAGCAGACTGAAGACCTGTATAACCTCTTTTCCACTGTGCATTACTTACAGTCTGGAGTTAGATGGTTGTCAGTCTTCTGACCTCACCAATGCAGAAAGTCTCCACATTTCTGCCACTGAGTCCTCTTCCCTACTTGCTGAATTATAGAGTTCTGAGTTAAGTGTTGTGACATCTTCTGAAGATAACTAAGTTTTAAAATGAGGGCTAAAAGGGACCTTACGGTCATGACAAACTACAAGCATTATGTTTTATAAAGACTCTCTGCTATGAGCTTACACCTTTTTCCCACTACTCAGGACAATCTCAAGTTCAGTTAAAAGTTTTAGAAACTAAGATCAGGGCAGCTCAGTGGCAGAATACAGTGCTGGACCTAAAGTCAGGAAAATCTGTCTTCCTGAGTTCAAATCTGGTCTCAGATACTTATTAGCTGTGTGACCCTGGGCAAGTCACTTAACCCAGTTTGCCTCAGTTTCTTCATGTGCAAAAAAGCTGGAGAAGGAAGTAGCAAACTAGTCTGGCCTCTCCAAGAAACTCCCATATGACAGGGTCAGGAAGAATTGGACATGGCTACAATAGCAGCAGAGATCAACAAGCCAGAATATTAATTGCAGTGGTCTGAGATGCTAAATAACATTTCTTCTGCAAGCTCACTAATTTAATCTTAAATACTCAAATGGATTAGTGACCTCATTGATGTGGGGACTCCATTAAATTGGCCTAACCTATGGGATTCTTTACACCCTCCCTCACTCTGCTTCTCCAGAGAGAGGTCTAATGTCCTGAAGGCCTCCATCTAGTTCTTCTGACATCAAAAGGAGGATCCAGATAATAGTGAAATTCATAAGTTTTCACTGGCTATCCCCCATGACCAATTCTCTTTTTTCAATTATATTTTTCCTTAATGATATTTTTTTATTTCTGTCTTTATTTGTAATGTGCTTTAGCCTACTCATACCTACCTTTTCCACTGCCCTCTAACTGATCCTCTTATTTTAGTTTTTCACAGACTATGATGTTCCATAACACACAGTCAATACTGCAAAGATAAATGGTATCAAAAATACTGCATGGGCTTTTGTCTCAGAGAGAAGTCTGGGTCATTAAAAGAACTCTTCTCCTGTTCAATTCTAGGTCCATTTCACATTTGCAATGTCTTATCAAAAGACATGTTGATAATTAAGTTCTATTGGTTGTTCATGCTAATGTATATCAAAATCTGGAGAATAGTTATGCTTTTTCCACTTGTTTTTTCCTATATGGTTAGGTCAAACTAGTATAAGTGATCATGGAGCTCATTTAAGAGTGTTGCAATTTCCTGAGCTTAATGCAATCAATCCAATGTTAACCATAAACAGGAACATTTGGATGACATCATCATCCATAAGAAATTCCACATTTTGGTTTGAATTCAGTACTGAATCTGCTTCACAAGAATGGTAAACCACTTTACAAAGCTTTTATCTTTCTGTTTTAGGCCTTGCTAAATATTAATGATCCAAAGGATCATCAAAGAAAGTTTCCTTTTTGTTGTTCTATTTTGCATAATTTTAACATTTCTCTTGTGGGAGAGAACTTGATTTTGTTTGTTTGTTTTTTGTTATTTTTTTTTGAGAACTTATTGAAGAAAAGTATTTAAAGCAGCAACTATTCATTATAGGACCAAGTGCTTTTCTATAATCAACAAATAAATACAGTGACTTGTATTCTCCACATCTTTCAGTCATTTTAGGGACAGAAAGATGTGTTCTATTGTGGACTATAACTTGAAAAAAGTCTGCCTTTTTTTTCTCCATACATTTCATCAAAGATGCCCTGGATATGAGATTATTCTCATAAAAATGTTATATAGGTAAGAAATTGTGAATAAAGAATGTGTATATAGGTAAGTTTTTTAGGCATATGCTTATTGATACTCTCAAGGTGATTTTTTTCAATTGTAAAAAAATGCAAGATTTTTCCACACCTTGAGTACTTTCCCTTTTCTGCAGACACTATAAAAATCATTCCCTCAACTCAAAAGAAAATCCATCAGGCCAGACCGCCTCCGTCTCTACTTGTTCTAGACCTGATTTTCCCATCTTTCCCTCAGTACCATTTCCACTTCTTCTATAAATAAATAAAAAACTGTGATATTAGAATCCAAAATGTTCCATTGTTCTTAAGAATGAAAAGTTTGTTATAAAAACGCCTGCAAATCATTTCCATCTTTATTATCCCTCCAGTTTCATCCTTATCACAAGAAAAGATAATGATGAATGTTGGAAGGGATATGGGAAAACTAGGATACTTAATATTGTTGGTGGAGTTGTGAAGTGATCCAACCATTTTGGAGAGCAATTTGGAACTATGCCCAAAGGGCTACTAAATTGTGCATACATATCCTTTGATCCAGCAGTGGGCCTGCATCCCAAAGAGATCATAAAAAAGAGAAAAGGACCCACATGTACAAAAATGTTTGTGCGGCCCTTTTTGTAGTGGCAAGAAACTGGAAACTGAGTGGATGCCCATCAGTTGGAGAATGGTTGAATACATTATTGCATATAAATGTTATGTAAGAAATGACCAGCAAGATGATTTCAGAGAGGCCTGGAGAGACTTACATGAACTGATGCTAAGTGAAATGAGCAGAACCAGGAGATCATTATACACAGCAATCAAATCTGATGGACATGACTCTTTTCAACAGCGAGGTGATTCAAGCCAGTTCCAATGGTCTTGTGATGGAGAGAGCTATCTGGACTCAGAGAGAGGAGCATGGGGACTGAATGTGAATCACTCTTTTTGTTGTTGTTTGCTTGCATTTTGTTTTCTTTCTCATTTTTTCCTTTGTGATCTTTCTTATGCAGCATGAAAATTGTGGAAATATGTATAGAAGAATTGCACATGTTATATATTGGATTCCTTGCTATGGAGGCAGTAGGGGGAAGGGAGGGAAAAAATTTAGATCACAAAGTTTTGCAAGAATGAATATTGAAAATTATCTATGCATATGTTTTGAAAATAAAAAGCTTTAATTTTTAAAAAAAACTTCATTGTTAATGCTCTCTAGATCATTTTACTCAGCTGGTTCTCCCATGAAGCTTTCTTTAAGCCAGTTTTTCCCTCCATTGCTTCTTATAGTAAACTTATCTTACAAAAAAAAAAAATCTATTTACAACCAAACTATGATTTACACTTATTGGTTCTGAATCTCTCATTCATTCTCAAATCTATGATATGAACTCAGACTGCCAACCTCATCACTTGACTAAAATATTAAGTGAAACTTTTCTTCCAAAAGTTCTAAAATTTTAATTGTTTTCAATTGTTTCAATTAATATTCACTAGCCTTCACAGAAATTGCAAAGTACTTTACAAATGTTATTTCATTTGATTCCCACAACAATCTTACTAGGTGGAGGCTATAATTATCCCCAATAAGTAAGAAAATTGGGGCAAATAAGAGATTGAGTAACTTCATCAGGCCTAACTTGAACTTAGGTTTTCCTGACTCCAGAACTCAATCTACTCAACTGTATACCTGACTCTCATACATTAGAAGGGGAAAAGCAAAAACAAAAACAAAAATAAAAATCCCTTGTACATATATGCCTACTTAAACAAAACTAATTCTTACTATAGCCATGTCAAAAAAAAAAAAAAGGGTCTGCATATACCTCCAGAGTCTACTACCTCTTCATTAGGAGATAAATTAACATATTTTATCATAGGTCCTCTGTAATCATGACTGATCTCTGTTACCAGTTTTTAAAGCTTTCAAAGTTGTCCTGACAATGTTGTTACTGTATAAATTTGTTCTGCTCAATTCATTCTGCATCAGTTCATGCAAGTCTTTCAAGATTTACCTGAAACTGTATCTTTAATCATTTCTTTTTTTCTCTAAGAAAATATTTATTTATAGTATACTTCTTTCTTAAGACATAAAAGTATTCATTACATTCATTTATCACAATGTGTTCAGCCATTCTCCAAATGCTAAGCATACCTTTAGTTTCTGGTTCTTCGCACTACAAAAATATCCACTATAAATATGTCTGTACATATAGGGTCTTTTTCTAATAGTGATAAAGCTGAGTCAAAGGATATTCAGTTTAGTAATCTGGGGGACATAACTCCAAATTGCTTTCCAGAATGGCTGAAACAATTCAATGCTCCACCAACAGTACCTTAATGTTTCTGTTTTACAGAGCCCTTCTAATCCATTTTTTCCTCAACTTTACCAATTGAATGAGTATAGTAGAGTATAACTTCAGAGTTATTTTCATTGGCATTTCTCTAGTTATTAGTGATTTGAATCATTTTTTTCTTATTGATAATTTGGATTTATTCCTTTTTAAATTGTCTATTCGTATCCTTGGAGCATTTATAAATTGAGGAATGATTTTTACTCTTACAATCTAAATCAGTTTCTTATATGTCTCAGAAATGAGACTCTTATCAGAGAAACTTTCTATAAAGATTTTTTCCATTTACCGCTTCTCCTAATTTTACCTACATTGAGTTCGTTTGTGCAAAAACTTTTAACATTATATAACAAAATTGTTCTTTTTATCTTCTATATTCTATTCTTTATTTGTCATTCTTTCCTTATTCCTCAGATTTGATTATAAAGACACTCTTTACTTTGAAACCAATGAACTCTTAGCGGCCAAATCTGATGGTCTTTGCTCAATTGTCAGCCTTCTGTACCTGTTTGCTGCATGACTGTTGGCGACCTTCCTCTTCTGGACCCTCTCTCCCCTCTGGGCTTTTGTCCTGGTTCTTCTAGTTCTGATGGTTCCTTTTCAGTTTCTTTTGTTGGTGTATCATTTATATCATGCCTCTTAACTACAAACAAACCCCAAAGTGTGTCCTAAGCATTATTCTCTGTTTTGCTCTCTGAGGCATCTCACCAATTCCTTCAGCTTAAATTATCATCGTTGTGCCAATAACACAAAAATCTATATATCTAACCCTAATCTCTATTCCAACTCCACATTATCAACTATCTATTGAACATTTCAAATTGAATTAACTAAGAGACATCTCAAATTCAAAGCAGAACTCATTTTGCCCCTGAAGCCCTTCTAACAGACTTCTCATTCTCATCCTACATATCTAGTCAGGGGCCGACATTTGCTCTTTGTAGTTCCAAAACATCTCTCACATCTAACTCTCTTTTCCTACTCCCACAATCCCCAATTTCGTTCAGGCACTCTCATCTTACCACTGCTATGGCCTCCTGACTGGTCTCCGTGCCTCAAGTCTTTCACCGCTCCAATCCATCCTCCATATGCTGCCAAAATAATTTTCCTTAAGCACAGTCCTGATTCCTCTAGGACTCAATAAATTCCAATGGCTTCCTATTGCTCTAAGACAAAATATAAGCTCCTCTATTTAGCTTTTAAACAAACCTTCCCAATCCAGCCCAAACCTATGTATTTGTGCTCTTTTTCTATTACTCTCTTCCTCCTGACTAAACAAACTTGCCTTCTCTCTTTTCTTCACATATGCCATCTCTTTTTTCCATGCCTTTGTACTGGCCCTAGTTCTCAAATACCACTTTCTACAGGAACTTTTCCGTGTTCCCCAGCTCCTTGTGCTTTTTTTCCCTTGCCACCCTGTATATATTTTGCATTTCTTCTGTATATGTTGTCTCCCTAGATAGATAGTAAGCTTCTTGAAAGCAGAGAAAAGAAAAATACTCAATGGAAAGTAAAATCATAGATTTTTAGAGTGGGAAGCATTTTAGGAGTAGACGAGGTAGATCTATTCTATCCTCCTCATTTTTTAGTTAAAGAATAGAAATCCCAAACATTTAAATGGCCTTCAGAAAGCAAAATGGTTACTCAGACAATTAGTACAAAAGTCCTAGACTGGATCTTGACTTAGTGGAGAAAGACCAGACCTATTTCTGGCTCCTACATCTGTTAACTGTGTAACTTAAAAAAGCCACAATTTCTCTGCAACTTAATTTCTTCATCTGTTAAAATTGAAGTAATATTTGTTCTAATTCACAAAATTGTTAAGAAGGCATTTTACAAATCATAAAGTGATATGTGAGCTATTATTTTGGCTGTCATTAGTGACAAAGCTGAATTGGAACTCAGGTAAGGTCTCCTGACTTCCCTGTCCCAGTGTTGACAAAGGAAGAAAAGCTGAAGCATATCTAAATAAACACAAAAGAAAAAAACAAACAAACAAACAAAAAAAAAAACATTGATTTTAGAGCAGAAGAAAAACTAGCTATCAAAACTGAATTGGGAAGGCTGTGGGTAGGAAGGTGGGAGGAGGAGGGGGCCCCCATGGGAGAGAGGTAGCTAGACAGCACACTGGATAGAGCACTAGCCCTGGAGTCAGGAGGACCCGAGTTCAAATTTGACCTCACAAATTTTATACTTCCTAGTTATGGGAACCTGGTTAGGCAAGTCACTTAACCCCAATCACTCCTGCCCCCAAAAAAGGGGAGAGGAAAGAAAAAGAAACCAAAAGTGAACTGGGGAGCTTATGGTCTGCTACCAAAAAACAAGTATGAAAATCACTGGTATAACACTCTTAAATGCTGGGACCCCTTGTATTTAGGATTATTTAGAATAAGGTACTAGATGCAGCTGCTGACTCAAATGGAAGCAGCAAAATGAGTACACAGGAGGAACAAGCTAAAATCACTACTTGCTGCTCAAGAATTTCCATAAGACAATGCACTAAACATGCACTAAACATTTTTCCCCCTTTAAAATCCTTTAAGTCATCCTGAAATGTATCTCAATTTCATCTGTGAAAGGCAAAGAGACAGAGAAAAAAAAAAAAAAAAGAAACACACAAAGAGAGAGACATACAATATAATAAAGCACAAAGATTAAGTTAGGACACATCTATATCATTTGACCAGAATAACAATATAAGTAGTGATGCAGAAATGGAAAGTATACCAAAAGTATAAATATCCAAGAACATTTTCAGAATTAAAAAGAAAGAAGTTGGAGAGAGAATTACTAAAATATTCATCCACTGTCAGTCCATTGCTTGTGAAACCAGAATATTTTGATGAAAGGAAGGGACAACAGCATACAGAAATCAGAAAAAGTAGAAAATAAATCTTTTCTTGCAAGGGATCAATTAATGCTAATAAGAAACATACAGCATTATTCCTGTTTTCCACAAATGCAAATTTGTTTCTCAAGTACATAAACTAAGATTTTTGCCACCAGGAACAGAAAACTATGACATGAAAAATGGCAAACTGTTCAATGGAACACTAACAGTTCTACAGACACAAACCTTTAACTCAGGGGCTCTTATTTCCTTCTCCTACGTTTCTAACATCAGATTTACCAATTCAGTTAAACCGAGCTGCAAGAGAAATGGAACAATCAAGACTCTGCCCTAGCTAAAAACATTAAAATAGCAAAAATTTAAAGGGGCACTCCTTCAGATACTAGCTGAGAAATGAGGAGGAGGAAGTTCAAGTCACTGGAAGGTTTAGTGAAAGAAGATTTGTTCAATCTTTTCCTCCTAACTATAAAGAAATCAACTTAGCCTATTCCAGTTCCTCCCCAGAGTTTTACCTTCCCTCCATTCTTTCCAGACGCTTTCCCCCAGATAATTCTATCCCCATGAACCTCCCCCCCTCAAAAGACTAATAATTATAGTAGGTACCTTTTATCACCCTGTGTAAAGGGGAGCCTCACCAAGGTATCTCTAGCAAAATAGAACAGAAACCTCAAAGGACCATAAATCCTATGGGTTGGATGAGGTGACTCCCAAGCTTCTTCCTAACTAAAATTCAATGCCCCAAACTACTAGATTAACTAATCCCTTCCCCCTCCACAGAATTTGTCTTCAGCACTTCTATGTATTATTTTTACATGATGCACTACAAAGCTGATCTAAGGATTTATTTGTGTTGCTTGCCCCCAGTGCCATGCTGTAACTGCTCCACAACTGCAAATTAGAATCTAGGTAATCAAAGATGACACAATTAAATACCAGTGGTTACATCACATTCTATCAAATTTCTAGTAAATATGAACTATTCACAATTCAAAGCACCCTTAAAAATCGTAACCAAAATAGTATCTTTGTCGGTAAGGTAAGGCTAAGATAGAATAAGAAAAGACTCCTATTTACTAATAAAAATTTCTTTATTCTTTGCTTTCCCTAAAGAAGATAAGGAAAATTACACAAACTTATTTTTTAACAGCTTTCATCCATCTTTAAGCCATAGTAGATTTGCCTACTAAAGAATTTAAGTTATAGAGCAATCAGAGGCAATTAACTGAAATTTAGATCTCAACACTTCTTTCCTTTGGCATTTTCGAGCTCGTTTGTGCATAATTACTTGTAAAATATTCAGAAAGATGATTTGCTAATTACTGAAAGTAAGGTATAATTTTATGCTTCTCTAAAAAAGTAATACTTCAATTTTGAGATTTTGGTGCAAAGAAATAAAGGATACTTCTCTTATAAAAGACTTAACTATTTCTGTCCGCCACAGGTAGCTCAAGAGGCAAACGACCTCATACTTCCAAATGATATGGTAAAAAAAAAACCAAGTAGTTTGAGGCAGCTGAGGAAGGATAAAGGAAAAGGGCACAGATCTATGCAATGATTACCCTGATTCCCAGAGAACTAATGAAGCATGCATGATATGTTGCAGAAAGAGACACGTTTTCAAAGAGTCAAATACAGATATTTGTTTTGTTTGTCTACACATATGTGTTTTTTTCCCTCTTGGGAGAGGAACCTAGGAATAAGAAGAAGGGAAAAGGAAAGAGAAGAGGGAAAGGAGGAGGAGGAGGGTAAAAGAGGGGAGGAGATGGGGGGAGGGGAGGAGGACTTATCGAAATGTTTATAAAATAGCTTTAAAAAAAGGTCAGAAGGAATCAGGACAGGTCTAAAAGTAACATTGAATTCAGTATATAAATTAATTAAATATAAAAAGAAAAAAGCAAGCTGTACATAATAGTGATGCAGTTTCATATACAATTCTCTCCATTCTACTATATAAATAGATGTGTTCACATTAATTGAGTTAAAGTTCAGAATTTTTTTTAATGAGGTGAAAAAATAATCAGAAACTTTCCCAAACTTGGTCAATATAATTAATGATAATAGCAATATCTAGCATTTATATAGGCTTTAAAGTTTGCACAGTGATTTACATATAATTTCTAATTTGTTCATACATCCAATTTTTAAGTGTAAATAAACAACTGAAAGGAATAAGAATTGACAATTACTCCTCTCTTTTCCATTGCCGCTAGTTATAGGGGGGAGGGGGAGAGTCGGTTGTTCCTTTAATCCTAACCTTTGGTCCAAGCAAGAACAAAATTTTTTAAAAAGAGTTGCTGTTTAAATATTTGGGGTTGGGCTTTGCCAATATAACAAAATTACAATACTACTCAAATTGATTTACATATTCAATGGTATGCCAAAGTACCTAAATATTACATTACAATCCAAGGAAAAAAATAATAAAATTCATCTGGAAGAACAAAAGGTCAAAACTCCCACAGAAAATAATGAAAAAATTAGTGAGAAAGGGCCTACCAGTACCAGATCTCAAAACTGTTTGCTATCGGTTAAAGAATATAACAGGACATCAGTGGAACAAATTAGGTACACCTAAAAGTAATTGAATGTAATAATAAGTGCTCAATAAAAATAACCCAAGGATTCCAATGTCTGAAGTAAAGGACTTACACTTCAACAAAAACCATAGAGAAAGGTGGAAAAACAATCTGGCTGCAATTAGGCTTAGACCAACCATCACACCACCATAGCACAATAAGCTCCAAATGGATATGACATAAAAACAACAGGTCCTATCATAAACAAATTAAGGAATGGTAACAACTTCTCACAAATACAGATGGGGGAAGAGTTCTTGACAAGATAAAGGACAGAAGCACAGATATTTTTGATGAAATAAAATTGAAAAGTTTCTGCAAAAAAAGTAATCAATGAAGTTACAATTTAAAAAGAAAGTTAACAGAGGAAAAAATTGTAGCAAACTTTTCAAATATCTGATGTCTAAAATATTTAGAAATTAATTAAATGATAAGAGTCATTTCACAATAGATAAATGGCCAAAGAATATAAAGAATCAGATCTTTACAAGACAAAGAAGCTGCCATATCAAAATAATACTTGAAAGCACTAATAATAAAAATGTAAATTATATACCTCAAAGAGATCAATGAAAGAGGGGAAAATCTCATATATACAAAAATATTTATTGAAGCAGTTTTTGTTATAGCAAAGAACTAGAAACAAAGTGAATGTTCATTAACTGGGGAATGGTTGAGCCAATTATGCTTTATAGGCATAATGAAATACTCCCCAAAAAGCGATAGAGAGATCTAGAAGGTTTTGTATGAATTAATGCAGAGTGAAAACTGAAGAAACAACTGAGCAATTCACATAATGACTATAAAGGAAAACAACTGTGAAAGACAAGTTCTACAAACCAACATAATGACCAATCATAACTCCAAAAGAATGATGAGAAATCATGCTTCCCACCTCCTAATAGAAATGTGATGGATTAGAAGCACACAATGAAATACATTTTCAATCTGTGGATTTGTTTTCTAAGATTATACATATTTGTTACATGGGAAAACCCTGATTTTTTTATTGGGGGGGGGTTATTTGGGCAATAGTGATAGTGATACTAAAAAAGGCATAAATGAAGCATTAAAAATAAACTCAAGAGAACAGAAGTACAGAAGGGGGTACAAACAAGAAAGTATTAAAACAATTATATCAAATCTGAATTATATGCAGTCCCCCCCCCCAAAAAAAAACCAAGATTTATATAATGGGAAAAATGACTATCGATAAGAGAAGTTCACAGATGCGTAAACAATTCCTTTTTTAAAATTTATATACTGAAATCATGTTTATTAAGTTCCTAATTTTAAAAATGAAATTTTTTCAAAGCAGGTTCTATTTGGGAGGTGAAAAGCAGGGAAAGAATTATTCAGGTAAAATATTTCACTTGATTTTCTTTTCCAAATATAGTGAAGGGGTGAAATACTAAAGAAACAAATATACACATAAAGATAGCATTGTTATGAACTGACACCACAAAACCCAGATAAAAATTATCTGTGTAATGAACATCTGATTGCCATTTCCTGTCTATAGGAACACTGGTACAATGCCTTCCCTACCAACCCTAAAACAACTTCATGCCCTCCCACTCACACCACAAAGCTTCCCTGGACAGAGTACAACCAGATGACTGGCACAAGGAACTCTTCACCATCTCCTAGTACATCCCTTAGAAGGATGGTACACAATCTCTATGCTCTATTTTTCCTGTCTACCAAAGGTTTAGTTCATTGACCTCTAGTAAAATATTTCACTCATACATGGCCAGAAGCAGCTAAATAGCACAATGGAGAGACCCTGGGACTTAATTTCAGGAAGAACTGAATTCAAATTCTACCTCAGATATTTACTAGCTGTGTACTCCTGGACAAGTCACTCTCAGACTCAATTTCCTCATCTATGAAATGAAGATAATAGCAGCACCTATTTCCAAGGACTGTTGAGAGGGTCAAATGAGATTATATGTATGTATATAAAACTTTACAGACTTTAAAGTGTTACATAAATACTAATTACTACCATTATGATTAAATATTCTTTCAATCTTTTAACAGTTACCCAGTTACATAAGGAAACTTTCTCTTTTTCTGTCATTTTTAGCTCAATCATCCTAATTATGGCTGATTATATGTATCAGCCATATAGTTACACACAGGAAAGGAAAAATCAAGGGAAGTTCCAAGTAAAATCAGACATAATAAAAAAAACCTCTATAATCAAACTCAAAAGTCCTGGAAAGTATCCTGATGTCTATCTATCCCTAAATAGTTATGGAATGCTTTACCTACGCAATCATCAAGCATCAGAATTCAAGATAAATAAAAATACATTTCTAGTCGATCATTTTTAAAATTTTTATTTAATTACTAATGCCACAAAAGCTTTTCTTTCTATTATTTTTCTTTACAGATATATGGTACTTCAGTTATCCTAGAGAGGCCTTTTCAAGGTTAGCTGGGGATCCAAACCACTACTTTCTTATCACAATATGTTTATGGGAAAATAAAGACAACTTATAGATAAATTTCTAGAGCACAATTCATTTGTAAGGTTGGGCCTTCCATTTTTTTAAGCAAATTTTTCCTAAGGTTAAAGTCTAACTGGGTGTATATATATATATATATATATATATATATATACTTCCTCTGTTTAAAGATTCATGGACCCCATGATATGAGCAAATAAAGCCTTGAAGTTAAAAAAAAAAAAAAAAAAAAAAAAAAAAAAAAAAAAAAAGTCACCCATACTAGAAAACTGTCTGCAATTAGAGTCCTATTTAAATCTGGGCTTTAAAACTAATGGATGACAAAAACTTAGAATGTTTCTGGGGAGGGTTGGGGTATGGAGGGTGGAGTAAACAAAGACAACTAAAGAATTCAAAGAAGTTCAGTGAGGAAAAGTTACAGAAATAAAAATTAGTAACTTTTTTTTAAAGAGCTATTCCACCTGTCTTTCAGGTCATTTCAAGTGGCATTGGCAACAATTCAACCAAGCTCTAAAGTTGCTGTCTAGTGGGAAGCACTGTGTAATAAGACGTTTTCTACATTTGGGGCACAAATGCAGACTGGCTGTTTAAAACTCAGTTACGGCCTTATATAAAAGTATTATAAAGGAGTTATCTATTTTCAGTTAGGATACAGCAAGTGAATTTAAACTATAACACTTATATTTGGAATATAAAAATTTCTAATTGCAAAGAGCTGAATAGGATAAAAATGCATCTTAAAGGGTTGGTAGAATCTCCTCTAAACATTTCAGGGAAAAAGTTGACAGTTCTATATAGTTCTGTCAAGAGATGGGGAAAGATAGATTTCTTGAGTTCTCTTCCAAAACTATGATCATATGATGCATTAAGTATAAATACAAAGTACTAAAAGTACATTTAAGTTATATCTTGGCATACTAAAGAAAAGAAAAAGGCCCATATTCTGAAGTTTTTTAACATGATTATTTCTTAGAAGAGCACACTCACAAAGCATTAGAAAACAAACAAGTTTCCTCTCAAAAAAGGTCATGGAGTCTCAGATTTCAGTAACTAACCTACATTTTCTCACTACATGTTGCTTCTAGGGAGCAGTGAGAAGAAAGGGCTATCACTGAGAGATATGTTAAGTGCTACTAAATCTAGTCACAATTTGATAAGTTATACAGACTTTCCTAAGCAAATCCTAAATTTATCTTTAGATAACTGGCCAAAAGTATACAAGTGGGTAGTCTACATACACAGACAGTCTAGGCAGGTGGTAGGTTTGCTTTTTTGTGTCTGCTTCTTAAAAATGTAGATAAGTTATCTGAATTCTCTTTCTTAGCGCTAGAAAAATTCTGAAATGAATCCCTAAATCAATGACCAGTTAGTTATCTCCTTGTTCAAACTGGGATGAGTTCCTGGAAAGACAAGAGGATAATTCATCCAATAGCTGCTCTATTAGCTACTGAAAACTGATGCGGAACAGAATCCTGAATGGAAAAGCTCCCACTAAGACACTTGAGACTTATCAGTGGTTTTTATTTGGTATTTATTTACCCACCATTTACTTACATGTATGTATACATACATTTCTCCAACAAGCTCATAAACTCTCTGAGGGCAAGGAGCATGTCTTGGATTCATTTCAATTCAACAATTATTAAGTCTATTGTGTGTGAAGTATTCTGTTAGCTCCTGGGGATACATATTTTTAAAATGAGAAACCTCCCTTCAGGAACTTCATATTCTCCTGGAGGGAGAGGAGGAGGTATAGCATCTACACAAATAAGTATAACACGATGTACAGAGTATTAGGATATAAATCCCTAGAACAATAACCATTATCTCCTTGTTCAAATAGGAGTATCTTCTAGCTAAACTAGATGACAGCTCATCCAAAAGCTGTTCTATAAGCTACTGAAATTTGATTCAGGATTGTACTAAATGAGCTGCTAAAAAATATGAGGAAGCTTGCACTTCCAGCTGAGGAGAGCCTATGCTAAAACCATAGGACTAAAGAAACTGGATAGAGCAACAAGCACTGGACTGGGAGTAAGGAAACCTAGATTCTAGTCCTGTATATCACTAACAAGAAGTATGATCCTGAACCAGTCATTTACCTTCTTTAAACCACACTGTAAATTCAAGATATTAGATTAAATTCTCTACAAGTCCTCCTTGGATTTCCAACTACTCCCAGAAAATCCACAAAAAAAAAAAAAAAAAAAAAAAAAAAAATGAGACCAGCTGATCATTTCTACATGAAGATGCAAGATAGAAGGGCAATTCCTTCTTTTCCTACTCCAAGCCTATTTTACATTCCTTTTTATACCCATCTAGAAAATATTAGATTGCTGAGAAGAAAGAAAATAAGCAGCACCTCTCTCTAGCATAAAAATGAATAAAACTGGTTACCCTCTGCTTGAGGGAATCAGATACTTAACTTTCTAGGGATTAGACACAGAAGCCAGAATATCTTTTTTTTTTTTTTTTGGTGGGATCAAGTGGGGAGGTCAGACAGCTTCAAAGATTAAAGTAAATATTATACTTTTGCCTTTGTAGATTCTAATTCAAATAGGTCGCAGTTTATAAAAAAAAAAAATTTCAAATTGCAACTATACTTAAAATGCAATTATTCACAATATGAAAAACTGTTCCAAAACAATAATAACAGCAAGAGAAATGTACATTGAAGCAAATACTGAAGTTTTGCCTCATAGCCAGCAAATTATATTAGCAAAAATGATAAAATATGGGAAGTCAACCTTGAAAGAAAGGGCTGCAGAAAGATGGTCATAGATCCCTTGTTGGTAGACCTATAAATAAGTTCATCCATCCAGAAGAGCAACTTGGAATCATATAAAAGATACATATAATTTGATCCACAAATTCCAATGGCTGAATGAATGAAGAATTTAAGTGCTTAATATGTGCAAAGCACTATGTTAAGCTCTGAGGATAAATAGAATAATAAGACTATTCCTGGTCTCAAGAAGCTCACATTCTAATGGGACAACACATCTGGAAGATTTCAGTCAACTGCAAATTAGATGGGAAGGTGGCAAATAAGATGGTAATAGCTCTTCTTTAATGATATCATGTAAACTTCCAATTTCTGAATCATTTGGCAGTACCAAGTACTCTGACCCCAACATTCTTTTCCTGGTCTGCACTTGCAGAAGTGCTGCCAGCCTACAAAGGCTACTTCCTGGGCTCAGGGTCCTGAGCTGTCCCCACCGGTGGCTGGGGGGACGTAGTTATCAATAGTGCTACTAGTGGTCTGACCTGTCCGGCACAGGCTGTGGCCTGTCTCTCCTAAAAGCTGCCCGGTTCCTTCAGCTAAGCATGGCTCACATGCTCAGCGCTTGTCGGTTGGTAGGCCACTGGTAGGAACGGCTGGCCAAGTCCTTAAACGATGGCTGAGTGCCGGCCTAGAATCAGGGCCAGTGGGGAGGTGGGGCAGCGCTACTTTCACAGTTCCCGTACCTCTCTGCCTGTTGGTTCCCTGGTCAGCAGTTAGAGACAATAAAGCCCAAGCACCTTCTCCAAAAAGATGTTAACATTCAATGATGGCTGCAAGGTCTTGGGCAGATCAACAACAAAAAAGAAAGGCTTCATATGTACCAAAATATCTAACGCAGTGCTTTTGTGGAAATAAAGGAGATACCCACCAACTGAAGACTGATTAAACAAACGGTAGTAGATGAATCACTATGTTGTAAGAGCAATGATTATAATGAATAAAGAAAAATATGGAAAGAATTCCATAAACAAATGCAAAATAAGAGTCAAGAACACAACAAATATACATGGAAAGCATAACTACAACAATCAAAACTGAATACACTGAAAATTATAATGATCAAAGGTGGCCCCTAGGAAAAGATATGAAAAGACACTATCCCAGGACAACACCTGGCACAGTGTTGTAATGTAATCTGCAACATTACAGAGGTGAGAGATCCATAGGTATGGAATAATTTTTTTTTCCTTCTTCCTCTTTTTATTTTTTTTCATTACTTCTTATAAAGGATGGCTGAGGACAGAAGAAGGAAACAATGGGAATAATAAAAGCAGATGAATAGATAATAATAATAGGTGAATAGGTAAATAACAGGTGATAAAAGTTAAATGCACTGGCAGGTTCCATTTTAAATTAATTTTTGTTTTCAATCAATAAAAAAATTCCTTCTCTCCCTCTCATCTCACTCCCAATTGAGAAAGAAAAGCAAAGTGCCTATTTATAAACATGCACAGTCAAGTAAAACAAATTTCCATGTTGGCTATTTTCTCCCATCACCACAGAAAAAAAACTTTCATTCTACACTCAGTCAATCACCTATCAAGAGACAGGTACTATGTTTCATCACTGGTACTTTGGAATCATAGTTAATCATTAAACCGACAAGAATTCCTAAACCTTTTCATGATTTTACAATGTTTTTGTCATTATGCAAATTGTTCTCCAGTTCTGCTCACCTCACCCTGCATAATTTCATAAAAACCCTTCAGAAGTTTCTGAGACCATGCCCTTCATTTCTTACAACACAATAGAACACATTCATTTATCATAATTTACTCAGTCATTTCCCAATTAATAGGTACTTCCTCTATTTTAAATTCTTTACAATCTCAAAAAGAGCTTTTGTATATCCTTGGAATTTGTTTTGCTTAATAGTAATTTGTCTTTTAATCTACCCTCCTGCTAATTCTCCCTTTTTCCTACTCCCATTTCTATCTTATTTCCCAGCTGAATAAAATGTATTTCTCTACCCAAATCTGTGTATTCTTCTCTCCTTTGATCAGTTCAGATGAGAGGTTCAAATGTCAGCAACTCCTCCTTATCCCTTCCTTCTTATTTGCAGACTTCTACCTGCATCCTGATTATATGAAATAATTTTACCTAACTTCTTCATCTTCATTCTCATTTTCTCTCTCTCTCTCTCTCTCTCTCTCTCTCTCTCTCTCTCTCTCTCTCTCTCTCTCTCTCTCTCTGTCTCAAATGTGTATCTTTTACGGTCATTATAACAGAACCAATTCCTCATCTTCTGTCTAATCAGACTCCCTCTACACCACTGATGATAATAAATTTCAGAGACATATTTCCTCACATTAAAATGTAAACAGTTTATCCTATTTTAGTGCTTTACAATTGTTTATTCATGTTAATCTCTTTACATTTCTTTTTTTTTTTTGCTAGAAGGCTTAATAATTGATAAAAATGTACAAAAATATTCAAATAGAAAGGCTTTAGAATGTGTACCACAGACATCAATATTTTTACTAATAGAGGAAAGTGTTTCTCTTAATTCTCATATTTGCATTTTAAAGTTATTTCACAGTTGTGGTCTTTTCATCAAGAGTGCTTGGAAGTATTCTATTTCATTAAAAATCCATTTTACATCTAAAGAATTATACTCAGTTTTGCTGGGTAAGTTATCCTTGGCAATAAGCCTAAGAATGTTGCATTCTGGAATACTTTATCCAGGCTCTTCTACTGCATAATGTTGACTGATAAATCATGTGTGATACTGACCATAGCTCCTTGGTACTTGAATAGCTCCTTTCTACTTGCTTGCTTTATTTTTTCTTTGACCTGGAAGATCTGGATCTTAGCTGTAATATTCTTGCAAGTATTCAATTTGGGGTTTCTATTGGGGTAATCCTATTTCCATTAAGTGGTACAAGAGATAGAACCTAGTAAGAGCTGAGTTCAAATCTGCCCTCAGACATGTGACAGCTATATGAGCCTGGGTAAGTGACTTAACCTTCACTGGCTCCAGTGTTCAAAATCTAGTTATATAAAATAAAATAATATTCATAAAGTGATTTGCAAACCTTAAAATACCATACAGGTACTATCATTAATATTATTATTCCTTTAATCAATACACACCCTACATGGATTTGAAGTCTTTTACTAATCTAATTTGGACACTCTCCAAAACACTTGACATTCATTCATTTAGCAAACACTTATTAAATGCCCTATGCAAAATACTGTGTATTAGGTGGTGGTGATGGTGCATGGGATAGAGACATTAAAATTTAGATAAGACAGGATTCCCAATCTCATAGAACATAAAATCTAGTGGCAAATAAGATACCAATAATAAAAACTAAAATGTGCAAGTTTATATAACTCATACTTCAATCTGACAAGCATTTATTAAGTACCTACTGTGTGCCAGGCACTTTACCACCGGCTGGGGATATTAACATTTACTTTCCAGGGTTGTTGCTGAGGATCAAATGATATAGAAATGATTGTAAAGTGCTTAACAGAGTGCTTGCTATATACATAGTAGGCATTTAATAAAAATGCTTCTTTTTTCCTTCCTTCTTTCCATTCTTACTTCTAATTCTAAGAGGTGTGAGCAATCTTCTTTTATGATTTCTTGAAAGTATAATTCCTTAATCCAGTGACAGAAGCCTCCTTGCTGTTCCATTTGTACAAGATCTCCCCACCAATGTCTTTTCTCCAGGCATTTTCTCTGGTTGTCCCTGATGCCATGCTCCACCTCTTCATCGCCACTTTCTGGCTTCCCAAGCTTCAAGTTCCAACTTTTCTACAGGAAATCTTTTCTAATCCCTCTTAATTTTAATGTCTCCCTTCTGTTAATTATTTCTATCTCCCCTATACATAGTTAGTTTGTACATATGTTTACTTCATCTCCCCCATTGGATTCTGAGCTCATTGAGGATAAAGACTTTCTCCTGCCTCTTTTTGATTCCCTAACACTAGCATTGTAGGCACTTCATAAATGTTTACTGACTGAAATAAGATCTCAAGGCTCAAGTTTTGATCATGTCTTTTCAGGGAGTTTAATTCTTAAATTATCTTTCCTGAATATGTTTTCCAAATTAGTTATTTCTATTATGACATACTTTATCTTTCCTCCTATTTTTCAGCATTATGACTTTGTTTTAATATTTCTTGCCTCATTAAATCATTAGTTTCTATTTGCCCCATTCTAATTTTTAAGGAATTGTTGCTTTGGCAAAGTTTTAAATCTCTTTCTTCCATAGTTATCATTCTTTTCCAGTATTTTCCTCTGAAGCTCATTTTCATTTTAAAACATTTAAACTTTTTTTTTTTAACTCTTGCTTTATCTCTTTTAGTAATCTAGTTGAATATGCCCAAATTATATTTTTCATTAAGGCTTTGCTTACAGATATTTTGAAGTTGTATTTCTTCTGGATTTGTGCCTTGAATGTCCCTGTTACCAAATGAGCTTCCTATGGTACAGTCCTTTTTCTGTTTGCTCACTCTTCAAGCTTTCTTCCTAACTTCTGATTTGATGTTAAAGCCAGTTTCTGCAAAGTTCTGGAAAGAATGTCTGGGATAGTTCTACTGCTGCCTTCTTAGGATATTGAGTATTGTTATTCTAAGATTTCAAATACATACAACACAGGATAGAGTCCTGCAAGTTGCCTAATATAAGGCAAAATCGATCACCATTCTTCCTCCCCTCCACTTTTTAATTCTGCAAATTCCTGAACTGAGTTCCTAAACAATAGGCCCATGAAGCTGCCCTGTTTGAAATTTCAGGAAACTGCTGGTAGAATCAGTCATTATCAACTAGCTGAAAAGTTTTGTTGGTTCAAAACAACAAAAGATAGGCTTGCACTTGGTCCCAGATTCCTTTCCTGGTTATTCCTTTCTAAGTTTCAAACTGAACTAGAAGTTGAGCTTGAGACCCATTGCACTATTAAGAGCCAAACCACACAGCTGCTGCTTGCTTCTAAATTTGCTTTTAGCTCAGGACAGAGCGAAGGGCCCACAACTGCTCCTCACTCTGGAATGCATGCCATCCCTTGGAGTAGGTCCACTGTGACCTGGAATTGGATTAATGTCATATCTACCAGGTGGCACCTGTTGCTTCCTCCTGAACAAGTTTAGGCCTCTCTATGTGAGGTATAGGACCACCTCTTGCCATGGTGCTCAGGCTTAGCCTGAGCCAGAATGATGCACTCCCTATCAGACCCAGTTCCCAGTGTCAGTTCCTCTCTGTCATTCTACATCCATCTGGACTAGAAAGATGACACAATGTGGGTTTTTTCTCTTGGATTTGCCAATCAGGATTTGGTCTGAGATATTTTCTAAAACTATCTGAAGAGGATGGGGAATGCGGGGGGGAGGGGAGAGGAGAGGGTGGTGGACAGTACTTTCTGCTGATTGACCACCATCTAAAAGTGGCACAATCTTTTAATATTGGTTTCAGGAATTCCAAAGTCATAGCTTTAACTAGCACAGGGTAAACTAAAATTTGATCCAGGATGTCAAATTTGGGAAGACGATAAAATATATTAACAAATAAGAAAATAGAGAATATATGTTAAATAAAATTACAGAGAGAAGGGAGGCCCTAACAACTGATATAAAAGGGGGGATATAAAAACAAAAGATATGAATACAAATGCATTTTTTAAATATTCACATTTTATTATCTACCAAGGAGGATGCAATTTATCCAAAATTTGCTCTTGGTTTCTTCTTGACCTAATTACTCTCTCACTTGCTTTTCCACAAGTTTATCACAACTCCTTTGCTTAGGTCAGCTATTCTTCACAGATGAAGTTGATACTTACAAACTCATCCTCCTGTAAGATCACATTAACTCTAAAAATCACACCTCTTCAGTATCCCCTGCCTCTGAAAGGAGAGGGCAGAGAGTTCCTTCCAGGGCAGCCACCTCACATGGCTTCATCATGCCTCCTCCCCCTCAGTTTTTTTTTTTTAATGTGATACCCTTCTCCCATCAGATCTAAGCTCCTGGAAGGTTGTCTTTTGCCTTACTTGTATCCCCCATGCTTAGCAGTAGAAGCTTACTAAGAGGCTCTTGGTTAACTGACTAATCTATCAACAGGGCATGAACCCAGAGTTGATTCTCTAATAGAGTAGATAAGTTATGCTTGCTCCGAACCATCCGTTTTTATCCTAACCTCTTTGAACCAGTGACATACATTTGGGATGTGGCTGACCAGAGTTTAAAGTATAGTTTGTGGTTAGGAGATTAAATGAATCTCTATTCTTAACCAAAGCTAAGAATATATGATCTGGACCTGGAACTGGATAGTAAGTGTCACAGCTGCCAGCTGGCACCTGTTGCTTCCCCCTGAACAAGTTTAGATCCTCTATGTTCAATACAGGAACTCCCCTTAACCTGGTGCCCAGCCGCACCCTGAGCTAGAATATAGTGAACTTCTGACAAGACCCAGTCTCTAGGGTCCAAAGACGGCTGTCACCCAATGCCCACTTGGACTAGAAAAATGACTCACGTTTGTGTTGTTTTTTGCCTTGAATTTACCAATCAGAATTTGGTCTGGTACAGTATCTAGATCTGCTCAAAAGAGTGCCACACCTAGTCCTATCTTCTAACACCTAAACTGGCCAATCCAAAAATAAATATGTTCTTAAATCTTTTCTTTAAATTTGCACCTATCAACAATAAACTGTGCTATAGTACTACTGCAACAAAAGACTAGCTCAAAAGAGCCCACTGTCCAGGAAGTAGTCAATGTTAGTTTTCATCAGATATTTTTTAATTACTGTTAGAATTGGGTTTTGTTAATGGCAAAGTAAAAAAAGAAAAATAACTGAGTTAATGCAAAAACTAACAGTTAAGAATCCCATAAGGCAATTATATATATATATATATATATATATATATATATATATATATATATATATATATATGGAAATTTCAATGACTACAATTTCTGATGTATTTTTCATTCAAGTAACTAGTAAATCAAAAGATGATATCTAATTTAAAGGTATTTCACAAATGCCCTTTTATTTTGAGGGAAGAAAGAAGATTGCCTAACTTATTAAAGAAAATCTAATTAATTCTTATTTAGTCCTCAAATTCAAAACATCACTGGATCAGAGATTTATAATTGAGAGGGATCTTCATGGATGTCTAGACCAAACTCATTTGATAGATAAAAAAAAGGTTTGAGACCCAGAAATATTAAGTGACTTGCTCAGGATTGCACAGCTAATAACTAATAAGCATCCAAAGCAGGTCTTCCTACCTCAAAGCTAATGTTCTAACCTCTGTACAGAACTGCCTCTCAATGTGTTTCTACTGACCCAAAAGATGAAAAAAAAAATTAGGCCCCCTCTCTGAGGGAAAGGACCATGTATTTTCCATTATCCTTAAGTCTTTATAGTGACATGCAGTGAGGTGATATTCAATAGAGAACTACTCACAATGTTGCACCTAGAAAGCCTCAAGTCCTAGAGAAGGAGGAGGAGGAATGGAGAGAGGCAGAGCTACTAGCCAAAGCATGGCTCCTGATGACATCCCCTTCCACTAGTCTTTAGGAACCGACACTAGATGCTCTGCAATTTAGGTGCCATTAAGTCTAGTCTAATAAATGCTGCACTGCAAAAGGAACCTGCAGATGTGGGGAGGATCCATCTGCTCTGCTGATTTTATTCCTCACAGTGTCTCCAATCTAGGAACTGGAAAAGTTAACAAAATAAATTGAGAAAGGTCTAGACTAATTGATCTTTGTTCAGTAATGCCTGGTTTAAGCAATAAATTAAGCTTATTTTAGCTTCTTGTTCTCTACAATGAGCAATGCATTCTTGAAATGTGAGAACAAAAATAATCCCACTGTTCAGAAAATAAATACCTGCCCCCTCTCAAAATAAAGTCTGAACTGCTCACCTCTAACTGTGCTATAGGAAAAAAGTAGAGAAAAGCCCTCACATATCTTGAACTTTTCTCAAAGGCCAGACTAATTTAAGGAAAAATTATATTGATGCAGACCTTTAAATTGGCTATCTTCTGTTTTGAGTGACCTGACTAGGCAATTGCTGCAGTAGATAGATAAAAATCTATCCACTTGAATAACACAAGCAGTAGCTTCTTCAACTTTTAATACCTGTGCATTTTTAGTACCATTATATAACAAAATCATGACTATAATAGGATTTTATATTATATATCAGTATCTCTTAAACACATCTAAGTTGTCAACATTTGAAATGCCTTTCCAAAGTGAATCACATTCATCTCTCCCCTTAAATACACAGCAATTCTAAGGTAATACACTTTACTTATATCTTCAGAGTAATGTAAGCAACAAAAGATAGGTCCCTTGTAACAGTAACTGGGAAATTACACGATACTAAAGAACCACAATAAAATAAAATAAACACAAACCAGTAAGTTACTGGTACAGTCCTATCACGTATGCAAATTATTGTCCAAGTCATTTAGGTCTCATTCAAGACTTTGAATATTTCCATCCAAAGAAATTGCTTAACTCTAGACCACAAATGAGCAGAGATAAAAACCAACATATACGATGACACCCTCTTATAAACAATCTGATGTTTAAAATATTTTGGAACCCTAAAAGTTACCAAAGACAAGGGAAGAACAATGGAAAAAAAAAATAATACTAGAAAATGAGAAAGCAAGAAGACAAATGATTACTGATCTCCAGTTTTGCTGACTGCTTAAGATAGAAATGCTCATTATAAAAAAAGAATCAAATATCTGCAATTATGTTTATGACAATATCTGACCCTGTTGTCACTAATTTAGTCAAGATTTAGGGATCAAAAGCTAGGAGATAAAAAATTCTTTAAATCACAGATATTATAAAATAAATTAGTTCAAAGAGTTTATCCCACAAGAGCCAACAGAGTACAAAATGCCCATTTAAGAGTGAAAAAAGGTAATATTAAAACAAGATAACTAGGCATGAACTGCTAAAATTATTTGTAAACATTGGATTAGGTAGTGGTAAAGGAGACCGGTGAGTTTAATTGGTCAGTTTCACTGACCTGGGCTGCAACTCAAGCAAACCCTCAATTTAGGAAAACAGTTTTAGGATTTTATTTTACTCTGATCTCAAGGGCCAAGGATGAAAACTAAGAAAAAGTTTGAAGGGAGTCCCCTAGAGGAAGTGAAACTGACCAATCAATTCTCTCCCAGCTATACACCCTGGAGAGGAAGGGCTCTTGTATTCTTTGACAGGAAAAAGAAAAAAAAGGAACTTCAAGGTTGCAAGGGAGCTAGAGAGAAAAGGCCCAGATAAACCACTAATTCCTGAAAATAAATGTCTTCACTACAATAATAAGTAGAGAGAGAAGATAAGTGATAAGAGTCTAAGGGAATGGAGGAAAATTAAAAACTAAGCTTTGGCAGAAGAGTCAGTAACCATAGGGGTTCGAATCAAGTCACAAGTTAAAATAGGGAAAAATAAACAGAATGACTTTGTGTATATTCAAAAGCCCATTAGTAGTCAGAAAATTTGGACTCTTGGTTCTATCAGTTATATGGCCTTAGGCAAATCACATGGATTTCTTTGGGTCTCAGTTACCTCTAAAATGACTCAGTTGGCCTGGATTAGTGATTTTTAGTGTATCATGAACCTTCTTAGAATGCTCTTAAATACATAAGATCAAATACACTGCTTACAAGAGAAAACAATTAAACTGAAATGATTCTCAATCTATTAAAAGTTTTAAGTTCAGAGATTTCCTGCAATCAATCCACAGATCCCATGAGGTTTCAGGGACCCAAGGATTGGAACTTCTGGACTTTCATATGCTGAAATTATCTGCAGCAGAAAATTCAAGTGAGAATGACCCAGGAAAATAAGGACCTAGGAGACTGAGAGCCTCGGAGAAAAACAACAGGCTGTTTCCTGGCAACAGAAAAGATGGAGTTCGTAAGCTCTATCAAATTCAAAAAAATCCACCTGATTTCAGATTCAAACAATGCCCAAGAGAGGAGGCTGCAGGAAGGTGCTGCTGCTCCTCCTTTCTCCAAAAGAGAAATGAGAGGGGGGGTGGGGGAGAAGGAAAGAAGGGGAGCCAACATCCACCTAGGGGAGGTGAAGCCTGCCACACCAATACCCCTATTCCTACAAATACCCCATTGCCTTGGTCTTGGTGGAAGGCTACTTCCCTACTAATACGCACCCCAACCCCAAAGCTTATCCTATCCTAGATTTCCTTTTCCCTTGCCCTGGAAGAACCTCTCCTGCTCAAATTCCACCGCTATCTACCCAGGCACTATCTCCTTGAGAAATCAAGACTCTAGTGAGTGCCATTTCCACATTCCCTATCTCTGGGTTCTTCAGGAAGTGGTCACCCCTTTCCAAACTGGTACAGCCAGGTACAGCGCTATCCCCTGCCCCTGACACCTCCAAGGAGCTGGCATTTGGGGTCTCCCCAAACCTCTTACGCCTGAACCCGACCGCACCGATAACCCCCCAGGTCCGGGGTCACTCCGTTTGCCGATCACCCAGACAGGGACGATCGCCCGCTTCCCACCGCTCCATCACAACGGGGTCCAGGCGGAGCCGAGTCTCGTCTCCCACGCCAATCGCTTTTCAGGCTGGGGTGACCCCTTTACGGCCCCCGTGCGGGGGATCTCCCCCTTTCCTGCTGGCCCCGAAAGACCATCGCGCGGTCCTCCTCTCCTCCCAGCCCGGGCACCGGGGGGTCCTCCGGCCCCCCGCCGGCAGCAGCGGCTCCCCGCGGACGCGTCTGCCGGCCCCCCGGGCTTGCCCGCTTCCTGGTCCCCAGTGACTTCCCCTCGCTTTTCTGCAGCCGGTGTCTGTCTGCGTCCGCCCGCCCCCACCTCCCGGCCGCGAGCGCTCCCGCTGCCCCGGGCCGGCGCCTGCCCTTCACACCTCTGGCCTCTGGCCCCGTCCCCAATGCCCGCTGCCCCCCGCTCCGGGGCGAGAGCGCCCCTGCCCCCGCCGGCTCCTCGCCGCTCCCCGCCGGCCCCGCCGACACTCGCCAGCCGGCAGCTCCCCCGGCGCGGCCCGGCTGCAAGCCCCGCGCAGCCCCACGCCGCTCCCTACCTTGGCCTTGGTGACGAGGTGCGTGGCCCGCTTGACCACGGCGAAGTTGCCCTTGCCGATGGTGCGGTCGATCTCGTAGTAGCCGATGCGGGCTGGCATCGGCCCGCGGGGGGCCGGGGCTGGGGGGCGCGGGGTGCCGGCAGAGGGCACCGGGGCGGGCGCAGCCGGGGGCCCGGCAGCTGGCGGGGGCAGCAGACGAGCGGCCGGACCGACTCCCCCGGCCCCGGCCCCAGCAGCCCCGCCAGCTCCGCTTGCCGCCGCCGCCGCCATCTTGTTGTGCAGAGAAACCTCCGGGACCGCGGGGAGCCGGGAGGGGGGCAGGGGGGCGGGAAAGGAGGGGGAAGCGGGGAATACGTCACCGGGCGGGCGGAGCTCCCGCGCCGCCCGGCGCCCGGCGCCATGGCAACCGCTCGTCACGTGCCGATTCGCGTCACTGCCCGGAGCCATGGCAACCGTGACGTCATCGGCGCGCTCTGCCTCCCCGCGTGGGCCCGGGTTTGCTGGGCGCCGGCTCCCCAGCGCCCTCCTCTGGGGCACAGGCCGCGGCTACCCCGAGCGCGCTAGCCAAGTCCCAGTTCCAGTTCGGTCCGTCCACGTGAGCAGCCTTCTCCAAAAGCCCGCCCTCATCCCGGCGTTTGACACCGGCTACCTCCCTCCCCTCCACGCGTGCCCTAGATTTCGTGGGGACCCTGCTGAGGCATCCGAGGGACGCTCTGAGCGGTCCCCCATCAGCGCAGCTTCCGCACCCCGGCCTCACACAGCCGCGTGACTGAACAGTCTGTTTCCGCTCCCGGGCCTCAGTTTCCTCGGCAGTAAAATAAAAGCGCGGAGGAGATGACCTCCAAACTCCCTCCCTGCTCTAAAACTTCTGCTCCTCCTCCGTGACTCACGCCCCGCTCGCTGCTTAACCCCTTGGCAGTCTCACTACCGCCCCCGCCACGCTGCAGAAACTGCTTTCTTTGAGGTCACCGGTGACCTCATCGCCAAATCCAATTACCTTGTCTCAGAGTGAGCAGCGTGATGTAACGGAAGGCGCTCTGTCACTTGGCTGGCTTTGTGACCTTGGAAAAGTAACTGCCTGTTTCTCCGTCCGTAAAATGGAGAATCTCTCTCTTTAAGCTTCCTCTACCCATTCCCCTCTGAAATACTTAACTCTCACTCCTGGAAACTCCTCTCTCCCTTTTCCTTCTCCTAACCCCTAAAGGAGTAGGCTCTCCCAAACCCCTCCTCCCCTCCCCTGATTTTGCTTGCTCACAGATGCAATCACACGTCCGTGGTATATATAACTCCACCTTTCTCTATAGTTTAATCTTTTCTATATTACCTCACATTTTCTACCCACACCTCTCCCCGGTGGTACCATTAGCATCTCAGATTCAAAATCCACAACCAAAGGCATCCTCTTTCCTATAAAACGACCTCCTGAATTTCCCTTTTCTTTTCAAGCATCATCATATTCTTCACGGGGAGACTCCAAACCAGTCCTCACCCTGCCTGCCTTGCAAGCAACCACTTACCAGATTCTACTTTACCTCTTCTAAGTATCTCACCTCTTGTTTCCTTTTTTCCATTACTGCCATCACTACCCGGACTAGGCCTTCATTACCTCTCACCCAACCTGGCCTCCCTGCAATGTTTACTTCCTTCAAGTCATCCTGCCCCCAGACGCGAGACACTTTCCAAGGCACAGTTGTGATCGTGTAACTCTATTCAGGCCTGATCCTGTTCCATCCAGAGTTTGCTAACTCATTTTCCTTTATTCATACATTGACTTGGCTGGGTGACTGAGCAAATCATAATTCTATTTGCCTCATCTGTAAAGTGAGCTGGAGAATGAAATGGCCTATCACTCCGGTGTCTTTGCTAAGAAAACTGTAAATGGGGCCACAGGAGCTGAAATAAGCTCAATAACAAAGCAAAGCAATCACATGAGGAAATGAAATTGTGAGACGCTGACCTATATGAAGAAGCAGCAGGGTTTCCCCGTTTCCTTTTGGCCATGAGAGACTTCCCATTGACCATCCAAGAATAGAGAGCCACTGCAACTAGTGATGTTCCCTGAGCAGTGCCTGGTTTGGGTCATTAGAATCCCAGGTTACCGTAGGAGAGAAAGAAGCAACAAGCTTCTGTGGTCAAGTTAGACCTCTGAGGGCAGTCTCCTGGGAGGTTCTGGCAGCTCCACCTGCTGCTTTTCCTCCTCCTCCTCCTTTTTTTCTTCTTTTTCTCTTCTGCTGCTCCTCCTCATCCTTCTTTTCCTCTTCTTTTTCTCCTCTTCTCTTCTCCTGCTCCTCCTCCTTCTTCTCTATCATACCTATTCACTGTATACTAGACTACCCTCTGGCATTTCCAGCTGCATTTACCAATCCTAACCTTAATTTTATTTCTTTTCTAAAGTTTAGCTTCTAAACTCTCTGACATCTGGTTTCTGATTTCATCATACAAATGAAACCACCCTCTCTTTCCAAAGTTAACCAAGGTCTCTTAATTGCCAAATTCTGAGTTCCCAACCTTCTTGTCCACTTTGTAACATTTGACATGAATTATCTTTTTATTCCTGTGTGTTCTCTCATCTCTAAGTTTTCATCCAGTTCTTCTTCCGTCTATCTGACGCTCCTTCACTGGATTTTCATCTATGTCAAGCCCATTGTGGGGATCCCCAAGGTTCTGCTTGGGTCCTCTTTTGTTTTTTCTCTGTGCTCTCTTACTTGGTGATCACATTAATTCCATGGATTCAATTATTATTTCTAAGCAGAGGATTTTCAAATCTATACATCTAGTCCTAGTTTCTCTCTTAAATTATAATCCCACATTATCAAGTGCCTTATTGGTATTTCAAGCTGGGTATCCATAGGCATTTCAAACTCCATGTGTCCAAAATAATACTCATTCTTTTTCTCACAAAACCCAGTTTTCTTCAAAACATCCCTCTTACTAGCAAGAGCACCATCATTCTTTAAGGTCCTCAGGCTCATAATCATCATTCTTAACCCCTCATTCTTGCTTGACATTTTCAATTAGGTGCCAAATTATATCATTTCTTTCTCAAAATCTTGCTCTTCTGTCCTCTCTACTAATATAGCATCACCTTGATTGAGACCATTATTAATTCTCACATAGATTGTTGAAATGTCCATCCAATTCAAGTCTTCTCTACTTCAATCCATCCTGCACAGAGATGATGAAATCATTTTCCTAAAGCATACTTATGACCTTCTCTTCCACCAGTAACCTCCAGTGGCTTCCCATTAGGTAATCTTGAAGTTAAATTTATAGAAGCTTTTCACAACCCAACGCTTTTCTATATTTCTTCTTACTCATTACTCCCCTGCATGAACTGTACAACTCAGCCATATTGACCAACTACTGTTTCTTACACTCAAGGCTCCGTTTCCCATCTCCATGACTTTGGTCTGTTTGTGTCCCATTCCTGGAATTCCCTCTCTCCTAACCTCTGCCCTTTAAAATTCTTAGCTTCCTTTAAGATTCAGCTCAGGCTCTGCTTCCTACAAGTGACCTTTCCTTGTTCTCCCTCACTCTTAGTTGCCAGTGCCTTTCCACTAAGGCTGCATTCTATTTGTATGTGCCAAATTATGCATATATAGAGTGCAAAACATTTCACACAGTATTCTTAGCCCACATGGCTACATGGATGGAGTGCCAGGCCTGAATCAGGAAGATTCATCTTTCTGAGTTCAAATCTGGTCTCAGACACACACTGGCTACGTGACTCTGAGCAAGTCACTTGACCCTGTTTGCCTCAGTTTGCTCATCTGTATTATGAGCTAGAAAATGAAATGGCAAAACACTCCAGTATCTTTGTCAAGAAAATTCATGTGGCTGGGATCATGAAGAGTCAAGTGTGACCCTAAAATGACTGAACTGAATTAGTGTCTCCTTTCTATCATCAATACAATTAATTAGCTCCACATAATTTAAAAGAAATATTTAATAAAAAGATACAGCAAAAATAGAAATAGAAACTATTCCCCTACACATACACCCAAAGACATGGTCTCTCCTATACTATCTTGTTTCCTAGAGAAAGTGGGCTGAAACTTAATCTACAAAGCATTTGATCCAGTATTGACTTTTTTTTTTTTTTAGATCAGGGTCAACTGCCTTGCCCAGTGTCACAGAATTAAGTGTCTGAAGCTAGATTTGAGCTCAGGTCCTCCCAACTCCAGGACCAGTTATCATCTACTGTGCCGACCACTTTACTTTTTCCAGCAGCAGGGTTGATGGACAAATTGCTTGGCTGCCGTAGATCCACTGATTTTTCACTAGGATCAGCTGTCAACAAAATCTGGCACAGATACCAGTTCACACCTCTGGTGACTCGCTTTTCTAACCATTCTAAACTCATAAAATCACACCCTATTCTAAAGTGCCTTTACCCAAGACATATAGAAAATATGGGTCCATGTGGATGGTCATGTCAGGGATCTAGTTAGGGAAATAGAAACCTAAGGCTCCACCTCCCTTAGTCCCTGCCTGTGTCCTCATCTCTCCTTCTCTGTCTCTCCCTTCGCCCCAGCATCCCCCCCTCCAAAACTGTAGGCTCACAATACTACTCCTTGGAATGCAAGCAGAGATAGAATCATCTAGTTAGTGTCTGTTGCAAATAATCTCAGTTCCAGTTCAATAGCTATTTAAAACCTTCTCTTCTTCATGTGGTAAGCGCTCTAGAAATAACCCCTGCATGTATTCCAAAGTCCACCTGGGAAACGTGGAAGGCAAGGCAGCCAGTGCATGCTCATGGGGTCTAAGTTCTCAATAGCCAACCCTGGTGCCCTTAACAAACATCTTCTCTCCCCCATTAGAATGTAAGCTCCTTAAGAGAAATGACCTTCCTTTGCTTTGTATTCCCAGCCCTTAGCCCAGCCAGATGTGTGGAAAGCAATTAATAAATGCTTGTTGATTAAATGATTGATTGAATCCACACACTAATGTTGTCCTATTGTCATCAACTCATCAGGAATGGAAGTAGAGACAAATTCTCCCTGTCCACTCCGGAGGCTGCGGGGGAGTGCAGCTGTAGTCAGGTTTCCTAGCAACTGGACAACCTCCCTTTTTTTCTCCAAGGGTAATTTAAACATCAGTTATCACAATTTTTATGCTTTCCTGGAAATAATTAGAAATCAAGAGGCCTCTGGAAGAAAACAAGAGCAAGGAGTACACATCTGGTTTCCAATTAAAAGACATAATTTTAAATTTGTCCACCATCATATGAACTGGAATGTATAATAATTTTTGGATAGAGGCAGTTATGCTGGTGGCTTTATGTAGTGAGAGAAGTAGCTTGATCGGGATGTCTACAAAGTAGGAGCATCTCCTGACCTCCTTAAATAGTGGCCTTCATGTTGAGTTTTCCTTTCAATTCAATTCTATTAGGATTTATTGAGTATCTACTAAGTGGCAGATACTTTGGAGACTCTAAGCATTAAGAATAAACAAATAAAACAAAGACAAAATGAAACCAATCTTGCCTTCTAGAAGCAGGGAACTTACATTTGGAAAGGAGTGAAGAGATGAAAATCAATAAGCATTTAATGCTAGGTATTGGGTATACAATATCAAAATAAATAAGAGCAGTTCCTGCTCTTAGGGGGTTAGTATTCTACTGGGCCAGAAAAAATAGAAAGGTAAAAATAATTTGAGGAGTGAGTGAGCGAGCACTAGGAACTAAGAGGATCAGGTAAAAATCCTAAGAAGCAAGAGGTAAGGACTATGGATAGCCCATGCAATTAGCAGTAAGGCAAGAAAGGAAATACTAAGCTCTGAGAACATAGTTTGGCTAGGGAAGCAGGAATGTTCAGAAAGGACAGTGAGAATATATGAGATAAATATAAATATAAAATATACTATAATAAATAATACATTATGATCTAAAAAAGAGTTTAGATCACAAGAGAATTAGGATGATAAGGAGTGATTTGTCAAGCACTTCTTTCTCAGTTTAGACACAGAGAGGGAAAATTATAGACAGAATAGAGCTATTCTGTCTATTCTTGTTTATTGAAGCAAACATGTAAGAACTAGTGCCAGAAGCAGACTCCATCTCATCTGTACATGACTTTCTTAAGCTGTCAACAATCAACATGTACTCCCACTACTTACAGTAAGTAGGTTTTATTGCACTCACGAAGCAGCCTGACCTAGTAGCGAACCACGACTGTCCAGACAAAGGAGTCACCTTCGAAACAGTTCTTGCTTCTTACTGGCTCTGTGACAGTGGGCAAGCCACAGCAAAATGGTTTTGTCTTCTATAATGTATAATTTTCATCTCTAAAATATGCATTTGCATCTCTAATATATGTATATGACAATGGTTTTGTTTTGCTTTTCATTTTTAATGGTGGGAAGGAGAAAAATAGGCTTCGGTTCATTTTAAAGCAGTTTAATTTTTTAAAGAAAAAAAAAGACAGAAAGTTGTAGCCCAGTTTCTTAAACTGTGGATCATGACCCATATGGGGTCTCACAATGTGGGAGTCACAAAATTATGGTTTATCATCACCAAATGCTTGATGTGTATATTTATTTTATAAACCTGGGGCAGAGTAAAAACTTCTCAGGTGAAAAGGAGTCATGAGTGGAAAAAGTTTAAGAAGCCCTAACCTAGAATACTGTGAGTTTAAATTATTTGCTCCTAATTACACAGCAAAGCCGAGTCAGAAGTAGGATCTGAACTCAAGTATTTCTGAATTCAACACCTGTCATGTTGTC
This sequence comes from Sarcophilus harrisii, assembly GCF_902635505.1. NCBI lineage: Eukaryota > Metazoa > Chordata > Mammalia > Dasyuromorphia > Dasyuridae > Sarcophilus > Sarcophilus harrisii. The sequence goes on from NC_045428.1 coordinate 494,922,709, forward strand.
TTGCTGCCTCCCTTCAGGTCCTCCATTTAAAAAGAGTGCCCCAAAGATGTTTCAGTAAATAGAGAACTGGCCCTGGAGTCAGGAAGGCCTGAGTTCAAATGAGACCTGAGACAGTTTACTGGCGTGTGACCCTGGTCAAGTCACTTCATCCTGTTTGTTTCAGTTTCCCCATGCGTAAAATGAGTTAGAGAAGAAAATGGCAAACCATGTCAGTATTTCTGCCAAAAAACCCCAAAATGACTGAACATCATTATCAAAATTCCTAGTGGAATCAGAAAAGACTTCTTTTAGAAGATGGAATTTTAGATGGAACTAGAAGGAAGTCTGGGAAGTCAAGAGACAGATATGAGGAAGGAGTGTATGTAATTTGAAATGTAATGTGTGTAATTTGAAAATGGAGTGTGATGTGGGTCACTTGATCACAAAAAGGAAGAGAGACAGAGAGATAGAAACAGAAGAGAAGGAGAGAAGAAAGAAACAAGAGAGAGAGAAAGAGAGAGGGGAAGACAGGGAGGGAGAGGGGGAAAGAGAGAGAGAAAGAGAAAGGGGAGAAAAAAGAGGGAGAGAAAGACAGAGATAGAGAGAGGGGGGAAGAGAGGGACAGAGAGAGAAGGAAGGAGGGAGGAAGAGAGAGAAGAGAAAGATAGGAAAGAGAGAAGAGAGAGGGGGAAGAAAGAGGGAGAGAAAGGGGGGAAGGAATAGGGGGAGAGAAGAAGAAGGAGGAGGAGGAGGAGGAGGAAGAGGAAGAATTATTTTTTTCTTTCAAAACTGCTCAAGAAACAGCCTTGTTGCCGCGAGTGCCCTCCCTCCTAAAATATTACCTGGAATTTATATTGTATATACTTACTTACATAAATGTTTTCCTCAATACAATGTGAATTCCTTTAAAACGGGGATTTTTTTCAATTTTGTCTTTTATCTCCAAACAGTCTGTGTTAGGTGGTCATGGTAAGTATTTAATAAAATTTTTACTGATTAACAAGATAAATAAGTAGAAAGAAAATTCTCTTCACATAATTAAATAGATACATAACCTTGATTTCAAGTCAAGCATGGAGTATTTTTTTTATGTGACTACAAACTGATGGAAAGAAGTATAAAGTGATGAGGGGAATGGTACTTGGTATAAGAGCTTTGGGGAAAAATAAACCTCTTTTCTTTGTGAGAGGATAGGTTTCAGTCTCTATTGGAGACTGACTCCAAAAACATAAGGAGAGAAAAAGATGGGCTTTGAAAGCATTAGACATGTAGGGGAAACTGGCTTCTTAACATGTACTTAAATTTCCAGCTTGCCTCTCAAGAGACTTTGAGGAAGTTCCCTTTAGGTGAGATCAGAGCTTCTTATTTAAGGTGAGATCTCTTCACATTTCCCTCTAAAAAGTTCATTCACTCTATATTTTCTAGTCTTTTTTAATGTGCATAATTTCTCTTATTTCTCTTTACTATTGACTTGAATATATGGGTTTATTTTATATTTGCTATATGTGATGTCCTTTTGTATATAAACAGCATTTGGTAGGAAAGGACAAGTTGGTAGATATAAGCTTTGTATCCTCAAACTTTTAAGGAGTAGTGAACAAAGAAACCTCTTTCTTAACCCAGACCAGCAATATTTAGAGAGGAAGATATAAGTAGTTTTAGCCTAGTATTCCTCTGAGAAACTAAAAAAAGATGCTATCCTCTGGGGTGCCTTGGAGTCTGCCCTGCCCCTTCTCCAACTTTGCACTGGCTTTGGTTTAGGAAGGGTCCAGATCTCAGATACTTCTTATCAATGCCTCCCCCAACACACATATTAGACATCCTGTGTAGACATATATCTTAACATGGGTAACACACTTTAGAGGTACAGATAAATGCATATACATGTAGACATGTAAACAAACTTTAGATGATATTAAATAACCTTACCACTTTATTGATCAGTTTTTATGTTACTATAACTCAACTCAATGTTTCTACCCAAGTTCTTCCCTTTAGCCCAGATCAAACTATCTATGTCTAAAAGCAACAATTTCCTTGCATCACTAAAAAAACAAACAATCTGAATGTCCCATTACAACAAAATGTATTAGGCAGAGTATTGAGAGAAATGAAACTATTTTTACAGTCCAATGGGTACTGTTCAATTAATCTCTAGTCATTGCCTTTCCTTTGAGCCATTGAGCCATACACAAAAATTATATACTCCTTACTATTCATATATATTTTCTTAGTCATTTTGAGCATTCTTTTTATTTGAGCATAAAAATTGTTTTCCCTCAGATCCATATGCCTTAAATGTGGGGGGGATTTTCATAGCCATTTCCTGGTGTAAGATAACAATTTACATCTGTAAATATGGGGCTATTAAAAGACTTTTCTGATTTTATTATGACTTCAACACATTTTCCCCAGAGGAATGTATTTCTAGTTGTTGTGTTTTTTCTAGATCAGTGAGAAAAAAGGATATGATATTGAGAAATTTTCATACCAAAAAAAAAAAACCCCACCAAACTTTTTCATCAAAACTTCCATAAAAAGAATTATATCTACATTTTATGTAGTGTTTTAAAGATTATGAAGTACTTTACATATGCGTGTGCATGTATATGAAAATCTTGTTTGATTTAATCCTCACCATAAGCCTGTGAGGTACTTTTACAATCTCCATTATATAGATGAGGAAATGGAACCTAAGAGAAAAAGATTAAGTAATTTGCTTAAAGCAATAGAGCTAGTGGGTAACTGAGGCAGATCAGGGGTTCCTATCTCCATAGCCAGCACTCCGTTCACTATGCATTTTAGAATAAATTGCCCTATTACACTGACGACTGAATTCTATTAACATTGTACATTTTAGTTAATTCAGTTATTTCATACTAATGGAGCAGTTTTCTTATGTTTCCTCTTTCCCCTAAAAGTAGAACTGAGAGAATGTAGAGAGAATCTGATTAATAGAACACTCTGATTAGCTAAGGTATAGTTTTATTTTATGGTTATCTCAAAATTGGAAGAAATGTCAAAGGCCAACTTGTCCAATTTCCACTTGAGCAACAATAGCCACCACAACATCCAACATTCACTTGAAGACTTTTAGTGAGAGGGAACCCACTCCCCAAAGCATCTCCTACTTTTAAGTTGCCATTATTATAAGGAATTTTTTCTTGGTCTTAAAGTTCTTTATCTGACTTCTGCAACTTCTGCTCATTAATCCCAATTCTGTATTTGATGGAAATAAAAGCATCATCCTGGAGCCAACCTGAGAATGGTCCTTGAACCATAGATATAAAAATTCATTGTGGCCATGCCAAAAGTCTTTTCACTTTGATAGGGCCTGCTTAAGCTTGCTTACCTTGCACTGGAATAACTTTGAAGAACCCACATTACAATGAGGTATCACGACAGGACTTTTGATAGAGGCAAAATTGATAGTACTTCAGACAAAATTACAAATTATAAACTTCTAATACCTGTCTCAAGAAGAGGTTTCCACTTTTTTGGGTCTAATTTCTATCCATATTTTAAAGCGCAGCTCAAACCACAAAGGGTCTTCTTCCTTTTGGAGCTAATATAGCACTTTTTATTTTTTATATTGGATTTTTACACTCTACCTTGCATTGTGCAAAATAACTATTAGTATCCATCTTTTATCTCTTTTTTTAAATTATAAGCTCTATGAAGCTAGAAATTGTCTTAATCTTTGTAACCTCAATAGTACCAGGGATAGTGCCTTATTTACAGTAGATACCCACTAAATACTTGCTTAATTTAATTTAATTCTCTCCCTTCCCTGAAATCTCTCCCTTTTTTGATCCTCTCCCAGTGGATCCAAGTTGGGAGAGAATGTGCTCTTTTAGCAATCTCTGTTCTGCAGGGAGGATTCTCTTTCCAATTTTCACTGACCTCTGCAGCGAAAGAACCTCTCCAACTTTTGGCCAAAATACATTTTTACAAGGGTAGCTAATCTGTCGTCATTCCAATTCTCTTCTGTTCATTATTTCCTTTTGTTAATGTAGAGTTCTATTCTGTCTTTTACTGAAGGGGTGCCATTAACTCTCTCCTTTGTCGACAGTGACCCCTGGTGCTAAAAATCCTGGACTACAGCATCTCTAGCTATGAATTCTGGGTTTTCTCTCCCCAATAAGCTGTTCCTTCCTCATTCTATAACCCACAAGCATAATATCATAGAATTTAAAGCTGATAGAAAACTTACAGTTCATCCAGGCCAGCTTTCTCACTTTGTTGATTAAGAAGCTTAAGCCAACTCAAGAAGTGACTTGTCCAATGTCAGTTACACAGTTACTAAGGATCAAAGCCAGGAATTAAACCCAGAAAGAAGCTGAAACCAGAGAAATGAAACCCAACAGGGAATCCAGCCATAAGAAGCTGGCTTTCTTTATAGAACACAAAAGGGTTATGGATTAAGATAGTGTTTCCAAGCCATGATTTTGTAGCAAACCAGGACATTTTCCAAAAACTTTCAAAGCCAAATTAATTCTTGTTGACTTAAATTTTAAAATGAATAGATACATTGCTGGATTTAGAATAAGAGTCTCAGATGTCACCAAAAAAATTTTTTAAGCTGAAAATTACTTGATATTAGGGCAGAGCGGCAGAAAAGGGGAAAGAAGTTAGTAAAAATTAACATTTTGGAGTTTTTTACACCATCAGTATTAATTTAATTATTGCTACTCTAAAAGTGAGAACTTTGCCCAATGAATGAATTAATGAATTTCTAGAGAAAGTGACATCAACATTTTAATTCATCTATTACAGTTTTGTCAAATCTCCCCAGATTGAATCCTATACATTTGACAAAGAAAAACAACTAAGCAAAAGCATTTGATAATGATTACATCTAAAATTCTATCTTAGTAGTCTGGTGCTAAATTATATCAATACTGATATTTTCGCCATAAATGTGTAGTGCCCAAGGCCTAATTCACATGTCGGACCTAAAAGTTATTCCAGTCCCAAGGCAGTTTGTAGGTCTGCATTTCTCAAAATCATAGTTCATGAGATCCATCAATGTGGTGGTGGTGTTGGGGGCGGGGGGGGGAATTGCGGTATTTTTTTCCCCTATCTAGGCCAATCAGAGAATAATATCAATTCAAAACAAAATGTGTTTGATCTAATGGTATAACAAAATAAGTGAGAGAGAAGATTTCCTCCCTGCCATATACATAGGGGTATGCTCTCCCACTGGTTATCATACCATACTTTGGAATAGAATATATATAGGAAATACAGACGGGCAAGAAATATATACAGCCAAGGCAATTCATACCTTTAATGCTACAAATGTCCTTTACATCATCATGGGGTAACTCTGAGGTTCTCTGTTAAACATTTTACTTGAACTGTCAGTAATTTCATCTCGGATAAGTGCAGTACTCCAGCTCTTTTGAGAATGATACCCCAGCCAGATGCACACAGTCAGCTACCTAGAAAAAACCCTTAGGATTTTAATTGTCTTTTGAACTCCCTCATTCCTGCTGTTGTTTAGATGATCTCAATCCAGACTTTTTATCTGACAGAATGAGAAAATTTGCTTTAACATCCCATGATGCCAATTAATTTTTGCAAATCACAGGTGCTGGGTGAAAAAGACTCATGGGGGCTTATAACTTTTGCCTACTTCTCCCTGAAGTCAAACCACTTAACTCCCTACAAAAAGAAAACAGAACATATAAGGAAGTTGCAGCTAAATGAAAGAATGGCTCACTTGAGAATAGAAAATCTTGATATGTAAATTTTTAATTGCCCCCCAAAATGCATTTAACTTGGTGGAACAAATCTGTCTTGAAAGTTTTCTTTCAACAAGATGTTTTTCTCTTTGCAAAGGTAAATAAAGGACTTGGAAGAATTGGTTTCATCGTGTACACAAAGGCAACCAGAAATATCTTTTTATAGGTTACTTGGTCATCTTACTTTTCAGTGCTTATGATGAACATAAGCCAAAAAATAATAATAATCCATGAAAATAATTGCAGCTTATGCCAACATCTATAGTAAATATAAACAATTAGCTTATTTTAATCCTAGGCATTAGAATGGCCCCACTGTGCCTTTCTCTCCTACTATTTTAGAAAGTACAAACTGAGACTTTTTGAAAACCTTACCTTAAAAATTCCAAGATCTCTCATTGCATCCAGGGTCATCTCCACTCATCCTGATCTATATCCAGATGGCTCTGGAGGGGAAAGTGAGGGAGGTGATCTTGCACAGCCTCCCTCACTTAAGTCCAATTCATTTGCATGACATACCTGATGTCATGGTATTCTTTGAGAACGAAGGACAAACAACTTTAGAAAGTATATGTTAAGAGAACTGTTAGGTTCTGCACCCATATATTGTATCTAGGATATACTGTGACATATTTAACATGTATAGGACTGCTTACCATCTGGGGGAGGGCGTGGAGGAAGGGAGGGGAAGTCAGAACAGAAGTGAGTGCAAGGGATAATATTGTAAAAAATTACCCAGGCATGGGTTCTGTCAACAAAAAGTTATAATAATTAAAATATATATATATATATATATATATACACTCAGCTATCCACAAACAAATAAAAACAACAACAAAAAGCTCACTGCAAAGAAAAAAAAAGCATATGTTAACTAATATGATTACAATCACAATTTCTCTGATCCCTCTTAGGAAAACACCTAACATTTTGGTAGACACTTGACTCTAATTAATCCTTGGTTTCTTTGTAATTGAAGAAAAATTCAAGTTACTGGAACTCAAGGTAAAGAAATAACAAATCTTTTTGTGATGTCTGTTAATAAGTACTAGGAGTATTGGGGGGGAAAGCAAATCTTTTTTGAAACTTCTCTTTGTTCTTTAGAAGGTAAATACAAATGTTGGGGCTCACCTTAATCTTCTGATCTAAAATCACTGTAAAACCAATGTTCTTCCCTTATATCTTTCTTTTCCACCATATCTCAATCTAACTTTCCCTTTTCCCTTTTTCCAGCTACCTCTGTGATGCTAATTCTTTCTGGATCATCTTTTGAAGTCTCTACTCTTTCCTTTCTTCTTCTAGGACCTTAAAATCTACACTAGCTCTGATTTAACACAAACTTTATTGGACATAAGTTCCTCCAACCATTCAGAACTCATTCCTGTCACTCTAATTGAAATCTATTTCTTTTAAAGTGCCTGGGCCTTTTTTACACCCAGATCCGACTGATTGATTCAAGACAAAGTATTCTTCACTAAGTAAAAACTGTTGAGGGAGGTGGGGTAATCTATTGGTAACTCACTTTTATAAGGAGCATGAAGAAATAGAAAAATTATGCAAAGACTTTGACAAACTCCTTCAAAATAAGTCAATATTTTTAAGTCAATATATAATAATTAACTGCAGTAGAAAATGGGCACAGAGGAAAAATATGTTGGAAAATATGATTCAGGATTAAGAAAAGAAACTAAAGGCTTCTATACTATTCAGATGCCTCATACCTATATCTCATGAATACTTCCTTAAAGAGAGACAGAAAGTATGATGAGCATCAAATATTACGTTTAAAAATGAAACTGACTGCAGCTCAACAGCAAGAAACAACTAAGTAGATTCTGACATGAGTCATTTCCATCTCACCTGTCTATATGTAGTCAGAACAGTGATTAATAGTGCAAAGGTAAAAATCAACAACAAAAATAAGGATAACAATGAGAAAAAGTTACCATATGCAATTACAACAGTTCCAACCTGATCTACTCAAATAAATTGTTGGTGCTGAAAATTGGAAGTAGCTATAAGAAAAGACCATTTCTGGGTCTTTAAACTCCATGTATGTACAATGAGGAAATTATACTCAAGAGCAAAGTAAGATCCTTCAAGTTCTAAATCTTCAATCCTATAACTTAGAAGTTTAATTGATTAAAAAAAAATGTCTACAATGAGAACTTTAAAAGAGCCCAGAAGCTGTTTTATTTTTTTTTTAATTTTTTTAATAGCCTTTTATTTACAGGATATATACATGGGTAACTTTACAGCATTAACAATTGCCAAACCTCTTGTTCCAATTTTTCACCTCTTACCCCCCCCACCCCTCCCCTAAATGGCAGGATGACCAGTAGATGTTAAATATATTAAAATATAACTTAGATACACAATAAAGTATACATGACCAAAACATTATTTTGCTGTACAAAAAGAATCAGACTCTGAATTATTGTACAATTAGCTTGTGAAGGAAATCAAAAATGCAGGTGTGCATAAATATAGGGATTGGGAATTCAATGTAATGTTTTTTAGTCATCTCCCAGAGTTCTTTTTCTGGGTATAGCTAGTTCAGTTCATTACTGCTCCATTAGAAATGATTTGGTTGATCTCGTTGCTGAGGATGGCCTGATCCATCAGAACTGGTCATCATCTAGTATTGTTGTTGAAGTATATAATGATCTCCTGGTCCTGCTCATTTCACTCAGCATCAGTTCGTGTAAGTCTCTCCAGGCCTTTCTGAAATCATCCTGTTGGTCATTTCTTACAGAACAGTAATATTCCATAATTTTCATATCCACATTTTATTCAGCCATTCTCCAACTGATGGACATCCATTCAGTTCCAGAAGCTGTTTTAGCCAGCATATACTTGATCTTTTTTGCCATGCAGAAAGACAGGGCAATGACACTGATTTATAGCAGAGTTGTCAAACTTGTATCCCAGATGCATGCTCCTACCTGCAAAAGTCCCAAGTGCTGCCTGAAGCAGATTAAAATGTATTTGGGAAATGTTTAGCAAGAGAAATAAAAATACAATAAAAATAAATAATGTTAATTTGTGGTTTTCTAAGTTTTCATTATGCAGCCTGCAGCAGTTCATTACTCTTTGAGTGTGATATCACTAATTTATAATGCAAACTGTTTATAATACAATGAATGCATAGAAAGATGACAGAAGATTACTAACAGTACTACCTTATGAAATAGCAAAAACAATGAGGGGAGGAAATGATTTTGAAGTAGGCTTGTCATGAGACCTAAAGTACATCATCCTAAGAGAAATTATCGATGAAACTAGAAGGACAAGTAAACATAAAATAAAAGATATTTGTCACAGGACAATCTATTCTCCCTTTACCTTTATAGAGATGAACAGTGGAGGTATCCTTGAACTCCTAGGGGATAACCTCCTCTTGTCATGTAACCAGAAGATTTCATGAGGTTTATGTATAAGCAGTGAAATCCAAAGAGCTTTTAGGATGCCTTGAAGGCTATTTATGGGCCAGAAACCTATGGGGCAGCACAACTACTCAGCTCTGATGGAGTCCCATTGACTAGTGATAAGAACATGATTGTAGAGAGATGGGCTGAATAGTGTTCTTCAAAGACTGTCATCATTGAATACTGAAGCCATTCACTGTTTGCCTCAGGTTGAAGTCAATCCCTCCCTCGCTGAAGTCCCAACTCTGTCATGTGGCAAAGCACCAGGTGCTGATTCCATTCCAGGTAAGATTTACAAGGTGAGGGGATAATGTTCTCACGCTTTGCCAGTCACCAATGGAATGAAACAAAGCTGTATGCTTGTTCCTGTGCTTTTTAGCATCCTGTCTTCAACCATGTTGTCGAATACTTTGAATGAAAACAGTATCAGGGTTGGATCCTGCACTGATGGCAAATTCTTCAACTTAAAAAAGCTACCAGCCAAGACTAGAGAGGAGGGAGAATGGGTGCAGATGATGGTGCACTCTGTGCAGCCTCTGATGCTGAGATGCAGCAAAGCAGATAGATTCTCTGCAGCTTGTGCTCATTTTGACTTGACAATTAACACTAAGAAAACACAGGTGCTCCATCAGCCAACACCCCACCATCCGTATGTGGAACCATCAGTTAGAGCTGTGGAGAAGTTCACTTACCTCACAGCATCCTCCTCTCCAGGGATGTGCACATTGTTAATGAGGTTAACACCAGAGTCAGCTAATGTTTGGGAGGCTCCGAAGGAAAGTGTGGGAGAGGAAAGGGATTAGACTAAGAAACTGTGGGTCCACAGAGCCATTGTGCCCATCATTGTAGAAGCCTGAACAGTGTTCCATGCTAAAAAAAAAAAAAAAAAAAAAAAAAAAAAAATTCCATTTGAATCCTCTCAGGAAGATTCTGAAGATCACCTGGTTGTATGAAGTACTAGCCGCCAAGGTCCCTTCTTCAATTCAAACTCTACTGCAGAGAGCAGCTTTGATGGGCTGGCCACATTGTTCAAATGCCAAACTTGGCTTGCCAAAAAGACTATATTACAGGGAAAATGCTTACATGGTGCTCAGAAAAAAAAAAAAAATACAAGGACGCTCTCAAGATCTCTCTTAAGAACTCTGGAGCTGATTGGGAGACACTGGCACAGGGCCATTCAGTATGGCGTGCTCATTAGAGAAGGCGCTGTGCTCTCTGAGCAAAGCAGAAGGGAAGTGGCTCAAAAAAACTACAAGATGCACAGATTTGGAGAATCCATCCCAGATCTTCACATTGACTATTTGTGCCCAACCTGTATAGAACATTCTGATTTCATCTTGGTCTGATCAGCCACAAACACACTGTAACTACTCTTACAAAGTGATGTCTTTTTGATAACAAAGAACAACAACGTGTAAGGAAGTAGACATAGCATTTAAAAGATGAGGAACAGCTGGAACAAGTAAACAGAAGAAATCTGTGCTAGATATGACCCAATTTTGAAAGCACTGAGGGATCTATGATCATATCTCAAAGATAATACTAAATAACTAGAAAAAAATTGGTTTTACTAAAAAAGGCAACTGAGAAACTATCAATAACTGATGTCCCACATGCTTACTTTCTCATCTCTATAAAACATTTATGAGAATAACCTACCAATGTATTGGGCATTTACAAGAAAATATAAGGACAGGGAACAGGGAGACTTATCTACAGCAGACTAAATTTTCTTATTTATTCAATATTTTACTTCCTCTTTTCCCCAGTTACATGTAAAACCATTTTTAATGTTTGTTTTTAAAACTTTGTGTTCCAGATTCTCTCCCTTCCCTTCTTTCCACTGCCCCCCACATTGAGAAGGCACAAGTAAAAACCATTTCCATAGAAGTCATTTTATAAAAGAAAACAGATCTCCCCTCTCCCCGGCCAACAACAACCCCCCCCCCAAAAAAAACCCCTCAAAAAATAAGGCAAAAAAAAAAAGTTTTCTTCGATCTGTATTCAGATACAATCAAATTTTTTTTTCTTCTGAGTATGGATAGCATTTTTCATCATGAATCCTTCAGAGAAGTCTTGGATCTTTGTACTGCTAAGAATAGCAAAGTCATTCACAGATGATCATTCCACAATATTCCTAATACTTTGTACACAATACATTTCTTTTCCCTTTTTTTTTTTTTTTGGAAATATTTTTTATTGAAGCTTTTTATTTTCAAAATATATGCAAGGATAATTTTTCATCATTGACCCTTGCAAATTCTTGTGTTCCAATTTTCCCTCCCCTAGATGACAAATAAAACAATCTATGTTAAACATGGTAAATATATAGTACATAATACATTTCACTTTGCCTGAGATCATGGAGGACTTTTTAGGTTTTTCTGAGACTATCCTGCTCATCATTTATTATAGAACAATAGTATTTCAACATTATCACATACCATAATTTATTCAGCCATTCCCCAATCAATGGGCCTCCCATCAATTTCCAATTCTTTGCACTGAAAAAAGAGCTGCTATAAATATTTTTGTACATATAGATCCTTTTCCTTTTTAAAAAAAAATCTCTTTTGGGATTCATCCCTAGTAGTGGTATTTTTAGGTCAAAGAATATGCATGATTTTATAACCCTTTGTGCTTAAAAACTACATTTTTCAGTCACATAATTAACAGAAAGATTTTGAAAATAGAAAATCCTGATATGTTGACTAATTGCAAAAATGCATTTAACTTAATGATAGTTAGGTGACACAGTAGAGTGACAGAGCTGGAGTCAGGAAGATCTGAGTTCAAAACCAGTCTCATTCACTTAGTAGTTGGGTGACTCTGGACACATCACTTAACCCTGTTTGCCTTAATTTTCTCATTTGTAAAATGAGCTAGAGAAGGAAATGGCAAACCACGCCAATAGCTTTGCCAAGAAAACCTTAATTATGGTCATAAAGAATCAAATAACAACTAAACAACAATTTAGCTCACCAGAGCAAATCTCAATTTTGAAGGGTTTTTTTTTTTTTAACAAGGAGTCTCCCTATCATATGTTAAAATAATATCTATGCATCAATATGAGCCAAATTTAAGGCAGAATGCTTGACTCATCATAATTGAATATCGATCAAGCCCCCAACTTTTACATTAGCTACTAAGAATCAAGGAACAATAAATTAAATAGAAAACTTTTAATCAAAACAGAATAGCAAATTCAATAACAAGAGAAAAATCCTCCATCCACAAAGGGGTACAATATTCCATAGCTCTACATTTCATTTTAGTAAAAGAGGGTATGTTCCCTGGATAGCTTACAAAGTCAAGTTTGCATCCCAATGGGAATCATCTTATTACTTTGTCTCCTGGAAACCATGTTCCACTATTCTCTAGTTTCCACTTGGTACTGTCATCTACTTTGAGGCTACTTCTCTATTGAGGTACTATTAGCATCTATGGCTGGATTTTTCATTGGTAACATATAGATATAGGACTTTCTTGTGATGCTGGGGCTGCTTCTTTCTCAGCAATATTATCACTTTAGTGAAATTGTTTGAAATTAGAGCTAATCAATGTGTAAAGAAAGAAAAGAGGCAGTTCATAGGATCATATATTAAGAGAGAGAAGGAACCTTTGAGATCACCTAGTCCAACCATTTCCTTTTTATAAGTGAGAAAAATGGGGTTTTGAGTATTTAAAAGACTTCCCAAGATTACATAAGTAATATCTCAGAACTGGGATTTGAATTCAGGTTGCTAACTATAAATATAGCATTTTTCCCCTGCACCAGAAAAAAAACAAAAACAAAAAAACTAATATATCATCTCTGAGATTATATGCAATGTTCCATACCTAGAGCTGTACCATCTCTTACCAAAAAAAAGGTATATCCCCAGAGTTCTTTAAGTTCAAGCTTCATCATTATAATTATATAATTCAGTTTCTAATGTAGATGATGTTTTCTTCAGTTCATATGTTCATATGTTTGGTTTACAATATCCCTACCAAATATCTATTTAGCATTTGCTTGAAAACCTATCAATGAGATCACTACATCCCAAGGAAAGCTATTTTGGACAAATATCTATAATTGTTAAGAAGTATGACAAAAAGTCTAAATTCATCTCTTTGAGACATCTTCTCTTTATTCCTCCTGAACCATTTTGTCCTAGACTGACAAAAGCCAGTAATACTGACTTTTGTCTTGCCACTGGATTATGGTGACTCTGGAAAAGAGAGAAAAGTTGATGACTTTGTGCACTTAAAACTCACTTAAAACCAATTCACTCAAAAGTCAAGATATCACTTTCATGATGTCATTGATCTTCTGCAAGAACAAGAACATTGCTCCTCATTCTTTCCTCCAGAATCAAACCAAAAATTGTCTAATTTTTGACATAATAGACCTTCAGGTATTTCAACACAGCTTTTATATATCCTCTAAGTTTTCTCTTCTGTGTACTGAATACTCCTAGTTCCTTCAATCCATCCTCTTATGACCTAAATTCAAGCTCTTCCTGGTTGTCCTCTTCTGGATTCTTTCTATTATATAACACATTGAAATTACTTCCAAAAACACATACATACAGACTACCAGTGGGAATTACGTGGTGATATGTATAATTTCTCTACTCATTAACCCCTGGAACATCATGTGTCTGATTATAATTCTACCTCAAACTATTAACTTGTCATCAGTTTGGTCTTAGTATCCTGAACGCACTGGCCTGTAAGATAATAGATTTGGAGCTGGGAAGAATTTCAGAGACTATCTAATTTAATCCTTACATTTTAGGAATGAGGAAATTTAGACTCCAGAACATTAAGTGATTTATCCAGTCACATAGTAAATATATGTCAGAGGTAGGCATTGAACACAGATTCTCATTGAACACAGATTCTCTCTCTGGATATGATTGGCATTTTCACCCCAAGTTTATTGGAATTATCTTGAATCCCCTCATTGGTGAGAAAAGTCAAATCCATGACAGCTGATCATCACATAATCTTGTTTGTTACCATGTATAACATTCTCCTGGTTCTGTTCACTTTACTCAGCATCAGTTCTTATAGGTCTTTCCAGGCTTTTCTAAAATCAGCTTACTCATAATTTCTTATAAAACAATAATATTCCATAACATTCATATACTATAACTTATTCAGCCATTTCCCAACTGATGGGCATCCACTCAGTTTCCAGTTTCAGAACTGCTACAAACATTTTTGTACATGTTGGACTTATTCCCTCCTTGATAATCTCTTTGGGATATAGATCCAGTAGTGAGGCTACCAGATCAAAGGGTATACATAGTCTGATAGCCCTTTGGGTATAGTTCCAAATTGTTCTCCAGAATGGGTGGCTCAGTTCACAACTCCACCAACAATGTATTAATATCCCAGTTTTCCCAAATCTCTTCTAACAATTATCATTATCTTTTCCTGTCTTTTAGCCAATCTGAGAGATATGAGATGGGTACCTCAGAGTTGTCTTAATTTGCATTTTTCTAATCAATAGTGATTTAGAGCATTTTTATATGACTAGAAATGGCTGTAATTTCTTCATCTGAAAATTATCTATTCATATCCTTTGACCATTTGTCAATTGAGAAATGAATTGTATTTGTATAATTTTGAGTCAGTTATATTTTAGAAATGATGCCTTTATCAGAAGCACTAGCTGTAAAAATTGTTTCCCAGCTGAGAAATACATTCTTAAACACAGTTAATATAGAGCTTTGTTTTCCTTGACAATACATGCTTGTCACAAGAATTTGGTTTTTTTTCTTTCTTCCTTTTTTTTTTAAGAATGATAGGGTTGGTGACAGAGTTGCCCTAAAAAAGAAGAGGAAAAGAAAAGAAAGTAAAGAGGGTTATTAAAGTATTTTTTAATGAATAGAAGGATTTTTGTTTGTTTTAGCTCCTGTATTACCTCTGTGTGATGCTTCAGTAGTTAACTGAATAGAACAATCTTTCTATCTCTTCTTTCCCTCTCTATCACAACCAGATCTTTGTATACCTTCCTCTTTCTCTTTCGTCTTCATTAACTATACCAGCCCTCTAAAATTTTCTCTAACAAGCCAAACAAATCTAATCCAGATTGTGGATTATTGTGGAAAGTATTATGGAAAGTGAGTGTTCCAATCCCCTTTTCCCTTTTCCATCACTATCACAGAACCCCTTTGCACCAGATTTGGAGGATAAAGCAAGCCTCTTAACTACTCTGCATTATCTTGAATTCTGAATTTTGTCTGTTGATTTGGGCAGTGATCTCAAGGTACTCAGGGACATAACAAATGACCAAGGAGAAAAAAGGCAAAGCCTCTTTAGGTAACCAGCGAATAAGGGGTAAGGTTAGCCCCTCTTTATGCCCTGCCCTATTTCAGAACTTGAGAAAGCAATATCTCCCATTCAATTCAACAAATATTTACAGCATCTACTCTCTACAAAGCATTGGGGAATACAAAGGTAGAAAAAAAGGCATTCCCTAACTGGGCATATTATGCTGAAAAACCACAAATAGCCGGAATTCCTGAATTATTTTATGAAACCTTTCAACAGAGGGGAAATAATACCTTCTCCTTTGTTGGGTTCTTTTGCTGAATAGGTGGCCTCACTCCCACCTCCCATCCCCATATAAACCCAAGGACTTCAATAGCTAGGGCAGCTGATCTTATGTTGAGAAAAGTCAGAGGCCTATTCCAGGGTCCTTGGGGAATCAATCCCTCATAGTTATAAAAGCTAATTTGGAAGATAGGCAGTAGCAGACTATTTCTGCTTACTTCTTGCCAATCCCCTTGTTGATAGACCTCAGGGGTTGTCAAATGGAGTCTTATTTTGGGGTGCTCTCCTGGGCCGAACTATTTACAGCTACTAGGAGTTTGCTTCATATTGAGTTGTAGGCAATGAAGAGAACTCTGAGGAAATGTAGTTTCTTCCTGGTTGTGTTCTTTTTCCCACCCCTGGGGTGGCCTGTTGACCACTAAGACCAATTATTGCCTTAATTCACTTGGCTAATTAACATCAGCTTCTTTTTACAAAAGGATATTAATATTTACTTCAAAGATATAGCATTAACAAAAATATAAATATTTCCCTTTAGAATTTCAGAGGCCTACTCTCCCCTAGACCAGTCTGGTCTCTAGGGAGAGTGGGTTCAGACTTAGCCCAGTGTCCACATAGTACCGGTCCCATCAAGTTCCCCCAGATGTACTATATTATTGGGAGAGTCTTTGTCCCAGCTACCCCTGAGACCCAGAGGTCATGGGGCTGAAGATCATTCCCTGAAGCTTAGGTTGGCACTGGGCTGGCTGCAATATCTAGCATGTACTTAACTCCCAGACTCCCAAATCTCAGGTGACTTATTCTCCTGTTCTTTCAAAACACAAAGCCATCAGCTCCAATTTACTGTACCTAACACACACAAAAGAGAATAAACATCAAGGCAGGCAGAGAACTCAGACCCTTATGCACAGGGACATGTGAATGGGACCTCAGAGCAGGAAGTCCCAAGGCTGCTTCCCCCTCTAACAAGACAACATCCAGGAGTCAAACCAAGGGTGGAGATCCAACCTACAGACTTGAGCTAACTAAGGCCTTTTGAAAGCTCCTGTTCCAATGCAGCATGTCTCCATGTAGTTATATCAGAAGGAATTACAGAATATCTATATGTGTTCCAAAGTCCCTCCAAGTCATTTGTATCACAACTTTTAAATTATTATTATTATAGCTTTTTATTTACAAGATATGTGCATAGGTAATTTTTCAACATAGACCCTTGCAAAACCTTCTGTACCAAATTTTCCTCTCCTTTCTCCCATCCCCTCCCCCAGACAGCAGGTAGTCCAATACATGTTAAATATGTTAAAATATATGTTAAATCCAATATATGTATACCTATTTATAGTTATCTTGCTGAACAAGAAAAATCAGATCAAGAAGGAAAAAAAAAAAACTGAGAAAGAAAACAAAATGCAGGCAAACAACAACAGAAAGAGTAAAAAAAAAAATTCTCCAGAATGCAGCTCCACCAACAATGCATCAGTGTCCCAGTTTTCCCACATTCCCTCCAACATTCATCATTACCTTTTTCTGTCATCTTAGCCAATCTGTGAGGTGATAACAATTAGTGGTATCTCAGAGTTGTCTTAATTCGCATTTCTCTGATCAGTAGTCATTTGGAACACCTTTTTATATGACTACAAATAATTTAAATTTCTTCATCTGAAAACTATCTTTTCATATCCTTTATCTTTTATCAATTGGAGAATGGCTTGAATTCTTATAAATCACAACTCTTTCAGAAGAAGTTTCTAGCCTCTTCCATGTGGAGAGTTATACCAGCTAAGTACTCTATGTTGTTTAATTGTCTCCATGATCCCATGAGCCATAGCACACCAATGTTGTCCATAGAGTTTTCTGGAGTGGTTTGCCATTTCTTTCTCTAATACATTAAGCCAAACAGTAGTAAAGTAACTTGCCTGAGATCAAAACAGCTAATAAATACCTGAGGTCAGGTTTTCCTGACTCCAGGCCCAGTACTATACACTGAACCATCTAGTTATCCCAAGCATCCTGTTCAGACTCATAGAGAATGGGCTTATTGGCCAGTTCCCCATTACATATTTCTTGGACTTTCCCCTACTATTTCATCTATGATGATATTGCTTGAATTATTTGACAGAGCTAAATGGAAGTAAATCATTTCCTTTCCTCTGAAACAATTGAAAATCCAGAAACAAAGGAACACTAGAATAATTCTCTTCCTTTCTGTGACCATCTCCCTATTCATGTTTTGAGTTGAACTAGAAAAATAATTAAAGAGAAAGAGGGGGTTTCAGTGGAAGGAAGATGATTCAAAGTATTTAGCCTCTCAGAAGATATGGAATAAAGAAACTACCACTTTAGCACCATTTCTTCTCATCAATCTTCAATTTCTGCTTCTAGGAGAAATAGTCACATTAATTAACTAGCAATTCATGATTTTTAAAAAATTATTAAACAACCTTGTATAATACTATTCTAGATATTATATCATTGAATCACAGAATGTAAAGGACCTTAGGGCTTATGACCTTGCATATGGTAGATGATAGATGTAAAAAAATGGGAAGAAGGTCCTCCTACAAAAGTCTCTAGAACAAGGTTAATTCCTTGATAAGAAGGTTAACAAGACTTTATTCTGGCACTGATAAAGTCTCTGATAAAATGTTAATTTGCCTTGCTCTGGGTGTTCAGTGGCACTTTGAAAGACATTTGAGGATAATCATATCCAAGATCTGAGAAAGATTTGACTGTCCAACACTTGAGAGCAGAGCCTACAGGAACTCATTCTAGGACACTCTCTTATGGGGAGGGAGCTCCCCAATGGCACCCAGAGCCTAGAACCACCACAAGACACTTTCCCCTAATGTTCCCAATCCCAAATCTATCCATTCCTATTCTTTAAGGATAGACCCTCCCAGAATACCACCCAAATACCCTGAGATTGGACATCTGCCCTCCAACTGAACTTCTGGGTCACGGGTGTGTCTCACCTGATTAGAATGTGACCTTTTTGAGAGCAAGAATAGTTTCTATTTCCTGTTTGTATTTCCCGTGATTGGCACATAATAAGCACTTAATAAGTGCTTTTCCATTCTATTCCATTAATCAGTCATACCTAGTCACACCCTTAGCTTAGCTTGTAGAAGGACAAATAAATGTCTATTGACCAAGAAAAACAATACACAAAGGGCTTACAACAATGTGAATGGAAAAAACAAGAGCCACAAAACAATCAAAAGTGAAGATTGGGCAATTACGATGAACTAGTATGGCTCCAAAGGAGAGGCAGAAAATACCTCCCCAACCCACTCCCCCTCCTCCAAAGGTGGGGAAAGTGAGTAGGTTTTCAGATTTTTCTTCTATCAGTTTTGCTGGTTGTTTTTTCTCTTCCTCTTTTAAAATTTCATATACATATATATAAAACCAGAGACATCTTCAGGTATACAGAGAAAGCATTTATTTAATCCCTGCAGGGAGAGGCCCAAACACACAACTGGGAGCTATATCAGCTCCCACCAGCAGGAAGTGGGACACCTGGTTAAACAGCAAAAGCCTTTTCATTGCATAGACTAAAAGGAAGTAACCATCCTTGACCAATGGTCACCAATATTATCTGCTTCCTGTGGGTCACGCCACTTCCTGTAACTTCCTGTCACTGACTTGGGTCTTTAGAGACCTAGGCCCAGAGATCCTGCAACCAGAGGCCCAAGACCACATCTTCCACCTCTGGGGATAGGGTTCATGTGACTTAGGCCTAGTCTCATAAACTGAGAAAACTTCTCCCAGTCAGTCCCATTCATATATATTCTTTGTTATATGGAATCCTCTCTAGGAAGAAGGAAAGGGAAGGTACAGGGGAAATTAAGCAATGTAAAAAAATCAATAAATTTTATTTTTTTAGATGTCTGTTGTCTTAAAGTTATCTATTCTAAATAACTTCCTTATTCTATTGATGCAGAGGCTAAAGTCTGGAATGATGAAAGTCAAACCATGAATAAATAATAAAAGTGCAGGGTTTGAGAAACAAAGCATCAAAGAAAAGATTGTAAAGAGCAACTGGGAATTGATGATTCATGAAAAAAAAAATGGTCCGGAATCCCCTAAGATAAAAGTAAACCAAGATGATATGGGTAAGGAGAATAAGCATTTATTAAACACCTACTATTTGCTAGTCATTGTGCTAAGCATTTTTTAATTTTCTCTCATTTGACCAATCCAACAACAGTTAGGTACTGTTACTTACTCCATTTTATAGTTGAAGAAACTGAGGAAAAGAGAAGTAAAGTACTTTACCCAAGGTCCCACAGTTAGTAAGTGTCTAAGGCTGGATTTGAACTCAGGTTTCCTCACTGCAGGCTCAGTGCTTTATCCTCTGTACTGTCTAGCTGCCATTTTGATTTCTTTCTTTCTGCTCAGGGTAGTAATTATCCTAGATTTGAATAAAGACCAAGGTCTCCCATCACATCATGATGTATATCTAGCCACTGACCCAGGTGGCTCTAGAAGACAAAGTGATACAGGTGACCTTGCACAGCCCTCTCTCACCTAAATCAAAGTCATTTGCAGGTCATGGCATCTCCTCCCTGATGTCATGGTCCTTTTTGAGAATGAAGGACAAACACCACCGCCATCACCCTGGATTCACAAATAAATATAAAAATAATGATAATCTTACATTTAAATAGCTCCTTAAAATCTACAAAACATTTTCTTTATAGTAGTCCTGTGGGATCATTACGAATGACATGATCTTCATCATACAAATGAGGAAACTGGATCTCAGAGAGGGAAAGTGAGTCCCAAAATTACACAGCAAGTAAAGTGGTAGAACAGAGTCTTAAATCTGGATCTTCTGATTCAGTATAACGTTCTTTCCATTACATCACATTGCTTTTTAGAAGTATTTTCAGGTAGCTGGAAAGTAGGGGAATTAGGGGAAGGTATGTTCTGCTTACAGTCAGGAAAGGGATTGGAAGGCTAGAAGTGCAAAAAAAGGAAAAGACACAGTCAGTCCTCAATTTACTATCTTGTTGGGAAAAACATCACCCACAAAACGATCCATGACAATATGCTTAAAAAATGCCCAACTGCAGATTGCAAAGAGCATTCAAAGATTGAAAACATGTAATCCAATTGATATGAAAATCCAGTATGTATTGGAGTTGAACAAGATGAGGTGAGATCTTTCAAGACAGTTGTAAAAATCGACTAAGGCTTCATCTACTTCAGAGTTGAGTAGGCCTAAAGGCCTTTGAGCATTGATCTAAGAGAATACCTTAGTCCTCTTCCTGTTGTCCTCCCATGACATCATTTTCTCCCTATTTCAGTCAGATATGGGCAACTATGTACTTATTGGTCAAGTTCAATTTGTTGGGTAGTTCCCGAGTTTAGAAAGTAAGATCCTCAACCAATGAGGATGAGGGTCAATTGTGGGAGGAGGTATCTGCGTTAGGGATTAAAAGAGTTGACCCTGCCCCAGAAGGGGGTTCCTCCCTTCAATTGTTTGTTCGATGGGTGGGATGCCCTTCTCTAGAGAATGTATAATAAACTTTGCTTTGCTTGTAGAGATCTCTGTAGCTTTTTTATTAAGTGGTGACCCCTCACCATTTCTGAACCACACAGAGTCATAGAAAAAAGCTTTGAAGAGGACATGGGAATTGAATTTGGCCTTCATGAAAACTACAATTATTCCCTCTTTATGTGGAAAAAAACAGGAGAAGCAGATTACCCCGAAGAGTAGGGGTATCCTTGACTGCTTATTCTTCCACTTTCCAAGCTACTCCCCTGAATCCTGTTTGACCTGAATAGAATGGTAGAACATTAGAGTTGGGAGAGAAGTGAATAACTGCGTTATTCCATTATGTCAAGTTAAGGGACTCAAAGATGTTTGTCCTTCAATCTCCAAGACAACCAGGAAATCAGAGAGGTGATACCATGACATGCAGGTGAACTGGATTTAAGTGAGGGAGAGATGTGCAAGGTCACCTGCCTCACTTTCCCCTCCAGAGCCATCTGGGTCAGTGGCCAGATGTAGATCAGTATGACTAGAGATGGCCCTGGGAGATCTGGCCCTTTTTAAACTAAGGTCTTCAATAGGTCTCAGTTTGACTGAGAGTTTGACCCATTCAGGGATTAAGGCTAGGAAGCAATTGAGGCAAAGAATCTCCTCTTTCACCTAATCAAAAAAAAAATAAATAAATAAACAAATAAACAATCAAACAAATAAATGAATGAATGAATGAATAAATAAATGAATCTGGGAGAGAAAGACCCTCAAGATTTCTGGCCAGAGGAGAAATGACTATTTACATTCAATCTGGCTCAATCAGAATCCAAACAATGACCAATAGGACTTGGCCTAGGATCTGTTGGTGGCTAATGAGAGTCAGATTAGTTTGGGTTGGCAAACCCAATGCCTCCATGGCTAACACAGTTCTCCCATATCCACTGTCAAGCTGTCTCTGAGTCAACCTGTTTTTGGTGTCTTGCTATTGCCTCTGTCTGCAAAGACAGAATCGATAAAGTAGGGTAAGAGTAGTCAATAAAAAGATAGGTTGCCCTTTTCCCCAAGCTCCTTTCCTAGTGAAGTTGTCTAGAAGTTCCTTCCACCATCCCAAACTAGAAGAATAATCTAAAATAAGTGGTATCCGGGGACAAACTAAATTTAATTTATTCACCTCTCTTGTCTGCTGAAGTCTTTCTTGAGAACTTGGTTGCCTGGGGAAACTTATATATATAAAAAACTTTTCTATATCTCCTGAATACAAGAGACAGGTTTTCTCCTTTCATCTTTAATAAGGTGGGGAAAGGGGGGAAAGTAACAGAGAGTAGCACAATAGGAGGAACCTAGTTATGAAGAATTAATTCATAGATCATATTGCTATCTCAATGGGTGGGGGAGAAGCAAATGGAAGGGAGAGAATTCTATACTCAATTTTTTTAATGGATGTTAAAATAAATAATTTTATTTAGAAAAAATCATTTCATAAATGAGACTTTTCAGTGGCTTGTATTTCCTGGTGTTTCCTGAGATGAATTAGTACTCACATCCATAAGGGGAAAGACAGTTATTACCCTAGTTAAATCAGGGACAAGACAAAGAAACTAGTGAGGTAATCACTATTTTCAAATTTATGACCCAGTCCTTCAAAGTTTGTAGCTGCATGTCAATAGAAGGGGGGAAAGGCATAAATAAATGAATTGAGCTGACTTAGGTTTGGGCCTGGGCTGGGGATGAGGAATGAGAGAAGAGCCGAGCCATGCAGCAGAATCAGACATCTGGATTCCTCCCAAGAGTAGGGATGTGTACACAGGGTCACTTGATTTGGTAGACAGCACAGTATTTGTTCCCACATACACACACATCTGAGTCATTTCTTAGGCTTTCTAACACCCTTTTCTTCATTGACATTTAGCTGTAAACATATAACAACCAGTCTCCTAGTTGGTTACAGTCTGAGGTACTTACTTTTCAGGTCCAATCTTCAGGCTAATTAGCCAAACAACATTTTGTGTCTACTTTTATTAAATTTTGAACTTAACAAACACCAAAAAATGAGTATTTTCACACGGAAAGCAGGATAGAAAGAGGAATGGGAATGGGACTGCACATGAAACTGCAAATCTCATTATATAGTCTGACCTCTCTTCAAAAATATAATAAATTCAACATGGAACTTTCAATGCTGTGCTGTTTGTCTATTTCCTACTCGCCTTTCTGTTTTCTTCTAGCATTTTTTTTTTTTTAATGCTTCTTGGAGGAATTAGAGTTAAGAGCAACAGAACACTGTCCACTAATCAACCATATATCACCAAAACTTACATTTGCCTATCCATCAGCCTTATTCCTAACAGTCCTTTCTTTTTTTCTTTTTTTTTTTATTAAAACTTTTTATTTTCAAAACATATGGAAGGATAATTTTTCACATTAGCCCTTGCAAAACCTTGCATTCCAAATTTTCACTCCTTCTCCCCCATCCCCTCCTGTAGATGCCAAGTAATCCAATATATGTTAAATATGTTAAAAATATATATATGTTAAATCCAATATATGCATACATATTTATAAATCATCTTGCTGCCCAAAAAACATCAGAGCAAAAAGGAAAAAAATGAGAAAAAATAAAATGCAAGCAACAACAGAAAGAATGAAAGTACTATGTTGTGATCTACCCTTGGTTCCCACAGTCTTCTCTCTGGGTGTAGATGGCTCAATGGATACAGCACTAGCCCTGAAATCAGGAGGACCTGAGTTCAAATTCGACCTCAGACATTTAACACTTCTTAGCTGTTTGACCCTGGGCAGTGTGACCAATTGCCTCAGTAAAAATAATAATAATAAAAAAAAAAACTTACTACCTGTTAGGTACAGAGCTAGGACGTGGGTCTACAGAAACAAAATTAAAAAATTAAATCCCTGCCCTCAAGAAACTTACATTTATTGAAGATACTTGATACTTGTTCAAAAAGCTGGAAACATTTTCGAATGTTCTAAAATGATCTGACAATCAGTCACTGTATCCCAGAAAACTCCCAGCTTTACTTGCTACAATATTAGCTCTACCCAAGGCCATCAACTTAAGAAAATATTGTGAAGAAAATAAATGGTGGTGTATGCTTGTAATCCCTAATACTGCAGAAAGCTATAAAATTGGTGGATCACAAGCTTTGTTGTTGCATTAGATGCAAAGGCCAATCAGCCCAGCACTAAATCCAGTACCAATCTGGTGAGCCCTTGGAAGGAAAATGGAGAGATAATCTACCCCTGGTTAGAAATGTCAAAATTTCTATGCTAACCAGCAGTTGGGATTTTAAGTGGCTGTAAGTGGCAATTTTGCTTGCTGACTGACTAAGAGAGGGAGACTCAATGTGAAAACAAAAAAGTGAAGTTTCTATTCCTGTTTTAGTTCCCATCTTATCAAAGCCAGTTACCAAGCAATCCATGCTAAAGTGTTATGGTTCATCATAGCTTTTAGGGTTTCTTTCCAAGATATTTTTATATTTGAGTAGAATATTAATAATCAAGACCAACCTGGAAAATAATATGTCAGAAATTCAGCATAGACACACTCCATACCAAAATAAGGTCAAAATGGGTACATGACTTGGGCATAAAGGATAATACCATAAACAAATTAGGAGAACGGGGGATAATTTATCTATCAAGATGTTTGTAAAAGGGAGGAATTTATTACCAAAGAAGAACTCGAGAACATTATGAAAGGCAAAATGAACAACTTTGATTACATTAAATTAGAAAGTTTTGCATAAACAAAACCAACAGAAACAAGATTAAAACAAGATTAAAAGAGAAGCACAAAGCTGGGAAAATCTTTATTGCCAGTATTTCTGATAAAGGTTTCATTCCTAAAATATATAAAGAATTGTGTCAAATTTATAAGAATACAAGTCATTTCCCAGTTGATAAATGGTTAAAGCAGAGGTTTTCAAACTTTGGTTATCAGTATCTTTATATTATTAAAAATGACTGCGGATCTGTCCAAAAAGTTCTTGTTTATGTAGATTATATTTATATTTACCATATTAGAAACTAATTTTGAATTTGTAGATCCTCCAAAAGGATTTCAGAGATTCCCAGAATTCTTTGAACCACACTTTGAGAACCACTGGGTTAAAGGAAAAGAAAAGAATTTTCAGATGACAAAATTTAAGTCATCATAGTCATATTTTAAAAATGTTCTAAATCACTATTGATTAGAAAAATGTAAATTAAAACAACTCTGAGGTACCATTTCATACCTCTCAGATTGGCTAAGATAGTAGGAAAAGATAATGATAAATGTTGGAGCTGATGTGGGAAAACTGGTTCACTAATACATTGTTGGTGGAATTGTGAAATGATCCAGCCATTTTGGAGAGCAATTTGGAACTATGCCCACGGGGCTATAAAACTGTGCATACTCTTTAACCCAATAGTATCATTATTGGGTATGTATCCCAAGGAAATCATAAAGGAGGGGAAAGGACCTACATGTGCAAAAGTGTTTGTAGCAGCTCTTTTTGTGATGGCAAAGGATTGGAAAATGAGCAGAACTGCCCATCAGTTGGGAAATGGCTGAACAAGCTGTGGTATATGAAGATAATGGAATATAATTGTTCTATAAAAAATGATGAACAAGCTGATTTTAGAAAAGCCTGGAAAGATTTACATGAACTGATGCTGAGTAAAACAAGTAAAACCAGGAACACAGTGTTCACAGTAACAGCATGGTTGTGTAATGATCAACCATGAAAGACTTGGTTCTTTTCAGTGGTTCAGTGATCCAAAGCAATCCCAATAAATTTTGGACAGAAAATGCCATCTGCAGCCAGAAAAGAACTAAGGAGACTGAATGTAAATCAACACATGCTATATTCACTTGTTTTTTCTGGTTTTTATTTCTCCCATGATTTTTCCCCTTTGCTCTGATTTTTCTCTCCCACCATGATCATAAAGCAATGTGTATTAAAAATAAATTTACTAGGGAAAAAAACAATCAAGATTTCCAATGGTAAATGCCAGGCCAAAAATATTAATTCAATATGATATCCAATTCTAGATCCTTTTCTTCACAGTCAGGCTGAAGATATTTCATGGCAAGAGGACCCACTTTTCCCTCAATGTAAGCAGCGTCTGGCTCTGACCACACAGACCACATAAGTCTAGGTTAAGGAAAAAACAAATTTAGAGCTCTTACAGAATACCATGAGATAAATGTCTCTGACCTTTGTTATAAGGTAAAAAATGATAGGAAAGGAAGGTTGGCTGACTGCTTAGGCTGGGCTTTCTGGGTCCTTGACTGAATAATCTGGTAAAGTCCCTGTAAAGAATGTATAGTGACACACTGTCCAGCAGTACACTAATCAACAGAGAGCTAAACAAACAGTCCAAGAAAAATAAGACTCCTTTGAAAGGCTGCAAGACAAAATATGACATCAACATTACAGTAAGCTCCAGACAAAATTGGGGATCTATGATACATAATGATACTAATAATAAGTGACAACTCTATAGCACTTTTAAGTTTTGCAAGATAGTTTACAGACACTGTTTCACTTAAACTTCACAATTCCCCCTCAAAGATAGTTTTGCCTCTGTTTTATAAATAAACAGACTTTCCTATGTTGAAATAGCTAGTAAAGGTAGGATATAAGTTTCAAACCCAGGTCTTTCCTGTCTCAAAATCCAGTTCCCTTTCCTGTATTCTAAGAGTAATGGACTCATGCAGATAATTCTTTGCTTAGTTCTAGGCCAAGAAAGTTGGGGAAGCATATTTCCAGCTATATATTTCTGAGAGATTGGTACTGCATGATGACCTAAAGTCTTTTAATTGACTGAGGAGCCAGAAGAACTAATGATTTAGGAGAGGTTCAGATGTAATTGACCCTCATACAGAGCATTACATTGACCTCTTGGTCTCCCTGACAAGGGAGACAAGGAATATTGTAAACTGCTGGGTGTAAGAATGGGAGTGAGCTGCATTCTCCAGCCTGGACACTGTGTTTCTGTAAGAACACGGTGCTCTTGCTATTTCTGTGCTTGCTCTTCTCTGAAATTAATTGAACAACTATCTAGAGATGGAATTGGGCAGGTTACATTTTGTGAAGAGCCAGAGAGGTTGCCCTGGCAACCAGAGGTGGTAGCTGTGGATGATGACAAAAATGCTCAAAGACAATTGTGAAAAGTCTGTTACTCTAAAGACAGAAGTGGAAGAAAGGACTCCCAGGACCAGTAGTCTTGAGATAACCCCTCTACTCCACAAGAAAAGACTCACAGGGCCAGTAGTCTTGAGATAGCCCCTCTATTTTACAAGAAAGGACTCCCAGGGCCAGTAGTCTTGAGATCGCTCCTCTACTCCACAAGAAAGGACTCCCAGGGCCAGAAATCTTGAGATCACCCCTCTATTCTACAAAAAATGACTCCCAGGGCCAATAGCCTTGAGATAACCCCTCTACTCCACAAGAAAGGACTCCCAGGGTCAGTGGTCTTGAGATAGCCCCTCTATTCTACAAGAAAGGACTCCTAGGACCAATAGTCTTGAGATAGCCCCTCTACTCCACAAGAAAGGACTCCCAGGGCCAGTTGCCTTGAGATAGCCCCTCTACTCCACATATCTCTACACATGTGCCTGACTACTTTTGTATTTGAGGTTTCAGCTCCTCAGAGCTCCTTCTCAGGGACCTTGTGTATGTAAATCCCCAATTTTGGAAATTTTTTTTATACTGTTCTTATTATGCTTTCTTAGTAAATTCCTTTTCTAAGCTAATGAAGTTCAACTATTTCTAATTAGTAATAGGAAGTATACTGGTAAGAGCTGAGGAGCTATAACTCTCTAAGGATTACCTGAGAAAAAGAAGTAACCAACCATGCTTTGAAATTAACCAGTGAGTATGAAAGGAGTAGATTTTTAGAAAGAGCATTTATTAAGAACTTACTATGTGCCAGGCACTGGGTTAAATGCTAGAAATACAAATACAAGAGGAAAAAAAAAAAGATAATCCCTATCCTTAAGGAAATAAAATTTTAATGGGAGAAGAAAACACATGAAAGGAAGCCGAAAAGCCAGAGGAATTAGGGAAGATATCCATGCAGAGGTACAGTGTAAAAGTTTGCAGTCAAAAGTGGAGCCACGTTGGATGTGAGTATTTGGGCCTGGGCATCTTCTCAAAAGTTAAGGACAGGAACTCACCAATCAGACTAAGACGTTACAAAAGCAGAAGCATCTCCAGCTTGACAAGACACCTGGAGTGGAGATGTAAAAATGCAGTGAGTCAGGAGCAAAACAAGATTAATGTTGGGGAAACCATTTTGGAGAGTAGTTTGGAACTATGCTCAAAAAGTTATCAAACTGTGCATACCCTTTGATCCAGCAGTGTTACTACTGGGATTATATCCCAAAGAGATTATAAAGAAGGGAAAGGGACCTGTATGTGCAAGAATGTTTGTGGCAGCCCTTTTTGTAGTGGCTAGAAACTGGAAACTGAATGGATGTCCATCAGTTGGAGAATGGCTGAATAAATTGTGGTATATGAAAATTATGGAATATTACTGTTCTGTAAGAAATGACCAACAGGATGATTTCAGAAAGGCCTGGAGAGACTTACACGAACTGATGCTGAGTGAAATGAGCAGGACCAGGAGATCATTATATACTTCAACAACAATACTATATGATGACCAGTTCTGATGGACCCGGCCATCCTCAGCAATGAGATCAACCAAATCATTTCCAATGGAGCAGTAATGAACTGAACCAGCTATGCCCAGAAAAAGAACTCTGGGAGATGACTAAAAACCATTACATTGAATTCCCAATCCCTATATTTATGCACACCTGCATTTTTGATTTCCTTCACAAGCTAATTGTACAATATTTCAGAGTCTGATTCTTTTTGTACAGCAAAATAACGGTTTGGTCATGTATACTTATTGTGTATCTAATTTATATTTTAATATATTTAACATCTACTGGTCATCCTGCCATCTAGGGGAGGGGGTGGGGGGGGTAAGAGGTGAAAAATTGGAACAAGAGGTTTGGCAATTGTTAATGCTGTAAAGTTACCCATGTATATATATCCTGTAAATAAAAGGCTATTAAATTTTAAAAAAAGAAAAAAAGAAAAAGAAAAAAAAAGATTAATGTTGGGGAGTTGGGTAAATGCTTTTGGGGTATGTTTGGGGGGATATATGTATTAGCATTATTATTACTTCAGTTTGCAGACCAGAAAAATCAGAATTAGACAAAGTAAATTTCCTGAAGTCACATAGCTATTAAATATTATGAAGTGGGACTGGAGGTAAGCCTCTGGAAGGTAAACTTAGGGCTCTTCCCATTATTTTCTTCCCATGTTTCTCTTAGAAAAAGCTGTAGATCCCTACCTCCTAGTGAAGAATCAAGCTGGTGCTTTTGATTAAAAGCAATCACTCAGAATAAGATCTAAGAGATTCAACTAGAAGTCCTACTAAGCCAAGCCAACATTCAGTGAAAAGTTGGAAAGCTGAATGTGATGGAGCCATCGAAAAATGAATCCTGTACACTACTGAGATCATAAAACAGCAGGTAATATTTAGACCATGCATTTTTATAATGCCTTCTCACTCAGAGTGAGCTTATTCTCATAGTAGCTTATTCTCCTGAGTCCAGACTGAAAAGGGTATCTGTCAATCATTTTATCACTAGAAAGGAATAGAATCTTAGGGATATTCACTCCTGTTGAGCTAGAATTGAGTCTAAATAGAGAGATAGATGATAGAGAAATAGATAAAGATATAGATATACACAACTCTCCTTCCCTCTCTCCCAGTCTCTGTCTTTCTGTCTCTCTGTCTCTGTGTGTGTGTGTGTGTGTGTGTGTGTGTGTGTGTGTGTGTGTGTGTGTGTATGTATACAAGAAACCCTTGACTCCACTTTAATTGAGATCTATAATCTCCAGGAAAGTGAAAGATTAATTTCAACTGAAAGATTAATTTCAAGGATCAGATACAAGTGAACACATGGAACAACAGAAAAAGATGATTTTATGCCTTTAGAAACAAAGCTAGCCCAGAGCAGAGAAGGTACTGCAACCCAGATCTCCCAATATTACCCTCCAAACCACTTTAAAATAACACTTCAAATCAAATTCTGGAGCAGTCCAGTAATAAAAAACTGTCCTGAAACATTTTTCCAGCCCAAAACATTTTAGAAGGTTATAAATTGGGTTGAGGCTGGCTTGGAGCACATGCAGCAGCAACATTAGGGCCTTGGAGGCAGAGGTGACAACAAAAACAATAGCTTTAGGAATTTTTGGTACAGAGACAGTAAGGGATTGAAAAACTGGTAGAAAGAGATTACAAGAGATCCTTCTGCTAGCATTAGGCACAGGGCCAGGTGTTATTTGACAACTCCATTGCCCAGGCCCACTTCAGGGTCAGAGATCCAGGGTGGAAAGGAACAGTATTACATGTGATCACAAAGGAGCAGGGGCACACAAAGTACTTGCAGCTGCAATGGATCAGAGACTCTTCCTGGGTAAGGACCAGGATGCAGACTAGGAGGGCAATGAGTACACTTCTCCTCGGAGAATACTGCTTTGGAAACAGTGAAAATTTACAGCCCCCTCTCCCCCTCCACAACCCCCACCCCGGCCCCCACAAGAACTATCTGTGTAAACCTAAAACTGAAAAAGCTAAAAAAAACCTAAAGCTTATCCCACAAACTTGGAAGAAATACAAGTGAAAACAGCTATTAAAAAAAAAAAAAAACTCAAGGAAAAATACAGATAGGACAAAAACCGAAAAGAATTTCTGAAAGAGCTAAAGAAAGAAACTAAATACTAAAAAGCCAGCTAAAACTGGTAAAGAGGAAACTGAGAAAAGAAATTAGAATGATGCAAGAAAATTATGAAAAGAGAATTAATAGCTTGGTAGAAGATGCATGAAAAATACTGAAGAAAATGATACCTTGAAAAACAGAACTGGCAAAGTGGGAAAAGAGACTATCCTCACTGAAGAAAAGACCTTTTTGGTAAAAGAGGTACAAAACTTCACTGATGGAAATAATTCCTTAAGAAACAGAATTAGGCAAATAGAAAATGAGGTACAACAGTCACTGAAAAAAATGATTCCCTAAAAATTAGAATTGAGAAAATAGAACATAATAACTCCATGAGAGATCAACAAATAATGAAACGGGGCTAAAGGTAGTCAAAACCATGAAATTGAGGAAGGTTGTCTTCAATTTCACTTCCTTTTTTAAGACCATTTTTTTTTTGTTTGTACATGTTTTATTTTTATATTAATTATTTTATTTATTTTAATCAGCCAAAATCTACTTTCTCACCTTCCCACCTCAATTCCTTCTTCCACAATTGAGCATACAAGAAAAACAAAGTCAACACAAACATGTATAGCCAATCAAAACAAAATATAGTTCAAATATTGTAGGAGATTTGATTCCAAAATGAAGCAAATCTTTTATAACTTAGCCTTTACCATCACCTTTCTACTCTCTTCACACTTTGCACTGTTCCCCATACTCTTCTATCCAGTAACACTGGCCTTGGTGTTCTACAAACAAGACAAACCATTTCTGGGCTTCAGGCATTTTTCTCTGGCTATCTCCTATTCCTGGAATACTCTCATCTTATTTCTACCTACATATTTCCTTGGCTTTCTTTAAGCCCCAACTAAAACCCAATTTTTTTACAGGAAGCTTTCCCAACCCTTCTTCTTCCCTTCCCTTTCTTAATTATTTCCTATTAATCCTTTCTATATGTTGTTTATACACATTTATTTGCTTGTGTTCTTCTCTTCCAGTTTGTTAGCTCTTTGAGGGCAGAACTTTTTTTTTTTTAATCCCCAGAGCTTAGTAAAGCACCTAATACATAGTAGACTCTTGATAAATATTTATTGACTTGACTTTTTGACAGAGAAAAGCCAGAAAGTTCTGTCCCCCCAAAAATAGTTTAAACCTTAGGTTTCTGCTGGTTTTAGTTATCTATCCGACTTTACCTGCTTCTCAGTGTATAAAGTTATCTTATGTTATATGGCCCTAGGCCAAGAGTTAGTCAACTTTTTCTGTAAAGGTCCATTTAGTAAATATTTTAAATTTTGTTTGTCAAGAGGCAAAATTAATAATAGTATATAGGTACTTAAATAACAAGAGAGAAAATAGATTTCCACAAAATTTTATTGATGAAATTTAAAAATAATAATTGATAATATGTTTATTATTATATAATTATATATTAGTATTTTATGTAACACCAATATATCTATTATATATTATATATAATGGTAATATAAACTAATATAATATATCAATATATTGTTTTATATTATTATAATAATAATAATGTAACAGGTCTAGTGAGAAGAATGGAATTTTTTTAAGGGGATAACACTTTGTTTATTTGGAGTTCAAAGTTAGTGTTTCTTATCATCAAAATAATTGAAAATCTTCATCTGCTAATGCTGATCCATAAGCTAGGTGGCACAGTAGATAGAGGCTTGTCTAGAGTCAGTAAGACCCGAGTTCAACTTTAGCCTCGAACACTTACTATTCCTGTGACCCTGGGCAAGTCATTTAACCCTGTTTATCTCAGTTTTCTCATCTGAAAAATGAGCTGGAGAAGGAAATAGCAAACACTCCAATAGCTCTGCCAACAAAACCCCAGATAGGGTCACAGAGAGTCAAACATAATTGAAAGATGGAACAACTTAGGTATTTTATCTTCAAAAAAATGTCTTTTTGCACAAATAAGTTCTGCCAAATACTGATATCATCCTACAAGCTTGTGATTTTAATAAGAATATTTATCACTTGGATGGCCTTTACAGAATTCTTTAGATTCTTCTCTTAATAGCTATTTACTTAATTACAATGCATATAAATCATTTCTACTTGAAGGTTAGATGGAACCTCCTCAATTGTGATATAAGTCCTAGCTATTATTATTATTATGTTCTGATGATTTTTTTAAAATGTATCTGTATGGTAGAATGAGTGGCACTGGAAACACTATCAAGTTATAATAGTGTCACTATTTGTGATACACTTAGCAGCATTGTAAAGAAATGAGAGCACCACAAACTTTTGAAAATTACTCAACTATGCATTGCAATGGGAAAACAGCCATAGTGAAGTGAGTATGGCTGGGTCCTAATAAAATTTTATTTATATGTTATAAATATTATTCTTTTAATATTTTTCAACCATTTTAAAAAGTGTAAAAAAACTATTCTTAGTTCTCAAAATACAAAAAGAAGTGGTCAACAGGATTTGATTCAGTAGTCACAGTTTGCTGACTCTTTTACCTTAAGGTTTGCAGAGGATTAAAAGAGCTAGAGTTCTCCTCTCCAGAAAAAGAGACTTTCTAAAAGCCACTTCCCAGCAAATAGCAGTAGAAAGTTGTGAATACAGCAATTTGAGACCCTAGGTGAGGTACAGAGAAAAACAATACTCAAGTCATAATATCTAGTGGAGAACTGAGTGATGTCTAGTAGAGATGACAAAGAAGAGCAGCAGACAGGAGTGCAATGATATCATCTGTGAGAAAATCTGCAGTTTGCTTTAGTCACCTGTGGTCAGACATATTCTTAAATGTTTGTTCTCCAGGTGTATTTCCTGATCTTCCCTATTGGTAATTTCATAAACTATGGGAGAATGTACTACTTGTGCACATAGGATGATCTCTTCTGATCCCTTAATTTGCTATTCTGTTTGATTAGAAGGGATTTCCTTTGAACTAATGTGTCTGGCTTAGGAAAAGTAATAAATTATCAAAGCAGTGCTTATGAATTCTAGTTTTAATGAATACTATTCTTCAAAGTTCCTCTAAAATGGGGGGAAAGGAGATTTCTGGGGGCTGATTTATGAAGGGAAAACCAAATTTCTTTGGGAAATTACCACATAGCCCCTATTTTCTTATCTTTTTTTTTTTTTTTTTTTACTATTATTATAGCTTTTTATTTACAAGATATACGCATGGGTAATTTTTCAGCACTGACCCTTGCAAAACCTTCTGTTCCAATTTTTCCCCTCCTTCCCCCCACCCTTTCCCCTGGATGGCAGGCAGACCAATACATGTTAAATATGTTAAAGTATTTGTTAAATACAATATATGTATATATAGCCATACAGTTATTTTGCTGCACAAGAAAAATCAGCATAGCCCTATTTTCAAAGAGCTTAGACTGTAACAGAATGGAAAAGAAATATATGTGATTAATTATGATACAAGGAAGGATATGCACAGTGAGGAAGGGACACAGGCAAAATGGTATGAATAATTTGAAAAATCACTTTTAGCTGGGACAATCAGGAATAGTTTGATAGAAGTGGTGGGGTCAGAATTCAAGTTAAAGGAACAGAGACATTTCAATAAGGGAACAATGGAATTGTTCTTAAAGGATATCTACTTCTAGCCACCAGGAAGAGCCAATCAGGAAAGATATACATCATCTTATCCTCAATGGTACAAATGCTAAATAAAATACCTTTTTCACTCTATTCCCTTTCTGACATAAGGTAGGGAGAGAGAGCATTACATTTTACTTTCTCCTTCCCTTCATTTTCTGTATTTAGTCTATCATCAGGTTCTATAACATTTTCCCTTGACTCCAGTCTTATAGCTACCATCCAAGTTGAAACAAGGTCTCTAGTGATTTGCCATTGAGATCTAGAATCAATTAACTATGATTTGAATAAATAGACCTATTAAATTTGTAGATGACAAAACTGTGGGAAGGAGAGTGAATATTTGATGATTTCATTTTAAATTATCTTGACAGTCTAAAAATTTAAGCCTAAATTGTTATCTCCAAGTATATTCTGAATCTTTCTTTGTCTCTGTCTCTGTCTCTCTCTTAGACCCAAGATATATCTGCCCCTATGAATTCCAAGGGATAATTCTGAAAGGTTGAAATATCTCTTTCCTACCTCTTTCCTTTCATCTCAGTTTCTATTGGCTTAGGTTCATTAAGGCTAATAAAGAAAGTAACCCCTTACTCGTTGGGACATCAGTGATGGCTGCCTGAAAAAAAAACCCAGTCTGGATTCTGACTCCTTGGATTCCTGTGGCTCATACTCTCGATTTTTCAAAACTCTAATGGTCAGAATTTCCACTCCTTTTCACTTAGGTGGAAAAGAACAAACACAGAAGTGAAGAAATAGGCCCGCTTCTAAGGGACATGTGGAATTCAGAGAGAAGTCTATAAGAACTTTCATGGGACACTGAGCAAAGGAGTCAGCCAATGAGTGAAAGAGAGGCAGCTAAACCTGATTTAGACCTTTTTAAAGAATCCCCCAGTTCTGGCTACACAGCCAGTTATTTAGAAAAGATTCCTCCCACCCATAAATTTAACAAATTGGAGCCAGTTACAGAATATCTATACATGCTCCATTATTTTTCCAAGATACATCTCCATTACATCACTAAGATTAAGATGTCATGTATCTCTATGTGGGGAAGTTGTATCGGCTGAAGAAGATTATGAAGTAAGCCCCAGAGAGGGTACTGTGCGGAATGAGTATGAATCACTACATAGTATTTTCACCTTTTTTATTGTTTGCTTGCATTACATTTTCTTTCTCGTTTTTTTTCCTTTTTGATTTGATTTTTTCTTGTGCTACATGAAAATTGTGAAAATATGTATAGAAGAATTGTATATGCTTAACATATTTTGGATTACTTGCTATCTAGGGGAGGAGGTAGGGGGAAGGGGAGAAAAAAATTTTTGGAACACAAGGTTTTGCAAAAGTGAATGTTGAAAATTATCATGCATATGTTTTGAAAATACACAGCTTTAATTTTAAAAAAAGATTATGGAATGAGCATATAATAGACCCTGATTATACAATTTAGATAAAATTTGATAGGAATAAATGTAAAGTCCCATGCTTAATGTCAAACAATCAATGATAGAAGTACAAAATGGAGGGGAGTATCCCTGGAATTCACTTCTTACTCTTCTTTGCCTTTCTGAATCTTTCTCTTCTTTCAAGAATCAATTCAGATGTCACCTTCTATATTAGGGATGGGGACCATCTGGCCCATAGGCCATATTAGGCCCACAGAATCATTTGGTCTGCCCCTGCCAAGGCAACTGCAAGCAATGATGAGCTGAAAGCTAGGTACAACTTGATAATTGTATATGGCCTGTGAATAATGTTATAAACATCCAAATGGCCCTTGATATAAAAAAGGTTCCCCCCTCCTGTTTCTACATAAAGCCTTCAGGAGCCTCCCTCTATGTTCTAGTTGAACATATTCTCTCTTCAAAATTCCCAGAATTCTTTGTGTGGCTTTCTCATGCCCTCTCATTACTCTCTATCTTATATTGTGTGTGTGTGTGTCTGTGTGTGTGTGTCTGTGTGTTTGTGTGTGTATGTGTGTGTGTGTGAGAGAGAGAGAGAGAGAGAGAGAGAGAGAGAAAGAGAGAGAGAGAAAGAGAGAGAGAGAGAGAGAGACAAAGACAGAGACAGAGACAGACAGACAGAGAGACACAGAGACACAAAGAGAGATTCCCAGTCCCACAATGTAAACTCATTGAGGAGAGGAACTGCATTCTCATATTCTCAGCACCTGTAGGTGGGGATGGAGGGAGTTATCTCATGTATATTATATGTGTTTCCATAGGTCTTTTCCAATGTGGGCTCACAGGAAGTTATAAATAGATATCTCTATTTTCCTCCACCCACACGTTTTCCAAGGGAGATTCAGATTCTTAACAGAAGTAGGAAATGGATGCCCCAAACTGGCCACTCTCCTCTCCTCAGAGAAAGAGTACCAAGTTAGAATCATAGCTATATGCACCCCCTACTTTTTTAGGTTACAAGATGTGGTTCTGATTGCCATTCCTCAATAGGGAAAGAGTTCCCAAGTCATAGATCCAAAACTTGACTCTCTTCTCAAGCTCCAGTTCCACAAAGATCATACATAGAGCTAACAAATAAATTCATCTGGGAAGCAGAAATCAGAAAAGCTGTATAAATGACAATATATACCAAATAATACATAGAATGAGTGGGGCACTCTCTTGCTGGGAGAGGGGAGAAAGAGAGAGAACAAGATCCAGATCTCTTACCTAAGGAAAAATTCTTAAAGTGTCTGGAGTAGTAAGCTAGAGATGGGGACATCTTGGAGGTACACTCTCCTACGTGTTGGTTTCTTCCCATGGTTCATCTCTTCTTTCAGGGACTTCTCTCTTGAAGTTGGAAGCCAAAAGACTAACACCTCTCTTTTCCTAAGATTTTAACAACTCTGCCTCACAGAGAACTGAGTAATTAATCTCCACCAAGGAAGAGAGATTTATGCAAAAGGACTTTCAGCCAAGGGTTATATAATACAGTGCTTTGCATATCTAGTACATAGGGACTGGATAAATGTTGAATTGTTGAAATCTGGTATTATAGGCATGTAAGAGTCCTAATATAAATTAACAATTTGTTACGGTTTCCCCAAAAATTTATATTATGGTGTGCTAATTGAAATGCAATGTGTAAAAATAAAGAAAATGATATTTTTTGCACTAGCTACAAAGTTGGATTCCTGAACTTTCCAGAAAAATCCATATTGTCTAGGGAAACCCTCTTCCTTTATGCAGGAAACTGGCTTCCCAAACTCCCATCATTTGTTCATCTTCTCTTCTTGGCTTGGGATGAAGAGATCTCCTACTGTCTCTTCATAGCTAAGGCCAAGAACTTAGACTTCCAGAACTCTGGAACTCCAGGCCAGATTGTTCAGAGGCCCTGACTTTATTTTCTGATTTTGCGGCTGAGAGCATGGGCAATTTGCTCCCACTCCAAGAGGAATCCTCACTGAGGATTATACAGAGTATAATCCTCTTCCCTACCCCACCCAGGGTCTGCTCTGAGGTCACTAGTGTCTGGATCTTCACTCAACTCCCACAAGTTCTCTCTTAAAAAGACTATGACAGAGGTGCAGCATATGGATGCACTTAGAGAGTAACTCAGGCAACCGGTTTGCTAATGTCTAGCAACTGACTCTTGGGGAAGAAGGGAAAGAAGGTATGCACCATACATAACATATTTCTTGTTTTTTTAGGGAAGGGGGAAGAAAAGGAGAGAGAGGATAAGCTCTCCCTATTTAGAGTCAGTTAACATACTGTTTTTTTTTGTAAAAGGCAATTGAGATTGTGACTGGACCAGAGTCATACAATCAGAAAGTGTCAAGTATTTGAAGTTAGATATGAATTTAAGTTCTCCTGATTCCAGAGTCTGTGCTCTA
The DNA here is from genome assembly GCF_902635505.1 of Sarcophilus harrisii. Lineage (NCBI taxonomy): Eukaryota > Metazoa > Chordata > Mammalia > Dasyuromorphia > Dasyuridae > Sarcophilus > Sarcophilus harrisii. The sequence goes on from NC_045428.1 coordinate 494,961,125, forward strand.
TCCACTGTACTACCAAGCTGTCTCTTTGTACATAGCCTTAACAGTTGACAGGAGAGGTGCTAAAGTTTCCAGGGCAGTCCATACTCAGTATGAATACAGTTTTTTGTAAACCTTTGGAAGGGTGGGGTATCATATCACTAATAAGGGACTATCATTCATAATTTTACCCACCAGGTGGCACACTACTCCAGCTACTAGTCGAGATATCCTAAATGACAGTCTTGACATAAATGTAAATAGATCCCTTTGGGGTTATGTGCCAAGGGCCCAACCCCACAAAGTAGCTGTGCCGTTTAGAAGAGGTAGGGAAAGGAAAACTCTTGCTGACTGGATTCTGAATGAACATAAGGGTTTTTTTTGTTTGTTTTGTTTTGTTGCAATTCTATGCATATTTCCACATTTATCATCCTACACAAGAAAAATCAGATCAAAAAGGAAAAAAATGAGAAATAAAAAAACAAGTAAACAACAACAAAAAATACTATGTTGTGATCCATATTCAGTCCCATAGTCTTCTCTCTGGATGCAAATGGCTCTCCATCACAAGTCTGTTGGAATTGATCTGAATCACCTCTTTACTGAAAAGAGCCAAATCCATCAGACTTGATCATCACATAATCTTGTTGTTGTGTACAATGTTCTCTTGGTCCTACTCCCTTCACTTAGCATTAGTTCAAGTAAATCTCACCAGATAGTTCTGAAATCATGGTGTTCATCATTTCTTCTAGAACAATAGTATTCCATAATATTCATGTACCATCACTTATTCATTCAGTCATTCTCCAATTGATGGGCATCCACTCACTTTGCAGTTCCTTGCCACTGCAAAAAAGGCTGCTACAAAGATTTTTACACATGTGAGTCCTTTTCCTGAACTTGTTATGGTAATAAATATGGCTCAGAATTGTTAAAATGTGGAAATCTCTATGATTTGTCTTCACTCCTTCTCTTGAGAAATGTGCTGCTCTATGAAGACTTTCTATGCTAATGGCTCACAGATACTCATCTTTTCTGTAAGCAAATAGTCTATTAAATATCTTCTTTTTTGGTCTGAACTCCCTATATCAACACTGATCCACACTGGTTTTTATTTTTGTTTTTATACTTTATACCCTTGGAGAATTACTTGGGCTGCTGAGAGATTAAGTGAATTTCCCAGCAAGAGTCAGAGGCCAGAACCGAATCTTCCTGATTCCAATGCCAAGTTTTGTTGAATGCTTCACTACAAACCAGGAGAATGAGTTTACTTAGAAGGTGGTACAGGTTTGGGATAGAAAATAGGAAATCTTTTGTGCTATCCAAATACCCCACCCACTGGACACAGAGAGTCCTTTGGATAGTTCAGGAAAGCTAATGCTAATACTCTAGTACTCTGCTGACCCACCTAGCTCTAATGGTTTCAGGCTTGAAACCCAGACTTAGCACTTTCCTCTTTTATCTCATTCTCATTTCCTCCCATCTCTCTCCAGCATTTTACCTAGGATAAAAATCTGAGGGGGTAATAGGTGAGAGGACATCCAACCAGAGATAAGCAGGTGAGCTTGGAGTAGGATGAGCCAGTCCCATGAAGCTCTTGTAAGTCCTTTGGCCAGGAGGAACAGAAGAGAAGTTAATTTGTAGCAGCAAAGTGCTAAATAATTTTGCTTCATTTGGGGACCAAAAGTTTTGAATTTGAGTTTAAAGATGATATTCTTGTTTTTCCAAGTTTCACTCTCTCCATAGTCACTAAGGGGTCCTCCCTGAATCTACCTTCAAGGAGCTTATGTTCCACTAGAGGAAACAATACATACATAGATAAGAAAATATGAAATACAAAGTAAGGATTGGGGCTGGGGAGAGAACTAGCAACTGGAGGAAACCAGAAAGTCCTCTTGTTGGAGGTGGTACTCCAAGTGACAAAGAATATTTTTGATTTTCAAGTTTCTTTTAGAGATAAAGAGGTGCATGTCTGAATGTAATGAAATAAGTAGTAGAAATTCCTTTACATCTATCAATCACTATATTGCTTTTAAAATAGCATTCTATATATACTGGCAATTATAAAACCCTTAAATTTCAACCTAAACAGACATTAAAACCCAAATGTTGAAATAAACTAAACTTTGCAGCAAACATTTATTACAATGTTAAATCATAATTTAAAAAAATAATGAATGAAATTCAATAATATTGCCAGCAAAATAAAATAATTATTTTTAAATATTATTTATTGTTGGGAATAATGGGGCATACCTAATAATTCCAACTTGGGCTGGGGCAAATGCATCTTTGAGCTCAGGAGTTCTGAGCAACATGATCTGAGCCATGAGTCTTGGGGAGCAGAAGGATCATCAGGTTGCCTAAGGAGGGACAAATCTGCCCAGCTTGGTACAGGAGCAAAGCTTCCATGATGATTCCTAGTGGGCTTGAGCTCATGAATATCTCTACCCATTCATCCTGGATGAGATACAGAGACCCAATGTTTTTATAAATATACCATATGAGAGAGATAGACATAGAGAGAAAGAAAGGAGAGAGAGAGAGAGAGAGAGAGAGAGAGAGAGAGAGAGAGAGAGAGAGAGAGAGAAAGAATTATTTGAAGGCAGGTAGGTGGTACAATGGATAGAGCGAGCACTGGCTTAGAATCAGGAAGATGTGAGTTCAGATCTGATCTAATACCCTAAATGTTTTTTTTTTTTTAAATTTAATAGCCTTTAATTTACAGGATATATACATGGGTAACTTTACAGCATTAACAATTGCCAAACCTCTTGTTCCAATTTTTCACCTCTTACCCCCCCCCACCCCCTCCCCTAAATGGCAGGATGACCAGTAGATGTTAAATATATTAAAATATAACTTAGATACACAATAAGTATACATGACCAAAACATTATTTTGCTGTACAAAAAGAATCAGACTCTGAATTATTGTACAATTAGCTTGTGAAGGAAATCAAAGATGCAGGTGTGCATAAATATAGGGACTGGGAATTCAATGTAATGGTTTTTAGTCATCTCCCAGAGTTCTTTTTCTGGGTATAGTTAGTTCAGTTCATTACTGCTCCATTAGAAATGATTTGGTTGATCTTGTTGCTGAGGATGGCCTGATCCATCAGGACTAGTCATCATCTAGTATTGTTGTTGAAGTAATACCCTAAATGTATGACCCTATTTGCCTCGGTTTCCCCATCTGCAAAATGAGCTGGAGAAGGAAATGGCAAACATTTTAGAATCTTTGCTAAGAAAACCCCAAATGGAGTCATGAAGACTCAGATGCAGTGAAACAAGATAGTTTATCTTTATCTCATTCTTTTAAAAAGTCTGTTTTATAAGCATAGGCAAGCATGGTATATAGGCCAAATATACCCTCTCCAATATTTCAGTAGAATCTCCTCTGGGGTTACTATCAAATTGGGTCCCCAGAAGGTTCCTGACTGTTTCTCTCCTGAAGATTCCACAGATAACCTGAAGGGATAGGTAGGATTTCTGGTTCTCTTGTCACTGACTCCAATATAATGTGTTCGTTCCCCATTGATTTCCAGTCAGACTTAACTTGCTTTTAGAGATAGTATGGGAAAATAGTTAATAGAAAAACATCACTTCTTCAAAAGTCCGAGATACATTCTTCCATAAGTATAAACAGAATCAAAGAGACAGTGGGCTCAAAACTTATATACAACAAAGAGATCTTTGATCACTAGAAGGCTTCTTCTTCCTTTGTGGAGTTCTCCTAAAATTCTCCTTGTAGAATCCTGAAGCTGCCTTTTATCACTGTATGTGTTCTGCTGTAAATGCAGACACTATCATTAACCACAGTTGATGGGAAGTCCAAATCCTCCAAAAACCCAAAGTTCTAAAGGTTATCTTCTAGTCAAAGGAAAATGGATGGGGAGAGAAATGATTCCCTACTAAGTGATCCCTTCCACCACTACATTGGCTTGCTACTAAAATGCCAGATTTTGAACCGGCTTTCATTTTAAGGTCCTAAGGATTTAACTGGTTCCTTACACACATCTCCTATATGACATAGTCTTCTTTCATTCAGGCTGTACCTAGTTTATATCTTTGATTGATTAATTCTGTATTTCAATCAAATAACCCTTCTCATCTGATGAAAGTATCAGGGAGAAAAGCATTTTGTCAGTTATATTAACTGGGGTTGAAGAGTATGGAACATCATCTTCCATTTTATAATACACATGATGTACATAATTTATAAAAAGGTAGATATTAAGAATTCATATTAAAATATTTAAGGATAAAATGTAAATCCCCCAAATTGTAAAGGTCAAGGTTCTATTGAACCTGAGGGACAGCTGCCAGTTATCAGACACCACTTAGAGGCTTGGAGAGAGTAGTAATCGGAAAAGGGGAAGTGGGGTTCTCATAGGTCTTGGGGACATTTCACTTGGGGGTCAAATACTCTACCACACATTCTTAGCAAGCTGGCAAAAAATCCAAGTGTGAGTGAATAAAGCCCTGGCAACATTTCCACTTGCCCCTCTGGTCCCCACCATTTGCACCATCGGCAAGGGAAGAGATGAAAGGAGTTGAGTGTTTTGCCCCCCTCTCAGGAAGAGGGACTATCAGCTCTGGGAAGCAGGGGAAGCTTGTTCTGAAATCTCCAGGAGCTGCTCTGGGCTTCCAGTGGTACAGGTCCCCCTGTAGCATGGCCACTGGCTGCTCTGCATCCTACTCTGAGCCAGCTCTCTTTGCTCCTGCCCTCTTGCCTCTGCAGATAGGAATGCTGGTCCCAGAAGCTGCTGTGTGGGCTGGCAGCTCTTGGCCTGGCTGCCACGGCCTTTTCTCCCCCTGTACCCAGATTACAGCCAGGGAGCTTTTCCTGGGTTGTGGCCAGTGTGCTGTAGATTCACAGTTCCTATTTGTTTGCAACTGGCCCTGATAGTGATTATTCACTAGGCTTCCCCTATAAGTGGTGGAGATCAGACATTTACCTGTAAGATGAGGAAGAAAGTCCAGTTCAAATTTCAAGGGCAAACAAAAGGAAGCAGAGAATGTCCAATCTGGTAGCCCCACACCCCAGCCCCACACATCTCTGTCCTTTTAACAGGCTTTAGTCCAGTTCTCAGATCTCATCACTTCTTGTGCTCTCCCACAGCTTAACCCCTCTCATGAGTAAGCATGGGCGTGGGAGCTATACTGCTTCCCATAAAAGTGGGGCAATTTTTAGATGTGCCATGGCAGTCCCCTTCCTGTGACAGCCCCAACCTCCTGCAATTTCCATCAACCCAAACCCTAGGATAAACGATAATTGGAGAGCAGATAAGGGATCTTGCCAAAGACATCCTGGTACCGGTATCCTGATGTAGGCACTCTTACATGGGCACTATCATGCTATCTGTGCCTTTACCTAAAGCCCTGATAACAGCACAAGGTCAACTTGGAACTTTCTCTAAGATGATATTAAAACATAAATAAAGATCTATTCTTTTGGGTTTAGTCGTTCAACCAACTCTGAATCTACTTAATTATACCATTGTCTCGCCCACATCTTTCCATAAGGATAGCATGAGAGGATCTAGGAAATGATTTGCTAAAATCTATTTAAACTATTTCTATAGCATTTATTTTTTTTATCAGTCTAGAATTTCTGTCAAAAAAAAAAAAAAAAAAAGGATGTGAGGATTTAATCAAAAGAGAATAGGGAAACTCTACTATATGTCAACAATATTAATCAAGTATTTTAGACTTTTTAAAATAACTAGACAAATAAAATAAAATAACTAAACAGTATAAGGTTGGAATATTGCTGAAAAAATAGAAAATGATGAGGTGGTGGATTTAGAAAAATACGGAAAGACTTGGACTTATGAAGAAAGATGCTACCCATGTTCAGAAAAACAGAGGACAAGAAGAAATAAGCATATATGTATGTGAATGTATATGTGTATGATTGTAGATATTTATGTATATGTATGTATATATAGCTACATATTTATACTCATGTTTAATTGTAGCCTTTTGGGGATGGAGAGGAAAAAATAAAGTAAATAGTATATAGCACAGAACAAAAGGAAATCTACATGGAAGCTAAGATGTACATCTCTAAATACAACATTTAGTATTCACTATATAGGCTTTGTTGAAATGGAAATGTATTGCTTTATATTTTGAATCCTCTCGTGTTCTGCTGTACAGATGGCAGCCTTTTTTCCTTTTCTTATTTTGTATTGAAGTTTAAAATGAAAAAAATTTTAAGAGGATATGAGGTTAGTCTGTCATGACCAGAGTTATTATCAGAATAAGGTAGATCAGGGTTATGCCAGAGAATTCTGGATTTAAAGGGTACTAAATTGATCCTACAAGTATTGGAGATGGCTCTAAGATCATGCCTGAGAGAATGAAATTGGAAGCAGAAGGAAAGGAGAAGGAAAAAACTGACTTATCTGCCAATGGGGGGGTGGGGGGATGGATATGGGGTATTTAGAGAGGACTAAGATTTCTGCTGTCAGGGTTTGTTGAACCCTTTTCAAGGGCTGCTCATCTCCCTTTGGTATCCACTTGTCATCCAACTCTCACTTCTGATTCCAAGAACTTTTGTGTACATAGTAGTCACACCCTGGTAAAACCTAAAACCTTCTCAGCAGATGTGTTAAACCAGATAGAAGGTAACCAACAATTCTTAAGCTCCAAACCTGTGAAGGTTTTACCTGGAGGAACGGGCTGGAACAGGGCTGTGGAGTTTGATCAGACATTGAAGATGGCAAGGTCATCCACAGCATCCCAAGTCATTGCCAGTCATCTCAATGGCACTAGCTAGACTTTGATAACCCTAGAAGACAGAGTGGTGACTGTGTGCAACTTTGCCTTACATCCAACTCAGGGTCAAGGTAGGACATCTCCCTGTGCTGTCACTGATCCTCTTTGAAAAGAAGAACAAACAGGGTAAAGGTAGCCATCTCTTCCTCCATCTAGTGGGGAGAAGCTCTAGCACTATGGCACCTCCAAACCAAGCTAAGGTTGGCCAGACACTGTGGGGTGGGGACAACAGGTACTTTCCTATCTTTAAATCTCTGTTTTTGTAGTGGCTAAAAACTGGAAACTGAATGGATGTCCATCAGTTGGAGAATGGCTGAATAAATTGTGGTATATGAATATTATGGAATATTACTGTTCTGTAAGAAATGACCAACAGGATGATTTCAGAAAGGCCTGGAGAGACTTACACGAACTGATGCTGAGTGAAATGAGCAGGACCAGGAGATCATTATATACTTCAACAACAATACTATATGATGACCAGTTCTGATGGACCCGGCCATCCTCAGCAATGAGATCAACCAAATCATTTCCAATGGAGCAGTAATGAACTGAACCAGCTATGCCCAGAAAAAGAACTCTGGGAGATGACTAAAAACCATTACATTGAATTCCCAATCCCTATATTTATGCCTACCTGCATTTTTGATTTCCTTCACAGGCGAATTGTACAATATTTCAGAATCTGATTCTTTTTGTACAACAAAATAACGTTTTGGTCATGTATACTTATTGTGTATCTAATTTATATTTTAATATATTTAACATCTACTGGTCATCCTGCCATCTAGGGGAGGGGGTGGGGGGGTAAGAGGTGAAAAATTGGAACAAGAGGTTTGGCAATTGTTAATGCTGTAAAGTTACCTATCCATATATCCTATAAATAAAAGGCTATTAAATAAAAAAAAATACAATAAATTAACTCAAATTAGCTAATTAAAAAAAAAAAAAGAAATAGCTTGTTCATCCCAAAGAGATCTTAAAGGAGGGAAAGGGACCCACATGTGCAAAAATGTTTATGGCAGCCCTTTTTGTAGTGACAAGAAACTGGAAACTGAATGGCTGCCCATCAGCTGGAGAATGGCTGAATAAGTTATGGCATATAAATGTTATGGAATATTATTGTTTTATATGAAATGGTCAGCAAGATGATTTCAGAAATGCCTGGAAAGACATATATGAATTGATGCTGAGTGAAGAAAGCAGAACCAAGAAAACATTGTACAACAACACAGTGATTCAAGATAATTTCAACAGAATTTGGGGTGAAATATACCACCCACATCCAGGGAGAGAATTACAAGGACTCAATATGGATCAAAACATAGTATTTTCACCCTTTTTTGTTGTTTGTTTGCTTGTTTTTTTCTTTCTTGTGTTTTTTTTCTGTTTTGATCTGATTTTTTTCTTTTACAACATGACAAATATGGAAATATGTTTAAAAGAATTGCACATATTTAACTGTTATCAGATTGCTGGCTGTTTTGGGAAGGGGGAAGGTAAGGGAGGTAGGGAAAAAATTTTGGAACACAAAATTTTATTCGAAAAAAGTTGAAAATTATATATGTATTTGGAAAAATAAAATATTATTTTAAAAAGAATTAATTTATTCATTAATGCTAGGGGGGAAAGAAAAGTAAGGAGTTTTTCTTGTTTTAAGCATCAGGTTCTCATCAGGTTTTGGCCGTATGTCACCTGTTCAGTCTGGTCTCAGTCTGAGACCTCCTACTATGGAAGGATGCTTAAAGATGCACTTCTGGTGAGAGTCTGGTGGATTGCACATTGCTCAGTCACAAGGCATTTTTTCCTGCTACTTCCTCCTCCCCATCCTGCTCCAAGCCTACTAATAGGGTCCAGGTGAGATCATTTCAGTCCACATTTGCTTTGCCTATATCAGATCTACCATCAAGCTTCTATACTCTTCAGCCTTTCACCACCTGAAATCACATCTGGATGGAGAATTCTGACCCATCACTCCCTTTTTTTCTAGGAAAGGCTTTCTTTTATGATAATCAGGCCCAGGGATCCATTCAGCCTGTCTGTGATCAGGGAGAGTGGTGATGGCTTTAACTTTGACTTGTTCATCCTTCGTTTTCAAAACTGGACCAACAGGTTATTAAGAAGACAGAGTAGTACTGAGGGTGTTGGGTGGGGGCTACCAGATTGGACATTCTCTGCTTCCTTTTGTTTGCCCTTGAAATTTGAACTGGACTTTCTTCCTCATCTTACAGGTAAATGTCTGATCTCCACCACTTATAGGGGAAGCCTAGTGAATAATCACTATGGGGGCCAGTTACAAACAAATAGGGACTGTGATTCTACAGCACACAACCCAGGAAAAGCTCCCTGGCTGTAATCTGGGTACAGAGGGAGGAAAGGCCATGGCAGCCAGGCCAAGAGCTGCCAGCCCACACAGCAGCTTCTGGGACCAGCATTCCTATCTGCAGAGGCAGGAGGGCAGGAGCAGAGAGAGCTGGCTCAGAGCAGGATGCAGAGCAGCCAGTGGCCACGCTACAGGAGGGCTTCATTCTGTTCACTGGAGGCCCAGAGCAGCTCCTGGAGATTTCAGAACACGCTTCCCCTGCTTCCCAGAGCAGATAGTCCCTCTTACTGAGAGGGGCGCAAAACACTCAACTCCTTCTTCCATCTCTTCCCTTGCCGATGGTGCAAATGGTGGGGACCAGAGGGGCAAGTAGAAATGTTGCCTAGGCTTTATTCACTCACACTTGAATTTTTTGCCAGCTTGCTAAAAATGAGTGGTAGAGTATTTGATCCCCAGGTGAAGTGTCCCCAAGACCTATGAGCAGCCCACTTCCCCTCTTCCTTCAAATCCTCCCTCCCAAGTCTCTAAGTGGTGGCTGACAATTAGCAACTGGCCCTCAAGGTCAAGCTGACCTCTACAATTTGGGGGGTTCACCTTCTATCCTTAAATATTTTAACATAAATTCCTAATACCTTTATTTATAGATTATGTACATCAATGATCATACTAATATATCATATACATTATAAATGGAAGATGATGTTCCATACCCCTCAATCCCAGTTATTATAATCCCTGATACCTTCATCAGGTGAGCAGGTAGTGATAGAATTAAGAAGACTAAGAAATGGCAGGTCTTCTGACTTTGAGACCAGAAAGAATACTCTTTACATTAAGACTTTCTTCTTTGGGGAATCTGAATTATAAGGCAGGTTGCTGCCCTTGTGGAGTTTACAATGGAGTTATTTAGACTAGAAGGTTTCTAGAGCAAGGGTATTTAACCTGGGATCTGTGAATTTGGATGTGTGTGTATGTATGTGTACAAATATACATATATATTATTTATAATTATATTTCAATATAATTGATTTCCTTTGTAATTCTCTGTATTTTATTTTGTGCTTTTAAAAATATGACTATAAGAAGACATCAAGGATTTATGACAGAAGTAAAGATTAAAAATCCCTTGTCTAGAGTAGTGGAGTAAAATTCAAATAAAAATGTATCCCTAGATTTCCTATTGACTAGTTATTGTTCAGTTATATCAAGTGTGTCTCTGTGACTCCATTTAGAGTTTTCTTGGCAAAGATATTAAAGTGGCTTGCCATTTCCTTCTCCAGCTCATTTTATGGATAAGGAAACTGAGTCAGAGTGAAGTGACTTGTCCAGGGTCATATAGCTAGTAAATGTCTAAGGTCACATTTGAACTCAGGTCTTCCTAATTTCAGGCCCAGTGTTCTATTTATTGTGGCAACAGGAAATTGAGTGGATGGCCATCAGTTGGAGAATGGCTGAACAAATTGTGGTATATGAATGATATGGAATATTATTGTTCTGTAAGAAATGATGAGGGAAGATTCTGCGAAGATAGCAGAGGACGTTGGTAAATTTCAAGATCTCCCAATTGCCCCCACAGGTAGAACAAATTTGCACCTCAGAGTGAACACAGACTAGTGAAAAATCAAGAAAACATGGGGGGGGTACAGGGGTTCTTCAGATAAAACCTGAGAAGATCTGAAGAAAGGCCCCAGGCTGGGTTTGACTTGTCTGAACTGCTAGCTCCATAGAAACACCACCTGGGACCCCTGGGCTAGTGGGGTGTGGCTGGAGCCTCAGCAGGAACCACAGACAGTAGAGTCGGGGTTTGAGTCCAGGAAGACTGAGGGAACCTTGGCTGAGTGGGAATGCGGGAGTCCAGCTGTGCTACAGAGAGGTGGCCCTGGGAGAGCAGGAACCAGCACCTGGTGAGTGCAGAGGCTGTGGGCCCTTGCAGGAAGGGAGAGCTATTGGTTTGGGGTTCCCGATCAGAATGAAAAGCTGAAGAGAAGCTTGAAACATCATTCCTCCCCCCCCCCCCCACTCCACTTTGTTAGAGATACTTACACTAATATCTCTTCGTAAAAAATGAACCAGCAAAGAAGAAAGAACCCATCATAGAAACTTACTATGGGAAAAGGGAAGACTGGGGCTCATTTTCAGAGGACAGTTTAGTTTAAAAAAAAAAAAAAAAAGCTTCTAACCCAAAGAGTAGTGTGAAATGGTTGCCCAGCCAGAGAGAATTTATAGAACTCAAAAAAGAATTTAAAAATCAAATAAGAGCCATTGAAGAAAAACTTAAAAAAAAATTATCCAAGAAAAACAAGATTATGGAGAAAAAAAGTTAACTAATTAGAAAAGGAGGTACAGGGTTTCAGAGATGAAAATAATTATTTGAAAATTAGAATTGGGCTTGGGGTAGCCAGTGAAGCTACAAGAGACCAAGAAATAAGAAAACAGATTATAAAGAGTGAGAAAATAGAACGAAATGTGAAATAACTTACAAGAAACATGACAGATCTGGAGAAGAGATCAAGAAAAGAAAATATAAGAATAATTGGACTCCCAGAAAGTTGTGACCAAAACCATAACTTTGATACAATAATGCTGGAAAAAATCCAAGAAAAGTGTCCTGGAGTGAGAGAACATGAGGGGGAAGTAGAAATAGAAAAAATCCACTGATCATCACATCAAAGAAATCCTTGTGGAAAACACACAGAAATACTATTGCCAAATTTTGAAACCCCTAGATCAAAGAGAAAATTTTGCAAGAAACAAGAAAAAAACAATTCAAATAAGCTGGAGCTACAATCAGAATTGCACAAGACTTATCAGCAGCTACAATAATAGACCATAGGCCCTGAAATTCTATCTATCCACAATCAAAAGAAATAGGCCTGTGGCTAAAAACATCATATCCAACACAATTATTTATAATTTTTAATAAGAAAAAATGGACATTCAATGAACTTGCAGTTTTTCTGGTTATTCTATCAATCAAATCCAAACTTAACAGAAATTTTAACAGAGCCAATAGCAGAGATCAATTTTAACAAACTCAACATTGACAAACTGTTCAAACATCGACAAATTATTTATGTTTTACTTGGAAAATGCACACTATATGTTTAAATTTCACATCAACAATAGGCAAGCTTAAAAGAAAGATTGGCAGAATTAAGGCAAAAATAGTAATCATGAAAAAGATTTTTAAAAAACCACTTTTGTAATAAACATGCATAGTTTAGCAAAACAGATTCACATCTTGACCACATCCAAAAAAATGCATTTCATCATGTGCTTTATATCATCACCTTTTTGTTAGGAAGTAGAATACCATTCTTTATCATAGGTCCTTAGGAATCATGGTTGATCATTGTATTAATCAGAACTTGTCAGTCTTTCAAAATAATTAATTTTTAAAATGTTCTATTCACTTCATTCTATCAGTTCATATGTCTTTCCCCAGGTTTTGCTGAAATTGTCCTCTTAACTGCTTTTCTTACAAAAAGTATTCCATATTGGAGGGGATGTGGGAAAACAGGGACACTGATACATTGTTGGTGGAATTGTGAATACATCCAGCCATTCTGGAGAGCAATTTGGAGCTGTGCCCAAAAAGTTATCAAACTGTGCATACCCTTTGATCCAGCAGTGTTACTACTGGGCTTATATCCCAAAGAGATACTAAAAAAGGGAAAGGGACCTGTATGTGTCAAAATGTTTGTGGCAGCCTTCTTTGTAGTGGCCAGAAGCTGGAAAATGAATGGATGCCCATCAATTGGAGAATGGTTGAGTAAATTGTGGTATATGAATGTTATGGAATATTATTGTTCTGTAAGGAATGACCAACAGGACGAATACAGAGAGGATTGGCGAGACTTACATGAACTGATGCTGAGCGAAATGAGCAGAACCAGGAAATCACTATATACCTCAACAGCGATACTGTATGAGGATGTATTCTGATGGAAGTGGATTTCTTCAACAAAGACAAGATCTAACTGAGTTTCAATTGATCAAGGATGGACAGAAGCAGCTACACCCAAAGAAAGAACACTAGGAAATGAATGTAAACTGCTTGCATTTTTGTTCTTCTTCCCAGGTTATTTATACCTTCTAAATCCAATTCTCCCTGAGCAACAAGAAAACTGTTCGGTTCTGCACACATATATTATATCCAAGATCCACTGCAATCTATTTAACATGTATAGGACTGCTTGCCATCTTTGGGGAGAGGGCGGAGGGAGGGAGGGGAAAAATTGGAACAGAAGTGAGTGCAAGGGATAATGTTGTAAAAAACTACCCTGGCATAGGTTCTGTCAATAAAAAGTTATTTTAAAAAAACCCAAAAAAACAAAAACAAAAACAAAGTATTCCATTACATTCATATATTATACTTTGTTCCCCAATAAATAGCACCCTCTAGTTTCTAGTTTTTTGCCTCTATGGGGAAAAATTTGCTATAAATATTTTTGTACATATAAGACATTTTTCTCTTTCTTTGACCTTGTAACTACTAAGGGCCTGAGGAAGGATTTTAATTCAGATATTCCTAAATCCAGGATTGGTTTTCTAGGTACTATGTCACCTAGCAGTTATTTTACTCAGCAGTTATTTATTATACCTATAGATTATTTGTGCATATAAAGGGAAATTTCAGGATCTGAAGAATTGGAAAGAATGTCAGGTCCTCTAGGCTAACCTGTACTTAGCTATGGTATAGTTGGATCTAAGGACATGTACATTTTAGTAACTTTTGGAACAAAATGCTCTCCAGAACATTCCTTTCATACCAACAATGTTACTGGGAGCAGCAGGGAAGGAAGGAAGTGAGGGAGGGAGGGAGGGAGGAAGGAAGGAAGGAAGGAAGGAAGGAAGGAAGGAAGGAAGGAAGAAAAGGAGGAAGAGAGGAAGGAAGAAAAGGAGGGAGAAAGGAAGGAAGAAAAGGAGGAAGGGAGGGAGGGAGGAAGGAAGGAAGAAAAGGAGGAAGAGAGGAAGGAAGAAAAGGAGGGAGAAAGGAAGGAAGAAAAGGAGGAAGGGAGGGAGGGAGGAAGGAAGAAAAGGAGGAAGGGAGGGAGGGAGGGAGGGAGGAAGGGAGGAAGGGGGGGAGGGAGGAAGGGAGGGAGGGAGGGAGGGAGGAAGGAAGAAAGGGAGGGAGGGAGGGAGGGAGGAAGGAAGAAAAGGAGGGAGGAAGGAAGGAAGGGAGGGAGGGAGGGAGGGAGGAAGGAAGGAAGGAAGGAAGGAAGGAAGGAAGGAAGGAAGGAATTTCCTGCAGTCCTTCCAACATATCCTTTTCCTTTTTTGTCAATTTTGTCAAAGTATTGGGTATGAGATGGAGCATTGGAGTTGCTTTAATTTGCATTTCTCCAATTATTAGTGATTTGTATCATTTTTTTATTTCTCTAATTACTGGTGATCTAAAACTTTTTTTTCCCACTTCTTTTGAATAGCTTAGTTCCCCCCATCCACCCACCCCCAACTGAAAAGGAGAAATTCTTGAGTGAAAAGTGAGGAGAGGAAGGAGGGAAGAGAATATGCATTTATATAGCACCTACCATGTGGCAGGCACTGTGTTAAGCATTACAAATATTATTCCATTTGATCCTCACTACTCCAGGAAGGTAGGTATTAGTATTATTCCTACTTCACAGTTGAGGAAACAAGAGGAAATCAGAAGTTCGTTGCCTTGCCCAGGATCGTGCAGCTAATAAATGTTTGGGGATTGATTTGAACTTGGACTCCAGTGATCTACTCCTTTAGTCATCAGGAAATGAGAAGCTCCATGAAGGAAAGAGAATGGGGAAAAGGTGAGAAAGGGAAGGAAAGAATGGTGGGAGAGAGGCAAGAGAATAAGAGAGAGGTAAGAGAAGATAGGACAGCGGGGAGGGAAAGAGAGAGTGAAAGGTGAAAAAGGCCAAGAAGGGAAAGGAGGAAAGAAATAGAGGAGAAGGAGAGTTTAAGAAAAAAAGCAGGAAGGAAGGGGAGAAGGTGAGGAAGAGATGGAAGTAGAAGGTGAAGTAGCGGAGGAAAGACAGAAAGAGAGAAGGGGGAAAGAGGAGAGAAAGGAGGAAGGAGGGAGAGAAGAGAGGGAAAGGGAAGAGGAGAGGGGGAGAAGTGGGGAGAGAGATACACACACAGAGAGAAGGAAGGAGGGAGGGAGAAATTGAGACAGAGAGGGAGAAGAGAGAGAGAGAGACAGAGACAGAGAGAGAGAGACAGAGAGGGAGAAGAGAGAGACACAGAGAGAGAGAGACAGAGAGAGACAGAGACAGAGAGGGAGAGAGAGAAGAGAGAGACAGAGAGAGAGAGACAGAGAGACAGAGAGACAGAGAGACGGAGAGACGGAGAGACAGAGAGAGACAGAGAGACAGAGAGGGAGAGAGAGACAGAGAGGGAGAGGGAGAAGAGAGAGACACAGAGAGAGACAGAGAGACAGAGAGACGGAGAGGGAGAGAGAGAGACAGAGACAGAGAGGGAGAGGGAGAGGGAGAGAGAGACGGAGAGGGAGAGGGACAGAGAGAGGAGGGGAAAAAGAATGTAGGAAGAGGAGGGAAGGACGGAGCGGGGGAGAAAAGGTTAGGAATATCAGACCAGAGGCGAGAGAAGAGAGAAGGGACGGAAAGGGAGGAGAGCACGGGAGAGTTGGTTAGAGAAGGGAAGGCTGGGGAGGATGGGAAAGGCGAGATGTGAAGGAGGAGAAAGCAACGGGGAATGAAAGGACGGAGAAAGCGGTGGAAAGGGACGGAAAAACGGGAAGGGAAGGAAGCGGAGAGGGGGGAGAGGGGAGGAGGGAGGAGAACTGTGAGGGAAGGACCGCGCGGAGGCGGGACTTCCGGACGCCATCTGCGTGAGTGGCAGGCGGGAAGCGGAAGTGGAGGTGCTGCTGCTGGTGGTGCTGGGCCGGAGGAGGGACGCGCCTGAGAGGGGCCGCCGGGACCGAGCGAGAGACAGACGCGCCCACCCGCCGCCGCTTGGGGCCCTTCGGACCCTCCGCCTGAGTGAGTGCAGCCGAGGTTGTGGAGGCCCGCGGGCCGGCCTGGAGATAGGGCGGGGGCGGCGCCTTGTTATTGTAAGGAGCCCGCGGCCTCCCCTC
The DNA here is from genome assembly GCF_902635505.1 of Sarcophilus harrisii. Taxonomy (NCBI): domain Eukaryota; kingdom Metazoa; phylum Chordata; class Mammalia; order Dasyuromorphia; family Dasyuridae; genus Sarcophilus; species Sarcophilus harrisii. The sequence continues at coordinate 494,977,281 of NC_045428.1, forward strand.
CTCCATTCCTCCCCTCCCCCAGCCCCTCCTCTTCCCTGGGACTCCCCCTCCCGGCCCCGGCCCTGCGAGGTGTCCCTCCGCTCCCGCCGGGCCTTCCCGCCCCCCCCCCCCCTCCCCGAGTCCCGGCGCCCGCAGCCCGCGCTGGGCGCGCATCTCCCGCTCCCCGGGCCCAGGTGCAGGCCCCGGAGCAGGCCCCCGGCCCTCGGCTTCCTCTTGGGGCCCGGCGGCCCTCCACCTGCTGGTGGCCTTTCCCCCTGAATCCCAGAGGCCGAGCCCCCGCTTCCGAGCTCTGGGTCCCTGTGGCCTCGCTCCTCCCCTCTCGGCGGTGACTTCTCCCCTGCCTCTCAGCGGTGGGGGACGCGGGGTTCCTGCGGCTCTCCCCCCGAGGCCGGAGCTCTTGATCCTGAGCTTGCGCGATCGCCCGCCGCCGTCGGGCCGCTTCTCGGCGCTGCGCCTCATTGTGCCCCTCTGTGGGCGCTCGGAGAGGGGCGGGCGGGCTCGTCCCCAAACGGCGGCGAGCCCCGCTGTAGGCCGGCCGGTGCCGGAAGCCGGGCGCCCTGCGGGGCGCGCATCCGTGCCGGAAGGGGCTCCGGCTCTCGGGGGCTCAGTGTCGGTCAGCGCCGGAGACCGGATCGGAAGCCGGGCCCAGAGAGGAACCGGGGGAGAGAACGTCACGCTGTTAGTTCCGTGAATAATTTCCTTTTGTTCGTGCTAAGATGCGCGACTTAGTCTCGTTACGTTTCAATTGCTATTTCACTTTCAGGCAAGTTCTGATTCGTAAAAGAAGCATCATTCGGGAGGATCAGTGGCCGTAGCTTCCTTAATGTGCTCCTGCCCGCGGGGAAGGGACGAAGGATAGCCACCCTGTTGTGTTGCCCTGATTAGAAGACTTAGTGTATTGAAGCATGAGGGCCTGTCGTGGGGAGGGGGCAGGGAGGAAGAAAGAAGGAAATAGAGCTTTGTGTGCATTGGGCTATGACCCGCATCTCTGAGTTCTGATCCAGAATGCATTGTGAAGGATCGTGGTGGCAGACCATTGTGCTTCTAATTTGTCTGCCAGGGCATTTGGTAATAAATTATGATGTGCTGGAGCACGGGGACCCGCCCACCAGGGATGACTGGGGGTGGGGCCTTTAAGAAGGGACTGCGCTATGGCATTCCCCTGGCCTCCTGAGACAAAATAGGAGTTCTTAGGTCAGCGTGGAAACATGCCGAATTTTTTAAGTCTTAGTTCAACTCCTTGCCCGCAGTCGGTTTCCAGTTCAATTGAGAGAAACGTCCAGCTTAGCGAGAATTTATAGTTCTTTATTGGTGATGCTGTGTTCTGATTAGAATATGCTACAGGCTGGGGTAAGGATCCTGAGCGTCAGTGGTATAAATGCAGACATGGACAGAGTTGGAAATAAATTATTTATAAAGATGCAAAGTAGTAGAACCGAGAAAAATAACCTGAAGAGACTCTTGCAGATGCTATTTCTGCTAAATCTCAGAATCCACTACTTCGGGTCTGCCCAGAGAACATATTTCAGTGGGTAGTCCTTGACTTGTCAAGGATGTAGTTGTGGTGAGTTTGCAGACCTCTTAAACATTTTATTTGTAGGCTTTCTGGGCCTTTCTCACTGAGCCCGCTGTTTGTGATCACAGAGTGAAATGACGAGCTGTCCCCAGGGATGATTAGGGGAGCAGCATGGGGCGACACGGGGCACCAGATCCCCCTCTGTTGGTACACATTTTGTATAGCTAGTTACAATTTTGCCGTTCTAGAGATCAGTATATTATGTTCTCCCTTAGTACTAAGTTTTCAAGTCCCCAAATCACTAGGGCTTATATGACCTAGCACAAACTGCCCTATATGTAGACTCTGATTCATTGTTCAGTTTTGTTGTTAGGGAGTAAATCTTTTAATGCCTAGATAACGTGAATCTTTTGCCGTGCATTTTCCTTGGTATTCCTTCTACTCTTGGTTCTTGAAAAGTAGACTGTGGATTACTGACTTTTTTTCTTTTTGTGCTGCCCCAAAAAATGTTTCTTTAGCCCCTGTGGGATAAATGAAAGCTACTTTGTATTGGAAGATTTGAGTTTGGCAGAAAAGTACAAGATTCAAGTGTTTGAAATCACAAAGAAACAAGATTTCACTAAGATACTTTGCCTTTGTGTGGGAGGAAGAAGGGTGGCCTTGTAATCATAGCAACACATTAGCTAGTTGAGAATATTTTGTGCTCTGCTCCCAGTTCCATCAACTGTGTGGCCTTGGAGAAGTCTCTTTCCTATTCTGCAGTTTCTGTTCAGAATTTTTCCATTTTATAGATGAGAAAATTGAGACATTAAAGCCATAGAATGTGAGTAAACTTGAGAAAATAAAAAATTCTTCATTGATCAGAATGTTTATTAGAAGTTATCACTGTCTTTTCCAGTTTCTTTCTGTATGATACCTAGCAAGAGAATCATTGGTTTGTATTATATATTGTTTACCAGAGCAATATATAGTAATTTTCTTAAACACCCTGACCTGGGATCAAATCCAATCTTTCCCTTTTATTAGCAGAACAATTTCAGACAATGGTCTGCCCTCTCTAGGTCTGAGTTTCCCAATTTGTAGAATGAGAAAGTTAAACCTGATGATTTTCTAAGACCCCCTTCAGGCTCAATTAGTATGATCTTATGATTGAATGATCATACTACTTGGATTGGGTTTAAAAAAATCCTTATTTCCTTAAACCAAAATGAGGCTAAAGGTAATGAAGTGCCATTTTGGTTTGTTGTTTTGAGTAAAGATGGAAGCTTAGAACAACTGAATTCACAACATGTGAAGTTATCGCTTCAGTTGTTATAATTCAACTCACTTTTTCATCAACTTTTGTTGTTTCTGGGTAAAAAATGTTTTCTGTGAAACCATCAGATTATTCAATGTAAAGCAGAAATAATTTTTCACACTATAAAGTAGAACTCTCAATTATATCTTGTACTGTTCATATATGTATAGTTTTAACCACTTACAATCTGTTAAAATTATGTTAATTTTGTAAATTATGTTAAAGGAGTTGATTGCTTTATAACTATTCTAAGACCAGTGGCTCTGTATAAAGAAAACATTATGAATTGTCATGGTAGACTGCGATATAATGGAAAGAACAGTAGACTTGGAGTCGAAAGTCTTAGGTTCAAGGTCTAGTCTTATTATTTAACCCTCTGTGTAATTTCAGAGAAGTCACTTCACTTCTCCAAGCCTGAGTTTCCTCATAATGTAAAATTGAATTATGAATTTTTGTGCTACTTACCTCAGGTTTGTTGCCAGAGAAGTGCTTTGTGAACTCTAAAGTACAGTGTACATGTGTGTTGCTGTCAATACCACCATTGATTAATATAAAGTCATGTAGTGGTAAATAGAAGGACTATATCCAATTTTGTTTTATGTTCAGCACCTGGTGTCTCTTCTAAAGTATAATGATAAGCGGAGACAGTTCCCACATGATTAGCCAAGTCTAAATCTAGAATTAAACTTGGTCAATGAAATTTGACTATATATAGAAATAATCAACATTGAGAAAGAAAGGGAACTAGAAAACAGTCAGCAAACATTAAGGGGCCACAATGTGCCAAACATTGGGAATACAGAAAGAAATGAAACAATCCCTTCCTTTAAGGAGCTTTCACTCTATCAAGGGAGATAACTCTCTCTTGTCTCCCTGTACATATATGTCTCTTCAAAACATAGAAAATAAATACAAAATAATCTGGGGGAAGATACTAGCAGCTGGAAGGATCAGAAAAGGCTTTATATAGAAGGTGACACTTGAGCTGAGCTTTGAAAAATATTTGTCTACTTAAAGAAACTAGAGATTCTGAGAAGTAGAAGTAAGGAGGAAATGAATTTCAGGAGTGGGAGTACAGTCAGGCTGCAGAGACACAGGGACAGAAGAAAGTCCTGAGTGAGAAAAACAAGATCAGATCAGTTGCACCATAGAAAGGGGAGATTGGAAACAAGTTGTGAAAAGCTTTTAATGCTGGACAAAGGAACAATCCTGATGCTTTTAATCTTTTCCACATGAATTTATTTATTTGTGTTTGTTTATCTCTTGTTTAATTACTTTTATTTTAATTTTATTTAAAATGAGGGTCTCCCAAAAGTCTACCACCAAACTCTTAACTGGAACATCATGAATGTTCCTCCAATTTGGATTTCACAGTTCCTGTATGGAGCATAATGGGGTGATAGAAGAAATACTGGCCTGGAAATCAGTAAACCTGAGTTCAAGTCTTTGTCATTTATTACCCTGCATGGGTCTTAAATTGCTTTAGCTCTGTGGCCTCAGATGTTTTTTTGTTTGTTTGCAAATTGAAGGGGTTGGACTAGTTGCTCTCTAAGGTCCCTTCTAGATCTAAATTTTGCAGTTAAGTAATAATAATGAAGGAAATAAACCATAAATCAAAATGTTTAGAGATTGGCATATCTTAGAAATCATCTTCTTTTCATTTCAAAAGGTAAATTGAGACCCAGAAAAATAATGCGGTTTGTCCAAGGATGAATGGCTATTAAGTGGTAAAGCTGAGATTTGAATTTAGATTACCAGATTCCAAATCCGGTACTGTTAGTATAGTATTTTGCAGTTTATAAAGTGTTTTTTCCCCTAACAGCTTTGTGGGGTGAAGGGTGCATTTAACATTATTTCCACTTTACAGATGAGGAAACAGCTCATTATATCTTTCTGATGGTCCTACAGTTAGTAAATGAAAGATCCTAGACTCAAAGCTATTATAATAGAGATATTAGATCTTCCCTAAGAAGTAGTGAGTGACATACTGGAGTATGCTGTCATTCTGGAATCAAAGGACTTGGGTTTAAACCCTGAGTGAAATACTTAACTTTTCTGGGCCTTAGTTTCTTATGAAAAGAACTGAGCTAGATGGTTTTTGAAGTCTCTTGCAGCTTCAAATCCCTCACATTCATTTATAGTAAATGCCTTAGATATGACCTTATCAATAGTGTTTTTAAATTGTCAAATTCTGTAACTTTTGGTTAAATTGATGGTAGAAGATTATTTCTAATTGCAGTTTATGAATTAGGATCATTTTGGAATAATAAATGCAAAAATTCTTATCAATTAGAATGTTGCATTTTAATTCAGAACATTAGATCCAGTGTGTATACTGTTAGCCCTTCCTGTTTTGGAACATACTGTAGCCTAAGTGGACTTGGCTGATTCAAGTCATCCTGGCAGTACCAGGCATGGGTTTGGGGCCTTATTCCAATCCTTATTGTTCAGATTAGTGATTTGTCCTTAAATAATAGTTGTTGAGACCTAGGCACAAAAAGGGAAATGAATTGGAATACCCATGTTTGTTTTATAAAAATATCTCTGCTCCTTCAGAACTATAAATATATGCCACAGTATCTGTAATAACAGTACGAAACCATTAATTTTTCTTAGAGTCTGGTTATTAGACATATATTCTAACCTTGAATAATGATTTGGGATAATTTTCAGATCAAAAGATTGTATTAATTAAGATTAGGACTTTTTTATTCAATAATACAAATTAACATTTAAAACTTAATCTTCATTAAATTGGTCCAGATTTAGGTTCAGAAGTTCTCTTCATCTGTAGAAATGTTAACCAGTTCATCTAATTTTCTCCTGTCCTCATCTGTAAAAAGAAGAGTCGGATTAGCTATCTCTAAAGTCTCTTCTAGCTCATAAATTCTACAAGTCTCTGAATTCATGAATAACTGGCTTGGGGTCATAGCAAAGATATATTTAGTAGTAATAATTTTAGGTAATGTGAAAAAAATAACCATTGCTAGCACATAATAACAGTTGCTTAGTAATTAAATATTAATGATATTTAGAGTCTTTAATGATGTCTCAGATTCATTGGAATACTGTACTTTACTGACCTTTGATCTGATTTTTTTACCCAACTTAATTTGTGTGTGTGTATATATATATATTTATATAACATGCTAAAGCTCAAAAAAAAAAAAAACAAACCCCTCCAAAAGTTTTAATCAGTGAGTTTTAATATATTTTGCTTTCATTTTTAGGGTGTACTAGGTACTTTGCAGTTCTTTAGCACTAGCATAGCAATTCATTTGTAAGTTGTAGCACTAGATAAATATTTGCTAAATTAATGAAATTCGTGCCATTTTAATGGAAAGTCTTGCTGTGTATGAGGATGAGGTAGGGAGTGCCTTAACATTTGGGTTTTTTCTCTATCCCATTGACTGGCGTATTTTCTATTTTGTTGTTGTTTTGTTTTAAACCGGCCTATAGCAGAAATCCTCCAATGACTGGGAATTTTCTGATTTTCTTAACTGACTTTTTTGGAAAGGCAGCATTTCTAATTTAACTGAACTTTAATACTCACTAAATAATTTTGCCTGTTCTTGTTCCTTTTGATCTCTTGCCTAATATGAAAAGAGCCAGGCCTCTTTAGGAGATTGATTGGTACGTTTGTAAAAGACCGGGGCTCAACCCATTGACCAGTTCAAAACCTTGAGTGGTTCAGGTAAAGTATTTATATAGTATTAGGTAACCCCTAGATTCCTATCTTCCAAGCTTTCTTCCAAACTGTGTAATTGTAGTCAAATAGCTCTTGTGTAGTTTTCATTGATCCATAAGTGGCTAATCCCCTTGTGCTTGCACTTAGAATAAAATAGAATGATGAAAAATTTATATAGCTGTAAAGCACACTTAGATAGTTCCACTGATTTTTTAATGCATTGTTCCTAAAAGACAATCAAATGTTGGCTATAGTACAGTGATACCTAGATATTTGTGATCCTTAAAGTTAGGTTATGTCTCAGAGCCTACTCCCTACTAAAAATAAACCACAGTTGCAAAATTTCTAGGCAAAAGCAAGATGAAACCGTAGTATTTTTTAATTTCGTTTATGATATTTAAAAAAAAAATTTGGACCAAGTTTGTGATTTCATTGACATACGGAACTCTGACAGGCATTGTAGGTAGGGTATTAGATCTAGAGGTAGACCTAGATTTCAGACCCATCTCTGTAACCCTGGACCAGGAACTTAATCTCTCAATGTTCCCAGACAACTAGTGGTCTAAATTACAAAAGAAGTTACTGATCTACCTTGGTAAGGGGATTTTCTTTGCTGGAAAGCTACTTGGATAGAAATCACAGATCTAGACAAAGAGACTCTCCCTGTGGAAGCTTTGTGTCCATTCCCATCTGGTGGTTGTCCCACCACTGAAGAATTTTACAGTTGTTTGGAGGCCAAGAGGCTAAGTAATTTTTGCAGGGTCCCATATTTAGTATATGTCAGAGGCAGAACTTGAACCCAAGTTTTCTTGACTCCTAGGTCAGTTGTTTGTCCACTATTCCCTGCTGCCTCTAATTAGTCATGGGAAATACCAGTCTTAATGGTATGTAGCATGGCCCCACACATTGTTGATGGAATAAATGTCACTTTACACACTCTTTCCTCAGGTGTAGAATGAGCCAGGGGGACTCAAACCCAGCAGCTATTCCACATGCAGCCGAAGATATTCAAGGAGATGACCGATGGATGTCTCAGGTATTAAGTTTTATTTATATAATATGGGGCCATCTACTTTAATTTTTGAGAAGATCCTACTGGCCAATAAAGTGACCTTTTTTTTTTTCCAGTTGGATATAAAGCATTTATTAAACAAAAACATAAAATAATTTTATGTGAGGTGCAGTTAGTGGTTACTCATCTTGCTGTTTTATTTGCCATAGTAGTGTGCCAATTCAGGAAGTATTTATTAAGTGCTTACTACACATAAGATACTGGGAGTACAAAGATAAAAACAAAAGTCCCTGTCTTCTGAGAGCTTTCATTTCACTAGATCAGTAAATTATCTGGGATGATTTGAGAAGTAAGGTAGTTGCCCATGTCACTCTAATTTAAGAAATCTAGGAATGTATTTAAAACAGCCTTAACTTTTTAACAAGCCAATAAGATCTGAACTATTTTGGAGTGAATTTGTAAATTTTTTAATCAACAAATTTTATGTTAGCTAAAAGTAATATTTTTAGAAGTGCTAATGAGAGTGGCTATCAGAAATAGCTCAATGCTGCCCAAAATAAATATAATGGTGAAATACAGGATTTTAAAAATATTTTACTTTTATTAATGTTTGACTTTGTACTTAAACATATCCCTCTAAAATTATAGCCTTTCCATTTTTATCAACATAATTTTGGTTCATAATTCAGTTCACTTTAAAGAATCTGGATTTATTTAAACTTTTATACAACCTCTTTTCTATTTATTCTACAAGTTGGTATAGTAGAAAGACTACTGGATTTGGAGTCAGAAGACCTGGGTTTGAATTTGGTGAGGCAGTTGGAGTTAAGTGACTTGCCCAGGGTCACAGAGCTAGTAAGTATTAAGTGTCTGAAGTTGGATTTCAATTTAGGTCCTCCTGACTCTAGGGCTGGTGCTCTATCTAGCTGTGCCATCTAGCTGTCCCCGGGTTTGAATTTGACCATTGACATGCACTAGCTGAGCTTCTAGGAGAGCTCCTTTACCTTGAGCCTCAAGTTTATTAGCCTATTTCCCCCCAAATTGGGACAAACACCCCAGGAAAGAACTGTTGAAGTGTGGATTCTTGTTATTATTACCTGTCTCATACAGTAATTAATGAAAACACCATCATCTACAAAGATACATTTAAAGGGAACTGCTTGAACTCATTCTTTTTGCCATTTTTTAGGCTTTATTCACTATATAAAGTAGTACCTTATTTTATTTTCTGTCTCCTTCAAGTTCTAATACTCCAAAATTAGGTGATCTATATCCATGTCCTTAATGGCTTTATGCCGTCTGGTTGTATTTGGTTCAGAAAACTATATCGAATAATAAGCTTTCCCAGTATGTTTGTATTAAGTGTATAGTAGGTTAGTATTTGTTAAATTCTTAAGTTAGTGATAAAAAGTTAGAGAAATCTATCTATTCAGTGAATCATATTTCCTAATATCTTAAAACTCAGAAGAAAAGTCATGGAAATTACTTTATTGTTTTGATGCTTTTAGTTGCCGCTTTTGGACCTATTCCATTTTGCCCATTATTAAAGTATGGTAACCGAAATTGTATCTAGGAGTTGCCCTCAGAAGATTAGGGTTGGGAAACAGTGGATAGTCAGACCATTAGGGAATTGTAGGAAAGACTTTTTTAACTCTTTAATTACTTGAGAAGCTCAGACTAGACTGCATAGGAATTACTCTCAGCTCCATATTTGTGATCCTTTAGTTGTATTATCCCATAATTATGAGCTGGTTTCTTGATATTATTGAGGACATGTGAATTAAAGACATGGAATGATGTGTCTTGGCCAGAAAAACCTCCCCTTTCTTTACCAGTTAAAGTTTTGTTTGTTTGTTTTTTTTGCTTATTTTAGGAAGGTACCGTGGTACAAGAAAAAGTGCACTGACTCTGGAGTCAGAGGACCTGGGTTCAAATCTTACCCATGATGCTTACCTGTGTAACCTTCGGCAAGTTATTTAATCTCCCTGGGCCTCAGTTTCCTCATCTGTAAAATGAGGGGGTTGGACTAGATGGCCTTTAAGGTCCTTCCAACTCTAGATTTTGTATAATACTGTGATTCCTAAGAAAACCTGGTGCCACACTTCTTTTCTTTGATCATTAGGAGAGTTCAAACGATAATGGCCTTAAACTTGGGAAAAGTATTAGTGGTTGTACTATGTCAGTATTATGTTCATAAGACCTACAATGGAGACAAATTAGGGAGTCTCATCATCATAACATCTTGTTGGAAATAGGAACTGGAATTTGTACTTCATATCCTTTGCAAATGATAAGAAATAAAAGTATTTGGACGTAGTTCTTACCTTTGATGTAGTAATTATTACCTGAGTAATTTTTGGCAAGTTACTTAATCTTCCTGGGTCCCAGTTTCCGCCTCTGTAAGATGAAGGTGTTGGATTAAATGACCTCTCTTTTCACTCTAAATCTAAGAATCTGTGACTTAAAGATACAGAATTTAACAAACTTGGGTTAAGTTGAGGAGATTTGAGTTTAAAAATAAGCAAAAAAAATATAAAAATTCCTAAATACCAATTTTCTATATTTTTTATACATTTAGGCTTATAAAATTCACTTTAGGATTATCCCACTGTTAAGATTTTAATTGTATGCCTATTTATGATATGATTACATAGTCAATATAGTTGTCAACATAGTAAAAGAAATTTCAGCTCTAAAATTCTAATCCAAAGAAATGAGCCAATGGGGAATAGAGAAAGTAAGGTTTAAAAGATTGGCAGCAGAGTAACTAGTTGGACAATTGTTCTTTGTAGGCCAAGAAATCTCATAGGGGAAGAAGTGCCAATTTCTAATTCTTTCTTCTTCCAAACAGCACAACAGATTTGTCCTGGACTGTAAAGACAAAGAGCCTGACGTCCTATTTGTGGGAGACTCAATGGTACAATTGCTACAGCAGTATGAGGTAAAGGTTGGGGGGATAATTGTGGATCTGGAATATTGATAGGTGGTACCTATTGATAACAGGTTTTCATGATGAATCTACATGTACATAATTGTGGGGGAATCTTCTGCTTTGAAATAGTAACCAACATATTAGGGAATAATTGAAAAATCATTTAAAATTAAATCCAGAAGTTTTTGAAATGTTTTATCTTTGTCATACTGTTCCTTTAGGTAACTATATAAAGAAAAAGGAAAGAGTATAAAGGAAAAAGTATAAATGAAGAGTATAAAATATTAACAATTTAATGTTAAATGTATTTTACAGGAGTGGATTGTATTACTGGTGGATTCTTGAATTGAAATCTGTTGGTATTGAAAATGCTGTAGAATAACATGGTAGTCTTTTTAAGATTCATAGCAATGTTATATTTTAATTCAAAAGATGAATCTTTTTTTCACTTGAATTGCTTTGCAATGTGCTGTAATATAGAGATTTATTTTCAGCTAATTGTTGATTTAGGACATTTATTTTGATGTTTCTAGATATGGCGAGAGCTTTTTTCCCCCCTTCATGCACTGAATTTTGGGATTGGTGGTGACACCACAAGGCATGTCTTATGGAGACTGAAGAACGGAGAACTGGAAAATATTAAACCTAAGGTAAAATAAAACTCAACTGATAAAATGAACTTTTCCCCATTTATATAAAGAAAATCATTAATCCTGATGTTAAAATATAGAAGTATAAATTATTTGGTTTTCTCTCACTAATATTTTATTTTTCCAAATACATGTAACAATAGTTTTTAATATTCAATTTTGTAAGACTTTGTATTTCAGATTTTTCTCCTTCCCTCCCATCTCCCCCAGACAGCAAGCAATCTGATACAGGTTAAATATGTGCAAAACTGAAAATGATTTGAAGTGAATAAACAAACAGCGAAAGAATTCATTCTTTTCATATACTAATTTATAATAGGGTATAACATGATACTAAGATAACTAAGAAGGCAACATTTATTTAGGGCCAGATCTATGATTTTATTCCTTTTAAAACTCTCTGTATATTAAGCCTTGAGAGTACATAGAAGTTAAGGATTTGTCCATGTTTCCAAAGCTAGTTTATGTCAGAGACAAATCTTGAGCTCAGGTCTTCCTGACTCCAAGGTCAGCCTTTTGTTCATTGTGTTATACTGCCTCCCAAGAAAGCAGTACATTGATTACAGTAGTTAAATATCTAGTTACTAAAATCATAAAAGCATAAGAAATGTGGTTTTTTAAATATAAGAAACTTATGTTAGGGAGTTCAGTTCATTGATGGCTTGTTCAATTTCATTTTCAAAAATGGGACTTTAAGTATTTTATTTCCTCATGTGTTAATCTGGGCAATCTATATTTTTGAAAATATTCATCCATTTCACTTAGATTATCAGATTTATTGGCATACAATTGGGCAAAATAGTTCCTAATTATTGATTTAATTTTGTTTTCATTGATGGTAATTTCACCCTTTTCATTTTTGATACTGGTAGTACAAGAATAAGGAGGATATTATCTCTGGCCTTCACTTTTCTGTTTTCTGATCTGATTAATTGAAATAATGGTGTCAGTAGTATTAAGAATATTGAATGAAGATAAATAAAACTTGATGCATGATTCATTCAGACTAAAGTTGGGATTTTTTAAATTTTTTTTCTTTCTATCTCAGAAAAACTTATCTTCATACCTCTCTTTCCTAACAACATGGAGAAGCATATACTTCTGTATTTACATATAGAAGCAGTTGTTTTTCATTTAACAGTAGGCATCCCATAAAATAATGTTCTTCTGTTCTTGGTTATAGGTTATCGTTGTCTGGGTAGGAACAAACAACCATGAAAATACAGCAGAGGAGGTAGCAGGTGGCATTGAGGCCATTGTACAGTTGATTAACACAAGGCAGCCGCAGGCCAAAGTCATCGTACTGGTATGCAGTCCTTTGGTGTGAGTGGAGACCTTGACATCTCCAGGGCAACTTGAGAGCATTATTTAATTCTCAAAGATAGCAATGTGTTTTATTTACTCATGAGCATATGGAATCTTTGGAGGAGAGCACCTTGAGAAAGAAGAAAAGCTGATGGTGATAAAATCTCTCACCATCTTAATAATGTGTCTATCTGCTACCCTAACTCTGACCATTCCATTGTTGTTTCCCAGACCAATTGATATTACCCACTCCATATCTTTCCTTCATTTTTGCTTGGAGGTTTCAACCTTCCCTATTGTTGTAGGTAGGCTACATACTTTTTCCTGCCTCCATTGTCTAAAAAATGGCTAAACAGATCTGAATTGAATTTTCTAGACAACAAATAATAAGTTCTAACTTCTAAATTTATTTTGATTAGGTTTGAACTTGAATCAGCTTAGATTGTTCCACTTTATATAGGTGTAGGTAAATATATTTATTAAAACTTTTTCAGAGTTGTGACATCAGAAAAGTTTACTTATAATATAGGTTTAGGTTCTTTAGGTTTTATATACACACCTACGATACAGATTTTACATTCAGGGGTAATAGAGTATTAAATGAGAATGTTCTTAGCATCCACCATATAGGACATTCAATAATGTTTGAAATTAAACCAGTGAGTAATCCTCGGCTTTAATACACTGCCAAAAACATTATAACATCTATGGAAAGGATTAATCTCAAATATTATTGGACCAACTTAAGATCCTTAGTTAAATGAACCAACTCTACATGAGATAGAGTGGTAAGAATCACAGATGTGTGAAATATTGAAAAGTAGGAACAGGTAAATAGAGTGAGCCCTTAAACATTATGACTTTTCCCATTATGGTGTCCATATTTGCTATTTTGAGGATTGATATATTGGGGTTTAACATAAGAAATTAAATGGAAATTTGAGAGGAATGCAGAAAAGCCAGTAAGTGACACAGAAAAAGTTTAGAAACTCAAAACTGCATAAAATATAAATATAATATTAACGTATTTTATTTTTTAATACTGTAAACAGCCCATAAAAAGTAAAAGGGAGGCCAAAAAAATTCACATGGATTTTCCTTATTCCAGGACTGCCATGTCCCTACTCATCCCTTCTACTCCCTTCTTCTCCTTCTCCCTCCCCTGCCTCCTCCTCCCCTCCCCCCCCCATCGTGAAATGGATTACTATGTATTCTGCTCATTTTGTCATTGGTATCTTTTTTTCCTATTGCCCCAGGGTCTTCTTCCTCGAGGTGAAAAGCCTAATCCTTTGAGGCAAAAGAATGCAAAGGTAAATCAGCTCCTCAAGGTCTCACTGCCCAAGCTTGCCAATGTTCAGCTCTTGGATACAGATGGGGGCTTTGTGCACTCAGATGGTGCCATCTCCTGCCACGACATGTTTGATTTCCTACATCTCACAGGAGGGGGCTATGCAAAAATCTGCAAACCCCTCCATGAACTGATCATGCAGTTGTTGGAGGAAACGCCTGAAGAGAAGCAAACCACACTTGCCTGACTGGCTCCCATCAGTGTTAACAGCATCACAGCCTCATCTGATCAGTTATATCACTGGCACTACAGAATCCTTCTCTTTCTTAAAGCACTTTCCATTTTAGAATGTTCCTGGATGTTCATATCTAGTGTTTGAAGGGGAGGGGGGATTTAAACTGGTCTTGTACATAAAAAGGTTTGGTTTAACTACAAAAAAATTAGCAAAGGAAGGTTATTGTTTTTAAAATATTCTTCAGTTGAAACCAGAACAGGACTTTTTTTAGTTGTTTGTGTGACGCTCATTACATCATCATTGTTTGTTCTCCCTAGGACCACATCAACCTAAGTAATGAACAATACCCAAATCCCTTTGTTCTTCTTTTTCTATGGATTATGTAATATGTAATAATTTAGGTTGTTACCAGAATCACATTCCATTTTGCTTAAAAACCTTTTTTTTTTCTTTCAGTTTTAAAGGTTTGTATTTAGGGTTTTTTTTTTTTTTTTTTTTTTTTTTTTTTTTTTTTTTGTTTTTTTTTTTTTTTTTTTTTTGTTGTTGTTGTTGTTGTTTGTTTGTTTGTTTGTTTTTTTTATGTGACTCATGTTCTGGATTTTTTAAGCCGTAGCACCAAATTGAACGTAATTGGCATTCAAAAATGGGAGGTGCAACAGGTAGTAGTGAATGTGTTCTGCTCTTTTAATTTCCCTCTTGTGCTTCTTTTATAAGATCTTGGCTGTAACCGACAGGTTTTCATCCTAATCTTTGGGAAACTTTGGCAGATTTTATTTTTTATGCTGCTGAATATCATGTCTCTAATGGACCCACTCTTGCATTTTCTCTCTCCCTCCCCATTTTTTTGGTCCATGTTGACATATGTCACATACAAGATTTTAACAGTTCTTTTGGTTTAAGAGCTCTTTTTGCTCAAAAGTGTGAATCCCCAGACAGCTGTTCCCATGATAATATTGCTGGCATCTCATTCTTGTGTGGTGTTCTGTGCTATTGAGATTCTGTGCAGTGCTGTCTATGTTCCAAGTTCTCATTTTAAAATTTTTTTAAAAAGGATCTGTCATTCCCTTAAAAATGTTTTTTTTTTCCCCTTTTGGGGAAAAAAAAATGTTTAATTTCCCTTTCTACAAAACCTAAAATTATTTAAAGCCTTATCAGGTCTTAAGTTGTATATTTTTGTTTATTGATGTTATTTTTACAGATGTTTTATTCCAGGAAAAATTGGCCTTCACAAAAGGAGACGCAAGTGTAGCTTTGCTTTGTAGAGAGTCTTTCCTTCCTTGCTTTATATTCTAATAAGAGAATTAGGTTGGTGTAAATCATAGGGCCCTTTATGAATGTATTTACACATTACCCCTCCTCCCAAGATTGTTTCATAAGTGGGCTTGATATATTTTTCAGTTTTTGCCTGAGCAAGAAGGAAAGGCTTTTAAAGTGGGGTTTGGGGGGGGGGGGGGTTGGGAGGGAAAGGGAAAATATAGCTAAGAATTCATTGTATACCTATGGGAAATATACAAACTGGAATTATAAAAAGAAAAAAAACCACATACACACACACACATAACTTTAAACTGGACTAGATATTTATTGCAGTAACCAGTTAAGGTCTAACTATGCTGCAGAGATTGAGATTACTAGTACCCAAGATTTCACTAGGAGGATATTCATGTATGGTCTGTGATTTGCTTTTAAAGCAAGTGACTATTTTTTGTGCAGAAGGGAAAGAAAGGATTTGGGTTGTTGTTCTTTCTCCTCTCCTCCCCCCCCCCCCCCAAACTTATTGTGATTTAGGAGTCTCACTTGAAGGTTTCAAAGCTTTTTAGAACTTTTTAAATGGTATATATCATTTTCCCACTGCATCTTGTATTTCCTTACAGAAAACATACATGCTGCTCATGCACAGCTTGTTTGCTACATTAAAATTTCCCTTCAATTTTATTCATGTCCTAAGATTGTTAAGAAGAGGCCTTCCCTTAGCTAAGGCATAGTTTGGGAGAGTCCAGAGTTTAACTACAGACTGCCCAGGGCTGTGTCTTACTACTTTCTGTTTAAGAAAACTTCTTACCATCCATATCTCCTTTTAGGATATCATGTGGTGATGGTGTAGTGTCATCGAACAAAATTATCCTATATAGCATGTGCATTAGTTTCTCTGCATTTCCTATTCCTTCTGTATATGCTTCTTCTCATATTAGTACATTTCATAATCACCAGAGCTACTGGAAATCACAGCAGTAATATGGAGTGTTACTTCCTTTTAAGCAAACAGAGATTTATTTTGCTCCTTTGCTAACATCTACTATGTCTAATTTTTTTTCTTGCGAAGTCTATTTTTCATCAACAGAAAGTCTTGTCTGCTGTTCTTTTAGAAGCGCCCTAATTTCCTGCAATGATACAACTTGATGCTTACACTCTGAACTCTGCTCCCTCTTGTGTGGTTCTTTTCATAAAAAGCTCTAATTTATTGCTTGAGTAAAATATGCTGGCTGCTAATTGTGATAAATTGACCCATTCTCCAGGCAGCTGAGCAGAGGTAGGTCTTACTTAGCTCCCTGTCAGTTTTCATTCAGAATTTTCAAACCCTTCTGCTATCATGTGTGTCCCCTAATTTGGCCAAGTGTTCTCTTTTCTTTGCTAAGCCAACCAGTCCTAACATATCTTGCCTTGGCTGCTGAGGTCATTTATTCAGTCTTTGACTATTGAAGTGCTCCCTGGCTGAGGGCTATCTGGGACATGGATTTTTCATCTGACAGTCATAAGCAGTGCCTAGGTCACTACCTTCTTAGGTCTACTCCAATACTAGGTAATTTCTTTAAACTTGGCTTTTAAAAAGAACCTCAAACCAATGAAACAAACAAAAATACTGGAGGTGGTCTCTGTTTTCCATCATGTCCTTTCATTTAAAAAAAAAAAAACAAACTTAACTGGCTGTGAAAACCCCAAGCCCTTTCCTTTTTTTTTTTTTTTTTTTTAAACCTAGTCGCTGTTTACAGCTGTATGCTGAAGCCTGAAATACTGTCTGTACTGTGGTGTGTGTGAGCATTGCCAATTTTATATTTATTGCAATGATGAAGAAATAGAAAAGGTGTGGAAATGAGGAGCATGTTCAAGCTCTTAAATATGTATGGATGCATGTGGGAGAACTGAGGTGGGGCCACCAGGGAAGAAGATTTTTTTTTTTTTTTAAAGAGCTTTCCTGGCTTCTCCCTGATGTTCCTGCTTGGGGAACACCGCTGCTAGCTGACCGGACCTCCCCAAGGGAAGTTTGTGATTCTGCTTTGGCAAAGTTGCATTGACTGATAGAAATCACTCTGTTTTAGTGCAGATTTCAATATAAATGTAAACATTTCATCCAACCATATTGTTGTTGTCTTGTCTTATTTTTTTTTTCCCTACAGGCTTCTATGGGTTCCTGGACTTCTAAGCCAAAATCATAAAAAAAAATGAGCAATCTTAATATATCCTGCGCCTTTTCTGTCTTAAGCTGGTTGGACCATCCACACTTTTTTATTCATCATTTAAGAGAGGTCTGGAGTCATGGGGAGAATGGAAACCTATTTTTGTTGATTGGAAAATTGAAATTGAGAAAGCTGCCCAGATTATACAAGCCTATTGTCAATTGCAGTTAGAATTCAGGACTTGCTTTGACTATATCCCTACTCTTTACAGTTTGATTTGTGATTCCCCATTTTCTATCACCATTATTTTACTTCACAATGTATACAACTCTTCTTACCTACATAAACACAATTATCAGCCTTTTTTCATATTCTTTTTTTTATTAGTATTGTCATAAGTCCTGTCTCAGCCTCAACAGGACCCTGAAAACTAACTTAGTAAATTAGATCTAAGTTGCTATAGGAAATGTTGAGCTCCCATTTCCTTATCTGTAGAAAGACATTGGACTAATCAGTGTCCTTTTAAGTTTTCTCCAGTTTCTGAAATCCTCTTCTGAAGAGAAGTTGTGATATTCTTCTATATGCGCTTTAAAGAAAGTTAATTCAGGATCAAGAGAACAGAAAGTTAAAGAAGTATAAACCTCCCTTGCAAGTCATTTGATGATTGACCCTAGAACTCAGGGGATGTTAGACTCTTTGTGTATATTGGTAATTTAAATGTATCTGGGAGTTAAATATAGAGAGACAAATAAAGAGAAGGGAACTAAGGAGGATACTGAAAATGTACTGTAGAGAGATAAGTAGAGGGCCTACAATAGTTCAGGGACGTCTGGATGATGAGCTAGCAAAAGACTTTAAAGAAGTAATTGTGAAAGTAATGTGAAAATTCAGAGAAAAAGACGATAGGGGGACTGGTTAATAATACCAAAACCTGAAGAGATACCAGAAATGAAAATTGAGAGAAAAGCTTTTGAATTTGGCTTTTAAGAGCTCATTGATAACAGAAAGCAGTTTTAGTTTGTGATCAGGTTAGAAGGACTAGAAGCAGGGGAGACAGTGGCTAGATGGTGCACTGAATAGAGCATTGGCCATGGAGTCGAGTTCAAATCCAGCTTCAGACACTTAGTACTACCTGTGGGACCTTGGGCAAGTTACTTAATTCCAATTGCCTAAACAAAAAAGATTAGAAGGAATGGAGGACTGAGTGAGAGGAAAGGAACTAGAATCAACTTTTTCTAAGTGAAACTAAGTCCTTGGAAAATGTAGGTGCTATTCATACAAATGCAAAAGTGAAGCCTGGATTCAAGCAGCTTACATTGTAAAGGGAATTACAATTCCCGTAGTATGTTGATCATGAAAACAAGTTTTAGTCTGAGTCGTCACTAGAATGGCCATAGGGTAGTTAATTGTCAAATCCTTGGCAGAGGAATGGGGAAGTGGGAGTTGTTTATAGGGATACCACAGAATTGTCACCCATTGAATCAGAACAGGTCCCAAGGTAGTATTCCAAAACGGAGTGAATTAACTGACTCATGGATTTGGTGGGATAGGAATGGTTTCTGAATACCTTGTGTAAAAAATGCTATTATCTAAGAACTGGACAGATGGTAAAATACTGGGGATAGCTAGCTGGGGTGGAGAGCAACTAGGGAAAAAAGTTTGGAATAGCTGTGATGAATGAAAGTGAATCAATGGAGAGAAAGAATTGCCTTGCTGCAATGAGTGCCCAGTAACAAATCTGGCAATGTTGCTTGGTGAAATACAGAAAATGAGGAGGTAATTGATGAAAGTAAATCCAGGCTTCAGGTTGCCATAGGTGGGCACTAGTGTAAAGGGACAGTGTATTGGCAGTTAATCGATTAACACTGAACTAATTATTGATTCAAGATTGGGGTGGGAAAGTAGAGTTGACAAATCTGGGAAAGTACCAGGAAGTAAGAGGAAATCAGTAAAGACCAAAAATGAGACATGAGAGGTGAAATGATAGATCAGGTTAGGGTCAGATAAAGATATTTCAGAATTCTTGATCATTAAATAGAAACATTAGTAAGTGATGAGGTCCAGGGAGTGAAAGTCCTATTGTGTGGCAATTGTACTAAGCAGTAAAGAGTCCTTGGCCTAATATTTGAGGCTGAGCATTTAGCCCGTAACAGGTTAGTAGAAATAGAGTGGGGAAGATAGATCTGAGGTGACTTGATACTTTCAGCACTTAAAATGTTAAAAAGTTTAAGGTAATGCTGCCTAGATGAGGACATGGGAAAATGCCCAACTTTGGCCCCTGACATGACATGAAACACTTAAAATAATTAGGAAGATTATCAGGGAACCTAGCCTCCAAATTAATTAACCATCAAAGCCCACGAGGATATGCAAAAAAAAAAAAAAAAAATTATTGAATGCCTTAATAGATACCATTGTTTTTTAAACTGGACAGAGGTTCAGTGAAAGATAGCTTTGTTCAGGGATTCCAGATTCCTTCTTCCTGCAAGATGAAAGTTCCACTCTTGAGAAGAGTTGTTTTTAAATGTAATGTCTGAGATCCTGGATACAATTTTTACAAAGAACAACAACAGGGTGAGAGCCAGATTATTTTCATTTCCAGGAAAGTATGTCTACTTAAGCCTTTCTCCTGGCTACTATTTTTAGGAGATCCAAGCCCCTGCAGCTTACTTCTCTGCCATCTATATTCTGTGGCAGACAGAGGCCATGTGACAGGATGCACCCATCCCAATTTGCCTCTTTGTCCATCAAAATCTTGATCTTACCTGCTGACTTGTTTCATTTTGAAACTGACTTCTCAGGACCATACTCAAAGCAAGCCTTCTTCCTGTCCATTAGCAGATCAAGCTGTTATTGATTAGAAAGTTAAATGCGAGAGACAAAAGATAGTCCTTTGGCCAAAAGTTTAAAATATAAAAGGTGACATAAAGCATACATAAGAATTAATGGCAGTAAACCAATTCTGTATCTCATGTGAAGGAGTTACATAGTAATTCCATGTGATAGTAGCATACAGATCCTGCTCTAGAAGGTTAAGTCAAAGATTAGAATAACCAGAGAGGAGCAGTTAGTCTTTAGAAGGTTCTGTGGATGAATTTAGAAGTGGGGGAGGGTATTCAGAGAGAGACATAATCTTTATGAAGATGGAGTCAGAAATGCACCACTCAGCTTCAACCAGGCAGGCTTGACTGGGTGGAAGACATCTGAGCCAGGCTGTAACAGGAGACCTGCTAGACCATTAGAAAGCGGATGACAGCATGCCATGTTTAGATAAAACCACCAGAGCCAAACAAATGGTTCTTCACACCTATAGGATCCATCTTCTGCTCTCAAAAACTGCTATTCTTTCATGTAACCTTCCTAGCTAGAGGCCCAAGATTTCTTGAAACAGGAGAATAGCTGGCCCCTTTTTATCAGTGATATTTAAGAAGCAGAGATTTGTGCCAATCAATTATTCATCTACTTGTTTCCAGCAACTTGATGACCAACAACTTTTCCTGGAAAGCTCTTGGGCTAATACAATCACATTGACCCAGCTAAATGAATACCCCATCTGCATTTCCCAATTAAAGTGGCAAAAGGCCTGATTTTAGGAAGCTTCTGTCTGAATCATATTGGTACTTAGCCCTAATTACTTGGTAAACGAGCTAGTTTTCTTTGTTTTTCTTTCCTGAGCTCTGGATGCCCCCAAGACCAACATATGAAATACAAGTTCTCCAGTTCCCTAGAGAGAAGAGTGGGAGTATGGGATGAGATGAGGAGCATACCTACATGGGCTTGAAACCCAGTTACCACAAGAAACCACCCCAACAAAATAGAAAAAACAAACAGAAAAACACAGGCTTAGGGCATTTGAATAATGACTTATGGTTTCCTTTTCTTCTCCAACTCAAAATTTTGATTTATCTCCACTGGCCTATCTTGGGGTTACACCATTGATCACATCCCCTTTAGCTGGAATTGAAAATGGGGTAGGAATGGCCATAAGAACATGGGAAACAATTTCAAAAGCCCATGAAACAGATTTGTGACCAACTAGGTTTCAAACTGGTGTTTAAAACAAGTCCCAGTTGGAAATGGCTGGCTCTGATATAATAGATTACGCCAATTTACAAAGGCAGAGAAGGAGAGGAGGGATAAAGCTGGGTTTCATATGATTTAGTTAGTACAGGGCATTTGGTACATTCTGCATGACCTTGGAAAAAGAAATTATGCCTGATGTGAAAAGTAAAGCTATCTTTAATCTCCTTGTCTCTGAACTAATTGAAGGTGTTTCTTACTGGAATTGAAGGGGTGGGGGTGGGGGGTGAAGGGCATGACTAGCAGCTATTTTCTTATTAAAGCTTTTTATTTTCAAAACATATGCATAAATAGTTTTCAACATTCACCCTTGCAAAACTTTGGGTTCCAATTTTTTTGTCCCTCTTCCCTTCCTCCTCCCCTATATGGTAGTGATCCAATATATGAGTGGTTAGGGTATTTAAGAGAGAATATGTATGTTAAAATCCCCTCGTATAAGAGCAGGAGTTGGGGAGAAGAGAAAAATTGTGAGCCAGGTATCAAACTCACTGAGGAAGAAAGGGAAATGACTAGGGGTTGGGGATGGGTCTATGGACAACAGCAACCAGGATTTTGATTGGGTGGTGGATGTGAATAGCATGAACCTCAAAGAAAGAGTGGTTACTGAGTGATGAAAGAAAAAGGAAAACTTGGAAGAGATTGTGGAGAAGAGAGACCAGTCAGATTTCTCCACCTATATGGAGCGAATTGAAGAAAATAAGTAAAGGGACAGCCACTAGTAAAAGCTGAGTTATCATGGGAAGCCAGGTTTCAGTAAGAGCTAGTAGATGGGAGTAGTGGGAGAAGAGAAGGTTCAAGATGAAGGGAGATCTGTTGCCCATTGAACAGGCATCCCAGAGAGCACAGTGGAAGAGCTGGTTGAAATAATTGGAATGAGGGACATGGGGACAAGGAATTGGTTAGTAAGGGATGTGGAATGGGGTTTAGATAGTGATCTACAGGAGTTCAGAATCACTGGGATGTGAAGGATATGATCAAGAATGAGTTCCTCACTGAATGGAGGGTGCTATTCTTCCTCAAAGGATAGTGGGTGAGAGGCCTACAGCCAAAGAGACAGTTGCTCTTTTTTGCACCTGAGGTTCTCCACATTCCATTTGCAAGACCGGACTGGCAGCAGGAGGAGAAAATTGCCTGGTGCAGAAATAGAAGTGGTTGCTTTGGGGGCAGAAGGAAAATTCCAGGCCTGTCCCTAGCAGCCTTTCTTCAGGGGACATGCTTCACCTAGCAATTGAAGAAAAACATCCCTGAAGGACAGAGAATCATCTCACACATTTTGTGTCTTTGCAACTTTTTTTTTTTTTTTTTCAGGTGGAGATGAGAAAAGTCTTAGTTTAAGATCTAGATAATTGACCCCACAAGAAAGAAATCACCTTGAGATACTTTATGGAGGAACTGAAAAAATGTTGTGACTTAACTGGTTTCTCCCCCAGCACAGACTAAATGAGAGCTTTTTAGTAGGATTAAGCCAGCCGGCCACCTCCCTTTCCTTCCTTTTCTGGTTGTATCTCCTTAATTTCAGACTCTTGCTCCTCCACCACAGCATCCAGCCCCCTGGCTCTATCCTTTCACTCTCAGGGTTGCCACAAAGGGATCTTTTCTATCACTTCTAGGAGCCTGACCCTAAAAAGCTCTAATTCAGAACAAGGGCCTGTCATTCCCCTTTATGGAACAGGGAGGAAGCTTTTCAGAGTAGGAACAGCAGCTGCCAAGGGAAGTTATAGGAAAACAACAGGACTCCCTGTCTAAGGAAGCTGTCTTTTGGCTTAAACCATCAGGGTATTCATACCCAAGTTTCTAAGACCTTAAAATGACAATATTGGGAAATATGGCAGAAGATGACTTGTGATCCTATGAAAATATTTGTGTGTATAAATCTTTCTCCCAATTCTTCCAGAAGATACAACTGTAGGAGATCACAAAATACAAGGGTTCTGTTTAGAGACCCAGCTCCCCAGCTCTCCCACACTCTAGCTATTTTGCCAACAGGAAGTCACTTTATCTCTCTCTCTTTTTTTTTAAATGTAAAATGGAGGGGGAGGAAGGGGTTGGAAATAAAGTCTTGGTTTTAGACTCAGAAACTGAATTTAAATATTAGCTCTACTTATTACTGTGTGGCCTTTTTTAGTTTCCTTGTAGGAAAAATGTCCTGGGCTTGGATACCTTCCTGCCGCCCCAGATACTTCTTAGCAATAAGATTCTGGGTTTAATTTCTCAGTCTGTTTCCTCAACAATAAAATGTAAAAAATCACAGCCAACTCAGCATTGTTCTGAGAATCAAATTAGTGTGTGTATGAAACACTTTGGAAACTTAAAGTTCTAACGTAAATGCTAGCTATTATTATTAATAAATTCCATGATCCTTTTTAGCTATAAATTTACATGATCTAAACTGACAAAACACAATTTTAAAATCCTATTCCTTTTTGAGAAATCAAGAAAAGACCTGAATTGGGAATCAAGAAACAAGTTTCAGTCTGGTGCTGAACCTGTATTATGAGGACAATGACTTAAACTTATTATGAGGACCTGTATTATGAGGACACAAATTTGCAAAGTATTTTGAAACACACCATATTGTGTTTATATGTTTTTTTTCTGCAAGCTTCAGATGACAATTTCCTACCTAAAAGAATTGGAATAGTCTCTATCCACAATTCAGTCATAAATTCAAGATTTAGATTTGATGTAGTTAGATTTTGTGTGTGTGAAAGTAGAGGAAATGCCTTACACATTTTTAGATCTTTCCCCTGGAAGAGTGGGAAGAATCAGAATGGGAGAAGAAGTGGGGCCTAGTTGAAATCTAGAAATTTTAGAGATTCATCCAAACTGATTGATTAGTGACCCTAACTGCCAATGTAGTCCACACAAAAGGGCCTCGGCGGCTCCCTCTTTCCCGGGGCGTTTCAGGGTCCTGTACCAGGTTCTTTCCCCCAAAAAAATGGTTAAGTGGATTCTCCGGAAGAAGGGGGACACGTAAAGGGCAAACTTGTAAGCTCATTAGGAGCTGGAACTACGCATTGTTTACCTTGGCATTTCAGCCCTACCAAATTTAACAAATGCTTGTAGAATAAAGGCTGTTCCCAATCTGCAGCCTGTTACTTGGGAAGGAGGGAGCGTAGCAGTGCGATGGCGCACTTGGCCATTCCCCTGTCCCCCAGCTGCCTCTTACTTTGAATTTCTCTTCCTCTTCCCCCCTGCAGAGGTCATTCAGTCGAACCTCATTACCCACCCACGCCACAATTTGTAAAGTAGCCAGGGGAAAAGTGGAAAAGGAAAGTGTATCCATTTCAGAGCGAAATTAACGGGATGCTCAGCGAGTCTTCCTCAGATTATCTGCCTGTTTTACTGCACACGGAGCGGTGAAGATCGATACGGTCCCAGGCAATGGGAAAGGGGAAGCATCGGATTGTCACATCCTCGAGCCTGGTTGGCGCGGTCCCTTTAAGGCTCTGCCAGGGGCCTGTCCCTTTAAATCTGTGTCAGTTTCCCCTGACGTCAGCCTGCCGGCCGCCCTGGTGTTTACAGCCCGGGCCGAGCTGGTTACTTTCTGGAGTTCTGAATGCTGGCGACTGCCGCGTCCTCCGGGCCTTAAAGGGGCCGCGCCCCCCCGAGGAAACCGCCCACCCCTTCCTACCTTTTCACGCCCCCGGCCCCTCCCCCCCCCAGTGCCTTCGGGCTCTTCCCCGGCCGCCGCGCTTGTCTCCCCTCCCCTCCGCGGCCCGGCTCCTCGGACCGGTCCCTCCGCTCTCCTCCCACCTGGCGCGGAGTGGGCTCGGAGAACAGGAGGCGCCCCTCCCCGAGCGCCGAGCCGCGGCTAGCGCCCCTTCCCCGGAGTTCTGCACACCCTCCCCCCCTTCCGTCCCCGCGGGGGGGCCCCTGGGAGCGTCTCCGCTTCTCCAGGGAGGGGGCATTTCCTAATCTCCGGCCGGGGTTAAAGTTCTGGTCCCGGTGAGATGCTGGAAGCTGCAGCCAGAAGCTCATCGCCCCTCCGAGGTGCTGCGCTCCCCGCCGCCGCCGCCGCCGCCGCCGCCGCCGCCGCCTCCGCCCAGCCGGGGCCATGTTCGCGCTGGGCTTGCCCTTCCTGGTGCTCCTGGTGGCCCCGGCCAGGGGCGACCCGGGGCTCCTGGGGCCCAAGAACGTGTCCCAGAAGGAGGCCGAGTTCGAGCGCACCTACCAGGATGAGGTCAACAGCGAGCTGGTCAACATCTACACGTTTAACCACACTGTGACCCGGAACCGGGTGAGGACCGGGGCGCTGCGAGCGCTCCCACCCGCGTGCGCGTTTTATTTGGGGGGGGTCGTGGTCGGGTGATGCAGCCGCTGCACCGTCTCCCCAAGGTCCTGCTCCCCCGCCCCCGCTTGGGGCCGCGGCGCGTACCCCAACTCCTGGGGCCGGAGCGGAGGGCCTTGGGGCGCTTCTTGCTGAATCCCTTCCCCCCCCCCCCCCGCCC
The DNA here is from genome assembly GCF_902635505.1 of Sarcophilus harrisii. Classification (NCBI taxonomy): domain Eukaryota; kingdom Metazoa; phylum Chordata; class Mammalia; order Dasyuromorphia; family Dasyuridae; genus Sarcophilus; species Sarcophilus harrisii. The sequence goes on from NC_045428.1 coordinate 495,003,130, forward strand.
GGTTTTGTTTTCGACTGTATTTATGTGTCTGTCTCTGAGTTCCCGAAGTTTCTTCCTTCTCCTCTTGTCTCCACTGGGGGTCATCTCTCTTTCTGGGGGGGCCCCGCAGGCGGGGACGGAGGGGCCTGGGCGCGCGGCTGTTACACCCGCAGCCGGCTCCGGGCCTGGGGGTACCCTCGTCCCGGCCCGCCCTGAGCCGCCCAAGGGGAGGCGTCGGGCCTCGGGCTGAAAGGTCGGCGATACTGGGAGACCTGAAAAGTTACTTCTCTCCTCTCCCCGCTGGCTGGCATATGCTGGGGGCCGCGGGCGCAGGCGCGGGTGGGCTTCATTTCTAACCCCCTTCCCTCCGTCTGGTGATCAGGAAGCCGAGCGCTTCCTCGGGCAGGGCTGGGGGCCCCCGAAGGAGGACCCGGGAGAAGGAGCGCGTTTAATCAGAGGAGGACGGGTCTGGCCGCTGGAAACCCTGCTTTCGTTTCCCCTAACCTCCTGCCCGCCCCACATCCTCAGCCCTGCTTTGTGGCTTGGTTTCGAGCCGTTCGTGAGGGGGTCCTGGGCCGGGTCCGGCTCCTGCTGGAGGTCTGGGTGACGGCCTAGAGCAAGGCCCCCCTTGGGACCTTGTGGCCTGGGGGCGGGATTCCCTGGTGCTGGTGTGTGGAGCTCCCGAGGAGGGAGAACTTTCTCTTCTGAGATGTTGGCCTAGGCTTTCCCCGGGGCAGCTCCCGCCCTCCCCTTTGGTGGGTCAGGGCTATGAGAGGGAACTGCGGTTCTCGAGGTGGGTCTTCGGGATCTTCCACAGGTCAGCAAGGTCAAAACTTTCCTTCATAGTACTTGGGCCACCGAGTTCTCTGACATGGTGAATAGTTAGTATTCCACTACATAAATAAAAGCCAGAGGGAGGAGTCCCAAGTAACGTCTCAGACCCCCTACCCCCACTGAAAACTGCTGAGGTACCTGTTATCTGTTTGTTTTTTTGGTGAGGAAATGAACAGCTTTGTTTCTGCCGCTGGCTGGTACTTGTCGCTGGAAGATTGTTCTGTGCTTTTGTAGCTTTTCTCTCTTCAGACTTGAGTCTTTTTCTCTCCCAGCCAGGAGTTCACTGTAGGACCGGGGGCCCAGCTCTGGATTCTACCTCCCTGGGAAATGTGGGTTCTTATTGGGGTGGGGGGAGAGAGGGGATCTTTCTCTCTGGCAACAGAATGACAGTTATCTATCACCTGTTCTCTCCTTTATAAAGCATTTTCATTGACCTCCTCTAAATGACTGAGAGACAGTCTGTTCGTTTTACAGATGGACAAACAGAAGCTTAGACTTCTGGGTTAGATTACTTGGTTTAGAGTCAGTGAGTCAGTGGAGCTGCAGTCAGAAGTCGAGTGTCCTCTGTGCTAGGGTTCGTCAGATAGTTGTGAGATAAGAGCTGCCCTTCTGGTACTTTGGTTTCTAGGGAGGAGGCTGATTTCTAAGATTCTCACCCTGTCCCCTCCCTTACTTAGGATGTACACTGATGGCGCTGCAGGATTCTCATTCCTCCCTTCCAGAGAGCAGGCACCTTGTTTCCTGCAGGCTCACCCAGGCTTGCCCTGCTGAGGTGCTGGATGATAGCAGACATTTGTGTAGCACTTTGCAGTCAGTCACCGAGGGCTTTTGTGTTCCTTGCCTCATTTGGTCCTCACAGATAGGCCTGTGTAGTTTGGCTATCACGGTCCTCTGTACAGATGAGGAAACCAAAGAAATTAAACGACTTATTCAAGTTCATGTAGGGAGTAAGTGGCAGGCCTGGGATTCACCCCCGGATCTTTGGACTAAATTTCTACTGTCCCATAGCTGCCTCTGCGTCGGTGAAAAGGACAGGCAGGGAGGACTGTCCCTTGGGCTTGACCCCCTCCCCTTCATTAGAGAAGAACAGCCATGTCGTCCGGAAAGGGGGTCTGAGCTTGTCAGAAAGACAAGGTGGGCGAGGGGGTCTGACTCAACACCTATCCCCATAGACCGAGGGTGTGCGCGTGTCTGTGAAAGTCCTGAACAAGCAGAACAAGGCTCCCGTGCTGTTTGTGGTGCGACAGAAGGAGGCTGTCGTATCCTTCCAGGTGCCACTGATTCTTCGGGGGCTGTGAGTATGATTGGGAGCCAACCAGGTGGGGAAGGGACCCTCCCCAGCAGGGTAGCTGACATCCCCAGAGTAGGCTCTCATTCCCTACCTCTCCTAGGGAAATGTACTCTCAAGCAGGTCACTGGGAAACTGATTTTCTCAAGGAAATTTCCTGCCTCCCACCAAGGCTAAAGCACTTTCTTGCCTTAAGTCCCATATTAAGTGCATCTGGAAGAGAGTGTTTGTGGGCCCCAACCCTGGAGCTGAATGGGACCGACCAAGGGCTGGGCTCACCAGTCTGGGGGAAGGGCTGCCCCAGGTTCTCCTGCCAACCCGCCCCCCTTCCTCCAGGCCCAGCTCTCTGGGCCAGCCTGACCTCCGGGGGGACATGGAGCTGGTCGGGGAGGGAAGGACAGCTCCTCACCAGCTCCCCACCTTGGGCCGTAGCTACCAGCGTAAGTACCGGTACCAAGATGTCGCACGCACTCTCTGCCAGCCGCCCACCAAGAGCGAGGCTGAGGTCCAGTTCTTCTACGTGGATGTGTCCACGCTGTCGCTGCTCAACACCACTTACCAGCTGCGGGTCAGCCGCATGGACAACTTCGTGCTCAGGTTTGGGACCGGGGGCAGGACTGCGGGGGAGGAAGGGGCAGCCCAAGGGCCGCCTTCCAGAGAGCCCCAGAGTGATTGGGGGGGGGGGCTCTCTTTTTCTGTCCCACAGGACCGGGGAGCAGTTCAGCTTTAACACCACCGCAGCCCAGCCTCAGGTAAACTCGCCCCTCAGTCCTGCTTATTTATTGACACTGAATGTTGAGCCTCGTTGGGAGGGGGGGCTGAAGGGAGAGACTTGGCCTTCAGGGTCACCACGAATCTCCTGGGCGGGGCGAGTTGGGAAGAGCTGGGAACAGAGATGGGCTTAGAAAGGGCAAGCTCCACTTCTTGTGGACCCCGCCCCCATAAAGCTCACGCAGCAGTGCTGTTGCAGAGAGGACGAGGGCAGTGGCCACTGGGAGAGGCCACCTGAGGTGAGTCTGGCCGGCCCTCTCTGTTCTCTAGTACTTCAAATATGAGTTCCCAGAAGGAGTAGACTCGGTGATTGTCAAAGTGACTTCCAGCAAGGCTTTCCCCTGCTCGGTCATCTCCATCCAAGATATCCTGGTGAGTGGGCCCAAATCACGGCGGTCCTACGCAGGGAGCGAGCCTTCCAGGGGTAGAGGGTGTAACGAGGCTCGGGCCTTCATGCACCTCCCCCCCTCCCCCCATCCCTGTCACAGTGCCCCGTCTACGACCTGGACAACAATGTGGCTTTCATTGGCATGTACCAGACCATGACGAAGAAGGCGGCCATCACTGTGCAGGTAGGGCTGAGGCCAGGGGGCTGCGGCCATCCCCAGGACTTTGCCCCCCTTCCCCCTTTTCTTGTCGGCCCATCTGCTGCCCCTGCCGGTCTGCCCGGGCCTTCCCTGGGCTCCTCTCGTGGGTGAGAAGGCCCTGCCACGGCCTCTTTTCTCCACCCCTTGGGGTGTGAGGGCCGCAGACGGCCGGCCAGGAGCCACAAGTGGAGTGGCCGGGCTCTGAGGGAGGCGGGTTCTTTGTGTTCTCCGCAGCGCAAGGACTTTCCCAGCAACAGCTTCTACGTGGTGGTGGTGGTGAAGACCGAGGACCAGGCCTGCGGGGGCTCCCTGCCCTACTACCCCTATGGGGAAGGTACACGTGGGTGGGCCGGGCTCGGGAGGGCCGGGAGGGGTGGGAGGCCAGTGGGGCGTGGGGGGCTCGGGACGGTGGGGGTGTCAGCCTTTCTCCTGCCTGGTCCCTCAAGCCTCAGGCCACGCTCCGGGCTCCCACTATTGCACTGACTTCACTTTTACATCCAGATGAACCGGTGGATCAAGGGCATCACCAGAAAACCCTGACCGTTGTGGTGTCTCCGGCAGTCACGTGTGAGTGTGGCTGGACGTGGGGAGGGCCAGGCTCGGTGGGGAGGGGCAGGCCGGGCTGGAGGGGCTCAGGGGGCAGGCCAGGGCTGGGGGCACATGAGCGGGTTCCTGCCCTGGGCCTGCCAGGCACTCCTTGGCTGCCCCAGCCCCGGGCACCAGCCCCCGTGTCCCTGTAACCCACCTGCTGTCCCCCTCCCCGACCTGTCCGGGAGCCCTGTGCTGATGCTCCCTCCCTCCCTTTATTCCCAGCCGAGGCTTATGTCGGGGGCATGCTCTTCTGTCTGGGCATCTTCCTGTCCTTCTATTTGCTGACTGTGCTGCTGGCCTGTTGGGAGAATTGGAGGTGAGCGGGAGGGGTCAGGCCGGCCCTTCTCAGCCTTTGGTGCTGGCCTAGCCGGCCTTTGGGCTTGGTCAGGGAGATTTCTCCTTGTTCTCTTTTACTCCCCTCTGCTCTGCTGTTCCTGCCCTGGGGATACCCTGACCCCCCCAAACTCCCCTGAGAGAAACTGAACTGGGATGAGGAGGAGAAGAGATTGCTGGATGCTCTGTTACCCATAGTCCACAACTCCCCCAATAGAGAGAACGGAAGCTTCACTTTCTCTTCCAGCCATTCCTCTAAGCCAGGAGTTCTCAAACTACTGCCTGCGGACCAGATGCGGCAGCTGAGGACGATTATCCCCCTCACCCAGAGCTATGAAGTTTCTTTATTTAAAGGCCCACAAAACAAAGTTTGTGTTTTTACTATAGTCCGGCCCTCCAACAGTCTGAGGGACAGTGAACTGGCCCCCTATTTTAAAAGTTTGAGGACCCCTGCTCTAAGCCCTGTGCCTTCAGCCTAGAGAAGGCCAGTTTGGGGGAAGGAAAAGGTCCTGGTGGTCAGCACCCAAAGGGGGAGGATGGACAGAAGGTGGCAGGGATCTGGAGCCCGGACCCACCCTGTAACCCCATCATCCTTTCCAACAGGCAACGGAAGAAGACCCTGTTGGTGGCGATGGACCGTCCCTGCTCAGAAAGCGGTATCTCTCAGGGCGCTGTCCTGGGTGGGCTGGGGGGAGAGGGGACAGATCCTCTGGGCCTGAGAGGCCAGAGTCTTCTGGCCAAAGGCCACTGGGTGCGATTTCCATAGATTAAGACCCAAGAGGTGAGGATCAGGGTCGGAGGTTATGTCTCCTCCACTCCCCATCTCCCCCTTGGAAAACATGGCTGCTCTTTGCTTTATTCTTCTTTTAATCCTGCTGGTCTCCTGTCTTCTGGCCTGTCCCAGCTTCACAAGTTCATAACCTTTCTCTCTTTCTCTCTCCCCCTGCGCCCAACAATCCCTCCTGTTTGTGACCTTCTCTTCCAGCCTCTTTGCTTGGTAAGCTCCAGGTGCTGGGCGGGATTAGGGCCTTGGGTTTCAGGGGACCAGGATGAGACAGTGGGGGAGGGAAGCACCAGGCCTTGCACATCATTTGCACTCATTAAGTGCGCCTGAATGCATGAACTGTGACCAGGTGGGATCTGGGGAGTCCTGGCGTCCATTCTTCTATTGCCAGGATGTTTTTATCCTTTTTAGGTTCATAGGGTATTTGATGAGGGAAATGGGGAGAGAGAACATGGGGCCAGAGGGAGCACAGGTGGTTTTGGCTGGCCATGTAATTACCTTTTTCCTGAAGCTCAAAACCTCTGTCTCAGGCTTATTCTGCCTGTCCCCAGCCCCTTCTGTCGTATATCATCTTCAGGTCGGGGCCTGTGACTGCTTAAGGTGATGATGAGGCTTTGATTTCTCCTTTGCAGGTCACCCTAGAGTCCTGGCTGAATCCTTCCCTGGCTCCGCCCCTTATGAAGGTTACAGTTATGGCTCCTTTGGTAGGTACTCCCTGAAGACTCCTCCTCTGACCCATCCCCACTGTCTTTGGGCCATTTTAAGCCGGCCTCTCCTAGGGGACGAGAGGTCTCAATCTGGGGTTAGTGAATTTTTCCTTTCTTTAAAAAAAAAAATCAGAAACCTTATATATTTTTGCAAAAACTAGTTCATTATGATCTGGTCCCTTTGTAATCCTACATATTTTATTTCACCCATTTGAAAACATTATTTTGGGAAGGGGTCTGTGGGCTTCACCAAAAAAGGTAACGACCTACCAGGCCACAGTGATCATCTCACCTTCCGAAATGAGTAGGCAAAAGCTGCCGCTTAAAAAATCTCCACCCCTCTGCGACCTAGAGACCTTGGGGAAAGCCCTCTGCCCCTCTCCAGCACTTTTAGACTTCTATCTTCCCAGAGCCCCCCTGCCCTCCCCTCACCACCCCTTGGTCCCCACAGAGAATGGCTCCAGCTCTGCCGACGGAGCAGGGGACAGCGCTGGCTCAGTGGACGTCTCCTACAGCTACTCGGGTGAGGTGCCAGGTGGGGGACAGGGCCGGAGGTGGTGTGTGTGTCTGTTGCAGGAGGTCCCTCACCCCCCCCCTTTTCTCCAAGCAATGGCATTGGACCGCTCCTATCCCCGTTCCTGGCCTGGTGCCCCCTTTTCCTGGATGCCCCCCCAGTAACTCTCCCTTTCCTTTGAAGGACACGACCAGTTCAAGCGACGCCTGCCCTCTGGCCAGATGCGGCAGCTGTGCATTGCCATGGGTAGATGTGGGGAGAGCGCTCGCTTTGCCAATCGGCTCCTGCCTGTGGTGGGCACTGGGGCTGGCGGAGGCCGTGGCCTGGCTTGGGACGGCCCGGTCCCTGGGGCTTGGGAAGACGCTCAGTGGGTGCCCTGTCCGCATAGGTTATCGCGGAATACTGCTGCTGACTGACCCTCCCTGGCTTTTGAGAGAGGCTGGCACTTCTCCTAGTCTGGGCAGCGGGAGTGGGAGGGCCCATCTCCAAGCCTTCCCCACCCCCTGGCCCTTCCCAGGACTGTCCTTCCAGGGGTTTCTGGGCCGGACTTGCCAGGTGGGGAGGCTTGGAAGCATCAGCTCCGCTCTGGCCGCAGAGGGGGTCGGGGCCGGACTAGAGAGGGTCCCACATAAGCACTAACAATGTTCTCTTGCCTGCTGCGGGGCCCTCACGTGGCTGAGTGTGAGGTTAGGTTTTGAAGTGGAGCTGATGGGTGGGAGTCTCCCCCCGCGGCTCCCCGGAGCTCACTGGGCCTTTAGCCCCCGGTGCCACAGCCCTGCCCTCTCAAAACACACGGAGCTGGCTGCGCCTCTAATCTGCATGAAGCTGGAAATCGTCCCCTTGTCTTGAGCCTGAGGTGGGCTCAGTGTCGTGGGTTTGGTGTGTCCTTGCCCTCCAGGGGAGAGGATCGGGGCAGGGGCAGCAATCCGCCCAGCTGTCCTCTCTTTTTGCCCCCATGTACCACAAGGGGAAAGGACACAGCGGTTCCCTGGACACTGAGCTCCCCTCGGCCTCCCCTCCTAAAACCCCCAATTAGCCCCTCCCCACCACTCTGTAATCTCAACAATTGCCCCAGGTGAGCAGGGCCCGCTTCCGGGGGTCCTGCCCCAGCGTGAGCGGCCCTTCCCTTCCTTCCCCTCCCAGACCCCGTGGGCAGCCGGCCTCGACTGGACTCCCTGAGCTCCGTGGAGGAGGACGACTATGACACGCTGACTGACATCGAGTCAGACAAGAATGTCATCCGCACCAAGGTCCGGGGCTGCTCCGGGCGCTTGAGGGGGGCCGAGGGCCAGCCCTGGGTGCAGCTTGAGGCTGGCTTCTCTGGGGAGGGAGGGCTGGGGCAGGGGGTCCGTCCATGAGGGAGCTCCGACCTGTGTCCTGGCTCTCGAGGACTTCCCCAAAGGCCCAGGCCAAGCCGTTCTCTCAATCACGCTCTCTTGTTCCTCCTCAGCAATACCTGTATGTAGCGGACCTAGCTCGCAAGGACAAACGGGTTCTTCGGAAGAAGTACCAGATTTACTTCTGGTGAGCGGTGTGGGTCCGGGCTGGTGGGGCAGGGAGCGGGGGCGAGGCTCTGCTCCTCTCCCAGTCCTGCTCACTCCTCATCTGTTCGTCCCTGCCCACAGGAACATTGCCACCATCGCCGTTTTCTACGCCCTCCCCGTGGTGCAGCTGGTGATCACCTACCAGACGGTAAGAGGGCCAGCGTTTGCCTCCCCCCCTTCTGGGCCTCCTGACTTCCGGCCATCCCCCAGAGGGGGGCCTCCTGACCGAGGCTTGTCTGGTCTCCTTTTGACACAAGATTCGGGGGGTGGGGAGAGGGACGGGGCTGGGCTGCCCTCTCAGCTGGCCTGGGCTCAGTCTCGGTCAGCAACCACCCCGGGTTTTCTTGCTGCAGGTGGTGAATGTCACAGGGAATCAGGACATCTGCTACTACAACTTCCTCTGCGCCCACCCCCTGGGCAACCTCAGGTAGGGGTCACTGGGATGCAGACGCCTGAGTGCCCAAGGGGGAGAGCGGGGGTGGGAACCCGGGAAGAGCTGGAGGGGAGGTGGGCCGGGGCAGCTCCTCTGTGTAATGCTCCTTGATTTCTGTCCCAGCGCTTTCAATAATATCCTCAGTAACCTGGGTTATATCCTGCTGGGGCTGCTTTTCCTCCTCATCATCCTGCAACGAGAAATCAATTATAACCGAGCCCTCATGCGAAATGACCTTTATGCCCTGGTAAGAACCCTGGGGACCCCACCCCTTCCCCTTAGTGAAAGAGAAAACCCTCCTTGTCACCAGCTTATGGGAGGCCTGATGCAGCCTCCCTGGATCAGGGCCCTTCCCTTCCTCCCCACCTCATTCACAGCTCCTCCCCTCCACCAGCCTCTCAGGTCACTGAAAGGCATCCTTCATTAGTCATTCATCTCCTAACTGCAGCTTTCCCTCATCCTCCTCAGCCCCTAGACTTCAAAGTCCCAATGCCCTCATTGTGGAACTGCATGGGTTTGAGTTCTGAAACCTCCATTAGGTTACAAGCTCCTGGATGCAGGGGCCCTTTAACTCCCCATTGCCAGCACAGAACCCTCCCCATGGGGTGGGCTATTACTAAATGGGTGTTGTTGTATCTCCAGCTTCCTGTTTGTGCTGCAACTCTGGTTTCTTTCTTTGGAATAGGAATGTGGAATCCCAAAGCACTTTGGGCTTTTCTACGCCATGGGTACAGCCTTGATGATGGAAGGACTGCTCAGTGCATGCTACCATGTTTGCCCCAACTACACGAATTTTCAGTTTGGTAAAGCTGCCTTCTCATTCCCAGAGAACTTGCCTATATATCTAGGTCTCTAATTCTGCCTTTAAAAAAAAAAAACAAAAAACAACAACCCGAAGTACCCATCCCTTAGGTAGGAGCCCTCAAGATTCAGCCTTTTAGGGGGACTCACAGAGAACAGCCCGCCAGATCTGGTTAGGGACTGTTCTCCCTTCTCATAGGATCTTAGGATTTAAAGCTTGGAGATCACCTAGTCTGGTGGTTCTCAAAGTATGGTCTAGAGAATCCTGGGGATCTCTGAAACCCTTTTAGAGGGTCTAAAAATTCAAAAATAGTTTTTATTTCCAATATGGTAAATGTCTATAAATATAACCCAAATAAACAAAAACGCTTTGGAGAGATCCTCAATAATTTTTAATTGGATAAAGACTGAAAACAAAAGTTTGAGAACCACTGACCTAGTCAAACCCCCTCATTTTGTAGATGAGGAAACTGAGGTCCACACAAGGTAGGTGGTAGAGCCAGGTGCTATTCTGAATTGTGCCCAAGAGGAGTTGGTTCTTGGAGGGATTGTGTAGAGCCTCGCCAATGGGCCCCCAACATAGCCCTCCCACCCAGTGATTGCTAAATGGGTGACTTTCTAGGGAGCAAGGAGACCTTAGCTTAAGGGTAGTGGGCTTGGAAATGCCCCAGCTTTTGGAGTTTCTAAGGCTCCTATTTGTACAGACACATCATTCATGTACATGATCGCCGGGCTCTGTATGCTGAAGCTGTATCAGAAGCGGCACCCCGACATCAACGCCAGTGCCTACAGCGCTTACGCCTGTCTTGCCGTTGTCATTTTCTTCTCTGTGCTGGGGGTGGTGAGTTTCCCCTTATTCCCACCTAAGCTGGCCTCCTTCCCCTCCTTGCCTCTGAGGGCCCCTGTCCCTATTTCTTCCCCAGCCCCGGAAGTGAGGAACCCTCCCAGGCCCCCTCTCTTGGGGCAACTCAGACATGATCGTTCCCCTCCTGGCTGGGCCTTGCCCTGTGCACGCAGGTATCCTGAATGAGGACCTTCCTACTGTCCTTTGTCATATACTCCTCTGTGTGTGTGTGTGTTTCTTCCTTCTCCTCCATCTCCCCCTTCTCTTTCTCCATTTCTCTCCTTTTCCTTCTTTATCTCTCTGTCTCACATACACATACACATTCTGTTCCTCATTTCCTCCCAACCTTCCCCAAATAGGTATTTGGCAAAGGAAACATGGCGTTCTGGATTGTCTTCTCAGTCATCCACATCATTGCTACGCTCCTACTTAGTACCCAGCTCTACTATATGGGCCGCTGGAAGTTGGGTAAGAAAGTTGCCCCGGGGTGAGAATTGTGGCGATGGTAAGACATTGTCCTTGAGGGTAGAGAGTGGGTCAGACCAGAGTGGATAAAGAAGAGTATATGAGACAAAAAGAGACAGACTGATCTCAGGCTAAAATAGAAATCTCAAAGCTTGTGTCTGCTCTTTTTCTGTTTTGTCCATATTATAATTTAAAAAATCCTTACAGATGCTCTTAAAAATTTTCCCCTTCTTTTGGATCTCAGAAACTTTTCAAGATATCTTGGGGCTTACTGGCTAGATTTCTCTAAGGACCAAGTCTTAAACCAGAACCACTCTGAATTCTCATTGCTTGACCACCTATGGGTCCTAGGCCAAGCCCCATTTCATTGTGGCTCCTGATTGATTCAGTTTGAATGTAAATAGCTGTTGTTTCTACTTTCTACTTTGACCAGAAACCCTCAGAAGACCTCTCCGTGTCTTCCCCTCCCAGATTTATTTAGTTAGACTTTTTTTTTTTTAAAAAAACTAGGTGAAAGAGAAAATTTTTTGTCTCAATTGCTGACTAGCCTTAAGCACGAAATGGGTGCGGCCTCAAGACCTGTTAAGACCTTAGCTTAAAAAGGCCAAGATCTCCTATTGCATCCAGAGCTACCTCCTGTTGTCCAGATCTATATCTATATTATCTGGAGGATAAAGTGAGGCAGGTGACCTTGCATAGCCCTCCCTCCCTTAAATCTAATTCATGTGCATGTCATGGCATCATCTTCCTGTTGTCATGGTCTTCTTAGAGAACAAAGGACAAATAACAACAAAAAACGACAATATAAAATATATTAATATTACACATAGAGTAGAGATTTCTTGTAAGGAAATTATATCAATGCAGATCAGCAACTATTTTTTGCAACTTGCAGACAGATTTAGAGAGTCACCTGCTCTGTATGTGCCAAAGACAGTTCTTGAAACCGAGTCCTCCTGACTCCAAGCTGGGCTCTCTAGTCACCATACTACACTGCCTCTCAAAGTACCTGTAAATTATAATGCAAATTGTTATTGTCCCTCCTGGCCCCCACTGCTCAGGAGTCACAGATGGTCTTACTATTGGCTGAGCCTGCTGGGACTCCTACCAGTGGACTTAGGTTATAGACTTTGAATATGAGGAGGGATACAGCTCTGCAGCTTCAAATTTCTTGCTTTCCACACAAATTTTGTCCTTTCTTGCAGATTCTGGGATCTTCCGCCGGATTCTTCATGTAGTTTACACAGACTGTATCCGGCAGTGCAGTGGGCCCCTCTACGTGGTATGTACTAAGGCTCTACTTTCCTTTTCTTTCCTCTGTCCTTATATATGCCCCTTTGGGGGCACTTGTTAGAAGTGGATAATTGGGGCCCTCTAGTTCCTGTTTCCCCTCTCTCTAGCCATGTGTTGTTGTTATTAATATTATTATTATAATAACCATAGCTAACAGGTATTCCAAAAGTCTTAGTACCATTTAAAATTTTAATAAAGATAAACTGCACAAGTACTTTTGAGTCAACCTGTATGATGCTTTAAAATTTGCTAGAGCTCTTATTTGATTATCTCATTATCTTATTTGATCCCTACATTCATTCAGATAATTGCTATCACTACCCCCATTTTACAGATGAGGAAACTAAAATTGAGAAAGAAATTAAATGATTAGTCACATAACTAGTGTTTGAGGCAGGATCCAAAATCAAGCAAACTCTTTACTAAAGTACCTAATCCCTATCTCTGTTTCATTGTCCCTGGATTTACTTCTCTCTAGGACCGAATGGTGCTACTGGTTATGGGCAACATCATCAACTGGTCACTGTGAGTCCACTTATGCAGCTTTCAGGGCTGGGGGGCAGGACTTAGCACAAGACCTTTCTTCTTCCTGTTCCCCTGGTTTCTTAGGGGAGTGATGGAAGGTCCTAATTCCATTCTGAGCACTGTGCTCCCTCCATCCTGGGTCCCAGGGAAGAAGGGTGTGGTGGGGACAGAGGTGTGGGGTTCCTTCCCCTCCTGTAAGTGGATAGAGACCAGACATTCTGAAATCCCTCTGGCTGCCTCCTGTTTTGAGGGAATCAGTCATGAGGGTTGAGCAGTGAATCAGTCCCACATTCTGAGGAGACAGCAGGTGTTTGGAGGCTTGGATGTGGATCCCTGCCCTCTCAGCCCTCTTTCCTTCCTGCAGTGCTGCCTATGGGCTCATCATGCGTCCCAATGACTTTGCTTCCTACCTGCTGGCCATTGGCATCTGCAACCTTCTTCTTTACTTTGCTTTCTATATCATCATGAAGGTAAGCCAGGGGTGAGAGGGATGAGGGAGTGAATTTCCTTCCTCTTAATTATTGTATATCTCTTCATACTTTACATAAAAATGGACCAGGATTGCTGGCCCTGGGCTGGTCCCACCTGGACTGGGGTGGGAGAGAGAAGGAGTAGTGGGTGCCCTTTGTATGCCAGTCCTTCCCAGTGGCTTAATTCCTCTGTATTCATAATTGCAACAGAGTAGATAGAGCTGAAAGCCAAGAAAAGATCCCTGACTATAAGGGCTTCTCATCTCATGGAACATGGTTTAATATTCATGGAATACTTAAGGTTAAGACAATCTATGCTAAGTGCCAGATAAGTGGTACAAATAGTTATTGGCGTAGGAGTCAGAGGAGGAAGAGATCAGTGAGTCTAGGACTGGGAGCTCAGCTTCGAAGCCTGAAGGCCTGGCTGTAGGCAGGAATCCGACTTACCTGGAGGAACTTCCATCGCACTAAATGCCTAGGAGTGGGAGGTGGTGAGGAGAGAGTTTGAGGATCTTAATTAAGCGCTGATGATGTTGAAGGATCCTCATCAGCTGTGCTCCCTATCGTTGGAGGACTCGTTGTTAACTAATGGGGAGATGGGGGCCAGTGATGGAAACGAGAAATGTGGCATGGAACACAAGGGAGAGCGAATGTGTGAAGGGCTTTCTGGAGGCGGTAAGATGTGGAACTGAGCTGTAAACGGACAGTGAAGGGCCAGGTTTTGCTACATGTGGAAAAACTGTTAAATGAAAGCTCAGAGGGAAGAGTACAAAAAACAGGGACTCTGGGAAAGGGGGTTAAAAAGGTTAGATCAGACTCCTGGGCGCTCAAGTGGAAACTGCTCTCACCTTTGTTCCCATTGCTTTTCTCTTCAGCTCCGGAGTGGAGAGAGGATCAAACTCATCCCTCTCCTCTGCATCATTTGTACCTCTGTGGTCTGGGGTTTTGCCCTTTTCTTCTTTTTCCAGGGACTCAGTACCTGGCAGGTGAGTGAATGAATGGCGAGCCAAGAGTTAGGAGTAGGGAGTAAGTAACAAAATGTGGGCTCTGGTGTTCACTCTTGTCTTTGAGCTTTATAACCTTGATCAAAACCTTCTACTTCTCAGTCTTTTCTCACCCATACCTATATTAGTGTGTCTATTGTTTTAGAATACATGTCCTTGTTTATAATAGTAAACAATAATAATTTGTACCAATTTTATGTTGTGAAATTCTTCATATATATTATCTCCTTTGATCCTTATTATTTTAATCTTACAGATGGGAAAACTGAGGCTGAGTGGTTAGGTAACTTGCTCAGGTCTGAGGAAAGATTTGAACATGGATTTTCCCGAGTCCAGGATTCTATAAAATAAAGGAATCGGACAAGCTAACCCCTAAGAACTCTTCTAGCTCTAGAAGTCTACAGTTCTGTAATTCTCAGTATCCCTGTGCATTTACTAATTGCCTAACACTGTCAAATTGGCTTTTGGCTGTTCCCTCTATGCAGTTTTCTATCTGCTATTCTCACACATTTCCCAAGACTCTTCCTTGTGCCGGGAATGCTTTCCACTTCACTGTTAATACTTAGAATCTCTGACTTCAAGTTTCAGTTCCTTTACTTCAAGGTCTTTACTGATTTGTCCCCATCTCCAATATATTTTGCATATATTTGCATGTACATATTGTTGAATTCCCAATTAGAATGTAAAATCCTTGGAGACATGGACCAGAAAATCTGTCTTTAGCACTTAGCATAATGCCCGTTGTATAGTAGATGCTTACTATATATTAAATTTGTTGAATGGGTGAATGAATGAATGTGGGGGATTAGATATGGTCCCTGTCCTCAGGGTAACTAGAGAAAATGGGTCTCCACTAGGAAAAGGCATCATAATGGAAGGCAGCGTATGTTAAGGGTGAACAGATGTCAGGGTTAGATCCTTAAGAACCAGGAGAGCTCAGAGGAGAGAAACATTTTTGGACTAGAAAAATATACTTTATAAAAGTAATGGAACGTGCTTATGTATAAAGATTTTGGGAAAAAAATGTATATTTAAAGAGGAAGAGAAATGTTACTTCAAGCCAAGGAGGTCAAGTGAGCATTTTTATTCTATCTTATATATTTATGTTCATTTTTCATCTCTCATCCTAGACTTCTTGAGGCAGGAGCCATGTTTAATTTATCTCTTTTTTTGTTTTATCTTATTTGGAATGGGAAAGAAACATTGAAAAAGGGTTCAATGTGACCCAAGCATTTATCAAGCTACAGAGTGTGCTGATTTCCTGTTCCCATCCCTTCCTGTCTTCTCCACCAGTTGTATCCTTATTCATCTCCCTTTATCTCTCAAATCTTCAACCTCTTGTCAACTGGTTCCTTCTTTGCTGCCTTCAAACATACCCAAGTCTATGCCATCCATTTAAAAAATCTTTCACTAGGTCCCTGCCATCCCCTCAAGCTATTTCCTTGCAAGTCTCTTCCCTTTCTGAGCCAGACTTCTTGAAAAATCCAGAAATATCCAGATTTTCTGCTGCCACTTCTTGTCCTCTCACTCCTGTCTCCTCTTGGCTTCTGAACTTAGTCAGCTGTAACCCTGAAATTCCCAGGATTATCTTCTGTGCTAAATCTGATGGTCTCTTCTCAGTGGGAATCCTTCTCGAGCTCTCAGCTGCACTTGACCCTGTTAACCTCCCCTCTCCTCCCTTATCTTTGGCTTTTCTCGACACTCCTGTCTCCGGATGTTCCTTTCACTAGCCTGATCACAGCTGGCTCCTTTAAGGTGAATTTCAGGCACTACCTTCTTTGTGGATCCTTTTCTGATTCTTCCTAAATGTCAGTGCTTTCCCTCCCAAGTTCACTTTTACATCCCCAATCAGCTGTTGGACAGTTCACAATTCTGGTTGTCCTTGACACATCTTAACACTTGACAATCTAAGACAATCTTAGAGACGCTTAAACTCAGTGTGCTTGGATTTGAACTCGTTATCTTTCTCCCTCCATCCTCCCCTTAGATTAGGTCCTCATCATCCCTCAGCCAGATTATTTCAACAGTTTCCTTATTGGTCGGCCATCTTTAGCCTGTCTCCAAGCTGTTGCCAAAGTAATTTTTCAAGCACCAATCTAACCATGTGACTCCTCTACTTGACCACTTTAAGTGACTTCCTTTTTATTACCTCTCATAAAATGTAAACTCTTCTTCTTTAAACTTAGCCTCACCCAGCCTTCCCATTGTCCAGTGCACCTTACTCCTGACCTTGTATTTCTGTTCCTTCCTCGGGGCGCTCTCCATCTTCCTTTCTGTTCCTTTGTCTTGATTCCCTCCATTCCTGAAATTCCCTCCCTCCTCCCTGCCTCAGAGAATCTCTCTGTTCCTTTAAGATACATTTCAGCACTTTCTACAGGAAGCTTTTTGTGATTCTTCCTCCTTTAAGATAAATTTCGGCACTTTCTTCATGAAGCTTTTTGTGATTCTTCCTAAGAGTCTCCCTCTCAAGCTGTCTGATATTTGTGACTTTTTGTCTGTGTGTTTCTCAATTTCGAGCTGAACATATTTTTATATGTGCATGTCTCTTTCATTAGAGTGATAGAGCCTGACCCTTGGGCAAAATACTTAACCCTGGTTGCCTTCAAAACAAACAAAATATCTAGTTACTGTGAAGAGGGATTGTTTCGTTCTTTGTACTTTATCTAGCACAGTGCCTGCCACATAATAGGAGTTTAGTAAATACCTATTTATTCATTGATTGATGGATAAAGGGCGTCATGGTATAATGAATCAGGAAGATCCAGATTCAAATCCTACCACAGATACTAGCTGGGCAAGTCCCTCTGGACTTGGATGACTTTGGATCTCAGTTTCCTCATCTGTAAGTAAAATAAGGGGGCCATATTCAAGGACCTCTAAAGGTTACTTTATCTCTGGGTCTTGCAGTGCTTCCCAGGCGACTCCTGCTCCAGGGTTCAGAACAAAACCAGCTGTGGATCTTATTGGTCAGCAGTGTTTACCTTAGCCAGGGAAACCATTGACCGAACCAAAAATAATTACTCAGGGCCCTAGTTAAATACACAGATGAAGATGGCAGAAGCCGGAGCATGCATTCTCTTGGGAACAAAACAGCCTGTATCCATATAAGTAACTGAAAATATAAACATAAAAGAATGTTGTGTGGGGTGGGAAGAAGAATCTATGATATTTGTAGAATCATAGGTTAGGGAAAATGAGGGAGAAGGAGGAGCCTGTGGTTCTGAGGTTTCCAGCCTGGGTAATTAGAAGAATGTTGACTGAAGTGGGAAGTAATCCCTGCCCGGGGAGTTGTGGGCAGGGGGCAGTAGGCAGTTCTCCCCATCTCCATCCTTCTTCCCCAGAAAACTCCTGCCGAGTCAAGAGAGCACAATCGGGACTGCATCCTGCTCAATTTCTTTGATGACCATGACATCTGGCACTTCCTCTCCTCCATTGCCATGTTTGGGTCCTTCTTGGTAATTGCTTACCCCTTTCTGAAGGGACGGGAAAGGGTCTTCGGGGTCAAGTTTGAGGACGGTGGGTTTGAGCTCCGTTGCTGCCGCTCAGCAGTCTGGGTCTGCCCCTTGATGGCTGTTCCCGGTTCCTGCGAGGCTGCAGTGGGACCAGGGGAGCAGGGCCCAGGCCTGGGCCGGAGCTCTGGCCCAGCCTCCCCCTCTCTTTCCCCAGGTGCTGCTGACCCTGGATGACGACTTAGATACCGTACAGCGGGACAAGATCTACGTCTTCTAGTGGGCTGCTGCACCCCCTCCCTGTGGGCCCTCCAAGGAGCCCGGCTGGGCCAGGGGCTGGCTGCCTGGGACCTGCTGCCCAGTGCCTTGGGGCGACGGCATCCTTTTGGGCCTGGTTTCCTGGGAAGGCTTTGGGACATTTATGGGGGACAGCCATGTTCTCCTTGTAACTGTACCTGGAGAAAAGGGGACTGGGCCATCGAGGCCCATTTGAACTTTGGCCAAACTTGCTGCTTCCTCTTCAGTGTTTGGGCCCCTCTAAGAGCCTGTCTATGGGGGGAAGGGAAGGCACGGTTTCTCCCTTTCTCCTGTGGGGAGCCCTGTTTGGGAACCCCAAATCCTCCTTTCTGCTGCAGTTCTGGGTGAGGGCCAGAGCTTGATTTTTCCGTCCAGCTCCAGCTTTTTTAATGTGTGTGTGTGTGTGTGTGTGAGAACCAGAGTCAGGTCCTCCAAGCTGCTGTCCTGAGCTGGGCTCTGTTTGAAGGGGGTGGAGGGAAGAACTGAGAGGATGGCGTCAAACCAGAAAGGGGCGTGGGCCTGAAGAGCAATTTCCCTACGACCGGCTCCGCGGGGGACCGTTGCTGATGTGGGTCGGGATTTTCTGGGGGGGTGGTTTTTAAATAAGAAGAAAGCTTAGATGACGGGCTCCCTTTGCGTAGCCTGTGCCGCCTGGAACTGAGCATGGGGCATCTCTCAGGCTGACTCTTCCCTCGCTCTCCATCCCTGGTACCCTTGTGCCTGCCCACCCCCCGGGGGGCTCCCTCAGTGCCATTGCCGGCCCCCAAGAGCAGGGGTCGGACAGGAGGGTTACAAAGAACAGGAGCCATTCCAGCCTCCTGCAGTGCCTATGTCCTCGGGCAGTCGGGGCAAGGGCCGGCTTGCTCTTGGCCCCCAAGGCAGCATCAGGGCCTGCCTTCCAGGCTTTTTGGGGGGATGAGACACACACACACCTTGGCGTTTACAGTGAGTCTAGCTCACACTCCGGCCGGGGCCAGGTCCTCCTGCTGGCCCTGACTGTCTCCCACCTGCCCTCCCTCCCCGATCCAGGTGCCATTGTGGGAGAAGAGAGACGGAGAAAGGGGCTAGGCCTCATGACGTAGGATTCCCAACTTTGTTCTTACAGTTTTCCCAGGGAAGTGATTGGAGGTCTTGCTTTTTTTTTTTTTTTTTTTTTAAAGAACTATTTTATGTCTATTTTCCACATCACGATGGAATTTCTGTTTTCTATGAATGACTGACTGCATTCAATTAAAGGAATGACCAGATGCACTTCCTGGCTTCTTTTGCTTGCCCGCCTAGGACTGGATCTAGTGGAAAGTTGGGTCTAAGCTAGAGGGCCAGGCCTGGAGTCAGGAACAACTGAGCCCAAAATCTGGCCTCTGACAGTTAACAACTGTCACTTCACTCTGCCTCAGTTTCCCCATCTGTAAAATGAGCTGGAGAAGGAAATGGCAAAGCACTCCGTATCTTTGCCAAGAAAAGTCTAAATGTGCTCACAAAGAGTCAGGATGGAACAGCAGACAACAAATATCCTCAACCATTCTAGGCTGGTGTTGATTGTAGGGGAATAGTTTTTTAAGTTCTCTCATTTCTTGTTTTTCTTCTCAGCTTCTTCCTTAGCCCCCAAATTCACCTACTCTCAGTAATGATGGAATACTTCAGAGGTCCTTAGTCCAGGGCTTTTTTAATTCTTCAATTTTTTTTTTGTTTGTTTTCCTCCTCAGCCCCCAAGCTTACCCACCCCCCAGTAATGCATGTTGGGAGTACCTCAGAGGTCCAGAGACTTTCTTTTAAACTTTCTCCTCTCTTGACCCCTTTTTTGCTGAAGAAATTTCACATGGCCCTGGTTATATAGATATATAAATATACAAATCAAACATTTATTGATAATAAATCAATTTTGCAACCCCCACATTCAGTTACAAGGTCCCATTTAGAGTCATGAGCCCCAGGTTTTAGTATCTGACTTCTAAACCTTACCCACCCACCCATGCATTCCTCCTGCAGTACCAGGGACAGTCTCTACCTGCTGAGGCAGCTGCTCATTCAACTCTGGGACGCCTCATTTATAAGGAGTTTTTCTTTGGTGATTCAGAATCTGCTCATCTAAACTTTGGGCAGTTTTTCCCTGTGGAATTAGCTAGAATCCGTCCATCTGCAAACTTCTGCCCAGATCACAAGTGAGTCCTTATCCAGCATCCGATCTTGAAGGTCCCACAATTTTATTGGTGTGGTGACTACTCTTCCCAACCAATCCTCTTATGGTATGATCTTAAGTCTCTCACCATGCTGGCTGGCCTCCCTGGGATGCCCTCCAATCTGTGCTTCCGAGGGATGTTTTAAAAGTCTCCTCCCTGGCAGAGATTCCCCCAAACAGTGGCCCTCCCCCTAATGCTCCCCTTAAGTCAGTTTGTTGGATAAGCTGGTTTCTGGCTAGTAGATCGCTTTACAGACATCAGGCCCGGAAGCCCCTGACCAAAGAGTGCTCCTGTTTCAGTAGGACTTGCCTCCCAGGATGCAGGGAAAAGGAGCCCTCGTTAGGAGGGGGACATGTTTTCAAGACCAGGGTTCGATAGCTGTCTTCATAAATGGGAAAGGTTAAGGGAGACTATGAGGTGCAGAGACAGTAGAGAATCCAGGTGGAGATCCAGTAGATAGAGGGCTGGACTTCAGCTCAGGAAAACCTGAATTTGAATCCTGCCTCAGATACACTTTAGTTGACTATGAGCAAGTTGCTCAAGCTTTTAGAACTCACTTTTCCCCATCTGTAAAAATGAGGATGCATGGACCCAATAGTCCCCCAAAGTCCTCCTAGTGCTAAATCTAATCCAATAACTGGCATGGTCAGCTCCAGGAGAAGCTCATGTGATTAGATGCAAACCATCTTTATAAGCCCCAGTTATCACGGGGGTCAATCACATTTATTAAGTACCTACTCTGGGTCTGGTAGCCTTAGACTTAGGTCTGTCGGGGCCACTTCACTGTCCCTCAGACTGTTGGAGGGCCGGACTATAGTAAAAACAAAAATTTTGTTTTGTGGGCCTTTAAATAAAGAAGCTTCATAGTACTGAGTGAGGGGGATAATCGTCCTCAGCTGCTGCATCTGGC
Source organism: Sarcophilus harrisii (assembly GCF_902635505.1). Taxonomy (NCBI): domain Eukaryota; kingdom Metazoa; phylum Chordata; class Mammalia; order Dasyuromorphia; family Dasyuridae; genus Sarcophilus; species Sarcophilus harrisii. Next base: position 495,023,733 of record NC_045428.1, read on the forward strand.
CGTAGTTTGAGGACCCCTGGAAGTGTTAAGAATGCTTGGGGAAAAGTGAAAGCTTTTGCTCCCTGGGGGTCCCTCCTAATATACCTTGAGATTTACCAGCTAGATATCTTTCTTAATTAAGGACCATGCTTTAAACCAAAAACCACTCTGATTTTTTTAAAAAGTTTTTTTTTCAAAATACATGCAAAGATAGTTTTCAATACCCTTACAAAACCTTATGTTGCAATTTTTACTCTCTTCCCTCATCTCCCTCCCCTAGCCAAGTAATTTATGTTAAACATGTGCAATTCTTCTATACATATTTCCACAATTATCATGCTGCACAAGAAAAATCAGATCAAAAAGGAAAAAATGAGAAAGAAAAAAAGCAAACAAAAAAGTGGAAATACTATGTTGAGATCCATATTCAGTCCCCATAGTCCTCCTGGATGCAGTTGGCTCTCTTCTTTTGTCTTTTGAATTAACCTAAATCACCTTGTTATTGAAACGAGCCCGGTCCATCAGAATTGATCATCACATAATCTTGCTGTTGCCACATATAATGATCTCCCGATTCTCTCATTTCACTCAGCATCAGTTCCTATAAGTCTCTCCAGGCCTCTCTAAAATCATCCTGCTCATCATTTCTTACAGAACAGTAATATTCCATAACATTCATGTACTATAACTTATTCAGCCATTCTCCAACTGATGGGCATCCACTCAGTTTCCAGTTCCTTGCCACTACAAAAAGGGCCGTTATATACATTTTTGCATGTGGGTCCCTTTCTCTTTTTTATGTCTCTTGGGATACAGACCCAGTACCACTCTGATTGGCCACCAATTAGCCCCAGGCCAAGCCTCATTTGATCATTGTTTGGATCCTGAATGACTCAGATTGAAGGTCATTAGCAGTCATGTCTGCTTTGGCCAGAAACCCTCAGTCTTTCCCTTCCAGAGTTAATTATTTAGATTTTATTCTTTTGGACTAGGTGAGAGAGGAGATTCTTTGCCTCCATTGCTCCCTAACCTAAACCACTGAGTGGGTGCAGCCTCAAACAGTCCTGTTGAAGACCTTAACTTAAAAAGGCCAGGGTCTCCCCCTGCATCCAGGGCCATCTCCCATCTTCTGTATCTGAAAGAGATCAGGTCTCTCTGGCCACTGGACCCAGAAGGTTCTAGAGGGGAAAGTGAGGCAGGTGACCTTGCCCAGCCCTCCCTCACCTAAATCCGATTCAGTTGCTCGTCGTGGCATCACTTCCCTGACGTCCAGGTCCTCTTGGAGAACAAAGGATTTACCAGAACAACTACTCTAAAAGAAGGAAATTGGACTCCATCCCTGAGAGCTGTGACCCTGAGACAGGGATGACAAAGGGAAGGGGTTGGGGGACAAATAACTTCCCAGATGCCCTCCCCGCATCTCTTCATCCCCCTCCCGGTCCTGCCCTAGCATGAAGTCCCAGTGACTGGCTGCGGTCACTCTTAATGTGCTCGCCACTTCAGCTTGGCAGGCACAGCTGCTTCCCATGCTTTGGCATTGAATTGGGCAGAGGACTCCCCGGGGGGGAAAAAGAGCTCCTGGAAGGAGATTGCCAAGGTCCAGAGAGCCCTTGGATGCCATTATCCCAGGCAGTCTAAATTCACTTCCCTATGGTTCCATGGCCTGGGTCCAATGAAAGGTTATTGGAGAGAGTTTAGTGCCAGGGAAGAAGCAAAGAGGGCCCTGTGGGGGACTGTGGAGTTCCCTGGATGAAACAGAATACGACCCTACCAGAAAGTTTCACCCCATACCAGAGCCATACCCATCCACCCCCCAAGTGCTCTAGAGACAAGGACCAAGAGGAGTCAGAAAACGATGGTGGATCTTCCTATAGAATGGTTCCCCTTATGGCTGATGAGGAAGTAGGGATATAAGTATGGGAGAGTGATAGGTGCAACTTCATGATTTCCCTTCGAGGATGGGATTCTCAGGGGAGGACTTCAGATGGCCCGGGACAAGGCAGCAGGGCAAGTGTCCCGGGGGAGCAGAGGACTGGTCCAATAACTGTCGACCCCCTAAATTCCAGCCCCCCATCTTTTTCCCCCCTGTATGAAGGGCATATCCCCATAAAGACTCCCAAAGGAGAATGGAGATGGCCCTGATACTATCCTAACTCCTAACCTGCACTCCACCTGGCTCCTTGCCGGCTCCCCACAGCCCACTTCCCAAAACAGAGATGAAATAGCCGAGGGACAGTTCCGGAGGTTTTCTGGCCATTGCTCAGTTCCAGGAGAAGTTAGACCTTTAACCCCCAATCTCTGCTCCCCCTCAGATTCTCTTCTCCCTCCCCCTGCCAATACCAAGGGGACAGCAGAGAGAGTAGACAAAACGGGGGGAGGGAGCCCCAGCATCCCGAGAGGGGGAAGCCTGCAGAGTCCTGTCTATAAAAGGCTTTTCCCGGCTCTCTGTCATCAGTCCCGGCTCCGCCCCTTCCCGGCTCCATCTCCCAAGCACGCAGGGAATGTCTCAGGCAGCCCCCGGCAGATTGCTCGGTCTTGGTGCCTTTCCCCAAATATGGAGCCTGTACGGAGAGTCACCGGGGGTGTGGGGAAGGGGCTGGTTTTCTCCCAGCAGGGCGGGCTGTCTGGGGGGGAGGCGGCGGGGAGGGGATTGACATCATTGGGCCACCACCAACCTTTTAAAGCCCCCAGCCCGGCCAGCGCCCTGTCCTGTCCGTCGGTGTCCCGGGCCCGAAAGCATCTCCTCCGGAGCTCTGAGAAGTCCCGGTAAGGCTCCCGTCCTTGGGATGGAGGGAGCTGGGCGGGGGCGTCCGGAGGGTGGATGCTGCGGACTTAGCGGTTGTGCGGGTCCCCGAGGTGATTCCCTCCCTCCCTCCGCGCTGGGGAAGGACCACACCCCTCACTTAGTCTGGACAGGGATGTTTCCTGCCTCCTTCCCTCCTGATGGCAATGATGGAGGGGGAGAGCCGGGAGGGACCCCCACGGCCCGTAGGCGCGCGCCCCTCCCGAGGCTGACGGGGCTCTGCGCCGGTCCCCTGGAACCCGGGCTCTCGAGCTGGGGAGAACTTGGCAAGCTGAGTTACGGAGTGGTGGGGGCGGAGGGTGCCGGCCGCCGGCCGGGGAGAGAGCGAGAGGGTGAATGAATGGGCGCTTTCCTGGGGGCTGCCTGTGGGAGTCCCCGCGTGGGGAGCCCCGGGAATGGAATAAGCGGGGCTGAAGGGGCGGCCGAATTCCCTGGGGGCGGGCCGGTGGCCAGGTGCGGGTTCCGAGCGGGGCGGGCCGGGCTCCCCAGGACCGCGCTTGGACAGCTCCCTCCCCGAGCAGGGAGCCGGGCTCTGGGTGGTACAGCGGTTAAGAGTGCGGGCTCTGGAGTCAGAAAGACTGTCTTTGTGAGCTCAGACATTTACTGGCAAGCCACTTGATTGTGCCTCAGTTTCTCCATCTGTAAAATGGACCGGAGAAGGAAATGGCAAACTGCTCTGTATCTTTGCTAAGCAGACCCCCACCTGGGGACCACAGTCAGACCCAGGGCAGTGGCTGAAGCACCACTTCGGGCGGCTACCGCCCCTGAGGCAGGGGTGGGGTGGGGTGTATGTAGATGGCTGGGGGTGGGACTCTCCTGGAAGGGGGTGGTCTGGTCTGGGTAGGGTGGGGCCTAGAGCAGCTTCCCAAAGCTTCTCCCTCTGCTGGTAACTATGGAAAAGGCGTCGGCCGCGCGGAGCCGGAAAATTCCGCCCCGGGTGGTCCAGCAGCCCCTTTGGTCCCTTGGACCCAGATGTGCTTGCTTATTTCCCTGGACCCTCTACTCAGGTGTGCTCAGATGAGCCGCTCTCTTCTGGAAGGGCTCATGGCGCTGGACTGAAGACTATTTAGTGCCCAGACGGTACTAGAGTGATCCAGGAGCTCCCGAGGTTTCAAGGAGAAATCCTCTCCCCCTCCAACCTCCATTTGGGTCAATCTGGTCCCTTCTCAATTCCTTACATTAACATAAAGGAACAATATAAAGGAATATCAAAGGAAAACAACAACATATCAATAAAGGAAAAAATAATTCCTTTGGTTAAGAATGGGGGAAGCAAACAGAAACTTAAAGTCTCCTGCTCCTTGGCTACTGATTCCCCCCAGGTTTTACTTAGTCTTATTCAAAAGTTCAGGTTTAAGATTAGTAGTAGACCTAGAATAGTCAGATATACAAACGCAGCTCGGGAAGAACAGACTTTAGGAGATTTCTTGGGCATCTACATCTGTAATCCCTGGGGAGAAGGAAGAAACTGAGGAAGGGGAGATGGTTGAAACCCTTCCTCTAACCCTTGCTTTCTCTTTGTCCCTTGTCCCCTCAGTCACTTTGTTGGTTTATAGCTCTACAGGTGTGCATTTGTCAGAGTTGTCCATCACAGTGCACAGGCTTTCTCTTAGGTCTTGCTTATTAGACACCAATCTTCTATAAGGGCTATCTCTTCTTTTGTATCTTCTTCCTTAGTGACTGGTACACCTTTGCATACAGTATGACAATCAATATGTACTGAATGGTAGTAGGGGCTTTGTGGGGAAAGAGAAGGCTGCACAATATAGGGGAAAGCATATGCTTTAGTTTGGGAATGCAAAAAGTCATCATAGGTGGGAAGGAGAAAAAGTTGGGAAGGACCAAGGTTCTATGAACTCCCCATATTCCAACTGAATGAATACCCTCAGCTTGGTGATAGATTTTCAACTAAGTATCAGTTTCAAAATTAATGGGGAAAAAAGGATTTAGATCTGGAAGGCAGGCTTAAATTCTGTAGCACTGATATCTAGCTTTTGACTCTAGCTCTATCTTACCTCTTAATTTCTGGTTGATGGGGGTTCTAAGTGCTGATGAAATATCTTTGTATTGGTAAAGGTGAATATTGTCCGAGTTTTCACAGAATCATTGCATTTTAGAGCTATTTGTGCCTTTAGAGCTAGATCAACTGGGCCACTTCTCTGCTGTACGGAAGGAGAAGCAGAGGCTCAGAGAAAAGTGCATGGAAAAGGCCAGAGCATAATTCAAGATTTGGGGATCATGGGCAACTAGGGGGTGCAGTGGTTAGAGTGCTGACCGACCCTGGAGTCAGGAGGATCTAAATTCAAATCCAGCCTCAGATATTTCCTAGGGATTTGGGCAAGTCACTTAACCCTTTTTGCCCCAGTTTCCTCATCTGTAAAATGAGCTGGAGAAGGAAATAGCAAATCAGTGCAGTATCTTTGCCAAGAGATCCCCAAATGGGGCCGCACACCACTGAAACAACTGAACATCAACACCAACTTATGACTTGTGTGATTTGAAGCAAGCCACTCTGCGTATCTGTTTCATTAATAAAATGAAGTTCCTACGATCTTATAATTAAAATCAAAATCTTCTGATTCAGTCTAAGGTCTCCCTCATTTTACTCTTTTGTCTCATTTGGTGGTATTGACCAGGCAGCTGGAAACCAGTTTGTGGCCGGACTGAGAGAAAGGGAATTTCCTTCTATTCAGGGGCTCTACACTTACAACATTTTGTTGATCCTTTCCCCTGTCCAATGTGGACACCTAAGCTGAGTTGGTGACAAGACAGGGTTCTGGGAATATCGGGCAGAACGACTTTGCCTATATGCTTCATACAATTATTGCTTCTTCCCTTTATCCCACCCACCTTCATTCATCATTCAGCAGCATGATGAGTTAGGTTTGATTTCAAAGATGGCATTTTTATAACTGGAAGGAATCTTAAGAGATCATCTAAGGTAGTCCTTTCATTTTACATAAAATTGAGGCTTAGAAAAGTGACATAAATTAAATAAGGAAACATACCTAGTAAATTACAGAAATAGAATTCAAATCCAAACTCCCAATCTAACACTCCTTCTAGTACCAACATCCCTTTCAGATAGGAAGACACTTGAGCACATGGTCACACCTATGATAGCTATGGGTCATCATAGCCTCATTCATTCAGCAAAAAGTTTTTTTATTGTCCCTGTGCCTTTTAGACTATTCAGGTTCAGTTCCTTGCCTTGTCCTTCCCACCCAACCATATCAACGTTTCTGCCTGCCAGTAATGGGATCTCTTTCACCCTGGGTCCAAAGCTATTTCCCATTTCTGGTGCAATCCTCAGCTCCAGAAGCTGGAGGAAATGGGAGGATGGGGACAGGGGTTCCCATGATGTGGGCAGATTATTCACAGTTCTCTTGTAGCCCCTAGAAGGGATCGGATTTCTAAACTGCTGTGGCTATATAACTGAGTGCCCAGAGGAGTGAGGTGGGACACTGAGAAGGGAGTCCAGGGTCAACTTCCAGTTCAAGCTGGTCACTCTCCCCAAGAATTAGCTTCTAACCCGGGTGGGACAGGGATTGAGCCCCTGCTAACTAGTCTAGAGGGAAGGGTTAGGAAGGGGGTCTGGGGGAAGGTCTGGTGAATTTTGAGAGAATCACAGGATGGAACATCTTAGTCCAGAGGATGGAGTTGGTCAGATGAGATAAAAGGTAGGAGTACCAGATGGGTCAGCTTGGCTCTAGAGGCTAGAATACTTTAGTAGAAATTGGTCAGATGAGATAAAAGATAGCAAGAACCAAATAGTTTAACTTGGCTCTGGGCAATATAATCATTTGTTTCCTGTGACCATTGACTTCAAGGTTTCCTTACTTCCTAGGAACACTTTCTCAGTGATTATATCTTGATTATATCTCCAAATGTTACCTCCCCTGCTTGGGTTAATGATAACCCAAGGAATCTTGCCCCAGACGTCCTTGGTTTCAGGGTTAGGGTGCCCTAGGACCAGTGGTAAGGTTTGATGGAGTCTGTTCCAGACAGGGAGAGATATCAAAACGATGGTCATAGGTTAGAGGATCAAGTTGATGCCTTGTGGAGATTGGGGCAGTGCTTGATTATCCAATAAATAGAGTAAATATACCTAGAAGCCCATAAGGTCAGTAGAGGTCATAGCTAGGATTGCTTTCCTGCCTGCTACTTCCCTACCTACCTTAAAAAAAAAAATAACAAACAAACAAATAAATCCTTTTTATAGCCTGAGGTCTCTGGGACTAGAGTGTGGGAAATGCAGATTCTTTTTCAATTCTAGATCTCTTAGCAATATTTCAAAAACCCAGCCCTGGAAGGGGAAGGGAATGAGGAAACAATGTATCTTGGAGGGATGAGTGCCACATTTGAGGATCTGGATTTGAATCCTATCTTTATTATTGATTCCCTGTGATTTGCATAGGGCAAATCCATTTCTTCCTCTTTGGGTCTGTTTCCAGTCTAAAAAGTAGTTACAATGGGAATTTCTAAGGTCCTTTGTAGCTCAGAAGCTATAACTTCCAGAGTTCCTTGCCATCTAAGATTCTTCTGTCAGTTTTTGGGGAAACCAAGAAGATTGCTCATCCTGACTCTATGCACTAGTTGGAAGGGTTGGAAAAATACAAAAGGTCTTAAAATGCTACTGCCGGGGGACTGGGTGAGTCGCTCACTAAAGCCGGGAGTGGAGTAGATACCCACTTATCTTTCATCTCTGTTCTTGTCCCCAGCTCTCACCCAGCATGGCAAACAAAGGCCCCTCCTACGGCATGAGCCGGGAAGTGCAGTCCAAGATCGAGAAGAAGTATGATGACGAGCTAGAGGAGCGGTTGGTGGAATGGATTATTGTGCAGTGTGGGTCTGAGGTGGGCCGTCCTGACCGAGGGCGACTGGGCTTCCAAGTCTGGCTGAAGAACGGTGTGGTGAGTATTGCCCTAAGCCTGGGAGCCAAGCAGCTTTCTGGGCACTGGGTCTGGGAGTGTGGAGCCTGGGCCCAGCTATCAGCGCTGAACTATGTCCTGTGCTGGGCAGATCCTGAGCAAGCTGGTGAACAGCCTGCACCCTGAGGGTTCCAAGCCAGTGAAGGTCCCTGAGAATCCACCCACCATGGTCTTCAAGCAGATGGAACAGGTGGCTCAGTTCCTGAAGGCAGCTGAGGATTATGGGGTCACCAAGACTGACATGTTCCAGACTGTTGACCTCTTTGAAGGTATGGAGAAGAGAGACTGATTGTGTAGGCAGAGATAGAAAGCTGGCACCACGGGATGGAGAGAGGAATGGAAAATGGCTAAGTAGATGGGAAGGCTGCAAGTCGGAAGAAAGGAAAATGAAGGTCTTTCAATTAATGAAATACCAAGCAGGGACAAAAAAGTTGGGCAGAATCAAGGAAAGATTTCCTTAGGAGCTTATCCTTGTCCCCACTTTGGTCATCTGCATTAGGGACTGATAAATGACCTCTTTCCTATTCCCTCCCTCAGGTAAAGACTTGGCAGCTGTTCAGAGAACTCTGATGGCACTGGGAAGCCTGGCAGTGACCAAGAATGATGGCCACTACCGTGGAGATCCCAACTGGTTCATGAAGTATGTAATTTCTGGGATTTCCTCAGGTAGCTCAGTACTACAGACTATGGTGAAGGGGAGTGGGATATATTGATTAGTTGAAGTCATCCACCTTTATTGACTATAGGGCAGCTCATTGTCTAAGGGTAGAGAAAAAAAGCAAAAAGAGAAGGCAAGGAAATGGGAAAGAGAACAGGAGGAGATTGATGGATAGAAGACAAAGTGTGGGAAGTATGGAAAGACCATATATATCCAGGTCCTTTAATCTTGCTCTTCTATCCCCAGGAAAGCCCAGGAGCACAAGAGGGAATTCACAGATAGCCAGCTCCAGGAAGGCAAGCACGTCATCGGCCTACAGATGGGCAGTAACAGGGGAGCCTCCCAGGCTGGCATGACAGGCTATGGGCGGCCCCGGCAGATCATCAGTTAGAGGGCTAGGACGCCGGCCCCTTCCTCGACTCCTCAGCTGCAGCAAGCCTAGCTCGCCGGCCTCGCCCCACCCCCTGTGCAGTCCCAGCCTTGGCCAAGCTTGGAGGCCCCCTGCCTCCTCAGGGCGGCTCTCTCTATCCTAAAGCACCCTTCCCTGGCCCAACCAAAATCCTCTTCCCAATCTCCACAACCATCTTCTACCCCTTCTCCTGAGAGGGAGGCTAGGTTGAGGACTAGCCATGTCCTCTTTGAAAAAGACAACAGCCCAGAGAAGGAATTTCCAGTCCATGCTCTCCCCGCACCCCACCCCACCTTCCATTTTGTACATTGGTATTTTAGGAGTTAAAATTTAGAGGAAAAAATACTATGTCAATCTTTTCTCACACCCGGCTAGCCTAGCAATCTTGATTTGTGGCAAGCCCTTAGGTAGTGCTGGGGATGGGAGGGAAGGGACTAGGCCTACTATGTGCCCTGCCAGCTGAGAGTTCAAACAGTCCTGGACTGGGTGGAGAATGAGGAGTTGCCCCGTGCTTGCTTTTGGTTAAAAAAATGAAAGGAGAATCGGGGTGCAGACGCTGGAGCTGCGATTTAAATGAATTAGGGAGTATATTGACCAGCTCAGAGTCTAAGGTTGGCTAGGTAGGTTTTTATTTTGGAAAAGCTGTGCAGAAAAAAAAAAAAAAATCAACAAAATTTTGCTGTGAAAAGAGAAAAATAAATTTAAGCCCTTAAAAAAATACTTCAAACCAACAAACCAGCTCTGAATGGGGGAGCCAGCCCAGGTTGGGGAGGAACAGAAAACCTGAGAGGTATGCCATTATCTCCTAGGGGCCCAGCCTCTGCTTCCCTGGGCACTTCCCAGGGGACAAGGCCTCTCTCCATACCCTGGGCTGTTTTCCCACAACGTCCCTGCGCACTTGCCTACTTGCCTCCCCAGCATGGCCTGTGAAACCTCCCTTTCAGGCCCCATCTGGGGCCCAGGACTACTTCTCAAGGAGGACTGCGCAGACCAAGTGGCAAGTGGTTGCTCTTTGGGATCCTGGGGGAGGAGGGTAAAGGCAGCTCATTCAAGGCAGGGCCAGTTCCCTGGGCCATAATGACCTGGACCAAGGTTAAGCCTCCCCTGGGGAGGCCTAAAGTACAAATTTCAGGAGGAAAGATGGAGGAGTGGCAGTTTGAATAGCAATTGTGGGGAGGGGTATTTGAGTCTTCCCCTGCTTCTGGCTCTTTAAAAAAAATGTATGGGGGAGGGACATCACCTAAAGGAAAGTCCTTGATACCCCCAGCATGCATTTCTGCACCTTCTCCACCCCACCTCTCTCCCCAAAACAAGTTCTCAGGTGTCTTTCACTCGTTTCTTTTGAAATTCTGCTTCAGTGGTGGCAGGTCCCTTTCGTGCCCAAGCTGTCACAGTCAGGACTCTCCCTTTCCACACCCCCAGCACAGAGGGCCTGCTTATTTTCTGGCTACAAACTGATCTTCCAAGCTGTGATGTTGTGTGTCCTCCATTCCCACCTGACCTTGGGGCACCCCTTTTCTGGGCTGTGCATCTTGGAGGCCCCCTGGGCCTCAGAGTAAGGGACCTGTGCCCTACCTGAGCTGGGTGGAGTGAGGGAAGAGGACAGACAGGGTCTTGTAGCCCTCCAGGACCTTAGAAGCAGAGGAGGTGTGATTTGGCTGTAGGTCTCCTAGCTCAGCCTGGAAACCTCCAGAAAGGGTGAAGGCAGCTCCTCTGGGCTTCTGTTTCCCGCCCCTCCCCAGCAAAAATCGGGGTTCGGGGACTGTGCAAATTCTGTCCTGAGTCTGCTGTGCCGTTGGGTCAGCACACCTGTTGTTCCTGCTCCCTGTGAAGCAGGTCGGGTTGGAGGTTCTGATGGGCGAGTTCTGGGAATCTGTCCCTGCCCTGGACCAGGTCCCAGTTGCTCTGATCCAACAGATCAGGGGCCTGAAGGCCAGAAGAGGGAGGGTAGTCTTCCGTCTCGGTATCAGCCTCACCCGTGTCCTTGCCGTGGTACAGAGGCACCGATTCCAGCTCTGTCCCCTCTTCCAAGGCCTTCCGGCCTCTCTGGAGCCACCAGCAATGGCCTCCTGTGCAGGCTAGGTCAAAGGTCACATCCCTCTGGCTCAGATACACCTCTAGCAGGTAGTAGAAGGTCCAGAACACGGCAAAGCAGCCCAGCAGCAACAGGGTCTGGGGAACCCAAACAACCCGTGGTCAGGGGCTGGTGTCCCTTCTGGACTCCAGGCTGGAGGAGCTTGTTGGGGCAGGGACCCTAACCAGAAATGCTTCCAGGACCCCAAGCTTCAGTTTCTCCACCCCCTAAACCTCCCTGAATCTGGGCACCAGCCCACCCTAAACCGTTCCTGTGGACACTCGGAGACCTGGCTGAGCCTGGGTACCTTGAGAGTGTTGGGGCTCATGGTGTAGCCCTCGTCCTCGGGGATGTCTAGTCCAGGGGGGCAGGGCAGAGAGAAACCGTCGTGCAGATACTTCCCACTCATGGCATCCTCCAGCTGCCTATGGGGGAGAGGAGCCAAGAATGTTCAGCTGAAAATGATAGGCCAAGACCTCCCCCACCCACAGCCCCACTTGTCCTATGGCTGGGGGAAGCGGGAGGGAAGGACAAGCCTCAAGTGGGCCCACGGCTCTAACCTCCGTGCCTGCTCCCAGTTACTGAGCTCCCACATTTCTGAAGGCTGGACCCTGGGCAGCCTAACTGAGCCCTCAGGCCCTCAGCGGGCCACAAATAAGCAGTCACCAAGTGTTCATGAAGTACCCGACACTGTGTGAGGTGCTGGGCACATGGAGACCAAAGCTAGCCCTACCTTTGCCTCTCTCTGATGTCGGCCGGACTCCACACTGAGCCGTAGAGCATCAGCTGCCACTGCTGAAGGGCCCCAGCTTGGAGGGGCTCATCCCCTAGGGAAGGAGGAGAGGTCAGAGGAGCCCGAGTCACATCTGGTCTGGTCCTGTCAAAGGACATGGAGCGACCCTGGCAGACTTCTAGAGCCCCGGGGCAGTTCTGAAGCATCAGAACACTGGGCTGTACAAGTTACCAGGTGACTCTGAGTTAGTTACTTTGTAACTTTGCCCTATCATTTTCCAATATAATGGGAATAACAAATCCATCCTCTGCCAGCCTACTAAGGATAGCAGAAAGATGAATAAATAGGAAAAATTCCTGAAAAATGCTCTCAGCCAGAAACAGACATGTTCTCAACAGAAATAGCTCACTTCTCCTGAGATATTAGGAGGTACAGAATGGATTGAAACTGAGCCAGTTCAACATCCACTGAAAGACACCCCTCATGTTTCCTACCTCTGCCCCTTGGCCATTCTGTTTTCTTGAAGTGGAAATAGGACCACTCCATCAGGGAATTTTAAGATACTGGAAGACTTCTCCCATAGTGCCAGGCATGGCTCCGGGGAAAAAAGGAGGCTTACCTACATCCCTGATGACAAGTTTATAGGTGCCCTGGGCACGCTCCCCCCAACACCGAACCGTGGAGAAGGTCCAATCGTTGAAGCCACTGGGATCTCTACAGAAAAGCAGAAGAGAGAGCAGGGAGGGTAGGACACAGCTCACAGACTCTTCCATCCCAGAAGCATTATGCTCCTGTTGCATATGGCACAGAACACAGAATTGCCAGCTGTGGGAGAGGGCAACTTTGAGGAGTTCTAAGAGAGTGGCCTAAGAGTATTCCCAAGTGTGGTACACCCAGGGTTAGCTTGGGCTTTCCTTCCCAGGAAATAAGCAGCTTTATAAGCTGATGTGTCTGTTTCCTGAAGACACTGCCAAGTTCGCAGATCAAGCAATATCCTAACTTCTTCTTGGAGGTTCTCTTCCCCCTCCCCACCCCCAACCAGAAACATTATTTCCTGTGCTGTAAAAAGAAAGCAGAGAGCAAAGGGGAGATGAGGCAAGGGGCCTGCGCTAGATCTGGGGATATACATACTTGTCCAGGGTTCGTGGGGCACCAATTAGGGACATCATGCCACTGGGACAAAAGAGCTTCAGCTCTAAGCTACCTCGACAGGGGTGGGTGATGGAGACAGTCACTGCTACATGCTCCAGGGTCCTCAGCCCTGACATCTCCAGGTCACTCTTGCTGACTGCAAGAAGCCAATCAATGAAATCCATAAACACAATATACAAATCCCAACTTCCACCCAATAAAATGCCACAACACTCCCAAACTATTTCCCTTCTTAAGGAGAACTTCACTCAACACTCTTGCATTTAATGCACATTTATTAAGCACCTACTGTGTCCAAATCGTACTAGTAAATGAAAGACAAATCATATTAACAAATGAAAGCTCCTGCCTTGCTAAAATGAATAGTCTGGTTAGAAAAAAAACATATGCTATAAATGCTAAACTGAAGCAAAATGATATGTATAGAAAATAAATATATAATGGACAGAGAATTAAAAAAAAAATTTAGAGTATTTTGGGGTTTCCAGAATAAAAACCTGCCCGTAATGTAGGTAATTCAAGCCCATGATTAAGCCCATTTTATAGAAGAAAAAACTGATACTTAGAGAGGTCTCAAGAACTTGTAGTCACTGTCAGAGCTGAGGTTCAAACCCATTTCTCCTGAATTAACTTCTGGTATTTTTTCTTTGCTCTCCAGAATATCATATTCCAAGCCCTCTGATCCTTTAATGTAGAACCTGATAAATCCTGTATCATCTTGACTGTGACTCCATGATATTTAAATTGTTTCTTTTTGGGTGCTTGTAGTTTTTTCTCTTTGACTTGGGAGCTCTTGAATTTGATTATAACATTCCTTGGAGTTTTCATTTTAGGATCTCTTTCAGAGGATGGATTCTTTCAAGTTCCATTCTACTCTCTGGTTCTAGAATACAAAATCAATTTTCCTTGACAATTTCCTGAAAGATATTGTCCAGGGTCTTTCTTTTGATCATGGCTTTCAGGTAGTCTAATAATTTTTAGATTCTCTCCTGGATCTATTTTTCTAGGTTAATTGTTTTTCCAATGAGATATTTCACATTGTCTTCTATTTTTTATTCTTTGATTTTGTTTTATTGTTTCTTGATTTTTCATACAGCCATTAATCTCCATTTGCTCAATTCTAATTTTTAAGAGATTATTTTCTTCAATGAGCATTTGTATTTCCTATTCCTTTTGGCCAATTGTACTTTTAAAGTAGTTTTTTCCCCCCATGAATTTTTGTGCCTCTTTCTCCATTTGGTCCATTCTGCTTTTTAAGGCATTCTTCTCTCTACTGGCTTTTTGTATCTTCTTTACTGTTTGGTCTAGTTTATTTTTTTTTTTTAAGATGTCATTTTCTTTAGTATTTTTTAAGGTCTCCTTTACCAAGCCTGTTTATGATTTTCTTGCATCACCCCATTTCTCTTTCCAATTTTTCCTCTACCTCTCTTACTTGATTTTTAAAATCCTTTTTGAGCTCTTTCATGGCTTGAGACCAATTCGTATTTTTCTTGGAAGCTTTTGGATGTAGGAGCTTTGACTTTGCTATCTTCTTTAGAGTCTGTGTTTTAATCTTTCCTGTCACCATAGTAACTTTCTATGATCAGAATTGTTTTTCTGTTACCTGCTCATTTCCCTAGCCTATTACTTGACTTTTAACTCTTTGTTAAAGTAGGTCTCTGCTTTCAAAATGGAGAAGGCCACTGTCCCAAGCTTCAAGGATTTTGTATAACTATTTCCAGAGATACTTTTAGGGACCTGTAAGTTTTTAGTTTTTTCAAGGTGGAATGATCTAAGGAGATATGTACTTACTATTTTCTTGGCCTATTGGAGATTATAAGTACTCTTTTCTGCCTTGGAACTGTTACAATGGTTCCTGCTTTCCTGTAGCTACAAGCTCTAGTGTGCTAGTGCTCCTCCTGAAACTGCCACCTAGGACTGTAACAGGGAACTGAGTGAGAACAAAAACGACACAGTCCTGCCTCAGTGTCAGTGCTAACAAAGAGCTCCTGTAACTTCCTTCTGACCAGCTGTTTGACTCCCCTCTCCAATCTGTGGGCTAAAAGCCCCAGATGCAGCAACTGAATCATTTGCTGGAACTGGATCTTTGCTGTGACTAAGCCTGTGCTGGTAGAACCTGATCTGGACTGTGTTCCCACTCTCACCTAGGTATGACAGATCTTTTTTGTTGACTAAGTTGACTTCAGCTGGAAAATTATTTCCCTCCATCCTTTTGTGAGTTCTGACACTTCAGGAATTGTTTTGTGGCATTATTTAATGGTGTTTAGGTTTGGGGTGAGCTCAACCAAGTTGCTACCCTTTCACGCCATCTTGGCCTGCTCCTCCCCACCCCCCAAAATTAAACTGGAGTCAAAGAATCTAAGAATTGAAAGGGACTTCAGACTCCATTCAGTCTGAATAATTGGCTGAATCCTCTTTAAAACATCCCCAAGAAATGGCCATCTAGTCTTCTCTTTGAAGATTTCCAATACAGGGTCTCCCCAGACTCCCAAGGTAGCTTATTCTACTTATGGATAGCGTCAATTAGTAGGAAGTTTTTCCTTTCATTAAGTCTAAGTCTGATATTATGTAACTTTCTGCCTTTGTTCGGAGTTCTGCTCCCTGAGGCCAAGCAGAAGCTGTCCAATTTCTCTTCCAAATGAGTTCTTTTGAGGTTTAAAAATGCCTATCATTTTTTCTTGCATAGCGTGACAATGTGGAAATATGTTTAGAAAAACTGCACACATCTAACCTATACTGGATTACTTGCTGTCTTGGAGAGGGGGTACAGAAGAAAAATTTGGAATACAAGGTTTTTTGCAAGGGTCAATGTTGAAAACTATCTTTGTATGTATTTAGAAAAACAAAAAAGCTATTATTATTTTTTTTAAAACCTATCATTTCTCCTATAGGCTAAATATTTCCAGTTCCTTCACCCAATTTTCATATGATAGGATCTTAAAGCCATTTACTGTTCTGCTCAAAGTTTACCTTACAATGTAGCACTCACAATTAAGCACAAAAATTTTAGGATTTGGAAGAGGTTAGTAGAAGGAATTAAAGGAAAGGAAAATTAAATATGAATGGACAAATGAATTCTATGAGATAGGTATAATAGGTTAACTATGCTAAGACTACTACAACAGAGAAGCTGTAGTGGGGATTCTGAGGAAGTAATATGAATGGAAGACAGAAACAACAGCTACTATATGAGTTTAGATATGATGAGCAAAGGAGAACCATGATGCAAAAAGTTATCATGTTTGAGCACGATTACTACAGCAGTGATATAATGAATAAATGAATTAAAGAAAGAATAGTTAGGAGCAGCTAGAAAACATAGTGAATAGAGAATAACCCTGAAGTCAGGAGGACCCGAAGTTCAAACCTAGCTTCAGACAATTAACATTTATTAGCTGTGTGACCCTAAGCAAGTCACTTAACCTCAATTGCCTTGCCAAAAAAAAGAAAAGAAAAAAAGAGAGAGAAAAAAAGAATTGTTTCAGGGAGATCAGATAAAGTTACTACATCAGATAAAACAATGGAAAGGATGGGAAGAATGGCAATGTCTTGGAGAGAAATAGGAAAAGCCAGACAGGAGAGATGGGGAGATGAGAACTAGTTCAGGTGCAGCTGGGTCATCCAAGTGAAGCTGGACAAGATGATAGAGAGTAGAAACAAAAAGGGAAAATTCCATTGAGATAGGGTTGGGAACCAGAAGTTAATAGGATTTAGGGTCTAAGTAAAGTTACCTGGCCTGCTGTGGAGCAGCAAAGAACCCAGAAAGCAGCTGTATGTTAATATGCTTATGAATATATATCCCAATGTGAATTTATCAATTCACTGATTGACTCAGTGACACCATATGTTATTGGAAAATGGCACAAGACCTTGAAAGAAATATCCAGAGTTGGGGAGAAGAAAGAGTAGCAAGCAGAAGAGACAAAGAAATCTGATAGTGAAATAAATAGCCCCCTGAATAGTCAGGTGTCACAGGAGCCAGAGAAGAGGAGGTTTCAAAGAAGGATGGTAAGTCAATTGTAGCAGGAAGGTTAAGACAGACAACTACTTAAAGGTTAATGACAAAAAACAAGTAGCTACCTAGATCTATAATGATCTGGATAAATTTGTTGGATTTCAAAGGGGAAAAGTTCTTGTTTTGTTTTGTTTTTGTTCCTGACAACCGGAAGAGATATTAAAGCTCATTTATTCCAACCCTTTCATGTCACAAATAAGGACTTGGGATATTTTACTTTCTTTGGCTCCATAAAGGTTGAGGCTGATCCTGCAGAGTCCAAAAGGGTTTAAAAGATACCTTAGCTTAAAGACATCTGAACCCAGAACCAAGGGGATTTAAATGGCCAAATTTCCAGACATCTCCATGAAGAAATGAGAATTGACCCATTCTTATTTCTTGGTTCATTTGTTTTCCCTAAGTCATTCCTACTATGACCATATTTTTGACCCTCCTTCTTTCTTATAAACTCTGGCTGAGTTCTAAAATTTATGTGGTCCAGATTTGTTTTCATCTTCTTAGGGAACTCCTAGTGTAGAAAATTTCCTTCAAAGATCTACATCTGTAACTTCCTGTTTTACAGAGGGTACTAGCATACTGAGAAGCCTATTTATCATGTAGGTGTCATAACACATATGTACTTAAACTTAGATCTACCTGACTTAAGACTAGTCTTCTATTTATTCTGTGATGCCATCTCTGTTGAGTTATGTTAACAGTTCTATAGAACTTTTAAGTTAAAAAAAAACCCCATTTGACTTAATCATTAGGTGGACTCTGATGAACTTGGAGCAGTTTAGGGAAGTGGTAATGACATTAGACAAATTGTAGGGACATCAGGAGCAGGTTGTAATTAAAAAAAAAGTAAAGTGCATGTGGAAAATTTCCCCCCTCCCCATTCCCTCACAACTTCCAGTTAGCAGAAGAGGCAGCCCCAGATTCTGGTTCTTTATACTTCCCTTTTATCTCAAGAATTCAATTCTCTCTATTCCCATTAACAGGATTAAATGTAGCCTCTTCTTCCAGACAATGAATCATCACGACTCAGGGGAAAGTAGATTGGCCCCTGAGCAACCCTGAGGGAGACAGAAGGCTGGGAGCCAACAAAATCACAAAGATCCTAAGGAATTCCTGGTCTGGGTGACAAAAAACAAGATGAAACTCCTCTACACTTCCTTCCAGCTCTAGACAGGATCACAACAATGCCAGATCCTATTCTTCCTTCTAGGGGTTTGCAAGTTGTTGGCTGGCTAGCTTCCTATTTGGAGGGAACTACAGGTAGTATTCAAGGGAAAGCATTCATTCAACAGGGAAGGGAGCCCAAAATTTAGATTCTTTGTTCTCCAAAAAGGGCTCTATGAGTCCCCTCTTCTCCTCTCATTTTCCTATTTAGATATGATATTCCTTAATGACAAAAACAAGCCTAGATCTAGAAGAATCTGGATAAATTTATAATTTAATTAATCCAAATAATAATTGGATAAATGGCATGGGGGAAGAGCTCTTATTCACTGTGAATCATAAAACCTGAAAACTGGAAGAGATGTTAAAGCTCATCTATTTATTTCAACCTTTTCATGTTACAGACAAGGGGACTTAGGGTGAAAAGTTCAAAGATGCCTGAGCCCAAAGTCAAGGGGCTCCAATTGGTCATATTCCCAGGAACATTCACTTCTCTGCCCTAAGAAGTTGCTTTCTAAACATTCCAAGTTAGGATTCCTTTTGTGAGAAATGAAATCAATCATACCCTTACTTTTTCTTCCATGTAGTAAAAAACAGAATACAAAGATAGCTGAGGGAGACATAAAAGCAATGAAAAGCCTCTAAAATAGAGAATGACCCATTCTCACTTTTTAGTTCACTTCTGTTTTCCTCAATTCAATGCTACTCTGATCATATCTTTATCTTTTTCCTTTCTTATAAGCTCTGGCTGAGTTCTAAATTTTTTTGGCTCAGATTTGATTTCATTCTCTTAGGGAACCCCTAATGCAAATTTTCCTCAGTGATGCACATTTTTTAACTTGCTGTTATAGAGAGTTGTCTAGAGGACAGAGAAGCCAAGTGACTTGTCCAAAGTCCTACCAAAAGGATGTCACATACTTAAACCTTGAACCACCTGACTTTGAGACTGGCCCTCTATTTATTCTGTCTCTGTTGAGTTGCATTAACAATTCTATAGTAATTTTTCAAAAGCATTTCCCTCACAACCTTCTAAAGTAAGGTAAATATTATCATTTCCTTTTTACCAATAAAGAACTTGAGGCTGCAAGGTTAACTGACTTGCCAATGGTCATACAAACAGCAGTGTATAGCAATCAGTACTGGAACTAAGGTCTGGAAGAATAACCCAACAGTCCTTTCCCATAGGAATTAGTGTCAGCTTTATTATTGTTTAAGGGCTGTATCTTCCTAGTCCCATTTCAGGCAGATGGATGGCACGGAGGATGAAGTGCTGGGCTTTGGATGCCTACAAGTCATATAATGATGGGCAAGTCACTTAACAACAGTCTGCCTGAATTGCCTCAATTGCAAAATGGGGATGGTCACAGCTTCTGTTACAGACTTGTTTTGATCAAACGAAATAATATTTGTAAAGCATTTCTCATAGTGCCTGACACATAGTAAGCAGCTTAATAATTATGTGCTCCCTTTCTTTTCTCCTATTTGGAAAATGCTCTTGCTTCTTATCTTGAGTACTCTGTCATTTACTACTTGTACAATCTTGAATAAATCCCTTAATCTGTACACCTCTATTTTCTCATCTATAAAATAAAGGGCTCAGACTATATGGGCACTGAGGTCCCATATAGCTTCAGATCTATGACATGATCCTCTGAAGCTGGGTTGGAGGTGGGGAGACTTGGTTCAGAGAGACCTTGCTAGCCTCCTTTATACCATTTCCCAACAAAAGAAAACTCAGTAGTCTTCCTAAATCAAATTAAAAAACAATATCAAACAGAAAGCTTTTTCATTAATTTAACCAACAGGATAGACCACAAATTAAGGAGAGGACAAACAACTCCTGGCCTGGGAAGCCAAGGCAAAGGACCTTAGGGATTTCAAGGGAACTATCCCCAAATTCTGTCTAATCTTTTCCTGCCATAATCCCACCCCTCCTAGAAGCCTTTCCAATGGTCTGCTCAGCTACTCCCTTTCCACTAGTAGCAACTAAAGAGAAAGGTCTTGTTTAAGCAGCAAAGGGCCAGCCAACTCAGAAGCAGCAGCATGTCCTAAAATGGTCAAAGAAAACTGCACAGGTTTGGCTGGGTCTCAGCTGTCCCAATGGGGGAGGGGAAACTGGCTTAACTTCCACACCACCCGCCCCAAATTTCAAGCTCAAGATTAATATTAACCCTTTTTCTGCTGGTTACTTACCATTCCATAAGACTTCCAGGGAGTGGGGGGACACTGGGATTCTCTTGTTCTCTTTTAATATGGGACTTATGTATGAAGCTAAGTAAGGGACTGATGTCCAGATCTATTAAAGGAAAGCATAGAATAAACACAGGTCAATAGATACTCTGTTTAACATCACTGCCCTATAGAATACAGCTCTCAAATACCTTAATTGGTATTTAGAAGGATCTCTGCTTTTCCCCTTTTGCTACGCTTCCTCTTATATCCTTCACAAATTGTCAAGGGTGTTTACATTGACATCCTAAAACACTCCATATGACTGCGGGTTAACGAATAAGAGATGAAGTTAGATACTGGATCGAAGATGAGAAACAGATCACACTGAGATTGAGGAAGCTTTTGATAAGAGTCCTGCTACTGCTAGCTTAGGGGATCTAGAATTAGACTTGGGACTTAGTTTTTCTATCTGTAAAATGGACTATACTGGGTTGAATGTTTATGAGTATCTAAATTTATATAAGGACTAATAAATGGATAAGACTATCCTCTCCTTCACTTTTCATTACCCAAGTAATTCTTTTTTATTTTCATCATGATAAAGCATTTAGGGTATATTTCTCTAATATACTTTTAGGGTTTTTCTTATGGTTCATATCTGTAGGTATATACAAAAGGCGCCTATGGGTCTACCCTATTTTCCTCTTTTTTGGACTTAGGAGATCTCTTGCTCACCTTGGCAGCATTGACAAGCCTCCAAGCATTGAGCAAACCGAAGCCATGCTGGTGACTGTGGCTGAAGCCAGCCTCATTGGTGTTCCAGTCTGCACGGCGATCTTCGTACTGAAAAGAATCCAGACCTAGTGAGCACCTGGACTTCTGAATGGAAACTGAGGAATTTAACTCTCTCTGTAACATAGCCATCATCACCCGGCCCTCTCACAAGATCATAAAGAATGGACTTTCTGGAAAGGGAGTTTAGAACAAACTTTTTTGGAACAAGAATATACGGGTACCACAGGCAAGGAATCTAGCCAAAGTTCTACTTGTCTGGCCAATCAGGGACAGACACGGATGAATTTTTAACTCAGAGAAGAAGACTAGATTTCTCATACCCACTCTAGGTCTAAAACACAACATCCTAACTAGTATAATTCGCATGCCTCCAAGAAATGAGCAGTCAAGACCAATCCCCTTATTTATCTAAATGACAGAGGAGGAATCTGAAGTCGAGAAAGGAGTCCTAAACTTGTACTAAGTCACATAGCAAGTAAGTGGCAGAATCAGAATTTGGATCCAAGTCTCCTGACTCTAAATGTGGTGTTTTTTTCCTGCTCTAGTCTGCTATATGATAAAGGCACTAAAGCCTAGACACAACTTGGAACCTGTGGCTACCTGGCAACCATCGGTGCTGAGAACAAAAAGATACCAGAAACCAGTCTCTGTAGCTATTTAGCTCTAAGCTGGGTTGGCATTTTTTGCCTATGCACCAGTGTCTTACCCGGGTAGCTGTGAAGACAATGATGTGCTGGACATCACGCCAGGTGAGGCATGGCCTCACCTGCAGCATCAAGGCAATCATGCCAGCCGCCAAGGGGGCTGCTGCAGAGGTCCCCGTGTGCCCTTCAGTGCAGCCTGTGCCCTTTTGCAGGTCCCAGTCAGTGGTCACCTAGGAAAGAATCAGAGGAAGGAAAAGAGGCAAGGATTGGAGTTAACCTCAAGCCTCAATGGGAAGAGGTAATAGGGATATGACCAGTTCTATGGGCTGGACTTAAGAGCCCAGACTTCTCTAATCAGGAGTTTCTCAGCTAGAAGAACATCTACATTTCTCTAGCAACTCAGTGAAAACTGATGTCTTTAACCCCCAAAAGAGAGCATATTTGTAAAAAAGGACTTAGTATGTGTGCCAGGCATCATACATGCTTTTTACACCCTGCTCCCCCAACAAACAAAATAGAGGAAATGTCCATGGGAACTTAGCTGGAGCAAGGACAACAATGACAGCACCTCAAAAACAAAAAACAAAAAACATCTCGGCAGCCCAGCTGTGGGGACTAGTGTGACATCAGTGGAAACAAGGAGAGTTTGTTCTGAGGGAGCAAGAGTTGCCTCTTTCCTGGCTGGTTGAGCTTAGCCTGAGGCTGGGGTCTTCCCATCCCCTTGGCTTCTTCTCTGGCCTCATAGAAGTCCTCTGATAAGGTGCTTAGGGCCTCAATGATTCTGTTATCTAAGGGATGTCCTTGCTATCCTTTTCTCCTGACTCATCTTTCTCTACTAAGGCTGGCAACATGGAAGCAAGAAAAGAACTTGGAGTTGAAAGAATTGTTTAATGTATTGGTCAACCTGCCATCTGGGGGGGGGATGGGAGGAAGGAGGGGAAAAATTGGAACAAAAGATTTGGCAGTTATCAATGCTGTAAAATTACCCATGCATATAACTTGTAAATAAAAAGATATAATATAATATAATATAAAAAGAAAGAAAGAAAGAATTGTTTAGAGTCACCTATCCTGGAATCAAACTTCAGGTTTTTTTTGTTTTTTTTTTTAAACTCTGAAGAATCTGTGTTCTCAGGCCTTGCTGGATGCTGCCTCAGTTTCCCTGGCTACCTGGCAGGGAGGTGGGAGTAGACCAGCTGGGTGACTGGATCTTAAACTTCATGATGCTCATGCCAGGATCTTTCCCTCTTTCAGGTTTCCCTTTGGGTCAGACACCATAATGCTGGCCCCTGCCAACAACTACCCCCTGTCCTTTGTACTTGCTGCCTCTCTTCCAGCTGTTATAGCAGCTACCAACAGCTGTGAATTGTACTAAAACACTGTACACTCCCAGAAGAGAAGGAAAAACTCCCCAAGTCACAGCCTTGATAAAACTGGTAAGTCACATCTATGCCAGGAAGGAGATTAATTTCTTCCTCTTAAGGAAACAGTCTTTTAGTGACAGTCTGGATCCCTTAACTATTAAGTTCATGAATTCTCCTGTGGCTGCTCCAGCAACTAAACGGCTCCCGAAGGCAGTGTAGGTAGGAGAGAGAAAGATCAAATAGTAGTTAAGGAACACAAAGGATATCCACCTCTATACCTAGACTGATAGCTCTACTTTGATGCCTTATACCACTAGATGGACACCAGGGATGAATTCAAACTGGCAGAGTTCCCAGGGTAAGAAATCTTCCCAGGATGGAAGCTCTCACTGAATGAACCTTCCTTTCATTTCTGGATAAATCAGGCAAAGAGGATTGGAAGTCAGAAGACAAAGTTTAAATCTCTCTATTGCCACTTGTTACCTGTCTGATCTTGAGAAAGTCACTTAACCCATTTAGGCTTTCATATATAAAATGAGAGGAGATAGATGAGAGAATCTCTAAGGTCCCTCTTTGTTTGAAATGCTCTGATCTTGAAGGCAGAGCAATTAGCGATGGGATGCTGAGTCTTAGGGGCAGTCACAGCCAGGTCTGTGAAAGGTGGGTACTGTACTCTAGAATGGGAGTAACATGAAACAGAAATGCCAAATCCTACTTTGGAATGTTCTTAAGTAACAGGATGGTGCTGTGCTTATCTCCTTATGCTAGAGAAGAACAGGGATGAGTTTGGGGTAGAAGGAATGCTCTTGAGGCTGCTAATTTGGCTTGCCTTTGGTATAAAGGTTGTCTTTCTATTCACAGCGTCTAGCTTGTTCAACAGAATGCTGCTTGGTGGCCTTATTTCATTTAATTCCCTTCCCTCCCTGGAGAGGTTGGTTGGCACAGAACCCTGGAACATTGTGTTGGTCAGAAACAATTTTTTAGCATAACAAAAAATAAAGTTTTGGAAAATGAATCGGATATGGAGACAAAGTGGTCCAGATCCTAGAGGCCTCGGGGACCATTGAGACAAGAGCACTGGAGAAACTGAACACTGTTTGGCTTTAACCCAGCCCTGAATGGAGACCCTTGGACCTCAACCTCTTCTTGTCCTTATAATGGGCAAAAGGGGGAGACAGAAAGTTCTAAAACTGTAGCTTTAGTCATGAGGTCCAATTTAAGCTTGCTAGGGCTGAACTAGAGCTCTATGTTTTAGGGAATAAGGTTGGAGCCCTCTGATATCTTCTAGATATTTGGGACTTGGACACCATAGCTTAGGAAAACTCTGCTCTTTTTTTCTCTGATCCCTGCTTATTATGGCTCCATTTGGAGAAGCACATTGAAATGTCTCTGGGGTTAACAACTAAAGATAAGATCACAGGATTATAGATTTCAAACTATACTTTAGCTCTAGTCTGTGTATAAATCAGGAGTTCTTAACCAAGGAAAATATTTTGATAACTATTTCAATGTAACTAGTTTTCTTTGTACTCATACATTTTATTTTATCCATTTAAGAAACAGTATTTTGAGAGATCCAAAGAATTCAAAAGACTGCCAATGAGGCCTATGCATCAAAAGATTTTTAAAAACACTTGGTATAAAATACAGAAGATTCATTCAGTCAAAGCTTCCAGCAGAAGGATGGTTAGATAACCGTTCAAATGAAAAAATATGTAACACAGCACTCCTTTACAAGTTAGCAGAATGACAGCAGTCATCCATGTATGGACAGTTATTTTCAGTTGTGGAACCCCAATTTCAATATGGATATTGCAAAACTGAGTCATGTCCAAGAAGATGACAGAGAGTGTGAGAACTGGAAATCTTAATGTTATAATACTGTCAAAGCAACTGAGGATGTTCTGCTTGGACAAAGGACTTAAGGAAAGATATATTAGTGATCTTTAAGTATTTGAATGGTTATCAGATCGATAAGAAATCACACTTATTTTGTTTGATCTCAGAAGGAATGGAAGTGGAAGAAATGGAAGAGGCAAAGATATATGTATTCCCTATAGGAGAAAATCTTGTAGGGGCAGGAGGGGACGAGAGGGGTTCTGAGATTCACTTGAAATTTCCATCGTTCATGTACCAAAACAGAAACATCAAAGAATCTCCAAACTTTGTTCCCCAAGAAAAAGTGGAGCCTAGAGATGATTATCTGTTAGGGAGAATAGCTGAGGGTGAGAATAGAGAAGGGGAAAAGACAGGAAAATGAAAGCAGCTAGTTTAAGGAAAAAGCTAAATGAGAAGCAAAGCAGAGTAAAGACAGAAAGCTAGCTACTTACAATACTTCGAAGCAATTTGTCCCCACCACTGAAAGTGACAGCCAGCATAGAGGCACATTCCTCTGCATAGAATGGCATACGTCCTTCCTCATCTACGGCACCTGGGCAAAGTAGAGAAAAACAGGGAATTGAGATCAAAGGTTAACTCTGTAAGTAATGTCCTTTTAGGCTATAAAGTCATCCACTGTGCTGCAGAGTATTATGCCTGAACTGAGCCAAGATAGTCCTCAACCCATGAGCATGTGAGCACCAAAGAACCTTACTTAGAATGGCAATCTCAGGTATCCCATTATGCCTGAAATCCAGTCTTATTAACTCAAGGGAATTGTCATTAACACACACTAAAAGTAGGTTAGTCATAAGCCAGTCATTCTCATGGCAGAAGACCTATAGAAAAATATGCTGAAATACAGATTTAGATAATAAGGGACATGAGACAATGGTTAAAAGAAATTTCTCATCAGACTTCTAAAGAGGTCCTGAAAGCTTATGGAAAGCACTCTCTTCACAGGATCACAGATCTAGAGGTAGGAAGGGACCTTACTGCTCATTTAGTCTAATGCCTTCATTTTACAAATGAAGCCCAAAGAGGCTGTTACTTGGCCAATGTCATACAATTAGCGAGTAGAAAAGTGAAGATTCTGAACCGAGGCCCTCTGGCTCCAAGTCCAGTGTTGATGTCACTGTACTGCAGTGTCATTCCTTGCAGAGATGGCAAGTGACACACCCGAAGACTTAACTATGAGGCACTGAAAACCTAAAAAGCCACCCCCACCCAAACCCCACCCCGCTGAAACACAGAAAACTGCCCAGACACAGACACACAACATTCATGTGTTACCTATGGTAACTGTATAGATAGAGTTGGCGTATCCATCGTAGTTGCAGTTGTCATTGTGCTGGCCCCCATTGCCACTGGCTACCACAAAGATACTCCCGAAACCTCGGCGACCAGCAATCACCCCATGTTGCAAGGCAGCCTAAGAAGTAGAAATGTTGGAGCTTCAGCATGAGAGGCTCTAAATGTTTTCCCTGAAAGATTTCTTACTTCCCAAGCTCAAAATTCAAGGAGGGCCTGGCAAGCAAATATGACTAAAAAAAAATTAAGATTAAGAAGAGGAATTCTGTGGTTGTTTTTTGCTTATTTGCTGTTTTGTGTGGGAAAAGCAATTAAGATAAGAATAAAAAACCCCCCAATCATTTCCAACTCTCTTTGCTCTAGGCCCATTTCTCCTCAAAACCAGAACAAGGTTGTTTTTTCCCCTCATGAAAGGAATTCCCAGAGCAGAAGGTAAAAGTCTGGCACTGATTTATGGTAGTAATGTTCTAGAGCAATGAAAATGAGAATGATATTACCAAAGATTTGGACTTCAGCTCCTTGTTACCTTTCCAAGTTGGTGGGGGCCATCAACTGTCTTTCCATCATCATCTGGTCCCCAGCTGTTGAGAGACAGCAGTGAAAAGTTCCTTGTAGAGCTAGCCCTCAGACCTCTCAGACCCAGTTGGCCATCCATTCTTTCAATTTTTTTGTCCCCTTCAGAGACTTTAGAACATTTGAACTATCTGAAAGGACAGGGATATTGGAACACTCCCAGGATTTTCCCGAGTTATCAAGATCAATGCCTTCTATTTTACAAATGGGGAAAAATGGTATATAAATGGTTAGTATGATTTAAAGTCCTTTCTCCTCAGCATTAAACCTTCAAATTTGGAGAACTTTAACCTTCCCTTAAAATAAATGACTTTCTTAGGCCTAGTATACAGAAAAACAAATCTAGTCAGGCCCTGACAAAGACAGAGGATAATGAAAGTAGGATATGGGAGAACATAGCTATCCCTCTTGCCTGGGTAACCTAGCCTTTGGCCAGAAGGTAGAATTTTTGGGCATGGAAGCCCTGAGTATTGAGCAGGGGAGCTCTTTGTTCTTTTTTCAAAAGGAAACATATGAGGGGCAGCTAGTTGGTGTAGTGGATAGAACACCAGCTTTGAAGTCAAGAGGCTCTGAGTTCAAATCTGACCTCAGACACTTAACATTTCTTGGCTGTGTGACCCTGAGCAAGTCACTTAACCCCAATTGCCTCTCGGCAAAAAAAAAAAAAAAAAAAAAAAAAAGAGGAAATATATATCCTTGATAATACTGTCCTAATCCCATCTGGGTGACAATTTCAACTGATCCCATAGGGATAATCTAGTTCTCTCTTTGACAATCTCTGCTAATCTAAGGCAGAGAGAGTGAGTGTGAGTGTGAATGAGAGTGTGTGTGTGTGTGTGTGTGTGTATAAAAGGCAAGGATGTGGTACCAGGACTGCTTTTGTCCTGTGATTGGAGGGGAAAACGTTCTCTTTTCTGAGAATTCCTTAGATTAGTAGACTGGTTTATTAAAGTAGTCCATTAATCTAAGGATTGGGCCTGGATGGGGATTCATGTGACGATGGCTCAGGAGAATAGGAAAATGAAGTGGTATGTTGTAGTGGGAATAGCACTAGATTTAAACTGTGAAGGTCTGGGTTCTGATTCCAGTTCTGCTATTTACTACTGTACCCCTTTGGGTCTGAGTCCCACTTCTATCACTTTGTACTTGTGTAATCCTGGCTAACTACCTTGAACCCACTGGGACTCAGTTTTCTCATGATCTCTATGGTTTCTTTGAGCTGCATGGTCTGAGTCCACCATGTACTTGTACTCCACAGTGGATGAAATGTCATCAGGCTCTTCTGGGAACTTGCCAGGTATAGCTCTGGTACACAAGTTTCTGCTCCAAGTCTTTCAATTCTTCCCATTGGAATGGAATGGATGATTCTCTTACCTGCAGCTGTAGATGTCATTGATCTGATAGTGCTTGTTGAAGGCCACAGCCTCCAGGCTGTCAGTCAAAGGTCCATCCAGCACCCGGATACCTGAGCATTGGGAAAACAGGAGGGGAAAAGAAAGAGATAATTCAATCTCACCTTAATGCAAGGGTCTGAGATTGAAATCTGTGGGGAAGAATCTTTGGCTAGCAGATGCAGACCAATATTCTCTTCCTAGCTTTACCAATTTACCATATGGCCTTGAGGAGATACTTTAATTTCTCCCTCTTAAATGGAGTAGCAACACACCACTTTTTTCTCGGAAGGAGTGAGGGCTATATGAACCTAGGGAAAAAATAATGTGATCTCTCCCCTCCTGGAACTAGAAATTGTCTCAATTGCAAAAGGATACTGCCCTCTGCTGGAAAACAGGAGAAAAACAAAAGTACTAAGAAGTTAAG
This sequence comes from Sarcophilus harrisii, assembly GCF_902635505.1. Lineage (NCBI taxonomy): Eukaryota > Metazoa > Chordata > Mammalia > Dasyuromorphia > Dasyuridae > Sarcophilus > Sarcophilus harrisii. Next base: position 495,052,203 of record NC_045428.1, read on the forward strand.
CATTTATTTACTGAAGAATTAACCTTAGTCAAATAGACAAGAATTGAGATGAAACTTGGGAGCTATGGAAGGCCTTTATGTGCAAGACAGAATCGCCCAAGTTACCCTAGAAAGACAGAGCGTGTCATAGTGTACTAGACAGCTTGATATCAGGAAGAATGAGTTCAAATCCTTATTAACACTTATTAACTGTCTGACCAGGAAAACAATGTATGACCTTTAGTTCCTTCATCTGCAAAATGAGGATAATAACACCCACAGTACCTACTTCACAGCATTATGAGGCTTAATTGAGATTTTTTTTATATATATAGCACTTTGCGAACTTTAGAGCACTCTTCAAAATGCTAGGGATTATTATTATTTTTATTGGTTTGCACACAAAACTTATCTTTTTACTACCAGAGCAGGAACTAGAAGAGGAAAATGGTACAAGAAGAGCCTTATCCAATCAGAGGAGATAGAACACTTTGAAGCTTTATCTTACTCAGGAATTGTTAGAGGAAGAAAGATTCCTTGATTATTCATTTGTTAACTAACCAAGAAAAATATCTGGAGTGCAGACATATATTCCGTGTGTGTGTGTGTGTGTGTGTGTGTGTGTGTGTTCCCTCTCTGAAGATCCCTCCTTCCTTACCCCCTCCCTGAAGACTTAGGGTTGACTCCACTGCTTCCAGCTCTCCCTCCCCACAATTGCTCCTCTGTGCCTAGGGTTATAACCTGTCTACCACATTCAACTCCCACACTCCTAAGGCCAGCACAATCACAATTTGGTTCCACAGGGTTCCCCTCATGCCCATACTTCTCTCTTCCACTTCTCCAGTTATCCCAGCCACTCTGCCAATCTCCATCCTCTCCAATCCCTGAAAACAATCTCCTATTTACATTGATCCTATCAAACTATTTTCCGCCTTTCTCCCAATTCTGCCTAAAGTTACATTTGATGGAACCAATGAATGGTATTGGGTGGCTAAGATTGAATTTGGCTTCAGTTTGGATTGTTCTAAGGTCGTAGGGAGATCAAAACAGAGGAAGATAAAACTAAAGTTATACAGAAAATCTGGAGGCTAGAGAGAGAAGCAATGATGCTACCTGCAATTCTGCTCCCATACGCCACCCCCACTGCACAGAAGCTGTTGTTGGGCACCGCAGCGATCTCGCCAGCACAGCGAGTGCCATGATGATTGCCATTCTCCACATCTGGGTGTGGCATGGGGTCAGGGTCATTAGAGTTGAGGTCATAGCTGCCTTCAGGGCTCTGAAAAAGGATAAGTAGGGAAGGAAAGGGCAGTAGGTTACTCCCTGGTCTGGGGCAAAGGGTGGAGGAATGGATTACTTTAATGAACCAATGGTTTCAGGCAAAAGGGTAGCTCACTAAAGCTTTGAGGCTGGGCATATTTCACTCAGCTTAGAGAGAAGAGAAAGAAAGGCACCATCTACTTTTGACTTTACAAGCTCATCCTGAACTTTTGGGCTCATTTTCTCCACAGCAGTGTACAAAGTTTTAATTGGACGGTCTTTCATTGTTACTGTTGGCCAGAGAGAGCTCTATGGTAAGGCTAGACTAGCATAGGAACAAGGTTGACACAACTAAGTCTGAGCTCCTGAGGGGTATCCTAGGCTTTTCTCTCCTAGATGACTTCCTACCTTCCTGATATGGAAGAATGAAAAAGATCTACGTGTCCTTTGGTTACTGGTGGAACTACTTACAGGACAGGTTTTCATAGTAGGACACTCTCCCTACCACACAGCCCTGGGGACAGGGAAACTGCTTATGCTGATGTTTCCTACTTGCTGCAGCAGGAAGAACCAGGGACCAGAATGTGCTGAGTTGGCTTTCCCTTGATAATGGTTGCAATCGACCCTAGAGCAAGTTGGGGAAAGGGAAAGAAGCAAAGAGCATCATTCCAGGTCCCAAGAGTCTTTAAGGAGCAAGGGGATGAAAGGATTCTTCTGGGAGAAGTGAGGTGGAAATGATATAGTGTAAAATATGGTGACTATGAAACCCCAGGATACTCACATAGTTAGGTTCAATGTCCTGGATGGTGTGCTCCACTCCATCATCCACCACCACCACTGTCACTCCTCGTCCTGTCACATTACGCTCCCAAACACCTGTCACGTTGATGTCTCTGCCACGGATTCGCCGGTTATTCTGGGGGAAGAGGCTATGTCAGAGGTAGTTTCTAAGGCACAAGGATTCAGTGATAAGACAGCAATGTTGGACAGCTCATTATGGATGCAGATGAATTGAAAAGAGGAAGGGAAAGATTCTCCCCAGTCTGCCACCCCATGCCAACTCAAAAGTCAGAGAAAGGATATGGATCAATAGCTCCCAAGAAAGTCTAAAAAGAGGGTACAGCAAGTGAGGATTTTGCTAATGAACAAGTTTCCTAAAAAGTCTAGTGTTACCCTATTGAGCTGGATAAAAGAGGTGAGCAGAGGAAGAGCCATGCCAAAAGATCTTAATTCTTTCTATCCCACAAGAACAGGTTTGATTTCAAGCCACTGAAATACTCCTTTGAGATAAACAGCAGCAACTGAATAGTGATGGTTTTACCAGCTATCTTAAAGGTACAGAACTCTCACTTTAAATGCGCATTATGCAAATTTTGAAAGAAATCCCCCTTCCAGAAAAAACAAACAAAAAAACCTGTTAACTTTATTTATAATACAGTGCTCTCCCAGTCTTTCCTCTCTAGCCCCTCAGCTTAGTACTCTATGGCTTGTTACGTTCCCCCCTCCCCCCCCTCCAAAAAAACAAAAACAAAAACAAACAAACAAAAAAACCCCCACAAAACCCTCCAAATAAAAGCAGAAGAATGGAATCACAGAGAGCTCACCTTACTACTACAATCACCACTACTATCATCTTATTGCACTCAGGGCTTAGGACCTCTGCAAGCCCTCCTCATCCATCTGGTCCCATATGTCTGTCTTCTGTCTGTCCTCTCTCACATACTGTCTTGTTGCCCTCCTCCCCATGTGACTGGCCTTGGCCCCTTTGTTCCTTCTCCTGTTCTTTCTTCTTTGTCCCCAGACACCACAAGTGCTAGAACCATGTGTTGGGCCCTCCCTCTATAGCTGTAGGCAAATGGACATTATATAAAACTACTTTATCCAGATAAAGGTCTGCACAAGAGTCCACTCCCTTAGAGCCAGAACTCTCTGGAAATACCTAGAGGGTATCTATCTAAGGTACACAGCAGGAAAGGGTTAAACTCACCAGATGCCATTGCTGGGGGTACTTGGGGTCATTGAAGAGCACGCTGCGTTTGGCGCGCTTCAATAACCGCTGCTCTGAATGCCAGCGCACAGCTTTGTGCCCAGACAACACTGCTTCGGCCTGCCTTCGGGCAGCCTCCTCTTGCTGGACTCCAGGGTGGCCAGGGGGCTGGATGAAGAGATAGTGCCCCTGAAGTTCCCCAATGCGTCCCGCATTCAGCAGGCCTGCAGCCTGGGCCAGGGCGTCTGCCCGTTGCTCCTCACTCTCTTGCTTGTTCTCACCCTCCAGCCTGTCCAGGAGCACAGCCCAACTCAGCCCCCTAGGACTCTGGACCTCAGGTCCGATTGTCTCTGTTAGTTCTAGAGTCGTGACCAAGGGAACCAACAAGAAGAAGCCAGTTCCTATCAGCCAGAGGCAGGCAGGCAGGCTCAGGGAGGGCTCCAGGACAGCACTCCATGGTTGCACTTTGTGCCTCCCCTTCGGCATCAGAGCGGTGGGCTGCAGACAGAACAAAGGCATCAGAGAGAGGGGAGAGCTGGGCCTAGAACAGTTGAGAGGAGAGAGATGGTGGTGGACTAGCAACGTCCTCTCACATAGATAAGATTTCTGGTCCTTTATTGTCACAAACACCTCTACCACAGGATCTGTATAGGAGTGGGAGGGGAGGAGTGTCAGGTCAGATCCAACAAGAGTTGGGTGATTTCTCCTTAGCAGATGGGAAAATCCCCATGAGACCACTACTCTAGCTTCTATACCCTAGCAGGCATGTTGCTAATTTTTCCCACTCCATTTCCCCAATCTGAAGTGCAAAGTACAGGTTGTTCTCATCAGCCAGGAAACAAATATCCATCCTAGCTCGTTCCTTCTTTTGGATGTTGGGGATGGGGGAGGAAGATAAGGAGGGAAGCATGCTTCAATTCAATTCTCTCAGCTAAATCCACTGGGAGTCATTCTCATGGTTCCTACTCTTCCATCCATTCCCACCTGGTCTCCTTGTGGGGTTGTACTCCCAGGCAAGTCGGCCACATCAGGCTCATCTTGTGCGTAAACAGAAGCAGCATCACTTTTTCTGTGGGCAATGGAGATTCAGGGCTATGGTCGCATATCTGTAGGTAGCAACAGGAGAGATGGCATCTTCTGTATTCTCCCTGAATCCTGGGGGTGGGGATAAGCAGAGGTAAGAGTCATTCTCAAGGCTGCTGGCTGGTGATCAAATCTCATTTTCAGGGAGTTAAAATGAGACCCAGATTGGGGAAGTGACTGGTGCCATAAGGCCAGGCCACAATTACAACTCAAAATCCTGTTCATTATTCTGGTCACCAGAGCATTCTACTCTCTTAGGAATCAATGGAAAGGCTCTGGGAAATGTTTTGATGTGGTGCCTTTAACCTTTTCCTGATGTGACAAAAAGCCAGTGTTACCAATGCTTCATTACACAGGGGGTGAAGAAGCTGAGATTTAGAACTGTTTTCTCAACCCCTACCAGAAGATAATGCCCACTACAGCATTTCTGACAAGATGCCACTCATTCTCCCCTTGAAGATTTCATAAGAAAGAGAAGTCAGCATTATCCCAGGCCGTTCAGTGTTTAGACAGCTTTAACCCTTAGGAAATTTTTTCCATATCTTGACTGAAATCTGTTATTTCTGCAGTTTCCACTTTTGCTGTTAGAACTGAAATTGATAGGGAGTTGATAGTAAGCACAACAAGCCTAATTTTTCTTCCATATGACAGACAGCAATTTGTAATATTCAAGGAGAGCTATCATGCCCCTCAATTCTCTTCAGTCTAATGAAGCCACTTTCTTCAACTGATCCTATCTATTCAGCCCCTTTTAGTCATCCTCTTATGAACACACTCTAGTTTGTCAATGTTCTTTGTTATGAGCCAGAACTCTTGAACTTGAAACAAAAGATTCTTATAAGGTACTAAGTCAGTGGAATTGATAGAGACAATAGTTATGTAATTTAGCATGGTTCAGTATGATTGATTTAATCCTACAAGGAGATGTTATGGGCCAGAACTTGAAACAAGGTACTAAGTGGAATTGAGGAGACAGTGGTTAAATCTAGTTTAACATTGATTTTAATCCTATAACAAATAATGGTTTCCTAGTGATGAATTGGTTTGTACTCGGTGTACAGCATATAAGCTAGAAGCCTCAACCAGGGAAATTCAGAGAGAAGGCAAAGGGCTGGCCAAAGGAGCTTAAGATCTCAGAACCAAGGGGAGAAATTCAATTAGATCTTCGACCTTCCTGGTGGCTGGCCTGGACTCCTGCACTTCCCCTACTAAGACCAAGACCAGACTGAAAGGCTCTCCAGAAAGCTGCTCAGCCCCAGGAAGGAGATAATAAAGGATCTAGACTAGAAGAAAGCTAACCGGACCCCGGAAAGGAGACAAAACTTTGAAAGAGATAATAAAGGATTTGGACTTTAACACTTGGCTGTTCTCCTGGTGATCACTGAATGAAATGAAGGCTACTTCCAGAGAATCCCCATGAAAACCTCAACAGAAAACATTACATTTTAGAGAGAATATTACAGTTCTTCCTAAAAGGTAGTTCCAAATGAATGTAAACTGCATTTTTGTTTTTCTTCCCGGGTTATTTCTACCTTCTGAATCCAATTCTCCCTGTGCAACAAGAAAACTGTTTGGATCTGCACACATACATTGTATCTAGGATATACTAGGACATATTTAACATATATAGGACTGCTTGCCATCTAGGGGAGGGGGTGGAGGGTGGGAGGGAAAAATCGGAACAGAAGTGAGTGCAAGGAATAATGTTGTAAAAAAATTACCCTGGCATGGATTCTGTCAATAAAAAGTTACTATAATAAAAAAAAATAATAAATAAATAAAAGGTAGTTCCAAGAACTAAACACCATAGGCCAGATAAGGGACTATTACTCTCCAGTTACTACTCTATGTTTAATGCAAACTAGAAAGACACTTGTTTTTGGCCATCATATAACATTAAAGTGACAAAGAAATTAAGTAACTATATAACACTTTCTTCATATTGAACTCCAGATCCACTAAAATTTCTCAATCCTTCTCACATGCAACTCTTTATAGGAACATCTCTTTTATCCTCTATTTGTATTATCGATTCTTTGAACTCAAGTGTACTACTCTATATTTACTGAATTAAATTTCCTCTTAATATAAACCCATTGTTGTAGTCTATCTAGTTCTTTTTTGAATAACTCTGCCATCCATTTTTTTTTATTATTATAATAACTTTTTATTGACAGAACCCATGCCAGGGTAATTTTTTACAACATTATCCCTTGCACTCACTTCTATTCCGATTTTTCCCTCCCACCCTCCACCCCCTCCCCTAGATGGCAAGCAGTCCTATACATGTTGAATATGTCGTAGTATATCCTAGATACAATATATGTGTGCAGAACCAAACAGTTCTCTTGTTGCACAGGAAGAATTGGATTCAGAAGGTAAAAATAACCCAGGAAGAAAAACAAAAATGCAAAGTTGGCATTCATTTCCCAGTGTTCTTTCTTTGGGTGTAGCTGCTTCTGTCCATCATTGATTAATTGAAATTGAGTTAGATCTTCTCTTTGTCGAAGAAATCCACTTCCATCAGAAAACATCCTCATACAGTATTGTTGTTGACGTATATAATGATCTCTTGGTTCTGCTCATTTCACTTAGCATCAGTTCATGTAATTCTCTACAAGCCTCTCTGTATTCATCCTGCTGGTCATTTCTTTTTTTTTTTTTATTTTTTATTTTATTTTATTTTTTTTATTTAATAGCCTTTTATTTACAGGATATATGCATGGGTAATTTTACATCATTAACAATTGCCAAACCTCTTGTTCCAATTTTTCACCTCTTACCCCCCCACCCCCTCCCCTAGATGGCAGGATGACCAGTAGATGTTAAATATATTAAAATATAAATTAGATACACAATAAGTATACATGCTGCTGGTCATTTCTTACAGAACAATAATATTCCATAACATTCATATACCACAATTTACCCAACCATTCTTCAATTGATGACTGCCATCCATTGTTAACTATTCTTCATAACAATAACAAATCTGAGAAGTGTGACATGCACACTTTTTTTTTGCATTAATTTTATTTTCTTTTTTTTTTATTATAGCTTTTTATTTACAAGATATATGCATGGGTAGGTAATGCATGGATAATTGCAAAACCTTTTGTCCCAATTTTTCTCCTTCCTCCCACCCCTTCCTCCAGACGGCAGGTAGACCAATACATGTTAAATGACATGCACTTTCATCCATGTCATTGCTGGGCCAAGATCAGACACCTGCAGCACATGCTGATCTCTCCCTGAGATGTCTCCCTCCAAGTAGACTCTGATCTATTAATGGAATTTGGATCTAGTCATTCAATCAGTTCCAAATCCACATAACTGTACAAACATCTGGCCCATATTTCTCTATTTTGTCTACAAGATGAACGTAAGATTTTGTCGACTGTCTTGCTGAAATCCAAGCACACTATATTCATACCATTCCCTTAGGATAGGTAGGTTATTACCCTTTGTTCTTGAAGAGAACCAAACTGACATCACTATGTTAGAATCAGAGTTAGTGTGTCTTACTGTGACTGATCAGACCAATACGATCTTGAAGAGCTTTGCCACAGGTTGGACACGACAATCCACGTGAACATTTGGGGTGGATCCTGTTACTCTGCACATCCGACACTTCTTCTAGGCTAATTAAATTCTGCTTTGCTCTTTGGGCATGGCACCTTCTCCGATGAGTGCATGCCATGTTGGGCCATCCTGTGCCAGTGTTTCCTACGTCACACAATCAATTCTAAAGTTTTTAAGAGATACTTTGAAAGTATCTTTGTATCACTTTGATCACTCTGTGGCACTTGCCTGTGTAAGTTCTCCATAAAATTTTTTTTTGGCACGCGTATATTTGGCATTCAAACAATGTGGAGTTGTGCTCTCTGCGGCACAACTGCGATGCTTGGCGGTTTAGTTTAGTAACCCTATCCAAAGTGAACTTAATTTGCCATGACTAATTTTTGATGAAATATAAGCTCTTAGTGACAGCCACCTTCCTTTGCAAATGGTCACGTGTCTCCTCTTTAATATATTCTAGAATTTGATAAGAAATCAAAAGCAAGTTCACTAGCCTCCAGTATGAAGACTACCCTCTTCGGTTTTTTGAAAACAGAGATAACATTAGCTCATCTCATCCACTTCATCCTTCAGGACTTTCCGCTTCTCAATCATTTTTTAAAGATCACTGGCAATAGCTGATGAAGAAATGCCTCCTTGGTTTGGAGGTTCCAAAAGGAAGCCTCTTTAGTCTATAAAAGAAGAGTGGCCATTAGATCTCGGGACCTCCGTACTCTGGCACCCTCTCCCACCGTTTCAGCTTTTAAAGAGTGGCCCTCCCTAGGAGACAGTGAGTTCCTTGAAGGCAGGGACGGCTTTTTCGCTTTTTTTTGTATCTCCAGACTTACTAAAATGACCAGCGGCGTGTGAAGTTAACGCACGCAGCCCCACTTTCTCCCAAGAGCTTCCGGGGAGTTTGGCTCGGGAGTGACCCGTAATGGTTCCCAGGAACGCCTAGTCCTAGGTGGGGGGGAGGGGGAAGAGCTGGCAGACTCCCACAGCAGCAGCCACACCCGGAAAGGTTAATAACTATCACGCTAGTACGGGACGGGCGGCAGAATTGGTGCCATTTGGCTCCTTAAGCGCACCTGGAGACTCCAAAGATCTGAAGCGCTCGGGAAGAGGAAACAGCCCAAAGCGAGGGCGTGACCCGAGTACAGGAGCAGAATGGGGGTTCCTGGAAGCGAACCGGTTTAATTTCATTTCCGCTAAGTCACTAAACGCTCGGGTGTTTAGTCAATGTCAGTGAAAGTAACAGAACGAGGTGGCCCCGAGGTCACGTGGGAGGGAGGCCGCTCCGGTTCACGGTCAGGGCACCGGCTGTAACTTGGCACTTGTGGGAGAGAAACAAGATCCTCTGCAAACAGATCCCAACCCACTTTACTTCCTCTCCCGGAGCCGCGCAGCCTCAGCCCTCCGAGGCTAAGGGGGAAAGGAAACGTCGGTGCTTAAAAGCAGACAAAAGTCCAGGGGTCCCGGCCTGGCTCGGCCCCCCGCGGAGCTCGGCCCCCGGGCCCCAGCGGCGCGCGCCTCCTGCCGCCCCCTCCCCCCACCCACGCGGTGCGTCCCACGCTCTGTCACTCCTCGCCGCTCCTACCTCGGGAGCTCCGAGGGCTCCGAGTCCAGTCGTCTCGCCCTCCCTCCCTCCTGTTCCACTGACTCCGGGCCCTCGTCTGTGCCAGCACCTTCCCCCGGACAGCCCCCCGCTCCCGCGGTCTCGCCGTACCTGTCCAGCAGCCGCCCGTGGGGGCTGCGGAAACTCCGGGCTTCCACCGAGCCGGGGCCGCCGGTGACAGAATCGCCACTTCCGGCTTCGGGGAATCAGCCAATCACGCCTGGATCCCGCGGAAGGGGGCGGGGGAAGAAGGGGTTGGGCGAGAGTGAGCCTGGGGAGGAGTTCATTTTTCCTCTAGCTAGAGCGAGCGTCAATAAAGTCCCGCTGTTTCCTCGGGGACTCCCGAGTCCTTCCTTCTTAAAGAAACGATCTTACTATCAAGTAAGAGAATAGCTGTTAAAGAAAAAGGCGCGTAACATAAGATGCCTGCCATAGCGAGCGCCGTATAAATGATCCTTTCCCTCCTCTTCTCCCCCCTTCCCCCGTCCTTTGTTGTCTCTAGTAAAAAGGATGATTTCAGTTCCAAAGCGTGAGGTTGGCTCCCCCATTCCGCACGGTTTAGCTGCCCCTAGGTCGCACGCTAGGCTTCCGGCGGTGGCCGGCAGGGGGCGCTGTCTGCGGAGGCGCGGCGCTTTCTTCTAGCCGGCGGGCCTCTCTTTTCCCTTCTCCTCCCAGGGTCTCGCCCCCTCCGCTCCCCGTCGCCGGAAGTGGGAGGTGCCGCGCGCGGCCCGGCTGCCGACCCCTCCCCCTCCCCTTTCCTTAGGACCCCCTCCCCCTCCCCCCGGCCGCGCGCTCCACCCGCTCAGGTGCGTCCCTAGCCCCCTGCTCCAGACCCCAGACCTTTTCCTCTTCCCCCCGCCCCCCACCCCACCCCTGCCCCGTCTCCTTGGCCGCGCGGCCGGCTCGGGGAGAGAACGCGCGGTGGGAAGCGGGACGGGAGGAGGGCACACAGTGGGGAGGGGGCTCTCGGGCAGGGCGGGAGGGGTTCTGCCGGGACCGAAGGGGGCCCGGGCCGGGGGCCAGGGAGGAAAGCCAGTCTGGGAGGCGGAGGCCTGCACCGGGATGGGCGCTCCGGGGGAAGGCCCGGCCCGGGGCCGCCTTGCACGCCGTGGGCAGTGGGCAGGGGGATGGGGGTGGGGAAGCAAAGGGGGGCTGGGGGAGCAGACTCCCTCTAGTCTTGGGTCTGTGCGCAGTGCTCCGTCAGGCTCCTTTGTCTCCTTCCCTCTGCACCCCATCTTCTGCAGCCTCTCCCCTTGGGGATACATTCCGGAGGGTGGGGAGGGGCGGGGCATGCAAACCTGGCCCTCGCCGGTCCCCGGCCCTCGCCGGTCCCCGGGCCCCAGGTAGGCCTCCGGGCCACCTCCCCCTCCCTCTCCCTTCCTACTCTCCCAGTTTGGCTTACCTGGGTTTGTTACCTGGACCAGCCGAGGGCTCCTCGGGTTTGCCTCACCCCCAACTATTTGTCTGTGGATGCTCAGTCTCTTTTCTAGCGATAATCTTGGTCGGGCGAGTTCTCCTTTGGAATTTGGCGAGGATGATACTCTCACTTGTATGCTAAGGGAAACTGAGGCACGGAGCATCCCGCAGCAAATCCCCGACAAATGAGAGAACCTAGAACTCTGACCCTCTCTTATCAAGGACCAGGGAGGCCCAAGGACCTTTGCCAAAACAAAACAAAACTCTTACTGTCCCATATCCTGTATATAAACCTTCCCTTCTTTGCCTCAGAGACAACTGTGAATCTGAGGGATGAAGGAAAAGTCAAATGTCTTTCTTGCTTGTAGTTCCCACATCTCTTTGGAAGTAGTGTTAAGTGCTTTTTCCTTCGAGTTATTTGTTAGATAACATAGCACCAGGGCCTGACTTATAGAAGGTGCTAGATGAATGTTTACTTATCATTTTCATGATACTGTTGTGGTAATTGGGGAGTCTTATGTGAGTGTCTCAAATACCACTCTGTGCTATTTGACATTGTCCCCCCCCAAAAAAAAAAACTACAAAAACAAAAACCTCCTGGAATTAATAGAAAGATGGAACCACTTTTGATAAAGTGATCATACATTATTTGCACATCCATATAACATATCTTTGACATATGCATGGGTGTGTGTGTGTATATATATGTAATATATGTTTGCAAAGTAATATGCAATGTGATGTGTATATATGTAGACCTATAATTTTATTTGTGTGTATTATGCAGTATATATACACATAAAGACACATATGTATAAGTATATAATTTCCTTCAGATTGAAAACTACTGGATTTTAATTATTATCAATATTAAATACAAACGATTGGGCCAGTAACCTAGAAAGGAGGGGACTATACTTTGAGAACCGTTGTTTTAAATTAGTAATGCATTTTTTGTTTTTTACAAAATTACTATAAAGAATTCTATATTTCTGATATAAATAGGGCAACTACTTAAGATTAGGTATTCACCGTAATTGATCCAGTGACTAATAATATTCTGAAATAGAAGTTCCTTTTAGAATTAAACCACCTTTCCCCCAGTTTCTCTGGGATTTTATTAATTTGTGAACATTCTGAATGGGAGAGATAAATTTGTTTCAATGCTTTGATACTTGCAGCCTGGGATTTGTTTCTGAATGCAGAGAGCATGATGGCTTCTGAGCTAAGCAGTGATTCGGCCTCTGCTCTTGCTTCTCAAGAAACTGCTTCTGCCTCCTGTGGTTCTAACAGAGAGGAAGGTCTCCCTGATGGTCTCAGGTAATGTGTGGGTAGTTGTTGGAAAGTTGCAAATGGGTACTTGAAAATATTTGCTGAATTCTTGGGAGAAGTTTAATGTTCTTTCTTCTGATGACTACTCTTGGTCTTAATGGACAGGCTCGTACACTTTGTGAGATTGTCAAACAGAATTTGAAAGGAAAGAATTTTCCTCTTTTAGTTTCTTTTGCTTCTTACTGTTAACTCGGTTAACTCATCTCCTTTAAGAAATCTTTTATGTTAAGCGCCACTTGGGTTTAATTTTGCATTTTCCTAATCTGTAAAAAACATTTATTAGCTTGTACCAATTCATATTATTGTTTTGTTAATATTTTCATGTTTGGTAAAAATTTTGTCCTTTCAACTTTAGTTCCTTGTGGGTAGGGACTGCATCTTCTGCTTACATTAATAGCATAGAATTACAGAATGGGAGGATGGAAGAGATCATTTAGTCCAATCTCTGTCATTAATTGCATCTATAACATCCCCATCAAGTGGTCATTCAGTCTCTACTTGAAGACCACCTATCTTATATCCCACCCATTCCATTTTTAAACAACTTTAATTGTTTGCTGACTTGAAATCTGTCTGCCTAAGTAAATATCCCTCTGATGGGCCTAGTTCTGCCTTTCCAGATCAACCATAATCTCTTTTCCACAATTCCTATCCTTCTCATAGTGATTATTACAGTCTATTACAGCTTGTTGAATGAATGTTCGTAGATAAAATTAATAGATCTTATTTCATCAATGGCAGCACTTTATAAAGTAGAATATGACCACCTGACTTTCTTGATTATTGGGTTCTCTTTTCAAATAAATTAATGTGTAGTAGCATGGGGTGAATGGAATTGAGCTTAAAATTAGGTTCTTTTTCAAGATTGTGATGAAGAGAGAAAATTATGGGAAGCTACAGTAATTTTAACTTGTATTTTCAACAGCCCAAGAGATACATCTGTGCAGGAAAACAAGAGCTTGTCTCTGTTGATAGGCTCTAGCGACCAAGTGATAACCAAGGAGAATAGCAAAGATGTTAGTTTGGAACATACAAAAATGAATCCTGGTTCATCAGCAGGGGACTTGTTATCTACCATAGAGGACAATGCAACTTTAGAAGACAACTTGGAATCCACAGCTCTTGATCTTCCTGGAAATAGTTCCATAGACATTCAGGCTTTGTCCCCGGACACTGAAGCTTGTCAATCCGATTTGGAGGATTTGGCCACTGTAGCAACAGGAGAGGAACAGACACACTCTGGGGAAAGCCTGCAGCCACTTCCTCTGTCCCATGAGACAGAGTGCCATGTGAACCATCAGAATACCTCCAGGGATTGTTTAGAAGAGGAATTACAAGCTTCTGCCCCACTGGAAGGTAGCGAAGATACAGGCCTGGATTACCGACCTCCACCAAATGGGGAGAATGGGGTTTCAGGAGACAGAGCTGGTCAGGATGTGGATCAGGATGGCTCATCCTTGAAGCTCTCTCAGAACATTGCTGTGCAGGTCAAGTGTCAGGTTTCAAATGTCAAAATCAGAACTTGGGGATATTATTGAGGGTGGGAGACAATTTCTCATACCTGATGGAAAACATACTGTGCCATTCTTTCTGGGTTGTTGTTCTAAAAATATCTAGGATTATTTCTATATAGCTCCATCCTGTTGTTAAGTAAACAGTGTTAACACTGTTGTAGACTGATGTAATTAGCAACTTTATGCCCAATAATTAGTTCTTCACACTGTTTAATTGACATATATGGAGTTTTATGTCCCTCATAGTAAGCATTGCTCATTTAGGATTCAGATTTGTTCATGTTTATCCTTGTGCTAAAGATCCTTATTTATTTGTATCTACATCTTAGGAAGTACAGTGCGCCTTGCCTGGTAGTGTTATTTCTTCTAGGAACTAGAGTGTTTTATCAGAGGAGGAGATAGATTCTATAATAGATAAAATAGATTTTAGAAACTTAGTTATTTCTAGCTTTTAGACTCATCTTTCAGTATAGTGCTGAGTCTTTTCAGAGGTTGTTTTCAAGGATGATTGTTTTACAGTATCCACATTGTCTTCCTTGATCCATAACAGTCAGAAGGAATAGCAAAGGGTTGGTTCCTTAGGGGTGTCAGGGGCATTCTGTGATGGAGGGAAGAATATCAGTCTTGGAGCAGTTTTACTACTTTAAAGTGTCTCCAAACGGCTCTGAATATGATTACTTTTCCCTTTGCAGACTGACTTCAAGACTGCTGATTTGGAGGTGAATACAGATCAGGATATTGAAAAGAATTTGGTAGGTATTTGCATGGTGATCATGAAGCTCACTGATCAGGAGTCATGGAATCTGAGAGAGTTAGCAAGGTTATTTAAAAGTTTCTAGTGTAGTCTTTTATATAGATGAGGAATTCCTTTGGTAATATCTCTGATAGGTGTTCATCCAGTCTCTTTGCTAGAGAGGAAGTTAACTATCTCACATATCTGTCCTGTTTACTTTTGAACAGCTCAGATTTTAAAAGTTTTTTCTTATGTTTTGATGAGATTTTTCAGCATGTAACTTTCACCTAGTACTTTTTCCTCTTGAGGCAGTTAAGTGGCAGAAGGATAGTATGTTGGGCTTGGCATCAGGAAGGATTTAGTTTGAATCCTCAAATCTGTATTAGCTGTGGGACCTTGGGCAAGTCACTTCACCTCCCTATCAGTGCCAGTTTCCTTTTCTGAAAAAGAGGATAAAAATAGCACCAGTCTCATAATGTTGTGAGGAGCAAAGTATCTTGTCAGCTTCAAAGTTCTATGTAAATGCTAACTTTTATTAGTATTAGGTAGAATTCTGATTCTAGCCTTTGAAATAAATGAAAACAGTTATAAAGAAGTTATTTGATCTGCCTTCCCTACCTATTTTTTAGTATGCTATTGACTGTAAATGTGGTGCCCAGAATGGAATCTGACAATCGAGTTATGGCTTTAATCAGACTACAGTGGGAAATACTATCTTATTGGGGGCATTATTCTTTTGATAATATAGGCTAAGTACATTAGCCATGTGACAAACGGCCTTGTTTATATTGCGTTTGTGTCAGATAAAATTCTTCAATCTTTTTTCACTTAAGTTGCTATTGTCTCCATCCTGTGCTTTTATAATTATTATTATTATTTTTTTTTTGAAACAAGGCAGAAGACTGCATTCATTTGTACTATATTTCATCAGTGATCACATTGCTATGAGCTTGGCAAAAACCCCACCCTGCAAATATATGTTCATTTGAGTGTTTCTCTGTTGTAATAAAAGAAGGATATTAAGGCAGACATCTTGGGGCCAGAAAGAAAGCCTCTAGGGCAAGATGGGTGAACTAAGTGGGGGGATCAGGCACAAAGACTAAAAGCGAGTAGTTTGAGATGAGAAAGTGGAATAATTTTTGCAAGTTGAAGTTACTTTGAAGGAAGTTTTAAGATCATGAAAAAAGTAATTAAAGTAAAAAGTAGTTTTAAAAAGTTTGAAAATGGAAAATAGTCTCTATAGAAAATTTGTCAAGGTAGATGAAAAAAATTTGAAGAGAAACTTTTATTGTAAAGCAGTGCTAGGTGGCATATTGAGGAGTTTGAATGAGTAAAGAAAGGATAGAGTTTATCTGAAACTCAAGTGGACCTGGTGCTTGACAAGAAAGGATGTCAAGGTACAGAATAAAGTGGCCAGTTTGGCAGTAAAACATGGTCTTATCATAAGGTGATGGCAAGTCAAGGTAGATTGATTTTTGAGTCTGTATGTCAAAGGCTGGTTGTGCAGAAAGTGATTCCTCAGTTATGGTGTAAAAGTAAGTTTTTATTATTATCTGTAATTTACCTGTCTGTGATAAAGTTGGTATGAAATAGCTTTTATCCTGATTTTGTGCTGAAAATCTACTATGGAGGTAGATGAGCTGAAGAGAAGTAAAAGGAAAGCCTAAAAAAGAAAAACTTTTGACCTTTTAGGTAGTAGTAGTAAACTTACCAGAGAGAGAATTCCTGCATTTGTTTGGACATATCCTGGCTCTGTTTCATTACTCAGCCCAAGGTAATTAGCTTGGTCTGATGTTATACTTTCTTGGAGAGGCTGTTCTTTTTGCTTTGGTAATGAGGCATTTTCACTATAGAGATTTTAAATGTGCTTTATGTTTCATAACAAACCTGCTTAGTTTGAGTGTGTATTGTTAATGCAGTTGGAGTCTAAATTTTATGTAGTGATCCTATATCAAATCAGAATAATTTCAGAAACTTCAGAACTTCAGAAACTATTAACTTGAGCCTCTTTAGTAAAACTGCAGAATCTCTTTGAAAGGTGAGTAATAATGTCCTTGATTTGTTGATAAAGGTAGAATAGTTGAGGTGAGCCATAAAGGGCACGGGCAGAACTGAACCATCACACTGAACCCTGCATTGTGTAGATTTTTCCTTTTGGGAAAAGTTTTTAGACAGTTCAACAGAGTGGAGTACAACAAAAAAGGAATCATTCTGAGGCTCTTATCCTTATTCTTGTGGTTCTCTTAAGAGCTCACCCATCTTTCTTCTCAGAGGATATATTTGGTTAGAATGTAAGCTCTCTTGAGGGCAGGAATTATTTTGTTTTTTTGTCTTTGTGTCCTCAGCGCTTATTGCATTTGCTTAGTGTACTGCTGGGCATTTAATACATGCTTATTAGATTGAATTAAGGCTGTTTGTTCTTTGGTGTTGCACATTTTGTCCTTCTCTCTTTGGAAAGTCAGCTTTCCTTCTTTGGTGAATAAATAATATAAAACCCCACCACCCTTTCCTCCTGTGCTCACTGCCAGGATAAAATGATGACAGAAAGGACTCTGCTGAAGGAGCGGTACCAGGAAGTATTGGACAAGCAGAGGCAGGTGGAGAATCAACTTCAGGTGCAGCTAAAGCAATTACAGCAGCGGAGAGAAGAAGAGATGAAGAGTCATCAGGTATTCCAGCATGTAGGCTTGCTTTAGCCTCTGATCAGACTTTGCTTTTGTTGTTCTCTCAGTGAAAATGAGGAGAGGTATAAATACCCTAGCAAAACACTTAAAACCTTTTTGGAGTGTTCTTTCTGGCTGCTCTCTTCTCTCACATAGTTGTGCTGAGTAGAGATAACCTTTGAGCCAAACACCAAAAAGTTACCTCCTGTATTGTATGATTGTTAAAACCTTAGGAGATATTAAAGGCCATCCAGGATGTGACCATCAAGCGGCAGGAAACAAAAAAGAAGATAGAGAAGGAAAAGAAGGAGTTTCTTCAGAAGGAGCAGGACCTGAAAGCTGAAATTGAGAAACTCTGTGAGAAGAACAGAAGGTAATTCATTCTATTGGGAATAAAGGAAAACCTTATGGGATCTACAGACCCATTGACCTTTCCAATGTTATACATACAAGTCAATAGCAAAGGTATGTTATACCAATAAGTTAAGAAGAGGATTAACTGAGGATATTTAAACAGAGGTTAAATAACTGTTTGTCAGGGTTGTAGAATGGATTCAGGCCATTGGCCTAAGGTCAAATTGAATGAGCTTCAAGGTCTGTTCTATCTCAAGACTATGATTTTTATGAGGCTATATATTTTCTGAGTGTTAAATATCTTGTGAGAAGCTTATTTGACATAAGTTCTTTCAGTTAGTGCTGTCTTCTTAATGGTGATTATTTTTTGCAGATTCTATATGTATAATTAAAATTTTTGTTGCTTATTACAGTGTTGGAGGTTTCAGTTGGTTGTTCAGTGGAATTTTCCTTAAGTACTATGCTAACATATTCCCTTGTTCTATTAAGTATGGGACTCTTTTTCTCGAATGAAAGCATTTCTGCATATTAGTTCATCCTATTAGTGATACAGTTTTTGTGTAGAGATTGTCTTTTATTTGTATGAACTATGGACATGAGGCTCTAGATTGCTATTCCCAAATGTAGCCATTTTTTTGATTATAAAAACCGTCATGGTCCCCAAGATGGCTTGTTTGTTACTGAATCTTGACTTTTGCTCATACTGTTCCTTTTGTCTGAAATGTTCTCCTCCCTTATCTTCTGCTTGTGCAGATCTTAGTTATTCTCAGGGACTGTCCTTTCTGTGAAACTTTGCCCACTCAAATTAGACTACCATGATTATACTGTCTTCTGGACTGCCATAGCTATTCTTGTCCCTACTTCCTTTTATTACTAATTAACCTTTGATGTATTTATATTTTGTTCTTCATAGAGATTTTAAGTTTCTTCAGGTTAGAGACCACATTCAACTTTTTGTTGTATACCACAGTACCAAGTTAGAGGTTTGTGTTTCTACTATACGAGAAAGGTGTTTGTTGAATGGTTAAGAGCTACATCCAACAAAATACTTTTTGGGGAGCTTTGAACAAACACCTTAATTTCTCAGTACTCATTCCTTTTAAATAGGAATCATGGCATTGTCCCTTTCCTATCTCATATGAATATTTTGAGGGTGAATAATATTAAAAATAACCCTGGAAAATTCTTGGAACTGTTTAAAGTACCAAGTAAATGCATCTGAAATCCCAAATATAAGAAATACTGAATTTTGTCATGTATTTACATTTCTCTTGGAAAATCTTTTAGTTGGCATAGAGAGTATCTTGTGGCTGTCTACTCTGGGGGCAGTTGTTTGAGTTGGTTTCTAGAATGGATCCTTCAAGGTTATTGCTAACATCAGAAAGGTGAGCCACCACTACATTGTCCTTGGGGTAGGGCTACATTGCAAGTTCCTGACTTTGATAGTGAAACCCTGAGAAAAGCAATGAGTATTGCATTCTCTGAATAAGATGCTGAACTTGTATTTTGAATGACCGTCGATTGATCCATGTTTCAGTCTGAAACTCAGAATGAGTAGCAGAAATACTGCAAAACTAGTCAAAATTCACTTTGCTTTTATGCTGCATTCTTTGTTCTTGGTGTATATTAGAGTGATAATAGCTTGTTTATAAAGCACTTAACAGCTTCCAGACACTTTACATAATTTTCTTGTTTGGTCCTATCCACAGTTTTGTGAGATAGGTAATACTATTATCATTGTCCACATTTCCTTATTCTAGATGAAGAAACTGCAGTTTGATATAAGTGACTTGTTCACACAAATAGGAAGATAGGGATTGGAAGTCAGGTTTTCTTACACCAAATTCAGTGCTTAGGTAGGGAAGCTATTATATTTTATATTATTTTTACATTTTATAGATGGAAGTACTGCCTTTACAAATGAGCTGGGATGTAATTTTATATAAGTGATTTTGGAAAAGTTTCATATGAATAGAAAATAATGTGATGGTTAAGGTCTCATGAGAACGTAACTGCTTCTGTTCTGTTTCACTGGCACACTTCCAGGTTAACATATGGAAATTAAAGGCTTATCAAGAAATTAAGACTTATTAGGTATAAAAGTGAGAGAAGTGCAAAAAGTGTAAGATTAAGGTCTTCCCCTTCTTGGAATTAATTGTCTTATTGGGGAGCAATCCATATATGAAAGATTAACTAACTATACAAAAGAGCATATGATTTTTGCTAATGAGTGGTATGGATAAATACTACCAAAGGAATTTAGAGGAAAGAAAAATCTCTAAGTTAATGTAATCAAAAAGTGATTTATGGAAGTAATTTGAAATAGGACTTCAGCTATCCCTGGGAAGAAAGATGGGTGGGATTTGGATAAGGGGAGAGGAAAAGGGAATTTCTGATCAGAGGAATGGTTTGGGCAAAACATGTGCTCAGTGTGTTTGAGTTACAGTGAATAACTGAGCTAGTTGGAATTAGAGGCTTCATGTTGGCAGGTCATAGAATAGATTGGGGCCAGGTTATAGAAGACCTTAGTCTGTGGACTTAATCTTTTTAGTAACAAAGAGCCATTGGAAATTTTTGGACAAGGAAATAACATAATGAAAATGTTGTTTTAGGAACATTAATCTGGCAGTTGCATGTAGAATAAATTGAATAAATGTAACGTGGTGAGGTGATATAGACTGAATTAGGGTTGCAGCAATAAGATAGGAAGTAGGGAAGAGGCTTTATGAAGAAATAATCATTAGAGTTTGATGACAATATAAAAAGTAAAGAAAAGAACAGAGCTTAAAAGTGAGTCTTTAAGATTTTGAATGAGAATACTGTTAACTTGTTGGAAATTTAGAAAGCAGGTATTCACTTTGTGGGATGCAATGGTTTGGGTTTTGACATGTTAAGTTTGAGATGACAGTATAATTTCCAAGTATGTGGTACAGTGAAAAAAGAACTGGACTTTCAGAAGATGTGGCTTCAAATTCCAGTTCTTCTTGGTAAGTCATGTAATCTGTGCTTATTTCCTCCTTAGCAAAATATGAAGATTTGGTTGCTCTTTGGTCCCTTCCATCTCCTGGGGTGTGGGAGGAGGGAGAGATGCACTTTGGGGAGTGTTTATATAAGTTAGGGGATGGGTCAGATAGAAGCACATAGAAGCAGTAGTTAGCTGAGAAGAGGAGGGTAGAGTAGGTCACACAGACCAAGGAAGATGAGTGTCAGGAAGAAGATGGTGGGTAAAAGTGGCAGATGGTTGCTAAGAAGTCAGGGACAGTAGAGGCAGAAAGAAAAGTTTATGAGTAACATTAAGAGAACAGTTTCAATGGAATGGTGACATGGAA
The DNA here is from genome assembly GCF_902635505.1 of Sarcophilus harrisii. NCBI lineage: Eukaryota > Metazoa > Chordata > Mammalia > Dasyuromorphia > Dasyuridae > Sarcophilus > Sarcophilus harrisii. The sequence continues at coordinate 495,073,026 of NC_045428.1, forward strand.
TTCATATTATATGAAGGTTAGGGAACGAATGGGTAATAAGTTAATGGAGGTAGCATGCATGGGCCATTCATTTGGAAAGCTTGACAGAAGAAGAAAGATGAGAAGTAGTATAGTTACCTTAGGAAGACCTCAAAGTTATATTTCTTTTTTAAGATAGAAGAGACATATGCATATTGAAGACAGTGGAATCTATAGTAAAATATTGGGCAGTAGATTGAAAAAGCATATCTGGGTTCTAGTCCAGGCCCCTGACTCATTACTGACTGTAACACAAATCATGTTAATATCTATTTCTCATTCTGTTAAATAAGAATATTACTTGGCTTCATTAAAAAATGTGTTAAGAATTTATGTAAAATTTCTTTATAAAAAAAGTTTTATAGTTTAGTATTGAATGACAAAAAAACCCCTAAACTTCCTGGGTAATTACATTTAATTTACTTTAACTCAGAAAATAGTATACACTTTGAGTCACTTTATTCCCTATAAGGACTTTTGGTTCATATATGCATTCATTTTTGTATGGTTATGTTATTATATAGTCCGCTATTTTGGTTTTGCTTTTTTCAATTTATATTATTTAAAAATAATATAGATTTATTTGTATTTCTTATATTTGTAGTCTTAATTGCATTGTGGCATCTCTTTACATAAACGTTCCACAGTTTATTTAACCATTGTCCTATTGACGGACATTTAGGTTGCATTTAGTTTATTGTAGTTATAAATAATATTGTTATGATATAGCTGAATAGTTTTTCATTTTGCTTTTGATAATATTTCCAGAGTATATTTCAAATGGTGGAATTGTTGGTCACAGAGTATACTTTTGTATCTTGCAAAAGTTTCTTTAAAGAAAGATATGCTGAGGATTTAAAAAAAAATTGTAACACTCATTATTAGAACATTTAAGAATCAAGCTAGACTTATGGAACATGTATAAACCCTAAACATCTGAACCATTAGCAATCCTAGTTATTCAAAAGAACTGCTTGTATATTGGCAGGTTTTTCCCATTGATGTGAGGCAGAAAGGATTTTTCTAATAGTGACCCTAAATGTAATGGAAAAGGAAGAGGGAAGGAACAAACATTTATTAAGTATCTACTATGTTCCAGGCACTCTGCTCTGTGCTTTACAGACATCTCATTTGATCCTCTCAACAACCATGGTAGATAGGTGCTATTATCCTCATCTCAGTCACTTGAAGCAGACAGTGGTTAAGTGATTTGCAGAGTCACAAAGCTAGTAAGTGTCTGAGGCTGGATTTCAACTTAGATTTTCATGACTCCAGGTCCGGCACTCTATCCATTGCATTACCTAATTGCCTTTGGCACCCAGCAAATGTTTAATACATTTATTAAACAATAAATTTAATAGATGCTTGTTGGTTGCCTGAAGTAGTAGCATGATACTTTGGTTGGTAGGTTTTTGCTAGATAAGAGGCAGCAAGACTTCGTGGAAAGAGTATTAGATATGGAGTACTAAGACCTGGATTCAAATTTTGGTTCTGCTACTTAATACTTCTGTGACCTTAAGCAAATTACTTGTTGGGTTTCACATTGGTTATTTGTAAAATGAAAGGGTTGGACTTGATGATCTCTCTAAATATTTCCTCCCCCTCCCCTTTCATTCATTAAGCATTTATTAAGTGCCTGCTCTGTGTTAGTCACAATGCTTCAGGCTCAAGGGATACAAAGACAATGCAGAACCCCTAGGAGATCTTTGGGGTGCTTTTGAGGACATCATAGAAAACAGTTCTATCTTGTTATACTAGAGAAGCTCTGAATTCCCTTCCAGTGCTTAAATCTATATGCCAATCTGTTCTTCTCTAAAATACAGTGCCATTGTCAGAAAAAAATAATGCATTAGAGGGACTGCTGCTCCAAATCATCCTGAAGTTTTATATGTGAGAGAATTCTGATGGCACCTACTGATTTTCTCCTAGAACTTGTGTAGTGCAGAGGCTAGTAGGAGAAGGAAGTAGAACTATTATATAGATCCTCAATTAAGAAAGATCATCCTGTTCTTGAGGGTAAACCTCCACAGAAGGACTACACATAAAGTAGCAAAATCCAAAGGGGACAGCCACCTCTCCAGCTAGCTAAGTCCCTCAAGTCAACCTTAGCTGTTAGCAGAATGACTGATTCCCCTGGCAAATCTTGAGTAGTCCCTGAAAAAGACAGAATGGAACATGAGGGATTTGGGCAAAAGTAGGAATGTGTGAAAGAGGAAAAACTGCAGAAACTTCAGGAAGTGAATTGGTGTCTCTCTGTTTCACACATGCAGGTTACTGGAAAATCAGGAGGAGAAGGAGAATAAAATTGTTTCTCTAATCGCAGAACAGGCTGAGGAAAAGTAGGACTATTTCTCTTAAGATCATTTTTATCCCTTTTCCCCATATTTACCTTAAAAAAATTAAAAATCACTTAATGTAATTTAAATGTTCACTTTACTTTCTTCTCCCTTGGTCTAAGTAACCTTGCTATTCCCAGTCATTTTCCAGCCTTGATTCAAATATAATACTGGAAAATACTCTCTCTGAACCCATTCTTCATTACTGCTTTCAGTCCTACATATGAGTGTGCCATCATTTTTGCAATAAGGAGAGAGGGAAATAATGGGATTGGAAGATACATGGGAATAGGTGGTACGTAGCCATCTTATTATAACTAGCAAAATGGGGTGTGTGTGAAAATAAAATAACCAATATCTGGTGGCAGGTAAGCAATTGCTGCCTGACAGGTAAGTATTAGTGTATACACCTTCCTTAGTTTTCAGTTCTTACTACTACAAAAAGAGCTTCTATAAATATTTTTGTCCTTATAGGACCTGATTGTCTTGGGATAGAAAATTAGTAGTGGCATTGTGTGCTGTTGCACATAATTCTACATGTCAGTTTCCATAAGTAAAGCAAGTTGGGAACCATAAGAAACTCTCTGATAAATGTTAGTCTTCCTAACTCTAGCCTATTCAAATTTGTGGAAGTGTCGAACTTCTTTTGATGGCTCTGCCTCCTAAATACAACCCTTAACAAGGGAAGCTGGTAAGGCACTAGTGTTGTTTTCCCTGGAATTTCATATGTAGGACCTTGCCACAAGCTTAAAGTACTTAAGCATCATCTCTCTAAAACAGTTCACTTGACTTGCCTTCTGTCATTAGCTTTTAGCAATTCTGGATCTAATTTTTTGCTTTGTTGTTTCCATCAAGCCTGTATCCCATCAATGTTATTCTTTTTTTTTTTTTTTTTTTTTTTTTGGGTCCTTTAGGGAGCTATGGGAGATGGAACTGGACAAACTTAAAAATCAGGATGGTGAGATCAACCGGAACATTATGGAGGAAACTGAACGAGCCTGGAAAGCTGAGGTAGGGAGGGGTTGATGTTCTAGAAAGTGGGATTGGTGTGGAAGTCTTTAAGATAATCCTCTTGGATTCAAGTTAATAAGCCTTTTCATGGTTTTCTTAGATCTTATCACTAGAAAGCCGGAAAGAACTGCTGGTATTAAAGCTGGAAGAAGCAGAAAAGGAGGCAGAGCTGCATCTGACTTATATCAAGTGAGCCACTTCTTTTGGGCCAGAATTCATAGGCCTGAAGTTCAAGTTTAGACCTTTACTTCACTGGCTCTCTGAAACCCTGCCCTATTGAGTCTTAATTCTATACTGTTAGACTCTTAATACTGTAATTTCTGGTTATTCATTGAGCTTTCCAAATAATAGGTAGGCTTAAGTTTCTGGAGATCTATTTCTGATATTCATTCACCTGCTGCCTAAACATTTGGAGGACCCATGTAAAATAGTGTAAGGCAGAAAATCTCTCTTTGTTGGGAAACTCTTACTTTAAATTGAATAGAAGTAGAAGGCATATGATTTACAGTGGGACAAAGAATTCAGAACTCCGACCTCTGAGACTGCTGTTATACCTTGATTTTATAATCCTTTTTTCTTCTCAAGTCCCACTAGTTTTACTCTTATTTTGCTGTCTTAAAGACTGAAGTCAGAGCTGCTTCTAAATGTAAATTTCTGTTGCTTTTTGGAAAGGTCAACACCTCCAACATTGGAAACAATCCGCTCCAAGCAGGAGTGGGAGACAAGATTGAATGGAGTTCGGATGATGAAGGAGAATGTCCGGGTAAGCCTTATGAAATGCTCCAGCTCCAGGCAGTGTTTTGTAGTGTGGGCAATTTATGACCAGTGTCATTGATATGCACACATACACATACGAGTGGTATTGAACTTTCATGGCATTGTGTTTTTTGAGATTTGAAAGGGATCTGGATGCTATCTAATGCAGAAAACCACTTTGTACACTAATCTTTTCTATATCATTCTTGACAGAAGGTCCTTTATCTTTTGATATAATAGGAATAATGATAATCCTTTCAAAAATACTTTAAAATTTGCAAAGCTCTTTATGAATATTTTATCCTGACATTAGCTCTAAAGTTAAGGGATAAAATTCCCTATGTCTGCAGCAGACATAGATTGAATGACTTCTCCAGGATCACAAAATTAGTGGCTGAGGTTAGATTTGAATCATGGTCTTCCTGACGCCATACCCAGCACTCTCTCTGCTGTGCCACCTAGTTCCTATTTAGACACTTTCAGTAACAGGGAGCTCACTACTTTAAGAAGCAATTGTTCTGTTTTTGTTTCAAGATCTTTCTCCCACATTCCCATCACCTTCTCTTATCCAAAATGAGGCTAACATACTTTTGGTTCACTGCTACAGAGTAATTTCTTGATCTTTCTTTTCTAGGACCAATTTAATAACCATATCCAGCTGGTGAGGAATGGGGCAAAGTTGAGTAGTCTTCCACAGATCCCTACCCCTACTCTGCCCCCACCTCCTTCAGAGGTGAGTAACTTGGCCGTTGGGAAGTTCCCTCTCTGTGTGATGGCCAAGTCTTTATCTCACAGTAGTATTTGTGAAGCTCTTGGGACCACCTCTGATCATTTTAATGGTTATTCAGTAATTTTTGTTGCGATTTCCTAAATTTCTCTTTTTTTTTGTTTTGTTTTGTTTTGTTTTGTTTTGTTTTGTTTTGTTTCCCACTCTGCAGACAGACTTCATGCTTCAGGTGTTTTCACCTAATCCTTCCCTGGCTCCTCGGATGCCTTTCTCCATTGGGCAGGTTACCATGCCCATGGTCATGCCCAGTGCAGACCCTCGTGCTTTATCTTTCCCAATGCTGAACCCTGCTATCTCAAGGCCCAACCAGCCCTCCCCACCTCTGCCTGTCACCCATGGGAGAAACAGTCCTAGCTTGGCTTCTCTTGTTGGCCCCCATGGTCCACATGTGTCCCCTGCTCCCTCCCTCCCACCTCCACCAGGCTTGGGTGGTGTTAAGGCTCCCACTGAATCTCACCGACCCCAGCCAGTGGACAAACTAGAAAAGATCCTGGAGAAGCTGCTGGCTCGGTTTCCACAGTGCAACAAGTAAGTTTCTTAAAATGAATTAATATCCTGAGAGAGAGATGTTGGGATGCAGGTATAAGAGGAAGACCCATGGGAGACCCCACAGATAGGGAACAGTGTCTTCATCTCTGCCACCCTTTGCTTCCTTAGGGCACAGATGACCAACATCCTTCAGCAGATCAAGACCGCACGAACCACCATGGCAGGACTGACAATGGAGGAGCTGATCCAGCTGGTGGCTGCACGATTGGCAGAGCAGGAGCGCTTGGCAGCAGGTGCTCAGGTGAGGCCATTGCCTTGTGGGAGAGTGCGGTCCCAAAAAGTTCATGCAAAGAATAGAGAAGGGAAGAAGTATTGTTCCTGGGGATACATAATCTGTTTTATTTTGCTAGTCTTAAGAAATTCTGTGATTCCTTTTCTAAAAATGCTTAGTTTACTCAAAACTTCCCTGTTTCTAATTTTTATTTTTTGCCTACAGCCCCTTGGTCGGATCCGAGCTCCTTTGTTTCCTGCTCCTTTGGCTCAGATAAACACTCCCATGTTCCTGCCCTCTGCTCAGGTGTCTTATCCTGGGAGGCCTTCACATGTAAGAATGTATTTCCTTGAAAGCTGGGGTATAGATAGGTTTAGTGGGTTGGGAGATAGAGAAAAACGTAGAGTTCTTGCCTTGAGAACTGGAAAAATGAGAACGAGATCCAGGTGGGGGGCTGCATGGAGTATGGTATTTGAGAAGGTTTGTTTCAGAGAAGAGAGGCCAACTAAATTCTTTTGGTAAGCAGATTTGGAGATGGGATCATAGACAGACAGAAGGAGTGGTCCCAGGACATAGAATCACCATATAAAGCATGCCTCTGTTTGTTCTGTAGGCTCCATCTACCTGTAAGCTGTGTCTAATGTGCCAGAAGCTTGTTCAGCCCAGTGAGCTCCACCCCATGGCCTGTGCCCATGTGTTACACAAGGAGGTAGATGCTATATCCTTTTTGTCCCTTCTTCACCTTCCTTTATCCAGTTGGATGGTACAGCCACAAACTGGACAACAATATGGATCGTTGCCCTAAGTTTAGCCTAGTTTGTTTTGCTGGGGAATCTTAGGAATAGAATGAAAAACTGGTTTCAGACTCCATTCATAAGATGGGTCAAGAGTTACTTCAAATAGACAATCCAGTTGTTCCTCATTCTCATTACATTATTAGGCAGAGGCAAAAAATACTTAATAGAACTCTCTGGCTTGTGGGAACAACAGGATAAAATCTCTTTCCCACAAAGGAGGTGGTGATGGTCCTAGACTTTGGAGGGAGGGAAGAATGTTGGGAATGAAGAAAACCCATCTCTGTACATGAAGGGATCATGGTATGGAGCAAATCATATTTTGAGTATGCATCAGTAGCATTCTCAGACTGTATTTAATTTAGTATTCTTTGTATAATGAGGATCTGTTTACTTGCTCCAGAGTTGGTCTTTCTGGGTATATCCCAGGGACTCTACTCACACTATCAGAACTTTTGGCCTAGTAGCTGTCCCTTATCCTTTATTGCTATTCATCTCGAGCCTCATGCCGGCTCCTCTTTGCTCCCTCTTCCCTAGCCCCCAATAACAAACAAGTCTTAACCTTGAGGCTTCTCTTTCTCCTTTCCAGTGTATCAAATTCTGGGCCCAGACCAACACAAATGACACTTGTCCCTTTTGTCCAACTCTCAAGTGATGGACCTGGCTGGAAAGGAAGAAGAGGAGAGACAGATATGAACAGGAAGGAGAGGGTTCAAGATTCTAGAGCTCTATATTTATACAGCAGTGTGTACTCATGCCATGTACATTTTTATTATATAGGTAATGTGTGTATAGAAAGTCTGTATGCAAACATTCATAAATGAAAGTATGTATATTATGCAGAATTTTCCGTTCCCCCTGGTCTTGCGGTTTCCCTTGGTGGTACAAGTTTTAGGAAAAATAGTATGCGATGTTGCATTGAAATGATAAGTGTTCTTGCCCAGAATTATTTTTAAATACATCATAACAGACAACACCTAGGAAGCTGCTTTTGCTGTCTGACCATATTGCTTTGATTTGGTTCATCCTGCAGCTCTATTTCCTTATGTCTCATCCCTTCTTGTAGAAATGCATCCTGGCATTTGCTCAGCTGTCTAATCAGATACCTCAGTTAGAAACCTCAAGAAGTTTCTGCATCATCCTAGACAAATTGAGACTTGATAGAGAAAGAAATGTATTACCAGACAATTTGGCTTTAGATTGAATAATTTACTGTGTTAACAATCATTTTTACGTAGACATTAGGTTTACAGAGTATTGCGGTTTACATCAGCAGAATTGAATTCACAGTCTGAGAATAACAATATCAATCAAATCCCCCATTCCCCTTGCCACCCCACTTCATGGTAACAGGCATTCTGTGTAGAGGTTGGCACGACCTACAGGTGTCTTCTATGCCTTGCCCCCATTGACTTAGGCCGTGCCCTATCTCTGACACACCAGCTTTGAATTCCTCACCTTATCCCTTGCTTCTGGTCTCCCAATCTATAGATTTCTAGTCTTTCCCCCTCCCCCCTAAGGTTAAGGCAGTTGGTTCACAACCAAGTTGTTTGGTGTCCTTGGGTGAGTTCTGAACAGGCACTGGGGTGAGGAGATCTCTGTGCAAATTCACCTATAGAATTATCTTGGGGTAGTTTTTGTAATTTTTGAAACAAGAGTGCTACTGGGGTCATATGTTTTTTGTAACTGGGGAAAATAGAGACCAGAATAGGATAAGGAGGGGAGGCCATCAGAAACCAAACCTCTTCATGTCATGAATTTAAGATTCCAGGCTGCATTTTTTTTTTTTTTTTTATTCCATATTGGGAAAAATTGTACCTTCATTAGATCTCTGAATCTTACTCTTAGCCATTGAGCCCCCATTCCTATAGGACATAAGGCTATATCTTTCCCTAGTGGAAATCATCCGGATGAAAACCAAACACCAATTTTCATAAGTGTCTGGCCATGTATAAAAGAACCCAACTATATTATTATCGGTAACCTTTGGGAGAGTGTGGGTAGGTTATGTTTTATTTTTGCTGGAACCTTATAGTAATCACTCTCTAGATGGCGATGGCAGAAGACTTTTAGCCATAACCATTCATATCTCATTTTTATTTTTTGTTCTCTTATCTTCCTTCCCATCTATTTTCCCAGGTGTCTTTTCTCCCTTTTCTTGTCTCTCTTATCAAGATTCATTGTTTGGCCATCAGGTCAAGGAAAAGATTTAGATGAGTCACCTTTGGCATTTTTCAAATGGTCTGCTGCTGCACTGGAACAGAAGTGAAGAGACTGCTCTAGTACCTAGGACTCATGTCCTCCATTTTTACCTCCTCCAGATTTCTCTGGTTAATATTTTTGCCTTTTGTGAATGATGTCTCCCTCCTAACAATTGGCTTTTACTCCGACTCCTTTGAGGCAGAAAATATGGTTGGTAGGATTGAAGATCAATTCTTTGTTCTCTTTAGCTTACATTTCTCTTTATTCATGACTTACCTGCCTCCCCTGAGATTTGTAGCTTCTGGTCCACCTTTGCTACCTCTCAGTGTTTCTACAAGGCTAGGAACTAACTTGTATAAGAACAATAACTTCTAGTTATCTCCAGAAAGCGTTTAGAGCCAAAAGAGTGAAGAGTGTGGGATAGAGTAGAGGGATTAACCCCCTTCTCCCCAGCAAAAGCCCATGGATAACCTAATTTAGAGCAAGATGACAAGTGCTTCTGGAGAGGTTGCTATGGCAAGTAGAACCCCAGTGTTGCTCAGTTCTTTCCCTTTTGTCTTAACAACGATTGTAAAACAACACCAAAGTTCCACCTACTGTCTTGTTTACTAACCTATAAATGTGGAAAGGCCAAATGAGGAGGATTGGAAATGAGATAGTGGCTTTTGAGTGTAGAATTAAAAAATAGATATATACATACATATCTTACAAGCAAGAAGCAGATAGCGAGAGGAATTTCTTTACATTTAAGAGTTCAAAGTTGGTGGGGCAGCTTGGAGAAGGGAATTATAAAAAGAAGAATTAAGTACAACCAGTTTTCTCTTTAAAAAATAACAAGAGGGCTGCAAGACCAACTAACCAAAGTTGGTTTTATGTCCTGGGAAGAGCTAGGAAAAGCCAGTTTTCCTCAGCCGTAGGGAGGGATTATAAAGCAGAACTTGGCCTTTTAGTTACACACGAGCAATTCCAAAGATTTATTTACACACCCAAGTAAAGTCTCAAGCTAGAAGGAGGCTTTTATTTTTGAGATTTTTCTATCAGTTTTGGGTGGTACAAAGTACCCCCCATCAGCCAGAGCAGCACCAGATGCAGTGGAAAAAAAAGGACCTCAAGTGTGGGTGGAGAAATGAGAAGCTGTGGTCCATTATTCTCACTGTTATTTGCTTATGGCTTGTGGGGAGTTAACTGGGGTTCTGGTCCACAGAGTAGCCAGGCTGAGGCAGGAAACTCCAGAAATGTCCCCATGGGTTTTCTCCCCTCACCCTTGCCCTACCCCACACCCACAGAAAAGGAGGCCAGGCAGATTCCATGTAGACTGGCTGGGCTAAATTAGGAAAAAAGTTGGGGGGGAGGGGCTTCCTTCGAGAGTGCTAAGGTGGAGTTGAGCAGTTGTATTTACCTTATGACTTCCTGCTAATGCTATAGCAATTCTTCTGTGGGTAGATTAGCTTGTTTCCTCTGTGCCCAGCCCTAGGTAACAAGATAACACGGGCTGGGGAGCCAAGGAACCAAGGGAAAGAATGGCACTCAGGGAAGAAAAGCTTCCAGTGAGATGAGGAATGCTATGAAAGGGAGGCTGCTAACCTCTTGGTACTGGAGATGGCAACAGCACCAGAGAGCACTGAGTTTGGGGAGTTATCGGTACTGTACCAGTGGCACTGGAAGATGCTTCATCCACCTGAATGTAATAGTGGTATGGGAGGGAGGTGGTAGCATGGTGAGAGAGGTCTGGGAGAGGGAAGGAGATGCCTAATTCCTGATTCCTGTTTACCTTTGAACACAAAGGAGATCCAGGCAGAGGCCCAAGGTCTCAACTCCATACTTGCTGAAAGCCCTGGATTCTCTTTTCAAAGATTTAGGAGAAAATCCAGTATCCCTTCATTTAACTCCCTAGTTTGCAAAATCCTCAGGAGCTTTGTGGCTTAGTTAAGGGGTAGGAAGAAAAGAGATGAGACCCTGTGATTGGGTAGCTCAAGAAGTACAGCCAAGCTCTGCCTTATTCTGTTTATTCTCTATGTGGGTATGAAAATTAAGGGAGGAGGGAGTGTAGGAAGTTGGGGAATCTTAGCAAAATTCTAGTAGTGATGCTCTGGGATTAGAAGGTTCAGGCTATTTAAAAAAAGTCATTTGCTAAGTGAACCTTAGTGGGAGAAATTAGGTTTGCAATTTAGTTGTTCTTTGCTAAAGGCAGATTATGAGGATCTGGTCAAATTTTGCAAGATTTTCTTTGTGTTTTCTTTGCGGTCATTTGGGAAGAATAGGAAAGGGAGTATCAATAGTCATAGAGTGGGGGGGCCAATCTGGTTCTTTCATGACAACTGGAATGTTTTGCCAAATCAGAGTCTTTCTGGTTGAGTTATATGATATGGTATTTTATGTAGATAGCAAGACCTAAAACTGGGGACAGTTCTTCCCATTTACTGCTTTTCCCTAATTTCCCCTTCTTTGTCTGCCTGTCTTATTACCTGTCCTCCCTTCTCCCCTAATAAAAATCATTTAAATACCCCAATCTATTCACAGATTTAAGAAATTTTACCCCTGTAGTCAAATCAGGGTTGTTTATGTAGGTTCTACACAAAAATAAGAGGCTATATTGTACATTAACCCCTGTGTGAAGAGAATGAGGGCGGGCCATTTCTAATCCCAGGACACCATCAGGGAAAAGGCTGGGTCTGGTACCAATTCTGAGAATAAGGAAAAGAGAAGGATTTGGGTTGAAGAGAACTAGGTGAGGTGGTAAAATTTTTAGGGATGAAGTTTCAAGCAGCAGAAAATTTCCTAGCTGAGGTTTGATGTGACCAAGGGGTTTCCTGCCATTGGAGAGATTCCTTCTTTCCTCTTCCCCCTTCTAAAGCCATTATCGCTGTGGGACGCACCGTGCCAGCATCTCCCAGTTTTCTCTTTGTCAAGGTAGGCAGGCTGGTGGGTAAGGGTCCTGAGGTGCTCTGGTCACATGTTCTATCTCCATGTCTCCTGCCAGAGTAGACAGCCATAGAGGGCCTGTGAGGCTTGAGGGCCCTTCATTTGAGTAGAGAAATGTCATCAGCAAAGTCATCCTGCTGACGGCGCAGGCAACGGAGGCAGCGCCATTGGCACACCATGAGGCAGAGTGGAAGCATGAAGAGAGCACAGATGGCAGCCATGACATAGGCTATGGTCATGAGGGTCGACTCGTCTGTCTGCGGAATGTTGTAGCCACAGTCCTCCATGTTTGTGGTAACAAAGGGGCCTTCCACTGCTGCTGTCCGGAACTCATCGTGCACTGTGGAAGGGTGGAGAAAGTTGTCATGTGAGCTTGAAAGTACTTTGGGTTAGACATGAAAAAAACGAAAACTATGAGACCCTAGAATTTGGTTCTTATGGGAGCTGTCAGAGTTTCCCTCTTAGATTTTTTAAACTCTCAGATAATAACCTGTTCTGGGTGAGGAGCATCCTGTCATAATTAGGCAGAGATACTCTACAAGCCTCATGCTTTGTTTTCTGAGGGTCACATAATGTCAGCCCTAATGCTAGCTACACAGTTTTGTTCTCTTGCCTTCCTTTCCCAAGTGATGGTACACCCATAAGCTAAGTATCACCAAGGAGTTCATTGTCCATCTACTGTGGCTGCTTGTCTTTCCCTGGACTCTAGGACACTACACCTTTTTCAGGGTTACCTCTCATCTCTTGGGCTTTTCCAGCAAGGGTCACTGTGCTTGAGTTGTAGGCTCAAGAAACAAGAGAGTTTTGACACCTCTTGCTCAGTATGTTGGCTTTGAGGGGCAGGCAGTTCCTCACCAAGTTGGCACAGACTCAGATATCCTAACTATCTAACCAGAATAAATACAGACCCTTTGGCTTCCCAAAGCCTGTGTTCTCACCATGGCAGGCACTGACAGCAAAGCCAATTCGTTTGTGAGCTCGGTCAAAGACAACATAGAAGCCTTCCATGATAACAGCTCCCATAACAGTGCCCGTGGATGATTGTGAGATGGCAAACTTGTAGCAGTCATCTTGAGATGTGGCAACGTCTTCCACTGGCCTTAGGTATTGCTGGGGATAAATGAACATAGGGTGAAGGATATCCCACTCAAACTCACCCAGTCTTTTCTCTGGTCCTGAGGTACTCATAAATAATTCATTTTTAATATAAGGTTTTTATCTCATTTGATTCTTACAACATTCCTGTGAAATAGGGCATTTGGAATGAGCAAACAGACTCAATGATGAAATTCTTTGCCTGTTTTGAGACAGTTTTCCAAAAAGGTATCTAGTAGTTCTTTTCCATATTTGTTTTGTTCCATTCAGCTATGCCCAGTGTCTGGTATTATATTCCTCACAAACCACATTGTTTACCTTCCTTTTCCTGAGGCCCAGTTTGGCTGAGGAGGAGACATACCTGTGGCAGGATGGTGATTCGGAAGGACTGATTAGTGACTTCCCCCATTAGGTAGAGTGAGATGACTGGAAAGATGTTCCAAGGGGTAGTGCCAGCTTGCCAGCATACCAGCTGCTCCCCTAGCCAGAAGCCATCTGGGAATTTCTCTGTCTGGCTTGGCCAAAAAGAAAGAAGTGGGAAGGACTAGTTATAAGAAAGTGGCCTGTATTACATCTTCTGCTAATTTTTTTCCCCCTGCTAAGGACCTTCCCTTGTTTGACCCTGATAGAAAACTGGACTAAAGGGAGAAACTGAGTCATATAAAGTAGATGTAACTAGATGATGAATTTCTTAGAAATATCCTAGAATCAGCTGAAAGAAATGGAGATGGGGTGGGATCAGGGAACAAGAACGACCTTTAGCTATTTGAAATCTTGTCATTTGTTTGGACTTATTTTGCTTATCCCTAGAGGACAGTTAAAACCAATGGATAGAGCTTATATAGGGATATAGCTTTTGGCTAACAAAATATTACATTGGAATGGATCACCTAAAGATCTTCAAATAGTGGTTGAACCACTATTTGCTGGGGATATGTAAAAGATATTCAGATAATATACAGGCAAGACTAAATGGCTTCTGAAAACCACCAAACTATTCATTCTCTAATTCTTGATATGAATGGGGAAAAGGGTGGAGCTTGAGGTGGAAGATGGGGCAGATCATAGCTGAGAAAGATGGGGAAAGACCAATATCCAAAGATAGCTCAGTCCCTAGAATTGTAGCACTATGGCAGAGCATTCTATATGGATATTTTTGTGCTTATTTTCCATATCACTTTCCCCACCAACTCCCTTCAACGCCTACATGTTGTCCATTAATTCCACTGACCGAGGAGGCTGTCTTGATGGACTTGACTGCAGCCTCAAACACTTTCTTAGGTAGTCTCAGGTTGGTGGTGCCGCTGTCCACAATACTTTTGTCGTAGTTGTACTAGAGAGGAGAAAAGATGTTCATGTGGCCAAATGCCTTTAGGTTCCAGGCAACTTACTGTTCCCCAATTAGTCCCAGAGGTCTTAAGCGTAGACTGGCACAGCATTCCTTTGTCCCCCAGTTTCCCCAACTAGAATCCCACTTAACCACAGACCACCAGGATCACCCCTTCCCAATAATGCCTCTGAACTTTACAATTGGCCTTGCTGCTATACTCTACAAGCCACCTACAGCCGCACTTTTCTATATTGTTGTCTTTTCCAATTAGAATGTGAGCTCTTTTGAGAGAGAGACTGTCTTGTTTTTCTACTTGTATTTCTAGTACTTAGTATGGTTCTTGGCATACAGTAAGAGCTTAATAAATGCTTTTCCATTCCATTCAAATAGCTCCTAAATCATCACCATGTAATAAGTCTAGAGCTAGAATGGTCTAATGCTAACTTATTTATATAATGCTTTTACATTTTTCAAAATGTTTTTGTACCTGTTATCTTTTTCAACCTTGAAGGATAGATTGGGTAGAGATCATATTATGTTCATATGACAAATAAGGAAATTGAGATCCAGAGAAGTTAATTGGCTTTTTTAAGTATACATGTTTGAATTAGTGGCAAACTTGGAACTTAGAACTTGGGTTTCTTTCTTCCTAGTGCACGTATTCTTTCCACTGGACCACACATGTGGTCTGGGGTGAATACTCTTCCCAAAATCTGCCCTTACAGATGGATTTCCTGCTATCACTGTTGAGTTATTGACTGAGATACAGCTCCCTTCCTCAGTTCTTCCCAAAGCTTGTGCTTGGCTTATCATTCCATTCCTTAATCAGGAGCCCTTTAGCAATCAAGATGGGCTTCTCATTCCCAGTATTCCTGGTACTCTTACCTCTTTACAATCCATTTTCAGGTCCTGCCCATTGATCTCCACCCGAACAATAACGACTTCATAGTACCACTCTCGGCGGATAGGTGTGTACCACAGACTGCCCACATATAGGGAATGGTCAATGCCCCCAATGATCTGGAGAGAGAGAGAGTTAGGCTTCTATATCATGCTCTAGTCCACTGGGTATGTCCCTTAGGGAACTAGGAACATAGGGTTTTAGGAACCTGGGCCATGAAGAATAGGTCAAATATCAGATGTAATGGAGTAACAAAAAAACAAAAACAAAAAACTGTCTCTTTAGATGGCAGAGACTTTTAGGAATCATGGTTTTTATTTTCTTGCTGTAGGTCTGACTGACTTTAATCCAGTTCAGACAGTTTGAGGATTTATCCTTTAATAATTTTTATTTAGCAGGAGAGGTGCTACATCTTTCCCAGTCACCCATTCCATTTTCATATAACCCTTTTTGTTTGGAAGTTAGTTAAATCTTACCCAACTTGCTCTTGTTGTAATTTGTCTTTTGCCTCATTATAGTGAGGATGGAGAACCATTTACTATTTTCTTGGTGAAGAAGGCATGAAAACCTACCTCTTCTTCAGACTAAGTTATGTCAGTTCCTGTAATGTTTTGTGATAAGTTTGTTCTTCGATTCTTTAATCATCTTTGTCTTTCATCTGACCCCACTGCAAGTTTCCCGTAAATCTTTTTAGTGGTAGATCCCAGGACTTGCTCAGCAAAAGATCTGACCAGTGTTGAGAAAAATAAAGGGTCAGCAGCCCTGAATTCCTTCTGGCTTAGTCCCAAAGGGAGGAGATACCAGCTGGTCCCTGCCCATCTGCCCTTCTAGTGCCTGTCCCAGAACCTACTTACCATGCTCCCACCAACTGAGGCCAGGGCCTCAGACTGGTTGAGGTTTGGGAAGCCAGTGCCACACAGCTGTAAGGAGAAGAGGTTGGGTACTTGGGTCTGCTTCACCAGAGAGTCGAAAAAAGGCTCTAGGCTGTCATCAGGCTGGCAAAGAGACAAGTAGAGAGAGATGCTGGGGCGGAGACAAGGGAATTAGGGGAAAACCCAGTTTCCATGCCAGAGCAAAACAGTTGTTGGGGTGGAGAACCTTGGAAGTCCCCTTCAAGAATCATCTTGGAGCTAGCCTTAGGGCAGAAAAGGTGATGGTTAATTGGATTTTGCTGAGGGGCAATGACAGTGCCAACTGAGAGGTGTTGATGAGATAAGAGTTCTTATGGAATCTTTGAAGTGGGATCATCCTTTTAATCTTATCATACATGTCTAACTTCTTCCAGGCAAATGGGAATCTCACTTTTTATTTTTACATAATTTTCACTACCAAATGCATTTCTCACTCTACCACTCACCCATTCTTCAAAAATCTCTTTAAAAATCCTTTTTAGTGTCTCATACTTTCATAATCTCTTTATGCTTCAGTTCAAGCCCATTTCTCCTTCTCCAATTCCTCCCGTAGGCAGTCCCTTTGCCCTTCCTCCCCATGCAGTGTTCAGCACCAGCCCTCTGCTTCCTCACCCTGGCAATCTCCGCATAGGCCAGCCCCAGGATGCCCTCCCAGTTAGAGCCATTGATGAAGAACTTGTCGGACTCGGTGATGGCAGCAATGTTGGCACGTACGGTGACATTTGGGCCATGAGGGATGCTTACTAGGTCAGTGCCCAGCTCGCCCTCCCACTTGCCCTGGGTGTAGGGCACGTACACACCCTTCCGCAAGTCCCGATAAGTACTGGATCTGTGAAAAGAGGGCAGACGTAAAGGGGTTTTGCGGGGTAAGGAAGTCACTTCTGGTAACATAATAGGTGTTACAGAATCTCCAATTTGGGATGTATGGCTACCAACGTCCCATCACCTTTTTAGTGGGATACCCATTCCCACCAGAGTTAGGACTCGGAGTTCTTTCTCCTAGGATCCTACCCCATATCTAGCTGTTTCCAGAAGGGGGCTAAACTCCTTAGACAACTCGTTTTTGTCTTGAGAACACAGTAGTTAAGGGCACCACACTGACAAAAGGAAGTGGGGCTGGATCTTCTTCAGCAACTGCCTCATCGACTCATTTCCCTACGTCTTGGGCCAAGGCCCTGTGGGAAACAAGCCTGGGCATTGTGCATTGTGCCTGGTGCCAGAAGGGCAGCCAGGGGCATCTCTTCCTCTCCCGGCTTGGCTGAGCTCCCAGAGAAAAGGACTCATTGACTCCCTTGCTGCTTTGGGACCTGGTGGTGCCAACCGGGTGACAGAGTGTGTGCCAGGAAGAAACGGTGGGGAACCCTCAGAGCAGATTACAGAGGACTAAGATCTGTACAAGCTCCAAGTTTTTGCACAGGTGCATGTAATATACTACTAATTTACAGCCCCCTACCTGTGGATAGCCACCTTGCCTGCTTGGATGTTTCCCAGCCATTCACTCATTTCCATAGGTTCAAATATTTGTGAAATCATATTAACACAATGGCACATAACCAATGCTTTAGCTGGTAGGGAGGAGGGTCAGGGAAGGGAATGATTCTTCTTCATTGACCTTGACCATGTTCCGCTGCCTGTCAATTGCTTAAGGAGGTGGAAAGAGAGAAAGGAATGGAAAACAAGTATGGGGTTCACATTTGGTCTGAAGTGCCCTTGTGGCTGCAGAAAGAGGCTATTTCAGAAGCCTTTATCTCTTCTCTGCATCCTCTATCACCCTTTTTCTAATCCATACGTTCACTAGTGACCCCCAGGATTCTTTCCACACTTGTGTCAGTGATTTCTTCCAACCATGGTTTTTCTTCCCTTCCATCCTGTGTAGCATTCCCAGCTCAGATCATCATCTCTTCCTCTGAGCCCTATTTTGGCCCTTTGTCCTGCCAAACTGTCAACTTTGTCTAGGGGAACTCTGTGTGTCTGCAATGGGAGGGGGATTTCTCTTGGGAAAAGTTAATAGGCGTTTCTACTCTGAATTTCCACCCACGCTAGGGGCTTATGAAAGGCCTGTTTTCTTCTTTGAAACAAGTAGTGTAGGTTTTGGGATTCCCTGGACCCTCGTGGGAAGGAGACATCATGGGAGTCAGTTCAGCTCATCTACTTGTGGCTAGTGTGGCTATGGCAACAGAGAGCTACCAATGGACTGAAGGATGAGGGAGACACTTGCAGATCACATACATGACCCTCATTACTTCCCTGTGAACTCTAGGGTCATTTTGTCTAAAAGCAACCAGCTATGCTTGCAGCAAATGAGAATCTCCGTAGTTCCACTTATCCTACCAGCCTCAGTCTCTGTCCCCTCAGAATATGCCCTCTGGGTCTTGTTTCTCATCCTCTCAGTCATTAATCCCTGCCCCCCACTCTTCATTAGAGAATTAAGGGATCTTGGTTCCTCCATCAGTGAGAGAGGTGACGTTCTAGGAAAGGACTGGGAGGGAGATGGGGTGTCCCTCCTCCTCAGCCCCCCTGCACTCACAGCTGTCTCCGGTAGTATCGATGTAAGAAAGGATGCGGGGCAGCTCCTACTGCGAAGTTACTGCTGCCTGTGTCCACTAGGATGTTGAGCTGTAGGGGAGAAAGAGATTGATTATTAGAGAACAAGAAACTTAAGATGCCCCAATAGGACCCTTCCCCTTCTTCCCAGTTACCTCATCTTTTTTTAATAGATGGGAATGAAGATGTCAGGTCATGTTCAGCAAGAACTTAGAAAGAAACTTAGGAAACCTCTGAACCTTCCTTACCACAGTAAGTGTCTCAAAAGCCATCTTGCATTTACCCCCCTCCTCCCCTTCTTGTGCCTGTTATCTCTATCAAAGTACAGAATGTAAAAACCAGAAAAGAACCTACAAGATCATTTAATCTAAACCACTCACTCTACTACTGCATTTGACCTCTTGATATCTAATTCTGCTTCTGATTCTGCTTTTACCTGTTGAATTTGGGTTTTCTTCTTTTTTTTTTCTGGTTGTCCCAGTAAGTAACACATTCAGCAGGCAGTCTGGCCATCTTGCCCAGCATTTCCCCATCAAAATACAGCTATATTAGGGTTTTCACTGTTGACTGGGACTGATCTGTGTGGGTCAGCATGTCTGTGTACTTGTTCATAGGTTGGCATGGGATTCCCTGGGGTGACATTCATCAGCTTCAAACCCCAGAGTGACCCTGACCCTTCTACTTCAGCTGCCAGAGAATCAGAATGACTAGGAACAATGTGGCTAGCCTCATGAAAATCTGTCATTCCGAGCCCCTCACTCAATTCCCACAGCTCCTGGCTGGAAGAAGGGGCAGATGCCTGTCCCAAAGGCTTCCCAGTACATACAGCCTCTTGCAAACTTCAGCTCTAATCACAGAATTACAGAATCTAACCCAAACCCTATCTCAAGAAAAAACCTTACAATATAGCTGACAAAAGTTCTCCAACCTCTGACTCAAAAGACTGAAGGGAAAGCCACTCCCTTGAGAAGCAGTCCATTTTTTTTGGGTAGGTCTAATTGTTAAGGAATTTTTATTTTGATGAAGTCTAATTTTGCCATCTCATAAATCCATCTATTACTCCTAGTTGGACCTCTTGGGACCAAGCAGAACAAGTCCAATCCCTGTCTAATGTGACAGTCCTTCAAATACTTGAAGACAACTATCATGTCCCCAGTAAGCTTTCATTCTCTGGTCCTTTCACTCTACCTATTCCCATCTTTCCTGTGTCCAATTCTTCATCTTTTCTGTTTGCCTGATGACCTTCCTTCCTTCTGGAGATGGTATTTGCTGAGAATCTAGTCTGAGCAGGGTGCTGTGCTGAGTGTTTGGTTGAAGAAACACACATGCACACACACAAATTACTTCTGGAGGAAATTACAATCTAGCTGAGAAAAGAAATCTAAATGTTTCTTTCATGTTTTACATGTCTATTATCTCCTTGGTCCTCCCCTATTTCCTCTCCCTCATCTCCCACAATCCCTCTTTTTATCATCTTTCTTGCCTCTAAACCTACTACCTTCTCTCCAAGTTTCCTTACTTCTATTACACTCCCACTGTTTCTTCTCTCAAATGCTCTTAACTTCCAGCCCCTGTCTCCTATCTCTGGGTACCCACCAGACCCTGAATCATTTAGAACTTTCAGAGAAAATCAATAGAATCAGGGGAGATTCAACAATTTCGATAGCTCTCCTTTGAAATTATTCGAGTTAGTCTAGCCTAGGTTTCAGGTTGCTAGCTGTGTGACTTTGGGCGAGTCAGTTAAACCCAACTGCTTTGCCCCCCCCCCAAAGAAATTAACCTGGTAAAAGAATTAAAGTGGTTCCATTGCTCCATAGCATCACCACACTCCCTGATGGGTAGGACCTTGCAAGTCCCTCCAGAGCATCTTGACTTTCCTAGGCAAAAGTATCTTAATCTCTCTTAAATTCTAGCAAGAAAGAATTAATTCTCTGATGACTGAATGTTCCTGTAATTTGGGGGAAAGATTTTCATTTTTGAAGAAACCTTGGAAGGTCTGCCAAGTACCCTACACTTACTAGGCACCTGCTATGTGCCAGGCACTGTGCCAAACATTGGGAATGTACAAATATCTGATTTCTTTGAGTAGGGGAGGAGATCCCAACTCACAAAGAAGAGTCAGCTTTTTTTCCATTTCGCCAACTTCTATAGCAAGGCCCCTGCCCAATCTGTATGTTGTAAATAAGAAATGCTAGCTAATGGAACAAAGAGCATGAAAGGTATCCCACAAATACACTTTTAAAGACAAATTCAGTTGAGTGGGGATGAGGAGAAACTCCAAAAAGAGACTTTAGACCTTAGAACACAAGACCTTATGAGAATATGGGGACTAGAAAGAAGTGTAGGAATATTGCCCATCTTCATGACCTATTTTTTTTTTTTTTGGTACATTTTATTTAAATACTTTATTGATACTTTTCATTTTTCAGGGGATCACAAACTTCCTTTTCCCTTCTATTCCCCTCCCCAAAGAACCCAACTCTCCCTTGTAAAAACTAGTATAATCTTTAAAAAAAAAAAAAAGAAGAAGACGACATACAATGGTCACACCTAAAAATGTATATCTCATTTTGCACCTCTGATCTCTTTGTCTAGAGGTGGGAATCATGTTTCATCATCATTCTTTTACAGTCATAGTTGGCCATTACATTGATCATAGTCCTAAGTTTTTCAAATGTTTGTTTCTTTATAATATTGTAGCCATTGCATAAATTGTTCGCCTGTGTTTGTTATATCAATTCATATAATTCTTCCCAAATTCTACTTAATACTTTCCTTTTATTATTTCTTAAAGCACAACATTTCATACTATTTGTCACAATTTGTTCTTCCATTCCCGAATGGATGGGCATCCACTTTATTTCTAGGATTTTTTTTTCTATGATAAAAAGTGCTGTTATGAATATTTTTGTACACATTAAATCCTTTTCCTCTTTTATCTCTTTAGGCGATATGCCTAATAGTGGCATCAGTCAGATAAAGGGCATACTCAACCTAGTAATGTTTTGAGTAGAGTTCCATATTGCTTTTCCAACATAGTTGAATTCATAGCTCCACCAACAGTGCATTAATGTGCCTGCCCTCCCATTTCCCTTCCAATAACTGTCATTTTTCTTCCCCCCTCTCCCCAGTTATCTTTGAAATAGAATCTTAGGATTGTTTTAGTTTGCATTTTTCTTATTATTAGTGAGTCAGAACATTTTTTTCCCCATATGGTTGTTGATAGTTTTTTTTTGTTTGTTTGTTTCATCTTTTTTTTCTTTTTTTTGAGAATTGCTTGTTCATGTTTTTCAGTCATTTATCCACGGAAGAATGGCTTGTTGTATTTTTGAGTGAGTTTTCAGTATATCTTGAATTTCAGATCAGAGAAAATTGTTGATGTCTTTTCTAATTTTAACTGCATTTTATTTGTGAAAAAGGTTAATTTTATGTCATCAAAATGCTACATTTTATCTCCTTTGATCCTCCTTATCACTTGTCTTGTCAAGAACTCTTTCCTGAATCAATGTTTATAGTTGTGAAGTTACTTCCTTTCTTGTTTCTCTAATTTGTTTATGATATGACCTTTTATATGTAAGGAAATATATATATTTGGAGCTTATTATGTGTGTGAAATGTATGAATTTATTATTTATATTCTGCAACTTTGCTGAAGTTATTGTTTTAACTAATTTATAGTTGAATCTGTAGGGTTCTCTTAAGTAAACTACTATATTATCTACAAAAGTGATGATTCTTTGTCATTACTTATTCTTTCACTTTCTTTTTCTTGTGTTCTTACTATAGCTAGCAAATCGAGAATTATATCAGATACTAGTAGTGTAATGAAAATCCTTGCTTTACTCCTGATCTTACTGGAAAGACCTCTTTTGTTGTTTAGCTATTATAAATATTATCTGTTGGTGTTAGATAACTATGATTTATCTTATTAAGGAAAAGCATATCTCTTCTTATGGTTTTTAATATTTTAAAAACAAAAATGTGTATTGAATATTGTCAAAATCTTTCTGCATTTATTTATATAACCATGTGATTTTGGGTTTTTGTTATTAATATGGTCTGTTATATTTGTAGTCTTCCTAATGTTGTCTTAACCCTACATTTTTGCTAAAAATTCAATCTAGTCACAATGTATAATGTTTTTAATATATTGCTATGGTCTCTTAATATTTTATTCAGTGATTTCATGTCAGTATTTATTAGAGATATTAGTTAATATTTTTTTCCTTTGCTTTGTCTCTTCCATATTGAGACCACATATCATATAAGATATTTGGATTATTTTTTCCTAGTCTTTCAGGTAGCTTATTTAATATTGAAATTAATTGTTGAGTGTTTGAGAGGGTTCACTTATAAATTCCCCTGACCTTAGAGTTGTTGTTTTTTTTTTTTTTTAATTTGGAAGTTCATTTATGGTTTGTTCAATTTGTTTTTTCTGATATTATGTTAAAATGATCTATTTATTCTGTTAATCTGGGCATTTTGTATTTTCATAAATATTCACCCTTTTCATTTCTGTTATTTTGTTCACATATATTGGGTAAAATAGTTTATAATAATATCCATTGTTTCTTCTTTATTTGTTTTGAATTTTTCTTTTTCATTCTTAGTATTGGTAATTTGGTAGTCTTCATTCTCTTTAAACTCAGACTATCTAATGAGTTATTGTATTAATTTGAAAAAAGGCTCTTTGGTTTACTTATCAATTAATTTTTTTTTTCAATTTTGTTAATCTCTTCTTTTGTTTCCAGTATTTCCTTTTTTGTGTTTAGGGTTTTTTAAATTGTTGTTATTGCTTTGGTAGGTTTTTTTTCTTCCTTTTTTTAGTTTCATACCAAATTTGTCAATGTATTCCCTCTTTTTTTGTTGATGAAAATGTTTAGCAATATGAGTTTTCCCTTAAAATTACTCTGGCTAGATTTCAAAAATTGTCTTATTGTTATTATTTTCTTTGTTTAAACTATCCATTATTTCTAATTTGTTCTTTGATACACCAATTATTTAGAATTAAATTATTTAGTTTCCATTTTTATTTGAACCGTTTCTTCAAAGGCCTTTTGTTGATCATAGTGTTTATTTCATTGTGGTTAACAACTGATGTGTTTCACATCTATGCTTTTCTGCATTAGTTTATGAGGTTATTTAAGAATATAGCTAATTTTTGTAAAGGTGTTGTGTACAGCTAAGAAATATTCTCTTTCTATTTCCGTTCAGTAACCATCACCTTTTAATCTGACATATTTAACTTTTCTGAAATTCCATTCATGTTTAAAATTTGTTTATCTTTTTGTCAAATTGTTTATGTCTGAGAGAGGTACATTACAGTCCCTAACAAGTATACTTTTGTGTGTCTCTTTCTATGATTCAATCATAGAATAGATTCAATGAACTTTTCCTTTAAGTATTTAGATGCTATGCCATTCATTATGTATTTATTTTGCACATTGATATTTCGGGTCAACTACCCACCATCTTCCCTTTGACTAGAACTACCCTTAGGAATTTTGAACCTTGCTAAGTCTCACTTTATGCTGTCCTTCTTCCCCTCTTCTTTAGGTTAAAACAAATATTAAGAATAGTTTTTTTTTTTTAAAGGAGAGTCATAAGATAGCAATCTGATGGTGTATAAGTACAGGAAGGGAGGGCAGGAAGGTGAGAGAACCCAGTGAAATTGTGGTCATGGGTGGGGAGAGTGGTTTCTGGCTTTACATATATAGGGCTCTCTTTCTGACATTCTTCCTTTTCCTGACAGTAATAAGTTTTTCTCTTAGGTATCTCTACCTTTGCTCTGCCATTCTATCTATCCCAATATGACTAAATAGACCCAAGAGTGGGTGCCCAGGGGACTGCAACTGCAGGGTCAGAGCTAGGTCAGGGCCAGCCAACCAACAAACAAGCTCAGCATAATCCCCGGGGGCTTCTCCAGTGAGACCAGCTCCTGGGTAGGAAGAGCTAACAGGTTCCATGGGGACAGATTTATGCTTGGATGAGAAACACACCTAAAACTGTGAAGCTGGGGTGTCTTTACTCTGTAAATCCCACCTATGTTGATTCTAACTCTTACCAGCAGATGAGAAGTCCCAAAGGACAGTTCCAGGACAGAAGGAGGAAGGGACAGCTCCAGGACAGAAAGAGGAACAGCTCTAGGACAGAAGGAGGAAGGACAGCTCCAGGACAGAAGGAGGAAGGGACAGCTCCAGGACAGAAAGAGGAACAGCTCTAGGACAGAAGGAGGAAGGACAGCTCCAGGACAGAAGGAGGAAGGGACAGCTTTGGGACAGAAGGAGGAGGGACAGCTCCGGGACAGAAGGAGGAGGGACAGCTCTGGGACAGAAGGAGGAGGGACAGCTCCGGGACAGAAGGAGGAGGGACAGCTCCAGGACAGAAAGAGGAACAGCTCCAGGACAGAAGGAGTAAGGGACAGCTCCAGGACAGAAAGAGGAACAGCTCTAGAACAGAAGGAGGAAGGACAGCTTCAGGACAGAAGGAGGAAGGACAGCTCCAGGACAGAAGGAGGAAGGGACAGCTCCGGGGCAGAAGGAGGAGGGACAGCTCCGGGACAGAAGGAGGAGGGACAGCTCCGGGACAAATGGGCAACGTGACTTATAGAGGTTACATATAGGAGCCATGTTCCTGTTTCATCCTGTCCTAGAGGTGGTTCTTAAAATGCCAAAGAACATGGCAGCCTTCCTTGGTATCCTCTTCTAGTGTCTGGGAACATAACCCCCAGTTTGCCTTCTTTTCGTCCTGTCCTCAGTAGAGACGGATAACAGCTGCTTGCCCTCCTTTGTAATAACCATACAAACCATAGGTTCCTTTTAGCACATCCTGAAGCCCTGGAAGGCAGGGCAGATTAATGTTCTCTTCAGTTTACAAAAGGAAAAACTAACAAACGCTAGAGAGATGAACACAGGACACATTTCCACTTGTATCAAATCTGAGATAAGATCCCTCCACTCTGGTCTGCTCTGCAGCCTTGTTTCCTATTTAAAGAAAAGTCTCCTTTTGGACTGATCAGGAAGAGTACTCAAATGAGGAACTGGAATTGAGAGAGAGGACGGATATTGATGATGAGGTAGGGGTGTAGAATGGATGCTCCTGATGGCTGATTTCAAGATCTTCTACTCCCTTTCCTGTTTTGGTCCTCCCCTAAAAGTTTTTCAGGCTTTTTTGGTTGAAACCAAATGGTCTTAGAGTTTATTTCTCCTGTGTGGGCCTTCTCCAGATAACGGCTGCCTAGGAATAGTGGGCTTTTAAGATGATCCCATTTGCTTCCTTGAACTGGAATTCTAAGATCTGAGCTACTTGTCTGAGACATAAACTTGGAATCTAGTGTTTTGTACTGGATAAGGGCAAACAGAGGGCACAGATGCAGCCTCTAGCACAGAGCCCAGGGTTGCTGGGCCCAGGCCAAGGACCTTCCTCTCTCACTGAATCAGCTGACACCTAAGCAAACATGATCCTTTTCCAGAGTGTAGCCTCTGACTCAAAGTCACTGAGTTTCAAAGTTAAAAAAGACTCTTCCCTGGCTATTTGGTTCAATTCACCTCCCCTTAAAAGAATTCCTGTTATCATATATCCTGCACATAGTCACCCAACAATTGTTTGAATGCCTCCATTCCTCTTCCTTCAAACAAGTCTTTCAAATTCTTGAAGATAGCTGTCATGTCCCACCGGAGTCTGATCTCTAGGCTGGCTCCTTCAATCTGTCCTCATACAACATAAACTATTGGCAAAGATGGTTGACCTGGAGGTTTCTCCCAAGTGTGGCCCCAACCAGATTTGAATTTTATTGAAAAATGTTTAATAAAATAAATGCAAATATAATACAATAAAAATAATGTCAATTTGTGATTTTTAAAATCATTAATAATGAAGTCATCTGTTTTTGAGTTTGACACCACTGGACTAGAAGTCCTTTTTGGGTATCTGTGTCTGGAAATTCTTCAGCTTATTAATGTCTTTTTTAAGTGCTTATTAAATGCTTGTTGACTGACTGGTTGACTAAACTGTGTTGCCCAGAATTGGGATTATCACTTTTTTATTTCTATAATCTAAGATATATTTTACAGACAGCCCAAGATTCCTTTTTTTTTTTTTTTTGATTGCCGTGTCACATCTATTGACTTGTATTGCAAGAAAAGTGGAAAAATGGGGACTTGGAAAACTCAAGATAAATGTGGAAATGGTAAGAGAACACCTAGATACCCTCAGTGAGCCACTAAACTGGGTGCTTGGGCTTGAAAATAAAACAGCCCCTCTGTCCTCAAGGAGTCCATAATCCATTAGAATGCAGGAAGGGAAGAACATGTATATAGAAGAGGAAATAGGAAATATCTACCAAGTAGATACAGTGATTTTTGGTGAGGGGAGAGCATAAACGACTAAAAAGATCAGAAAAGACCTTACATAGGAAGCAGCACTTTGATTTTAGCTTTGAATGGAACTGAAGAGTCTCAGAAGTAGATTCTGAGAGCGTATTGCAGGCATTGGAGGAACAGTGTGTAAAAGAATTTATCTGGCACATACACATCCATGTGTGTGCATACACACACACAGAGAAAACGTTTAATTGCTTAAAGCCACACTAATACACCCTGTGTACCCATATGTGCATACATACACCCACTTCTCTGTAAATAGATTATATTCCCCATTAGAATACAGTCTACATTATAGTATTGTATTTTAGTAAAATATAACAGAATATCTTCCCCAGTAGCTCCTTGTGATCAGAATGTCTCATTCTTGTATCTGTATTTCCAGAACCTAGCATAGTGTCTGGTATAGAACAGACCTGTATTAATTGAATGTTTGGAAGGAATATCTAACATAATTGAGGACAGAATCAGGTTCAAATGGGACAAATCTAGTAAGATGAAATTTAAAAGAAGGCATAGTAAAATTGACTTAAAAATCAATTGAATAGATACAGAATTGAGGAAACAACAACATATATCAAAAAAGATCTGGGGTCCTTGTTTATTTGCAAACTTTGGTGCAACAGAATTCTTTTACTCTTCCATTTTCCCAGATTTGTAACCTTGGTGATATTTTTAATTCTTCACTCTCCCTTTCCCCTACTGATATTCAATCAGTTGCTAACTCTTGCTTTTTTTTTTTTTTTTTTTTTTTACAATTTACAATTTTTACAATACTTTTTTTTTGGTATCTGACTTCTCTGTGCCTAGAGTAACCACTTTTGAGTATGCCCCTTATTATCTTTCAACAAGATTATTGTCGAAACCTTCAAACTGGTTTCCCTGCTTTAAATCTTTCTCCATTGCAGTCCATCCTTTACATAGCTGCCAAAGTGATTTTTCTTAAGCACCAATGACCATGTCACTTCTCCTGTGATTTCATTTATCTCTGATAAACTTCCTTTATAAATGCATATTGGTACCATCTTTGAAATTTTTAGAGTTTGAATGACCTACCCATCACACAGCAAATGTGTCAGAGATAAGGAGTTGTACTGAGATCTTCCCCAGGTCTCTATTCATTATACCATGCTTCCTCACATTTTATCAATAAAATGAAAGCCAGACATTTTAAGATAATTTATATCCCCACTTCTACAAATCAAATTCTCTCAACATTATACTCCATCTCACCAATTATGTTTATCAGAATATTGATACTAACCTCTTCTATTTCTTTTTAGGAACTAACTTCTTCAATCATCTCCTCTATCTCCTCAACCTCTAATTTCTCCATCCACTGATTTCTTCCTTACTGCCTACAACACATTCAGTTCTCTCCCACCCTTAAAAATCCTTCTCTTGACCCTGTCATTCCTTTAAGCTCCCTTTCCCTGCCAAGGTTTTTCTAAAAAAAGCTGTCTTTCATCATTACCTTCAGTTCCTTATCTCCCACTCATTGCTCAACCCCTTGGAATCTGGCTTATGACCATACCACTTGACTGGAGCTGATCTCCCCAAGGTTATCATTGTTCCTCAGTTATTAAATCCAATCCACTTTTCTTACTTCCCATCCCTCTTTACTTCTCCACAGTGTTTAATGCTGTTAATCAGACCCTCCTCCTGGATATTTTCTCCTTTCTAGATTTTTGGTGATATATTCTCTTCTTCTGACTGCTTCTTCTCAATCTCCTATGCTGAACCATTATCCATCTCCTGTTTGTGAGTATACCAATAAACTTTGTCCTAGGAATTCCTTTCTCTTCTCTTTTATTCTTTCCCCCCACTTAAAAGTATTTTATTTTTCCAATTACACATATAGTTTTCAACATTCATTTTTGTAAGATTTTGAGTTCCAATTTTTTTTCTCTTTCCATTCCTCACTTATCCATCTGATATGGGTTATGCATGTACAATCCTTTAAACATATTTTCATATTTCTCAGGTCGAGAAAGAAATTTTAGAACAAGAGGAAAAAAATCATGAGAAAGAAAAAATTAAAAAAATAGTATGCTTCAATCTGCATTCAGTCTCCATAGTTGTCTGGATGTGGATGTTATCTTCTATCCTAATTCTATTGGAAATGCCTTGGATCGCTGTATTGCAGAGAAGAGCTAAGTCTATCATAGTTGATCGTTATCATATAATCTTGCTGTTACTATATACAATGTTCTCCTGTTTCTGCTCACTTTCCTTAGTATCAGTTCATGTAAGTCTTTCCATGTAAGCTTTTCTGAAATCAGGCTGCTCATCATTTCTCATAGAAAAAGAGTATTCCAATATATTCAAATACCACAACTTATTCAGCCATTCTCTAATTGATGGGCATTCACCCAATTTCTAATTTTTGCCACTGCAAAAAGAGCTGCTACAAACATTTTTGCACATGTGAGTCCTTTTCCCTCTTTTATGATCTCTTTGGGACATAGGCCCAGTAGTAACCCTGCTGGATCATAAGATATGCAGAGTTTTATGGCCCTTTGGACATAGTTCCAGATTGCTCTCCAGAATGGTTGGATCACTTCACAACTTCACCAACAATGCATTAGTGTCCCAATTTTCCTACATCCCCTCTAACATTTATCATTATCTTTTCTTGTCATTTTAGCCAATCTTTTAGATGTGAGGTGGTACCTCAGTCTTGCTTTAATTTTCATTTCTCTAATCAATAGTGACTTGGAGCATTTTTTCATATGACTATACATGGCTTTAATTTTTTCATTTAAAAACTTCATATTCTTTGATCATTTCTCAATTGGGGATCTTTTGTTCTTTGTGTGTGTATCTGTCTTTGTCCTATACCAATAAACTTTGTCCTAGAAATTCCTTTCTCTTCTCTTTTATTCTTTCCTCCCCACTTAAAAGTATTTTATTTATTTTTTTTCAGTGCTTTCATCAGTTTCAATGGGTTCAGTTATCATCTCTGCAGATGATTCCCCAAATAACATATCTGGTCTTCATCTCTCTTCTGAGCAGTTCTTTCTGCTCAACATTATTTGGATGTTCCATAGGCATGTAAAAATAATATAATCAAAACAGAACTTCCTTCTCCCTATAAGCCTTCCCTCTTCTCAACTTCTTTGAAGGAACCAGACTTCTTCCAATCACCTAGGTTTTCCACCTTGGAATAGTCCTTGACTTTTCACTCTTCCTCACCTCCTAACCTCCCAAACAATCAGTTTTCAGATCTTAATGGTTATACCTCCATAGCATCTCTCCATCCTTCTCATCTGTTCCCATCTCTCTGCTCACATGACCACCATCATAATTTCTCACTTGGACTATTGTAATAGCCTTCTAATTGGTCTACTTGTTTCAAGATTCTCCCCTTTTTCACAATCTATCTTCAGCACAACTGCCAAATTAATATTCTAAAACTTAGGTTTGGCCATGTCATTCTAAAATAAAGAATGAACAAAAGTGTCTGTAGATAAAGTTTCAATGGCTCCCTATTTTATCTAGGACAGTGTGTGAACTCTTCTGTCAGGCACTTGAAGTTATATGTAATCTGGAATCAACTTATCTTTGTAGGCTGACAAACAATGACTATCAACCATGTGCTTACGAAATAAAAAAAAAAGAGGCAAAAGAAAGACTGTCCTGGAGAAGTTTATCATTGAAGGGATAAAACAACAAACAAGCAAATACATACAAACAAGCTATATTCAGGATAAATAGGAAAGAGTTAAGAAAGAAAAGGAACTAGAAATAATCCCCTAACTCCTTCTTACTCTACCTTGAAGCCAAATTAGCTTATTTTAAGTTCCCCATATACAACATCCCATCTCCTGTCTGGCCCTTTACACAGGTTGTTCTGTTCCCCAAGTCTAAAAAGTGCTTCCTTCCCACTACTTCTTAGAATCTCTAGTTCATTTCATGACTTAACTCAGGGGATATCTTTTAACATGAGGCAATTCTCTATCCTCCTAGTTGTTAGTGCTCCCTCCACCTCAAAAGGACATTTATTTTATAGACATTTTGCATAGATATTTGTATAGATATTGTTTCCGCTTAGTCTAATGCAATCTTAATGGCAGATACTGTTAGAATTTTTGTCTTTGGAGCTCCAGTATCTTGTATCCAGTAGGTGCTTAATAAATGCATATTTAAGTTAGTTGAATTTTATGGTGGTTAAAAACAAACATACAAAATTAACATGATTTTAGGCTGCATTTAGGGAAACAGAGTATTAAGAACAAGTGAGATGACAGTTCTGCCATCCTCTTCTCTGGTCAAACTCACATCTGGTGCATTATTTTCCCTTTGAGGTGCCATATTTTTATTGTTGTTCAGTCATTTCAGTTGTGTCTGACTCAATGACTCCGATTGTTTTTATTTTTTTGGGGGGGGGCAGGGTTGGCAAAGACAATGGAGTGATTTACTGTTTTTCTCCAGCTGGTTTTACAGAGCAAACTGAGACAAATAGGGTTAAGTGACTTGTCCAGGGTCACACAGCTAGGTCATATTTGAACTCAGGTCTTCCTGACTTTAGACCTAGTGTTCTATTCATTGGACGGCCTAGCTGCCCACAGATATAGTTTGGAAAGTTTGTTAACAAATTGGATCATATCCAGAGGTACCACAACCATTTAATCTCAGGGATGTGATCTTGGGACAGTTTACACTGTGGTACAAAAGACCACAAGGTAAGACATGTTAATTGTTATGGTAATAAACCCTCTCCCCTAGCCTAGAAAAAGCACATGTTCTTATATATCAGTATTTGCTCCATACTAGTTACCTCTCCAGTGAGTGTGAGTAAGCTACAACATTTTATTAACAAAGAATTGCATGGGAGAAATGACATAAAGAATGTTACTTGGAATAAAAAGTGGGCCTGCGTGTTCTATTATCATCTATCTGATATCAAGAAATCTGGAGGAAGGCCCTCAGTGTGTGGGGTGGAGGAATTACAACACAAAGCTTATACAAGAATAAAAACAGAAACAAAAACCAAGACCTATCCAGATTGATGTGGTAGGGTGGCCTTAGCAATGGGAAGAACTGAGTTCAAATGCCACCCTTGGCACATACAAATTATATGACCACTGGCAAGGCCCTTAGCCTCTCGGACCCCTGGATGATTCTCTAAGACCCTAAGTTATCTACAAGTTTCTCATCTGTGTCATTGGAAGGACTTTCCACATCAGAACTACCCAACATCCATGAAATCATATCAGGTACAAAAGAACAACAACAAATGGATGAGTAGAACAGGATGAAAAGGCAAGAGATGTGTTGTAATCTACATTTTTGGAAAGAATACTCCCATCAATGAGATTAAAAATCCACTGAAGTAAGTATTCAAATAAAGATAATATCGTTAGTGCCTTTAAGGACCTCTATGGGAAAAAAAATGTAATTAAAACGAACAATCCCCTAACAAACCAACAAAAAAATGAGGAAGAGATGCTACCTCCTATGCTAGTCACTGCTATGGTCAGGAAAATGTATTTGTAATCTAGCCTTAGTTTTGCCAACTGCAGGAAATTGTTCCTCTCTTCTATCCGTAGTTGAAATAGATTTAATCTTTGAGGGGGGGGGAAGACTTAGAACTAAGTTTTGCATATTTGTGATTCCTAAAACCTAGATTCTGACCATATCATCTCACTATTCAATAAATTCCATGGCTTCCTTTTACCTCCAGGATAAAACCAGTTTGGCTTTCAAAACCTTCCATAACCCACCATCACCACCACTATTCAGCCCCCTCCCCCATTCTTCCTTCTTATCCCCAGGGGCCCTCAAACTTTTTAAATAGGGGGGCCAGTTCACTGTCCCTCAGACTGTTGGAGGGCCGGACTATAGTAAAAACAAAAACTTTGTTTTGTGGGCCTTTAAATAAAGAAACTTCATAGCCCTGGGAGAGGGGGATAAACGTACTCAGCTGCTGCATCTGGCTGTGGGCCATAGTTTGAGGACCCCTGCAGTTAATGCCCTTTCATATCCTCCATGATTCATCAATGTGATGTGACACTTTCTTAATATTCCATGAACATATACTCATCTCCCATATCCAGGTCTTTTTACTGGTCAACCTCTTTAGCTAAAATGATTTACTTTCTCATCTCTACCTCCTAGTTTCATTGGCTTCTCAAAAAAAACCTTAAAACTAACAACTAAAGTTCATCCCCATTCCTCTTTAATCTTAGTGCCTCCCCCTTAAGATTACTTTATTGTTCAGTTGTTGCAGTCATGTCTGCCTCTTCATGATCCCATCTAGGTTGTTTTTGTTATTAATTTTTTTTTTTTTTGGCGAAGATAATGGTTTGTGATTTCTTTCTCCAGCTCATTTTACACGTGAGAAAATTGAGACAAACAGAGTTAAGTGACTTGCTCAGGGCCACATAGGTAGTAAATCTCTGAGGCCGGATTTGAACTCAGAAAAATGAATCTTTCTCACTCCAGGCTGGTGCTGTAGTCACTGTGCTACCCAGCCTTGAGATTTCCCCAAATTTATTTTGTGGGTAGCTTGTTTGCATGTTGTTTCCCCCATTAGATCTTGAGAACAGGGACTTAAAAAATTTTTTTTTTTGTATTTCCAGCAGACTGTCTGGCACATAGGCTTAATAAATACTAGTTGACTGAATGACTGGTAAGACTTAAGTATCCATAGGACCTGTAAAATAGGTAATTTGTACAGGGGGAGATCCCTGAAGTTATAATGCTTGATGACTCAAAGACTGCCTCTTTATGACAGAAGGTAGGATGGCACTGGGTGATGAGGAAGGATCTACAAGGAGATTGTTGTTTGTCCTTAGTTCTCCAGGAGGACCATGACTTCAGGGTGGTGATGCCAGGACATGCAAGTGAATTGTATTTAAGTGAGGAAGGCTGTGGAGGGCCACCTGCCTCCAGAGCCCTTTGGGTCCAGTGGCCAGATATAGAGACCAGGACAACTGGAAATGGCCCTGGATGCAATGGCAGCCCTTGGCCCTTTTAAGCTAAGGTCTTCAACAGGTCTCAGTTTGATTGAGGCTGTACCCATTCAGTGATTAAGGCTGGATAGCAATTGAGGCAAAGAATCTCCTCTTTCACCTAGTGCAAAAAAATCTAAAGAAATAAGTGAAGAGAAAAGGCTAAGACAGAGATGGATTAGAATAGGCTGGAAAAGAAACAAGTTGGGAAGATATGAGTCCACTCTGGTGCTTCTTCAGAGTCCTTGGGTTGTGCTAAGAATTTTGGTCTCTAGTAAGAAGAATCTCCCTGAGACTTTTCCAAATCAGTCCAGAACTTTCTGGTCCTACAGGGCTTTGCTTTCTCCTTTCCAGGAATTACCTGACACCTTCTGGATCTGAGCAGTTCCAAGAGAAGGAATCACAGATCTGGGCCCTATTCCTATTACAGAGCCAATGTTCTCTATGGCCCTGCTCCTGAAAAGGTAGAACCTGAATAGCACAGCTTTCCATGCCCAGAAAAAGGTTTTGACCCTATTCTGCAATCCCACATTGCTCTCTATTCCACTACTGCCCAGGAAAGCCTTCCCGGCAGGGATAGTTGCCTGGGATCCAAATGGATATTGGTGGGTGGAAGTGAGATCCATTTCACATTCCTTACTTTCTAGTTTTAAGTTTCTGCTTTGCTTTTCTAAAGTATGGCTTTTAAATGGTGAAACTAGGTCATTTCTTGTCTTTTTTATGACCTTTTTAGTTCCTGATTCTGAACCTTATAAGAGAAAGCAAACTTTATCTTGTCTTCTATTGAAATGTCTCCATATTAGCCCCTGAATGAGATGACTTTGGAGACTGTTGGGTGG
The DNA here is from genome assembly GCF_902635505.1 of Sarcophilus harrisii. Classification (NCBI taxonomy): domain Eukaryota; kingdom Metazoa; phylum Chordata; class Mammalia; order Dasyuromorphia; family Dasyuridae; genus Sarcophilus; species Sarcophilus harrisii. The sequence continues at coordinate 495,107,569 of NC_045428.1, forward strand.
CTCAGTGGGTAGATCACTGGGCCTGAATTCAGGAAGACCTAAGACACTGGCCTGTGTGACCTTGGCGAGTCACCTAATCTCTGTTTATCTTAATCTACTTGAGAAGGAATTGGTAAATCACTTTCGTATCTTTGCCAAGAAAACCTTATAAAGGATCACAAAGAACTGGACATGACTGAACAACATTATCATAATTTGGAAGTAGAACTGAGACAGAAGGTACATCTAATCTTGAGTAAAGCAAAGCAAATTAATATGCTAGCGAGAACATTTTAGGTATAATAATTCTTAATTAAGATTCTGGAGTCTTAGGTTCAAGTCACGGAATCAAAGTATTTAGAACTGGAAGGACTGTAATAGATATATATTTTGAATTAGATATTACACAGGATTTTAAACTTAACAAATCCAAAACAGAATTCTTCTTTTCCAAATTTGCTTATTTTTGTCAAGGGTACCACCATCCTTCTAGTCATCCATGTTTGCAACCTCAATTCCATTCTCTAGTCCTCATGCTCACTCACCCCAAATATTCAATCATTTGTGTCTCTACAACATCTCTCAAATGCATTTTCTCTGTTCATGCAGCTACCAAGCAGGTTCAGGCCTTCACTCCCTCTCACCAGGGCTATTCAGTAAGCTCCCTAATTTATTTTTCTACCTCAAGATTTTCCTTTTTCCAATCCCTCCTTTCCACCAATAGGTGAACCAAAATAGAAGTGGGGAACACTAAATTATACCTAAAAATCCCTGTGGACTGCGAACTAATTTAGTTTTAAATGTAATACTATCTATGTTTTACTTAATGTATTTTTATTCATTGTATTAAATATTTTCCAATTACATTTTAATTTGGTCATAATCAGTATTGTGTGTTTGACACCTCTGATCTATACAACTGCTAAATTAGAGTCCTAAAGCATAGATTTTACCATGTCATTCCCCCGTACTTAATAAACTCCATTTGTTCCCTATTACTTTATTTATTGTTCAGTCATTTCAGTCATGTCCAACTCTTCATCATTACATTTGGGATTTTCTTGGTGGAATTACAGGAGTAGTATGCACTTTCTTCTCCAGCTTATTTTCCAGATGAGAAAACTGAGGCAGACACTGTTAAATAACTTGCTCAGGATCACTCAGCTAGTAAGTATCTGAAGCTAGATTTGAATTCAGAAAGAGGAATCTGTTACTAGAATGCTCTTTTCTCCTTTTTGCTTCTTGAACCCATTGGTTTCCTTTAAGATTCAGTTTACCCACATCTTCCATAGGAGACTTTTCCTGGTCCTCTCTTACTACTAGTATGTTTCCCTCTAAGAATACTTCAAATTTACTTGATAGCCATCATATATTTGTCTTAAAGTGTACTTATTGTCTCCTCTGTTAGAATGTAAATTCTCTGAGGACAGGGATTTTTTGTCTTCCTAGACATAGTACTTAAAACAGAGCCTGGCACATAGCACTTAAGAAATGCTTTTTGTTTGATTGATCTGGCTTAATCTCATTTTACATTAAGGAAACTGTGACTCACCACAGAGTTTGTGGCAGATCATAGACTTAAATTCAGGTTAGCTGCTTCCAGATCGAGTGATCTTTTAACCATAGTATATACTGCCTGCCCTGTCATTAACCTCCTTCATAACTTTGGGCAAGTCAACTTACCTAATCTTTCTGGCCCTCACTTTCTAAATGCCTTGCTGACCTCCTCAGAAAACTTCTAGCTCTAATGATTTAATCATGCTCTCTGACATAAGCTGTACACCATCTAGATCAGATAAGGAATCATCTGCTTTGACTAATTCAGAAGGTAGAAATTCTAGATCTGTTATCAGCAGCAGGTTTCCATTCCTAGGGGATTCGCAGTTGTATAATGAATTAAAGTCAGATTCATCTAAACTAAAAACAACACTTTTTCCTGAATCAGTCCAATATCTTCAGCTATTTACCGACACACCCACCATTATTTTATGTCTAAAAAAATCATTTACCCCACCATTGACTCCTTTGTGACTTCTCTATTTCTGCTGAAGGAATTAACATCCTATACATCCACTCATTTTTCATTCTTTCTTCTCTGTGATAAGTCTTTCCTTTGATAAGTCTCCTGAAGATAGACATGTCCATATCATGTAACCAGACAGACACACAGGGAGGCATATTACTTCAAGGAGGTAAAAAATAGAAAGGTCCCAATGTCTGCCAAAATATTCAAAGTAGCACTTTCTATAGTAGCGAAGCACTGGAAACAAAGTGGATACCCATTGATTAGAAAATGTCTAAGCAAATTTTGACATATTAATGGAATGGAATATTATTGCACAATAAAAAATAACTATGAAGAAGACAATGAAATATGAGAAGACTTATATGAACTGATGTAAAGTCAGCAGACCCAAGATAACAAGATACACAAATACAACAGCAATCTATATGTAAAGAACAAGAAGAGTAAATGATTTGTAATTGTAATGACAAAGATCAATACAGAAGAAGAAATTACAGAATGAACCTCCCTTCTTTGCAAAGGAGAAGGATTAATGTGTTGAATGTTGTATATATATCAGACTCCATTGATATATTAGTTGGATCTGCTGAACTGCTATTTTTTCCCTCTCCCTCTCTCTTTCTCTTTCTTTTTTTTTTTTTTTTTTTTTTGTTCTAGGGGATGACTTGCTGCATGAGAGAGAAGGATATATTTGGAAATGAAGCTCATGTAAAAATGAAGGATATCAATAAAACTTAAGAAAAAAGACATACTGTTACATTATACTTTTTATAATCATATTTTACTATATATAAGTTCAATTATCATTTTATCTTTGGAAGTGGTCCTGCCTCTAGTCTTTCCCCACTCAAATCTATTCTGATGACCACCATGCCCAGATTGTTTTCCTAAAACCCCATTTTCATCACATGTATCTTTCAAGAATCCTACAGGATAAAATCCAAACTCAACCTAACCACCAACATCCTTCACAATTTAGTCTGAATATAATAATTCAACCTCACCTTCCATTACTCTTGAACACAGTCTATCTATTCCAATCAGGAATGTGTGTGTTTGTTCATGTGATTTCCCTTTGCCTGTAATGTCCTCCCCACTGTCTCTACCATTTATTTAAACTCTTGCTGTCCTTCAAAGCCCATAATAACCACATCTCTTCTGTGAAGCCTTCTTTGATCACCCCTGCCCACAGTGACAATTTCCTCCTTTAAACTCCTATATTATGAATTAATAATGCCATTCATATTCTTATGGTACTTATTCTATACTGTGTGCCACTTATTAACTTTTCAGGTGTAAGTATATTTTCTGAAGTGAACTATAAGCTCCATGGGGCAAAGGCCTTGCCTTTGATTTCTATTAAGTACTTTTAGTATCTAATCTAGACTTTTATATGTAGGAATCATTAAAATATCTACTGTTAAGCTACTACTACTGTATCTACTACTTATTGATATACCTGCCACCTTTACTTGGGCTCTCATATCTAGTTTTGTTCTTTAAACAACTCAATGAGGGAAGTCATACATTATAATTCCTGTTTCAAAGATGGGGTAATTGAGAATCAGAGAATGAAGTGATTTGCCTAAAGGAGGATTAGAATCTTCTGAATCCTAGGACAAAGCTCTGGTAATTAGACTTCCTTCTCTAGGGTCCTTTCACCAGCATCCTCTTATTTGCTCTGACAATGTTCCCTTTCTCCCTTCAATCTCTCAAACCTACTGCTATAAAGTGGTCTTGCTCCTTAGTAAGTAACAGCTTTAGTTCTTATCCTAGAGACCCACCATAGCCATGTGTAAGGCTTTTGGTGTCCCTCGGCCCCTGGGAATACAATGTGCTGGAGCATTAATCTTCATGTAAGAGGAGACAGAAACTAGGATCCTTTTTTGATTTTAACTACTTATATGTTATGTGTCACAGTGAAGGCCTTTTAATGTCTTTGGAACTCAGTTTCTTCATTTGTGAAATGGACAGTAAGTTTGAACTTGACAGTTCAGTTGCTAAAAGTACCAAAGAGATCATAGCTGAGAGAATATATTTTCTTTAGGGCAAAAAAATTTCAGGGGGGAGCTCTAGGGCCAATGTTACCTTATGTCTCACTCTGACCTGGGGTCTTAAGGTATAATAGTGACCTTTGAGTTGATTTTCATCTCTTCATTTCCTATCTGGCTGTCCTCCTTTGTTCTTCTCCATCATATCCCCAGGAACCTTATCATCTTGCAAGACCACATCAACCTTGGTATTCACACCTCATCAGTACCCTTTGCCCTTGGGAACCCTCTGAATGGAGGGAAGAATGGAGAACATCTCTTAAAACTTCCATTTAAGGAGGGTGACAAACCTCAGGCCAAACATCTTTTCATGTTGCACTTGCCTGCCCTCCTTTAGACTTCTCCATCATTTCCCTCTCTCAACTCTAATTGTGTGCCTTCCCTCTTCCCCTTCATCTTTTCTGCTTCCTTTTATATAGAGTTTCCCTCAATAGATTGCAAGCTCTTTGCACGATGCTTGACATATAATAGGCACTTCATAAATGTTTACTGACTGACTCAGCAGTCATCACTGATTGACAGGGCAACGGATGCTGGTTGCCCTCAGATTGGAGATTTTTCCTGAGAAAGTGTCATTGCTTATCATAGGTAGGAAAGAACAAAAAATTGACACAGCAAGAAAGTAAGAATCAGTTTTGAGACTAGGCTCTGGGCAGGTCAAAGAGAAGCTTAGCTTTCTGTTTGAATGTTTTGGAGACGTTCTAGGCAGTTCAGCAGGCACTATGTCTTCCCCCCTACCCCAAATAAACACAGACATACCCATGCAAATACTCAACTGTTACAAATATACCACCAGATAGCCGTACAGTGTTATACACACACATGCAAGGACCTGCGTGGGGAAATACTGTACAAACAGAAATGGCCAGAGGTTTCCCATGGCCACACATGAAAGTATATATAGATATGCACACATTCACATACACATGTGAGAGCACGCAGCCTTACACACGCATGTCTACAGGTACATCTATTCAGGTGGGCAGACTGGATCATAGAATCTGCCTGTGCCCTGTGCATGGGCACACATAGGGGCAAACTTTATCATTTGCAGAATCAGGGAAGTTTAGAGTTGGAAGAGTGAGTCTTTTCTAGTCTGCCCAGGCCAACTGATACATGAAAAGATCCCCACTATGATAACACCCAACAAGTACTTGTCCAGCCTGTGCCTTCTAGGATGCGGCAGATTTTATCCTCAGCAATCACCTTGGAAGTACCCAGATCATCCAGCAGGATCAGTGAAATCCTGCGTTACTGTCACACTTCTCACCTTCTTCTTCCCTATACACACATTTCCTTACCTGCCCTCCAGGGGTCTCCTTTTGGGAGAAGGAGGCCCTTCCACTAATAGGGACTGGCTCCTTTCCCACAGTTTGTCCTTTCTCTAGTAGGAGGTGGGGTTATCCACTGGCCTATTCTCTGGAGGATGTGGGGGTGGGGGTGGAGCTGCCCATGGAGATCGGGATAAGGGGGAGGGAGGCCCGACTGAGGGAACAGTCATAGGATAAGAAGCTCCAGGCTGGGACCTCCAGGGCTCTGCAGAGATCAGCCAGGATCTCCCAAGCCTTATTGTAGTTCTAATGCTGGGAGGAAGCAGAGGAAAGCAGGACAGAAAAGAGGATCCATTTTGTTCTCCTGTTCCTGTGGCTCCCATAATGGGAGGACTGACCATTGTCAGAACCCCAGGTTTCATTTGTCTCCCTCCAGTTTTAACTCTGTCACCTTAGGAACTCCTCAGGGATCCCAGGGGAATGGAATGGGTCAGGTGGATGAGATGAAGTGAAAAGAGATTTGTGAGATGCAGGGGACCTAAGCTTGAGCCAGTCCAGAAAAGAGGGAGGGCTAACACCTGTTCGGAAACCAGACAAGGAAGCCAAAAGTCCCTTACCCAGAATCACCAGTAAACTACCTATCCTAGGGTTGGGCAAGCAGGGGAGTGTCAGTGAATCAGACACTAGAACAGAAGAAGTTAGCATTTAGTTTTAAAATATAAAATCAAAACAAAGTATGAGATTGGCCCCCACGTCTTCTTAATCATAGAAAAGGTGGGAAGTGATGGATATAAATAGCACCCTTCCCAAAAGAATGAATGGTATGTTTCTGAGAAGATGGAAGGTTAGACTATTAGTTTCCCAGCCTCCCACCACATCTCTCTAAAGTTGTTGCCTCTTTTTAAAAACCAGTTCCTGGTTCTTTCAAAAAGCCCTCACAAACATCTGGAAAGTTGGGGCTGGACTGGGGGAACAGTACCCCGGAGCAAGAGGCAAGGTGGGGAAGGTCGGGGCAGAGGGATGCATCTTACCGTCTGTGGAGGGCTGCCCACTGTCATTTCCACGTAGTAGCCCTGACCAGACTTGCCCCTCAGGTTGTCCACCATCTCTACGAAACTGCTCCTGCGGCTGAGAAGTCGATTGGGCTCATCCAGCTCCTCGATGGCTTCCCGAGGCAGTCGGAGACCCAAGGGGAGTCCACTCTTCAGGGGTAGTCGGATTCCTGACTGGGTGCACAGCACCCCTGCACCCATCCACAGCAAGAGCCAGGGCAGAGCTTGAGCCATGATGTCCCCAACACCCTCAGTCCCTCTGTGGATCCCTCTTTTCCCCCTTTCTTCTCCCCCCTCCCCCCTCCCCAACTCTTTGGGTGCTGGTGATGGGCAGGCTTCTTAGGAAAGGGAGCCCAGAGACATAAGGATCCCACACCCAACAGGATCACTCAGCCGCCCTCATGCTTCAGGCTTCAGGCATAGGACGAGAAAGAAATCTCCTGAGTGCAAGGGAGAGCGACCAGAGCCACATCTAGACAGGCATGCAGCCCCATCAGGCATCTGGAAGGGGGAAGCTCAGGGCCCCAGGGGGGTAAGAGTGCTGGGCATGGTGAGCAGGTTGGGTTTTTTCCTGTCTTCTCCGTAGATGTCAGCATGAGCAGGCGGGTAGGGGAGGTGCCAGGGGCTGCTTGGGGCTCTAGGCTCCTACAACCTTCATTTTCTGTTCAGGCCCCCATAATCCCCTAGCTCCCATCCAGGCTGGGAAGGCGGAAAGACTTGTGTCGGCTGCTGTCAAAGCCAAAGGGTTTTTGCTTTTCCCGGGGAGTCCTGGGAAGTGTAGTCTTCCCCTGCCAGCCCGCCCAGCTTCCGGGGCAAGTTAGGCAGTCTTGGATGCCCTCTGCTGAGAAAGAAGCAAGTCTTCTGGGAGGCTGGACCGCAAAAGTTTATTTTGACCCTGGAAGGCAGGGAGGAGTCAGGATTGAGCAGAAGGAGCCAAGAAAGAACTCTCTCTCTCCATTAACCGAGAAAAGAGTTGGCTTGGGACAAAAAGGAAAAGGATTATCATTACTATTATTATTACCTTATTAACAATAATTCAGCTTACAGAGTGTGGGTGAGTTATTGTTATTTACAGTAAAGACACTGTTAACGATAATAATAAGACTCATAAAGAAATAACCTTAAATTAAAAGGGAGAGGATTCATTAGAAAATGAGAGGCTGGGAGAGAGTCAGGGCTTTTCTGCTGTCTTTGAAATGGTGAGGAATACTGTAGCTATTTCACCACACAGTTCTTCGTTAGTCATTTTTTTTTTTTTAATTTTGGAATATGTTTTTGCATGGTGTAGAAGAAAACCCCCTGCATTTGACTAAGACGGTTTGAAAGATAAATGAGTAAACTGATGGTGATTTCAGCCCTTTGAGAGGGCCAGGAATTCTGGCTGAGCTAAAAGCAGAGCTGCTGATAAACTTATGACTTGCCTGGAGGGCAATTTCTTTCTTCAAAATGTTGAGGGGAAAACCAGGGGAAGTAATATTCTAGTTTATAAAGATTACGAGTTCTAAGTGCTTTTCAAATATCTCATTTCATCCTCACAATAATCCTGTGAGTTTAGGAAATCGAGGCAGATTGAAGTTAGGGTCCCACTTGCCACCTAGCTTTCTCAGGGCATGAATCACAGAAGTAATTTCATTCATTCATCTTATTTTACAAAGGATTCATCTGAGGTTCAGTGAGATTAAGCAATTTGCTCAAAATCACAGAGGCAAAAAGTGGTAGAGGTAAGATCTGAAGCTGAATCTTGATATCAAATCTAATATTTTTACCACTGTAAGATGGAAGTTAGGGATAGTAAGCATATGTGATTTCACTGATCTGGTCAACTCTTAAGTGAGAAAATTCTTACCCATGCAGGTTGGCACCTTTTCTGCACTTTTTGGATCTTAAAGATCAGCCCAAACAGAGAAGTTAAGGAACCTGTTCAGAGTCACAGAATCAGGGTGTGCTGGAAGTAAAAATTTGAACTCAGGTCTTCCTGGATCCACTCCTAGTTCTCTGTCTACTGCTCTACTCCAAGGTAGTGGTTGCTAAAGTAGAATAGAAGAAACTTCAGGGGGGAAGTAACCACTTACTCTATTATATCTTAGAGTTTGTGCAAGAGAAGGAAGAAGCCAGGCACAATCTGATTTGCATCCTAGATTTTGGGAGACCATGTTTCACAGAATTAAGGGGAAGTTCAAGAAATCATCCCAGGAAAGGTTTAAAGTTCTCAAGAATGAAACTCTTAAGTATATAAAGAAAAACATTGTTATCTAAATCAAAAGAAAAAGACCGATACTGGATGTTCAGGGAATTATAAAAATAACATAATTATTATAAAATAACCACCAGTTTACATTTTTAAAGAACAAAAGATGGAAGCAAGGGTAGGTTACAGAACATGAATGAAATAATGTGGTGGGAGCCTTGTAAGAATAATGTCAGGAATACTAAAGCTCACTGTAAGTTGAGGCTATTAAAAGAACAATGGACAAGGATTTTTTTTTTAAAGTTTGATTGGAAGCAAAAAGAAGGTCAAAGAAGGGATGGGATCACTGAGCAAATGGATTATATATAGAAAAAGAAGAAGGATTTTGATATATTACCTGTTTTCCCTACCAATGAAAATAATCTCTGAACTGGAAAGGCCCAAAAATGGTTAAAAGGAATATATGAGGACATATGAGTAGTCATAGTAATAATATACTTCAGTAAGGACATTTAATTGGTTCATGATACTTTTGAGAGGCAGCATGGGATAGCGTGTAGGTGGGCTATGGAGTCCTGTCTATAATACATACCACTTGTGTAAATATGGATAAATCACTTAATCTCAGTAGTTCAGGTGGTTTTCTTTTTTCCCCCACTTAATAATAATATTTTATTTTTTCTAATTATATGTAAAATAGTTTTCAATAATTATTTTTATAACATTTTGAGTTCCATTTTTTTTTCTCCTTCTCTCCCTTACCTTCTCCTCCCCTTCCCCACTAAGCAATCCGATATAGGTTATACATATACAATCATTTTAGACATATTTCCTCATCAGTTAGATAACTTGCTAAGACTATAATAATATAGGTAAATTTTGATAAAGTTACTACTCTGCATCCATAGGGAAGGGGAGCCATGGCAATTGTGTTCAAGTATTTCAAAGGCCAAGGAAGAGGGTTGACTTGTTCAGTTTGGCCCTAGAGGGCGAAACCAGGTAAGTTTGGTGTTGGGAAAAATTTCCTAACAATTAGAGTTATAGGAAAATAGAAATGAGTTGCTTCAGAATGTAGGGTGTTCCCCCTTAATGGCCAGTTCTTTCCATCTAGAGATTATCTCCAACATATCTTGCTTCTAAGGAGTGTTTTTTCATATTATCTCCTCCATTAGACTGTGAGCTTCTTGACAGAGCCAGTCTTTTGCCTTTCTTTGTACTCCCCAGCACTGTTTACTAAGTGCCTGATGATTTGTGGATTGGAGATCTTCAGTTTTGAGCTAGCTGACTACTTTTCAGGCATGTTGTGGGGGAGCAGTTCTCTTTTGGGGAAGGAATTGGACTAGATAACTGTTGAGGTCCCTTTTACTCCTAAAACTCAGTGATTCTGTGACTGGAATGTTGAAGAACTTAGAGATTATGTTTCAGGAGGACTGGTGGGAAAAACAACAACAATCAGTTGTTTTCTTTTTTAAAAGGTATTTTATTTTTTCTAATAAGATATAAAAACAATTTTTATCATTAATTTCAAAGATTTTTTGAGTTCCAAATTTTCTCCCTCTCTCCCTTTTTTCCTCTTGCCTAAAAAGATAGGATTAAAAAATAGTTTATATATGTTCAGTCATGACATACATGTCTCCATATTAGTTATGTTGTGAAAGAAGAAACAGACCAAAAGGAAAAGACTACTTTATTTTCAAATAAAGTGAAAATATTATGATTTGATCTCCATTCAAATTCCATCAGTTCTTTCTCCGGATGTGGACAGAATTTTCCATCATGAGTCCTTTGGAATTGTATTGTATCCTTGTACTGTTGAGAAGAACTAATTCATTCATAGTTGGTCTTCACATGATGTTGCCATTACTGTTTACAATGTTCTCCTGTTCTGTTCACTTCACTTTTTAAAATAGCCTTTTATTTTCAAAATACACATACAAAGTTTTCAACGTTCACCCTTGCAAAACCTCTTGTTCCAAATTTTTCTCTCTTCCTTCACCCCACCCCTCTCCTCTAGACAGCAAGTAATCCATTATAGGTTAAACATGTGCAGTTCTTCTAAACATATTTCCACATTTATCATTCCGCATTAGAAAAATTAGATCAAAAAGAAAAAAAAACCAAGCAAACAACAACAACAAAATACTATGTTATGATCCACATTCAGTCCTCATAGTTTTATTTTTAGATGCAGATGGCTCTATAATAAGTCTACTGAAATTGTCTTGGATCACCTCATTTTTGAAAAGAGCAAAGTTCATCAAAGTTGATCGTTACATAATCTTGTTGTTATTGTGTACAATATTTATTTGGTTCTACTTCACTTAGTTTCAGTTCATCTAAGTCTCTCCAGGTCTTTCTGAAATTACCCTGCTGATTATTTCTTATAAAACAACATTATTCCGTAACATTCATATACTATAACTTGTTCAGTTATTCTCCAACTGAAGAGCATCCACTCAGTTTCTAGTTTCTTGCCACTACAAAAAGGGCTGCTACAAACATTTTTGCACACGTGGGTTCTTTCCCCTTTTTTTAATCATCTCTTTGGGGACACAGACCAACAGAAACACTGCAGAATCAAAGGGTATGCACAGTTTGATAACTTTTTGGGCATAGTTCCAAATTGCTCATCAGAATGGCTGGATCCGTTCACAACTCCACCAACAATGCATCAGTGTCCCAGTTTTCCTGCCTCCCCTCCAACATTCATCATTATATTTTCCTGTCATCTTAGCCAATCTGACAGGTGTGTAGTGGTATCTCAGAGTTGTCTTAATTTACATTTCTCTAATCAATAGTAACTTAGCTGCTCACTTCACTTTGTATGAATTCACATTAGTCTTCTGGATATGCTTAATTGGGAAGAGATCTAGGGTCTGTGTTATGACCATCTTCAGTGATCTAAAAGGCTACAATACAGGGATAAGAGTTGTGCTTCTTGATCTATTCTAGAACAAGTAAAAATTGATGAGAAGCAGATTTTGGCTCTGTATAATGAATGAGTTATCATGAGATAATGAGCTACCCCTTCTTAGGTTCTTCAAGCAGAGATGACCACTTTTTGGGCATCTGAGTTAGACGATATGTATTCTGAGGTCTTTTAAACTCTGAGATTCTGGGAATCACAAATTGACAATCTTCCCAAAGTTATCTAGTCTCTCTCCCTTTCTTTAGGTAGGTTATTCTCTTTTTTCTTCTTATCATTATAAATATATAAAGATTCTTCCTGTTCAAAAAATATGGTGATGAACCACATTCATATAGTATGTTAAAGTTTTAAAAGTGATTTCTTTATATCAGTCTTGTGAAGCCTCATAGAGTCCCTCTCTTCAAGATGCAGCTTAAGCACCATCTTCTGTATAAAGCTTTGCCTAATTTCTCATCTATTATTGTCCTCCCTCCCAGATTTCCTTGCATTTTATTACCTCGTCTGCATCTGTATTCATTTTATGTTTATACTGTTTTCATTCTTTGTACTATATATCTTCAGCACCAGCTTAGTGCCTGCTACATAGTAGGTGCTTAATAAATTCTTGTTAATTGGTAATCATTCCCACTCTGCATTTGAAGAAACTAGGTCAAAGTCCTAAAAATTAGGTCTGTCACCTTCCTTTCCCTATCTTCTTTTTATTTACTCTGAATTTCTCCCTCTTTTGACAAGAAACCTTTCCTAATCCTCTTATTTCCAGTGTCTTCCCTAGGAAAATTATCTTTAATTGATACTATGTATAGTTTTTTTTTGGACATAGTTATTTGCATGTTATCCCCCCATTAGTCAGTGAATGTCTCAGGAACAGGGATTGTCTCTTATCTTTCTTGGTATTCCCAGAGCCTAGAATGTGTTGTAAATGCTTAATTAAATGTTTATCGATGGAATAACTGGCTGATACAAACTTGGTGAGAGAAGAGATTGATATATTGTGTGATCAAGGGCAGGCCCTTTAACTTTGTAGCATATCAACTTCTCCCTCTACAAAATGGAGAAAAAGTTCCCTGCCCTTCTCCCTTTCACAATGGTGCCATGGAACAAAAATACACCATAGATGAAAAAGTTACAAAGTGAATCCATCGAATCAATTATTTTGAGCTCATCTCTTGATATTCAGTACCTAGAGTGAGTAATTCATCAAATAACTGGCATTACCTATTAAGGAAGTAACTTATTAAAATTAATTATTAAAAATTTAAAGATCATTTGTAAAATGATTGTTATAGTTGTACAATAAGGAAATGCGTAATGAGGAAAAACTGGAAACAGTTTATGTGAACCATGGGGAATGGTTTAATTTTATATATTATATATAAATATATACATATTAAAAAAACTGGAAACAGTTTATGTGTCTCTTGAATGGTTTAACTTTATAGTTGCATATAAAATATATATATATGTATATATATATATATATATATACATATATATATATACGTATATAAACATGTCTGTATATAGTGTCTGCCCTCAAGGAGAAAGATAATATATATGGTGAAATGATGACTAGGAAGGTCAGAAGAACAATCGATCCTTTCTAGAAATGGTAATATGAATTTAAATATTATTTTTCAGAACTATAAGTGACAGAGGGAGGAAAAGGAGGACCATTCTATGTTTATATAGAATATTGTTATAAACATCTTGATGCAAAGTTTTCTTTATATAATAATACGATTATTTTCAATACTCATTGTTTTATGATAAATAACTGTATTTTTATTATATAAAAGTCCGATTACTTATTTTCAATACGCATTGTTTTATGATAAATAATCGTATTTTTGTTATATAAAAGTACAGATTATTTATTTTCATTTTTATTATATAAAAGTACGATTATTTATTTTCAATACGCATTGTTTTATGAATCATTTTGGGAGAGAAAATCAGAGCAAAAGGGAAAAACTATGAGAAAGAGAAAAAAAAAGTCAGAAACAAGAAGAAGAGAAGGGAAAAAAAGAAAAGAGAACTCCTTAGTTCTTTCTCTGCTTGCCGATGGCATTTCTGTCCCAAGTCTACTGGGATTGCTTTGGACTAGGCAGGACCAAGTCTTTGCTCGCGGACCATCACACACTCTCGCTGATACTGCGCCCTCCTGGTCCTGCTTGTTCCGCTCAGCATCCGTTCGTGTACATCTTTCCAGACCTTTCTATAGAACAATACTATTCCATCACCTTCCGGTACCACAGCGTGTCCGGCCATTCCCGTTGACGGGCTTCCGCCCCTTTTCTAACGCTTCGATCTTAATTTTCTCTTCTGTAAAATGGGGGAGTTGGACTGGGTCTCTCAAGTCCCTGGTCCTAACGCTGTCATCCTATGAATATTAAAAGTTTTATAAATATTGGAGATGCAGAAGTTAATATGTTAGTTAATCAAGCTACTGAGTAGTTAATGATAGTACAAAAACGGTAGGATGTCTCTTCTCATCCTGGGTTTATGTTCGGATGCTCAAACTTTCCACTACCAACTCCAAACTAACGCCCATCGATCACCCTGAACTACAATGTCCGTCATGCCACGGGGGAAGCGCAAAGGTCCACCCATAATCTGAAAGGATTCTCATCCAATCCAGCGCTACCGGATGCGTCGGCAGACCTATCGGCTGGGATTAGGGGCGGGATTTTCCGTTGCTAGGCTCGTCCTCATCCCGGAAGTAGTTGTTGGCCGCTGCAGGGCAACACCCCGGCGTCCCTGGAAGCGGGGACCCGGGGTGGTGCAGGGGAAGCTGCGCGGAACCGGAGGCCAGAGGCCGGAGCCTCCCAGGGCAGGGGGAGCGCCCGGGGCCAGGTGAGGGCGTTTTCGAGGGCGAGATTTGCCGGCCTTGAGGGGAGGATGTTGGTTGTCCGGACGTGTGTGTGCCTGGGAGCCGGTTGTGCGCGCGCGAGGGGCAGCGCGGGAGCTCTGCCCGAGCGTCTGTGCGAGAGGGAGTGTGTTCGGGGCGGGGGTCGCCGCGGGGCGGGGCGGGCGGGTCCGGGGCTCCTCGCCGCGCTGGGGCGGGGGGTCTGTGGGCGAAGCGCAGAGCGGCCTCGGCGCGGAAGGGGAGAGGGGCGGCGCCGGGGTGCGGGGAACCTGCGCTCCGAGCGGGCCCCGCGGAAGTCAGCCGGCACACGCGTGCGAGGCCCTGGGCAGCCCGAGCGTGGCTGCGGCGGCCCGAGCGTGGCTGCGCGCCCGCGGTCGGCGTCCGGGCCGACGCCCTTCAGCCGCGGACAGCGCCCGCGTCCGAAGGGAGGTTGCGAAAGTCAAGTCCCGCCCGCAGCCGCGTCTGCGGCTCCGCAGCCGTAGGCAACGCGGGATGCGCCCTTGTGCTGCAGGGAGGGGCCCTTTGGGCTCCGTGTGCCCGTTGTTAGCTCGCCGCTCCGGGGCGTTCTCCGTGCCTCATCCTCCCCAGCCCTCGGCGCATGGTCGCCCCCGGCCGGAGCTTCGTAGCTGTTTAGTGACCGCCTGGCGCGGCTTTTGCAGGGTTTCTCCAGGTAGACAACAATGAGTGTTGCTGAATGCGGGGCTGCAGCCACGGCTCGCTGCCAGTGACCGTTTGATTTGGGCACCTCTCTTATGCACACGTGTACCCTCGGGTTCTCCGGCGGAAAGGAGGCGTGAGTGGGAGCAGCTCGGGAAGCTCGGATCAAAGCTAGGATCCACGGGTGGGCTTCCGGAGGAGACAGATTTTGATTTAGTACAAGGGAGATCTTCTTAAAAATGAAAGTAGTCTAACAATAAGATGAATCACTGCGTTAAAAGCCCACCTCTCAGGCTTGCCGTGACTGGTGCAACAGTGTCAGGAGCCCGAATACTCCCTCTGGAGTGAGGAGCCCGGCGCAGACCTGACCTCTCGCACTGTCTGTGTGATCTTGGGCATCTCAGCTGATTCATGTATGACAAGAGAATGTTGCACTGAGATCGCTTTTGAAGGCTCTTCACTGGAAACGTTCTTAACATGATCCTAGATGACTTTGAATAAAAGAGTGTAAGGTTCTGTGTGGGGGGTCAGGAACCTTAATTCAGTGCCCACTGTTTATAGAATTCTGCATTGGATGCAGTACATGACCTTCAGAAGAGAATATATATGCATATATATGACATGCGTGAATATAAGTAAATAAGGTTCAAAGACTGAGGGCATGATAGATAAATAGAACCAGAATGTTTTAATTAGGGAAGTTCAATAGAGGGGCTATTTCTTTTTCTTCCAATTTTGAAAACATTTTTACTTCAAGTTTTGACTTCTAAATTCTATTCCCGTCTTCCCTTCTCCCCTCCTTGAAATAGTAAGCAAACAGATATAGGTCATACATATGCAATTATATAAAACATTTCCAGATTAGTCATTTTGTACAAGAAGACTTGAATAAAAGAAAAAAATGAAAGAAAGTGAAAAATCGCATTCTTCAATCAGTATTTAGTCAAGCATGTTCAGTCTGTATTTAGTCAATATCAGTTCTTTTTCTGGAGATAGATAGTGTGCTTCATCATTAGTTTTTTGTACCATTGTATTGCTGAGTCATTCACAGTTCTTCATCACATATTGCACTTAATATTTACAATGTTCTTTTGCTTCTGTTTACTTTACTATGCACTAGTTCATGCAAGTCTTCCCAAGTGTTTCTGAAATTATCCCACTTGTCATTTCTTGCAGCACAATAATATTCCATTACAATCATATAACACAGCTTATTTAGCCATTCCCCAATTGATGGGCATCCCTTTGATTTCCAATTCTTAACAGCACAAAAATAGCTGCTGTAAATATTTTTGTACAATTAGATCCTTCCCCCTTTTTGAAGGGAATGTAGACTTTGCAGTGGTATTTCTGGATCAAGGGAATGGAGTTTTATAGCCCTTTGGACATAGTTCCAAATTGCTTTCCAGAATGTTTAGATCTGTTCACAACTCCACCAACAGTACATTTTTGTCCCAGGTTTCCCACATCCCCTCCAACATCCAGCATTTTCTTTTTTTGTCATGTTACCAACTCTGGTGTATGGTGGTACCTCAGAACTTTTCATTTGTATTTCTCTGGTCAATAATGCCTTATAATATTTTTTTTCATATGATTAAAGATAGCTTGTGTTTTTTTGTCTGAAAATTGTTAAAATCCTTTGGCTATCACTTGGAGAATTATTTTTATTTTTATAAATATGACTCAGTTTTCTATATTTGAGAAATGAAGCCTTTATCAAAGATGTTTATTACAAATTTTCCCCCTCCAGTTTTCTGCTTTTCTTTTAATTTTGGTTGCATAGTTCTTGTTTCTATAAAATCTTTTAAATTTTATATAATCAGAGGGGCTAAGTTGTACTAGTTCCTTAAATTTTCAGTTTAGTAGCTGGTTGAAGTTAGGATGAAGCACCTATTGGTAATCTGACTTCTTCCATCACCTCTCTCCCTTATTAAAATCCACTCTTGATTTTGGGATTGATTTTCAGAATCTGTGGTTCTCACTTATCCTACTGCATTTTGACTTTTATTATACCTTTCCTGATTGTTTGATAAAGTAAGGAAGGAAAGGGAAAAATGAAGTCACTCATGCTATTCTTTGACAGTAGTTTTGGCAAAAGATTTATTTATTTGTTAGAATAAAGGGTTTTTTTTAAAATTATATAGGGATTTTAATTACCTGATTTCTTAAATAAGTTGAATATAACTAGACTTAAGCTTAAAAAGTAGGCAAGGATAAGAGATGTAGGGTGGAGACATGATTTTCTTACACTTACTGCTATACAAAAATTCTTGTGCTGCTCAATACACAGAGTATCTGGCCACTGCTGTGTCTTCTTTTCCCCTTCCTTCCCCTCCCCACTTCTTGTGCCTTCTTTTCTTACTCTTCTCCTCAATTACAAATGCTAAATGTTCAGGTGGCTTCATAGGCCAACACACAGGAAAGCAGGAGCACTGATGAGTATTGGTGGTCTAAGTATCCACTTTCTTTGGATGTTTCCTGGCCCTTCCTTAGATTTCTTTTTGGTTATGAAAGCCTGGACATTATATTTTCATGTTACTCAATTTCAAAATACTAGTACTTCCTTTCTCTCTGGAATAAATCCCTATCTCATCTTAGCCACCTGTGTAATAGAGAGAATAATCCTTGATACCTCTGGCTTCTTTAGAAACAGAGAACTTTCCATTTATTGCCCTTGGGAATAAGCAGTTCTGTGTACTGTTTTCCATTCTGTCACCTGTTAGCTTCTGAGAAAACTGGAAGATGGAAGAGGCCAGGTTCTGGGATTTCAGGGCAATTAATTAGGTCTTGCTGTCTGGACCATTCATTAGCATTGAGATCCAAGTGACAGTCATTTCTTTTTTTTCTTTTTTTAAAATTTTTAAAATTATAACTTTATTGACAGAACATATACCTAGGTAATTTTTTACATTATCCCTTGCACTCACTTCTGCTCTGATTTTTTTCCCCTCTCTCCCTCCACCCCCTCCCCTAGATGGCAAGCAGTCCTTTATATGTTAAATATGTTGCAGTATATCCTAGATACAATATATGTGTGCAGAACTGAACAGTTGTCTTGTTGCACAAGAAGAATTGGATTCAGAAGGTAAAAATAACCTGGGAAGAAAAACAAAAATGCAAGCAGTCCACATTCATTTCCCAGTGTTCCTTCTCTGGTTGTAGCTGATTCTGTCCATCATTGATCAGTTGGAACTGAATTAGATATCTTTGTTGAAGAAAGCCACTTCCATCAGAATACATCCTCATACAGTATTGTTGTTGAAGTGTATAATCTCCTGGTTGTGTTCATTTCACTTAGCATCAGTTCATGTAAGTCTCTCCAAGCCTCTCTGTATTCATCCTGTTGGTCATTTCTTACAGAATAATAATATTCCATAACATTCATATACCACAATTTACCCAACCATTCTCCAATTGATGGGCATCCATTCATTTTCCAGTTTCTAGCCACTACAAATAGGGCTGCCACAAACATTTTTTGCACTTCTTTAGTATCTCTGGGATATAAGCCCAGTAGTAACACTGCTGGATCAAAGGGTATGCAGTTTGATAACTTTTTGAGCAAGTTCCAGATTGCTCTCCAGAATGGTTGGATTCATTCACAACTCCACCAACAATGCATCAGTGTCCCAGTTTTCCCACATCCCCTCCAACATTCATTAGGTGATAGTCATTTCTAACATTTCTGGCCTGTCCCCTCAGCATAGTGTGTATGAGTTGTCATCCTAAAAAGCTCTGGATCCATACAGCTGCAGTCTTGGGTTTGCTCTGCTTTAGTTAACCCCTAGTATAAGATATGAACTATCTATAGTTTTTGAAAGAAAAGTAGGGCTTTTCCTGGGCCACATCTCTCACTCTTATTTAAGAATATTTGAGTTTTAAATCTATATATAAAGAGTGGACTGTGTGTGTAAATGATTGCATGAATAAGTTCAGCATTATGTGAGGGGAAAAGGAGAGCAATGTTGTTGTTGAAGTGTTATAGACTGGGCATCACAAAGGCCAGGCTCTAGCCCTTTTTTTTTTGGTACTCAGACTTGTTTAGCAAGACTTCTTTTTTTTTATTTTATTTTAAATAGCTTTTTGTTTATGAAATATATGCATGGGTAATTTTACAGCATTGACAATTGCCAAACCTTTTGTTCCAATTTTTTCCCTTCCTTCCCCCAACCCCCTCCCCCAGATGGCAGGTTGACCAATACATGTTAAATATGTTAAAGTATAAATTAAATACAATATATGTATACATGCCCAAACAGTTATTTTTCTGTACAAAAAGAATCGGATTTTGTACAATTAGCCTGTGAAGGAAATAAAAAATGCAGGTGGACAAAAATAGAGGGATTAGGAATTCTATGTAATGGTTCATAGTCATCTCCCAGAGTTCTTTTGTTGGGTATAGCTAGTTCAGTTCATTACTGCTCTATTGGAACTGATTTGGTTCATCTCATTAGCAAGACTTCTGAGAGAAGGATCCAGCCTGTCCCTCAGGGTCCAAATCTAGGGTCTTCCTCAGCCTCTTACTGCCTCTCTCTCCTCCTCATCCTCATATCCAGGTTGTTGCCAAGGCCTGTCGATTTCACCTTTGCATCATCTCTCAAGTGTATTCTCTCCTCTCCTCAGGTCTTGATTACTGCATAGGCTGCTGGTGGATCTGTCTGCCTTAACTGTCTCCCCTCTCCAATCTGTTCTCCATTCAGGCCATAAAGTGGCTCTCCTAAAGTGCAAGGCTGATCATGTTACGCCTCTACTAAGTAAACTTCAGTTGCTTCCCGTTGTGACCAGGAGCAACTACAAAATGCTGTTTGACATTCAAAGCCCTTATAACCTAGCTCCTTCTCACCTCTCCAGAATTTTTATACCTTCTGCCCAATGTGTGCTCTTCAGTCCCGTGATACTGGCCTCCTGGCTGTTCCATGAGCAAGACCCTCTTTCTTCTGGCTTTGGCTGTTTGTCCTCCATGCCTGGAATGCTATGTCTCTTCCTTTCCACCTCCTGGCTTCCCAGATATCCTTCAAGTTCCAACTGCAATCCCATCTTCTGTAGAAAGCATTCCCCAACTCCTCTCAAATCTAAAGCCTTTCTTCTCTTAATTATTTTCTGTTTTTCCTTCATATAGCTTCTTTTTACATATTTCCTTGCTGTCTCCCCTGTTAGGTTGTGAACTCTTTGAGGGCAGGGACTGTCTTTTACTTCTTTTTTTGTGTTCTCAGTCCTTAGCTCAGGGGCTGGTAGATGGTTGGTGCTTAATTAATGCTTATTGACTGCCTGATCACCTGGTTTCCTTCATAAACAAAAAGTAATTCAGGTCTACCTCAGTATGCCCTCAAGAGTGCTAGGTGAGCCTAGGATTTGAATTGTTTATTCCCTTCTTGAGGATCTTCAGTTTTTGGGGAAACCTGGATTGAGGGCTGCTTGATTTTCTCTTTGTACTGTATAAACCTAACCCAAACATGACCTTTGTTTCTTGGCCACTGATCATTTCCATGGCATTTATCTCTTGGATCTAGGTCTGGGGGCCCAGATAAAACATGGCGGGGCGACCTATCCGCATAGGGGACCAGCTGGTACTGGAGGAAGACTATGATGAAACCTACATCCCCAGTGAACAAGGTATTATGTCAAGAGAAAGGGGAAGCAATTGTGGGATGGGATGGACCATTTACAAAAGAAGAAAGCAAGAAATCCCAAATATAGAGGGAAAAAGTGAAAGTTTCTTCCTTACGGTGCAAATAATAATAATAATAATAATAATAATGCATATAATAAAAACAAATAGCTAACATGTTCAATTTGTTCATAAATGTTCAATATGTACATAAATATATATATATATATATGTATATCTGTACATAATTGAACTTTATTTATTTATTTTTTTTATTTAATAGCCTTTTATTTACAGGATATATGCATGGGTAGCTTTACAGCATTAACAATTGCCAAACCTCTTGTTCCAATTTTTCACCTCTTACCCCTCCACCCCCTCCCCTAGATGGCAGGATGACCAGTAGATGTTAAATATATTAAAATATAAATTAGATACACAATAAATATATATGACCAAAACGTTATTTTGCTGTACAAAAAGAATCAGACTCTGAAATATTGTACAATTAGCTTGTGAAGGAAATAAAAAATGCATGTGTGCATAAATATAGGGATTGGGAATTCAATGTAATGGTTTTTAGTCATCTCCCAGAGTTCTTTTTCTGAGCATAGCTGGTTCAGTTCATTACTGCTCCATTAGAAATGATTTAGTTGATCTCGTTGCTGAGGATGGCCTGGTCCATCAGAACTGGTCATCATATAGTATTGTTGTTGAAGTCATAATTGAACTTTAAGGTTTATAAGATATTTTGCATGTTATCTCATTTGATCCTGACAACAACCCTGTGAAGTAGGTAAGAAATCTGAAGCTGAGAGAAGTTAATTGAGTTGCTTAGGGGGTTAGTAAATATATGAGGTAGAATTTGAACTCAGTTCTTCCTGACTACAAGTCAGAATCTTTCTCTACAGTTCCCCTGTGTGGTAGATAGTATAAAAATTATTTTTTCTATTTTTAAATTAAGAAAGTTTGTCCACAATCACATAGAACATAAGTGTGACATCGAACCCAGAAATTCTTGCTCTACATCCATTTTTTTTTTTTCTTACCATGCTACCTCACTCACTACTTTCCCTAACAATACTGGCTACTGTTTTAAAAAATATCCAAATATTTTATTCATGCTTTGTTTGAGGACATTTCCCACAAAGCCATTCATTCCATTGTATTTTTCAGCTTAAGTTCAAACATCCCTGGCCAGCAGAGTTTTAGGTGTTCTCTCACCAAAATATTGCCCGAAGGCCATTAAAATTGGTGAGGCTTTTTTGATCTAAAATCACCCAAGAATTTCTGTAAATAGCTGGACAACTTTTATTATAAACTTATATCACTTATATAATTCTTTACTCAGAGATTCAGAGTGACTTCTTCATAATCTATGGAGATTGGTAATCCAGGTCTTTAGATTCCAAGTCCAACTCTTTATCTCTGAACATCCTTCCAACAGTGTTCCAGTTTCCCTGTAGTCCTGCCACCTTTATCATTTCTTCACCCAATTTTTTGCCCTCAGGCAAAATTTCACCATCCCTATATTGGTCCTTTATGACTATATTTATCTCATCCCTCCCTCTACTTCCCAGCAAAATAATCCTTCATCTAGAGCCTACATATGGGATATGTTTCTTCTTCCTTCAAGATTTGGTTATTGAATATGTCCCTGTGACTCCAGACAAGCTAGTTACCTCCTCTCGGCCTGAGGTTCCTCATCTGTAAAATAAGAGGGTTAGAATAAATGTCCTCAAAATTCTTTCTTGCTGTAAATAGATGATCTGTGGTCTGTTGAGCACCTTTGAAGTATATAAGATGGACCCTCTAGAAGGAGAGAGACACAGGCTCTTGCCTGTCTTGTTGAGAAACCTATGTCCTTGAATAGCATGCCTTGTAATGATATTTATTGCTTTTTCCACTTTTTTTCCACTGTTCTTTTCCTGCAGAAATTTTTGAATTTGCCAGGGAAATTGGAATCGATCCTAACAGTGAACCAGAATTAATGTGGCTGGCCCGAGAAGGCATTGTAGCTCCGCTCCCCATGGAGTGGAAACCCTGGTAAGTAGGAATGCTAAGTCCATAAACAGGACTTAGGAGCACTTGGAGACCCTACTCCTGTGTTAAATGGCTGTCTTCTCTTGAGCAGTTAGTGAGCAGGGAAAATTATAAAGGTAACATTATAAATGGGCCTACTAGACATTATTACTGGTTTTGGGCATGTGCCTGTCTTAACCTCAGGGTTGATATAATGTGTCCCTGGAATGCTGCCTTGCAGACCCTATATGAATTGTGACCATTCTAGATCAGATTTGTGGTCTAACTAGTCCATGATTGTGTTTCTGGCTAAACACCAATAAGCATATTATGGAAGGAAGGATATAGATGCCATCTTTGATGTGAATCTCAGAGATTAGGCGTATCATTCCAAGTATCCAATTCTTTTCCATAGTAGTAGTGGTAGTAGTACTAATAATTATATAACACTTAAGATTTGCAAAGTGCTTTATAAATTTAAAATTAAAAATATTTATATTTCCTGTCAATACTATGCTTTGGTAGAGTAATGTAGTGAGTATATTCAAATACATAGTAGAGTATAATTTATACAAAGTATATGTAATATATTCATTATACTGTTTGTATACTTAGTAGTTACTATGTATGTTTTTTTGGGTCTCCAGTCTCATTGATGCAGAACTTTAACTCTTTCAGAAGGCAGTCATTCCACTCACCCACTTTTACTCATGCCATGTGACTGTTGTCTATTGCCTTCTATAGATTTTAAAAAAAATAATAATAGCTTTTTATTTTTCAAAACACATGCAAAGATAGTTTTCAACATTCATCCTTGCAAAGCATTGTCCTCCAAATTTTTCTTCCTCCCTCTCTTCCTTCCTCTCCTAGACAGCAAGTAATCCAAATATGTGCAATTCTTCTATACATATTTCTACATATTATCATCCTGCACAAGAAAAATTAGATCAAAAGGGAAAAAATAAGAAAGAAAAAACAAGCAAACAAACAATAACAACAAAAACAAGAAAGGTGAAAACACCATGCTGTGATCCATATTCAGTCCACATTGTCCTCTCTTTGGATGTGGATGATTCTATTGCAAGTTTACTAGAATTGTCTTGGATCACCTCACTGTTGAAAAGAGCTATGTCCATCACAGTTAATCATTACATAATCTTTTTGTCGCTTTGTATCATGTTCTCTTGGTTTTACTCACTTCACTTAGCATCAGTTCATGTACATCTTTCCAGGCTTTTCGGAAATCATCCTGCTGATCATTTTCACAATAATATTCCATAGCATTCATGTACCATAACTTTTTCAGATAATCCCCAACTGATGGGCATCCACTCAGTTTCCAGTGCCTTGCCACTACAAAAAGGGCCACCACAAACATTTTTGCACATGTGGGTCCTTTTCCCTTTTTTATGATCTCTTTGAGATACAGGCCCACTGCTAGATGAAATGATATGAACAGTTGCTGCCCTTTGGGCATAGTTCCAAATTGCTCTCCAGAATGGTTGGATCAGTTCACAACTTTACCCACAATATATTAGTGTCCCAGTTTTCCTGCATCCCCTCCAACATTCGTCATTATCTTTTCCTGTCATCTTAGCCAATCTGAGACATGGGTAGTGGCATTTCACAGTTGTCTTAATTTGCATTTCTCTGATCAATAGTGATTTAGAGCACCTTTTCATATGACTAGAAATGGTTTCAATTCTTCATCTGAAAATTGTTATTATCCTTTAAATCTTTATCTTTTGGGGAATGGCTTATATTCTAATAAATTTGAGTCAATTCTCACTATATTTTAGAAATGAGACCTTTATCAGAACCCTTGGATGTGGATTTTTTCCCAGTTTTCTGCTTCCATTCTTATCTTGACTGCACTGGGTTTTTTTAGTACAAAAACTTTTTAAATTAATGTGATCAAAATTATCCACTTTGCATTTCATAATGTTCTTATGAAAGTTCTTTTTTGATCATAAATTCCTTCCTTCTCCACAGATCTGAGAGGTAGAATATCCCTTATTGTCCTAATTTGCCTATAGTATCACCCTGTTGTTATGGGCCAGAACTTGAAACAAGGTGCTAAGTCAGTGGAATTGATAGAGACAATAGTTATCTAATTTAGCATGGTGCTTAGCAGTCCTCTAGTCCAGTACATGTACTTAGTACTTACTATAGTTCCACAAGATTCACACCTATGATAAGAGACCATATAAGTTCGGACAAACTCAGCCAGAAAGAGAACTAGAGAAGACCAGAGAAGTGGTGGCAGGCTGTCTTCCTTTGCTTCTCCACTGAAACCAAGATCTGGAAGGCCTCCAGAAAAACTAGCCCGAGCCCCAAGTGAAGGAGACAGTAAAGGATTTGGACTTTAACACCTGGTCGCATTTGGGGTAATTACTGAACTGAAATGAAGGCTGCCTCCAGAGACCCCAAGGAAACCCCAAAAAGAGAAGATTATATATTAGAGAGAATATTACACCCTGTATGTCTAATTCATAAATCCATTTCAACCTTATCTTGGTATTTTGGGGTTAGGTGTTGGTCAGTGCCTAGTTTTACTATTTTTCAGTTTTCTCAGCAATTTTTGTCAAATAGTGAGTTCTTATTCCAGAAGCTGGAGTCTTTGGGTTTATCAAATACTAGATTATTATAGTCATTAACTATTGTGTTTTGTGAACCTAACCTATTCTACTGAGCCACTACTCTACTTTTTAGCTAGTGCCATCTAGCTGTAAAATGGGCAACAATAGCACCAAACTTCAGTATTGTTGAGAGAACAAAATGAGATAATATTCATGATACACTTTGCAAACCTTACAGTACTATATTATTATTATTACAATCTCATGGTCATCCTAAATTACTTTGATTGTTTTAGGTATTCTCTAGATTTTCTCTAATTCTGTTAAATCTTTTATAAAGTTGAATAAATTAGAATTGTATATGGCATGGTAGATGTAAATGCATTATGGATTTACATAAAAGTAAGATAAAGTTTCAATTCCAACAATCTTCCTGATGAATTCCAGTGGTTGTTTTGGTCTTTTTGCCCATACTAACATATTGAACTATTGTCTATAGAGAATAAGTTTGTAGTGACTCCTGGGGCCCTTTTATATGTAGTAACTGATAGCTTAGATTCCAAAATTTTAAAATTTGTATTATAAGATATTTATGTTTTTTTTTCTTTTTTGGGTTTTCACATGCTGAAACTTCTCTCACTTTTTTTTTTAAAAAGTAGTTTTCATATATAGGAAAACATTGGTCTTCAATTTCTGTTTCTCCCCAGCCAGGACATTACAGGCGATATTTACTATTTCAATTTCGCCAATGGACAGTCCATGTGGGATCACCCATGTGACGAGCATTATCGGAACCTGGTGATCCAGGAACGGGGAAAGCTGTCAACTCCTGGCGCCATCAAAAAGAAAGATAAGAAAAAGAAGAAGGACAAGAAAGACAAGAAGGAAAAGGAGCTTCCCAAAACTCCCACGGTGAGTCGCAGTTTCCTGGTTTCTTACGGGGCTAAGGCCAAAGCTGAAGGCCAAAGTATATTTTTGTTTGTTTCTTCTGGGACTGTGAAATCAAAGACAGTGTTAGTAGCAACAACAACAAATTAATGGTGTCAGTCTTTCTTGCTAGATCTTCCTCCATGCCAATTGGAAGCCCAAAAGAAACTGGAAAGAAGTCCTATTTTATCTAAACAACTTGCCTCTAGAAAATGGATCTCAGATAAGCTTAGACATAGAGAAGCATTCCTTAAGTTGAAATTTTATGTTGGTCTATAAAGTGATGCTTTCTATTCCTGTCATGGAATGGGCTTCCGGGAAAGGTTGGTAAGCGGGCAAGATGACTAAATTGAATGGTATTCCCACTCTTTTAAGTTGTGTCTTCTCAACTTTGATAATTCATTTTAATATGTGAATTCCCAGACCTCAGTATAGCTGTATTTAGATGTAAGTACAAAAGTACCTTCTAGGATCAAAGGAATGCTTTTGGTGTCATTCACTATTTTGAATCTTTGTTACTGTTGAAAGCTTTAGCAAGAAAGACTAAGATTTAGGGGAACTAATCAGGTAGGGGGACATACACTTGTAATCCCAGCTGCCAGGGAGGCTAATGCTGGCAGATCTCTTGACCTCAAGAGTTTTGAGCTAAAGTGAGCTATGCCAATCAGGTATCCATACTGAATTTAGCATTATTATAGTGAATCTGAAAAGCAGGGGTCTATATTTCTGAAGGAGAGGCCAGGATCAGAAGTGGAAGAGGTCTAAGTTCTCATGTGATCAGGAGTGGCCCATGGCCCATGAGTAATCCTTGAGATCTAGTTTTTACAGAAAAAAAAAAAAAAAGATTTGATAGTAACTATAATTCCTTGGACTACCATGGCATTTTGCTTTTTAATTTGACAAGCTTATCTATGATTTCATTTTTTCCTGACAACATGTCTTAATACAGGAGTAAACAGGAATCATTTTTCTTGTTTTGTCAATAGAGGACTTAAGGACTATGGTTATCCTGAAAAATCACTGATGTCTTAGGGACTAGAACCTACTCCTTTTTTTACACCCCAAGCCAATGGTCTTTCCATAAGCTCCCCAAGGAATACAGATATAGACAAACATATAACCAGAAAATGGAATAGTTAAATCACCTTTGCAGTGAGAAAGAAGAGTGGTACTAAAATCTATATGTTTACTTAATTCAGACAGTTATAGATGTAGAACTTCAGTCATCCCTTATGCCTGCCTGATTACCTTGTTTTGGGGTCTGTAGCTTTTTTTATTTTCTAGTCTAATGTTGACTTCTCAGTGAAGTGATTTTTCCCTCTTGTCTTCCCTTCCTCCCCAAGGTTATCCATTCTAGGGCATATATTATAGTAGTTACTTTGAGATAGTTACCTGTCAGGTCATTCTCTCCTCCCCATTTCCCTCACCCCCCCCAAACTCTTTTTAAGTTTTGTATATTCCTCCCTCACTTTTTTTTTTTTTTTTTTTTTTTGCTGAGGCAATTGGGGTTAAGTGACTTGCCTATGGTCACACAGCTAGGAAGTATTAAGTATGTGAGGCTAGATTTGAACTCAGGTCCTCCTGACTTCAGGGCTGGTGCTATAGCCACTTCAGCATCTAGTTGCAGCCCCCCCCCACCCCCCCCTTTTTTAAATCTACTGGGCATGGTACCATTTTTTAAGAAGAAGAGAAAACATAATTTGAAATATTTAATTAATTGTTCACTTTCATAAAGTATTCAAAAGTTCACAATAAAGTGTAAAATAATTAACTGTAAGATAATTAATTTAACAGTTGGGACAGTCTTAGTGTATCAGAATGGAGGTGGCTGGGGGCTAGTGGATTTAAACTTGGATGTACAATTCTAGTTCAGGTCATTTTTTCTTCTCTAAACAGTCTTACATGTATTTTAGGAAGGCGAGGAATATTTGACTATCCTAATTCTGCCAGTTTACTGTTATTGGGTTGTTAAGAGCCCAACTCAGCACTTTTGAACCTCATTGGGTTTTTAGAGAAGGAATGTCTAACTGCAGTGGGACAATCTTTCTTAAGTAGGGTGGACTTATTTCTGTGGTACCAAAACATCAGATAGTTTCTAGGATGTTGGGCCATAGTTATTTTCTGCCTTTTCCTCAGCCTTTTGAGAGATGCCTGATTTCCTTCAGATATAACTTCATCTTGAACCTGGGCCCTAATAAATCTGGTGCCATTTTTTTTCAGGGATAGGCTTTTCCAGGATGATAATTAATTTCTCAGGTTGGCTAATAACTCTTCCATAGATTTGCAGGGTACATAGACTGTCTTGCTTAGAAATAAAATAACATATGTAAGTTTAAAGTGTCATATCTTACTTTTTTCTACATGTTTATATTGCCTGTTTAGGAAATACAGCCAGAGCAGGGGATCCTACCTTCTTCCTCCTTCTACTGTGGCCCATCCCCTCTCCCAGCATCTGGGCTCACTGCCTTGGACCTAGAACAGGAGATGCAAATGAAAAGTGAGGGCTCCTTTAGGAAAGGGAAGGGCATGTGCATGCTGGGTGACAACCCCTGGCCTCTTGTGGGTGCTTTGCCATGCAAGCTGCAGCCACTGTCTAAAGGTCAAGTTCCCCGAACCCATCAGATCTTTGGTGATGTGGAGAAAATCTTAGGCAGAACCCCAGCCCCAGGCAAGGCAGAACTAGGTGACCAGTCAGGTCCTGAGAAGCCCCAGAAGCTGACAAAGAAGTTTTACCTGGGCTTTTCTGACCCTGAAGTAGAAGAGCTAGAAATGATGGCCAAGCAGCTGAAATCTGGTCCTCAAGGCCCTGAAAGCATCAGACCTTTCCCAGATGGCCCAGAGGTATTAGACAGGAGTCAATCCTCCACCAACTCAAAGCTCTCTGAAGCCATCAAGAACTCCCAGGCAAAAGGGGAGCAGATCTGCTATAACCTGTCCAAACTGAGCCTAACAGGCCCTAGTGGGGATAAAAGCAGGAACCTGGCTCCCGCAGCAGGCCCAGGAGATGCAGCCTCCCTGTCTGCCTACACCTCTGAGCACCTGCTGTCAAGCAGGAAGGGCAAGTTGCTTTTGATAGATAATAATCCAGCTGAAGAGCTAAACCAGCAGGAGGACCTTGAGGAAGATGGACTCTTAGGTAAAGGCAGGAGGAAAAGAGAACCCCCTAAACTGTGGATGGGACAGGCCTCTGGGCTCCTCAGCAAGAGCGGCCAGGAGAGTGGCAAGGAGTCTGAGCTTAGTGACTCTGAGGAACAGGCAGTGTCGGCTCAGGATAGACTGCAAGAGCCCCTTCTTGCTCCACCACTGAGTGCAGACATAGCATTACCCCTCGCACAGAAGGCAGCTCCGGGTGGCCTGTCAGAGAATATCCACGAAAGTTTGCCTCTTAGCAGTGAGGTCAGGGAGCTCTCCCAGCCTCTGGGTCTCCTGGAGGAAGACAAGCAGCTCAGTGTTTCCGAACCTGACCTGGAGAGCAGTAGCACCAGTGACAGTCTGGCCTCTCACCTGGGCTCCCAGGTCTTGGCGGAGGTTGACAACTTCTCCTGGGACTTGCACAGCTCCCGGGAGTCAGATCTGGTGGTGAGCCAGTTAGGTGCTGGCCTACAGGCCCAACACGCCCACTCTTTTCTGGAGTCCCAGTTGGTCCATACTCAGAGCTCAGCAGATGAGCGATCAGAAAGTGAAGGCTACTCTGAGGACCAGAGGTTCTATCAGCACATACTGCAGATGGTCAAGATCTCTAGACGGCTAGAAGGTCCTCTGCTGGCCGAGGGCATGCAGGAGATGCCGTGCAAAGACATCGCTAGCATGGTCTGCCGGATGGCGGCTTGGTCCCCCAGGTCTCCTGGGTCTCCCACGTCCCCCGGCTCACCCAGTGAGGCTGAACAAGAGGAAACTAAAGCCACTGAGGGAGAGTCAGGGCCCATGGCTTGGGCACCAGGACTCCTTCAGGACCCAGAGGCAATAGGCAGTGTCCCTGAAGGGCTTGGGGCCACTCAGCAGGCCCTGCTGCAGCCAGCAAGCAAGCCCCAAAGGCAGGAGGAAGCTGAGTTGAATTCCAGCAGAGGCCCGGCTACAGAGTCAGGGACAAGGCAGCTTCTCAATCAGGTAGGCTTCTCTGCAGGGAAGAGTTTAAGAAGGGGAAATTAAATGTGGCAGCTGGGGGAATGAATGGGCACATCAGATTCACAATTGTGAATGGGTAGTTATTATCTCATTTCCCATCAAACTTACCTCATTGAATGTCAATTCCTTAACTCCATATTACAGACATTTTTCAAGATGTCCTTGCAATACATTGCTTTTTAAATTGATCTCCCTTGAGAGAGAAACCAAGCTTTTCTAGGTTTCTCTCAGTATTTGGTGTAGTACATAGATGTGTGTATGGTATATGGAAAGGTGAATTGGGTGGGTTTATTTTTCGTATGTGGGGGAACTCTTCTGGCAAATGGGTCACTTTGGGACTTTAAATGACTGAGATGGGAAAGAGGAACCATTTAAAAATGGTGCGTTCATCCCACAGCTTCAGGTAAGCTAAGTCACTTACTTGATATCTTGCAAAATCTGAGAGTTAACGTGTTCTCTAGATGTACCGTACAATCTCCCATCCACTCCTGATGATCTCAGTTTTCTGCACCAGAAAGTGGCGTACATGGCCTCTTCCTGGTGCTAGACTCTGGTGACTGCAGCTAAAGGACAAGAAGAGGGAACCCTTCTTTTCTGATTTTTCTACTTTTCACAGAATGGGCACCATGAAGGGGCAGGGATGTTTGCCCCCATCTCAGAAAGATTAATTCAGAAGAAATCAAAACAGATTAAGAGTCCATGGGACAGTGGCGGGGTTGAATTTGCCTGGTTACTCTCTTGTTGCTGCCCAGCTGTGATTTTACCCAATTGCTGCCTCCGGTTCCTAATAGCTGGCATGCATTAGTGCTCCGTTAGCTGCTAATAACTACTCTAGGACTATAAATATCAGATAAAGCTGCAGATTATCCTGAAAGTTTTAATTAGCCCAATGGCAGCAAGTTTATCCTCTCTGAAGGACAATTCAACCCAAAGTCCTGCACTCACAGTTAATGGCCATCTGTAGAACATAATTAGCTGGGGGCCAAGAATGTGTAATTTCCCTGATAACCACTGATTTGGTAAAGGCTTGGAGAACAAAGACCTCAGCGTTGCCTATCTCCTTCCCCCAATCCCCAGCATGATAGCGATTTACCCATGTTAGGAGTCTGTAATTTTCCATAAATACGACACGGGGAGAATTTTGCTTGCTGACACACTGGAACTGATTGGAGGGAGTAAAGTCAGGAGGAATAGGCCCAAACTTGCTCTGTGTTCACATCAGGAAAAGCTTTCCTATGTACTCTTCTTTTATTCCCTACTATGAGCAACCTCATCTGTCAGCAGCCCAGGTTAATTCTTAGGTAGCCTTTTATTTCACTTTAGGTGACCCTTTATTGTTCTCTCTATTAAAAAATGTTTTTTTTTAACAAAGGAAAGCAGATGTTTTGATCCCAGATGCTTCAGTTCTTGGCTCCCTCAGCTGAACCTTTATGAAGAGGATAGAGGAAATTTGTCTATTATATCAGTTGTTTGGGCTTTCTAAGCTGGGTCCTTTCTGTATCCCCTTCCTTCTGCTTATATTCTTTGCATTTAGAGGGCTCAGACAACCAGGGAAAGGACTATTTTTGAGAATTTTCTAATCATTACAGCATTGCCACTTATAAAACCATATTCTTAATAGGCTCTAATATTATTACATATATATTATATAGGGGCCTATATATAATATATAGATTATACAATCATTTCTATAATGATGATGATGATTTTATTCTCCAAATATAATAATTGAAAAAGTGTTGTCATATCTTTTACTTAATTTAAAATTAATAGTAAGCTTTTATTGAGCACTGGCTACATGTCAGGCACTGTGCTAAGCATTGAAGATACAAAGAAAGGTAAAAGATAGTTCCTGTACTTGAGGTCCTCACAGTTTAATGGGGGAAGCAACATGCACTGCTATATACTAACAAACAAGATAAATAGGAAAAAAAATCAACTTGGAGAAGGCCCTAGAACTGAGAGGTACTGGGAATCCATTGAATTGGAAGGGACATATTCCTCATTTTACAGATGAAGACTCAATTCACATGGGTAACCAGCAGGATTAGGAACCAGGTTTCTTCCTTCCTACTCTACTGCTTTTTCCACCATACGACAGTTCGGTGAGGTAGGCCAGATGAGTGGTATCCCCATATTGCAGGTGAAGACATTGAATTTCAGAGACATTAAATCCTTTGCACAAAGTCACATGGGAGGTAAGAGGTAGAGGCATTTATCTGACCCTGGATCTTTGGATTACTAATCCAGTATTGTTTCTTTTACATTATGCAGCCATCTTGACCCTTGGTTGTCATTTCTGAAAATAGGCACAACCAGCAAGGGAAGAGTAAGTGAGCCTATTCTCATCTCTATTTCAAATAGACAGATCACACCCTTTTGTATGGCTTCTTCCATATTCTCCTGACCAGCAGAGGGCCAAAGGTGCTAATTTTCCCACTTGTTGCTTGAAAGGAGAATAGACTTGCTTCATATCTGCCAAATGAATATGTACTGTTAGTAATGACCAGCAGAAGAGACAAGGGGACCAGCAAATCAGCCTGTTATTTCTCAGCGCTCTCAACACAGTGTTAATTTCTAAATGTGATTTTTTCATTGACAGCCTCTGACCAGAGGTGATCTAAATTTGAGGGGGCAGAATGTCGATGCTTTATTTTTATATCTGTATCCAGGATTCCTGGAGCCACATGGCTTATTAGGGTACATAACAAGGTGTTTTGTGTTGCCTAGGCCCTGGGTTCTTCCTTAGCCCCAGTTCATGTACCCATGGGAGGCCTTGGTCCCTTACGCAGTCTCATGGATACCTCAACCACAACCTTTCATTCATCCCTGAATATGAACCTGGGAAGCTCAGTGGAATCTTCTCAACCTTTGGAAACTCCTCTGGTAAATGTTCTCTCTTTTGTCTATGTGGTTGCTATGGGGAGGTGGATGAATTCAACCAATAGTTCCCACTATATACTCAGTACCATGGCAGACAGTACAGAGAAATAAGAAAAATACAAGATACAGTTGTGCCTTTAAGTCACTCACTATTTAGTCAGGGAAACAAGACATATGCATATGAAGCAACTGGAAAATAAGATATTTCTAATAAAGTGCTGAATTGTGATCTATAAACAATTAGAAAACAAAACAATAGGGCATCCAATTATTGGATGATATAGGCAATAAGTACAATAGGAATTGGAGGAGAGAAAGCTCAATGGGGATTGGACTCTTTAGGGGAGTCTTTATATGGAGGTGGTAGGGTGGAAGCTCATCCTTAAAGAATTAATAGTGTTTGGATGGAGGAGAGGGTTAAGCTGTTCCATATGGCAGGAAAAGCAGAAGCAATGACAGGGAAGTGAGAAAGACTTTAGTACATAAGAAGACCTGCCAGTCTGGATTGAAGGATTTGTGTGAGGGAATACTGAACCATAAAGCCATATAGGGAAGGTAAAGAATGACTTTGTAATGCCAGGAAGAGAAATTTGGACTTTTATCCACCCTTAGGGAGCCGATGTAAGTTTGTCAGTGAGGAAGTGATAGAAAGAAAGTGGTATTTTTGGAAGACTAATCTGATAATGGTATTTAGAAATGAATTAGCAAGAGAGAACAAGGATCATAGTACTACTACCTAGGAGACTACCTGGTAATTTG
Organism: Sarcophilus harrisii; assembly: GCF_902635505.1. NCBI lineage: Eukaryota > Metazoa > Chordata > Mammalia > Dasyuromorphia > Dasyuridae > Sarcophilus > Sarcophilus harrisii. Next base: position 495,141,491 of record NC_045428.1, read on the forward strand.
TAAATAGATACAAAGTCATGAAGGTCAGGACTAGAATGGTGCTAGTTGGGTTAAAAAGAGAGGGACAAGTTGAGAATGAATAAAAAAAGTATTTACTTACTGTGCTTACTCTACATGCTGAGGACTAAGCTAAGTACTAGGAATATGAATGCAAAAGTGAAACAGTTCTTGTTCTCAAGGAGCTTACAATCTAGTAGAGAGACAACACATATAGCAAAGTGGTGGTCTGGAGGGATGTTTGGGTTTAGAAAATTACAGGCTTGCTGAATGGAACCATAGGATCCAACATAGGACCAATAGATATGCCATAGGTTGATATACTTTCCAGCATCACTGGGAATATTGATTCAATTATTATTTCAGATTTGGAAAGCCAGAGTCAGGAGTCTAGCATGTGAAAAGATAGTGAAGGTATCAAGAGAAGCTTGGTTAGAACTGTCTAGATAGAGTGTGCTATGTGAGACATGTAAGATTTGTTTATTGAGGTTAATGTAAGGGGTAAAATAAAGGGAAGAGTCAAGGATGGCTTCCAAGTCATATATGTGGGGAAATGAGAGAAGCCTGATGGCTTTAAGAGAAAGGAAAAAACTGTATAGCCAAATAGGAGATCTGTTTATGGGGGTAGGAAGATGTTTTAATGTTGTTATGATGTTTAGAAATGTTGAACTTGAAGTAATGGTGTGTTTTCAATTGAAAATGTAGACCTGGTGATCAGGTGAGACATTGAAATTGGATAGAAAGGTTTTGGAATTATTTATATATAGAGGAGAAATCTAGAGAGCACATAATCACCACTGGTCTAAATTAGTTATTCACCTCTATGGTGCTATGCCATGTTCTAAGTAGAATAAGTTATCCATAAATGGTGCTTGCTATCAGGAAGTGTGATGTTGGATGCAGGGTAGCTGTTACTGAGCAACACTGAGAAATCTGAATGACCCTTCTTTCACGGTTCCAGATGGGACATTTTGGTTTATTCAGTTTTTTTTAACCTCCTTGAAAGAAAGGATGGGGCAGGAGTTGTTCTCACTAGTTTTCAAATGAGAATCTTGAGGGGATTAAGATTTGCCTAAAGTTGCATAGTGATTCAATGACAGAGCTACTTTGGCGACTTAGGGCTTGGTTCTTTAGCCTTCATTGTTTCCTTTTCTGTTTAAATTTGTGCCCGCTGCTAGGCATCAGACTGTGTCTACTAGTAAACACAGTTGTTCTGCTTCCTTGTGACCTGCAGAAGGCTTGGGAAAAGAGACCACCAAAGAAAGAAGATCTCTGGAATACTTAAGTCTCCTTAAGAGATGCCCTGATCTGTGGTGTGTAAGGAGGCTATTTGCAGCAGGGCAGACTGTGGTCATAGCTCTGGATGAGCTATGGTAGGCACTTAGCTCTGGGGTTTATTTCATCCTCAGTCTTTTCAGCTTTTAATTCACTTTCCTCTCCTCTTCTTAGCTTCCACAAGGTTCCAAGCCTTCTGCCCTCACCAAGAATCTCCTTGGCTCTATCCATGAGGAAAAGAGTCCTGTCAGCCTGTTGGCTCTTGGGGAAGAGACCAACGAAGAAGAGAGTGATAATCAGGTGAGGTAGATGGCCTGGGTGGTCTTGAGGTAGGTGCCAGCTGCTCTACCAATACAGCAGCTGAGGCAGCTTTTTAGCCCTTTACCCAAGAGACGCAGTCACTTGCCTGGGACTGCTGGTGAGGCGCTCCTGTCCATCAGTCCTTCAGAGGCTCTGCCTGCTCTGGAGCTCATCTGGCTCCCTGCCCTTTGCCTGCCCCATGCCCCATGCCAGTACTTTGAGTAGGCCTCTTGTTCACTTTACTTCTCAGAGCCTCCGGAGTACAGCTGGACTCCTGAAGAACCTACATCTAGACATTGAGGTCCTTGGGGGCAGTTTTGATTATGAGGTAAAGTTAAGATCTCCTTTGAGGCAGATTTCTGATCCTGGCCTGCCTTCTCCCTGCCTCCCTCCCTCTCTCTCTCTCTCCCTCTCTCCTTCCCTGCTCCCTTCTTCCCTCTCTCTCTCTCTCTCCCTCTCTCCTTCCCTACCTCCTTTCCTCCCTCCCTCCCTGCTTCCCTCTCTCTCTGTGTCCCTCCTTCCCTGCTTTTTTCCCTCCCTCCCTTCCTCCCTCCCAGTATACAGCAGTTCATTTGGAAAAAAAAAAATTCATCACATGGTTTGTTATTAGTTTGTTATTAGGAATGTTGTTAGTGAAAAAACAAATCCTTGTGGGGCAATTTTATTTTTTCAATAATAGCATTTTATTTTCAAAATATATGCGAAGATAGTTTTCAACATTAACCCTTGCAAAATCTTGTGTTCCAAATTTTTTTCTCCTTCCCTTCCCCCACTCCCTCCCCTAGACAGCAAGTAATCCAATATATGCTAAACATGTGTAGTTCTCCTATACATATTCATATACATATCATGCTGCACAAGAAAAATCAAATCCAAAAAAGAAAAAAAAATAAGAAAGAAAATAAAAAGCAAGTAAACAACAAAAAAGGTGAAAATAATATCTTGTGATCCACCCTCAGTTCCCACAGTCCTCTTTCTGGATGCAGATGGCTCTCTCCATCACAAATCTATTGGAATTGTCCTGAATTACCTCATTGTTGAAAAGAGTCACATCCATCAGAATTGATCATCATATAATCTTGTTGTGTACAATGTTCTTTTAGTTCTATTGACGCCATTTAACATCAGTTCATGTAAGTCTCTCCAGGCCTCTCTGAAGTCATCCTGCTGATTGTTTCTTATAGAACAGTAATATTACATAACATTCATATACCATAACTTATTCAGCCATTCTCCAACTGATGGGCATCCACTCGGTTTCTAGTTCTTTGCCACTGCAAAAAGCTGTCTTCTCCTCTCAAAGGACTTTTGTAATATGCTGGATGTGTGCCTGTAAGGAAGATCATTTCTTCTGAGCCTTTTGGTAGCAAGGAAAGAGTTGGGACTAATTGGAAGGGAACTTTTCATCTCTTCACTCCTCAATTATTATGAGAGGCAGCATGGCATGGTGTCTAGAGAGAGTCAGGAAGACCTAAGTTCTGACTCATGATGACTGTGTGACTGGACAAGTCATTTAACCTCTTAGAGCCGTGGACATCACTTTCAGATTCAAAGGTGTTGATCTGCCTAGGTAGAAAATGTCCCTCACCAGGAGTTCCCTGTTAGACAGGGTTAGTTAAAATAAAATGTGTAACTTACCATGCTGTTTTCTAAGGAGAATGTGAATATTATTAAAACATAGTTATTGCTATTTCGAAGTCGGATTCTTTTTGTACAGCAAAATAACTATGTACATGTATACATATATTGTATTTAACATATACTTTAACATATTTAACATGTATTGGTCAACCTGCCATCTGAGGGAGGGGGTGGGGAGAAGAAGGGGAAAAATTGGAACAAAAGGTTTTACAATTGTCATTGCTGAAAAATTACCCATGCATATATCTTGTAAGTAAAAAATCTATAATAATAATAATAATTTAAAAAAGGAAAATAAAACAACATAGTTGTCGTTTAAGGAGCCCCTAGAGATCTTAAGGGAAAAGCAAAGATGCATTTCTTTATCAAACAGGTACAGACAAAATGTTTAGAACTCAAAGGAGATATTACTCCCAATTTTATGTGAAGGAGCAATCAGGAAACATCTATAGCATTTGAGCTAGATCTGGAAGACCATGTAAGAGTTTTCACAGGTAGAGATGACATTGTAGGTGGAAGAAACAGCATAAGCAAAGGCCCAGAAGTAAGAAAACTTGGACAGGAGGCTATTGTATCTGGATAATGAAAATTTTTAAAGTAGGTGAAAAGCAGTGAGAATGGAAAGGAAGGGAACAGATTTGAGAGACTGAATTAGAATAAACAGGTTTTGGTAATTAATTAGATGAGAAGGTGTGATTATGTTTGGGGAGAGGTATAGTCAAAGATTGGCTCCAAGGTTTTGTGCCTGGGAAAATAGTGGGGCCATTGATCAAGATAGGGAAGTGCTACTGTGTTGTTGTCAGGCCAGAAAAAGGGAAAATCAGGAGAAGAGTAGGAGCATCAAACTGAAAGTCAGAGGATTTACTCTTGCCCTTTTCTATCTCTGTATTTCTGGGTAAGTCATTTGTCTTCTCTGGGCCTCAAATTCTTAATCTCTAAATGCGGGAGTTGGGTTAGATGATATCTTAAGACACTTTCTAGTTTTAAACTTTATGGCCAGTGATGATTCTAGGTTTGAAGTGTTGGAAGGACAACAGGTTAGGAATGTTTAGCAGGTAGCTGACAACGAGGAACTGGTGCTCAGGATGGAAGTTGGGACTAGAAATGTAGATTGGAGTCATTTTCAGAGACGATTGTAATAATGATGGGAATCATTGGAACTGAAACACTTCTTCCATTTTTTTGCACTTATAAAAACCTGACTCCCCCCAGAAGATACTGAGTCTCTAGTCACTTTCTCCAGTGATGAATGAGTACTCTGATGCTCTAGGACTTTCCTTCATCCCTTCTCTGTGAGCAGTACTTACTTACTCCTTATTCTTCACCATCATCACTTAGCAATCATTGCTCTCACACTAACTCAGCAGCTTGTTCTCCTTTGAGGTTTACTCTACCCTTCTTATAGAATAATAATATTTTGTCATTCATATACCATTATTTATTTACACATATACATACATATATATATAATATAAGGTAGCTTTGGGGTGAAAGGAAACAGCAATCGTGAGGATCAGAAAGACTTCCTATATAAGGTGTCATTTGAGCAAGTATTTTTTTTTAGTTTTATTTATTTTTAATACACATTGTTTTATGAATTATGTTGGGAGAGAAAAATCAGAGCAAATGGGAAAACCTATGGGAGAGATTAAAAAAAAAAACAGAAAAAAGAAATACACACAGCATGTGTTGATTTACATTCAGTTTTTCTGGATCTTCTTACTTCACTTTGCAGTCGTTCATAATGCCTTCCCCTTAGATCTTTTTCTGGATACAGATGGCATTTTCTGTCCAAAGTCTATTGAGATTGCTTTGGATCACTGAACCACTGAGAAGAACCAAGCCTTTAATCATTGAGCATCACACATTCTTGCTATTATTATGTACAATGTATCCCTGGTTCTGCTTCTTTCACTCAGCATCAGATCATGTAAATCTTTGCAGGTTGAGTAAAATATTGAAGGAAACAAACACTTCTGAGAAGCAAAGATGAGAAAATATGTCCTGGGGAGAGGAGACAGCCAGGGCAAAGGCGTGGAGATGGGAGAGTATGACACGTTTGTCTTTTCTCTCTTCTGGATGCTCTGTTCTTCTCTGGTTTTCAGAACATGGGTCTCTTTGCTGCTTTTCCTCTTGCCTTTCTGACCATTCCCTTTGCTACATCATCATCTGCGTTCTGCATCCTATGTGTGCGTATACTCTTGGTCTCTCTTCCCTTTTTTCACTATCCTGTCTTTCACTAGACTTACTACATATGCTCCTTCAAGTTTAATGTTATTTCAATGAGTATGATTCCTGATTTCACATATTCAGCATTTATTTCATTCCTGAATTCTAATTCCTGGCTCCTTCAAAACTCGGTGTGTTTTTTTTGGATCCTTCCACTTTTTTATGTCAGCTAGGTGACCTGCAGTCAGCAAAATCCGAGTTCAGATCTGGCCCCAGGCACTTATTGATTATATGATAAATTACTTACCTCTGCTTTACTCAGTTTCCTCATCTGTTATATAAGCTGGAGAAGGAAATAGCAAATCCCTTCAGTACTTCTGCCAAGAAAACCTCAGATGGGGTCACAGAGAATCAGGGCTATTTTTGTTTGTTTGGGGTAATTTGGAGAGGTAGTATGGCACAGTGTGTTGGACTTAGAATCAGGAAAACTTGAGTTTAAATCCTATCTTAAACATTGTGAGACCCTGGACAAGTCACTTAGTTTTTCTCTGTCCCATGGAACACTTAACTCATGAGATTGTTATGGAGATCAGTAAGAGAATGTATAAAAGTGTTCTGCCAACTCTAAAGTGCTGCATAAATGTAATTTATTTTCCTATATCCATATTGCTTCCTCTTATTTCCTCAAGGGAGGGCATTGTTCTGTGTTTGTCTTTGTTATCCCATTGCTGTTAGTGTAGTGCTTATCCCATAGCAGGTAGGCCCTTAGTAAATGTTGGTTGAATTGGATTTAATCTCTTCATTCCTCTTTGACCTGGCACAACTTCTGAGTGTCTCTGAGCTAAAGCTCTGGGACAGAGATGGTCCCAGACAGATTTCCTTTCTAGGAACAAGCAGCAGCTTGGTCACTGCTGTTATATGGTCTCGGGAGGACCTGGTGTGTGTTGGCAAGATTTCCTTTGGGCTTCTTGTTAATTCATAGTTACCTCATATGTGAGCTAGAGAAGTCTCATTTAAACAGATCCCTGATTGTTTCTGAACTTTCACTTTGATGAAAGATTTTTTAGAATCATTGTTTCTTGGAACTGGAAGAGACTTCTGAAATCATCATCTCCAAACCCCTCTGGAATTCAGTTTAGTTCCTCAAGCTTTTATAAAGTGCCCACTGTGTACTAGACACAGGAGATAAAAAAGGCAAAAACAACCTCTCTCCTTAAGGAGCATACTTTCTACTGGGCTGTAAGATGGGAGGGGAGGAGGAACTATGTACATGCATAAACTCTAAATATACAAAGCAGGTACTAAATAAAAAGTAATTTCAAAGGATGTGAGCATTAATACTCAGAAGAATCAATAATTAATGCCTTGTGTAGGAAGAGGAACTTAAATTAAATCTTGAAGGTAACTAGGAATTCCAAGAAATGGAGTGAGTAGAAAGTATCCCAGGTATGGGGGATCCCAGCCTGAATATATATGGGTGTGATTTGGAAGGTTGGTTGTAGAAAAAACAAGATCAGAATGTGTGAGGGGGTATGCTATGAAACCATCCTGGAAAGAGAGCAGGAGCAAGTTTATAAAGGGCTTTATGCTTCTTACAGAGAAGTTTGCTCATTGTTGAATTTCTACATTCTTCCCCCCAAAAAAGAGAGCTTGGGTTTTACCATGGGGAGAAATTTGTGTTCCAAGCCTAAAGGAAGCTACATGAGAGCAGGGCACAGATGACCAGAACCCTTGTCAGCTGGTGATGTTGGTAGATGAAGGATTGTGAAAGAAGACAGGCTTTCTGAGGGTTTGGGCCTTTGGAATCAGTGATCCTTTCAGTTGCTTTGCACTTGCCCCACTTTGTGAGTACAGAGAACTTCCAAAGAGGCTTTAGAGGCAGATTGGTGGGTCCTTCCTTTGACTGTTGCTAATCATTTACCAGTCATTCCATGAGGTGGCAGCAGAAAGGCAGCAACATCCCTCCCTTCCTCCTCTCCCTTCTTCCCTTTCTCTTCTTCTTTCTCTGTCTCTCTTTTTCTTCCCCCTCTCCTATTCTCTCCTGCTTATAGTTTTAACTCATCTCTAGTCTTATTAGAGAATCAAAAGGAAAAAATTCATGAAAAAGATTCTAGGAATGAGTATAAGGGAAGGGGGAGGCTGCAGGGTAAGAGGAGCAGACAGCATTGTTGGGTTGGTGAAAATCCCATCAGCAGATCAAAGTTGAGGTGGCCAGAAATTTAGAGTAACAGGTAATGATGTCCAGTGTGATTTGAAGATGCTAACAGCACTAGAGAGAAATATATTTCACCAGAAATATATATATTTTTAAGGAGTTATTTTCTTCAGTCACTTTCTGTGTTTCCTTTTCCAAACTCTCCTGCAAATCTCTCATTTCTTTTCCCCATTTTTCTTCTAATTTTCTTTTAATATCTTTTTTGAACTCTCTTAAGAGAGCTTAGGGAGCAGTTCATGTTCCCCTTTGAGGTTTTCCCAGAAAGAATTTTACTTCTGTTGTCCTTTTCTGGGTTTGTATTCTGTTCTTCCCTGTCTCCATTGTAATTCTCTATGGTTAATGCTCTTTTTGCTTTTTTTGGATCATTTTTAAAGGTTGATATCTGTTCCTAGGGCACAGAGAAGATTGTCCTGAGCTTCCTCTACAGGGAGATGGGCTTCTCACTGATTGTGCTGGGGCCAGTGATATTACAGGCTTCCCCACCATGCTGGGTGGGCCTGGCCAAGTCCAGCCAGTTGTACTGGGGTTCAGGGGCTCACTATTAACCTTCTGCAGTTTTGTTGGAGATCTCACAGCTAGTTTGCTGATCTTGTAGCCTGCTAATCCAGGACAGAGTAGCCAACGCTGCTTTATTTTGATTCCTGGCATAGGGTCTTTCCCCTGGGCTTCCCCACAGTGACCCTAAACTGGGTCTGTTCCCTGCTGCCCAACTGAGACAGACCTTTCCTGAAGTTCTTCTAAGATATCTTTTGCTGGAAAATTATAACACTCCGAATGTTTGTAGGTTCTGTCACTCCAAAGTCTGGAGGCTAATTTAGTATCAATTCTGAGGGAAGCCCGGAAGAGCTCAGGCAAAATCCTGTCTATTCTCTGCCATCTTGACTCCACCCCCAGTAGTAATATAAAGAATTGAGACTAACTAGGCATGGAAAATAAATTGGACTGACTATAAGCCCAGTGGCAAGAAAAAAGAAGGCTGCTAATTCCCAAGGTAAGATCCATGCACAAACACTCATTTTTAGGATTTTTGTTTTTTGTGTTTGTCCCCTGCTTCCTTTCCTTTTGTAATCTTTTCTGTTGATCATAGGAACTCCCTACCTTTGTGCTCTCTGGACAAGAAGAAAGGGACCTAAGAATTTCAAGGGAATTAATGAAAAAAAATTCAAATGAAGGTGGCCTAGCTGTACCAGATCTAAAATTATATTATAAAGCAGTTGTTACCAAAACCATTTAGTATTGGCTAAGAAATAGACTAGTTGATCAATGGAATAGGTTAGGTTCAAAGGACAAAAGAACCAATTTAAGAACTTTAATAATCCAGTGTTTGACAAACCCAAAGACCCCAGCTTTTGGGATAAGAACTCACTGTTTGACAAAAATAACTGGGAAAATTGGAAATTAGCATGGCAGAAACTAGGCATTGACCCACACTTAACACCATACACCAAGATAAGGTCAAAATGGGTTCATGACCTAGGTAGGCATAAAGAATGAGATTATAAATAAATTGGAAGAGAATAGGATAGTTTTACCTCTCAGACCTGTGGAAGAGGAAGGAATTTATGACCAAAAAAGAACTAGAGATCATTACTGATCACAAAATAGAAAAATTTAGTTATATCAAATTGAAAAGTTTTTGTACAAACAAAACTAATGCAGACAAGATTAGAAGGGAAGCAATAAACTGGGAAAACATTTTTACATCCAGAGGATCTGATAAAGGCCTCATTTCCAAAATACATAGAGAATTGACTAATTTATAAGAAATCAAGCCATTCACCAATTGATAAATGGTCAAAGGATATGAAGAGACAATTCTCAGATGAAGAAATTGAAACTATTTCTAGCCATATTAAAAAATGCTCCAAGTCATTATTAATCAGAGAAATGCAAATTAAGACAACTCTGAGATACCACTACACACCTGTCAGATGGGCTAGAATGACAGGGAAAGATAATGCGGAATGTTGGAGGGGATGTGGGAAAACTGGGATACTGATACATTGTTGGTGGAATTGTGAATACATCCAGCCATTCTGGAGAACAGTTTGGAATTAGGCTCAAAAAGTTATCAAACTGTGCATATTATATATTGACAACTGAAAAACCAGCAGTGTTACTTTTGACCCAGCAGTGTTACTACTAGGCTTATATCCCAACGAGATCTTAAAGAAGGGAAAGGGACCTGTATGTACAAGAATGTTTGTGGCAGCCCTCTTTGGAGTGGCCAGAAACTGGAAATTGAAGGGATGCCCATCAATTGGAGAATGGCTGAATAAATTGTGGTATATGAATATTATGGAATATTATTGTTCTGTAAGAAATGACCAACAGGATGATTTCAGAAAGGCCTGGAGAGACTTGCATGAACTGATGCTGAGTGAAATGAGCAGAACTAGGAGATCATTATATACTTCAACAACAATACTATGTGATGACCAGTTCTGATGGACGTGGCCATCTTCAGCAATGAGATGAACCAAATCAGTTCCAATAGAGCAGTAATGAACTGAACCAGCTGCGCCCAGCAAAAGAACTCTGGGAGATGACTATGAACCACTACATAGAATTTCCAATCCCTCTATTTTTGCCTGCCTGCATTTTTTATTTCCTTCACAGGCTAATTGTACATTATTTCAAAGTCCCAACTCTTCTTATACAGCAAAATAGCTGTTTGAACATATATACATATATTGTATTTAACTTATAATTTAACATATTTAACATGTATTGGTCAACCTGCCATCTGGGGGAAGAGGTGGGAGGAAAGAGGGAAAAAGTTGGAACAAAAGGATTTGCAACTGTCAATGCTGAAAAATTACCTATGCATATATTTGTAAATAAAAAGTTAAAAAATAAAATAGTAAAAAGAAGAAGAAGAAGAAAGGGACCTGTGGGCATTGAAGCTGTCATCTCTTTTAGCAGGGTGGGGGGAAGAGAGTATTCCTGGAGTGTGTCTTAGAGGCATTACCTCTCTCTGCATGCAGATAGTGAGGCTTTTTCTGCACCCGTAGCATAAACTTGCTTAGAAATGCTCCAGAACTTGGGGCTAGGAGGAAGGAACAGGACTGGGCACAGGTGACTAGAGAACAAAACTGTGTTGAACAGAGAGGATTAAAGTATTTCTCACATGGTCCACAAAGCACAGGAGGTCAGGCAGGTGTTTAGAAACTTCATGTTTTAGGATTTCTCTATTCTTGGTTTTAGTGATATAAGGATGGGGAATGAAATGAAAGTAGAAATGTGTGAAAGTATGTAGTTTTTTTTTTTTAAGCATTCCACTCTCTTGTGTCTGCTTGTAAAGTTACCTAAGTGGTGTTTCTCTACCAAAAAAAATAGTTTGTTTTAGTGTTCTTCTGATATGCAGAAAGTTTCCTTGCCCCCCTTTTTCAGTTGTCATTATATTTAAAGTTTACAAAATACCTCACAAGAACCTTATAAAAAAGGTTTAGAGAAATTAAGACTTGGACCATGATTTTCCTTTTTTTTTTTTTTTTTTTTTTTTTTGAGGCAATTGGGGTTAAATGACTTGCCTAGGGTTACACAGCTAGTAAGTGTCAAGTGTCTTAAGAGCAGATTTGAACTCAGGTTCTCCTGATTTCAGAGCTGGTGCTCTATTAACTGCGCCACCTAGCTGCCCCGATTTTCCATCTTCAACACCAGTGTTATACCTCATCAATAAAATATTTAGGAAATCAGATTTTCTGAATTATTTGCCAAGTGACTCCTACTATAAAGATCTACTTTATGAGAATCCCAAACCACAGATTGAATAGAATGAGTTTAATCCAATCATCTAGTATGGAGAGATTCCATGATTTTCAAATCCTTGATTTAGTGGAAAAGGCTTAGTTTTGAGAAGTCTCCTTGTATCTGATGTCTCCTGACTTTTAATCAGCTCTGTAGGAACATCTTGCCCCTTAAAAACAACATGCCACTCCTTGGGGTAAGCAATCCAAACCCAGGGTAATGATGCCCACCCAGGTACAGGGCATCATTATCCTTTCACAAAAAGTTTATTATCCTGAGAAGCAGAACCTTTTTTGAAGAAATTCAGCTAGCATGGAGGAGTTAGAAGAGCTAAGAACCATCTGTAGGAAAGTTCCCATTTCCTTTTCCCTTCATAAAAATTAGGCTTTGCTTCTGGGTGGAGATTATAGTTCAGTCTAAGAACTTTCCTGGCTGTCGTCTACCATAGTAAGAAGCATACATACACAAATACGTATACATATACATGTACATACGTACATATCCACACACACTTCTCCTGTTTCACTCTTCATTTCTTTTCTGGATCAGCTGATGTATGGCTTCTGACTCCTTTGTCTCATCTCCCTTACAACCCTTTGGGTATCATAAGATTGTCACCACATATAGCTTATTAATAAGATGCAGAAGCTACAAGCAGTACCTTTGGGGTTAGTGAACAGTTATTATCCTTAGATGGAAAATACCACATAAGTTCTAAGCTTCTTTTTTGTGTTTGTTGTTTAATTTGCTCTCCAGTGATTTTTTGCTTCTTGTTTGATTGAACATTCAGGGCAGAGAACTACAAAGTCTTAAAACCTCTCATCAGAGTTGTTCAAATCAGTGGCACAAGCATGTCAGTGTGAATGTTTTATGGGATGAAAACTACCCCTCTCTCTGCTGGCAGTGTGAGCCCAGGAGAGCTCGAACTGGCCCCATTTCTGAGTGTGGATTTTACTTTCATGCTATGATTGGACCTGAGGAGCTTGACTAGAGGCAGATGAATGTAAAGTATGTGTGTAGGAAATTGGGTTTCAGTTCCAACATCCAAGGTCAGCATCCTATATGGGTTGATATCCAGGGAACTAGGGAGTGTCTCCTCACCTGCCATCGAAGGACGGGTCTTTTATTGCTTTTAAAAATCATAGGTACCTAACTCAGGTTTTTTTTGACTAGTAAGAAAAATCACTGAAAAGACATGATCCTACGTTTTTGTGCTTTTCCTCTAGAATTAAAACACACCCCAAACTTCTCAGTAAATAGCTAACCTTGAATGCAGCAAAAAAAAAAAAAAAAAAAAAAAAAAAAAAAAAAAAAAAACCAAAACCTCAAGGTGATTTTTCTAGACTTGCTGTCTACTTAGTGAAATCCTAAGCCACATAAATTCTGGGTTTGAGGATCAGTTGGTGGATGCTACCACCTAGTTTTGGCCCCTGGAGGTCTCCAGGTACATCAGAGGAAGCCTTTATTCAGACCTAATTACTAAAGATAGACTAGGTTAAAAATTTTTTTATTGATGCCTTTCCTGTTCATATCCCAGTCATTTCCTGTGATACTCCCCACCCCATATTGAATCCTCTCGTATCAAAAAAAAAAAAAAAACCTTTCAGCAAAATGGAATTGATTGTGTTTGACAGTATATGTAGCAATACCCATTCCTATTACTCTTCTCTTAGAAGAGGAGGGAGAGGATGGTTTCATTATCTGTTCTGGAGACCAAGATGGGGCATATGTTGTAGTAGATTGAGGGCCATCTTTGGAGTCTGAAAGACATGGGTCTAAGTTCTCTCTTGAAGGCTTACTAGCTGTGTGACCTTGGGCTAGCCACTTCACTTCTCAGTGGCCCCATGCAGCTTTCTAAACCCAGGAGTTACAGGTGATCTGTATCAGAGAGGGATTTCCATATTGTTTCCCACAACTTGAGTGGCTAACTGAGCCATCCAGCCCTTGCACCAAAGGAGTCTTGGCCTATAAACTATGCATACAAAAAGTTGTCTGACCTCTGCCTGAAGACCTTCCAGCAAATGGAACCCACCATGTCTGTAGGCAGTAGAGGAAGGAAAGAGAGAAAAAAAAAATAGGTTATATAAAACTTAGTTTACAAAAATTCTAAAAATTAGTTTAATGTCTTTGCATTTCCTTCCTGCTCTCCTTATTTAGCTTTCACTCAGGCTTTTACCTTGGTTTTCCTTGGCTCCCCTCACTTGATTCTGCTGAGGGTTGGGACCAAGGTAACACAATAGGCCATTATTTGTTAAGGGTCCTAGTCTTTCACAAAGAGTATGCTAGACATTCTAGTCCACTAGGGGGCGAAAAGAGTCTCACACATTCAGGTCAAAAACCATTGTCTTTTAGTAGCAATTTCCCCAAGGCTACCCAAGATGCCCTTAATTTAGGTAGTTTAGTTTGTTTTTTACCTTCCACTGAAGGCTTCCTCTGAGGTTTCAGTGTAGGATGGAGGTGACCTTGATTTCTCAAAGGCCGTGCCAAAGGAGCCTAAGTTCTGATAGGTAAAGTACCTGATAAGGCTGGAAAGGTACCTGGGGGAGATTGAGGACCAACCTAGTTTGGAGGGCGGACTTAACCCCAGAAGGCTGGCCACTTGGCAGTGACATTTTTTTGGTGCTATAGCAACTCATGAAGAGGGCTCTGGGTCTTTTTTGGTAAAGGTAATAGATGAATTAAGGAAATCCTGGCTTTCTTAAGAAATCTCACATGATTCTCAGGCATGCTTTTTAAAATATTGACTTTGGGGTCTGCTGGTCACCGTTTGTCTCGGAAACTGGGACCAGGAAGAGGGTCAAATCAGCACTACCAGGGGCCGCTTGACCCTTTATACTAGAAGTGATAGGTGGTATTGCTAAATTCACTTTTGTGATCTTCATTTTCAGTGACTCACTTTTATGGGAGGTTGTATAATCTAGGGACTGGGGGCACTGGATGGTACCACTATCCTCCCAATCACCTAGGCTGAAAACCATGAGGCATTTTTTGGACTCCTTTCTCTTCCTTAAACTTCCTCCATGTAATTACTTAAGTGTTGAGCTGTGTCAGTTCTTTCTGTATATTTCTCACTTCATCCTACCTTCCCCATTATTATTATATTATTATTATAGTTCACAGTCTCTTAATCCTCACAGAGTGTGAGTCCTCTTTAGTTTGTTTTATACAAGTGTCAGATTAATTTTTGTATAACAACTCTTGGTCATGTCACTCCCCTGATCAAAATGGGCTATTGAAGAAAGTCTAAGCCCTTTTGCCTATCATTCATAACCCTCTAGAAGCTGGTCTCAACTTACTTTTCCAGACTTACTTCCTATTAGATTTACACATTGTACTATCTAGCCAAACTTGACTGCTCCCACATTCCCTAAACATGACCTCTCTGCCTTTAGTTGTGCTATTTGCTCTGCTGAAAATGTACTTCCCCTATGTCTTTGTTTTGAAATTCTGCTCAAAACTCAAGGTATAGTTTAAATGTTCTCTCTATTGTGAAGCCTTTCCTGATCTCCTAAGCTGAAAGTAATCTCCCTCACCCTCAAAATTCCATAGCTCTTTATTTCTACTTTTTATAAAACATTTATATGAGACAATTCTATATGACATATCAAGATTCATACATTTATATCTATATTGATAACTATTTGTATACTTATACCACTTACCTTATTAGACTACAAGTTTCTCAGGGAAAAGGATTCTGTCTATGACTTTCTCATAGTGTCTGGTACTTAGTAAATGTTCAGTATGTACTGAACCACAGTACTTCTTTTTAATTATTTATGGTACAAAAATAAATTATTGCTATTCATATTATTGTTCGTAATTTGCAGGAAGCCAAAGTAATTTGAATAATTTAAGTGTAGCTATATATGTACATATACATTTTTATACATATGTTTATCATATGCATAACATACATATATCTGCATATATATCACTCTATACACATTCTGTATGTATTTGTTAAATGAAGGAACCTAGCTCACTTCTGATAGAATTCATTAAAACATTTGTTAAGTATGTCAGCCTCTCTTTGTGTTTCTCCCATTTTTTTTGTTTGTTTTGTTTTAAACATTTATGCACTTGCTACCTAGGAGTCTCCAAGAAGCCAACCAGAGGATAAGAAGGAAACATCTCTGGGTTCAGATATCCCCTACCCCCGGACTTCCGACAAACTTTTCAGCCGAGACATAGAAAGCAGTCTGGGCAGTGCAGATGGCGAAGGCCGACGAGGGAAGCTGGCAAGTGCTTGGCTCCCAGACAAGGAAGACAGTGAGAAGGGTGACCCTGGAGCCTCCCGGCCACAAATGACTCGAATGGTAGAATCAGGGACTGGTGATAATACTGGAACAGTCAAGAAGCAGTCTTTAGAAGACCCAGAGGTAGTTGGAGAGGTGGGCTCTGAGAAGAAAGAGGCAGTGGATGAACTAGAGAAGGAATTGACAGAGCCGAAAACAGAAAGCAGATTGGATGTTAATGAAGTAAGTCACCTTTTCATATAGGCAGTTCCTCCCTGTATTTCCTTGCAGCTTCTGTAAGTACTCTCCAAAGTCTCAGTCCCACATCTTTATTACCAAGGCAGAACGCTCCATTTGCAGACCTTCAATAGACTGTCCAAAACAGCTATAGAGCCAACACCCTTAATTGTGACAAATATTCCTAAGGCCCAATAGGGCCATAAAATCCTGAACTAGGCTTTGAGCCTGTTGGCACTAAAAATTCAGTACAGGAGTTGGTTTTTCATCTAGATCTCCAGGGACCTTAATGCTCTGTTTGTCTCCTACTCTCTATTTTCCTTCCTTCCCATTGTCTTTTACAATTGTGGTTTGCACCTTAGCCCCAAGTCTTTATTCTTGCCCACAACACCTGATTATGTTGCTTTTTCATAGTCTCAGAGACATCTTTCTTCTAATTATATCCAGGTGATTTGAATTAAACTAGAGGTAGACAGATTCATACTGGATCTATCCAGCCAAAATGTAGAATGTGGCAGTTACTATGGAGAGAAAGCATGTATCTAGATTGGGGTGGGGAATGTCTGGCTTGCAGGCCCATATAAGGCCAGCAAAATTATTTGCTAAGGCACCTGCAATTGATGATGACCTGAAAGTTAGGTACAACAACCTCCCACTGCTTGAGGTCTAAAGTCATAATTTTTATATGGCTTAAGAATGATATTGTAAATAGCCCCTGTTCTAGATTGCTCAGATTAGGAAAGATTTCTTTCTCTTTGGGGCAAGAAGAACGTACAGAGGCCAAAATATATGGGCTTGCAGTGTGAACTGAATTGAATTTTATGGATAATTATAGAACCTTTGTATTTATTGTGCTATAACTCTTGTAGTATATTTATTCATATGATTTTTCTTCATGGATCCTCTCCCAGGAATCAGAGATCAGTGATCATGTGAAAGAGTTGGAGTTCTCTGACCATTCTGATCCCAAGTCATTTCTTGGATTGGTAAGTCAGAATTATATCACCTGGACTTCATTTTAGTTATTTGTGGTAAACATATCAACTTGGAAGCTCAAAAAACAGGGGTCACTCTTTTTATAGTTTTGAAGCTAGGATGGGGATCAATTCTAGAACTTTACTTAAGAGATTCTTAGTGTTTTCTGTAAGGGTAAAATTTGGGTCAGAATGTTGTTGCCACTATGTTTTCTTTAAAAAATATTTTTTTGATATCTTTTGTTTTTATATTTCCTTAATTTTTAAATCAATCCTACTCCCACCCAGTGAATTATCCCTTAAGATCATTAAGAAAAGAGGGGGAGAGGCAAACAATTCAGCAAAACTAAACAGAGTATCAGTTGAGTCTAGTTTTATATTGAGTGTTATATCCATGGTGCCCTCCTTTAGCAAAGAAAGGGAAGAAGAGGAGAAGAAGACACTTTTGTATATTCTCCGTTCTAGATTTTCTGCCTTGCTGTCTCTTGGCTTTTTGATTGCTATCTTCACTTAAGGGGAGAAGCTGGTGAAGTTTTATTTTTTGGCAGAGCATCAATTCAAGCAATAGCCCAATATCTGTAAATAGGTGGAAGATAAAAAAGAAGGGATTAATAGATAAGGGCAAAAAAAGAACTTTGACAGGAAGAAAAACAGAGAAATGAAGAGGTTATGGGCCCCTGTGGCTAACTGCCCTAACAGTTTACAAAGACTGATGGTAGCTGGGGAAAACTGAGGTGTAGGATCCAAGCCAAAACAGAAATATTACTAGAAGAGAAGATTTCAGAAAACTAAAAGTAGGGTGGATTGTGCCAAAATGTCACTGATAAGTATGGTATGAGAAGAGCCACTAGATCAGCAATGCCCATGGAATAATGAATCTGGCTTTTTAAATAAAAATTGTTCACATGGAGGAAGAGGCCCTCAAGCATCTTTGGGTTGTGGATGAAAAGAACTGTGGGCTTCTTTCTGAATCAGAGTTTTGGCTGACTTGGCTGAGAATCATGTTATTTAAAAAAAATGATTATTTTTCAAAATACATAGAAAGATAGTTTTAAACATTCACCCTTGCAAAACCTCAAATTTTCCTCCCTCTTTTCCCCTTTGCCCCCTCCCTTAGTTATCAGGTATTCCAATATAAGGTTAAACATGTGCAATTCTTTTAAACATATTTCCACATTTATCATGCTGCACAAGAAAAATCAGGTCAAAGGGGGGAAAAAAAGAAAGAAAGAAAGAAAAAAGAAACAACAAAAAAGGTGAAACTACTTTTGTTTTGATCCACATTCAGTTCCCCTGGTTCTCTCTCCGGATATAGATGGCTCTGTCCATCACAAGTCTATTGGAATTGGCCTGAATCACTTAATTGTTGAAAAACGTTATGTCCATCACAGTTGATCTTCACATAATCTTGTTGTTATGTGCAGTGTTCTCTTGGTTCTGTGGACTTCACTTAGCCTCATTTCAGCTAAGTCTTTCCAGGCTTTTTTGAAATCTGCCTGCTGATCCTTTCTTATAGAACAGTAATGAGAATCATGGTTTTTTTTTTTTTTTTTTTTTTTTTTTTAATCAATGCTAATGGCTGAGCTATTGTAATTAGTATGTGTCCGAATCGCTGTCCTCTGGCTCTCCAGGAGGAGCACCCAGACTGGGGGCTGTGTGCGGCCTGTGGGTTGGTAGCTCCTGGAGCAACCTGGTGTGTAAGGCTGATATCTGAATGGAGGCACTTGTTTTTCACTACCTCTGGTAGCATCCAAATCCCTTTGTTAAGATTAGGGATTCTTCTGTTAGAGCAGCTAGGTGGCACTAGGTCCGGTGATAGAAAGGTCTGAGGTCAGATCCAGCCTGAGACACTTATTGGCTGTGTGACTGACCCTGGGCAAGTCACTTAACCCTTTGTACCTCAGTTTCCTCATCTGGAATTGGAGAAGGAAATAACAAATCACTCCAGTATCTTTGTCAAGAAAACCCCAAATGAGGTCATGAAGAGTCAGAAAGACTGAAATTTTTCTGCTCGTGCCTCAGGAAGAAAGGGATACAGCATTAAGGAGCTCTGGCTCTTTCTGACCATGGTGGAAAACAGGGAGGTAGGGTATGTAATAGATTTAGGATTCCCTTTGAGTTAGGAATTCATACCCTTCCCTTCTCTGCCCTTAGGACTTTGGTTTTCGAAGTCGGATCTCTGAACAACTGCTGGATATAGATGGATTGTCCCCAGCCTGGGAGGTGAGTTGAATTGAATGTTGAACTAGGAATAGAGGGGGTTGTGACACAAAAAAAGTATGCAGTTGCATACATGCTCCACACCTTTGGACCCCTACTTTTAGAAAGATTTTTTGGGAGATTGTTGAATGCTGGTTTGTTGAGTTCAGTTATTTCTGATTTTCCTTGTTTATCTTGTCTATTGAACTACTTTTCTAAATTTTTTTTTAACAAGTTGTTAAAACAAGTTGTTTTAACAACAAGGAAGTACAGGGAGGAGTTGTTGTTGTTGTTGTTTTTTTAACAACAAATGATTTTAATGATTGCTGCTTTATAGTATAGTTTGAGGTTTACAAATGATAATATTCCTTGATTCTTACTTCCTCCTCCTCCCCATTATTTCCCTTAATAGATTAGAAGTCTTTTGTTCCTGTAAATTAAAAAAATTTTTTTGTTTTGTTTAGCTCTGTAAAGTATCCTTTTGGTAGTCAGGTATAATATTAAGTCTATCAATTAACTTTAGTAGTATTATCATTTTGTTACATTGCACAGCCTAGCCACAAGTACTGAATCTTTCCCTAACTATTTAAATTGTACTTTATTTCTATAAGGAGCATCTTGTAATTGAAACTATGCAGGTATTGAGGGTGGTTTGGTAGATTGGCTCCCAAATATTTTATGTGTTTTGTAGTTGCTCTGGATGGCACTTCTCTTTCTCTTACCTTTTCCTACATTTTGCTATTTATACATTGAAATGCTATTGATTTTTGTAGGTATATTTTTTAGTTGAAGCTGTTAATTGTTTCATTTAGGTTCTTTGGTGATTCCTTAATATATTCCAAGCAAACCATTATATCATTAACAAATAAGGATAGTTACCTATCTTTATGCTTTAATTTTTTCTCTTCTCTTTGGTATTGGTAGTATTTGTAGAATAAAATATATTGCTAGAAAAGGGAAAAACTAGTACTTTCCCATTATGTATAACATTTGCTTTTGAGTTTAGATAGGTACTTTGTGTCATATTAAAGAAAGATTCCTCTATGCATAGCTTTATGTTTGTTGTTTTTTGCATAAATGATGTAAAAGGCTTTCTCTGCATCTATTCAGATTCCATGCGCTTTTAGATATTTTTGTTTTTAATATGATTTATTTTTGAGTTAATTGTTTTCCTAATGTTGAACTATCCTTGCATTCCTGATTAAAATATAACTTTCTCATAGTAAATCATTTTTAGCATAAATTGGATGTAATATTTTTGATAGGATTTTATTTAAAACGTTTGAATCAATATTCATTGGTTTATGATTCTCACTCTTTGTTTTATCCTTCCCTGGTTTAGATTTTAATATTATGTTTGTCTCATGAAAGGAGTTTAGTTGGATGATTTCTTTTTTAGTTTTTGAGAATTATTTATAAAGTAATGATATTAATTGCTCTTTAAAAATTTTATAAGATTTTATAGAGGCAACTAGGTGACTCAGTTGATAGAGTGTTGGGCCTGCAGTCAAGAAGACCTGAGTTCAAATATGGTTTCAAATATTAGCTGTATAATCTTGGGCAAATCAGCTAACCAAAGTTTCTTCAATTCCAAAATGTGGATAATAGCACATACTTCCTAGGGTTGTTATGAGGATAAAGTGAGACAATATTTATAAAGTGCTTAGTATAAGTGCTTAGTAGGTGATGAGGTCAGGGTAGCAATTCCTAGTTCGAAATAAAGATGTAACAAATTTGCAATAGCCATTCTCTTTGCCAAAAGGTAGGTTTATTTAGGAGAATAGGTTACAGACAAAATAAAAGGTAAAATAGGGACCAGGAGTGGCAAATATGAGAGTTAGGAGAGCAATAGGGTTGCAGAGGAAAGGAATTTAGAAGAAACTATTAAAGGAATATGTCATTGACTGGGCAGGTTAGATCTATACCTCTATAGATAAACTCCTCAGTTTAGCAGACTAATTAGAGAAAAATGCTATTAGAGGAAAGACATTATGACGGGAGAGAAAGAGTGCCTCAGTAAGCTTAATTTTAGAAAGCATTTAGCAAAGAGTGCCTCAGTAAGCTTAATTTTAGAAAGCATTTAGCAAAGATCATCCTGAGTACATCTTTTACCAAGAAAATACAGCCTTGAGGGTTTCTCAAGAAAACCAGGAAAGTAAAAGTGGGAATTCTGGGAGGGATCTAGGGGCCAGATAGAACTACCTGATGACTGACCAGGTACCAGATTTGTCTAAAGATATGCTAATCAGTATCTCAAAGGTTGTTTAAAGATACACTGAGATTGGGGGGGATAAATAATAGAAGTTGATAAAGAGTTACTCTATACAAACTAGATAATCTGGGAATTGGTTATGCCTTATAATAGCTGGTTGGGGTTCTTCTGGACAAGAGAAAAGGGTCAGTCTACATCATTAAGTGCTATATAAATGCTAGTTATGATACTGCTGCTGCTAAGAATCTATCTTTACTAAATTTTTTTTGTAGTTTCTTTACAATTCTATTTCCTTTTCTGAGGATATTGTGTCTTTGAAGGTAACCCTCTATTTCTTTTTTTATTCTAGTTTTCTTAGCATATAAGTATGCATTGTAGGTTCCAAAAGTTCTTTTTTTTTTTTATTTGTTCTGGTATGGTGATTTCATCTTGTACTTTTTTTATTTTATTAATTTGTTTTTCTGCTTTCTTTTTAATCAGGTTGGCTAAAGATTTTTCAGTATTTAGTCAGAGAACCATCTTTTGTTTATTAGTTTAATCTTTTTAGTTTCTAATTTATCTATTTCTCCTCTAACATTCAAGATTTTCTCTTGTGTCCTTATTTTGAGTTTTTGTTGGCTCTCTAGTTTTTTAAAATAAAAAATTTCATTAATCTTTTCCTATTTTGTTAATGTATATTTTAGAGATTTAATCCTAGAAATTTTGGTGTGTTGTCTCATTATTATTATCTTTCATGTAGTTATTCATCTTTTCTATTGTTTGGGTCATGATTGGTGCAGAGTGAATATAAATAGCAATTGTTTCTGTTTTGGCCAGAAATCCCTCAGAATTTCTTCCCTTCCCAGATTGATTTTTTTTTTTTTTTTGATTAGGTAAACGAGACCACTTTTTGCTTTTCCTACCTATCTTTAATCACTAATTGATTGGTCAGTTGGGCAATCAATTGCATTTAACTAGTGAGATCTGTTAAAGACCTTAACTTAAAAAGGCCAGCATCTTCCTCTGCATCCAGGGCCACCTCCAGTCATCCTGATCTATATCTGGTCTTGGGACCTAGATGGCTCCAGAGGACAAAGTAAGGCAGGTGACCTTGCATAGCCCTCTCTCACTTAAATACCGATCACTTGTGTGTCACGGCATCACCTCACTGATCTCATGGTCCTCTTTGAAAAAGAAGGACAAAGAACGATGACGATGAGGATAGAAACACTGCCTCATGGTGGAAATTACTCTGTGTCTAATTCTATTTCCTGCCCTCTCCATGGTCATTTTCCTTTCTATTTTTCAAGTGATCTAATCCTTGTGTCTACGTTTTCACATTTTCCTGAGTGCTAGTTGCCACGGGGATCTAATAATATTCCTTCTTTAGGACAGGATATTGTCTGTGGAGGCACAGCAGTCTCTCAGAGGAAGTAGTTTTCTTCTGAAACAACTCTTGTAACAAGTCACCATATCCCATCATAGACATAGACACAGTACATATATCTGAATGTTCTGTATGAGGGCTTTTCTGTCAGATTTCTTCTCTCTGTTTGGGTAAGACCTCCTTTTTTCATTCCTTCACTTTCAGTTCTAATTTTCTACCATTCCATTTTTGGCAGATCTTTTTTTTTTTTTTTGCTGAGATATTGTAGGTGTTATCTTCCTTTTATTGCTTACCCATTGATTTTGATTACACATTCCCTTCTGTTTTCCTCCTCTACTCTTTTTTTCTTTCAATTATGTCCATCTTTTTTATTGATGATGATGCTCTGGTTTTTAGTATCTATTTTTTAGGTTATATCTTAGGAAGTTGTGCTTTTCAGAATATTTATTATTTTATTTCCTTTTGTGGTTTCTAGTGGATGCAAAATAGTTCTGTATTGTTGAATTTCTTTTCTGAAATAATTCATATATTCTGTCTGTTTTATTCAGTTTTGAACTTCTTTCTAATAACTAGTTGTAGAACTTATTGTATGTGCTCAAATTTGCTAAATTTAACCACTGTGTGTCTATGTTGCTGTGTGTAGGCTTTCTTTAAAAGTGAGCTATGGATTATTTCATTTGGTCCTGTGTGTTTTCTCTCTTTAGAAGTTGTCTTTCCTGTATTATTTCCTGTGTTGTGTTACAAAGGTTTTTGATGTGTTATGTTCTGGAGGAATCTATGATTCTTAAGTTGTTTTTGTGCAAATCTATCCTTAAGGTCAATGGCTTTTGTTTTAGTCAAGATATTTCATTCTTTTAGCATTTTTATTGCCTTTTGCTTCTTTTCTTCCACATTACCCCTCTTCAGTATCTTTGTGTTCTAAAATATATTATCCTTCTTTTAATTGTTTTGGAGAAACCTGCCTTGGTGTGGATTAAGTATACTAGTTACATGTGTGAAGATTAGAAGATCTAACATTTTGTTTTCATTAGTTCTATTTGTACAGAACCTTTTAAATTTCATGTGAAAATTATCCATTTTACTTCCTGTGATCTTCTCTATCATATTTGGTTACAAATTTTTCTCTTATTTATTCTAACAAGTATGTTTTTTCCATGCTCCCTTAATTTATTTACGATATTACTCTTCTTATCTAAATCATTTATACATTTTGATCTCATCTTATCATGTTATGTTATTCATGCCTAGTTTTTGCCAAATTGCTTTCTAGTTTTCCCAGTACCTTTTGTCAAATAGTGAGTTCTTACCCCACAAACGTGAATCAAAACACTAGATTACCATGGTCATTTGCTGCTGTGTATTGTGTATTATCTATTCCATTGATCCAACACTCTATTTTATAGGTAGTATCAGAGTGTTTTTCAGGATTATTGCTTTGTAATATAGTTTAGAATCTGGTATTGCTGGCTGTTTTCCTTTATACTTTTTTTTCATTGATTCCCATAATCTTGACTTTTTATTTTTCCAGATGAATTTTATTAGCATTTTTTCTACCTCTATACAATAATTGTTACTTTGATCAGTATGACATTGAATACTTATATTTAGGTAGAATTGTGAATTTTTTTTTAATATGTTGACTCAGCCTACCCACATGTAATTAAAAGTGTTTGCACTTGTTCATATACTTCCTTGTTCGTTTTGGCAGGTAGACTATTAAGTATTTTATAGTGTCTGTAGTTATTTTAAGTGGAATTTATTTTTCTATTTTTTTCCTGCTTATGCTAGGTTTTTAATTGACTTTTTTTTCTTGTGAAATCTTTAGCATTTCAGCTGTCTTTTTTTTTTTTTTTTTAATATTTCCATCACTAACTTTTTGACTTTTCCTTCTTTGACAGGGTGTACACCTCTAAGACTGCATTGCAAAGCTGCCTCAGGCCATTTCCCCCATATTAGAGGATCTAATTTTCTTCTGGTTCCTATCTTAAATGATTTTTGTGATGGGCAGCACTGACCTAGGCAGGATTTCCATTTCCTTTCCTTTAGGATGCACCACGCTTTTATTGGCTTCTTGGTCTACATGTCTCTCCTTCCCTCCCTTCTCCTACCCCTACGTGCCTGGGCAGAATCAGTATTTTTGCTTGTTGTAATCGGGTGGACAAAGTCACTACAGCAAAAAGAGAATCTTTTTGTGAGTCTTAGGCACAAATCTTTGGGTTGACTTTTGCATCCCTGCCAGAGTAGCATGGATAATGTTAGGGATAGGGTGTTGAGTGAGTACATTAAAAACTGGGCTTCTCCAATGTCATGAGGCTTTTATCTTGCCCTGTGGATTTGGCTATAATTGTTCTACCTCTGGTGCATAGTTCCTCTTGTGGCTGAGGTTAAGGGTTAATAGGGACTCAAGAAAATGTTCAGTCCATCATCTTGTTTGGTCACATGGCTCAGAAGTTGACAAATACTTTTTGGAACAAGTATGTTTCCTTTAGCTAGGGCAGTGTTAGGGGGAAGAGTCAGTGGAAAAAAACAGACTACTTTATGAATCTTCTTGAATCTTTCTCTTATTAATTAGTTTAGACATAGTCTTCACTCAGTAAATAATAGTTATAATGATGCTCCAAAATATTATAATTAAGAAGGTGATTTTTTTCTTTATTAAGAAAAAGGTTTCCCTCTCCCCCTCCCCCCATTATAAACTAATAGATAACATAGTATTTGGCTCCTCAATGCCAGGTTCTGAAGAATGAAGCTGTGATGTAGCCTCAATAAATATCTATTGATAGAAAAATAAAAAAGCTAATAGTTCTAAAATCCTCCCCAAGCTACACTGAGGTTCCTGGCCCAGAAGATTTAAGTATTCAGGGCTAATATATAAATTTAGGGTAGAAAGAGGTATATCTTTACTAGACTTAATGTGCTTAATGAACACTCCTCCAAACAATTCTAGATTTCATCAGGAAACTCAACCTTGAGTCTTTGTCTCCATGATAAATAGATTCATGGCTTTGAGTTCTCTGTAGCCAGAGAGATTTTGAAGCTAAGATAAGACCTTCTCAGAGTAGCTCTTTCATTGGAGGGGTAGAACCTCCATTGTACTCATTTGTTCGTAATTCTTGCAGTGCAGACTGCTGGATCTGAGGTCAGAGGATCTGGATTTGAACCTCATCTACTCTTTAATGTATATGTGACCTTGGACAAGACTCTGGGGATCAGTTTCCTCCTCTGTAAAATAAAGAGATTGGATGTAAATGACTTATGAGGAGGTACCTTCCACCTCTAAGCCTGTGAGCCTTAGGAGGCTCTTGTCAATCTTTTTTGAGAGTACCATGAACATGGTGGTCTTTGTTTAAAAAAAACAAAAAAAACAAATGATATCTATGGTTTGCTATAGGCCAAGAATGCAGATAAGAAAGGGAGGCACCAAATACCTGTTAGATTCTGTAGGTGAAGTTTTCTTCTTTCCTTGATTCCATTTTGTATTTGTTTTGTCATGGCAGAGTATGGGGCCCCCTACTTAACTACCCTAATCTTCAGAATAGGGAGTGGGAGTGCAGCTTGAATCTCTTACAGCTGTTCCTTTGTGTAGCTGAGTCCTTGTGAAGTCATCATATATTGTCTCTGTATCTCTGTCTGTCTCACTCTCTCTCTCCCCTGCCCCTTTCCTTCTCTTCCTTTCCTTCTCCCCCCCTCCCCATATCCCTTCCTCTTTCTTCTTTTCCCTTTTCTTCTTTTTCCTCTCCCCTTCCTCTTTTCCCCTCTCCCTATCTCTTCTCCCTCCTCTCTTTTCCTTCTCTTTCTCTCCTCTCTCTTTCCTTTCTCTCCCTCCCTTCTCCTTTCCCCCTTTCTCTCTTTCCAACTTTTGTTCCCTCTATGTCCTTTCTATGTCCTCTCTCCCACTTTCCCTCTCCTCTCCATTCTGCTATTGAGATCCTGCCCCTTTTCTCTCTGACTCTTATGAGGCTTCTTCCATGACTAAGGTAACTGAAGAATCAAGGGGATCTGTTTGGATTTGATCCATATTTGCTTAGAACTGGGATCAGACTACAAAAATCCAACAGAGTAAAGTTAAGGATGGGAAGTGGTGTCTAGAACAACATTGTAGCTTTAGGTCAGAGACATTGGACATACCGTATAACCCATTGGGTAGAAATTTGCTTTGAGAACTGAGAATTGGAAACTCTGTCTCAGATTCTGCCTTAGGGACATATCTTTAGGTAGTCATCCATTCTCTATACCTTTCTCTTAGGCTGGAAGGTTGATTGTATTTATAGTAGATGTAGCAAGTAAAATGAGCAAAAGGAAAAAGCTTTGCTGTAGATATCCTTCCTACAGGTGATCAATTCCATTTTGAATTTGTGCTCTCTGTTTTCATAGGCCATTCTGATCCAAAATTTTATCCCAGAACATTTATGTAGGCCAATAATCTTTCTGTCTTTTTAATCATTCCTATTTTCAAATTTGTCACATTGGAGGGTTGTCCAGTTTTGGTTTTTTGGCTTTTCTTCAAGAAGCATATAACACGAGGTCGAAAGTAGAGGCTTGCTGGACAGTTCAGTTTATAGGAATAAGATTTGTGATTGGAAATGGAGAGGGGAATGGGGAATGGAGTAAGGCATTGTTGGAAGGGTCTGACCAGGCTGATGTGATTAAAAGTGACAGTACTAGCAGGGAATCCTTCTGCTATGCATGCCACTAGATATTCACAGATGACATTTCTATTTTTAACTTAAAATTTTTTTTCAGGAGGAGGTGGGGTCAGAGTTCTGGCCCTGCCCCTCAGTGCCCATCCAGATGGTAAAATTGGGCCACAGCTGCTAAAGCTTGAGCTATCAGTGGGTGGTAGGGGTAGGAAAAAGGGAGGACAGGGCAGTGTGCCAGCCTGGGCCCAGGGAACCCCAGCTGGGGGAAGACAAAATGATCTGTCTCTTCTACCAAACTTCCCCCTCCCCCCCTTTAACCCTTGCTTTCCCAGAGCAGAAGAAACTCCTGTCAAGATTATAGATTGATAGTTTTGGGGTGCTTATTGTTAAAGATAGTTTACTCAGATTGAGAGATAATGCTGGGGAATCTGGATTTGTTCACCCACTCTTATAGAAGGCATTTGAAAATGTCAAGGCCCTTTACTTTTCATCATCTTTGGAAATATTTATTAGCTTTGTTCCTTCCTAACTGCACTATTTTTGTCTCTTATCCCATGGCCATAGGCAACATGAAGTAGATACTCTCTTCTTAGCCAAAGGAAATAGAAAAAAAAATGGAGGCCATTCATTGATTTTTAGGTTTATGGTTTTTCCTTTCTTCGAGAACTGTTTGTTTTATGTCTGGATTAAAGCATAGGCCTGGTAGTCCTGAATTTGAAGTCTTGTTCAGGTAGCTTCTTCTTATCATATAATATACTCATAGGCCTTTCTGTCTCCTCTGTGATGATAACTTCTAGGCCTTTCTTTATGCTATGAAGAGTTTCTCAGAGATTTATTGATTAACTAGTATGGTCTTGGGTCTAGGAAGGTACTTGACTAATGATGGTACCTGCATGGCTGGTAATATCATGGATGGACCAGGAGATAACTTCTTCCTTTTCCCAGGAGCACAGGTTTGGTAATTTTTGGTCTAGGGAGAGGAAATCCCCACCCGGCCACAGAATATAATCTGTTGTAACACACTACTTAAGAAATTCCTTCTTCAGGGAACCTTTCCTAAGCGATCCTCCTAAGTCCTGTGGACCTCATGAGAGCTCTAGTACTCAGGTAGATCGTTTATATTGGGAATAGATCCTTCCCTTTTCTTTTGGTTTATAATGAAGGTTTCTCAAAGGCAGGAAAAATATCTTTCTATGTGTTGTTTTGTATTCTTTCACAATACCTAGTGTGTATAGGGCTCTGCATATGGTGACCATTTAGTAAATATGGTTATGAGCTGTTCTCCCTAGAACACTATAGCAAGCCCAGGGAATGATAATGAAATTGGGAATGAGAGGGACCTTTGCTGAGATACTGAGAAATAGAATTCTGTGCACTTAGATTCTGTTTACAGCCCCAATATTTTAGAGTCTCACACAAGCATGGAGATTGTCAGGGATTTCCACAAAGCCTAGAAATCAGGGAGTGCAAAGGACCATATCTAGCAGTAATCTCTTTGTTTAAAGTGCTTATCCAATTTTCCCAACCAAAACATAACATCCTTGCTCGTTGCCCTCAGACCAAGGACTCAGGA
The DNA here is from genome assembly GCF_902635505.1 of Sarcophilus harrisii. NCBI lineage: Eukaryota > Metazoa > Chordata > Mammalia > Dasyuromorphia > Dasyuridae > Sarcophilus > Sarcophilus harrisii. Next base: position 495,170,277 of record NC_045428.1, read on the forward strand.
GACGAAGAAAAAGACCAAAGTCAGTCCAACCTGGAAGAACCAGAGAGTGAACAATCCAATGATGAAGAAAGGTAAGGCACATGAAATCTCACTTCAGTGGTGTGAACAGAGAGCCTTAATAATGACCTGGGTAAGATTCTTATCTCTGAGATGACTACTGAATGCTCCTGTCTAAAAGGAAGGAGGATGGATTTAGGAGGCTCCCAAGATCATTTGTTACCCTAAAGTTTTGTGCTAAATAGGACTTAGCACTGCTGCGAATCTTTGAAAATGATCTTGACAATCCTGCACCATTTGTGTGACCTTGGGTCTCGTCTCATTATTGTATTAAACTGATCAAGCATTTCCATGTGTGTCCTACCTAGGGCCAAGACTGGGATAGTCTATGTGTAGAAGGGAAGCCCAGAGTGTGTAGTACTGCAGGGGGAGAGGCTCAGCACTGAAACAAGTCCCATGGTATCCCAGCTCTGATCTCTGGATCAGGGGCTTTCACCCTGGAGAAAGGCCTATAGCTTTTAGGCAGCAAAAATGGATTGATTCTTTACCTTTTAAAATTATATAACTTCACGCAGTTTTGAAAATGATGATCCTTTGTGTAAGACTTGTTGTTTTCTCCTCATTTTTCTTTCCTCCTTCTCTTGGTCCCCACTTCTCTGTTGTGCTTTAGAATACTGGGTACAGACCCACCTGCCAGTATCTCCAGTCATTATTCACTTGAAGAGTAAGTGTACCCCAGAAAAACTGGCTTGCCTGCCCATAAGTTAGAGAGTTGGGGCAGGAACTCACCCCAAAGAGTTCTTCCTTTCTCATCCTTTGCCCTGTTTGCCCTGCTCACTCTGAGATGCATTTCTCTGCGTGGGTCTCTGGGGAGGGGGGAAGGAAGGTAGCTGGAATAGTGAGAGCCTAAAGCAAGCCTTCCTTTGCCACTCTTCTCCCCCTTCCCCTCTTTTTTTTACCTAAATGGAGACTGCTGTCCTTTTCATGTCTAACCTTCTTCCTTCTGTGAAGGGAGAAAATCCAGAGCCTTTTTCAGGACCACGAGGTAGCAGAAGAGCAGTGTTCCCTGGAGGGGGAGCTGAGGGAGACAGTGGAGCCTGAGCCCAATATGACAGCCAGCCCAGCTTCAGAGGCCTCCTCCCCAAAGAGGTAAGGCTCGGTCTGAGTCCTGGGCTGGTCAGTGGGGCTTGGGGGGTTGTCTGGTACAGAGAGGGCAGCCCGGAGAATGTGCAGATCAGAGCCTGGAAAGGAAAGAGTTGGAGTTAGGTCTGTGCCATGGTAGTGGCAGGGAGAGCCTGTCAGGTAACTGGTGCAGGAATCCTCCTGAAGGAAAGCAAGCAGTTTGGCCCCCTTCCTGCCCCCTGCTGTGCATCTGCAATTGGTGCCTTTGTTTTTGTTAGTAGGAACTTAGAGAGTATTGAACTAGAAAGAGCTCTTTGGTCTCTTCTTGCCACAGCAGTGAGGTGGTCGCAAGCATTGGCCACCCGTCTGGTGAAGCTGGGCTGGCTTTCCTCCTTATACCTGCTGCTGTTTCTAGGGGAAAGAGGGCTGGGCTGGCACCAGGAATCTTGTGCCTGAGTCTGAGGCTGAGGGGCAGGCGATGGTGGCCAAGGCACTTCACCTCCGCGTTGCTTCATCTGTAAAATGGGGACAGTACTGTACATACTGCCTGTCTTAGGCACTTTGTAACTTTTAGAGCTATATCAATTGGAGCTATTATTCCCTTTCTCTGTCACCACAGTATCACCAGGACACCTTCTTTTGGTAGGATTCAGTTTGAGAATTAGAAGACTTTGTGCATCAGGCCAGAAGACCCAGTTCAGAGACTGCAGTCTTCAGTTCTTGTTCCTTTAGTTCCCTGGCAATGGAAAGTTGTTTCTTTCAGAGCTTTCAGTCTTGACTTTGAGATCACTGGTCTTATTAAACAGTCCTGACTACTTGAAAGAACGAACATTCAGTCAGCAGCTTCCGAGCCTGCTCCCCCAGGCGCTGTGTGATTCTGTGTCCCATATGGGGCATGGACCTGATTGTGTCTCACGTAGCTAGGAAACAGGCAAGGAGAGGGCTACAGACCTTGAAAGCCTGACACCTGTGCTTGGGAAACTGGCACACCATGTGTTCCAGAGCCCATTTCCCTTTGTCCCTGAATGGAGTCCCAGGCTCCCTGTCCTTATTATGCTTTATTTTCCTTCTGGTACTACAGAAGTGGATGTGTCATCAGCCTTCCTCATGACCATAAGATGGAAGAAGAGCTGCACCCCATAAAGGAAATTCACGAGCAGAAAAAAGTGGAAGGACTTGAGGATAAGATGGCCAGCCCAACCTTGCCAGTTTCCCGAGAAGAGTAAGGACTGTTTTTAAGTTCCCTGTTCACATCTTTTGCATGTGTTCTGCTTGCCTGCCACATAGAGTAGTCATGTGTGTGGAGCTTTGGGATGAAAGCTCTTCCATGGGGGGGAAGAGGGATGTAGGCAGGTTTGGATGGTTTAAGGTCCTGAAACAAGTCATTATGCTCCAAACAACATGGAGTATCATGCTGGAGGAAAAGGAGTAGTTACTTCTTGCCAAGCAGATAAAAATACTTTTTAAATTAAATGATTAATTAAAAACTTAATCTTGAACATCAGTACAGCCAACTAAACTGTCTCTGTATCTACATTTTAGTGAATTAATTTTAATGTATAGTTTAATCATAACTTTTTAGCCACTCTTTCTGAGACATAATTGGAATTCTTTGCCTATTCTCATTCTTCTGGTTCTGCTTTTTTTTTTTTTAACTTTAAATAATTTCATAAAGGCTTCTTTGTATTTCTTTTATTTGTTAGTTGTTGTTGTTTTTTGCTGAGGCAATTGGGGTTAAGTAATGGGGGTTAATTGCCTGGGGTCACACAGTTAGGAAGTGTTAAGTGTCTGAGGTCAGATTTGAACTCAGGTTGTCCTGACTTCAGGGCTGGTGCACTATCTATTGTGCCACCTAGCTGCCACTTATTTGTTAGTTTTAATTGTATCATAAACTCTTATATTAAGGCACTCCAATCTATTTAACTTTTCTCCCATTAGTAGATATTTAGATTAGCCCCAACTCTTTGCAGTTACATATAATGCTGCTATGAACATCTTTGTCAGTTCTTCTTTTGTTTGTTCATTCACTTTTATAACATTTTTAGGGTATATTCCCAACAGTGAAATTATTGGTTCAAAGATTATGATTATTTTTGTAACTTTTCTCATGTACTGCAAGAGTGTGCTCCAAAAAGATTTAACAAATTTTATGAGCCACCAGCAATGAATAATTGTACCTATTTTTCTACAACTAAACTCACATTGAGTCTTGTTGCTTTTAATTATTTTTTCTGTTTGGTGAGTGTGACTTGGTACCTCACAGTTGCTTTAATTTTTATTTCTCTGATTTTAATGAAGTTGAGCATTTTGCAAGTGTTTGTTAATAGCTGAAACCTTTTATCCAAAAAGCTCTTAAATCCTTTTTCTTATTTAGTCCTTATAATGCTCCTGTGAAGTTAGGAGATGAGGTTTTATTTTATGTTAAAACTTCTAAGAGGCAATGTGGTATGGTGGATTTTTAAATTTTGAAATGAGAAAGATCTGGATTAAAATTCTGGTTCTCATACTTAGTGATTGTATTACTTTTATGAGTCATGAGCTTTTTCTTGAAGATTTATCTGTAGTATAATAATCTGTTATAGTGGAGGAATTTCCCTTTATCTTTTAATATAGTAGAACTTTGATGCTTCATGCTGTCCTGATACAGACTGCAAGCCCTCTCTGCCTTGGTGGAAAGTTTCATAAATTGCTGTGGCCTGCCCTTGGGTGTGCAGCCTCTTTGCACTTAGATTTGACCTCAAAATAAAGCCACTTGCTAGAAACCTGCTTTGAATTTTGTATAATAATCACAATTCTAATATCTCACATCTAACAAGCACTTTTTCTTATGATGAAATGACTTTCAGAGAGGATGGCAAATGATTTACCCAAGATCACATAGTAGGTTAGTGACCAAGTTTTCCTAACACCTGATAGTTATATAGCCATGGGGACTTTTAACATCTCTCAAAGAAGACCATTAACATTAGACAACTGTTTAGGGCATTTTTTTTCTTACAATATTATGTGAAATTTCTATAGGAATCAGGGTCCTTTTCACTAGATCAATATATATATCAGGTATATATATATATATTTTTTTCTTTTCTTTTAACAATATTTTAGCCAATTACATATAAAGACAACTTTTTAAATGTTTGCTTTATTTAATATTTTCCTCCAGTTTCATTCAAAACAAAAAAAAAATTTTCACATTTGTTTTAAAATTTTTTGAGCTCTAGGTTCTTTCCCTTATCCCAATCCATAATTAAGAAACCTCTTATGAAGTTAATGCAAAACATTTCCATAAAAGTAAAGTTGTGGAAAAAAAACTATAAATTTCCCATTCTGATGAAAATAAAAACCCTCAAAAATTAAGTTTAAAAAAGAGAGAAAGTGAGGTAGAGAGAGAAAGAGAGAATGCTTCAATCTATATTCAAACACAATCAGTTCCATCTTTGGGTATGGATAGGATTTTTCATAATAAGTCATTTAGAGTAAGTGTGGATGATTGTGCTACTGAAACTAGCAAAGTTATTCATGGCTGGTCATCCCAGAACATTGCTATTACTTTCTATACAGTACCTTTGTTTGTGTTCATGAAGGACTTTTCAGGTTTTTTCTTTTTCTTGAGAGTATCCTGCTCATCGTTTCCCAAAGAACAATAATATTCCATCATAAACACACACCATAGTTTATTGAACCATTCCCCAATTGATGGGCAACTCCTCAATTTCCAATTTTTTTGCCCTGAAAAGAGAGTTGCTATGAATATTTTTTTTTGTATATATAGATCATTTTCCTTTTTTTTTTTTTTTCCCCTGAATCTCTTTTGGTATTTATGCCAAGTAGTGATGTTGTTGAGTCAAAAGATATGCATGAATTTATAGCTTTTGGGGCACAGATAATATCTTTTGATCATTTATCATTTGGGGCATGGCCCCCTTTTTTTTTTTTTTAATGAATTTGACTCACTTCCCTCTGTTTGAGAAATGAGGCTTTATCAGAGAAACCTCCTTTGAAATTCTTTTTACAGTTACTGTTGCTAACTGTATTTCCCCCATTTATTCTTTCTCCTTTCACTCTGTCCCTCCTCAAAAGTATTTTGGTACTGACCACTCCCTCTTCCAATATGTCCTCTCTTTTATCATCCTTCTCCCCCTTCCCATATCTCATTCCTATTTACCATATTCCTCCTATTTTTCTGTAGGATAAGATAGATTTCTATACCCCTGTTGAGTATGTATGTTATTTCCTCTTTGAGCCAGTTCTGATAAGAGTAAGGTTCACTCTCTCAGCTCTCTTCACCCTCTTCCCCTCCACTGTAAAAAGCTTTTTCTTATCTTTTTTCTAATGGCAGATGATTTGTACCATTCCACTTCTCCCTTTCCCCTAGTACATTTCTCTCTCACCTCTTAATTTCATCATTAAAAAAAATATATTATCCCTTCATATTCAACTCATACCTGTATTCCCTGTCTATATATATACTCCTTGTAATTGCCATAATAATGAGAAAGTTCTAATGAGTTACAGGTATCATCCTCCCATGTAGGAACGCAAACAGCTAAACCTTATTAAGTCCCTTATGATATCATTTTCTTGATTACCTCCTTATGGTTCTCCAGAAAGTATTTGAAAATCAAATATTCCACAACTTTACTTTTATGGAAATGTTTTGCATAACTTCATAAGAGGTTTCTTAATTATGGATTGGGATAAGGGAAAGAACCTAGAGTTCAAATCTGACCTCAGACACTTAACACTTCCTAACTGTGTGACCTCGGGCAAGTCACTTAACCCCAATTGCCTCAGCAAAAAACAAATTTATAGTTTTTTTTCCCACAACTTTACTTTTATGGAAATGTTTTGCATAACTTCATAAGAGGTTTCTTAATTATGGATTGGGATAAGGGAAAGAACCTAGAGCTCAAAAACTCTGGTCTTTTCATCACAAATGCTTGAAAATTCTCTGAAGGATTATACTCATTTTTGCTGGGTAGGTGATTTTTGGTTGTAATCCTAGCTCCATTGTTCTCTGGAATATCATATTCCAAACTCTCTGGTCCTTTAATGTAGAAGCTGCTAAATCTTGTGTTACCCTGATTGTGGCTCTACTAGAATTGCTTCTTTCTGAAATGCTTGCAATATTTTCTCCTTGACCTGGGAGTTTTGGAATTTGGCTGTAATATTCCTGCGAATTTTCATTTTGGGATCTCTTTCAGGAAGTGATCAATAGATTCTTTCAATTTTTCTTTTACTCTCTGGTTCTAGAATATTAGGACAGTTTTCCTTGATAATTTTGTGATAGATGATATCTAGCCTTCTTTTTTGATCATGACTTTCAGGTCAACCTTTTTAAATTTTAAATTATTTTTAAATTTTAAAATTATTTCTCCTGGATTTATTTTTCCAGGTCAATTGTTTTTCCAGTGAGATATTTCACAGTTTTTCTATTTTTTCTTTTCTTTTCTTTTCTTTTTTTTTGGTTTTGCTTTAATTTATCTTGATTTTTCATAAAGGCATTAGCTTCCATTTGCTCAATTCTAATTTTTAAGGAATTATTTTCCTCAGCTTTTGTACTTTCTTTCCCAACTAGCCAATTTTGTGTTTTAAGGCATCTTCTCCTTATTAGCTTTTTGCATTTCCTTTTGTACTGCTCTCAATTCTTTCCTATTTTTTTCTCTATCTCTCTTATTTGATTTTCAAAATTCCTTTTGAGCTCTTCCATGAGCTGAGCCTAATTCTTATTTTTCTTGGAGGTTTTGGATATAGGAACTTTGACTTTGTTATCATTTTCTGAGTGTGTGTTTTAATCTTCTTTGTTACCATAATAACTTCAATGTCAGACTTTGTTATCATTTTCTGAGTGTGTATTTTAATCTTTGTTACCATAATAACTTCAATGGCCAGAAACTTTTTTTGTTGTCTGCTCATTTTCCTAGCCTATTACTCTGCTTTTAACTCTGTTTAAAAAGTAGGGTGGAGGGTGCAGTGTCCCAACCTTCAAGTGTTTTGTGCAGCTGTTTTCAGAGATCCTCTAGGAATCTGACATAAACACTCTTTTCAGCACTGGAGCTGTTAGGTATGTCCCTGCCCCACTGTAGCGGCAAGTTCTAGTGTGCTAAATCAGTAGAGTTCTATTTTGCTGACACTGGCCTGGAGTTGGGGCCTGGACTGCACTGAGACTGCACACCGGACTCCCATCCCATTGCCACAGATTCTTTCTACTGCCTTTCTGAGTACTCCCTGGTATTCCTGGGCCGAGAGGTCCAGAAGCTTCTAGCATTATTGTTGATGCTGGGATCTGGGCTGGAACTGGGGCTGGGGCCAGGCTGGAGCCCCGGCTGGGTCTGGGACTACACTGCAGTCTGCCCTGGGATTATGTTGCTAGGCTCCTACCCTATTTCTACAGACCTTTTCTGCTGACCTTCCAAGTCCTCTTTGATGTCTCTGAGCTGAGAGATCTGGAACCACCAGTACTGCTGCTGATTCAGAGATTGGGCTGGGATGGGTCCAGGGCTGGGTCCAGGGCTAGGTCCAGGGTTGGGTCTGGGGCTGGGGCTGTGCTAGTGCACCTGCCCCAGAATTGCATGCTGGACTTCCATTCTGGTGTCACAAGACTTTTCTGCTGAGCTTCTAAGTTGCCTTCAGCATGAAAATATTCTATTCCATCTTTGATGCTTTAAAATTTGTTTAGGATCATTATTTAAAGGAATTTAGAGCAATTTGGGGAAGAGGTTGGGTGAGGGTTTGCCTTTACTTTGCCATCTTGGCTCCATCCCTTGTAAAGACAACTTTTAACATTCATTTCTTAAAAATTTTGAGTTCCAAATTTTTTTCCACCCCTACCTCCCCTTTCTCAGAGATGGCAAGCAATTTGATATAGGTTATATATGTTCAATCATGTAAAATATATTTCCATATTAGTCACGTTATGAAAGATGATATAGATCAAAAGGGAAAAAAAACTATATCCCCCCAAAAATAAAATGAAAAACAGTATATTTCTATAACCTCTGCCCCTGCTACCCTTTCCCCACTACATCCACACACCATATCTTTCCTATCCCTTCTAACTCTTCTGCTTTAATTCTGCTCCATAACTTTCCTTGCTATTGCTTAACCTCTCCCCACCCATCCCTTCCTTGTCTTCTTTCCTCACCATTTGCTTCCCCATTTGCCCATCCCTTCCTTCTTACTACTTTATAGATTTTGGAGGGTGTTGTACCCTTCATGGTATTTATGTAGTGTTGCCTATTTAACCCATTCTTGATATAAGTTTTCAGACTCCATCAGTTTTTTTTTTTTTTTTTTTATGGATGTGTACAGCATTCTCATCATGAGTCCTTTGGAATGGTCTTAGATCATTCTATTGCGAGACTAAGGCATTCAATTAATCATGATGCAGCATCTGCAAAATATATTTCAGAGTGGGCTAATGAGATGATGCAGTGACCATCCAAGCAGATTCTGAGTATCTTTCTCACGAGTGGAATGAGCAGGGCCCAGACAGAGCCCCTAGGGATTAGGCTATTCTTCTCAACCTACTTGGGCTATAATTCATTTGCCATCCCAGCATAGCTGGCTGCTGCTTAGCATCTCTTTGTAGTATCTCAGTTGGGTCAGATGTTGGGCATGTCTATACTTTCCCTAGGACCTGCCAACTTGTCCTTTCCTAGACTCTTCTTCAAACCCTATGACTTTCTTGCTAGTCATCTTCAAAGTTTTTTTCTTCTGGAGATATTGAGGGCAATGACTGGCTGTCTCATTAGGATGGTGCAACATATTTCAGGTTCCCTGTAAATCTTGCTGAGCTGAATAGGCCAGAGGCCAGAAAGCTCAGGCAGAATTAGGCAGTCATCAACAATAGCATGCCCTTCGTGACAGGAGGTAGAGAAGGGAGGGTCTTCTTTGGAATCATATAGAATCCTTTTTTTCTGCACCCTTTGAGATGTATTCTGGACAAACAATCTCAGCTGAAACACACATATGCAAGTTTATTTAGTCCAACCCAGTCCTGAACAATAATCCTTCCTTAGCATACTTCATGAGCCTTTCTGAGATCTCTAGATAAAAATCTACATTGAATGGCCATCTGGTATCTTTAAGGGCAATCCATTCTACTTTTAGGTTGCTCTGCTACTTAAGAAGTGTTTCCCTACTTCACCTAAAATTTTAAGATCTTTCCTTCCATTCATTGCTCTAAACACTTTCCTATGGGGCCAAGGAGTATAATCTTATTCTTTATTTCTTGCACTTTAAATACTTGACAGCAGCTTACAGGTTCTCCCTGAGCCTTTTCTCTAGGTTAAACATCCTCAGATTGCTCAGAAGATCCTTAATTTGTCACGTATTCTAGGCTTTCCCTTGCCTAGTCATGTGGTCCTCTCGTTTGACAATTTTCTTTCTTTTTTTTTTTTTTAATAGCCTTTTATTTACAGGTTATATGCATGGGTAACTTTACAGCATTAACAATTGCCAAACCTCTTGTTCCAATTTTTCACCTCTTACCCCCCACCCCCTCCCCTAGATGGCAGGATGACCAGTAGATGTTAAATACATTAAAATATAAATTAGATACACAATAAGTATACATGTCAATTTTCTTTCTAAACACAATTCATATATAGTGCAGCTGGAGAGTGCAGAGGTTGGGTTATTAGTTGTAGGAGTAGATTTTGACTTGATGTTAGGTAACACTTTCCTAACAGAGCTATCTGAAAGTGAAATGGGCTGTCTTGGAGATAGTGGGTTCTCCCTTACTAGTTGTAGAGGACATTCTTAGTTGGGCTGAATGGCCTTTGGGGGTCTTTTCTAATGATGGCTCAGATTTTGTAATGTGGCTCTGATATTGCTTATGGTCTCAGATCCCTATTGAAACGTTTCCTGAATCTAGACACTGGGGAAAGAGGAAGACTAACCAGAAAGTAGCCCTATATACACTACATATTAAGGTATGCGAACACACTTGTATTTGCAGGCTCGTTGCACGCTGGCACTTTATCTGATGCTTCATCTCTTCTGCAGCATCTGTCCCTGGAGCCCCACATAGTTAGATAGCCCACAGGGGAGAGAAACATTAAAAGGTACCATCTCAGGAAAAAATGATGTTTTCAGCCAGGATTGGAAATGAGTTGGAGAGTTGATGAGGCGGAGAGAGAGACTGTTTCAGAGGGCAGGATTCTCAAAGGAGGAAGGTGGCAACAGCAGCCCATCTGACATCCGCATTGGTAGGACTTGCCAGGGCAGTCAGACGAAGCCAGTGTGTGTGAAGTGGGCCAAAAGAGACTTGAGAAAGAGGGAACCTGTGCTGTAACCTAGTACCCCTCCATGGTTTTAGGAAATCAATCAACAAGAATCTTAATGATTTTAGCAAGGAGATAATATAGTCCTATCTTGCTCCTTCATCCAAGCAGAGAGGGATCCAAGTTATAATTTCTAAGCCCCTCAGATACCATTTTTCTCCTGCTATTCTGATCTGTCACCTCCCATCTGTTGTGTTGCTGGAGCTGAAAAGAGGAAAAATGTGATTCTGAACCCCATGCTTTCTAGTATAACCCACAAGACTTATGCTGAGCATCTTCTCTGACATTGACAGTTGATTTCCTTTTAGTCTTTTCACTTTTTTCGTGGGTGACTGCTTAGGCCAACTTTGAGCTATTCCTTCATCTTGAGACAGTATTTAATGAGGTGTGACTAAAAAGTCAAGAAACTGGTTTTTATAACAAATGAAATAAACAAACAAATGAAATGAAGACAAAAGGAGTTTATCTTGATCCTTTCTACTGAATCTTGTCCAGATTCAAGGTTATAAGGTTGGAAAAAACCACTATTCACATCCAGAAAGCAAGAAACCCACAGTGACTTAGACAGGGAACACTGGTTTTGATGTATAATTTCTGATATTTCTGTTAAAAAAAAAAAGTTACCTGGAAATACCTTTCTCATTATGCCAGCTTGTTACTGGAAGTTCCCTGTAACAGATGTGGTCTGGGGACAGAACTGCCACAACTCCCTCTGCCTGGAGAAATGGCTGGAGTGTAGTACTAGAGATCAGAAGTGTGGATTTGAATTCTGGATTGGACATTTACTAGCTGTGTGCCCCAGGGCAAGGAGTTATGTAACCTCTCAAGATTTCCATCTGTAAAATTAGAGGCTTGGACTTGATTGATAACCTCAAAGGTTCCTTTCAGCACAAAATTTGTGATCTTATGATCTCCTGCATTAGAAAAGGTTTTCAGCCAGAATCCCCCTTTCTCATAAAGGTATGAGAAATTCCCTGAGCAATGATCAGGGAAGCTTTAGAGTTCTGGGAACTGGGCTGTATTCTTTATATTGGAGAAATATCCTCCTGTTTTTCACTGGCTTTTTGTATTACAAGATAGAGAGTAATTTTGGGGGACTGTTTTCAGCCTAATGATGTGATATGAGATATGGGTTATCTAGGGGTAGGATTAGCTAGGGATAATGCTTTTCTCTGCCTTCCCTAGCTATCAACCTGCCATTAAGGGGTATGTGTGTTAAGTTTTCTGGGAATCAAAGATGTACCATCTTGTCAGTCACCTTTCTGATTGTTCCTAGGACCTTGATATTTTTAACCAGAGAACATTATAGATCAACTGTTTACCAAGTTGATTTATGCTTCATCTTCAGACAACGGGAGATATATTTTTGTTCTCTATGTGCCTTATATATCTTATATATGTATCTATGTGCCCTTATAATATGGCTCCACATTCTTTATGTTGTTTGCATGCTATAGGCTAATAAGGGTCCATATGTTATATCATGTAACAATGTGCTACTCTCTGCCTTTGATTAGAGTTGTCCCAGAGGCCTTAACCTCTCAGAAGCAGCCCTTAGAAGATTCCTTAAAGGTCATAGAAGAGAAGACAGTCCAGGATCTGGAGCAGGAGCGGGCAAGATTGTTAGAGGACCGAAGACAGAAGATGGAGCGGTTGCAGAAGGAACTGTGTCAAGAGGAAGAAGAGGAGATGCTGAAACTTGAGCAGCAGAAAGACAAGTCCCTCAGGTCCTGTTCCTTCCCCTTGGGGTGGAAGACTTCTGGGGTCTGGTATTGAGATGATAATGGCAGTAATGCTCATATGTGAGTTGCCATGTTTCTTTTCTTTAGACTAGAGTGATACTTAGGTTGCTCTTGTCCTGGAAAAACTCATAGAATCTTAGATTTGGAAGGGTCCCTAGACCCCTAGAGATCATTTAATTCAGCTTTTACCTGGAGCATGAATCTCCTCTACAAACTTCTCTGGCAAATTCATTCAGCCTCTTTTTGACCTTTAGTAACAGAAAACTCATTCCTAGTGGAATCCATTTTGGATAGCTCTGATTGTTCGGAAGTGTTTCCCTATATTGTCCCAAAAATTCCTATGTAATTTCTACCTAGTTCTGCTCTTTAAACTCAAAAAGAATAACAAATTAAGTTCCTCTTTCACTAATAACCCTTCAGATATTGTTTCAGCTGATGGGTACTTGACATAGTTTTAGGGTCCTCTCATTATCCTGATCTTTCTTTGTTACCTAAAATGAGGGACTAAAAACTGAGAATTATATTCTAGATATTAATCTGACTAGGTCAGGGGTCAGCATATCACCCTACCTTGTTCTTGACATTGCTTTTATTATTGCCACCGTAGATCACATTAACTCCTCTGGCTGATATGCTTCAGTGTTGATTCATTGGGAGCAGTGGTGTGATAATCCCAGACCATTTATATTTGGCTTTGGAATTGATTCTGGTTCTTTTGGCAGCAGATTTGCCTTAATCATTTTATTTTGCTCAACCCAATATTAAAGTGAACTTGAATTTCCTGAGCATAAACCAGCTGACAGTGAAGAATCCAAGCAGCTTTAGAAACATATTATATAAATTGGAAGAAGCCAATCCGAGATTAAACAATCAAAGACTGTAATCTAAAAATCAGATAATCCATAGGTAGATAATCAAGAGTTGTCTATCTTTGGTTTGGGATGATGCAGTTTTGGAATTAAGCAGCCAGCATTCTACCTTTGAGACAAAGGGGTGCCCCCCAAATTATCCTTCCTTTCCTCTTGCCAAGAATCAGCAGAGCAAAGGAGCATGGCCTCAGTTGGAAATCACTAATGACTGTTAAGTTTGCGGATCAGCCATCCTGCAGACTTACAGCAAAGCCCTATTGATAGCAGAGGAAATAAAGTCCTTGCAGCCAACACTTCTTTCTTTCTTCCTTCCCTTCCCTTCCCTTCCTTCCCTTCCCTTCCCTTCCCTTCCCTTCCCTTCCCTTCCCTTCCCTTCCCTTCCCTTCCCTTCCCTTCCCTTCCCTTCCCTTCCCTTCCCTTCCCTTCCCTTCCCTTCCCTTCCCTTCCCTTCCCTTCCCTTCCCTTCCCTTCCCTTCCCTTCCCTTCCCTTCCCTTCCCTTCCCTTCCCTTCCCTTCCCTTCCCTTCCCTTCCCTTCCCTTCCCTTCCTTCCTTCCTTCCTTCCCTTCCTTCCTTCCTTCCTTCCTTCCTTCCCTCTCTCCCTCCCTTCCTTCCTTCCTTCCTTCCTTCCCTTCCTTCCTTCAGCCAGTATTCCGGTATTCCATTCGGTAGCCCCGGCCCCATTCCTTCCTTCCTTCCCTTCATCCCTTCCTTCCTTCATTCCTTCCTTCCCTTCCTTCCTTCCTTCCCTTCATTCCCTTCCCTTCCCTTCCCTTCCCTTCCCTTCCTTCCCTTCCTTCCTTCGCTTCCCTTCCCTTCCTTCCTTCCTTCCCTTCCTTCCTTCCTTCCTTCCTTCCCTTCCTTCCTTCCTTCCCTTCCTTCCTTCCCTTCCCTTCCCTTCCTTCCTTCCTTCCCTTCCTTCCTTCCCTTCCTTCCTTCCCTTCCTTCCTTCCTTCCTTCCTTCCTTCCCTTCCTTCTCTTCCTTCCCTTCCCTTCCTTCCTTCCTTCCTTCCTTCCTTCCTTCCTTCCCTTCCCTTCCTTCCTTCCTTCAGCCCTTGTATTCCTTCCTTCCTTCCTTCCTTATTCCTTCCTTCCTTCCTTCCTTCCTTCCTTCCCTTCCTTCCTTCCTTCCTTCCCTTCCCTTCCCTTCCTTCCCTTCCCTTCCCTTCCTTCCTTCCTTCCTTCCTTCCTTCCTTCCCTTCCCTTCCTTCCTTCCCTTCCCTTCCCTTCCTTCCTTCCTTCCTTCCTTCCTTCCCTTCCTTCCCTTCCCTTCCCTTCCTTCCTTCCTTCCTTCCCTTCCCTTCCTTCCTTCCCTTCCTTCCTTCCTTCCTTCCTTCCTTCCTTCCTTCCTTCCCTTCCTTCCTTCCTTCCTTCCTTCCTTCCTTCCTTCCTTCCTTCCTTCCTTCCTTCCCTTCCCTTCCCTTCCCTTCCTTCCTTCCCTTCCTTCCTTCCTTCCTTCCTTTCTTCCTTCCTTCCTTCCTTCCTTCCCCTTCCTTCCTTCCTTCCTTCCCTTCCTTCCCTTCCTTCCTTGTTCCTTCCTTCCTTCCTTCCTTCCTTCCTTCCTTCTTCCTTCCTTCCCTTCCTTCCTTCCTTCCTTCCTTCCTTCCTTCCTTCCTTCCTTCCTTCTCCCTCTCCCTCCTTCCTTCCCTTCCCTTCCTTCCTTCCTTCCCTTCCTTCCCTTCCCTTCCTTCCTTCCTTCCCTTCCTTCCTTCCTTTCTTCCCTTCCTTCCCTTCCCTTCCTTCCCTTCCTCCCTCCCTTCCCTTCCTTCCTTCCTTCCCTTCCTTCCTTCCTTCCCTTCCTTCCTTCCTTCCTTCCTTCCTTCCTTCCTTCCTCCTTCCTTCCTTCCTTCCTTCCTCCCTTCCTTCCTTCCTTCCCTTCCTTCCTTCCTTCCTTCCCTTCCCTTCCCTTCCCTTCCCTTCCTTCCTTCCTTCCTTCCTTCCTTCCTTCCTTCCTTCCTTCCTTCCCTTCCCTTCCCTCCTTCCTTCCTTCCCCTTCCTTCCCTTCCTTCCTTCCTTCCTTCCTTCCTTCCTTCCTTCCTTGCTTCACTTCGCCTTCCTTCCTTCCTTGTTCCTTCCCTTCCTTCCCTTCCCTTCCTTGTGTCCTTGCTTCCTTCCCTTCCCCTTCCTTCCCTTCCTTCCTTCCTTCCTTCCTTCCTTCCTTCCTTCCTTGCTTCCCTTCCCTTCCCTTCCCTTCCCTTCCCTTCCCTTCCCTTCCCTTCCCTTCCCTTCCCTTCCCTTCCCTTCCCTTCCCTTCCCTTCCCTTCCCTTCCCTTCCCTTCCCTTCCCTTCCCTTCCCTTCCCTTCCCTTCCCTTCCCTTCCCTTC
Organism: Sarcophilus harrisii; assembly: GCF_902635505.1. Lineage (NCBI taxonomy): Eukaryota > Metazoa > Chordata > Mammalia > Dasyuromorphia > Dasyuridae > Sarcophilus > Sarcophilus harrisii. Next base: position 495,185,616 of record NC_045428.1, read on the forward strand.
CCCTTCCCTTCCCTTCCCTTCCCTTCCCTTCCCCTTTTATTTTTCAAAACATATGCATGAACAATTCTTCAACATTAGCCCTTGCAAAACCTTGTGTTCCAATTTTCCTTCCCTTCCCTCATGCCCTCCCGTAGATGACAAGTAGTCCAATACATGTTAAACATGGTAGAAATATCTATTAAATCCAATATATGCATATATATTTATTCAATTCTCGTGCTGCACAAGAGAAAAAGTGAAGCAAAATAAATTGCAAGCAAATAAAACAACAACAAATAGAGTGGAAATGCTATATTATGAACCACACTCAGTTCCCATGGTTCTCTCGCTGGGTATAGATGGCTCTCTTCATCACTGAACAATTGGAATTGGTCTAAATCATCTCATTGTTTAAGAGCGCCATGTCCATCAGAATTGATCATTGTATAATCTTCTTGTTGATGTGTACAATGATCTCCTGGTTTTGCTCATTTCACTCAGCATCAGTTCATGTAAGAATCTCCAGCCCTCTCTGAAATCCTCCTGTTGATCAATTCTTATAGAACAATAATATTCCATGACATTCATATACCACAACTTATTCAGCCATTCCCCAACTGATGGGCAGCCACTCAGTTTCCAGTTCCTTGCCACTACAAAGAGGGCTGCCACAAACATTTTTGCACATGTGGGTCTCTTTCCCTCCTTTAAGATCTCTTTAGGATATAAGCCTAGTAGAAATATTGCAGCAAACTCGTCTATGTTTCTTTCAGGTTTCTGAGAGAGCAGCTCAAAAAAACAGCTGAGGAAGAAGAGGCTCGAGTAAGGGAAGAAGAGAGTCAGAAAATTTCTCATCTTCAAGCTCAGATCCTAGCCAGTACAGAAGCACAGGAGAATCAAATTAGGTGGGGATTGTGCTATGAACTTCCCAGACTCCTTTGAGAATCTTGCCTCCTATTTTACAGAATAAATTGGGACCATATGCCATGAGCTCCCTCTTTTCCCCTCTTCTTCATCTCCATTACAGGGTGCCTTCTGCCCTTTTCTCTTCCTTCATCCCTTACATGGTACTTCTTACCAAGACTGATGCTGCTTCTTGCTCAGGTGATCCTATTTCCTCCCATTTCCTCCAATAGATTGTCCCCTCTGTCATCCCTGTTCTCTCATTTATTTTTAATGTCTCCCTGCCTACTGTTTCCTCCCTACTGTCTAAAATCATGCTTATGTCTCCCCTATTGTCAAAAAACCTCAAAACCAAAACCTGCTCACTTTGATCCCTCCATTCCTGCTACCTGTCATCCTATATCTCTTCAGACCTTTGTGACTAAATTCCTTGAAAAGGCTATCTGTGATAGATGCCTGCATTTTTCTCTCTTCTTACTCTTCTTCCCTTACAATCCAACTTCCATCTTCATCATAACACTCCATCATTACATGCTCTCTCCAAAGTTACCAGTGATCACTTAATTGCCAGATCTCGTGGCCTTTTTCCAATACCCATTTTCCTTAACCTCTTTGCTTGCAGCCTTTGACACTGTGGATCACCCTTTTCTTCTTGAAATTCTCTTTTCTCTAAGTTTTCAGAACTCTTATTTCTCCTGCTCAATCTCAGTTTCCTTTGCTGGATACTTATTCAGAACATGCTATCTAGCCATAAGTATCTCAGGGACCTATCATGGGCCCTTTTCTTCTTCTTCCTATATACTACTTAACTTGGCGATCTCTTCCGCTCCCTTGGATTAAATGACTATTTCTGTGCTGATTTTCAGATCTACGTCTCCTGCCAACTTCTCTGTTAGCTTCCAGCCTCACATCTCTTAACTACCTTTCAGACATCTTGACTTGGATGTCTTATAGCTATATTAAACTCATTGTGTCCAAAATTGAACTCATTAACTTTCCCCCTAAACTTAATTCACCTTCCTTTTACTGTTAAAGCCAATACCATCCTCCTAATCCCTTGGGCTTCCTAGCAGTCATTTTCATTACCTTTCACCCCTCTCAGGTATTCTGTTACTATGGTCTGTCCATCCTACCTTTGCTGTTAACATCTTTCAAGTATGGCCCCTTCCTTCCTCTGACACTGCTGCCACAGTAGTGCAGACCCTCATCCCCTAACATCTGTCCTAGTGTGGTAGATCTGCTGCTGGTGGATCTGCTTGCCTCAACTCTTCCCCATTACAATCCATCCCCCGATTCAGTCACTAAAGTAATTTTTCTAGACTAATAGATCCACCCATATCATCCCCCTTCTCAGTAAACTCTAGAGACCTCCTGTTATCTCCAGGCTGAAGTACAAAATGCTCTGTCATTGAAAACTCTTCATATCCTAATTCCCTCCTACTTTTCCACTCCTCTCATACCTTACTCCCACATTCTCACAAGTTCTCTTCAATTTAATGAGACTGGCCTCCTCACTGTTCTATGAACTAGACATTCCATCTCTTGGGTCTGAATATTCTCTCTCTCTCTCTCTCTCTCTCTCTCTCTCTCTCTCTCTCTCTCTCTTCCCTATACCTGGAATGTTTTCCTTCCTCTGCTTACTAGTTCCCCTGGCTTCCTTTAAGTTTCAGCTAAAATCTTTTCTCCTAAAATCTTTTCTTGGTCCTTCTTTAATTTTAGTGTCTTCCCTTTGTTATTTCCTATTTATCTTGTAAATATCTGGCATGTTTTTATATATTTGTTCATTGTTCTCCTCTCCCCCTCTCCCCAATTAGATTGTAAGTATCTTGAGGACAGGGGATGTTTTTTTGCCTCTTTTTGTATCCTGAGCATTTAGCCCAGTGTCTGGCAGAGAATAGGCGCTTAACCCATCTTGGGTGATTGATTGAGTGACTGAGAATGGAATCTTTAGTCTCGGGAAGCTCTGTCCGGTGGTGCTCACGGCTATCCCCTTGCCTTCTTGTCTCTCCAGGACAGAGCATGAAGCTTCACTGAAGAAAATAAGAGAAGACTTGGAGTCACTGCAGCAGATGGAGTGGTCTAGCCTGGATCAGAAAAAGAAGCAGGTGTTAGAGAGGCTTAAAGAGGAAATGGAGGATAATGAAAAGAGAGAGAGGGTCCTCCTGAAAGAGGAGAATGAAAAGGCCATGAGTCAGCTGAAGGAGAGACTGGAAGATGAAAGGAAGGAGGTGTGTATATCTAACTAGAGATCCTTGGGTATGGAAACTCTTATGCTGCTCGCCCCTGGAATTGCTCTTGGTTCACTTTGTGAGAAAGAAAACAGGTTTGAGGGCCAGGGCCCAGATCAGGGTAAGGAGGAAAACCAAACACTTGTCTTCAGAGGTTGGAACAGGACATCTGGAGATGGGTGACTGGACCCCAGCAGCACCAGAGGCCCAAGAAAGGTTACCCTTGGGAGTGATGGAATTTGAAGTAGCTGGAGGGTTCTTCCCTCAGAAGATGGGGTGTGAGCTTGTGACATTAGCCACAGGTGTGCCCTCATGAGTGGTGGCACATCAGAGTTTGGAGAGAAATAGCCTCATTCCATGATGATCTTGTGTCCACTTTAAGCCTCATCCACCTTTAACTAGAGCAGCATCTTTTGGGGAGTTTTTCCTTACATTTGTCCCATTGGGGTAGGCAAGATGATCTCTTATTAGAGAGAGCCTCCTCGGCACACTTTTGTCCCTTCTTTTCTTCTCCCTTAGCCAATTAATATTCCCCTCAAATAGATATTAGAGTAAGTAGAAGACTGGAAATTTGGCCTATACTGGTGGTGTAACCCTGGCCAAATCACTTACTTCTCAGTGCTCTAGGCTGGGACTTAAACTTTTTCCATTTACCAACCCTTTTCACCTGAGAAATTTGTATGTGACTCCAGATTATATATATATATATATATATAAAATAGGTATACAAATCAAACATTTACTGATAATAAATCATAATTTTGTGACCCCCCCCATATTCAGTTTTGTGACCCCATGTGGGATTACAAACCATAGTTTAAGAGCTGGCGTCCAAGCAGCTCTTTTAAGAGAATCTGATGGTGAGCAGATACTAGTCTGTATTTGGAGAGGAGCTTTCCTCAATTAGAATTCCCATTACTAAAGAAATCACAATGTCCCAGCCACCCAAAATGACAAGTTCTATGAACCTTTACAAAGGTTTTTCCAGGGACTTTGGCAGTTGAGTAAGGGAAAATGAGCTCTAAATGGCAGCAGTACCCAAACCTTTGTACCTTTTGGGAGATTTGGAGCTGAGAGGCGCAGGGAGGTTAGTTACTTGTTTTTTTCATACATTTCTTTAAACTCAAGAGGGATATCATTTGACCATAATCCTGCCCACAACTAAGAAAAGATAGGGAGTCATGATGGCTTTTTGGATGCTTGGTTGATTATAAATTTTAGAAATTGGAGGAATAATTTCAGAAAAACAGAGAATCATGTGTGATTCTTTAGGCCACAAATGTATTACTGTTAAATTTATATGCTATTTGACCATTTAAAAGATGTTTGATTTTATTTGGTCTTCAATATAATTTTATAAGATAGTAGCAAAAGTAGTCTTAATCCTATTTAACAGATGAGGCATTAACTATTTTATCCATGATCATCCATTTAAATAATTGTAAGAGCTGGAACTCAAATTTAGGTCTTCTGACTCCAAGTCCAGGGTTTTTTCTAATATACCATCAGCCAATGGGAAGTGGTTTATTGGGATGGTTCATTTTCCTTGACAGCATCTAGTTAAGAACCCCATCTGCCTATACTTTCTTACTGTTCCTTGTTGCTTCCCCCTCACCAGGCCATGGCAGCGCTGGAAAAAGAGCATGCAGCTAACCTGCAAAAGTTTCGTGCCTCAGCTGAGGAGAAACACCGTGAGGTGAGACTCTTCCTCAGGACTGCCCACCCTAGTGGGCTAGCTTAGAGGCGGAGGGAGGCCAGGGGAACATGTTGCCACAGAACCAACTGGAGAGCAGTTGGATGCTGGTCACAATTTAGGTTGGCAAAGGAGGCCCCCTCAGTGCCCATTTCTTCTGGGTGTGCTCACAGATCATGGTCTTTTTCTTCTTCCTCTCTCAGTATTCATTTAGTTGTCAGATTAGTTGGTTCTGGCCCCCAGCACCTCCGAGGATGCACGCCTTCCTTATCTCCCCTCTCACTGCCACAACTTTAGGGAAGTCCTTTTTATCTCATCCTGACTATTCACATTAGCATCGTTTCTTGTTTTTCTTTCTATTTTTTTTCTCCTTTCCATTCTGTCCTCGGTATGGTTCCCAAAATAAACTTTTAAAGCCCCAAGTCTGAATGTATAATTACTGCTTAAAAACCTCTGAGGCTCACCTCTAGGATCACACAGAGTCTCAGCAACCCAGCATTTAAAGCTCCCCCAGGCTGGCTCCGGCCTGCCTTTCCAGACATTTCCTATGATGGCCCTTCACACACATTGTCCTCCAGCTGAACCGATCTCCTTTTCTGCCTTGATGGCTTTCCACCTGCCTTCCCTGTCCTTTTGGAGGCTTTCTCTGCCTTTTCCTTTTAGCATCCTTAGCTTTTTAAGGCTTCTCCACGCAAATGCCACTTTCTTATGTTTCCTTCTCCCCCAAGTCTCTGATTTGTTAGAGCCCTCTCCAGTGTTGCCATCTGCCTGTGGAATGTAAGTGCGCAGTGGGCATGTGTTTATTGTATTTATTTTATACTTATTTACCTATTTGTTGTCTTTGTGTGGTGGAAGTAAGCTCTGTAGCAGCAGCTGGTATTTGTATAAACTTGTTTAAGGTCTGCACAGTTCTGCACAAATATTATCTCCGTCCTCACAACTTTTGGGGAGTGGGTGCCATTATCATTCCATTGTACAGATGGGAAAACGAGCTAATGGAAGTTAAGTGGCCTGCCTGTGTTTTTAAACGAGGGTGTGGCTGAGCCAGGATTTGAATCCAAGTTTCCTGATTCTACCCATAGCGCCTGGAGCGATGCATTTTTGCCTTCCCAGCACCTATTTCAGTGCCTGGCAGATAGCAGGTACTTGATAAACGGCAGCGGCTCCATGGGAGCGTAATAGATGTTGATGAGGTAAGTCTGACCTGAAGGCACTGCCAGGGTCCTCATTTTGTCACTGGTTTAAAGTTTAGAGGCTGGTTGCCAGGCTCTACCCATTTTACAGATGAGGAGACCAAGACCATGAGGAATTATTTAACTTGTCCTGGGTCACACAGAGCAAGTTGAGCAGCTGGGGTTTGAGTCGAGTTCCTTTGGCTCCAAATCTAGCATTTTTTTCTTATGCTCACAATTCTCTGCTTCTTTCTCAGGTCATTGCTGGTCTGAAAAAGCAGATAGAGGAGGCCCATCGGAGGGAGGCGGCCCAGCTGCAGGAAGAGCTGAGTCAGGCAGAGCAGAGAGTCCAGCAGAAAGCTTATCGAGTGACGGAGTTCGAAAGAGAGGTGAGGGCCGCTCTTGGCTGCCCAAGGGGCTGCTGGGGAGGGAGGTTGAGCGCCTGGCAGGGAGCACCCCCACCCAGCTCCATCTTTCCTGCTGCATGCATCTGCCTTGGGTCTCCCAGAGACTGCCCTAAGGGTCCCCCTCCCTTATTCTGTGGCAGGGAGGTTCATAGGAGGAGACCTGGGCCCCAAGGGCCTCGACGATGCTCACTCTGACAATGCTAGGTTTGGGACACACAGACCAATATTCAGACTTAGTCTCACTGCTCCCTTCCTCCCTGGAAACTCCCCCGGCCTGCAAAAGGCCTGTCTGTGTGTCTGTGTCTACCTGGGCCTCCAACCCTGCCCAGTGCTGCCCACTTTAGTCTGTCTGGGTCCATTGCAGCTCAGCGACCTGCTGAGGGAGAAGAGGGAGGACGTGGAGAAGGACCACGAGCGGAGGATGGACAGAATGAAGGACGAGCACCAACAAGTGCTGGCAGAGACCAGGGCGCATTATGATGAAGAGGTAAACCGCCTGCAGCACCCCTTGTATGAGGAGAGTGGCCTAGAGCGGCTGAGGCTCTGGGACTGACTGCAGGAGAACCCCAGACAGGTGGTGGAGAGAGCCTGCTGTACCCAGCTGTGAGCCAGGGCCCGGCCCGCCTCCTGTCCCTCCTCCATCTCTGGCCTCTGGGCCTTCCCACTGGCCTCTGCCTCCAGGGCTCCCCCTTCTTAGGCTCACCTCCGGGTCCCCCTGACCTCCTTCTGAGGCCATCTCAGATCTCGCCTTCTGTCGGAGGCCTGTCCAGGCCTGCTGACTCCCCTCTGAGAGGAGTCTGTGCAAACCTTTTATGTGCCCAGTGATTGGTCAGAGTTCTTTACTTGCTTGTGTCTGGATTCTGGGTGTTTGTAACTTAGAATAAGCACTTAATGCCTGACGTCAGCTAGCTGGCTGATCAGTGTGTCAGGGTGGGCTGCCTCCAGGTCGTGGGGGAGGGCTTAAGTAGAGCCTGGACAACCACTTCTAGCTATGTTTATGTATGAAAATGAGCATGCTGGTCTGAGTGGTGCAGTGTGCATTCAGTTCTAAGCCATTTGAATCTCTCACTGAGTTATGGGCTAGAGATCTTGAGTGACAGTGGGAGAGGGTATAGTCAAGAAGACATGTTTGGGGCGTCCAAGGGGTGTGTGTGTGTGTGTGTGTGTGTGTGTGCGTGCGTGCACAGGCATGTGTGGGAGTAGGAGCAGAAAATAGACTGGGAAATTCAGCTCCTTTCTCTTTGACCTTCCCCTTCCCCTCTGTAAGGAAGGGAAGCTGGCTTTAATGGTATTTAGGAGGTCACTGATCTTATTTGTCCAAGGTCGGGGCAATACTGTGGCCCATGTGTCTACATGTCTGTTCTGATACTGGGGCAGCTCACCCAGCGGTTCCTCTTGGTGCCTCTGGCAGGAAAGGAAGCAGCGAACAGATCTCCGGACAAACTTGACAAGTGAGATGGAGCGTCTGAGGCGATCCCACGACCGGGAGCTGGAAGCCATGCGGCAGGAGCTGGAAAGGAAGCTCAATGAACTCCAGCTCCGACACCGAGAGCGGGTGAGCGAGGGGCCCTGGAGCTGCAGGGTGGAGGGAGCCCCCCCTTCCATGGCTGTGCCAGGCTGGGCAGTCATGGGTGCCTGGTTAAAGGCAACGGCAGAGCGGTTTCTAGAGGGGGCATTTCTGAACCATTCTATCTACTTTGGGCCTGCGATGTTTTCTGCAATTTAATTTCTGGATTAAGGGTCTTCGTAATACTCGGCCCTCCTCTGCTTACACTGGTAGAAGCACAGAGGCAGAAACTGCTTTTCTTTGGTTCTGTTGGGAAAAGGGTGTGATGGGTTTTGGTAGAGGTGAGGTGGTGGGAGGAGGGACCATCAGGTAAGGTCTAGGATTCCAGCGTTTGGGGAGCTCCACAATCCCAGTTGCCCTCCCTCCCCCCCCCCAGCTTCATGTCATTGCTTATGTCCCTTGCACTTTTATTTCCATCTTCTGTCTAGGAAAGGAAGCTCCAAGATTTAGAAGCAGAGCTTGAAAGCAGAACTAAAGACGTTAAGGCCAGATTGATCCAACTGGATATCCAAGTAGGTGGCTTGTGGAGGGCAGAGTGTTGGGATGTAGGTAAGAGTTCCCAGCATGCCTTCTTTCTGGCCTTGCCTTTCCTAATGGGGAAGAGCCTGACAGATGCCTCCTCTGTCCCTGAGATGTCAGGGTGGCCAAAGTCCTCATTGTTCCTCTAATCTTCTTCTAGGAGGACAACGTCAGAAAGAAGAAGCAGCAGCTTCTAGATGTAGAAAAACAGATTTCCCTGGAGAGAGAGGTCTGTTGGATTCCATCCTTAGTTTTCTCTCCTTTGCCTGCTTTCTCCTTCTCCCTGTTTGTCCTCTGGTCCAGTCCAGAACACTGCAGTTCAACACCAAAATGGAAATGAGTTTCCATATCAATAGCTATAGGATGGACACTAGGTAATCAGGACTGTGATGGAGAAGAGAACAAGCCCTGTACTTGTACAAGCAGCAGAAAAAATGTTGGCTCTTTCTCCTTTCCTACCACCTTTCCCTAGTTTCTACCTTCCAGAAATATAACTTTTCCCTAGTTTTCCTGTGGTTATTCTTCTTTACTTTGGCCCCTAGAAGGCTCAATTTTCTTTATGTCTTCAGGAAGCCACATCTACCCACCAGCACCTAGAGGAAGCGAGGAAGGAACAAGCCCACTTGGTGGAGTCCACTCAGCAGCTGCGCCGAGCCCTGGAGGAGCTGAGGTCTCGGAAGACTGAGCTGGAGTCCCAGGTGGAGGTCCTTCAGAACCGGAGTCAGAGGCTGCAGAGACGGATCAGGTGGGGGTTCCAGAACACCCACCTAGGTGGGCCCACCCAGCTGTTTTACTGCCACGTGTTACTCATATATCACTGGCATGGAAATGAAACAAGGTTATGTAGATTCTGACAGCTGGGGGACGGGGGGACAGGGAGGTCTCAAAGCAACCGAGCAGTGATGGCTCTGCTCCCCTGAATCCCAGAGAATGTGTTGTGAGGGGAGCAGTGGTAGGTAGGATTTCCTGGTCTTCACTTAGCATCCCTGAGAGAGAAGTGAAGGAATAGGTATTTCTGTAGAAGCTACTATGTGCCGGCAGGATAGGAAGAGCTTTACAAAGATAATCTCATTTGAGAAGGAGGTGCTTTCATTATCCTCATTTTACAGATGAGGAAACTGAGGCTAACAGAGTTAGCTTAGAAGTTAAGTTACTTCTCCAGGATTCACATACTGGAAATTATCAGAGGCCAGACTTGAACCCAAGTCTTCCAGGTTGCAGGCCCAGTGCTTTATCGGCTGCATTGCCAGGCTGGCTCCAGCCCCAGCTCCCTCCTCTGCACCAGGGCTTATGGACCCCAGGAGTGAGCTGGGGACAAGACCAGCATGAGGAGTGGGTCAGGGAGGCGTTTGCTGAATGATGTGGGGGGAGATCAGTGGGACCCCAGCCCTTTGTTCACAAACACGTCTCCCTCACCATCTGTCGCAGTGACCTGGAGGCCGAGGCCCAGAGGAAGAAGGATGCTCTGAATGAGCTGACCATCGAAGAGACCGCTGCTGCCTCCCCTCATCGTGAAGGGGAGCTCCACCTGGAAGACCTGAGGAAGTCCCTTGGGAAGGTGAGCTGAGTCCTGCTCTTGAGATGGAAAAGGACGCTGGCTTAGTTGGAGGGAGCCTTTAGAGACTTGGGTTCTGCCTGCTCTTTCCCAGGCCCTTGGGTCTGTGCCCCTCCTGACTTTTCCCCATTTCTCGAGCTACCTGGGGGTCTTCCCCTCTGGGAGTGACTGGCTAATTTGGCGAGGCGTTGTCTTGAGTTAACTGCTCCCAAACAGATCAAGGCTGCAGATTGGGCGAGGTTGGTGCCAGGGCAGCTATTGAGACCCTTCCTGTCTGCAGGTGGTGGACTTTTGGGGCCTTACTCTCCTGCTATTGATCTTTTCTGTTCTTTCCCTTTTAGACGCCTGAGAAGGAACCACTTACCACCGTCTCCCCAAACAATGAGGAAAGCCCTCCCCAGTTGGATGAGTAAATATTGGGGGCACCCTTTATGCTCTGTGTGTAGCAGGTACTTAATAAATGCTTGGGGGGGGGCTCAAGTGAAAGTTTACCACTGGTAAGATTGGAGATAGGGGCAGGTCCTCAGAAGAGGGCCAAGGAAAGTCTACAGAAAGTCTACTGAAAGCTGGAGAGCTGTCTGTCTTTTCTCATCCTTGGCTTTCCAGGGGTTCAGAGTCCAACGACACAAGAGAAGTTGGGCTTCTGCCCCACCTCCCGTGGGCTTGCTCCTCCCCAGAGGGTCAGGAAGGAAGGACAGTGCCCTGCACATAGTGCTTCTCTTACAAGTGCTTCATGTTGGGCTGGGGAGTCTTAGCCCTCCTCCCCGTGGCCCTCTGTCAGCCTCCCCGGGTACCCGCCCGCAGCATCTCTGCTAGTGACCGCACGCCCAGAGTCTTGTGGGTTGAAGAGCCCTGGGAATTAGCCCGAGCACCTGGGGTTTCCCCCTGACTCTCCCTCCTCCTGGCCTGTTTTCCCACAGCATTCACCATTACCTCTCCTCGGAGGGCGTGTCCATTCGCAGTGCCAAGGAGTTCCTGGTCCAGCAGACACGCTCTATAAGGAAGCGCCAGACGGCTCTCAAAGCCGTGCAGCTTCAGTGGCGCCATGATGTGGCTTCTGCCCAGGTGACGGCTGAAGACTTGCCCAATTCCCATAACCTGGAGGATGTGCGGAAGAACATTGAGGAGGTAATGAGCCTGCGGGTGAGGCGGGAAGGAAAAGAGAGGTTCTTCCTTCTGCAGGGGGTGACAGGAAGCTCTCCAGGGCCGGGGGAAGGGATGGGAAGGGTGTTGGGTCCCTTCCGAGCACAGGCTTAGGAGTGGGGGGGGCCTTCCAGATTCCAGGACAGAGGCCCCCGGCAAGCCTGCAGAGGTTAGGCAAGCTAAAGTGGCTTCTGAAGCACGTACCGTGGTCAGGGTAGCCCTTGGAGTCTATAAAAAAGACACCGTGTGGATACTGTACGGTTTTGAACTGAGGCAGCTAATGCTGGACTTGGAGTTGGGAAGATCCAAGTTCAAATCCTGTCTCAGATACGTGCTAGCCATGTGACACTGAAAAAGTCATGTAACCATTGTTTGCCTCAGTTTCCTCAGCTATAAAATGGAGATCATGGTAGGACCTACCTCACAGAGTTTTGCAAGGATCAAATGCAATGCTGTATCACAGCTCTTTGCAAACCTTAAAGTGTTATGTAAACGCCAGCAGTTACTATTACTGTTGTTACTATTATTGTCTCAGTCTTCATTATAAGTTGATTCTGGGGTCTTTTCTTGCAAAGAATACTTTTCAGTGTAAGTCAAAGACCCCAGTTGGCCAGACTATTTTGATATTGCCAACAAAGCAAAGCTTCTTGGGATATTTTGATTCTCAGAAGACTAATGCTTCCTTTTGTGTAAAATCAATAGCCTGTGATACAGTATGGGTTGGAAAGGCAAGGAAAGAGCCCTGTGGCTGACCAAAGGCCAGGCCCTTGGCATTGACAGAGGCTGGCAGCCCCTGGGCCGCTTACTGTCAGCCTAATGAATGCTGCCACCTCGTCCCGCCAGCCATCTGCTCCCTCCCCTCGCTGACGGCTTCTCTGGCCAGCTGCATTGCTCAGGACCCCGTCACCGCTCTGATTTCTCCCCATTCCTTTTTACCTGCTGCAGGAGACAAAGAACCTGGATGAGATGAAATCAGCCATGCGCAGGGGCCAAGTTCTGCTGAAGAAAAAAGAGGAGAAGCTGAGTCAGCTGGAGAATTCCCTTTGGGAAGAGGTACAGCCCCTCAAGTCAGTCCTCAGGGTGGAAGAGCTACAAGTGGGGCCTTCTGATGACCCCTGCCATGGGGGAGGAGGCTCTGGGGGTCCAGGATCTGGGGAGAAGGTACAGGAATAGCTAGACTGGGTTTGAGATGGATTAAGGACAGGGTCGTGCCTAGATCTGCAGTCAGGCTCGGGGCTTCTGGACTTCCCAGCTCTGTGACCTCAATTGCTCTGTCTGTAAAACTAGAGGGTGGGCTAGATGGCCTGGCCGTGTCTGCCCAGCAGTCCTCTCCTGAGGCGTACCTAAACATGGCGCAGGCGGAGAACACAGGAGTTGGAGTCAGAAAGACCGAATCTGAATTCTGCCCCAGATACCAGCTAGCTGTGTGACCCTGGGCAAGTCACTTTAACTCTTGGTGCCTTGGAGGAGGACCAAACGGGCTGGCATAGGAAAGCACTCGGCAACCCTTAGAGTCCTACAGAAATGATAACTCTTATTATTTATTCTCAGCATAAGTGTAAACACATTTACTGCCAAAGAATTCTGCTTTCTGTGGCCCTCTAGGCCTTTGTTTGGTGTTAAGGGACATGTGTTAGCTATCTGAAGACTCAGTACCTGCAGCAAGACAATGACCTGCAGACATGGGTGGGAGGGAGGAGGGTCGGAGTCTGGGAGGAGCGGGGAGGTTCTCAGATCTTGCCCCCAAGGGCGCCGGTCCTTGTCCTGGCCCTGGGGTCAGGCCCTTGTGGGTAAGAGAGTGGCTGGTCTCCTGTTGGCTGCCCTTCTCATTGGGGCCCCGGGGAGCTGTGCTGAGAGCTGTGAGGTGGGTGTGGGCCTCCTCACCCTCTGTGGATCCCGGGGCCCACGAGAAGGAAGGGGGCTAACTGCTGCTTTCTCCAACTAGCTCTCAGATGAGGACACAATGAAAGGAATTTCCTGTAAGAAGGTGGTAGCGTTTGAACTTAGTGATTTTGAAGACATCGGCAGTACAAGCTCTGAGTCTTCCTCTCTGCCCCAGGGTGAGGAGTGTGTTTGGCTGGGAATGGGGTGGAGGCCATGCGTTCTGTAGTTTTTATGTAGCCTCTGAAAGGAAGGTTGGGTTGTCACCCTCCACCCCTTAGCTCTACCTGGGGTTCTGCTAGTCCTTGAGATTCTCTTCCTCACTGAATTCTCTGTTCTCTGGAGCCCAGCTTTCAGAATTTCTCCTCTACTGGTCCTAGCCATTAAATGGCTGAAACGGCTTTCACCCTTTCTGACCTCTCCACTTCTGTCTTATCCTGGTCTTATCCTGGGGAATCGCTGTCTGTCCTGCAAGGCATGGGCCCCATTCAGCCATGAACCTGACTGAACTTTAAGGGTTTTCTCTTTGGGCAGACTTTGAGATTATTCCCAGCTCTGTCATCCTGTGACCATTATGAGAAGCTAGATATGTTACATGTTAGGAGGTGGCCCCTAAATTGCTCCTTTATCACTGATGTCTTTTCTTTTAGGGGATCCAGTGTCAAACATTCCTTTCCCCCAGCTCAACAAGATCCGATACTTGAGCAACTCTTTACAGAGAATCACCAATGAGCTCAATGGGGTACTGAGTGTCTTGGGCACCCTCAGTGTTCAGCCATCCCCTGTCTTAACTTCAACCCAAGTCCAGATGCCTCCCCTGCCCTCCAAGACCACCGCCGTCTCCACTAACCCTTCTGTGACCAGAGTGTTAGCCCCCACCCCTGTGGCTCCCTCCACTGCTATCCCTCTCCCCAATCGATGGGCTTGGAGCCCGGGAGTGAACCCTGGGCTCTCCTCTTCAGTTGCTCAGTCAATGGACAACTTTCTGGTGGAGAAATGGCACAAATATTTTCCAGGTGAGTTTCCCCCCAGGACCCTGTTCTAGTCTCCAGCTGATTCTCCCTATCCCACCCCCATTAACTATGTCTTCCCCTTGGAATGGTTCATCAGCCATTCCAGGCAGTCCATGGACCATTTGGTGAAACAGACCACAATGGTCTCAGAGTTAAATGACTCTGTGAAATGGAGAATTTGGGAAAAGCTGTAGGCTTCCCTGGAAGTTTTCCTGGAAGATGATCTGATGGAATGCTCTCCCTGAATGTTTGAGCTGGGGGTTACCTATCAGGGCATCTCAAACTTTTTCCACTTGCTACCCCTTTTCATCTAAGAAATCTTTACATGACCCCAGGTATAGAGATATATACAATAGGTATACAAGTCAAACATTTACTGATGATAAATCATAATTTCACAACTCCCACATTCAGTTACAAGATCCTAAATGGAGTCTTGACCCACAATTTAAGAAGCTACCATCTCTATACTGTCTCTAAGCAAGGCTACCACAAATGTCTATACCATCTCTAACCACAAATATCTCTAGTACTCAAGAGATAGGAGGGATTGGGGAATCCTCTCCCATTTCCCCATTAGAAAAATTAAATATTTGTAAATGAAATGGGAAAAGACCCCTGCTTCCAGAAAAGGCAGCTAGATTAGGATGGGGTAGCAGCTCAGGTTGAGTTCCTGCCTTTCTGAAATTACTTTTTTGATATTTTACAGCTGGAGTCCCATTACTTAGTGGCAGCCCAATTCCTCTGGACAACAGGTTGGGCTATGTATCTGCCAGGTAAGCTTCCTGCCCTCTATTTTGAAAGTCGCAGCTGTGGGATTTAGGCTGCTTCCCATTTCTTCCCAAGGGATGGGACCTCTGGGGAAAAGCAGGTCTAGTCTGTCTCTCAAAAAAGGTGGGGAGAGGGCCCCCATTAGCAGGCCTGCCTCCCCCCCCCCCCCCCCCCCCCCAGATCTGGGCAAGTCAAGCCTATTCCACATCGGCCCATCGCTTGCAGAACAAGATCCCACTGCCACCAAGAGAGGCATCCAGTAGATGGAAATACAGGGGGAGATGCCCAGATACCAGAGTTTACCGAGTCCATCTCCAAAGGCTTCCCATTAGAGAAATCTGTCTCATGGCAACTGGGCATGAAAAGCTCCCTCAAGCTGGATCCTTCCTGCCCCCTCTAGCGTTTTAGACAGGTCTGTGGGCCTGCCCTGGGGTACCCCTACTCCCTCCTCAGCAGCTCCGGAGCAGGGAGACGCGAGGGCAGTGACTTAAGCCGATCTGATTTCTCGCTCCTTGTTGGTACCTCTTTGCCAGTTCTTCTGTACTGCTCCTCCCCCCACCTCATTCCCCCCCTTTTCTCCCCACATTCCTTCACAAAAAGCGTTTGGGTTTGCTTCAGAAGTGAGGGGGCAGGGGGTGCCTGGGCAGTTGGAGGATTTTGTTCCAGGGACTGGCAAAAGTGCCTGGAGGAGCAAGTCTAGATCCAAATGTCAGTGCTCTCCCGGGGAGGAATCTCCCTCTTTTCCTTCCCTTTTCCTGGAAAAAAAAGCTACTGCTTGATGGGGATGCAGCCCGCACTTGGGAATGGAGGAGGCTCTGCGATGGGAAACGGACCCAAAGTCCGGCAGTGGCTTAAGGCCGGCTGCGTGTGCCTTCTGGGGCCCGGGACAGAGGGCGGGAGCATGCAGACTGAGCTGGCCCCACAGTCCATCCTCTCCTCGGTTTCCCCTTTCTATCTGCTCTCTCTCCCTTGGCACTTTACCCGGGGCTCGGTGGCTCAGTGAGCAGCTCCGCCAGCTGCACCGCTCGCACTCCCAGCTCTCTCAGAGCGGAGGCGCCAACTTTCAAGGCATGATTGAGTCCAACAGGAAGTGGCTGGAGCACATGAAGAAGGACCCCAAGGTGTATCCTTTCAGCTTATCCCTTTGCCTCTGTGTGTCCCCTTCTCTGTGGGAAAGGCTGGGGTAAGTGGGATAAAGGACTTTGGTAGCCCTGTGCCCTGGGGGGTTCTGGGCCCTTCCCATGACCTTCACTGCCTCTTTGCTCCAGAAACCCTAAGCTTTTCCTTCACTGAGTTAATCAGATCCTTCTTCTCCAATACGCCCAAGCCCTCTTCTGCCACAGGCCTGATGCAGCTGGGACTGGATGAAAACCACAAGCTGAAGGTGTACCACTATTAAGGCCCCGGTCGGTGGGGCTCAGGGCTCTGCAGGCCCCCCTTCTCTTAGACCAAGTGCCTAAGGAGCTTCCTGCACCTTATTGACCCTGATCCATCATTCCTCTGCTCTACAAACCCAACCCTCTCAGGACTTTGGGGGAGGGCATAGAGCGATGATGGGGTAGAGGGCAGTGGGAGGACTGTAGCAAGCCCCACCCTCTGAGAACTCCACAGTGTGTCCCAAACGGAAAAGTGTCCATGACCCGCTGGGGTCTACATTATCATGCCGGTACGGAGGAGATACAGCCTCAACAGAAGGAGGGATGGGGTGGAGCAGGACACTTTCATGGGGACCTAATGTCAGAAAGCCATGGGAACACTCTTCAGGGAGTGGTCTTAGTCCTTCCAGGGGACCTGATTTTCTCCCTTGGGACTCTAGGGCATTTGGAAAAGTCCAGAGTAGACGTTTTTGTAACTCTTGATGTGTCCCTGGGCAGATCAGGGTGTGGATTCATGCTCTCTCCAAAGCACGTTCACCTTGGGACATGGTGCTTCTTGGGGACTGGCTCCCTTCTGAATCTGTCTCTTTTGAGCTAATACCTCAGCAGCAGGGCTCCAGGCCCTGTTTTTTTTTTTTTTTTTAATGATTCCTTTTTTGCACAATAACTCGAATTGTCTCAGGTTTGTGGTCAGCTTTACAGAGCCTCTCCTTGAGGGTGATTGATGTGGGGTCCCTGAGAAATGAGGCAAGTGAGTCTTTCCTCTGCCTTTGCTGAGCTTGCCCCATGAGGGAATCCCTGTCCGCCTCTGTCCCTGGGTTCCCAAGAGCAAAGCCCTGTCCATGGGCTTGGGCAAAGGCTTGGGGATCAGGCTCCGTGGGAGGAGGAAGCCGGGGCGGACTTCTCTCGAACCCCATTCCTTGACCCCCAGATAGAGAGAAAGCCATTAAAAAGGGGCCGGGTGTGTCCTTGGCCTCCTCCCAATCATCTCTTCTGTTTCTCAGGTCACCTTGAGTTTTGTAGCCCTTGCTTTCCTCCTACCTTTTCTCATCGGGCTCTTTGGATAAATGTATTTGCATTTCAGCCAACACTCTTTTTTTCCTCTTCCTGCCACTGCTTCCTTCCCCTGCCCTCCCCTCTAAGCTTTCCAGTTTTGCTGTAGATAATGAGGTATCTGGCACCAGTCAGAAGTCTCTGCACAAGGGGGCTGGAGAGGAGGGTTATCAGAGGGGGGGCTCCCGGCAGCTCTCCTTCAGTCAGCCCCCGGACAGATGCGTTCCTGGGCAGGGTTTGGCGGGGACTCCTGCGAGCCCGTCTCGCCGTTTTGAAGAAGTCGACATTTTTCTGTCTCCAAGGCTGTGGAGTTGTGCTTGGCCCTCCTCGGCATGGAAACCAGCCTCTCATTGTCTTCCTCGAGGAGGAGAATCCTGGGGACCAGATTACTTTTTGCTGCCCCCCCAGGTGCTACACTGAGGCGTGAGCCCCTCCTCCCTGAGGAGTCCCTTTGGTTACTTGACTGATGCTGTGTGGTTTAGGAATGGCTCTTGTGTGCTTAACAACGGTGTGACAATCAATCCAGCTTGTCTTGCCCCATGTTTTCTATATCAATTAAACCTCCATGGGTCATTTTTCTATAACTCTGTAGTGTGGATCGCATTTCTTTTTGAAAACTGTCGGCACCTCCTCCTCAGCGGGGCTGGGGCGAAGGACGGGTTGAGAGGGGACCCTTCTGCTGCTCAGGGAGGCTTCTCGGGCCCAGATTCTTGCGACTCCCGGAGCTCGGGCTTGGCCCAATCCTCTGGGGACATAGCCACTGACTGCTGGCCTAGGGAGGCCGGGAAGGGCGCCTTCAGTGAGAACGTTGTGGACCCAGAAAAACGGCCGCTGCCCTGGGGGCCTGGCAAAGGCTGGGTGCCCACACAGCTGGGAGGTCCTTGGGGGCCACTCGGGGCCTGGGCTGGATGACTCGTGCTCATAGCTCGCCGTCCCCGGAGGGCTGCTCTGCTGTAGTTATCTCCTTTGGGTGCCGGGATCCCCATCATTCATACATTCATTTACTCCGTGTATTTACCTGTGCACATCACTGTGGGAGGTTACACAGGGGCTTTACAGCCTCACCATGAAGATGATGATGGTGCACAAGGCTCTCGGAGGGGCCGGGGGAACCTGGCCAACATCAGCAAGAGGAAATGTCGAGTCTGCATTTGGGTGAAAGCCCAGGGGAGGGAGGGAGGGTGTGGGGCGGGACACTTTGACGGAACCGAATGTCAGAAAGCCACAGGAACCCCCTCCAGGGAGTGGTCTCAGTCCTGGGGAGCAAAAGCCCGAGTAGGGGAGAGACGAGCCTTGGCGTCAGTTTGTGGGCAAAGGACCTGGGAGTCTTATGGATTGCAGACAAGATGCAAAGCGGCAGGATGTTGTGGCGTTCAGAAGAGCTGATGGGGCCTTATGTTAGCGGAGGGCACCGAGCTTAGAACCACTTAACTATGGGAAACACATCTGAAGAGGTGGCTTTAACCGGTCATGGGCAGGGGTGGGCCTGAAAGGGGCCCAGCAGGGCTCCAGATCGTGGTGCAGGGCGACTAAAGGAACCGCACAGAGCCTGGACTCGGAGTCAGGAAAACCTGGGCTAGAAACCTGCCTCGTGTTCTGGCTCTGGGACACCCGGGTCCTGAACTGCAAAGGGGGGATGGTAAGAGCCCCTTCTTCCTAGGGCTGGTGTGAGACATTTGGGTGGGCTTAGCCCAGTGCCCGGCACATAGGCAGAGGGGATATAACTAACAATGATTATTCCCTTCTCCCTTCCCCCACAAGGAAAGCTGTAAGTGGAGAACACAGCAGCCAAACTATGGGAAAGCTGCATCGAGGAGAGAGGACAAGACTTTGTAGCTGCAGAGCAGCACCGGGCAAAGTAGGCACAAGTTACGAGGAGGCAAACTTCAGTTCAAAGTAAGGAAAACCTTTTTTTAATCGCTGTCCAGGGTTGCTCTGTGGAGCATGTTGGTCTGTGGCCCCCATGGTTGTCATCTCTCCATCCCTACAAGTGTTCAATAATAGGCTCAGATAATAGACCAGGGATGAATTAATTGGGCAATTGGATTTGATGGCTTTAAAATTTCCTTCCATTTCTTAGGATCTGCTGATTCTTATAAACACCATATGAATGGTACAGACAAGTGAATGCTACAGAATTTCAGGATGATGGACGATCCAATCCCATATTTTTCCCCCTTTATCCCCTCAGCCCCTTGTAAGATGGGTATTCCCTAAGGGAATACCTCCTGAGCATGTAGCAAGCATGGATTTCTTACTAAGTAGGGTCAGCTACAGTCCTAAGGGATACAGTTGTGTCACAAGATCAACCAGAAATGCTTAGGCTTGAAGCCTTAGTTATAAGGTAGTCTGTCCAGGTATTTGGGGTTTGCTTATTCTTAAAAAAAAAAAAAAAAAAAAAAAAAAAAGACTCTAGTGATGACTTTGGTCCCTGGAGCCGCGTCCGGGTCCTCAGAATGATGCTAGGTTCTAAGGTCACTGAAGAGGATGGACAGAGGAATGAATATTTTGTCACCAGCAGGGTTCAGTAAGCCTGGTCCTGGAACTGGAGTCTACAAACCTGGATTGGGATTCTGCCGCCTTAACTGCCTGTGTGATGATGGACAGTCATCCAGCCTTTGCCCCATTTTCCTCACCTGTGAAAGAAGGGGGTAAAATTAGTCAACCTCTACATCTAAGATCCTTCCAGCTCCAAATCCAGGATCCAAGGGTGTTCTGAAGGACACCCCTGCTGTCGTGGGACCGATGGCACTGAGGGAACCCTTTTAATAGTGAGAAAACCCCACTTCTCCCCCAGAAGCCAGAGAGCTACCTCCTCCCCATCTCTTGGTTTTTGTTGTTGATGGTTTGGGCTAATTCAGAAATATCTTTTGCAGATATAAGGGGTGTCTTTTTTCTGGCTGCTTCAGTAGATGGGAAAGGGAGAGAATGTAGAACTAAAAAAATAAATAAATAAATAAACCAAACCTGTGATTTCATTTGTGTAAGATACTCTTGGTGGGGAACTTCCTCTGCCCATAGGATCTGAGCATTCAAGGAGTTGCTCAGGGCACTGAGAAATCAGGTGACTTTCCCCAGAGTTACACAGCTACTATGAGTCAGAAGCTGGGCTGGTACCTGGCTGACTGAGACCAGCTTTCTACACCTTTTTTGAAAATTTGAAATATATGTGTTTTTAACACCTCAGTTGTTAACGGTGTTAGAGCGAGAAGGAGGCTTAAGCATCCTCTAGTTCAGGAATTCTTAACCTATCTGAAAACATTTCTATTTTGATCATTGTACTTTAGTATAATTGGGGTTTTTGGTAATTTTGTGTGTTTTGTTTTATGCATTTAAAGACTTTTTTCTCAGAAAGGGATCCATCACTTGTGATGAAAAATGCTCTCCATCTCCAGAGGAAAAACTGATGGAGTCTGAATATAGATTGAAGGATAATTTTTCTTTATTTTTCTTGGTTGAGGGTTTGTTTTTTTTGTTTATTTTTGGTCTTTCACAATATGACTAACATGGAACTATGTTTTGCATGACTGCACATGTATAACCTATACCAAATTGCTTGTCTTTTCAACAAGAGGGAGGGGAGAAAGAATTTGGAACTCAAATTTTTTAAATGAATATTAAAAATGAATTTTTATACATAATTGGGGAAAAACAAAATATTGAATTTTAAACTGGAAAGGAGTTATCCACAAGGTTCACCAGGTTGCCAAAGAGGTCTAGAAGCTTCTGCTCTGGTTCAGTGATCTAATTGTAGAGATGAGGAGAGCAAAGCTTAGGTAAAAGGACTTAGCCAAGGTCACACGGGAAATGAGTAATGTGTGGAATGCTCATGGAGGGACAGATGAAAAAACCGAGACCCAGAGAAGAAGAAATGATTTCTTCAAAGTCCCATTGCCCAGGAATTACTGACAAATTTGGTATTGGGATCTGGGTCTCCCAGCTTCGGGTTCAGGGTGGTTTTCATTAGTTGGCAAAGCTTTTAGAGTAACTCCTTCTGCTGTGTCCTATTTTCACCTCCCCTCCTCCTCCCAAAGCCCCCTATCAGCTGAAGGCAGACAGCTCCATTTCCCAAAAGCTATTTGGCATCCCCTTCCTCCCCTTAAATGTAAAATGAACCTGAAAATGAACCAGGCTGCCAAAGTTGGGATGAATTATTTTTCCTCTTTCAGTGGAGCAACTTGCATTCATCTTCAAATTAGCAACCAATTTTCAGAAAAATCCAACACAGATGATCGTAAGTTATGGATAAGCACCAAAAAGCAGAATTTTAAAATAACCATCCGTTCCTTCCTAAGCTGCCCAGTGTTTGCTATCCCCTGGATATGTCCTGGCCCAGTTTTTTGTGTGCAAACTGTTCAGGAAAGTTCCCTAGTACCCTGGATCAGGAGGGTCGGATCTCGGATAAGGGAGTGCTTTCCAGGAGTGGGACCAAATTAGGTTTGTGAACTTGGGCAGTAAGATTTAAGAGGACCTTTTAAGGGAAAAAAAAAGTTTGCTCTAAGCCAGAGAGAACATATGGGTGTATGGGGGGACCTCAAAGGCCATCTAATCTGCCCTATGCAGAAGAGGGGAAGCCGAAACTAGAAATTCGAATCCTGGGGCAAATTCTGTAGGTTGGGGAGCGGGGAGGAGCCGCCACTTGGGGGACAGAGCTCTTGGGAAGTGACAGAGTCTGAAGGGGCTGGAGGGAGATGGAGAAAAATAGTGTGAGGCCAATGCGGAACTTAGTGGGAAGAAGGCACTTCAGAGGCAGGGGCATGTCAGCACTAAGGTGCTCACCAGGTGGAAAGGCAGAGGTCCCGCTGGGAAGCGGCTCTGGAGTGCGGGGGGTTGCCCAGCTCTTCCAGCCCAGGCTTGGGGGAGAAGGAACGGCCCTATGTAGGGAGGTGCCCAGGGATATTGCCGTCAGTGATGGAGCAAGCTAGGAGTTTCAGGTGAGCCCCAGAAGGGTGGGGGGATGGGAAAGAGGAAGGGGATCACAGACTTTGAGCTGGAAGTGATCCTAGAAGTCTTCTGATCTAAATCATTTTATAGATAAGGAAATTTTATAAGAGGAGGGAGACACAGAGACAGCGAGAGAGGAGAGTACTCTCATCCTTCCCCCAAATCTGTCCACATACTTCTGCTTCAGAGACAAGAAACTGCGAGCTCCTCCAAAGTGAGCTTTGTTTTTCTATGTGTCCCAGCCCTCAGTTCCACGTCTGGAACCAGTGGGTGCTTAATAAATGTTCACTGGTTTACTGAGTAGAATCTGCATTAAATACTTCAGGGATGTCCCGAGGGGGAAAACTCACTGTTTCCATCAGGTTTTTCCACCATCGCCGGAAAGGGCCTTAGAGAAGTTCTGCTCTAATCCCCTTATTTTTACAGAGGAAGCCCAAACAGAGGCCAGAGGAGCTAAAAGAGGCAGGCCCAGGGGGCTGGAATCGGGCCGGCTGCAGCCTTCCCTCTACCCCAGCCCTTGCTGTGGAAGCGCCAGACCTTGTACTCTCAGTAACAGGCAGCACGGGGCTCCTCCTCAGCCTGGGGACGGAAAACGCCGCCCGCAGCCAGAGGACGTGGAGGCTGAATGCAGACTGAAGAACGCTACTTTTTTTTTTCTTCTTTTCATTGATTTTTCCTTTTTTGATTCTTTCACAACATGACTAATGTGGAAATGTTTCACGTGATTGTACCTACATAGGTATGCACATAGTTCATCTGATACAGTTTATATCAGATTGCATGTCATCTCTGGGACAGGGGAGGGGAAAGAGGGAAAGGGGAGAAAAATTTACAACTCAAATCTAAAAAATTGGATGTTGGAAACTTTACATGTAACTACGGAGAAGTATAATATTCTTCGTTTTAAAAAAAAGAGAAAAATAAAGTTTATGTTCCAACTTGGGGAAAGAGAAAGGACTGAGTGGTTGATAGGAAATGCTGGGGGAAGGGCTGGAAG
This sequence comes from Sarcophilus harrisii, assembly GCF_902635505.1. Lineage (NCBI taxonomy): Eukaryota > Metazoa > Chordata > Mammalia > Dasyuromorphia > Dasyuridae > Sarcophilus > Sarcophilus harrisii. The sequence continues at coordinate 495,208,817 of NC_045428.1, forward strand.
GATTTTCCTCACAAATCTCTATAATCTTTCTGCTCTCCATTACCAGAACAACAGCAACAACTGTAAATCCCACCTGATAAAAACATTACCACCAATAAAAGACATAAGTTCAGAGCAGCTGACCAGTTCCTCTACCAATCCATATACCCGTTGTTGCTCCTGGAAGGACAGGACATGAGGTGAGGGGAAAACCTGCCTTATGAATAGATAGGATCTCTATGTAAGGATATACATATTATATATATTTACTTATTTATTTATTAGATTTATTAGATCAAATAAATCAGTGCTGGTCCCTTCTCTGAACTGACAATCTCTCTCTCTGTCTCTCTCTCTCTGTTTCTCTCTCTGTCTCTCTTTTTCTGCTGAGCTAATTAGGGTTAAGTGACTTGCCCAGGGTCACACAGGAGGGAAGTGTTAAGTGTCTGAGACCACATTGAACTCAGGTCCTCCTGACTGCCTCTGAACTAATAATTACCCTTTGAGATGGTGAAGTTTGAATCCTCCCTCAAATGCTTGCTTAGCTGTGCCAGTCCCTGAATCTCTTTTAGCTTCAATTACCTCTCTGTAAAATGGAGATAAATAAGAGCATCTACTTCCTGGAGCTGCCATGAAGATCAAATAAGGTAATACATGTAAAATTCTATATAAATGTTAGCTGTTTTTTATTATTGGAGAGTGTATGGCTAATCCCTCACTGACTGTGGAATGCTTTGTTGTTAGAGGAAAGGTCATCTGGGAAGCTGGTAGAATAAAGGGATGGAGGGACATATTAGTGAGAGACAGTTGGTAGAGGTAGTTCAGTGGGTGTCTTTTTGAATCTTAAGTCTTCTTGAGAGGATCATAGGATTTAGAGCTGGAAAGGACCACAGCAATTTGGAAGGGAAAAAAAAAAAACTTTTATTTTCACTAGCCTCTAACTTAAATTTAGCACTTCCTTCAATTATTTAAAAACATTATTCAGACAAGAGATCTTAAGCTTCTTCAGACTGCCAGAGGGACCCAAGACATATAAAGGTTAAGAACCTCCAATCTAGTCCAACTCATTAATTCTGTAGGGCAGAAAACTGAGACCCTTAGGTTGGGGTTCAGTGGTGCAGGGGGTCCCCAAAATATATTGGGTTTTGGATTGGTATAGCAGGTATCCCAAAAGAAGTTGGAAGCTTAGATAATTTCTAAGCCAAGAGGCAAAGTTTTATTATAATTGTAATGCCAATTAAAGCAGGCTGAATTCTAAGAGATGATGCAAAATGCAAGGAGCAAACATAAATTTATGGGTATTTGGGGTAAATGATGCCTTGGGATTGGGACTCACGTGATTAGTGAGAAATTTGGTAATGGGGGCTAACCACGACCCCCTTCTTTCAGGAGACTGTTAAGCAGCCCAGCCCGCTGGATGACAAACCAGATGTCCTTGAAGGACACCTTAGTGGGATAAAGATACCAGGCCCAACTCCCTTTCTTTCCCATACAATATCCAAAAATTTGCCCCACTTCACTCCCAATAGCTACATCCCTAAAGAGGTTACATCATTCCCAAGGCCAGGTGACACGGAGTTTTTGGAACCGGGTTTCTGCTACATCATTCGCTCAAGGGAACAGGAATAAATTGAGTTTCTCTGCGTCCTTTGGCTTTCCATTGTATATATAGGGGAAGATGGAGAAATTCTATCATAACGAGACCTGTTATGGAGTGCATGAAGATGGGAAGGGGGCACTTTAACGTGAAATCCACAATCCAGATAAGGGCAAAGTCACTTAGCCCTGATTGCCTCAGCCAAAAAAAATTAGAACTCGGTCTGTTTCCCTCTTCTTCCTCTTATTTCTCCTTCTATCTCCCTGTGATAAGGGAATACATACTTTGCAAACATACTCCCATCCTATCGCCATTGCTGGTAGGGCCTCTCTGTTCTTCTGGGGGGCGATTTGAGAGGTTGCTGCCTAATTTGGATGATGATGATGGGAGTGGAGCGGGGGATGGGTGGTTAATTTTCTTTTAAAAGTGTCTCCAAAGGATGTGGGAAAACAGGGACACTGATGCATTGTTGGTGGAACTGTGAGCACATCCAGCCATTCTGGAGAGCAATTTGGAACTATGTTGAAAGGGCTGTCAAACTGTGCATACTCTTTGATCTTTGATCCAGCAGTGTTTCTACTGGACTTAGATCCCAAGGAGATACTAAAGAAGGGAAAGGGACCTGTAAGTGTCAAAATGTTTGTGGCAGCCCTGTTTGTAGTGGCCAGAAGCTGGAAAATGAATGGATGCCCATCAAATGGAGAATGGTTGGGTAAATTGTGGTATATGAATGTTATGGAATATTATTGTTCTGTAAGAAATGACCAGCAGGATAAATACAGAGAGCCCTGGAGAGACTTACACGAACTGATGCTGAGTGAAATGAGCAGGACCAGGAGATCACTATACATTATATACAATGATCAGTTCTGACGGACATGGCTCTTTTCAACAATGACATGATTCAAACCAGTACCACTTGTTCAGTGACGGAGCCATCTGCCCCCAGAGAGAGGACCGTGGGAACAGTGTGGAACACAGCATAGCACTCTCACTCTCTCTGTTGTTTGCCTGCATTTTTGTTTCCCCCTCAGGTTTTTTTCTTTCTTTTTAGATCCGATTTTTCTCGTGCAGCGAAATAACTATACATATGCACACATACACTGTATCTAACTTATACTTTAACATATTTAACATTATCGGTCCTCCTGCCATCGGGGGGGGGGGGGGGGGGGGGGGGGAAGGAGGGGAAACTGGAACAAGAGGCTTGACAACTGTCAGTGCTGTAAAGTTACCCGTGCATATACCTGTAAATAAAAGGCTGTAACAACAAGAATAAAAAAGTGTCTCCGAGCCTGACTTCCCTCCCTTGCTGCCTCTTTATTTGCGCCTCCCCTTTGAGGAGCAAGGGTGGGCGCTCCTGGAACAAAGCACTGCTGACTCCTTGGACCGAGACTTTAGGGGCCTTTCCGGCCCCGCAGAGGCGCTGATGGTTAGAAGGGGAGGCGCCGGGCGGGGCCGGGAGGGCAGCCTCGCAGGGGGAGACGGGACTGTCCCCTGCTGCTCCCATCTCCCCCGTCGTTCCCGGGATGTTGAGTGAAGAACACAGTTACAGCCGAGGGAGGGGGAGCGGCCGCGCGGCCCGGGTCTCTGCCTAACGCCCCTTCCCTGGTGAGGAGGGGGGAGGGGGAGCGGCCGCGCGGCCCGGGTCTCTGCCTAGCGCCCCCTCCTGGCCGGGCGGCCGCGGGTTCGGGGGGCACCGGACACCGGGGATGGCCGCTTGGGGGAGCTTGTCCCTGACCCGGCCACCTCCAGGAGCGCGGCCGGGCGGCTTCGGCTCGGCTCTCGCTGGGCATCGCGGTCCCTCCCGCTGCCCCCTAAGTCAGGCAGGGCCGGCCCCCGTTGTTCAGCGCGGGGTTGATGCCCGCGGGTCCCTTCCTGAGCCGGTTGTGGGGGCTGGGACCGCGGGGGGCCCCCGGCCTGCGCCCCGCGCGGCCGCTCCGGCACAGGGACGGGGCACAGGGACGGAGGCGGCGCCGCGCTCTGCCCGAGGCCGCCCGAGACCGGCAGCCCTTGGCGAGGGCCGCGTTTCCTGGGCGGGGAGTTTGGGGCCGGCGCGGCGCCCTTCCCCAGGCCGGGAGCCCGGCGGTCACGGCCCCGGCAGGCGGTCTCCGGGCACCGACGGCGCTTCCTCCCGCCCGCGCACGCACGCGCGCGCCCCCGCCCTCCCCGGGGCAACTCCGCGAGCTGCGCCGGGCGCCGGGCCCTCCGGGGCGCGCCCTTGTGTCCGCGGGTGTGCGAGGCTCGGCCCCCGCGGAGCGGCTGAGGCCCGAGGGGGCCTGCGTTTTCTCCCTCGTTGGCAGGGGGCGATCAGAGCGCCACCGCACAGTCACTTATGGCCCTGTCCTACGAGGGTCCCCAGCGATCTCGGCTTTTCTGCGCCCGAGCCCCGGCGGGGGAAGTCTGAGTCAGACAGTTTTTATAGTCAGAAGAGAAAAAATGAGGCTTTACACTCTCTGCGTGGCGCGCTTGTGGGATTCTGAAGGCGCGAGCGCCTGTTTCTTCTTCATAGATATTTACATTTTGCCCAGGACGCCGGCATACAAGCGCAGTCCGTCCTCCGCAAGTTTTATAACTATGAAAAAGCAAGCGCGCGGCTTGTTGGCAGGGAATTAACCACCATCATCGGTTATTGGCGTGCTCTATGCTTTAGTGATACACAAAGTAACGAATATGTTAACACGCTTTGTGGGTTTTTGTTCTTCTGCGATCTGTTCCCGAGATTGCGCCCCTTTAATTAGTCCAGAGCAGGAGTGCGGCCTAACGGGCAAAGCAGTGAGCCTGCGTCCGGGATTCTGCCGCTTCTGTGGCGTGGGCCGGTCACCCGCCCACGCTCTCCCAGAATCCTCACGGGCCTGACTCGTCGCCCGGGGCTGTGACCGTTAAGTGTGCGAAACACTTCACAAACCCTTAGGGGGCTACATAACCGGGAACTTGTGTTTTAAGGAAGGGCTCGGGGCGGCCGCGCTCTCTCCCGACTGCCCAGGCTTCTTTTCCCGCCAAGCCACAAAAGTACCTCACCCTCCCGTCACTTCTCAGCTTCCTTCTGCATCTTCTCTGTGAGAACGTGAGCTCCTACAAGGCCGGGGCTCTTTTTTCTCCCTATTCTTTCTATTTCCACCTTTTAGGACAGTGCCTGGAAAAGTGTGAATGCTTAATTGTGAGGGCAGCCGCGTGGTGCAGGGGATAGGGCACCGGCCCTGAGGTCAGGAGGACCCGAGTTGTGATCTGGTCTCAGACGCTTCCTGGCTGTGTGACCCCGGTTATCTCAGCAAATAAATAAACTAAATACCTAATTTACTTGAAAATGCTTAATGTCGGCTGATTCGTGCTTTTATTATCACAAGATTGCACCGCCTGCGCACGGACAAGTCTGTGCAGACTTGATCTGTTCCATTTTTCCTAAGGTGAAAAAAAATCCACACACTGAAAATATGGTGGTTCCATTGTTATTGATGAGATGTTGACAAATCTGTTGCAGTTTTCATTAACGAAGCTCCTGCCACTTTCTTCCATGTACATCCATGGGATGATGGTTTCAAGCCAAGTTTTCAATATGTTTTTGTTCCTTAGGAAGAGAAATTGTTTACCTTTTTTGTGTTGACATCCCCAGTCAAGTATAGTAAACTTGTACAGTGTAGCACTTGACATATTAACTTGTTGCTTGACATACATGCATAATTAGATTAGATTGTAAGCTTGGGTTGAAATCCCAAAATTTTGGGGTTCTTGACACATTTGGGGTCTTTTGACATGTGTCACAAGACATCTCAAGAGACTTTGTCGGTTTAGATCATCTCCAAATCAAGAGGCAAAGAGATGCTTATGGCACCATTGACAGTGGGCTAAGTTCCAAGAGGGAGTCAGAAGGGGGAGATGAGACTAGGTCTACCTATAATGAAGAGTGTTGGATTTAGAGGTGGCAGAGCCCAGGTTTCCCAGCCCATTTCAGACACTTAAAAATTGTGTCACTATAGTGAATCACTGAACTTTTCTGTACCTCAGTCTTCTTAGCTTTAAAATGGACATGATAATACTCATAGTTCCCATCTCCCAGAGTTGTTATGGGGAACAAATGAGATAATATATAGGTCAAACATTTTATAAACTTTAAAGTGCCACATAAATGCCAGTATTTATTTTAAAATTTATTATTCCCCTTTTGTTCCTTCTTCTTCAGCATCTTACTAAACCAGTCATCTCAGCCCCTTCCCCATTCTGAAGGAGTCCCATATCATCCCACCTGTTCCCATGCCCATATGACCATCTCATTTCCAGACATGGAAGGAGGGGCAAAGGAGGTTCTATGTGACCCCTTCAGGGCAGGGAGGAGCCTGGGATGACTGCTAGTCTTAGTCCTCCTTTTCTCTGTCAGGCAGAGTGAAGGAGGAAGCTCCCTGGACTGGATGCTGGGGAAGGTTGCTTTCAGCACCCATGCCCAAAACAGTGTTTCAGCCTCATGAACAGAAGACACAGCAAGCAGAGGGACAGAGGGGTGTGAAGCTCCCCAGCGGTTCACTTCTTCCAGGAACCAGTTGTTCCCCATTTCTTCCCATTTTCTGCTTCCTTCCTTGGGCGCTGTCAGAGAGTTTGTCCCCTGGAAGGCCTGGAGGTCAGGATTTTCCTGTCTTTGAGGGTCCTGCCTCCCTTTGAGAAGGGAACCCACCCATCTCGGTATTTTCAGGTCAGAGAGGTTTGGGGGCCACAGTTTTACAGTTACCCAGTCCCAACATTTGGTCATAAATGAGGTCCCACCTCATCCATTATTTTGGGTTAGCCCATCCTGCTGGGTTCGATTTCCTTTTCTGTTATAAGCAGGCAAGAGGTTTTTGTGCTCTGTGCTCACTCATGTGAGGGAACAAACTCCTGCACACGAAGGAGAGGTCTATGCTTTGCTGCTAGGAGGAGGCAGTGGGACGGAGGCTGGAGCTGGGGGGGATTTCTGCATTATGGGACTCTGTCTCCAGAATCCCAGCTAGCTTGGGATCTGCTCCTGGTAATGGGGGCCTCTCCTCTACTCTCCTACTCTGATCTTGTTTTATGTGCACTTTACCTGGACTTGTTTTATGTGATTTCTGCGGGGACTCCCAATGGATCACTTATACAAGATAGGGGATGTTCTGGGGCATGGAGTGCACTGTCTGAGAGTGTGAATTCCTTTGGAAGAACTTTGCCAAAAAATTCTATTGGAGCTGCAGAAAGCTGATAGGTACCTGACCATTGCTCTATCCACAGTCTATCTATCTTTTCATCTATCCATCCATCTGTCCATCTGTCTATCTACTTATTTCCCTGATTGCTCACCCGTCTGGCTAGCTATCTGTGTCTGCTAACCAACCAGAGGGAACAAGATCTAGCAAAACCCACCAAGGAAGGCTTTTTTCTTTATGCCTGAGTCCTGACTACTTGAGCAGTTAATAGAATTCAGTTGTTATTTCTTCTCTCTGTGGGATACAGCCACGCTGCCAGTCTCTGCTTCATTGTAGGTGTCCATCTGTCTCTTACTGTTTTATGCTGCTGAAATCTTTTTCTCCTTCCTTTCACAGGCTAGTGCCATCTCTACCATAAAGACCCTAATATTCCCTGCTGAAGTGATGCTCTCCTTCCGCAGATTTTCTAAGAATCCTTGGTCCGATTCTTTCCTCCATTCCTATTGTATCAAACTTATTTGTGTAGGTACCTTATCTCCTTTATTAGATTGTGAGTTCTGGAGGTCAGGGACTCCATCTAATAACTCTGCATCTTCCCCAGATCCTAGCCTTACTCTTAGTAGGTGATTCATAAATACTGGTTGGAGAAAAGAGAATTGAATTTCCCATCTTTCCCATCTGGTCACAGAGATCCAATTTTTTTTCTGCGTGATCACTTATAATTATTTAAGGGATAGGAGGATTTTAGTTTGCTATTTCCTCTTACCAACCCTATGTATTAAGTGCCTACTTCATGTAAGCTATTAGGAATGCAAAGTACAAGGGATAGCTACGTGAAGAAATCAGCTTTACAAAGTACGAGATGGCTGTGGAAGTGCGCGTGATCTGTCTGAACAGATCTGGAGTTTTTTTAGTGGACTGCAGCCTCCATGTGAATTAGTACTGCACAATGACAACAAAAATGAGAATGCAATCTTGGGCTGCAACATAGTGAACAAACAAAGCACTGAGGAATGGAGATGATGGTACTTTGGTCTTCTGCCCTGGTCAAACCGTAACAGGAATATCGTGTATAGAAATAGGTACCTGATTTACAAAGAACATGGTGTAAAAATAGAGGAAATGGGATGATGAAAAGGCTTGAGTTTATGGTTCAGGATGATAGGCTGAAATAACTTCTGATATTTTATTGGGAGAAAAAAAGGCTGGAACATGATCGCTGTCTTCAAAGGGAGAGGAATTAGAGCTGTATGGCTTGGCCCCAGAGAATAGAAGTAGGAATAAGGGGTAGAAATTGCAAAGACAAATTTATATTTGAGTATCTAGAAAGGAGGGACAGCTAACAGCTAGGGGGCACAGTAGTTAGAGTGCCAGGCTTGGAGCCAGGAACACTCATCTTCCTGAGTTCAAATCCGGCCTCAGATACTTCTAGCTGTGTGACTCTGGGCAAGTCACTTAATCCTGTCTGCCTCAGTTTTCTCATCTGTAAAATGAATTGAAGGAGGAAATGGCAAAACCACTCTAGTATCTTTGCCAAAAAAAAGAACTGGACTGAAAATGACTGAACAACAGAAATTTTAAAATGAAATGAACTAAAAATATGATGGGTTCCTCTCACTAGAGATCTTTAAGGGGCAGTTGGATGTGGTGGCCAATGAGGTCCCTTTCTACTCTCAAACCATGCGATTCTGTGACCATTTGTCAGGTGTTTCCTAGTACACCTGAGCATGTCAGGTGTGTAATTGAGGTATGACACAATGGGAAAGGCCATGAGTCAAAATCTCGCCTCTGATGCTACGGCCAGTGTGTTGTCACACTGGTGTTGGAAAAGTCCCTGAACCTCTTTTGACCTCGGTTTTCTCATCTGTGTGATGAGGCAGGTGGGCTAGAGAGCCTCTGAGCCCCCCTGAGCTCCCCTCTCAGATGACCAATGACATCCTTTCCAACTTGGAAGCTGTGACTGTTGATCACATTACAACGACATAAGTAAGAAGAGGAAGTCCAGGCAAGGTGAGACGATTCCTCTCACCTTCAGAGAGAGACCGACCCCCCGAGAAGAAGGGGGGCTTGGAAGCCTTTCACTCAGTCAGGACGACTCCCAGGACCATTCTGGCTCTCCCCCGTCATTGTCCAGATGAGACACTGCAGGCCCAGACAGGCTGATGACTCGTGGGGGGCTCAGAGTCAGCTCAGAGGGGTCCTCTGCTTTCTGAGATCCTGGGACCGGCTGTGTCCTCCCCAGCCCTCCCTCGTGGCTGCCCGAGTCCGAGGGGATGGAGGCCTTCTGCAGGTTAACAACCTTGGAGAGCTGGGCTTTGCTCTGAATTGCTGTGTGACTGAGGTCAGAGCTGCTCACTTTTATTAATGCAAAGACGACTGAAGCTGGAAACATAAAACGAGCCGTTTCTGCCTGAGAGTAGCCACAAACTGAGCAGTATCATTTTATTTCAGAGCAGTTTGGGGATTTTGGCCTCCCTCAGTATATAAATGTGCCCTTGGCTAGTCTATGAAATGTGTGTCAGGGGAGGCTAAGATTTAGAGCTGGAAAGGACCCTTTTATTTCACACATAAAGCGACGAAGGCCTGTGTCTGGAACTGCTCTTAGCCCAGAATTCCAAGGGGGCCACGACCAACACACCCTCTTCTCTCCGGTCCTGTCGGACCACCGTTTCCTCGCTGGAAGCCAGTGCTTTTTGAGACTCATCCAAGCGCCTGTGGTCTGCAGGATCCTTGTCTTGGCCCAGATGGCTGACATCCTCGTCCCCTTCTCTGGTCACCGGCGGCCTCTGAGACCCCTTGCAGGTCCGTCACTACCATATAGGGCCGTTCCCCTCCACGTTCATGTATTCATTCATAGTTGGCTAGTGCCCGACACTGCTAAATGCTGTGAGGGACACAGACACAAAAGCCGCTTTTAGTTGCAGCAAGGCGCTGGATTGGGTCCTTGTTCTGCTGCTTAAGGCCTTTATTAAATATATTATTAAGAATAACAAAGGGGCAGCAAGGTGGCGCAGTGCATAGAGCACCCGCCCTGACGTCAGGAGGACCTGAGTTCTAATCCGGCCTCAGACACTTACCACTTCCCGGCTGTGTGACCCTGGGCAAGTCACTTACCCCCGATTGCCTCAGGGGAAGAAATGTGAAACGAATAAATTGCTGTCTGGGTGAGGAGGCCTCTCACACAGCCAGGAAGCATCTCGGGGCTGGTGCTACCTCCTGCCACTCCCTTTCTCCACCGCCTGTCCCAGAGTTGAAGGGCAGGAGCAGGGATTTGGGGGAAAAGGATAATGGAAAGAGTCCCGCGTTTGGGGTCAGAGGATTTGGCTTCAAATCCTGTCTCTGCTAGTCAGTATCTGTGTGACCTTGGGCAAGCCATTCCCTGAAATCTTAACAAAAGAAGGTTGTTGCCCGCGGGGGCCCCAAAGGTTCCTTTAATCTTTTAAAAAATCTTCCCTTTAATCTGTAAATCCCGATTTTATAATCTTTCAAGGTCCTTCCTCTGGGAAGACTTCCCCATAGGCACCGCGGGCCTTGCGCACACTGGGTTGGCGGCTACCTGTGGGGACCTCAGCTTCCTTATCTGTCAATGAGGGGAAGGGTCGTCTGGTTGGCGTCTATCGTTCCTTCCCGCTCTAACTGAGTACCGGCCCAGGCAGGGCAGCGCAGGGCAGCCTGGCTGCTGGAGGCCGGCCCGGCCGGGTCCGCGGGCCCCACAGCGCCCTGGAGCGGCCCGGCACGGGCTGAGGAGGGGGCGCTCTCCCCTTCCCGGGGCAGGAGCCCTGGATGCATTTTTTGAACGTTTTATTGTTCTTTTTCTCTGGCCAGGCAAAGGGCTAAGTGTCCAAAACTCAGGGCCCCGGATCCCAGGCCGGCCCGCTGCCCAGCTGCCCGTGGGGAGGCCGCTCGTTCCCCTCCCCAGGCAGAGCGCTTCCTCGGGCCGGCGGAGTCCGCAGGGTGGGCCCTTCTCTCCGCGGCGAGGCTGCCTGGCCCGCCCGGGTGCGCGGCCCTCCGGCTCCGGCCTGGCCCCCGCGCTCGGGGCCCACGGCCCGGCCCCGCCCGGCCCCCTCCTCCCTTCTCTTAGTCAGTCTCACAAGCGTGAGGGCCCCGCCGCCGCCGCCGCCGGGAGCCAGCCTCCACCCCCTCTGCGGCCTCCTGACTCTCCTCCAACGGCTCCCGAGGAGCCCTCCTGCTGCCTGCGCGGACGGCCCGTCCTGTGAGCCGGTGCTCCGCCTGGCGGGGGGGGGGGGGGGGGGGGGGAAGGAGTATTAGCTTGAGAATCAGAAACCTTACTTAGCTAGATCATTTTAATAAATTAACTTATCTTGTGAAGCCTGACATTACTCCCTCCCCTAGAACAGGATCCCGCCGGCCGCTAGGGGGCCCTGTGACAGAGCACCGGCCCGGAAGTCAGGAGGACCCGAGTTCAAATGTGACCTCAGACGCTTAACACGTCCTGTCTGTGTGACTCCGGGCGAGTCACTTAACCCAAACTGCCTCAGGGGAAAAGAAAACATACTTGAACATGGACCGAACCAAACTGAATTCCCTTACCTCAGGTTCATCCCCCAGCATTTGCGCCGTTTGTGTTTTTCCTGACACGCACAAACAGCCGGACTGGAAGGACCCCTCGGGCCCTTCTAACCCCTGACAACGCCGGCCCCCGGCTCTGCCCCCTCCCGGCGCCCCGCGGAGCTGCAGGACCGGGTCTCGGCAGAGCGCTCTCCCAGCCCGCCCCCTCCCTGCCCGTCCCGGCCTGCTCGGCCAGACTCGGCGACCACCGCGTAGAAACATAGCCTTTATTGCACGCGGCGCTGGTTTTTTTTTCATAGAAAAAGGTATTAACACATAAGCATCTGCAAAGTGAAGCAACTCCTGGTTTTCTTGGGACAGTAACGTCGCATGCAATGTCCGAGATGTGGGATTTCTGTCTGTCCGAAGCCGCCGAGACCGGGCTGCGGGGAAGGAGGGGGAGGGGGCCGCTGAGTCTCCGCGCCTCTTTCCTCGGCACAAAGAGGGAGGCTATCCGTGAGCGCGCGCGCCCGCGTGGGTCCGTGCCCGCCCAGAGACGCCCGCCTGCCCGCCCGCGCGCGCGCCCCGGAGGGTCGGGGTCACGCCTGCCCGCCCGCGCGCGCGCCCCGGAGGGTCGGGGTCACGCCTGCCCCCGCGCGCGCCCCGGAGGGTCGGGGTCACGCCTGCCCGCCCGTGCGCGCCCCGGAGGGTCGGGGTCTGACCCGGGGTGGGATTCCTTGTGCCCTGGCTTCACGAGAAGAAGAAAATAGTTTCATTTGTACAAAAGAGTCTATGTACAGGCGTGTGGGTCGGGCGGGGCCCCGCTGCTGCGGTCCTGGGTCCGTTCTTTTCCGGACAGTTTTATATAAATAGCGCAAGAAGAGTCCGAGGGGGCGCGGCGGGGCGCGGCCCGGCGGGCCCTACACCAGCGTGTACGACTTGGAGTAGGCCCCCGGCCCCTGCTTCTGAGAGCGGCCCGCCCCCGAGGCGCCCATGTCGAGGAGCGAGTCCCTGGAGCCCCCCATCTTGGTGTGGGGCCCCGCCGCCCGGGGGGGCTCGGCGCCGGGGGCCGGGGGCGCGGGGGCCGTGGCGGGGGCCGCCGGGGGGGGCTCGGCGGCGGGGGCCGCGGGCGGCGGGGGCGCGGCCCCGGCCGGCGGGCCCGGCATGGCCAGAGTCCGCTGAGGTAAGGTAGCTGTGGAGGCCGGGGCCCCGGGGTGCGGGAGGCCCAGGGGCTTGCCGGCGGGGTCCAGCGTCAGGTGGCGGGCCTGCGTGTGGTAGGTCCGGGCCACGTTTCGGATGGAGGCCTCGCGCGGCGGGACCACGGGGCAGGGCTCGTGGGCGTCGGCCTTCCGGAAGAAGGTGTCGGCCTTGACGTAGAGCGGCAGGTTGCAGTATTCACCTGGAATCACAGAATCACAGGCTTAGGGGCCGGCCTCTGAGCGCTTCTCTACTGTGGGATATGTGTGTGTTAGGCACTTACATACGTGTCCCACAGCACACACAGTGCGCATATGCACAATTCGTGTTATGCACGTGTGCACAGTGTGTGAGGTAGGTTTCATGTGTTACCGTGCTAACGCATTATCACATATGTGAACATACATTATATATGACGTCATACAAGGGGAGCACCCCTCCTGTCCTGAGTCCTCCTGAGACGGGGGCTCCCCCACTAAAAGACACCCCAGTCCGCTGCCGGAGGGCTCTGACTATCGGTCCTTTTCGTGTTAGGGGGAAGGCCGCCTTGGCCAGACTTCAAGCCCCGTCTCCCAGCTGTCTCTTCTGCGGAGTTACAGAACAAGACGCCGCTTTCCCTGTTACGTGGTCTCCTGCTCCCCACCACCCAGTCCTGGTCCTCTGGTGACACCTGCGCAGACTTAACGCCCAGCCCTTACCGGGGAGAGAGCCCCAGGTTCAGTGTCAAGGTGCTGCTGCTGTCAGAAAAAAGCCCCTTGTCTTTGGATTCTGACGTCTAACCCACCGGAGCGCAGCCTTCTCCAGAGGGTCTCTAGGCAGACTGAGTTTTTTCAGGATCATTAGCAGCGCCATTTTTATCCCGGACTGGCTCTCCCCTCGGCCCCGACACACTTTGGGGCTGCGTCACCCCACGTAAAACTATGCATTCAGGCAACCTCCTTTCACTTTACATACTCCCTGGTGGAACATCACTGGGAAGGTAGATTTGCCGACATCTCCTCCCCATAGTGTTCCCCCAGCTGCTTTTCCAGGTGATGGGACTGGGGGAAGAAGCTCCCCGGAGTCTCCCATTTTGGTGTGGGGTCCTCCAGCCCCAGTGCTGGGGGCTGGGGGAGCAATTGTGGTGATGCTTCCCTCCCTTATAATGCCCAGTAAAAATGATTTTCAGAGAGGCAATTATGATGTACTCATGAAAGCATTAGACCTGGTGCCAGGAGAGACTTGTGCTAAAATTTCACTCTGACACTAGCTGTGTGAGTTGCATGAGTGAATGGATCTTTCTGAACTTTAACTTCCTCAAATAATACCAAAAATACTTTCACTCAACAGGGTTATTAGGAAATGTAAACCTTGAATGTCTGTATCACAACATAAAATGTTTTTTGATTATCCTGTTATCCCAAATAATTAAAAACTAGTTTGGTTTCTATGGTTCCTATGTCTAGGACCATGCATCCTTTAGTTTTTGGTTTTTTTTTTTTTTTTAAGGTAATTGGGGTTAAATGCCTTCCCCGGGTCACACAGTAAGTATCTGAAATCTGGATTTGAACTCAGATCCTCCTGCCTTTAGGGCCATACTCTAGCCACTGCACCACATAGTTGCCCCCATCTCCTACTCTTTCAATGCTGATGGATGAGCCATTCTTATTTTAGAACTCTTTCCTGCCTCCCCCCCCTCCCCCAAATGTTTCTGATGGGTTAGGGAGAGTTCTCTTGGCTCAAGAAATCATTTCAGCTTGACTTTGTCCTGCCCGATACCTTTGTGTTTCTGTTCCCCTGTCACCTCCTCATATTCAGTAAAAGTTTGTGAACCACCTATTAAGTGCCAAGCACCTGCCATCAGTCTTGCAAATAAGCTACGGTAGCTCTGGACAGATGAAGCAGAGATGGTGTAGAGGGAAGTTCTGGGTCCGAGACTCTACTGTTCAGGTGTGTCCCAAGAAGGTCAAAGATAAAAAGCAAAGTTTCATAGATGTCCCAGTGTTCCTAGCAGCTGGATGGTAGTGTGCTGTACCTGCCATCAGGAAGGTCTGAGTTCAAACCCAGCCTCAGACACTTATTATTTGTGTGACTCAGCCTCCAGGTTCCTCAACTGTGAAATGAGGATAAAATTCTCTCTCACAAGGTTGTCATGAGGATTAAAAGAATGTTTGTAAAGCACTCAGCACAGTAAGAGCTTAATAGATGCTTTGTCTCCTGTTGCATCCCATAGCAACACTGTTGTAGGAATAAGGAACTGGAACAAAGCAGATATTCTTTGAGGGGAAGTGTCCAGAAACATTTCTGATAAGAAGGTGGTTGTTGTTCAGCCGGGTCCAACACTCCGTGACCCCATTTGGGATTTTCCTGACAGAGATACTGGAGAGGCTGGCCACCTCCTTCTCCAGCTCATTTTACAAATGAGGAAACTGAGGAAAATCAGGGGTTAAGTGACCTGCCCAATGTCATCCAGCTAGGAAGTGTCTGAGGCTGGATTTGAACTGCCAAAGATGAGCCTCCCTGATTCCAGGCCTGGCTCTCCGCCAACCGAGCTGTTGGGCAGCTGGGTATCCAAGAAAAGAGCCCTGCGCCCAGAGTCCAAAGGAAGGCCTGAGCCCAGATCTAATCTCAGATACTTAACTAGCCCGGCAATCCGGGGCAAGCCACTTAACCCTGCTTGCCTCAGTTTCCTTATCTGTAAAATGATCCACAGAAGGAAGTGGCGAACTTTTTTAGTATCTTTGTCAAGAAAAGCCCGAATGGATCAGGAAGGGTCGATAGAGGACTCAACCACAAGAGTGAGATAAAGGACCTGGGTGACTTTGGGCAAGTCCCTAGAGCACCAGCTACCTGTTAAACAAAGCCCCAGACCCTTGGTCTCTAAGGTTAGATCCAGGATCCTGAGACCTTTATTGTCTCTTTTTAACCTTCTGGGCCCCGAGCAAGGTGGGGCTGCCGGGAGCTGCCTGGTTCCTGGCCAGGGGCAGAGGGCCGCCTCTTCCCTTTCGGGGAGGGTCCCTCCCTTGGCCCGCTGAGGGCCGCTGGGTGTTGGGGTCCAGCCAAGGGCTCCGGCGCTCAGGCCCCTCCCGCTGCTGGCGGGGGCCTCCCACTCACTTTTGTTGGCACGGTGGGGGATGGGCACGGCCACATTCTTGCCTCGGTCACTGTCTTGAGGCTTGGGGGGCGAGGCGGTGAAGCGGCAGATGCCCGGCTCGGAAGGGGTGCTCATGGAGGTCATGCTGTCGGCGTTCTCGTTGGTGCCCGTGGTCATCTGGTCCGAGGAGCTGTCCGAGATGAAGCACTCGGTGATCTCAAACTTGGCGTGCTGCAGCTGCTCCTCCAGCTTGGCGTGCTCGTAGGCTCGGGCCAGCTCCTCGTAGGTGGAGGAGGCGCTCTCCGTGGACACCATGCTGTTCCGCCCTTTGTCTGGGGGGGAGAGGCGGGTTAGAGAGAGAGGGGGAGAGAAGGAGCGAAAGAGAGAAAGGGAGGGAAGAAGGGAGGGAAAGAGAGGGAGGGAGGGGGAAAAGGAAGAAGGGAGACAGAAGGAGAGAAAGAGATCTGATCCATAGCACAGTGGAAAAGATAATGGAGGAAGATAGTTGGGGCTTGTGACCAGATCTGCCTGTTTCTAGCTGTATGATTGTGGGAAAGTCACTTAGAAGTGAAAGATTAAATAACTTGTCATAGTTATTTCTCAGAGGCAAGATATGAACCCAGAACTTCTGCCTCCAGATCCAGCTTTCTCTCCCCCCTCTCTCTGGAGATAATAATAGGCAGTCTAGTGGAAAGAACATTGGATTTAAATTCAAGTTAATGAGATTCAAATCTTGGCTGTTACTTATTTTATCCCTGTGATTTTGGTCGAGTCAATTCTCTCTGGGTTTTAGGCTCTCCATCTTTAAAAGGCTCCATCTTGCAGAACAAAATAGATGAAGGAGCCTTTCCAAGGCTCCAAATCCCACGACCTGTTATATTTCCCTTAGCTCCTTGGGCTTTTACGGGCACTAAATTAGCTTCAATGTGTGAAGTACGCTGAAATTTTGCATAGGATGTGAAATTATTATTGGCATATATGGGCACAATATCATAGTCAGATCCTGATCTGATTAGCGAGGAAGGCCTCCTTCCTTCCTCACAGCTCATCCTCTGTAGGTGGAAGCAGTACAGTGTGGCGGGCTCACAGCGCCAAGGAGAAGGTGCTGGGGGAGTCAGAAATGTGATGGGGGGGGGTGGCACATTTTGAATGCTTAAGAATAGGGAATTAGCCTTAGATGGTAGGGACAGCATGATGTAGTAGAAAGCAATACTTGGAAGAACTGAGTGTGGGCTCTTAAGCTTAAGTCCCTGACTTTCTCTTATTTTCTTTACCTGTATATCACATGGCTGTTGGAAAGAAGTACTATGTAAACCTTAAAGTGACATACAATTTCAAATTTTTATAATAAAAATACTAATAATGACATCGTGCACCCAATTTCCAAGATTTTTATTATTAATAGCAGTATCATCATACTTTATTTATTTATTTTGGTTCAGACCTGTGATTTCCTTTTGTGGGGGGAGGGGTTCCATGGTAAGGAAACTCCATTTATTAATACAGATTAGCAACTGTCCCACAATTTATATTCTTAGGGTCTCTCTTAAGACTAACATATGTCAGGGACCTGTGATTTCTTTGGTGTGGGAACTCCTTCCATAGAGGAAAATCAGTCACATGCTGTCCAACATGGGATTTGCCCAGCAGCACAGGGCTGGTAAGTGTAGAAGAAGGATTTGAATTCGGGTCTTCCAATCATAAGGCCAGTGCACTGTGCCATGCTACCTCTTACAGAAACGAATAAGATAATTTTTATGGTTATCACCATCCTTTTTACTCCGTTGTCCTTTCCTCTAAGTAGCTTTCCTAAGTAGCACTTTTTAATTGCGACCTACCTCTCTGGGTTTAGAGAGCTCAGGTGAACTGAATTCTTGACAGACCCCCACCCCCCCAATGGACAATATCGAATTTCCTAGAGGTTAAATCCTTAAAGTCAAACAGGGAAGGGATGGCTGGGTGGCACAGTGGATAGATCCCCAGCCTTGGAGTCAGGAGGATCTGAGTTCAAGTTCACTTTCAGACACTTACTAGCTGTGTGACCCTGGGCAAGGCACTTAACCCTGACTGCCCAAAAGGAAACAATGAGTCCGACAAGGAGTTGTTGCCCCGCTGGGACCTGGATTGTGATGGGCGCCTGATCTCTGCTCTTCCCCAGGAGTTCTCGGACCCTGGAGGAATGGCGAGGGCTCACCTGTGTCCTGGGAGAGGCTGGCACTGTAGCTGTCACTCTCAGTGACTGTGATGCCATGCTGGGAACCCACGGTGCGCCAGTCGGAGGTCAGCGTGCGGGCTGGAGTGGAAGCCTGGCACTTGGTCAGTGTCCACTGGCTGGAGTACCGATTGCGGGTGCTATGGGCGGACTTGACGTTCTTCCTGGACACGGGATCTGCACAAAGAAAGCAAGGGGAAGGGTTGCCCCAAGATGCAGAGACTGATTCTTTCCATAGCCTGTACTGAGGGCATTTTGTGAAGGCCTGGAGGGGAGAAAGGAAGCTGGGAAGACTCGATCTGGAGGATTGTTTCCGGGTTCTTGTTGGGAGGCTCGTCCCACTTGTGGGAGAGGACCAGAGGGCTGAGGGCAGGAGTTTCTGAGCGGCACATGGAATGGCCCTGGCTGTGCCCGGAGCCTTGGGCTTGGGGGCTAGGCACTTTTCTCCCTGACTCGAAATAACTTCATTCCTCCCTTCTCCTTTTCTCGCTCTCCTTGTGCCCTTCTGTGGTCCCTAGGGTTTCCCATAAGTCTTGAATTTGATTGGGGGGAAGCCCCAATCTCTGGTCTAGCTCCAACTACGCTGGCCCTGGGGATGGGAGAAGAAGGAAAGCAGAGGGGTCAGGGTTAGGGGACGACCGGGGAGCTTCCCGGGGAGGCGGGAGGGCAGGCCCCACATACTGGTGCCAGGCCGAATGTCAGACATGTCGATGAGGGGCCCTGTGTTCTGGATGAGGGCCGGGTGATGCAGGGAGACTCCCGTGCAGAAGCTCTGGGGATTGACAGCCTGGCTGAACTCTGTGTCCGTCACGGGGATGGTGGCTTTGTCGTCCCCTGGAATGAGAATAAGAATCATAATCCTTGGCCAGCACTCATCACATGCCGGGCCCCCTGCAAAGGGCCCAGACTGTCTACCCCACGCCTGTGAAGCAGGGAGGGAGGGATAGGGATCCTTCAGGAGCCCAAGGCCCACAGAGGCGAGAGACAGCTGTCGGCCAGGCCGGGGCTGGACCAGGGCCCTTCCTACCGGGCCGTGAATAGCCTGACGGCGTTACACCGTGGCAGCCATTCACCTCTGGGGACGACCCCCAGAGAAGGTCAGAGGCGAGCTTGGGTTAGAGGGCGGGGATGAGCAGGGAGCTACAGCTGGGCCCCCCAGAGGCTGTGCTCACCCAGCTGTTTGATACCCTCCTTGTCCTCAATCAGCAGCTGGACCCGGGGGATGTCAATGTGGAGCCGAGGGCCTTGGGGCGGCCCCTTCACGGGCGTGTCCAAGCTTCGATTGCTCTTGCTATGGAGGAAAGGAAGGATGCCCAGATAAGAGCCATCTCAATGGCACAGAGAGAGTGTAGGTCTGTTAGAGGAGGTGGTGGTGCAGGGGCTGGGCCGTAAGCAGGTAGGGGGCAGCTAGGGCCGGGAGCCCTAGTCCTGGGGAGGAAAGGAAGGGGTCAGGGTCCTGACACTCAGCAGAGCTCCTGGTCCCAGGTTTGCAGGGCGGGGCGGCGTCCACTCACCTTATCAACATCTCTGCTAAGCTCTTGGCATCTGCAAAACACAAGAGAGAAGACGCTGAGGGAGGAGGGAGCGGGTGCTGGGGGGTACAACGGACAGAGGGCACTGCAGGTGCCTGTAGTGAAGTCCTCCCTGCAGCGGGTGGGCTGGTGGCTGTCGTGTGTGTGTGAGAGTGAGAGAGAGAGACAGAGACAGAGACAGAGACAGAAAGAGACAGAGACAGAGAGAGACAGACAGACAGACAGTGAGAAGGAGGATAGGCCACATAGCCAGAGGGAAAACAGAGCATGGATAAGCAAAGAGAATCCCCCACCTTGTTCCAGAGCTTCTCTTTCCCTTCCCTTGCACCTGCCCCCAAGGACCAGCATGGTTTTAAGCTTAGCTTTCCCTTCTCAGTGGAGGCTGAAAGCTTAGTGATGAGGAGCACTTGGGTGAATCCACAAACCAAGGTCCAGATAAGTGAGAGCCCTGATTTATTTTTTCCTTCCCTCCGGGGCTGCTGCCCTCTTCCCCAACCCCAGTCCTACACATGCCCCTTTCAGGAAGAAAACCCCAAAGGTCGCAGCCCCTCCTACCTCGGAGCCGCTTCAGTCTTTTCTCCTTCCTTTTCTTGCGAATGATGATGAGCAGGGCTACCCCAAGGGTGGCCAGGATGACAGGGCAGGCGATGGAGAAAAGCTTCTTCACATCATCCCCCTCTCCCTGGGCTGACTTGATGGGTGGGATGGTGCCTAAGACAGGAGTACCAGGGAGGGCTCAGACAACTGGGGCTGAATTGGAGAAGATCCTCTCCCATATAATAATTCAGTCCCCTCTACGTAGACTGTTAAGTAAGGAGAACACTGGGCGGACTCAGGAAGATTGTAGTTCAAATCTGACCTCAGACCCAGGTTAGCTATCTGAACCTAAGCAAGTCACCTCATGTTTGCCTCAGTTTCCTCCCCCCAGTTTACAAATCCCCCCAGTTTACAGAGAGAGAGAGAGAGACAGAGAGAGAGACAGAAACAGAGAGACAGAGAGAGACAGACAGAGAGGGGGGGGATAATGTAAAATGGGGGGATAATAATATTTCCCAGGGTTATAGTAAGGATCAAATAAAATAATAATTATAAAGCTTTTAGCATAGTGCTATATAAATTTTAGCTATTATTATTATTACCTCCAAGAATTGTGAGGATTAAAGGATAATATTTGTATAGTCGTTAGCACAATGCCTGGGACACATAGCTTGAACTATATTATTTATCCTGTTTCTTGAAATTTCTCCTTTCCCCTCCTGCTTTACTTTTCTCTTCTTACCCTCCAGTCACAGAACTGTGATAACCCTTTGCTTTATATTCTCTTATTTCCATTTTTTTTCACGTGATTCTCCACCAGAACTTTGATTGATACACCTCTTCCTTGGGCCCATGAGTTCTAGAGATGGGTCACTATAGCTCATGTTTCTTTCTCATTTCAAAGTTCTTAAAAGTTCTTTCCTCATAAATTTTATGAGGAAAAAGAATGAATAAATTAATAAATTGATAGTATTAATCCTCTCTTACAGATGAGGAAACTAAAACTCAGAGAGATGAAGAAGCTTAGCCCCAGATGACACAATAAGGGTCAGAGGGAAACCTGATTTGGAGGTCTTCAAGACCTTGTTCCTCCTATGTCTCATTTAGTAGCTGCTCTTCTTGGCCATCAAGGAGAGCCTAATGAGCTTGGCCCACATACTTTACCGAAATCTACCTTCAAATTCACCTTCTTCCAGAAGACTTCCTGCTCTTTATTAGGAGATTATCTAATAAAAGCATTTGGCAGTTCTTAGTAGGCTAATATATTTTTTGGTGCATATTGACTTTTAGTTATTTCCCTATAATGGTCACAGGTCATAGATATAGAGTCGTAAGGGCCTTTTGAGGCTATTGGGTTCAACCTTCTGAGACCCAGGTATGTCACACCTCTCTGGGCCTTGATATCCTGAAAAATTAACAAATTTTACTTTTCCTGTTTCACAACCAAGTAAATTTACCCACTCAGGAAGTAGCTGAGGCAGGCTTTGAATAGTGGAAGGAATACTGTCTTTTCTCATCTTCATAACATCATAGACAAGATGACACAGTAGGAGTTTTTCAATTCTAGTTCCATGATCTTATCTAATCTCTTCATTTAACAGAAGTAAGTGAGGTCCAGAAAAATAAAAACAAAAAAATTATCTGTCTGTGATTACACAGGAGGTCTCCATCTCTGGACACTACCTGCTCTTCTGTTACCCATGAGAACTTAGACTCTTGTCCTGGGACTCTGGGCTCTGACAGGTGAGAGTTTACCTGATTTTGCCCAGAAACAGTCATCATGACACTTCTTTCCCCTCCCCCCCAACAACTCACAGTTTAACAGGAAACATAGATTAAGACACACATACACACAGCTATGCTGGGACATTATATACAAGAGAAATTGGAGATCATCTGAGGGTGAAGACACTTGATTTAAAGAGGATTGGCAATGAAATAATATTTTCCTACATCTATAAATAATATTTTATTTCTCCAATTACATATAAAACAATTTTAACATTCATTTTTATTATTTGAGTTTCACATTCTTCTTCCTTAGATTAGCAAGCAATTTGCTATAGGTTCTAAATGTGCAATCAAGCAAAACAGATTTCCATACTTGATCGTGACACTTGTCTCCATTGCCCTGCTCTCCTGTATGTGTTATCTTCTGTATCAGACTGAAAGTTTCTTGAGAACAGGAACTGTCTTTTATATTTATATCATATCCCTGATTCTTACTTCAATATTTAGAATTTAAGAAATGTTTAATTATTATTATATTTATATATTAATATAATTATTTTTATTTATAAATTTATAATTATAACAATAAATAAAATAACTAATATTTATATATTAACACTAATTAATAAACTTAATTTATTAATTAATTCAAGGGTACAACCTCAGCTCACATTAGTACAATGTCTACTACATCAAGAATGAATGTCCTAGTGATATCCATAGTCCTATATCACAGGATTATTTGTATGATCAAATGAGATAACATAAGTGCATTATAAATTTTAATGTACTAAATAAATGTCAGCTAATATTAAAAAAAAAAAAAAAGAATGAATGTCCTGTTTCTTCTGTGGGAGTAATATCTCCTTACAGGTATATCCTGGATTCCTCTTTGTGATAACACAACCCTTCCTTTACTAGGAATAAATAGGATTTACAAATTTCTTCAAGTAGAAGTTGCCCATTTTCTACTATATATTAAAAATATCGTGTTGATATAAAAATCCCAAGATACGGCTGTTGTAAGGTCATTTTCTTCAGTGGCAGAAGACCAGTTTGCAAAAGCTATAAATTGGAACTGGGCCAAAATAGGTATTAAATATCCACTGGCCTTGGGTTGAAAATGGGTTGAAACATGAGACATTCTCAGGCCAGGAACATAAATTTGGTGAATGGTCTAACAACTATGATGGTGATGCTAGAAATTAAAAGCCTTCTAGATAAAGGACCGTGGGGAAGACTGGATGGAGGAGTTTTTGCACCATTAGATTGTGAGCTTCCTAAAGGCAGGGAATGTCTGTGCCTCTTTTTGTATCCCAGGTGTGGAGCACAATGCCTGGAAGATGGCAGGTGATTAGTTAATGTTTACTGACTAATTCTTAAAGGATCATTTAGAAGGACTAGATGAGGTCAGGCTGAGATGTTAGATGTGAGCCAGGAGTTGAACTTTATCTAAGGTTTCTAGGATCTAGGTTGGAGACCTCTAATCTAACCTTAGAGACCATCTAATCTAACACCGTCGTTTTATAAATGAGCGGACTGAGACTCGGAGCAGTAAAGTGGCCTGGCCAAGCTATTAAGTGCATAACCAAAGGCAGGTCTCCCTAGTTCCAAGTACAGCGCTCTTTCCACTAGTCTTGTCCCTGCCTAAGCTGCTGGCCAGGACACAGAACAGGAGACACGGCAAGGAGGAAGCTGAAGGAGGCTCTGCCATGCCTTTGTAGTTAGACTGTAAGCTCTAGGTAGGGAAGACCTCCTCCCCATTGAAACTTTTTTTCCTTTCATCAGCTATGGATCTAGGAAGCTTTTAATAAATGTTTGCTGAATTGGATAGCCTGGTAACCTGATAAGCTTCTATTTCTTTCAATCAGCGAGTATTCAGCAAACGCTTATGTCCTAGGCCCTGGAGATATAAATGCAACAAATGAAATAATCCCAAGGAGGGTTTATGTTTTTCAAGGAGTGATAAGAAGTTATGTAAAAATATACGGAATAAGTGTAACATTTCCCTTCCTCCAGCGGTTCCTGGTATTGTGGGCTTCGAGGTCTCTGCCTACAGTGACCGCGCTCCCCGGGACGCATTGCATGCTGTCTGTCTCCCGGAGAAGGCGCGATGTGAGGAGCGTGGCTGTGACGGGACTGTCATTCCCTTATCCCGCTGAGCCAGTATTCGGTTACGTGCACTCCTTCACGCCTGACTTCCTGCTCAGTAACTTTTTTAGTCTGGGCCGGCCTCCACTGACTTACGGACAGCAGGACCGACGCTCAGCCCAGAGAGCCGGCAATTGCGTGGGGTCTCGGGTCGGCCCGAGGAGAGGCCGTTAGGGCGGGGCTGTGAGCTCGGGCGGGTCTCCCCCGCGGGGTTCCCGGGGGGCCGCACTCACTTCCGTCGTAGTCCAGCGTGGCGAACTGGGCGGTCTCGTTGCCGCAGCCCGCGCTGTTGCAGGCCCTCATGCGCAGCTCGTACCAGGTGGCTTCTCGGAGCTCGGCCAGGAACACCTCCCCGGAGCTGTTGGCCCGCAGGCCCTGCCAGGCCCACGTGCCCTTGGGCCTGTACTCGAGCAGGATGGACGTGATGGGGCAGCCCCCGCTGCTCCAGCCCTGCAGGTTGAGTCGGGCGTGCGTGGAGTTGATGTGGGTGAAGAGGTGCTGGTCTTTGCTGAAGGACGGTTCTGGGAGGGTAGGGTGGGGAGGAGACCAGGGGGTAAGCGGGCGGGAGGAGGGGGAGGGTTAATGTGGGCTGGACCAGCCCCCTTTGTCTGCCCCCAAGCGGGGCGTTCCCCTGGGGGGTTGTGGGGGTCTTCAGGTCCCTCCTCCATCTCCTCCTCACCTGATGGTGGCCCCGGGTGGTTAAGGGGTGAGAGGGGCAGATGGGGGTGGGGTTTCCATAGGGAGCAGAGGCAGGGGAACCGCAGGAAAGTGGGAAGAGATGGAGAGCAGGTAAAAGAGGGGAAGGGAAAAGGAAAGAGAAGGGGAAAAGGGGGAAGAGGGGGGAGGGGAAGTAGAACTCTTTCCCCCACCCCAAAGCGGATTAGAGGGATCGATTTCTACCAACTCTGTCCAAAAGAAGCTAACATTCCGCGAGAGAGACTCCCTCATCCACCCCTGTAGCCGTGACCCCCCTCCCCTCCCCCCGGGGCCTCTGTTTTATCCTGTGCCTGTGTTCCTTGGGCCCCACTATCTCTCCGCTTTTCGCCCCCCCCCCTCCCCGCTCCCGCAGTGCCGGGCCTCGCCCCCGAGGCGCCTCTCCTGACGGCTCCGTGCCCGGGGGAGCCCCAGCCCGGCCCGGCCCCGCTCCTTACCCCGCCCGTGGGTTTTGGCTTCGATGATCTCGCTGATGCGCCCGGCGCCCACGCTATTCTTGGCGGCCAGCTTCACCTTGTACCAGGTGCCGCACTTGAGACTGTCCAGTTTGAAGGAGCGCTCGCTGGAGCTGATGAACACGTCCTTCCACTCCTCGCTGTTGTCCACCGAGTACTGGAGCACGAAACCTGGGGCAGGAGGGGGCCCCGCCCGGGTCAGAAGGGGGCTGGGGAAGTCGGCGGCCCAGCCGGGGCCCAGGAAGAGAGGAGGAAGGAGGGAGGCAGGTGCAAACTGGAGAAACCCCTGCACCTCTGTCACAGGCTGTTCTACAAATGGAGAGCTTCTGCATGTAATTCTGCAAAGTAAATGCATGTGTCTTACCCGCCCCCCCCCCCCAACTAGACTGTAAACTCCACGAGGGGGGGAATATTGTCTCCAAGGCTATCTGGAGCCAGCTCAAACCAGAGAGATGATGGTTAACATCTTCAGTGCAGGCATTACCGCCTGGGAAATCTACAAAGGCGACAAACTGGCTTTGGCTTATTGTTGACTGTCTCAAGTTAGAAATCAATGAGAGAATGATAATCATGCCGTGTAACTTAAAAGTATGTCCTTCCTGCAGAGGTGTTTTTTGGTGGTGGTGGTTTTTGTGGTTTTAAGAACTAGTTATTAAAACATTTGCTGCTACATCTCTGTGTCTTATCTCGATTTTGTGTCTTGCCTAGCACAGTAGGCTGTACATACTAAATATTTCATAAATGTTTACTGGATTGAATTAAATGTGGAGTTCTAACTGGGGTTCAGAAGCCCTGGGTGAGAGAAAAAGGAGGGATTGCTGAGTTGATACTAAGAGCTTCGACCTCAGAAAGTGTCTTGGGAGCTGAATATACAGAACTTCCTAGTTCAGAGGGACCTTAGAGGGACCAAATTTCAGTTGGCATGCGAATGAAAGTCTCTCCTCAGTATGCCCTAAAATGGCTATTCAGACTTTGAGATCCTCCAATCAAGGGGAATCTACTGGCTTCTGCAAGTACCCATTCTCTGGAGAATCTCTAGTTATTAGGAGGTTTTTCCTTATAATAAGCTTAAGTTTGCTTCTTTTCCACTTCTTCTTAGCTCTCTCTTAGTTCTGCCATCTGGGTCAAATGGATTGAGTTTAAGTCTTTTGCCATGGGAAGATCCTTCAAATACTTGGAGCCAGGTAGCATAAGTAGAATACAATGGAGGCATGAGGGACAATTTGCACAAGGCATGGTAATGGAAGATACAACATTTGCTGTGAGGAACAGGGAGGACAGACTGGCTCCATTAAAAGTCTATAGTATATATAAAAAGTATATATAATAAGGCAAGAAGGTGAGTTGGAGTCAGCTTGTGAAAGTAGCCAGTAACCCACTGATCCTTTCCCTTTTCTCCCACACCAGGGCTCCAAAGCTATATTCAATTCAACAAACATTTATTAATTCCATTGGAAGAGTCAGTATTTGATTTTAGAGGTAACAGGGAACCATCAAAGTCTATTGATCAGGGGAGTGATGGTTCAGAGCCATTTTGGGACTATACTTTGGTTGCTGTGTGTGGGATGGATTGTAAGGGAGAGACTTTGCTCCTGGGAAGAAGTGAAGATGGTGGTCATGTAAATGGAGAGAAGGGAATGGATGGGAGGGATGCTGGGGAAGTATAATTGACAAGATTTGAACTGGATATTTGAGGATAGGGAGAATGAAAAATTGAGAATGACTCCAAGGTTTCAAATATGGGTGACTTGAAGGATGGTAGGACCTTTCACAGAAATAAAGGATGTGTTCCCCAAGACCAGCTATGAAGAACTTCATGATACTGCTATTCTTTTGGGTCTGAGTCAAACACTTTGGAAAAGACCTTAAGACATGAGTGTAGACACCTCCCACCAGCCCTTGCATTACAGAGGCTTTCTTCCCCTACCTTATATCAAGAAGTTGGCTTATTTTGTATTTAATAATGGGAGAGGGGCTCCTTTTATACATTCTTTGTTTCTTAGGGACCCAGAATCAAGATGTTCAATGTGGCTTTGCTAGTCTGGTTGTAATAACCAAGTGTCCCATGGACCCTAGTGGCAGACACTCTTGAGGGTGGTGGTGATGGGTGTATAGGGTCTATCTTGTCCCTGTGTGCAAACTCTCTGCTTCTGGGTCCAGTCTATTCCTCCCCCAACCACTGGACCCCCTTCTTACCTCGAATGGAGCTGCCCCCATTGTCTCCTGGGATCCAGGCCAAAGTGATAGAGGAAGCTGAGGTCTTAGACACAGTCAATCGGGGCTGATCTGGAGGAACTGTAAGAGGAGATTCCAGAGCTTTCTCAGACTTCCTGCTATCACCTCAGCTTACCTCAAAGAGTTAAATCTAGAACTTCTGAGTGGTAAGAAATAACAAGATTTCTCTTAATGCACAGCTGAGTTGGGTTACCTTGGCTGGGGGTCAACTGCTTCTCTGGGAGTTTACATCCACCTCTCCCCCTGTACTTCCCAAATTTTGAACAATGTTAAACTCTCATTTTAAGGACAGAGCCAAAATGGAGAGGGTGGGAACATTTTGATGTCTCTGTCTTTCTATCTCTTTGCAGTCAGGTTTCCCTTTATGCTTCTATTCTTCCCATCTCCTTCCATTGTAATCATAGAAACATATATTTAGGCCTGGAGGATAGTTGGAGATCTTTTAACCTTCTTACTTTACAGATGAGGAAACTGAGACCCCAAAGTATTGTCTAAACGAAGGTGTCAGAATCAAATCCAACCAAGATCCTCTGCCTTCCTATTCAGCCCTTGCCTCCATTCCCTCCAAGACATCTCTCTCTCTCTTCCACCCTGGGACTCTTCTCTCCCCTCCGGGAACTATTTTTCCTTTTCCATGTGGTTTCCAACTCCACGCGGGCCATGCTCTCACCTTGTACCAGCAAGTTGATGATGATGGTATCAAAGCCCCAGGTGTTGGTGGCAGTGCAGGTGTAGTAACCAGAGTCCTCGGCCTTCACCGAGCGTAGCACCAGGGTCCCATTGGTTTGGATGAGCCGATGCCCATCAACAGTCACAGCAATAGCAGAGTCCTCACTGTGGGCAGGGAACGGGTTCAGAATTGTAGGCCAACTCATTCCTTAGTGACTTCTTCCCCCAAGGCTTGAGGGAAGTTTTGAGGGGGAGCAGAAAGGTGACAAATGGAGCTCTGACTAGGAGTTGGGGATCCTTGGTTCTCACTCAGCAACCATACTGTCTGGATTTCCCTTAAATCTCAATGGAGAAGGGTCTCCAAACAGAGAGTAACTCAGAGAGAAGATACGGCATTATATGAACCTAGACTCTTCCCTACGATTTCTTAGGAAGGGGTGAAGCAAGGATTAAGTCAAACCCAGGTTGAAGGATGCGATGGTCACTTACCTGTCCTTAGTCCATTTGATGGCTGGGACAGGTTCCCCTACTGAGGTACAGGGCAGCCGGACATCTTTCATCCAAGGTGTGGTCACAGTGCCTCCAAATGAGATGATCTTGGCAGGGGCTATGAGTAAAAAAGGGTGGGTTCCAACTTACCTCCACCCATTAATACTTTCTTTTTTAAAATTCAATTTTATTTTATTTCCTGTCCTGATTTTTTCCCCTCCATCTCCTCCTTCTCCACCCACTGAAAAGGCAAGGAAAACAAAACCCATTATAAATATATATTGTAACAAATCCCTTATCAGCCATGTTAAAAAAGAAATATGAAGAAAGAAAGAGAAGAAAGTGTGTTTCAGTCTGTACTCTGAGTCCATCAGCTCTCTGTCTGGATAAGGGATAACTTGTTCCATCATGTGTCCTTTGGAAATGCATCAGTTACTAAAGTCTTTCAAAATTGTTATCTTTTGCTCCAAGTCATTATTAATCAGAGAAATGCAAATTAAGACAACTCTAAGATACCACTACACACCTGTCAGATTGGCTAAGATGACAGGAAAAAATAATGATGATTGTTGGAGGGGATGTGGGAAAACTGGGACATTGATTCATTGTTGGTGGAGTTGTGAACGAATCCAACCATTTTGGAGAGTAGTTTGGATCTATGCTCAAAAAGTTATCAAACTGTGCATACCCTTTGATCCAGCAGTGTTACTACTGGGATTATATCCCAAAGAGATTATAAAGAAGGGAAAGGGACCTGTATGTGCACGAATGTTTGTGGCAGCCCTTTTTGTAGTGGCTAGAAACTGGAAACTGAATGGATGTCCATCAGTTGGAGAATGGCTGAATAAATTGTGGTATATGAAAATTATGGAATATTACTGTTCTGTAAGAAATGACCAACAGGATAATTTCAGAAAGGCCTGGAGAGACTTACACGAACTGATGCTGAGTGAAATGAGCAGGACCAGGAGATCATTATATACCTCTACAACAATACTAGATGATGACCAGTTCTGATGGATCAGGCCATCCTCAGCAACGAGATCAACCAAATCATTTCTAATGGAGCAGTAATGAACTGAACTAGCTATACCCAGAAAAAGAACTCTGGGAGATGACTAAAACCATTACATTGAATTCCCAATCCCTATAGTTATGCACACCTGCATTTTGATTTCCTTCACAAGCTAATTGTACAATAATTCAGAGTCTGATTCTTTTTGTACAGCAAAATATATGTTTTGGTCAGTATACTTATTGATGTATCTAAGTTATATTTTAATATATTTAACATCTACTGAGTCATCCTGACATTTAGGGAGAAGTGAGAAGTAAGAAGGTGAAAAATTGGAACAAGAGGTTTGGCATTTGTTAATGCTGTAAAGTTACCTATGTATATATCCTGTAAATAAAAGGCTATTAAATAAAAAAAAAATAGAAAAAAAAAAAAAAAGAATATGCTTTGGTCATACTAAAAAAAAACAAAACAAAAAAAAACACAAAATTGTTATCTTTACAATATTGCTGTTATTATTCAAACGTTCTCTTTGTTCTCCTCACTTCACTTTTCATCAGTTCATAAAGTCTTCCTGGGTTTTTCTAAAAAAAGATCCCATCCGCTTCATCATTACTTATTGCACAATAGTATCTCATTGCATGTATATCCCATAACTTTTCAGACATTCCCCAGTTGATGGACATCAATCACCCCTAGTTTCCAATTCTTTGCAACCACAAAAAGAGGATTAGGCTTTCTAGGGATATCTTTGCTTGATCTCCACCACTTGCCCTGTGACCTGAAGGATCTTGTTTGTATGTGGAATGTGGAATGATGCTTCAAGACATAGTTATTTCAGTTCCTTGGCCAATAAACCAGGACAACCTAGTATAAAGATAATCAGATATGTCACATGCTTGGGTCCTAGTCCCAGTTATGCTTTGATATAATGTAATCTCTTAGACTTAGTTTCTTCATTTGTTTACAACTTGACATCTCTATCTCACAGAATTGCTAGTAAGAATCAAAGGACATTTTAATAAAGATTCCTCAAAAAGTATAAAGCATTAACTGAATAAACGTTAATACTTCAGTTATCATTTTTTTTCCTTAATGGCTTTGGGTATTCCCTTTTGCAGCACAGATTTAAGGTCCCCCCATGTCTTAGTATAGACTGTCTTCATGATTCCATTGTCCTCTCTACCTTATCACTTTAAAATCTCTTCCTAACCCTTTACAATCTGGTTTCAAAATGAATCAAGATCTGATGGCTGTTTCTCAGTCCTCCTTGTCCTAGATCTCTCTATTGCTTTTATTGCTGTCAGTCACTGCAAAATCCTTTTTAAAATTTTTTTCTCTTTTGGATTCGATGTTGAAAGGGAATCTGGGAATATCGAAAGGAGAAACTATCTGTCTATGTATATGTATACTTAGAAAGCTAGATCCCATAAAAAATGTAAAAAGGTTATAATGTAGGAATAACAATAATAATGATAACAGCTACCATTCATATAGCACTTTAAGTATTACAAAATGCTTTACAAATGTTGTCTCACTAACTATACCCAGAAAAAGAACTCTGGGAGATGACTAAAAACCATTACATTGAATTCCCAGTCCCTATATTTATGCACACCTGCATCTTTGATTTCCTTCACAAGCTAATTGTACAATAATTCAGAGTCTGATTCTTTTTGTACAGCAAAATAATGTTTTGGTCATGTATACTTATTGTGTATCTAAGTTATATTTTAATATATTTAACATCTACTGGTTATCCTGCCATCTAGGGGAGGGGGTGGGGGGGGGGTAAGAGGTGAAAAATTGGAACAAGAGGTTTGGCAATTGTTAATGCTGTAAAGTTACCCATGTATATATCCTGTAAATTAAAGGCTATTAAATAAAATAAAATAAAAAAAAAAAAAAAAACAAATGTTGTCTCATTTGATTCTCCTAACGACCCTGGGAAGTAAGTGCTATTATCTCATTTTTAAAGATGGGGAAACTGAGTCAGGAAGAGGCAAAGTGATTTTCCCTAGATAGTGTCTGAGGCTAGATTTCAATTTAGGTTTTCCTAATGCTAGATCCATTGCTCTCCTCACTGTGCCACCTAAATTATTCACAGTGGACAAAATTAAAGAAAGGAGATTCAAGACTCAGATGTCTATACAAAAATACACAATGTATGAATAACAAGAAAATTGAATTTATAGATTCCTGTGTACAGAGACAAATTTGACCTTACAGGTATAACTGAGATTTAGTGAGACTAGGCTTGTATTTAAAACATTATTCTGAAAGGGTATCCTCCACCTCATTCAAATGAGGAGAAGAGATAAAAAATGTGGTGGAGTTCAATGGAAGTGTTATAAGATGCACTCATGTGAGGAAATCCAAGCACCAGAAAAGGAATGCACAGTGGAGAACATTTGGGTGAATATCAAAGGAGAGATAAGCAAAATCAATGTTATCATCAGAATATACCACAGAATCTTCACAAGGGGGAATGGATGAGGAATTCAGGAAACAAATCACAGGTGTATATATAGTAATGATGGGACACTTCAATTGTTAAGGAGCCTATTAATGAAACACTCTCTCTCTCTCCCCCCCCCCCCCCCCCCCCCCCCCCCCCCCCCCCCCCCCCCCCCCCCCCCCCCCCCGCCCCCGTGTCTCTGTGTGTCTCTCCCTTTCTGTCTCTCTGTTTCTCTCTTTGTCTCTGTCTGTCTGTCTCTCTCTTAGATTTAGTTTTCTCATTTGTTGAGTGGAATTACATCTTGACATTTCTATCTCACAGAATTGCCCTCCTCTCTCTCTGTCTCTCTCCACCAAATGATAATTTCATCTGCAAAAGAGGGAAGAAGAAACATCAGGAAGTGTTATTTTGGTCCTTTTTCTCACCAATGAGTAGAAACTAGCTATTGAAGAAGAAATGATGAGACCCTTGGGAAGAAGTTACCATGCCATTTTAGTATTTCTTATATAGAAATTGAGGAAAACAAAGCATGGTTTGAAAGGCTCCCTAGCTTTTGTAGAATTCAAAAAGTTCAGTGAAAAGGAAGGTAAAATCCCCTGGTTTCACATTCTATAGAGTGATTCAGTCCAGGAGAAATGAGAAACTCTCAATAATGAAGTTAAAAAGATACAAGGTTTTGAAAAGGTTTGTAAGGAAGATGGGAAGAAAACCAGTGCCAGGAGTGCTAGTATTTATAATAAGCTGAAACTAGTTGAGAAAGCTAAGGAGAACAAAAAGGTTTTTAAAAAGTTATAATTGGGGGGAAAAAGGAATAAAAGCAGGTGGTACCATGGCTAATTGGGGATGGTGATAATGGATGATAGAGAGAAAGAAACACTTTGCTTCTCTTTTTCTGCAAAGCTCCAAAGTTCTACTCTGATTTTTTCTCATTATGTCAGGGAAATGATCTTGGGTTTGCAAGTGGTATGCCACTAGAACTCAAGCTCTGGCAGATTCTATCATGAGGGAAGTGTTTCAGGTATAGTTCTGCTAACAAGATTGTGTCTGTTGTCCAAGGCTAATCTACCTAAGAACTGAGAGACTCACCACCAGTGAGAGAACTAGGTAATTAATTTTTTGGCCATGATAACTCATTAAAAAAAGACACAAATGACCTTTAGTTCTTTATTCCTTTGAGTGATGGTAATAGAAATAGGTAAATAAGGGGTGGAGGATACCCATGTAATTTTTCAACTGTGGCCAGATAATATACTCTCTTAGCATCTACATTTTGGTAAGAGATAGACACCATGACCAAATAAAAGTCATGGACCTTTTATCAGTCTGATTTTGTTACCTACATTCAAAATGGAAGAAAATGCTCATGTGCCCTCAAGGGGGTCCTTGGATCTGAGGTGAAGAACCCCTGATCTAGAGGAAGGCCTCACATAGAATGCTCCACTTGTGGAGCATTGGTGGAAAGAGATTGAGAACTGTCAGCACAAGACAAGAAACATGGATGGATTGTCATCTGTACCATCGGAGAGAATGTTTTCATCATTGAAAGACCATTTAAGATACCATCTCCTCAATGAAGTCTTCCCTGGCCTGCTTATTTGGTAATCATTTTTTCTTTCTCAGACTTCACTTATTTTTCATATTATTTTTGTACTTTTCTAATATCATTACAATTATATTATTTTTGGAATATCATTATTTATGTGTCATCAAATTGTCTTAGAGTGCACCCAAGCACTAGGTGCACTAGACACATTAGGTGCTTAATAAATCTTATTGAAATGAATTGAATTCCCTTCCCTTAGAAAGGAGAGATTCTCTAAAAAAGGAGAGGAGGGAGGGGAAATTATCAGGAACTAAATAACAGTATTTGGGTGTGTGTGTGGGGAACAGTGTCCAGAACAGCAGCTTGAATATAGTAAATGCTTGATAAATAATTATTGAATTGTTTGACAAAAGGGTGTAAGGTCAGGTCAAAGTTGGCCTGGGGAAGTTATTCTTGACATTGTCCTAGGTCCTAGGTTCTTGCCTGGAATGTTCTTCCTCCACAGTTTATCCTCCTCATTTTCCCTGGCTTCCCTCAAGACTCAGCTCAGATCCCACCTTCTCCAGTCCCTTTAGCTGCTAGGGCCTTTGTTTCCCTTATTTCCTTCCATCCACTCTCTGTATATTGTGTATGCATCTAGTTATTTATATATTATCCCCTTCACAACGAAAACTCCTTGAGGACAGGGACTGTTTTCACCTATTTTGTATCCCCAGCATTGACATAGTCATGGGGCCTAATAGCAAACATGGAACCATTTAACAACTGCTTAGTGATTGATTTGATGGCGGACCCAAAGCTTGTTTGTGCTGTGTTCTACTTTCCCCCTGGAGGATGGAGGGGGGATCTGGAGGGGGGCTCAGGGAGGCGGAGGAAAGCCGAGGAAGATGCCCCGTAACAGGCATCAGAGACGTGGCTACGTGGTTGCGGCCACATACCAAGGGAGAGGGTGAGGACTGTGGGGTTTGACTTTTTGGTAATGTCTGATTCTTTGTGACCCCTTTGGGGGTTTTTCTTGGCAAATCTCCCAAAGTGGCTCGCAGTTATCTTCTGAGGCAAACAAGACTAAGTGACTTGCCGGGGGTCCCGCGGCTAAACTATAATCTGAGCCCTGTTTCTTGGGAAGCCAGGGCCGGCACTGTCCCCGGGGCCGCCAGCTGCCCTGGAGGGTAAAGATGAGGATTCTTAAGAGGAGGTTTCTTTGGTTTCTCAGCTACCACTTAATGCTGCGAGTGAATGGACAAATAAAAAAAAAAAGCATTTAAGTGCTGTGCGCTAAGCGCCGTGCTAAGTGCGGGGATGTAAAACAGGAAAACAAGGTTTCCCGCTCTCAGGGACCCCATACCCCAATAGGGGAAAACGACGGGCACGGGAGGCGGTCAGGCGGGGGTCTGGAAGCAGCAGCGCGGCGGTCCTGGGCTCTGCTGCTCTGAGAACTCCCCTAAAAGCCTCGGACCTAAAAGCTGGTGCTTCCCGACGCGGCACCTTACTGCCGACGGTTTGGGGAAAGCGGAGTAACACGGCCCGTTCCGAACCGGGGGGCGGGGGTTCCGGGGGGCGGGGCCGGGCCCTTGGGGCCCGGGGGTGCTAGAGCCGAGGGGGAGGGGCTGCAGGCTCGGGGGCTGCCCGCGGGAGGCGGCGGCTGTGCGGGGCTCCCGGAGTCAGGGGGCAGCAGAGGCTCGCTCTTGGCGGGTGCTGCGCGCCCCCGGGGGCTGGGGTGGGGGCTCCGCCTGACCCCGGGCTTCTCGAACTTCCCGCGGCCGCCGCTCCCCGCCCCCTCTGCTTTCCCACGCCGCCTCACCCTTTCCAGCCGGCTCGATGGTGACCTTCTCGCTGATGTTCCCCCGGCCGGCGGAGGTGACGGCCGCTACCCACAGCATGTACTGCTGCCCTCGATTCAGATGCGCGATGCGGTAGAAGAGCTGCTCCGGGCTCGTCTCGTACTCGCTGGGGGCCTGGGGGGCGGAGAGAGAGGGGTTAGCGGCCGCCCCCGCGGCCCCCGCCCGCCATCTCCCCCGGGGCTCGGGGGCATCGGCCCCTCCCCGGCGGGACCAGACCCCGGGCCCCGAGCCCCCGCTCAGCGTCCCGGCCGCACAGCTGGCTTTCTGCGCGGGGAGGGGCGGGCCCCAGCACCTCCAGGGTTGGAAGGGACCTCTTCCTTGAGCCCGGCTTTCCGCCCCGCAGCTGATTCCGGAGGGGCCCCTCTGCGGGGGTCGGAGGCGGGGCCCGAGGTCCCGCCAGCTCCAGGCCCCGTGAGGCAGGGCCCGGCGCCCCGACTTCCCTGAGGGACCCAGAACTGGGGCCAGCAGCGGCCGCCTGCTTTGGAGCTCGGCCCCCCCTTTAACTGCCGCCCTTTCCCTTCTGCAGCGGCGGCCCTGGGAGGGGAGGAACAAGGACGGGAGGGAGCGGCCTCGGCCAGGAGCCCCCTGTTAGTTACTATTAGCGGCACTGTACATCTCCACGGACGTTCTGCATATGCTACGTGTGGCCGTGCACACAGACACACGCATATTTTTTAACCGAATGACAGTTTGGACAAGTTGCCAACAAAACAATATCGGATCCCAGTGGCTTTACCAGTTGCTTTGATGAAAAGATTATGTTGCCTTGGAAACCAGTGGCTCAGATATTGAAATGAATTTGAGAAGGAGCTTTTGATAAGCGCCCGTTTGCAGACCTCCTGTCAACCTCTTCCCTGGCACGGGCGATTCGGGGCTGGCTCTCATTCTATTTTTTGGTCAGCCGCGGGGAAGGGAGAGGAGCATGGCGCCAGGGACCCTTTGAAATTGGCGCAGAGGGCTGGGGAGGGGGCCCCGCCCGGGGAACAGATGGGGGTGGTGGGGCCAGAGGGAGAGAATAATTAGTTCTTTCTGCAGCCGCAGCCTCTGGCGCGGGCACCCGGTACACGCACACTCACACAGCCTGGGCACACGCGCAGACACGGCCAGACACGCGCACACCGAGAGACACCACGGGGGCTGAGGGTGTGGGGGTACTCTCCATGCTCCGGGTGTAAAGGTAATTTCCTGCTCCGCTGCCTAGGCACATATAAGGGCCGGAGCCTCCAGCCTTAAAGGGCCTTGTGGGTCTTGGAAGGGGGAGGAGGAAACACGTTTCTTTTGATCTGAAGTCTTCTGGTGGGGAAGTGGGACAACACCAGCCCCAGCCTTGGGACGAGCTCCCCTGGGGCCTCTCTAATGGGGAGTATGGCTTCCAGCCCAGAAGGGCCTTGCGGTGGCAGGAAGGCAGGCCTGGGGAAGTCATGGGGGGGCTGTTGTCAAATGTGTGCACTTGTGTCTTCTTGAATGTTTGCCTATTTGTGGGGATAGATTTGTGGGCATGTGTATGTTTGTGATTGTACAAACCTGGATATTCATTTATATCTAGATCCTTTGTCTGCCCAGGTTAGAGAAAAAATGGATTTCCCTCTATTTCTGAGTATTTAGATCCTGTGTGTGCCCAGGTTAGAGAAGATGCAGGGGGACTGGAAAAGGTGATGGCAGCAGCTCACCTGCACCCTGGTTGTTTGGCCTTTGACCAGGGTTTCCTTTCTTATGCCTAAAGTTGCCTCTGAGATGCCCTCTGGCCCTACCTTGGGTTCCTCTGTTCCCAATGAACACAGCATGCTAAGTAGATGCACCCCACTTCCTGTGTACATTCATACCATACATTCTGCACACACGTACCTAAGACACTCATGGATACTTCGGCTCACTTCCACATCACACAGACTCTGTTGTAGACTCACATTAACTTAGCAAAGACACAGAGGTCTTTGGCTCCTCCCTGAATGCTCTGAGGTTGGTATTTCCTGACTTGATTGCCTCAAGAAACTTCCATCTCAAGTGGGAAATATTCCGGCTCTAGTCCTAGAATTTTCCACATTGCTGTGGTGATTGTTCTATTAATAAAAAGGATGTCTTGTAACTATTCTCTTTGTAATTCAGAAAAAGCAAAAATAGTGCAAAAGGCATAGGGAGGTGGTCTGGGGCCTGGAGGCATTTCCCCATCACTCCTAGGGGAGCAAAGGAAGAACACAGAATGTGCTGCCTCCGGCGACTCATGTAGCCCCCCACATGGAATCATTCCTGGTTCTGTCCAGAACGGTCTCTTTCCCCAGCAGCCTTCATTCTCTACTCCTCTGTGTCTGGAAATCAGAGCCTAGGAAGAGGCTATGGGGGTATGAACCAGGTTCATACCTTAGCTTGCCATCATTTCCTTCTCAGAAAGGGCTACTATGGACTCAGCACTGAAGAAACCAAACTTTCCCCAATATTCTCTCCCTTGTCCTGTCCCAGATCCCTCCCCTCCTCACCCAGTCCAGGCTAAGTTGGTCTATTTTGTCCAAGAATCTTTAGGGATAGGAAATGTCACGGTGTCTGAGTTCGTGCTCATCTGTCCGTCCTGGGTCTTGCTAAGAATTCTCAGGGCCTGTAATCCTGGAAGTCTGGGCAGGGGCAGTTCTCAGAGGCACAGCTGTTAGTTAGTGTTAGTTGGTGACAACCTAAAAAACAAGTCTGCCCTTTGCCCCTTTTCTCTCCCTCCCTCCTACCCTTCCTCCATCCCTCCCCCTCTCTATGTCTGTCTGTCTCTGCTTCTCTGTATCTGTTTCTCATTGTCTCTGTCTCTGCTTCTCTGTCTCTCGTTGTCTCTGCCTGTCTGTCTCTCTGCTCAGAGTCGGCCTGCTGTCCCATCCTGCTAGGAGCACCAGACTTCTCACTGTCCCCGGAGGGCCGTGTCCAGCTGGGCCATTCTCTGCGGCTCACTCACCGGCTGTCCAGATCCAGGACTGGAGCAGAAGATGGTGTACTTCCGGATCACCCCATTGGGCTTCGTGGGAGGCAGCCAAGACACGACCACGCTGCTGGCTGAGGAGGGGACGGCTTTGATTCCAGCAGGGGGACCTGGAACTGAGTGGGAAAGAAGGTCAGGTTAGCCCAGGGAAGGATGGAGGGTCACTCTGGGGAAATAAGGACAGGGCTGACATTTACCTAACATTTCAGAGTTGGAGACTGGGGACAGAGTAAGGTCAGAAAGAGACTCTGGGATATAATGAGACTCTCTGCTCTCCTTGCCTCTGGTTTCATCTGCCATTCTGACCCACTTGGCTTTCTTGTGGTTCTTCCCCTTTAATAATAATAGCTATCATTTATATAATAACTCAAGTCATACTTTATGTATGTTACTTCATATGATCATCTTAACAACCTTGGGAGAGAGTTACCATTGTTATGCCAATTATACAGATGGGGAAACTGAGGCAGAGTTAATAAGTAGGCAAGGCAGAATTTTAAGTCAGGACCTCAGGTGGAGCACACTATCCCCTACACCAGGGGTCCTCAAACTTTTTAAATAGGGGGCCAGTTCACTGTCCCTCAGACTACTGGAGGGCCTGACTATAGTAAAAACAAAATCTTTGTTTTGTGGGCCTTTAAATAAACTTCATAGCCCTGGGTGAGGGGGATAATCGTCCTCAGCTGCTGCATCTGGCCCGTGGGCTGTAGTTTGAGGACCCCTGCTCTACACCATGTAGCTGTTTCTTCTTACTATGCAGTCTTTGCCCACTTGCCAGCAACATCCCTCTTCCTGTCAAATCATAGTTCGTGGTCACTCTCTCCAGAAGATCCTCCTCAGATTAATCTATCCCACTCTCCAACCCACCAACACAATTTCTGAGCTCCCCCTTCCATCCTATCTTTATCCTCTGGAGTTTTATATTTTGCTGTTGATTTATTTGTTTTTTTGCATGTTGCATGCATGATTGCATGTTGAATTATTTGTTCTCCTTTATAGAAATGGAAGCTATCTGAGTTCTTAGGACTTTTCCGTCTGCAGGGAAGATGGGTTGCCTGCCTGCCTGTGGTGCTTCCCCAGGGTACTTCCCACCTTTTCCCTCAGTCAGCTTTTAGAAGGAAAACTATTTTGGGTTTTTTTGTCAGCGGCAATCATTGCTCTCTTACACTGAGTGCAATCCCCCTGGAGCCTCTGCTCCCCTTCTGGGCTGGTCACTTGGGAACATGGCTTAGCAGGATTGTGTCTTCCGGAAAAGTCTGGTGGAACCCATTGCGTTTGGGCTTAGAGGATCAGAGGGCTGGCTTCAGCCACTTACTTCCTGGGAGACTTCGGACAAGTATTTTACCTATTTATGCCTCCAGGATTTTGGAAGAGGTAATAGTTACAGCCCCTTAAAATCTGCGACCTGATTTGCTTGCATTATTTCATTTGGTCCTTGTGCCAAACCCGGGAAGTAGATGCTATCACCATCCCCATTCTACAGAAAGAAAACTGAGTTTCAGAGAGATCAAGTGATTACAGCTTGTGAGTGTTGGACATCTTTCTGACTCCAAAGCCGATATTTCATCCACGATGATGTGTGGTCTCTCTGAAGCTGTCTAATGGTCCTTTGATCTTATGGATCAGGAGATTCTAGTTTAGTGATCCCAATGAGTCAGTGCATTCTTTCTTGATCTTTCTTCCTGTTTTTTCTCTCCTTTCCTCCCTTTCCAGCCTTCTTCCCTGCAGGTGGGTTACCCTGTACATAGGGTCAGGGGACTGCCAGGGACCCCTCAAGGCAGGGGTCTTAGTTCTTTGAGCTTCTCTCAGGGAAGGGGGATGTTTCTTATCAAATGACAATAGTGTAAAGGTGAAATTCCCCCCTCTATGTGGACATTATGTTTGGGGCTGTGGTTCCAGGAAGGAGTTTTAGCTTAGGGATGGTGTCAGGTCTGGCTAAGAAAGCCTGCCCTCCTCACTCTGTTCTCAGCACCCCAATTTCTGCCAGCCCTTAGACATCAGGGAAAGGAGTTGCCTTTAGCTTCTCTCCCCGGGTGGGGGTTGGAACTGGGTCCGAACATCTGTGACCTTAATCCCCTAATGTGCTTGACCAGCTTATCCTGACAATACCTTGATGGACCTTTCAGCATCTGCTGCCCAGCAGCTTGGGTACTTTTGGAAATATCCCGACCCTATGAAACCCAAACAGGTGGGCTTCTAATGGCAGCAAGGGTGGGGCTTATTAATATTGCACCTCCCTAGAGAATGGGGAAGATATCAGCAGAGGGATGTGTAGAAAGGACAACAACTTTAATTTGAAGGTTACTCTTACAGGTCTCAGGGACAGTGCTTTCTCCACCCCACCCCACCCCCCGCCCCAGGTTTTGGATTAAGATATAATCAGGTGACAGTGATCACTGTCATTACTGGAGAGCATTACTGGAGAGGGAAAAAGTCTCAAAAGGGAGGTCTGTGGAAAGAGAGCAGGCCAGACCCTTCCCCTCTGCCTGAGTGATGGTGATAACAGCTGATTTTGAACTGACTGAATATATATATAGGGGTCTCAGTTCAGGGGGCTCGACCCTGTGCCTCTAAGAACCTGCATGTAATTGGGTGTGTATGTTGGGGGGGGGTGCAACATCCTTCCCACTCACAGCTGCATTCAGGTGGCCCCTCTCTTGTGATGTTTTCCCGGCTCACAATCATTCTTCCTGACATCTCTCAGGGAACTTTATCCCGCGATGTGTTTGTCACCACAGTTTGCATTCAAGTTATTTGTGCCTTTACAAATGTTAGCATTAGACTGTAAGCTCCTCGAGGGCAGGGAGCATGTCTCATTCACTTTTGTAGAATGGCAGTCTGGCCTTGGAAGCCTGTGTGACAGTGACCCGGTGCTCTGGGCAGCTCTTAGAGATGCCGGGTTCCATGGAAGGTGTCAATCTGTATACAAGTTTTTTTTTTGTCCCCTTGTTAGCATAGAGGAGTTTCTCATAGTGATGAAATCAGAGGTTTAGTCTCTATACCCCGGGTAACCTAGAGGCACAATGGATCCAGCAATGGACAGAGAGTCGGGAAGAACCTGGGGAGGGCAGAGAAGGAGAGGGCGTGTGTGGTAGATGTGCTTGCAGTGTTTGTGTTTATATGCTTGTGTGTTGGGCAAAACGCTCTTATTATCCTCCCTGGTCTGGATGTAGAGCACACTACTGCGGACATTGTCCCCGGCCTGGGGAGACGTGTGTGTACATTTATGTGTGTATTACATATTTATATAGTTCGTAAATACATGTGCCTGTATGCGTGTACATTTATGTGTGTA
Source organism: Sarcophilus harrisii (assembly GCF_902635505.1). Classification (NCBI taxonomy): domain Eukaryota; kingdom Metazoa; phylum Chordata; class Mammalia; order Dasyuromorphia; family Dasyuridae; genus Sarcophilus; species Sarcophilus harrisii. The sequence continues at coordinate 495,250,152 of NC_045428.1, forward strand.
ATATATATATATATATATATATATATAGTTTATAAATACATGTGCGTGCATGTGTATACGTGTGTGCACACATTTATAAGCAGTGTGCACCTGCCCATTGTGCTTTATGTGCGCGTGCATGTGGGCAGACACTTACTGTCCTCCTTGGTCTGGATGTAGAGCACGCTGCTGCGGACGCCGTCCCCGGCCTGGGTGTAGGCCAGGACTTGGACGCTGTAGTTGGTGAACTTCTCCATGCCCCGGAGCTCGACCCGCTCCCTCGTGGTGGTGATGTTCTGCATCTCCCCCCACTCTGCCAAAAGAGGGACACCAGTGAGTGGAATTTTGGGGCCCAGTTCCCTTCCTCCTGCCTCCGGGAGTGCAGCCCATGGCTAAGGGCACACTGGCCACATGCTCTGCAGGTCCTTATTTCAAGCTGGCCCCACTTTGAGAGAGGAGCAGCGAGACACCGTGACCATAGGCTGAGATCCTTGGGGTCTTTGTTCTCAAAGCTGGCCAGAAAAGGGCTTCTCTGGGACAGCATTACCTTGGGACCTGGACCAAAACTGGTTAAACAACTCAAATAAGGGCCCCATAGCTGAATAGGAGGGTCACAAAACTACAATTTATTATCAGCAAATGCTTGATCTGTACACCTATTATGTGCACCTACAGACCCAAGTTGCATAAAAATTCCTTGAGTGAAAAAGTGGAAAAGTTTTAAGAAGACTCCCACTGATTCTCTCTCACCCTTCGAATCACTGGGGCTTCTTCCCCTTCCCATAATATAGAACATTGATTTGGGAAACACCTTTCAGGCCCCTTATTTATTTGCAGAAGAAGCTTTAGGGCAGCTGCTTGGACAATGAGTTGGGTCCCAGGCAGGGAAAATCAAAACCTTGCAGCTTGGCTGTGTGTACACTGTAAAAAGGTGTAAAAAGAGTCAGTTCTCAGTTATTTGCATGGATCATCCATTTTGTGAGCGATTCATAACAAATATTTATTCCCATGCTGGTTGTCCCCTAGCAACCTCCCATGCTTCCGGACCAGGTCCATGCATTTCGAACCAGTGAGTATTAGGGAATGAAAACTTATTTTAGAATGAGGACAAGATAATTCCACAACTAAATCTGGAAAGTCCTCATCCCTTCTGTCCTGGATTATTGCTATGGTTTCCTAATTGGTCTCTTTGCTTCCAGTTCTTCCTCTCAAATCCATTTTCTATATATTTGCCAATAAAGCACAGAACTGACCATATCACTCCCCTGCCCAAGAAGCTTCAATGGCTTCCTAGTGTTTTCAGAATGAAATACAGATTCCTTAGTTTGTCATTTAAATCCTTCACCATCTAACTTGCACCTCTTTGCCAAGACCTATTTTTCAATATTCTTCCTTTCAAACATACTACCTTCCAGTTGAACAGGTAGATTTACTGTTTCCCAGAATTGAAATTCTCTCTTTCATTTTTGTGTTTTTATGCAGGCTGCTTCCCATTCCCAGAATACTCTCTTTTTACCTCAGCCTGAAGATTTTTTTTGCCTCTTTCAAGGAGACAACCCAGGTGCTTTCTCTATCCCACAAATTACTGCTGCCTTTTTGTCTTCCCATGATCTTGTATTTAGCTGTTTAAATGCTGTACCCTGCAATGTAAGGTTTTAGAAGGCAGGGATTAATGTTTTGTCTTCTTATCTCCACTGCCTAGCACAGTGTCTTTTGCACTTAAATGTTTGTTGAAAAAAAATTTCATTGACTGATTGATTTGATCAATCAATCAACCAATCAACAAATAGTTATATTTAAGATGTGCCAGGCTCTTTGTTAAAACTGGTGATATAAAAAAAAAAATTCCTTTCTCAGGAAGCTAATATTCTTTTGTTTAAAATTAATTTTATTTTTTCAAGTACAAGTATGTATTTTCTCTCTTCCACCTCTCTCTCAATAAATCATAAACAACAGAAAAATAGACTCTCATAACAAACATGTATAGTTAAGCAAAACAAATTTACAAAATTGATTGTGCCCCAGAAGACATTTCTACATCTTCAGTCCACCCCTTCTCTGTCATGAGCTGAATAGAACTAATGTTTTGATGGCGGAACCAACATATCTCTAAGTTGGTAATATAAGATAAATCCAAAGTCAATGGAAGGTAGTTCTAGATTCTAACAGCTGGGAGGTGGTGGTGGACCAAGAAAGGCCTCTTTCAGGAGATGATGCTTGGGTTGATTCTTAAAGGAAGTCAGGGATTCTACTAAGAGGGAGAGCTTTCCAGGCATGAGAGATAAATCTGTGCAAAAGAATGAAGATAGGAGATGGACTATCTATCAAAAGGAAATAGAAAATTTTGGAAGGATTATATGACACTGGATTTTCTTGGCCGTTATTCTCTACTGTTACTGTATATAAAACTAATACTCATTTCTATACTCATTTCTACCTGGCCTGACTTCGAGATTAGTATAAGTAGCACTTGAATGAAACATTTTCCAGCTCTTATAATAATCTTGTCTTACCTGGAATAAATGGAGCAGAGCAGGAGTTATTTATGTATGATCCCCTTCTTTCCAAGTGGAGGAGAAATACAAGTCTGCTCACAAAAGACAATATCCATTCTCTTTTTCTCATCTTCCTAAAAAGTGAAATCCCTATGTACTCACCCCCATCCATGTACAGAGACCAAAAGATGACCCGGTAGCCTTTGAGAACGCCATTAAGGGTGCTTCGTGGTGGCTCTGACCAGGAAATGACAGCTACATCTGAAGTAATGGACAGGGCTCGGACATTCTCAGGAGGCTGGCTGGGCACTGTGCCGGAGGAATAGGATGGAAATTAGACTGAGGGATGGGGGAGTGATAGAACAAAACAAATAAGCCAGTCACCTCCATGAAGCTGAATCAGTGCATCTTTTATTTTTGTTTTAAATTAAAATTCTAAAATTATATTTATTTTGTATTTTATTTTGCCCCAGTTACCTGTAAAAGCCAATTTTTGACATTTGTTTTTTAAAACTCTGAGTTCCAAATTCTTTCCATTCTTCTCTCTGCATTCCCCCCAGCATTGAGAAGGCAAGCAATTCAATATGTTATAAATGTGTAGTCATGCAAAACATTTCCATAATAGTTATGTTGTAAAAGAAAACACAGACCAAATAAACCCCTCAAGAAAACTAAAAAAAAGTATGCTTCAATATTTATTCAGAACCATCACTTCTTTCTCTGAATAAGGACAGGTATGGATAACAACATCAGAGCTGTCTTGACTATTCTATTGCTGAGAATAGCTAAATCATTCACAACTGATAATTTATAATATCTTACAATATTGCTGTTATGTTGTACATAGAACATTTCACTTTGTTGTCTTTTCAAGTTTTTTTTTTTAAGAGCTTCCTGCTCATAGTTTCTTATAGAACAATAGTATTCCCTCATAATCACGTACTATAATTTGTTCAGCCATTCCCCAGTTGATGGATATTTCCTCAATTTCTAATTTTTGCAATCAGAAAAGAGTTTCAATAAATATTTTTCCAATATAGGTGCACTTCCTTCTTGTTTTCTTGGTTTGTTTTTCTTTTTTGGGATGTAGACCTGGTAGTGCTATTGTTAGGTATGCATCCTTTTTATGACCCTTTGGGCATAATTCCAAATTGCTCTCAGAATGGTTGAATCAGCCAGCAATGTCTCATTTTTTCTCCACATCTCCTCCATCATTTGTCATTTTCTTGTACCTTTAGGTTAGACCTTAGGGATCTATGCTTATCTGATGTGCAGATGTTACAAAACCAATAAGGACAAGGAGCTAATCCATTGGCTTACAGGTTAATGAACCAAGAATATCTCCACAGTTTAGACCAGAGATCAACAAACTATGAAACAAAAAACAGGGACCAGGCTTAATTTGGCCCTTGAGCCAAATGGTTTGTCAACCTTCATGTTAGATTCACCCCAAAGGATAGAGACAAATGTAAAGTCTTATTATTTGAGTTAAAAAAAAAAACTCCACAAATGTAAGCTAGGAGAAAGCATGGTTAAATAGGATTTCATCTCAAAAAAGATTTTCTGGGGGATTTTAGTAAGCTCAATAGGATTCAAAAGGGTCCTGAGGCAGCCAAGAAAGCCACTGCATAATGAGAAATGTCTAGAATGAGAAGAATAATAGGTTTCTCATACTCTGCCTTGGTCAGACCACAGCTTAAGCTTTATGTTCAGTTCTGGGTATCATACTTCAGGAAGGATGCTGGTAAGCTGGAAGATATTAAAAAGAGGACAGCTGGGATGACTTTGACATGAAGCTACAAGAGGTTTTGTTTAAGGGACTGGAGATGTTTAATCTGGGGAAGCGAAGAGTTAGGAAGTAAAAATACTTTTTTTAAACACTTGAAGGGCTGTCTCTTGGAATAGACATCTGTTTGTCCCAAAAGGACAGAAATAGGGTCAACAGATGGAATTTTGGCTTGCCATACGTTAAATATTCCCAAATATTAGAGCTATTTGTGATTCTGTCACTGTGACTTAGGAGATACTGGGAGGAGTAATGTGAAGGTTCAGTGAGCTACATTTCCTTGAGGTTTCTAAGAATAAATACTTCCACAGGGTCCAAACCCATTACTGTTTTAGCTCAGTTAGGTGTAGTCCTAATAAAAATCAGTATAACTGATAAGATAACTTCCAGACTTACAGCATCCTCCCTGTTCAAGGATCTTAATAGTACTGAACAGAGCCAGAGGGAGACCTAATTGCTGCCCTGAGCTACTTAGAATTTAGTTATACATACTAAAATTTCCTTTGACATACTCTTGTAGCATGGTCCACTACACTATAATGCTTAGTTAGGCTCTTCACAGATAAACAACTGATAGAAGAAATAAAGGTAATATGTTTAGTAAAGCCCAGAATATGTTTAGTAAAGCTTTGGGTACATGGTGGATCTGTGTTCTCACCATGTCAAACCATGGATCCTAATAGAATGGAGTCAGTTGACTGTCAACTCTGGCCAGAAATTGAAAGAGCAACCCCAGGGGCTGGGAACTCCTGAGTAAAATGGGGGGATGACTAGAAAGGTTGGGACTGCTGTACTTTGGGGGAGGTAACAATGAGTCACCAAAGGGAAGAAATGGTGTCTGTGGTAGGATGGGACTTTCTGGGATCAAAGAGTCCATCTCCCTGATGCTGTACATAAATATACCCAAACAACTCCAGATAACATGAGGCCTTTTTATGAAGATCTCCAGGGAAGGAAATTATATAACCTACCCATTCTACTGCTTTTTACCCTCTCACTTTATGAGAAGCCTTCCTTAGTTTTAGTCCAAATCCTTCTAATACAGTTTGGTGCTAGAGTTGCAATAGTGTTTACATCCAGATCCTCTCATTGTGTAATGGCAAATCTGGGGGAACATTGATTTCCCCTAGTGTTACTTGGATAGAACACCAATGGGACTTTCCACTGCCTATTGAAGGGGAAGGACAAAGGACAGACCTAATCTGCCTTGCTCTGAGTGGGAGAAAGGAAGTAGAAGCTGGATAGAAGGTAATTAGATCCTGTTGCCCCACAAGAGGCAACTCTAATTTTTATGAGCATTTAAATGATAATACATCATCCTAACGATCCTCTTTGAGAATGATTATTGTTTCATATTACTTAGGTGTAAAAATATAAGCGCCATGTAATTAGGGACCGAGTGTAATAAACTAATACAGATAGCCCGTTCGAACAAAATGAAGGTAATATAATTATGGAAAAGACACCATTGTTAAAGCTGGGGCCCTTGAATACCCCAGGAGGAGTGCTAATATTGCCAGGAAACGATCAGGATTTGACAGGATAACGAGAGCCTTAATTAAGTATGAAAAACTGCTGAGCAAATGTGGCTGGAAACTTTTTTCCTACCCTCTTTGTTGGAGAAATGACTCCATGACCATTGCTGATCTCTTCCTGATGGAAATGTCAATGGCCCCAGGGGAGAGAAGAGGGGACAGAATGATGGAAGACCCATAGCTGCTGAAGGTTACAGGCAGGATAGGCCTTGTCCAACTGTTTCCCATTATGGTCCTGAGTTAGACTAGTGATGCTGGGATCCACTTGGTAACTTGCTTCACCTCAGTTTGCACCCTCTTATCCCCATGGGCACCCCTACCCAAGCCTTCTTCATCTGGCTTTCTTTCTCCCAACTTCAGTTGAAGGATGAATAACTTCCAAAGAACAATGGATTTTTTAAACCTTCACTTACCCAGTGATCTTTTTCTCACATTTCAAAATGCTTTTGAAATTCCTACCACTTCTGTCCTAAATTGGACCATGTAAAGTCAGTACTAAGCACAGCAGCTGTTACATAGTAAATGTTTAATTTTTAACTGAATTCTGAACTGATCCGATGAGGGGGAGCTCTTCATGTGACCCCTTCTTACCTTGTAACTTTCCTGGCTACCCTCCACCATGACCAGGACCATACCCTCCCCATATGGTCATATATTTTGTTGTAAAAGTTGGCCTATCACTTTTAATTGGTCATAGCCTTATCTTATTTTGTTATCTCTTATGTCCTAAATTCTTAAGGCAGCAAGGGTGTCATGGTAACTTCCAGATCAGTAATGTAGCCCACCCTGTTTCTCTTCTAGTGGATTGCTCTACTTATTCCATACCAAGAGGAACAGAGGAGGAGTTAGGTATTAGAGAGGCTGGAGATTTGTGAACTCCCTAATTTTTTTTAATTAAAGGTTTTTATTTACAAAACATGGGTAATTTTTCAACATTGACCCTTGCAAAACCTTCTATTCCAAATTTTCTTCTCCTTTCCCCCACCCCCTCCCCTAGATGGGAGATACATGCGTAACTCTAAATTTAAAATTTAAAGAGGTAAAAGATGATGAATGTTATCATCTTGAATCCCACAACTCAAGTAAATAACTTAACCTTTGGCTAACATGCACCTCATAAATTATTGAGTGTGTTTCGTTACTTGTTTCTAAGATATTTGCTAGCATTATGAACTTTATCAAGTCTCTTGACTGCTGTCTGCCTCAGTTTTCTCATCTGTAAAATATGCATAATGACAGCACCTACCTCATAGTTATGAGAATTTGATGGGATAATGTAATTAAGTGTTTTGCAAAGTGCCATATAAAAAGTTAGCTTTACTTCTGTCTCCCTCTTCCCTCTCTTTTCCTCATGTGTGTCTCTCTCCCTGTCTGTTTTTCTTTTGACTTTCTCTTCCCTAGGCTTTTCCTCATTCTTAAGTACATTCTCTTCCTTTTTCTCCTTCATATGTACATCACTTTCCCACTATTTCCTCTTCCTGTCTCTTCTTTTCTTCTTCCTCCTTTTTCTTTCTACATTTAATATGTATTATTTTTGGCTTTTCATGTATATGTGATTTCTAAGAGACCTTGAGGATTGGGGAACTCATCACCTCCTATTCACTGGAACATAGCTTTAATTGTTAAGGTTTACCCTTAGGCTAAACTAAAATCTGGAAGAGTGTATTAAAAATAATATTTTCCTTTTTCTTAATTTAGAGAAGGGAATAGCTCTACTTCTTGTCTTAAGTCCTTGTAATTTACAATATGGTACTTAGTCCATCATTATGTGCAAACAGATATTTAACAGAAGGCTCTTTGAAGAAGACAATAAGAATTCACACTCATGTAAGCTTATAAAGTGCTTTCTCTTCACCAATGTCCTGATAAAGAGAATTGTCATTGTAGTTACTATCCCATGTAACAGATGTGGAAACCTAGGATCAAGAAAGGTAAATGCTCTAAGGTACATCTGTTCTCTATTGGGTTCATTTTAGGAAGGGCACATCTAGGGGAGAGTGCTCAAGATAGTGAGATAATTTGAGATCAGGACATAGAAAAATAATTTGGAAGAACCAGGAATATCTAGCTTGGAGAAAAGAAGATTTAGGGGGTATGTGATAATTATCTTCAAGTAGTTAATGGTCTGTCTTGTGGAAGAAGGACTAGATTTATTTTAGTTAACTTTGGGTGGAAATTGGAGAGGCAGATTTTAGTTTGATCTAAGGCAAATCTTATGGATTAAAGTTATGTAGCAACAAATAGGAAGTGTGAGTTCTCCATCCCTCAAGGTCTTTAAGTGGTATCTGAATGATTAATTGCCATGGATGTTATAGAAGGGATTCCTGTTCTGGTACAGATTAGATTAGGGACTAAGGTTCCTTCCAATTCTAAGAGTTAGTGACTGAGGGTCATGTAACTAGTACGTGTGAGCCAGAACCGCTAAGATCATAAAACTTGAGAGCCAGAGGTATGATTCAAAAACTAATGCTTTTTTCAGGACATTACCAACCCTAGAGTACCTCAAGGGACACAAGGATGCTGAGGGGTGGGAGGGAGCTTGACCCTCTCCTTGACCCAGTGTTGTCCACTTCCCTCAGCCTGTCTCAGATGTATTTACTATTTACTACAGATAGTAAATACTTATATTTACTTAATGGGAATATGCATAGAGTCACAGTATGGGGAGTGGGAATCACTGGGAGAGGAAAAAGAATAACCAGAAAATGAGTTGGGAGATTGGGGCAAGTGGAAGTGATTGGGGTGGAGGGAAGCATTCCAAAGGACCCTGAATCCCTTCATCTCTGGGAAATGAAGAATTTATCCCCATTTATATGCTTTTCAGCTGGGGTAAGAGAAGGGAACCTTATTCTAGGGGAGAAAACAGAGGAAAGGCTGAGGATGGTGAAGGAAGACAGATTCTTAAGTAGAAAGCATCAAAGTAGTGGAAGTTTATCTCTGGGGACAGCATCCTCTTGTTTCTGTGCACTTTTCACTTCTTTCCTTGTTTTTTCTCCCTAAGTACTATTCTCAGACTCCTGGAGCCTTTGCCTCTGGTCTCTGATGAATTTACAACTTCTTTCTCCTCCCCTGGAAGGTCAGGGTGGAAACAGTTTTATAGCTCTAGGGTTCTGACTCTGAGTTTGAATTCAAATTCTGCCCCTAATCACCTGTATAACTTTAGGTTGTTAGTTACTTCCCTTTCTAAGACCTCAATTTCTTCCCCTCTGATAACAAGAGGCTTAAGTTAGTTTTATCTCCAAATCTTGCCTCTGTACAGGGAGCATCCAGTTTCTAAAGAACAACCAGATGGGGAGATGACAATACGGGATACAAATTTCCAATGGTAGAATTTCAGGCATGGTGATAAACCCTTGGGGGAATCTTGAGATGTGTGTGAACTTTTTGGTAACCCTCAAATCGTCTCTGGGAATAGTAAAGTCTGCCTTGCCAGGGCAGAAAATAGTTTCCTGAAAAGTGCACTAGGATCAGACATCCTAGATTTGAGCTCTAACTCTAACCCTTTATCATGTGGTCTCAGGCCAGTCATTCCCACCCCCATGTCCACTCTGGGTTTCCTTATCTGTAAAATGAGAGAGTTAAACTAAGAGATTTCTAAGGTTCTTCTTATGATTCAGAGTCATTGATTTTGGGTTTCAGGAAGTAGAGATCTGACTTAGGGGCTGATCTGTAACTGATCTTGTATTTAAAATCCCAGCTTTGGAAAATAGAGTACAGCTAGCATTTATACAGATGAGAAAACTGAGGCAAAGAGAGATTAAGTGATTTGGCCAGTATCACACAGCAAGTGAGGATTTGAATTCAGGTCTTCTTGAATTCCAGATCCAGTACTCTGTCCTCTGTATTTCCTAAATGCCCTGGAAATTCTTTCATGGTTCTGGGGAGAAAGGATTGGTCTTAAATTATTCTTGTCTTTTGATGGGGCTGGAATTAATCCTTGACTATCTTCTGAAAAGTATCAAAGGTTCTCTGTTCTCTCTTTTTAAGTCTAATACTAATATGAATTAATTTAATTTAATTTAATATGAAATACTAGCTAGTGTTTTCTACTTGGGGAATAGAAGAGTATTTGCCAACAACATTAAAATTAAAAATAATAATTGGTCCCCTTCCCTCCTTACCATCCTCCAGGGTGGTGGCGTTGATCTCGCTGGAGGAGGGGCCCGTCCCTGCCCGGTTGAAGGCCTGGACCACCACCCCATACTGAGCAAACTTCTTCAGATTGTCCAGGGTGTAGACCTCGCTGTCTCCGGTGGCCTTCATCTCCACAATGCTGTACTGCCCGTTGCTGCCCGGGCTGTTCTCCCGGTAACCGATCTGGTAGCCACGGATCACGCCATTCTGGAGCTCTTTCTTTGGGGCCTGAGAGAGGGAGGGAGGGAGAGTTACAGAGGGGGACATGTCCACAGCCTGGGGGCTGCACCCACTTTTTTTTTAGGAGAGCCTGGGCAGCAGGAGTAAGAGGGAGCAGACGACTGCTCTGGTCTTGCGAGGGTGCTCAGGTAAAGGAAGGGGGGCCTGGGAAAGGGGGATTTGTAGGGTGGTATGTGTGAGCATGAGTTCAGGATATAGAACCCGAATATGGGGAAGAAAGTGGGATTCTGGGAATTGCCTCTGGGTCTCAATCGCTGTTAGTGCCACTGGACAAGGATTAATATGGCCCTACACCTTCACATTTACACTCCAACATTAAGGCTTCAACACACAGTCATAATTAGCACAGGATCACTGGGATTTTGGCTTAGAATTAAGAGTTAGAAGGCACGTGGACAGCACTTGCAGTCTTTTGACTGAGTAGAAACCAAGTACCTAGTTAGCAAGAAAGAGTAAGGAAGTGGGAAGCTCCCAGGTGACTTGTAGTGGCTGACCCCCAAACAAACTCTTTTCTAGACCATGGGCTGCCTCCTCTCCCCTTCCCTCTGCACTCTGGTTTCCCTTGCATAGTTTGAGGGTGGGTTTCTAGGCTACTTTCCCAGAGGGAAAATAGCCAGTTATGACTCTGTATTTAGGGAAATTGGCCCACTGGAACTAAGTGTACCCATCTAAAAATGGGAAGATAAGATCAATGCTAGGCTTAAAAACAAAGAAGACAATTAAAAAGAACCACGCACCTTTTATTGTGTTTAAAAAACACTTAGGTTAATAAAACCCATCAGACTATTTCTTTTACTTCATTCAAAGTATTATTTTAAATTAATTTCATTGTTTTTTAAAAGACTATTAACTTAATAAAATGGCTTTTTAAATTAACTTAATTTAGGAAGCACTTTTTAGAGATCTTTTAAAAAATGTTTATTGTTGTCTTTTGTTTTTATATCACCTTCGTTTCCAAATATATTCCTCTTCCCTCCCCTCCCCAGAGAACCATATCTTGTAACAGAATAAAAAGAGGGGAAAAAAAGCAGTTCAGAAAAAAATAATCATGTCAAATGAGTTTGGCAAAATACATAGTTTTTCATCCCTATGGTCCCCATTTCTATAAAGAATGAAGGGATATGCTTCTTATTGTCTCAAGAAGATGCTTTAAAAAAAGTTGAATATTTATTCTGTCCTCAATAAAGCATTTCTCTGCATTTGGGTAAGCTCTCTTTATTAATTGGCAAATGGGTTCATTTCTGCACTTGAAACTTAATATCAAAATGGAGCAGATACATGGATAAATCACACACAAATACATTTCTAAACACACTGGTGTACATATAGTATCTGCACACAGAACCACGTCCCTCCACAGACCCTGACAGGCACTTCCATCTCTCCTTGTTATCCTGACACAAACCGACACACACCATGATAGACACATATCACACATACCCTGACCCACACATTTCTACACACACACACACACACACACACACACACCCCTCTCAGGTTTTAAATCAATCTTAACAATATTTCTCTGAAGCATTAAGAAATCAATAGGGCTGATTGCAAATTTATGTTATAAAGCCAGGACGATCCATCTCATTGAAAGAGTCTTAAGATGAAGTGACTTATCTTTCAAGTGGATCTTTATTTTTCATTAATCTGTTTCTTGGTGCTAAAAGGAAGGAAGAAAGAAAGAAATCCCTGGAGAAGCTGACCCAAAATTTATTGACCAGTTGGTTTATTCTGAAGTTCTAACTTTCTAATCAATTTTATTTTTCATTATGTGACTTTGGAGAAATAAATCTGATTCTAAATTTTTATCGACTTCCTGGCCTGTGTTTTGTTGCCAGAAATTTTGATGTTTTACATATTTATCAGTTCCTCTCTTTTGCTCAGTCCTCCCCTGTTAGATCTGCTGGCTTTCCTGAGAAATGGACATACGTTTCAGAATAGACAGGATAGGAGGACATGAGGATATGGGTTTTGTTTCTGAGTCTTTGAGTCAAGGAATGTCAGTTCTGGGGAAGTGGTCGGTGCTGCAAATCTGAAGACATCCTGGGTTTCAGGGGAGTTTTTTTTATTGCCTTCGGTACCCTCCTGGATTTTTTTGATTGCCAAGATCTCCATCTTGCTTCCTATCTGGGTATTTCTTTTAGGAAGAGTGAGTCCTGGGCCACCTGGGAGGGCATACTTTGGTTTCCTTCTTGGAAAGACCAGCAAGTCATTCTCAGTTCTGTTCTTGACCTTGCCCCAAGCTTACTCTGTTAGAGATCCCAGGAGCAGTAAAAAGTAATTGCAAGAGTCTTTCCCATGAAGTGGTTATAGTTACCCTATATAGTAGGCTTGGAAACTGTCTTGGTTGGTGAGAGTCAAATAACCACCAAATCGTCATTATTCTGATCCAAGGATCAACAAGAAGAATCATGAACTTGTCTCTTCCCTGCATGGGGCTTAGGACACTCATTCCTTAGTTTGTCCTTTTATATCCTCTATAGGGAAGATAGTTTTAGTCTCTCACTTTCTATTTCTTCTCTTCTCTTACCTAAATCCTGCCCTTTTAAACTTTTTTTAAAAGAACATTTCCATCTATTTTTTGTTCATAGCTACCCTATGAACTTCCATTCTATAGGAAGAACAAGATGGAGGCAGCCTGGGTTCTCTCCCTTCTTCTGCCACTAATTCAATATGGGGCCTTAGGCACATCAATTCACTTTCTCTGAGTTTGGGATTTCTCCTCTGTAAAATGAGGGGTTAGCCTAGGGCGAGGTGATTTCCAAGGTTCTGACATTCTTTGATTATGTTCTCATCGCCATTCTACAGATGGAGAAATAAGTCCACAGAGACTTAAATGCCTTCTTGTTTTGTATTAAGTAGTTAATACATGCTGAATTGAATTCTTATCCAAGAGCACACAGCAAGGTAGTCCTTCATTGGCTGCCTCCAGCCTACTTTTCTAGGTTTTTTTTCCACATTAATCCCCATCACATACTTTCCATTCCAGTCAAATTGGCTGTCTGCTGTTGTCCAAGCTCAGAGCTCCATCTCCCTCCTTCATTTTTTCCCTCCCCCTCTCAATATGCCTTGAATGCACTCCTTACCTCTATCTTGTAGAATTTCTGACTTTGCTCATGCATCAGTTTTTATGCCACAGAAAGTAGGAAAAATGTTTTCTGATCTCTCAAATTCTAGTGTACACACATTCTCTCTCTCTCTCTCTCTCTCTCTCTCTCTCTCTCTCTCTCCTCAAATAATCATGTATATACTTACTTGTTTATGTTACACCCCCCAGTAGAATGTGAATTAATTGAAGGCAAAGGCAGATTTTAATTTTGTCCATGAATCCTCAGCACCTCTTGGCCCCCAGAATCTTATAACAAGTGCTGGTTGAATTGGATCAGATTGGTTTAGTTTATGGGTCATAGCATTTAGAGCTAAAAGGGACCAAAAAGATCACCTAGCTCAATGCTCTGATTTTACAGATTAGGAAACTGAGACCCAGAAGAGGGAAGTAATTAGAGACTCTGCTAGTAAGAAGTAAAATGAGGATTTAAATCCAAGTTCTCTGATTCTACACATCTTCAAGGCTCTTTCTGCTATCTTACTTGTTGGTAGAGATGAAACTAGAATCCTTTCTAAATAAGTGACTTTCTGATTCTCAGTACAGTTTTCATAATAATATACATTGCCTTTTTGAAGTTCACACAAAACCAAATCCAGCTCTTAATTAGTTAATGATGGTCCTACTTTTCCAGACTAGATTAGTGTGACAAATAGGTGTCCATTTCCATAACGTTGGCTGATGGGTTCATTCCCTGCTTAATGATAACTTTGGATATTTGAATCACCTTCCATTATTCCCTCCCTTAATCTTACAATGTCTAAGAGCAGTGGTTCTTAAAGTATGGTCTAGAGAATCCTGGGGATCTCTGAAATTCTTTTAGAGGGTCTACAAATTCAAAAATAGTTTTTATTTCCAATATGGTAAACGTCTATAAATATAATCCAGATAAACAAAAACGCTTTGGAGAGATCCTCAATAATTTTTAATAGGATAAAGATACTGAAAACAAAAATTTGAGAACCACTGTCTAAGAGGAATTTAGAAGAGGGTTTAGAAGCAATCAAAGAGTGTCAAATTCAAACCTAAATTAAAAAATAATCTCCTAAATAGAAAATAAATTCTCCAACTCAATATGGTACTCCTCTGGGTATCTTGCTGCTTTTTAGGTTGCTAGGTATATTACAAGATTGGGGAGGGAGAAAGTCTAGGGAATATTCTATAGGACCGTGTATACACACACACACACACACACACACACACACACACACACGAAGGTGGATGACAGGAAATTATAGTTCACATGGAAGAAATGAACTGTGAGGTTCTCCTTTCACAATTCTTTCGGAAGTCTTGCCAACTCCACTCACCTTCCAGGTTACCTGAATGCTCTGAGAAGTCACAGGTTGCAAGGTGACATCCATGGGTGGTCCATCAGGAGCTGAAGAGAAAGCATAATTATACCATGTTTAGAAGCAGGGGAGAGACTTTTCTTGCCTCTATTTTTTTTCCTCACCTGAGTAGTCCAGAGATAGAAAAAAAATTACCAAATTCCTTACTTGAAAGTAGAGAAATGCTTAATATCCTTAGCTTTGTCTTCTCTCCTTAAGACTGAAACTAGCAATACCCTGAGAACATCTTTTTCTTCTTTTGCTCTCCTTAAATGACAGCAAGCTAAATTTGGCTTAGAAAAAAGGAAGAACTTCCTGGTAGGAAACCATTAAGTGCTAGCATCAATGGAGATTTGGTGACTATGGCTCCTTAGGAATTTTTAAAGCATTAGATAAATTTCTCTGGGTAAATCTGAATTTCAAGATAATATGGCAAAATCCTAGCCAGCTATACCAAATTTAGAAGCAGAGAGCTGCATGAGATTTCCTGTAAGCAACCCCTAGGATTTTAAGACCATGAGGGCAAATGACTGAATTGTAGCTAATTTCCTACAGGGAACAATGAAAAAGCTTCTTTAAGTCACTTTCGGCACACAAAAGATGTGAGCAGATGATGTGGAAACCATAGAGAGAAGGAACATATGGTAAAAGAGATGGGCTGGACATTTTCTTTGGCCTTGAAGTGATTGTCCTGGATGATAATGAAACAGCTGCCTCAGTCTCCCATTTGTCCATGGGAGGGAACAAGTGGCCTTCTTTTGTCAGGAAAGTTGTGTGTAGTGGGGGTGGGGGAGCAGAGATCAAAGCCTCCAGGGAGTAGTATTTTAATTTGTAAATCAGATGCTGCTTCGTTCCCCCTCAGAGAGACATTAAACTTGGCCATAACAAGGCTATGCTTAGACCAAAAAAATCCCTTATTTGTGCACCTCAGAAGATCCCTTTTTTTTTGTTGATATCTACCCCCAGAATTTTTTAGCGCCCATCAAGGGATTTTTCAATATAGGAACTCAGCCAGGCTTATATAATGTACTTATACTTCTAACCTCTTCTTCTAGAAGAAGAAAACTTCTACAATTTGTGTCCAAGTCCCTCAGGACTCTGCTCTTCTGAGTGACTCTGGGTGGTAAAGGGCTTTCACCCTTAAGCAATGATATTAATGCTGAGAATGCTGGGAATTTCTATTATGGTAGGCTAAGAGTAGAAAGGGAATTTCAGATTGGGGTGTGTGTGTGTGTGTGTGTGTGTGTGTGTGTGTGAGAGAGAGAGAGAGAGAGAGAGAGAGAGAGAGAGACTTTTAGTGCCCTTCAAATTATGGCAGGAAGTGCCCTGGCCCTCTATGGGAGAACTAAGACATGTAAGGTCATGTGTTTCCTCCTAACGGTTAAGATTTTCAGAGGGTCAGGGACACATCTACTGGTCTCATGTGAATTTGTTCCACTCTGGGGCTAACACTACAAGAGCCTATTTTTTGTCTCTGCCCAGATTCAGTCCCCTAAGATTATCTATAAGCACCACAATATATCAAAATCTCCAGGGCACAGAGGCGGCCCTATTCAGGGAAGAGTGATGGTCTGGCTCTCTTTTAGTAGGAGTTGGAGGCTGAAGTATCCCTCTGAAGCTTTCCACTACTGCCCCGGCGCTAGTTTAGGCAGATAGAGCACAGCTAGTCTCTTCAAACAAGCCTGGGCTGGGGAAGGAATAGAGCACCGCTCACAGGGCACTCAGTTCAGGCGCTTGCCTGTAAGGCTGCTACCAAGGACAGCTACTATAGCTCAGAAGAGAAGAAATTGGAATCAGAACCACACAGTTACTAAGAAAGAATGTCCTGGATTCTTAAGATTATCAGTGTAACTTCATTTTATAGGTGAAAAATGAAAGTGCACAGAGGGGAGCGAATTGCTCAAAGTCACGTTGGTTGTCCATTTCCTTTTCCTACCTTTCCTGGTGCACATCTGCCCAGTTGTGTGTTCCTAATGCTCAGCCTTGACACCAGTATGTCACAGGGAAACTCAAACCTCCCATGCAGGGGGAGCAGGGGAAAGGAGGAATGGTCCAAGGAAGAGAGGGACTCACCAGCTTCCTCTGTGCTTATGGTGAGCTCCTTGCTGGGCTCACTGCGACCAATCTTGTTGAAGGAGTACATGCGAATGCTGTAAACAGAGGCAGGGTGAAGGTCCACGATGTTTGCCTGGTTGATGGTGGGTGAGATGTTGCGGGTGGATTGCTTGAAATCCCAGGAATCTAGGGGAGAAAAGGACACAAATCTCATGGCACTGATCCCCAAACAGAGGTTCCTGCAGGTCACGCATATGGCCCCGAATTTTCTTGAATAAAGTCCCAATCCCAGTCCCAAACAATGAAATTTTCCAGTTTCCAAGGAGGACAATTTTGGGGGCTTAGGAAAAGGAATAAGGAGAATAAACTCTGAAAGACCCTAACTCCTAGGAACCTTAGGAAGGAAGAAGGCATTCATACAAACACAATAAAGGGCTATCAAACTGTGCATAACATTTGAGGCAGCAGTGTCTCTACTAGACCTGTATCCCAAAGAGATCTTAAAAAGGGAAAAGGACGCACATGTGCAAAAATATTTATGGCAGCCCTTTGGCAAGGAACTGGAAACTGAGTGGATGCCGATCAATTGGAGAATGGCTGAATGAGTGATGGTACATGAATGCTATGGAATATTATTGTTCTGTAAGAAATGACCAGCAGGATGATTTCAGAGAGGCCTGGAGAGACTTACATGAACTGATGCTGAGTGAAGTGAGCAGAATCAAGAGATTATTGTACATAGCAACAACATTATGTGATGATCAACTGTGATGTACATGGCTTTTTCAACAATGGGTGATTCAAGTCAAGTCCAATAGACTTGGGATGGAGAGAGCCATCTGTATCCAGAGAAAGAACGATGGGGACTAAATGTGGATCACAACATATTATTTTCAGCTTTGTTGTTGTTGTTGTTGTTTGCTTGTTTTTTGTTTTCTTTCTTATTTTCCCCCTTTTTGACCTGATATTCCTTTTTCAGCATGATAATAATGGAAATATGTTTAGAAGAATTCCACATATTTAACCTATATTGGATTACTTGTTATCTAGGAAAGGGAGAAACATTTGGAACACAAGGTTTTTCAAGGGTAAATGCTGAAAACTATCTTTGTATGCGTTTTGAAAAAGAAAGCTATTATTTTTTTTTTTAAATTATAGACAAAAACTCATGGCATCTGAGTCAAGGTAGAGTAATCTAATCTCATTTAACAGCAATTTAGGATACAAAAGACCTATGATTATGAGGAAGCTAATGATGATGATGATGATGATGATGATGATGATAATGACAATGTTGAGAACTGATAATTATATAGCATTTAAATCCATTATCCCATTTGAATCTTCACAACTCTCCTATTAAGATGGTAATACAAGTGTTATTTTATCTCCATTTTATAGATGGAGAAACTGAGGTACACAAAAATTAACTGACTTGATTAAGATAAAATTAGGAAGTTTCAGAAATTCATCTCAAATGTAGAAATCAACTCTAAGTTTAATGTTCTTTGTATCTTTCCATGCTGCCTTTGTGAAAAGGATCTTTAATACAATGCAGAGCAAAAAAGAAGTCCAAATACAAGGTTTATACAAAGTCCAGAATGCTGATTGAGTACTCAGGTGCCTATTTATTCTCAGAAATCCTGTTATACTGTATCCACCCAAATCCTTTTTATCCTCTAAAACCCCATTCAATTCCCACCTCCTCTTATTTGCCTTTTCCATTCTTCCAGCTCCCCTTAATCACTCTCCCCTCTGAATTCCTTTGGCTCTTAGAATGTCTTTCCTCTCTCCCTCCCCTGTACACACATTTTAGTACTTCATGGTAGGTTGGCTCCTTAGCATCTTTTTTTGTATGCCTTATCTAGGCACACAG
This sequence comes from Sarcophilus harrisii, assembly GCF_902635505.1. Taxonomy (NCBI): domain Eukaryota; kingdom Metazoa; phylum Chordata; class Mammalia; order Dasyuromorphia; family Dasyuridae; genus Sarcophilus; species Sarcophilus harrisii. Next base: position 495,268,695 of record NC_045428.1, read on the forward strand.
CTAGATGGGGAGCTCTCAGGGAGTACATCCTGGACTTCTGCATCCCGTAGGAAGGCTGGACAGATACTAGGTACTCAAAGAATGCTTGTGCATTGATTAATCCAGAAAAGGAACCATCCGTGTATTTTTCTTCTCTGATCCTCAAATACCTGGTATAAAGCCATGCACTCTGAGAACACAGTAACCACTTGTTGCCTGCTGACTTCCCATTTATTTATGTTTGAAAGAGTGAAAATGCTATGTTATGTTCCATATTCAGTTCCCACACCTCTCTCTGGGTGGAGATGGCTCTCTTCATCACAAGATCATTGGAACTGGTTTGAATCATCTCAATGTTGAAGAGAGCCACAAACATCAAAATTGATCATCATATTATCTTGTTGTTGCTGTGTACAATGTTCTGGGTCTATTCACTTCACTCAACATCAGTTCATGTAAGTTTCTCCAGGCCTTTCTGAAATCCTCCTGCTGGTCATTTTTTACAGAACAATAATATTCCATAACATTCACATACCATAATTTATTCAGCCATTTTCTGATGGGCATCTACTCAGTTTCCAGTTTCTTGCCACTATAAAAAGGATTGCCACAAACATTTTCCCTGCTTCCCATTTTCTTGGTTTCTGCCAGTCACAGGGCAGCAGGAGACTCCCTGTCAGGACTGATTTTGCCAAAAGTTTGCTGGTGAATTTGACCTCTTGTACTGAAACCCTCTTTGATGTTGATGAGAAACAGTTTTCTTTAGTCTCCCTACCCCCAATCCCTTCTTCTAATGCATCTAAGTCAGATTGGGGAATATCTGGCTGATGTTGCAAACTCAATTAGAGCAGTCTTCTGACCCTGAGATGCAGAATCACAGGGTGTGTTCTTTTCCCTTCTCTAGAGCCTTTCATGGCTCAGTTGGTTTTTGGCAAATATTGTATCTTTTAGTATTCCTTTCATATGGGCCCAGCTAACTGAGATGAACATATTTCATTAAGGTTGCTCTTTCCCTTTCTTCATCAAAGGCTCTAGAATGCAGAACATTCTTTAAAAAAAACCCAAGGGGGAGGCTGGGGAGATGTCATTACCCTCAAGTCTGGGGACTGTTCTGCTAACATGAGCTGTGCTCGTTCTGGAGGAGAATGACTAAGGCAAAAGCAGCATTTGTGTCAGTGGGCTGCTCAAGCTCTATTCTGCATCTCTGATTTTCTTTTTCCAATGGGCCTTGGAGCCACATTATTACAATACTTCTGTGGTAAGCAGAGGATGGGGTGTGTATCATAAAAGCTTCACGACCCTCACCATAGCTTACAACATTTACCATACCAATATAACTCCCTTCATACTAGCTCACAGTGCCACTGAAGCACACACATATACACAAATATACCCCACAGTACACTGCTTCACAACACCAACTTACTCTATAGTGGCTCATAACAGCAGTTTGGAATATTCATCACAACTCATAGCTACCACCTTGCAAAACTCCCATTGACCACTCCGGCACAACTCTGAACATATGTATAGCTCACAGCCCTCCTCACAGCCCACACAAACTAACCCTTAATAACTTAATAAAAACTACCATTTCCAACCCAGACAAACAGCTGACCACACCCAGAACAGCAACTACTGATGTGGCTCAAACAAGATGCCAGCCAATATAATAGCTGCGGTCTATAGTCCTGCAACAGCTGACCACAGCAGAAAGCAATTTTTTGTCTTGGGGAGGTTCCTTCAATATAGAAACTTGCCTTCTTTGCTTGGGAAACAAAGAACAAATTTGTTGCTGCATTTTACAATCTGTACAGGGCTATCTGGTAGATATGTATGAATGGTTCTATTTATCATTCAGTTTTCATGTATTATTACTCTGCTGCCTGGGGCCAAGAGAAGTCAGCATGAGCACGTGGCTTGGAAGGGGCAGATTTGGTTATTTCCTTAGGAAAATTAGTGAAATGAGGACCAGCTAGAAGGTTGGCCCGGGAACCACTAGGGCAGTGGCTGAGATCACTGTTAGGGCTCAGTTCTCAGAGAGTGAGCATGGCCCAGTTCTCTCGAGAGGACCTGTGTTTGAATATTGGTTACACTATTTATGATTGGTGTGACACCGGGAAATAAATTCTCTGTTCCTAAACCCAAGTTTCAATTCCTATACTGTTAAGATGAAAGGGTTAATGATCCTTGAGCTCCTTTCCCAGTTCTCAGTTAATGAGCTTATGCTTGGAAATGATCTAGAACCAGTGGGTTGGGGGTGAGAGAGGAGAGAAGAAAGGAAACAAAATATTGCAGTATTTAGATTGGATTTTTGAGCAGGGAGTTGTGTTTGTTGACTTGTTTTTTGCCCTAGGAGATAGATAGATGGGAGTCAAGAGGTCTAAGAGAAGCAGTGGAAGTAGAATACTTAGTGGAATGTCTTGCCAAATTAATTGAGGGAACTCCTGTTGAACAGGGATGGGAAATATTTTAAAGTGACTTCCTATGACCAGAGTGAGTTTGCGGTAGAAGACTGTTGAATTAATTGAATTAATTGTTGAATAAACAGGAGCTTATTTAGACTCCTAAAAATACACACACACACACACACACACACACACACACACACACACACACAAATAGATATATGTTCCTATACATGCATAATAAGACAAAATGCTGTCTGTATAAACCATACCTTATTCACATATACATATGCAAATACACATTAGCCCATGAAAGCATAGAAAGCATAGAGTTGGAAGAGACGTTAGATATCCTAAGTTTTCTCCTTTTATTTTATATAGAGAGAAACTGAGACCCAGAGAGGGAAGGCTGCCTTTTCTAACCTTTGTCCCCTCTGAATATCTGGGTTAATGCAATAACAATCTTAGTGATATTCCCCTTGATTGCATATAGTTCTGAGAAAAGGTGTGTGTCTGTTTTGTACTCTTCTGTAAGTGCTCTAAAGACAGCATTCTGTCTTCCATGCCTTTCCCATACACAACTCTAGTGCAAAATTCAACAACAACAAAAAGACACAAGAGACATTGTTGATTAACTCATATTCAATTACACACCCATTTATCAGTATCCTGATCTCTGAAGGGCTATTTGTAGAGGGCGATGACCAGCTATACTCAAAGGAGTTTCAACCACAGCACCCAGTTTTTGAGTTTAGACCTAAGAAAACACTTCCTTAAAGTAGGGATGGTCATGGGAGGGAGGCTGCTAATTTACCTGGACAAAGCTGCTACCCGGAGATTCTAGTATCAGAGACTAAAGGCCTTTAAAAGTAGGATGAACACTTTCTGTGTGTTTTAGGTTCACTAGAGTTTGATGTGAAGGCAGGAGAGTAAATTAAATGGTTCTTAAGATACCTTCTAGCCTTGAAATCCATTGGTGTTTAAAGAAGCCAAGTCCTTGCTGAATGAGAAGTTTGCCTCCAAGCAGCTTTGTCCATGTCAATTAGTGCCTCCTCTTCCCCTCTCCCCCTCCCCTACAGGATCCTTTGTCTTGCTAAAGGGGCCCTGATTTCAATTTATTTTACTTTATTTTATTTATTTTTAAAGTCCATTTATTCATTTTATTTTATTAAATACTTCTAATATTAAATTCAAGGTGAGAGATAGTATGGAGTAATGGAATCAGGAAGACCTTATTTCAAGTCCTATTTCTGGCTATAGGAATAATACAGAGTTTGGGTTCAGTGTGCTAGTAGACCCTGGGATGAGCATTACTCTTGGCCCTTTTTCACTGATCTTTTTGTCTTCCCAGAATTGTGATTTTATTGGTGTAAGGAGATTCCCAGATAAAATTTTCCTTCATCAAAGTTCTGTAGTTTGTATTCTTACAGAGTTATATAAGAATTTAAATGACTTGTCTAAGAGGTATAGATGGGAATGGAGAGTGCCTTCCTAGTATATTGGCTACATAACCATGGATGAGTCATTTATCTCTCAGGCAACTCTGTAAGACATTGGTGGAGGGAATTTTTATCCTGGGAGTTCCTTATACCAATGGGATCACAGATCTGGTCTCCCTCTTGTTCCTCCTTGTACATTAGGATATAAAAACACTGCTTATCAAGGTACTGTAGCTATAAAGCCAACAATGAAATGGTCCTGCCTTCAAGGAATTTATGTTCTTGTAGGAACAAGTCAACATGCCCATATAAGTAAAGAAGAATAAAGTAATGACAACTGGGGAGATCAGAAAAGGCTTGTAGGAGGAGTTGGTACCTCAAAGGAAGCTAAACCAATGAAGGAATGAGATGCAGACTCAGGAGGAAGTGTACGGTAGAGTTTTAAATGACTTTTGGACAAGCTGTTTTTCTGGGTTTTTGGAGGACAACCGTCAAAATGAATCGAGGGGGAAAAAAACCTTGCAAAAAATGTTGCATATTGAATTAATTCCCAATGTGAGTAGGTTTCCAGAATTACAAACCCTCCTTCCCTTTCTAATGCCTCTGTGTCTATTCTTTCTCTGCACCTCATTTGTATAACATCATTACTATTTGTACCTTAAGTCTGTCAATCTTTCTTTTGAGTTAACCTATTGTTGATGTAAATCTTAAACATATAGTTTACATTGCCCATGTTAAAAAAAAAACAATTCAACCATATTTAAATAGTTTCTTCATGTTGAGTTCCTTAAAAATGATCTTTGATATTGGCTTTTATATGCTAAATTTTAGTATTTTCTTTCCCCCAAGTTACATGTAAAAACAAGTATTTAATATTGGTTTTTAAAATTTTGAGTTCCAAATTCTCTCCCTTCTTCCTCTCCTCTCACCCTCCCCTATAGAGAAGGCAAACAATTTAATATAGGTTATAAATATGTAGTTAGGCAAAATATTTCCACATGAGTCATGTTGTAAAAAAACCTAGATAAAAAAACCTCAAGAAAAATAAAGTTTTAAAAAAGCATACTTCAATCTGTATTCAGGCTCCATCAGTTCTTTCTCTGGGGATGGATAGCTATTCTCAGCAATACAATGTTCCAAGACAATTCTGAAGTACTTATAATGCTGAGAATAGCTGTCATTCACAGCTGATCATCCCACAATATTGCTGTTACTTTGTACACAGTACATGTCACTTTATGTCAGCTCACGTTAAGTCCTTCCAAGTTTTTCTGAGGCCATCTCGTTCGTCAGAAAAATCAATTTTCTAAGAATATTATGGAAGCGGCATGGCTAAACCACTGTTTATCTGAAAAAAGATATTTAAGTTTTAGTATCCTGTAGTATCAGCACAATTCATCAGTGTTACCAGAGGTGGTGGTACACACCTATAATTCCTGAAGCTGATGCTAGTGGATTGAGATTGGGAGCTCTGATTTGGCAAGTTGGCAATCCTGCACTTTGTCCTAGATAGATCATATCCTCCTCATCGTCTTCTTCTTTTCTTCTTCTCATCCTTCCCTTTTTTTCTGAGTCTTCTTTCACAATATGACTGATGTGGCAATATGTTCAACATGATTGTACATATGTAATCCATATCAGATTGCTTGTTATCTTGGGAAGGGGGAGGGAGGGAGAAAATTTTGGAGTTCAAATATTACAAAGATGAATGTAAAAACAATCTTTACATGTTATTGGGAAAAAGAAAATGCTATTCATTTTAAAAAAGAAGATATTTTGTCAGCTGTGAAGAGAATAGACACTGGAAAGGGAAAAGACTAGCATCTGTTGAATAGTGTAGGAAAGCAGTGATAAAGCTTTGTACTAGGGTAATGGCCAAAAATGGAGAGGAAATGGATATGAGAGTTGTTTTGGATGTAAAAGTGAGAAGACTGAGCACCTAATTCATTACAGGAGGCAAAAGGAGAGGAAATATTCTAGGATAACTCAGAAGTTGCAATTAAAAATAGGGAAGGTTGGAAGAGAGACAGGTTTTGGGGATGGAGGAAGATAAATGCCATTTTTTTAACATGTGGAGTTTCAGGTGTTATCAGGAGAGAGATTGGTATTGGACATACAGATTTGAGCATAATTCACGTACAGATGATAATTGAACCCACGTGAACTGAGGATCATTAAAAAAACAGAACAAAGAGAGAAAAGAGAAGGGCCAGAACAAGAGAACATTTCAGACAATCACAATTAGAGGATGAGAGGTGTCCTTTTAAGAGTGAGAGATGTTTCTTAGGAGATAGCCATGATTAGTGGGTGAGAAATAACTCAACCATGGAAACTTAAGAGGAGCGGTCACACATATAGCAGGAAAACAAGGAGATTGCAATATTAGGGAAGCCAATGTGGGGAGAATGCTCGGGAGGAACTGGGATAGCATAAAAAGCTTGAGAGGCCAGAGTAAGAAATGAGAAAAGGCATTGGGTAGCTGAGCTTGTTGGTATCCTTGAAGAGAGCAATTTCAAATGAAAATAGCTTTTTATGCTGATAAACTACTGGACTGGGAGTTCTTAAAGGGCAGAAGTCAGATTTAAATAGCATTAAGTTTTTTATGTAATGTTTTCACTTTTACAAAATGTTTTCCTCTCATTTCCATTTTATTTCTTCTTTTCTTTTCCCTAACACAATGCAGTAATTCAAATTCAGATAGTAGCTCACAGTTTACAAAGCACTTTCCTTATGGCAATCCTATAATGAAGGTAATGTGAGTTTGATTAGCTCATTTTACAGATGAGGAAACTGAGCTCAGAGAGGTTGACCAGTTTTCTGACCTCCACAGCTACTAAGTGATGACACTAGGATTTAAGCCTAGGTGGTCTAACTCTGAATCTAATATTCTTTCATCATGACATGTCACTTGCTTTAAACACTTAATAGGTTCTTTTAAAAAAAGATTTATTCATCCTTATTTCTCTGTAATTTTTGTTATTGTTGTTTAATCATGTTGTTCTTCATGACAACATTTAGGTTTATTTTGGCAAAGACACTAAAGTGGTTTGCCACTTCCTTCTCCAGTTCATTTTACAGATGAGGAATCTAAAGCAAATGGGGTCAAGTGACTTGCCCAAGATCACACAGCCATTAAGTGACTAAGGTCAGATTTTAACTCAAGAAAAGGAATCTTCTTGATTTCAGGCCCACTACTATCATAGTCATTTCTAAATATGCCCCCACCAACTTAGTGTCTTCCCTTAAAATACAGAAAAAAATTAAGAGTCTCAACCAAAAGAACTGTTTCATATAATTATGAGATTATTCATCTCATATAATTAAACTCATATAATTAAAACTCAGTACATACAATAGGCAGTCTCTCTGACTGAAGGAGAAAAAGACATTTCTGTATTAATTCTTTGATGCAAGAAACATCATTATAATCATATACCATTCTTTTTTATTGATCATTCTTTTCATTTCCATTATGTATGCTATTTTCCTTGTTATTAATGTTTACAGGCTAAATATATATACATATAAAGACACATACATATACATATATCCATATATATTATACACACGCATATAATATCTCATTTACTCCTTACAAAAACCTTGTGGAGTAGGTGCTATTATCCTCACTTTACAGATGAATCTGAGACAGTCAGAACTTAAATGACTTGCCCAGGTTTCCATTGTGTCATCTAACTGACTAACACATAAACTCTATATCCTTTAGCTCATTTATACATACAACAATATCATTTTGTATCAGTTCAAATGTCATTCCAATTTTCTTTGGATTTCTCATATTTTCATGCCTTGGGATACAATTATATTCTATTACATTCACATGAAACATTTTTTTTTACACAATTGATGCATCTTTACTTTGTTTCTGGTTGTTTGCTACTATAGAAACTGTTTTTTGTCTTTCTAGCCTTCTCGTTAGATTGGGGAGAAGGGGTGAGAGGGTGAGAATTTGGACCTGATAATAAAAGTGAATGAAAAAATTATTGTTTAAATAATTTAGAGTATATTACAGGCTTGTATAGAATGTGATTATGTATGGGACTTTCTGTACTGGGGATACGTGTCCAGCAGTAGACTCTTTGGGTCAAAGGAATATAAACAGTTTATTCACATTAGGATCTTAATTCATATATATCAGGTTGAATGAAATGGAACTAGATTAACCTGTCTTCATCTTCTTCACCTTCCTTTCATCCACAATCCTTTCTAGAATCTCAGATGTGATCTCCTCCAAGTTTTTGTTGCTGGGATCCTAATAGCCCAACCAGGCCTTAGGGAGGTTCTGGGTACAGGTAATAGGAAGACAATAGTGGTAGGAGAAGGCATGAGGTGTTTCACTGAGCAATGGGGAGAAATATCTAGTGACAGCCTAGGTATCCCCTGGACAAGAACGCCCAGATGTGAGTAAAGATCCTGCCATTCCACATCAGCATGGAGGGAAGATTGAATGTGCAATGCCATATGGAAATGTCAGTCCAGATCTCATAACCTTGCCCTGTGTACCTTGCAGGTGTATTGTTCCTAATCTCAAAAAGCACTAATATACTTCTTTCCAGTTTTCCTGCTACGATTCTAGTTCAGGTTTTTATTCTGTGCCTTCAATATTTCAAGTCTCCCAAGTAGTCTCCCCAGCTCCAATTTCTCTTCCTCCAATCTATCTTGCAGAACACAGCCAAATACGGTTTCCTTATACAATGCGTTGATGGTATCAGTCTGCTCTTCAAAACCTTCAATGACTCCCTATTACCTGCTGAAAAAGTCCAAATCCCTTCGCCCAGCATTGAAGAAGCCCCCATCTGACCCCAACTTACCTTCTGAGCCTCATCCCTCATTTTGCACCATATATTTCAGGCATATGAACTATTTGCTGTATCTTAAACATGTTCTAAAATTTCTCAAACCTGAATTTTTGCTCATGCTCATTCCTACCAATAATCCCCTTCCTTCCTACTCTCAATCATTGCATTTTTGCCATTTTAATCCTTTCTTCGATGTAATATGTCCATCTTCTTTAATTGAGTTTTTGTATGGGTGGGCTTCCAGTCCCTCTAGAGAGGCAGTTGGAAGGGTGTAGATGGAAGCCTGGACTTGGAATTAGGAAGAGCTGTGTTCAAATTCTATCTCAGGTTATTTACTAGGTGTCGTGACCTTGGACTCTTGGAAAGACGGATTGACAATGGATTGACAATGACAAATTCTATGATACCTCACCAGCCTGGCCATTCTCCTCTGATTTTACTCAACATTGTCAATATCTTTCCTAGCATGGCATAAAATACTCCAGATGTCATCTGGCTGGGGTCAGAGTCTGGCGGTTCCTCTGTCGTCCAGTCCCTGTTCCCACAAACTTACTCTCTCCATGTCTCTCCAGCCTTTCCAACAAACATTTGCATCCTTCTCAGAGTTTCACCAATCCTTGATCCTCTCCCTTTCCAGAAAGTCTTCAGGCTAGCCAGCCAGCTTTACTACTCATCTGGCTAAAGTGGAGACTCACCCAAGGGAAGTGGGCAAATTGCCCGTTAATCAGATTGTCCGATTTGACTTTGACTCCAGGGTCAAACAAGGGAGACATATCCATCTGCCACAAAGTTGAGTTAAAAAATTCACTCATTTAGATCCCCAACCCTAGCAAGAGTTTAAAACTAACACTGCATTTGCCATTCTTGTGTTGCTTTGGAACAGTAATAGTCCTAGCTATAACGTGTATAAGGCCGCATGAGTTCAGAGGACCTTGGGATTTGTTTCACTGGTGAGATGCAGGGCACTGAGCCCAGGGGACTGCCAAGACAGAGCAAGTCTTGTCCCCCATCCTCCTAGCACCCCCCCCCACATACACACACAGACACAGCTGGCACCTACCAGATTTGTTTTTATATTCAATGTCAAAACCGGTGATGATGCTGTTCCCATCGAATCTCTGAGTCCAGCGCAGGTTCATGCTCCGGGCCTTCACTTCCCGGATCTCTAGCTCAGGAGGGTCTGGGGGCTCTGGGATTTTTGGGTGTAGGGGAAAGGTAGAGGGGAAGGAAGCCAGTAAGTAACAGTGAAGTTTTCTTCTCACCCTCACCTTCTGTGGAGGTCTTAGGGCCCTCTTTACCTCTTCCTGAGAAGGGATTAGGTGTCCCTGATGTGATCAGTTTGGACTTAAGTCTTTTGTTGGGATCTGGGTGAAGGATCTAATCCTTGTGTCCTCAAAATTGAATTTAAAATCCCACCGTTGACTTCTGCCTCATTTTCCTTGACTTCAAGGAAGGCACTTGAGGGTGAGGGTTTTCTAGGGATCTCCAGAGTCAAGGACCCTCCCCAAGGGACGACATCCTTGGAGCATTGCCAAGGAGAGACCCACCAACAGGAACCCTGCTTATCCTTCTCCCAAAGAGGAAATAATAGGTTCTGGTCCCATTCAGCTCCATCTATCCATTTCTGAAATGGGCCAATAGGGCATCACGTAGGCTATGGTTATCACCAACTTTTGCTATCCTGTCTTGGACCTGATGTACATCAAATGCCTTTAGATGATTCCCTCCCTTTGCATTTCCCCTGCCCACATCTATGACTGAGACCCACCCCCTTCCTCTTCAGACTAGTGTAAGGGAGTTGCTGAGATGGGGCTCTGGGAAGGGAGACAGGATACCTTGCACAGTGAGTTGGATCAGACCCCGGTCCTCCCCATAGGAGTTGATGGCATGGCAACTGAAGAATACAGAGTCCCCACGGTCAGCGGGCTTCAGCTTTGATAAAGATAGGGGCAAGGAGGAGGAAGGGAAACAAGGGAGCATTTCAGAGTGAGTCAAAGAAAGGCATAGTTTCTTGGGGGGGGGGAAGGGAATTTCTTGTAATTTTTTGTTATTTTTTTTCCTGTGCTTCTTCCTCAAGTCACCTCAGATCTATGGATATGGCAGACTGATCCTATTTCCTATTACTTACTTCCAAACAAGCCTGGGAGAGTGTAAAGAGTGTTAGGTTTGAGTCAGCAGATTTTAGTTCAGATTCTCTCTCCCATTTAATATCTGGGTAAATCACTAAGATTCTTTGAGCCTCAGTTTCCTTATCTGTTAAATGAAGGATGTGGATAGATAACCTATAAGCTCTCTTCTGTCTCTAAGACTGAGATCCTATGATACCAATAAATTGGAGACAAAAAAGATCATAGGGAAAGGGGATGGAGAATGCTATCTTCTACCCAAGGAGAAACGCCATTTCTGTCCAAAGGTAGGAGAGACACGAGTGCTGTGTCACATAAGAATAGGGCCCCAGAGATTGATATACAGGGCCAGTAACAAGAGGCAGCAGATAGACTGGTCATGAGGATGCTGACGGTCTGAAAGTTTTTGGAGTTAAAACAGGGAGGGATCTGAGGGCTTAATTATGAAGAGACCTGTGGTATTCCAAGCATGGGGTTAAGCTATGGTATTCTAAGTACTAAGGGAAATGCTAAGGGAATTCTAAAAATGCTGTCAATGGAGGGCTCCAGGAAAGGAAATGTGATATTCTGAGAAGAAAGAGTTTTCAAAAACTGAGAAGCAATTCATACTTTCCAGGGGGCAGAGAGGAAGGTTGGGGTGTAGGTAGAATCTACTGCTTGTGTGGGATTGAGAAGGCTCTAATTTTCCTGCCAGTAGTCAAGGTTATCTTGGAACCCAATCACTGCCAAATTAAAGCAGCTGTACTGCAGAGAAAAGGAATGAAGGCCAGGTGACTGTGCCATATAGCTTCACGAAGGAAAGATTGAGAGATGGAGGAAACCAGCCCTTCCAAGCAGGTCATGACATAGTCCTGGTTTCCAGGTCTATAGTCAGCATGCTTCTTCGCTAGTTTTCTTGCTGATTTGCTTTAATGTGACCTCCCACCGAACAGCAATCTTTCACTCTATATTGAGAAGTCCCACAATGGAGAAATGGAAGCTGGGCAAATAGGTTGCTCTACTCTTTCTGGGTCAGGGAGATCAGTGGGATAAATCCTCACCTTCCCCTCTTTCCATTTCTCCAATGACAACTCAGTTAATGATGCTCTGGAAAACAATTTTGAATGAAAATCTGTTTGTATCCTAGGGATTTTCCCAAAGGGAACAGAGGCCCTTGGTTTCCACTGGGGTCCCAGCCCTTCACACCCTATCTGCCTAGCCTGAAGATACTTGAGAAAGTTAACGAATTTAGCTGAAGGGAACTTTGGGGGTTTGGGTATGAATGTTAAGGTGGGCAGACAGCTGTTTACCTTCAGAGTAGATATGACCTCATCCCCGTTGTCCTTGGTGGTGATGGCGTATCTCATGACTCGGTCTGGGTCGATGACCGTATCCCCTTTCTCCCAACGGATGATGATAGGGCGCTCCCCTCGTGCAGTGCAGTTCAGTTCCTTTGTGTGACCCTTGATGGCGATGGTAGTATTAGGGTGGGAGGTGATCATGGCTGGTACTGGAGAGAGAGGGAAAAGGAGAATCAGAGAAAAATATGGAGTAATCCCAGAACCTCGGAAAGCTTCCTCCTCTGCCTTCAGCTGCTCTCCCCTCCTCAGAATATCCGATTCTGAATTGTCAGGGATTCAGATAGCTCACAAATGACAAGAGGGGAATAGATCCCTCAAACCATCCTCCTTCCTTGCTATTCTGGCCTTAAATAAATAGCATTATGTGCATGAGGTCATTTACCCTATAAGTATAACCAGCAAAACCGGCTGTCAAACTTGCCAGGTCCAAGAAAGCATAAGGGGCTAAGTGTGTAGTGGAAGATGGGTCTCTCCTATCTTCCCATCAGTCTCTGGGGCTTAACCTGGTCTGTAAGAGCCGGGATGCTGAAAGGAGGCAAGCTCTGCTCGGTTTCACTGGTATGAAGGCCCCCACTGTCTAACCCAGAACATGTTGGGACCCCCTTCTCTTCTGCCTTTGCTTGTGTGTGCTTCCTCAGGGTGCATCATGATGGGAATGGTCCAGAGGTGTGTGTCCTGTTATATATTCACAGGAAAGCAGGGGTCCAGCCTAGGAGACCTAACTAAGACACTAGTCTATCTGTGAATTATAGGAGGGATTTAGGAAGAATAAAGGATTCATCAAGTTCAATATCTTCATTTTACATGTGGGAAAACTGAGGCAGGAGAAGACGTTAAATAAGTAGCATCATATAGCTAGTAAGTGGCAGATTCAGGGTGTGAACTCAGCTGTCCTGACTTCACAATTACAGCCCCTTCTATTAAGACAATAGTAACTCTCTTACTGGGAAATAATCTTCAAAGACGATTTCTACCTTCTTTAGGCAAGATATTACCTCACCCATTCCAAATAGCCAAGCAAAGATCCTGATCTTAGAAATCCCAAAGAGCAGCCACGGGCAGCTCCTCCCTGTAGTCACAACTCTGGGGCCTTCGCTTTCTTCAATCAGAAGTTTCTCAGGGTTTGGCAAACTTAAGTGAAATATAAATTGCTGATTCAGCTCTCAATAGACATTAAAGTATACATGTGAGGGCTTTCTGGGGAGGGGGATTGATTCTATTGATGTAGGAGTTCTCTGCAAAGAACTCCCTCTCCCAATACGGACCCATACTGACTGTAATTTATGGTCTAAGCATTGCCCGGGATGTGGTAGTTAAATGAATTTTCCTGCGTCGGGACTTGATGAGGAAAAGAGGCAGCATTTGAGCCCAGAACTCCTTGCCCCTGAGACCTGCCTCTGCCGTTTCTCAAATGTGAGTCATCATTATTAACAACATCTTATAATGATTCACGTTAAAAATGCTGCCTTTGAGCCACTGGCACTGAGGATGGCGTTTTGGGTTGCTCAGCCCGTGGGTGGGACGAGTCTGTCTTGGTGCTGCTATTGTTCTGTTTTTTGATCGAGAGGCCTCCGTGGCTTCCCTGAAATCACCAGAGGCAGGCAGCCCGGCCTCAGCGGCCCGTCGCTAGGTCTCCCTGCCAGTGTGGTAGGATCTCAGCACATTCCCCAGTCCCGGATCATCAAATAATGAAGCAGATAAATTTTATAATGCGCAGCATTACACCAGGATATACAATAAAATGCGAAAGACAAATAACTAGGTGCAAGTTATAATGAAGAAAAAGCCTGCAGTCAGAGACATGCGAGTATGAATTATTGACTAAGGTTTTACACTCTCAAGGATGTGAGGAGGAATATTTTTCCATCAAAGATTTGCATAATTCACTCGTATAAACCTGGGTGGAATATAGAGTATGATTTTACATCAACAAGTCGAGCTTTGCATTGCAGATGCCCTCCATGTTTTAGGGGAGCTTTAGAATAGGAGGGTGGAGGGAGGAGCTGGGCTTGCTTCTGTTCTCCCCTTGGAGACTGCATCCGAGGGTCTGGGGCCCAGGACTTAGGTCGGACCCAAGCCTGGAGCCCGGGAGGGTTTGTCTCAAAGGGGAGCTGGAGAATCAGGCTCTGAGTTGAGAGCCTTTGAGGGGTAGGGGTCAGTGGGCAGGGGGCTAATGCTAACTAACCAGGAGACACCGAGCCTCCCAAGAGGACGGGAAGACTGTTCACTGGGAAGCCAGCTGTGACTGGGGGCTGTAAGAGGACTTCGGAGGTCTCCATTGGGCAATCTATATTGCGGCCCTTGCCCTCAGGAAGCCCTGTCTGTGATCCATCAGACCAGTCACTCAGAGAGGCTGGCAAGCACACAGAGAGACAGGAAAGATGGACCAATCCCATCTTCATCCAAAACATGGGGATTTTGGTCTCTCCCTTTGTCTTCTTTTGCTTTGGTTTCTTCTGGCTGGGGGTGGGGGGAAGAGTAGGGCAGGGAACATTGAACAGAGGAAGGGGAGAGGGAAGAATGATTCTTCAGGGAAGAGGAAAGAAAATATAGGAAGCTCGGGAGTGGGAGGGAGGAGGAGGGGATCATAATGATAAAAAAAATCCCCTGTTCAAATCTTTTGAAATATAGAGCTGCTTAGGTCCTGCTGCTCCTCAGTGAGGGTAGAAGCTCTGGGTACTTCATTTACTGCTTGTCCTTACAGGTCCCAGGATCACCGACCCTGACCATATTGATGGCCCAAACCCCCTGCAAAGCCACCTGGCTACAGACAGACTTAAGAGGCAGAGGGCCAACCAGGCTAGGGGGTACAGGGGTGGTTCAGTTTCCTAGGCAGGAGAGGGGAGTATCATGGCAGAGGGTGCAGTTGGATGGCTTAAGGACCCTGATTACTTCTGAAGAACTGGTGGCTCTTGGTCATCTCCTTCAGAAAAATCCCCTGTGGAAAAAAGTACCGGAAAGAAGCAAAGTCTAAAGCTTCTGGGATTGCTGCTTCTAGAGTCTTTATAGAAATGCTGTGGGGTGGTAGTAACTGATATAGATGGGGGAGACACTTTCCCTACTAAAATTGTAGCTGGTGACACCCAGCTGCTCCCCCCTTACCTCCTGAAGGGCAGCCTTCCACCCCAACCCCCCAACTCTCCTCAGAACAGTCGCCAACACTGGGATCTTCCGTTTTCATCCTCAAGGACAGGCTGGGCCCTGGGGGCAAGTGAGGGCATCAAACCCAATGCACTGACTCAATGTGATGAGGGGGTTTCCCTGAGAATACCCATCCATAGCCACGCTCAGGAGAGAGCAAGCCCAGGAGACCGGGGGCGCACAGCAAGAGCATCATAGTGAGAAGGGCGGGCGGGCAGCAGGGGAGGGACGTGATGCCGGAGAAGGGCCCCTCCTCAGGAGAAGCTGGCTCTGCCCTGCCTTCTGTCTGCCCCCCCCCCACCCCCGGGACCGTGGGGACTTCTGAATCCGGTGCACTGCTACAGAGCGCAGGCTACGGGCTATAGCTGATGACCAGTTTTAGGAGGGGCCATGCTCCTGGACATCAGTTAGCATGTACATAATTTGGGAAATGGCAGGTCCCTGTCCCCAGGAGGATGCTGAGCCCTAACATCTGTGCAACCTGCAGCAGGTAACCCCCTGGTGCTTATGCTTCTTATCTGTGAGTACATTGGATTAAATGGGCCCAAAAGTTGTGGTCCTCTCTTAACAATCTCTTGGTACCACAAGCAATAACCAGTAGTTCCATTTATTATTATTCCAAAGAGTTAGTGAGTTAAAGCTTCTCTTTTCAGGGGAATTCACATTTCAATAGGACCTCAAGGAAAGCAAAATCAGCACTGGAGTTAAGAGTTAGGAAGACCTGAGTGCAAATCTTGTCTCAGTTGCTCACAGTCTATATGACTCTGGGCAACTCATTTGTCCTCAGCCTCAGTTTATTCATGTGTAAAATGGGAATATCAACTACCTCATGGTAGTTGCTATGGAGATCAAATAGATAATATATAAACAGTACTTTGCAGGCCTTAAAGCTCTATATAAATGTCAATTATCATGATTATAATCAATTCTCAGCGGTGGAATTTCAGGAATTAGTGGAAGAATAATTTTTTTAGTGGTGATGGTTGAAGAGAACCTTTCCTGGTCCCCCTCTTCCTCTCTGGGCAAGGAAATAAAGTCCTTCTTCCCTACCCTGGTGCAGTTTCTTTCTGTTTTGCCTCCAAAACACACAATGAGGGACCAGGGGATGATCTGCCTGAGTCAGGAGAACAGGTGGGGACAGTGCTGGATTTGGAGTCAAACAAATGCAAGTTCACACAAGCTGTTTCAGATAACTTACTACCTGAACGACTTTGGAATAATCACTAAATTTCTCTCAGCCTCAATTTTTCTATCTGTAAAAAGGAGAAAAAAACAGGATCTACTTCTTAGAGTAAATGAGAAAAATATGTGTTAAGTGCATCATAAATGTTTATTATTATTATTATTACTTACTAAAGGTAGCCCAGCTGGGTTAGGGATCTTGGTTGAACTTTGTCGCCCTAGGTCCTCAGTACACCGCCTTTCCTCATCCACCGCTTCCCCCCCTCCAATCCGTGGCACTGCAGCATCGCTCCACACTACAATGAATTACTGCAATAAATACTATTAATGCTTCACTCCATGCTGCTGGGAGGCAAAGCCTAAAATCTCCAGCCCAAAGAGCTCTGCGCTCATTCATGAATGCACATGGATTCCTGCACCATCTACACTTACACCAGACCACAGAGAGTCGCCCATCCTTACACACACTTCTGTCAATTTACAGCCTTGAACACACCCAGAAGCATACCAAAGGGCCCCTTTGCAGACAAGCAGATGGGCGCACAAGCCCCCACAGAGGTAGAGCCCAGCAGCCAGGGGTTCTGCTCCCTTCCTCCTCTTGCACTAGGAGTTAATCTAGATTTAGGAAATTTAGTTATGACCAAAGCCATTCCCTCTGTCCAGGCAGCCAGCACCTTCTTTTAGAAAGTCCCCTCCTTTGTGGTTGGGTCTGGGCAGCACAGGGGGGGAGGAGGTAACTGGTTGGGGGATGGGGAGGGTGGGCACCAACATGCAGGCTGGCAGGCAGAGCTGGGAGAGGGAAGAAATGTAATGCATAAACAAACAGAGAGCCCGAGTCCTGCAGTAATGTATGGTAATGACAGTCACAAAAGCAACACACTGCTCTAATAGGACACAGGAGGCTTTAATGAGATACAACTTCCCGGCTTTCTGTGGCAATGTAATTCAATTAACAGTGAAGGAAACTTCATTTTTTAAGGGTGTTGGTGGTGGGAGAGACAATTGTCTGGGGGCTTTATAGGAAGGGCAGGAAGATTTGGGGGCTAGGAGTTAGGGGCAAGGGTGTCAGGACTGACCCTTGCAAGGCCTTCCTGTCAACAGACTCTCCCCAAGGGACCTGAATGTTATCTGCCCTACAGAGTCGCATACAAACCTAATGGGGAGCAGGGACATGGGTGGAGGTAGTGATGGAGTAGTCTAAGGAAGAGAATGAAAAGCCAGTTTCCTGGGGGTCTTTGAGGTGAGGTCAGCACAGGAGGAAAGCAGCTTTGGGTCTGCATGGAACTAGGAATGTTCTTGCTCCAAATCCTGCCTGCCTACAAAACTAACTTTTTTCCAACTTGATTCTGCCCCTGACTTTGTGTATGTCCCTTTGCTTCCTAGGGTTGTGGTCTCCTTATCTGTAAAATGGGGGCAAATTAGGGATCTCCATGTTGCCCCTCCTGCCCATATGGGAGACAGGATTTCAAATCCACCATAGACCTCCAGCTCTGGGCTCAGGAGAAATAAAGCAAATGGTTTGGCCTGGGGGAACAGCAACAAGATTGTTTGTGTATAGGTTCTCCCAGGGCTAGCATCATACAATCAAGAAATCTGAATCGACAGGGACATCAGAGGTCACCCAATAATAATAACAACTCACATTTGTGAGGGTCTTTGTAATCCAATTGGATATTAAGGTTTACAGATAACTTTCCTCACAGTGACCTCTCTAGGCTTGTTTCCTTGTCTAGAAAAATGAAGCTGTTGGACTGGGTGAGCTCTGAGGTCCCTCCTAGCTGCAAATCTGTTTTTCCATGATCCCTGTGGGATGGGATGCAGAGTCAGTATTCAAACTCAAGTTGCCTCAGTGCAATCCACCATTCATGGCCCTATACCAACAGTGCTTGCTTGGTTCATTCAACTTGAATCTCTTCCATTTCATCCTATGGTAAGTGGCCAATCAGCCTCTGTTCAAATGCCTCTAGGGATGAAGAACTCATTCCCTTTTGAGCCAGGCCATGCCATACTTGGACAGTTCTAATTATAAGGAAGTCCTTCCTTAAATGGAGATCAAACCTGCTTCTCTGTAACTTCCATCTCTCTGGCAGAATCAATCATATAAGGCTTTTCTCAGTGGCAGTCCTTAAAGCACTTGAAATCAGAAATCACACACCCCAATAAGTCTAGTTCCCATGCTACTTCTTCTCACTTCCCTTTTCTCTTAGCTTAGTAATCAACTTTCAGTCCCATGATTAGAAGGCATTTATAATAATGACAATGAGGTGATGCACATTCATATAGCATTTTAGGATTTGCAACGGACCTTAATTACATCATTCCATATAATCCCTACAACAAAACAGTGAGGTAGTTATTATTATTATCTTCATTTTATATATGAATTGCAATAAAGGGAGGTTGTTACTTCTCCAGGGTCATATAGCTAGCAATTATCTGAGAGAGGATTTAAACATGATTTTCACGACTCTTAAGTTTGGTGCCCTATTCACGATGTCATCTCATTTAAGATTTAAAATTGTTTTTAGTTGATAGTTAAAGATCTACATTTGCAAGGACATTCTGCCAAGAGCCCATAACAATGGCCATCTTGGCTGGGCCCTTGGCAAAAGAACTCCTGTCTCCTTGCACTGGCACTGGTTGTCCTCCATATTTTCATCTTCATTTCTTAAATTGCCTCAGTCCTTCAAGATTCAGCTCAAATGTCACCCTAGACAGAAAACCACTTTAGGTTCCTCACAGCTTCTGGTTATCTTCTTCTTTTAAAAAATAATAATAGTATTTTATTTTTCAAAATACATGAAAAGATAGTTTTCAACATTCATCCCTGCTATTTGGATGCTCTCTAGGAAAGGGAGAGAGGGAGGAAAATTTGGAGTACAAAGTTTTGCAGGGATGAATGTTGCACAAGAAAAATCAGATCAAAGGAGAAAAAATGAGAGAAAAAAAACCAAGCAAACAACAACAACAAGGTGAAAATATTATGTTGTGATCCATATTCAATCCCCCCACCTCTGAATGTGGATGGCTCTCTCCATCACAAGTCTGTTGGAATCAGCCTGAATCAACTGGTATCTTTTTACTAAGACTACCTTGTATCTAGCACTCATCCTGTACATTCGTGGCCGTGTGTGTTGTCTCTCCCATTAGAATGGAAGCTTACTGAAGACAAGAACTATTGGCTATTTCCTTGTATCTAGCTACTCATGCTGTGCTTAGCACACAGTAATTGCTTAATAAATGCTCCATGATTGATTGAATGATTGATTAGCACACTCCTCCCTATGTGTGCCTGGGAATGGACCCAGCAGCAATCACCTTTTTCAATACAGAACTTCTACTTTTTAGCTTGATGTTTGAGAAAAGTCAGATGCAGAGCGAGGAGCAAACCAGCGCATCACACTGCTTTGGGCTCCCACCTAATGGCAGGGATGACCTATCTCTTCCCAGCCTTTGCTTCTAGGGACAATAGTCCGCCAACCTCAGCTGGTAAAAAGAGGAAACTATTTCCTTCCCTGACTCAGCACTACCATCACTCCTCTTTCTCCCTCTACAACCCCAAAGGCGGCTCCGTCCCTTTTGGAGAGTGGCCAACATCCGCTCTTGCCCATCTCTGGCCCTCCTGTCCCGGAGCTGCTTCTTCTCTTCCCCACACATGGGGAGAGGTAGTGGGAGGGGTGCGGGGGGAGGTTTTCCCTCCATCTGGGGGCCTCCCCAGCGGGGCAGGCAGAGGGGCAAAGAAATCAATTCCAGTAACAAGATAGTTGTCAGAATCCGATGTAACCTGTTCCCATCTGTGAAATTGCTCTCTGGCTGGCTCCTGTCACCGAGGACTGAGGCTCTCTCTGCCTAGGAGAGATGCTATTTACATTTTAATTTGATGGTGAGAGGGATGGAGAGTTAAAGCACCCCACACCCCACAAGCCCCCCCTCACTCCCAGGGGAGCCATGGACCTTCCAACACCCCCTGGGGATGGGAGAGCGGACAGCTTGAAGCCCCCTCATCTCTGATACAAACCCCTCAGCCTGGTCCTTCCCCCGGTACCTGATCTTTTTCTCGGCCCCCACCATGTCGTCACTCTGCATCCGGGCTGGACCCTAATGCCCCACTTAAATCCCATTTATGAACAAGTCAAGACATCCCTCTCACTGCCTCACAGGTTGTCTCTGAGAATGAAGGACGAACAACAGCAGTAAGGGATGTCCAGCTTGGACTCTGCTCCAGACAGACCCATTTACTCGCTCCACTATTCCAGTCGATGCTCCTCTTCCTCACCTCCACTGATCCCCTACTTCAAAACTTTGTTCAAAGCTCACTTTCTCTGTGGTGGATCAACCACACATTTTTGTACCCTCTTTACTCCAGTTTTTCCCTGGTAATCACTTATGTGTTACTCTGAAAAAAAAAAGGGGGGGGTGTATATATGTATGTATATCTCATCTTTCTCATGGGGCTGGGCCATATTTGATTTATATGTGTATATATGTGCATGGATGTATGTGTTATATGTATATCCTACATTCCTCATGTAGTGTGTGCTTGGGGGTGGATGTAAATGTGTGTACACACCCACGTATACTCACATATTTTGCCTTTTCTCACTGTGCTTAGCACACAGTGGACATTTAGTGTTATTCTTTGTATCACTCGAGTAACTCCCAAGAGGAGAATATGAAAAGCCATACCTAGAAGCTTATTGACTCATTTCTCTGGACCCTGATAGGCAATATACATGGACAAGTGCCTGTCCCTTTCCTGAAGGAAAGGATATCTCAAGGAGATAAAGCAGAAAAAGAAATAACTAAGCATCACAGCAAAAGTAATAACACTAATACCTTATATGCTTGTAAAGCGCCTTTTTGTTTTTTCAAAGTAAATTTATCCCTATCGATTGTTTCTCCAAACTCATGACAAACATGGAACTCAGACAGGGCAGGTATTTTGATCTCCAATTGAAAGAAGAGACTGAGGGTCAGAGAGATGAAATGTTTCAAAAAGTGTTGCAAAGCAATAGGGCAATGGGGTGGGGTGGGGAATAGACCATGGGTCACTTGGTTTTTCCTTTTAGTTGCCTGAGCTAGTGTTCTTTGCTGGTTCATCATCCATTTTCCACCCCCTAATTATGAATGTCCCTGAAGGTTTTACACTGGGTCCTCTTCTCTCTCTTGGTATCTCATTCCCTCCCATGGGTTTATGTGTCACCTCAGGCAGTTTCTGTACAGGAGACAGAGCATAATGGAGAAATGAGACTTCCTTTTCATATTTCTTTCTTTCTTCACTAATGAGTTTGGCTCAGTTGGAGTTTCTGACAAATCACCAAATCACCAGAGGAAGCAAAAACTCAAAGAAGCCCTTATGGGAAGTAGGAGGGCTTGGAATTTTATGGTGAACAAGATAGGAATTTCATGAGTGAGTGAACTGAGAAACTGTGAAATGCATTTTTGAGTGGGCTAACATCCACTCTCGTGCTTGGGAGAGGGGAGGCTGGAGAAGTAGTATATCAGAGATGGGACAGGAAGGGGGTTGGACTGGATGAGGTGGTAAAGTCACAAAACTAATCTGGAGGCAGAGGTAGAGTGTTCAGTCATTTAGTAGCATCCAGCTCTTCATGATCACATATAGGGTTTTCTGGGCAAAGACACTGGAATGGTTTGCCATTTCCTTCTTCAACTCATTTTATAGCTGAGGTAACTGAGGTAAACAGGATTAAGTGGATTGCTTAGGGTCACCCAGATAGTATATGTTTGAAGTTGAATTTGACTTCAAGATTTCCTGACTCCAGATTCAGCACTCTCTCCATTGTGCTATCTACCTGATATTTTTCAGTGCAGTTATTGTCTTAAGTGATCAAATAGTAAAAATTATTTGTCCAAATATTTATCTCATACTGAATTTTAAATTTGAAAAACATATGTGATTACAAAGTAAAGAGTTCCAGCTTTGGAAACAGAAATCTTGGGTTCAAATTCTGGTACTTTTATTTAGTACTGTGTGACTTTGGACAATTTCATGCTTTCTTTACCAGTAAAATGAAACATTTGATATTTATAGAGAATCTCTAAGATTCTTTCCAGTTCTAATGTTCTATATTCTTATCCTTTGATCTTTCAGGAAACAAAAATTTAAAATTTTCTACCCTGACCTTGTTTCTGCTGCCCCTTCCTTTCACAAAGTTCCTCCCAGAACTTAGAATTCTTTTTGAGAAAAGAGACTAAAAATGCTAACAATAGACAGCTTTCCCCCATATCCCCTACCTACCAACCTACTCCTCGATCTTTCCAGAAGAGGGTACGTTCATACAGAGCTGTAACTAACATTTTTTTACCTGAGATAGAAATGGTGGAATGCATTCTCCAGAAAATCCTGTCTCCATGATGTTAGTCAGGAAGAGGAGTGGGTTTGGGGTTAGAAGGGGACTGTAAGGGTGGTTCCTTATTGTAGTGCTGGGTGAAATATCGGGGTAGATTTGAGGGTAGAAGCGTCTTTCTTCTCAATGAAGAACCCTGTGCTATCCACCTTGGACAAAGCCCCCTTGCTTCACCCTAGTTACAATTCTGGGCATGTAGAAAACCTCAGGGATCATTTCCCTAAAAAGAGACGGGAGCAGCCTTTTCTTGAAGGGATGCTTGTGCCCAGCTTTGCTCTTTTGCTTTGTAAAAGGATTATATTCCTCCTCCATCCTTCCGTGTGAAAGCCCTCCCTGTGTTCCCCCTGGCACTTCTCTCTCAGCTCTGGTTCTTTTTTGTCTCTGCTTGTTAACAAGACTCCAACAAGAGGAGGAATTTCATTTGGTAGCTGGAGATAAGCCAGCCACAAAGGGCATTGTTGGTGTGTTGGGTGATGGGACCCCAAGAGCTCCTCCCAGACTAGTCTAGCTCAGTCCCACTGATAAAAACAGGCTTCTCCCCGAGGAAGATTTTTTTTTTGGGGGGAGGCTTCTTCTGACTCCTCCCTCCCTTAAAGAGCCAGGACTGTGATGTTATTAATTTGATTGCACCAACTTTGGCTTCTTGTCTCCCCTGATTAGCCAAGCTCTACCTGAAGCATGAGATTAATGCAAATTGCATGGAAGCAATTGGTTATGCTGTTAGAAAGCTAGGAAGGAAGCAGTGAAGGCACTCCTGCCCTTCTCCAGAGGATCAGAGGATTGGAGCAACTAGGATAAGCCACTGCATTTGTTAGGGAGACATCCATCACTTGCTGAGAAAAATAGAAGGGTACTACTTAGGAAATATTGGTGTCAGTTCTGGCTCTTTGCTAGTTCACCTTAAATGCATGACTCAACATGTCCGAGGCTTGGTTTCAATAGCTATGAAATGGGATTTTTTTTTTATTTCTCAGCTTGTGTTCCAGAGGAGAATTCTCTTGCCTAGATTTGGAAAGAATTGAGTCCATGGATCTTGAATCCCTGCTCTGAATGCCTCCTGATTAGGCTACAAGTTTTTAGAAAGCAAGGATTGTGCTAGGATTGTGCCTTTTCCCCCTTCATCTTTTTATCATAGTAAACAATAAATGCTTATTGAATTTAATTGAATCCATCACTGGACCTAGAATTGAGAACTCATCAACAACAAGAACATGTATTAAGTACCTGTTGTGTGCAGAAAAGTATGCTAATCCTTGAGGGAGATGTATAGATTTAATTTAGATCCAGTCCCAATCTTCAGGAATTAATTGGCCAAACCACAAGCATTTATTGAGTGCTTCCAATTTGACAAGAACTGTCTGATAATAAAAAAACAAGTTTGAGGAAGCTTACAATTGAATGGGGGAGAGACTTTGCGCAAATATAAGTTTATTCAAAATTCATATAAATTATATGCAAAGGAAGGGGGAGGCAGCAGCAGCTTTTTTTGAGGGGGAGGCAATAGGATGTAGAAAGGTCTAACAAAGAAGCCAATACTTGCAGTGACTTTTGAAAGAAATAAGTAAGGACATGGAGATGAGAGATGAAATGTGTGAGTATGAAAAACAGCGAGGAAGATAGTATGATTGAACAATAAAGTGCATGAAGGGCAGTAATCTATAATAAGACTGGAAAGGCAAGTAGTAGCTTTCAATACCAAACAGAAGAGTTATGGATTTGAACACAGAGGTAATAAAAAACGTATTGAGCAAGGGAGTGACATGGTCAGTGCTGTATTTTAGTCACTAGGACAGCTAAGTGAGGTGTCAGATGTGATAAAAAAGGAGATAACCAGTAAAAAGCTATCACAAAAATCCAGATAAAAGGTAAAGAAAGCTTGAAGTGAATGGCTGTGTGATGGGAGAGAAGTGGAATAGGAGAGAAGTTGTAGAAATAGAACCAATAAGATTTGGAAACTGAATATATCAATCTCCTAGTTTAGAAGGGGAACAAGTCAAAAATGCTGAGAACCAGAATAGATTTTATTACATAAGTACATTAGAAACTCTTGATGAATAAAAACGACCAACTGTGATTCCAGAGGACTGATGATGATGCTTTACACCTGTCTGCTGACAGAAAGTTGATGATGGACCTCAGAAGCAGGATGAATGATTCATTTTGGATATGGACAATGTGGTTATTTATTTTGCTCATCTATATATATTTGTTCTATTGTTCTCTTTTTCTTTTCTATGGGGGTAGGAGAGTTGTACATAAATTGAGGAAGCTAGGTGGTACAATGAATAGAGCACACTGGACCTGGAGTCAGGAGGACCTGAATTCAAATCCAGCCTCAGACATTTATCAGCTATGTGACCATGGGTGGGTCACTTGTGTTTATCTCGGTTTCCTCATCTGTAAAATGGGGATAATCATAACACCTAACCTCTAGAGGTCATTGTGGCAATCAAATGAGAGAATCTTTGTAAAGCACTTAGCATGGTGCTTGGCACGGAGTAAGTGCTATAAAAATGTTAGCTATTATCATTAGACTGGGATTGTATGCCTCTATTGAGCTAAGGTTTTGTGCCTCTAGAAATAGCCTATTAAAATGCAAATATCAAGGAGAAGGTAGAACACACAAATTCTCCTCTCTGGGCCCTTCCTATTACTTCTTTCACATTTTATATTCTCCCTTCTCTCTCCCTGCCCCCTCTTTTTTGTCCACTGCCACCATTTTTGTTTAGGAACTCATCAACCCTCGTCTGGATGATTATAGTAGTAACTGATAACACAGGCTTCCTTCCCACTCATCTGACATTCTGCATTATGTTACTGTCCTGCTCAAGGGCCCAAGATTACTATCTGTTTTATCAGGTATACATTTGCTTGGCTTTCCAGGTCCTACAATCTAATTATTTTACCCTAGAACCTAATTTCTGACTATACTTGGCTTTCTCTCTCTCTCTCTCCTCCATCCCTCCATCCCTTTCTCTTCCAGGACACACACACACACACACACACACACACACACACACACACACACACTCTATTCCAGTCTCCCACATTATCGGGTTCATTCCCATTTCTCTCCTTTGTACCTAACGTTTCTCTTGTCTACAGTGATTTTCCCAGAGCTCCCTTTCCCTCCTTCTCACCCTATCCTGTTCTAACACTACCTCTTCCACGAAGCCTTCTCCAGTTATTGCAGCCCGCTAGTCCCTGGAAGTTCCATTGCATTTTTAGTGAGTAGAACAGGATTCCGCCCATACCTATCCTTACCCTGTCTCCCTTGCGGGAGGGCAGGATGGTGTCTGCCTGGCAGACCCTCTCTCCCTCTGGCCCCATGAACTGCTGTGGATGATAGTAGGGATTTACAACTTCGCTGCCGGCTTCATCAGGACAGACAATGGAGAGAGGCCTATGTTGCATCCTTCACAATTCGGGCAGTCAGGGAGGAGACTAGATCTAGAGGGGAAAAGGGGAATCTGGGAAAAAATAAAGAATCTTGTGCTCTAGGCAAGTCAAGAATTCTTCCCCCAGGATTCCCATTCATCAGACCAAAGGCTGAGGTTCCTAACTTTTCACAGGTCCCTTTGGCAGTCTGGTGAAACTTACAGACCTTCTCAGAAGGTTTCTAAAGGCACAAAATGAAATATCCAAGATTACCAGGGAAGTCAATTGTATTGGAATACATCCCAGGTGGTATCTATGATTTATCCCCACTTTCCCCATTTCTACAGCATTTTAAAGTTTTTGGAGCATTTTACATATGCTCTCGTTTGGTCTTCACAACCACCCTGGGATGTAGGTGCAGTTCTTATCCCCATTTTATAGATGAGGAAACTGAGACAAACAAGGACTAAGTGAATTGCTCAGTTTCACACAGTAAGTGTGAGGCAGAATTCAAACTCAGGTCTTCCTTCTATCAATAAAAGACAACTGTCTAGCAGCTCCTCAGCCTTAGGAACTGTTTAAGCCAACTCTCGTTTCACGGGCGAAGAGACTGGGTCTGCAGAGGGGGCGGTTCACCCAGGTAATTGGTAACCGGGGAGGGTCCGATCCTCGCTTCCCGGAGGGCCCATCGCCTTTGTAGGAGTAGCTGCCGTGGATCTGGTTCAGGTTCTGGTTCTGCTCTTCTTCCTCTGGGTGACCTGCGGCTCAAGCCCTAGGTCTGAGTCTGTGAATCCCACCGTGCTCATACCCCAGCCTCCCTTTCCTCCGCACCCGCCGAAGGGGGCAGGGGAGTGGGGAGGAGAGGAGGGGCCGGCGGGGAGGGCAGTTTTGAGAAGTCTCTGGTTTGGGCCAGGAACCATTAGGGGTTAAAGCTGCACCTTGGTCCTGGGGGGGGGGGGTAGGAGGGCAGGGATGAGTGGGGAAGGAAAAACCCGGGAGGCTGAAGGGGAGGAGAAGGGGGGGGGGTTGATGCCCTGCTCTGTCTTCTCCATTTTAATGAAGTGGGAGATAAAACACTCCTCTTTATTTTACGAAGTATATGGAAATCAATGCAGACCAAGAGCTAAGCAGATAATAACAATAATGATTTTAAAAACCCCTTCAGCACATCTTCCCTTCCCCCCTTCTCCCTCCCTCCCCCTCCCGATCTCGGGTCTCTGTCACTCTGTCCCTGTCTCTTTCTTTCCTCCTTGAATCTTTCAGCCTGGCTCTGCTCCCCCCGCCCCCCAACTCTCTTGTCTTTCTCTCAGTCTCTGCCCTCCCCCATCTCTCTGTCGCTGTCTTCCCGTCTCTTCTCCTCGCTCCCCCGTCTGTGTCTCTGTTTCACTCTCCGCTGTGACTCCCTGTCTCTCCCACCCTCATCTCTGTCTTCCTGCCTGTCTCTCTCTGGTTCCCTCTTCTCATGTCTCTGATTCTCCCCTCTATGTCTTCGTCTGTCTCTCCTTCTCCCTGTCCTTGTCTGTTTTCACTCTGTCTCTGCCTCTTCCCCTCCCTCTCTGTCTTCTCTGTCGGTCTCTTCTTCTTCCCCCTCTTTTCCCCTCATCTTCCCCTTCCCCTCCTGCTTGTCTCTCTGTGTCTCTCCTCTCTCTCTCTCTCCCTCCCTCCCTCTGTCACTGTTTCTTCTCCCACTTTCCCCTCATCTTCCCCTTCCCCTCCTGCCTGTCTCTCTGTGTCTCTCCTTCTCTCTGTCTCTGTCTCTCCCTCCCTCTGTCACTGTTTCTTCTCCCACTTTTCCCCTCATCTTCCCCTTCCCCCCCGCTTGTCTCTCTGTGTCTCTCTCCTTCTCTCTGTCTCTCTCTCTCCCTCCCTCTGTCCTGTTTCTTCTCCCACTTTTCCCCTCATCTTCCCCTTCCCTCCTGCCTGTCTCTCTGTTCTCTCTTCCTCTCTGTCTCGTCTCTCCCTCCCTCTGTCCTGTTTCTTCTCCCTTTTCCCTCTTCCCCTTCCCCTTGTCTCTCTGTGTCTGTCTCTCCTTCTCTCTGTCTCTCTCTCTCCCTCCCTCTGTCACTGTTTCTTCTCCCACTTTTCCCCTCATCTTCCCCTTCCCCTCCTGCCTGTCTCTCTGTGTCTCTCCTTCTCTCTGTCTCTGTCTCTCCCTCCCTCTCTCTGTCCTCCCTCTGTCACTGTTTCTTCTCCCTTTTCCCTATCTCCCCTTCCCCTCCTGCCTGTCTCTCTGTCTCTCTCCTTCTCTCTGTCTCGTCTCTCCCTCCCTCCCTCTGTCCTCCCTCTGTCACTGTTTCTTCTCCCACTTTTCCCCTCATCTTCCCCTTCCCCCCCGCTTGTCTCTCTGTGTCTGTCTCTCCTTCTCTCTCTCCTCCCCTCCCCCCCCTCCCTCTGTCCTCCTCTGTCACTGTTTCTTCTCCACTTTCCCTCTCTTCCCCTTCCCCTCCTCTGTGTCTGTCTCTCCTTCTCTCTGTCTCTCCCTCCCTCCCTCTGTCACTGTTTCTTCTCCCACTTTTCCCCTCATCTTCCCCTTCCCCTCCAGCCTGTCTCTCTGTCTCTGTCTCTCCCTCCCTCTCTCTGTCCTCCCTCTGTCACTGTTTCTTCTCCCACTTTTCCCCTCATCTTCCCCTTCCCCCCAGCCTGTCTCTCTGTGTCTGTCTCTCCTTCTCTCTGTCTCTCCCTCCCTCCCTCTGTCACTGTTTCTTCTCCCACTTTTCCCCTCATCTTCCCCTTCCCCTCCTGCCTGTCTCTCTGTGTCTCTCCTTCTCTCTGTCTCTGTCTCTCCCTCCCTCTCTCTGTCCTCCCTCTGTCACTGTTTCTTCTCCCACTTTTCCCCTCATCTTCCCCTTCCCCTCCTGCCTGTCTCTCTGTCTCTCTCCTTCTCTCTGTCTCGTCTCTCCCTCCCTCCCTCTGTCCTCCCTCTGTCACTGTTTCTTCTCCCACTTTTCCCCTCATCTTCCCTTCCCCCCCGCTTGTCTCTCTGTCTGTCTCTCCTTCTCTCTCTCTCCCTCCCCCTCCCTCCCTCTGTCCTCCCTCTGTCACTGTTTCTTCTCCCACTTTTCCCCTCATCTTCCCCTTCCCCCCCGCTTGTCTCTCTGTGTCTGTCTCTCCTTCTCTCTCTCTCCCTCCCTCCCTCTGTCCTGTTTCTTCTCCCCTTTTCCCTCATCTTCCCTTCCCCTCCAGCCTGTCTCTTGCTCTGTCTCTCCCTCCCTCTCTCTGTCCTCCTCATCACTTTTCTTCTCCCTTTTCCCCTCTTCCCCTTCCCTCCAGCCTGTCTCTCTGTGTCCTTCTCCTTCTCTGTCTCTCCCTCCCTCCCTCCCTCCCTCTGTCACTGTTTCTTCTCCCACTTTTCCCCTCATCTTCCCTTTCCCCTACCTGTCTCTCTGTGTCTCTCTCTTCCTCTGTCTCTCTCTCTCCCTCCCTCCCTCTGTCACTGTTTCTTCTCCCACTTTTCCCTCATCTTCCTTCCCTCAGCCTGTCTCTTGTTGTCTCTCCTCCCTCCCTCCCTCCCTCTGTCACTGTTTCTTCTCCCACTTTCCCCCTCATCTGCCCCTTCCCCCCTCTGCCTGTCTCTTCCCCTCCCTCCCTCTCTATCTTGTCTGTTTCATTTTTTTCTCTCTTGCTCTCTCTTTCCTTCTTTCCCCCCCATTCTCTGCCATGTCTGCATGTCCTTCCCCACTTTCCCTCTTTGTCTACCCTCCTCCTTTCCCGGCTAGGAAGAGAAATGTCTGAATTGTCTCTTAGGCAGCTAGGGGGCGGCCTGGATAGCACACAGGGCTTGGAGTCAGGATGTCTAAATTCAGATTCAGCCTCTGATGCTCACTTGGTTGTGTGATCCTGAGCAAGTCACTGGTTTCTCATGTGTAAAATGGGGATAAAAGCACCTGCCTTCTAGGGTTGTTGTGAACTTTAAAATGCTACCCAAATGCTAGCTATTGTGATTATAATTGTTAAACATGCCCTAACTTGGTTTGGGATTTTCCAGGGAGTTCTCAATCTTCCTCTTGCTCCTTGGATAAATGCTGGGCAATAATAATTGCTTGCACATAATTTTACTTACTTGACAGATGTTTTACAAAGAAAAGTCTTCTTGTCTTCAGTACGGTGCCACTGGAGGGCCGTGGCATCAATGCTTTGGAGACACCCTTCAAAGTCATCTGCTTCTCTGGGCCTTTGTTGTCTCATCTGTCTAATGACAGCATTGGGCTCTAATCTCCTTTCCAACTCTATAATCCCTATGATCTCAGCCAGCCTTTCACTGAAGCATGGATCTGTGCTATCAACATCCCTGACAACCATCTCTCTAACCTCTGCTGGCTTCTGGGCTGACTATTTTTATTTGGAGACAATCAGTGCCCTCCCCTCAAATCCATTCCATCTTTCCAGGAGAATATAAACTCCCTGAGGGCAGAAAATGGACGACCACCTTTTTGCCTGGTACAATGTCTGGCACAAGAGACACTTAAAATCTTTTTTTTTTCAGTGAATAAATGGGTCAGAGTGGTTGCTAGCCTAAGAAATCAGTCCCATATTCTTCTTCTCCCCTGTACACTAGCCTTTTTCCCATGATTGTGAGATGGAGCTCTCCTCTTTGTCTGTCTTCATTTACTGAATAATTTTTACTGAATCAATTTACTGAATAATGTTATGGGCCAGACACTGTATGAAGCAGGGAATATGAAGGCAAAAAGGAAAGTTCTTGACCTCGATGAGTTTACATTCTCTTTGAGGAAAATGACATGTATTCAGATAAATCTAATACTCTACCCATGCCATATTGAAGATATGTTAAATACAGAAGGGATGAAGAATGGGATAAGTGGAAGAACACCACCAAGTGCGATGATACGTATTCAGATAAATCTAGTATTATACCCATATACCATATCGAAGATATGTTAAATACAGAAGAATTGAGGTAAGTAGGCAGAATACCAATAACTGGGGAGAGAAAAGGAGTTATACAAAGTTGAAGATTCGGCATGAGGAAGATGGAATGTCTTGTATGAAGAACATCACACAGGCCTTGTCTGGGTGGGAGAACATGGTGGGGGGGGGGAAAGAGTTTTGTTTTTTTTTTTGCCTTGTCAATTGGGGTTACATGACTTGCCCCCAGGTTCACACAGCTAGGAAGTGTCTGAGGCCAGATCTGAGCTCAGGTCCTTCTGACTTCAGTGGTGCTCTATCTACTGCGCCCAGGTGGTGACTGGGAAGATTATTTGGGAGCAGATTGTGAGGGGCTTTTACATGCTAGAGAGGGGTGCGCATTATATTCTACCGGCAGTGGAAGCTATTGAAGATTGCTGAGCAGGAGATACAGGGTTCGATCTGTGCTTTAAGATGCTACTTTGGGAGCTGTGTGGAGGAAAGATTAGAGGGGGAGAGTCTAATGTCAATTAGATGGCTATTCCAATAACCTAGCCAAGAGTGGGTGAGGGCCTGACCAGGGGTGCTGGCTGGGTGAGTCAAGCAAAGGAGAGATGGGGAGGAAGGATCCATAGGATTTGGCCATGGAATGGAGGGAGGGGGTGAGGGAGAACCAGTGAAGGAAGGGCTAGAGACACCAGCCAGGTTTTTGTTGGGATTGCCTGTTCCCTTCAGGACCCTGTCTTCATCCACAATCCATCTGGGGCTTTAGCTTTTCTTCAGCTTCTATTTGACTGAGTCCCAGAAGCCTGGTGTTTGGTGAGAGAGTGTGTGATTTCCCTTTAATTGGCCTGACATTTTCGCTAAACAAACAAATCAAAACCCAAGCTAAACAAAGGGCCCTTATCAGGTTTAATTGGCTACAGGGTTTTGTCTGTCAATTCACTGGGGCCTTTGCAAAGCCCCAGGAAGGTCTGGGGGAATACTGTAATAGCACACGCATAATAAGGTTATGCCAAGGGATTCAAGGCAACCAGACTCAGGTCTGGGATGCAATCACATGGGGTGGCTGGGGGGAGCAGACAGTTCAAACCCCAGCCCCCTCTGCCCTTCCCCCAGCCCCAATGAGATAGCTTTCCTTTGTACCTGCCTTTTATTGAAGTATTTTGTTTGAAGTTGCTTTTTCCCCATGTGTCAATCAGTGGGAGAAATTACTGCCTCCTCTTCTTGGTCTTCTCTTCTTTAAAAAAATGTTTTTAAAGAAAGATAAAAGCCAGCCCTGGAGAAGTGGCATTGGCAGGGGGAGGGGGCGAAGCTAATTTCATTCATTCTCAACAAATTTCCCAAGGTTGCTAAGGCTGGCTGCTTGTTTTCTCCCCAGTTGCACCTCGGGCTCAGCAGGGGCACAGGCTTGTGAACTCCCCTGTCGGGCTTGGGGGACTGCAAGCAAGATGGGAGGCTGCGCCCAGCTGTAGCTACCTACAGGGATTTCCTCAAGTTTTATTTATCTCTTTTCACAGGATTTCACTGACCAGCTAAGGATCACAAGGGGGATCACACTCCCTTTGGGGACCACCCGCCAAGAGGTTACAGCTACAAAGGGTTTCTGACTGAATGATCATACATGATTACATCTAGAGCTGGAGGAGACCTCAGAGACAAGCTAATCCAACCCCTTTGTTTTTTTTAGTCTGTGGAACAGTCAGGGTTCAAACCTGGATCTCTGGATTACTGGTCCAGAACTTAAAAAATAATCAGAGATTCTTTATCTCATCTTCTAACCCCTTGACCTTCAAATGATTGAACCTTCATCCTCAGAACTCATGTAGCACTCTTGAATGTACTTATGTAATACTGAATATTATAGTCATACGTGTTTGTGTTTTATGCCCTGTACTAGACTGTAAGCTTGATCAAGGCAGGAACCTTCAGATTTTCTATGATTTACATAAAATAAAGGAACAGAGAGATGGTTAAAAGCAGTTTTCTTAGCATAGTTTTACTCAGTTTCTTTTTTCCATTTGAGGAAATAGAACCCTGGGGGGATATCTGCATCAACCAGGGGAGTTTGATAGACTAAGAACTAAAATGGGTTTCTGACCCTGTTAGCTGACAACTGAACTGAAGCCACTTTAATTCTCTCTGTTTCAATTTCCTCATCTGTAAAATTAGGTGGCTGGATTTGATGGCCTCGAAGGTAACTTCCAGACTAACTCTATGATACATGATTCTGTTATTCAGAGGAAATTGTAACTGAAAGAGAAGGTCATAAAGCAGATGGGACCCTATCATGAACAATGGCTCCATTATTAGAAGGCATGTCAGTGCCACAGGCCAAGAGAGTCTTTGAGGAGAATTAACCAAAAGATAAATAACTAGGAGAGGCTTACTAATCACAACACCTCTTAGTGGATGGTGAGGGAGCCCCTTGGCTGCTGGTTGTAATTGTTTGTCCTGTAGCTGAAGCCAGAAGAAGGCTGAGAGAACCATCTTCCTCTTCAGGGAGGGGGCTTACTGACCACAGCATCCCTAGGAGATATTAGAGAGGGTATTTAGGGACTCGGAAGATAGATAAAAGCTGGATGTACTGTAGATGTGAAGGTCACCCTGTGGGGAATGGCTAAGGCACAATATCTCGTGGGGAGCACCATGATTAAGAGAGCATCATGGTGACATCAAGGGAAGACATAAACAGGTCTGCAAATACCTGTGGTATGAGCTGCCCCTCTCCACAGGTGCTCTGGCTATCCACGGGCCCTGTTTGTATGTCCCAGGGTGGGGGGGTTCATGTACTGTTCACTCTTTATGTGGAAGGATAGTTCAAGGTCATTGGGAGCAATGATCTTTTAAATTTTACTTCTAAGTTATTTCATTACATATCTTTGGTTTGAACTAATCTTTTGGTTGATGAGCAAAGCAAACACAGTAGAGGGGACTTAGGAACTGCAGCAGAAACCAACTCTGACCATCAAAGTACTTGGAAACTGGAGCAGTTTTCTACAAGTCTGCATGGGAGAGAGATCTTAGATGCTACATTGCTGAGGTTGTCTTAAGATTTCCACCTTGGATACTTTAGTGCTGCAGGGATATTTCTCAGATTGTGATTGGACTTTCAGGATTTTAGGGATGTGTGTGTGTGTGTGTGTGTGTATTTAGTGACACAGATCAATTGCTTTACAACAACTTTTACTATTGTGTGTCAAGGTGTCATCACAGTATTATTTTTATTTCTGTGATGATTGTGTAGTGAGTTACAATGAGACCAAAAATCAAAACAGATGTTAGGCTTTTAGAGTTCTAGTGTACAGTAATGCTCTTAAAGAAATACAGAGAACTGTTAGTTAAAGAAGGGCCTTAGGACCTAAAAGATAAGACTATTGAAAGTATTTCATGTGATGCTGTACATATCTTTGTGGAAAAGTGAAGTACTTAATAAACAATATATAAAGTACCTCTAAAATACCTCGTGAAAAAACAGCTGGGAAAAAATCTGAAAAGTGATCGTTATCCTCTACCCTCTCATCAAGAATCCCAGTATAATTTTGTCAAGGGAGAAATTATCTGAAGAAATTACGTGATGCATGTATGGGCATGGGGGACGAGATGACATCTGGAGATGGAGAGAAGGCTGGCTAGTAAAAACAATAATAGCATTTATATATCATGTTAAAGTTTGCAGAACATTTTGCAAATATCTCATTTATCCTAACAATAATCCTGTGAAGTAGGTGCTATGATTATCCATATTTTACAGATCAGGAAACTGAGGCAGACAGAGGTTAAATGACTTGACAGAGTCACACAGCTAATAAATAACTGAGGCTGGATTTGCTTCCAGGGCTTCCTGACATCAGGTCTAAAACTTCAAAAACCAGCAGAGGGACTTTACTTTGTCAAGTTACTGCTCTCTCCATCTCTTCACTGGAGAGGAACCATACAAGTCCTGGACAAAACTTACTAATTATAGCAATGGCAGTCAACTGCTAGGGAAAAATAGGTGAGACAAATGGAAAAGTGTCAGAGGACCAGAATTCAATCTTGTATATGGTGTGAAATCACAGGGCGTTGATCCCTGTGTCATCATGTCACCATGTTTGAGTGTTTGCAAGGGTTAGAGAAACAAGTTGGCATTTTAGGGACTCTTTGGTGAGCCTATATTAAGTTGAGTTCCTTAATGCTTTTCACCTCGGAGGGCAGAAGTTCTTTGAGTATATATGTGAACAGGCTGCTTCAGAACCTAACATTTGAAGCCAGAACGGTAGATGCTATCAGATTGCTCCAGGATTTAATTGTTAGATGGCAGGGAATGACAAGTCTATGTGGTTTTTCTGGAAAGAGGGAAGCAGTTGATGGATGTGAACGGATTGAGGTTTGAGAGGAAATAAAAAAGAATTTGGAGCAGTACTTCCACACCTCCAATCCAGATCACAAGTCCTCATATCTAGACTGAATATCCTCCCTTATCCCTTGATTGCTCAATTTTGGCTCAAGTAAGGGAACAGTGTGAGAGGAGAGGGAGGAGAAAAGAAATAGAGAAGAAGAGGAAAGAGAGAAAGGGGGCAAAGGAAAGAGGAGAGAAAAGTGAGATGGGTTATTTTTGAATGGTTTGCATCCTTTCAGAAGTGACAGAAGGAAGCACAGAGAAGGCTAATTTATCAAAGAACTGTCACTCTATTTTCTTTGTCCTATCTCTTCCAATAATGTCAGACATTGCCACCAACATACTTACTTAGGTCATAAAAATGATAACAAGAACAACTTCTTAAAGCCTAATCTGTTTATGTTATTGGGGGAGCATGTGAAATGTAAAAGTTACAGAACTTCAGGCAGGATGAGGTATACAGCAGAATTTCTTTGCTAGTAGTGAAGGCCTCCTAGGAACCTTGAAATATGGGCCACTTTGCAATACCACTGATTGGTTTAGCACTTCGGACAATGTAATGTAACTGTTCCTATGGATCTAAGAAATAAATGGCATGGCACAGGGTTGTAGGCTGGCCTTATTTGAGACTGTTGTGATGAATAACTTCGCGTGGAGAATATATCAAGTGAATTTGTTTCATTCTATGGTACCACTAAAGTCCAATAGAAAATAAATCTGAAATATCAATATTCTATCTGATGGGATTGTTTTGGTACAGATGGTGCTGATCACTGTAGCAAGTAAATTGTAAGTGCTCATGAAATGGACTGACAAATCTTACTAGTTATAGGCAAGAACTTCATACTACTTTTTTGTCAGTAACATATATCAATTCTACTTTATTTGATGACATATTGTAGATCATGCAGGGCAACTGTAAGAAATAACTTCATTCCTAAGTCTAAATTAAAATGGAAATGGAGAAATTACTAAATCTGAAGAAGGAAAAGTTGAACAACCTGAAGATATGAAAAAACCATTGTTCAAAACAAATTCTAGGAAGTTTTACCTATGTTTCTCTAGCCCCTCCAGTCTCCTTTGTTAAAAAATTGGTGAATTATTAATGGTGTGTACAATTTTGACTCTCTAGATCACCTTTATTTTTTAGCTTTGATTTTAAATTGTGGATTATTATTGTCAGAAATCCTTAATATTCATTTGTTTTCTGAATTCCATTTCACTTATTTCTTTCTTGTTGTCTCTAATATTGTTACTAGTGACTTTTTGGAATGTTGAAAATGATAGCAAGAAAAATGACAATGTCTCGAATTATTTTAAAAAGGGGATGGACATACTTAGATTGGAATTTTGAAAAGCCCTTTCTGTGTTAGACAAGATGAATCCAACTAATAGACTAATTGTACTAAAATAGTAATTTAAAAAAAGCAGAAATCTTTTATAACCATCACAAATGAATGTATTTTCTAACTATATTTGACAGAGGGTAGGTAGAACATTTCAGGAACTGCTTGCTATAGTACATGCTGTATCTAATGTTATTATATTAGTCATGGAAGGAATGATACAGGAAGAAAGATGGAACTATGTAGAAATATTCCTACAAGTACACATCAAATGGAAAAAGTGGCTTGAGAAAACTATTTAAAATGTACAGAAAGAGAATGAGAGATAACATCAATATCTAACTGGAATGCATAGTAAAAAGCCTGAACAACAAATATCATTATATGGAATGGAATCCAGAAAACAAGCACATATCAGAAAATTTGGTAATCTTTATCAACAATTGAAAACCCAAGCTAAAAGATAAAGGTAATCCAGGAAGTCAAAAGAACACAAAATACACTTTAAACTATTCAACACCAATTTTAAAAAATTGTAGAAGTTTGAGAAGCAAAGATTCTAGAAGGGAGGGATGTAAAGAAAGAGGATGTAGAAAATGCCCTGTTGTCTCTATGG
Source organism: Sarcophilus harrisii (assembly GCF_902635505.1). Taxonomy (NCBI): domain Eukaryota; kingdom Metazoa; phylum Chordata; class Mammalia; order Dasyuromorphia; family Dasyuridae; genus Sarcophilus; species Sarcophilus harrisii. The sequence goes on from NC_045428.1 coordinate 495,306,085, forward strand.
TCAAAAGAAATAGAATATAATTGAAGTATAAGTTGGATCAAACACAAAAGAGAAAGCTTGTATACAATTAATATAATTAATGACAATCATCAAGGCAAATGACTGAAAGAGTAGTTAGATAATATAGTAGGAAGGGCACTGGGGTTAGAATTAAGAACATTTCAATTCAAATTTGTGTGATCCTGAGCCTATCACTTGAACTCTGACAGTCTTAGTTTCCTCATATGTAAAATGGAGATAACATTTACTTTCTAGGGTTATTGTGAAGATCAAATGAAATAACATATGTAATGTACTTTGCAAACTATAAATGGGAAAAGAGAAAAGGACAGGAACAAGCATTTATTAAGTACCTACTATGTGCCAGGTACTGTGATAAGTGCTTTACAAATACCATCTCATTAGCTACATATTAATTAAGCTAAGAATAATCTTATAAATTTGTAGATGTTAAATAAATCACTTATGTGCCACAATATTTACACTACTTTTACTGAAAATCACAAAGTCTTTGATCCGTTCCATTCTCAGGGCTTTATCATGTGTTACAAATATATAAATATAAAATAAATCCATGCCAGTTAGAATGCAAGATTATTTGATGTCCATATGTAAAACTGTTCTCCCTATAAAATATGCCATCACCAAAAGAAAAAATTCTATAAAATGTGGCATCGTTTAGATGGATAGTTTAAATCTGTTATGGTTCTGTTTAACCTTCAATCCATTATCATTGTTTCTGAGTAGAATTGAGCATAGTTTTCAGGATAAAGAAGGAGTTGTACCAAAACAATGTATTAATCACTCAATGTACATGGATGACATCAAGTTATAACAACGCCACTGAAAATCACACTAAATACCTACTTTGTCTATTGGAAACTTTGTCTGGTGATATTGAAATGTTATTTGGATTCCTTAAATGAAACTTTCTTTGGGTGTGCCAAAAAAGAACAGGGATTGAATATTTTAAGCTTGAATCTGGAGGTCAAATGAACTAAAAGATGCTTATAAACATCTTAGTCTTCTCCAGAGAGGACATATCAAGAATGACTCTATTGAGGAGAAAGCTGAAGCTGTGTAAATTAAGAGAGTTATTGTATAATGAAGTAAAAGATTAATAGAAAATACATTTAGGGGAATTAGTTCATGTATAACTTTGGCTTTAGTAAAGTGAATGACAAAAAAGGTGTCCAAAGAAAAGTCCTTACAATGGTTACAAGCTACAGAGCTCATCACTCTAAGGCATGTAGAGAAAGATTAATACTTCCTTGTTAAAAGAGGAGGAAAAAACCTGATAGATGTACTCAGAGCAAGTGATAAAGATGTTAACAATTTACAAAAATACCTTTATAAAAAAAGAATATCACCTTCTTTCGCAAAACAATAGTAAAGGCTGGCAACAGGTAAATACCACTGATCTGCTGAAAATGATCTCTAGGTGGAGACTATAAAATGGCTACAATGCAAGCAAGAGTGGAATATAAAGGTCTTCTAAGGTTGACATCCGTAAGAATTTAATCAACAATATGTTGACAAGAAGATTATTTTAACAAATAGCTGTGATGTGGGTTTATTTATAGAAATAAAGGGCTTTATGATAGCAATTCAGGATCAGAATCAGATCATTGCCATCAGAAATCATAGGAAAATTATTAATAATTAAGAAGCTAAGATTTGTTGATCTATGCAGATTATACAACGAAGTGGTGAAAACTGCAACATATCACCGCAGGTTGTAAAAATGTATCATCTTCTGGATGCTTAGAAAGATGTGATCAAGTAGTTTGAATTAGACACCAAAAATTTTATAAAATTTATACATTTATAAAATTTCTTTATAATTTCCTGTGAAGCAGGTAGTAACAATATCATTATTCTCATCTTATAAGTGAAAAACTGAGGCTCAACATGACATGTCCTAAGATCACACAGCCAGTAAGTGTTGGAATCAGGAATTGCATCTTTATTTTCTTACTTCAAGTATTCTTTCTACTAAGCCATTATATGGTATTGGAGGAGCCTGATGATTAAGCAATTATCAAATAGCTAAGTGGTACAATGCATAAAGCAAGAGTCAGGAAGATCTGAGTTCAAATCCAGTTTTAGACTCATTAGCTGTGTGACACTTAGTAAATCATTTAATCTGAGTTAGTCTGAGTTTCCTAATCTGTAAAATGGGGAATGAAGATATTATGTATCTCACAGGGTTGTTGTGCAGATCAAACAAGAAAATATGTGTAAAGTGCTTTATAAACCTTAAAATACCATATAAATGCTAGTTTTCACTCTCATATTCATTAGGAGATACAAATGATTGCTTGAGCTCAAACTCTTTGCTCTTTGATTTTTGGAATGAAATTTATTGTCTGCATTTACCTTAGCATCTTTTGTCTTTTTAATCTTATTGTGTTTAGGCAGGGAATAAAGTAGGTCTGTTTTTTGGAAGCTCACAGATATGTATTTTCTGACAAGAGGGATGAAGTCTAGTGTAAAACATTTGCTGTGTATGATTTGCTGAGTGAGGGCCTTGAAATGTGGCCTTTTGCCTCTCATCAGGGGGAATCACAATATCTAGGAAGTTGTAAAAAAAATTGATTTGTGGAACATTTTGATATCTAAGTAAATACATTGATCTATAAATTCAACTCTAGTCTATCTTTGGAATTACAGTCCCACTTCAGCAACCACCTTTGAACATCTGGAACTGAATGTCCCAGAGACATCCCAAATTCAACTTGTTCAAAGTAGAACTTATATTTTTTCTTTTTTTAATAATAGCTTTTTATTTTCAAAATACATACAAAGATAGTTTTCAACATTCACCCTTGCAAAATTTTGTGTTCCAAATTTTTCTCTTTCCTTTCCCCCACTTCTCTCCTAGACAGCAAGCAATTCAATATATGTTAAACATGTGCAATTCTTCTATACATATTTCCACATTTATCATGCTGTACAAGAAAAATCAGATCAAAAAGGGGAAAAATGAGAAAAAAGAACTTCTGATATTTTACTCTAAACTCTTCTAACTCTTTTATTACTGTTGAGATACCAGTATCTTCCTAGGCTCTCAATTGTGGTCTCATCCTCTGCTCTTTACTTTCACTCTGCCCACATATCCAGGTAATTGCCAAATCTAGTCCCTTCTACCTTCACAACACCTCCTGTGTATTTCCTTTTTACTGACACAGTCAGTATCCTTGTATTGACTGTCATCACACTTAGAAAAAATGGAACCCTATTTTTGTAAGCTGATCTTTGAACATCACACCACTAGTGTATGTTCTACTGGGGGCCTTCATTTTAGAAACTGGCCCACTCTAGCCATGCTTCCTTCCCTTCCCTGTCTTCAAGAAGCTGACATTCTAATGGGGAGATAATGTATAGATAATTAGGGACATATAAAATATAGAGAGAATAGATTAAAGTAATCTGGGAGGGGAAGGAACCAGTCACTGGAGAGACTGGAAGGGCCTCTTGAAAAAAGTTGGGCTTTGAACTGGGTTTTGAAGGCAGCTGAGGGAACTAAAAGGTAGTGGGTAAAGTGGCAGAGCATCCTCAATATGGAGTCGAGAGCCAATGCAAAGGGCAAGGAAATGAGAGATGGAATGGTTGTCTTGGAGGAATTCTAAGTAGGTCAGCAGAATTAGATCAAAGAATGAGTGAAGGAAGTAAGATGTCAGGAGATTGGAAAGGTAGAAAGGGAATAGGTTCCAGAGCACATGTCCCACCTTTATCTCTGCTTGTCTCCATCCCCTTTCATGTTGTTTTTCAGCCATTTTTCAGTCATGTCTGACTCTTTATGATGACCCAAGGGAGTTTTTAGGGAAAGATAACTGTAGTGATTTGACATTTCCTTCCCTGGGTCATTTTACAGATAAGCAAACTGAGGCAAACAGGGTTAAGTCACTATCCCAGGATTATAAAACCAGTATGCGTCTGGGATCAGATTTGAGCTTAGAAAGATGAATCTTCCTGACCTCTCTGGCCTAGCATTCACTCCACCTACTGCATCACTAGCCTTCCTCTTTCAGAGGACTATAGATTTACAACAGAAAAGGATCTTAGACCAAGTCTCACATTTTATAGATGAAGATCTGAGTCCAAGAAAGGGAAAGTGACCTACTTGAAGAGCTACCAGATAGTAAAGAGCAAGGCTGCAATCAATACCCAGACTCTCTGATTCCAGTTCCACCCCACCTTTTAAAAATAATGACTGAAAGAAATGACCAACAGGATGATTTCAGAAAGGCCTGGAGAGACTTACACGAACTGATGCTGAGTGAAATGAGCAGGACCAGGAGATCATTATATACTTCAACAACAATACTAGATGATGACCAGTTCTGATGGACCAGGCCATCCTCAGCAACGAGATCAACCAAATCATTTCCAATGGAGCAGTAATGAACTGAACTAGCTATGCCCAGAAAAATAACTCTGGGAGATGACTAAAAACCATTACATTAAATTCCCAATCCCTATATTTATGCACACATGCATTTTTGATTTCCTTCACAAGCTAATTGTACAATAATTCAGAGTCTGATTCTTTTTGTACAGCAAAATAATGTTTTGGTCATGTATACTTATTGTGTATCTAAGTTATATTTTAATATATTTAACATCTACTGGTCATCCTGCCATCTAGGGGAGGGGGGGGTAAGAGGTGAAAAATTGGAACAAGAGGTTTGGCAATTGTTAATGCTGTAAAGTTACCCATGTATATATCCTGTAAATAAAAGGCTATTAAATAAAAAAATAAAAAAAAATAAAAAAATAATGACTGAACAATAATTGTATAAATATGTATGCATATATTGGATTTGATATATATTTTTAATATATTGAATTATTTGTCATCTAGGAGAGGGAGTGGAAGAGAGGGAAAAATTTGGAACATAAGGTTTTGCAAGGGTCAATGCTGAAAAATTATCCATACGTATGTTTTGAAAATAAAAAATAATAAAATTAAGAAAAAAGAAAAAATAGCTGACATTTATACAGCATTTATATAGCATAAGTGATTTGCAAAGCGCTTTACTCCATTATCTCATTTGAGCTTCCCAACCATCCTGGGAGATAGGTGTTATTATTCCTAATTTATAGAGAAGGAAACTAAATCTCAGAGAAATGAAATGAACTAATAACCTAACTAACTAACTTCCAGTCAGGAAGTATTCTTGGTAGAATTTGAGCTGGGGTCTTCCCCGGATTGAATCTAAAGTATCACACTATTCACCACTCTATTCTTTTTCTCTTCGTGCTTTCCCCTTTACCAATACCATGGTTCCTCCTTTTCTTTCTTTCCTTTTTCCTTCTTTAGCACAAATAGAGTAAGCAAGGGACTGGCAAAGAAGGGTGCTCAAGACTGAGGTGAGCTTGGGATAAGGTTCAAGGTCAGGGTTCACAGTACTCTACTTTTAAAAAATGATCTCTCAAGCCCCATTCCACAAAATCAACCAGCTTCCATCACCACTTGTACATACAGATGAATGAATGAGAAAGTATTTATCAGGCATTTACTAGATGTCAAGTACCTTCACAGAAATACAAAGCAGTACTCCAGAAATTGGATACCCTTCTTGGGCTCAGCTGCTCATCTCTAAGATGAGGGGGTTAACCTCAGGTAAATCCAGGATCTTATAAGAGGAAGGATATAAGAAGAGAGAAAAGTAGGGCAGGATACTCTGGAACCTGGTCCCTTCCTATCTTTCTAGTCTTCTAACCTCCCTTCTACACATTTTATGATCCAGTCACATTGATTTTCTTGACTCTCTCCCAACTTCCACACCCAGTGCTTCCAGGTACTAACTCCCTGTTTCCTCCATTACTGACTTGGTTCTAGAGCTGCTGCTGGTGGAAAGTGGAAAGAGTGGCTAGCAGGATGTCCCAGGCTTGAGAAAGATGGGGCAAGGTGGTCAACAAGTCAACACGGATTTATCAAGCACCAGCTGTGTGTCAGGTACCGTGTTTGTCCTGGGAGATACAGAAAAAGGGGGGAAAAGCTCAAAGCAAAAAGCTATGATGGCTTGTGAGTGACTAAGTGTTGGTAAGAAAAAGTGTGAGTAAAATGCAGGAAAGACAGCCCCTGAGAGCGAACGTACGTGTGTTGGTGCCCCTTGGTTCTTAGCATGGAGGGCAAACCCCTGGCTGCTACACCCTCATTATGATTACGTTCTATACCAGCCAGTGGACTACCATGGTAGAGACTCCTGGGAGACCTCCAGGTGCCAGAAGGTACCGGCAATCCAGCAGCAGATATGGGAATCCCCTCATTCACAGAAGAAAAGGAAATGACAAGAAAAACAGATCTCAGAGTGAGAGCTTATCTCTCCTGCTGACAGGAGGAAGATAAGCATCAGATAAAGAGCCCAATTTCAATAAGGTTTCTTCCAGCACAGGCAGAATCAGCCAGGCCCTTCCTTCCCCTCTTTCTTTGGCTGGGCCATGCAGATTGATTGCCTACTTTTATGAAGGACAAAGTGCTTTTTGATAGTGTAAGGGAAGCTGCTCCCCGGGGCAGGGATTCCAGCCCCTGTGCTCCCTCTGCATCCATCACCAGGGTTCTGGGTCCTGAGCTGCACAGAGCTGATTGAGGATTGTGCCACAGCGGAAAGGAAGGGAACTCCCGGGCCTCCTTGGCCGGTTTGACACAGAACCTGGACATTTCTGATCTAAACCAGGGATGGGGAAAACGTTTCTCTGCCAAAGATATTTATAACATCATTTGCGAACCATACAAAATTATCAATTTACAGAACTCAAGCAGCGGTTGTAGCTTTCAGCTCATCGTTGCCTTTGGTTGCTTTAGCAAATGATTTCAGGGGCCTTATATAGCCCATGAAATGGACGTTCCCCACCCTTCTTCTAAACCTTTCCCATCATCCAAGAGAGACTACCTACCATTCATTTACTACCCCAGCACTGGAGAATGTTCCTTGGAAAGCTGCTCCTGGGAACCCATTATACAGTATTTTGGGACACAGACAAATTAAAATATGGGTAAGATTATATAATGGCAATGTTATCCCAATGCATATACCCACAGATTGTCCTTAAATACAGACCTATGTCAATTCTCTATCCTTAACACTTCTCACTCAAAAATCTTCAATAGTTCCTCATTATCTCTAAAGTGAAATACAGACTATTCCAAAAGACATTTTAAGGTCTTTACAAACTGGAACCTAGTTAGCTTTTTGGCCTTTTTTCATATCACTTCACACATTTTCCATTTTAGCAAGAATGGCCTTTTAGCTATTTTCCCATACACAATATTCTATTTTGGCTCTCCATGCTTTTGCCTAAATGGTATCCTATATTTGGAATGTATTTCCTCTTTACCTCTATTTTGTAAATTCGTAGTTTTCTTCAAAGCACAGCTTAAATACCACCCCTACAAAAGGCTTTTCTAAACCATAAGTTTTTAGTATTTTCACTCCTGAAATTATCCTGTATTCCTTTCTGTGCTTTGAATGCATATAAATATACTTATGAATAGATGTATATATGAAAATGTCTGTCTATCTATCTATCGAATGTATGCTTCTTATATCCCTCCCTGTGAGTTCCTTGAGGGCAGAGTAGGAGAATCTTTGTACTTTGCATTCCTTACATGCCAGAACAATGCCCTCTACAGATTTCAGGAATTCAAGTCTCTCTGCTCTCATATGTTTGGGTCTCTACACTCAATGTGGTGGGTACCTTTCTTGAATTGTCCTGACATCCTGAGGCTACTAATGGAATATGCATCTTGTCCAGTTATTTACCTCATCTTCTCCATATCACCAGCACATCTTTTTGAACTATGCACTTTTTTATTTATTTCCTTTATAGAACTTTACCCTGTGTAATCTTCTATTTGTAATGAGTTATAGTCTGCCATGGACCTCTCTACTGCCCTTTCAGTGATACTCAGATTCAAATTTTCAGAGATTTGTATCATTCTATGACTTATAGACACAGAATTTCAACTGAAGAATACTGGTATTGGAAACACAGGTTTTTTTTTCCCCCATGGGGAAGATTAAAAATAAAAGGATGTAGTTTTCCAAAGGCAAAAAGACCACTTTCATTCAGTTAAATTTTTGGCCTAATTAATTTTCCTTCAATTTCATATAACATGGAGTGGACAATAGGCATTCTTTATCCATTTGGTTCTTCTTCTGTGGATGATTAGGTCAAATTCTCTGGAATCAGTATAAATTTTATTTAGGATGCTCTACTGTGTTTTGGGGATTGATATAAGAAATCAATATACTTTGCAAATAGAAGTACTTGGATGACCTGGTATATATAAAAATATTATATGATATTACATTATAATTATTATATTATATAATAGATATAAATAATATAATATGATATATAATATAGTTGTATATTATTATACATTAGAAGATTACATATAATTATAGTATATCATATATATTACATATCTATATATCTATATAATTTCTCTATATGTTTATAAGATATAATATATCTTTATTATGCATAGTTTAAAATTTGGAATGCAATGGGTCTCCTCCAATATAACAGCAAACACTTTTGGTGGCCATATATCTCCTTATTTTATGCTTTCATTCATATTAATGGAAGTTCAGTAAGCAAGATTCTCTTTCCTTTTCTGTCTTTCTTTTTTCTTCTCTTTCTCTCTTTCTTCCCAATATCCTTAATTTTTTTCAGGCTGAAAGGACAACAGACACTCTTACAAATAATACCAATAATAATTGGCATAATAACTTTAGCCTGTTTTGTTTTTTTGCCCCTATTTGGGCATCCAAGTGTCTTCTTCCCAGGAGGGTTACCATTTTGATATTGGACTTAATGCACATACTTGATCAGCTTTAGGTCTATTGTAAGTCAGAACTCCTGAACTTTAAGGATTCATCAGTCTCAGTCTACCCAGGTTCAGGGACTACAAGTGTGTACCACTATGCCTGACTTTAAAATTAAATCTTTTAGGGAATCTTCTATAATTTTGACAAATACTTGGGAGATACCTTTATGAATAAGAACATTCATGTTTATAATTATTCTAATCAAGTTGCTTTAGGGTAGTTAAATTGGTACAGTGAATAACACGACAGGTTTGGAGTCTGAAAGACTCATTTTCTTGAGTTCAAATCTAGTCTCAGACACTTCTTAGCTGTGTGACTCTGGGCAAGTCACTTAACCTTATTTGCCTCAGTCTCCTCATCTGTCAAATAAGTGGCAAATCACTCTGGGTATCTTTGCCAAGAAAATCCCAAACAGAGTCATGAAAAGTCGGACATGACTGAACAATGACTGAGCAACAAAGCTGCTTTTTCCAACTTTATCCTTTTCTATGCCATTTCCAAATCCTCTGTAAGCACATTTGGATTGTAAAGTCATTAGAGTATATATATGGTGTTTCCACTATCCTTGATGGTTAGAAAATGGTTGTTATAAAAATTTCTGCAGATCTTTTCCATCTTTGAGTTAATGTCATCTTTCCAATTTTATCCTTAAATATCTTGGAGATAACTTGTTTAGTGAGATCTTATTTCAAGATTTCTTAAAAACAACAACATTTTTTCCATTGCTTTGTGTTGTTTTGTGAGTTGATCTTATTACCATTAACCTTCATCACAAGATCTTACAAGTGTGTTTATATTGAGACTGACATTACTTTCAGTTACTACAGTTTTCAGCTTGGTGAGTAAACTTATTGTTTGCTGACTATCAGATTTTAGATTCTTCTGGTTATGGCAATTTATTTACAATGGTTAAATATATTTGCCATTAAATAAGTGCTGTTATTCATTTCCAATTTATTGATATCAATAACTTATTTCAAAAGGTCAGGTTGTATTTATTTTGATACTATGTCTCACATTTTTAAAAAAATTCTTTTTTCTGGCTTTGAATTAATTTTACTTTTTAACAAATTAGAGCTATGAGTGTACAAAAACAGATTATTCAGGGATGATACCCACGTCAGTAATGTGTCATTTCCTGCTTATCAAAATAGAATTAATTTCTTTTTTTATTTGTGTGATGTTACTAAGTGTTTGTCATATTCAGTATCCACTGGTTCTTTCTTTGAAGAAAGTATTCATGAGTTAGAGATGTCAGGTTTTTGTGTAGCCTACAAGTTTCTGGCTTCACTCATTTTTTCTTCATGACTCATATCTTCCAATATATTTCTGGCCATCTTCACCTATTCCCATCTTTCTATTGAAGTCACTAAATATCAAAGTGTATGTTGATTTAATTTGGAGGATCTTAATGAATTTTTTGAAAAATTCCTCTATCTCTTCATCATCTGTAACAGATATTGGTAGATAAGCTTAATTATTTTCATATTGGTCTTTTTACATACAGTTTTCATGTGAACTGCATTATGAAATGATCAGGTATCCCAAGAATCATGTTTCTTCTTTTCTTTGGTTGCATAACAAAACCATTTTTGTTAATTCCTTTATTTGTCTTCCCAAGGAATTTCTGTCCTTCTTTCTTCTGATTTCATTTATAGCAAGAATGTTAAGATTTATATAATTCAGTTCTTCCAGCAGGACACCCATGTATTGATTACTGGATAAGAGTTTCAATGGCTAACTTTTAGAGTAACAATTTAGAGTAACAATGGCTAACTTAATGTTTATAGATTGTTTAAAAATTATATTTCTTGACATTCTCTGATCCTCTTTTCTGACATTCTGTCACGTTAGAAGCAGAAGGGAGTCACATGGATTTCGGAGATATTTACCAAATGACCAATCTACCAGGAATGTACCACTTTATACTTATCAAGGTGGTCTCACTCTATCACTGGGACCATAATTGTAGTCTTCCCTGCCTGATAGAACCTGCCAGGACTTGTGCGCTAGTGGCAAAGTCTTCTAGATCCCAAAGTTACTTCTATGCTATGACACTGTGTGACCTTGAACAGAATGGATGTTAAAGAAATGTTTATTTAATTGAATTGAATTTACCAAGTGGTGTTAGTAATCTTATGTTTTATGAATATAGTACAATGAGGACATATTTATAAAATATAAGGTCAATACAGTTGAGAGGATTGTGGATAGAGAAATTTCATGGAACCACAAAGACCTGGATTTAAGTCTCACCTCCAGTACATATGACTATGTGATCCTGGTAAGCTCTTAGTACTCTAGGCAACTCTTTAAAACTGTAAATTGTAAAGCTATTACTGATTTCTATCAGTAAACTGGAGTTGCTAGGAGTTTCCTAAATTGATGAAATTACAGATCTTTAAAAAATGATGATGGGTAAGGGAGGGGGAGAAGAGTATAAAAAATCCCTTTCATTTGTATTGCTATTTTCACTTTTTAAATATACTTACATTTATTATCTCATTTGTTCTTCACAACTCTATGTGGTAGGTAGGGCAGGTATTATTATCTCCATCTGACAGAGGAAGAAAATGGGACACAGAGTGCTGAGGTGACTTGAATTAGAATGTTTGCATTGTAAGGAACCTGAGAGGCCATATCTACTCCCCTCATTTTATAGATGAGGAAAGTGGGGAGCAGAGATGTCGAGTACTGATTCTACTTTGAATCAGTAGAAGATGGGAAGAGAAATCAGCAATCTTGTCTCAGTCAGCTAGGCAGTGCCATGGTGCATTAAGTGATGGAGTCAGCAAGACATATATGAGCCTGAGTAAGTCACCTAATCCTGTTTGCTTCAGTATCCCAACTGTAAAATGGGGATAAGAATAGTACCTACCTCTCAGAATTGTTGTGAGGATCAAATGAGACAATATCTGTAAAGCTCTTAATACAGTACCTGGCTCATAGTAGGTGATTATTCTATTCTCTGGTAGATCAGAGCTTCCTTTCCTTTTCTCTCCTTAAGCACTGATTTATATACAAAGGCTCATGGGATTTATAGTTGGAGTACATTAGAGAACATCAAAGGCTCAGAATCAGAAGTAACCTTAATGATCATCTAGATTAACTTCTTCATTGGACAATGGATACAGATGAAACAGCTTGTCTTTAATATATCCTAAGTGATGAGCTGAAATTTGAACCCAGGTCCACTGACTCCAAATTCAGCACAATTTCCATTGCCCAGAAACAGACTATTTATCTGTATCCCAGGACTAATTTAGTCAAGTTCAGAAAGACTTATCACCAGGAAGATTAGCTATTACAGCTCATAAAGACTGTCAAAGGTATGGAAGGAGTGCTATCTGTGGCTGGAGAGTGAGTAACCATGCAGAATGTATAGAGTCCTATACATTCTGAAATATTAGACCTCAATATATAAAATACATGACTATAAAGTAGTGAAACTGGAAGTTTGGATTCAGTTTCATTTCATAATCACTTCTATTCATTTAGCCTTTGACTGCTGCTTGGTTACCTAAACTAAATTCTAAATTCCCAGAATCAGAGAACATTTTCTCTAGGTAATATACTTTATAATACTTAGTATAATGCCAAGGATGTTTCCTCCATTTAGGATACAACTTGTATTTGAAAAAGGCAATACCTAAATGTGTCCTGCTCTCTAAGCAAAATGGGTTTGACTTCTGTGTCACTGTTCACACTGTTTCTTAGAATGGTGAAATCACAATAGTCAGTATTTTCAGCTGCAGAAAAAACACTTCAATTTACAAATAGCATCAGGCCTAAGGAAATGAAGTGGCTTTAAAAAAAATCACATAGCTATTTAGTGAAAGAGCTGAGATTGGTGAAAGAGCTGACTTTTTCCTCTATTCTTTCAAACTATGTTCTATGTTATTATATCTTATGAATATGATTGATTAAGCAGATATGTTAATTGACATAATTATACTGTATGATATGCATCTATAAGACATAAATACAACCCTAAACAAATATACACACTCTCTGTGGTATAAATAAGAATCTACTATAAACCTCTTCCCGTGGGAGCTGTCCAGGGCCTGAACCCCTCCAAGATGCTTTGTTCTTAGAAGGCTCAAAGAAACATCCATTTGAGGGACTTCATTTCTCATAATTTGGAGACTCTCCATTCCTTCCACCCTTTTCCCTCCCCTCCTCTAGATGAAATGATAGTAACTTAGAGACAAGAACCAAGTTAGACCTGGAAAGGGAGACAATAGAGAGGTGAGTGATGGAAATTAGGGAACTCACTTTTGACGGTGAGGAACATGGATTTGCTGATGTCGGTGCCCACCCCATTGCTGGCCTGGCAGAGGTAATAGCCGATGTCCTCTTCCAGCACATGTCGGATCAGCAGCGAGCTGTTGGGAAGGATCTGGATGCGTCCTGTGAGTGGAACAGGGTGGTACTGCTGAGGGTTGCCACTGCCTGGAAGCAAATCCAAAGAGAAGGAATCAGCAACTAAATAGTAACATCCAGAAACGTGAAGTATCTCTTGTGGAGCATTATGTAGACTGGAGAAGTCCAAGTGTGGGTTTATATCAGAGAGGGGGAATCCTTTATAAGGGCTCTCCTGATTTGTTACTCCAGCTCACCAAATCATCTTGTTGATGAAGCTTCAAAAAAGGTAAATACTAGAGTCTGGCAAGGTTAAGCTCATGGAGGACATTAGCCTAAGGGATTTGCTCCAATTCATTTCTGGACAGAAACCAAGGGGGAAAATATTTTTTGAGGTTAAGAGATACACATTAATCATTTAGACATCTCTTGACCAATGGCAGACAATGGTAAACTTAAGAAACAGACTGAAGCCACAAAGATTCTACATCAAAAGCAGAACTCCAAACCTCTTAATCACCAAAGGCACTACAGATTGCTATCATGCCTTAAAATTTAGTTTCCCATCTTCTCCCTCTCCCCCCAAAACCCCAAAACCAACAAGCAAAAAACCTTGTAAAGGAGGTAGTTTTAGTATTGTTTTACAGAGGGGATACTGAGGCTTAGAAAATATGTAAGTTCCCAGAGGACAAGACCTATTTCCCTTTTGTCTGCAAATTTCCAAAGACATGCACAGTACCTGACCATAAAGTAGGTGCTTAACAAATATTGATTGATAAAATAGTTTAGTTGATTTGACCAAAGTTATATATAACAAGTATTGAAGGTGGGACCTAAACTCAGATCTAATTACAAGATCAGTATTCTTTTCACGGTATCATATTGTCTCTCAAGCTTCCTCTTACAGGCATTATTGGTGAAAGAACATGTTAGCTAAGAAAGCAAATTTTCAAGAACGTTTTGTAGAAGAGACAGACTTTTTGAGGCTCCCCAGCTTAAAAACCAAAGGAGATTGCTTGGGGATAGGCCCAGAATTTTGTACTGAGCTCTAGCTCTTGCCTTTTCTATTGATTCCCAAGATATTGTCTTTTAGACCCCCTGAGAAATCCCTTTGTGATATTTTCAGCATCATTCTTAGAAAAGGAATTTAATTTAAGGTCAAAAGGGTCCATGAGTCCTGGCTAGGCTTGAGAAGGGACACTGAGATCTGATAGAACTGTGATAAGTGAGTTGATCAGAGATCAGGAGAGAGAAAATCTGTGGTGCCAGATGATTGAGAAATAGCTTTATAGAATCACCCAATGTAAGGACTTTAGAGCTCACTAAAACAAAACTTCTCATTTTACATACGAAGAAATTGAAGTCTGGAGAGGTAAAAGCCCTGGATTCCTTCAAGTCCAACATTTAACTGAAGACTGGAACTCAGACCTTCTAATTTTCAGGTCAATTTCTTTTCTAGTATAGTAATCCTTTCCACATTACGTGGCTAAAGGATTCAGTGCCTTCATGATCTTGAAAATACACATAAAATTTTTTGCCATATAAAGAAGGCTGAATTATAATGGTATTAAAAGATAACATATGTTGATATTATAGAATATTATATACACATTTTATGAATTTTGAATCTCTAAACTTTTTCTGTGTCATCTGTGGCTTCTGCAAAACTCCTCCAAATTCTCATTTAATTTTTTTTCAGACAGCTTTTTATTGATAAAACATATGCATGGATAATTTTTCAACATTGACCCTTGCAAAAACTTCTGTTCCAACTATTCCCCTCATTCCCTCCACCCCCTCCCCCAAATGGCAGGTAGTCCCATACATGTTAAATATGTTAAAGTATTTCTCATTTAATTTCTTAAGCCAACCCACAATATATCACAACTGTGATGTAGCAGGGGATAACCATATACTATCTCAACTTGAATGTTTGGATTCAGATTCTCACCTTGCTGGAAAGTCTAAGTCCTTGACTCCAGGAAGAAATTTAGAGAAAACTTTTTTGGTCTTAGTCTTAGGACCTCTGGGCCACATAGATTTTAGCAGAATTTGCTAGAAATTATATATAGATACAGGAATATGGGTTTTCCACATATGTTGTATGGGGCCAGCTGGTGGTAGTATCACAGAATAAGATACATCATAAGAAAAAGGAAAAAGCCAGGTATAGACACCACCACCTCTATTAAAACGGAGAAGAAGGGCAAGTTTCTTTTCATTTCAGAGCCTGGAGATTCTTCTCCAGTTTGTATTGGGGTAGACAAATAGAGGGAATGTCCACCTTGAGTGCACTTAATCCCCTCAAATCTGGTATCCCTGCCCTGAGGCTTGATTGTGGAGTGAATGAGTGGCAGAAATACAAAATCAAGCTTCTCATTCCATTCAGCTGCCCACCTTGTTGCTATTCAGGAGCGCCCTTTCTTTCTGTACTTTCCTCCCCGCCTCCCCTCCCTTACCCCTGCTTTCCCGTTTTCCATTTCTTGTTTTGGAAACCATAATCAAAGACTACCATCGATTCTGGATAGAATAGGTCAGATAACTATCCCACTCACCATTGCTGCACCTCCACAGACCAAAAAAGCCTCTTTCCTTGGTCACCGTTTTGTGTTGTATCCTCAGTCCTAGCTAGTGCAGTATCTGATACAGAGTAAGCACTTCACAAATGCTATGTATTCATTCCCACATTACAACCTTCTTAGCCTGGGGTCCATGCACTCTGCTTGAAATAACTCCTAGCTGAGGCCCCCGTGCCTACCTTTGGCGTGCTTCCACATGACCTTGGGAGGTGGGTAGCCGTCCACAGAACAGTTCAGAACTCCAGCTTTGCCGTAAATGCCATCCTGATTGTTGGGCTGCACCACAAAACGAGGTGGGACTAGGGGAGTTGGGGTGAGCAGAAGAGAGGAGAAAAGTTCGGTGGATCAGTAACTACCAAGACAAGCTTGCTTAGAACTTCTATCTGAACCTTAAGGGGGAAGGAACCACCCTTCCCAGTGTCAGGATATGGTTATCCATGGCCACATCTCGGACAGAGCTGGAACTCCTTTCCCTGTACTGCAGAAAGCAAGAATCTATCCCCCCTAACATCCTGACACAATTGAGGGTCTTTGCAAGTCAGTATCAAGAGAAGTTAGCCCAACAGCCAATCACAGTTCCCTTATCCCTAGGACCATGGGATTGTGTTGGTTCTCTTTCCCGTCATCTCCTGCCCCTCTCCCACAGGGGTCTCACCTCGCACAATCAGCTGCCGTTCACGGCTGACAGTGGCAGCATCATTGCTGGCAATGCAGGTGTAGTTTCCATTGTGGTTGAGGGAGACGCTGGAGATCTGGAGGGAACTCATGAACTCCTTGCTCTCAATGGTCACCCCTGAGCCGGAGATGATTACTTGGCCATCCTTCCTCCAGGTGATCCGGATCGGCATGTCCCCAGAGGAGACCACACAGGGAATGTAGAGCAGCTGCCCAATGGAGGCAGGGGGAAACTCAAAGGGTTGAATCAGGGGAGGAACTAGACAAACATGGCAAGAGAAGAAGCAAGAAGGAAATGAAATTGTGAAAATCTATCCTTACTTCCCTATGAACTCTGGAATACCTCTGTCCAAGGACTGGTTCTTGCCTTAGTGGGAAATATATTAAAAAAAAACTCCTCTTGGGGGGATAGATCCTTGGTTTTTAGTGTCTTCCATTTATTTTTACTCATCAAGTCCTGTGAAAATCCAAAATTGTCCCCCATGCATCTGACTGCTCACCTTGCCTTGCCCTTCATTATGTGTAGCCTTGAATTCGTCTGACTGCCTACCCAGCATGGCCTTTTTGCTTATTTTCATGAATCACAACTCTCTATTTTGCCATAAATTTTATTTTGTGTTTGCATCTGGACCGCTGATTGACTGCTGACCTATCACTAAGTCCAGACCCCCAATTTCCCTGATGTGTCATGATATATTTTGCCCTAGTTTCTTATCATATATCCACAACCCACTGCTTCCCACAGGATCAGTGCTGACAGATGTAATGAAACATGCCCCAGTCATGAGACTCTTTCCATATGGTCCCCACACTGCCTTATTTGAAATTATCTAAGTTTATTCTTGTCTCTATCTGTGGAGCTCCCACTCGTAGTCTTTCATTTTTCTAATACAAGGGGAGAGACTGGGAGCTTGTTGCATTTGTTGTTTTAGAAGGTGTCAGGCAAGAAAGAGATCTCATAGAGGAGCCCAGATCCATAGAGAACTTGAACAGAAAGATCCCGACAGAGGCCCCAGCTCCACAGTAGACCCAAGGAGAGAATCAGTCAGTCAGTCAGTTGATAAACATTTATTAAGATGTTCCAGGCACTGTATTAAGTAAGTGGTGGGGATACAAAGAAAGCCAAAATATGGTCCCTGCTCCCAAGGAGCTCACAATGTGAACATGCACACCATTATGTACAAACAAGTCATATACAAGATAAGTTGAAGATAACCAGTAAACTGAAGGCACTAGAATTAAGGGACATCAAGAAAGGATTCCTGGGATATGAACAGACAATTCTCAGACAAAGAAATTGAAACTATTTCTAGCCATATGAAAAGATGCTCCAAGTCATAATTTATCAGAGAAATGCAAATTAAGACAACTCTGAGATACCACTACATACCTGTCAGACTGGCTAGAATGACAGGGAAAGATAATGCGGAATGTTGGAGGGGATGTGGGAAAACAGGGACACTGATACATTGTTGGTGGAATTGTGAATGCATCCAACCATTCTGGAGAGCAATTTGGGACTATGCTCAAGAAGTTATCAAACTGTGCATACCCTTTGTCCCAGCAGCGTTACTATTGGGCTTATATCCCAAAGAGATCTTTTTTTTTTTTTTTTTTAAATTTTTTTTTATTTAATAGCCTTATATTTACAGGATATATACATAGGTAACTTTATAGCATTAACAATTGCCAAACCTCTTGTTCCAATTTTTCACCTCTTACCTCTCACCCTCCCTAAATGTCAGGATGACCAGTAGATGTTAAAATATATTAAAATATAACTTAGATAACAATAAGTATACATGACTAAAACATTATTTTGCTGTACAAAAGAATCAGACTCTGAATTATTGTACAATTAGCTTGTGAAGGAAATCAAAATGCAGGTGTGCATAAATATAGGGATTGGGAATTCAATGTAATGGTTTTTAGTCATCTCCCAGGGTTCTTTTTCTGGTATAGCTAGTTCAGTTCATTACTGCTCCATTAGAAATGATTTGGTTGATCTCGTTGCTGAGGATGGCCTGATCCATCAGAACTGGTCATCATCTAGTATTGTTGTAGAAGTATATAATGATCTCCTGGTCCTGCTCATTTCACTCAGCATCAGTTCTGTAAGTCTCTCCAGGCCTTTCTGAAATCATCCTGTTGGTCATTTCTTACAGAACAGTAATATTCCATAATTTTCATATACCACAATTTATTCAGCCATTCTCCAACTGATGGACATCCATTCAGTTTCCAGTTTCTAGCCACTACAAAAAGGGCTGCCACAAACATTCGTGCACATACAGGTCCCTTTCCCTTCTTTATAATCTCTTTGGGATATAATCCCAGTAGTAACACTGCTGGATCAAAGGGTATGCACAGTTTGATAACTTTTTGAGCATAGATCCAAACTACTCTCCAAAATGGTTGGATTCGTTCACAACTCCACCAACAATGAATCAATGTCCCAGTTTTCCCACATCCCCTCCAACAATCATCATTATTTTTTCCTGTCATCTTAGCCAATCTGACAGGTGTGTAGTGGTATCTTAGAGTTGTCTTAATTTGCATTTCTCTGATTAATAATGACCAAAGAGATCTTAAAGAAGGGAAAGGGACCTGTATGTGCAAGAATGTTTGTGGCAGGTCTCTTTGTAGTGGCCAGAAATTGGAAACTGAGTGGCTGCCCATCAATTGGAGAATGGCTGAATAAATTGTGGTGTATGAATATTATGGAATATTATTATGGAATAAGGAATGACCAGCAGGATGATTTCAGAAAGGCCTGGAGAGAGTTACATGAACTGATGCTGAGTGAAACGAGCAGGGCCAAGAGATCATTATATACTTCAATAACAATACTATATGATGATCAATTCTGATGGATCTGGCCCTCTTCAACAATGAGATGAACCAAATCAGTTCCAATAGAGCAGTAATGAACTGAACCAGCTACACCCAGGGAAAGAACTCTGGGAGATGACTATGAACCAATCCCTATATTTTTGCTTGCCTGCATTTTTGATTTCCATCACAGGCTAATTGTACACTATTTCAAAGTCCAATTCTTTTTGTTCAGCAAAATAACTGTTAGGACATATATGCTTTAACATACTTAACAGGTATTGATCAACCTGCCATTGGGGGGAAGGAGGGGAAAAATTGGAACAAAAGGTTTGGCAATTATCAATGTTGTAAAATTACCCATGCATATAACTTGTAAATAAAAAAAAGAAAGGATTCCTATAGAAGGTAAAATTTTAGCTGGGATTTGAAGGAAGCCAGGAGGGAGAGAGGATAAGGAAGAAAATTACAGATCTGGCGGACAGCCAGTAAAAAAGTCTTGTATTGGCAGTAGCCAAGAGGCCAGTGTCTCTGAAGAGGTGTGTGTGTGTGTGTGTGTGTGTGTGTGTGTGTGTGTGTATGAAGGGCTTAAGGTATTGAAAGAGTGGAAGGTGGGATAAGTCATTAAGGGCTTTCAGTGCCCAAAAGATGATTTTTTTATTTGATCTTAAAGAGATGACAGGGAATCATTATGATTTTTGAGGGCTCACATGATCAGGAGTGCACTTTAGGAAGATCACTTTGGCAGCTCAGTGGAGGGTGAATTAGAGAGCTGGACTGGAGACCAATCAGCTGGCTATTGCAAGAATCCAGAATTGAGGGGAGGAGTGCCCATACCAGGGTGATGGCAGTGCCAGAGGAGACAAAGGAGTGTATGTGAGAGATGTTGTGAAGGCAAGACTAAGCAACCAAGTGGAGAGAGAGGGTGAGAGATTGACAAATTGTGAATAACACCTGGTTGCAGGATGAGTCAGCCTGGAGAAAGGAAGGCTGAGGCATCTTAAAGTCTACTGATCAGCTTCCTGCATCTCTGATGTGTGCAAAGCCAGTGGAAATGGGTTAAAACTGAAGCAGGGAAGATTATGAGATCATAGAGGGAAGTTAGGAGAAGCTCCCAGGTCCACAGAGTGGCCCACATCTGCAGAGCCTCTGGATATCCAGATCCTACCAGAGGGTCTAGACCTCTAGAGGTTACCTAGATTCACAGAGTTCTCAGGAAGATGTTCCCTTGTGAACTGATACAGACATTCTGGAGAGCAATTTGGAACTAGGTGCAAAGGGTAACCAAACTGTGCAACCAACAGTGTCACTACTGGGCTTGTATCAAAGAGATCTTAAAGGAGGGAAAGGGACCCACATGTGCAAAAATGTTTGTGGCAGCTCTGTTTGTAGTGGCAAGAAGCTGGAAACTGAGTGGATGCCCATCAATTGGAGAATAGCTGGATAAATTGTGGCATATGAATGCTATGGAATATTATTGTTCTGTAAGAAATGACCAGCAGGCTGATTTCAGAAAGTCCTGGAGAGACTTACATGAATTGATGCTGAATGAAATGAGCAGAACCAAGAGAACACTGTATACAGTAACAGCAAGATTATGTGATGATCAGCTGTGGTGGACTTGGTCTTCTCAGCAATACACTTATACAAGATAATTCCAATAGACTTGGGATGGAAAATAGAGAGAACTAATAAAGAAACTGAATGTGGATCAAAGCATATAATTTTCAGTTTTTGGTTTGCTTTTCCTTTGTTTGCTTTCGTAGTTTTTTCCTTTTTGTTCTTAGTTTTCCCTCACAACATGACTAATATGGAAATGTTTTAAAATGATTATACATGGATAATCTATTATCAGATTGTTTGCTATCTTACAGAGGTGGAAGGAAAGGAAGGGAGGGAGAAAAAATCTGGAACTCAGAATCTTACAAAAATGAATACTGAAAACTATCTTTACATGTAATTGGAAAAATGAAGTACTATTCAAAAAGTGGTTCTTCCCCACCTCTCCCAAAGGGGCTCATATTTAAAAGCTGACTTTAAGAAGTCTGACATTATCCATGGAGGGCTCAGGAAAAGAGAGATTATAAAGAAAAGAAGGAAGGAAGATAGAAGGAAATAAACATTTTATTAAGCACTATGTATCAGACACTGTTCTAAATGCATTACAGATATTATCTCATTTGCCTTTCACAACACTCTGGGAGTGCTATTATTATCCCCCATGAGGAAAATGAGGTAGATAAAGGTTAAGTGACTTGCTCAGGAACACATAATAAATAAGTGTCTTACAGCTAGATTTGAACTTTGGTCTCTCTGATTTCACATCCAGCTATCACTGAGATGCTTCTTGGAAGAGGCCCCAGACAGAGAGATCCCACAGAGGAGACTGGGGCAAGTACATATGTATCTTTTTTCTTTATAGTTTCCCTTTGAGTTAGCTTGGACGAGGAACCCTTCTTTTGGAGAGTATGAGTAGTAGAACTGTGTTTGTCATCTGCCCTGGCGGGTTTATCTGATCATTCATGTCATCAACTGATCTCCTAGAATGCCTTCCCCTGCCACTTAAGTCCTCCCCTCAGGAAATTTCCTCCATGTGCCAAAATCTTAGCCTCTGGTCTGCTTGTGTGTGTGTGGAGGAGGAATGGAGGGACTGGTTGGAGCCCGAGTGACTTTCAGATGGATGTTTCTTTTCCAAGGTCTAGATGGAGAAGCAGCTATTATCATTATGATAACTCAATTAGGCCACAGCTTCTCCAGCAAGTAGGGGGTAGGAGGAGAAGAGAGAAGAGCTTAACAAGGGCAAGCACTTAATAGATGGATGAGAACTCCTTTCTATAGTCTGGAAATTAAATTATAAGGCTGTCTACAGTCCAAGAGCTTTTCCCTAAGGCACCAACTACTCCCATTCTTGCCTTTTTAGTTTCCTTGATTGCTTCTTACCCCAAGAGCCTACCCCAAAGGCAGGAGGATGGGAGAAGACAGACCCTCATTTTCATCTGGATGTGTTGATAGACACAGGGAAAAGTGTCACTTACGTGGGGGCCTGCCTATGCCCTTAGTAGAATTCTAGGGAATGGGGGGGCAGTGGTGGAGGGGCTAGTGGGCAGGGGTAGGCTCTTCCTGGTCCTTCTGGCATGGACTTACTTTAAGACTGTCTTGGGGAGTTTGATTTTTTGGGAAGGATGGATCCTCACAGAGAGAAATCTCTTCCGTGACAATGATGGGATAGAAGATGGGGAAGATGGGAAAGAATTGTAGGCCTGGAGAGAAGGAATGACTTTTAGGATTTAAGTCATAAAGTGACAGCTTTTTGTCTCATTGGAATCTGGCTCTAGGGCCAATGATGGGATAGAAGAGCGAGGAAGTAAGGAGTCTCAAGGCTTCCAAGAGGAAAGTGCCCTAATGCCCTAGAATTAGTGAGCTGGATGCTCATTCCTCTGCACTACATGTAGTCAATCACTACATGATTTAGTCTTGCACTGATGACCCAAGTGTTGGATCTAAACAGAAAGAGAGCCTAAAAATCACCTTGCATGGAAGGAAACAGGAATTGGGATGACTCAGCTTGGAAAAGGAAGTCTTAAAAGACTTTGAAGGTTACTGATCAGATGTCTACATCTCTACTGGATGTGAAACAATCCAGTCAGATTGAAATTGGAGTAGGGAAGATGTATACATGAAGAAGACCTTTCAAATAAAAAGGATTTTGGAACAAAGGAGACAATACGAAGGGAACTGTTATAGATAATTGGGTAGGGATGAGGGAAGGAACAGAAAGATTCCTAAGACAGAGTCCCTGTCTTCAAGGACTCTACTGTTTCCTATTAGCTATAAGGTAAAATAGAAAATCCTCTTTAGTAACTACAAAACCTACCTTTCCAGACTAATACATTATTCTCCTTTATATCTTCTCCAGATGATTCAAACTGAGCTTTTTGTTGTTCTTCATATATGACATTCCATTTCCCATCATACATAACCTCCTTGCCTCTGCATTTTAGAAACATTTCTATACCATGGTAGTTAGGCGGCATAGCACATAGATCACTGAACTCAGAGTTAGGAGGATCTGAGCTCAAATACTCTTTTAGATACTTGTCTGCTGTCACTTATTCTGTCAGACTCAGTTTCCTCATATGTGAAAAGGGGGCAGTAATATCTACTGTGGAGGATTTTGTGAGATCAAGATAGATTTTATATATATATATATATATATATATATACATATTGCTTTGCAAACCTTAAAGCACCACATAAATGGAATCTATTATTAGTATTATCAGAATCATTCAAGGATCACTCCAAATACCACCTTTCCTAACCTTCTTTCTTCCTCATTCCTCCTTCTTCAATGTAATAAAAAAAACCTAAAAAAATGTATTGGGTCTTCTAGGGAAAAGTCTGTGGCTTCCTTTTTTGTAGGTCATCAGGAATAGGATTTAGTGGCCAGTCTGGTATGGTTTGGGTACCACTTAAGAAGAGCTAAAAAATAACTATTTATCCTGGGTACTTTAGACATTCATCTGCCTGAAATTCTGGGGTGGGGAGCAAGAGGGATTAGTCTAGGTGGCCTTTTAGGGATCCTCCTAGATCTCCATGGGAAGAGGAGGAGATAATTTCTGGAGAGGTGGCAAAACAAAAAACAATACAACACTTGCAGAATTCTGTATTCAGGTTCCATCCTGACTCCTCAGTGAAAGGAACAGTCCATACCCTTAACAACAAAGATTATCCTTTTCTTATGTGTTTTGGTGTTTGATGGATGATTACTGCCTGAGGTACACATTCCCCTCAATAAGGGAACCTTGAGAACCTCACTATGTGGTACCATTGGGCTTCTACCATTTAGTTTCTCTACCCAAGAAAAAGGGTCATCCTTCTAGAGAACAAGGTTAGAAGAGAGCAATTATTTCTAATGACCATTCCCTTTGACTTTCCCAAGTAGAATGTAAGCTTCTTGAAAGGAGAGACTGTCTTGCTTGTTTAAAGTTGTATGCTCAAGGCTTAACATACATTTTGCCTTGCACATATTGAATACTTAATGTTTTTTCCTTCCCCCCTTCCTTTAATCATGATAATGTCAGAGGAAGAGGTAGAAGAGGAGAATCTAAAGAGGAATCATGGTGGACAAGAGCAGCAGATATGGTAACCCAAATCATGGTCTACATAAAGCCATGGTCATTTGTGAAGAGCAAGTCCCTAGTGAATGATGTGTTGACTGATGGCTTGGGCCCGTAAAGACTTTATGGTACCTCTCAATGTCATTCTGCTAGACTGGACTCTTTATTTACTGCAGTCATTAGCAAACTATGGATGGTAGGAGAGACTGGACTTGCAGTAGTATTAAGTTGTAGACTAGGAGTTAGGAGACCTGGACACTGGTAGTCCTACCTTTGTCACCACCTTGCTCTGAGACTTTGGGCAAGCCACTTAAATTCTGTTTCTTCATTTCCTCATCTGTAGAATGGGATACTGTGCCTACCATCCCTTCGCTGAGGTGTTGTGGGGATCAAGTGAGACCCTGCATGTAAAAGTGTTTAGAAAATTACAAAGGGCCATACAAATGGAAGTGTTACTACAATCACAGAGGTGAGACAGCTGATATGTGGGGCAGGAAGATCATAGCTACTGCAAAGTACCCTAGGTGACCCTAAGGTCACCCTTAGGGTGACCCTAAGGAGTACACAAGCTTTTCTTCTATTCTAAGGATGATTGTAGACAGTAGATAAGAATAATCTTCTGGGGGTAATATCAAGATGGTCTATGGTAGGATAGTAGAAGGATATAGAGCTGTGTTTTGGAGGGAGAAAAAAGAAAGATAGCCAGGTGAGACCTTCTTACCAGAACAATATAGCTCTGTATTTCTGTTTCCTGTACTGTTTATTCTTTGGGGAGTCTTTCTCTTTCTGTAGTTCTGAATTGCCTGAGGTCTCAGGCACAGAATATGTTGAAGAGCTGAGAAATGATAACTCTTTGTCACATGGTCAGTGACAGTCATGACAATCCTCTCTGAACCTTTTCCTGTTCTTGTAGATTTGCTTGTGTCAGAGATTATGGTACCTTTATAATCAGTAGATGTGAAACCCTGACAAGGGGTCATTATTATTATTATGGCCTGCTTTTGATACTTAATGCCCTATGTCTTTAATAAAGAGGGCTTTTATATATCATTCTCCTGGCTTCTTCTATTGGCAAAATAAAATTCCTGCTAGCTGCTTTGATAATCCCTCTGCCCAATTTCTTTCCTTTCCATAAATTAAGATGTGCTTGGTTCATCTTTTTCATCTTTCGTAATAATCAAGGTGTCTTTAAAAGAGCTCTTTTGATAGTGTAGACAGCAGAAATACATTTCCTGACAAGTAGTGGGAATTTAAATTTTGGCCCAAACCCACTTGGTCAAGAATCTAGCATTCATCCCCAGATATCCTCTCATGCTCCTCATTTCGGCTAGGGTGGGGTAAAGAAAGGAAGCAGATTCCTAGCTGTGTGACCCTGGGGAAGTCACTTAATCCCAACTGTCTCAGCAAAAAATTAAAAAAGAAAGAAAGGAAGGAAGGAAGGAAGCATGCCAGGGGCTTTTTGGGTAGTAGGCGCACCTGTTTTGAGAGACGGCAAAGGAGGGTTGTAGAGTGTATTTGTGTTAGTTCATTCTGCATACCCACAGCCCCCAGGTGCCTTTAAAAAGGAGCCTTTGCTACTTGTTCAGAAACGTCCTGGCGCGAGCCAGAAGACGATGCCTTCCCTGCCTGTTTTCGGCTCTGGAGTTCCTAAGTGGTACTAATATGATGATGGAAATGTTCCCTCACATTCAGCACCCAGGAGCCCAGAGAGTCAGCTGCACCTTCTCATTTAATTAAAGATTTAGCATGCATGCCCAGAGCTGCTTTTATGCCACGTTATTCTGCAGCTAAAGGGGGCCCCAAAGACATCTTGTCCATGTTGGATTTATGTGCCTGCATCTCAGCATCCTGCCAGGGACCTTGCCTGATGTCCAGTGATATAAGTACTCCCCCTCCCAGCAAAGCTTGGCTTTCTCCTGCCAGCCAGTTCGCACTTGTGCCAAGGGCCCAGGGAAGCCATGTGCCAGCCTCCTCCGTGGCTCTGCCTCCTCCCTTCATCTCCCTGGGCCATAATCAGCTTGCCCAGGGAATTTTCGACTCAGCACCACCTGCAACCATTCCTAATCGCTGCCAGGAAAGCTGGCATGAAGGGGGCTGGGGCGGGGCTTGTAGGGAGGAAAACAAAGGTATTTGAGGAGCTGCCCCATCCCCACCCCAGCCAGCCCAGCCTGGTTCCTGCCACCCTGTTGTTCCAGCTTGGGAAGGGTCTGGCCCTCGGTCCTGCCTTGCCCTCGGGTACCTGCGGACTTGGACACCTTGTTAGTGTCCCCTTTCTGTGCCAGCCAGCACCTCCTTGGGCAGCCCCTGAAGGAGGGCATCAGTTAATCATGCTATATCATCACTAATTAGCTATGATGGGTTTTTCTGCAAAGCTGAATTTTTAATCAGAGTAAGGAGAGATTGGTGACTGGAGGTGTCAGGAAACAGGGTCAGGGGGTTGGTGGTGGTGGGCCGGGGGAGGAAATGCTTTGGACACAAAGAAAGGGCTCTCAGGTCTGCCCCCACTCCCAACCCAGCAAACCCCCTCCCCTTCTGGGACTGCATTTCTCCTAATGAATTTTCACAGCCTCCTGGGGTGGGGACACACACACACACACACACACACACACACACACACACACTCACACTCACACACACTCACACACACACATCCTTCAATGGCATCATCTGAGAAAACGCTGTTTTTCAGTGCAATCCAAAGAGCTTTAGCAAGTCACTGAGATGGAATGCATCAGATTCAATTCATTAGGACCGATGGCTCCCTGAATGGGGCTGAATAATTGATGGGCAGGAGCAGCTTGCAGGATGTGCAGTGTGCTCCACAGACTGAACACTGTAATTTTTTTTTTAAAAGCCAACAAACATGGCCAAACGCCGGGTGTGGATAAGCCGAGCAAAGGTTAGATGTTTTAATATGTGATGTTTACACTGTAAACTCTTGCTCCGCTGCTTGTAACGGGAAATGGATCCAGGCGGCCCACTGACAGCTGAGAGGGAGAGATGGGGCTTCGCTCTAATTCAGCTGCAACTGAGCTAATTTGCCGTGGCTGCTGCAAATCTCGGTGCACAATGATTGCGGTTGGGGTGCGTGGCTCGCGCAGGCAGCGCATGCTGGATCGCTGCTGGGTCTGGGGGAAGGGGGGGAAGAGCACCCTCAGAACTGTCAAAGGATCAGATTCAGAGCTGGAGGGATTTTGTCATCTAGTCCGACCCCCTCTTTATGTATAGATGATGAAATTGAAGCCCCCTGAAGCGAAGTTATTGGGGTCACTTGCTGTATGACCTTGGACATTTAACCTGAGTCTCATATTTTCTATTCCTTCTGTCTACCATCATGTCGACAAGTTCTACACAGTGTCACATGTAGTGACATTATTTTGTAGATGACAATCCATAATCATTTATATATCCATTACTAGACCTCCATTTTGTCCTTCCATAACCTTAAGCTCAATTGACCATTTTAATCCAATAGACATTTATTTGTCCACAATAGAACTCATTTTTCCTTATTCAAACTTTTTTATTTTCATTCTCCATCTCTTCTTCCTACTCCTAATCACCTAATGAATCACAAGGTTTCTTGAATTCATCCCTCTCTTTCAGTTCTCATTTCTACAACCCTAGACTAGTCCCTTATCATCTAATATATGGACTAAATAATAGCTTCCCAAATGGTTTCTCTGCCTCTTGTGTTCTGTTTCAATCCTTCCTGCACACAGTTACCAGATTAATTTTTCTTAAAGGATAATTTGTATAATTTTACTCCTCCACTCAGAAACCTTTAATGGCTCCCCGTTACCAAAAATGATTTATTCAAACTTCTTAGCAGGATATTTAAGGCCCTTCATCAGTTTAATCTCTCACTGATCCTCAATAGGAGCCTTCTATATGAGGGAGACTGGCTGATCCATCTACCATTTTCTAATTAATCAATATTCAATTGATCAGTCTTGCAAATATACCATCCATTTCCCCACCTCAGTGTCTTTGCTCAACTCTTCTTCTAACCTAGAATGTCTCCTCTAAAATCCTCTTCTTTTATTTAAATATCCACCATTCAAGGCCCATTTCAAGTTTTCCTCTGAAAAGCTCTCTCCAGACTTCCCAGACCACAGAGATTCCCCCATTTTCTGAACTCCGGTAGCATTCTAACAGTTATTGGGTTCTTATTGTACCTGGTCAGGTCTACTTATTAAACTTTCCATACATTCCACTCATCAGTTGCACTACAAGCTGGAATTTATGATAAAGACATAATGGACATAATATAAACTGGATTTTATGATAAAGACTTGTTTTGTTCTGTGTCCATGTTGCCCTACCAGGCAGGTGGTAGCTATATAACGCATATATCTTAAATTAATCACAAATACTTAATCACTATTTTTTGAATGAAACCATAACATTTTCAATTTTTCCTGCTACTTAAAACCTAATTCATGTTATCTGTAGGTCTTACCTATTTTTGTGCCTGAGTAACTTGGTCTTCAGGTTCCACTGATATCTAGTCTCTTTCCTTACCCTAAATTGTGTTTTTATCCTCCTGAAATGGCTCAGTGATGACAAAATCCTCTCTAGAAGACATAAATAATCAAACTTTGCATACCTATACTGGATGGAGACTTTTCTTCAGTTATATGTGAATGTCTAAAACTTTCTACAGTGTGTATTTTTAAAACTCCCCCAAATCAGGAATTAGGTTTATGTTTTTTTTTTAATGGATGGTACCCCATCAGTGGGGATCTGGGATTTCATTTGTGCAATGATTCTAGGTTAGCCAAGTAGCACAGTGGATAAAGTGCTGGGTCTGGAATAAGGGAGCCCTGAGTTCAAATCTAGCCTCAAACACATTAGTTGTGTCTGAGGACACAGCTGGATTTTCCCCATCTCTAAAATGAAGATCATCATAGCACCCACCCATGGATGTGGGTTGTTGTGAGGATTAAATGAGAGATGTTTTTAAAGCACCTTGCAAACCTTAAAGCACCACAGAAATGCTAGCAATTTATCCAATCAACTGAAACCTCTGGAATCTAAAATATGATCTTTGGGATTAGCTGTCACTCCACAAAATATCATCTTTATTTTGCCACTAACCATATGATGAGCCAAAGGCTCTTAGGTGGGTTCCCAGACAATATATATGCAGTACATTACCAAGCTTGTACTTTTAATCTCTGGTAGGAGTGACTGGGGAGTGTACTCCATCTGCATAGCTTTCAAGAACCCAAGAGTGACCTCCACACCACTAAGAGGTATGATAATAATTCTTTATTAGAGACTCAGTGAAGTACCAGGTATGGTGTGATTGGGGGTTGGCCAAAAATTAGGAGTGAGTTCATGGGAGAACCTGTCTTAGTAGGCTCTCACCCTTCACAATTTTACAAGAGAGAAACAGAGATTCTAACTCTATTATTTACTATGTTACCTCCTTTTCTAGAGGGCCACAGAATCCTGTATCCACTCTGTATAGATTTGTATGTATGAATATGTACGTATTCTTTTTTATTGTCTCCCCCAATAAAACTATGAACTCAAAGGCAGGGACTAATTATTCCTTTCTTTCTATCCCCAGAGCTCTATTCTTTTTTTTTTTTTAATTTCTCCAAAGGACTTTATTATTTTTTATCTTTTTAATAGTATTTTTAAAAATTTTCCAAATACATATAAAGTTACTTTTCAATATTCATTTCTGTAAGACTTTCAAATTTTTCTCCCTTCCTCCCTTACCTCCCCCTTCCCCAAGGCAGCAAGCAATCTAATCTAGGTTAAACATGTACAATCCTTCTAAACACATTTCCATATTTGTCATGAAGTGCAAAAAAAATCAGACCAAAGGGGGAAAAAAGCATGAAAAAGAAAAAGCAAGCAAAAACAAAGCAAGATGAAAATGCTATGCTTCAATCTACATTCAGTCTCCATAATTAAGAGCTCTACTCTTAATAAATGCTTATTGACTTATCAAGGTCCACTGATTATTAGTAGTACTAACAAGAAAGATATAAATTTTAGCTAAAACAGGATCCCTGCTCTCAGGGAGCTTATATCCAGGCAAGGAACAAGGTACACATGAAGGCAGATCTAAGCTATAATCATTTCTGATAAATCCCTTTAAGATGCTTTTTCTTGTTATCCTTACCTTTCACTGCAACATGGACACTCTGGCTGATGGACAGCTGAGGCTGAATAAGAACACTGCAGAGGTATTCCCCTTCATCCATCCCCTTCTGGACATCCATCAGTTTGAGCGTTCCATTCTCAAAGACCACCTGGCGATGGTTGTCAGGCAGCAACAAGGTATCTTTGTACCACTTGATGGAGTAGTAGGGATAGCCAATGACCCTGCAGTTGATAAGTGTGTCCCGACCTGCCACTGCTGTGATGTTCCTCATTGCCCGGATACTTGGGGGTCCTAGGCAGAGGTTGGGAGAGGGAAAACAGGGGGAAAAGTTAGCCACAGAGAGCTAGGTATCTCCCTGGAATTCTGTTCTCAGGTCACTTAGCAGCAGTGGGAGAGGAGTGTTAGGTCTGGTCAAAGAAGGGCTAGAGAAGAACTCCTCTGACTTGAAGTGATTGAGAAAAGCTGGGATTTGGGGCATTTCTCTGACCTCCCAAAGAAGCCTCTGAACTTACAAAATTGCTCACTTTAGAGGGTTCCCTCCCCTTCCTGGAAGTCACCCTTTTATAAGACAATAATCCACTAGCCAGCCTGGGGAGCAGAGGGATGGTTAGTACCTAAATGTACTCCTTCTTCCTGATGATTGTTAATTGTGCTTTACCCCCATGTGGACAATGAGATTTTCTGTCTTAATGTAAAATATACAGTCTTAAGTCTTTTAAATGTTTAAGAGAAGACTAAAACGAGGTCTTCCCTAAATAAGTTGGTGATTGTCTTTTTATATAGGAATACAGATTCCTGAATTAGCACATGGTGAGAAACAGCATTGCAGTGTCCAGAGTGAGGAGACCAGGATTCAAATCCCAGCTCTGTCAACAACTAGTTGTGTGACCTTGACTAAGTCCTTCCACTCAGTTTCCTCTTCTGTCCAATGGAGGGTTTTGATATGATGACCTCAAAGGTCTCTTCCAGCTCTAACATTCAAATCATGTCTGACTCTTGGTGACCCCCTTTTGGGTGTTTTCCTAGCAAAATACTGGAGACCTGTCTCTAGCTCATTTTACAGTGGGGAGATAATGCTTGTGGTAGTGGAATAAGAAATGTTCAAAAGGTAATTTTTTTTTAAAAACAAAATTAGCTGTGTAAGCAGGGGTGTGGAGGGAGAAAGAGAACAGAATTTGGTGATGTAAAGTATAGTCCTGTCACAGAGTCTTTTAGTAGGGCAGAGGGTAGAGAACAGGATTCCTATGGCCAGGGCCAAGGGAATACTTTAAAAAATAAAAAAAAGGATCTGGTGTCCATATAGGACTCCTTGGCCATCTCCAGGAACCAAAAGAAGGGGCTAAAAGGCAGTACTTTAGCCCAGAACTGGAGGACAGAAAGAGGATGGAGTAATCTGAAAAAGTCAGGAGACACAGATTTATAGACGGTTATAGGATTTAGAGCTGGAAAGAAACGTTTTTTCTCCGAGTTTCAATTTCTCTTCTATAAAATGAGGATAATGCCACTTGTGGTGCTATCTACTTCCCAAGTCATTTAATAGACCTTAAAAATTATACAAATATGAACTATTATTATTTTTAATAATAACAACATGAATGACTGTAATCCTAAGAACCAAAGTCTTAATGAGGTTAAATGTTCATAAATGGCAATGATAATAGTACTATCTGAAAGGGATTATTTTGTGTTATAAACCTTAAAATACCATATAAGCATGAGCTATTATTGTTAAAAAAAATAATATTAAGTACTAAGAATAATTATCATCTCAAGAGGCAAGACTTTGAGACTTAAATAGGAATGGTGACAGTAGCACCTGGATTTTGTCTTATAAACCTGAGCCAAGAAAAATGCATAATTTGAGTCTCAATGTGTGATTTATCTCGACTATATATAGTTGGCTTCCTGAACTTCCCTCACAGCAGAGGAAATACTAGGTGGGTAACTTAACTGATGGTCAAAGCTGGGACTGGGGGTAGCTGCCCAAGGCATATTTTTATAAATGCATATGTTTTTGTACTTATATATATCTCAATAATTCAACGGTCCTAAAATGGCATTAATGAAGGCATTCTTCTCACTTGGGCAGATCACTGCCCATCCCTGCCTTCTTATCCCACGAGATGCTTGTGTTTTTCTTTATTGCTTCTCTACTCAACAATCTGTAGGCTTTGCTTGAGGCTTTCTGACATTGTTTGGGTTCCAGTGGACCTTTCTTGGGCCAGCCACCGATTATCTTTTCCTTTCCTATATGACTAGTTTACTTCCTTTTCTGGTCACATATCTCCTGTAACCATCTGATCCAATTTTACAGATGAGGAAACTGAGGCTTAAAGAAGTTATATGACCTGCCCAGAGTCATACAGACAAGAAAAGATCAGAGAGGAGATTTGAATCCATCATCTGTGCCTCCAGAGCAAATGCTTATTCTACTGTATCAAGTTCCCTCTTAATATCCCTTTACTTATTGATTATCATTAAAATATGTTATAACTCTCTTGCACAACACTGATTTTAATATTAAAAGAAGAATTACATAGATATGCTTATTAAAGGTGATTGACACTTCATGGAAGCTATCCTACAAAGAGTCCAGAAGAGGGATTCCCAGATAAGGAAGTTCTTCAGATTAGTGGTGTCAAACTCAAATAGAACTCCTCCCAGGGAAAGCACATTGACTTAAAAAAATCAGAAATTAACATTGTCTATATTGTACTGTATTTTGTATTTATTTTTTGAAACATTTCCCAATTATGTTTTAGTGTGGTTCTAGCCACACTCAGGAGTTTTTCAGACTGCCTACTGGTCCTAAGTTTGACACCTCTGCTCTAGGTATCTCTTTATGAGATAAAATTTTAATGATTTAAAACTATGTCTTGAAATATTTCGGGGCCTCCCAATGAGATTTGCTAAAAATAATCATCATTCACTCAAATAATCCATGATGATTTAAAAAAATGTTTCATAACCACTACATGTGAGGAGCTAAATGGATATAAAATGTTTACTATGCAAATTATGGAAGGCTTCTTCACTGAGTTAGTCCTTCACTACATATACCTAGGATAGGAGTAGCAGCTGGAAAAGGAGCTGGGCCCAGAATTGAAAAAGAAGAGAGAAGGCTGGATGGAAGTGGGAGATTGCCACTGGACTTTTAATAACCTTAACCTCCAATTTGATACAAAAACTAATATATATATATATATATATATATATATATATATACATACATATATTTTAAAACACATTATGCTAGTGATGTGGCACATTTGAAAATCTTAGAGCACTTTAGTCTCTCAAAAAAAGAGAGACTAACTCTTTAGCAGTTGACGTAAGTGAGAAAGGAGAGATCCATACATTTTTTTAATACGAGAAAATCATGTTTTCCAGGAGATGGAGGAATCTATTTTGTGATATCAAATCTCATGTGCCCACATTAAGGCTCAATGACTCTGGTGCAGAGTAACACAAAGGGAGTATAATTTCAGTCTGGGTATAACTTTTATGAATTTCTTTTTGCAATGAAAAGTATGTATGACTTTATAATGGAATGAGGGTGCTATCCGAGAGGAAGTGACAGGAGGAGGAGACCAAGACCCGAGGGTACCCTCTTTGATTGTGAAACTTCTTCTTTTGGGTGATGCTTATGAAAAGTCAGCTAGAGGATGAGCAAGGATGCCCTGTATCACTGTATCTCTTTCCTAATATTCTACAGAAAGATGTCTATCTATGAGAGGAAAGTGGGCAATCAAGATCTGCTCTACTTTCCTTCTCCCCCACTGAACAAAAGAAAGACATGTTTTGTATTGTGGCCTTGCAGTAATCATGGCCGCAACCATTGGCTAGGTGCAGTTCAGGGTTGGGTAGTCTGGCAATATGTTGCAGTGGAAAATCCAACCCTCTCACTTAACTTGGGAGGATACTGAGGGTAAGGCAGGAGAAGTGACTTGTTTAAGGTCATACAGCGATCAGTGATTAGAGTTGTCATTTCAGCCCATTTCTTTTGACTCCAGATCCAGTACTTTCCCCCACACCATGATAAAGGGGCTGCTGCCTCCATATCTCTGAGAGGTTAGCCAATAAAGATTGAATGAGGAAGATGGCAGAAAAGAAATAAAACCTACATGGGATTGGGCTGACTCCTTGACTCTAGTTCCACTCTCTAGACCTGGAGTTGAAGACCCCTTTTATATTCACAGTTCTGTGATTTATTTTTCACCTTAATCTTAACTCTTCCCATGGGTAGTCCAGGGTGTAATTCATGACTAGGGGACAGCTGGACTGGTTCCTTTCCCAACTCGGGTGGGCCGGGGTCCCAAGCGGTGGTTGGGAGGAAATGGGCTATATAACAAGTAACTCTGTGAGGTCTCTGGCTCCACAGTGCCCCTCCATCTTCCTAGTCCTGGCAGGCTGGCATGCAGTGGTAAGGGAAGTCGGATGGTGGGTGAATCTGGGGCAGGCCTGAGCCCCTCAGTGACCGGGGAGAGGGAGAGAAGAGGGGCAGGATTAAGGAGGGGAGAGGCCGAGAGAGAAGAGGCCTAAGGCAGAAAAGGATGGGGAATAAAACACATCACTCATACACACAAATGAGAATGGCAGAACAAGGGGGCGGAGTCAAAAGAGAGGTGGGAGAGAGAGACAGAGTGGGGATGGGGAGAGAGTGAGATCCTCCACCCAAATCAAAAGCATAATTAACAATCGTAATCAATAATAATAACCACAATGATAACGGTGACCAAAAAGATGACAAAGGAAATCAATCGCCTATTCTGATATTTAAATGTAGACAGGCACCTCTTACGTTTATTCGCGCTTGGTATTCAGCACTGCCCACTGAGTTCCGTGCAGCGCATCGGTAGACACCCCCATCTCGGATCTGGGGGGCCGTGACATTCATGTGGCTGATGGTCGTGCCGTCTGACATGGTGTACTGGTTGGTGCGGTGCCCGCCGTCCCGCTGGATCGGCTCATCGTCCAGGGCCCAGGTGACGGTGGGAGGCGGGGCGCCTTTAGCTGCGCACATCAGAGAGAACTGCTCCCCGGGGTTTACCACCTTCTCGCTGAAGGAGGAGATGATTCGGGGTGTCCCATCTGGGAAGGGGCAGGAGGAAACCAGCCTTGGTATCACCACACAACACAGAGTGAGTCCCTGGGGCCTTTCCCCCACCCCAGTGGAACTAGGAGACCCGGGGGGCAGGAAAAGCCCCAGCGACCTGCCCAAGGCACCAGTCAGGTCTGTCTCCGGGCACTCCTTCTTGGCCAGAGCCGGAAGATCGGGATTCTAATCCTAGCTCATGATTTTGGGAAATCGCTTAGTCCCTCTGTGCCTCAGCTTCCTCATCTGTAAAGGGGGAAAGTGATGCTTGTCCCATCTACCCCCCAGGTGACCGTGAGGACCAAACAGATGTAAAATGAGGCGTAGTGAAAAGAATGTTTGATTTGGAATCAGAAAACTTGGGCTGGAATCCAGAGGCCATCAATGAACTAGCTGATTGACGCTGGACAAGTCACTTTCCTTTTTCTGAGGTTCAGTTTCCTAAAATGGGGATGACAAATTTAACTGCTTGTAGGATCATCATGAGGACAGCACTTTGCCAATTTAAGAGTGCCAGACATAGGAAGAGGAGACATTGCTAATCTGTGAATTTAAAACTGGATATTCCTGAATACGTTGTTGTTATTACTATTATGGCTAGGTTTGCCACATTTGCATGCCGCACATTTTGGATTCAGATACAGATGCTGACCTGAGCCAGGGCCGGGCTGTCCTGTCTGTGCCCCAGCCACCGGAGGCTACCTCTCCTAGTGTTTAACCAGATGATGGATGGAAGTCACTTTTCTGTGAGTCACGGTAACATAAAAGCTGGCTCTGGATCCAGCAGACCGGGAGAGCTCCAGGGGAGGTCCCTGCCCAAGCCTGGGAGTCTGGCAGGGCCAGGCCGGCCCCCAGCACCGACAGGAGGCACATCAGGGCTCCTCCCCCTCCCCTCTGCACAAGCCTCTCCTTCCTCTGGCCCACTCAGGCCTGGGCCCTGGCCCTCAGCCTTAACTAATCCTCCTTGAGGTGAGAGCTGATAAAGGCCGCAAGTAGGATTGGTCCTAAGAAACTCGGGGAGATCAGTTGGGTTTTGGCAGGGATTCTGGAAGATAAAGAGCCTTCAGAACCCCAAGAATGGATAGGGCAGAACTTCAGGCCCTGTGAGAGGCGGAGAGTGAGAGGGGCTTTGCTTTCTGCCCTGGCCAGGGTGGCCAGGGCGTAGGGGTGTGTGTGTGTGTGTGTGTGTGTGTGAGTGTGAGTGTGCGTGTGCGTGCCTGAGTGCCTGCCTGCTCTCTCAGCCCCTTCCCTTGCACTCTGCTCACCCTCCAGAACAATGATGGCGAAGTCCTGGGCTGTCTGGGCTTTGCGGGTGGCGAAGCACTGATACGCTCCGGAGTGGCTTTTCTGGGCCGAGGTGATGAGCAGGGTCTCGTTGCTGAGGCCGCGGATTGAGACGGTCTCATCCGGGACCACCAGCTCCGTGTTGCGGTACCAGCGGATGGTGAGCTCCGGGGGGCCC
Source organism: Sarcophilus harrisii (assembly GCF_902635505.1). NCBI lineage: Eukaryota > Metazoa > Chordata > Mammalia > Dasyuromorphia > Dasyuridae > Sarcophilus > Sarcophilus harrisii. The sequence goes on from NC_045428.1 coordinate 495,343,183, forward strand.
GTCAGGGCACAGGACAGGATCACGGTGCTCCCGATGCCTGTCTTCAGCTGCTTTGGCGTCAGGGTCACATGGAGGGGGTCTGGGCCGGGAGGGGGGGCCAAGGAGAAAGAGAAGAAAAAAAAGGCTTACTGCTGGGGGTGCAGGGGAAACAGCCCGGCCTGGGGAGTGGGGGTGGGATATTCGGGGCTGAGCTTGGACAAGTCACCTAACAGCAGAGTGGCGACGGGGTCAGGAGCCATCTGATTCAAATTCTTCCCCTGACGCTAATTGTGTGACTTCTGGAAGGCTGTAACCTCTGTGCCTCAGGTTCTTTGGTCTGTAAAACGAGGGGGCCGCATTATGTGGCCTCTAAGGCTCCCTCCAGCCCTGCTGTGCTGTGAGTCTATGATTCACAGCCTCTTTTTTCCTAGCGAACTCCTCACTAGGTGAGGAATTAGGGCTTTGAAGTTCCAGGGGAGGATTCCTTCAGCTGGACACCCTTTGTGCTACTAAGTGAGGCAGAGTTACTTCCAGCAACTCGGCTGGTCCCAGAGAGTATGTAGATGCCTTGATCCCCCTTCCTTTCTCCTTTCCTCTTCTCCCCAACCTGCATAGGGCTCTGCTTTCTATTTCTCCTAGGTTCAACCTGTCCCGGGGTCCTGTCCCCGTGTGGCAGCTCACAGTGGAAGGATGCCCCGGACCTTGCAGGTGTGCATGGCTGTGAGGGGCTAGGAGCGTGGGGATGTGCGTGTGTGCGGGTGGGGGCATGTGCACATATGTGTGCCTGGCTGAAGGGGCTGCCGAGGGATGCTCACTTCTGTGGGGGCGTGCTCAGCAAAGCCCTTCTGTCCCATGTATGCACGAATGCCAATGTCTCACACATGTGAGGGCCAGCACATATTGGTTGGCGTGTACATGTGTGTATGTTTGCGTATACAGACATACATATGTTGGAGTGTTTTTAATGTGCGTCCATGTGCCAGGAGGTGAGGAGTAAGCATGTGTGAGCCCAGGCGTGCTGGGCCAGGGTTTAGGCCTGCAGCAGTCACCCACACTCAGGCGGGTGGTTTTTCGCTCTCCCACTGCCCAGCCCCTTTACCCCAGCTGGGTTCCTCAATCAGTGTCTATGAGCTTCATCAGTGAATGGAAATTCCGTGCTCTTCTTCCGCTTGGGATCATGCGTCTCAGAACTTTCTTTCTTTTTTGACAGAAGCTCTGGCACTGTATTGCTCTACCTGGATGACTGGGTCATGAGTGTGAGTGCATGCACACACACATGCACCTGCACTCTGAGTTAGTGCCCAGTTTTTAATGGAAGGAGCCTACCAACTCTGTCCAGCGATGCTCTAGGGGAGGATGCGTTAAACCGAACCTAAATCAGACTCCCATCCACAAACCCCAATCCATCTTTCTGCTGCTGTTTGCATGTCTCAGGCTTATTTAATATAGCTCAGGTCCCAACAGGAAACACAAGGCACCTTAATATTGAACTTTCAGCATTTCATCCAAAGCATTTACATCACTTACTGTCATTCTCAACACATGGGGTTGATTTGCTGGGGACCGCTGTCTGCTCTTCCAACCACACTGTAAATCTTAGCAGGGACAGCTCTGCCACAGGAGCACCATAGATAATATCACCCACTAGCTCCCTGTGCAGCCTGGGAAAGGGGGGAGGTGCAGACCATGGGCTTTGTAGCTTGATCCTTAGAGGAACTAGACTAAGCCAAGGAATGGTACCATCTTTGAGAGGGAAGGGGGCCCAAGGATATCTGTGCCTCTCAAGGATGAGAAAAGAGCTTTCTGGGACATTCTGTCTCCTTAAGTGGCTTATTCCCTGAAGGGAGCCCCATTCTTTTGGGAAAGTCCCTTCTATCACCTCTTCAGTTCTAGATATGCAACCTCCCATGTTGCCTTTAGGAAGAGCAAATAAATGCTCAGGGCTTCAGGTCACATCTGCTCCACACCCCTCACATCCTGAGAAAGGGTAGAGAGGGCAGGCTCCCACATAGTCCAGTCCACCAGGCACATGTCCTACTTCCCTCTGTATCACCCTCCCAAATCCTTATTCTGCCTCATTTCCATATATTCTGGGAAAACAAGAATACATAGATTCCCAAGCATAGACAGAAGGAAGAACCTTAGATTTTCGCTTTTGGCAGTTTGATTGGTATGACACTGAATAAAGAGATTAATTTAAAAAGAATTGTCATTTTTATTATAGCAGCTCAGTCTATCCATGAGCACTTGATATTCTTTCAGTTATTTAGAGCTAACCTTATTTGTGTGGAAAGTGAACCTTAAGAGAATCTCTAGCCAGAGTCCCTGGTTTTACAGTTGAGTAAACTGAGGCATAGAGAGGAGAGATTTTCTTGAGGTCACATAGCTAGTTAGTGACAAGTTTCTGAATGTCAATATAGTACTTTTCTTCAATATACTAAATAATTTCTCACTCAATAAAAAAAGAGACTGAGTTGGATCCTGGTGGTCTAGTAATCTAGTTAGAAATGAGGAGCTTCACGTATGACTAAGCTGACAACTCTTCTCCTTGCTCATGGATCCACACATGTGCATATACTGATCCATCAATTTCCCTCCTTCCTTCCTTCCTTCCTTCCTTCCTTCCTTCCTTCCTTCCTTCCTTCCATCCATCCATCTCTCCATATCACCAAGATTGGCAGTGTAGGGGCAGTCCACAAGCACTATCCTACTACTGACTTGCTCCATTTTTGTTCTACGCTAGTTCTCTCCTCTTTAGGCACTCTGATGGTGCACACCTTCCAGGAATCTCATCATAATGGCTGAACTCATGTGTGGATACTCAAGAAATCTGCATAGCCCATCACAGCTCAGAACTCTTGAGCTCAAGAAATCTGCCAGCCTCAGCCTCCCTGGTAGCTGGGATTACAAGTGTGTGACATCCCATGTGGCTAACATCCTTTTTTACTTAGGAAAGTGACAGCAATGTGTATGTTTCCAAACTGTGCTTTTGTTTATCCTGATATCCCTCCACTCCTATGGGTGAGATGGATTCTATGTAAGCTTCTTTTGTCTATTAGAAAAACTTTATTTTGAGTCCCAATTTAGAAGTTACCTCCTTGTCTTTCTAATCTTCCCCTCCTAAAATCCAATTGAGCTCTTTCTCCTGAAACTTTCCAAAGCAGTTTTCCTATACCATCTCCTTGACATAGACCCTACTTTTGGAAGTGACTTTAGTGGTCATTTGATCAATTTAATGTTTGCCAAACTGGGCTGTAAGGAACATTCTAAGTTTTTTTTAAACGAACCTTATATTATTTAATAGGCATTGACAATGATTTCAAAAGCAAGATTTTTGAAAAAATTTTGTTTCAGCTGATGGGTTCTAAATCCTTCCCAACTCTAATTCATCTACCACCCAATTGTCAAAGAGATCTTCCTCACGCATAGTTCTGACCATATCATCACTTACTCAGTAAATTCCAGTGTCTCTCCATCACCTGCCAGATGCAATATAAAATATTCTGGTAGATATTCAAAATCCTTCATAACCTGCTTTCCTCCCATCTGTCGTGTCCTCATATACCTTATCCCCCCTATCCCCTTACGAATTCTGCCATCAGTGACACTGGCCTCCATGGCACCACTTGCACAACATATTCCATCTCTAGATTTTGGACATTTTCACTAGTTGTCCTCCATGCCTGGAATGTTCTCCTTCACTGTCTCTGCCTCCTGGCTTTCCTGGCTTCCTTCCAGCCCCAGCTAACATTTCACTTTTTACAAGAAGCCTTTCCTAATCTCCCTTATGCTAATATCTTCCCTTTAATGACTATCTAAAATTTATCCTGTAAATAGCTTTCTTGGTACACAGTTGTTTTTATTTTCCTCATGAGCTCTTTGAGAGCAAGAATCATTTTTTGCCATTCTTTGTATCTCCTGTGCTTAGTATGTGTCCTGGCACATAGCAGGTGCTTGATAAATTCTTGTGGACTGACTTAAGGAAAGGTTTGAAAACCATTGATCTAGTCTAACCTCCTAATTTTACAGATGAGGAAACTGAGTGCTAGAAAAATGGAGTGCCTTGTCCCAGGTCATATAAGCATTAAAGATGATCCAGGATATGATTAGAGGCCCTCTAATTTTAAATATACTTTCCCCCACCATACCATACATAATTTGTTTTCATGTGTTTCCCCCATTAGATCATAAGCCTCTTAAGAACTCAGCCTGGGATGGATCTATTTTTGTATCCCTTAGCTTGGTGCCGTGTGCATAGAAGGCACTATATAAGTATTTATTGAATGAATAATGAATGAATGGATGGATGGATGGATGGATGAATGAACGAATGAATAAGGTACAATCAGTAATTGTACTTTTCTTTACCCCATATTGGGAAATGGCAAGGAGGGTTATGATTAGCCCATTAGGATTCTACACACACATTCCTTCCTTCTTAGCTTCTGAGGTTGCTTGATTCTTTCTTTTATATGAACAGTCCATTATTTGGCAGAGGGGAGAGGATGAGGTGGAAGATAGAAGAGGGAGAGAGACATTATTTCATATCCAAGTGACTTGAATGGGCATTACATTTCCCTTAAGGTAGACTCTATCTAGATGGAACAATAGCATGGAACAACTTTTCCTCCACAGAGAGGGACATTCTGAAGAAGTTTGGACTACTGGTCCTAAGAAACAGATACCAAACAATCAGTTTTTGAGCACCTTCTATATTCCAAACGTTATGTTAGGTGCTAGAGCTTCAAAGACAAAAATCCAAGAAGCTTAGTATAATTTGGCTCTGTTTCCTTGGTTGGAAAAACATGGGTTATTTTTAAAGGCCACTAGAAAAATGCTCTTTTATCACTCTCAACATTTTTGGGGAGTGATCCAGATGGAGTTCTGAAGCTGGGAGCTTTTGCAGCCCTGTTCTGGCAACCCACGTGCACTTACCGATGACTGTGAGGGTGCCTGTGGCTTCCGCTGAGCCGAAGGTATTGGTGACCTCGCAGATGTAGGTACCACTGTCCTCAGTCCGCAGGTCGCTAATGGTCAGCCCTGTGATGCGCTTGGTCCAGCGGCTGTCCGTGGGGAGGGGCCGCCCATCCTTGAGCCACCTGATCGCAGGAGCAGGGTAGCCTGAGGCAGTGCAGGGCAACTCCACTGTCTGGCCTGCTCTCACTTCCCTGGAATGGAAGCTGTCGAGGATGGTGGGGGTCGATTCAGCTGGGTCTGTAAGGCAAAAGAGAATTAGAATCATTCCTCAAGTGAGCTTGACTTCAATTCCTGAAAAATGAGCATTATGGGGATGGTTGTTGAACATATAGAAAGGAAGCCAATGGTTACAAAGAGCCAGTGCAGATTCATCAAGAAGAGGTCATGTCAGACTAACCTTATTTTCTTTTCTGATAGGATTACTAGATTAGTAGATGAGGGAGATTCTATAGTCTATTTTACCTGGTTTTTAGCTAGGTTTTTTGATGAAGAATTTTCCTACAGGGAAGATAGGGAGATAGTGACTAGATGATTATACAGTTATAAGTATTTAGAACTGGTTGAATGGAAGACTCAACATCAGCCTAGCAGAAGGTCTCTAGTGGAATAAGTGTGGCTCTTTGATGTTTAATATTTTTTAAAAAATGACTTGGAGAAAGACATAGTTAAAATGCACATCAGATTTGTGACACAAACTGGGAGGGATATTTAATACATTGGATGGTAGTAACCAAAAAGATCTTGACAGACTGGATCATTGAGTTCAAACTACTAAAATGAAATTCAAGAGAGATAAATGCAAAGTCTTGTTCTTGGGCATAAACAATCAACTTCAGTAGTACAAAATGCTAAAGTTTTTAATGAACCACAAACACAATGTGAATTAGCAATGCCATGTGGCAGTCAAAAAAGGTAAGGTATTCTTAGGTTGTATATAGAAGGTATAATTTCTGGGAATAAAGAAGTGAATAAAGACTTCATTTGGAGTATTATATTTATTCCCTGATAGGTTGGTAATGGTGAAGGGCTTTGAGTCCATGTATTAGTTAAAGGAACAAGATATGTTTAATCTGGAGAAGAGAAGCCTCATGAAGGACATGATGATTGTGTACAAGTATTTGAAAGGCTGTCCTGTAGAGAAGGGATTAGATTTTTATTGAACTCAAGAGGGCAGAATTAAGAATAATGAGTCAAAGCTATAAAAAGGCAAATTAAGGCTATCAACAACTTCCTAATGGGTAACCAACTGTTAAGGATGTGGTAGAAGGGGTTTGTGACTTAGAAAAAGGATGGGACTTGATGAATTTAAAGTTCCTTTTACAGATAATATTGTAATTGATGAAAGGCAGTATAGTATGGCATAAAGGATAAATGGAACTGAAATGAAGAAGTTCTGAATTCAAATTTCACTGGATACTTCCTAGCTATGGGATAGGAGTTATCCAAGAAGAAAATGGGTTTCCTCAAAAGATGATTAGCCTTCGAGTTTCATGGCTGCTACCTCGCTCTTGGGTTCCCTCTCCTTGATCTTCAAGAAGAGATCTTGTTGGGTATGTTAATACTTTTAAGAATGGCTTGGACATATGGCCAACTTTCACATTTTGTGATTCTGGGAGGTAGAGGATATGCCCAAGGTTTCATGGTTAGTAAGTGGCAAGGAGTCTCAGACTCTATCCCAGGCCTTCTTTCTTCCAGTTTAAAGAGATGCCTTCAAGCATACACGGGGGCCATCACTCTTACTCCATGTTACTGCATAGGCTGTCACAATGCTGAGGAACTTCCTGTCTCCACCTCACAACGACGCCATGCTTTGGTTCCAATCCTCATTCTTCCTCCCTCCCAGGACCACACATGCCCACTGCTGCAGATCTTTACACAGAGGTTGGGTGACTGTAGAGGGAGTGTGTGACTTAGGAAAAGGGTTGGACTTTGAGACCATTTCCATCACTACTACTATGATTGATGAAAGGCAGTATGGCACAGCGTACAAGTAATGGAACTGGGGTCAGGAAGTTCAATCCCACTCTAGACACTTACTCGCTATGAGACCCTGCCCCAAGGCACCAACTGTTCCTGATATGGTTTTTTCATTTATAGAAAGAGGGGGTGTCAGTTCAGCTCTCACGCTATAATTTGATAAATTCCATTTTGCAAAGGAAAAAGATTGCCCAGGACTTACCCAATGCCATCTAATTAATAAGCACTGAAGCTGAGACTCTGCCTAAAGGGTTCTATTCTCAGCTCAGGGTTCTTGCCACCATGGCTAATCTTTTCCTTCCATCTAATACATGTGGAGGCTACTTTTTGCTTTAACATTAATGAAGTAGAATCGGGAATTAAAACAGAAGGTGGGAAATCCACTCAGGTCATCATACCAGGGGATACTGACAGGGTTTTCAAAAGTTTGCAAAGTCATTGACATTACTTCATTTGAACTTCATCTTCCTCAAGGTATGCACTACAGGTATTATTGCCCAATTAGGAAACTGAGGTTTAGATGAGTTAAATGATTTGACAATGGCTAAACTTTCAGCAGCAGTAAAATATGTATCACTTAACTTCAAGCTCAGTATGCTGGACACTGACTGGTACACTATGCTGTCTGTCCACTCCTAAATCAAAAGAGATTTAGGAGAATTATACGAGTAGTTGCTTTCTTCCTCTATCAGTGCAGATAACAGAGAATGGATTGTGTTAATTTGCTCTTATTGACAGCATTCTCTGTGGATGCCCTAAACCTGGCTCTGAGCGCTGTAAACTAATGGGCAAGTTATTTCAACCTTCTGAACTTCTAATCTGTAAAATGGAAACAAACATACCTATGCTGCCTATTTCCCAGGGCTGTCAGGAAATCACTCTATAAGTCAAAAAACTGCCATTACAGGTATGACTTATTCTTCCTGGCTATGGGTCTTAACTTTTTCATCAACTGGGGTTAGAGATCAGATCTCTTCCTCCCTTGGTGTGCCTTCCTTCTCAATGCAGAGCAGATATTACCTATGGAAGGTGCTCCTCCATCAAGGTGGTTTGGTGCATTTTTCTTTAGAGGGGATGAAATTACCCATCTTAGAACTTTAGAATCTTAGTGCTGGAGTAGATCTTGGAGACCATCACCTTTAATTTATATGTGAGTAAACTGACACTCGGAAAGGAGAAGTAGCTCATATAATTTCAGGCAGTTAGTTATCAGCAGAGTCCTTCCTGTTATTCTAAATTTTCCTGTAATGGTCTTTCTATTACTTTGCTTATTAATGTGTCCTTCTCACAAAAAGGATCTGGAGAGTAATAAACACATTTTTATTACCTGCTGATCATAGATAGCCTCATCCAGGGTTAAGTAGGTGAATAGCTGTTTCCAACACTAGTGGTTAAGGGAAGGAAGGCATCATGACCCAGGTGAGTTCCTTGTAGTTAGGATCTTTGTTTCATGAAGTCCTCTGAATACCTGAGTAATTGATTCCTCATGGATAGCATCCAAGATGGACCTACATTTCACATATTCTGGTTACCAATGAATAATTGTACAGCAGCAGTGAATAATTGTGTTACTGCTGTTTACTGTTAAATCTTAATCGTTCTCAATGGAAAGGGATAATAAAGCCTGGCATTGTAAACATCTTGGAGATCATAGAATCATAAATTAAGAACTGAAAAAAAGCCATATTGAGGGCAACTAGGGTGATGCAGTGGATGTAGGACTAGGTCTGGAGTAAGGACTCATGAAGATGAGTTCAAATTCAGTCTCAGACATTTACTAGCTATGTAACCCTGGGCAAGGCAATTACCCTGTTTTTCTCGGTTTCATCTGGAAAAGGAGCTGAAGAAGAAAATGGCAAACCATCCCACTCCAAATGGAGTTATGAAGAGTTGGACGTGTGAACTGAACAACAACAGAGACCATATATACACGTGTGTGTGTGTGTGTGTGTGTGTGTGTGTGTGTGTAGAAAGAAAGAGACAGAGAAAAGGGATAGGAAGGACAGGGAAGGAGAAAGAAGGTGGTGTGTGTGTGTGTGTGTGTGTGTGTGTGTGTGTGTGTGTGTTTAACAACCTCAAGATCATCTAGTACAAACTCATTTGAGAGATGCAGAATCTGAAGCCCGGAGGAAGGAAGTGATTTGTCCATGATCCCACAAGTAACAGAAACTAGGATATGAGCCCAGGATTCTAAATTCAAATCCACTGTTTTTTCTGCTGAATCATGCTTCTTCTTGGGAAGGAACAAAAATTCCTTCTATTTTATGGAGTCTCAAAAAAGGGAGATGACCAGAGCTATGACTAGGAATGGTGGCCTCTGGGGCATGTTTAGTTCAACTGGGAAAAGATGGAAGAATATTTGCAGGGGTATTTGTTACCTTTGGTGTCCTGAAACATCTTGATTGTACCATTCTGATTATGTTTCAGAAAAAAAGACCGATGCCCCTTTTCTCCTCACTCCCCACTCAGGGTTAGGTAAGCATTCAATGTTCCCAATTTCACTGACTTACTTCCCGGGACCCTCCCCTTGGGAGGACTCCATGGCATCTTTCCTCATTGACCCCAGAGAATTGGTAGGGTAGTGTACGCCAGAAGAATTACTCTACAGAACACTTAATTGATAGGAAATATACAAATTCAGTGCCACACTGCAAAATTCAGAAGCAGGGGGACTGTTAAAATAGCCAAGGAAAGGTTGGAAAGCGGGATAAAGGGGGGAGAAGGGAATTAATCACTGAGTCTCAGGCGTGAAATTAAATTCCAAGGGAAAGAAACCTCTTTCATTACTCCAGAGCAGAAGTAAAATGCTGCGATGTGTACATGGTGCCAGCCAGAGGGGATAGGGCATTGCCAACTCCCGTGCCTGGGCTGGAAGACAGGTGGCTCCACCCCCCAAGAAAGGGCTAGCGGCAATCTAAGACGATTCCATACGTTGTTTTGTAGAGAGTTGGTGATGGTAGAGCCTAGAGATCCAGGAAAGGAAGGGCCTTGTGATGAATGATGTGAAAGTTTGATCCTTTCCAATGTTGTTGGAAATCATCAAGTACTAGTGAAGTCCCATGATTTGACCCCAAATAAAATAAAACACCTAGCCTTAGAGATTCACTGCCCTAGGCTGGGCTTTGGTGGAATGTGCAGGAAAAGAAAGGGAAAGGGCGATAGCACCAGAAAGGATGCTAACTCAAGGGTCTTCTCCTGAGAGAGCTTATTATAAGAACCATATGACATTACTCCTTATAGAAAACTTTAAAAATCTGATGATATATTGCTTAACTAGAGCATGAGCTCCAGGGGAGCAGAGACTTAAATCACATCTAAAATGTGTACCTTCTCTGCAACCTAGCATTGAGTTCTGCATGTTGTAGGTGCTTAATAAGTGCTTGTTGAATCATACTATTATATATTTTCTCATTTCCTTAGCTTTTAACAGAAGTCTCTTTGAAACAAACAAACAAACAAACAAAAAAAACAACAAAATCAAAATAAAAAATCCAGCCTTTGTCTCAGGTTAACAAAGAAAAAGAGGGGCTTGTGTGGATGATTCAGAGGGATATGAGCAAAATGGAAGACAGAGAATGACAATTGCTATGCCATATTGGTGGGATGCAGTGCTCAATGCTTACAAAGAAGTAGAGAAAATCTTAGGAGACAATATGCTATAGGGAAAAAATGACTTGGAACCTGGTTCTAATCCAGACTCTGACTTTGCTACCTGTGTAATACTGGCAAAGTAACTTAACTTCCCTGACTCAGTTTCCCTAGCTCTGAGACATTAGGGTTACACTAGGTGGGTTTAGACTAAAAGGGTTAGACTAAGTAGTCTCTAGGTTTTCTCCTAGCTGTAGATCTTCTGGATCTGGAGTGCTAGGTTTCTTTCCAGAGTTTCCCTCTCTTGATAAAAGTTTAATTTAAATTTTCAATGAATAAGTATTCATTTTTCTTCCTCTCAACCTCCAATTGAAAAAGAAAGAAAACGCCTCATAATGAACATGCATAGTTAATCAAAATTTCTTGTGCTGCCCATGTCCTAAAATGTACAGCTCATTTTATATCGCAAGATGCATTTGCATTTTTTATTTGTCACCTGTACGTCAGAGGGGTAATATGCTTCATTATTAGTTCTCTGGAATCATGATTAATCATGGTATTGAGCAGATTTCTTAAGTCTTTCAAAGTTGTTTATAATGTTGTCCAGTCTGCAACATTTTGTTTTATCAATTGCTCTGATTCTTTTCATTTTTATTTAAGTTCATATGAATCTTCCCAGGTTTATTTGAAACTATCCTTTTTAAAATTTCTTAAAACACTATAAACACTTAAAATGTTATATTATTCTATGTTCATGTATGAATTCATATATTATACTTGGTTTAACCTTCCCAAATCTATGGTATTCTTTTAGTTTCTAATTTGTTGTCATTACAAAAAGAGATGCTGTAAATCTGAAGTTCCTTTTCTTAAAATTAATTTTTTCAAACCTTCTCTCTCTTCCCCATTCTTCCCTGGGCACCCATTGAGAAACCAAGGGCAACAAAATTCTTTGTTACAAACATGTATAGTCAAGCAAAAAAAATTACTGCCTTTGCCTTCTATTATGTTTCTATCATGAATCTCATCTTGAATCTTCTGGAATTATGTTTTGTTATTGTTTATAATATTGTTATTGTATGAAAATTTATTCTTAAGGTTCTTCTCACCTTGTATCATTTCATACAAGTCTTCTCAGTTTTCTCTGCAACCATTTCCTTGCTCATTTATTTCTTAAAGCACAATAGTATTCCATTACAATATATCACATTTCCCGACTGATGGGCACCCTCTGTTTCCAATTCCTTGCTACCACAAAGCTGCTATAAATATTTTTCAAACATATGGCTCCTTTCCCCCTTTTTTAAATCTTCTTTTATTTTATTGTTATTTTTCCTTTATTTTCGAAGACCAATGGCATCACAAATGAGTGATGTCTTGACTTACATGTAAATTGGATGTTAGTGAGACAGAGTTGCACGAAGCATCAACCTCCTTTTCTTTTCCAGAGTCACCAAAATACATTGGCAAGACAAAAGTCAGCATGACTAATGATGGTCCAGGACACAGTGGATGACCTTGATGTTTTCAATGTCTGACTAAGCTCTAAGTGCTCCACAGTGCTTCCATCAGCTGCCCTCATGGTCACTGGAACAAACTGTTCTCATCTGTCCATTCTGCCAGGAGAAATCTTCACACCAGCGATCCTCCTAACTCACTGATGGAGGGTTTAAAACCTGTCAGCTAAACCTGGTTTAGCCTGTCTATATGCCTTAGTGTGGAGTGGCCACTGCACATGCTACAGCTTCTTGGCACAGTTCCAAATTGCTTTTCAAAATGACTGGATCAGTTCACAGCTCAACCAACAGTACATTAATAAGATACCCATTTTTCCATAACCCTTCCAACATTTATCACTTGTGTGTGTACCCACTGTAGGATCTCAAGAGTTGTTTTTAATTTGTAATTTTCTAGTTATCAGTGATTTGGAGGGTTTTTCTTAGCTATTTCCCTCTAAGCTATTTCCCTCTTCCAGTCTTCTATTACTTAAGAAAGTACTCTGTCCTTTTTCTTAGCACATCCATGCTAGCCAGACTTTACAAATGAAGAACTCAGAAGACATCAGTATAGGAGCTTTGGAGACTAAGCCCGAGGTAGAGCAATAGTCATTGGAAGGTAAAAGTGGCTTGGTTCACAGGTAGGTAGAATGGAGTGTGGGCAGTCAGTGGGCACTCACCCAGGATGAGCTAACTGTGCCCTAGTCACAGCTGTAGCACTGCCAAGAGAGAACTTACAAATCAGCCTGTTACAATATATCAAACTAGAGTTCCTGCCTTACCCCTTACATTCCCTTCTCGTTTCTCATTCTAATTTGCTAGTTCCCTGAGAGTCCAGGTAGGTGATACAATAAATACAAGACTAGGCTTGGAGCCAAAAAGACCTGAGTTAAATATTGCCTTGGATACTTATTATCCATGTGATTAACTAGGGAAGTCATTTAACTCTTAGCTCCAGTTTCTTCATCTGTAAAATGGGGAGAAAAATGGTGCCTACTTGAAAGGATTGTTGTGGGGACCAAATGAGATAACATTTGTAAAATGTTTTGCAAACATTAAAGAACTATTTAAAATATGACAACTATTATTATTAATAGCCCTCTACCCTCATCCCACACAAAGAAGAAAAAGGATCTTCCCTGGAACAAAGGTCCTAGGTAAACCCCTTCCTACCTCAAAGTGTAGAAAGGCCAGGTAGCTCAAGCAAGAGAGCCACCAAGGAGTTTATTCTAGTGGGATTCACCATATCTGACTCAATGAGACCTGGAAGGCTTACTTCAGTGTTATGTGGGTAGTATGCAAATATGATGCAGAATGGCATTAAGCAACATTTATAATTTTTTTAGTGAATCTCTCAGGTAATATTTAATAGTAGGACTTTAGACCCAAAGAAGACACTTATGATAAGGGAAACTTGTCACAGAACTAAGTCAGAAAGGACCGCAGAGGTACAACCCACATTGGAACAGGGAATTCCCTTGATGGTAATCTCAACAAATATTCATTCAGCCTCTGCTTGAAGAATGTCAGGGATGGGGAGCTCACTGTCTTCTGAGACATTCCTTGATTGAAAAATTCTAATTCTTAGTGAATTTCCCCTTAAATGAAACCTAAATCTGCCCCACTGCCATTTCCTCCCCTTGCTCTTCTTTCTGCCCTCTGGGCCAGAGCAGGCAAATCAAATCTCCCTTCCACTTGACAGCCTTCAAAATCTTGAAGATGGGGATCATGTCTTGCTCCCTCAAATGCCGAAATTTTCTCTTCTCCAGTTCCTTCTGTTTCTTCGATCAAAGCTCTTGTGATTTTGAGATGCTTCCTCTTCCTTCTCCCTCTCCTCCAGAGACACTCTTACTTGTCAACATCCTTCCTGGATGTGGTGGTACCCAGAAGTGGTTTGCCGAGGGCTCAGTGATCCCCTCCCTGGTCTTGGTCTCTCTGGAGCTCAGCCTAAGAGCGTGTTGCCTTCTTTCCTCTCTACATCAAGTCACTATTCCTTCTTTGCAACCCGTGCTCTTTTGGCACCAGCAGCACTTTGTTTCCAGGCCCTCGCTGCTTCTTTACCCGTTGTGTGTCTGAACTGACTTTGCAGATTAGGAAGAAACTCAGAAAGTCATGCTTCTGACAACCTGAACTGATTCTCAATTGGAGAGTCCCTTATATAGCTAGCATTTTGGTTTGTAAAGTACCCATCATCCCATCTGATCCTCAAGGAACCTTGTGAGATACCCATTTTATACCTAAGGAAAACTGATGCTGAGAAAGGAAAGAAGAAAGGAAGGAAATCAACATTAAACAAATGCTATATATATATATATATATATATATATATATATATATATATATATATGTGTGTGTGTGTGTGTGTGTGTCAGACACTGTGCTAAGCACTTTATAAATGTTATCTCATTATCAATAATCCTGAGAGGTAGCATTTTCATTAGCCCCATTTTACAGTTGGGAAGCAGAGACTAAGTGATTTATTTGCCTAGGGGTCACACTGCTAATGTGTCTAGGGCAGGATCCAAATTCATTTCCTAACTTCAGTTCCAGTACTCTATGTAAAATGTCAGGATTAAGTAGGATTTTAAAGGTTTTTTAGTCCTCCCTTCTCATCTTATAGAAAGGGAAAGCGAGGGCCAGCTTACATAGTCAACATGTACATGGCAGTCAGAACAAAAAGGCCAGTCTCCTGGTTTCTGGAACAGGGATCTTTGTCTTATTTTCTGTTGCATTCTGCTAGGGATCCTGATCCAAGGGATACCAGGAAACTCAAAAGAAAATATTTTTAATTATGGCTTATTTTAAAAAAATAAAGAAATATTTCTTAAATGGTTTTCTATCCAGTAGAATATAAGTTCTTTGAGGACAGAAGATATTTTCTTTTCATTTTTGTTTTTGGCTTTTTATTTCCAGCATCTAGTCCAGTGCCTTCTATAGTAAGCACTCAATAGACTTTAGTGGAATGAAATGAATGCATGAAAATCAAGTGTTTTTTCCTTAGATCGTTTATAAAAGTGAAGAATGTACCAAAGCTCTCTGCAGGGAAGATATTTCTACTTCAAAATCTCCCTTTATGGGAAGACTTTTTTTTTTTTAAAAGATCCTTCCCAGCTATATTTGCTACCTTACTCCTTGTTCCTTAAAGAACACATGCAACGTAAGTGTAGAGGCTGGACCTGTGTTTTCACACATAGGAAATTTCTGGATGAAGACATTTCTTCTACTAGTAAAGGTTATAACCTTCTCTGCATCATCATCATCAACATCAAAATCATCATCATAGCTAGCTAGTATCTATATAAAACTAAAGCACTGGCAAAGTGCTTTACAGATAGATAGTATCTCATTGTATCTTCACAAAAACTTAAATAAGTGCTAATATTATTATTATCCCCATTTTACAGATGATAAAAACTGAGGATTTGAGAATGTTTTAAGTGACTTAGGTCATCTTGACTTCAGGTTAAATGCTCTATCCACTCTGCTGCCTAGACAATTGCCTAGAACATTGAGAGGTTAAGTGACTTAATTATGATCAATATACTGGTAGGAATAGTTGCTGCTGAAATGAGATAATATTTGTAAAACATGCCAACTTTAATGATCCATATAAATGTCAGTTATTCTTCTTATTATTATTCTCCCCATCATCCCCATCAGATATAGCTTTTACATGGCTTATACCAGTTCTAAAGAACAAGGGAAGTGGTATAAAGATGAAGATGACAAAACTATGCATTCATTTCGATGCAAAGAAATGTTTTAAAAAATCACAGCAAACACTTTTATGTGGCAATTATATGGTAATATATATATATATATAAACTTATATATTATGTTTTAATACTTCAAAAGATTTGTGATGTTACCTGTAGGGATACTCCCTCCATTGACACAGATTGCAACCCCTTCACACCTTTAATAGAAATTACTTTGTGATTTTTTTTATGATCAAAAAATTCAACATCCAGTAGTCACCATTCTTGAAAACAGCCTCTCTGAATTTAGCTAGTTTGGTTCTGAGAGAACAGGACAGATGCAGAGTTTATACTTTATATAAACTGTACTGTATCTTAAATCTGATAATAAAAATGAAATAACTTATTTATGTAATAAATTGTAATATAATATAATGTTATGTTATATTATATTATATTGCATATCACAACATGTAGGTGTAAGAGTGCAATGACAGGTGGCGTCAACATTTTCCCTATCTTATCAATGAGGAAACAGAAGCTTGGAAAAGTAAAATGACTTAATTCATAAGTCACAAAGCTAGTGATCACCAGACCTGGGATTTGAGCTCAGTTCTGATTCCAAATTCTAAATTTGTACAACATTGTACATGATACTCTATTTTCGTTTATAGGAAGAATGGGCAGAGTTTTTCATTCCTTAGCATAGCTTTGCAAAAGGCAATGTCAATTCAGTTCCATGATGAAGCATCCCAGTAGGACTCAGATGAAAGTCTTCATTGGATATTTTCTCTCTGTCTCTGTCTCTGACTTTTTAACCTCTGTCTCTTTCCTTTCAAGGGATTTTCATTTTAGTGGTATAAATTATATCAGGACTAGATTATATCTCATGAATCTGAATCTACAAATATGTTTCTTGGTAAGTTTCTTGACAATACATGTTTATTTACCATCTTTCCAAGACTAAAAGTATAGTGTATTTAGTATTGAAGTAATGTTTCAATTCTTCTAATTCCTCATTCAGAATCTTTTTATGTAATGGGTATCCTTATCCATGATGCTGACAATGACTTCTGGACTTTGCAATGGAAATTCCCTTTATAAAAAAAATTAAAATTTTTAAATTAAAATTTTAAAAAATTCATTTTGATCTTCATACATCTTCCATCTCCATCTTGGCCGAGTGACCTACCTGACACAGAGAGTCGGGCCCCATTGCTTTGGCGGGTCTCACCACTGTACTTGTGTTTGGTGATGCAGCGGTATGTGGACAGGGCGTCCTCCTTCTGCACATCTGAGATGTATAGCCCACCATGGAAAGTAATAAAAAACCTATTTTCTGGAGACACAAACAGAAAAGAAATAGCTTATTAGTTGACTGGCTGGGCATCAATGACTAGGAGCAAACCCCACCATAGAAAGTAATAAAAAACCTATTTTCCAGAGACACAAACAGAAGAGAAATAGTTTATTAGTTGACTGGCTGGGCATCAATGACTAGGAGCAGGCCCCAAACTGCCACTTTGGGAAGGGGTCACCCACTGAATAAGAACAGAGGAGTAAATTTGTTATAGGGAAGAATGTTCCAAGTGAGTGAAAATTTTACTCATGTATACAGATACCACCAAGAATCATAGTCAAACGCTCATTCATCCATCCAACCATCCATCTATTCAATACTTGTTACTTCTCAGGCTCTGTTCTGGACACTAGGTTTACAAAGACAAAAACAAAATATAGTTTCTGCCTTTAAGGAACTTACTTATTAGGCAGAAACAATGTCTACATGGGAAAATTAATATAGAGTAATGGGAAGGGGTACTAACAAGTGAGGAGAAAGACCTTGTATAGGATATAAGAATTGAGGTAAACTTGAAAAAAGTTATATGCTATAAGAGGTAGTAGAAATAAGAAGGCTTAGGCAAGAACAGTGAAAAAGCCAAGAGAGAGAGGTTGGAGGGTCTCTCACAGAAAAGAACAAATGAGTCCCTTGGCTGGATAGTGTATTCGGGAGAGAATCAGATGTAACAAGCTTGGAAAGGTAGAAGACCGAGTATTTGACTCTAAAGACAAGAGGGAGCCCTGGGAGCCTCTTTTGCTTTGGTCAGATTACCTAGCCTCTTGAGGTCTCAATTTCCTCCTTTGTAAAACAAGGCAGAAGAACTCCATTGTCTCTGAAGCCTCTTACAATGTTAGATCTTACAGAAATATGATCTGCTCTCTCCCATAAGCCATCTCTGAGGCATAATCATTTAGCACATTTAGGTGTTAATCAAAGCCTACCCAGTGATGTTTTCCAGGAATAAGTTCAGGGCCACATATTTACTGTTGGCAGTTGTTGGATAAAATTTTGGGCAGTAGAGTCAGGAAGATCTGACTTCAAATCCTGCTGTTGACTAGCTCTCTAACCTTGAAAAGGTAATTTAACCCCTCCCAACCTCTGTTTTCTCATCCATAAAATAGGGGGTTAGATTCTATTATCTCTAATGTTCTTTCCAGTTCAAAATCTATAATCTTATTGATTTCTGTGACTATTCTCTCCGAAGAAGGTACAAATAATGGTTCAATATCAATGATTAGTGGAAGCCCTCATGAATCTTTCCTTGATCCTGTTTTTCTTTTAATTTTATCAATGGATTGGATAAAAGTATAAAAGTCAAGCTTATTGACTTTGCAGAACACCTAAAACTTGAAGGAGAGCTAACGCAGTAGGGCAAAATCAAGATCCAAAATGATCTCTACAGGCTAGAGTAGATGGCCAAAATCTACTGGCCAAGCAGCAGGCCTGTTTTCTTGGGGAGTTAAGAAGAGTTATTACATTTTTCTAGCTGTGGAAGGGGGTGAATATATAAAAAGGAATAGGAGAGGATTTGATTTTCTGTCTGTAATTTGGGAACCCCTGGGCTAGATCATAAATGAAATAAAAAAAGCAAAGTCTTCTCTTTGGGTTCAAACAATCAGTCTTATAACTAAAAGAGGTAGGAAGGAAGGATAGAGGAAAGGGAGGAAAAAAGGAACCAAGCGCTTATCACCCACCATGTGCCAGGCACTGTGCTAAGTATTTTACAAATAGTATCTTATTTGATTCTCACAAAAATCCTGGGAGGCAGTTGCTATTATTATCCTCACTTTATGGATGAGGAAACTAAGGTAGAGAGAGATTAAGTAACTTGCCCAGAGTCACAAAAGAGTGTCTAAGGCTAGATTTTAATTCACTGTTCTAACCATTGTACCACCTAGCTATTTATGATATGATTAGAAGAAATGGTAATGCATTAATGTGGAGAAGAATAAGGGGAGACATGAATCAAGTTTGCAAGTATTTGAAAGACAGTTTTGTGGAAGACGACATGGGGCAGGTAAGTAGCACAATGAACAGAGTGCCAGGTTTGGAGTCAGGAAGAATCATCAAATCCGGCCTCAGACACTTAGTAGCTGTATGATCCTGGGCAAGTTACTTAACACTGTTTGCCTTTGTTTCTTCATCTGTAAATGAACTGGAGAAGGAAATGGCCAACCACTCTAGTATCTCTGCCAAGAAAACTCCACTCAATCAGAACTGAAAAATGACTGAACAATGCCATATTGGAGAATTCTAAGACTTGTACTGATTGGTCCCTGAAGGCATGATCATGAGCACTGGGTGTAAGTTGGGCAGAATTTAAGGGAAAAAAACTTTCTAATACTCAGTCCTATTTAGGAGATTAGGCTTGGGAGAAAATGGACTCCTCTTCTCTTGAGGAATTGTCCTTGACCTCCATCAATCGCTGATATAGATAAGTATATGGCTTCTCATTCCATTGGGATGGCTGGCCATATGTCCTTCTTCCTAATTCCCCAGTCCCAAATATCAGTGCCCCGCAGTTCCTTAACTTGGGACAAATTGGTCTGGATGCTATGCTGGTGCCTTACTTAACCCTTTTGAGTATTCTACTCCCACTGGTTTATGGGAGCTGGTGTTTAGTTTTTATTTTTAGTTTATTATTTAGGGAATTATTGAGGTGACAAAGTGGATAGGAGTAGACTTGGGAGTGTGAAAGAGCAGAGTTCAAATCTTCCCCCAGACATTTATTAGCAAGTCACCCACCTTTTGCTTTCCTTAGTTGCATCATCTATAAAATGAGGCTAATAATAGAATCTACCTCACAAGGTTGTTGTGAGCATAAAATGAGATAGCATAGTGCTTTGCTAACCCTAATGTGTTAAATAAATGCTATTATTTTAATTATGCTGCTTCAAGGGCAATACATGTTACCCGGGGGAGAAGTAAGAGAGCTTCTCAGTGAGGGAAATCAGATGACATGGTTTTAGTAGGACAGGGGTTCTTTTGGACTGGCATTTGGGTGGTTCCAGCCTTCAGTTATCACTATGCCATTTCCTCCAAAACAAGCATACAGACACACTTGTGTGTGTATGTTGTGTCAAACACAGAGTTTTGTGGAATGGGCGGAAGAAGGAAAGGAAGGGAAATAGTCGGGGGTGGGGCAGGGGCCGGCCCAAGGAGGCAGGGGAGGGAGGAGTGCAGAGAGGCTGGATCTTCACTAGCCTAAGTCTGCCTGTGCTGTTTTGTCCCCCTCCTGTGACATCCCAAAGTCACTGCAGAAGCACCCGAATAATTTATTACGTAACCAGGAGCAGAATGCAGAACAGTTGGAGGGAGGTGGTACCAATCAGAGCCACCAGGAGGGGTGGGGCCTGGGGAGGATGTCCAGGCCCCTGAGAGAGAAACAGAAGAAAAGCATCAAGCAGCCCACAGGTGCCCGTGGCATGTGAGCACCTCATGATTCCCTCGCTCCCAGCAAAAGGAGGAGGAGAACCTATTGGCCAGACTGGAGCCACCAGTGGGGGGTGGCTGATGGGATAGGGGGAGGAGGGTGTGTGGCGGTTGGGGGGAGATGTTGTTTCTATAGCAACAAAAGCAGCTGCTGTATCTGATGTTTCACATCTTTCACTGTTCTCGTTTAATCCCTCCCCCCTTTTCTGTGCATGTTAATTGCAGTAACATATTCAGACACAGTCTATTGCTCCTTGTGAAACAAAGGCAGTGGAGAGATGTGCAGTATGATGGAGGGAAGGAGAAATCAGGGGTATTATGTTAATCTCCTCTGGGGGGGAACTTGTGCAACATTAGTTCTGCATGTTTGATGAGGATCCATTGATAGACCCTTCTGGGGAGAAGCGAAGGAGACAAGGCGGGGTCCCACAACCGGGGAGGGGAAGCAGAGCCGGCAGTGATGACGAGATCTGATTGGGACCAAGTAGGACCGAGGGGGCCCCAGGGTGACCCGGACCCACCATCTTCCTCCTCCACAAAACCACGGGAGACCTGAATGGGAGCCTCCTTCCTTCAGCGTCCTCGGGAGGACTGGCTTTTAGGAGTCAGTGAAGAACAAAGCGCTTGGCTCCTTTTTCCTCCAAGAGTCTTGCCCAGTTGGCACGGGAGCCACGCTCCCTCCTCAGGCCCTGAGACCAAGGCTACCAGTTCACCAGCTCACTGTGTGAGCCTGGATCTTGACCTTTCTGTGTCTCATCTTGCCTGCCTAGAATATGGGGAAGAATAACAGCTGCCTCTCCCAGAAAGCATAAATGGAAGAACTGCAATTAGCTCTCATTATCAGAGCTGCCCTTTTACATTTAATTGCTCTTAATCATTTAATCTCATTTAATTTCTGCCCTCTTTGCCTCTCTGTTTGCTTTCTTGATTCTTTCTAGATCAGTTGTAGTGGGCAAGGTAGGCAGGAGTAACAGCTAAGAGGGTGATGATAAACATGGCTACATCCTTGGCATAGGCAAGTGCCCCATGCAGACCCAAGGGATGTCAGGAACTCATGCAAAGCTGGGGCCTCAGTCAATAATAATCAGTTGCCAAGAGATCTCTCACTTTGTGAGACACTTATTTTCCCACTGCCTTCTCTCTGCTCTTCCATCAAGCACAACTAGGGAGGTATATACTCCAATAATCCTGGGACACATGAAGGATCCTTGTTCAGGAGGGTGTGAGAATCCTGTCCACATCATCCCCTGACAAATTGTCATTATATGTTGCTTTGACATTTGCAGAGTACTTTACAGAAATCATATCATTTTGGTCTTGGAACCACTCTGTACAATGGTTTTATATATACACACGTGTATATATATATATATATATATATATATATATATATATGTGTGTGTGTGTGTGTGTGTGTGTATGTATATATATATATATGAAGTGTATATATATATATGAAGTATATATATATATATATGTATTTGTATAATTATCCCTATTTTGTAAATGAGAATACTAAGGTGCAGGAAAATAAAATTTTTTTTCAAAGTCTTAAATAACACAACCAAAAGCCAAAACCTTCTTTCCTCTGGGTTTTAACTTTCCTACTTCCTTCAACTTTCCTTCATGTGACATAATTCTGAGGTCTCTGTTGTCCTCTGGATGGGCTCCAGTTTGTCAAGGTCTTTAGTGACTGAGGAGAATCTTAGAAATGGAAGGGAGGGGATAAAGCAGTACTTGCAAGCCCCTCTTTTTATAAAAGAGAAAATGGCTCCAGTACAGGGAGTCTGACTTGTCTAAGATCACACTGAGGAATGGGAATAATGTGTGAGAGAGGACAATTAAGGTAAACTAGGGGCAGAGATGGGGAAGGACGTAAAACTCAGAACGAGTGGCGCTATCTGAATTGGAAAGCAGAGAACCTGGTCCCTGTCTACATTCTAGTTTGTACTTTCCCTTTATCATTATTCTGATGCCGCAGCTTCTTGCCTCCAATCCTGGCCTCCTGGGAAATGAAGGAGATTGGGAGGGGGGAAATCAAGGGATGACAGCTGTGGGAGATTGAACCGAGATGCTAAGTGACCTGACAACATCTTTTCTTTCTTTTTTGTAAAAGGTCAAACAGCTGGGGTTGGAAGAATCCCTGGGGCCCAGGGGAGCCATGGAGAGATAATTGATAGAAACTTCTCTGTTCAAGACCACACAGGAGGGACTCACAGGCAAGAAATTGGACCAAAGGATCCACCGAGGAAGGTCTTAGGAAAAAATCCCTTGGCTGTGCCCTAAGACTCCCAAGAGTGCTGTTGGGGGAAGACAGGACTTAGTATTGCAATAGTATGTGGAGTCGGTGAGGGAAGGGAAGAAGGAGGGTGGGGACCTATAATGTTCAAATGCTTTCATTTATAAGCAAGACTGGAAGTGCTAGACTAAGAACACCATTTCACATTTCTTCAAAGCTTTAAAGTTTACAAAATACCCTGTGAGGTAGGTAGTGCTAAGCCGGGTTGGCTATGAAAGCTTAAAATGACGCTAAGATTTTTGATCCTGTGATCTATGCCCCTGTGTTACTAGCTCCATTTTACAGGTGAAAAAACTGAAGATGACAGAGGACAAATGATTTTTTTTTTTTACACATAGTAATGCGGTGGCCAAAATTAAAAACTCAGCAGTCCTGATTCCAAGTCTGATTCTTTTTCTATAATAGCACACTGCTTCTCTAATGAATGAAATGGGGGTGGGGCAGGCAGAGAGAATGCCAGAAAATGGAGGGTGCAAATGTATGGAAACTTTGGAAATGCCTATTTTGGGGTCTGTAGAGGGTTGCTTCAAGCTCACTCAATGTCCCCATCAAATTTATGTTGTTTCCTGCTCAGTATGATGAGTTAGTCATGATAACAGCAAAATGTATTTTATTTTATTTACAGTGCCTTTTGGGAGAGTTATGGATAGCAGATCTCCAATGCTTACTTAACAAGGCATGGTAACAGTTGTCCCAGATATGACCTGAAGGACTGAGGAAGGTTATAAAGGCAAGTATGCTTCTGTTTATGCTACTGCAAAGTTGGGTGGAAACAGAATTTTTGCAAATAGAATTTTTTTTCATAAAGCACTGAAGAAGCTTTCAAAGGAAGCCTTGAAAATGTAAAGTCAGATGTGAGGTGATAGGACCTGGATTCAAATCCTGTTTCTGATATGGTTGGGTGTTATCCTTTGTTCTTGAAGAGGAACAAAATGATATCACTATGTTAGAGTCAAGTTAGCGTGTCCAATTGTGACTGATCAAATCAATATGAGCTCTTCCATAGGTTGGCACAAATAGTCTCTGTGAACATTTGGGGTGGATTCTCTAACTTTGCACATGCCACATTTCTTCTGAGCTAATTCACTCCTGCTTTGCTCTTAGAGCACAGAACCTTTTTTGATGAGGGCACACCATTCTGGGCACTTCTGTGCCAGTATTTTCTATGTTATACAATCTAATTCTATTGATTTTAATTGATTCCAATTCTAATCTGATATGGATTCCCTGAGTCACCTTTGAGAAGCCTTTTGACCTTTCAGAGTCTATATTTTCTTATCTGTAAAAGGAGAAAGATAGACTTTAGAGTTTCTTAAAACCCTAAAGGGCTTAGGGTTTCTTTAGGGAGTCTGTAAATACGGAGGGTTAATATTTTGAAAACTTTATTTTAGAATAATTAGTCTCTTTTATAATTCTATGTATTTTATTTTGTGTATTTCAAAACCTTATTCTGAGAAAGGGTCCATAAGCTCCACCAAATAATCAAAGGATTCCATAACATAAATGAGCTTAAACTGTCTCCTCTTCTAAAGCAGAGAATTCCTTTTAAAACATGAATAATACATTTTACATATAATAATATTATATTACATATACTACTACTAGTAATAGTAGTTTTTTATCTTTCATTCTTTTTGGAGTTGCTTAATGCCAGGCTACGCACATTATCTGAAACAGAATCTAGAGAAAGTTCTGCTAGAATTTGGTTAGCTTTCAATAGAAGATTATCTCCTTTAGGAAGTCTTCTTTGACTTCTATATTCAGGGATATATACTGGAGCCAGCTCAGCTTTTCATTGCTAAATTTTCAACATGATCATTTACATTTCACAAATTGGCAATTGCTACAAATTAGACTTTGGTTTACTATTTTGTTTCTTGTCTAGACTTAAGAAAGTGTTAAAAATGCAGATTAAATTTAAAAGTGTATATGTATACATGCCCCTACTTCTTCGACCTCTAGACTGGTTGTTAAATATTTATCAGCATAATTATATATTGTCCTATTAATATTGCTTGAGCTTGCTCAGCAGGAATGCAGTAGAAGGCTCTGGGAATGAAGTCATCAATAAGCTGTGGACTATTACTACTCCTACTCCTACTCCTACTCCTACTCCTACTCCTACTCCCACCACCACCACCACCATCACCACCACCACCACTACTGCTACTACCACTACCATCATCACATTACTAGCATTACTAGTAGTTTTATAAGAATTATCACTACCACCACTAGTATTATTATTACTACTACCACTTCTTCTACCACCACCAGTACTACTAATACTATCATCACCATCATCAATAATTGGCTATTATATAACTCTTTAAGGGTTTTCAAAGTATATTGCATCCATTATCTAACTTGAACCTTACAACATCCCTGATTGCACTCAATTTAACATGTGTTCCTCAGCACCTATTCTAGTAGGGACCTCCTTTACGTTCCTAAGGCAACCTAACCATTCTGAGAGTCAGGATACCTGGTTTCTCATCACAGTTCTGCTAGTGATTTGCTGTTATGACTTTGGGATGATTGTTTGGCCCAAACTCTGTGGGCAAGGCATTTGCCAGATGCTAAAGATAAATAAAACAAGGTCCCTGCCTGAAGAGAGCTTATTGTTTAGTGGTTGAAATAATGAATATGCTCAAATAGAATAAAAATAGTGTAATACAATAATTCAGAGTCTGATTCTTTTTGTACAGCAAAATAATGTTTTGGTCATGTATACTTATTGTGTATCTAAGTTATATTTTAATATATTTAACATCTACTGGTCATCCTGCCATTTAGGGGAGGGGGTGGGGGTGGGGGTAAGAGGTGAAAAATTGGAACAAGAGGTTTGGCAATTGTTAATGCTGTAAAGTTACCCATGTATATATCCTATAAATAAAAGGCTATTAAATTAAAAAAAAAAGAGAATATAAACAAAAATACAATAAAAAAAAATAGTGTAATAATTAAACACAAGAGTGGATGCATCATTTCCAAGGAAGAGGATCAAAGACTTCATGAAGGAAGTTGCTTTGGAAGAATGGTAGGTTTTTGATAGGCAGAGTTGGATGGAAATAGAATTCCCTGGAAAGAAATAGAATCCCCTGGGATAAAGGCAGGGAGGTAGAAGATTCTGAGTTGCATTTGGGAAATGGTATATATGGTTTAGTCTGGCTGGAGTGTAGGGTGCCATTTATTGAAAAGAAAATAGGGAATCAATTCCTTGCTATTAAGGACAAACATCCTGCTTTCCTCTCGTGTTATTAGCATTCTCTACCTCTTTAAATTACTTAGTATTTACTTATCAATGTACAATCATATCTCCTCAGTAGAATGTAACCTCCTCAAGGGCAGGGATTACTTCTCATTTTTTTTTTTTTTTGTCCTTGTATGCTTAGTACACTGACTTCTAGGTAAATGTTTGATGAATTCAACTGAATTGCTATTGAGGAGCAGTCAGAGAGTCTTGAGAGGTAAGTGACAAAAGGCTTAAGACTAACTTCTCCTTCAGGCTGGCCTTCAAAGCCAACTAAGACTGCCCCCCACTCCTTCACATGAAGTCATTGTTTCAGCCAATCCAAAATCTCAACCTACTCTTCTAAAAAATACTTCTATCTGAAATGTTTTTTTTTTAGTCCTCTCCATCTTGTTCTTGCCCTTTGGCAAAATGCTGCTGAAGAGTCACCTGGGAAGCCCCCTTTCACAATTTTTACCCATCTGCTCCCCTCCCTACCTTCAATATTTTCTTGCTTCTATCATGTAGTCTTCCCTTATTAGCTCAGTGTACCCTCCTTGCTTATTCTTCCATTGGATATCCCCAAAGATCTAAAATTGGAAGACTTGTGAGAGATAATTCTTGAGAAGTGGTAAAAAAAACATCAAAGAGAGGAAGTGATTTCATATCTCTCTGTGAGTGTCCAAAGTCTGTGCCCAGGGCTCTACTGAGCTGGCTTGTTGATTGAGAAATGACAGCTCCATGAACTGGGACATCTCAGCCAGAGGACAAACAGGGACATGGGCTTGTGTCTCCTTTGCCTTTAAAACCTGTCTGGTATTGCACTCCCTGAGATCAGATTCCCAGCATACCTACATGTGTAAACTGGAGATCCCCTGCCTGATCCAATCCTGAATTCTTCTGTTCTTTTGCTCTTTCCATCATCTCTTCCTTGAGGATTATGAGAAGCAGATGAAGACTGAGTCTTTGGATTTTGCTCTTCTTCACATTCCCTTACTCCTTTCCCTACCTTTAGCTTCTTTCACTCTTTCCCCCCTTTCTATTTGCTTTAGTTCACCTCATTCATTTTCTCATGACTTCTGTCTCTCTGTCTGTGTGTCTCTCTCTCTGTCTCTCCCTCCCTCTCTCTGTCTCGTCTGTCTGTCTCTTTCTGGAGGTGGGGTGGAGCATTGTGTTCAGTCAACCAAGTCCTGATTGAGCCCAGCTCAGCACAGACAGAGGAGGAGAGAATACCAGCTCCATCCATTTCAAGAGAAGGATTTGGT
Source organism: Sarcophilus harrisii (assembly GCF_902635505.1). Lineage (NCBI taxonomy): Eukaryota > Metazoa > Chordata > Mammalia > Dasyuromorphia > Dasyuridae > Sarcophilus > Sarcophilus harrisii. The sequence goes on from NC_045428.1 coordinate 495,370,468, forward strand.
ACCCAATTAACTTCCTCAACTTTCAGCTGCTTAAATTATCACCTTTGGATTTACTTCCATTGACTGAATCCTAGCATTAAGCTCTCCTTAGCTGCCTGGGTCTCTGCCTGAAAAGTGAGTTAAGCAGTACAGCTGGCCTGAGGTCACTACAATTAAAATGCTTGTTGGAGAAGACTCCAATGTTATGGGCATTGGGCAACAGCTTCCTTCCCCTTCCTCCCTTCCTTGCCCAGTGCAGCCCAATCCCTTTTATCTCGAGGAGAACACTTCTTGTACTCTTGGTAGTTAGGTGGAGTAGTATATAGCCAGGCCTGGAGACAGGAAGACCTGAACTCAAATATGACCTCAGACATTCACTAGGTATGTGACCCAGTGCAAGACACTGAACCTGTGTGCCTCAGTTTCTCATCTGTAAAAGGAGCTGGAGAGGGAAATGGCAAACCACTCCAGTACCTTTTGCAAGAAAACCCCAAATGGGATCATGAAAAGTCAGACATGACTGAGAAAAAAGGACAATAATAATGGTTCTTGTTCTTATATGATTACTTGGCTAAAATCTTGATGTGGATTGGTGGGTAGTTTGGTCAGGGTACTTTGGAAGGGAAGATTTCCTAAGGTGTCTTAGGAGCTTCTGTTTTTAGGCAACAAGGACTGAGTAGACAGAGGCAGCTCTAATCGGGGTAATAATGGCCTTTGCTCCCCTTCTTAAACTGAAACATCCAGACCTTTTGCTAATATCCTATCAAGTTATGGGTTTCCTTACTGTGGCTTCTGTCAAAGACTGGCACTCTGTCTTCTAAATGATATGGTACCTTCCCTACTGAAAGGATATGATATCCGTGTGAGTCAGGCAGGAAACCTGGGATCCCTGGTTATTTCAAATAAACCACAAATGGAATGATTTCATGACTCTTCACCATCTTGGTGGCTTATCTCCTAGGGATGCTTTTGAGTTTATCAATTCCATCTTAAAATGCAGCTTCAGATGTGACCATGGGATTCCCCCTTAGTGTGACTGGCCATCCCAGAATACCACAGGACTATTATCTCCCTCGTTCTGGAAACTTTCTCCTTTAATGCAGCCCAAATTACATGAGCTTTTTTGGCTACCATGCTACATTGTTGACTCATGTGGACTGTGCAGTCTGATAAAACCCCAGGTTTTTGTCATGTGAACTCTAGTTGGGATTATTTTTCAAGCCCATGAAGTTTGCTTAGGGTTTAGAGTATTAGAACCAGTGGGAATGCCCTGTTGCCCCCGCTTTGCAGCTTACAAATATACCCACAGTCTATGCCACATGGGGAATGGGGAGAGAATTCTAGCCAGGTCCTGTTATCAGAAAATAATTTGTTCTCTTTTAAAAGAAAGGAGATATTTAGACCTGTCACACTGCCCAAGTCTGTTTCCCGGAGCTGCTGCTGGACAGAGCAGCAATTGGCCCCAAAGGCCTCCCAATTCTGTAAGAAAAATTGCAATCAATACAGGTTACCAGTTACCGCTCTCTCCAATAGAGATTTATAAAAACAATGGGGTCAGGCCTGAAGCTCTGAGCCTGGCGGATAGTTCATAAGACTAATGAGTTGCTCACCCCCAACACCCAGGGTTGCTTTTTTTGTGCACACGCTCTGTTTGAGCTGCTGGGGGAAGATCGATGAGGGCTACCATTTATGAATTGGCCCCCGTTGGCACAAGCCCGGGCTTCTGGGATATTATTTCAGGGCCACTCTCCAGGGCTGCCCCTGAGTCACCCAAGGGAGGAAGGCACAAAAATCTCTGTGCCTGCATTTATTTATTTAATCCGTGGGCTGACAAGGATTCTGACTGTGTGGGAGGAGTAAGGATGGAGTCCTATTCTTTCAGAGACTCAAGGTCTCAAGAACACATGAGCTTTGCCCCACTGATGTGAGGAGCAGAGCTCTCAAACCGTTTTTGAAATGGTTGGTTGAGGAAGGCTAGGGCTTTAAGTGTGAGGGAAGATGGAGAGGGGGCTCTCATTTTCCTGGGAGTGGTGATCTTCTTGGCAATGACACGGCAGTGGGGGGCTAGAGGAGAATCACAAATTCTTGAAAGGGACATTAGCAACCATGTAGTCCAACTACTACTACCTGACTGAGGATCCTTCTGAAGTTATGTCAGATCCTCCCTCTTCCACCAAGTACTATCAAAATTCCCTGAGGAGGCAAACTATCAGCTTTCCACCTGCTGCAGCCTCCATCAATTAATAAACATTTACTAACATCATATATGCCCTGCTGTAAATGCTTAAGTGCTGGATATACAAAGCAAAAGCAAAGAGTCCCTTCTCTCACTCTAGCACAAGGTAAGGACTATGGTACTAGTAGTTGGTGGTGAGAGGAAAAGTAAACAGAGAAAGACCTCCCTCCCTCAGAGAGATGGAAGGAGTTTGGGGAATGCAAGAAAGAAAATAAGAGGGGGGAGGGGAGGAAATAAGCATTTATTAAGCGCCTGTTATATTTGAAGTACTGTGCTAGGAGCTTTACAAGTATCTCATTTTATCTTCACAATAACCTTGTAAGCTAAGTGCCTTTATGATCACCATTTTATAGTTAAGGAAACTCAGGCAGACAGATGTTAATTATGTGAAGAAGGAGAGTATTCCAGAAAATGGGGGTTAGTCAGTGCAAATATCCAGAGATGACAGATATAACATAATGTGTGAAAAGTAAAAAATAGGTCAGAATGGTTGGACTACAAGGAAAGTTGGAAAGATAGGAAGAGTCTATGTTGTGAAGAGCTTTGAATATCAAATAGAGGCACGTACATTTGATTCTAGAAGTAACCGGGGGCCAACAGAATTTATTGATGAGGGAGCAGGGAGTAGAGCGTGATCAGACCTGTACTTTAGGAAAATCACTTTAGCAGCTGTCTGTGTGGAGGACTGATTGGAGTGCAGAGAGATTCAGGGCAGGTATAATAATTAGGACACTAGTGCAATAACCTAGGAAGGAGGTAGTGATGGCCTGAGCTGGAGTCATGTCTGTATGAGTAAGGGGAGGTAGACCTCTGTGAAAGAGGTGGAGAAAGGCTTGTCAGCTGACTGAATGTGAGGTAAGAATGAAAAGTTGAGGATAATGCTGAGCTGGGAGGATGGTGTTGCCTTTGGCAGTAATAGGGAAGTCAGGCAGAGGAGTGGGTTGGGGGTTAGGGAAGATAATTAATTTCATTTTGAATATCCTAGGCTTGAGATTATTCCAAATGTCCAACTGACAGCTCATATGATGCAGAGCTGGAGCTCAAGAGAGAACTTAGAGATGGGTTATGTTGATCTGAGAAACATCTACATAGACAAACTGAGATCACCAAATGAGAGATCGTATAAAGAGAAAAGAAGAATGCCCAGAGTCTTAGAGAATATCATAATTGATGATCAAGTAGAAGAGACTGAGAAAGGGTGACCAGAAAGATGAGAGACTCAAGAGAGAAAACTTAGAAGAAAAGAGTCTTTAGGAAAAGGCAATCAATAGTGTTAAATGCGGCAGAGTGGTACAGAATGATGAGGATTGTGACAGTGATATTCTTCTAACTCTTGGATGGAGAGAACGTGGCTGAGAAAGGAGACTGAGCTTATGGCCCCATACTGGCTGTGCCAGGGATTCTGGCCTGCCCACAAACTGAAGGAAGGGAAGTCTTGTGCTAAAGGAGTGGTTGGTAGGAATGTGGGCTGAGTGCCCAATTAGCACTAAGGTGGTGTTTTACAAAGGGGTAATGGTCTGAGCTCTCAATAATCAATCAATTAACAAGATTTTTAAAGTACCTACTATATACCAAGGAACCTTCTAAGGTTGCAAAGAGGAAACTAAAGAATACCAAACCTCAAGGAACTTATATTCAGTCAAAGGAAACAACACAACAACTATGGAGACAGGTACAGAACCAATCGCAGGTATGCTGAGCCCAGGGATGAAGGATGGGGAAGGCAGAGGAGGAAAAACTTCCTGTACTTGACGTTCCTTGACCTTAGGCTTTAAGGAAGGTACAAGAGATGGAGGTGGGAGAGGGAATTCAATCCAAGCATGGGGGACGGCCAGTATAAAGCATGGAGGTAGGAAACGGGATGTTATGTGTCACATGAAAAAGAGCCCAAGGTCAGCTTGACTCTACTGGAACTGAGCTCAAAGCCTGGATTATAATAGGTATTTAATAAATGTTTGCTGGATTATTGACTAGACTGATCTGAATAGGGATCATCCCTGAAGCGCTAACCTGCTCCAATTTTTTTCAACCTGAGTTGGTTGGTCATACTTAGGCAGCCTGAGGGCCCTCTGTTCCCAGGGGCTCCCATTGTGATGTCTTTTTTAAGTCTTTTTTTAAGCCTGTTATAGCTCAGAGCTTTGCATGGTAATAAACAACAAGAACACACATATACATGGCACTGAGTGAGCGATGGGACAGCCCCATCCTCAAGGAGTCCAGATTTTGACAAGGGATGGGAAGATGGATTTTAGCCACAGATTAATAGGTTATTAGAGCTGGAAAGGAATCTTAGAAATTGTCTCTCTCATTTTACAGATGGGGAAACCAAGGCTCAGAGAGACCAATTGGCTCGCCAAAGGTCCTAGAGGATGTTAAGTGGTTGAGTTGGAACCCATATGCAGGCATTCTGACTTCACATCCAACCTTTCTATCATTCTGGCCTCCCACATGACTTGGATGGTGGGAAAGGCCCTGACTGAAGTGAGAAGGCCTGGAGTCAGGGCCGTTCCCTGTTGTAGCTGTGTGTCCCTGGGCACCTCTTCAGAGCCATGTTTTCTCAGTTGTAAAATGAGCGGTTTGGCCCAAGTGACCTCTCCCATCTTTTCTAGTCTATAATTCTGAGGTGGTACGCAGCTGACTAGTGTCAGAATAGTGCTTAGAAGCTAGGTCTCCAGGGGAGCGTGAGTCCAGGACTCTCTTCCCGGTTGTAGGGAAATAGGCCATCACAATCGGTGGCAGTTCCTGCAAATGCCCCTGGTACCACCACTTGCATGAAATTCTGTTGGTTGAGGAGCAGGGGCCAAGACCCCTCCCACTGGGGGCTGGACAGAGCGCAGGCCTTTCTCCTGCTACTCTTCAGCATGTAGTGGGGGTGGGAGTGGGGAGAAGCAGGAGAGAGGGGGTTGGGAGAACTGGGGCCAGTGTGGAGTCAGGCTCAGGGGGAGGATGCCAGTTAAATAACCTGTGTCCGGGGTGTGACTATATTTATGGCACAATTCCTGGAGGACCTTTGATAAACACTGCCACTTTTTTTGACCATTTAAGAAATGACACATGTCCCTGATGTAGGGCACCCTAATGGTGCCACCTGGACCCAAGGGTAATAAGAAACACAATATAAGTTTTCCTTGGCCTTTAGGATATATGTCAATCTGGCTCCAGAGGGCTTCCCCCTCCTCCCTGCTCACATTCTTTTCTTCCTTATTCTCCTCTCCCCCAGGCTATCCAGGCTCAGTACTCCACAAAGATATCCACTTCAAGGGGGCTCATGCTCCCCTCCCACTAACTTGCTCAGATTTGGCCCAGACCACAAGACTGGATTCAATTCTAGTTCATCCTTGGTGAAAAACAAACTAAGAGCCTGGAGAAGTCCTGGAGCCGCCCATAAGGGGCAGTGTCTGGAATGGATCAGGGGCTCCCAGACGGAACCCTGCCCTTCGGCCGGCCTGCAGTGGTCCTGGAGCTGATCTTGGGGGGATGAGGAATAGATACACTTCTCCAGGGGCATTCTCTTCACACGCTTGCCTGGCTGTTGGACTCTCTAAAAAGGGCCCTACTGAAGCTTTGTCTGGAAGAAAACACTGTGGCCTAGAAATGTCATCTGTGGGAATGTCTTTTCTGGAAAAAACTTCCATGGCAGGCAGGCAGCCTGGAGGAGCGAGGAGCCTGGGACTGCTCTTGGGGGTGTGGGTTCCAATCCCAGCCAAGGGACAAGAACCAGGAATGTAGGAGAGCAGCCCCTCTAAAATACAAACTGGAAGGGGGGCTCCCTGAGGGGACAGGCTCAGAGCCATGGGATAGCAGGCGCCCTGGAGGAGGGGACAGCAGAATAGGTACAGCTCTCCCTCCTCATCTTCCTCTTCATTTTTCTGCCCCTTCTTCCGTGGCTTGTGTGTGTGTGCCAGCTGTGGATGGGGGTGGGGACCCCACCTGCTGCCCCTTTCAGAAATGCTGACTCCCCATTACAGCAGAGGAACCCAGCCCACAGGGAAGGCGCCCGTTTGCTTTTTCTGTCTGCCTCTCATCTCCCCGTTTGTCTCCCCGGCCAGCGCCGGAGGCCAGTGTTGGGTGGAGAGCCTGTGGACAATGGTGCTCCTTCCATCTACTGAACGGCTGCAGAATGGGCACAGATATGGGTCGCTGGGAGGTAGAGATGGGCGAGCAGCGAGAATTACAGGCAGGAGCTGCATGGGGGATGCTGTGGTGAGCATCTTTTTCTCTCCCTTAATCCCTTTCTCTAAGTACAGCTCTATCTTTCTCTGTTACAGGATTAACACACATCTCTCATTCTCCTCTTGCAACAAGATTTTATTTCTAATTATGCTGTAATAAAACTGGGAGCACTCCCAGGGTTTCTTTCAAATGACTTGTACACACACCGCAGATTGGATCCTACTCAGCCCCATTGTAATAGCATTTCCCTGACATTCATTAGACATGCATGAGAGGGATGCTTTAAGAATAGAATTGCATTTAAATGGATTTGCTGAGAGAGGAAGATGAAAAAGGGGGAGGGGGGAGGGAGAGAGAGAGGTTTGTTGAACAAACTATGAAAACAAGATGCCATAATAACAGGGTGCTGAAATAAGGCTCTTTATTCCAAATTCTTTGCTCAGTGCACGTGGCAGAATATATCCACTGGCAACAGCCTCCCCCTTCCTCTTACCCCCACCCCCACTTTTATGCAGCCCGCCGGGGGGCTTTGTGGTTCCTGGCTGGATGTGTCAGATCCACATGTTGCAACAAAAATAACTGTTATTACGGATGGAGGAAAACGTCGTCTTATGATAGAACCCCCCAATAGCAAGACATTGCTGAGAGGGGGACCCCTGGGTCTCCACTGCTCTAGAGGATATGGGGAGGGGGAAACTGATAGTGTCGCATTGGTCCTAGTACCTGCCTCCAAAATTAGCTTCTGAGATTCATTTTTGCTCTTTCCTGTGATTGATCTTCCCTCTAGTACCTAAATTCAGCTATAGTTAAGGCCGGTCTCCCCCTCTGTACCCTGCATGTGCCAAGCTTTTTCTGGACTCCCTGCATTTGCCCATGCTCTTCCCTTCTGATTGGGCATTTGTTGTGTGCCAGGCAAGGACTAGGCTATGCGCTGGGGATGCAAAGACCAAAAGGAAAAAAGTCTGCCCATGGGGAGCTTACATGTGACTGGGTAGAATATCATGCTTTCTAAGGTCCTGTACTAGTGTCAGTTATTATTATTCCCTTCCTTGGCTTATCCATCTCCCTCCAGGTCCATCTCCAGGCCAGAATTCTCCATCAAGCTTTCTATGACCATTCCAGTCAAACTGATCTTCCTCCTCCACGCCCATCCATAGCCACTTAATCCCTTGACTCACAATTATAATGCCTGATACTTGCAATGTGATTGAACTGATTTTTGTTTGCTCCACTGGTCTCCCCAGTGAGAGTGGAAACTCCCTGAGGAGAAGTAGGATAACTTCTCTTTTATAGCACACAGTGACCCACACAAAGCTGGACACATAGTGGAAGCACAGTAATTGCTTAATGAATCCCCCTGGTCTCCCATGTTTAGAATATTGGGGCTATCTTTACCTTTCTTCCTCCCTCATATGTAATCGTTAGCAGGTCCTGTCAATTCCATCTCTGCAACTTCTCTGATTTGGTCCCCGCCTCCCTATTCCCATGGCTACTGCCCTAATGCAGACCTCATTACTTGTACTCTTATCAGAGCTTCCTCCCAGGTCTTCCCATTTGCTCTTTCTTTCCCCTGCAATTTAGCTTTTATCTTGCTGCTGGAGCAATCTTTCTATGTTTGGGTTATGGTGCTACTCTGCTGAGAAATTTTCAATGATTCCATACTGCCTTCCAACCAAAGTTCATGCTCCTCTAACTAACATTCAAGATCTTTCACCATCCAATCCTTTTCAACATTGTATCCTATAACATCCATCCATAACATCCATCCCCAACTCCCCCCATCCATGTTCTGGTCAACAAATGTTGCTCATTAAAATACATACTTAATTATTAAAATGATTATTAAATACATTTCTTGAGTGCCTACTATGTGCAAAGTGCTAGGATTAGCACTGGGGAATAGAATAAAAAAGCAGGATAGCCTTTCCCCTCAAGCAGAGTTAGCTCTATTAGGACAGAGTGATTGACCACTGTACTGAGAGCCAGAGAGGAAGGTTCCGACTCTGAATGAGGCAAGTCCCTTTACCTCACTGAACTATTTGGGCTTGGGAGACCTCGGTTGGTAGGTTGGCTTTCTCATCTGTAATTGAAAGAATGGATGACCTAGTTTCAAGCTCTAACATTCTATGTCCCACCTTATTATTGCAGAGCCATAATAGTGGGTGAACCCATCTTAATTTCCCCTTTTCAACTCCCTCCCAGACTCAGCAGGTCCTGGTACCCTTATCCTCTCTGAACCTCAATTTTATCATTTGTAAAATGGGAATAGCAACTAGATGGTGTAGTGAGTAGAATTACTGTTAACTCCTTTTAGCTTTAGTTTTCTCATCTGTGAAATGAGGAGACTGGACTCAAGAGTTCTGAAGATTTTTTCCAGTTCTAAATCTATGATCCTCAGATTATCCTACGATCCAATAAGATAATATGTTCAAAATGTTTTTTAAACTTTAAAGTGCTATGTCAATACTTTTTCGTCCTCTAATTTAATTTTTTCATCTTCTTCCTCCTCCTCTTTTTCCTTCCCATCATTATTCCTACTCAACTGATCTAACTCATGAGTGGGGCACATTGATGGCCACAAGTCTATCTTATGGAGAAGAAAGGAAGCAAAGATTGCTCCTCAGGGTCCCACAGCTGGGAAGTGTTAAGTGTGAGAGCAGATTTGAACTCAGGTCCTCCTGACTTCAGGGCTGGTGCTCTATCCACTGTGCTACTTCGCTGCCCCCCAAAATAAACTTTTCAATCTAAAACTTATGAGAATATAGTTGGTAATGTCCTTCATTTTATTCATTTTTATCATCAATGATCTCATCTTGAGACATCATTGAGATGAGACAGCATTTTGTCTTGATTTTGAAATTGAGTCAACATGTGTGAGGGTACAGATGAATAAAACATCTTCATTTAAATTGAAATGAATGTAAAACACTTTCACAATAAATATATTTTAATGGTAACTTTGCATAATTTTTTTTAGTGTATACTTACCTACCTGTGTACAAACATACACATACACAATCTTCCTGAAGAGATCTCCTTTTGAGGGTATAACCTTTATATTCTAAGGTACTCTATAAAACCAACACAGCAGCTACTGAATTGTTAAGTACTGTGAAAAATCTCCAAGTTTCTACCTTCATGGAGATGACTTCCTTGTTGAGGAAACAAACCATAGATGTTAGCAAAGAATTTTTATGTGATATCAAATAATAAAATGATCTACCTTTACCAGCTGTATGAGCCCAGACAAGTCACTTAACTGCTGATTACCTCAATTTCCTCAACTGTATAATAAGCTCCTACTTCCCAGGACTATAGTGAATATCAAATGATGTCTCTGTAAAGTTTTTAATATGGTACCTGACCTGCATTGCATGCACTTAACCGTTTATGGATTGATTGTCTCCTTTCCCCTTCTCCCCCTTTATCAAGTGGTCAGGCAATCACTGGATCTAAAGTTGGAATGGACCTCATCACTTCCTCCCACTCCTTCAATTCAAAGAGCCCTAGGAGTGGGGAGGAAGTCGGGTGAGCAAACATTTACAAAGCACCTCCTAAGCATTAGGTATTGGGCTAAACACTGGAGGCACAAAGAAGGGCAAAGCCCAACATGGTTACTTGCATGTGGCTGGCTCAGTTCCAAGTTCTATCTCCAGTGCTTATAATTTCTGACATTTTTACAAATCACAAACGCTTTAAGGCCTGTTTGTATTCACCAATAGCCTAGTCTGCAATCATCATTCTCACCTTTGAACTCCCATTCGATACTACTTAATTTCCCCAATTATTAATGGGGGAGACAACATGGGAACAATTATGTACAAAGCACAGGTTCTATCTATCTATATGCCATATATATATATATATATATAAATATATATATATATATATATATATATATATATATCACACGCCAACATGTATATGTGTGTGTGTGTGTGTGTGTGTGTATATAAATTGAAGCTAATCACCAGAGGGAAGGTGCTAGAATTAAGGGGGATCATGAAAGGCTGACTGTAGAAGGTGGATTTTAGCAGGGACATGAAGGAAGTGTGAAAAGCCAATTGAAGAAAGGAGGAAAGGGACAAGTGCAGGCAGGGGAAAAGAGTGAATGGAAATTCATGGAGTTGGGAAGTAGCATGTCTTCTAAGAATAACAGAGAGGAGGCCAGGGCCGACAGATGGAAGAGGAAGTGGAAAAAGTAAGGGGGAAGAAGGTTGGAAAGGTAGAAGGCTCCCAGGCCAAATTCTCTGAGATAGCAGAATAACAGAACCAGAGCATGAAACCTCTTCCTCTGACTACAAATGTTCATTTCATAGTGTAAAAAGGTATGAGGCAGAACGAATCCTACAGGAAAGTATCAATCTGACCTCATATTGGAACAGCATGTTCCAATAAAGTGGATAAGTACTTTAGTGACCAATACATTTGTTTTTAAATGAAAATTATGTCAGAGCATTATACCTGTCAGCCTAAGAGAGCAAATTCTCATCTCAGTTTCTCTGGATTTCTGAGAAGGACTGAAACTACTGATGCATTTATGAGTATACCCCTTTCTCTGCTTCTTTTCCAGCTTTTCTATCTTCCCAAGTCAGTGAATATCCCAGTAGGCTCTGCTGTAGATTTACCCCATAAACCCCAACATGGTTACCCACATGTGGTTGGCTCAGTTCCAAGTTCTGTCTCCAGTGCTCACAATTTCTGACATTTTTGCAAATCACAAAGGCTTTAAGACTTGTTTGCACTGACCAATAGCTCAGTTCACAATGTTCTTTCTTGCCTTTGAACTGCTATAGTTTGACACTACTTCATGTCTTTTTTAAACCTATTTTTCTTTTGAATATCCTGTCTTAATTCCCCAAATAGACTGCAGTTCTGCCTTTTAAAATTTCTACTTTTTAGAAATCCACACTGCATCCAGGGCAAATCACTAATGCCAACTAGTGTGCACATGGTACGAGATGAGCAATTATTCTCATTTTTAGTGATATTTAAAAAATATAACATCAACAAATTCATTGAAACATGTAAATTTGAATCCTATTTTTTGCTTTTATTTTTGCTTATTGTGTTATTCGCAATGTAAAAGACCAAACAGAAACAGATCTCTTTCACAGAGTTTACCTTTTATTTGAGGTTGGGTAAAAATACAGAGAAAAGTCAATGTATTCAAAGTTGGCCTTGCTCACAAATATCACAGGTGGATAAATGGTGATTCAAACCCTTGTCCTCTAACTGCAAATCCAGTTTTCTCTCCACTGGACCATGTCGTCCTCTCAAATAACTTGGATAATTTGGGGATTGGTTGAGGATGGAGGGTGGTAGCAATTGAGGAGATCAAATGGGTCTCCACAGGAGGAACTAACCTGTCCATCATTGGAAAGTTGTTCACTAGATAAATGACCTTTCTTTTGGACGCAAGGCCACTGACTAAGGCAGGAAGGGCTGCTCTGTGAAATCCTCACGCCCAAGCATCCCCAGATGCCTTACAGAAGTACAGGTATATATTTTTAGCAAAGGTAGCTAGTACTAGTTTTCCCTAGGTGTTTCCCATCGATATTCCCCATCACTAAAGATGTCCATCAGACACGTTCTCTACCCTAAACTCCACCAAAAGTTCTCTGCTTCCCAAGACTCTCCCTCCTTCCCCGACGTCCCCACCTCCATCTCTGTGGCTGCTCATTACTCTCTGCCATCCCATTGAGAAGCATGCCGGGGTCACACTCACGCCTCTCCCACCACAGCGCACTTGGGATTCTGAGCTCATTCACAAGACAGGTGCAATTTCCCACCTCTCACTCCCAGACACTTTCTGCTGCCATTGATCACCAAAACTGTTTCGAAATTAACCTAGATTTATCTCAGGCTTCACCTCCCCAGCTCCTGTTAATTCCCCACCCTCTTTTGTTGTTAACTGTTCCAGGGCCAGACCCTCACCATCACCTTAACCTGAAATAATCAGTTGCCAAGAGACCTCTCACTTTGTGAGACACTTATTTTTCCCACTGTCTTCTCTCTGTTCTTCCATCAAGCACTGCTAGGGAGGAATATGCTCCAATAATCCTGGGACCCACGAAGGAACCTTGTTCAGGAGGGTGTGAGAATCCTGTCCACATCATCCCCTGACCTGAACTGAATGCCTGAGTCCAGATCTCATCCCTAAGGAAGGAAAACCCTCTGATGTGGAATGGGCTGCTGTGGAAGGTAGAGGGCTCTGGTGAAAGCTGTTAAAGCGATGGGGAATTATTGACATAGGCGACCATGATTATAGTTGTCTCATAGGAAGCCATTTTATTTTAAGCAAATCCTTCATGAAAAGGAAAACTGCCACCCTTTCTCTGAGATATGGCCTGAGATTACCTATGGTAATAATTCCTCATGACCTGGCTTCAACAGTTCCCATCAGTTTCACTTCACAGAAGGTCTTGGAGCAAGGGCTAAAGGATCATCACTCTTTGGGGATGCTATGAAGAGAATTCCTATTTCAGATCCTGCTTGAACTAGGTGGCTTCTGAAGTCTGTTCCAACTTTAAGAAAAAGGGTGTTATGATTCTGTGACTTATTCTTGATGTGTCCTATTAATACCATACAATGGAATGGTGGTGGAGTGGGGCTCAAAATATCTCCAGTGGATTCTCCCATGTTTTTCCTCAGAGTTTCATCTTATCTACTATTACTATTTCTAATAACAACCATAAAAGAGGCTTTACATTAGTATAATTCAGTTTTCAGAAGGCTTGCAGGAACATAAATTTCATTTGATTAATATTATAGAAAACCAAACTAACTCTAAGCTCTTGACCAATCTCAAATTGAGTGAGCATGTGATTTGAGTTCGCTTAACTCCTAAAGGGAGAAAGAGGAAGAAAAGGAACAGAAGAGTAGAAGTGGATGTAGGGAGTGAATAATTATGGAATAATGGTGAAACACTTATTAAGCATTTACTATGATGACTGATATAGGAGGAAAAAATTAGAAAACTAGATGGTCTCTGCCCTCAAGGAACTTCCTTTCTAAATGGAGAAGAAAATGCACAGAAACCTTGAGGGTCTTCCTGCTCCCCCCAAATCTCTCTCTCTGACTCTCTCTTCTCCTCCCCTCTTCTCTGTCTCTGTCTTTGTCTCTCTCTGTATCTCTTGTTCTCTCTCTGTGTCTCTCCTCCCCTCTTCTCTGTCTCTTTCTCTGCCTCTATCTCTCTTACCTATCCTTAATCACTGAATGAATGTTATCTTACATAAACTGAGATCTGGGAAAAACCTTAGCTTAAAAAGGCCAAGGTCTTTCCCTAAATTGGGGACATCCTGCTCTAGTCTTGCTATACCTGGCTATATCGGTTCTGGAGGAAAAAGTGAAGCTGCTGACCTTGCACAGCCTGCCTCACTTAAATTCAATTCACTTGCAAGTCATGTCACCTTCCAGATGTCTTTGGGCCCCTTAGAGAACAAAAGAGAAACAACAAACAAATAGCAGATTAGACAAGTTTCCTCACTATACCTTTAATATATGTAAAATGATGAACTCTAGAGCTATTGAAGTTCTAGGTACAGCAGCGCTTAAAGTCTTTATCATCAAACACTTAATATAACTGTTTCTGATTGATTACTGCAGAAGTTGACCTAAAATTCACTGTAGTTTGCAACTCTGGGAGCCTGAAATGTTCCGAGTACTAAAGAACTCAAGGGGAATTAAATCCTAATATTGCCTCCAGCACTCTAGGTAGATTTTCTGTAAGGAATATATAGATATACAGGCCCAAGAGTTATGCAGCCGGAGAAAACATGAATGCTGTGCTTTGCCCTGGGAGAGTGAGTGCCCACACCACTGAGATCAGGGATCCCTTGAAGCATAGAAATAAGTACACCTCAAGGAACCAGAAAAGTCCTATGTGTCTTCTATCCTAAAGTATGTATGTACCTTCCCCTCACCCCACTTGGCTCATATAGCCTTTTAACTGGCATTGGAGTATTCATTTTGGATCATTATGCTAATGGGTATAAAAGGGACAGATGATGCTTCCTCAGTACTTGTTGTGACCAGAGAATTATGTGCTCTTTCATTCAGTGCTTCTGCTGAGTCTCCTGGAAATGCAGTCAGAAGATTAAGGACAAGTGGTTCAAGAAAGAGTGAAGCTAATGGTTCTGTTGTGGTCTAATCGCCATGGAAGGTAATGGTTCACCTGTGATTAATATGGTGAATAAATCTGAGTTAGGTTCCTAGACTTGTAGCCCATGGGCCCTATGACCCACCTGGTCAAAGCATCTTTTGTAGCTTATTCATTCCTACCAAAGAGTAACTTGTACTAAAAATGAGCAAAGAGCAGATGTAGACAGAGCAACATAAAGTATTGTTGTTTTAGTCCTCATATGTCTGTAAATAGGATAAGACAAGTCTTTACAGTAAAAACATTTAGCATTTATATTCTAGGTGGTGCAATGGATGAATTGCTGGACCTGGAGTTGGAAAATTTATCTTCCTGAGTTCAAATTTGGCCTTCTACTCATACTGGCGGTGTGACCCTGGGAAAGTCACTTAACCATGTTTGCCTCAGCTTCCTATTTATAAAATGAGCTGAAGAAGGAAACAGCAAACCATTCCAGTATCTTTCCCAAGAAAACTCCAAATGGGATCATAAAGAGTCAAACATGATGACTGAAATGACTGAAAAAAACATTTAAATAGCTCTTTATGGTTTATGAAGTGCTTTGCTTATTATTTCATTTAATCCTCACAATAATCCAATGAAACAGTTGTTATCACCCACGCTTTACAGATGAGGCAACTGAGGGTGAGATCAGAACAGTGAATTGTCCAGGGGCCACATAGCTAATAAATGTCTGAGTCTGGACTGAAACTCGGCTTTTCTTGACTCTAACTCCAACACTATCCACCATGTCACTCAGATGGTATACTGAACAAGCTGCTAGTAATTTGGGAGGACCAATTCCTCCTATTGAACATGGAAAAGCAGCTTAAGAAAAGGGTAAGATATCTGGCTGGTTTTCTTGACTAATTTCCTTCAACAATCTGCTTCAAAATATTTTTAGTTATAATTATCATGATTTCGGGATGATCATGAGGGAGGAGATGCAGTGGTGAACACTTAAAGATTTTGTACTCAAATTTCTTAACTGAAGTAAATACTATTATTTCTCATAATTTATCTGCATTTGACCCTCTTCTCCCCTCAAATAAATAAGCTGTGATTATTCCTGTAAAGGTATGAAATGGAAATTAGGAGTATCGTGAGTCATTGTACTGCAGTCAAGTTCTTTTCCTGAAATGCTCCAAGCCTTAACCAAGGCTCAATGTGCACTGCCCATAGAAGATGTCCTTGGCAGGGCAGCCCAAATAGTAGTTATATGCTATATTTATTTCTAGTCTTTGAATATCACTATAAGTCCCAAGTCACCAGATATTCTCTAGCTTTTAGCCAATGCTTTGCTATAAAGAGTTCTTAAAAACACTGCATGCCCTGTGGCCAGTATAACAGGATGACCACCTTCTGGAATAATAACAGATTTTCTCCATCCAAGGAATCCTTTATGGACAGAGAAGTTATGGATGGCATGAATTTCTCAGGCAATTTTTTCAGAGCCACAGGAGAATCTTACCAGTTCAAGACAGGCCAATTTAGGCTTGCCCTATGGCCAGTATAACAGGATGACCACCTCCTAGAATAACAACAAATTTTCTCCATCCCTTTATGGGCAGAGAAGTTATGGGTTTATGGATGGCATGAGTTTTTCAGGCAGTTTTCTCAGTTGAACAGTGCTCCTTACCCAGTCCAAGACAGGCCAATTTAGGATTCTGTGTGGTGAAATATGACATTTTATCAGCCCGAATCTGCATTATATTGGGTGATGTGATGAGAGCTTATGATGGTAGTGTTTCCAAGGCAGAGAGGATCTGAAGCTGTAGATTTTAGCTTTTGATATTCCTTTCCATGGTGGTAGCTTAAATGCTGAGCAAAAAATTCTAGTGCTCCTTACGTACTTGGTAACATAGTTAAGGTCTGAGTTTATCCCCAGAGAAGAATCCCATGAGAAGCTTGTGATCAATATCAACTATAAAAGCACTGCTGTGGGGGACCCACCAGCCCTCCAGAGGCCGAGAGTCATGGGATTTAATCCTTTCATCTTTGATACTCCTGCCCTGGGGCTGAGCTGTCTTTGGTAGATGAATGAATTTGTGAAAGCTCACATGGCTCCCTATCTCCTCCTGGCCCTAGACCAGACCAAATTTCATATTCTATGCAGCAGGCTACTCTGCTACTGAGTGTATGCCCTCCTCTGGAGCCACCCTTCTATTTCTTGTTCTGGGAAGCATGACAAATCAGTACTAACTTTGTTTCTAGAAAGGGTATCTGTCCATAGACTGCCTCAGTCTCCTCCCCATCCATGCTTCTGGAAAGGATGTACCAATAGATCAGGCCATCCTTCTCCCCCTCTGTGGCTCTTCACCATTCCTCCCAAACACTCTTCCCTGGTTATACACACTCACACAAAGATACATGTATATGCATGTATGAATTGTGCACATATTACACACATGTGTATATGTACATGTCTGCAAGTATGTATACACACATGTGATTTTGTGCTATTAAAATGTAAGCTCCTCGAGGGCAGGGAGTATCTTATATTTTTATACCTAGGGCTAACATATTAACTAGGACTTAGTGAATGCTTAATAATTATCTTTCACTCATGTATTCATTCACCCTGGAACTTCTTGACACGGCTCTCCCCCATCATCATTTCAGAGTAAATATGTCAATACTTCCTTTGTGTAGATGACATTGCTCACTATTAGTAAGCAACTGGTGTCTCCTCACGTTCTATGGCTAAGCCCAGCTTCAACACAGCAAGGTGAGCTGTCAGGGGTTTATGTTCATGATAATGTACTTCATAGACTGAGGAGTCAATAACTGCTTGACATTCTAGAAAAATTTCCTCATGCTGCTGCCATAGGATGCCTTTTTACAAGAGACAATGGAGTGGCTTAGTAAAGAAAGAAAAATCTGCTAGGAATTGAGTTGTTCCTAGAAAGCCTCAAGTGCCTCCTTCCTTTTTGGAAAAGGAATTAGACCAGATGACCTATAAGGTCCTTTCCAGCTCTAATTCTATACTCCTTCTCTTGGAAGTGTTAAATCCCTTTAGAAGGTCCAGTTATGGAAGGAAGCCTTGGGGGAAGCCTTTGTTAACTCTCTTAATTCTGCTCTTTTTCCTCAGATGATTATGTACCTCTCTGTTCTTATAGTTCTATAGTACTTTCCTAGTAGAATGTCAGTTCTGTGAGAGGAGATTCTATTTTTCATTTTGCCTTTATATCCCTAGCATATAGCACAGTCTCTTTTTAAAAAATTGTTCTTTTTCTTTTCTTTTGTGAAAGCAATTGGAGTTAAATGACTTGCCTAGGGTCACATAGCTAGTAAAGACTGAGGTCAGATTTGACTCCAGCACCAATGCCATATCCACTGCACCACTTAACTTCCCTCCCTCCCACCCTAGCATAGTTTCTTGTACATTTTGGGAATCTATATCTATGGAGATGTGTGTGTGTGTGTGTGTGTGTATTTCTTGATGTGAAAACTCCCTGAATCAACATCTCCTCCCTAACTTAAATTCCTTTTTTTTTTTTTTTACAGATGAAGAAACTGAGGCTTAAAGAGGTTTATTTATTGACTTCATTCAGATCACAAGAGGTAAAAAGCAGGATCTGATGCAGAATCCCTTCTCATCTAAATTCAGCTTTCTTTCTAATGAGGTGGACATTCCAGAGACTGGACACATATAAGGCAAATATATAGAAGTGAATGATAGTATTAAGTTCAGGGACTGCAAGGCAAGGTTTTGCAAAGACTTTTTCCCTAGCAAGAACAACAAGGAACTCTCTGGTTGAAGGCCCTGAATATTCACCATGGACTTGTAGTCTCCACACAGTTTACCCTCACTACTGTGTTCTTCTAGTATAGGCAAATATTGTGTGGCTCTACAGGGAAGTGCAGCTAGTTGTTTAACCAGACTTTTAAGCTCTTCATTTGTTCCCACTTGGAAAAACAGGCCCAGTTTTTAGCTTTCAAATAAATTTATGGGATGGCTAAAACCAGAAGAGGGATTCAGAGGCATCCAGACACATCCAGATTAAGGTCAATGGTTTCTGTTGAAAACTCCCTAGAAGATATGTTGATATCCTCCTATACTCCAGCTTTTCTAAGAGTATACATGCCTTGGATATGTGTTTCTAGTGTAAAAAATTCCTTATCTTACAGGATTTCAGGTCAAAAGAGAATCTTACACATCTTCTATTTCACATTTTAAATTTGACAAATAAAACAACCCTGACCATGCTCGGTCACACAGTAACAAGGCCAGGATTTGAATCAACTTCTATCTAAACCAAAAGTTCTCTCTACTATTCTATGTCACCTTTTCCCCTAAAAAGCTTTGCATTATTCCTGTAGGATGAGTAGAAATTTCCTCATGAAACTCAACTGCATGCACATTTATAATGAAATTCATTGCAATCTTGAAAAATCATGTGTCTCATCTTCAACATCTTTGGCAACAGGTCTTGTAAGAAAAAATACCTTAACTCATTATCGATTCACCAGTATTAGAGATAGTATCTTTTGTGGTCCTTTTTCAAAATCCTGCTCTGAGCACTTATGTGGTTCAGTGGAAAAAATGCTATTGGGTTCAAATTCCTGGGGAAGTTTGATCCTGTCATTGGAACTCCTAAATCTTTACTGTTGTGTGAAGAAACAAGAACAATGAAACTCTGGTTTACAAAGGTGACTCTGGGACTTTTCTTCTCTTTCAAGGTAGTCCTCTTTCTTGCAGAAATCTGAGGTCTGCCTTCAATCTGTAAGCTGAAGATCACTGTAACTCTCGGCGGGAGCCCAAGATTGTCTGAATTGGTCTGTGAAGTACATATTTCCCATATTCTGTTGACTCTATTGGCAAGACTTCTCTGCCTGCAGGTTATGGGCAGCATTGATATTAGAATTTCTCCCTTTAATTTATGTGACATATGGCAATTCACTCTCTGGGGCTAAGACCTTGTCTTGTGACTATAAATGTCAGGTTTGGTTCAGTCAGGACATGCTGTTGGAGGGTTTCATTGCAAATTTCATATATAAGGCAACCCCATAACATGCACCCCGAGATATTCCCCAAATGGCAATGTTAAGACAGATGGTATAGTTCTGCAATATAAACAGCAAAACCTTCACCAGGCTGTTGGTTATATTTGTGAAATTTAAATTTCTGAATTGCTTATGGTATTGGGGAGCAGCGTGCTTTTGATAATCACAAAAATAAATCAAGTATCTTAGCTTTAGCTGAAGCAAAAACTCGGAGGTTATAATAGCATATGTTTAGACTCCCCTTATTCTGTCAGAGGCATAACATGCTTTTGATCAGGGTTAACTATATTTGCTTCATGATAGAAGGCTAGTGCATCTTCATAAGATTCCTATGAAGCTGACGGACTGACATCAAAATTTTCCAATGTGTCCATAAGGTCTGATTCTAATAGAGACAAAAAACTGGTGGGCAACCTTCAGAAAAAAGACTTCAAAGCAATACTAACGTGGTGGAACCTTCGAGAACTTGCTCTCCCCTGTTGTAGCGTTCAAGGCTTACCTGCTCAGCACGAAGCACAAGAAGTCATGGATCTCAGGTACTAATGGAAGGGAGGGTGAGGAAAGCCCAACATTGCCCCAGGGCCCTAGGGGCCAGACGGGTCCGGGCAGTGGTGGTGGGTTTAGGAAGCACCCTCGTTTTCCTTCCATCTTTCCCCTCTGCACCAGCTGTGGTTCAGCCTCCCATGAGAACCCCCAAGTGTTTCTGGGAAGGAAATTGGAAGCCTTGGACCTGGTGGAATTAAAAGTCACAGAAATCCAAGGAGGCGACTTCTGAAGAGAGCATTAGAGGGGGTTTCATGTAAATTGCCGTTAACAACTGCCTGGTATATCCAGCTGCAGAGAGAGCCTTCTTGGCATATCAGCATTCAAACTATCAAAGAACAAGGAGGAATTAATATCCCTGAGGTGGTCCAGAGCCGACTGATACCAGCAGAAAATTACAGGACAGGATGAAGAACATTACAAAATGAATGGGAGGGGACAAGAGATTTCCATGGCTAATCCTGTTAACGAGACAATTTCTTATCAAACTCATTATGCCTCTGAAAAAGAGAGCCAGAGTAGGGGAAAGAGAGGCAGGGGGGAGTGAGGGGTGGGAAAAGGAAGGGGAGGAGAGAAGGGAAAGGCAGTTTTTCTCACTCTGTCTTTCGATTACTTTATTAAATGCAGAAAAGGGTCATTTGGGGATTTGGGGAAATGTGGTAATAAAGTCTAGGTCACAGTCAAAGGAATAGCTTGAGCTCATGGGCCAGGATGGGCATAATACTCAGAGGAATGGGAGGACTCCCTCCTGGCCTCCCCAGTCCACTGTCTATTTTAATTTAGGAAGGGGATCTGGAACCAGGATTTCATCAGTATAAGGAATCCCCCTCCCAATGCAAATAGGTCCCTACTCTACAATTAGAATTGGGGAGGAGAGGAAGGGAATGGGAGCCTGAGTGAATTGAGGTATCTCAAAAGAATTTGCATGTTTAAACCCATTTCCTAGTCAAGGGGCAAAGTTTTATTGAAAATAATATATGCCATTACAAAGCAGACTGAATTCTGAGGGAATCCAGTAAAGAAACTGAAGCAAGGAGATACACTTATACAGCTTTCAATCATAGATAAGTTAATTCTATGGACTGAGGGTAAGGTTAGGGAGTAATCTCCAGATAAATTGAGGGTGGTCTCCAAAATTTGATTATCACTGACCAGATCATCAGTCAGCAATGAACTGAGAAATAGTCTATTCAGAATCAGACAGATTGGGCACAGGAGTTTTCTGACGCAGACTCCCAAACCAAAAGTTTTAGGATTTCACACTACATCACTAGTATAGGTCAGAAGAAAGGTTTTATTTGACTCCTAAGCCAGCTCTTTATCCAATCAGTATTCCATTAAGTCATAAATTGAAAGAACTGGTTTTCCTGGATAACTTTGTAAATTTTTCATGTTTAGCAAGGGTATTATTTGCTCTTTAACCCAAAACAGGGTTCTGGAATGAAGAAGGAAGAAGAGGACATCTTTCCCTTCTTTCCTTTATTCCATTTTTCAAACTCGTGAAGGTTTTTGTCTAAAGGGAAATACCAAATATCTTTAGAGAGCCTGAATATTGGTCTGAAAAAAGATTGTATAATAGAATAATTGTATAATATAAAAGAAATAAAAAAATACCAACATTGGGCTGGGAGACAAGAAGACCTGATTCTGACTCCTGGTTCTACCAGTAACTTCCTGCGTATCACTGGACAAGTTCAACACATGCACTTAGTGCCGACTATGTGATCCCCGTAGTAGCATTGTGCAATGGAAAGGGAGTGGGGTTCAAACCTAGGTACTGCCACTTCCTATTCTTGTGACTCTGGACAAGTCACTTCACCCTGTCTGCCTCAGTTTCCTCATCTGTAAAATGAGCTGGA
Source organism: Sarcophilus harrisii (assembly GCF_902635505.1). Classification (NCBI taxonomy): domain Eukaryota; kingdom Metazoa; phylum Chordata; class Mammalia; order Dasyuromorphia; family Dasyuridae; genus Sarcophilus; species Sarcophilus harrisii. The sequence goes on from NC_045428.1 coordinate 495,392,405, forward strand.
GAAGGAAATGGCAAACCCTCTAGTGCTTTGCCAAGAAAACTCCAAATAGGGTGATAGTCAAACATGATGGAAAAATGACTGAACAATAACAATGACGCATGAGCTAATTGCTTGTAAAGCAATGTAAGACATGGTTCCTTCCTTCAAAAAACTAATAGTCTAGTCAGGAAGATAGAGGATCACAGCTTGATGATTTAATGTAGGAGAGGACCTTAAAGGTCATTGAGTCCAGCCCTTTCACTTACAGAAGATGAAAATGAATCCCAGACAGGTGAAGTTACTTGCTCAAGGTAACAAAGCTAACACAGTCTGACTCCGAAGTCTAGTGCTTTATCCACCATACCTGATTTGCTTCAGTTAGAGCAGAAAATACAGATATAATAAATTACAAGGCTCTAGTCCAGAGGTGTCAAAACACTGCCCACAGTCTGTATGTAGCCCACAACATTCCCCAGTGTGGCTGATCAGATTAAAATGTAATGGGGAAATAGTTAATAAAATAAATAAAAATGCAATAACACATAGATAATATTATATATTAAAATTAAGGCTCAAGGACCACAAGGTTGTGAATACACGGTACATATAGAAAGTGGAGTAAGAGGGAAAAATTGGCTGGAGTTACCCAGGATGGATTCCTAAAGACTAGAGATGGAGGTTGAAGGTTAAAGAGGAGGAAGAAGGAATGCAGCAATGGGGAACCATTCAAATTGGCAGGGTATTACCCAGCATAAACATAAAGTCTTCAGGGGACTGTGAGAGAGCTAAATTAACCGGGGCAAAAGGTACTGAGGAATGGTGAGAAATCAGTTAGAATAGTCTGTAAAGGAGTTGAGACTTTACTTGATAGGTAACAGGGAACCCTTTGGAAGTTGATGAACAGGAGTGGATCTGTGGTGATTAAAGCTGTTATCAGGAAGATTGATTTAATAGTGACATGCCAGATGACCTGGAGGGGAGAAACACTAGAGACAAGGAGGCTAATTAAATAATAAGGATATTAATATAAACTGAACTCCTTTTCTGTATTCCTGCATGGAGGAAGGTTGGTGTAATCCTAAGAGTACTGGGTCTGAAGTTAAAGAACATGAGTTTGTATCAGCTCTAATATTCTGGATTTGAGCAAATTGTTCTCTCCAGGCTTCAGTTCTATTCTCCATAAATACTCCATAAATAGAACAGCAGTATCAAACACAAATAAAAATGGGGGTCACTAACCCATGTACAAGGATCCCTTTGGGCTGCATAGTGACTTGATTTTAAGATATATCATCTATGTTTTATTTCATTTCTATTTATTTTCTTAACTATTTCCCCCATTACATTTTAATCTGGTCAACCACACTGGGGAATATGTAGGCTACATGCAGACTGAGGGTGTTTGATACCTCTGGACTAAAGGACCTCCAAGGTCCCCGTCTACTTTAGAATCCTATAAATTGAGTCTGTCCCTGCCCTTTGATCATAAGGAAACTGATAAGAAAACTTGAGGGGACATGCTTTCCATACTCAGTCATTGGTACCTATAACCAACCCTCAGGTATCTATCTATCTACTTATCTGACATCAATTTAATTTTATTTTTCCTCACATAAATTTTAGCATCTCTGCTATTGCATTAGATTCAAGGAAAAGAGACACTCTTTCCTCCCCCTTCCAGACTGGCCTGCCTCCTCACTGTAGCTGTTAAAAGAGAGAAGAGGATGCTGTCCAAGCTCTCTTTGCTTTCATGGGAGTACCAGACTGAACAGGGACCCAGACCTTAGGTAGTCATCTTGCTCCCAATCAGGATCACATGCTATCAGAACTGATCAGATTTGGGTTAAAGACTAGCAGAGATATTTCCTGATGAGCCCAGCCTCAGCCACTCACTCCAGAGTCCTTCTCATCATGGGATGTCAGTGGAATTTAGAATCAGAAGATGGATTTGAATCCTCGCTCTGATACTTACCTGGGTAACCCTAGAAGAATCACTCCCTTTCTTTTAGTCTAAGGTTCCTCACCTGTAAAATGAGGCAACTAGGCTAGATGATCCCTCAGGTTGTTTCCAGTCCTAACATTCTGTGTTTTGAAGAAGTTCCACCTTTGAACAAACTCAAATCTTTTCTTTCTTGATCCTGTCAATTTCCTAGTGTTCTCCCTCTCAGATGTCATTGTATTAAATTATTTTCTATTTATTTATATTTTTTCTCTTTAATTTTTATTCAGAACATACCTATATTTGTCCTTGTTCTTTGTTCCCATTAGAATGTAAGCTCCCTGAGAGTAGGGGTCCTTCTGTTCACTATATTGTATCTGTGTTATTTAACGTTGTGCCTGACACATACTAAATACTTAGTAAATACTTCTTTCCTCCCATCCTGGGGCTTATGACTGTGCCTCAGCTGCAGTCTCACCCCAGAACTTCCTTTTTTTTTTTGTTAAAGCTTTTTATTTTTCAAAACATGCATGGATAATTCTTTAACATTAAGGGCTTAACATTAGCCCTTGCAAAATCTTGTGTTCCAATTTTCCCTCACTTCTCCCATGCCTTCCCTTAGATGGCAAATAGTCCAATATATGTTAAATATGGTAGAAATATATGTTAAATTCAGTATATGCATACACACTTATATAATTATTGTGCTGCACAAGAAAAATCAAATCAAACCAGTAAAAAAAGCAAAATAAAATGCAAGCAAGCAACAACAAAAAGAGTGAAAATGCTATGTTGTGATCCACACTCAGTTCCCACAGTCCTCTCTCTGGGTTGTAGATGGCTCTCTTCTGTAAGAAACGACCAGCAGGATGAATACAGAGAGGCTTGGCGAGACTTAAATGAACTGATGCTAAGTGAAATGAGCAGAACCAGGAGATCATTATATACTTCAACAACAATACTGTATGAGGAGGTATTCTGATGGACGTGGATTTCTTCGACAATGAGAAGATCTAACTTAGTTTCAATTGATCAATGATGGACAGAAGCAGCTACACCCAAAAAAAGAACACTAGGAAATGAATGTAAACTGCTTGCATTTTTGTTCTTCTTCCCGGGTTATTTATACCTTCTAAATCCAATTCTCCCTGAGCAACAAGAGAACTGTTCGGTTCACACATATATTGTATCCAAGATCTACTGTAACCTGTTTAACATGTACAGGACTGCTTGCCATCTCAGGGAGGGGGTGCAGGGAGGGAGGGGAAAAATCGGAACAGAAGTGAGTGCAAGGGATAATGTTGTAAAAATTACCCAGGCATGGGTTCTGTCAATAAAAAGTTATTTAAAAAAAAAAAAGATGGCTCTCTTCAACATAAGACTATTGGAACTGGTTTGAATCATCTCATTGTTGAAGAGAGCCATGTCCATCAGAACTGATTATTATATAGTCTTGCTGTTGCCATGTACAATGATCTCCTGGTTCTGCTCATTTCACTCAACATCAGTTCATGTAAGTCTCTCCAGGCATCTCTGAAATCATCTTCCTGATAAGAACAATAATATTCTATAACATTCATAAGCCATAACTTATTCAGTCATTTTCCAACTGATGGGCATCCACTCAGTTTCCAGTTCCTTGCCACTACAAAAAAGGCTGCCATAAACATTTTTACACATGTGGGTCACCCCATAAGTTCCATTAGTACTCAGGGTCTCCTTTGCCTGAACATCCATATATTTCTGCAGTCTTTTGATTCTAGAACATGTCTTTTCCAAGATGGCACCCTTCTTCCATGAGTGATTTCTTCCTTGTGCCTCCTTTGTGGAGAGAGATCTAGGCTGGCCAAATTTCACTCCCCTTTAAGCTTTGCTTCTGACTTTTTGGGGTTCAACATCATGCTCCCTACTCAAGTATCTGCCCCCCCTCATTTTCACCTCTCTTTTATATGTTGTCTTTCTCCATCAGAATATAAGTTCCTTGTGGGCAGGAATTGTCTTTCTTTTTGTTTGTATTTGTATCCCCAGAGCATGGTACAATGCCTGGCACAAAGCAAGCGCTCATAAATGCTTGCTGCTTTGATGATAGCTCAGCATAATCCTTCTTCCTCTAGATTTAATGTGACTTGGCAGAAACCTTCAGTGACCAAATGAAGATAATGGGCCTTTGGTGTCTGACAAAACTGTCCCTTTGACTTGTTTCTTGTTTGACAAAGATAATGTGAGGTGTTTAATATATATTAGATTACTTGCTGTCTGGGGAGGTGGTAGGGGAAAGGGAAGGAAAAAATTTGGAACACAAGGTTTGCAAAGGTGAATGTTGAAAATTATCTATGCATGTGTTTTGAAAATAAAAAGCTTTAATTAAAAACAAAAACAAAAAGACAAAGATAATGTGAGGAAGGCTGGAGTGCTAGAAAGCTGTTCATTTATATACCCCTACCATTCAGCCAACCTACCATCCCAGATCCTACTGAGGGACTGGTCCATATGGCTATAACCACAATCTAGTAAAAAGAGGGCTGGAAATGTAGTCAGAAGATGTGTATGGGAATTCTGGTCACACAGCCAATTAAATTAAATGGGAGAACATTTGCTTCACTGGGACTCAGTTTCCTCATTTATAAAAAAGACAAAAAGGGTCTTTACAAAGATAAATCTTATGCTCCCTATGAAGAATTGGGAGAAAGGGCTAAATCTAGAAAGGAGGATTTTTAAACTGTACATGAGGGTTTCCTCAGGATCCTTAATGGCTTCCTTGGAAAAAAGTTTAAAATACCCTCAGATTATAGGAGGCACTATCTCAGGGCTGGGAGACTAAAAGGTCAGCATAAGAAACTGGCCTTTGGAAGGCTAAAGATTAGTCATCCTGACCTTACTCATCCCAAATTAAAAGTCTTTAACTTTAAGACAGAGAGATGGCCCTCCTGCCTTTAAGTCTGCAAGGAATGAGGTTTTTTTCCCATCCTTTCCACCTCCAGAATCCAGCTGTGCTTATTTTCTGGGAATCCTTGCTGTTAGTGAACTTTTCCACTAATTTCATGAAAACAACAGGCTTTCCTATCCCTCCCCCCATCTACACACACACACACACACACACACACACACACACACACACACAAATGAACAAATGCCAAATGAATCTTCCTCCTGGAAAATCTTGCCCATTCTGAAAGCCCAGAGAGCCTGGCTTTCACTAGGACTACAGTGAGCAAGCAGAACCCAGTCTAGATATCCATCCTTACCCTTCCTTTTCCCTTGGAGTCTCCTCCTTCAGAGCCTGGGGCCATTTTCCTCGGTTTCTATCTAAGGAAATGACACACAAAGAGGCCCCATGCTGGAAACAATTCCTGTTTTCTCTTGTATAATTTGAATTTTTGTGGGGGTCTCATATCTAAGCAGTCTAACTTGGGGCTCCAGAAGGAAGGCTAGGGCCAGACCAGGGCTAACGAAATGGAAGGGAGATGCTGTTACTGGAAGGTAACAGGACAGGTTCACACGATCACAAGACTTAGAGCTGGGAGTCCACAAACTACCCCTTCAGGCTGGGTCAGCAGATGCTATCATCACTATTTTGTGCACGAGTCAGAGGTTAGGACTTCAGTAAGGGCATCCGGCTGCAGAATGGCTGAACTAAGATGATCACTATAATAAGTGACAACGGCAATACTAGAGGCACGGCAGCCTGTGGTCATGGGCAGTGAGCTCGCTTTGAAGGGAGACTCGGAGTTGATTTCCACCTCTGTGTCACACAAATTGGTTATGAGACTGTAGGCAAATCACTCAACCTTTCAGTCTTCCAGCCATTTCTCAAAGGTTGCAAAAGTAGCCACAGAAGCTGCTGCTCTTCATTGCAAGGAATTAGTGTGTGTGTGTGTGTGTGTGTGTGTGTGTGTGTGTGTGTGTGTGATATCAAAGTCAAAGAGAAAGGGGGAAACAGACACTAATCTATACACAAGGATCCCTACTGGCTACATATTGACGCATTTTAAAATGTTATGTTATCCCTGTTTTACTGTATTTTTATTTTGTTAAATATTTCCCAATTATTTTTAATGTGATTCAAGAGCATTGCTGGCTGGATGGGAAGGGGGCTGTGCATTTGACAACTCTGTTCTACATCAATGAAACCACAGTTACATTCTTAAACTCCCTAACTTCCTAATTCTTCTTACAATAAAATGATGATGTTGTTTAGTTGTTTTCAGTTGTGTCCAAGTCTTTGTGATTCTTTTGGGGTTTTCTTGGCAATGATACTAGAGTGGTTTGCCATTTCTTTTTCAAGCTCATTTTACAGATGAGGAAACTGAAACAGTGTCCAGGTCCAAGGTTATACAGTGATAACTGAAGCCAAATTTGAATTCAGGTCTTCCTATCTCTCGACCTAGTACTCTATCCATTTCACCACCTAGCTGCCCTAAAATAATAACAGCTCATATTTATTATGTAGCACTTTACATGCTCTTTATACAGTACATAGTTTATACTGTATACATACTATATACATGTTTATACAGTACCATATGCTGTATAAGGAAATTGGTGTTTCCCCATAGTTACATTGATATTGAAAGAGAATAAGCTCCTACTATCTGCCAAAGAACTGCTTCACAAATATCTCGTTTGATCTTCACAAGAACCTGAAAGGTAGATACTATTATTATCTCCATTATACAGTTGAGAGGAAGATAAAAGTTAAATGACCTGCCCAGAATCACATAGCTAGGACATGTCTAAGGCTAGATTTCAACTTGGATCTTTCCAACTCCTGGCCCCAGTAGGCATCTGAGAGGTAGACTAGAGATGACTGGTAGATGAATCACAGCTGTGACACTTCTTGTGTGACTTTGACCAAGTTGCTTTAGCTTCTTAGGGTCTCCAGTTTATTCATCTGCAAAACGAGGGGGATGTATGACATGATCTCTAAGTCTCCTTTCAGCTCTGATGTACGATGTTTCTAATAATTACAATAGCTTCTATTTTTTATAGTAGTTAATTATACAGTGCTTTTATGTGCATTATTTAATTTGATCCTGACAACAACCCTGTAAGGTTTAGGAACTGAAGGGCCCTTAGAAGTCACCTAGTCTCCCTTCTCATTCCCAATGCATTTAAAAGAAAAAAAAATTTTTTTTAACAGATGAGAAAACTGAGAGCTAATTTAAACAGCTAACATGGATGGAGGTAGAATTTGAACTCTGACTGTGGGCATGGTAGGTAAATTAAAAAACTGAGGCTCAAAGAGTTTGCTCAAAATCACAAAGCAAGGAAGCAGAAGGAAGATGCTCTCTCCATTACATTTAATTTCCCATCCTTTTTTCCCTTTTTGGAAGTTGAATGTACACTGTCTTTATCTCAAGGGTGACACCCTTCAGCCCTGGGCAGAGGACAGCTCCAGCTCCATCCCTGCTTTCTCCAGGGGGTTCGGGCTTGTGTGTGACATGCCTGGACCTCCTTGCCATCAGCCTCCTAAGCAATCTGGGAGAGGGCTCCAGGGCCCGAGCTGTCAGGTTGCATCGGCATTAAGTCCCACCCACTGCTGCTGCAGAAGCAAGGCTTTCATCCTACACACGTGCTCTTCCCCCCCACCCCCACCCCCCCATCACCCAGCCCCTCCAAGGGCTTTACTGATTATTGTAAAATTAATCTCTACTCCACTGAATAATTAAAGAGGCAGAAACAGGGAAATGCTTGATAAAACTTCCCTTAAAAAATCCTAGCTGGGCCTAGACTAAGGGTAGCTGCCTTGGAAAGGTACCAGGGCCTACACAGTGAAAACACAGGAAGGAGGAAGCAATTTGGGACCATGTCTCTGATAACTCCTTATGGGAAGGCAATTTTTCTGTGTCTTCTCCTCTCAGGAGATCCCTCCAGCCAGAGAGGCTTGGAAACTGTGAAAACTATAGCTAGCTCCTAGGACTTGGATCTGGAGTAACCTCAAAACCATCTAGCCCGATCAAACAATCAACAATCACATATTAAAAATCTTTATTGTTTTTTTCTTAAGATTCCATTTAATGATTTATAATAATTTCTGCTTTTACTTCATGTAATTACTTTGTTTAGTTACATGATTTAACCCCTTTTCCCCTTTGATATTTTCACTCAGAGTGAAAGAAAGCTGGTGGGTCTGAGTCTTCTCTTCCTTACTATACTTTTTTATGAATATTAGCGATCCTTATTAATCCATTAGATTCTTACCACTCTTTGCCAAAGAACAGTGACTGGTCCATGACAGAATTAATTGGAGTCTAAATTCCTACAATATCTTTCTTCAGATTTGCCTGTTTTCTTTGTATTTCTAAAAATTTTTATTGTAATAGATATTAAGACAACAACAATGATCAATACAAAGAAACAGTTCTTGCCCTCAAGAAGGTTACATATACTTGAAAATAAATACAAGGCAATTGAATTAAATACAAGGAGGATCATTGGTAGAAAAAAAGAAAGCAAGCTTTTAAAACTTCATTATCATCCAGGGGTTCAGAAAATATTTAATGTGGAAGGTGGTGCTGAAGTTATAAGGTCATATTTGAAGAAGAAGCAAAGATTGAGAGAATTCCAGGAATGGGAGAGCTGCAGAACATTCCGAGCTTGTACTGGTCTAATCAGCCATGCTTGGATACATTAAATTTGACTCTAATGTAGTGATGTCATTTGGGTCCTCTTAGAGAACAAAGGCAAACAACCAACCAAGCAAACATTAGGCACTTACTATGTGCTAGATAGGTAGCTAGGTCAAAGTGAATGGTACACTGTGCTTTGAATCAGGAAGATTCATCCTTATGACTTATATCTTTTCTCAGACACTTCCTAGCTGTGTGATTTTAGGCAAGTCACTTAACTCTTGTCTGGCTCAGTTTCCTCATTTGTAAAATGAGCTGGAGAAGGAAATGGAAAACGCCTCCAGTATCTTTGCCAAGAAAACCCTAAAGGGAGTCACAGAAAGTTGGGCACAACTGAAAAAACTCAACAGCAATAACATGTGTCAGACCCAGTGCTAAGTGCTAGGGATACAAAAAGAGGCAAAAGTCCCTGCCCTCAAGTAGCTTACAATCTAATGGAGGAAACAACATGCAAACAAATGTACATAAAGCAACACTATGTAGAGGATAAATAGGAGGTGATAAACAGAAGGAACGTTTCCTGAAGAAGGTGGGATTGCACTGGAAGGTCAAGTTCTGAAGCTAGAGCTTAAATACTCTGCCACATAATGCGAAGACAGGACTCATTAGAAAGGACCCGATGTTGGGAAAGATTGAAGACAAAAGGAAAAGGGGACAGCAGAGGATGAGCAAGCAATGAACATGAGCTTGGACAGATTTGGGGAGACAATAGAAGACAGAAAAGTCTGGTGTCCATGGGGTCATGGACATGACTGGACAACAACACAAAGGAGGCCAGGGAGGTCAGTGGTCAGAGGAGGGAGAGTGTTCTAACCCTGGGGGAAGCCAGGAAAACCGCCTGGAGCTGAGAGATGTTCCACTTGTTGTGGAACAGTCCTGAGGCCAGAGTATATGTCATGTGTCAGGAGCTTGGGGAGGGAAGAGGAGGCTAAGTTATGAATGGCTTTGAATGCCAAGCAGAAGATTTCTTCTTGTTTATTGAGTTTATTGAGGAGGGGGATATGATGGGATTTGTGTGTTTGCAAAATCGCCTTAGGGTTGAAAGGAGGATGGTTTGGAATGGGGAGAGATTTGAGGCAGTGAGCTTTTTCAGTAGTCTAGGGGGAGATATTATGAAAGTCTGCACCAGAAGAGAGGTTGTGGGAACAGCCTGGATATGGAGGGGAGAGTGTTGGAGGATAGGAAGGAGTCCAGGATGATTCCTTGGTGGTGAGCCCGAGGACGAGGGGAACAACATGAAGGCAAGGGAAAGTGGAGGAGGAGGGAAGTGAAGATTTAGGGGCAAAGAGAATGAGTTCCATTTTAGATATTGATTCAAGATGCCTACTGGACATCCAGTTCAAGATGTCTGAAAGGCAGTTGAAGATGTAAGACTGTCAGTCAGCAGAGAGTTTGGGGCAGCATAGGTAGATTTGAGAATCATCAGCATAAAGATAGCAATTCAATCCATGGGGGCAGCTGGTCAAATCACCAAGTGAAGTAGTATGTACAGAGAAGAGAAGGGTCCCATGATAGAATCCTGAAATAGACTATCTGAACTGATGCAAAGTGAAGTGAGCAGACCCAGGAGAACAATTTATGCAATAACAACAATATTGTAAACCCGGAAAGTCTTAGGAACTCTGAATAGCATAACTTAAGATGACACAACTGGGGATGAAACCCACCACCCACCTCCAGATAGAGAAGTGATGGATTCAGAGTGAATATATATAACTGTATTATATGTATATACATATAATCCAAATTTCTCTTGACTCCAAGTCAGGTACTCTTTCCACTATGCAAAGATGTTCCTCTAACATAGATTCTGTCCTCAAGAAGTTCATGATATAATGTGATGGGGGTACAGGGTTAGTGAGGATTAATTATGCACACAAATAAATGTAAAAGGTTAGACTATGATAAGTACATAGGAGAAAAGTCCAAGATAAGAGAAATCTGAGGAGGAGAGCTCATTTAGAGCTTAACAATTCTTCCAGAGGGGTGTAAACACTGCCAGGGGGAAAGGTATGGGGTAGAATAGGAAGAGAGCTCAATGTCCTCCCAAAGCAGCCCACTCCACTTTGGGACAGTTCTAATTATTAGAGCCATAATGTGCTAATTCTCCTTATGTCCCCAGTTCTTCCCACTGGAACTAGTCCCTCTTTCACATGACAAATCTTTAAATATGTGATGGTGTGCTATTGTGTTTCCCCTAAGTCTCCCTTCTCTTCCTCAGGCTAAATATCCCTTTAACTGAATAATATATGGATTGATTTAAAGTCACCTCATCACCCTTATTAGAATTATAGAATATTAGAGCTGAAAGGGACCTACCTCTGGATCAGCCCTTCAAAATCGATTTCGACATTGGAGACACTAGCAAAAGACTGTCCAACATGGCATACCCACATCAAAAAGGGCAACGTGCTCTCTCAGCAAAACAGAATTGCAAGCGCTCCAAAGAAACGTGAGATGTGCAAGTCTGGGGACATGTCCACACCAAATACTCAAGTGGATTCTTTGTGACCGAGCCATGGCAGAGCCTTTCCAGTTTGTATTGTCTAATCAGCTACAGTCAGATATCTGACTCCAACATAGTGATGTCCTTTTGGTCCTCTTTGATAATGAAGGGCAACAATCAGATGAACCCTTCATCTCACAGATGAGGAGACCAAAGATTGCTCAAGCTCACATGGGCAGTAAATAGCTGAGCTGGTCATCAAACTCAGTTCTTGGGTCTAAATCCATTGTTCTTCCTCTTAATGCATTCCAGATAGGTTCCATCCCTTCTAACTGTGATACCCAGAGCTGAGCACAATACTTCAAGGCAGATCATAGTGTGATTAGAAATGTTCTTCCGTCTGGACACTAGGCTTCCACAGCAGGCATTGATATCTCATGTAGTATACCCCCCTGACTAAACAGGGTCAGCATTCATTGATCTATTCACTAATCATTTATTAAGCAGCTATGATTTTTTCCTTTTTTTAAATAACATTTTATCTCTCCCTCATTATGTTGCAATTTTTTACATTTTTTTAAAGTTTTGAGTCCCAATTTCTATCCTTCCCCCTGGTGAAGCAGCAAGTGCTAGACATTGGAGGTAATATAAAAACAGTTGGGATATGGTACTTGCAAGACCTATACAATGACTATAAAGCAGATCAGAATGTTACAGATAAATACCAAGTGTGTATCTAAGATCTGCTCTGCATGGAAAAAAGACTGGCTTAAGGCCATCCATAGAGTTAGTCAGTCACCCAAATCTAGCCTCAAACTCCCTCAGCTCTTCCTTAATCCATGGAACTATGGAAAAATTAAACAACTCACTGGGCTAAACAAGGAGAGAAAACAAAAGCAATGCTTTCTAGAGACATAATAGTAAAGTGATCTGTATATATTATTAAATCCATAGTAAGTTGTACACTCCATTTCCATACAAAATGTAAATGCAGTGGCGGAAATACCAGCCCCCTCTCCAGATGGAGACAGAATGACTGACATTGAGACACCATCTCTGACTGGAGTTAGATTGAAGCTAACTCAGTAACAATTTTCTCCCTTATTTTTATCTGTTTGTTTCTTGCCTGAAGCAGAGAAATTGGAGGTTCCAAAAAAAGGGCCTACAAGAAAGAAGAAGAGAAATCTGAAGAAAAAAGGAACAAACCAGACAGAGAAGAACAAGACAGCCCAGCACTGATGAGAATGCTGACTGATCAGCGTAGCACCCCTTGCTCCAGAGCCTCTGGCTGCATCAAAACCTTGTTTACTCAGGTGGAAAAGCCAGAATAAGCTGGGAAGGAGGATCGGAGAACCATCTGTGCTTTTAAAATAATCTACTTCATAACCACTGGGGAACATATTCCCCAATTGAGAAAACCAAAAAGATTTTTTTTTTCTAGGCTCACAAAAATGATTCCACAATCAACAGATCTCTCTTGGAGACTATCTTTCTGTAAGGTTCCTCTGCTCATTCTTTTCTGAGTGAAAAAAATTTTCCATCATTAAAACCTTTAAATTTGGGGCCCATCTGCATGTATTGCTGCATGAGATGCTGGGCAAATATGGACCAGGCTCCTCCTCTGTGGGTTCAGAGAGTCAAAGATATAGGGAAGTGATTATGGACAAGACTGATTCCAACTAGTGAGCAGAGGGGTATGAAATCACTAGATTCACAGTGGGATGAATGAGACTATTTAACCAATCCAAATTGACATGCATTTCTTTTTTTAAAAAAAAAATTAGGTTATACATGTACATTGATTTTTAAAATATTTCTGCATGAGTCATGTTGGAAGAGAAAAATCATAACAAAATGGAAAAGTCGTGAAGAAAAAAACAGAAGGAAAAAAAGGTGAGAATAGTATGTGTTCTCTCTATAATAGTTCTCTCTCTGGATGCATATGGCATTTTCCATCCAAAGTTTATTGGGATTGCCTTGGATCACTGAATTGCTGAGAAGAACCAAGTTTTTCAGTTAATCATCACACAATCTTATTGTTGCTGTGTACAATATTTTCCTCGTTCTGCTTGCATCATTAAATATCAATTCACAATATTCATTTCATAAATATTAGAAGATCAGCTTTGGAATCAGAGGTTCTGGAGCTCAACAATCAATTACCTACATCAACTTTGTAAAGTCACTTCTTTCAACTATGACTCAGTCTCTTCAGGACAGCACAGGATTTCCTATGCTAATAGAAGGTGACTGGCACATACCCAAGAGCTAATGTCTCAAAGAAACCATTGCTCACCCCACGTTCTCTCCCTCGTCCGGTGACATCCCACTGTGGTCCTCCCTGAGGCTCAGAGCTTTAGAAGAATATGGAGTCTGCCCCCAGATGGTATAGTAGATGGAACACCCAGAGTCAAAAAGTCTCATCTTTCTGAGTGCAAATCCAAGCTCAGATATTTAGTAGGGTGACTCTGGGCAAGTCACTTCACTCTTTGCCTTGATTTCCTCATCTGTCAAATGAGCTGGAGAAGGATATGGCAAACTACATCTGTATTATTGCCAAGTAAATCCCAAATGAGGTCCCATAGTTGGACATCACTAAAAAACTGAACAACAGTGAAATCACAAAGAGTCAGATGTGACTCAACAACAAGAGTCACATTTCTTGAGGGTGAGAACTATTTAGTTTTTGACCCTGTCTTTTTAGAACGTGGCACAATGCCTGCCACACAGTCTCTTATCTGTAAAATGGGTGGATTGGACCAAATAACTTCTAAGATCTTTCCTTTCTAATATGACTCAGTGTGGCAGGTAGCCAGGGAACAGCCTCCGGTGCAGCCGAGAGTTAGGAAGAGCCAGGATTAAGGTTTGCCTTTGACATCTACAGACCTTGTGGCTCTTGGGACCCCTCCTTGGTCCTCACACCTTTGGCGACTGCTAGCGTATATACAACACTGGACTAAAGCCAGTCTCACTCCCCAAAAGTAGAGGAAGACCAGAAGAAGGGCATGTAGCCTCCTGTAGGTTTATACCAAAGTATATGCAATCCAAAGGTCTTGTTTTCCTATCAACAAGGTTCGGAAGGGACGGGGGTGGATCATCTCTAAGCAGAGCAGCCTCCTGTTTGCTTCCAGGCTGGCTTTTCACTACCCCCAGCCCAGCTCTCTCTTCCCGGTACCATGGCAGCTGAGGGGAGTTGTTAAGCTTTATGGATTAAAACCATGCTTCCCGTGGAGTACAGCTCCCGGATCAAATGATCTTTAACAGGACACCGGGAGCCCCACACAAACAAGATAATGAAATCCAAGCCGTATTATGATGAAGCAGCAGGCTGTGCTGATCAAAGCCTTAGCAGGCCCTCCATCAGAAGAAAGGGTGGGGGGACAAAGGGTGGGGGGACGTGAGGGGATGTGGAGGGGTGGGAAGGGGGAGGCCGAAGCCTGAGGTAGGAGCCGAGGTGAAGGCCAGGTCCTGGGAGGTGATTCTGGAGGCCAGACTCGGGGCAAGGCCAGGTCCCACAAAGCCAGGGCCAACTCTTTGTTCTCCCTACTAACCTAGGGGAGGCTTCTAGCTAGAAGAAAGAAGTAGAAGAGGGAAGAGAGTGGGAGAAGACAAACTAGTAGCTACAGAGAGATTACAATAGTGCCCCCTCTCCTTCCCATGAATTTAACACCTATTGCGGGATCCTCATCTCCTTCTCTTTTATTTGGATTTATTTTAATGATATCCCTATCTTTTCCCAAATATGCAATGATCCTTCATAAAAGTATTTTATACCTTGCAAAGGAATTTTCCCTTCATTATTTCATTTAGTTCTCATAATTCCCCTTCCTATCCCATTTTACAGAAGAGGAAGCTGAGATATAGAGCATTTAAATGACTTTCCCCAAGTCATATAATAAGTTACCACCACAGCAAGGTCCAGGATTGAAAACTTCCTAGTCTGGTGTTTTATCAACACTATCACAGTTGTTATTGTTATTATCTTTTTGGCCATTTTACCATATCTCTCCTCTCCCCTAAAACATAGATCCAGCCCTATTACTTCTAGAAACCCTCCTGAATTGATGCAGGCCAGTCTTCAAGCTCCTCCCACAATCTTGGACCATGTTCCTTCCTAATTCCAGTCTTCTCACCATATTGATTGAATATCTGTCTTCCCAGCAATTTTCAGATCCTTTGAAGAGAGCTGGGTCTATTCCCCTGGGTTTCCCCCCTTACTATTCACCTTGTGGGTTTTCCTTAAGTCAAAAAGACCTATTAAGGAAGAGAAAGCCTTATCATGGCTGAAGAGCATCAGATGGCACTCATCTTAGTATCTAAGTTACAAAACACCTTAAGTCCACAAAACCTGTCGGATTTGTACCTCAAAAAGCTCTGACCCAATAAATAGCTCCAAAGACTCATGGGAACCAGGGAAAGACTTTTAAAGAACCAGTTATGGGAGGAACCACACACAGATCTACAATGTTGTAGTTGTACATTGGACCACATCTCCTTGCCAAGATCTCAGACTTCAAATTGGCCATATAAGGTCAATTTGGGGAGGCAACCTCCCCAAAAGAAGCAGCACTGGAACCAAAGCTTCAAGAAGATAGAAATAGTCTCCCTGCCCAGCTTTGGGATCTACCACAAAAATATAGTCAACTCGCAATTATCTGCATGGTTTATCCACTAAAAGAATGATTGACAGTTAATGTTCAATACCAATGTGATGTTTTTGTTCTACTATTTCCCATGGTCCTTCTAGATGTCTTTCTAGCATTTTTATACACACACACACACACACACACACACACACACACACACACACATGTATATCTGATAATTAGGAAGGTAAACCCCCGTGCCCAGTGTTGTACCTAGAAACTTTTGTACCCGAGACAAATAGCACAAACAGTACCTGGGGCCGTCATCAGGATGTTGGGGAAAGATGAAGGGCAGTACAGTTCATCATCTGCTAGTTTCCTATTTTAAGGAAATATTCCTTCTAAGTAAGTGCTATTTATTTCCATGTTGCAGAAGAACTATGGAAGTTCTAAAATTCTTGTGTCCTGGGACAAAGTTTCTATTGTACAGCCCTAGTTATAACTGCTACGTGGCTTACTTAGAGCAGATATTCATTACCTATTGTCGAATGAACTGGATGAATACATCCGAATAGAAATGATGATGTTTTGCCAAATGGAGAGCTGATTCTCCTACCTATACTGATTACTGACAACTCCACTTTCCATTGGGGTTACAACCCACTTATAGATATCCTAAAATTGTACCATTTTGTACCATAAAATCAGGGCCATAAAGACCTTGAAGGTCACCTGTACTGTCCAGAGATTCCAGCGACTTTGCATTTGTCAGAGAACCCTTGTGCAGTATAATGAGGCCTGAGATCCTTTCTCCAAATAATGTTAAATGCATAAAATACATAGGATTACAAAGAAAAAAATATTAAAATATGGTTATGAAATTTTTTTTAAAGTTCATGGACTCTATGTAAAGGCCCCTACTTATGTATTCCAATATCCCCCCCTTTTTAGGGGATGAATGATGGAAAGTGATGATGAGGAAATTGAGTTATAGACAAATACAATGACTGACCCAAAGTCATACAAGCCACAAATAAGGAAAACAAAACTCAAAACCTGATTTTCTAACCCTATGTCCAATTTTTTCCATTATACTACAATTAATAAAATGAAATAATGTGAAAATGGGACTAGAATTGGCCAGAATTGCATCCAGTCCTAGCTTAATCTGTGATTGTCTTTTTCTGCCACAGGGTCTTTATAAACATTGATCTAAGTATGAGTGATTCAAAATAGTCCTCTCTGCAGGCCGAGGGAAAGGAAAAGTGACTTTCAGTCTGGTTTGTACACAATTCTTCAGGGGAGAATTTGGGGAAGTTCCTTGGCATCTGTACATGGGTTTTTAAGGCAGCCCACCAATTTCCTCCCAAGACATTTGTTAGCAACCTAATCTTGCTGGAATCCTAATAGTCACATAATGTGAGAGCCCTGGGGACCTCGGGTCCAGAACTGGGACCAGAATCAAGTCAGATTCCTTCCCTACCCACTGACCTCTTTCAAGTTTAGCCTGATTTTTCCCAGAAGGCCAAGCTTGTGCTTACTTGTTCAGCATTGTTCTTTCCTTCTCCTCCCTCCCACCACCCCAGGTCCAACTTGGATGGCTCCCCAGAGCTCTTAGCATCCCAGGATTTGAGGGAGGGGCTTGCAATATCAGGCAGTCTGAGCAATAACCTCTTTTCTTCTCTTCTATCTCTTGACGTCAATTATTCTTGCCCCACGGCAGAAGAATCAAAGGAACATCCAAAATCCTTCTTAGAGCTTTAAATGAAAATTCGTCCCTCGTCAATACTTAGACTGAGGTACAAAAATGATGAAAGCCCAAGAAGGTTGTCAGAGCTAAATCTGGAGATCTATCATGGCACAGTGGACAGAGTGCTAGCTTTGGACCTTGCTTCTAACCTTTGGAGTGTTAGTTTCATCATCTATAAAATGAGGGAATTGGGCTGTTATATGGTCTTTTCCAAAATTTTTGGGGGTGCCTGAGACAAAAAAGACATATTCCCCTTCTCCCCTTTCTCCAGGGATACCCAAGGTATACAGGTCCACTAGTTTCTTTTTTTTTAATTTTTCTTTTTATTTTTTTTATTTAATAGCCTTTTATTTACAGGTGATATGTATGGGTAACTTTACAGCATTAACAATTGCCAAACCTCTTGTTCCAATTTTTCACCTCTTACCCCCTCCCCACTTCCCCCAGATGGCAGGATGACCAGTAGATGTTAAATATATTAAAATATAAATTAGATACACAATACGTATACATGACCAAACTGTTATTTTGCTGTACAAAAAGAATCAGACTCTGAAATATTGTCCAAAAATTAGCTTGTGAAGGAAATCAAAAATGCAGGTGGGCATAAATATAAGGATTGGGAATTCAATGTAATGGTTTTTAGTCATCTCCCAGAGTTCTTTCTTTGGGCGTAGCTGGTTCAGTTCATTACTGCTCCATTGGAAATGATTTGGTTGATCTCATTGCTGAGGATGGCCAGGTCCATCAGAACTGGTCATCATATAGTATTGTTGTTGAAGTATATAATGATCTCCTGGTCCTGCTCATTTCACTCAGCATCAGTTCATGTAAGTCTCTCCAGGCCTTTCTGAAATCAGCCTGTTGGTCATTTCTTACAGAACAATAATATTCTATAATATTCATATACCACAATTTATTCAGCCATTCTCCAACTGATGGACATCCATTCAGTTTCCAGTTTCTGGCCACTACAAAAAGGGCTGCCACAAACATTCGTGCACATACAGGTCCCTTTCCCTTCTTTAGTATCTCTTTGGGATATAAGCCCAGTAGTAACACTGCTGGATCAAAGGGTATGCACAGTTTGATAACTTTTTGAGCATAGTTCCAAACTGCTCTCCAGAATGGCTGGATTCATTCACAACTCCACCAACAATGTCCCAGTTTTCCCGCATCCCCTCCAACAATCATCATTATTTTTTCCTGTCATCTTAGCCAATCTGACAGGTGTGTAGTGGTATCTTAGAGTTGTCTTAATTTGCCTTTCTCTGATTAATAATGACTTGGAGCATCTTTTCATATGACTAGAAATAGTTTCAATTTCTTCATCTGAGAATTGTCTGTTCATATCCTTTGACCATTTTTCAATTGGAGAATGGCTTGATTTTTTATAAATTAGAGTTAATTCTCTATATATTTTGGAAATGAGGCCTTTATCAGAACTTTTGACTGTAAAAATATTTTCCTAGTTTATTGTTTCCCTTCTAATCTTTTCTGCATTAGTTTTGTTTGTACAAAAACTTTTCAGTTTGGTATAGTCGAAATTTTCTATTTTGTGATCAGTAATGATCTCTAGTTCTTCCTTGGTCATAAATTCCTTCCCCTTCCACAAGTCTGAGAGGTAAACTATCCTGTGTTCCTCTAATTTATTAATAATTTCATTCTTTATGCCTAGATCATGAACCCATTTTGACCTTATCTTGGTGTACGGTGTTAAGTGTGGATCAATGCCTAGTTTCTGCCATATTAGTTTCCAATTTTCCCCAGCAATTTTTGTCAAACAGTAAGTTCTTATCCCAAAAGCTTGGGGTCTTTCGGTTTGTCAAAGACTAGGTTGCTATAGTTGTTGACTGTTTTATCTTTTGAACCTAACCTATTCCACTGGTCAACTAATCTATTCCTTAGCCAATACCAAATAGTTTTGGTAACTGTTGCTCTATAATATAATTTTAGATCTGGTACATTTGATTTTTTTTTTCATTAATTTCCTTGAAATTCTTGACCTTTTGTTTTTCCATATGAATTTTGTTGTTATTTTTTCTAGGTCATTAAGATAGTTTTTTGGGAGTCTGATTGGTATAGTGCTAAATAAATAGATTAGTTTAGGTAATATTGTCATCTTTATTATATTTGCTCGCCCTATCCAAGAGCATTTAATATTTTTCCAATTGGTTAGATCAGACTTAATTTGTGTGAAAAGTGGTCTGTAATTTTGCTCATAAAGTTTCTGATTTTCCCTTGGCAGACAGATTCCTAAATATTTTATATTATCAGTAGTTACTTTACATGGAATTTTTCTTTGTAACTCTGACTGTTGGATTTTGTTAGTGATATATATGAATACTGATGACTTATGGGCCCACTAGTTTCTATCCCTTCCTGTTTGCTCCCTGAGACAGGAAATAGTTGCCCCCTCACTTTTTTTTTTGGTCTTTATTTGCCCCAGCATTTAGCAAGTGTCTGGTACATAGTGCTGCCACAGACATGGATAGAGTCCTTGATCAGCACTTAGGAAACCTGAGTTTAAATCTTGTACCAAACACTCTGTGCTTCTGTGAAACTGGACAGTTCTGTAAGATATTAGGATGAAAGAGCTGAGAAGAAATTTAGGGTTCACTCAACCTAATTCCATTATTCATTTGAAAAAAAGGCTGATTGATGCTTTTTGTTTCTTATATGAGTTATTTTCTGATATACTGTTCCCCCAACATTGAACCTTCACTTCTGACCAAAAAAAAGTTATGTAAAACTGATAACAAGTAGTTGCATCTAATAGTATATATAACTTTCCATCCCCATTCCCTCACTTCTCTACTGAGAGGAAAGCAATACACTTTATGATCTGTTTTTAAGATTAAGCTTGGTAGCTACAATTCATCTGCCAAGTCCTTTACCTAACAGAAGTATATAAAGAGAGGCCCAGAGAACTGAATGATTTGCTCAACATGACACACATTGTAGATAGCAGAATTGCAGTTAAAGCTCACATCTTCTAACTCTAAATCCAGAACTCTTTCCACTATATCATGTTGCCTTTGTATACAGTTCTCAGCTCTCACTTTCGTAATTTTGTTCACATTGCTGCCTGTTCTTGCAGTGTTCTCATGCTCCCTTTTAACCCCAACTCAAAAGCTGGCACTTCCTGTAAATGTCCCCTGATTGGTAGGGACATTCCCACTGGATTTCATACAGTACCTTTTCACTGTAGTTTGTACGTAACCTTCCTAGAGATCTGTTTGTGCCTTTTCTTCCCTCTAGACTCTATGATCATGAAACAAAGGAGACTATCTAAGCTGATACTGCAATTCTCTCCATGTGCATACAGTAGGTAATTAACAATTGCATGTTGAAGGGCTAACCCTCTTGGAGCCTCATTCTGTTCACCTGTAAGGGAGGTGATGATATTTGCCCAACTCACCTTCATGGAGTTGTTGTGAGGAAAGGGAGGAGATTCTGGTGGGTTGGAACAGCTGTCAGATATGATGTGAAATCTCACATCTGAGTCAACAATAGGAAAAGTAGAAAAGCCCAATAGCCCAAGAAGAAAAGTGTCTTTGCTCAATTAGTTCTTCATGCTAACTTCTTCTAAGCCTGCATATAGAGTGTTCCACCCACCCTCAAATGACCTTGTGTTTCTTTCCTCTATATAGTATTTTGCAAATACTCATCTGTGTCCATGTATTGTCTCTTGTGCTAGAGCTCTGTGGGACAGGACTGATTTACTTTTGTCTTTATGTGTTTCAATTAGTGCTGGGCATATAAGTGCTTAATTGATCATTAATCAATCAACCAATCCACGAGTGTTAATGGAGTGTCTGCTTACTATGTGCACAGAACTATGCCAGGAGCAGAAGGAACTGAGATTGTCATGATATAAAAGTGTAAGGGATGGGTCACATCTTCAACAAGCTTATGATTGTAAAGATAAATGGCAATAGCATGCTAAGGACCAAATAAGTGTTGTACAGTAGTTAAAGTGGCAAAGAAATTCAGTGGAGGGAGAGGTCATTGAAATAAGGGAAACTATCAATTGATCAAGGATGGACAGAAGCAGCTACACCCAAAGAAAGAACACTAGGAAATGAATGTAAACTGCTTGCATTTTTGTTCTTCTTCCTGGGTTATTTATACCTTCTAAATCCAATTCTCCCTGAGCAACAAGAGAACTGTTTGGTTCTGCACACATATATTATATCTAAGATCTACTGTAACCTATTTAACATGTATAGGACTGCTTGCCATCTCGGGGAGGGGAAAAATCGGAACAGAAGTGAGTGCAAGGGATAATGTAAAAAATTACCCTGGCATGGATTCTGTCAATAAAAAGTTATTAAAAAAAAAAGAAATGAGGGGAAACTAGAGAGGAACTTATCAAGGAGAGAGTTTGAACTGACTTTGAGCTGATTTTTAAAGGGAAAGGAATTTGACCACTGGATAGTCAAAAGGAGACAGTGAAGGCACTCTAGCTAGTCTGATGGTGATTGACAGTTCATCCACTGGTCAGTTAAAGGGCTGTTTTCTGATGAGCATGAACAGAACATGTTCTCCTTCACCTTTAAATATATGATTAATATAACTAATAGTCACTTATTGGCTGAATGAATTGCTTGATTCTTCTGAGATTGACATATCCAGACCTATATCTCTTCTGAGCAACTGATCAGCTCTGAACCATCAAATGCCTATTGGACACCTTGAATCTGTTGTCCTTTAGGCATCTCAAACTCATAGAACTCATTATCTCCCTTCCCTAAGCTCCCTTTTTCTGAATTCTCATATTATTATATTTCCTATTTCTAGATCATAACCTCACAAAAGAGGGAGCCTTTCTTGTTTGAGTTTTCATTTTTCTTCATGGGATCACAGGGCTTCATATACAGATATTTTGCTATAAACTCTAGGGATACAAATATAAAACTGAGATAGATAATCCTTTCAAGGATCTTATAATCATTCTCCTGGATGAGTACAACATATACAGATAAGTATATAGGATAAATGCAAAATCAGTACATGGTTATAGGGTGGCTAGAACTAACATCTAGGGGGATCAGGAAAAATTTCAAGCTCCCAAGTACCAGCCTGAAGATGCAAAGTGTTCACTGGTGCTATGGAAATGCTGAAATACCTACAAATAGCCTTGAATCTGCCGAGCGCTGCTTAGTGTATGTCATAAGCAAAAGGAAGAGGAAGGAAATCCAAGGGAGAGATTTTTAGCTGGAGCCACTGGATGGAGCATCCAGCCCTACTGTGGGGTGTCACTTGGCTTTAGTTGGACCTCTGCTCTTCCCTTCCCCTCAAAAATTAACTTACAACCTCTCAATGGAAAGAGCATGGCAAGGTCAGAAGGCCATTTGACCCTGATTTAAAGGTCCAGTGGAGCCCGCAATTTAAGAGGCAAAAAAATTCATCCCCATTCTCTTGGGGGACAGGATTGTTTCCTCATCAATACCATCTCGATAGCCTATACACAACTCGGATCCCATAACTGTGATTTGGAAGGGCTCTCAGGGACCAAAGCCCATGAGGAATACTTCCCCTGATGTATCCGATAAGTTATCATCTGGTCTCTGGGTAAAGACCTCCAGTGTGCAGACACCTCTGTCTCCCATGGCAGCCCATTTCATTTTTGGAGAGGTCCAACAAGCTGACTTCAAACTTACATTTGCCTCTCTAGCGTCTACTTTTTGCTCCTGGTTCTGCCTTTTGTAACTAAGTAGATTACCTCTTAACTCCTCTGACAAGTTGTTTATTGTTGAGCTATTTTAGTTGTGTCCAACTCTCTGTGACCCCATTTGTTTTTTCGTTGGCAAAGACACCAGACTGGTTTTCCATTTCTTTCTCCAACTCATTTTCTAGATGAGGAAACTGAGGCAAATAGGATAAAGTGACTTACCCAGAGTCACACAACTGTCTGAGGTGAGATTTGAACTCAGAATTCTCCTGCCTCCAGGCTGAGTAGTCTATCCACTGTGCCACCTAACTGCCCAACATATCCAGATCTGAATGTTTGAAGGACAGGCCTTCAAAAAGTGAAGAATGCTATGAGGTATTTCTTCTTTAGACTAAATATTTTCAGTTTCTTTAATGGATTCTTCACTTGCTGTTTGCCTTTCTCTGGATATTCTCCTCCCATCGTTGTATTTCTTAAACTGTTGGTGCTCAGAAATGACCACATATTGCAGATGTGGTCTGGCTTGGGCAGAATACAGAGGAAATCTCACCATTTTATTCCTAGAAGCTATGCCTTCCTTAATGCAACTCAATATCTCATGAGCTTTTGGGCTGCCACATTACATCGGTGATTCATTCATCACATTAGTGAAGTCCACTAAAACTCCCAGTTCTTTTCCAGACAAATTGCTGTCTGCCTATGCCTCCCCATTTTTACACTTGTGAAGTTGATCTTTTGAATGTCCAGAAGACTTCCCATGTATCCCTATTGAATTTCATCATTTTAAATTCAGCCCAATATCCTAGCACAGTGGCTTTCAAATTGTGAGGGCTCCCTTCAGAAGTTCCAAGAGGTCAAAACAATTTTCGTAGTAATCCTAAAGGGTAATTTGCCTGTTAAATAATCCTTTCCTTTCAAAATCCATATCTGTATGAAGCCAGATTTTCTTCAAGTATTTCAACCAAAACACCATATCCCAACAGATTGAATGCAGAAGCAGATATGAGAATTCAGCTGTTCTCTATTAAAGCAGACATTAAAGAGATCTGCAAAAATATGTAAAACAATGCTACTCTCTTTACTAAATTTCTTTTATTTTGGAAAATAGATGTTAATATATGATGAATTGACTATTATTTTAGTAAATAAATATTTTCACAATTATCAATTTTAATTTCTAAAAGAAAATATAAAGTCATAGCCAACATAAAAAAAAGCTCTTTGGAATCTTCATTATTTTTTAAGTGTGTCAAAATGTCCTGAGGATAAGAGGTTCAAGAACCATTGTTCTAGCCCTTTTTTTATCTCCTTTATGTCATCCAGTGTGTTAGCTATTCCTCCAAAATTTGTGCCATCTGTAATTTTGATAACCATACTGCTTTTGTCTTTATCCAATTCATGTTAAAAAAAAAATTTAGTAAACAGGGGAAGCTCGGTAGTGCAGTTGATAGAGCACCAGTCCTGGAGTTAAAATCTAGTCTCAGACTAGTTGTGGACAAATCTACATAACCCCAACTATCTTGCAAAAAAATAAAGAAAAATAAAACAGATTCTTAACCTTTGAAAAAATAGTTAATAGCATAGGGTCAGACATGATTCTGTAGGGCACTCCATTGCAGACCTTCTACCAAATGATAATGAATCATGAAGGAAGAAAGGAAACAAGAATTTATTAAATGCGTGCTATGTACTAAGTACTTTACAACTATCATCTCACTTTATCCTCACAACAACCCTGGGAAGTAGATACTATTATTATCTTTATTTTATAGTTAAGGAAACTGAGGCAGATAGAAGTTAAATATTTTTTTAACTTGCCTTGAATTTCACTTCTTAACCAGTTCCAAATACATGTAATAAAAATATCTTTTAGATGAGTGCTCTCCAAAGTGGCACCTGTGGCCAATAAGAGAGCAGGATGGTGGGGCTTATTTTCAACACAATCCTATCTATCCAAATCCTCCAACACTTGCCTACTTCTTCTCCTCTTCCTCCTACTGTGCAAGTTCCCAACTTAAGTGCATCATGAGTGGGTGCCTCAGGGAAGTTGTGGAGAAGAGGGGGTCTCACTGGGAAGCCAACCCCACAAAGTACTCAAGTTATGAAAATCTGCAGAAGGCATATTTTTGAGGGTGGGATAGGGCTCCATGGCTGGTAACAAGTGAATCTTTCTTTTCCCTTTTTCATTCTGGGTGAGATAGAATGAGTCACACTGGATGAGCAGACACAGATGAGTTGCAATATACATCATAGATCTTATCACAATACCTTTCTCTCCAAGCCCACTCTCCTAAACTTTTCTGCTTCTGCTGAAAGTACTTCCATCTTTCTAAACACCCAGGTTGTCATTTTTGGGCTTATTATTGACTCTATTCTCTTTAATTCCACATATCAATTGCCAAATCTTTTTGTTTTGACATCTACAAAACCTTTTACATCTGAGCCCTTTTCACTACTCACACAGCCACTGCTATTATTCAGGCTTTTATCATCTGATAGTATGCACTATTGCAATAGGTTCCTCATTGGTCTTCCTGGTTCAAGCCACTTTTCTCTGAAAATATCTCTGCACAATTTTATTTTTTACTGATAGTGCTGTGCCTTGAGCATAGAGAAGAAGGAGAACAAAGCACAGAGGGTTGCAGGCAAGCTTGGAAAGTGTGTGTGTGTGTGTGTGTGTGAACATGACTAATGTGGAAATACATATTACATGATTGCATATCTATAATCTGTATCAGAGTGCTTCCTGTCTTGGGGAAGAGGGAAAGGAGGAAGTAAGAAAATTTTGGAACTCAAAATCTTATGACAAATGAATGCTTAAAGTTGTCTTTACATGTAATTGAGAAAAATAAAATACTATTTACATTTTTTAAAGTGTGTGTGTATGTGTATAGTATACTTTCCCAGTTCACCTGCTACTTCCTTGTCTCACTTCTTGCCTTTACCTTCTCTTCCCTTTAACATTGGCATTTTCAAAGGTTCTGTCCTCAGGTCTGTTTTCCCTTCACAACTTGGTTTCTTGGCAATCTCATCCCTTTGACTTCACAACTTTATATGGAGATCTCACAAATCTCTAGCTGTAGCTCTGACCTCTCTCCTGAGCTCCAGATGTTCAGATTCGTATTTTCAACTGCACGTTGCATATTTCCATCTAGATGGCTAATGAATACTTCAAACTCAATGGATACAAAACTCAAATTTATCATCTTTCTCTCTAAACCTGCTTTCTTTTCTCGACATCACCATTTCTGTAAATAGCTTTACAGTCCAACAGTCAGTGAGGATTCAAAACATATTATTGTCTTTTGACTCCTTTCTCTCCTTCATTTCCTGCATCTTGTTATTCCTACCGACTATATTTCTATCCTCACATTTGTTTCCAGCTTTCTATCCCTATTATTATTACTCTCATCCAGGTTACCTCCTTCTAACTAATCTCCCCACCTCCATTTATACTACTGTTAGATTAATCTTTTTTATACACAGCTCTAATCATGTCATCCTTCTGCTAAAAACAAAACAAAACAAAATCCTTCAGTGGCTAGACAGTATTTACAAGGTAAAGTCCAAGCTCTTTATCCTGGCCAAATTCCAATCCCCATAATCTGGCTCCAATCTGCCCTTCTAGCCTTCTACCACACTACTTCTATACTCCAATATTCTCCAATACCACATATTCTATACTCCAATCAAT
Organism: Sarcophilus harrisii; assembly: GCF_902635505.1. Taxonomy (NCBI): domain Eukaryota; kingdom Metazoa; phylum Chordata; class Mammalia; order Dasyuromorphia; family Dasyuridae; genus Sarcophilus; species Sarcophilus harrisii. Next base: position 495,419,105 of record NC_045428.1, read on the forward strand.
CTGGACTACTTGTCATCTCATATATGTCCCACTTTTGAACAACTCCATGCATGCCTACAGCACATTTCCTGTCTCTGGATAGCACCTCCCCTGGAAAGCCTTCTGTGTTCTCTCCTAGCTGGAAATGTTCTTTCCTTCTTCACAGTTTGCTATTGTTTTGTTTGTACGTCTCCTATGCATGTTCTATTTTTTATCACAGGCATTTGTGTACTGTCTTTTCTCTCCCATTAATTTGTAGGTCCCAGAAGAGTAAGGACAATTGCTAATTCATTCCTTAACCCCCATAGTGCATATGAAACTGATTACATAAGATGGTTTGGGTTAAACAATGCATGGGGACCTTATACATTTTTTTTGAAGTAAGGGAAAAGGAAATAATGGTGCTATGGTTCCCTGAGAATTATGCTCAGGTGCCTAGCACAGAGGAGTTTGCTTGGTTGTTTAGAGGAGACTTCTATTTCTCCATATGGAGGGCAGCTATGATATAATATGACCAGTATTTTCCCCTTTTCAGGGAAGGCTGATCAGAGATGCCTTGCCTGTGCTACTGTATTCAAGCCACGTTATTATGATCTGGATTGAGCCCTTGAGGATGATGCCCTTTCAAGAAATCATCCCATTCTCAGTTCTTAAACGTGACCAAATGCAAGAGTTTTGGATTGACCTTTCCATCGGACACTCAGAGCTTCCCAGCACTGCTAAGCAGGGACTTTGCTAGTCACAACCACCCCTAGCAGTTTCACTTTGTAATTCTTCCTCTTCAAGTTGATATGGACAAAACTGAAAGGATGAGACAACTAGCTGAAGCCTTGCTAATCTGGAGAGGTAACTCTTAGGAAGAAGTCTCCTACAAGTGAAGAAGTACATGATGAGTAAGAAAGTGTAAGGTGATAGAAGAAACTTCCAAATGGGAAACAGGAGGCCTGGCATGGCTACATCACCTTTTAAGAAAATAATAACTTCTTATTTTCCAAAATATATGCAAAGATAGTTTTCAACATTCACTCTTGCAAAATCTTGTGTTCCAACTTTTTCTGCCTCTCTCTCCCTCCTACTCCCTCCCCTAGACAACAAGTAATTCAATATAGGTTAAACATGTGCAATTCTTCTAAACATATTTATCATACTGCACAAGAAAAATCATATCAAAAGGGAAAAAATGAGAAAAACAAGCAAGCAAACAACAACGACAACAACAAAGGCAAATACACTATGTTGTGATCCACATTCAGTCCCCATAATCCTCTCTGGCCACAGATGGCTCTCTCCATCACAAATCCATTGAAATTGGCCTGTAACCCCTCATTGTTGAAAAGATCCAAGTCCAACACAATTGATCATCACATAATCTTGTTGTTATGTGTACAATGATCTCCTGGTTCTACTCATTTCACTTAGCATCAGTTCATGTAAGTCTCTCCAGGCCTTTCTGAAATCATCCTGCTGATCATTTCTTACAGAACAATAAAATTACATTACATTCATTTACTATAACTTATCCAGCCATTCCCCAACTGATGGGTATCCATTCAATTTCTAATTTCTTGCTACTTCAAAAGGGCTGCTACAAACTTGCACATGTGGGTTCTTTCCCCTCTTTTATGATCTCTTTGGAATAGAGACCCAGTAGTGAGACTGCTGGATCAAAGGGTTTGCACAGTTTGATAATAATTACATCACTGAATAAATCACTACTGCTCTGAGACTGATATGGACATGATCAGCATGTGAAAGAATGCTAGATATGCAGTCAGAAAACCTGAGTTCAAATTCTCACTCTGCTACTTATTACCTTGTGCAAGTTGGTTAAGGGGATTGCATTGGACTAAGTAGCCTCAAAGTTCCCTTCCAGCTCTCAATCTAGTATACTATGATTCTATAAGATGAAATTTAATAGAGATAAATATAAAAGCTTTGAATCTAAATGGAAAAAAATCAACAGTACAAGTATAGGATGAGGGAGACCTGATTTGGCAGCAATTTATACTCCATATGAGCCAACAATGTACTGTGACTGCCAGAACATATTACCTCAATCATAGGTTCCATTAATAGAAATTCAGTATTCAAATCATGGAAAGTAATAGTCCCTCTGCACTCTGCCTTGATCAGGTCACTATTACATTCAATTTATGTCCCCATCTCTAGGAGGGACATTGATAAGCTGGGGTGTTTACAAAGGAAAGTAGCCAAGATGGAGGTAACAATTGCAGTATATAAAGGGCAACTGAAGAAATGGGGGTGATTAGCCTGGAGAGATGGTAGAGATATGATAGCCATCTTGAAATATTTCAAAGGCTTTTACATAGAAGAAAGGACAGACTTTTGTTATTGTTGCTCTAGGAGTGGAACCAAGAGCAGGGCAGAAGTCAAATGGGCTATATTGTAGCTCAATGGATAGATGCACCTTCTCAAAATTAGAGCCACTAAAAAGAGAATGAGCTCTCTGGTGTAGTAGTGGGAACAGTCACACTGTGTTTGGATGATCATCTATTTCAAGGGATTCTAGTGCTTAACACAATGTCTAGAATATGACAAGTCTTTAAAAATGCTTATGGATTAATTTGAGGAAAGTTTGAACTCAGTGAAATGCTTTTTACCTTTATATAAGATGCTATTGGATAGAGGTGGGCCTGGGACCTTTGATTTCACTGGTATGAAAAAGCCTCATTTAAAGAAATCCCTTTTACCAACACAGGTCAACACTTTTGCAATTTATAGTCTTTGAGCCCTGAGAATTCAGGTGACTTGTTCAAGGTCACACAGCCAGTATGAATCAGAGGCAGGTACTGAATTTAGATAGGTCACTCTAGCATTAAGGCCAGCTCTCTATCCTTTACATCACACTGTTTCTCAAGAGGCTATGATTCTGTATGAAATAAAAAAAGTGTACAATGCTCCTTGCCCTCATTCCCAGAGTTATTCCAAAGATCAAAAGAGATAATGAATATGAAAATTCTTTGAAAAGCTCAGGCATAACCCTTCCTCCCCCAGAATGGTTAATTGATTCTACAAAAACAAGAAGCTTAGGGAAGCAACATTAGAGGGGGTACTTGGTGAGATGAATGTGAGCTACAGTCTTGAGTGGTCAAAATTCAGACTATGAAAAGTTAAAAAAAATTAAGGAGACCTTAGACTACAGACTCTTTCAAATGCTAATAACAACTCTTCATTCCTTACAGCTTCTCCAGTCTCCCATACAAATGGCAGGGCTAAGAGGGAGGACCATTCCACTTAGATCTCTTTTTGTTTGACATGGGCAAAGGGCATAGAGGGAGGCCTAAATACTTGGAGCAACTTTATATCCTCTCCAGAGGCTGAAAGCTGTTATTATTGTTTATCCTTAATTCTTGAAGACGACCAGGGCCATCAAGAGGGTGATGTCTTGACTAGTGAGTGAACTAGGCAGAGACTTTTTTCAGCACCATGGGAAGAAGCCAGTACAGAGTTATAATCATAACCCTAAGAAACTGAAAGGAAGGAAAGGAGGCACGATGGGACAAAGGACATTAATGGTATCCCTGAGATGGAGTTACATGTATCTGCCCACAACTTGCTGAGCCAGAGACTTGAGAATGGGCTTTCTTGGTCAAGGGAAGGTGGTGGTTGAGGAAAAGCAGAATCACTTTGAAATAATAGACATGAACTTATGAAGTCAGCCCATGAGGAAAATTAGTGGACAATATTTTTGAACTTCAGTCCCCTGTGTATTAGAGCAGCAACTTCCCAGGCAGTATATTCTACCATCTATCATTCTATCATCAGTCCTTGCCAGAGAAGAGAGACTAGTTGGTAACAATAATCCCAAGTTTGAGAGTTTGGGGTCCTGGTTTCTAGAAAAAGAAGAGCTCCTGGACAATGGGCCTTTTGGAGAAAAAAAGGATTGCCCATATGGCTCCTAAAGGAGAAGAACAGATGTTGTAGAGTAGCAAATGTTCAGGTTCTTGCCATGTCCACTGTGATTACAATGGGTTATTCTAATAATGCAGGTCCAACAAGAAAGAGATCACCAGTTTAAAAATTAGAAAATCTGTTTACTATTTCATTGAAGAATCTGTGGGGTTTGGGGTGAGTGGAATGACTTTTTGAAAGAATATGTTGGAACTTGTGGGAGAGTTAGAAATTCACTGAATTTGGTATGTTGTCCCATAGGCAACTTAAGAGTTGCCTTGTGAAAACTTTATGTTTGGGTTTTTAAAATCTGTTTAGGGGCTTTAAAATAGTTTCTTCTTTCATGGGGCAAAAATTAAGATTATCTTTACCTAGCATGCATTTGTTACCCTTAGTACTTAGATGGGAGCTATGAACCTCTTTTACACACATCTATGGAAAGCTAAGCAAAGCTACAATAAGCCAAAGAAAAGAATGAACTTTGGGGTCATTTCCAGAGAATGGACCTAGTTTATGTGAGATGAGCATCTTGGGGGATCCTGAGTCATACACAAAAAAGGAAAATAGTCACATTAATGTTGTATTTTATATAGGACCTCGCTTTGCATTAAATACATGGAACAGAGCACTGCATAAACTGTTCCCATTTATAAATTAGTTGCTATTTATCAAATGTTAATCTCCCTACTCTTGGTTACCCTGCCCCTTCCACATTATAAGAAAGATTGAAATATGGCAACAGGATTGAAACCATATACCTGCTAAATTCTGAAGAGGGCCTTGATAGAACTGTTAACAAATAAATTTAGGTTTAACATAAGGAAAAATTTCCTAATCATTAGGATTACCACAAAATGGAAGGGGTGCCTCATGAGGTAGTAGGTTTCTCCTTATGGGGGGTCTTCAAACAAAATCTGATCATCTGTCAATCATATTGTAGTGGGGACCCTTTTCTGGTATAGATTGGACTAGATGATACCTTCTGGAGTACCCTTCAGACTTTGAAATTTGGTAATTCTGGTTACCTCTCCCAATATGACAATTCTGTACCACAGCAGCTATGAAAACGGGGGAAAGATGATTGTGGGTGATACCCTCATCTCCCAAACACTGAAGTGTATTGAGGAATGCACTCCATTTATGCTCTGTAGAACTCCATCCCGTAGTAGCTGGAGGCCTCTTGTTTTGCATGCTATAAATCTATGTGCTTTTCCCTGGTTCAGTGCCAGGGGAAAGGACATAGGTCTGATTTTCTTGTCCCAGGGAGGTCAGAAGTGCTTTGCAGAGCTCTTCCAGTCTCCAGTTCTTGAGTGCAATTGGAGGAATCCATATATACTGCTTGGGCCATTTAGTTAACCAGGGGTTGGCAGCTATTGCTGCCATTCATCTTTGCCTTTGTCCACAGACTCGTGTCTGAAAATATATTAAGAACTTTGCTTACCCCTATATGGCTATTAGCAGAGACAATAATTTAGAAAAATAATAGCTGCGGATATAACAGGTATTTTAAGTATTTGTAGAAAGGATAATTTTTCTTCTTATGGGCTAGAGGAGAAACTGAGGCACAGAATAGGACAGCCATATACTTTAGGTCATATGACACCTTACTGATACCTTTGGGAGTGTTCTTGCTCTGAGTGTGTGTGTGTGCGTGTGTGCGTGGTGTCTGGCTGGGTATAACTCTGGAGTGCTATGCCATTTCCTTGCCCAACTCATTTTACAGAGAAGGAAACTGAGTCAGAGTTAAGTGACTTGCTCAGAGTCACACAGGTGGACCGCATCCGAGGCTACACTTGGACCCAAGAAGATGGATTCTCCCGACCGCAGGCCATCTGCGGTGGCCTCGAGCTCCTCAGTCCCAGCCTCTCTTTGTTTATGGGACTGTTTTGCTTTCAGGCATCCTTCCCTTCTCCTAATACGGGTTAAAGAAGGCAGCAGCTGCCTTCCTGCTAGGGAATTCAACTTGGGAGTTCAGCTTCACATTCAGTCAGGCGGGGAAGCGGGAACTCCAGCTTTCTAGGGCCTACCTCCCCTCCCCCCCCCGTAGCCACAGGCACATCCCTAAGCCTTTCTGAGTCTCTGCTTTCCTGGCCTTTATGCAACAAGGATAATGATAGCTCCTGTTCCTCCCAGCGCTGCTGTGTGGATTAATTAGTGTTAATTAATGGGCTTTGAAAATGAAAAGCACCTAGGTAAGCGCTAATCATGATTATTAATGGGAGCTGCAAGCTCGGAGAAGGCACAGAACAGGGCCCTAAAATCACACACTTTAAAGAACAATGGGGTGAGGTAAAAAGAACGGGGGAGATCACCCTCTCCTAAGGTGGCCAGGACCCCGGCTTTGCCGGCCGCCAGGCGCTTTTAAAGTAGAACACAAAGCTTCCCAGCCACTGCTAGGTAAAAGCCCCTCTGTGATGGGGGCGCCTCCCGGCAGGGGAACGAAGCTCTCCCACAACCCCCCGCGCGGCCGGCGGCCACTCTCACCCCCCTCCCCCTCCCCCTCCCGGAAGGGAGCTCGGGGCATCTTCCCGAAAGTTCGGTCCCTGGCGTCCCGCACCCAGGAACCTGGAGGAACGGGCGCCTCGTGGTGAGGGCCGCAGAAACACGCGCTCCCTCGCCTGCCACGCCCCGCAGGCCCCGATCCCGCCGTGTTCCACAGCCAGCCAGGACAAGCACAGGCGGCTGCCTCCGAGACTGAATCCCCGGCCGCAGCGAGGCTCGGAAAGGCGCCCAAAGGGAGAGCTTGGGGGTCAGAGGGGACCCCGGGGGCCTCGCGCCCGGCCCCTTAGCGGGACAAGCGCGCTGGGGGCGGGGGCGGGGCCGGAGCCGACCTCCCGCGCACCTGGCCGCGCTTCCGGGTCTCGCTTCGGCGCTGCGGGCCAAGCCCGCGGGAGGCCCGGCCCCGGGCAAGGCGAGGTTGGCTGCGGAGCCGGCGATTAGCACGTAGACAAAAGCCTCTTCCCCGCGCCGGGCTCCCTAATGACCTCTTGGGCAGAGAGAGATGAGCCAGACTCCGGCAGCCCACGTGACCCCCGCTATATCAATAATTATTAAGGAGCGCAGGGAAGTGTGCTGACCTAGTTAGAGGTTTTATAAATATAAATAAATTAGGTGGTTAGGCTTAAAGGACGCCTGGGTGAGCACGTGCGCAGACAAGGGGGCAGGGGGCCTCTGGGCTCAGATGAAGAGGGATCCTGGGGTTTACTGAGTGTGAGCTGAGGGAGATTTCTCTGAGAACCTGAGCCGGGCGAGCAGGCATGAAGAGGAGACAGGAGTCTCACCCCCCTCCCTTTCTCTTCCCCCCCCTCCCTTCTCTCTCTCTCTCTCTCTCCCTCCCTCTCTCTCTCTCTCTCTCTCTCTGGCTCTCTCTCTTTCTTCTTTCTCTTCTTCTCTCCCTCCCCTGCCCCTCTGTCTCTTGCTCCTCTCTGTCTCTGTCTCTCCATGTCTCTCTCTGTCTCTCCATGTCTTTTGTCTCTGTCTCTCTCTCCATGTCTCTGTCTCTGTTTGTCTCTGTCTCTTTTCTCTTTCTGTCTCTCCTCTCTCTGTCTCTCAATATATATGTGTGTGTGTGTGTTCTATACTACTCACTCAGTCTGGCCTCAGGCCATACATCTTCATGGTCATGTTGAGAGACAGTGAGGTAGAGTGGGAGGCTGGATTCTCATCCCTCCTAAAATAGGAGCTCCATGATCCTGGACCAATCCCTTAAATTTCTGGAGGCTGTTTTCTCATTTATAAAATGGGGGAAGAGGCTGACTGAACTCATTGATCTCTAAAGTCTAAATCTATAATGAACTTGTTCAATCATGTTTCAGTTGTTTATTTTTGGTGACCCCATTTGGGGTTTTCTTGGCAAACATTCTGCAGTGGCTTGTCATTTCATTTTACAATCTAGATGAGAAAACTGAGGCAAATAGGACAAAATGATTTACATAGGGTAACAAAGCTAGCTGTTGTCTGAGGCCAGATTTGAACTCAGGAAAATGAGGCTTCTGGACTCCAAGAACGGCATTCTATCCATTGTACCACCCAATCTTTAAAAGGAATGAGGTCTTTGTGTAGACAACTTTGTACACTCCAGCACCCCAGTTCTTTTATATCACAATTATAGCATTACATCATTGGAGAGTTGGTCACCTCACCCACAGACACACCCCAGCGTCCCAAAGGGTCAGCCTCATCTGGAAGATCTCTAAGAAGATTCCTCCACTGTCTAGGGTACCCACTTCACTTTTCAGATAGCTTTACAACATTTTGTCAACAAAAATGGCTTCTTTAAGACTTAGGCTCATGGTTCCTGGTTCTGCCCAATGGGCTAAAATCAGAGCAAGCCTAATCTCTCCTCAGATGATAATCCTTCCTGTGCTTGAAGGTGGCTATCTTGTCCCCTTCTCCCAAGCCCCTCTCCCACACCCTCTTTTCTCCAAGCTAAACACAACTTATTCCTTCAGTTGACCTTTATATGACATACTAGAACTCTTCATCATCCCAATTACTCTTCTCTGGACAGCCTCCAGCTCATAAATGTCTGTAAACTGTGGTACCCAGAATTGAGCACCATACTGTACCTGGTAGCAGAGCCCTACCTACTCCCTGGAACCTATACTATTTGCAAAGCAAATGGAGTTAAGTGACTTGACCAGGATTACATAGCTAGTACATATCTACTGAGTCATCCAGCTGCCCCTCAAAATCATATTAGTTTTAAAAACTATTTAGGGACATGTTGAATTCCTGAAGTTCCTCAAGGGTAGGTAAAAAAGATAATTTTCAACTATATATCTTACCCAGCAGGCTCTTAGTAAATATTTATTGAGTTGTATTTTGGATGATTATTACTAGGCTTGTAGGGAGAAGGAAAAGCATCTCTTCAGTCATCTTTGGCTGTTTTCTCTCTCTCACCCCCCACTCCAGATCTTGCTGGTGTACCCTTCCCAAATATGTTATATATCTATTACTTCCTTTCTATCCCCATTGCCATGGCCTAGTTTTGGCTCTTGGGACTCCATGTTTAGACTATGATTGTAGCCTCCTGATTGGTCTCTTTGTCTCTCAGCTGCTTTCCTTTCTAATTCACCCTTATCCTGTTTCTATTGCCTTGCTTCTTAAACTCTTCCTTAAATCATTTTTGCCTTCACAAAATCTCAGCCCAAGCTAAATATTACAAATGACCCTTCTTCCATTTCACTGATTTCAATGCAGAACACTTTCACCTTGGAATACCATCTCGCAACCTCCCCATCCTTTCACGGTCCTGACACATTGTAGAGACTACCTGTGAAGTATTTAATCTGAGGTGAAACAACAAGAGCTCAGCATGTGTTCTGGGAGCTGGGAGAAGCTGGAGGGATACCTATACCAGTAAAACTCACTCCCAATCTAAGGCTTTCTGTGGCTTTCTGCTTCTCCACACTTCTGATTCATAAACAAGGTGCTATTTGAAGATCAGCAGGATATGTCCTCTAATCAATAAAGAATGATAGTCACAATGTCAACCATCTGACCCAAGGCATCCCTCCAGCTTCCCAATACCTCCTCCCACTCTTCCAGCACTTGGGACTCTTTGCTGCGACTGTAACCACAATCACCAGGTTAGATCTGCTCTTCCTGGCTCCCCTTATTCTTGCTTCTTCCTTTTTCTTCTTAGTAAAAAGGACTGCTGAAAGGAGTCTGGAGCTTCAGCTCAAAACTGACATTCTCAGTTGATGCTCCTCCCAAATCTAAATACCTAGGCAAGGTTTTCCAGGCCTGTACCACAAGAACCCCCTTGCTTCTCCTGTCTGAATAGGGCCTGAGAACTAGAATATGGTCCCTAGCTCATCTGCCAAGACCCATGACTCTTGTTCTTTAAAAATGTTGTTTTGTAAGTTACAGTATATGAATGTTATGGAATATTATTGTTCTGTAAGAAATGACCAGCAGAATGATTTCAGAAAGGCCTGGAGAGACTTACATGAACTGATGCCAAGTGAAATGAGCAGAACCAGATCATTATACAAAGGCATCAACAAGACTATACAACAATCAATTCTGATGGATGTGGCTCTCTTCAACAATGAGAGGATTCAAACCAGTTCCAATGGTCTTGCGATGAAGAGAGCCATCTACACCTAGAAAGAGGACTGTGGGAGCTGAATGTGGACCACAACATAACATTCTCATTTTTTCTGTTGTTGTTTGCTTGCATTTTGTTTTCTTTCTCAGTTTTTCTTTTCTTTCTTGATCCAATTTTTCTTGTGTAACAAGATAAATTCAATATATGTATACATATTATACAGTTAACATATATTTTAACATATTTGTACATCATAATCAGTTCTCAATGATTTCTTCCCCAACGCCAACCCCACTCCCCATATACCATAGAACCTTTACTTGTACCAAGAACAACTAAGAAAAGGAAATCAATATGTTGACTATGTCTAAAAATGTAACATTCATTCCATATCTATAATGCTACAACTCCTTTTCAACAAATACATATTTGATATTACTTCAAGATGCATTCATTAAAACATGCATTACTATAAGAAGAGCCCCACGAGGGAGATTAAAGAAATCTTTATGCAGTAGGTTGCACTTGATTTAGGTCTTAAAGGAAAGATCGAAACTTGGCAAGTGGAACTACAACTAAAGAAAGCATCATAAGCAATGAATTTGAACAATGGCAAGTCCTTCCTTTTGGCTGGAAAGGAGCAACATGAGGTGAATCTGGAAAGGAAGCATGGAACCAGGTGATGGAATCCAAGTTCGGATGCTAAGATAATGAGCTTAAATTTTATTCAGTCAACAATAGGGAGTTACTGAAGATTTTGAGCAGAGAAGCGAAATGAAGTTCTCCAAAGATTCCTGTCCCTTTGCCCTCCCTCCCTCTCTCTCATTCCTCACCACTTCCAGCTCCAGGCCAGGGCTCTGCCAATGATGGATGGAGTGAAATCTGCATTCCCAAAAGCCTTTCAAAACTGATGGGATACAAATGATTCATTTGTTACAGCTGCTATTCAACCCAGCTGGCCAGCATCCAGAGGCAGCAGGCACGGCTGTCCATATTTCTCCAATGCTCTTTCTGAAGTGTGGGATATGAGACAGTAATTAGATTTAGGGGGAGAAGGTTGTCTGACGTCACCATGGCAATACCAGGAGGGCTCATAAGTCAAATGGTGACAGCCACCAAAGATAAGGGATTCATTCTCAATGTAGAACCCATGGAAAGGAAGAAGAGAAAGAAGAGAAAACTTGAGAGCCCAGTGGACCTAGGCTCAAATAATGATTCTGATACTACTTATATTACCTTGGGCAAGGGACATCATTAATCTGCTATTATTTTTTACAATTGCTATTATTTTAGGTATTATTATTATTTTTACAATTGAGGAAATTGAGATAGCTAGTAGTTAATAGTTAATAGTAGTTAATAAATGCCTGAGGTAATATCTGAACTCAAGTCTTTCTGATTCCAGGTCCAGTTATGGACCTCTCTAACCACTCCACCACCTATGATACCATGTGCTCTGGGCACTACTTCTTCCTATCAAATAGGACACTGATTTCTAGTTTCCTAAATTCTCTATATACCTTAGTCTTGGTCTCTATTAGCTTGGGCTTTATCCAGATTATACAGAAAGGAGACCAATAATAATTGCTTATATTTATGGTACTTTCTGGTTACAAAATGCCTTATACAATAATGTATGGCATTTGTATAGTACTTTACAATTTATAAAGTACTTTAGGCACATTATCTCATTTGATCTCCACAATATCTCCATGAGATAAATATTATAAAGTATTATTATCAACCCCATTTTAAAGAGTGGGAAACTGAACATCACAAAGATTTAAATGATGGCCCCAAATCCCTCCACTTGTCAGCTGGAGCACTGGGGACTGGAATGCAGGCCTCCTGATTCCAAGGCAAGGCTCCTTTCTACTGTGCCAAAAGTCACTCACCTTTATGAAGAGATTTCATAAGTGGATGGAACCCTCTCTCCACAAGAATCTCATGAGGTGGGTAATGAAAATATGATTACTCCCACTTTACATGTGAGCAAACCAAGATACAGGAAGTCTATCAATTTACTTACTATCACATAGTAATTGAAGTAGGATTCGAACCGGGTGGTTTTCTGTCCATCCTTGGACTCCATGCTACTTCTAAAAGTTTCATTTACAGAGAACACAGATAAGATGGCTAGAAGGGAATCCATCGTGGTACCCTTAGGGATATGGAAGTAAAGCAAGTTAAGCTAAGGTCAGCTGACTTAGCAAAAAAGAACACTGAATCAGGACTCAGAAGAGCTGGAAACAAAGCCTGTCTCTATCACTGATTAGCTGGGTGACCTCGAGCAAATTATTTAATCTTAAAATGAGACGATTGAATTGGATGGACTCTAAGATGCTAACACTTTTGACAATCTATATATACAACTGCATATGGACACATTAACTCATTTCAGTTTCCAGGTATTCCCTACTGCTTCACTTCCCCCTGTTTTAGATGAATGAATAGCAGATAATAGGGAGAGTAAAGTTGCTTGCAAGTTGCCCTGAGTATCTGGGTCCCAAGTCTGGCTTGGTTCACACTACAGGGACAGACTATGTGTTCTCGTTGTAGTTTGTTCAAGATGCAAGGGCTACTGATGTCTGTTCAACTACTCTTCATTCCTCCAGAAAGGGAATGGAAAACAAAGGGAACAAGCATTTCTTAAGCCCCTCCTACTCCTACTCAAGGTACCAAGCTAGCTGTTCTTTTTGACTCTCAGAATTAGGAGTGTTTCCCTTTCTGCCTCTGCCCTTTAAAGATGATTTTTTTTTATTTGCAGGACAAGCCTCAAGCTTCTACACAGACAGATAGGGATCCTACTGGGGGAACCTACATCAGGAAATGGATAATGATTCAGCCCAAATTCTTCCTACTGGATACAAAAATTAGATGATGTAAAGGAAAAAGCAGTAGATTGGGAAACAGGACACCAAAGTCAAATCTTGGATAAGTTGCTTCAGCTCTTGCTGTAGAATTATAAGTTGCAGAGAAGTTGAATCTGTCAATAAGTAATGGTGGTATCTCTCAATACTGACTTAGCTGATGTGGCTGGGGCACTGGACTTCAAAATCAAATATCTCCTTCAATACTGAACTAATTTTGTGACCCTTGTCACTCACAGGTCACTTAACTCTCTCTGCCTCAAAGCCAAATGCTGAGGGCCTCTGTTTTCTCATGTGTATAATGTGGATAACAATGGTATGTACCCAACAGTGTTGTTGCAAGGATCAAATAACATATGTAAAGGGTTTTGTAAACTTTAAAGCATTACATAAATGCAAATTAATATCATATACTTTTTTATCCCTGGGGCCTAGACCATAGGACATGTTTATTAAACTGAATTGCCACAATATATGGCTAAACAGTGAGGATGGTTGGAGGCACTTTGAATTGGCCTGTGATGTAGAAGACCTAGATTCTGGTTTAGCTTTAGATTGAGTGATCTTTCACAAGAGAGTAACCTAGGGTTACTTGAACCTATAGAATAAAACACTTGTATCTATAGAATAAAATGCCTGAACCTATAGAATCTTCTATGTTTTACAGGTTCTTATAGGTTCAAGTATTTTAAAAAGAAGAAAACAAAAGAAGAGTTAGACAATGTGCCAGCTTTGCAAATACATATTTTCCACTCTCCCAGAGCTATTGAGAAAGAGAGTAAGAAAAACTCACACCTTTTTAACCTTGGGAAGACTACATCTCTCTCTGAGCCTCTATTTCCCTTCCTGTAAAATGAGAGAGTTGGACTAAATGATCTCTAAGTCCCTTTCTAGTTCCACAATCCTATGATCCCATTACCCTAAATCACCTTCCTTGGGGGAGGGCGAGCCATTCAGCAGTTGGTGTAAGCTAGGAAATCTGAACGATTTATTTGCAAGATTCTTTGCTTTACATTCAGTCTGACTGAAGCCTTACAATCTGCAGGGAAGAAATTAATCCTGGCACACGCTGGCCATAGTTTCCTGAAGAAGATGCCTTTATCCAGGGGCCATCACAGCTGGTCTGGGTGAGGGAGCTGCTAGTAAAACAAGGTGTCCTCTCTATTTTCATGCAAATGTGCCTCCCCAGCCAGTGCCACAGGGGGATGCACATAGTGGGCTGCTGCCGCTACTGAGCTGAGAGAGGCCATGGCTGCTGGGCTGTGTGTCTCTGGAAAAGCTTTGAATACACAGACAAGGCAAAAGGATCATCAGGGGACTTCCAGCACTTGAATGGAAAGAAAATATCGAGCAACAGAGGGAAGGGATTTCAGGGGTAGGGATAGGGACAGAGTGTTCAGAACAGAGACATTCCCCTCTCCTCCCTCCCTGTTGACCCTCATTCTCCCTTTGCTAGATGAAGAAAAGCCTGTGCTGATTTGTTAGGAATACACCGAGTCTGAGGAAGCTCCACTGGGGTCGGGTATTAGAGGGGAAATTGGTCTAAATGTCCCTGGCAAAAGCAGCTCCCTTCCCCCCCCCAGTTTCCTCTCTCTCTACCCACTCCCTCCCACCCCCAGAGTCAATCACATGTAAAGCTGAGCCCATGGGCAGAGCACCCCTCATGCCACCTGGAGAGAGAGAGGGAAGGGGAAATAAGCCCCCAGGATGGCTGCTTTCAAGAGCATCTGTTCTCCTACAATGCTGCTGTTGTCACCAGACAAGGTGGGCTGGGGAAAGGGGCCATGACAGGGGAACAGCAGCCCACCCCCATGCTGGCTATCTAATGCCAAGCATCAGACAGAGCTGGGGAAGGCAGGAGTGGCATTTTGTCACCCGCAATCAAGCATATGCCTTAAAGGGAATCTGTATATAGAGAAAAGCAGATGACAGACATCTCTGCATATTAAACTGTAGCCGACTAGAGCATACCTCGCCTCCTGCAGCCTTTGCAATCTGCCTTGGAGACAACTGCTAGACCGGGCTGTGTTAAGTGGAATGGGATGCTCTTCTTTCCACCATTCATTTATTTGTTTGTTGATTTGTTTTATTTATTTTAAAGATCCTTTTTAAAATTCTAGGTGGATAAAGCAAACATACTACCCAGGTTCCCCCTCCTTTCTCTCCACTCAATGTGTTTTCATTAATATAAACTGTTTGCAGTGGGCAAATTAATTCTGGAAACGGTCTTCATACATGACCGATCATTCTCCTGGTGGAGAGAATGTATGGTGGGCAGAAGCCCTTCCCAAAGGGGCAGGCACCAGGGATCTTAGGTAAACAGAATGATAATGACAACAATAATGGTCCGAGGTTTTAATAATGGCCAGGCTTCAAAAGCATCCTGTTTCATTCTCCACATTTTTATAATTCTGCTGTGTCTGAAGTCGTTCAGGCTGTAACACTGGCTCCAGGGCATACAGAACTTCTTTCTGTATTGCTGATAATGGGCAAACAGAAAAACATCTGTAAGAAGCAACATAGTGGAGTGGGAGGGAATGCTGCTTTTAGAGCTAGATGACCTGTCTGAATATATGCTCGCCCCCACCTTTATGATCATGGCAAGATACTTTACTTCTCTAAGACTCAGTTTCCTCACCTGTAAAAATAAAGGGGTTGGATGAGGTAACTTGTAAGGAAATGATCCTATGATTCAGGGCCCAGCAACCTGGGCTCAAATAATACTTTAATGCCTGGACAAGCCCATGAACTCACTAATCAAGTGGGCAGGTCATTCTATCATGCAGACCACAAACTATTCACACCTTGTCTTATATCATCAGATTAAACCCTCCCTAGAGGAAGCTATCCAGTACCCTCAAGGCTTTCCTCTAAAAAATATCTTTTGGGAAACAACTATAGTACAGTAAAGCAAAATGGTACTAAAAAAAAAAAAACAAAAAGAACTGGATCAATTCACATGCTAAACAGATATGCAAGCATATTATACTTTGGAAATTAATCCAATGTTGCAGCTTTTTCTTCCCATTCCTTTTTTTTTAATTACATCTTTTTTCTCATTTTGCCCAATTTGTGAAAAGTGTATTTAAAGATCAGAAATTTAAAAACAACCAATTGACAATTCATTGACCTAAAATGTGTATGTGTATATATATATCTTTTGGGGAATCTTTCTTAGTGGGGATGAGACAGAGAGATGGGAAGGGAAGGAGAAAAATGTGGACCTGAAAATAAAATAAAAAATGTTTCAGGGATTTCAGGGCTATACTCTGGTAATATGTCTGTCACCCATCTTTCTTATCAGGAAGATTGATCTTCCCCCCATTCTGGTTGTACCTGTCCTTGGTAATGCCTTTGGTATTAATTCTTGCATATGAGTTATCACTGGTTATATGCTACAGTCTGCTAATACCCACCACTGGGTTGTTGGGTCACTTACACTCACAATGTTTTAGAAATCATGACATTTCATAAGGAGCAGCCAGCAGCATCATTTGGAGAGTGCTTCAGTACTCCTGGCATCTATAATTTCATTAGTGTATGTGAACTAGAGCACAGCCTCTTTATGATTTGATTAGTGGCCTTCAAGAATTGCTATGGCCTACAAATTCTTCATCCTATGGCCAACTATGGAGATGAATCTTTTGGAAGCTGGTCCCGGTATACTCAAGCCATCGCTAAGCAAATCCTTAAAACCTTTAAGAACCATGACACAGCAAAGTATTAGAGTTAGGCATTCCCTAGGATCATATTGGTCTTAAAAAGATGGATTTTTAGCCAAATTAATCAAGAAAAATTTTAAAAATTTATGGAAACTAGTATGGCAGAAACTAGGCATCTACCCATACTTAACACAGTACATCAAGATAAGGTCAAAATGGGTTCATGACCTAAACATAAAGAATGAGATTATAAATAAATTAGAGGAACACAGGATAGTTTACCTCTCAGACTTGTGGAAGAGGAAGGAATTTATGACCAAAGAAGAACTAGAGATCATTACTGATCACAAAATAGAAAATTTTGATTATATCAAACTGAAAAGTTTTTGTACAAACAAAACTAATGCAGACAAGATTAGAAGGGAAGCAATAAATTGGGAAAACATTTTTACAGTCAAAGGTTCTGACAAAGGTCTCATTTCCAAAATATAATAGAGAATTGACTCTAATTTAAAAGAAATCAAGCCATTCTCCAATTGATAAATGGTCTAAGGATATGAACAGACAATTCTCAGACAAAGAAATTGAAACTGTTTCTAGTCATATGAAAAGATGCTCCAAGTCATTATTAATCAGAGAAATGCAAATTAAGACAACTCTGAGATACCACGACACACCTGAACGACTAGCTGGAATGACAGGGAAAGATAATGTGGAATGTTGGAGGGGATGTGGGAAAACAGGGACAGTAATACATTGTTGGTGGAGTTGTGAATACATCCAGCCATTCTGGAGAGTAATTTGGAACTATGCTCAAAAAGTTATCAAACTGTGCATACCCTTTGATCCAGCAGTGTTACTACTGAGCTTATATTCCAAAGAGATTTTAAAGAAGGGAAAGGGACCTGTATGTGCAAGAATGTTTGTGGCAGCCCTTTTTGTAGTGGCTAGAAACTGGAAACTGAGTGGATGCCCATCAATTGGAGAATGGCTGAATAAATTGTGGTGTATGAATATTATGGAATATTATTGTTCGGTAAGAAATGACCAGCAGGATGATTTCAGAAAGGCCTGGAGAGACTTATATGAACTGATGCTGAGTGAAACGAGCAGGGCCAGGAGATCATTATATACTTCAACAACAATACTATATGATGATCAATTTTGATGGACGTGGCCCTCTTCAGCAATGAGATGAACCAAATCAGTTCCAATGGAGCAGTAATGAACTGAACCAGCTACACCCAGAGAAAGAACTCTGGGAGATAACTGAGAACCATTACATTGAATTCCCAATTCCTATATGTTTGCCTGCCTGCATGTTGGATTTCCTTCACAGGCTAATAGTACAATATTTCAGAGTCTGATTCTTTTTGTACAGCAAAATAATGGTTTGGTCATGTATACTTATTGTGTATCTAATTTATACTTTAATATATTTAATATATACTGGTCATCCTGCCATCTGGGGAGGGGATGGGGGGAAGGAGAGGAAAAATAGGAACAAAAGGTTTGGCAATTGTGAATGCTGTAAAATTACCCATACATAAAAAAATTTAAAGTCAAAAAATAAAATAAAATAAAATGATATCAAAAAAGGTGGATTTTTACAACTTCAGTAAGCTTAAGATCATTGAAAGTATGATTAGCTTTCCCAAGTATCACCCTGCCTGATCTGGTCTATCTTGAGTATAATTCAGGAATCTGCAAACTGTTACGACTCATAGGCCAAATCTGGCCTCTCAATTTTTGTACAGCCCAGGGGCTGAGAATAGTTTTTATAATTTTAAATATAATAAAGCTTTACTTAAAAATGTAAAAAACAATTCTTTGCTCCTGGGATTACAAAATAAGAAGCAGGTCAGATTTGGCTAGTCAGCCATAGTCTTGCTCTAGTTGATTACCCATTTGTAGCACTTGTCCTAGATATATGTACTGCAAACTAAATTCATGGGTTGCCAGTTCATCTGCATGTCATAAACTGTGAAACAGGCAGCCTTTAACTGCTCTCCCACCTGATAATAATTCACATTTTTCTATTGTAATTGATTAACAAATCACCTTCCCCATAATCTCATGTGGTACGTAGTACAAGTATCATGACTCCTGTTTGATGAGGTAACAAACCCAGAGCTGGGTTTGGGGACATGTAGCTAGTGTTTGTCAAAGCCAAGATTCGAAATTAATTAACTCCAAAGAAGCAAAGGAAGCAGGTGGAAAGCCACTAGCAGGGTATAGAGTGAGTCCTCAGTTTCTTGGTCTGTGTCCTAAAGCACAGCGAATGGAGACAGGGAATAGAATGCTTTCTGAATTACAGCAGAAACCATAAAAATCTGGAAATTAGGAAAGACTTGTGGCCTCCACAATTTAAGGTTTGCACCTATGCGTGCACCTAAGGTTTGAATTCGGTAGAGTGTTCATTGGCCAGCAAATAGTGAAAATGGCTAAGTGACTAATTGGCTATGACAGTCAATTTCCCCTCTCTAAGCCATGGTTTCCTCATCTCTAAAACAAGCAAATTAGACAAGATGCAGGAATTCTCAAACTTTGTGTGTTGTAGACTCTTGGCAGTCTGAAGAATCCTATTGATCCATTTTCAGAATAATATATTTAAACATACAAAATAAGATGCAGAGGATTACAAGTGAAGACACTTATATTGGAATATAACATCTTTTTTCTTTTTTTAAAGGAAAAAAAAACTAACCACAGATGAAGAAAACCTGGACTAGAGGATCTCTAAGGTCCCATCCAAGCTCTGACATTTTCTGAATCTATAGGTCCTTAATGAAAAGTGACCCCAGGGTCTCTTAGCTGTTAGAGAACAGGAAGACATTAAAAACCTAGAGGGAAACACTGTCAAAGTTGAAGGTGGTGTGTGTGTGTGTGTGTGTGTGTGTGTGTGTGTGTGTTGGGGGCAGATAGAAGGGACCCAGGAGGAGATTTTGGTTGGGGAAAGGGGATGTAAGCTCTCCAGAAATGCAATGTAGACTTCTGGCATCTCCCAAATTTGGCTTCTCCTTCTTAATGTGGCCATGCTTCTCTGCTAGCCGCCACATCCAGTCATGAGCTCCTGCCTCTGTAATGAGGAGTGATGTATAATTGATGAAAGCACAATGTGATACAGTCACAGAAACCTCGTCTGCTAGAAGACATCTGTTCAGCACACAGAATTCACTCAGCCACTGTCACAATGCATTTACTGTACTGGATGGGAGGCTCCCAGAACGTACGCAGGCCATGCAAGCTGAGATCTCTGTAATATTATATATCTTTGGATGGAGAGAGGCAAAAATCCATGCATTTCTTTGAGGTATTTATGTGTCGAGGGCCATGTTCCTTTCGCTTTTGCCTTTGAGCATGCATTCCTTTAGAACTCTTTCCATAAATTTCCTGGGTTCTCTGATGGGCTTTTAATAGGACTCCACAGCTGCTGACTTCCCCTCTACCTCCATCCCAAATCTTCCATCAGGAAAAAGAAGCTTTTGGGGAGTGAGTGGGAATGACACACATATACAGCACAAGCCAATGGCTATTGTTGACTTTGCCTTCTGAAACCAGCATCTTCCTGCTGTACATCCCCAGTAATGGAAGTAGCTGCATGGCCAAAAAAGACTACTGGGCTAGGAATCAGGAGGTCCTAGTCTCATCTGCAGAGTGGGAGATACTTTAATGCACTATATAAACAGGAGTTAATGCTCCTCAGGGATCCTCCAACGGGGTCTGCGGAGATTGTTGGTGAACAGAGAAGCGGGCTCTAGGGAGATTAGGGACAGGATCTGGTCTGTGAGTGTGCTGGTGCTGTCAGGGAAAGGTCATGAGTGGTAATTCTGGCAAAACGACCAAGTAGATCAACAGATCATCTGTTCTCTTGTTAATGTTGACTGGGAATAATCAAGGGAGGGAAAGGGGCAGTAGGAAGGAAGTTTGAGGTCAGCCTCACAGTGAAGCTTTGGAACCTTCCCTACTCTTTTTTTGCCAAGTCATTTTCCTCTGTCTTCAAATCATTCAAAACACTCCTAGGGGAACCTTCACTGTATAACATTCTCCTAGTTCTAATTACTCAGTATCCCTTCCCTATTTTCACTCAGGTCAGATTCTATCAATTTGTCTTTGTTTCTGTGGACTATATCAACAAAATCAGGAATCAACCCAGGCCTTTTCCAAAAACGTGAAGTGACTTGCTCCAAAATGATGGGAGTGGACTGGATGATCTTCAAGCTCTCCAAGGTTCAGATAATTTATGATTCTTTAGAGAGTTATCTGTGTTCTATAGAACAAGAGAAAATGCCTCTTCCAAGGGCACTGTTAGAGCCACGAGTTCTCATATTTTCAAGTTCAATTCAATAAAACTTTAGAAAGAATGGATGGGGAAGTGAAAAGGATAATGGATTTGGAGTCAAAGCATTTGCCTTGGAGAGCCATACATGCCATTTAAAATGTAAGTGACTTTGACCCAATCATTTATCTTTTCTAGTTGCATAGTTGTTTTTCAGTTCGGTGTCTAACTCTCCATGACCCCATTTGGGATGTTCTTGGCAAAGATACTGGAATACTTTGCAATTTCCTTCTCCAGCTCATTTTACAGATTAAAAAATTAAGGCAAACAGTGTTAAATTACTTGTCCAGCTAGTAAGTATCTGAGGCTAGATTTGAACTCTTTCTGACTTTAAATCTAATACTCCCTTTGTTAAGTCACTCTCTGTAGATCTCCAATGACAGGAAGCTCATTATATCCTAAAAAAAGATCCATTATACTCTTGGACAACTTAAATTAGTAGGGAGTCTTCATATCAGACAAAGCTGTCTGCCAGATCTAGTCATTGTTTGTAGCTCTGCCCTTTATTCAGGAAGAAGAATTTTGACCAGCTTTCCATATAAGGACCCTTCAGATACTAGGAGCCAGCCATCATATCATTTCCTTCCCATGTCTTCAATCTAAGATACTCACTTCCTTTTATAGATACTTATAATAATCTCTCAGACACCTCCCATTTTCTTCACTCAAATAGCCATCACATATCATCTCATATGAACTATTTCCAAATCTTTCAAAATGTTTTCTTTGCCTCAAATCTCTCCCCACTCTGATCCATCCTTCATTCAGCTCCTAAAGTGATATTTCTAAAGCATGGGTCTGACCATAGCAATCCTTCCCCCTACTCACTAAACTCCAGTTGATCTTCGTTATCTCCAGGAGCAAAAATAAAATCCTTTGCCATTTAAAGCTCCTTACAGCCTGGCCTTTTCTCACTTTTCCTGCCTTTTGACACTTTCCCCCGTCCATACACTCTATATTTTAGCCATATTTGCCTAATTACTGTTACTTAATCATGATACTGATGTCATGACTTTAAGACTTTGCTCTGGCCATCTCAGATACCTGTAATCAGGTATCTCCTTCCATCCCTTCTTCTCTCCATCTAATTCTTAGAATCCTTGAGTTTCTTCAAGATCCACCTTTAATATTATCTTCTCAGACCCAAACCAAAAATCATATATATCCCTAGATCATCGAGCCAGCCAATAATATTTTCTTTAGGAGATTATTGCCCCAGTCTTTCCAGAGGCTAAAGTTTTACCCTATAAGGTTAAAAACCCATCTGTTCTGGATAGGTATAATATGTGCATGATTATTTACATGATGTCTCTTCCATTAGAATGTGAACTCCTTGAGAATAGGAGCTATTTTTATATTTCTTTGTATTCTCAGCATTCAGTATATATTGTGGCACACAGTAAACACATAAATGTTTATTGACTGATGAACTAGCTGACAAGTCCTATTTCCAGTCCCATTAAGATTCTAGTCAATCCTTTCTAGATATAGTTCAGCTTTTCAATGTCTATCCCAAAATGTGGCACTTAGAACTGAATATAACACTTCAGATGTGGGCTGAACATAAGATTTTCCTTTCTCATTCTGGAAACTGTGTCTGTGACTTCATGCTGTAGCATGAAGGATATGGGTTGGTTAAAAAGGGTCCTTTTTCTATTTCAGAGAAACACAACAAATGAGAAACTCCAGCTCTTACAAGAGCCAGGACATCCACCTGGGATTCCAGAGTTTGTTAAACAATTCTAGAACAGGGTATCTAGGAAACTCATATTTATCTAGCTGTATTCCCTCTTTCTTTTCTACCTTGCTAGCTTTCCTAGGTCTCTGGCTTGCAATCTTCTTGGGGAAGGTCTCACTCACTCACAAGTTTTGTGATGTCTGCACCTATGGACAGATTGGGGGAGTAGAGGAGGGGAGTGTCTCCCACCCTTTTTCACTCAAAGATGGGACTCTCCTATTATTTAGCTTCTCTGACTGCTTCTGCCTTTTGACAGTTTTGATGATGGGATTCTAGTAATTCATTGTTACCTTTGTCAAGGTGGCACTCCTCTGCTGCTCAGCTGTGTCTTTCTTTTGAACCATCCTGCTTTGCATTTCTATGATGGGCTTCCTCTTGCCTAATATAATTATTACTGTCTGTTTCCATCTCTTCCTCTACTTTGTCTCTTGATGTAGTCCCACGACAGAATTGAAGGGTGTGGGAGTAATATGTTAGGGCTATAATAAGGAAGAGTTTCCTCATCTTGGGGGCAAACACAAGATTAGGTGACCTAGGAAAGAATTGGGTCCTTTTTCTCTGAAAGGAATAAAAACCAGTTCAAAACCTCATTTGGGAAAAAACGTAGGAGATTACCTTATTCAACTCTGTCACTGAACAGAAAAATTGAGGTCCAGACATAGGAAGTGCCTTGTCCAGAGTCACCTAGTCAGCAGCCAAGATTATATTTAGATTTTCTGATTTGAAAACCAGTGCTTTTTACACTATGCTATATATCTTAGTATCTCTTGTAGCACTAAGCTTCCATGGTTTCTCCTGCTTAGTATCTTTTGTAAAAGCTCAATGGAGGAGGAGAAACACAACTTCCTTTTTTTATTAGTGCATTTCACTTTCTCACAATCTTTAATGCCAGGAAGAGCTTTTTAATTTATATTAGTACTTTGTACCTACTCCACTCATCTGGTGGATCAAAAACAGCCTTCATACTTAAAATTTAATACAGCAATTACTTTTCTTCTGTACAATGTCCAAGCATCTAGTCTCCTTGGATGGAGGAAAAGAAGAAGCATGGAATGGAAAAGTGATGTTGGGAGCAAAGGGAAGCATAAAAAAGATATAAATGGATAAAAAACAAAATGTCATGTTTCAGGCTACAAAAGAGATCATGTGGTAGCAAGAGACTTATTAATAAATTCTTTTTTGTTCCCTATTGTCTATGATAAATGATCACACTCAGCATCAATAACTGCAAACATCCCAAGGAAAGAGATACACACATAAGCCCATCGCTCCTGCAGAAAGCAGCGAATTGAATTCAATTTTAGTTTTGAAGGCAAATTTCACAGCTCTAAACAAAATTATCTTAGAGAACTGCCATCACCACATGTGTAATAAATGTAAGAAGATTGTAGCTAAAGTAGGGGAATGTTTCCCTTGAGTTGTAAAAGAACTCAAGCCACTGCTTGGTGAAGAATTACTATGCTTAAGTCCAGGTCTTTAGAAACTACAAGGTTCTTTTTAAAACAGAATTCTTACTAGGAAGCACTACCTTACCAGAACTTCAGATTATTACCAGATCACTCAGAACTTGCTGTTACTCTCCAACAAATCCCAGCAGGGTTCCACAAAAACTCAGAGAAGTCAGTAACAGGTGGGAGAAGAGAGATAGGGTTGGAAGCCACATTTCTAATTGCAACTACATATTTCTCTTCCTGGGTGTGATTCCAAGAGAGTCAGGTTTTAGAAACAGAATGTAAGATGAATAACCAGCCCATCTTTCAATCATTGCTGAAGGAGTCTGCATTTTGCTCTGCTCTTGGGAACTGCTGAAGGCAGTATAGTCTGGGGGAAAATGGGAGATGGGGAAGAAGTGGTGATGGGAGATTACTAGGGCTTTATGTTCAAAGAACCTCATCCCCTGAGTACTCATCATGACAGGGAAGGGTAATGCATGTGTATTTAACACTTGGGAAGAAGTTACTTGGCTTAGAATATATAAGCAAAGTAGAATGCTAACTGATGATTACTCTAAAAAGTTGTACGGTAAAAAAAGAGAGAAACCTGAAGCCAGCTTTGGGATCAACTAGTTTGGCATTTACAAGGTTTCTGTGTTAGTGGATTTGTCACTGCTGTGGGTTTTTTTTTCCCTTGGCAAAGAACAGTTACTGTGATGAGCAGTCGTATAAAGCACAATATAAATTTTTATTATTATTGGACTGGTGCTGCTGCTGGAACTGCACCGTTCTGCATGGAGGTTTTCAGATGTATTATAATTACATTCGGTAGGTTTGCAAATAATGACATAACCCAGTCACCTTACTGTGAGTATGATTTATTGCAAATAACAAAATGTTATTATATGGAAATTAGTCTCCACACAACAGCAGACCGGAGGGGAGAATGCCCAGAGCCACTTTAATCACCAAGATAGTAAGCAGGAGCATTTCAGTACCTTGGACAGCACCGAGCCTGTATCTCGACCCCCTTGGCCCTTAGGGCTCTTCAAGAAAGTGGAATAAGTAAGGAAAGTATGTAAGGGAGGTGCAGTATGTTTAAAACTTGCTTTTCAAAGATAAGAAACCTTTTCTGATACTGGGAGAATGAACTGCTGTTGATATCAGGGCCCTACTCCTGCTTTTATTTGGATACTGTTTTCACAATCCCCTTTCTTTTATTTCTGCTTTGTCAGTGTTGCTTCTCTGACAGCTAGCACTCAGGAAACAATGTGAGCTGTAGTCCTGCTTCTGCCACTAAATTTCTGCATCATCTTGGTCATACCGCTTCTCTGGGCCCTTGATTTGGGTCTTCTCATTGATGGATTAGATGGTCTCTAAGTTTTCTTCCAGATCTAGCGGCTAACCTTGAAAATATTCCCTCAGTCCACTCCCCTCTCTTAATATCCAATCCATTACCTTGGCCCATCTATTTTACCTTTGTAGTGTCACTCAGGTTAATCTTTTTCTCTTCCCTGACATCATCACCATCATGGTTCAGATTCTCCTCCCCTGGACTATCAAGGTATCTTGCTGGCTGTTCTGTCTGCCACAAGTTTCTCTCTCTCCCCACATCAGTTCATTCTGCGTTCATTTGACAAAATGATCTTCCTACAATACAGGTCTGTTCATATCATCTTCTTTCTCAAATAAACTTCCAATCACCTCCAGGATCAAATATAAAATCCTGTGTTAGGTATTTAAAGTTCTTCATAAATTTTCCCCCCCCCTTCCCTTGCAAATTTTTCTAATAATCTTATACTTATATCCCCCCCCCCCCCCATATTCTTTAATCTAGTGATGCTGGTCTCCTTTTTGTTTTTGTTTTTTTAACAAGACAATCCATCTCCCACCTTTGAGCATTTTCACTAGCTATTCTCCAAGCTGTACTTCCTCATCTCCACTTCTGGCTTCTGTGAAGACCCTGCTAAAATTACATTTTCCACAGGAAATCATTTCTGACCCTATCTTAATTCTCGTGCCTTCACTTTGTTGATTATTGTATCTTGCATATATTTTGTATATACATGGATATTTGTATGTGGTCTCCTTCATTACAATATATGCTCCTTCAGAGCAGGAACTATGTTTTGCCTGTATTTTTTGTATTTTGTACAAATTTTGTATTTGTATTTTTGTATTGAGTCTCCTTAACAGATGTCTATTGACTATTGCCTGACTGATTCAATCGTAATCTTGGAGAGATTATCAATTAGTCAGTCAATCATTCCAATATTAAGTATGCATTAAGCATCTAATATGTATCTGGTTTTCTGCTGTGTGCTATGGAAAAGATAAGGAGTTTGATGATTTTCCAACCAAGTTGTGAGACAAGATGTACATATGGGAGAATATAATTAACAATAAGAGGCAGTGTATTAGGTAGAGTGAAGTTCTGGGTCATTAAGCACAAATTAATTTCATCAAAACCAAAGGAACATGGAATCTGCTAAGAGTGATGGTAGATTGTTATTATTTAAGTTGTATTTGATTCTCTGTGACCCCATTTGAGGTTTACTTGGCAAAGATACTAGAGTGGTTTGCCATTTCTTTTTCCAGTTCATTTTACAGATGAGGAAATAGAGGCAAGCAGGTTGTGACTTGCCCAGGGTCCCACAGCTACTAAGTGTCAGAGGCTGGAATTGAACTTAGGAAAATGAGTCTTTCTGGATCCAAGGCCAGCAGCCTCTCCATTGAGTCACCCAGCTGTCTCATGAAGGTGGGAAAGTTCAATTATGTGAATTACATGAGTAACTTCCTCATCCATTCTGGTCAAAGCAATACATTTTTTTCCCAAAAGATCAGTTTTCATGATGAGGAAATTAGAGTAGAATCTGGCAATTCCAAATTGTTCAGTTGACAATATAAAAGAGTCTTTACCCTAGGTTTTACTTGAGCTTTCCTACATAGGATCTCTTTGTGGTAGGGTATTTAAAGGAAGGTTGATGTAGGAGGTGAACACTCCCTAAGCCATGTCATTTGTAAGCTGAGCCACATTTAATGTAACACAATATAATATTTATGAGATACCCACTATGTGTGACTCCTGTCCCCACACCTATCACTTCTACATGTAGCTTTTGATACAAAGAATGGACTATAACGCTAAGGTAGGCAAGAGGTTTTCACTAACAACTTTTCTTTTCTGAATTAAACCCAGCAGCCTCATGTAGAAGTGCATTCACAGCCTCCCCCAGCTCATTTCATATCCTAAAACACGAAACATAACACAGTGTAAAGAGAATCTTGTACACAGAGTTGGGAGGGCTCAGTTTAAATCTTGTCCCTGAATCTAGCTAGAAATGTGACTCTAGGCAGAACTTCTTACTTTTCTGAAGAGTTCCCTGCTTCCATCCCCTATCTAAAATGGGTACATTGATTCTTATTGTGACTCTAGGCAGAACTTCCACAAAGCACCATATAAATAGAGTTTGTTCAATTCTGAAGCGCTGCATATAGTACATCACAGTTGTTGTTATGCTTCTTATTTATGCATTTAAAGGAGGAATAAGGGAAAGGATAGGGAGATATTGTGCATTTGGAGAAGAGAATCAAAGTCAGCATTCATTTTTTTTGCATGGAGTGAACTCAGTTCAGCAGAACCAAAGTGAATTAAGCCTTTAGCTCAAAATCTGGATTGTACAGTGTGGGTTTAAACTGATTAAAAGGCTCTGAGAGTACAGAGAAAGCTAGGTGAACATTAGCTTTGTGGCAGACACAGGGTTTTTTTCTCTTTCTTGTTCACTGTTAATTCTCTAACCACGTTTCTCTAGGCCTTAACTTGGAGCACCATAAGTTTTTAAAGGATAAAGTGTATTAAGAGTTTAAATGCTTGGAAAGCTATCACTCTGTGACATTTTAATAACACTAATGCGGTTGAATTTACAGAATTATCACAGTAATACGGATCTCAACACCAGTTTCCTTTTGGTGATTAGACAGGATTCCCAAGCCTGGTAACATGGGAACCTCTGCCATTGCTGAGGTTCAATGGATCATAATGTGCTCTCCAGCAAATCTAAATCCTCACTCCTCCTTCTAAGATTTCTTCTCTCCTCAATGAGGCTCTGGGAATTGGTGATATTAATGCCAATCTTATATTTTATGACCACAGGCAAGCACAATCTATTTAATAAGAATTACAAAATATTGGAACCTGTGAATCTTGCCTTAGAGAAGGAAGGGATCTTAAAGAGAGTATCTAGGCCAGTGGTTCTCAACCTTTGGGCTGTTGTTTAGTTACTACACACTGAGAATTTATCTGTGCATTAAGTAGTATGTTTCCATTTTATTTAGCTCCAACAAAAGATGCAGCTACTATCTTATGGAGTTCATGATATTTTTAATGTTAAAAATGGGCCCTTACACTAAAAAAGGTGGGAATCACTAATATCATCTAGAATCTTCCTTTTAAAAAGGAAAACTGAAGCCCAGTGAGAGGAAATTAATTGCTTAAGGTTACACAACTGGTCAGTGACAGAGTCATGGTTAGAACTCAAATTTCTATATCCTTAGCTAGACCGTGGTTTTCCATGATTAGGGTTGGTCTGGACCTTTTTCAGGAACATAAAACCATTATATTTAAGGTTTATGTTACATATGTATTATATTAATAGTTATATATATAAAATCACAAAACCTACAAGCAATAGAAAATTTAAAAGAATAAAAAGAAGATGAAATAATATTTAATCACAGAGTCAATAGATAGCAAATGAATTTAATTGAGTAGAGAGACATGATCAGGTCTGTACTTTGGAAAAATTACTTTGTCAGCTGAGATGCATTGGAATAGGGACACACTTGAGGTGGGGGGAGGCAATAATGACGTTATATAATGATCTAGGTGAGAGGGGCCAGGGCTCTGCACATAAAGAAAAGGGAACAATGGGAAAGACACTGGGTATGTGAGGTGAGGAAGAACAAGTGGACTGTGAACCACTGAAACTGTGGACCAGGGTGACAACATTGATTAGATGGGGTTCTGGGGATTATATAATGTAATGAATTCTGTGATGAACATTACAATCCAATCCATATCTATAGCTTGCACCCTCAGTAGCCTACTGAAGAAAGGAAGGGAGGATTTATTAAGTACCTATTCTGTCCTAGGCAAGGTCTAAACACTTTACAGCGGATCTTTACAACAACCCTGGAAGGTAAGTACTATTATTATCTCTCCTTTATCAGTGAAGAAACCAAGGCAGACACAAGTTAAGTGAATTGCTTAGGGTCTATTCCATGCCTGAGGCTGGATTTGAACTCCAGACTAGATGCCATATAGCCACTTAAAATGAAATGGGGGGAGGTAGGAGTCTTCCCCACTAGCCATTTCCTGAGGGACAGCTGTCGTAGGGGCAAGGAGTGGATATTATGGAGATCTGGGGAAATTTTCCCAACGTCACCTGCACAGGTCCTGCTTTTCATCTCAAGGTATCAGATAAACTATGATTATCCGGAGAAATCAATGACTGATTCATGGTAGAAGTTGGCAGCCTGTACAGAGGAGGCATGGGAACAGAGAGGAGTTTAATGTTGGGGACAAATCTTCTTAGCCTTTGATTCAACGATCATGTTAGGCCTGAAATTAGGTCATTTGAAGTCAGGCTATGCTTACCTCAAGGGGGCCATACCCCATCCCACCCTTTGGAGCTCCTGATCTACAGGACAAAGTCCAAATTAATATTTCTAGAATTTAGGGTCTTCCATCATATTGAGCCCAATCTTGTCTTTCATTTCCACCATGTGAACAATCCTTTTTAGACAGTCTAGCCTGATAGCTGTAGCCTGAGAATACCTACCACATACACACCTACCCCCACGTTTTGCATATTATTCCCTTAATATTCATATTATTTCCTTTTCTCTAATTATATACACCTATTATATCTTTCATGATATCTTCTAGCTCATGATTCCAAAATATTTTTGTACTACTCATTAGCTGCTATTTGCTATTTGAATTCTGACTCATACAAATTTTGTCCCTCCAATGAGATTATAAACTTCCTGAAAGCAGAGGACATGCCCTATATTTATTCTGAATTCCCCATATCACCACCATGAGCCTGGGCCTCCTGTAGGAACTTAACAATCTTTCTGAATGAATAAGTGAATGAATGAAGTGAATAAAATGATTAAACAAGGAGAGTGAGTAGATGAACAGAGCCACCAGATTCTGGCCAATGTTTTTTATCATCTTCACTGTATGTGTCTGGGTCCCTGCTACTCTAGGGGAAGGTCTTTTAGGATGATTCCTTCAACCACCACAGCAACTGGCAGATGCCCCAAGGTAGAACTGTCTGTCCAGGAATTCAGAGTGCATTTTTTCATTGTTAACATTCATAATGATCCCAAAGGTGAGTTTCCTGAGGAGGGTGAATATTTGCAGGGGATTTTCCCTAAGCTCTTTTCATCTCTTCCCTAGATACTATGATAATAAATTATAGAAATTTGGCTCAGAAATTAAGACCAATTTCTTTAGTCTGTCATTTAGATCCTTGACAATCTAATAATGCCCTTTCTTCCCAGGTTTATTCCATTCTAATCCTTAACAGGAAGCTAGGTGGTACAGTGGATAGAGCCCTGGGTGTTTACAAGTTCAAATCTATGTTCAGGCACTTACTAGCTATGGGATCCTGTGTATCATAATTTCTTCAACTGTAAAATGAAATCACAGCAGCATTTACCTCGAAGGATCAAGTGAGATAATATTTATAAAAGCACTTAGCAAACCTAGTAGATCCTGTAGAAATACTTATTCCCCTTTTCCCTTTCCTTATCATGTGCTCTTTATTTCAGCCAGTTGGGATGACAATGCAGAAATTGTATATACCCTCACCTCTGAACCTTTCCTCCCATTTTTGCTTGGAACACTTTTCCTTTTCTATTATCATTTCTATCTCTTCCCATTGAAATCCTGTTGACTGTTTACTTTTAAAACTTAATTCAGATGTCGTCCTCCGTGAATCTTTTTCTGATTCTTTTTCTTCTTTGTTTTTTGCAGTCAAGCTTTGTCTCTCTGTCCTTACTTTCTGAGAGGTATCTTAGTAAGTATGGATAGAGAACTGCTCTAAAAGTCAGAAAAATGTGTGTTCAAGTCTTCCCTGTGACACATACTTGCATTGTGATTGTATCTTTAAGGATACTAAGCAACTCTATGGAATTATAAATTGTCAGCCTGCATTGATGGAATAAATCTCTTCATCTGGGAGCCATCTATAACAATGAAATTGCAGATTTAATCCTATGCTTAATGGTTTTCATTTTCAGTTTTTGCCTGGTATTGATGACATAGTATTATAGATTTGGAGCCATCATGGACTATAGAGACAATCTAGGAAATGCTCTCATTTTACAGATGAAAAATGGAGGCCCACAGAGGTTAAATATTTTTGCCCAAGGCCCCACAGGCAGCAAGTAGTTCCTGTGTTTTTCTCTATATAATGGTCATTAGTGTATGGGTTTTCTCACTCTTATTAGACTGAGCTCTCTAAGGACCATAGGCAATTCTGGAAAGAAAGCCAGACCATGAGTCAGAAGACCTGAACATGAGTCCTAGCTGTATAACTGTGTAACTCACTTAATTTCTGAGGGTTAGCTGCCTCATTTGCAACACTGAGGTCATAATATTTCCATTTCCTTATTACATGGGACTATTGGAAATAAAATTCTTTGTAAAGCACCATGTAAATGGGAGCATTTTAAACACTAATTCATTAAAACACACATGCACATATACACTTAATAAGTACCTATTGTGTGCATACAATGATTTTTAAGATAGCAGAAATAAAAGTTTTAAAACCCATAATTCTTGATCTCAAGGTGTTTACTTGTCTACTATCCTGGGATTTTTTCAGTGCTTAGCCTCTTACTTGATTTCTTGTTGGAATTTAATGAATATTTTTTCAGTTGATTTGAATTCCCAACTGGATTCAGTGACCTCTCATGAAGAGAAGGCAGATACCCAACACAGACACAGATATAATGACACACATACACAGATAGGCGCATGTGAGAAGTGAATAAACAGAAGTACTTATAGATATATCAAAGCCCAGGAATTATTTTGACATTGGGAACACCAAGGGTGTGCATGGCGCAGTTATTACAATGTGTTCCAGATCTGCCTAAAGATTTCTTGCTCTAGAACTAGGAGAACATTGTAAATAGAATAGCAACATTGTGTGAATATTAGCTCTTCTCAGCAATTCAGTGATCCAAGGCAATTTCAAAAGACTTGTGAGGCCAGAAGAAAAACTATGAAGCCTAAATGCAGATCAGAGAATATTATCACTTTTTAAAAATGTGTTTTTTATTTTTTCTTTGTCGTGGGTTTTTCCATTTTTCCCTAATTCTATGACTAATTTGGAAATATGTTTGACATCACTGTATATGTTTAACCTATATCAGATTGCTTGCTGTCTGGGGGAAGTAGGAGGAAGAGAAGAGGAGAAAATAATTTGGAACTCAAAATCTTACAAATATAAATGCTGAAAACTACATGTTATTGGAAAAAATAAAAATACTAAATTTTTTTAAAAGGGAAAAAATAGTTCTTTCTCTGTCTGTATCCCCAGAAAAGCCGTGCCCCTGAAACAAGATCTAGCCATACACATGACTGGGTTATGTCCCATTTTTCAGCTCCCCACCCTTCCTTCTAGAACATCCAAGAGAAGGGTGAGAGGTTGTTAGACACATGTCCTAATGGGCCCTCACAGCTGAGCAGCAATGCACAAAGATTTACAGATGTAGAACCCTATCTCCGTCACATCAGGGAGGGAATAGATGCTCAGCTCTCATCACACACCTCTGCCCTGACAGGTCAGGCTCTGGCAGAGAGGAACTGCTGGCTTCCACCAATTCTCCCTGGGTTCAGAGTCCCTACTGACCGCATCTCATCAGCCCTCCTTCCCAGCTCTACCCTGATTGCCGCCTCCTCCTTCTAGTTTTCTCCTAACCCTGAGGGATTCTGAGCAACCATAACAGGCAATGACAATTAAGCCCATTCAAAAATAAGTCATTTGCATGCAACTCATTGGCAAGGCAGAGAAGACTCAACCTGTCATTATCTTTTGGCATCAGTCTAGTAACTGCTAGGACTGCTGTGGGGATGTTTGTAGCTATTGCCAGAGCCAGGCTGAGACAGCGTGTGTAAATGGGATTGTTTAAGGAACAAGAATCTCCCTTTCCTTCTCTTTCCTGGGCGCCAGGTTAGGGGGTCTAGAATAGGTGACATACAGAGAAGATGTAATTCTGTACGGGAACAAACAAACTAAGCTCCTCTCTGCTCTGTCTCAGGGAGACAATATCGGGGGATGAGATGTGTGAAGGAAATGTGGGAGAGGGCCAGCGGGTGGGGGTGGCAGGAATCAGCGGATGGCTGAGCCCACCTTCCCAGCTGGAATTTACTGAATGAGATTATCCCTTGAAAAATATTAAAAGCCACCATTTTGCTATCCCTCCACTGAGTAGGCTCTGCAGCAGCTGCCACATCACACAGGCACCCCAGCTGTTCCCCCAGCACCCACCACTTCTCTTCCACCCGCCCCCACGCCTGCCCCCAGAAATAAACCACCATGAGATCCAAACACCCATTGGCTCATTGTGCTAGCCCAGCATTTCTATCTTCAGAGCAAGGCAAGGGAGGGAAGGAGAGATGGAAACAAAGGATTCCCCTCTCCCTGGATCAGGACATGTCATAGGATGCCAGTGGTAGAACTGGTGGTCCAAGCATGTCTCCTATAGTGCCAAGGGCAGGGAGTAGGGATTAAGGGGGAGGGGGGACTTTGAGCCTTTTTTGATCTCTTAGAGCTGATTCAGGCGTGTACACAGACTAAGTCACAAGCTTTTTGGTATGATTGTCTAAAACATCTCCTTCATCCACTGGTTCAAGCCTAAAACTTCATCTTAGATCAGATATCCTTTAGCTTAAGATTTTGGTGCTTGTTAAAAAAAAATAAGCAAATACTCCTGGGCGGGGCAGCACTTATTATGATCAGTCTCTTTCTACACCTTAATAGGAATGAGTTTCTCCAGCTTTTTCCTAAATGAGTGATTTATTGGGACATAGGGAACATGGGATACTCAGCTTCTGACAGTGGTAGAAAATATCAGTCAAGCCCCATTAGAAGGGTTCCAAGAAGAATTTCCTTCTGAGGCTGGTATGTGAAGGGCTAAGACAGATCGCTGTCGAGGCAAGCCTGAGTGATGTCAAACCGAGGCGAAAATGGAAAAAGCCAGCCAATTTCCCAAATGATTCCCGGGATCAAGCTGTTTGTAAGGGAGGCAAATATTTGGCTGAGTTCCCCCATTTTCATCCCTGTTTCTTTGGCCCCATTGTCTTGATTTCTAAGAAGAGGCAGGTTGGTTGAAACTCATAGCATAGAAAGGGAGGGGAAAATCCCATATCACCTTGTCTTAGATGGCTCCTAAGAACTGGGCCCCTCTCTGGCTCTCATCCTCAGTAAGAAGAGCTTTCCCATATTCCCTTTCAGCCCTCCCCTCAATCCCTTTTCTACAAGACATGCTGTGTTAAATCACAACAACTCCGGGAGGTTTCTACCTTGGTGGGGCCCTGTGCATGAATAATGAATCTTTTCCAGGCTTGGCTCTTTTGAAGGAATTCTCTCTTGGCCAGGGGAGCCTTGTGGCATGGAAACCCACTCATTTCTGAGGCTATTTATTTATTCATGCTTTGAATGGGGTGGGCCAACCCAGTTTGTGGATGTCTTCCCTTCCCCCCATATAATCCCACTTTTCCTATCCCCTCTTTCTTTTTCTACCCCTCTCCCACTCACACTAAAACTGTTTCCAAAGTGTCCCAGTGGAAGGTAAGATGAAAATCTAACTCAATCATCACCGTAGGAACCTTGAGAAAAACCAGATAGGGAAGGGGAAGAATGAGATTATAGTCTCTTTGTCACATCAACAGCCATTGCCAGGAAAAATCACAACCAAGAAAGCTGCTTCTTCCTGTCCTCTCCTTTTCAGAAATCTGGCCAAGTTCAGGTTCATTCAGGCAGTTTATACTAGGTTAAATCAAAAGGCACTGGGGTATTGGTGGTTCTGGAAAGTCCCTACCCCACCCCTAGGTGTGAAAGTTCTTCTTTTAGCTCTGGCCATTTTTCTTCTCCTGCCCATGAAGTATTGGAATTAGTTTGGGACACTTGGCTCTTCACTGGCTAGGGACCACTCCATCTCCTCATCTGTGGATGCTTTGGTACACAGGAAGAGACTTCTTTAGAGAAACTCTTTTATGATGGAGCCAGTGACAGGGGAAAATCATCTTTCCTTCCCTCCTTCTCTAGTTTAGAACACGTAACTTCAGAGTAGGGAGAGATGTCAGAGATCATTTAGCCCAACTTGTAATCTACAATATACCTGACAAATAATTACTCAGACTTTCCACGAGGGAAAATACAGGATTTTTCAAGGTACCATTCCATTTTGGATATTTTGCTCTAATTAGGCGCTGCTTTTTCTTCCTCTTTTTAACTTCCATTTTCTAGTTCTACCATCTTGAGTCAAGGAAAACAAGTCTAATGTCTGTGTCTCTCTCTCCCTTCTTCCTTGAGTTTTAAATTGGCACAGAATAAGCCCTCATCACAAAAATACCTAGTGTAGACTAGCATTCAATTCCAGAGGTAACTTGTTTAGAAGTTTATGTGGTGATTGCCTAGGACTGGCCTCTCCTCCCTATTTTCCATTGTTTCCCAGGCATCTAGGGACTTGTTCCTTGTGTAGTACACTCAGGAACATTCTTTTGCCATCACAAAGATATCCAGATTTATGCAAAAGTGCCTCGATCAATATTATTTCATAGTAATGAGCCCAATAAAATATAATTTAACCTTACCCCAAAGTCCCACTGAACAAGGTAAAACCAACTACCCTTTTATAACCTTTTCCTGGGGAGTTTGTAACACTGTTTTGTCTAATAATGGGCTCTTGTGGAATTAATTAAGGATGTTAGATGTATATAAATTCAACATTAGAATAATATAATCTTAATTATAATATGTTCGTGTCACCTTTTTTTTTTTTTTACTAAAGGAAAAGTAAAGTAAGAAAGTAGATTAATAATTACAAAGATCTATATTCAAATCCATCTGGGATACTAGCTGTGTAACCCTAGGTAAATGATTTAACCCCTCTAACCTCATTTTACTAATTTGTAAAATGAGGGGATTCAATTGGCCAACCTTTTGTGTTTCTTTCCAGCTCTAAATCTACAATTCTATAAAATCTTCAACGTTTCCCTATTTTCTTCTAAGGAAAGTCCAAATTCTTCTGCCTGGCATTCAAGGCCACAATCTGTTATTATCCTATCCTTCCAATTTTACTTAATAGTATTGTATACACACTCTGTGCTCTAGTTAATGATGAATTTCCCTCTGCCCTATCTTCCCCCCACCAAGTATCTCACACTGTTCTATCTCCATGTTTTCATTTATACTGTTCCCTTTCATCCTTTTCCCCTCTTTGTCTGCGAATTATCCGTTCTTTTTTTTTTTTTTTGCTGAGGCAATTGGGGTTAAGTGACTTGCCCAGAGTCACAGAACTAGGAAGTGTTAAGTATCTGAGGCCAGATTTGAATTCAGGTCCTCCTGACTACAGGGCTGATGCTCTATCCACTGTGCCATCTAGCTGTCCCTAACCATTCTTTAAATTCCAGTTCAAATGTTATCCCTTTCAGAAAATCTTCCTTGATACTCCCCCTTGCTTTCCTCTCTCTTCCCTCTCCCTTTCTTCGTCCCTTCCCTCCCTCCCTCTCTTTCTCCCTTCCTTCCTTTCTACTTTCTTTTCTTCCTTCCTTGTTCCTTGATCAAGGTCATATATGGTCTATAAATGGTGAAGCCAGAATTAGAACCTGGGTACTATGGTTCCATCTCTGGTGGAGAGAATAGACCTGCTTCCCACCCTAACCTATTTAGCTCTTAGGATATCATTAACTGGTGATCATTTAATTTCTTGTTGAATATTTCCAGTAAAGGGAATTCATTATCTCATTAAATAACCTATTCAATTTTCAGATCTAGTTATTATAAAGTTTTTAGGTCAAAATATGTTTCCCAGTAACTTCTACCCATTGAGTATCATTTTTGGATCTAATGTGTGAACACAGAAATATATATACACATATGAAAATGTTAAATACCTCTTTCTTATACTTTCAAATATTTGAAGAAAGTAATTCTCTAATTTGTCTTCTCCAAGTGAAACATCATCATATCCTTCTACCCTTCCTCATAGAATATGTTTTCTAGGTGCTTCTTTACTTGGCTTACTTTTCTTTGAATATATTCCAATTTATTAACATCCTTCTTCCCCAGAACTGAATGTATTCTTCTGGATGCAGTCTAGTCACCCCAGCATGAAGTGGGACTATTATGCCTTCTGCTGTGGACACTGTCCGATGGCATTAGCTTTCCAACCCTGAATGTTACTAAGTATAAGACTTTGCCTCCTCCCACCAATTCAATCTTATAGTAATAGTTTGGGTCAAGCTCTTCCTGAACCCTGATTCTATTATTCAAAGCTACTCCTATCTAATTTTATGTCATTTGCAAATTGAATAAGCAACCAAATTATTAACAAAATGGTTTTTTAAATTTAAAAAAAGGTACAGAGCCCTGGGACATTTCCTTGAATTTTCTCTCACAACTTCCATTGACATTAATCTTTTACTCATATTCACATCTTCTTCAGGCTGTACATTTGTTCAAGCAGCTTTAGATCAATTAACTATGCTATCATCTAATCCAAATCTCTTCACCTCGGTCCATAAGGATAATTACGAGAAACTTTGTCAAAAGTTTTGTTTAAATCAATATATACTGTATTTATGGTATTCCCCTAATCTACCAATCTAATAATCCCATTAGAGTTAATTAATATTTCTAATAATAACTTCTGCTAATGTGTGTACAAGATTTTATAAGTTACAAGACATATTTTTTGCTGCCAGATATGATTAGTCTAAAGTTATGTAAGCATTGTTAATCCCATAGTTGAGGAAACTGAACTTCAGAAAGGTTAAATGGTTTGTCCAAAGACATATAGCCAATAAATGGCTAAGAAAATATGTGAAGCTATGTCTTCAGAGTCCAAGTCTATCACCTGGCACCTAGATGGTACGATAAAGTCCTGAGCCTGAGGCTGAGAATATTGGAGTTCAAGTCTGGTCTATAACAGTGTGTATTTCTGGGCAAATGACTTAACTGTTTAAACTTAAACTTTTAAACTCAGTTTCCTCAACTATAAAATGAAGATAATTATAGACCTATTAAGTAGCTAGGTGGTATAATGAATAG
Organism: Sarcophilus harrisii; assembly: GCF_902635505.1. NCBI lineage: Eukaryota > Metazoa > Chordata > Mammalia > Dasyuromorphia > Dasyuridae > Sarcophilus > Sarcophilus harrisii. The sequence continues at coordinate 495,457,450 of NC_045428.1, forward strand.
AGTGCGGGCCTGGAATCAAGAAGATTCATCTTCCTGAGTTCAAATCTGGCCTGAGATGCTCTCTAGTTGTATGACCCTGAGCAAGTCACTTTACTCTGTTTACCTCAGCTTTCTCATCTGTAAAATGAAATAGAAAAAAAGCCAAGAAAATCACAAATGGGACCAAGAAGAGTAGGACATGACTGAAAGCAACTGGATGTTGTGAGAATCATATAAAAATAATATTTGTAAAGTTCTTAGCACAATATCTGGCACATGATAGGTGTTTATTAAATGCTTGCTTCCCATTCCCCTTCCTTTTTTCTAATGTGCTTAAGTTAGTTTGGTATGTATTCATATGTGGGTGTTTGTAGCATGTGTGTATTAGTAAACCCATTCTAGCTCATGGAGAACATAAGTTCTCAGAAATCAGCCATTTAAAATGTATTCTTTTATTTTTATCAGTGATTGGTATTGAACTTAGCTATTACTTTTAGTTTCTAAAATTCACCAGTTTCTCCCATTTTGAAAACTGGGATAATACTTGCCTATTTCTTTCTTTTTTTTTTTTTTAATTTAATAGCCTTTTATTTACAGGATATATACATGGGTAACTTTACAGCATTAACAATTGCCAAACCTCTTGTTCCAATTTTTCACCTCTTACCCCCACCCCCTCCCCTAGATGGCAGGATGACCAGTAGATGTTAAATATATTAAAATATAAATTAGATACACAATAAGTATACATGACCAAAACGTTATTTTGCTGTACAAAAAGAATCAGACTCTGAAATATTGTACAATTAGCTTGTGAAGGAAATCAAAAATGCAGGTGTGCATAAATATAGGGATTGGGAATTCAATGTAATGGTTTTTAGTCATCTCCCAGAGTTCTTTTTCTGGGTATAGCTAGTTCAGTTCATTACTGCTCCATTAGAAATGATTTGGTTGATCTCGTTGCTGAGGATGGCCTGGTCCATCAGAACTGGTCATCATATAGTATTGTTGTTGAAGTATATAATGATCTCCTGGTCCTGCTCATTTCACTCAGCATCAGTTCGTGTAAGTCTCTCCAGGCCTTTCTGAAATCATCCTGTTGGTCATTTCTTACAGAACAGTAATATTCCATAATTTTCATATACCACAATTTATTCAGCCATTCTCCAACTGATGGACATCCATTCAGTTTCCAGTTTCTAGCCACTACAAAAAGGGCTGCCACAAACATTCGTGCACATACAGGTCCCTTTCCCTTCTTTATAATCTCTTTGGGATATAATCCCAGTAGTAACACTGCTGGATCAAAGGGTATGCACAGTTTGATAACTTTTTGAGCATAGTTCCAAACTACTCTCCAAAATGGTTGGATTCGTTCACAACTCCACCAACAATGAATCAATGTCCCAGTTTTCCCACATCCCCTCCAACAATCATCATTATTTTTTCCTGTCATCTTAGCCAATCTGACAGGTGTGTAGTGGTATCTTAGAGTTGTCTTAATTTGCATTTCTCTGATTAATAATGACTTGGAGCATCTTTTCATATGACTAGAAATAGTTTCAATTTCTTCATCTGAGAATTGTCTGTTCATATCCTTTGACCATTTTTCAATTGGAGAATGGCTTGATTTTTTATAAATTAGAGTTAATTCTCTATATATTTTGGAAATGAGGCCTTTATCAGAACCTTTGACTGTAAAAATATTTTCCCAGTTTATTGCTTCCCTTCTAATCTTGTCTGCATTAGATTAATACTTGCCTATTTCTAACCTTCTGGCAGCTCCTCCATTTTTTATAATTTCTTAAGAACAAGAGTTGAATTTGACAAATACTGTATGGAAATTTAGGGAATTCCTTAATGTAAAGATTTTCTAGGCTTGGCAAAAGGTCCGCGCAAAGTATGGAGACAGGATATCATGGAGTGGGGATAGGAAACAGACTAGTTTGACTAAAAGGCCCCAAAACCTAGAATCAGTACCAGATCATATTTGCAAATTCTCTCATTTTACAAAGGGGAAAGAAAACAATTGATTGGCATTGGGGATACAAAAAAAAAAAAAGCAAAACTTTTGCCTTCAAGGATCATATATTTTAAAAGGGCATACTACATATATATATATATATACACACACACACATCAGAACAAATCATATAAATATAAAGTAAATGAAAAGAATCTTTAGAATAGATGACATTAGCAGAAGGGGAACCAGAAAAGCCTTCCTGAATAGGTCGTTCTTGAATTGTGTTTTAAAGGAAGCCATGGAATCTAAGAATTTAGGTTCAGAGGGCAGGAATTATAGGCATTGGGAACAGGGAGTGCAAAGAAGTCATCAATAGAACTTTTTTAAGGGCATGGGAGTAAGCTAGAAATTGTAGAATGTACAGGTAGACTGGGATAGGGAATAACTGATCTAGGAAAACTTCCTAAAGGTAGTTATCTTAAATTGTGACTTAAAGGAAGTGAGGATTGGAGATATTAACTAAGCCCTTTAGTTTTTTTCTGGATATCACATTTTAGATAGCACATAATTAAGTTGGAGAATAACAACAACAACAAAAAAAGCTGGAAGCATTATAGGAAGACCAGAGACTAAGCTATGTGAGAATTGGCTTCCTGAATTGAAGGTTCTTAAATTGAAAGAGGAAAATCTTGGAGAGATGGGAGTGGGACATGACAATTATCTTCAAATTATTCGAAGGGCTGTTATGTAGAAAGGGAATAGACTTGTAGTATTTGGTCCCGACTGGAACCAATTTAGGTTCCATTTCTAATAATTATATCTGTCTACTAGTAGAATGAGTTGCTTAGAGAACTTAGGAATCTTAGAGAGGTTCCCCCCACAACTGGAGGTCTTCAAGCAGAGGCTGGGTGGCCAATTGTCAGAGATGGTGAAGAGGACTATGGACAGGACTAGATGATCTTTGAGGTTCCTTATAATTCCTAAGATGCCATGCATATGTCTGGCATGGTGCTAGATGCTTTTAAGGATATGGAAGAAGCATAAAATGGGGACCCTCTCTTCTAGGAGCTTATATTCAAATCAAAGACAAGATATTTACACATATAAAAATAATTAAAGAATAATTGCTAATTTAGGCAGCTAGGAAGCCCAGTGAATAAAGTGTAGGCCTGTAGTAGACTCATATTCATTCCCGAGTTCAAATTGAGCTTCAGACACTTGCTAGCTGAGTGACCTTAGGCAAGTCACTTGTTTGCCTCAGTTTCCTCATGTGTAAAATAAGCTGGCCAAGGAAATGAAAAACTACTCCATTATCTTGACCAAGAAAAGCCTGGATGTGGTCACAGAGAGTCAGGCATGGCTGAATAATTCAATAACAATAAGTGCTGTCTTACAACTAAGTACTAGATTAAGTGTTGGGAACCATAAGTGCTGTAGAATTTAAATAAGAGGAGTGGTTGGTGATCAAGAAGTAGCAGAAGGAAGCACCATTCAGGTGGAAGGCAATTTATTCATCTGTAAAATGGATGTTTGGACTTTGTTGTTTAATCACATCCAACTCTTCATGATCCCGTTTGGAGTTTTCTTGGCAAAGATATCAGAGTGATTTGCCATTTCCTTCTCCAACCATTTCACAAATGAGGCAACTGAGGCAAACAGGGTGAAATGATTTGCCCAAGATCACCCAACACTTAGTAAATATCTAAGGCCAAGTTTGAACTCAGGTCTTAGTGATTTCATTCTCAGTGCTTTATCCACTGCGCTATCTAGCTGTCCCAGAAAAGTTGATCTCTAAGATCTCTTTCAGTTTGAAATCCTATTATCTCCCTTAAGTTTTGATGTCCATGATTGCTCATGATCTCATTAGGAATGGAAGAGATGGGAATCATGATCAACCTTGAAGGATGGGCTGGATTTGGAGGAGTGAAAAGATGATTCCTGAAACTGATTTAGAAATAAATTAAAAGGGTGTTTGAAGAATAGTTAAACAACTGGTGATATGTGAATGTAATGGAATATCACTGCACTATAAGAAATGATGAATACAGAGGAAAATGGAAAAACTTCTATGAACTGATGCAAAGCAAACAGAGCCAGGAAGACAATAGACATACTGTGTACATTAGTGTGAATAATGAGGACAAAATTCACAAAAAACAGTGGAATAGGAATGTCAAGAAATTACATAAAAGAACAAACTTGGCCCCAAAATACCTTTCTCTCTTTGCTGAGATGGTGGTGATAGGGAATATGGTGTGGAAATGTACATATAGCATCAAGGTTACATTGATTGGGTTTTGCTGAATTTTTCTACTTCCTCTTTTTAAAAAAATTTATAATGGCAATTGAAAATAAAATATACCAATAAAATATATTTTAAAAACTAAAAATTAAAAGGGAAGGAATTTTTATAATTGCATTGTGTGTCTATATATGTATATACACACATATATGTAAAAATTTGAGGAGAAAATGGAAATTTCTTTAGCACATCCAGATTTTGCCACTTAGGGCTCCAGTGGTGATAGTAAGTTCCTTTCAGACCCATCTGCTTTTAATTCCTTCTGCCATCACCTCTTTTCCAGTTTATAGAGGCAAAAAGGGAGGAATTATTAGTTTCTCTCTTTTGGGGCCTGAATATATAGCATTTATAGGAACAGACCTGACCAGCCTGCTATGGAGTCTGACCCAGAATCTTCTAGTGGCTCTAAGTTGTGAGACCTGGAGCAATGATGATTTTGGAAGAAGAACCCAGATATCTCCATCCATGGACACCAGAGTGGGTTATTGGCTCATTCCCTAAGTGCTAAGCTATCTCTGGAACTGCTACACAAAGTGTCTGGCCACTTTCTTCTTCCCATCCTTGATCCTACATAACAAGACTGTCAGCACCACAACCACCAGGAGAAGGAACTTCAAAGATTTTAACGGCAGAAGAACACAGTGGTAAGAAGGCTGGACCTGGAGCAAGGCTGTAGTTACATTCCTATCCCCATCAATCACCACCTGTGACTGGGGACAACTCTGGCTTTCGAACCGCCCATCTTTTATAAAATGAGATAGTAGGTAATACAAGTCACCCAAAGAATTAAGAGGCAGAACTCCTGACTATAATCTGGCTCTTCTCATTCTAACACGTCCATTTTACTACCCGCTGCTGCTGCTGTGTATCTCATATAGATGACATATATATCATATGTGTCACATCTCTATAGGTCATGTCTATATATCATATCCATATGTCTTATATCCATCTGTGTATCTTGTATAGGGCTACACATTTCTATAGCTATGCAGATATTTACAATTTATCTTCTCCCTTAAGCATCAGCTAGGTGAGGCAATGGAAGGAGTGTTGGATCTGGAACCAGGAATATTTGAATTCAAACCTGGCCTCAAACACTTCCTATGTGATTCTAGGGAAGTCATTTCACCTCTGCCTTCCTCAGTTTTTTAAAATATAAAAAGGAGTAGTAATAACTCTTAATTCTTGCGATGCTGAGAATAACATGAGATAATATTTATAAAGTGCTTATCACACTGCCTTGCATATTTCCTTATGTTGTTGTTGAGGTGTTTCAATGTTTTCAATGTCTCTTCATGACTCCATTTGGGGTTTTGCTTAATAAATGCTTATTTCCCCCCTCCCTCTCTCCTTTCCTTTCTTATTTATTAGTGTTTAAGTTCCTTAACAGCAAAGACTGGTTTTGTCCTTTTTTGGGTATCCCCACGGTGGTACAGTGCTTAGAACAGACATTGAATAGCTGACTGTCTGACTTGTTACATCATGAGTTCCCCCACTATAGAAGGTGTGAAAGTAGAGAATGGATGGCCCCGTGCCAGGGATGGATGTTGAGGGCACAACTACTTTAGATAGTGTTTGGCTTTGATGACTCCTGAGATGCTTTCCAAATCTAAGATATTCTGACACACTACAACACAGTGATACAGAAGATAATTCAGGGCAGGACATAATCATTCTTTGGTGGTTTGGTATGATGAAAAAACTTTACAAATGGATATAGGATACAAATCCAAAGAAGGCTGTTCTCACACAGTCCGACTTTCCAAAGCATAACAGTATTAGAGAGGAAAATGGTGGTTTTCCTAGGAGGGAATTGATAGTTAATTTTGCCTTCTGGAAACCTCAAGACCAGGAACAATCCAGTACTAGGCTGGACCTTCTGGGGGTATTCCAGGAACAATCTTGGAAGTGATCTAACTTTTAGGAATAGATGTTTGCAGAGCTGCGTAGCAGGCTTTCTCCTAGATAAATCTGACTTCAATTCATGGCCCTTCTCCTTTGTCTAGATATTTTAGTGAGAACTGTATTCTGTTTGTAGAAATATGCAGCATATAGGGGTGCATGCAACCCCACCACACCCCAAATTGTGCCCTTTAAGCAGAGAATTACTGAGTCTAGGCTTGTAGGGCAGTTCTGAAAAGACAGCCCTTGAGCAGGGATTAGGATCAGTTTCTCTGTTTACATATATTCCTAATGCCAACAAGATACTCTTGACTGCACCATTCTGGCTGCTCTACTGAGAGAACTCTGGAGAGCAATTCTTCCCTGTTCCACCCCAACAATCTCAGTTCAGATAAATGGAATTTTCCAGTTATGCGTTACTCAGAGAAGCATTCTTTTAAAATGCATCCTCTTCCCCAAACACACACACATTCAATGGAGAGATCCATGCTTCCTGGCAAGATCTGTCCTTATCAACTCTGTAGGTACCATAAGCTAATCAACTAATAGACTAGTCACCAACAATTTCTTTATAAACCAGTGCTAATTAACTGCCTGACTCTACCCCTTCCCAACACACACAGATAAAAACTCAACTATTCACCAGTTGTAGGCATGTGCATGGGAGTTCTTGCCATATGTTGATTTAGGGCTTGGGAATGCTTGGAAAACAGGTTCTTTTGTCAAAAGGTTGCCTGAATCAAAGCCCAACTGCAATGATCCTGTAGTTTTGTATCAGGGAAGAGTGCTAGGGGTGGAAGAAAGTCAGAAGGCTTGGATTCTGGTCCCATATCTGCCATTAAATTGTCATATGATACCCTTTGATCCAGCAGTGTCTCTACTGGGTCTGTATCCAAAAAGAACATTAAAAATGGAAAAGGCCCCATATGTGCAAAAATGTTTGTAGCAGATCTTTTTGCAGTGGCAAGGAACTGGAAATTGAGTGGGTGCCCATAAGTTGGAGAATGGCTGAATAAGTTATGGTATATGAATGTTACGGAATATTACTAATTTATAAGAAATGATAAAGATGATTTTGGAATGGGCTGGAGAGTCTTACATGAACCAATCCTAAGTGAAGTGAATAGAACAAAGAGAACATTGTACATAGCAACAATGAGATTATGTAATGATCAATTTTTGTTCTGATTTTTCTTGTATAGCATGATAAAAGCATTTGTATATAAATTTGTATAGAAGAATTGCATATGTTTAACATCTAATGGATTACTTTAAAAAATTTGAGACACAAGGTTTTGCAAGAGTGAATGTTGAAAACTATCTTTGCATATATTTTGAGAATAAAAAGCTATTATTTTAAAAAACAAAAAAATTGTCATGTGAGTGAGCAAGTACCTTAAATAGTCTGGACCTCAGGTTACTTATTTCTAAACTAGAGTATGCTGATAGTAATGGTTCACATTTTAGCATGCTTTTAAGGTTTACAAAGCACTTTCTTTATAATGAACAAATGAACTTTTAAGGTCTGATCCCCAGATGGTCCTACTTTCCAAGGCATAATAGAATAAGAAGGTGAAATTCTGGTTGTTGTTTTTTGGGGTTTTTTTGTTTTTTTTTTGAGGTGGGACATGTATCCATCATTACACATCAGAAGTTAAGCAATCTGCTCAAGATTATACAGCTAATATGTGACAAATTTAGGAACTGAATACATTTATGTTGATTCCAAGTTCAGTGTTCTTTTCATCATACCACACATCTCTCTGAAGGCCTTAGCTTTCTACTAGAGAGATCTGAGAATGGTTACCTCTAATAAATATCTGCTAACCCTCCCAGTTCTTCTTTGTTCTTCCTCCTCTCTCAAGGAAAATACTAAGTAAATATTTAATGAATGACTTTATTAAATGCAAATATCAGTTGAAGACTTTTCCTGAACAGAAGCTAAAGTGGTATGGGGGGATGTGTGTGACCTCATTGAATCAATTAACAATTATTTATTAATTACTTACTGTGTGCCTAACTTCATGCTGAGTGCTGGGGTACAATAGCAAAAAGTCCCTGCCTCCAAGGAGTTTACATTCTATAGGAGGGATATCTAATGTATAATATGCATAGAAAAAATATATGCAAATATATGTGGGATGACTTTTCTATCATCATTCTTATCATCAAAAAAGCTGGACTGAATATATAACTACATGGGGCATGTTACCAGAAGAACTATGTAGACATGTACTTCTGGGGTTTAAACATAGAATCTTAGATTTGGAGCTGGCTAGAGTCTTGGAAACTCTCTGTTCTAATTTTCAGATGAGGAAACTGAGGTCCAGAGAGATTAAGTGACCTAAGGTCAGACAAATGGTAAACCGCACAAGTCATCCTTTCCATCATATCATAATGCCTCCCGAGAGGTAAGTCAGTTCAACAATCATTATTAAGCACTTCCTCTTCCTCCATTGCTTAATCCTGAAGCGGAGATGACCTTGGAAGCCAGAAGAGCCTGGAGATGAAGTAAAACTTAGGAAGAACCTAACTGAGCCGGGAAGGCGTCAAAAGACAAGTTCTACTGGAAGCCTTTGCATCTCTCTGAATCCAAAGGCCTCCCCTCTGCTGAGTTTTTGTCCTTTCTGAAGAGAATTAATGGTATCACTGGTTAGTGTCGATGTGTGGGTGAATTGGATTCAAGTCGGGCAGAACTACACCAAGTCATTGGTCACACACTGTCTTCCAGATTCATCAAAGAGCAGTAGCAGGAGAAAAGTCTGAATAACTGGGGATGGCCTGGAAGGCAGTGGATGACCTGGGCATATTTGATGCTGATTGTGCCCTATCATGTATATAGTTGTTTGCAGGTTGTCTTCCCCACCAAACTCCTCAAAACAAGATCTTTTAAAAAAATATTTCTTTATATCTCCAGCATGTAGCAAAGCACCGGCACACAGAAGGTGCCTAATAAATGCTAATTGATGACATGGCCATAATCACACAGCTAATAAGTGACAGAACTGGTATTTGAATCCAAGTGTTCTAAGTCAAAGACTTAGTCAAATGGTAGCATGCTGCCTCAGGTACTTAGACACAGCCACGTGTTTGTAGAACTCCTGAGTAGGAACTTCAGGGATCGTATAAAGGGTAAATTATTTCCATCAAATATAGCTCAGCTTTGTTGGCAGGGTATTTGCCTGTGAGGCAAGAATTGCATAAGAGCTCTAAGGCAGCTCTGAGATAGTTCTCTTCAAACTCCTCATCCCAGATACTGAAACAATTCATCTAAGGTGTCTGTCTGTCTGTCTGTCTCTCTCTCTATGTGTGCATGTGTCTCTCTGTCCCTGTCTCTCTGTTTCTCTCTGGCTGGCTGTCTCTGTCTGTTTGTTTCTCTGTCTCTGTGTCTTTCCCTCCCTCTCTCCCTCTCACCCTCCCCCCTCTCTCTTTCTCCCTACCCCCCAATCCAGCTTCTCTGCCTCCAGACCCGCATTCTTCCAGTGACTCTAAGTTACCTCCCTCCCCTCTGCATCCCCAGACCAGACCTCCCAGACCTTTCAGAGAACATTCTCTGTAACCCAGAACTCAGGCAAGAACACCAGACCAATCATATGTTTCTCATCAGTTTGGAAGTTTCTATTTTCACTTTTTATTCCATCACTTTCTCCCTGAGCTTGTTCTCCTTCCACCCCTGCTGATCCAGCCCTCACTCCCCTGCCCTTGTTGGAATCAATTTCTATATTTCAGATACAAAGGTGCTTTTGCTTGAAAAATGACACTGCCCTTTGAGAAGGTAATAAAGAGATCAATACTAGTTTCAGGGAGTTGCCCAGAAATGAGGGGCTGGCTGCCATCATCCTTCTATCTTGCCGTTAAGGCCACATGCCTCCCTCAGCTCCCTTTGCGTCCCTGTCCTGCTCTGTTGGAGCATCCTCAGCCTCTCCTTTGGTGTATCCTAAGAACTGAAAAAGGTCCAGTGTTCATAACAATGAACTTTGTTTTTCTCGCTTCTAGTGAACCGGTGAGTCCCTCGTGGCTGGAAGTATTCACACAAAGACCAAATGAACACCTTTTACAGATATTATAGAAAGGAAAGATTGGGGGGGGGGTGTTGAGCAGACTGACCTCTCAGGTCCCTTTCCAGGGTATCCGCTGGGAACAGAGCCCTGGTTCAGCACTGGGTACTAAGGAAAGAAATCCAAGATGCCCTCAGGGAGCTTACCACTTCACTGAGGAAACAGAGCAGATGATCTGGGAAAAGACTCAGGGCAATGGTAAAGGGCACAGCGTGAAGGAGTGTTCATTGAGCTGTAGTTAATCAGGGAAGGCTTTCTGGAGGAGGTGAACCTTGAACTAAAACCCAGCTTTCTTTCCGGACAGGCAAGAATGACAAGGAGGTATACTAAGACAGCCCAGACTACTCCTCTGAAAGAGGGGGACCCTTTGCCCATGGAACCCCAAAGCAGCTCTTGTGCTCCAGCTTTAGCAAGGGATAGGAAGTCAAGGCTGGGCTCATTAAATCCTCGTGGCTGGCTGACTGGCTGGCTATTAAAAGAATTTCCATTTCTGAACAGGATGCCTACCAGGGAATGCCAGACCTAAAAATAAGCCCCAGACACCGAAGCCAGCACGCTCCTGGCCTGGGTGACTTACTTCCACATCAGGCAAAAAGAAGCATCATTATTTTTAACATCCAAATATAATCTGCCCCAGGGGGTAGGGACCAGAGCCGCCCTACTCAGCTGCCATCTGCCAGAAGCCAGGGAGCTTTTGCCCTCTCCAGGGGAGGCCCCTGCCAAGGGCTCTCCGGGCTCCCACAGTCCAACCTCCCCCTCAGGATCTCCTCCCCACCCATGCCTAAACACAGCTGCTTCTGAGGGGCCACTTGGTGCCGACAGATCCAGCTGGTCTGAGAAATGTGATCCGGGTTGTTTGAGGAGGACACCCAGAGGGAGGATCCCTCATGATGCTCTCCCACCTTGCTGTCCCTCCTCTTCCATCCCTACCAGATGTATGGGAGGGGAAAGCTCCCACAGATAGAAAATGTAGAGATGCATCACCTCATGGAGGTCCTACACTCTGCAAAATTCTGCCACACGGTATCTCATTCATTCCCCCAGAGAGGCCTTCGGGAGTGCCCAGGATCCCCACTTGACAGAAAAAGAGACTGGGTTTCAAGAGGTAATGAAGGAGGTTTGAGATTAGAACTCGGGTCTCAGGGTGCTTCACACCAAAGTCTCTGTGTGTGCTGCAGTGGAAAGACCATTGCACGTGATGCTCAAGGACTCCAAAGAAAGTGTAAGAAATGTTTTATAGATACTTCTGCCTGAACCGCCTCTCCCCGCCGAATAAAAGAAAAGCCCGCAACAATCGGGCAAAGCCAGTCTAAGTCACCACATCTGACAGTATACACTCCGCCCCAAATCTCTAGTCCCCCACCCTCTCTGCCAACAGCAACGCACTTCATCTCCAGCTCTCTGCAACCAGGGTCGTGGACTGGACCTGCCCTAACATTTATTTACAGTATAACCACGGCATTGTCCTTCTTTAATCTGACCCTCAGCTTGCTTGTCTGTAAAATGGGAACAAAAATATCTGTACTATCTCATAGTGAATACTTTCATAAACATTAGCTCATTTAATCTTTTTTGATATTTGTTTCTAATTACCTTCCCTCTAATATGCTCCACTGAAGGAAAAACAAAGGTGCGTAACCAAGCAAGATATATTTCCTCTTTGGCTTTTTCTTTGATCCCCTTTCTATCAAGACCCCTTTCTATCAAGAGAGGTAGAAAGCTTTAGTTTAAGTTCTATGCAATGTTGGTTGTTTCAATGACCAGAGTTCTTAAGTATTTCAAATTATATTATATAAATTGTGCTCCTGTACTTCTTTCTGTACCAATCCATGTAAGTCTTTCCAGGTTCCTCTGAAAGCATCCCTTTCCATCATTTCTTGAAGCACCAATAGTATTCAGTTTTATTCATATACAGTAATTTGTGCATCAAATCCCCAATTAATGGACACTCCCTTAGTTTCAAGTTCTTTGCACTAAAAAAAAAATAAAATTATTTGTCAAATAGGGCAAGCCTAGTTATACCCATTTTATAGATGGAAAAACTGGCTCAGGAAGACTAGATCTTCTCTAAAGCTCTTTGTGATCCTGATTTTGAGTCCATGAGACTAAGGCCAATAGGCTAGGGTAGGTAGAAATGGAGTTTTGAACTGAAGTCTTCTGACTCCTACTTAATTGCTCTTTTTCTTTTTACTCTGGTGAGTCAGCACCAACCACCTGTGGAAAATGTGATAGGACTGAGAATTTGGGTCGGATTTGCACTAGATCTCAATGGTTCCTTCCAGTTGTGCACTTGTGGGATTTTGTGATGTGTGTCATGATGGAGAGACATAGTGCAGAGAGATCACAGGACCTCACTGGGATAAGCCAGAAAAAGAGGATTTCTGTCACCCCTCCCCCAAGTTGGGAAGTAATAATTCTGTGAAGGTGAAAATCAACCAGAATCAAAAGAGCAATTTTGTTAGTTATCCATTCAATTATAAATTATATATATGTTATATATACATATACAATACATCTATATGTAAAGACATATATAAACACACATATAGAACTGCTATGTTTAAAGTATACGTCTATATATGCAAATATATATTTGCATATATATGTATCCATGTGTTTATGTATATACATAAATGTGTATTGTAAACATATATCTATATCTATATATGTGTATATATTTATATATACTTTGAACTTTGGTAAAGTTTTATTTTAAAGAAATTACGCAAAGAAGCTCAAAGCATCTTATACAAGCCTCTTTTATATTAAAATGTGTGTTTATTGATAATTGCTAACAATTTAAAAAATTAATTTAAAAAGTCATTGTGTCCTCCTCCCCACATTTCTCAGTCATCACTTAACACCACGGAGGCCACTAACACAGCCCACAGCGAGAGCTCACATTTCCACAGACCTTTAAAGCATCAGCCCTTTGGCCAGGGAGAGCTGGTGGGCTCTCCTTGGCCACATCCACCACTCCCTGACCGTTTGATTGGAGCTATACATAGCAGAAATCAGGTTTTGATGTACAATTCTTTGATCTATTCTACTATGTTATGTAGAAATATCCATCTTACTTGCTGTTATGAAGTTCAGAATAAAAATAAATTGAAAATGGATATCACATGCTCATTCCCCTTTCCATATCTTCTCTCCACCACGCATGGAGCAATATTAGAAGCAAACCAAATGAGATAATGTATGTAAAGTGGCTTGCAACCTTTAAAGGTCTGCATAAGTCATAATCACCAAGCTCCTCCAAATTCCCTGGTGAAGGTGACCAGGCCATTAGCTGCTGCCCAGTTCGGCTGTTTCCTACAGGCCTGGCACTGGAACAGAAGGAAGCCGAGCGTGGTGAGGACCCTTTTCTGCCTCCTTCCTACGCAGTGCTTCTGTCTCTCCCACCAGAATCTGTCTGGCCCACAGGTTCCAGGCCTGGTTCCCTGTGCCAGCCTCGGGGGGCTAGCTGCCATACTCCCCTTGCCCCCTTTTGGTTAAGACCCCCAGAGGAACCAGAGAGGAAGCCTTTGGCTAGAGCCACATCTCAGCCTTCCACTCAAAGTCCCCACCCAGGCCCAGCTGACCATTCTCCAAGGCCTATTTCTCCAGAATCCAAAAGCTACTTGGTAAGTAGCTGAGAGCCGCTGGTCGTGCTCTGTCCCAGCGCCCGCTGCCTAACTCCAAGGATCAGCCTGGCCCCAGATAACTGAGCTGGTTGGACTTTTGTTCACCCGGACTCTTTGAAACGGGAGCCAGATTGATGCTGGATCAGCTCCATCTTATGAGGGATGATTTCTTTTTTATCCTCTCTAATTAGCTCCTGAGATTACTCTAATGACAGAACCCGGCTGATCCATGGAGGGTGGGCATGGAGGAGGGGAGAAAGAATCATTAGAGTTGTCTAGAGGATGCTTCTTTACAACTTCCCCTTTGCCAGGGGGTATTCAGGCAGGAACTCAACAACCTTGTCAGAGACCATAAAGTGGAAATTTGTGCTTTCCCGAGAATGTTGTGGCTAAATGACTCCTAAGGTCTTCCAGCTAAGAGGCTTTATGAAACGCCCCCATTCAGATCACCTTTTCCAAGAAAGGCTCAGCCAGCTATACTTACCCTGGGGGTGTCCTTCATATTCCAACAATGCAATCACCTGATTCACTACAATGATCTTACTGGATAGCTGAATATCAAACATCAGCCTGCTCCTGGCCCCATAAAGGAGCTGGGAAATTACCTCAGACCAAGGCCTGAGAAGCTCACCTGAGGAGATGATGAAAACAGCAGGAAGTTTAGTGATACTGGGAGCCACTTACTGGGGACAGTTGTCCATGCTCTTTGGCCCAGAGGTCAGGGTCCCCTTTGATCTGGCCCTAATTTCTCTCCCTAGGTCCAGCAGCTGCCCTTGAATTTAGCCCAATGGGTCTGCCCAATCCTCTGGTTTGCATCTCTGACCTCTTCCTTACAATCCCCCAACCTGCATTTTCAAATACCTGCACATTTTGTTGTCAGTCATCTCCGTGTGGAACAGAGGAAAGACTACTGGATTTGAAGTTATCATCATATTATATATGTGTGCTATTTGTTCATGAGGGTAAACACATGAAATAATTTTTAAAATAATTAAGTCAGTTATGGCTAATACATATAAACCTGTAAGGTTTCCAGAGCCTTAAAGAACTTTTCCAAGAAAAGTACAACTGTGAGGTCTATCAGGAAGGCAATGCTGATTTTATTTCCATTTTATAGATAAGCAAACAGAAGTCTAGCCCCAAATCAACATAGTTAACTAAGTGAGAGAGGTAAGAGTTGGATCCAGGTTTCTTGAACCCAGGCCTAGTGAGTATCCTTTCTATTACACTTTAGAAGATTGAAGGAGCAGAGCTGGAATCTAACACAAATCTCTCATTTTATGGATGGTAAAACTGAGACCCAGAGAGACAACAGGGCCCATATAATCAGAGAAAATCTGACTCAGAGGCAATTTCCAAGATCAAGTCTAATCCACACACAAATAAACAGTGAGAATCATCCAGCCTCCTTTTGGATACCCCTATAAAAGTGGCCCATTCCACCTTTGAACATCTGTAATTATTAGGATTCCCCCCTCCCCCAGGTCAATATGATCAAAGTCAATTGACTAATTAGTAGTAGAGCTAAGTGACTCAGTGATAAGAGTGCTTAGATCTGGAGGTGGGAAAATTCATCTTCCTAAATTCAAATCTGGCTTCATGTTGTAGCTGTGAGACCCTGGGCAAGTCACTTTACCCTTATTTTGCCTCAGTTTCCCAATCTGTAAAATGAACTGGCAAAGGAAATGGCAAAGCCATTCTCAGCCAGGAAAACCCCAATGGGATCACAAAGAGTTGGGCACAGCTAAAATGACTGAATAACAACAAACAGTAGTCCTAGGTGGTAAAGTTCAAATCCAACCTCAGAGACTTACAGAGGCAATTGATGTTTGGATAGGGATTGAAAAAGGATTGAGATATTCCACAGAAGCTTGTAAAGGACTATACCTCCCCCTCCCCTAATACCTGAACAATGACTCTATGAAGGAGGAAGTACAATATGATCATCCTTAATTTACAGATGATGGAGCCACTGGATGGACCCGAGTTCAAATGAGTCCTCAGACACTTCCTGGCTGTGTGACCCCAATTGCCTCACCAAAAATAAAGAAATGAATGAATGAATAAATTCTTAATTTACAAGTGAGGAAAACTAAAGTGAAGGGACTTGGCCAAAGTCATATGGGTGACAAGTGGCTGGGCCAGGACTGTGCTCAGAAACTGAGTCCTCAGGGTCTCGGGCAGTCCCTGGGATCTCAGGCAGTCCCTCTGCTCCACCACTTTGCTCCCCCTCGGTTGAAAGGACAGATCATCCTTTGGGGGATGTTCTTGCTCTAAGTAAACAACCCCATTCATTTGCATTGTATACCATGCCTCCTGAACTGTTATGCCAATCTACACACTTCACTGTGGGATGCCTGTGATATTTTATAAAGTTAATAACTTTCTCTTAATTGGATGAGTTTATAGAATAGTGTGTGCAATTAGGAATAATTATGCCAAAGACGCTTTCATTCCAAGGATGCTCCACAAGCATCGACGTATTAAGACATTTAGAAAACAACCGCCCAACAACATAACACAGAACTGCACAATCCCCCCCCCCCCCCCCACACACACTGCAGAGCCCACTGCAGAGGAGGATTCAGGCCCTACTCGCCAGGCCCAGGGACAGCGTGGCTTTCCTCGCGAAGCCCTGGGCTGCATCAGGGACCCCGAGTGTCTGCCCCTGGCTAGTGGGGTGGCAGGACTTGCTTCTGCGGGTGTTCTCTGAGTGACGGCTGCCAAGGCAATCCCGCTGCCAAGGTAATTGTGTGGGGCAGCCCCTGCTGAGGAGCGGTAAGGGAATCTCGGAGGACTCCTCCTCTGTCTGTCTGTCAGTCTGACATTCAGCTGTGCTACTTTTGGTCGCAGCTTCCTGTCTAACCGTCTGTTTCATAGACACCTGCGTTATCTTTGGTCTCTGCTGTCTCTCTCAATCTGTCTGTCTGTTTTTTTGTGCCTGTCTCATGAGAAATCTAGGCTAACTTTGGTCTCCCAATATGTCTACGTCTTTCTCTTTAATTCTTTGCTACCTTCTCCTTTCCTCTCTTCCCTGCTCCCTTACCCACAGAAACCTCTACAAGTTGTTCCATTTCCCCCAAACTCTCATATCCACAGATTCACCCAGATTTCCCTAGGGCCAACTACCATTGCTCACCATTGCCCTGCTCCTGTTCTCACTGACATTGTAGGATCTCTGCAAAACCTTTGTGAAGATGGGCAGGGACTTCCGACTTCCAAGACCCTTTCCAACTCAGGATCTTTGTAGTTTAAGGTGACAGCTTTCCAAACAGGTCTCGTTCCTTAGTTTTCAGAAACTCTTGGTTTTATATATGGAATTTCCTTAGAGTCATTGCTCTCCTGAAGAAGACTGGGCCCAGCCCAGCTTCAGAAACCCCTGCTGCAACACAGCTGAGACAATGAGCAACATTCCCTAGACCAAAGCCCTTAAACATTTTTGATGGAAGGCTTAAAAGAAATCAGGGAGAGGGTCTCAGAGGTAAGTATAAGTAAGACACATTACCTCTCCTTCCTAGTCCTATTCCATGTGGTTTGCAAGAAGATACTTGGGCTTGAGAAGGGTCCTATGGAGTACCATGTGGGTAACAGGGGTGAGGGAACATTCAGAGAGAGGGGTAGAGACAATAAAAAGTGTAACCCAATACAATCACTCTCTGTAAGGAAGCAGTCAAGACTACTGGGGGACGGAGCCCAGGTTCTGTCATGGAGGGAGACTGTGATTCAGATGCTCCCAGTCAGTCCTTTCTTGGGGGTTCTCACCAGGTACTATTGTCAACAAATAGGGTAGGGCTTTGGAAAACAGGCGAATCCTTTTATCTGGGGCTCCTGAATTCAGTTCCTCTCCACTCGATATCAATGCTTCCTCGGGTTCCCTCCATCCAATCCTATCCAGCTAAGCTCCCCTCCCTTCCCTTTTTCCTCCTTCCCTCCCTTCCTCCCCCTCCCTCTTTTCATCGCCATTCTTGCCTTTATTGTTCTAGCTTGGGGCTTGTGTGCCCAGGCCATCTGTTCAGTCCCATATGCTGATGGCAAGGGCTGCCAACACAGGGTCTGGGAGCGCATCCACTCCAACCTGGAGCTGCTTGTCTGCTGCATTTCCTGTCTGGCCAAATAGCTAAGAAACAGCACTGTGGTGCTGGGGACAGAAGAGGGCCTACTGGGTATGGTGGCAAGGCAAGTGCACCCCTCTGAGGATGGCTTGGACCCCGGAGCAGTCCCTAGGGTGGCTCAGCACTTCTGAGGCTGAGCCTCAGGACGCCAGATCATAGGCCCCCAGCCTTATGAAGAAGTGCAGGATGCCCAGGGACTAGAGATGCAAATTTATCTATAAAAGCCATGGGGAGAAAAAAATTACATTCTTGGGAGGAGAGGGGAATAGAAATGTTGGGGGAAATGGAAATATATGCAATGTATTTTTATTTCTTTTACAGATCTAAATATTTTATATTCATTGTTTCAGAATATAAAATGATAGCATGTGTAACTCTATTTGCTCATAAAACAATCATAGTGGGTATATTTAAAGATGTGAAGATTTGAGGGAAATGGGAAAAGTTAGGGAGGAAACTGAGTTTTTCCTCTTTCTTCAAGGGCTCAGAGCATTGTTTCCCATCTTGATTTTCTGAGCCCTCCCATCACTATTCTTCCCCTCTTATTTGTAAAATGAGGGGGTTGGACCAAATAACCTCGAAGGTCCCTTTGAGCTCTGCTCTTCTATGATTTGGTGATTCTGAATGTCAGCCCACTGGGAAAACGCACCATTGCCTTCTGCCAACCATCTCTCATCACCTGTCACTGCAGCTGCCCCCTGCCTCCCAGAGCTCCCTCCCCCAAGAGGATGAGCCGGACAGGAGCACCAGTTGCTGCCTGCCTGGAAATCCCCAAGGCCCAGGGTGGGGCTGAATCCAGAGTGGTCCTGCCACCTCCCATGGCAGCAGCTTAGGTACCCAGTGTTAATGGCTGCCAAGGGAAATGGCCAGCTCCCATACCACAGTCAAGCTGGGAACACCTTCAGTTCAGATCCAATGCAAACCAGATCTGGATTGGATCAGCAACCATCAAGGCCAAGTTAGCAAATTGCTCTCCTACTCTCCACCTGTACCACCAAACATTGCCAACTCTTCTATGTCACTGTCTCTCTTTCATTTGTGGTCTGTTGCTCTCTCTCCTCCTCTCCCTCTTTCCCTCCCTCCCTCCCTTCTTTTTTTTCTCTCTGTCTCTCAGTCTCTCTCTATCTCTGGCTGTCTCTGCATCTCTGTCTCTTTCTTTCTCTATTTCTCTTTCCCTATTTCTTTGTCTCTCTCGCTTACACATTCTCACATGTAGACACATAAGAATTCAAAGCACATTTTCCCTTGTACTTCCTGCCCCCAAACTCACACATACACACTCTCTCAGATTAGGTTAGGTTCCTATTTAGGACATTTTGACATCTAGGACCAATTCATTGCTACATTTAATGGAAAATACATGACACGTTAAATTTAAACTAGAGGGAGAGATTTCAGAGACATCACCTGAATGGGATTGCCTCCCATGACAGTTGTATAAAAAGACCCTTTTCTTGGAGGTGGAGTGACTAGTGAAAAGCACCCTACAGTGGAAGCTAGAAGACCTGAGTTCAAGTACTGCCTTTGCCATTTTGAAGGTGTATGATTTTTGGGAAGTTGCTTCATTTGATGGGCCTCAGTTTTCTTGTCTATAAGATGGGAATGGAGACTTTTTCTGAGATCCCTTGCAGTTAAAAATCTGTCAGAGGAGAAAATCCTCTTACTGCAAATCAGACCAAATCTCAAGTGGGCAGAATGGCAATGTCCACCCTCTGGCAATGGATGACTGTTATGGGGATAACATAAGTGGGGATCGTATCAGACTCCTGGCCAGCATGTCATCCACCTTAGAGATAGCATGAAAAATTGACCAGTCTAGAATCATTGAGATGCTTGCTATGTCCTTGGAGTTTTTATAGACACAGTGGGCTGCTTAGAAGACTGAGGTTCTGGCAATTATTTTTTATTTTTTTCTTTTTTTTGATGGTCAGCCTATATCATCCAGATTGCAAGTTCAAATGTCATTCACAGGATGGATCACACTTATGATCAGCAGGGGAGCTTTGACCTGCTTTATTTTCAATCTGGGATTTTTTTTTCCTTTTTAGTCAGTATACTACCTTCCCTCCACCTCCCTCCCTGCCATAATTACAGTTTCACCATATAGATTATGGAAATGTGATTAGATCAACTTGCTTTAGTTCAGAACTCCTGAGCTCAGGTATTGCACCATCCTCAAGTCTCCAAGATTAATCATGCACTCCACCATTCCTAGTTCTGGTCCTATTTTTGCCACTCACAAGCTGATTCACCTTCTTGAGAAAGTGACCACTTTGATCCTCAGGTGTTCCATATGGAAAATGGAGATTAACGAGACCCTTTCAGTTCAATAAACTAAAATTATTTGAAAGCATTTTATAAATTGAAAAGTGTTTTACAAGAATAAGGTATTGTTATTTTTGTTGTTGTTATACTCTGGGGATAATGCTTCTGGTGACTAGTAGGTAGGAACTGAAGATAGGCCATACCTATGCTCTCCCTAAATTTGTTCAAAATGGATCTCTGCTAGCAAGATTCTTCAATTAATCCAACCCAGCTCTTATTACTCCTTCACTTAAATTTCATTAACATTTATAGATAAAATTCATTCTATGTAATAAAATTTGTGATTAGTTTAGCATGTCATTTGGGGGCTCATGTGGGATTTAATTTTTTTTAATTGGACTATTTGTCCAGCATTATTGTGAATCAAGATGTCTTATTCAGGCTTGTTTATTTTTTTAATAGATGTGTCCTATTTGCAGTACTACTTACTCTAATCAAAACCACACAAAAAAATTTGTGCTGGATGGTTCACCAAGTAAATAGTTTCGACCAGATATTCAAGTTGCCTGCCTTCACTAATGAGCCTAAACAACAGGAAAGGATAGCACTTGCCCTGTGCCTTTGATCTACAGATAGGTGGTTGCATCTCTGTAAGGAATAGAGGTGTCTAGTTTCCCTCTCCTCCCATTCCCTATTCAGTCATGCTTTCTCTAAAGGGCATAAGAATGGCACTATTTCTCTATAATCATTGAATCCTAAAGCTGTGAAAGACCCAAGAGGTCTGCTGGTTTAACCTAATCTAAACATGAATAGGAATTCTATGACATCCCTGGCAAATAGCTATCCAGTATCTCCTCAAAGACCTTAAATTATGAGGAACTCATTTCCTCCTGAGGAATCTCATTGCACTTTGGGGCAGCTCTGATTGTTAGGCAGTTTTCTCCCCCTTCCATTGGGATGAAATTTGTCTTCCTGCATCCACAAACCATTAGTTCTAGTTTTTTCTTCTGAAATCAAACAGAACAAATCAAATCCCTCTTCCAAATGACAGCTTTTCCAATATGTGAAATCAGCTCACTTGTCCCTCTTGAATCTTCTTTTCTTTAAGCAATATGTGACTTTATCACCATTCTTCTTCATTTGTCCATATATTGAAAAATAAGTTGTCCTTGCTATCAGTTGTGGATTTTCATATGATCTTTTTTCCTCCATGACTAGGCCATTTGAAAATGAATTGCTTTCCTTTTGTGACCTAGACCACACATTTGGGAAATGCTGTCTAATGTTAAGAGTATGGACTGGGAAACTACTGGAGATTCCAAATGGGGATCAAATTCATGAGCTTTGCCTCAGCAGCATCAAGCTCAAATCAATTCAGTTAATTGGTAACAATGAAGGGTTTGTGTAGCTTTGTTAAGTGTCCCCAAGTCTTTTACAGACAGGCAAGTTCTGAATCTCTTCCTGGCTGACAAATTGTTCTGTGTGGATGGGAGGTCTTGCTCCCTTGGTATCTTCTCCCCACAGAACATCATCCTTAACTCGCCCCTATTTACTAACTACAGGAGCAGAGGGAAAGCCTACTATTTCCTGGAAACTCAAGAACCAGTGTTGATCTTTGACAAATTGTGAAGTAGGCCAGTTTACTTTCACCTTTTCTATCTCTTGTCCTATTTTTCCTTTCCTTCCCTCTCCTTCTTCTCAGAAAGTACTGTCTAATCCCCAATACCCAGACCTGACACTTAACTAGTTATGATTTTGGGTAAGTCCCTTTACTTTTTTTGAACCCTTGCTTTGGCAAAGCAAAAGTACTTCACTTTTATATGTCTTTCTCTTCTTCTTCCCTCCAACTTTTATTCCCTTTCCAGAATCACAGAATTTCAGAGGTGGACCATCTAGTCAAACATGAAGCTATATAGGGATCCCCGCTGTAAGCAAACAATGGGCCATACAGTCTCTGCTCAAAGGCCTACATTGATGGGAAAATCATCACCTCCAAAGGCAGCCTATTCCACTTTTGGATAGCAAGAATTGTTGGGGAATCTTTCATGACATCAAGCCTTTATTTCCTCTCCGAACATCCAAACACTTCTTATTTCTGGCTTCTGAGCTCAAACTGAGTAAGTCTATGCAACAATCCTTTAAATACCTGAGGATAGCTTTTATGTCCCTCAAAATCTTGTCTTTTCCTATGCTAAATATTTCTATTTCTTTCTGTGTATTGTATAATATGATGTTTAGCTACCCCATACTCCCAGATGCTCAGAGGGAATCTCAAGGGACGTAATTTATTCTGTAAGAAAAACAGAAAGAAGATTTTGTTTTGGGAGGGCTATATGAGATATCCAGAAGAAACAGGCTTTTATGAAGTACCTACTATATGCCTGGCACAATAATTGATTATTTTATGAGGCTTTAGATTTAGGGCATACAACATTGTAAAGTAGGAAGGGTAAATCATGTTATGGTTCAGTCATGTCTATCTCTTTGTGACCCATCTTTTGGGGGAGAGGATTACAAATGAGGAACTGAGGCAAAACGGGATTAAATGATTTTCCCAGGGTCACACAGATAATAAGTGTCCTAGGTCAGATTTGAACTCATGAAGTTTTCTTCCTGATTTCAAACCCTGTGCTCTCTCTGCTGTGCCACCAGGCTGTGGGTAAATTATTACTAAACTAATTTTACAAATGAGGAAACTGAAGCTTAAAGTGGTGAGGAGATGTGAGCATTGTCCCAGGTTTACAAAGTGTTACAGCCAGGACCTAAAAATGATTGTCTTGATTTGTAACTCAGGAATTTTTTTTCCTTCTATGTTAAAATTAACCAGAGGCTTTCTTGCAGTGGTTTAATCAATAAGTTCAAAAAGTTACATTTACCTAGGGTGACAAATGGACTTTAATAGCTTAAAGGCCTGCTGTGAATAGGCAAGGGATTCCAATCAGGTCAAAGAGATAAGTCACCAAGAAAAATGCAGCACATTGTTTGAATTTAAGAATTCAAGTTCTTTTTTTAAGATAAAAATTAATTTTATATTTATACTCTTAAGATTTTTTGTATCTATACCCAAAACCTCATGTTTGTTAGGGAAGTTGATTTTGCCACTCCATACTGACTGTGCTCAGTATGCCACAGGATCCTAAAGGGAGGAGGCCCCAAACAATTAGCTTGTCCCCCATAGCAGATAATTTTGTATTATTTGTAATACAATTCAATAAACATTTATTAAGCGCCTCCTACTTTCAAGGCACTGTCTTAAGTGCTGAGAGAATCATTCTCCCCATCTGGGTGATTGGAATAGACATCTGCTGAGAAGGAAATTCTCTCTCTCATCTTCCTCTCCACACACTATCATCCCTCTCTACCTTAGTCCTACACATCCCCTGTACTTCTCCATTCCATTGAACTATCTGGAACCCTCACTTTATTGTTTAAAAGTCAAGTCAATAATCATTTATTAAAATCTTACAGGGACAGTACTTTGAATAGAGCACAGATTTTGGAGGCAGGAGGAACTGAGTTCAAATCTAGCCTTAGATACTTGACACTAGCATATCTAATTAGAGGCTGTATACCTCACATCTCTCTACTTATTTCTCTGATACAACCATTTATCAATGTCCTGGGCTATTAGAATACCCTTCTAATTGGTTTCTCTGCTTTTAGTCTCTTTTCTCTCTTGTCCTCCACTCACATAACTTTGTATTTACTTATTCCTCCCATGTTGTATTCACATCTCTCCCCTCAGAATATAAGCTCCTTGAGAGTAGATACTGTTTCCTAGAGTTCATCATAGTGCCTTATGCAGTTTTGAATCAGTGATTAATGAATTGAATCCCACTATACAACCCATATATATAATCTTTATTAAATTAAATAAATAAAAATTAAAACATAATTTAAGAATTTTTAAGTCTTTATTAAATACCTCCTTTGTGATCAGCATGGGGATAGGCAGTAGGGAAAGAAAGAGAGAAAGAGACATTTAGACACACGTAACACACACACACACACAGAAAGAGCAAGTGAGCTAACATTTATATAACACTTATTATATGCCAGTTTGTGCTAAGCACTTTACAATTATTATCTCATTTAATCCTCACAATTACCCTAGAAGATAGATGCTGTTATCATCCCTATATTAAAAATAAGGAAACTGAGATTAAGTGATTGGCTGAGGATCACACAATTAACAAATGACTGAGGTTATGTTTGAATTCAGATCTTTCTGACTCTAGGCCCAGCACTTCATCAACTATGTCACCAAGCTATGCCCAGGAGTATTACAAGGTTGAAGGGTATTAAGTACCCAAATAAATGGCACAGGCAATTAAGAGATTATTGTGGAAAGAACACTAGGTTGGTAAAGTCACTGTGAGTTCTGACTTGGCTATTTATCTACCACAGGATCTTGGCTATATCACTTTCCCAATCTGAACCTTAAGTTCCTAGATTGCCAAAAAAAGGGGGGGGGGGGTGGAGAGGAGGAGGATTATAAATAAATAAATAAATAAATAAATAAATAAATAAATAGGGAGGAGCACAAGGTGATAATTTTGTTTTACTTGCCTCAATAGCAGGGTATGTTAAAGTCATCTCTTATTAGCTCTTGCAGATTGCTAAATTTTCAATGTAAGCATTTATACACCTTGAAATTATAAGCAAACACAACAAATCAGGGCTTGATTGTTTTGTTGATTTCTCGACTTAAGAAAGTGATGGAGAAAATGTTAACAATACATATGAAACAAAGATGGATCATGTATATATACTTCCCCCCAAGAGCTGGTTGTTAAACATTTAGTAGCACTGTCCTGCTCACAGTGATTCAAATAAGATTTTATATATATATATATATATATAAGTATTTTGTAAGCTGTCAAATTCAATACAGATGCAAACAGCCCTAACAATCTCTTGTTATGATTTATTATCAAGTTTTATGAAATTTCAGGAAAGGGAGGGCTACCAATGTATCCCTCTCAACTTGTTTTAAGGTGAGTGGAAGTCATCCACCTTGGTCAGGAAAGATTATGAAGGAGGAGATAGGACTTGACAGAGTCCTGAAAATGGCCATAATTTAGATAGGTTGAGAAGGTTGGGGCCTTGGTCCAAGAATGGAATATGCAGGTTCCAAGATACGAATAAAATGCAAGGTTCAAATGAAATTCTGGCAACTCAAAAAATAAAATTGACAATAGTTTTATAGTGAAATGAAGAAACCCGATAATCGGAGGCATGTTTCCTGAAAAGAACTCCAGAATGTTGAGAAACCCTTGTCCATTCCTTAAAATTTCATTTTTTTCTTAGTGGGCTCAAGCAGCTAAAGGAGAATACTATTCTGATGCTAAGAGGAGGAGGCAAAAGGTAGAGAGGAGTTATGTCACGTCTGCCTAGGGGGAGAAAAGAAGAATTATTCTTCTCTTGTAATATGTGGCCATCTAAAAAAGAATTAGGAAATTAATTATGTGCTGTAATTAGTGTAATGACCTACACTATTAGAGGTTATTTACAACAGGAATAAAAACTCCCTACCATAAATGTCATCCTGGGCTTTCTGAATGCAAAGGCTTATGGTAAAAACCACCATGGACAGGCCTGACTAATTTCTGTTGTATTTCTGTTTGTGTTCCACCCCTACTTCTCAACAGTCAGAGTTTATCAGTGATGGGTTCTGGAGATCTGTTTTAACTACTGAATTTCAGGAAGAACCTTTGATGGCCACTTAGTACAAATTATGCCCTCTTCTTCTTCCCCCTCATCCTCAAGAATTCTTACTACAAGAAGTGGTACTCAAGTTTTTTTGTACAGACCTTCAATGAAGAGGAAATCAAGAAGTAATTCATGAAGAATCATGAATAAATTATCTCAAAGGTAATTTGCCTCTGCAATTTTCACTCAATCCTAAATAAGGTCTTCTGACCAGATGACCTTTGCTCCTGTTTGGCTTTGTGGGGATAAACTGAACAAATCCATTTCTTCTTCCATAAGTCACCCTTTCAAGTGCTTGAAGGGAGCTAGTGTGATTTTCCAAGACTTCTATTCTCCAGATTCAGCATTTCCAGTTCTTCCAGATGATCTTTATATAACACAGATTCAAGACCTTTCACCATTCTGGCTGATGTTTTCTAGAGGATGATTACCTTAGCACTTTCCTTCCTACGGCATGATGTCTGGAACTGAAAATAATTATTTACAGGTGATCATTTAGAATGAAGATTTCTTCTCTCTGTTCCTACTGCTCCTGGAAGCTATTGACATTTCCCTACCATTCTCAACCCAAGCCAGAAGTAACCTCTCTTTCCAAATTTCTTGTAGCATTTTGTGTTTCTCCTGTATACTAGTCATATTCTAATTTTTGAGGCTAATATAGTCTAGAAGAATAAAACCACTCTTGAAGTCTGTTATTATTTACACTATAAATATAGCCAAGTCTCCAATCTCTACCAGCTTTAGAGACGTCAAGTATAAACTGAGATGCTTAGAAACAGGTAAACAGCTCAGACTTGAGTCCTACCTATTCTTGAGTCCAGAATGCTGGATTTGGAATCAGAAAGACCTGAATTCAAATCCAAAACAGGCCTGTATATAGATACAGATATATCTGTACATACATTTTTTTTCTTCTCTGTCCAGTCTAAAGTCAACTTAGAATTTTCAAGGAAAACAGTTACTGTATGGATTCTCCACATAGAGCTTGATAATCATGGTAGCAGAATTACATATGCCCGTAAAAAAAAAAACAAGAAGTACCAAAGAGTAGAAAAATAACTAAAATTTAATCAAGAAAATAAAAATTAGCCATAATAGAAAATAAGCAAATAAAAAAGATGGCTGCTTTTGTAGTCAATGAGGCTCTCTAAATCTGGATGGCCCTTCCCCTGGTGTTTTCATCTTCCTCAGAGTCTAGCACAGGGCCTGGCATCTCTTGTAGGAAGTACTTAATAAAAGCTTGCTTGGCCAGTTGAAGGGTTAGTATTTGAATATTGGACATCCCAAGTTTTCCACTTAATAGGTCTCCCTCCAAATCACTTCAATATTCAGGAACCATTTGATAAGCTGAGTTCACATAATTTGAAGAAAAGGTAGGATGTGTAAATAGGAAAAATAAGATAAAAACTTGGAAAAAATTTTGTTTCTCTGCATATATAGTTAGTCAGAGCTAGGAGGCACCTTAGAAATGATATAACCTAATCTCATCACAGAGGAGAAAACTAAGGCTCAAATATTAAATGACTTATCCAAAGTTACAAAGCTAGTTAATGACAAAGCTAAGCCTCTAACTCATGTCTTCTAGTGTTCTTTTTACTATGTTTGGTTGGGCATGCTTAGAATCACATGATATTAGAGCTGGAAGAAACCTTAGGGTTTTTTGCCAACTCTATTTTATAGATATAGAATGAGGATTAGATATAGAATGAGATGAAATGACTAACCCACAGTAACATGGTCAATCAATAAACATTTATTTAGTACCTATTATGTATCGGGCACTGTATTAAGTCCTGGAGATACAGAAAGAGTTTCTCCCCTCAAGGAATTTACAATCTAATGGGGGAGAACAAGATGCAAACAAATATATACAAAGTTATATATAAGATAAGTAGGAAATAATTAAGAGAGGGGAGGCATTAGAATTAATAGGGGTTAAGTAAAAGATGGGATTTCAGTTGGGACTTAAAGGAAACCAAGGAAGTCAGTAGGCAGAGATGGGGAGGAAGAAAATTCCAGGGATGGAGGACAGTCAGAGAAAATGTCCACAGATGGAAGATGGAGTATCTAGTTCATGGAATAGCCATGGGGCCAATGTCACTGGATCAAAGATATATGGCAAGAGATAAAGGAGATTGGGAATATAGGAGCTCATAGATAACAATGATGGGAGTAGCAACTGGCTCTCCTACCTCCCTTGCCATTATTTCTTCCACCTGCTGCCCCACTCTGAAACCCAAAGTGTCCCCATCCAAAGCCGAGGATATCCTAGGTAACTATACTCAAGCATTAACAAACAGGACCAATCTGATAGAAGATGCAGTGTCCCCAAATCTGGATGGAATTAGACATGGCAGATTTATTAGTGTTAATGAGGCATTTTGGCAGGTCCAGGAACTCAAAGGAAAATAGCCAGATTTCAAGTTTAAACTTAACTGGACAGAAAGGAGACGTGGCTGCTTTCAATAACCTGTTGAAACATCTCCAGGGGAATCCCAAAGTGTGATCTGTGGGGGTTCAGGTGTCTTAAAATAGACTCAACCTGGGAGTTCCTGCTGATCTATAATACCAAGGATTTGATGAATTTAGATAGTCTTCTATTACATATCCAGAACGTCTCCCCATGCATGCTTCCCTATAGTCACACTGCTAGAATTCAATTCAACAATTATCTATTAAGTGCAAGGCTCTGATGATGCAAGAAAATTAAAAAATAATCCTCGTCTTCAAGGATCTTTTATGTTACTGAGGGAAGGAGGAGTGGGGATGAGTGGGTAAAAGTTAAAACAAAAATTTTTTGAGCAGTAAGATCTAGATTTATTTTCAGTACTTCAAAGGAAAGAAACATCTTCCAAATGAAACCTGAATGGGTTATAGTGACTGTGATTGGGAGTCCATATGATACACAGCTTGAGCCATCTTCAAAGACCCCAAGTATGACTCTAGAGATAAAAGACAAGAGGTACCCGGATGGCTCTTTTCTGCCCAAGACACAACAGACTAGGGTCCTTACCAGGCTAAAGCAAAGACATGACATGAATAAGAGAAATAAAAATGGATGTGGACAGTGAAAGATGAAGACAGATAACAAGAGACAGACAGAATGAGAGAAAGACATCGTGGTTTAGGAAAAAGCACTGAACTAGCAAACTGGCCCTGGTTCTGCCACGAACGTCCTGTGAGGTTTACGGCAAAGAAATGACATCAGCTTTCTGTATTTCACTTTCTTTATCTGTAAAACGAGGTCCAGGGTTGGATTAGACCAGGAATGCTTTTCCTTTTTGGGTCATGGAGCTCTTTGGCAGTCTGGTGAAGTCCAGGACCCATTATCAGAAAAATGATTTTAAATACTCCAAACGAAATACGAAATACATATGATTGAAAAGAAAACCAATTACATTTAAATAGCCATTAAAATTTAAGATAAAAATGTTCATAGACTCAAGATTAAGAACCCTGATGGAAAGGATCCTTTCCAAGTCTCTATGATAGTGATTCATTTATTCATTTGACAAGCATTGATTAAGCTATAGCTTTGATTAACCCAGGCACTAGAGGTACAACAGAAGCAGCCAGCCAGGGATCAGTGAGAGAAAGAGAGAGAACATGAATGAAAATGAATGCCTGAGAAAGAGAGGAAAAAAAGACAGATGCGGCGACACAGGAACCCAAGACACAAGCAAATTGGAATCACTTTGACAGCAGACTGTAGAAGGTAAGACCAGGCTCCAGCGGTGAAAAGGCCAGCCCTTCCAAAATCTTTTTAGTTCCTTCCCCACTCCCCACACACAAACAGCCCCTTTCTGATTTATCAGGCATTAGAATGGACAAGAAACACACAATAACCATCCAAGCCAAAATGTTCTTTGCTCCACTCCTTCCCCTGTTTTCTCTACTCTGCTCCTATTTTGCTTGACAAATAGCACCTGCCTGTTCCTTCAGGATTTGGCAGCTGTGTCCTGTGTCCAGGTGATATCCCTTCCTCAGTCCTTTCCTAGCTGTTGAAATGGAGAGAGCCATGGAGAAGAGAAAAGGCAAGAGAGAAAAGAGAAGGGGAGAAAGAAGGATAAACAAAAAAATATGAGTATGACTATAAGTATAGCCACCACCACAGTTCCCAAACAGGTCATTGGATATATTTCATATGTTCACTTGCTGTTAACTGGCTTAAGAAAGTACATCTGTATAATTACATTGCGTTGAAAACTTCCTGATATTTATCTCTAAACTCAACAGTAAGTTCTACTTTTCTAGGGAAGGAAACTGGTTTTATTAACTGAACGTGATGGACTGTGGAAGATAGGATAAGGAAAAAGAAGAAAACAGGAGGTGTCAGGGAAAGAGGCCCTCTCCCATAGACCAGGACATTATTACAAGTTGGTAAAAATATTGACAGCACAGATTGGCCAGAATGACAGGGAAAGATAATGCAGAATGTTGGAAGGGATGTGGGAAAACAGGGACACTGATACATTGTTGGTAGAATTGTGAATACATCCAACCATTCCGGAGAGCAATTTAGAACTATGCCCAAAAAGTTATCAAACTGTGCATACCCTTTGATCCAGCAGTGTTACTACTGGGCTTATATCCCAAAGAGATACTAAAAAAAGGGAAAGGGACCTGTATGTGCACGAATGTTTGTGGCAGCCCTGTTTGTAGTGGCCAGAAGCTGGAAAATGAATGGATGCCCATCAATTGGAGAATGGTTGAGTAAATTGTGGTATATGAATGTTATGGAATATTATTGTTCTGTAAGAAATGACCAGCAGGATGAATACGGAGAGGACTGGCGAGACTTACATGAACTGATGCTGAGCAAAATGAGCAGAACCAGGAAATCATTATATACCTCAACAACGATACTGTATGAGGATGTATTCTGATAGAAGTGGATTTCTTCAACAAAGACAAGATGTAACTTTGTTTCAATTGATCAAGGATGGACAGAAGCAGCTACACCCAAAGGAAGAACACTAGGAAATGATTGTAAACTGCTTGCATTTTTGTTCTTCTTCCCAGGTTATTTATACCTTCTAAATCCAATTCTCCCTGAGCAACAAGAAAACTGTTCGGTTCTGCACACATATATTGTATCCAAGATCTACTGTAATCTATTTAACATGTATAGGACTGCTTGCCATCTGGGGGAGAGGGTGGAGGGAGGGAGGGGAAAAATCGGAACAGAAGTGAGTGCAAGGGATAATGTTGTAAAAAATTACCCTGACATGGGTTCTGTCAATAAAAAGTTATTTAAAAAAAATATTGACAGCAGCTCTTCTTATGGTAGCAAAGATTTGAAAACTTGAGGGGTTCCCCATTATTTGGGGGATATCTAAAAAGGTTATGGCATATGAATGTGATTTAAGAAAAAAATAAAGGGGATAGTTTT
This sequence comes from Sarcophilus harrisii, assembly GCF_902635505.1. NCBI lineage: Eukaryota > Metazoa > Chordata > Mammalia > Dasyuromorphia > Dasyuridae > Sarcophilus > Sarcophilus harrisii. Next base: position 495,488,767 of record NC_045428.1, read on the forward strand.
GGAAAACCCAGAAAATCTGTATGAAATGCAGCAGAACTAGGGAAAAAAAAACAATTTATAAAACAACAGCAATTTTGTAAAAATAACTTTGAAAGACTTAGAAACTCTAATCAATATAATGATCAAATATAATTCCAAAGAACTCAGAATAAAACATGCTACCTACCTCCTGATAGAAAAGACTCAGAATGCCTTTTTTTGAGGAGATGGGGAGAACTTGGCCAACTCAGGAATTTATTTTGCTTATCTAGATATATTGGTTAAAAGAGAGTGATTTTTTTTTTTTTGCCTTCTCAATGTAGTGTGTGTGTGTGTGTGTGTGTGTAGTTTGAAAGAAAGGAGATCTGAAGATGAAATAAAATTTGATTTCAGAGGCAAAGGGAAATTTTGCAAATCTCCCTTTCCCAGGTCATAGTTCATGGAATTTCACTATTAGAATTTCATTTGGGGGAGTCAAGTAACAACAACTGAGATGGAGTCAAGACAGAAGAGTGAAAAGTCATAATTGTCCAACCTCCTACAACCTTCTAAAGTATGACCAGAGAAAACACTGAACAGAATTCTGTATGGCCAACAAAATCACAAGGGGTCATTTTTCTAAGTTGTACAGCTTAGAAAGACAGAAAGACAGATTTGTAAGTACTGAGGTGAGAGCTAACCAAAAAGACAATATGACAGAAAGAGGACAAGTTTTAGGATATGGGATAGCAGAAGTGCCCAGAGTCTATAAGGGTAATCTCGAATACCTGTTCAAAAAGACATCCCATGGAACCTCTGTACTGGATAGAGAAAAAGGTACCATAAACCAGAGCTGTTGTACATTATTACTGAGTTCTGGTTTATAATTCCAGGGCAAATGGAAGCAGTCTTATTTGCAAGCAGGTAATGTAATTTCTAGGCCACCAAGCAAAAGGATAATTAATTACCAGAACTTTCCCTGGATTTTATGCTCAAAGCACCAAAACCCTACAATTGCCCAGATAAAGCTTTGAAAGGAGAAGGACATAAAAGGCCAGTTAAAAAAGCCTGCTCAATGGCAATCACTAAAACCATTTAGAACTGCCTAAGGAATAGAGTGGTAGAGCAGTAGAACAGGTTAGGTACACAGCAAATGAGAGCAGGAATCTACTATTTGATAAACCCCAAAACTCCAGGTTCTGGGATAAGAACTCACTACCTGACAAAAACTTCTGGAAAACAAGTTTAACAGAAATCAGGCCTAGACCAACATCTCACATCTTATACCAATATCAGGTCAAAATAGATATATGATTTAGATCTAAAAGGCAATACTGTATAAAAATAGAAGAACAAGGTCTAGTTTACCTGTCAGATCTTTGGAAAAGGGAGGAATTTATGACCAAAAAAGAAATAGAAAACATTATGAAATTCAAAATGGATAATTTTGATCATATTAAATTAAAATGGTTTTGCATAAACAAAACCAAAGCAACCAAGTAAGAAGGAAAGCAGAAAGATGGGAAACACTTTTTATAGCCAGTGAGTCTGACAAAGGTCTCATTTTAAAAACACATACAAAAATGAGTCAAATTTATAAGAATACAAGTCATTCCCCAATTGATTAATGATTAAATGAATAGGAAGTTTTCAAATGAAGAAATTAAAACTTTCTATAGTCTTATGAAAAAATACCCTAAATCACTAGTGATTAGAGAAATGCAAATTAAAATGATTCTGAGGTACCACCTCATACTTATCAGATTGGTTTATATGACAGAAAAAGAAAATGACTGCTGTTGGAGGGATGTGGGAAAACTAGGATATCAATATACTATTGGTAGAATTGAACTGATCCAATTATTACATAAAGTCATTTGGATTTATGCCCAAAGAATTCTAAAACTGTGTATACTCTTTGATCCCAAAATACCACTGTTCGGTCTGTTTCCTAAGATACCAGCAAAAAAGAAAAAAAATCTATATTCTAAAATAGTTTAGAGTAAGTCCCTTTGTGGTAGCAAAGAACTGGAAATTGAAGGATTGCTTGTCAGTTGGGAAACAACTAAAAACTTGTGGTATATGATTGTGATGGAATACTATTGTGCTGTAAGAAATGATGAAGTAATTTATTTTAGAGAAAAAAAACACAGAAAGACTTAATGAAATAATGAAAAGTGAAGTGAACAGAATCTAAAGAACATTGTATACAGTAAAAGGCAATATTATTCACACAATAATTGTAAACAACCAAGTTATCGTGAGTACTATAAATTCCTAAAACAACTATAAAGGACCTATGAAGGAAGTTGTTATCACCTAGAGAGAAAAGAATTGGTAAATAGAAGTATGCACAATATGGTTTTACATATGTGTATATATATAAAATTTATATCTGTGTCAAATGGTGCCCTTCTATCTGGGATGGGGAGGGAAGAAGAGAAGTAGACAATTTGAAAATTGAAATGAAACCAAAAGAATTAAATTAAAATTCTTTTAAAAGAGCCTAGGCAGCATATTGTAAAAAAATTATACCAGAAAACTGCCCAGGTATCTTAGAACCAGAAGTTAAAGTAGAAATTGAAAGATTACACCAGTCAACTCCTGAAAGAAATCCCAAAATGAAAATTTCCAATAATATTCAAGCAAAAATCCAAAACTCCTAGATCAAGAAAAAAATATTGCAAGCAGTTAGAAAGAAAGAATTCAAATACTGTTGAAACAATCAGGATCACATAAGATTCAGTAGCTAGCTACCAGTATAAGAGAGCAGAGAGCTTAGAATATTATTTCCAGAAGTCAAAGGAGCTAGGAGATTTGATGAAATAGAGTACTTTCAAGCATTTCTAGTAAATAACATGAACTGAGTGTAAATTTTGACTTTCAAAATGAGACTCAAAAGAAGTTTAAAAAGGTAAACATGAGTGACAAATTATAAGGGATTTAACAAGGTTAAACTGTATACATTCCCATATGGGAAAATGATACAGGAACTCCTAACAACATTATCATCATTAGTACAGTCAGAAGAAATCTATATAGACATAGGGCATGGGGTATGAGTCTAGAATGTTGGGATGATTTCAAAAGAAGAATGGAAGGGTGAGAGAGAAGGATATGCAGGTAGAAGAGAAAAGAGGCAGGAGGAATGGGGAGAGATCTCACGTAAAAGAAGGAAGGAAAAGTTTTTACAATGGAGGGAAAAATAAGTGGGGGAGCAGGTAACACTTGAACTGATTCAAAGAACAAAGAGTGCATCTATGCATCTTCACACATACGCATGCACGCGCATGCGCGCACACCGCACACACACACACACAAATATTTGAATATAGAAATTTATTTTGCCAAATAGGGAAGTAGGAAGAGAAGGAACTAAGAAAAAAGGAGCAAGGTTTGATAAAAGAGAGGGTAGATCAAGGCAGCCAGAAAAATAAACTTTCAAGGAAGGTACAGAGTGAAAAAAAGAAGGACAAATAGAAGGAATAAGATGGAAGAAATAATAACTGTGAATTTGAATGGGATCAATTCGTCCATGAAATAGAAGAGGATAGCAGAGCAAATTAGAAACAAGAATCTAATAATATATGTTATAAGAGACACACACATTTAAAACTCAAAAGATACACACAAAGTTAAAATAAGAGCCTGGAGCAGGACATATTATTATTTAGCTGAAATGAAAAAGGTAAGGGGTACAATCATAATTTCAGACAAAGAAAAAGTAAAAACATACCAAATTCAAGGAAGTAATTGGGGAAACTTCAATTTGCTAAAAGGTAAAATGAATTAATATCAGTACTGAATATTTATGTTCCTAGCAGAGCATCCAAATTGTTGAAAGAAACGTTAAAGTAGAAAAATGGACAACAGAACTCTACTAGTGAAAGACCTCAATTTACCTCTCTTAGTTATAGACAAATCTAACCATCAAATGAACAAGAAAGAAGTAGATTAATAGAATTTTTAGAAAAATTAGATATGACAAAACTCTGGAAAATAATAAATGGAAATAGAAAGGTTTACACCCATTTCCAAATTGTACATAGCAACCATTCAAAAATTGACTGTATGAGGGCATAAAGACCTCACCAACAAATACAGAAAAGCAAAAAAATATGAAGTATACCCATTTCAGAGCATACTCAAATAAAAAAAAAAATTACATTCAATAAAGAACCTTTGAAGCATAGATTAGAAATTAATTGGAAACTAAATACTCTAATCCTAAAAAATGAGGTGGTCAAAGAACTTATCATAAAAACAACCAATAATTTCATTAAAGATAATGACAATGAGACAATATGTCAAAATTTGTGGAATACAGATAGTAAAAAACTTACATGAATAAAAGAAAGGAAAAGTAGATCAACAAATTGAGCATACACTTAAAAAACTAGAAAAACAAATCTAGAAAATCCTCAATTAAATCAAAATGGAAATCCTAAAAAGAAAAAAATGAGATTTATAATATTGAATGTAAACATCAAGTTCTTCAAATACCCTCTCCCTTTTAAAAACAAAAAATAAAGATCTATAGCAAGGAAGTCTGTTTCATCATTTAGTAACTAAGCTTTTGATAAGGAATCTCTATATATTCAGTTGAACTGACTGATAATCAGACAATTTGTCTGTGTCAGGCTTGTACCTGTGTCTTTTGTAACCTGGTTGAATCTTGTGTTCTGCTGACAGAGCTTTTAAGAACGTTGGATTTAGCTCTACCCTGGCAAGAATAATCAATATGGAAGATGAAATGTCAATCACTAATAATTTAAGGAACATTAGTTGCTCTGAGCACACTTTGGTCCTGGATAGCTCAATATGCAAGTAATGGTGACTAGAGAACTAAGTGAAGAATTAGGGGATGAACCAGGTCATTGAAAGGAAGCAGACAAGATGGTATAAGAACTAAAGACAAAGTTCAATTAATTGATTTCATTCAGAAACAATTCTGCCTATGGGAGTACTATAAGCCTTTAAAACCTAATTATGGCAATACTTAGAGGTTTTTTTCTTTGCCTAGCCTTTTCAGTATGGAAGGCAGGAGAAGAGAGAATTCAAAATAATTTTTAATCTGTATTTTCAAAAACAAACTGACCATAGAATCATAGTATATTAGTACTGAATTAGATCTTAGTACATACCCTATTTTCCAAATGGAAAACCAAGATTCAGAGCAATTAAAGCTCTGTGGACTAAGGGAAGGGTACCGGAATTTGAACTCCAACATGAGTTGGACAAGTCACTTGACCTTTCAGACCCTATTTTATCATTGGTAAAATAGAATAACATTCTATCTCACAGAGGTAGTGTTTACAGATTATTATTTTGTGAGTTGTAAATTGCTGACCTATTATTATAGACAGATTCCAATATAATATTGTCTTGACCCCTGTTAATATAGGGAACCACTCTGTGACTTGTTTAATCTGTCCATGATGAAGATTGGATGTTTAATATCTGAACTAACTGCTCCAATAAATATTAAATGGCCTCATCCTGCCTTTTCATAGAACAAGTTATCAAAGATAGGCAGGGGCTAGACTGAATATAAATTGATCAAATTAAGTAATGTGCCCAAGGACACCCACCCAGCCAGTGTCAAAGTCAAGGCTAGAAGCAAGATCCCCTAACTCCTATCCCAATATTCAATGCACAAGGCTGGAATTCAGATACTTCAGAAGAACTGGATAGTATTTTGAGGATCAAAATATTAGAAGTTTTAGTGATGAAAGGAATCTTAGATGTCATTTAGACCAACACTTATTTTATAGAAAAGGTAATCCACAGAAATTCACAGAGATGTAAAGGAATTTGCCAAGATCACATAGCCAGAATTTGAATCCAAGTCTCATGACTTCTATCATTCAGTGTAATCATTCAGCAATGCATGCTTCTTAGTTACATTTTAAATGTACACGTTTGATTTTTTCCAAAGTAAAAAATAAGTGGATGGGTCTGTACATTGCCTAGGTGTTGACACGTATCATTAAGGACCAAATGCTTTTCCTTCTGGAAAATAGGTCACAGGAGCAGAGCTCTCAGACACCCTTTTCTTCCTCTAATGCCAATACCCAAAGCAATCTGGTAACATTCTCATCATCACCCAAGGCTTATTGTCCCAAAGCTTCTCCATGTTTCTTCATTTTGCCCTGAAGGTCCAAGAACTTTCTGTTTTCCCAGATGACAACCCCTTGGTCTGCTGAATTATTGTACTAATACACCTAAAATAAAAAAGCACTAGGAACTCTCAAAGCTAACCTTCCACTTCTTAACCCATTAGGAGAAGGACTTCTGGAGACAATAAATACTGTAATTTAGTCTTTTTGTTGTACTGTTTTCACTTTTATAAATTAAATAATGGAAAGTGTATCATTCAGTTCATATAGGGTTAGTATAAAATCTCTCTGGGAGCAGCAATTGGAAAAAATATATGTATGAAATATACGATGGGATTTTCCCAAAAAGTTATACACTCAAAATATACAAAAATGGGTCAACTTTTAAAAGGTTACTAACCTTTGATTCATTTTTTACATTTTTTTACAGAAGATACTAGGGTTTGGAGAGTGGAAAGGACTCCCATCCCACATCACATACCTTGGATTTTCATTTTGTTTTTTATTGCTTTGAACCTGGTTCATCCCATTTCTTAGGGCCATGACTACCCAGTAACTTCTTGAAATCCTTAGATAGTTGACTATTAAAAGCTTACTATTTGCCAGGCGTTGTGCTAAGTGATGGGGATGCAAAGACATTCTTTGACCTCAAGGGACCTACATTCTAATGGGGGAACAAAATATATAAAGTAGAAATTGAATGTATTGATAATATAATATTATGTCTAGATGTACCTCCCAATTATCTTTGATAATTGGTCCTCTGAAAAGGCAAGGTTAGGTGATAGAACAGTATTGGGTGAGTTAGTTAAGATAATGAATATCCAATCTGCAAATGCCTCTAGAAGCATAACATGGAGATGGAAGTGATTTGGAGGCCTGGTTTCAAGCAAGACAAGATGAAAGCTCACCTATCAGAAACTGAATTTGGCTAAGAGTCCAAGATTCAGGCAGAGACATAACTAGGAATTCTTGCCCTTAGATAAAGCACCACAAATTGTGCAAAGGGCAAGAAGAATTAAGCATGCCTTAATTATGGATTTGACTCCAAAGGAAAATGATTGATAAGAGCCCAGGAACATGCTCTATCCACTAATGAGACATTTTCCCATCTTTTCTATATTATTTCATATCTCTATGTTATTTCCTTTTCTATATTATTTACTAAAGAAAGAAATTTGACATGTCACCCTTTTCTAATCACTGTTATCTAAGACCTCTCTGTTCCTAAGGATTTGACTGATGATGCATGCGACACTTCCCCTAGATTATACAGCGTATACAAAATCTTAGATGTTATTACTTTATCCCTCTATGCACCTCAAGCCTAGCCATCATAAGAGACACTATGGGCCAATGAATTCTGGGCTCAGTTTAATAAGATCTGGGTTTAAAATCCTGCCTCAAATCTTTGTAAGTTGTGTGAGCTTGGCCATGTCATGTAATACTGACTCTCAACTTTCTTCATCTGTAAAATGAAGTAAAAATAGCATCTACTTCAATACACTGTATAAACATGAGCTTTTATTAGGTTACAGCTAAACTATGCCAAGGCTATGATACTCTCTCCCATGCAAAAAAAATCACAGATTGGAGGAGCAAGTGAATAAGACTAAGTGGAAGAGGGGAAAGTGTGCAATTATTTTAACAACCATTATTTTCAAGATTTCTGATAAGAGATATCTAAATACTTAGAAAAAATAACCATCATCATGACTCTTAAGGTTATGAGAAAAAAAGATGATCAAGAAAATTTCAACAATCTCCAACACAATCTCCAACCTTTCTCTAAAATCATTTATGAAAATAATCTACATCCTCATGAAAAAGGCATCCTTGATGAAGACTTTTACAAATGAAACTCTGTAGGATAAGACCATATAGTGCTTGAAAGAAATTAGAGAACATCACATGCAACCCTTCAATATAATAATAATAATGATAATAACATTTTATATCAATTACCATGTGGGAGGCACTATGTTATAAGCTTTACAATCCCATATCTCATTTGATCCTCATAACAACCCTATTATTATTCCCATTTTACAGCTGAGGAAACTGAGCCATAGAGAAGTTAAATGACTTTTCTATAACATTACCAAAAGAAAATTAAACAAGAGAAGCAGTATAAAGAAAACAATCAGCTAAATGTATGACTAGACAAGAAATTGGTCTAGTCATGTAGTGAGAGAAAGCAATAAACTGAATACTATACCTGTTCTACACTAGGAACTATGATGGCCATAACTAAGAGGCAGCCAGAATGTTTAATGGAAGTCATCTGAAATATTGAAAAAAGGACATGGATAAGAAGGTGCCGACAGATTTCAACCTGCACCGTTTTGAGAGAACAGCCATGCTTCATGAAATCACGTAGCCATAAAAGAATAGCTTTATCAGTACAGTATCCGAGTTTAAATCCGTTATTATCTAGAGCCAGGGGGAAATGGTCTACACCATTACCTTCTCTATGAGATCACAATGAAACTGTATTCAATCCTTTGTACCACAATTTAGGAGGGATACCAAAAAGCTAGATTGTATCCAATAAGAGCAAAGGGTTTCAAAGCCATATCCTATGACCTCCTGGCTGTCTCTGAGCTCAATCTCTCTGGCTGCCTCCTCCTACCTCCTGAAGCTCGTGTTCTCCTTGGCTTCAAGTCCCAACTAAAATCCCATTGTGTACGTGAAGCTTTTTCCAACTCCTGGCCCTGTATGTATTTGTTTGCTTGTTGTCTGCCCCACTAGACTAAGCTCCTCGAAGACAGGGACTGTTTCTTGAATCTTTTTGTATCCCCGGTGCTTAGCAGTGTCTAGCACAGAGTAGATGCTCAATAAATGTTTACTGAATTGAATATGAAAAACTGTTGGAGATCATGGGGATTTTCAGATCGGAAAAGGAAAAACTTGGAGGAACATGATAGTTATCCTGAAATATCTGAAGAGCTCTCACATGGAATAAGAAGGGAGTTGTTTGGCTACTGAGAAGAGAAGGCAAAGAAGTCAGTACAGAGAAGGATTGAACTGGTGATCATGGGATCCAGCTCAGCCATTTCCTATCTGGTAGGGCCTATGTTTGGCAAGTTTTCAGCAATGCTAGTTCTCAGTTTCCTCACCCATAAAATAAAATCTAAATGACCTTTAATGTCCCATCTATAGCATGCCATTCCAGCATCTCTGCCAAGAAATCCCCAAATGAGGTCACAGAGAGCTAGACCCAACTAAAAAACAACTGAACAACAAACAACAACCAGCTTTAGACAGGAAAGCTTGTAATGTTTTGAATGGTCTTTGAGGTCCTTTCCATCAGTCGGGCTCTGTGATTCGGAGCTCTAGCCAGGCAGTTTTCAGTTTAACATATAGAATTTGTTTTAAGTAGGATCTGACCAAACAAAGGAGAAGCTGACCTAAAAAATAGTGTGTTCACCATTGCTGTAGGTCTTCAGTGGAGGTTTTCAGGTATAAGACTCCAGACAGCCATTTGTCAGGGATGTCATGGTTGACTCCTGCAGCTGCTGCTTGCTTTCAAAGCAATACTCCCTGCATTTAACAACACTCACTTGTCAACCCGCAGGTGAGATGAGGAGGGAGGGAAAAAAATGGAATAGAAAGGAGATTGACCTGACTTTAAATCAAAACCCTCTTCTCCCTCAGTGTGGAAGGAGAGCACTTAGTGCTTTGAAAACTGGGTTAAAAATGGCTTGGCACTACCTATCTTATCTGCTTTACACTAAAAGCCTTCAACGTGTGGCAGGTTTTCACACAGAATTTTCCTTGCTAATCCCCTTTTGTTAGCTCTGATACTGGCATTGCAATACCGGCCTCATCTGGACGATTTAAGAGGGATTACAGGTCCTCAATCCAGCAGCATGTGGGAGAAGACTGTTTCTACAGAAACCCATTTTCAAAAACAATCAAAGTGCAAATCCCTACTCTGGATTGAAGGGTGAGGGGAAGGATACTTGTCTCCTCCAGATTCAATACAACAAACCCAATTGAGCCATCTTGGCCAATAGGAAAAAATTGATTATTAGGACTAACCCTTGCTGTCACCCTTTCTCCACACTTTTACAAAGGGTTTGAAGGGTAGGGTTTAAAAGTCCTAGACAAGGCTGAGGTCAGCTTTGACATTGCTGCCCAGGGCAATTCTGAAGGTGTTCTTGTAAAATGAGGGGTAGCAGAAGGGGAAACCCTATTAATAGAAAAGCAGCATGGTAAAATTGATAAAACAATGGGGCCAGGAAGACTTAGCAAGAAGTCCTGCTACTGATATTGTCTGTGACTACGGGTATGTCATAATGAGTAACTGAATACACATTGGCCATTTAGTCCAGTATGTCTATCATGGGCCTGACTTTACATCTAACCCATCCCATTCAATCAAACACCAAGGGGGGCATCATACCATCTGCCCACCTCCCGACATGGACCGGATACCCTCCACATTGGCCCCAAGGCTTAGATCTCCCCACTTGGATTCATGACTCAGTGTCCCTTGGGAAATTAATCCATTTGTCTTTTGAAGAATCTGTCCTAAGGTCCCCAAATTGAGTTGTACCAACCAGCTTAGATGATGTCCTATATTACCTGATGGAGGAACAGGTAGGTTGTACAGTGGATAGAGTGCCGAGCCTAGAGTCAGAAACACTCATCTTCGTGTGTTCAAATCCGGCCTCAGACACTTACTAGCTGGACAAATCACTTGACCCTGTTTGCCAGTTTCCTCATTTGTAAAATGAGCTGGAGAAGAAAATGGCAAACCACTCCACAACATCTCTGCCAAGAAAACTCCAACTGGGGTCATGAAGAGTTGGATACGGCTGGACAACAATAAAAAATAGAAGAGAATGTAGATTTCATTTCTTTTCACAATCTCTGGGTAAATAGGTTTTGATGAGCTGGTAGATGAGCTAATCCAGGCAGAGGTAGAGGGATTAGAAGCTTGTTGATGTATTAACTGCCTACACAAGGAATCCTATCTTTTTCTACCCCCTATACTGATCCTAGTTAAACCACTTGGGGATTTCTGGACTTTCTGGGAAGCAGAACTGGGCATGGGAATTCAGTTACTAACCACTATAACTGGGGGGAAAAAAACCAGTGCTCACCAGTTTGTAAAATTAAGAGAAGGAGTGGATTTTATTCTCTCAAAATACTTCAGACCCTCACAAAGTCTGGAAGTCAGTATTACGTGGAATTTGAATAACTGGTTTTTCTTAACCCGCTTATGCCAGGCCCTGCCTCCACTTCCAAATTCTTTCTTCTTCTTTTTCCATTCCTGAATTCTGGAAATCACACTTGTACTGCAATCTATTTTTAAAGTTTGGGGTCAAAAGCTTGGTTTCACCTAAGTAAAATAAAAAGGGGATAAGGAATTAAACTTGCTCTGCTGAGAGAAAGAAAAACTGCATGTATACAGAGTATATATCCTTTTCTTTGCCCTACCACTCTGTTCCAAAGAAGTGAAACTCTGGTGTCTCTCAAAGATCAAGGCTTCTGGTAACAAATGGGCCTTGAAATCAGATTTCCTCTTTGAAACACTGGTGCAGGCCAGGCACGGCACTGCTGCAATTATAAGCCTGCTCCTCACTCAGTTGGCACCCCCATCCCCACTGTTCACCAAGCCCTAATTATGCTACTCCACAGTAAGCAAATGGCCCTTTTGGGGAGGGGGTGGAGGAGAAAAGATGGCTGCTCAGCCTCTGGGGTGACTTTGAGTAGAGCTTGCTCAAAAATGCATATTTTCTTCTTAAGCAATTCTTCAGTGTTTTGATGTTCCCGAGTGAAAGACAATCGCATCCGCTGGATGCTCACAGGAAAGGGAGGGGGTGGGGCTTGACTTTCACTCCCCCCATTCTAATAGGTCAAATAGTGCTATGCTTCAGCCCGGACTGTCAGTAAGTCCGACAACTCAGTAAGTGGGCTGCTGTTTCCACTGCACTGGACAAGGCTGCAGGAGGAGGTGTTAATATCAGGGGGCTCTCTTGACCGTGGCCTGTGGACTTTCAATGAGCTTATTCCGGTAGCTCCAGTGTTTACCAACCCTTTCCCATCTGGGGCCCCCTTGTAGGAGCTATATCTTTCAGGAAATGCCACTGGAAGGGAGGGGAGTAGTGCTTAGAAGTCAATTTGGAGGGGTGGTGGTGAAGAAGTGAAAAAAAGGAAAAAAGAAGGGGAGGAGACAAGGGATTGACTGGTAAAAATGGAAAGAAGAATGGGAGAACAAAGAAGGAAAGAGGGATCAACAATTCAGAGGATTTAGAGGTGGAAAGGTCTCCTGAAATCATTTGCTTCATTCCAGTTTCATTTCATTATATTTTAAAGAGGAATATAATTGTTCTGTAAGAAACGACCAGCAGGATGATTTCAGAGAGGTCTGGAGAGACTTACGTGAACTGATGTTGAGTGAAATGAGCAGGACCGGGAGATCATTGTACATTGTACATCAAGACTATACTGATCAATGATCATTATATAATTGATCATCATAATGATCAATTCTGATGGACATGGCTCTTTCAACAGTGATACTATTCAGGTCAGTTCCAATGATTTTGTGATGATGAGATCCATCTACACCCAGAGAAGAGTATAGGAACTGAGTGTGGATCGCAATACAGAATTTTTCACTTCTTTTGGTTTTTTGCTTGAATTTTATTTTCTTTCTCATTTTTTCCCTTTTTGATCTGATTTTTCTTGTGCAGCAAGACAATTGTATAAATGTGTATATATATTTACATTTTTTTAAACCATGTTTGACATATTGGATTACTTGACATCTGGGGGTGGGGGTGGGATGAAGGGGGGGAATAGGAACACAAGGTTTTGCAAGGGTCAATGATGAACAGTTATCCTTGCATATATCTTGAAAATAAAAAGCTTCAATAAAAAATTAAATTAAAAATATTTTAAAGATAAGGAAACACACAGTTAGTTTACCTAACTTCTTCTGAGACACCTCAAGGAGGCCACTGCAGTAAACTCAAATATTGTGATCTTGGCTTGAAAATTCTGTTTCCATCCAATTAAAGTTAACCAACATGAATGAATTTATAGAATAGCATGCATAATTAAGAATAATTATGCCAAAGACACTTTCAATCCAAGGATGTTCCACAAGCATTGGGGTATTAAGCCATTTAGAAAACAACAACCCAACACAGAACTGCACAATAGTATCTATGCCAGGTGAGGTGCTACATTCCAGAGATACAAATACAAAAAAAGCAAGTTAGTCTTTGCCCTCAAGAAACTACAATCAAATGAGAAAGGCAACATGAGCATATATACATATACATATATATGTGTATATATACACACACATATAGGTAAGCTCCATACAGATTAAATAGGAATAATTATATACACATACAGCTAAGCTACATATAGGATAAATAGGAATAATTATATATACAGGCAAGTACAGGATTAATAAGAAATAATTAGCAGACAAAAGTCATGAGTTAAGAGGGGTTGGTGGAAGTTGCCAGTAAAAAGTGAGATTTTAGTTGAGACTTAAAGGAAACCAGGGGAAGTCAATAACCAGAGCAAAGAAGGGAAAGTATTCCAGGCAAGAGGGATAGCTAGAGAAAATGCCTGGAGCTGAGAAATGAAGTATCTTGTTCCCCAAGAGCCAAGTAGCCAGTGTCACTGCATTTAAGAGTATACATGTTAGAAAGTAAGGTGGACTAGAAAAGTAGAAGGCTATGTCCTAAAGAGGACATTTTCTATTTGATCCTAGAGGCAACAGGGAATCAGTGAATTTTATTGAGTAAGGGGGTGGGGTAGGGTGGGTGGTGGCCATTTAAGAATGGCAAAACTGGAAGAATCCTTAGATCATCTAGTTCAACACTTTTGTAAAGAGGAAACTGAGGATTTGGAATACTAAATTTAACTTGCCTAAGGCTATATAGCTAATTTTTAGTAAAGATAAAAGTATAATAGTTTCTACTGTATCATAGTGCTGTGGTCTTTCCATACTACTAACTATATGATTCTGGCTAAGTTACTTCACCTATGTTTGCCTATTTTTGAAGCTGTAACATAGACATAATAACACCTACGCCTCAAGGTTGTTGTCAAGATCAAATGAGATTATTTGTCAAGTACTTAGCACAATGACTGGCTTGGGTTTTTCCTCTGTCCCTCCCTTCCTTTCTCTCTCCCTTCCTTCCTTTCTTCCTTCCTTCCAACTAAAGTAGCTATTCTACTTTAGGACAACACTAAGAGTTGCAATATTTTTCCTTATATTGAAATAGCTCTATGATTCACCAATTTGAAGGCTCCTTTCAATGATACAGAACTCAACCTATCAATGCCTGCTCATTCTACATGATTATTATCCATGTCCAAACACAATTCTGCCATAGGGAGTCTACTGAATAGGTTGGCAGTCTTCCTCCATTTTTGTTGACATTTCCAGTGGAACAATGGAACACTGGGACCTCCATCTGTCATCTCTCACTCTTACCTTGTGACTACAGCACCTCCTTTTTCTATCATACATTTCCCTGTTGACACTTTTCACTCTTGTCCTGCCAAATTCCTCTGTGGTCATATGTGGTAACCCGTGCACAGCCTCCATTGCCATCTGTGATATGTTTTTCACTTCTTCAGAAATTGCTGTCTTGTATGCCTTGCAGGCATATACCATATTTTTTCTTTATAAGAAAGCAATATCTGAACGGTAGGGTAGATTTCAGACTTTCAGAGATCTCTCCTCACGTTGTCTCCTAACTGATAAGAGAAGAGTAGACCCTGGTTTCTGCTAACCTATAACAAGAGGGCATATAGCTCTAAATGCCAGCCTAGTGTGAGAAATAATTCACTTGGGTTCCTACTCTATTCCAATTAGTATTAATTAATTTGATAGAATAATATCAATGTTCTCTATATAAGGCCCCAGACCTGTGAGCCACACATCCTAAGTTCACTTGCTTAACTATAGGAAGTTAACTAAAGGCCCTTTCCCCTTGTTTTTCCTTATCATGCTGACCAAGCCCAGAATGCCAGAGGTTATTCAACTACATGGAAAATCTCATAAAATAGTTTTGTACCTCTGGACCAATATCTTGTCCAATAGGAGCAGGTGACCATCTTATGACCACTTAGATCACTGACTGTGATAGCTTATATCATTTTCTCCTGCTTAATCTAAGGAGAAGCCTGTCTTTCAAGATATTACTTGCTTCACCCAACCTGTGATCCTACTGACATATTATTTTGCTTATTTTAGCTTATGTATCACATGTCAATTAATGAAATTATTCTGTATTTAATCTAGCTGTTCTTGAATGACTGGACAGCTAACCCTATAAAAATAGGGCCCTGGAAGGAGAGTGTATATCTCAGATCTTGAGGAAGATCTGAGGTCTACTTCATTAGAAAGGACCATGGACTTTTTAATAAAGTGCCATTAGCTCAAAGCTTTGCCTCAGTTTTTTTTTTTTTTTTTTTTGTTTGTTTGTTTTGTTTTTATTGTGGGTGAGATAATTTTAATTCCCCACACTAGGAAGCACTGGATATTGTTCACATGCTTTCATCCTAGGTATAGATATTTAGGTCTAATAGATCATTAAAGGAAAATTCACTGTCACTTGAAAATATGCCAACCACAATTCTCCTTTTCTGGCCCAATTCTCATCCTGCAAAACATGACAGCTTATGATTGTCTTCTGACTGGAAACCTAGGAAATCTCCCAGGAGAACACGGTGGAAACTCTTCCCCTGTTCTCCTTAAGAGCCACTCCTGGCCAAAGTGGGCATTCCGTCTAAGCTAAATTACAAATTACATATTGCAAGCTGAGTAAACACTTAAATTAAGGACAGTGTAATCAAACGGGTCTTAAAAGTGGAAATCTAGTGACCAATGGAGAAGCCCAGAATCACACGTCACACAGAAGCATATCATAGATATGTATAGATATTTATATATACATTTTCCCATGTTTTTCCAGGTTCCTCATATCTAACCCCACCACTTTTAGTCCCTTCTTTTTTGAAAAGTCAGCCTTTGAAAGCATATTGAAGTTATCTCAGCATGTCACCTATGATCTCTTTTCATTGAACTAGCAGTCTGTTTCTTTTCCATGAGAAAGGAAGGCGACTGAGATTTTTCCCCATATTTTATGTTTCCTGGTTCTTCTTGGTCTTTATCAATCCTTTATGCAAAGTTAACTCCTTGGCAAAGAAGGCATGAAGTATTAAAATGCATGAGATTGTAGGCAGAGACCAGTGAATACCAAAAGTGAGAAACAGGTGAGTGGTCAGCTGCTGGGCAAGTGAGCTTCTCCTTCCTAGGCATCTGATAGAGGGATTTAAATGCTTGGGAGGTTGCCATATGTCTTGATGATTACAGAATCATAGATTCAATTGGAAGGAATCTTAGACATCATCTTGTTCAACTCATTTAATAGGTAAGGCAGAGGTCCAAGAGGTTTAATTATTTTGCCCAAGGTTGCCTGGGGCAACTAGGTGGGGGCAGTAGATAGAGTACTGGGCCTGGAATCAGGAGGAAGTGAATTCAAATTTGACCTCAGACACTTATTAGCTCTGTGATCCTGAGCAAATCACTTAATCCTGTTTGCCTCAGTTTTCTTATCTATAAAAAGGGAAGTGGCCAACTACTCCCGTATCTTTGCCAGGAAAATCCCAATGGAGTCATGAAGAGTTGAATGTGACTAAATAACAGCAACAATAACAAAGTCACTGAAATAAGTGGAAAATCTAGGATTTGTGATCCAACATTCTTTCCTTCTTTCTTTTTTTGCGTGTGAGGTAATTGGGGTTAAATGGCTGTCCCAGAATCACACAGCTAGCAGGTATTAAGTATTAAAGGTCATAATTGAACTCAGGTCCTCTCTAATCCAAGGCTGGTAGTCTATCCAGTACACCATTTAGCTGCCTCAATCCAACACTTTCAACTGCACCAACCACTCTGCCTCTAGTACTGAGAGGAAACAGTCACTGGAATTCTGACAAGAGGAGAATCAAATATAGACTTCAAACAATTAGACTAAAAACTGCATGAGGATGGGATTCAAGTCTTATTTTTTCCCTGAAACTGACTGGGCACCTTGATTGAGGCTGGACACACGGCAAGCTTGGAGTGTGTGTTGCCAAGTGACTGAATGAACCAGTGTGTGCTGATGTGATTCTGTGTATGGAGACATATGTGTGTTTGTACAACATTCACCCAAAAAACACAAGTGCCAGGCACAGCGCCACAACACATGACAAAACATCCAACCATGTAGTCAACTCCTTTAAAATAAAAAGAAAATAAAGAAAAAAAACAGATTCCATTTTGTAGCAAATCTAGTTAGAGTCACTCCAACTGGCGTGATGAGATTACATGTCTGCAATGAGGTAAATGCCGCATCGTGAATTCCCCAGTCTGTTTGCCAAGTCGCCAGACTGGATCCAATGCCAGAGCAAATATCCAGCTGTCCCAGGAGGACCAAGCTGTGGCCTCCTCTGACAGATCTCGGGGCTTGTGACAAAACCCCCTCTTCACAGCTAAGTCTGACCACCCAGTAGGCTGTTGGACATGGCAGCCCCTGTCCCACCCCTGTTTTCCAGCCTTTGTTTTTCAAGTCTGATTTTAGCATCTTCTGCGATCACATTAGTACAAGGATGCCTCTGATGGTTAGTTGCCTACTTCCATAATGAGATATAATGACTTCCCTTGATGCGCTCTCCCTCTCTCTTGCCTCCCTTTCTTTCTCTCACCTCTCCTTTTTCTCTCCCCACCCCACTTACTTCTTCCCTGTCTCTCCTGGTTTCTCTTTGCCCAACTTTCCCCTTTTCCCTTTCCCTCTCCCTCTTCTCCTTTTCCCTGTCCCCCCCCCCCTCGCTTCCTCTCCCTCTCCCTATGCATCTCTTTTCCTCTCCCTCTCCTTCCCTCTTTCCCTCTGTCTCTCTGTCTCTCTCTGTCTCTCTCTGTCTCTGTCTCTCTCTGTCTCTCTCTGTCTCTGTCTCTCTCTGTCTCTCTCTGTTTCTCTGTCTCTCTCTCTCTGTCTCTCTCTTACACACACACACACACACACACACACACACACAAGAGACAAGTGTGTACAAACACACATATGCATACAGCCATTCAGAAATGCTCCTATTCAATCATATGAACAGGGCAGTTTTTCTCTATGATCTGGGCCATAGAAAAGATATTTAAAAAAAATATACTGCCTATGAAAGAAATAGGAGCTGATAGCGGGTTCATCTAAACCTTTTCTTCTCTTACTCCCTTTGGAATAACAGATCACAGCGCTTTTAAACTCTGGGTAGCATAATGTCAGACTCAGTGGAAACTAAATGATAGGAAGTGGGGTCACAGCAACAGAAAGCCCTGCCAAAGTCTTACTTACTAAGTAGTAGATACCATCCAAATACTCATTTATATTAAATGTTTATTAAGTGCCTTGTGTGTCGAGTCTTGGACTAGGCTTGAAGTGACAAGAATGAATTGAAATGTACAACACATAATCCCTGCCTTCAGGAAGTCTACAGTCAGAGAAAAACAGAATTGCAAACAGAGAATTTTGATCTGAGGGAGAATAAGACAAGTACGAATGAGACAGCAAACAAAGCCTTGTGAGAAACTGGGGAAAATGAGAGGATGAGGGGTGGTTTCATGGAAGATAATTGTAGGAGAGGTAGCATCTAGGTTGGGACTTAAGAGGGGAGATCCATCAAATAGAAAGAGGAGGATACTTCATTCTGGATAAGCCACCTGACTTCTTTAGAACTCAGTTAACTCATTGCTAAAATCTAATTGAAATAGATGGTCTCCAAGACTCATTTCCAGCTCTCACTGTTTATCCAAAGAAGTAAGTGTCTACCACCCATGTACCATTGTTCTCAGACCTACACCAGGACCAACCCAGGTGCCATCTCCTCCTTGAAGCAAATTATTCTGATCTCTACGAATTGCTTTCTTTTTTAAATTCCTGTTTTCTCAACAATTCAAACTTTACCGTCTATCATCTTATTATGCAGTATACCATTCTCCAATTTTTTTCATTGTATTACATTTTTTTCTCAACCAATTATAAGTTACTAATAGGCAAGGCCACCATCCTGGGCACAAGTAGGAACAAGAGAAGCATTCACTAAATACTTGTGAAACAAGTGATTAATTCAAAGCCCTTCAGAATTCGGTGACCAAAGAGAGGATCCAGAACCATGTGTGTCAGACAAGAGAAAGTTCTGCTTAGGAAATCATCTCCCTTGTCATAGTGCAATGATCTTGGGGTGATTTTGTGGTTGAGATCAAGGGACAACCAACCAACCTGATTTTATGGTGGAAAATTCAGTTGTACAAGCATTGATCAATCACATACAGTGTGCTAAGTAGGAGGGATTCAAAGATAAAATAGAAAGCTTACACTTTTGGATACTTCACATATGATTCTGGGTTAGCTCTCTGGTTGGGATAAATTGTGGTGTTTATATGGAGCTCAGCTGAGTGCACTGCAAAGTTGAACTTAGTGGAGTCAGGAGGGAGAAGTGAGGGAGACAGATCACCCTATAGAAAGGAGGTGAATTCTACTACACAGGCAACAGTAACCTTATTTCCAGAGAAAAAATGTTGGACTTACCTTAGACTATGAAACGCATGGATCAGCTTCATGAGTCAGTCAAGAAAGGTCATGGATGGAAGCCCTGGATCTGGCCTTTTGTTCAAAACTTTGATAGAATTCTTGTGATTTCTTAAAAACAATCTAGAAACCATACATTTTCCCACTGCTAAAAGCTCAGTTTGGTTCTAAGTGCATGACAACTGGATGCCTTGGATTTTCTAGGACAGTCTTGATATAAAGAAAAGAGTCGACTTTTAATGAGCCTTGGTAAAAGAAATATCCTCTACCATCTCTTGTGCCCTAATTTTTTGGTTCAGATAACATGATCCCTAAAGCTCTAAGGAATCTGCAGAGGAAAAGAGGGGGAGGCAACATGATGCAAACGTGGATCTGGAGATAGAGCATTTCAGCAATACATAGCTACACGTGCTATATGTGTAAAATATCCATGAACTGCAGTTTCCTCCCCTGTAAAGTGAGGGGGTTCGGCCAGAAGGCCTCTAAAGATCTCCTGGAACTCTAAATTTATGGTCCTATGACTTCTAACTATGACCAATGAATTAACATATAGAATTCTGGGGGGGGGGTATTCATCTGGAAGCCATTTATCAAATACCAACTGGGTATATAGAACTATATTGGATGCTAGGAGACTAACATATAGTTTACAAACAATATGCATTTATCTTAATGGCACTTACCCATAATAGGAAGATATAACATGTTCACAAGTACTCGAAGTACAAAATAAAATATGATATATGCCAAAGAAAGGCTTGGGCCAAGTGCCATGGATGGTCTAAAGGGAAGAGGTATTATTACTGATTGGGGGATCAAGGAAAGCTTCCTAGAGGAAGAGGCATTGAAGATTCACTTTAAAGGATATATAGGATCTCAATGAGAAGCAGGGAAAGCTAAGCCCTTTCTATCTCCACTCTGTTTCTCCTTTTTACCTACTTGAGTCTAATGATTATGGTAAAAGCTTTGCTTTTAATTATTAATATTTAATCATTTTAACATAATTTGCCATGAAAGTCTTTTGGACATTTCATTCAATTCAGTCACTTCCACTGCTTTCTTCTGGTGCAGTAGAAAGAGAATCAAGTTTAATATCAAGAAGACCAGAGTTCAAATACAACCTCAGACACTTACTAGATTTGCGACTCTGGGCAAGTCACATCATCTTGTTTACCTCAATTTCTTCTTCTGTAAAATGAGCTGGAGAAAGAAATGGCAAACTGCTCTTAAATCTTTTATTAAGAAAATCCCAAATGTTGTCAGAAATGAATGAAATGATCCAATATCAATGACTTCAGTTTAATTCAATTAAACTCAACAAATATTTGTTAAATTCTTACCACAAGATAGCTACCATCATAGCGGAAACATGAAAATGATTCCTCTCAGGGTCAGGATTAAATAGGGGGGGCCACAATAATAATAGCTAACATCAAAATAGGTTTACAAATATTATCTTGTTTGGTCCTTACAATAACTCTAGGAGGTAAGTGCTATTATTATTCTGATTTCACAGATGAGGAAACTGAGGCAAACAGTTGCCTAGGCTCACATAGTATCTGAAGCTAGATCCAAACTAAGATTTTTTAAAATCTAGGTCCATGGTCTATCCAATGAACTACTTAGCTACTTATGATTATGTCCTGCACACAAATATCATACAAGGTAGAATAGGCAAAGGAGAAATCAAGAAGTACTTGTCTCTCCAAATGCCATTTCAGTATCTTCCTTCCATTGGTGCTGTGAGTATGATTCCAGGCTACATTCAGTTTTCTTTTTTTGGGGGGTAGAGGATGGCAATTTGCATGGAAATAACAGCAGCTTCTATTTGGACCAATCTAAATTAGGCTTATTTACCCATGTTCAAACAATTATTTTTTTAGATTGATCAAGCCCAGTGCAGGCTCAGCAGGCAGTTCAAGCTCTGCAGGGGAAGGAGCAGAGCCTTGGAAGCCATCCCTGCATTTGGACATTTAAAAACTCTTTGAGTTATATGCAAAACAACATGCAAATTAGTACTTCTTTTTTTCTTGCCACTGTATGTTTGGTAGAAGGATGTCATTGTCCCCTGTCTGAATATAAAAAATGGTCCCTTTGGTGAGAGAAGTCTACATAACAGCGAGCTCTCAGAGGCAGACTCTGGTGCCCCCGAGAATGTTAATCAGAGGCAGAGGGAGGAGGCACTAAGCCCCAGATGCAGTGACCATGAGGAGGGCCTGGGGAATACAGGAGAGCTGTAGAAGAAGCTTCTTGTGAAAACAGTTCAGCCTAGCAGGCCCCTTCTCCCAGGGTAAGGGGAAGAATGGAAGAGAGGTCCTGCTGCCAAGTGTAATGGGAGGGAGGAGAGGCAGGGCCAGATGGACCAGGAGGTTCCAGAAGTCACCAAGGTAGCCGCTGGAGAGAGGGCAGACAATGACAGTGAGGGCCACTGTGCCAGAGGAGACATGTGGCATTCATAGGAAGGCACACTTCTGAGACATACAGGGGTAATGGGTCACTGAGCTGGGGCAAAGGGCTTGGCCAAAGAAGAGAGAAAGGAAATGTCTCCTCCCAACCCCTTCCCCTAAACACAGTGGAAGGAACAATCCCCACTCCTTCAGCAACAAAGAAAAAGGTCTCAGACTGGTGAGATGAAGACCACCGACTTAAGGGCTAATCTGCTCAGGGCTCCCCTCATTCCATCCCCATTTCTGACCCTTTCTTCCTTTGCTTCTTTCTACTAGAACAACTTTATTAAAATTCAGCAACCACTTTTGGAAACCAAGCTTCTTCCATTCAAAGTGTGTACAAATTTACACTGATTTCCTCATTTGAGAGTGAGTAACTCAGCAGCCTGACCTGGGGCATAGGGTATTGGACTTGAAGTTTGACTTCAAATTCTGTCTTCATTTAATATTTGTGTACTATGTATCTCAACTCCTAGAGAGGCAGTAGGGACTGGGAGAAAGATTCCTAACACTGGAACCAGAGGTTTGACATTTAAAATCTGTTCCTAAACATTTTACCACCTCTTAAATCTTAGTCAAATTATTTAGCCTTCCTGAGACTCAGAGTGATACACTTGATGATCCCTAAGATACCTTCCAACTTTATACCTATGATCTAGTAGGTGCTTAATGATTGTTGATAGATGGTTGCACCCTGTCTCAATGAATGGACCTTGAAGACTGGGGAGCTGCCCAAGCTGATGAAATCACAATATGTTCATATGTTTGGATATAGAGCGTAGGCCGCATTGGACTTCAGTCTCAACTTTGCTACCTATGAGATACTGCAACATTCACATCCCTTCTTTCAACTCCAAACTCCTCATTTTTACATTGGGGAAAATTCTAGCTCTATCTCCCTGTGTTCTTATGATCATCTGAGAAGATGCCACATGGGGTATAGAACAGAATATACTTTGGAACTATAAACCACTATGCTCAAGTCATCTATTATTAACAACCATGTAGAGTATACCTTCACGGTTCACAAAGTTCTTTACATACATTATGTCATTTGACTATCACAACAGTCTTGGAAGGTAGATACAAATTTCTAGATTAATCATGTTTTTAAAAAAACATTCAAAAAAAGAAAAAAAAACATGTTTCACTCTGCCCTATGATCCACAAACTGTTTTTATCTTGGGATGGATAGCATATTTCATCAGGAGACTTTTGGAATGTGGTGAGTCACTGTATGGATCAGAGTTACCTAAGTCTTTTTAAAATCTTTGTAATATTGTTAATATGACTTCTAGATGTAATGTTTGCTACTTAGGTAACTTTCATGGACCTCAGTTGTTTCATCTGCAAAATGAAGTGATTGGGGCTAGATTGTTTCTTCTAGTTATAAAATCTATATGAAAAGAAAAGACTGGGATATATCATAAAGAAGCATTACCATGGTATTTTCTTAAAACTTTATGTTTAGGATGCAAAGCAATATTGCAAAAGAGTTTGTGTCAAGGGATCATGCCCAGCCCTTATGAATATAGCCAGCTTGTTTGATTGATATAACCCTCTCTTGGACCTGAGAGCATTCACAGCTAGTACTTTTTCTGGTCTGCTAACCAAGTGTTGAAGAAACAGACTTTTGATTGGTTGCTGAGCCAGAACCAAGCATGTATTCAAAAAACATGAACACAGAAGACTCTCTCTTTCCTGTCTGGCTGATTCAAATAAAGAAGGTGTGCTGTAAACTTGTAGGTGGGGAGAGACCTCAGGTTCTACCTCGCTAGGGCAAATATAGAGCCTGTTGCTCTTGTTATATTTTCTTAGAAATTTGTGAAAGTTTCTTGATTTGGTTGACTAGGTGATCATTGGATTAGGGCACTGGAGAGTATTGATAATATAAGAAAGATAATAACTTTAATTCATAATTAGTATTGAGAAGATGCCAGAATGGGTGCTCAAGTCAATATCACTAGACAAGATAACCTCAACATGGTTGCTTCCAGAACCCTGAGAGGGAAGGTGCAGCTTATTTTACTCTGGGGCATCCAATTTTTCACGGTGAGTATGAATTGGGATAGTGATTCCCAGAGTAAGAAGGACTACACACAGGTCTGACTATGCTAAAAGATGTCAATGGATTAGGTCTGAATTTCAAAGAGATCAAATAAAAAAGAAAAGGACCCATAAGTACAAAAATATTTGTAAGCAGTTCTTTTTATAATGGCAAAATTTTGGGAATCAAGGAGATGTTCCTCATTTGGGGAATGGCTAAACAAATTGTGATATCTGATTGTGGTGGAATATTATTGTGCTATTAGAAAGAATGACCAGGATGGTTTCAGAAAAACCTGGGAAGACTTTCATGAACTAAGTGAAATGAGCAGAATCAGGAGCACAGTGTGCAAACAGCAACATAGTAAAAATAATCAACTGTGAAAATCTTAGATACTTTGAACAATACAATGATCCACAAGTCCAAAGGACTTGATGAAAAAAGTTATTCACCTTCACAGAGAGAATTGATAAATTTGGAGTACAAATTGAAACATATTTTTCCACTTTATTTTTCTTTTTAAAGCAAGTATAACGTGGAAGAATTTAAAAAAAGAGGAGAAGGAAAAAGAGAGAAAAAGAAGGAAAGAAAGATGCAAGAGAAAGAAAAAAAGAAAGATGGTGGAGAAAGGGAGGAAGGAAGAAGAGATGGAGAAGCTTCATGGCTCCCCATTGCCTCTGGGATAAAAGACAAAAAAATTAAAACAGATTTTAAAAAAAGAAAAAACTCTTCACTTTGGCAACTGAAGTCCTTCATAATTAGGGTCTGGTTTTTCTTCAAGGCTGATGATATGTTCTCTCACTCTACACTACAGCCACAGTGATCTACCAGTACCTCTTCATATACATGAAAAACATAATACCTCCTCCCTTTGCATCTTTGTAAAGATGCTCCTCATTGCTTATCTTCCTCACCTTTCTCTCTTGGAACTCTTAGTTCCTTTCAAGGCTCAGGTCAAAAGTCACCTCCTTTAAAAGGCTTTTCCCTATTTCCTCAGAAGCTAAGTACTCAGATCATTGGGTATTTATTTTGTATATGTTCTGTATTTATCTTGGATAATGTTCTACCTCTCCTCACTACTTCGTTTCCCTCCTTCGTTTCCCTCCTTCCAGAATCTGAGCTCCAGAGAATGGTTCAATACTTAGCACACAGTAGGTAATTAATAAAAGTTCACTGATTGATATAATTGTGTATTTGGGGGGGGGGATTCACAAGGAATAATTGAGGCATGTTTCCAGCAGCTTGTGGGTTAATCTGCAACTTTTATACTTTAATGATTTTTCCAGGAATAGAGAAAAAGCAGCAGTGACCTCAAGAATATTCTGCTTTGCAAAAAACTTAGGAGGTACCTGAGCTGCACCAAGGCATTCCTCACTGGTACAAACACATGTGCATGTGCACACACGTGCACACACATATATTTGTCTTTAAAAACAAAAACATCTCAGACTTCCCTCCTAAATTAGACTCCTTTTGGTTTTTTTCTTCCAACTCACTGAAAATATCAATCACTTTCCTCAGCAGAGCAAGCTTTGCAATAACTCCTTTCTAAGACTTTATTAAATACAGTCAATAGCCTATTTGTAGCTGTCAGCGTTTAGAAAGTGAAGAGGAAAAAGGAAACCTTGCCATTCATATAGCCTCTGTCTTACACCTCTAGCCCTCTTTCTCCATTTAGAGCTCTATGTGTCTTTACTTTGGTCTTTCCAAGAAGTGAGACAAACACCATCCCTTCTGGTAGAACAGTTTCTAAAGGATTCTAAAGTACGTCCCTTTCTTAGGCAGCCACCTGAAGATCTTACGATGGAAGGAGAAATTTGCAAAAGGCCTCTCTAGAAAAGCTCCCCTTCTGCTTGCTCAAATGAGGTAGACCAACCAAGTTGGCAAAAGGTAAGTGTGTGCTCAAAGAGGGGGAAGCCCTTTCCTGCCTGAGCCCTCTGCAAACAGCCTGAAACACAGGGCAAATACACACAGCTCTCCCCTTCCCCCCAAGACATTGCCTGAAAATTTAGCATAAACCCACTGTATTGATTCAACTCAACACAGATGTGGGGATGTCCAGGAAAGGAATTAATATGTCTATATTTATCCAAGTACTCTTTGAAATAGTGGAAAGGACACTAGACTTGGTTTCTGAAAACTTGGGTTTACCATCTATGTGACCTTGGTTTACTCTCCAAATGACCTTGAATAAACCATTAAATGATCCATCTCTGTACCGGGGTCTTAGCTTGCTCAACTATAAAATGAAAGAATTAGTTGTGATTATTAAAGTCACGTCTAGGTCTAAGCAAGATAAATCCCCAAACAGCATAGATATAGTGGAAATACTGGATCTATAATCTGAAAGCCTAGGCTCTGGCCTTAAAACTACCATTGGCTAGAAATCTTTTAAGCAAATTACTCTGCTTCTTGAGGGCCTGCAAATATTAATATCTCCAACCTCCATCTTAGGATTTTTATCACAAGTATGTGTTTAGGGATGCCAGGTATATCCAGATATAATCTGGTATATTTTTTATTTTGTTTCATGCTTCAACTTTGTATCTTTTTAAATTTGTATTTTGCTTTGATATCACCCAAATTTCCCCTTCAATCCCTCACCTATCCAGACAGACATCCCAGAATAACATAATCATACTTAAGTTTATGTTTTAAGTAAAGTTTAGCTGCTAATTTAAAAATTAATTTTATATAATTTGATGAATAAGATAGTGCCTTTTAAGATTGATTATTCAATAAATGTCAAGCTTAAAAACATTAAATTTTAGGATGTACAACCTGAAGACATGTAATATATGTTTATGTTAGATATAGTACTGTAAATACTACATAAAAGAAAAAGAAGAAATTTAGGCTTCTTCTCTGGTACAAAGGGAGGGCCAAAAAAGTTTACATGGATATTCCAGATCTCAGGGGTGCTGTGCTCCTAACACCCATAATGTGGAATATATAATTCTATGTGACTCACAAGTATCCTCCCCTAGGTACTGCTTCTCTTTCATCTCCTTGTTTATCACCCACCACCAAAACACCCTGAAAGGTATGGTACTCCATACAGTGGTCAAACCACCAAATACTTGTCACAATCTACTTGAAAAGATCACACACACACACACACACACACACACACACACACACACACTAATCAATAACAATACAAGTTGCAATTGGATCAATATGAAATATGCTATACAGATTATAATGAATAGCTATCAAAATTAAGGAGAGGGTGAGATCCCAAAAGGCTGGGATGGTCAAGGAGGCAGAATTTAAGATGAATCTTGGATGATGGGGAAGATTTAGATTATGTGAGAATAGGGGCTGGGAACAAGGAAAGTGTGTTTATGGAACAGAAGGGCACATATGTACCCCTCAAGCAATAAATGCTTAAAAATGTTTGTGGAACAGAATTAGCAATGGATAAACCATGATAATCCATGTTTCTTACACACACACACACACACACACACACACCCCACCCCTTCACAGAAAAAAGATAAGCACATTGAATACTAAAAAAAAAAAAAAGCACTGGAATTGGAGTTGGGACTTAGGTTCTAATTTCAGCTATGGTTCTTAGTACTTATGTGACCATCATCTCCTCAGGTCTCAGTCTACTTACCTATAAAATGGGGGTAATGGTGGTAGACTAGATGACCTTGAAGGATTCTTCCAGCATGGTCTACCATCTACCTACTCAATAAATACTTGTTAAGAATTTAATTTATGGTATATGAAAATTATGGAATATTACTGTTCTGTAAGAAATGACCAACAGGATGATTTCAGAAAGGCCTGGAGAGACTTACACGAACTGATGCTGAGTGAAATGAGCAGGACCAGGAGATCATTATATACTTCAACAACAATACTATATGATGACCAGTTCTGATGGATCAGGCCATCCTCAGCAACGAGATCAACCAAATCATTTCTAATGGAGCAGTAATGAACTGAACCAGCTATGCCCAGAGAAAGAACTCTGGGAGATGACTAAAAACCATTACATTAAATTCCCAATCCTTATATTTATGCACACATGCATTTTTTATTTCCTTCACAAGCTAATTGTACAATAATTCAGAGTCTGATTCTTTTTGTACAGCAAAATAATGTTTTGGTCATGTATACTTATTGTGTATCTAAGTTATATTTTAATATATTTAACATCTACTGGTCATCCTGCCATCTGGGGGGGGGGTGGGGGGGGGTAAGAGGTGAAAAATTGGAACAAGAGGTTTGGCAATTGTTAATGCTGTAAAGTTACCCATGTATAAATCCTGTAAATAAAAGGCTATTAAATTAAAAAAAAAGAATTTAATTTAATTGTGTCAAACCTGTTACAATTAGTACTTTGTTTGGTCCTCACATCTTGGGAAGTAGGGGCTATTATCCACATTTTACAATTAAGGAAATTGAGGCAAACAGAAGTTAGATGATTTGCCCAGAGTCACACAATTAGAAAATGTCTGAGTCTTGATTTGAATCAGTTTCCTGACGTCAGGACCAGTGTTCTATCTTAGAACTAGAACCTAGTTCTATCCTAACCTAACTCTTCTGAGTCAGGTGAGCAGATTTTCCTTAAATAGCAAAATGGATTCTTTTAATATTATGGTACAATATGAAATTCTCTTGGAGCCAGGACCAGGACCTCTTGTCACCTACTAGTAAAGGGCTGTTTGGAGCAGAGCCACCAAAGCAATAAGCAGGCGTTTGGTTTTGCCTTTGTTGGGAATAGCCCTAAAAGTGTAATTCATAAAATGATAGAAAAAGATGCAGGGGAGGGGAAACAAAAATGAGCAGTGTGTGTGTGTGTGTGTGTGTGTGTGTGTGTGTATGTGTGTGTGTGTTTGCATGCTGTGTGTGTGTGTTTGCATGCGCCCTACATTATTTTTTGCACTGGGTACTATTCCTTTTCTCTGCCATTTGTCACTGAGGTCCATTCAGCAGCAGGGAAGCTGAAGTGACTGCACAGAGCCCGACGTTTGCATAAAAACAAAAACAGTAAGAGAGGGAAAGGAATTAAGAGAAGAAAGGATAAGAAAAATGGTGAAATAAGAGAAAGACAGGAAAAAAGAAAGAGGGAGAAGATCAATGGAGAAAGGGTGAAAACAGGGGAAGCGAGAGAAGAGAGGAGAAGAGAGCTAAAAGAAATAACACACAATAGTGTTTTGGATAGTGATTTGGAAAAAGATGTGCTCAAAGAAAGAAGACAGAAGACAGACTGAGAAGAGAGAGCTGCTCTCACCAAATCTTTCCTGCCAGAGTGATGAAAGTCTCTTTGTATATCTCCTGTACAGAGCCCAAGTGACACCAAGCAGACATGGCGGAGCGCAAGTGTTTCTGCCTCATAAAAACCAAGTGTTTCTGAGGTGAAAATCTGGTTTAAAAGGTTTCCATCCTCACTGGCATACCCCCACATCGCAAGGGATGCCAAATTGTGCAGGACACCTAACCCTCTGAGGGCTGAAGGTCTAGGGGCCCCAACGGCCATCTCATTTCAGACTTTGGCCATTGGTGACAATGAAAATTCTCTCTCCTTCCCTTCCACTTTCCCATTCACATTCTTTCTGTCTTTCTCTGTCTCTCTGCCTCTCTCTCTCTCTCTCTCTCTCTCTGTCTCTCTTTCTCTCTGTCTCTCTGTCTCTGTCTTTCTCTCTCTTCTCTCTTTGTCTTTCTCTCTCTCTTCTCTCTCTCTTTCTCTCTCTTCTCTCTCTTTCTCTCTGTCTCTCTATCTCTCTCTGTCTCTCCCTCTCCCTGTCTCTATCTTTCTCTCTCTCTCTCTCTCTCTCTCCCTCTCCCTGTCTCTCTCTCCCTCTCCCTGTCTCTCTCCTCCTCTCTCTCTCTCTCTCTCTCTCTCTCTCTCTCTCTCTCTCTCTCACACACACACACACACACACACACACACACACACACTATCTAGAGTCACCATCTCACCCTCAGCAGTACTCACTCACTATCCTTCCCAACCCATCTGTCCCAGAAGAAAGGGAGATGACCTGGAAAGCAGGGGCCCAGATTTCTCTGCCCAGCTGTGTGTCCTTGGGGTGAATTACTTCCACTCTGGAAACAGGGAGAGGGGCATGCATAGCAGGACGACAGGAGATGCTGCCCTGAATTCCCTAATAGGGTTCAAGGTTACCCTTGCAGTCCATTCAGGAGAATGGCAATAGCAAAGGACAGATATTCCATTGCCATGCCTTCTCTCCTTGGACTCCTATTGTCTATCATAAAAGACTTCATGGGGTCATCTTCACATCCAAACGAGGATCTCTACAACCTACTCAACTATTTATCCTTCATCAATTATATATTATAAATATATATAATCATTATCAAGCCTTTGCTTGAGAAACTCCAGGGAGGGGCAACC
Organism: Sarcophilus harrisii; assembly: GCF_902635505.1. NCBI lineage: Eukaryota > Metazoa > Chordata > Mammalia > Dasyuromorphia > Dasyuridae > Sarcophilus > Sarcophilus harrisii. The sequence goes on from NC_045428.1 coordinate 495,519,318, forward strand.
CATTCCATTTTAAGATAATTCCGGTTTAGAAAGTATTCCTTTCATTGAGCCCCAAGTGGCTTCTCTTCAATTTCTTTCAATTGCCACCCATTATTCCAAGTTCGGCCCTTCAGAACCTCACAGAATGAGGCTAGTCCCTCTTGTACATGATAATCCTTCAAATACTTGAAATCAACATCTCATTCCCCCCAATTTTTCTCTATTGGTTTTTGGATCCCCCAAGCTTAGTTCAGTGTCTGGCACATAATAATGTTCGCTGATTGATCCCCTGTAAAATCAAAGTCATGATCTTTTCCCCCAAATGAGTTTCCTGTTCTAATTTCTCTGTTTCTGTCAATGGTAATATCATTCTTCTAGAAACAAGGCTAAGTAAGAACCTCTAGATCATTCTTGGATCTCTGGATCCCTTTTCAATACATCCGGACTTTCATGGACTAATCTGCCTAAAACAATATTTTCTCCATTTCTTGTCACGATCAAAAAACCTAAAGAAACACAAAGAAGTTCCATGAGTTCCATGAATGAAGTCAGGAAGACCTGAGTTTGTCCCTGACCAACCCCTTTTAGGCTCAATCTCTTTATCATAATATCTGTTATATCAAATGAGATAGTGTATATAAAGCACTTTGATAAATCTCAAATGCTATATAAATGTCAGTTATTCTGTCAATCAATTAGCAATTTATTAATTACTTATTAAGTTTCTGGGAATCAAAAAAAGGCAAAAGCTTCCAAGTAGCTCAGTCTGTAAATAATCATGTATAAACAACACTTAAAGGGGACTGGGAAAGACTTTTTGCTGAAAATGGGACATTAGATGAGTCTTGAAGGAAATCTATTATTATAAGTACAAGTTCAAACTGTCCTTTCTGGAATTCAAAAACTTTTTACTTCTGGTCCTAATAAATTTATCCAATTCTCTTTATTTCCCTACCAAAGGGAAGATTTGCTTTCCAACAGTTTCCTCTATGCCTTTGTTATCCCAGGCTGAAATGCCTTCTGAATTGTTTGGTCATATCCCAAATATTTGGGATTTTCTTTCCAATTATACTGGAGTGATCTGGTATTTCTATCTCCAGTTCATTTGGCAGATTAGGGAAAAAGATTAAACAACTGGAAGTAAGAGGCCAGATTTGAATTCAGAAAGGGGATTCTTTCAGACAAATTCTTTCGGGCCCCATACCCTATGCACTGCCCCATTTAGCTACCTTACCTATACTTTGGTTTCATTCAAATCCAACCTTCTCTATGAAACCTTCCTTGGCCAACCCAAGCCACTGTGATCTCTTGCTCCACTGAATTTATTGTCTGTAACATTCTTTTAGGAATTAAATACTGCCTTGTGATAATTCTAATTAATTTTTCACATACATATGTCACCTACATCCTTCTATTTCCCCAAAGCTCTAGAATAATGTATTTTTTCATACAATAGATATCTACTGAATAAATAATTAGACCTTGAAAAGGACCAGCTATAGTATCTAGAAGACTCTTCCCTCTCCCCTTCATCTCCATTCTTTACATCTTTTTTAAAAAATTAAACACAAAGCCAGAAAGGAACATGGGATATCCTATCACCTTGCATTGGGTGCTTTGAACTGGCAACTCTAGACTAGTGGTTGTGAAGTTCAAATAAGATAAAGAAAAGAACTTAGGAAACCCTTAAAATGGCATATAAATTCCAACTATTAATAACAATAACTATTATTATTATTGCTTTTAAATACCCAAATATCAGACAAATTACCAAGTAAATCTGATATTGTCCAATACCAATTAACCAAAATCAGAGTTTCAATCCTGGTTTTTTTATTATATTTTGTATTCTAGAATAGGACTAGACCTTAAGCTCCAATAAGAATGTCATCACTCAGTCTTTACACCATGCTCTGCATACAGTAGGCAATCAGTAAATGTTTTTTTAAATTGCATTATGTGTAAGCTTCTTGGAAATTCCAAGTCATCAGCCTTGAAGGAAAGGTGAAAGGTAAGGCCTTCTCCATAAGACCCATATCTCGTGGACAAGAGGAGAAATAGTAAAAGGAGATGATCTGGAGATGCCATGGATGAGATAACACTGGACAGCAATGGCAACTCCCCCCTCCCTCCAATTTCAATTCCCTTTGGTGAAAGAAACTACAGGATAAGAGAATAACACATGGGCTGCAAAAGCAACAGCAGCAGGAGCCCCAGTGCCTTCTGGCCAGGGACCTCCCACTTCACCTGACCTGCTCCCACCTATTAATTCTTCAGCTTACCTTCTGCTCTCCATCTGCTCAGCTGTCTGAGCCCTAGGTTTAGTCATGGCCAGGTCGCCAGGACACCAAGAATCAGGTCTAGTTCTGAGACTTACCAAATCTGAAAAGACTACGGGATAATCCACTTATCCTTTAATAGTTTGTCTCCATGAAGGGGCTAACAACCCAAGCATTTTTTATGGGCAGTAAAGAGCAAGAGGCCAGGAGTGAGGGACAGGGGCTCCGAGGGACCCCATCCTCACTCAGAATCTACTTGTACTTTTTGAGCCTCCCGGTCTCTTCTAGACCGAGGTCCTCTCCCCCAGTCTTGCAGACAAGGCTTCTGCTCTCAACTCTCTAGCCTGAGGTCAGTTCCCTACCTTTCTTCCTCATTTCCTTCTTTAATTAATCATAGTGGTGCAAGAATGTCCTAGGCCCCAAGTATATGGTATTTACACAGAGAAAGGACCTTTGTTCCAGATACTTCAGAGTCTTCTCTCCAGATATACAATAGCTGTTACATATCAGTGAACCCAGTTCCTTCATTTTAAAGATGAGCAAATGAAGCCTTACCCAAGATCAACTTTCCGATAGAAAGCACTTGAGTCTGAATTTGAACCCAGGTCCTTTGACTTCAAATCCATATCACTGCAGACCAATAAGGCACTCATACTCATATGAGTCTATTTCAAACCAAAACAGCCTTTATGGAAGATCCTTACTCGGATCTCCAAACTCAGTCCCATTTTCTATAAGGAGACATTTCCCAGTTCCCTTCACCCAATGCCTTCCATGAGGATTGACCACCCCCCTGGGACACCGTATGTATCTTGCTTACACAGAGTGGTTTACTGTAATGGGCTGAGGCTTGAGTTGATGCACTGAGGTCCCAAGTACATGAGGCTAAATAGTAATTGGGCTATACTCTATTAATATACATGATTCGATAAAGAATGGTCCCTGCCTATATATATATATATAAAGTTGTGGGTACAACAACAACAACAACAACAACAACAAAAAACAGGTTGATCCCTGCCCACTCTCTGTGCAAGTCCTGATGTGTTGTATAGGAAATGACGATTTTGGTGGGTGGAGGCAGAGAGAGACAGGAAGAGAAGCTGGGAGAGATTGGGCCTGGGTTCCATACTCCTGGCTGCTGGTCGTGTGGCTGCTGGTCTAGCTAGCTTCTTGACTCAGCTGCACACATTGCTCTTGCCCATTCTCTTCCACCTCCGATCCTTCTTCACTGAGAATAAAGACTGACGATTTTCCCCTAACCTGAATTCCTGACTCCTGCTGATTTTAAAATACGCTGTCTTCACAGTTTACCTATTGAATGTGAGTTCTTTAAGAGGCAGGGTTCGTATTTTTGTATCCCTGGTGCTTAGCACAGTGCCTGGCACATAATAATAGGTGGGTAATAAATGCCCATTGAGGGGCTGACTTCCCTCCCTATACTTATTTGCCCCCATGATTTTCTACCACATGAACACAGAGTCTCCACTTATTCAAGTCCTTCAAGGACCGCTGTGCTTCCTGTGTTCCCAGCTCTTCACATCATCTTCTCCCTTCTATGAACTCCTGCAGTAGTTGTCACCTTGAGCCTGACATGTACTCTGCTTTGAAAAACTTCCACCCTTGTCTGAGCCAGCCGGCTGGTCCTCAGACAGCAGACAAGGACCTAATCCCTGGGTCTGCCCCGGGCCGGAACCTGGCAGAGCTTGCATTCCCTGGGTCCTGCCATCTCATCTCCTAACAGAACAAGGCCTTGTTACAAGATACTGCTCTCAGAATTGTTTAATCTGAACAAGTCTGCTCCCAAACATGATCATAAGCTTCGTGTGGACAGGGACTTCAGCCTTCTAAGCTCAGTTTCCTTCTCTGTAAAAAATGAGAGGCTTACATTTGATGGCTTCTAAGGGTCCCTTCAAGCTTTTGACAAGAAGTGTGGGAGAGTGCATAGGGCACTGGGCAGAATAGTGGATTTGGAGTCAAGAAGAGCTGGGTTCAAATACTACGACATAGTGTATGTCAGTTAGTGTAACTGACCTTTCTGTACCTTGTCTCTAAAAGAATGGAGCTGGACTCTGACTCTAGGATCCTTTGGGATTTAAATTTATCATCCTTTGGCCATTTTCTCAAAGGAAGGGGGCAAAGAGCTGTTCAGGTGAAGGAAAACAAACAGAACAATGAATGCTGCCCAGTGATCTCATCCCAGGCCTGCCCATTCTTTGGATATCTGGCCCCAGCTTACTGCTCCCTCCCGACTTCTTGCACTCTGCTGATTATCTGGCTCTGTTATAGACCTGTCTGATCCAACCCTTCTACCTAGCATCTCACAGGAGCCACAGACTGGCACTCAGGAAACCTGGGTTTGAGCTACTACTGAGCTTGGTCTCAGTTTCCCCATCTATGAAATGAGAGTTGGACTAGCAGATCTGTCAATGGTCCCTTCCAGGTCGAAGATTCTGATGCTAAAGGAAAGAGTAAATGTTCTTTTTAGGACAAGGCATTCCTCAGTCTCAGCCTGTGCCTGGAGACTGGTAGGGGCTGGGATCCAGAAGCCATCAGTTTTGTCTCAAGTATAAGATGCCAAAAGATCATTAGCTTGGCACTCCTGCCCTCACTCCCACTTCCCCTCCTGAAATATCTGCATTTCAGAGTTCTTTTCATTAGAGTCCTAGGGAAAAACCATTCCCAGCTGGGACCTGCACAGCTCAAGCGCTAGAGTGACTGACATGGAGTTTTCTTTGAAGAGATGACTAAGCTGACTGTTTGGGGGAGGGGGCTGTCTTCCCACTGCCATCACCTCCATTGGGAATGAAGGCAATGAAGGCTTAGCTGAGTATCTCCCAGGAACAGAGAGAGCATCTGGGGGCAGGTTTTTCCCCTTTTTTCACCTTGTCTCAAAAATTGTCTGCAGGATGGAAAGAATACCAGATTTGGGATCAGAAGGTGAAGTTCAAGGCCAGAGTCCACTGCTCTTTCACTGTGGGCAAGTCACAGCTCTGATACTCAGTTTCCTTATCTGTAAAGACAGAGCTAAAAATACCAGTCCAGCCAACCTCTCAGGATTGTCATGAGGACCAAATGACAATGGATGGTAATTACTTCAGAAACCCTAAAGTATTTTAGAAATATATACTAATATTACCAGCTACATGCCAAAGTGAATAGAATGATGAAACAACACTCAGAAAAACCCAAGGTGAAATTCTGCCTCAGACACACACTGGCTGTGTGACTTTGTACAAGTCACTTAGACTTCACTCTGACCCAGCTTCCTCATCTGTAAAAAAGTGATAATATCACCCACCTCACACTCATGGGATAATATAGGTAAAGTGCTTTGCAAACCCGAAAGGACAACATAAATGCTAGTTATTAATTTTATTCTTACTAACCAGAGGCAGGTTAGTAGTGGATTAAGTGATTGGCCTGGGACTGTGTGATGCTAGACCAAGTCATTTAATCTCTCACACTCAGTTTAACATCTTAACTTAACATGTTAAGTTTAATATCTTTAAAAGGGGATAATAATAGCACCTACCAAGTGTTCAGCTCAAGCTATAGCTCAAGAAGCTCTATCATCTCATCAGCTTTCTCCAAAGCAGGGATTCTTCTTGGCCCTGGCTTATCTACAAATTAACAGGGATATGCAGAAGTTAAGTGATTTTCTCTGTGCTATTTTAAATTTTCCTTTGTGTTTTCATTACTTGATATAGTGCCTGGCATAAGTACTTAATAAATGCTTGTTGATTGATTTGGAATTAGGATATCTGTATCTGAATATAAGTTCTACCACTTAATATCTGTGTGACACTATATTGTTGACCATATAGTCATCCATTGTGAGCCTCAATTTCTGTTTGAACTAGTAGATCCTTGAGCTCCCTTCCAGTGAAAAATCTATGAGAAAATTCTATGAAATCTATGAGTTCTATGTCTTCTCTAAACTTTGTATCTCTTCCAACTCCAAGCACAGAGCTAGGTGTATACTTTAAAACCATAGAATTTGAGGCCAAGATTTTAGAAATCATTGATTCCAACTACCCAATTTTATAAATGAGGAAAATGAAGGATTTGCCTATGAGAGCTGGGATTCAAATCTAGTTCTCTGAATTCTTTGGAATATAGTATTTTTTTTCCATCTAGGATTACAGGGCTGCAGATTTAGAGCCCTTGGAAGTCATCTAGACCAAGTCCTTAATTTTACACATAAAGACACTGAGGGTCTAGGAAGAGTAAATGGATTTCTTAACAATATGTAGATTATATGTCACATAGCTGAGATTTAAACCCAAGCCCTTTGATTCCCAATCCAGTACTCTGTTCCAAGGGCCAATGATTTCACTTGTGATTTTATTTTCATTCTATGTGCTCAATGGAGGAAAACTGAGACCCTTTTTCCCACTTCAGTAACTGGTTTAACAAGTTATTATGCTTCTCCAGAACTCACACCGAGTGGTCTGTCTTTGGGTGATTACAAAGGAAATGTCTAATATAGAGTGCTACAGATCTTGCCCAAAGTCCCCTTGAAGATGAATAATGAGTGAGACCTTAGAGATACATTTTCAGAGTCCCAGTCTCATCAATTAATTGATTAACCAATAAACTCTTTATGAAACACCTACTATGTAATATGACATGGCAGACAGAAAACTGGTTCCACTATCAGAGAATCCTGTATTCAAATCCCACCTTTGCCACTTGTTATCTGTGGGACCTTGGACAGCTCCCTGAGTTAACATTCCCTGAATCTGTTTCTCTTATCCATATAATGAGGGAATTGGATTTCACTAGTTGATCTCTAAAGTCCATTCCACATCTATATCCATGATCCCAAGATCCCTTGCCAGGTTTCTCTGTGCAGGAAAAAGACACCTATCAGAAGGTTAAAGTTAGGTAGTAATGAGAGTCAGAGACCTTGGGAAGATACAGATTGTGAATACCATTGTGCATATACAGTACCTTTCTCAAATTTCCCCCAAGGGATCTCTGTAACAAGTTTCACCAAACACTGCAGCTCCGCTCTCCTGGAGCAAGTTGCAAGAGTTGAACAGAAAGCATCCATGCAAGAAAATTGAGAACAGCTTAACAGCCTGAGAAGACAATAGATGGGGGCTGGGTTTCTGTGCTGCAGAGAGAGAGGATGCAAATGGACCCAAAGAACATTTGTTGGATACAGATTTGGGGAGGGCCAAACCACACAGTTTCCTTGAAAGGAGTATCATTCAGGGAACAGTTGATAAGGTCTTTCTTGATATTTAGTGGTTGGGAATAGCTCAGATGGTTGTTGGAAGACCTGGATTCAATACATTGCAGGGGGAGGGGGGGAAGCAGTAATCAGTTCAGGAGATTCTTTCCTCCCAGCCTATGGTGAGAGATTCAGGTGCCATGGTCCTTTTTCCTAATGTAAACCTGGTGAGGGACTTAACTCTAATAATATAAGGAATCAACCTCAGGTGAAAAAATGTCCTAAGCAAATAGAATTGGTGGTGGAAAGGCACTTCAGGGAGGAATGTCCCTAAGAAGCACTATACTACTTCAGTGGGTCCGGAGTCAAAAGATCTGGGCTTGGAGGCAAAAACTTGAGTTTAAATTATGCCTTTAGCAATTTTTAGCGAGTTACTTAGCCTCTGTTATTTGGATAGGCCAAATTTACTGTTAACTATTATTTAGGGAAGCTGGGCCTTCATTGACTTGATCAGAAACCCATCCAGGGATCCATACTTGCTCAACTATATGGGCCTGTACACCTTCACCCACTCAGGTTCAGCTTTTTCTCCTTATCATGTTTGTTTACTGAGTATCTGGTGCATGAAGAATTCTAAGCTATTGACCTTGATGAGTGATTAGACTTGGGCACCCTGACAGGGCCACCTGGAACCTTGTTTCCCTCTAACTTACACCCCTAGATAGATTTTAAATGGAATGCAATAATCTCCCTCTCCAAGGAAAAACAACAAGCAAACGTCTTTTCCCCTCCTCTATCCTTTCACTTCAAACTTCCAGGTGGCTGGTGCTTAAGTTTCTCCCAACATGCTGCTTTCCTCCAGTCCTGGGAGTGCTCAAACCAATGAAGAAGAAATGTCTACCTTGTGTCCTTTCAACAACTACTGGGGAGGCCATCTTGGATTTCCTTGTTAGCAGAGTCAATGTGTGCAGGAAGAATTCAGACTGAATCATTGAGGGCATCCTTGGGGTCATGTGCTTTTTAGATGTCTACCACCCAGGTGTGTTCCAGCTGAAAATAATTACCAGTCCATAATGCTGGTTAGAAAATTGCTAACATAAGAACATTTCTGACTCTGGGAATCTACCTAGGACCTGAAAAACAAAATCTATACTCTGGAGTTTTGGGCATCCTCTAAGACTGAAGATTCAGTAACAAGACCATTTCTACTTAGATAGTACAGTGGAATCCACACTGGATGATCCTCTCTCTCTCTCTCTCTCCTCCCTCCTCCTCCATTTTTTGGTCTGTCTCTCTTTTCTCTCCATTTTAAAGATTTCAAATGCTTCACAGTATGTTACTACTCCATCATTTCCAGATTGAGTACTTATTAGTTACTCCCTCTCAAAAACTCTAGGCTCCAACCAAACTATATCCCATTTATAATATCCCATATCTCCTTCCTCTGAGCATGGCTGTCTATCCCACCTAGAAAGCTTTCCTTCCTCTTGTTTCTTGTTAGCATCCTCCAACAAAGCTTCCTTGATTTTTAAACAATTTTAGCTATTCTTTGCCCCAACTCCCACTTAATCCCTTTGAATTTATGTTATGTATATTTTGTATTTAGGAAGCATCTTTGGGGTAGTGGATAGAAAGCTTACTTTAAACTCAGGAGAATCTAACTTCACTTCCTAACTCTTTATACATGGTAGCTCTGGGGCCCTAGCTTTTTGGTGCTCTAGAGAACTATATGTTCATGGGCATGTATATTGAAATAGTAAATTGTAGAGAAAATCGTGACCTGCATTGGAAAAGGGAATTCCCTCAACCAGGAGTTTTCTGTATCAAAGCTGATCCTTATTCTATATTTTCAAGTTGCTTATCTACATAAGTTTCATCTGCCCCTCCCCTTCCCCCAACCTTTCCCAAAGTAAGCTCCTTGAGGATATGCTGGGATTCTTTAAAAAATGTCTAATGAAGAATTGACAGGGATGGTCAAAAGTCCCACCCCTCCCTGGTAATAATAATCGAATAATAATAACAATAATAATAAACCCTAATCATCTTGAGTCCTGGATCTCATTTCATGTCTAAAGATAGCCCTAGAATACAGAGTCCCTTAGAAATAGTCCTAGGCTACTCATACCTTTGGCCCTGTATATATTCATTTTCCCCTCCCTACTCTCACTTCCTACTCCCTACCCCTCCAAATATCTTGGTTATTAATAAGTTACTGAGGAAAAGGAAACTCCACCTGTGAATAAGTCCCTAAGCAGTGTACTGTATCATCCAGAACAAACACCAATGGAACCTGGGCAAAATCCTTATGAATTACTTCTCCTCAAATTGGTTTCATACCAATTCCTGATCCTGATTCCTGTCAGAGCTGGGAAGAATTACACAAACAATAAAAGGCTCTTCAAAGGCCCCTGGGTAAATTTCTTTCTGTTCTAGAGTGGATGTGGGATGTTTTACCTTTCCATTGCTGAAATGTTCTGGGCCAAATATAGCACTTTATTATTTAACATAGCAGGGTAGGAGGAATCAGGGTGAGTCCCATGTTTACGTTTAATGGAGAGCTACCATATATACCATACACAAATGACCGATTTCCACATAATTAGGAGAGAATAAAATACACTTAGTACTAAAGCTACCACAAACATAATTGAATCTTTCTCTGATGACTCAGAAGACACTTCAGGGCCTTGCCGTGCCTCAGAGTCATCATTATCAACATCAATTACCACTGCAGATGTGTGGAAGTCCCAAAAAATGGATTCTGGTTATAAGTATGCTGGATGGCAGAGCGTTTGCTATCCTTGAAGAAAGCTCAAGGACTAAAGACAATGCTCCTCTTTCTTAGTGAACAGGAAACTTAAAGCCTCCTTGAGAGTTTGCTCACCCATGTCGAATATATTGGTTGGTCATCTTATTTTGGAAGACGTTCTTCATTTCTTCAGAGATGAGACCTCACCAGCCAAATTTAGATTATGAGGACTCACTTCTCTATCTTTCCTTATCCCCAATCCAAATATATAGGACAAATACATATGTATGTAATTATTTGTGCCTATAGTATCCATCTAGTGCACTCTCAGTGGAAAATGATACAAAATATTTTATATTTAAATCTGGATTGTCATTTTCTTTTTTGTGACTTTTTTTATAATAACTTTTTATTGACAGAATCCATGCCAGGGTAATTTTTTTTACATCATTATCCCTTGCATTCACTTCTGTTCCGATTTTTCCCTCCCACCCTCCACCTCCTCCTTTAGATGGCAAGCAGTCCTATATATGTTGAATATGTCCTAGTATATCCTAGATACAATGTATGTGTGCAGATCCAAACAGTTCTCTTGTTGCACAGGGAGAATTGGATTCAGAAGGTAATAATAACCCGGGAAGAAAAACAAAAATGCAAACAGTTTACATTCATTTCCCAGTGTTTTTTTCCTTTGGGTGTAGCTGCTTCTGTCCATCCTTGATCAACTGAAACTGAATTAGGTGTCTTTGTCGAAGAAATCCACTTCCATCAGATTACATCTTCATACACTATCGTTGTTGATGTATATAATGATCTCTTTTCATTTCACTTAGCATCAGTTCATCTAAGTCTCTCCAAGCCTCTTTGTATTCATCCTGCTGGTCATTTCTTTTTTTTTTTTGTTTGTTTGTTTGTTTTTTTGTTTTTATTTAATAGCCTTTTATTTACAGGATATATGCATGGGTAACTTTACAGCATTAACAACTGCCAAACCTCTTGTTCCAATTTTTTACCTCTTACCCCCCCCACCCCCTCCCCTAGATGGCAGGATGTGCTGGTCATTTCTTACAGAACAATAATATTCCATAACATTCATATACCACAATTTACCCAACCATTCTCCAATTGATGGGCATCCACTCAGTTTCCAGTTTCTAGCCACTACAAACAGGGCTGCCACAAACATTTTGGCACATACAGGTCCCTTTCCCTTCTTTAGTATCTCCTTGGGGTATAAGCCCAGTAGTAACACTGCTGGATCAAAGGGTATGCACAGTTTGATAACTTTTGGGGCATAATTCCAGATTGCTCTCCAGAATGGTTGGATTCGTTCACAACTCCACCAACAATGTATCAGTGTCCCAGTTGTCCCCCATCCCCTCCAACACTTATCATTATTTTTTCCTGTCATCTTAGCCAATCTGACAGGTGTGTAGTGGTATCTCAGAGTTGTCTTAATTTGCATTTCTCTGATTAATAGTGATCTGGAACACTTTCATATGAGTGGTAATAGTTTCAATTTCATCGTCTGAAAATTGTCTGTTCATATCCTTTGACCATTTGTCAATTGGAGAATGGCTTGGTTTCTTATAAATTAGAGTCAGTTCTCTATATATTTTGGAAATAAGGCCTTTATCAGAACCTTTGACTGTGAAGATGTTTTCCCAGTTTGTTGCTTCCCTTCTAATCTTGTTTGCATTAATTTTGTTTGTACAGAAGCTTTTTAATTTGATGTAATCAAAATTTTCTATTTTGTGATCAATAATGATCTCTAGTTCATCTTTGGTCACAAATTTCTTCCTCCTCCACAAGTCTGAGAGATAAACTATCCTATGTTCCTCTAATTTATTTATAATCTCGTTCTTTATGTCTAAATCATGGACCCATTTTGATCTTATCTTGGTATACGGTATTAAGTGTGGGTCCATGCCTAATTTCTGCTTGGATTGTCATTTTCCAGAGCATTTTTAACTATACTTAATTTTACCTTGATTGGGGCAGCTTTGTGGCACAGTGGATAGAGCACCATCCCTAAAGTCAAGAGGACCTGAGTTCAAATCTGACCTCAGCCATTTAACACTTCCTAGATATGTTACCCCGAGCAAGTCATTTAACCCCAATTGCCTCAGGGGAAAAAAAGAATACTTTAAAAAATGTTACCTTGATCATCAACCACCTTATAAGGTAATGGGTATAAAGATTATTATTCTCAATTCAACAACAATAACGAAATGAAAGCTCAGAAAAGTTTCCCACTTCTATGGTTTTCCCCTATACTATTATCTCTACCCAGACATCTTATCCTCCTTTTCACCTATCCAAACCCTACTCATTTTTTGTGGGCAATTCGCAAGTAATTTCTTAAGTTAAATTGTTTTTTATGTTAACCCACACTTTCCCCTCTTTAAACTTTTCTCATACTTGTTTCCTTTGAGAATCATTATCTAAACTAAGCCCCTTGAAGACAGGAATTCAGTCCATGTTTTTTTTCATTGAATTCTATCCTACTAGAGAGGCAATTCTGCTCTTTTTGTCAAATGACCTGAATTTGAGTTGACCTTTGACATTTGATAGCTGAAGGATTCTTGGGAAGTCACTAGATCTTTCTGAGCCTGTTTTTTTCATCTATACAGTGAAAATATTATCTATATCACACTTAAAGAACTCTAGAAATAATGATAGCCAAGTAAATGATAGGTATTCAATAAATATTTCTTGATTCAGTGATTTGCTAAAGATGATTCCTCCAATTTATGATATGATTAAGTACCTGGACATTGTGCTAGCTTTTGGGAATAGATGTATGGACAAAAATGAAACTCTTCTCATCTTCAAAGGACTGACAGTGCACTGGATGAAAACCATAGGCACAAATAATTAAATACACACTTACATGTCTATTTATATTTTGGGGTGAGGGTAAAGAAAGATAAGAGAGAACTGAGTCCTCAAAAACTAAATATGGCTACTGAGATTTAATCTCTAAGAACTGAAGAGTGTCTTCCAAAATAAGATGGCCAATCAAGATAGCAAGACACGCTTTTGTTACCTATAATTTTACTTGTAATTGTTTATATAAATATGTAGGTAATTATTTTATTACTTAAGTATGCTGACCATACAAGGTAAAATAGTAGCTACTTTCTGGAGTTAACTAGCAGCTAACACTTCCCAGGGAAGCAAGGGATGCTGACTCCGGGGGTTTTGCTTTGGGGGATTATTCAGAAGTTGCTTTATTAGCCCTTTATATTATCACCAGTCCCTTTCATCCTTTCCCTTCCCCCAAGTCTAACCTCCATCAGCAGTGCCTTTTCTATCTTTCCTTCACCCCCACCCCAACTTTTGAGTCCAAGGCTGGCTACAGGAGTCACAGTTTATGACATACAACCTGCAGAGTTCTTCGGGAAGGGCCATTTGATTTTCTTTAAGTCAAAGACTCCTTTCCAGAAAGGTAAAAGCCCAAATTCCAGGAAAGGTGAATCTGAACTTCCCCTTCCTTTTACTTTCCAGGTCCCTTTCCCCCTTTCCTTGCAGCTCTTCCTTTACCTGTAGTTTTATCATACTGGGGAAAGATGGCTACACTAGTCAGCAGCCACCCATGGCAGAATTCCTCTACAATGATTTTGTAATAAATGGGGGAAAGGTCTTCATTTGTTGAATTTAAGGAGGAGGAGGTGGTAGGAAGCTGTAGCTAGGAGTAATAAATTCACAGGAAACTCTGGAGAGTCCAAAAGTGATTTTAATTAAAATGTAAATGCTGTAAACACTCAAACTCTCTCCCTCCCTGGGAGCAGGAGGCAGCTGCTGGAAGGGTCTAGGGCACCACTCACCATCATTACCATTAACAGGTACCCTGTTTATGGGGTCAATGAGAAATACCATTAGGGTGCCTCATTTGAATGAAACATAGAAATGGAGAGGATAGGAAACTGTGTTCTGTTGGGGCTTAAGAATAGGGCTGGCCTTAGCTTAGAGGGAAAGTAGGAAGTTTCCCCTAGGAGATGAGTAGAACTGTGAAAGCTCTTGTGTTTCCCAGTGCTTTTTAAATGGCTCTATATTGATATCTGATAAAATATAAATGATTTAATTTTTACACAGTCTACATTTCCCCCTACATTCCTTCCTTCCTTCTTTCTCCTCTTTCTGAGAATTAGTCCTTATAACAAAAATTTAGGGTTGGGAGGGAGGAAGAGCAGGAGGAAGAGGAGAGGGAGAAGGGAGGGGAGGGAAAGGATAAGGGGAAGAAGAAGAGAAAGAAGAGGAAGAGAAAGAGGAAAAACAACAAGAAAAAAGAAGAAGAGGAGGAAGAATGGAAGGAGGAGGGAAAAGAGAAGAATAAGGAAGAGAATAAAAAGGGAAAAAAGGAGGGAAGAAAAAAGGAGAGAGAAGGAAGAGGAGGAAAAGAAATATTTCAGCAAAAACAATCAACTCATTGAAAAAAAATTTGTTATTATGTGCAATGATTCTCCCCATTCTCCAGAGGAACAGAGAGGAAAGTTCTCAGCTCTTTTTGCAGGCCAAACTTAATTTTTATAATTTTGTAACATTTAAAAAAATATTTTGGAGTTGCTCTTCTTCTCATTTATATTGTGGTAGTGGATATATTCCTGAAGCTGCTTACTTCATTATGCATCAGTTCATATATGTTCTTTCATGCTTCTCTGTATAGATCACATTCCCATTACATCTAGATACCACATTTTGTTTGTTCTTTCCCTAATCATGAGGTATCTAGTTTGTTTTCAGTTTGTTGCTACCACAAAAAGTGCTGTTATATTTGTGTCTATGGAATCTGTATCTTTTGTCAATGACCTCCTTAGCCCCAGATTCTTAAGTCTCTGCTTTATTTCCTTTACTTCTTTAATGCCTGAAGTCTCATCATTAAGAGTCATTTTTGGTACAGATAGTACAGATAGTACAAATGTATAGATACATTTTGGTACAGATAATAGAGCACCAGTGCAGGAGTCACGAGGACTAAGTTCAAACCAGCCTCAGATACTTGACACTTTCTAGGTGTACAATCCCCAAACAAGTCACATAACCCCACTGTCTTGCAATAAAAAAAAGTCATTTCTTTGGTTCAGGTGACAAATGCCACAACACAAGGTAATGTTAACAGTTCTAAAGGGGAAACAATGTGGAGAAAATCATCTCCCCAATTATCAAGGGAGTCAGAGAAGCCTTTGTGGAAAACTCATCTCTGCTACTAACTCAATTTGGGAGTTTGAGAAATCCAAATTACTACCCTCAATCTCAGTTTCTTTATCTGTAAAATAAAGGGTTAGACTTTAAAATTCTCCAAGTCTTTGAGGAAGAAGATGGGATGAAAGAAAAACACATAAAAAGTTATAATTTGCATTAGACAACAACATAGAATTGTAGACTACTGGAACTTTAGTACAAATCCTTCATTTTACAAATGAAGAAGCTGAGGGTCAGAGAAGTTAAATGCTTTGCCCAAGTTAGCACATTTGAAAAAAGAAAGAATTTTTTGATATGATACACAAGTGCTTTTTAATCATGTCTCAAACTTCCCATGAAGAATTCTTGTGCTTTTGGAAAAAGAGGGTCCACGATGCTATTTAAATAGCACTTTAAATTATTAATTATTAATAATTATTCTCAATTCTATAGGTTCTGACAAGCCCTACCAAGGAAGAAAGGCCTTGTTACTGTCTATACTTATCAGTTTGGCCAAATTTGAAGAAGTTCATCACCATATCATATGATGGTAGTAGTGAGTAGAGAGGGTCATGATCTGTATCGGTGTGAAGAACAGTCACACTACTCTTTTCAACAATGAGATGATTCAGTCCAGTTTCAATGACCTGGTGATGAAGAGAGCCATCTACATTCACAAAAAGGATTGTGATCCACACCCCGTTCCCACAATTTGGCATTTTCATTCTTTTTAGTTGTTTGCTTGCATTTTATTTTCTTATTTTTTCCTTTTTAATTGACTTTTCTTGTGCAGCAAGATAAATATAGAAATATGTATGCATATATTGGATTTAACATATATTTTACCATGTTTAACATATATTGGATTATTTGCTATCTAGGAGAGGGAGTGGGGGGAAGGGGGAGAAATTGGAACACAAAGTTTAGCAAGGGTTAATGTTGAAAAATTATCCATGCATGTCTTCTGAAAATTAAAAAGTTTTAATTAAAATAAAGAATAGTCACACTAATGCCAGCATGTGCACTTGTGTCATTTTAACAATATTCTCGCATTTAGAAATATCTGAATTTTCAAAAAAAAAAACAAAACAATCAAAAAACCCTGATGCTACTGAACAGAGTCAACTGCTTGAGGCCTTTCTAGTGGGGGGTATCAGTTCACAGACTATATTTGACATATTCTAGGGGTCAGAAGAAGTAATGAACTAGAAATCACTGGACATTTTGCTCAGGAGATTAGATACTGGGGAGGGGAAAGTGCCCCACCTTTAGCAGAGATAGTTCTTCCCAGAAAAGCCACTTTCTCTAATGAATCAGAGTCAGAGAAGAAAAAAAGATGTTTATGAAACTGTATACACCCCTCTACGGTCTCCCTAATCCAAGCCAGGGTCAAAACTGAGCTCACAGGAAACTCAAGGATTTGTCAGAGCTGTGGAGTTGCTGCAGACACCTGCGTTGGCACAGGCAGCCAACATCCTGGGAAAGGGAATGCCTCCCTTCCTCCCATCGCTCCACTCGCTGGAACTTTGGGTGATTGTCTAATTATGTCTCATTACAAGTTGCATTTTAGAGTCACTAACTACAGGGGAAGGATACAATTATTATAATGAGCCCTCCCCACCCTCCCTTTCCCCCAATCAGTCCCAAACGCTGCCCTGCTCAATCACGGCTTGCTGCTGGTTCTATCTTGGTCCCCTACTCCCCATCCATGGCTGAGGGGACTAGCTCTGGAATGCCAACCACCACCTAAAGAGAGAGACCGTCTGTGTGGGCCAGCCTGTCTCCATCCATCCTTCCTTCTCATTTCCTCTTCCTGCTAATGAGCATCTTTTGTCTTGGAGTTTCCTGGGAGTTGGGGTGTGGGGAAAGGAGAAGAATAGAGAAGAGAGAGGCCTGATGGGAATAGAAATCAGTGCAAGAAAGACTGTGGTTGGATTTGAAATGGGAGGATCTAATTTCCTGTTTCTGTGCTTTTGTACTGGCTTCCATTCTTGGAATGTATTCCCTCCTTCCCTCCATCTCTGGAAACACCTACTTTTCTTAAATACACAAATACCACTCTTTACATGGAGCCCTTTCTGATCCCCAGCCCCCTTAACTACAAGGGCCAAAGCAAGCTTGTTTTCATCATGAATAACATAGGTTACATCAATACATATATGGACCTGTCGTCTTCCTCACTAGACTGAAATTCTCTGAACACAAATACGCTTGGCACACAGAAATAACTTAAATGCTCGATGATTTATTGATCTTGGTTTAAATACTGACTCTGCCCTTTATTTAACTTGTGCAATCTTCATCTCTCTGGGTCTCAGTTTCCTTATCCGTAAAGTGAAAATATTGAAATAGATCTTCTTTAAGGTCCCAGCTTTAAATCTATTGTTCCATGGACCGCATTGGGAAAAGGACAAGAATGTGTATAAGCAATTCTTACTTGCAAGCTTGCAGGGCATAGAATTTATTCCATCTTTTGACTGGTATTGACTTAAAATTTCCTCATCTGTCAAAATTGGTTATAGAGGAGAAAACGGTGTCTTTGGGGGAGTGAAGACTCATGGACACCTGGAAGTGTTGAGTCCCTTACTCATAGCTTTCCCTTTCCTTTTACATAAATGGTTTTCATTATCAATACAGGATAGACACACAAAATTTTATTAAGCAAATACTGTGGGCAGAGAATTGTTCTGTATACAAGTTAGATAAAATATAATCCCTTCGTTTTAGAGCTTACAATCTAAAAGCGGGACAAGATACCAACATTCCTAGTAAGAATCAGGTTTCCCTCTAGTCAAGATGGGAAAAGCATAAACCAAAGAATTTATTAATTTATTAGGGCAATGTTCAAAATTATAACTAACAGAAAACAGGAGATGCATATTTTCAAATAACACAAACTATTCATTATCAAGAAAAGGCAAATAACAACCTTCATGATGCCTATGATGATGTACTCTCCCTGTTTTTAATCCTTTATAGCCTTCAAAGCCTATCTCCTTCTATATCATCCTCCCGAGTGCTAGATTTGGAGTCAGGGGCCTAGGTTCAAATCTTGACTCTCCTCCTTGCTACCCATGTGAATTTTGAGAAACACCTTTTTGGGTCATAGTTTCTTATCTGTCAAAAGACAAGTTGGACCAGGTGGCCTCTAAAGTTCCTTACAGCTCTAATTCTAGAAGTAGGCAGTTATTTGTTATTCTTCTTCTTCTCAGTTTTCTGATGAGAAAATTAGGCCTGGGAGAGTTTGAGTAACTTGCCCAAATTCCTCTAGCTAGCAAGAGGAAGAGTTAGGTGAAAAATCTGAATCTTCTGATTCCTGGAGCCCTACTTTTCTCACACTTCACCAATGATACCTGGATTACTAGAAGTAACTAAAACTAATCTACTCCATATTGGTGGGGCCATACTTGGAGTATGGTGCAAAGTTCTAAAAGATATTTTCAAAGGCTCACTGAAAAATTATAACACATGCAAAGGGGAGCAGAGAATCTGGGACCCATGTTGCATGAAGAAGAATGAATTGATAATCAGGACATTTAAGCTTGCAGAAAAGAATTTTGACCAACTTGGCTTATTATAAGAAAGAACTTTCTAGTAATCTATGTAGCCATCAGAGAGATTACTTTGTAAGGTAGCTTCTGTTTAGTATAAATATTCAAGAAAAAAGACTACTAAATGCATAAGAAATTCTTCCATTTGATGGAAAACTGGACCAAGAGGCTTCTAATGAGTTCTTTGATTCCATAATGCTAAGACCATTTGACTAAGGATAAGAGGCAATACTTTTATCCAGGCTTGAATGACCTCTTTGACAGCAAACCAAATCTTCTTCCAACCGGACTTCCTAACCTCACTTTTGGTAAGCCAGAGAGTATGTGGCACAGTGGAAAGAGTCAGGAGACCCATGTTCCAACCTCATTATCTAGCTATGAAAACTTGTGTATATCCCATTGTCTTTCAACGTGAATGTTCTGTGATAGCCTTCTTCCCACCAACCAGCTAAAACATCAAAGACATCCTGTCATTAGACTGAGGTCTATAGAGGAAAGGGGATTTAGAGATCCCAGTCTCTTCATTTAAAACATTTTTTTACTTGCCCTAAAATATAACAGTTAGTAAGGAGCATAGACAGATCTTGACTACAAAATCTCTGAGAGGGGCAAAAAATGGTCTAAAGCTCCACAAATGTATCTCTGTCGCTTCCTTTTTCTCACCATTCCCCTTTTCCTATTCCTTACCACCCCTGCAGAGCAAGACCCTGGATGCTCTGGTGCCCAAACAACCACTTGGTTCCCAACCAGACTGGGGACCCATGAAAGAAATTGATGGATCTGGGCTCCAGAGTTTAATCTTTTCCTTCCCTTGAAGTAGAGTTGTTTTTCTCTGATCCCCAGTGTGAGCATTCTGTATAGGACTGAATAAAGGGGGGCCAGGAAAGGGGAAAGAAAGAAAACATATCTCCTGGCAAAACCCAGAGCACCACTTATACAACATCTTTCCCCGCTCCATTATTTATAGCGTGACTGAAACATTTATTCCTCCCCTGCTCTGCCAACAGCATCGGTGTTTCCACTGAGCTGTAACAGGCACACGGAGGCCGCATGCCGGTTCTGTACCACTCAGCGCAAACACCAAACATCTGATACACAACAACGCACTCTGGGAAACACTGTGGCTCACACACAGAAGCAAGAAGGAGACAAAGGCAAGGATGGAGGATGGGGAAATGAAGCAGCTTAAGAATCGGGAAGGGGGGGGGAGGTCAGGAAATCAGGATTCAGATAGGGACAGGCTGGACCCAGCAGAATGCCCAGCAGGATGCTCTGGGCAAGATGGAAAGGAAGACTCTGAGACAATCTATGAAGAGGAGGACTAAAAAATGAGGAGCTAGTATTCTTATTAATGCAAGGTTTTTTTGAATGAATAAGAATCTAATGAATAGACTCACACAGTTCACAAAATAGTGAGCTAGTTGTGTAAGACAGAAAATAATGAAAAGGCAGTCCCAGACCTCAAGATGCTTACCATCTAGAGGGCAAGGTAAAAGGCAGCTCCAAAGATAAATTAGGACCCTTAAGTCATTAGGAAAGATGTAATCCATAGCAGCTGGTCATAAATCCAGTTCTTCTCTACCTGAGCAGGAATTTTCCTGCTACACTGTGATGCTCTTTGGAATCCAAAATCCCTGACTGTTATGCCTTGAATTGTTATGCCCTGAATAAAATTATTATGGGTACCCCCCTTGCCATTAGGGCTGGGAGAATTGAGTCAGGAAAAACCTTGAAGCTCTGGCCACTTTACATACCATTGCATCATAAAATCCAGGTGTATTAACTCGATCCTTCCTAGCATAATTCCCCCTCTGTTTCAGTATTGCCCCTCCCTTGCTGTCTCCTGCCCTTAACCTTCTTATCTTGACCCTTATCCCGTCAGGACTAAGTTATAATCCTTTCCTACAATTATGGCTTGCCATCCTTCCAGTGCCCTCACTTCTTCCCCTTCCCCCCATCTGCCTTTATTTTCCCTATAAGATTGTATACTTGGGTTATTATCCTGTTTAGCTAAAACCCTATAAAAATTCCCTGCCTCAGTTCTTCAGGGCCGAATGAGTTCCATTTGGGCGGCTAGCCTAAAACTCTCCGCATTAAAAGATTAAAAACCAATCTCTGTCTTGCCTCAGTTTCTCTGGCATTACATGACAAGTGGCCAGCCAGTCTTAGCAGAATAGACGTTTGCATGAGGATCCTATAGGTGATGGAGGGAAGAAAGATTGTTCCCTTCAAAGGATCTGAGAACACTTGGAGCAGGAGCAGGAGCAGACTCATCTGGTCCAGTCCAGTGATTTTAAAAGAGATCTAAAGGTTAGGAAAGGCTTTAGCTACTAAGTGGCAAAAGTACCCCAATTCTAAATTTAGAACTTTCCACTGTAGTATATGGACAGAGCCCTCTACCATCATCTCAACTCAATTTATCATCAAGCTAAACTTCCATCTGGCACTCAGCTCCATTCCCACAGATACCTGGTACTAGGGGGCGTTGGAAATGTGGGATGGTAAAGAATCTTCTCATTACTCGTAAGACCTTGGTTCAATTCAGTTCAATTAGGCACACATTTATTCTGTGAAACAAAGTCAAAATTGTACAGTATCAAATCCTACCCTAAAGGAGCTTCCATTCTACTCATTACAATCCTAGTCCTGCTACTAATTTAAGAAATGACCTTGGACAGGTCACTTCCTGTCACTGGGGTTCAATTTTCTCATCTATAAAAACAAGTAAGGGTTAGATTAAGTAATCCCTAAAATCCCCTCCCAGCTCTAAAATTCTGCGATTATGATGAGGACTAGATGAACAATAGCCAGATTTCCTAAAACCTCAGTACTGAAGTTAATAAAAAGTGAACCCATTCAGGCTAAGATGGAAATTACAGTTTAGGTTTCCATTGTTAGTGATATAAAGTGTTGTACTTTGGCACAGAGTTCCGTGAGTCGATCTGCTGGGGAAGGGAGGAAGGAGGTCTTTGTAGATGAGTTTCCAAGATAGGAAGTGTTTCCAGCCCCCCGCAATCACCTCCCTCCTTCCCTCCCTTCTTCTACTTCCGAACGCTATTTGTTTGTTTATTCCCATTGATTTCCAAAGGCCGCTCATTGCCCTGGGGGCCTCCTGCTGCAGGTGTGTGAAATGCAAATCCAACAATTACAGACAATCCAGCAGCAAAAATTCCCCATAAAAGGAGAAAGCCAGAGGGCTGCCCGCTGGGGAACATAAACCCCCCAAATCCATCCTTCATTCAAGGACTGTTCAAGGTCAATAGAACTGACACAGTTCTGGGAACCCTGGGCGTCCCACCCTGCTTCATTCTGTTCTCCTTCCCCATAAGATTTTTTTTTTTTACCACCGAGAGAGAAGCCCACCTATTTGGGTTGGGTAAGGGGATAGAAATAGCCATGAAGGGGATGGGAGAGTAGAATGAGATGAGGGGATGTCTTGGGAATCATTTTTTTAAATAATAGTTTATGTTACTGGGAGTTTAGTCATTTTTCAATCTTATAGGATCTTTATGACCCCAATTTGAATTTTTTTGGACTTCTTTAGTTCATGTTCCAGATGAAGAAACTGAGGCAAACAGGGTTAAGTGACTTACCCAGGGTCACACAACTTGTAAGTGTCTGAGGTCACATTCTATCTGTTGTGCCACCTAACTGCTTTTAATAGTTAACTTTTATATAGCACGATGTGCCTGGCTTTTCACTTATCTCATTGATCCTTATGACAACCCTAAGAGGTAGCTGCTATCATCATTCCCATTTTACAGTTGAGAAAACTAAGGCAAATTGATTAAGTGGCTCACCTATAGTCATAGGGCTATTGTCTGAGGCGGACACTGGGGTCTTCCTGACTCTAAGCCTAATGCTCTTTGCAGGAGGAATCCTTCTGGCTTACTAAAATATAACAAATGTCTACCATTGTACAAAGCTTGTGTATGGTGCTAGGAATACAGTGTCAATAGTGGAAAGATTCCTGCCATTGTGGCGCCTCTACTATGTGGGAGGAGGGCCTAAGAAAAAATGCTGGCATTTTAAAGTTTGCAAAGTTCCTTACAAAGATTATCCCCTTTGATCTGCACAACTCTGGCAGACAAGTGTAATTATTTGCTCAGGGTCACACAACTATTTTCAGACTCTAGGTCCACCTCTACAAAACCTAGCTGCCTCAAACTTGGGCTAAAACTTGGTGGAATATGACTGAAGCCAAGAAGAGAATTAGACAAAGCACTCCAAAAAAATGTGAGGGAAAAAATACATATTTATTTTACTCAAATTAATTTTTTAAAGTTATCAATCTCTTTTGTTGTTACAATGTAGTTATTTCCAAAATAAGTTCCCTTTCTACCTTCCTATTGTTCTTCCATCCTTAAATTTGCTCTTGTTAAAAAGAAAAAAAACATTTTTGATAAATCAATAGACACAGCAGCCAGGTCTGGTATATATCTACTGAGAGAAGGGAGGTGTATTTGATCATCCATTCTCCAGAGTCAAGATTTTTCATCAATTATTTATTAGACAGTTGAGTAACATAGTGGATAAAATGTTGTACTGAGGGTCAGAAATACCTGGATTCAAATCTTATCTCAGATACTTACTAGCTAGCTATGTGACTGAACAACTCATTTAGTCTCCTTGAGCCTTAGTTTCTTCTTCTGTAAAATGGGAATGATAATAGTACTTATAGTGGTCCTCAAACTTTTTAAATAGGGGGCCAGTTCACTGTCCCTCACACTGTTGGAGGGCTGGACTATGGTTAAAAACAAAAACTTTGTTTTGTGGGCCTTTAAATAAAGAAACTTCATAGCCCTGGGTGAGGGGGATAAATGTCCTCAGCTGCTGCATCTGGCCCTCAGGCCATAGGTTTGAGGACCCCTGCTATAGAGTTGTGAGGATCAAATGAAAGATAATATATATAAAAAGTTTTGTATAAACACCATATAAATGTTAGATATTATTATTATTAATTGTAAATCTGAAAGAAGCCTTTTAGCTAGGTGGATCAGAAAAGACTTTCCCAGAGAGCTTGTTAGTCCAATCCAGTTGTGGGAGCTGCTACTTCATAAAACAGGATACTATGGGTATCATCTCTCTTTGGTATTTGTATCTCCAGTGCTTAACAAAGTGTTATATAGTAAGCCCTTAATACTTTCTATATCTGCCCATCCATCTACCCATCTTTCATTGCATCCAGTCATCTATTCATTCATATTATAAAGGATGGAAGGGAATTAATTCACCTGATAACACAAAACAACAGATAATACCAAAAATAGTCATCCTTGGCTATGAACTTGTAAGGTAAATATCTTATTTACTCTCACATCTCCATAGCCCACTTCTTTGCATATAGTAATTTTTCTTGATATTAGGTATTAATGTAATTTGGAATATATATTATTTATTTTTTTAGCAAAGGAAAAACAAACAATTTAACAAACATCCATTAAGCACCATGTGCAGGATACTACAAAGATGAAAAAATAAATTAGCCCCCTACCCTTGAGGAGTCAGTTACTCTACTTGGGAGAGGGGAGGGAAATAAAACATAATGTCTCACATTTATCATTATGAAATGCTTTCCTCATATCACTCCTGTATTGTCCCATTTTCAGATGAGAAAACTGTGGTTCAGTGCCTGACTGGAGGTTATCCAGCTAGAAAGGATGAAAAGAATGACAGAATCTGGAAGGGAACTTAAGAGGCCAAATTCTATCCCATCCATTCTTTTGCTAAAACACTCTCTGACAACTTCTCATTCAGCCTTTCCTTGAGGTCCTCTAGTGAAAGGGATCCTATTATCTCCTGAGGCAGTCAACTCCATTTTGGGATGGCTCTACATTTTCTCTGGCTTGCAAGTTTGTTTTTTAGCTACTTCTACCTCTCTTCTTCCTCTTTCTGACCTTTCTGGGGGAAGTACAACAAATAGATTCCCCTTCTAAATCTGCGCCTCCTAATTGTAGGCCCATTACTCTTTGTACTATTCAACACTGCCTCGCTGAATCCTATCGTTTTTTCTTTATTAAATGTTTTATTAGAATCTTGACATTGTACATCAATACAAACAACCAAACCCATGTAGTTTCAATTTTCATTAAAAAATCAAGAGCTATCTGTTCTGAGATGTTCATGGTAGCAGCCTACGTAATTGAAAGCCTCTGCCTGCTTATTTTTCCAGCAGATGAGTACAGACACAGAGGCAAAGGTATGAGGCAAAGGAGGGACATGGAGAGCTTTAAGAAAATCTGAGGAGCGAGCTAATGCTTTCAGCTGGGATTTTGTGGGGAGTGTTACAGAAGAGGGAGTCCCCAGGAAGAGCGGGGCTTCCATTGAGACCTGATTGTGATGGGAGCATAATGGGAGCCCAGACCAGTGATTTGGATGGGAAAGACAGGACACGAAGAGATGGAACAGCGGGCAAATCCACCATGGCTTATGAGGTGGTCACGAAAACAAGTTTGCAATCTCCTAGCACACACTAGCTAACCATTCAGTAGGGGGCCCTGGGTGGCAGGAGGGAGCAGGCTGGGGATTAAACACTTGCAGAAGACAACACACATGTGAATAACTGAGAACCAGATATATTTTCAAAGCAATTTATATTTGGAAACTAGGAAAGCAATTCTCTACAGTCCTGTGCTTGGCATAAGGCAGACACCTAATGTTTAAGCTTCAAAGCATTCATGGTGTCCACATCTTCCCCTTGAGATTTTAGAGAGTAATCCAGTTTGGGCAGCCTGCACCAGCTAGAATGTTTGATATGTAAATTTTTTAGCCTTCCAATCTGGGCTGTATGTGCAAATGGAGACCTAGTTAGAACTATGGATTCATATATTGAGCTGGAAAAAGGCCTTTGAGGTGATCTGATCCACCTTCTCCCGCATTTAAAGAAGAAGAAAGAAGAGGAAGAAGAGAAGATGATGATGATTTGTCCGGTTTAACAACAAATCGTTGAACCCACTTTCACCCACTTTATCACATTTAGACATCTTATGGTTTACTCCCTAGAGACAGCATATACTCTCCACTTCCAATGGCAATGCCAGGTTCTGAGAAATAAAAACAGATAAAATGCCATTTGCCAAGACTCAAAAGATCTCTCAGCAGAGGCAGTTTTAACTGGGGGATAAGCCAATTACTAGTGGATTGTATTCAGAATGCAGCCTAACTGTCTCAGAATCCTGTCAGGGGGAATCAATAGTAGTTAATCAATGGATTGATTGATCATTTACTGCTAGTAATTAAATTTTGAGAAAGTACAAATTCTATTACATGTACAGTCAGTCAAAAGTATTGCTCAGTTCATGAAGCATTGCTCGGTTCATGAAGCACTGCAAGGAATAAAAACAGGGACCCTTTCCTGCAGTTTCAGAGAAAGAAGAAGCCCTAGAGCCTAGAAGACATCAGAAAATAAATTGGTGGAATCAGGATTTTCCAAAGGATGATTCTGGGTCAAACCTATTTGGGAAAAGTCATTTTAACATTGAGAGTGAGAAGCTGCTAAGCAGCAATGGTCCAAGCAATGGCTGCCTATTTTGTCCTTTATTCCACCTATATACTACTCACATCCACTTTAAAAAAAACAAATAAGTGTCGGGGAGGAGGCCTAGAAGACTGACAAAATATTGTGCTTTCTTCTCACTTTCCCCATTCTCTCCATTTTGATTCCCAAGAGCCACTACTCTTCCTAATTCAACTCAAAAAGCATTGATTAAGAATGTCCTACTTTTTGGTCATGTTTGACTATTCCTAACCCCATCCTGGGGTTTTCTTGGCAAAGATGCTGGACTGGTTTGCCATTTCCTTCTCCAGTTCATTTTATAGATGAGGAAACAGAGGCAGGCAGGGTTAAGTGACTTGCTCAAGGTCACACAGTTAGCTAGTAAATGCCTGAGGCCAGATATGAATTCAGGAAAATTAATCTTCCTGACTTCAGGTATTTCTAGCCACCACAGGCATATTATTACTATGTTTACAAGCCAGGTGTGTATGGAATGAAAAATCTGGACAGTTATTCCAAACTCATGTAACATGCCAATCAAGGGGAAACATCTAACAGCTATGAAATAGAAAATATCCAAAGATAGTGAAGTGAAAAGTGCTGATCTTAAGAGCCAAGAAAGACTGGGGTGGAATCAATGGACTCTCCTCCCAGCCCCAAAATGCACCTGGGACACAATTTATATTTAATCTGCAATATTAATATTTTCTCTCTATCACTTTTTAAAGACAAGACCCTTAACAAAACAATCTATCAAACCCTGATTTGTAGCATTTGCTAATTTTTAAAATGTAAACACTCCCACTGAAAATTTAAGAATGAGAAGCTCTTATTTTTATTACTTCTGCCACTCAGGGCTATTTAGTTTCTCAGTGATTCAGTTTCCTCCTTTATAAAATGAGGATCTTAGTATCACAGATTCAAAGCTAGAATAAAGGGACATCTAGCACTACTTGCTCATTTTATAGATGAAGAAACAGATCCAGAAAGGCTCTGATCTGAACAGGAATACACACAGCGCAAGAATTTGAACCCAGGACTCCTAACTCCACATGCTTTTCTTTTTGTAAAGATGACAAATTTTATTTTGGAATGCAGAATGATGTACTCATAGTAGTAAGAACGTTAGCATTTACTTCGTTTTCCTCAGATTGTGAGGAATCCATGTGCTCTTCTAACCTTAAAGTAATATAAAAATATCAATTATAATGATCCCTCATCATGAGGTCACTAACTGATTTATGCATATACTTAAGCAGAGTGTCCATATGCAAATAAGTATTTGTTACTCTCTCAAGTGATTATCTATTCCCAAAGTTACACTATTACTCAAGGTCCTGCCTCTTCTCTCTGATTGTTTAGCTTTAAGGCCCAGAAAAAAAAAAGCTACTTCTTCAACAAAGGTTGTATGACCTTGAGCAAGTCACTGAACCCAGCTTGCTGTAAAATGAGTTTGAGAAGAAAATGGCAAACCGCTCCAATATCTCTGCTAAGAAAACCCCAAAGGAGTCACAAAGAGTTGGACAGGACTGAAAAATGACCGAACAACAAATGCACAGTGTGCTAAGCACTGAGAAGGCAAAAAATAATAATAATAATAATCCATGATCTCAAGGAGTTCACAGTCTAATGGAGAAAATAATCTTCAAACAAATTCTGTACATATAAAGTGTATGCAGGAAAAAATTGGAGATAGATAATCAACAGAGGAAACACTCTAGGATTAAGGGGGATTGGGAAGCCAAGAAGGCTCCCCAGACAGCCCTGCCTCTCTGGAGCCTCATCTGTCTCCAGTGTTCTTGGGCTTTGTTGCTATGCACACAGGCAGGAAGCTTTAATTATCTTTGTGCAGATATCTCCATTCCAAGGATTATCTGTGGCCAAAGTGGGCCACCAGCAGCTCTAGAGCATGACCTTGTTCTCCAAGCATTTGTAAGCAACTCTCTTATCAAAAAACAAAACAAAACAAAACAAAAAAACAATCAAAAAGCTGAGTGGTTGCTGACTCAGTAATTAAAAAAAAAAAATACTTGATAGAAACAATGCCTCAATAGTTTTGAAAAGGAGTAGAACTCCTAGAATTTTCATCAAAGTTCTGAACCTTGCCTTACCTATCCACCTCCCCTTCTAAATACAAGAGATCTCTCCTTGGGATCTTACCCTCCTCTTCACCTTCATTATTGTCTGCTTCCTAGAAGCTACCATACTTCTTCCTCTGTTGCCTCTGACAGGTTCAGTGATGTGACACAGAGTTTAAGCCAGTCCACTGTATTTAGGTACCAATATACCTTTCCTTCATTTTCCAAGTGCATTTCAAATAAAGACAATAAATCATGATGACTTGGCTTTTCTATGATCTTATATTATCTTTCATAAATAAAAGTATCAGCCTCGCTGCTTGAAGAGGCTCACCATCAGGTTGGTCATCAAGTTATGTATTTTTCAGCCCTAGTAACTATTGATCCATACAGCTGCTAAGGCCCTCTCCTCCTCCTTCCACAATTATCTTGAATTTAATTTGCATATATTTGATATCTATTTATATGTGTGCATGTTGACAGAATGAATACTCTTCTTTTGTTTTTGCATCTCCAGGGCCTGGAAACAATGCCTGGCACATAGGTAATTAATAGATGCTTATTGATTGATTGATGAATGCATCTAGCAAGGTACATAAGGTTTGTGATCTTTATTGATGGAAAGGGCACCTACACTCATGAAATCATAGATGCTGGAGAAACAAAGAAAGGCAAGAACAGCTCCAGTCCTCCAGGGATTCATATTCTAATGAAGGAGAAACAGCCGGAAACAGCTATGCACAAACAAGATACAGTATATACCGGGTAAATGGAAAGTAATCTTAAAGGGAAGGCCTTAGAGGAAGGAAATAAGCACCCAGTCTAAGCCAGACACCCTAGTTACAAACATTATCTTCTTTGATCCCTACAACAATCCTTTAATGTAGGTGATGTTATTTTTCAGTTGAGGAAACTGACACAGCTAAGTGCCTGAGACTTGAATTTGAACTCCAGACCCAGCCCTCTATTCCCTGCATTAGAAGCTGGGAGACTGAGAAAAGCCTATAGAAGAAAGTGGTATTTGAGCCCAGTCATGAAGAATACCAGGAAAACCAGGAGCCATAACTTAAGAGACCAGTTGGGAGATAAACTTGTATAGAATATATGGCATATATGGAAGGGAATAAATATAAGAAGATTGGTAAGACAGGAAGGGGTAGGGGGCATGGCCACATGCCCCTTGGACCTACCCTGTCTAATTTTAGGTTTCAGTAGTTGCTGACACCTGTAGATCCACTTGATATTTTCAACCCCATAATTCACTAGCTTTTTTTGGGGGGAGGGGGGAGACTGTCTCTGCCTGTATCTCTCCTTCAGTGCTGGATTTGCTTCTATTTTTACTTCTTTGTGGTCATCTTCTCTTTCTTTCTTCCTTTTTATTTTCTCCTCCCTTTTTTCCTCTCCAGGTTTGCACTTCTGACTTTCCTAGTCTGTCTTCATAATTCCTCGCTGCCACCCCATCAAACTTCACCAGGGAAGCTCACTCCAGTCTTGGACTTGACAAATTGAATGTATCCTCCCTCTGATTGGCTGGTTCCTTTCAAAGAGCTTTCTTTCCCCCTCCTACACCCCTTAAGTGCTTAGAAAACTTTAATCAGAAGCATAAAAGATACTGAAGTTTCCTTCTTGGAACCTAATTCTATAGACATGTCCTGGCGATTTGTTAGGAAATTGATACTAGGCTACCATTTGATAATTAGATAATATTCTGACACTACAATTTCTAAGAGATAACTGAAACAACATTAGAACAGCTAAAGATATCTTTTTTGAGAAAGTTATTTCCACAAATGAATCAAATTTTTTTTTTAATCAACAACAAACACATTCTCAACTTAGATTTTGTGCTAATTTCTCTTCATGGAAGTCCTGTATACCTCTTTAAAAAAAAATAGATTCCCAAAGCTTCCTTTTAAAGATATATCCCCGCCTTAATTCTTCTCTTCTATGTCTCCTTTGTTGTTATGGTGCAGTCGAGTCCGACTCTTCCCGACTCCTTTTAGGGGACTTATTTGGCAGAGATACTAGAGTGGATGTGTCACATTTCCTTTTGTCCGACCCTTCCTGACCCGTTTTGGGGGGTTTTCTTAGATACAGTAGTAGTTTGCCATTTTCTTCTCCAGTTCATTTTACAGATGAGGAAACTGAGGCAAACAGGATGAAACTAATTACCTAGGCTCACACAGCTAGTAAGCGTCTGAGGCAGGATGTGAGCTCAGGAAGAGACATCCTCCTGCCTTCTGGAGTGCCTTCTCCACTGCCTCACCTAGCAGCCTACATAGGGTCCCATTTTTTGGCCTTTATTCCCATCCAGCACTTCCCTTTTATGTGTTGTTTTACTCTACAGAAACAGGCAAACTGCTCGAGAAACCTTCCTTTCTGCTGACAGTGGCACTCCCAGTTTGTAGTCAGGACCCCCACACCTCTCTTTTCAATCCTTTCTTTTCTCACTATTGAGAGACACCCAATAAAAAAGGAGGCGCGGGCCCAGACGCTGCCACGTGCCTGCTTGGCGCAGAGGCTTAATAAGTGCTTGTTGACTAGACTTGTTGACTTCCCTCTAGACGACTGTTTCTAAATTTAGGGAGGCTTTACTCAGACCGGGAGCTTTAGGGTCTCCAGCGGCGTAGCCCCCGGAGGTTTGCACTAGGACAACCAAGAACTGGGTCCTTCTCCCGGAAAAGCAGTCACCGAGGGACCAAGAAAGACAAACCAATTACACTACTTGTTTAAATCGGAAAGAATTAGGGAGGTGGGTAATTCTGCTAGGAGAGCCGTCAGAAACGGACTCGGCCGCATTTCAGTGACATCTGGATTACGCTCACTGGAGTCTGTTGCAGGGGCATTACTCACTCACGTACACGCGCCTCCGGGAGCTGTCTCCGAGGGCTAGAAACTCTGGGAGGGGGGGTAGGGGGATGTGGGGGGCGAGGGGTAGGGGCGGGGCCGCGGTTCCTCCCCGCACGAGTGGTGACTGACGGACTGACGGACTGAGGGACGGCCCGCTAGCCCCGGGCCCTCCGCCTCGGGGTGCGTGCCGGGCCCAGGGCCGGGAGAGATGAAGGAGCAAAGCCGGAGGAGCGCAGCTAGCGCGGACGTCCCAGCCTCCGGCACCCCCTCTAATTGGATCTGCGACCTCCGAGTCTGATGGCTCGGCCCGAGAGCGGGGGTCGGGGCGCAGGGAGAGAGGAGGATTAGCCTGCTCACCCCGGGCTCGCTCCCTTGCCTGGCACCAGCTGCATGTGCGCACGACCAGCCTTCACTAACCATTGCACTTGGCGGCGGACAGCTGCTGGGGAAAGCGTCGATCCTGTCCCCCAGGCTTTTAGGCCGCCTTGGAACGCGTCTCTTCTAGCTCTTTTTCTCGCCGAGTCTCGGGCTCTCCCGCAGATCAGCTCTGGTCTGGAGAGGACGCCTGCCCCTTCCTCTCTCCCTGGGTCCCTCCCCCGCTATTCTTTCCCGTCTGCTCGGCCGTCAGCAGGAGGTCAGCGCCCCTCACTCCCACCTCGGTGGCGACTCCTGTCGCATCTGCCCCCAAACCGATCTACTTCGCCGATAAGCATCCGTGTTCTCTGTGCTACACCTTCAACTATTTATGTGGAGTGAGGAGCCAGCTCCGCTGACATCCACTTGCCTTTGGCTTCATCCTGGCTACAGGGCCGGCCGCTCTCAAGCTTCTGTGAGAGAGTCACAGACGCCTCCTCGCACTGAGAGGCCATCTAGTCCAGGAGCCCGGGTGACCAGGGAAAGGGGAGTACTCGTTTCCTTCCGCTCACACCCCCGCAGCCCCTCAGCACACTCGCCTCCCACTCGGAGAAGGAAGGGACAAAGCATTTGCTTTGCGGAGATTTTATAGAGTATCACACGATTTCACAGCTACTGTGTGCCAGCACTGAGCGCTTTAAAACTGCTATCCTATCCGACCCCTGCAGAATCCCTGGGACGTTACTACGGCTATCTCCATTTTACAGATGAAGAGACTGAGGGAAACGGGCTAAATGACCTGCCCACAGGCACTCAGCTAGCAACTAGCTGAGGCTGCATTTGAACTTAGAGCACTGTCTCAAGTCAGGAAGGCCGACTGACAGCGCCATTTAGCTGCCAGACTACTGCCGTCCAGAGGGAGTTGCTACTTTCTACCCTAATTAATCCCAATGTCCACACCTTGTCTCAAGGTCCCCCCTCAACCTTAATGTTCCTGCGGTAACATTAAGTGGATATCACTGCCTTCTCCAGCTAACTGTTCTCTTCCCTAAGACACTGATACCAACTATTTTTGCTCTAAGCAAAAAATAAATTAAATAAAATAAAAAATCCTAGTCATTTTTCTATCTAGTCCACTTTGCAGAGATGGAAATTAGCCTAGAGATATGAACTGACTTAGTGAGGTCACATAGTTAGAGACAGCCCTCAACTCTGAGGCCATTTCTT
This sequence comes from Sarcophilus harrisii, assembly GCF_902635505.1. NCBI lineage: Eukaryota > Metazoa > Chordata > Mammalia > Dasyuromorphia > Dasyuridae > Sarcophilus > Sarcophilus harrisii. The sequence continues at coordinate 495,552,246 of NC_045428.1, forward strand.
TTTCTACTGTCCTAGTAATATGGTGGTGGCGGTGGTGGTGGTGTGTGTGGAGGGAGAGGGTACAAGCACAAGCCTAGGGACAGAAGGGTTAAACAGTCTTTGACCAGGCAGGTGGCACTGAGACAAGGAATACTTGTGATGGCTCAGTTATCACTTCCATGAATAAATGAATTCATGCCTGAGTGAATGAATCAAAAGCATCCAAGTGGTTGCTTACATTTGTGCCAAGCCCTGTGCTAAGCACTGACAGCACAAATAGAAAATCAAGACAGTTCCTTCTCCCAAGGAGGTCACATTTTAATCTGATGAGGAAACATCCATAGAAGTTTGAGCCCTAGGGCAGATGGAGAGAGTTGGTGGTCCTCCACCTTATTACAAAAATTATAGCTGGAAACTCTATTCATTTAAATAATGGGAGGGACCATGTCCCAGCTGTCTTGGAGTGGTCCAGGGCAGAAGATACTTAGGAAAGTGAGATCCCAGTGATATTTGAGCAGGACACAAGCTGGAACCCTGGGGAAAGGCTCCCATGTAGTCTGATCCACCTCAGATACTTACTAGCTGTGTGACCCCAAATAGGTCGCTTAATTCTATGTGCCTCAGTTTCCTCATCTGTAAAATCAGCTAGAAAAGAAAATGGTAAACGTCTCCAGTACCTTTGCTAAGAAAACCCCAAATAAGGTCACAGTCAGATACAACTTACAGAAATATTGAAAAACAATATGAGAGTATGATATATGATCTTGTTTCTCCATGTTCTATGTTAATCAACATGAATACAAGAGTTATTCATTCAAGAGAAGTACAGTGGAAAGAGGAGTCATATTAGAATAGGGCAGCAATGATTTCAACACATATTTACCCCAAATCTAAGTCTTCTTTCCCCAGATACTACCCCAGGAGAAGAAGCCAGGTTTCCTTTAGCTCTTTTCTAGAGAATAGTGATTCCTGAATAAATAGATAATTGAATAAGAAATGATGAATAAGCTGATTTCAGAAAAGTCTGGAAAGACTTACATGAACTGGTACTAAGTGAAGTGAGCAGAACCAGGAGAATATAGTACGCAGTAACAGCAAGATTATGTGATTGTCAACTGTGATGGACTTGGCTCTTTTCACCAATGGGATGGTTCAAAGAAATTCCAACAGATGTATGATGGAAAGCGCCATCTATATCCAGAGAAAACTGGTTGTGGGTCAAAGCATAGTATTTTCACCTTTTTGTTTTCTTTCTTATGTTTTTGTCCCCTTTTGTCTAATTTTTCTTGTACAACATGACAAATATGGAAATATGTTTAAAAGAATTGCTAGAAGGAACCTTAGCCCAACTCATCTATTTGATCGATGACAAGACCTAGATCTGGAAAGGGAAAGTGATTTGTTCTAGCCCACACAATTAGAAAGGAATAGAGCTCAGTTTTGAACCTAGACTCTAAATCCGGAGCTTTGACCATTGGACCATATTGTCTATTTCATGTGTTTGCCAGTATACATAGGACCATCTCAGTAATGCTTTTAAACTTTTTTTATTACTCTTTGCATCTTTTGTTTTCATACTATCTTTCCAAATATTATTTACTCACTTTCTTGAGTCCAGCCAGCCTCTGTAAGAAATGCTTTTTAACTTCCGTACATACAGAACTTGATATAAATTTTAAATTCAACCCTATAGCTGGGCCATTACTCTCCATCCCAGAATTGGCTCTGTTGTCTATAATTAGTGGACAGATAGGGGGAAAAATATGGCTAAGAGAGATCGTCAGATAAGAAAGGTCCCTGCTTAGAAAACTATCACCCACCTCTTACCTTCCCCAGTAGAGACTAGAGCAAAAGTAACTTGGGTATTGTTTCTCATTTCAAGGAAAGGTCAGGTATTGACATCTGTTCTCATACTTCATCTACCACCAGAACAGACTTTAATCCACAAACTCTCCACTGGCCACTTCAGCTTCTGTCTTATCAATATTTCCTCCTGCTTAAATGCAAACTGTATTGAACGGTTCCCAGACCTGATTATGATGCTCTTTTCAGTAGCTCTGGCTCCTGGGGCAGAGTTTTTATTAAGATGGGGAGGGAGGGAAAGAGAGGGAAGGGAGGAAGAAAGACCCTTAGGCTGACATTCAACCAAAAAGCTCTCCGAGTCCACCAGATATTCTCCTAAAAATTCATTACTATGAGGAAGATGAGAGACACAAAGGGTCAATTAAAGGAATAGGAGTATTATTACAAATAGGAAAATATGACAAAAGAGGATGGGGATATGGACATGTAATAGAAAATATGCTTTTTTATGAGGAGAGGGAAAAGGGAAGGGAGGGAAAGACAGAGAGATAGAGGGAAAGAGAGACACAGAGAGAGAGAGACAGAGACACACAACAGAGAAAGGGAAACAGACAGGGGCAGACAGTGACAGAAGCAGAGATAGAAAGACAGAAGAAAGAACAGAAAGAAAGAGAGACAGAGAGAGACAGGAGAGAGAGAGAGAGACAGGAGAGAGAGACAGACAGAGAAACAGAGAGAGACAGACAGGAAAGAGACAGAGAGAGACAGAGACAGGAGAGAAAGAGAGACAGAGAGAGGAGAGAGAGACAGTGAGGAGAGAGAGAGAGAAAGACAGAGACAGGAGAGTAAGAGAGAAAGACAGAGACAGGAGAGAGAGAGAGAAAGAGAGAGACAGAGACAGAGACAGGAGAGAGAGGGAGAAAGACAGAGACAGGAGAGAGAGAGAGAGACAGAGACAGGAGAGAGAGAGAAACAGGAGAGAGAGAGAGAGAGAGAGAGAGAGAGAGAGAGAGAGAGAGAGAGAGAGAGAGAGAGAAACAATGTCTTAGCAAATAGCAAGCTCTTTCTGGAAACATAACTGGAAGATGAAGGTCTGGCTGTTTCTTTTACCTTTATAAGAGGTCAATGAAAGAGAAAGGCCAAGTTAGGGGAAATTCTTTCTTGGATTCAATTTTTTAAGCCTTTCCTTGGAAGGCAAATCCTTCCTTAGTGATCCAGGATGCAGGGAATTGTATGGCAATGAGGCTTTACTCTTTCTATTCCATTTTATCCCATCACCCTGCTAAGCCTAACACAATAGAAGGATAAGTGCTCAATCTGGAATAACTGGGTTTGAATTCCAAATTCCAGCTGTATGACAAGTGATTTCATCTCTCCTGGACTCATGTTGCAGAGGTTTGGTCTATAATGAAAGCTTCTTAATCTTAATCTAAGGTCTGTGAAATTGGTCTTAAAAATATTTTGAAAACTATAATTAAAATAACCATTTTCCTTTGTAATCCCATGTAATTTATTGTATGCACTTAAAAACACCATAGGTTTGCCTTCAAGGAACAAAAGGGTTCAGGGTACAAAAAAGGTCTCATGCTTGTGAAGTAGATGATTTCCAAGGCCCTTTTATGAGCACTCTGAATCCTAAAATTTCTCTCTTCAACAGGCCAGACTTACAAATTTCTAATCATAGACTAGGATACCCTTTCCTTCCAAGGAGGTCTGAAGGACAAAGGTCCAAGAGGATTAGGAGTTGTTCCTGCAATGACTGCCTGCCTGTCAACCATCTCCAGGAGGCTGGCACTTCCCTGCCCCAATTCCATCCTGCTGAGAAGGGGCTGATGGGTGGGTGCTCCGGGGACAGCTTCCCCAAATAGGCACAGAGAGCCTCAGCTGCTGGGAGACCGCGGATGCGAGCTTCGTTTCACAGAACCAGATGGCACTGGTGAATGCAATCCACCCATCCCACAGTGTGATGCACAAAACAACAGGCCTCCCTTGGGCCCAGGAGCCACACTGTTCCTGAGCTGAAAACAGACTTGAGGCCATACTGTAAATGGAGCTAAAGCTACCTGCTAATTCCTGACCCAGCTATTGTTAGCTAGGGAGAAGTAGGCAAGAAGGAGCCTTCACAGTATCAAAGTTTGCTAACAAAGGGGGAGAATGAGTCTGAAGTTGAGGGGAACAAGGATCCAAAGTCGAGAAGGTAGGGGCCATCCACATCAAAAACCCTCATTTCACAGTAGAGAAAACTGAGCCAAAGTAGTTAACGTAAGCTCCTTGAAGGCTTACATTTTTCTTTTTCTGTCTTTGTACTCTTAATATCTAGCAAATAGGTACTTAATAAATATTTATTGAATTTAATTGAATTAAAGGAGGATTGGCTCTGGAGATAAAGAACCTGGATTCAGGTCCTGCCTTAGGCACTAAACTACTTGTATAACTTTATGAAATTCACTTTCCTCATCTGCTAAAAGAGAAGATTGGCCAACTAGTCTCTGAAGTCCCTTCTAGCTCTAAATTCATATCTGACGTTTAGTGTCTGTAACTCTATTAATCAGACCTATTCTGTATGGTTTTAAGGGGTATATTTGTTAGCTATGTCCTTCATTGAAGTGAGAGATTCCCCAAGGGCAGAGACCTTGGGAAACTATGAGATGGTAAATAAAAAATCAGAAGCCTTGGGTCTCAGTTATATCTGTGTCACTTGGTCAAAGTAGCTAATTGAACTGAGTCTGTTTCTTCATTTGAGGGAAGAGGAAAGAGAGAGAGAGAGGAAGAAAGAGAGACAGAGACAGACAGAGAAAAGAACAGAGTTGAACTTCTAACTCTAAACCTGTTATCTATGTTGATCTTTAAAATACCTATCATTTTTGATGTTCTATGGTTCTACTCTATGACCCTTCTTCTTTCTTCTTGTACCACCACCAATACAAGGCTCTGCAGGGAAACTCCATAACTCAATTATTTATTAATCACCTGTGCCACATAAGGGCGGTTTGTATTGTCCAAGCCTGTAAGTGGTCCAGATACAGAATTAAATCTCTTTGTCTAAGGGTAACATGATGTCAGCCCTTCATTGGCGACCTATTCTTCCAAAGGATATATAAATTGTGAGCCTGCTACCATGATTATCTTTGGTCTAAGAGAAAGATGGCCAAATTATTAATAACATACTGGCCTTAGTAGTAAAATGATTAAATTACCCCAAAACTATGTATCTCAAATCTTTTTAATCATCACGGCTATATATAGTACATGGCAAGGTGAAGGAGAGGTATAAGACATGAAAAGTAACAGACTCAGTTCAATTAGCTACTTTGCCCAAGTGACATAGATACAACTGAGACCGAAGGCTTCTGATTTTCTTATTTACCATCTCATAGTTTCTCAAGATCTCTGCCCTTGGGGAATCTCTCACTTCAATGAAGGACATAGCTAACAAATATACCTCCTAAAACCATACTGGGTACTGGGCCTGAAGTCAGGAAGACTCATATTTCTGAGTTCAAATCAGTTAGTAGCTGTGTGACCCCGAATAAATTACTTCACCTTGTTTGCCTCAATTTCCTTATCTGTAAAATGAGCCTGAGAAGGAAATGGCAAATCACTCCATATCTTTGCCAAGAAAACCACAAATGGAATCATGAACTGAACAACAGAAAACAAATAGACATTGCACCAAATCCCTAACCATTCATATGAATGAACTTATACTTGGAATAGCTAGCAGAGAACAAACCATCATAAAATGGTTATTAAATGTTTATAATTCATTTTACTACACCCTCCTCCTTGAGGCACCCTGGAGACCAAGAGCAATGATTATGCTCATAAATAATATTATTAACAACAACCCCTTGGATTCACAAAGCACCTTGCCTCAAAAGAACTCCAAGTACTTTTCATGTCTTATACCTCTCCTTCACCTTGTCATGTACTATATATAGCTGTGATGATTAAAAAGATTTGAGATACATAGTTTTGGGGTAATTTAATCATTTTACTACTAAGGCCAATATGTTATTAATAATTTGGCCATCTTTCTCTTAGAGCAAAGATAATCATGGTAGCAGGCTCACAATTTATATATCCTTTGGAAGAATAGGTCGCCAATGAAGGGCTGACATCATATTACCCTGAGACAAAGAGATTTAATTCTATATCTGGACCACTTACAGGCTTGGACAATCTATTCAAAGAAGATATTCCCCACCCAAGCCTCTGAACAAAAAAAGTTAGTCCAATCTCACAATCATCAATGTCCTTCAAGAAACTAAATTTTTATAAATCAGAACTTTAGAAAAAGGGGAAAATTCTGAATCTCCCCAAATTTTAGGTTATCAATAATAATTTCTCTCATAGGTATGTGACATTAAGTTACTTATATTATCTGAACTCTTTCTACCCAATAAGGATAAAAATACTTTACCTTCCTGAAATCAGGATACTGGATCAAATGATACCTTTTTCAGTTCACTGCTTTCTCTAATACGCATGATTCTTTTTCATCCTGTTCCCACAAAATTGAACTGAGCATTTATTAATCACTTCCTACTATGTGCTAGGCATTGTGCTAGGTATTGAAGACACAAAGAATGAAGCAATCCTAAATAGGTAGGAAGCAGAAGGCAGTTTTTTTAAAAGTTTTATCGATGTCTTTTATTGTTATACCATAGAGATTTCTGGTATTCACCTCTTCTTACCCACAAAATAAAATTCTCTTTTCACAAGGAATAAAAATCAAATGAAACAAATCAACAGAGCCACTGTGTCTGGGTCTGCCACAGTTGGCATCCGTAGGAAGGAAGGAAAGAACCAAGCATTTATTAGGAGCCTGCTATATACCGGGCACTGTGCTAAGTGCTAGGGAAGAAAAGAAAGGCAAAAATCAGTCCCTCCCTAATGAGGGAGACAATATGCAAAAAACAATATGCAAATGAGAGATATATACATAGGAAGATATGTAGATACACACATATATATATATTCATAGGTATTATATATTATACATATATACATAAAATTTTGTATGAAGATATGTTTATCATCTCTGTATGTATATATGTGTATATATACATATATGATAAATTAAGAGATAATAGAGGGAAAGCATTAGCATTAAGAGAGATCAGGAAAGGCTTCTTGCAGAATGTAGACTTTTAATTAAGACTTGGAAGAATCTAGGGAAGCTAAGGAAGCAGTGATAAAGAGAGAGAGGATTCCAGGCATTAGGAGCCAGGCAGTGAAAATCCCAGTCTTGGGAAATGGATTGTCTTATGCATGAAACAGTAAGGAGGCCAGGGTCACTGGGTTGAAGACTATGTGGAGAGAAGTAAGGGATAAGACTACTGGACATGTAGGGAGGGAGTAGATTATGAAGGGTTTTGAAAGCCGAATGGAGGATTTTATATTTGATCCTGGAGGTAATAAGAGGAAGGATTGCAGTGTTGGGGGTTAAAAGATTTAATTCAATTTTCTCATTTTACAAATAAGAAAGCTGGAATTTAGAGAGGTAAAGTGATTCTGCAAGCCCCTTGCTAGGGCTTCTTTCCCAATTCCCATTCACATTGGCATGCTGGGTCCTCAGAGCACAGGCTGACAAAGCTCACCTCTCCAAGTAACCCTGAAGGACTTCAGGTTTTAGTACTGTCCCTTGTGAGATCCAACTATCTGCTTTTCAATGATTATCAGCCAGTAGCCTCAACTAGTTTTTAGCAAGGGTATTTGAGTGGTATAATTATTAACGGATGAGACAAAACACCTTACCCTCCACACATATAGGTCCCTGGGGAAAGTAAACTCAAATTTGAAGCAACACATAGGGAACATGTTCAACAAGTCCTAGTTCTTCCTTTGTGGAGCCTTCATGAAGCCTTATCATAAAGTATAACTTTCTGCTTAGCAGCAAGATTCCATTTTATACTGACTACTAGCGAGTCTATAGATAATCCATTATCAAGTCCATATGAAGGATCCTAGATCCCAGAGAGAAAGACCATCCAGAGCCTCCCCACCTTGTAAGAAAAAAAGGGCCGGGAGGCCCAGGGGCTCAATTAGGGGTTAGCCTTCATCTCTAAACTGGAGGATCTCTCTCCCTAACTCTTAGTCCACAGCTAGGCACCTTGACATTTGGCTTCAATTTATTTATAACCTTTGGTATAAATGCACTTACTACACTAACTTTCTCGGTTAATGAGTTTGATTAGCCAAGCAATTATTCTCTTCTTGAACCAATCAAAGAAATTCATATCTTATAAAGAAATCACAGGAAATGAGCCATAATGTCTACACATCTGAACCACCATCATGCTCCTATTATGATTATATTAAATCAATTGAACTAGAGGTTTAGAAAATCTCCCTTACATATACAGTTTGACAATTAGGAAGTGGTTGAGCCAGAATCTGAATTCAGATCTTCAGGCACTAAATTACCTTCTCTTTCCACAAACCAAATTACCTCTCCTTTCCTACAAAAATCCCTTCTGTTCTCAGGGTGGGAAATGTTTAAAATTCATCAACAAAAGAAAGTTGGGATTACGGAAATGTTTTCTACCCAAACTGAAAAGCTCTGTACAAAACTGAAGACATAGTGATTCATGGAGGTTTCCAACTTACTGCACAAACTCACCTGGGACATGTGCGTATCGACTCAGGGCAGGCTTTAATAAGGCAGCTAACAGCACTGCTTTTACATTCATTCCCTTACATGCCAACCACGTGCCAGGGAGGAGGCCACATTCACGATACATACTCCAGCTGAACAGGGGGATTACTGAGGCTTGTAACTACAGCTCTGGCTTTCTGCTTGGCTCTCAGAAGGTCAGAACTCCAGCCTCCTCCCTTCCTGCTTTGCTGAGCATGGATCAGATGGAGCACTTCCCTGAATATCCCCTGACAGAGGGGCCTGCTTTTCCCTCTCCTTCTTGAGGCACACATTGGAGACCCTATTCATGGTCTAAAAATCAGTGATTCTCTGACACCTCTGGGACAGGGCTTGCAGAGGAAATGGGAGAAAGGCAGGATCTCTAGATTTCCTTTAAAAAATGGAAATCGATGAAAAGGCAGCAAGCCCTGAGTTTTTTTTTTGTTTTTTTTTTTTTTGTTTTTAACATTTTCTACTCCTCCTGGAAGACTGGCAGGGATGGAAACGTCCTGAAATCAGGAATGATTAAAAAGAATGGTTCAAGATCACTGGTCTGGAAGTCGGGAGGTCTGGTTCTAGTTTCAACTTTTGTCACTAATTAGCAGATATTCCAGAGAAATTTTACATTTTCTCTTCTCAGTTCTTCATCTGGATCCCAGATTTAGAATTCTAAGGCACCTTAGCGACTACCTGGTAGAAGGATTTGGACCGCTGCTTTTGCTGAACTTGACTGAAGATGAGAGATGTCTCAGTCAGTGCAGTATAAGTGCAGGGATTCTTAAACTTTTTTTTACTCTTGACCCCTTTTCACTTGAAAAGTTTTTCATGTGACCCTGGGGATATAGATATATAAAATAAGTATACAAGTAAAACATTGACTGATGATAAATTATAATTTCATGACCCCCAAATTCATTTACATGACCCCATAGGAAGTTGTGACCCATAGTTTAAGAAGCTTTGGTATAGTAGATAGTGTAAGAAAAGCACTGCAGAGTCAATTAACCTCTTTAAGCCTCAGTTTTCCTGTTACATCTTTTGTTGTTCTGTCATTTTTCAGTTGTGCCCACCTCTTTGGGACCCCATTTGGAGTTTTTTTGGTAGAATTATTGGAGTGATTTGCCATTTTTTTCCAGTTTATTTTATAGATTAGGACACTGAGGCAATTAGAGATATATACTTGTCCAAGGTCACACAGTAAGTGTTCTAAGGCTGGATTTGAACTCAGGAAGATATTTTTCTGATTCCAGGCTTAGGACTCTATCCATTATACCACTTAGCTATTCATATCTGTTAAATAAGTACTATAATAACCAAAAGAAGAAATGAATTCTGAGAATTGTTTTGTGTCAAATAGGGTAAAATTAAAAATAAATACTTTGTATTGTAAAGCATTGTAAAATACTTTGCAAACTTTAGAATGTGATATAAATGTTGGGCATTTAGGGTTAATATTAATGTTATTATTACTGTTATCTTTCTCTTGACCTCAATTTTTTGAAATCATTTTAGAACTTCCATCCAACTCCAGCTATATCCAGGATGCCTCAAAACCAGACTAGACTGAGCTCAAGAGATACACATCACAAGGTTACAGATAATCCTTCTTCTAATCCCCCTGTCCTCAAAATATGGTGCCCACTTCCTGCAAACTGGGCTCTGTAATGGTCAGCAGAATGAATGCACAGGGCTTGCCTCTGTCCAGCAATCACATTCTTCTTGCTTCCTTCAACCTCATCCAGGACTCACTCTCAAGTAGGAACAGAATGTGATGAGACAAAGCTGATTGAAGAATGCCAACTTGGGGAAGCATCTCTTGACAGATGGAGCTGTTATTTAATTTCTGCTTTTTAAATTTGGAGACAAGAGCCATGGTGAATGCAAGGAGACAAGAAGACCAAGCTGCTTCTCCAACACCTCTGCCTCTGGGGCTCTTCAATTTTTTTCTCCACCTCCCCACTCATTACACTAACTTTCTATCTATTAAACAACAACAATAAGAACAACTCAAATCAGATGTATATCATTAATGAATAAGACTTTTAAACTTATTTAGTAAAATTTGTCTGTGGAATTTTCTTGCTTTACATTCTAAAGAAACAAATACTCATTCAATAGACATTGGTAATCCATGATGATGGAAAGAGTATGTGTAAGGGACAGGGGGATAAATCCAAAGTTTAGATAGGGCATTGCCCCTCCCACCATAGAGAATGTGGTAGAGTAGAAAAAGGAAGAAAAACATTACATTTGGGAGTTTTGGGCTAAAGTCCCAGTTCACTGCTTAGGTATTTTGTGATAATGGGCCAGTCCCTTACTTTCAGTGGGTATCATTTTTTTTTTCATATGTAGAATAAGGGGAATACATATACTATGAAAGGTGAAGTTGGAGTCTGCTTAATGTAATGCTGGGTAGTCCTTTGATCTTTCTGTTTGCTCATTTGTAAAATGAAGAGGGTAGATTAAATTAGCCTCCAAGGTCCTTTCCAGGTTTAAGCCTAAAATGCTAGAACTTTGATTGGAGGATACTGATACAGTCTTAATGGGAATTTGCCTATGCGGCCCCAGATGCTTCATATTGGAACAATGTGTTTTTTTCTTTTCCTAATTCTAACTTTTTTTTCCAAACAATGATCAAGACAAAAAACATCTTCCCAGACTACTCTGTCACCAAATGGTACATGGGGAGTCAGTGTGACAGCCTTAGGAAGGCCTAGCAATTTAGAAAAAGATTTGGGGCCAAAGATTTCGAGAGAGGGAAGTCAAAGCCCCATTCTGGAGTGGAAGTAAGAAGAGGCTAAGTAGCTCAGCTCTCCCCTGTCTAGTAGGTACACTGTGTCTGCTGGGTGGCTTGACCATAATATCCTGTTCTCACCTGGATCCCAGCATGAGGCCTTTAGGTTAGAGAGCTAAGAAGGGCAAAGTGGAGCTATGTGCATTTATGTACATATGTATTTTTTTTAAAAGTCTGCTAGTGGATAGAACACTGGGCCTGAAGAAATTGGAAATTGACCCATCAGTTGGGGAATGACTGAATGGTATTTGAATGTAATGGAAGATTATTGTTCTATAAGAAATCATGACCTGATTTCAGAAAAGCCCGGAAAGAATTACATGAACTGATGCTAAGTGAAGGGAGCAGAATCAGGAGAACACTGTACAAAGTAATAGCAAGATTATGTGATGATCAACTATGATAGAATTAGCTCTTCTCAGCAATTTAATAACCTAAGATAATTCCAATAGACTTTGGATGGATGCCATGAAAATTCTTTGGACAGTTGGCCCATGGAAGACTTGGACACAACTGAACAATAACAACAAAAAAAGTTTTTAAAAGTCTAAATAAAAGTGTAATGAGGACCAGCCAATGAAAGCCCCATCCTCATGAGCATGCACATCATGTTCTCAATGATAAGATGATAAAATAAACTTCAGAAAATATACAAGTATTCTATGTATATCTTCTTTGGACTCATGATTTGTCAAAGGGGGCTCTTTTGATTGGCTTCTGAACTGGAATTGGATGAGCATACAAAAAAGATTCCTGTTTGTCACACAGTAAGCAAACAGGAAATAGTCATAAAATACCTGTACATGTTACATAAATTCATGTAAGGGATTGCAAAAGGCAGAATTAATTGCACAAGTTTATAAAGCCTAGACCACCATTACATAAATAGTATGTGGTTGTTTTATGAACATCTTTTATTTTGAATTATCCATATCTTTCCCCCTCTGTCAGCATGGCTAATAAAAAATGAAAACATTGGCAATTGCTTTCCCTCCATTAAAGTACTGATGAGTTCACTTGAATTTTCCCCAACCCACAAATGTAGTAATTCTCTTCTCAAAGAGTTGGAGCTCTACGGAGACCCTTGTGCTCTTCTATTGATCAAAAAGTACATAATGTTTTTTTGCACATAGTGAAAATAAAAGAGGATTAACTTTAACTTTAACTTTTGTATCATGCTTTCCACTTTCTGCCTGCTTCCCCCTTCAGCTCCCACCCCCTTCCTGCCAGCCAACTTGCTTTCAGAACTCACCTCTTTCCCTCCCACACAGAAAGGTATGAAATGGATCAGCTCTTGTTTTCGGTTAAGAACAAACTGTTCACACATTTCATTAAAAGGGGAAAAAAGAAAGGGGGAAAAACAGGAGCATACTGATCCCATTTAACTAAATTACACAGAGAGACAGAGAAATTAGCAAAGAGCTAAGAGGGAAAAAACTGTTTCATTAAGAAAGATCAGCCTTGGAAGGGGGCAACATTTCTGGGTTTCTTTTTTTTCTGATAAAATCTGTCCATATATTTTTTAATGTTTCATGGAATTGTTAACACTTTTAAGCCAATAATATGAAACGTAAGGGTAATTTTTAAGTGTGTGTATGCATGAGAAAAAAGAAATAATGGGGTAGAGAGTGGATCCCAATTGTCATTTTCTTTAAAGTCTTCCAGAGACTGACTTTGGATGATATAGTTCTTCAGCCAAGCTCCTGGATGAGACTGAAACCATAGTGGCTCAGAGGTAGAAGGAGAAATGTTGGGAGAAGCAAGGGAAGAGAAACCATTTGTCATATGGACAGAGATCTCTTCTTCAACTTTCCCAATTGATCATCCATTCTTTGCTTGATGACCTCCTGCAAATGGTCCATTTTACTTTTAAACTATTCTCATTGGTAAGTTTGGTTTTGGGGGGATAGGAAAGAGGGCAAAGTTTGTAGTCAAATGAAATCTACTTTTCTTCAATTACCACTTGGTGATATAAGTTTTTTCCCTCTGAACTTTCCTAAGTTTCCCTCAAAAGGAGGATAACAGTTAATACTCCCTTCTCTTCAGAGTAAGCATGCTTATTTCATTTAATTGATCCTCAAACAGGGTATTGCCTTGAAGTTCCTTACCATCCTGATTACCCGCTTCTGGTTGGTCTTCTGTTGATCAATGATCCTAATAAAACACAAAACCTAGGACTGAACATAGAACCAGGAATACATTGGTACTATGATTTCCTTTATTTTGGAAACTATATACTCCCTTGAAATTTTTTTAATCAAATTAATTTTTAAGCTTCTATATCACACTGTTTCCTTGTATTGAACTAGAAGTCCACAAAAACTCCCAGATCTTATTCAAAAGACATTTTATCTAGCTATTTATCTCACATCATATTTCTATGGTTGATATTTTGAATCCATATAGTAAACTTGGGTCAGTGAATCCCACTTCAATTTCAACTTTTGGGATTCATCTCCTTAATAGCAGGACATGTTCTAGTTTAATCTTTGTATTCCCAGTGTCTAGTACATATTATGTGCTCAATATATCCCTATTGATTAATTGAACCAAAACATTTTAGCCTTTCAGGATATTCAGGTCATCCAGTATATTAGCTATCTTCACAGATTCATATCACCAGAAAATCTGTTATATATGCCATCTTATACTTTCCTTCAAGTCAGTGGTTAAAATATTGAATACATTGGGTCAGAGATCCCTGGGGAACTCCACTATGAACTCCCCTCTATATTGACATGAAACCAGTAATCACTACTCATTGGGTACTATCATTTAACCAGTTCCAAATCCACCTCTTTGTGGTTATAAACTATCATTGATCCCTCATCTCTACATTTTGCCCACAAGAAAGTTGATCAAATACTATGCTGAAATCTAGGCATATTATGTTTATGGCATTCCCTGATTTATCAGTCTAGTGACCTTGTTAAAAAGGAAATAAGGTTAGTCTGACATGACCTGTTCTTGATGAAGTCATGAGAGCTTAGTGGCCGGTTGCTTCCCTTTCCAAATGCTAAAAATCTCTTAAGGTCATATGCCTCCTTCCTTTCTCTGCCTAGAGCTGATCAGGAACACAGACTCCAAGACTTATGGATATAGAAGGGACCTCTGACATCATCTTCTGGTCCAGTTCCCTCAGTTTAGATCACGATCATAGCAGACTCAAGCAGGGTTCAAGTTCAAGTTTTCTGATCCTCCTGCCCTTTTCCCCAGTGAGCCACTATTAGTAGCTAACATTTTATATAACATGCACACATATTTTAAGATTTACAAAACATTTAAATATCTCATTTTATGTTCACCTCAAATCTAGGTGGTGGATACTATCATTTATAATCCTCACTGATATATTTGAGGCAGACGATGGTTACATGATTTTCGCCCAGAGTCACATAGCCAGATTCTGCAGAAGGAACTCAGGCCAGAAGAAGGCTTTAGTACGATGGGGGGGTCTGGAGTTATGGTGAAAGTGAAGGTGGTTCTTGAAGCATCCAATAAGCTGGGCTGTGGTGGGACTGTAGAGCCATGGACACTAAGGAGAGCACTTGGAGGTGCTTTTGGAGGACCTCGGGCTTCCATCTTACTTCTTCCATCTGGGCCTCTTCTGAGCCATCAGCTAAGGCCGGAAGAGTCCCTGAAAAGAATGCACCTTTTCTGACCCTGGTTTCTGCAAACAGGGCTGGAGAGCAAAGACCAGTGTTGGCGGCAGATCTGGGGCTGTAGCAGGAGGAGTGGGGCCTTACAACAAAAGGTAAGCCCTGGAAGGGAGAAGTTTGGAGTGGGAGCAGCTGAGTCATCAATAGCGCCACCAGAATTCTGAGACTGCAATGAAGATTTCATGACAAAAAACCTGCACAAGGATGAGATTTTGGTGATATTGAAAAATAACAGCCCATGTGTCGTTTTTAGAGGCCTTTAAAGTGAGCTTCACAGCAGCCCTAAGAGGTAGGAGTGCTAGCAGTAGTATGCCCATTATACAGAGTGGGTCTGGCAGGGAGGCAGGAGACAGCAGTAATGAGGGATTTAAATTACCCAGACATCTGCTGGGGCTCACTCTCTCCTGGATGGGAGGACAAGGGCCCCTGTTTTCTTCTCATTTAGCCCTCCCGCACGTACTCAGTCATATTCTTGTAGATTGAGAGCTTGAAAGAACCCTGGAGATCAATGAATTTAACCCCCTCCATTTACAGATGAGGACCTGACTTTCCTCGGGTCACACAATAAGCACCAGAGGCCGGATACGAACTCAGCTTTGAATCTACTCCAGCATGCTGCCCCTCATTCAATCTCTATTTTATTTTGTTTAAAATGTTGTGATTACTCCCTATCTCTTTCAGGCTAAAAAGGTCCCGCTACTGACCGGCACAGAGGCTTTGACTTTCTCTGTACTCTGGCCTGGGCTGGTTCCCCCTTCCTGAAGGCCCTCCATTCCCAGGAGTTCATTGTACGGGGGCCAAATTTAGTTTAAAAAAAAAAATACAGTGTTAGCCCTACTGCATCTCAGAACTCCTGAACTCAAGCAATGCGTCAGCCTCAGCCTCCCCAGCAGCAGGGACTACGGCTATTTGTCTGGTCCTGTCTTCATTGTAAAGATGAAGAAACTGAAAGCCATAGAGAACATATTAGGCTGCATGAGGTTTCATAGGAGTCAGCAGGAGAAACAGATAAAAAGAAAACTTTTGACTTTTGGCCATTTTCCAATCAGCTACTGCTGCTACTGTTCTCCCACTAGACCTTCAGAAACCATTCCCTAATGGAGCTTTGGAACTGTTCCCTGTCTATGTTTTACTTGAGAACTCTAATTAAATCAGCATTACCAACTGACTACTCTATTGTTCTACTTGGGACTTCTCGGACCAAAACACTCTCATCTCCCATTCCTTTACATGTATTCTCTCCCCTAATCTGCTCAAGTCTCTCTTTTAACTGGAGACCTTTTCCATTCAGTCTCCTGCTCACCTTCATTAGACTTCAAGTTTAATGCTACCTTCCCCTTACCCCCTCAGACCATTTTTACTTTTTCAATAAATCGTGATTATTAGTCATAATTATAACTGGAGTGCCTCAAGGGTCTGTGCTTGCCCATAGGGTGTCAGTCACTTGGGTCAAGGCACAGATGCCATGCTTATCAAATCCCTAACAGATCCATCCGATCAGTCAGGACCCTTACAGATTTCCAGACTGTTGGGATCAATCAAGACAGATGGAGCTAGAAGATTTTGCTTATACAGATACACACACCTCTCACAAGTATAATCGAGTCAATAAACCTTCATTAAGCACCAATTATATATCAAGAACTATTGTTGTTCTTCCTCCATTCTGGAAGAGGACCATGATATTGGGGAGATGATCTCTTGATCTGCAAGTTGGATTGGATTTAAGTGCAAGGTCACCAGTCTCACTTTCTCCTTCAGAGTTACCTGGGTCCAATGGCTGGATATAGATCAGGACAACTGGAGATGACCCTCTTCAGTTCTTGTCAAGAACTGGGGATACAAAGAAAGGCAAGAATAGTCTCCCCTCAGGAAACTTCCAATCTAATAAAGAAAGACATCTTGCAAACAACTATGTACAAATACAGAGAAGAAACAGCTAGATCATCTGAAATTTAAAAAAAAAAACAACAACAACAATCTGGGCTTTCTAGTAGTTAGCAAGTTTAATATGAGACTGCAGTGAGATACAATGGTCAAAAAGATTAAAACTCTACTGTCCTGAATTCCTGAATTAATAGAGACATTGTGTCCAGACTAAGTCAGGTGATAGTCCCACTTTACTCCATATTTTGGACATATCTGTACTGCTTGGATAGAATATGAGTGTCACATTTAAGAATATTGGTAAACCAGAGCCTATCTCCAAAAAAAGGCAGGCAGGATGGTGAAAGGCAGTGAGATCACTCCATAGAAAGACCTTCAAAAGGGATCATGGACCTTTAGTCTAGTAAAAGGAAAAGAAGAAACTGAAGGATATGGTATGGAGGAATCCCACCCATTGGCTATTCAAATTTTGACAAGCAGTCATTTGGAAGAGGGATTAGACTTTTTTTCCCATTTGGTAATAGAATGTAAAAGTAGGATTGATGAATGCAAATTACAGAAGTTACAGGTTACAGTTACAGCATCCCAGTGAATAGAGTACTGAACGAGGAGTCAGGAAAACAGCTTCCTGTGTTCAAATCTGGCTTCAGACCCTTCCTAGCTGTGTGACCCTACGCAAGTCACTTAACCCTATTTACTCCCATTTCTCATCTATTAAATGAGTTGGAGAATGAAATGGCATAGCACTCCAATATCCCAAATTTAGTCACAAAGAATTGAACATGACTGAACAACAAAAAATAACAGTTGTGGATAACAAGATTTAAAGATTAATGTAAGGAGAAAAATTTCCATTAGGAAGAATGATGCCAAAATGAACTAAATTCACTGATTATTCTGATTGCTCAGTCAACTAGTATCCTGTAATCCTGGGAATATGAAATCCTGCTTTCCCTTCCAAATGTTCCAGACATAAGAAATAACCAGCAGGACAAATACAGAGAGGCTTGGAGAGATTTACATGAGCTGATGCTGAGTGAAATGAGCAGAACCAGGAGATCATTATATACGTCAACAATGATACAGTATGAGGATGTATTCTGATGGAAGTGGATTTCTTTGACAAAGAGAAGATTTAACTCAGTTTCAATTGATCAAGGATGGACAGAAGCAGCTACACCCAAAGAAAGAACACTGGGAAATGAGTGTAAACTGTTTGCATTTTTGTTTTTCTTCCCGGGTTATTTTTACCTTCTGAATCCAATTCTTCCTGTGCAATAAGAGAACTGTCCGGTTCTGCACACATATATTGTATCTAGGATACACTTTGACATATTTAACTTGTATAGGACTGCTTGCCATCTGGGGGAGGGGGTGGAGGGAGGGAGGGGAAAAATCGGAACAGAAGTGAGTGCAAGAGATAATGTTGTAAAAAATTACCCTGGCATGGGTTCTGTCAATAAAAAGTTATAATTATCAAAAAAAAAAAAAGTGTTGCTCAGATCCACTCTCACCCTGACTTGACTCAACTCAGTGTTTTATTTGTAAAATAAAGAGCTGTGCTAGATAAAAAAAAATGTTCCAGACATCAGCCTTCTATACAACCTTCCAAACCAAGAGTTGGACAGTATATTCCAGAGGTAATGGAGGGAAGAGGAAATTTCATATAGAACCAAAACCACAACTGACCTATCTGAGCCACTTTTTCTGGTTTTAGGCCTCTTGGCTACTGCCCCAAATCAATACCCAAATATCTTCCCTGAAGAGATAAGGCAGGCAGGGGCTAAACCTGGGCTGGAATCCAGGCTCCTGTACATTAATCCTATTGATGAACTGCCGGGATTGTGAAGTATTTAGTGCAGCCCCTGACCTAGGGCTCAGCAGGCTTAATTGCAAGGGGCTTGGTGTTAAGTACCAGCTTCTCCTTCAGTCTTTACTTTGCCAGTTTACTATTTCACCCTTTACAAATTGTAAGTCAGATAAAATGTCTTGGCCAAAAGAATGTAAGTTCCTTGAGGGCAGAGACTTTTTTTTTTGTCTTTGGATTCTTAATACTTAGCATGGTGCCTCTTAAGAAATGCTTCTTGAATTGGATTGTCTTCTCTGGCTCCCTCCAATTTTTCCCCACTCAGTTCCCTTCTCCCCCATTTCTCAATCAGCACCTTTCCCTATTTCTCACACTTCCTGAGTTTCTCCATATCCCCAAAGTCTCTCCTTGAGGAACTTTGCCATGGCAAGAACATGAGATTTGAAATAAAATGACTGGGGTTTGAATCCCAGATTTGTCACTTGCTATCCATGTGATATGGAGAAGTCACTTGATTTCTTAAACCTATGTTCTCTCTTCTGGAACATTAAAGGAGATTATATTATCATGGGATCCTAAATTATGGCTTCAAAGCCGGAAGAGACTTTAAAACTCATCTAGTTTAACTATACAGTCATATCTATATTATAATGATGATCAGCTGTGAAAGACTTAGCAAAGTTGGTCAAGACAAGGATCCAAGACAATTCCAAAAGACCCATGATGAGAAGTACTACCCATCTCCAGAAAGAGAACTGATGAAGTCTCAGTGCAGGTCAAAGTGTTCTTGTTCTTTGGTTTTTATAGTTTTTTTTTTTTTTGCTTTTTTGCATGTGTTTTCTTTTACAACATGACCAATCTGGAAATCTATTGTACATGACTTCATAACTCATATCATATCCCTTGCCACCTCAAATAATGAGGGGAGGTAGGAAGGAGAGAGAATTTGAAACTTTAAATATTTTAAAATGAATTCTAAAAATTTCTGATGTAATTGGGAAATATTTAACAAAATAAACATAAATGTATAGAAGAAGAAGAAGATTTCTAGTTTAATTCCCTGATTTTACAGATGCGTTCTCTAAGGTCTAGCTCTAAAATCCTGATGATCGGATGATCTGGCCTCTCCTCTGAGAGGCATCTGATAAAGTCATTAATACAGAAGTAGAAGTTATTGATAGCAGTTTAAAGTGTTACTCTCCTTGCATCAAAACCTGAAGTTTTAACTCTAGAATCCATTCCTGAATTAGCTGTGAGTGGGATAGGTGCGGTTCTGAATTTATAGAGGTAAGCTTGTGAAATAACCCTTTGGATTACAGATTTAAGGCTGGAAGGGACTTCAAAGGACATTTAGCTCGAGTCTTTCCTTTTTACAGATAAGTAAATTAAGACCCTGGCTAAGTGACTTTTCAAGGTCACATGGGCACCACATAACAGGTCTGGAGTTAAAATTCCTATGACTTCAGAGTCAAGTCACCCTTTCGTGTGTGTGTGTGTGTGAGAGAGAGAGAGAGAGAGAGAGAGAGAGAGAGAGAGAGAGAGAGAGAGAAGAGAAAGGACAGAGACAGAGAGAAAGAGAAAGGACAGAGACAGAGAGAAAGAGAAAGGAGAAAGAGAGAGAGAGAGAGAGAGAGAGAGAGAGAGAGAGAGAGAGAGAGAGAGAGAGAGAGAGAACAGAGACAGAGAAAAAACACTGAGAAAGACAGTGAGGGTAAAATTGTTCTCTTCATTCTACAGAGGAGAATACTAAAGAACAGAGTGATATAAATTATTTAAAGAAAATGTTATAGAGGATTCCCCATTAGATTTGGAGTCTGACCCTACCACTTAATAAATTGTGTGACTTTGGGCAAGACACCTACTTCTCTGTGTTTCAGAATCCCCATCTTTAAAAGGAGAGGGGTGGACTAAGGGACTAAGTTCCTTCCTTGATCTAAATCTATCATCCAGGAACTGTCTTCGGCCTTTCTTTGTATCACCAGTATTTCACCAGTGCCTGGAATGCTATAGATGCTTGATACATGCTTATTGCCTAAGTGACCAGCCTCACTAATTCAGAAAGGTGAGTCTTTCCCCATTCCAAAACTCTATCTAGCCCCATCCTCTCTGGAGCTCCATTTTCTCATCTATAAAACGAGAGCTTTGGGACTGAATAAGATCTACCATCCCTTCTAGCTCTGAATCCTGTGATCTCACCCAGCATGGCTGCTGCCAACTCTTTGATGACATTCTCAGGCTGGATCAGAAGCACAGAGGTCCAAGCAGGTACTGACATTTCCTATGTCTCCATGAGATGTGAAAGCTGGGGAGCCAAGCTGGCCTGCCCAGTCTCTCACTCACCCATCCAACAACACGAGCTGAGACACAGGCCCTGGAAGAAATCCAAGTAGCAAGGGCAGAACCCCTGGGGGGTAAAGAAGACTGGAGCCGGAAGGTTGGAGGGGAGTCTGTAAGGAGAATGACTACCAAGGCAGGGACTGGGACTCCCAGCTGGCAGACGGGGAGGGATGTGGGGCAGGAAGCCATGTCCTGATCCATGAAGGATGGGTCCCCCCGCTCACTCCCATGCAGCCTGGATGCTGACGCCTCAGCTCACTTAGCACAAGTCCTGATCCCCTGCTTTCCTTCTCCCCCATAGAGGGTCCGAAACCTTCTGAGCAGGATGAGGGGGAGGGGGAGAGAGAGGAGCTAGCCGGGAAATCTGATCCAGAAAAGTCCAAGGAATAAAGCTGCAATAAATCATAATGACAAGTCATCGCTGACATTTGAATAGCATAGTACGGTACCGTGAAAAGAGCCCTAGGTCTGGAGTTGGAAGAATCAGTCTGAGTCTCAGCTCCGTTGCTTCCACCTGTGTGTCCTCAGGCGAAGCACTATCTCTTAGGGCCTCAGCTTCCTCATGTACAAAATGACTTCCATGCACTTTCTAGCTCTAACCCCTATGAGCAATTTTAAAGTAGATTCAGATTCATTATCATGTAATATTTTTCTTTTTTTGTAAATTGTATTTTCTTTTTTTCAATTATATGTAAAGATAGTTTTTGGCATTCATTTTTTATGAGATTTTAAATTTCCATTTCCCTTCCTCTCATTTCTCCCTCCCCAAGATGGCAAGCAAACTGATATAGATTATCCATGTGTACAATCACATAAATGTATTCCCACATTAGTCATGTTGTGAAAGAAGAAACAGAGCAAAAGGGAAAAGCCATAAAAAAATACACAAAAAGTGAAAATAATATACTTTGAATTGCATTCAGAATCCATACTTCTTTCTCTTGATGCAGATAGCATTCTCCATGATGAGTTTTTTTAAATTGTCTTGGATCGTTGTATTGCCAAGAAAACTTAAGTCAATCACAGTGGACCATCATACAATGTTGTATCTTGTATTATCTTCAAACCCATCACATAAAAGGGTACAAAATCTGAAGCATCACACTACTCAAGTCCAAAGACTTGAATTCAAATCCTGATTTTATACTTGTGTGATTTTGGTAGGGTTGCTTAGAGCTTCAGCTTTCTGGAAGATGGGGAAACAATAAACTTGTACTAAGGACTTAATCTTAGACAGTTGTTGTAAAGAAAGCTCTTTGGGGGCAGCTAGGTGACGCAGTGGATGGAGCACAGCCCTGAAGTCAGGAGGACCTGAGTTCAAATATGACTTCAAACACTTAACGCTTCCTAGTTGTGTGACCCTGGGCAAGTCACTTAACCCCAATTACCTCAGGAGGGAAAAAGTTCTTTGTAATCGTGAAGCAGCACGTACATTTAATCTATTACTCCCATTGAACAAATTAGAAAAGTTGGGCTCACAGGCTTGAATATATATTCAACATATAATAAATATATACCTTTAGTGCCTAGCACACACATACATTATACACTCATATACCCACATTTACACTCACACGTACTCACACTCACACATTTACACTCACACCCACATTTACATTCACATACTCCTCACACACACATGCACACACACATACACACTCATACACATACTATCACACATTCACATACACACACACACTGTGATCATTGAAATAAACCAAATTGAAATATATAAGAATACTTTGTAAAACACAGAAGTACTATATAAATGCGGATGGAATGCTGAACCTGGAATCGAGAAGAAATCCAGCCTCAGACACTTACTAGATGTCAGAGTCTGGCCAAGTCACTTAACCCATTTGTCTCCATTTCTTCAACTTTAAAATAGACAGATCAAATAATGATATCAGACTAATAGTAATGATTACATTACTTTTGATGCCATGGAAAACAGTTTTTTGCTGTGAAAAGCAAAAAGACATTATAAGTCAATGTTTGACTTTTAATTGAATTCTCTTCACCCCTCCAAAAAAAATCCCAAATTATTAAATAGATATGCTAATAGTACCTACCCTCCCAAGGTTGTTGTGAAAATCAAATGAGATGATTATTTATAAAATACTTAACATATAATAGGTACTTAATAATATTTGCTTTCTTCTTTCCTTTCAAAGATAATCTTCATGAACTCCTTACTGTGGCTGTAAAAATTAATCTCTCTACTGAATGCAGATCGAAGCATGCTATTTTCACTTTTTTTCTTTCTATTGGTTTTCCCCTTTTATTCTGATTCTTCTTTCACAACACGACTACTGCGAAAATATGTTTAATGTGATTGTCCATGTATAACTATAAACAATTGCTTGACATCTTGGGGAGAAGGGAGGGGAGGGAGAAAAAAATATGGAATTCAAAATTTTATCAAAGTGAATATTGAAAACTACCTTTACATGTAATTGGAAAAAATAAAATACTATTAAGTGGGTGTGGGGGAAAATTAATTCTTTTATATAGTTAACCTTCTGATGATGAGCTAAGCTGTTCCTTGAGTAGCCGGTGGCAGGTACACTGAGGTCATACTCAGAAGTGTTCTACTTTGACAGAGGAACCTGCAGGGCTTATAATCTCTGGACATAGAAGTGAAGAATCTAGGATGCTTTGGCTGCATTGTGAGGCATTGTTGACTTTAGTGTGGGCTAGGAGGGACCACTAAGCTCAATGAACGCCATATCTTTCTCTGGAAAAGCCTAGATTGAATTTAAATACCAACATTTGAACTTCACTCCTCTCCTTCTGCATCTTCTAATCCAAACTAGACAGTGACAGGGTGGCCAGGGATGGAGCACCGCCAACAGAGGCAAGCCTGGAGACCAAATATTTACCATCTCCATCAGGACAGACTCCCAAACCTGAGAGCGGTTTTGTCCTTTGTTGTTAATTTTGAGGCAGTTGGGGATGTGATCTTGGGCAAGGTCAGTCAGCTAGTAAGCATCTGAGGTCACATCGGACCTGGGGTCCTTCTGACTCCAGAGTCAGTGCTCCATCCACTGCACTACTCAAATGACCCTCTTGTTTTAAGCATCGATTTCTGTTTTGTAAATCAGTCCTGTGCAGCAGAAGGGAAGCAAGCTATACCAAGGAAGAACTTTCAGATAGAAGCCTTAGATGCTCAAACACCATTTTAGTGGAACCTTCCTGAGAGCAGAGGTGAAAGGAGGAGATTGCGGAGAGAAGTGTGCTTCAAAATGAGAATGGTTCTCATCTTTCTGAGACTCTGACATTAACCTGCTGTGGGGTTTTGGACAGATCAGTTCCCCTCCTCCCTGTGCCCTAGAGCCTCATATGTAAAATTATATGATCATGGATAAGATGGACTCTCCAGAGTGCTTACATTCTTACATGTCAAAGGAGAGTCCATCATAAAAGCTCCTGGATTCATGTGCCACCGCTGGGGTGACAGAGCTGAGAATGCCGGGCTTCCCTCACCACCTCTCTCCTCCGATATCCATTTGCATCAGAAATTACCCTAGAACTTAATTCTGCATAATGCTGTTCAGACAAACGACACCCCTGAAACTCTTTGCTGAGGCCAATAATAACATAACTGCAGAGAGGAATAATGAATAGGAGCGGAGGGAAAGGGAAATCATGGAGGCAGAGGGAAGGGGGAGGGAGAGGAGACTTGCAGCTGCTGGTCGGAAATAAGGTGTTCCTGATCCTTCTAGAGGATATCTGCTCCTGATCTCGACCCAGAGTCAGAATCTCAGTGAATGATGAAGGGACCCGAGTCCGAGCCCTAACTGGACCAGAATCCTCTCTACAGAACCCCAGCAAGTGGCTACTCAGGCTCACAGTGGACAGAGCACTAGCCATGCTCCCTCAAGTAGCCCTAAATGTTAGTTGTTTTCCTTTATGTAGGGTCCACATTTGCCTCTTTGTAACTTTCCATCACTGGTACTGACCTGCCTTCTGTCACCATCAGAATAAGTCAAATTATTCTGGGTAACTCTTCTACCTATGTTCCACCTGGCTTAGTCAAAGTTTGGGGAGGAAGGAAAGGTGACAGACATGGGGTGGAGCGGGGTGTGCCCCTTGCCTTTATCCCAGCTCTCTTAAGACTCAGTCTCACAGAAGTCAGAGCTGGGAAGGGCCTTAGCAATCATCCATCACTAGTCAGTTATCCCTTCCACATCGCAACTTTCCCCACTGCATTTTCATTATAGCATGGGGTGGGAATTGGGGGGGGGGTAAGTTTTGCAGAAGACACAAATAATACACAAAGGCCAGCAAACAACACAGAAAAAGATTGGAAACTCCTAAAATATACGAATACATAGTATACATTTGTATACTTATACAATAGCATAAGAGCAACACATTTTGTCTTTTAAGATCATAATAATTCAAGACTTCTCTGCTATGAAGGGAGGACCAAATATTTTTATCTTCCAGATCTTCCAGATCCATTGGAGGTGTGATGTGGAAGGGATAACTGTACAGATAAGAAAACCGAGGTCTAGGGATTAGGCAATCTCCTCTATCTGCTCTTTCCTGCAGAAAGTAACTTCACCTTTCTGGAGTTGGCAGCTTTAAAGTCATCCTTTCCTTTTTTATCTCTCCCTCAGTTTCCAAGTCTTGTCCATTCTACCGCCACAATACAGCTCATCTCTCCTGCTCTTGCCAATCATATGATGCCACCTAGTTCTAACCCTTGACATGTCTCATCTGAATTACTACAAAAGACTCTTCCACTTTTCATTCCGTTCCCCACATTGCTTTCTAAGAATCTTCACTGGATCCCTATTGCTTCTAGGGTAAAACACCAACTCCTGAGCTTAGGAGTTAAAGCCCCTCACCTTTTAGTTCCAGTCTACTTTTCCAGATTCATTTCATCTCTTTACACATTTTATGTTCTAGCCGAATTCTTCACTCGCTGTTCCCTGAAGTCACTGTTCTACCTCCTCTGTACAAGATATCCCCCATACCTAGGACATAGTCTTTCCTTTCCTCTGCCTCTCAGAACCTTTGGCTTTCTCCAGGGTTCTGTTCAAGGGCCTTCATATGACCCTAGGAGTTAATACTCACCCCTTCTTCAAAGTATCATGGGTATGAGCATCTATTTACATACTGTAACCCTCTTCACCCTGATCTCCCAACTCCTCTAGAGAAAAGTTCTTTTTTCCCCTTTTAATGTATCTTTGCATCTCTGATATTAAGCCCACTGCTTGGGAATTAACAGGAGCTTAATAAGTGCTTGCTAGATTGGATCTTACACCTGCCCACCACCATCACCCTCAGCAACTTTCTCTACTTACTAACCTAGTGCAATTATGAATGTTTACATTATTGTTACATATAATGCCGTCATTTAGATTCAGTCTCAGCCCTCTCCCCATGCTCATAAAATATTAATGTTAGAGGGCTGCTCCTTTGCAGGAATGTTTATAATTTCTCTCCCCCATTACAGGCTTATTAATGGTAATAACGCTGTTTCCCTGCTCAGGAGCCAGGGCCACTGAAATGCCATCACTCACCGCCTCTGAAATATGACAGTGGGAAGTCCAATACTGTTCCCTGCTCGGCATTTAATCTTAATAACATTTTATCTTGGACGACAAGTGTGGGTAATGCTGTTTAAAAGCTATGACTACATTGACACTCTAACAGGGAAAGGCGGCAGAGGGGGAAAAAGGCCCCTTTCACCTTTCCTCCTCTGGCTCCCCACCTTCTCTCTAATACATTTGTTAAGGTCACCTTTTAAACCTCTCGTGATGGCTCACTCTTCCAAGTGGGAGTCAGATCACACAGACACTTGGATAAAGCTGCAGGGGGCTGTGAAGTGTTCCCCCCCACCCCGAGTTCAGCGTTTCAGCTACAAAAGGATTTTTTTTTGTACCTGAGAGCATGGGAAGTACTTACAAGTACATCAGCCTTTGAAAACATGACTGCCTCAAATGGACTATATTAAAAATATATAAGTCCATTTCGACTCGGAAGTCAGGCCAAGGGGAGTGTGAAGTCTTTAAGAAGCACTGAACAAGGCCTCATGGTGTTTCCACCTCCTAAGGCAAGGCAGCTAATGATACTGTCTCCATCCAGACTTAGCCAAGCTCCCCAGGCTCCGTTTTCCACTACTTTGGCCCACCTAAATCCACCTCTCCAATTCCAGTGGTGATACTATATTTGAAGTTAGAGGCTCTGAGTTCAAATCCCAAATCTTTCATATAGGTTACATAGTGGGTAGGCCACAGACCTGGGATTTTTATCTTAAAATAAAATAAAATTCAGGAAGCACACCATAGAACAAAAGAAATTATAAGTTTTTCAATCTGCTGAGAAGATTCTAGGATGGGCCTTTTTTTTTTTTAAAGTAATGATAATCAAACTATTTGTCAGGCCTTCAGAATGTTGCCCCATCATATTCTGGAGTCATATACCTGTTCTTATTTTTTCAAATGGAAAAGGAGAAGATGGACATAAATAACTTTAAATTCCTTAAATGTTATTGTTCAGTCATTTCTGATTCTTTGTAACACTATTTGGGATTTTCTTGGAAGAGATACTGGTTTGTTACTTCTTTCTCCAGTTCATTTTACAGATGAGAAAACTGAGATAAACAGAGTTAGGTGACCTCTCCAGGATACACGTCTAATAAGTAAGTGTCTAAGGGTGGATTTGAAATCAGGTATTCCAGACTTCAGGTCCTGTACTCTCTCTCCACTGCAACATTTAGCTGCCCTTAGGGTCCCTGGCTGCTCTAAATTTAGGGTTCTATAATTCTTCACAACCCCCCACTCTCCAATTTTTTCTCCTCACTGAGTCATACAGAATCACAAAATTTCAAATCTGGAAGGGATCTCTGTGGTCATCCAATCCAAATCTACTTAAACAGGAATCTTCTCTAAAACATTCGGCCCAAGCTGGAAGTCCACTCTCCACTTTGGGATAGCTCTGATTATTGAAAAGTCTTTCCTTTCATCAAGCCTAAATCTGGCTGTCTGCAACTCTCACCCATCCAATCTTCTTCCTGAAAGTCGTAAATTCATGTTCCGTAAGGAAGGCCTTTGGCCATCAAAAGAAAGGGATCTCTTTGCCCCTAAAAGTCTTCTCTTCTCAAGTCTAAATAGCCCCATTCAAGCTCAATTAGATTAGCTTAAAATGTCCCACAATCAAGAAATAATGGAAGTAAGATTAAAACTCAGATCTTTTGAGGTGAAGACTTTTGGCTACTGGTCCAAACTCTGCTATCAGCTAAAGCTAACATGGCATAGAATAAAGTCCTGTTCTGGGCTCTTCGCTCCCAGCTACTTACTAACTTTGATCCTTTGGGCAAGCCCTTAAAAATCTCTGAGTCTCAGTTTCTACATCTGTTGAGTGGGAATCATAGTACTTGCACTTCCTTGGGGACAATTATCTAACTTTTCCAGCCTCAGGTTTCTTAACTAAAAACGAGAAACAGGAATAACAGCGTTTTTGAGATCTTCCTCATTGGGGTGCCTAAGGCTCGATTTAAATAATGTATGTCAAATGCAGTGGAATGTAAGGTCTGGTTTTTACTTGTACATTCAAAAGCCTACGAGTGACCCAGAGGGAGGGGAGATTAAGGCTCTACTATGTAAATAGTAGACAGTACCTACTCATGCTGAGTGCTCTACAAATATTATCTCATTTAAGGATGCTGGCAGGACAGCTGCTCTGGAGATGGCTATCATCAAGGAAGAGTAAGGAATAGTTTAAAGCTCCACTTCCCCATCTATCTTTACCCATTCCTTTAGGACACGCCCTTCACTTGAGGTTGCTCTTGGTTCTTTCTAAAATTCCTTAAGGGCAAAGATGAGATTGTTTCTAGAAAAGCTCCCCTGATTCCACTTAGGATTTTACTCAGTTACATCTCACCTGAGCAGAACTTCAGGAAGAAGCAGGAAAAATATATGTAGTTATCTCCATTTTAGAGATAAGGAAAAGGGGTCTAAAAGAAGTGAAATGATTTTTCCAAATTCTCATGGCTAATAAATGGTGGAAGTGACAACAGGCTTGACTCTAAGTTCAGTGTTATTCCCCACTCCCCCATTCTACATTTCTGATAAATTTTCCTGATTATTTAGTTTTAAATTATGCAGCCACCTAGAGATTGGGGCTGGACTGGATTATGTTGGCATATTTTCTGTGTGGCTATCACAGATTTACTTTGGGGATAGAAAGGAGGCAGGAGAAGAGCCCTGGTTCTGCAGTCAGTTGGAAGGGCTGGGTTCAAATTCCATCAAATGCTACTTACTACCTAAGTGATATTGGCCAAGTCATTTTACTTCTCTAAACCTCAGAAGTGCCACTTGTATAAGGTAGAGATGGTTTCATTGGTCTCCAGGGTCCAGTTTGAGATCCTAGGAACTTCCCACCCAAATTGGCAATCCATTCTTCAGCTTCAATAAAGGCAATTGTCCAGACTCTGCTTAAATACTTTGTGTAATTTACTGCTTTACAAAAATATTACAAAATATCTTCTAATGCTAGAAAACTCTTCTCTAAATTGGACAGAAAAACACCTCCCTATAAATAGAGCTAAGAGAGATCTTAGAAGTTATTTTGGTGAACCATTCCCCCCAGTCTTATAGAAGGGATGACTGAGGTAAAGAATTGTCCAATATCTTAGAAATAGCAAATACAAGAGCTGATATTTGAATCCAGATCCCCAGATTCTAAATCTAGCCTTCTTCCCTCTCCACCAGGATGCCTCTTATTTTATGCTACTTCAGAAAGTCAAATGGAGAGCAACAAGGATTATGCTTAATCCTCTGGAGTGTGGTAGCCCTTTGTGGCTGAAGAACAAAATTAGATTCCCTGCACTCTCTCTTTTTTCAGGAATTAATTTTTATGTCCTCCCTTGGGCACTCAGGGCAAGCTTCAGTTTACCAGCTCTCTCTTTGGCATACAGAATTGGACCACAGTCTCCCTTATATGGTCAGTATAGATGACAAAGGAGAGTTACCTGCTCTGGGCTTGGGTACTATGAATAATACACTTTAAAACTGCAGGAGTTTTGTAGTACTTCCACTGAATTCTCCCTGGTTTTTATTCAATGAGTGTACCACGCCCCCAACTTTTATATGGGCAATTGTTTTTAAACAAAACAAAACAAAATCAAATGAAATGATCACTAAATGAAGACCTTCATACCTGTCAATTTTCATCCTGTTAGTTTTGCTCCATCTTTACAGATACCTGAGATGCTGATTTTTCCCATTCAATGTATCACTATCCTCCTTCCAGCAACCAGCAATGTTCAGTCTCAAAGTTCACAGACCTCCCTTTCTCGATTTCATTCAAGTTACTGATAAAAATGTTGAATAAGAAAAAGCCCTGAATCCCACCACTAGAGACCTTTTCTTATGCTGACACCAATTCATACACTGATAGTTTGTCTGACTACTTATATGCCTCTTTGTCTTCTAAGTGCTGACAAATCATTAGTTTAATATTTTATTCAAGAATATTGCTATGCTGGCCCTGAAGTCAGGAGGAACTGAGTTCAAATCTAGTCTCAGACACTTAACACTTTCTAGCTGTGTGATTCTGGATAAGTCACTTAACTCCATTGCCTCAGGAAAAAAAAATATTGATAAAGTTCAATGTTGAAGATCATCCATCTATAACCAATAATAATAACATTTATTTAAAATTTGAGAGCTTCTAAGGCATTTCCTACATTTATCATTTAATCCTCACAGAAAGCCTGTGAAGGAAGTGCTTATCATTAATGCCATTTTGCAGATGAGGAAACTGAGCCTAAGAGAGGATAAATATCTGGTCCACAACTAGTACATGTTGGATACAGGATTAGAACTCAGATCCTTCATTCTATCCATTGTTGCCTAGGTCCTGAAATCTACTTGATTTCCCCCCTCTTTTTGAATACTGAGACATTATCCCAAGTTATTTGGAACTTTTGTTCTCCATAAATGCTCAAAAAATCTGCTGTTTACTGAGATGAACATATGAAAAGCACTTCACAGTGCACACAATGCTAAACAAATGTCTGTTACTAATGCTATTATGTTTCAGCCCAACCCAGTGACCCTTTCTCACATATAGTGTTTTTTTTCTATACATACACAAACAAATTCCCTTTTTTCACCCTTCTCTAGAAGTAGGAATGAGTAGAAGAACCAGCGTATGTTGGGCTTCCCAGCTCTCATGTTCACTACGGGTCCCAGCCGATTCCAATCTCAGTCAGGAGAAGAGGCAAGTCTAAGGACAAGGGAGGAATCTAGTCAACAATAGGAAGGCTGAGGGCAACTGGCTATTGACTGACCTACTTAATGGCATCAGTAAGTTACACTTCGATCATGACAAACCAGGGTCTTGGGACAATATGGAAGGAACACTGATCAAGGAGCAGAGAAGTACAGACTTCAAAGGCTCAAGTGTCAGCTCTGACCAAGGCTCATTTGTGATAGACATACCACTTGAGAAGGCCACTTGGAGTAAGATGATTGACTTAGGATGGGCAGCTTCCTACCCTGACCCTCCCCAGTCCTGTTTCAGTCACAAAAGTCTCCTCCTTAAGACCCTGCAACAACATCCTACCCTATGACTCATTCAGGATGGAGATATAAAGCACCAAATGCCAGTGTTTGGAACAAGAGGCATCAGGCCCTGACTTCTAAGAACAAGGAAGGCTTGTTCCAGCCCCCAGGCAGGGGAAGCATATTTTGTAAAAATTATGATACCACTCTGTAGGGGAAAGAATCACCAGGAGTGAAAATTCTCTGATAACCTGTTCCTGGTCCACTTCAAATCTCAGCAAACACCCTGGAAAATGGCTCAATAATTGTCAGTAAACCCAGAGTGAGGCGAGATAGAAGAGTTGGATGAAAGGAGGGGTATAAAGAAGTATGTTTTACTGGCTCTATTTATACCTCAGGACTTTGAACTCATCACCAAGTTCAGGTATATCTTATTTTGCTCAAAGATTTAGAAGAGTTAGAATCAGAAAGATCTTCAGGAAACATTTGTTTCAATACTCTTATTTTGTAGAGGACAGTTGTTGTTGTTTGTCCTTCCTTCTCCAAAAGGACCATGATGTGAGGCCATAACATACAGGTGAGTCAGATTTAAGGGAGGGAGGCTGGGCAAAGTCACCTACTTCACCTTCCCCTCTAGAAACATCTGGGTCCAGTGGCAAGAGACA
Organism: Sarcophilus harrisii; assembly: GCF_902635505.1. NCBI lineage: Eukaryota > Metazoa > Chordata > Mammalia > Dasyuromorphia > Dasyuridae > Sarcophilus > Sarcophilus harrisii. The sequence goes on from NC_045428.1 coordinate 495,584,340, forward strand.
GATCAGGACACCAGGAGGTGATCCTGGATGAAGAGGGAGACTTGGCCTTTTTAAGTTAAGGTCTTCAACAAGTCTCAGTTTGACTGAGGCTGTACCTATTCAGGGATTAAGGCTAGACAGCAATTGAGGCAAAGAAATCTCCTTTTTAGTCTAGTTCCAAAAACAGAAAAAGAAAAGAAAAAAAAAGAACAAAGGAGTGAATGAATAGATAAACAAATAAATGAATGAATGAAGATAGATAGATAGACAGCAGACAGACAGACAGACAGATAGATAGATAAAATCAATCTGGTAGGGGAAGACCCTCAGGATTTCTAGCCAAAGAAGAAACAACTGCTATTTACATTCAATCTGGGTCAATCAGGACCCAAACAAGACCCCCTCCCAAAATCACACAGGTCTTCTGGAAAAGTTGTACATCTAGTTGTGTACTGATTCAACCATGCTGGAGACAGCAGTTTGGAATTATGACCAAAGGATTATCAAATCATGCATAACCTTTGTTCAAGCAATACACTCTGCTAGGTCTATATCTCCAAAAGACAAAAAAACCCTAAAAAAACAAAAAGGAAAAGGACCTACATGTAGAGAAATATTTACAGCAGCTCTTTTTGTGATAGCAAAGAATCAGAAATTGAGACTATGTCTATCAATTGGGGAATGGCTAAACAAGTGGTTTTATAGGATTATGATGGAATAGTATTGTGCTATATAAATGACAAGCAGGATGCTTTCAGAAAAAAAAACTAGAAAAACTTATATAAACTGATGCAAAGTGAAAAGACCATAAACAGGAGAACTCTGTACATAGTAATAGCAACATTATACAATGATCTACTATAAATAACTTGACTATTTTCAGCCACATAATGATATAAGACATTTCTGAAGGACTTATGATGAAGGTGCTATCCATCTCCAGAGAGAGAAATGGGGGAACCTGAATGCAAATAAAAGATACTTTTTCTTTACTTTCATCATTTTTCTTTGTTTATGTTTTCTTTCACAGCATGACTTACATGGAAATGTATTTTGCATGACTATACATATATAACGTATGCAAAATTGTTTGCCTTCTCGATAAAGGAGGGGTGGAAGAAGAGAGATTTTGGACTTTAAAATTTGAAAAAAAAGTTAATTGTTTCTACATGTAATTGAAGGAAAATATTAAATAAAAAGGTTATATATCTGTCAAATCTTAACAGATCTGAAAAAATGACTTCCTTAAGATCATAATTTTAGGTATGCTTTACCTCTGAATTATAATAGTTTTGAATGCTTCAACATTCAATGGAAGCCCTCCCATCTCCTATTGGAGCTGTCCCTGTCCTCTATAAAATAGGTATACAGTAAAACATTTACTGGTACTAAATGACAATTTTGTGACCCCTACACAAGTAGCAAGTGAAGATTTGAAGCCACTGTACAAATGGTAGTTGTTTTCAGAGGATTTAAAAAGAGAGATTAGAATTAGACCCTAGAAGGATCAACCAGAAGCAATGAGCAGAAGTTACAAAATGATAAATCTAAGTTTCCTACAAGAAAAAAAGCTTCTTAACAACATAGTGAGGCATAAGTGAAATGGCTGGCCTTTAGGAAAAGTGGATTCCTCTTCACTAGAGATATTTAAGTAGAAGTATAATGACCTCTTTTGGGGTTTTGTGGTGAGGATTCTTTTTGAGGGTATGATGGATTTGGTCTCTGCTGTCTTTTCCATACCTAAAATTCTATAATTTAAAGACTTGAATGGTTCAAAAACAGACAGACACCTTTGATAAGTGCACCCTTTAAAAAAACAGAATAATCTTTCCATAATGTAGGGAGGAACTTTCTAGCTTACTTAAATTCTAAGTTTGAATTTGGGTGTTTCTTAGGAGGGAACCATCCTGGAGCTTGTCTGAACTATAATCTTGACAGCTGATCCCAGGAAAGTCAAAGAAAAGAAGTATCATACCTGAAGCATGGAGTCCCAAATACCTGAAGCCAGTAGTGGAATTCTGGGGTGGGGAGGTGGGAGAATTTCAGAAGTGTCATTATATAAGCTTTCCAAAACAATCCACAGGACAAATGCTCCTAGAAGTTGGCCCCCACTTTGCCCCTTGTCTCCTTTCATACAACCAGAAATTTTAGTGAGAAGGGACCTCAGAGACCATCTGTCCAACCCCTGCCTGAATAAGAATCCCTTCTTAAACCACCCCCAAGAAGTAGTTATCCTGTCACTGCTTGAAGGCTCGCTCTAGTGATGGAAAGACTCATTAATTTTCTGGGCAAATCTTTCCACTCCAGGGAAGCACTAATGGCCAGGAAGATTTCTCTACCTCCAGCCAAAATCTACCTCTCTGCAAATTCTACACATGGCTGCTAGCTGGTCTTCTAGTGCCAAGAAGAATAAGGTTAATCCCTCTTCTAAGTGGTAACACTTCAAATGTTTGGAGACAAATGTCAAATCCCTCCTACCCTCCAGTCTTTTCCAGACTAACCATGCTCAGTTCCTTCAACTCATTCTCCCATAGCATTTTCTCGAGGCCCTTCACCACCTTGGCCATCCAGCTTGGGACACACTACAGTTAATTAGTATCCTTCCTAAAATGACAGGGCCAGAACTGACCATAACAATTCTGTAGAAAGAGTATGATTACGGCAGAGTGTAGTTGGATGATAATTTCCACTATGCCCCCTTCTTAATAGGTCTTTTTAGTTTTTGGATTGCTGCTATTAACACATTGACCTTGCAGTCCACTTGCAGTCTCATCTTGATCTTTCCCCAACAGACTGTTTAATCACATTTCCCCATTCTGTACTTGTAAAACTGATTTTTTTTTTTACTTTCTCACACAGAGGTGAGATGAGGTGACTTGCCCAGAGTCATGTGGTTACCATAGCACTATCAGCATCAGAATTCTCAAACATCCTGCTTCCCAGTCTCAGAAGTTTTCCTTCCAGGGCAGATGGTCTAGGGAACTCCTGAGCATCTATTTCTTAAATTTAGGGATGCTGTGGCCTACCAGGAACAGTAGCAGGAACATGTTCCCTTGTTTAGCTTCAGCCAAAGGAAATAGGTAGGTGTAGAACACACCCACACATAGAGAAAGATGCAAGTCTTAATAACTATTTTAATTGCTTGCTGTTCTCAGCTTATTTCCCTGCAGTGCCTCAAAAGCCGCTTATTTTGGCAACTCAGAGCAGAGATGGTACTATCTGCTGGGGGTCGAATCTAGCCTGTTGGTGACTAATAAAGAGCTCTTCATTCAGAGAACATTGTAAAATTCTTCTCATTTCCCCTTTCTGATCATTTGGTGGGTGGTGAAGGCAGTTAAATCAAATGGAGCCCAAATATGGTACTGGTCTGCACTCTGTGAGAACTCTCTTTCACCTACATTAGGAGGTAGTGGGGAAGAAAATTGCAGGTAGTTTTTAAGAACAATAATTTAATAATAGAAGAAGCTAGGTAGTTCAGTAGATAGATATTATCATTTTCCTGAGTTCAAATCTAGCATCAGATACTTAACTAGCTGTGTGATCCTGGGCAAGTCACTTAACTCTGTTTGCCTCAGTTTCCTTATCTATAAAATGAGCTAGAAAAGGATATGGCAAATCATCCAGTATCTTTGCAATGAAATCTCCAAATGGGGTATTGAAGAGTCAAATATGACTGAAAAATCACCAAAAACATTTATGATAGCGCCTGTTTAACATTGGAATTCTGTTTCCCTCCCTCTAAGATTTTTTAATTGTTCTTGGCTTAGGTTGACCTTAAAATAAGCTTGCCTTCCTTCAACATATATAACTTATAAAGTATGCTGAATCCTGCTTCTCTCACTTGACTAGCTGTGTGACTTTGGGCAAGACACTTTTGAGTTTTAAGATTCCCTCTAACTCTAACATTTTATAAATTCATAGAATTTACAGCTAGAGAAAGTGTTTTAGATCTTGGAGCAGGAATTGTTAGCCTGGGATTTGTAATTTTTTTAATTGATAACTATTTCAATATGGATTAAAAAATACTATGTATTTTATTATATGAGTTAAACATCATTTGATAAATTCTGATGTACGTGTATTTTCAGCAATGAAGTGATTCAGGCTAATCCCAATGGTCTTGGATGAAGAGAGCCATCTGTACCCAGAGAGAGGATTTGGGGACTGAGTGTGGATCACAACATAGTATTTTTACTCTTTTTGTTGTTGTTTGTCAGCATTTTGTTTTCTTTGTCATTTTTCCCCTTTTTGATCTGATTTTTCTTGTGCAGCATGATAATTGTGAAAATATATATAGAAGAATTGTATAGAAAAAACATATATTGAATTATTTGTTGTCTAGGGAAAGGGTTGGGGGAAAGAGAGGGACAAATTTGGAATATAAGGTTTTGCAAAGGTGAATGTTGAAAATTATCTCTGCATATGTTTTGAAAATAAAAATCTTTAATAAAAAATTAAATACAAAAAAACATCATTTTGAGAAAAGAGTGAAAGACTTCATCACACTGACAAGGGATCCACGCCACAAAAAGGGTTAAGAGCCCATCCCTTAGAAATGTATCTATTTCTACCTTTTCAATCTGTAGAGGAGAAACTCAAAGCAAGAAAGGTTACTCAAGGTCACACAATTAATAAACAGGATGAGTCAGAATTTGTCTTTTATAATTCAAATTTTACTAACTCTACTTATATGAATTTTCATTTCCCCCAAATTTCTTAATTTTTCCCTTTCTTACTAAGAACATCACTATCTTACTTGTCAAACAGAAATCAAAGATTTCTTTCTGCCATAAGTTTCCACATACCCTGATGAACACAATTCTTATCTGATGAGCATCTATCACCAAGGGTAATACCCATCAACTCTGAATTTGTTCTTTGTAATATTACAAAACATTTTGCATACATTATCTAATCTGATTCTTTTAACAATCCTGGGAATTAGCTAGTGTAAATTATTATTAATATCCTTGTATAGCAGCAGAGGAGGAGCAAAGGGATTCACCTACTGTCCAAAGTCATTCCCAAAGCAAATACTAAAGCTGGGACTTTAAACCCAGGTCCTCTGATTCCTAGTCCAGAGCTTTTTCTATTCCATTAATCACCTCATCCCCTAAAGTAAATATTGTAGGGGAAAAGGAAGGAAATAAGCATTTATTATACCTCTGCTTTATAATTATGTCTCATTTGATCTCCACAATTATCCTGGGATCTAGATGCCATTGTTTTCCCCATTTTGCAGATGAGGAAACTGAGGCAGGCAGTGACTAAGCAACTTGCTCAGTGTAACACAGCTAATGCTAAGTCTCTTGTAGGAAGTATTTGAGGATATTTTTAAATTGTTTAGGATCATAGGAAATATTCAGACACAAGCTGTATAACTCTAGGCAGTTCACATTATCCTGTTTGCCTCAGTTTCCTTATTTGTAAAATGAGCTGGAGAAGGAAATAGCAAACCACTCCAGTGTCTTTGCTAAGAAAAAAAGAGGCTCACAAAAAGTTCGAACAATTACAAATGAATGAATAACAATAGGAAATATTAATAAGGCACTAGTCAGTACAGAGGGATAGTAGAATTTATGTGTGTTCCTGAATCCAGGGCCAAAGCTCTATCCAATTCCCAAAAGCTGCCTCTGGATATGTGGTCTTAGTGTGGGGTAGTCAGAAGTCCTGGGTTTGAATCTCATTTCTTCCATTTCCTACTTGAGAACCCTTAGGCAAGTAACTTTTTTGCTCCTCAGTATTTTCATCCATGAAATGTGGATGAAGAAATTACTTCTAAGGTACTTGTTGATCTAAATTCTCAATAGATGGTCATGCCTTGAGGCAGCTGATACCCTAATTCTACCTTAAGATTGATCTTGAAGAGAGAGAAGGGATAATTATGCACTGGATATTTAGGGGCAATTTCAGTTTGAACTGCCCCATTCTGCATGTGTTTATAAACATGATATTCACAACAGGATACAACCTACCTTAATGTTTTCCATCATCCTTTTCCTTTCCCATTGCTTCCCTTCCATTTTCCACTTTACCTGCTTCCATTTCCCTTCCTTCCTCTTTTACTTCTCTCTCCTACTTCCCTGATTTCTTCCTTCCTTTCATTCTTTTTATTCCCTCCTCTTCTTTTCTTCTTCCATTGCCTTCTTTTCTCCCTCTTACTCTCTTCTCTTGTTCTCTCATTCCTCCCTCTCATCTTTTTCTCTCCCCTCTCTTCCCCATTTTCTCCTGCTTTCTGTCATTTCTTTCCTTTTTTCTTTTTCCCTCTACACCTCTTCTTTCCTTCACTTTCCCCCCATCCTTCCCTCCTTTTTACTACCTTATTAATCCTTTCACCTCTTTTTTTTCTTTGTTTCCCCTCACTCCTCAAGTGGAGGAGGTCAGATAACTATAAACTGAGCTGAGATCACTCAAGGTGAGACTAAATCTGTTTTAAATTACCTACAAATTTGGGGCTTTGTGTAAGCTAGTGCTCCTGCTACCCAACATGATTGACCCTTAGCTCTAAACAACCAGCCCAGCAGGCAGCTATGATGAAGTGTGCCCAGGGACTGCTACCACTGCCTGGAGAGCCAGCTTATATTCCTTGTGATTCAATAAATAACACCTTTGGACCAACATGGGAGAAGACTGCTGTCAGGACATGAAGGCCCTGGTCATGTCAGGCCTACTAGAAGAGGAGAATATTCCCCTAATGAACCTTCTGATGATTTACTTATTCACCCCTCTCTAGTTCTACTGTCAAAATCTCTCTAGTTGGAACCCATTTCCTTCAACTGCTACTGTCTCCCTATAGAGCTTGCCTTTTATCCACTATTCTGCCACAGTGATACTTCCTAGTTCCATGCCAATGACAGGGTCAAGGAGGAAGAGATAAAAAGGACTTCATTAGGATCACAAATTTATAGTTGAAAAAGACCTTAAAAACCATTCAGTCCAACCACCTTTCTTCAGTCACTAAATCACAGAACTCTAAAACAGAGGTTCAGAGAAGTACCCTAAGACAACGCAGGGCAGATGTACATCACAGAATCAATGATGCATTAGAGCTGAAGAGACTTCACAAATTTTCTTGCACAACCTTTTTATCGTATCTATGAAAACACAGAATTCCAGCAAAGATATATTATCTACCCAAAGACACACAACTAGATGGTGGGAGAGTCATAGTTTAATTTCCATGCTTCCTTAGCACCTGGAAGCACTTTTTTATACCAAGTTTAAATTTTCATTTCCCATCTGGCTCCTTCTCTTGGACTTCTTTATTGTGCCCCAGGATAACCTTGAGCCATCCTGCAAGATCACATCCACTCTGGTATTGACACTTTATCAATATCTTGTCCCTCTGGGGCCTTTCTGATTGGAGGATGGAAAGGTTCCTTCCAGAAATTCCATTTGAAGAAGGTTTTCAGGCCAGTAATATTTACATTTTCCACCTGGTCATAACCCTTTCAATGGCAGTTAGATGAATAAGGATTAAAAATTGGAATAGAACTTATGCTGAAAAGTCTTAGGGTTCTATCTTAAAAATAACTGATTTTTAAAATTTATAATTATAATTATCAATATTTCAATGGATTCAAGATATTATCAAGAAAGGGTTGGTTATCATCCTTTGTTCTCAGAAAGGTCCAAAATGGCATCACAATGTTAAGAGTCGAGTTACAATATGTCTGATTATGGCTGTTCAAGCCAAAATGAATTTGGAGTGTTCTGCCACAGGTTGGACACAAATAGTCCCTATGAACTTTTGGGGTAGCTTCTCTAATTTTGAATTATGACTTTAATGCACAGCATCTTCTCTGATGAGGGCACACCATGCTCTGCAGTTCTGTGTCAGCGTGTCCCGTATCGCACAATCGATTCTAAAGTTCTTAAGAAACACCTTAAGAATATCCTCCTACCACTTTTTTTGACTACCTTGTGAGCACTTGCCCTGTGTGAGTTCTCCACAAAATGACCCTACATCCCGTCAAGTAGGGTCCTCTCTCTGCACTAGTCAAACTATGTTTGAAGTACTATGTTCAGCTCTGAGTGCCACAATTAAAGAAAACATTCCTAAACTGAAGGGCATTGAGGGGAAAATGGCAAGAATCACATCAAACAAAGGAAGATAAATTGAAGGACTTGGTGATATTTAGTAGGGGAAAGTGAAGACTATCATGATGGTCACCTTCAAATATTTGAAGGGTTAGTACATGGAACATGGACTTGTTCTACTCAGATGCAGAGGTCAAAATGCAGCAATGGGTAGAAGTCATAAAAGATGCAAATTTAGATTTGATATAAGGAAAACATTTTTTAGGGCTGTCCTAAAGGGGAATTGGCTGCTTTGGGAGGTAGTGGATGCTGTACCATTGGAAATCTTCAAGCCAGAGTTGAATGACCATTTAATATGTGGGATGTCTCCAGAATTCTTCAGTTATCAGTTGGCTGGCCTCTGCTGTCCTTCTCAACTCAAAGATTATGAGCTTTTGATTCTGCTCTTGAGATGACATAGCTCAAAATGGGTTTCATGCCAAGTTCTCTACAGACTCATTTTCTTCTCCATCAATCTTTGTTATTTTGTGAGATAATACTATTCATAACCTTCCGCCATCCTCTTTCATAACATTTTGCAAATGAGTTAATATTATAAACTGACATTTCCCTTGGCTCATATCTTTGTGCTTGGAAGGGGATCAACTATTTGAGCTTTTGGCCCCCTTGTTGTGGTGATTGCTTTATGTTGGTTAAATGTCTGTAGGAAATAGTGAGAATAAGAATCAACATCTTTATTTTTATTAATTTCCTATTTTTGTGTATGCCAATAGTTCATTTGCATAAGTGAGGCAAGGGCTGTTGTAATTAATATTCTCTTATGTCTTTTTGCATCTTTTTTTCTCCTGCTTTAGTGATTTTAAAACATATTTGCTAAATAGTGCTTAGTTTTACTATACATGAACAGCTAATTAAAACTGAATTCAAAATTGGTATCTATGAAGAAATCATCAATTTATTTTTTTCACAACACAGTTCAGTGCAAACTATTTAGTGCCTTTCAACTCTCTTCTTGAAGGAAGTATTGAAAAAGTCAGTTTTTGAGTAATCTAAAAGCTTTGGAACTGTTCCTTTAAAAAATCTGAATGGTAAGTCTCCACAATGCTTTTCAATATCCTATTCTGAGATTACTTCTGCCCTGAAGTCACCAAGTATCAGTGTATAATGTTGGCTTGGTTTGGAGGATCTTGTCAAGTTCTCGATAGCATTTCTCTTGACCTCTACCTTGGTAGCATTTTCCCTACTACTTCATCAGACACACCAGATGTAGGCACATAAGCCACAATTATCTTCAGGGTGGTCTTTTTGCTTCTGCTCAGCTTGAGCTTCAATTTCCTTATATCTTCCAGTTTCATTTAGAGTGGCAATGTCAATATTGATATAGTTCAGTTCTGCCAGTAATATATTGACTTACTGGAACAAGGATCTTCCACTTAAAATAACAACAGCTAAATTAATGGATAATGACAGCCTAAAAGGGGTGGTTCTTAGTTCCTCCTTCCCTTTTCCCATCACTCTACCATCATCATTGAAGAAGTAGATCATCTGGGACAGAGGACTATCTTATATTTTATGTTTTGTATATGGCAATGAACAACAAATTCTTTAGTACACAGCTACTGCAGTGGTTGTGTATCACCTGCTAACACTAAGCTAGGTTGGTCCTCCGGCAGCAAACTCAGTCTGTTGCTAGGATCATACTTGATGCTTTTCCAGCCTGGTAAAACCTGTTGGAGACTGTGTGCCACGAGAGTATTGAATATTTTTATTCATCCCACTTTTAAATTAAATTAATCTTTAATTATGTTTGCGAACTGAAAGACTGTCTTATTTTTTTCCTGTGTGATTATATTGGAGCAAAGTCTGCAATTCATCAGAGAAACACTATACTAACCCTTAATAAATGATGATTAAGTTTCCTCCCTTCAGTCTCTTCCTTCCAGTGTCCCCAAGTACTTAGGAAAAGAGGACCATGAGGGAATAGTTTAGAAAGAATTCAAATTTCAGCTCTGACACTTGATATCTTGTGATACTGGGCAAGTCACTTAATGTCCAATAAATTTCCTTACCTGTAAACAGGGGGGTTAAACTAGATGACTTTTGAGAACCCTTCTAGCTCTAGATCTGTGATTCTATAAAACAGCCCGTTTTTAGCAGCAGATTGGCCAGGTGAGCTTCTTCTCTAAGGAATGTCATTAGGAAAAATTGGAGAGAATGCAGGGAGCTATTAAAAATTATACAGAGGGCAGCCCTTTTTGTAGTGGCTAAAAACTGGAAACTGAATGGATGTCCATCAGTTGGAGAATGGCTGAATAAATTGTGGTATATGAATATTATGGAATATTACTGTTCTGTAAGAAATGACCAACAGGATGATTTCAGAAAGGCCTGGAGAGACTTACACGAACTGATGCTGAGTGAAATGAGCAGGACCAGGAGATCATTATATACTTCAACAACAATACTATATGATGACCAGTTCTGATGGACCAGGCCATCCTCAGCAACGAGATCAACCAAATCATTTCCAATGGAGCAGTAATGAACTGAACCAGCTATGCCCAGAAAAAGAACTCTGGGAGATGACTAAAAACCATTACATTGAATTCCCAATCCCTATATTTATGCACACCTGCATTTTTGATTTCCTTCACAAGCTAATTGTACAATATTTCAGAGTCTGATTCTTTTTGTACAGCAAAATAACGTTTTGGTCATGTATACTTATTGTGTATCTAATTTATATTTTAATGTACTTAACATCTACTGGTCAACCTGCCATCTAGGGGAGGGGGGGGGGGGTAAGAGGTAAAATATTGGAACAAGAGATTTGGCAATTGTTAATGCTGTAAAGTTACCCATGCATATATCCTGTAAATAAAAGGCTATTAAATAAAAACCAAAAAATAAAATAAAATAAAATAAAAATTATACAGAGAACCTTGAAACAATAAAGTTTTCTGGAATAATTACAGACACAGAACGAGGGGGAGATTTGGAGGAGCCAGAGCTGGGACCACTGAGGAGTTAAAGATTCCTATAAATCCAACCCCACCCACTGGAAACACTGGCCAATCACAGAGAGAGAAAAGAGGGAATCCCACAGTCTCTTACTTCTGTCCTTCTGCATTCTAGGCCCAAGGGATAAATCACAGAGTGCTTCCCAGTCATAGCAAGCACATAGCAGTGCTGCTGCCATCAGAGTGCATATCAATGGGCACCTGATGAGTGGACCTGGCCCGCAAGGCCTTGCCCTGCTGATGGATTACTGCTCCAATGCTTCAGGATTTTTATTTTACATTGGTTCCTGTAACACCACCTTGTTTATTGCATGGATATTTCATCTCCCAGATTCATCTTGGGATCATCGTTAAAGATTCCTTCTCTGCTCGCTGAGATGCTTCTGCTAATCATAAAAATCTATGTTGCAATTTCAGATTAATTAAAGCTGTAAATTGGGCAAGGCAGTGACTGTAACTCATATTCTCCATTTCTCTGCATCCTTTCAAAAGATAGTTTTATGGTGGTTTCTGAGAGAAATTCTGTGCCCAAAGCCTTTATGCCGGCCAGCAGGGAGGCAATCTCACATGGATCATCATCCTATCTATCAGTGCTATACTATAAGGGACACTGGGTCCTGAACTCAGTCTTGGGTAAAGCATCCCTTTGGGGAATCAATCAACCAACTAGAATAAGAAAGAAAATTGAAAGCTTATTACATATTTAACACTATGCAAAGAACATTGAGGAGCATTCCCCTCTCCCCAATATTTTCAAGCCATTAGAAATCTATCTGGCCAAGCAGAACCAAAGTTCCTTAAAAAGTTAGAAAAGAATCAAATCAAAGGTGTGATTCACCTGACAATCACAGGTGAAAAAAAAGGTTCTCAGAAGATCAGGAGTTTTTATGGTAGGCTTATGAAGCAGGTGGATACCAAACTAGGCTTTAAAGGATGGGTAAAATTTAGGGAACTGAGCAAGGGGAGATATTTCATCCTGAAGCAAACAGGATGAGCTAAGGTACTGAGGTGAACATGAGATCTGCCAGATTGTAGCACAGTATATCATTGAGAAGTAGCATAGTATAATAGAAAGAATATTGGATAAGCAGTCAAAGGACTGGGGTCATTTCAAATCTTGGTTCTGCTATCTACTACCTGTCTGACCTTAGAAATGTCACATTTCCTCCTATGGTCTTTACTGGATATGGTTGGGCCAAATGATGCTGAAGGCTCCTTTTGGCTCCAAATAAACTTATGGAAAATGGGAATTTATTTTGGGACTGTGGGGACAGATTATGGAGGACCTTTCCCTCTACCTACATAGCTGGAACATTGGTGCAGATTGTTAGCACTTCATGCTTGGTCTACTGCAATAACCTGCTAGTTGAGAGACTCTGCCTCAAATCTCTTTCTACTTCAATCCATTCTCAGTTCAGCTACTTAAAAGATCTTTCTAAAATGTAAGTCTAATAATATTAGGTCCCCTACTCCATAAACACCACTGGCTCCCTATTACCTCCAACATCAAATAGAAAATCCTCCCTCTGGCCTGCTGAAAATTTTTACACCCTGGCTCATTTCTCCTGTATGTTTGATTCTCTTCAATCCACTTTTCATACAATTCAGCTATGCTGGACTAGCTGTTCCTGTCATAGGGGGAAAAAGCCCGTGTCCTGATGGCTGACTGCATTTGTACAGGCTATTCTTATGCCTGGAACAGTCTCTCTCCTCATGTCCATATTCCAACTTCTCAGGCTTCCTTAAAGACTCAGCTCAAATCCTGCCTTCTGCAGGGGACTTTCACTGGTCTTCCCAATCCCCAACAGTCTCTTCCTATCTTCCATTTACAAATGCAGTTAACTTGTATTGCACAGTTATTTATATTTTGAGCTCCTTGAGGGCAGGGACCATTTTTTTTCATTTTTTGTATACCTTAGGACAGTGCCTTGCATAATAACATAAAGGCTTAATAAGTGCCTATTGCTCAACCTTGAAAACTAGACAATTCATAATTAATTTCTACCCTGGATCTGAATCCTGGTTCTAACTGTGTGACATTGGGCATATTATTTTCTGATCTGTAAAATGAGAGAATCAGCCTAGATGACTCTAAGGTCCCTTCCAACTATATATTTTTGATCTCTCTGATCCCATTTCTGTCATCTTTGGATATAGGAGTATTTTGTATAAAATAAAAAGATAAGCAAAAGGACTTTCACTGGTTTCATTTATTCAACAAATCTTTATTAAGTGCCTGCTATGTGATAGGAACTATGTTATGGATTGGGGATCTGAGATAAAAATGAAATAGTCCCTGACTTTAAGGAGAGAGAACATGTAGACATATAAAATAGATGGAAAGTAATTTAGGGTGAAGGCACTTAGGAGCACCTGATGAAAGATGTCATGTAGAAGATGGTTTGAGCTGAGTTTTAAAGGAAATTCTAAGACACAAAGTTGAAGGAGTATATTCTAGACATGAGGAGCAAAGGTAAAAAATGAGGAAGTATCTTATATTAGCAATAATAAGAAGGCCAATTTGGCTGGACTGTGTATACATGACATGAGAATCATGTCCAATAATGCTGGGGCATTATTAATGGTGGGACTAGGTCTGAAGGTCTTAGGAAGTTTTAAATGGGGAAGGTTTAGACTTAGGTATGTCTGCTTGGCTCACTATCTCTGATGTTGTTTAATTCTAGAGAACCAGATAGAGAAGTTCTGAACCAGCGAGAGCATGGGACAGGTAGTAGAGAGGAAAGTATCTGCAGCAGGCAGCCTGTCACATTCAAGTCTTGCGGACTTCAGAGAGACTGTCACGATTATGAAACGCTTCATCTGATTATTCCAGTAGTAGGTTTACCTTTTTTAATTATGTGTGGCTTAGCATGGGTAGCAGGAAGGAACCCACCTGGGATACAGATTTTGCCCAAGGTAATCCACAAAGTGAATGAAACATAGAGGGCCAAGCGAGTGTGAGATGTATTAATAACACATAGAAAGCCCTTTGCTAAAGGCAGTCAGTTAATTCAGAGAACAGACCTCTAAGCAAAAAAGTAAATAAATAAATAAATGATCAATATTTATACAAACCCAATGACAGAGAAAATGAAGAGAGCTTAAGGATAACCCTTATTATCTGGCAAATCCAATCCACTATTTGCAGATGCTTTCACTATAAACATCCCCTCCTCCCCCCAAGCCAACTATGTGAATAAAGGGTAGACATATTTTAATAAGGGTGACAGTCAATCAGAATGTATTTATTAACCCTGGGCTAGTTATTGGGACTACAAGCAAAAAAAGTGAAACTGTTCTCAAAGAGTTTACATTCTAATTAGGATTTCAACAAAGTTTATGCCTCCTCCACTCCACAATACATAGAGATGCAATATCTGAATATATATATATATATTCACCTACATAGAGATGTAACTACAAATATGTACAGATATATAGATACAAATGTGTATATAAAGACATATATATATATATATATATATTCACATACATAGAGAAGCAACTATAGATATGTATAAATATATACACATGTGGGTATACGGATTTATATATATATATATATTCACATACAAAGAGATATAATTAAAATATGTATAGATAGGTGTATACACATGTGTGTATAAAGAATTGTATATATATATATGTATATATATATTCACCTATATAGAGATGCAACTATAGATATGTATAGTCAGATGTATACACATGTGTATATACAGACTTATGTGTGTGTGTGTATATATATATATATTCATATACATAGAGATGTAACTACAGATATGTATATATATATACATATACGTGTATATACAGATTTGTATATATATCTATACACACATATATATTCACCTACATAGAGATGTAACTACAAATATGTATAGATAGATATATAGATACACATGCATGTATACAGACTTATATATATATATATATATATATATTCACACATGCACACCCATATATATAAATATAAGCCTATATATGTAGTTATGTAGAATATAACTAAGATTTATATATTGCTTTAAACCAAGTTGTTGGAAAAGGTGGACATTAGGGATTGAGATCAGGCAAGTCTTCAGTCTTCCCACAGGAGATGGTGCTTGAGCTGTGTCTTGAAGGAAGAGAGGAATTCAGTGAGACAGAACCAGGAAAGGATATAGTCCATTCCAGGCTTGGGTTCAGCCTGTGCAGAAGTAGACATAGAAATAAAACAACTACTCTGTGTGAGGAACAGAGAGAAGGCCAGTAAGATGGCCAAAGAGCCATCTGCATCCAGGGAGAGGATTGTGAGGAATAAATGTGGATCACAGTGTGGTATTTTTGCCTTTTTTGTTTGTTTTTTTGTTATTTTTTTCTCTCATTTTTTCCTGTTTGATATGATTTTTTTGTGTGCTCCATAATAAATGTGGAAATGTGTTTGGAGGAACTGCACATGTTTGGCCCGTATTGGATTGCTTGCTGTCTGAGGGAAGGAGGAAGTGGGGAGGGAGGAAGAAAGGTTTGGAACCTGGGATTTTGCTGGGGTGAATGTTGGAGGCTGTCTTTGCATGTGTTTTGAAAAACAGAAAGCTGTTATAAAACAAACAATTAAGTGTTCTGAACTAGATCTTAAAAAAAAAAGTGAATAGACAGTAGAGTCAATGGCTTCTGAGAGGCTGAATGTGACCAGGCTTCTGGGCAGAGCGTTCAGCAGTTCCAATAATTTGTTCACACCTGATAGAAAGCTGAGAAACTCTGAATTCTCTTTGGACAACAGGGTAGGTGTGCCCATCCCACAGGGCCAAAGGTCTCCTTTGATTGTTCTAGTTTCAAAATAAATATCAGGGACAATGAGCAAGATGGTGTCAGAAGGCCTGAATTTCATTCTTAACTCCAACAAGTACAATCTGTGTGAGTTAGTGGGCAAGATGACTGACAGCTCTGAGCCTCAGTTTCTTGATCTGTTAAAATGGGGATAATAATGCTTGTGCTACCCATTCTGTAGTTCTATGTATGAGGAAAACACTTTGGAAATTTTAAAACATCACCAAAAAGTGATTTCTTTTTCCTGCCTCTCTGGTTTTATATCAGTATAGAAAGTCACAGGATCATAGACTGTAGACATGGAGAGGCTATCTAGTCCATTTCACAAGAAAAATCAGGGATTTCAGGGATGCTAAATGACCTGCCCAGAGGCAGAGTTTGTACAAGTGCTCTTAATCCAGAGCCCCAAGGATTTCCACTGTACAAGAGGACTTCTCCCACCACTAACCTCAGTCCACCTGTGGAGGAGGGAACAATGAGAGAGGGAGGGGTACAAAAGACAGAAGGGGAAGAAGTAAGAAAACTCCACATAGAACTAAGGAGTTTCTTTACCCAGACATCTGCAAGTCTAAACCTGAAAGGGAAAATTCAATTTTGTGTCTTGCTTTAAAATAATAATAATAATAATAATTCATTATCAGCACCTTAATTCTCTTTCTGAATTGTTTAAATTCACAATGCAGCCACTTCTGTACAACTGGCCTATCATCTGCTAGGATTAAGATTCATTTCAAATGAAAGTTTCTTTTTTTTTTCCTCTTCATTTTCTCCCCTCTTTTATTCCCAAACTGATTTGCATTACAAAAAAATTAAACAAAAGCAGCATTTTGAATCTCCACTCATTACTCCCGTTACATTTGTTAACATCATTATCATCAGTTGAAGATGGCAACTATTATCAACTGTTGCAGGGTTTCTAAAGACCTCGCACTATATTCGTTTAGAAAATTGCTCTAATGCACATGCTTTCAAAGGTTTAAAATCGACCACAGCATGATGAGCTATATAATGCTGTGCATTTTTTTTAGCTAATGGTGCATTTATTTTGGTGGGATTTTTTTTAACACCTTGCATCCAAATATAAATCCATTGCTGGCACCAAGCAGCAAATCCTGGACACTGATGGGAGGTGACACTTCCCCCTCAGCAGGAAGTACTTTTTACTTTCAGCACACTACAGTGTACTCTGTGTGTGTGTGTGTGTGTGTGTGTGTGCCTACCCTTTTCCCTCACACCTCCATAGATCTATTAATTGCCCCCCAGATTATTCTCCAGGACCTTGGGATCATAGATTTGGAACTAAAAAGACTTTGAGGTCATTGTGTCTAATGCTTTAGTTTGTTCTCTCTCTGTCTCTGGCTTTCTCCATTTATGTCTCTGTCTCTCTCTCCATTTCTCTTTGTCTCTCCTTTGTCTCTCTATTTCTCTTTATCTCTGTCTCTCCATTTCTCTGTCTCTCCTCCTTT
The DNA here is from genome assembly GCF_902635505.1 of Sarcophilus harrisii. Classification (NCBI taxonomy): domain Eukaryota; kingdom Metazoa; phylum Chordata; class Mammalia; order Dasyuromorphia; family Dasyuridae; genus Sarcophilus; species Sarcophilus harrisii. Next base: position 495,601,651 of record NC_045428.1, read on the forward strand.
CTCTCTCGATCTCTCTATTTCTTTCTGTCTGTCTCTCTCTCACATACACACACATAATACATTCAGACAACAAATGGCTTGAAAGAAAGAATAGAACTCAATACAATAGTGATGGGAAGATAGTTCTAGTGGGGAATTGTAACCAAAGGAAAGGTGATGCTGCTCATTAATACAGAAAAGAGCACATTCATTCCCATTGTAAATTACCAAATTTCTATATTCATAGAAATCTAGAGCCCCTGGAGAGAAGGGCTCGGGTTGGAAAATGTATGAAGTGCTAGTTTCTTATGGAAATAGGAATTTTTGATAATTGCACTGGCGCTTTTCTTTATCTGCTTATGCATGTTAATGTGGAGATGTATTTTGTGCCTTTCATTTTTAAAAAAAATTACACACACAGAGACTCCTACACAGGCACAGGCCTTTCCTCTCTGATATTCCAGTCTTCCATTCATCCTAATAGCTGAGAACCAACATCTGTGACCTGCTCAATCATACTCAATCATTCTGCTCATCAAACCATAGAAAGAAGAGATGGAAAATAGACACCAGGGTCAGTGCTCTGGGCTAGGGAAGCCTCCTCTTCAGCAAGTCACATCAGTCACCACTTTTTGCATGGCCTCTGGAAATTCCCCAAGAGACCATTCTCAGGACTAACAAATACCAGTCATTAGGACCTGTCCATCACCAAAGACTGTGCAGGATAAAATTTGTTTTTTAGTGACCTCCAGCTTCCCTTTTGTAATTCTCATTTGACTTGGAACATGTGTAATTTAATTCAGTGACATTTATTAAGTGTTAGCTTACAAAGCATTGTTCTAGGTCATGGGGGTGATACCAAGTGTTGAAAAAATCCTTGTCCTCATGGAGCTTATAGTTTAGTAGGGGGTAGATGGGAGTGGAGAATAAGTTAGAGAAAACTATAACATCTAATAATATGTATTAATTACATTACAGAAAAATAGAATAAAATGCTATTGGCAGCCAGAGAGGGAAGGTTGCTATTGATGGGGTTGGATCAGAAAAGGTTTAGTGAAAGAGGTGATATTTGAATTGGACATTAAGGGATAATGGAATTCAACAGATGAAAAACAGAACATTTTAGACAGGGAACAATGTCAGCAATTTCAGCAAGGCAGGAAATGGGAGGGCATTTATCCATTCAGAACCTGCAATCTATTCCCACAGGATCTTAATCTCAACTATCTGTCAGCCAATCCCTGATGGAGTGAGAATTAAACAAGTTGTACTAGATAGCCTATTTTGTCAGGGGCGCTGCCATTTCTTAGTGTCCCATATTAGGAAGCTTGGAGTCATCTTTGATTCTTCCTTCTCTTTCATTCCCTGTGTCTAAACAATCACAAAGATTGTCATTTCTTCTTCTGAAAGTCTCCCCCCATTCTACCTTTAAGGCCCCTACCCCAATTGGATCCTATTTCACCTCATAGCAGTATTACTGAAATAGTCTTCTGCCTTCTAATCTATCCCACACAATCCTGTCAAATCAAATTTTTTCTGATGTATTCACTTTCATAATGTCATAACTTCTCTCTTGTATCTACCTTTAGTCCCTATTATATGAAATCCAAATACCTCTACTTGATTTTTATGGTACTATCTAATCTTGACATGATACCTCCACTTCTAATTCTATTAGACAGATAATGTGGCAGAGTGGAAAGAGCACACTGAGTTTGGAGTTACAGTTACAAGTCCAGGTAAAGCCTTAGAGAAAAAAATGACTGAGTCACGGTGACTACAAGAATACTTTGAAGGAATGAAATAAATTATACATAATTAAAAATGGATAGGAAAGAAAGAATGATGAGGAGAACTGATATCTTAGTACTACTGGGGAAGCATGGTGGAAGTGAATGCTCTGAAAATTAGGATGGAACAAAGAGAAAACAAATCCAATAAGATAAGAAAAATTAAAAGAAAATCAAAAGACTGTGAATAAAGCAGAAGATCTAAGAAAGTTTATATCAAAAACAACTGACCAAAAATAGGTCAAAAAGAGATAATGTGATTTAATCTGAAAATCATATCACATTCTCCCCCCAAAATAGATGCCATATTTTAAGAAATTACAAATAAAAATTACTTGGAACTCGTAAAAAAAATAGAAGGCAAAATAAAAACAGAAACAATCCACCATTCACCTCCTGAAACTACAAAGTGAAAATTCATAGCCAAAATTCAGAGCTTGCAAATCAAAGAAAAATACTACAAGCAGCCTTAAAAGTAAGATTTAAACTACTGTAATAAGGATTCCACAAGACTTGGCAGCTATCAATAAAGTAGAGGAGAACATGGAATAAAATAGTCTAAAAGATAAAAGCTTACAATCAAGATTAACCCATCCAAGAAAAAGTAAAGTTAATCCTGCAGGGGGAAAAAATGAAACTTTAGTGGGATAGAGTATTTCAAGATATTCGTGATGAAAAATCCATTGGAGTCATAGAAGCAATCCTTAAGTTGAATATAATATAAACTATTTCATAATTGAAGAAGCCCAACTGGTTGCCAGGAATCCTAATTAGCATTCTTTCTTGATCATTTTCCTTGGCATCTATAGATAAAAGAATAACTACTGGTCAAAACTGATTGAATTTATTCCTTCTCTGGACAAAATTCTGGTCATCATGATCAATGAATCTACATGAAAGATGGAAAAAGAAACACTGTGGGATAGTGGATAGTGGACTGAATTTGAAGTCGGGAAGATCTGAGTTCAAATCCTTACTTAGACACCATGGGCAAATTACTTAATCTCTCTGAGCTTCAATTTCCTCATTTATAAAGGTAGTTGAACTAGATAGCCTTTAAGGTCCCTTCTGTCTCTAAATCTATGATCAATGATAAGACTAGATTCTTATTCTAGCTCCAATGCTAAGATGTAATATGACCTAAAGATGATCATGGAACAAGATCAGTGTCTCAGTTTCCCTAATGATCCTTGAATTCCTACTCTCTACTCTTCAACAATAATCTTCTCTCTCCAGAAAATTCAGTTTAATGAACTTTTGTCTCTTCCCATGAATTCCTGAGCTTCAATCCATGGAATGACCAGCATCCCCAGGGAGGTTTGGATAATGACATGGATTACTCTCCCAGAGCGATTCAAGCTGATTTATAATGGTTATAAAAGAGGTCAGAGCTTGATTGAGTTTAATAGATCAATTAATTAAACCAAACTAAACAAACATAATGAACATAAAAATTACAGCTTCTGTCATTGGTCCAGATGTGCCCCCAATGTCAGTCCACGACAGACTCCACTGAATCCATTCATCTTAACACCTAATGGGGTTAATGGCCCATGGACATGAGGTGGGAAAGGGCTTAGAAAACCCTGGTAACTCTTTCTACTTGGGGGAAACCTACTCCCCTGCCCTTCCAACTCTCTACTTCCTCTTTCAACCTTGACTATTCTACAATGGTGAAGATTAAATGAATGAGATCAGAAACCACACACAGCAGAGGCCACCCTCAGTGGAACACCAATCAATCAACACATATTTTAGTGTCTCCTGCCTCTTAGAAATTGCTATTTCCCTTGATTCAATTCAACAGTTATTTATTAAATATCTGGTCTCCCTGTCTCATCTTTTCTCCACTCAGCTTGATCAAACTGATCCTTCTAAGGTAGAGATTTCATGCTATCATCTCCCTATTCAATAAAGGCCATAGGTTACTTTCACCTCCAGGATCGAATATAAAATCTTTTCCTGGCATTTAAAGCACTCCAGAACCTGACCCCTCCCTACCTTTACACTCTTCTTTCACCTTAATCCCCACCATATGCTCTGTGATCCAGTGACATGGGCAGACTTGCTGTTCCTTGCATTAGACATTCCCTCTGCAGATTCTGAGCATTTTCACTGGATGTCCCTTATTTGGAATTCTTCCCTCTCATCTCTGCCTCAGGATTCCCTACTTCCTTCAGGCCTCAGCTAAAAATCTCACCTTCTGAAAGAAATCTTTTCTAATACCTCTTAACTCTAATACCTTCCCTCTGTTGATTATCTCTAATTTATTCTGCATTTATTTATCTTTATATTTAGTTATTTGCATATTGCTTCCCCTACTAGACAATGAAGTTCTTGAAAGCAGAGATCATTTAGTTTGCCTTTCTATTTCCCCAGCACTTAACATAGTGTCTGCACATAGTAAGTGCTTAAAAAATTCCTGTTGATTTGGCTATTATATGCCTGATGTTGTGCAATTTGGGAATACAAAAATTAAAAAAAGAAGCTGTACCTGCCCTCAAGAAGCTTGTTGTGACATGTATACAGATAATGAAATATAGAGCAAAGCAACTGAGTCTGGGTCCTGTGCCAGAAGAGATGAAGTAACCTGGTTGAAGCCCATTCAGAAGAATAATCAAGGTGAGTGTCATATCAGTGATGGAATGGTTGAACAAATTATGGTATCTAAGTGTAACAGATAATTTTAAGCTGTAAGAAAATAGGGTCATGCTTTTCCCAAGGAAGCAGTGGTGGTTTGTTCAGTAATTGTTCAGTAATTGACTTTACAGGATCCCATTTGGTTTTCTTGGCAAAGATAAGAGAGTGGTTTGCCATTTCCTTCTCCATTTCACGTTAGAGATGAGGAGATGAGGAAAATGAGGCAGACAGTGTTAAGTGACTTACCTAGGGTCATACAGTTAGGAAGTATCTGAGCCCATATTTGAACTTACAAAGGCCTGGCACTCTACCACTGTTCCACCTACCTACCCAAAGTAAACAGAGAACATCAAAATTGTGTGACCTCTCAATCTAGAAATGAGAGATACTTCTTCCATCTGATTCCCAGAATTCTGTATGATCCTACTTCTGATCTAGACACCACATTCGCTCTGTGGTTTTCAGCTCAGCATCCTGTCCCAGTTTCCCATTTGGGTTTTATACCACCAATCAGATGTGTTTGTACCCTCCCTAAACTGAATAGGCTTTTCCTCACTGCCCTGGTCAATTTCATCATGTGCTAAGGGAGACTTATGGCGCAGAAGGTTTTATTGCTAGTTCTACCTGTGACCACAAACAAGCCGCCCCCCCCCACCAGTTCAGGATTCAGGGAGTAGAAATTGAGGTTTGCTGTCCTGAAAGTAGAGACTATCACCCACTAGCAATATCACTATTAGGGACATCCCTACAAGGGTCAAAGATGGAGAGAAAGGAGCCATATGTACGAAATAATGATAGCTACACTGTCTGTTGTAACATAGAAGTGGAATAAAAATGAGTAGCCATCAACAGAGAATAGTTGAACAAATGATGGTCCATAAATACAATGGAATATTATTGCCCTTCAAGAAATGACAAAGGTACAAATTCAGAGAAACCTGGGCAAACTTGTAGGAACTGATGAAGAATAAGTGAAAAGAACCAGAAGAACAATTTATATAGGGAATAGTGTTTTTTAAAAAACCTAACAATTTTTAATGTCTTCATGAGAGTAATAACAAAATATGACTAACTTCTTGGCAAAAAGTTGACTGTCTAGAAGAAGTACAGAATATAACAATATCTTCAGAAGTGACCAATGTGTGACTGTGTTTATTTATTACAAAGGGAGCATTTTTATTTGGGAGCTGGGGGAAGGAGATGGTGAGTGAGTTGTGATAGTGATGAGAAAGAAAGGAAAGAAAGGAAAGAAAGGAAAGAAAGGAAAGAAAGAAAGAAAGAAAGAAAAAGAAAAGAAAAGAAAAGAAAAGAAAAGAAAGAAAGAAAGAAAAAGAAAAGAAAAGAAAAGAAAAAAAAAGAAAAAAAAGAAAGAAAGAAAGAAAGAAAGAAAGAAAGAAAGAAAGAAAGAAAAGAAAAGAAAAGAAAAGGAAAGAAAGAAAGAAAGAAAGAAAGAAAGAAAGAAAGAAAGAAAGAAAGAAAGAAAGAAAGGAAAGAAAGGAAAGAAAGGAAAGAAAGGAAAGAAAGGAAAGAAAGGAAAGAAAGAAAGAAAAAGAAAAGAAAAGAAAAGAAAAGAAAAGAAAGAAAGAAAGAAAAAGAAAAGAAAAGAAAAGAAAAGAAAAGAAAAGAAAGAAAGAAAGAAAGAAAGAAAGAAAGAAAGAAAGAAAGAAAGAAAAGAAAAGAAAAGAAAAGGAAAGAAAGAAAGAAAGAAAGAAAGAAAGAAAGAAAGAAAGAAAGAAAGAAAGAAAGAAAGAAACAAGTTAATGAAACATTTTGAAAATACACAGATGAGAGCAGAAGAAATTTCAGAAGATGATGCAATTAGGACAATGTCAGCATTGTGATAGATTTAGTATAAATTAAAAGAGAAACAAGTTGTATATAAGAGATTAATAAATTCATAAATATTTTTCTTTTATTTTTTATATTCATATTTGTTAGTCTTGTTTGTTAAAATTCATTATAACAAAATTAAAATTTAAAAGAATGACTAAAGAAATTCATTTTGGGCTATTACATTTTAGGAGAGACATTAAAAAGTGGGAGAACATCCAGTACAAGGGGATGTGGATGGCAAAGGGCCTCTATAACATAATATACAAGAAGGAAACAAATAAAATTAGGAACATTGAGCCTGGGGAAAAAGCAGATTTAAGGAGAGATATGACAGCTGTCTTCAAATATTTGAAGTGCTGTCATGTGGAAGAGGGACATTAGGCCTATTCTGCTTGACCCCAGAAGGCAGTACTAGAACCAATGGGCAGAAGTAAAAGAAAGATAGATTTCTGCTCCATATAAAACAGACATCCCTAACATTTATAATAGTCTAAATATGGAATGGATTTTCCCTTAAGGTGGTGAATTTCTGCTCCCTATAGGTGTTCAAATGAATCAATATTGCAGAGGGCATTGATATTACAGGCATGAGTTAGCCTGGAATACCCAGTGCTCTTTTTCGATTATTAAAATTCTATTATTTTCTGAATCTTGGAGCTAGAAAAGACCTTAGATATTATCTTCTTGAATCCATTCATTTTACAATAAAAAACTGAGACTTGCTGTGATTGTCCAGTATCACACAACTGACCACCAGCCTGTCTGGAACCAGAACCCAGGTCTCCTCCTACTCCTATGCTATTACTACATCCTACTATCTCCACGATGATACCTATCCACAAATGTGACCATGGGACTTTGAAAGAACTGTGGTTTTATCTGATACAGATCATGACATCATGCTTTTAGGTTCCCAATGCCTGTCCTTCATCAAGTATCTAACCAACAAACCTTCCCTTTCTTTTATCTGTTACTCAGGGTTAAGAACCAACACATCACTTAATTGCCCATCTGTTATAAAAACTCTGTTGACTTTCTTGAACAAAAGAACTCAGTGTAAATTATCAAAGACTAAAGGAAGTAATTTTAATTACAAGGAAAAATTGAATAATTGAGAATTAAATGAAAATAAGAGTCCATAACCTTGGTTCCAATTTCATTCAGTTCCACGGTATTTTCCATCTCTGGGAATGGCATTGCTGGGTAAAATTTACATTTATAGTCAGTTAATCAACAACTACTTATTAAGCACTTACTATGTGCCAGACACTGTACTAAGCACTAGAAGTACAAAGAAAGGCAAAAAAAAAAAGTTCTTGCCCTCAGGAATCTAAGGGAGGCAACAATATGAAAACAGCTCTGTACAAATAAGATAAACACAGGATAAATTGAAGATAATTAATGGAGGAGAAATTCTTAGCATTAAGAAGAAGGGGAAAATCTTCTTGAAGAAGATAGGATTTTTGCAGAGATTTGAAGGTTTTTCTGAAACAACCCAAAATACATTTTTCCATTTTATAATCCCTCCCTTTGTAAATTAACAGAAAGAATGCTGAATTTAGAGTCAAAAGATCTAGCTTCAAATCCCAGCTGTACCACTTATTACCTGTATGACTTTTGTCTGTCAGTTTTCTCATCTGCAAAGTAAGAGGGTCAACTGAATAACCTCTGTGGTCCTAGCCAACTCCAATCCTAGTAACTGTACAAGGCAGGCAGTGCAAGGATTATCTTTGTCATTTTAAAGTTGAGGCTCAGAGAAGGTTGAAAAGTTGTCCAAGGAAAACTAGGAAACTGATGCATTGTTAGTAGAGTTGTGAAATGATCTAACCATTCTGGAGAGCAATTTGGAACTATGCCCAAATGGCAATAAAAAGGTGTCTAACTGTATGATTCAGGAGTGCCATTCCTAGGTCTGTATACCAAAGAGATTATAAAAGAGGGGAAAAGATCTATTTGTTCAAAAATGTTTATTATCAGCTCTTTTGTAATGGAAAAGAATTGGAAATTGAGTAGGTACCCATTCATTGGAGAATGGCTAAATAAGTTATGGTATATGAAAGTAATGGAATATTATTGTTCTATACAAAATGATGAATGGGCTGATTTTAGAAAGGCCTGGAAAGATTTACATGACCTGATGATGAGTGAAGCAAACAGAACCAGAAAAACATTATACATAGCAACAGCAATATTGTGCAATGATCAACTATGATAGACTTGGTTCTTTTCAGTGCTTCAGTGATCCGAGGTAATCCCAATAAATCCTGCATGGAAAATGCCATCTGCATCTAGAGAGAGAACTATGGAGACTAAATGTAAATCCCCACATAATATGTACACTTTTTTCTTCTGTTTTTTTCTCATAACTTTTCCCTTTTGTTCTGATTTTTGTCTCCAAACATGACTCATATGGAAATATGTAAAAATGAACATATATGTAAAACCAAAAATGTTGCTTTACATGTAACTGGGGAACATAAAAATGAAAAAACTTATCCATAGCAACCTAGCCATCCAGTAAGTATTAGAGCTGGCATGCTAAACCAGGGCTCCTGACAAACAGGTCAAATGCTACCTCCACTATCCTACACTCATATATGGGTGGCAGCTTGGGAGAGAGCTGAGCACACAGCCTGTTTCATTCTGTAAAGATGCTAATATCTTTGAAATCTCTCTCTAGAGCTGATGTAGAAGCAGGGATGTGTTGGTCAACATTTAACAAACAACTTTTCTTCTTTTTGGGGGGGAGGCAATCAGGTTAAATAAATTGCTTGAGATCATACAACTATTAAGAGGTTGGATATGAATTCAGATCCTCCTGACTTGAAAAATCAGGTGCTTTATTAACAACTATCTTTCCAGAAGCTAGACAGATTGTTAAATTTAATTTTTATTATTAATACTTCCTTCAGCCTAGACAATTAAGAAGACAATAAATCAAGCCCTGACTTGTGATATCAGCCAATTTCCAAGATGGAAATGCTAAAGATGGAAATTTAACAATCAGCTCTCTATTGGTTCAGCTGGCTCCATTTGTTCACCTGTAACACCCCTGTAAGAAGTTACAAATCTGCCTAAAGGTCACTCATGGAAGACTCAAATAAAAGGAGGAGGAGAAGTATTCTTCATCTATACAGCCCTCCCCCACCTCATATTACAGCTCTGATAGCAATTCCTGGTGGGTCCCACAGCCCACTAACCCCTGAAAATAGATTTAAATTACTGCTTTATTTGTCATCCAACTCAGGGCGTTGATTTATGCTGCCCAAACAATGCAGCCTTTATCTCAGTCACCCAGCCACATTAGTGGTCATTCATCATTCTTAACTTCTCCCTTTACTGTTGTGCTTCTGGGACTGCTGGTTGCTTGGGGGGGTTGCTTCCCTTCTCAGGAGTAACCAAGATAGTGAATGTATAGAGTATATAAAGGACTCACTGGCAAAGGACCCCTCCCCATTAGAGTCTGGGGCAAAGGGGGAAAAGGACAGTGGGTGAAGGGAGAGGTGGAATTGTGGAGCAAAGGGTGCTGGGAACCTGGGCTTGAAACTGGACCATATTGCCTATGTGACCTTGGGCAGGTCCTGTGGCCTCCATTTTCTCATCTTAAAACCTCCTTTTTCATTCTTCAAAACTATGCTATTGGTTGGAAGCTCGAATCTAGTTTTTCTGGGACTTGTTCTTTCTTATGAATATTCCCTAAGTTTCTCCTTCCCTAACCAGAAATTAAAATCTTAGTAAACTTCTGCTGTGCTCTTACCATGGTTCTGATACTTCCCTGAAATATCAGAATGCTTAACCACAAATTGAAGGAGGGATGCTATTATCTCTGGGCTTATGGGGCAGTCTTTATTGAAAAGAGAGAAAGGGACTACTAGAGATTCTCTAAAGTTTACACACCCTGGGAAGCCTAATCATAATGCAAATTTGTATATTACCTTTTAAAATTATTTTTTCTTCTAGTTACAACGTCAAGAAAAAATTTTAGCATTTATTTTTACAAGATTTGGAGTTCCAAATTTTCTCCTTCCCTTCCCTCTTCCAAAGATAATAGGCAGTTTGATAGAGTTTTGTATAGTACATGAAAGGTTTACTCTACTTTTTTCTTACAAAAACCTTAAGAATAAATAATGCAAATAATGCTTTCACCCATTTTATAGATGAAGAAACTGAGACCCAGAAAGTTTAAATGTTGCTCTCAGAGAGGTTAAATAATGCTAGTTAGTAGCAAAGAGCAAAAATCAAACTCAGATTCATGCTCTTTCCAGGTATGATATATAATTACATCTCACACTGCCATAATCATCTGGTCTCCTGAGAGATAAAGGATGCTTCTTTCCTGGGGATCCATCCACAAATGCAGTGTGACTAGCTAAGATGGCAGTAGCCTGAGATCATAGAGTAATAGTATAGTGTCCTACCTGTCTCATGGCATAGACAGGGAAACCAAAGTATCTGGAGAAGTGGCGATTTTTCCCAAACTTTCACAGCAAGTAGGTGGCCCACAATGGGATTAATTCATGATACATTGCAAAGCCAAATATCAAGAAAAGATGGTACCCAGGTGCCCTTCCCTCCTTATGTTGTCCCACAGTTACTGGCCATCAGCCCTCCTATCCAGGAGTGGTTGGTACCATCTCAAGCAGACTAACAAGAAAATTATTATTATTATTATTAAATTTTCCACCCTTAAACAATTACCAGGGCATCCTTGCCCCTATTAGGCCACTGGTGGGAGAGAGAAGGAGCAGCCCACCCAAGCCCACTCAAGGAGAAAACTAGAGAAAAGGAAAGAAGCAGGCAAAGGCTCCAAGTCAACTTCAAGGGAGGCAGCTTCGGCCCACCCGTAGCAAACCACGGCACAGGTGAAGCAGCCCCTTGCCACAAGGCCCATCTGTCTCAGCATCTCAGCATATTCCAAATGTTTGCAACATGCCAGCAGTTAATATTTTAACAGCCACACGTCCCAAGACAGACAGAGCAGTGTCCAGAGCGCTACTCCGAGATGGAGCAATAATAGACCGGCTTCACAAGCAATCAATGAGGCATTCTTGTTCAGGCTCCGGCCTCCCACAGGCCTTCCCTCCCCTATGCCAGCACAGCCCATCCATGGCAGGTCTGTTTCCTCTCAAACTGCACAGAAGGATACAGGAACATTCTATTCCCAGAGCACAGCTGGGAAGAGTGAGTCTTTGTGGGTCGGCTTACTGCACAAGCTGCCCTCCACCAACACAGGGAGCGAGATGTGGGAGAAGGGCTGTTAAGATTCAGTTCAGTTACCTTTGATAGGGACATATGTTACCTCTGAGATGTGCTTTGCAATCATGGGCAAGTCATTTTACTTCTCCCAATCTCAACATATAAAATGGGGATAATAATATCTGCAGTGACTACCTGAGGGGCAGCAAGATGGCCCAGGGGATGGAGTGCTGGGCTTGGAATTGAGAAGACTCATCTTGCGTTTATAGTTCTGTGGCCTGGACGAGTCATTTAAGGCCATTTGCCTCAGTTTCCCCATCTGTAAAATGAGCTGGAGAAGGAAAGGGCAGACTACTTCAGTATTCTGCCAAGAAAATCTCAAATGAGATCGCAGAGAGTTGGACACAACTGAAAAATGACTTAACAACCACCTGACAAGATCTTTGGGAATCTCAAACGCCAATATAACATAAAACTTGAAGCACTACAACAATTATTTCTCAAATAAATATTTTTAAAGTGCTTTTGCAAAATGTTGTTAGCTGTTGGTGGTGGTAGTTGTTGACTCTTCGTGATCCCATTTAGGGTTTTCTTGAGTGCTTTGCCACTTCTTTGTCCACTTTGCAGATGAGGAAACAGGGTTGAGTGATCTTCCCAAGGTCACATAGCTAATAAGTGTCTAAGGCTATATCTGAACTCAGGTCTTCCCAGCACTCTATGCACTGGGTCACCTGCCTGCCCAATTACTATCTTCCTTCATTTTTTTTAATTTTCTGAGACTGGGTTTCTATATTTCACCTAAGCTAGAAGTGCAATGACCACTCAGGGGCTTGGTCCCACTCCTTTTCATCACAAAATCTACTCTGTTAGGGAGTAGATAAGAGTGCTGGGCTTACAGTCAAGCTTTCCGACACTTACTATTTGTATGACCCTGAACAAGTCACTTTCCTCAAATGGAAAGCTAGTCTACCTACCTCCCAGGATTGTTGTGAGGATCAAATGAGACAGTTAAAGGTACTTTGCCCTGGGTCTGGCACACAGTAACCCTTGTATAAATGCTTATTCTCTTCCCCTTCCATTTCTAACATGTGCAATTCACTCCTCCGTAGGCAGCCTGATCTCACCCCCCCCCCAATTCCTGAGGGTTCACCATATAAGGTTTAGAGGCACTTATAACCCCTGAACTCAAGTGATTCACCAGACTCAGCCTCTCTGGTATCAAGGATCAGAGGTCTTCTTTCATCATCATACTCAGACTTCTGTTATTTTTCAAAATCATAAGTTTGTTCAGTAGAGAAAACAGGATGTTAAATGAAGAAGAGATGGGATTCCTGGGTTCGTATCCTTGCTTTTAGATCAGACAGTATATAACCACATCCACAAAAAGAACTGATGAAGTCTGAAAGCAGATTGAAATATGTTTTCACTTTATTTTGGTAGGCTTTTTTCCTTTTGTTCTGTTCCTTTTTTCACAGCATGACTAATATTGAAATATGCTTTATATGATTGCACATATACAATCTATATCAAATTGTTTACTATCTTAGGGAAGGGGAAAGGAAGAGAAAGGGAAATAATTTGAAACTCAAAATTTTATAAAAGTGAGTGTAAAGTATCCAACCATTTTGGAGAGTGATTTGGAACTATGCCCAAAGGATTATCAAACTGCATACCCTTTGATCCAGCATTGTCTCTACTGGCTTTATATCCCAAAGAGATCTTAAAGGAGAGAAAGGGAACGACATGTGCAAAGGTATTTGTGGCAGCTCTTTTTGTAGTGGCAAGAAACTGGAAACTGAGTGGCTGCCCATCAGTTGGAGAATGGGTTAATAAATTGTGGTAAATGTATGTTATGGAATATTATTGTTCTATAAGAAACGATCAGCAGGATGAATTCAGAGAGGCTTGGGGAAACTTACATAAACTGATGCTAAATGAAGTGAGTAGAACCAAGAGAACATTGTACACAACAAGAAGATTATGTGATGATCAATTCTGATGGACGGGGCTCTTTTCAACAATGAGGTGATTCAGGTCATTTCCAATAGACTTATGATGCAGAGAGTCATTTGCATCAAAGGGATAATGGAAACTGAGTGTGGATCACAACATAATTATTTTCACCATTTTTGTTGTTTTCTTTTTTTCCTCCCATTTTTTCCCTTCCTGATCTGATTTTTCTTGTGCAGCATGATAAATGTGGAAATATGTAAAGAAGAATTGCATATGTTTAATATATATTGAATTACTTGTTATCTAGGGGAGGAGGTGGGGAGAAGGAAGGGAAAAAATTTAAAATAAAAGGTTTTGCATGGGTAAATGTAAAAAACTATGCATATATTTTGTTTGTTTTTGCTGAGGCAACTGGGGTTAAGTGACTTGCTCAAGGTCACACAGGACGTGTTAAGTGTTTGAGGTCACATTTGAACTCAGGTCCTCCTAATTTCAGGGCTGGTGCTCTATCCGCTGCACCAACTAGCTGCCCCTCTGCATATATTTTGAAAATAGAAAGTTGTTATTTTTAAAATGAGTGCTAAAAATTGCCTTTACATGTAATCAGGTAAAATCAAATACTATTTTAAAAAATAGTAAAAAACATACTAGATTAGAGTAAGAGGACTTGGTTTTAAACCTCTGGTTCTCCCAACTTATTAGATACTCTTGGGCAAATCACTAAATGTCCCTGGATCTCAGTTTCCTCATTTGTAAATGAGACAAGATCACTTCGAAGGTCCTTTCCAGCTATCAGGTAGGTGGTAGTGGAGTCAAATCTAATCTCAGATATTTACTAGCTGTGTGATCTTGAGCAAGACATTTAACTTGTTTGCCTCAGTTTCCTCAAATCAAATGAGATAATAATCATAAAGCACTTAGCACAATGCTTGGTATATCGTAAGTGCTATATAAATGTTAGCTGTTATTATTATTTCAAGGTCATAGTCTCAGAGAGATAAAGATCAGAAATGCCCTTTATCCTCCAAGCTGGAACAAACCTTTGAGCCCTGAGCATAGCTATACAGGCAAACCCTGCCTAATGTAATTAATCGCTTCAGTGAAAATACATTAGGTGAAACAACATCACAGGGGGCAGTTAGTTCCATAGGAACAATGTTACTAATGAATGACCAGCTGAACAACTTGACAGCAGGGTTTTCCGGCCTTGACTGGATGGGGTAGCTTGATGTAGTGGAAGGAAAACTGACATGCTTCTGCTATTAACTGGCTTTATAAATTTGGGCAAGTTATCTTACTTCTCTGGGTCTCAGTTTCCCTACCTGTAACATGAGCATGGAGGAGTAGGCAATTTCTAAAGTGTTCTTTAACAGGTAGATTAGTACACACTTTGGTAGACTTGTATATTGATCCCATCGTTTTTAAAGCAGTTTGGAAGTATGCTCCCCAAATCACTAAACTGTGCAAATTCTAGGACCCAGTGGTGATGATCATCATCGTTACAGAATAAATAGTGCTTGCTAAATGTTTGCAAATTGCTGTACATGTTATCTCATTTGATCTTCACAATTACCCTAAGAGGCAGGTGCTTTTATTATCCTTATTTTACAGATGAGGAGACTGAGGCTAAGAGACTGTCTTAGGGTTACATTGCTAGGAAACATTTTAATTCATGTCTTTCTGACTCAAAAGTCTGTACTCTATTCATTGCCTCAGCTACCTTTGATATCAGAACTAGGTAATATGTTCCGAGGAGATCAAAGAAAAAGGAAAAGGTTTTCTAGCAGTAGATAGAACATAACACCTTGAGTCAGGAGGACCTGAATTCAAATCCAATATCAAATGCCTACTAGATAGGTGATCCCAAGTAAAACACTTTGTTTTATTTAAATCCAGTTTCCCCATTTTTAAAATGAGCTAGAGAAAGAAATGACAAATCACTCCAGTGCCTCTGCCTAGAAAACCTCAAATGGGGTCACAGAGAATCATACATAACTGAAAGGATTCAACAAAGGATTCTTTCCTTCCTTCTCTCCTTCCTTCCTTCCCTTACTTTTTCCAACCTTCCCTTGTTTCTTTTCTCTTCTTCTCTCCCTCTTTTCCTTTCTTTCCTCCCTCTCTTCCTTTCCTCCCTCCCTCTTTTCCTTTCTTTCCTCCCTCTCTTCCTTTCCTCCCTCCCTCTCTTCCCTCCTTCCTTCCTTCTTATCTCCTCCTCCTTTCCTCTCTCCCTCCCTCTCTCTCTCTTTCTCTCTCTCTCTGTCTCTTTCTATCTGTGTGTGTCTCTCTCCCTTCTCTTTTCTCTCCTTTTCTATTTTTCTCTCTCAAGATTGGGTCTTAATATTTTACCGAAGCTAGAAGGACAGCAACCATTCTTGGATCTGATCTCATTATTCATCATCATGGAAGCTTAGATCTGTTTCACTTCCAACCTGGCCAGCCTGATGACCCTTCATTCCTGAAGAATCACCATACTGGCACTAGACTTTGAATGAGTGTGAATGCCAGATCAGCTCTGATTCTTCTGAAGGTCAGAACTCCCAAGGTCACTTGACCCACTAACCTCAGCCTCCTCAGGCAGCAGAGATTACCAGTGCACATCTTTTCTACTGTATATTTATTTAATAACATCTTTACCCCACTTTTCCTGTGTAATTCCTCATTTATCACATAATGCACCCTGCTCACACTCACTAGGAGCCTCTACACTGAATTTTGGATGATCCTCAACTTTGTGACTCTCTGGCCACTGTGGCACCCTATATCTCACAAACATATAATACCACTAGAAAAGCATTGGAGATAAAAGATACTACTGATATTTCCTCAGAGTAGAGTGGAAGGCCCTTTCTAACAAAGCCCAGGTTACTGAAGAAAGTACCCAGGATTCAGGTTTCTGTAGTTTCTTCCTTTACAATGAAGGGAAAGATCTATAATATTAGCATAGTGAACTCTCAGAGTAAGAAATATAAGGGTACATAAATCCTAGGGAATTGCTGAAGCCCATAGACATTAAGTGTCAGTGTCACAGATCTGGTGTCAGAGAAGGGATTTCTATTTGGGTGACTTAATGGATAGGGCAACTGAATTCAAATATGGCCTTAAGATATTTATTAGCCATGTGACTCTGGACAAGTCCCTCAGTTTCCCCATTCATAAAATGATTTAGAGAAGGAAATGGCAAACCACTTCATTATCTTTGCCAAGAAATCTCCAAATGGGGGTATCAAGAGTTGGACATAAAATGTCCAAACAACAACAGACTATAAATCCAGCACCATATCTACTATACTATTTCTTCTTTTTCCCTCACCCCAGAAAAAGTACAGATTCCCACATGAAACCACAAACAAAATGCCTCTTTGCCCTCTGGGGATTTTTGGCCCTACCTGTGTCCAGAATGTTAATATGCTGTGGCAGTTTGAATAATAATAGTTAGGAGGGGACCACAAGGAGATGGATAGGGAGCCCTTTGTAAAAACTTTAGGCTCCTCTCAGAGAGCTTCTTTCCCTCTTCTCGGACAAATCAAAATCAATTAGCACTCCACAGCTTAGCCACTTGGGTGGGAGTGAACCCTGAGCAGAGAATGACAAAGCCTCCGTACTGGCAGCCCCTTAACCAAAGAACCCAGCCATGTCATTTATAATAACACATAGGCATCCAGGTACAGCGCAGATAGCAATTTTCCTTTTTACTTAGTGGTGCAAAAAGTCAGAGAATCTGACAGAGCCCCAAACAAGCTGTCAGTAACTTCTAATTAGGACTGCAACAGCATAAAGAACTCACACGCCTTCCCAACCATGGAATTAGCAGGACAAAGTGCAGGGATGGAGTCAGACAGGCTGAAAGAAAAGCCCAGAGTGAGGTGGCTGGAAGGCTGGGGAAGCCAAGAGCTGAATCATGAGGGGAACACAACTTCCCTGCTTTTTCAGAAGCCACAGGGACCCTGTGTGACTCTCACTTTTCCTGCCCTCCACTCTGGTGAGAAGAGGAAATCAATCACCTAGGAAGAGAAAGGTCCCTTCTTTGGGCTCATCACCATCACCATCATCCCAAGCTTTCCTAAAGGTATCACCTGCACTCAGCACCATGCTAAGAAGAAAACTAACAGACGGCATAGCCGTATTCTGCCCCTTTAGCAGCTGGAGTGGGAGAAAGAGGATAATGTTGGGATAGAGAGAAGATGCAGTGGTTCAGTGGTTGGAGCATTGGGCTTGGAGGCAAGAAAACTTGAGTCCCAATCTGGCGGCATCAGACATTTATTTTTGTGTCATTTAGTCCCTCTGTGTCTGAGTTTCCTCATCTGTAATATGGGGATAATAATAGCACCTACCTCTCAAAATGGTTGTGAGGAGCAAATGAGGAAAACATAGGTACAATGCTTTGTAAATCTTAAAAGCACAGTATAAATGGTAGCTATTATTATCAGATGGCCTCTGATGTCTCTTTCAACTCTAAATTTATGATCCATTTTATAGTTATAACCACAAAATCTCAGTGTTAGGAGGAACTTAAGAAGCCACATACATAGTCTCACCCATAACGGGACAAATAATCCCTGCTATCACATAAACAAAAGAAGGTCATCCAGTTCTTCAGAAAAGGAGAGCAGGAGACCCAGTCCACTTTTAGTGAGCTTTGGCATTCACAAGTTTTTCCTTACCTTAAACCTAAACCTTTGCAATTGATCCCCATTATTCTGCTCTGTGGAGTCATTTGTAACAAGTTTATCCCTTGTTCGGATGACACCTTTAAGCATTTTAGACAGCAATCATGTTTTGTTTTTTAAGGTTTTGTTTTCTAGGTTAAACACCCCTAGCTCTTTCAAACATCTTTTTGTTATTTTAATACTTTCACTTTACCCAGTTAACATGTAAAATGATTTTTACATTTGTTTTTAAAACCTCAAGTTCCAGATTCTATCCCTGCTTTTCTACTCCCTCCTCAACTCCCATTGAGATTGAGAAGGCACATGTGAAATTATGCCACACATTTCCATAGAAATTCAAACATCCTCTTGCATGTGAACTTGACTTAATATTTGCTCCTCCTCTAGGTGCTTTCTTTCCTAGGGTCTCAAGGCCTTTTCTAAAATGTGGCAACCAAACTGGACACAATGCTTCAGGATGTGGTCTGCCTAGGATACTATATTTCTTTTAATTCAACCCAAGATTTTTTAATTGTCTGGGTCTAAAATTTTATCAGCATAAGAAACTTCCTTTGTGGAAACTCCCTTCATTAATAATGGGTTAGCAACCTATTTGTTACTTACAGTCTTACAGGATTCTAGTCCTTAATGACCCTTTCTGGTATAAGGTGCTTGCCCTGAGAAGCAGAACTATGAATCCAGGTCTTCTTAATTTCATGGTTGGCATGCAACCAAATAGCCATGCTGCCTCTCCAAAATCTCAGACTGTATCATTGGCTTCTAAAAGAAAAAGTTATTAAATCTTTTGTCTTTACATTGTCGTATTTTCTCAAAATATTCTTCGCTTCCTTACCCTCGCAAGTCATCCCTTATAGCATAAGATAAAAAGGAGAAAAAAAAGTTCTGAAAAAATAATCAGCCAAATCTGAAACAGTGTTGCACATTCATAGTCTCCCACCTCTGTAAAGTAGGTAGGAAGGTGCAATCTTATATCTCTTCTTTGAGCAAGTTTGGTTACAACAGCTTCAAGCATTCAGTTTTCTATTTTTTTTATTGTAGTTATGGTCCACCAGCTCTTTTGGTTGCAATCATACTGCTGACTCATCTCTAATTTGCAATCTAATAAAAAATTTTTTTTAAAATATTACTACCTAGCTACACCTCCTTTTATTGTACTTATGAAGTTTATTTTTTGTACCCAAATATAGGACTTTACATTTACAAGAAAACACAAGCAGATAAAAATGATGCACTGAAATGTATTCTATATGTTAAAAAAGAAAAATCAAGTTATATGAATTAGAGAGTCACAATTTCACTTACAATTCCCCTTTTCTGTTTTGTGTATGGAAAAGCTCATAGATATTTGCTGGCATTTGTCAAGGACAAAACAATAAAATGCAATTTTTTATTAAAAAAGGAATTATGCCATTTTATCCACAGCTATAGATTGTCAAGATCTTTTTGGGTGCTGAATCTGTTATCTGATGAGTTGGCCATTCCTTTTAACTTTGTGGAGGAAGCAAAGTTTGATTTTCATAGCATCTCTGTGTGGTAAGTAGTTTATCTTAGTACTCCCATTGTACAGATGGAAAAATTGAGGCTCAGAGAGGTCCACATAGTTTTGTGGCATAATTAGGCCTTGAGCTTAGGGTTTTTTAGCCTAAATTTAGTGTTGTTTATATTATATTATTCAGCTTCTTAAGAAGTAGTTGCAGGCAATAGAGACAGATTTATTATGAGGGGTGAGGGTGGGGGTACAGAATTGCTGCTCATAAAACAGGGTCTTCTGTTTTAGGATCCTGGTGATTTTTACTGGTGGAATTTAATGATGGAAGGAAGCTAAGAACTATCTCTCTGATTTTAAATCTAATCTCATCCAACAAGTATTTGCCAAATATCTGTTATATTCAAGGCACCAAAAAGTGCTTTGAAAACAAAAATGAAGGCCCTTCATTTCTGAAGAAGATCAATGACATCATGGGTGATGTCTTGACTTATGAATGAATTGGACTTAAGTAAGACAGAGTTTCACAAAGTCATCAGCCTCACTCTCTCTTCTAGATTCAACAAAATCCAGTGGCAAGACCAAAGTCAAGAGACTCTCAATGGTCCTGAGACATCCTGACCAAGTTTAAGACCCTGGTCCAGGTGCTAAGCATTCAAAGACCAAACAGAAAAGAGTTCCTGCCCTCAAGCAGCTTATATTCTAGCTGACTGGAGGCAGATAGGTGTAATGTGTAAACAGATGTATGTATAGATGATAAATTTTAGGTGAATGAAAGCAGGAGTAAGTAAGGAAATCAAAATAGAGTTACAAATACAAGATTATAGAATGAATAGATTGAGACCTTTTTCCATTTCTTTCTATCTCTTCCATCTTCCCCTCCCTTTTCTATATAAACCTTTCATAGTATATGTTGTTTCCCAGAAAGAATGGATGCTCTTTGAGGGAAGGAATTATTTCATTTGTATTTGTATCCCCAAGCCTGGCACTTTAGGCAATGCCTAAATAATTGCTTATTGATTGAAAAATTAAGCTTTAAAGGATAGTGCAGTACCCTTCAAAGGGGTTAAGAGACAGTGACAGCAATAAGTTGTCTTGTTCTTAGGTCTTGGAAATCCTGTCTGGAATCAGGATCTTGGCTTTAGAACTCTTGTAAAATTAGCATATATCCAGTGAAAATGAAAACCAAATTGACTAAAATGTAGGGATCTTTAGGTCAGGGTCAGATTCCCTCCTAGGAATCACTGCTAGATTCTGAATTGGAGGGAAGGAGAGAGAGAGATTGTGAGAGAGTGAGAGAGACAGCCACAGACACGGAGACAAGAGACAGAGACAGAGACAGAGAAAAGGAGGGAGGGAAGGAGTATGTATGTGCGTGTGTGTGTGTGTGTGTGTGCGCGCGCGCCATAGGAGGGTAGGAGGTGAAACACATGGGGAAAGGCTAGTTAAAAACATGAAGAGTAGCAGTAACATGCCCAAGGAAGCCAGCACAGGCCTGAGCAGTAGACACCAAAGCAGAGCTGGTAAATCCTCCTGGAATCAACAGCAATTCCCCCACTCCCAGCCCACCCCCCTGCTCTTCATTCATTAAAATGCTCAGGATGCCGACTAACTTTATTTGCTCAGTATTTATTTCACCAGCCTTGAAGCGGGAACAACAGGCAGTTTGATTGAAAGGTTGTCTGGTTTCATTGTAGCTCCTGTAAGTAATTCTGTAGCCTCAGTGGAAATGGTATTTTATAACTTGCCAGAGCAAATATCCCTTAGTGAATCAGAACAGATATCCTAGTGCCACCAGAGCTGTCTTCTCCCTCACGATGGGGCCTCTGAGCTTGAGCTTCCCTTTTCTGGCCCCTGACAAATGCAAGGTACACATAAGACCAAACAGCAAGTAGAATATGTGCTCTAAAAGGGCCAATCCTTGTGAGACAGGGTCTCTACCTTTGGCTTTACTGGACCTTGAGAAGGAAGACAGTCTTGTTTTGCACCCCCAGAGAGCAGAAATCACCTAGAAACCCAGTGGAAAGGTTTTAAGTGATCTCTCAGACTGATTCCTAGGGCTGGGAGGTACTGGAATAGGTATCCATGGGAGCTGGAGATGTCTCTATTTTGGGATAGTGTTATGAAGTCATTTGTCAGATATGGATAAGATTCAGTCCTGTCTGGGATGGACAGAGGAACCACCTTCTCTGGCTCATGGAATCTTTAGAATATATCTGAATATTTCCAGGATAGCTCTGCAATTCCCCTCCTCACAATTTCCCTCCATCTATTAAGGGTATCCTACTATTCTTCCAACCTACCAGGCTTGAACTGTCAGAATCACCTTTACCTCTTTCATTTTGCTCATGCCTACATAAATTCTTTTCAGTCTATCTTCATGTTTCACATCTTACTCCTTCTGTTTAAACACACTGCCAGCTCAGTTTGTACCTTCTTTATCCCCTTTTACCTGAACTGTTATAGTAGCCTCCTAATTGGATTCAAATACTGCCCCCCCTCCTCACTGATCTATTCTTTACAAAGTTTCCAAAAACAATTTTCCTGAAGCACAGGTGTGAGCACCTTAATTCAAAAAGTTTCAGTGGCTTCCTATTGTTATAGGACTATTCACAAATTCCTTAGCCTAGTCCTTGAGGCTCTTCACAATCTGCTTTAGCTGCCGGTAAAACTTCTAAGCACAGACCTCCAAAGCCAGATTAAAATGTTCATTGAGAAATTTTTTATAAAATAAATAAAACTAGAATTCAACATAGATAATTTGTTAATTTGTGGTTTTCTGAGTCAATAGGCAACCCTCAGGGATCCATTTCTTTTAAAGTTTGACACCACTACTCTAGCCTGCCTTTTTATAGTCTTATCTCATACCACTTTGCTTTACACATTTTATATTCTCATCCTGTATGAGCTATTCCTCATTCTCATGCTGCATTTTCCAGCCTCCATACAGAAGTATTTATCAGCAACTCCTCCGTCACCCACCAAAGTTCAACAGGCAAAGTTACTGGATTCTTCATGGCCCTGAAGCATATTAGGTCAGTGTTCCCCAAATACTCTCCTACTCTTCAAATTTCCTTATTTCCCACTGTCAGTTCCCCTTAGAGGGGCAGGGATTTTATCAAGCCCCACAGGCTTCTCCGATTTTGAATCTTTCCGCAGTCCATGAATGGTCATATATCACTGTTTCTCCCCTTTTCCCCAATAATGTCTCCCTCTTCAAAATTCTTTGGAGAGAAGCTTAAGAGGCATAGAGAGCCAGAGATTCCCCCTCTCAAAGCAGGCAGCAGCCTCTCCTTACCATTATGACTAAATCAAGTTGGATGATTTATTTCCCACTTATCTTCCCTGTTTCCGCTCCCTGTCCGATCTGCACTGTTGAACACACCAGACTGAAAACATATCATCCGTTTCCATCAGCCAGCGGGAACCCACACCACCCCTCCCATCCCTAGTTCTGGGAGGTACCCCAGAGGATGAAAAGGACCTAGGCCTAGAGAAATGGTCAACTTCCCTATGGTACCCTACTTTTCCAGTTATCCAGTGGGGAGATCTGATCTCCCTGGCTCTGGGTAACAGAACCAGAGATCTCTCTGGAAGGATCTCTGGGAGGAGTGAACAACAAAGACAATAGAAAAAAGAAGATAGGAGAAGGTAGCTTCTGCTCAGGGCTCAGTATTCTATAGCTTTTAATAAAACTGTTCAAATCATCTACAGAGATCTGAAGAGATGGGCTTCAGTCTTCACTAACCTCTTCAGTGCCTTATAAGAAAACATCCCACATCTATCACTTACCCATGGCCCACTCTTAGGCTCCCCACTCTGGGGTGGAAGGGCAGAAGGTTGGTGCCTAGAATATTCATGCTGAGAGAAGAGACAAAAGCTCAAGGGTCCTGGACCCTCCCATGTGGTGGTATAAACTAAGAGAACACTCCATTTGGCCTCCCTCCCATGGAACTTCTGTGACTCAGACTCAGCCCTCCTTCTCTGAAAATATTTTCATTCAAGTCAGCACAGTGGAACTATCCTAGAAGTAAGCTCTCCTAAATTCACAGCTGGGCTACCTTCTAGGTAGGACTGGCTTTCAATTACTTCCTCCTCTGTCCAGCCTTCTTCCCACTCCCTATCTTCCTAAATAATAGGAGACAACATAGAGGATACTAGGACTAAAGGACCCTAAAATGCAGTCAGGCCCGGGGAATATAGGGACTGAAAAACATGTTTTATGTTGCACCCAGTATCACCATGAGAAACAATTCACTGGCTTTGGGAGCTCACAGTAGTTTTATGAAAACCTTTCCATTCCCAGTACCTGTATGCTCTCAAAAAAGAATTGGATATTGAGCTATAAATGACTGGTAAGGCTTAATATTTAATTCACAACAAAGCTTAAATGATGGAGTTATTAATTAAATAAATATAATTTAATTATGGAATTCAGCTATAGAAAGGGGGATTTTGAGAATCAGAAGGCAGAATGTTGGAGTAAAAAGATCCTTGGGTTTAGCATCAAAGGACCTAGGATCAAATTACAGCACCACTACAGTAGCTGTCTGGCAGAGGAGAAATCATTCATCTTTTCTAGTTCTTAGTTAAAAATAGACTAGATCAATGGTGTCAAACAGGGATCTATATAAACCTTACATGAGCATCATCTTAGAAAAATCACATATTAACATTAATTGTGTTTTATTGTATTTTTATTTAGTTACAACATTTTTTAAACATTTCCCAATGACATTTTAATTTATTTCCTGTGGACTGTGAGTTTGACACCCCAGGACTAGATGACCTATGAGGTCTCTTCCAGGTCCATAGCTATGATATGATTTCTACCTACAGGTAGGAGGTGGTCCCATTTTCCCTGTTTCTAGTTTTACTAGATCCTAGGTGATTGGCACAGTATTCTGGCACTGAGGGAACATGTTCAGTCAATAAAGACTTGACTCTAGTCTGTTTTTACTCACACAATTTACCTATCCTACATTTCTGCACAACATATTACAGCTGGCATGCTTAAGGCATTCAGAGGATTGTAGAATTTAGAGGGCAAGGGACCTGGGAGCCCATATATCCAAACTCTCTCATGAAGAACTGAAAACCAGACTTCCCCAAAGTCACATCGGCAGTAAAGAGCTGAAACAGGATTTGAATCTAGGTTCCCTGATGCCCAGGGCCTTTATTCTTTGTTTTGAATAGGATGCCAGCTGGGGGCCAGTTTACCAGGCCCTCACCGATGGGTCCATCACAGAGATATAAACAATCTGGAAATTGTTTCACAGAAAAGATAGATGGTGCTCGCACATCTTTTAGGAGATCCTGGGGCTTCCCTTGCTCATAAAAGGAAACAGAGACCATGGGCAGTTTCTTGAAAGTTCTGATACAAGTGAGAAAAGCTTTTGGGTACTTTTAATCTAATTTCTTCTGTCTCCAGAAGATGTGGTTGCCACTTTTCCTGACTTTAAAGCACAAAAGTTCTCCAACACAGGCACAATCCCGGCATCCCTCCTCTTCAGTTAGAGTTTGCACATTTTCCTGTTTGTTGTTGAGTTCAGAGCTGGACTCAGACTCTTACTGGCTATGAGGTGTCTGGCCAAGTCACTTAACTTCTGTTTGTCTCAGTTTCCTCATCTTTAAAATGGGGGCAATAAAAACATCTACCCTGCAGAGCTGTTGTGAGGATCACATGAGTAATTGTGAAGTGCTTACCACAATGTCTGGCACTTAGTAAGTGCCATACAAATGTTAGCTATCATCCTCATAAGCTATCATTATCTCCAGTCAGTGCTGATGGATGAATCCATTCCTGGCTTGTAACCAATCTGTCCTCTGAAAGCTTAAGTGAGTCTCAAGACAGAGTCCGGCACAATGCAGCCCTCAGCACCTACGGAAGATGTATTTCTCAGTTCTTTCCCCTTAGGGGATTCCTGCATCTTGGATACTCCCACCCCAAGGGAAGAGAAGAAGCAGCATACTAATGTCCCTGGCGCTGTCCTTAGTGCTGATTTGGATAAGCAGACCTGCGTAATCCTATACTTTCCATTTACTAGCTGTGTGACCTTGAACAAGTGCCATCAGCACATTAATGGTCTTGTTGCTGTCCATGGTTCTGATCTGGGAGTCAGCGGACCTGGTAATCCCATATCTTCCCCCTTATTAAGCTATGTGATCTTGGACAAGTGACATCCCTCTTGATTTCAATTTCCTCATCTGTAGAATAAGGAGATTGGACTAGTTAACAGTGCAATGTCCCTATCAGTTCTAGATCTATGATCCTATACCTTCTTTAGGCCCATGGTCCTTTAAAGGAATGACCTGTATTCTGGACAACACCTGATACACAAATGTGATTTCCTGAAAACAACACTGGCCTCAGAGTCCAGACACTGGATTCCAGTCTGACTCTACCATTAATTGTGTGACTTTAGATGAGTCACTTCATTTTGCAGATGAAGAAATCTAGGCCAGGAAAAGTAAAAAATTGTATTAGATTATATTTGAAGTCTCTTCTAGTTTTAAATGTAGCCATCTTCTCTGAGGGATAAGCTGATGATCTTTGAAGGTATTAGTTTAATAGAGGAAAATTTATGGTTTATCAGAGGACTTTTAAAAAACAAAGCATTGGATCAAGGGCTACGAAGCCTACATTTTTGTCCTGGCTCTTCTGGGGAATAAGTAGCTATGTGACTTTGGGGAACTCATTTATGATTTTTTAATTGTAATGTAATTAATAAAAACACCAATAATAATTTACATTCACATATTATTTTTTAAGTTCACAAAGTATTTCAATCATAAGAATTTTTATACTACCTACCACATAGAATTGTTAGGAAGTCCCTTCTGGCTCTAAATTTATAATGATGATGCTAGTAACAACCACTATGACAATGATGACAATTTGAGATAGTAGATGGAGGTTGGGTTTGGAATCAAATCCATAGGACTGGAATTCAAATCCTTCCTCAGACGCAATATATTTGAGACCTGTGCAAGCTATATTCTCTCTCGGACTCAGGTCTCTCATCTGTAAAATGGAGGAAATAATAAGACTTATCTCAAAGAATTGTTATGAGAATAAAATGAGATAATTATATATGCAAAAGCACTTTGCAAATCCTAAAATTCAATAGAAATATTGGCCATAATTCTTATCCATATTTTATAAATGCAGAAACTAAGCCTTAAAGAGACTGACTTTAAAAAAAATATTGCAAAGCTAGTAAATCTAAGAATTGAAACTTTAATTCAGGTGATCTGACACTAAATCTGATGCTCTTTTTAATATTCCATTTCCCCCCTCAATTTGTGAATTTCAAACCTATAAAATAATTTCTTAAGTTCTAAAATTCTATGATATTGAATGAAACAGAAATGGCAGAATTTTAGACAGTGTAATAGGAAGTGGGAGGAGCAGATATCTGGAGCTTGCTTGGACTCCTTAAATCATTCCATCTAGCTGTGAATATACAGACTTCTCAAAGCAGTGGTCTTCAAGCTTTTCTTAGGAACCAAGTTGTTCTTAGGAACAACTACTATTGTTATTATTATTGTCATTATTGTTATTTTTGCATATAAACTATGCATGACTAACCCATGAGGAATTACATGATTTCTTTTTCTAGATCCCTGCAAATATAGGTATGATAATAGTAATAAAAAAAATTACATGCTTGAAAACCTGCCCCCATCTCTGCCCTGTTTTCTACTAATTGTTCCCAGAACTTCTCAGAGCCACATTTAAATAAAATGAAGTAATTATTCAGTCTGCAATTAAAGATAGGAACAATTTATTTTTAAATAAGAATATCATGGAGGGAAGGAGAGGAGACTTGAAAAGTTCATTACGGCTCTCTACAACATAGAGCAGAAGAGAAGCAAAAGACTCCATGTGGAAGAGAGAAAGGTTTGAAATTTCACATGATTCAGATGAACTGCTGCCTGAGGAACATCCACCTTGCAAGGCACTATCTTAGTCCTAGTCCTGTGAACTTCAAAACTGAGACTGGATCATTGGCTTTGCAGGGAGCTAAGCCCCCTCCCCACTACTTTCCCAAGATTGTAAAAGTCAAATTGTCATTCATTTACCTGGAGCTCCCCTTTCATCATGAGGCACCAGGACTGTATTATACTGACATTCATCAGTGCCGTGTAGAAACTGTGTCTACTGTGGCCATGCCTTAAGACTAAATGAGGGGGAGGAACAGCAAGTTCCATTTCTAAATATGGGCACTGCTTTTTCTTGGGCCTCCAGATAAAATGAAAGCATTTTCATTAGAAAATTTCATTAGAAATGCCTTTCACTCAGATGTGTTTATAGAGTGAGTGGGATAGAATGGTATCTGGGTTACCTGACCTGAAAAATCAATCTCCTTGTGGATATGCAATACTTCCATAGTTGTATCCAGGTAAAAATGAAGTTAAAAACAAACTTCTAAGGCAGTTGTGAATGGAAAAAGGAATCATAAACTGATAGTAAGCGAAGGAAAGAGGGGGAGGGAAAAACAGGCCCCTTGGTACCTTGGAAGTTGGGGGAACTGGTTTTATGAATGAATGTATTTGTGTCTCACGTGGGGTGGCTGTATGAGGAGTTAAGTAAATATCTTAATTCAAATCCTGTCTCAGAGAATTTAATAGCTATGTCACCATGGACAAGTCACTTAACCTTACTCTTATTTCAGTTTCCTCAGGGAAACTGAAGGACGATAATAGCGCCTGCCTCCCAGGTGTACTGTAGGATAAAGTGAGATGATATTTATAAAGTTTTTTTTAACTTTAAAACAATATATAAATGCTAACTATTATAAATGCTAAGCATTCAACTTCTTCACTAACCCTGAGTCCTGGCCAAACGAGCCACCTTTCCTTTCCCACCCTCCCCATTAGGACAAAAGGCCCAACTCCATCCCTTAGATAGTAAGGATTGAGTGAAGTTATCAAATACTGAAAGAGAAAAGAAAAAATATAGTCTGAACTCAGCCATCAATTGATCTAGTCAATGCCCTAATGGGAATTTACAGATTGGAGGGGATTGCTAATACATTTAGTCCTCAGATGGACTCTTACTTGGACTTGGGATACAAAAAAAAATGTCAAGAAGCAGGAATCCCAACTCTAAGAAAGTAATAGAGAAAACCTTTAGGTAGAAGCTGCTGTTAGCTTTTATAAAGCTCTCCAGGTCTCAGCTACTACCTTATGAAAATGCTAGTGTCTGGCTCTGGAAATGGGGTTTAAAGTCAGTCTTAAATAAGGTACCATGCATGATTCCCAGTTCATCAAAGTCACACCTTAAACAGGCCCAAAGCCTTTTCTCTGAAAGAGCCTCAAGACACTTCATAGGTATCATATCATTTAACCTCAAAGTATATCTATGGGGCAGTCATGATAGTCCCTGGAATTTAGACTATGACTTCCTTTTCAAGATGTCACAGTGATTCCCCCTCACCCACACAACATTCCAATTCTGATAGTTGAATCTGGGAAGGGGTATTATAGCTGGAATATTCCACTGTTCTAGGATGTGGGGGTGGGGCTTGTGAAGGAAGTCAGCACTTGCCTCCCAGTACTTGGGAATGGGTAAATCTGAGGTCTAGTGAGGTTAGTGACATACTCAAAATGATCCAGGGCAAGTGTGGACAACCCAAGGTAGATTTTTAGTTAGGCCTTTTCTTGCTGGCTCCTGGCTTTAACATCATCTGGACAGAGGAAAGGACTCTGGGCTACCTTCCAGAGAGCAGAGGAAATGCCCTGGAGCAAGAGTGGCAGTGTTTATTTAGAAAAAGAAATAAAAGGCATCCTTTTAAAATGGAACTAGATAAATGAAAGAATAGGAAAGAGAGCCCAGTTGAGCTCCATGGAAAAGGAAGGGAACAAACAAATCTTTTTTTTCCTCTAGAATGGCAGACTGTAAAAGCCTGCAGCCCCTCACATCTGTCTCTTCATACAAAATGAAAGAGATTTCGGAAAACAAGAGGGACTATAATAATGCTGAGCCTGAGCTGGGAGTTTGGCATCCCTGCCACCAGCTTGGCAGATCCTGTCACTGTCGCCCCCAAATAGATAATAGGGCTGCTTGTTCCTGCAGTCAACACCCCACCCCCTCCTTCTGACTTCATCTCACCCCCACCCCTCCAGCAATCCAGCTCTTCAAGCTATGTGAATGCACCTGTCTTGCAGTCCTTGGGGATGCAAGGCAGACCTGGCCCCAGGGATAGAAGCAAAGTCAGGTGAGAGCCGTTGGTGGCCCACAGCCTAGCTAACTAGAAGAAAAATACCCTTGCCTTAAAGGCAGGCTTAGACAACCAGGTGGCTAACAATAACAACTATAAGAATAATAACGCTTTCCAGTTTACCTCTGAGCATACTCTGAGCACAGCAGTGCTCCTGTAAGCACCTCTTATAGGACCGATGTGGAGCACTGCATTTAGAGGCAGAAGGCCTACATTTGCACTGAGCGTGAATACTTCCTGCCCAAGTCATCTTGGGCAAGAACTTTAAGCCGAAATTTCTAAAAAAAAGTTTCTTCACTAACTGGCCTTAAAGTCCATTTATTACTCTATGATCCCTGCTGCTGTGAGGTAGCATGATATGGTAGATAGGGTAGTCACAAAGACTTGGGGTTAAATCTTGCCTCAGATTCTTGCTAGCTCTGTGATCCTGGGAAAGCCATTTAAATCAAATCAACAGCTAGGTATTAAAAGCTATAGGACACGGAACTATATATATATATATGTATATATATATATATATATATATATATACACACACATATATATATATATACACAACTATATATATACACACAATACACACACACACACACACAACACACACACACACATACACATATAAAGTTATCAGCTTTTTCTCTGGATAGCATCTTTCTATGTCCTTTATAGTTAATTTAGGTATTTATAATAGTAATCATACTAATGATATCAACAAGTCTAGTCCTCCCTATATACAAGGTACTATAATATATGCTAAGCACAAAAATTAAAATATTTTTAAAAGGATTCAATCTTGGTTTTGTTCTCTATTTTTTCATTTCTTTAAATGTTAACGTCAGTATGGCATGGCTCAGTGTCAGTATTGGTCATGACTGAGCATATAAACTATTCAAATGCATTTATATAAATATAATAGTCAATATTTACATGCACACAATGTACATATTACATGTATAATAGTACAATATTTACTATGTGCTAAATGCTATAGTTAATAACTGACATTTTATATCATGCTTATTGCTATGTGCCATGTCCCATGCTAACCACTTTACAATTATTATCTCATTTGATCCTTTAGGTGTTATTATCCTCATTTTACAGATAAGGAAACTGAGGTACTCAGAAGTGACTTCTCAGTGACTTGCCCGTGGTTATACAGTTAGTAAACTATCTGAGGCTGGATTTTAACTTGGTTTTCCTGACTCCACACAGTATCATCTAGCTGTTTATATGAGGATCAGGCCCCATGCCTTGAGTGTGCATTACTGTCCAAGGGGATCAAAGTTGTACCCCACCCTATAATCCCCATTGTCCTAATAATGCACAGACAGTGATTGAGAATCTAAAGGACAATGTTAAGTCCTGCAAAGGTAGAGACATGAATCTTGAGTTGTTAATGCAGTTCTCCTCTTCCACCTGATTTCTTTTAAAGTCCAGGAGAAAGGATCAGTAAAGGCATCTTTCAATCTGACTTCCTTGCATCTCCCAAATTAACTGTGTCTTTTGCAACTATACCCATTTGTACCAATCACATTACATTTCTGCTCTGGGGTTATCGACTTTGCCATAAAACTGGGGCTAGAGCTAGAATTCAGCCATTGATAAAATAGGTGGGAACTTGCCTACAATCTGGTGATCTTATGTCCTCTCCTAATCATATACTTTAACTCAAGCTCTCCCTTGTGCCTAAAAGGGTCTTTCTTTGTGCCTCTCCCCTATCAACCTGGCCACTCACTCATTTATATCAGTTAAAGTGCATTCCTTTGAGGTTCTGCTTATTGGCCTTCTCCAATAAAAGAGCCCCCCAAATGGAAGTAAACTTATTTTCAGCAACTGTCATTGCACTCTGAATGCCTTGCAATACAATGATATGTGTGTTTACACACACACATGAATATATATAATACATGTATGTACATATGCCACATATGATATGTGTGTGTATAAATAGGTACATATATATAATATATGTTATAGGTCCCTTAGAGATTGCAAGCTCCTCTAACAGCAGATCATAGCTCATCTTGGGATCCCCCAGCACATAACATATATAGCATTTTGCATGTAGTAGGCACTTAATAAATGACTGTGAAACTGAACTGAAATGAAGGACAATTACATATATGGCTGCTGGAACAGCTGTATCCTAGAAGCCAAAGAAATAATATCTTAAACCCCCAAACAGAAAATGACCTTAATCCTCCAGAGTAAAAGGAAAGCAATAGGTCAATTGAAGTCTTGAAATTGAGTAGATTATCCAGAACCTTAACCCTGAAGGTTACAAATTAAGAAAGAATAGAGGAGTGATATGCAGATTAAAACAAAGAATTAAATATAGGATGTCTGCCAGTAACTGTTTAATGGCTTGAATGAATTAAAAGAAGAATGAAAATTTATTAAGGATTGCTATGTGCTAAGCAGAAAATTAAGATCTAATCCAACAATTAAAAAGTATTTGTCAGTCACCTATGTACAAGTCATTATGATAGGTGCTGGGAACACCTAACAAACAAATTAAGCTAATTCCTGTTCTCAAGCAGCAATGTCCACTGCTCACTGATAAGAGAGTAGCATGCTGCATGACTGTGTGAGACTTCTAGCAATCCAATATGGTTTGTATTCTTGAAGGCTTTCATGTGCCCAATTTGGTTTGTCCAGTGAAACAGCTGCATGAGATCACAGAAGAGGAAGAGAGGTAGCACATTACTGCAGTTTGGGATGCATGGATCTCTTCTCTTTTAGTCCCTGAATGGCAATTAGGAAGAAGCCTGAAATCCATCACCAACTAGATGGGAAGCACAGCCCCATTTTCCTCTTCCATATCCTGATCTCCTAATATGGAGGCACCTGTATGGGAAAAACAGGACCTGCTTGTAGGAGAAGATACCTTTTTCCATGGTGGTGGGAACAACCTCTTGCCAATGACTTATAGCCAGAACAGGCCTTAATTTTAAAACTACCAGACTGGGACCATCTTAAGATTCTCTTTTTCAGTTGTGACCCAATCTTGTTCACCCATAGTATGGCCACCATACACTGAGCTTGGTATGTGGTAAGAGCTACCTTTCCCTTTTCCCTGTTAGACCCTGAGATACTGAAAATTCAGGCTTGCAATTTTGGTCTAGTTCATTTGTCTTTTTCAGTTTTAGGCAAAGATGGTGGAGTCCCCCTGGAGACCCTCTCTGGTTGTAAGATTCTGAGCTCATTGTGTATGCCAGCCCAGCAAAGCCGCAAAAATCTAGGGTGTCAACAATTGAGGAGGTTTGAGGGGCTTTGGACTTGCAACTTGGTGAAACTATGCTAGAGAGGAGCCTGATTAAATTGTAAAACTAATCCCTTTCTGTTTCCTAGAGACTGAGGTGAGGTAGAGAGTAATTATGGCCACAGGCATTGAGGAAATGTTTGTATATTTATTCTTTGAAGTAAATATAACTGTGTAAAAGCTAATCTGATGACTGAATGGTAAGATGAACCTAGGGTACAGAAGACATCTAAAATGAGAAAAACATAATCAGCGGGAGACTGAGTCAATAGCAGAGATTAGACCCTCACACCCAATCCTCCTACTTACTGGAGAACCCCAAGAGATGAATGAAATACATGGCCTTTGGTAGTGGGGGCCAGAAAAATCACTGCTAAATATGAAATGGGGATAACAGTACTTCCTCTATCAACCTCAAAAGAACTGTGAGGAAAGCATTTCATTAACCTTAAAAAAGGGGCAGTTGGTAGCGCAGTGGATAGGCCTAGAGTTAGGAAGATTCATCTTTCTAAGTTGAAATCCAGCCTCAGACACTTAGTAGCTGTGCGACCTTGAGCAAGTCACTTCACCCTGTAAAATGAGCTGAAGAAGGAAATGGCAAATCGTTCCAGTATCTTTGCCAAGAAAACCCCACAACTGAAATGATGGAACAACAATCTTAAACTTTTAAAGACTTAAAACACTAAAGAAATGAGATATTACTAACAACCTCCAAGGCCATTCTATCCAGTTCTATGATCCAAGCCCAACATCATTTCAAACTCTCCAGTCACATGCCCAGGGCAATCTTCAACTCCCAGCAAAGCTATCTTCCCCCAGGCCTCCATTCTTTATTTCCAACCTCTCACTACAATAATGGCTGACATCCAGAGATCCCCCTTGCACCCACTAAAGTTTCCCAAGTACTTTATGTCAGTTGATCTTCCCAACAACCCCATGAGGCGAGCCCCCAATTCAAAGATGGTGACATGAAGCTCAGAGAGGTTAAGTGACTTGCCTTTGATCACATGGCAGAATCTGTATGGGTTCTCTAATCTCCTTGTCCTGTACCACAGTCCCTTTCAGCCATGAAGCCAGTCACAGCATAAGTAGCTCAGGAGACCCAGAAGGCTCCTACCTCAAACACTCAGAATAGCTTTACACCTTCTTTTTACCCCCACGGCTCTAACAACTTTGCAGGTTCTGAGAGGAGCATAAACCAATTGTTGATAAGCAACAAACTGGCAGAAATCACAGCCTGCATCTCCTTGACCTCCCTCCTTTTATTTAAGAAACAAAGATTGCCAATAATTATGGCTGAAGATTTACTGCCAGCTCTTTCTCCCTCAAAACAAATGTGCTTCTTTGGCGAGAATGAGGACTCCGACCCCGGCAGGTTTCCAGGATTCTTTTAACAGTTAGCTCTCCATCACAGGGAGCAATCAGGCATTTACCCAGGCCTGCCGCCTGAACCTGAGCACTTTGACACTGAGGGGAGGGGTCAGTCACAGCCTGGATCGTTCACCATCAAGTCTGTCTGGGGGCTGGGGAATACCAGAGCCTTTCAAAGTCTGCACCAAGGAGACCGTACCACTTAACATATACCCACTAGCTGTCACCAGAAGGCATTCAAATCTCAGCTCCACTGTTTACTATCTATGTGACCTTGAATTGATATCTTCTAATCGCTGGACCTCATTATTCTAATCTGTAAAATGGGTAATTCTTGTGTTACTTCCTCATAGGGCTATTATAGTATAAAGATTCAATGAAATAATATTCACAAAGTGTTCTGAAAACCTTATATTATTACATAAATATGAATACTATTGAAGATAGTCTAAGACAGGCAAAACATGGTGTTTCCTCCCCTCAGAATTTCTAACCAATTTTAACTGGTGACTATCAAGGGTGCCCAGAAAAGGGAGAGGAATCCCCAAAGGGTTAAAATCAATATCCAGCATAGCAGCAACAGGAAGAAAAGCAAGATCATAAAGTCATGAATTTTTTCTGAATCTTGGGGGCTCTTAAATTTTATTTTTTTTATTCTGAACCTAACAAACACCAAATAAAATAAACACTGCATTGCAAAGAGAATAGAAAAAAAAGCAGCTAGATGAAACTTGTGACTATTATATTAGAGTAACTTGCTTTTTCTTTTAAGTAATAAATTCAACAAAGATCATGGATGTGGAGCAGGAAATCTTTACTTACCTAAATCTACCTAAAGGCTATCTTACCTAATGTGCTCATCTTACAGATAAAGAAATGAAGGCCAGGAGAAATGGAATGATTTACTTAAGGTCACATAGATACCTAGTAGTAAAGCCAATATGTGACCCTGTGCTTTTTGACTACAAAGTGAGAAATCTTTTTCACTGCACCATACTTTGTTTTTGGTGATGTGGGGACTAGAGTGGGGAAGGGGAGTATTATGGGGTGATTTTTAAGAGAAAAAAAATTTTCTGATTAAGAGATAATGAACTTGGTGCAAAATGAAGTATGTATTTTTTAGATATGGCCAAAACAAGAATTTGTTTAAGTTGGCTATGCATATTTGTTACAAAGGGTTATTTTTTTAAAGAGGAGATGGAAGATGAGAGGGATGATAAGATGAAAGGGAGGGAAAAAATTCCTCTTAATTCCAAAAGTTAAATGAAATTTTAAAAAAGAATAAAGAATTTTTTTTACCATCATCTATCTATCACCCCTCTACTACTCAATCTTTTCCCTTCAACTAGTTTATCTGATGTCTGTAGTAGCTCCAGTTTCTTCCAAGTTCAAGAGCAAGGGCAAGGGATTCCACTTATTTTACTGTCCAACTCCATGCTTATTTCCCAGGTTTCTATAGCTGTCATTACTGTACATTTACCTGTTTACATGCATCAGTATACCTGCACTAGACTGCAAGGGCCTGGAGGGCAGGGCCTGTGACACATCCTTCTTAGCTGGGTTCATGCCCAATTAGGCACTTGATAAATATTTTTTGACAATGGCAATAAATGCCATGAGACAGAGACATAGTCTGCACTAAGAGCATATTAGTTTCAATCCTCACTCCCAGGCAGAACCAACCAGTATCTATGTTCTGAAGAAGGCAAAAAGCTCAACCCTGGAGGGGTAAAAACTGAGTCTAACCTCATTTTAGATTTTTTCACCAAAGGTCCCCAGAGAAAAAGCTTGCTGTTCTCAGCAAACACACATCTGGGACAAGGACCAAGGTCAGAGACCTGGATTCCTTTAAAAGATCTGCCACTTGCTTGCTAACTGTGTGCCAAATCTCTTACCCTGTCTGGTCTTTATTTTTCTCATCTATAAAATGATGAGGTTGAAACAAAGGGATCTAAGTTCCCTTCCAGCTCTGACATTTGTAGTTTCTTCCCAGATCCTCAGAAGAGAAATCTCTGTTTCTTTTTCAAGCAGCCTTATCCAGTGAATACAGCTCTGGATCTGGGATTTTAAGTTCAATCCCCCTGGGATCTGTGTGAGCTCAGGGAAATCACATAACTCCTCTAAATCTCACTTTCATATGCACACACAAACATGCACATATATGTACTCACACATACTTATACTTATGCAGATATTTACACTCACACATATACACACCTTCACACACATATACTCACTTATACATTCACAATATACATACATTCATACACACACAAGCACATTCATACACACACATACCCCCAACATGTACACACTCATGGACACACACAAACACATTCACATACACACTCATATATATACTCACACACCATCACCCAGATTTATACACTCACACATTTACATACTCACACACACACTCTCAGCTTTGGCAAGGACAAGCCATTTAATTCAACCTCTGCACAAGAATTCTGTTATATGTATAAAAGGGGGTCACCTATGATCCCTTTAAATGAGAATGAGGAATCTATTACTTTCTGAGACATCTCATTTCATTTGGGGGAATGCTTTCCTCCATTGTAAAATGAGATGTTTGCTTGGGCCAATTGACCTCTTAAAGTTTCTTCCATCTCTATCCTCTGATTGAAATTTGCTCCTCTTATTTCACCCCCCACCCCAGAGATCTTCTTCCCTGGTCACTTGAGAAGCAGCCTTTCCTCCCACTGCCCAGATCCTTTGTTGGCCTATATTTGACTAGCTGAATCAGGTGAGATGCCTGACCTGCCTGCTTAAACCATAAGGAGACAAGAATGTTTGAGCAATTTTCCAGTCTAAGTTTGGTGACATTGCAGAAAAGTAGTTCTTTCCCCTAAATTATTAATTTATGCATTAGCACAGAAAAAAAGGCTAGAAAGGCATTTTTTGTTTAAAAGTATCCAAAATATGTTTTACTTTTTAGGGTGCCATTTTCTTTTCTTATATTTTTATTTTTTCAATAATGATACAAGACTAACAAAGCATAGATTGACCCAAATCTTTCTGGATATTCCCCTAAATGTCCCTAGCTATTTTTGAGGATATATACCTTCTTTGCTTCCCTTCCCTCCCAAACCAACTTCAATAACCACTTAGTACAGTAACATTAGAGGTCACCAGAAAACCCAGTTTGTGGTCTTCTGTATGACTCTACTTTTTCCATTGAGTAGTCTCTAGAGCTAAAAGGGGCCTTAGACCCTTTTAGAGTCATCCCTTCCATTTTAGATATGAGTCCTGGGGAGGCGAAGGGATTTAGCCAAAGTCACATAATTTAACAGGTAGCAGAGTCACAATTCAACTCCAATGCTCTGTCCATGGTACCAAGCTGCAGGCTGGCTTCATCCTAGCAGTGAAAGTGTCCTAGTAAGCTTTAAGCATAATGACCATGGAAAGTTTCTGAGAAGAAGGGAAAAGAGAAAAGTTTCTTAAGCACAATGAAGAGGAGGAGGAAAGGAGTCAACTCAACACCTGAGTATCAGGGGCTAGTTAACAACTCAAAAGGATCACCGAAGTGGTCTTGCTACTGGGAATCCCATTTTTTACCCTGTTAGACCCTGCTCAATGATCTTGATTTTCCCATGGCTACACAGCTCTCTTGCAGGAGAATGCGGTTTTCAGTCAGTGGAGGAGGTTCTAGGTTCCCCTGGGAGCTAAATCTAGATTGAGGAAACTGGTCTAGATTGAGGCATGAGAGGCTTGGTTTAAACATATAAAGGAAGACATCCTGAAAGGAAGAGGAATTTAGACTATGGCTACTCTGTTCCTGGAGATCCTTTTATTTATAAATAGTAATACTTTTTTATTTTTAATTTTTATTATAACTTTTTGTTGACAGTACATATGCATGGGTAATTTTTTACATTATCCCTTGCACTCACTTCTGTTCTGATTTTTCCCTTCCCTCCCTCCACCCCCTCTCCTAAATGGCAAGCAGTCTTATACATGTTAAATAAGTTATAGTATATCCTAGATACAATATATGTGTGCAGAACTGAACAGTTTGGAGATCCTTTTTTTTTTAAGAGAAAAAGACCAACTCCCTCAATTATTCCCTAGATTTGCAATGTCCTGAGCTTCCTCTTGCTCTGGGTTCTTTTAGAACTTAAGAGAACTCTGAGATCCCTTTCAAATGGTGCCCTGGAGAAAAGAGGCTTAGCTAGTAATTTTCGGAGCTAGATCAGAAATCTATCTGATCTTGTGCAGGTCTTTTACCTTTCCTAGGCCCCAGTTTCCTAACTATTAAAATAAGGATGAAAAGATTGATGCAAAGCTACTCACTGGGTTGTGAAGAAGGTACTTTGTAAACCTTCAAGCGCTATCTAAACACTAGCTATGATTATTAGCAGCTGAAGTCTCTGTGACACGCATACTCTGCTGAAAGCTAGGTCAATATTGACTCTAGTTCCCTCCCAAAGTTCCCTTCCCTGTCTGTCGAAACAATGAACCTTCCTCACCAAGGACGGGAGTTTCAGGAAGTTGGTCTCTGAGCTCCTACTAAGAAAGTGATTAGCCCAGAAGGATCAGACTTCCCAGGCTGACAGGACCCTCCTCCAGAGGTCAGACCATCTCTCCCTTTCCATCTAGGTTGGACCACACCAAAATTCCATGTCTATTTGCAGCAAGGTGAGCACTCTGAAAAGTACACATGTATGCTCACCTATATATAAGCACACATATAAGTGCTAGCTATTATTTTTTATGTCCTCATCTACAAAACAGAGCTAATAATAACTATGGTAGCTGCATCACAGACTTATTGCAAGGTTCAAATGGAATAATAATAATAATAGTAATGACAGCAAGCATTTACATAGTACATGAGATAATATATGCAAAACACTTTGTAAACTTTAAAGCACTATATAAATGCCAGCTATTATTACTAACAGTTAAAAGATCTAGCAATGCCTAACCTGGGAAAGAAACTACTTAGAGAGAATGTAATAGCTATCTTCAAGTATTTGAAAGGCTAGCTTATGAAAGAGATTAGAACTGGAAGAAATGGATGAAAATTATCTCAAGGCAGATTTTGCCTCAAAATAAGGAAGAACTTAGTGATTTCCCATCACTGAAGTTTCCTTGTAATGGGCTTCTTTAGACAGACATCACTTAGATGAGCACTTACCGGGAATATTTTAAGGAGGACTTGTGATTTGGGGAAAGCTTGGACCTTTGAGCTCCATTGATTCCATGAATCAGAGCTGTCCAAAAATAGGAAGGGCTGCCTCATCAGGTCCTGAGTTTCCATACCTTGGAGGAAGAGGCTGGCTGACACTCTTGTCAGTTAACAATGAAGAAAGAAATGTACAATTTAGGGAGTGGGTTGAGCTAGATGAGTGTGAAGTACCTGCCAATTGTAGAATTCTGAGGTTTCACACACTCACCAGCTAGAAGCCTACAATGCAACCTACACCAAACTATAAGCTATGGAGATTTCTCTAAAAAGGAAGCCCTTTTTCTCTTCAGCAGTGAGATGATTCAGGCCAGTTCCAATAATCTTATGATGAAAAGAGCCATCCACACCCAGAGAGAGAGAGCTATGGGAAATGAGTGTGGTTCACAACATAGAATTCTCACTCTTTTTGTTGTTTACTTGCATTTTGTTTTCTTTTTCATTTTTTTCCTGTTTCATTTTTCTTGTGCAGAAGGATAATTGTATAAATATATATGCATATATTGGATTTAACATATATTTTTAAAAAAAAAATAGAAAAAAGGATGCCCTTTGTAAAGGCTACCAAGTATATTCCTTCCATTATTACAAAGGTTAGGGGTGCACCTAACCCTGCAATCTGAAATCTATGTAAAAATTTCAGGCCCTCCGTTAGTGCCAGAGAAGAAGTCTGAAGTGTTATATATTAAAAGATAAAATATGTTGCTATTATACAAAACTATATACATATTTTGTACATTTCTGAATTTCAGGCTTCTAAAAACTTCCCATTAAATTTCTTATGCCAACCATCAATATATTTGTGATGGGGAAAATCAGGATGTGGAAGGGATAACTATGTTGTACAAGTAGTAGTAGTAGTAGTACTAGCAACAGCAGTAGGAGTAGTTATAGTAGCTAACATTTATAATGGCACTTTAAGGTTTGCAAAGTGCTCTCCATACATTATTTCTTTTGACCCTTGTGAAATAGTTGCTACTATTACACCCATTTTACAGATAAGGAAACCGAGGCTCCAAGAACTTTATGAGGATATCTTCTCTGTATTTGTCTGTGTTTCTCTTTCACATGAACACACACACACACAAACCCACACACACACACACACACACACACACACATACCGGACAGGGCCAGACAGAGTTTGGCTTTGTCTAGTTTGTGTAACAATCCCTAGAGAGCTCTTTGTTCTGAGCATCTTTATCCCAATTACACAAATTAAGTTTGTTCCTGGTCCAGATCCTTTTTTTCTGTGACTATCCAAAAAAGCTTGGATTCCCTTTTCTAGCTCTACTTCATCCCTAAGTCTAAGCAGAGCCCTCTTGGCCAGGAGGAAAAGTAGCAACTCCATTTGGTTTTCCTATTTCTGGCTCTAGCCTGAGCAGAATGCTCTGATTTGGGGAATTTCTGAGAGATACCACAACTCGGCAACAGCAATCTACAGAATTCTTTCTCTTTGCCTCCCTCCCCACTCCCTGTCCTTTTTACTCACTCTTTCCTGTCTCCCTCTTCAATGGCTGGGCCCTGTTCTGCCTGGGCTGTTGCTCAGCTGCAGCCACTCAATCTCTCTTCTCTGCCCACTTACTCCTTCCACATTAGCACCCGCAAGCAGAATGATTTAACATCCCTGGGCACCAATACCCACAAGGCTGAAGTCTAACAATAGGGACTATCTCATTGATGTCACACACAATGAGGGCCAGTGATTCCAGGATTTAGTAATAATAGCTCTTCTTTATATAACACTACCACTTATAGAGCACACTTCCCTATGAATCCCATTTTGCAGGTGAAGATCTCAGGGATTCCACACGACTGCGAATTGTAGCCATGATCCCAGAAGAACAAAACTGCTGGTAATTTCAAGGGCAATGCAGAGTATTGGGAGATAGGAATATCTATAATCAACAAAAATTAAGAGAGTACAAAATGTAGATATAAGAGATATCATTAAAGACATTGATGAATGGAAAAGGAGGTAGGCAGGGCATAAAACAAGAATGAGAATTTGTAAGTGGGCAGCCTAAATGCAGCTAAATCCACTATATAAGAAAAGAATCAGAAGAAAGAACCCATCAGAAATACATTTAACATAACTGCACATGTATAACTTATATCAGATTGTTTGCCATCTTGGAAAAAGGGAAGGAGAGCAAAGGAGGAAGAAAAATTTGGAATTCAAAATCTTATTTAAAAAAAATGAATGTTGAAAACTATATGTATAATTGGAAAAAAATAAAATACTATTTACCAAAAAAATGGAGGTTTTGAGTCCAGATCCTCTCTTTTTAATAGTTACAATTAAAATGCATTCTACTTTGAAAAAAAGAGAAAAAAGAAAAAACCCATCAATCAATATCCACTTATTAAGTGCCCATAATATATCAGATTTTAAGTGCAGGAATGGGGTTGGAGGGAAGGTTTCAAAAATAAAAGTGTTCAAGTCCTTTCTCTCCAAGATCTTACTTTCTATTCGGGAAAACAACATAAACATGTATTAATAGATACAGAATAAAATACAAGATAATTTGGGTGGGGGGGGGGGAAATACACTCTACTGAATAGTTATTACATAGCTGATTTAAAGAGAGATTTGGATAAAAATCAAGCACCATGAAAAGGAGTAGAGGGGCTGTAATCTACATTGGTGGAGAGGACATCCACACAGATGAGATCCCAAATCCATCTAAATATCTGATTACAGGAGAGGAAAGATGAATGATTTATTTGCCCATGTGACACACAGGCAAATCGAGGACTCCAGGCATTATTTTAAGTGCTCTGGATTTGGGGCCAGAGAACTGAAGTTTTTTGGTGAGTTTAAACTGAAGTTCTCCTGCTGATCATACATGTGACATTAAAATCACTTCAGTTTCGTCATCTGTAAAATAATAGAGTTGGATTAAATGACCTCTGAGGTTCTTTCCAGTTTTGATCCCTTGATTTTGAGATTCAGGCCCAATATGTGATTGTCATGGAATATTATTGTTTTATGAGAAATGATGAGCAGGATGCTCTCAGGACAACCTGGAAAGTCCTCCATGAACTCAAACAAAGGGAAATGTACTGTGCACAAAATAATAGCAATATTATGGGATGACCAGCAGTAAATGACTTTGCTGTTCTCAGCAGTATAATGATCCACAATACTCAAGGACTTATGATGAAAAATCCTATTCACACCCAGAGAAAAAATTGATTGTGAGTAAATACAGATTGAAACACATTCTTTCTCACTTTATTTTTCTTGAGGGTTTTTCCCCTGAGGCAATTGGGGTTAAGTGTCTTGCCCAGGGTCACACAGCTAGGAAGTGTTAAGTGTCTGAGATGAGATTTGAACTCAGGTCCTCCTGACTTCAGGGCTAGTGCTCTATCCACTAAGCCACCTAGCTGCCCCACAGGTTTTTTTTAATTAGGGTGGGAGATCTTTCACATCATGATTTTCATGGAAACGTTTTCCTTAACTTCACATGTAATTTCTTAATGGGGGTTGGGGGTGGGGATAAAGGAGAGAATCTGGAACTCAAAAGTTTTAAAAACAAATGTAAAAAATTTGTTTTAAATGTAAGTGAGGAAAAACATTAAATTAATAAAGATTCAGACCCAAGTCTTCTAGATTTATAGTCAGTCTTCTTTCCTCTGAAAAAAATTGGTTAGAAGGCTAATATATAAAAGCACTAGACTAGAGGTCAGGAATATCTGAGTATAAATCCTGTTTTAGGAATTAATACCTATGTAATTCTATGTAACCTCTGTCTGATGCAGTTTTCCTCCCTGTAAAATTGGAATTAAAAATGGAATGCACCTCCCAGGGTTGTTGTTGGGATCAAATGAAACTATATTTGAAAAGTGCTATATTAATGTTAGCTATCAGCATCATTAACCCATACTTCAGAGCAGAATATAACAATATTAAGCACCAAACTGAAACATCACTTCAAAATCTTGACATATCATTGCCTTTCTCCATGTCTGTAGTTTCTTAGAGTACCAAAATCAATGAACTGGCTAGGTTCACTCTATGTTTATTCCATGATCTCAAGCAATACTGTAACCACTGATATTCAGTCAACCAACAAGCATTCATGATAATCCTCCCACATTATGATATGAAAGATGAGAATGGCTCAGTGTAAATGCATCCCAACTATTAGAAAAAAGAAATTTAAAAACAACTTAAGAGGGCAGATTGTGTGTGTGTGTGGGCGCATGCATGTGCACACAACGTTGCTCTTATACGAAGGCAGAGCTGACCTTCCAAGAAAGAAAGGAGTAAAAATATTTAACATCTAAGAAGCAGCTCCTCTCCTCTGATGGCAGAGCCTGCCACTATAGTGCATAGATAAGGAGGAAGATAGGTGCAGAGGGAAAGAAAAAGCAGAGAGCTATGGAGCTTCCTCTTCTCAGGGAACTCACAGTTTGGGAGAGGCAAGCTGTGTCCACATATACAACACAGTCACAAGAAGCACACAAAAACACTTGCAGATAAAAGTAAATGTATAGAATGCAAATAGTGCAGGAATCATGGGGTGGCACTTGACAACAAAGTGTTCTAATATGAGGAAAAGTAACAGCTAGCATTAATGCAACACTAATATTTGCAAAATCCACATTGGACAATCTAATCTCTAAAAAATACTATTTTCTGTGCCAAAATCTGCCTACCAGGCATCCATCTCTCATTGTTCTATCCTCTAGATAGAACAAGAATTCTAGAATCAAGCACACTAAATTGAATACCTCTGAAATTTTACTTGACAATCACTTTCATGTTCCCTCTAAGTTTTACTTTTTATGCTTTGTCTAAACATCTCCATACTCATATAAACAGTTTTCCTACTTTTTACTTTCTACATTGTTGGTGTTAAAAATAGGAAGGTAGACTACACACCTGTCAGATTGGCTAGAATGACAGGGAAAGATAATGCGGAATGTTAGAGGGGCTGTGGGAAAACAGGGACACTGATGCATTGTTGGTGGAATTGTGAACACATCCAGCCATTCTAGAGAACGATTTGGAACTATGCTCAAAAAATTATCAAACTGTGCATACCCTTTGATCCAGCAGTGTTACTACTGGGCTTATACCCCAAGGAGATACTAAAGAAGGGAAAGGGACCTGTATGTGCCAAAACGTTTGTGGCAGCCCTGTTTGTAGTGGCTAGAAACTGGAAAATGAATGGATGTTCATCGATTGGAGAATGGTTGGGTAAATTTTGGTATATGAATGTTATGGAATATTATTGTTCTGTAAG
The DNA here is from genome assembly GCF_902635505.1 of Sarcophilus harrisii. NCBI lineage: Eukaryota > Metazoa > Chordata > Mammalia > Dasyuromorphia > Dasyuridae > Sarcophilus > Sarcophilus harrisii. The sequence continues at coordinate 495,646,518 of NC_045428.1, forward strand.
AAATGACCAGCAGGCTGAATACAGAGAGGATTGGCAAGACTTACATGAACTGATGCTGAGTGAAATGAGCAGAACCAGGAGATCATTATATATCTCAACAACAATACTATATGATGATGTATTCTGATGGACGTGGATTTCTTTGACAAAGAGAAGATCTAACTCAGTTTCAATTATCAAGGATGGACAGAAGCAGCTACACCCAAAGAAAGAACACTGGGAAATGAATGTAAACTGCTTGCATTTTTGTTTTTCTTCCTGGGTTATTTTTACCTTCTGAATCCAATTTTCCCTGAGCAACAAGAGAACTGTTCAGTTCTGCACACATATATTGTATCTAAGATATACTGTAACCTATTTAACATGTATAGGACGGCTTGCCATCTGGGGGAGGGGGTGGAGGAAGGGAAGGGAAAAATCGGAACAGAAGTGAGTGCAAGGAATAATGTTGTAAAAAATTACCTTGGCATGGGTTCTGTCAATAAAAAGTTATTTAAAAAAATAAAATAAAGTTATTTAAAGTTATGTGTCAAAAAAAAAAGAAATAGGAAGGAAGGTTCAATTTTCTCTGATGAGATGGTTTCCAGTTCTCTCACTGTCCCCTCTCTGAGATGGGTTCCAGTTTATAAACATCTCTCTTGAAATGTGGTACCCAGCCCTGAACACAACCTCCTCCATAATACAGTTTTTTCTTGGATAAGTAAAAGGCAAAAAGTCCTCTCCTGCTTAGTGCCTCTAGTACTGAGCCAATCTGTGGAGATGACCTGATCAATAACCCAGGGAACCTTGAGATTATATACACAGAAGATCAGGCTGGGAGCCCACATCTCTCTCTGTTGCCTCTTCTCCACCGAACCATGAAGGGTCAGGAAGTGAAGATGACAGAGAAGTGGCCTCTAGTTACTGGGACAAAGGGTTAGCAGAAAGAATGACATGGAGAGAAACAGAGACAGAAACAGAAAGAGAAAGGGGAGAAAGAGAAGGGAAGAATGTATGTATGAGAGAGACAGAGACAGAGACAGAGACAGAGAGAGAAAGAGAAACAGAGACAGACAGACAGAGACAGAGAGAGAGAAACAGAGACAGACAGACAGAGACAGAGACAGAGAGAGAAACAGAGACAGACAGAGAGACAGAGAGAGACAGAGAGAGAGAGAGAGAGACAGAGACAGACAGACAGAGAGAGAGAGAGAAACAGAGACAGAGACAGAGAGAGACAGAGAGAGAGAGAGAGACAGAGAGAGACAGAGAGAGAGAGAGAGACAGAGACAGACAGACAGATGGAGAAAGAGACAGAGACAGAGAAACAGAGAGACCCTTTAGGGGTGATGCTTTATTTCTCCCTCATCATTCTCTTCAGTAACATAGTCCCAGTTCCTCCCAGGAAGACAGAGCATCTGATAAGAGAAGATGGGGAGGCCGGCTTCCATTCTTCCTGCACCGACCTCTGCCCTGGCTCCTGGGCCCCGGCTGGGCCAGATGGGACACGAGCATGTGAGAGAGCCTAGAAACACACTGAAAACCAGATGCTGCCTCGGAGCTGCACCTTCCTAGGTAAATAAATTACACACCAAACAGAAACAATCTGCTACCTGCCTCTCCCGATTCAGAGGAAGCCGGTGGCACACAGGAGAGATGAATCTTCTTGGGAGCAGCTTTATTGGGATGCATTTCCTACATTATCCAAAGTGCCTTGGGGGCCTGTGAGGAGGGGTGGTGGTGCTCCCCCACCCCTCCAGTCAATCACAGCCCCATAATAACGCCAGGCAGCTGTAAGACTGGTCCTTTAAGGTGGAGACCATTAAAGTGAGTTAAAGGAAGTTGCCTGTCATCTTCCTGTAACTGAACCAGGGCAGGAGGAAGCTATTTTTCATCGAGGACCTGAGTTTGAATCCAACTTGGCTGCTTACTAAGCATCTGCTGCCGGCAACCATCTCAACCTCCCTGGGCTCAGCTTCCTCAACCATAAAAAGAGGGGGTCATGATCTTCTTCAGGAAGACAGGATAGCCCTAAGAGTAACCTACCCATGTCTCATAAAGGAGCCTGAGAGTCTGCCTCAGGGTTAGCTGAGGATCACCACAGGATATTCCTGCGGGGCCCATCATAGAGGCCCCGATTCAGAGCTAGGAGGAGACCTCAAAGGCCAACTCTCCTCCTGTTCTACAGATGTGGAAACACACTCAGAAAGGCAAAGAGGCTTTCGTTGTGTCAGGTACAGGGGAAGTCAAAATTCAGGACAGAATTTCTGGTTGTGGGAGATTTCTCATCTGTCTCTATTTCTAACTTTCAGGACTTTGCCACTGTACCTCAACTGCTGTTTTACCTAGCAACTTTTTTTCAAAGCCTGGAAGAATTAAACATGGACTAAGCATGGGGGCTTCTATTTACCCAGCAGACAGCAAGATTCCTAGCACGTTATTGCTGTTTGGTGGCATCCAACTCCACATGACCCCATGGAAGTCCATGGCATTTTCTTGGTAAAGATTCCATAGTGGTTTGCCATTCCTTTCTCCAGCGTGTCTCCACCTGCCCCGTTTTTTTTTTTTTAACAGATGAGGAATTAAGGCAAACAAGTTGGCTTGCCCGGGTCACTCAGTTTGGTAAGTCTCTGAGGGAGAATTGGAAGTCGGATATCCCTGACTCCAGGCCTCGTGCTCTATCCCAGCTGCCCCAAACATCACACACGAAGCACTTAATAAAAGCTTATTACCTTGCCTCACTGCCTCTCTGTCCTTACTGACTAGAGCTACTCCATCCTTTGTGCCAGTTGGGTATGCTCTGACCCTAACTCCTTGAGTACATTTGCCCACACAGATGTCTTAATCTGACCACTCAGGTTTCATTCAGAGGACCAGGAGTTGAATACTATACTCCAAGATTTGGGGCCAAGTTATTTACCTTCCCTGTGTTTTAATTTCCTTATTGGTAAAATGAGTGAATTGGAATAGAGCATTTCTTTCTCTTCTCAGTTCTATAAAAGCCATGAAGCAATGACATTGGCAGAGGGTGATCCTGGGGAGGGGCCTCTAGAGTTCATGATCTTTAGGGTCCCTGAGAGAAAGATAGAATCCCTGGCTTTCTACAAAACCTAGCTCAAGTACCAACCCTTACAGGCTCCCCTCTTCTCGAAATTATTCCATGTCACCTTGTACATTCTTTTGTGATTTTAAATCTTAGTACATGTTTAATTATCTGAGGCTGGATTTGAAGTCAGGTATTCCTGACTCCAGGACAGGCATTCTAACTACCCAGAGGCTGCCATTTTGGCCAATGAAAACCTTCCCTTCTCTGAGCCATCTACATCATGGGTCAAGTCACTTAATTTTTTTAACATTCATTTTTTTCATCTGGAAAATGAAGAGGCTGGACCTGATGGCCAGAGAAGGCAGAAATCTGTGATTCTCCCCAGACTACCATAAGGCCATTTTGGGGGTGACATGCCTGCCTGGGTCAGTGACACTGACCTCAGTCCCATGATTCTATCAATCCATTTCCTGTGTGCCCTCAAGCAAGATCTTTCTCTCTCTGAGCCTCCATCTCATCATCTGGAAAGTAAGGGAGATCAGCTGGACCATTTCCAAGGACTTTTCTAGTTCTTACATGCTTCATGAGAGTTATAAAAAACAAAAACAAAAACCCCTGATTAGAAAACCTAGCTGAGCTACCGCTGAGGAGGTGGCTACCTACAGCTCCAGCCCCTGCCTCTGCTTGGGGTGCAGGTCTGCTCTGGAGACCTAGATGCAAGAAGCTGACAGACAGACTGCGGCGAGCAGACAAATAAGAGGCACTAACAGGTCAGTGTTAAGGCCCTCTGAGGGCCCCCAGGGAAGGAGGAAGGGCCCCTCTGTCCTGACCCCTTAGCTCCCTCAGTGTTTATCTGGGAGATCTCAGTGATTTCCCTCCATAAGCGCCTGGCAGCAGGGCAGAGGAAGGGTTGGCGGGGCATCCGTGTTGGTGGGTGCCCTCCAATGTTGACGGCAACATCGTGACTCTGCATTATCCAGGCTCATAATGAGTTTTCATTGCAATGGGTTTGATGGAATAATTATGTTGGGGGGGTGGGAACTGCAGGAAACCGAGTTCTCCTTCTTAAAGGGCAGGATCATCAAACATCCTTGCCACATTATTTGCAGTCACACCTTCTGCTGCATCTGCTTCCTTAAAAAGAGAGAGAGAGAGAGAGAGAGAGAGAGAGAGAGAGAGAGAGAGAGAGAGAGAGAGAGAGAGAGAGAGAGAGAGAGAGAGAGAGAGAGAGAGATCTCCAACTCCAATCTGATCTGAATATATAAATCTGAATTATCACAGCAAAGGCAATGCGCTCACACCTTTTTCTTTTTTTTATCTGTTGCCATGGTGATTAGATAAAATTCACGCCAAGTCTCCAGGGAAGGATGGAATTATTTCAGACAGTTTCTCACCCCTCTCTGTAACATGCCTGGGCACCATCTCCCTGGCTTGAGCAGGAAAACAGGGAAGCAGGGAATGGGCTGGATTTCTGAAGGCTTCTCTAAGAACTGGAGAAGGGCCCGAGAACATCCTCAGTGATGTGCTCACTCCCTGCCCCACACCCTACAACGGACCATCTCTGACCACTCCACAGGTTTCTCACTCACTTCCAGCCAACTGGGAGAAAAGAGAGGCCTCAGATGGGAGAAGACAATGACCTTCTTCAAGGTCAGTCAGAGACAGAACTCGAACCCTGCTTCCTGAATGTGTGAATTCCATTCCCCCCCCCCACCAGATCTGATCCAAGAATATTGCCTTCTCCAGAGGGTGAGGACCCCAACTCTCTGAGTCCCATGTGCATCCTGACTAACAAGTCTCTCTGCCAGAGATTACTGCTCTTGAGGGCAAATTAACAAATGGACATGATTTATTAAAAGCATTTGAAGAAAAACAAACCTGTATTGACTGTGTTGCTATTTATACCCTTGTTTCTTAGGGCTTCCTCTACCATATGTGTGAATTTTTCTTATGGGATAGACTACTTACCTAAAATATAATACAGGTTAAAAAAAAAAAAAAAAAAAAAAAAAAAAACCTCCCTCCGCAGTTCTAAGACATCTTCAGATAAGGACCTTCATTCTGGATTCCTGGTTATAGGAATTTTGGGGACATCAAGTTCTGAAAAGATCCTTTGTTCTCTCAGCCTAAAGAAATGTAATTCAGCCTTATAAAAATCAAAAATGGCTCAATAAAACATAAAGCGTGTAGTGATAATTTGTGTTTATTTCCTTCAGTAACTCCTGAGAAGATCGTATTAATAATCTTGTCAATGAAGGGGAAACCCAACCCCACCCCCAACTCCAATCACTTCTAGCTGTGTTTTTAACTAATGGAGAGTTTAAAGAAAAAAACCTAGAGGGCAAGAGAGAATCCTATATCATGTAACAATTTAATCCAAAATTCCTAGACTGGTTCTCTCTAAACTAGATTTAAATGAAAAATTAAAGTAATTAGGCAATTTGGAAAGAAGCATATTATTTCTTTTTCTTTTTCCTTTCTGATTAGTTATGGAGGTAACCTAGTCCTGTGTTAGCTGAGTGATCTAGGGTTTTTAAGACCCCAAGATTCCAGACCTTGACTGGATCAAATCTCTGTATGATCTATGAAAAATGCTTTCTGGATCCCAATTGTCTTTTATATCAGGGCTTCTTAACCTTTTTCTACTCACGAAAATGCTTTCACCTGAGAAATTTTTACATGATCCTGGGAATATAGATACATAAAATAGACATATAAATCAAACTTTTACTAACAACAAATCATAATTTCACAGTCCTCACATTCAGTTATAAGACTCACGGTTTAAGAAGGTAGGTTTTATCCCATTAGGAGTTAAGAGAAGGAAAGGAGAAGGGAATTAATATTTATTACCATTTAATATTTATTTATTTATATTTATTTAATATATTAAATATATTGTATATATTAAATATATTATATGTATTATATATATATAATTTATATAATATATATTACATAATATATATAGTATATAGTATATATATATTAAATATATAAATATATTTAATATTTATATACCACCAGACACTATGCCTTGTAAATACTTCCCAAATGTGATTTCATTTGATCTTCACAACAAATCTGGGAGGTAGGTGATACTATATGCATTTTATACAGTTGGAGAAACTGACTTGTTTAGGACCATACATAGGGTTCTCTGAGGCTGGACTTTAATTCAGGTTTCTTGACTCCAAACCCAGTGCTCTATTCATAGCACTATCTAATTGCCTCTGACTAGGATCCCCAACTGGAAAAAAAAGCAATCTCCTTCCATTCCCTGGAGAGGGGAACAGAATGGAAGAAGTGATTATTTATCAGTGTCCCAGACACTTCCTAAATCCTGGTGCCCAGGAAGAGCCTCTATAGTCAGGGTTACATGTAAGTTGAGGATATTAAGAAAGAGAAGGAGCTTTATTTTTGCAATTGACTTATTACTCTTTGCCCAAACTTAACTGCTGCCCCTTTTCATGCAGGATGGGTCAAGATGACAGATCATGGATGCTGTAGGGGCTGAGCTAGGGATGTCACCAAAATCAAAAACAGCATGCTCTCCTTGTTTCTCCTTTAATGCTGAGCGGCCAGGTGACTGGCCAAGCCCCTCGGTCTCCCTGAACCTCTGCAGGTTCATTGGAAAAGTGAAGGCACTGCCTTAGATCATCTCTGAATTTCCTTCTATCTCACACGCTAGGACTGGTGACCATGTCAGGGAGGGAAAGAGGGCCCTCTGATAGCTACAGAGTGAAAGAGATTGGAGCTGAATGTTAGGAGAAGACTGACAAGAGTGATGGGGAGACACTGGGAAAGACAGCTGAGGAAGCTCCTAACAGCTTGGAGGGACACTCAGAGATTGTGTCCTAGGATGATACCTGCCGGAAGCCATGGGAGGAGACACTGGCCCCCAGAGCCCAGAGCGTCCACAACACTCCTTCCCAAGCTCATCCCTGCTGAGAGCCAGCCAGGAACTCCTAATTGGAGCAGTGTGTGCATCAGGACCGATCATTTTATGATGTGCCTTTCTGAGCTAGGCACAGAAGGCAACCCTTCATTAAATTCGACACCAGGGAATTAATTCAACTCACTGCCATCAGTCTGTCTCTGTCACCCTCTCCCCTAAACAGCCATCTCTCCTTGATTTTCCATACTTTCATGTCGAAAGTTCTTGAAAAAAGGTTTCTCCTGGCTGTCACCTGAAACTACGACTATATTCCAGACCAAGACTTGGGGCTGAAATCAGGAGGGCATGGGTAGGAAATGCACGCAATACATTTATAGGGAGAGAGGGAGGAAGAGCTTTAAGTAGACAGGTCTATACAACATATTTAAATAGATGGAAAGCAGAGGACTATGGGCAATAAGCTGTGTTTCTCCCTCCTGGAGAAGAAAGAAGGATTTGAAAAGCTGACAGTGACAGCTCCCTGGTTCACCCCAGTTTATTAGCTATTCTTGAAACAGCAACTTTATAATTATAGCCTTTTCAGGAGGGAGTTGTGTGTGCATGAGAGAACAGAAGAGAGGGAGAGAGAGGAGGGGAGACCACAGGAGAGACACCTGAGCTACTTAAGTTTCCATGCTGTAGTGAAGTCTCTTCACCTTGCTAAAATTTAAAACTCTAAAGGCAGCCTTTCTCCCCCCCCCCCCTTAACTGCCACTGCCTACAGTTCCCCATCGAGTCAGAATTCTGAAAAGTAGGAACTGGGAAGAAGAAGGGTTGAAAACTTTTAAGCTTTTTCCACTGAAGTTGAACGTTTAAACAAGGCTTTGGAGGAGGAGGACATAAGTATTAACTATTTAACAGAGCAGATTCCTGAGGGTCTGGACTCTACTTGGAAGCTAAAGAATGAATGAGACGACCTTCAACAATCTTTTAGTACTCTGGATGAGATCTTAGAAATTGTAAATATTCCAACCCTTCTTCATTTTGGAGATGAGGAAATGGAATATAAGTTGGCTAAGGTCATCCTACCACCATAAATAACAGAGCTAATATTTGAATCCAAGCCCCTTGATTCCAAATCCAAAGCTCTTTCCATTACCTATATTCCATGACTTATATTTCACAATATGAAAAATACTTTTCCCCAATAATCTATGCTGACTTATCTCAGTTATAGAATGTTGTAGCTAAAGGATCTTATATTCCATCTCTTTCAACTCTGAGCACACACTTTCTGTTTTTGTCCTTCCTGAAATCCAGAGCCACCAGAATACTCCACTTTCAGTTCCAGAATAAATTCAGAGCAATCAGAAGTTGAAGAAAGGAAAAAGTGTCTCTAATTGAATAAAAGGCATTCTTACTCAAGGGAGTACCACATCTGAATAACAGATATCTGTAGGATCTTCTCCTGTACTTTGACCAAATCCCAGATCAGACACAGTAAATTTTTAAAATCCCATTTATCAGGGAAATTTATCAGGATGTTGTAATGTGCCATCATTATGACCTTCTTTAAGAAAAAAACTACTAGATAGACTCCCAGAACTTAGAAAATAGATCAATAACAAAAAGACTACTAATGAGGAGGTCATATTACAAAAGGTTCTTTGCTTTACAAAAAAGTGTGACAACACAGTTTTGATTTATTCTTGTTTTAAAAGGTGGACCATCTCTACTTATAATTCTCAGTTTTGATTTTTATATATTTCTCCAAGAATATTATAAATATTTACAGAATATTCTTAAAAACATTTGCAGTTTGATTTGCAATCATTTTTATGGAATGTGTTAAGGAAATGCTTGCTGTATTCCACAAATTAAAAATTAAGTAAACATTTAAAAAAAATTCTAAGCAGAATGTAAGTTCCTATAAAGCAGGGACTGTAGAATTTTTATCTTTGTCACCCTCCCATATACACACTCATCCCTTGTGTGGAACAAGAACAATAATAACAGTAATAATAATCAATAGTAGCTAGCAATGATATGATATTTTAGAGTTTGCATATATGTTATCTCATTTGCTCCTCATAATAGCCATAGGAGTTAAATACTGGTGTTAATCTCTATTTCACTATAAAGAAACTAAGACTGAGAAGGGTTGAGTGATCATACTAAGATCATACAGCTACTATCTGAGTCAAGGTTTAAATTGATAACCTCATGATTCCCATACTTTACCACATAATTGTCTCTCTTAATAAATGTTTGTCAACCATGTCTAGTATGATCAAATGAAGGCAAAACACACCTGTATTGTTATTTCAGTTGTAAAGAGTTTTCGTGACCCCATTTGAGGGTTTTCTTGGCAGAGATACTGGAGTGGTTTGCCATTTCCTTCTGCAGCTCATTTTACAGATGAGGAAACTGAGGCAAGCAGTTAAGTGGCTTGCCCAGGGTCACACAACTAGGAAGTATCTGAAGCCACATTTTAAATCAAGAAGGGAAATCTTAGTCCATTGCATCAGCTGGCTGCCCCCCAAAAAAATATTCCCAAACCTGAAGTTATTCCAGGAATGAACCATACATACCCAGAAGCATAAAACCAAAATGAATTCTTAGCCAACTCTTTTCTAGCCCCAGGCCTTCCCATTGAGAATAAAATACACTTGTTCTAACAGACAGGTCACTGACCCCAGGAGACCAGGAGACCCGAGTGTGGGTCCTGCCTATCTAGTGAGATTGCTGCTTCGGTGCCCCATTTTCCCCATATAGAAAATAAGAGAGTTGTGCTAAATGACTCCTTAAGGTCCCTTCTAGTGCTAAGATTCTATGATGCAAAGCAACATGCTTTGCACACAGGATGTACTTAATAATGAGCTGATGAATGAATAAATGAATGAATTACAACCAGGGGAAGTATAACTGCAAAAATGGGTTTGTGTGCCTTGGGGGAAGGGGTAGGTTGGTGTTGGTGGGAGGGAAAAGAAATCATTATTCCGGAATAGAATCAAAAGCAAGAGCTTCTGTGCCTGAGCCAGACAAGAAGCCAGCAGCTGGCAAACACCTCTCTGCCCACTTTGCCCATCAGTCCCCCCCCCCTTGAGTGACACACAGAACACGCCCAGGCCCTCCAAGGGGATCGCCTTTCCTCACTTGGGTTTCCCTATTTGCAGAGACCACAGGCTCCCCGCCTTTCTCTTGTAACACAAGCCAGGGGATGGGCCTGAAAAGGGGTCCACTGAGAAAGACAGTGGCTAATTATATGTAACCCCACCCTGGTTCAGCACCAGAGCTCCCTGATCATTTTTCTCCTCTGTACCCTAAGCCTAAGGACACCAGCTGCATGACAGAAGGTCCTAATCTGCTTTGAGGCGCTTCCTCCATTCACAGAACTAAGGCTCAGATGGCCTCTGAACTCTCTTCCAGCTTTCTATTCATCATCCTATAGCCCAAGACCTGGGACTCACACCCAGCTTTGCTGCTGTCCCTGTGACCATGAAAAATACAATTTATGTGGGACTCTGTTAAAAATGGAGAATGAGATATTCAGTCCCTCTCAGCTCAATCCCTTTATGACTCTTAAAATAATGAAGGGACTTGTCCACAGCCACTGAACAGGTTCACAGGAGGCAGAGTCGGGGCCCCAGCATCCTGATCCCAGGCCCTCACCCTTGCCATCGATCACCTCTGCTACCTCTGCTTGCTCAGAAAGCAGTTAAATGTGGAGGTCTCACAACCCATAAATATTCCTTGTATTCTTAATTTTCAGTGGCCTCATGCTGGGTCTCTAGGCTCTCATTAAGCTGTGAAACAGATTACAATGGGAACCTGAAGCAGATACATTTCTCCTCCTCTCACATATATACAGCTTTTAATTGCTTTTATTTAAACTGCTCTTCCATAATACTGTTCAAGATTATCCCAGAGTGGCAAAGCTGGACTGTCCAGACACATCCAGACAGCAGGCACAAATAGGGGCCCAGAGGGACACACACACACACACACATATAAGAGCATGGAAAAGAACCTAGGGACCATTTGGTTCAACTCTCTTATGTTACAGATGAGTAAACTGAGTCACAGGGAAGCCCAAGGTCCAACACTGATTAGTGATAGTAATAGCACTAGAACACACTCATCATTATTACTCTAGCTTCTCACTGTCCTTCCCCAGTCTTCCTCAAATGAGAAGTCTCAGAGGAGTTAAGTTCATATTTTCTCTTTGCCATCTAACTGGGTGACCTTGGACAAGTCACTTTCCATCTTCAAGTCTCAGTTTCCTCAATTGTAAAGTTAGTAAACTGGGCTAGCTGACCTCTAAATTTCCTCTCAGTTTTTATAAACTATTTATAATCTGCACAAAGAAATGGTTGATTCCCTTCAGACTCCCTGGTCCCTCTTCTGACTCATGATTCCCAAACTCATGTTCTGACTACCACAATATGCCAGTATTGACCAGCAAGGAAACAGCACAAAGGAGAAATGAATCTATCAAAAAATACCCATTAAGTTTTTCCTATGAGATAGATATTGTGATATGCCCTACTGATATAATAACAAGAAGAGAATAGCTCCTATGTTTGAGCCTTACTACAGCACTCACACAGGGTCTGGTACATAATAAATGGTTAACAAATGTTTACCGAATTGAATTCAAGGAGCTTCCACTATATCAGATGAGAAAACAAATATATAAATGAGTATATACAAAATAAATACAAGAGGAGAGTTTGGGGAGAGAGACTAGCAGTTGGAGGAATAAGAGCAGATATCACTCTAAAAAGTCATTTATAGATTATTGAGGTATCACTTAAATAAAAGTGTCCAACTTCCTGCTTGAGATTGTCATTCCCTAGACTAGGATACTGTAATGATACTTTCCAATAGTAAGATCATGAGGCTGCAATTCAACAAATCCAGGTTTACATATGGTTTCCTCACTAGACGCTATATAGAGAAAGAATACCTCTCTGGAAGCCAGAAAGCCTTTAATTCTGGCCCTGACACCGACTAGGCAAATATGCTTTTACTTTGGTTTTCTTATCTGCACAATGGAAACACCACCCCATGAGAATCAAGTTCTTGGAATATAGTGAAGTCTTTCATGTGGAATCTCCAAACGTCAAATTTGAGGTGGTAGAGAGCAGAGCCACACAAGCCAATTGTCTTCAATGATCTTAGGTCATTAGGTCAATGGCCTTCATGATACCTTCCAACTTTTACAGTCTATGAGTATGAATGCAAATACATATAAATATTTTTGGGTCCACTCCTCCGATTTTATGTATATAAGAAACTATAATTGGGGAATTTTCAGTTAATGTGGAAGTAGATTTTATTTTTTCCTTTCAAAAAAAATCTTCATATAAAAATATTTGTTTAAAAGAAGATCCCTTAGAGATAATATAGCCTAAATCTTTTATTTTACCAGAGGGAAAACAGAGGTTAATAGAGACAGCACGTAGCCAACCTGTTACCTTTCTACCACACCAATATATCATCAGTCATTTACATCATTTTCTAATCAGTCTTCGATTGGTCTGACAGATTTGACCATCATAACACAGCTTTGGGAGATACATATCATCAAACACTGACCTAAGTTTGACTATTCATCTGATGCACCCCCATCAACTTAGTCTGTCTGATATATTTCTGAGTAAACCCCAAGATGCAGAGACAGGGGATGAACTTTCCTTTTTTTCCATTCATGTTAAATTTAAAAGGTTTTGCACAAACAAAACCAATGCAGCCAATTTTAGAAGGAAATAAGGAAACTGAGGGGAAACGTTTTCAACAAGTTTACCTAACAAAGGCCTCATTTCTCAAATATGTAGAGAACTGAGTAAAAATAAAATACAAGTCATTCCCCAATTGATAAATGGTCAGAGGATATCAACAGGCAGTTTCCAGAAGAAAAAAAACCAAAATGACTATAGTAATATGAAAAACTGTTTTAAATCACTCTTGATTAGAGAAATGCAAATTAAGACAACTCTGAAACACCACCTCACACCTATCAGATTGGTTCATATGATAGAAAAGGGAAATAACAAATGTTCAAAGAGATATGGAAAAAATGGAACATAGGAACTATTGGTAGAATTGTAAATTGATCCAACCATTCTGGACAGCAATTTGGAACTATGTCCAAAGAATTATAAAATTGTGCATGTCCTTTGACCTATCAATACCACTACTAGGTCTGTCCTAGAGATTGAAAGATATATCCAAGAAATTTTTTAAAAGGACTGATATGTACAAAAATATTTATAGTTAACTCTTTTTGTGGTGGCAAAGAATTGGAAATTAAAGAGATACCCATGAATTGGGGAATGGCTGCAAAAATTGTGGTATACCATTTTGATGGAATGTTATGGTGCAATAAGGAATGATGAGCAGAATGCTTTCAGAAAAACCCAGTAAACTTACATGAACTAATTCAAAGCAAAGTGAGCAGAACCAGGAAAACACTGTACACAGCAATGTTGTATGGTGATCAATTGTGAATGACTTATCTATTCTCAGCAACAGAATGATCTGAAACACTTCTGAAGAAGTTATGATTTTAAAAAACACTATCTACCTCCAAAGAAAGAACTGGTGGGAATGAAAATCAAGGAATAATTTAAAACTTTTAATTTTCCTTGTCAGGCTTTTTTGGGTCTGTGTTTTCTTTTGCAACATGGCTAATATGGAAATATGTTTTGCATGACTGCATATATAATCTATATCAAATGACTTGCCTTCTCAAGGAAGGAAGAGAGGAACATAATTTGGAATTCAAAATTTTGAAAAATGAATGTTAAAAAAATTTACATGTAGTTGAGAAATAAAATATGACTTAAAAAATAAACATAAAAAGGGAGGTCTAAAGAGGCTAAGTAACAGTACTTTTTAGCTTTGGGAAGGTGTGAAGAATCAAGGATTGTCTTATTTTATTTTAATCTAGCTTTGTGACAATTCTTTCTTAAAGGTTATAGCATATATTTTTTTAAAATAAAAAAATGTATTTTTAGGATTTTGCAACATCTCTTTGGGATAATTAATGTTACCCTCAAGTATGGAGCAATCAGTTTGGGAATCCCAAGACATTCAACCAGTAAATGGAGCCCATATCTCTGGGCTTTGTTTTCCTCATCTAAAAAATAAGGGGATTGGTTTAGGTGATCTCTAAGATCTCTTCCAGTTCTTAACATTCACTATTTCTGTGGTAGGCATTTCAATCAGCTGGGTATCTCATGATAATGGCAAAAATAAGTGGTTTGACTGTTTTTTTTTTTTTTTTTTTTTGGTGTGTGGATTTGATTGGAAGTTTTAGCATCATGTAAACACAGTCCCCTGACAAAAGCCTTGTCTTTTTTTAAACCATAAGCATACTTTTACTCTGTGAACTGCTCTGTTCCCACCCTACAACAGACTTTATGAACCTGCTCCTTTAGACCAGAAACAACCAGCACATGTCCCTGCTTCAGACAGTGGAATGAATGCCCTTTCTCCATTTGGAATGATCTAGTAGTCTCTCTGTGTCTGAACCTTACTTCAGATTCTCTCTGGAGCCTGAATATTCACAGCTGCACCAGACTATAGGGAAGGACTGAGCATATTAACCTGCCCTACCTCATGACCAACATTAGCAGCCAAATGAGAAACAGAGCCCAGGAGGCCTTTCCTCCAGCTGCCCTCTCTGCAGACATCTTGTCCCCTCACATGTGCAGTTCTACAAAGCCTACATGTTCAATGGCTTAGAAAGTAGAGTGTTTATTTGAACCTCCAATTGTCCTGGCCCTTTCTGTAAAAGAAACCCTTATACTTGGACAGCAGACTGGGTGGCTCATGTTTTAGCTCTTTGACAGAACCCCCTGGGAAATTGAAATTTTCCCTTTCTATAGTCTGTATTGGAAAGTAGTATGATTCCACCTCAAGATTCAACTAACTGGTTCTACTACTACTAGCGCAGGCCCCTGTGGGTTTCTTCAATTCAGCAAGAGCCAGAACTCATAGCCCATTTCAGGAGCATGGTATCTAAGCCAGGAACTTTGAAGGACCCCTACCCCAACCTCTCCCTCAGTCACAGGTTTCGCATTATAGCCTATTTACCTAGGGCAGAGGTTCCTAAACTGAGGGTATTCAGACCTTTAATGGGTCAAAGGATTAATTTCAGAATGTCTGTGAATGTAGATAGGAAAAAAATTATATTTTTATTTTCACTAACATATTTGAAATTTAGCATTTTTTGACTATGATCCTTCACCAGTCTGCCAAAGAGTCCCATGATATGAAGAAATCCTGACCTAGGACAAGACTTCTTGCCAGACCAAATAGGTATTACATAGGCCGATGCTCTGGAGAATGTTACAACTCAAGGCAGACATCCCACGTCCAAAAGGACTAGAGCTTCTTCCAAAGTACTGAGAAATGAAGATGTTGTCAGGATGAGGATAAATATTCCTGTTCTGGTAGATGTTAGATATTTGTCCTTGGCAGGGAAGAAGAAACACAGAAGGAAAATAAACAAAATGAATGAAAATGGGAATAAATTAATTGAGGGCATTTGATAAGTGGCAGCATTGGAAAGTCCTGATTTGGCTCCATCCATATCCATCTCCAAAATAGTATCAGGACAAATATCTAACATCTACCTAGTTAAAGTATTCATGTGACAACACTTACTGGTTTCTCCTCACCCCACACACCAATTCCCTTTCACTTTGTCATTATAGTGATGATAATAATAGCTAATATTTATTTAGAACTTTAAGGTTTCCAAAGTGTTTTATGAATTTGACTCAGTTGAATGCCACAATTCATATCCTTTCCCCTCCAAGGAGCTATAATTATCCTCATTCTTTAGATGAGGAAATCAAGACTTGGAAAGCTTAATGGTAAACTTGTGGTCACAGAGCTAAGTGCTAAAAACAGAATTGAAACCCAAGTTTCGGTGACATATATAATCAAGAGCATTGGATTTGAACTCACAGTACCTTTTTTTTAATCCTACTCTTTCTGGGGCTTTAATCTTTCTGAGATTCAGTTTCCTTTTCTGAAAAATTATATGAGTGTGATTTAAACATGTAGACTTTGCAGAACTATATGTGTAAGGGGACAAGATGTCTGCAGAGAAGGCAGCTGGAGGACTCCTGGGCTACTCATTTGGCTACTTAATGTTGATCAGAGAGGTGGAGCAGGTTAATTTGCTCAGTCCTTCCCTATGGAACTATGAGTAAGGTTCAGACATAAGAGGACTGCTGCTAGGGGAGTGGGGTGGAGGAAGATGAACCAGACCACTTCTACAATTCCTTTCCTTTGTACATTTGTGATCATATAACCTGGAATTTCCTGCCTCTGGGCCAAGTTCTCACTCTCTAATATACTTCTAACAGTGGCCACCATTACCAATGGCTCCACTTGGCTCTGTCTCTGGCCAGGGAGACTCATTGGTAAAGAACAGAGTTCAAAATCCCTGGCTTGGCAGGAAGTGCAATCTACCCATAACTGCCATTCTTTCAGCACCATGGGCTTCTCCCGAATAAATGCTACCCTCCATCAAATGCCAGGATTCCGCGGGTGCTGCTCTGTGTTTGCGATGAGTTTGAGAACTGAAGGCAAGATTGATTTCGATGTAAGCACCAGCAAAGCAAATGAGTTTTTGAAAACCCTATAATTTCCTTGCAACCCTTGACTTCCCTAAACACACATTTTTAGACTACAGCACAGTGAGGTAGGCATTAAACAAAAATGAGGTAGTCTAATGATGATTTATGTGTAAAATAACCTTCTATAAAGAATTTATCTTTGATTTCAGGGTAACTTACGCTGTTGCCAACTTAAGCAAACAAGATTGTTTCCTCTGTGTCCACTGCGGCAGTGACCAGATCCCAGCACAAAGCATGTGCTGGAAAATCACCCAGGGGGTGCTCTGGAAATTCAGTGTCTGCCATGAACTAAATGATGAAGCAAAATACAACACATGAGCACACAGGGAGAGGCACCTGGTGAAAATGAGGCATTTACGCATGGCTGAGAGTGAGCCACTCAAGACTCTGGGACCAACAGAATGGGAGCCTCCAGCAAAGGGCTGCTGCCTGCTTAGTTATTGGAAGGGATTCTAATGAGCTGATGCTCAACGTTCCATCTCCTCACCTCATAAGCTCCATTCATACTGTCCAAAATCAGAGAGAACGAAAGGGAGAAAAAGAGAGACAGACAGAGAGAGCAGAAGGAGGGAGGAAGGAGGAGAGAGGAAAGAAGAGAAAATCCGTATGCTTCTTTATTTTGTTAAATCTTCATTGCCATCTCTCACTAACCATTTGTTTGGGAATTGGAATAAAAGGAGAGAGATAGTGGTAGGAGGAGAGAAAGGGGGTTGAGGGAAGAAAGAAAGACAGAGAAGAAAGAAGGTGAGAGAGATAGGAGACAGGAAGACTGAAAGGAAGAGTAGGCAGATAGTAAGGAAGAAGGAAAAATAGAAGGGGAGAAGAGGGGAAGAAGGGTAGATTATAGGAAGAGAGGGGAGAAAAGGGAAAAAAGAGGCTCAGAATGAAGAGGGAGAGAGAAGAGAATGGAAAAGAAAAACCAAAAGGAGACAGGAAAGAGAAAAAAGAGATTTAGACAGAAAATGCAGAGGAGAAACAGAAAGAGGCAAGGAAGAGAGGGAAAACTGGAGAGAAAATAGAATCCAAAGAGAGAAAGATGGTAGAAGAAAGATTAAGAAAAAGAATGGCAGAAAAAGAAGATGGAAAAATAAGAGAGAAGGAGGAAAAGAAAAAAGAAAGAACGGGAAGAGGGCAGGGAAGAAAAAGAAGAAAAGGGGAGAAGGAAGAAAAGGGGGGAAAGAAAAAAAGGGGGAAAAGGAAGAAAAAGGGAGAAAGCAACAGGGAAGAGGGGAGGAAGAAGAAGATGTGGAGAGGAAGAAGAAAAAGCCAAATCTGTATTCTTTTTATTATTTCTTCATTGCCATCTCTCACTAACCCATTTTTGTTTGGGGATGAAGAGCAGTTAGAATATTGACTGCATTAGAGGATTCTCTGCATTCTCTGAGTGGATAAGCAGGGCCCGCCCCTTTCTCTCCCATATAGAATGGAACTGAACCGAATGCTCTCCTTTTCACAATTGTCTCAGCCAGTGACAGACTTCAAGTATGCAGCCCCCAGGGAATCTGCCACTGGTGGGGGGTGCCGAACAATTCAGACACACATGGATTCACAGATGGGATCAGAGCCAGAAGGGATTTTAGCAATTATTTACTCCCATCCTTAAGAAGGACCAAAGAGGTTACACAGGTGAGTCAACAGTAGCTCTAGGATTCAAACCCAGACCTTCTGCCTTCAAACCCAAGAGTCTTTCTATCCTATCGGGCTGTCACCAAGCAATAAGGAAACTGAAGTCCAAGGTCACATAGTGGTAGAGATGGGATTTCCCCCAGGATTCCTAATCTCCAAACTAGAGCTCCTTCCAAATGCCTCATGCACCATCTTCAGGATGCAAGATCTTATCAGCATCTACCCAAGGATGCTCTGCAATTCCTCAAGAAGCAAATTCACTTCCATTCAAGAAACACCGATACATTCCAAGCAACAGAAACGAAAATTGTAACACTTGCCCTCATGGAGCTTACATTCTACTGGAGAGAAATAGCACGTACACAAATAAGTACATAAAGACACATTAAAAATCCTGGAATCCCAGCTACTGAGGAGGCTGAAAATCTCTTGAATTTGGGAATTCTAAGCTAATCAGGTATCAAAACTAAGTTCCTGAAGTGAGGACTCGAGTTTAAATCCAAACTTAGATACTTACTACCTGTGTGACCCCAGACAAGTCCCTTAACTCTAACTGTCTCAAAAACAAAAAAGAAAAGTGATTATGTTGGGAAGTTAGGGGAAAATATAATGTATTTAAGGCCCAATGGATACTGAGATACTGTTGTTATCACTATTTTTCAGATGATGTATGTCACCACCCCCATTCCATCAGCTGATTGTAAACTTAAAAAAAAAACACTTTTAATTAAAATGTTTATGATACAGAATGACCTTTTGCCAAAGGTGGCTCCACTTTTTCTGAAAGGGGAACAGCAAGCACCTTGATAAAACATGA
Source organism: Sarcophilus harrisii (assembly GCF_902635505.1). Lineage (NCBI taxonomy): Eukaryota > Metazoa > Chordata > Mammalia > Dasyuromorphia > Dasyuridae > Sarcophilus > Sarcophilus harrisii. The sequence continues at coordinate 495,665,522 of NC_045428.1, forward strand.
TGAAAAGTTTCCATTCACAGTAATGTTCATAAGCAGCCCAAGATCCTTGATATAGTAAAACAATGAACTTCCATCAGCTGTATCAGCAATCTCTGCAGAAGAACGGTCACACCGCAGGGCAGAAGTAGGATAGTTCCTCTCACCTTAATCTATTCTTTTTCTAGTGGTAAAGGTAGACTGATTTCACAGGAGGTTGCCCTAGCTTGGGGCAATGACTTTTTAGCTTACTACAGAGAAAAATGAGTTTGATACTGAAGCAACCACCCTTTCCGAGTCTCCAAGTAAAAGCAGCTTCTTGCAAAGAAAGCAAGCACTCTGGTTTATTCACTGATAATTACATTTGTTCACTTTTAAGACATCTTCCCCCTCTAAAATCACATAAATTTGTACTTAGTTGGTTTGCTGTTTTAAAAAATAATGTCAATTGCAAAATATTAAAAAAAAAGAGAAAGAGAGAGAGAGAGAGAGAGAGAGAGAGCGAGGGCGCTATCTTTTCACAGGGAAACTCCAGCTCCACAAGTCTCTTTCATGTGTTAAACCATTTCAATATTTGGCCATGGAAAACTCCAGTGTATCAATACTGAGGCTCAAGAATGACAAACCTACAGTTCCAATGATCTTGTGATGAAGAAAGCCATCTACACCTAGAGAGAGGACTGTGAGAACTGAATGTGGATCACAACATAACATTTTCATGCTTTCTGTTGTTTGCTTGCTTTTTGCTTTCCTTCCCATTTTTTTTCCTTTTTAATCTTATTTTTTTGTGCTGCATGATAATTGTATAAATATGTATACATATATTATAATTAACATATATTTTAACATGTTTAACATATATTGGGTTATTTGCCATCTAATATTGGAGGGGGTGGGGAAAGGGAGGGAAAATTTGGAACACAAGGTTTTGCAAGGGTTAATGTGCCACCTAGCTGCCCTAATGTAACTTTGGGGCTGCATCAAGAGACACATAGAAGCCAAAAATAAGGAAATGCTAAAATACCTTGTCCCATGGAGGCTAAACTTGAGAGTATTGCTTTCTGTTCTAGGAGCCGCAATTCTGTTCTCCTTCCCCTCTTCCCCATTCCCAGTTCCCTCTGGCCTTCTTTCCTAGTGAATGCATCAAACCGTCCAAGCCAAGTGTCACCATAGCCACCATTTTGGTTTTTCTTTTCCATTCCCCAGCTGTGCTCCAAACTCAGTCAAGGTAACAATCACCTAACCTCTAGGAGCCCCATAAACACAGATAAGGGGTTATTATTCCAGTTTATCTCCAGAGGTAAAATCATGCACATCTGACCAACAAATGAATACTATCCAAAAGCCCCCACTGGGGCAAGGATGGCCATTCAACCAACAAAAAGATTTCCCACCAGGAGGCTCACATCGATATAATCAGTTCTGGTGGAAATTAAAAGCTATTAGGAACAGGACTGAATTTATCTTTATAACCAATAATACACATTGTAATGGTGATCATACAGATGGGAAATTAAGCCACATCTCAGCTTCACTGGAGACCTTAATTCTATTTTATTCTTTTTCCCTCTTTTTCCTACCTCCCCTGCCCAAAGCCAGTCAGTCCACCAGGAGACCAAGCTCCTCTCTTCCCTCTTATCTCCTCCCCCTCAGGAATAAAGGGTAATAGCTGGCAGCCGGAAGGTGAGAAGCTCTGTGCTTTTAAAATCATATCTTAAAATAAAACCTGTCTTTGACCAGATTGAACAAGAGAAACAAGGCAAGCGAAGCTGGAGAGGCACATTGCTCAGGGAAGCTCCTGGCTTGGGACTCTCCTTTTTGCTGGGGAAGGAATAGCCAGGAAGCCAGTGGCTAATGGTCAAGCTCCCAGGCTCCCTCCTACCCCTGGACAGCACTCCCTGCCCTGTGGATATTTACCCAGCCTCCAGAGCTAACCTGGGGCCAAATTGTTTAATGCCGTTCAAATCCCCCTGGGAACATGTCCCCCTGGGGACTCCTGTCTGGACCCCCAGTTCAGGGGTTTCCCAAAGGGAAAGGTCACTTCCCAAGTCCAGAGGGGACAGGAGCACAAGCCAGCACCTTGGAGAAGGCTCCACATCCTTCCCTTTGCTATCCCTTATTGTGCTCTGCTGGAATGTTTGAATCCAGCCAACAGCTCTAAAGAATGAGCACAACGGTTCCTCTCAGAAAGCCAGAGAATCCTAGAAACAAAAAGGAAGGTGACTCTGTACCCCCTCTGTGGGGTCAGCCATTGCTGGCCAAGGACGACTCTCATCAAGAAGATTTGGTTTCCCCTACAGCAAGAGGACATATTTTACTTTCACCTTCCCTCCCTGCACATGTGCACTGTGTGTCCTGTACAAAATCCTATTAAAAAATAAATCCATAAACAGTGTGCTTCCTCAATATTAAATAGTATGGTGTTGGGGTTGAGTTCCCCGCCTCATCCAGTCAGGAGGGGAATGAAGCTCTACTTCTTTGTAGTTCAGGGGACCATTTCAATTGTGGCCTCTCATGATCCAGGGGGCCGCAGCCACCAAACTGAAAAGCCAGTCAGAAAGATTCCTGGAGGAACTTTGGGCTGAGGAGAAGGGGACTTGGCAGAGGTGAGGGACCCCATCTTTTAAAACTCAAAGTATTCTTCTTAACACAGAGGTTTGAAACAGCTATGCAGATTAGTATTAAATATAGAAGCCCGAGGCTGGAAACAAATTTAACCAGGTTTTGAGGAAACCAGAGGCTACAGATTAGTAATAATTATGCCCTAAAGGATCCAACAACAGTCCTTCAAGTCACTGGCAATCTCTGCTAGAGGAACCAGGGCTAAAGGTCTGGGAAGACAAGTCTTCAGGCTCACTCTCATGAAACTTTCCTGCATACCTATGAGCATTAATGCATTATCTTGACTGACTCAAAAATCCAATAAGTATTTATTAAACATTCAATAATTGTAGTAATAATGATCATATACACCAAACAGTGCTAGGTAATATGGAAAAAACAAAGATAAATAAGACACAATCTTACCCTCAAAAAGATTAAACTCTAGCAAGGGAGAGAAGGCTGGAATACATATATGTATAATACCAATTGAAATGTGTTAAGTCTATTCAGGCAGCTAGGTGGTACAATGTATGGAGACAGAAGACCTGAGTGCAAATCTGCCCTCACACTTACTAAATGTACAACTGTGGGTCCATCACTTAACCTGTGTTTATATCCATTGTAAAACAGAAATGAGAAAAGCACCTATTTCCCAAGATTGTTGAGGATCAAATCACATAGTAGGCACTGTATAAATCAATCCATCAGTCTTCCCTCCCTTTCTTCTTTCCTCCTTCTCTCTCTTCCTTCCTTCCTTCTCTTCTTCCCTCCCTTCTCTCCTTCCTTCTTTCCTTCTTTTTCTTCCTCTTTTCCTTCTTTCTTTCCCTTCACTTTCTTTCCTTCCTCCTCTCTCTTCTTCCTTCCTTCTTTTTCCTTCTTCCTCTCCATCCTTCCTTTCCTTCTCTTCCTTCCTTCCTTCCTTCCTTCCTCAAAGTGCTAAGAAAGTTTTAGCATGAGATTTTGTTCTGCTGGATGAAAGGAAACTTAACAAGAGGAGGTAGCACCTTGGATGGACCTTAATTAAAGATCAGAAAGTATTTCAAGAACCAAAGATAGGTGTGTGCAGGAGGGAGAGCTACCCAGGAGTAGGTGGCATGGAGCATGAACAAAAGGATGGAAGTGGGAAAGGGAAAAGTTTCAGGGAAATGGAGTTTAGGTAAATGCAGACTAGCTGAAAGGAAAATGTCTGAAAAAGAAGGATGGAATCCAACTGTGGAGGATCTTGAATGACAAACTAAGGCAATGCTATCTTGTAAACCAAGGGAAGCCCAGAAACTGGTTTGGTGGTTTTTTACTTTTTTGTTTATATTTTGTTGTTGTTTGAATTCAGAGGGTGTAGGATGGAATGGAGGCAGGGAAAGCAGTGAACAGTTAAGAGGCTATTACTGTAGTCCAGGTGAGAGATAATGAGGGCCTGAACCAGGGAGATGACAGTGGGAATGAAAAGGATGGAACAAATACAAGAAGTGTTTCATAAAATCAGCATAGAATCCCACTTGATGTGGGAGTCAAGGAGAGAGAGAGAGAGCACCTGCCTCGGTTTCCCCAATGCCTACCAGAGTTCAAATTCCTTATTCTGGCATTCAAGGCCTTCCACCATCTAGATCTCTCCTACACATAACTGAGTCATGTTTCTGTCTTTCTTGTGCTATGCAAACATTGTGCTCTTTTAGCTTTCATACTTTTTGGCTATTCATTCTCTACTCACAAGCTGTAGAATTCCCTTTTACTCTTCCCTCTTTTTCTTTACATATCTAGTCAATGATTTAGTAACTATCTCTGTAACAATCCCTTGCATCTGTTCCCAGCCCCTCTACCTTGTACCGCCTTTCTATTCTCTATTCCAATCAACAGCAATGTAGAAAAGACCTTCATTACCTTTGGACAGGAGTATTGGAATAGTCTACCAATAGGTATTCCTTTCAATCCACCCTTCAAACAACTGTCAAACTAATTTAACTCAAACATATATCTATTCATGGGGCAGCTAAGCTGGTGGTACACTGGATAGGGTGCCAAGCTGGGGTCATGAAGACTCATTTTCCTTCAAATCTAGCCTCACATACATAGTTGCTGTGTGTCCCTGGGCAAGTCACTTAATCCTGTGTGCCTCAGTTTCCTCACCTGTAAAATGAGTTGGAGAAGGAAATGGCAAACCTTTCCAGTAGCTGTGCCAAGAAGAATCCCACAGGGGTTGCAGAAAGTCAGATATGACCAAAATGATTGAACAACATCTAATGATATCATTCTTTTGCTTGTCTACTGAATAAAATTTAAAATCTCTTTCCTGGCCTTCAATGCCATCTCACAATCTTCAAAATTCCAACCCATGCAAACCCCAGTGCATCCAAAAATTGGTGACTTTAACAGCATGTAGGGGTCACTCAAGGAGCAGGGATTGGATTTCATTAGAATGGGGAGCTCCCAGATAAGGAAACTTGCTCTATTAATACAGATCCAAGCCTTCCCTATCGTCACATAGCCAGCTGGGTGTTCGAGGCAGGACTTGAAACCCAGACTCTGAGGCCAGTTCTCCAGCCTGCTACTCTAGGGGCCATTCAAATTAAATTAATTAAATTTATTGTCAGGACTGATGAACATTTGCTAGGCTATTTTACACACCTTCCTACAAAAGGTTCAAAGTACAGACAAATCAATTGGGAAAAGATATGAAGAAATCTGGTATCATGGCAAGAACATTGATTTATACTAATCAGATCTGCATTCAAAACCCACTCTGTGGTTTGCTATTTATGTGATTTTGAAGAAAGTTACTTCATTGCTCTGGGTCTATAAAATGGAACTTCTTGGCTGCTTAGGAGAACCCTCCCAGTTCACAGCCTGTAAAAAGTTGCCCACCATATGCCAATAGAGTCATGCCTTCCTTCCCTCAGCATCCCACCACTTCAGGCCTGTGATTTGAAACAGCTACCCAGAACCCCAAGTAAAGTCATTTCTCCTTCAGTCTTGACAGTAAAGTAAGAAAATATCCAGAGATCCTTGGAAACACGCCAAGGAGGAGGAACAAATCCAACACGGGGAAAGGAACTGGAGCTTCCAGTTTGGTGGAAGGGTTTGGATTTTTTCCTCTTTAATCTAAAAGCACTGTAAGACTGCCAATCCTGAAATCCAGGTCACCTACTACGTGGATCCTGGCACCTGTCTCCACTCACTGGTTTGCTAAAAACTCTACCCTACCCACACCCTCTGCTTCAGGTCAAATTACTTCACCCATGTGCCGGCCTGGATCCACGCCACTACAATATCCTGGGAAGTCTGACACTTAGATGTTATTCATGCACGCGAGTCTACAACAATAAAAGCACCCACATTCTGAAGAAGCCTTTGGCCAATCATGAAAAAACTAAGCATTATCTGGTTATACTCACCCCTTTAGGATACAGTTCAATACTCAACATCCAATAAATGGTCCTCGGTCTTGGTCACTATCACCCCATCTCATAAACTTCCCCACTATTGGCAATTTCTCCCCCACACAAAAAATGATCACATACCCAAGATTCCACCCCAAAGGTCATGATCACAAATGACTCCATAGCAAGGCTTTGTCCCTAGACTCTAATGGAGAAACCAGTCAGTCCTTCTTGCCAAGCTATTTACCATCTACAAAGGGCTCACCAAACAAGGGCAATGACCTTTTCAGAATAAACTTCACCAAAATATCACCAAACCATAAGCAAATCACTCATAAAAACTGAACAAACAAGACCTTTTGCTGACAACCACCAGTTCAACCACCAATGAATAATCAATCACTTACCCTCCACAACCACCACCACCACCCTCCCCAGCCCAATCCATCCTCCTTGGTCCTCTAGTCTTCTCTTACCTGGGATGATGGAGACTGTGTCTTTCTCCCAGGACACAACACTAACATATTCCTGCACTGAAGAGGGGATGAGGCACTTGAAGACAGCCACGTTTCCACGCATTGACCTTTGATCCTCCACCCGGACGGTGTAGGGTTCCCTGAAAACTGCAACAATGGAGATCAGGGAGAAAATATCAAGTCAGACAGTTGGACTGCAACATGGCCAGAACCCAAAGAATACATAAATCATTGACTAGAGATACAATATCTTAAAATGCCATCTAGTTCAAAAAGTTTGCTTGAAAAAATGAGACCCAGAAAAGCTGACTTATCCAAAGTCAATTGCCTCTGCGCCTTATCCCTTGCATGCATTCCACCTTCCCAACACTCTTCCTGATATGTCCCTTACTGACATACATATCCCACTCATCCATCCCCAGCTCCTTCAGCAATTTCTCTACTGCCCCCAAATCCCACTTCAGCTTTCTTCTGGCAGCCTAACTTCTGGAACACTTTCTTCCTGATATAGTCCTTCTAAGAACCAATCAATCAATCAACAAGTTATTCATTATGTGCTAATTATGTATCAGATACTACACTAGGTTTTAGAATACAAGTAATGAAATAATATTTACAAGGAGCTTCCATTCTAACGAGAAAGATGATTAAGTACAAATTAAAATATAAAATGAATAAATACAAATATACACAAAGTAGTACTGGTACTCCTAGGTAGTTTAGGGAGGTCACAAGTTGGAGGAATCAGGAAATAAGATGTATTTATTTATATCTATTATATTATGTAATAATATTATATAATAAAATATATTTATAATATAATTTAATAAGATGTATGTATTTATATAGTACATACTATATACCAGATATTGTGTTGATTGCTTTACAAATATTTTCTCATTTGGTCTTCACCTTAACCCTAGGAGGGAAGTGCTATTATCAACCCCAATTTACAGATGAGGAAACTGAGACTGACAGAAGTAACTTGAACAAGGTCACTCAGATCTTTCTGACTCCAGACTTAGTGCTCTATCCACTGTGGCCTCTAATTCTCTATTAAGGCAAAAAAATGCTGCCTTAATTACAACTTAAAGAAAGAGGGGACAAGGAAGAAATGCATTCTATACAATGGTGATAGCCAGTGTAAAGATGGGGAGATGGGAGAGCAAGTGTTCTGTGTGAGGAACAGAAAGAAATCCAGTTTGGCTAGACTACAGAATGTACGAGTGGAGTGCCCTCTGGGTCTGGAAAGTTAATGCAGAGGGATTTCAAACTTAATCAAAAGAATTTTTGTTGGATGCTAGCAGAAATTGAAAGTCACCAGAATTAGTTGGGTAGAGGAATCATATCTGAATTTTAGGAAAATGACTTTGGCAGCAAGGTACAGGATGGGTTAGAAAGGGGAGAGACTTGAGGTAGAAAGACAAAGTAAGAGGCTGTGCCTTTATTAATTAAGAGGTTAGATATGAGGGCCATAACTAGGGTTTTGGCTATGTGAGTTGAGGGAAGAGGGAAGTTATAAGAGCTATTCCAAGTAGAAATGGCAACATTTGGCTCCTAGTTAGATATGTGGGTCAAGGGACAGTGAGGAGTCAAGGATAACACTAAGATTATAGGCTCGAGATGCTAGAACAGTGGCGGTACTTTTATAGAAATTGAGATGTTTGCAAGAAGGGAATGGTTTAGGGACAAAGATAACAAATTTAGTTTTAGACATGTTGGAGTTAAGATGGTTCAGGACATCCATTTTAAAGTGTCCAAAAGGCGATTGGTATACAAGACTGAGGAGAGACTGTCTTAATTATATTGATTTTGGAATCACACATTTAGAAATGATGGTGGTACAGTGGATAGAGATTTGAGATAAAGAAAATGGGTCCTCACTTGAGGCAGGAGGAAAAGGCATGGGGAGCTTGAGGAGAAAAGAGAAAGTTTGAAATAGTTTCTGTGGAGAATAAAATAGGCAATCAATCAATGAAAAGGATCCTGCCATAGCCCACACCTGTAAACTTGGTGATTTTCTTCAAGAGGAGGTATGGGAAGAGCAGAAGAGGTCTCAGAAAACTGGGGGTAGGCTTGGAGTCAAAGGATTCTGGTGCCTATGGATAAGTTATTTCACTGGAGGATACCTAAGAAATAACTGAAAATCCTTCTAATGCCAAGAATCTGTGGCTCCCTCTGAACTCCCTCTGAACCTCCCTTTCATAAAATATAAAACTGTATTTGAGAGGCAACATGGTAATCTCAAAGCCAAGAAGACCTGGATTTAAGTTCTATCTCTGACACTTCCTAATTGTGTGACTCTACTCGTTACTCTCTCAGCATTCTGGGCAACTTACTAAGATTATAAATTGACAACAAGATGCCACCTTGCACTGGTAAATGGAGTTTCCTTATTCAGGAGATCCTTATAAAAGGAAAATTATGGGGCTAGTCCCTATTCCTATTTTTAAAAAAATGTATTCATGTAAAATGTAATAACACTTGTTCTCTCTTCCTACAGTTATTGTAAGGAAAGAATTTTATAAAGCTCTGCAGAAATTCAAGGTGCTATGATTTTGCATTTAAGGAAGAAAAGCGCTTTCTCTCCACCTGCCTTGTATCCTAGACTACATGTTCCTCAAGGGTAGGAATGAATTCTTTAATTTAATTGCATCATTCAGCACCAAACACAACAGCATCTCTAAGTGCTAATAACAAGAAAGCTGGATGGATGCAGAGAAAACTTTAATTCTCTACACTTTTCCAGGTTTCTATTATATTTAAGGGATGTCCTCCAAAACTCTTCCTATAAAAAACCCCTGCCTTCTAAGCTTTGACTCAGTCCTTCACCCTCTATCAGCTTCCCCTGGTTTCAATCCTGCAGAGCCACGTCCTATCATCTAATTATCAAGGAAATCTCACTACCCTCACCACCCTACAATCATTTAACTGAGATCAATTTCCTATTGCCCCCATCTCAACTTCTCAAGCCATTGTAGTTCTGGGCCATGATCCATTGTGTGATGCAATGCAAAAAAGGGCTGGACCTCAAATTGGGAAGACTTGGATTCAAACCCTGGCTCTGAAATGCAGAAGCTGACGGCAGACAAATCATTCATCCCCCCAAGCCTTGATTTCCTCATCTGTAAAATGCTGATATTAATACTCATGCTCCCTAACCCAGTGGATTCTTGCAAGAAAAACACTTTGCAGACTTGATGTGCAAGATGATGATGCCACAGATCTGTCACACCAGAGGCAGAGGTCCCATTCCTCCCTTGTGCCCTTTCCCTACATGGTGGAGCTCCTCCTGGTGGCATTCCTGTCCCCAGCCCTCATTTTTACATAAATAGTCCATCCCATGCCAGACCTATTCCTTGAAACCACAATCCAGCTTTTACTCTCTTAGATTGAGCTAAAGGTTCCAAAGTCCTCTCTGTTCTCTCTCCTTTGCCCATCGGGAGGCACCTGGGCCAGTTCCCCTCCCCCACCCTCTTTCATGGTTGCCAAGGCAACATTTCGGGTCCCCTCACTGTGCACCTGCAGCCCCTCTGTCCTCATCAAGAGTCAGGCACATAATTGGCTTTGAACATTTTTCAGCCTTTTCCCCTCCTCCTCTCACACATAATCCCTTATTTCTAGTATGACTGTTAGGGAGGAGGATAGAGTGAGAGTAATTCTGCTTCTCAGTCCCCTCAGAGGGGGGCTGAGAAAAGAGATGCTCCTACGAAGGGGCAGACCTGGCACCCAATTCTAAGGCCCAGCTTCCCAGGCCGGGGATCAGTATCCAACCAAGAGCACAAAACCTATCTAGAGGGGGAGTTGAGAAGGTATTCCCAGAGTCCCTTCAAAACCATCCAGAATAACAAGTACCCTAAACAGGTGGTTCTGGCCTCCAATGAGTGGAGGTGGTAGCTAGACTTCTAAGCCCTGTTTGTCTAGGACCAAAAATATATCACCTTAACCCCCAAAATCTATTCTCTTTCTCAGATGGACCTACATAAGAGCTCTACATAGGAGGGATTTAGGAAAAGAGATGGTTTATCTTTTTGGCATGTGGCAAATGGCCTGGGAAGGTTTTATTATTATTAATACTACAAGCCTTTTTTCTTTAAAAAGACCATTTCAAGTCTATCATTAGTAACAGGGGTTTTGCAGGTCTTTGGCTGTATTCCCTTGACCCAAATTCTCTTCTTGTAGATACAGCCTTGATCCAATTCTCTATTGCTACTAACCACTGCAGAATGATTTTGCCTTCTGACAGAAAACCTGGGGCAAGCCATCTCCTAGTTACCCAATAAACACCATTGTTATCTGGCTATTCTCAAACAGATGTTTCCTTCCCTGCCCTTTACCCTTCTGGTGTGTGGGGACAGACTCAAACATGAACCAAGTGACAAAATCTTTACTGTAGGATTTGCTAGCCCAGTCCAAAGAGATGAAAATCTATTCTGCCTTAACGAAACCTCCAGAAGACTCTATATTCCACTTCAAATGCCTGTCCCAATGTCCAAACAAATTGCCTCCATCGGGAAGTTCTATCTTCTGTCTCTTGCTAGAGAATATGTAAGAAAAAAAAGTCATCCCCAATCAAAGGTCAAGAACCCCTATCATTGTGATTTTTCTTGGATTATTTCTAAACACAACACGAATGACTTCACAAGTCTACCTGTCTCCAAAAGAAAATGCTGCGAAATCCAAAAATGGGACAGGAGAAAATACCTCCCCCTACTCTTTTACAGAGATAGTAGTCTATGAGAAATACTGCATGTTTTTTTTTCAGATTCTTCCCCTATATTGATGGCTTTTGCTTATTGTTTTGTCTTTTCTGTTTTTTTCTTTTCAGAAATATTCTTTTTAAAATGTGATGGCTCTCTGGGAAAGACAGAGGAAAAGATATAGAGGAAATTTGGGGTAATATAAAAACATGTCAATAAAAATTAAACCCGCAGCTAGGTGGCGCAGTGGATAGAGCACCAGTTAGGAGGACCTGAGTTCAAATATGATCTCAGACACTTAACTGGAACTTGACCCTGGGCAAGTCACTTAACCCCAACTGCCTCAGGGAAAAAAAAAAAAAAATTTATGTATTTGTAAATAAAAACTAATTTTAAAAAATAAACAATTAAAAAAAGACATCCTCGCCTTCACTTTCAGAATTTAGTCTGGGGGGGGGGGGGGGGGAGGAGCAGGAATGTGCTTAATGATGGTATAAGGGAAATTCTAGGAGCTGGGTGCAAATTCTCAATCTGCTCCCAACTAGCTGTATAACCATAGACTTCTAGCTGGACTCCCTTGGGCCTCAGCTTTTTTTTTGCTGAGGCAATTGGCCTTACCCAGGAAGTGTTAAGTGTCTGATTTGAACTCGGATCCTCCTGACTTCAGGGGGGGGCTTGCTCATTTACAGAAGGAAGTAGATGGGCGCCCACCTTCCTGCCGCCTCTAGAGTCTAGGCTGATGCCCACACCCACCGGTCTCCTCCCCCTCCCGCCCTTTACCTTCCCTTACCGGCTTTAACCCGGATGTTGGGGCTCCGGATTTTGCCCGCAGCGTTCTCTGCGGTGCAGAAGTAATCATTGTCGTGGATAAAGCTATTGAAGGCAGAGGGCGAGAAGGGGTAGAGCTGCAGCGTCCCGTTGGCGTGGACGTGCCGGATGTGCGGCACATCATAGATGTCATCGCCTGTGGCGAGGTACCACCGGAGGACCGCGCTGGGGGAGCCCGTGGCCGGGCAGGGCACCACGACCCCCACGGAGCTGGAGAAGGTCACCTGCTGCAAGGAGTCATTCACAAAGTAGAGGCTGGTGCCGACATCTTCAGGGCGGGCTGCAGAGGGAGAAAAGGCATCAAGTTCTCACCTCCCCATCCCTCTCGGCCGCCACAGCCTGCAGGGCCGCAAGGCTGTCTGGGCCCGCCTCAGGCCTTGTCTAAAGGAGCAAATTGAGCCGGTTTGTGAGTGTCAAAATAATAAGAATTCCCCCCAACACTAGTTCATCTACCAGGGGTCCTCAAACTTTTTAAATAGGGGGCCAGTCCACTGTCCCTCAGACTGTTGGAGGGCCAGACTCTAGTAAAAACAAAACCTTTGTTTTGTGGGCCTTTAAATAAAGAAACTTCATAGCCCTGCGTGAGGGGGATAAACGTCCTTAGCTGCCGCATCTGGCCCCTAGCCTGTAATTTGAGGACCCTCCAAACAAACAAATCTAGTCCCCCTTCAGATATTTGAAGGTAGCCATCTTGTCCCTCCATTCGTTTTCTCACCCTGAAGCAACAGGATTTCTTCCTTCAAGGTCAAGCTCATGTACTTCCTCCTCCACTTTCTACCTTAACACAACATGCTCACCTGGTCATGCTCTCCTGCTTCTGTTCATCTCACAACAAATATAGTGCCCAGAATCAGATGTCCTGGATGTGGACACTGCACAATGTGCACCACAAAACTCACTCTCTCGCTAGATATTATGCTTTCTCTAAAGACCGTCTATTAATATTAGCTTTTTTTTGGCTGCCATGTCATACTGTTGACAATCTATTATTAAACCCCTCAGATCTTTTCTCACGGAGATGCTTGTCTAGCTATGAATTTCTCACACTGTATTTGTAAAGTTGAGGGGGTTTTGGCATTCAAGTATAGAGCTTTTCATTACTTCCTATTAAATTTTATTTTCATTAGACTTAGCCCATTGTTTTAATTTGTCATGGTCTTTTTTGGATCCACCTATGTTATTTGACATATTAGCTATCCCTCTAAACTTCATCTCACCTACAAACTGGACAAAGGTATTATCTATGTCTAAGATATCAATCAAAGTGTTACCTAGCCCTGGGCTAGGAACAAATCATTGGGAGATTCTATAATACAAGTTTTTCCTGTAGTGGAGCATTCAGTCTATTATTGATTATTCGGTTGGATCTAGTTTCACAACCAATTCTGAATCTACACCCCCCCCCCCCCGTATTCTCTTCTAGTCCATATTCTTTGATCTCATCTACAAGAGATTTCTTCAAATGCCTGGCTGAAATCTAAGAATATGTCTCCAATATTCCCCTGATCCTGTAAGGATTCTGCCAGCAAAGATGACCATGTTCTCTGCCAACTTATATACTTTGAAGAGGTATTCTCAATCTTTGTGTGTAACATAGAATCCTGTGGCAATCTAGTGAAGCCTGTGGAACTCTTCTCCGGATTTTTTAAATGAATGAAATAAAATACATAGAATTACAAAGGAAACCAATTATATTGAAATACAAGTGTCAAAATATTATTTAAAAACAAATTCATAGATACCTCCCTCCTGCTAGGTTAAAAATCTCTGTCTTAGAAAAGTTGCCCAACAAACAAATAGGGATTTAAATGATTTACACAAGATCTTAAACACTATATGTCAGATACAGGACTTAAACCCAAGTTTTTTCTGATTCTGAGATTTACTCTCAGTCCTGTACAAGACATTTCTTAACCTTTCAGAAAATGTTAACTGGATTAGTCTTGACCTATTCTTGATGAAGCCATGATATCTTTTAATGATCACTGATTTCCTTTCTAAGTTTTCATCATCTTAAAATGTATTCTAAATCTTTCCCACAAATTTAAATTAAGTCCAAGGGATTCTATCTCTTTTTCTTTTTTTAAAAGTTGGAACAAAATTTGCTTTTCTTTACTCCTTAAGAGTTCTCCTGTTCTCCAAAATCTTTAGACAATGGCTCAGCATTCTCCTCTGTCATTACTTTTGGTGTCCTGAGAGGTAATTCAGCTGTGCCTGATGATTTTAACTAATTGAGGGTTGTTAAATCCTGCCTGATCAGGCACCTTGGGTTTTAACTGCTTGCTAATCATTTTTCAGTCTATTTCCAGGCAAAAAAAAACCCAGCAACAACAATAATAACAACAACAAAAAAAACCCCATCCTCTTTAGAAATAAAAATGAGTACAAAAGAGGTCTTAAATATTTAAGCCTTCCCTCACCAATTATTTTTACCATCATTTCATCCATCCCTAACAGCAGTCCCTATTATTTCTTGGATACTCTTCTAGTCCCCTACATAACTTTTTTTAAAAAGTGGTTTACTATTTCAGTCCAGAGTCCCAACTTCTAATTTGCTTCTCATGAGCTCTGAGACATTGGGATAATCCATGTAAGCCTAAGTCTCAATTTTGTCATGAAAAAAATGTAGACAGCCTCCTTCAGCTACTCTATAACTTCATGACAAATTCAAAGGAAAACAACCAGAAGACTCTGTGGATGTAAAATTATGCCATATAAGGATCCACTGGTATAAATGGCTATTAGATGGCAAAGTGATTAGGTTACTGGTCTTAAAAGTCAGGTAGATCCGAGTTAAAATTCTGCCTTATAGTCTTACTAGCTTTTTTTTCTTTTTTTTTCTCACTAGCTTTATAACATAGATCAAGTCTTTTAATCTCTCTCAACCTCAGTAAAATAGGAGTGTAAAATAGGAGTGATGCAAAGAGGATATTGAAATCTAATGAGACAACATATAAAATACTTTGCTAATTTTAAAGTATTATACAAATACTAGTATTGTTATTATCTAGATATGTTTAACTTGGAGAAGTGATGTGAGGGTAAATATGCTTATTATTTTTACTTAGTTAAAGGTCTGTCTTGTAGAACAGTGATTCCCATATAGGCATAGAGCAGGGGGAGGGGAATATCTATTTTTTTTTACAAGACATTTGGGATTATGTGACTTGCCCAGGATCACATAGTATTAAGGATCTGAAGCCAGATTTGAATTCAAGTTCTCCTGACTTCTGGGCTGGTGCTCTATCCACTATGGCACCTTCATTACATTCATTTTTTACATTGTTTACATTATTTTATTACAAATTACAACTTTTACAAAATTACAAATTTTACATTATTTGCAGAAAAAATTGTTTAATTGTTCAGATAGAAAATTATATATATATAAAATATATAAATTTTGCTTATTCAGCAAAAAAGAAAACAAAAACAAATCGTGATTGTTGCACATAACTTAGTTGTCAAGGTAGGGATAGAGACTGCACCTGTGATTTCACTGCTCTAAGAAATTCCCAAGTGAAGAAAACTCCCTTTTGCAAATGCAAGTCAGTACTTTCTCTCTGACTCTTAGAAAGTGCCTAATTGTCAGTGTCTTAAACTGTGATTAGTGACCCCATAGAAAGTCTTGTAACTGAATGTGGGGGTCATGAAATTATGATTTATTATCAGAAAAAGTTTGATTTGTACACCTATTTTATATACCTTTATGCCCAAAATGCCACAAAAATGTCTTGAGCAAAAAGGGGTTGTGAGTGGAAGCCTTGATCTAGTCAGATGAGTGGATAAGTGACCTACTCTGAGTTATACAGCCAGTACATGTGAGAGGTTGATAACTCTTACATAAAACCTTAAAACATATTAAACTTGGAACTCACATAGAACTTAACAATAACTGTTCTTATTGTAAGCAAATTGAGCATGTGCAAATCTCCTAACATGCTATCCAGTAGTAAAGCCAAGTTAAATGTTCAGATTTCTCATAGCAAAGACCCCGGTTGTGAGAAAGAAAAATGATTGAGAAAGCATTCTTCAACTATTCTATATCATGTACTCCTTTGATAATCTTCTGAAACCTAAGTTTTTAAATATATAAAACAAAATACAAAACATAAAGACAGTCGTTTATATATCATGGAGATAAATATATGCACACATATATTACATATACATGTGTGTGTATGTGTGTTTTTGTGTATGTGTACATGTACATGTATACATATTTAAAGTTCACAGGCCCCAGATTCAGGACTCCAGATTAGAGGGAAGAATTCAGATCCATTAGTGGAAATTACAGTAAGGAACTCTAAAAATACGAGCTCTCCCAAACCTGAATGGGATCAGGAAATAGTAAATGCTCTGTCACCAGAGGTATTTACATTGAGGCTGATGACTGCTCCTTGTCAATGATTTTGCTGGGGGAGGGGGAGACAGGGATTGCCTGCATTAGCTGGAGGTTGAACTGGAAAGTCTTTAGTTCCTCCCTATTTCTAGATGCTATGATTCTTAGGTAAGCTTTATGTATAAGGAAATCAAATATTTGCACAGTGACACAGTAGGTATTTCCCTCCGGTATAAAGAAATAACAGTGACTGGGATTCTTGGACATTCCCTTTAGTATTTTAGAATTAGATAAGGCTGTTCTGCAGAGGATCTTTTCATAATATCTTTCACATGCAACCTAGGGGTCCTCAAACTACGGCTGCAGGCCAGATGCAGCAGCTGAGGACGTTTATCCCCCTCACCCAGGGCTATGAAGTTTCTTTATTTAAAGACCCACAAAACAAAGTTTTTGTTTTTACTATAGTCTGGTCCTCCAACAGTCTGAGGGACAGTGAACTGGCCCCCTCTTTAAAAAGTTTGAGGACCCCTGAGACTTAACCCATATGGTCATCACTTTAATTCAAGCCTTTATTGCTCCCCTCAATTGGAGGGTGGACAAGGGCCTCCTAACTTATTTCCCTCACTCCAGTGTCTTGTTTTTCCAATCCATCCTTCACACTACTACCAAAATAATTCTGAGCCACAGGCCTGCCATGTTACTCCTCTGGTAAAAAACATTTATGGTGCTCCATTGCCCAGAGAATAAAGTACCAACTTCTGAGCCGGACATTCCAAGTCTTCCCTAAGCTGCCTTCAACTGATTTTAGAGCATTATTTAACAGAAATCATTCCTTTACTTACTCTTTATTCTGGCCAGACTGGGCTATGGCTATTCCTCCTTGGGAACTACAATCTCTTGCTTCTCTTCATTCACCCAAATCATCCTCCATTACTAGAACACATTTCCTCCTCATTCTTACTTGTTAAAATATTTCTCTACCTTTAAGGTTCAATTCAGATGCTGCTTCCTCTATGAACCTTTCCCTGATTTGAATCCTCATCCCAACTAACAGTGACTTCTCCCTTAAATTTTCCTAGAAAGCTTTGTTTGGCTCTCTCTTTTGCCTTTTTTATTTTCTTCCTAGTATTACACTTGTATTATTTATGTCACAGCATTCCCAAAAGACTAGACAGTGTAGTATGGCAGTATTGGCTCGGAAGCCAAGGGAATTCAAACCCAGCCTCATACTTAGGGCAACTAGATGCAATGGATAGAGCACCAGAAGACCCAAGTTAAATACAGCCTTATACACTAGCTGTGTGACCCTGGCTAAGTCAAATGACCCTATTTGCCTCAGTTTCCTCATCTGCAAAAAGAGGATAATAATAATAACCCCTTCCTTTCAGGTTTGTTCTAAGACTCAAATGAGGTAAAAGCACTTAGCACAGTGCCTGGTACATAGTTAAGTTCTAGATGAAGGTGAACTATCATTATTATTACTATTTGTAGAATCTTGGATAAGTCACTAAATCCTCAGTTTCCTTATATGCAAAATATTCTACCAGTTAACCCCTAAGGTCCCTTTAGCCCCTAAATCCTTCTCCTGATCCTTTCTTCCCAGTCACCTCTGGTGAATAACAACTTGTACCACGTTAGTGGAAAAGAAGCCATATTCATTAATTTTGCTCCCTCTGGGAGGGAGCGCAGACTGGTGAAACATGATGATGGTTTAGGGTTTATTTGCTCAGCTGCTGTAAACAGCACAGAGCACTCATCAGCATCCTATATCCTAAACCTGTCACTTTAAGAAGTGACTTCTTTGGACAGGTGAAGGTATATGCTATGAAAATGAAGGTATCCTTGGCTCTCACCCACAAAGAGTCCCTGCCCCTCTCCCTGCACAATGGAAGATCAATGAGCAAACAAACTACCAGGCTGTTTGCTTAAAGAGAGTCACCAGGGACCAACCTGACCTCAATTTCTACAACTTTATGAGAAAGGGGGAGGGGGAAGCACCCCTACCACATATTCATATTCTTAGCTTAACTCTGAGCCGCCCCTCTAGGGAGAAGGAATACACGGGGGCAGCTCATTTGAGGAAGGCCCATTAAGCCTCATTGGCCAAAACAATTCACATCACCTCATAAAAAGCCCTGATGAGCCCATTAGCAGCTTCTCTCTGAAAACACATTTGTGGACTCCTGGCTACTGTGTCAGTGGCTCCCTCCTCTCAGTGCCAACTGCATTTGCTGCTGTCACAATTAAAAAATGCATCGGAGTATCTCTGCAAGAGCTTGGACAGGGGAGATTCCCTTGCTGCTTTTCCACTTCTCCCCCAAGAGGGTGTATCTCCTATCTAGGGTTTTCATAAAGGTGATCCTATTGCAAAGTATTCTCTTAAAAAACAAACAAACTGGGAAACTGATCCTTTCACCTTAACCTAAAGATTTCAAGGCTAAAACACATCTTCACACTGAAAGGCACCTTAGTGGAAACTAGTTCAAGTCCTAAATGAAGCCTGAAATGTCTCAAAAATAATAAATTTATTCCCAATTAACTGTTAAGCAAATCAAGCCCTCAAGAATTTTGTCTCAGGCTGCATGCTTGCTCTTCCTAATAGCCCAATAATTTGGCTCTTTTTCAAGCCTACCTCCTCCAAGAAGACTTCCTTGATTAAATGTCAAAGGAGGACAGATTTCTATCTCTGTTTAACACAGGCAGTCCATTCATGCTCACTCTCAGCTGGAAAAGGATGAAAGATAAAAAAGAGGGACTTTCATCAACTCATCTGTGGATAAGGGCACCATCTCTATGCTCCCCG
Source organism: Sarcophilus harrisii (assembly GCF_902635505.1). NCBI lineage: Eukaryota > Metazoa > Chordata > Mammalia > Dasyuromorphia > Dasyuridae > Sarcophilus > Sarcophilus harrisii. Next base: position 495,684,625 of record NC_045428.1, read on the forward strand.
TCATCAGCAGCATCAGCACCAGCAGAAATATCACAAGGAAGAGGAACAAGTAAATTCTCTCAGACCAGTCTTTCTGTGTGACCTTGGGGATTGTTTCCCCATCCCTGGAATGTTCTACCTCCCTCCATCTCATATCCTTTAAGATGCAGCTTAAATATTATCTCTATAGAGTCTCTTCTGATCCCCGTAAATGCTAATGCCCTCCTCCCTTAAATAAACCTTGTGTTGATTTTGTATTTAATTTGGATATAATTATTCAGAGATAGTATGGCACAGTGACTAGAAAGCTGGCCCCAAAGTCAGGAAAGCCACTGGCACAGGAAGACTTTGTATATCATATAACTTCTCAAGGTTCTTGACCGATGCTCGGCAAACTATGGCCGATGGGCCAAATCTAGCCAACTGCTTGTTTCTGTGTGATTTTTACATTTGTAAAGAATATAGAAACACATTTTTAGTTCATGGACTATAGAGAAATAGTCAGTTGACTGGATTTGGTCCATGGGCCATAGGATTTGGTCCATGGGCCATAGTTTGCCAATCCCAGCTCAAAACGGCTCCTCAAGATTCTATGCAGAGCAAGTACTGGCCTACAATGGTAGAATTGTTTTCTTGCCTGGGAGTTTATTAAACTAATGAAATCACAATATATTCTCTTCCCTTATTCTGATACTAATCTATGTAGGTATTGTCTCTTCTAGGAGACTGTAACCACCATAAGAACAGGAATTGACTGATAAGTTATAAGTATCAATAATAAGTTAATTGATACTCCATCTTTCTAGGATATAGTATTTTCATCTGTAAATAAGAGGGATTCTGCAACTCTAAGGTTCCTTTTCCCTTTGACATTTAGTAATTCTAAATTCAAAGACAATTTGCAAACCAGAAGAAAGGCAAAAGTTGACTCCTTGGGACTAAGGTAAACCCATTCCTATTCCTTCTCCTAGAATTAGAAATTCATTTCTCTCCATATTTAGCCTCCCCAGACAAATTCTATTCCCCACGCCTCCCTCAGCTCCAAGCAGAAACATCAACCACAATGACAGAGCTGCCTTTTCTGAGCTTCTGAGGCCTCAGATTCTGCCAAAGCCAAGGACACAAGGTTCTCAGCAACTACAAATTGGTAGATTTAATTGATGAATTGACTAGGATTGTCCAACCACCTGTCAAGGCTGATGAAACTGCAGATTTATAGCAGAAGAAGAGTAGCTTCATATTTCTCTAACCCTGGGATGCGAGTTACTGTCGTCTGAGTCTGGGGGAGTTGGGGAGGATTAGACAAACCATTCATTTTTGCTTACTGTCCTGACAGCACATTGCCATTATGAAACATCACCCTCAGGTGTAAAACAATAGCATTTTGCACTTATATCCTGTTCATATTTCACAATCACAAGGTACCTGTCAGCCCTGAATCCAGGAGTCCTTAACGAAACATTAATTTTGCCTCACCTCACCTGACAGAAGAGAGAAGCAAACAATCCAAGAAAGAGGCAAACTGAGGCACCGAGGGTTGCCCTGAGCTCTGGGCAACAATAATTCCTTATTACTAAGGAATAAGCACAAGACAGAGCATAGCATCTGGAGGGCAAGGTATTATGATTCCAGATGGGTCAGTGGGGAGTTTTTCCAGAGCCCAAAGGTCTTATATACATATTTTGTAATTTTCCATAGAATCACAGAATGGCAGCATTGGAATGAGACAAAGAGGTCATAGGACCATAAATTAAATCTTTCAGGTCTTCTAGGAAAAATCTCTTTTAAAAAAATGAGAAAACTAAGACCCAGAAGAGGGAAATAATAATAATTAAGGTTTCATAGTTAATAGAGAAACCAGGACTGGACTCCAAATTTTCCTATTCTCAGGATAATATCCTACTGCTTTTCAGGGAAAGAGGGGGAGTGGGGAAAAGCAGGAATCGATGTCCTTAATCAGAAGGTTGGTGTACAGTTTAGTTCAAACTCTATATTCAGAAAGTACACAATATCTAGGAAGCTGAAAGTTCTTTTACTGGTCCTGGTCTCCAACTGGTAGTCATCCCAGTCCACTGGAACCATGTTTGTAGAAAGAGGGACCAGAGGTCTAGATCTTACTCCTTCCTTATAACCAGTCCCTCATGTACTTTTCATCTCAACGACAACGGCTTCCTTGCTGTTCCTGACATTAGACATTCCATCTCCCCACTCCAGGCAGTTCTGTTTTGTTTTGGCTATCCAAGCCTGGGATTCTCTCATTATCTTGGCTTCCTGGCTTCCCTGACTTCTTTCAAGTCCCAGTTAAAAATCTACCTTCTACAAGAAGCCTTTCCCCAACCCTCTACAACACTAGTGCATTCCCTCTATTGATCTTCTCCAGTTTATCTGGTATTTAGCTTTTGTACACAGTTATTCTCCTCCATTAAGCTATGGATCCAAAAGAGCAGTCCAAAAGACTATCTTTTACCTTTATTTGTATCCTCAGAACTTAGCACAGTGCCTAGAACATAATAAATGTTTGATTGACTAACTACTAAGAGATATTACAAGAGAGTTGAAGGATCCTCATCACTACCCTTTCTGAAGGTAGCACATTCTGGTGGCTTGTAAATAGGCAAAAATCTACATTATCTGATTATCCCTTGCTAATCTCTCAACCTGTTCAATATACTCTACACGTTCCTTTTTCTTTTTTATCTCACTGGCATTAGATGCCTTACATGATAAGTGTCTTCTCAATGTAAATATGCTCATAGTTTCCTTCTGTACACAGTGGTCCCTTAAAAATCATTTGTCAAGTCATTCTTTCAACCAGAAAAAAAAAGTATCCATAAAGATTCCTCACTGTGCTAACACTGAGGTGAATCACAAGATTGGGATCTATCAAGTACATACAGAGGAAAAAATAAAGCTAGAGAGCAATGGAAGATCATGATAAAACTACTTATTTCAAGTCAGTAATGCAATCTGAAAGACTATAAGATTCCAGGTTTATTGAATCTAGAAGTAAAAAGGATATTAGGAATGATCTAGACCAGTGGTTCTAAAACTTTTGATTGACTGAGAACCCAAAGAGATTTTGAATATATGAATCATGGCTATTTATCATATTAGAAGTTAAAATTAATACATTTGAAAAATATTAATTCATCTAGAAATAACAAACTCATTCTATATTAACATAAATAACATTTTGTGAAAATTACTACATATTTTTATAATATAGTGAGAATGGCACTATTTTGCATAATTTTGTAAAACTCTTTAATATCTGACTTAATAGAAGTTAGATTCTCATACTTGCTTCTACATTGAGATGCTAAGGTGTTGTTTTGGTTAAAGTCTATGAAAAAAATCTGAACTTTACAAAGATATGTAGTTGGAAAGAAAGGAATATTTTGATATCTTATCATAATTATGAAAATTGTTCTGCCCTTTCAGCCTCCCTCCCCCCTTCAAAAGGATCGCAGGCATTCCCAGGAATCTTCACAATATATTCTGAGATCCTTTAATCTAGAACAACTCTTTCACTTTACAGATATGGAAGCTGATGCTCATAGGAGTAGAATGACTTCCTTGGGGTCACAAAAGCAATAAATAAGTAGCAGAACTGAGCTTCACCAAAAAAAAAAAAAATTGTCTAGCTCCAAATCCAGAGCACCTATTACAACATCACATTCCCTCTCCTGTATCATTATAATAAGTCATTCACTACCTACCCTTCTTCTATTCCACAAACATTTATTGAACACCTATTCTAGAACACACAGGCAAATGATTAGCCCAACAAATAGTCAAGTTGTACTCCTTCTAATGAGCCAAGATGGGAAGAAATCACTAAGTACATAGATAAATAAATGCAAAATGTATGTAAAATAAAATAAAAACTAATTGAGAGGGACAATGCTAACCATTAGAAGGATCATAATAAACCTCATGGAAGAGGTGGCACTGAGCCTTAAAGAAAGCTAGGAAGTGGAGGAAGAAGTGTATTCCAAGCATGGGGGATACATGAGGACACAGAGGAAGGCAAAAGAATGCTAAATTCCAGTTAGCCAATGTGTTAGAAAAAGGGGTACGTGAAGCTGGATAATGTCCAAGGAGCCAAACCATGAAGAGTTTTCAGTTAGACAAACCTTTTGTCCTAGAGGTGATAGGTAGCCATTAGAGTTTCTTGAGGAGAGGAATTATAGTTTGGGAAGATTATTTTGGCAGCAGTGTGGGGGATTGACATTTGTCTGGATGTTCTTGATGTTGACTGTTAGAATAGTCAAATTCTTGTCTTTTTGAAATTCCAATAACCACTGAACAGAATAGATTTCTCCTCCATCTCTCCTTGAAAAGAAGCCCTAATTTATAGATCAAATCCCCGGGTTAGAAAACTGCAACTATCTCCTTAATCCTAGTCTTTTCCCCATCAGTTCTTCTATGCAGACAGAATCAGGCATATTTAAAGAGAGAAAGGAAAAGAGTGGAAAAATACCTCATAAATAAAAAGAGAGACATTCAGATTACTAGTAAAGCTGCTTCTGGTCAAAGGGGAAAATGGATTTTTAATAGAAAATGGAAGTTATGGGATTGGTTGTTATGTGACAGACGTGCAGAGTTAAAGACATTTAATCTTTCACCATTTAACACTGAGCATCATCCAAATGCTGTGTTTCATAGAAAAAAAAAAAAAACCAGCCTCCAAATCGCTGAGAGATTAAAAATGTAGAAATAGCACAGCAATATTTTTAAACCAGAAATCACCCCCAGGCATCTGGGCTGCTGCTCCCAGGGTCATTGCTCCCTGAAATCTATCTACAGCCCCCAACGTTCACTCTCCCTCCCGTGTCTCAGCACCTAGATTAGGGTAGAGAAGAACAAAACGAGCAGGATGCTTGTGTCTGGAAAATTAGACCCAAAATGTCTCTTCCTCTCCATCCATTCCCTCACTACTCTGGGTCTGACTGCTGCCTCCAAAGATCCCTTGCTTTGGCTACTCTTGAGGTGTACTTTGAATCACCCCAGGATCACCCTCCAAAATGACTAAAAGTGGCAACAGGAAGAGACTAAAATATTAATGTCTCTCCACCCCCACATGGCAGAGAAGCTCTCATCCTTTAGGAATATTTACTTGCTGTATTCCCTTCCAGGATGATGTGCTTGAGCCAGCTCTCTTGATAACAGAGGAAGGCCTGCTCCAGGGAGGGGGACTATGACTCAACCTTTAGGAAGAGGTGGAACCAGTACCTAGGAGAACAGGGGATCTTTCATAGTCATAGTCACTGGAATCTTGAGGAAATGTCATTTATCACATAATGACATCAATTCAGGCAGCAGTGAGGGCTGTCATAATACCAGATTATTTCTTTCCCAAGATTCATTTATTCATTCATGTAAAACAAACTGATTAATTTACTCTTGGAGGACACAAAGCAAAATACAATACTTTCCCTTCCCTCAAGGAGCATATGATCTTTGGGAAGGGAGAAGACGGTGTACAACTGATACAACATGGAAAGCAGATAGAAAGATAAAAAAGCATGACAATTCAGAATGAGAGGGTAATACAAGAAGTGCAGTCAATTAAGATGGCATTAATAAATGCATGAATGAATTTAATAAAGTTCCAGTGGTTTAGTTTAGTTTATATTTATATACTGCCTACTATGTGCCCTTTATACTATACTATGCTAAGGGGTTTACAATTATAACCTAGTTTGATTCCCCATAACAACCCTGGTAAGTAGGTGCTATTATTAACCTAATTGTATAGATGAGTAAACTAAAGCAAATGAAGGTTAAGTCATTTGCCCAGTGTTTCACAGTTAATAAGCTTCAGATTTGAACTCAGGCCTGGAACTCTAACCACTATGCTACCTAGCTGCCCCATGAATGAACCACAGCAAAATATTTCAGAAAACCATTTCCTTTTCCAAATCTCCTTGAAAAATAATTGATGAAGGCATGCACTATTGAATTTGGGGTATCTGATGCATTTCCACAACATTTCTTCTCAAGACAGCTTTAATCTCCTCACACTCTACTTGTGAGAGAAGAAGGATTATCATTTGCATTTTACAGTTGAAGAAACTGAGGTCCATAAAAACTCAGGGTCAAACACCAACCCAATCACAGAACCCAGACCCACACCTAGCTCACCAAGGACTTTTAGTTCCTAGCCTAAAAAATCTCTTCAGTTTGTAACATCGGTGTGGTCAAACTTTTGGAAAAACTTTTGAGCCCAGATTTCACGAGAAGAAAAGGAAAGAAGCTCCTGCCTAAATATTTGCTACAGTCCTATAAAGTTTCTGTTCTATGTACCGCTACTAAATCAATCTTTCTAGAACATAGATCTAGTCATGTCATTTTTCTAATCAAAACTCTTCAGCAATTTCTGCTTATAGGATAATGAAGGCCCTCCATAATTCAACTACCTCTTGGGACTTATCTCAAACTCCTTTCTACAAATGCCACAGTCCCTTATATATCCAGTGTTTTCACATTGTTTTCCAAGTCTAGAATTTCTCCTTTCATTTCCCACACTCTTAACCTCCAACTATTTAAATTTTATTCATCCTTCAAAACCCATCTTTCATGATATCTCCCCCATGAAGTGTTCTCTGATTTCCTCAGTCAGAAATTGTTTTTTCCTTAGATCTCACACAGCATTTTGTGTCTATCACATACTATTTATCATATTCTATCCTGCCTTATAGTTATTGCATAGTTATTCCTTCCCTTTGTATCATATCAATCCTACTCTTTCCAGTATTACTACTACATGGTAGGTTCTACTATCTTAATTATCTTTATCCTTCTTCTGTGACTAACACAATCCTCTGGACAATCCTCCCTTACTGAGTGAAAGAAGTGAATGGCAATTTCCCTAGACTCAGCTGGTCAGTGAATAAATGAATGAATGAATGAAACATTCACTTGGAAGAACCTACCTACACTGTTTTTACTTTTTCAACAGAAAAGAGGAAATATCAATGAGACCCAGAGATCCTGAGACTCAGAACACTCTGCCCAGAAACCCAGACATGTGTGACCTGCTCAGAAAAGTATTTTGCTGGACACCAGATTCAAATGTTTTCAGTGATTTTTATCAGTAACCTTTCCAAGAACCATCAATCAAAAAGGTCTCAGGCCCTTAAAATTAGAAGGACCATCCTCCTTCAGCATCCTCAGACAGAGGAACAGTCCTTTCCTTCTGGGAAAGCCCTTTCAGATGAAGCTCCAGACTCAGACTCTGGCTCTGAGCACCAGGAGTCTCAGAGATTATTTGTTTGGCTCCATCACTGCCATCTAACATTCTGTTCCCCTCCCTCATTTTAAAGAGATGGAAAATTCATCTCTAAAGAAGGATGTACTAAATGTCACACAGCTAGGGATGCTCAGACTAGAACCCACATCTTCTAATGATAACACACAGGATTGTTCCACCACATTACCCCTGACTTTTCTGTGCAAGAAGGAAAGAGAAGAGAATGAACAGAGCCTTAGGGTAGCCATGAGGACTTATTAAGTTTTTGGAAATTATAGTAATTATGTCTCATTCTTCATATAAATATATAATGCTCAATAGGTTTGGTGTGGATTTTACACACGCACGCACACACTCACACACACACACACACACACACACATATCTCTTCAAGATCAGTTTTATCTGAATATGACTACTTGGGGAATGTTTGAATAATTTTGTTCTTAATGAAGATGGTGACCTTGGAGGCTGTCGGAGTAAATGACATCTTGTGGAGGCTGGGTGAGCATGGAGAGATGAGGAGATAAGCAGCTGAGAGGCAATGGGTGGTACCCAAGGCAAAAGCCAGCTCTCTTAAGCAGCCAGGCAAACAGCTGTTAAATAAGGCTTGTCGGCTGTACCCACACCCTATGGAAGGGCACATCAACCATCCCTGATAATGTAAAATATTTTACCCTTTATGTCAAGTGCTACTCCCACAAAACAGCTTTGAGGATGATTCCTTCAGCAATCAGGCTATCGGGCAAGTGAGATGTGTCCAGAGGCTCCCAAAGGTGACCTGGAACAAGTAACTATCCAGGGTGTTCTATTGCTACAAGATTACCCTCAAAAAATAGGTACATCCTGGCAATGGAGAGGAGTATCCATAGAATCCTAAGGCCTTAAGGACTCATGAAAGGTCTCATCAATTATTTGCAAAATGTCAGAAATGGGAAGGGACCTAGGAGATCAATTTTGATGCAAATTTGAATAGGTACTACTTCTTGACAAATGGTTATCTAATATATGCATCAATGACTGTGACAATAATAAACAATCATAAGTAGGAAATATTATAATAGGCAAACACCAATGGGTTTTTTTAATATTACTAAAAGTGGTTTTCCTCTGTGTGGAGTCTTATGAAATGGCTAAGGTTTAAGAATAGAATCAAAAGGTCCTCCAGGGCCAATATACAGATGAACTCAATCAATACCATGTTAAAAACAAAAGAAAAAAATCAGAACTAATGGCTGAAACATGTGAATTCATTTGTGGAATTCAAGTTTATCATTCCCATTCAGAACAAGGTTGTTGCCAATGGAAATTACAGAAGGATTATCTTTAAGAAGTCCAGATTTAGGGACTAGTATAAAAAATTATCCAAGTGATAGAAACAGTGCAACATATCACTGACAGCTGTAAAAATTCAGCACTTATCAAATGTCTAGGCAAGACATAACCTGGTAGTTAGAATTATACATCTGAAACTCACTATATTCTGTATGAACTGACAGATGATTAATCTGCATACTACAAATTCAGACCTCAAAATATCCTGGAGAACTCAGTCAATAAACTGTATTGGACAATTTAAATGAGATGATATTTATTTTGAAATCTTAGATTTTGTGTCTTTTCATCTTTGTATCTGGTAATTTTCTTTGGTAAAAGAAGAACATAGAGCAATATATACCTCACAAATCTATCTTGTTGCCACTGATAGAGTTCTCAGATATTTGTTTAATAATTCTTTTATTATCAACCTAAAAGCAGCCCTAAAATATCTTTTCAGGACTACTGGCTAATAGAAGTTCCTAGAAACCATCCAAGAAATGACATTAGAAGGGCAGTGTGGATGAGCACTGTTCAGAGGTAGATGGCCCAATTTCTTTATCTGCAAAATCAAGGGATTAGACAAAATTCTCACAAAAGTTCTAACAGTCTTATAAAAATAAATTATTTCTCCTTCCCCTTCCATTCCCAGTTGGTACTCAGAGAACAGGATAACCAAATTGAGGGCCTGTGTTATCTAGACAGCAACTCTACAGTCATGCAATCCTTTCATCAACTCTCTAATATTATTTATAAGGTGTCTCTGTGCTTCCTGACTGGCTATTAGGAAAGAGCTAGAATTGGGATTTATAGATGCTGTGCCATGCAGTGACAAGAGAATTAGACTTAGCCTTAAAAGACCTGAGACTGAGTTTAGGATACAGGACTCACTAGCTACATGTCACTTAATCTTTAATCTGTAAAACATGGTTAATTACAGTTGTATTTATATAATAGCTGTCCCTAATAGGGTGGTTGGAGAAAAGTACTTTATAAACTCTACAATTCTTTACAAAGATGAATTTTTTTTCTTTAATAAAACCTGTGGTCTTCCTGGTGGAGGGAATTTGCAGTGAGGAAATGCTATCCTTGCAATGCTCTAAAACAAGATTTAAACTTAAATCTCTCTCATTCTTCATTGCATTGTCTTTCCTACCTCACAGGGTTACTTGGAGAATCAAATGAGATCATATATATATGCTTTGTAAATCACAGAGAACTATGCAAATGTATTCTCTGATGCCGTATGAACTGATCCCTTCACTGTGGTCCCTGACACCAAATTGCTGTGAGAAGGTGAATCTGGGCTCTCAGAGGCTAAACCAGTGGAGACCAAGCTCTGTCAGGTCCTACCAAGTGGGAACAGAAAAGTGATTTGTCATGCAAGGGTTCTAAGAGGCACATCTTAAAGGGTTGGACAATGGAAAATGATGATATTTTAAACCACATCAACTCATGAAACACCTACCAAGGTACAGAGAGGATTGAGTTCTGTGCCAGGGGAGAGTTTCCACATCCATGAGGTCACAGATCCCTGAAATCCTAGAATAAATATGAACTTCTCACCAGTGTTACAAGTATCTTCATTTTCAGGGCAGCCAGATATGCAACAGACAGGATGCTGTCTGGTCAGAACAATCTAAATTCAATCTGCCTCAGACACTTCCTAGCTGTGTGACCCTCTGTCTGCCTCACTTTCCATCTGTAAAATGGGGAACATAATAACAACTACCTTCTAGGATTGTTGCAAGAATAAGATGAGATAATATTTTTAGAGCACTGAGCCAAGCAGATTAAATGCATGTTTTCTTCCTTCTTTTCTTTCAGTGTTTCAAGGTCTAGGTAGACTAATATACCACAGAAATGAATATGCCTTGACACTGGGGTTTAATGTTGCTACTCAGAACAGGCCCTGAAGATGTGTCCAGACACATTGGGAAGAACAAAAGAACTGATCCAGTGATGTCATTATATACTCCATTATATACTATGGAAGCCTACGGATTCCTTCTCAAAATAATATTTTAAAAGAGAATTGCAAAGGAAATGAATTATGTTTAAATATAGTTATCTATCTATGTAATGGCATCGAGGTGGTGAAGTGGATAGAGTACCAGGCCTGGAACTAGGGGACCTGAGTTTAAAGCAGCCCTCAGTCACTTTTAGCTGTGTGACCCTAGAAAAGTCACTTAATCCTTTTTGCCTCAGTTTCCTCATCTGTAGAATGACCTGGAGAAGGAAATAGCAATATCTCCAGTATCTCTCCCAAGAAAACCCCAAACAGGGATAGAGAGACTGCAATGACTAAATAGCAACAATCATCTATCTACCTATTTATCTGTATCTATATCCATGGATCCAAGGTAAAGAATTCTTTCTCCATGCACACACACACACACACACACACACACACACACACAGCCTGCCCAGACAAACCACATCGCTAGGAATCATCACATCAGGGGAAAAAAAAGTTAGCAGCAGATCAGGTATTCTTGGGTTCTCTCATAGAAAATACCATGTAGTACTCTTCTGAGATCACCTGATCAGTGGGAAAAATAGAAACAGATGGAAAATGCCCTCATCTGCCTTGCCCATGTTTGGATTTTTGGGTGTAGGTCAGATCAGAAAAGGAAGATGTGGTCTTGAACTATAACAGAATGGACTAGAGATAATGAAGCACTTTAATGATTTTGAATATTGTTCTATGCAAAAAAAAATATGGTGTATGGTAGGAATGAGGAGGATTGGAGGGAAGAGAACAGAGCTGACTTGCCATTTCATGTACAGAAACTCCTAAGAATTTTGAATATATATATATATTCCCAATTTTGGTCTTAGGAAAAAATGTCTTGACAGGAGAGTAGTGGAGGGGTAAGAAGAAGTAGAAATGCACAAACTTCCTAGAAGTCTTGAAAATCAGTACCATGGAGATGACACAGAAAGGCTGGTAGCTTGAAGGAATTTTTCTTTTCTACATTGGTGCCCCAGAAGGCCCTAGGTAGTGGTTTGCCTTCCTGAGCCTGACCCTGTTCTACTTGATTAAGAGTGTTGTTCCTAGACAGGAGTAGGGTTTTATTTTTCCCTCCAGGAAAGTCATTCCCATCTATTCTCCTAGACTTTTAAACCACTAGTATACTGGGGAAAACACATAGCACTCACTGAAGCAAAAGACAAGTGACTTAAGTTCCTCCTAATCCTCAATTTCCTCATCTGTAAAATGGGGTGATCCTTACCCTAACTACCTCATGAGGTTGTTGTAAGGAAGAAATTTTGTAAAATACGCATATAAATATGAGCTATTCTTAGCATCAGTAATTGTGTTGCTGTAGAGTGAGGAAGTGACAAGATAGAACTCTGCTGGGGGAAGGGAGACACTGAGCTTGGGATTCAGTTCTCAGGACCCTTCTGACACTTATTTAGGTTTAAAAGCATCACAAAGGGGAAATATCAGCCCAGCTGGTGGAGAAGCCAAAGCTACAGAGAGAAAGGCAGGTCAGATTTGAGGCCTTGACTACTCAGTAATCAGCTTCCCCTCACTATCAGCAAGTGCGTCTCCATCTATGAACCATAATGATAAACATCAGCTCCTTCTATTTCCGGGGAATCTGCATGTCTCGACAGATGGCTGATGTTAACACTGGATTCCTATTAACTGGTGTGTGCCTCCCGCACTGGTTTCTCTCTTCTCCTTCCTTCTTCTCCACCCCTGAACCTTATCACAGAGATCAGCAAGAGGACGTTGGTCAGTGAGATCTCCTATTCCTCAGCACTCTTTAACAGATCTCTACCCCCAATCCCGCAGTCTGGTCTCTGGATACACAGGCCCAGAGAGACTGGGGCTGCCCAGTCAAGCAGAGAAATTGGTGCTCTGAGCCTGGAAGACCCCCAAAGGAATAGGAGAACCCTGGATTGGGAGCTCTAGACCCTCTAACACCGAAAGAAGGAGAGCTGATACTGAGCAGTCTCTGTGGCCAAGGAAGGAGTATTCTGGCTGATCCAGAAAAACAGATGTGATGTGGATCTTTATCTGGGTTAGCTGTGGAAACAATCCACAGAAGCAAATTAATCCACAAACCCCAGGCCCTAGTCCTGGTCCCTTAAGGTTCCTATCCACCCAGCATAAATCCCACTTGGGTTAAAGAAACTCTCCCACCTAGAACATTACCAAGCTGTACTCTATTTGCAAAAATTCTGTCTTACCAAAAGAAAGCACACCTGGATAGCTGCCAAGATCCTATCTGCAGACCCACCACACACAACAGAAATCTCTGCCTGTGCCCTCCCATTCCAAACACACTTATACATATTCATAGGAGGTTAGATTTAGGGCTGGAAACAACCCCAAAGATCACTGAATACACATGCACATATTTTACAGGTGACTAAACTGAGGCACAGTAAGGTTAAATGACTTGTCTAGGGTCACACAGGTAGTACCTGTCTCAGGCAGGTCTTCCTAAGTCCAGATTTAGCACACCCCATCTACTCTGCCATGGCTGCATCTCATCCCTGTCCCCCTCACACAAGAATTCAAATTGTCTCCAACCCAGGAAGGACAGAGGGGTCATTACAAAAATCCACTCTCTGTAAACTCCTGAAAGACACTACTAAGGATGGTCAGCTTCCTAAGAAGTAAAAGGCAATGACCCTTAAAAGTTGTCATAGGATTTAAAACTGGAGGAGGAAGTGAGATCAAGAAAATCATTTAGATTGATTCCCTTCAATTGATAAATGAAAGACTGAAATCAAGTTAAGAAAGGGACTTGTCCATCATCAAATAGAAAATGAGATAGGACAAGGATTGAATTCAGATCCAACCCTCTCTTTGCTCACCTCACTACTGCCACAGCATCCTGGAAAGCATTTGGCCGGTTCACTTGCCTAGTGGGATTACAATCTAAACACTCCTGTTTGTTCCTCATCCTCCCTGCTCTGATTCAGATCTCCTCTCTTGTTTGTCTAGTATGCCATTGCTCAGCTAAATTCCCCATTTGTTTGCTGACCAACTGCCTCTCTTCCTGAAGGTAAAGAAATAAGCAGGTAGCCCCAATCCACTGGGACTTACTCAACTTCAGTTCTGTCTTTGGGTCAATTGCTTACTTGCATTATGTTCTAATTGAGCTTCCCCATCCTGCTGCAGAAATAGATTAAAGGCAGCTGCCTTTGATGCCCAGAAATATGAAGGGTCTGAAAGGTTTATCGGGCATTAAAGCAATTCCATTTTTCATCGTGTTGTTCCAGTAATGAAGTCCCCGGGTCTTCTCCCTCCGTTCTCCCCCCACTGCTCAATCCCCGATGCTTTCACCCAGCTCAAGAAGTTGCTTTGCTGTTGGGATATTTAAAAAATGTATTCCCCTCACCCCCTTTTTAATTAGACACCACACAGAGCATGGGAGATTTTCTTAATGACCTGACAGAGGCTTTTAATTTGGTCTTCTAGGGAGGGAAAAAAAAACAAAACATGAGCCCCCAGTTCCTGTGGCTTTGGTGGAAAATGAAAAATCAATGCAAAGCATCATTTTGGCTTTTAGAAAACAGGAATTTTAGAGCTGCGGACGGCTGTTATTTTATACTGTAGAAATGCAAATTCACGCAACACAGATGCTGGCACGCTGACTATAGCAACCATCCTAAATGCACTGAAAGCAGAGATGGGCTTCATCCAGATGCCCAAATCTGGGTTTGCCTTTGCAATAATAAGACGTCATTGGATGCTCAATAACCAATTATTAAAATAATTCCCCAGGTTTAGCTTGGGGAGAGGAGATCAACATGTGCTTGGTTGCTAGCAAATAAAATATATTTTGAAGAGAAGGGGATTAATAAAGGTTTTAAATATAGTCAATAATTGCTTTAGTTAACCTAAGGGGTTTACTTACCCCTTCCAATCTCATTTTATTTTCCTCCCTCTTGCTCTGCCTTCTCTCTAGTCTCACAGATGGACATACAAATTATTACAGGAGGATATCATTTCCTGAAACAGCAGCCTCAAACATTTACATTTTCTTGTCTCCACGGTGAATGGCAATAAGAGAGAATACACCAAACCCCATCTTATCCAGTACTTCCTCTCATCCCCAAGGTAGAACAGCCACCAAATCCAGCATGGCGCCTGAGACCCAATTAAGGGCAGAAAGAGAGAAAGCCACATCCACATCACTGTACACAAACCGGAGGCTTCATTCAAACTACAACAGTTTCAAACCCCAAAACCCACCATTCAGGCCCTCTTCCATCCTACCAGAATCCACAATCCCATTGGCTCCCAACCCCACCCTAAAACTTCCCCTTAAGCCCCCCCCATAAAAAGGCATCTTTATTTCGATTTTCCTTCAACTTTCCTACTCCCTCTTCCCTCCCAAAAGTAAGAAGCTTCCAATAAAAAACCCGAAAAAAAGGAAAAAGCAGAAGGTCTTTAACACAAAAGAGATAGATTCCCTACAACCTACCCAAAAATGAAATTTCCAAGGAAAAAAAAAAAGAAAAAAAAAAAAGAAGAAAAAAAAGAAGAAAGAAGAAAAAAAAGAAAAGAAAAAAAAAAAAGAAAGAAGAAAAAAAAAAAAAAGAAAGAAAGAAAAGAAAAAAAAAAAAAACAAAAAACAAGAAAAAACTCCCTCCCACCTTATTATTTAAATGAATACCTAGCACTGAAACACCTGTAAACGAAAAACTCCAAAAAAGAAAGAAAACTTTTGAACGGAAAGAAAAATTCTTTCCAGGGTGAATTAAAAAACTAAAACAAACTTCCCACTCTATACCAACCCTAACACACACCCCACATCCACCTCCAAGTAACTCCACAACATGTCCTCCCCCTCTGGAAACCCCCTCCCTCCCAAGCACGGAAGCCTCCCTAGCCCCACAAACCAACACCGGGAATCGCCCCCCTATCCATCCCCCCCCCGGAAACACGCTCCCCCCCCTCCCCTCGCGTCCCACACCCCACCCGCATGCGCCCCTCAACCCCCCCACCAGGTCCAGCCCAGGCACGCCAGCCCGCCCACAAGACCAGGAAGGAGAAAAGTTGGAGGCGGCAGGCTGGACAGGTGGAGCTTTTGGCCCCTGTGGCGCCTACCAAAGGGCAAGGGCTAGGAGTTCAGAATCTCCTGCCACCTCATCCCAAGAGGAGCAGAGGAGGATCTCGGGAGCTCGAGGCCGCCTCTCCCGCCCGCCCCCAGCGCACGCCCTACAACCCCCGCAGGGAGATCAGGCCAAAGCTCCCCTCCCCCCGGACCAGGCATCCCCAGCTTTCTCACCTCCGGGCGGGGCGCCCGGGGAGGCGGAGGGAGGAGCCGACGGACTGGACACCATGGAAACAAACTTGCCGCAACTCCCTCCTCCCGACGGAAGCCGGGGAGGGAGGGCAGCAGGCAGCCCGAGAGCGGCCCCGTCCATGCCAGAAGGGCAGGCTAAAACTGCCGGGTGAGGCGGCGGCGGTCCGCCCCACCCGAGCAAGGCCCCGGCTGGGAAGTGGAAGGGAGGGGCGGGCAGGGAGCCGTCCCGTGGTCGGCTTCAAGGGGGAATCCGGGCCAGAGTACCTTCCCCCTCCGCCCCTTCTTACTCTCTCTCTCCTTCCACGCCTCCCCTCCCCAGCGGCAGCTGGCGGGGAAACCGAGGGAGAGGGGGCTGGGGGGCGGCCCCCGCGGCGCCCGGAGTCCGGCTCGCCCGGGCTGCGCCCCGTCTCCGCTCCGGCGCCCTCCTCCCCCACCCCCTGCGCGAGCCGGTCTCACCTTGGTGCAAAGAGTCCAGGAGCAGGAGGAAAGTTACCAGCCACATGCCATAAAGAGCCCCTAGTCTCCCGGGGAGGTGGTCCTACGGCCGGCCGTGCAGCAGCGCCTCTCCCCCGCTGTCGCGCGCTCCCTGCCGCCCGCACTCCGCGCCCCGCTCCGCTCTCGCCGCTCCACAGCCCAGCTCTCGGCGGCTCCTCCCTCCTCCGCTCCCCAGCTCCTGTCATCGCCGGGGCTGGGCCAGGCTGCCGCTCTCCCCGCCCCCGCCCCCACCCCCCACCCCAGCGGCGCCCTGAGGGGGAGCGCGGCGCCGAGCTCCGGCCCATCTGCCCCCCAGCCCCGGGGCGCGGGGCGGGGGGGGGGGGGGGGGGGGGGGGCTCTGCCTCACGGGCTCCACACCACACACCGTCTCCACACACGCACGTGTTACATGTTTGCCACCATCACGCAAGGTCTCCGGAAAGGTCTCGGGGAGGCGGCGCGGGGCCCTTCGGCCTCGCGCGGCGCTCCGGGTCAGCCCCCTCGCCTTCTCCCCCAGTTGGGCTCCTCGCGCCGAGTAAGCGCGGGCCAGAGCCGGGGCTGCCACAGGATGCCCCGGGAAACGCGGTGTCCTGGCACTACCGAGGGCACCGCCGCGGCCGCCAGCCGGGAGTCCGCCCCTCGGGTGCGGGGGGAGGGCCCGCTCCGGGAGCCGGGGCTCTGGGGCCCGCGTCATGCGCCCTCTCCCCCAGCCCGCAACGACTCGGCCAAGCCGCCGCCCAAAGGCGCCCGCTCACTCCGGGCGAGGGCCCGAGGGGCGAGCGGGGTCAGAGACGGGTCTCGCTTCAGCTCCGGGAGCCGCGCTGCCCCAGTGCCCCCCCTCTCCCGGTGGCTCGGAGAGGGGCCCCGACGCCAGCCAGAGGGGACCCTCTCCCTCCTCACAGGGAACGCGGGCCACGGGGAAGGCTGGCAGTCTGCTCAGAGGGAGCCGCCTGCAGACCCGCGTTGTGCCCCCCCCCCTCCCGGGGCCCCCTTTTCCCCCCAACCCCCCGGTCCTTTCCCACCCGGGGGGGTTTTTCCCCCCCCCGGGACCCAAACAAACAAAGGGGGGCCCGGTCCTCCCTCCAAAAGGGCCACCCCAAACCAGGACCCCCCCCCCCCCCCCCGCCGTTTGGGCCCCCCGTCCCCCTTTTTCTTTTTTTTTCTCCTTTCCTCCCCCTTTGCTCCCGTCCCCTTTTCTGTTTTCCTTTTTTTTTGTCCCCCTTTGTTTGTTCCCTCCTCCCCTCCTTCCGCCTTGCCTTTTGGTTGTTTTCGTTTTGCCTCCTCCCGCCCGCTGTCTCTTCCTCTCTTCTCTTTGTTCTTTTTGTCTCTCTCTGTCTTTTCTGTCTTTGCTTCCCTCTTCTCTTTCCCTTTCTGTCTCCTTTCTTTTCTGTCCTCTCCTCTCTCTGTCTCTCTCTTTCTTTCTCGCTCTCTCTGTCTCTCCTTTCTGCTCCTACTCCTGCTCTCCTCTCTGTCCCTGCGCCCCCTTTTTGTCTCTCTCTCTCTCTCTCTCGTTTCCTTTATTTCTTTTTTTTTTTTTTTTTTCTCTTTTCTCTTTTTTTTTTTTTTTTTTTTTTTTTTTTTTTTTTTTTTTTTTTTTTTTTTTTTTTTTTCTCTTGTAAAATCCTTTTAATAATTTTTTTGAAAGTCTGGACATGTGTTCCCTACAATTTCTCATCCCCTTAAAGGAGAACATGGAAGGAATCGGGTTACTTAAAACTAAGCCTATTGACCCAGTGCACTTGTCTAGGCACTGCCAAAAATAAACCACTAAGCAGGGCAGGATAAAAGTAGGGAATCACCTGGGGGAAGTGGAGAGCCCAGGCCTTTAAGGAAAGGTGGAGAGTTTGTTTGTTTGTTTGCTTGTTTTTTGTCGTTTATTTCTCCCCTCCCTCCCCACAGTCTTATTAAGAACATAAGTACCTCATCACAAATGCCCTGACTTAATTTCTTCCTCAGCATCCAGCCTGCAGAAGTATTTAGAGTACAGGATTCAGAACAGCAGCGTCCCTCAAAGGTCCTTTCCTCCGATCCTCTTATCACACAGAGAAAAGGGAGTCCCAGAGAAGTGAAATGACTTTCTTAAGTCCACTTAGCCCGCAAGAAGCTCAGCAAGGTTTTGAACTAGTCTTGATTAGAAATCCAGTCCTATTTTCACAACACTGTGCTGACCCTCAGCTGGGGGCTTTAAAGGTACACGTGGAAGCCCATAGACACCCACAGAAACACATTCATGCCCAAATGTAAATAAATACCTTCTCATATATTTCAATAAATGAATGTTCCCAGGTAATGATGAACTCGCATTAACCTACACACATGCATAGACACAGAAATAGAACCATGACGCTGCTATAAACACAAGTAATGCAAGAATATGGGCTCAGTGCCTAAAAAAATCTCCATTATGTATTTTTAATACTTCTGGGATCTGTGATTTTTCTTGGGGTGATTTTTTCCTATAATTTAGTAAATTATCACCCAGAATTGATGTCCCCCCCAAATCATTCGCAAACTGGTGATGAGTCTCTACAAACTTAGCTAGAAAAGTCCTTAGATAACTCACACACAAGACTCTGCATGTGTGTATATTTCTTACCAGACCTATACTTGAAGGCTTTCCATCTGCAGATTGTTTCAAAGCTTGAGCTCCGATGCTATAGCCTTGAAAAACACAGGGCCATCTCCATCTAGGATGAGGAATTAGAGTAAATTGTTAAGAGTAGGATGTACTTTAGAAATGTCATTAAATTTGATATGTTGTTTCCTTGGAAACCTAAATGATAATTTAGTTATTTTATTTACCAAAGTTAACTGAGAAGCAGCATGGTGAGATGGATAGGACACAAGAGTTGGAGACAGCTTCTTACTAGCTGCACGATTGTGGGCAAGTCACTTAACCTTTCAGTGGCTCCATCTATAAAATGAAGGAGTTGAAGCTGATGGCCTCCAAGTTGCCCTCAAGTTCTACCATGCTATGCATGCTATTAGGAAACCTTTAAAGTCTTAGGAAAGTTTATTGTGAGCGATTTAGAATTGTTCGTTCTGAAGTTAATTTTGATTATTTCTGCTATGTCTCACCTCATTGTATCAGGAGGGGAATAGGTATTTGTAGGTCAGCTGGGGCACATCACCATGGATGGCTTATATGCAAGAAAAAGCATCAAAGAGATGCTCAAGGTCACATGTGAGCAGAAAAGGATAGAGGCTGGTTTTCTGGTGAAAGCAAGGGATAACAGGTGGACAGCTTTATATTGGACGGGATCCAGAAAACTGGGGAGATCATCTTTGGAGGAGCTATTGAAAAATATGGACAAGAATCATTAGAATGAAATGTGGGTAGGATTTGCACCTAGACAGGAAACACCTACACCAAGGAGACTGTGGATCCATCCACATGAAGTCTGAAAGAAATAACAAGGACAAAAACCATCACCAAAAGCACCCAAAGCTTTAATTAGGGACTGGAAATCTGGCTTCCTTGTTATAGGGAACTGCCAGGTGAGGAAACTCCCTCTATCAGTACGGATCATTTATTGCCTTTCTCTGCAGCTGGATAGTACAATGAATAGAGCATTGGATCTCTGATTCAGCAAGCTCTGAATAAAATCCAGCCTCAGACACTTTCTAGATGTATGACTTGGGCAAGTCATTTTAGATTATCTTTTTCAGTTTTCTCAATTGTAAAATGGAGATAAAGAGAGCACCTACATTGTAGGGTTGTCATGAGGATCAAATGAGATATTTGGTAAGTACTTATCACATAAATATTTGTTTGTATCACATAAATATTTATTTCCTTCCTTCCTTCCAACTTATAGCCTAAGAGAGTTGCTTAGAGTATTGCCCAGGGTTATACCCTACTCATAGTATGTGTCAAAGGTAGGACTTGAACCCAGATCTTCTGAACTTCAAGACTGGTTCTCTTTATCCACCACACAACACAATATGTCTAATTAAAGGAGAAAATCATATAGTTTAATATTTGTATTCAACAACAAATAATCATGATTATTTTAACAAGACAATCAATCTGCCTTCTATTAGTTACATGGCCTTGGATGTCATTTACCTCTCCGGGTCTCAACTTCCTCATCAGTAAAACAGAATCATTAAAATTCAGCCTTTTTAGACCGGGTCATTATCAGAAGGTTCTCTATAATCCTGAAAGTTCTAAATAAGTGCCTTGCCTCATCGTATTTGGAAAGGCAATGGAAATTATACTTTTTAAATGACTATTATTATGCTGAGGGTATATATTATTGCCTTACCGTATTAGGACAATAATCATCACCAAGAATGACAATTTTGAAATTTAATTAAAAATATTCACATATTGTGGAATTTTTCTTTGATGTGAAAAAGATTTCATTATTTTAATGGAATAGCTATCTGGGATTTATTGGCTGTGGGTCCACGAGCAAGTCACAAAAGCCATTTACCCTCATTTGTTTCCTCATTTGTAAACTGAGGCAATTGGACTAGGTATTCTATCTCTAAAATTCTGATTTTACTGTATTTACATAATGAGTGTGCACCACCAGAGGGCATTATAAATTTCAGCCAAATTAAGTTGCTCTTCCTCCCTGAGCAGCTGCTTGATCCAAAAGCCTCATCCTTTGAGGGGACAGTGAGCTGGTTGTGTGTTCCTAAATTGAAAGTCTCATCTTTACTCTCTCCTACAAGGTTCTCTCCTTCATACTGTAGTTTATTGAATCCTACTGCAAAGGTCATTAGTTTAGAAAAGCATTTAATTAAAGTAATAAAATAGAGTAAAACATATTGATGTTAAAGCTCCTAGCATGCACATAATGGACTGCAGAGAATGTGCTGCACATTCTCCCTGACAGACTCTTTCCATCTTTTTCCCCCCCACTTGAGTCCTGATCCAATTCCCAAGAAGCAGAGAGAGTAAAACTTGGAGGTTTTTACCTAGCTGACTATGATCAAATAAGTGGGAGTCAACATCACTTTCCCCAACACTTAACGGTTTCATCTCTTCTTCCCCTTAGTACAGACTAGCCATCATCTCTCTAACTCTCTCCCATTAATCCTGAAAACAAGTATACAGGATCTCTGCCCTACAGAGGGATTCCCTGATTTTCAGGTCCCTCCTTTCTGGTAATGGAGTTTTTTCTGGGGGCTGACATTACTCTTCCCCCCCCTTCCCAGCATTGAGTGCACAATGTCATGCTCATTGCATGTGTTTTTAATCTATTTGATTTCATTTGTAAATATAGCTTAATACATTCTGACTTTTAGCCATGTTAATAGGAAAATCTTAAAATATATGGTCATGCAGATAATTTAGTCTCTCTTCTGCTTCATGTTTATTCATAGGCTGTATAAAGAAAGACAAGTTTCCCTACTTTCTCAATGTTTAAATGATGTTTCAGTAAAGTATAGTGGAAAGGACACTAGTTTGGGACTTCCTGCTGTCTCTTTAGTTAAATAGCTGTTCCTTTGTGAAGCCATTTCTTTCTGAATCTCAGTTTCCTCACCAGTAAAATGAAAGAGTTGAACTAGATAGTCTCCAAGGTCCTTACTCACCTTAGGAATGATGTAGGTGCACTTCTTCCCCTCTTTGAAAAGTGGGAGGCTATGGGTGTGGACTACTGGCTATATTGTCAAAAATCAGTTGTTATTTTGGCTAGTTCTGATGAACCACTTCCCACACACACACACACCTCTTTTTAAAGGGATAACTTGTTGGGTAAGAGAGATAGATTTAGAAATGAAGGTGATATAAAAAAAATAGCAATCAATTTTTAAAGAAAAAAGACATGTTTGTAAAAAAAAAAAAAAATGCACCCAGGGCAAACATAAATGCAGACTACAGAAATCCATAGATAGATACCCTGATACATAGATACATAATCCTGTGTGTACATGTATTTACAAACATATATATATATATATATATATATATATATATATGTCTGTAAAGGTGTGGATGGGGAGGCACATACACATGTAAACATTTTCTTGTGTTGTGCGTAAGGGAGAGGCTGGGGGATGGCACACTGGCTACAGTGCCTGGAATCGGGAAGAATTAATGTCCTGAGCTCATTTCTGGTCTCGGACGTGTACTACCTGTGTGACCCTGAGCAAGTCACTTAATCCTGTTTACTTTAGTTTTCTCATCTGTAAAATGAGCTAGAGAAGGAAATAGGAAACCCTCGAATAGCTCTGCCCAGAAAACCCCAAATGAGGTCACAGAGATTCAGACATGGCTAAAAAACTACTGAACAACAGAAAAGGTGGGAGGGGAGTGCTGACCAACCCTTACTCTTGCAGATGCTAGGATCATACTATCTTAAATTTAGCGCTGGAAGGGTTCCCTAGCAAGGCAGGCCTTTGAATGACAAGAGCCTCAGTTTAACTTAAAATTAAGAGTCTGCTAGAATGAGAGGATCTCTGAGAGTGGGTTAACTTAAAGCTGTTAACAATCATTTTCACCTTAGTAAAAATGAAGGATCTGAGAGTTCACAATGGTGAAAAGCCGGGGAGAGAGCTTGAGGGCATTTGGCAGGAGGGAAAGGACAGAAAGAGAAAGCCAGCAAACTTTACCTTCTTCAGGATTCTGCCTAAGGCCAGCCCTACAAAAGCTGACACAGCCTCTGTAAACATCCTCATTGCCCCTAATCAGGCCTGGGAAACTGCATCTTGGGAGCAAACAGGGGACCCAGCCCCTGCCTTCTGTCGCTTTTAGAAGGCTTCTACTTCTGGTAAACTACTTTACACATTTTCTGTGCTGGATTTTTCAACCCCTGGATCAGAGTTCTCACCTTCTCTTCCACTTACAGCTTTCCTCATTCTCATGACTGCCTTCTCCCCCCACATCCTGACACCTCCAGTCATTGAAGCTTAGAGAGCATGTCAGGTGATTTGAAAATCAACCCAAGGAAAACAAAATTAGGAAAGTAATGATAGAATGTGTTTCAAAATTCGGTATAGTTGACTTTTGAATTACTTGATGTTTTGGATTACTTAACTTCAGATGCCTTCTATTAATATGGCTTCATTCATTTAACAAGTTTTAATTGAACATCTATTTTGTATTAGATAGAAATCCTACTTGGGGTCAGAATAAATACAATTTCAATGAATTCTGGGATTATGACTTGTGTGTGACTTGGGTGCCTCCTGCAAAATTCTTCAACTTAACCAACTTTTTTTAAAAATGGGATTAATACCTGTTTTTCTTGAAGTTATTGTGATTTTCTAATGATGATGATGGTAATAATTATAATAATGATAAAATTTTATATGGTACTTTAAGATTTAAAAAACCCTTTACACTTATCCTGGGGGTTAGGAGCAAAGTGCCTGGATCTGGATCTGGATCTAGATCTGGAAAGTCCTTGAAAAACTTTTTGACCCTTCCATTGTGCCAAAGAAGAACTCTGCTTTTATGAAGGATTTACACTTATACATAGATATGTGTGTGTGTGTATATATATATATAGAGAGAGAGAGAGAGTGAGAAAGAGAGAGAGAGAGAGAGAGAGAGAGAGAGAGAGAGAGAGAAGAGAGAGAGAAAGAAAGAGAGAGAGTGACAGACAGAGAGAGACAGAGACAGAGAGAGAAAGAGAGAATGCAGTGGGTAGAATTTTTAGGCTTGGAGTCAGAAAAATTCATTTTCCTGAGTTCAAGTAAGATCCCAGACACTATCCGTTTGACTCTATGTAAGTCACTTAACCCCATTTGCCTCAGTTTCCTCCTTCGTGAAAAGAGCTGGAGGCGGAAATGGCAAACTATTTTAGTGTCTTTGTCAAGAAAACCTGAAATGGGGTCATAAAGAGTTGGACCAACTGAAAACAGCTGAAGAACAACATAGATATAGATATAGACATATAAAGACACACAAAGAAAATCTCAGACTGAATAATTGAACTCAGCAGGGTTTAATTCCTGACAAAAGTAGCGCCATGGGAACAGACCACCAGCTTTGGTTTTTTCTGAAAAGCCACCACATGATAAGAGAACAATAGCATGAACCTTTGTGGCCAGACCCTGTGCCACTCCCAGAATCCTTAGGAGTCCTTGGTGCTTATTGGGATGTGCTCTTGAAGAATGATATTCATCTCCTGAGAATCCAACTAAAGGCTTAAGAGGAAGCTAATCAACCAATCGGTTAATCAACAAATATTTATTAAGCATCTATTATGTCAGGTACTATGTTAAATGTTAGAGATTCAGATTGAAAAAATGAAACAATTTCAGGATATGATTCAGGAATTCTACTTCCTAGAGTTTAAAGACAAATTTTCCCAGACCTGTGACTGCAGCCTTGTTAATTATGTACAAGAATGGATGATGTATTGATTAGAATCATGAGTAAGCTAGGATATATACCAGACTGACTTTGACACACCTGCTCAGGAGGTCCTAGAACACCTTAGTCTAAAAAAATGTAAGAAGACAGAGCATCACCACAGATAAAGCATCATCCAAAGACTTTCTATACTAAATATTGTTTTTGTTCAGTCATGTCCTTAAACTGGACTCACCATTTCTTATCATTATAAGTTTACATAAACCATCCTCCTAGAATGCATTCATTCCTCTTTCACAACTGTTGAAAAACATCTTTTTTTTTTTAAGACTCAGGTCAGCTCCCAGGTCCTGGGAGACTGCTTGTCCTCATTCTCACCTAAGGTTGGAACTTTATCACTCTTGTTGCTGTTGAGTTATTTCAGTCATGTCTGATTCTTTGTGACCTCATTTGAGGTTTGCTTGAGAAGGATACTGGTTTGCTCATTCCTTTTCCAATTTATTTTACAGATGAGGAAACTGAGTCAAATCAACTTAAGTGGCTTACCCAGAGTCAAACAGCTAACGAGTGATTGAAACTCAGATGAGTCTTATTGACTCCAAGCTTGGCATTCTATACACTGTGTCGCCTAGCTGCCTCTTTATCACTATGAAATTAAAATTACACCTTCTAGAACTGGCAGGAACCCTGATGGATTGATTAATTTAGTAGAGGAAAAGGATAGGGGAAATTTCCTCTATAATTATTACTAAACCCTCAATACTATCACAATCTGAAATCATTATCTCTTACGCTTCATCTCAGATCTCTTGAGCCAACTTCTCATATGGAACTCAGGTAAGATTTTATGGGTCATGTAGATGATTTCAGATATGGGGTAGAGGAAGAATTCAATTCAAATCAGTAAATTCAATAAGTGTTTCTAAACTGTCATTTACCTTATTCCCAGCACTGTCCTAGGCTTTGAAGATAGACAAAAAATAAAACTATGCTCATAAAAAACTAACATTCTACTGAGAAATGGGTACTGCCCATCCACAGAAAAGTAAATACAAACTATATATGAAATCATTAGAAAGTAATAGAGAGGGGCAGAGTACTGGGTAAATCAGCAAAGCTCTCTTGTGGAAAGCTTTACTTAAACTGGACCTCTAAGAGAGCTAAGATCTAAGAGTTGCAATTGAGGAAAAGGAGCATTCCAAAAAGGGGGATACCCTGTGCAAGGAGATGGAATGTTGTATATGGGAAACAGAACATAGGGAATACAGAGTGGAGTAAGAGCCAGACAGTGAAAAGCTTTAAATGACTCATTTATATTTTATATTTTATTTATTTTTATTTTATTTATATTTTATCTCAGAGGCAATGGGAAGCCCCTGAAGCTCCATGATCCCAGAAATGGCACGGTTAGGCCTGTACTTTAGAAATATCAATCTACAACTGGGCTTTGCTTTTTTCAATAATGAGATAATTCAAGGTAATTCCAATAGATTTGTGATGGAAAATGCCATCCACATCCAGAGAGAGAACCATGGAGACTGAATGTGGATCAAAACATAATATTTTCACCTTTTCTGTTGTTGGTTGTTTGATTTTTTCCCCCTTTCTCGTGTTTTTTCCCTTTTGATCTGAGTTTCTGCATGCAGCATGATAAATAGGAAATATGTTTAGAAGAATTGCACATATTTAATTTATATCAGATTGCTTGTTTTCTTAGGGAGAAGAAGGAAAAAAATTTGGAACACAAAGCTTTGTAAAGGTGAATGTTGAAAACTATCTTTGGATGTATTTGGAAAAATAAAATACTATTAAAATAAAAAAAATTGACAACATAAAAAATGTCAGTCTGACAGCTGTATGGCCTGGATTGGAGAAATGAAATGCTGAAACCTCAGAAACCAATTAGGAGGTTATTATAATAGTTCAAATGAAAAGCAACAAAGACCTGAATGAGGGATGAATGGAAAATGACTTTTCATATCTAGTAGATAAGAGATGGTAGGTCAAATTGAAGCCCTATTCCAATATTGCAGTTTGACCAGAAGGAAGTTCTGCACAAAAGTGGGTATTGTGAAATATCAAACAAGTTTGAGCCAAATTATAAAGAGCTTTAAATTCCAGGTTACATTTTAATTTTGCCCTCCAAGGCAATGAAAACCATGGAAGGTTCTTGAGAAAGGAAGCGACCAGGATCCTCAGGAAGATTATTTTAGCAGCTATAGAGTGCCTTGATTTAAAAAGGGAGACTAAAATCAGGGAGACCAATTAGGAAGCTCTTACAGTACAGTAGAGGTGATAAAGGCCAGTACTTGAATGGTGACGATGTACATGGAGCAAAAGGAACAGAAGTGACAGATATCATGGAGTGAACCTCTACAGAGCAGCCTTATCTAATTCAGAAAGTTGTAGTCCATTAGAAAAAATGTTGAAGGTTAGTGTTGATCTCTCCCCATCTAAAAAAAATCATGCAGATATTTGATTATTCTTCATTAGCAGGCTGACTCAAAAAACAAAGGCATTCAAAATAACCTCTCCTCTAGAAAAGGCAGGTGGCAATTGCATTGTACTTCATGCTGATCTATTGGACTATTGGCCATCTTAACCATTGTATTCGAGTGCCACATTTCAGGATATTGAAGTGTCAGGATAGTGAGATGACTGGAAGTCATGTCCTATTAAAAAAAAGTGAGAGAAATCAGAAGATAAAGTTGGAGAAAAGAAGAAATAAGCACTATCACTATTTTTAAGTATTTCTAGAATTGTCAAGTAGAAGATGGATAAATACTTACTCTTCTTGGCCCCCAGAAAACACAACTAGGATTGATACATGAAAACAGAAATCAACTCAACAATAAGAATTTTATAGCAATTAGAGCTGTTCAAAAACAAAATAGTCAGCTCTGTGAGTTAGGTTCTCCATCACTAGATAAAGGTCCAGCAGAGTAGACCTTTTGTTGGGTTGTAGAAAGAATTCATGCATTTGTCAGGAGGCTGACTAAATGACCTCAAAGTTCCCTCAAATTTCAAGGTTATACGAGGCTCAGTTTTCAAATATGGCAAAATGAGAGGGTTTGATTAGATCCCAGCTTCTTAAACTGTGGTTCACAATCCTCTATGAGGTCTTATAACTGAATGTAGGGGTCACAAAATTATGATTTATTATCAATAAATATTTGTTTTGTATATCTATTTTATATTGTTATATATCCAGGGTCACATAAAAATTTCTAGAGCCAAAAGGGGTAGCAAGTAGAAAAATTTAGGAAGCCCTGGATTAGATTATCTCTAAGGTCCCTCCTAGCTCCTCCTAACATCCCATGATTGTATGGCTCTAAATTACATGGTAAAGAAAATGGTCATTGTAGATTAGTGTGGAGAGCAAACAAAAAATGTTTAGAGAAGTTAGGGAAAGCTTCCAGGATAGGGAAGAAGATGGACAAGCTATAGGTAGTCAAAGACAAGGCACCAAAGTTTTTTTTTTTGTCATCTCTAGAAAAGATAAGGATCATAAATTTAGAACTGGAAAAAATATTAGAGATCATCTAGTCTAATCTCTTTATTTCAAAGATGACAGAATTGATATGTAAAAGAATTATTTACCCAATTATTTGTCTTATCTCACTAGAATGTAAACTCCTTGAGGACAGACACTTTTTTTGCTTTTCTTTATATCCTCATCATTTACACAGTGTCTGGGGCATATTAAGTACTTAATATATGTTTGCTGATTGATTAAATTACTTACCAAAGGTCATACAAAAAGTGGCAGAAGTAGTATTAAAACCCAGATCCTCTGAGTCTGGACTCAACACACTTTCTATTTACCATGCTCATTATCTGTTATAGGGGAAAGGTAGAGAAAATGGGCCAGTGGTATGTTAGAAACATTCCTGGAGACACTTCTATTATGTGTTTCTTACCTTTTCGCTTATATAGTTCCTGGGCGTAATTATAAGTGACTTTATGCCTTCTTCAGTATTGATAATCACAAGATTGAAAAGCAAAGCTGTCTCTGTTATTATATCATTAAAGGAATTACATATGGTTGTAAAGATATATATCTATATCTATATGAAAAGTCCAGTTCAATCTTTGATGAATTGACCATTGATGATTGTCATTTAATTATTTAGACTAATCTTTTTTATTGAATTGACCAAATTTGTTAATGGAGGGTAGAGTTATCATAGTTTTACAGACTCCGGGACTTAAACAGACTTTAAAAAAAAAATCCAGACCCCTCCTTTGGGCAGTTAACTGTCTGAACTCCTTCCAAAGAGTTTCTTTTGTATTCTCAAAGACTCCTAAGAACTTCCTTTGCTAGACTAGAGACTATCTTTCAGTGCAGTTGTTCCTCCTCATGTTATACCAGTCTGTGGCTGAGGCCTACGCCCCATTCCCTTTTGTTTTGACCTTTGTGATGAGGAAAACAATTTGTTCTTTCCCTCACCTTAGAAATCTACTTTAGCAACCTACATGCTTGAAGATACTTATCTGGTTGCTTTAGTAACCTTTCTGCACCTTCTCGATTTACTCATCTGAAAAGTAAAAGGTTGAATTAAATCAAAGATTCTTAGATTCCAGAGGGCCTGTGAACTTGAAAGAGAAAAAAAAAAAACCACTACATCTTTATTTCAATTTAATCAATTTCCTTTGTAATCAGTCCTATGTATTCTATTTCCTATCTTTAAAAACATCAATTGGAGAATGGTTGAATAAGTTATGGTACATGAATGTTATGGAATATTATTGTTCTATAAGAAATGACCAGAAGGATGAATACAGAGAGGCCTGGAGAGACTTACACGAACTGATGCTGAGTGAACTGAGCAGAATCAGGAGATCATTGTACATGGCAACATCAATATTATATGATAATCAATTCTGATGAACATGACTCTTTCCAAAAATGAGATGATTGATACCAGTTCTAATGATCTTGTGATGAAGAGAGCCATCTATACCCAGAGAGAGGACTGTGGGAACTGAATGTAGATCACAGAATAAGATTCTCACTCTTTTTGTTGTCCACTCATATTTTGTTTTCTTACTCATTTTCTTTCCTTTTTGATCTGATTTTTCTTGTGCAGGAAGATAATTGTATAAATATGTTTACACATATTGGATTTAACATATTTTAACATATATAACATATATTGGATTGCTTACCATCTAGGGGAGAAGGTGGGGGAAGGAGAGGAAAATCTGAAACACAAGGCTATGCAAGGGTCAATGTTGAAAAATTATCCATGCATATGTTTTGAAAATAAAAAGCTTTTAAAAAAAGAATTTATTTAAAAAATCATTCTGAGAAGAGGTCACTAGATTGATAGAACAGTTCATGACACAAAAAAGATGAAAAACATCTTAATTAGGCAATTTCTGAATTCCCCTACACCTCTTATATTCTATTCTTTTAAGTTTTCTTTCTTTCTTTCTTTTACTTTCTCTTCCCCTGGAGAAAACAACTTCAACTCTTCCTCCTTGATCTCTTGAATTACATTGCGTCATCTTTTCTGGCTCATAGAATATGTCCATCTTTCACAACCCTCAGAGCTTAAATGAAGGTAATAATCCACAAAGAGGGGATGGATTCCCATAGCATCCATTAAACTAAAAAGAGTTGGAAAGATGTAACTTTAAAATGGTGTTTGAGAGTAAAGGGATCCACATGTGCAAAAGTGTTTGCGGCAAGCCCTTTTTGTAGTGGCAAGAAACTAGAAACTGAGTGGATGCCCATCAGGTGGATAATGGCTGAATAAGTTGTGGATGTTATGGAATATTATCGTTTTGTAAGAAATGATTGGCAGGATGATTTCAGAAAGTAAAGTGAACAGAACCAGGAGATCATTGTACACGGCAAGAGCAAAATTATAAGATGATCAATTCTGATAGACGTGGCACTTCCCAACAATGAGATTCAGATCAGTTGCAATGACCTTAAGATGAAGAGAGCCATCTATATCCAGAGAGAGGACTTTGGGAACTGCCAGCATAAGATTCTCAATTTTTTTGTTGTTTGCTTGCATTTTGTTTTCTTACTCATTTTCTTTCCTTTTTGATCTCATTTCTCTTGTGCAAGAGAATTGTATAAATATGTTTACACATATTGGATTTAACATATATTTAACATGTATAATGTATATTGGATTGATTGCCATCTATGGGAAGAGGTGGGGTGAAGGAGGGAAAAACCTGAAACACAAGATTTTGCAAGAATTAATATTGAAAAATTATCCATGCGTATCTTTTGAAAATTAAAAAGCTTTAATAAAAAAAAATTGGTGTTTGACCAAAAGACAGACCATTTCCTGTGACCAACAAGTGGCAGCAGTCAACAATATGATCATAAATAATTTTTATTTAACTTAATTTACAAAGCACTTTCTTCACAATAAAAAAGATAGGTAATGTGAGTATTGTCATCCCCATTTTACAGAAAAGGAAACTGAGGCTCATAGAAATCTACCAGTTCTTCAAGTGAGTAATTATTGAAACTGGAACTCAAAATCAGATTCTGAGATTTCTCCATTAACACAAAAAAACCCAAATATTCATTATGTTTCTATATGATCTCATTTCATCTTCACAATAACCCTGTGAGTTAGATAAGACTCCATCAAATATACCAACTCCATTTAATAGATAAAGAAATTCAGGACCAGAGATGTGTACTATCTTTTACAAAGTGAGTTACTCTGACCATGAGTCTCTTGATTCCCAGTCTATATGGGGCCTCTCTAGGTAAGGAGACACTAATTCTGTCATTTAGGCAAATCCTCTCATCTTCAGCAAAGTTTAAGACTCCTACCATGCCTATCAAGAAAGTAATGATTGTTTCTATAAGACAGCTCTAGCTCTTGAGTGGGGCAGGTAAAGGAAGGAAGGATTTAACTCATGTTTTTAGAATTTGGGGAATTGGAAGGAAACTAATCTATTCACCTTTTACTCTGGCCCAAACTATCTGGACCTTGTCACAGGAGAGGAGATATCTTCCCCAGAGCAGACCCAAGTGCTCAGTCAATGCAAGAAGTACTCAGAGACACCAGGAACTGCTTTGCCTTCCTCCTTAAATAGTTTACAAAGTGTAAGCTTCCTTCACTCCCCGTTCCCAAACTCATGGCTTATTGTCTGTCCTCTGGTGGAATTCTCTGCTACCTGCATCTATTCCTTGCCTGGATTTCTGAGAGACTTGTATTCTAGAGACACTGTTGTCTGGTACAATTGCTACAAGTTTTTCACAAGTGTCTTCCCTTCCTCCACTGATGATTGGAGAGGAGAGAAATTTTAGTCTTTGGTGACTGAAACACAGAACGAAGTCACACTTTGAGGAGAAAAGAGTGAAATTCCCTGCCCAGAAACCCAATGGTTATGTTTTAATGAAAAGACATGAGCCTGAGTTGATGAACACCTGATTGTGGTCCTGCGTGAACTTGAGCACATTATTTAATTTCTCTGGTTCTCCTTTTCCTCCTGCCTAAAATGATAGATTGGAGGTAGGTGATTTAAGAGGCTGCTTCCTGTTTTAAATTTATGATTCTACAACCTCTTTCTTTCCAGGTCTCATCTTCACCTGTGAAAAGAAGAGTTAGATGAGATGGTCTATGGAATCCCTTCCAGATCTAATATTCTGGGTATTTATGGCCCTAGGAAAAGCAGCACACACAGAGAGCCCCAGTCCAGGTCCCAGGCTAAGGGGACACCAGCCAGGTTCTATGAACTATGTCCTAGATTGTTTGCACATTATCCAGGAAGACAAATAGCAGCAATGGTCCTGAAGGAAGGTACATTTATGTGTTGCCCCTTGGATGTACCCAGCCTCCTTTCAGAAGGATATTCTCTATCCCACTGAGAGTGAGATGTCTGCTTACCCTTTCTTTAGCTGGAAGCTGAACACAACACCTTATCCTCCAAAGCAGGCTGGCCCTTCCACATCCTCCAAGAAGTGAATCTAGTTGACTGCCTCCCTCTAGTGTTATGGGAAAGGAATGGGATAGTAGCAAGGGGGTTTGCTAACAAAATAGATGTGTGAAAGGAGAAGTTGATATGTATATGTATTGTAAGTATACTGGGGGGGGTGGAATTTGTTTTTCAGTTTCCCAAGGGTTTATGTTCCTCTTTATCCACTTAGCCCCTCCTCCAGCTCTGCTGAGAAAGCAGAAGACTTCATGATTATACCACGGGCACCCAACCTCATCCTATTTTGCACAGGCTTTTGCAATGATTTTTTTCCTTTTCATTTCTGTTTTTTTTTTTTTTTTTAAGCTGCAGCTGGGTGAGGAGACGAGAAAGGGCAGGTGTTATTGTCTTACCTAATACTTGATGACACCTAGAAATTGGAGTGGGGAGAGTGTTGAGAATTCCAAATTTGGCCAACCAACACTAGATAGATTCTGTATCGCCTAGGGTTATGTCCTAGGGGTAAGATTCAAAGAACCTTCAATACATTTATCCTCCATGCAAGCAAAAAATTAAAAAAAAAAGATTTATACCCTCAAAGCCCTGGGATAGAGAAAAGAACAGTGGGGAAAAGTTGCTAAGGGGATAAGAGAGCCTGGAAGACACAAATGGTACCTTATCTATAGATGAACTGTCTCCTGAGAAGCTGGTCCAGTGTTGAAGGAGAAAGAGGCAGAGAAAGAGTCATTTTTTTTCAATAGTATTTTATTTTTTCAAATACATGCAAAGACAGTTTTCAACATTCACCTTTGCAAAGTTTTTCTTCCTCTCTCCTCCTCCCTCCCAAGATAGCAGGAAATCTTATATCTAAACATGTGCAATTTTTCTCAACATATTTCCATATTCATCCTGCTGCACAAGAAAAAAATCAGATCAAAAGGGAGAAAGGCATGAGAAAAAGAAGCAAACAACAAAAAAGGTGAAAATACTACATTTTGATCCACATTCAGTCTGGATAGTTTTCTCTCTGGATGTGAATGGCACTTCCTATCCCAAGTTTATTGAAATTACCTTGAATCACCTCCTTGTTGAAAAGAGCCAATCTATCACAGTTGGTGATCACATAATCTTCTTGTTCCTGTGTACAGCCATCTCTTGTTCTGCTCATGTCACTCAGCATCAGTTCATGGAAGTCTTTCCAGACTTTTCTGAAATCATCCTGCTGCTCATTTCTTATATTATCGCAATATTCCACAACATTCATATACTATAACTTATTTGGCCATTCCCCAACTGATGGGCATCCCCTCAAAGAAAGGGTCATTTAATTCAATAGCCTCCGTTAAGCAGATACAAAGTTATTCTATTAACACTACAAAGGCAATATGGTGAGCGATTAGAGTCAAAAGCTGGTGCTAGGCCATAGTTAAGCATGGAGCAAATAGAACTTTGCGCTTGGGTCCTCAGGTGGTTCCTTTCTGTGGTCCCAGGAGTCCCTGTGCCATCCTCACAGTCCTGCGCCATTGTAACCCCAGTCTTTTCCCCCAGTCGCCTCCACTATTTGTGTCCCCCAGCATCACCCTTAGAGTTAGGGTTAGGTCTCAGCTCCAGCAGTGTGTGTCCGTGGAGATTACTTCACCTCTGAGAGTCTCAGTTTCCTTATCTGTAAAACAGGAATAATATTTTTTTACACTCCCTGTCTCAGAGAGCAGCTGTGATTAAAGTATCCTGCAAACCCTAAAACTGCAGGAATGTGGGGATTGCACTTTGGGAGGAAGTCCCTGAACAGAACCTCGGACCCTCGGAGACATGAGCCTGGCTCTGGCTGTGGCCTTCAAAGGGCTCCAGGGCCTCGGACGGCCCTCTCCCACAGGGCAGGGCCCTGATGCCGGCTATCCCGGCCTGCCATTCTCTGCCACTCTCGCAGCTGGCAAACACCACTTTGGGGTGACCTAGGTCAATCCCTAATAAAAAACTGCTCTGGGGGCATATGTAACATCGAAATGAGAACTGAAATCGTATTTACTTTAGAGGAGAGGACAATTTATTACCATGTAGGGCTGTGTTTTTGGCTTGCACTCTGTTATTGATTGATAGGCCTTTCAGGAAACAAAAACCCAGGGAGAATACACCCGGCTGGCTCCTGGCTCCCTGCCAAAGCAGCCTCATCTCCTCTGCTTTGTCAAGTATTTCTTTTTGTCTGCATTTATCATTCTCCGAGGCTTCTCTGTTTTAGCTAATGTGAGGACCAAGCATGTGTGTGTGTCAGTGTGGATGGGTGGTATGTGGGCTCATGACTAAAAATGGCTGCTCTGGGTGGGGAAGGAAGGGGGTCAGGAGGGAACAAGGGGTCAGCCAGAGACAACATGGTGTTTCCCCTTTTGTGCCCTGTCTTCCATCTCTCCTGTTCTGAGCTTGGATGCTCCTGCCACGGGCCTGCCAAAAATGGTAGTCAAGTTGTGTGTGTGTGTGTGTGTGTGTGTGTGTTGGGGGAGAGGTTGGGTAGAATGATTGTAAAATATCAGTTGATGAACTAAATCCCCTTGGAACGCTTAGTTTAGGAACAGTAATGTGTCTGTGAAGGGGCACAACATTTGGAATGAGAAGTGGATTCAGAGCCTGTCTCTGTATGAGCGAATCCTTTTTTTGAGCTTGTTTCCTCACATGTAAAACAACCGGAGTACATGAGGAAATCTTTAGGGTCCCATCCAGGTCTAATCCTTATGATTTTTCAAGGTATTTTGGTTGTTGGAGTCTTTCCTCCCCCAGAGTTGGAACCAGAGAATGGCTGTGTCCGAGGTTAATACATATACGACAGAACCTCCTTTTTCATCTCTGTCATCTTCTATTATATCTCCCAAATAATCTTCCTTTTTCTTTCTTTCTTTCTTTCTTTTTTTTTTTTGCTCTGGAGTTGATATTAGTAAAATTCCTTCTGCCCCTGGTCTTGACTTCTAAATATGGAGTTAAAAGGTCAGGATTTCTATGTATCTCTGCTACTCATTAGGTGGGTGACCTTGATCACTAAAATGATTTTTTTCATCTTTAAAATAATAATTATAATATCATGATAGTCAATGTAATATTCATAATAACAGCTGTTGGGGAGATCACAAGAAGTAATAGAAGTAAAAACATTTGAAAACCATGATTTAATATATATAAATAAGAACTATTCTTCTCCTTTCATTAAAGGAATTAACTTAGTTATATTGGGATCACCCTAATGAGAGAAATTCAATCAATCAATCAATAAGCATTTATTAAATGATTATTCTGTAGGCAATATGCTAAGCTCTAGAGATACACAAAGAAGCAAAAGATAATCCAGTTCTCCACAGAGGTTTCTCAAAGTATAGGGTCTGAGTATAGGGTCTCAGACAAAGAGCAGAAGGAATTCCCTGGAAAGGAAACTAGTCCAATTAAAGAGCAAAGGGTAACTTTAGAATTGCTTGAGACCAAGTTCAGGTATTTAGAGTAAATGAACAGCTTCCCAAAGCAATAACTCAAGGTCAGAGCCACAATGATGCTCCAAGGGAGCTGGATAAATCATGAGGACTAAGGGAGTAGTGAGGAGGGCATTGTAGAAGCTAGAAACATTTAACAAAAGCATTGAGCACCTTAAGGTCCAGCCCAGAGGCACCAGAAGGATTCCAAGCAATTCCTCTGATTTTCTAAGACACACCTTGCTTTTTTTTTTTTAGTTATTTCTAGCTTCTACAGTGACCTTTGGTGTAGATGAAAGGAGAAAAGGTGGAAATTTTTTGATCTTAGGAAAATAGTTTTTTGACATTTCTTCAAGGAACATAGAAGTTAAGGTCACTTCAAATGGTCAAAATTTAATTGTTCAAGATACCACATAATTGGGATTTTATTTTAATTTTGCAGTGCCTATTTTTGAATTTTTTTCCAATTATTAAAATGGTGCTGGGGGTCCTTGAAAGCATCATTTTGAAAAAAAGTTATCCAAAAATTTAGAGAAAACTATTTTGTTGAATAGTTCAACCAAATAAAGGTTCACTAAAAAACTATAAATGAACACATTTATCAATTTATTAAGATAACTTGATAAATTTGTTCATTTAAACTCAGAATTAGAGATCTTGCATATGTTTGGATTTCTTCTGAATTCTTAATTGCTCAAACTAAAAACAACTTAAAATGTTCCCCTCACACCATCCCCAGTCTGGAACAAAGATATTCTGAGTGAGGGACTGTCTGGAGGATAAAGTAGGGAATGTCTCAGGAATTAATTTTCCAGAGGCTCAAGAGAAGGAGTGAGCTACAGAAGAAATACCATTAATCTAGAGCTAGAGAATCAAGGTTGGAATTCTGACTTTGCTAATTACTCTGTGTGTGTGTGTGTGTGTGTGTGTGTGTGTGTGTGTGTGACAAGAGAGAGAGAGAGAGAGAGAGAGAGAGAGAGAGAGAGAGAGAGAGAGAGAGAGAGACACTGAGCAAAAAGCATTTAAGTACTTTGTCTTTGGCTGTAAAATTGAAGGAGCTCTAAATTGATGAAACCATTCATATCCAGGGCTTGCTCCTCACTCTCCTTCCCCACTTCTTTCCTACTTCTCCTTCTCTAAATATGCCCCTGGTTGAAGTTGTGGTCAGACAGTCAGTCAATAAACATTAATTGCCTACTCTGTGCCATGCACTGTCCCTAGAGATGCAAAAAGGGGCAGAAAACAGTTGCTGCTCTCAAGGAGCTCACAGTCTAATAGAGGAACAAACTGCTAACAACTATGTACAAACAAGCTATAGACAGTTTACATCGGAATGACAGAGTGAAGGCATTGGAATTAAGGAGATCAGGAAAAGCTTCCTATAGAAGGTGAGACTTTAGCTAGGACTTGGGAAAGCTGGGAAGTACAGATGATGTAGAAAGAGCATTCCAAGCATGGGAACCAGCCAGAGCTGGGAAGATGCAGTATCTTGAGCAAGGAAAAGGAAGGAAGGTAGAATCAAGTCTTGAAATAAATCAAAGTCATGAGTTGAGGAATAAATTCAATTGAGATAATAGAGACGCAAATCTGCTACCCTAGGGGATGTCCAATGGATTTCCCAACCAAAGAGACCATGAAAAAGTGTTTATAATTTTAGGCAGTAGAGGAGTGGGCATCATGGAGTAGCAAGACCTGGCTATGAGAACCTGGTGACTTGCAATCTGGACAAGGAAAGCCATTTCATTTTGGCTGCCCTGACCTTCATGTCATGAATCTCAAAAGAAGGAAGCAACCTGACAGGAGCCATTTTTTTTAAAAACTGGGGAAGATTCTGAGATGGGATCTTGAAGATTCCAAGATGGGATCCAGGCTTAAGGTGTGGCTCAGCTTAATCCAGTCCTAATGTAAGGATATTACTGGGACTCTGACATTGTCAGGATCATTTAAGAGGGTGTTGATCCATATTACATTTGGTGTTAACAATTTCTGTCATTATATTAACAATTTCCTATCAGCAGTATCATTAGATTTCAGAGTACGTAGCAAGGAGTAAGGTGTAAGAGACTGGAAAGGGATGTGTGTGTGCACGTGCACTTGTGCATGCAGTTATGAGGGGATCTGAATGCCAAACAGAAGATCTTGTATTTGGTTCTAGAGATAATGGGGAACCACTGGAGGTTATTGAATAGGGAGATGACTTGATCAGACTTGCTCTTTAGGAAAATCAATTTGGCTGCTGAGCGGAAGATGGACTGGAGCAGCGAGAGACTTTGGGCAGACAAGCAGGGTGTTTCTGCTACAATCCAAGAATGAGGTGCTGAGGGCCAGCGCCAGGATGATGACATTATCGGAGGGGAGAATGGACCCTGTGCGAAGGTAAATCCAGAAGCGTTGGCAACTCACTGATAGGAGGGGTAAAGTCCTAGGTGACTGGGAAGATGACAGACCTCTTGACAGAACAGGGAGGGTAGGAAGAGAGGAAGGTTTGAAGGGAAGGATAATGAATTCAGTTTTGGTCATGTTGCATTAAGACGTCTGCGGGATCTGCAGTTGGAGATGTCCAGCTGGAGATGTGAGACAAGACTGGAAGTCAGCAGAGAGATGAACTCTGGGTAGGTGGGTCTGAGGATCATCATCATGGGAAGAATGGAATTCAGGGGGGCCAATGAGATCACCAAATGAAGCCGGAAAGAGGAAGAAGAGAGCCTCAGGGAGAGTCCTATGGGACACCCACAGTCAGAGTCCAGGGGACCCCTTCCCTCTTCATCTTTCTGGCTAGAAGGATGGCAGAGAAGCTGGGACTGTGGTTCGCCTATGCTCTGGTTCCACTGTTTGTCGTTGAGGGAGTGAAGAACAAACACAAATGTTGGTGAGGAATAGGATCGCTGCCCGACAGACCCCCACCCAATAGCAATCTAGTGCTCTGGCCATCTCAGTCCATGAATCAGGAGGAAGGCCATTAATCTCCATGAGGTATGGGTCGGTGGCATCTGGGGGGGCTATGGAGGAGGGAGTGAAGGGTCACTGGGAGGAATAACCCTCCCTTCCTGGTCCTTCCCCACAGACAGGAATGGGGGTGCTGCTCATCTGATTAGTTGTAGACTTGGATAAAGATGCTAAAGGAGAAGTCTGCTGGGGAAATGGGGCGGTGGGAGAGACCTACCAACCACCGCTTCACTGAGCTGTGGTGGAGACAACATTTCATTTGTTTTACCATTGGAAACTTCGGGTTTAAACCTGCCACTGTCCAAATGAATCACATCAGCTCTCTCGGCCTCAGTTTTTCTCACCATTAACATGGTCATAAAGAAGGCTGGTTGGGGAGCCTCATCAACTCTAGGGGGGTTTGGGGAAAAGAGTCTCTGAGACTGTCCCAGGTTGGAGTGGGGTGGGGTAGGGGATGCAGGAGAATCTGAAAGTGCTGAGCACAGACAAGATTAGACAGGTATAAAGAATCAAGGCACAGGTAAGAGGAGACTTGGGGTATGAGAAAATGTGTGCATACTTACAATATCTCTCAATCCCAAACCCAGAATGTCAACTTCAAGTGGGCAGCAGCAAAAATACATTGCAGTTCTATGTGCTGTCACCTCGAGGGGCTGAGAAGTATTCAGACACTTCAATCATGATACCCACAGAGGAAGAATAAGCTTAAATCATCCTGCACAGTGGATAGAGCTCTGGCCCTACAATCAGGAGGACCTGAGTTCAAATTAACCTCAAATGCATACTAGCTATGTGACCCTGTGTTAAATCACTTAACTCTATTTGCTTCAGTTTCCTCATCTGGAAAATGAGTTGGAGAAGGAAATGGCAAATCATTGCAGTATCTCTGCCAAGAAAACCCCAAATGGGGTCACGGAGACTCCATTTTTGGAGACAAAAAAATCTCAACAAAAATATTTGTCAAGTCCTAAAATAAAACCTACCACCCTGGGGAATATATGAGTGCAGAACACAATGAATTTCCTAACTTCATGATTCCCCCAAAAAAAGATCTCCTTTAGGAGGAGAGGAGGAGGAGACAGTATGAGATAGTAAGGCTTTAACGTGAAACCCAGTGGCCCATGGCATTCTGGGCAAGGAAAACCACTTCATTCTAGCTGTTTTGCCCCTTTGTGCCATGAATCCCAATGGAAGGAGATAGAAACATTAGAAGCTGAGCTCTTGTTTAAACCTCTTATCTTTATAAGGTTAAATTTCTGGGTTGGGAGATTTGGGGTACCAAGAGTGTGAAGACATTATTGAGTTTCTGACATTCCTAGTGTCATTAAGGGAATGTCAAGTAACATTTGGTATTAACAGTTTTCTGTCATTAATTAACAATTTTCTATCATATTAATCACCTTCTCTGTGCAAGGCACTGTGCTAAATGCTGAAGATTCAAAGAAAACCAAAAAGTAGTCCTTGCTCTCAAGGAGCTTACATCTACTGGGGAAAATAATGTGTAAACAACTATGAACAAAAAAGGTATATATTAAATAAAATGGAGATTATCAACTGGCCAAAGGCACCGGCATTAAAGGAGATTAAGGTTGTATTCTTGCAGGTGAAAGTTGTGATCTGAAGAAAACCAGGGAATCCAAGAGGCAGAAATGAGGAGGGAGAACATCCCAGACATGGGGGGGCAACCAGAGAAATCAAACAGAGTTGGGATATGAAGTGTCTTGTGCAAGGAAAAGCAAGGAGGTTAGTGTCATCAGAAAAGAGAGCAGGAGGTAGGAGTAAGAAGTCTAGGAAGGGTTTATTGAAAAGGGATGATGTGGTCAAACTTGTGTTTTAGGAAGATCATATTTGACAATGAGTGGAAGATAGACTGAAGTGGGGAAAGATTTGAGGAAGGAAGATCTGCTTTAGGAATGAGGCTGTTATATGATTCAGTGACACTTAAGGAAAATGTCATTGAAGGGAATTCATCTGTCCTGGGGGTGGAGTGTGGGTGACTTTTTCACCTCCTTCTAGACCTTTTCCTTGTCCCCTTCCCTAGTATGCCCCGAGACCTCTGCCCCTCTAATAGACAATTCCTTGCAAAATGGTGAGGTGAGTTCCATCCCACATACTTCCACCCTTCAAAAGGAAAGGGAAGGAAAAAAAATGTTCATATAATGACAAATATTGTTAATACCAAATACGAAAATTGTACTATGAACTGCCACTCTTTTTGTAATGTCAGAATTTCAGTAATATCCCTATATCCCTATATTCCTACTCTTAAGAAATTTACTTTTGATTAAAGCTGTCCCACATTCTAGGTCCCCCCCATCTAGGGAATTTGTTTTTGTGGGGAGCCCAGATCAAGGTGGAGCTCAGCTACTAGTATCCTTGCCCCTTTCCTTCTATTGGGATTCATGGCATGAGGGACAAAATAGCCAGAATGAAGTGGTTTTCCTTGAACCACTAGGATCTCATGACCAGGTCTTGCTACTCCATACTACCTTCTATTCCTCCCCCCTAAAACTATAAATATTTTTTTGTGGGTCTCTTTGATGGGATATCCTTCAGGATGGCAAGTCTGCTGCTCACTTAAAGATGCTTTATTCCTTAGCTCATGGCTTCATCTCAGGACTTAAAAGAAGGAAGGACTTATTAAATGCCTGCCATATATCAAGTATTGTATTAAATACTTAAAAAATACTATCTCATTCAATTATTATCATTCTACTTTTACAGTTGAAAAAACTGAGGCAGTAAAGATCCTTACCCAGGATCACAGATTTTCTTGACCCCCAAACACTCTATTCATTGTACTACTTGTTATTTTCTTCTTAGTCACATCAGACTCGATGACCACATTTGGGTTTTGTTTTGTTTTTGGCAGAAATATTGCAGTGGTTTGCCATTTCCCACTTCCTTCTCCAGCTCCTTTTACAGATGAGGAAACTGAGACAAACAGGGTTAAGTTAATGGAGTTCTTGGTCCTTAGTAGATGGGTAGGTCATAGGGAGAGATTTTGCAGGAGAGGACCTGAATTATTGTAAACAATCAGAAGCCAAGCTTTTTCTGATAGGATTATCTCAGTCCTTAAATAGATCTTTATTGCAGTAGACCCTTGTGGATTCCTTGCTAAACAAAATTATCACCGTTACTGTATCCAATCAGAAGGCCAATTTATGTCAACCCCAAAGATTATTTTTCTCCTATAAAAGAGCCTAATGGTACCCCACTTCTTCCTTGACTTCTTTAGGAATTTAGCCTGCATTATGGTGTCTAGGATTCATTAAAAACTGCCTAACTTGTTTTCTAGGAACTTTGCCTGCCTAATGAGTCTTCACCCTTGTTAATGGCAAGTTCTGCTAGAAAACTTCTTATTAAGGGTTGTGGAAGAGCCCAGTCCTGAAGTTGGAATCCTGGTTCTGATGCTCAACCAGAAATGTGACTGTGAGCACTTGAACTTAGTTACTTCACATGTCAAACATGAATCCTAGCACTTGTCCTAGGAACTTTAGTAGTGCTTTGTAAGCCTTGAGAGCTCTACATTAATGAGTTGTCAGTAATGTTGCTGGTCTCGGCTTCTTAGGAATTTACAGAATCCTAGAATCTGAATGGGAAGGACCTCAGAGGCTCTCTAGCCTGACCCATACCTGATTGAGAATCCACTTATCACTTGAGTGGTCATTCAGCCCTTGCTTGAAAACTTCCAAAGAGGGGAAAACCTACTAACTAGAAAATTTCTAATATTTGCCTGGCACAGGATAAGCATTATATAAATACTTATTCTCTGTCCTTCCTTGTCCTTCCCTTCTTTTTTTCTTTCCCTCTCCCCTGCCTCCACACAGTAATAATGGAGTACTAATAAGCTATAAGAAATGAAGAAATATACAACATGACTAATATGAAAATGTTTAACATAATTGCATTTGTATAGCCTATACAGATTGCTTGCCATCTTGGAGAGGGGAAAGAAGGAGGGAGAAAAATTTAAAATTTAATATCTCATAAAAAATAAATGTTGATAACTATATTTACATGTAATTAGAAAAAATAAAATACTATTAAAAATTAAAAAAAGAAATGAGTAAATAGATGATTTCAAGGAGACATGGAAAAATATTTATGAACTGATTTAGAGGGAAGTAAGCAGAGCCAGAAGAATAATTTATGTTTTGACCTCAATATTATAAAAACAAAAACCTATGAACACTTTATAAACTGTGGCGAGCGAAATGAATAAAACCAGGACAAACCCCCAAAATTGTAAAAATAAATATCTTTGCAAGTTGTAAGAACTATGATCAATACAGTGACCATCCATGAAGCCAAAGGACCAATGATGAAGCATGCTAATCACTTCCTAACACAGAGATGATAGATTCAGGGTGCAGAATGAAATCTATTTTTTGAGCACAGCTAATGAGGGAATTTATTTTGCTTGACTCTGCATATTTTTTTTAACAAGGAATATATTTACAAAGAATTCTTTTTCTTCTTTTGCTTTGAGTGAGGATAGGAGTGGGAGAGGAAGAATTTAATTACTTAATTTAAAAAATAAAACAACAACAAAAATATATTCCAGAGACCTTGCCCTTGACTCTTTTGCTTTTAACTACTTTCTCAATTCTTACTTATCACTAAAGCCTAATTCTTAATAGTAAAATCAGCTAAGTTTCAAAGGAATTTAGCAAAAAACAAGAAGGTAATTTTTTTTAATTATAGTTTATTTTCAAAATATATGCAAAGATAGTTTTCAACATTCACTCTTGCAAAACTTTGTGTTCCAAATTTTTTCTCCTTCCTTTCCCTCCCCTAAACAGCAAGTAATCAAATATATGTTATTTGATAATTGAGATAAATTTATAGGAAAAAGATATGCTAATCTTATGGCTTAAAGGTAGAATGGAGAAGTGGTCTTAGTATTGAATTTTTTGGCTTAGAGATGGAGTTGTACCCCATTGATTTCTATGGCTTAGATTGTCTCAAAAAATTTGTAATTACTAACCAACAGATAATAATCTGACAGCCAGCATTGATTGTGGAACAACAGCACTCCCAAGGCCAGGTGGCTTTAGGGTTAAGGCCTATTGCTACACATTCCCTAGGAGTTACACTACATCAAAAAGACCAAGTCTATATATCATCTTGGTCCCTAAGCCCACTTGGCTCTCTGGATTCAGAGATCTGCTATCCCCAATCCCAAATTATTTTCTCCTCCTCTCTGCCATAAGCACAGTAACTCAGTACCCGCTGTAATCCAATCCTGCTTCAGTTCAGTTTCCTCCAATAATCATTTCTTAAGCTCCTATTAAAATAAAAATTTATATTTTCTAAAAAACTGAGTCAAAGTGATTTTAAATGTTCATCAAATTGTTTGGAGAAATCTACTCACTGTCTTAGTAGCTTGACAACATTTTTGCCACGAATGAGCATGGTTTGGTAGAAGCAACAGAGATACAGAAAGGGACTGACTCTCTAAGTAGAGGTTGACTAGGGTAGAAAGTAAAGAAAAAGGAGAAAACCCCAGGGAGTGTTGGAATCTGTTTCCTCATAGTTCAAAGGTATAGAGATATTCAGGACAGGATCCTCTTTTGGCACATTGATGATAAGGCCTCCAGATCTTCATAAAATTTTTCTTTGTCCTTATCAGGAATCATCATGCTGGGAGCAAAGGCCCTGATCATGGTGGTGTGGTGTTTTCCTGCAAATAGCAATTGCATTCTCATGAACTTATCCTTCACTCCTTGTGGAAGGCATATGAGCTTGT
Organism: Sarcophilus harrisii; assembly: GCF_902635505.1. Taxonomy (NCBI): domain Eukaryota; kingdom Metazoa; phylum Chordata; class Mammalia; order Dasyuromorphia; family Dasyuridae; genus Sarcophilus; species Sarcophilus harrisii. The sequence goes on from NC_045428.1 coordinate 495,729,245, forward strand.
TAAATAATGAGTTTTGATTGCAAAACCTGCACCAGTTTCACAGCACTCCCCTTCATTGTGGCTACTCCAAAAAAAATATTGATCCTGCTCCCAGCTCAGTAAGCTGGGGTAGGAGTTCAGGTCCTGCTTTTTCTACTGTACCACAAAGTGCCCAAATCAGCTTTTTGGTAGAGTTATATTATGGTGGAAACATAAGCACTGATGATGATGGCATGTGACTCCAGCTCCAACTCAGCAAGCTGGCCTTCTTTTGCCAACCTTGCTCCATTCAGAGCTGCTGTCTGTTGAGTTCTCTCACTACAAGAGCCCTTTGTCTTTCAGGTTCCTTGGATTTTGTGTGATTGATAAGGATGCACACATTGCTTGTACCGATCGTGCTGATCTCATTACTGTGGCCTGTGAAAGAAGCCTGAACAGCAGACCAGTGTCGTGCCCCGAAACTGAACCCCTATCTCTGTCTTAGGAAGATTCTGAAGATCATCTGGCAAAATGAGGTACCAGATTCTGAGGTTACTTCTCAAGCTGGACTGCCAACCACTAAACTCTGCTGCAGAGAGCACAACTTTGTTGTTCAGATGCCAGATGTAGGCTTGCCAAAAAGATGGTTTTATGGAGAATTCCACAGGGCAAATGCTCACCAGGGGGTCAGGAAGAGCAACGCAAGGATCTCAAGGTCTCATAAGAAGCAGGATTTGAACCCAGATTAGAGAATGGTAAGATCATAGTTCTAAGAATTGAAAAGAACCTCAGTTTTCTTTCTTATATTTTTCCTTTTTGAGCTGATTTTTTTTTGTGCAGCATGATATTTGTGGAAATATGTATGGAAGAATTGCACATGTTTAACATATATGGAAGAATTGTCCATCTATGGGAAGGGGGGAGGGAAGGGAGAGGGAAAAAATTAGAACACAAGGTTTTGTAAGGGTGAATGTCAAAAATTATCCATGTAGATATTTTGAAAATAAAAGCTTTAATTTTAAAAAAGTAAAGGCCCTCAAAGGCCCTTCATATTCCAAATGAGAAAAATGAGATCCAAGGAAACTAAATGACTGACCTAATATGGGTCAGGTAATAAGTATCCGAAATGGGATAGGAGTGCAGGTTCTCCGGTGCTTTTTCTGCTGTACCACAAAGTGCCCCAAATCAACTTTTCCTGTTTCAGAGTTTTTAATAGAGTCATATCATTTTCATTCCTAACCAGGATGAGGTTTCACATTTGAACATGTCTTACTTAGGAAGAGAATTTGGGTACAGGAGATGCGTGAAAGGGTAACTTTCCCAGAGAGCAATAGGATGTATTTACATAAGTATGTATATATAGGTATACGTGTATTCATACATATACATAGGTGTATATAGACACGTCATACTCATGCACATATACATATAAGCACACATACACAAATGTTCATTCATGTATGTATATATAAACCTACCTATACACATATACATGTATGTTTGTATGCATGCATGGATATGGCCTTGGGAAGGAATCTACAGTTTTTCTACTTTTTTTCAAAAAGAAAGGGGAACGGGGCAGCCAGGTGGTGCAGTGGATAGAGCACCAGCCCTCAAGTCAGGAGGACCTGAGTCAAATCAGACACTTAATACTTACTAACTGTGTGACCCTGGGAAGTCACTTAACCCCAATTGCCTCAGCAAAAAAAAGGAAAGAAAGAAAGAAAAAGAAAGGGGAACCCAATGACCTGGGCCAGTGGACTAGCCTCCCTTGGGAATTTACCTATTTTCTACTTATCTCTTCCATCCCAGTTATATTCCACATATGAGAGGTAAGTTTTTTGATGGCAAAAGGATTATGGGGCCTACAAGTGGCCTGGGAAACTGGATTCCTGATCTACCTCCTTCTGCTGTGGGAAAAACCTTGGAAGAAGATCTGATCATTCCCATTCTCTGTGCTTCTCCCTCTCTTTCTATGTAATTTAGTTCAGATTACCAAATATATGTGTGACTATTAACCTTGCTAAGTCTGGGGAATATACAAAGGTAACAATAATTGGCAGTTATATAATGCCTTAAAGTTTGCAGATTAACACATATCTCTTCTAAAATGCCCCAAACAATCTTTTGAGATAAGTTCTAAAATATTGTCTCACTTTTACAGATGAGAAAACTGTCTCAGAGAAGTTAGGTAGCTTGCTTATTATTATCAGTGAATAAGTATTTATTAAGTGTTTTAAAAGTGATACAAAGAAAAGGGGGGAAATAATCTCTGCCTTCAGGGAGCTTACATTCTAATGGGAGAGAGAAGATGTATATAATCACATGCATACAAAGTCTATATAGAATAGAGGAAAGTTAATATAAGAGAGGAAAATTCTGGATGGGGTTAAGGAAAGGACAGGAGACAAGACCAGAAAAACCTGCAGAAGACAGGGTCTGAGCTGAATCTTGAAAGAAAGTAAGAGATGAATTTGAGGAGGGAAGAAATAGCCCTCCCTCTGTGCCCAACCAAGGTAAATGTCCTAGCTTGTACAACGCCTGGGATAGCCAATGGATGCCTAGGCTCTTTGTCGGCTTCTCACAGGTGTTGAGAGAAAGAAAAGGCTCTTAATTTAGTGTTTAGTGTGTCACCTTGTGAAAGTCACATAGGGTAGGGAGGAATGGGTAGGTGATGTCTTACACCTCTGGAGGAAGTGTCCTCATCACTGAGCTCACAGATCTCTGGATAATTTAGAATTAAGAGACAACATGGCATCAGGTGCAAGAGGATATAGCAAGAGGATCAAGTGCCTTAGTGCCCTAGGATTCAACTACTAGTCACACAAGATAGTGGAGCCCACAACCATTTTTCCAGACTTAGTTTATGTTGTCCTCCTTCCCACACTCAGCGGCCTGACTCCTATTGTTCCTGGCTTAGAATTCTCCATTTCCTATTTTCCTATGACTGCATAAACTATCCCCTATTTTTGGAATTCCCACTCTTCATTGCCACCTCTTAGTATCCTTTTTTCCCCCAAAGCTCTGTCCAAGTGCAACCTCCTACTTAAGTCCTTTTCTTCATCTTCCTAGATGCTGGTGCTTCCACCCAAACAAATTATGTTGCATTTATTTTTTCTTAATGTAGTTTTTTTCTTTCCTTTTTAGGCTCTTTTTATTGTCTTATTTTTCTGGTTATACATGTATATTAACTTTTAAAATACATATTTCTTTATAAATAATATTGAGTTAATGTAGTTTCTATATGTGTGTGTGTTGTTCAGTCATGTCTGATTCTTCATGACCCTATTTGAGATTTTCTTTGCAAAGATAAAGGCCATTTCCTTCTTCAACTCTTTTTGTTTTTTTACAGATAAGGAACCTGAGGCAAACAGGGTTAAGTGACTTGCCCAAGATCACACAGCTAGTAAATATCTGAAACACGGGTCTTCCCAACTCCAGCCTGGCCTTCTATCAACTGCTTCACCTAGCAACCTATATGTATGCATAGAGAATTCTCTCTCTACCTTGTGCACAGCAGCAACAAGATTATGTGATGATCAACTCTGATGGATTTCACTCTTTTTAACAATTAGGTGATTCAGAACAATAGATTTGATGGAGAAAGTTATCTGTATCCAGAGATAGGACTATGGGGGATTGAATATGGATCATAGCATAGTATTTTCACCTTTTTGTGGTGGTTGTTGTTTGTTTGTTTGTGAGGTTTTTTTTCTTTTAATCTTATTTTTCTTATGTAGCATGATGAATATGGAAATATTTTGAGAAGGAATGTTCATATTTAACCTATATTGGGTTGCTCGCTATCTGTGGGAGGAGGTAGAGGGAAGAGAGAGAAAAATTTGGAACACAAGGTTTTACAAAGGTAAATGTTGAAAACTCTTTGCATGTAATTGGAAAAATAAAAAGCTATTTTAAAAAAAGAATGTTCTCCCTCTCCACAGAATGCAAACTTGAATGCAGAAATTCTTTCATTTTCTGTCTCTTAAGATATATGGCAGATGCTTAATAAACGCCTTTGATTTCTTGTTTGCTATCTGCATTGATGAAGGGAGTAGCTAAGCTGGAATGCCTTCTTATTGACATAATCATCAATCCCTAAAGTATTTTAGGCCTTAATTTCCTCATCTGCCAAATAGAGATACTTCAGTTTGTTTTTTATAAAGGTCAAATGAGGTAATTAATATATGTTAATTGCTATTTAAATTGTCAGTTATCATCATCATCATCAAGATCATCACCACCAACATCATTATCTGGGCACTTGATTACAAGCATACAAGAATGTGGCTGATTTTATTCCTTAAGCTTGTACCAGAGATACTGAGCCCTAGTCCAACCCTGAGTACACAGTACTCAGGTACTTAACAGATCCTGAATGAATGATCCCCAACGCCTAAAGTTGAGGACTTTTGTATTAGTATTACTGAGTTTTAAGAAAAAGTTTGGAGGCTTTTGAGAAAAAATAATAGAGGATTCAGCTAGAAGTAAATGTCAGAGAAGATAGCAAAAAAAAAAAATCACAATCAAAATGCATACATATATAGAGAAACCAAGTCCCACACTGTGTCTACTATGAAAAATGCCTTTCCCACTCACTAGGGCTATGGTACTGTCATAGAATTATAGATTTTGGAGCTGTCAGGGACATCAGAGGCCATCTAGTCCTATTCCCCTATTCTACTGATGAGGGAACTGAAGTTTGGGCAGATGAAGTGCTAGATCTAAGATCAGGAGGGTAGAAAATGTCAGAAGTGAGATTTGAACCCAAATCCTCCGATTTTTCTGCACTTTTTCCGTTGTGTTGTGCTGCCTCCATCAATAAGAGGTAAAATTCAAACCTAGATTCTCTAGTTCCAAGATCACTCCTTTTCTTCTCCCCTGAAAAGTGTATTAGGTTAGAGGGATATGAGTTAAATGGAGACTCTCCCTTTCAGGCCAGTGGGCAAATGCCCCTTTGTCTGCCCTCTTGCGTAACCCTGCCAAGGAGGAAGGATGCCTGGGATAAACAGGAAGAGAGGACCAGGTATCAGAAACCTAAATTCAGGGTAGGTTCAGCATGAATCACATACTCCCTCTAAGGGACATAGAAGAAATAACACCTTGTAATTTTAAAGTCCTCTCCTAACCTGGCCTCCCATAATGTTTGACAATCCTCATTAGTATAATCTCTTTCAAAATTTACAAAATGTTTTCCTCTGTGAATTAGGCAGTTCAGATGTCATTACCCCCTTTTAATTTAATGTTTAATGTAAGGAAATCGAAACCCAAGATTACATAGCTCCTGTGTCATAAAGATTCAAATCCTTATCTTTAACTCCAAGTACAGCACTCTTTACGATATCTCATTCTGCCTCTCGAGTGTCTAAACTCAGCTGAGGATTGCTGGGAGGCTGGGAGAAGTGAACATTGGAGGCAGAATCCCCCTACTGTAATGCTCCAAGAGGAAAGTTATTGTGATAAAAAAGGGAAAGTGCTTAAAGCCTGAGAACTATTATTATTTTGTCTTCTCAGATAGCATAGGAATTCCCCTCTGAGGATGATAATCTCGGTGAGCATGAAAAGGAAGAAAAACTGCTCAGAATGACTTTCCCCATCATCGCCGCAGCTTTTCCCATGTTGAACCATAGGTCTGAAACTTCCCCCTGAACTCTCACTTCCCTGTGTATGAAACTTCTTCTACATCATTTAAGCATCTGCTAAGATCTCCTAGCCCCAGACATGTCTTGCACCCGTAATATATAACAAGGGGCTGGGTAGCCACAACCCACCCTCTTCCCCCACTTTCAGCATTTGTAGTTAACCCTTACCCTAACCTGAATTCCTGACTCCGGCTGATTTTAAAATACCCGGTCTTCACAGTTTGTCCCTCGTTCTCCAAGAGGACCATGACACCAGGGAGATGATACCATGACACGCAAGTGAATTGGATTTAAGGGAGGAAGGCTGTGCAAAGTCAGAGAGAAAACTAATACAATATCATCTCTGACCAGGGAGTAGAACTTTTTAATGATAGTGGGACTCTCAAGGAAAACAAATAGAGAAGGAAGAAATGACAACTGGCCCATGGAACTAATGCTGACTACGGTCACAGCCGATGTCGGCTTCAGCTGTGATTCTCTTTTTTAGACTATGAGAAATGACTTTTAAATGGACAAGTTGGGAGGTGACTGTGTTCTTAGCTTAGGAGCTGCCTTGATAGCACTGCCAAGAGAAATAAGCCTGCTGAGAGGAACAAATGGGTCAGACTTACTTCCACTTAATTGCATTTTAAAAAATTTATTCTGTTAAAGAATACATTTGCCTGACTTACTGCTCTTTCTCATAAAGAGCTGTCACTGAACTTGTTGCTGGAAATCCTTTTGTTTTTCATCATGAGGGCACAATGAGAGCCACAGGGAAGAGAGGTATCTTTCCTAGCACTCTGGAAGCCACCTCAAGTCCATTGTTAAAGAGAATTCTGCTCTCTGACTGAGGGAAGAGGCATGAATCATTTTATAAAGATGCTTTTAAGTACAGAATTATTGTGAATGCAGGCCATATTGTATCAATTTGCCTTATAGATGTAAGCCAAGGTCAATATATAACCTTGTTCTTCTAGTTCTCTTTCACTCACCAACTGAAAATGTGTTTAACCTCATGAAAATCAAAAGACACTTGGCTCTGATTTCATGTTGTTCCTTCACATTTTATACTGTAATTCTTATGGTCTTCACATCCAAGCTCTCCCCATCAATTTTTCTGAGTTGCTGGGTTGTCATGAAGACCACCCTGATAAGTCCCAAAAAGTCAGATTTCTCTCAGAGCTACAGTTTCCTTGCCTCCCTCCTTTTACTCCTATGCTTCCTAGCCTCTCTCCATTTGTGACTTATCCTAGTATAATATTCCAACATCACCTAGAAATGACCATTCTCTAACACTACTGGGGTTGGGGAGGAGGAGGCTTCCATCTGTAGACAGTTAAGGGAATGATGAAAAGGCCAAATCATCTGATCAGTCCATGTTTACTATAAATCATAAAACTGGGATCAGAGAGAGAGAAGAAGAAGACAGAAAAATGGGCAAAATTGAAGATGGCAAAAACAGATCAAATAGGATTTGAGTCCTGTCTGGGTAGAGATGTTCAGAATTAATTATTAATTAATAATTAATAGCATATTAATCAAGGTCACAGATTTAGAATTCAACAGGACTTTAGACATCAAATTCAACTTTCTCTTTTTGTTTTTAAATAATAAATTGATTTTTTTCAAATAAGATAAATTTATTTTTTTCTCCTTCCTTTTTTCTGCCTCCTCCACTGAAAATGAAAAAGAAAAAATAAGACCTTTTTAACAAATATGCACAGTCAAGCAAAACAAATTTCTACACTGGCCCTTTAAAACAAATAAACATGTTACATTCAATCCCTTGAATTCATCAACTTTCTTTCATGAGATGGGCAGCATGTTTTACCATGTGTCCTCTGGAAGTGTTAGTCCCCTCATTTTATAAGGTGTAGAAATTGAGACCATGAAAATTTTAAAAATTCATTCAATGCCACATGAATAGTAAGTAGCAGAAGTGGGATTTGATGATTTACATTTTTATAGACTTGTCAATATGTACTTCTGGTTTTTGGAGGGGGTGGGGGAGCTTGTTTTTTACTTCTTCCTTTACTTAACTGTTGAAACTTTATGTTTTGGTTGTGGTTATTGTTTTTTTAACCCCACCCTGTTGAATCAGATAAAAACTTTTACTCCTTACCAGACCAGGAAAGCTGGGAGGAAATAACCTGGTCATAACAGAAGCCAGGGCTAGGGTCCAGGTTAGGTAGAGAGTAGTTGGTGGCTGCTGTAACAGAAAGTGAATTCTGCCTTCAGAACTGTTTCTATAGGCCTCTTGGAGCAACTTTTTATGTCTCAGGATCCCTTTACACTCTTAAAAAGTTATTGAGCATCTTTAATGGCTCTTATTTATGTGGGTTATAGTTATTGATATTTGACACAATAGAAATTAAAATGCACTAGTATTATTATGAAAATTTTTGACCCAATGGATGCCCTAAAAGGGCATCCCATTGTTCCCTGGACCACACTTTGAAAACCACTGACTTAGAGAACAAAATTTGATGGAGTACAGCCTTGGAAGGTCCATTGGAAATAGATTGCCCTTGGGGGCATTTATTGATACTACTTCTCATAGTCAAGTCCCAATTTTCATTTCTGGAGATCAGAACCAAGTGCTGACTAGGAGGGCTAAAGAAATCATAGAAATAATTTGGCTACTTTGGAATAAATGGATCAACAAATATGCCTTCTTTCAACCGCAAAAAAAGGTTTTCTTTGATCTAATTTGTACCAATGCCATATACTTTCTGGTTCTTTTATGGATATATGATCTCATTGTTGTGGGTATTCCCTCCAACAATAGAGATCCCAATTCTTCCATATATGCTCATTGGGTCTTTTCATAAACTCACCACAGCCAATTAATCCAATGTTCTGGGGACTTCTCTTGATTTCTCTTGACATATCAAGAATACCAGTGGAATGAGCACATGAACTGTCCATCAACTTTCACTAGTTCAAAGGAACCTTGGAGGTAAAGTTCAACTGCCTCATTTTATTTCTTAAAAATCAAATTATTTTCTTATTTACCAAAAATTTATGTTTTCTCTTTCCTACCTTCCTCTCCTCCACTGAAAAAGAAAAAATAGAAATAAAACCGGTGTGACAAATATGTACCATCAAGTAAAACAAATTCTTGAATTGGACATGTCCAAAAGTAAATGTTTCATCATGCCCCTTGAGTCCTCCTTGATTATAATCTTTTACAGTTGGCTCACACCTACCATAAGCCTCCCCATTGTCCTTTGGGTGATCTCTGATTTCAGCTTTTCAGAGACTAATGCTCCTTGACTTGTAGCCACACAATAACCAAAACCAGGATACTGATAACAAAAAGATAGGTCTTTGTTTTAGGGGAAAATTTGGGATTATTAGAAGAACAAGGTCAAACTAGCCAACTCTACTCCTGTTTAACTCTGGATCCAAGACATGTATGGTGACTAATGAGCTATAGAAGCTGTCCATCCAACTGTATATTATAGCTAGGCTAACAGGCCTTCTTCATCCACTAGGTTTTTCCTGGGTAGATGGTTAGGTCAAATCCTATTAAGAAATTATGGATCTTTTCCCAATAAAGGCTTAGAAAAGGACAACATGCTCATGGGGACCATAAACATCAAAATGGAAAAAGGACCCTGGACTATAGTAATTTTTTGGATAATTCTAGTTACCTGTGTGATCCTGGGCAAGTCGTCTAGCTTCTCAAAGCCTCAGTTTCTTCATCTATAAAATGGAGATTGTAATTAATACCTGTGCTCTCTGAGTAACATGTTGTCACAGGATGAAATGAAATAATGTTAAGTGAAGGTTCTATGTGATTGGTCACATAAATACATCATAAGAGAAATGATCTCGTCTTGCTTCTCCTGGATGCAAGTGGTCCTTGTAGGTCATCTCACTGAACTGGTCACAGACTGCCTTCTCCCATTCTTCTCTCATGTGTAAAAAGTCCTTGTTATTCCAGGTAGATTGTAAACTCCTTGATAGTAGGAAGGGCATCTTTGAATCTTTTATGGGGACCAGAACAGAGCTGGGTACATTAGCAAGTTCTCTAAATGACAAATAAAGATTTGCTGATATGAAGTACATTTAATGGATCCCGGCCCCATCCTTCCCTCAGGCCACTTCTTTCCTGATTACTTCCATCTGCCCCTCTTCCCCCTCCATCTTTATGCTTTCCCTTTCTGGACTTCACCAAATGATTTTTTTCTTCCTCTCTGTCTCATCTCTCGTCTCCATTTTGCCCAGTTTGGTGAAAACACTAATAATGATGATGGCAATAACTAGGAGGAGAATTGATGTTGATGAAAATTAGCATTTATCTAACTTTTTGCTTTACAAATATTATCTCACTTACATCACTCCCTTTGACTACTGGGCTTACTTTAGTGTTGGGGGGGGGGGGGACAGGAACAGGGGAAGAGAGAGATAGAGGGGGCAGAAATATCCCATTAAAAAAAGGGGGGGTTTTATCCTCAATCCTCAATCCGAGCCAAACTCTTAGCCACCAGAGGGTGCAGTTGTCTCAGTCATCCGTCAGGTACTCCTGGATCAGGTAGGCTCACTGGGACTTGGGAAACTGAGAAGGGGAAATGGAGGCCTTTTATGGATACACTCATTATTTTAGAGGTGCCCCATCCCCTGCCAGATGCTCCCAGCATATCTCTGCCTGGGGTTCAGAAACGAACCTCGTTGGCCCCATGGCTTTGCCCAAACATGGCGCCATGTGTCAGGTACATGAGAGCTCAGATCCTCCATGACCCCAGGGATATCCCTTGTGCTCTAGGGTTGGGTGGGTGATCCTGGGGGGAAGACTTCTTAAGGCACCTTCCCCCACTCTCCTCAGCCCTCACCCACTCTGCCTCAATGTATACACTTATTTGTCTATGTCCCCTATGCTCTTCCATCAGTCTATCTGGGTCAACTTCTCCTGACTCCATTCCTGCAGGCTTTCTTCTGTGTCATGAAATAAGAACTATGATTTTCATCTTTGAATCTCCAGGGTTAACACAGTACTTAAGTCATGTCGGGTCCTTTCCATGTGGATTTGAATTGTAGCATGGGATGTTTAGTGGAAAAAGCATGAAATCTGGATGCAGAAGAACTGTTTGATCCCTGGCCAGACCTGGCCCTTACTACTGTGTAATCTTGGGTAAATATCCTGATCTTTCCCAGCCTCAGAGAGGCTAGTCTGTAAACTGAGGAGGTGGGACGAGGTGCCTCTAATCCCAGTACATCGCTGAGAATTACCTACACGGCACAGTGAACCGAACACCATCCTGTCATCCAGAAGACCTACTGGGGCAAGCCTATTTGCTCAGTTTTTTCTTCTATAAAAAGAGCACTATCTCCCAGGGTTGTTGTAAGGATCAAATAAGATCGTAGCTATTAAGAGCTTGGCACACAGAGGCCACTCCATGAATGTTAGTGGGGATGATGGTGAATTATTTAAGTCTCTGACTAACCTTGTCTATCTGGCCAGAAGGAGAGATCCTTGGGTCTGACATGTAGCACCTGGGTGGCCTTAGGCCATCCTCTCTGTACATCTTTCCTCATCTATGACATGAAGACGAGGTGATCTCAACCATCCCCCTCCTTCTCCAGTAGGAGTTTTTCAAGGTGTGTGTGTGTGTGTGTGTGTGGATCCCTCAGAAGAATGTTTTTCAACACATAGAATAAAAAAAAAACACTTATGATTCAAAGGAAAACAATTACATTGAAGTAGTGATCAAAATATTTTAAAAAATCAGACGTCAAGTAATGAGCCCCTTTTTTGGATGCTATGATCAGATGTACTAGAATCCCTTTATACTGATTCAGAACACTACAGGGAAGGCATCCTCTCAAGAGCCAGCTTTATTATTAATTCAAAGAGGGCTGTGGAGGGAAGGAGGGAGGGAGACAGGGGATGCAGACCACAGAGCCCAAACCAGTCTTGGCCTTGGGGGAAAGTTCCAGTAGCAAAGGCATAAATGATAGCGGGAACTGAGGCAGGTTCCAGAATAGACACAGCAACCTTGTAAAAGGAAACCAACTGCAGAATCTGCAAGCGAGGATGTGACTGGCCCTGAAAAGATAAAGACAATATGATATATCAGAGGTCCCTAAAAAGCAGCCCTCCTGCTCCGAGGTCCTCCAAAGTAACTTCCCCAGCAAACTCTGCCCAGTGAATTGTGGAATTAAGAGTCAGCGTGGAGCAGTGTAGTGGAGTCCCAGATTCTTTTTTTATGCCTTGAGGCTGTGGAGTAAAAATTCCCTGGATTTAGGATCTTAAGACTTGGATTCAAATTCTGACTCAATATAATTTCATGAACAAATTGATTTCACTTCTCAAAACTTCAGTCTTTATCATCTGGAAAATTGGGAAAACATTTGCACTACCTACATCATGGAGTTGTGTGGAAAGCAATTTGTAAACTTAAATGGGCTTTGTTGTTGTTCAGTTGCTCATTGATGTCCCACTCTTTGTGACTCCCTGGACCTTAGCATGTCAGTACTGGCTATGGGGGTTCTTGGCAAGGATTGGAGTGTTTGCCATTTCTTTCTTCAGTGGATCAAGGCAAACAGGTTAAATGACTTAACCAGGGCCACAATGCTAGTGAGTATCTGAGGTTACATTTGAATTCAGGTCTTCCCCAGTCCAAGCCCACTGCTCGAGCCACCCAGATGCCTCTTCAATAAATGTAAATTATTACTATTCAGCTCACCTACTTGTAGTATTTCCACTTCCCCTTAGAATCCTTTTAGTGAGAATCCAAGTTCCCCCCAAAATCAGAATGTTCCAGGCCAGAGGTGCTCCCTGAAGCAGGGAAGGGAGAGCATTGAGCTGAAGCTGTAGGTTTTGTCATTAAATATATTTGTGACCTTTGGTAAATCCTCATATCTTGGTTTCCTTGTCCATAGAGTGGAAATATTAATAATATCTACTGTATGGGAACATTGTGAGGATCAAAATAAGAGACAGCATATGGAGGAAGTTTTGGATTTGAGGTCAGGATATCTTGCTTGAATCCTATCTTAAACTCTTAGTAGCTTCATGAGCCCAAATAAATCAACCCCTCAGTCTTTCAAGGTTGTTTCATGAGGCAAATGGCTTGCCCGGCTCAAAGCACTATAGAAATGTGTATCACAGTTAAATGACACATAATGTACCTGAAAGGACTTTGATATAAACAAAAGTGCCCCAGAGATGTACTCTGTGTAATCAGTGCTCTGGTTATTACATCCAGTTCATTCATTGTCATGGTCACACTTAAAACTAATGGATGGAGAACACAGGACATCTTCTGTCAGACCCAGAGATTGTGTCTTCTTGTTTAGAGATGTGTGCAGTCAGCATTTTTGGTATTATTAACCTCAGTGTTCACCCCAGTCCTCAACCCTCCAGGCCCCATCATAGCTGTTTTCAGATTGTTTCAGGTTTATTCAAGGCAATTCAGTTCTATGTGAGGTACCAGGGAAGACACAAAGAAGAAAGTCATGGAGTTTGCCTTCCAGGAAGGACCTTACAAAGACTAGTGGAGGATGCAGAACAATATTACACAAAATAAGGAATGGGAAGGGAGGGGCAAAGAAGGCCTATGGCCAAAGTGCTCTAAGAGAATTTGAGGTAGTGATTTTTTTTTCACCCAGTACATTTCTAAGTAGGTATTACATGTACCCACAAGCACATACACATGCACAGACATACATTATATATACACATATACATAAGTATGAATAGGGATTTATTATATATGTGTACATGTATGTATATATGCATATGTATGTATGTTTGAGTGCACAACTACATTGTATATCCTTAAATACATAACAGAGCTGTCCTGCCTCCGACTCCTTCATGCTTTATGACATGTAGAGTTTCTGGGTCAAAAACCAATTATCCCCCGGTAGTCAGCCCTCTGTGGTTGAGTCTTTTAATCACCAAACTATGACTATACTGTTAATTGCTGGCCATGCAGGTAAAGTTTTTCAGTATAATAGGATGTGTCGGGGGGTAGGTATAGTTCCATTGCTATAGCCTTCAACATCTCAGGGTGACACCCAGGACTGTTGTGAAGGAAGCTCTTCATAGACTATTAGATGCATTCTTCATGGAGACATTTAAATCAGATGGTGTGTGTTTGTTTTTAACGTTGCAACGCTCTTTGAATGAGTTCCTCTTTCCCAAACATCCTAGGTCACTAAACCCAGGATGGCATCTTTGGTATAAACTGTCAAGGCTCATAGCTGACATTTGTCTGTTTCATACAAGTCATGATCCCGCAGACCCCTTTTGGGGGTCTTTGTGAGGATCCACTGAATAGTCTTGCTGATAACTTAGACTGCATGGCAGAGATCAGAGATCTACTGAATCATCTGACAGTGGCTCCAGAGACCCTCTTTGTAAGTAACCCATGTGATTATTAAACTCCTTATATAATTATAATGGAACTCCTGGCTTCTTTCTTGGGTATCAATTTGCCCCTTTGGTGGAGGGATGTCCCTTGATTAGTGGGGGAGACAGGGAGCTTCCTCAGTTGAAGAAATACTTCCACAAAAGCAAAAATACTTTCACAATGAATTCCACAGGGTTCTTGTTAAAATAACTGACTACATAGCTCTTTCCTGAAAATAAACTCCATGAGGTAGAATGACAACCATTATTATCCCCATTTTACAGATGAGGAAACTGAGGCTCAATCAATTATGGGCTAGTCATAATTACACAGCTGCTAAGATGACACTGGAGTCTAGAAACCTCAATTCCAAGGACAATTCTTTCTGCTATATGTAGAAAGTACTTTGTAAACTTTAAATAAAGTAGGGCAGCGGATAGAGCACTGGAGTCAGAAGATTCATCTTTGTGAGTTCAAATCTGTCCACAGACACTTACTATCTGACCTGTTTGCCTCAGTTTCCTCAACTGTAAAATGAGCTAGAGAAGAAACAAAAAATCATTCTGGTTTCTCTGCCAAGAAAACCCAAATGGGATCATGAAGAGTCAAACATGACTGAAAAACAACTGAACGTTTCATGTCTGTGAATAATGATTATTAATCATGTAAAAAATTAATTCTTATTATCACTGTCCATTCACTCAATAACCAAGAAAAGATTTGGAGGCAAGTAGACAGGTGAAGAGGTTCTTGCAATAGTGACAGGGGAGCCCTAGATTAAGATAACAGCAGGGAATGATTAAATAAAGGTATTTTTAATTCTGGAAGAACTTCCAGCTAAGTCTGTAGTTTCCCATTCTAGACCACTCTACAGTATAACTCCTGCCCCAAAGTCCATTGATATAGGACTCTCTCCTTCTTGGTGGAAATAAAGTCTTCATTGACATGGGACTCTCTTCTTATTGATGGAGATGAAGGTATGGGACTCTAAATTGGTGGAGGTGAAAATATGGGACTTTTTTTATTGGTGGAGAAGAAAGTATGGGACTTTCTCCTTATTGGTGGAAATGTAGGTATGGGACTCTTCTTATTGGTCAAAATGAAATATGGAAGCCTTTCCTTATTGGTGGAGATGAAGGTATGGGAATCTTTCCTTATTGATGAAGATGAAATATGGGAATCTTTCCTTATTGGTGAAGATGAAATATGGGAGTCTTTCCTTATTGGTAGAAATGAAGGTATGGGACTCTTCTTATTGGTGAAGATGAAAGTATGGGACTCTCTCCTTATTGGTGGAGATGAAATATGGGACTCTTTCCTTATTGGTGGAAATGAAGGTATGAGACTATCTCTTTATTGGTGGAGATGAAATATGGGACTCTTTCCTTATTGGTGGAGATGAAATATGGGACTCTTTCCTTATTGGTGGAAACGAAGGTATGGGACTCTCTCCTTATTGGTGGAGATGAAATATGGGAATCTTTCCTTATTAGTGGAGATGAAATATAGGAATCTTTCCTTATTGGTGGAAATGAAGGTATGGGACTCTCTCCTTATTGGTGGAGATGAAGGTATGGGAATCTTTCCTTATTGGTGGAGATGAAATATGGGAATCTTTCCTTATTGGTGGAGATGAAATATGGGACTCTTTCCTTATTGGTGGAAATGAAGGTATGGGATTCTCTCCTTATTGGTGGAGATGAAATATGGGAATCTTTCCTTATTGGTGGAGATGAAATATGGGACTCTTTCCTTATTGGTGGAAATGAAGGTATGAGACTATCTCTTTATTGGTGGAGATGAAATATGGGAATTTTTCCTTATTGGTGGAGATGAAATATGGGACTCTTTCCTTATTGGTGGAAACGAAGGTATGGGACTCTCTCCTTATTGGTGGAGATGAAATATGGGAATCTTTCCTTATTAGTGGAGATGAAATATAGGAATCTTTCCTTATTGGTGGAAATGAAGGTATGGGATTCTCTCCTTATTGGTGGAGATGAAATATGGGAATCTTTCCTTATTAGTGGAGATGAAATATAGGAATTTTTCCTTATTGGTGGAGATAAAATATAGGACTCTTTCCTTATTGGTGGAAAAGAAGGTATGGGACTCTCTCCTTATTGGTGGAGATGAAATATGGGAATCTTTCCTTATTGGTGGAGATGAAGGTATGGGACTCTTTTCTTATTGGTGGAGATGAAGGTATGGGACTCTCTCCTTATTGGTGGAGATGAAGGTATGGGAATCTTTCCTTATTGGTGGAGATGAAATATGGGACTCTTTCCTTATTGGTGAAGATGAAGGCATAGGACTCTTTCCTTATTGGTGAAGATGAAGGCATAGGACTCTTTCCTTATTGGTGGAGATGAAGGTATGGGACTCTTTTCTTATTGGTGGAGATGAAGGTATGGGACTCTCTACTTATTGGTGGAGATGAAATATGGGACTCTTTTCTTATTGGTGGAGATGAAGGTATGGGACTCTTTTCTTATTGGTGGAGATGAAGGTATGGGAATCTTTCCTTATTGGTGAAGAAGAAGGTACGGGACTCTCCTTCTGGATGAGATGATACTTTGATGACTTAATCTTCATTGTACCAATAAGGAGAGAGTCCCATATCAATGGAATTTGAGACAGCGGTTACAAGGCTTTTAGCCCAGGGCTGGGCACATAATAGACACTTTAAAATCTGACTAATTATTCTATTTTTAAGTTTTGTTTTTGTTGTGTGGGTTTTTTAAAGTTAAACCTCAAGCTTTTCTGCTTTATTTCTGCTTTGGTTCTTTATCAACATGGAGGACAATCCCTGAATTCTCCATCCCTCCCCACTCTCAAATTCCACCCTCCTGACACCTACCTGTAGTTAAAGTTCATCTTCATTGATTTGCCTATGGAGGAGAGAGGAAAGAAAAGTCCTTTGTTAAGCCATGCTAGGTAGAAGGGACAAGAGAGAGGAGAAAAGGGGAAGCTAGACTGAGAAGATGAATGGCACAAATCTGGGAGACCTTGTTCTCCAGCCTCAGTTTCCTCATCTGGAAAATAAGAGATTGGACTGCACTATATCTAATCCCTTGTAAACTATATGATTCTAATGCTAAGATTCTACATCTCTGTGGCTCTAATTGGGGATTTCCTCTCTTCCCTTCTCCTCACCCCCAACTTGTTCAGAAACTTACCGGCGTTTCTTCTTGCCCCCACAGCGAAGTCTTTTGCCTTTGAAGACAAACAAGATTTATTTTCATTAACTTTTGCCTTCAAGAAAAACCTACTTCTCTCCTATTCTATTCTCCCTTTCCTTCTCCCTCCTTCCCTCTCTAAAATCATATTTTTATATCATGCAGACCTTCAGTCAATCATTGTATGCCATGGAGGTAATGTGTGATGCAGAGGAAAAAACAAACAAAAACTATAATCAGTTTGGACCTCCGGACCTGTGTCCAAATCTTGGGCTTTGCCACAAGCCAGCTTTATGATCTTGGTAAGGAACTTCCCTTCCCCATGCCTGGGTATAAGGTGGAAGGCTAAGGCCTCCTAGAAGGCAAGAAATCTCTCATTTCTCTACATTTTTGTCTCAGTAATTTCCCTAGCCCTACATGGTCCTTGGCTCCAACTCTGACAGACAAACTAGCATTCCTATCCTCAGAGAAATGAAGGGCAGAGCCACGGCTCCAAAAGGGTTTTTGAATGGGCCCAGAGGGCAACCTGAAGGTGGATTTAAAAACTCAAAGTCAAGCAGTGCCATGCACATGTGTAATCTGTGTTGGATTGCTTGCTGTCTGTGAGAAAGAGGGTAGGGGAGAGGGAGAGAGAAAAATTTGGGAACACAAAAGTTTTGCAAGGGTGGATGTCAAAGCTATCTTTGCTTGTATTTTGAAAAATTAAAAATATATATTATTACTAAAAAAAAAAAGAAAGAAAGAAAAGGAAAAAGAGACCTTAGAACTCATTGGATCTCAGGATTTTAAATTGTGAGATACTCTGGAATTCGTTTAGTTCAACTGCCTCATTTTATGAATGAGGAAACTCAAGTGCAGCAAGCTAAATGACTTGTTCAAGGTCACAAGAATTGTAAATAACAGAGTTATCATTTAAACCCACATCTTCTAGCTCTACTTTACCTTTTTCATATCTCTGGAGAGGAAATTAAGGTAAATAGCAAAAAAGTCACTTTCTTAAGGTCACACAAGTAATACAAGTGATAGAGACAGTTGGGATTTGAAATCAAGCTATCTGATTCTAAATTTAGGGATTTTTGTTGCCCCAAGACTCTGATGGAGGGACTATGGGGCAGTCAGAAACTCTGTTGTCACTACTAGCTTCATTTTTATCTACTAATAGCTTTTATTTTTCAAAATACATGCAAAGACAGTTTTCAAAATTTACCATTGCAAAACCTTGTGTCCCAAATTTTTCTCCCTTCATTCTCTCCTTCCCTTCCTCTAGACAGCAAATAGTCCAATATAGATTAAACATGTGTCACACAGGAAAAGATAATGATAAATGCTGGAGGGGTTGTGGGAAAATTGGGATACTAACACATTGTTGGTGAAGTTGTGAACTCATCCAACCATTCTGGAGAGCATTTTAGCACTATGTTCAAAGGGCTATAAAATTTTATATACCCTTTGATCCAGCAGTGTTTCTACTGGGTGTGTATCCCAAAGATGTTATAAAAAAGGGAAAAGGACCCCCATGTGCAAAAATGTTTGTAACAGCCCTTTTTATAGAAACTGGCAACTGAGTGGCCCATCAGTTGGAGAATGGCTGAATTAGTTATAGTATATGAATGTTATGGAATATTATTGTTCTGTAAGAAATGACTAGCAGGAGGATTTCAGAAAGGCTTGGAGAGACTTACATAAACTGATGCTGAGTGAAAGGAGCAGGACCAGGAGATCATTATATACTTCAACAACAATACTATATGATGATCAATTCTGCTGGGCGTGGTCCTCTCCAGCAATGAGATGAACCAAATCAGTTCCAATAGAGCAGTAATAAACTGAACCAGCTACACCCAGGGAAAGAACTCTGGGAGATGGCTATGAACCGCTACATAGAATTCCCAATCCCTCTATTTTTGCCCGCCTGGATTTTTTATTTCCTTCATAGGCTAATTGTACAATATTTCAAATCTCGATTCTTTTTGTACAGCAAAATAACTGTTTGGACGTGTATATATATAGTATTTAACTTATATTCTAACATATTTAACATGTATTGGTCAACCTGCCATCTGGGGGAAGGAGGGGAAAAATTGGAACAAAAGATTTGGCAATTGTCAATGCTGAAAAATTACCCATGCATATAACTTGTATAACTTGTAAATAAAAAGCTGTAAAAACAAACAAACAAAAAAAAAAAAATGGGTCGATTCAGGCCAGTTCCAATGGTCTTGTGATGGAGAGATCCATCTGCACCAGAGAGAAACTATGAAGACTAAATGTGAATCACAGCATAGTATTTGCACCTTTTTCATTGTTGTTGTTTGCTTGTTTTTTCTTTATCATTTTTTTCCTTTTTGATCTGATTTTTCTTGTGCAGTATGCTAATTGTGGAAATATGTATAGAAGAATTGCACATGTTTAATATATATTGAATTACTTGCTGTCTAGAGGAGGAGGTGGAGGTAAGTGAAGGAGAAAAACTTGGAACAGGTTTTTGCAAAGGTGAATGTTGAAAACTATCTTTGTGTGTATTTTGAAAATATAAAGCTATTATTTGTTTTAAAGGTGTCATTGTTGGAATCCCAGTGTCAACTCAACTTAAAACAAGGTGAAAACTCAAGGGAGATGTCAGAATCCTAGTGTTAACTCAATGGAATTGATACAATGCTTATTGGTTCACACCTTAGAGCCAATCCTTATCCCGAAGTTACGGATCCGGCTTGCCGACTTCCCTTACCTACATTCCATCATCAGTAGGGTAAAACTAACCTGTCTCACAATGGTCTAATCCCAGCTCACGTTCCCTATTAGTGGGCTCCAAAATGTCATGACTAGCTTCTAGTAATTTCTCTCTTCCTGGTCCCCACTGCTGATGGGGTCCCTCTCCACTCCCTGAGAATGCCTATATTCTTACTAGCTGTGTGGTCATCTTACACTCTCCCCGCAGCTGGATCTGACTCTTCCTTTCTCCCCCTTGCCCCAAGTTGGCCAAATCCCACTTACCTAGGATGATGATCAGCCCCACGATGAATGCCAAGCCAGCAAAAATCAGGCCTCCATTTCGGATGGTGTCATAGTCTCAGGGAGGGGAAAAAGAAGAGGAGTGTGATCTGGGGGAGGTGAGTTAACCTTGGGGTTGGCTGAGGGGGGACCGGACAGCTCCAGGAAAGGTAAATAGGACTCCTCCCTTAGTAGAGAAGCTTGACAAGCCAGATGTGCCAGTGGTCCTTAGCATCCAGCCACCCCTCACCCCACCTCTCCAGGAACCATTGCAGCAGCCTCTGAATAAGGTGGGGATAATATGGGGCGGGGCTCTAGGACAGGGAGGTGCTACAATAGGGCTTACCATAGGTGAATCTGTCCTCGTCCCCCTTGGGACCACCACCTGGGAAAAGAGAAAGAGTCAAAGAAGAAACCTTTGAAAACCAGCGGGGACCAGACTAGCCCCAGCCAGGGCTCCTTTTCTTCCCTCAACACAACATGTATGCCATGGGCAGAGGAAAATATAATTAATGAAGTTAAGAAGGTCCCCCCGAGGAAGAAGAGGCTGGGCCGGGTGGGGACAGCAATTTGCAACCCAGCTCTGCCATCTACCTGCTGTGTGACCTTGTGTATGCCCTTCCCCTTTAAAAGGCTCATCATTCCCACGCGGCACTTCTAGGTTTTAGCTTGAAAAAGCAGAAATGTCCTTGTTATTACAGGGAACAAAGTAGGGTGCAGTAAGTAAACTGCAGATGGATTAGGGGAGGATGAACGTTGGGGGGTATGTCTTGGCTCAAATGTAAAACCATTAGAAACCCAGCAGCAAAAAATGGAACAAGAAACTGAAATATACAGAGCATGCTGTGTCTCTGGGGATCCCTGATGACTTGGTTCGAGAAAGCTTTCAATTCCTCTCTTCTCCCTGCCTCACAAAACATTTTTTAAAAAGACGGGGTGAGTTTTCTTAATAGAAACCCAGAGAGACAGGAGGGGCCTGAGCTAGAAAGGAACAGGCTGGAACATCCTCCATTTACAAAGGAGGAAATACATTCGGTTTGGAGAACATAGGACACATTGTGATCAGAAGGGACGGGGTGAGGAGAGTGCTGCAGAGGGGCTAACACAGGAATCATTGTAAGGGTCAGAATGCAGAGCAAACAAGGAACCATCATGTCACTGGCACAGCCTTTGAAATCCGGGGAGAGTCTGGGTGGGAAGGAAATGACAACTGAAATGACTTATTCAGGCTCACACCACTCTGGTGGCAGGGCTGCGTTTGGAACCCAGGTCCTGGGACTCCTTTCTAGGCCGTCATGGCGTTCCTGCCCTAGGAACAGGTCACCTTGCCTTGCCCTGTGGCCTCTTCACCAAGCCAAACTCGGTGATGGTTCTCACTGAACACCATAGCTGGTGTTTGGAGAGAACGTCAAGGTTTGCAAAGCGCTTTACATAGATTATCTCATTTTGATTCTCACAATACCCTGTTTTTGTTGTTCAGTCTTTTCATGTGTGTCCAACTTTTTGTAAGCCTATCTTATTGGGGGTTTTCTTGGGCAGAAATTATGAAACAGTTTGCCATTTCCTTCTTCAGTTCATTTTACAGATGAGGAAACTGAGGCAAACAGGATGGAGTGACACAGCCAGTAAGTGTCTAAGGATGGGTTTGAACTCAGGAAGATGAGTCTCTGACCCCAAACCTGGTGCTCTCCCCACTGTGCCACCTGGCTGCCCCCGAACACTGTTAGGTGGGTGTCTATAACCTAGACCCAGTTTCCCAGGGTCAGTTAGTAAGCTGTGGGGTGGGATGTCTGCCCCCAAGGTATTAATGCACTGCACCACCTGTTGGGTAACACAAGCCAGGCCCTAGGACCCAGGGCAGCCCAGAGTGACACGAGTGTTGGATGTCCTTGGCCAGGGAGCCTCCTCACACGGGCACATCCCCCGGCACCTTGGGCAGCATTGGCAACTATAAAAATGCACCTGTCAGCGCCATGGGGTGCGAGCCCTTCAGGGAGTGGCTCCTGAGCAGGGCCAACCTTGCCCTTTCTGGGCAGGAATTAAAGGGAGATGAGTTCTTTCTTCCTGAGAAGAGCCTAAAGTAAAGGGAGGTCAGGGGCACTTAGTCTTTAGGAGTCAAGGAAAAAACCCAGACCCCTGCGTCCTAGTACCACCCCCTTGCAATTACTTTCTGTAGAGGGTCTAGAATAAGACTGGGAGGGGGAGAAACAAGTCTCCCTTTGTGCTACATCCCTTTCCTGAAGCTAGCTTCCCTGATTCCCCCATCTGGGCCCTGGAGAGATGGGCCTGGGTTGGGACTACGCAGCCTGGCCTTGGTCCAGTTCTCTGCTTGAGCCCAACCTTTCTCCATCAGAGCCTTGGCTCTGGCAGCAAAGAAGACTCTCTCTTCAGATATAATATAAGGGAGCATCATGAGGGGAAACAGACGGCCTTCCCCTCCCCACTTTTCCCAAATCTAGCTCTGCTTTCCTCCCAGGAAAGCTCCAAAGGGGAAGAAATCTCCCTCTACCCACACGCCCGCATGCACCATGCATCCATGCCCTACACACTTACTTTGGGCCATCATCATCTCTGACATTGGACTGGCTAAGTCTTCTCGGTGGCTGCCCGCTTTAGGAGTGTGTCTGGGGTGGGTGGTGGGAGGGAAGGTAAGACTGTGGGGCTGGAAGGGGGCATTAAACATTAACAACGCCAGGATAATATTTACCCTGGTCACAAGGAGAGCTCTGGGCAGGCTGGGGGTGGGTGAAGGAGAAGAGCCATCTGAGGCTCTGGGAAAGTAAGAAGGGCTTGGGATACAGTCCGAATGTAGGGACAAGGGAGTGCGCGTATCCCTGCACGGGGCGGGGGGAGGGGGGGATGAAGAGGAGGAATTTGAGAAGAAATAGTACAACACATCCCTCCAAAGGAAATTTCCAACACTCTGAGCTGCGGGCCTTAGTCATGGCGTCATTCTGTCCGGTGAACAAGCCACAGCTGGAACTTTGGACAAGGCTGAGAAACCCTAGGCGATTCTGGGGTAGGGGTGGAGAGCCAACATCCCCCTCTCCCCAAGTCAGCCACCTGGCCCCCAAGCCAGGGCTCAGGTGGATGTCACTTCTCATGTTCAGAGACTATGGAGCCTGTCAGGGGTTGGGGAGTACCAGGCCACCTTTGTCTCTGTTCCCAGAGACTGTCAAATGTGAAGAATCACGTTTTGGAAGAAAGAAAGGCAGGGCAGGGTAGGAATCATGCTCTTGTGTTTCATTTACACTGGTGGATATTAGCCAGGTGTTGAACATCAGCTGTAAGATAACACAGTATAACCTAGATCCCTCTTCCTTCCCCTTTCCTCATTGGTAAAAGATAGGCGTGGAAGGGGAGAAAAGGCAGAAAGGTAAAGGTTTGCATTTACTGGCTGATTTGGCACATTATCTTGCTTGACGGCCACAACATTACAGATGAGAAAACAGGATAGAGAAGTGAATTCATTTTGCCAAAGTCACCATCCTGATAAGTAGTAGAAATAGAGCCTGAATCTGGGTCTCCTGAATCCAAGTTCAATGTTCTTTCCAACATACCCAGTTTTCCTATCACACAATAAATGTCATGGAATAATAAATGTCAAGCTGGAAGAACCCTTAAAACTTTCCAGGTCAGCATCCCTTTCCCCTCTATTTTTTTAAGAAGAAATTGAGATTCAGAGAAAGGTATTTTGCCACTATCACACAGGTAGTAAATAGCAGATTGAACCCCAGATCCTCAGGCTTCTTTACACTAAGTTATTACATGAACAATGATTCAATAAGTCTACCTTGACTTCTATAGTTCTCAAAGTAACTTCACTTGCATGATCTCTAGGTATTCCCCCAAAAACCCAGTGCCATAAGCACCGTATAGGAGAGAAAGCCATTGTTAGTCCAAATCCTGGCTCTGTTATGACTTCAACTGTGCAACCAGAGGTGGTCAGCATATGCCTCTGAATCTCAATTTCTTCATCTCTAAAATAAAGGAGTTGGAGTAGTTAATCCAGAGGCTCCTTCTAGGTCTAAATCTTGTAATTGAGGCTAAAAGAGTGAACAAAAAAATAAATAAATAAAAAAGTGAATGAAAAAAAATTTTTAAAGAGTTAATGAATATCTAATCATAGCCAGAAAATCATGGAAACAGAATTAGGACACAGACCTTGGGACTCTTAATCCCATTCTCAGCTAGATAACTAGATGATATGAAATAAATGCTTTTTATTCCATTCTTGTTCTTCATGCTGTTGCCCAAAGTCCTAGGAATCTCTCACCCACAGGATTACACCTAGGGATGAAGGATCTCCTAGCCTGAAAAGATCAAGGCTCTGTATTTGACTTACCAAAATAGAGTCTGTCCATGTCCTCGGGGCTGCTGCCTGTGTGGAGGTCAGAGAGGAGAGGTGTAAGGAAGAGGATCTCCAGGGATGAAAGCAGTGGCAATTTCCACCCTACCCACTCCCATCTGAGATTGGGGGAGAAGGAGGGGAGGGAGAACAACAACCAAAAAACCCAACCCAACTAGGAGGAGGGGTTGGCAGGACTCCCCTCACCTAATGCCTTCTGGGATGGGGAGAGGATACACGTGAGACTGAATGCTACCTGGCCCCAGGTGGAGCAGGAAGCTGGAAGCCTCTGAAGAGCAAACCACAGCCCTGTCTGTGCAGAGCTCAGGTTACAGGATGCAGAGTCGCAGTCTATATCTAAGAAACCCCAGGTATTGTCACAGGGTACTGGAGGTAGGGGACGGGGAAAAGAAAATTGGGTTATTCTTGGCTCTGCTTCCTTGAACTTGTGTGATCTTGGGCTGGTCACTGGGTCTCAGTTTCCTTATCTATAAATTGAGGATTTAGACCGGATGGTCTCTAAGTCTAGTGGGAGGGATCCCCCCTAAAAATCTAGGGGGATTTTTAGCCAAGGAAGAAATTAGCCAGAAATTATGATCCTTTTGGAGCCTGTACTTGATATAGGGAAGTGGAGGAAGCTGAGGGTTAATGACCCAAAAGGCAGAATTGCAGTTTCCTATCTATAAAATGAGATAAAACAGATGTCCCCTCAGGTCCCTTCCCTCTCTCGGATTCCATATGGTCCTAGCTTAACCTAGCCTACTACAGTCTCACCGGTAGGGAGTTTGAGGAGTCCAGGAGGCATCTATGGTCTAAGAAGTCCTAAACCTTTCCCTGGCCTGCAGTGTTTTCAGTGTAGCCCGGCTGGGGCTATTTTACTCCAGGACCTTTTCTGCTCTCAAAGTGAGGACTTCCCATCTAGCAGCTGTAATAGCAGGACCTGGAAGACTATTATTAGCAGGATGCTCCTTTACAGTCAGAAAGCACAGCCACTGAAGGAGACTCAAGCTCTAGGTTTTAATCTTCCTGAGTCATTCTCCCAAACACTGGGTATCCAGACTCAAGTTAGTCAGACAGAGGTGTGGAGAAATGGGGATTGAATTCACCCTTGAAGGTCATTCCCATGGCAGCAATTACCCTTCCTCCAATGGAACAGACACTCTCCTGGGCCTTACGGGGCCCTCAGAGTCACCTCAGGAAGTGGTGATGACAGAGGGAGGCTTTCTCTACAGCCCCAGCTCCTGGCCTGTGCCAGAAGCATGGCTACATAATGAGATCTCTTTGGGATGCTAAAGTCAGACAGGAAGTGACTAAAAAGGCAGCATATCTCTGCTTCGTCCCAGCATCCTCCATCAGGGATGGAAGGGAAAGCAGAGCTCTCTAGCCCATCTCATAACTGAACAAAAATCCTTTCTGTACCTTCCCTAACAAGGGGTTATCCACCCTCTGCCTCTGGAGGCAGCCCTGTCTTTGGGTTAGCTCTAATTGTTAGGAAATATTTTCCTTACATAAAGTATACCATTGACCTCATGACAACTTCTATCCAACCCTTCTAGTTCTGCCCTCTGAGGTCAAGCAGAATAATATTAGTCCCTTTTCCACATGATAGTTCTACAAATATTTTAAGACAAATATATTAAGAACTTATACTGCAAGTTCCTTCCATTGGTGCTCATATGGCATGACCTCAAGGTGCATCACTATCCACCTTGCCCAACTCCTGATCCCGTCCAGCTTATCAATGTCCTTCTTAAGACTTGGTGCCCCAAGCTGAACATATAGGGGAGGGGAAGGTGGGATAGAAATGGAGAGAGAACACAGATAAATACTGAAAGACACAGAGGAAGGAGGAAGAGAAAGAGACACAGATGGAGGAAGGAGGGAGATAAAGGAAAAAAGACAGAAAGGAAGGAGAGAGAAAAAGAGAGAGAGAGAGAAAGAGAGACAGAGAGAGGAAAAGAGAGGAAAAGAGACAGAGAGAGGAAGGAGAGAGAAAAAGAGAGACAGAGAGAGGAAGGAGAGAGAAAAAGAGACAGAGAGGAAGGAGAGAGAAAAAGAGAGACAGAGAGAGGAAGAAGAGAGGAAAAGAGACAGAGAGAGGAAGGAGAGAGAAAAAGAGAGACAGAGAGAAGAAGGCGAGAGGAAAAGACAGAGAGAGGAAGAAGAGAGAAAAAGAGAGACAGAGGAAGGAGAGAGAAAAAGAAAGAGAGGAAGGAGGGAGAGAGACAGAAGGAGAGAGACAAAGAGAGGAAGAAGAGAAGAAAAGAGAGAGAGGAAGGAAGGAGAGAGGGAACAGACAAAAGAAGGAAGGAGAGAGAGAGCAGACAGAAGAAGGAAGGAGAGAGAGAGCAGACAGAGACACTATCAAAAAAAAATTTAAGGAACCTAGAAAGCCAGTTTCCTCCAAATTTCCTGACCAATGTTTACTAATTCAGAATATTGTTCACAGTGCTGCTGCTCACCAACAAAGGATCTTGGTTCAAATCTCAGCTTTCCCATTTATCACCTCTCTGACCTTGAGAAGGTCACATTAAAATTGTGAGATTTGGAATCATGAAAAGATGCCCTTTGCAATTCTAAGTCTTACAAGGGTGGGGACTAGAAATGCAGAAAACTATGAGACTGTGAATCCCTTAAGTTAACTTTTTTCTCTATAGAAACCTCAGTAATGTAACTTCTGGGTTCCTCCTCCTGTGAAGAATAGCAACTTTTACCCCTGAGGATATAACTGAAGGGAATAACTAACGAAGACAATGGAAAAGAAACTCAGAGATGGAAACTGTTCTAAAAATGCAAAAACATGTGATCAGCACCATATGGCATGTTATTAATGTATTAATGTTACCCATGTGACATAACAAGGTTCATTGCAAAAAAAACTCCAGTAATAAAAAAATTTAACTAAAAACTTAAAATTTAAAAAATTAAATTAAAGTTTGTATTTAACTGCAAAGCCATGAGCAATGTGATTTTGAGTAAATCACACACCCTCTTTGGGCCTTGGTTTCCTTATTTATATAATGATAAGGTTGGATGAGATGGTCTTTAAAATCCCTTCCAGCTATTTATTCCCTATTCTTTTTTCTAACATTCTATGTTCTAAGGCAACTAGGAGGCATAGTAGCTACATGGCTGGAACACGAATTGGAAAAACCTGAGTTCAAATTTGGCCTCAGACACTCATTAGCATATTGTTCAGTCATTTTCGATTCTTTGTGAACTCATTTGAGGTTTTCTTGGCAAAGATCCTGGAGTGGTTTGCCATTTCCATCCCTAATTCATTTTGTTGAGGAATGGAGGCAAACAAGTTGAAGTGACTTGCCCAGGATCACACAGCTAGTGAATGTCTGAGGCTGGATTTAAACTCAGGAAGATGAATCTGCCTGACTCCATGCCCAGTGCTCTGTGCACTTCACCACCTAGCTGTCCCATGTGTAACCCTTGGCAAATAAATTAACTTTGCTACCTCAATTTCTTTACCTGTAAAATGAGGGTAATAATAGTGCCTCCCTCCCAGGATGATTGTGAGGATCAAATGAAATATTTGTGAAGCACTTAACGCGGTGTTTGAAATAGAATAAATACTCAATAAATACTTTTTCCCTTTCCTTCTAAAGTTCCCTTTCAGTTCTGCATTCTATATGCCTTGTTCCAAAGTTCTTTGTTCTAAGGTCCCCTCTAGTAATAACATTCTAGGCTGATAGTGCCTGGATAATAATAAACTGACTTCAAGGATGATAATTATTTCACTAACTCCTTAATTACTGACTCCCTCATTTAGCTCCAAACACTTACATGTCATGGGGTCACCTCTCTGATATTATGGCCTTCTTTGAAAATGAAGAACAAACCATCACAACCAACCAGCCATCATGGACTGGTTATTGGAGTTATCTGGCCTCATTCCTGACCTCACTGTCAAGAGGACAGTTCCCCAAATTTATCCTTTTGTGAAGATCACCCTCAAGCTAGGGCAAGTGACATCTCAGTCTTAGTCAAAAATGATAATCAAGCTCAAGCTTTCCACTTTTGAGGAAGGGGTTCTCTCCCAACAGGCCCTAACTCACAGATTCCTAGAGCTAGAAGGGATTACTGATATGATATTGTCCAACCCTTTTTCTTTTTCTTTTTTATAGTTGAGGAAACGAAGCCTCAGAGAGAAAAAGTAACTTGGTACAAGGTCATATATTTAGTCAATGATGAATCTGGACCAAAAATCTGGACCTCTTAACAGTCTGTGGTGTGGTTTCCTTACATAATTTTAATCTACAAAAAGAACTTGTGATTTTTTTAAAATTTGTGAGGGAAAAAATGTTATTTGTATTCAATGCCTCCACTTTCTCACTAGTCTAATCCCTTACTATTGGGTTTCTCATTCCACTTCCCTTATCAATTACTATTTTACTGAAATGGTTCTCTTCAAGGCCATTAAGTCATCTCCTATTCATGAAACCCAATGTCTTTTTTCAGTTTTTTGTCCACTTGGATTTCTAAAATTGATATTCTTAACCATTAATCTCTCCTCTGACTTCAGAGAACCACTTTCTAGGCTTTCTTACCTTGTCACTGGCTCTGGATTCTTAGCCATTTCTGGGGCCGTTAATGTGGGTGTTCTCCAAGAATCTGCCCTCAGCCTTTTCTTCTCTATGCTCTTTCCCTCAGCAATCTCATTTACTTCTGGTCTTTGGCTGCCTCCCACATTTATATCTCTAGGTGTGACCTTTCTGCTGAGCTCAGAATCCACATTTCCTACTACCTACATAGCACATTTAGGAAATTTGTGATAGGAGAAATACTGGATTTGGAGTCATATATATGCTCTGAGAAAAAATTCTGGGAGCAAATAATTTTCTACCTGTGTCACCTTGGAAAAATTAATTTAGTTTTCTTAAAACTCAATTTCCTCACCTGTAAAATGATATGGTCAGACCAGGTGACATTTAAGGCTCTTTCCAAGTTTAAATGTATGCTCTATGACTCTACCTGGGTGCGACAGACCCAAATTCATGTCCCAAGCTGAGCTGTTTGTTATTCTGTGTGATCTTGCTTCCCCTTCTGACTTCATTGTTTCTGCCCACACACAAACAGTTGCCAAAGCTTATGATTTCTACCTTCATACATCTCTCCACTTACACCGCTGCCACTTTAGTTCAGTCCCTCATCACCTCACCCATATGATTGCAATAGTCTCCTGATTGGTCTCTCTCTGCCTCAAGTCTCCCCGTTCCAGTCTATTCTAACCGCTGCTGTCAGAGTAATTTTCCTAAAGCTTTGATGGGACCATGTGACTCCACTGAAGGGAAAGGAAGGGACCAACATTTATGAAAAGCATCTGCCAGGTGCCGGGCAATATACTAAGAACTTTACCTAGAATCTCACTGAATCTCCCCATTTATGATGCTTTCTATTGGCTCTTGGACCAAAGATAAAACTCTGCTAGTTTTTGAAACCCTCTACAACTTGGTCCCTATTTGTCTTTTCAGCCTCACTGGACATTATATTCCCTCCTTTACTCTCAGAAACAGCCTAGCCTTTTCTCTGTTCCTTATACAGGATGCTCTATCTCCCATCTCTTTACCTCTACACTGGTAAAAACTACATGTCTGAATGAACTGCCTCCAGACCTCCACCTCATGAAATTCCTCTTTTCTTTTACAATACAGCTCGACAGGTGGATATCAGAAAAAAACTGGAGATTTATAGAAACTGATGCTGAGTGAAATGAGCAAAATCAGGAGAATGTGGTATACAATAACAACAATATTGAGCAAGATCAACTTTGATAGACTTAGCTCTCCTCAGCATTACATTGATATAAGACAGTTCTAAAAGACTCATGATAGAAAATGCCATCCACATCAAAAGCAAGAACTATGGAGTCTAATTCAGATTGAAGCATGTTATTTTTACTTTTTTGGTTTTGTATGTGTGTGTGTGTGTGTGTGTGTATGTGTGTGTGTGTGTTTCTCCCTTTTATTCTTTCTCTTTCACAATGTGATTAATGTGGAAATATGTTTAATATAATTGTACATTTAAAACCTATCTCAGATTGCTTGCCTTCTTGGGGAGTGGAGTGGGGAAAGGAGGGAAAAATTTTTTTAATAAATTTTATAAAAGTAAATGTGAAAACTATCTTTACATGTAATTAGAAAAAATAAAATATTACTAAATGGAAAAAATATGTAGCTCAAGTACTATTTTCTGCCTAAAAGTTTTTCTGAACACTCAAACTACTAGTTGAATTCTCTGTTTAACTTTTTTCTATCTATTTGTACTTTTTTGTGCTGTACGTTTGTATATATATATATATATATATATACACACTATATATACATGTATGTATATAAAAACCCACATATATGCATAGACACATACATAAGTATATATACATATATGAAATTTACTTTTTTCCCCATGAAGTCAGAAGCTCCATTTGAGTAGGAACTGTTTATTCTTAGCACCTGTAGCCCCAGTACCTACCACAGTATCTGGTGCCTAATAAATACCTATTGATTAATTGCTGTTCATTGACCCACCAATCACCCAACTGCCCATGTTTGTAATCTTGTAGGTATCTTTAATGCTTCTTGGTAATCTTGTAAAAAATTTTCCAAGTCTACTTGATTCTATCTCTAGGATATCTCTCATCCCCTCTTCCATTTCCTCTGCCAGAACCCAGGCACAAGGCTCTTGTACCACCCATTTAGACTATTGCAATGGATTCTTTATGGGTCTTCCCAATTCCATTTTTGTACTGTCCACTATCACTGCTCATTCGAGAATCTTCATTAGCTCCCTAATGCCCAATAAATAAAGTTCAAACTCTCCTGCTTAGCATTCAAGGTTCTCCCCACTTCTACCCTTATTATTATTTCCCTCCATATACTCTATACTCAGGCTAGAATGGACACACACATACACACACACCATGATATATCATCTCCATTCCTTTGGCTCATGCCTTTGCCCTATTCCTAGAATGCTTGTCCCCCACTTTGCCTGTCAAATCTCTATTCATATTTTAAAAGCCAGACCAAATGTCATCATCTCCAAAGCCTGCTCTGTTCCCCATCCATAAGTAATAATAATATCAATATCAATAATCATAATAGCAACTAATATTTACATAGCACTTTAAGGTTTATAAAACACTTTACAAATATTTGATCCTCAATATAACACTATAGGGTAGGTATTAATATTCTCCCCATCTCTGAGATGAGGAAAC
The DNA here is from genome assembly GCF_902635505.1 of Sarcophilus harrisii. Taxonomy (NCBI): domain Eukaryota; kingdom Metazoa; phylum Chordata; class Mammalia; order Dasyuromorphia; family Dasyuridae; genus Sarcophilus; species Sarcophilus harrisii. The sequence continues at coordinate 495,760,936 of NC_045428.1, forward strand.
TGAGCCTGAGCTTGTAAGTGCCTGAGTAAGGAATCCAAGCCTGGTCTTCTTGACTATATGGCCAACTATGAATCTACCATCTTCCCTAGCTGTCTCATGAACTCACCCTCTTAGACCTCATGTAACATTTTGTCTCTCCCTAATGTGTTCATTATTTGTGATTCATGATTTATAGTGTTTGTGTCATCCCCTTACCAATCTGTCAATAGTTTTATAAAGACAGGGATGCTTTGTATCTTCTCTAGTGACCCACAAAGTACTCTAATACAAAAGGGGTTTCATACGTGTTCCTTGTTTTCATTCAGGGAAGAAAACAAGGAACTGACATTTCTTTATAGCAATCCAAGAATTCTATCCTGCCACAATTTCCCTTCTTCCCACTCACAGCAACTCCTGATCAAGGCTCAGCAACAATTTTGTTTGAGAAATAAGCCTTAAGAAATCCACTTTCTACCTGGAGAATAATAAGATACCTTCAGAGGAGGTAAATGGGTTTAAATCCATCAGTCTCTGCTTTATCTAGTCTTCAGTACTCTTAACCCTTCCTCTATCCTGAGGTCCTGACTGAGGAAAAACCAAGTCCCAAGTGGAAGTGGTCTAAGAGACACCAGCCTCCCTTCCAAAGAGATATCTGGGGCATGTCACCTCCCCCTGGGCCATTCTGGTCTCAGGGAACCACATCCAGGGAGTCAGGAAATTTGCGTGGGCTGGATTCTCTGCGTGTTCTGTCCTTGTGCAGTGATCATTGCCATTGGCCTTCTCCTCCTGCCAATTAGATGGCCATTATTCTTGGCCATCTACCTCGGAGGGGTCCCCAAACTCCTCCCATCAAGGAGGACAGTCTGGCTTCTTCTGGGGATCAGGCTGAGTGAGAATATTGCAGACCATGTCCCGCTTTGAACACTCAAGGCCAAAATCCAAGCCATGCTCCCTGGCACCTATCTTTAATTGAAGAAAGGAAAGAGGAAGGCGAGTTGCAGCTGGAAACCCCCAAACAGAGCCAAAGCCAAGCACTTCTAGGTCTTTCTTCAGCATGAGCCAGGCTGGAATAAAGATGACCATCATATCCATCTGTCACAAAAGGTACTGTCATCAGTACTGAGCCCATGCCTTCCCTTTTGTTATTGAAGCTTTGGAAAAAGTGAGGAGGAGGAGGGGAGGATGGAGAAAGAGAAGGAAGCTTCCAGCAAAGGTGGTGTGGTAAGGACCCAAAGAACACAGGGATCCGTTGAATTTTTCACCCTGAGCAAAAAGGGAAACTTTGTCAAAAATCTACAAAATTTTTTCCCCTGGGAAGTCACTTCCTTTCCCTTGCTCTTGGCTAAGTGGAGCATTGAATAAAGCATCCCATAGGGAACCAGAAAAACTTATCTTCCTGAGTTCAAATCTGGACTCAGACACTAGTTGTGTGACCCTGGATAAGTCATTTAACTTTATCTGCCTTAGTTCCCTCATTTGTAAAATGAGCTAGAGAAGGAAATGGAGGACTGCTGCAGTATCCGTTGCCAAGAAAACTCCAAGTAGGGTCCTAGAGAATAAGATGTAACTGATTGGCTGTCTCATGCCTGTCCTGGGCTTGGTGAAACAATGGATTAATACCCTTGGCTTTACATCCCAGATCTGTAGGCAATCAGTCCCAGAAGGTGGTACCTGGGCTAGGGAAGTCTGTACCAGGTTCTCAGCTTCCCCAGGTTCACAAAGAGTCATCCCCAGCTCCTGCGAGTCTTCAGGGTACAGAAAGAGGGTAGGTGGCAACCAGGTGGCAGATGGGCAAGACAGCTTCAGAGACCTAGTCCTGTCCCACCCTGCTCTCCTCATTCCCCTTCTGCCCACGAGGATGGCCATGGCTCCTCTGGGCACTGTCTCCCACGGTGGCCTTGAAAGACATTGTGGCTGGTGTCTTATAAGATGGGGTTAGGAAGGAGGTGTGCCCAGGAGGGATTGTTTTCTTAAGTATTTACAAGGTGTACAAGGCTGCTGAGACCAATGGGGTGTGGAAGCTCCAAGAAAGTCCAGGAGGCAGACCCATGGAGTGGTAAGGCTGCCAAAGCTTTCCTGAGTCCTGTTCTGGCAAGGGGAGGGAGGCATTTCCAGGTAGGGCTGCAAGGGCAAAGCCATTGGGTTTGTCTTTCCCACAGTGAAATACCCTCCAGTGAAATGCATTCTTGTTCTTATGGCTGTGCCTTGCCACCCTTCCCCCTCCACCAAGCCCAGGACTTTTCTTTCATTAAAATTCAACTTGATAATCCTCCTCCAAGCTTTTGGTGCTGAATTCTATCCAACACTGGTGGCTTCACAGCTTTCGTTAAAAATGTAGATAATTTGTACTTGCTTTATTTATAATTCCTCCAGTGACTTCTTCCTTCCATGCTTCATGCTGATGGGGAGATGACCTTGGATTCTAAAATCTAAGGTTTTGCTATTGTAACAGAAACTCTGACAGACCTTCCCAAGCTAGAAAGACTTTGAGCGACAGACCAGACCTGCCATCTGAGGACGGACTGAATTAGAGAGGCCCCTCACCACAAGACTGATCACCAAGTAACAATTTTTAGACCATTTTAATTTATGAATCCTGTCTACTAAGTCAGGGAATGGTTGCTATCTGCATCAGTGGAAGGAATTTCTAGATCATGGAAAGCATGGATCCTGGAAATAATTTTAATTTATTTATAATAATGATAAATCACACCTTTTTTTTAGTCATTTTCAATCATGTCTGATTCTTTTCTTAGCAACAACACTGGAGTGATTTGCCATTTTTTTCTCTAGTTCATTTAAAAAATGAGAAAACTGAGGCAAGGTTAAGTGACTTGCCCAGGGTCACACAGTTAACAAGGTCTGAGATCAGATTTAAACTCAGGGGAGTCTTCCTGACTCCATGCCCTTCCCAATTCACATTTACATAGTACTTTTCTCACAACAACCTTGTGAGACTGTGGGACGAAGATCATTATTATCTTTATGGAGAAGGAATTTGACACTTAAAAAAGTTAAGATTAAGGTCATTTGGATGTTGGAGAGGATGTGGGAAAATTGGGACACTGATACATTGTTGGTGGAACTGTGAATGGAACTCACCATTCTGGAGAGCAATTTGGAACTATGCTCAAAAAACTATCAAACTGTGCATATCCTTTGATCAAGCAGTGTTACTACTGGGCTTATATCCCAAAGAGATACTAAAGAAGGGAAAGGGACCTGTATGTGCACAAATGTTTGTGGCAGCCCTCTTTGTAGTGGCCAGAAACTGGAAACTGAATGGATGTCCATCAGTTGGAGAATGGCTGAATAAATTGTGGTATATGAATATTATGGAATATTACTGTTCTATAAGAAATGACCAACAGGATGATTTCAGAAAGGCCTGGAGAGACTTACATGAACTGATGCTGAGTGAAATGAGCAGAACCAGGAGATCATTGGACATGGCAACAATAATCTTATATGATGATCAATTCTGATGGACGTGATTCTTTCCAACAATGAAATGACTCAGTCCAGTTTCAATGATTTTGTGATGGTGAGAGCCCTCTTCACCCAGAGAAAGGACCATGGGAACTAAGGGTGGACCACAACATAACATTCTCATTCTTTTTGTTGTAGTTCATTTGCATTTTGTTTTCTTACTCATTTTCTTTCCTTTTTGCTCTAATCTTTCTTGTGCAGGAAGATAATTGTACAAATGATCTAGAATGAGGTCTTTAGTCACTTCTTTTCTTTTCTTATTCATTCTTATTGAGTGACCAAATAAACAAAGAGGATAAAATCAGGGGAAAAGGAATGAGGGAAAACTCAACTTGAATGTAAGAACTGCAAAGTATCATAGGGACCATCTGATACTACACTGTCCTTTGAAACAGGAAAATAAAAAGTCTCAGAGCTAAGATTCATATTCTCTTACTCCAAATTCTGCCCCCCCCATCCACTACTATGTGACCTTTCTAAAGTCCTCCTTCCAACACTTCCCCCTCCCTGACTCCCCTAGATCAAATAGTTTAATTATGAACAAAATGTTTATGTATTGGGAGTAATCCTGGTAGAAAATCTTTTTGAGATAATTATGTTGATCATTCCTGGTAGGATTTATGTGAATATGATATAGACCTGGCCATTATGTCATCAGAGAAGACTTTAGAAATCATCTCGTCCAAATCCCATCATTTAAAAAAAATTATTTGGTATTTTATTTTATTTTTCTCCAGTTATAGATAAAAAACATTTTTAATATTAGTTTTTTAAACTTTAAATTCCAAATTTTCTTCTTCTTTCTTCATTCCCTTCATTGAAAAGGCAAGCAATTCAATATAGCTTGTACATGTGTAGTAATGCAAAATATTTCCATATTAGACATGTTATGAAAGAAAGCACTGATCCCTCTCCCAAAAAAAACCACCTCAAGAAAAATAAAGTAAAAAAAAGCATGCTTCAATCTGTATTCAGATTCCATCAGTTTTTTCTCTGGGGACGAATAGCATTTTTCATCAAAAGTCCTACAGAGTTGTCTTGGATTATTGTATTACTGAAAATAGTCATTTACAGCTGATCATCTTACAATATTGCTGTTTGTCCACAGTATATCTCACTTTGAATCAGCTCATGCAAGTCTTTCCAGGCTCTTTTGAGAGCATCCTGCTTATTTCTTGTAGCACAGTAGTTAGTATTTCATCACAGCTACGTACCACAGTTTGTTCAGTCATCCCCCAATTAATTAACATCCCTCAATTTCCAGTTCTTTGCCCCCAGAAAAGAGATGCTATAAATAAATATAAAAATAAATATGTACATGTAAGTCTTTTTCCTTTTTTTTTTTGTCTCTTTTGGGATACTGACCTAATAGTGGTATTGCTGGGTCAAAGGGTATTCATGCGACCTCATCATGTTACAGATGACAAAACTGAGGCCAAAAGAAGTAAAATGTATGACTTAAGATCACATGGTTTATTAGCAACAAAGTTAGGCAATTCCACTTGAATTAATTAAAATAATAAATGCATTTAATTATAATTATTACTGAATTACTTAAAGTGAATTTTATATTTAATTGGTTTATTATATTAATACTCTTAATTAATAATTTAATTTTGTTCTCTGTTTTATATTCTAAATCAGTGCAGTTCACTCCTGTCTTATATTCTAAATCAGTGCAGTTCACTCCTAGGACTAGAGACAATAATGGGCAGGCTGGGGTGCAAATAACTCTAAATAAAATTGTTTAAAAAGTTGAGGTGCACTGGGCTTATATCCCGAAGAGATTTTAAAGAAGGGAAAGGGACCTGTATGTACAAGAATGTTTGTGGCAGCCCTTTTTGTAGTGGCCAGAAACTGGAGACTGAGGGGATGCCCATCAATTGGAGAACGACTGAATAAATTGTGGTATATGAATGTTATGGAATATTATTGTTCTGTAAGAAATGACCAACAGGATGATTTCAGAAAGGCCTGGAGAGACTTACACAAACTGATGCTGAGTGAAATGAGCAGGGCCAGGAGATCATTATACACTTCAACAACAATACTATATGATGATCAATTCTGATGGACGTGGCCCTCTCCAGGAATGAGATGAACCAAATCAGTTCCAATAAAGCAGTAATGAATTGAACCAGCTACACCCAGAAAAAGAACTCTGGGAGATGACTATGAACCACTACATAGAATTCCCAATCCCTCTATTTTTGTCCGCCTGTATTTTTGATTTTCTTCACAGGTTAATTGTACACTATTTCAAAGTCTGATTCTTTTTGTACAACAAAATAACTGTATGGACATGTATATATATATATGTATTTATTGTATGTATGTATTGTATATGTATATATGTACCATATGTATATATTGTATACATATATATGTATGTATTTAATTTATACTTTAACATATTTAACATGTATTGGTCAACCTGCCATCAGGGGGAGAGGCTGGGGGGAAGGAGAGGAAAAATTGGAACAAAAGGATTTGCAATTGTCAAAGGTGAAAAATTACCCATGCATATAACTTGTAAATAAAAAGCTATAATAATAAAAAAAAAAGTTGAAGTGCTAGTCTTTAACTGAAAAGTTCCTTTTTAAACAAGTCTATACAGTAGTATAATATTTCTGACTTGAAATGTTCTCACCTTTGGAAAGAGCTCTCATTTTTTAGATTTTTCATGACATGATTCTTCTGATTCTCCTACCTGTGTGACCCTTCCTACTCTTTTTTTTATTAATTAAAAATTCTTTTTCAAGAAACAAGCACTGAAAAAATGAGTGAAACTGAAAAATAGCATATTTTTCTTCACCCTTCTACCTCCTCCCTCCCTTCCCCCCACAAGAAAAAGAAAGCCTTTTAACAAATATGCACAATCAAGCAAAACAAATTTTAAAATAGGCATCTTATTCTGCATATTTAGTCTATCACTTCTCTGTCAGGATGTGGGTAATGTTCTTTCTTCATCATCATTGCTCTGGAATCATGATTGCTAAGTACTCCTCAGACGCTTGTTCTGGCCAACATAGAAATCATGTCTCCTAACTCTGAGTGTTCCTCCAAAAGTTCTGTCCTAGGAGCTCTTCTTTTCTGCCTATATATACACACTCTTTCTTGAGAACATCATCAGCTCCCCTGATTTTAACTATTATTGATGCAGGTGGCTCCAGGATCTGCATGTAGAGCACCAGTGAAATTTCAGTGAAATTTCTAATTGTCTATTGGACCTTTTGAACTAGACATCTTAAACTCAACATGTCCAAAGCCGAACTCATTATCTTGCCCTATATCCCTCACTTCTTGCAAACTTCCCTATTTCTGTTAAAAAAATGTCACCAGAAGTCTCTTAGATTCATCACCTCAGAATTCTCTCTCTCTGTCTCTCTCTGTTTCTCTCTTCCCCCTCCCTCCCTCCTTGTCTGTCTGTCTCTCTTTCTCTCTCCCCTCCCTTCTTTTCTCTTTCTTTGTTCTCTTTTTTCTGTCTCTCTTTCTCAATATTTTTCTCTAAATTTGTCTCTATTGCTCCATATTGAACCAATTGCCAAACATTACCATTTTTACCTTTATACCTCTCTAATCCAACCCTTCTCTCCCTTCTCACAGCTACCAATCCGGTTTAGCTCTTACCACCTCTCCCCTTTATTATTGCAACAACCTCTAGATTACTCTCCCTCCTTCACCACTCTCTCCGCTTGTACAAAACCTACACAAGGCTGCCAAAGTTGTTTTCCTTAAATACAGATCTGACCATGTGACTCCCCTATTCAAGAAATTCCAGCAGCTTCCTATTGCCTGTGGAAACAACTGTAAACTTCTCTTTGGCTTTTGAAGCCCTAATACATCTCTCTCCCTGGAATAATCTGTCCCTAATCTATCTTTCTAACCTGATTAGACATCCTTCCACTTCCCATATTTTGTGGTCCAGCCTAACTGGCTTTTTCTTTATTCCTCATATAGGACAGGACAGGAACATCTCTGTTCCTTTGTGCAAGTCATCCTCCATGGCTGAAATACATTCCCTCCTTAATGCTGCCTCTGAGAGTTCTCTTCCTTTATAGTTATTGTTTGTCCTTCCTTCTTGAGCGACATGCTTTTCCCACCCTTCCTTCAACAGCCTGGTGGCCCTCCATTCCCAGGGGCTCACTGTACAGGTGCCAAGCTTAGTGTGAATGCTTCATCAGCTTAGCCCACTAAGCTCAGAATTCTTGGTCTCCTGATTTTACCTACTCAGTCTTTTTGGTAACATAACCATACCTAGCAGTCCTGAGTCACTTTCAACCTTCTTGATTCTCAATCATCTCAAATTCAATATATCTAAGAGAATTTACCATCTCATCATCTTTCTTCCCAAACCCACACTTCCTCTAAACTTTCCTATTCCTTCAAAGTTCACTACCTCTGCAGTCTCCCAAGTCCACAACTTCAGCATCATCCTTGTTTTCTCAATCTCTCTCACCCCACATTCTTCACAAAATCTCATTGCTCATGGAACATGCACTTTATTTCAGGTTCTCATTATCTCTTCCCTTTTTTAATCCTAATTCTAAGATCTTCTTGCCCTGGAACTGTCTCTCTCTGTTCTAATTCACCTACCACACAGATTTTAAAGAGATTTCTCTTCAAGTGTCACCCCCATTCAATCAGTATTACCCTGTTGAGTGTAGGGTAAAATACAAGCTCTTTTGTTTTAGTTTTTAAAGGCATTCTCATCCACCTTTCTGCTTCATACATTGCTCCCCTTCTTAGCATTCTTTAGTTTAGTCAAATTAGCTTTCCATCTGTTTCTCACACTTGACACTCCATCTCTTACCTCAGTACTCAAATTATTCTCAATATCTAAATGGACTTAAACTCTGTACATCAAGACTCAGCCTAAATGTTATTTTCCATAAGAAGGCTTTCCTAATTTCACCAACAACCTTAGTGCCTTCTCTTCTTTTGTAATTACTTTGTATTTGACTCCCTACTAATTAGGGCAGCTAGGTGATGCTTTGGATGGAGTGCTGGGCCTAAAGTCAGAAAAACTTACTTTTGTGAGTTCAAATCTGGCCTTAGATACATATGAGCTGTATGACCCTGGGTGAGTCACTTAACCCTATTTGCCTCAGTTTCCCCATCTTTAAAATGAACTGGAGAAGGAAACAGAAACCACTTTAGTGTCTCTGACAAGAAAACACCAAATGGAGTCACAGTCACAAATTTTGTATATTTTTTTATAATCTTGTGTGTATTGCATACTTATAATTCTAACATAAGCTCTGAGCTTCTTGTTCTAGATCTCAACTCAAGATTGGTGAGTTGGGTCCCCAGAAGGTGGGAGCTACTTTGTACCCCTCAGGTGCTAGGGGTACTAAAAGGATTGCAAGTGGTTTTCTTGTGTGATCACTCTTGTATTCCTAAGAATTCACTTCCCTCTATGCTCTACTAAAGGGGAAAAAAGAATCTTTGATGATTCAAAAGGCATTTAAGCATCCAAGAGGGACCCTCCACAGGAAGCAACTATAGTATAAGGAGCACAAATCATTTAACTTTGCTTCATCTGTAAAAAGTGCTGGAAGGTCAATATAAATGCAATTACAAATACAAATGTCAATCAATGCTATCACCAATACCAGTCATTTCACTTTTCATGGGACTCATTTTATAGATTTAGAAGGGGGTATAGCATTTGTCCTGATCTTTTGACCCTTTGAAGCTAATTAAAATACCAAGTAACTGTTTTTTTGCCTAGAGTACAGAAAGTGTGCAGCTGCATAACTTATCCTTACAGAACTGGTCACTGGAGACTTTTAATTGACATAGCAGTGAATAAACCTGTTTTTATTACCACTGTAGCAAGCTGCCTGGGCATGCTTCTAGGGACTCTGGGAAAAGGACTCTTCTTCCCTTTTGCTCTAAAGTCTGACAAGGTGTGAAGCTCCTTGTACCTCTGGTTCTTGTTTCTTTCTACTCTACCATTCTTGTGCTGACATAATAAAGAATGGATAATTTTAATACGAAAAGGCTTTCTGGAAGTAGTGTACCTGGGTCAGGATAAGTTCCTTTTTACATTTAAAAAAATAGTGTTAATGAAATCATCCCTATGACATTTTAGAGGACAATACCAAATAGATTTTTTAAAGATCTTTATAGATTTTTATAATTATATTTTTTATTTTCTTCATCAATGAGCATGAAGCTACCATATTTGGATTTTGCTTTATTTTTAATAATATTTTATTTTTCCTCAACAACATGTAAAAATATTTTTTAATATTTTAAAAAAGGTTTTTAGTTCCAAATTCTATCTTTCCCTCCCTCCCTGCCTCCTCCCTGAGACAATAAGTAATCTGATATTGGTTATACATGTGATATCATGTGAAACATTTCCATATAAGTCATTGTGTGGAAGAAAACTCAAACAAACAAAAAAAAAGAAATGAAAAATAGTGTTTCATATTTAACATGTATTGGTCAACCTGCCATCTGGGGTAGGGGATGGAGGGAAGGAGGGAAAAATTGGAACAAAAGATTTGACAATTGTCAATGCTGTAAAATTATCCATGCATATAACTTGTAAATAAAAAGGTATGATTAAAAAAAATTAGCGCCCCCCTCCAAAAAAAAGAAAAATTGCATATTTCCATCTTTATTCATTTGCCATCAGTTCTTTCTCTGGAGGTAGCATTTTTTCATCATGAATCCTTTGGGATTTCCTTGGATCCATAATTAGACTTTAGCATCACAATTCCCAATGTGTTTTTTTCAAGCAAATAGAAATGACATTGAAGAAAGCAAAGATTGTAAGAATAGTTGGATTGTATATCAAGGATCGATCGATCGATAGATAGATAGATAAGGTCTATGATAGGAGTGACCCAATTTTGAGGAGTTTGTTAGAACAATTCCCAAGTTATCTTAAAAAAATTTCCAAAAATTCTTAGACCCTATAATTGCCCCTCCCCCCCAAAAAAAGATGATTAAACTAGTTGAAGTGGTACAGACTCCAGTTAAATGGGAAGCTGGAAACATGTGTTTCTTGAGTTATTAAGTTCTGAAACATTGTGGGTTGAACCAAAATAGATTCATTTGAACTAAGTCTTGCTCCTTCGTGGCGAAGATATCCCCAATGTTCCCTCCCCCTGAAACAGAAGGCCACCAGACTATCCAAGAAGGGGCAAACTAGACCGGGTTGGAAACAGAGCAAGCTAATGTTCCTTAGCTGATTAAAGGGGTATTTGACCTATAAGTAGCCTCTAAAGTCCAACTTGAGTGAAATAGGGAGACCTAGTTTGTGGGGGAGAAAAAAAGAAAAGAAAAAAAGTGACTGAAAGATGCTTTGAACATTGTTAATATCTGTATTGCATTCTTAGCAATTCTCAATAGCAAGAATGTTGGATCAGTTGGAGAATTCAGCTCTGTTGTTTTCTTTTCTGTAATTTAATTTCCTTCTTTGGAGCTCGGTTTCCTTGTTTGTAAAATGAGGGGGTTGGCCTTTAAGATATTCTCCAAGGTCCCTTCTAACTAACTATAAATCCATGATGCCATGATTCTTCCTTTTCATCTTATTAGAAAATTTTCTGACATTCTTTCAAATTGATATTTCTCTGGGTCTGCTTATAATCTTGGCCCCTTTCAGTCTTGAGACATTTTTAGAGAGGGCCTGTGTCTTTCTCCATACTTTGTATTCACCTCCAGCTAATGAAATAAGTCTATATTCTCCCTAGTGAAAGGGGCTGGTAGAGAACTTTTTCCTGGCTGACAAGGTTTGCCTTGATCCCACCTCAGGCCTGGATGGGATGGAATGAGGCTTAGGGGTGGTAGAGCAGTGAAGAATCTCACCTTCTTATCTAATGGCTACAGGTCAGTTCTCCACTTTTTGTGAAAAGAAAAACATTGAGAGGAAGGACAGAAGAAGCTACAGAGGAAGTACAGAAGATGGCAGCCGCCCCTGAGCCCAGCTAAATGGGTAAGAGTAGCTAGAACATTTGCCATTTTCTTTGCTCAAAATTTCTCTTCTGTCTTGAGCTACATTTCCTAAATGGCCTTATTTATCTCCACTACCTTTATCCATTTCCCATCTACATCTATACACTTTTCTTAGCGTGGACTCCCAACATTAGCCACATCCCAAGAAAGCCTTTAGGTTTGCAAAGCAAGGTACAGCAAATCAGCCTCTTGGGAACATAGGGGAGTTGGAACTAGAATCCAAATCTCCTGCCTCCCATCTAGTACTTTCTCCAGTAACCATACTGTCACCCCATTCATAGGGTATAGAATATAGGTAGAAGGCACCAGAGGGACCAATTCCTGCAACTGTCTTTATTCATTCGCCATCAGTTCTTTTCTCTGAGACAGGATTTTTTCCATCATGAGTTCTTTGGGATTGCCTTAGATCTATATTAGACTCTAACTGGGTAAACTGAGGCACAGAAAAATCAAGTGATTTTCTCAGTATTTAAGGTGGCAGTTTGAATCTGAGTCTTCCTAAGTCCAGTCCTCTATCTATTACTTTACACTGCCTCTGGCTACTATGGACCATTCAAGATCCAAGTCCATGATTCATTTTCTCCAAATATTGAGCTTTGCATAGGATGCATTTTAGTCTTTCACTATCTTCTCTCTCCCTCTTGAGTTTCTGCTAGCCCCATTTCTCTACTGTACCTTCTCTTCTCCCTCCATACCAGCAGCACAGACTGGCAGGATGGCACAATGGAACCCATCGAGTCAGGGGTCAGAAGGTTCTATTAATTCTGCTTTTTAGCATCTCTACAGTCATGACCGAGTTACTTTTCTCTGGGCTTGTTTCCTTCTCCGTGAAATGAAGCATTTGGGTTAGGAGACTTCTATAGATCACTGAAGCTCGGATATTGATTTTAATCCTTTTCCCAGAGACAGACTTCCCAGAGACTCAGTATTAAACTAGAATAATGGCAGTTGCCCCCGGTTCTCTAAGCACAGAACAACTCTGTTTTCAAGAACATTGGGACCTCATCACCTGCTCCATTTATACCACTTTGTGCTCCCCTCCCCCCTTGGCACAGGTCCTGTCATTGTGCAGCAAGCTGGGAGGCTGGATCTATAAAATCAACAGACATTTGGCTTGATCTGGCTTATTCTGCTCCCCTGGAGCTTAGCCCAGACAGCCATAAATCAGGCTAATGGTGAAAAGAGGCCATAGCACCTATGTGTGGCCTGGAGACAAATATTTCTCCTACTCCTCCCCTCCATTCCCAATGAAGCCTGACCTTCTCTCCATTCCCCCCCCCCCCCCCCCCCCCCCCCCCCACCCCCCCCCCCCCCCCCCCCCCCCGCCCAAATCTGAGCTCCGAGGGCTCTGACCCAAGGTGGGCTGAGGCAGACGGAGCTGGAGCTCACCTCCCAGCGTCCCCCCCTCTGCCAACAGTCACGTGAGCCTCTGGGACTGGCTGAGAGCAACAGCTGTGTCATCCCGTGATCCTGGGACGGGCACTTTCCCTTCCTCCTACACTGGATGGGAAAAAGGTGATTCTAGTGACCTTGAGATGTGGGCTATTGTTAAGGTTTTAAGTGACCTTAGGTATCTGAATCTTACTTTCTTCATCTGTGAAATGGGAATAATAATACTTGTTCTCTTGGATTTGGCCACAGGTTCACACATTGAAAGAGAGACAGAGAAAGACAGAGACAGAGACACAGAGAAAAACAGACAGAGAAGAGAAGAGGGAGAATGAAAAAAAGAGGGGAAGAGAGAAGAAAAGAGAAAAGAAACGGAGACACACAAAGAGAGACAGAGAGAGATAGAGAGACAGAGAAAGACAGAGAGACAGACAGAGACAAGAGAGAGAACAGAGACAAAGACACAGAAGACAGAGAGAGAGAGACACACACACAGAGAAAAACAGAGACAGACAGAAAGACGGAGACAGAGAGAAGAAAAGAGGGAGAGAGAGGAAAAAAGAGGGGGAAAGAAGAAAAAAGAAAGAGAAAAGAAAAAAAAGAGAAAGAGCCATAAAGAGATGGAGAGAAAGACAGAGAGAAGGAGGGAGGGAGAGGGGGAGAAAGAGAGAGGAGAAAGGGAGAGACACATAGAGAGAGACAAAGATAGGGAGAAAGAAAAGAGAGAGAAGAATGGAAGGAGAGAGAAGAAAAGAGGGAGAGAGAAAAAAAGAGAAAAAAAAGAGGCAGAGACAGAGAGAGAGGGAAGAAGAGAGAAAAAGAGAGACAGAGATAGAGAAAGAAACAGAGACAGAGAAATTTTCAGGAAGACAACTGGAATAGCAGAAAATCTAGGTCCCCTCCCCAACTATGGAATAATGGTCTATGTGGCCCTGTGATAAGATCTCAGCTGCCAGTCTGGGTCATCTGAAGCTCAAAGCCCCAGCTCAAGAATGGGCTTGTAGCAACATGCTACAAGAATGCATTTTCATTCTCAGATTCTTAACACAATCATAACCATCAGACCACAGTCAAGAGGAAGAGTGATGAAAACCAAAAATGATTATGAAAATTTGCCTCCCTTTTGAACCGTGTGGAAGAATTTAGTGCAGCCATCCATGAACATCTTGAGTCATAGTGACAGGAAGGAAAATTTTTGGACAAAGCCTCCTGGATACATTCCTCCACCTCCCCTGATCCCCTGGATCTCACATCTTTACCTGGATTTTTTCTACTGTAACTTAGAGGGAGAAACCTTTTGAAGTAGTAGGCCTGGCATCAAGTGACTGTCCAGAGGGAGCAGGCTAAGTTTCTTTTCTTTCACTGAAGTTTTTTCAATGAATATTCATTCTTCCATTCTAGAATACTATCTGGGTTTGAGTCAGTCCCAGACCAGCAAGCTGTATGAACTTGGAAAAATCATTTAACCCTCCCAAAGACTTGGTTTCCCCTTTATAGATAGTTTCTAAGATCCTTTCCAGTTCTGAATCGATTATTGTTGAAATGGACTTCAGAGGTCATGTAGTTTTTTTTTTTCTCTTAATTTTTACTAATTTATTATTTGTTTATTTCTTATATATTTTTTGAATTTGGAGTTCCAAATTCTCTCCTTTCCTCTAATCCTTCTCCCATTCTTTGAGAAGGCAAGCAATGTCAATTATACATAAGAAATCAATTATGCAAAACATATTTCCATAATATCTATGTTTAAAAAAAAACAAGAAAAATAAAGAAAGTGGAAAAAATATGCTTCAGTTTGCACTCAGAGTTCATCAGTTGTCTCTCTAGAGGTGGATAGCATTTTTCCTCATGAGTCCTTTGGAACTGTTTTGAATCATTGAATTGATCAGAATAGCTCAGTCTTTTGTAGTTGATACTCATTATAATATTATTGTAACTCATATAGTTATGAGACAATACTTTATAGTATTGAGACTCCTTTCCCAAGTGGATAAACTGAGTTTTGGAAAGGTCATACATTAAGTAGCTGAGCTGAACTAGAACTTACATTTTTCTGATTTCCAACTTTCTACAGGCAAAAATCATCTGTATCATCCTGACCAAGACCTTGCCTCCTGATCTCCAGTTCTGTCAATTTAAAAAAAAAACTAGGAGGTTCAGCTAGGTGAGTTCTGAGGTTCTTCCAGCTCTAACATTCTATGGTGTTGAGTGTTTAATAAGTTTTCGATGCTTATAACTAACTGTTAATGTGTGACAGAATGGGGAACAATGAGGGCAAGTTGCTATGGAGATTAGGGGTGTGTGTGTTGGGATAGGGATGGGATCAGGGAGCAAAAATGTCAAGAAATGTCAGGATGAAATCAGAGAGGAAAAAAGAACTCAAACATTGATTTAAAAGTCAGGGACACACAGACAAATTAGGAAATTAAAACAGACTGGATACTTGCAAAAAAGTAAGTGACCTATGAAGATTCCTCAGGAAGGCCTCTTAATAGGGAGGAGGATCCTGAAGAAAGGGAAGCCAGTTTGGAGAGTTGAGGAGGTATCTTGAGCTTATATTCCTGCCTCTATCTAAGGATCAATGCTAAATTAGATTGAAATAAATGTTATTTTAGAAATGTTTAGAATATCTAGAATTGTAAAGTCAGTGTGATATAATAGGGAACTGGCTTCCGAGTTAGGAAGACTTGAGTTGAAATCCTGCCTTGGACAAATAGTACAGTGTGATTCTGAGACAAGTCATTTATCGGTGCCCCCAAGCAACTCTTCAGAAATATAAGTTGATGGGAAGATGTTGCTTTGGTAGAGAGAATTCCTGTTTGAGAATTCTCAGGGAAGATCCAGTGGGAAGAGGTGGTAGTGGTGGAAGAACCATTGGATTGGGAAAGAATTTAGATCATCCAGTTCAAATTCCTTCTTGTTCAGTGACAGGATTCATGCTATAATATCACTATAATACAAATAGTGTCTACTTGAATATTGATGTGAGAAGGTAACTCATTTCTACCAGACAGCCCCTTCACTTGTTAACTATTTCTCATTACTCCTGCCTTATGCTGAACTGAGATTGCTTTTCTTGGACACAAAGACATTTCTATTTCCTCTTCCACGTGGCACCAGTTGAAAATATTCAAAGACAGTGTCTCAGTCTTACGGCCATGGAAGAAGCTTCAGAAGCCATCTAAAGGAGAGACGTGTGGGAATTCCTACCACAGTATCCCCACAGAGTGATCTTCTGATCTTGGTTTGGAGACAGAATCACTCACAAGGCTGCCCATAGAACTTTTGGATAGCTGGATTTAGGCTTTCCACAGTCACTGGACCAAGGAGATAGGGAAAAAAGAAGCATTCTTTTATGGAAATATACCCTGAGAATCCTGTGCCCCAACCCATCAAAGTCAGTAGGTAAGTAAGTGTTTACGAAGTACTTACTATATACTAGGTAGGGCAGCTAAGTGATAAAGTGGATAGAGAGCCAGTCCTGGGAGAAAAAGACTCATCTTCCCAAGGTAAACTCTGACCTCAGACACATACTAGCTGTGTGACCCTGGGCAAACTACTTAACCCTATTTGTCTCCGTTTCCTCATTTGCAAAATAGACCAGAGAAGGAAAGGGCGAATCAGTCCAGTATCTTTGCCAAGAAAAGCCCAAATGGGGTCACGAAAATTCTGACCCAACTGAACAGTGACTGAACAACAAATATGCAAGGTATTGCACTGAGCACTGGGGATGCAATAAAAGATGAGGGTCTCTGTCTGAAGGAGCTTATGATTTAATGGGGGAGACAACATGCAAACAAATATATACATATACAAAATAATTTTAAAACAATTGATCAACATAATTAAATAATATTAATGATATAATATTTATAATAAATAAAAATAATTAAAAGAGAGCACTGGAATTAACAAGAATTAGAGGAGATGTAAATTAGATGATTTTGATTATGATAAAATTTAAAAGATTTTTTTCCCTACAGGATTCCTATAGAAGATAGGATTTTAGTTATGATTTAAAGGAAGCCAGGGAGTAAGTAGTTGGAGCAGAGGAGGGAGAGGTTTTTAGGCATAGGAAACAGAGAAAATGCCCAGAGTCAAGAAATGGAGAGTTGTTTGTAGCCAAGAGGTCAGGAGGGAAGAAAGATAAAGAGTTTAGTTTTGGACATGTCAATTTTAAGATGTCTTCTGGAAATCCAGTTTGAGATCTCTGAAAGGCAGTCAGGGGCATGCGATTGGAGATCAGAAGAAAGGTTAGGGCCAGATAAATAGACCTGAGAATCATTAGTATTTTGTTTTTCAGTTGTTTTCAGTCATGTCCAACTCTTTGTGATCCTACATTGGGGTTTACTTGGTAAAGATATTGGAGTGGTTTGCCATTTCCCTCCCCAGCTCATTTCATGGATGAGAAAACTGAAGCAAAAAGAAAGAAATGACTTATCCAGAACCCCAGAGCTAGGAAGTACCTGAGGCCAGGCTTGAACTCAGGGAGATGAGTCTTTCTGCTTCCAGGCTCAGCGCTCTAACTGTGTGCCACAGAGATGGTGAGTAACCATATAAACTGAACAGGTCACTAAATTATGCAACATAAAACGAAGCAAGACAGAACCTGGGGAACACCTGCAGTTCCAGGGCAAGATCGGGAGGAAGGTAACAGCAAAGAAGACTGAGAAGGAGCCACCATCCGGGTAGGAAGAGAATGGGAGAGAGGGATGACCTGAGAAGGCTGAGAGAAGAGAATGTCATGGAGAAGAGAGTGGTCAGCAGTGTCAAAGGCTGCAGAGTGGCTAAGGAGAATGAGGATTAAGTAAAGACCATTGGATTTGGCAACTGAGAGATCATTAGTAACTTTGGAGAGAGTAGTTTCAGTGGAAACACAGGTAGTGGAAACACTGAGGGCAAATCCAGTAGTCATTCTGTTGTGCCCATTGGGTTACTGACCCTCTTTTTCTACTGTAAAATTAAAGGGCTTGATTAGAAGATATAGAGGATCCCTCCTTGTTCTAAAGAGTATGATCAGACTCAATCAGGGAATCCACAAATATTTATTTATTATCTATTATATGGTAGGTACCTAATATTGACACTAGTTGGAAAGATAAGACCAATGGTGATTGTGATGATAATAGCATTTATATGGGGGCTTAGGTTTTGCAATGCATTTTACATTTAGGACAAGAAAAAGATAAATAATCAATGTTAAGGAATTTTTTTCAAACAGAAAGCCAATTATTGCAAGGAGCATAATTAACTGGCTTCTGATTCAGGAAGACCTAACTTCAAGTTCTGCCCAGGTCAATGACCTTGGCAACTGACCAAAGACTTTTGCATTGGAAGAGAGAGTGTCAGCCCTGGGAGTTCCCTACACCAAGTTATTCAGAAATCGAATGTAAAATTTTTAGAGGAGGAGAGTGGGGAGAAGAGAGGGAGAAAAATTTGGAACACAAGGTTTTGCAAGGGTGAATGCTGAAAACTATCTTTGCATATATTTTGAAAATAAAAAGTTAGTATTAAAAAAAAAAGTGCAGAGCTGAGAGCAATCTTAACAGCAGTTGGCAAAAAGATCCCAGTCAGTAATTCTTTTTTTTATCCTAATGAGGAAGCAGCCTTAGCTTCAAGCCTCACAATGACCCTTTATAATTTATCTGAATACTTATAAGTGTCATTATTATTTAGCATAGCCAAGAAATTATGTTGATATTAATTTTTAAAAGGAAGCATAGGGATTAGATTTGTGATTTCATTAGGATAGGGAACTCTTAAAAGAGGTACTCTGTCTATCAAGCACCATCCCTGCAACTTAAGAGTGATAAGGAGCTGAATAGAACATCAATTCTCAAACTTCTTGATCTCAAGATCCCTTTACACTCTTTAAAAATTACTTATTTTTTTGGTTACATTTTAAGTTCTAAGTTATCTCCCTCCCTTTGTCCCCAGCCTGCACTAGAGAAGACCTCTCTCCATTTGAGATTACATTCGTATATGTATGTGCACAAATACATACATATACACTATATTATGAATATTTTAATTTGCATACTTCTATTTATGAGTTCTTTCTCTGGAGGTGGACAGTATCTCCCTTCATAGGTCCTTTGAAGTTGTTTTGAATATTTGTAATACTTAGAATAGTTTAGTCCTTAACAGTCATTCTTCAAACAATATTGCTGTTACTATATACAATGTTCTTTTGGTCCTGCTCATTTCACTCTTCATTATATCATTTAAGTCTTTCCATGCTTTTCTAAAATCAATCTGCTTGTCATTTCTTATAGCTCAGTAGTAATCCATCACCATCATATACCACAACTTGTTTATTCCAGTTGATGGGCATCCTCTTAATTTCCAGTTTTTTGACAACTAAGAGAACTACTATAAATATTTCAAAACATATAGATTCTTTTTTTTTTCCTGATTGCTTTGGGAAACAGACATAATAGTGATATGGCTGAGTCCAAGAGTATACAAAATTTTATAACTCTTTGGACAATAACTCTGGGTTGTTCTCCAAAATAGTTCAATCAATTTACAGAACCACCACCAGTGTTTTAGTGTTTCAATTTTTCTACATGCCCTCCAACATTTGTCATTTTCCCTTTCTATCATTTTCTCTTGACATTTAAAAATTATTGAGGACTTCAAAAGGCTTTTGTTTATTTAGATTATATCTATTCGTATTTACTATATTAAAAATTGAAAAAAAAATTGAAATATTTACCAACTCATTTAAATAAAATAATAGACAAGTTAACATAACATATTTCTATGAAAAATAATCATTAAAAAGTTAATGAGAGTGACATTATTTTACCTTTTTTGAAAATATTTTTTATGTCTGACTTTATAGAAGACAAGATTAAATATGACTTTTCTTATTTGTTTCCATATCAGATCTGTTGCACTATGTTGTTTTGGTTGAAATATATGAAGGCAATCTTACTTTACAGATATATAGTTGACTAATATAATTAACCTTTTCAGATAGCTGTGCACACTCTCCTTTGAAAGTGTACCAAATCCCAACAATTAGTTATGCTCTTAAAGGTTAGTTGCAACATAGAGTCTGAGATCATATTAATGAACTTTCCATACTCTGTTATTTTCACCTTTTAAAAAAAAAGAAAGAAAAAGAAAAGTATTTCAATTCAGGGAGGTGTCAAGATTGCAGCTACAAATTTTCTAAAACTCTAATTTTCAGTTGAAAGCTCATATTTTATCATTGGCAAAAAATACTGTCAGCTGTTTTTCTTGAAGTGACAGACTTACTTTGTTCATTTTCTGGAAAATGTCTGCCAAATACTTGAGTCTGAGTAACTATAGTTTGTCTGTCAGTCATTATTTCAAGTAAAAATGGTATTTCGTGAAGAAAGTGCTTAGCTTGTGAGTTAAACAGGACTTTTCTTTAATATGTCTAACATGACTGTACATGAACAACCGATATCAGATTACTTGTCTTCTTAGAGAAGTGGAGAGGAGGAAGGGAGGGAGGGAGAAAAAATCGGAACTCATAATCTTTAAAAAAAAAAAACAAAATAAAAAAGGGGAGGGGGGCAGCTAGGTGGCCACTGGACGGTGCAGTGGATAGAGAATCAGTTCTGAAGTCAGAGGACTTGAGTTCAAATTTGATCTCAGATACTTAACTGAGTTAAGTGAGATACTTAAGCTGTGTGACCCTGGGCAAGTCACTTAACCCCAATTGCCTCAGAGAAAAAATTAGAAAAAAAGAAAGAATGTCGAAAACTATCTTTACATGCAATTAGAAAAATAAGATATTACTTACAAAAAAGAAAAGAAAATAAAAAGGTTAGTTTGCATACAAAAAAAGCCCATTTCCGTAGTTTTCTATAAAAGGGCAAATGTCTGAATTGTACTAAAAATTTTTTATTAAAAAATAAAAAGTAAAAGCTAGACACCCCCCCCCCCCCACCATAAACTTCCATGGCTGATAATTTATAATGGTAATTTATTTCCAAACTTTTCATGCTGTTTCAATTAAAATGCAAAACAAACAACAACAAGACAAACTAAGAGCTTTCCCTTGAGACAACTGTCCTACATCGGGAGGTGGTAGAAGTCCTTTCTGAGCATTTCCCATTTTGTCACACTGACTATTTTTTTAAAAATATACTTGAAGGCCAAGACTTAATAAAATTAATCATTTGTATTGTTTCACCAAGAACATTCCAAGTTAAACTGCTATTTTATTTTTATTTCATTTTTAATTTTTACAGTGAGTGCCTGACGGTGAAGAATACATTGATGATTAGTGTAATGCCTTGATTCTCACTAAAGCAACAACAGCTTGGCAGTTATTGCTTTTGGACCATAGATACAAATACCAACACAATTGAACCAGTATAAACCATAAGATTCAAAAGGGTTATTCAACACTTTGAATCTTTCATTACCTTTTTGTTGCCAACAATTGACATAATCATTCTATTTATCAAATAACATTTATTGAGTGCCTACTATATGCCGAGAACATGAGACTTTTTCAATGCTTTGTGGATATTGCTAATAGACGAGGCAAAACAGCCAGTCTAGTCATGTCTATAGATTTATCCATTTGTTGAGCAAAAGTATAACTTTGCACATGAAATAGTAACAGTCTTCGTGTTTGCAGCTAAATCTTTAATTCAGTGAATTTCTGTCTAAATGGAAAGGGGCATGGATGTGATTTCTTTTACTGGCTTTTCAGGTATTCAGCAATATCAACTGTTCAAAGCTTTATTTGTCTTTCAGCTATTGTATGCACTTTTCCAGCTATTGCAATAAAATAACCTTGTAAAGATACTTCTGTGACTTTTTAAATTTCTACTTAAGAAGCTGAAACGAACAATTTTTGGCTCTTAACTCATCATTTCAATGTTTAAAATATCAAATTCTGGGGCAGGTAAGTGATCAGTAAACAAAGTACCAGCCCTGGAGTTAGAGAGACCTGAGTTCAAATAATGCCTCAGAAACTTACTAACTGTGTGATCCTGGACAAGTCCCATGATCTCCACTTTCTCCCAAGAAAGAAAAAGATATTTATTAAGAAATAAAATATTCAATTTCTTTTTCTTTAAATTCTGAATGATTGGTCTGTAAATGATGTCATAAATTAATTGGTACCATAATACTATTTGTAATTTTTCTATTGTGTAAAATACAATAAGGTAAATTACATGTCTTTGAACAACCGAGACTACTCAAGAAAACTCCACTGTATATTGAGAGAGAATGAGTTTTAGTATTTTTGTAAAAGAAGTTTTGTCCTCCAGGAAAGAAACCCACAGAGGTTCTCAGAAGATACTTTCAGATTTTTCAGCTTGGAGCAGTAAGAAATTAAATGACTTGCTCAGAATCACACAGCAAATAGGTGTCTGAGTAAGACTTGTATCCGTTTTTTTTTTTTTTCTGGCTTGGCCAGAGATCTACTATACCAAGTTACCTCTCAATCCACAATAATCAAATATATACTTTGGAGACTAACTATATCATACATTCTATTTTTTCATAGATATCTAGATGTTGCTCTGATGAATACATTTAATATGATTAATGACACTTCAATTAATTTACTTGATTAATGTGATTAATTTTATTTTATAATGTTACTGAATTCAGAACAACTTTTTGCCATTTTATGCTTTCTCAATACAATAATGCAGTGGTTTTTACTTGGGGAGGATACATGACTTTTTTTTAATGTTCAAAAGCCCTAGGCTTCCTGTCTCATGACCAGAGTCCCTGAAACATCCCAAATCGCCTTATCCAGATGCTTTCCAAAGTTCTTGGTGCATCCAGAAGCAGCAGCTATGCTCCAGTACCTCTGATAGCCACTGGAGGTCAGGATTGATCTAGGAATACCTGGCACTCCCTGGATTTTGTAATTGGGAGAAATGATCGAGTATAGCTCTCATATTCAATTTCGTAAGTACTTTCAGAGCACCTATTAGGTCCAGCATTGTGCTTCGTACCATCAGAAGTAGAAAAAAGGAAGGAAGAAAGGAAGAGAAGAAGGAAGGAAGAAAAGAAGGGAGGAAGGGAGGGAAGTAGGGAGGGAGGAAGAACGAAAGAGATAAAAGGAGGGAGGGAAGGGAAAAGGGAGGGAGAGATAGAAGGAGGGAGGAAAGGAAGAAAGAATAAAGGGAAAGAGAGGGAGAAAGGAAAGGAGGAAAAGAGGGGGAGAGGGAGGAAAAAGGAAGGGGAGGGAAGCAGGGGAGGGAAGGAAGGAGAGAGGAAAGAAGGGAAGAAGCAAGAAAGAAGAGAAGGAGGGAAGAGGAAAGGAAGGATGGAGGGATGGAAGAACGGAGAGAGGGAAGGATAGATTTATATAATAGATACTGGGTCAAATGCTTTACGATTATCTCGTTTGATCCTCATAATTCTGAGAGGTATTATTGTTATTTTTTTAAATTGAGGAAACAGAGGTAAATAGAGACTAAGTGATTTGCCCAAGATAACACACCTAGAAAGTGTCTGAGGCTAGATTTGAACTTTGGTAACCCTGAGGCCTAGAGTCTTATCCATTTCACTAACTAGCTTCTGTATGGGGCATAGTACCTGTTGTCACAAAACTCATGATCTAGCTGGAAAGACATGATTATAGTTTAAAAAAAAAAAAAAAAAAAAAAAAGAATTTTTTTAATCCAATGCTTATTGATGTGGTATGGACTATGAAAGTCTCATCCTACAAGAATTCAAATGAGAAGGACATTACTGAGGGCTTCAAGGAAGAAATAGACTTGACTTGGAACATAAAGGACTGGAAAGAACCCTGACCTTGGCAACTCTCAGATTCACTACCATCCTATCCACATTTATTAATCATCAACCACTGTCCAAAGGACAAAAGGAGAAATAATCCCTCCCCTCAAGGAACTGATTATCTATTAGAGAAATATATTATAAATAAAGAGAGTTATCTATGGAGGATGTCTTCAAGATCAGAAAGCTATAGCAACAGTACAGGTAAGAGAGGTTAAAGGCCAGAACTAGGAGGTGTATGAGGAAAGGAAAGTTATGAAAGGTATTGTAGAAGAAGAATGAAGATTTGGCCACCAGTTGCATGAGTATGAATGATAACAGAACATTAAAATTTCAAAGTTGAGTGACTACCTAAAAGGATGGAGGGGTCCTTTCTTTAAAGGACCTTTAAAGAAGATTTCCTTTAAAGAAACAAGGAAATTATAATGATAGTTATACATTTTTTAGGGAAGGAGAAGGGGGACAATATAAAATAAGTCTAGTTTCCTTTAAGGTCTAGTGGGACAGTGCCCTTGAATACAAACCAAGGTAAGTATTCCTCTTTGGTTTTGTATAACAGTACCAGGCATCTAATAGATGTATAGTAGTATTTGTTAAATAGTGAAGAATTCAAATCCCTGATAAGTTGAACTTTTAGGAAAACTTGGTCTTTTTTTTCCGTTTCTAAAGCAATCTCTCCCATTCTGTTTGGGGTTACAATAGGAAATATTATCACCCCCTGTTTCCTGGGATCTTTCCAAATCCTATTAAAATCCAGTCTTCAGATCCAAGAATTCTTATGTAATTTCTCCCTATGCTTTCCTTTTCTTTTTTAAAAAATAAAGCTCAAAGCATAGTCAACATTTTTCTAAAATAGCAGAAACTCTCTTGATACCTGAGTCAGACACTTTTTTACCAAATGATTGTTAGTTTACAATAAGTTGAATATAGGGTTTAAAAAAAAAAAAAAAAAGAACTGTCTTGAGGGTAGGATGTATAGGAAAACAAGGTTTATGTCCTCGATCCAGAAGCTGTAGGCTCATTTTTGCCATCTCTGGGCAGGCACGGTGGACTTTCTCCTAATTCTAGAGTGGATAAGTAGGGTGAATAAAGATGAGGGCAGGAAATCATGTGAGAGAGAGATGGAAACTGAAGAAACCAGACCAATAGGAAAGATCAGAGACCCCATTTGTATTCCTCCACTTCTGCCTTATACTTCTCAAGTTGAGTTATATCCACTGGATGCCTTGTCCTATTCAAGGGTCACTCCCATGTTCCCTCACCCCTGAGGCAGAGGATGGATCAATCAGACCTGTTAGAGTGAGCTCATCCAGGGTTTACAGTTGGGGATGTCACAGATAGGGTCAGGCTCTTGCCAGCCACATTATCCCTCATTTTCCAGGAATATAGATCTGGCCTCCCTTCAGGTTATATCCATAACCCCCAGCATCCACTGAGTAACAGCAGTTCCACCTGAGAGCTAAAGTAGGAGGCTCCACTGAGCCCTGGTATCCCCAGAAACATGGCTTCAGATGCAGGGAGGTAGAACAGCCAGCACCTATGGAAGAAGGGGAACTCAGAGCTCCAAAGATATTTGTCTCTCCCTAGAATTTCCCAATATTCTTTTTATATCTGATAAGCTTGATTCCAAGCCAGTTAGAAACCTGATCCCACCCACACTTCTTGCTAAATTCCTCCTTAACCTTTTCACTAGAATAAAGGTTGTTAAGGTTGGAGTAGAAATGCTCATTTAAGATCTGTTTGGTGGCCATGTGTTTTCAGAGAAATAAAAAAAAGTTATGAAGAAAGTTGGGATTTTCTGGAGGGAAGGGGAAGTGGGAGAAGATGGGGAAGTACTCAATGAGTAGTCAGGAGACCCTCCATCCCCACAGGTCCTGGCAGCTGCTGAAGATGTTCTTCTCAGGCTTTGTCTGGGAGGGAACGTGCTATTCAAACGGCATCAGATGGAGATTCATAGACTCCTTCTCAGAACCATCTCACACTGGATCATGACAAGTGCACTCCATTCAGGGCATGTTTCTTGATCTGGGCTTTACCAGCTTTGATCAGTGATGGCCATGATTCAGGTCATGATATACCTGAGAACCTCTTTTCTCCATCCTGGGACCCCTCCTGGTACATCCTCCTATTTCCCAGGTACCGAAGTTCCCCAGTCATCCCATTGACCCTGGAAGAAAGACGGTTACTGTAAATGTTGATTATTCACGGCTGGGAAGGCTTCCTGCTGGAACACTCTTCCTGATCATGCCCTCCTCTCTGCCAGGTTTCCTCCGAATGTTCTCTCCCTTTGCTTAAAAAACCTGTTTGGGCTGATGTTCCCACTGCCTTCACCCTTAACCATCTCCCTTTCTTCTGGTTACCTGAGGAAGACCTAAGGGATGAGTCTTCCCCCCAAAGGAGACTCTTATCCCAAGGGGTTAGAAAATTAAGTTGCGCAAAGAGAGGGGCTCATGCAGGTGTGATCCTAATATAATTTGAAAAGAGTACCTCACTCTAGGACGTTGTCATCAAGTTACAGGAGAGATTCCTCATGGAATCTTGAAAACATTTCGCTTATTATATTGAAAGCTATGTGGTAGTTGCTAAAAGGTGCCTGAGATTAACCTTTGTGCTGTTGTTGAGCTTGTTCAATCTTTCAGATATGTCCAATACTTTGTGACCCTATTTGGGGTTTTCTTGGCAAAGATTCTGGATTTTTTTTTATCAGTTTACTTTATGGAAGAGGAAACTGAGTTTACTCAGGGATAGCACAGGCTCACAGAGCAATAAGTTTATTTGCTTCCAAGTCTTTGTTATTACAAAAGGTGCTTTTATAAATATTTTAATGTATTTGGGAACATTCTCTTTATCAATGGCTTCCTGTGGATTTAAGCGCATCTAAAAGAATCTCTGATTGAAAGAGTATGGACATTTAAATAAATATATTTGCATAATTTCAAATTGCTTTCTAAAATAATTGAACTGATTTACCATCCCAGGAAATGCATTAATGTGCCTATCATTCGACAGCCCTTCCAACAGTGCTATTGACATTTTTCATCTACCAGTTTATAAGGTATAAAGTGAAACCTTCAGATTGTTTTGATTTGTATTTCTCTTTTTAGCCATCTGGGATATTCTTTAACATGGTTGGGAATGTTTTACAATTATTCTTTTAAAGTTTTTAAAATAATATTTTTCCAATTACATATAAAGACAACGTTTAACATTCATTTTTTAAAAATTCTTTTAATCCAAAGCAATCCCAATAGATTTTGGACAGAAAATGCCATTTGCATCCAGAAAAAGAACTATGGAGATTGAATATAAATCAACACATGCTATGTTCACTTCTTTTTTCTCTTTTTCTCTCTAATTTTTTTTGCTCTGATTTTTCTCTTCCAATATGATTCATAAAGCAATGTGTATTAAAAATAAATAAATTTTAAAACATTCTTTGGAGTTCCAAATTTTATCTCTCCCTCTTTTACCCTCTCCTCATATTAAGCAATTTGATCTAGGTGAAATATGTGCAGTCATGCAATTATTCTTTTGAGAACCATTTGTTCATATCCATTGATTATCTATTGAGTAATCACTTTGAGTCATATATATTTATAATAACCTATATATCTTGAATACCAAACTTTTACCAGACAAATTTGATACAAAGTTTTTTTTCCTCATTTGACCACTTTCTAGATATATCAATATTGTCTGAACAGAAGCTATACAGCTTGATGTAATCAGTATTAACTATTTTATTTTTGTAATTGTATCTTTTGTCTGGTAAAAAATACATATTCTATTCTGGAAAAGATACATATCTTTTTCTCTTCTAAGTATGATCTTTAATATTAAGGTTGAAGATCCATTTGGAATGTGTTATAGAATATAGTAATTTGTCTTTTTAACTAGAATTTAGTCCAATACTCAGCACATGTTTGTGGATTGACCATTATTATAGGACTCAGGTGTTCTGATACTCACTGCTTAGGCTTTTGTTCCATGCTACTATTCACATGAAGCTGTGAGGTTTGGTCTAAATAAAATTCCACCAACATATACATACTCCTATTATGTATGAGATACAGTTCTAAATGCTGAGACATAAAGATGAAGAAAACACAATCCTTGCTCTCAGAGAGCTTATAATCTGAAAGGTAGCTACCCTCACCATTATACCATGAAGGTAGTCATACACAATTAATGCCTTCAGTGAGTGCTGCTGTTGGGTGAAGGGCCTGTGGAATGTATATAAGAAACTATAAATTTAAGTATAATTTAGCATCTCACACAAATGAAAAAAATCAGATAAGAAGAAAGATTGTATCTTACTAGGGAGGGAAGGAAAGATATAAAGGGAAATTCCATTTGAGCTTGGTATTTAAAAGATAAAGAGAATTGTTATCTTTCTCTACTCTAATTCTTTTAAAAGATCAACCTATACAACAAATTTCTGACTCTCAGGGGAAGGATACCCAATATAGATGCAGAATCTCAAGACTTAAACATTTTTTAAAAGAATGATTTGTTTTGTATTTCAACATATGTAACATGTATTGCACTACCTGCCAGCTAGAGGAAGGTGGGGAAAATTTGAAACAAAAGCTTTTACAAGGGTCAATATTGGAAAAATTACCCACACATTGATTCATTGTTGGTGGAGTTGTGAACGAATCCAACCATTTTGGAGAGTAGTTTGGATCTATGCTCAAAAAGTTATCAAACTGTGCATACCCTTTGATCCAGCAGTGTTACTACTGGGATTATATCCCAAAGAGATTATAAAGAAGGGAAAGGGACCTGTATGTGCACGAATGTTTGTGGCAGCCCTTTTTGTAGTGGCTAGAAACTGGAAACTGAATGGATGTCCATCAGTTGGAGAATGGCTGAATAAATTGTGGTATATGAAAATTATGGAATATTACTGTTCTGTAAGAAATGACCAACAGGATGATTTCAGAAAGGCCTGGAGAGACTTACACGAACTGATGCTGAGTGAAATGAGCAGGACCAGGAGATCATTATATACTTCAACAACAATACTATATGATGACCAGTTCTGATGGACCAGGCCATCCTCAGCAACGAGATCAACCAAATCATTTCTAATGGAGCAGTAATGAACTGAACTAGCTATACCCAGAAAAAAGAACTCTGGGAGATGACTAAAAACCATTACATTGAATTCCCAATCCCTATATTTATGCACACCTGCATTTTTGATTTCCTTCACAAGCTAATTGTACAATAATTCAGAGTCTGATTCTTTTTGTACAGCAAAATAATGTTTTGGTCATGTATACTTATTGTGTATCTAAGTTATATTTTAATATATTTTAACATCTACTGGTCATCCTGACATTTAGGGGAGGGGGTGGGGGGGTAAGAGGTGAAAAATTGGAACAAGAGGTTTGGCAATTGTTAATGCTGTAAAGTTACCTATGTATATATCCTGTAAATAAAAGGCTATTAAATAAAAAAAATTTAAAAAAAAAAAAAAAAAAAAGGAAAAATTACCCACGCATATGCTTTGTAAATTAAAAAAAAAAAGTACTGGCAAGTATTGGACATGTCAAAGACTGGATATTTTTAAAAATAAAATTAATCATATTTTTTACCAAAAAAATTATATTAACTGGATTCTCAAAAAAAAAAAAAAGAATGACTTGTTTAACATATATCAAATTATTTGCTGTTTTGGGGAAGGAAAGGTAGAAAAATTTGGAAAACAAGGTTTTACAAAGGCGAATATTAAAAACTATCTTTACATATATTTGGAAAAATAAAATGCCATTAAAAAAAAGAATGATGCTGATGAAAATCGGTTAAGGGAAATCATTTCATTCCTCTGAGATGATTTAAAAGTCACTTGTTTAGAAGTACTTTAGAGCAGATGGCCTGCAAGGGGGCCTCAATTCTAGAATCATATCATAGGACACTCTACACTTGTCCCCTGGCTCAGAAAGAAGTTTGATAGAGAAAGTGAAAAGGAAGGAGAGAGAACACAAAATGGAGTGGTATTCCTCTTTCCTTTACCCCAAGATAGTCAGACTTCTGCTCAGGGACCTAAGGGGAAATCCTACACAGTTTTCTAAGTAACTTGAGGCTCTACATGGTCTTCCTGTCTCGTGGTCAGAGTCCTTGGGACATCCCAAGCCAGTTTTGGGGAAATTAATCAATATGCAGAAGCTTCCCAGTTTTTGATGCATCCAGAGGCAGCAGCCAGGTTCCAGTTCCTCTGGCAAACACTGGAGGTCAGGGTTGTTCTAGCAATTCTGGGCACTCTGGCATTCTTAACTAGAATTTTAAAAGAAATACACAATACAAAAAATAGTTACTAGGCACCTACTATGTGCTGGACACTGTACTAAACACTGGGGATACAAATGAGAAAAGGAAACACAGACCCTGCCCTCAAGAAGCTTACAGCTAATGGGGAGATAAGGCTCAAAAAGAAGCTGAAAGGGTTGGGGGCTTACAAAGGGTTAGGATTCTAGTGCAGGGTGATGATGGGGATGGAGTCAAATCCAAGGGTACGAACACTGATGAGAAACGAATGAGAAAATATTTGCTCCCTTCTTGAGCCTCAATCAGAGAAGCAAAGGGGGTATAGGTGAGCTCTGCTTCCCAAAGCTAGGTCATATCTTTGATGAGTTTCCTGGGGGTGAGCTTTGGGGGACTTCAAGGGGAGGGGAAGAGCAAGTGCAAAGGATGCTGCTGATTGAGAAGCAAGACCCGAATGATGGTCGAGTCCTGCCAACTGTTTCACCCAGCAGCCTTTGTGTCCTGGGCACCATCTGGGGTCAAAGACGTGTGACCCCAGTTCTGCTGTCACAGAACTCCTGATCTACTGGGGAGACATGATTATCATCAGAATTAATCTAGGATCTCTGGGTGCAGGACTGTGGCTGTCCTGTCCTATGGGAACACCAATGGGGGGGGGGCTTCCTGGAGGAATGGGACTTGAAGAGGGGATGATGGGATGTGAGGACTTGCCCCTCAGGGGTGAGGGCTTGCTGAGACATTTTCAGGGCTGCTCAGCCACCTCTGATAGCCACTTTGCCCTCAGCTCCCACCCATGACTCCAAGCAGCTGTCACATGCCCAGCAGCCCCCTGTACCCTGCTGAAACTGCCTGGGCAGAGGGGAGCCAGCTTGAGGCTCAAGGAGGGAGGGGCTTGTCTAGCCCAGGCATGGGGAGACTTTTCCTGGCGGAAGAATGGGCACAGGAGATGGCCATGGGGGCGGCTGAAACAGGTGCTGTGGAGTGCTTAGAGCTCCTTTAGACAGGAAAGTTCTGGGGCATCCCTGCCTCTCAGTCCCAGGCAGCCGGCCTGACTTCTATTTTCCTACTGGACACTGGAAGAGAGAGTGAGTCTGACACAGCCCCAAGCTGTCACTGGGTCTGCAGAGCAAAGGACCAGAATAATCCCATCAGACCTGAGCTGGGCCATAAGGGTCTGCAAAGAGCCTGATCTGGGCAACTGCCCGATTCACTTCAGCCCAAGAAGCCTTTGTGAAACACCTGCCACTGGCCAAAGACAAAAGGGAAAACTCTGACCCTCCACCAGACCACCTCATGTGCAGGCAGAGGTGAATGAGGCAGCCCTGGAGTCACAAACTCATCTTCCTGAGTTCAAATCTGACACTTCCTAGCTGTGTGACTCTAAGCAAGTCACTTAACCCTGTCTGCCTCAGTTTCCTTCTCTGTCAAATGAACTGGAGAAGGAAATGGCAAAGCACTCTGTATTCCTGCCAAGAAAACGCCAAACGGGTCACAAGGGTCAGATACAATTAGACAACTGCAAAAAGTAATTTGGAGTAATTTGAGGAGGGAGAGAATACTAACAAAAAGGGGAATCAGGGAAGGCTTCCTGTAGGAGGAGGCAAAGCAACTGAGGTTTGAAAGCAGCTTGGGAGCTCAAAGGCAGAGCATGGAGCATCCTTGACACAAAGATTCCACGGTATGCAGAATTCAGGGAAGAGCAAGTGGGAATGCTTGGGTCTAGCCCTCTTTCCATCAAATGCCCCAATGCCTCTAGAGAAATCTGCATTAATAAATGAATGAATGAATAAATAAATAAATAAATAGGCAGATGGAAGGATAGATAAAAAGACTTTAGGCAGGAAGGGAGACCAGATGGTCATAAGCTGTAGTTGAAACTGAGCTCCTGAATATTTTCCACAGTTTCCCTTATTCTCTAATAGGCTTAATGGGGTGATGATAAAGGCAAAGTCGTAGCTAGGACTGACTGGCATTTGTCTCTGGATCCTGATATCTAAGGGGGCATATTTCTTCCCCAGTGGATGGCACATTCCTGACAGTAACTGGCATTCCATGCTTAACTCCCAGTTTCTTCACTAGGTGTGTTATTCCATCCACTACCGCTATTCCCAAGACATGTTTGTTCTAACACCCATCCCTGACCTCTGCCCTCACTCCCAAATACCTTTAGGGTCACAGGCTAGACTCTCTGGGGGACACACTGCTTTCCTTTCCAGTGCAACTGAAGCCATCATCAGATCGAAGCTATTTGCAGCTCTTAAGATTCCTCTTTGTGGCTCTGGGTGGAGTTGGATATTTTTTCCGCCTTTGGAGGTTCAGATGATGTTTGAGTTAAGAGGCAGAGTTTTATTATAACTGTAACACTAAGTAAAGTATGGTGGCTCATACAATGAGATCACCCAGATGTACTTTGGCCAAAGGGCTTCAGGATGGGTGTCTCACAAACTATATGTGAGCCCCAAACTCCTTTAGGCCTGGTTTAAGCTACCAGAAAAGTTGCAAATTTAGCAGTTTCCAGACAAATTTATTATCAAGTAAGAATGGATTCCCATTCTAGTGCCAGGTGTCAGTTTCCTTCTTTGTTAAGTGGAGAAATTAGATTAGATGAACCCAAATCTACTTTTGGTTCTAACATTGTTTTGGGCCAATCCCATCAATTCAGTTTCACACACACACAGTCCAGATTGTATAGGGGAGCATGATAAAGTAGGGGAAAAGCTACTCCCTCTTCTATCTCTGCCTTTGTCCTAGCTGGCTCCTGTCCTTGCAACACATGCCTTTCTTATCGAATCTCTCCCTTTTCTCTGAATTCAACTCAAGTAGCACCTTTGTTGGAGTTCAGGAATACAAGGGGATCCTCAAATATATTGGAGTTCTGGAATGGCATTGCAGGAATGCCATTTAATTTGGACCTAATCTGGACATAATTTGGACCAAATAATTTGGAGATTTAGATAATTTCCAAGTCAAGAGACAGACTTTTGTTATAATTATAACGTTCAATAAAGAGGACTAAATTCCAAAAGAGGAAAATAGGTGCCAAAGGGTTAAAGCTTTCCCTCAATCATTATTAATTAAAGAGAAACTCTGATCTAGAGTTTAGAAGTACAATTCTCTTATTTTTGCTGTTGTTCAGTCATTTCAGTCATGTATGAGTATTTGTGACCCATTCATGGTTTTCTTGGCAAAGATATTAAAGTGATTTCCCATTTCCTTCTTCAGCTCATTTACAGGTAAGGAAACTGAAGCAAACAGGATTAAGGGACTTGCAAAGGGTCACACAGCTAATCTCAATTCAGGAAGATGAGTCTTCCTGGCCTCCAGGCCCAGCATTCTGCATTTGAAGCTGCCCTATGCTCTCATAAAATATTTTAATTCTGTGGAAATAGTTACCTCAGCAACATCTACCGATAACTCTTGCCAAGGAAGGTTGTCACCCTAAATAACTCAAGTCAGTGAGAAATTTGACATTTGTGTAGTAGCTTTGAAAAGTAGGTTAACTGACCTAACCCCACTTGTACATTTTGGGTGGCCTTATCTTATTGCAATTTGAGTGTGCTTCAGATATAAGAAGTGACTCAGGAAGCAGATGGCCCCTATAAATACACAAAACCATAGCTCAGAGACAGAGAAAGATGGGCCTGATCACCCTGTGATGCTGATTCTAGGATTCTTGTACTGTTCTCTGTTCATAAAAATGAGTTGTATCTTCACTTCTAGGTCTTTGACATAAATAGGGGCAAGCCATTGACCTTTATAAAGCTGAACTGCAAAATGTTTTGGTCATCTTAGTTCCTACATCTGTAAAATGAGGAGGTTAGTCTGGATCAGAGGTATCAAACACTCAGGCCAGGGCACCTGAACCAGATTAGAAATACTTAACAAAAAAATTTTAAATACAAGATAAATAATATTAATAAAGAAATAATTTACTAACAAATTTAACAAATAATATTAATTTATGGTTTTCTAAGTCAATATGCTCCCCGGAGGGATTCATTTCTATATAATTTTAACATTACTGGACTAGAAGGCTCCCAAGAGCCTTCCCAATAATAACTTTCTATTTTATTCACTATCACTATATTTATCAGAAAAAAACAGCACTGCCTTCTCATTAGTTCTCTGATGGAATGTAAACCCCTAAAAGTAGCTAGAAAAACCTTCCATCAAACATTTTCTCTCTCCCATATTCTCTCTTCCATCCCCATCTCATCTTCCTTATATTCCATCTATTGTATTCTCAGATCCAGGCCAGAAAAGGCCTCTTTCCCATCTGTCATTCCCACTTGTACATATTTCATGTCATTCATTTATAATTTGTTGTTTGCATCTAATACTGGACTCCTTGTATATATTGGGAGGCTAAAAGCATCCCACAGTCTTCACTAGGCTGAGAAACTGTTTGTACAGTAGGGATCCTTGTAGATAAGCAGACAATCCTACCTACCTTCATGGTTTAGCAGTTTTCAAGGAAAAAGAGTGCCTTTTGCAATAACCTTGCTCTTCTGTTTAGGGAGAGCTTTTGCCTTTTTATCATCTTTATTGAATCTTTCCCCCTCTGAGTCTTGCCCCCTTTAGAGCGAAATTTGTGTTTCCTCTACTTTTCTTTGTTGTTCTGTTACAAAAATGCAAACTTCTGTGTGGATTGTGAAATCTTTTGGGTTCCCCATGTATGTTCATTTCTCTTGTAGCAAACCTAGTTTTCACCTAAATTTCATAAAGTTGTGATTGCCTGTTGACAGACACACCCTCAGAACTAACCAGAAAAGCCTCTTCTCATTGCATTCTCCTACATTTGCAGAAAAGGGAATAGGCTGGTCAAGGAAGAGCATTAAGATGGAAATGTGGCTGCAACAGGATTCTGGCACTGTACCCGGTGGTGAGTAGTCAACATCTGGGAGCAGAGGAGCAAAAATTCTTCCTCATCATAAGCCTATACAATCATTTTCATTTTTTGGATGGGGCGAAGGTAGCTGATAGGACTGGCTAAAAGACAGAAAACCTCAAAGGGGGTAAATAACTAAACATGGATGCTGAACCTCAATCTCACCCATTGTGCCCTTTTCAGAAGGAACCATCTCTTTGCATTGCGCATGGGATCTGTGCCTCTTAGGAATGACTGATAATTCTTTTGTACTCTTACCAGAGGGCCTCCTATAAACTTTGAATCGGAGCTTTTACTGCTGAAAGGACTTTAGCAATTCATCATCTGATCCATCCCCTCCAAGGCACAGAAGAGGAGCCTTTTGTTCCGTTATGAGTTAGACCAAATGACTTTCTAGGGCATCTTCCAGTTCTGAGGTTCGGTAATTCCGTGGTAGCTGATGTTGAAATGGCTTTAAGGTGTTTAAAGAACTTTAGCTGCATTATGGCATTTTAGCCTCTCAACTACTAGATGAGCTCCATGCCACAGATGTTAGTTACTACACCCACTTTTCTGCTGAGCTTGGAATCATGAAGACCTGCTTCAGGTACTAGCAGTGTGGTCCTAGACCAGTCATTGATCCTGTTTACCTCAATTCCTCCAACTATTGTCATTAGAATAATAACTGTACCTATCTCGTAGAGTTGTTGTGAGAATCAAAAGAGAATATATGGTGTCTAATAAATGTTTGTTTCCTGTCCTCCCTATAGGTACTAGTCAACAAGCATTCACTGAACCCCTTCTATGTGCTGGGCAAAGTGAGGGAGATAGAAAGTGGAAAGTGAAATAATCCCTGCCCTCATCATGGGAAACAACATGTATGTATGCATACAGTTATGTACAAAATATATACAAAGTGTAATGCCGGAGAAACT
This sequence comes from Sarcophilus harrisii, assembly GCF_902635505.1. Lineage (NCBI taxonomy): Eukaryota > Metazoa > Chordata > Mammalia > Dasyuromorphia > Dasyuridae > Sarcophilus > Sarcophilus harrisii. The sequence goes on from NC_045428.1 coordinate 495,796,591, forward strand.
GAGCAAGATAGAGATTAGAGACTATTTTAATAATTTATTAAATGGAGAGATTAACTGGGACCAATGGACCCATGGTTTGGTCTCAAGGCTGAATGAGACTATCATCTCCAAGAATCCAGCAAACAATCAGAGTTTTCAATGACATATATACGTGTGGCTCAGATGCAGAGGGTAGACTGAGGCAGGGGAGGAGTACTGAGAATTGAACAGGATTCTGACAGGGTGGGGTGAGCCTCTGGAGGGGGGATGACATAATCAGGGGGAGGTACCCCAGCATGGGGAGAGGCATCTTGATAAGACAATATCTAATATTCTAATAGCTTGGGATGGGGAGAGGCATTCTGATGTTCTATCAAATATTCTGATAAAGAGGGAGGGGAGGTTTTGCAGAACTGAGAAGTAGGGAAACTGAGGCAGGAGTGGGTCAGGATAATTAGGGAAACTGAGTCAGGACAAAAAAGAGAACTATGGCATACCATTCCACACTCTCTTCTGAATATTGAATTACCTTCTTCTAGATTTAACAGGGGTCCTCAAACTACAGCCGTGGGCCAGATGAGGCAGCTGAGGATGTTTATCCCCCTCACCCAGGGCAATGAAGTTTCTTTATTTAAAGGCCCACAAAACAAAGTTTTTGTTTTTACTATAGTCCGGCCCTCCAACAGTCTGAGGGACAGTGAACAGGCCCCCTATTTAAAAAGTTTGAGGACCCCTATATCTCAGCACTATAATTTTTGATCAACCCAAACAAATAAACCAAACTAAAACTAGAAAAATGCAAGAACTTGTGGCAAGGACCAGTTTCTACTTGATAACCCCAGAATTGTTAGCATCAAACAGCATTCTTCATTTAGGGAGACACACAAGTCTCCCTGTTCAAATCCTCTGCAGTTGGAGGGCATCTCAGCCAGAGATGGTCAGTTCACTGTAAGTTAGTTCTGTGGCCATTTGTTCATTAAACTCAGCCTCTACTGAGAAGCAGTGCTCAAGACAGTCCTGCTGCCCATCCTAAGAGGGGCACCCCAAGTCTGTCAGGGACTCCAAAAGGGAAAAAGTGGGGTCTGGAGTAGCTCCACCTGTCCCTCTCTATGGAACAGGAGCTGCTACTGGGAGACAGATTTCTGAGCAAATTATGCAGTTAGACCAAGGCAGCCAACCCCGAACTATTAAAGTCCTGATATCAAAATGCTGAAATAGTAATTAAGGAACTGGGGTAACAGGAGTGGAGAAACAGATCAAAGAGAGACTGCCAGTCCCAGGACAGGTGTCTGATTACTGGTTGTTTCTAAAGAATAATCCCCAAAACTGAGTCTGCCAGGGCAATTCCAGCAGAATAAGGGATTTCAAAGTTAAAATATAACCAGCAAATCATAGTCCAGTAAATTTTAAGCAAGGAGTTAAATAATTTCCAATTCAATCTGAACTAATGAAATAGGGGGCAGGGCAGAAGTGCCTAAGAAAAATACATCAGTTTTTTTTATCCCCCAATTTCCTGACCAGTTTCAACCAGTTTCCTCCCCCCCCTTTTTTTTACACAGAAAAGAAATTATCAAAATTCCTATACATAACAGACTAGTACAGTAAGTTTCCTAAAAATCCCTCATACAGCAAGTTAAACAGTTTCCCTCAAACATACAGCAATAGTTAAACAATTTTAACAAATCCCAGTTTAAAAAAAAAATTTTTTTTATTATAGCTTTTTATTTACAAGTTATACGCATGGGTAATTTTATAGCATTGACAATTGCCAAACCTTTTTTTCTAATTTTTCCCCTCCTTCCCCCCACTCCCTCCCCCAGATGGCAAGTTGACCAATACATGTTAAATATGTTAAAGTATAAATTGAATACAATTTAAGCATACATGTCCAAACAGTTATTTTGCTGTACAAAAAGAATCGGACTGAAATATTGTACAATTAGCCTGTGAAGGAAATGAAAAGTGCAGGTGGACAAAAATACAGGGATTGGGAATTCAATGTAGTGGTTCATATCATCTCCCAGAGTTCTTTCGCTGGGTGTAGCTGGTTCAGTTCATTGCTGCTCCATTGGAACTGAACAAATCCCAGTTTTAAAAAATCTTAAAAATGTGACAGTTAAAATTTTAACAATAATTCGACCACTTTTCCGCTCCCCAACATAAGTCCAAATTTCATCAGGATCTTCTCAAAAACTGTTTTCTGCTGAGGAGTCCAGAGAGGGGAGGGATGGGCGTGGCTGTGCTGCCTGCTATTAAAACTTCAGATGGGCCCATCCAGAAACAAGTCAATACCTGTAATTTTGATGAAAATCTAGAAATAAAAGTTAGTACAGACTGATACAAAATGTGAAGAGGCCAGTATGAATTGGCCAGCAGCTTCCTAATAGATAAACCAGCAGTTAGGTTTTTGGTCTCTCATTATTTAGAAACCTGAATATCCACAGACACAGGATAGGATAGATGAACAGGATAAATACTCATTTGCCAGGTGTTTAGGATATAATGATAACATATAACCAGATTGGAAATAGCAAGGTATGACATAATTGAATTGCATTAACAGTTTCTTATTGACCATTACTCTGATCATAGAAATTACAGGAGAAAAAATGCAGGGACACAACCATAACATAATCAAAAAAAACTGATGTATTTTTCTTAGGCACTTCTGCCCTGCCCCCTATTTCAACTTAACTTCCAGCAAAACAGGATAAAATAGCTTTAATTCATTTTTACTCTAGATCATTGTCCCAATAACTGTCAAAGGGTGGAGCTTTAAAACTCCCAAATTGCATTAATTATGAACGAGATGAGGTGAGATCTTTCAAGACAGTTGTGAAAATCTGTAAGGCTTCATCTACTTCAGAGTTTGAGTAGGCCTGAAGGACTTTTGAGCATTGAGTCAAGGGCATACTTAAGTCCCCTTCCTGCTATCCTCCCGTGACATAATTTTCTCCCCATTTCAGTCAAATATGGGCAACTATGTACTTATTGACCAAGTTCAATTTCTTGGGTAGTTCCGGCATTTAGAATGTAAGATCCTCAGCTGATGAGGATGAGAGTCAGTGGTGGGAGGGGGTATTTGCATTAGGGATTAAAAATGTTGATCCTGCTCCCGACTGGGCTTCCTCCCTTCCATTGTCTGCTCTGAAGGGTGGGATGCCCTTCTCACTAGAATGTATAATAAACTTTGCTTTGGTTCTAGAGGGCTCTCCAGCTTTTTTTATTAAATGGTGATCCCTCACCATTTCTGAACCACAGAACTATAAGTCCAAAGAATTTTACTTCTATTAACAAATTCTATTAAGCAAGTGTCAGACGTATCCTAAACAAATATTTACCATAACCATATATTTATGACAGTAAGAATTTGTCTCAGTAAGTTCACTTTCATATCTAAGTAGATGTTCCATAAGTGAACATTATACATACAAATCAGTTTGCTTTTACAAACACCCAATACATAGACAAACATTCCAAATTACATATTGTCCTTAACAGAAACATTTTCAAAAGGACAAAAAAAAAATTATTTTCAGAGGCTTTTAAATGACCTAATACAATCAATCAAAACTTAGAATATCCTATACAGAACATCCTAATATCACATAAAAGAATCCAAGAGGTTCTTAAAAATATTAAACTTTCAGAAATACCATAACCTCATATTGATAGCAATAATAAATTGTTTTCAGTAAATTCATAAGTTAGCTTTCATATTTAACAGAAACATTTTCAAAAGGACAAGGGAAAAACTATGGGCATAACCTCAGGATACAATCAATTAAATTTACACAGAATACCCAATTCTACAGAAAAGAATCTGAAAGATTCTTAAAAACATCCTTTAAACCTTTAGAAACAGATTTACCAAATTATAGATCAATTAACTTAAAAGCGGGCCTATCTCTTGAAATCTGGAACACACTTAGTGTGTGTGTGGGGGGGATTCCACGTGGCCGCTCTTTCCCCCTCTCCACCTCCCAAGAGGCAGAGGGGAGGGAAGGCAGCTAACCTTCACCCCAGGCTAACTAGGAGCTAGCAGAGAGCATCGGGTGCCAGTTTAAGACAAAAGATCCCTACCCCACTCAACTTTTAAAGTAGCAGAGAGTAATGGGTGGGGGGTGGGTTCCTGATGGACTTTTCCTAAGCTTCAATTTAGAAAAATCAGATCCTAATTAGAGACGCGTTACCCCTTTCAAGTAAATTAACAGAACTTCACTCAGACAAGTTCTTAAGATCTTATAAGATAACCAAATCTAGCCTGCAAAGGCAACAGTAAAATTATCTTCCACAATTTAAAAAATCATTCTAATCAGATGTTTTCTCCAGCCTGAGTTCAAAGCAATTAGCATAAACTCCTTTTGTTCTCCAGAGGCCTTATATAAGTTAGCTCCATTCAAGCCCCATGTGAATTTAAACTATCCTAGAGTGCCAGTTTTCTAAGTTTAAAATCACCAGTAAATTTTAACTAATTCTCAAATTTCTTAATTTAGCAGAGCTCTGAACCAAACAAAGTCACAAACAATCACATAAAACACAGACACCGAGCAGTTACAACATAAAAAAACATTTAACACAGACCAGGGGCTATCTAGAAATTTTAGACTAGCCCTGAGAAGTTGTCAGCTCCTTCTCAGAATTTTTTGGTTTGGGGTTTTGGTTTTTTGGCTTTTTTTAGCCAGATGGTGTCTTTAAAAAAGACACCCAGATTTATACTTTGGAATGCCCAGAGTTGTGCCAACTGTCACACAGAACCAGATGGGTCTTAGATACCCAGGTAGGGTCCCCTGTGTCCATAAGACCCTACTCCCAGAATTTATGCCCGTCAGCATTTCATAATTCTGGGACTCCAGATAGATGCTAGCATACAGACAGAACAGAACAGGTCTTAAGACTTAACCGGATGGTACCCCAAAAGGTCCTCAAAGGCAAACTTACTCTCCAATGGCCAAAATGGGGGTGTCAGGCTGTTGTGGCTGGAAACTGCTCTCTTTCCTGGGGGCTCTGGGAAAAAAAATCCAGGGGGCCTGGCCTCTCCAGGCCAAGAATTCAGATCCCCAGTCACCCTGAGGCCCGAAAAGTCTCTTATCTCTAATCCTGCTCATTTCTAACATCTCTGTGGGGCTTCCAAAATGTAATGCTGGAGAAACTAAGCAAGATAGAGATTAGAGACTATTTAATAATTTATTTGAAAGGGGGAGATTTACTGGGACCAATGGAGCCATGTTTGGTCCCAGGGCTGAATGAGACTATTATCCCCAAGAATCAAGCAAACAATGAGAGTTCTCAATGACATATATACACGCAATGACATATATACACGTCTGAGCCATGTGTATATATGTCATTGAACACTCACATTGTTGGCTGGATTCTTGGAGATCATAGTCTCATTCAGCCCTGGGACCAAAGCATGGATCCATTTGGTCCCAGTAAATTTCTCCCTTTCAAATAAAATATTAAATACTCTCTAATCTCTATCTTGCCTCAGTTTCTCCGGCATTACAATTAGACTACATGAACCTAAATTTCCTCCACTTTTTCAAGGAGAGGGGTACAGAGTAATAGTTTTTTGAGCCCCTGTGATGTGGGTAATGTAGACACTAAATGATGGCAGACACCAAAAGCTGGGGTTTGATCATGTGAAGAATTCACAGTGGCCATTCTCTTTGGCAAAATGTAGATTTATTTAGGGAAGAGGTTACAGATAAAATGAAAGGATACAATAGACATCAGGAATGGTAGTTATGAAATAAAGTGGGAGAGCATAGAAAAAAAGATAAGTTCCTCAGTGGAATTCACAATTACCCAGTAAAAAGGGAGCACCTCAATAGGTTGGGACATATCCTTAGCTGCCAGCTAAATCCAAAAAGGACTTAGCACCCCAAAAGAGTTAGTTATAAGGGGAAATGGGGACAGGCAAGACACCACAAGGCATGGTGGGATTTGGAGATATCACATGTCTTGAGGGAGGGGTAAGGGGAAAAACACCATGAGGCAAGAGTGCTGTAGATGACTGACAAAGGGCAGCAGCGTAGCCATGATCCATAAGTAGATTTTATAGGGAAAATTTAATTTCAGGGATTTCTGACAGGACATAGCAAGGTAAAGCTGCCCAAGCCTCCTCTAAAGAGTGGACCTTAAGGGTTTGACATAACTTGTATTTCTGATTGGACAACCTCCCCAGAGGTTGGGACCACTGCTAACCACACTGACATTGAAAACCTTCTCACCTGGACTCTACCTCAAAGTTTGTTCTCACAGGAGTATCCACTTTGTCTTGTATTATGTATGCAGAAGCTACAGGTAGGTTGAATTGGGACTAGGTGGAGCAAAGTCATAGGATTCCACTGGGAAAACTGCTTTGTGTTCTTCTAGTCACTTTTGATCAGTGCAATAAAATTAGTTTTGATTATGAAGAATTAAGTCAGAGAAACAGCTCTTATGAAAAAAAAGATCTAGAGGTTCTAGTGGAGCATATGGCCATTGTGCTCTACCCTGGCCAGACTCCATTTGGACCTGAGTGAACAGTCTTGGGCAGCATTTGAGGAAACAGAATACAGCTATCTGGGGAGCTTAGGATTTGGAGTCCCAGGGACTCTAGGGGTCAGCTAGTCAGATCTCATTCTTCAGGTGAAGAAACTGAGGGCTGGCAAGGGGAAATGACTTAATTTGTCATACATAGGTAGAAGCATGTCAAGAGAACAATGTAGATGGTAAGGGGACTGGAAGGAAACCAGATCCCACACTGTAGGAATGTCAAAATCAATTCTAGAGTCCAGTCTAGATCTATAATCTAGAACCTGGCTTCCAGTCTCTCCCTGTCTCCATTCTATCCTCTGCCCAGTTGCCAAAATCATCTTCCTGAAGCCCATGTGATTCCCCTGCTCTAGAGAAGACAATTTTTCCTCTTAGTATTTAAAGCCCTTGTTCCAGGTGGTCTTTTCAGGATCACTGCAGATTATTTTTCTTCACACAGTATGGTTCAACCCAAGATTTCCACTTGCTGTTCTCTGAATTCTGCATACCACATAGCCTTTGTGTCAAGGATGCTCAATGCTTGCAATGTGCTACCTCTGAGCTCCCAGTCTTCTTTCAAACCTCAGTTCCTTTGCCTCCTCCTACAGGAGGCCCTGTAGAATACTAGTATTCTCTCCCTCTCCAAATTATCTTTTGTGGTTGTTCAATTGTGTCTGACCCTTTGTGACCCATTTAGGATTTTCTTGGCAAAGACACTGGAATGATTTTCCATTTTCTTCTCCAGTTCATTTTATAGATGAGAAAACTGAGGCAAACGGGGTTGATTGCCTTGCTCAAGGTCATACAACTAGGAAGTATTTGATTTCAATTCAGGAAGAAGAGTTTCTGTCTCCAGGCCAGCACTACCCACTGCCCCAGAATCCTAAAAAGCTCCATTAACCATGAACTAATGCTTAGTGAAATGAACAGAACCAGGAGATTATTGTACATGGCAACAGCAAGATTATACAATGATCAATTGTGATGGACGTTGACTCTCCAACAATGAGATAATTGATACTGGTTTCAATGATCTTGTGATGAAGAGGGCCATCTATACTCAGAGAGAAGACTGTGGGATCTGAGTGTGGATCATAACATAACATTCTCATTCTTTTTGTTGTTTGCTTGCATTTTGTTTTCTTACTCACTTTCTTTCCTTGTTGATCTGATTTTTCTTATGCAGTAAGAGAATTGTATAAATATGTTTACATATATTGGCTTTGACATATATTTTACCATGTATAATATATATTGGATTGCTTGTCATCTAGGGGAGGGGGTGAGGAGGGGAAAATTTGTAACACAAAGTTATGCAAGGGTCAATGTTGAATTATCTGTGCATATGTTTTGAAAATAAAAAGCTTTAATAATAATAATAATAATAATAAAGCTTCATTAACATCTTCATACACATGAGGTGGTCCTCTGATGGAGAATCAGTTCTTCAAGGGCAGGAACTGGTTTTCACTTTTGTTTTTGGCCAGTGGCAGATGTTTCACTTGGGCTGGAGAGAATTGGGCAATTGCCCAGATTAGGCTCTTTGCAGACCTTCATGGCCCAGCTCAGGTCCGATGGGATTATTCTGGTCCTTTGCTCTGCAGGCCCAGTGACAGCTTGGGGCTATGTCAGACTCACTCTCTCTTCCAGAGTCCAGTAGGAAAACAGAAGTCAGACTGGCTGGCTGACTGGGAGGCAGCAGGATGCCCCAGCAACTTTCCTGTCTAAAGGAGGCTTAAGTACTCCACAGCACCTGTTTCAGCCGCCCCCATGGTCATCTCCTGTGCCCATTCTGCCGCCAGGAAAAGTCTGCCCATGCCTGGGCTAGACAAGCTCCTCTCTCCTTGAGCCTCAAGCTGGCTCCCCTCTGCCCAGGCGGTTTCAGCAGGGTGCAGGCTACAGCTTCTTGGAGTCACCGTGGGAGCTGAGGGCCACATGGCTATCTGAGGTGACCGAGCAACCCTGAAAAGGGCTCAGCAAGCCCTCACCCCAGAGGGGCTAGTCCTTCTCGAGTAGTCCACACTGCCCTCTTTAAGTCCCATTCCTCCATGAAGCCCCCACTGATGCCCCTCTCACTGGCGTTCCCGTAGGACAGGACAGTCACAGTCCATTCTGTACCCAGAGGCCCTGGATTAATTCTGATGGTAATCATGTCTTCCCAGTAGATCAGGAGTTCTGAGACAGCAGATACTAAGTCTCATACTTCTTTGAATCTCAGAAGCTGCTCGGTGAAACTGTTGGCAGATTTGATCATCATTCAGGTCTTGTTTCTCAATCAGCTGCATACTTTGCATTTCACTCTGCCATTCCCAAAACCTGCTCTTCCCCTTCTCTTGCCTTCCCCCAAAGCTCATTCCCAGGAAACTCAAAGACATGACCTAACTTTGGGAAGCAGAGCTCACCAGCAGCCCCTTTGTCTGTCCCTCTGATTGAGGCTCAAGAGGGGAGCAAAAACTTTTGCATTCATTTCTCACCAACTGTACCCTTAGATTTGATTCCACCCTTACCATCACCCTGCACCAACCAGATCTTTCCCCTCCTAAGCTCCCTAGCCATTTCAGCTTCTTTTTGTGCATTTCCCCCTCCCCCATTAGCTTGTTAGCTCCACGAGGATCTGTATTTCCTTTTCTCGCTTGTATCCCCAGTGTTTACTTCAGTATCTGCACATAATAGGTGCTTAATAACTTTTTTTGTATTGTGTTTCTTTTAACATCAGTTACAAAATTCTCTAGTTAGTTCAAAGTGCCAGAGTGCCAGGCATTTCAAGAAAAACCCTGACCTCCAGTGTTTGCTAGAGGAACTGGAACCTGGCTACTGCCTCCGGATGTATTAAAAACTGGAAAGTTGCTGGATATTTATTAACCTCCCCAAAGCTGGCTTAGGATGTACCAGGGCCTCAGGTCTCTATCAGCCTCAAACTACTTAGGAAACTGTAGGCCCTCAGGCCCTGAGCAGAAGTTTTACTATTTTGGGATAAAGGAAAGGAGAATACCACTCCATTTTGTGTTCTCTCTCCTTCCTTTTCACTTTCTCCATCAAACTTCTTTCTGAACTAAAGGACAAGTGTAGAATGCCCTATGACATGATTTCAGAGTTGAGCCCCCTTGCAGGTCATCGGCTCTAAAATATTTCTAGACACTGTGACTTTTGAATCATCTCAGAGAAATGAAATAACTTCTCTCAACAGATTTCCATCAGCATAATTTTGTTTTTAAATGTTCAAGCCTGGAAATTTTGCATCTTTACTGTATATCCTGCCCTTGACAGTCAGGAAATCGTTGTATAAGTTGGTCTTTTAAAAGAACTCTTCATCCTTTGACTACCAAGCTCAATGCTTTTACTTTCCTCACCAATCAAAAATGATCTTTCTTCTCAAACTTCACTCAACACATCTTAACTTGTCTATGTGTGCATAATGGTCTGTATTGTAAATATATAGGAAGGAAGAGAGGAGGTGAAGGAAATAAGCAAGTATTAAGCACCTATTATGTAGCAGGCATTATGCCAAGCCAAGACAGGTGCCACATGTCCTTTGTCAGGCTGCAGATTCTCCAAGAACATAGAGTGAGTGTGAGAGTGAGAGTGTGAGTGATAGAATTGGTGATATAGTTGCATTAGTTACCTTCCATATTGGAAACTTTTTAAAAGCATTGCTCATTTTTAAATGTCCCTCAGCACCTAGGATAGTGCCTCATACATAGCAAGTGTATATGGTAGTGAAATTTTATTTAGTTCAAATCTCATGGCTTCATGTGAATTGTAGCATGTAAAGCAGACTTTTAACTAGTCAGTGTCATCAGAACATCCTATAAGGGGTCTGATCAGCAAGCATTTTTTAAATGTTGTCAAGGTGCCTCGTATTGTGCTACTCCCTGGCTACAAAGACAAATTTCCTATGATTTCTCAACCTAACTTTGGCTTTATTGATATGAAAATCTCTCAATTTCCATATTATTTCTTTTTTTTTTTTTTTTTTTTTTTGACTTGCCCAGGGGTCACACAGCTAGTAAGTGTTAAGTGTCTGAGTCCAGATTTGAACTCTGGTCCTCCTGACTTCAGGGAAGGCACTCTAGATCTACTGCATTATCTAGCTGCCCCTAGTTTCTCATTTCTAAAAGGCTGAAATACTGCTCACTGCTTCATTCAGTATTTAACTATTGCTGCCTACCTGCTTTTGTTCATACCCTCCCCTCTTGCCCAGAATCTCTCCTTTTCTTCTCCATTTGGATGCTGCTCACCTCAAAGTCCACCTCCTCCACGAAGTCTTCCCTGAATCTCTTAGTTTCCTAGAATGTTTTTCTCCTCTGAGCTTCCAAAGGACTTATTGTGTGTGAGTGGTGAGTGATATAGTAATGACAGGTTTATAGAATGTGCTTCAGAATTTTGAGGGAACCGTGATCACAGAGTAGTGAAGTGAATTTTCTGTGGTCATCCTATAGTTCTGCTTCCATTTAAATATAGGCGTCCGGAGCTCCTGTCACTCCGTCCTGGCTGCTTTGTACAATTTGATTTGTTTTCATGTGCGATTTCTCCACCTGGATTGTAAGCTCCTTGAAAGCAGGACCACACCTTATTTTTTTTTTTCTAGTCCTATTCTTTTCTTAAGGGCAGTTAGGTGGCACAGTGTATAGAGTGCCAGACTTGGAGTCAAAAAGACTTCCTGAATTTAAATCTGGCTTCAGACAGTTAATAGCTAGAACTCAAAACTTAAAAATGGTTTTAATATATAATTGAAGGAAATAAATTATTTTAAAAAGAGGAAAATGATTATAAAAATTTTCTTTACATGTAATTGGGAAAATATTATGTAAAATTATTTAAAAAGACTAATTTGCAAATTATTCACAGACACATTTAAAAAAATGCTCCAAATGACAAGAGAAATGCCAAATGAAAATAATCAAAAAAATCAAAATAAAAAATAAATTTTAATCTTTGCCAATTTACAGGGTATGAAGATTAAAAATGGCAATATTCAGTATTGGAAGTACTGTGGTATTATAGATACATTAATGCAAAAAAAAAAAAAAATGTTCACACTCTTTGGACCAGAGATTCCATTAGATAGAACTATAACCCAAGGAAGCCGTTGATAAGAATGTTCCCACATATACCAAAATATTTATAGCAGTACTTGTGTTAGCAAAAACTTGGAAACAAGTTGGATGTCCATCAAGTGGGGAATAACTTTGGTGCCTGAAAGTGATGAAATGTGATTATGCTATAAGAAATGATGTGTGAAAAAAAAAATTTAAAAAATATTTTTTAATGGTGGGTATTCTAACACCATATACCAGAATAAGATCAAAATAGTTTCATGATTTACACATAAAGATAGTAATACTATAAGCTAATTAGAACAAGGGATGGTCTACCTCTCAGATGTGTGGAGAAGGAAAGAACTTATGACCAAAAAAATGCAAAATGGATAATTTTGATCATATAAAATGAAAAAGTTTTTGTACAAACAAAACCAATGCAGTCAAGATTACAAAGGAAGTAGAAAACTTGGAAATTTTTAAAAAAATAATTATAAGTTTTTATTGACAGAACCCATGTCAGGGTAATTTTTTACAACATTATCCCTTGCACTCACTTCTGTTCCTATACATGTTAAATAGGTCACAGTATATCCTAGGTACAATATATGGTGCAGAACCGAACAGTTCTCTTGTTGCACAGGAAGACTTGGATTCAGAAAGTAAAAATAACCTGGGAAGAAAAAAGCAAACATGCAAACAGTTTACATTCATTTCCCAGTGTTCTTTCTTTGGGTGTAGCTGCTTCTGTCCATCATTGATCAATTGAAACTGATTAGATCTTCTCTTTGTCAAAGAAATCCACTTCCATCAGAATACATCTTCATATAATATTGTTGTTGAAGTATATAATGATCTCCTGGTTCTGCTCATTTCACTTAGCATCAGTTCATGTAAGTCTCTCCAAGCCTCTCTGTATTCATTCCGCTGGTCATTTCTTATAGAACAATAATATTTCTTAACATTCATATACCACAATTTACCCAACCCTTCTCCAATTGATGGGCATCCAGTTAGCTAATAAGTTTGAGCTGGATTTGAACTCTGATGCTCCTGACTCTAGGGCTGGTGCTCTATCTTCTGAATCACTTAGCTACCCCCATCTCTACTTGTCATGTTTGATATTTGTAATTTTGTTGCATTCACTTTTAATTTTTTGGTATATGGTTGTTCTTTTCATTTACAATGTTTGTGCAGTTACTGTATATATTTTCTTGGCTCTACATGCTTCACTCTGCATTAGTTCATGTACATATTTCCATGCTTCTCCATATTGATCACACACATAAATTTGTTGCTGTATACAATATTGTTTTGGTTCTATTCACTACATTTAGCATCAATTCTTGTCTCTCCAGACCTCTGAAATCATCCTGCTGGTCATTTCTTACAATAATATTCCATAACATTCATATACCATTATTTCCTCAGCCATTCTCCAACTGATGGGCATCCATTCAGTTTTCAATTCAAAAGGGCTGCTATACTTTTGCACACATGAGCCTTTCCCCTTTTTTATGATCTCTTTAGAATACAGACTGTGTGATCGTGTCCATGGCAATCAGAAAATACATTTTAAAAATCTTAATGACTAGATACTGAAACATGTTCACTTAACTCTTTTTTGCCTCAGTTCCTTATCTGCAAAATGAGATAAAAGGGAAAAACCAGTCTAGTATCCCCGCCAAGGGAATTTTAAATGTCACCAAAAATTGAACAAGAGGTGGAGGTGGGAGTGCTCAAATGTTACATATTACACACTATATCAGTCAGTTCTGACTTCTACATTTTGAAAAAATTACTATTTGTCATATGGAATAGCCTTCTGGGAGATTGGGGGAAAAGTACACTGTAGAGAGCTATGATAAAGAAATGAAGACATCAATAAAAAACTTATTTTTAAAAAATCAAACATGATTAAAATTAAAGGATCAGAAGAAATTTACAAATGGTCAAAGGATAAGAATTGGCAGTTTTAGGATGAAGAAATCAAGACACATAGGCATATGAAAAAGTGTTCTAAATCATTTTTGATTAGAGAAGTACAAAATAAAACTGAGATTACCATCTCATATCATTGTGATAGGCCAATATGACAAAAAAGTGATAAATGCTAGAGAGAATGTGGGAAATTTGGGACATAAATGCACTATTGAGTGGTGAACTGGATCCAATCATTGTGGAGAGCAATTTGGAGTAATGACCAAAGAGCCATAAAACTTTGATACAGCAGTACCATTACTAGGTCTGTTTTCCAAAGAGATCATAAAAAATAGAAAAGGACCTACATGTAGAAAAATATTTATAGCAGCCCTTTTTTTGATGGTAAAATATTGGAAAAACTGAAGGGATGCCCATCAATCAGGGAAGAGTCGAACAAGTAGTGGTATATGAATATAATGGAATATCATTGTGCAATAAGAAATGATAAGCAGGATGATTTCAGAAAAACCTGGAAAGACATGAACGGATGTAGAATGAAGTGAGCAGAACCAGGAGAACATTGTATACAGAAATAGCAACATTGTATGATGATCAGCTATGACTGATTTAGCTCTTCTCAGTAACACAATAATCTCACATATAAAAGACTGACAAAGGAAAATGCTAAATATAACCAAATAAAAAATTGACAAATTCTGAATACAGATAGAAAAAAGTGCAAAAAAATTCTTTCTTGTGTTTTTTCTTTTTGATGTTTCTTTTTTCACAAATTAATAATTAACAATAATGTTTTATTTGACAGCACTTGTATAAACTATATCAAAATGCCCATCTTTTCAGAAGAGGGCAAGGCAAGGAAAAAAAATTGGAACTCAAAATCTTGTAAAGAAATGAATGCTAAAAATCTTCCTGATATGTATGGAGAAAAAAAAAATACTACATGTTGAAAAAAAAAAAAGGAAAGGATATCTCCAACTCACTTCTTCCTGGAGGTGGGAGGCCCACACGTGTTACACATTGAAAAATTTTCCAGGATTTTTGAAAGTACTGATCAATCTGTGCTCATTTTGTCCTTTTGTCCTACTTGCTATAATAGGATAGCTCTGTGAGAAGTGGCAAGGAAGGAATACTAGAGGAAACTATGAAAAAAAAATTTTTAAATCAATAATTTAATAGAAAATAAAATATAGCACAGCTTCAGTTTACTGTTGAACTACTCTAAAGTTAGAAAAAGGTAGATTATTAGACCATTAACCATTTGCAAAAGTCAAAGTTAACATCAGGTCATATAGTCAGTTCATAACATATGATCAGGTCAATACAGTACAATAAAGTCTATCCCTGACCCTAACTTTCAATTTTTTCATAATAGGTAAATTCTAGAAAAGTAGCAAATAAAAAACTTGTTGGGTAATGTATGTTTGTGTGTGTGATCGTGTCCATAGCAATCAGAAAATACATTTTAAAAGCCTTAATGACTAGATACTGAAACATGTTATCCCTGGGAAATCTTCCTGAATTAAATATATTATAAAATATATTAATGGATTACCTGCTGTATTTCACTTTTTATTTAAGTTCTCCCCTTACTTGAATCCCTGCTACTGATTCCCTTTTCACTACCACTTTATTATTGATAATATATTGAAGTGAGAACATCTGTAGGAATATATTTTTATCATAAGAAAATGGTCACTTTTCAGTTATTAGTAATCATGATGCAAGAAAATTTGAAATATTCAATTTCCATGTATCAACTGCTGTGTCCCAAATACAGAACTATTAATAACTTAAGTGAGTCATGTATTTAAGTGCACTTTCTCCTTTCCTCAGATTTCTTAGGACATAAACCAAAGAACCTGGATATTTAAAAGAGCTATTTTTATTTACTTCTTCAGGGCAATAAACATTCTGCCAATCACCACATCATTATGCCTCTAGTTAAACATAAAAAAGCAAATAAGTTTCAGGAGGTTCAAAATGACAAGTTTAAAGTAATATATTATATATATATGTATGTATGTATATATATATGCATATGTATGTGTATAATTATTACATATTATACATAAACCCATTTTAATGTTTTATACTAGAATATAGCTCCTGGAAGTTTTAATACCTAGTAGAATACAAATAGGACCTTAAAAGTCTAGAGTTTGTTACAATAAGGTGAACATCTTCATATTAGACATCAATGTACTACTTCAAAAATCCCAAATCAAATCTGATTAGGAGAATAGAGAAGGAAGGAAAGGGAGTAAGCATCTTTATAGTGTTATAACCCTTTCTAGATAGATGTTATTATCTTCATTTACAGAGGCAAAATGCCCAAGGTCACACAACTAGTAAATGTCTGTGGATAGATTTGAATTCAGGACTTTTTTACTCTAGGCACAGCACAAATAGAATAAAATTTAACTCTAAGTCCTCAAATTCAATGTAATATTTGTTAAGTGCATAATGTAGAAAAGTCAGTAGGTTTACCCAGGCTATAGTCAATTGCTTCTATTTCCTAATTTTAGCATTGTTAAAGGGAAAGTATTAAATCCATACTTTGAATTAGATACTTTTGAATTCTTCCTGTAAAAATGCTTACTTAAAATGTTGAAAATTGCACTGCCATTTTTCCATTTCTAGTTCTCCAAGAAATTGTGAAATGATCCAACCATTCTGGAGAGCAATTTGGAACTATGTCCAAAAGAACTGTGTATGCCCTTTGATATAGCAATCTCACTATTGGGTCTGTATTCTAAAGTGATCATAAAAGATGGGATCAAATTGCAATTCTTTTTGTATTTATTTATTTATTAAAATTAAAAAATATATATTATAGCTTTTTATTTACAAGTATATATGCATGGGTAACTTTATAGCATTGACAATTGCCAAACATTGTGTTCCAATTTTTCCCCTCCTTCCTCCCATCGCCTCCCCGAACCCCCATGGCAAGTTGACCAATACATGTTAAATATGTTAAAGTATAAATTAAATACAATATAAGTATACACGTCCTAACAGTTATTTTGCTGTACAAAAAGAATTGGACTTTGAAATAGTGTATACTATTAGCCTGTGAAGGAAATCAAAAATGCAGGCGGATAAAAATATAGGGATTGGGAATTCTATGTAATGGTTCATAGTCATCTCCCAGAGTTCTTTCATCAAGGCAATTCTTAATAGACTTAGGATAGAAAATGCCAAATCACACTCAAAGAGAGAGCTATGGAGCCTGAATGTTTGTTCATTTCTCGGTTTTTTTTTTTTTTTAATCCCTTTTGGTCTAATTTTTCTTGCACATGACAAATATGGAAATATGTTTTAATGGATTGTATCTGCATCAAATTTCTTGCTGTCTTGGGGGGAAATAAGAGGGAGGGAGAAAATCTAGAACACAATCTTACAAAAATGAATGTTGAAAAATACTATGGCGAATTAAAAAATGTCACTCATCACATAACACACTTCTATAGTATTAATGATTCCCCATCCTCTACTCCCAGTGGAAAAAAAAATCAATTTGCTATTGATGGCATTCACAAATATACCTATCTTGTCTTGTTTAAACAGATGAGGGAAAAGCTTTTAAAGCTTCCATGGAACAACAGATCAGGAGGGATGTTTTGGAGATATTTAGTTAAGTTCAGTGCCCATTTTGCTAAGATTATTTGGAATGTTTAATTGTGATATTTAACAGACAACTTGAAGTTTAAGGTAACAGTTTTACTGTGCATACCCTTTGATCCAGCAGTGTTACTACTGAGCTATGCCAAAGAGATATTAAAGAAGGGAAAGGGACCCATATTAGCAAAAATGTTTGTGGCAGCCCTTTTCGTAGTGGCTAGAAACTGGAAATTGAAGGGATGCCCATCAATTGGAGAATGGCTGAATAAATTGTGGTATATGAATGTTATGGAATATTATTGTTCTGTAAGAAATAACCAGTAGGATGAATACAGAAAAGCTTGGAGAGACTTACATGAACTGATTGCCAAGTGAATGAGCAGAACCAGATTCTGTGTATAATGATACACTTCAACAATACTACATGATGATCAGTTCTGATGGACGTAGCTCTCTTCAATAATGAGAGGATTCAAATCAGTTCTAATTGATCTGTAATGAACAGAACCAGCTACACCCAGAGAAAGAACACTGGGAAATGAGTATGGACCACAACATAACATTTACATTCTGTTATTGTTTGCTTACATTTTTGTTTTTTCTTCTCAGGTTATTTCTACCTTCTATCTGACTCTGATCTTTCTTGTTCAACAAGACAACTGTATAAATAGGTATACATATATTGTATTTAACATATACTTTAACATATTTAACATGTATGGGACCACCTACCATCTAGGGGAGGAGGTGAGGGAAAGGAGGGGAAAAGTTGAAACAGGTTTTGCAAGGGTCAGTGTTGAAAAATTACCCATGCATATGTTTTGTATATAAAAAGCTATAATAAAAAATAAAATAAAAAAACAACAGTTTTAAAATAAACCTTAATCTAAGCAGCCTACTCAGCTCGTCACCGCTAATGAACCTTTAGTGACAGAAGTAAAAGATGTCCAATTATTAGTCATACTGAAACACAAATGTTTCCGATTATTGGAAACCTGGCCTAATTTTATTAGATAATCTCATTAAGGCTTGGCATATATATTTATTTTGATTCTAGAGAAAGTGAGGCTATAATGTCATGTGATAATAAAATATTAATTTTGTGAGGTTTTAATCAATGAAAATAATTTGTTTAAAATAAGTTATTTGTGAATTTGGCCATTTTTTAATCAGGCAAATTTAAGATCTTAGAGGGCTACCCTTCAAAAAGGAAATTTATTATTTCTGGATCAATTGAGTAGAATAATGGTAATAGAATCAAAGGCACATTGTTTTTTCAACGGAAATACCAGATTGCTAAAATACCAGATTGAACCTACATAATAAGCATGCAAAAAAATCCCAGATACTAA
This sequence comes from Sarcophilus harrisii, assembly GCF_902635505.1. Lineage (NCBI taxonomy): Eukaryota > Metazoa > Chordata > Mammalia > Dasyuromorphia > Dasyuridae > Sarcophilus > Sarcophilus harrisii. The sequence continues at coordinate 495,815,051 of NC_045428.1, forward strand.
GTTTCTATTTGGGTGCAAATACTATATTTGCTGTTGAATACATATTACTGTTTGGAATGGTGTTATTTAGATGAAAACTTGGGTACATAGGGAAATAAAATTTATATTCCAAGCACTTCCCTCTAACCACAACATTAACAACAGTTATCACACAATGTGTTATGTTAAGAATGACAGTTCTTCAAACCATCTCTCTAGAGACTTATGACTGATCCCTTTATGTCTGATTAAGAGTTTTAGTTTTCAGTTTGTTTTTAATCAATGACAAGAATGAAATGCAGAAAAGGCATTGGCAACTGATACAAGACTAGGAGGGATAGTAAACACACTGGATAACAGGATTCAAAAATCTTGATGGGCTTAAATGTTAGGCATGAATTCTCAAACAAATGAGATATAGGCAATTACAACTAAAATAACCCAAACAAGAACTCCAGAGATGAGAAAAGATAGGAATTAATGCTGGAGGGGTTGTAGGAATGGAATCATATTTATACATTGTTAATGGGGCTATGAATCAGTACAAATATTTTGAAAAGCAGTTTGGAATTATGTAAATAAAATGACTAAACTTGCATACCTCCCAATCCAGAGATTCCAATAATTGGAACATACTCCAAGGAGGTCATTAACAAGAAAATACTTTCAAACCCTAAAATACTATAAAGAAGCCAGTACTTGAATCATCTCAGTCTCTTCTAAAAGTCTTTCTTCAGGAACAGGAAGAAAAATCTGAAGTAGCATGACTTTTGTCTCAAAAGATCTTCCTGAATTCAAATCTGGCCTCAGACACTTATTGTGTGACCCTGGATAACACGCTTGACTCTGTTTGCCTCAGTCTCATTTACAAAGTGAATTGGAGAAGGAAATGGCAAACCACTCCAATATCATTGACAAGAAAATGCTAAATGGGGTTATGAAAGGTGGGACACGATTGAAAATGACTGAACAACAAATTTACTGGAAAAAGCTTTCCCCGCCAAGTTAAAAAAAAAGAAATTTAGATAAGGAAGGAGACATGTATAAAGAGACAAACAAACATGATGGGGAATGGAAGAGAAAGGGGAAAAAGAGGAGAAATATGGGAGAAGAGAGGAGAAAAAAAGGAGAGGCAAGAGAAGAAAAGGGAGGAAATGGAAAAAGAACAAGGAAAAGTTGCAGTATGTTCCTCAATTTTCCAAGGTGCTGCTTAAAAAGCAGTCTATCTCTACTGTATAGCATATATTAATATACTAGTGAATGCTATCATCTGCCACTCAGTGACCCACCAGTATATTTGATGTCATGACCAATGTGCTTCAAACTCTTATGTCTAGAAACATGAATATGATCTATCATAGCCCTGGTATGGATTAAATATGTTATAGGCATCCAGCAAGAGAAAAGGATGGACCAGATTTTTCAAAATAAGCATATATCTTCCCATTTTAATGATTGGAAGAAAACAAAACAACAAAACCCCGTTTCTAATTTCACAGATGTGCCTTCCTCTCTCCAGTAATTTCTTTGGATATCACTGTGACATCCCAGATGGCAGGTCCATAGGGCATACCTTGGCACACAACCCCCCTTACCCCTTTTCCCTCCCAAACTACAAACATTGACATTATCTTCCATTATACTTAATATTTCCTTTCTCCACAGTGAACATAACTGCGTCATCAACAACTTACCCAGGTCTCATCATATCTAATGATCCAGAGTGTGATTCATGGAAGTGCCCAGTAAGTAGTATCCAACTAACAATGACAAATTGAAATTTTTCCAAAGCTTTTTGTACTTGAGTCCTTAACTGCTGAATGTGAACAAGTGCTAGGCAACACTAGGTGGTATGTTCTATACCCATATAGAAACAATGCTGTTATTTGTACTTGTGCCTGTACAATCTCAATGGCTACTAATTATCTTTACTGCAGCCTTTATTAATAAATCCATGTAAAATATTGCCAATTTAAAGGTGGAAGTTTTCTAGGACTAAGAATGTGAAGATATGTGTTAAGAAAATATCTTATTCATACTTTCCCTATCACCAACTCAGTTCTCCCAGAAATCTGCTCTTCCTAAAAAAGTTATAACAAAGGATTACCTTTTCACAATTGGTCCTTTCCAGCCACATAGCCTTCTGACAGTTTATGCAACAATTCATATGTTATATGAAAATGATTGTACCTATTAGCACAGCCTCTGATCCCATTATTTCGAAAATGTTGATTTCAGTTCCAGCCCCGCTTACCAGTGTTGGGGGAGGCTCTGGTAAGGGAAGAGAAATGCCAAGTCTGCAGCTTTATTACCTTCTCCAAGTCAAGAACTCCAGCCGGCAAATTGTCACTTTCTTCCTACCTTGGGAAGGAATTGAGATTCAACTTTTTGCCAAGGTGGAGCATCTGAACTATCTAAAATTTACCTATATAATCTGTCCCCTACCTTGAAGCTTTTGCTGATTTCCAGTGATGTAAATACTTTTATTTCTGTCATGTTTTGCTTTAATAAGGATCAAAAGCTAGAGAATTTTCCTTTCAATAATATCCACTCCTATCTCATATCTGCAATGCCCAATGATTCTTGGTCAACTCTTCCCATTTGTTCTTAAAAGAAATAGAGTTAAATGTCCACCATAACTGGCCTTCTTGGACATGTATTTTATCTCACCCACATTTATTTTGTACTTAGTTTGTATTTTGTATGTCCTTATCTTTGTACATTGACAGCTGGTGGTCCAGCAGATAGTGTGCTAGCTAGGGTCAGGAGGATTTGAATTCAAATGTAACTCATTACTAACTTACTAACTTTAGGCAAGTCATTTCACCCTGTTTGCCTCAGTTTCCTTATCTGTAAAATGAGAGAGAAGGAAATGGTCAACCTCTTTAATATGCCAAGAAAATCCCAAATAGGGTCATAAAGTTCAGGCACGACTGAAAAATAACTGAACAGTGAGTCTGCGATGGCAGAGATGGTTTCATTTTGTGCTTTGCACATGGGCTAGCACATAGTGATTAACAAATTGAATCACAGGCTTTAAGGATGACAGATTTTAAGAGGGACCTTGAAAGTTCAAAGCTTCTTAAACTGTGGATTGTAATCCACATGGAGTAATATTACTGAACATAATATTGGTATACCCATCTTATAACTACATGTAGGGTTGCATAAAAATTTGTTGGGTGGAAAAGGGGTCACAAGTAGTACTGCTCTAGAACAGTTGAAGAAACCAGGGCTTAGAGACAGAAGCATATTCAAAATGTTTAACCAACCAACTTTCTAGGGGAATACATACACTCATACTTCTAATAGGAATTATGAACATTTTCTTAATCACTTTGTTCAGGACAACCAAGAAACCAAAATATCAAAGCCTTTTTGGGTGAGATTTGCAAATTTCTAAGATTTATCTATGCAGAAAATGTAACTATCTCCCTCAAGGCCTTGAATTTATTCAGGGCTCAGATGTCCCACCAGAGGTTTAGTGATTAACCCTACAGTTGTGCAAGTAATCTAAGGCAAAATTCTTACTTTCCCACACATGTAACTCAAGAGAAATTATAAGAAAAATTGAAGGAATGTCCATAAGTTGTGGAACAGCTGATCATAAATTTTGGCGAATTCACTACGAAAGTAGTGGAACACTATTGTGTTTTAAGAAATGAGCAGGTACATTTCAGAAAAGCCTGGACTTACCTGAACTGATGCTGAGTGAAGTAAGCACTCGGCTTACTTCACTCATTCGACAATACTGATTCAAGTATGACAGATTTAGCTCTTCTCAGGAATTCAACTGATCCAAGATAATTTCAAAAGATTCATGATAGAAAATGTCATCCCAAGGAGAAGAAAAAAAAAAAACTGTGGAATCTGATTTATTTATTTATTTATTAGTTTGCAATTTTTCCTTTCTGTTCCATTTCTTTTTCCACATCATGATGGAAATGTTTGATATAATTGCACATGTATAATCTACATTAGATCTCCTGCCATCTTGGGAAGGGAGAAAAATTTTATAAAATCTTATAAAAATGAAACGAAAACTATATGCAATTGGAAAAAAATAAAACATAAAATTTTCTTTAAAAAAGCAGCATTTCAACAATAACAATATCCAAGAGGGAGGGAGAGAAATTGCGAGAGGGGACCTAAAATTTGAACCTAACTCTCATCTAAATTGGTCAAAGGAAAAGCATATACATAGAGTTCGATACAGAAGGGGAGAAGGGAGAAAAAAATTAAAGGATGCTTAGAAGGATCCGTTCTAACTAAAGAAAAAAAAACTAGAGATTTATAAACATATTTATAGCTTTTAGTAGTGACAAATAACTGGAAATTAAGAGGATGCTTGTCAATTGGGGAATGGCTGAACAGATGCAGGTATATATGTGTGCAGAGGAAAGAGCTTAGTCAGGAAGGCCCGAGTTCAAATGTGGCCTCAAGACATTTACTGGATTCCAACCTGGATAAGTCATTTGCCTCAGTTTCCTCATCTGTAAAGTAAACTAGAGAAGGAAATGGCAAATCATTCCAGTCTCTCTGCCAAGAAAATCCCAACTGGAGTCACGGAGAGTGGGAGACAATTGAAAGTAACTGAACTGAAAAGTAATGATGATAGTAGTTTCAGAGAAATCTGGAAAAACTAGTATGAATTGATGGGGAAACAACTTACAAAAGGACAACGAAATTGTAAAGATATTCCAATAAGGATCAATCTTAATTCCAGAATGAAGAGACAGAGACAGACACAAACACCCCCTTCCCCAAAACAAGTCCTAGCTCTAGGACTATTTCTCTTTTGTTTTCCCATTTGTTTTTATATTCATATAGTACTGGGCACATCTTTGGCACTTCAAATGCTTATTGATTGATTGCCTTCAAAGACATTTAATTATCACCTACTATGGAAAGTCTTTTCCAGTTCTTGCCACAATCTTACCCGATTTACTATTTACCCAGGTAAGATTTCAATTCACTTATATGTAAATTGTTTACCTTGATAAACCTGATAAATGGAAGGAAGGTGTCCCCTTAAAAGGTTGGAAGTCAAGAGCTGTCTGTCAAGAAAGTTGTCTTGGACATGTTGAAATTTTAAATTATCTTGAGGACATGCAATAGAACTCTCAAAAACAGAACCCAAGGAGAAATCTAAAGTTATCAAGATGGACTAGGATGCTGAAACAGCAAAGGAAATTCAGACTAAAATAATCTAATCTATTCGTTTTACCACACCCATCAAGGACTGAAAGAGGTTACTGTTCCTAATTAGCATCTCAATTCTTTCTGAATAATCAAATTATAACAGCATAAAGTATGTGACGTTAATATCAATGGCTTCAGGATTGGGGGTTTTGAATTTGGGTAAAAGGCATATAGGCTCCTCGAGTATTAAATTTGTATTGTGACATTCTTATCAATCTGTGGCAAAACAGTCTATCCATGCACAGTCAGCAGTTACTAGAGGGGTGAGGTTCTAACAAGTCTTTCCTTATTCTAAATTCAATACCTATTTCCCATAGATGAAATTCCAGTATGAAATAAAAAGAAAGGAGGGAAATGGGGAAGCTTTTACAGATTATTTTCTGTAGAACACATTCCACTTTATGTATAGCTTCTTCATAAAAAAAAACCAAAAACAAAATTGACATTTGTCCTACTAACAGTTTTCTACATCAGATTAAAAAGTGGGATTCAGTTCTAGGATCATCTTGAAATCTTATTTTGCCCAAACCTCTGACCTAATGCCATTCTACTGAGGGGCAAGAAGAGAAGTCATTTGCGTGTTCCCTTTCAATTGGCAAGCAATAACAGGTGAAGATGGAACAGTCTGGATCCTCTTTTAAATCGTCATTCCCCTTTAGCTGTGTAATAGACAAGTCTCTTCCATTCATGTAGTGGAGACTTCCAGAGGTATAAACAGCATACATGTGACCTGAGGTAATGTCTGAAAATGTGAACGTCCTCTTTCTGTCATCATCAGGCAATTCATATGGATAATGACACTGCAGCCATCGAGATTCTGTAGAGATAATAAAGGTATCATCAGCCCCAAGGAGGGTCCTTCACTGTGCTCAGTGTGTCACACTGAAATGAGGTAGGCTTTCTAGGGTTATGAAGTTTATTTGTTAGCTATGGGATTCTGGGCAAGTCACTTAAGCCTGTCTCTGTCTCAGTTCCTCATCTATAAAATGAGTTGGAAAAGAAAATGGCAAACAGATAGGTAATGTAACAGTGAGGACAGGGAATCAGATTTATCTCCATGATACTACTGTAAGAACTTGTCCAAATCATTTAACCATTTTTGGTACAATGAGCTGGAGAAGGAAGTAGCAAACCACACCAGAATCTTTGCTAAGAAAACCCTAAACTGGGGTCATGGAGATTTGGACAGGAGGAGTTATTGAGCCCCCATATCCACCATCTGATGAGATTAGATAGGCCATTTACTACCAAGTCTTTTCTTTATCTTTGCCGAACTTGACTTCTCCAGCTTGCCTGGCCTAAGCAGGGAAGAAAAAATCCATCTTCCTTGGCCAAATAAAAGGTTAAAAATAAACCAAAGGGGCAAGTTTTTTTTTAAATGTTCCCCAGAGCTAGGAAGGTAATTCTAGTTTCCCCCTTAATCACTACAAACCTGATAGTTGCTGATCTCCACACCACAAAGATTTGTCCCTACTCTGGGAAACTTCTGACTTTTCTCTAAAATGCAATATCCAGTTTATAATTTTTGGGTCTTCTACAGATAAATACATGGTTTGCCCTTCAAAAGAAAGCCCTAATTTAGACTCAGTTCCGAGTCCTTACCTTGAAATTTCTTCAGGAATTTTCTTAAATTCATACAATAAGAACTGCTCAGTTTTGGTGTGAAAGGTTCTGGCTTTTGAAGCAACAACAATTCACTCCTAAGGAAGAAGAGTTACTCAGTTACGTTCTTGTTCATCAGACTCTGTATTCTTCCTTGGTACTAAAGGCCTCCTCTCACCCTCTTCCACACACAGCTAATACCTTACCCCCACTATCTTTGGTATTCCATTTATTATGATTTTCCTTGAGAATGTTAACTTACTTGTTCAGTGTGTCTTCAACATCCTAAGAGAGAGAAACAGAAAGGGTTAAAAGCTGGTAGGTTTCAGGACATAATTCTCAGATATCACCTTCCTCCCCCCCAAAACAGGAAACCCCAGAATCCTCTGCTCTGGCAGTTCCTTCATTTAAGATTTTATGTGAACACCAACATATTGGGCATAATTTGCTAAAGCAAAATTAGGAAATGCTGAAAATCTGGACAAACTTATAATTGAACAGAAATGGTTCATTCGAAGACTATGCTGGGTTCATTCGAAGACTATGCTGAGCAATCAGAAAAGTACCCCTCAAATTTCTGAACCTAAGCCAGGTGAGCATCACAAAATGCTAATACAGTCAAGTATTCTTCAGTTTTGTAAATAAAATTTTTTAAAAATAGCTTGCAAAATGTGAATGGATTTTCATTAGCTCATCTCCATAACTTGGAAACCACAAATGCTTTTCATTCTGGGGGCAGACTACATTAAATTTGTATAAAGGATCCAAACTGGAAAAGTAAGGCTTTCCAGACTCAACTCAAAAAATCCGAAACAGAACTGCTGCCCCCAGGCAGTGTCTACTAAAGGCAGACCTCTGAAGCCACTTCTTTTAATCAACATAAAAAAGACTTTAATGAGATATTAAGTATACCTCCAGGGGGGAAAAAAAATAAGGGAATTTGTTCCAAGTCCAAATCAGTTCTAATACACTTCTGTGAATTAGTCTGTTTTCTCAATTTAAAAATGGGAGTAAGAGAAAATTTTTAGAGTTTTTGGGGTAGTAGAGAATTAAAATGGGATAGCAAGCCTTAAAATGCTTTAAATGTTAGCTAATAAAGGGAGGTTGAGGGAGAGCAGAACCAAGCCAGAGGAGTAGCAGGAAGTAGACAATGTTCGCTCCTCTCTCAGTTTCCCTTCTCTTTAGTCAAGTCCCAAGACCTGGAGAATGTACCAATGAACCAGATTTAATCCTGATCAGGAAATTTAAAAATTTTTAAAAAATCATAGCGAGTCATTTTTCTGGGTTTGTGTGGGGATGTATCTGCACACAGGGCACTCACTAATCAGTTTTGAGTCATAATTCTAAGTCTGATCAAATAGGGAAATTGTGCAAGAGAAGAGACGGGTCTCAAGCATGACAGAGGAGAGGAATGTTTTGTTTTTGTTTGCATTGGTTTTAATTGAGAGACTAAGATAAGCATTCCAGTTCGGATACAAATTTGACTTTGCCTTCCAAATGTGGAAGACAAACTTAAAAAATTCTAGATTGCTAAATTGAGGCAATTAATACTTGTCCTAGCTTTGTAATTTTCTTCACCACTTGTCTAGAGTTCAATACAATTGTTCTCACCTGCAAAAGGTTCATATCTGGCATCTGAGACTTTTCTTCCAATGCTGTGGCCATTTCCCTTAGGTCATTCTTGTGTCTGGACATTCGGAGATTGCTTAACCACTTTTGTTGTCTGTTTTGAATTTCTTGCTGGGTCTCCAGCTTCTTCAGCTTCTCAAACATTTCATTCTCCTCTTCATTCAGTTCCACAAGACTGTGGACCTCCTCTTCTTCATCACTCAGGAAATCTCTTATTTCTTCAAATTTTTCCTCAAACATACCTCTTGACATTTCTCCTTCTTCCTATAGTGATATATGCTCAGATGTTAATTATAGAAAAGACAACAGTCAGCTCTAATCAACCTCAACTTCCAAGCCTGATCTGTGAAATATATTAGTACACAGGACTAAAGCAGGATTTAGGAAATCTGAATTGGAATCCATGCTCTTTCATTAGCAAATTGGGTGACCCTGGGGAATTTAATCTTTCTTTCCTTTTTCTTTAAAAAAAAAAAAAAAAAAATTTAAACTATGCTTGAATTTTTAATGTTTTAAAAAATAAGTTTTTTATTTTCCAAAATATATACAAAGATTGTTTTCAAAATTGACCCTTGCAAACCTTGGTGTTCCAAATTTTTCTCCCTCCCTCCCCCTAACCCCCTTTTCCCTAGACAAGTAAGCCAATATAGGTTAAACTCGGGCAATTCTTCTAAACATATTTCCACATTTATCATGCTGAACAACAAAAATCAGCTCCAAAGGGAAAAAACAGGAAAATACTATGTTGTGATCCACACTCAATCCCCAGTCCCTCTGGGTGCGGGATGATTCTCTCCATCACAAGTCCCTTGGAATTGGCCTGAATTACCTCATTGTGGAAAAGAATCAAGTCCATCAGAGCTGATCATCACAATTTTATTATTGCTGTGTACAATGCTTTCTTGGTTCTACTCACTTCACTTATGTTTGACATTTTAAAACTGAGTTTAAAATTCTCACTCCCACTGAGAAGGAAACATAATACCCATTATACATGTGATGTTATGGTCATTTCACTACTACCCATGCTGCCAAAAAAATAAATAAAAGAAAAATAAAGTGACAAGTCATATATAACTTCTATGTGTACTCAGTTCATCAGTTCTGAGTCTCAAAGTGGATGGCATTTTCCATTCTAAATCTTTCAGAACTGTCTTGGATCATTGTATTGATTAGAATAGCCAAATCTTTCACATTTGATCATCATACTCCATTGCTCTTACTATGTACAATATTCTCCCGATTTTGCTCAATTATCTTTTATATTAGTTTGTACATTTCTTCTGAGGTTTTTCTAAAATCATCCCCTTAGTGCAACAGTATTTCATCACAATTATATACCACAACTTGTTCAGTCATTCCCTAATTGATGAGCATCTCCTCCAATCCCAATTCAGTGCCACCATACAAAAAAAGCTGCTATAGGTATAAAAATATAGGTTCTTTTCCTCCTGGTTATTTCAGCAAAAAGATCTCCATTTCTGGGCTCTGGACATTTTCGAATGCCTGCAGTCTCCTCTGCTTCACCTACTGACTTCTCCCTAGCTTACTTTATGTGCCAACTAAAATTAAAATCTCATCTTTAATCATTCATATTTAACTACAGTTTGCTTCATATATTAGTTTGCATGTTGTCTCCCTTATTAGGTGATAATACTAGTGCTTAGCATAGTGCCTTCACATATTAAATATGCGTTAAGTAAGTGAAACTACTTTATGTAAATGAAAGAAATGGTTGATTAATAAGGGAATTTAAGATTACAAGTCATGGTAGATAATCTTGTTTTCTATTTGACAGTTACTAAGCAAAGAATACATAGTGGTCTAGATGTTAATGAAACATTTATTTGATCAAGTATTTAATATTATTCTTGAGGAAAAAAATGATATATGAACTGGATGATAGTTAAATGCATTTAGAAATAATTGGATGACTGGATTCAAAGAGTAGTTACTGTTGCTTTGCTTCTAGTGAAGGAGCCCACTTGGTCTGTGGCTATCTGCCATCTTTATTAATGACTTGGGTTCGTGGTGATGGCTCAATGGACAGAATATTGGATGGGTCTGGAAATTAGGAAGATCTGAGTTCAAATCTCATCTGAGACACCAATTGGGGGACCCTGTACAACCCGTTTGCTTTAATCCATTGAAGAAGGAAATGGCAAGCCACTTCAGAATGTTTGCCAAGAGAACCTATGGATAGTGAACTGAACAATAAGATAGAAAATGAAGCAAGTTTCCTCCAAAAAGGACCCTTTTCACTAATATATATAGATTGTAGCCAAATTTATAATTGTAGAAAATGAATCAAGTTTCTCTGAAAAAGGCCTCTATATAAGAGATTGTAGCCAAATTTATAAAAAACTAAGAGCTATTCTCTAGTTGATAAATAGGGAATTTTCAAAAGAAATCAAAGCTATAGTCATGGAAAAAAAATCTTTATTAGTAAAGGAGAAGAACAAGCCAAACTTACTGTCCACACCACTGCCCATGTCCGAGGTATCTTCTTCTCCTCACGTATGAGCTTCTGAACATCATTTAAATTTCCATTTACGAGTTTCAAATTCTCCAGGAGTTTTTCCTGCAAAAACACGAGAGCTCCAGGAAAGGGCAGAAGTTGTGAAATTCAGGAGGCATGGGGGCTAACACTGGTTTGAAGGAGCCTCGTTCTCTGCTGTGATAGTTTAATCCCTCAAAGGGATGGCTCAGATGTAAGTAGGTAAAATGGACTGGGGGTAGAGGAAGGAAGCACTAGGAGAGATGAAGTCTGTTGGTACCCCACCGTTACTCATCTCACAGGATTGCCAATTCCAGTGCGCCACAGTTACTCACCCTGTAGAGCTTAGCAGCATCTTCTATGGGTTGGAATGTGTGATCCTCATGTTCCTGGGATTGTGAACAGGACACACAGACAAGCATCTGATCATCCACACAGAACAACTGCTTATCCTCTTGGTGTCTGTCACACTTGGTGCTTTCCTCAGACCTCTGCCAACGTTTTTGTCGAACAGAAGGCCTCTTTTGCCTTAAAATGAGTTTTCCCATTCTCCTCACAGTGGTATTAAAAGCTCTGGACTGGGAGAGTTCCCTGAACCTCCTGCAGGAGACAGGTACAGAAGCTTCATCAGAGGAGAGGAGACAAGATCGGAGACAAGCCCCAGCCACAGGGTCCGAGAGACAGACCCGACAAATGCTGCGGGTCAGCACATTCGGGAGACCTTCCATAATCTCTTTAGAAGTCAAGCTCCTGAGTAAGAAAGACATGGTGGGAGTGGTAGAGATCCTTTTTTCAGATCTCAGCTACCATCCCTCCTTCAAAAGAGCTGATTAAGAACATAGGTAATTTCTCCTCCTAGTCCTACAGCTGAGGATCCATGTTAAGGGCAACCACAATAAACTTTAGGGAATACTCAAGTGATAAAGAATCTCAGAGTCCTGGAAATTTTAAGAAAATGGGGAGAAAGGCCAAGTGAAAACCAAAGTGGGGAGTTGTGATTTTGGGAGGGCTGATCCAAACAGGGTACAGCAAAATTCAAACAAATTGCATGATTCCCATCATTTTTCTCATTTCAGAGCTACTAAAGCTTTTGTACAATCTAAGGAAAACAACTATCTCAATCACAAATATTGAAAAATAAGTTTGCCTTCAAATTGTTTATGTTCAAGATTCCTGTAAGATCCAGTGATAAAGATAACAAGTCTAAGTTTTCCCCCTCTTTTTTATCTTTACTCTGCCCCTCCTCCCAAGAAGTTAGAAGGTAGACAGCTTTCTAGATAGTTTCTGGACAATACTTCCTGGTCACCCAAGTACTTAAACAAGGCCCATCCATGTTTGGGCCCTCAGATTTTATGGATGTCCCAAAATCACACTCTGCACTGCCAACCACACATTCTAGGTAGTGAACATGATGAGAAATGCTGCTATTTCATTGTCGAAAATGTAGTCAATGACTTATCTGTGTCATTTGCTTTTCCAATATTGAACTTGAACCGAGTATCTTTCTGAGTCAGGACTGTCCCAACAAGTGCTCATATACAAAATTACCCACTCTTTTCTCCCTCAATGCCCATAAAAGAAATACCTCAAGAGACATAATCACCAGTCACTCCACTGGAATCATTCTCCCACATTTCCTGTAGTACTTACATCATAGTAACAACGTGTGGTCTCTGGAGGAGGATCTTGTGAAAATGGATGTTTCAAACTAAGGAATGAAATTTTAGGAGACTCAGAAACAAGCAGACTGAAAAACTCAGGGGAAAGACTCAGATTGGATAGTCAAAAGTCAAACTCTGCATAAAGGCCAGGAAAGTATAAAGAACCTCAACAAAAGGTCATTGAATGTGGCCGTTAACAAACTATTGGTAACCATAGGCAATCTTGCTGCAAGCAGTTTAAATTTGGAGGTGGGAACAAAAAGCTAGATCACCAGGGGATGAGAAATGAGGATAAGAGAAAACAGAAGTCAATAACTTTCCCTAGGAATTTAATGGTGAAAGAGGGGAAATTGAAGACTTTGTAGTCATTTAAACCTGTGTGCCTCAGTTTCCTTATCTGTAAAATGAGCTGGAGGAGATGGCAAACACTTCCAGCAGCTTTGCCAAGAAAAACCCCAAACAGGGTCAAGAAAAGGCTTGAAGAAATGATAGGAACAAGTGAATGAAGGTTTTATTTTTTTAAAGAATGGAAAATAAAATAGATGTTTGTTGTTAAGTAGTAGAATGAAAACGAGGGGTGGAAGATGAAGTTCTTAGTAGATAAAGGGAATAAGATCAAGGATAAATACACAAGACTTGGCATTAACAAGGAAAAGGCAAGCCTTTTTTCTTCCCTTCCTTTCCTCAGCTTGGACTGACATTGTAAATAAGAGTATTGATTTTGGAGTCATGAAGACCCAAGTTCAAATACTGTTTTAGACTGAATGTTCATTATATGAACATAAGCAAATCACTGTACATTCTCTGGATTCTAGAAAGATTATCTCAAATATCATTAGAAACAAGAAGATAAGCAAATCAGAAAGCTTTTGTACATTAAAAGAATAAGGCAACATGCATAATCAATTACAATCAATTTTGTGCATTTATTTAAATTGAATCCAGAGATATCACCCTAGTGGTGGTATCAATGGGAAGTTAATTGTGTTTCCATGATGAATGGAAAAACTTACCAGGAACATTAAAAAAAACATAATTCATACTCTCTTCAAAATAAAAAGAGGAGTTTGGTTTATTAACCTAACCTCCCCAACTCTGCAACTTAGAATCTTACAGCTGCCTTCAAGGGCTTCAATTCAAGGGCTACCTTGTATTTAGGAGTCCTTCAAGATCCCCATTAGTTCTTGATCCTTCAACATTATATTTTCATTGTATTTACGAAAACAGTGATTATTGCAATAGTAAGCCTCCAGAGCAGAGGGATTTTTCCATTTCTTGCCCTTCCACTTCTACCATTTAGCTCAATGTCTCCTTTAATCAGCCCTTAACTTCAGTTTAAATGCTACATTATAAATAGAAATGAGAACACGCTTCCTTAAAACACGCACAAAATTATTTGGGATTTGACAGGGAGTCGACAAAACCAAGTTCCCATTGCTTTTTAATTGCCTTCAGCCAACTTTTCCCAGTTTAAAGCTCACCTTGTTTAACCCCGTTTTGACTTAATGCTGCTCTTGGAAGATATTGGAGAAGCAAAAAGTAAAGCAGTAAAGCAAAAAGCAAAATTGTTTTGACTAATGCTTACTATTGGACTGAGAAATATCTAGTAGGAAACTTTCCAGGATATTCCAATTCACAGCTGATTAGCTAGTGTGGTAAAGCACTCTTTATGTTCCAATCTCTCTTCTAAGTTCTGGGGACACAAATCAAAGAAGATTCTCCCACTTTTCTAGGAGTAAAACTGTGGATTGACCCATCCTTCCAAAAACCAATAGCAAGATAGACTTAATTACTTCCAGAGTTGCAAAGAAAATAGAAATGAGGGAGGCAACCAGTGGATGGCTCAGAAGAATATACTCTTAACCTTTCTTCTTCCCCCCCCCCCCCCATCTTCCCCAACCTAAGTAACCCAGGCCAAGTATTGATAATAAAATGTTTTATATGGAATTTAAAGTTTACAAATCACTTTACATGTTATCTCATTTGATCCTCCCAACAGCAAGGTAATCCAAGATCTAAGGCTATTTCTAATTTAGGAAAACTTAAAATTGAAGAAGGATCTTAGCCCAGGGTCCCACAGGTGGCAATTGTTATAAGGCAGAATTTCAACTCCAAGCCCAAAGCCTCTTCGCCTCTCCACTAGGTCAGCAGAAGGAGGAGGAAGAGTAATATAGTAGAACAGGTTCTGGGTTAGGAGCCAGAATACTAGGGTTGGAAATCAGGAGCCACTTATAAAAAGAAACCTACCTTTCTTAGAGCTTTGATTGGCTCTTCCCAGCGACTCCAAACAGTAAAGTTCTTTCTCCAACCTGGTGCAGGGTTTTTATATGCTTCCCCCAGACAAACCCTCCCCTTTCTTATTTACATTAACTAGTTGGGAACTGGATTCTACTTTGGAGGCGTGAAACCCTCTCCTCTAATTGTTTCCCAGACTAGGCTCTAACTCTTCTACAAAAGACTTTTACCTGCTCACCACCCAGCCTTGATCTCCTCAAGATCACAGTCCCCTCCCTCCTCCCCCTCCCCCTTGCTTTCCTTCTGGGATGACTTCCATTTACTCTGTACTTCTGTAGATAGCTTGTGTGCACAGTTGTTGGCTCCTTGTCTTGGGGAATGGATCCCCGAGATTTAGTACAGCTTTTGGCAGAGAATAAGCCTGCAATAAATGCTGGGTGAGGATGGGTAGATTCCCCCTCACCAACAACTGTCACTCAAATGTTTTTTCCCTCCCAGTTCTCCCCTCTGGTATTTCCTTTACAATCTTTAGACACATTCTGAGTAAATCAAGGTAATGATCACTTCTCAGAAACAAAAAAAAATTTACTCACTTCATCAATTAAGTTCCACCCATCTCAAGAAGTGAAAAGTACTTAGAGCAAGGAAGGCCCATGTTTTAAAGTGAATATTCTTTCACATTCTCACAGACCTGGTTACAACATTCTATTAGCTGTACCCGCTCAGTCAGTAAACACGTATTAAGTTCCTACTATATGCCAGCCACGGTGCTAAGCAGAACCCGAACACCGTACATAGTAACAGCAAAATTATGTGATCAATTATGATGGATTTGACTCTTTTTAATAATGCAGTGATTCAAGGCAATTCCAATAGACTTGGGATGGAAAATGCCAATCACATCCAAAGAGAAAGCTATGGAAACTGAATATGGATGGAAGTATAGTATTTTTACCATTTTTTTCCCCTCATGGTCCCCCCCCACCTTTTTTTGTTTTGTTTTCTCTCTCAACATGACTTGTGGAATGTGTAAAAAAATAAATGTGTATTTATAACTTAAAAAAAAAAAAAAGAAAAGAAAAGCCAGCCCTGAAGTCAGGAAGACCTAAATTCAAATCTGCACTTAACACTTACTAGCTTACTTAGCTTACTTAACACTTCCTAGTTGTGTGACCCTGGACAAATCACTTAACCCCAATTGCCTCAGCAAAAAAGAAAAAGAAAAAAAGAGAAGAGAGGAGAAGAAAAAAAGATGAACTTTTAGCTGGGAAGCCACAAAGGCACAGGATTCACATTTTTCTGAACTTTTCTGAAGCAACCACCAGCTATTGACCCCAAATTAATGTAACATTAGTGGCACCCACCCTTGCAAGATCAGTAAAGGGAAATCAACAAGATTTCCTACACAGTACAACCTAGCCATTGAGAGATGTTGCATAGGATACCAATAAACAGGGAATGGCTTTCCTAGGCTGCAAGGAAGGGTCTTGGATGGGCTGAAGCTGTCATTAGGTATGTTCTTTTAATGGAATACAGGATTTAATTTATTATAAGCATAATATTAAGCATCAATACAATCAATTAGATATGCTTCACAACTGTTTGCATTTATATAAATGAATTTCATAGATGAAAAATAATGTGTTGGTCAAGCCTGTATTACCACCCCCGATTCTTTGTTCGTTTATTCCCATTCTCTTTTACAAAACTGTTTTAATTCTGAACTTTAGGATCAAAACCAAACAACAAACACAAAATCTAATTCCATACCCATAGAGCACACAAAAAAAATTCTATATGAAATTATTAATTTCTGTATCATTTGCTTTAGACTTGCAAATGACTTGCAAAAAATCTTTCAGACATACTCCATAGTGAACCTTTTGATCTCATATCTCTTTTCACCACCAGACAGACAAAACTTTTGAATTTTGTGGAATAGAATGTATGCTACTCTGAGACTTGAAAGTTTTTCATTATTAATGTGCAATTCTGCATGTGTGTTGCTTAATTTTGAAAGAAATAGATCTCTAGGTAGGGGATGAAAAAGGGGTGTAGTCTGATATGAAGAAGATTGAAACAAAAAGTAAGGGTAAAACAAGATAAATAAAAGTAAATAAATATTTATTTGGTATTAATAGCAAGGAACTGAGCTAATCACTGGGAGTAAAAACAATCCTTGCCCTCAAGGAGTTTATATTCACGGCTCCACCCTGACTGGGAATTTCCTCTAGTTCATTAGTAAAAAAAAAAAACAAACAAACAAACTCTGGGACCAGATTTAAGATTTCTGGGCAAAGATACTTAGAGAACTTTGCTATTTCCTTCTCCAACTCATTTTATGACTGAGGAAACTAAAGCAAATTGAATTTGTGATTTGCCCAGGATCACCCAGCTAGTGAGTGTCTGAAGCTGGATTTGAACTCATGAAAATGAGTCTTCATGATTCAAAGCCCAGAGCTCTAATATTTGGTCACTTAGCTGCCCTTGGGAACTCAGAGGCCAGCAAAAGTGGATTGGGTGAGTTCATAATCTAATCTCAGACACATAAAATCTATGTATTGAAGTTGGTGGGTATGGGGTCTGTGTCAGGAGCTGGGCAGGACTATATTGCTGAAGAGGGGGCCTACTTAATCTGCTGGGTCCATCTAATTTGGGTGGGAAGTGACTTCTATTGGTTCTCTGATCCAGTCAAAGAGTGGGTGGATTCCCAGCTACTGGGTCTGGCCCTTGTGTGTGTGTTGGGAGATTCTCTGAAGAGATAATCTAATTTACTTATGTTCCAAGCCAAAAGGCTTTAATTTAATGTAATTTAATTAATTAAATTTTAATTTAATCCAAGCCCCAGACATTTACTAGCTGCAAAAACTTGAGACCGGCCAATTCATCTTCAGGTTATTTCAATAATCTAAGAATGAGCTCATGGGGACCTATAGTAGTACTGAGAAGTTGGCAAAAATGAAATTGAGTTGGCAACAGATTGGGTATGGGGGATGAGAGAGAGCGAGCTGGAGATGACACTTGGGTTTTGAGCCTGGAGAATGGGGAGGATGATGACATCCTCAATAGCAATAAGGAAACATATGAGTTTAATTTTGTTCGGGTTGAGTTTAACATGTCTGAAAAATGCAAAACTGAAGGTCTGCAGAAGTTAGAGCTGCATAAGTAGTTTTGAGAACTATCCACATAGAGATGAAATAGTAAAGAAGAAGAAAGGAAGAGGACCCAAAACTGTTAGTAGGTATGACCTGAGAGAGGAACCAGCAAAGGAGAGAGAAGAACGATTAGAGAGATAGAAGGAGAACCCAGAGGAAGAGGGTATTAAGGTGGTGACCAGTAATAGCAAAAGCTGTGGAGAAGTCAAGAGGAACGAGGACTGAGATCACTGGTAACTTTGGAAAGGGCAGCTGGGTGATAGGATGAGATTGGAAGTCAGGTCTTAGGGCCTTAAGAAAAAGGAGAGAAATCTGAGGCACCTGTTGTAAACAGCCTTCTCAGGGAGTTTAACTATGAAGGGGAAGCTGTGGGAGGAGAGTAGGAATGGAAAGATCACATGAGGGTTTTTTGAGGATGGGAGATTGAAGGTGATGCAGGAGTAATGAGACTCACCAAATGAGATTACCCACTCAATACTGAGATTACTCTGCCTGCACAGGTAGAGTGCACTTCCCAAAGTGAGTGTACATGGGGCTTGTATAAACAAACTACCAAGGAGGGGTTTCTGGAGAAAGAAATTTGGGAGGAGACATTGCAAATGCTGGCTGATTAGATAGATGTTTTCACTCAGTTATTTTACAGTTATAGCTACCTCTTCGGGTTCCCATTTGGAGTTTACTGGAGTGGTTTACTATTTCCTTCTCCAGATCACTTTACTGATGAAGAAACTGAGGCAAACAGGATGAAACGACTTGCCAGGGGCCATACAGCTAGTGTTTTTCTGACTATAAGCCCAGTGCACCATCCAGTGGCCTGATTAGGTAAACTGTCTTGACATGAAAGACTAGTTCAATCCAAGGAGATGGGACCGGACTAGATTGCAAATGGAGGGAGGGGAGTTAGTCTTGGTAAAGACTAGGATCATTTCCTCTAATGAGATGAGATAAGGAAGAGGGAAGAAAAGGGAGCTCAATTTCTTCTGTAAGACATAAAGCAAGGTTATTAGCTGAAAGGGTAGGAGCAAGGGAATCACAGGGAGGTTTAAAGAGGTATGAAAAGGTTTGGAAGAGCAATTTGGAGAATGGGATAGAGAATTCTTCAGGGAGATGGAATTTTTCTGACTTTTCTGCTATGCCCCTGGGTCAGATGCCTTCCCTTGGTGATCATCCCCCTTCTCCCCTTTCCCCCTCCCTGCCCCCATCCTTTCAGGCTTCTTTTTGTGAGATGCTTTTCCCCATTAGATTGTAAGCTTCCTGTAAGGAAGGGAATTTTTTTTTTTTTTTTTTTTGCATTTGTATCCCTAGAACCTTATTAGCATACTGCTTGAAACATTTAAGTGCTTAATAAATATTTACTGACAGAATGGAAAAGATAATTGGAAGTAAGTAGGTTGAAAAACTGAATATTTAGGGCAGGGGTCCTCAAACTTTTTAAATAGGGGGCCAGTTCACTGTCGCTTAGATTGTTGGAGGGCCGGACTGTAGTAAAAACAAAAACTATGAACAAATTCCTATGCACGCTGCATATAGCTTATTTTGAAGTGAAGAAACAAAACAGGAACAAATACAATATTTAAAATGAAGTAAAGTTAAATCAACAAACTTATCAATATTTCGATGAGAACTATGGGCCTGCTTTTGGCTAATGAGATGGTCAATGTCTGGTTCCATATTTGTCACTGCTAGTTGTAACAAGTGATGCAAGTGTGCATCCGTTAGACTTGATCTGGTTGGAGATTTCAAATGTTTCATTCTAGAAAAAGTCTGTTCACAGACATAAGGGCTACCAAAGATGGTTGCCATTTTGAGTGCATGATTTCTGAGATGAGGATATATTGGAATAGTTAGTGTTGCAGAACCTGAAACAAGGTACTATGTACAACTGATGGAAACAATGCTTGGTTTCACACCTTTAGAGAGCTCATATAAGCAAGAAGTATTTAAGTACTCATTGGAGTTCACAAGTTTGGGAGATTTCAGGGTTTAGTATGAGATATCTGAATTCACACCTCCCTTAATCCCTGCCTCCAGAAGGAGGAGTTAACCTTTGGAAGATCATATATAAAGAGATTCTTAGCTTTGGATGAGTTACTTGGGAACATTTCCAGGGGTCGGAGAGGAGCACTCTGGGAGGAAGCCCACAAGCCCTCTCTTGAAGGCAAGTGAGATTCATTCCATCTTTGTGCTGGCTGGAGGCTGAAGGGAGCAGAGGCAAAGGACAAGCTGTAAGAAGTCTTGCTTATAATTCTTGCTTATAAAGGTGTGAACACAAGTATTGTTTCTATCAGTTGTACTTAGTACCTTGTTTCAGGTTCTATTAACACTAGGATTCCAACAAGGATATGTCTCGGGAGGGGAGAGATGCATAAAAATTATGAAGGCTGCTTGACTTGAATGCGTCTTTCAGGGAGTCACAATTCTGCAGTTCAGCCAGTTCCATTTGGTAAATTGTATCCACATTTTCAATGTCAAAAGAAAATGGGTTATGGAAAAGTTGTATGTCCTGTTCATGGAGATGAAGCTCTTTAAATCTAAATTGGAACTGCTTTTGCAATTTTTCCAGTGAATCAACACATTTTGTTTGGGAATGAAATCGCTAACAGTTTCCACTAACAGATTTTGAGCTGTGGGGAGATGGCAGAAGTTTTCCTCCATTACTTGTTTGATGAGGAGGCCTAATTTTACTTCAAATGCTTTGACACGTGATTGCATATCACAGATGAGCTTCCCCTTTCCTTGAAGTTGGATATTGAAATTGTTGAGTAGCTCTGTTACGTCTGTCAGAAAGACAAGGGGCCATTTCCATTCTGCGTTATTGAGCTCTGGTACTAATTTGTTTTTTGAAAGCAGAAAAGTTGTAATCTGTGAAAGTAAGTCATAGAAACGTTTTAAAACTCTCCCTCGACTCAGCCAATGGACTTCTGTGTGGTATAGAACATCTTCATACTCAACATTTAGCTCAGATAGAAATTTCTGAAATTGTCTGTGATTTAGTGCATTAGCTCTAATGAAGTCAACACAAGATACCACAATTTTCATAACAGAGTCCCACTTCACTGATTTACTACACAGTGCTTGTGGGTGGATGAGGCAGTGTATGGCTATTGGATGAGAATGGTTATGTTTGTCCATCTCTTGGTTAATGTGAGCAATTACTCCTTTCTTAGACCCCACCATGCAAGAAGAACCATCAGTTGTCACGCTGGCTAGTTTAGCTCAGTCCAGCTCCAAACCATTCATAGTTTGGCAAACCTTTTCATAGATATCCTCTCCTGTAGTTGTTCCTTTAATGCTTTGCAATGCAGCAAGCTCTTCTATGACTTCAAAATAATCATTTGTCCCACGAATAAAAATTAGAAGTTGTGCAGAATCATGAACATCATTGCTTTCATCGCGTGTCAAGGAAAAATATGGAATTTTTTTTATTGAGTTTTGCAAATGCTGATTCAGATTGTCTCCCATTTCTTCAATCCTCCATGTAATTGTAGTTCCTGAAAGACTCACTGTACTAAATAAATTGGCCTTCTCTGGACACATCTCTTTGGCAACAGAAAGGAGGCATTCTTTAACAAATTCTCCCTCCACGAATGGTCTGCCAGTGCATGCTATTAGCTTGGTAACTTGAAAACTTGCTCGTAGTGATGAAATATTTAGCTGCTTCTGCTTCACAAAAATATTTTGCTGAGTTGTCGATGTTTTTTTCAGTTTTAATATTTTATCTTTTTTCACTTCTCCAACCAAACTATCATATTTATCTTTGTGTTGAGTTTCATAGTGTCCACGCAAATTATATTCTTTGAACACAGAATATAGTGTCTGGCATATCGGACATACAGCTCTTTCCTTGTACTGCATGAAAAAGTAATCATAAGCCCACTCTTCCTTGAATATCCTACACTCCGAGTCAATTTTTCTTTTTCTTGACATCATTATTTCCTAGGCAAAATACCAATATATATATATACAGCGCTGCAAAAACAATATACCGGCAATAACTTTGCCCACACAGAAACATACAGACTGCAATGCCCAATTTCCTCCAAGCTGCCTCTGCTCTGTGATGACTCCGTTTCCTTGCACTCTCTCTCCCGCTCTTCGCGCTCCCACTTCCGACCTTCTCTGCTGCATTGAATTCCCCCTGCAGCGGCCGTGACAGGTGCAGCATGCACTGTACATGCCCCGCGCCTGTCTGTTGTGGTGACTGCCGTTACTGTACAAGGTCACGGGCCGTCAGTTCTCCGTCTTCTGCATCTCTCTCCCTTCCCCACACCACACACCCCAGCCTGGGAACTCACCTCACCTCGGGATCGCCTCACACTCTGTCTCCCCTGCCTCAGCCCAGGGCCAGAAGTGTGCGTTGCTAACGCAAGTTTAGGTCGAACGTCACTTCTGGTCTGATTTTGCCATAACCCGGCGGGCCACATAAACGTCCTCAGCTGGCTGCTTCTGGCTTGCGCACCGTAGTTTGAGGACCCCTGGTTTAGGGTGTTTGAAGAAGTATCCATGTGCATGCTGAATTCTCCTAGAATGTGAGCAGAAAAATGGTGAACTGGGTACCCGGTCTCATTGAGCAAAGTAGAAGTCCATGGGCAATAGTTTAGCAACCATTTACTCTTGCTGAGACCCAAACTTAGGTCAGGATATTCAGAAGTTGGATAAAGGGGTCAAGATTCATACTTTGGCCTGTATAAAATCATTTTAGTGGCACTGAAAGTGCATGGGGCTCAGACTGAGCTATTGCTGAGAGTCTAAGAACTCGATACTCCGCAACAGCAACAAAAATCACCAGTTCAGACCTTCTCTCCAGAAGTGTGCAGAGCCCAGCCTTAATATCATTTCCTAAGTCAAGAGGTAGGCTTGAAGCAAAAACAAATTTTTAAAAAATTGTAAAAAGTTATGTTGATAGGGATATTGAAGATAAAAAATCCACAAGAAAGAAATGTTTTTGGGGGTAGTCAGGGGTGGTTCAGAAATGGTGAGGGGTCACCATTTAATAAAAAAAGCTGGATAGATCTCTACAAGCAAAGAAAAGTTTATTATACATTCTCCAAAGAAGGGCATCCCACCCATGGAGCAGACAATCAAAGGGAGAAGCACCTCCTGAGGGAGGGTTAACACTTTTAATCCCTAACACAAATACTCTCTCCCACCACTGATCCTCATCCTCATTGGTTGAGGATCTTACTTTCTAAACTCGGGAACTACCCAAGAAATTGAACTTGACCAATAAGTACATAGTTGCCCATATTTGACTGAAATAGGGAGAAAATGATGTCATGGGAGAATAACAGGAAGGGGACTAAGGTATGCCCTTGACTCAATCTCCAAAGCCCTTCAGGGCTACTCAAACTCTGAAGTTGATGAAGCCTTACATGATTTTCACAACTGTCTCAAAAGATCTCACTTCATTTCATTCAAGGTGATACAATGGATAGACCACTGGTCCTGGAGTAAGGAGAACATGAGTTCAAATCTAACCTTATTTGTTAGGTAGGAATGTGACTTTTAAACTGCCTGGGTCTCAGTTTCCCTCTTTGTTAAATGGGGAAGAAATTGGATTAGATGAATCCAAATCTACTTCTGGCTCTAAACGAGTCCATCAATTTAGTTACACAAACTCATAACCTAGCATGTATAAAGGAACATGGTAAAGTAGGAAAAGAGATCCTCCCTCTTTGATTCTGCCTTTGTCCTAGCTGGCTTCTATGTCTGGAGCACATCCCTCCTCGTCAAATCCCTTCCTTCTGAATTCATCTCAAGTTGCACCTTCTGCACAACACCTTTCCTAATCTCCTTCACCTATTAGTTTCTTCCCTCACTAATCACCTTTTACTAATTACCCTGAATTTATTTTTAATTTGTTCTGCAAATATTTATATATGTACATGCTGCCATCCCCAAATAATGTCAGTTCCTTGAGTGCAGGAAATGTTTATATTTTTGTTTTTATATCCCCATTGTCTAGCACTGTGCCAGGTACATGATACTTTGCCAGAACTGGCGTGAGGGATGAAGTAGTGAGTGAAATAAATATGAGTGGAGCCAGATGAGTTCAAATTTACATCATGAACTGACTTTATTTCTTACAGCTTCCCTTTTATACACCACCATTAGCATATTTTTCTTTGTTATACTTTACACAAATGCCAGAAAACCACAGCAAGTATAACTAAGGCTATGATGTTTCCTTGTTCTATTAGTCAAGATCCATCCTGTTATTTTCATTTTTTAAAGCATTCTGCTTCGAAACATACTTTTGTTCATGTCAACTGTCAGTAAATAATCAGAAGGAGATCAGATATGATTATCAGTTTGGGAAACTGGCCTTGCCAAATTCCCTAAACTCCTCCAAGAGGCCTCCCCTTGCTTCAGCCTTCCAAAGGACTTATAGTTGGCTCCCCACAATACTTGTTTTGTTTATTCATTTTTTTTAGTTGTGGCTCACTCTTCCTGATCCCGTTTGGGGTTTTCTTTGAAGAGATATTAGAGTGATTTGCCATTTCCTTCTCCAGCTCATTTTATAGATGCGGAAACTGAGGGAAAAAGATTACATGACTTGCTCAGGGCCACATAGGTAGTAAATATTTGAGGCTGGTTTTGAACTCAAAAAGGTGAGGCTTCCTGACTTCAGGCCTTTTGTTCTACCCATTGCTCTACCTACATGCCCACTAGAATTTCTGGTGAAAAGTTTTTTTTTTTTTTTAAGTAATTAAAATATTTTAATTATTTTTATAATTTTTATACATTTTTTATAAATACAAAAATTTTAGACAGGGGGAAAGTTGGAAAGGGAATTAACATTCGCGCTATGGAAGATAATTGGAAAGGTAATTAATAGTTTAGCAGAAGGGGTACAAAACTTTGCCCAATCAACAAATAAAAAAAAATGCTGCAAATCACTATGAATTCAAGAAATGCAGATTAAATCAAATCTGAGGTATTATCTCATACCTATAAGAGAACAGAAGCAGAAGATATTATATAAAAACAATAGGTGAAGACTTAGGAACTTTGATTACTGTAATGACTAACCCAGGATTCCAGATGACTAAAATAATAAAATATGATAGGACTCAGTGAAAGACTCAGATGGTAAAATGTAACAGTTTGGGAGGAATATGACCATCTTTTTCTTCAGTATACAGGTTTTTAACAAGGGTTTTGCTTTTCTTTTTCAACTGGGAGTGGGCAATTGTGGTAAGAGAGAAAAGAAAAAATATTTTAATTGAGATGCAATGTGTGACATAACATGCTCAGTTATTCAACTGATTACTATTACTACTAATAACAATTAATAAAAGGTAATATTTATATGGCATATATAATATGATAATAAAGTTTACAAAGTCTTATACATATCATCTTGCTTGATCCTCACAAACACCCTGTGAGTTAAGTGCTATTATTACTCCTGTTTTACTCAGAGAGGTGAAATGATTTATCTAGAATGACATAGCTAAATGTTTATCAGAGAGGCAGAATTTGAACTCTGATCTTCCTGATTCCAAGTTCAGCACTCTACACACAGCATCACATAGCCACATAATGACTATC
The DNA here is from genome assembly GCF_902635505.1 of Sarcophilus harrisii. Taxonomy (NCBI): domain Eukaryota; kingdom Metazoa; phylum Chordata; class Mammalia; order Dasyuromorphia; family Dasyuridae; genus Sarcophilus; species Sarcophilus harrisii. The sequence goes on from NC_045428.1 coordinate 495,840,565, forward strand.
ACATAACTACACTGGGACCAAATTCAGACAGATCTTTAATTGTCAAGATGGGAGAAAACATTCAGTAATTCTGTCCATCAAGCAGTCTTCTCCGTAAAGCCAAGTTCTCAAATAGTGCTAATAATGAGATCATTTATCCTTGGAAAAGGGCTTTCTAGTGCTAATAATAACAGTTTACAAAGTTCCAGGAATTATTTCCCGGATTGGACAAGGATATCTTTACATAACATATATTGTTATCCAAAATCTCCTACACAAAGTTACCCTAGTTCTCCTGTTGAAATGAAGCAATTTGTGTGGACACAAAACTGACATTTGATCATCATCCATGAAGCAACATGACCAACTAATTAGGCCATCTTATTGAATCCTCTTGAAATTTTAATCACTTTTTTTCTCTCACACTATTCTTTTAAAAAAATTTTAAAATAATTTTTATTATAGCTTTTTATATACAAAATATATATATATATATGGGTAATTTTTCAACATTGATCCTTGAAACAGAAGAAACTTTTCCCCTCCTTCCCTTACCCCCTTCCCTAGATAGTAGATAGTTCCATACATGTTATATATGTTAAAGTATATATTAAATACAATATATGTATACATATTTAGGCAGTTATCTTGTTGCACAAGAAAGATCAGATTCAGATAGTAGGTAAAAATAACCTGAGAAGAAAAAACAAAAATGCAAGCAAACAATAACAGAAAGAGTGGAAATGCTATGTTGTGGTCCATACTCATTTCCCAGTGTTCTTTCTCTGGGTGTAGCTGGTTCTGTTCATCACTGATCAATTGGAATTGATTTGGATCCTCTCATTGCCAAAGAGAGCCACGTTCATCAGAACTGATCCTCATACAGTATTGTTGTTGAAGTGTATAATGATCTCCTGGTTCTGCTCATTTCACTTAGCATCAGTTCATGTAAGTCTCTCCAATCCTCTATGTATTCATTCTGCTGGTCATTTCTTATCGAACAATAATATTCCATAATATTCATATGCCACAATTTATTCAGCCAATCTCCAATTGATGGGCATCCATTCAATTTCCAGTTTCTAGCCACTTCAAAAAGGGCCGATTTTAATCACTTCTTTGTTATATTTCATCCTACAAAGCTGTCCCCTGATCAGCTTTACATAATGATAGGATTAGTAACTGCAACCTTCTAATTCAACATAGGAAATATTGTATATTGTAGAAACATACTAAAAAACTTTTTAAAAAGTTAATACTTCAGTTTCACATCTATTTGTTTATCACTTGTCTTTTGTTTTAAATTTGTAAGTCTTGTGACTTGAAAAATTTAAGAACTAAATATTTCTCTAGTCTTGATTTCATGCCAAATTTATCTGAATGAATGAATCTTTATCAAAGGTTTTTCTTATCAGGAATTGGAGCCCTCCACTCATATTCTATCTCTTAAGGAAGGAAAATTAAGGACTCTAGGAAACTGACTAAGGATGATAACCAGATTTAGAGTACATAGTCAAGATCCTGGCCTTGCCCATCCCCTGAAGGGATGAGAGTAATGATCCAGTCAATAGAAGCAGTCAGCTATTCTAGAATAGGAGAGCATGATTCCTTTGCCGGTTATATCTTACTTTTTAGTTGCTGTATGCACAAAGATCAACCTGTGCAATATGTTCTCCTTGCTCTTCCAATAAAGGAGTTTTCCCAGAATGCTGGCCCTGATGAATTTGGCTAAAACCTTTCAACAAGTGAACGGACATGTGCTTATCACACAGTTGAATAGACTGAATGATTTGTTAGAGATGAAATTTTTTCTCCCAAGGGACATGCTGAAGGTGAAATTTGGGGATGGGTGTTGAGAGGGTAACACTTGCCTCAATTACATGTCATTATCTTTCATTTTAAGGGTTAGCTAAGTGGTGCTGTGGATTAGAGTGCCAGGTCTGCATTTACTTGCTTTGGAATCCTGGGCAAGTCACTTAAGTCTGCTTGCTTCTGTTTCCTCATCGGTAAACCACTCACTAGAGTGGTATCTTTGCCAAGAAAATCCCAAATCAGGTCAAAAAAAAAAAAAAAAAAAGGAACACAGATTGAACAAGGCACTTTTCATTTTATCACATGATTTTTACATTATGTGTATAAATATGTAACTTGGATTGAATGGATTTGATGGAAAAGAATGTTGAGATTAATGAACTGATGTCCTGAGATTTCTCAGAAGAATTTATAGGCTTAGGTCTTCAAATAAAGAAGCATAGCTTTTATTATTAAGCCATTGACTGGTGTGTTAAGTTTCCAAAGGGAGTTAGTCCTTAACAAGGGGAAATACATGAGAGCTAAATTCCCTAGTGGCACTCACAATTAACCAGGAGAAAGTGCCAGTAAGGAGGAAGACACCATTAAGGTCTTGCTAGTTCCTAATGAACCTGATTCCCACAAGGTGGGCTAAATTCCTAAAGAAAGGGTTTAGCAGGGGATTATATCATAGACTAGTGGGAGAGTTACAGTATAAGTAGGTTTTTTGTAGAAGTATATAAATTTCATAGGGGAAGTATAAAACTTCAGGAGTTGCCATACTTGGCTTTCTGATGGGATATAGTCCTTGAGGATTCTGGCTTCCCCAGATAATCCTATCAGTGCACCTCCCTGTTTGCCTCAGAGAATAGTTTGGGCTGTAAAATTTGTGCTTTCTCTTGATTGCCATCAACTTGACAACTATCAAGATCCAGGTTCTTCCCAACCCTCATCAATTTGATGTAAGAATGGGAATCTTTTAATTCTCTTTTATTTAGTTTTATTATGTGATTCCTCCTGGAAATTTTTGGTTAACTGAATCCTGTCTTGTAGTAACCTTACTTGGCTGAAAATTGAAGAATAACAAAAAACCAAACCTGACTCAGGGAATGACAATATTAGAAGTGATTTTCTAAATTACATGAATAACTAATTATTAAATTAGGAGTGTGACTTTTCCTTTCTATTTTCTCATGCAGGGACCAGTTCCTGTAGATTAGTCAGTTACTTAAGGATCTTATAGATCAATGAATAAGATTAACCAAATCTCTAGGTACATGATTTTCTGAACTAGAAGACTTTGCAATTAGAATCTAACCTAGGTATATTCTTGCTCTTAGGAAGTAAGTCTATGCCCTTGTAACCCCTTTCCCTCCCCAGTTCTGGTCTAGGGTAACCCAGTTTATGAAAGAGAACACCAACCAGGGTAGTCTGCATAGAGATGAATTACTTTGTCTAGATTGCTGAAAGCAACTGAGTCTCTAGATTGTCATATTTTCAGGAGATATTGAAGACTTGTAACCCATTCCCTCCTTAATGGGTTTACCTCCTCATTAATTGTTCACCAAGCGGGGTTGATTTTTATGTTGGGGCACCTCCTTTTCTAAAAGTATTCGGGGATCTCCACAATTTTGTCTTTGGTTACCATGAGAAACCACTGATAATTTATTAACTATTGCTAGCTTACTAAATTGATTATTAATTACCCAGAAATTCTATCTCTTGAGCTTTTAATTCACCTTGTAGGTTTTCAACATTTTTGAAATGATCAATCAAATGGGAGGAAGGAGAGAATATAACCTTTTTTTTTTTTTTTTTGACAAAAAAGTATTTTTATTTTGACATCTGAATAAGTGTTTTAAGAAACAATATCTGATCTCATGCATACTCTTTGGATGTATTTTTCACCCAAGGAATTTCTTATTTCAAAAAGTGAGCCATTCTCTTGAATAACAACATTAATAGAAAAGTGAACATATATAGACCTCATCTTGTAACACCTTTATCATATTTTGTACATTGCTGCAGATTGTGTGCACAGTTGCAAGATTTCCCCACTACTACTTCCCCACTTTCTTTCCAAGGAGACTGCGGAGGACTTTTCTGGGGCCCTTCATGATAACAGAGTGCTCTTTAAAGAGACTGGTTAACATTCTCTGGGATGTCGACCATGTTGGATGGTCTTCATTCTGGAGGTAAATGGCTCAAAGAGCAGAATATAGCATCTTTAAAAACTCCAAAAGAGATTTTATATGTGTAAGAATTTCCCTGGCATTAGGCTTTTGGTTATATTTAGGACATGTAAATTCTTTTCCCTCGACTAGCCCATAGTGACTTCTTTAAACCATAGCCTTGTGGTTCTATAAACTAGGATTTTACAAACTCAGTGTTTAAATATATAACTTAGTCTATTTACTAATTTGGTCTTATTTTGTTGAACCTTAAGTGAAGAAACAATGTGATGAATCTCATTGGGCCTCAGAGGCCCTAAGTATTGTTATATATTAAAATATTATTTCCTTCTTTGTCTAACATAATTTGTCTGTAAAGTCTTAGGAGAAATGCTGATATTTGTTCCTGGTTATTTTTCTGCCTCCTGAAACTGTGCTTCAGCATAATGAAACCTAGGTTTTTACCTCAATAATTTCTGCTTTGTCTTAGATTTATTTCAGCAACAGTAACTTACCACACAAACTCAAAGAAGAAATACTTCTCTCATAACAGAAGTATACTAGTAAGGTCCCAGAATTGGGAATTTCAATAGATATCTACCATCAATAATTCTGTGAATCTTAAATTAGTTGAAGTCATATCAAGAAGGCTCTAGGTTACATGTATTTATTCTCTAAGACAGTAATTCTGCTTCCTTAAGGATCTCTAATGAAACTAAACTACTTGAATGGAATTAGAAATGTATTCAGTAAAATTTCTAATACATTAAATAAGATTTTACTAAGTACAGTTTTAAAATAGTGACCATTATCTGAGAAAAAAAATAGTTAAAATTTTTTCTTCATTTCTTCTTTAATTCCTCTACATCTCATTATTTTCTTTGATTTCAATCACATGTTCAATTTCTTTTTTTGTTTGTTTTTATTATAGCTTTTTATATACAAAGCATATGCATGCATAATTTTTCAACAGTGACCCTCGCAAAACTTCTGTTCCAACTTTTCCCCTCCTTCCCTCCATCCCCTCCCCTAGATGGCAGGTAGTCCCATACACATGCGTTCAATTTCAAAAAATTAATTTAATTCTACTTCCATATTTCCTTCTCTTTCATCTGGGATTAAGGCACACAAAGGAAATTTGTTAGGCAGTGGATCACTGGAATTTACTTGCAATTCTAATTTATGTATTGTTTTCCAAGTCAAGTCAACAAGCACAGGGGATAAAAAAATAAATTAAAAAACCAGTTCCTCTCAAGAACTTCCCAGTTTACTTCAGAAGACAGGTTAAGAAATTATTTTTTGTTAAATGTTAAAACAATTTGTCAGTGTTTAAAATATGTACATTTCTTATGAAGGCTAAAAATATTATTTTTTTATATTGACAAAATACAAACAAAAAAGAAAAGGTCAAAAAATAAAGATGGAGGATCATGTAAGTATGTAATAAGGAGGGCAGAAACTTTGGATAATAAAGTGCTAGAGGGGAGTATCATTATAAGAATATTGGTGATTTTCATGAAGCAACTGGTACTGGAGGGGCTCCCTCTTAGCCAGGCAAGCAGGCAAAGGCAGGAACAGTTGTAGGAAGCCTTGTCTATAGACTTAAGGGGCACAAGTGCTACTTCAGACTGGGACTATTTTAGGTAAAATACAATTGTTGACAGATAAATGAGACTACATTTTTCTTAAAAGCAACATAAGTAATGAAAAAATTCAGTACTCAACATATATTCTTCAAAATACAGAGGACCCTCAGGTGAATTTTTAAAATTGCCTCATCAGTTCATGAATAGTTTCTTTTTGGTATGTTCTTAATTTATACTGTATGAGATATGTTTTCTCTAAGGTCTCTTTTAGCTGCCTACAGTGTTGGTAAGATTTCCCAATTTTTCACCTTTCACAGATTGAATTCATTGTTTTGGTGATTTATTTTGATTACTCATTACTAAAATGTCATAATTATATTCCCACTGGCATATTTTTTTTTGTCTGTAAATATTTATTTATTATTTGTAAAGGTTAGTGTATCTTTTTAATATTCATTTCTAAGCTTTCTATTTCATTGAACCATTCATGACCTAGCACATCCTATCAAGGTTTCATTTAGATTTGTAGATATGCTTGTGTTCCCAATATTGATAACATTTTTTCTGTAATTGTAAGAACGATGTGTTTAATTTTTCCTTTTTCATATTTGTTTTGAACATCTCTATTCTTTTGGTTTTTTGTTTAGGTGCCAAAAGGTGGTTCTGTTGTCTACTCATTAATACTCATTCAAAAGCTATGATCACCAGTTAACATCTCCAACTATCAACTAAGTTCTATAGTTTTCTTTTTTCCTCCTTATCGTTTAGGTTTATACAGCTTTGAGAGAAGATGTTGAGATATTTTTGGGTAAAGAGATAATTCAGTTCAATTTCTCCTATAAATTTAGATTCTAAGTATGTTGGAGCATATATGTTGAGCACTAATGCTTTTTTATTGCTTATGCTGCTTTTAAGAAAAATGCAGTGTCCTTGTTTATCTGTCAACAATTGTATTTTGTTTAAAAGCATGTTTCTTTTTGAGAGAGAGATGAGGAATCTCATATTATGTGTATGATTATTTTTTCCAGGTCTCTGGTTTTCAATCTAATTAATTTTTCAGATATTTCTTCTACATGTCAGATGGTGAAATTTTCTGCAACTTTTTTTGTTTGTCAAATTGGTTAATTCATTTGCCTTTAAGTTTATGATTGTTAGGCCAGTATTTTTCGCCATTTCTCTTATTGGCATAAATGTTTATTCCTCCCTCACTGGAATACTGTAATTCCCTTTGCTTCTAGTACATTAGATGCCAATCTGTTTCCAGACACCCTCCTCTCATGTCATTTCCTTGACCTTTTCTCCCACACTATTGAACTTTCTCTTTCTCTTCCACATCCTCTGAAATAAAACTCTGTGGTCTTGCCCTTTTCCAAGAAATTTTTCTCTGTGTTTTTGGCTTCCCTTCTAATGTCTGCTGAATTGATTCTCCATTTCATGAACTATGTATCTTTAGGGGGTTTATGCAATGGATAGGTTGCTGAGCCTGGAGTCAGAAAGAGGAATTCAAATATGATCCCAGACATTTGTTAGCTATGAGAATCTAGGTGAGTTATTTAAAATGTTGAACTCAATTTCTACAACTGTAAAAATGGTGATAACAACCATTTCCCAAGATTGCTGTAGAGATCAAGTGAGATCTTCGTAAAGTGCACCAAGATGTTTACTGCTTCTTTCTTTCTTTAATTGCTGTTCTATGATTCTTGGAATCCTTCCTGAATTAGGGCCCACTTTGAGCTCCCTTCCTTATCTCCTTTTGAGTTTATCCTAATTGTATTTTTTTCTGCTATGTCTCACTCCCAGAAATACACATTGATGAAAGGAGCCGTGTTCAATGGGAGTAATGTCTTAAAGCAGGAGTCCTAGTGCCTCCAGGGTTGCCCACTGACCCTTGTGAAGCATCATCTTTCCCAGGTTAATCTAAACAGGTAAACAGGCTCTTCTCTTCAAGGACTAGTTTGTAATTTTCTCTTCCTTTTGATTAGTTCCTACAGTTCTAAATAAGCCAGTGTTGTCAGTGAGAAGCGTTAAAAATTCTATTGGCTAAATCTGCTACACTGAGGTTTAGGAAAGACAGGTTAGCAGGCTATTGGTTTAACACCTTTCCTCTGATGCAGATGGGTCGAGTTAAGAAAAGTTACTAAGCCGTGTCCTTGGGGATAAGGGAGTAGAAATCCATACCTGCTGATTGGTTGCTCCTGCCTTCCACCCGACATCTCTCCATCCCTCTGAGTCCCCTCTGCAACCACCAAATATAAGAGACCCCAGAAGATCAGGGCTCCCAAAGCCAGCATCATCACCATGCCCCTGTGGGTGAGGAAGCCTCTCCCACTTGCCTGTGAACCAGTGTCCCTTGTTGGTACCTCCCCCCCACTGCTCCCTCTCAGTGCCCTGCCTGTCTCTCCCTGATTCTTGGCCAGGCTATGCTGGTCTCCACAAAACCCTGGGCTCCTGCTGTCCTTGGGAAGTCATGTGGCCCCTTAACCCACAGAGAAGGAGCAAGTTATTCCTTAGTTCTGACCCCTTTCCAAACAGTAGACCTAAGAGTCTCCCCTCATGATTGATTTTGAGCCAGAAGCCCTATCATGCACTTAGTACATAAGGAAACAGATTTAATGACATCATAACAAAAGTCCTAACAATCTTCTGCCCCCATTCCCCTCAATACGATTTTAGTTCACCATACATTGAAAGACTGGGAGGAGGGGATAGACAGAAGAAAAATGCCTGCAGTTGTCCAGTCATGGTGGGGATCTTTGTGGCAAGGCTCGCTTCTGATCTGACTTTTCCTTGGGACCAGCCCTACTTAAGTCTTCTCGGCTGTGATTTTCCTCTAGCTTGGAGGGCTGCCTTCTTTCTTAGGGGTGCTCCTACTGCTCCCAGGTCTTTTCTCCAGGTCGCTTCTGGCTATTCTGAGGACCACCAGATTCCCTGTACAGCATCCACAGGGATCCTATGGTTTCTGCTGATTCACCACCTCTTTGAGACCATCACACTTTCCTCTGGAAATAGCTGTGGTTCAGAAGTCTTGTCTCCTCTCCTTTGGAGAGCCCACCACCCTCAGTTTGCTCTGAGACCCTCTTCTTGCAGACTCCTTCTATCCCGCACTGGAGTCGTTAGTCAAGGTTCTCTGGTCTGAGTAAAAATTGCTTTTTTATTCCTGTATTTCTTGACAGTGCCCTGCTCAGTGAATCTCTGTCTGGCAGAGTGAGACCAACTTACAGGTTCTACAACTCTTGATAGCAACCATTTTCTTTCCATTGTGTCTTTTTTCTTTCTCTATTATCCCCCAAAGGGGGAAATTACCACCTGTCAAATTATACAGTATATCCATAAATATTTCTGATGTCTATCTTTACCATGAAAAGAGCCTGAAATTCACACGTTATTGCCAATTATACTGTGCTTCTAAGTCTACTTTACAGTCACATTAAATTGACATGTTGTACACATGACCAGATCTCAGAAACAATACACTGCTTAGACAATCTCAAAATTCTCATGCCCAAGCCTGCTGCCTTCATGTTTGTATCTGTACTTGTGTAGCCTTGGTCAGTGCCCTCACCGTTTCCCAAGGGTTTCTTCTGGAATCATGCACCAGGACAAAGATAGTTCCAAGCATCACTGTTCTACACTATTCCCAGGTTTCCTTGGAACTGGGTGATTTGAATTCCTTGACCCTGCGGATTAGCTGCTCCTGTCCCCCTCCCCTCCACTTTGAGTCCTTCCAGCAACAACCAAATAAAAGAGACCTCCCCCGCCACGGGGAATATCAGGGCTGTGCATTGGTAAAGTATGTGAAGCATCATCTTTCCCAGGTAATCTAAACAGGTAAACAGGCTCTTCTCTTCAAGGACCAATTTGCAATTTTCTCTTCCTTTTGTTTAATTCCTACAGTTCTAAATAAGCCAGTGTTGTCAGTGAAAAGCATTAAAGATCTTTATTCTCCCTATCCCAACATTACCTGAAGTCTCTACCCAAGGACTGGAAATTGAGGGGATGCCCATCAATTGGAGAACAGCTGAATAAATTATCATATGCGATTATGATGGAACACAATTGTTCTATATAACAAAGGATGAGCAGGATGCTCTCAGAAAAACCTGGGACTGCCTCCATGTGCACATGCAAATTGAAATGTACAGGCTAGGTAGTAACAGCAATGTTGTGGGATGACCAGCTGTGAATGACTTTGCTATTCTCAGCAATACAATGATCCAAGACTGCTCTGAAGGATTCGTGATGAAATATTCTATCTGTACCCAGAGAAAGAACTGTTTCATCTGAAAACAGATTGAAGCATTTTTATTTTTCTTGATGACATTTTTTGGGGGGAGATCTGTGTTTTTCTCCACCACATGACTTTTATGTTTTGCATAACTTCACATGTGCCTTCTCAATGGAGAGAGCTTGCAGGGGGGAAGGGAGAAAATCTGGAACTCGAAGTTTTAAAAACAAATGTTTAAAAATTGTTTCACATGTAACTGGGAAAAAATGAAATACTAAATTAAAAAAATCCTAAAGCATGCATGAATAAAAGATCCATTAAGATTACAGAAGATACATCTAGCCATTCTGGAGAGCAATTTGGAACTATGCTCAAAAAGTTATCAAACTGTGCATACCCTTTGATCCAGCAGTGTTACTACTGGGCTTATACCCCAAAGAGATACTAAAGAAGGGAAAGGGACCTGTATGTGCATGAATGTTTGTGGCAGCCCTCTTTGTAGTGGCCAGAAACTGGAAAATGAATGGATGCTTATCAATTGGAGAACGGTTGTGTAAATTGTGAAATATGAATATTATGGAATATTATTGTTCTGTAAGAAATGACCAACAGGATGATTTCAGAAAGGCCTGGAGAGACTTACACGAACTGATGCTGAGTGAAATGAGCAGGACCAGGAGATCATTATGTACTTCAACAACAATACTATATGATGACCAGTTCTGATGGACCTGGCCATCCTCAGCAATGAGATCAACCAAATCATTTCCAATGGAGCAGTAATGAACTGAACCAGCTACGCCCAGAGAAAGAACTCTGGGAGATGACTAAAAACCATTACATTGAATTCCCAATCCCTATATTTATGCCCACCTGCATTTTTGATTTCCTTCACAAGCTAATTGTTCAATATTTCGAGTCTGATCTTTTTGTACAGCAAAATAACTTTTTGGTCATGTATACTTATTGTGTATCTAATTTATATTTTAATATATTTAACATCTACTGGTCATCCTGCCATCTGGGGGAGGGGGTGGAGGGTAAGAGATGAAAAATTGGAACAAGAGGTTTGGCAATTGTTAATGCTGTAAAGTTACCCATGCATATAACCTGTAAATAAAAGGCTAATAAAATATATATATATTAATAAAAAAAAATAGGAAGAATCACTAAACTAGACTGTATGCCCACGCCAAAATTCATGGTCTTCAGATATATTCAGAATATCTTCAATGAAAACAAGAAGAAATAGGCAGCCTGTCACAGACAATTTTCTAGAATAAATCACATTTGTTATTGGAAAAAAAAAAAAAAAAGAAATGACCAGCAGGACGATTTCAGAAAGGCCTGGAGAGACTTATATGAACTAATAATGAGTGAAATGCACAGGACCAGGAGATGATTATATACTTCAATAACAATACTATATGATGATCAATTCTGATGGACGTGACTCTTCGGCAATGAGATGAACCAATGAAGCAGTAATGAACTGAACCAGCTACAACCAGCAAAAGAACTCTGGGAGATGACTATGAACCACTACATAGAATTCCCAATCCCTATGTTTTTGCCTGCCTGCATTTTTGATTTCCTTCACAGGCTAATTGTACAATATTTCAGAGTCCGATTCTTTTTGTACAGCAAAACTACTGTTAGGACATGTATACTTATATTGTATTTAATTTGCACTTTAACATACTTAATATGTATTGGTCAACCTCCCATTGGGGGGAGGAGATGGGGAAAGAAGGAGAAAAATTGGAACAAAAGGTTTGGCAATTGTCAATGCTGTAAAATTACCCATTCATGTATCTTGTAAATAAAAAACTATTAAAAAAAAAAGACTACGGGAGAGATGAGTTTTAATAGAAGAAAATATATGTTAATTGATTTATGAATTCAGATTCCACATTGCAACTAACACTTAAATATCACTTGTGAAGTTTTGATGTATCAGAGAAGAATATTCACAATTCTCTGAAAAGTTTAATAAATATTCATCCTTTTTCTGTTAAAAATCAAGTCGTCTTTCCCCAAATCCTTTCCATCCTTTCCCCACTGGACAAAATTGTTCTTTTTTTGGTTGTTCTTAATCATGGAGAAGGAAAGCTGGATGCAGTTTTTCTGTCTGCTGGAGACTTACTATTCAGAGCACTTTGAGTGTCCCTGAGGTAGCATGTCCACTGAAGACTGCAACTGAAGAACAAGAGTCTGAATGAAAACACACATGCTCCCAAAGCAGACTGAGAGCTTCTCTTCTTCTAGGGAAGAGTCTTTTAAACCACAGAATTCTCAGCGGATAGGTGTCACCCACTCAAGGAGATAATGAACTGAAATCACAGGATCCCTATTAGATGGTATACAAAGAATCAGGTGCTGGAGTGGAGGAAAACATGTAGCAGGTAATGTTGTAATATAGAGGAATCTCACGAGCTCTAGTCCTTATGACAGCTTTTCTCTCATTCTCTTTTTCCTGGGCTGCCTCATAATCTTTGAGCTTTTTGATTGCTTTCAGAATCTTTTTTCCCATCATGGCTATTTGTGATGGCAAGTCTCTTTGGAAAGGAAACAGAAAGAGTTATTTTCAATTTGATGAGTCAGATATAGCTTTGAAAATTCCATACATTGAACATAACATAAAAGGAATAATTTTAACCAGGAAAAATGTTCTAGAGCAGAACCTATGCCAGAACGTTGCTGAAAAAGATGATGTGCCCAAATTATGACAATTTATTGGAAAGATTAATTACCTATGGAAGAGAAGATGTATGTACATGTAGATAAGATTTCATTTTTATTACATATGTTTATGTATATATATATATATATATATATAGTGTGTATATGTATGTGTATGTGTGTGTGTGTATATATATATATATAGTATGTGCATTGTGTGAATATATATATCTCATGTTTTAAAACAAGCAGAATAAAATAATTTAGGAAATTACTAATGACTTCTCTTCCAAAGAAATAATTTCTGCAATTTATCATTAATAAAAAGCAAGTCATAGTTTTGAAAATACCTAATGTTATTTGATGTAGGTGGAGGGGAAACGAATGGGATGCGCCTGCCTTTACCATAAGTTAAGTAAAAATAAGTTGAAAGAGTTCATATTTACCTAGATAAAGGATAGCAAAGTCATGAGACTTAAGAAGCCTCGTGGGATAATAAGCTTCAATCCTTTCTGTATGATTAGTTACTAAGTGGCTCAAAACAAAATTTCTCAAATAAGTATCTACTCTATGAGGAGAAGTTTCGGTAGCAAGGAGAAATAACATTTTCTTTTGGAACTCCTAAATTACAGCCTTTAACCTCTGAGAAAAATCTGTATTGTTAACAAACTGAAGGCTTTGGAAATAAATAGGAAATAAAAGGAAACAGGACCAATGTTTTTGTCCTTCCAGCCAATACTTTCTTTTTTTGTTGTTGTTTTTTTTTTTTTAATTTGCATTTTTTTATTATATTTTTATTTACAAGTTATATGCATGGGTAATTTTACAGCATTGACAACTGCCAAACCTTTTGTTCTAATTTTTCCCCTCCTTCCCCCCATCCTCTCCCCCAGATGGCAGGTTGACCAATACATGTTAAATGTTAAAATATAAATTAAATACAATATAAGTATACATGTTCTAACAGTTATTTTCTAGCCAATACTTTCAATTTTGTAGAGACCCATCCCAGAATGCACCAAATTTTACAAAAGGATGAGAAAATATTTAGAGTGGGTTTCCCAACTGGTCATTAAAAGGATGAGATTCCTTCTCTTGATCATTTCCCATCTACTAATATGTCAGGCTCCAGTTTTTCAATAGCCAGGGCAACTAGAGAATTTATTTCTCTAAATCTCAAAAAGGGATAATTTTAATCATTCTGCAATTCTCTAAAGAACTAAATTAAGAGCTCTCTATGGGAAGAGGGTGAGGATTCTTTATATAATCATTCAAGATTATAAATATATTATGTTTTCTAACCCATTGGTAATTGTTGAAAAAAATCTAAAAATCTAAAAAACTGAATTCTTAATTTGAAATAGTAACATCTGACAACATTTAATTGGTGTGAGCATTGTTTGGGACTTTAAAGTTTATCTAGTTTAAATGAAGACAGTTCTGGAAGCATTCAACCAGAATATTTCTATTCAAGAACTGAAAATTACTAGTTTAAATCAACATAGAAAGATGCTTTTATTTTTATTTACTGAATTGTCAAAATGAGATAAACATGGTAGTATCATAAAGCAACATTTCCCATCAGTGAAGTAAAAACTGATTCTCCATTGATTTCTCATTATAAAGATCACCCACACACAAAAATCATTACATTTTGATTACTTCAAAAGGAATGATATTTGGGAATTAACTTGTTGGAAAAGTTCTATAGAGTTTGGGAAGATATTGGGAGGGAGATATTGAAAGTCACAGGAAAGCTGGAGAATGAAGTCCACATTGCTCCACCACAGTTATACTTTTCATTTCCCATTGACCACTTTCTCTAACATAAGTTGTTAGAAATCTCTTGCACTTCAGTATCATGAATTTGAAAGCCCCTATAGAAGATTACCTTCATTGTGCTATTGCTCTGTCTAAGGAGTATCCATCCATCCAAAGAAAACCAGTTGGAATACAAGTACATGCCAACAGCAGACAGCCAAATTTGCCTATCTTCCATGGTCTGGTTTACAACCAAAGCATTTCTGTTCCAGTAAGTTAAAGGAAACTACCAAATCAAGTAAGGGAGACTGGGTTATTCATAATGTCATATAGTCTTAGAATTTTATAATGTTAGACCTAGATATGACCCTTACAAGAGCATATTAAGGATCTTAAATGTTTTTCATTAATTCTTTCATATTATTTACTCATTTGTTTATCAGTCCAGCACCCCCTAAGAAGTCACTTCTATTTTGCTATTTGAATGGTCAAACTTACTCTTTCCATGGTGCAGAGGAATATTGTGGGTTTATGGGGAGGAAAAGATCCTCGATTCTGTCAATACAAGAAGAGTAGAAGATAATTTTAAATTTTAAATCCTGGAATGTCATAAAATCTGGAAAATTTGAATAAAATTTGGATACCAGAGCCAGAGTAATCCTTAAAGGTCTTTTGGTTCAAGTCTCACATTTAACAGTACTTTTTCTTTTTTCTTTTTCTTATGAGATGCCAATGTGCCAAGTCAAGAAAGGAAGACTCTACCTAAAACGCAGAATGTCTGACATACAGTCTACAAACCATAGACTTTTGCTCTAAGGTCTGCATTAAACATTCAATTTTTCTAACACAGTTTATCAACCTCACATCTTAAACCAGCATTTTGGTAATGATGACACATAAGTCAACTCAACATTGAAGTTGGTATGTCTGTTTTTTTGTTCCCAATTCAGGTTACATATAGATTGACCAAATTATGATTAGAATGGGAAAGCAAACATATTTAAATCTACAGGACAAATTTTCCAAGACAAAAATTTACCTTCTGTTGATTTATTTTCTCTTCTAGCTCCTTGCTCAATTTTTTCCTGAGGATTCTGAAATACAAAAGTTAAGAAAGAGAATTCATTTTAATAGAATTAAGGATGTAAAATTTAGTCTGATTATACATCATATCACAGAATCAAAGAACTTGATCTAAGTCCTAGTTAACAAAATAGGTAAGCCTGTACTTTAATATTATGTGTGTATATGTATGTCTAGATATGACTGACTGATCAAGTAGTTTTTATTTTTTGGTTTTCAATAGGAAATTTCTTTCTTTACCATAGTAAATTCTTAGATCTTGATCGCATAGTTGGATGACACTTGAAAATGTCTCCAATCAGTTTCTGATGGTTCAATCTCACACAGAACCATATGAGTGTGTTTGCTTGCCCCCCAAAATAGTAAGGTCATAGTTTCAAATGTTGGAGATCATTTTAATCCTATATTCCCTGATAATTAAGATAAGAAAATTGAATATAAGGGATGATATCACAGTCTTTTATGGGCTGATAGGTAATCTTTGCTCTCCCAGTTTTACCTGATTCTGACCCAGGTTCTCTGCCCACCCACATTCAGAGCTCTTTCAACTTCTCTATGACCTAATTGTGTACATTTTTGGATGGAGTTAAAAAGACTCTTAGAAAAGGAGAAAAGAAAACAAGATGGAGGCTAAACAGTTCAAATCAATCAGAGGCAAACCATTTTTTCTCAATTTTCTTTTTGTTATCCATCTACTACATAACAAGTCTTACTGAAAGCAAGTGGTTCCAAAACACTTTGGGGGCTTTTTCAGTGGCTTTTTGAGAGAACCACTCTTTTCTCCCATTTGTTATCTACAAAGAAGAAGAATTCAGTGAGGAAAAACTTTGAAAATTACCCAACTCCCGGACCAGTACACTAGAGAGTCTTATGGGAATGTTGTCAGCCAAATGACCCAGAAAGGTCTACTCTATATCTTTTGCTATTTGATATGCTAACAATTATGTTAATAGTAACTTACATTGTAACTCAAAATGTTCTAAAACTATTTCTTGAACAATTAGTCCTAAAATAGAGAAAGTTGCTGGGGGAGAATCAAGATGATTCAATAGTAGGGAAAAGTACAAAGTTCTAAAACAAAGAAACTAAAAAGGGAGTAAGGTTGTGAATCTGGCCCAAATTAGATTGGCTCAAATTGAAATAATTGGCTCCATGAGGCAGTGAGAGTCTTAAAATAAAGTTTAAAAAACTTAAAATAATGTGTTTGTACAGAGTAAAAATACTTAACCTGAAAAACTGATTGGTGAGAGATCATTGAAGAATCCCTGAACTATGAGAAAGGCATGGCCAGAAAAGAGTTTTTGGCATATTATTTTTTAAAAAACCCATAAAACTGTCTCTATCTCTCAGAAGCAGTAGGCAAAGTGGAGATAGAATCGCTCATCAAAGTTATGTTCAAAAATATTCTTAAATCAATAATTGGAGAAAAACAAAACTAAACAAAATTTCTCTAAGAGTTCCTATTCATGAGATTGACAAAGTGGGTGAGAAACAAGAATGACATATGCTGAATTTCTTTGAAAAGTAATATATATATATATATATATATATATATATATATATATATATATATATATATATAATACATTTTATAAAGACTACATCCTCTAGGAGTCCCACCCTATCAACAAACAACATACAGCATTGTGAGGCAAAAATATCCCAAGCTGGAATGAGAGTTGATTAAGGGTTGTGGGATCAGGATGAAGAAAATTATAAATATGATGAAAGAAAATATAAGATGGGAAACTAAAATTCTTGCAAATATCTGGAAATTTTTTTTCCAGCTTCCTGGCAAACAGAAATAATCTATTTTTTTTTTTTTTTTTTAATATCTGTGCAGAGGATGCAACTAGGAAGTATGAGTAAATGTTATAGGGAACATGTTTTGTTTTTCTTCATCTTAATAGAAATCTGCCTAAAGTTTAAAACCATTTAGTAATATAATGGGCTATTTTACGAGGCAACAAGGTAGCCCAACATGTCTGTTCATTTTGGTAGAAGCTGGAGGATCTCAGAGGTAGTGGGAGAGAGATTTGGATGTTTGGCAGTACGTAATTATAGGATGCTTTGAAGTTCTCCATACTCAGCTTTATTTAATATAGTCAATTACTAAGGATTGAAGGATGATAAAAAAAGTGTGGTAAATGAGTCTCATATTATGGAAAAAAAAATGAAAAACAGTATAAACCCTATCTATCTGTGCATAAAAAGGAAGCATGTGCTTGCTATAATTTCCAAATTTCTCTTAGATGAATCATTACTTTTTACTAGTTTGTTATGGGTGGAAAGTGAATTCTAAATTCTGAAATCCTAGATTAAAATTATGTTGTCATCTTAATGTTTGAATCTGTTTTAGGGATCTATTCAATTTCTATGGTTCTGTTCAATTTCTTCTGCCTTCTCTCACCACATAAAAAGAAAAAAATAGAGGTAGATATAAGAAAGGGAAATGGGAAGAACAGGAAAGTAGAAAAAGGAAAAAGGAAAAGGTAAGAAAAGAAAGAGAAAGGAAAAGGGGAGGGAAAGAAGGGAAGAGAAAATAAATAAAGGGATTCCAAATTTGGAAAAAACTATTTAAGAAATAGAATGGACTTCTAAGAATGAATAAACTAAAAGACTTTCTTAAGAAAGATATTTATGTGTTAAATTGAAAATCACTCTAGGATCTGAAGTTAGGAAATAAAATAAAGATTTCCTTCAATCTATTTCATGAGCTAATTTTTTTTTTTTTTAGCTATCTTATTTTCAATAAAAGGTCATTAAAATTGTCAATGAATCTTGTTTTTCCCCTTTGCTAAGACACAAAACATATAAATGGCAATTCTAAATTAACTCTGTCACCACTCCTAATGTATCTTCACCATCAAGCTGCTCTTGAGGAACCCAAGTATTCCTGAATCTCTAGTTCAGCTGAGTCCATGATCATTCAGTCTTAACCTGAACTTGAAGTATCTTGGGTTACTAATAACATTATAGGTGGTTCTTTTTGTTCTTTTTTCATCAAAAGTCCTGAATTTCCCTTAGTTCCTTCATTTTCTTCTTTGGTTCTTTTTTCTTCCACTTCTGCTACCTGAAAAAATTACAAAACAAGTTTGCACTTTCTTTTTCCAATTATTCTAATTAATCCCTCTCTCCCCCCTCCCAGCTTCGATACTTGAGTCTGAAATAAAGCACCTATCACTGTACAACCTGGTCCTCAAGAAACACCATTACACTTCATTTGGGTAAGATCTTTTTACATGCAAGTTGCCTGTCTAGCTAATACAGTCCTGATAATTATAAAGTAGAAAAGATGAACACAAAGAAAACAATTACCTCACATTTGAGTAACTATAGAAATAGAAATATAGAATAGAAATGACTTCCAGCTAGTAAAATATCAGATAACCTTAATAAAGAATTTGTAGTAGTTGTCTTTTGAAGGAAGTTTTAAAAGTTTGCAGGAGAGGGAGAATGGGCATTCCAGAAAGATGGATCCATGTATGTGTTTGAGAGTATAAAAGTACAAGCAGCATTTGGGAAAGGCAAATAGGGCAGATTAAGATATTAGGTTTACAGAGAGGCATCATGGGGAGTAGGCTTGGAAATACTTGTACCAGTCTTTGGAAGGCTCAGAATCCAGATTTCACTGGACAATAGGTATACATTGCTAGTTTGTGAGCAAAGATTTAGCTGTGGTTCAGTGATCACAGAACACTTTCTGGTGTAATGGCAGAACCACATGCTGTCAGTACTCTTTGGGAAATCCTGCAGAAATACCAGAAACTCTAAATAATGAGATTTCCCCACTTTCCAAAAGGGCCATATGCAGTTTTCTATTTTAGAAATTCAAATCATCCTAAATATCTGAAAAGTATCATGCTAAGTATCACTATATGGAGGGCTTGTGAACTCATCAATAACTTAAGCCATGATCACCACGAACCAACAGGAGTTCTCTGAAGATATGTCTAACAAACTAAGATCACCTTTCTTAGCCTCACATTATCTTTTTTCCTCCGTTTTTAACATTTTTATTTCTGCCAACAGCTTCACAGTGATAATTTTAGTTTGCATGCTCTTCTTACTTTATCCTCTGTCTTCATTAGTTTTAATGACTTTGTGTCTTAGCCACTTCCACTCCATTTAACTAACTTTACATTGATATATTCTAATGACCTCTGTGCCTTTCTCCTACCTGAAACACTTATTTTTATTAATATAAGTTTATCAGCTCCATCAAAACTCTACACAAAAAATACTTCTGAGGGCAAAAAACTCCCCCCCTCCGCCCCAAATAGATCCTTTATAGGATGAACTATTTTATTATTATCTATTCTTTCTGTCTCTAATTAAGTATTTAAAACAAATACTAAATAGTTATCCTGACTTTGGGATGCAATAAGCTGATTCACAATAGGAATACATGGCCAGAAAAATGTATACCTTGATGCAGTAAATTGGAATAGATGATTTTTTTAATGGTGATTTCCACTTCTCGAGTTTTCAGGGCTATTTTTCATGACAGGCAATTTGTCCTCATGGACAATTAGTGGTACCAAAGGATGAAAGAAACTGTTTGAAATAAATCACATTTAATATTTTATTTTTCCATGTGAAGTTTTTTCATGTTTTAATATTTTCCTTTTCCCCAGTTACATGTAGAATATTTTGCCTTTGTTTTTAAAACTTTAGTTCCAAATTTTCTCCCATTCTCCCCACCTACCCCCATTGAGAAGGCACATGTGAAGTTATAGGAAACATCCATTAAAGTCATGTTGTGAAAGAACAGAGGTCTCCCTCCCCACCAAAAAAACCTTCAAAAAATGTTATAATAATGCTACAGTTTATAATCAGACACAATCAGTTCTTTTTTTGGGAGGTATGGATAACATTTTTCATAAGTCCTTCAGAATAGACTTAGATCATTGTATTACTATGAATAGAAAAATCACCGACAGCTGATCATCCCACAACTTTGCTATCATTATGTACATAGTACGTTTCATTTTGCTTGAATTTATGGAAGACTTTACAGGTTTTTCTGAGAGTATCCTGTTCATCATTTCTTGGAGAACAATTAGTATTCAATCATAACCACATACCACAATTTATTCAGTCATTCCCAAATTAATGGGTTATCACCTCAATTTCCAATCCTTGATCCTGAGAAAAGAGTTGCTATATTTTTGTACATATAATTTTCTTTTTTGTTTAAATCTCTTTTGGGATTCTTGCCTAGTAGTACTATTGTTAGGTCAAAGGATATTTATGTTTTTATATCCCTTTGGGTACAATATGTTTTGATCATTTATTAACTGGGGAATGACTTTGTTTTTATAAATTTGACTCAGTTCCCTATATATTTGGTAAATGAGACCTTCATCAAAGAAACTTGCTTCAAAATTCTTTTCACAATTACTATTGCTGTTATGTTCTCCATTTATGGTAGTAGTCTCCCTGTACTTTCACCCTGACTCTCCTCAAAAGTGTTTTGCTTTTGACCTCCTCCTCCCCCCACCCAAAACATATGCCCTCTCTTCTACCAACATCCATCCCTTCTCATAACTTCTTCCTCTCCTGCTTTCCTGCAGGGTAAGATAGATTTCTATGACCATATTGAGTGTGTATGTTATTTCCTTTTTGAGCCTATTCTGATGAGAGTATGGTTCACTCTCTCTTCCTTTCCCCCCTTCCCTTTCATTGTAAAAACTTTTTTCTTGTCACTTTTATGGCAGATAATTTTTGTAATTATACCTCTTCCTTTCTCCCAGTACATTTCTCTCAAGCCCCTTTATTTTTTTTTAAATTTATTATCTTTTCATATTCAATTCACATCAGTACCCTGTGTTTATATATTCTCTAACTGCCATAATAATGAGAAAGTTCTTAGGAGTTACAATTATCTTCCTCCTATGAAGGAATGTAAACAGATGAACCTTAACTCCCTTATTTCCCTTTCCCGATTACCTCCTTAAACTTTTGAATCCTGCATTTGAAAATCAGATTTTCTATTTAACTCTGGTCTTTTCATCAAGAAAGCTTGAAACTTTCTATTTCATTGAATATCCACTTTTCCTTCTGAAGGATTATCCTCTGTTTTGCTGGGTAGGTAATTCTTGATCATATTACTACTTCTATTGTTCTCCGGAATTTCATATTCTAAGCACTGTATATAAGCTGCTAAATCTTGTGTTATCCTGATTTGTATTATTAACTATACTTGGATTGTTTCTTTCTGGCTGCTTGCACAACATTCTCTCCTTGACCTGGGAGTTTTGGAATTTGGCTATAATATTCCTGGGAGTTTTCATCTTGGGATCTCTTTCAGTAGGCAATTAAAGGGTTCTTTCCATTTCTATTTTATCCACAAAATCAGTACAGTTTTCCTTGAAAATGTCTTGAAAGATGATGTTCAGGTCCTTTTTCTGATCATCACTTTGAGACAGATCAATAGTTTTTAAATTATTTCATCTGGATCTATTTTCCAGGTTAGTTGTTTTTCCAATGAGATATTTCACAATGTTTTCTATTTTTTCATACTTTTGATTTTGTTTTATTGCTTGATTTCTCATAAAGTCAATAGCTTCCATTTGCTCAATTCTAATTGTTAAAGAATTATTTTCCTCAGCAAAATTTTATACCTCCTTTTTCCCATGTTGCCAATTTTGCTTTTTAAAGCATTCTTCTCATTAGATTTTTATATTTCCTTTTGTACCATTCTCAATTCTTTTCCTAATTTTTCTTCTCTCTGATTTGATTTTTAAAATCCCCTTTGCGCTCCTCCATGACCTCCATGATCAATTTTTATTTTTCTTGGAATAGGAATTTTGATTTTGTTACCATCTTGTTTCCTGGGGCCTGTGTTATGCTGGTGCAACCTGTGCAGCAATTACACTCCAGACTCTCCTGCTGGCCCTCCAAGCCACCTTTAACTTGAAAATTGTTCCATTCCCTTTTGTTTGGTGGGTTCTGATACACTAAAATTTGTTTAGAGTCATTATTTAAAGATTTTTTGAAGGATTAGGGGAGAGCTTGGGAAGTCTCTGCCTTTCTCCTCCATTTTGGCTCTCTCCTTGCCCTCAAGTTAAATAGTTTGAAAGTCCTGGGCACCATCCATGTCCCATGCCTTTATATCTTGACAAACCTATATGTGCTTTTTCTATAGATGGGAGTAAACTCATCTTGCAACATACCTCAGGAGTCAAAAGTGAATACATGTTACTAAAGCCACTTGAAAGGAACAAATAACGATATTAAAAAATGAGTGATTTTTTTTGCTTTTCAGTAATATTTTCTTTCTGAGGAATGTTTACCTTCTCAGGAAGGATATCCTTCTCAGGAATGTTTTCCTCTTCAGGGAATTTTTTGTCAAAATTTTCTTCATTGACTTCCTGTGGAAAACAAACATTTTTCCAAAGAAAATGAAAACCTAAATTATGAACTCAGCTATCTATTCTGAATTTATGTTCTGATAAAGACTTTTATTCATGTAGCAAAGATTTCTGAAGAGGTAACAGTGAAAATACCTCAACAGCTCAGTGCATGGGGCATTTAGGGAAAGGCAAGTAAGGCAGACTGATTCTAGTAATAGGTTTGCAGAGGGGCAACAGGGGAGTAAGGGTGGAAGTACCTGGCAGAGGAGTTTGTCTTTGAAAGATCCACAATCTCTTATTTCATTTTGCTACACAAAAAGGATGAATTGTTTGTGAGCAAAGGATTGGCTATAATCTTAGTGGTCACAGAATAGTTTCTGATGTAATGGCAGAGCCACTCACTGTTAATACTCTTTAAGAAATACTGCAGAATCACTAGAAAGCCTGGATATGAGGAATTCCTACTTCCCAAGGGGCCATGTACTTTTTAACTCTAGGAATTCAAACCATCATAAATATCTGAAAGGTATCATGATAGGGAGGGTTAGTGAACTCATTAAGGAAAGACATGATGGATCACCAAGAACCAAATGAGGTCTCTGAAGATAACATGTCTAAAAAAACAGAGATCATCTTTCCTAGTCTCAGAATTATGTTTTCTCTTTCCTTAATGTTTTCATCAATTTCAGAGGCCATTCATAGCTGATTAGCTTTGCACTTCCTACCCCATTCCCTGATTTCATTAGATGTATTGACCTGCACCAAAGCCTCTCCCATTTAAATAAGTTTATATTTGTTATAGTCAGGTTTGTTACCTTTATGTGTCCATACCTTTCTTCCACCTGAGATACTTCTCCCTGTCTATTAATAGAAGTTCACCAACTCCATAATAACTCTACATGAACAACGTTTCTAAATGCAAAAACAAAAACAACAGCCTTTACAAGATGAACAACCCTGATGATTATCATGTATTCTTTCTGTTTTTAATTAATTCAAAATGAATACTAAATAGTAAACTAAGTTGCCTTTGGTATGCAATACTCTTGGGTCTCAATGGAATTCATGTCTAGAAAAATAGCTACCTTATTTTTGTGAATTTGAATAGATGGGTTTCTAAGGTGATTTCCACCTCTGAACTTTTCAATTCTATGGAGTCAGTTTACTTTTCATAATTTAGGAAAGTTGTCCTCATGAACAAATTAGTGATTCCAAAGACTGAGATTGATTCTCCTTTAGTTAAGTGGTTTCAAAGCACTGGGTACACTCTACTTCCCATGCAATTAGGGGACCCTGATCAACCTATATGTATTTTTCCTACTGATGGGATGAAATTTACTGGATCTTGACTTTGGGAACACACCTTAGAAGCAAAAATGAACACGTTACTAAAGCTACTTTGAAAGAATAAATGATAATTTTTTAAAACTACATCAATAATGTTTTAATTTTTAAGGATTCTGTCTCAGTTATATTTACTTTTTCAGGAATGATTTCCTCCTCAAGAATGCCTTTCTCTTCAGTGAATTTTGCCTTGAAATTCATTTCATTGGATTCCTGTGGGAAACAAATATTTTTGAAAGTAGAAGTGAAATATATTTCCAAAGAAAATGAAAGTCAAATTTACAAAATCAATAAGCTAAAAAATACTTGGAATTTTTGTTCTGATGATTTTTTTTTTCATGCAGGAAAGATATCTGATGTAATATCAGTGATATCCTCAAAAACCCGTCCAACGCATAATAACCTTTGAAAGTGTAGTTTGGCCTGTGATTCCACTTTCAAACAGTCCACATAATAAAGAGTCATTAATCAAAAAGCATTAAAAGCAATCAGGATACCTACTTTGTAGAAGGTTAACATCATAGGAAACACAGGAATCAGTGATGACTTTTCCAAAATTATAAAAACAGAAAGAAAATTTTCCTGACACATCTGTAGGGATTTCTCTTTAATCTCTGCAACTCAATGTAGATAATTTTGTAGATAATTTTGCACATTTAAAAATGACCCAAAAAAGCAATGGGAGAAGCAAATCTTTCCCCCCTCACTCCTTTGCAGATGTGGGAGGTGCCAGGAGATGTAATATTGTTGACAATTTCAAACTTTCCCCCAATGTCTTCACTATTTTGGCTAATGGGTTTTTTTTTTAATTGTTTTAAAATATTATTTCTTTTTTTTTGTCACAATTGATTTTTTAAAATTTTATTTTTATTTATTTATTTTTTATTATTATAGGTTTTTGTTTACAAGATATATACATGAGTAATTTTTCAGCATCGACAATTGCAAAACCTTTTGTTCCAATTTTTCCCCTCCTTCCCCCCCATCCCTTCCTTCAGATGGCAGGTTGACCAATACATGTTAAATATGTTAAAGTATAAATTAAATACAATATATGTATACATGTCCAAACAGTTATAAAATATTATTTCTTATAAAGTGTGAGGATGTTTCTGCATGAAAGAAGCCAACAGCAGGAGAAATACTGACTTTTTTTTTTTTTTTGTATAGGAAAGGCATCAATAAAAATGTTTTCTATTTAGAAAAAAACCCCAAAACAACATGATTTGAATTATCTAAGCAAGAGACAACAGAATTGTGAACCAGAATAAAAAGAGTGTCTGTAAATAGAAAAAAAGGAGTAAATGCCAAAGATGTTACAGAGCTAGGAGTGATAAGATTTGAAATGGGAATGAGATGATGGGAAAAGTGAGGAAGAAGGATCTGAAATAGAGCTGGGTGCCTCAACAGAAAGCAGTGCCCTCAACAGAAGCAGAGTTGAGTGTAGGGCGAGATTTTAAAGCAAGACAATTTGGATGTGTGGAAGATAAGATGCATGTTGAGTAATTGATTGTTTGGGTCTGGGATTCAAGAGACATATTTTGCATGGATGTACAGATTTGGAAAACTTTTTCAGAAAGATATTCATTCCCTCAAAGGGAGTTAATGAGAGGAACAGGAAAGAAGGTGTAGAGAGAGAGAGATTGCAAAGGAAAGATGGCTAATCAGTGGGAGGTGATTCACCATAGAGAAATGAGATGTATACAATTTGATAGGAGGGGAGCCAGGAGAAAGCAGTGTCATGAAAGATGGGAGTCGAAAGAATCTTTTTTTTTTTTTTATTTAATAGCCTTTAATTTACAGGATATATACATGGGTAACTTTACAGCATTAACAATTGCCAAACCTCTTGTTCCAATTTTTCACCTCTTACCCCCCCCACCCCCTCCCCTAAATGGCAGGATGACCAGTAGATGTTAAATATATTAAAATATAACTTAGATACACAATAAGTATACATGACAAAACATTATTTTGCTGTACAAAAAGAATCAGACTCTGAATTATTGTACAATTAGCTTGTGAAGGAAATCAAAGATGCAGGTGTGCATAAATATAGGGACTGGGAATTCAATGTAATGGTTTTAGTCATCTCCCAGAGTTCTTTTTCTGGGTATAGTTAGTTCAGTTCATTACTGCTCCATTAGAAATGATTTGGTTGATCTTGTTGCTGAGGATGGCCTGATCCATCAGGACTAGTCATCATCTAGTATTGTTGTTGAAGTATATAATGATCTCCTGGTCCTGCTCATTTCACTCAGCATCAGTTCGTGTAAGTCTCTCAGGCCTTTCTGAAATCATCCTGTTGGTCATTTCTTACAGAACAGTAATATTCCATAATTTTCATATACCACAATTTATTCAGCCATTCTCCAACTGATGGACATCCATTCAGTTTCCAGTTTCTAGCCACTACAAAAAGGGCTGCCACAAACATTCGTGCACATACAGGTCCCTTTCCCTTCTTTATAATCTCTTTGGGATATAATCCCAGTAGTAACACTGCTGGATCAAAGGGTATGCACAGTTTGATAACTTTTTGAGCATAGTTCCAAACTACTCTCCAAAATGGTTGGATTCGTTCACAGCTCCACCAACAATGAATCAATGTCCCAGTTTTCCCACATCCCCTCCAACAATCATCATTATTTTTTCCTGTCATCTTAGCCAATCTGACAGGTGTGTAGTGGTATCTTAGAGTTGTCTTAATTTGCATTTCTCTGATTAATAATGACTTGGAGCATCTTTTCATATGACTAGAAATAGAGTCGAAAGAATCTTTATGTGGCAATGTAAATTTCATTGTATCAAATGTGGTAGGGAGTCAAGAAAATGAAAAGACTGAGGAAATGCTCTAAGTATTGAAAATGGAAAGATTGTTTAGGATATGGAGTGGAAAAATTTAAAAGTAATATAGAGATCCAGAGGACCCATAATTACTACAAAATAGATAAGTAGAAGAGGGCGATTAATCCAAACTGTAGAAACAAGAGAAAGCAAGAACCCTAATACAAAAATGAGTAGACACATTTTTTTTTTTTTTTTTGTCCTATAACAACTGCAAAGCATTTAAAGTCCAAGCAAATTTGTTATAGCATCACACACAATTTAATGCAGTAAATTCTGGAAGCATAAAATAGGAAAAAAAAATGATTATTCAAACTTTGGGTAAAAGTAAAGAAGTTTCTTTCTATGATGTGTTTGTAGGGGAAATTCTCGACCAAATAAGGAAAAGAGGGCATAGTAAAAGAATTAAGAATTAGATAATTGCAATTATACTACATTAGTAAATTTTTGAATTAACAAATCAATACAACTTAAAAGAGGAAAAATATATCAAATGAGGAAATCTTTATATTCATTGTCTGAGTTATAAGCTATAATATTTGAGACATATAAAGAATAAAAGCAAAGAATAAATACAAATGATAAGATTTTTTTAATGTTACCTTTTCTTCCCTTTCATAAATAACTGTCTAGTTATAATATAAATAAATGGTTTTCCAGAGTTGTAAATACCATCAACAATCCTATGAATAAGTATACTACATCTTAAATAAGAAGGAAAATATCCATCAAACCAATTAGGTTTTCATTTAATCTAAATGAAATGGGATAACATAGGACTAGATATTTTGGGAGAATTATAAGTAGACTGACTCTCTCTCTCTCTCTCTATATATATATATATATATATTTACACACATATAGTCTATCTTCTTATCTTCTTACACATATGTAAGTATGTGTTTGTTTATATATATATACACATACATCTCTATATACATATACATATATATTATATATATATATATATATATATATATATATATATACACATATACACAATTGGAAGAACTAAAAAGGGTCTGATAGGAATTATGGAAAAAACATCTGGAATTATAATAGAAAGGTCATAAAAAAGATCTTGTCCTTTGATTCATTGATTCCAATACTGGGCATATATCTTCCAAATACATCAAAGATAAGAGAAAGGTTGCATGCATAAAGCCAGACTTTCCTGGAAGGAAACAAGTGGATGGCTCTTGATGAGAAATTGGCAGAGCAATTCCTGAAACATGAGGATGAGGTGATAATCTGTCAGATAGTGAGAAAGAGTTTATCACACATCAGCACCTTGATGAAGATATATATAGAGACTAAATAGAAAATATTCTCAGAAAAAAGGCATTAGCCAGGGGTGGAGTACAGATGAAGAAGGCTCGCTACCAAAGGACCTTTTCAGAAGATAGAATTTGAGTCTTGTATGAAATAAAAGCCAGCAGGTGGAGAGAAAGAGAGAGAATAGAAAAGAGAAATAAAGAGAATCCAGAAAAAGAGAATAAAGATTGAGAAAACATGGAGTTGGAAAGAGGATGGTATATGAGGAAGAACAAGACCAGTTGACTTGGAGGGGAGTAAAACATCAGAAGATTGGAAAGGAGAGAAAGGGGTTGGGTGGTGAAGCACTGTAAAAGCCACAGATAATATTATCTGTTTCATCAAGGAGGCTCTGAATTTTAATGACTGGGGCAAAAATATGATCAGATCTCTGTGTTCAAAAGATCACTATGGTAGGTGAGGGTGAAATGGATTGGAGGGGAGTGAGATTTAGGAAGGGAGGATTCTTGCATTCATCTGAGGATGAAAAGAAAAGGGCCTGCACCAATGTGATGCCTGAGTGGGCAGAGAAAAGGGGATATATAAGAGCAATGTTGTGTGGTTAGAAATGAGGTTTGGCAAGAGATTGTTTCCATGAAGTGATGATGATTCATAGAACTAACAGTAGCTGGTATGATTACTAAGCAAGATGGTAGCAAGTGAGAAGTTAAGAAAAGGAAAAAGGGAGAAAGAAATGCATTGGAATCCCAGGCATGTTGAATGGGCATCGCTTGGACATATATCCCAAATGAAGACTAGAAAACAAATAGGAGAAACCCCAGGTGATCACAGTGTCACAAAAACCTCAAGAGGAATGCTGATCCTCTTGAGGATCAGTGCTGTTAAAAATTGTAGAGATCAAGAACAATAAGACATGTGAGAGAATGCCTTTTGATGTGGACCAGAAGTCATCACTGATAACTTTGAAAATATCTTAAATGATAGCAGAGTAAAGGCAGGGACTCACTGAAGCTCTCCCTCAAATCTTTCCAAATACCTTTAAATGATGATTCTAAACAAATTTTAGAGCATCAAAACCCACAAGATAGAGAGGAACAATTTTACAGCCAAAGATAACTTCAAAGGTCAGCAGGAAAGGTCTGTTGCACCAAAATGGGACTGGAGCACAATCCTGTAGAGCCAGCACAGCCCCAGCTCCAGCAAACCAGGAGCAGGCCCTGGGGCTTCTGAATCAGTGACAGTATAAGTGGTTTCCAGACCTCTAAACCCACAGACACCAAGGATGACTTGGAAGATCTCCAGGAAAGGTTTGTTGCAGCACTGGCAATAGCAGCAACAGTGGAGGTGATGGCTTCCAGAGGTTTTTACTACAGATGATCTGGATTGCAGTGCTGGCCCACAATCCAAGGATGAGAAGGAGTGCTAACACACTAGACCTTATAGTTAGAATGGATCAGGGACCTTCTTCATAATTCCAGGGTAGAAAAGAATGTTGTGGTCACTCACAGACCACAGTATAGGCCAGGGCAGTAGTAAACGCACTTCTGCTTGGATTGTATCTCCTTTGAAGAACTTACAAGTCTCAAGAAGCATCTCTAAAAAAAAACTGTACAAAATCCCTGAAGCTTGGGACATTGTACCCTCCATCCAAGAAACAGCCCTACTTTATTTATTTATTTATTTTTTATTTAATAGCCTTTTATTTACAAATTATATGTATGGGTAACTTTACAGCATTGACAATTGCCAAACCTCTTGTTCCAATTTTTCCCCTCTTTCCCCCCACCTCCTCCCCCAGATGGCAGGATGACCAGTAGATGTTAAATATATTAAAATATAAATTAGATACACAATAAGTATACATGACCAAACCGTTATTTTGCTGTACAAAAAGCCTTGAAATATTGTACAATTAGCCTTGAAGGAAATCCAAAATGCAGGTGGGCAAAAATATAGGGATTGGAAATTCAATGTAATGGTTCTTAGTCATCTCCCAGAGTTCTTTCATGGCATAGCTGGTTCAGTTCATTACAGCTCCATTGGAAATTATTTGGTTGATCTCATTGCTGAGGATGGCCAAGTCCATCAGAATTGAAACAGCCCTACTTTAACAGAGTTAAAGTCAAGTAATAGGCAATGAGCAAACAACAGACAAAGATTCTGACCATAGAAAGTTACTATAGTGACAAAGAAGATCAAAAGATACATTCAGAAGAAAATAACAAACTCAAAGCTCCTACATCCAAAGTCTCCAAGAAAAGTAAGAATTCACCTCAGGTCATGGAAGAACTCAAAGGGGATTTTGAAAATCAAGTCAGAGAGATAGAGGAAAAATTAGGATGAAATTGAAAGTGGTGCAAAAGAAAATACAAAAATCTAATGAGGAGAAGAATGCCTTAAAAAGCAAAATTGGCCACATGGGAAAGGAAGTATGAAAGCTCAATGAGGAAAAATAATTCCTTAACAATTAGAATTAAGCAAATGGAAGCTAATGAATTTATGAGAAAGCAAGAAACAATCAAACAAAACCAAAAGAACGAAAAAATATAAAACAATGTAAAAATATCTCATCGGAAAAACAATTGACCTGGAAAATATGTCTGAGAGAGATAACTTAAAAATTAATGGTCTACCTGAAAGCCATGATCAAAAAAGGAATCTGGACTTTCAAGACATGATCAAGAAAACCATTCTGAATTCCAGAACTAGAAGGTAAAATAGAAATTGAAAGGACTCATGAATCACCTCCCAAAAGAGATTTCAAAACAAAAACTCCCAGCAATAGTCAAATTCTAGAACTCCTAGGTCAAGCAGAAAATATTTCAAGCATCCAGAAATAATCAATTCAAATATAGTTGAGCCACAGTCAGATAACACAAGATTTAGCAGCTTCTACATTAAAGAATTAGCTTGGAATATGATATTCCAGAGAGCAAAAGAATTACAAATACAACCACAAATTACCACAAATTACCTACCCAGAGAAACAGAGTATAATTCTTTAGGGGAAAATGGATTTTCACTAAACTAGAGGATTTTTAAGTAGTCTTGATAAAAAGATCAAAGTTAATAGAACATTTTTAAAAAGATTGAAGAGAAAAATAAAAAGGTAGACAAAAAAGGGAAATAGTTAATGAGGTTAAACTGTTTACATTCCAACATGGGAAGATGATACTTGTAACTCATAAAAACTTTCTCATGCTTAGGACAGTTAGGAGGAGTATATATAGAAGGCACACGTGTGAGTTGAATATGAAGGGGATACAGAGATTCTACTAAAAAGCTATTAGAAATAATTCATAACTTTAGCAAAGTTGCAGGATACAAAATAAATCCACATAAATCCTCAGCATTTTTATATATCACCAACAAAATTCAACAGCAAGAGATACAAAGAAAAATTCCATTCAAAATAACTGTTGATAGCATAAAATATTTGGGAATCTATCTACCAAAGGAAAGTCAGGAATTATATGAGCAAAATTATAAAAAAACTTTCCATACAAATAAAGTCAGATTTAAATAATTGGAAAAATATTAAGTGCTTTTGGATAGGCCAAGTGAATATAATAAATATGACAATACTTCCTAAACTAATCTATTTATTTAGTGCTATACCCATCAGACTCCCAAGAAAACATTTTATGATCTAGAAAAAATAACAACAAAATTCATATGGAAGAACAAATGGTCGAAAATCTCAAGGGAATTAATGAAAAAAAAAATCAAATGAAGGTGTCCTAGCTGTACCTCATCTAAAACTGTATTATAAAGCAGCAGTCACCAAAACCATTTGGTATTGGTTAAGAAATAGATCAGTTGAATAGGTTAGGTTCACAAGACAAAATAGTCAACTATATAGCAATCTGTGTTTGACAAATCCAAAGGTCCTAACTTTTGGGATAAGAATTCATTATTTGACAAAGACTGCCGGGAAAATTGGAAACTAATATGGCAGAAATTAGGCATGGACCCACAAACACCATATACCAAGATAAGATCAAAATGGGATCATAATCTAGACATAAAGAATGATATTATAAACAAAGAACAACATAGGATAGTTTTATCTCTCAGATTTGTGGAGGAGAAAGGAATTTGTGACCAAAGAAGAACTAGACATCATTATTGATCATAAAATAGATAATTTTGATTATTTTAAGTTAAAAAGTTTTTGTACAAACAAAACTAATGCAGACAAGATTAGAAGGGAAGCAATAAACTGGGAAAACATTTTTATATCCAAAGGAACTGATAAATGCCCCATTTCTAAAATATATAGAGAATTCACTCAGTTCAAGCCATTCTCCAGATGATAAATGGTCAAAAGGATATGAAGAGACAATTTTCAGATGAAGAAATTGAAACTATTTGTAGCCACATGAAAAGGTGCTCTGAATCATTAATAATCAGAGAAATGCAAATTAAGACAACTGAGATACCACTACATACCTCTCAGATTGGCTAAGATGACAGGAAAAGATAATGATAAATATTGGAGGGAATGTGGGAAAACTGGGACACTGATACATTGTTGATAGAGTTGTGAACAACAAATCTGTTCTGGAGAGCAATTTGGAACTCTGCCCACAGTGCACACCCTTTGATCCAGCAGTGCTTTTACTGGGATTATATCCCAAAGAGATCTTAAAGAAAGGAAAGGGACCTACATGTGAATAAGTTATGGTATATAAATGTATGGAACATTATTGTGATGATAGAAGGATCAAGGATGATGCCTTGGTCATTTTTATTTAGAAGCATAAAAACTACAAATGATGTCCTAAATTATTTCCAGAAAAGCTAAAAATAATTAAATCACCTACATTCAGGTCAGCTTTTTTGTGAAGCGTTTTACTTCTTCAACTTCATTGGGAAGTCAGCTATTTCCAACTCAGAATATAGAATTGAAATCAATTCTAAATATCTTTATTAGATATCTTCTCTGCCTTTGGCTCAAAGGTTTCCAAGATGAAGCAAGATATTGACTTTAGCATCAAAGAGCTTTCAATAGGCTAGAAACAATGTTTTTTTATAATAGCTTCTTGAGTCCAGTGTAATCAGAATGGTAGTTGATGTAAAAGCTATAGAGTATGGTATTGTTAATTATTCTTCTTCACCCAATTTAAAGTTTTCTTTTGAAAAGATAATGGAGTGGTTTTCCATTTCTGTCTCCAATTCTTTTGACAGATATGGAAACTGAGGCAAACAAGGTTAAAGAACTTGCCCAGGCCATATAATTAGTGTTTAAGGCAAGGGAAGGGTGAAAATGGAAGGTGTGTCTTGTAAATTTAGCGGTAGGCCTGAAGACCAGGGAATCTACAACAGGTAGTTAAGCTTCTGTGTCAGGAGGGGTGGGGAGACTCTTCTGGGCAGGATAGTGAGATAGTTATTGAGTATTCCTGTGGAGAGATTCTTCAAGAAGAGTATTGGAAATTGGAGATTCACTTTCACTGTACCTTATTTATTGATGTCAGTGAATAATTTTAAATTTTTCTTGGGAAAACATTCTCTATATTAGATACTTATGAACAAAGAACTATATTTATTGACTAAGAAAGTGATCTAAAGACAGTTTACATTTATAAATGTATATACAAAAGTAACGTGCAAATATTTAGAGATATATATGAGTGTTTAAAACAAAGGAAAATAAGAGATAGAGGCTATATCTGAAGTTTCATTGACATAGGGAACCAATACATCTGAAGACCTTCTTTCTCTGCACCATAAATATTTTGAGTGTTGCCTAGAACATTGTGAAATTAAATGATTTGTCTAGGGTCACAGGTATGCAGGAAGTATCAAGAGATGAAACTTAAACCCGGTTTTATGGGCCCAGATAAAACCTGTCTAACTGTGTACAAGGCTGCCTCTCATATAAAATAAGCAATTATACAAAAAATTTCATAACATACTTGTTTTTATTTAAAATGACAGTAAGTCCATGTTACTGGCATTTTGCATCATATTAATAAACTTCCTTGAGTAGGGCAGTCCCAGACATCTTTGGAATCCAGGAAAGAAAAACATTTTAAGGAAGACAACATCAACTAAATTTGCATCTTATGTAAATTTAAACATTCATTAATCCTATTAAGTAAAATTTCTCTTTTTCATGATAGAAAATCCAGTGGTCATGGCAGAGTGAGCCTTCCTCTCTCCAAGAATAATTTTCACTTTCTCAACACAAATCCACAACTCTTATGTCTCCACAGACTCTTCCACTCTATTCATGATATTTGTGATATAAAAATATCTATTGGGTTTGATGATGGAAAATTAAGTCCTAAGGAGATTATCATCTAAAGAAATCTTAGGCAATTTATATTAAGGAATACAACACACATTGGATTATTGGGTTATCTCCATTCTTAAGAAAATTAAAATTAAGAAATAAAGAAAACATATACATGCCCATGTGTGCTTGCATGTGGGTGCACACAGCCCCCATTCTGGTTTTTATGGTCTATGTTTCTCTGCCCTTCTGTCTCAGTTTTAGCTAAGAATTCTTCTTCTGCCAAACTCCTCTCTTTTACCATTTACCAAACACCACCTGACAAGAACATTCCCACTGCCATTGAAAGTTACTGAATGACTTCTGTCTGCCTGTGAAATTGGTGAAAACTAATCAGAAAGATCTGAGCAAGGTGCCATCCTTCCTTACAAAATTCCAAGTCAACTCGAGTTTCTCTCAGCTGTCCTGAAGCATAGAGGGATGGTGGGACAAAGAAAGCTTCACTTAATGATGTCATCCTCTCCTGGTCCATCATGGACACTCCTGGAGACTGACATAATCTTAGATCACAGATATTCATCTGAGGCCATACATAGCCACTTTTCTTGGTTTTGTGGCCTGTGAAAGTCTCTATATTTTTGGTTTTTTTTTCTTATATTACAATTGCACAGAAATATGCACACAACTGTTTCTCTTAAGATCAGTGAATTCACTGATCTCTACTGCTTAGTTACAGGACTAAATAAGATCTGGGATGATTACCCTTTTCTGATATGTTTAAGTAATCAAAGTGCATAATCATTCTGTTTTTTCAAATATGTATGTGTATAGATACATATATGTATATGTAATATACATATATGTTTATCTCTGTAGGAATACAAAATATGTGTGCACACATGTACATGTATAAATTATACACATGATTACATAATACACATAATAATTACATGTAATATGCAAAAGTTATACGGAATAATGAAATACAGAAAGAAATGTTCACCATGAAGTCAACAAGTGTATCATTACTAAAAATGGCTTTCAGGTTTTTTTAATGCTATATAAAGAAAAGTCAACTGATTTGCTCTCAGAGAGCTCAGTTCTGCAAATTCACCCTCAAAGAATAGAATGAATGATTGCGGCAAGATGTTGTTTGCAGAGGAACAAATGGAAATGAGCCTTAAAAATCAGTTCAATAAAGAGAAAGAGATCTCCTGTCTACTATGCTATACCTTCATTCATAGAAAATTTTGTAGCATGGATTTGTCATTTAGAGAAATGGCCAATATGGAAGAAAGCTTGAGAAAAAGAAGCAATATTTAGAGAAATCTTAGTATATTTAAAATCAACAAACAATATGATCTCTGCTATAATTGTGGTAATTTCATTCTTTTTCAGTGATGTCCAACTCTTTGTGACTCCTTCTGGGGTTTTCATGGCAAAGATACTGCAGTAAATTTTGCCCTTGTTTTCTCCAGCTCATTTGATAAAGAAACTGAAATAAACAGGATTGAGTGACATACCCAAAGTCCCATAGCTAGAAGTGTCTGAGGTCCAAAAATAAGCCTTTCCAAATCCAGACCCAACCTTCTATCCCTTGTGCTACCTAATTGCCCATGGAGATAAATGTACATTGAAGTGGAGTTTGGAAAAAATCCTCTTACCAAGACTTCTTGAAAGCCATTTGTCCTTTCATGTACTCACTAAAATATACTATGATTTCTCTGGGTCTGTTCTGTGATTTATGGACAAAATGAATGAATTATATTATAGAAAGGGAATGTGAAAAGCTGTGATCCTGCCACAAATGAGCCAGTTTTTTTATAAAAATAATTACTAAATCTCAGATGTTGCTGCTCCTCAATTGACCTTCAACTCTTCCCCTATTTACTCCACTCCTGCTTTCACATACTTCCCTCTTCCCTCTTCCCAAATATAGTCAGACGTGGCTTGGCCATTTGCCCATACATGTAGTGGTCAGGGCTGAAAGAGAAAGCATGCAAGGTAGATCATCTTACTTCTCTCTTCTCACTTGTCTCCTCCCTGGGATTCCTCTTGTGAAAAAAGACAAAAGCATATAAATATTCCCCTGGAAGCTCAAGTACAATAGTTAGAACACCAGCCTGGAGTCGAGAAGATCTGGATTCTAATTCAATCTCAGGCTGGATAAGTCATTTAACCCTACTTGCCACAGTTTTTATTCTGCAAAATGGGGCACATAGTAGAGAAGGACATGACAAAATATTGTAGCATCTTTGCCAAGTCAACCCAAGCACCTTGCCCTTTGTAACCCACAGAGTCTGACTGTTAGGATTCTTACAAGGTACTAAGTCAGTAGAATTGATGAGATAATGATTCTCTAATTTATATGTACTTAGTACTTACTATAATTCCATAAGATTTACACCTTTAAGAGAGCATATATAAGGAGGAGCTCTCAGGGCCAAACAACAGAGACCCATTAGAAGTTCTCGGAGGAGGAGACAGATTCATTCCATTTTCCACCTTTGTTCTGGCTAAAGACATTCAGAGCTAGAGGCAGAAGTTGGCAGAGGCAAAGGACTAGCGGCAGGAGCTCTTGGAACCAAGGAAAGAGATAGGCCTCTAAGAAAGCTAACTGGGACCAAGGAAAGAGACAAGAATTTGAAGGAGACAATAAAGAATTTGGACTTTAATCCTCGGCTGCATTTGGGATGATTATTCTGAACTGAAATGAAGCTGCTTCCAGAAACCCCCCCAAGAAACCTGCTCCCAGAGAACATTATAATTTAGAGAAGAATATTACATTTTGGCGCCTGAACAGGGACTTGTTATACTGGAGCTACAAATGGATGACTGAAGAACAATGTGTTGTTGATCGTGGTTAACTCAACTGAACATAATATTCAACAAAATGAATGAGAGAGGAATGTGCACCAATTTATCAAGCTGGACCTGGACCTATGATCTACTATTTCAAGAAAAGATCTAAGTCTGCGATGCCGTGAAGTGATCACTTTTACTGAGTTAGAATGAATTTTGGAAAAGGAAGAATGTTTTGTCCATGTGAAAGAATCGATCTCTCTTGAATGCTTTCTCTTAAGTTCATCATCTGAGGATTGAACAAAGTAGTTGGCCCTAGAAAATGGAAGTGTCTTGCTATAATTTTGGATCCCAGTGGAATACTTAACCAGAAAAAGCTAAAGTTGCTTAACTTTTCAATTTTGCAGAAGACCCCCTGGATTTAGCAGCAGGACTATTCTGACTTTGTAGTCTTAAAATAACTGAAAACCAAGCTTTTACCTATCAGAATCAGCCAATTTTCACCATCTCTTCACATGGACTTTCTGCCTCTTCTTGCTAAGCACATTGACTCCAGTATTGTAGATTTTAGGAAACACATTCATCAGTTTTCAATTTGAGCAGGGAAAGTAAAAGTCAACCAACTAGAGAAGGAGATCCAGAGTGTTAGAGCAGAAAATGACTCTTTGAAAATTAGAATTGGGCAAGGGGAAGCTAGTAAAGTTACAAGAGACCAAAATATAATAAAACAAAATATAAATAACAAAAAACTAGAAGAGAATGTGAAACACCTCTTATAAAAAAGAAAAGATCTTGAGAACAGATCAAGAAGACAAAACATAAGAATAATTGGAATACCTGAAAGCTATGACCAAACAAAAGAAACCTTAAAACAACAATACAAGAAATAATTCAAGAAAATTATTCTAAAGTGAAAGAAGAAGGGAAAGTAGAAACAGAAAAAATTCTCCCAGTCACCACCTCAAAGATGTCCTACAAGGAAACATATAAGAATATCACTGCTAAACTTCAAGAACCTTAGATCAAAGAGAAAATTTTATAAGCAACAACATCATCAACAACAACAAAATTCAATTATATGATTAGAATTGCTACAGGATGTATCAGTAGCTACAATAAAAGACTCCATATCCTGGAATACTACATGTTGACAGGATCAAAAAATACTAGGGTTATAGTCAAAAATATTATGTTCAACAAAATTAAGTATAATATTGAATGAAAAAAAGGACATTCAATAAACTGATAGATTTTCAGGATTTTGTTTAAAACAAACCTGAACTTAATAGAAAATTTAACATGTAAGAGTCAACAACAAACTCTAACTTGAAAGGACTCCAAAGGACAAACTATTTGTTTGATATGTGGAAATGTAATATGTGTTATATGTATAAAATTAATATTAGTGATTGGGTAGTCTAAAAGAAGAATTGATATAGAGCTGAGTATGACTCAAAAAAGAAAAGAAAAGAAAAGAAAACCATCCAGGAAAAGGGAAAAACAGTAATTATGTTATACAAATGAGTTGCTAGAGCCAGAACTGAGAGAGAGGAATCAGTTGGCTCTAGAAAAGTAAAAAGTGCAAAGCAGAGAATAAAAGAAAAGAAAATCTCTAAGGAAGAAAAGAAAAGATGGACAGTTTTGAATACAATGTCTTCTATATTATAGATGCTTTTTTGAAATAGAAATTTATTGTTACATATTCTAAATCCTCCCTGATGTTCTGCTGGGCATATGATAATGTTTTTCCCCCCCTCCCCCCGCCCCCTTTTCTGTCTTTCTTGATTTTCTCTTTTCTTATTTTGTGTTTAAGTTTTATATAAATAAATATATTAAAAAAACAGGAAAGACATCTGAAAGAGCTGATGGAAAAAGAAAGGAATTCAAATGATGATGCAAGACACCAAAGTGTTGCCATTTTTCAAAAAATGTTCCCTCCACTCACAATTTATGCTTGACAATTCTTGTAGCTCTCACTTCTTTGGAGCATCAAAGAAATAAAGAGAATGACATAGTCAATAAAATGAAATTAATGAAGTCTTCAGTCTGAACAGTATGTTTAACATGAGAGAGGATAGAATAGAGGATAAAAATAGAATTCACTTTCAGACCAAAAAAAAAGACCCTCATTAAAGGAGATAAAATTTGCTGTTATAAGAAAGAAGTTAGTGAGAATCAGAAAGAAACCTTTCCAAAGATTAAAACCTGATGTGCCACCCCTTTGCAAATCCAAGGGAATGCTTGGCCCTTTATCCTTCAGAAACAATGGACCAAAATCTGAAAAGCACTAGAATATTTTAAGAGAGAGGCCAAGATACATCAACAAGGGAACCTCTGGGGAAATTCTTCTGTGAAACCATCAACCAAAGGAGATTTGCATTCTTTGTGACCTTGTGGTTTGTCTGGGGAATGGAGACAAAGTTGTAAAGGGCTGAAACTCTGAAGAGATGCACTGGAATCAGATAACCGAGCACTTAAGGCTAATTACCGATTGAACAATACTCTGTTAGCATATTCTTGGAAAATGGCTCTTCTCACTATCCTGTGATGACTCATCTTTTGGTATATACAGAGAATTGTGGGAGGGATTAGGGGGTGGAGTAAGACAAGCCAGAGTGACTTTGGTGGTGGATGAAGAGAAGGGAGATTGTGGAGAGCTTGTGTCCATCCCCTTCACTTCTTCCCCTAAAGACCAAGAATAAAGACCAAGGACTTTTGCTTATCCTGACTCCAGCTGATTCTAAGGCATCCAGGGTGCTAACTCAGTCTTCACATTTGATGCCCAACCTGTGAACCAAGGACCCTAATTTCACTGAAGAACTCTCCAGTGACCAGGAAATAGGGTGAGTATTTTAATAGACAAACAGGGAACTTACTTTGTTAAGGGCTAAACTAGTAAACTTTTCTAGCTGAAATGGGGCAGAAGTTAGGAAAAGATTCTCCCTCATTCCCAGTCCCACCCCTACCCCTGCCCCAAGGGGGTGCTATATAAATCATGCTTAAGTTGATCAAGAGACATGGCTTAATTGTAACTTGGTTGCAGATCGCTAGACTCTTGGGTACATTAGAATGCACGTCCCCTTGGTTCTTAGAGGAAGAAGAGATAGGGCTAGATAATTGGAAACTAGTAGGAGATCAACTATGTTGATACTACAATGATAAAGGTCCTGATTCAATTTCCAAGGAAACATTCTATATATACAACATAATACACTTGCCCTTAAAGAATCCTTCAACTTACAAAAAAAAAAGAAAAGTCTTTAAGAACAGCCCGATGAGGAAGTGTGAGGAAAAAGAGGACAAAGAATGGATTAATGACATCGCCAGAGGGCATGAGGAGTTAAGTGAGGATGAAGGGTGTGGTGAAGGGCGTGGTGAAGAACATGGTGATTCTCCTTTTCACAGCTCAGCTTCAACTCCACCTACAGAGCAGGTTCTTGACACGCCCCCATCAATTCCACCTTCTAGGATGGAAGGAGTAGTAGTAGTGGGAAGAGCAGTGATACCACCAACACCTCCCTCCCACCCCGCCCCCAGCAATCACCCCCTCCTATGACTAGATTGTAAAAGGCACTACTTAAGCCACAGAAGAAGGGCAGGGTATAGCTGATTTGAGAATAGAAATGTATCCTGTGATTCAACAGTTTAACTCTTCAGGTCAAGAAAGTAGAAGATACACTCCTTTTGATATAGAAATCCTCAAAGACCTAAAAAAAGCTTGCACTCTTTATGGGGCTACATCAGCTTATGTTAAGATGTTATTACAGAATTTGGCTTATAAAGTCTTAACCAAAAAGGTTAAGGGACTGGAAATCTATGGCAAGGACATGCCTAGAATCTGGACAAAACTTGTGGCTTTCTGAATATACTGAGCAATGTAGGATACAAGCCCAACAAAATAGTTATATCCAGTCACCTATGACCAACTAACAAGTGTAGGTTCTTATGTAGACATTTCAGCACAGATTAATTACCCTAGGGGAGCATATGAGCAAATTGCTGCTGCTGCTATCAAAGCATGGGGTTTTATCCCAGGTAAACATGACAAGGGAGAGGCCTTCACAAAAACTGCACAAGGGCCAAATGAACCCTTTGCTGATTTTGTGGGACATTTGCAGACAGCTGTCATACGAACTAATGGTGAAAATGCAGCAACAGAAATTATAAGGCAACTTGCTAAAGAAAATGCTAATGAGGTTTGTACAAGAATTATACTAGGATTACACAAGGATGCTCCTTTAGAGGAGATAAGATGCTGTGGCACAGTGGGCAGAATTATCTTTTATAGCCAGGCTATGATGCAGACTTCCCAAGATCCAAATATGGGAAGACAGGGTCCCTTTTGGCAAGGACTTCCAAAGAGACTCTTCAATGCTTTCAATGTGGTTAAAGTAGGGCATCTGAAAGCTCAGTGTTGGCATATAAGACAGAGTGGGAGAACAAGACCCCAAACCCCATGTCCAAAATGTAACAGAGGCTTCCATTGGGCATCAGAATGTAAAATGACTCAGGGAAATGGGAAGCGGGACCCAGCCCCAGAGCCCAAGGCAAAAAATACTTGGGGCATGGTGGCAGTCGATGCTACACCCAGAGAGTGCCTATAAGTTCAGTACTTAGACGTGACCAATCAGCCAGGAAGCAACCTGAGGGAGAAAAGGATTACAATTGGGGAGAATAGAATTGTATGCAGCTGGGACAACTGAGATATCCCCTGGAGAGGTGAAATCTGTTCCTTCTCCAGCCTATGGATCCCTTGCCTCCAGGCACAGTAGGCTTGACCATTTCACCTCCTGAGAGTATGTACAGAACAATGTCCATCCATACACTGATGTGGGAAACTGGGGAATATGTAGATAATATCCCAATCACTAATACAGGTAGACAATGTGTGATTTATCACCCAAGTAGTAGCATCAGGTTTACTGATACAGACTCCTAATAAGCAATCTGGTGATAGTCACTCATATTCTGACTCCAAGCAAAAAAAATCCAGGAATATATTGGACAGCAGCTGTGACAGCTGAGTAACCTATGCTCACTATCTATATAAATGGCATACAATTAGGATTGGTAGATACAGGTGCAGATTGTACAGTCATTAAAAGTGCCAACTGGCCCAGTCACTGGCCAAAGGTTAAAGCAGACACCTACATGTCTGGTGTAGGGGGATCAATAGTAGCTGAAGTTAGTGCTACCCCTTTGAGATGGACTTTTGAAGGTGAAACAGGAGTTTTTACTCCTTTTATAGTTGAAAAAATCCCCATCAATCTATGGAGAAGAGACATTTTACAACAATTAGGATTACAATTGAGTACTTTGATTTTTTAGTCAGGGCTGCTGTTGAAGGCCTGCCAACCCTCTCACCTGTTCCTATCCAATGGAAAAGTGATACACCAGTGTGGATAGAACAGTGGCCCTTAACTAGTGATAAAATTCAGGCCTTATTACATATAGTACAGGAACAACTTGACCAAGGACACTTATAACCTTTTCTAAGTCCTTGGAATTCCGCAGTATTTGTTGTAAGAAAGAAATCTGGAAAATGGAGGATGTTGACTGATTTAAGAAAGGTAAATCAACAGATGGAAACTATGGGAACTCTTCAGTCTGGACTTCCATCTCCTATTCAATTGCCTAGAGCAGGGGTCCTCAAACTTTTTAAATAGGGGGCCAGTTCACTGTCCCTCAGACTGGTGGAGAGCCAGACTATAGTAAAAACAAAAACTTTGTTTTTTGGGTCTTTAAATAAAGAAACTTCATAGCCCTGGATGAGGGGATTAAATGTCCTCAGCTGCCACATCTGGCCCATGGGCCATAGTTTGAGAACCCCTGGCCTAGAGAACGGCCTCTTTGCATTATAGACATTAAGGATTGTATCTATTCTAGATGAGGATATGAAAAGATTTCCCTTCTCAGTTCCCAGTGTTAACTTAGCTGAGCCTTATAAAAGATATGAATGAACAATTTTGCCACAGGGAATGAAAAACAGCCCTACTATGTGTCAAATGTATGTTGCTGCTCTTCTTACTCCAGTAAGAAAAGCATTTCCAAAAGTTTTGTTATTATATTACATGGATGATATATATTGGGATGTGCACCTGAGAAACACATGTTAGAAGCATGTCTGCAAAAGACTATTGAAACACTAAGGAACTACAAATTGTACATAGCTCCAGAAAAAAATTCCAAGACATGCTCCTTTTCAATATTTAGGATATGAAGTATACCCTAAAGTGCTTATAGTACAAAAACTTTCCTTAAGAACAGAGAAGATAAACACCTTAAATGACTTTCAGAAATTGAGAGGAGATATGGATGTGTCTAATGTTAGACTTGACTACCTATCAATTATAACCATTATATGACATTTTAAGGGGAGACAGTGATTTAAACTCACCACACCAACTTATGAAAGAAGTTCAAGAGGCTTTGAGAGAAGTTGAATTGGCTTTATCCAATATGGTTCAAAGAGTCACTCAAAAACCCTTGGAAATATCAGTTTTTGCTACACAAGAGGCACCCACAGCAGTCCTTCATCAAGGAGACAGTGTGATAGAGTGGGTGAACCTCCCAGCACATCCAGACCAAAGTCTTACTCCTTACCCAGTGCTTGTGGCTAGAATTTTATTAAAGACCACTAAGTGAGTAGTACAATTATCTGGGATAAGACCTGACAAGATATACACCTTTTATACTAATGCACAAATTAATGTATGCCGTGAAACCATCCCAGAGTGGCAAATTTTATTAGCCATGGCTCCAAATTTTACACACGGGTCTCCATTAAAGATAACCAGACTATTACATAATTGGCGATGGATTCTTGAAGAAGTTTCTAAAGTTCCTCTTAAAGGACCAACTATCTTTACAGATTCATCCAAAGATAATATTTGTGCTGTGTACTCTTGTGATTTAACTACAGAGAAGTCACAACTCCTTTTCAGTCCACTCAGCAGAATGAATTGTATGTAATCATTCTAGCTCTTACTTATTATCCAGGAGATATAAATATAATATCTGATTTGGCCTATTCAGTAGGTGTGGTACAAAGAAT
This sequence comes from Sarcophilus harrisii, assembly GCF_902635505.1. Lineage (NCBI taxonomy): Eukaryota > Metazoa > Chordata > Mammalia > Dasyuromorphia > Dasyuridae > Sarcophilus > Sarcophilus harrisii. Next base: position 495,884,761 of record NC_045428.1, read on the forward strand.
TGCCACAGCCCAAATAAAATTTGAGCCTTTAAGATATATCAGCTCTTTAAGGAACTTCAAGAGCAAGTGAGAAAGCATCCTGTTAAGATTTATATCTTGCATGTCCACTCTCATTGATGGTAATTCAAAGGCAGATAGCCTTCTAACTATGCTGGCCAATACTCCTTTATTTCAAGAAGCCCAAGAATCTCATTTTAAATATCATCAGGCTGCTTGAGCTTTACCTTTACAATTTGGGATAACAAAAGAGGAAGCTAGGAGCATAGTAAAAGCATGTACAGCTTGCCTTCCTTTTCACACTCCTACACTCCCTCCAGGGAAGAACCCTCATGGTTTGAGACCCAGTGAAATTTGGCAAATGGACGTGACCCATTATAAATCTTTTGGTCGTCTGTCTTTTATCCATGTTGTGGTAGACACCTTTTCAGGATTCACTTTTGCAATACCAGCAGCAAAAGAGACATCCTGAGTGGTCACTGATTTCTTATACAAGCATTTGCGATTATGGGTGTTCCACAAGCAATAAAAACAGACAATGGTCCTGCATATACTTCTAAACATTTTGCACACTTTTGTGCCCAGTATAAGATTTTACACACCACTGACATACCCTTTAATCCTCAAGGACAGGCAATAGTAGAGAGGAGAAACAGAGACATCAAAACACTTCTCCAAAAAACAAAAGAAAGGGGGAACCACAGGTTACCCCAGAGAACTTCTAAATCTAGCCCTTTATACTATTAACTTCTTGATTTTTGACAAAGATGCACTGGCTCCGGCAGACAGGTTTTATAACCCACCAAAAGCACAGTGTCCAGTGAGAGTGGCTCCACTATCTTTAGATAATCGCCAGGTGATGTGGAGAGACCCAGAAAGTGGTGAATGGAAGGGACCAGATAGGTTAACTGCTTGGGGGAGAGGGTTTGCTTGTATCTCCACAGATGGAGAAGGAATCAGATAGATAGGTGCCAATGAGCTGTATTCGCCTTGTCCATCACAGAGAGACAGAGCAGACTCTTAAAATGAAGGAGAAGACCCAAGAAACATCGGGTGGTTCCATTACTGACTGTGCCCACCACTGAAAGAGCATGGCAGTTATGGCATTTGATTCATGGACATCGAAAATTGTTGGACTTCAAAACCCTCAGGAATCATTGGATTCTCTGAGAAATGATAAGACTGTTGCAGGACTTCAAAATCTGTAGGAATCATTGGATTCCCTAACACATAAAAGGACTGTTGCAGGACTTCAAAAACTTGTAGGTATCATTGGATTCCCTGACTTGAGAAGCAATGGACACTAGACTGGTTTTGGACTATCTCTTGGCTGCTGAAGAAGGCATATGTTGACTGTTGTTTACATACCCTCCTTCTAGGACTTCTGGAAATCTCTTACAACACCATATTGATTCATATAGTTTGTTATGTCACTACTTGCATATACAATTCATGTTTGTTATACCACAGTGAGCCTACACTGACTGTGGGGAAAGTCATCACTAATAGCCTATGCATTATTGCTATGTGCTTCTGTAATACCTCCTATGCTGATGGGTTTGTGCATACCTGTTTCTAATAAGACCTTTCAGCCCAGAAACCCACTAGCAACCCCCACTTCCCTTTGGTGCTTTTCATCTCCCTTCCTGAGAAGTCAGGGAGGGCATGATCATCTCCTTTTTAGTGTTTTCACCTCCTTTCCTGAGAAGTCAGGGGGGAGCGTGATCACCTCCTTTTAGGTGTTTTCACCTTCCTTCCTGAGAAGTCAGGAGGAGCGTGATCACCTCCTTTTAGGTATTTTCACCTCCTTTCCTGAGAAGTCAGGGAGGGCATGATCACCTCCTTTTTGGGGTTCTCACCTCTCTGAGAAGTCAGGCATGGCATCACCACCTGTGTTCTAAAACAAAAGAAAGTGGGAGATGTAATGGGCTGAAACTCTTGAGTTGATGCACTGAGGTCAGACAACCGAGCACTTAAGTCTAATTACCAATTGGACAATATTAGCATACTTGGAAAATGACCCTTCTCACTATTCTGTGCTGGCTTGATCTTTTGGTGTATACCGATAATCGTATGAGAGATTAGGGGGTGGAGGAAGACAAGCCAAAGTCACTTTGGCGGTGGACGAAGAGAAGGGACATTGTGGAGAGCTTGTGTCCATCCCCTTCACTTCTCCCCCTAATAACCAAGAATAAAGACCAAGGACTTTTGCTTATCTTGACTCTGGCTGATTCTAAGGCATCCCGGGTGCTAATGCGGACTTCACATAAAATTATTGAGTTTTTTTTTTTTTTTTTTTTCCCAATGAACACATGCAAAAGATGAGCATTTTCCACTTTCTAATGAATAAACATGGAAAACAACAACATGATACTGTTGTCAATGGATATCAACAGACAATGAATTCTTCCATTGGAAAAATGCATTTAACTATAAAAAAATCTTTGAATTTGAAATTTGAATTTGAATTTGAAAAAACTTTGAAAATTGATTCTACATGCTATTTTGGAGAAGTAATTGGAAACCAAGTTCTAGGAAGACTATGGTTCTTTCATGGGTTAACCAGAACATAGCTTCTCTAGGCCACATTCATGCGTTCCAGAACAAATGAATAAATATATTTGAATGAGAAAAGCAAATAATCTTGCAACACCTGTGGCTATGATAATAATTATAATAAATAATTATAAATCTCAGAAGTTGCTTCCTAACAGCAAATATTGCTCCCCATCCTCATCCCCTTTGTTGATCATAGAGTTATTCTATTACTCTAGCAACTAGATCACTCAGCCTTCCTTTTAACTGGAGATTGTTTCTGGTTGGCAGTCATAAGCATGTAGTAGTCAAGGAAGAAAGAGAAAACAAGACAGTTTGAAGAGTAATGAATTTTGCATCCCACAATTGAATCCTTTCTGGGATTCCTCATAACTAGACAAATTTCTATATATTCATACATACATTATTTCAATATACATACATGTGTAATTATAACATATAAGTACATGTATATGGATGTACATATGTATATAATGATTAAATGCACTTTAATTCAAAGTGAGAATACAAGAGAAATTGAAAAAATATTTTGACCAACATAGAGTGGGGGTCCTTTGAAGTGAAATATTCATTTCAAGTTAATATACTCACATATTATCAAATACCTCATCTTCTGTAGGGATTCTTGTTTTTATGAAGTAAAAATAAATTAGCTAAGGAGCATTTTTTCCAGGCAAAAGGTTGGGGATATCCAAGGTATTAACACCACTGGAGCCCCCTAATATACAATGGAAGAGGTTGGTCCAAAAACAAAACTTTTAAATCTTTAGAGTAGCTAGGGCAAAGATTCCTATTGGATTTGGATTCTGGGGTTCAATGAAACCAGACACCAGGCCTAGACACTGATAGTCCATACTAATTTCATCTCCTTATCCTCATTCCATTCCTCATCAGTCATACCCATGGGCAGTGCACCCTGAAAGAAGCTTTTCTCCTCCAGGTTTGAACTCCATTCACTTGCTTAATTAACATTTTCCTTTCTGCACCTGCCAATTTCTCCATTTTCATTGAGTCTCCACTTAATCCTTGATTTAGCCCTAGATCAGGGTTTGTACAACTTTTCCCACTTACAACTCCTTTTTTGACGGAGAAATTTTTAGGTGATCCCAGGTATAGCAGGATATTACCAATCAGACTTTTACTGATAATGACTCAGTTTCACCTTTTGATATTAAACCCCATCAGTGCTTTCCACCCAGAGTTTAAGAACCAGGGGGCTAGATGACACATCTTCTTCTAATAGGATTTGCCCATTCGATTGCTGCCATGCTGAGCCTCAGTAGTCTCCCTGCCCCCAGTTATCTCATTGTCACGTTACTCCCAGCAAGGCACCAACACACCCCCCCACCATCTCTTTCTGCTGACCTTTTCTGGCTTGGTCAGGCCCTCTCTTTGAAGTCCCAGCCCAGCCCAGCCCAGCTACAGCCCAGAAAGAGAGAAAAGACCACAATGGATGGTCTTTCTCATTCACCTCCCAAAGGGCTTCTGACTCAGGTCATAACCCATCCTTCCTGGATTCTGGAGGGTCTCCCCTGTCCCAAGTTCTCTCTTCTGGTTTCTCTAACAACTGCCATGGGGTTTGGAAGAGGGCACTTTGGGGAGCCTCCCCTAGATTAGGCCATCCTCAGGTGGGCCGGCCCAGCTTTTCAAACCTCCCTAGCTGTGACTCTCACTCCCCTTCCCCTACTCACCAACCCCATTCCCTTCATGTCCCAATGCATCTTTCCCATTTTCCCTGTAGTCCATCTTCTGCTTCATCATTCCTGGGCTTTCTTAATGCAGTTTTTGAGTTATTAGTCCATTCCCATGACCCAAACTGGAGCCTTTTTCTAGGCCCATCCATGGCCTTTCTTTGGGCCTCAGTCCAGTACTTTCTCCACAAGGCCTCCTCTAGGACTCCTGCTCATCCAGTTCTTCTGATTTTCCTGCAGAATATTTTTCTTTTCTGTCCCCTTCATCTTACCCCTACAAGTCCAATCTGAGAAAACTCCTGTCAAACGCAGATAGTCACTGGCCCAGCTCAGAACATCGGGCTCCCCGACGTTCCCTCCCAACTGCTTTTTTTCCTGCTTCAGTACTATTCCAATAACGGCTTCTCTTCCAAAGCTCCAGGGGAGGCTGCTTATCCAGTGGGTTCCCTGGCTTAATACACTTTCTACCTGGCTCTGCTGCTGCTCCTAACCTGCCTCACCCTTGTATAAATTAAATCAATCAATTCAATTAATCTATGATTGTTTAGATTCACTCTTTCTTATGGGGATCTTTCACAAAGGCTATTGATATGTTCAGCCATTAATGAAATGATAAGTTAGGTTCTCAAAGTCTTTGTATCTCTTATTTTTTTCCTCTTTTTTGAGCTGTATGGTCCAAGGAGATGAAAGATTTTACACTCCTTTTGGCATAATTCTAAATTGTTCTATGAAATGGAGCTCCATCAAAAATGCATTGTCTCACTTTTTTTTCACACAAGTACCATCATTTATTATTTCTCATTTATGTCAGCTATTAAACCAAACTGATAGGTTTGAGGTAGCACCTCAGTGTTGTTTTAATTTGTTTTTCTTCTATCGATGGTGAGTTAGACTTTGATTGAAAAATGCCATCATCAGCCAGAGAGAGAATTATGGAGACTGAATGTCTTTAAAGCACACAGTTTTTTACCTTTTTTTCCTGCTTTTTTTTTTCACCTGGTTTTTTCCCTTTGTTCTGATTTTCTCTTCTAAGATGACTTATATAGAAATATGTAAAAAAAAGAATGAACATTATATGATCTAAAAAGAAAATTAAAAAAATAGCAAGTTAGAGCATTTTTTTATGTCTATGGATATTTTTGATTAAATCATCTGAAAATCTTTCATATTTTTTGATCATTTATCAATTGAGGAATGGCTTTTGATTTTTATAATTCATAATATATAACATATATATCTGTATGTATGTATATATTTTAGATCTCACCCCCTCACATTCAACTCACACTTCTGCCCTCTGTTTATATACACTTCTAATTGTCCTAATAATGAAAAGGTGATTGTGAATTATAAGTATTTTCCTGTGGAGGAATGTAGACAGTTTAACTTTATTAAGTCCATTGTTATTTTCCTTTCCTGTATATTTTTTAAAGCTTCTCTTAGGTCTTATAGGTGAAAGTAAGATTTTTTTTTATTCAGCTCTGGCCTTTTGGATGCTTGAAAATTCTCTTCTTTTGTGGAATGTCTAATTTCCCCTGAAGGATTATACCATTTTGTTGGGTAGATTATTATTGTTTTGTCATTTATTCTGAAAGAGGTTCATGACTTCAGGGAGGTAATGCTATGACAGGCAGGTGAATTGGATTTAAGTGAGGGAGGGCTGTGGCTAGTTGCCAGTCTCATATTCTTCCCTGGAGCCATCTGGGTCCAGTGGTAAGATATAGGTCAGATGACTGGACATGGCTCTCATGGGAGGAGCTATGTAGTTACAAAATGGATTGTACACAAGTAAAAGGAAAGTACATTTGATGTGGAGATCATTAGGTGGCACAGTAGAGCTTTCTGGAGGCCCTTCAGATGGGCTTTGGTCTCAGTGGGTGAAGCAGGAAGACAGCCACGAGGCTGATGAAGATGAAATGTCTCTCTCAGTCTGAGAGTTTGTGCTCCAGTTTATATACACGATCACAATTACATCATTATAGTATACTGAATATAAACCAATCATGACATCACTAGGGAACCATTATTTGTTGTAAGATTAAATTAATCATATTGAACTAGAGAACTCACATGCTAAACTAGATAACCATTGTCTTATCAATTCCACTGATATGCAAAAATCATGGAATAAAAAGCATAGAACTTATAAGGAAAATGGAGGAATTAGGGGCACAACACTCAAAACCTTCATGACTGACTTACAAAAAAAGGATCAGAACATAATAAAAATGGTATCACGGTTTTATGTGTAAAATATCCAAGAAATAAACGAATAGCACAGTATGGAGCGACAGCACCCTTGGGCAGCTTGCTGCTCTGCCTGATTAAGCCAATTGGGCAAGTTCCAACCTTTGAAATGGGTCAGAAGGATGTGGAAGTGAGAGAGGGTAAAGCCCTCCTCAGCCCAGACAATCATTATGACTTGACAAAGACCTGGAGTTTGCTTATGGAAGTCATTTCAGTTTGTAAGTAATTGCTTAGTGAAGCAGTTTTCTAACTTCTCTTTCTAACTTCTCTTGATATTTTTCTTAGAAGAAACTGTGCAGAAGCAAACTCAAAATTCTAGTTATGTTCAAAATATTCCCTATCAATTGAGTTGGAACAAATTTGAATTTCCAAACAAATGTTCTATTTAGAACTGACTTTATTCCTTTACCTTCATACACCAGACTTGTTCAGCCATTCTCCAATTAATGGAACCTTTTTCAGTTTCCAATTCTTTGCCATCCCTAAAAGAGTTGTCAATACTACTATCAATACTTTTGTACATATTTTTGTAAATGTTTTTGAAATACTTTTCCTCTCTCTTTGATCTGTTTGGGTTATACACTAAATGGTGATATCACTAGGTTAAGAGGCATACATGGCTTAATAGTTTTTTGGATATAATTCTAAATTTCTTTCTAGAATGACTGGACACTTTCAATTATCTTTAGTGGGGGACTGATGGGGTCAGGGGGGACATCAGTGATAAAGAAATGGTGACACCCACTGAAGTAGAGGAGAGGAAGAAAACGAGGACAGTATTCTCAGTCCTCATCCAGAATCCTGGGACAGTTATTTTGTCTGGGGAGTTGTCCCTGGAGAGTTCTTCCAACTATTCAGGATTAGGGATTTCTTCAGATCTTGCAGAAGTTCACATTCACAAATTTGGCAGCCAAGGGAACTGGAAAATACTCCTAGATTGAGAAGAGTGAACCAGTATAGCTTCCTGAAATCAGAAAAGAAGGTGACCCACTCTCCAATTGTAACATAGAGACAGTGACTTAGTGATAAGTACAAAGGCAGTTTTCTGATAATATTAATTTGAGTTGTGTGACTAATATGGAAATATGTTTAACATGATTGCATCTTTATAACCTTTATCAGATTCCTTGTCTCCTTGGGGAAGGGGAATGGAAGGAAAGGAGGGAGAAAAATTTGGGACTCAAAAATCTTATGAAAACGAATGTGAAAAACCGTCTTTGTGTGGAAGTGAAAAAACAAAATATTATTTGTTAGAAAAGAAAAATATGAGTTGCTTAAAATGTATAGTTATGAAAAAATTCATTTCATCTCTCTTTGAATCTGATTTTCCAGTCAACATGATCTAGGTCTTTGGTTAAGGATCTCTAAACAGCATGATCCAGTTTCCCAGCCATGCAGGACTACATTCACATAATGCAATACAGTTTTTGCCAAATTTCCACAATGGAATAGTTTTCTCACCAGATAGAAGTGGGACTAGACCCATAATTGAAATAGATATTAAGTTAGTTCCAGGATAAAGTCACAAGATGGAGTCAGTGTGGTTCACTCCATTCCCATTATGAACCACTTGTTCTATTCCCCACAAATCACTCACAGGATAATCAGTGAAGGTAGCTACAGATTGGAAAAGGCTGAAATGAGGAGGTGTTCAGTAAACCAAATTTCTGCTCATTTTTATCTTGAATAGAGTATGAATATGTTTTCTTAAGGCTAACCCTTCTACCTGTTAAAGTGATCCCATTCAATATTACTGTTCTGTAAGAAATGACCAACAGGATGATTTCAGAAAGGCCTGGAGAGACTTACACGAACTGATGCTGAGTGAAATGAGCAGGACCAGGAGATCATTATATACTTCAACAACAATACTAGATGATGACTAGTCCCTGATGGATCAGGCCATCCTCAAACAAGATCAAAAATCATTTCTAATAGCAGTAATAACTAACTAACTATCCCAGAAAAGAACTCTGGGAGTGACTAAAAACCATTTTGAATTCCCAGTCCCTATATTTATGCACCCTGCATCTTTTATTTCCTTCACAAGCTAATTGTAAATAATTCGATCGATTCTTTTTGTACAGCAAAAAATTTTTTAGTCATGTATACTTATTTTATCTAAGTTATATTTTAATATATTTAACATCTATTCATCCTGCCATTTAGGGGAGGGGGGGGTAAGAGGTGAAAAATTGGAACAAGAGGTTTGGCAATTTTAATGCTGTAAATTCCCATGTATATATCCTGTAAATTAAAGGCTATTAAATAAAAAAAAAAAAAAAAAAAAAAAAAAAAAAAAAAAATGATCCCATTCCATGCTATCTCCTTCAACAAATTGTTCTCTCTCCTTCTTCTCCCTTTCATTTATTTCCAATCTCTCCCTGCCTACTCACTCATTTCTTACTGCCTACAAACATGTTTATGTCTCCTATATCTGAAAAAATAAGCAAAGAAAAAAAACTTCATTGGATTCTTTCACCATGTGCCTGACTATTATTATCTCTTCTGCCCTTTGTAGCTAAAATCATTAAAAATGCCATCTACAACAGACACTTCCAGTTTCTCTCTTCTCACTCTCTCTTGAGCCCTTACAGTCTGGTTTTTAACCTTATCATTCCCCTAGCTTGCTCCTCTAGAATTACTGATGATTTCTTAGTTGACAAATCCAATGACTTTTTCTCAATACTCATTTTCCTTGACCTCTCTGCTGCCTTTCACACTATTGGTCTCTCCCTCCTTCTTGACAGTTTCTTTGAATTTTCAGGATACTTCTCTCTCTGGGTTCTTCTATCTTTCTGACCATTCTTTCTCTGTCTCCTTTGCTGGATCCTGTAGCAGATCATACTTTTATCCTGATCTCTTTTCTCTGTATACTACTTCACTTAGTGATCTCATCAATTCCCATGGATTTAATGACCACATTCATGCTGATAATTCTCAGTTCTACCTGTTGTGCTGCGGTCTCCCTGCTGATAGCCACTCTTACAGCTTCACCTGCATTTCAGATATTTAGAAGGAGATGTCCAGTAGACCTGTTATACCCCCAAATGTCCAAAATAGAATTCATTATCTTTTCCCCTAAAATCCTGCCCTACTCCGACCTTTCCCATTATGACAGAGGACAACACCATATACCCAGTCCCAGATGCTTGCCACACAGGAGCCTGCTCTTCTCAACTCCCCCAGAACCAATTTGTTTCCAATTCATTTTTACCCTTGTAACATCTATGTCTCCCCTACTATTCTCTTACTTTGCCCCATTGAAGTATAGTACCTTATCATCTCTCACCCAGACTATTACAAAGGCCTGCTGGGTTTGAATGCCTCAGGTCTCTCCCACTTTAACCCATTCACTAAAGTGAATTTCCTTTTAGGAGGTTTGACCATATCCCACCACTAACACACACACACAAACACACACACACACACACACACACACACACACAGAGTCTTTCTCTCTCTCTTCCTCTCTGTATCTCTGTCTCTTTATTTCTCTGTCTCTGTCTCTGTCTCTTTCTCTGTCTCTGTCTCTCTCTGTTTCTCTGTCTCTCTCTGTCTCTGTCTCTCTCTGTCTCTGTCTCTCTTTGTCTCTGTCTCTGTCTCTTTGTCTCTGTCTCTCTCTGTCTGTCTCTGTCTCTGTCTGTCTCTGTCTCTCTCTGTCTCTGTCTCTCTCTCTGTCTCTCTTTGTCTCTGTCTCTCTGTCTCTATCTCTCTCTTTCTGTTTCTCTCTGTTTGTCTCTGTCTCTGTCTCTGTCTCTCCCCCAGTGATTTCTTTTTGCTTCTAGGAATAAATAGAAAATGATCTGTTTGACATCCAAACCTTGCATAATCTAATATTCTCCTACCTTCCCAATCTGCTTAGAATTTACCTGAATGTGATCCAGTGAAACTGATCTCCTGGCTGTCCCAGGTACAAGAAACTTCACCTCTCAGCTCCAGGCATTTTCTCCATGAGTCCCCCATTCCTAGAACAGTTTTCCTCTTCTACTCCAATTACTGACCTCCCTGGCTTCCTTTCAGTCCCAGCTAAATTCTCACCTTCTAGAAGAAGCTTTTACCAAATCCTCTTCACCCTGGCACCTCCCCTCTTTAATCATGTCCTACTTATCCCATTTAGTTTGCTTTGTATACATTGGTTTTCATGTTTTTCCCCTATTGGATGATATGCTCCTTGAGGGTAGGGACTCTCTGTGACATCTTTTGTATCCCCAGGGCTTAGCAGAGTGCCTGGCACATAGTGGGTACTTCATAAATGTTAATCAATTCATTCTTTCACAAGCTACAATCTCTGACAACATTTCAAATACAACAACCTAGAATCATGGCTGAGTGATTGCCCATGCTTAGAAAAAACATTTATGTAAGGCTTTAGGAGTTTGCAAAGTACAGCAGCTGCATTATCTCCTTTGAGCCTCACAAAACTCTAAGAGAAAGATATTCATTATTATCTCCACTTCCCAGACAAGAACACAGAGAGCTGTTCATGCTCACAACTTTGAGTATGAGATGGGGAGCTGAACACAGATCCAGTGTCTGAATGTTACTCACTATGTAAAGGTGCTTATGATCTCTTAAATAAAGAACTAGTCGTCTCCTACTTCTTGCTCAAGTCAAAACTTTTTCTCATATCTTTTAATCTTATTTTCACTTGACCTCCCCTCAAAGCTTCACTTGTGTTCACTCCTTGCCTATTCCCTAGTTTCTTCCACAAATTCTGACTTAAAAAACCTAACATACTTCTCTAAAAATAAACAAAAATCATTTACTTGATTCTAATATCACCTTAACCTATCTATTCTCCTTCCATTCATGACCAAGTGATTGGAAAAAAAAAAAAAAAAAAAACGGTTTATATTATTTCCTTTATCTTTCTTGTTTCCGACTGAGAGATGCTGGAAAGTTAGGTTTCCACAGTATCCAAGCTTTGAGATAGTGTGGGATAGGGGGTACTACTGACCAAGAGGTTTTCAGAATGTAAAATGTTAAGGAAGGTTAGGATACCCAGAACAATTAGGTGATCAATAGAAGCCTTGAGCAAACCAGGAATTAGGGGGCTAGGAAGGCACAGGTGGATTCAGCCAATCAAAATTCTTGTGGTTTTGAGAAAACTTCAAGATAATAGCTGATCTAGCCCAAATTATTTGGGGTAGATGACCTGACTTGACTTATTGCTCCTGCTTAAAATGCTAATGAATATTAAACAACACACTCCATTTTTGAACATGGGATGTATAATGAGGGGAGGGAACATGTTTTATACATTTTAAGGGAAAACATGTAGTGGGCGAATCAGAAAGATTGTAACTTAGAAGAAACGGACCAATCTATTCTCTGAAGGGAGGAACTGTGCCACACTAGCAAGTATAAAGGATCTCCTGCTTCTGTTCTCAGCACTCCCTCTTCCCAAAAAGGAATGGGGCCCACTTCTGGCCAGAAACTTTAAGACAATTCCTTAAGATTTTTCTTTAGTAAAATTTCCTCAATATGTGAGTTTCAGTGTCACGAGTGTATTTCTACCACTCATTTCTTTTAAAAATGTTTTTTTTCATTTTAAATTTTCTTTACATTCTAGAGTTAATAACAAATAAAAGGAGAATTTCCATACTCTCCTAAAACCAGAAGAATGCATAAGAAACTTTTATAATTTGCTGGCTTAGCATTAAAATGGTCAGTTACTTAAAGTAGTATGTCATTTGAATTAGCCACGGGCACTAAACATTCCTTCAGGAAGACTTTGCAGTTGCCCATTATTTCCATCCTGGCTCTTCAGGAAAATGGAAACTAAGGAAATGCTGAGCAAACTCCAGGAGAAGCTCTACTTACCAATTTGCTTTATCCACCCACCTACTTTCTCCATCTTCTTAACTCTCTAATTCTCCACTTGCTTTTTTCTTACTTGACATGCAAACTACTTCTTTTTGTTTTTGTCTTCTTTTTGTGATATTCCTTCTTGATCCTGTTCTATTTCCTTCAATCTTCCTATACTCTGAGAGGCAGCATGATAAAGTGAATAGATAACTAGTTTGAAAACTTGGAAAAACTCTGGGAAAAGTTGGCTTTATATGCAGCCACTAATAATATTTACTGGCTGTTAAATCCAGGGGAAATGACAACATCTCAGTGCTGAACAACTCTAAAATGTAGAGAAAGTACAAGCTGGCAGTTTAAGGGTTATTTTCCTCATGTAAGAGTTAATACCATCAAGGATTATCCCTACCCCCTGTGATTTCCTTCTCTGACAGACTCACATTTAGAATCTGGACTCAGAGATCTCTTCATTTTTTCTACCTTCTCGTAAATTTAAGCTTTGACCTTTTAGTCCAAACTTCTACAAAATTTCCTTTTCTTTATTAGCTCAAATCCTTCTCCTTTGTCCTGGTCTTTGTCTCTTAAAATCAAAAAATCAATTGAAGAGCAAGATTTGAGAAGTGAAGACTTTTGCTCAAAATAAAAAAAAAAAAAAAAAAAAAAGTTTTTGGACCAGATGTTGATTCCCCTTGGACTCTCAAGTCCTCTACTTGTTCAAGTATCTCTGATTAGGTTTCCTCCGTCCTCTTGTCCCCTTTGTCATTCCCATTTCTTTCTTCTCTACAGTCTTATTCCTTGCTGCCTATAAATATGGGCATATCTCTTCTATCGTGAAAAAAAATCTCAACTTGGTCCATCCCTGCTAACAAAATTGTCCCATTTCTTTTTTGCTCTTTGCAGCAAAACTCCTCCAAAAGGCCATCCACAAGAGGTGCCTTCCCTTTCTCCTTTCTCACCCTCTTAGCCCCTCACAAGGCTTCTGACCTTATCCTTTAACCAAAACTGCTCCTTCCAAAATTACTCCTGATGCCTTAATAGCCAAATCCTTACTTTCTTTAGTTCTCATTCCCTGTGACCTCTCTTCAGTCTCTTCTGAATAATTTCTCTCTTGGCTTTTGGGGTACCCCTCCCCTCCATCTTGGTTGCTCTCCTCTTCCTAGGTTTTTGTGAAAATACTTTCTCATAGCTCTCCTCCTACCTCTCTGACTGCTCCTCCTCAGGCCCCTTTGTCAGATCTGTGGGTGTCTGTGATGGCTCTGTCCTGGGCTCTCTTCCCTTCTTCCTCTGTACTATTTCACTTGATCCTATCAGTTCCCAGGGATTCCATTATTTCTGTCCTGATGATCTTCAGATCTACTTATTCAGTGTTTCATCCTGACCTTCAGTCTGGCACCTCCACCAACCTATTGAACCCCTTTAACCAGATGTCCACAGACAACTTGAACTTAGCTATCCCAAGTTAAACTTGCTAATCACAAGTCCCCCGATGCTCACTGTACCCTATGTGCTGAGAGCTCCCACTGCATCTCTCAGACTCCCAGGCTGAGGAGCTAAGTGTCATCCTCAGCCCCTTCCTTTTTCTCCCCTCCCTATACCCAGAATGTTTCCAAGGCCATTTATTCGAGCTTTTCTTCCATCTCTTGCCTATTCCCCCTATCTCTTCTGGCACTGCCTCCATCCCAGTGCAGGCCTTTGTCACCTCATGTCTAGACTATGGCTTGCCCTGCTGCTTAGTCTGACTGCACTCCAGTCCAAATTTTTACTGACAAAGTAATTTTCCCCCGTCTGATTATGTCCCCCATTCCAGGGGCTCCCTATCACCTCCATGATGGAATGGAGAATTACCTGTTTGGGGCTCCAAGTCTTTTTTAACCTACCTACTCTCCCCCAGCTTTTGCATCTTATACCTTAAACTCCTCATATTCCCTGAAACAGGGACACTGACTTCCTGGTGGTTTCTCCCACAAAACCTTCTGTCTCCAGGCTCCAGACATTTGTCCTGGCTCTCCCCAAGCTTGGAATGTCCTCCCTCTTCAGCTCAGCCTCCAGGCTTCCCTTACTTCAAGTTCCCACTAAAGTCCTCCTATCTATGGAAGCCATTCCTACCTAGTCTCTATTGTAGAGACTATCTGAAGTTATTTCCTTTTTGTCCTTTCTACAGCTTGTGTATATAGATGTGCACATGTGGGAAAGATGGGGACTATTTTTTGCCTTTCTTTGCATTCTTATTACTTAGGTCAGTGCCTAGTATACAGAAGGTATATAATAAATGCTCACTGACTCCCTGACATCCTGTACTAAATAGGTAGTTCTCTAGTTTGTGTCTATGTTGAAATGTCAGTAGGTTGTAAGCTGAGAGAGCCAAAAGGGGAAGAACTGAGGGACCTTTCATTGGTTGCTATGGCGAGGAAGTGGGGGGAAAATAAGGAGCACCCACTGCAGAAGTAACTTGAAGCTTCCATAGTACTTTCCAATTCACAGGAAACCTGAAATAATCAGGCAGATCCTGAGGACAAGTTAAGGACATTAGTAGGGTGACAGTTCAAGCAAGCTTCTCTCTGCCCCTTTAGCCTGGAAAGAAATGGATAGTTTTGAGGAATGTACTGGTACATGTTTGAAAACTATCTCTCCAGGAAAAAAAAATGATTTTAAATTGAATATCTTCCCATCACAATAGCCCAATAAATCAAGCCCTGATTGGTACATTCACTTATCACTAAGGTGTTAATGTTGATGCTGAAATTTCTGACCAGCGGCTCTTTGGTGAGCTGTTACAAGGAGCTTCAGCGTAGCCCTGGAGTGTTGCCTCAGGATGGGCAATCACACACTTAGGGACACAGGAACCTTGGCCCCACAGCCTATTCAGTCTTATCTCCCCCTTCTCATACAGACCTCACAGCTGGGACTGGCCACCTGATAAATCATTTTCAGGTCCTTCAAAGGTCCAGGCGGCACATGTCCCTTAGCACTAAGGTCAAACCCACCATATCAGAGACCTTGGGTGTAAAAAGGAATCCCTCCCTCTACTCACCCCACAAACGTGGGGAGATTATTTGGTAACAACCATTCCTACACTATCTTTCTACTGGTTACTTCATGCTGAGGAGCATATTTAGTGGGGTTTGTTGACCTGCATTGCTATAAACCCCAATTCCTCAGGGTTACTCCCAAATTCCAGAGGAGCCCCTCCTAGGGGATCAGCAGTTTATATACAGGGAGCTCACTAATTCCCAATTTAGCACCCCCCACCTTGGGACAGCTCTATTTGACCTATATTGAGCCTAATCTTCCCTTTTGTTGTGATGATCACTTTGGGGGACATAGGCCCAGTCTAGCAAAGCCATTTTCTCTAGCAGTTTTAGCCTCTCTCTTGCAGATCCCCTTCTGGAAGCATAAGTCCACACCCTCAAGTCCAGAGCTCCCTGCATCATCAGGTTTCAATTGGAGCTTCCACAGCTGTAGAAGGCTGAAACCTAAGACACTGACTGACTTATTCATACCCCACCACCATCTGCTTCCCAACTCCCAGGATCCTTCAGGGGAAAAATGGACATTCTACAAAATAGAGGATTTTCAAGTATTCCTGATGAAAAGGCATAAATAAGTAGACAGGAAAGGGAAATAGTAAAGGACTTAATAAGGTAAAACTGCCTACATTTCGTCATGGGGAAATGATACTTGTAACTCATAAGAATCTTCTCATTATTTTTAATATTTTTTTCAAATACATGCAAAGATAGTTTTCAATATTCACTTTTCTAAAACTTTGTGTTCCAAATTTTTTTCTCTTCCTCCTCCCCACCAAAGGCCACAAGCAATCTGATATAGATTAAACACATGCAGTTCTTCTATACATATTTCCATATTTGTTGTGCTGTGCAAGAAAAAGCAGAATAAAAGAAAAAAACACTAATAAGGAAAAAAAAAACAACAAAAAGGTGAAAATTCTATGCTTTGATCCACATTCAGTCTCCATAGTTCAGTCTCTGGATATGGATGGTACTTTATACCTCAAGTCTATTGGAATTGCTTTGAATCCCCTCATTACTGAAGAGTCAAATCCATTACAGTTGGTCATCACATAATCTTTTTGTTACGGTGTACAATGTTCTCTTGGTTTCACTCACTTCACTCAGCATCAATTCATGTAAGTCTCTGCAGACTTTACTGAAATCAGCCTCCTTCATTACATTTACATACCATAACATTATTCAGCCATTCAACCGATGGGCAGCCACTCAATTTCCAGTTTCTTCCCACTACAAAAAAGGGCTCTACAAACATTTTTACCCATGTGAGTCCTTTTCCTTCTTTTTGATGTCTTTGGTATGCAGATACTGTTGGGTTAAAGGGTATGCACAGTTTGATAGCCTTTTGGGCATAGTTCTAGATTGCTCTCCAGAATGGTGGGTCATTCCACAACTGTACCAACAATGCATTAGTGTCCCAGTTTTCCTACATCTCCTCCAATATTTGTCACTATCCTTTCCTGTCATCTTATCCAGTCTGCAAGGTGTTAACTCACAATTGTCTTGATTTGCATTTCTCTAAGCAATAGTGATTTAGAGCATTTTTTTTTCATATGACTAGAAAATGCCTTTAATTTCTTTGTCTGAAAATTGTTCATATCCTTTGACCATTTATCAATTGGTTAGGACAGAAGGAATGTAGATATAAACAGAGAGGTAAGTTGAATGTGAAGGGATGAGATCTAAAAAATATAATTGATGTCTAAGAGAAGAATGCACTGAGAGAAAAGGAAAGGGAAAATAGAATGGGTAAGTTATCTCAGATGAAAGAGGCAAAAAAAGCTTTAATAGTGGATGGAAAGCAGGGGAGGAAAGGGATAATGAATGAACCTTACCCTCATTAGAACTGGCTCAAAGATGGAATAACATACATACTCAACTGGATATAGAAGTCTACTTTCCTACAGCAAAGTAAGAGGGGACAGTATAAGAGAAGGGGGGAGGGATGATTGGGGAAGGGAGTAGTCAATAGCAAAACACTTCTGAGAAAGAACAGGTTGAAAGGAGAGATAAGATAGAATAGGATATATAATACAATAAACATAGTTAGCAATAACAAATGTGAAAAAAATTGAAGCAAGTTTCTCTGATAAAGACCTCATTTCTCAAACATATAGAAAATGGAGTCAAATTTATTAAAAAAAAAAAAAAACAAGAAGCATTACCCAAATGATAAATGATCAAAATATATGAAGAATTTACTAATGGTGTAATTAAAGCTTTCTATATCCATATGGAAAAAGGCTCTAATTCACTATTGATTAGAGAAATACAAATTAAAAGAATACTGTGGGGCCATCTCATACCTATTAGATTGGCTAATAGGTTAGAAACAGAAAATGATAAATGGTGGAGGTGATGTGAGAAAAATAAAACATTAATGCACTGTTGGTGGAGTTGTGAATTGATTTAAGTATTCCATAGAGCAATTTGAAACTATGTCCAGAAGACTATGAAATTATGCATACCCTTTGATTTAGCAATACTACCACTAGCAGTAGATACCAAAAGAGATAAAAAAGACTATGCACAAAACAATTCTTAGCAGCTTTTTTTGGTAGCAAAGGATTGGAAATTGAGGGGTGACTGAGGACTGGCTGAATAAATTATAGTATGTGAATAGGATGGAATGCTATTGCACTATAGGAAATGATGAACAGGATGCTCAGAAAAAATTTAGGAAGACTTACATGAACTGCTGCAAAGTAAAATGTACTGTGTACCAAATAACAGAAATATTATATATCAATAAACTGTGATTAACTTAGCTATTCTCAGCAACAAAATGATCCTAGATAATTCTAAAGGACTTATGATGAAAAATGCTATCCACCCCCAAAGAAAGAACTTGTGGAGTCTGAATCCAGAGTGAAGCATACTTTTTTAAACCTTATTTTCCCCCTTTGATCCAGCAGTGTTACTACTGGGATTATATCCCAAAGAGATTATAAAGAAGGGAAAGGGACTTGTATGTGCACGAATGTTTGTGGCAGCCCTCTTTGTAGTGGCTAGAAAATGGAAACTGAATGGATGCCCATCAGTTGGAGAATGGCTGAATAAATTGTGGTATATGAATATTATGGAATATTATTGTTCTGTAAGAAATGACCAACAGGATGATTTCAGAAAGGCCTGGAGAGACTTACACGAACTGATGCTGAGTGAAATGAGCAGGACCAGGAGATCATTATATACTTCAACAACAATACTAGATGATGACCTTCTGATGGATCAGGCCATCCTCAGCAACGAGATCAACCAAATCATTTCTAATGGAGCAGTAATGAACTGAACTAGCTATGCCCAGAAAAAGAACTCTGGGAGATGACTAAAAACCATTACATTGAATTCCCAATCCCTATATTTTTGCCCCCCTGCATTTTGATTTCCTTCACAAGCTAATTGTACAATATTTCAGAGTCTGATTCTTTTTGTACAGCAAAATAACGTTTTGGTCATATATACTTATTGTGTATCTAATTTATATTTTAATATATTTAACATCTACTGGTCATCCTGCCATCTGGGGGAGGGGATGGGGGGATAAGAGGTGAAAAATTGGAACAAGAGGTTTGGCAATTGTTAATGCTGTAAAGTTACCCATGCATATAACCTGTAAATAAAAGGCTATTAAATTAAAAAAAATAAACCTTATTTTTATTGAGTTTTTTTTAGGGGGATTTTATAATTTCTTTCATAACATGACAATTATGGAAATAGTAAACTACACATGTATAACCTATATCAAGTTGCTTGTCTTTTCATTGAGGAGGATGAAAAGGGAGAAAGGGAGAGAATTTGCAACTAAAATTTGAAAAATGAATGTTAAAAAGTATATTTACATGTAACTGGGCAGAAATAAAATACTAAAGAATTTTTTTAAAACAAGAACTGAAGCTCTAATCAACACAATATCTACCTTAAATTAGAGAGGTTACGGATAAGTATAAAAGGAAGCAATTTTTAAAAATAATATAATTAATGTAGGAATTTGTTTTGATTGGCAATACATATTTGTAATGTTTTTGTTTTTCTTTTATCCTTAATGGGTAGGAGAGGGGGGAAGTGGAAAGGGGAGAATATAGAACTGAAAATAAAATACAGATATATTATTTAAAAAGAAAGGCATTCTTTGCAATTTATGTGCATTTTAAATATGATGTTTTGTGGTATGGAAAATCCTTGGACCTTATTCAGTTTACCCACCCGTGCAATTAGGGGACTCAATAAGCAAATAAGCTGCTCTAGCTCTGTGACTATCCACTTTAAAATTAAGAAGTGGTAGTTCTGTTACTGAGCAATAGTGTGACCATAGCGAAGTCAACCAACTCTTTAACTGGTAAAAACAAAAAAATCTCATAAATTTCTGGGACATTTCTTGTTCTTCTGGATTGAAAAATGACTCCTGGGAGAAGCTAGCTGGATGATATTTTAAAAACCAAGAGGCTATTTAAAAAACCAGATTCATCTAGAAAAAGAAAAAAAAAATCACTGTGCTGTATTTTTTCTTGAGGAATTGAAGTGGAATGAAGTGAGGGATAGTAAAAGTTTTTTAAAATGTCAAAAATACCTACATTAAATGGTAACTCAGTGATAAGGCTTATTCTACTATCTCCCTTCCTCCAAAGCAATAAGAGTTTAATCTTATTAAAGATTAAAGGGAAGTTTGGGGGCCCAAAGTGTGGTATTCTGGAAGCTCAGAATGAAGAAATGTGAAGAATGAAGTTTATGATTTGGGGGGAATCAGAAAAGACTCCATAAGGAGGTGGGCTTTGAGCCATACAAAATCCATTGAAAAAGAGAAAAGAGAGAACAGAATCTAATTCTGGGAAAGAAGAAAGGGCATGAACTAAGGCAAGTAGGCAAGAGGGTCAGATATATTGGATGGAAGAGTGGAAGTTCAACCTTGATGATTAGATCAAACATGTTTTGAAGGAAATTCAGATATCACCTAGTCCAAACCTATCTTTTGGCAGATGGGGAAACCGAGGTAGTTTGTGTTCTACTAGGCCAAAGTCAGAATGACCAAAGAAAAGAGCACCCTGAAAAAGGAAGGAGAAAGAAGCAATTTGTCCTTCTGAGATGAGCCTAGCACAGTGTCTAGCATACAATAGACACTTTATAGATGCTTGTTGATTGACCATTATAGGATCTGATTTTCTGGTCTAGATCTTCATGATTGAAATCCCTGAGATTTAAGCTCAATGAGCTTCCACTCACATTCAGTAAATACCTTCTACAGAAGAAGCATTGTTCTGGATGCTGAGGGACAAATAAAGACACAATTCTTGCTCTCAAAGCTTACAATGGAAAGGCAGTTCTGGTCACCATTATACCACTAACATAGTCCTAAATCATTCCTGTTCCAGGCAATTTTGCAGTCTGGCAAGTGTCATGTGACACCTTCACAAGAAACTATCATTTTAAAAATAGAACATTATGCATACTTAGACAAAAAATGATGCAGTACATGAAGTCTGAGGAAGAAACATTTCTGACTGGGGAGGGGAGGGAAAGTAAGGAGAAAGCAATATTGGAGATTGATCCTAAAGGGGAGATATCAATCCTTCTCCCAATCTTTATTTCTAAGTAAAAGAAAAACCTTCAGATTTTCCTGGATGTGGGAGACAGGGTCCCCAACAAAGATGAAAAATCTCCATTTTTACAAATAAAAGGGGGAAAAAAAAGTAAGGACTGCTGATGAGAAACGATTGGAAGCATCTCATGTCTCTAGAAAAGTCAGATTTTCTAGAAGTAGATTAAAACCTATGATTTCCAAGAAAGCCTCAATTCTAGAATCATAAGGCACTTCAACTACAAAGGGGATTGATGGCTAAAAAGGAGAGGAATGAGGGAGGACACCAAACAGGGCGATGTTTCATGTTACCACCCTGACTTTGAACAATCTATTGGGAAATCTATTTGTTTCTAAGTGGTGGAAGGCTAGCAATGTACTGGGTACTTACATGTTTTTTCTGTCTTGTGGTGTAAATTCCCTGGAGCATCAGAAGCCAGTTATGGGCAGAATATCCAACTTCCAGAAAGTTTTCCCAAATGCTTGGGGTATCCAGGATACAGCCATTCTCCAGTTCTTCTGACTACCACTGGAGGTCAATATTGCTCCAGGGAGATCTAGAACTCTGCAAAAAACAAAATCAAACCAAAACAAAAAAAAAATTGCAAAATAATTGGGGAGATTGTTCTTAGGTTATATGAAATCTCATTCCCTTTTTGAATTTATCAAGCACTTACTGAGCTGATATTATGTCCAGTGGTGAGCTGGCCAAATTCAGAAATATGAGAATGAGATATAGAACCTACTGTCATAGACCTCATAATCTAGCTGAAAAACCATGATGATAATCAGATGGAATGGATCAAGTACTCATTGATGTGGTGTGGACTGTGAATATTGGTATCTTTCTCAGGGTCCTTTGCTGGATTCTGATAAAGGCATGAAATCTTTCCTGGGTTTTACTCTTATCTACTATCCCAATTCAATATACCATATCACTTGCTGTAGTATAGGATGTGTTCAGGAAAGACTATACTTAAGTTGGCTTTTGCTGTAATGGTTGTGGGGAGAGTTATTCTGGTGTGTCATTGATCTTCCTTATCTTTGATCTTGGGATTTCTGGCCAAGTAGGTGATTGTTGCTTTTTTTCAGAACCCTTTATTTTACTTTTGATCATTAAAACAACTAAGTCTTTTCTAGTTCCATTTACCCAAGCTGTATATACACAAACATAATCAATTGTTGAAGACTTACAAAGCATAGGGTACAATGAGAAAGGTTTGAAAAACTATCCATTCTGGACTGCTTAATCTGGCTATTGATGCTGAGAGAGGTGCATTGATCTTGGGGATATGATGAATGACATTTCTGGAAAAGGACACTGACAAGTGACCAGGAAATTATTAGGATAGAAGCAGAAAAAAATCTGGTTTATAGAGGAGTGGGGTAATGATGAGTTTGAGGAAGGGCAAGAGAAAAGAAATATTTGCTACAATCAAATGAAGTCATACCTAAGATTTAAAATTATTAATATACACAAATACACTATTACTGTCACAAAGTCATTTGTTCCCCAGACCCATCCAAAGAGATTCATTCATTTGGTCTGGAGCCCAAGGATGGGTGATGAAGAAACTATTTTCTAGTGAACACGTGACAAGAAAATTGCAGTGACCACAGTCTTCCCTGAAGACTTTCCAATTGCTACTTCACAGAGAATGAATAGAAGGGTCAGCAGAAAGAGGTGGTGGGAATCATCTGTTTCTGTCTTGTGGGAGAAGCTTGCCTGTAGTTTATCTTAAGGGTCCAGGTATTTAGAGCGGTGCAAGTTGAGAAAAGAGGGAGCACAGAGATGATTGAGGCAGGGTGGAAGTCATGTGAGCCAACCAAGTCAGGGCAAGAGCGTCTTACCTTGTGGGTCACAATCCTACATGGGGGTCTCATATCTGAATGTGGGGGTTGTGAAATTATAGTTCACTTTCAATAAATGTTTGATTTGTGTACCTATTTTATATACCACTGTCCTGGAATCATGTAAAAATGTCTCGAGCCAAAAGGGGTCATGAATGGGAAAAGTTTAAGAAACCGTGATGTTGGCAAACTGCAGACTCATGAAATGACAAAGGCAAAAATGGCAGGTGCAGAAAGCAGAATGTCAAGCTACTGAATGGAACAAATTCAAGCCTGGAAGAGAAAAAGCTCACTTAAGATGCATTGCCCATATGAAAACAGGGCCCAGGAGAGGATCAGGAGATGAAAATAATGGGATTCAGGCTATCTAGGTCTGGGTATCTGGTCCCTGAGCCACAGAGTCTAAATCCAATAGGAGTTTCTGCTTTTGCTGCTCTGGAGTTTGCTGCTAGCATCACCAAACATTGTGGTGGTTGTTTTTATTTTTTATTTTTTATTTTTTTTTTATTTAATAGCCTTTTATTTACAGGATATATACATGGGTAACTTTACAGCATTAACAATTGCCAAACCTCTTGTTCCAATTTTTCACCTCTTACCCCCACCCCCTCCCCTAGATGGCAGGATGACCAGTAGATGTTAAATATATTAAAATATAAATTAGATACACAATAAGTATACATGACCAAAACGTTATTTTGCTGTACAAAAAGAATCAGACTCTGAAATATTGTACAATTAGCTTGTGAAGGAAATCAAAAATGCAGGTGTGCATAAATATAGGGATTGGGAATTCAATGTAATGGTTTTTAGTCATCTCCCAGAGTTCTTTTTCTGGGTATAGCTAGTTCAGTTCATTACTGCTCCATTAGAAATGATTTGGTTGATCTCGTTGCTGAGGATGGCCAGGTCCATCAGAACTGGTCATCATATAGTATTGTTGTTGAAGTATATAATGATCTCCTGGTCCTGCTCATTTCACTCAGCATCAGTTCGTGTAAGTCTCTCCAGGCCTTTCTGAAATCATCCTGTTGGTCATTTCTTACAGAACAGTAATATTCCATAATTTTCATATACCACAATTTATTCAGCCATTCTCCAACTGATGGACATCCATTCAGTTTCCAGTTTCTAGCCACTACAAAAAGGGCTGCCACAAACATTCGTGCACATACAGGTCCCTTTCCCTTCTTTATAATCTCTTTGGGATATAATCCCAGTAGTAACACTGCTGGATCAAAGGGTATGCACAGTTTGATAACTTTTTGAGCATAGTTCCAAACTACTCTCCAAAATGGTTGGATTCGTTCACAACTCCACCAACAATGCATCAATGTCCCAGTTTTCCCACATCCCCTCCAACAATCATCATTATTTTTTCCTGTCATCTTAGCCAATCTGACAGGTGTGTAGTGGTATCTTAGAGTTGTCTTAATTTGCATTTCTCTGATTAATAATGACTTGGAGCATCTTTTCATATGACTAGAAATAGTTTCAATTTCTTCATCTGAGAATTGTCTGTTCATATCCTTTGACCATTTTTCAATTGGAGAATGGCTTGATTTTTTATAAATTAGAGTTAATTCTCTATATATTTTGGAAATGAGGCCTTTATCAGAACCTTTGACTGTAACAATATTTTCCCAGTTTATTGCTTCCCTTCTGATCTTGTCTGCATTAGTTTTGTTTGTACAAAAACTTTTCAGTTTGGTATAATCGAAATTTTCTATTTTGTGATCAGTAATGATCTCTAGTTCTACTTTGCTCATAAAGACCTCCCCCTTCCACAGGTCTGAGAGGTAAACTATCCTATGTTCCTCTAATTTATTAATAATTTCATTCTTTATGCCTAGGTCATGAACCCATTTTGACCTTATCTTGGTGTACGGCGTTAAGTATGGATCAATGCCTAGTTTCTGCCATATTAGTTTCCAATTTTCCCAGCAATTTTTATCAAACAGTAAGTTCTTATCCCAAAAGCTGGGATCTTTGGGTTTGTCAAAGACTAGGTTGCTATATTTGTTGACTGTTTTATCCCTTGAACCCAATCTATTCCACTGATCAACTAATCTATTCCTTAGCCAATACCAAATAGTTTTGGTAACTGCTGCTCTATAATACAATTTTAGATCTGGTACAGCTAAGCCGTGGTGGTTGTTTTTAAACACTATAGTAACATAATGAAGATTTAAGAGGCATGAAGCTAAGGAAGAAAATGGCACTGGCCTTCAGGACTGTTGAAGAGTAGATGGAAGCACAAAGCTGTTTTTCATTGTAGTAATTTTGGGGAGACTTGGATGTCATCCATTTTCCTCATCTATGGTCCTAGCAGTCATTTTTGGCCGAGTAAATACGGGCTGCTTTTATCTCTGGGTCATTAATTTTCATGGGATTCATCTTCTCCAGGCTGTGGGCACACTGTCATGATCCACACTTTAGGGACTGTGAGGAATGGGGGGGCAGGGGAATGTTTGGAGTCTTTGAGAGATTTTCTAGTCCCCACACGTTCCACTCCTGACTGATGGATCTGGCCAGTGCCCTTATCTGGAGAAGCATTTGATGAGAAACAAACCAGGAGGAGGCAGATGTTACAAAATCAATCCAATTATTCCCACAAAAGACAGTTGGAAATTAGAGTGACATTGACTTCCATTTCTACCCCACCAGTTGAATATTTAATTGAAATGGAGATATGATTATAGAAATGTGCTCTTGAACAGCCTTTTGCTCCACTGTCATTATGGGGACTTGACTATGGTTAGCAAGTTTAGAAAAGCCCCACTATCTCACATTGACAAAATGATCCTTTTCCTATCTCATTTACTTGTATTCCAAAAAAAAAAAAAAAAAAAAAAAATCCATGCTAAGACTCAATACAAATAAATGTGTATTTTAACTTGAAAGGAAAATTTCAGATTAAGGGATAAATTCATTAAGTTAGTGGGCACATATTTTTCAGTACTTGTTTTGTTGTCTGTCTTTGAATTAGTAGGACCACAGTAATCCACCCAACCATTCTTGCATATGTACATATATATTTCTATATAAAGAAAGCATGTGTATCTATACAAATATGTCTATTAGGGGATAGAATAAGTGAGATTGCAAACACAAAACTCTCGTAATTGACTGCCTTCTCATTCTTTCTTGCCTCAGGTTTTAGGTGGCAATTGAACAGGAAAAGTCTCTTCTTGGCATGGAGGCAGACAGAGGAATATAGATTTTAGAGGAGTGAGGTGGTGATGAGGTCAAAGGAAGGAAAGGGAGGAAGAGGAAGACCAGGAAAAATATTCGCCCCAATTAGGTGAAGTACACCTGAGATTTAAAATTGCTGATATAAACAAATTCTGCCTCAGATGTGGAAGGCAAGCAAATGATGTTGCTTCAGATGGGGCAATATCACTTGCTCCCCTTTCCCATCTGAATTTTCTCTTTCATTTAATCTGGATCTAAAGGAAGGGGCTTAATGAAGCCATCTATTTTCTAGTGAACATGGGACAAGATCGTTGCATTGACCATAGTCTTCCTAAAAAAATCTTACATTGACTACTTCAAAAGGAGTATAGAATCCTTTTGAATTTTCCAAAGTTCAATGATCCCTTCCATTGGGAGCACCACAGCTTTTCATTGTTATGCATTGACAACAATCTCATGATATTCTCTGTGATAATTGACTTGAAAGTGAAAAATGCACATCTTGTGGGTGTGAATAGACCATTTCAGGCTAGCTGGTTCTTCCTTGCCCAGAGAAGCCCAATTCTCCAGGAGACAAAGAAAGTGTATAACTTATGGTGGTCTTCAGACTCCCAGAGGTCCCTTCATTGGTGGGCCTTATACTGCTTTTCAGCATTAGGATCATTGTGGAGAATCAACACCACTGGAACCAATTTCAATAGATGTGCAAGGGGATGACATATCCCGTTCTGGTCTTTGGAATTTTTTCTATTTAATCCTCCATGACTCCTTCCTCACTTTTCCTCACACAGCAAATTCCATCATTGCCAGTGCCTTTTGATTTTGGAGTCTGTCTTACTTAAAAAAGTGAGTCCCCTACCCTTCCTTCACCACAATGTTCACAAGTCATCTCCCAGTTTGGGAGTTTCAATGGTCCTCTCAAATTGACTTCCATTTCACCTTCATGTCCTAATGGAGTGCTCAGACTCGAGGGAATCCTCAGTTGCACCTTCATGCCATTCTATGTGCTGATTATCTATTTTGCTTGACTGGACCACAGAAGGCAGAACTGTTAGAGCTGCCAAGTACCAGTCACATTTCTAGAAGGATGAAAATTCTAACTTTGATGATCTGGGTCTTCATTTCATTTCTTGCTGAACACCTGTTTAGCCAAGGAATGGCCTTTGTGTTAGATTCCCATAAGGCAATCAATCAACCTATTTTGTCTCAGGGTGAATCAGGTTGGGAGCAGTGACGGAGCCAGAAAGTGCAGAAGCCAGAAAACACATTCACAGCCATGCTCCTATGGAGCTCTTTGGAGGGGAAGGAGTTGGAGTAGGGCCAAGGCAGAATGGAGCAGTTGGGAGGCAATCTGGAGGCAATTTGTGTTCTGAGCAAGGCCAGTGACTGACTGTATCTGGCAGGAGTTTTCTCAACAGGTTGGGACCGCTAGGTGTAGGGAAAGTAGATGGAAAGGAAAAGGATCCTGCACTTAATACTTCCTAGCTGTGTTACCCTGGGCCAGTCACTTGACCTCAATTGCCTCAGAAGAAAGAAAGAAAGAAAGAAAGAAAAGGAAAGAAAGAAAAGAAGGAAGGAAGAAAGGAAGAAAAGAAAGAAAGGAAGAAAGAAAAGAAAAGAAAAGAAAGATTGTTAGACTTTTACTAAAGGGATCCTTAACAAAAAAAGATTAAGAACATCTGGTCTACGTGTTTAACATATATTGGATTATTTGCCATCTAGGGGAAGAGTTGGGAAAAAAGGGGGGGAAATTGGAACACAAGGTTTTGCAAGGGTTAATGCTGAAAAATTATCCATGCATATGTTTTGAAAATTAAAAAGCTTTAATAAAATTATTTTTTAAAAAAAAGAAGCCACAAACAAGATTTGGCAAATAAATATTGTAATTTAAAAACAAAAACAAAAGCATCTGGTCTAGAATAACTACTATCCTTTTCACAGCATTTTAAATATTACAAAGTACTTTACTCACACTAACTGTGAAATTGAAAGTAAAAATATACTTGGATCCACTTTACAGATGAGAAAACTGAGGTTCAGAGAGGCAAAGTCAGTTATCTAAATTCTGGTTAGGGAGCTAAACATTGCTAGTGAGTAGCAGAATCATAATTCAATCTAGCTCTCTTATTCTTAACCCAGTGCCTTTTCTATCATACTAGTTTGCCTCTTCTAATATAAAAGACAGTTACCGTAAGCACTGACATTTTAAATTGTTCAAAAACATTTAAATTGTCAATTTTGATATCTACTATTGAAGATACAGTAATTATTACCTTCTTTTTCACTTATTGGTGATTTCTGTGCCTCATTCCTTAAGTAAAGCTTGTGTGTTGGGGGGAAACTTTATTGAAAGATTATGGAAAACATCAATGGAGACATGTAGACTATTGCATCTGGAACCTGAGAGGATTACAGGCATAATATTCTTAATAAAAGAAAATGTTTTGTTGTTTTCTTTTTAGAGTCAGGATTAGGGCTAGGGAAGGTTAAACCTAGGGCATAACACTTGGAAATATTGAGGTCCACAAGAAAGGGACACTTTTTAATAGGAAAGGCAGCTACAATATAATCAGTCAATAAACATTTATTAAGCACCTACTATATGTCAAGCACTGTGCTAAGCTCTAGAGATATAACAAAAAGCAAAAGATAAGGTGTTATCCAAGGAAGGAGACAAAATACAAACAACTATATACAGACAAGTTATATATAAGATAAATAGAGAATTAATGGAAGGAAAGTACTAGGAGTAAAGGAGATCCTGAAAGTTGTCAGTGGAAAGCAAACTGAATTTGGATTCAAAGGTTTCAATTCAGTTCTGCTGTTATTAGCTATGTGATTCTAAGCAGATCATTTAAACTCTATGTGCCTCAGTTTCCTTATATGTAAATGAGAATCATAATATCTCGCAGTAACTACTTTGCAAGGTTGTTATGAAGAGGGAGCTGTAGAAACTACAAAGGTTCTTTGAATGAGTTGTTTTTAGCCTTAAAAATGTGACATAAAATCCTATTCACATGTCAAATCTTCATTTTGCAATAAATTAATTCGCATGTATTACAATAAAGGTTAGAAGTTTTCAATTTAGGGTGAGATACAAGGACCATAATTTTGATGCTCTGCCTTGGGCACTGTGCAAAAATTTTTGTTCTGGCTCTACCTTTACTTTTATCCTCAAATATGAGCAGAGATACATAAAACTTAGACCTGACAAGAGTCTTAGAGATCATTCAGGCTAACTTACTCCTTTTACAAATGAGGAAATTGAGGATCAGAGAGTTTAAATGATTAAATGATTTGCTCAAGATCATAGAGCAAGTACATTGATAAGACAGAGTTAATTCCAGGCCCTTCAAACTAAAAATCTACTACTCTTTTAATATAAATAGGTAACCAAAGAAGGGATTATTTTCACTTTTACCCACTCCCATTAATGTATATACCTTATCCCACTCCCATTAATCTAAATATACTTTTGTTCCCCACCTTACCTATGCCATCCTTTCTCTCCCTCTTTATCCTCTTCCCATTAATCTATACACTTTTCTATACTCCACCTTATCTTATTCTTTCCCCCCTAATTTTTTCATAGATTTTGGAGGGTGCTATACTCTTTTTGGTATACATGCATTGTTTCCTATTTAAGCCAATTCCCGATGTGAGAAGGTTTTCAGAACTACCAGTTCTCTTCTCTCTCTAATTCCTCCATGCTGGTTCTTCCTCTGCACCTCATTCATGTAGCATAATTATTATTTTTATCTTTTCCTAGACAGTTTTGCTTTTTAGAGTCAGATTATATTCAGCTCTGTGCCAATATTTCTTTTGAACTACCCAATTACAGATGCCAATCTTAAACATATTTACATTCCCTTTTATAAAATAGAAACAATTTGTCCTAATTGAGTCTCTTGAAATAAGTTTTTGATATTGGTTCTTATATGTTAAATTTTCTATTGAGTTCAGGTTTTTTTAAAACAATATCCTAAGGGGCAGCTAGATGGTGCAATGGATAGAGCACCAGCCCTGAAGTCAGGAGGATCTGAGTTCAAATTTGATCTCAGACACTTAGCTGTGTGACCCTGGGCAATTTAACCCCAATTGCCCCAGCCTCCCCCCCCCCAAAAAAAAACCCAACAATATCCTGAAAATCTGAGAATTTGTATAATGTCCATTTTTTTCAATTAGTATTATACTTAATTTCGCTGAATATAATATTTTTGGCCACAGGCCTTGTTCTTTTCATTGTCAATATATAATATTCCAGGACTTGCAGTCTTTTATTGTAATTGCTAATAAATCCTGTACAATTCTAATTAGAGCTTCAGTATGTTTGAATTGATTTTCTTTGTCTGTTTGATTATTTCTTGTATTATTGTGTCAACGATTTTTTTTTTTAGTCACAACTTTCAGGTAGTCCAATTATTCTTGTTTTCTTTTCTTGATCTGTTCTCCAAATCTGTTGTTTTTCATATATTTTACATTTTCTTCTTTCTTTTTCTTTTTTCTATTTTGTTTTGTTTCTTCTTGTCTCTAATAATTTCCTGGCTTCCCATGCCCAATTTTGATTTTCAAAGAATCATTTTCTTCTTTGGGACTCTGGATCTCCTTTTCTAGTTGGGTTTTTTCATAACCTTCTTGGGTTTTTTTTTGATAATTCCTTTTTGTTTTTTTGTTTTTTTTTAGTTTCCTCAATCTCTCATTTGATTTTTAAAGTTTTTTTGAATTTTTCTATAAATTCTTTCGGAGCAGATAGCCATTTAGCAATAATCTTTGGGGTAGAAGAGGTTTTTCTTACTTCAATGTCCTCTGAAGATGAACCCTGATCTTCTCTATTCCCTTGGTAGGTTTCTATGCTTTGCCTCTTTCTCCTTTTTCTACCCATTTTTAAAAAATTAGAACTTATAAGTGTAACCACCTCTAGTCCTGGAGTGAATGGATGGTGCCTCTGACTTCATTTCAGTTCTCCCCTCTGGCCTGACACCCCAAACCAAGAACTCCACCCTCCTATAAGTGCCTGTAGCCCAGCAGCTTCCTTGCCCCACTGCTTCTAAACTCACCAGGTTATGGTTCCTTCTTGCATAGGACCACTCTCAGCAGCACAGCTAGGCCTAGTGTTCCTAATCAGCAGAGGTTCCTTCAGTATTCCAGGACTCAGATCCCTAACTCCCCATACTGTCCAGAAAGTGAAAATTCCTGTGGTTTAGGCTCCCTGGTTGCTGTTTCTACAGAACTTGTCTATAGGTATTTACATTTCACACAGGTTAATCCTTGATCCTGGGGTCTTTTTTTCTGTTCTCAGGTTGTTGCTGGAGGACTCCTGTTCTGCTCAGAATCTTATTTATTTTTTAATCAGTCTATGTTCATCCTGAGGTGCAATTTTCTTTTGTTTGTGAGATAAATATGGAGAGCTTGGAATTTTCTAACTTCCTCCATCATATTCCCAGAATTTCTCCTAGATAATTAAATTTAAAAGGTTTTGCACAAATAAAACCAATGCAACCAAGACTGAGAAAAAAGTACAAAGCTGGAAAATAGCTTCCTTCCACCCCCAGCAAATGTTTCTGATAAAAGTCTCATTTCTAAAACTGAATCAAAGTTGTAAGAATACAGGTCATTCCCCAATTGATAAATAATCAAAGGATATAAACAGGAAATTTTTAGAGGAGAAATTAATGCTATCTATAATCATATGAAAAAATTCTTTAAATCACTATTTATTAGAAACATGAAAATTCAAACAACTCTGAGGTACCACTTCACACCAATCAGACTGGCTAATATGACAGAAAAAGGAAATGATAAATTTTGGAGAAAATGTAGGAAAATTGGAACATTAATGCATTGTTGATGGATTTGTGAATTGATCCAACCATTCTGAAGAACAGTTTGAAACTATGCCCAAAGAACTATATTTGATCCATCAATACCATTACTAGATCTGTATCCCAAAGAAGTCATACAAAAGGGAAAAGGATTTTTAAATACAAAAAATATTTATGGCAGTTCTTTTTGGGATAGTAAAGTATTGGAAATTGAGGGGATGTCCATTAATTAAGGAATGGCTGAATAATTTGTGGTATATAAATGTAATAAAATATTATTGTTTTATAAGAAATGGTGAGGACGCATATTTCAGGAAAATCTGGAAAGATATACAAGAACTGATGCTGAATGAAGTGAGCAGAACCAGGAGAATAATATATATATATATATATAGAAATAGCAACAATGTATGGTATCCAACTATGATAGATTAAATTCTTCTCAATAATGTGGTGATTCAAGGTAATTCCTATAAATTTGGGATGGAAAATGCCAATCATATCTAGAGAAAGAACTGTGGAGAATGAATGTGGATCAAAATATAGTATTTTCATCTTTTTTTTCCTTTCTCATGGTTTTTTCATTTTGTTCTGAGTCTTCTTTCACAACATGTCAAATGGGGAAATGTGCTTAATATGATTGTATTAGATTGCTTGCTATCTTGGGGAGGGAGAAGAGAAAGAAGGGAGAAAAATTTGGAGCTCAAATTATACAAAGATGAATGTTGAAAAGCATCTTTACATGTAATTGAAAAAAATAAAACACTATTAAAAATTTAAAAATAACCATTTCTAATTGATTAAAATTTCATTGGCTGATCCCAACCACCCCAGACCAGAGTCAGGCCCATCTCCCAGACTACAGTGGGTTTTACCCCATTATGGATACTAGTCCACTGGATACTTTTAGGTAAGGTGTTAAGGTAAGAGTATCTGAAAGGAATAACAGCAAAGGGAGCATATTCTACAGTATTCTGGCCATTCTACCAGCTACTACTCCTCTTTTTCCATCTCTATAGTAAATCCCAAACCATTTCACCCCAAGAATTTAGTTGACCACAGTTTCTGTCTCTTCCATCTTTCCCACTTTCTAGAGTCTCTTTTCTATTATGATTAAGCAAAAAAAAATACTAAATTTGGAGTTACAAATTTGCTTTAAATTCCTGGCTTTGCCCCTTCCTGGTTGTGTAACCTTAGCAAGTGACTTTATCTCTCTAAGCTTCAGGATTCCAATATGGTAAAATCTAAAGATTGAACTAGATTATCTCTAAAGTATCTTCTAAGTCATAAGTTTATGATGCTATTGTCCCTCACACATGCTTTCTTTCTACTGGTAGATATTGAAATCTAATTTTCCCTTAAGTCACCATATCTCTGAATCCTCAAAAATGGTTGCTATGTAATGCAGAGATTCAAAGAGAGAGAACCATGGAGACTCACTGTAAATCAAAACATAGTATTTTTGCCTTTTTTTCCATTTGTTCTTTTCTTTCTCATGGTTATTTTCCTTTTTGGTCTGATTTTCTTGCAAGACATGACAAATATGTTTGGAAATATGTTTAAAAGGATTGCAAATGTTTACCTACATCAGATTACTGTCTTTTTTGGGGAAGAGGAAGGTAAGGAAAGGAGGGAGAAAAATTTAGAACACAGTCCTATAAAAATGAATGTTGAAAACTGACTTTATATGTATTTGGAAAAAAAAACTATTAAGAAAAAATTGATTGCTATTTCTCTCATACTCATACTCTCACAAATCCAAGCAAAAAATTGGCATACTTCTTGTTCCCCAATGCCACTTTCAGATCTGCTCTATGATGCGGTCATCTAGTAATCTATTCTCTTTTGAAACTCATTCTGTCTTGCTTAGAGTCTCTATGTTGCCTTTTATGGATCTCCATGTCACTCTCTTTTCTTTCTTTCTTTTTTTTTAACAAGTGAATTCTACCAAATATGCATTTTTTCATTTTTAAAAATAGTTTTTTATTTGCAGTCACTCTCCTTTCCAACAAATTCAGTACTTGACTTAGAATCTTCTCCCCCATTCTACCCCCTGCTACCTTAGAAATTCTTCCTATATCTTCAATTCCTATTATCTTTGTCTCCAGTGTGTCTTAATTACATTAAGGTAATAATTTAGATACATGAGTTCTAAATTATTAGCTCTAGCTTTTTAGAGTTCCCTATAGACTTACATACAAAAATATTTTTAGAGGTTTTTTTTTTTTTTGTGGTGGCAAAGAATTGAAACTGAGGGGATACCCATCATTTGGAGAATGACTGAACAAGTTGTGGTATATGAATGTAATTCAATGTATTGTGCTATAAGAAATAACAAATAAGCAGATTTCAGAAAAAAATCTGAAGATTTACATGAACTGATGCTAGTGAAGTGAGCAGAGCCAGGAGAATATTATGCACAGTAATAGCAAGATTAGGTGATGATCAGCTATGATAACCTTAGTTCTTCCCAGCAATACAATGATCCAAGACAATTCCAAAAGACTCATGATGGAAAATGCCACTGTTCTCCAGAAAAAGAATTGATGAATGAAGTCTGAATGCAGATAGAAACATACTATTTTCATTTTCTTTTTTTTTTTTGTGTGTGTGTTTTTTCCTTTAGTTCTCTTTCTTTAACAACATGACTAATACAGAAATATATTTTACATGATTGCACATGTATAATCTATATCAGATTGCTTGTTGTCTTGAGGAGAGAAGGAAAGGATATAGGGAAAAAATTTGGAACTTGAAACAATAAAAATGAATGGTGAAAATTGTTTTACATATAATTGGGAAAACAAAATACTATTTACATTTTAAAAAAATGTTTCCTCTAAATTTTGTACCCTATGATCTATGTTCTAACATTCTGTATTCTAAAGTCTCTATAAGTTCTATCATTCTGTATTCTAATATTCCTTTCAGTTCTGGTTTCCTATATTCTAACATCCATCCAAGTCTGGTATTCTCTGTTCTATGATTTCTATATGACTGATCCCTTCACAGTTCTAGCAGGGGTGATGATATTTCTTCCCACATACACGTTTGTTTTTAGCTTATTGTGTTTATCTAAGCACTAAGATACCATGGTGATAAGCAAGATGAAAATATGTAGAAAGACAAGGCAGGCAACATGAAGTGGCTGCACCAACAGAAAAAATAAACAAGAAAGTTATTACATACTCAGACAAATTCACCTTTGATCAAATGGTGTCTCACACTGTGCTATAGGACCTCACTCATCTTTGGTGTGGTGTAGGGAGAAAGTGCTATTGGTATATCTAAGTATGTTTGGGGTTTTTTGATTTTTGTTGTTGTGGGTTTTTTACCCTAAATCATGATGAATCCACCCTAACAAATATCCAACAGTGAGCAAAGCTGTTTGAAATATTCCTTTGAAATCAAACAAGTGTTAATTGTACCTGATAACTTTCTCGACTCACTGGGGAATCATTTATAGTTTGTAAAATTGGTCCTGAGAACAAAGTGATAATGATAAATTATTTTTAAAACTTGGGAAAATTGAACAAGTACATTTCCCTTTTTTGCAGATACAACCTTCAAACCTTAAGAAACACACACACACACACACACACACGCACACACACACACACACAAATGCATACATAAAAACACATCTATCTAGAATAGTTATATAATAGATGTGACTGCAGAAAGCTTAAAAAAAGTGAGAATATATAGCCTGAAGAATTAGAATTTTTTTCATTTGTAAAATAATAAAGTTGGGATAGATCATTTCTAAAGTTCTTACATCACTAAGTAGTTTTCTATTTTTAGATAGCTCTAATTTTGAGAATATTCTTCTATTTTTTAAAGTAAAATACACCACTCTGTAACATCCTTTTCTTCTCAATCTATCTCTGAAGCCAAATATAAAGGGTTTTTCATCTTTTTCCTCATGTCAGATTGTCAAATGTTTGAATATGACTGTCATGTGCCCCAAAAGGTTTTTCTCCAAGTTAAACATTTCTGTGTTTCTATTTCTTATCCTGGTATAAGATCATGTGAATGTGGAGCTTGAGGGAACTTGGAAGTCAACTGGAATTTAATCCTCTTGATCTAAAAATGAGCAAAAACCAAGAAAGCTTAAAGGATTTGCCTATGGTCACACAGGAAATGAGAAGCAGCATGACAGCCTCAGAGGCAGGAACTCTAGGCCTAAGATCACACTTGTGACATACTCTCATCACTTACTCTCCTGGCAGCTCCAGAAACTCTCAACTATACATTGCAGAGTCAGCGCTCTGGTAGAGAGCTTTAGTAGAATTCTCTCATCAGTGAAATCACAGTATCTCCCATCTCCTGTTCCTCCCAACCCCCTGCCACATAGATATGTTAAATGGCAGGTTCTCTGACTTCCAATCCAGCACACAACACTGGCCAATTTTCACCATCCCAGTTCCTCTCTTTAGGACATATTCCAGTTTCAATTCTAGTTAAACTAACTAACTTGTCGAATTCCTTTTCAAAAGTGGTACCCAGAATGGAACATGATACTTCTGAATGCGGTAGAATGTAGTAAGACTAATATTTTCTTCTTCCTGGACATTAATTACTCTATTAATGTAGTCTAAGATGAAATTAGCTTCTTTGGCTACCATTCACACTGTTGACTCCAAATGGACTTGCAATCCACAGAAATCTCTTAATCTTTTTTGCATGGATTGTCACCTATCCAGACATCCTCTGTATTGTAGTAGAGCAGTTGGTTTCTTAATTTAACCTTACAACCATAGAATCTCATGGCAGGCAGTATAGGTAGATAGAGACCTGGCTTTTGAATCAGAAAAATCTGAATTCAAGTCTCACCTCTGTGACACATATTGACTATATATCTCTGGTGATAACTTCTTGATGCATCACATAATTCTCTAGAACTTGCAGAGAATAATAAATAAAAATTATATTTATTTATTAGTCTGCACTAATAAAAAATCTGAGAGTTCCTTATATCAGTGAAATCATGATAAAATTCTTATAATAAAATCTCAGAGTTATAAGCAGTTACCTAGTCCAATTAATATTAGGGGAAGTGGGAGCAGAAATCCCTGTAATACATATCCAACAAGTGATCATAGAGTTTTGCCTGAAGATTTCCAGTGAGGAAGAGGGGGCATAACACATGAAACCCATTTCATTCTGGAACAGCCTCAGTTGTTAGGAAGTTGTTCCTTACATTGAAACTAATTCTACTACAATGCAATTCCTATCTTCACCCAATTCCCATTTTCCACCATGAATTGTTCCTAGTTCTAATTTTTGGGACTAAGAATTAAAAATATCTCTTTTCCAAATGAATACCCTTTATATATTTAAAGATATTTACCAAGTTTTCCCTTAAGTCTTTTCCAGGCTAAGTATCCCTAATTGCTTGAATTCATCCTCATATAGGATGGGCTTAATGACCCTTCTTTTTCATCAAATTCTCCATATTGTCAGCATCTTTCTTTAAATGTACCCTCATAACTGAAGATAATAATTACTATGATTAGAATGTTGTATAAAGTACATTAAGATTATCTCTTCCTGGGTCCTTATCCTTATTCTTTCCAATCTGAGCTTAATCTGAGCTATAGTACTCCTTAAAGTCTTTTTTCTTTTAAAAAATGTTTTAATTTTTAAAAATTTTAAATTAATATCCTTATTTGTGACTTCTCTCTTTTTCTTTCTGCCTCTATGCCTCTGACTTTTTGTGAGTCTCTCTCTCTTTTTCTCTTTCTTTCCTTCTTTCAACTGTGTCTCCCTATTTTGTTCAAACTACAAGTATAGTGGCTACTAATTGGTCCATCTCCCACAGCTGATCCACATGGAAAATGATGCACTTTTTCTGACCTTCCCTTTATCAGCATGGTGACTCCAAATTCTTGAGGCTTACCAATATCAGTATCAGACTTTGTGTGGTCATCTGATTGACTTTAACCCTACTATTACTCAGAACTACTGCTCCCAAACTCAAATGATTCATAAGTCTTAGTCTTTCATAACAGAGAGGATGATAAGAAGAAATTTTGGATAGTTTTCTTATATTAGATTCTGAATTGTAGTATTCAAATTTTTTGATGTTATGTTCTGTCATCCTAGAATTATCTCAGCATGTTCTGTTTTCAAGGTTAGTTGCTCTTACACAGAACTTATATATTTGTTTGCTTCTTTGTTTGCTACATACCTAGTAGGTGTCAAATGTCTAAGGTCAAATTTGAACTCAATACCTCCTGATTCCAGTGCTGCCTCACCTAGCTGCCCCTAAATGTTCTTTTAACATTGTTTTTTGCTTCTCTTTGTCATTTTTCTTCAATATTTTTGTATTTCTTAAATCTCTTCAACTCTTACTTTATTAGAGAGATTTACTTTGTTAAATAGATTTTTCATTTTGAGGTGATATTTTACTCACCTATTGATTTTTTAAATTATACATTGAAAGTTCTAATTTCTGACATATTTACTTTTAATTTCATTTATTATATTTTTCGTTTCTTTTTTGGACCATTCTTCTTGTTCCATATTCTCTGAGGAATGCACAGGATATTTTTGATTCACTTTCCACAGTGTTAAAATATTTGTAAAGAGGATATCATATTCAGTTTAAGTTTTTTACTTATTCTTCCTTTTGGTTTTTGGTTCCTCTATGTTGATTTATCTGGGCTTTATGTTGGACTTTTGTTGAGAAAATTTCTCTTGATGTTTTAATGTTTCAATTTTTTTATTCCTGTTTTTCACTCTCTGATTCCTTCCTCTGGGCTGGTAGATCTGCAAGGCTAGGCTGTAAGGCTGTCTCAACCTCCTCAAGTTGGGGAATACAGGGTTTGTCAGCAGGAGTCTCTGCCCTTATGGGGAAATAGTACAAACTGCAGTTGAGTTTCAACCCCTTTTCCTTCAGGGATAGTGTAGTTACCCATTCTGATACCCTACTCAATTCTTCCTTCTATTCTCCTTTTTTCATGTGGCTGGATCTGTCCAGCCAATGTCTGCCAATTTTGTCAGGATAAGGGAAAGGGAATATAAGGTATTCTCTCTCTCTCTCTCTCTCTCTCTCTCGCCCCAGTGTAAGATATTCTTTTAGAATCACTGCGGCTGTGGGACATCCCTATAATTCATTTGGGTTCTAAATGGTTTGAGAATTTGCTTGTGCTCTTGAGACTGGTGGATGGAAGCTTGGGAAGGAGGGGCACTGAATGAATACTCTTTTCATGTTCTTCATTATTAATTCATAAGGAATCTTACCTTGAGATGGAGCCAAGATGGTGAAGTAAAAGTTGGGACTCGCTTGAGCTCTCCCCCAATACCTTTAAATAATGACTCAACAAATTTTAGAACATCGAAACCCACAAAAAGACCAAGCGGAATAATTTTCCAGCCAAAGACAGCTTGGAAGGTCAGCAAGAAAGGTCTGTTGCATCAGGGTGGCAAAGCAGGCCACGCCAGGACAGCCCTGACCCTCCAGATCAGGAGTAGCAGCAGCAGGAATGTCCAGACTTTAGCCCACAGACACCAAAGATGACTTGGAAGATTTGTAGGATTTGTCTCACTAGGGTGAGATCACCTTAGGAAACCAGCAACCAGCATTGAAAGCCACTGAATCAGCAGCAGCTGAAGCAGCAGCAGTGGCTTCCTATAATAAGTCCACAATAAGGGGATCAAACAGTTGGTCAGAAGGAGATCACTTTATTAGCTCTGAAGCAAAACTTAGCCAGAGTGGATCAGGGATCCTCCTCACAGTTCCAGGGAAGGGAGGACTGCTTGGGGTCACTCAGAACTCAGAGTAGTAAACATACTTCTCCTTAGATCATACCACCTTGGAAGAACTGAAAACTTACAGATCCCCGGGATCTCTGAAAACAGCAGCACAAAACCCCCGAAGCTTGGGACTTCAGACTCTGTAACTCTGAAAACATAGTCCTACCTTTAACAAAGAGTTAAAAGCCTAGTAATAGACTGGAGAAATGAGCAGACAAAAAAAAGAAAGATTGTGACCACAGAAAGTTACTATGGTGACAAGATCAAAACACATGCTCAGAAGAAGATTAAAAAAGTCAAAGCTCCTACATCCAAAGACTCAAAGGAAAGTAAAAATTGGTTTTAGGTAATGCAAGAGCTCAAAAGGTATTTTGAAAATCAAGTCAAAGAGATAGAGGGAAAATTGGGAAGAGAATTGAGGGTGGTGCAAAAATAAAAACAAAAACAAAAAGCTAATGAGAAGAAAAATGCCTTAAAAGCAAAACTGGCAAAATGGAAAGAGATACAAAAACACACTGAGGAAAATAATTCCTTAAAAATTAGATTTCAGCAAATGGAAGCTAATGACTTTGTGAGGAATCAAGAAACGATAAAATAAAACCAAAATAGAAAATATATAAAACTTGAAATCATGGGATCAAGTGACTCTGCCACTTATTAGCTGGGTGATCTTGGCCACTAGCATTGTACTTAACATGAAGAATAGTAATAGGAATAAGGCCTGTAGTTATTATTTTAAGAGTTGTCATGAGGCTCAAATGAGATAATATATTCTCAAGTACTTTGCAAATACTATAGCACTATATAAATGCCAATTATTATTATTCTAGGATTAAATTATACTAGGTGATCTCAAAGGTTTCTCTCAGTTCTGACTCTATGATCCTATGATTTTATTTAAATCTT
Source organism: Sarcophilus harrisii (assembly GCF_902635505.1). Classification (NCBI taxonomy): domain Eukaryota; kingdom Metazoa; phylum Chordata; class Mammalia; order Dasyuromorphia; family Dasyuridae; genus Sarcophilus; species Sarcophilus harrisii. The sequence continues at coordinate 495,925,202 of NC_045428.1, forward strand.
GAGCAAACATTTATATTTTTTTATCCAACTGAAAGAGGTCACTCTTTGCCTCAATTGCTACCTAGCTTTAATCACTGAATGGGTGAAGGCTCAGTTAGTCTGAGATTTCTAAAAGATTTTATCTTAAAAAAGCCATGGTCTCCCACTGCACCAAGGGCCATCTCCAGCCATCCTAATCTATATCTGGCCACTGGACCCAGATGGCTTTGGAGGGGAAAGTGAGGCAAGTGACCTTGCACAGCCCTTCCTTATTTAAATCCAGTTCACTTGTATGTCATGGCATCACCTCCCTGATGTCATATGAAGGACAAACAATATTTTTTATTCTATACAACTTCAAGTAACAATAATGGCCAAGTTAACTCTGATTGTAAAGATCTAATGTTAATGATTTCCCCCACTTTTTGCTAAGTGTTGCAAAGGCCAGACAAGGAAGTGAATGATGTAATTGTATCAACTTCTAAAAACATCTGCATAAGTACAAAATTACATCTCAGTTCTTAGCTGTGAAACAGTGATTTAATGCACTACAGGAGTCAGGAGATCAACTTCCAATTTAAATTTTGCCATTTTTTTCCAACCTCTGTGACTGAACAAATTGTTTTTCTTCTCTGAGCCTGTTTCCTCATCTGAAAATGAAAGGTTTGGGCTAGATGATTTCTAAAGATCTTTTCTAGTTCTAATATTTTATATTTTATATTCCAAGGCTCCATACAGCTTCGAGATTCTATAAAGAGTATAAGACCATAGATTTTAGGGCTTCAAAGGACCTTACAGGTCTTTTATCTCAACCCCTTATTTTAGTATATAAGAAAAAACTAAAGTGACTTCTTCAATCCCTTACATCTGGTATGGAAAGCTTCTATTGAGTAGAATTGTTTTGTTTTTTCTTTGTGTTTCCAGTTTCCAGAGCAATGCCTGACAGATAATAAATGTTTAATGAATGTTTGCTAATTGATTGATTGACTTGAATCTCAAAACCAAAATTTCTACAAATCCAGTTTTCTTTTCAGAATGCCTTAATGCTTCACTGAAATAAAAAGTTTCTCACATTGTCCTCAAGGATGAGTTAGAGAGATATGACCTAGATAATTGTGCGATGGTGTGATTTTGGAACTGATCTAATAGTTGGATTCAAACAAATCTTGAAACCTTAATAGAATCTGTAATCTATAAATATCATGAAATTGGGAGGAATAGCTAATATATAGATTTCAAAGTCCAAATCAAAAAAGATCCCAATATTTTAAAGTACTGGGCCAAATTAAACAAGCCAGCACCCCATAAAAGAAAATTGGTCCCCCGGACAAAGAAGAAAAGGGGGGAGAAGGAAACGGATGATCATTTATTAAAAACTTAATATATGCCAGGCACTATGTTGTTGTTATTCAACCTTGTCATAAATTGGATTTAAATGAGGCAGAGCTGTTTAAAGTCATCAGTCTTGCTCTCTCCTCCAGAATCATTGGAATCCAATGGCAAGACAAAGGTTAAGATGAGTGGCAATATCCCAGTATTCAGTGGGTGACCTTTACCTTTCTAAATTAAAGTTTTTCCTTGGTGTTAGTTTGTCTGAGGTCATATCCATTCAATAAATAAAGGCTGGGTAAGAACATAGACAAAAGATGCCCAATTAACTAACACAAAGATATCAATCTGAGAAGAGGAGGACCCTCAGAGTTTCTGACCAAAACAGAAAACAATTGCCATTTACGCTTATTTTAAGTCATCAAAATCTACACAATGAACCACAGAAGTTTGGGTTGGGGCTGTTATTGACCATTCAATTAAAGTCACAGTGAGTTGAATTTGGAGACCTCATCAAGTAATTCCATTTAAATCAGACTTTTTTAAAAAACCAGTTTCCAGAGCTTTATTTCAAGAATTCGGAAATGAAAATGGCACAAGACAAAAAGTAGAAGAAAGAAAAAAAGAAAAGAAGATGATGATAATGACTACTACTCAAATGGTTACCATAGGTCCCCAAAAGGCAGCTACCACCACTTTTAGCTAGCATGGTAAAGACAATTAATACAAAATGTTCACTTAAGAACCTGAGAGGAGTAAACTTAAACCATAATAGTAGTGACATTCAAATGTAAGAAATACATTTGACAAGCTCACAACTCTGGAAGTCCTCTCTGTATAGTTCTCTCATACAGAACACTTGTTTTTCTCACTAAATAACCAAGCAAGTTGAGGGATTCAAGAGTTTAGAGCATTCCTTCATACCCTTGTATGGAATAGAGAGAGATAAGGTGAAGAACTTACAGAGATGTATGAATTCTTTTTCTGTATTTTATTTTCATTATTTCTGTGTTTCCCCTATGACCTGTATAATATGTGCAGGGTCATATCTACTTGAGCCTTGGCCAGCTAGAAACATATTTACTTAACCTGAGCTGATGACATTTATTGGTATTTGACATTTATCGATATTTAGTCTATTAGCTGGACCACTGTCTGCTTGATTAAGCCTGAAGGCCTGACTTTCTGTTTCCTTGAAATCAGGAGATTTCAGGGAAACAGAAACCTTCCATTCCAATCTCTTCAAATAGCAACAACCAATTAGATGCCTCCCCCTCCCCTTCTCAATGCTCTCTTACTTGTGATGTAATTTCTTGTATAAAAGCTATGTATCTTTACTACTTCTTTAGCCCTCCTACCGCGAGCTTTCTCTTTCTTATCTCGCGATGGGATGGCTCATCCTCTGGAGGTTTTCAATAAACAACTTTTCTGCCTTCTACTGAATGATCTCTGAGTAGTCATTTTGGGTAAGGGTCTTCTACATTCCTCACACCCTCAAGGATAATGGTAGGACTAAATGGTGGCTGAGAAGGAACATAATGAGCAATACTCATTGGCCTTACAGGTATCTCAGAACATATTCAAGCTAAGGAAAGTTCAAATAAAATGTCAACTTTTTCTCCAACTTCCCTTCCTAGTGCCTATCCCTAGATACTATGATATAATCTGATGTTTCATTACCAAAAGGTTTCCAGTAAAATTGAATTTTGCTTCTATCACAAAATGGCCAGGGGGTTAACTAGAAATAAATATAAATGTAGTTAGGCAGAGCTCCCAACTACTTCCTAAATGTTAGGAATTTTCCTAACTGGGGACTGAGAGCAGTTTTGATTGAATTAATAACTTTTGTCTAAAATAGGGTCAGCAAAGTGGGCCAAATCTGAACCACTGCCTATTTTTGAGCTAAGAATGGTTTTTACATTTTAAAATAAAGCTTTGTTGGAACCCAGCCAAACTTACTCATTTACATTTTTTCTCTGCTTTTGTTACAGTGACAGAGCTTAACAATTGAAATAGAGAGAAACATTGCTTTTCACTTCTTCTTGGTATGCTCCAAATTTCAGTGATGCAGTTACAATATGACAGCTGTTTTAACTTGACAGTATTTAGAGTGCTATACATGTTGCCATGATGCAAGATTTAAAAAATTATTATCAATACATACTCATCATGTCAAAACAAAAAAGGAAGAGGGAAGGATTTTATTATGATTTTTTGAGCTCAGGGCTGAGATGGAAATTTTATTTTCATGAATGAGAATTTCCATCATCTACTATTATTAAACATTGAATGGCTTTAGAAATTAGCTTTTTCTGCAGACTTGATAATGAATTCAACCTAAATTTTTAAGACAAAACATGTGATACATTTTTGACAACAGTTAACACTGTTTGAATCACAAGTAATATCAAAGTATTTTAATATACTTTCTATGCTGTTAAAAGTTGAAACAAAAGTTGAATAAGATGTGGTATATGAAAATAAGGGAATAATATTGTTCTGTAAGAAATGATGAACAGGTTGATTTCAGAAAAGCCTGAAAAGACTTACATGAATATTGAAAATGTTTTTTCACATAGGTAGGTATGCCTATTTTAATTTTGGCAGCTAAGTGGCACAATGGATAGAATGTTGAGCCTGAAGTTAGGAAGATCTGAGTTCAAATTTGACTTTATACATTTGACCTCCCTAATATATGACCCTGGACAAGTCCCCATGTACCACATGTCCCCTTGTGGCACCCTGCATCCTTTCCAACTTCCTTTGGGTATTTCCATTAGATTGTTGTTGTTGTTGTTTTTTCCATTAGATTGTAAGCTTCTTGAAGACAGAGACTCTCTTTCTTTTTTCTTATTTTATCCCCAGTGCCTAACATTGTATTTGATGTACAGTAGGCACCTAATAAATGTTTAAGTAAATTGAAAAACATGACAATAATAACAGCTAATATTTATATAGCACTTTTGCAATCATTATCTAATTTAATCTCAAAACAAAACTGTGAGGTTCATGTTATTATCATCCCTATTTTGCAGATGAAAAATCTGAGGTAAATTGAGAGGTTAAATGACTTATCCAGGGTCATATACTAAGGAGGTCAAATGTATAAAGTTGAATTTGAACTCAGATCTTCTTTTTTTTTTTATTTTTTATTTATTTATTTTTTTTTTATTTAATAGCCTTTAATTTACAGGATATATACATGGGTAACTTTACAACATTAACAATTGCCAAACCTCTTGTTCCAATTTTTCACCTCTTACCCCCCCCCCACCCCCTCCCCTAAATGGCAGGATGACCAGTAGATGTTAAATATATTAAAATATAACTTAGATACACAATAAGTATACATGACCACAACATTATTTTGCTGTACAAAAAGAATCAGACTCTGAATTATTGTACAATTAGCTTGTGAAGGAAATCAAAGATGCAGGTGTGCATAAATATAGGGACTGGGAATTCAATGTAATGGTTTTTAGTCATCTCCCAGATGAACTCAGATCTTCTTAACTTCAGGCCTTGCATTCTATCCATTGTGCCATTTAGGTGCCAAAATTAAAATCACATGCTCATGGATTTGGCAGTACTTACCTATGTGAGAAGGCATTTTCAAAAATGAAATTTATTTACATTAAATTAAAAAGTTTTCACACAAACAAAATCATTTCAACCAAGACTAGAAGGAAAGCAAAAGATGGCAAACAATTTTTATAGCAAGTGTTTCTGATAAAAGCCTCATTCTCAAATATGTAAAGTGCTGGGTCAAATTTATAAGAATATGTCACTCCCCAATTAATAAATAATAATAATAAAAATAATAAACAGGTGATTTTTCAGATGAAAAAATTAAAAATATCTATAGACATATAAAAATGTTCTAACTCACTATTGATTAGAGAAATGGAAATTAAAGCAACTCTGAGCTATCAGATTGGCTAATACAAAATAAAAGGAAAATGATAAATGTTGGAGTAGATATGGGGAAATTGGAACATTAATGCCTTATTGGTGGAAGTGTGAACTGAGCCAATTTTTTTGGAGAACATTTTGGAATTATAAAATTGGGCATACCCTTTGATGTAGCAAACTACTAGTAAGTCTATATCCCAAAGAGATTATAAAAAAGGGGAAAGTACTTACATGTACAAAAACATTTATAACAACTTTTGTTTTTGGTGGCACAGAATTAAAAATTGAGGGGATGACTATCATTTGGGGAATGACTAAACAAATTATGGTATATGAATTTAATGGAATATTATTGTGTTAAAACAAATTATAAACAGGAGGATTTCAGAAAAATCTGGAAAGATATATAAGAACTGATGCTGAGGGAAGTGAGCAGAACCAGGAAAATATAATACATTATGTGATGATCAGTTATGATTGACTTAGCTTTTCTCAGCAATACAATGATCCAAGACAATTCCTAAAGATTCATGATAAAAGATGTACTCCACAACCAGAGAAAGAACCATGGAGTCTGAATGCAGATAAAATTATATACTATTTTCACCCTTTTTTGGGTATTTTTTTGTGGTTTTTCCCTTTTGTTCTGTTTCTCCTTTTACATAACTGATATTGAAATAGTTGAACAAGTCGAAATATTTGAAATGGTAAAAATTACATATCGTTATACATGTATAACCTGTATCAAATTGCTTGCTGTCTGGGAGAGGGGTATTGAGAGGGAGAAAAAATGGAACTCAAAATCTTAATAAAAATTAAACTTTATTAAAAACTATTTTCCTGGAATGATAAAACATGAGAGGAAAGTAGAAATGGAAAAAATCCACCCATCACCACCTCAAAGTGATCTTTGGTGGAAAACACATAGGAATGTTATTGCCAAATTTTGAAACCTCCAGATCAAAAAGAAATTTTTGCAAGAAACAAGGAAAAAACAATTCATACACACTGGGACTATAGTTAGAATTGTACAGGAATTATCAGCAGTCACATTATAAGACCTTAGGTCCTGAAATCATATCTACTGACAATCAAAAGAACTAGGCCTAAGTCCAAAAACACATCTAGTAAAATTACCTATGATACTGAATAAGAATAAATGAACATTCAACAAACTTTCAGATTTTCAGGACTTTCTATCAAACAAATCTGGACTTAATGGAAAATTTAACATATAAGAGCCAATATCAAAGGTCAATTTTAAGGAACTCAATATGGACAAATTGTTTATGTTTTTTTTTTTTTTTAACATGGGCAATGTATACCATATGTTTAAGATTGACATCAACAATAGAGTAGTTCAAAAGAAAGAATAGGATAGATTTAAGGTGAAAACAGTAATCATGTCATACAAATGAGTTGCAGAGGAAGAATAGACAAAAAAGCATCAGAGGGAGGTGGAGGGCTCATAGTTCTGAAAACTTATTCACATTGGGAATGGATTAAATAGGCAACAGTACATATACATCACGAAGGGCAAAGCATCTCTAAAACCTACAAAAAAATAAGCAGGGAGTGATGGATGGATCAAGAAGCAAAGGATGAGGGAAAAAGAAAGAAAGGTATCCATAGATGGGGGTAAGTTAAGTTATAGCAAGACAAGTTAAGGAGTAGAATTAAAGCAAAGAGTTAGCAGGGATAGGAAAGTGGCCCATGTATAGATGGGAGGGGGGATAGGGTGTGTGCATATATGTTTATGTATGTATATATCTGCATATGTGTACATAAACATATCCTTTCTTAACTACAGCCTGCTTGGGGATGGTGGCAGGGATGAAAGGGGGAAAATAGAATAAAGTGAAAAAAGTACACAGCAGAAAACAAGAAAATAATTTACAAGGAAGTAAAGAAAAGATGAACATTCATGAATATAACTTCTTCTACTAATATATATATATATATACTTTATTGAACTGGCAATTTGTTGTTATATATTTTGAATATTGTCTGATGTTCTGTTGGGCATATGATGATATATTACATGTAGATTTTCATTTTCTCTTTCCATAACCTATTTTGTTTTATATTCCTTTTCTTTTTTCTTATTCGGTTTTTTTTTTTTAGTGAAAAAAGAAGAACTCAAAAAAAGAGAAAACTATCTTTACATGTAATTGGGAAAAATTACTACTATTTATAAAAAAAAAGATGAAATGCATAAAATCTCATTAGAGATCAATATTAACAGAGTAATATTTGCAATTGATTTTGATCACAGGAAACACTAACTTTGATCCCAATTTAGCAAAATGTTATCCCCTACAACAAAGTTTCATTCTTCTCATTAGTAGATCTATAATGTAAAAAAAAAAAGTATAATCAATTATTATAATATTTTGAATTTTTAAGTAAAAAATTGTGAAAACTTATCCTCTCTTTTTATATAAATACCTATTTGATATCCTCTATTTTTTCTTCTTAGTCAACAAATCCTAGAATATTTATTCTCTAGCTCTTTATAGAAAATATTTGTTTAAAATAAACCTTCTAAAGCTAAAGAAGAAGGAACTGGGTAGGTTTTATGGTTCATTACATCATCTCATTAACTTAAAATGAGTTAATTATCATGATGGAATATTACATGTAGATTTTAATTTTCTCTTTCCATAACTTATTTTATAGAGGCACCTGTACAATAGAAATGATGCCAGAGCAGAAGTCAAGAAGACTTGAATTCAAATCTTGCCTCTGAGACTAGTTTCCTATTACCTAAACTATGTCACTTTCCATCTCTGGGTCTTAAGTTTTCTTATCTGTAAAATGAAGAGATTATTTGGAATAACTCTAAACGTCTAGGTCTAAAATTTTAACAAGCATAGTCAATAAATATTTATTAACTAACTACTGTGTTTCAGGAATTGCGCTAAACACTGGGGCTAAAAGATGCTTTCTTAGTTCTGGCATTTTAAAATTCCTCTTATGTCTTTAAAAAAAACTCAAATAATAAGTGGAAAAAGGGGGGAAAAAGAATTAAAAAAAAACCATTGCCATATGCACAACAGAACATGAGAGGATTCAAAATATGAAATAATACATTTCCATTTTATGCTCAGAGCTGTCTCTTTTCTTTGCTTCCTTGTAAGTTTTCTTTTGTCTCTGTTCTGTCCTTTTTATTTTATTTTTTCCCCTTTCTTCTCCACCTCCCCCAAGAAGGCTACAATTAAGTGCAGATATATTTACATATGTATGTATGTATATACACACATAAATATAGATATCTATAATCGTACACATATATACACATATACATTCATATACAGCTATGTAAGGTTGTACTACACTTATTTGGCTTCTGTTTCTATGAAGGTAGAAAACATTCTTCAAGTTCAAGTCTTTCTTTTTCTAAATCTATCAACTCATTTCCTATATCTAGCAATATTCCAGTCTTAACTATTTAGTTATTTTAAATAGTTTAACACAATATTGATTAATATGGCTGACATATAGTGTAGTTTCCTATTTTTCTCTTTTGATTAAATCTATTTTAGCTTAACTTTGAGATTAATGACTACTACTCCCTTTTTTTTCTAATAAATTCTACTCTGAATCATTATTATATTTGGGTATATTTCTTATTTTCTATCCCAGCTGATTCTTATTCTTATCCCTTTTTGTCTGATTTTTCTTATACAATGTGATAAATATGGAAGTATGTTTAAAAGAATTGCACATGTTTAGTCTATATCAGATTTCTTGCTGTCTTGGAGAGAGAGAAGCTAAGAGATGGAGGGAGAAACATTTGGACCACAAAGTCTTACAAAAATGAATATTGAAAACTATCTTTACATGTATTTGGAAAAATAAAACACTATTAAGAATCAAAAATGGATTTTGATCTTCCTTTCTAGATATTTCTTTTCATAATCTTCTTGTTTTTCTTAGATTGTCCTTGTTAATTTTTATTTTTTTTATTTTTTCCTCAATCTCTCTTATTTGAATTTTATAGTCTTTTTTGAGTTCTTCTATGAATTATTTTTTGGGCAGATATGTGTGTAGACCATCAAAGGAAATCATGCAGATTAAAAAAGAACCAAAAAAGCAAAATGTCATAGAAAGAAAACAAATAATAAATTGATATTAGGAAAGGCTTTTAAAATTTATTATCTTCCTCTGAAGATGAACATTGGTCTTCCCTATTCCCATAGTAACTTTCTATGGTTGGATTATTTCTCCTTTCCATGCTCATTAAAACAAAAAATACTTATAGTAGACTGTAGGTGTAATTATCTTTAGTCCTGGAGTATGAGGCATGGTGCCTCTGGTCTCAGGTCCTCCTTAAAAAATAAGGAACCAGCATCATCCCTGCCCCACTGCTTCTGCACTCACTGAATCTCTGCTGGTTCCTTCTCACCCAGGGCTGCTTCTGGACCTGTTATCCATTATCAGCAAAAGTTCTGACAATTTTCCAAGCATTCCAGGAATGGAAAATCCATACAAAAACATGGAAATAGGAATTAGAATGCTAAATTCAGCTTGCAGGCAGGTTTCACTGGAACACTGTATCTGTAAAGTGATATAATAAGAAATAAAGTTAGAATGTATGCTTCAGTCAAATTGTAGATAATCAAATATCAGGCTAAAAGGGGTGGCATTTTATCCTATAATATGCAGAGAGTCACATTTTTGAACAGGGAGGGATATGGTTAGCTTGATCCTTGAGAAGATTATTTTGGCAGATTGTGGAATAGAGAGATCGGAGAGGGAAGATATTGGAAGCACAGAGACCAATGAGAAGGCTTTTGCAGAGTCTATAGGATTTGTGCTTCAGAGAGGCAGTATGATATAGTAGAAAGAACATTAAACACTGTTGGTGAAACTATGAATCGGTACCACCATCCTGGAAAAACATCCTGGAAATCATATCTCAAAAGTCACTAAAATGCATATCTGTTGACTTAGTTGTATCACTACTATATCTGTACTCCCAAAGATATTAAAAACAGAGAAAAAGGGCCCATGTGTACAAAAAATATTTTTTAGCAGCACTTTTTTGGTAGGAAAGAACTAGAAGCAAAATGTATGTCAATCATTTGGAGAATGGATGAATAAATTATGGCACATGAATGCAATAAAATATATTTAGATGTATGTAAAAATATAATTATATATAAGAAATGAAAAAAATAAATAACAAATGAACGCTATAAAAATGACAAATATGTCAGATCTAGAGAAATTTAGAAAGGCTTAAATCAGCTTAAATCAGACACAAAGTATAATGAGTAAATCCAGAAGAACAAATTACTTGATGACCATAATAATATATGGGAAACAACTTTGAAGAATTTCATAATTCTGATCAAAGACTAACCAATCATGACTTCAAAGGATAGAGAAAGCTCACTTCTAACATCTTGATGGAGAGAGAAACAATAGAATAGATGTGCTGAATGAGCTTGCATTTGTAGACATTCTCTACATGGTCATTTTTTTTTTTTTTTTGCCAGACTCTATTTATTTATTATAGGGGAAAGCTTCTATTTTATAGTGGGAGACTTGGTAGGTAGTAATAGAAAATTTGAAAAGTACTTAAAAATAAAAAAGAACATACATAAAATATTTACACAAGCAGGGCAAAGTGAATACTTTTTAAGAACTGTAAAACAAAGTTTACTGTTTCTTATACAGTCCTCTATTTTGTTCTTGGTTTATTGCAGTGTTTTATGTTTGTTGATGATTAAGATCATAATGTAAAAATTAATTTTAAAAACATCTTTGGATTTATAATCAGAAAACTTTATTAAAGTCTATCTCAGTTTAGGAAAGTGGCTTTTCTCTTCTATAAAATGAGGGAGTTGAAGTAAATACTTTTTAAAAGTCCCTTCCAGCTCTAATAATTCTATGATTTTTTTTTTTTTTGGTGAGGACTTGAACAAAAATAGTAACAACCTGAGTGAAGAACAGGAGATAGATACAAGAGATTTGTGGATAAAGAATCAACAAGACTTGGCAGTTGATCAATTATGAGGGATGAAGGAGAGGGGAAAGACAAATTATTCCAGCATTGTAAACTTGAAGTATGAGAATTAACTAGTGGAGGACTCAATATAAATAAAGGAATTTAGAGAAGGAAAGGAGTTTTTTGGAGGAAGACAATGAATTTTGTTTTGAATCTATTGGATTAAGATGCTGATGAGTTACTCAGAGAGAAATATCTAATGAATAGGTGGTTGTACAAGACTGGGATTCTATAGAGAATCTGGAATGAATATCTAGATTTCAGAGTCACCTTTATAGATATGTTAACTGAAACTATGAAAATAAATTAGATCGCCAAGCAATATAGGGAAGAGAAAGAAGAGAGCCAGGAGAGAACTTTGGAGGACATATAGGGAATGGCAGATATGTATGTAGACCATCAAAGGAAATCATGCAGATTAAAGGAGAACCAAAAAAGCAAAATGTCATAGAAAGAAAACAACACTGAATGCTAATCAATTTGGTGACTAGTTGTGAGTTCAGAAGTCTGATAGTGAAGCATGCTTCTCTGTAGAATGGCAGTAGCCTATGGGCATGGAATGAGGCACACATTTTCAGACATAGTTACTATGTGAATTTTGCCTTTCTATTTTTGTCACAAGAGAAATGGGTCAACTATAGGGTCAGAATTGTAAAGGGAGAATGGAAAGTCAAAGCAGGGTAATAGATTAAGAGAATAGGAACAGGAGAGGACCTGCATTTTCAATGGAGTTGAAGAATGGGTTTTAGGAGGAATGAAGAAAAGGGTTATATGGAAGGACAGGAGATTTAGCCACAGAATAGAATTCAGAGCTCAGGATCATAAAGATAATCATATTGGAATTAAAGAAGTTAATGAACAGGAAAGCCAAAGTTTTTAAATGAATGTGTGTATATGTGTGTGTGTTTTGAAGTTCCTACATAAGAGGGTTAGGTGGAGAGAAAAACTGTGAGTTTGGTACTGAAATCCTTGAGAAAGGAAGGAGAATAATCTGAAATCTGAAAAATGATTATAAGAAGGATTGAATGTTCTGTGTTCTAAGTTTCCTTCCAACTTAGATTTTTTTTTCTTTTTAAACATTCTATATTACCTATCTCTGTTGTTCTGTCAAAATTCAGGGCCATGAGGTTGCTGATTATCATTTACATGACATTATGCTTCTTCTGTATCCCAGGCTCTTTATTTAGAAGTATGTGTCAATTAGAACATGTACCTCATTATATCTTCACTCTTATCTCTTGGCTAAATTTCCAGTTTGAGCATGTCACTCAATCACTCACCCCCAAGCAAGGTCATGATTAAATAAGCTGTTTAGTTAAATTACATAATAGCATAGTAAAAATAGACAGATGTACCATAAAGGGAAACATTCCATTTCCCCCCTTAATTCCATAACTTAAGGCAAAATTTCCCTCACGTTGGAGCCTAATTCCTCCTTCTTTAGACTTCCAGCCAATGCATAAGAATAGCAATCAACCTGGCCATACAGTTTTTTTTTTTTTTTTTTTTTTTTTAAGATTCTACTCCTATGTCAACTGCACAAGAAAGGGATCACAAGCATCCTATCAGTGAGCAAATAGTGGGTTCCACTAAAGTCATTCCTCTTTTCAGGGATGGCAGTTCTATAGTATATTACTCAAGCTAAGCAAGGGAAGAGTAAAACAACATATGACCTACTTCATATCAAACTACCTTGGTCTCCCTTCAGCTACCAGTAGGTAACAAAGAAAAACTTCATAGTCTAATGCACATGTTACAGCCCTCAAAAAGACCCCAGGTGTTATATTTCTTTCCAGTTTGGAAAGAAAGGAAACTAAGGGAAATCAGGACTTAAAGGCAGAGTCTAAAGATTGTTATATCTGCTTGGGTGAGGAGAAACTGCAGGAAATTGTTCTGGATTCTGAAATTTTCCCATTCAACACTCCTCTCTATATTCCCATTGAACACTCCTTCAATTCTGAGTATGAGAAATTCTGAGCCCGATATCAGCCCTCTCTAGGAGCTATTAATTCAGAGATAAACTTGCAGATGAAACTATGTCAAGACATCAGAGTATTGGCAGGGGCTAGAATGCTTTCTTACATCTAAACAACATTTTGCAAACTTTAAAGCATCACATAAATTTGAGTAATTGCTAAGTTCCCTTGTAGTTTTAAGTTTTAAGTGAGAAGAGAATTGGATAATTTCAGGCAGAGACTTTATCTTTTTGATGAGACAAAATGAGAAAATGGTATTGGAATGTGTACCTTTTCTTCTTTTCCTTATGTGAGGCCTCAGGTACTAAACCTAAATAATAAAGAACAAAAGAAGGTGACAGGTACTTAGTCATCAGAAACCTAAAACAGACTTGCTATAGCTACTCCATTTCTCTTCTAAGTTCAATTTTTATCCAGAATATTATGTATCCTGTATCTAGTTTACATGCTACTTTGTTTCCATGCTACTTTCCTCTATTTAGACTATAAGCTCCTTAAGGTCAGAAATTACTTTTTGCCTCTTTTTATAGTCATAGTGCCTTGCATAATGCTTGGGACATGCAAGTACTTAATAGGTGTTTATTGATTGAAAAGATAAAATATTTGTCCATCTTCCTATTACCTTCCTAGATAATAACACCCTATATTTTATGTTATAGCTAAGGAGAACTGTTGAGACCTACATTGGGTAGCATATAGTTATAAGGACCAAATACTGTCAATTAAATACCCAGTACTAACATCATTGTTACAGTCATATTCTCCAACTCTTTGAGAATGGACTTTTCTCTTCCCTTGGCTCTGTTCCTTTGTGGGAAGTATGTGTTGTTTCACTGATCTAGAGAAGTGTTTACATCTCAGAAACTTTTTATCCTTTTAAAAATTATTAAGAACCCCTCTTCCTTTTATTTATGTGGGTTATAACTATTGAAATTGATATTTATTGTATTGAGAAATTAAAACATCTTAGTTTTATCATGAAAATAGTTTTGATCTTGAGAGCCCCTTTAAAAGGGTTTTGGGGAGCTTTAATGCATCCCTGAACCATACTTGGAGAGCTGCTGATCTATAGCAAGGATTCTTGCTGGCTATCAGCCAGGAGCTGATAGATTTTTAGGGCATTTATGAATTTGAATGGGAAAATATTACAAGTTTATTTTCACTAACTCTTAACTACAGTTCCTTTAATCATAAATTAAAACATAACAAAACAACTATTCTAAGAAAGTCTCTATGGGCTTTATCTGACTGCCAGAGAGGTCCATGATCCAAAAAAGATTAAGAAATCCTCTGGAGGATATACACACATGTGAATCCTTCATCTTTTTAGAAAACTCCTCTCTCTCCTTAAATCATTGGCTATTGTTTCATTGATTTGCCTCTAATTCAAGAACAGACATATTATATAAAACTTTAATCAGAACATTAGAAATAGGTCATCAATAGCATTAATTTATACTGTGTAGGCTTCCCATCAGAAGATCCTTCATAGACCAGGAAATTACCCTTTCCACTCCAACATCAGACAGGCCAAAACCTAGTAGCTCAGTTCCTCTCTTACTCCCCAAGGAGCTGGCAGGATATTCGACTTGGGACTTTTCTACTCATTACAAAACACCCCAGGAATCAATTTTCAGGGCATTGGAACAGGAACCAAGAGTGTCTGCTCTGGTCTCGCCCAAAGTGGCTCAGACCTTATAGATCCTCCATTCTGTAAAGAAGTCTTAATTCCATTGTACTGCTTTCCCCCAGCCCCAATCTACTTATCAATGTCAAATCTTTGTTTCAGACATACATTTCTACCTTTTTGTTTTTCAGTAGCAAGTATGGGGATAGAAATATGAATGGGAATTTCCTCCTGTAAGACATTTTCCCCATATAAGGGTCTTGCAGTCTTGACTAGACCTCAAGAGAGGAAAAACACAAGGCTCCCTTTGCTAAATTCTGAGCTTCACAATCTTCCTCTCCACAACTGGGTCAAAACTAAAATCTTGAAATCTTTTTTAACACTGTGGACTATTTTTGTCATTGCAAACTCACAATCTTTATGGGTGTGTGTGGCTCAGAATGGTGAGGGGTCACCATTTAATAAAAAAAAAAAAAAGCTGGAGAGATCTCTAGAAGCAAAGCAAAGTTTATTATACATTCTTATGAGAAGGATGTCCCACATGGAGCAGACAATCAAAGGAAGAAACATCTTCTGGGTTAGGGTTAACACTTTTAATCCCTAATGCAAATACCCCCTCCCTCCACTGACCCTCATCCTCATTGGCTGAGGGTCTTACATTCTAAACACAGAAACAACCCAAGAAATTGAACTTGACCAATAAGTACATAGTTGCCCATATTTGACTGAAATAGGGAGAAAATGATATCATGGGAAGATAGCAGGAAGGGGACTTAAGTATACCCTTGACTCAATCTTCAAAGACCTTCAGGCCTACTCCAACTCTGAAGCAGATGAAACCTTACTTGATTTTCACAACTGTCTTGAAAGATCTCACTTCATCTGGTTCAGGTGGATTCCAGGTGAGTGCCCCAGGCTGTGGGCCTTACTTAAGGCATACTTGTTACAAATAGTGCCTTTATATTTCCAAAAGTATTTTTACAATTGCATTTATAATATAGAATCCATATATTTCTTCTAATTTAACACAACACTGTCCTCTTCCCCCACCCATACCCAGATTAATGAATTGCTTTTTCTTTTTTTTTTAATGCACTAGATCTTCTCATCTCTCAAGTAATTATTCCCATTCAAATTCCATTTGAACAGATCAAATGACAGGAAGCCTGCCGCTTTTACAATTTATTTTAGGGTGGGGCAGTGCTAAGGAAGATATTTCTTACATTGAACCCAAATAGATCTACCTGTAACTTCCCCATAGATCCATGTGGAATATTTTGTTCTGTTTTGGATGCTGAATGAAGGAAATTTGCAAAGGTTACAGAAGAAAATTAAATTAGAGACATTGACAAAGACCAGTCAAAAGAACTGAGAATGATGTAATTGTCTTTAAGAATCTGAAATTTTGTCACATAGAAGAGACAAAAGTAAGGAATGAGCCCATAATACACATGGTAGATAGTCTGTACAAACACATAGAGTCAGTGGCTAGAATGCCAATTCTAGATAATAGCAAGTAAGATTAGTGTAGAGTAGGGTTCAAACTGGACTCCTCACTATCCTTTGAACACATTGAAAAATGTTTTCCCTCCTTTATATGATTATTCATGTTATTTCTCATACCTATAATGCCTTCTCTGCTTCCCCATTCCTTCCTGTTGAAATTCTACCCATTTTTCAAGATGCAACTAAGCAGCCTCCTTCTTCATGAGGCTTCATTGATTTCCCCTGACCAAAAATATCCTTTTCTATGTTCTGTCTTATGCTTCTATCATAATCATTCTCATTTTTAGTTATTGTAAAGTTATTATATATTTGCATAATAATAATAGCTAGCACAGTAAGGTTTGCAAAACACTTTGTATTAATTCATTTGATCCTCCTCACAATCTAATGAGGTAAGTGTTATTATTATCCCTATTTTTCAAATAAGGAAACAGAGTGAATTACCTAGAATCACACAGTTAATATGTTTAAGACCAAATTTAAATTCAAGACTTCCTGACTCCAACCCAGCCTTCTATGCATTATCCCACCTAATTGCATTATACACATAAATCATATATTCCCACTGTTAGGTTATAAGTAAGCTTCAGGCAATTTGTCCTCTTATTTTATGTTTCTCCTATTGATGGGTACAGGGCATTGCACATACAAAATGCCTAGCAAATGGTTGTTTAATACAGAGATATAAAATGTGAAGGAAAATCTTGACTATTGGATAATTTCCAGAAGTCCTTATTAAACATTTACTCTGTGTCAAACTCTATGCTAGGTGCTA
Organism: Sarcophilus harrisii; assembly: GCF_902635505.1. NCBI lineage: Eukaryota > Metazoa > Chordata > Mammalia > Dasyuromorphia > Dasyuridae > Sarcophilus > Sarcophilus harrisii. Next base: position 495,942,322 of record NC_045428.1, read on the forward strand.
GAGATACAAAGAATAAAATGAATCCTGCCCTCAAAAAACTTGCATTCTTTTGAAGGAGACCATGTGTACATGAAATAGCATATACAAAATCAATCGACAAAGTCAATGCGAGGTCATTTAGGTGGGAAAGGGGAGAAAGGGAGACACATTAGCAACTGGAGAGAGATTAGGAAAAACTTATGTGAGAAGTCACACTTTATTCTTTTATTTTTGTTGCTCTACCTTCATTTTGTGACAATTTTCTGTCTGTGGAGGAAAGCTGGAAAGCCTGGAAATTTCTGACCAAATCTGCCATCTCCCACAGATTGCATCTCATGATAAGGAAATCAATGAACTCTTCCATACCTTTGCCTCATTAGTAACATGAAGAGGTTGGGCCATAAGAACGTCTAAGCAAACTCTAAAGGCCACCTCAAGTGCCACTAAGTCCTTTAAAAAACTCCACCTGCCTAGTTGTCCCTCAGGACTCGTACAGTACTTGACATGCATTTCTCCAATGCACTGACATCATACTGCTTGTTGGCGCTATGTGGGTCAGTGTTTTATCCCCTCACTAGACTATTTTCCCTTAGTACCAACCCGAGCTCTAGATAGAGGTACATATTTAACACACATCATGCATTGTCTCTGACTTTTACAGCTTATAGAGCCTTTACTGGATAAGAAGAGCTCTTATTTCTATAACACATTCCTGTTTACACAGCACTTTGCTCATGGAAGGCCTGTGCTGTAGGTAAGTAGATAGGCAAATACAATTACTTCATTCCTTGGCTCTTGGGATCCATGCTAATCAGGTATCTTGGCTGCTTGACAAGTTATATTGAACACAGCTTTCTTCAGTGTCCTCATGAGGTCTTTGAGAAGCACAAAATGGGATAGCTGTCACAGTGAAGGGAACCAGGCCTTTCAAGTTAGGGGGCTGTCTGATTCATGAGGATTAACCTACAAGTAAAATCATAGAGTCACAGAGCCTTAAAGGACCTAAAAACATAGAATGTTAGAACTATGAGAGTTTTTGGAATGTAGAATGGTAGACGTGGAAGGAATCTTAATGCAGCAGAAATTTCCTAATAAAGCTATACAAAAGTGGAATAGGACTCCTTGGAAGGGCTATGAGCTCCGTTTCATTGGAATTCTTTGAGCAGAAGCTATATGACTACTTGTTGGACATAATACAGTAAAGATTCCTTTCTGAATGTGAGTTGGATAAGACAGTCAATGAGGTCTCTTCCAACTCTAAAATCTGTGATTTTCTGATATCTTTTATCCGTCCATCTTGTTCCTCATTTTACATATAAAGAAATGGCTTGACCAGAAGTTATGGGAATTTGTATTTATCCATTTGCATCTTAAAACCATGCCCTTTGTCTTTGACAGCAAAAATCTCTGAGATACTACCTGCATTGCAAGTGACACCATGTAATTTGAAGGCCATTTATCTAATAATGTTGCTTACTCAGAATTATAGTTTTATAGTCTGTTACAGTTTTCTTTCTTTTTTTTTAATATTTTTTAAATTAAAGCTTTTTATTTTTTAAAAATATTTTTTAAATTAAAGCTTTTTATTTTTAAAACATATGCATGGATGATTTTTCAACATCAACCCTTGCAAAACCTTGTGTTCCAATTTTCCTGTTTCCCCCACCTCTCCCCTAGATGGCAAGTAATCAAATATATGTTAAACATGGTAGAAATATATGCTAATACACATTAATATGAATAATTATAATGCATATTTCAATATATGCACACATATTTATACAATTATCTTGCTGCACAAGAAAAATCAGAACAGGAAAAAAATGAGAAAGAAAATAAAATGCAAGCAAACAACATCTGTTACAGTTTTCAAAGCACTTTTTATTTATGATTTTCATTTATTCACTCTAAATCCCCCCAAGAAGTACTCAGGGAAATGAAGAAAGTAAAAATCAGAAAAATGATGTAATTTGCCTAAAGAGCTTCACTGTATTGAGTACAGAAATTGTCTTGTAATCATGTTTTTTCCTCAGGGTTGTAAAATCATTGTGTGTGTGTGTGTGTGTGTGTGTGTGTGTGTGTGTGTGTGTGTGTTTCCCAAAGGGCAGGACTTATGTCTTATATAGTTTTTGTATCTGTCCTTGCCTCCTAGTACAGGAACTCAATAAATGTTGATTTCTGTAATACAAAAACTTTCAGGATATGTTAGCTAAAGCAAGAGTTCAAATACTTTTCAGGTGTCTATTCTTCTTTACTGTGAACTTGAATAACAAGCAGAGACCTAGCAAAAGGGGCAGTGATGAAGTCTTTGCAAGAAAATGTTAAAACTATTTCTAGCTAACCTCTAAGAATGACCCTCAAAATTTTAGAATGTCAAGGCTAGAAAAGTCCTTGGAATATAGAACATTCTCATGTGGAACCCCAGATGTCAGAACTGAATGTCAGAGCTGGAAGGGTCCTAGGAATGTAGAATGTTCTGGTGTAGATTGCAGGATGTTAGAAACAGACATATTTCTACTTTTGGATAGTTTTAACTGCTACAAGGTTTTTCCTTACATCAAGCCTAAATTTGCTTCTTTGCAACATCTACCCATTGTTAAGAATAGGTATAATCCTGCTACCATATATATCAGACCCTTAAATATTTAAAGATAGTATCTTATCACTGCCTCACTATTCTTTTTCCAAAGCTAAATATCCCCAGTTATTCTGTTTTATCCTCTTTTAGCATAAACTAAATGCACTCCTCTAGAAGCTCTCCTCCTGCTTATCAAATTTCCTTCCTAACTGAGTTGAACACAAAATTCCAGATGGTTGAACTAGGGCAGAGGAATTGTGGTCTAAGGAATCCTGACTATTCTTTCTACGAACTATTGTAAATCTACTCTTATGAACTCTAAGAAAATTCTTTAACATTTCATTTTCTTTATAAAAAATTCTAGGAGTTATTTGCTTCTCTCTCTCTCTCCCTCTGAGCAGCCAGTTTACCCCTGTAAGTGAGAATCAGATGCAGAACCGACTTTCTCCTTGTTAGCTGAAACATGAGATTATCACTTAGGCAAGTCAAGTAACTTTTGGAACCAAAATGCCTTGCACTAGTTACTGTTCACCTGTGTGGATTGTCTGTCCCAATAGAATACAAACTCCTTAAAGCCAGGGCATTTTGTATTTTTGTTTCTGTATTTTATCTTTAATGCTTAGCATAGTGCAATCACGTAGTGCATGCTTATTAGCAAGTGGCTTTTCATTCATTCATGTTACTCTGTAATGACTCTCCCCATTTATAGGCACACTGTTAGAATAGGTTCCCAAAGCTCTACTGGTTACATTTCCCCTTCAAGTTCCTGGTGATACTCTTCACAGATTGAAGGAATCTTTACAGTGGTATCAGCTTATTTTATGCTGGGGTGTTCTCCCCACACCAGCAGCCAATGATTGGCCCTCCTCTATCATGCAATCAATTAGCATCGAATAAGTTTTACAAAGAAATATTTACTGAGAATATATTGCAAGATCATTAATAAAACATTTTTCCTAAACTGAAGATATATTCTTTTGTCATTTCACTCTCCAGGAGAAGTGAGCTCATGCTTGGAGTAGTTGGTTATAAAGTATTTACTCAACTAAGTTCACTTTTGAAATGTGACAACATAGCTAGATTAGTTGTTTCCTTGGATTCAGCTGGATTCATTTCTACAAGTCATTATTTTAGGTAGCACTACCCAGCTCCATAAAATCATTGCTTCTTTGCAACATCTAATGCTAGCATTGATGCTCTCTGCTAGTAGAATATATTGCTTCTCTTAATAGCAGAAATGAACAAATCCATAGAAACAAAGACTGACATGTATACTTATTGTGTATCTAATTTATATTTTAATATATTTAACATCTACTGGTCATCCTGCCATCTAGGGGAGGGGGTGGGGGGGTAAGAGGTGAAAAATTGGAACAAGAGGTTTGGCAATTGTTAATGCTGTAAAGTTACCCATGCATATATCCTGTAAATAAAAGGCTATTAAATTAAAAAAAAAAACAAAAAAACAAAAACAAAAACCAAAGACTGAAGATTCATATACAAAAACCTCAAGGTTCAAGATCTCCCCCCTACTCAGAGGCATAGAGATTGTATTCTTTACTTGAAATATTCAAACAAACAGGCATTTTTAAAGAATTATGGGAATTTAAAATTTCCTTTTAAAATTTTTATTATTTAGGTTTCAGGACCAATGCTTCTGCAGATTTTGGCTAACTGAAAGCTTTCTTCTGTTAATATTAATCTTACATGCCCAAAATCTGGGTCATGAAATAAGGGAAAACTGATATTTCTCAGACAGAAGCAAAGGAGACTCAGAGTGATTTAGTTATTTGTTAACTTTCTAACTGCTGAAGGAAGGATTTCCCTGACATCTAGTCTTTTTGGTTACTCAATCAGCTTATTTATGAATCCTCTAGATGTAGCCTAAATTGTAACCTGGTTTAGTTTACCTATGAAATTTGTTTGATGAAGTTTTTTTCCTTAAGGTGTGTATGAGATGAAAACTGTTTAATTAAGTTTGCTCATCTTTTATGACATTGAAGGAAGTATGTTATTATGAATCTGTTTTTTCTTTAACTCTTATGACCTAAGAAGAATGTACAAGATTGCAATGTGTAAAAGAATTATTTCTCTGTTACCCTGATGTAATTTTTGCCCATAAAAAACCTTGTTAAAATCCTAATGATGGTTCATGTTTTCTCTGAGGCTTGAATCTTTGCTTGAGCATAATAATAAAATCTAAGCTATTATCTCTATCATTTCTACATTATGGTAAATGTGTTTTGGCAACAGTTACCTACCACATGAACTCAGAGAGGAGATATTTCCCTGTTAACATAAGCATTCTCAGTTTGAGCTCACAGACAGTTGAAAGACTTATTTTCTTCACTTCATAAGCAGCCTGGAAACTATCAATAGCTAGCAAACATTTATTGTTTATTAAGCCCTTACTATGTTCCAGGCATCATGTTAACTGCTAGAGGCAGAAGAAGGGGGGAGGGAAGGAGAGAGAAAGAGAGAAAGAGAGAGAGAGAAGAGAAAGAGAGAGAGAGAGAGAGAGAGAGAGAGAGAGAGAGAGAGAGAGGAAGAAAGGAAGGAAGGAAAGAAGGAAGGAAGAAAGCAAGAAGGAAGGAAGGAGAAAGGAAAGAAGGAAGGATGGAGGAAAGGAAGGAGGAAGGAAGGAAGGAGGCAAGGAAGAAAGACAGAAAGGGAGGGAGAGAGGAAGGAAGGAAGGGAGGAAGGAGAAAAAGAAAGAAGAAGGGAAAGAAGGAGGAAGGGAAGGGAAAAAGTAGAGAAGTAAGAAAAGAGGGGGAAAAAGGAGGAAGGGAAGAAGGGAGGAAAGAAGAAAAAAAGAAAACCTTCCTTAAGGAGTTTACAATCAAATGGGGGAAGACAATACACAGTAGGTGGAGGGGGGAGTGGAAGGGGAAGATAATGTCCAGGAACCAAAATCAAGCAGAGCCGTTGATGGAAAAAAGTTTGGAGTCCTCTCTAAAGGAACTTATTATAAAGAGAGTAGATAAATACAAGGTAGTTTAGAAGGTAAATAGTTGGAGAGAAATCAGAAAGGGTTTCATGCAGAAGTTAATGCTACATATCTGTGAATTATGGAAAGCCACAAGGTCTGATAGAATCAGATTTGTAGGATGCCCAAAGGACTATGGAGAGAAGTATGTTTGTGGGTGTAAATAAACTAAATCATATTTCCCATGATAGCATATGCACATAAGTATTCATAAAGGATTGTACAATGGAAAAGGAAAGGTAGGATAGACACCCATTGAAAGGGAGGGAGAACTTGTGGGATCCCCGGATGTTGCATGGTACCCATGCAAGCAAGCGGTCTGGAAAAAGTCTCAACACTTTGGATCTGCTGAGAAAGGGTTACCAGAGGACACAGGCAGAAGTCACATAGTATGAGAGAGCATGGTTTGCAGTGAGATCACAGCTTCATCAAAGCAGTGAAATCATCTCAAGCCAGCTGACTAAGGTTAAGGTTGCTGTCTGACTGAAGAACAAAGAATCTCTGTTTGTTCCTCAGAGTCAGCGACAGCTGATGGTACTACCCTCTTCTGCTTGGTACACCCCTGATAAATGATGCTCTCACATCCCCTGGCTGCTGGGGATTTAGTCATCCCGTTTGAGCAATTCAATAAAGGTTTATTAAGTGCCTGTTATATCCAAGGCCTTGTGCTGGGTGCCATGGGAGATACAAGGAAGAAAAAGACTCAGTCCTTAATCAGTAGGATCTGCTTGCACTGGGATTACATGGAGCTCTGGATGTGGAATCAGAGAACCTGAGTTCCCATTCCAACTTGGCCATTTACTACCTATGGGACTTTGGGCAAAATCACTTCATTTCCCAGAGGCTGGATTTCCTCTTTACAGTGAGGGGGTTGGGCTAGTTGATTTCTGAAATTCCCTTCCAGCCAGCAGAAGGACAGCTCCCTGAGGGTAAGAGCCACTTTTTAGTTGTTTTGTCTTTGTGTTCCCAATTCTTAGCAGTGTTTGTACTTAGTGGGCATTGAATGAATAAATGCTTGTTGATCTGGCTTCCAGTTCAAAGTACAGTGAAAAGCCTGACCTCTGATAAGTCTGAACCAAAAAAGGAATGATAATTACTCTCATGCTAACCTTGGCATAGGACTCAAAAAGACAATGTATATAAAGCACTTTATAAATATATAAGAATATTAACATGTCCTAAAAGAGCATTTTTAGATCTAACTGTCTAGGAAGGCTTCTCTTACAAAGGACCCCTAGCCCTATACTTAAGCCAATCTAGATTCTTCCTAGGAAGACCCCTTGGGAAGATCTTTAAAACAAAATTAAGATATTTCTCAAAACCTAGGTTCTCCTCAATAATGAAATTCTTTCTAGAAAAGGTATGCAATGGGCAAAGCAAATATGAGATATGGCATATCTATGTATTTCCTCTATGCTAATAGATTATTAAAAACACAGAAGATTCAACTGCTCATTATCAAATACTTAAATGATATAAAAAAGTAACATATTACACCTAGTATGTTTTTTTGGGGATGTTAAAAACTACTTGGATTTATATCATCTGAGAAACTCACAAAAGCTAGATTTTCTATTCATCTGGGCATGGTTTGGACTTTATCTTAGTCTTCTCAGTTACATCATTGTTTTATTGGTATGGTTATAGAAATCTCCTCCTGCTGGGCACCTCAGATCACTGTTTAGTGACCTGTGCTCAGAAAAAGAAATCCCAAACAGAAAAGGCAGCCAAGTATTTGAGCCAGGCTTATCTGCGTAAGAACAGATATCATGCGGTTGAATTGTGGCTGCTTGTATTGTGCAAGATGGGGGGAAAAATTCACTTTCTTGCTTAAGTGAAGAGAGAAAGACAGAGAGACAGAGAAAGAGAGAAACAGAAAGAGACATAAAGCAAGAATTCGAGAGGAACAGAAACAGAGACAGAACTAGAGAGAGGAGTTTTTCCTTTCCTTTTATATTTTTCTGAGTAGGTAGGTCTTTTAGACTCAGTGGCTTTCACATAGTTTTCAATCACAAGGACCAATACAAAATTGTTTTATTACCCCAATTTGTGAGCCATTTATCTCTGAATGAATGTCCATTCCCACAGAGTCAGAGAGATAACGTGTCCAATCCAATGAATCAGGGGCTATTCTGTCCCTATTATTTACACAAAGCATTCTGCAAGTGTAAAAGACTGCTACTGCAGGTAGCAACATGTCGCTACATATAATAGCAAACTGATCTGATTTCAATGAAAATCCCAAGCTTTTATCTGGAATCTGATTCTCTGGTTTTTTTCTTTGACATTTTTGACTCTAGATTTGTCCTGGATTCTCTTTCTATGTATAGATCTGGATAGGACTTGATTTCAGCTCCTGCTAACTTTGTAGTCATGATGATTCTCTCCATTGGTGTAACAGGAAAGGTGACAGAACTGGTCCATCAGGGAAAGCAGGAGCAACTACAACTAACCTTATTGGTGCTGGATCTATACAGCAATCAACACATTCAAGAAAGAAGAAGCAATGCTTCCACATGTGTGGAAACTAGTCTTCATCTCTTTTGTCTAAAAACATCACCCAGTGCTAGAAGACAGAGGCACTCATTACAGGTTATATAGGGATATAGAGTTGAATAGTTGCAGTGGCCTGATGCACCTGTGGTTCTGTGAGTGTATCTCTCTGATCCTGGGAATGTTCCCCTGGAGGTCTCTTATTTCCATCTGGCTGTGAATGCCAAGTTGTCTGAGTTCTGGGTATATGTTTCTATGAGTAAATCCCTGTCCAATGCCTAAGCATTGCATGAAGGTGACTGGGTTCTTGAAAGTTATGCCAAGGGAGGCACAAACTCTGACACTCAGATGGAGAGGGTTCTATATTTGGTCCTAGTGACAGCCTGAGTACAATTGTTTGAGGATGTACCTAGGGAGTTTCAGGATGGCTCATCCATCAGGGCACAGATTTTTTTCAGTTGTTATAATTCTTAAAGAGTATCAGCTGAAGGTTGTTTTCTGCTCTTTATTAGGAAAGTGCCTATACCAACAAACTCACAATTCATGTAGTAATGAAGTAATAATGATAATATTATCTCTACAAAAATATTACTCTGACCAAGCAATTTGGCAAATGTGACAAAAGATGACACAAGTCACTGTTGGAAGGGCTGTGGAAAGGTAGGCAAATTAATACATTGTTAGTAGAGTTGTGAAATAATATAACCATTTTGGTAAACTATTTTCCTTTGATCCAGAGATTTGACTAATAAATATACACATGTAAATATATAGTATAGATATATATCTCAGGAAGGTCACTGACAAAAAGAGTTTCCATATGTACTGAAATTATTAACAATAGTACTTTTTGTCATATCAAAGACCTAGAAATAAAGTTAATGGTCATCTACTGGACAATGGCTAAACAAATTGTGATGCATGAATGGAAATGAAATATTGACTTAATTGTAAGAAATTACTAACATGATGAATTCTGAGAAGTATGGAAAAGCTAATACAAAGTGAGTAAGCCGTAAAATGTATCACTTCATCAATCTCACCTTGTTACAAGAAATGTGCTTTGTAAACCTATGATCCTTAAATTATGCTATTTTGAAGGTCATTTGCTTTGCTTGTAGAGAATTCATGTATCCTATTAATGTTACTTTTTGCTTCTCTTTTACCAAATTTCTCTCTACTTCAAAGCCTTTATATTAGCTTTCAGAGTTTTTTCTTCTTCTGAGAGGGGGTCCATCTTGTATTTTTTTTTCCTATTCTGCTGTCTGTGGTTTTTAATTCTGAATGGAGATTTTTGATATCTGACCTAAATTCATATTTCAAAAATTGTGTTTCTCTTTTGACTCCTTCTAGAATTTCTTGCTGTTATTCCATGATCCCTGAAGATTGTTTATGATGTTTTAGACTCTTCTTTTTAAAAACAAACCAACCTCATTCTTCCTGTTTTTAAGCTTCTCTTCTGTGTTCATTTATCTTCTTGTAAACTAGGTTTTTTTTTCAAGCTTTCTCTCTTAAACTTTTCTCTTTCTGCCTTTCTCTTATATTCCCTGTCACTTACCTCGTTTTCTTTCTCATTCCTTGGCCTCTTTCCCTTCCACTACTATATAGTTCTTCAAGATAAGCCTGCTGGTTGTATTCAGTCACCCATCCTGGGGAATATGTGTTCAAATGGCCCAAGTTTCTTTCTAGAATGAGCTCTAGAGAAGAGAACTAGTCCTACCCAGGACTAGTATACTTTTCTAATACATTTTCCTTCTAGTTTCAACATCTTTCCCTTTTAGCCTGTGATTACTCAGACCATGTTTTGCCATTCTACCTTTATTTTCTGCCATGTCTGTATCTTCTGTACTACTTGATATTCTCTTCTAATATACTCTTTCTTTTCTTGTAGTAACTAGGCAGAATTGGTGTGTTCTGGCTCTTGTGGGATGATAGGAAAAGTGGGCAGGAATTCAGGCTTAATTTCTACAATATGAAAAATAGGTAAGGGTCCCTACATCTAGAGCATGAATCAAAAGCCTTCAAATTTGCTTGTGCTGGTCCCAGAATGTAAGATGTGTTGATGATGAGGATGCTGAATGAGTCATTTAAGTAGTAAAGTTCTCCAGTATTATTTAATGAGATTTTTACTTTATACAAGTTACTATCTTTTCACCTTATAGATTCAGTTGTAATTAATCTATCTTTAGTACATAATTTCTTTTCCAGAGACTGGTAGATTGCTGGGGTTAGGAGAAAGCTCTTACTCTGCCATGTTGCTTGGTAACTTGAATTTCCAAAATAGAGGGAAACTGGGAGGGGGAGTGAGTGGTCATACAGAGAAGGAGGTATAAAAAGTTATCAATTGACTTGGTGTACAAAGTTTACAAGACTAAATGATAGCTTAAAAAGAAATTTGCTCCATCTTCTATGTGACAACTCTTGAGATATTTAAGAATAATTATCCCAACCATTCTAATTCTTCTCCAGTTCCTTCTATTGTTCCTTATGAAGTATGGCTTTGTAGCTTTTGTGTGATGGGAGTATGTGATTTCAGGTGCACTTCGGGACAACCACAGAAACCCAACCACTCTCTGCTATTGGCTCATGCCATTATTAATTCTCTGAATTCAAAGGTGAGTAGAATCTGGAACACTCTCAGAAATTACCAAAGTTGCAGAAACTCTCTCTCTAATTGACCTGGCTCTTGCTCCAGAGTAAAACTGAGGAAATCTCTTCTCCTGTGGTATAGTTTTCTTTCTTTCCATTTTGGATCATAAACTTATTTTGTAAAAAATATTGTTTATGACCATGTAAATTAGTAGTAATATCAAATAAGATAAAATACAAATTGACATTCAAACAACAAATAAAAGACTAAGATGTGATAGGTCTCATAGCCAAGGTCATTTGTTTCCCCCTAACTACAACTCCTACTCACTTGGAGAAGGTTTCCAAAGAAAGGAATTGAGATTTAAATTCTGGGTGGAAATTTGCCTCAGTGCTATGATCTAGCAAGACAGGAGACAGAAAGGAGTTGTTTGTGCACTTTACTCTGAGCAGCTCCAAAGCTACCACAATGGTCACAATGCTGTTTAAGCCAAGTCTTACCTCCAGTCTATCTTACCACATACTTGTCATCCTTCTTTTTGTTCTCTGCTCTGAACATTGTTACTTCTCTGCCTCTCCTGCCTATCACTTCAAAATTAGGCAAATGTCTCTTCTTCAAAGTCGTTGGAATCTCCAGAGAAAATTAAGTTCCTAAATGTCTGTGGGAGAGTCTATCCCAGGATTCTCTATACTAAAAACGTTCACCAAAATCCCTGGGATCCGGCAAGCCCTCTGGTCTGTGTAATTCTGGAACCCTGGAACATGGTATCTTATTGGTTACCTTTTCGTGTCCTTAGACCCACAATAGAATGGATGGGAAATCACTTTGTAAAATAAAAAGTACTGGTTTTTCTCATTTGTTCACCACTGAACAAATGAGAGAGAGAGAGAGAGAGAGAGAGAGAGAGAGAGAGAGAGAGAGAGAGAGAGACAGAGAGAGAGAGAGAGACAGAGACAGAGACAGAGAGAGACAGAGAGAAACAGAGAGAGAGAGCTGGAGAGAGACAGAGAGAGCTTTATTAAAATCCCATTTCCAACTCTGACCAACTGTTTGTCCTATCACCACCAGGTGGCAGCAAATGAAGAGTTAATGGCTTGCAAGCGATGGCTTGCAACCTGTTACCAACTATGGAACTGGATGTTCCATGGGGAAAAAAAAATAGGGCAAGAATTAAAAGACATAACAGAGATTAAGAAATACTAAACCTTAGTCAAAATGTATTGAGTCTGAAGCCAGAGAACTGCTAAAACCAATTTATAACCATTGAAGAACAATTGCTCACCTTTCTATTTCACTTTAAAGATTCCAAAGTTTCTATCTTTCAACAACCTTATTAAGTAGAAGATAATGTGCTAGGAAGAAAAGAGTACTGGCTTTAGAGTCAGAGGAGCTAGATTCAAATCCTAACTTTAATGTGTATACCATGTTTAAATATAGGCAAGTCATTTTATCCCTTAACCTCCATTTCTTCATTTGTAAATGGAGGAGGGGAAAGGGCATTAGACTAGATGATTTCTAATTCTCCTCTAGCTCTAACTCTATGAGGCTAAGTGGGCAGTACAAGTATGAATCCTCATTTTACAGATGAAGAAACTTAGTCTCAGAGAAGAAAAATAATTCATTCATTCCTTCTCCATTCTAGGCTTTCTCTCAGATTACCAGGAAACTTCCTGATGGTAAAGAGGTCAGCACATTACTTAATAATCATTAAAGTAAGTAACTTCCCCTCTGTCCAAACTGGTGGCCATGCCATATGCTAATAAATTAAAATGATTTAATAGGACACACAGCCTTTCCAGCCTACAAAATTCACAAAAGGCAAAACTTCTTTCCTTGTAATCCCCAGATCTAATTAGGTCCAGTTGAAGCTAAACTAGTCTTAAAATGCTAGGTTAACATAAGCCATAAATTCCTTAAATATAATGTACCCGGGTAACCACTATTATTTCAATATTAAACAATTCTGATTGAAAATCTGGAACTTGAGTACTATATCACTTAAATATCCAATCAAAACTTCTACGAAAGTCCTATTTTGATACCATATTGTCTCATGAAGGTGATTCTGAGCTGTTGAAGGTCAGTCTAGCAAGTCCCACTAGCATGTCCTATATTATTAAAGAAAGGCATGGTGAAAATCTACAGTAGAAAAGAAAAATGATCATAGAGAGCTGGAAATCTAGATTATCAAGAGTAGTTCATGCCAGAGGACTAATCATGAACTATGTTACCCATCTTTGGACAGAGAAGTGATGGACTCAAGATGCAGAATGAGACATAAATTTTTGTATATAAACAATGTGAGAGTTTGTTTTGCTTGACTAATATTGTCAGGGTTTTGTTTTCCTTTCTTTTTCCTTAAAAAGGGGGTAAGCATTTATTAATTGAAAAATAAAATACATTGAAATATATATATTTTAAAAAGAAACAAAAAACAAGGTCAAGTTAAATTAACCTCACTTCTATTTTGACAGGATTGCTAAACTTGTAGATCAGGGGCAGCTAGGTGGCACAGTGGATAGAGTACAAGGTCCTGAAGTGCAGAAGACCTGAGTTCAAATCCACACTCAGATACTTACAAACTCAGATACATCCATTATATAGTTATATAATAGAAAAGTCACTTAACCCTGTTTGCTGCAGTTTTCTCATCTATAAAATAAGTTGGAGAAGGAAATGGCAAACCATTCCAGCATCTTTGGCAAGAAAATTCCAAATGAGTCATGAAATGTCAGAATGACTTGAATTACAATAAACCTATACATCAGGAGAATTTGTAGTTTTTTCTCTGTAGTGAATATAGATCTAGAGATTGGTTCTAGGATTTAGGAAGACCTGAACTAGAATCATACATATTGACTGTATGATCCTGGGAGAGTCACTCAGTGCCCTGGCCAATTCTCTAAATAGTTGCCCTCTGCTTTGATAGAGAAAGTTTCTTCTTCAGGAGTTCCTGAAGTCAATAAAATCTCAGGTTTGTTAATTTTTAAAAATCTATCCATATCAATATATAGATATAGCTATAGAAATTTATTTTTATTAATGAATTTTGTTTTTATATCACATTCATTTCTGAATATATTTCCCCTCACATCCAGACAGCCTATACTTATTTATCTAGATTTTTATCAAAGCATTTGAGAAAGTGTCTTGTGTTATTCTTTTGGAAAAGATGAAGAAATATGGTTTAAATGATATTCAGAATTGAAAATTAGTCTAGTATATTGGACTGAATAAAAGAAAATGAAATTTAATAGAAATTAGCATAAGTCTTAAATTGATTGAATGACTAGACTCCAGGAGTAGGCATTTATGTTTTCATGTCAGCCTTCTAGAAGATGCCACAGGGATCTGTACTGAGCCTATTTTTATGAATGACTTTAATAAAGGCATAAAATTATACCTTTATCCCATTTGCAAATATAACAAAGGTGGGAGAAATAGCTTATACACTATACCCAGAATCAGGATCCCAAAGATTTTGAAAGTCTACTGTACTGACCAGATCTAATAAGATAAAACCTAATAGGAATAAATAAAAATGTCTTCCTTTGGGGCCCTCAAAAAACTATTTTACAAGCATTAGTTGGAAGTCAGTGGGTGAGACACATTTAGTTGGATAGCATTTTGTCTGATCCAGAAATTTTAGTGGACTTCAATATGAGTGAACAGTGTGCTAAAGCAGCTAAAAAAGCTAATGACATTTTGGTTATATCAAGGAAGATGTAGCTTTCAGCAATAGGCTGGTGATTAATAGTCCCATTACACTGTTCTTAGCGCTTACAAAAAACTCAGAACTCATACAATCTAATATCCTCATTTCACAAAGAAAGAAACAGAGGAAAAATGACCTCTCTAAAGTCATCTAATGTATTAGTGATGGGCCCCAGTGAGGAATCTGGGAAGAGCCAGACCTCTTCACTCTCACTCTACCCCCTACCATGAACCTGGGCTCTTTTTCCTACTTCATCCTATTCTGCCTCTCCTAATATTAACAGTTAAACTACCTCAGTTGTATGCTTTCCTTCTAAGTCATGAACTCATGAACAATTCAACAACATTTATTAAATATTTTCAATGAGTAACAAGATAATGGACAGAAAGTTATCTCAGAGAACCCGGTAACTAAGACTTGATTGCAGAATAGTAGTTAATCTATACTGATATGACAAGTTTCCTTAGCTTTGATTCCTGACATAGCTGAAATGCAGATCTAGAGTAAAAGCAAATGAACTGGGCCTTGTAACTTGAAACATGGGAATTCAGAGGTGAATCAGACATTTTACTTGCCCTCAGGGAACTTAGAACATCAAAGGTATAAGATATGATTAGAAAGTATAGTGGTTTTGTGTCATCTTGGAATGAGGTCTCTGGTAGACTATCTTAGGAATCAGTGGCTGATCCTATTCCATTGAACATTTTTATTAATGACTAAGATGAAAATATAGATGACATTCTAGTTGATTGGATGATAACTAATGAGGCAGCTAGGCAGTGAAGTGGATAGAACACTGGACCTGAAATCAGTTAAAATCCAGCCTTAGAAATTTAATAACTATGTTATTCTGGGTAAGTCATTTACCCTCTGCTCAGCCTCAGTTTCCTCATCTGTAAAAAGGAAATAATAATAGCACCTACTTCCCAGGGTTGTCATGAAGAACAAATAAATAGTATTTCTAAGACATTTTACAAATCTTAAAAGCATTCTAAAATTGCTAACTATTATTATTATCTTGACAGGCTATCTTTCAAGTGTATTGGGCTAAATGAAAAATGAAACTTAATAGACATTAATGTAAAATCTTAAACATAGGTTCAAAAAATCATAAATATAAGTTGGGAGAAGAGTGTTTAATCATTTGAAGGACTGTCATGTAGAAAAGGTAAATTTATTTTTTTCTGGGTACAGAGAGCCAGTGGGCAGAAATGGCAAAAAGACAAATTTAGGTTTCATTTTTTTTTAATTCTGATCTGTACTATCTAAAAAAAAAAATGGAATGATATGCCTTGTGAAGTAGTGTATTTCCCCTTATTGGAGATCTTCAAACAAGGCTAGATGACCACTAGTCAAAGAGGTTGTAATATATAATCTTTCTTATATGGGCTGAACTGAATAAATTGTAAGGTAGGTAATGTGTTTTTCTCTCCATTTTACAGATCAGGAAACCTGAGGCTTGGGCCTCAGGTCAAGTGACTTGCTCAGGATTATATAGCTAGTATCTGAGTTGGAACTCAAACATGAAACTGTCTGACTTAAAGATTATTTCTTTCTCAAATACAGCATAATAATGAGGGATTGAAATAGGTTGGTCAGATGGGAATGGACACCAAGGAACTCATTGACACTGGTCCCTTGTTCTGGAGTTCAAAAGTCCTGGTTTGGGAATCTGAATTTTTAGGCTCAATATAATATATAAGTAGAATCAGGAATACGTTGTACACAGTAATAGCAAGATTATACGATGATCAAATAAGAAGGACTTGGTTCTTCTCAGCAGTTCAGTGATCCAAGGCAATTCCAATAAACTTTGGATAGAAAATGCCATTTGCATCCAGAGAGAACTTTGGAGAATAAATGTAAATCAACATATGCCATCACCTTTTCCCCTTTTTCTTTTGTTTTTTTTCTCTCATAGTTTTTCCCTTTTGTTCTGATTTTTCTCTCCCAACATAATTCATAAAGAAATACGTATTTGAAAAATTATTGTATACATATAACCAGAAAAAAAGAAAACAATTAATTTGTTTATGAGTGCCTGTTCTGTGTAATAAAGTTAACTGGAGTTGAGTCCTCAGTGAGTGGAGAACTGACTCTGGAGCCAGGAAGACTCAGTCAGTAAGCCTAGGCAATTCTTTAGGATTATAAATTTGCAGCCTCCAAAGCTGAATGAGTGGTCAAAGGAGTTTCTGCTTCTGGGAGTTCCATTTAGCAATAAAATTAAGGTCCACTTCCTATTCCAATTATATGCAATACCCTGTACTAGTTGTTGCGGAGATAAAGATGGATGAGACAGAACTCTTGTTTGCAATCTAATAAAGCTATGATAAGAATGAGGAATTCTCTAATGCTGAGTGGATATGGGGCAGCTAGGTGGGCCCTTGATAATGGACCCTTGAGCCAGAAGGACCTGCTTCAAATCTTGGTCTCACATACTTTTTAGCTATGTGATCCAAGCACATCACTTAACCCCTTCTTGCTTCAGTTTCCTCATCTATAAAATAACCTGGAGAAGAAAATGACAAAACACTTCACTGTTTTTCCCAAGAAAACCCCAAATGGGATCATGAAGAGTCATACAGGACTGAAACTTTTGAACATCAACAACAAATACGGTGGGAGGTTTTTGATCTCTTCCTGAGTCTGTGGATGATGCCAATGGTGAATGAGATTTTTAGAAATGTCATCAAGGTTTGGGATTCCAAACACTAATACCTGGAGAAGCTATCCTAGTTCTGTCTGTCCTAGTCTAGCTACTTTCTAGTGATATCTCTCCTTTAGTCTCCATCTTCAGAACACATGGAAGGCTGGAGGTGTTCCTGGGAGGTGATGACCTAACTTGCTAAGTAACTTGAAGCATTCTTGCCTCTTTGAGCCTCAGTGCCCCATCTCTAATGTGAGACAACTTTGATCCGTAGTCAAAAAATATGAGTTAGAGTGGAATCCTGACATCGGTAATGCTGATTTATGTGATCTTGAGTCAGTTTCCTCATTGAACTTTAATTTGTCACCTTTCGGTATTGGACTAGGTCAATGATTCCCAATCTTTTTCATTTAAAAAAAATTAATGGAAACTAATTGTTATTTTGATTCATCGAATTGGAAAATATATAACAAAAAAGCTGCAATGAATTTAATGCCATGTTTCAGTGAATTTACATTTTATTAATCACAAAGTATCTGCATACATTTGAAAGATAGCAATAGATATGAATGTGACATTATTTATTCAATCTAAGAAGGGCTGTTTCCTTATCAAATTTGCAGAGGCAACAAAGCTAGTGGGCAGGATGGTAGTTAATAAAGACATTCCTGCCCTCAAGGAATTTACAATCCAATGGGGGAGATAACATGCAAACAAACATAGGCAAAGCCAACTATATACAGGATAAATAGGAAATATTTTAAAGAAGCAAAGTATTGGAATTAGGAAGGGTTAGGGAAAGATACAACAAACATGGCCATTACTGTATTTTGAGACTAATAACAAACAATTCATATTTCTAATGCCTTTGAGGCTGATAAAAGTCTTTTGAGATGGGTAGTAGACACATTATCATCCCCATTTTTGAGAAATGACTTGCCTAAGGTCACACGGCCAGAGAAAGTGGAACCGATTTCTCTCTCCTGACTCCAAGTCCAGCCCTCTTTCCATTATATACCGTAAGGTGCTCTTCAACAGTTTGAAGGAGCACAGACCTGAGGGTGGGTGGTTTACACAGAGCGGACCCCCAGGCACAACTAAATGAAGACATCAGGTTTGCTTTAGGGAGGAGGAGATGGAGAGGAATGCCTAGGCAATGACGTCACGTGCCAGCCGGGAGATTCCCCTGTCTCTTTCGTCACCCTTCACATTACGTCACCCCAAGCAAGCACTCTCCCTTCCCCCTACTCCCTGTGGGCTTTGCTCACGTGTGTCAGTCCGGCTCCCCTCCTCCCTTCGTCCCCTCCTCTTCCTTGACTTAGTCCATCTACTTCAGGGGAGAAATAGAGGGGAGGGCGGGCTCAGTTCGGACGCCCGCAGCCTCCAATGGGAGAGGCTGAGAGTTCTGGGGACTGGAGGAGGCGGCCGGTGGAGATGGAAGGAGGGGTGTGAGAGTGAGGGGAGGGAAGGGAAGGGGAGAGAAGGAGGAGGACCGGGCTGTGGAGCAGCTGACAATAGAGACGATTAAAGGGAGGAGAGGGGGGAGGAAGGGCAGCGAAAGAGGCGGCAGAAGGTAGGGGTTGCATTGTGGAGACACCCCTCTCTCCCTTCTTCCCTCCCGGGAGCCAGTGGGGAGAAGACAGCAGAGAAAGAAGGGCGGGGGAGACGAAGGGGCCGCCCGGGCAGTCGGGGAGAGAGAGAGCTAGAAGCGGCTAAGGGGCGGGCTAGAGTGGAAGAGACAGAGAAGGTGGGGAGGCGAGGGGAAAGAAGGGAGGCAGGGAAGGAGGGCAGAGAGACTGCGAGCGAGGGAGTGAGCAAGGGAAGGAGGGAGGAAGGAGAGAAGCAGGGCTTGCGGCGGGAGCAGCAGCGGCAGCCGGAGGAGCAGAAGAGAAGGTGAGTTCCGCCGCTGCGCTGGGCGGGCTCGGCTCCCGGGCTAAGCGTTAGCCTGGTGCCAGCCCCCACTTGAAGCCCCGGGTGGATTTTGATGGGCGCGGGGAGCTAGCATCCTGGGCAGGGAGACTCCAGAGAAGGGGGTATGGATGGGGGCTGTCCTGCCCCTCTCCTGGGGGGGGTCCCCCGCTTCGGTCCGGGCTGCTCTCCATTTCCTGGCATTCCTCACCCGCAGCTCAGTGACTGGGCTGGGGAAGAGGTGTCCCCTCCATCTCGGGACCGATTCCCCCGAGGTTGAGCCGGAGGATGGGACTAGGGCTGGGGGAAGGGCGCCAGGTGAGTTGGCTTCAGACGAAGGGGTGGGGATTAGATAGCGAAGTAGAGCGGAGTTCCGAGTGAGAGGAGAAAGTTTGGAGCGCGTGTAGGTTCGGGGCGGGCTCTGCGGGGCAGCCACTCTTAACCCCCGTTCCCGGCGCAGCTGCCCCGGGGCAGCCCAACAAAGAACCGCTTGGCGCTCTGGGTCCTTGCCCTGCGTCTGGCTCGCCTGGGACCGAGTGAGGAGCCTGTGGGGGAAGGGCAGCAAAACCCTGTGGGTGGCTGGATCTACCCTGGGAGGTGGGGGAGCATCTTTTTGCTGGTTTCGGGATCGGGGTGGGGGCGGGGAGTTGGGCGCAGGTACAGGTTTGGCGACTTCCTCCAACTTAGTTTGCTTTTCTTGAGTGGCAAACTGCGATTCTGCAAGGTTTAATCCAGCTCATCTGGATTTCCTTAGGTATTGTCAAGTCGGTGGGTTAGCCCGTAAACAGTTTTGGGCCAGGTACTGTGCTAAGCTTTGAGGAAAGAAAAAGAGACAAAAGACAGTTCCTGCCCTCAAAAAACTCACAGTCTAATGGGGAAACACCAGGCAAATCAGTCTGAGCAAACAAGCGAGAAATAGGAAATAATTAAAAGAGAAGGGGCACTAGAATTAGGAGGGGCTGGCAAACATTTTCTGTAGAAAGTGAGGTTTTAGTTTGGACTTAAAGGAATCCAGAAGAACCCGGGAAACGGGCTTATTATGGCGAGGTAGCCTGGACTCAGTCAGGCCCTAGGATTATAGGGGTAAGAGCTGCAAAGGTCTAACCTCCTCCCCTCACCAGGTGGAAACTGAGACCCTGGGAAGGGTAGATTGCACTGGTACTTAATTAGAGCCCAGACTCTCAGACTGCAAATCCAGCATCTTTTCGGGGGCTTCTCTTTCTTTTACAAAATCGAATCTGGTTTTTACTTCAATAAATATTTATTAATTACATACTATATTGTATCAGGCCTTGGAGTTACAAGGGGGGAAAAACTAGTACACTTTTCTATCACCCCTTAAATTTAACTAAGATTTTTCCTCACAAAAAGTCCTATGAAATTGAAACTAAATTGTATTTTCTCCATTTTACAGATGAAGAAATTGAGATACAGAAAGGTAAAAATAGCTTTACAGGGCATATAATCAAATTTGAGAGCTGGGACTGGAATTCAGGTCTTTTGACCAGTGCCCTTTTCACTGTGCTTTGCAGATCCTAGAATGAGAGGGTCCTTACCCTCAAGGAGAGGCAGCTTGAAGTCGGGTTTAATGATGCTGAAGTTGGAGTCAGGAAGACCTGAATTCAAATTTGCTACCTGTCTATGTAACTATGAAGAAGTCATCTCACCTTTCTGAGACTCATTTTTCTCATCTGTAAAATGGGACAAATATAACCTATCAAACCTCCTTTACAGAATTGTTGTGTGGATCAAATGAAGTAGTGTAGGTGAAGAGCCTCAATTAAAATGTCATACAAATAGCAGTTATTATTAAATCTCATTCTCTTGAAGAGATACAACATACATAAGCCTCAGAGAAAGGAAAAATCACCTATAAGTAAGTTTATACCAGAACAACCTGAACATATATAAGTAAATACAAACACACATACATGCACACATATGTACTATATGTAAGTGCATTATATATGTATATGTGTATGTATGTGTATAGACATGTACATGTGTGCAATAGGATATATATATATATATATATATATATATGTGTGTGTGTGTGTGTATTCAAAGATATATAGCCTACAAGGTTATGAGAGGGAGAGGGCCCTATAAGCCTTTGGCAGGTATTTGACAGATGGTGCATGAGTTGAGCTAAGTGATTCTAAGACAGGTGAGTAGGCAGAACACTCCAGGAATGGGGGAAAGCAGGTGCAAAGACAGGAACTAGAATGTCATGAATAGGCAATAACTAGCAAGTAGTCTGGAAAGGTAGGTTGGAGCCAGATTATGAAAGGCTCTAAATGCTAAACAGAACATTTTATTCTGAAGCCAATAGAGAACAGCTGGAACTTTAAGCAGGGGAATTGTTAGGGTCAGATTAATGCTTTAAGGACACCATTTTGGCATCTGTGTGCAAGATGGATCTCAGAGGAATAAGACCAGTAGAAAGGCCACTGTAGTAATTCAGGAATGAGGTGATTAAGACAATGAACTAAGGTGTCGACCATGTTAGTAGAAAGAAGGGGATAAATTCAAGAGATATTGTGAAGGTAGCATCTATATTGGAACAGTTAGGTGGTACCATAATGCACTGAGTGCCAGACCTGAAGACAGGAAAAATTCATCTTCTTGAGTTCAAACTTC
Organism: Sarcophilus harrisii; assembly: GCF_902635505.1. Lineage (NCBI taxonomy): Eukaryota > Metazoa > Chordata > Mammalia > Dasyuromorphia > Dasyuridae > Sarcophilus > Sarcophilus harrisii. The sequence goes on from NC_045428.1 coordinate 495,963,858, forward strand.
ATCTCAGACACTATTTTGTGATCCTGAGCAAGTCACTTAACTCTGTTTGCCTCAGTTTCCCTATCTGCAAAATGAGCTGGAGAAGGAAATTGAAAACCACTCAGTATCTTTGCCAAGAAAACTCCAAATGGGGACATGAAGAGTTAGGACTAAACAATAACTAGCATCTAAAAGACTAGCAACTGATTGAATGGACATGGGCAGAGAAGGGGATGGGGAAGAGGCAGATTCAGAAATTAAGGTAAATTCAGAATTGCACACTTGGGTTTCTGTAGAAGAATAGCTGGGGTTTGAAGGCTGGAAGGAAGAGGAAGATAATGAATTCTCATTTATAAATGCTGAAGTTGAAATGCTAATTTGTCGTCCGGTTCAAAATGTCCAGTAGACTGGAGCTCAGAAGAGAATAGTGCTGGATATATAGATCTGGGAATCATTTGCCTAGAGATGAAACATGACAGCTTTTAACACATCTTGCCTCCCTCCATGTTCTGCCCTCAGGGTAGCTGTATCCCAAAGCAAGAGGTATAGTGCATAGAACCTGAGCCAGACTCAGACTGGACCAGAGTTTTAAGTGTGTTCTTATACTAGATGAATGATCCTGGGCCAAGCAATTTCTGTCTATTTCAGTTTCCTTAACTGTAAAATGGGAATTATGAATAAATAAACCTACTTTCTAGATTTGCTTTAAGGATTATATGTGATAATATTTATGAGTCACTTACACTGCTTAACACATAGTGTGCACTTAATAAATGCTTGTTTACTTTCCAAAACTCTTTCTTGAGTCCTTTTCTGACTACTTGCTTCTTATTGTGCCCTTTAGGGTGTGTGTGTGTGTGTGTGTGTGTGTGTGTGTGTGTGTGTTTTGTGAGAAGTAATTAAGAGAAGGTAATTAAATCAAATCCTTGGGAGTTGCTGGGATCATCAGTTGAGGTAACATAGAAGAGAAGAGTAATATAGAAGAAGAAGAAGAAGAAGATAGAACCCTGTCCAATGTGGCCCAACCAGCCAAAGATAATCTTTTTTGTCGGAGTAGAAAATAGGCAGAGAAGTCTAGGAGAAATCTCTTTCATCTAGAAGGGGAGGGTTGGCAATCTGGGAAGGCTTCTTTGTGGAGGTATCAACTGCCCAGATCTTGAAGGAAAAGAAAGTTTCAAGAAGTTTGTTTTAGGCTAAGTTGGGGGGAATGGGAGGTGAGGGGCTGACACTCAGGAACACCAACTCCTATAGGAAGCTGCCTCACCAGTACTCAAGAATAGTCACTTATTATTTTCTGAATTGTGAAAAATATGAAGAAAATAAGGATTCTGGCTCTAATCTCAGCCTTGCTGTGTATACTCTCCTTATCATCCTCTGAGCCTCAGAAGAAAAAGGTTCACAACCCTTCCCTCTACCTCCCACCCCACTTCTCTTCTTGGCCTGGTGGGAGGATGGAATGAGATAATAGCTGGGTGTGGTTCCTGGGGTAGTATGTGACTGGGCTATCAAAAAAAGAGAAAAGAGAAACCAGAATTATTTGATTTTCATCATTTCTTACTAAAAGGCAGTGTTCTTCTAGCATTCTCAGCTTGCATATTTTAACATAAATATCACAGGGTAGGTTTATGGCACAATGTTAACACCTGCAGAGATAGAGTATATGAGGCTACATGGTTATTGGATGTCTGGCTTTTATTTTTGTTTAACTTCTTGAAGAACTGCCCTCTTTTTATTTATAGTTGAAGGTGCTGTAGTGGCAAGAGCAGAGAATTTAGTGAGTTTGAATCCTGGCCTTGCTTCCTATTGTTTCTATGATTTTAGACAAGTCACTTCTCTCTGGGTCTCAGTTTCCTCCTCTATAAATTGGGGCAGATAAGCCTGATGATTTCTGAGGTTCCTTCCAGCCCCAAATCCAGTAGCCCTGTGTTTGGAAAGGAAAGAGTTTATATTGTACTTATGTACACTAGTTCAAAGTTAAGTCAACCAGTCAAATATTTATTTAGTAGGTAGTAGTGCTTATCTCCTGCTTGCTAAGCAACTTGGGGATTGAAGAAAATGAAAGTCCTTCCCCACAAGGAGCTTACAATTAAATGGGCTAGAGTCTGGTTCTCAAACTTTTGTTTTCAGTATCTTTATCCTATTGAAAATTATTGAGGATCTCTCCAAAGTGTTTTTGTTTATCTGGATTATATTTATAGACATTTACTATATTGGAAATAAAAACTATTTTTGAATTTGTAGACCCTCTAAAAGGGTTTCAGAGATCCCCAGGATTCTCTAGACCATATTTTGAGAACCACTGGCTAGACCATGAGCCAACAAATATATACAGAACAAGCTGTATGTTGGATGAGTAGAAGTATATAAACAGAGGGAAGGCTCTAGAATTAAGAGGAGATGTAAAGACTTGGTAAAAGAAGGGATTATATTTGGAACTTAAAGGAAGCCAGGGAGATCATTAGGTGGAGTGGAGGAGGGAAAATATTCCAGGGATGGGGATGGCTAGAGAGAATGTCCAGAGACCTAGAGACAGAGAGTCTTGATCATAGAACAGCCAGGAAGCCAGTGTCAGCTGGATCAGACAGTACATGTCATGGAGTAAGGTATAAATATATTGTAGGAAGTAAGAAAACTGGAAAGGGATAGGTTAAGAATCCTGGAAGCAACAGGGAATTGTGGGAATTTATTGTACAAGTGAATGACATGGTAGAACTGCATTTTAGTAAGATCACTTTAGTGGCTAAATGGAGGATGGATTGGAGTGGCGAAACACTTGAGGCAGTTGGACCCACCAGCAGACTATTGCATAATCAAGGCATGAGGAGATGAGGGCCCCCACCAGAGATGTCTGTATCTGAGGAGAGAGGAGGGCAGCTGTTGCTAAGATGAAGTCAATAGTCCTCAGCAACTTCTTTGATATTGAGAGATAGTGAGGAATCTGGGATGATTCCTAGGTTGTGAACCTGAGGGACTGGGACCCTGGTGTTGCCTTCTACTAATATGGAGGATAGGAGGTAGGGAAGGTTAAGGGAGAAAGATAAGTTATGTTTTGGACATTCTAAGTTTAAGATATCTATTGGATATCCAGTTTGAGATATCTGAAGGGCATTTGGACGTGTGAGATTGGAGGTCAGTAAAAAGATTGAGGCAGAAAAAGTAGATTTGAGAAATCATCAGTATAGAAATGGTAATTAAATCCATGGGAGCTAATGAAGTCAAGTGAATTTGCATGAAGAGAGAAGAGAGCCCAGGACTGAACCCTGTCAATCCAGCCAAAATTATCCCTTAAAATCTTTCATTTTTTTTTCAGCTCAAACACCATCTTCTGCATTTTCTGCTGCTGATTAATCATGTATTTATTTTGTGTTTACCTTTGTTAGGTAAACACTACTGGTTTTTATTTTTGTAAGAGAGAATGTAAGCTCCTTGAGGGCAGGGACTGTTTCATTTTTTGTCTTTGTGTCTCCATTGTCTAACATGATACCTGGCACACAGTGGGCAGATAATAAATACTTAATGATTGATTTGATACAGAATTTAAACCCCGGTCTTCTGACTCCAAATTTAACTAGGGAAAATTACTGTTGCAATGCCTTAGAGAGGAACTATGCTTTGGACCCTTGCAACCCAGTTTTGAAAGCCTAGATAAGCACCTATACTTTTGTGTTTGAGCCTTTGAGCCTGAAGCTACCTCCGGTTCTCCTGTGGTTTTTGCCTCTCTTTAGTACTTCTGATGTTAATGCCATACAAGGACCTGCTTGACTCCACACTGGGGCCAAGTGGAAGCTCTACCGGATGTACTCCTTTAAATGCTTTCTGTCTCTTTCACTTTTCTTTTTAATTTGTTGAGACTTTACACAATTTTTTCCCCTTTCTTGCTAGATTTCCCTCTCATAGAGTTGTCCCATTCTTCCTAAGTCTAGAAGGCATATTCTGGTCCTTTCTCTGTCAGAACTCTTAGTACTCTTGTCAAGTCAGTATCATTTAAAGTCTTCTTTCAGACATTGCAGTGTCAATGAAGGAGGTGGGGGGGAAAACACAGGGAGAATCAGCAACCTTATTTTCTTCCTTTCCAAGCAGTCTGCTATTGGCTTTGTTAAATTTCCCCTAACTCCTCCCCATCCTCTTAAACCAGAAGGAATAAAAAAATGCCAACCTCTGCATGATAAAGACTGAGCTTTGTGGTTTTTAAAAAGAAAAGAAAAAAAGATTTTCTGCTTCATGCTGGTTTAGGACCATAAAAATTGTGTGAGCTAGTACTAGGCGAAGCACTGGAGTCTGCTGATGATTACATTTTCAATGTGAGCATTTACACCCAAGAAACTGGCTTACTGCTACAAATCACAGCTTAATTTTTTTTTATTGAAATCAATGGAGAAAATGTTAATAATAACAATAATGATAGCTAACATTTTATTGTGCTTGTTATATTCTAGGCACTGTGCTAAGTGTTTTACAATTATTATCTCATTTGATGGTTAAATTTAAAAATGTGTCACGTGTACATTTCCCTCCCAGACATCTAGCTATTAAACATTTGCCTATACACCTTTGACTAGGATAGCCTTTAGAACATAGAATATTATATATTTTAACCTGTATAACATATATTGGATTGCTTGCCATCTAGGGAATGGGGTGGAGGGGGAGATGGGGAAAATCTGAAACACAAAGCTATGCAAGGGTCAGTGTTGAAAAATTATCCGTGAACATTTTTTGAAAATAAAAAGCTTTTAAAAAATAAAAGGTAAACACACCAGTCTCGGGGGAAAAAAAATGGAATATTAGTGTTTAGGATGTCAGAGCTAGATGGTTATTCCAACCCACCTAATTTTAGAAAAGGAAACAAGTTTAGAGGGGACAAGACTTTCCTGGTTAGGTGGTTAGAGTTGAAGCTGATACAAAATCCCATCCTAATACTTTGCCTTCCATCATTTTCTCTCATTGGCTCCTGTGGTCAAGTTCCCAATTTCCCAAATTGCCCCTTGGTTCTTGATAGCTGGTGTTCAAATTTATGCTTTAAAAAGCGCCCAGGATTGAAAATCAAAATTTGAGATTATTATTGTATTACTTTGGTTTTTGCAATTGACCCCTCAAGTCCAAGTTTTCTCATCTGTAAAATTATGATGTCTGTTCCCTAAGGTCTCTCCTATCCCCTAATAATTTATGATTTTATGATTCAGAGACTTCAGTCAACAATTAAGAATTCACTTACTGTGCACTAAAGTCCCTGCTCTGCAGAGCTCACTTTCTCCTGGGGGAAAGCAACATGCAAATAAGTATGCATATAGGAAATATATACAATTAAATGAAAGCAGAATGAGGAAAGGAACTTGGGCTGGGTTGCCTACTGGTAGAACTGGGAAAGACTTCTTTTAGAAGTTGATATTTAATCTGAATCTTGAAAGAAGGAAGAGAATCTGGGAATTGGAGAATATTCCTGTTGGGGGACAACCAATACAAATGTATGGAGTAAGAACTTGGAATGTTGAATATGAGGAAACCAAAGCAAATGGGCCAGCATAGCTGGATCTCAGAGTTATTAAAAGGGAGGAAAGTTTAAGAAGACTGGAGAGATAGGAAGGGGTCAGATTATGAAGGGTTTTAAAAACCAGAGGTTTTAATATTTGACCTGGAGGTAATAGGGAGCCACTGGGGTTTATTGAGGAAGATCAGTCTGACAGCTAATTGGAGGCTGTTGCAAAAGTTTAAGCATGAAGTGACAAGGGGACTGCAGGAGGGCAATGTCAGTGTCAGAAGAGAGAAGGAAGCATATGTCTATTTTTGTATTTTTCTCTGTCTCTCTCTAATGAGAGATGCTATGAAGAGAGGAATGACAGAATTTGACAACTGATTTGATATGGGGATTAAGGGAAGAATGGAGGATGACATTTGGTTGTGAGCCTGAGGAACCCTCACCACTAATATGGAAAGTTAGAAAGAGAGGAAGGCTTTGGAGGAGAATGATAGGGAATTCAGTTCTTTACATGTTCTGTTTAAGATGTCTGTGGGATAAGCAGTTCAAAACTGCCAATTGGAGATGAGAGATATGTTGTGAAGGTGAAAATGACAAACTTTGACAATGGTTTGGATTTATGGAATGAATACGCGTTAAGAATTGAGGATAACATCGAGGGTAAGAGCCTGGATAACTTGGGGGGTGATAATTCCATCAACCCTAATAAGGAAGGTGGGAAAGACAGATTTCAGTGGAAAGATAATGAGTTCTATTTTTACATGTTGAATTTAAGATACCGATACAACATTCAATTCAAGATACCCATACGACATTCCATTCAAGATGTCCAAGAGACAATTGATGACCTAGAACTGGATATCAGGAAAGAAAGATTAGATCTAGACAACACAGGTCTAGGAATTTGGTACAGAGATTATAGTCGAATCCATGAGAATAGGTGAGATTATTCAGAGGGAGAACATAAAGGGAAAAGAGCAAAGGATCCAAGGCAGAGTTTTGAGGGATGGGTCTGGGATTATTGGACCTACACTAGATGGAGATCTGGCAGAGAGGAGCAGAACCAGGAGAGCAGTGAAAAGAATTTAGAGAGGAGAAAGTATAAGCTTCAGAGGATAAGAGGATGAAAGACTACAAAGCGGTCAAAAAGAATGAACATTGAGAAGATGTCATTAGATTTGGCATTAAATCACTGGAAACTTCAGTCAGAGCATCAGTTAATGATGAAGTTCTGCCAGACTTCAGGTTTAAAAGGAAGAGAGGAGAGGAAGTAAAGGTTTTCTTGGGGAGGTTAGCCAATAAGAGAAAAGAAAGATATAGAATAATACTTAGTGGAAATAATATGAGGTCTTCCTGCCCAAAACATGTCAAAAATTAAATTCATTATCATTCTTCCTCTCAAAATCACTTCTTCCAAACCCAGCACTCTAGAGTTTCCTTAGAAACTCATGCTGATCTCAGAAAGAGATGATTCTTCACTCACCCATTGGGGCATCCCAATCCCCAGTGTCTGAGTCACTTGTGGCTGAAACTTCATTTCACTTTGCTGATCTCATCTGAAATTCATAAGTATACTTTACTGAAGGATTGACTCCCCTCTCCCCCCCAAGCACTTATAGCTTTTTCTCTAGGGAAAAACTCTTCTTCCTCTCTTGTCTCTTTGGTCTTTCATGGGAGTTCAAATTGCTTCTTTTGTGCAGTGCTTCTGAAGTCCATCTGATTTCCTGTCTAGGAATATTAAGTCGAGAAAAAACTAAGGACCCATTGGCCCATTCATTATTAGGCTGCTTATGCAGTATTGATCGCCTGGGATGAAATTGATCTGATTCTTAGTTATAAAAATTCCATTACCTCTTGGCAATTGTTCTGGGGCAGGGGAAGGGGGCAGGATTAGGCCATTTGTATTCAGGATAGGAAACACAGCAAAGAGTCATCTGGACTTATGGGACCCCTTGGGGAGATTGCAGGATTGGGGAGGTTGCAGCTGGAACCGAGATTAAAAAAAATCTGACCTTCTGCTGTACATATGCCAAGATTTTAGGAGCAAGCAGAGGAGAGAAAGAAGAGAGTGAATGTAAAAATCTGAGTAGAAATGGGTCTGCTTGGAGCGGTCAGGTATTCTGGTTGTTGGTCAGGGTGATGGTGTAGACTGTGTAGTAAAGAGTGTTGCATTTGTACTATAAGTGACTTGAGTTTGAATTTATCTCTGACACTTAGTATTGGTGTCATCACTGGTAATTGGTCTTTGAGCAATTTTCTTCCACTATAAAATGGGAATAGTGATGTACAAAGTGGAGAAGCAGCTTCTGGGATGGTAGTGAAAGTGTTCCTTAGAGTCAGGAGGACCTGAGTTAAGTCAACTTAACCATATGAATCTAATCAAGTCAGTGAGTCAGGGATTTCTTATAAGACTAAGTCAAAGAGCAGGTTCTGATCTTCGAGGATAGAGGGGGTTTCTTTACTTGGAGTATCTTATCCTAATAAAACCACAGATTTTCTAGGAGAAAAGTTACTTGTAATACTTAACCTCACTGGTTGTTGTGCTGATTAAATGAGATAATATATATAAAGCTTTAAAGTATGGATGTAGAACCTTTAAATGCTATGCAAGTGATAAAAATAAATCGTTCTTGGTAAATGGCAAGAGAACTTTTTTCTTTTTCTTTTTGCCTTTATTTCCCTCCCAGCCTAGTACACTGAAGCTTCTAGTAAATAAGATATTTTGAATGGAAGAGTAGCAGGATATCTCTTGATTAGACTCAGCAGAGGCTTGGCCCTGGAGTCAGGAGGACCCGAGTTCAAATATGACTTCAGATATCAGCTGTATGACTGTGGGTAAATCCTGATTATTTCAAAAAGAGAAAAATAAAAACGTGCTTACCCACCATAGAATAAAAAGGGACAGAACATCAGATCAAGAAGGGATATTAGGACAGGGAATGCCAGATCTGAAAGGAATCTTAGCACATAATGAGTATAAAAGAAATTTGGAACATTGAATGTTAGACCAAGAAGGGATCTTATTCCTTTTCAAAAATTGTATTTTATTTTATTTCAATCAGCAAAACTTCTGTCTCTTCAACTCTTTCATTTCTACCTCCCCAATCTTTACCCCTGTCTCACATATTTAAGAACTAAAGAAAAACAAACCCTGAAAGGGAATCATTATAAGGAATATTATAACTAGGAGAGACCTTTGAAGCTTGTCTAGCACAGCCCTGTTATTTTACTGAGGCTGGAAGGGGAAATAATTTGCCCAAAGAAATACAGTTCAGAAAATCTAGAACTCGTATTCCTTCATTCTCCTCCCCCCCCCCCCCCCCCCCATATAGGATATATAAGTATAATATATCCTATATTTTGTTGTTTTTATCACTCATTATTGTGAGCCTGAATATATGCAGGTAGATGTTACATAATGGTTTCCTCCTCCACCACGTGAAGGATAGCTTCGATCTTGCTAAGAATACATCCTGTATGGAAGTTTTATGATTTATCCCTTATGCTGGGAGTGGGGAATGCTGCTGGGGGCCTGCCTGCCTGGCTGGCACTGCTCCACTTTCCTTGTCTCCACTAGGATCCCCAGATGCATGGGCGCCTTACTTTGGCTGTTAATACATTAGCATTCTCCACTACTATTAAACCCTCCTCAAAGATGGTTTACAAGCCATGCTAATTCTATGTCAGCAAATATACAAGCATTAGGAGTATCTCCATTTCTCTAAATATCTCCCTCACTGAACTTAGGAATCATCTTTTCTCCTTACTTCTCTTACCTGGCTTGAAATTGCTCCAATTAGATTAGCTCCCTTCAGGTTAGAAACTAAAATTTTGTTGTTGTTGCATTGTTTCACTCTTTAGGACCCCATTTGGGGTTTTCTTGACAAAGATACTAGAGTGGTTTGCCATTTCCTTCAGTTCATTTTACAGATGAGGAAACTGAGGCAGTTAAAGTGATTTGCCCAGGGTCACACAGCTAATAAGTGTCTGAGATTTGAACTCATATCTTTGAAACTCTAAGGCTCAGCTGCTCCGTCTACTGCTTTAGCTGCCCTAGAAATTGGAATAGGTGATTAATTCATGAGTGCTACTTGGGAGACCCAGCTGCTTCTTTCCCTCAGCTGGATTAATTGATTGAGTTCATTTCAATAACCGCCTGCTAAAATACAATTTTTTTCAGTTTTTAGATTATTTTTGTAATCAAGTGCAGGGAGTAATAGCTTGCATATCTGTGCTGCTTTACAGTTGTAGAATGTTTTCTCCTCCATAACTTTCCTTGGCAAGTAGTACAAGCATTATTTCTCCCATGTTATAAATGGGGAAAATGGAGCTGGAGAGATTTGTTTCAAAAGCTGAGAGTTTCAAGGGTGGAATGGGGGGAAGAACACAGATTCTTCTCTTAGGGAGTGTACATTGGAGAAGAGGTAAATTGGTAAGATAGATGTATTGCTTGTCACTACTGCTTCAGGGAGCCATCTGGAATTCTACAGTAATACTAAATAACAGCTTATTTATAATTATATTTTATGAATGCAATTTATAAATATATTTAAATAGCTCTTGTGGCTACTCCCATTGCCACCATCCTAGTTCAGACCTCATCTCCTCTCTTTTGTACCTTAAAAAAATTCATAAATGAATTTTATTTTTTTCAAAACATCATTTCTGGACATATCCCTCCTGGAACTGAACCCTCTATGTAACAAAGTAAAATACTTAAATAAAACCCACCTCAGAGAACGTGGGAAGCAATAAGTATTCTTGTAATCTTCTGTTTAGAAGGGGAGAGTATAATTTCATGATCTGTTTTTTGGGATCCAGATTAATTAGTACAGTTAGAGTTCTTCCTTTTTTCTTCCATTTAAAGGAAGGCAGTTGTTGTATTGGTTGATCACCTGATTGGGCTGACTTCTTTTTGCATCAGTTCATTTAGATTCTATTCATACAGATCTTCCCATGTTTCTTAGAATTCCAAAAATATTGATGAGGTCCTGAGTAATTGGGTTCAGTTAACAAAGAGGGACTGGAGTACTGATGGAATTGCTCCCAAATTAGGAGGTAGGCAGGGAAGGGCACTGATGGGGATCAGTTTAACCTCATAGTCAGCCATGGAAGTCACTGTCTGTGGAGTCATGGTCAGTCCCCTCTTGCTATGTCTGGTCAGAAATCTTTGTCAAACCCCTAAGGTTAAATTTCCCCTATAAATCTGTCCATGCTATCTTTGCTGAACCCCCTTTGGATTATAGCCCATCATGACACTCTGCCTCATGGTGTCTTTCCCCTACTCATCCCCCATGCTATCTCTTTTCTCATCCCCCCCACGATGCCTTGGTATCTCTCAACCCACCATGTCTCATGATATCTTTCTCCTTCTTATAGCTAACTAACTCTCTTAGGATGTTAAACTCTTCTCCAGATTTAGTCTGTCAGTTAAGGGCATCCTCTTTCCCATCATTAATTTTTAAATTTCTTTCCTTGCTACCTATGTGCTCTCCCAACTCTATTTCATATTTACCCTTCCTGGTGTCTATTGCATCCCTTCATTTTGTCTGTAACCTCTTCTCCTAAATTAACCTGCCTTTTGCCAAAGAGAATGGCCATTGGGAACTCTTCACATAACTGAATCTTAGTATTTGGTGTTCAACCTCAAACACATCATTTGGAAGTAGGAATTGTTCTCCTAAATCACATCATATTTACATATATATACATACTACATATAGTGTAGTGTGTATATATATATATATATAATTTTTTTCACTGTGCAGTAATAATCTATTTTTTTACCTTTTGCTTTTACATATTTTACCATTACATTACATTCACATCTTTCTGAATGTATTTCTCTGCATTTTACATAGAAAGCCTCCCCATGTAATAAAGATTAAAAAAGAAAGAGAAAAAAATCAGCAAAACCAACCAATATATGGGCCATGTCTGACAACATCTACAGAATTCCATCTTCAAGGACATGATAATATTTGTATCTCACAGTTTATTTAGTCATTTCCCAATTGTTGGCTTTCCATTTCCCTTCTAATTACTTGCTGCTACAAAAAGTTGCCTAGATTCTTATTTTCTCCTTTCATCTCTCTTTCATACAAGTATTTGGTTAGCCTGTCTAACATATTAATGCTATGATTTTGTCATTCCTTAAAACTTTCAATGGTTCCTAACTGCCTCCCGAACCATATGCAAACTCTTTGACTATGGCATTTAAAGGCCTTCAACAACGTAGCTGCCATGTGCTTGTGTAAACTTATTCCTCTATAGCTATTCTATGTTCTAGCTGTAGCACTCTCCATTTTTATTGGGCCCATCCTTGTCTCTGTGTCTTCATTAGTGCTGCTCCCTGGCTTTGAAATAGACTGTTCCTTGCTATCCAGACTCCCCTGACATTTCTGACATTTGAAGTCCCTCCTTTCTTTTCTTCAAGGTCTAACTCAGAAATCACTGCCAATGAAACCTTCCCAGGCTTCCAGCTGGGGATGGTAGTTCTGGAACATGATCTCTCCCTTATTGGTTTAAATTCTCATCTTGTGAGCTGGAAGCTCAGGGTGTATGCAGAATTATTATCACCCTAATCCTTCATAGTTACATATTTTTTTCTGATTATAATTTTTTCTGATTATAAAGAGCCTTCCTAGTCAGTTAGGTGCTAAACTGGATAGAAAATGAGACATGGAGTCAAGAATACTTGAATTCAAATTGTGCTTTAGACATTTGCCAGTTTTGTGACTCTGGGCAAATCACTTAGCTTCTGTTTGTCTCACTTTTCTCATGTGTAAAAACAGAGGGAATAATAGCAACTACCTCTTAGAGTTATGTGAGGCTCAAATAAGATCATGTTGGTAAAGCACTTTGCAAACCCTAGTGGGATATATATGTGTTGTTGTGATGGTTATTGTTATCTTTCTCCAATTATCCAATACCAAAGCTTGATGGACCTTAGAGATCTAGGCTAATCCCCCATTTTACATCTGAGAAAACTGAGACTCTGAGAGCCTATTTGAACTCTAATGTTTCAGGACTAGTCAGTGATAAGAGTGAACCCAGTTCTGCTCTTTGCACTAAACCATCTTGTTGAAGGAAGGAATATGAGTATTTCAGTTTTTCTTGGAAAGATCCCAGGTTTTATCTTTTGGGCATTGTCTTACACAGTGTAATTCTCAAACCTTCTAAAGTCTTGGTAGATAAACAGTCTGTGTGTGTGTGTTTCATGGCCCAAAAACATCATCCTCTGATATTTCTTAGAACATGTGTCTCTAATTATAGATTGTTCAATGTGCACAATATTATTTTTAACTGTAGCAATAATATAATGGGAAATGAAAAAAAAAATATATATATGTATGGGGGGGTGGCCCTCTGCTGAACACTCCCCAGGTGATAGATCTTTTCAGTATATAGCTGGACTGGTCGTTGGAGGACCATAAATAATCAATCAATTGGTAAACATTTATTAAGTACTATGTGCCAAACACTGTGCTAAGCTGAGGATACAAAAAAAGGCAAAAGACAGTCCCTGTCCTCAGAGAACTTACGATCTAATGTGGAGGCAACATACAAACAGATAAACAAACATATATATCTATATCTATATATCTATATACACATACACATAATACCTATATTTATACACATATATGTGTGTATGTATATGTAATATATGTATGTATCTGTCTAGCTATATATAATTGTGAAATAATAAGCAGATATAATCCATTCCTGGGACCATATTTTCAGCTTTTCTAGTCAAGTAATACTATTTAACATTTATATATTGTTTTCAAGTTTGCAAAGCACTTTATATATATTATCTCATTTGAGTCTCTCAACCTTGTGAGTTCGGTGTTTCAGTAATTTTCACGTTTTGATGAAGAAACTGAGTCTCTGAGAGAGAATTAGGTGATAAAGAGGATAGGGTGCTGGACTTAGATTCAGAAAAGTCTGAGTTAAAATCTGGCCCTAGACATTTATTAGCTGTGTGACTCTGGACAAGCTACTTAACCTCTGGCTGCCTCAATAAAATAGGGATAAATATAGCATCTACTTATTAGCATCAGCCCTACACAGTTGGTGAGAGAATAAATAAAATCATATTTGTAAAGTGCTTTGCCAATCTTAAAGTGCTCTATAAATGCTAGCTATCATGATTATTAAATGACTTGCCCTTTGTCACACAGCCAGTAAGTGTGAGATGTAGGAGTTGAATCCAGGTCTCTTTTTGATTCTGAGGACAGATAGACTTTTAGAGTATTCAAGACTACAGACATTTCAAATATTTTTGGTAAGGTGTGTGAAGCATATTGTTGTTTGTTTGAGATGCATACTGATGGGGGAGATGTTGCTGGCTATGGGTCCCCCATGACTCTCTAGCCTGACTTTTTCACTTGGAGCTGGTAATACAAGGGGGTCCAGTTTGTGCAGATTCCATGGTTAACAACTGGTGTCAGATTAAGGCATTCAAAATAGGTCATAGTGGAGGATCATATGAGTCTACTGTGAATTAGGCATTATGCTAAGTACTTTACAAAGATCCACAGAGCAACCCTGTGAAGGATGTACTATTATTATCCCCATTTCACAGGTGAGGAAACTTAAGCAAACAAGTTAAGTGACTCCCCCGAGTTATAGCTAATAAGTATCTGAGCAGAATTTCAACACAGGCCTTCCTGACTCCAGATGCAGCACTATTTATTGTGCTGCTATCTGCCTACTAGATGAAATAATAAATGTAAAGTGCTATATAAATGCTAGCCATCATTATTGTTATTTAGAGCTTTTACCAAGCCCATAATTGCCTTTTCTACCTCTCTCTCTTTTCCTCTGTGACTTCTCTCACAGGAGCAGGTCCACAATATGGCTCCAGGGCTAATCCTTCACTGATGTTTCCAAAGCAGAATTTTTAAGTTCGAAATTAAACCGGCCTTTCTCTTGGGACTTTCTTTCTTGAAAGAAGAAAAGGCTTGAGTTTGATGAATAATTGATCAATTCATTTGGGAACTTTCATTCCTGGTTCAGATAGTGGGCCTTGATGAGATGCTTGGCACTCCAAGGAGACAAAGAATCACAAAATCTGAGCTGGAAGGAGCCTCAATGGTATAATCTCTATTCCATCCCTTCCCTGACACACTTTTTCTCTCTACAATAACCCAGATAATCATTCAGCTTCTGCTAGAAGGTAACTGAAGATGGAGACCTTGCTACTTTATGAGATGTTATTGGAGTATCCATTGTTAAGAAATTCTTCCTTTTTTTGAGCTAAAATTGGGCTTTCCACCTTCCCCCACTTAACTTGTTTGCTTAAGTTTCCTCACCTATGAAATGGGGATAATAATAGTACATCCTTCACAGGGTTGTTCTGTGGATCTTTGTGGATCTCTCTGTGGGCCTGTGTTTGGGCCAAATAACAATCTAATCCCTTAATGAATTTAGTGATGAAAACACCAGTTTTGGTGTTAGAATAGTTGGGTTTGGCTGTTGGCTATGCCATTAGTTAGTGATAAATGTGACTTTGGCAACATCACTTTCCATCTTTGAGCCTCAGTTTCCTCTAAAAACGGGGTGATATTTACTTCATACAGTTTTTGTTGGAATCAGGTCAGATCATTTGGTGAAAGAACTATGTGAATATAAGCTATTATTGATAATATGGATACTGGTGATAGTCTTTCAGTTATTTAAAGACCACTCATAATTAGGGGCTATCATTTTTTTAATTATAGCTTTTTATTTACAAGTTATATGCATGGGTTATTTTTCAGCATTGACAATTGCAAAACCTTTTGTTTCAATTTTTCCCTTCCCTCCTCTCCTCCCCCCCCCCCCCCCCATGGCAGGTTGACATCATGTTAAATATGTTAAAGTATAAGTTAAATATAATATAAGTATACCTGTCCAAACAGTTATTTTGCTGCACAAGAAGAATCGGACTTTGAAATAGTGTACAATTAGCCTGTGAAAGAAATAAAAAATGCAGGCAGACAAAAATATAGGGATTGGGAATTCTATGTAATGGTTCTTAGTCATCTCCCAGAGTTCTTTTGCTGGGTGTAGCTGATTCAGTTCATTACTGCTCCATTGGAACTGATTTGGTTCATCTCATTACTGGAAATGGCCAGGTCCATCAGAATTGTTCATCATATAGTATTGTTGTTGAAGTGTATAATGATCTCCTGGTCCTGCTCATTTCACTCAGCATCAGTTCGTGTAAGTGTCTCCAGGCCTTTCTGAAATCATCCTGTTGGTCATTTCTTACAGAACAATAATATCCCAAAACATCCATATACCACAATTTATTCAGCCATTCTCCAATTGATGAGCATCCACTCAGTTTCCAGTTTCTGCCACAACAAAGAGGGCTGCCACAAACATTTTTGCACATACAAGGGGCTATCATTTTTAAGAATTACCACAAGACAATCCAAATTCAAGAAAAGAGTGATTTTTTAAGTAGGAAACTTAAAAATATAGGAAAACTGAGAACCCCTTAGTCTACTGAGGAATGGGATGGTCAGAGAGAGGTTTCTGAAGGAGGAACTCTGTAGGACTTGGCAATAAGGAGAAGAGAGAGACGACATTTCAGACTTTGTGACAAAATGAAGAAGAACAGTGACTAAAGAATCAAGAAACCTAGGTTTTGAATCCTAATTCTGACATGCTGTGACCCCATTGAATCTCAGTGGTTTCGTCTGAAAAATGGATCATAATACTTGCATTATCTGCCCACAGGACTAGTTAGTGTGAGGAAAACACTTTGTGAACCATAAAACACTATAGAGGGGAAGTAATATTATTTTGTGGACATGACTATGGCCTATTAGGGGATAGTAAGATCCCAATCTGACTGTAGCTAGTGGGAGTTATGAACTAAAAATTGGGAAAGTAAATTGGAAAGTAGGTTGGGCCATTGTCATAGGGAAGACTTGAATGCTAGGCTGTAATTGTGCAATAGATTGTAGTTTTTAGGCTCCCTGCTGCTGAATTGTTGGCTGTTTTAAAATATTAATTTTAATTAATAATTAATTTTAAATAATATATTAATTTTATTCATGAGTCTTATTTTTATATTGTAGTCAGTTCCAGATATATCCTGGTCTCCATTGAATAAGTGCACACTATCAAGACTGCTCTTTCAGTGTACCATTGTTTCCTACCCTTGATTTTTTTTTACCTTCTGATGAGGTTAATTCTGAGGAGGTGGAAAGATTCTGACTCTGTAATCAAATATTGGGCAAGCACTTAACTTCTTTGAGACTCAGTTTCCTCATCTGTAAAGGGAAGGCATTGGACTCGATGTTTACCGAGGTCCCTTCTGTCTTCTAATTAACTTATGATTCTGATTTAATGCCTATTGTAGTTCAATCATTTTCAATCATGTCTGACTCTTTTGTGACCCCATTTGGGGTTTTTCTTGGCAGAGACTGGAGTGGTTTTTCATTTCCTTCTCTGGTTTATTTTTACATATGAGGAAACTGAGGCACATAGTTAAGTGACTTCCCCAGGATCACATAGCTACTAAGTGTCTGAGGCCAGATTTGAACTTAGGGCCATGACTTCAGATCACTTTGCTACCTAGCTACTCCTCTGGTGCACAGAGCCAAGGTAAAACTCAGGATAAAGTAAATTTGGCCTTCAGCACTGTGGGCTTCTACTCTATTTCCAGTTCTCTGATACTAAAAAAGAGATCTACTATATTGATAGTGAATTCAAACCTAGCCTCTGACACTTTTACTAGCTATGTGTAAATACTGCTAATATTACTATTAGTATTTGGCCAAGTATTTTTCACTTTCTGCTTTTCTGTCTGGGACTTCTGGGGGTGAGGGGAAGGAGTTCTTTGTCTGGGACTTCTGGGAGTAAGTCTTCCTTTCCTGTTTCTGGGCCCCTGCCAAGTTCTTTGATATTCGCAGCCTATAGGTCCACAATAGCTGGGGTGTTCTCATGGAAATTCTGTCTGAGGATTTGGATGATAATGAGGAGCTCGAGGGCTCCTGTGGGGGTGGGCCAGCTCGGCCCTCTGCTTCTCTTTTCCTCAGAAGTTGGAACTAAGTGAATTTCTTGCCTGCTGGCAGCCGAGACCCTGACCCGGGGCAGTCAGTCCAGTTCTCCTTTCCCTGTCCTTTGTTGGAAAAGTCTCCAGCCTTCTGCCTCCAGCCGAGCCACTGGGCTGACTGCAGCTGTTGTCCCATTGCCTCCTTTGCATCAATTAATTTAATGCTAATGTGCAGATTGTAAAGAAGCCTTAGAAATAATTGATTGTGGGTCTGTACCTTGATCCACAGACTTGCAGGGGTTCTGAGTGTAAGAGCCAGGCTTATCCCTCTCTGATATCACTGGAGGACTAGTTATTAGGCCACAGAGGTCTCAGCAGATGTGCCAGAAGGGCAGCCCAGAATGACGGAAATGATTGCTCCACTCATAGTTCGCCTTTCTGAATTCGTGTAGCAATAGTCCTCCAGATGTGTGGTTTGGCTCTTTATAACTTCTGTTGTGCAGAAACAAGGTAAAGGACTTGCCTAAATGACACAATTGTTTAGAGCCAGGATGGACCTCCAGTTCCACTGTTCTTTCTGATACATACACCAAACTGCTTCTGGTGGGCTGGAAGTCAAGAGGGCTTGGATTTGAGTCCTGGCTTCACTATTTCCTAGTTGTTTGTTCCTTCTTCCTCTTGTTTAGTCGACTCTTTGAAACCCCATTTGAGGGTTTTTTTTTTTAATAATAATAATTGCTTTTATTTTTAAAAATGAAATTTTTTCAAAAAAAAATTCAAAGTACATGCAAAGATAGTTTTCAACATTCATCCTTGCAAAATCTTGTGTTCCAAATTTTTCTCCCTCCTTCTCCCTTCTCCTGGACAGCAAGTAATCCAAAATAGGTTAAACATGTATAATTCTTCTAAACATATTTCCATATTTATCATGCTGTGCAAGAAAAATCAGTTCAAAGAAGAAAAAAATGAGAAAGAAAACAAAATTCAAGCAAACAACAACAAAGGTGGAATTACTATGTTGTGATCCACACTCAGTTCCCACAAAACTCTCTCTGGGTGCAGATGGCTGTCTCCATCACAAGATCATTGGAACTGGTGTGAATTATTGAATAGAGCCACCTCCATCAGAACTGATTATCACATAATCTTGTTGCTGTGTATAGTGATCTCTTGGTTCTACTCACTTCACTTAGCATCAGTTCATATAAGTCTCTCTAGGCCTTTTAGAAATCATCCTGCTTGTAATGTCAGAGAAACTGAGGCAAGATAGAGATTAGATAGTATTTAATAATTTATTTAAAAGGAGAGATTTCCTGGGACCAATGGATCCATGGTTTGGTCCCAGGGCTGAATGAGACTATGGTCTCCAAGAATCCTGCAAACATTGTGAGTTCTCAATGACATATATACACGTGGCTCAGACTCAGGGGGTAGATTGAGTCAGGGGCAGAGTCAGGGTGCTGAGAGTGGCAATGGGACTCTGACAGGGTGGAGTGAGCATCTGGAGTTGGGATAACATAATGGAGGGAGGCACCCTGGAGATGGGGAGAGGCATCTTGATAGGACAGTATCTAACATTCTGGTAGCTTGGGATGGGGAGAGGCATTCTGATATTCTAAAACATCTAAAAGATCTTTTATCTTTATCAAATATTCTGACAAAGAAGAAGGGGAGGTTTTGCAGGATTGAGCAGATAATTATAAACTGAAGCAGAACAATTAGGGAAACTGAGGCAAGGACTGGGTCAGGATAATTAGGGAAACTGAGTCAGGACAATAAAAGAGAACTTGGGAATAACATTCTGCTGATCATTTCTTATATATAGAACAATCATATTCTGTAACATTCATATACCATAACTTATTCAGCCATTCTCCAACTGATGGGCATCCACTCAGTTTCCAGTTACTTGCCACTACAGAAAGGGCTGCTACAACATTTTACACATGTGGGTCCTTTTCCCTTTTTTGTGATCTGTTTGGGGTACAGACCATTTGAGGTTTTCTCAGCAAAGGTACTGGAATGGTTTGTCATTTCCTTCTCTGGCTCATTTTGCAGATGAGGAAACTGAGGTAAAACTATTAAGTGACTTGCCCAGGGTCACACAACTAGTAAAAGTGTCTGAGGCCAAAGTTGAACTCATGAAGATGAGTCTTCCTGACTCTAATCCCAGCCAAAACACTTCGTCTCTCTGATCCACTTTTTTCAAAATCTAAAAGATGGAAATTACAAGCCTTAGCTCTCCATCCTAGAGCTGTTTTGAAAGGAAGTTCTTTGTAAACTGTAAATTGCTATATGGAAACCAAGCTATTTTTATTATTAGCTTTGCCACCACCATCCTTATAATCACTGGTATGACCCTCCCCCTCCTCAGCTAAAAAACCTTTGTTTGAATAGCTCCTCCTTGCCTATGGAATCGAGTGCACATATTTAGTCTTATGGGAGATAGGCTGGGAACTTTGCAAAAGGTCCTTGCATGAGATTGCCTGAATAAGCATTACTATTCCTATTTGAAGGAGGAGGATGTTAAGGCCTTCCAAGAAGTAGCTTTTTGTCCAAGGTCACATAAGAATTACTGGCAGGTCTCTTCCACACTCAGTACAATCATCACACTGTTTTTCAAGTCGTGAAAGAACCATCAAAAGGAGAAAATGCAATTGTTTTCAGTTTAGGAAACTTGCTAGTCAAACACATACTATAAAGTAGGGAAAAAAAAAAAAAAAAAAAAAACACCTCCAAATTGTTTAATCTTGAAATTCTGAGGAAAAAGGCCTAATTTATTTCTTTAGAATAAGCTCTGGACTGGGGGAAGCCTGCTTTCTGCTACACACTTGTTGTGTGACCCTGGGTGATCAGTTGCTGCCTCTGTGAGTCTCATTTTCCTTATCTGGAAAACTTGGGTTCTTAACATTTTTTTATGTCTTAGAGCTGTCCTCAGAAAAATGCATTATTACATTCATAATTTTTTTGGAGGGGAAGGCAAACAGGACTAAGTCACTTGTCCAGGGTCACCCAACTAGTACCTGTTGGAGGCCTGTTTTGAATGCACGTCCTCCTGATCCAGGATTGGTTGTCTTATCCAACCCTATTGAAGTGTTTGATGTTCAAGCAATTGACACCAAATGTTGGGGTTCGATCACGCGAAGAATTCACAGTGGCCATTATCTTTGACGAAATTTAGGTTTATTTATGAGAAGAGGTTACAGATAAATGAAGAGGTACAGTTATGGTACTTACAAAATAGATTTGAGAGAGCATATAACAGTTAACAATGGAAAAGGACAAGTTCCTTAGTAGAACTCACAATTAACCAGAAGAAAGCGAATATACCATGAGGTGGGAATGTGCCATTAACCGGAGCTAAAGCCATAAAGGAGTTTAGAATCCTAAAAGTTAGTTAGCTGTAAGAAAGAAAAAAACACCTTGAGGCATGGTGGGGGATGAGAGAAATGGCACCCTGAGGCAGAACACTGTGGCAGCCTGACTCACAAGGATCCTGCAAAGATGTGTGAGTCTCAGACAGATTTGTATGGAAATTTAACCCCGAGGGTTTGACATAATTTGGCTTTCTGACTGGATCTTGGAAGGTGGGGCAGAGGGTGGGACTATAAGGTTGAGCTGATCCCCATCAGCGCCCTTCCCTGCTTGCCTCAGGAAGTAATATTATCAATATTTCAGGGTTTCTCTGCCAACCCCACCTAGTTACCCAGGACCTCATCACTGCTACATTTATTGAAAGAAAGGGCAGCTTGGTAGTGGAGTGAATAGAACACTAGGATTGGAATCAGGAAGACATCTTCAGAAGTTCAAATCCAGACTCAGACACTTCCTAGCTATGTGATCCTAGGCAAGTTCCTTAACCCTGTTCTGTCATCTGTAAAATCTTGGATTATTTAATAGTTCCCTAGCAAGTATTTTTGTCACTGCTTTCTTTTCTCCTTCACTTTCTTCTAGAATAATCATTCTTATGGTTTGCTCCTCCTGTGTAAGAGTCAAATTCAATGGATATTTAATCTGAATACCTAGTAAAAATGAAAAGACATTGTACTCATTTTTGGGGATACAAAGTAAAAAAAAGTATTTTTGCATTCCTTCCACTAAAGGAACATATCATTTCTACCTAAAGATAAATTTAATATATGGAGTTATAGAGATAAAGAAGAGATCTCGATAAAGCTATATAGAAAAAATTGTTAATGATGATAACTAGTATTTCTATAGCATTTTAAAGTTTGAAAAGTACTTAGAAATATTGTATTATAGTGTCATAACAACCCAGGGAGAGACTGCTAACAGCCCCTTTTTGCAAATGTGGAAACTGAGACAAATACATTAAAGTAACTTAAATTTAGATCTTCCTGACTCCAGTCCTGGTGCTCCATGGGCTTTGACACTTACCTGCCCAGTAGCTACCTAGAGAGATGAGTGGAAAATTAATTTCAGGCTTGGAGGATGGGGAACAGCCTGTGTAAATGAGTGCAAAGTGATGGTAGGCAGCATGTTGAATTTGGGATACAGCTCCTACAGTCCTCCTGACTGAATAGACATAGTCATAGAAGATACTGGAAAGATAGACTGTAGGCCAGTTGTGGACAACTTTAAATACCAGGATAGAGTGTTCATTGTATCTTATCTTAGAGGCAATAGAAAACCAGTTAAAGTTTTTTGAATGACCTGTGTCTCAGGAAGGTGATTTTTGACACCTGGGTGAACCATCAGCACCTTACTAATTAGGAACCTATTACTTGGAGGCAAAAATCAATCAACAAATTAGTTTTGGAGACTGAAGGAGAGGGAAGGATCAAAAATGATTTTGAAATTTTGACTTTGAATGACTAGGAGAATGGTGGTATCACCAGCAGAAATAGGGAACTGGGAGGAGGAACAAATTTAAGGGAAGAAGGTGAAATCAGTTTTGAACATTTGTTGAGTTTGAAGTGCTTAAAAATCTTAAGTGGTTCTCCTTTAACACTGTAAAAAGGACAGATTCATCCTTTTCATTCAAGGCCTTCCACAATCTGGTTCAATCCTTCTAGAGAAGACCCTGCATCTAGTTTCCCTCCTCCATCAGAATAAATGATTCAATGCATTTTACTTCTCTGATCTGAAATCATACATTTAAAGCTGAAAGGTATCTTGGAGGTCATTTCACATAGCATTTTGTATTTCTCTTTGACACTTATTCTGATTTATTTTGTATTATGATTATATATTTTTGTTCTTTTTTACTGCTGCGGCTGCCACTAATTATGAGTCTTGTATGTATAGGAAGGAGATAAGAACAGGAGTCAAACTTGAGATTTCATTGGTGTAGGGAACTCCTGGGTAGGGAAACTCCTAGCAATTCAGACTAGCAATTCGATTTCTCTGTAATTTATAGTCCTAGAGAATTGCCTAGAACACTCAGGTTAAACCAGGATGTGTCAGAGGGGGAACTTTAATACAGGCTTCCTGGTTTCAAGGTCAACTCTCTGTCCACTACATCATGCTGACTCTCTCTCTAAAGGCAGATCCTTTGCAAGCTTTAAAATGTTACCTAAATGTATTAACATTTTTGTCTGGGCTTGTGATGATGTGATTTCATTTACGCAGGAAATTCCCAGGTGGGCAACTCTATTTACTAAAGCAGATGGGCATTTGATCTGTAATTTATGGTCTTAGAAAGCTTCCTGGGACACTCAGAGGTAAAGGAATTTGTCCAGGATCATTAGAGGAAAGACTTGAAAACATATGTTCTTATCTCCAAGCTTGGATTTCTAACTTCTGTGCCATTTTGACTCTTCATTGTTATCAATAATAACACATACACATAATATATTTATGTATTGTATATATGTATGTACACACACATATACAGTTTAAATCACATAAAGTGCTTTCTCTAAAACAACTCCACAGAGGTAAATAATTCTAATATTATTCCTCTTTTACAGATAAAGAAACTGAGGCCCTGAGAGTTTAAAAAACTTCTCTGAGATCACAAAGGTAGTGAATGTATGGGATAGGATTTGAATCCAGGGCTCTTGATTCCAAACCCACTTGCCTCATTGTCTTTTAACTTATAAATTCTTTGTGGAAGTTTCTAAAGTGATAAACTGCATCCCATGAGGGCAGGAACTTTAATCTTAACTTTGTATTATCCCCTAGTATTGAGGCCCCAGGGAGCTATATATCTTTTCATATTGAAAATCACTCTTAAGGAAAATGCCACCAGATATTCTTGCATTTCAGTTGTGTTAGAATTTGGTTTAAATAAGTTTATTGTTGGAAGTCATCTCTGCTGGAGAGGAAAACAATTTTTAGTTCTGTAGAGATTTCTGTTTGGTGTTTTGTAAGAAAAGTGAAATTTTAGGATCTTAGAATGTTAGTGCTAGAAGAGGTGTGTAAGGTGGTCTTTAAAGAGGTTTTTTAAGATCTCATAAGTCTATAACTTACTCAGTTTATATTTTTTAAAGAGTTAAAATAAAATTTAAGAATTAATAAAAAATTTATTTCCTCTCCTTCAAAAAGAAGAAAAAGAAAAACAAATCCTCATTACAAATATGCATAGTCAAGCAAAGCAAATTCCTCATTTCCCATGTTCAAAAATGCAAGTTTCATTTCATGTCGTGAATGCATCACTTCTTTGTCCGATGCAAGTGAGTAGCATGTTTTACTTGTTCTCTGGATGTGTGGTTGGTCATTGCCTTAATCTGTTTTTAAGCCTTTCAAAGTTTTTGGTCTTTACAAAATTGTTGTTATATAAATTTTTTTTTTCTGGTTTTGCTCTCTCTTCACTTTGCATCAGATCATATAAGTCATCTCAGATTTCTCAGAAATCATTCTCCTCATCATTTCTTATAGCACAGCAGTATTCCATCACATTCATATGCTATAACCTGTATGGTCATTCTCCAATCCATGGATGTCACCTCACTGTCCAATTCTTTGCTGCCACAAAAAAAGCTCCTGTAAATATTTTTGCACTTTTGGTTCCCTTTCATCTCTCTTTGATGTTTTTGGAGGTGTTGGCCTAGGAGTGATTGCTGAGTGAAAGGGTATATACAATTGGGTCACTTTTTATTGACAGAATATATGCTTGGGTAATTTTTCAACATTGTCCCTTTCAATCACTTCTATTTCAACTTTTCCCTTCCCTCCCTCCACCTCCTCCCCTAGATGGCAGGCAGTCTCATACATGTTAAATATGTTAAAGTATATCTTAAGTACAATATATGTGTACATATTTATACAGTTCTCTGGTTGCATAAGAAAAATCGGATTCAGAAAGGTAAAAATAACCTGGGAGGAAAAGCAAAAATGCAAGTAGTCCATATTCATTTTTTGGGTCATTTTTCAACCCACTCATTTTAGAAAGAATGACCATGAAACTAAGGCTTCAGGTGGTTCAATGGCCTGCCTAGAGTCCCATAGTCGTACTTTTTCCACACACAAATAGCACTGAGTGAAGTTTTTGAAGCCATTCATCCATTTAATGTTAAGTGGGTTCCAAGCAGAGAAAGCCCTTTGTGTAGAATTATTAATTGTTGCTAATTCTAAGTAAACCATTGAACAAATATGGTTACTGTGGGAAAAGACAGATGAATTGCTTTCTTACTAAGACCACAAAACATGGTTTTCAACATGGTGGGATGCTTAACCATATTGATGGATTGTATTTGTTATTTTGAAGCAGAAACACTTTGGGATGATGTGCTGCAAAGGAAAGACCTTAGAACCTGGATTTGAGTACTTGCTCTATGGTTGTGTCATTTGACCCTCAGTTTTATTATCTGTAAAATGGAGATAACCCTTTCACTACTTATCTCACAGGCTTCAATGAAAGAATGTATGTGAATGTACTTTTTAATGGTAAGAGCTAGTTGATGATTATTCTGTAAGCTCCATGTGGGTAGGGTCACTGTCTTATTTAAAACATTTGCATTTTGGTTTTTGTTAGGTAGTTATGTGCTGAAATGGATAGAATGTCAGGCCTGGAGTTGGGAAAATCTTAGTTCAAGTCCAGCCTCAGATACTTCCTAGCTGTGTGTCCCTGGGCTAATCACTTAATTCTGTTTGCCTCAGTTTCCTCATTTGTAACATGAGCTGGAGAAGTAAATGACAAATCACTATTGAATCTCTGCCAAGAAAACCCCAAATGGGGTCACAAAGATTTGAATAGGACTGAACCATAGCACAATATATTTATGTAGCACTTCAGAGTTTGCTAAACACTTTTTCCTCCTTTAATTTAATTTTAATTTAATTTAATTGAACTGATTTAATCTTTTAGTTTAATTCTAACAGTAGCCTCCCTCTGAGGGAGGCAGACAGGTGCCAACCTCCCACCCCCTTTTATAGATGGGCAGATGAAGACCTGACACAAGGTACTGGCTTATAGGGAGGCCAAGTGAACCAGAGAGAGGGTGCAAGGGTAGGGATATGGAGGTTTCCATAAAAGGGCAGAACGAGAGAGTGTTAGGCCGGCGTACAAGGCCAAGGCAGCTTTTATTAAGTGAGCCTTCAGGGCTCCAGGTTTGGGGAATAATTAGGATGGAACTCAATTATCTCTTAGAAAACCTCCTCCTGTCAGAGCCAATGTTTTAAGGACATGTCTATAGAGTCATGCAGAGAATGAGTGACAAGGCATATACAAGAACCCAGGTCTTCTGAGTCTCGGAATTATGTCCTTTCCCCTTCATTTGGGGAAATTTCCTTAGTTTCTCCAGTAAAGAGAAAACAAATGTCATGAAAGGAACTGATAGCAGCCTCATTCTACACTTATGGCCTTAAAGCTCCTGTGACTGAAACTTCTCAATCACTTTTTTCCTGATTATGTTACTTCTCTGACTTTATAATCAGTTTTCTGATCTGAAAAATAGGGACAATAGTTCTTGGGCTACCAATTCCAAAGAGTTGCTGGGAGGAGTATTTATTTCACTAATCAATGCTAATTCTATTAATATATTCTATAATCTAATACTATTCATTAATATACATACTTGTATATTTCCTTTACAGATAGAGATTTGAAAGCTCCCACATTTCCATCAGGAGATAATCCTCACATATGGCTGTAGCCCTCAGTGGTCAAGATTTTGATGTTAAGTCTATCCACAGTTAGCTGGGTTGTTCATCCGATAACAATGAAGTTTGTCACTGGGTCCAAACTCAAAACCTTTCCCTCTCTTACAGGCCCTGAGGGAGGCTGCAATCTTTGAAACATGTATGTGATATTTTAGCTTGGTAAGTGTCAGGGATACAAAAGGCAAACTCCCCCACCCCACTTCTAATTCCTTCTCTCAAGAAGCTCACAGTCTAATGGAGGAGATAAAGTTCTCAAAGAGAATTTAGAAAGAGGAACATGTCTCCTTTCAATTTCAGGGATCAGGGAAGACTTCGTGAAAGAAGCATTTGAGTTGGACTTTGGAGGAAGAGAAAGATTGGAAAGGTGTAGAGAAAGGACATTTTAGGCATTAGCAAGTTTTAGGCAATAGCAAGCCGGGGCCACCATTAGTCTCTTTAGTTCAAAGAACAGTTGAAAGTCCAGTTTGTCTGGAATGCAGAGTAAGTGGAGCGGGTTAATACAAAACCAATTTGGAAAAGTAAATTGGAGACAGATTGTGATGGATCCTGAATGCATTAAGGCTAAGGAGTTTGTGAAGGTTTTTAGTTAAGGATTTGCTATGTAAATATAAGTAAAGAATTATTGGGATATATTGGGATAATATAGACAGAATATATTAGAATCACTGGAAGATTTGTTGGAGAGGTAACTCTTCCTAATTAATGGATATATATTGCTGCCGATTTCTCTCCTAGGTTCCCTTTTCCCTTTTTCTTTGCTGCGATCCCCAAGGAATAATTTTCAAGGTATAGGATATCTGTTAATTGGTATAACAATATTTCATATTTAGGCAGTAAATTAAGTTTCTCAAAACATTTCAAGCTGGAAATTCTTCTCTTCTTCTCAGTAGTCTCTTATAAAAATTGTTCTATCAGTCTACAAATTGCTAGTTTGTTATGTTATGTTTGTTATGTTATGTTCACGACTGTTAGTTACCCACAGGAATGGTTGACCAGGAGGATGCTTTACTTGCTGCTACCTACCACCATTCTTTGGGGTAAAGAGTACCATATCTGGGGTTCATGAACCCTTTAGATTTCTGTGAATTTGGATGGAACACATTCTGTTTTTATTTTCAATCACTTCCAATTGAAACTTGGTATTCCCTTCAATTATTTAAAAACCTGATTTTGAAAAGGAGCCCCATAGAGTTCTCTGAAGTGCCAGTGACTGTCTATAACACAGCAATGGTTATGTATCCTTGCATTAGGGGTACCTTTTATAAGATAGAAGCATAGTGTTTCAAAGCTGTAAGAGACTTCAGAAGTCAGCTAGTTCAACCTGTCCCTGAAGGATGATTCTCCAGCTGTTGCTTGAATACCTTCAGTGATAGGGAACTCTTTCTTCCAAAGTAGGCCATCTCATTGTTATGCATTTCTGATAGAAAGCTTTTTCTGTCATCTTGAACTGAAACTCTTACCTTCTATTAGCTCATTCCCATTTGTGCTAGTTCTGTCCTGGGGACCAAGCAGGAAAAAAAATTTTTTTTCTTCCTCTCCCATATGACTGCTATATAAATACTTGTGGGCTTTTATCATGTTAGGTTATTTAACCTGTTATAATTGACCTCCAAGTGCTTTCTAGGTGTTTAAGACCTGGAGATATCAAGAAAGGGAAAAGAAGTTTGCCTTAATGAAACTTTCATTCTAACTGGGGAGACAGCATGTAAACAACTAACGAGCATACAAAGAGATAGAGTATTTAGAAGGTGATCTCTGAAAGCATCAGTTCTTCTTCAGCCTAAACATCCCCAACCTTTGGCTGGTCACAGTATGACATGATTTCAGGTCCCCCTCGTTACTCTAAGACATGTCAGTAAATGATATTTGATCTTGGCTGAGGCCAGCAGAACTAGCACCTCCCTTTTTTTTTTTTTGGATGTTACATCCCTCTTACAACAGTTTATTTAGAGTTGCATTCATTTTGATATGTGTCATACTTTAAGCCCATCTTCCCAGTAGAATATAAACTCCTTGAGGGCAGAGACTGTGGCTCAGGCAGGACTCAGCAGTTCTGAGCATAAACTTTTGTATATGATGGATACTTCATAAATGTTTGTTTGCTTGAATTTGGCTGCTACATCCAACTTTTGAATCACGTGGAGTTTGCAGCCCAGCAAAGTCCTAGGTTTCTTTCATACGCAGCCTTATCTACTCTCTGCCACTATTTGTGCCCAGCCGTGGTAGAGCCTTCTGAGCTTCTATTGGTCTGATAAGTCACAGTTGGACATACTGTACCTGGATCCCAGCAAAGTGATGCCATTTTGTTCTTTTTTGAAAAGGAAGGACAACTAATCTACCCATATCTTCTCCAAATTGTATTTGGACATTTGATTTAAAAAAAAAAATCTAAGCATAAGACTTTACATTTGTCATTTCTCTCATTTTGGACACAATTGTTGAACTATTTCAGTCACATCTCATTCTTTGTGATCCCAGTTTTTGGTTTTCTTGGCAAAGATACTGCAATTGCCATTTCTTTCACCAGATTACCTTACACATGAGGAAATTGGGCAAACAAGTGTCTTTGGCTGAATTTAATAAACTGACTCCAAACCAGGCACCTGGCACACTGTGTCACCCAACTGCCCCATGATCCTACATAATAAATAATGAAACCTATCTATCCAAGTTGATAGCAAACAGAAATCAGAAGAAATATACACGGGAGAATCTATGAGAGATCATACAGAGTAAGAGACTTCTTCATTAAGAGTGAGCTCAACCAAGAGAAAGCAAGAGAACCCTAGATGTCACTCAAAGGGGAAATCTTTAGTGCAGCAAATTGGAAATAGAAACGTGTGGAGATTACATCCCTTCAGAGAGTTCTCAAACTTTAGGCTAGGTTTCTTTACCTGGGGTCCCTGGATCCTGAAGAGCTGTAAAACTTGGGGAACATTACATTTTTATTTTAAATACCCTCAAATTGAAGTATAGCATTTTCTTCAATTATTTAAAAACATTATTCAGAGAAGAGTTCTTTAGGCTTCACTAGAATGCTAAATAAGTGTATGACATAGAAAAGTTAAGGCTTACATTCTATCACCTTCCACCCCCAAGAGAAGCTAGAGGCAGCTAGATGACCCAGTGGGCAGAACAGTGGGCATAGAGTTGAGAAGATTTGGGTTCAAATCTGGATTCGACACTTACTAGCTGTGTGACCCTGAGAAAATAACTTTTGTCTGCTTCAGTTTCCTTATCTGTAAAATAGGGATAATAATAGCACTTATCTCTCAGGGTTGTTATGAGGATATAATATGATCATATTTGTAAAATGCTTTGCAAACTTTAAAGCATTGTGCAAATGCATCAGACACTTTGTGGCTGTGAGACCCTAGGCAAATCACTTCACCCTGTCTATTTCAGTTTCCTCATCTGTAAAATGGGGTGTAAAATGGCAAACCACTCCAGTGTCTCTGACCAAAAAAAATCCCAAATAGAGTCACGAAGTGTCACAAGGAGTCGGACATAACTGAATAAAATGATTATCTAAGCATAAATTTAGAGCAAAGCCATTTGGAGTTAGAGAAGTCTGTGATTTAAAATTGGATCTAATCCAATCCCCACATTTTGCAGATGAAAAAAACTGAGGTGCAGGGTATTTGTGACTTTGCCCATCTCATGCAGATATTAAAATGGCAATGTCAGGTTTTGAACCCTCATTCTCCGAGCCAGCACACTTTCCACAGTACCAATCACTTGCCTAAGGTCACTGTATTTCTAAACTGGAAGATGGCCCTGAATAATTGGTGGGGCTAATGACTCCATTGGAGCTGGAGAGGAATCATGTAATCTCGGATCTTTTAACTGGCTCACTTTTAGTTGTTTGGCAGATGGACCAACACCTACCTTTGGGCATGTTCTGTTCTAAACTCATCACTAAGAGCTGCCGGTGTCTTTCTCACTACCAGCAAGGTGGGGGAGCTCTGCTCAGACCTGAAACATTCTTTCTGCTTTCAGAGACAGTCAGTCACTCGCCCCCAAGGCTGGTTTATTTTTATCAGGCGTCTGTGACCTATTTATTTTTTCCACAGCAGAGGAGCCCAGTGCTGGGAACACAGGGCCATCGGTTTCAGTCTCATCCCAGCCACGTGCACGAGCTGGGTAACTCAGTACTGGTGAGATCATGAAGCACAAGTGGTCATTTGGGATGGGTCAAAGAGGTGAGAATAACTCCACCTCTACACCTAGCCCCAAACACCTTCTTTCCCCTTTTATTGTCTTCAACTTCTTGCCATCTTATTATATTTTATTTATATATTATATATTAGTATATAATAAATATAAATTATATAATTTAATTATATTTTACAAGTTGTTTTTCCTTTTTCTCCTTTTGTTTTAGTCATACCTGACTCTCTGTGACCCCATTCGGGGTTTTCTTGGAAAATATCCTTGGAAAATAGTGGTTTGCCATTTCTTCTTCAGCTCATTTTACAAATGAGGAAACAAGGCAAAATATACTTGACCAGAGCCTCATAGCTAGTTATGTATCTGAGAACAGATTTGAATTCTGGAAGATGAGTCTTCTTGGTTCCAAGTCCAGAGCCCTATCCATTGTACTATACAATGCTTAATTGTTTACAAAGCAGTATCACAGTATTATGAAAGAAAACATGGGGAACTGGAAATAAAGCTGGATTTCAAGCTGTAAGACCTGGTTTCAGTTTTAGCATGTTCATTTATTAATCAGGACATTTTAATTAATTAGTATTTATTAAATTATTATTACATATAATATTGGCAATTAATTAGTATGTCACATAACTGCTCCATATATCAGTTTCCTCATCGGTAAAAAAGAATAGGTTCTACCAAATAACTTCTGATGTCCCTTCCAGGTCTAAATCTATGCTTTTATGATCACATTTGATGAACTCTTTGAGAAAAGTGAGGAAATTGTTTTTCAAACTGTCAAGGCATCAATTTAAATCTGAGTGACTAATGCAGGCCACAATTATGCTAGCTCAGGACTCAGGACTTCATGCATCTCAGAACCTTTCTATAACCTGCCAACTCTCAAATGGTGTGATTCAGTCTCACTCTCTCCCTATAACACCATTGTGAAGGGAGGCAGGGCAGAGATGATTGTCCCCATTTTACAGAGGAGGGGACTGAGGCTCAGTGTAGGGAAGTGGCTTGTTTGGAGGTCACACAGGAGCAGAGCTGGGGCTAGACCTGAGGAATTCTGTGACTTCCAGATCAAGGCTCTGTTTATTGTGTCTTCCCATTATTGTCACTGACTTGTTTTCAGTTATGGCCAACTTTCTGTAACCCCATTTAGGGCTTTCTTGGCAAAGATACTGGAGTGGTTTGACATTTGCTGTTCCATCTTATTTTATAGATGAGGAAACTGAGACCTAAGTGACTTGCTTGGAGTCACCCAGCTATGAAGTGTTTGAGACTGATTTGAATTCTAGTCCTGTTCCAGGTCTGGTGCTCTATCTACTGTACCACCCAGCTGTCTGCCCCTTTAGACCTCATAATTACCTTTCCTTCTTCCCTTTCTCCTCTCCCCTTTCTTGGTTTCTTATCCTGAATTGACTTTGTCAGAGAGCTTTGAAAGGGTCCTTTGTCAATAGGGCAGGAAAATCCAGTGGGGATAAGTATTCTGTAACCACTTGGTTTTTCTTTTGTGGATTTCTAGGCCATTTTCTTTGGAGTAGCCCTTGAATCCTATTGGTCAGGGTGAGGACTCCATAGAATTATATAGCCACCTGCAAACAGGAGCTTCTGGAGAACTTTGTTAGAGGAAATTCTTCCATTTGGCCTCTGCTTGGGAAATACGCCATGTGTCCTCCCATTTTGTGAAAAGATTTATTTAGTCTATTTGGGACTGTTTTTAGGTGATAGAAGGGAATGGGGCTTAGTCACTATTCTTGCTCAGACTTCCTGCTGGAAGATGAGTTGAGAGTTTTTATTAATGGTCTGGATAAAGGCATGGATGGCCTGCTTAACTCATCTGCTCCTATTCTCTCTATTCATGTGACTATTGTACTATTCAAGACTTGGTCACTTTTCACCCAGATTATTACAGTCTCCTCATGGGTCTCCCTGTCTCCTCACTTTCCTTTTCAGTGTGTCCTCAGAAGAGCTTCCAAAATAGCATTCCTAATGCATACATCCAGCCCTGTTACTCCCTCCCCCAAATCTTGAGTGGGTCTCTTATTACCTTTAGGATAAAATGCCAACTTCTAGGCCTGGTTTTAGAGCTCTCTATCAGTTGAGCCATTCATCGGCTTTTCCAGCCTTATTTCATACTATTCCAGTCTAACTGGATGACTACTTTTCCCCAGAACTCAATGCCCATCTCCCATGTTTGTGAATTCACACAAGCCATTCCCTCAGCTGAAACATATCCCTCCTCATTTTCCTTTCTCAGAAGCTTAAGGCTGAATTCAGGAATCATCTCTTCCATGAAGACTTTCCTGACAAGATCCCTTCTTCTCCCTATTTAGTGTTTTTTTCCTCCTTGATTTTCCTTGTACTATATTTATTCATATAGATTGCAAAGTGGATAGATAGACTTGGAGTGGAAAGACCTGAGTTTGAATTCTTCCTCAGACAGTTACTAGATCTGTGACTCTGGGCAAATTATTTCAATTCTGAGTGCCTCAATTTCTTCAACTGTAAAATGGGGACAGTAATAGCACCTACCTTACTTGATTATTTTGAGGATCAAGTAAGATGATATATGTAAAAGTGTTTAGCACAGTGCCTGATAAGTAGTAGATGCTTAATAAATATTTATTTTCTTTTTTTTCTTTTTAGTTATTCTTATTCATAGGATATTGTATCTCACTAAAATGTAATCTACTTGAGGGTAAACATGCATTACATTTTGGTCTGTTTCTGTAGCACATAATCCATGGCTTGACACATAGTGGACATTTAATAAATGTTTTTTAATTAGGTGGAACTAATAGACTTGGAGATAATAGTGTAATAGGAAGAATAAATACACTAGACAGCAGTCAGGGAGATCTCAGCAAATTAGAAAGTTTGATTAAATTCTTATATTAAAGATGAGGAAACTGAGGCCTAAAGAAGTTGTGACATACCCATTGTCATACTCATGGCAAAATTTTACTCAGCTCAGAGTCTTATGGTTCTGAATTTAATAACTTCTGTTTAATTTCCTCTCAATCCCTTCTTTTTTGGAATATACAATTTCCTTAGATATATTTATATTTTGCTTTTCCATGTGCACTTTTTATTAAATTACTTCATGAAAAAAAGAGAAAGTTTGGTTGAAACTAATTAGTTGAAATCAAATAGAGAAAAATGTAAAGTCTTAGACTTGGGTTCAAAAAATCAGTTTCATAAATAACAGATGAAGAAGATGTGATTAGAGTAGTTTGTCTGAAAAGGTATCCTGTGGGCTATGTGTAAGTCTCTAGGTTATTATGGCAGCTGAGAAAGCTGATGTGACCTTACTTATGGTGCATGAGTCTAGGAAGAAGAAGGGCTCATTCTACTGTCCTCTGTCCTGGCCAGAACATATTTGGAGGGCAGCTTTCAGTGCCAGGTACCACATTTTAGAGATGCTAGTGCTAAGTTGAAGAGGAGACGTAGTGAGCAGAAACTTGAAATCCTTTTGTAAGAAATGAAGGAATTACTAGTGTTTAACGTAGAGGAGAAAAGAAGATTTTAGAGGGGAAATGATAGCTGTCTACTCATATTTGAAGGGCTGTCATGTAGAAAAGAGATTAGGCTCCCCAGAGGGCAGACAGAAGAGTACTGAGCAGGAACAACAAGGAGGCACATTTAGGCTAGATGTAAAAGGCAAAACCTCCTAACAATTAGAGCTATCCAAAAGGAGATTGGTTGCCTTAGGAGGTAATGGATTCTTTATCTTTTTTTTCTTAAAAAGCAATGATACTAGAAAATATATGCTACTTGTTTTTATATCACATTTGTTTCTAACTATACCTCTCCCTATCTTATCCAGTGAGTTTTCAGTGGGTTCCCCTTCCTAGAAGCTGTCTAGCAAGTCCAGCTGGACTTGTTTAGACCTGATCAATTTAATAGTGAGCATTTCTCCATGCTTGCTTAGTACTGGCCAGGTCTCAAATACAAAGGCTTAATTTAGTCTCGAGAGCTTCCTAAGATTCCCTCACTCCCTTTTTGGGGGAAGCAATCAGGTTTAAATGACTTGCCCATGGTCACATAGATAATAAGTGTTGGATTTGAACTCAGGTCCTCCTTACCTCAAAGCCTGTGCTCTATCTGTTGTACTACCTAGTTTCCCCTAATTCCTTTTGTAATATTATGATTCTGAGACTTTAGGAAAAGTAGTGTGATATGGTGAAGAAAGCTCCAGATTTGGGGTTAGAGATCCTGGCTTCAAATATGAGATCTTCCATTTTGTATCCATGTAACTCTAGGCAGTCACCTAGACTCTCTGGGCCTCAGTTTCCTTATCTGTAAAAAGAAGAGGTCAGATTAGATAACCTTTAAGAATATGTCCAGCTTTAAAGCTATGATTCGCTGATCTTAAAACTATGGGGAAAAGAGAAAGGCAGAGAGAAAGGGAGGGAGGGAGAGAGCAAAACAGAAAAGGACAAAATGAGGGAACGGAGAAGAGAGAAGAGAGAGACAGAGAGAAAGGGAGGGAGGGAGAGAGCAAAAGAGAAAAGGATAAAAAAAAATAGAGGAGAGAAAAGAGATAGAGAGGAAGAGGAGACAAGGAAAAAGAGAGAGGGAATTGGTAGCCATTTTTTGTTGTTGTTAAGGCAGAAACTCTGGGTTATATTGCACTGATACTATTCTAAGATTCAGTTCAATTGAACAAACCCTTTTTAAGAGACAGTTATTTACTTGCACTTGGCAATAAATTTATCCAAAAAGGAAAAAATAACACTGAAACAATCATTTAGGAGCTTATAGCCTTTTGGGAACATCAGTTTGGAATTTGGAGATGACCTTGGAGTCCAGCTCCCTTACTTTATAAATGAAAACCTTGAGACTAAGAGAGGCAAAGTAATAATAATATTTACATCTAGAATTTAGATTATAGATATTATCTTATTTTGAGTCTTACAACAGCCTTTGGAAGTAACATTATTATCCCCATTTTATAGATGAGGAAATTGAGGCAGATAGAGGTTAAATATCAAAAAATCACACAGTAAGTACCTGAGACCAGATTTAAACTCAACATGATGAGTCTTCCTGACTCAGAAGTCCGGCACTCTATCCACTATACCACCTAGTTGCCCATGATATTCTTTTTATTGATATTTAAAAAAAAAAAAAAAAACTGCTATTTCTCAAATGATCATTCTCCACCCAATAAGAACTTTCTGGATAACAAATATAGTCGAGCAAAAAAAAAAATCCTCCCATTGGTCTGAATGTGTATGCCTCCTTCTACACCTGTAGGCCACCACTTCTGATGAAAGGTGGGAAGCCTGCTTCATTCTCCATTCTCAGTCTTTTGTATACCTTGCTTTTCTTACTATTAATGTCCTCTGAGATAGTAAAGTGGTGTGGGGGTATTCTATATCCCAAATGCTTGAAATTCCCCATGGCAGCCTGGGAGAGGAAGTTGACCATTTAACCACAATGCTAAGGATGAACTGATGAGTTAAGAGACTGATTTGGTATTAAACCAGTTCCTTACTGTAACCTCTGTCATCTCAACCTGAGGTCCTAGTGGCATCTTCCCCTGCTTCCCACTAATTCACCCAAATGTCAAATGTTAAAGACACTTTACAATTTGAGAATGTTTGGGGCACTGTCTCTTCTTAGAGTTAGTGATACCTCTTCACCAGGTATCCTGGCTTTTCTCCCCTCTTTTTCCTTAAAGGCCAGTTGAGTAAGGTGGCCCTGTTCCTGGAGTCAGGAAACCTCTGTTCAAGCACATGAGCTATGTGGCTCTGGACACATTTCTTAACTTCTTTTAGCTTCATTTTATCTATCCACAAAAGAGGGATAATAGTACTTGGCTTTCCTACTTTACAGAGTTTTTGTGAGCAAAATGCTTAGTGAATATAAATATATTATAGTAGCAAAGTGATCACTTGTATTTCAACCTTTTCTAGTTCCATCCTTCCTTTTTTTTCTATCCTCACTTCTTTAGCTTTTTGTTTTCTATTATTTCCTTCTTTAGGCTCTCCCTTCTCAATATCTTTTCTTCTTTTGCTTATGCCATGTGCTTTGAAGAAGGTTTCTAGTTCCCATATTCTCCCTCTAAAAAGAAATCTTTCTAAACCAAGTGTTTTTAATCTTTTAGTGTCAAGATCTTTTGGAATTCTGGGGAAGCCTACAGATACCTTCTTAGAATAATAATTTTTTTCTTTTGTTTTTAGAATGCATAAAATACATAAGATTACAAAGGAAACAAATTAAGGTGAAGTACCTTGTATCAGAATATTAAAAAAAAAAAACACCAATGGGTTTTTTCCCATGGGTTAAGAACCCTTGATAAACCACTCTAGGTTGAGAACCACCCTTAACCTTCCCAGAGTCCTTTATGCACTACTAATGTGTCCTTTTTAGTAATTAGATGAACAGGGAATCACCACCTAGTCCCAAGGGTTTCTATTTTAAAACCAGGTCTTGTGGTGGGAGGGTATGTCTTATCTAGGGAACTGGGAAATCCAGGGCTCTGCCTGCCTCATAAACCCTGCCAAATGATGCTGTGGTTCCAGTCCCAATCTTGGCCACATGGGGCCTACTGCTTCCTTTCATTGCCTCCTTATCTGCAAAATGGAGATGATAATGATGTAGCTTTCTGGCCCCTTGTGAGCCTTGGATCAATGGAATGTTTGTAAAATGCTTTTTAAAAAGGCAGGCTGGAAGATCAATACTGTATCAGGCAGAAAGTGGGTCCTGAGTGGGTCTCCTAGACTCAGGGCTCAGGGATTTCTTGTCCTAAGCAAAAAATGGCTATGTTTTCTCCCAGAAGGAGTTGGAACTAGTGGGAATACCCATAAGGAAGCTGTTGTAATTATTCAAAGGGATTGGGGTAGAGGAGGGAGAAATAAGGGCTTGGAAACTGGAGGAGTGAGGCAGTCTCAATAGAGAGAAGGAGCTGAATGCTGGAGATGTGGTGGAGATAGGACAGAAGGTTTGGGGAACTGGTTGGATATGAGAAGTGACAGAGAGGAACAGAAAAAATACCCTAAAAATTTCAGTCATGGGAGATCAGATAGAAATAGTGAAACCAGAGAAAAGCGGGCTTAATGGGAAAGATCAGTTAGGTTTGGGAGTATGTGGATTTGAGAAGTAGCTTGGTAAGAGTGGAAATAACTTTGGATTTAAAAGTCTGAGGATCTTGAATTTAAATTTTGGCTCTTCTGTTTATTACCCATATGACCTTGGGAGAGTTCCTTTCCTTCTTCTGGCATCATTTTCCTCCTCTGGGAAATTAGGAAGCTAGATGATCACTATTAGCTCTACATCTTGTATTTCCCTGGGATTACACTGAGGCATCTATGTGGTAGTGGTCTTTAGCCACTTTGAGGGTCTGGAGCTTAGAAAGAGTGATCAGGGCAAGAGATAAAAATTAGGCAGACATTTACATAAAAGGTGGTATTAGAAGCCAAACATCAGCCTTTCTCTTTCCATTTACTCTTTCCATTTTTCTTTTCTCTTCTTTCCCTTTCTTCTTTTCTCTCTCCTGACTCCCTTAACTTTTCTTTCCCCTACTTTTCCCTTTTTTCTTCTCTTCTTTCTTCCCCTTTCCTTTCCCTTCATCTAATATGACTTTTCTTCTTCTCCAACTCTCCCTCTTTCTTCCTTGTTTTCCTGTCTCTTGCTTTCTCTTCATCATTCCTCCCTCTCCCTTTCCTTCTCTTCTTTTTCTTCTCTTTCTGGTGTTCACTCTTCTTATCTTTCTCTTCTTGTTGTCATTCTTCTTCTCTTTTTCTTCTTGTCATTCCTCCCTCTTCAATAAACATTACTTGAATGACTTCTGCCCTAGACCCGCAGCCCTGTGGGTCACTGGAAAAGAATGAAGGATAAAATGATAAAAGAAACTATCCATTTTCTTGTTCTCTGAGGAGCTTACGTAATTTATCTTTCTGCTATCTTTGTGAGGTAGAGAAGAAATGTTAAACTGGGAAAGATATTACTGAGGAGGATACCTGAGCATTAGGAGGTTACATGCTAAATGCCCAGCAGACTGGACTGGTCTTTCCACTCCCCATCACTTTCTCTCCAAGACTTCATGGAAAGTGACCTTTTTTTTTGGTGTTGAAAGAGATATAAAATAGCCCTGAATTGTATTAGATATAAAAACCCAAGACTGAAATAATTATTATAATACATTTAATTTTCCTAATAATCAAATTCTGGGCATAGTAGACAAAGAACTGTTGTAGTTAGAAAGACCTGAGTTCAACAAAGATTTAGTGAGCCACTTACACTGTGCTAGGAATACAAAGAATGGCAAAAGGCAGACCACTAGATGGTGCAGTGGATCGCGTTTAAGCTTTGGCGTCTGGAAAAGCTGAATTCAAATTATACCTCAGAGGCTGTGTGACCCCTGGGCAAGCCACTTAGACGGTGTCTGCTTCAGTTTTCTTTATCTGAAAAACGCCAATATTATTATTGTTGTTGCTGATGATGAAGGACTCAAATGATATTTAATCCAACTTTCCTTTCTCCTCATTTGTTGAGTGAAGAATCAGAGAAATAAATGACTTACTCCTTAGGCAGAGTTACTCATAGAGCTTTTCCTTTGCTACTCTCTGCTCCCTTGTCCCCAGAACCATTCTTCTTCCTCTCTCTACCACTCCATTGATTCTTTCAGGAAATTTAGACCCACTATGTCTGCCTCTGAGAAACCCAACCAGCTTCATTTCATTCTATTTATTCCCCTTTATATATCTTACATTTCACCCCAAACAAACCAATAACAATTAGCATTTATACAGTGTTGTAAGGTCTGAAAAGAACTTTACAAATCTCTTACCTGATTCTCACAACAACTCTGGGAGATAGGATCTATTATTATATATTTTACAGATGAGGAAACTGAGGCAGGCAGGTGAAGTGATGTGCCCATCAAGTGTTTGAGGCAAGGCTTCCTGCCTCTGAGTCTAGCACTCTCTCCCTTAGCTCACTCAGCTACCCCTAGATTTTCTCTTTACAATGTAGTTGCTATTGTATAAAGTCTTTTGCTACAATTTAATCCTGAAGTGTAAGTGTTGCACCTTGAGTTCTGTATCTAGGAGGCTCCAAGCCCAGAGCTCTTTGGACAACACCACAGCAACAGCATTTTTGGCTTGTACTAACTGTTTATAAAAATGCCTTCCTTTTCAATGCTGAAGCATTTTCCTTTCTATCATGAAACAATGATATTCTGAGATTTGAGAGCTCCTGTGTTGTGGATGAAGCCAACACTCCCAGGTGAAGTGATTTACTTGTTCTAGCTTAGATCACTGGAGAAAATCTAGAACCCTTAATCTTTATTCTTTCTTGAAAATTAAAATGTTATTTTTGCATATTCTTTTTATATTACAAACATTTGTAAATTATCCTCTACTCTGGGGGGATGTATCTTATTACCAAGTGAAAACAATTAAGTAAAACTAATAATGTGGTGAGTAACGTCACCTAAAATGTCTTGTAGCTTTTACTTCTGGACCATGTGTCAACCCTATCCCACTACCTTCATTAAAAAAAAAATTTTAAAGGGCATTAAAGAAACATCTGAAAACCCATCCCAGACCAACCAACAAACCTAAATTTATTCTTGAAAAAAAAAAGCAATAAATATACATCCCTTAGGGTATTATTTGATCTTAGTGGGGATCAATATTGTGATTGGAAACTGAGAATAAATCTGCATGGTTAATTGGGGCCAATACCACCCTGGAGAATCTCTGAAAGTTATAACCTGGGAGTCTGGAAACTTAGGTTCTAGGATGGAGGAAACGGTACTTTGTATAC
Organism: Sarcophilus harrisii; assembly: GCF_902635505.1. NCBI lineage: Eukaryota > Metazoa > Chordata > Mammalia > Dasyuromorphia > Dasyuridae > Sarcophilus > Sarcophilus harrisii. The sequence continues at coordinate 496,004,318 of NC_045428.1, forward strand.
TCAAAATTGTGGGAAGTAGATATTATTATTATTATCCCCATTTTAACTGAGGAAGCAGATGGAGCTTGAGTGATTTGCCCAGAGTCATTCATCTGGAGAGTGTCTGGGCCAGGATTCCAAGCTATCTAGATAAGGAGTCTAGTATCTGTGATCTGTGTCTGGGTCTCAGCTTGGACCACTCATTAGTTTTTTTACTTTGGTGGAGCCACTTTTCGTTTTTTGACATTGTCCTTGGACTCCCATGGTGCTGGGAGGAAAGTGCTTCTAAACCTTCAAGTGTGAGCTGCTCATTCTGCTACTTGGTTTTGTATCTTTCCTTTTGCTGAAGTATTATTCCTCTGAAATCGCTTCATAGTCTGAAGGAGACTCTGAGTTCTTGAGGGCTTTGCCTTTGAAATTCTGTCACGACTTGCCAAGTTGGAAAGGATTTGAATCCAGGACCAAGAATAGAGTGTCTACTGTCTAAGAGCCAGCCAAGCCAACAGGCTCATTATGGTAGAGATGGAGACCAGGATATGATTATTTTTTTCTCATAGAAACTCATGAAGGGTAAAGCTAGGGATTTTTGTAGGTGGAGAGAGCAGCCACACACTGAAATATTTTGTATTCTAGAAGTCTAGGATCAAATATATATTCCTCTATTTGATAAGGGAAGCTCTTCATAACATGGTGTCTTCCTGCCTTTCCAATCAGCTCATACTGACCTATTTGCTTTTTTGTATCTTTGTCTGTATGTCTGTACCAGCTATGCACTATACCTGGGAAGCTGCCTTTCTTTTCTTTTCCTTTTTAAATTCTTGCTTCTTTCCAGATTTAACTCAAATGGCACCTTCTGCAGAAAGATCTTTCTTAGTCTTCCAGGCTGTTAATACCTTTTTCTCTAAGGCTACCTTGTATGTACTCTCTCTATATATATTTAGGAAGTACATAGTGATTTACATGTTGTCTCCTCCAATAGACTGTTAACTTCTTGAGGGCAACTTTTTGCTTCTTTTTGGTTCCTAGCATTTAGCACTGTGTTTGGTATGTTGTAGGCACTTAATAAATATTAATTGACAGACTGACTCTTTCCATGTAATCACTATAATTATGATAGTGATAAAATCAGGAATCAGAGGGATGTAGCCAAGATCCCAACCCCTAAAATGTTTCTGCTTTTTCTCTTTCATTTTGTTTTTTAAAAAAATACATTTTGTGGTGGGTACTACAAAAAAGAGTGCCTGTTCAAGGCAGCATTCCAGTCCCCTGTAATGGCACTTTCTGGCCCTCTCCTTTTCTCAAGAAGTGTAGGTAGATTGGGAGGACAGGAGACTAATAAGCACCTGAGCTGTTTTGGCCTCCCCGTTGAGGCCCCATGGGACATTTAGATACAAATCTCCTCCTTTTGATTTTTGTGACATCTGTCACTTTGAGGGGATCCTCCCCATAGATGTAGATCAAGAGAGCAAATGGGATTCAGATGCACTTACTGTGATGTTGTGGAAAGAAAACGAGAATTGGAGCTGGCAGAGATTTGGGTTTTGTTCCCAGTTTTGGCATATATTAGAATCTCAGAATCATGGCTATAGAGCTGAAAGGGACTTTAGAGAGCTCTAGTCCAAGCTCCCTCTTTTACAGATGAGCAAACTGAGGTCTAGACATGTTATGTTATTTGCCAAGGATACATGGAATTGGGATTTGATCCTCTGAGTCCTCTGAGTACAAATCAAATATTCTTTCTTTTTGGCTTGCTGAGACTCAGTTTCCTCATCTGTAAAATTAGGATCAATCCATAAGCCTTTATTAAGTGTCTTCTATGTGCCAGGTCCAGTATCTTATCAGTGCTTGGGGAAACTAAGAAAGAATAAAATAATTTTTTCTTTGAAGACCCTAATGTTCTAGGGGAGATAATGTTTGCATGCATAAGTTTGTACAGAATAAACAAATGCAAAATTCAAAATATATTTAGTGATTAAACACAAGGTATTTAGGGAGAGAGGACACTTTAGGGGATCTAGAAATGCTTATAACCATGTACTTTCCTCCTTAGGGGGTTGTTGCTAGGAAAGTGCTTTGTCAGAATTGTATGAAACTTATAGTTACCAAGAGCTTTTTTTAATTGTCTTTACTTGGGCAGAAAACTTGGTTGGCTCTTGCCTCATTCTGGGGAGAGCTGCGGGCTTTCTGGTTGTTAATAAAGTTGTATGCATGTTGTTCAAACATTTCAGTCTTGTCCAACTCTTCTTGACATTTGCAGTTTTCTTGGCAAAGATATTGGAGTAGTTTGCCATTTCATCCTCCAGCTCATTTTACAGCTGAGGAAACTGAGACAAACAGAATAAAGTGACTTGCCCAAGAGCATATAGCTAGTGACTGTCTGAGACTGCATTTGAACTCAGAAAGATGAGTCTTCCTGATTCCAGGCTTAGCACTCTGTCTCCTGAGCTACCTAGGTGCTCTGTATAGCCTATATTTTGACATAAATCTGCATTAGACTGTGCGATTGTTCAGAGAAGGAACTTTTTGGCCTTTCTTTTTATCCTCAGTTTTCAACTCAATACCTGATACGTAGTAGGTGTTTAATAAATATTTATTGACTGAGTGACAATAGGACCATTCATAGACATCTGGAAAGGACTTCAGAAGTCACTCATGGGTTCCTTTTTCAGATCAGGAAATTGAGATACATAGACATTAGAGGTCTTCCCTAATTGCAAGTAGAGTAAGCATTTTAGAGCCTGGATAGAGATCCAGTCTCTAAAATGCTTACTCTTTTTGTGGAATATTTGTGGAATTGAATTTGGTTCATCCTCATTGCTGAAGAAGATGAGATAACAGGTGGATTCTGGGGCAAAGTGATGGTAGGTCCTAACAGATCAAATCTTTATTGTCTCCTGTGAGGACACCCTTGAGAATAACAGAATTACGGATGGAGTTTAATGAGCAGCTGGTATTTGATGCAGTAGAAGCACTTTCAGATTAAGATGAGGGCCAGAAAGATTTGGAGTCTTTGGCAGACTGAGAGATAGATGCTATTTTTATCCCTATTTTACAGATGAGGAAATTGAGGCAGACAATGGTTAAGTGACTTGCCCAAGTTCACACAGCTTATGTTTGAACTTAGGGTCTTCCTAAATCTAGTGCTGTATTTGTGTTTTTTTTTTTTTTTTTTTTTGTTTTGTTTTTGTTTTGTTTTTGCTGAGGCAATTGGGGTTAAGTGACTTGCCCAGGGTCACACAGCTAGGAAGTGTTAAGTGTCTGAGGTCTAATTTGAACTCAGGTCCTCCTGATTTCAGGGCTGGTGCTGTATCCACTGTGCCACCTAGCTGCCCCCTCTAGTGCTGTATTTGAAGAAGGACTGCTCAGGACTGAGCTGACCCCACCCAGATAACAAAGACGAAAGTGTTTGTCCTTCAGGGCAGGGTCCCTCACTGAGGCAGAGTTGAAGATTTTCTCTTTTAAGGATTTTCAGAGTTTAAGGTTCTCTCTTCATATTCACTATATTACTTATATAGTAGATACTTAATGAATGCATATTTAATTTAACTGCTATCCCATGGATATAAAAACACTTTATAAAGTGCTTTACAAATGTATGAGAATATTATTGCTATTTTTAGAGAATGTAAATTTTAGAAAATGTACATGTAATTTTAGTAACTGTAAATTTTAGAAATTTCACTAAATTTAGTAATTTTAAAAAAATGTAAAAATTTATGGTCATTTAAAAATTTTTAAAATTTAATTTAAAAAATTAAAAAATTTTCCATTCTCAAATTATTTACTGACATTTATTCTAAAGTGTTACGGGAAGAATAAATCAAGAGATCTTGAGTTCCGACTTTGGTTCTGCCTCAGATTATGCTATATGATCTCAGGTCACTTTCCCTCTCTGTGTTTTACCTAGAAAATGAGGTAATTAGGCCAGGTGACCTCTAAGGTGAATTTCATTATGTCTCCATAAAGAGTCTTGGTTTTTCTAGGAGAACTTTGGTCTTTGTTAGAAGTGGCAGGGAAAGGGAAAAACTAAATAACCTAAATAACCATTCTTGAAGTCTGAATGTAGGGGGTCATCCTTATCACTATCACCTCCTGTCTTATCATAGTGACCTCCTATCTGGGTTTTGGAATTAGCTGGAATTGACTAAGCTGAAATGACAAAAGAAATGAAAGTAAGAATTACCTGGTTTTCCAATTCAACCTTAGTTTTCTTGAGAGCTATCTTTTGCCTCTACATTTGATAACTGAGAAATAGTGTTGGAAGGACAGACTGCAAAGAGGAATTAATTGTATGTTACATAGAACTGTGACTTAAAGTGCCTCTGTAGGATGGATTGGTGAAGTAAGCTGCTTCCCTTGAGTTGGGTGTCTTCTGAATGGACCTCATGAAGGCTCAGATGATGTAGTGTAGTCTACAAAAATTGCAGTTTGATTGTTATTTGTGAATATGACCAGCACATTTCCTTAGATTAAAAGGACATCAGCCTTGGTAGGATAAATACAGAATACCAGAATTAACATTTTTGTTGTTTACTCATTTTTCAGCTGTTTTTGATTTGGGAGGAGGATTTTCTTGGCAAAGATATTGGAATGGTTTGCCATTTCCATCTTCACTTGTTTTATAGATGAGGAAACTGAGGCAAATTAGGATTAAATGATTTATCTAGGGCCACATAGCTAGTAAATCTCTTAGGTTGGATTTGAACTTAATCTTCCTAATTCCAGGCTTTAGCATTCTCTATCCACCGTACTACTTAGTTGCTCAGAATTGGTCTTAGAACACAGAATGTCAAAAGTTGGGAGGGCCCTTAGAACACTATGTCAGAGCTGGGATGGATTTTTGAACATAGAATGTCAGAGCTGGAAGGCCTTTACAACCAAAAAAATGAAAATTAGAAAAGATCTTAGAACACAATATTTGGGCTAGAATGTATTTAGAAAATAAGTGCTTTATTTGGAACTATGCCCAAAGGGCTGTAAAACTGTACATACCTGTTGATCCAACAGTGCCTACGGAGCCTGTATCCCAAAGAGATCACAAAGGCTCTCTAGATGGAGGGGAAAGGACCCACATTTACAAAAATGTGGCAACTCTTTTTTTTGGTATTAGGGAATTGAAAATTGAGTGGATACTTATCAATTGGCATGAATAAGTTATGAATAAATGACTGAATAAGTTATGGTATATGAATGTAATAGAACATTATTGTTTTGTAAGAAATGATGAGCAACATTTTTTCCTTTTTTGATCTGGTTTTTCTTGTGCAGCATGGTGAATGTGGAAATGTATTTTGAGGAATTGCACATGCACAGAATTTTTTATGGGTGAATGTTAAAGGCTCTCTTTGCATTTATTTTGAAGGGTGAAAAGCTATTATAAAATAAGTTAAAAAAAAAAGAAAAGAAATGATGAGCAGGCTGATTTCAGAAAAGCCTGGACTTATATGAATTGATGCTGACTAAAGCAAGCAGAACCAGGAGAACATTGTGCACAGCAACAGTAAGATTATGGGATGATCAACAATGATAGACAGCTCTTCTTATCAATACAATGATCCAAGACAATTACAATAGACTTAGGATGAAAATTGTCACCTGCATTCAAGAGAGAGAACTATGGAGGTTGAATGTGAATTGAAGCATACTATTTTTTTGGTTGTTTATTTGCTTGCTTTTTCTTTCTTATAGTTTTTTCCCTTTTGTTCTGATTTTTCTTTCACAACATGATGAATATGGAAATATGTTTATAATGATTGTACTTGTATAACTTAAACAGATTGCTTTCTATTTAGGGAAATGGGAAGGTAAGGGAGGAGGGAAAAATTTAGAACTCAAAATCTTATAAAATGAATGTTGAAAACTATCTTTACAAGTAGTTGAAAAAATAAAATACTATTGAGAAAAAAAAAAAAGAAAATGGGTGCTTTGAAACAGGAATTCTGACCGGAAGGGGACACAGAGAATGTGATACATGGAGAAGCAGAATGTAAATGGGAAATAATTTGCCCACAGTCATGCAACTAATAGACTAGAATCCAGGCTTTCCTTGACTTCAGGCTCCATTTTCTTTTCATTATCAATGACCTGTCAATAATCAGTGAACAAATGTTTACTGAGCACCTGCTTACCATAGGAATAGACATTGATCCTTGTTCTTAGGGCATTGCCAGCCTGAAATCTCTAACCAATCAAGTCACCCTGTTAGTTAGTGGTAAGAATGGAATAAGAACACAGGCTTTCAGGTTTCCAGGTCAATGCTAGACAAGTTACAAATGATCTCTCAATTGCCAGATCTAATTAGCTTTTCTGAGTCCTCATCCTTCTTGCTCTTGATATTAGAGGTATTTTAGAGTCACCCCTCTTTCCTTCTTCTCTTTCTTCTTTGCTGAATCATCTTTCTTGTCCTGTTTGCTAACCCAGTGGATGGGTCCTCTAAAAGTCTGTCCTGGTCCCCCTCACTTCTCCCTTTATACCATTTCACTTGATGATGACATCAGCTCCCTTGGTTTCAATGATCTCTATACAGATGATTTTCAGATCTACACCCCTAGTCTTACTCTCTCCCAACCTCCCAGATTTTATCTCCAATTGTCTCTTAAACATCTCAAACTAAATGTCTTAGAAACATTTTAAACTCAACAAGTCAAAAACTGAACTTATTTTCTCTCTTCCTAACTTTCCTATTATGGTCAGAACTACCACAATTCTCCCAACTCACCCAGGTTTAAAATCTAGAAGTCATTCTCAACTCCTTGTCTCTTCTATATCTATAGTAATATCTTAGAGATTTTACCTTCATGATATTGCCACCAGACTATTCCAGATTTTCATCACTTCACTCTTGGTTTATCTCCAAATATTTCTGTGGAATATTTGTGCCTGACCTGTGGTAGAACTTTCCAAGCTTGTATCAATCCCACCAGACACATTAGAATATATTGTACCCGGACCTCCACATAGTAATATCATTTTGGATCTCTTCAAGCTCAGAGATGACCTGGTCTATTACAATAACCTGCTGTTTGGTCTCTCTTCAATCTACATCCCTTTGGATGTCAAGTTGATCTAGACCCTGGGCCTTAGGGTCATGTAATATTAATATACAGAACTCCAGACTGGGATTTGTGAGATCTGACTTCTAGACTAGAGTCAGACACCTGATTTCAAATCCAGCTTTAGATACTTATTAGCATTGGCAAACTGCCTAATCTATAAAAAGAGGATAATAATAGCATCTACCTCCCAGAATTGTGTGAGGGTATCATGAGCTAATGTTTGTAAAGGATTTAAAGAGCTTATCTTCTACAGGAAGTCTTCCCCAACCCTTCTTCATGCCAATGCCTTCCTTCTGTTCATTATTTTCTGTACATAGCTTGCTTTGTTATATTTGTGTACATGTTGTTTCCCCCATTGGATTGTAAGCTCCTTGAGGGCAGGAATTGTTTTTTATCTCTTTTTGCATCCCCAATATTTAGCACAGTTCTTGGAACATAGAGGGCATTTATTTATTTATTTATTTTTCAAGTTGACAAGCATTTATTAAGTTCCAGTTAAGCACAGGAATAGTTATCGTTGAGTCATTTTCCAGTTGTGTCTGATTCTTCATGATCCATTTTTTGGAAGATTTTCTTGGCAAACATACATTGCATCAGCTCATTTTCCAGCTGAAGAAACTAGGCAAACAGGGATAAGAGATTTGCTCTGGGTCACACAGCTAGTAAGACTTTTTTTTTTTTTAAATTTAATAGCCTTTTATTTACAGGATATATGCATGGGTAACTTTACAGCATTAATAATTGGAGGGCATTTATTTGAAAAGGACTTTGCAAACTAAAGTAGTATATTTTGTATTGTCAGTTGCATCCAACTTTTCAGGACTTCATTTGGGATTTTCTTGGCAAAGATACTGGAGTGCATTGCCATTTCCTTCTCCAGCTCATTTTATAGATGAGGAAATTGAGGCAGGCAGGATTAAGTGACTTGCCCAATATCATGTACCTACTAAGTGTTGGAGGTGAATTGGAACTCAGGAATATATCTTCCTTCTTACAAGCCCAGTACTCTAGCCACTGCACCACTTAGCTGCCCTAAGCCCTATATACACACTGGTTTTTACTGGTATTGTTATTAGTATTATTGTCTGGGTACAAAAGCATTATGAGACTATTGGCAAATATTTCCCCCCTCCCTATTCTTTTTTTTCTTCTGTGAAATGAGAGAATTGAACTTGATTCTTTCTAACTCTAATATTTTAGGCTTTGTTAACTGAAGGTTTTGAGCTTTTATTGTAGCACATCCCTTAGGATTCCAGGGCTGGATTAGATCACTTCATAGATCATTTATTCCATTCCTCCCATTTTACAGATAAGGAAATTGAGGCCCAAAGCCATATAGGTAGTTAAGTGTCAGATGTGAGATCGGAACCAATATTTTAAGGATTTGCCATTTTATTGTCCTGTATCCTCCTCCTCCCACCAGAATCTATTGCTCATCTTAAATAGCAGTCTTTGCAAATTGTTGTGACTGGAAAAAAAATCCTTTGTTAACTTCTCTGGTAATGAGCCCCCTAGCACTTAGCTAGGCTTAATTTTTGTTGGCTGGCATAGTGTTTCTCTCTGGCCTGGCAGAACTGATAGAGATAGGCCTCACTGATCTAGGTTCGCCTACAGAGTACCTAGAGGCATTCATTAGTCCAATTCTACAAAACTGCCTTACAAAAGAAATCCTTCACAAGACTTAGAGCTAAAAAGGGTATCACTCAACCTTTAGTTCAACTCCTTATTTTGCTGAGGCGGAGCTTGAAGCCCAAATAAGGTAAATGGCTTGCCCAAGTTTATAACGGAGGTGATATTTAAGCCCAGGTCTGACTCCAAATACAATTTATTTTTCCACTTGAACATGCTGCAGTCCCCTTGACTTAGGAGAGCAGCATTTTCTGCACTAAAAACCTATGCTTTTCTAAAGAGCCCTATTCAAAGATGTCCCTTGCAGTGCCCCCTTTTTTCTGATTTTACTTCAGAAGGTTTCTGCCCACTCCCCTTTCCTCCATCTTGACTAATGCGTTGGCTGATGCTAAGGGAACTTTGTAATAATAATGACAACTTCTATCTCTGTGGAACTCTAAGTGACTTTTATCGCAGCTCTTCAAGATGGGGGAGGATTATTATCTCTATTATTGAGTAAACAGGCTCAAATATTAAGTGACTTGCCCATGTTTGCACAGCTAGGAGGAGGCAGAGCTGGGTTTCAGTCCCAGGTGTCTTCTGGCTCCAGGTTTGCCCACAATGCCACAGTGTTGGACTACCTGAAGCATGTTATCTACCTTTCCTGCTTAGGACTACTCCTGCCTTTAGCAGAGAAACAAACAAACAAAAACCACAACCCAACAAAAGAACATCATTGGGAGAAAGTTCAGGGAAGAGGTGGTATGACCATATTCGGGGGAGGTTCCCTCACTGTGGCGTAGACAGGAAAGGGTTGGGCACATTCCCAGAGGTCGGGGAGGAACTCCACCTCACTCTGGCCTTTCCCCTTCACCTGTCTTTCTCTTTCAGATTGGGAGAACTGGGGAAATAGAGCAGTAGTGCTCACCCAGGTAGAGCCTTCTGGGCAAGGGAGAGAACTAGAGGCCAAGGTCTTCTTAGGGGATTGTGGGGCTTGGAACTTTGGGCAAGGAGGTTGGAGCACCCCAGAAAGGCTACCATCCTGGGGAGAAAGCCTGAGAGTGAGACTCAGAGCCCAGCTGGAGAATTCCCGAGGAAGGTGAAACAGGTAACATTTCTGATCATTGTGGAGATAGGACTGAGGGAGTAGAGGAAGCAGAATTACTTGTGTTTATAAAGTGAGAGGAAGACACAGTTTTAAGCTTTAACATCTTAAAACTGCCTTAAGACTTTTTGGGACACTGTAAAACTCAGTTATTAATTTTTAGAACGCCTTTTCTTCTCCTTCTATTTGAACTTTACAGTGAAGAGGTCACAGGACCTTTGAATGTGAAAACCAGAAAAGATCTTCAAATATAGCATTTTAGAGCAAGAAGAGACTTTAGAATAAGGAATATTAGGGCACAGAACAGAATTTCAGAGCTGTTAAGAACATTAGAAGGTACTATTAATTAACAGTCCTGGACTTAGAGCCTTCACTACTTAGAAGGCCCTTTCAGGTAGAGAATTTCATTTTTTTCTCAACACTATCCAGTGAGGGAGGCTAGGCAAGGATTGTAACACTCATTTTTACAGAGAAGGAAAGGGATTTGTCCACAGTCTTGCAGCCTCTCTAACTGGCAGGGCCTAGAATATCAGGAATGTCTGCCCTGATGAGACTAAAATTAGCAATGGAAAAATGCTTAGGGATGGAAAGGGCCCTGGGCTTCGTGACAAAATTGCAGCACCAGAAGGGACATTTGAGGGCACCTAGTCCAACCTGTATCTAATATTTGAGCCTTGCCACAACTTCCCCTTCATAGGGTCAACCAAGCTCTACTTGAATAGAACCTTCAGTGATTGTGAGTCCTCTCCTCCCTGAGGAGGACTATTCCACTTCTGGACAGTACTGATTTAGAATATTTTTCTTTTTTGTCATGTCAAGGTCTGCTCCAAGGACACTTCCACCCTTCACTCAAGTCAATAAACATTTAAGTGCCTACTGTGTGTGTTGTAAGCACTGTGCTCACTCCTCTTGCTGGTTGTACATTGAAATCCATGACTTTTCGCCCTGGGTGATTCTTTCATGAATCTTAGAGGCAGTGCCTTTACTAAATCTTTCAAAATCCTGAGGATCCCAGAGTAGCATGTGGATTCTCCTTCATCTGCTATCTCATCCTCTCAGCACCTCAGTAGCCTCTTAGAGAATGCCTTTCAAATCAAATGTTCTTGGCAGTATGTTACATTACAGCCTGTTTTTCCAGCTCTTAGCACAGTGCCTAGCACATAGTAGGCACTTGATAAATGTTCAATGGGTTGATTTTCATATTGTGGCTTTTCAGTTATTTTATAACTGTGCATCTTCTCTAAAGGCAGCATATCCCATGATTTACTGTTTTTTTTGTTTTAGTCTAGACCTATGATCTCATTGCTTTGGGGAAAGGTTCACTGATATGGATCAGCCATCTGCAACTCTGTGACTTAAGGTCTTTGAGAGTTGCCTAGGGAGGGACTAGAAGTTAAGTGACTCATTCTTAGTGACAAATGGTATAATGGATAGAGCATTAGACATGGAGTCAGAAAAATTTCAATTCAAAGCCTGTCCTGACCCTTATTAATTTTATGACCCTATACAAGTCCCTTATACTTTCTCAAGCTCAGTTTCCTCACCTGCAAAATAGAGCATTAATAGCTCTTACCTCACAGAGTTGTTGAAAGGTGCAAATGACATAATACATGGAAAGTATAAATCTCAAAGCTCTACATAAATGTAACTACTATTGTTGTTGGGCAGCAAGGTATTGTAGTAGATAAGAGTGCTGGATTTGGAGTCAGGAAGCCCTGAGCTCAAATCTGACCAAATCAAATCTGTGATCCTGGGCAAGTCACTTAAGTCTGTTTACCTCAATTTCCTCATCTATAAAATGAGCTGAAGAAGGAAAGGACAAACTGTTCCAGGATCTATGCCAAGAAAACCCCAAATGGGATCATGAACACTCAGACATGAATGAAAATGACTATTATTATTGTTATTTAATATGGATCAGAGGTGAGACTTCAGTTCTGAAACTTTTTGACCTCTATGAAGGTCCTTTGTTGTACCGAGCTCTCCTCTTCATACCTTGAAGCTTTGTAGGGGAATATTTATATTAAAGAAATGGGTTTCAGCCATAGGGATGAGCTTGGGGCTCAAGGAGATGAGATTGTCATGTATGGTAAGCCAGCCAACAATCTGGGGCTGCTTGGTGAAGGTCCACCTGAGAATGGGGGTGATTCCATGGGGATGATCAGGGGAGGGACAGATCAAGGAGGGCTGGAGGAATCAGGGAGGCTCTTTCAAAAGGCTGGTGTGAGAAGAAAACTTTGTAAACCATAATACTGTAGACACAAGTTGTTACTAGTGCTATCATATTGTTGAAGGCAGATACTTCTCCTAGGCCAAGGCTGTGTGTAGGTGGATGAGGGTGGATAATGAATACCATGATAAGGAGTGACTGGAGTGGAGGGACAGGGCAGGGAGCCCTGGGGACCTATGCGGTTCATTTGAGCTGTCCAGGAACAATCTGCCTCCCCTCTGGGCTTCTGCCTCCAGGCTAACATGCCTTCTTGGGGTTCCCTTTGAAGACCACCTGGCAGCTGCATAGCCATTCTGTGAGCTGGGACAGATGGAGTCTGTTAGACTTAGGCAGCAGGGAAAGTGGGAGCAGCCTAATTTTTTTCCCACCCCCTTTATGGTAGAAGCTTCCCCCATAAAGCCTCTGTGTCGTGATGGTTCAGGGGAATGTGATACAAGAGGGTGGGGGAAAGATTATTGGATGTAGTGTCTGGAGGAGGAGGCCCGCATTCTAGTTCCAGCTGTTCTACCAACTTGCTGTGCAATCTTGAAATCTCATCACTTCGGGCCTCAGTTTTCTCCTCTAAAAAGAGGAATGAATTAGGTCCTTTCATCAGGTCCTTTCATCAGGAAATGCTTCCTCTCCTTCCCTCTGTTTAGGCTTCCTTCAAGCCTTAACTCAGATCCCACCTTCTGGAGGAGCCTTTCTCAGCCCTCATTACCACCCCCGTCTTCCTCTGAGACTACCTTCCCTTTGGGTCACACGATAGCTATTTTCATCCTCTCTCTTCCATTGGAATATAAACTCCTTAAGGGCAGGAGCCAGATTATTTTGAGGTTTTGCCTATCTTGGTATTGCTATTGATGAATTGAGGGTCTGCCACAGAAGTACTTAAATGTTTAAGGCTGAGCACTAATAGTAGCCTATAGCTGGTGTGCTGTCTGTATCCTACATGCCTTGGTTCTATGTTCCAAGCTCCTTCTGACATTTTACTGTTCTGAATGTTAAAATTCTGACTCATCTCCGAGTCTCTGGTGGTGTCAGCTACATTTTCTTCTGATGATTCTTCTTCTCCTTCCTTGCTGGAGGTGGGGAGAGGGTTTGGGGGGCTTATTTCCTTTAGTAGAGTGTTCTTGTCTCATGCTCTTATATGCTATCCTATGGGTATCAAACTCAAATAGAAAAGAAGGCAATAAACAGTGAGCTACATATGGATTTAGAAAACCAAAAATTAAAATTGTGTTTTGCTATCTTTTTATTCATTTTAATCTGGTTCTGCACTGAGGCGGGCATGATTGACAGACAGAAAACTTCACAGCAACTCAGAAAACTTAGGTTCTAGTCCTGATTCTGCGTGATCTCAGACTTCCACTTCCTCTCCAGTAAAATGGGGGCTTCGACCAAATGATGTCTGTGATTCCTTTCAGCTCACACATTCTTTGTTCTAAAGTCACATTTCTATATTATATATTATTCTATATTATGGAGTTGCTTCCATCCCTGAGTCTGAATCTTTTCCTCTATCTCTGGTCACCCCAAAGCCAGAGTATCTCCAAGTGGCAGAACCAGGATTAGGGTTCTGACCTCAAATTCAGGTTAGTCCAGGCTAAACGAAGGACTTTTGATAATAACTCCCCCCAGGGGTGGGGGGGAGAAGCTTTCCATTGGTGGCCAATCAACTCTTCCTTTATTAATTGATGGTGTCACCTTAAGTCTGTCAGACTAAGTCATTGTGCTCTTCTATGTACTTTTGTTTTGCCACTCCTTACACCCCCCACCCCCAATAGATGGTGAAATACTTAAAGGGACTTAAGGCTTCCAAAGACTCTTCCAGCTCTGATATTCTATGACTCTGAAATGGTGTCAAGTAACTTCCATTTGGGTTTATAGTTTTGTGTATTTTTCATTGTGACTGGCTGGGTTTTTCTATTGTCTCTGGCTTATGTGTACCATAGAGTACACATGTAACATATATATGGTATAAGGGATAGGCTTTGTACTTAGAATCAGGAACACTTGGATTGAAGTCTTGCCTCAGACACTAGCATGGTGACCTGGGGTGATTTATGTAATCTCTCTGAACATGAAAGTCAACCAGTCTCTGTTAAAGTCAATAAGCATTTATTAACCACCAACTATGTTTCATGCACTGTGCTAAGTACTATAGTTAGAAAGAAAATCACAAGAGAGCTTCTGTTCTCAAGGAGCTCTCTGTGTAATGGAAGAGAAAATTTGTAAACAACTTTATATAAACAAGTTATATTTAGGATAAAATGAAGATAATCTCAAAATTGAAGGCACTAGAGTTAAGGGAGATCGGGAAAGGTGTTTTTGGTAGGAAGTGGGGATTTTAGTTGAGACTGGAAGGCAGAGATGAGTAGTGAGAGTATTCCAGGCCCAGAAAACATTCAGTCCAGAAATAGAGCATCTTCTGCAAGGAATGGCAAGGACATGGGCCCATTTTGTAGGGTTCGTGTGTGTGTGTGTGTGTGTGTGTTAGAAAACTGGAAAAGTAGGATGAAGCCTAGATATGAACAGTTTTAAAAGGAAAACAGAGGTTCTTATATTTGATCACATAGATGTAATGTAAATAAAAGGGCAACAATAATAGTACCACTTCCCAGGGTTGTTTTAATTGATGATTAAATGAGTTAATATATGTAAAGGGTTGTACAGATCTCTAGCACTTACTCAATGCTTGCTTGAGGGGTGGGGGGTGGAAAGACAGAGAGTCAAATTGGGGTTGGAATCAGCTTCCTAGGTTTTGGCCGGGGCTCCCCCTTCAATGGCTTATATTATAGCTGTCTCTCTAACCTTCAATTTATTTCCATTTTATTTAATTCAGGTAGCATTTATAAAGAGATTGTTTATAATGCTGAGGCTTTCAAAACATAGCAATTCACCTTTCTGTACAATTCTGAATTACAGAGTGCCTCCCCCAAATAAACCTGTGAAATAGAGAAATGGATGGTATTAGCCCATTTACAGATGAAGAAATGGATAGACAGCAGATGTGATCCAAACTTACAAACTAGTGAAGTGGACTTTTTAGGACTGAAACCCAAACTTTTTCTCTCCACATTTACTACTTATCTCATAGGGTTTGTTGGGAGGAACGTTATTAGTGTAGTCTATGAAAATTAGCAATATTTGCTGTTATTCTTACTGGTCTGGAGAAAAATTTGGTTTTGGGAATTGTGTGTGTGTGTGTGTGTGTGTGTGTGTTTAATGCAGATTGCTAGACAGGGAATCAGTGAAGAGACTGAGTTCTGGTTGTGGCTTTTGTGTTAACATGGTGTTTGACAATGGGAAAGCCACTTCCCTTTTCTTTGTTTCAATTTTTCTGACTGTAAATTGAGAAAGTCCCTTGCATGTCTAACATTCTTTATTATAAGGTTCTTTCCTGATCTAACATTCTTTATTCTGTGTTCCAAACCTCCTCCTGGGTCCTCCAGAGCTGGAAAGAACATTCCATATTTTAAGGTTTCTTCCAGCTCTGACATTCCATGTTCTAAAGTCCTTTCCAGTTCTGACATCCCATGTTCTAAGAACCTATCTAGCCTCCTCCCAGTTCTGATATTTCATGTTTCAAGGTCCTTTCTAGCTCTGACATCCCATTTTCCAAGGATCCTTCCAGCTCTGTCATTCCATCTTCTCAGCTCCCTCTCAGCTTTGACATTCCATATTCTAAGGTCTCTCAGCTCTTGACATTTCATGTTCTAAGTATCCTCCTAGTACTGACATTCCATATTCTGAGGGCCCTTGTAGCTCTGACTTTCTGTGGCTCTGAACCTGTGTTGAGGAACTGCCACTTGTGCCTGTCATTCTGAATCTTTTTTTTTTTTTTTTTTTTGTGACTAATGTTTGTGTGTAGCTGTCCAGAGCTCTGGTGGGAGTCAATGAGAAAGGTGACCAGTTTTTTTTTCTGGGTGGCTGGTTTTCTTCCTCATATCTCCCTAGGGCCCACAAATGCCCCAAGTGGTATGTCTAATGAGTGTGTATGTGGGTGGGGTTAGGGAGGGAAGTTAGGGTTGAGCCACACTGGTTCCCCCATTTTCTTCCCATTTCTAGTTCTCTTTGCTATCTGTGATGGGCAGCCAAGGTCCAATAGAACTTAATCAAAGTCAGCAATGATGTAATAATAATAGAATTTTTATAGCATTTTTAAGGTTTGTCCTTTCCTCGGTGACAACCTTTGAAGCAGATATTACAAGCATCAAAATCTCAGTTTATCAAGTAAGTAAACTGAGTCAGAGTAGTTAAGTGAGTGCATTGCTGATAAGTGTTGGACCTGGGGTTTCAAACCAGATCCCCTGATTCCAAGTTCATTGTTTTTTTTTATACTATCCTCACTTAAATAAAAGGCAATGGAAAGTTATACTCAAAAAGAAAATTCCTATCACCACCTCATGTGTTATGTTGTATTGAGAATCCCTAGACCAGGAAGCCAGAGTTTTACTATTTAATCTTGTACATTTGATGTCCCTAGCTACTCCAGCTGCTTCTCTTGTGGCATAATCTCATGATGAGTTTATTTATTTATCAAGTGGTGACAGTTATTAAAGGGCTGCCATATAGAAGAATTATACTTTGTCTGCTAAGTTAATATAGTAAAACAGAACAAGAATCAAATTTAGAAAAAGTCATTTTTGTTTGGCTCTTTTACTCACTAGCTCTGTGATCCTGGGCAAGCCATTTAAATCTCACATCTGCAAACTAAGGCAAATAGTCCTACAATCACCGACCTCTCTGTTGTTCTGAGGACAACTAGAAAAAGACTGGACAGTCTCACTGTCTTCTGCTCTGGCCAGAGCACAGCTAAGTATTGTATTCATTTTTAGGTGATACATTTAAAAAAGGACATTGATAAATTGGAGAGAATCCAGAGAATAACCAGGATGGTGAAAGACCTTGAAATTATAACATAAGAGAATCACTTGAAGGAGCTAGGGATGTCAGGAATAGAAAAGACTTGGGAGGGATGAGGTAGAGGTGTAGGAATATTTAGAAGGCTGTCACGTAAAGGGAAGATTAGATTTGTTCTGCTTGGTTCCACATGGCAGAATTTGGAGTTGCAGAGGTAAGTTTAAACTTGATTTTTTGAAAAATTCCTCAATAATTACAACTGTAGGAAATAGAATAGAGGTCATATTACAGAGATAGCCTTTTTTATTTTAGGGCCAGATTAGCCTAAATAATCATTGATATTTCTTTTAGCTCTGACATGAGATGGTGTGATTTTTTGAAATGGGAATTGTTAGCTCCAAAGCTCCAAAGAGTAGACCTGTGACGAGTGGATGAGTGGAGAGGCAGATTTTATTCTTGGAAGGCCTTCATAATAATCAGAAAATAGGGCAGTCTTTCATAAGGTACTGAGTTCACTGTTACTGGCAAGATTGGTGGTGGGTTATGGTGGTAAAGTATGTGTTCAAGCAAAGAATAGATGATCTTGTGTTAAGCATGTCATGGAGAGAATGTGTACTTTGGAGTGTTGGCTGAGGTTGATGGGATAATGGTAGAAAAGTGATTAAAATTCTTGTCTGTCTGACCTTGTCACTCCTTTACTCAATAATGGCTCCCCTATACTTTCAGGATCAAACATACTCTCTTTTGTTTGGCATTTAAAGAGCTTTATAACCTGATACTTTCCTATTATTGCAGTTTTCTTACATTCTACTTCCCTCCATGCCCCATATACTTCAGTCCTTTAGAGCTAGAAGGGCACCCCCTCATATTACAGATGAGGAAATGAAGCCCCAAAAGGGGAAGTAATTTGCTTGACCTTGGTCATCAGCAGAACCAGGGTTTAAACCTCAAAAACTTAATACAATGCCTACCACCTATACCATCTGCCTCTTGTTGGCAGGTCCTTTTAAACCCTGAGATTGTTATTCCATGAATTCTTTCCATTGCCTTTTGAATATTGATTGGAAATTGAATGGGAGAGAGATGTAAAAGTGCTTGAAATTAGGGAGGAAGAATATAAATTGGTATTAATAAAGGTCCAGCTGCCTTTTTAAAGGGACTTGGAAGGATTTGGAGACTGTCGTCCTCACTGGGCCACTTTGGGAAAAGGTAAAATGTTTCTATTTGTAAGTGCACCATTTTCCTAAGGCCTAAATGGTCTTGAATTTTGACAGAGACATGATGTCTGGAGCTAATTTAATTATTGCTTGGTTGTATATTTAGCCCAAAGTGGAATGATGAGCTATCTTTTTAAAAAATGTTTATCAATTTATTATTTAAATTTTGATACATTATGTTTTTGCATGATAGTTATTTCCCAAATCAAAATATTTCCTTCACAAAGTACATTCCTTGGGGCAGCTAGATGGTGCAGTGGATAGAGCATCAGCCCTGAAGTCAGGAGGACCTGAGTTCAAATCTGGACTCAGACATGTAACACTTCCTAGCTGTGTGACCCTGGGCAAGTCACTTTACCCCAGTTGCCCCAGCAAAAGAAAAAAAAAGACAAGACAAAGTACATTCCTCAAATACATTTAGTCAAAACCTCTCAGCAGTGATACTGTGTCACACATGTCACTTTTTACTTTTATTTATTGATTAACAGGAAGGAAGAATAAGTCTTTTAATTTTCAAAGTCTGGTACTAAAATTATCTTGATATTTGACATTGATTTTGTTGATATTGACTTAATGGACATTCTTGTAGTCATTGTGTATATTTTTATCATTCTGCTGTCTTCACTTTCTATCACTTCATATAAGTTTGCCCATATTTTTCTGAATTCTTCATATTTATGATTCCTTATAGCACAGTAATATTTCATTATGTTTATATACTATCTATCTATCTATCTCTATCTCTAACTCTGTATCTATCTATCTATCTATAAAACCTTTATGTATCACCATTCATGTGCCAGTGTTTGATTACATTCTTTTTTATAGTATTTTGTTGCCACAAATAATATAGCTTTGCATATTTTTTACCCATATAGGTCTTTTCTTTCTGTTGTTAACCTCACTGGAGATGTAGATCCAGGAGTGGGATTTGGAGGTTAAAGTCAAGTCAACAAATATTCATTAAGCACTTACTATGTGTAATGAGTTTTGGGAATAAAAAAAATAAGCAAAAAAGAAAGAGAATTTCAGAGGAAAACATCAAAGAATGGAAACTGAAAAGGGGTGGGAGACAAGAGAAGGTACCAATGGAGAAGGAATCTGAAGAGTCAGAAGTGGATCCCAGAGGGGAATGAAGGAGTCAACATGATTGATTGATAGATACTTTTTTAAAAAAGTAAGTTTTGGAAGGGACTGATCAATTAGAGGAAAATGTCATGGGGACAGAAGAATCTTCCAGGATAAGAAGGTCATGGGTGAGAAGACCCTGGGCATGGTAGAGAAAGAAGTCTAGAGAGGAATGAAGAAGTGAAGGGTAAAAGAGGATAAACAATTAATAGAATTTTCTTATATAATCACAAGTTGTCTTTCAGAAGAGCTGAACCAACTCAAGGCCCCCCCAGCACTAACTTAGCCTACTTAATTTTTTTCCATTGTGCCATTCCAGCCATGAGTTTTCCCATCTTTGCTGTCTTGATGGGTGCGAAATGGTTTATCAGGATTGTTTTAAATTTAGTTTCTCTGATTACACTGTATTATTAATTCCATTTGCACATCCTCTTTTTATTATTTGCTTATTGAAAAATGAGCATTGAGTTTATATTTGTATCAGTTTCTTATAGATTTTGGATTTTTTTAATCAAAGGTATTTAATATAATTAGGCTGTGACTAAAGTAGGGCAACATATTGGAAAGGGCCTTGGACTGGCATCAATCAACAAATTTATTTTTCTATTTTTACTTTGTAAAATAAATTTTTATTCATATCTTTTATTACAACACCAAATTTCTCTTACCTTCTCACGAGGAGAGCTATCCCATGTAATAAATACTATTTTTTTTCTTTTTTCTTTTTTTATTTAATAGCCTTTTATTTACAGGTTATATGCATGGGTAACTTTACAGCATTAACAATTGCCAAACCTCTTGTTCCAATTTTTCACCTCTTACCCCCTACCCCCTCCCCCAGATGGCAGGATGACTAGTAGATGTCAAATATATTAAAATATAAATTAGATACACAATAAGTATACATGACCAACCCGTTATTTTGCTGAATAAATACTATTTTTAAAAGTAAAAGATGAAAAAGAAAAAATCAGCAAAACTAATTAATGCATTGAAAGTTCTGAAAGTATATTCAGTATCTGTGGACCTCCTAACTCTGCAAAGTAGTGGAGAGAGATCTCTTCACATAACTCTTCCTTAGAGATAGGATTATTCTTTGTAATTTTGCAGCATTCACTTTGGATTATCTTGTGGTGTTTCTTTTCTTTTACATTGTTGTAGTCATGTGTTTTGTTTTCTTGGCTTTGTTTACTTCACTTTATATCACTTCATGGAACTCTTACCATCTTTTTCTGCATTCATCATATTAGTCATTCAATGGATAGAACCCTAAGCTGGGAATAAGGAAGACTCATCTTCCTGAGTTCAAATCTGACCTCAAACACTTATTAGCTGTGTGATTCTAGGCAACTCACTTAAACCCAATTGGCTCAGTTTCCTCATATATAAAATGAGCTGGAGAGGGAAATGGCAACCCACTCCAGTATCTTTGCTAAGAGAGCCCCAAAAAACCCTTGAAAGGAGTCAAAGTGATAGAGAATGTCTGGGTCAAATTATGTCAGTTCAGCTTCTGTCCAGAATTCTCTTTACCACTCTTTGGGGCAGTGGGGGGGGGGGGGAAACTAGTGACACACACTGCATACCCCAAAGCCTCTCTGGGCTTGGCTGTATGGGAGATATGGCCACATGTGAACTTTACCTGTAGATCTCTGTTCTATGGGGTTCAGATGGGATGCAAAGAGTCAGACAGACATGACTAAAATGACTTTAAAAACAGCAAAAAGAAGAACAGTAATGTTCTTAGCCACTATTTGTTTAGTCATTCCCCAGTCAATGGTTACTTACTCGTTTTCTAATTCTTTGCTATCACAAGAAGGGCTGCTATCAATATTTCTTAATACTTATTAAGTGCTTACTGTATTTTAGATACCATGCTAAATAAGAGATAGAGATGTAAAAACAAAGAGTGATGCTGAAGTCCCTTCCAACTTTTAAATTCTCTGAAATAGTCAGTCTTCAAGGAGTTTATATTGTAGTGGGGGTATCAACATATGTGTGTGTGTGTGTGTACATATATGGGATATATGTTATGTGTCTATTGTAATAATATATTATTATATTATTATGCTAACTAGCATTTTTATAGCATTTTAAGATGTGGAAAATAATTTCCAAATCTCATTTTATCCTGCCCACCACTCTGGGAGGTAGGTACTATTATCATTCTCATTTTACACATGAGGAAACTGAGACATGGAGGTTAAGTGACTTGCCTAGTCACACAGCCATTAAATGTCTGAGGCGGCATTTGAACTCAGGTTTTTTTGACTTCAGCTCCATGATTCTATCCATTATGCTGCCTGCATTCTAAAGGTAATAGGAAGCTGACGGAGTTTATTGAGTAGACATGGGAGTTAAATAGAATTTGTTGTTGTTGTTATTGTTGTTGTTTTTTTAACCACTGATTAATGATATATTTTTTTTTTGACAAAGTCTCATTATTTCACTGGGTCTCAGCTTCCTCATCTGTAGAATGAAGCTGTTGGACTAGACATTTACAGTTCTATAAATCTGTACATTTATAAATCATGACTATGACGGTACGATTGCTAATGGGCCCGCTGGTTTCATTAGAGGTCTCTGCTAGGGGGTTTCTCACTATCTGGCTGATAATCTAACTGGCTGATGAGCTCTTCCAAGTGTAGGCAGGATCATAGGAGAGGGGAGAGCCCTCCTGGACAGGTGCTGGACCGGCACAGCTCGGCCCAGATCTTCACCATTGCTTTCGGACTCTTTTCAGAAACACCAAATCCATTGGGTTTTGATGCCTCCCTGTGCCACTTGATTACAATCCCAAACCAACACACACATGCATATTTAAGGCTGTGACTAATTGGGGCAGCTGCATGGCCCTCCCAAAAGACAGACAGACCACAAAAAAAAAAATCCTTTTGGAGACCAGCTTCTGAGAGCCGTGTCCCCTGATAAATCCTCTGTCACTCTCTTTGGGACTGGGGGGAAGTAGGAGAGGAGTTTAGATTCTGAATACTGAATCATACTGTATACCCTGGAACCTTTCTGGGCCTGACTGTGTTATGGGTGTGGCCACATGTGGACTTTACCTGTAGGTCATAGGATCAAAGATTCTCAAGAGTTATAAGGAACCATAGAAGGCAAGTAGATCAACTTCCCAGCCAAGTACAGGCTGGATTTTACAGATTAGAAAATATAACTAATAAGTGTGGGGGTGCGCCTTGAACTCAGGTCTCTTGGTCAGTCAAAAGACATTTATTAAGTAACTACAATAGTAGGTCAGGCACAATGTTAAGCACTGGAGATACAAATAAGAAAAAGAAAGATGGTCCCTACCTTTGTCAAGGAGCCTGTTATGTAAAAGGAGGAGACGGCATGAAAAAGCAGAAGGGGGAGGTTCCCTGTGTGGGAATAGGGTAGAATCTGGTCCAAGGAGTGGGAAGTTGGTGGGAAATGGAGATTTGGATGGTCTATGAGCCTCTTTAAATGAAAGATTTGGTGGTGAGCTATCTGGAATTAAGCCCAAACAATTAGAAAACTATAACAAATAAATAATATGTATGATGTGCAATTTATATATGTGCATTTATAGACATTCATATATGTGAGTATATGTGTGTAGTATATGAAGAAGGCTTTGGAAAGCGTTCTATGCTCTGTCCTCCAGCCCTTCAATCAGTAAGACAGAGAATCCTGAAGCTAATGAAGAGATATGAGTACCAATATAAGTGGTATTTGGCAGTTGCTGAGTTTCCTGGGAGCATGAAGATGATGGAGTCCAGTCCAAGGAGCTTGTGGGAACAGTCTGCTTACTTTTAGTTTGGTGCTTTTCCTCTATCGTCAAAGTATGGGCTAGGGAGCACTAAGGGTCCCTAACACCTTTTCAGTTTATCCCAGAGGTCAAAAGTATTTTCATAACACAAGATTTTGCAAGGGGGAATGTTGAAAACTATCACATAGGTGGTCACACTCTCCCTGACTTCTCAAGGAGGTGAGAACCCCAGGAGGATATTTTCTTGATTCCTATCTCAGTGTTCTATTCATTATGCCACCTAGCTGCCCGCCTTTCTTCTCCATCACTCTCAATCGATTATCCATTTTCTACTTGAGGATAATAAGGTATTCACAACCTCCTGAGGCAGCCCATTTAACTTAGGGACTGCTTTAATTGTTAAGAATTTTTCATTATGTTGTACAAAATCTTCCTGTCTGCAACTCTTCTTCTTCCTGTGTTGCTCTTAATTCTTCCCTTGGGGCCAAAAAGAACAAATCTTATCTTTCTATTTTACTGAATTATCCAATTTGAGAGTAATCACTTAGTCTTACCTCTAATAGAAGGGAAGGACAAGGGGTATAAAAATCCATCTCTAGTTGAATGGATTTCATGGAACCTCCAGACAATGTCTGAGAGACATTAAAGACCAGAAGTAGGGAGGCTGTCTGGGCCCATGGAATTCCTTGGGCATTGCAAATAACTCATCATTCAGTCTGTTTTCAATTAAAATGAGCTTGTTGCTTAGCTTTAAAAAACAAGCAATGAGACTGGTCCCAATAACACTTACATAAGTATTATTCTCATTTTCCATATGGAGAAACTGAGGCCCTGAGAGAGAAAGTGGCTTTTAAATTTATATAATTAGTAAATATCAGAACAGTATCTCTAATCCAGGTCATCAAATTTAGACTGCAGTATTTTCCCCACCCATACTGTGCTGTCCTTTCTCCTGCTGCTCCCCAACTCACAGTCTCTATTTATTCCCTCTTTTCTATCACCTTCTTTTCTCATTTCTAATTCAGTTCAAGTATACAAACATTTATTCATCACCTGACCTGGTGCATTGAGTCCTGAGTTTAGTACTATATTATCAGGAAACAAGACAGTTTCTGTTGAAGATTTTGCTTTTTGCAGTCCTATTCTCTATACCTACTCAGATGCTGAATTCTTTATTTGGTTCCACAAAGAATTTAAAGCTAGAAGAATTCTTAAAGATCATTAATCCTCTAATTTCCCTGAGGGTCCCAGGGATTTTTTCAGTGCATCCTTACTATCAAAGCTATTTTCATAATAATATTAAGATGTTTTAGGTTTGAATATGGTAAATATAGATGAAAATAATCCAAATAAGTAAAAGCTCTTGGAGATCCCCTAATTTTTAAGTATGTAAAAGGGTCCTCAATTTTTGAGAGTGTAAAACGGTCCCGAGACTAAAAATTTGAGAACTGTTTAGCTCATCTAATCCTGTTATTTTATAAAGGAAGAAAGGGTGACCCAAAGATGGAAAGAGATACTTGAAGTCCAATTTGGCTCAGTGAGTAATGAGCAGGGATTGAAGTCTAGTTCCATGTTTACTCAATCACTTACTTATATTTAAGTATTTATATTTATATTTATAAATTTATTTATATTTATATTTATTTTATACTTATGTTATAAATTTATTAAATATTATAAATTTACTGTGAGAATATGACTATGATTGAAGCAGTCCCTTCTCCCACAGAGCTTAAAACAAAGAGCTCACATTATAAAGAGGAAGAAAATGATGATATATACAAGTATATGTGAAATTAGCAAAAGAGAACAAATACAAATAAATTCATTATTGTGAAAGATAGGATAATTTGATTTTGTTTTTGTTTTTGCTGAGGCAATTGGGGTTAAGTGACTTACCCAGGGTCACACAGTTAGGAAATGTTAAGTGTCTGAGGCCAGATTTGAACTTAGGTCATCCTCCTGACTTCAGGGCTGGTGCTCTACCCACTGTGTCACCTAGCTGCCCCGAACAGATAATTTGTGAGGGAGGACAGGAGCAGTTGAGGCAATCAGGAAATTTCATGTAGAAGGTGTAGCTTGACCAGGGTCTTGAAGGTACAGTAGGAATCCTATGAGGCAGATATGAGGAGAACATCTATTCCAGACAGGGGACAGCTAGTCCAAAGGCATGGGGACAAGAAGGAGATGGAGTGTGTCCTATGTGAAGAACAGAGAGAAGACCAATCTTGCTGGATTGGAGAGTGAAGGAAGGGGCAGTGATGTCCTTGGTAGGGATACTGTAAGTGGTTTGCCACTTCCTTCTCCAGCTCATTTTACAAATGAGGAAATGGAGGCAAACAGAGTTAGGTGATTTTCTCAGGGTTACATAACTAATGAGTGTCTGAGGGCAGCTTTGAACTCTGGAAGGTGAGTCCTCTCAACTCCAGACCTGGTGCTCCATAACTACTGCCTCCTGTAATTACTTAGATGAGAGGTGATGAGAACCTAAGCAGTATGTGTGTTAAGCGGAGAGAAAGAGATATCTCAGAGATAGAAAGGGTGATTTTTAGCAACTGACTGGATTTGAGGGGTGAGGAATAATGAGGAGTCAAGAATGAAACCAAGGTTATAAATTTGGGAGACTAGAATGGTGGTGATGTCTTCTATGAAAAGAGTGAAATTTGGACAAAGAGAACATTTACAGAAAAGATAATGCATACAGTATTGGGTAAGCTGAATTTGTGGTGTCTCTGCCACATCCAGTTTGGTATGTCCAGCGGGCAATTGGTGATGCTTGGAGAAAAAACCAGGATAGAATGTGTGGATTGGGTAATCGTCAATCTAGAGATGATCATTCAATCCCTGGGACCTAATTAGGTCCCTGAGAGGGTATATAGAGAAAGAGTAGAGACTAGAATAGAATCTGGGTGATCACATGCAGCATTTCATTCCTTAGTAAGTTTGTAAACTCCTAGCAGTCTGGGGCCACCTGCTATGTCTCTCATGCATTTCTGATAGCACCTAGGACAGTGACTAACAAACACATAGCAACAACACTAGTAAGCACTGGAAATAGTTTAGGAATTAGGAGAATGGGGCCATTATTGCAAACTTAATATAGCTTGGCAGTCAAAAATGCTACCTTTGTTTTAGGCTGCATTACAAGAACCAGAATCCAGAATTAGGGCAATGCCAGCCCCTTTGTCCTCTGCCCTGTTCAGTCCGTAATCTGGAGCACCCCACAGTTGTAGATGCT
The DNA here is from genome assembly GCF_902635505.1 of Sarcophilus harrisii. NCBI lineage: Eukaryota > Metazoa > Chordata > Mammalia > Dasyuromorphia > Dasyuridae > Sarcophilus > Sarcophilus harrisii. The sequence continues at coordinate 496,030,468 of NC_045428.1, forward strand.
ATATTTCAGGAAGAACAGTCTTTTTATACCTTCTTCTTATCCACATCTGACTATAATTCAGTGATGACACTAGTCTGTTCTTCCCACAAGAGAGCCCACAGCCTGACTCTGCATTTTCACTGGCTGGCTGTTCCCCATGCCTAGAATTCTCTCCTTTATCTCTGATGCTTTTCCTGCTTCCTTCAAATCTCAGCTATAACTCTGTCTTCAACAAGAAGACTTACCCTAGTTCTCCTTAATGTTAGCATTTTTCCTCTATTGTTTATAATTTGCCATATCTAGACATATCGATCTATCTACGTCTATATCTATATTAGTCAGAGGTTGGTTATACATCTGTGGGGATGCTTTTTCTTTTAGAGGTTGGACTAATTGACCTTTGAAGTCCCTTCTAATGATGAGATTTTGTGATTCTGTGATTTCCAGTTTTGAAACTAGTTACCTTGTAAATTTACTTCCTTTCTGGGGCTTGTGTTTCTCAGATGAAAAATTTTGCCTGCCGAAAGCCCAGGTTTTCTGACAAAATGACTAAAAAGAAAATCAGATAAATTACATTTATTTTGAAATTCTAGTATTCATAATAATACTAGCTTGCATTTATGTTGCATGTTTTCTCAATCAGACATTGTGCTAAGCATTTTATAAATATTTTCATTTCATTTGATTCTTATGGCAACAGGGAGATGAGTGTTATTATTATCCCCATTTTACAGATGAGGAAACTGAGGCAATTGGAGCTTACATACTTGACCAGGGTCACACAATAAGTATCTGAGGCTTTATGTGAACTCAGTTCTTCCTAGTTCCAAGTGCCCTATTGAGTGTGTTACCTAACAGCCCCCAAATTGTCTTTTACATCTTTGCTCCCAAATGACCATATTGTGTTTCAATGGAGCAGTTTACCGTTGTTTCCACAAGACATGAATTTGGCTTGTGTATTTGCTTTTCATGTAGACTATGGGCAAATCTGCTTTTCCTCTCTAAGATTTACTGTATCTGTACTGCAAAATGGAGCTAACAATGTCCCTGTATACTTTGCAAGACAGTTGAGAAGAGCAAATGCAGATATACATAGGCTATTTGTTATTATTTTAGACTCCCTAGGCCTGATGCTTATTTTAACAGATGCCATAAATACCTTTCCTGAGGGTTTATAATGCTGGAACAGCAGAAGTGGGTTTTTAGAATAAAATTAACAACAACTAAGTTGTTTGTAAATCCTGGAACATTTTGGAATTTTATTATCTTGTCAAAACAGAAGATGGGAACAACTCATTAACATATTAATTATTGCAGTTGAAAGAATCATCATTTCAGGTTCAAAACATGCCAGACAGGGGCCCTTTTAATGAGTTTCCAACTTTCAACACCACTAAAATGTCTCTTCCCATTCTAATTACACCACAGACTGCATTTGAGTCTTAAATCAGGACCCTTGATAATTGGAATGGGAAGTTGTCCTGTTAAGTTCGCTGAGGGCTGGCACTATTTAGTAAGACTTAAAGTGAGGAAATCTGAGTTCTAATCCTAACATTGCCACCTATTTCCTGTCAGTCATGCTACCTAATATTTTCATAGAATTGAATGTAAAATTATGTATGTGGATCAAAAAAAATCAACTATCAAAATATAAGATAAAAGAGAGATGATTAGACAAAAATTTATGTGAAAAGTCAACTAGAATTTTTTAAGTGCCTACTATGTTCCAGGTGCCAAGCTAAGCATCAATGATAAAAGGAAAAGTAAAACACAAATCTTACTCTCTTTTTTGCCTCAAATTCATTTTATTTGAAGAAACAGAATAAGCAAAAAGAAAAACAGAAAAGCAATACAAAACAAAATGAAACAAAACAAAGGAGAATCATGTGCCCAGCAGAACATCAGAGAGGATTAAAAATATATAACAATAAATACCAATTTAAGAAAGTGTATATATTAGTAGAGGAAATTATATTCATGAGTGTCTATCTTTTTTTACTTCCTTGTAAATTGTTCTTTTGTTCTCTGCTGTATACCTTATTTACATTATTCTTTTTTCTTCTCTTCATCTCTCATCCCCACCCCCAAAGGATATATTTATATATACATATGTAGATATATACATACACATAGACACACATATCTCCCTTTCATCCCTCACTACCCCCAATCAAGCTACAGTTAAGAAAAGATATATTTATGTATTTATATATAGATAGATAGATAGATAGAGACACACACACACACATATCCCAATACACACATGTGTTTCCTATCCCTGCTAACTCTTTTTATTAAATTCTACTCCATAACTTGGCTTACTATTGGTTAATCTTCCCCCACCAAGGGATTCCTTCCTTGTCTTCTTCCTTCACCCTTTGTTTCCCTATCCACTTATTCTTCCTCATTATTTCTTCATAGATTTTGGAGGGTGCTATATTCTTCATGGTATATATATAGTGTTGCCTATTGAACTAATTTTCAATGCGAGTAGGACAAACCCTACTCTCAAGGAGCTCACAGTCTAATGAAGGAGACAGTATACAAACAAGATATATAACAGGATGAAGTGGAAATAATCAATAGGAGAGTACTTAGATTAAGGAGGACAAAGAAAGGCTTCCTGTAGAAGATGGGATTTTGACTGACATTTAAAGGAAGCCAGGGAAGGGAATAGGTAAAGATGAGTAGTCGGAATATGGAATGTGGGGGTGATGAGGAATAGCAAGGCATTCAGGCTTACTCCTTAACAGAATATGTGTGTGGGGGGAAAGAGAGATTAATGTAAAAAGATTGGAAAGGTAGGAAAAGGCCAGTTTAGGAGCAGCTTTGAATCCTAGAGGATTATAAAATCTTTGAAAATGATAAAGAATCACTGGAATGTTTTTGAAAAGGGGGGTAATGTGGTCAAATCTGAGCTTTAGAAAGATCATCTTGACATCTTCATCTGGAGGACCAACTAGAGTGATTAAAGACTTTGAGAGAGGGATACCAACCAGCAGGCAGTTTCAGTAGTCAACTATGAGGTTATGAAGATCTGTAGCCAGGTGGTTGTAGTATCCTAGAAGAGAAGCTATATAAAAGATTTTACAAAACCAAAGTGAATAGGATTTAATTATTGGTTGCATATGGAAGTTAAAGGAGGGTAAGGAATTAAGGATGACATCTAGGTTATGAGCTTGGGTGACTGGGAGGATGATGGTACCCTTGAGAGTAATAGAGAAATTAGGAAGAGATGAGGGTTGGGGGAAAGATAATAAGTTCCATTTTGGAGTTGTTGGGCTTAAGATGCCTACAGGACATCTAGTTTGAAATGTCTAATAGGCAGATGGAAAAGGAAGACTATAGAGCAAGAGATATTAGGATTGAATTAGCAGATCTGTGAGTCATCTGCATAGAGATGATTATTGGAAATTGAGAACTGATCAGATTGCCAAATGAAATCATGTAGTAAGAGAAACCAGAACAGAACCAATTAGGACCTCCATAATTATCAGAAATGATAATGGATGAAAGTCCAGGAAAGGAGACAGAAGGAAGTGTCAGGTTGGAGAACCAGAGAGAGAGATAGAGAGAATAAGTAAATATAAGATTTCACAGTATGATGACAATCCAAGAAGAACAGATAATCCTGGACTGCATTGAGAGGCATCATCTCCAGAAAAAGAAAGGTGATAGAGTTTGTCTTAGTCAGATCCCATCTCTAAAATATTGTATCTAGTTCTGGGCATTTCATTTTTGGAGGTCCATTGAAAAGCTAGAACATGATTAGAGGAGGAGCAAAACTGTGATGAGGAAGACTTGGGAAATCATGGCATCTCACATTGATGTAACCAAGTGGGTATAGCTTAATAGAGTTGTGGGAGATAGCAGGAGAAGGGCAGGAAGATATCTGAAGATGTGTTATGGAGGAGAGGTTAGACTTGTTCCCTTTGGTCCCAGAAGATACAAACTAGAAGCAATGACAGAATAGAGAGAATGATGAATTTAATCTTAGGAAGACCCTAATTAAAATCCTGCCTCACATACCTTCTTAGCTGTGTGGTCCTGGGCAAGTCATTTAATTTCTTCCTGCTCCTGTGTGATAGAGATAACAATAGCACCTATCTCATAGGTTGTTATAAGGATCAAATGATAAAATATCCATAAAACGTTTTGTAAATCTTAGCACCATATACATGTTAGCTATTATTATTAGTGACACCAATTCCCTTGTTATTTACTTATGTGTGTGATGTGGAGAAGTTACAGGGAGATATTTTTGCCTACTATATGTCATATTATGGCTGGAAGGTGACCTTTGTTTCTCAGAACTCTAACTTTGTGTGTATCATGAACACCTTCAAGCTGTCTGGTGAAGCCTATAGAATTCCTCTCAGAATAATATTTTTAAATGCATAAAAATTAATAATATTATAAAGATAACTAATTATGTTGAAATACAGTTATCGAAAATATTTAAAAAACAAAACTAATTCATGGACCCCAAGTTAAGTGGAACTTCTATGTTCTAGTAGGTCCTTTCAGATTGGAAAGTTCCATTTTTTCCTGCTATATAAAGAACTACTATAACTAGTTTTGTACATATAAATCCTTTTCACTTTTCTGTGATTTGGGGGGGGGGGCAGTATTGGCCTATTAAGGATTTTGTTAGTTCAGAGAGCTTAAGCACAGTTTAATATCTTTTTTGGGCACAAACCCAAATTGCTTTCTAGATGGGCTGGACCAGTTCACAGTTCTACCAACAGTACATTAATGTGCTTGTTTTCTCATATCCCCTCTAGCATTTGTCATTTTTCTTTTTTGTCAACTTTGCCAATTTGATGGGTATGAGGTGGAACCTCAAAGTTGCTTTAATTTGTAGTACTCTAATTATCAACAGTTTGGTGCATTTTTCTCCCATGGGGCTATGGATAGCTTAGATTTCTTTCTCTGAAAATTTCATATTCATATTTTTTTGCTTTATGTATTAGTCGGTGAAAGGCTGTTAATCTTATAAAGTTGAATCAATTCCTTATATGTCTTGGAAATGAGATATTTTATTTTGTCAGAAAAATTTGCTGCAGAGATTTTTTTTTTCTCAGTTGCTTGTTTGCCTTCTAATTTTAGCTGCATTGGTCTTATGTGGAAAGATTTCTTAATTTTATGTAATCAAAATCTTGCATTTTTTCTTCAGTGATCCTCTCTATCTTTTATTTGGTCATGAACTCTTCCCATCCATAGATCTGAAAAGTAATTTCTTTCTTGCTCCTCTAATTTATCTATGATGTCATCCTTTTTTGTCTAAGTCATGTACACTTTGGATCTTATGTTGCTACATGGTATGATTTGTTGATCTGTGCCTAGTTTTTTGCCAGAGTGTTTTTAATTTTCCTAGGAGTTTTTGTTGTAACCTCAGAAAATGAAGTCTTTGAATTTTTCAAACATTCAATATGAGTTCATTTGCTTTTGTATACTTTGTTCCTAATTTGGCCCACTGATCAATCTTTTTCTTAATCAGTATCAAATAATTTTGATGATTGCTACTTTTCAATATGGTTTGAAATCTGATACTGATAGGTTCCCTTCTTTTCCATTTTTTTCCCATTTTCTTGGAAGTTCTTGCCCTTTGATGCCTAAAGATGACTTGGCATTTAAAAAAAATACCTCTATGATCCTGTAATAATTTAATTAGTATGGCATTTAACAAGTACATTAATTTAAATAGCATTTAAATTATTTTTATATTGCTTTGGCCTACTCATGAACAACTAATATTTCTCCCAATTATTTAGATCTGTTTTTATATACATAAAGAATAGTTATATTCATATAATACTTGTGTATATCTTGGTCAGTAAACTTTTAAGTATTTCTTTTATCCTGTAGTTATGTTAAATGCAATCACCCTAATTTTTTAGATGAGAAAGTGAGGCTAGGAGAAATTGTGACTTGTCTACAATCACACAGTGTCTGAGGCAGAATTTGAACCAAGACCTTTTGATTTCTAAACTTACCATTCTGATATGATTATGATGCCTCAAAAAATAATGAAACCAGAAATAGGAATGGTCTTAAGGAAACAGGTAATAAGTTTGATTTTAGACATCTTGAGCTGCTGATGGGACTTCCAGGTAAAGATCCTTGGATTATGAGTTTAGTGATTAAAGATCATATAATTCAACTTCCTCATTTTATAATTCTTAACTGACTTGTCCAAAATCACACAGCAAAGCAAGAAACTGGAACCTGAACATGTACTCTGACTTCCAAATCTAATTTTATCTTTCTATACCATCTAAGTCCTAAAGTGTCCCTCAGGCAACCGGAAATTCAAGTGTGGAGTTCATAAGTAATTGATGGCAGCTAGACAGAGTTGTTGTTATTCGGTCATTTCAGCCTTCATGACCCCATTTGGGATTTTCTTGGCAAAGGTACTAGAGTGGCTGACTATTTCCTTTTCCAGTTCATTTTACAACTGAGAAAACTGAGGTGAACATAGTTAAATGACATGCTCAGCTAGTAAGTGTTTGAAATCAGAATTGAATTCAGGAAGATGAGTCTTTTTGAACCCAGGCCTGGCACTCTGTCTACTCATCATTTAATTGCCTCAGACAGTAGTAAGATATAAAGAAGATTTTCCTTTTCTCCCCACTCCTTTCCATCCCTTGAATTGGTTCATAGAATCATAGTATCCTAAATATATTTTTGAAAAGACACTTTGAAGGACCTCTATTTCCACCTCTTTATTTATATAGAAAGAAACAGGCCTGGAACTATTAGTTATGTGATTCATGTAACTTCACTCTGATAATAAGCATCAGAAATGGGATTCTGATCCCTGAACAGATCTATTTCTGTTATACCTGCTCCGAAGAGCAGGGGGTGGGGAGAACAACCCAACCATGCTTGTAACATGATGGCAAGGAAGGAGTATCATGATAAAAGATAAACGATGCTGGTCTCCAAGACCCAGTGGCTTTTGAGGTTGGCAACTTGAAATGTAAGTATAATGTGTGAACTAGCTTGTTAATTTTTCTCAGTTCTACAGCTACTTGTTTGCTATTGTATCTGCTATTGTTAGCAGTGCCTTCAATGCTATTGTGTATCTAATATGGGGATGATATGAAACTGAGAGGAGACTTAACTTGAATCTTTTGGTTGGGAGAGTCAAGATTTAAATAGATATGAACTGATGGGTAGGATGGTGTAGTAGAAATTCAGAGGACTTGGGTTTAAATCTCTCTGCTGTTCATTAGCCCTGTCTCACTGCATTTTTGTGAGGATCAGAGGATAGTAGACTTTAAGCTGGAAAGGACTTCATAGCCATCCATTTCCACTCTCCCATTTTATAGATGAAGAAATTTAATCAGAGGTAAGTTGCTTAAGTGCTATGACTTATTCATGGGTAACATAGTAGTTAAGTGGCAAGGCCAGAATTTGAACCATATCCTCTCTTTTTCTAAATCCAGCACATGCTGCCATTTTTACTCAAGGAAGGAAGTACCTATCAAGGTCAGTAGAAGTGTCAACTATGATGATAAAGATGGAATTTAGCAGGGATTAAAACAGGTTCAGTTTTAGACATGTGATGTGGCAGTCAAAAAAAAGCAAAACCCAACAATATGTGATTGCTTTCCTGAAACTGTGATATTTGCATGAGCTCTCCCTCCACTGATACAGATTGTTAATCACCAGCACACACAGACACTTTCCTGTCTTTCACGATTCTGGTTTCTCTTTTTCTGTGATTAGAGCATTCACCCACTCAACATGGTGAAGGCTTTCTTTGGCTCTGTTGAGTATCTCAGAATTATGTGCTAATGTACCATTTGGGTGATGCCATTGGAAATATCTCTCATTCTCAATACATGAGTGGTCCACTTCCTGGCAGACTCAATACATATTCCATAGCATATTTAATTCTACTTTTTGTTTGTTTGTTTGTTTGTTTTCAGGTGTTCAGACATGCAGGGAAGGTAATTTAGTAGTCACAATTGGTAACATAATGTTGTAGCCTGATCATGTCTGGCCAAAGGATGGGGAGGCTTATTACCAAACACCTCTCCTGCCCCAGTGAGCTCTCCTTTGGAGACTACACATAAATTGATAGATTGCATTAAGAGAAGCATCACATCCAAAGCAAAGGGAGTACATGCCATCTTCTTCTGCCTTGGTCTTACCACATCTGGAGTAGTAGAAGAATTGGAGTATAAATTCAGTTTCAGACATAGACTAGCTGTGTGATCCTGGAAGTCATTTACCTTCTGTTTGCCTCAGTTTTTTATTTGTAAAATGGCAATAATAATAGCACCTAACTCCTGGAATTGTTATGAGATAATAATTGTAAAGCACTTAGCACAGTGCCTAACACTTAGTAAATACTATATAAATGCAAGTTATTGTTTATTATTGTTATTATTCATTATTTTCAAATAATGAAAGAGGAGGTAACCCTATCTCCTGAACCCTGGACTCTGCTCAGTGGCTTAGGAGCTACATTAAAATGTACATTGACAAACTAGACTATATCCAGGGGGAGTAACCAGGATGAAAAGTGGTCCAGAAATGGTACATCATAAATTGAAAGTTTTGAAGGACATGGAGAAGCCCTCCAGTAGGACTAGGTAGTACCTACCAGCTAGGTACATGTTTATATATAGTCCCAGAGGGCAGGATTAGGACAAGTGATAGCAGATCCAGAGAGGCAGCCCAAATAAACTCTTACCTGAACATTTATCCCTCAATCAGTTCCCTGACAAGTCCAGATCCAGTCTCTACTTGAATTGATGATCTAGATGGCAGAGCAGATAGAGCATTAGACAAAGAATGAGGAAAGAACTGGGTTCAATTCAGTCTCAGACACTAATCTGGGATGTAGGTATAGATTCAGGTTGGTATGATGTCCTTGTGGAGGATCAGTCACATCTGGGATGGCCATTTTATTTCCCTCATTGAGCCTGCCCTATGAAGAATCATAATAAGTGGCTACCTTTATGTGATGCTTGATTTGCAAAGGGAAAATTCTCTCCTTCCTAGCAATATAAATGATATTTGATGAATCATATTACCTCAATGTTCAAATCTGGCCTGAGACATTTGACACTTACTAGCTCCATGATCCTGGACAAGTCACTTAACCCTGATTGCTTTGCCCCCAAATTTTAATAACTGTATTTCAATATAATTGATTTCCTTTGAAATCCTATATATTGCATACATTTAAAAACATTCTGGTGGAGCTCTGTAGGTTTCACCACAATGCCAAAAGGATCCATAAAACAAAAAGGTGTTAAGAGCCTCTGCCCTAAACCCATTTTTTCCTCCAAATTTCCATTTTTCCACTATGACCTTAAAGTCATTCCACACATTTCAGGATCCTTAGGCATTCTGTTCCCCACCCCTATATCCAGGCAACTGACAGATCCTGTGATTTCTCCCCGAGACATCCTTAGCATCCTTTCCTTTCTCTTTGTTTACATGGCCACTTCTCTTGTGCATCACCTCTTACTGTTGCTATTCGATATGAAAACGCTTACAGTAGAAAGGCTGACAAAAAGACTTTTAATTGTTCTCTTTGCTTCTGCTCTAGCCAGTCTACCTTCCACACAAAATGAATCTTCCTAAGGCTCAGGTCCCTATTCTGCCCCCCAAATCTTAGTGGCTCTGAATTGCTTCTTCCTGAGATGTAATACAAAGGCCTCCCCCAAATTTAAGGCTTTCGAGAGTCTGACTCATACTTATTCTTCAATTTAATTGAATTTAGGCAAACATTTATAAGAATCTACTATGTAGAGTAAGAATAGCTCACAAGCATATAGGGTTTTAAAACTTGTCAGATTTGATTCTCACAAAAATACATTAGAGATATAAAATGAAAATGAAATAATCCTTTCAACCAAAAGACTTGGCATCTATTTGGGGATGTAATAAGTACACCCGCAAGTATAGCAAAAGAAAAAAAATTAGAAAGAAGAAATGACCAAAGTGGATCAGGGAAAGCTTTATAGTGAAGATAGTACCTGAGTTGTTTTGAAAAAAGACAAAGGTTTCTGAGTATCAGAGATGAGAAGGAAGGATATTCCAGGTATGAGGAATAACTTGTGAATATACTGGGAAGAAGTGCAGTATCTAAGTGGGGGGGGGGGATTGTGATTGGCCCATTTTTATGCTTCTGGAAGGAGAGTAGGATGAAAGAAGACTGAAATGGTAGGTAAGATCCAGATCATGGAAGGCCTGCAATGTCAGCTTAAGATTTCTCTCTCTCCCCCCACCCCCACCCCCCAGGCAACAGTGAGCCCTAAAAGGTTTTTGAGCTAGGTGTTTTTTAGGGAAATTATTTTGGCAACTGCACATGGTGGACAGTTTGGAGGCAGGGAGACCATTTTGGAAACTGTTCAGTAATTCAGGCTATGGGTAATGAGAATCTGACCTGGCATCTCATCTCCATGCCTTTTCACAGGCTATCTCCTTCCTCAGCTCTTGTCTTTTAGTTTCCTTCCTTAAGAAGTCTTAGCCTCTTTCGGGGCTCAATTCAGGTGCCCCTTCTATGCTGAACCTTTCCTGAGCTCTTTCTTCCTCCTCTTCTTGTCTCTTCCCCCTCCCCTTGGTAATACTCTTTCCTTCCTCAAATTATTTTGCTGTCGACTTGTAACCATAGGCTATACACTAAAAGCGTTCTCTTCCCCATCCTCCATCTCTAGTAATGAACACTCAACCTCCTTGACTATTGGGTTGGGTTGGAGCCCCAGTTCCTGTCAATAAATATTTGTTGCATTTAATTTCTTGGCCACCCCCACTGCCCCCAAAAACCTGACTTTCACCTCATAAGGTTGTTCAAAGGATTTAGAACTGTAAGGATCAATCGATAGAGAAGATCCATTCCAAAGTCTTCAGATAATATTTGAGGAAACTGAACCAAAGTGTAATGACTTGAAGGTCATTCAGAGACAGAATTAGGATTTGAATGTTTGAATGTAAAAATACAGCTCTTTTTCCATTGCTGCTCAAACTCTTCCCCCTCCCCTACCCCCCCCCCCCCCCCCCCCCCCCCCCCCGCCCCTCCCTCCACACACACGAGCGCATGCACACACACACACACACACACACACACACACACACACACACTACACACTCTTCTTATGCCTTTAGAAGGATCCTGGGATCAGGGAAGGCATTGATCATACATTCATTTGTTCGCCCATCATCTCTTAAGCATGCTGGGTTCAGCTTTGTGCTGGGGGTTAGGGCGTGGGGGGCGGCATTGATATCGAGATGAATAACTTCAGATGCTTTTAGAATCACAGCATTTTAGTGCTTTGAAGGGATCCTAAAACCCAGAAAGAGATTAAGAGATGGTTTCTCCCTCCTCTCCTTTCCTTTACTGGGCGTGGGGAGGTGGGTGCGTTTTTTCAGTGGTGTCCTAGGAACATCGAGTTTTATTCCTGGGTGGGCAGAAAGTTGATGATTAATTGATGTCCCAGGGCGGTCCTTCCACGTTTTTTGTGCCGCTGGGCGAGACCGGAGTACGCCCCTTGGGGGCAGCTTTTGCGTGGAGATGAAAATCTTATCCAGCTGAATCCTCTGTCCAGTCTGGCTCGGGGATGAAATAAGGGAGAGGCGGGGAGGAGAAACTGCTTCCCCCAGCTCGTTGGCTGGAGAAAGGAGGAGGCTCCAGTCGGGTCTGTGGTTTACGCTTCCCTCCGCCCCTTCTGCTTCACCCCTCCCCCCTCCCACCTTTGCCAACCGCGACTCGGCTCCTCCTGTTGGGCGCTGTAACCCTACCCGGCCGGACTGGAGCTGGCGAGCAACGCGCATCAGCTCGGGGAAGCCGAGCCCTGTCCAGGCCGGGCTAGGCGAAGGAGGCAGCGGGCCGGCTGGGCTGGCCCCGCGTGCGCCGACTGCGGCAGAGGGAGACCTGCGGGCCGGCGCCGCTACCTAGCCTCGCCTTGTGCTCCAGCTCCAGGCTGGGGCGCGGGGCGTGCGAGCCGCCCTCGTTTCTGCTGCGCGATACGAGCCTGGCTGGGCCAGGCCAGGGAAAAGGACGGGACATGCTGGGGCAGGCTCTTCGCTGCGCCAGGTAATTCCCACTGCGGGCAGCTCTCGGGGGCCTCCCGGGGGGAGGGGAGAGGGCTGGTGCGGCTGCGGGGAACCTCTTGGGGCTAGACGAGCTCCGGCGCTGGAGGCGGGACTGCTCTGCCTTTGCACCCCAGCAGTTTAGCCCGGGGGTCTTTGTAGAATGGGAGGAAGCCTCCGGGTTCTAGGGTTGTTGCGCTTTCCCTCCGGGAGGGACTGATTGGCCACTTCTCCCTTCCCCCAGCATTCTGGGGGTGTTCTGGGGGTCTTGCAAAATGGGACCTCAGATTCAGATTTTGAGGCTCCCTTTTTAAAGGTTCCTTGGAAGGGGCTGGGAAGGGACCCCACATTTTCCGATTCCTTGGGGGTTCTCGACTGATAAATCGGTTAGCGTGGTAAGCTCCTGGATGGGACAGATGAAAACCCGGCCTGGAATGCGTCTGTCCCGAGCCCCGCACAGGTGCCCGTTGCAGTGCTAGGGTGCACAGGTTCGAGTGTGGGGAGGAGCACCCTGGGAAAGGCAAGGGGAAGCCGTGCTTTTGGGGAACTGCTCTTCTGAGCGAAGCTGTTTGCACTAAACCACTTCCTTCTCTGGGAGCTGGGGGCCCTGCGTCCCTGGAGGGGCCCAGACCAGGCTTTTTCCCCTTTCAGATTGACTGACCATTGATTCTGTTTGAGCTAAGAGTTTCCTTAGGGGGTGAGAGTGAGATCAGAGCATGGGGTGGGGTTAGTTTCCATCAATGTCCAGCCAAAGAGGAAGAACAATGGATTTTGAATCTAAGGACCTGGCTACTAATGCTAATTTTGCACTTATTATCTGTCTGACCTTGTTTAAGTTATTTCTCTCTGAATCTTCAGTTTCTCCCAGGTAGGATATGGAGATTGGACTAAATGATTTCTAAGGTCACTTTCAACTCTAAAATCACACTTCCTGAGGCCCTTCTCCCCTAGCAGACAGACAGATGTAGAAATAGGACTCAGGTGTCCTACCCCTTAGATTAAATGCCTTTTCAGGCTTGGAGTCTGCTATACTCCAGCATGGCCAAGACTCAGTGACTTCATGGTGAGGGGAATGCTGATGTTTATTTTATTGGGAGGGGGGGTTCGTAGAAGAGTGTATGGTGGTGGTGCAGTAAACTGGTCTTTGCCTCTGAGCTAATGACAGGTTTAACATTAATTCATTAATTCATTTATTGAACAAAAGTTTCTATAGAGAATAAGTACTTCCCCTTTGACCTTGTTATCTCATCTATAAAATGGAATTGTGACTTTTAAAATGTTTTCTTGTGTCTTGGACTTCTTTAGTCACCTTGCAAAGCCTGTGGAATCTCTCTCAGCATCATATTTTTAAATGCATAAAACAAAACATGTAGAATTACATAGGAAATAATGAATTTATATTGAAATGCAGTTTTATATATATGTTTCAACTGCCAAAGTCTTGACCCCCCAGGTTGAGAAACCCCTCAGACCAGTTGATCCTGAAATTCTCCCCAGCTCTAAAAATATTTGTTCTAAGGTAAAGTACCTTTCAGCACTTGCATTCCATATTCTAAGATCTCTTCTACCTTGAACATTTTATATTTTAGGGAAATGGCGAAGGGGAAGGAGAAGGGTCTAGCTGGGCTTGGTGATGAAGTAGTCGTTTTTTGTTTGGGAAGGAGATCCAATACCTCTTGTATCTTGTCCTCAGGGAGTTTACCAGCTGAAAGGGCTGCCTAGCAAGTGATTACTGAGACCTACTAGGCTAGCTGGGTGTGAGGATAGACAGACAAAAGTCTCTGATGAGAAGAGGAAAAAACTTGGGAGATTTCTAAAATTCTTTCCTTCCTCTTTTGTTATCTTGGTCAAGAAATATGGAAGCGTTGTTTTCAAGGATCTTCTCACTGTTCCTTCTACTTTCTATTTGACCTCTTTTTTTTTTCATCTTCTATCCACCCATTCATCCCTCCCTTTCCCCTTTTTACTTCTTCCCATCTCTTCCTTTTTTCCCTCTGTCCATCTTTCCCATTCCCATTTATTATTCTCTTCCTTTTTTTATCTCTCCCTCTCCTATTATCCTCTTTTCCTTTTCTCTCACTTTTCTTTTCCCTACTTCTTCCTCCTTGCTTTTTCTCTTTCCACTCCTTCCATCTTGTCTCTTTTACCTCTTACTCTTTCCTCTTCTAAATATTTATTCTCATCCCATTCATCCTCCTTATTCATTACCCTTTTCAGCTTCTCACTGTCTTTCTCCTTCCACTTTCTTCTCTTGCCATTCTTACTCCTTTTCTCCATTGTCCTCTCTCTATTAGCCATCCCCATTTCTAGTAACTGCCAGGCTCCCCTTCCTTTAGAAGCCACTCTAGATGAAAGTTCCTCTTGAAATTTCTGCTTAGGCTTCCCTCTTAACCAGAAGCTTTCTCTTTGTAGAGACCTCTAGGATTATGTTTGGGAAACCTTGTGCCTACCCAGCTTCTCAGCACTGTCCCTTCTTCCCCATATCCCCATATGCCTATTCATTGCCCTCTCTTCCTCACTGATTACTTGCTACTTTCACTTCACCACAGTGCAGTGAAAAAACATTGACTTTGGAATCAAAGGACCTGAGTTCAAGTCTCTGTTCTGACTTTTTTTTTTTAAGAGTCCTATTCATTATTTTTTTTAAAAATCTAATTTTTCAATTATCAAGCATTTATTTTCTCCTTAGTTCTCTACTCATTGGGGAAAAAAGATAAAACCCTTATAATACATTGCACAGCTAGAGTAAAACAATTTGCTCTGTCTACTTATGATGTGTGATCTTATTGGCAAATTTCTTCTTTATAGCCTCACTACAAAAAGAGGTGGTTGTGACTGTATGGCATTTTGGTAGTTTTCATCTCTGACTTTCTCTATTATAAGGCCCCTTCTGACTCCAAATCCTATAATTCCTAAGCCTGCTTCTGTTTTGAGAATAACAGCAGAGGTGAGTGAGTAAATGGACACAGGAAATGAGTGGTAGGAAGCTGGTGAGCAATTCTGAATCTGCACTGAGTCTTTAGGAGCTGCCTAGATAGAGGTCCAGGTTCCAAGTTCTAAATTCACTAAGGACTTCCAGTCTCAGAGATTGTTCATGGAAAGACTTGTTATTGGTGATCTAGAGCTGGATTATGTGGCATGTGGCTGTAGATGGAATACCTACAAATCTGTAGCAGGTTTGAACAATTATTCTCAATGGCAAGGTGGTGGGTGGCCTGTCTAACTCTTAGATCAGGTAGATTAAAATTTGCAATTACTGTTTTCTCCTTTCTCTCTCCCTATCTCTCAACCCACAAGGAAGTGACAGCTTTGATACTGGGGTGGAAGGCCTGGGTTCCATTTTTGGCTTGTCACAATGTAGTATGTGAGAAAAATGTGTGAGCTGGATAGGATACAGGAGGTCAATTTTAGGGATAACACTGGGCAAATCAGCCTGAGCCTGATTTAATTCAATAAGCATAATTATTATTAACAATAATCATAAAATAGTCATTTACTTTGAAGGCTTCTTGTGATGACCAAATAAGATAATGTATTTAAGGGATCTTTTTTGTTTGTTTTTTTCAGTTAACAAAAATCCTCACCTTCCACTGAGAAAGAAAGCAGAATTAAATACACTATTACAGACATGTATAGATAAGCAAAACAAATTCCCTCATTGGCCAGAAAACAATAGATCTCAGCCTGTACTGGTTGTCCCTATTAGGAATGGGTAGCATGTCATATGATTAGTCTTCTGGGATTGTGGCTGGTCATTGCATTCATTGATCAGAGTTTCTAAGTCTTTCAATGTTTGTCTTTGTATTATTTCTGTTACATTATAAACTGTTTTCCTGGTTCTGTTCACTTCCCTCTGCTTGGATTGAGGGCTTTCTCTCCACCTCAACTCCCTGGCATCTCTCACTTATCTGATTTCATGGCAGATTATTCTTAGTGTCCTAAGACAGAGAACTGCAAGTAACCAACTTCTTATTTTATAGATGAAGAAACTAAAATCACTATTCCCTCCACTGCTTAGAATCTCTACTAGGTATATCCCTTGTATGACCTTGCTGGGGACACCTTCAGGGTTCAAGTTTTTAATAAATATTTGTTGAATTGGATAGATGATTTGATTGATGATGGATTTTTTTTTTTTTAAGGAAGATCAAAGGAAATAATTCAGGAGCTGAAGGGTCATCTGAACACTCAGACCAAACTCCTTTTCCGTTGAGTCATTTGACTTTAGGAGACTTTTCTATTCCTATACTACCAGCAGCTGTGGAGTGAGCCTGGGAAAGTCTGGCTCTAGGGGGTAACCAGTGCCCATGGGCCTCAAGCCAGAGCCCTCACCACTGTTGGATTTAGCTGGGATTGAGACCTTTATCTAGTATTAGTAGGATGGAGAGCTTTCCTTTTCTCTCACTTCTTTTCTTCTTTTCCCTACTTCTTCCTCCTTGCTTTACACTGGGAATTGGGAGAATCACTCCTTATTTTCTAGTTACTAACTTCAGTGATCTTGAGCAGGTTTCTTCCTGCTCCTCTCCCCCCTTCTTTATTTCTTCATTTTTCTAATCTGTCAAATAAGGAATTTGGATTATATGTATTCTAAGATGTTTCAGCTTTAACATCCTATATAGCTGCCCTTTTTTTGTGTTCTTTTTCCGTCACTAACATTCTTCATTAAGGTCTCTTATAACCCTAAGGTTGTCTGTTGCAACATTCTCTATGCCTCTGACATTCTGTATTCTCTGTTCTAAGTCCCCTCTCATCTCCGACAATTTGTTTTCTAAAGCCCCTTCTAGATCTGGCATTCTTCAATCTAAGGTCTGTCCTAGCTCTCTCATTCTGTGTTCTCTCATTCAGGCCCCTTTCAGTTCTGACATTCTGTGATCTAAGCCCCATCCAGCTCTACCAGATCTATATTTCAAGTCCTCTTCCAGCTTTTAATAGCTTAGATTCTGATTGCTTACCCACCAAATTTGCATTGATGAGATGGGGAAAAGCCGGTTGGTCGGCCTCGGTGCCCTGGCCAGACACACAATCCTTAGCTTGGAAGAGAAGCAGGGTTGCAGCATGTTAACTTCTCCTCCTGGCTCAGGGCCATTTGGATGGCTCAGTGCTGAGCTGAGCTGAGCTGAGCTCCCTCTGTGACTCGCCACATCACGGAATTGTGTGACATAGGCAAATTTTTCTTCTCTACCCCTTACTCCCCCACCTCTCTTTCTTAAAGTCAGCTTCTGGCTGGCAGAATCACGAAGTCAGGTCCAGAGTGTGTATCAGGCTGCAAAGATGAGCCCTTCCTAGCTAGGGAGGCAAGAAAAACAGGCAACTTGGTGGCTGATCTGGGAGTGAAGAGATTGGTATGCAATAGCATCAACAATATCATATTTTAGGTCAGGAGGGGACTATACAATCATCTAGTCCAGAAGTTCTTAACTTGGGGTCCACAGACTCATGGGTTTTAGGGACTCCATGAATTTGGATGAATAAAAATGCATTTTGATTTTTATACCCTGTAACTGATATTTAGTATTTCCTTTAATTATTTCAGAACATTTTCTTGAGAAAGGGGATCCATAGGCAAACTTCCACAGGGATCTATAACACACATAAAAGTTAAGAATTGTTGGTTCTGTAGATGAGGAAACAAAACCCAGACAGGTGTCAGTTCAAGGTCACCCAGTAAGCCCCAGAGTAGAGATTCACATTCAGGGCCTCTGGCCTCAGAGCCAGTGCTATGTAATACAGCAGAAAGCCTTTTGAGCAGAGAGCTGGCTTGCCATCACAAGTTTCCTTTTGTCACCTTGGCAAGTGAGACCACAAGCTTCCTCACCTGTAAAAAAGAAGGAATCTTCATCGACACCCCTACATGGGAAGCAGTTTTGGTGCAGTAGGAAAAAATACTGAGCTTGAACTTAATAGACCTGGTTTCACATCGAAGTTCTGACATTTGTTGGCTGTATGACTTTTAGAAAGTCCATGTCCCTCATCTTGAATCCTGTTCTCTCACTTATAAAGAGTAATTTGGGCTAGGTGATTTCCAGGGTCCCTTTGAAGTCTTAGATTCTATGATTCTGGGAAAAGCATTAAAAGGAGTTGAGGAGGGTAGGATCATAGCACATCGTGTGTGAGGTCTATGAGAGCAGAATGGACCTTGTACCCAATGGGGGCTTAAGGAAGTTTTTGAGTTGTAGATGAACATAGGTCTGTGGATCAGGAGAATTAATCTGGCAGTTGTGTATAAAAGGTGGAAAACTTGGAGACCTTTGCAATGACCTAAGCTAGTGGAAATAGTGTGTGCTAGGATGGTGACAGTAAGAATAGAAGGCAAAAGCAGCTGAGTCAAATGTTAAGTGCTTTCTAGGACCTAGCATTGTGCTACATCTTGAGAATGTGAAGAAAGGCAGGAACAGGGAACATAAGTAATCTCAGCAAGAATCTTCTTTTCTTGAAGAAGCATTTCTGAGTCTTTTTTAATCATCCCTTTCTTTCCTCTGGGATCAACTAATATTTCCTTTCTGTATCTTGTTTGTACATGGTTGTTTCCATGTTTTCTCCTTTATTAGATTGTGAGTTCCTTGAGAGGAATATATATCTTTTGCCTACTATGCTGAGCACATAGTAGGTACTTAATGTTTATTGATTTAATATTGATTTAAACTTAAATATTTATTGATTTAACCTGTATATCACTACCAATACCTAGGATTTGAGAAGTGGCATAAAAGAGAATGGGAGCAGCTATGTGGTCTAGTAGAGCATTGCACCTGAAGTCAGGAAGATCTGAATTCAAATCTAGTCTCAGTCACTTTCTGGCAATGTGACCTGGGCAAGTCACTTAACCCTGTAAGCCTCAGTTTCCTCAAGTGTAAAATGAGCTGGAGAAGGAAATGGCAAATCACTCCAGTATCTTTGCCAAAAAAAACCCAAATGGGGTCACAGAGAGTCAGGCACAATTGAAAAAAATCGAACAACATTATTGAAAAAGATTGATTGATCCCATGGGGTGAGAGAGAGATAATGGATGAACAAGTAACTAAAAAAAAAAAAAAAATCAGGTGGCCTCTAGCCTGCTTTAGGATTTATAGCAAAAGAGAAAGTGCCACAGGATGAGATACTATGGGTGGGTTGTGGATGGATTCCTCTATGGATGGGTTGCTCTATCAGAGAGAGAAAAATGATATTTTGGATCACAGCAGCAACTATTGTTCACAGTCCTAGGGAATCCCCTAGGTTCACTTGCTGTTTTTTGGAACTTAATGGTGGAATAAATCAGATCATCTGGTCCAGCTTGGTCCTGAATAGAAATTCCCTTTTGAATATCCTTAATAGTCACCTAGTTTTCACTTGAAGACGTCTAGTGTTGGGGAATTTGCAGCCCATTATATTTTTGGATACTTTTAATTCTTAAAAAAGTGTTTTTTAAAATATATTAAAATTCCATGAGAAACTGGAAGAGGAAAGAGTTTGCTTTTCAGCTGAGGTGAATTAGGGAAGGCTTTAGGAAGAAGTGACACTTGACTTGGACCTTGAAGGAAAGGAGGACTATAGCAGGTAACAATGGAGACGGAGAACATTTCCAACCTAGGGAAGTAGACAAGAGGGCTGGAGGAAACAGAAGGCAAGAGTTTGGTTAGACAGTAGAGCTTTTGATGGCCAGTGTTGAATGAGATACAGTTGGGTTAAAGAGTGTGGAGCGATATTGCTTTCTTGCTGTGGCCAGACCTGTATACGTTGTGTGTACAAACCTGCATTATAAACTGGGAAGAATCATATTTGAAGAAGACACTACCCTTTGGTCTTGGAGAGCTCCCTATCTAGTAGGAAGGATGAGAGGTAGACATACATCACTCCATAAGGAGTAAACGTTTCCTTAGCTTAGGGGCAAGAGAGAGCTCATCCAGATGGAAGATCAAGAAAGGCTTCCTGGAGAAGGTACAAGGCCTGGGAGGACAGATTGGATCTCTACAAGTAAAAAGAGTGGTATGCGTTTCAGGTGGAAAGATTAGTATGAGTAAAAGCACTCACACTATGAGCATTTCAGGAATGGTGAAGAGTCCTTTCTATTATTATTGGGGGAAGGCCATTTTTTTCAACTAATTCAACCCACACCATTGCCTGAGTCATGTTGGAAAGAATTACTCTTTGGTGTCAGAATTCCACTTCTGACATTTACCATCAGGCAAGTTATGTCACTTTCCTAGCCCTCAGGTTCCTCCTGATAACTGATAACCTAAGAGATCTCTTTCAGCTTTGGGTCTGTGATCTTGTGGTCTCCCTTACACACTACACTGATCAAGTCCCTGCTCACCTTCAAGGGCTCCCTACTGCCTCCCGAATAAAGTTCAGATTCCTGATTCAGTCAGTTCTACTGACCTAACTTAACTCTGAAGTCTGAGGCAGACTAGGGAACCAGCTGGGGGGGCATTTGCGATTTGAGAATAAGTTTCAGATAGAGGGGATTTTGGGGGCTCATCTTTTCCAACCTTTTGATTTGAAGGTGTAGAAACTGATTTCCTGAGGAAGAGGCAAGCTTGAGGGTGGAATGCCTTAGGAAGAAGTGGTTTTTCCCTTATTTTTTAGGAAATACTAGATACCTATTCAAGGTTTCTTCCAGTTCCCAGATTCTCTGAATCTGATTCTGTCTGGCCTCAAACTTTGGTATGTTCAAAGTTTGACCAAACTGGACTACTCTTTATCATCCATTCTCCTACTCTGGGGATAGATTCAGAGTCAAGAGAGTGTTTTCCTTTTTTAATTTTGAAAATAATTTATTTTTCTCTCTGTATATAGGTGAATATGCATATGTATGTATCATATGTACATACATGTATACATAAATATGTGTGTAAATAAATGAATACATGAATTACATGTGTTTATATACTATTCTAATGTTATAAGCATATATTATACATATGTGAGTTTGTACATGTATACATACAAATGCAAATATACAAACTACACACATATGTTGTTTGCCTAGATACTACTATGCTATATACACACATGTGCATGTATGTGTTTGTGCATACATACATGTATTCATGTGTGTGTGTGTGTGTATGCATACACAAAATTGCAATTCCATATATTCATTTTGGGTAGCTAAATGGCATATTGTTAGAACACCAGACCTGAAGTCAGGAGGACTCACTCCTCTTCCTGAGTTCAAATACGGTCTCAGACAATGGCTAGCTGTGTGCCACTGGGCATGTCACTTAACCCTTTTTGCCCTAGTTTCCTCATTTGTAAAATAGGCAAGAGAAGGAAATGGCAAAGCATTTCAGTATGTTTGCCAAGAAAGCCCCAAATGTGGTCAGGGAGAGTCAGACATAACTAAAATGATTGAATAACAAAAGCAATATATATCCATTTAAGAATATCCTTCAAAGGTTCCCAGCACCCCCACAAGATTAAGACACCCTATTGTAGAGGGGGCATTCTTGAATATAGAATGCAGGCCATTGGATCATAGGCTTAGAGCTAGATGAGACCTTAGAGGTATTATAATCCAATTTCTTCATTTTATAGATGAGGAACAAAGGCTTAGAGGAATTGAGGGCCTTAACTATGTTCATGAGTTGTCAGAGATTATATTTGAATCTAACTTTCTTTGATTTCCAAATTCAGTTCTTTAGCTACTCTAACATGCTGCCTTGGTCTGGATAGTATGAACTCAGTATGAGTTCAGTGTATAGCATGATTTGGTTTGGTTTGGTTTTAATCTATGATTCTTCTCATTTCCCCCAATCTCTGATTATTGATCTCCCTCACTTCCTTTAAGGTCCAGGTCAGGTGCTGTTTTCTCAGTGAAACTTTTTCTGGTCGCTATAAATAAAGCTATATTCTATCAATCTCTCAGTCCTTCCCCAACTTGGCTTTTGGAATTATTGCTAATCAGTTTTCAGTTTTGCTACTTCAATTGTGTCCAACACTTGGTGATCCCATTTGGGGTTTTCTTGGCAAAGAAATTGGAGAAGTTTTTCCATTTCTTCAACTCATTTTACAGTTGACGAAACTGAGGCAAACAAGATTAAATGTCATGTCTCTCTCACACAACTAAGTGTTCGAGGCCAGATCCAAACTCAGAAAGGTGAGTCCTGACTTCAGGCCTGGCACTTTATTTACTGTGCCAACCCTAAAATTGTATAGAGGAGCTTCAGAGAAGGAAAGGGACCTGGATAAGTTGACCCAGTTGGTGGCTAGCAGAACTGGGATTCAATATAGGTTTTCTGCCACTACATGCAGCTGTAGCATATAATGTTACAAAGTCACATTTGCAGTGTCCAGCAAAGGGCTTTGCGCACAATTGAATCTTAATTTTTGTTGAATGACTGTGTGGAAAACTTGCCTGATGAGCTTTTTCTTTCTCCCTTTATGAATTATAAAATTTTTAAGTTTTTAATTTTTAACACTGCTATGTTGGGAGAGTCGTTTACACATATAATAACTCAGCAAGATCTTTGTTGAATTATGTTAAGACTCGGGACTGTGTTTGGGAAAGGCTTTTCATCACTAAACTTAAAAAACTGAAGATGACTTCCACTTTGGCTGATGTGGGAGAAGCATGGTGTTCAGAGAGAGTCCTTCTGTGCTCTGCCCTGACGAGACCACAGTGGAATATTGTGTTCAGTTCTAGGTGCCATGTTGTTAGAAGGATGTTCTTAAACTGTACTTCCACCTAAGAATGACTTGAATGAGAACAGAAGATTGGACTATCCCATCATCTGTTGAGGGCCTTTGGAGTTGGAGAGATAGGGTAGTTGCTTTCAAAAACTTGATGGGCTATCCTGTGTTTTTATTTTTTGGGAAAAAAATTTAAATGATCTTTTTGATCCCAAAGGGCAGAATTAGAACCAATTAAAATATGAAGTAGAATTTCCTTTGTTCCTGACTTACAGTGGAACTTGCTCCTCTTTAGGTGGTGAATTCCTTGTCACTGAAAAAGTTCAAATAAGATGCTCTCTATTATGGGCCAGAACTCTACTTGAAACAAAGATTCTTACAAGTCAGTGGATTTGATGACAATGGTTATCTAGTTTAGCGTGGTGATCAATAGTTCTCTAGTTCAGTACATGAACTTAGTACTTAATATAATTCTACAAGATTGACATCTATTCTACAAGATTCACACTATGATGATGTAATTAAAATAGAGCGTATAAGTTGGGACAAATTCATTCATTCCATGTCACACCACCATGGTGGCAGGTCTGCCCTCCTTCATTTCTCCACTGAGACCAAGGCCTGTTTGAATCAGAGACAGACTCAGAAGGGAACTGGAACCGACTGGGGGAAGACAGTGGCTGGAGGCTGGAGCACAAGCTCCCAGTCTGAGACAGAGGCCATGGTGTGGTCCTCCTGCTTCCCCCACAGAAACCAAGACACATTCTGGAGGACCTACAGAAAGCTGGCCCAGGCCTCAGGCAAGAAAACTAGACTGTGAAGGAGAAAATAAAGAATTTGGATTTTTATCCCTGGCTATTCTCATGGTGATTACTCTGTTGAAACGAAGGTTGGTCCAGATACCTCCAGAAAACCAACCAGAGCACCAT
The DNA here is from genome assembly GCF_902635505.1 of Sarcophilus harrisii. Classification (NCBI taxonomy): domain Eukaryota; kingdom Metazoa; phylum Chordata; class Mammalia; order Dasyuromorphia; family Dasyuridae; genus Sarcophilus; species Sarcophilus harrisii. The sequence goes on from NC_045428.1 coordinate 496,054,041, forward strand.
TCTGAATTCCCTAAAGAAGGCTCTGCTTTTGCAAACCATCATCATTAGGAAGTTTTCACTTACATTGAATTTAGAACTTCCTATCTTTATCGATTGTCTTTGGTTCATCCCTCTGGGGCCAACAGAACTGGTCTTACCCTTCTTCCTCATGAAAGTCACAAAAATATTTGAAGACAGTAAGAATGTCCTTCCTCAAGCATCTTTTCTTCAGGCTTAATATCCCTAGTTTCTTCATCCCATCTTTGCATAATGTTGTCTCAAGACTATTCCCTTCTCTGGACATTTTCCATCTGCCTTTCTACAAGCCTGTGGTATATCCTGACCAGGATAGCTTGTAATTGAACTGTCCACTCCCATGCATCAGATTCTGGACTTTTCTTAAAACAATTTTAGATGATATTAGAATTTTTGGCTGTCATGCCATATTGTTGACTCATTTTGAACATGTAGGGCACTCAAACCCTCAGATATTTTTTAGGCAAAAAATTCTACTCACACCTCCTCCGCCATCTAGAACTTGTGAAGTTGAATTTTTGAACCTATCTGTATATTTAAAGACTTCCTATTACGTTTCATTTTATCAGCTTGTGCCCATTGTTCTAGCTTGAGATCTTTTGGGCTCTTAATTCTTGTCATCTAATGCATTGGGCATTGAGGTAGGGCATTGGTTAGAGCACTGAGTCTGGAGTCAGGAAGACATGAATTCAAAAGTAGCCTCATTTACTAGCTTTGTGACTCATTTAACTCATATCTGCCTGAGTTTTCTCAGTATTAGAATGGGAATAATAACACCTACCTTCCAGGGTTGTTGTGAGGATCAGTGAAAAGATGTTGGGTTAGCTGTCATTATAGTGCCTGTAGTGAGCAAGATGAGGATGAAGAATGGTTTTATATCATAAGATAGTCTTACTATCCCTGCTTTTGCCTAAGTCACTTGTAAAATTGTTAAACAGGTTGGAGCCAGGAATGGCTACCTGACCTCTGGTTTTTCTTCTTTCTTCTTGCTATTCTTATTGGTTTCACCATTTCTTCTGTTCATCTTCCTTCTCCTTCTCCATTTATTCCTGTTCTTTTTTTTTTTTTTTTGCTCCTTCCTTTTATTTCCCTCTTTGTGTTTCTCCTTTCTTCTTTTGTTATTTTTCTACCTTTTCTCTGCCTCTTCTTCCTCTGCTACCTCTTTTGATTCCTTTTCCTATTATTTTTCCCCCTTCATTCATGGATTTGTAGTCAAAAGGTCTGTGTACAAATTCTGACACTGCTGAGCTTGAAGCCAAAGTCTTTCAGCACCTGCCTAAAGATTTGGACTTCAGTCTAATATCATCAATCCCAGATAGCTTTCTCAGATGCATCAATACCATATATTTTCTATAAGGCTTATGTCCTTTTTGTATTCACAGAATCTCAGTTAAAAGGAGCATCTGATTCAGTCCATAGTCACTGATCAACAATCCCTTCTAAACATTTCCAAGAAATGTTGATCTAGCCTTTGCTTGAAGACTTCCATGGGGAAAATCATCCATCTCTTTAGTCAGCCCACTCTATTTTGGGGAAGTTCCTTTAGATTCTTCAAAATGCTTTCATATCCAACATTGTATGTTATCCTGAGAGTGATTGTGTGAACTGAGATGCTATTTATATCTTATACATGAGGAAACTGAGGCAAAATTGAGAAGGTGACCAAGACACAAACAAATTAGAGTTGGAAGAGACTTCAGAGACCATCTATTTGCTCTTCATTTCACCGAGGAGGAAACAAACAAGAGAGAAGTGATCTGCTAAGGGACCCACAGCTGGCAAATGTTAGATCCAAAAGTGTTGACTCCCAGGTCGGTGTTCTATTTACTGAACTGAGTGGCCCAAGGGAAAATCCAGGATGAGAACTCGGGTCTCCCCCCCGTTAAGCTAGTATTTTTTTTTTATGTACTAGCCTAGAAAAATATAACAGTAAGCTCTCCCTGTGGACATGATTCATGCTTCTGGTAGGGGTTGGACTTGACCTCAGGTCCTTTTTGACTCAGCTCCTATGAGTCGATGAAAAGGTATGAAATTCTCTATTCTCCCCCTCTCCATTCCTTCTAGCCTCTAAGAAATCTCTTCAGCTTTGTGGTGTTTCAATAATAGTCAGGGGTAAAGGGCTGTGAGCCAAACAGATACCAGGAAAAAAAATCAACCATCCCAGCAAATACCAAACTGCAACATTCCATTGGGCCAATCAGTTACTCTAAACCTCCAGGCCCTGCCTTAAAATGAATAAAAACAATAACAACAGCAGCTGCAGAAGCAACTGTTCATTTCTTTATTGTACTTTAAGGTTATGCAGGACTTTGCTTTGTAATAATCCTGTGAGAGGAAATAGGAAATTATTCCTATTTTATAGATGAAGAAAGACTCTCAGAGAGATGGCAGTGTTAATTTTTATTCTTCTGAAGTCAGATGATTTATAACTTTTAGAGCTGATGTTCTACAGTATACTGTACTGCTGGTCTCTTCAGTTAGATTTATAACTCTGGAGCTGGAAATGACTTTTGAAATCTTCTAATAAACCCTCTTAATTTTATAGGTAAGATCTATGAAAGTGAAGTAATGTACACCTGAGCAATATGTAAACTCCTTTCTGTTACTGTTCAGTAATTGTAAGAGGTTTATCATCCCTGATTTTTGTAATAATTATTTTGTAAATAATTTTGTAATTAATTATATCTAATTCTTAATTCTAATTCTAGTTATATCTAATTATTAATAAGTCGTTGTTGTATCTAATTTTGAAAAGGATCCTTTGAAGGTCCATCACTATAACAATTTTATAATGTATAAAAATATTGCACCTTAAATATAAGCGTAATATATACAAAGTAGTTTGAAGGAGAAGGTACTAGCATTTGAAGTCATTATGAAAGGCTCCATGTAGAAGATGGTGCTTAACTACATCTTGAAGGAAGAGAGGTACTCTATAAGGCTAAGGAGGGACTTTTCCTAGCCTTGGGGAATGGCCAATTCAAAGGCATGAAGACTAACCATAGAAGCCTTACATATAAAGGAATTTTAAAAAAAAAAGTTAGTTGTAGGCAACAGGGAAGGAACCCATTGATAGAGATTGAAGACTTGAGAGAGAGGATGATTGAAATTGGAATCTGCTGGAAAAACTGAAGGGGATGAAATCAAGTACATGTGTAGAAGAATTTGCTTTGACAATGAAAAGGGCTACTTCTATTTTAAAGTTGGGAGAAAGAAAAGAGTATGAGATGGTGTCAAGGGGTTTTGAGATGAAGAGAATGAATTAAAAATGAGTTTCCTTCCAGTAAAGTTATAGGTAAAGTTCTCAGCTTGGGAGATGGGAAGGTATAAAATGGGCAGGAGGAGGAGGAGGTCTAGGAGATCTTTAGTAGTAAAGATACTTGGAATAGTTTCTGTGAGTAGGAGAAAAGAATCAGATTTAAATCTGAAAGGAACCTCAGAGACCATGTAGTCCAGTGGCATCAAACTCAATAGAAATAGATCCCTATGGGCTGAGTAGAGATGTAGAAAACCACAAATTTACACAATCTATGTTGTACTATATCTTTATTTTCTGAAACATTTCCCATTTACATTTTAATTTGGTTGACCCATACTCAGGAGCTGTACAGGTTACATTTAACTCTCTAGCCATGAGTTTCATATCTGACTGTTGAACCATCTTCTTTCTCCTCTCTCCGATTATAGATGAGTAAACTAAGGCCCAAAGAGACTTTGTTCAGGGCCACACAGGTATTAAGTGGCAAAATCAGGATTTGAATTTGTGTCTTCAGAATCTATTTGCAGTTTTATTTTCTACCATACAACAACTAGAAAAACTTGAGATTCTAGAATACTGTGCTTTGGTTCCTCAAGAATCCATTTCATTGTCTTAATAATTTCTGAAAATCAAGAAAGCCTTAAATTGGAATCGGTATAGTAAGTCCTGAATTGGAAGGCAGGACACATGAATTTCTACTACTGATTAACTGTATGACTTTGGGTTACTTCTCCTTCTGAGTTCAGTTTCTTCTCCAGTTTATCTTTATCTATATATAATATTTTCCTTCCAATAACATGTTAAAATAGTTTTTTAAACTTTTTAAAAAGTGTTTTGGGGGAGTTGTAAAATGTAAAATTGTAAAATGAGCTTGGATTAAATGACTTTAGAGGTCCTCTTGAGTCTTGATTTTTTTTTTTTAAGGCTTATTGCTATTCAAATATTTAAGCCATATTAATGGTTTCTTCTAAAAGCTAGAATCTTTGTTCTTATACTCTGCTGTTTTGAGGTTTCTATCATCTCTTAATATTCTGTGCTACATTTTCCAAGCTTTTTTTCATGTCTGTCTTTATTTTCATATTATACATTCTAAAGCCCTTTCTATCTCTATCTAGTTTTTGTTCTGAGCTTCCTTTTGGTTCTGACATTCTGATATAATTCTGTGATTCTTTGTCTTTTCCCATGGTTTTAAGCCTTGACCCCTTACTCTGTACTCTATGGAAAACAGCTGGTTACCCTCCTTTGTGTAATAATTGGAAGACTTTTTTTTTTTTGGCTTAAATGTTATTTTTATTTTAGATAAATAAATTTTTAAAAGATATTTATTTGAATATAATATAAAAATTCCATATGCTTTTCAACATGTTTACATATATATTTACATAATAAAAATCCACTATTTATTGCCTGTTTTCCAGCAATAAGTTGAATTGTTTCTGCTTATGATTTTTATTCCATTTAGCCAATCATCAGAATATCAGGGACAAACTACATGTAAATCTTACATTTCATCTTCTGCTACCCATTTCTTTCCAATAACATTTAAGCTAAAAAATAGGAACAATCCCTCTCTATTAGGACCTCCCTCTGAACCCATATCTAGGGGAAATGAACCACTTTGGACTAAAACTCACAGTCCTATACTCAATAACTCAATACTCAATAACTATGTTTAATGCTATTGGAAGATACTTATTAAGTTACGTTTAATGCTATTAGAAGACACTTATTAAATTATTCCTCTGCCTTCTTGTTTTTCCTAGGCAATTTTGCCTAGGTTTTTAGGAGTGTTTGTTTTACATATAGTACTATTACTATGGAAAAAGGAAAAGCTGTTGTGTTCAGCCTGAAGGCTTGTCCATCAGGGCACAGAGTTACAAAGGTTCACTTTGAGATCTTCAATGAAATCATATCATGGAATCAAATATTGGAGGATATCGGTATTGGAAGAAAACTCACTGATCATTTAGTCCACTCTTTTTAATTAGATTAATTAATCAGATGAAGAAACTGAGGTCCATGGAAAGGAAGTGAGTGAGTTAGTCACAACGAATTAATGGCTAAACATAGATGAACCATGGCCAATACTCTTAACATTTCACATATGCTAACGAGGAACTCCTGTCCCCAGCACTTGGGCATCCATCATTTGAGTTGTTGAGTCTTCCTCTTTCACCACCTTTTCTTCTTTCTGTTCCTTTCCTTTCCATTCCCATAACCGTCACCTTAGTTCAGATCCTCATCACCTCCAGAAATAATCTTCTAATCATCATGCAGTCTCTCTTCCTTCAGTCTATCCTGCATTGTTTGACAGAATAATCTTCCCAATGCACAGATCTGCCTGTCATTCCCCTTCTTGCCACCCTCTCCTTCCCCAAAAATTTAGTGTTCCCTGGCACCTAAAGGTTCAATTCCAGATTTCTTACCCTGGCATTCAAGTTGCACATTCCTCCCCTGCCTCCCCCCCTCCCCCCATAAATCCCCCTTTCTAGCCTTATCTTCTATTATTTTCCTTCATGTATTTTATAATTCGGCCAAACTGAATCACTTAACATTCCACCAATCCTATCATGCCTTTGATCATTCTGTTCGTTATGTGTGGAATTCCTGTCTCTCATATGTCACCTCCTTCAGGAATATGTCACCTCCTTCAGGAAACTTTTGTTTTTATCTAAGTCAGTAATGATTCTTTTAGTTTCTAGAGTTCTTATAGCCAGATTTTAGTCCATACTTCTTTTATACACTTGTATTATAATGTGTTATAGTTATATATATAGTTGTTTGAATATGTATTTTTATTAAAAACCCCTTTTTTTATTAAAAATCCATGAGTTATTTATTTGCCTTTTTCTTTGTTTGTTAGTGTCACTTATATTTTGTCACCTTCCATTCCATTTTGTCACTGCCCATTCCAGTTTTGTCATTCTTCATTCTAGGGTTATTACCAATTCTTTTGTATAGATGGATAGTAGAATATAGATATATCTATATATGTTTTCCTTCTAATTACAAGTTAAATCAGTTTTTAAAATTTATTTTGTAAATTTATTTTGTAAAGTTTGGGGTTCTAAATGCTATCCTTCTCAAACAATCTGACATTTTGTGTGTGTGTGTGTGTGTGTGTGTGTGTATGTGTGTGTGTGTGTGTGTATATATATATGCAATTATGTAAAACATTTCTATATTAGTAATTCTATATGAAAAGACTCAATTTGGAAAAAAAAAGAATTAAGAAAAAAAGTGGAAAATGGCATATTTCAGTGTGTATTAAGGCAATATCAGTTCTTTCTCTGGAGGTAGATAGTATGCATCATCATTAGTCCTTTGGGATTGTCTTGGACCATTATATTGCTGAGAATACTGAAGTCTTTCACAGTTCTTTATTGTAAAATATTGGTGTTACTGTGTACAACATTCCCTTGGTTATGCTCACTTCACTTTGCTTCAGTTCATGTGAGTCTTTCCAGGTATCTGCCAATTCTTAACATCCAGTTTTCTGAGATTCATTCCAGTCTGTGCTTTCTACCACTTTTTAAACATTTAGTTTTCTGAGGTTCCTTCCAGGTCTTTCTCTCTTTGGGCTTTGTTCCAAGCTCCAAGTTAGAACTTTAGCCCCTCTAGGTCTGTTGTTCAGTAATTATCTCAACTTATATGTTACATTAGCTAGATCACTACTGTGAGCTATGTGGATAGCGGAAACCTCTGTTCCTCTATCAGTCATACCTAATCTGCCTCAGACTCTGATTAAGTTCTTCCTGTTAAACACTCATCCAGTCATTTGGTCCTTAACTCCTCCCTCCAGACTCCATTCTTTTATTGGCATGAAGACATTTATTGGTGCCATGAACTTGAATTGCTTGTGAGAAGTTACTCACATCTCCTGGGGCCTTATTTTGTCCATCTGTCAAATGAGTATAACTGACCACTTCCCTGTTCCTACTGAGCATATAAGGATATTACTTGGATTTTAATGTTTCCTGGAGAAAGGTAACACTAGCCATGTGGAATTTCATGATTTTTACTGTAGAGTGGTCAATGCATAATTAATATTTGAGTATAATTAGTTGTTTATAAATTATTAAAGCTCTCTGGAACTGTGGAGCTATTGGGAAAGTGTGGTCAATCCATCACCTCATTATGCTCCAATTATAATTAGTTTTGAAATCTTGTTAAGGAACATCCATATTTTACCAAGATAGGATAGCATCTCCAGAATTTTGGCTTAAGGCCTAGGATTGCCCATCACTGCCCTTTTGCATTAGTAGTTCATCCTTCTTAATCCTTGGCACATTGACATAGCAAGAGGGATTTAAGGGCATAAAGTTCTATGGAAATATCTTGATTTAGTTTCTTTGTAAAGATCTTTCTGTCCTTTGTTTGGGTTTTGAGTGTTTTCTACTCCCAGTATGGTATAGTAGAAAGGGGGTAGGTTTGGAAACCCCAAATCTGGTTTCTAATCCAAAGAGATACTCATAGGAACAGATGACTCAAGTCTGTTGAATTTAGATTTAATGGGGATCCAAGAGAAGCTACAAAAGTATTGGATGAAGCATCCATAAGTAGACAACAGTTTGGTGTAAAAGATAGGAGATTCCAGTGGATGGCAAGCTCAGTTATGAGTCAACAGTGTGTCACAGTATATACAAAAAAAGTCACATGAGTTTAGGCTTAAGTCTCTAGAGTAAGGGAGATGATTGTCTTGGTTTCTTTCATCAAGTCTAAACTTAGAACTTATGAAGAATATCTTCTACAGTATCTTTTTTTTTTGCCTTTAAATTTTTAAAAAATTGATTTTGAACTTAAAGACACAAAAACACAAAGAACATTTCCTTGTACACAACACCTTAAGGAAACGTTCAATCCTTTTTATCCTTTGCTTGAAGGTAGCTACTAATTGCTAGCATTTAAGGACTTTACAACTATTATCTCATTTGAATCTTGCAACAATACTGTGAGGTAGGTGCTATTATGATTTTCCTTTTACATTTGAGGAAAATGGGAAGAGTAGGTTATGTGACTTGCCCAGGTCACACTGCCAGGAAGTGTCAGTTTGGAGCTAGATTTAAACCCATCTTCCTGACTCCAGGCTCTTCACTGCATCATCTAGTTGCCTCTAGTGCAGGGAATTCACCCCTTCTTTTCATTTTATAAGGCAGTTAGGGTTGAATGCTAGTAATGTCAAGTGTTTGAAACTGGATTTAAGCTCAGATATTCCTGACTCCATAGCCTGTGCTGTCTCCAGCACCACCAGTTATCCCAGCCCCTCTTGAAGGAGGCAGCCCATGCCTTGGATAATTCTGTTCATTAGGAAGTTCTTCCCCGCCCTGAGTTAAGTTCACAATATTTCTTAGACAATAATCTGGAGTTTTTTCATGGTGATGGCTGGTTTATAGAATAGTCCGATCCTGTAGCTGTTATTGAGTATTTCTTACATCCCTATTTGGGATCTAGGGCAGAATCCCCAGATGGAGGGAGAAAGCACCTTGCTGAAGCTCACATATGCTTGTTCACATGCACACGTGTGCAATGAGGTAGCATTGGGAATAAATCCCACATTTTCTGACTCTCTGACCTGGTCTCCAAGCACTTTTGAATTCCTAGCAAGGAGTCGGCTAAAAGTGATTTAGAAAAGTAAGACAAGACTAGTCGGGTGAAAAGTGTACAGTATTTGGAATAAGAAGACCTAGAATTGCAATCTGACTCAGCCAGTAACTTTGTCCTTGATGAGCAAGTTCTATCAGCTCTGAGACTTAGATTGCCAAACGGACATCACGTCTGCCTTCCTAGGCTATGCAAAAAGCCAGTAAAGGACTAGTTGGGAAGTACTTAGTAAGAATAAGTTACGGTATAAATGGGAGAATTTTCTGTTCTTATGAGGCTGGAGCTAGGCCTGGAATAAGTCATAATTTGCATTTCTATAATGCTAGAAGATATTAAAAACTCTTTGCATACCTTATTCCATCTGAACCTCACAACTCTTTGAGGTAGGTACAGGTACTAAAGATAATATCCCTATTTTGTAGATGAGGATACAGATTCTCAAGGATGTAAAATGGGTTTAATCCATGTTCACACAGCTAGAAGTCATTGGTGGTGGAATTCAAACTTAGATCTTCCTAACCAAGTCTAGTCCAGTGCTTGGCTCAGTGCCTAATAATCTTTGCTGACTGATTGATTGACTGTATTAATTCACTATTTTATGCTGTCTGGAAAAATGGGTGCAGATATAAATGTTTTAGTCATGTCTGAGTCATGATCTCCCCCCCCCCCCTTTTTTTTTAAATAGTCACAAGGGCCTTTTATTGTCATGAAAAGACTCACTGGTTAATCAAAGTGATTAAGAAGTGGGCTGTAAGTGAAGAAGATATTTAAAGGTCAGAGGGAAGAAGATGAGGGGAAGTTAGGGCAGGATCTAGAAAGTTAGGAAGAAGTACATGTCCTTTTTGAGGGTTTCTTGGCAAAGATATTGGAATAGTTTGCCATTTCTTTCTCCAGCTCATTTTATAAATAAGGAAATTGAGGCAATCAGGGGGGAATGATTTTTCCAGGGTCCCATAACTAATCCTTTTCTGAGGCTGCATTTGAACTCAGGTTCTCATGACCACAGGTCTGGTGCTCTATCATCTGTGCAACCATGGTGTTTATGTTTTTAGTCTTTGTTGTTTCAAAATATTGAGGTTAAGTTTTGTTTCTTCCTCCCTTTGTTCCTCTTTTCCCTGCCTCCCATTGTAGTAGCGGTTCCTTGTGAAGATGTCCAATAACGGTGTGGACATCCAGGACAAGCCTCCGGCCCCTCCAATGAGAAACACCAGCACTATGATTGGAGCTGGCGGGAAAGACGCTGGGACCCTGAACCATGGCTCCAAACCTTTGCCTCCAAACCCTGAGGAGAAGAAGAAAAAAGACCGATTTTATCGCGCCATCTTACCAGGCGATAAGAGTATGTGCACCATTTTGTTCCTTTCTCTTCCTTTCTAGGTTGTTTGCTTTCTAGAGAGCAATTTCATTTAGAGACCAGATCCAGAGTTCCATTTCAGCCACTAGCTCAATGTTAAAATTGCAATAAAATCAGTTAGTTCACAAACATTTATTAAGTGCCTAGTTTGTGCCCAGTACTGGGCTACGCGATGGCGATACAAAGACAAAAGTGAAAATCCTTTCCTTCAAGGGATTTGCTTGCTACTGGGGGAGACATGTGTGTGTGTGTGTGTATATATATATATATATATATATATATATATATTCAGTAGATCATAGAAACAATAGGGACCCCCAAAAGTCTATTGAGTAGGTGACAAAGTAAAACTTGTGGTTAAAAAGAATCAGTTTTTAATTGAATGGAGATTAAATCAGAGTGGGAACAGACATGAGAAAATAGAATCAATTAGGAGGTCATTGTAATTTGGGTGAGAGGTAATAAATTGGGTCTGAACTGGCATGGATGGAGAAAAGAATGTATTCAGGAGATGTGGTGCTAGAAATGGCAAGACTTGGTAAGTAATTGGGTATATAAGGTAAAGGAGTGCAAACTTGAGGTTAATTTTGAAGTTGGGGTCTTAAAGAGATTAGAAGGATGATGGTTCTAAATTCAGAGAAGAGGTGTCTTTGTTTATTTGAAATGTCCAATAGGCTGTTGCTGATATGAAATTGTAGCTCAGGAAAAACATGAAACTTGATATATAGATTTTGCAATAATTAACATATAGGTGATGATGAAATCCATGCGAGCCAATGACATCACCATGTGGGAGAGTATCTAGAGAAAAGAAGCTCTAGGAAAGAGTTTTGAAGAAAGGAGCTTGACATGGAAGAGAAGTGGGCAGAGAAGACTGAGAACTGATCAACCATGTTAGAGGAAAAACAGGAGAGAAGAATGTTACCAAAATCCAGAAAAGAGAGACTATTCAAGAAGGAAGGATGATCCAGGGGCAGTTAGGCGGCAAAGTGGATAGAGCATCAGCCCTGAAGTCAGGAGCACCAGAGTCCAGATCCAGTCCCAGACATTTGCTAGCTGTGACGCTGGCAAGTCACTTAACCCCAATTGCCTCACAAATAGAAGAAGAGAGGGTAATTAATAGTTTTATACTTGTGGGAAAGCCAAGAAGGATAAAGACTGAAAAAAAGGCCATCAGATCATCGGTAACTTTGGGGAAAGCAGTTTCATTTGAGTAATGAGGTTGGACAGCAAATTGCAGAGTGCTCAGAAATGAATGAGAGGAGAGTAAGATTAGGAAGTAGAAAACTTTCTAGAATTTTATTTACTGAGAAAGGAAGGAAAGATGCAGGTGCTTAAGGAGATAATAGCATCTTGTGAAGATTTATTTTTTTTTTTTAAGATGGAAGACAGTTGAGCATGTTTGCAGGCATCAGAGAAGGAACCAGTAGATTAGGGAAAGGATTGGAGGTTTAAGAGAGGAGGGATGGTTGAGGAAAAGGTCATTTATTGGAGAAAATGGGACCAAAGGCGCATTTAGAGGGGTTGATTTTGTGGAGAAAGGCCACAAAGGTTGATTTTTGTGGAGAAATGTGCCTCAGTTTTCTGATCTGTAAAGTGGTTGGACTCAGTGAAGTGTTAACATCCTTTCTGTGATTCTATGATCTTTGCACATTTTTAAGTCCAGGGTACATCTGCATCTTTTGTTCATTTGCAGCTGAGTGATGGTATCCTGAGCACCATCCCCTATTCTTAGATTGCCATTTCTAAAGGCTCAAAGCACACAGCTAGGAAGAAGAAATTACCAGAAAATTTTGGACCTACTCATGGCCACTAGATAGTAAAGATTTTCTATTCGACATCATGAACAAGTTTCTATACCAAACTTTAACTGTGGAAGAAAGAAAACTGTTCTGGAATGAGAGGTGATGGGTTCAAATTCAGTTCTGCTCATCACAATATCTATATCACTGGGTCTCGGTTTTTGCCTCTATAATTTGCAAAGGATTGACCTCATGAGACAAAGATTTTTAACAGAATTTTATATTTCATTATGTATTTTTTTTTAAATTTTGAGTTCCTAATTCTCTCTCATGCGCTCTCACTGAGAAAGCAAGCAGTATATCAATTATCATGTGAAATCATACAAAATGTATTTCTACATTGGCTATCCTTTAAAAGAAAAGTCAGAAAAATAAAGTGAGAAAATTATATTTCATTTGTATTCAGTTCGTCAGTTCTTTCTCTGGAGGTGGGATAGCATTTTCATTATGAGCCCTTTGGAATTATCTTGGGTTGTTTCATTGATCAGAGTAGCTAGTTGGTCATCATAAGAACATTGCTATTATTGTGCATGACAATGTCCCAATTCTTCTTACTTCACTTTACATTAGTTCTTATAGGTCTTGCCATGTTTTTCTGCCATTTTGTTAACTTTTTTTTTAATAAAAACATTTCATTAAGTATATTTCAATATAATTTTCTTTGCAATCCTATGTTTTTATTTTGTGCAACATAAGACATGTTTCTGAGAAAGTATCCATATGGTTCACTTGTCTGACAGATGGAGTTCAGGACCCCGCCCCCCCAAAAGGTCAAGAATTTCTAGCCCAGATAGTTTTAAAGGTTCCTTCCAGTTCCAAAATGTAGAATCCTAAAATCTTTGGAAATATAATTCTTAGACATTTTTAAATGAGAAAGATTTCCCATTGGCAGCTTGCTTGTATGTTAATAACTAATCATAAATAGCATATAAGTCAACTATTTTTATTGATAATGAGCCAATCACTTGGTATGTGTGGAACTAGTACTATGTACTAGATACTGTGGGGAATACAAAAAACGTAGAATTGTTTTTAAGCATTAATCTATTTTTTTAAAGCATCAATCTATGATAATCATGATTTTAGATTTTAGAACATTTACTCATAACCATATGTGGGTTTTTTTCCATCTTTCTTTTTGACTAGGATTGTATTTTTGTTAATATAAGAAGCTTCTGGTGAGAAACATTTTCTACCAGTGTAGATTGGCATTTTCTCTTCAACCTATAGGGAAGGGGAAGAAGAAAATAAGCATTTACGTTGGACCTACTGTGTGCAGGCAAAGTATTAAGCACCTTACAAGTCTATTCTCAGTTTGTCCTCACAACCACTCTGAAAGGTGCTGTTTTCTTGTTATTCAGTTGTTTTGGCTATGTTCAACTCTTCATGACCCCATTTGGAGTTTTCTCGCCAGAGATACTAGAGTGGTTTGCTATTTCCTTGTCCAGCTCATTTTCCAGGTGAGGAAACTGAGGCAAACAGGACTAAGTGACTTTCTCATTGTTAGCCACTGTCTGAGGCTGTATTTGAACTCAGATTCTCCTGTACCACTGAGAGTTTTCAGGGCTACTGAGCAGTCAGTTTGCTCACACTTGCATAGTCGGTCTGTAGCAGAGACAGGGCAGGTCTTGGAAGCCAGCTCTCTATTCACTTCAACACAAATGACTCTCAATGTGTGTGGCATTTTATGCAATTTATTATTTCCCCATTTCACAGATGTGGAAACAGACTAAAAAATTCTTTGACTTGACATTCATAAATGATGCAACTAATGCTTGAACTCAGGTGTTCTGAAGTCAGTGTTCTCTTCATTGTACCACATGGATATATTTGTATTCCCAAGAGTAGAAATTGATCTCTACTCCGATTTCAGGACCAGAAGGTTTCTAATTTATTGGATAGACCAGTGGTTCTCAAACTTTTGTTTTCAGTATCTTTATCCTATTAAAAATTATTGAGGATTTTTCCAAAGCATTTTTGTTTATCTGGGTTATATTTATAGATATTTACCATATTGGAAATAAAAACTATTTTTGAATTTGTAGGCCCTCTAAAAGGGTTTCAGAGATCCCCAGGATTCTCTAGACCATACTTTGAGAACCACTGGGATAGACCTTCAACAGAGGATTTCTTAGAAAACCTGAATGAGAATGCCTAGAATGAAGTGAAGGGATGGGTGGTGAACTGTATTAGTGGAAAGAATACCCAGATCAGTGAAACTGATGATCTTTTATGGTGTTAGGATAATGATGATGGTAATTAGGATACACATTCCTTGTCTTCATATAGCTTGCACTCTAATTAGAGAGAAGAGATTTTTACATATCAATTAAAGGGCAATATATTTAGAGCAAGGATATTTTTAAGTGTTTAAGCAGAAATCGGGATCAGCTGGAGAAGTTAGGGATGATGGGGAGGGACTGGGACTTTACTGGTTCGTTGAAGGGTGTTTTGGAGTTGGTTCCCCCACAGCACTTAGGCCAGAGCTAGATTTCCCATAGGCCCTCATTATGAATTGGATAGATGGATGGATGGGTGAATGAATGAATAAAATAGTTTTTGCCTAGACTATGTGAATAGACCCATTTTAGTCCTAGGCTATGTTGTTATAAAGCCCCATAGTGAAATATTAGTATCTGGGTTGTTCTAGTTGGGCTCTGCATATTCTGGTTTGTCTCAAAGTGACACTGAAAGATTTGGTCTGGAATTTTTCCTCTGATTATATTTTCCTTTTGAAAAATATTTCTAAGGTTATTTTTTTCTTTTGGTATATAATTCTTGTTAATATTCAGTTTCAAATTCTCTCTCTCCCCTCTTTGAGTAGACAAGAAATATGATACCCATTATGCATGTGAAACCATGCAAAACATAGCCTGTATTTTCTTTCCTGAATGGGGAAACTGTTTCAGTAAGGGAAAGTTTAGTAAAGTTAATTTTAAAACAGTTCCCTGAAGCCCTGTTTACCTTCTCCAATTTGGAACTGTTCCTTGACTTCGAATCAGCAGAGCAAAGTTTGTAAGAAACAGTGTTTTGTTCTTCATCAGAGCAATAAAATCATTATTTTTAGGCGTGTGTGGTTATGGCAAACAACAGTGCTTTTGAGTTGATTCAGCTGCTCTCTCTAAGTAAGTAGAAAGAACAAGGCCTGGGAGTCACAAGTCCTGGGTCCCACATTTGGCTCTGTGACCCCAGTTGGATTTAAATGAGGCAGAGTTGCACAAACTCATCAGCCCCATTCTCTCTCTTCCAGAGGTTTGGAATCCAGTGGCAATATAGAAGTCATGATGTCAGCTCCTTTGAAGCTGGATCATACTATACCATTCATCCTATCCGATCTCTTAAATTTCAGAGAGTACTAGAATGTTTAGACTGGAGAAAACAGTATTTTTGTATTTGTATTGTAGTATTTATTATTGTATTTTTCTTATATCTGGGCAACTTGTAGTTTTCTTATTGTATTGCTGTACTATTATAGTTTTCTTATATCCGGGCATAATTGTAGTTTTCTTGTATCTGGGCAACTCTTAGGCTTGCCCTGAAGGCAGAATTAACAACAAGGGCAGAAGTTATGGGGAGATCCAGTAGTGGATCTAGGTACTTCATTTTTAATTGAGTTTCTCATCATTGTTGTAGGTGTGTAGTCATGTCTAACTTTATGTGACTCCATGGACAAGTCCACTGGATTTTCTTGTCAAAAAATCCTGGAATCATTTGTCATTTCCTTCACCTGTATGCCCCCATATTACAGATGAGGAAATTGAGTCAAACAGGTTGAAGTGACTTGCCCAGGGTCACACACCTAGTAAGCATCTTAGGTCTTTCCGACTTTATGGTGCGACCATAAATATTATGGACCACCATATGGTGGTCCGACTTTAATAGCTTTATGGCTATTCATCATTATATGGACTTAAGCAGGTGCTAGATGATGCCTTTCAGGGAGACTTTCTACACACATAGGATGTTTATCTAGATCGAGTCTTTGGAGGCACAGATTTCAACTTGCTGGGAGGTAAAAATATAATAATGAGATTTGTCCAAAATTGGAACAAGCCACCTTAAAAAATGATGAGTTTGCTCATTCTTCACTTTTATCAGGATGTTGAAGAATGGGATTCCTATTCAGGGTTGGAGCTAACTTAAATGCTCTCTGGGGTACCTTATAACTTTATTTATTTTTTTGGTTTTTGACATCTGTGTTTATTGTGTGGATGAACAAATGTTCATATCCTGATCTGGAAAAATTCCTCTGTGTGTGTGTGTATCAATAATAAAATTTTCAGAATACATGCAAAGATAGTTTTCGACATTCACCCTCCCAAAATCTTGTGTTCCAAGTTTGATTCCCTCTCTTTCCCACCTCCCTCCCTTAGACAACAAGCAATTCAATATTTGCAACTCCTTTTCTATAACTAATAAGGTCCTTTCCAAAACAGATTTTGAGGGTACTATCATATATCAGTATCCATTCCTTCCACCTGCAATTTTCTTACTAAGCTTGAACCCTTTAATTAGTATTTCTAGTTATCTTCTTTTAGCTCCCAGAAGTGGGTTTCCTGCCCTGAAGATGCTGCCCCAAGGAAAGGTTTCATATCTTGGAAAGTATCAGGTTAAACCAAATGCCTTTTAGAATCTAAAGATACCCATATCACCCCCACATTGGAAACCTGATCATAACTACTCAGGTGGTTGGTGGGGACTGTGGGGGGGCAGATGAGGTACCGGATCATTCACTTCATGAATATGTAATTGGCCACCTGTGGGAGAAGGTTTTGTTTCCTGTCTACCAGGTTCCTGGGCATCATGGACACCACAGATAGTCCATGATTCAGATCCAGATTCAGTAATTTTATAATCATTTATCAAAGACAGTAGTACAGGATTTCAACAACTTTCTGGACCATTTAAATAACTTTTTAACAGGATTTACTGCATCCATTCTCAACCCTCCCAGTCTTTCATATATAATAGCCTTTTAAAAACAAGCTGTTCAAAAATCTTCAGTGATTCCTTTTGCCTTTTGAATAAAGTTTAGATTTTCTTACCTGGCACTCAGAAAGTCGGTATGGTTTAGTAAATAGAATACTGGTCTTAGGGTCTGGAAAACAGTACATAAAACTAAGTGAAAAGTGGGGGGTGAGGGGGTGCGGATCAGGGGAGGAAGGTGGGGGGATAAGAATTAACCAAGAAGAGCAGCTGATGGAAAATGAAACATTTACCTGGAAAAGTTAGCAAAGAGTTTATTGCTCCATTGCTTCACTCTGTAGCTCTCCAGAGGAGAAGGGCAACTGAGGATGCTGAGGTATTGAGAATTGAAGGTGGATCAGTCTCTATGTGAGGATGAAATTTCAGGTGATGAACATGTCCTGTGGGAGATATATTTGTAGAAGGAAACAAAACAGAGCAGCTGGAAGAAAATGAAGAGTTATATGTCATATTATTACATGTAATATGATTATGCATATTATTGGGTATTGTAATTATATTTGCATGTTTTATCTCCTTTGTAGAGGTTAATTTTATGAAAGTGAAGGATGTGTTTTACTTAACTATGTCTAGAGCACCTAGCATTGTGCCTGGTACATAGCAAGTGTCTAATGCTTTATCTTCTGCAAAGTCCATCATAAAGCACACAGTAGATATACATACATACATACATACATACATATACATATGTATATATTTTGTTGTTGTTGTGGCAATTGAGTTACTTGCCCAGGGTCACACAGCTAAGAAGTGTTAAGTGTCTGAGGTCAGATTTGACTTCGGGTCCTCATGACTTCAGGACTGATGCTCTACCCATTGTGCACAGTAGATATATAATAAATGGTTATGCTCAATAAGTCACTGATACAACAATTCACAAGCATGTCAGATACTGTGCTGGGTGCAGCAAAGATGTCTATGTCATTGTCACCAAGTTCATGGAGCTTACTGTTTCATAACAATAATAAGATCCAAACACAGAGTATTCTACTTGGTGATGTAGTTTCTAGTATACTAGGTTTTGAGCTGGAGAGATATCAGAGCCATCTAGACCAATCCCATCATTGTGCAGATGAGGACTCTAAGAGGAGTTTGGTAACTCTGCCATGGTCACACAGCTAGAATTGGAGCACAAATCCAGAACTCCATGCACCAGAGCACCATGCCTCATCAGTGCTGAAGGTACATTATAAGTGCTTTTTGGAGATAAAAGGAAGGAATGACTTTTTTTGTCTTTTAATGTTTTAAAATTTTCATCAAGTATTTTCCAGTTACATGTACAAAAGTTTTTTTTAAATTTTTAAAATTTTGAATTCCAACTTCTCTCCCTCCATCCTGCCCCTTTCCCTACCCCTTGAGAAGACAAGTAACATGATTATACATGGGGAGTTACAAAAAATTTCCACATTAGCTCTGTTGTGAGGAAAAACACAAAAGTTTTTTGAAAGTATGCTTCAAACTGCACTCAGAATTCATTTCTTTCAGGAGGTGGGATGACATATTTCATCACAAGTCCTTTGGAATGGCCTTGGATCATTGTCTTGAGCAGAGTAGCTATCTTTCACAGTTGATTATTATTCAATATTGTTGTTATTATATACAATGTTCTCTTGGTTCTGCTCACTTCACTTTGTATCAGTTCATACAGATTTTCCCAGGTGTTTCTGAAACCACCCTGCACATAACTATTTTTGAATAAAGGAATTGGGCCTTATTAGTCTTAAACTAAATCAACAGAGTAACTCACATTTCTTTAATCCATTTAGGGTTTGGAGACATATCCTCACAATATCCTTTCAAGGTAAAGAATGCAAGTATTATTAGCCCCATTCTACAGATGATGAAACTATGTTCCACAGAGAGAGGCAGGATTCAAATTCAGGTGTCTTGAGTTCTGTCCTTTCCTTATATCACACTGACAGCCTAAGGTTAGGTAGGATTTCATTAAGCAGAGAAGAGGAAAGGGGAAGGAGAGAAAGTATTCTTTGCTTTCCTTTCTGCATTTGGAATTCATCCCTGTTGTTTCCTTTCAAGTCTACCTCCAATGCCATCTCCTCCAGAAAACATGTCCTGATTTCTCCAGTCTTCCATTCACTTTGTTTTACCTCTGGGAATATTAATTTCTTATTCTTAGCAATAATGGCAGCTCTTCTGTGAGGTCACACACATCTGAGCTATGGATTTCTTTTGTTGTTGAGACCAGTACAGTGCACATAGTAGATGCTTAATAATTGTTTATTGGATTGTGGTGAATGCTCATTTTCAGCACCCATTCTTCTGCTTGTTCTGAGTTGCATAGGGAAGGGGATCAGATTTGCCAGCTCTGCCTTGTTCTCTGGATATTTATCCAACTTGCTCTGTTTCCCCTGAGTGCCAGCCAGCTGGATCTTTATGCTAATGTCTTACTCAGAGATAAGTGTCTCTCAGCCTGTTGAATCCCTCTGTTCTCAGAAAACATGTTGACAAGTTACACATAGATAGGGACTGTTAAGTGATCTCAGTTCCCAATGGGACAATGGTATTGAGAGTTTTCCACAAAGCAAAAAAATCATAGGATTTGGAGCTGATGATAACTAAAGATACTGTCTGGTCTAACCCTTTCATTTTATAGTTAAGCAAACTGAGACCCTTGAGGTGAATTGACTTATTTAGGTAATCCAGGCAGTAAATAGCAAAGTGGTTAAATATTTTCTGCTGGTTCTTTTGCCATCAAATCTGGTTGATTTCTCCATTCTTTGGATTGGATGATATGATCAATATTTCTGGAATAGATATTATAATTTTGTTTCAAAATTAAAAACATTTTAAAAATTGACATTTTCTCACTCTGACTTCTACCCCTTTGAAAAAGAAAAACCAACTCCTTATGATATTTTGCATAAAGAAGAAAAACAAATTTCCAAATAGAAATTAAGCATTTATTATGCCTGCCACTGTGCTAAGTACTGGAGATATGAAAACAAGATAGTCTATAACAGAGCATACATTCTAACAGGAGAGGACAGAACATGAAGGGGAATTGGAAATGGGTTGGGGAGGGGAAGGTTGTGTAAGCTTCAGGATAGTATCATACTTAGTTGTACAAGGCTGCCATGGAAAGTGAGCTGGAATAAGGTAGAAAGCAGAATAGTTTCTGGGACTCCCCAAGATATGGCAGGGTCTAACCTGTCACTAAATGGGCCTCTTGGTGGAGGCAGCAGGGACGAATCGGTCATTGTGCAGGCCTCTGGGTAATTAACTATTGGCCATACCCAAAATGCATGTGCAATTCTTCATCTTGAATCCATCATTTCTCTTAGGAGTTGGGTAGCATGCTTCATTATCCATCCTCTGTAATCATGGCTGGTTGATTATTACATTGATCAGAATTCTGAATTTCTGAAGTCTTTCAAAGTTGCCTTTATAATGTTATTGTCATTGTTTTTTCCAGATCTGCTCATTTCACTTTGCATTGGTTCATACAAGCCTTCTTCCCAAGTTTCTCCCTTTTGTCATTTATGAGCAAATACCCTTATTGGATTCCCCTCTCTAGTTCAGGTTCCCAAAGCTGCCAAAGTAATCTTCCTCAAGCACAGATGTGATCTTGTCATTTTAAAAAATTGTCAGTGAGCCCCCCTTCTCTTGAAGGTAGAATACAAATTCTTTAGCCTAAAACTCGGGCCTTCCACATTCTGGTTCTGACCTACTTTTCAATTTCATGTTATTTCTCTCCTTGTTCTGGCCAAACTAGGGAATGATCTGTTTCCCAAATGTGACATACCACCTTTTCTCCCTTGTCTCCCATGCCAGTGTTGGACATTCATACAAGCTTTCTCTTCCCCAGTCCCTTTATTTTTGCTTTTTCGGACTCTCCTTTTTTCTTAAAGGTTCAGCTTTGCTCCTTCTTGCTCTTGGAAGCTTTCCTGGATTTCCCAGCTGTTAGTGCTTTCTCAGGCCTGAAACATTTCTAGAGCACTCACTCTTATCTCTCTTGTCCTCTTCACCCTCCACCTTGTACTGTATTTCTATAAAACATTACACAAGATTTCTCTACTAGAATATAAACTTCTTGAGGGCAGAGACTTTCATTTTTGTCTTTGTATTTCTGGTGCCTTGAATAGCTTATTGTATATCAGAGGTGTCTGATAAATATTTGTTGAATTACTTAATCCATTTGCCCGTTTCATCCTTACTCTCTTTGGGTCGAAGTTATTCCTTCCTAAGTAAGAGCTCCACCTCTCAAAACTAATTTGATAAGTATAGCATTGAAACTATAAATTTTAAAAAAGGAAAGACTATCGTAATGTCACTGGGAGCAGTGCAAAAATTCTCTAATGTTATCAAACCTTCCCTTTTCCTTTATTCATTTCTGGACCAAATTGTTATTCATATATTATATCATCAGTGTTTATCTAAGACTTTTGTATTGATGAACCAGTTCTGTGGGCCATCTAACTACATAAAGTAGTGTGGATTATAAGTATTCTTCATCCATTTGATTTTCCCTATGTGGATAGTTAAGCGAAAATTTTCCATTCTCCTCAAAGCCAAAGATTTCTTAAAGACTGATGTTTTCGTATTCCTTTTGAAGAAAGGATTACTCTTTGAAGTGGGAGCATGTTTGAAGATTTAGAGCTGGAAGGGAACTCAGTGATGATCTGGTCCAAATCCTTTCTTTAAGGAGATACTTGAAATCCAGAGGCATGAAGTGTAACTAACATTTGTAGATAAAACTCTGGCAGTAGTAGTAGAGCAGCTAGGTAACAGTGCATAGAGTGTTGAGCTTGAAGTCAGGAAGACTCATCTTCATGGGTTCAAATCCAGCTTCAGACCCTTATAACTGGGCAAATCACTAAACTATGTTTGCCTCAGTTTTCTCATCTATAAAATGAATTGGAGAAGGCAACGGACCCTGTATTTTTACCAAGACTGCCCCCAGTGAGGTCACAAAGAGTCAGGCATGACTAAAATAATTGAACACCAATATTAATGGATAGTAAATAACATCTGCTATGTAGTAAATGCTAGATAATAGCTGAGACGAACCAAGGGTCTCCTGACTCTATGTACTCTGCTGCATCTGTTCCCACCATAGAAGAACTTGTCTCAAACAGGAATCATCATTCCTGAGATATATTTCTAGTCACTCACATCCCCCAAAACAAGATCACTGTAAATATGAGAATGTCTCACTTGTTGTATCAGTCAGGTTTGGAAGAATGCTTAAATATCACTTCACAGATGGAGAAACTGAGGCACCAACAGGGGTAGTGACTTCACTCAGGTCACGTAGTAAATTAGTGACAAAATGAGGATTCAGCTAAGACTTTCAGATCCCAGGCTTGGCTCTAGTTATGTCTTCATTCCTTCTTTTTTAGCTTTAGAATTTAGCTTTAGAATTTTAGCTTTAGAATTTAGTTAAATTCTTCCATGCAGGAGCTGAATAATATATTACTTTGCTAAGGATTTATTTACCACACAGTGACTTCTCTAAACCTCAACTGGCCATCTGCCCCTCCTCTATGAACTCTTTGTCCTCTGCCTCTGCCCCTTACCCCTCGCCCCCTTTCCCACCCAGGGTTTTCTTGCATGAATCTGTGAATGCCAGACCCAGAATAGCACTCCCAGTGACCAAAGCAAACTTTTCTTTGCCTAAAAATGACATTGCTAAAATTGGCCCAGGAGCTGTTGATGAGTTATTTGCTGGATTCAATTTCAAGAGCTGGGTAATTGCCAGCAAGGCTCTAAGAGGGAATTCAGAGGTTCGGTCTGGGCAGATTTGGAAGGAAACATTCTGCCATTCAAGCTTGTTTCTCTGATCTGGAGCAAATGTGAGGACCCTCTCTCCCTTCTGATCTGAGCTGTTCCTTCCCCAGGTAAAATTCCTGTTTTGTTGTCCCTCCCCTTCAGGTTCTGACCCAAAGTGGTGGGATGTTTTTAATTGTAGGAATTTCAGGCAGATAGGAAGTCAAGTGGGGGGAGATGTTTGGTAGAAGAAAGGACCAAAAGGAGAGACATTTAGAAACTCATAATGTAGTTGCTGGT
Organism: Sarcophilus harrisii; assembly: GCF_902635505.1. Classification (NCBI taxonomy): domain Eukaryota; kingdom Metazoa; phylum Chordata; class Mammalia; order Dasyuromorphia; family Dasyuridae; genus Sarcophilus; species Sarcophilus harrisii. The sequence continues at coordinate 496,077,082 of NC_045428.1, forward strand.
ACTGCTTTTTAAATGGCTATATGACCATGGACAAGTCATTTCCTCAGAAAAAGATTTGGACTAAATGATCTCCAAGGTCCTTTCTAGTTCTGAACTCTATATCTGACCCTCATTTCACAATTTGTAAGCTGTTACCTTCTCCCCTATTTGCATCTTACAGAGGCAATATTTCTTCTCTTCTCCTCATGGTATCTCTTCATAATTCCCAGGACTCTTGTAAGGAAAACAACTATAGACCTTATAAAGTGTTGTAGGAAAAGAACCCCTGGAAAAGTCACTTTGTCTGAGCCTCAGCTTTATGAAAAGAATCATTTTTTCAATCCCTAAGGGTCCTGGAAAGTTAACTATTAGACATTTGTGAATTGTTTTCAAATTTTTTCTGGGTCTATGAGAAGTCAGTGCAAGGATTTTTAAACTTTGAACTCTCTTTACATTCTTGAAACTTATTGAAGACCCCATCTCTAAGAAATTGTATGTATGCGACTTACCTCTATTGACATTTATTGTATCAGAAATTAAAATGTCTTAGTATTATAAAAATAACCTCAGGAACTCCCTGAAAGGGTCTCACTTTGAGAATTTCTCCTTCAATGCAAGGAGCCCTGAATCAGGGGAGAGACATGCCATGGGATCTTGAGCAAGTAATTTTTATTCTATCATCCCTTTCCTTTCTGTAAAATGGGTATAATGATGATGTTAGCCTTGTTGAACAATTGGAATAATCAAAGAAGGATACAAAAGGAAGCTTTAAAAGATTTTGTAAACTTTTAAAGTGTCATAAACTGACATTAAGCTATAAGATACTAGTGATACAAAGACAAAAATGAAATAGTCCCTGCCTTCCAGAAGCTTACACTTCTAGGGGGAATAATAGCTAGCATTTATATATGGTACTATATAAATATTACCTTATTTGATTCTCACAACAATCCTGGAAGATGGGTATTTTTTATTATCCCCATTTTACAGTTGAGGAAACTGAGGCAGACAGATGAAATGACTTGTCCAGGGTTACACAATTAGTTAACGTCTGAGTCTGGATTTGAATTTGGGTCTCCCCAACTCCTGGTCCAGTGTTCTGTGTCCTGTGGTGCCCCTGCCAAATAACAAGTTAACCTGAGATAAGCAAATTGATATCTGGAGAATGGGTAGTCATTGAATCCTACCCTAAATCAGAGCTTCTTAAATTTTTCCCACTCACGATCCCTTTTTATCCTGTTATCTGACCCCATTGCAAATCTTAGTCAAGGCGCTTCTGGTAGCACTCATGTATGCGCTTTGCAAAGTGAACATGTTGTGTGTTCAAAACGAAGGCTGTAGGAAAGTTGCCCAATGCAACACGGAGAAGTGTTGCCAGAAACACCTCGGATTCATTGAATTAATTTTTGATCATTGCATTCAGAAAACTTTTATTATTGCTGCCAAATTTTCCATGATCCCCAAATTCAGTTACATAGCCCACAGTTTAAGAAGCTTTGCCTTAAGTCATTGGAGCTAGAAGGGACTTTGTAAGTTATTTAATCCAGTCCATTTATTTCATACAGCATAAAACTAATGATCGTTCATATGTTCGGTGATGTGTCTACTTGCATTTTAACTATAAACTGAATTGCAAAATGTAGTGATCAGTAAACAATAAAATTACTTGTAAATGGTAAATTAACTGATAAATATGAAGTTTTTCATAAATGTTATTTTCATAAGTCATAAGCTCTTTGAGGACAGTAACTTGTCTTAATCCTATTTTCTTCAGTGTCTGGCTCATAGTAGCTACTTAATAGATATGTTTTAAATTGATTTTATTTTCAAATTCTCTTGTCCCTTAAGTCTGCCTTTTTCTAGGAGGTGGCACAAGTCATTGTCAGGTGCTTAGTCTGGCATATAGTAAGTGCTTTATAAATTTAATCGACTGACACTCCCTTCCCCCAGAACAAACAGAAATCTTGTAGCACATATGCATAATCGGGTAGAAGTATCCACACTGGCCATATTTAAAAATATGTTTTATTATGTACCTTGAGTCCATGCTTCCTCTTTCAGGTGGTAGTTTGCAATCATCATTAATTCCCTAGAATCATGGCATTTTTCAGAATTCTTAAGTCTTTAACAAATTTTTTTTCAGCATTATTATATAAATTTTTTTGGTTCTAATTCTGCTCACTTCATTTTGCATCAGTTCATATAAATCTTTCCAATGTTCTTTGAAACTGTTTCTATTGTCATTTGTTATGGTGCTACTGAATTGAGTTTAAAAGTCACAGAAAAAAGCCTGTCCCTTCCAGAAAGTAACATTTGATTTCAACAGTTTTTTCACTTGCTTACACTTATTAACTGCCTACAGTGTACAAGGCATCCTGCTTTGTGATGAGGAGACTTGCGTAATATTGGCTCTGCCCTCTGGAAACTTGTAGCCGTCCAGTGGGCGTATGTATTGTAGTTTGTCCTTCCTTTTTGAAAACCACCATGACATCAGTGAAGGTGCCATGACATGCAAGTGAATTGGATTTAAGTGAGGGTGGGCTGGGATGTCTGTAATGGTTCCTGGCCTGCCTACTTGTAAAGGTGGGAGCCACCCATAGTTTGAAAATCTTAAATCTGAATGTGAAAAAGTTTTGTAATTTATGAAAATCAGGCTAACTCAATGGATGGCTTGAATCCATCCTGAAATGAATTCAAACCTGAAATATCTGGGTTCTAGCTGCATGCTTACAGGGTTTGTGATACTGCATTATTAGTAGGGGTAATTTCCTATCTGGCGAGTTCTCTTTTATCAGCGAAATCAGAGTTCCAGAGCCTGTCTTTTGTAACTCATGAAACTCATGTAAAGTATTATACCATCCTGGGAAATGGGAAGGGCCTGGTCTGAGGTCATCTTGGGTACCTAGTGCCTGAGTAATAATATCTTTTATTGCATTCTGACCTAGGAAACTTTCTGGTGCTTTTCCGCCCATTCCAAGAATTTTGCGCTCTGTAGTCAGAGAAAGGATATCTTCTTCCTTTTCTCTCTTATCTCATAACCTTATGATAGACCCAGGAAGTGTCATAGAAATCACAGATATTGTCACTCTAAAGACTCATGATATCCATGCTTTTTGAAATGTGGAGAAGCTTTTGAATTGTAGAAACCTAGGAGAAGAAAGGAAAGCCATGGAAATAGGGTGAGGTGTTCCATGTCATCCTCATTATCATTCTTCTTCAGATTGGTGATTTCCCCAAAATGATTCCTGTAAATCTACAAAAGTTGAGCTATATACCCAGGACTTTCTTCAACCAAAACAGAGGTTTTTCTATAGATATATATATATATATATAAAGAAAGAGATGAAGAATAATAATAACCAGTGAAAAACATAAGCAAGCTAAGGTGACATGGTAGATAGAATTCTGTACCTGCAGTCAGGAGAACCCTGAAGTTCAGATCTTCCCTCAGACATTTAACTGAACAAGTCTGTAAAGTATTGATAATTGATATCTTTCCTATCACTGTCAGGAATAACTGCGTACAACCTAGGGCTTCATAAGACTTCACTTCACCATTGTAGAGGAGACCCTTACTAGCCATATGTGACTCTAGGCAAATTACTATCTCAGATACAGTTATCTCACCTTTAAAAAAAGGAAAAATAATAGCATTTACCTCTGAGGATTATAAGGATCTGATGAGATAATTGTAAAGTGCTTGACACATAGTAAGGGCTTTGTAAATGTTAGTTACAAAGCCAACTTTGTAGAAGTTAGATTATATAGAAAGAGCTTTAAAGCACTTTATAAATGCTAGGTGTAATTAAAAATATATAACATGATTTTTAGCATGAATTTTAAGGCTTGCAAAGTAATTTACATAAATTATTTCATTTGATTATTATGACATCCCTATGAGATTATACCCCTTTTATAAATGAAATAAAGAAATGTAGCTCAAAGAGATTAGTTAAATGAATTAGTGCTTTGGTCACAGTAACTAAGTGATGGAGGTATTTGTAAACCCAGAGCTTCAGGCAGCTGAATGAGGTTCAAGAGGAAATAACTTGAAGGTCATTCAGTGAGTTATTGGCAGAGCTCCATATAATGCCTTCTAATTGAGCAAGTTATGTTTTGTCTGTCCGGATACAGCTATTCATTTTGAGGGTGATCATCCAGTTGGTCTGGCAGAGGGTACCTACTCTCCCCTTTAAGGTACACCCACTGACTCTCCCTGCCATCCTTATAAGAGTATTTGGGACTCGGCTAGAAGGATTACTGCTTCTCCCATCGTCTCCCTCCCAGGGCTGTCAGCCAGCCCCAGCTCCTGCTGGTGTGCTTTGGCAAGTGAATTCTGAGCAGAGGAGGTGAGTTCGGACACCTCTCATAATGGAGAACTCACTCTTCTTTATTCCTCTTAACAATAAGAATTGCCCACGAAGCAATGGATTTATAATCCTAGTCCTTTGCATGCTTTTTTCAACACCTATTCTTATTCTCTCTCTATGTCTCTATCTCTGTTTCTGTCTCTCCCTCTCTGTCTGTCTCTTTCTGCTTTTCTCTGCCTGCATCTCTCTCTCTCTCTCTCTCTCTCTCTCTCTCCCTTTCTTCCCTCTTTCTTTTTTCTCTGCTCTCTCTTTTGTTGCAACCAAAACTCTCAACAGATACTAATAAACAAGGGAGCAAACCCAAATATGGAGTAGATTTCCATATAAAATCCTAAAATTTAAACTATTTATATTCTAAGTTTTTAAATGGCAATATAATATCCATCTGTAAAATAGGGATCATAACAGCAACTTCTTCCCTTTGTAAGATTCAAATGAGATATTTACAAAGCTCTTAGTGCCTAACCCTAGTTTTGCCAATGATAGTTTTTTTTATTATTATAATAGAAATTTTTAACAAAAAGAAATAGTACATTTGTTCTGTCCCATTGAGTCTCTCTTTGTACTTATAAAAATTCACAACCTCCACTGGCATCTCCTCTGAGTTTCAAAGGGAATCTTTAATTGGAAGTCTTTTGGTTCAGCCTCATTGAGGAAGATACTTAGCTTAGAAAGGGGAAGCCCAAGATTATACAGGTGGGTTCCAATGACATGTGTAAAACAACTCTCAAATAAGTAGGGAGTGTTCCACCCACTGCCTTTTGACAATGCAGAAACTGACCTCCAGAAAGGTAATGACTTCTAGTCATGAAGTAAGGGAATGAGCAAACCAGAGCTAAAATCTCTTATGCAGTTGGCTCTCAGCCTGGTGCTGTGGTTGCCTCCTATAATTACCCAAACTATCCTCCCCCTCCACGGTGTTCAGTCTACCTGTTCTCATCATCAAGTCCTGTCTGCTTCTTTTGTGCCAATCAATCATGGCCAAGCCAGTTTCTTCCTCGGGCCTCAGTTTCCCTATCTGGAGATTAAAAGGATTTGACTTTTCTCCACCTCTAATCTGTTTAAAATTTTTAAGGCCTCTTTGACATATTTTCCCCTGATAAGTCTCTAACTCTGAATTGTTGCTGATTGTTTTGATTTCTGAAATCTTCCTTTCCCTCCTCCCTTCTTCCTTTTTTCCCTTCCTCCCTCCCTCTCTTCCTCCTTGTCTCCCTCTCTCTCTTTTTCCTCCCTCCTTTCCTCCCTCCCTTCCTTCATCCCTTCCTTCCTTCCTCACTCCCTCTGTTCCTCCCTTCCATTTTCTCTTCCTCCTCCCTTTCCAACTCAATTTCTTCTGATTAAATGATCCTTTTGAGCTCTGAGCCCAAAATTTTGATGGGTTATAACAATAGCCTGAACCAAATACATTTAATAGAGACAAATGTAAAATGTTACAATTGGGTTAAAAAAATTCACCTTCAGATGTACAAGATGAGGGATGTAAAGCAATTTTAATGTTATACAAAGTGAACATTAGTTAGTTTGTAAAAGATCTTGGGGGTCTTGGTGTATCATAAACTCAGTTTGAGTGAATATTGTGAGATTACAGCCATCCTTCATTAAAGATGAAAGATGAAAAGAATCCTAGTATCCAGAAATAAGTAGCGAATGGCTTTTCTTTGGCTCTGATCACATCTAGAATATTTGATTCTATTCTGAGCAACTCATTTTAAGATAAATATCAAATATGACTATAACTTATACAAATCTTTTTGGGTCTGCATAGTATTGATCTTGTTTGATCCTCATGTGTGGTAGGTGTTATTATTATCCCCATTTTACAGATGAGGCAACATAAACAAGCTTTAGACCAGTAATATCAAACTCAAATACAAACAAGGGCCACCAATATGTACATATGGATCCTTGTGGACCATATATTGACTTAGTTTTTTTTTTTTAATGGAATGTTATTTTTATTTTTCTTAAGTATTTTCCAATCCAATTAGGATAGTCCTGGGCAGTGCCGTGATTTTTGACACCTCACGCCCTATAGTGTCTGGAGGAATTCAGCTAAGATGGTGAAAGCCTTTGACCTACCACATAGCTTTGTGGCCATGCCTATCTGCTGTTTGGACTTTACTTGTTACTTTATTAGTAAATTAGTAAAGTGAGATAATAATGTATCTCAATGTATTTGTGTATGCATGTGTACGTACATAAACAGAGACATATGTATACATATAAATATGTATATATAGCTGTGATATGTGTGTGTATGTGAGAGAAAGAAAAAGGGGGGGAAATGGGGAGAGAGGGAGAAAAAGAGGGTGGGAGGGAGGAAAAAGAGGGAAGGAAGGAGGGAGGGAAAAATCACTTCTGTATCTTTGCCAAGAAAAGCTCAATGGGATCATGGAGAGTCAGACACCACTACAACAACAACATTGTACTCATAACTAACACACACACACACAGAAAGTCATTGGGGAAACCAAATGAGATGGTACATGTTAAGCGTTTTATAAACCTAAAAGGTACCCTATAAATGAGAGTAGTTGGAAAGGATCAAGGAGAATCAGCATGCTGTTGATGAGCTTTCCAACTCACAAATTCCACCAGGTATCTTTTTGCTTTTGTTTTGAGTAAATGTAGAACATCACTGGTCTAGGGAGTCTGATGAAGGACTGCCTTGTGGAGATAGACACTTTCTGCATATTTTTGACTTTAGAGGGATATCCAGCAGCAGCTATGGGCGGGAGTCAGATTTTTTTTTTTTTTTAAATCAGAAATGTAAAGGACTTTAGAACCTGTCAAGTCCAACCCTTTCATTTTACAGAAGAGAAAACTGAGGCAGAAAGAAGTTAAATGATTCTCCTTGCCTGGGTCATCCAGCCAGTATGTGTCAGGAGTGAGACTTGTACTGAGGTCTTCCTGAATCCAGTGTCTGTTCTATATCCACCACTCCATCCTGCTCTTTAAAAAATTGGCCAAGCTTATCAAAACTAATTATTTCTCCTCGGCAGATATGCTGACAAAATAATAGATGGCATGTTGCCCCTCTTGGTTCTGTCTTTGCAGCCTAACTTTTCAGCATGTAGATGAAGAGTGTTTACACATTAATCATATTAATTAATAACTGTTGCCTTTGGAAAAGCAGGTTGTTCATTTTGGGGATGGGATTACATTCCTTTTATTTTTTCTCTTTTCCCTCTGAAAATCTCTCTGAGGGGAATGAGTGGCTGCCAGAATCCTGCAGTGTGACCAGGACAAATGACATCATTTGAACGTCCCTGGCCCTCACTTCCTCCCTCCCACAGGCCGGAGATGAGAAGGGGCTTGGGATTGGGCCCAGGAAGTAGGGTAGGAAGAAGGTCTGGCATTCTCCACAGCATAAAATTAGAGCATTTGGAGTAAGAAGGGGCCTGAGAAGCCATTCTGGTCTAAAACCTCTATTTTGTAGAGGAAGGATCTGAATCTGGGAGGAATAGGAGTGACTTAAAAATAACCATAGTAGCTAGCATTTACATAACACCTGTTATGTGACAGGCACTGTGTTAACTACTTTATAAGTATCTCATTCGAGCCTCATAATAACTTGTGGAAGTAGGACAATTATTATCCAGTTGAGGAAACTGAGGCAGACAGAGGTTGTGACTTGCCCAGAGTCACAGAGCTGGTGAGAATGGATTTGAATTTAGCTCTTCTGATTCCAGATCTGGTGCTCTATGCATTAGGCTACCAGCTGCCCATTTCTCAAAATAAGGCTTTCAGATAAATAAATTAAGATACTGAAGATGACAAAGAGAAATAATGATATTAGACTGCAGTTGCCAAAATGTCATAAAATTAACAAGTTAATGGATTCCAGCTATGAAGATCCTTCCCTACCAGGGACCTGTCCATCTCCTATTTGACCAATTTTAACAAAAAGGATTCAACTCAAAATTGTTTTATTCAGCTGTTTAGTATTTCTCTCCTTGAGAGACCCAAAAGTAACATGATGTTACCCATCTGTTTGTTTCCTAGGTCTGTTAGTGGCATTAAGCTAAGGTTAAGCTGGTTCCTTAGTTATTATCTGCCTCAGTTTCCCCTTCTGTAAAATGGGGATATCATGTAAGATAGGATCAAATCAGATAATAATTGTAAAGCACTTTGCACAATGTCTTGCACATAATAGATACGCTTTTTTTTTTCTTCCTTCCCTAAAACCTATCTTTGCTTACATGGGTTTCCCATTCAGTTTTCAGGGGCTCCCACTGCCTACATTAGCAAGTCTAAACTTCAGCTCAGCCTTGGTTTTAGCTTGGCCTCTGCCTCTTAATAACTGTGTGAGCATGGGCTAGTCACTCAGCACCTTGGGCTTCAGTTTCCTTATCTGTAAAATGAAGGAGTTAGATTATGTAACCTATCAGTGTTCCCTTGCAGCTATAAATCTGTGTTCTTGGTATTCAAGGTTTCCCAAATGTGGCTTCTACCTTTTTTTCTTGTCTTTTCTGAATTTTAGGCAAATGGATCTCCTTGCCCTCCCCTTATGTAAGCCTATTTTCTGGCCCTCATGTTTTCACTAATTCTTCCTGTACAGATTGTAGGATCCTTTTTAATCCCTGTGTCTTTGCTTTTATAGTTTTCTCTGTGCCCAGAATGTCTCTCTCTCTCTTCTGTCTATATCTGCTAAAATGTTAATAGCTCCAACTTCTTGCCATTTCCTTCAGGAAACCTTTCCTGATTTCTCCCACTGCAATTGAAAGTAATGTTTCTTTTCTCTACTCATAGTATTATATTCTCCTTCTCATTGAGCTTGCCACATTTTACCTTGTAGTATAATTCATAGTTAGCTGTGGAAGGTCTTCTCTTTTGTACTCCTTCTCTGTTAGATGAGGAAACTGAGAACTAGAATAGTGAAGGGACAGGTAGTAAACAGCAGAGCCTTTCAACCTGAGCTTTCTCCCTCCATATCCATTACTTGCTTCTATGTCTTAACCCATTACTAGACTGTAAACTGCCTGAGGGTAGGGATTGCATCTGATTCATCTTTGTGCTGTGTATTATAAATATTGGCTTACTTGATAATGTTAAAATCATTCATTTCCTTTCTCCTTTTTCTCTTGCAGCCAATAAAAAGAAGGAGAAGGAGCGACCTGAGATTTCACTTCCTTCTGATTTTGAACACACCATCCATGTTGGCTTTGATGCTGTTACTGGAGAATTCACGGTGAGTCCCAAGGGGGAACCCATAGGGCCCCTTTTCTTCTTTGAACATGTGTAAACCCAGCTCTGTATGCATGTTGAATAATAGCCCCCTTACCCGTGTCTTTCTTTAACTTGTATGCTCAGTTGCTCACGGGGAAGAAGGCTTCAATTTGCTCTACTTAGTTCAGGAGGCAGAACCAGCAATAACTGGTAGAAATTGTAGAGAGGCAAATTTAGATCTTATTTAAACTGGAAGGCTCATTAATTCTTAGGCAGCGGAGAAGTAAATGGATTGCCTTAAGGTCATGAGTTCTTCCATTCTTGGAGATATTAAAATAGGCTCCATGCTGATCTGTGACACTGGTGTTCTAAGGTGGCACTAAACACCCTCTGATTCTGAGGTCCCTCTTCCAAGACAGGGATTCTGTTACTAATATACCTCTTGAGGTGACTCCTTTTTCCTCACTTCCCTCCTACCTCCAAAAAAGAAACAACTGCTAGAGATAAAGGTACAGTTGATCTAGGGAGACATGGAACTGAGAAAAACCATAGACCTTTGGTATTCTGGAAAGAGCTCTGGACTTGGGGTCAAAAGATCTAGACTGGAGTCCCAATTCTACCACTACATAGAATAAGTCACTTTACTTTTCTGTGCTTCAGTTTTCTTGAATATAAAATGGGGAGGATAACAACCTCAATTTGGACTATTTTGAGATTGTCATGTGTAGAGGGCTGTGTAGATAGTGGGGGAATTCTGAAGGTAAGACTCTTCAGCCTAGAGGAAACCTGCTGACAATATCTGGTTGGCTCCCCATTTTCCTTAGTGTTCACACCTTTTCCTGAGAAGTCAGGGAGGGTGTGATTACCTGTGTTCTACTTAAGCAAAGGATACTTACAGTAAGAGGTATTTAAGTAGCCGGGTACTTATAGTTAGCACTTACTCAGTGTGATTATGAGATAAGGGTTCTCTAGTTCCCCCATTATTTGAGGCCCTCTATGAGGGGGTATAAAGATAATGTTTTAAACTCTTTGTCTCATCTGTAAAATGGGGCTAATAATAGCCTGTCTTCCTGAGTTGTTATGAGAATCAAATAAGATAATATTTGTAGAGCATTTATTACACTGGCTGGCACATAGTAGGCGCTATTATTTTTATTTTGTAAACATAAAGTACCACATATATGAGAATCAAGTTGATTCATTAAGTGGAAACTTGGATTTCGAATTAGGAAAATCTGGGTTCAAATTCTATCTCTTACACATTGCTTAGTGACCCTGGCTAATTCACTTTTCCTCTCAGATACTTTCTAAGACTAAACATTTAGGATCAATCAGTAAACATTTATCAAATTCATAATATGTGTTAAGTGCTAGGGTTACCAAAAAAGGCAAAAGAGAATCTCTGCCTTTTTACTTTTTTTAAAATAATAGCTTTTTATTTTCAAAATCATGCAAAGGTAGTTTTCAACATTCACCCTTGCAAAACCTTGTATTCCAAATTCCTTCTCTCCCTTCCTCCCACTCCCTCTCCTAGACAGCAAGTAATCCAATATATGTTAAATATATGCAGTTCTTCTAAACATATTTTCATTTTTATCATCTGAACAAAAAAAGTCTGCTCAAAAAGGAAAAAAAATGAGAAAAAAAAGCAAGCAACAACAACAACAATAGGTGAAAATAATATGTGGTGATCCACATTTAATTCCCATAATCCTCTCTCTGGATGCAGAAGGCTCTCTTCATCACAAGTCTGTTGGCATTGGCCTGAATCACCTCATTGTTGAAAAGGGCCATGTCAACAACAAAATTCATGTGGAAGAACCAAAGGTCAAGAATTTCAAGGGAACTAATGAAAAAAAAAATCAAATGAAGGTGACCTAGCTGTAGCTGATCTAAAATTATATTATAAAGCGGTAGTCACCAAAACCATTTGGTATTGGCTAAGAAATAGACTAATTGATCAGTGGAATAGATTAGATTCACAGGACAAAGTAGTCAATAACTATAGCAATCTAGTGTTTGACAAACCCAAAGATCCCAACTTTTGGGATAAGAATTCACTATTTGACAAAAACTGTGGGAAAATTGGAAATTAGTATGGCAGAAACTAGGCATGGACCCACACTTAACACTGTACACCAAGATAAGATCAAAATAGGTTCATGATTTAGGCATAAAGAATGAGATTATAAATAAATTAGAAGAACATAGGATAGTTTACTTCTCAGACCTGTGGAGGAAGAAGGAATTTGTGACCAAAGAACTAGAGATCATTATTAATCACAAAATAGAAAATTTTGATTATTTCAAGTTAAAAAGCTGCTGTACAAACAAAACCTAATGCAGACAAGATTAGAAGGGAAGCAATAAAATGAGAAAACATTTTTACAAATTAAAGGTTCTGATAAAGGACTCATTTCCAAAATATATAGAGAATTGACTAATTTATAAGAAATCAAGCCATTCTCCAATTGATAAAGGGTCAAAGGATATGAACAATTTTCAGATGATGAAATTGAAACTATTTCTAGCCATATGAAAACATATTCCAAATCATTATTGATCAGAGAAATTCAAATTAAGACAATTCTGACTACACACCTTTCAGACTGGCTAAGGTGACAGGAAAAGATAATGATCAGTGTTGGAGGGGATGTGGGAAAACTGGGATACCTAATACATTGTTGGTGGAATTGTGAAGATCCAACCATTCTGGAGAGCAATTATGCTCAAAAAGTTATCAAACTGTGCATACCCTTTGACCCAGCCATGTTTCTACTGGGATTATATCCCAAAGAGATCTTAAAGGAGGGGAAGGGACCCACATGTGCAAAAAATGTTTGTGGCAGCCCTCTTTGTAGTGACTAGAAACTGGAAATTGAATGGATGTGCATCAATTGCAGAATGGCTGAGTAAATTGTGGTATATGAATGTTATGGAATATTATTGTTTTGTAAGAAACGACCAGCAAGATGAGGCTTGGAGAGACTGAATGAACTGATGCTGAGTGAAATGAGCAGAACCAGGAGATCATTTACACTTCAATAATAGTACTATATGAGAATCAATTCTGATGGATGTGGCTATCTTCAACAATGAGAGGATCCAGTTCAGTTCCAATTGATCAGTGATGAACAGAATCAGCTACACCCAGAGAAAGAACACTGGGAAATGAGTGTGGACTGCTTGCATTTTTGTTTTTCTTTCCAGGTTATTTTTACCTTTCTAAATCTGATTTTTCTTGTGCAACAAGAAGACTGTATAAATATGTATACATGTATTTAAGATATACTTCAACACGTTTAACATATATGAGACTGCCTGCCATCAAAGGGGAGGGGGTGGAGGGAAAAAAGGGAAAAGTTGAAACAGAAGTGTTTACAAGGATCAATCCGATACATATGTTCTGTCCAAAAAAGCTATAACTGATCATCACACAATCTTGTTGCTGTGTACAATGTTTTCTTGGTTCTGTTCATTTCACTCAGCATCATTTCCTATAAGTCTCTCCAGATCTCTCTGAAATCATCCTGTTGGTCGTTTCTTATAGAACAATAATATTCTACTTCGTCCATATACCATAACTTATCTGGTTATTCTCCAATTGACAAGCATCCACCCAGTTTCCAGTAAGGAACTTATCTTCTAAAAGGGGAAGACAACACAAAAAGGGGAGCTAGGAAGGGGATTGAGTGTGCAGGATAGCATGGCTGGAGTGCTTGGGAAATTCTGTGAAGACCCAGAACAAAGCAAGGTAAGGTGGAAGCTGGTTTCTCAGAGTCCAGGATGGGTCCCAGGCAGAGTCCAATTTTCCCGTAGAGAGGAAGTAGAAGTGATGGTGAGAGTGGCAGGGCTTGGCTTGAGAGGTCATGAAAGTGCCGTGAAAAACAAAATGTTAGAGCTTTGAGAGACTTTTGAGCACTGAATGAATATGTAAGAGACTTTAGAAAGGATTTATTATGTGGCAGCTGGGTGGCACAATGGATAGAGTATTAGCCTTGAATTCAAATTTGATCTCAGATACTTGTTAGCTGTGACCCCCAAATGCTTCAAAAAGGAAAGAAATGATTTATTACAGTGTCCTTATTTGATTGCTGTGGAAACTTGAGGATCAGAGAGGGAAAATAATTTTCCTACGATAGCTCAACAAGTTAATAATTAGAACCAGGACTACAAAATAGCTTTCGTGACTTTTCTCTCAAACTGAGCTAAGGTTATTAGCGAACAGAGAAAAATTCAGAGGTATTCCTTCAAGTATTTTTAGGACTGTCATGTAGAAGAAGGCTGATTAGGCTTGCTCTTTCTGGCCTCCAAGGACGGAAATAAGAGCAATGGGCACAAGGTTCCTTGTGGCCAGTTTTGGCTTTGAGCCCAGAGAAAAGCTTTTTTATAAAAGTAAAGCAGGCTTCCTTTTACTGGAAACAAAAGAGTGAGATAGAGAGATGGAGCATTTATTGAGTGCCTACTCTGTGCAGACACGCTGCTTAATAGTGGTTCAATAGACGGGATAACTGCTCAGGGGATTCGGAGATTCCAGAATGCCTGTATCTTTTGTCTTGTGTGATTAGAGGTGAGTCTCAGTTTCTTCCTTTATTACATTTTACTGATGGGGTTTTAGAGCAGGTATTCTTACTTTAGGTAGAGAGGGCTAGGGATAGCTGGGTAGTGTGCAATGGATTAGAGTGCTGGGCTTAGAATCAGGAAGATTCATTTTTTCTGAGTTCAAATTCAGCCTCAGAGATTTACTGGTTATATGACTGTGGATAAATCACTTAATAACTTTGCTTGCCTCCGTTTCCTCATCTGTAAAAGCTGGAGAAGGAAATGGCAAAACGGTTCCAGTGTTTCTTTGCCAAGAAAACCCCAAATGGAGTTATGAAGAATTGGACACTAAAATAATTGGACACTATTAAAATAACAACAGTAACAAAATAGTGTGGATATGTGGGTATGCAGAAATTCTGATTCAGGGATGGTTCCTCCATTAATGAAGTAGAAATGCTTTCAATAACTGAAATTGAAACAGAAAGTGATTTTTGGCTCATCCTCCTGTAACCAGGAATTAAATTTACCAAAACAACAATAGAAATTTAGCTCACATTTTAATAATTCATAGAATACTTTCTTATCAATGATCAGTGGAGATAGGAAAATTATCCTTTTTGACTCTAAGTTCCAGTGATCTTTGCTTTTCCCAGAGTTGCCTTTCATATTGTAGATTAAAGGCAGTAATTAAGTGAGGTCCATTTTATGAATACAAGTAGGGGGGCTGAGACTGGAAAGAAAGATGTGAATTTTATTGATCAGAGAGAGAGTTTGGTGGAGGAGGAACAGTTTTATTGAAGTTGCCTTCAGATATTCCAGGGATGGGAAAAGGACACTTGGCTAGCCAAGGTGTTTGGATCTGAGAACAAAAGAGATAATTGTAAAGTGCTTAATATGGATTCTGGCATATGATAAGTATAATATAAACGTTAGCTATCTTATACAATTGAGGCAGTTGAAACCTGGCAAAGTACAGTGACTTGTCCACGCTAGTAAGTGTCAGACAGAAGAATTGAACTGTATTTTTCTAATTTAAGTCTAATCAATCAGTAAGTATTTATCAAGTTTTTACTATGTATTAAGCATTGTCTAAAAAACTAGTGGTTCAAAGAAAACTAAGGGTGGTTCTTGCCTTCTGGGATCTTACATTCTAACTGGGAAAAGATCCTTCAAATAACCATCAGTGTATTAGCAAATTAAAGATAGTTTTGGAGGAAAACCTGGTGCTGTCCTGGCACAAATTATTCCACTGTGGGACAGTGCTGTTTGTTAGAAAGATTTCCCATATATCAAGCATACATCTTTGCTGCTGGAGACATCCAATTATTATTCCTAGTTCTTTCCTCTTCAGCCAAATCAGTCTAATCCAGCTCCATGTGACAGCCTATAAAATACTTGCAGGTACCAATCTTATATTTTATTATTTTCTCCAGGCTAAGCTTTCAGCATTGTCTTCAGACCCCAGTCTTCTTCACGAAAGGGAAGAGGATGATCCATACTTGAGTCTTGAAATAGTGGTAGCTTTGATGACTGTGACAGACTTTCACTCTTAAAAATAAGGTTTAAAAAAAAACAAAACAAAACATGCTACTGTAATTTATTAATGAATTCCTTCTCTTACTCAATTCCTACTCCTTCTGTAGCAGAAAGGTACAGTTAAAATAAATCAACCAATCCTGCCAACCTCTCTTGCAGGGGATGCCAGAACAATGGGCTCGCTTGTTGCAGACATCCAACATCACCAAATCTGAGCAAAAGAAAAACCCTCAGGCTGTGCTTGACGTATTGGAATTTTATAACTCCAAGAAAACCTCTAACAGCCAAAAGTATATGAGTTTTACAGGTAAGTGTGTGCGCGTGTGCGTGTGCATGTGCATGTACATGTACTAACTCATCATTCTGAACTTTTCCCCATCATTGTCCTAAGAGCTGAATTGAATGGATGTAGGACAAGGATAGGGAGTGGGCCTGTGATTTCAATGCTATGGGGAATTCCCAGTGGATAAAACTCTCTCCACCAGTGGCAGTCTAGAATTTCAAGTCTTTGAGAGTTGCCTGGGGCACCAAGAGGTAGTAAAAACAGCTGCCAATATAAGATGTCATCCAAATTAAATTCATTTTAACCGTAATTTATTTAAGTGCCTATTATGTACAAGGCCGTAGAGATAATAAAGATAAAAATGACATTCCCTACCCTCAGGGATCTTACAGTCTAATGGTGGGAAGTCAGTGTAAATAAGTGAGAGAGATTTTTTCATATCTTCCTTAGAGAAGGGTTCCTAAGCTGGACTGTGACAAGATGTCCAGAGAAGGCTATTAAGAAAAAGGAAACAGTGAACTTGAATGCTTAGAAATGAGTGTTGGCACATGATAGTGACAAGAGTTGTCCAGTGTAAAAACATTGTAAAGTCTGATAAGCCTGGACATGTAGGTTGGAACTTTTTTGTGGTGGAGAATTTTAAATAGTAGGAAAATATACCTATATCTCTACACACATACATACATATATACCCTCACACATATATAATGTACTATATATAACATATATAATATTGTTGTATATGTGATATATAATACAATATATAATGTCACATATATGAATTATATATATATATATATATATATATATATATATATATATATAGCAAACAAATAGAAATAGATTCCTGTTGGCAACAAATTGACTAGAAGATGACAAATTAATAATATCTGTTATAATGTAGTTTTATTTATTTCACTAAGCATTACATTTTAATCTAGTTCTGCTTCACTTAGGAGTTTTACAGACCTTGGAGTTTGTCAGCTCTGCTGGAGAAAACAGAGGAACTCTGAACTTTTAAAACTTTTTTTGCTTCATATAGTTGTAATATAATCATTTTGAGTATTTTGAAGGGTTTTCTTTTTTGACAATTGCATGAAGAGTGGTTTAGAGAAAAGAGAGATTAGAGTCAGGGAAAGACCATTTAAATCGCATTAGATCAGAATTAGAGGTGATGAGGGTCCGACCCATGCTGAATTGAGGAGGAAAATATTTATTTAAAGTGCTTTCTGTAGACCAAGCACTATGCTGTATGCTGGGGATACAAATAGAAAAAGTAAGGTAGTAGTTCCTGTCTTTTAGAAGCTTACGTTATAATTGAAGGAGACAACACCTTTTTTCAATTTTAGGGAGGGTGTAATGGCCCAGAATAGCTAAAAATACAGTAATGGGGTCACTGGCAAAGTCCAAGGATCCTTAAATAACATTAGAAAGTCAGATGCCAGTAATCTGAAAAGTGCAAAGGTAGGATAGGTTTTAAGGCCTGGTATTATAATGCTGGAGAAACTGAGACAAGATAGAGATTAGAGAGTATTTAATAATTTATTTAATGGGAGAGATATACTGGGACCAAATGGATCCATGGTTTGGTCCCAGGGTTGAATGAGACTATCATCTCCAAGAATCCAGCCAACAATGTGAGTTCCCAATGACATATGTATACATGGCTCAGACTCAGGGGGTAGACTGAGGCAGGGGCAGAGTCAGGGTGCTGAGGGCAGAATGGGGGATTCTGACAGGATGGGGTAAGCCACTAGATACGAGGAGAGGCATCTTGATAAGACACTATCTGATATTCTGACAGCTTGGGATGGGGAGAGGCATTCTGATATTCTAAAACATAAGATCTTTTATTCTTATCAAATATTCTGATAAAGAAGGAGGGATGGTTTTGTAGGATTGAGCAGACAATTATAAACTGAGGCAGAACAATTAGGGAAATTAAGTCAGGACAATAAAAGAGAACTGTGACATAATAGCACAGTCTCTATCCAGGTCATCTATCTCACCAGAAAAAATAGAATTGACTACTCCTATAACATCCATGACATGTGAGCTATCATGCAGCCTAGAGGAATTCTGGCCAGTACAGGTGGGAAAAAGGAAGGAGGAAGATGGTCAGGAAGGAAGGATGTCTCTGCTGTTGATGGGGGAAGGCTTCCTGGATGGGTTCTGGGCTAGCCCAGGGCTGGAGGGAGGGGCAATGGGAATAGAAGGCCAAGGGAGAAGGATTCTCCCAGTAGTATGGTAGCTACTGGGGTAGAGTAGACAAACAAATATAAGAAATGTATTTAAGGTTGAATTGGTAGGATATGATAGTGGAGAGGGAGGAAGAGGAATATCAGAGTTAACTCCAAGTTTTTCAAATATCAGGATGGGGAGGATGGTGTTGCCATCAACAGAAACAGAGAAGGTGAGAAGAAGTACAGGTATAAAGGGAAGGATGAATTCTACCTGGGACATGATGGGTTTGAGGAGCTGGCAGGACATTTTGGTGGAAGATGTCCAGTAAGTAACTAAGAGATGCTAATTGAATGTGAAAAGGAGGACAGATATAGAACAATAGCTTGAGGGCATGGGAATGTAATAGATTGTCTAGGGAGAGAGAAGAAAACAGCCTTGGGGGATATCTATACTTAAGGGTCAGGAAGAAGAATATAAATTATTGAAGGTAGAGCAAGAAGTAGAAGACAGACAGAGGGGAGGAACTGAGAGAGGACAGTGGGAGGAGAGAGGATGAAGTTAAATCAACAAGCATTTATTAAGAGCTTATTGTGGGCCCTGGGCCCTGTGCTAAATGATGGGGATTCAAAAAGTGGCAAAAGGCAGATCTGCAATCAAGGAGCTTACAATTTAATACAACATGAAAACAACTGTATACATACATGATAAATGCAGGGTAACTTCCAGATTACTGAGGGAAAGCACAAACATTGAGAAGATGGGACAGGCTTCTTGAGATGTGTTTTTAATTGGAATTTGAAGGAAACCAGGGAAATCAAGAGGCAGATATGAGTAGGGACAGAATTTCAGACGTGTAGGAGGAAAACGTATAACCTTCTAGTCAGAAGAGAAATCAAGAAGAATTAGAACTGAGGGAAGCCTTGAGATATGATGATCAGAGAAGTTCTTGGTGATTTTGAAGCGGAATGTTGTAGTGACTGACAAAACAACTAGGTTATAAAGGTAATCTAGAAGTCAGAAGCTGGCGAGAAAGAAGCTGTTTTTCAACGCATACAGACTTTATAAGAATCAAAGGGAGGAAAGTTAAGAAAACTTTTTCTAGAAAGGACTAGGGAGGACTGCCAAGCCAACAAGTCCTTACTTATTTTTTGCACTAATAGTATTTTATTTTTATCCAATTACATGTAAAAATAGTTTTCAAAAATTCCATTTTTATAAGATTTTGAGTTCCAAATTTTCCTCCTTCCCTTTCACCTTCTCCAAGACAGCATTCTATCCATTATGGATTATACATGTACTATCATGTTAAACACATTTCCATATTAATTAAAGAAAGGCAAAGATAATCCCTGCCTTTCAGGAATTCATGGTCCAGTTGTGAACATGCAAACTACTTGTCCAAGAATAGAAGGCAAGGAGCCATAAGAGAGAGGAAAATGTTATGGGTAAGAAGTGGACTTGAAACTCTATGTGTCCAGACTTCCTCTTAGGAAGAGGTGAGATCAGGGGCCAGTTGGAGGGCATAGCTTTTAACAGAGAGGAGGGAGGGACCACCTCATCCTCTGAGGCAGATGGGGAAAAGACAGTTTGGAGGGGCAGTAAGGACTTACTTTGGACCTGATTGGACCATTGAAGGAATTTTATTTTCCCCTCTTCCTTCTCCCTTCTCCAGTCCATTCTCCGCTCAGCTGCCAAAGATATTCCTAAAGCAATGGACTTTAGAAATACCACTCTTCACCATAAACTCATATAGTTTCCTGTAGGCAAACTCCTGTTTGTTTCACACACACACATTTACCTCTGTATCTCTCAGTCTCCATACATCTAGATCTTATCTATTTTTATATATTTTTCTAATTGCAGTACCTGGTACGTCTCAAATGCTAAATAAATGATTATTCATTGTTTGGGACTGTCCACTGGGCTTCTTCTCCAGTACCTCTAGTGCCCTACTCGCTTTATACTCATTTTTTTAAGCATGTGTGATTTCATCATCATGGATCCTTCTGCTACTGAGGCAGATTATAGCCCATCCGTACTTTTAGCCTAAGAGTTCTTATCCTTTATTTCTTTTTTCACACATTCCTTTGGTAGCTTTAAACCTATAGATCCCTTCTCAGAATAATGTTTTTAAATGTACAAAATAAAATATACAGGAGAAAGGAAATTAATGATATTGAAATATAGTTGTCAAGAAATAGGGAAAGAAGTCCAAGGACCCCAGCTTAACCCTTGCCACTGTTAGATGGTCTCTATGCACTGCTGTGTCCCCAAGGACATCCCTTGGGGGTCCATGCTGTGGTGCTGAACCTCCCTGGGTTTAAATATTGTCTAGGAATGATGGACACATGCAATGTTTTATTTCGTTTTTTATTGGTAAGACTTCTTGGCTTGGTAGGCAAGGCCTTCAGAGCTTAGTACACTGTCTAGCTTTTGAGAACCCAGGGTCACCTTCACAACTCAGGCCTCAAAGTGACTTGAGATGTTATAGAGTTAAAGAGATTTTAGACATCATGTTATCTAATCCCTTCATTTTACAGCTGAGGAATCAGTGATTGGGGTGGCTTTTCCCAACTCACCCAGTGAATTAGTATTAGCAGGATCTAATCTTAGAATTTTAGAGCTAGAATAATTTACTTTTAAATAAAACTTGAATCTGCATTCTGAAGGGCTTAACAGATTTTCCGTAAATGTGACTGATAAGCAAAGTTTCTTGTGTGCTCAATCACAGGAGGAGATATGCTGACAAGAGAGAGCAGATGGATAATGCTCATATGTAGCAGTTGTAGAACTTTTTATGCATGTTTCAAGTGCCTTCAAATACTTTGTTCTTTTGGGGATGGGAGAATAGGGGGAGATAGTGCATTGTGGTAGAAAGAACCTTAAATCAGGATTTGAGTCCCAGCTCTTCTACTTACTGTTTGACCCCAGGCAGTGCTCTCTGACTCCCAGTTTTCTCATTTGTAACCTGGGAACAATCCTATCATGCTTCCCAGGACTATTGAGATCAGGGGAGATAGTGAGTTATTGTGTAGAGCTTATATAAAACTTTATACAATGAGGAATTGTTACTATTTGATATTCCAAATGAGTTAGACAGGTCAGTTATCTCTATGTGCTTGTCCTAGAGAAGGAAACTGAGGCACGGAGTGGTTAAATGATTTGCCATAGTCATAAAGTCATAAAGATAGTCATAAAGAGAGGCTGGACTTTAAATTTAGTCCTCACTAATAATATTTCTTCTTCAGAAACCATGCTAAGACTTTTAGAAAGCCATGGTGGATTAGAGCTGAAAAAGACTTCAGAGATCATTAAGTTTCTCTTTGGGGATTCCTCTTTCCTGAGTAGAGTTTGTTCTTTTCCCTGTAAGGTGCCTTTGAGATGCCAGCATCTTTTGGGGGTGGGGAGAGAGAATCCAGCCTTAAACAGATTATTGCTGCAGGGACAATTATTATGGCAAACTGGCTAGGTTTTGATAAATATGATTGGGGAGTCCATGCCTAATGACATCCCCCTGTGGTGAGCAGGGCTGGTTCAGTTTCTTCCAGGTCAAAGAGAAATGCACAGATGGTAGGATAATGGCAACTCATATTTCTAAAGAGTTTGAAGGTCTAATAAAGCACTTCCCTCACAACAAGGTTGATAGTGCAAATGTTATTTTCCCTGTTTTGTTGATAGTGAAACTGAGGCTCAAAGAATAGAGATTTGGTTTTGATCAGGCAGCTGCTAAGTGGAAAGCTGGGATGATGGAACCATCAGCAGCTCCTGTTGCCTTGAAGATGCCCCTAGAAAGGCCCCTAGGACCCTCAGCCCTGGCTCAGCAGGCCCTGGTTGTCAAGGACATGCTTGGCCAATTCTGGTGTCACCATAATCCACAAGTGGAATATTTGATATGTAGAGTGGGAGGGTAGCAGTATAAGGGCAGCTGCTTCTTTTCTACCCTGAGGCTGCTGATCCATGTAGGAGAGTTTAACTCTGGGCTGCTTTGTAGGCTGGCCCATTGTCCTAGAGTGGTTAGGTTGTGTATTCTTTGTAGTGAATGCAAATGCAGAAGTATGTTCTATGAGGTACGGTTGACCACAGAAGGATATGATTTGAAAAAATAATGAACCAAATTATCTTTTGTATCGATGTATTCCACTGTTTTGTGGATTCTTGCTTTGTTGTGGGGAAGAAGTAGGTTGAAGCTGAATTTTTCTTATGGAAGGAATTGAAGCTCTGGGGTCCTGTGGGTTCAACTTGTGAATGAAGAAAGTACTAGAGTTGGTTTAGACTTCCTGCTTTCTAATCACTCTATGCTGGGATTTGTATTAATCAGTTCATCACAAAAGGGTTAAAACTGGAAGGGACTTTGGAAATTTAATTTTTTTTTTTATCCAACTCCTTATCATCTTACAGAAGGAGAAACCGAGGGCCAGAGAGGAGTGACATAGTTAGTGAGCAAATGGTATAGTTTGGATTAGGACCCAAGTATCTTGTAGTGCTATTCATTCTTCAAATAACTCATAGCTATTCAGTGTCTGGGATTCTGCATTATTGAAAAGGAGTGGTTTTGCAGGATAAAGACTGAAGTCCCCTGATTCCTAAATGTCCAGGGCTTTTTTTGGCTGTATCATGTTCTTGCTACCCCTCCTTCCCACCACAGTGGGAATAACAATCCCTGACATTTGTTCATTGCATTCCCATCTGTTCTCATTTGATTGAGTGATTAATCGTATCCTTAAAACAACCCTATGAATTTGTCAGGCAAGATTTTTGTCCTCATTTTACCAATTAGGAAATTAAAGTTCAGGGAGCTGATTTGCCCAAAGTCACATGGCTGGTTAGCAGAGCAAGGTCCATAATAATAAGTAGCAGATACAGGTCCATCATCCTAAGTATTTACTGTAGCATTTCACAACTTGCTAAAGCATGTTACATAACTTAGTCATTTGATTGTTTTAACAACCAAGGGAGGTAGATACAACAATTATTATTCACCTTCATACAGATAAGGAAACTGAATCTCTGGAATTTTAAATGCCTTATTTCTAGTCACATAACTGGTAAGTGTCAGAGGTGATGTTGGAATTCAGTTCTTCCTGACACTGAGGGAAGCACAGTGTCTATATTCCACCATGCTGCTCTTGGCAACTAGTCTCAGGTTCTTTACCTTAGACTGCCCTGCTCCTAAACTTAATCATCTTGGTATAAATCTGCATAATGAGTCCTTCTTGGAAGAAGGTGTCATGGTGATGATGATGATGATGATGATACCACCTTACATTTTTACAGTGCTATTAAACTTACAAAGTACTTTCTTCACAAGAGGAAGCTTGACGGCGCAATTTCATAGGCTCAGAGGAATTGGGACTGGAAAATTCATTGGTCCAATTCTTTTCTTTTATAGTTGAAACAACTGAGGCTCAGAAACAATCAGGAAATGGCCATTCCAAGGTCAACCAAGTACCTAAAGCCTGGATTCAAATCCAGCTCTTTAGACTCCAAATCTAGTGTTCTTTCTGTTACATTCAAGTATGGAAACTGAGGTATAGAGAAGAAAATGATTGAAGTAATAGAATTAATAAGTGCCAGAGGTAGTACTGAAACACTGATTAAAAGATGAAGTGTTAGGCTGCTTAAAAGTCAGAGTCTTGGGGAGAGAAGCAATACTGTTCTTTGCCTGTAATTGGATGGGACATGATAAATGGTCCTGTTCCAATCTTAGAATAATATAGCTTGTAAGCTTCAACCCTTCTATCCCTGAGGGAGAGAAGACACAGACATGGAGAGATTGATTCTGAAGATGGACAGTCAGATTGGGTCACGACTAATTTTGGGGAGGCAGGACAGATTATCTTCTTAACACCAGCTGCAGCTCATGTCCTTGTTCTGTTACTCTTTCCTTATGAGGTTATTTTATTTTTGACCCAAAAAGGTCTCCTGGCTCATTGAGGTCTAATATTCCCAGGATTCCAATGGATCATTTCAAGATAAGCCAGAAGGTGATGGAAACAGTCTTCTGGGACCAAGAGGTCTATGGCACTATGGTATACTGAAAGGATATTAGTATTCAAGACAATTGAATTAGAATACAGGAACTAACATACTAGCTTCATGACTTTGGGCAATTATGTAAACAGTGTCTAGATTTACTCTATCGCCCTTTGTACACATGGGCAAGTTGGCCTCTGGCCACCAAGAGCTCTAGATGGCATCCCTAAGGAGTTGGGAGTTGGAATGCTATCTAAAGCTCAGGTAAGGTAGCAAGGTAATAGTGCACAGAGTGCCAGACTTGGAATTAGACTCTCATGTTGAGTTCAAATCCAGTCTCAAGACTCTTTACTAGCTGTGTGATTCTGGGTAAATTACTTAATCTTGTTTGCCTCAGTTTCCTCATTTGCAAAATGAGCCAAAGAAGGAAATGACAATCCACTCCAGTATCTCTGCCAGGAAAACCTCAGATGTTGTCATGAAGAGTCAGACATCACTGAAAAATTAGTGAATAACAGCTCATGAATTGAGTTCCTAGTGGTGTGTTTCCCTTTTTAATGTTATCAGTTGATGTAAATTACTCAGAATTCATATTAAAAAGGAGTATTTACTTGTGTTATAGATTATGAATGATTGAGGAAACATCCCCTTAGAAGTCTGTGAAACATTATCCCATCAGTACAATCAAAGCTTAGGGAAAAGGGGTTCAAGAACATAAAATAATTCAGAGATCTGCAAAGTCCTTTTTCTTCCCTTTTTGAGGTTTTTTTCCCCCTCATTATCCTTGATGGGAGATGAAGAAGTTCCTCTTAGGCATGGTGTAAGTTTCTCCGCCCCCCCCCCCCCTCCCCCCTTGGGTCTCTTTGTAGAGCTTTAATTCTGCATCCCAGTCTGATATTTGCTCCAGATAGAGAAACTGCCATTACCTGTTTTGACTGTACTGCTAGGACTCTTTCCTGGTTTGAGGACTCTTCCTGGTTTACTGCTTGCTTGAATCTCTGATTTCACTTAGCTTGATGATTTTATATATGCCCCAGAGAGTGTAAATCAGCTAATGCAAACAGATTTCCTATAGCACCCAAGGAATCCAGATTTTGTTTACAACCAGTGAAAAATTGAGCCATGTTCTGAACTGATAAATGCATGAGTTAAATCAATAGTGATTTTGACTTCATCCTTAAACTTACATGGCATCCAGGGCCATCTGTAGTCATCATGGTCTATATCTTGCCACTGGATCCTTGTGGCTCTGGAGGAGAAGGTAAAGCTGGTGACTTTGCACAGCCCACCTCACTTAAATCCTATTTACTTGCATGGCATAACATCACTTTCCTGATATTATAGTCTTCTTCGAGGAGAAGGACAAACAATGAAAACTTATGAGTATTGTAAAGAAAATAAGTTGTAAACTTAAAGCATTATACACATGTAAATTATCATTATTCTTTTCTTTCATATAATTGGTCCATTTGGCCAAATTTATTGAGACATGATTCTTATTGATTGTCTAATGATGTTTAAGTCTCTTATTGGCTTTCTTCTCTTACAGATAAATCGACAGAAGATTACAATTCATCCAACACTTTGGTAAGCCTTTGTTTTCCACTTTGAGACTAATAAGTATAAAGCATGGTGGCCATTAATGAATAAAGGCTCTGGCCTCTTTAAACTGATGGATGGTTATAGACTAGTAGAGAATATGGCAGAGTTAAGATTAGAACTAAGGGAGATAAGAGCACTGAAGGTTGTGGGTAGAGGCAAAATAAGTTTATAAAGCACTGATTAGACAACTGGAAAACTGGGTTCTAATCTTGGCTGTCATTAACTTAACTCCTTCTGTGTTCTATTGTTTACGTATCTCTAAATTAAATAAATTACATGGTTTTTATGGTCGCTTCCTTTTGGAAGTTCTTTTGAGTCCTAATTTCATGTTCTAAGGGCTATTCCAGTTCTAACATTATGTTCCAAGATCCTTTAGAACTCTTATAATTTATTCACATTTAAGCCTTCATCTGGTGCTGACATTTTTTGTTCCAAGTCTATTTTCTATCTCTGACTTTCTGTGACTTTGAAAATAAGTAGCCTTGCCATGTGTTTAGGATAAAGGGGCCTGAGGTTAGTGCCATATGGCAGATAGGATGGTACCAACTCAGCAAAATCCTGCACTGGGAGCACTTTAGAAACTAATAAAACAGGTAGACTCTACAAGTCATACTGTGCCAAGGCCATTCCTTTGACCCTTTGGTAGCATATTCCTGAATCTCACTCTTTGTCCCTCCTTTCCCTCCTCTCTCGCTCTTTCTTTCTTGCTCTTTCTTTCTCGCTTTTTCTTTCTCATTTGTTCTCTTTCTCTCTTCCTTCCTTCCTTCCTCTTTCTTCTCCTCTTCTCCCTCCACCTCCTCTTTCTTATTCTCTTTCTGTACATATACATATAGAGATATCTATATTAGTAAATCTGTCTATTTATATTTTTTTTTTTGAAGGGAAAGGAAAAGAGGGAATAGAACAAAAATACTTATTAAATGACTATGCTAAGCACTTTACAAATATTATCTCATTTGCTCCTCACAATAACCTTGGGAGGTCAGTATTATTATGATTCTCATTTTATAGATGAGGAAACTAAGGCAGAGAAAGGTTGAGTGACTAGCCCAGTCAGGGTCACCCAAGGAGGGAGGATTTGAACTTGGCTCTCACTAACTTAGGTGTGCCAGACCTGAAGTAAGAAAAACTCATTTTCATGAGTTCAGATCTCATTTCAGATTCTTGGTAGTTGTGTGATCCTGGGTAAGTCACTTCACTCTATTTGCCTCCATTTCCTCATCTATAAAATGAGCTGGGGCAAACAACTTCAATATTTTTGCTAAGAAAACTTCAAATAGGAGAAGGTAGATGATGCAGTGAATAGAGCACTGGCTGTGAAGTCAGAAGAACCCGAGTTCAAATTCAGCCTTAGGCACTACCTCTATGACCTTGGGCAAGTCGCTTAACCCCAATTGTCTTCCAGAAAACAAACAAAACCCAAATGGGGTTATAAAGAGTCAGAGAGCAAAAGTCAGACAACAATTTTCTGACTAGACACAGAGCTCCACCTAACATGCCAACTAACTGCCTAAGGAAAAAAATTTTCATAATAATAAGTGGCATTTATATAGCCCTTTTAAGATTCCAAAACACTCTATTATCCCCACTATGTTTGTACAAAACTTTATAGTTTTCCAAGTCCTTGCATATGTGTTATTTCATTGATTCATTCAATCAGCAATTATTAAGCATGTAGTATACAAATCTAAATAGATCTATGTGCAATATATGGCAGGGATTATAATCCCTACTTTACATGTGTGAAAATTAAATCCTGGAGATGTAGCATATTCTAGTGAAAAGAGAATTTGGAGTCAGTGAATCTGGATTCAAATTCAGGCCCCATTATTCATTTGATGTTGGGTGAGTCTTTAACCCTCCAATGGGCCTCAGTTTTCTCACTGAAAGGAAAACTTTGAAGCCCTTTAAACCCTGAATCTCATAATCTTGCCTTAAGTCTAAAGTCTCATATCTAAGAAGCGGTGGATTTGGGATGTAACCCAGGCCATATGATTTCTTTCATGCAAGGAGACCTTCTGTAAGATGGGAGGATGCATTCTTATGCTGAGTGTGATGTCTTCTTTTGACCCAAGGGATTAAGTATCCAAAAGTCCATTTGGGGCCTTTGTGCTAGTCTTGACCAAAGTCTAGTTTAGCAGGGAGAGTAAATCGGGAATCCTTTCAGATAAAATCAGATCCTTTCTGCAGGGTATGTGTGGAATCCTGGAATCTCCAAGTTGAGGACCTAGGAAGATAACTGGTCCACATGACCCTTTATGCAAAAGTCCCCCTCTTAGCATGACTTTCATTTTTTTTTTTCTTCTTCACTTAATAGTATTTAATTTTTTTCAGTCACATGTAAAAATAATTTTCTATTCACTTTTGTAAGATTTTGAGTTCCAAATTTTTTTCTTCCTCCCTTGCTTCCCTGCCAGCTCCCCAAGCCAGTAAGCAATCTAATATAGGTAATATATGTATATGTTTGTGGAAAGAAAAATAAAAACAAAAAGGAAAAACCATGTAGCATCTCTTTCTTGACAAAGACTTGTCTAACATCTGTGTGAATGCACACATATTTTGGCATTTGTCTATTGTGGGGAAATCCTTATCCTCTTAAGATCATTGAGTTTTCCTTATAGTCTATCAGTGCTGGAAGGGATCAATCAAGCAATCAATTAGTGGGCATTTATTGCCCACTGTGTTCCAGGAATTGAGAATAAAAATGCAAAAATGAGACTGGTCTTGCTCTCAAGAAGTTTATGTTCTAGAACCATAAATAGCACTTATCAAAATATCTACAGAACTATCAGTAAAACTTAGTGTAAGGGAGTGGTACCTGGGGAAAGGGACTTTGCCCTAGATAGTTCCCAGGAGTATGTATGCCAGGACTCTTGTGACAATAGGAATGTCAACACTGATCTGATTTTTGTTCTCTAAAGCTGAGCCCTGAAATTAAACGAGGAGTGTGACTCGCTCCCCCTGAGAGTCTCAGTAGCTCTGATCTCACTCAGATCTAATACCCTTAATTTACAGAAAAGGAAACTGAGGCCAGAGGAAGGCCAGGTCATGCAATGAGGAAGTAGCTTATCCAGAATTTAGACCTCTCTCTAAATCCAGAATGCGCTTCATAATATCACCCTGCATTTCTGGGGGAAAATGAGTGATCTGATAAGGGAAGTCAAAGATTAAAAAGCTCCTTTTACCAAATTAGGTCAGCACCATTTCTATAACTTAAGTCCTAGAAAGGACTTCTGTGTTTATATACATATATATGTACCAGACATATGCACATAGATACATGTGTGTACATATATACAAATAGACACATATTCACATGTGTGGGTATGAGTACATAGATATATGTGAGTAGGATTTTGTAAACCTTAAAGCATTATATGAATGTTAACATTTATGAATGAATAAAAAAGCATTTGTTAAATGCTTATTGCATTCAAGCACCAGGGATAAAAGTAAAAGACTTGATTCTGTTTTTTCCTTCTTTTTCCTTAACTTTTCTCCTGTAGACCACACTACAAAATCCAGTTTCACTTAGAAATTAGATTTTTCTTTTTGGAGAACTCAAAAAACAAGGTTTTGGGGGGCAAGAGGGGAGGAAATTGTATTTTAAATCTTCTCTCAAAATGTATCCTTTATTTTCTTTCTGTTGCTAAATACCCCCAAGTCCTCACCTGGTCCCCAGATAGCATAGTCTCTGGTCCCCTTCCTCCTCTCCACAAAGTGATGAAATATCTGAGAAGGGTGACAATGTCTTATTTGCTAAGGAGGCAGATCCACTGAGGGATTGCAGTGGCCCAGTGTCCTGAGTTTGGGCATTTTGCCTGGCCTGTGTAGATAGTCACCAGCTGATCTCTGGCCCCTGCTAAGGTGTGGCCTGAGGTTGGGTCTCTAAGCCCCAAGTGTGGGACTTGGGCTCAAGGCTAGGTCTGGTGACTTACAGCTTATGCTCTTTGCCCACCTCCCTTATCTTGAGCTTCAGTTCATCAGCTCATTGATTTAGAGCTGGAAAGGAGTCTTAAAGAGCCCATCCTCAGATGAGGAAACAGTTCTAGGCAGTTTCAGTGACTTGTCCTGTATGTGAGAGATGAAGGTCACACAGATTGTAAGTCAAAGAGGAAAAATATGAATTCAGATTCTTATTCTAATCAAGAACTCTTTCTGTATTGACATGTACTTCTCAGTTAATCCTTTTTATTCTGTCCATCCTTTAAGCTTGTGTTTGTATTTCCAATGCTTCCTTCAGTGCCTGGTATACAATAAATGCTTGCTAATTTGATAGCAAATACAGAAATAAAACAGTTGGTTAGGAGCATGGGATTTAGAGCTGGAAGAGATCTAAAAGGTTATTTATTCTAGCTGTCCTATTTATACCTGAGAAAGTATTGATGATCTTCCCATGCTGCCATATTGGTATCTTAAAATGCAACTTCCCTCTCCCACACTTCCTGAGAATCATTTGTGGATGTCATCTGGCCAGCCTCCCAGTTTTCAAGAACCTCTAGAGTTTCAGGTGGTAAATTCTGGGGTGCCCACGGGATGTGCCTGGTTTTCCCTTGATTCTCACCTCTAGGATGACCCTGTCAGTTTCTTCTAAAGTATTTTTTAACTTAATCTTCCCATTCATGGCTCTGCATGAGAAGCAGAATCTCAGGAAAATGAATGCCTGCCTTCTATCTGAAGACTTAGACCATGAGACACCCTTTTTGGGTGTCCCTAGGTTAGTATTGCAGGAATTGCGAAAGAATTCAAAGACCCAATCTCCAAGTTAAGTGGCAAAAGGGTTTATTGACATTGAGAATGCAGTGGGCTAGATTCCAGATTGGAATAGCAAAGAGCTGAAAGACAGAAAACAGCTTTATCCAGCTCCCTATGGTCCAAGGCTAAGGAGTCTATCATTGGTATGTTGATTCTGTGACCCAAAGATACAGCTAGGCTAATCTCCAGCTGAATTAAGGGTGGTCTCCGAAATTTGATTATCACTTACCATATCATCAGTCAGCAATGAACTGAGTCTATTCAGAATCAGACTGGGCCTAGGATTTTCCTTCTGAGACCGATTCCAAAACCAAAAGATTTCCTGACTCACTGCCAGACCAGAAGACCACCCCTAAAAATCAGGGGACCAAAGAATCCTATTACATCAGCATGGCCAGATCTTTGTGGAAAAAACAAAAGATGTAGGGGATTTTAGTGGACTGCAAGCTTATTGGGAATTAAGCACCATTATGTCATATTGTGCTAAGCATTGTAGATACTAAAAAAAAGTAAAAGACAGTTTCTTTTCTCAAGGAGCTCACTGTCTAATAGGGAAGACAACCTGCAAACAACTATATACAAACAAGCTAAATACATGTTAAATAGAAACTAATCAACAGAGGGAAGGCACTAGAATTAAGTGGGATCAGGAAAGGTTTTCTATAGAAGATATTTTAGCTTGAATTTGAAGGAAACCAGTAAGCAAAGATGAGGAGAGAGAATGTGGGAGGGATCCCAGGGGAACTGCCCAATGCCAAATGGAAGGTCTTATTTGAGAAACAGCCTGGAGGCCAGTGCCACTGGATCATAGAGTATGTTTTGGAAAATGAGGTATTAGAAGAAAGAGGGGGAACAGTCAACAAACCAGTTTTTTTTTTTTTTGGTTTTTTTTTTTAATCTTAGTCTGTGTTAATAAAAGTGTTGGGAACCAGCAAGGTGTCAGTTTTGATGTCCTTTGCCCATTATCAGGCCACATTTACAGGATTGCTTGAAGGAAATGGAATGTATTAAGTCTGCCATGTGGAACAAGGATGCTCCTTGTTCTGCATGGCCTAGAACTAGAAGCAGTGGCTGAGAGGTTCAGAGAGACAGGTTTTGGCTCAATGGGAGGAAAGTTTCCCAGTGAGAAATCTGTCTGAAACCAGAAGGGGCTGCTTTGGCAGGTAGTGAGAGGCAGCTCAGTGGAAGCTTTCAAGGGGCAGTTTGTTGGTAACATTATGGAAGACAGTGTGGGAGAGACTATTTTCCCCTGAGTCCTTTTTCAGCTGTGAAAGCTTGTGACTCTTAACTTGCCTTGTAACCATCTTGCCTTTTGAAACAAGGAGGCAAATTATCAGTGAGATGAGATTGTTGACCCAAATCTACCCCCAAATGTGGGAACCTTAACATGCGGCAGATAATCCTGTAGGGGAGGAAGCCTCAGGCTTCAGGGCTTGACCATTCCTGAGTATGCATGTGGATGATGAGGTCTGCATCTCTGTGGTAGGAGATCTGACTAAGTGGAACCAATTTTTTATTTGCTTCTTACTTAGAATGTGAAGAGTGTGTCCGAGACGCCTGCAGTCCCTCCAGTCTCAGAGGATGAAGACGATGAGGATGATGCTGCTCCCCCTCCAGTGATAGCGCCTCGGCCAGAGCACACAAAATCCGTGAGTTCTTGGGGGTTTGGACCCAGTCCTTTGGTAGGCAGTGAATGGATGGAAGTAGAATCTTGGAGAAAGGAGACTGGTGCCCTTAAGCTTCCAAAGGCCCCTACAGTGAGACGTGGTTGGGCTGTTGTAGTTTATTCACACTTCCACTTCCAGTCCTGACACATATTGGGCCCTGGGATCCTGAAGTCACTTAGCCTTTCTGTGTTCTAGACATCTTTTAGAAGGTTGTAGAGATGGTACCGACCTACATTGATAGAGGGATCTGAGTTCCCTGTATCAGTGAAATCTCAGGTTTTATCCCTATTTCAACCCTTACAATAACCCTTAAAAATATAATATACCCTTACAATAAGGTTATAATGTAATTGTATAATAACCCTTATTTCTTTCCCTATAGTGAAAATTCTTTAAAATTGAAAAAATTGAATGAAAAATAATCAGTGTTTGTACTCTAATATCTCTCAGTTTCTTTATCTGTAAAATGGAAATAATAATGCTTATATTATCTTTCTCACAAAGTTACATTTTGTTAAAAACAAACACTAGAGAAATGTTAACCATTATTTCCACCCATCTCTGAAGCAATCATTAATGTCAATTTTATCATCTTTATTATCATCATAGAAAAGGAAAAAAACCAATAATAATAGTAATAGCCATACAGCACTTACTATGTGTCAGGCATTGTGCTTAACATTTTTATTATCTCATTTGATCTTCACAACAAGCTTAGAAGGTAAGTGCTATTGTAATTCCCATTTTATATTGGAGGAAACTGAGGCAAACAGAGATTAAATGACTTCACACAGCTAATAAATATTTGAGGCTGGATTGAAATTCAGGTCCTCCCTTCTCCAGGTCTATTGCTCTATCCACTGTGCTGACTAGCTGTCTGTAGAGAATCACCAGCAATTTCAATCAACTTTTAAGAAGCGTTTGTTGAATACCTGCTGAGTGTAAGGTGTAGTTAGCCCTGGGAGAGACAAAAAAGAAAAATTACTTTGTATTCCTTGTTCCCAAAGCCCCTATTATGCTATACCAAGAAGATACACAATAATAACAAAATGAATCGCAAGACAAATTACAATGTATTAAAGGGAAGAGGGTAGAGAAAAGGGACAGGAAAAAGTTGAATAGAGACTATTTTTAGCTCAGGGAAAGAGGGAATCAAGGATGGCTTCACAGAGTAGGTTAGACTTGAGTTAGGCCTTGAAAGAAGAGAAGAATTTCATAAAGGAGAGAAAGGCAGTTAGTTATGGGAGATTTGTGGAAATAGGAAGTCCATTCTAACCATGGCAGCCTGAACAAATACAAGAAAGCAGGAGAGAGTAGGAAATGATGAAAGAATGGCAAATTTCATGACATAATAAAAAGACTCTTGGCTTAATAATAATAGTAGTTACTTTTATATATCAATTAAAGATTTCTAAGTACTTTACAGATATTATTTCATCTGAGCTTTAAAATAACCCTATGAAACAGATGCTATTAGTATCAGCACCATTTTACAGATGGGAAAATTGAAGCCAAGAATTTTCTTGTTTTGTTTTTAAGTACAGGTCTTCCCAAGTAGCTGGATTTTAGGGTATTGGATTTGAAGTCCAGAATACTGGGGTAGAATCTTGCCTTATACATTTACTAGCTGAGTGACCTAGCAAGTTACTCTCAAATCTAGTTTCCTCATCTATAAAGTGGGGATAGTAAAGGCATCCACCTCCTAGGGTTGTCATGATGAACAAATGAAGTAACAAATAAAGTGCCCTGCAAAACTTAGCATGCTATAAAAAATGTTACTTTTTACTTATATATACAAATAATTTAGTTTTAGTAGTATTGTTATCATCCTTATTATTGTCTGAAGATGAGCATTCAAATCCTTATCTATGTCACTTATTAACCTATGTAGTCTTGAGGATGCCATATTGATCTTAACTGTAAATGTAAAAAAAAAAAATGGCTTTAGAGAATCTTTTAGGCCTCTTCCACATCAAATGATCATGGACTTGAGCCTGGCTGCTGTGGGGATAATATTTGTAGTGGAGTGGTAGGAGATAAAACAGAAGGGCTTCTTCTCATATATACCTTCCCTGTCCCCTCCCGTGGTTCCCTAGCTTCCCTTCCACCAGGATTACCTTAAGTACAATCAACATTATTTAGTTCTAGGTTGAAATGGGTCACTCTCATCATCTCTCGGGAAGTCAGTAATCGCAGTTCTGCAAAATTTGCTTGAAATTAGCAGCACTCAGCATATGAAACTAAGGAGTGTGATGGATGGTACCCTTGAGGATTTTTAACTACAGTAGCTCTTATCCACCATCAAACTCTTCATGTGCTGGACATCAGCAGCATTCCTGCAAGCCTTCCTTTTTTAGACCCATAGGGCTTTAAGATGTGGTAACCCCGGTTTCACTGGCCTGGTAGCCAAGGAGACCTGAAGTCTAGACTTGGCTCTGCCATTAACTCATGGCATGACCTTGGTAAGTGACTTTCTCCTTGTTTCAGTGTAGAATCACAGAAAATCGGGGTCTCTGCATTGCACAAATGTCTTGGGGATGTCTGAGCCTTAAATTTGATGTTAGTGGGTGTGATGTGGACTGCTGAGAAAATGAGAAATGGAAAAATAAGATGCCTTGTTCCTTCCTGACTATACCTCTTAAAAACATGGAAACTCAAAAACAGACTCCAGGGAGAGGAGAAAGAACAAACCAGCAAATAGTCCCATTCATAAATATTGCAATGGCTTTGGTTGTGGAGGAGATTTGGGGGGCTCAGGCTTGGTATTGCCATTGAATTATTGTGACTTTGGATAATGTGGCCCCAGACCTGGATCATCAGCATAGATTGACCAGGGTGGAGGAGAGAGACTGTCATCTCCTTGGCTGTGGGGGTGTTGCTAGGTCTCAGCTCACATGAGCTCTTTTGGCTCTGACATCGCAGTGTGGGCTGCCAAAAAAAAAAAAAAAAAGTTAATTCCATGTTATTTTGTGTTAATTAAAAGCTTCCTCTGTAAAGTGAGGGGGTTGAATTAGATGATCTTTCAGGTCTTTTCAGTTCCAGCATTCTGTGGCTCAGACTGCCATCACCTGAAGATTGGCAAACCTGAGAAAAGAGACAAAAAAGGAGTGGTATCTGTGAGCCAAGGGTTTGCTTATTCAAGTCATTGAATAATCGCCTACTGTATGCAAGATGCTGTGGACTTCATCAGTTGGAGAATGGCTGAATAAATTGTGGTATATGAAAATTATGGAATATTACTGTTCTGTAAGAAATGACCAACAGGATGATTTCAGAAAGGCCTGGAGAGACTTACACGAACTGATGCTGAGTGAAATGAGCAGGACCAGGAGATCATTATATACTTCAACAACAATACTAGATGATGACCAGTTCTGATGGATCAGGCCATCCTCAGCAACAAGATCAACCAAATCATTTCTAATGGAGCAGTAATGAACTGAACCAGCTATACCCAGAAAAAGAACTCTGGGGGATGACTAAAAACCATTACATTGAATTCCCAATCCCTATATTTATGTACACCTGCATTTTTGATTTCCTTCACAAGCTAATTGTACAATAAAAAAAAAAAAAAAAAAAAAAAAGAAAAATTATCCTTGCTGTATTCTGATGGAAGTGGATTTCTTCGACAAAGAGAAGATCTAACATAGTTTCAATTGATCAAGGATGGACAGAAGCAGCTACACCCAAAGAAAGAACACTAGGAAATGAATGTAAACTGCTTGCATTTTTGTTCTTCTTCCTGGGTTATTTATACCTTCTAAATCCAATTCTCCCTGAGCAACAAGAGAACTGTTCGGTTCTGCACACATATATTGTATCCAAGATCTACTGTAACCCTATTTAACATGTATAGGACTGCTTGCCATCTGGGGGAGGGGGTAGAACGAGGGAGGGAAAAATCAGAAGTGAGTACAAGGGATAATGTTGTAAAAATTTACCCTGGCATGGGTTCTGTCAATAAAAAATTATTAGAAAGAAAGAAAGAAAGAAAGAAAAGAAAAAAAAAAAAAAAAAAAAAAAAGATGCTGTGGACTTTCAGAGGCAGAAAATGAATCAGTCCCTCCCCTTTGTGGAACTTTATATTCTCTTGATGGGGAGTGGAGGTGGAGATAGAACATTGACACTAATCATTTCCAAGTAACACAGAATAATTTTAAAAGGGAGAAAGGGATTGTAATTGGGGAAGGTGGAGAGGCAAAAAATTAGGGAAGGTCTCTTAGGGAGTGATATCCCTTGTTTTGCAACCAGGAAACTAGTTGTAGGGAGATAGCCCTACAATTGTAAAGGTACCATAGGAATTTAGTGCCTTGATAGAGATGGGAAAAGAGTAAGACTGCCACAGAGTCAATTATTCTGGTTGAAGGTTCCCATCAGTTAGCAAGTGACTAACTCCTTTATCCTCATCCCAGAACAATGGCATATATATTCACAATACTTTCAGATACTACAGGTTTCACTGTTGGCTTGGTGACACAATGGATAGACAGGAAAGTCAATTCCTAAAGGGTCTTGGTCAGAGGGGGATAGTTTCCTTGTACTGCTTAATTCATGTGTTACTATGAGAAGACATGTCTAGCAAACTTTGTAGGCCATGTACAAATAAATGTGTGATTTAAGGGATGTGTGACTTGCTTAATGTCACATAATGATTGACGAGAATGGGACCTAAATTCAATCCTTCTTACTCCCAAGCCAATGGGACTTTGTAGACGAACCTCATGTAGCATCTGAGAGTAGCCAAAAGAGTACATTGCTGGGGCACGTTCAGAAAAACAAATTTAAGATATCAGTGCATTCTGTTTGTATTCTGTCTCCATTGTGATCTCATTCTTTGGATCTTTTTGATTCTGGGTCCAGCACTGTGTCCCTTAGACAAGCAGAAAGAAAGATTAGTTACATAATGTAGAGACCCAGAACTCTGGAGAAGTATAATTGAAAGAAATATTCCTGAAACAAGGTGTAACTCGGAGGAATTGATGAAACAATGGTTATCTAGTTTACATATACTTAGTACTTAGCATGGTGATGTAATAGTTCTCTATTTCACACATATTCAGTATGCTGTAATGATGCAATTGTAATAGGGTATATAAGAACTGGGGACAGGAAGTCAGACAGAAGGCAGACTGGCAGACTGGCAGATTACTGTAGGAGACTGGGTCAGACTATGACAGACAGACTTTGGACTCTATTCTTGTCCATTCTCGTGATGACTATCCTGTTGAGACCCAGGCCCTTCCTCAGGACCTCCAGAAAGCTAGCCCAGACATTACAACATAATAATAGAATGTTCAAACTGGTGGGGACCTCAGAGTTCACATATGGCAGCTGGGTTGCCCAATGTGTAGAAAGCTAGATTTGGAATCAGGAAGACCTGAGTTTACATTTAACCTCAGACATTTATGAGCTATGTGACTCTAGGCAAATCAATTAATCTGTTTGCTTTCATTTTCTCATCTGTAAAAAAGGGATAATAATAGTTTCTATCTCCAGGGTTGTTGTGAGGATCAAATGAGATAATGATTATAAAACATTTAGTAGAATACTTGGCACATAGTAAGGCCTATAGAAATATTGCCTGTTGAGTTATGGTATTAATATCCATCACTTAATTTACAGATAATGGGAATAGAAGGTCACACAGGGAGGCCTAAACCAAGATATATTTAAGAGATATGGGGAACAGGGCCTGTGAACCTTCTCCCTGTCTTCCAGCTTTACTTGCTGGGTAGGGAAGGGCCCTCAGAAAAGTGGCTACACCAGATTCCTATCCTGAAATGGAGGAGACAAAGTCAGAGGGAGAATTTAAAGAGGGACAGGTAACCTCATGATTGGGAATTTGATGACATATCACTTTGTCCTGATTTCTAGAATATAAGAGGAATGCTTTCCTTCCCTTGGTCCCTTCCAAAACTAACTTTTCTGGTTGGTCTGAAGGGGTTAGTGTCACCTGTCTCTACTCTGCCCAATGAATAGAAAGGGCCTTAGTAAGAGAAGTTGCTGAATGAAAAGGGATGGGAAAGGATTATGATATACAGAAAGACAGACATCAATAAAACTCTTAAAAAATAAAAAGAGAACCTATTTGTTTTATTTTTTTTTTAAAGAGAACATGTATTAGAATTGATATCTTGCTATGAGTTGAGTGTAGAGGGCTGCAGATAATGGGGGAACCTTGAGTAAAGTATAAGACTCTTCAGCTGACAATGTCTGGTTTGGCTCCCCACTTCCCTTTGGTGTTCTCCTCTTTCCTGAGAAGTCAAGGAGGGCCTGACCACCTGTGTTCCACTTGAAGCAAGGGATACTTACAGTGCATTTAATAGCAGGGTGCTTATAGTTAGCACTTGCTCAGTGTGATGTGATTATATAATGGTTCTCTAGTTGGCACATATTTAGTGTGCTGTAATGATGTAATCATACCAAGGTATTTAAGGGCTGAGAGGACTTGAAATAAGGACATTCCATCTTTGATCATCTTCATGAGTCTTCTGCTTCCTTCACTTCTCCACTAAGACCAAGGACTCAGGCTGGTCCCGAGATCCTTCACAGTGGAGGATAGTCTGGAGAGCTAGTCTGGATGGTATATTTTGGCACCCCAATTTGGGACCTCTAGAAGGACACTATAGTTGAGTTTATTGGAGTTAGCTCTACCTTGTTCCCCTGCCCCCAGCTAAGATCTTGGGCCTGAAAACTATCTCCCATTCTCATTGCTCAGGAAGGCTAACTTCTTTCTTTCTTGTTTCTCTACCATCCATCCAGGTATACACACGGTCAGTGATTGACCCCATTCCCGTCACTCCGACTCGAGATGTGGCCACATCTCCAATCTCCCCCACTGAGAATAACAACACTACTCCTCCAGACACCCTGACCCGAAATGCCGAGAAGCAGAAGAAGAAGCCCAAAATGTCAGATGAAGAGATCTTGGAGAAATTAAGTGAGTGCTTGTCACAAAAGCAGGAAGATATAGATACTTCTAGCATGAGTGAATCTTTTAAATGCTCTCAGCTGGTTGCTCTCATCTCTAAAATGGGAATAATACCACCTACCTCACAGAATTGTTGTAAGGATCAGATGAGGTCATGTATGTGTAGATTGCTTTGTAAAAGCACTTTATAAGCTTTAAAACCCTATGCAAATTTTAGTTATTACTATGATACACATTCCTGCATATAATACACACATACATTTCCCTCCTTCAAATGGAGCTGGTTAGTGAAGAAACATTTATTAAGCACCTACTGTGTGTCATAATCATTGGGTTACAAAGAAAAACTAAAAACAACCTCTGCTTTTAAGAGGTTTCCAGGATTCACATTTCTTGCTAATGAGGCCAAATTTTGGGCCCCAGATGGACCTGACTCTTTGGCTTTATTCTGTGTCCCATGTAGTTCCCCTGACCTAAGACACATGTTTCTAGACCCTAGGTTGGAGAACTAATAATAGGTTGGAGAATCTAATAATTTGTATTCCTGTTGCATCAAGTCTTAAAGAATGCTTTCCCCACAACAGCTTTATTTGTGAGATTGTTAGTACAAGTATTTGCCTTGGTTCCCAGTTCAGGATTCTTAATTTTCCATGTTACCACATCTTCTGAAGAAATGATTGTCATAATCAATGATTTGAATGTATATTTAGGGAAAAGCTGTGTTTTTCTTGTCTATTAATTTGAAAATAACCTGCTTTCCATTGATTCCAGTTACATGCCATTCCGGGATGGGGGTTCAGAAGCTTTTTCAGATAAACAATTCTTCCCTTCCAGGAACTTGCATTCTATTGAAGGAAATAATATGTAAGAGAATACTAATAGTTAGGGGAGCTGGATGGAGCCTGTCAAGATTCTTGGAAAAAATAAAATGGGGTCTGACTCAAGGCTAAATCCTTTTATTCTCTCTCTGTGCCATTTGGAAAAAAGTAAAAGTTAACTCAGTTTGAATTAAAAAAGAATAATAACATATTGGGCTACCATATGTCCAACCATGGGGGATTTAAACTTATGTGATGTACTCCCTACCCTCAGGGAGCTTCTAGTCTAAATTGGGGGAAAAACATATAAACAAGAGTTAACATAGAGATAAGTAGAAGAGACATCCAGGGCTAGTGCTGGGAGAAGTCTCTTAGACAAATGTGATATAGTGAAGGCTTTAGGGAAGAGGTAACATGGAAGCTGGGCTTCCAAGGGAGAGGAGAAAATATCTTTAAAGAAGAGTGGGGAGTGGGGAGAAGCTGAACAGAGATGTGTTGAGGGCAGGATGAGAATGGTGGAGCGTGGTCACAACATACTTGTATTCTAGAGTGGTCCAGTTTGACAGGGGCATAGATGATCTGAAGAAAAGTCAAGTGAGAAACTAGAAAAATGTCACTTCTGTGAGCCACTTTCTGCTTTATTTAGAAGGCAACAGAGCTGTGAATTTCCCTGTTGTTCCTACGTTAATGGGAACAGTTAGCTCAGACCTGAGACTGGTAGTTCCTAGGTAGGGCATTGTGGGTGGTCTTTTTCCTCCAGGAGAGGTCTTGCAAATTAAAGGGGCTAGCTGCAGATGGGTCTTAAAGGGGTCAATACATTAAGCTTAGATAAGATATACCTGATGCCTTTCAAGGTACTTAATTGTATACTCTGAGGTGGCAATGGGGGATAGGAAAGGAGTTAAGGTAACAGCATGGGTGTATGTTAATTTGGAGCCCTGAGATGAACTTGATGCTGTATATGGGGTCATCAGGGTAGAAATGAGTTAGCCAGGGACAAGCTTTCATTAACTATGTGCTAGGCACTGGGGAGACAAGGAAATTTTTTAAAAATAGACTCTGTCTTTAAGGAGCATACATTTTAATGGGGGAATACAACATGGTCAATAGCTAGATTTATACAAGATATATGCAGAACAAATTAAACAGTCTGCCAGGGGAAGGCATTAGTAGCTGGAGAGACTGGGAAAGGTTTCCTACAGGAAGAAGGATTTGAGCTGCCTCAAAAGGAGCCAGGGAAACTTAAGAAGCAGTGGTCGGGGAGAGAGCATTCCTGGTATGGGAGGCAGCCCATATAAAGTCAAGGAAATAGAATGTCATGTAACCATCATTTCCAAATCTCTGGACCTCCAGAAAGGGGAGAGGATGCGTGTGGGGATGATCCATTGGAGAGACTTCATGGAAGAGGTGGGGCCAAAGCCTGGACTTGAAGATTGAGGATTCCCTGGACTATTGGTGCTGAACTCCAATAGAAATACAGGCTATTAAACATAGGTGTGACTTAGAAAGCTACATGTTAACATTTTCCTTGTTACACTGTATTAGTTTTGTTAACTATTACCCAGTTACATTGTAATCTGGTTTGGATTTAGGAATCTCTGCTCTTCCTTACATTCATTGCCTATGATGGCTTCTGAGGGAAAAATAGCTATCTCTTTTTTTTTCACCCCCTTGTCTGAGCTGGGGAAATGTCATGCACTTTGTATTTGATGGGGTTGGAAGGACCAATGTCTCTTCATTTCTGTCTCTGTCACAGGAAGCATTGTGAGTGTGGGTGACCCCAAGAAGAAGTACACTCGGTTTGAGAAGATCGGACAAGGGTTAGTAGCAACTTTTTCTATTTTTTCCCCCTTGGAAGATTGATTTGGAGGATAGTTTGCTTATTTCTAAACCCTAAGCTAGACTTCTAAAAGGTTACTTTTTTGAAGAAGCTATGTCTGGTGTGAATAGGAGGCCCAGAATGGGAATCTTCTAAGGAGAGGGCAACCAAATCATAGCTTCTCAGAGCTGGAGGGGGCCCTAGATATCAGAAGAGCCAATTATACCTGATGTTTGGATCCCCTGTCTAGCATCCCTTTCCCTGGAGAAATGGTTTGCAGAGTGAGTTGGTTGGATGCATATGTTTCTCTGGCTGAACAAATTTATTTCCCTCTGTTCTGATCCTCTTCCTCCATACCCTTTTTCTATCCCTGGAAGTAATTATGCTTAATGTGAGGGGTTGTCATTAGATGACCATACTTACTAAATATACCCCTACAGGAAGTGAGAATCATTTAGTCTGTGAGTGTCAAACCAGCCACCCAAATTGTAGCTCTTTCTCTCATTGTCAACTGTCCCATCTGAATGCGGATACCGTGTGTGGGAATGGGAGGCCTCCAGCTGGAGCCCATTGAAGAGGAGAGCAGTAGAATCCTAGAATATCAAAGCTGCATAGATCCTAAAAAAATGCCATGCATTTCTCCAGGGATAAAAAGAAATTATCCTTTATTGGCATTAGGCTGGCAGCTGCACTAGCTGGAAGGAGTCTGGACTTGAATACCTGGAAAGGACCCCTGGTCCCGAAATTTATATTTCTAGCTATGTCCACTTGGATAGGCCATCTACACTAACTCTTGGTTTCTTTTTCTGTTAAAAAAAAATGAAGCTTAAAAGAAGAGTTATCTTTGGGGTGCAAGTGAAAACATTATGATACCGTTTTCAACTTTTTTGAAGGGCTATCAGAAAGAAGACAGATTAGAGTGTTTATTCCCAATGGGAAGAACCAGGATGAATGGTTTACAAATTGCAAAGAAGCAACTTGGGGCTGCTAATCAGAAAAATACTTCTCAGTACTTAGAGCCAAAAGTTGAACTGGACTTTCTCACCGGGTGGTGGGCTCTGTAACATTGTAGGTCTTCCAATAGAAGCTAGATGACCATATACCCAGGAGATTATAGATGAGATTCTTTTTTTGGGGATATAGCCCTTTCCAACCATGTGAATAATCTGAAAACGTGAGTGCTGCTACCTACATTGCAGCCAGTTCCCATTTGGTGCCCATG
This sequence comes from Sarcophilus harrisii, assembly GCF_902635505.1. NCBI lineage: Eukaryota > Metazoa > Chordata > Mammalia > Dasyuromorphia > Dasyuridae > Sarcophilus > Sarcophilus harrisii. The sequence continues at coordinate 496,119,938 of NC_045428.1, forward strand.
AATCCCCTGAAGTAATCACATGATTTGAATTTGCTTGACATATTTTCACTGGGGTAGAACCATATTTTATACAATTATCACTTTGAATAGGGCAGATTAGCATACATGCAACCACTTTAGGGATTCATTTATTTGGTTTAACCTGAACCTAGTTGTATCCACCACATAGGGTTATTAAAAGGAGAGGGCTTCTAGATATGAAAACGATTGTAGCAGTGTGAGCTGTGATTATTACTCATAAAAATTCTCGTTAGAAAATAAGAGTTTAACCTCCCACCCTTTGTAGAATTCTCCTTAGTAACCCAGGGCAGTGCTCAGAAGGCTTCTGCTCAGATAGGGTAATACTATCTATATTCTCAGGCAGCCTATTCTAGTGTGGGAAGAAACATTTTAAGAAGGCTTTTTTTGAGCTAAAATCTGTCTTCTTGTAATTTGCACCCTATTTGGTCTCAGTTCTTCCTTGTGGAACTAAAAAAGTGGGGTATACATGGAAAGAGCAGAGTCTTGAAGTGAGCAGAGCCCTCGGTTCAAAAACCACAACTGACATTTATAGCAGATAGAGCTAGATGGTACAGTGGTTAGAACGGAGAGCTTGGAATCGGATGGCCATAAGTTCATATTCCTCTTCATATACTTAACTTGTGTGATTTTAGACAAGTCAGTCTCTCTCAGCCTTAGTTTCCTCATCTGTAAAATGGAGATGATAGTAGCATCTGTCTCCCAGGACTACTGTGAGGATCAAATAAGATAATATGTGTAAAAGCATTTTATAAACTTTTAAGTGCAATAGAAAAAAATCAGTTCTTATTTTAAATACTACTGAAAGTTATACTAGTAATTATAATACTACTAGCAGTAGTTTTGTCATAGCCATAGTTGTAATAGTAGTAGAGGTAGTAATCATAGCCATTATGTTATGATTATTATTATTAGTAGTAGTTAGTCATAGTAGTGGTAGTTGTATTGGTAGTAGTTAGTACTAGTCGTCGTTATAGTACTAGTAATAGTAGTCATAGTTGTATAATTATAATGGTGGTGGTAGGATACTAGTAGATATAGTAATAATACATAATAGTAATTATAAAAATCATAGTAGTAGTAGTAGTGGCATCAGTAGTCATAGTGGTAATAGGAGTATTAACAGTAATCATAGTAATAGTGGTAGTAGTAGTACTAGTAACTGTAGTAATAGTCATAGTAATCATAGTAATAGTAATAATACTATTACTACTAATGATAGTGGTGGTAGTAGTACTAGGAATTATAATAAGTCAGAATAATAGGACTAGTAATGGTGATGATCGTAGTAGTTGTAGTAATAATCATAGCAATAATGCTTCTAGTAGTAGTAGTAGCAATATTAGAGTTGCAGTAATAGTCATAATCACAGTAATAGTAATAGTACTACTAGTAATAGTGATGATAGTAGTTATATTAGTTATAGTAATAGTATAGTACTAGTAGTAGTGGTAGTTATAATCAAGCAATAATAGCAGCAGTAGTCATGGTTGTAGTAAATGTAGTAAATAGTGGTAGTAATAGTTCTAGCAGTTATGGTTGTATCGGTATTAATAGTTGTAATTATGGTTGTTATAGTAGTAAGAGTACTAGTAATAGGGAAGACAAATTGCTTCTTAAACATATTGGTTCCAGCTGGCACTTGATTTCCTCAGGACTTTGACTATACAGTTCTCTCTTTTCTAAAAATTATAACTTCTTGCCTTTTAACTCCTTGAATATCCATATTCTTGTGAGGTGCCTAAAGCTAGCATTATTACCCTCATTTTAGCAAAGATAGTGGAGGCCAAAAAAAAAAAAAAAAGGGAACTGACATATCTGAAGTGACTCAGCAAGTTAGAACCTAAGTTGGAATAAAGGCAGGCTTCCTCCACTATGTGCTGTCTCCTTTCCCCTGTTGTTCAACATTGTAAAACATGTACCTCGTGCCATAGGGCCCCAGGGAGCAGTTACAATCCAATGGAAACTGTATAAATATAAATATTACTGCTCCCTTCTGGCTGAAATATGGGGCGTGTGTGTGTGTGTGTGTGTGTGTGTGTATGTACACATACACATACACATGCACATTCTGCACAGTCAGAAGCTCAGCCAATTAAAACAAAGATCAGTTATCCCTCCGGCATGCGACTTGGAAAAGGTTGACAGCCAATTAGAACAGGTGCCAGGGGTAGTTTTGGCTATAGAAGCTTTTGAATCACATTAGCAGCAGGTGGTTATAGGCTGACTAAATGAAATTCACATGGAAAGAAAGAAATAAAAGTCTTCACCAATTCATAGAATTATCTAACTGGAAGGAGTTTCATAATGTAGAAATGTCAGTGGGAAATAATTCTAGCCTATTGAATGTTAGAAAAAAAGGACATAGATGTCAGAACATAGTCAGGAAGGATCTTACAATGGAGACTGTTGGGACATGGAAGGTAACTCTTAGAGCCCGTGGGGACCTTCAAAATTTGAAGAAGGCTTATGTAGATGGCATATGAATCATTTTCCAGTGATATGGGTCTAGGACACTCAGTTAACATATCTGACTTTAGACTGTGAAGAGAGTTGAAAGGTTCTAGTCCAACCTTTAACTTAAACATCTCCTCTATGATGTTCTTTAAGAAGTAGCCATCCAGTCTGTGCTTGAAAACCTCCACTGGAGTTGGGCCATACTGAGTTCAAATCTGGCCTCGGACATGTATTAACTGGATGATCTTGGGCAAGTCACTTAACCCAACTTGCCACAGTTTTCTTATCTGTCAAATGAGATGGAGAAAGAAATGGCAAACCACTATCTTTGTCAAGAAAACCCCAAATGGGGTCACAAAGGATCAGATGGGATTGACTAAACAACACCAATGTACTGTAGAAAGAACAACTGGATTAAGTATTAGAATATCTGAATTTAAATCCTGTTTCTGCCACATACTTTGTGATCTTGGACAAATTATTTTACCTCTATGAACCCCTTAGTTTCTTTATCTGTAATATAAAATGTTGGTATCTGTACTACCTTTGTCACAGAGATTTTGTGTGGAAAGCACAAATATTGTCACTGTCTTTGTTGCTGTTGTTATTTTATGTTCCTTTGTTTCCTAATCTGGCACAAGTGAGAGGCAGGGAGATCTGCTAGCTTGCATGGGCCTTTTTTCTTTTGCCTTTCCTCCTCCTCCAGCCACACAATTTACTAGAGCCCACACAGGAAGGCCTGGTGAGAATATGAGTGACCACTGCCTTTGCCTCCCTGCTTTCCCCATGGCCCTCTGTTCACAGGGCTTGGATGAAGTGGGAATCGCCAGTGATGTGGAGAATCCCCAGGTCTCCCCATATGTTCTGTATCTATTTCTGAATATTGTCATCCTACCTGCTATAACCTCAGGACCCCTGGGCTTTGCCATCTGCCTCCTCCACCATATCCTTAGGATATCCAGGCCTTTCCCTCTCTCTTGTAGATGAATTTTCTTTTAGGTGTTTTTTATTTAAAATGAGAACAAGAGCTATCTCTTCCTTTTCTGGTTATCATAGTGCTTGATACGTAGTAAATGTTTAATAAATGCTTTTTCATATTCATCCCTTCACTCATCCATCAAGTGTCCTTTCCAATCACCAGTCTTGAGCTTTAAATCTTGGCTCTGTGTCTTACCTGTATGGCTTTGAGCATATACTTTAATTCTTCTAGCCTTAGTTTCCCTATATATAAAAAGGAATAGTAATAATGCACTCCCTGCCACTGAATTGTCATGACCCCTTTGCAAACCATAAATTGCTCTAGAAATATGAAGTTATTTCCTCTACCAGACAATGCTTAACCCAAAGGAATAATTTAATTAAACTTATTTGCCTCAGTTTCCTCATCTGTAAATGAATTGGAGAAGGTTATCTTCACCAAGAAAACCCCAAAAGGGGTCATAAAAAGATGGGCATGACTGGAAAGCAACTGAACAAAACAGCTTACCTCATGACTGAGGTAATATTACTTCTGGTGGAACTGACTGGAGGTATAGAGAGATTCATTGCATCTTCCAACTTGGTGCTGGCTGGAGGCTGAAGAAAGCAGATGCAGAAGCCAAGGACAAAGCTGCAAGATCTCTTGGAGCCAGGCAGAGAGATAGGCCTCAACTAACCGGGCTAATTTGGAAGGAGAAATAAACGTTTGCATTTTTACCAGCCGGCCGGATTTTGGAGTAATTATTTCAACTGAGACTAAGGCTGCCTCCAGGAAAACCACCACATTTTGCCATATTTTTTAAATTATGGAAATAGGAGCTGTTGATATTATTCTCTTGCTATCATTGAGCCTTGTTTCTTCATTTATAAAATGAATAGCACCTACCTCCCAGGATTTTTGTGAGGATCAAATGAAATGAGTATTGTTTTTAGTTAATTTTACTAATAAAGTGCCTAGTGCCTGGAACATTTATATAGACGCTATATAAATGCTAGCTGTCATCACATCAGCCATACTAGGATTACAAAATAAATGTAATTTATTTGAAGACTCTGGTTTTAGAGAAACTCCAGGAAAGTCAAGAATGGAGCCTGGAAGGAAATGGAGACATGGCTGGCCTGACTGGATTCTTTCTTAAAATAAAGCTTTTGGGAGGAACTAAACTGTAGAGGGAGAGGCTACAGGAATGGTGGGTATTGGTCCAAGAGTGGGGAGAGTTTCCTGAGTGAAGAGGTTGATAGAGTCCAAGAGAGACTTTTTTTTTTTTATTTTTATTTATTTATTTTTTTTATGGAGGACTTCTGAATTCTAATATGGATTTTCAAAGTAATGCATGTGTATGGGGAGGATTGAGTGCTGCGAGATCTCGGAGAAAAGAGAGGAGATGGTGGAGCTCAGTGAGGTGCTGCTGCTAGTTGATTCTTCAGAAACATTATTTATCCCCATTTTACAGATGGGAATATTTGTCTGTGATTACCCAGCTAATAATCATGAACTCATATGTCAGTAGATCATAGATTAAGAGTTGGAAGAAACCTCAGAGCACCTTAATCCTAACCATTCGTTTAAAATAATTTTTTTAATCTTTTGTTTCTATACTGCCTAAATTTACATCTAAATTTCCTCTTTCCCCCACAGGAAGCAAACCCATATAACAAAGAATATTTTTAAAGAAAGAAAAAAATCGGCAAACGCACTGACTATATTGAAAAAAATATGAAAATACATGCAGTGTTCCCTGCTCATGGTTCTCCCACCTCTGCAAAGGAGTGGGAAGAAGTGTCTTGTGTCTCTTCTTTGGGACTGTTTGTTCTTTGTAATTTTATTAACATTCACTTTCGACTGCTTTGCTGTTGTTCCTGCCTTTTCACAGTGCAATCTTAATTTTACCATTAAAAGAAAATGAGTCTTGGAGACACTACATGACCTAGCTACAGTCACATTAAGCAACAGAGCAGAATTTGAACCCAGATTTTCGGTTTCCAACATCAATGTTCTTTTGTACCATTCTTCCTCCTTCAAACACCAAACCCATTTCTTTTGCTTCACTGCGTCCTGTCTCCTCATTCCATTTCCTATACAAAGCCCAGCCTCCCTCTGGCCTTCTGCTCCATCTGTCTTCCTCCACCTGTTCCAGACCTGCTTGTCTCTCATTGCAGTTCACAAAGGGAAAGAGGACCTGGGGGGCCAGAAAAGGTTTATTGGAAGAGGACAGACTGCAGGCGAGTCATTTTAATCCTTGCCTCAGTTTCCAAATCCAGACCTTTGAACTTTGAACAGAGTTGTTGGGCGGATCAAATATGTATACAAAGTACTTGTCAAACCTTAAATGTCAATTGTTATTATTATGAATCCTGTAAAAAGTCAAAAATTCTAGGTCAGCCCAAGAAATATAGAGACAAAAGTTGCCTTTATTAGGCAACTGCTATGGGCTCTAGAAGGAGATACAGCAAGATTACTTGTCCTTAAGGCACATATATTCAAATAGATTGGTTGTTTGCTTTTTTCAATAAATAATATTTTATTTTCCTAATTACATGTGAAGATAGTTTTTTTAAATAATAGCTTTTTATTATTAAAATATATGCAAAGATAGTTTTCAATATTTACCTTTGCAAAGCCTTATGTTCCAAATTTTTCTTCCTCCTTTCCCCTACCTCTTCCTCTAGACAAGGAGTCTCTAGACAGAACATAATCTGATATATGTTAAATATGTGTGGTTCTTCTGTACATATTTATACATTTATTATTCTGCACAAGAAAAATCAGATAAAAAAGGAACAAAAAGTAAACAAATAACAACAAAAAAGATGAACTAAGTTGTGATCCACAGTCAGTCCTGACAGTCCACTTTCTGGGTGAAGATGGCTCTCTCCGTCACAAGTCTATTGAAACTGGCCTGAATCACCTCATTGTTGAAAAGACAACATCCATTTTTCTAAGAGTCTTAATTCCAAAGTTTTCTCCCTCCCACCTCCCCAAAATAGCAACCAATCTGTACTAGATTGGGTGTTCTTAGCCCAAGGTCCTCAACTTTCATGGGATCTAAGGATAGGAGGCAGGAGGTCCATAAACTTGAAGGAGGGGGAAAAATGACATTTTTATCTTTGTTAACTTTTGGTTTCCTTTTATTATTCTTTGTAGTTTATTTTACATTTTTAAAAGCATGATTCTGACAAAAGGCCCATTGGTTTTATCAGATTGTCAAAGTGGAAGTGGAGGCTCGTGATGTAAAATAGGTTAGGAACTTAGTCTAAACTACCTATACTTATTATTGTAGGCCTTCATTTCTGACCTTTTTATTTCCCTCTCCTATCTTAGTCATCTATGCATGCATTTATTAGATATTAGATATACATATATAATTGTGAACTGAACAAATTATATATAATAGTAAAAATTTATTATTCATTCATTTATTTATTAAAGCATAGCTTCATTGCTAACTCTGAGATCTTACTCAACTTCCATTCCCTTTCTGGTTCTCCATTTCTCTTTCTTTCTTCCTTTCTTTACTTTCTCTCTCTTTTCTTTCTTTCTCTCCCTTTTCCATTTTCTCTCTCTCTCTCTGTATGTGTCTGCGTCTCTCTGTGTCTTTGTGTATCGCTCTCTCTCTCTCTCAAAAGAAATTTAGACATTATTCTAAGAAAGGATCCAAAGGCTCTCCAAGGAGAGTGTGACACACAAAAAGGGTTAAGAACCCCTCAAACAGATGGATGATATCCCGTTTCAGATAGTTGTAATACAGACTATTACAGTATAACCGCATTAAAGAATGAGAAAGTGCTATGTAAGCATTCCTGCTCTTGGCCAAGAGCTTGGGGGCCTGTAGGGGGCTGGCATAATTTTGCAGTGTTGAAGGTTCCCTAGACCTCAAATGCCCTAAATATGTCCTAGATAATAAGTAACAGAAGTAATTTGGGGTAATGGATAGTCCTATCTTTGATGTCAAGAAGACTCTGATCTGACATATATGTGTCATTGTGACCCTGGTCTCAACTTAATCACTGAACCTCTTAGTGCCCCAAACAGATCTCTAGCGATCACAAGTTGCCCAGTAGTTTCTGGTCTATATTGGCAGAGGGGGTTTCCTCCAACCATCAAATCACTGGTCTGAACTCCTCCCCCCAAAGAAAGTAGAAAGTCAAGGTAGGAAAACCTGGCAGAGAGGGTGGTGGTCCTGAGCTTCCACTCACTGATCAAAGTGCTTTTCTTATGTTATTGTTGTGATACATGGAAGTATTCATGACCATGTTTGCCAATCCTAGGGTATCCCTGATGTACCTACTGTGGACCTCTGTGATGAAATGAGGTACTAGTGGCATTGTAACCAGGGCAGTACCAGCTAAGCCTGTTTCTATCTTGTTGTTTGTAGAGCAGAGGTCTCGAAGATGCTTGGTCCACTCAGTTCTATCATGTATTAAAATTCTTTCATTGCTCAGGGTCTGCTTTCTTTCACACCCAGCCTGCCTTTATGTCTGTGGGTGGCTTATTTTTTTTTTAAGTCCTGGAGACTAAAGGCTAATTGCATGTCTGCCTTATGGAAATGAGAGGAGGGGAAAGGAGGGAAGGAGAAGGAGGAGAGTGAGGGAGGGAAGGAGAGGGAGAAGGAGGGAGGGAGGGAGGGAAGGAGAGAAGGAAAGGGAGAGGGAGGGAGAAAGAGGGCACTTTGTAGTGGCTTATAGGTCTAACCTTTAAGGTATTTATTGTCAACTAACTATGGTCCTACATAATGTCTGGACCTTGTAGGGGTAGCAGAGGAGGACATAGTTCTTTTTTTAAGAATAAGCCCTGTGGAGTTGGTCATCTTGATAGGAGACTACAGGATCTTGAGTTAGTTCCAAATTCATACGGTTTGTTCTCCTCAGCAAAAGGCTGTCTAAGGTTCTGTGGCCCTGATTACTGTAATTTTCAGGCCAAAATGTATACTTGTAAATTCCTTGTAATCTTAAATAGGCTCCAAAGAGTTCCTGCCATAGTATATAATTGGATCTCTTTTATTTTTCAATGAAAAATAAAAGTTACTGTCCAAATGTAAAGGTTATAAGATTCAGGGTCACAAAATTGTGCCATATACATAATGGACATTTAATAATCTTTTATTTTAATTTGCCAAATTGGGTTTTTTCCTACCATCATCCCCATCCCCACCTCAGAAACACATTTTAATAAGAGTCTTGGTTATTGGCACAAAATTTGGATTTTCTTGGTTTGTACTATACAGTCATAGATCCATGAAGTATTTTGGGATAGAGGGGACTTTAGAACATACGCCATTAGACTACAGATTGGGAGCATATAGAATGTAAGAGCTCATCCTACCATTCTTCTAGACTCTCTGAATCCAATTCTAGTGCTACAGCCTACAGAGTCTTGTTGATGGCTTATCAAAATGATTGTAGAAATCTGTTTCTCTTTGTGAGAGGGTTTTCTGTCTGTATGACCTATATGGATTGAATAGTTCAGTGTGTGTGCTTTTCAGGTGTGTGTTTATATGTAAGCAAAACATAATTATATTGTAATTTCATTTATATAGAAACAACATATGATTTGCATGAGTGTATATAATACATATTTGTTGTTCAGTCATTTCATTCTGACTGACTTTTCATGACTCCATGGGGAGTTTTCTTAGCAAAGATACTGGAATGGTTTGCCAGTTCCTTTTCCAGTTCATTTTATAGTTGAGGAAACTGAGGCAAACAGTTTAGTCTAGGAAATCCATTCCTGAAAATGTATTTGAACTCAGAAAAACTGAATATTCCTATCCTAGGCCTGACACTATCCTCTGTGCCACCTAATTGTCCAAGTACATACCTATGCATGTATAAAAACATATATATATACACACACATCTCTGTTACTGATGGTGTGTGTGTGTGTGTGTGTGTGTGTGTGTGTGTGTGTGTGCTATGGAGGTGGATTATTGTAATCAGAAAGTTCTGGGTTCAAATTATACTTGATTATGTGACAGTTGGCAAATCCTTAAACTGTCAGTGTCCTAAATGACTCCCTGAGACTGTGAGCAGTAGATCAGTTATTGATCTGACTTGGTAAAGGGAGTTGCTTCTTCACTTGAAGATAGAGGCATCTAGATAGGTAGCCCAGTGGATAGAGCATTAAGTTCAAGATTCAGATTTCAGATTCAGTTTCACTCACTCAGTTTCTGATCCTGGAAAAGTTACTGAATCTCCATATCAATTTCTGTATTTGTAAAATGTGATAATTACCATACGTCTTCACAGGGTTGTTGTGAGGATAGGGAGAGATACTATTCATTAAAAGTTTTGTAAACCTTGAAATTGGGCAGTTAGGTGGTGCAGTGGATAGGGTGCCAGAACTGGACTGGGGAAAACCGGAGTTCAAATCCAATTTCAGACTCTTAGTAGCTGTGTGCCCCTGGACATGTTATTTAACTCTATCTCAGTTTCCTCATCTGTCAAATGAGCTGAAGAAGAAAATGGCAATCCATTCCATTAACTTTCAAAAAAACCCTCTAAATTGGTCATGAAGAGTTAGATATGGCTGAAACAAGTAAACACAAAGCAAAATCTTAAAATTGCTGTCTCAGTGCTGGCTTTTATTCTTACCAGGAGCTTTTTGCACCAGTGAAATCACAGAGGTGACCAGACACTTATTCATATCTTTCTAAATGAGAAAGGTTCATAACTAAGATCCTGTGAACTTAAAAATTTTTTGATCACTTTCAATACAATTTATTTCCTTGGTAATTTTGTATATTTCCCTTTACATATTTTAAAACTTTAGTTTGAAAAAGGGTGCTTGACAAAAAAAGGTTAAGAATTCCTGACTCTATATCTAGAACGTGCCATTACAGGCCGCCTCAGTTCCTGATCTAAGGACCACCTTTTCTTAATTACTTTTCTTTTAAAAGTTTAATTTTCTTTATGACTTCAGTCATGCTCCTTTCTCTCCATTTTATCAGTTCTCAAGGACTCGGGACAAGACAAGGGAGGTTTCCTCATTGTCTAGCATTCATTCTAAGAATCTGACATACTAGCTTTGATATCCCAAGATCTCTTTAAATCTAGGAAATCTTGAAATATCTAATATAAGCCCATTCCTAGCCAAAGATTTAAGTGGTCATATTAAAAAGAAGCATGAATTTGAAATTAAGGTAAATAAGTGATGTTGCCTGTATTAAATAGCTGTTTCTCTCTCTCTTCATTCATTTACAGAGCTTCAGGCACAGTATACACAGCAATGGATGTGGCCACTGGACAGGAGGTGAGTGTCAGTTACTGACAACTACTTTTCAAACTGTACTGGATATTAGTTGGTAGTAACCCTAGTTGGTAGAATTGTCTTATTATTTACTCAAGACATTTTTTTCTTATAACAAAATTTGTATAGTAGTGAAAACCAGTTCTGTGGAGAAGAGTAAAAGCATTTTGTTCACTTTTTGTACCCTAACCACAGTGAAATAGGTAAAGGAGGCAAGCTTACCATGGAATCTTAGGCAAATCATTTTTTGTTCTTCTTAATTGTAAATTGAGGAAGTTTTAATGTAGTTTGTAGGATCCTTTCCAGATATAGGGTTCAATTAGCATTTATTAAGCATTTACTATGTGCCAGATGCTTTGTTAAGTTCTAGGGAAACAGGTAGAAACAAAAAGAAAGGCAATTCCTGTCCACAAGGAACTTATAGTCTAAGGAGGGAAGGAAACATATAAAAGGAAGCTGAAAAGGAAACGGGGTGATGGAGCATGATAGAAAAAGTCTGGAGAGGCAGGAATAACATGCAGAGAGGAATGAAGATGCAAATATGTTTGACTCCTGGGGCCCTTCTTTAAAATGGAGGCTCTAGAAAGAAATAACAAACCAAAAGAAGAGGTCCCAGCCTTTGAAGCCTGTAGGAGCTGAAGGATCTTCCTAGATGAAAAGGCTGTAGGGGCACAATGCTGAACATGTAATATTCTGTGTTTTAGATTTTATCGTTCTGTTTTCTAACATCCTTTGGTTATACAAAGGTCCTAGCCCAAATATTCTGTGTCATATTTTCTTCCTATTTAGTTTGAACAAACATACAATTATTAGGCACCTTCTAAGTTCAAGTACCTTGCCATACACCAAGGATACAAAGACAAAATTTTAAAAATCAGTCTTTGTGCTCAAGAGGCTTTCATTTTATTGGAGTAGATACAACAAGGAAATGAATAAACAAATTGATGATAATTTGAGAAGAGAGAGAAAACACAGTGCCTAGGAAAGTCTACCTGTGGGAGGTAATATATGAACTAACCTAGATGATGTGGTGGATAGAGCACTGGGCCTGGAGACAAGTAGACCTGAATTCAAATCTAGTTTCAGACACTAATTAGCCAAGTGATCCTGGGCAAATTACTAATCTCTATTTGCCTTAACCTGACAAACCACTCCAGTATCTTTGCCAGGAAAATGCCATTGCCAATATTGGCATATATGGACCATAGTCCATAGTGTCATGAAAAGTTGGATGAAACTGAACAATGAAAAAAGCATGAATTAAGCTTACAAGGAAGTCAGGGATTCTCTGGTTGAAAAGTTCCTAAACTGTTTTTGTTGTCGTTATTGGACCCCCTTGGCACTCTGATGAAGCTAGTGGGTTCCTTTTCAGAATGTTTTTTGAAATGCTTAAAACAAAATATGTAGTTTTCCAAGGAATACTAATTTTATTGAAATTCATTTATCAAACAATAAAAACTAAATTCATGGACTCCGGCTAAGAACCTCCTTCTCTAAAGAGAGATGGAGGTGGGAGTCCCTTCTGGATATGGGGGTGAGGCTGGCAAAAACATGGATGTAGCAGAAGGAATGCTGAGTTCAGAATATGAGAAATAGATGAGTTTGGCTGGAATGTAGACTGTTTCAAAGGGATATATATCTTAGCATGAGGAACTGGGCAGAATATGGCTGAGGAACAATTTTTGTTGTCAAGTCATTTTTCAGTCATCTCCGACTCTTTGTGACTCCATTTAGGGCTTTCTTAGCAAAGATCACTGGAGTAGTTGGTCATTTCCTTTTCCAGCTCATTTTATACATAAGAAAACTGAGACAAACAGGGTTAAATGACTTGTCTACTTAAGTAGATGTGAATTCATGAAGATGAGCCTTCCTGACTCCAGGCTCAACACTTTATCCACTGCACTACATAGCTGCCCAAGGAATAGCATTCCATAGAAAGTCTTAAGAGCTCAAAAGACATGGATAATAACTCATATTTAATCCTCTAAACAGGGAAGGTCAGGATCAATCCCCAATGTTAATTAATTAATCTTAAGATTCTCTAATTCTTTTCTAAGAGAAATCATTTTATTCAGTGAGCCAACATTGCTGGACCAAGTGTTATAAAACCTGGCTTTGCTATTTACTAGCTAAGTGAATTGGTACTTTCCCTTTCTGTGTCTCAATTTCCTCATCTCTATAATGAGTATTGTGAGAGACAGATATGGCAACCAACAAGCACTTACTAAATGCCTACAGTATGCCAGGCGCTGTTAGGTGATGGGGATACCAAAGGGAATAAAACTCATTCTCAAGAAGCTTGACACATTATAAACCAAAGTGCTTTAGTGTTTAAAGTGCTGTAGAGTCAGCTTACTGCTTGGTTCCCTCTTCCATGTTCCCTGGGTCTTAGGGGAAGAACAGCTCCAGACTTGTAATTCCTGGAAGGTCCTAGAGGCTCTGTTGTATAGGAAGCAGGAAAAGGAGTTTGATCTCATGTTGCTCTGTGCCGTTTGTGGTCATAACCTGTGAATGGAAGTTGTCCCATTAGAACAGCTAATGCAGTGCTTCAGGCTGTTCTCTGGGTCTTTGACCAAGCTGTCAGCACCAGGGAATTTGCTGTTCTGAATAATGGATGGAAGCATAATGCTCCAGGGTTGGTCTGGGAGGTAGGAGCTACTGGCTATCATTTGGAGGAAGGAAACCACCAACATGGCGGGGTTTCTTTTCTTAGAAGCAAAAGATTGTCTGTGGAAAGCCATGAGGAACCTTGGATATCATCCAGTCTAATTGCCTCCTCATTTTAGTAATGACTAAATTGTGTATCTAGTGTCACACAGGAACAGAAAAAGAGACATCATTTGAACTTCAAAGAGGATAGTCTTTCTCCTTTAATAATAACAATAATAACAATAACAGCAGTAATAATAGCTAGCATTTATGTAGCACTTTAATCCTGGGGTGGAAGTACTATTTTTATTCCCTTTGCAGATGGGGAAACTGAGACAGACAGCTTAAGTGACTTGCTCAGGTTTATATAGTTCTGAAGTGTCTGAGGCCAGATTTGAACCCAGATTTTCCTGACTCTGTGTCCAGTGCTCTATCTACTGATCCATCTGCCTGCCTAAACCAGGAGCCTATGTTGCTCACTATGACATATCTTATACATAAAAGACGTTTATTAAAGATTTCCAGAATGAATTCTAATAAGATGAAGGTTTGCTGAATTTCTAGTTATGTTCAGGTCAACAAACTTTTATTAACCGTGAGTCCCTGACTTAGGTTCTGGAGTCACTGGATTTGGAACTACAGAAGTGGGTTCAGATTCTACCTCTGTCACTTAGTAATACATGTGAGCTTGGGCAGTCATTTTTCTCTGCAGACTTTGGTTTCCTTCCTTGTTAAATGAAGGAATGGAACAAGATGACCTCTTACATCTGTGGCCCCTTGAGAGAAGTCATCCAAGTACCTCCACAATTTGAAGGTGAAGGAATTAAGCCTGCCAGTGGGTATCATAAAGGCAAGGGACTTGCCTTGGGTCAGCTTTGTCAGAATCAGGACTCAGGCCATCTAACCTCAAGATCTTCTTCTGTCAGGATGCAAGCGTATCCTCATTTGTACATGGGTGTCTTTGGGCAGAGAGAGTCCAATCTCTGAGCAGATGTCCTGGTTTTGGGGGGGAGGGGGAGCATGCTACTGTAACCTAATCGGCACCATCTTCTTGTCCTTTGGTTTTGGTGGTGATGTCTCATTGGCCAGACACTGGACAGCCCCAGTTCCTTGATGGTAAGCAAGATGAGCTTCCATCTAGATCCCTGTTACAGATTTTTAAAAGTGACTTTGACCTTTTGCTGTGTCGTGACTTCAGGTGGCCATCAAGCAGATGAACTTACAACAGCAACCCAAGAAGGAGCTAATCATTAATGAGATCCTGGTCATGAGGGAAAACAAGAACCCCAACATTGTGAACTACCTGGACAGGTGTGTTGTTTCATGTGTAGTCAGTTGGAGGCTGATGGGGAGGTATTCTACAGAATCACAAAGTTGGAAGGTACCTGGGGAAGTAGGTTATCGCCTAACCTATAACCAAATAAGAAACTTTCTTCTAGCATTTTTAACTTGTCATCTCTGCAATGGTTCCCATTTTTTATAGTGTTTTAAGGTTTGCAAATTGTTTTCCAGACAACAATAACAGCCAATAATTATATTGTCCCTTATGGTTTATAAAACATTTTACTTGTATTGTTGTTCAGTCATTTTACAGTTGTGTCCAACACTTTATGATCTTTTTGGGGGTTTTCTTGATAGAGATACTGAAGTAATTTCTCATTTCCTTTTATAATTTATCTTACAGATGAGGAAACTTGTCTAGCTAATAAATGTTTGGAACTGAATTTGAACCCAGATATTACTGATTTCAGGCCTGGTGCTAATTTATCCAATACATCTGTAAATTTTAAGACAGAGAGCAGTATTTGATTTGCCAAAATTCTAAAAGGTTTTATTAAAGGGCACTGTGGAACCACAGAGAAGGAGGCTTATTTCATAGGCCTGAGTTTATGTCCTATCACTGTGGACTGTGTGATGCTGGGCATGTCGCTGATGTCTTTGATATTCTAGGCAAATCACAAAGGTTCTACATTGTAGAGAAGGTGCCAGTCTTTGTGGGTAGAAAAAATTCCTTTGTAGCAATTCCCTATACCAATGAAATCATAGATATGATATGGCGTGCATGTGAAAGATATAGTTAGTAGACATCTAGAAAAGAAAGCAATGATTCCAGAAAACAGATGATTATGCTAGAGGGATTTCACTTCATTTTGGATTTCTAGATAGGCAGATCAACAGAATGTGGTAGTTTATTTCCAGAAGTCTTATGCTGAACTTGTGGATAGAATGAAGAGATATAGTCTAGTTGATGTCAATAGTTTAGGTCAATTAAGAGTTGGTTGGATAGATAGATCCTGTCCAATGCTTATATCTTCTTCTTCTAGTGGAGTCCTCCAGGTCCCTTTGGGGATAGGGAACATTTTTATTTGCAACTTGAATGAGGCCATAGGAAGAATCCTGGACAGATGTGTAATTGACACAAAGCTTACAAGTATATCTTGCAAAGTCAGGTTGCAAAACGATGCAGCCTAGCATGATGGATCCAAAAAGATAAAAAGATGTGAAAAAGAGTTAAATTATATGTTGTCTATTTAGTTTTCAAAACCATCTTACCAAGTACAGAATAGGGAAGGAGAGGATAGGATACACAGTAGTTTCAGAGAAAAGGGATTTGATTGACAGTATCAACATTATGACTGATGGCGGCCAATAAAAAGACCCCAAATAATTCCATTAGCCTGAGCACATATGGCTAAATCCCAAAGCAGTGATTTGGGAATTAATATCCACCAGAAGAAAGGTTTCTATGGGGTGTCCCAGTTCTTTTGCCCAGTGCTAGTTTCAGAGTTCTATCAGTCATTTAGATGAAAACATGTAGAATGGAGTCAGGGCTCAGAAAAACCTTGATAAAAGTTCAGAAAAACCTTGACAAGTTAAAGTAATGGACCACATCAAATAAAAAGTAATTTCACAGGGCTTGCTTGTTTAATCCCTATAAGAATCATGCCCTGCACTTGGATCAAAGCATCAATTTCATACTTTGAAATGAACATGGCTGAATACAAGTTTATTTAAAAATTATCAGAGGATTTTGGTCAGTGGGAACTCTCAGAATATCTCAGCTATTGTAATTTTTTTCTGCATCAGCTAGAAGTGTGATGTGCAAAGTTCACCTCTCTACCCTGGTCAGCCTATGTCGGAAGTACTTTGTTTTGTTCTTTGTCTCGTTCTAAGTGGCCCATTTTGGGGAAGGTGTTGTAAGTGAAGCATGTGGGGCCTCTTCTCAGGGCAGAGTGGCCAGGACAATGAGAGGTTTGTTAACAACTGTGCTACATAAAGATTATTTTTTAGAACTGGGAAATGTTTAGCTCACAGAAATTCTGTAAGGAACATGATAGCTCTTATCAGATTGGTAAAGGGCTGTCATGTGGAAGAAGGATTATACATTTCCCCTGATCCCACAGGACAGAAACAGGAACAATTAGGTAGAAACTGCAGAGAGACAGTTTAGTTCCATGTGAGAAAAAAATTGCTAATCCTTACAATTGTCTAAAAGGGACTGGATTGCTTCAAGAGGTCCTAGTTGTTCTACTAGAACAACTAAAGGGTTTGGTGAGTAGAATGATAAACTTGGAATCAGGAGGACCTGAGTGCAAATTCTGCTTGAGATAGGATTTGATCTTGGGAGCTTCTTGATTTAATATCTGGTCTTCTATCCAGTAGGTTTAGGAGTAACAATCAGAAGAAAGTGAAGTGGGGGGGAGGGGGAGGGACATAATTGCTCTTTTCCAATATCTGAAAGCTTGTCAAGGGGACATGAGAACAGATTTTTTTTCTGGTGCTGTGTGGAGGTAAAACCAGGAGCAGTGAGAAGGAAATTTTTGAGGGGAAAGATGTGGATTTCAACTCAGTATAAAGAAC
Organism: Sarcophilus harrisii; assembly: GCF_902635505.1. Classification (NCBI taxonomy): domain Eukaryota; kingdom Metazoa; phylum Chordata; class Mammalia; order Dasyuromorphia; family Dasyuridae; genus Sarcophilus; species Sarcophilus harrisii. The sequence goes on from NC_045428.1 coordinate 496,137,147, forward strand.
TGTCTAATCCTTTGGGCCATATCACAGTGAGACAGGAAACATCAGGAGAGATAATGAGTTCCCCTTCATGGCAGGTATTTGAGCAAAAGAGATCCTTTTAATGGAGAGAGACCACAATCTGATGACTCTCTATTTTGTGTATCCTTTGTTCCATCCACATTGGAATTCTTATTGTTCCTCAAATTTGGCATTTCATCTCTCACCAGTATGCTTTAGCTCAAGTTGTCCCCCACATCTGCTATGGCCTCTTTCCTCATTTCTGTCTCCCAGAAGTCTTTAATTTCTCTTAAATCCTGGTTCAAGTGAAGCCCTCCCTAATTCCCAGTTGTTTGTATTCTATTCTTATTACCTAATTTGCGCTAATACTGTTGGCACACTCTGTAGGTTGAACTTTGGAGAGGGGCTTCCTGTGTCAGGTTTGACTTCAATGATAGATTTGGGTTCTATGAGTCGATGAAACCTTGGATTCTTCTTTTAGTCTGAGCCTTGGTTCCATGGATCCCTTCTACCTAGTTTCCCCTCATTGGACAGTGCCATGTCTCCTTGTACAGAGCTCCTGGCTGGGAATTGTCATCAATACTCAGGTAGGAAAACAAGCACATGCCACGGCTTCCAGTTCATAAGTGTTTCCAAGTCCAAAGTGCCAAGTTGAGGTGGGTTCCTGTTGGAGCCACCTTATAGTCTTCCTAGATCAGCCTGGCCAACATCCCCAAGCTCCCTCACTTTGTGGTATCAAGATTTATTTTATTTTATTTTTTATTTTTTGAATTTAAATTTTTAGGTTTCATATGTACATGATTTCATGATTAAAACTAATAATATTCTTTTTATCTGAAGCATGGGCACCACTGAGTCTTCTTTGGGGTTTTTATTCATAAAGTACTGTGCTTGGGGCATAGTAGATGTTGAGTAGCTTAACAGGAGAAAGGGGTGGTATGTTTGAGGTGTGGAGTCTCATTCATATCCTATCTATTCTAGGTTGGCATTAAGAGATCACAAGACCATTGCGTCACCTTCTACATTTTCCATATATGTTGTCTATATTCTTCATTAATTATACATATATATTTTTCTCCCATTTGACTGGGAGCTCCCTGAGGAAGGGACCATATTTTTGCCTTTCTCCATATTCCCAGCTCTTAGCACAATTCCTGGCATATAATAAGTGCTTAATATAAATGCTTATTGACTGATGTTATCACAGACCTTGGTTTCTCAAACACTTTAAAATTTACTATGCTGCTGCCTTATAACACTATAAAGGTAGATAGCACAAATGTAATCATCCCCAATTTACTGACAATATAACTGAAGCTCAGTGAGATTAAGTGCATTGCCCATAGCTACATAGTTAATAAATGGCAGGACTTTCTCAATCCAAAATCCACTCTTCTACCTACTCTCCAACAGGCCAGGTAATGGGTATAAAAGTACTTTGAAAGAGTAAAGCATTCTTGATTCTGTACGCATTTATTTATTTATAACAGACCGCATTCTGCCATCCTCCTCTACCAGCACACACACACACACACACACACACACACACACACACACACTCCCTATTCAGGAAAATCTGGTGTGCTGGTGAATCATTCCTTCTGAGAGCTCATCCGTCACTCTTTGTTTAGAGGCTCAGCTCCAATTTTCTCTCTCTGTTTTAAGTGTCCCAAGGCAGGTCTTGGTTGCTAATCCTTTGTCTTTTTAAAATGGGTCTTTTTATCAGGACTTAAATCATCCAGGTGAACGTACAGAATACTACCCATAAAGGGTTCCATAGGAAGTCATAGATCATTGGCAACTTAGAACTTTGGCATCTTAAAATCTTGGAATTATAGAATCTTGGTCTCTTAGAAACACAGGATCACAGATTCTTAAAATTGGAAGGGTCTTTAAACGGCTTCCTCAATTCTTTGCTTTCTTAATTTCTCATTTTTAAAATGAGGAAGGGGACAGCTAAGTGGTTACAATGTATTAGGAGGCCTGGAGTCAAGAATGCTCATCTTCCTGAGTTCAAATCTAGCCTAAGACACTTTAGCTGGGTGATCCTGAGCAAGTCACTTCATCCTGTTCGTCTCAGTTTTCTCATCTGTAAAATGAGCTGGATAAGGAAATAGCAAACAACTCTGAATATCTTTTTCCCTCCCCCTCACAAAACCCCCCAACAGCAACCTAAATGAGGTCATGAAGAGTTGGACTTGACTGATAACTGAACACAACAGCAAATAATGGGAGAGATATTTTATATCACATTCAGTTAAGGTTGATCAGAGGAGCAAGAAAATAATAGAGCTCCTTTGTCCATCATATTCTGTGAGTATTTTTGAGACCTTAATAATAATTGTGGATCAGTCTCAATTCTTTATTAAAGCTCAGGGCCTCTCCAGTCCTGAAGAAAGCACTTCAAGAGAAGTGGAAGGACTCTTGGGTGGTCACATAGCAATGTCGTGTGGGAAGTTAAGATTTCCACTCTGAGCCAGCCCCCAATTCTCCATGAAAATAAGTCTAAATAGCAGCTTTGGGCCATGAAAGGAATGCTGCTGACTTGGACCTTTTCTTCTCTGCCTTGAAAGTTCCCTCCTTACCTTTTAGGTTCAGGAAGCACTGTGGCTCATTGTTTCACTGCTTTTCTCTCTCCGACTTCCTGCCTTTGTAGTTACCTAGTAGGGGATGAGCTGTGGGTCGTCATGGAATACTTGGCTGGTGGCTCCTTAACAGATGTCGTGACTGAAACCTGCATGGATGAAGGGCAGATTGCTGCTGTGTGCCGGGAGGTAAGGAAACCTACTTACCATCTTGGGCCCCTTCACCTGGAGCGACCTCAGGCCTAGAACAATCCTACAGGACACTATCAGAAGCGAGAGGAATCTATACTGGCAAAGTCTTAGAATATTGGAATGATAGAATTTTAGATTCTCGTAGGGTTTGAGGATTAACTTCTAAGAATAAAGTCTCAGAATCACAGAACATAGTAAGTTACTGGATTTCCTTCTTTTCTCCCTCTAGTGTCTTCAAGCTTTGGAGTTTCTGCATTCCAGTCAGGTCATTCACAGGGACATTAAGAGCGACAACATTCTACTTGGGATGGATGGTTCTGTCAAGCTAAGTATGTCAATGGTGTGGGTAGCAATCACCCCCTTGTTAATTGTGCAGCTCTGGGTACTGGCAGTAGGTGAGGTCAGTGTTGTATCAAGGGCAGGCCCTTGAATAATATCGATCACCCCTTTCGGATAGCGAGTTGAATTTGGTGGTGGGAGGAAGTATGAGGGCATGTGGGGTAGCAAGCGCCTGTCTCACAGTGTAGCTCTCTATAGGATGGTCCTTCTCACACCTAGATACTCACTAGGCTTAGAGCTGGGACCTGACTTGTGACATTGGGTAACTCATTGGCCCTTGTTACTGAGGGGACTTACTAAAATCCCTTTGGTCTCTCCATGTGCCCTCTGTAAAATGAGAAAGTTGGAGTAGATGAATTGTGAAGATTTCTTTCATTTCTATATCCTTTGGCCTTATCTGTTATTGCGACTACATCTTCTGTGACACCCCTTTCCTCCCTCAATTCTCTTCCCCATAGTGCTGAGGGCAGGGCTTTGGGTACATGATGGATACATGATCCCTTTCTGTTGCCCACAGTGCCGAGGGCAGGGCTTTGGGTACATGGTGGATGGGTGACCCCCTTTTGTCCCCCACAGTGCTAAGAGCAGGGCTTTGGGTTACATGGTGTATGCTTGATGGAATCTCCAAGTTGAAAAGGATTGTCTAGTATAGAGACAGATTAAAATGTAATTAGGAAATGTTTAGCAAAATAAGCAAAAATACAGTACACCGTAGATAATGCTAATTCATAGTCTTCTAAGGCAATATGCAGCCCAGAGGGACCCATTTTTATTTGAGTTTCACACCGCTGGTCTAATATAACTTCTACCTGAATAGTGATCCCTTCCTTCATAATGACAATAACTAAAGCTTGTATATAGCTCATGGTATAGTGGAAAAATCCCCAGTTTTGTAGTCAGAGGAGCCAAGTTCAAATTCTGTGATCTTGGGCAAATCATTCTGCATCTCAGTTTCCTTGTAAATTCCTTGTAAAATGGAGGGTTTGGACTAAATGACCTCTGAGAATCTTTCCAGCTCTATGTCTCTGATCTTGTGTATTTGATATATATTATCTTATTTTATTCTTTAGCAACATTGAGATAAAATACTAGAGGCATTAGAAATACTATCTTTTATTGTAGTTGTTGGTCAGTCATTTAAGTCATGTCTGAGTATTCATGACCCATTTGGGGTTTTCTCAACAAAGGAGTAGTTTGCCATTTCCTACTCTAGCTCATTTTATGAATGAGGAAACTGAGGTAAACAGGGTAAAGTTACTTGCCCAGGGTCACACTAATAATTGTCTGATGCCGGCATGAAGTTGATTCTTCCTGACTCCAAGCTCCTCAGTTCACTGCACCACCTAGCTTCCTACAAGTGAGGAATAGAGCTGAGAGGTTAAGTGATCTGCCCAGGTTATGCAGATGTAAGAGGTCTGGAAAACCCAAATTCAAATCCTTTCTCAGACACCTACTAGCTTTGTGATCCTGGGCAAAACATTTAACCTCTTTCAAACTCAGTTTCCTCACCTGGAAAATGGGAATGATAATAGCATCTCTCTCTCACAAGGTTATTGTGAGCCTCAAATGAGATAATAAACTTTAAAGTGTTCTGTGGACAACTAAGTGGATGGAGTGTCAGACCAGCAGCCAGAAAGGCACATTCCTGGGTTTAAATGTGGCCTCAAACACTAACTGTGTGATCCTAACAACCATTTCACTCTGTTTGCCTCAGTTTCCTCATCTGGAAAATGACCCAGGGAAGAAATGGCAAATCACTCCATTATCGCTGCCAAGGAAACTCCAATTGGAGTCATAGTTAGACATGGTTGAAAAATGACTGAAAAAGTATTATATAAATGCTAGTTATTGTTATTATTCTATATCCTCTTCTTCTGTTAATGTTGACTGAAGTATTATGTTAGCTCTTCTGCCTGCCACATAACACTGTTGGTTAATATTGACCTTGAAACCTACTATGAAATCTCTAAAGGCTCATGGAATGAAAGCCCTAAATGTCAATTGAATAAATGAATGTTCAAATAAAACTAACTTTCTGTCCTTCTTTTCCACCACAGCCGACTTTGGTTTCTGTGCTCAGATCACCCCAGAACAGAGCAAAAGAAGCACCATGGTTGGGACCCCATACTGGATGGCTCCAGAGGTTGTGACTCGGAAAGCCTATGGCCCAAAGGTGGACATCTGGTCCCTGGGCATCATGGCCATAGAGATGATTGAGGGGGAGCCCCCCTACCTCAATGAAAACCCTCTGAGGGTGAGTATCTGTGGGTTTCTTCTGGCAGCAAAATTGAGGGTAAATGAGGAGTTAAGCTATTGATTGTACCCTTTACTTTAACCCTTCCATGCCCAGTGTTGTGGATGGCAATCTAATTAATATTTGTCCATCTGTAGTGCTCTAGGGGAGAGAGAGAGAGAGAGAGAGAGAGAGAGAGAGAGAGAGAGAGAGAAAGAGAGAAGGGGAGGGAGAGAGAAAGAGGAGCATCATGGTTGGGATCCCATGTTCTATGGCATTGAGGTGGTGTTTATATGTGTAGAGAGCTAGGCGTGCATGTATATAAAAATAAACATGTGTACAAAAAAACACACATGTGTGTATGTACCATATATACATCATTTGCTTTGTGGCTTGCTTTTGCTAAAGAATCAGCCACCAGGCAATTGTTCCACGCTTAACCAGGCCAGAAAACAATCATAGTCTGTGGTCAGAACCAGAGTCAAAACCTTCCCAGTTGGGTACAACCCAAGACTGCCTCCAACAATCTGCCATTGTTGTTATTCGGTCGTCCCTGGCTCTTTGTGACCTTATTTGGGGTTTTCTTGGCAAAGACACTGGGGTGGTTGGCCACTTCTTTCTCAGCTCATTTTACAGATAAGGAAACTAAGGCACACAGGATCATGTTGCCCAGAGTCACCCAGCTAGGAAGTGTCTGAAACCAGATTTGAATCCAGGTTTTCTTGACTTTAGGGCTGTGCTCTATCTGCCTGTGCTACCTAATTGCCTCAGCAATCGTGACACCCAGTATTGCCAAGTACTGTACTAAATGTAGGGATTACAAAGACAAAAGTGAAGGTGTTTCTGCCCTCTAACGAGCTGACATTCTCCTCCTGCCTCGGTGGGACATTAGTGAGATGGAAAAGGGTCTGAGCATACTGATGGCTCTCCCCAAATTGGGTTTATTAGGAGTATTTGGAAAACAAAGCCACTCATCCTGGCTCTTCTGACTCCTGGAGGTCAGTTAAGGGATGTGCCTGAGCCTCTGCACCACAGAGATGGGCGTGGTGATTGTTCTTTGTGTTCTGAGCTGGAGGAGTTCAAGTTCTCAACCTGACATTTATTAATAAGTCACCCCAATGGAGTCATGTTTGTATTACTTCCCTCACAAGATGATATGGAGAATGTAAGCCTTAAAGGGCTATAGAAATGGGAGTTATTATTTATATATGTATGTATATTTAAAAAAAATTTTTCCCTGCAACTTTTTGGGTTTGGGTTTCACTGGCCAGATTTCTTTCTTAAGGACCATGCCTTAAATTCAAATCACTCAGGCTCTCATGGTCTCACTGACAACAGGTCCCAGGCATGTCTGGGCCCTGAGTGCCCCAGAGTAAATGTAAATAGCAGTTGTTTCTATTTTGGCCAGAAACCCTGAGAATCTTCCCCTCCCACACTGATTTTTTTTCTTTTGACTAGGCAAAAGAGTCCAATCTCTTGATTCATTTCTTACCCAGCCTTAATCACTGATTGAGTGTTGCTTCAGTCAAACTGTGACCTATTAAAGACCTAGCTTTCCCACTGTATCCAGAATCATCTCTAGTCATCCTGATCTATATCTGGCCACTGGACCCAGATGGCTCTGGAGGGGAAAGCAAGGCAGGTGACCTTGCACAGCCTCCCTCACTCAAATTCAGTTCTCTTGCATGTCATGGCACCACGTCTCTGATGTCATGATTCTCTTGGAGAACAAAGGACAGACAACAACAATTAAATATAAGGTGTCCCAAGAGTCTTAGTGTACTTTTAAGCTGTTAAAACTTAAAACTGCATTTTGTATACACCCATGTGTGTGTGTCTGTGTAATAGTACAGTTTAATTGTACAAGCATAAACGCACACACATAGATATCCCCATATGTAACCCTAACACACTACAGAAATGTACATTCCTATTTTTGTACCAGCGCCTGGGTCCTGCTGGGCTGATGGGAAAGGAAAATCTGAATTTTATCTAGTGGAGGGGTTGAGAACACGCTTACCGTATTATTTTTGGATGTATAGAATATATCAAATGATGATCTCCAAGTGTTCTCTCCCTTTGTATTGACAGGCCTTATACCTCATTGCTACTAATGGTACTCCTGAGCTTCAGAATCCAGAGAAGCTGTCTGCCATCTTCCGGGATTTCCTGAACCGCTGTCTTGAGATGGATGTGGAGAAGAGAGGATCAGCCAAAGAGCTGTTACAGGTATCCCTTATCCTTGTGCATAGGCACCAGATTGGTGGGCTCTGGGTTTCTGTCTCATGGGTCCTTATGCCTTTCCATAAAGCACAGAGGGGGCGCGCACTTATTCATTTAGTCATTCATCAAGCACTACAGCATGCAGAGCATTGAGCAAGGTGATGGGAGAGAGAGGAATTTTATAAAAGAGGTGGTCCTTGCTTTCTTGGATCCTAACAGCAAGATGAGTCACTTATGCAGATTATTATTACACATGGGACAAGTGTTTCAGAGAGAGGGAGAAAAAGCATTCCATGGGGAGGAATATTGTCAACAACTAGGTTTTAGGAACAGCCAGTGGCTGAAAATCAAGGCTCAGGAGGTGTGGTCTTATCCAAGACAGATATGTCAAACTTGTGGTCCACAGTGCTTCTGAGTGCAACTATCTAAATTAAAATGCAATTGTGAAGTGTTTAACAAAATAGATAAAAACATAACACAACAAAGATATTGTTACTTTGTGGTTTTCTAAGTCTCTATGTGGCCCATGGGGACCTACTTGCATTTGCATTTGACATTAGTAACCTGATATTTTTAAAGAACCCTGAACTTGGAACAGGAAAACATTGTCTCATCACTGAATGTGTGATGCTGATTTCCTCTTCCATAAAATGTGAAGATTTGAGGAGATGACCTCTGAGGTCCCTTCTACTTGTAAACCTGTGTTTCTGTGTTCTCTTAGGATCTTTTTGCTTTCTAAATCTGATGGTTCTCTAGTTTTTGAGCTGATCTTTAAAAGGATGGGTAGGAGTCACAGACATTTCCTATACTTTTACCTGGCTTGTCATATGCTAACCAATGGAGAATATCTAGCAGTGAGTGAGGTTCAGCCCCTCCTTATCCTGGTAAAATTCATAATCTAGGAGGGGAGATAAAAGTGAGATAGTAACAGAAATCTAGGACAATATGAGAGACTGGAACGGGGGAGTGGGGGAGAAGTGCACCATCTTCTGAGGCGGGAAGGATCACTTCAGCCTTGAAGGAAGAGGGAAGGCTTCAGAGTGGAGATGGCCTTAGATTTGGGCCTTGAAGGGTTGGTTGGAATCATAAAGACAGGGCAGGGGTATTCCAGGCAAAGGGAACAGGGAGGCCAAAAGCAAGGGGGAGGAGGGAATCTGAAGGATTCTTAGGTGATAGTGTGTCTATCCATTTGCCTGGAAAGTAGAGATAAGATTAGAAATACAGGTTGTGAAAGGCCTTAGAATTTAGTCACTAAAGCTTTAGGTATCAGGTAATGATGTCATCTGAGTATGAATTGAGAAGTTATTTTCAATAGCCTCTGCAGGAATTAGAGCAGCTAGTTCACATTCATAATAGGAAACCTCATTTCAGACACTTAGTAAGCCGTTTGACCCTCCCTCATAATCTCCCTTAGCCTCAGTTTTCTCATCGGTTAAATGGATGTAATAATAGCCGTTTTTGAGAATCAAAAGGGATGATATATGTACCATGTTTTGGAAATCTTAAAGACTTACAATTATTAGAGAGGAGAGAGACCAGAGGCAGGGAGAACCAGTCCTTCAACAAACAACTATTAAGTGACTCCTGGTACACAGAGCATGGCAGAGTGGTAAGAACACTGGCTCTGAAGTCAGGGGACTAGGGTTTAAGTTGGAGGTCTGCCATTTACTACCTTTATGACAAGTCCCTTAATTTCTATAGGTCTTGGTTTCCTTGTCTGTAAAGTGGCGGGAATTGGATTAGATGTCTTTAAGGTCCTTTCCAATTCTAGATCCTCTCATCTGAGATGCTGGTCTAGCACTAAGGGGAAGATATTGTAAGAGTTCACTCATGGATTCAAGAGATACATAACTCACACATAAGCCAGGGAACACACCTAATTAGAATTTGTTGGCATTAGTGGGGCTACAGTGGGTCTCATCTATTCTGACTGCATAATATTCCATGATGTGAGTGGGATGGAACCAGGATGAGAGATTGCGCCTCTCTCTGGGGTGCACTCCCTTTATAGCCTGTGGTGATAAAGTAGCTATTCTGGTAGAAATCACCAATGGTAAGAAAAACCCATGCATCCATAATTACATCAATCAGAAGGAAGGCAGATGAGAATGGACACCTGGGTTGCTTTAAACAAACAATTAAAAAAAAAAAAAAAAAAAGAACAACTGAGCAAATAAATGAATAGATGAATGTCAATAAATGAATGAATCAAAGAATGACTGAATTGATGTTTGATGATGGGTTTGTCAGTCACTGTGGCCATTTTTGTCAGAAATGCCGCCAGAAATAGGAAAATATTACTAAGTGACTCCTGGGTACACAAAGCAATGCCCTTGAAGAACACTAGAAGTCAGCAGATTTGGGTTCAAATGCTGACTCTTCTATTTATTATCTTTTGATCTAGGAGAAGTTATTTTAGGTTTAGGGGAAGAGTGATTTAAGTTCCGTTTTGGACATTTTGAGTGTGAGAAGCTTATTGGAGGGACATGCAAGGGGCGATGTCCAGTTTTATGATTTCATCAGTGTAGAAACTCCTTCCTTTGATGTCTAAGGCACAGAGATGAGCAATGGTTGTGATGTCATGATTTGTATGTGTCAGAAGCAGACCAAACTCATTCTTAACTGATTCCAAGGCATCTAATTGGAAGTGAGAAAAGTATAGTCAATAAATTTGACAAGTATGAGTAAAATTGAAAGTGACCGTGCTTCTAGACACATGATGTGGTGCTGTTGATGACCTTCATGGAAGTCAGAGGATGTAAAGAAGGAGAAGAGAGCACCTTTGGAACAACTGATGAAGATGGAAGTATGAGTAAAGAAAGCAGAAATGGGGTCTGGCTACTGTGCCCCATCTCATCTTTAAAATTCAGCCAGGATCTCTGATGGCAGCATCATATTTGTGGCCTTCCTTGTACAGGAACTGTACGTTACCTCCTGGCCAATTTTAAAAGTCCAGCGATAATCCAAAGGTTTTAGGACATTTTTAACTGTGCTGTGAAAGGATAGATCTTCTCATCTAGACGGCATCTCCAGATCATCATTGGAGTGACAAGTAGCTCATTACCATATAAGGCAGCCCATTGCAGTGTAGGACAGATGTAGTCTTTAGAAAGTTTTCTCATATTGAGCTGAAATCTGCCTCCCGAAAGGCAGCCTGGTATAGTAGATTGCTGGATTTATTGACAGAATGACAGAATTCTAAAGTCACAAAAAACCATATATGAAAAGAATCCTCCTTATAATATATCTGACAAGTCAGGATAACTAACTGTGTGATTCTGGGCAAGTCACTTACCTGCTGTTTGCCTCAGTTCCTACAGCTTTAAAATGGATATTACACTGACTATTTCACAGAATTATCTTGAAGCTCTGATGAATTTGGGTTCATTGGGTAGAATAAGGAATTTGGATTTTGGAAGACCTAAATTCAAATTCTGCTTTAGACACATGATTAAATCTCTTAATGTTTCTCAACCTCAGAATTCTCATCTGTGTAATGAAGATAATAATTGTACCTATTTCACAGCCTTGTAAGATTCAAATGAGATAGACTAATGTTTATGGTGCTTTGTAAACTTTAAAGTACTATATAAATGCTAGTATTATGTTGTTATATTAAAATACTTAGTGCTATTATAAATTATATAAATGTAACATGAATTTTATTATTTTATCATGAAATGCTTATTACATTAAAATGCTTTACCAACATTAAAGCACTAGATAGTCAGCTATTATTTTTATAACATATTGTTCTTAGTTCTACTTTCTGAGGCTCAGTGGAACAAATTTGTTCTCTCTTTGTCATGACAGCTTAAATTTAGAAAACTCCACATCCAAAGGTGTTAAGATTATAATTGGATTCTGCTGTGTGCTGCAAACGTCACCACTTCTGAACTCTCCCCAGAAAGAGAAACCACACCTAGAAATAGCCCAACTCAGGCATCCCAAAAGAAGAACCAAATTTAATTGTGAAAGGGGTTGGTGAGGGAAAGCAGAGGAACTTTTGCAAGAAAATAGCCGTTATTTTGCTCTGGTGGCTCAAACAACACCTATGAAAAGGAAGAGGTTATATCAGATAACATAAGAGAAAGCCCTTAAAGGCTTATATACATGCTAGCTTGGTTGTGGTTAACAGACTAGCTGTTTTTGACATGCTAACTATTGTCATGGACATGTTAGCAATTATTGTTGACATGCTAGCTGTTGTGGTTGACATGCTGGTTATTGTGGTTGACATGCTAACTATTATTATTGGCATGTTAGCAATTAGTGAGGATTTGAACTGAGGTCCCTGGACTCCAAGTCCAGTTCTCTTTCCATTTCCACACATTTCCTCGTCTGTAATACCTGGTAAACCAGGAATACCAACTTGAGCTTCCACCTCATCTTGACACTCACTGTATTATATGACTGTAAGTCACTTCTTCTGTAAATAGGAAATGATGCTAACTATATTGTCTACAGTTATTTTAAATGGAACTAATCTTTCTAAATTTTGTTGGTAATATATAGAAATGCTGATGATTTATATGATTTATTTAATATCCCTCAACTTTGTTAAAGTTGTTAATTGTTTCTAAAAGTTTAATTGAAGTCTTAAGAGTCTCTACATATATCATCTGCAAAGAGTGATAGTTTTCTTTCCTCATTGCCTATTCTAATTCCTTTCATTTCTTTCTTTCTTTTTAATTGTTAAAGCTAACATTTCTAATACAACACTGAATAATGGTGATAATTATGGGCATCATTGCTTCACCCAGATCTTACTGGGAAGGTTTCTATCTTATCCCCATTACATGCAATGTATGGGGGATACAACAAGCTGGTTGATGGTTTTAGATTTAGGTACTTATCATTTTAAGGAAAACGCTATTTATTCCTATGCTTTATAATGTTTTACAAGGAATGAATGCTGTATTTTGTCAAAAGCTTTTTCTTCATCTATTGAGGTAGTTATATGATTTCTTTTAGTTTTGTTATTGATATGATCAATTGTGCTGAGAGTTTTCCTATTACTGAATCGATCCTGCATTCCTAATAAAAAATACTTCCTGGTCATAGTGCATTATTCTCATGATAAATTGCTGTGATCTCTTTGGTAATATTTTATATACATTTTTTCAGCAATATTCATTAAGGAAATCCACAAAAATTTTTTTTCTCAGTTTTGGCTCTTCCTGGTTTGGGTGTCAACACTATATTTGTGTCATAAGAGGCATTTATTAAGACTCTTTCTTTACTTGTTTTTCCAGATAGAGTACTAGAATTAAGTGGTCTTTAAATGTTTGGTGGAATTCACTTGTAAATCCATCTGATCCTGGAAATTATTTTTCACTGAAGGCTTCTTCAATTTCTTTTTCTAAAATGGGGTTAAGTATTTTGTTTCCTCTTTATTAAAATAATGCTAATTTTATAGCACTTGCCTCAGGTGGTTATTATAAAATTCAAGTGGGATAATGTCTGGTGCTTGCAGATCATGAAAGAATTATATAATTAAAAATTGATGTTTGGAGGTTGTCTCAGTCTCCATAATCCTGTATGGACAGATCCTTAATATCACAATAATAAGCCTTTGCTTTATGTCTTGTGTGTATGAAGTACTTTGAATGGAGGCAGAAGGGGCTTTCCCCCCCTCACACTCACTTTTTCTTCTTTTCTTTGATTTGTCTAGCATCAGTTCTTAAAACTCGCCAAACCCCTCTCCAGCCTCACGCCCCTGATTGCTGCTGCAAAGGAGGCCACCAAAAACAACCATTAGAATGCCCAGCCCTCCCCAGCATCTTCCTGCCAAGCCTGCTGTGAAACATTCCCGCAGAGACCTTCGATCCCTGACATGCTTCTAGTCCTCGCTTCCTCGTGGTTGTCCTCTTCTTCCTGCTCGCCTAGAGCTCTCGAGACTGGGAACCATGGGTAAAGATTGGCAGAAATAGCTTTGGTTCAGGGTCAGCAAGAGATCTGTGATATAGACACCGATCCATCCATTGCTGCTTCTAAGCCAAGAACTTGCCCTCTCTGTCGTGGTCCAGGAAGCAAAGATTGCATATGGATGGTCTGGCATCTTCATGGAGAACTGTTGAACCCAATTCCCACATAGCAAAATATTTTCTTTCTCTCCCTATAACTTTTATTGTCATCCTACAAAGAAAATAGAACTGTTGGTGGGCTGATTCCATGACAGTCCATCTATTCCAGTGGTGGAGGCTTCCATATTTCCTTGTCTTCCTAATCCCAAACCACATTTACCAATCTCATTTTAACTCAGAGATGGGAACAGCTGGAGGAATGGTGAGCAGCTTTAACCAATAGGAGAAAGGAGATGGCTGTGCTTCCTGGAGTCTGGCATGGACCCTCAGGCCCATTGTGGGGCGAGAGCTGGACCCTTCGGTGTTTGTGTGCTGCTTGTGACCATTGGGAGGACTTAGCCCAATAACAGCCCCTGTGCTTTTTTTGTGAACCAGCCTTGCCTAATATAACAGTTTTCAATCTTGCTCCTGTACCCTCTTCTCCTCCAAAGCTCGCTCCCTCCCAGCATTATTTTCTATACGTTTTGTGCCACTGAGAAGTTTCCAAGGATACATGTCGGGTGAGGGGCAACATGAAAGAAAGCTGGGGCAGGGAAATTTGTTGAGCCATTTTTTTCTTCTTTTAGGGTGGTTACGCCTCTGCCAACTTAATATGGATTATTTTTAGAGAGAACTCAGCTTGGTTTCAGCCTAGAATTTTTAGCTGGACGGTGATGTTGACTCTTCAAGGCAGATGAGGCAAGGGGGAGAATTCAAGCATTGCTGGATCTGGGACAGGCTTGGTTACAAGAAGGATTGGATAAACTTGGCTTTTACAGTGCAAGAGAAATAGCATGAGATGATGCTTTTGGCAGCCATGAAGGAGATGCTCTCCCATGAGATGTGTGGCTTGGCTGTTGGCTCTCCACGTGCAGTTGGAATGGTTGGCTCACATCTACCCCTTCTGTAATCTGTTCTCCCAACCTCGACAGGGCCTGGGCTGCCTTTGCCATGGCCTCCTGTCAGACCCGTTGGCCACCGAGTCCTACTCCGAAAGTGTCCCAGACTCCGTAGCACAAGTTTCTATTTCCTTCAATAAAAGGAGATGAAAATACTATATGTGCATCATCTTTCTTTATATAAAAGCTTCCAGGATCAAAAAGTAAGGAATCATGTTCTGACCTGAGAGAATTTAATTCTAGTAGATGACAGGTTGTGGGTTTCCTTCAGCATCTCTTCCTTGACCAAGTAAACTATCCCAGGGATTTGGACTCGGGGGACCAGGCTTTGAATTTCACCGAATGTCTTTGGATCTTTAGCAAATCTCTAGGTTTCAATTCCTTATTGGTAATGAGAGGATTGCAATAGGTGAATCTCTGAGCTTCTTTTCACTCTAAATGTATGAATTTTGAGTGTGCTGTACAGTTCATTCCCATTCTCTATCCACTGCTGAAAATATTATTGGAATGTGGAGAAAATGAGAATAGCTGGATGATTCAGTGAATAGAACCACTGGACTTGGAGTCAGGGAGACCTGAGTTCAAATCTGCCTTCAAACTTTTACTAGCTGTGTGATCTTAGGCAAGTCATTAATCCTGTTTGCCTTAAGAAATGGCAAAGCAATCTAGTATCTTAGCCATGAAAACCCCAGGGTCATAGTCAGACACAGTTAAATAGCAACAACAGGTGGACCTGAATTTGTACCCTGGTTCTGCTACTTATTTACCTATGTGGCCATAAAGAAATCACTTAATTTCTCTAGGTCTCAGTTTCCACCTTTATGAAATAGGAGTGTTGGACTAGATAGCCTTTAAAAATGCCTCCAAGCTCTAAAATCTGTAATTCTATGATACAGTGAGAAGAAAGTCCTGGATCTGTGATTGGAAAAGCCTACAGAAGTCACTTTACTAAATCACAATTTATTCATAGTGAGATAAAGATAATGATATTTGGACTACCTATCATAGACCCGAATTCAAATACAGCTTTAATACTATTTAAATATTAGCTGTGTGACTATGGACAAGTTATTAAACTTCTGAGTTTCCACTTCTGTAAAATGGGGATGATAATAACATCTATCTCCTAATGTAGGAATCAAATGATATAATGTACATGAAAAACCTTAGCAGGCTCTAGACATGATAGCTGTGACACCCTGGATATAATTACCTCTAAGCATGTTACATGCATTATCTCAATTGTTTTTGAGGAAAATGTTATGATCCCCTAAGGATTTGATCATTGACACAGGTAGAGGTAATTCAGGATTGGATGGGAAATATTATACTTTTCAAAACAAGGAAAGGAATGTAGTCTGTAAATGATAGACCAGTGAACTGGACTTTGGTTCCCTAGAAGAATTCTAGAATGTATTATTAAAGAAATGGTTAATGAGCATCTAGAAAAGAGCTTACATGGTTTTTATCAACCCTATTTTCTTTTGGATAGGGTTAATGGACTGGTAGATAAGGGGATACTGTAGATAATAGGTGACCTAGATTTAAGAAAAAGCATTTAATAAATTCTTATGATTTTCTTTTGGAAAAGTAGAAGCAATATGGGCTAGACAAATAATGCAATGAGGTAAATTTGGAACTAGTAGAGTAGTGGGCTTAAGAGTAGTTATGTTGGGAAGATGCCTACAGTGGAGATCCCTAAGAACCTATATCTAGCCTTTGTGCTGTTTGGATAGTTTCATCAGGATCATGGAAAAAGTCATCGATTGCATACTTAACAATGTGGAGGTGACACAAAGCTGAAAGGGGTAGCCAACACACTGGATGGTGGAGTCAAAATTAGAAAGGATTTAGACAAGGACAAAAGGAAGTTTTAACTACATTAGACTGAGAAAATTTTAACAGGGTGAATTGAAAGGTCTTATACCCGAGTTCAGAAATCAACTTCATAAATACAATTATTTTAAGATATGAAGTTCATTATTAACTCGGGCTGATTTGGAACAATTGGTCACAGTTTGCCAATCCTTGGACTAGACTAGTGGATTTGAGATTAGTAGAAAGAAGTTTAGATTATAGAATTTAAAACCCTAGGTCTGAATTCTCATTCTGTTATTTCCTAGCTTTATATACTAATAGTTAATATTTATATAGTACTGATTCCAGGCCCACTTTTCTACCCTCTGAGCCACCTAGGTCCCTCTAGAAGGCAAAGCAGATATTGTCCCCATTTTTAGAGAAGGAAAACTGACACCCAGAGGGGCTGGGGCATGGGTCGGTGGGGAATACCTAAGGTCACAGGATCAGAGCCAAGAATTGACTTTGACCACAAATTTCCCGATTTCCAACATTATTCCATGGGGTCCAAGGGAATAGTAATAATTAATGGAATCAAGGTGCCCTCTGCTGGTAGTGTGTGGTTTTTCGACAACTCCAACATTTTCAATCTTGGCTTTCTCACTTTCAATTTCACAAACATTTCAAGGCCCTCTTTTCTACGTGGAAGATTCTGTGGGAGGGCACTGGAGAAAAGGGGGTTATGAGGGCCATTGAAGTATTAAAAAACACACACAAGGAAAGCCAGAAGGAATCAGAGAAGCAGGACGGCTTTGAAAGTTGCATGCTGAATTTATTATATACTTAAAACAAAAACAAGCTCAAAATTATAGAGATTGTAGTTTCATTTACAATCTTTGGGTCTACTCTGTATTTGAAAATGTATACTTTATTTGGTATTAATTTCAGAATTTATAATTTTAAAAAACACTAGCCTATGTCCTCACTGGTCCTGATTCTTACTGGAGTCTGCAAATGTACACAGGTTATTAAATATGATTTGAGGAGGGAGCCAGCCTCCTGCAGGAAGTAGTTTCTGAAATGAGCCTCAAAGGACCCTAGGGGGTCTAAGAGTAAATAGGCACTGCATTCCAGACATATAGGAGAGCCTGTGCAGAAAGAGGAAATGGAACCATGAGTCTGGTAAACAATTACTGGTCCCATGTGGCTGAAACAGAGCGTATGATGGAGAATGCAGTGAAGTAAATCTTAATGAGTTGGCTTGATTCAGAAAAGGGAGATCTTTAAGTGACAAACCGAGGAGTCTGCGTCTTATCATAGAGGTGATGGAGCTGTTGGAAATTCTGGAAGAGAAAAGTAACAGACGTGCTCTAGGAAGATTATTTCTGTAGCTGTTCAAAGAATGGATTGGAGAATGAGAGAAGAATGAGGGAAACCAATTAAGAGATTATCACCAACTGAGATGCTCTTGGCTTTTTCAACAGTGAGGTGATTCAGACCAATTCCAAGAGACCTATGATGGAGAGAGCCATCTACATCCAGAGAGAGGACTATGGATACTGAATGTGGGTCACAATATCATATTCTCACCTTTTTTGTTGTTATTGTTATTTGCTTGCTTGTTTTTTTTCTCCCATTTTTTTCCTTTTTGATCTGATTTTTCTTATGCAGTATGATAAATATGGAAATATGTTTAAAGGAATTGGACATGTTTAACCCACACTGAATTACTTGCTATCTAGGGAAAGGGGAGACATGGGGAGGGAGGAAGAAAATTATAGAACACAAATTTTGCAAGGATGAATGTTGAAAACTATCTTTGTAGTATATTTTGAAAAATAAAAAGTTATTATAAAAAAGAAGTTATCACAAAAGTTTAGGCAAGAGATGATGAGAACCTGAACCTTGAATGGAGAGAAGTAATGGATGTGAATTTTGTTGAGGTAAAATTATTAAAATTGGACACCTCATGTCTGAAAAGGAGATGAGGAAGAGTGAAGTGTCAAAGATGATTCTGAGGCAGCAAACCTGGGTAACTAAAAGAATGGTATTGAATTATTTGATTTGTACAGTCACTTTTGCAATCATGTCCAATACTTCTTGACCCCATTTGTGGTTTTCTTGGTGGAGATAAAAGAGGTCTTCCATTTCCTTCTGCAGCTCATTTTACAGCTGAGGAAATGGAGGCAAATAGAGTTAAGTGATTTGCCCAGGGCAATATAGCTAGTATATGAAGAAAAAATGGAGCACAGGTCTTTTTTGACTTTAGGTCCAAAGCTGTATCCACTGTATACCTACTTGCCCTGTACAACTTAATATAAGGAATAAATTTACAAGGAAAGATAAGTTCAATTTTGGACAAACAATGTTCAATGACCAAGGAGCATCCAGGTGGAAATATCCAACAGGCAGCTTGTGGAAGAACTAGAACTCAGAAGAGACTTTAGCTGGATATATAGAGTTGGGAATTAATTGCATAGAGATGAAAATTAAATTATTGGGGAAAGATCACTGAAAATAGAGAGCCTAGAGTAGATTCCAGTACATACACATGAAAGACAGGACATAAAATCACAGATTAATAGCTAGAAGGTCTCAAATAATCTAGTCTTAACTCATTTTGCTTACAAGAAAAGGGAGGCCCGAAAAGATTAATTAATTCTAGTTCTTCACCATCATTTTTTCCATTGTAGTCCCTCTGACTGATTATCCAGTCAAAGAAATAAAGAAAGAAACATGGAAGAAAAGAGAGAAGCAATATAAAGATCAAGAGAAGAAAGACCATGCACCATTATGGGATGTTTAATAGCAATAGAGAAGTCAACAAGAATGAAGAGAGAGGAAAAGCCATTGGATTTAGCAATTAAAAAATCTCTGATCACCTTAAAGAGAGCTGTATTGGTCAAATAGTGGGGACCAAAGCAGCATTTCAAGGAATAGGAAATTAAGAGGGAACTGAGACAGGGAAGAGATGAAAGTGGATAGATTCTTTTAGGAATTTGACTGTAAAAAGAAGAGATAAATGAGACAATAGCTTGATAGGCTGGCAGGATCAAGAGAGTCTTTTTAAAATGCCTTTGAAAGTTTGGGGATAGTGAGGTAGGAACCAATAGATAGGGAGAAATTGAACATGAGAGAGAAGGGATGATGGGAATGACTGGTTCTTGGTGGGAATGGAAGAGGATGGCACCAAAGATTTTGGCCTTAACAAACAGTCATTTCTTCATTAGAGATTAAAATAAAGGAAAGGGAAGAGAGTGATACGGGGTATTGAGGGGCCTAGTAGGGGAATCACGATGGGTGATATTTATTTTTTTCAGGACAATATGAAGCAAGGTCTTTTACTGAGAGTTAAATGGAGGAGTTGGCATAGTAGCATCAAGACCACAAGCATTTATTAAGAGCTTACTATGTGGTAGGAACTGTACTATATGCTGGGAATATAATACAAGCAAAAAGAAGCTTAGTTCCTGCCTTTAAAGAGCTTACATTCTAACAGAAGAAAGAATAAAAAGGAAGCTGAAAAACTGAGGGATGGTGTTGGGTAGGAGATTTCTTCATGGGAGGGGCTTGGTAGCTAAGTTTGGAGAAGTGGACATGGCTTGTAGGGGCTCTTTCTTCAAAATGGAATTGCTGGGAACTCATCAATGGATAAAGGTCTTTGATAAGATGGCCAACTTTTGTTAAGGGTCAGAGAAGACAGGTACTGACTCCCCTTTCCCCTTAAGTCCTCTCCTAAATCCCTCTTTCAGATAATCCAAATAATCCAATATATGCAGTTCTTCTTAACATATTTCCCCATTTACATGCTGCACACACACAAAAAAAATCGGATCAAAGGGAGAAAAAATAAAAAAGAAAAAAACCAAACAACCAACAAAAAAGGTCAAAATACTATGCTATGATTTACATAGTCTTCCCTCTGGATGCAGATGGCTTTTTCCATCTCAACTCTATTGGAATTGCCTTGAATCACCTCATTGTTGAAAAGAGCCAAGTCCATCACAGTTGATCATCATATAATTTTGTTGTTGCTGGGTACAATGTTCTCTTGGTTTTGCTCACTTAGCATCAGTTCATGTAGGTCCAAGTATTTCTGTAATCTGCTTATTATTTCTTATAAAACAATAATATTCCATTACATTTATATGCTATAACTTATTCAGCCATTCCCCAGCAGATGGACTTCCACTCAGTTTCCAATTCCTTGCCATTACAAAAAGGGTTACTACAAACATTTTTGTCCATGTGGGTCCTTTTCCTTCCTTTTGATCTCTTTGGGATCCTGATCCAGTAGAGATAATGCTGAATCAAAGGGTTTTAAAGTCCTTGGGGCATAGTAACAAATTGCTCTTCAGAATGACTGGATCATTTCACAACTCCACCAACACTGCATAAGTGTTTCATTTCCCCCCACATTCCTTCAACATTCATCAGTATCTTTTTGTCATCTTGAGTAATCTAAGAAGTGTGAAGTAATATGAGGTCATTATTTTTAACTCAGGTTTCCCTGATTCTAAGTCCCATGTGTTATCCACTGTGTTATCTAGCTCTCTCAAAATCATGAATTTATTTTTTAAAAATTATGTAACTTTTTTCTGAAAGGGGGATATATAAACTTCATCAGCCTATCAAAGGGAACTGTGACACAAAAAAGTTAGAAATCCCTGATCTAGAAAAGTGGGGTAAGTACAAATAGCCAAGATGCCTTCATTGGGGACAGGTCTTACCAAAGGAAATCTCATTTTATTTTTTGACAATGTTACTAAGCTGGTAGATCAGGGAATGATTATGGTTTACATAATTTTAGCAAAGCATTTGACAATCTGTGATGCTATTCTAACAGAAAAAAAATGGAGATGTACAAGTTAATTGATAGTACCACTTAAGAGGATTTAGAACTAGTTGAGACAGAGATCTAAGGAATAGTCATTAATGGTTCCATATCAATTCAGAGAGTGGCCCCAGAATTCTGGGCTCCTGGCATCAGTGAACTTAGAAATGTTGAAAGTTTCCAGAAAATAAGTTTGGGGACTATGCTTTAATAAATCTTCAGTTGACACAAAGTTGAGGGAGACAGCTCACACCTTCACGTTCACTGAATCCAAAACAGACCTTCACAGATTAGGATACTGGGTCTGATTGATTACACAAGCCTGGAATACACTCCTTCTGCTTTGCTTTCAAGCTTGTCTCATAATCCTTTGGTCATCTCTAATCATCCTGATCTATATCTGGCCACTTGGTTCCAGAGCTTGATAGTTCCAGAGGAGAAAATGAGGCTGGTGATTTTGTACAGCTTTTTCTTTCTTAAATCCAATTCACTTGCATGTCATGACATCATTTCCCTGACATAATAGTTATCTTTGAGAAAAAAGGATAAACAACAACAATTTCAAAGTTCACTAACAACACAAGGCCCTTCCTGACCCCCCCAATGCTTTTAGGACTTCCCTGCAAATGACCTTTAATCCATTTTGCATATATTTTTATATGTCCCTTACAGTTATTAACATTTTTGTGTCATGGACTGCACTGACAGTCTAGTAATTTATAGCCCTTCTCAGAATAATATTTCCAATGCACAAAATGCAATTAAAATAAAATACATAAATAAGGTAAAATACAAAGCATTACATATTGAAATGCAATTATCAGTATGGTCAAGAGCTTCCACGTTGGGGATATGACTTATTGGTGTGTCCTTCCTGTCACTGCCTATTTGCAAAAATGACAAACCAGATATGGTTGGGATTCAGAAATCTGATAATTTTAAATTGAAGACAGAAACACAAGAGAAAAACCCACCACCTTCAAAAAGAAAGAACTCAACAGAAGTAAGTGCATTTGGGGTGAATTGTAATGAAATATGTTCTGCCAATATACACTGAATGCTACAAAAGTGTTGCCTTCTTTTGTTACTTCTTTTATTGTTTAAGTTTATAAAATGCAAATAGGTTGGATAATTTTTAAATAGCTGTGCTGAACATTTCAACATCAAAAGAAAGAACTACTGAGATTGAATGAAGACTTTGCAGTGCTGCTTGGCTGATTAGTTTTGGTCTTTTTAAACACTCACTAAATATTTGTTAAGCACCAACAATGTTCCAGACACTATTAAATGCTGGGAATACAAAAAGCAACAAACAGTCCCTACTCTCCAGATGCTCATAATCTATTGGGTGAGACAAGCAGCAATATATAGGATAAACGGAAAATAAGAGGGGAGTCACTAGAATTAAGGTTTGGGACAGGATTCCTGTAAAAGGAGAGATTTTAGTTTGGACTTCAAAGAAGCTAGGAGGCAGAGATGAAAGAGAGAGAGAGAGAGAAACGAGATCAAATTATAGGATGGGCTAATAGCCAGGGAATATATAGCAAGGTCCTGGGAAGTTGTAAAATGCAATTAATCAGAGTGCTTCCTTTTGTTGTTGTTCAAATTATTTTAAACACTGGAAAATACAATCTTCAAAATATGTAAATACATTTTAAAACCTAAAAAGATTATTAAATATTGAAAAAAGTTTATGGACTTTGATGTGGTCTATGATATGGGGTTCCAGGTGGGTGATGTAGACCACAGATGATGGTAGGAACCAAAAGCTGGGGTTCAGTCATGTGAAGAATTCACAATGGCCATTATCTTTGGCAAAAGATAGATTTATTTTGGGGGTATAGCTTACAGACAAAATGAAGGGATACAATAGATGCTGGGTCTGGTAAATATGAAATAGAGTTGGGAGAGCATAGAAAGGGGTTTTAATAGAAAGGACAAGTTCCCTAGTGGAACTTGCCATCAACCAGGAAAAAGGAAACACTCCATGAGGTAGGGGCATGCCTTTAGTCCTGAAAAGGACAACAGCTCAAAGGAATTAGCTAGCTATAAGGAGAAGTGGAGTTGGGAAGCATAGTGGAGTTAGGAGAGATACTTACTACACAGTCTGGGAAAAGGGGGGAAGGAGAAAGACACCAGGAGGCAGAGTGCTGTAGCGGACTGACCTAAAGGTAGACGGTTGCCATGGGATAACCCATAAGTAGATTTTAGAGGGAAAATTTAACTTCAGGGACGTGATTTCTGACAAGGCATGGCAAAGTGAGACTGTTAGAGATTCCAACAGAGGGTGGGTCTTAGGGGTTTGACAAAACTTGGATTTCAGACTGGATATCCCAAAGGGTGGGACTACGAAGCTAAAGTGATCTCCATCAGAGCCTTCTCTTTGCCTGCCTCAGGAATCACTTCCCCGCTGCTAACCACACCTCACCATCATAGACCCCTGGTTAGGATCCCCTTATGTATAAAATGCAAATTCCTTTAAGCATTTCATTACATCTTTGAAGCAATCCTCAAAACCCTAGCGCAATGCTTGGCATATGGTAACTATTTAATAAATGCTTGAGTAATTGAAGGAACTTACAAATGCAATTAAACATCTTTCATACATTTGAACAAATGTAAAACCTTACATTTAGGTTAAAAAAAAATTACCATTTACAAATAGAACCTGGGGGAGGGAACAGCCTTTCCTCTGGACCCTGCCTTCTTACCTGACTTAGGAACTAATTCTTGAAACGGGGCTGCTCTGGAAGGAGGCTGCGCATTGATCTGATAAGTCCGCTGCTCACTGGCGGTTGTTTGGCCCTGCTGTGCGAACGAGGCTGCTCTGGGCTCTGGAGCGAGGCTGCTCGGTCCAAGCCTATAGACTTTAAGTACCCTGTGCCCAGGTAGGCGCGCAGATCTTGCCCCGTCAGGGCGACGAGTGTTTGGATTCTTCCGCCCTTCTTTTGGCGCTAGCCCGTCCCGCCTAACTCCAGTCTTTCGGTAGAACATAGGATTTTAGTTGGAATTTAAATTAGGGAAGCTTTAGGCCGGGTGTCTGCTCGCTCTGAACTTCGGCTCGTGCTCAGCCGGCCCCTGAAGTTCAAGGGACTTGGGTGAAGGAGGAAGCCCACCTTGTCTTCCATTGTCTGCAGGCGCTGAGAGCCCAGGAATGCCTGAGGGAGACATAGAGGCTGGACCTGAGAGAGAAGAGAGGGAAGAAAGAGGGTTCTAGCCAAGCTTGTGGTCTCTTCATGACCTAAGTCTGGGCAGGGAGCTGCTTTCCCCCTGAGCCCCAGGCTGGCTGATACATCACTAGGTGCATCACCTTTCTGCCTTCCTCTGTGAGATCCTGAGACCCTAGGAAGTGCGAGGGAATCCTTCCTACTCAGCAGGTCCTGCCTGCCTCATTTCTCCAACCTCCAATCACCCTCCTCCCCCCAAAAAAGTGGGGAGGAGCAGCAGGGTTTCCCGGACAACTGGGAACCTTACGACTCTGTTTCCTACATTTGAGCCCCGTTTACACAGAGAACACATAGCAATAAAAGGATGACCAGCCGAAGCATCCTCCCTTCACGGCTGCTAGGCTACTTGCTACAGACTGAACATGCTTGCTGCAGAGAGCTGGTCCTTTCTCGATGCTCTTCCTTCCTCCATTGCTACTGGGGCACCTTGCTGCCAACCTTAAACAAACGCCCAGACGCCCTTCAAGATGCTGCAGAAAACTGGTCCAATTTCTTCTACAACTGCTATATACTTTGCAGCCACTCCTAACTATTGAAGAATATAGCATAGGAATGGGGGCGGAGATGGTTACCCAAGAGGTCCTCTTTCCAAAGCAGGATAGACCAAGATGCAATATTAAAGTCCCAAGGAGAAATATGGAAATTCTGTACCTGTATGGAAAGAAAAGAGATAGAGGGGAGGTGGGAGAAGAGATGAGAATGAGAGCTAGGTTGATGGGAATTTTTTTCCCCTGAAAATGAAAGAACTTATGTTCTACTATTAATAGGGAACAAAGATTAAATTAAATTCAAACATCAAGCAATTTATGTGATACTGAAGTTTTTTTTTTTTAATTTAAAAAGAGATATGTATTTCAAGCTTCATGAAGGGTAACTTCCTAATCAGGAGGTTGGTAGTTTTCTGAGGCTTCTAATCTAGAAGAGAGTAGGTTCTCTCATTTATTTGAGGAACAAGTTTCAGAAAGCACTGAATAAATGAGGAGATGGCAGGGAAAAGAGGAGAGATAATATTCCACGAAAATAGTGACCTCTCTTCCTTGGAAGTGGAGAATCTGCTCTGTTGGGTTTTTCCCACAACAACCTAGGAGTATATTATGTGTCATAGGGAATTTAGGTCTTCTTAGTTTTGCCTATTCTGGAAAATGGCTATTCAGTACACATTTATTAGTATATTATGTATATGCAAGGCTCAAGAAACACAAGAACACTCCTCTGGCAATGAAATATTCAACATAAAGGCACTATGTTTTATCCAGCAAAACAGGTGATATTGCAAGGAACTGAAGGTAGGGACTTATTTGGAACTTAAGCAACTGAAGAAATAGGATAGGAAATAATCTGGGGAGTCAGAAATTTGTCAATGAAGAGTTTAATAATGGCAGGAGCTCATCCTACTCTTCTCTGAATCAGTCAGATCTTATTGCTTTATACTTGCCATAGGTTTTCTCATGGATGAGTGTGGAAAAAGACAATTTCAAAGACAGTTTCAAAATTGTTCTGTTTACAGTAGGATCAACTGGGCCTAATCTGGCCATTAATCTAGCCTAATACTCCAGTGGGTATGACCATTAATTGATTGACAAACTGAGTAGCAGATGACTGTCTTCTGATCAGGAGAGTGATTTTTTGAAGCTTCTAAATTTCTTCCATAATGTTATGCCACAGTTCTCAATTTCCATAATTATCCTGACCCAGTCCTGACTCAGTTTTCCTGCTTCTCAGTCTTGCAAAACCTCCCCTCCCTCTTTATCAGAATATTTGATAAGCATAAAAGATCTTGTTTTAGAATATCAGAATGCCTCTCACCATCCCAAGCTACTAGAATATCAAATAGTATCTTATCAAGATGCCTCTTCCCATATTTGTGGTGCCTCCTCCTGATTATGTCATCCCCCTCTCCGGAGACTCACCCCACTCTGTCAGAATCCCGTTCCTGCTCTCAGCACCGTGACTCTGCCTCTGCCTCAGTCTACTGCCTGTGTCTAAGCCAAATATGTCATTGAGAACTCTAATTGTTGGCTGGATTCTTGGAGATGATAGTCTCATTTAGCCCTGGGACCAAACCATGGATTCATTTGATCCCACTATATCTCTCCATTTAATAAACTATTAAATACTCTCTAATCTCTATCTTGCTCAGTTTCTCCAGCATTACAGTAGTTTGGGAAAGACTAGAGAGCTAAGTCCCCAGAATGCGAGTGCTTTCTCAGAATAGTCGGTGTGATAAATGGCTCTCTTCTATCTTCCATACTAGACAGAAAGAAGCAGCTGTCTAGGAGAAAGCATTGTGTTCTCTTCCCCCTATTCCTTTATGAAAGAGAACTGAATGTTAACCCTTGAGCCCTTTTTCCCCCTTCATGAAAGAGAGGCTATTGGATTTACTTCCACAAACATTTATTAAATGCTGTCAGCTAATAAGAATAGAATTCTTTTTTGGAGGATGTTTGCTTAACTGCTTTTTAAAGTTAGTGTTCGCTATCATCAAAATATTGAGAATGTTCATCTGTTAATGCATGCATGTCAACTTTAAAAAACGTCACACATATAGATATTGCCAAATACTGATATCAGTCCATATGTTTATGATTTTAATTGCATATATTTATTGCTTAGGGAAACTAGGTGGGGCAGTAGATAGAGTGCTGGGCCTAGAGACAGGAAGACTCATCTTGGTGAGTTCAAATGTGACTTCAAATGCTAACTATGTGACACCAGGAAAATCTTAATCTTAATCCTGTTTATCTCAATTTCCTCCTCAAAAATGAGCTGAAGAAGTAAGTGCCAAATCATTCTAGTATCTCTGTGAATAAAACCCCAAATGGTATCATCTAACTGTCAGATGACTAAAAAAGGGCAACATTCATTGCTTGGAGGGCATTTTTAGAATTCTATTATATTCTCTTGATATTTGCCTTTTAGTATGTCATTAAAATTGCAGATTAATCTCTTCCAAGTAAAGGTTTGATAGAAGCTCCTTAATTTCACAATTGATAAATTTTAAAATATGGGTATTTCGTTAGTACTTGCATTTGAGGTCTAGGAAACAGTTGGAACTGTAGTTTGAACTCAGAAAATAATGTCCACTGAAAATTGTGTGGAGATGTTAGTTAACTTGTAACAAAACAGGGAATATATAAAGTAGATTAATGCTATTTGTGATTCAAACAGCATTACTTGTTATCCAGTTGACTTTACTGCATTATATAAGTGTAACCTTAATTTATCCTGGCCCCCACTGTCTGAAGGCCAATTACATTGTCTCCCTCCTCCAGAGTTTTCCAGTACCTCTAAGGATATTAGGGATTCCTAAACTCTATGTAAATAACACCAGCCCTTCCCTTCCCCTCTTATTACTGTTCCTTAAGTGTAAGGATGGTCCTTTAAAGAAAACTTTGATTTAGGCACTAACAGTTCAATTCATTTTTGCAAATAAATATTTACTTTAAAAGATAATTATATGAAACTATTTCTAGTCATATGAAAAGATGCTCCAAGTCATTATTAATCAGAGAAATGCAAATTAAGACAACTCTAAGATACCACTACACACCTGTCAGATTGGCTAAGATGACAGGAAAAAATAATGATGATTGTTGGAGGGGATGCGGGAAAACTGGGACATTGATGCATTGTTGGTGGAGTTGTGAATGAATCCAACCATTTTGGAGAGTAGTTTGGAACTATGCTCAAAAAGTTATCAAACTGTGCATACCCTTTGATCCAGCAGTGTTACTATTGGGCTTATATCCCAAAGAGATTATAGAGAAGGGAAAGGGACCTGTATGTGCACGAATGTTTGTGGCAGCCCTTTTTGTAGTGGCTAGAAACTGGAAACTGAATGGATGTCCATCAGTTGGAGAATGGCTGAATAAATTGTGGTATATGAATATTATGGAATATTACTGTTCTGTAAGAAATGACCAACAAGATGATTTCAGAAAGGCCTGGAGAGACTTACACGAACTGATGCTGAGTGAAATGAGCAGGACCAAGAGATCCCTCTTCCTCATTAGGGAGTGGAGAAAGAAACATTTGTCTGGGATTCAGTATTATGCCTATTGTCATGTGAGCCAAAATCATGTTCCTCCATCTCTTGGTAGACTAGAGATATAGAGAATGTCCATTACATTTTTAGATACAGCCAATGTTTCAATTTGTTTTGCTAGATTAGAATTCATTTTGCTTGGTCGGTTTTTTTTTTTTTTAGTAGAATGTGGAGTGAGTGAGTATATGGGAGGCAGAGTGAAGGTAGTCAAGCAAGTATTTATTAAGCACCTACTATGTGCCCTAACTAGTGTCCTTTATCTTTACTCCTTTTCTCAGCCAATATTTTCTAAAAATTGCATATTTTTACACTTATTCCTCTCTATAGATAAAACCTCAAAGAAATAAGAAATGTCTTATCGTTATTAAGAAATTATTAAGATTAAAGTGAGTGGCTCCCAAATAAAGTGAGTGTCACTGCCTCAAGGCCAGGGAGAATGCCAAATCATTTTTCTTCACCTCAGTAAAAATTATACCTTTTTGCAAGTGAATATAACAAGATAAGACTAAGAGTTAGGAAAGGGTAGAAGATGCCAAGCATCATTCCAATCTCTTGGCCAGGAAGGTACTTGTCATTACATTTGGTAGAGAAGCATGTCTCCCCTCTAGGCAAGGAATAGCAAGGAGAGGCCTTGCTATCACTAGTAGAAACAGTGAAGTTGCTTTAGGTATCTTTCTGAAAGCATACACTTGTTTAGACTATAGACTACTGGAAAATCCTCTTAGAAAAAAGCATATTCCTGGGGATTAGGGCATGCAGGAAGAATAAGAATGAGTGTTTGCTAACAATGAATTTAGAATCCTTCCATAGGAAAAGCTTTTAACTTCTCCAAAATTATTGTTTTTTTTTTCCTTTTTGTCCCAATCACAAGTATTCCTTGCTTGCAATCACTAGTCCTTGTTCCTTCCCTGCCAGGTTATATACTGGCACCATTAGAAGTACTATAACTTGAGAGTCAGGTTTGTTTGGATTTGTTTTTTCAGGATTTATAAAACCTTAGTTAATACAGTACCTTGTATAGAACAGATAATTTGCAAATGATTGTGGAAATCAATCTAATATCTAATTCCTCCTTTCCAAAAATAACAGAAGGAAGGCACCACTTGTTTGCCTAGAAATACATAAAGTATTTCTATGAATAGTTTTGTGTATATAGATCTTATCCCTTTTCCTTTGATCTCTTTTGGGAATATGCCCACTGGGATCAAAAGGCATGCATAGTTTAATATAATTCCAAATTGTTTTCAATTTTGTCAATTCTATCAACAGTCTTTTAGTGTGCCTGTCCTCCCAAAGCCCTTCCAACAAGAAATCCACCAAGGAGAGTTTCCCCTGCTTAGCAAATCTGATACAAGTCATTTCTACTAATAATTTATATTGTCTAATAGACAAGACAAAATGCTACAGAAAGATTAAATAAGGTACAAAGTTTAGATAGAGGTTTTAAGTGACTTCAGCAGAACAGTAGGAATGTCATACACTGGAGAATTCAAGCTGGTCAAGGGTCAAGAGGTACTTCTTTTAAGAAACAAATATACATTTATATGTATATCTATATTTTATTTATATCTATCTTTTGTTTTTCTTTCTGAATCCCAACTCCAGGTCCCTATCAGAAAGCCATCCTACTTAACAAAGAATATATATATATATATATATATATATATATATATATGAAAATAAAGAAAGAAGGGACAAAATCAGCAAACTATAATTGTAGTGAAAAAAAATCTGAAAATAGATAATGTTCCACTGCCATGGATTTCCTGATTCTTCAAAGCATTGAGACCTTTGGGACTTTTATTTGGATTCTAGTTTCATTTTTTTTTTTTTTTTGCTTTATTTCTCCCCCCCCCATTGCTTGTTGATCTCATGGCCAAGCCATTTCTTACTCTGTGTTTCTGTTTCTGTTTATTCTGGCATTTTACCTTTAATCAAGGATAACTTCTTCAGTTTCTCTAACCATATTATGCTTTATTATTCTTAGTTACCACATTCCTGGCATGAATCTTCTTACATTGCATTCTCACCATCTTTGTGTTGACTAGATCGTAAATGGATAAAGTACTCTGGTCACCCTGGTTTTCTTCTGTCTGAGTATGTGTGGGAGGGTTAGGGGCTTCAGTACATTTCTTATTGCCATCTTAACCAGAAGTTTTTATAGAATGTTTCCAAGTTGGAAGCCATCCAGGTCCTCCCAGATGCCCTAAATCCTTGTGGACATATTCTTAGGGAAGATGATTTTCCTCAATACTACAGTGAAAAAGGAGGAAGTCATTTAGGAACAATAGGACCTGGAGTAGGTCTTAATTGTTGAGCTCTCTTGGTAGATGGAAGACATAGCTTTTCCTTCTAAGCTCAGTGAGAGTTCAGGGAATAAATAAGTCAATAAACATTAAGTAACTACCATGTGCCTGGCATTGTGCTAAGCATTTAGGATACAAATGTAAAAAAAAAAATAAACAATTCCTGCCCTCAAAAAGTTTATAGTTTAATGGGTAAAACCAATAGTTCAAAAGAAGCTGAAAAGTTAAGGGGAGGGAGAAGTAGGTAGCATGGGAGTCATAGTGGAGAGATCTAAAGGAGCATAGCTGGGTGGACATGGAGAGATGTCTAGCCTGAGGGCTCTCCTTGAGAAGGGTCTTCTGGGTTAAGAGGCTGCATCTTCTAACATCATTTACATCTCTTAGTCTTCTCAGGCCACACCTGTGGACAAGACCATATAGTTTTTATTTATTTATTATAGTTTGTATTTATTGGATTGGATAGTCTATGCAGAGGATACAACAGCTTTGAAACTCTCTGTCCTAGAAGCAAAGGCACTCAATTAATTGGTTGAGCAGTTTTGCAAAATGACTGCCACAGTTCATATGAATTGTGTGCTTTTTAGTAGAGGAAATAGAGTGGAAAGAGAGGCCTGACAGTTATCAGATTCAATGAAACAAAAGTGTTTTAATTGCCTATTTGTGCAAGGCACTGTGTTAACCTTAGGGTTATTTTTTTAAGTCCTGGCTCCCCCAAAACTTAACTTTTCTACTTGGAAAAGTGGGTAACATGGCATTGAAATAAAGATATGAAGAGATACAAAATGTAGAGATACAAACTGGCAAGAAATTCTTGGTATTTGGAAAAAGCAAATAATCTTGAAGATCAAAAACTATTTCTGAGGAAGTCTCTATGTTCATTTGGGCCACAAACTAATTCCTGTGCTTCTTGAATGCTCTAGTCAGAGGAGGAAGAGGATTTTCTTTGTAAAGAAGAGTGCATTTTGAGTCAAATTAGTGAAGGAAATTTCTCTATTTCTGGTAGTGATGTTGATGCATTACCTTGCCATGATTAGTGTGGGAACAAGAGAGCTAAATGAAAGTTGTCTTTCTAGTTAAGAGGATAGATTGCTGTTCCAGCTCTTCTCCTTAAGACATAATCCATCCATAACAAACTTTAGTTCTTCCTAAAACATACAGTTCTTCCTATAGCAGAAGAGGAACAGAGTGGTTTAGAAATATCTGTCCTGCATTCAAAGGTGCACTAACTTCATTGATGTAAGTTTTCTATAAGGACTGGCTTGGTTCAGACCAATCCTGTCCTTCAAATGCAGAACAGACAGAGTAGAAGGTGTAAGGGGATGGAATCTTAGAGGGATCAGTACTTTGTTCTGGGGAAACTTATGGCAAGGCCTATCCCCTTTGGTTCTTTTTTATGGAGCAGAAAGTAGAAGCCTCTTGGGAGAGAAAAGTGAGAGTATAGACTTTTGAAGGAGCAAGTACTGGATTTACTTGTTGGTACTTGTTGGATTTGACTATAGATATGTATAATAGATTATATTATATATATTATAGATGGCTGTCTCTGCTGTTAGGCTTTCTTGATTATCCAGTTTTCCAATTTGCTTAAGACAATTCAATGCTCCTTCACAATAAATCCACTGTAAGGAGCCATAATGAACTTAATGATGACAGTCTGTTGCTTAGTATATACTGGAAAACTTTAAATAAATCTTAACTAAGTTCTGCTCTTGAAATACAATATCAGACATTGTTCCTAACATTCAAGTTAATGTGGAACTAGTTGTTACTTTTTGCCTAATTTTAAGAAATTTCCAAATTGTATATCAAGTTTCAGATACTGCAGATTCTTTATCACAACTTAGTTCTAATAATGTTAGGGTTGATTTTGGAGTTATATCTACTACAGGTCATCTTGACTCAATCCAGAGTTTCTGATCTATTTCATCATCAATTAGCTGTGCAGCTGTAGTATATGGATACTGTATTTCAATTACTTCTTTATCTCCTAATTGTGGTAATTTCTACATTAAATATGGTAACCTCTGATAACTAGGCCTAAACTGTCAGCTAAATTCGTTTGCACCTATTTCAAGAGTACACATATAGCAGGTTTCTGACAAAAATTGTGTACCATCTATTGTTTTCTGATACATCACAGCTATAGAAATTACTCAGCAATAAAAGGCATTGTTACTTTTTCCAGTTTTTGTCCCCATTCTATGTAATCTAGATCATTAATTTTTAATAAGTCTGCAGTCCTAGCAGTACAATTTGTAAGAATATTCAATATTGACATGTCCAAATTCAGTCTTCCCTAGTAGTTTTGTTCATTACATCTGATCTGTATCTTTTGCTTTCAGATACAAGCTCTCCAAAGCATAATCTCTGATTAACAGCTACAATTATAGTAGATTTTTGGAATGTATCTAATAAAGATCATCTGTAAGCCACATTACTCATTTCAAATATTATACTCATCACTCTTGGATAAAGATGCTCCAGTGTGGCTAGATCTGATGCTAAGATTTTTGCCATATTTGTTAACAACATAAAGAACAGCTGAGATAACTGATTTAGCATCAGCAAGCATGACATCTTCTTCCTATTCTTTTAAAACACTTTTTGGCCATACGGACTAATTGATGTTAAGATAGATAGGGTCAGAGATTAGAGCAGTATAGTCTTTAGAAAATGGAAACTTGATCTTCATAACTGATCAATTATATTAATTGTATTCCTTCTTCAATTGAAGCTTTAATTACAGCCAATTAAAAGAGCAAAGAGTCAGCAACACCTCTAAACACAATGGATGGAGCAACTTCCCAGTAGATAACCCACCTAAAGTAGGCTTGATTATTGATGTTGCAATTATTTTATCACACTGTGCCATAACTCTTGAGGCATCTGATATAACACTCATCCTATGATTAGCATAGGCCATGGTGTGTGATCTGATTGTGGAGCAGCTTCATGTGATGATACAGTACTGGCTAATTTGGAATATAAATTAAGAAATATCTAATACTGTTTGATACTCTAGATGTTATTGTGAAGAGATTTGGTACACAACTGTGCTTTTAAAATACTGCCTGTTCCCATGTTCGTAGAGAAAGTAACTAGTCCAACATTCATCCTTTTTTAGTTCATGGTTCATAGCTTCTGCATGCTTCATAATTAATTCTAATATGTTATTGATATATTTGGATTGTCTCCTTACTCTAGAATGAAGCCTTTCACATTTATATCCTCAAGAACAAGTAATTCTGAGTATAATGACATAATAGTCCATAATTTTTTAATCATTCTTTCTCCTGCTGGCTTTGCACCATGAATAGGGGTTCATTGATCCTCTAATGGTATTCTGTCAGGAGATTGTTTAAGAACATTGAACTTGTCTTGAATTATAAATGTTTTTCATCTGGCTCTTATACTTCCTAATTGGAAAAATTGCTCTCTCTCTTGTAATGTGTTTAACTTTTTACATAAAGCTTTTTTGGACTTCTGGTCTGAAGTAACTGCACTAAGATGAATAACCTAAATTAATTACAAATTTAGTGTGATCAGTTGAGACATTAGCCAATTTAGCCAAGGCATTGTTTAGTCTTACTGACATCTTTGTTAAAGTGGGTTTGTATATATGACATGATCCAATTCTTGATATTCATCTCTGAAACAATTTGATATACCTGATTGGACAATGACTGAACACTAAAATACTTGTCTTTCCTTTTCAATTACATTTCTTTTGGTACTAAAACAGTTAAGTAGTGGTTCATATCTATTTGTCCAAAGCAATACAGCTCTAAGATAATGAGTGTATCATCCAAAAGATCACCAATTAAGGCTTTGACTAACCTTTTGACTCCATGATTAAGAGGATATCTTAGAGATATTTTTAAACTTTTCCCTGTAGACTGCTATATTATATTCTTGGTCCAATGTTCTCTTGTGTCAATAACAGATTTATCAGAATCAAAATCATTGATGGTGGCATTTAAATCCAATGGTTTCTATGTTTCTAAAAGTTGGACATCTTCAAATTCATCATAGGATGCATCTTGCGGCCAAGTCATATTTGTATTATAAGGAGCCATTCTTGGAAAAGATAATAAACTATTTGGCCAAGTTCCATGTTTCTAAATAAAACCCTTGTTATACTCAGCAATCATTTCTAATCTTTTTGCCATAAGCAACCAAATCAAAGAAACATCTTTTCTTTAATCTCATGTTATGAAATTGCTACCATCATCTTCCAAATTGATTTCTAGTTAGAAATAGAAATATAGAAAAATAGAAATAATAAATAAATTAACTGAGCAAATTTCCAAAGCAATTGTAGGAGTAGTAGATATAATAGTTTCTATCAAATACACAGTTTCTATACAATAGTATTTCTATCAAACATCCTTTGATCCAGCAGTGTTTCTACTGGGCTTATATCCTAATACAATACTGTGTATTGTATAGAAACTATCTCTGAGCAGAGGTGATACATAGTTGAAAGCAGCTTCTGTAACATGTTTAAATTCTAAAGGTAAATCTAGACTGATAGGATTATAAATGACATGCCCTTGATAAAATTGAACTATGGATTCTGCTTCTTCAAAATAAGTGTCTGTCCCTGCAATCACGACAGCCATCATTGGTCCAGTTTAGGAATTGCAATATCATCAGATAAGTAGGAGAGGTACTTCATGATATAAAATCACTGATGTAGCTTGATATTATAGTAAGTTCACTTGAGACAACAGTATCAGCAAAAGCTAAAAAATGGTTATATGACATCAGACATTATGCATTTTCTGGTCTCAAAAGTACCAGAGGCTGGCTAAAATCCATAGATAAGCTTCCTAATGAAATATTTTAAAAGTTTCTTTGATGAGTAAAACTGACTTTATCACTCACTTCCTAAATCCAAACATGTTTATTAGATTTAGGATCTCAGGTCTTATTATACAACTCTTCATTGCATTTGTTTCACTCTTCTTAAAATCCAGATCACATTTCCATGATCTAGTTATGACTGCACATAAACCCACTGCAGCTGATGATAAGATACACCTGATTAACAGCACTTAAGCCCTAAGATAGGGTATGAAAATCCCATAGTAGTAATGAAATAGTAACAAGTTACTTGTTGATTACATTCTATCAAGTATTCTTTTATAGTATTCTAACTACACATTTGATGATGTGCAGAATGCAATTTCTGTCCCTAGCAGTGAAGTTTTTATGTCTGATATCTCCTTTTATTTTGGTTTTTATGATAATGACTACCTTGATTAGTCATGGTGGTTCCTATTTAACACAGATACTTGTTATATATGTGTGTATGGTTTACATGGTTGAGTATTGGTAGATGTGTTGTGGTGATTTAGGACTGGTGATCCTGGTTCCCTGAGTTTTTAGACAAATATTATTAATCCAAATAAAGTAAACAAAGGCCTCTAGGAGTCTAATGTCTATTTGGATCAATGAATAACGTGGCATGGGGGAAATAACATGTACTGGTGGTTCCAGGCAATGAATTTCTGGGATTTTGTCAAAGGGAAAGAAAACTATTAGGGGAGGACTAAAAACTCTTGCCTGCACAAATTTCTAAATTTACTGTTACCAAGAATTCTTTCCGGACTGTGTGGTATACTCCTATCCCTAGTAACTAGACTTTTTTGGAATAGGATTTTCCTTTGGCATTTGTGTAAATAGGTGGGTGGACATCTTCAGAGAGGTCTATGCTTCCGTGGTGGGGATGAAGTCTGATTGCTATTGATAGGTTAGTTCTCTGGTAGAGGTGATTTATTCCCCAAGATAAGTGACAGGTGCCTTCTGGGGCAGGGATTGGGTGATATTCTACATCTCTGCAGTTACATCTCAGCCTTCTCAGGCTATACTTATGAGCAAAAAGAAATAGTTATTACTAAGGTGGAAAAGATAGTCCATCTCAGAGGTGAGAGGATTTCACATCATCTCTGTCCTGGACAATGAGGTATTCACTTTAGTGGTATAACAATTTTCCAAAAAGACTGACCTGATTCTGGCTACTTGAGTCATCTATATGTAGAAGAGGTAGACCAGAAATGGCAAGAGGGTAAAATTCGTTGTCTTGGGAAAACAGTGGGAAAACTGTCCCTATTGGCTCTTCCTCATGGAGCAGGAAGTAGGAAATTCCTGGAAGAGGTACCTGTGGATAATTGAGAATTTTGTTTCCTTTTTAGTAAAAGGAGGTGAGACGCCGGGATTGGCTTCCATAAACAGTTTTTTAGTTGGCTGTCATGTACAAAGCAGTGTTTAGCTTGGGGATATAAACACTGAAAAACCAAAGAATTCTATTGATTAGGGTTGGGGGAGGAAATCAGATTGGAGAGTTGAACATTCTTATCTATGGAAGATTACTAAATTCACTGTTACCAAGAGTTCATTTGATATTTCCTGGGTATACCAGTTGCCAGTAAGTGGTCTTTTGGGGAAAAGATATTTCTGTGCCATGTGCATAAAGAAATGCCCACCTTTAAGCCAATTAGTGAAGGAAATGTCAGCTGTTTTTAATCGTAACAACAGAGCATGATCTTGTCATTACTAGTCTGGAATCCTTTTGTGGAGAAGAGACATTCTTATCTCTCTATCTGAGTGAGAAGTGCCTTTTTGTGGTAAGGAGATGAAGGTGGTGATATACCTTTTACTCTGTTAAACATCTCATTTCTCTGAAATTGTATCCATAGAAACATAGTGGAGACCACAAGGAGTTTGGTTATCACTCTTTAGGACAGTAACTAAAGTGGATAGGTAGGGACTCTAGAAAGTTTTTTTTAAGGATGGATGGAGACGTAGGCCAGGAAACAGTAGAGAGGAAAAAATTGAAGATTTAAGAGTAAAGGATAATTGAGGAATGCAATCTGTTGGAGAAGATGGGAGAGTATGATGTTATAGATACTAATATAAATGATTTTCTTTGGCCAGGAGAAGAATCATCTTTGTCAGTGACTGGGGCAAAGGAGAGAGTAGGAAATAGTATTTGGGGTGTTGAGACAAAGGGGAGGGAACAGGAATTCATCTTGGATGTCCTCAGTTTTGTTTGCTTTTTTTCACAGTAAAGTAAGAAGGCCTTCAGGTCAGAGAAAAGGAGGAAGAAGAGATTGGGGGGTGGAAAGGAGAAAAAGTTTGAAATAGCTTCTCTGGGATTTAATTAGAGACTGCTTAGGTTTGGAAAATATGCATTAGTAATTTTTCAAAGTCAGCTTTGTTGTGGGATTTCCTTTAGCTTGATTCAATCTCTCATGAGTAAGACTAGAAGAGGCTGTTGGTGGGATTAATTCAGAGTTAAGGTTTGTCTAGAGTAAGTGATTATAGGACCAGGGGACTAAGGGACTCAAGAATGGAAAACATTGTAGAGTTGAAATGGCTGTCTGTGTTGGAGAGGTAAGAAGGAGAAGTCAGAGCTTGAGAAAGTATTTTGGGGGTAGAAGAATAGAATGTTTCTATTAAATTGGAGGTTTCGGTGAAGGCAAAGAAGAAAAAGAAAGGTGAGGCACAGGGACAAGTTGAGGTGATAGGAAATTGTGGCCTGATAAAGGAATGTCAGAATTTCTAATTAGGAAAGTAAAATAATTGTGGGTAAAGAGAAGATCTAATAATGTTTGCCCAAGATCCTTATGTGTGGCTGAGGTATGGTGAAGGACTCTAGAAAGCTGAGAAAATGGGAGGAAAGGAAGTCTGAGGGAGCATCAAAGCCCTTTTCATAGGAAGGCAGGAGCTGGGAAAGAGGAGGTACAGAATACTTGAGGAAGGAGGGAGAATGACTTCGGGATCAGTGTACTAAGCATAATTTTGATATAAAACTTGCTGGGTGAACTTCCAAAGAGGAAAATATGCCAAAAGAAGGAAGCAAAAAAAAGAGTCTGGAAGTGACAACAGCGAAAAAGCTTTCTTTTCCCTCCCCTCTAATCACCAATGATTGAGTTACATGAGAGAAGGTACAACCAATGCTGGAAAGACAGTCTTTAGAAACAAGTCTCATCTGAGGACAGCTAGGTGTCTTTGAAGACTAAACGTTGGAAAGAATGAGAGGGAGAGATTCAGGATGAAAACATATAGAACGGTCGGGTTTGGGTTAGGGGAAAATGGAGATGAAAAACCTGAGAAGAGATAAGTAACAGCTTTCTTCCAAGTAGACACATTAATTATAGGGATGGTAAGAAAAACAGAAGATTAATAGTGGGTTTTAGATGGGAAACCCCCTATATTTAAACTTGATTCTAGAAAAGTCTGGGCTCAAAGTTATGGTCCTTTACTTTGGAGGCAGGCAAGGAAGGGATGGCACTGATTGGAGGCATCTCCTAGAATCTAGGGCTTCAGCCTGGACCATTCCAGGTACCAGTGACCCTGTTTTCCTTCTCTAGAGTGTGATGAATATGGGCTGACATAGGGCCCTGTTGAAAGATCATTTATTATATTCTAGCACAGTGCTTCTCAAACTTTTTGACCTCTGGTCCCCTTCATGTTGTTAAAAGTTTTCAGAACCCCAAAAGAATTTTTGTTTAGATTAAAAATATTTCTTAATTCATTTAAATAATAATAATAAACCCATTATATGATAATGTAAATAAAATGTTTTATGAAAAATAACTTTTCCAAAACAAAATTTTAGCAAGAAGATTGGCATTATTTTGCCTTTTTGCCAATCTTTCATGTTTAGATTAATAGAAGACAGCTGCATTCTCCTATCTGCTTCTGTATTCAATCTGTTGTGATATGTTGATCTGGTTGAATTATAGTCAGAAAATGTGATTTCACAGAAATAGGTAGTTGGGAAAAGGAGGTATTTGTTAATGGCCTTTACAGGTAATTATTGATATTTTTAGACACTACATCCAAATATAACAAGTGATAATTTGTTAAAGGTTAGTTGTAGTGTGGAGTGAGACAATATCAAAGAACTTTTCTTTCTCTATTAAGTGATAATCCATTCACCTGTCTTATACTTTTAAAGATTTTCTAATATCAGGCACTGATCATTTGAAAAATAATGTTGTGCAGATCTTTCCTATGTAGACACATTTCGTGATGTAATATCTGAAAATCACATTTGTTAATATCAAAACCAATTCTATCAGAAAAGTCTTTGTGTTGGGAAGTTGTCAGACTTACAGCAACAGATACAAGCTTTCCAAAATTCTCATTTTTGCTGGAAAGCTTGAATTTTATCATTGTCAACAAATATTTTCAGTTGTTTTCCAATGAAGTGACAGACTCATTTTATTTGTATGTGAGAAAACATCTGCCACATATACAAGTCTGGAGAGTTTGTCCATCACTCTGAAGTAAAAATGGTGTTCCATTAAAAAAAAAGTGATTAGTTTGGCTTCCAATTAAAAAAATTAGAACACAAAGAATAGAACAGAAGTCATATTGTTGGCTAGCATCACAGAGATTGGTTACATCGAAGTATGTGGGTCTATCCTCACTGTGGCATGAAGACCACCTCTCTCTATTCTGTAAGGAGTGCTTTTGTGAATTCTATGGGTCTTAGCTGCATCTGAAGTTACAGATATGTAGATTTTTTTATTGAAGGATTTTATTTTTCAAAATATATGCAAGGATAATTTTTCAACATTGACCCTGTAAAATCTTGTATTCCAATTTCCCCCTTCCTTTCCCCCTCCCTTAAATAGCAAGTAATCCAATATGTGTTAAACATGGTAAAAGTATATGTAAATTGAATATAGGCATACATATTCTTATAATTATCTTGCTGCACAAGAAAAATCTGATCAAAAAGGAAGAAAAATGAGAAAGAAAATAAAATTCAAGCAAACAACAACAAAAGAAGTGAAAATGCTATGTTGTGATCCACACTCAGTTCCCACAGTCTTCTCTCTGGTTATAGATGGTGCTCATCATCACAACATCATTGGAATTGGCCTGAATCATCTCATTGTTGAGAAGAGCCAAGTCCATCAGAATTGATTATCATATAATCTTGTTGTTGCTGTGTATAATGATCTCCTGGTTGTGCTCATTTCACTTAGCATCAGTTCCTATAAATCTCTTCAGGCCTTTCTGAAACCATTCTGCTGATTGTTTCTTATAAAACAATAATATTCCATAACATTCATATATCATAACTTAGCCATTCTCCAATTGATGGGCATCCATTCAGTTTCCAGTTTCTTGCCACTACAAAAATGGCTACCACAAATGTTTTTGCACATGTGAGTCCCTTTCCCTCCTTTAAGATTTCTTTAGGATATAAACCTAGTAGGAATACTGATATATCAAAGGGTATGCACAGTCCATTGAGCATAGTTTCAAATTGATCTCCAGAATGGTTGGATCAATTGGATCAGAATTACAATTCCACCAACAATGCATTAGTTTTCCAACATCGCCTCCAATATTCATCATTATCTTTTCCTGTCCAGATATATAGATTTAACAGATTAGACAAGATTTTCTTTTTTTAAAAGATGGAACAAGGTCAACTAATTCAACTACTGAAGTATAACACATACACCTTATAGGAAATGCTGAGATAATGTTTTTCTTTATTATAGCTTTTTATTTACAAGATATATGCATGGGTAATTTTTCAGCATTGACAATTGCAAAACCTTTTGTTTCAATTTTTCCCCTACTTCCTCCCACCCCCTCCTCCAGATGGCAAGTTGACCAATACATGTTAAATATGTTAAAGTATATGTTAAATACAATATATGTATACATGTCCATATAGTTATTTTGCTGTACAAAAAGAATCAGACTTTGAAATAGTGTACAATTAACCTGTGAAGAAAATAAAAAATACAAGCAGACAAAAATAGAGGAATTGGGAATTCTATGTAGTGGTTCATACTCATTTCCCAGTGTTCTTTCCCTGGGTGTAGCTGGTTCAATTCATTAGTGCTCTATTGGAACTGATTTGGTTCATGTCATTGTTGAAGAGGGCCACGTCCATGAGATAATGTTTTTGGAGAGTGTCGAGAACAGATTTTTCTTTAACTGTGATTGCGGAAAGTCTATTTTTTGGTATCTATTTTCAAAAGAGAAAGGAAATTGAACTTTTGAATATATGGTCTTCACTCAGAGATCTTAGGTTTCTTATTTAGAATATAGAATATGGTTACAGAATGAAATCACTTACAGAGTAAAAAAATCAAATAAATGCAGAATAAAATCAAATACATGAATGAATTCTCTCACTTCAGGAGTTTGGGAGTTTGGGAATCAGGAGTTTGGGAATAATGCTATATAGCTTTTAACCTGTTGGGCTTTTTACTTTTTTCAGGGTATATCCATGGACAAATGGGCATTTTTGTTCCTATGACAAAAAAGACAGATCAGAACAGATTAGGAACAGCTGGATTTATCATGTCTGCCCTGTATTTCCCTAATCGTTCTAGATGTTTAATCAGAGGACCTACTTGATAAGTGCTGCACTCTTTCTTGTAGAAGTGAGGTAAAAAGAAATGGGGAAATGCCCGTGACAAGCATATCTTTGTCCTGGAGAAACTTGAGAATGAATCTACCCTGGTTAGTTCCTCCTCAGTGGGAGAAAGTAGTAATCTCCTTAAAATGGCCTTTATGGCTTTGAACTCTTAAAATCTGATTTCCTTCCTAATATATTAAGATATGGGATTCACTTCCCAAAACATTTATTAATTATCACATACAAGGAAATATGTTTCGTTTTGAATGTAAGAATTCTTTATCTTCTCCTTTCCCCTGCCAAAGAAGTCCCTGAACACCCAAGTCTCAAGGAGTTTATCATCTGCTAGGATCAATGGATCACATGAAAATGATAAAGATGTAAGATCCTGGAACAGACAGAAAGATAATCGTTTTGGTAACCAAAACATTTTGTCTGTGGAAAATTTCTAAGTTCACCATTACCAAGATCTCATTCCTGTGTTTCATAATAACCCCAATCACAGGGAGCCGTGTTTTTTTGGAAAGAATATTTTCCTGTTGCATGAAAAGTATATAAGTGAATGAAGAAATTCTAGCTACTTTTTAGTAAGGCGACAGAGCTTTACCTTGACATTGTTGTAGTCTAGCCTTCTTCAGTATGGAAGGCATTCTTTTTCCACAAGCTGAGTGAGGGGTGACATTTTGATGAAGAATTGGAAGTGGTATTTTGAAGCTTCCCACATGTTTGATATCTGTAGCATCTCCTATGGTTTTCTTTCCCAAATTGGGTTGGGTCCTAAGAAGATGACTACTATTTTCATTCCCTTCTACAACCTTGGACCTTGGAAGGTATACCTCCCCCAGAAGTCCAACAGCAGACATAATTAACTCTTAGTAATAGCATTTTAAAATATGGTCAACTAGGAAGAGTCACTAGAAACCATCTGTTCATCTAGGACACACTTCCACAAAAAAGACACACCTTCCATCAGAAGAGTAGGCAAAAACTTAAGTATGCAATAGGAATGGAACATACATGTAAGAAACCCATGTAACAACAACAACAAAAAAAATCCCAGTCCTAGTACCCTAGAACCCAGAAGTACTTCTTCTCCTCTGGGATTTCTCTCTGTTACTTCATTCTGGATAGCCATGGCCAACTTCCTCCGAATCCATGAATTCACAAGTGACTATATTTTCTGGAGCTAGCAGTCACACTTCATGGAACTGATTCCATACTTGGCAGTCTCTCTGTCTCATTCCATAGTATCTCATTTTCTTCACTGTCTGTGAGTTGACTCACCACC
Organism: Sarcophilus harrisii; assembly: GCF_902635505.1. Lineage (NCBI taxonomy): Eukaryota > Metazoa > Chordata > Mammalia > Dasyuromorphia > Dasyuridae > Sarcophilus > Sarcophilus harrisii. Next base: position 496,180,581 of record NC_045428.1, read on the forward strand.
TGCTTTTTTTCTAGCAAGAATTTCTACTACTAGATGCCATGGTTGATTTGGTGTAGGGGGAAAAGAAATGCTGTTGTCCCCCAAATGGACGTTCCCTGAGTACTCAGGGACTTAGTTCTTCTTCCACTGCTGGCTCCCTGCCTGGTTTGGATGGCATTGCTTGCTCCTCAGGGATCCCAGATTTTCTTCAATAAACTTTTATTAAGTGACTTATATGAAAGGCTATGTGTCAAGTTTAAGAATATGAGAATTAAAAAGAAATCACAAATGAAATAGTTCTGGCTTTCAGGCAAGTAGGGGAGACATAGCTTGGAAGTAAATGTGTATGAATGAATGAAAAAACATTCTGTGCCAAATACTATATCCTTAAACTTATATTCTAAGGAACAAGAAAGAGATTGTACAGAATGAAGTGGTAACCAGGGATGGTATTTTGGTTTGTAAAAACTATAGGACTTGTTATGTGAATCCATAAGAGGGTAGATGGATGCTTTGTTTCCTGGAATGATGATGATATTGCTTCAGTTATGGTTTTAGAACTGGAAAAAAGGTGGGATGTGGGGAAGATAGTATTGAAGCATGGAGGCTAGTGAAAATATAGTGGCAAAGTGAATAGGCAGTTCTCAAAGGAAAACACTATTAACTTCTCTCTAAAAAAAATGTACCAAATGACTAATAATAAAAAGCAAAATAAAACAACTCTGAAATTCTACTTCACAGCCATATCATATTGATGAAAAAAGCTGGAGGTATTCCTGGAGAATGAGAGTATCAATGCAACTTTGGTGGTACTGTTTGGTGAGCACATTAAGAAGTCTAGATCAAGAAGAAAATCCTCAGCGGAGTCAACATGTGGCATTTCTTGAACATACATAGAATTCTATCAGAAATCATGCCCTTAGACATTACACCCTAGTAACTGATGATTAACACTTGTACTTTGGAGTCTTGAAAATTGGAGATAATATAAATACTTGCAAAAGCTACTGACTAGCTATGATTTCAACTCAGAAGAGATTTAATAAATAAGTAATATTATGATGCCTGAGTTAAGATCAACAGAGTGAAGTAGTTTTATATATATATAAAAGATATATATATAAATATAAAATATATATTTTTCTATCTATCTATCTATCTAAAATCGGGTAATAATACCAATATTTGTTTGTATGATGTAATGGTGTACCTTGAATGTAATTTCATGTATTAAGACTTGTGTTTATTGCTCTATGTTCTGAATCACATTTGTTTTATTATTTTGCTACTTATATTTATTCATTAGGGCCATTTTATAGTTGTGCATTGTTTGATAGGAGTTTATTTGCTAATGCTACTCCTGTTGCTGAATATCTTTTAGCCTATTGATAGTTTAGGGAGAATAAGGTGGTGTGGTATATAGAGTACTGGGCCCAGAGCCATATTGAGCTAGACCTGAATTCAAATCTAGCCTCTGATACTTATTAGTTGTGTGATCTTGGACAAGTCACTTAACCCTGTTTGCTTCAGTTTTTTCTAAAAATGAACTAGAAAAAGAAATGGCAAACCATTCCAAGAAAGTCTCAAATGGGGCCACAAAGAATTGGACATGACTGAAACAACCCAACAATTACATTGTTAATATTTTATTACTGCCTTTCTATTATGTTCACCTTTCAGGACTCCAAAGAACAAGTCCTAATCATCAATAAGTATGGGGTTAAGTCTGAGTCATGGATATGTAGGTACGAATATGATATGAACATGTAAAATGTTCTGCATATAATTGAAATAAACTGCTCAAACAGCTTGTCAGGAGTTACTTTACATTGAACTGTGTCTGTTATATATAGAATGCCATATTACATATTATATATATAGGTTGCCTTACATGATGATTACCTGGGATGTGGGAAAAATTGTTTTAAAGTATTTACTGTATATTTCAGTGCTTGAGAGATATAGGTGTAGATTTCCAGTTCAGTGACATTAAAGCAGCTAAAAGCAGAGACTAGCTTTCAAGGGAGAAGATATGAGGATCAGCCATATTCCCTCCAAACCTGTCCAGAGATGGGATAGAATCAGAATCCTTGAGCCTTTTGAATCGTTGCTCCTTTGGCTTCTTTGACTTTGGAGAACATCTCACATGAACCACAAGTACTGACATACATTGGGAACCTTTCCTATTTTCCAGTGGGGAACCAGGAGTGATAGGATAAAAAGAGGGAAAGGGAACATACATTTGTTAAATGTTTACCATGTGCCAGACACTGCACTAAATAGTTTACAAATAATATTTTCTTTTACATTTTAATTCTGTTAGAATACTTTGTTCATATACTGGGTTTCTGAATATGTGAGTGCTGAGGAAGAACTGGGAGTAGGGAACCATCTTGCAGAATGAGTGGGAGCCTAACATAGCAATATGATAAATTCTTTGTTTTCATATTTTGTCACATTTTCATCCCTTTAACTAGACTTGGGATAATAGAGGTTAAAATCTGATTTTAAGCAGAAATCTTAAGCAGTGTTGTCATAAATGGGGGAAATAGGCTAAATGTTTACAGTGTTGAGAGCCCTCTAGTAGCCAATGGTGATATTGCAATCTGGTTTAAAGAAAAAATGTGGACAAGCTTTTTTCATATACAGTGTCTGACTTCTGTCTCTTAAGAAGAGTTCTACTTGGGGGTTAAGTTGGATGTTGCACTCTGAGCTAATTCAAACCCCTTGGCTGAATTTTACCTGTCGGTTGGTTGTTGTCTTTTGTTCTCGAAGAGGACCAAAATGACATTATTATGTTAAAGTTGAGGTACAGCGTGTCTGACTGGCTGACCGTGATCTCAGAGTGCTCTGCTACAGGTCAGACTCAAATTGTCCCTGTGAACATTTGGGGTGGATTCGCTAACTTTATGCATCTGGTTTCTTCTGACCTAATTCAATTCTGTTTTGCTCATGGAGCGTAGCATCTTCTCTGATGAGCGCATGCCACACTGGGCAAGCCTGTGCCAGTGTCTCCCATGAGAGTATACCTTCCAAGATTGGAGCAAAGGAGAAAGAATGGGGAGGGGGGATAGAATGACACTAAAATTAATTTGAAATTTGGAACTGAGGAGAAGTAGTGGCTTGAAATTAATTTCAGTGAAATATTGAGATAAAGTATTGAGAGAGATGGATGAAGCTGTAGTACTATAAGTTGGAATGAGAAGAAGGTTTGGACTATCCCAGGTGGGAGAAGCTAGTCAGAGAACAATAAATGGATTAATAGTAAAGAGCAATTGGGATACAGTTGAGATTAAATATCGTAAATTTATAGTATATCCAGCCAGCAGTTGAAATTTGGACAGCATAAATTTGTAGAAGACCTTGTCAGCATGTGTGATTTTCTCCAGGTTGTGTGATAGTTCCAGTTGTCTGACTCCTTCTGTAGCATTTGATCAGGACTAGAAAAGGCAAATGATGACAATTATCCTGGATTGAGTTTTAGAAAGGAATCATTTATGACAGTTTGAAGTTAAATTGGTAACTAAAGTGAATCCAAAGATGATGACTTGGGAGAATGGGAAGGATGTTAAAAATGACATCTGACACCCTGGCAGAAGGGATGAGATAGATAAAATAAAAAAGCAGACACAATTATATGGTATAAGCAAACACCATCTCCTTCCCCACCTCTATTGATTCTGAGGACATCACCATATGTGGTAATCAATGTTCATTCATTTATTCATTTGAGAATTCTTGAATGCCAATAATGAGGTATAGACCACTGTGTTACTAACTGAAGGAAATAGAAAGATAATTATAACATGGTGCTTGTTCCTATGGAATCAATAATTTAGCCACCCTGAGACACCTAGAAATGGTTAAGAAGGCAGGAAAGGAGGGGTATGATATAATTTAGAAAAAAAATTCCATCCAATATATACTTCATGAATTAAAGAACTCCAAACATTTGAGGACATTAAGTTTTCTTGGTGATCTAGAAAGACTCATTAAAGAAAAGAATTTAACTAAAAATATATTTTCCATCCCATTTTTCTCTACTGGGGAAAAAAGAATATAACAAAACAGAGTCAGGCAGAACAAATTCTTTATTGGCGTTGTCCAAAAATACGTCTCAATCTGCATCCTGAGTCCATCATTGTTCCATCAGGAGGTGAGAAGCATGTTTTTTTGTTGTTAGAAAGACTTATTTCTTGAGAATTATAGGAAGTTGAGGTTAGAGAGACTCGTGCAGTAGTGGAAAGAACGCTGGATCAATTGGATTCTGATTCTACTTCTCTACCCCTCTTCATTTCGTGGATTGGTGACCTTGGACAAATAATTTCGCCTCTCCGATCCTCAGTTTTTTCCTCTATAAATGAAAATAATAACATTTGCACTACCTCCTTCATAGTTATGAGGCAATTATTTTATAAACTCGAAAATGCTGAGTTATTACCATACTCTTCAACTTAATGACATATTCAATTAATTATTAACTATAATACTAATCAATTTAATGTCATATTCAATTAATAATTTTAATAATTATAAACCATAATATTAATTATATAAATCATAAATTATTTTTATTTAGTTATTGTATTTATTTTATAATTTAATATTTCTTACATTGAATAATTTTGAAATTTCTTTTAAGTTTCTAGAGGCAACTGGTAGATAATGGATAGAGTGATCAGCTTAGAATCAGGAAGACCTGGGTTTAGATTTGGCCTTAGACACAAAATGTGTAATACCAGAAAATCACTTAAACCTCTGCCTCAGTTTCCTTAACTGTAAAATGCAGGTAATAATAGCAACCTATCTTCTTGTCAGGATTAAAAGATATAATATTTGTAAATTTCTTAGCTGGAGCTCTATCATATAATAGTAGCTATATAAATGCTTATTTTCCTTTCCCCTCTATCTTTAAAATTAAATTTTATTATATTTAGTTCTTATCCCATTTATATTTTCTGATATCCTCCTTCTTCTCATAGCCATCCTTTATAATAAAAAATTAAAAGCCAGTCAATAAGCATTTATTAAGTACTACTAAGTTCAAGGCACTGGACTAAATGCCAGAGATACAAAGGCAAAAGACATTTGGCCTCAGGGAGCTTACTGGCTAGCAGGGAGGACAATATGTAAACAGCCATGTACCTATGGGATAGATGCTGTGTTACGGTGATCTTGGAAGGTAGAGATTAAACAGAGGGGGAAAAAAAAGGTGAAAAAAAACAGTCAAAGAAACAGCCAGTACATGGAAAATTCTGATATTTTTGGTACTGCTCTCGACTACTGCCAAGGAGGAAGGAAAGTACCTTCTCATGCCTCTTCCTAGTTCAGCTTTATAGTTTCACAGCCTCAAGTCATTTTATAATTTACAAAATTCTGTTCTCCTCAATGCGTCTTGTGAAGAAGGTAGATCTTATATCGACCTCCCCTCTTTTAAAGTTGAGAAAATTATGGTTCACATGGGTTTAGAATTTGTCAGAGGCCCCATAACTGATGTATTAAAAAGTTGGGACTAAAACACATCTCTTGGGATTGATAAGACCAACATTTCCCCACTATACTCACCGGCTGACTCTGATGGCAGGACTTCACACACTGTAGCCGATGGGTGAGGCATAAGTTTGGAGCGCAGGGAGCCCATGATCATATGGGGCCCATGAGAGATATCTGCTCTGCTTTGTTGCCAGACAGGAAAGGCTCCCTCATTCTTAGGCTTGTGAAGAAGAAAGGTGACTTCATGTCTCTCCCCAGGAAGGGGGCTCCTTCCCACATCCAGTATCATAATGGGAAAGTCATCAAGAGCTAAGGGAAGGGGAGTAGAATCAAGGACCACTGGTAGGAGGAGGAAAGGTTGGCGTTGCTTAGCAACTGCGACTCTAGTTGCCAACACTTGGAAAGAAAGTCTGGTCAGGTGAGCAGTTGGCCCAGAGAGGATGTGGGACTAGGAGGGGGGAAACTAGACATAATAGGGGATGGGAGCCATCTCTGGTCTGAGAAATGAGCCAGGGTGGCCCTTCATTTCCACCTTGTGTATATGTATTTCCCTCAGGAAGTACTCCTCTTTACCACCCTCCCTTGTTGTCCCCAAATCCCTTTATATAGAATATGTCCACAGATTTAATGCTACCAGGACTCTGGCATCCAATCTGAGGGAAAGACATCAGCCTATCAGGCTGCTGCCATCAAGATGAGGATTAGGGTAGGAGGTGCAAGAAAGGCCCAAGCCTTTCCTGAATCACACTATATTACCTGGAAGGGATTAATTAATACTCTGATGTAGATCTGGTTTTCAAATTGCAACAGGACCTGGTTTTAGCTATTAATAAGGCGTAGGGTAGGGTGCCAAAAGGCTGAGACTCTGGGCACTGATCTAGGAGAGGCCTGTTTTGAACCATGAACCACAGGTTATTATTGTCTGGAAATCAGGGGAGAGGAGGCTGGGTAGGGCTGGAAATCACCCCTCTCCTTACTAACTCACCTGTGCCCTGTTCTTGCCAATAAAATTTATGCTAATAGTGAGAGAAAGGGCTCCTCCTCAGCTCAGCATCTCTTCCTGAGCTGCAGGAGAAACCCTGAGAATAGTAAATAGCCACTTTTTCCTCTTCTTGCTTTTCTCCTCTCCATCTTTTCTTTCTCTTTTCTCTCTTATTCTATCTATTCCTCTACTTTTGTTCTTTTCTCTCCTCTTTCTTGAATGACAATTCATTAACAGGATTTTGAAACTTGCAAAGGGCTCTATACATATTGGAGCCTCACAACAAGCTTGGAAAATAGGTATTAATATCTTCATTTTATAGATGAAGAAACTGAGGCTCAGAATGATTGAATGGCTTGCTCCTAATTTGGAAGCTTAGAACTTAGAAGTGTGATTCGAATTCAGGTTTTCCAGGCAGAGCAAATTAGTTCACACCTTCCTGAGCAAGAAAAACATAAGCCATCCTCTTTCTTCTTCTCTTCATCCTTTTCTTTTCCCTCTTCCTCTTCTCTTCCATTTTCTCTCCTAACAATTCTTGATTTGAGAGATATGTGACCTGAGTTAGAGTCCTAGCTTTGCTATCTTATTTGATTTTTGAATTTGTCCAATTCAGCTTTTCCTTTCTGGACCTCATTTGTTCCTATAAAATGAAATTTTGGCATTGGACAATTTTAAGGTTACTTCTGGCTCTTAAGTTTTGTAATTTTAGGGATATAAAAGCATACAAGAGCCAGCAGTTCTTGACCTAGATCTGTGAAAAAAAAGTTTTAACCGTATTTCAATATAATCTATTTTATGTGTAGTCCTATATGTTTTGTTTTGTACATAAAAAAAATTATAGTGAAGAATCTATAGGCTTCACCAGATTTCCAGAGAGATCCATAACACAAAAATGATTAAGAACCATTGCCTTAAGCAAGTTAAAAAACATGTGTTGCCCAAAGATCCAAAAGGAAATTATTCTAGTGGCACACATTCAAATAATAGTTTAGGGAGGAAGGGGCATATTTTCAGACAGAGGGAGCCTCTGAAAGAATTGCCCAATTCACAAAATCCAAAAGACTATAGATTTTAAAGAATCTCTATGAAAACTATCCCCATGAAGAAAGGAATATTCACCTTTCAGCCCTAAGTAGAAAGAGGAAATCTTGGCAGACCTTGCTTACTTTTCCCCAACTCACTTGTGTAATTAATAATCATAATTCTTCAACATTTTTAGAGTTCTATGGATTTTTTGTTTTAGTCATGGCTGACTCTTCATGACCCCATGTGAGATTTTCTCTACAAAGATGCTAGAGTAGTTTGTCATTTCATTCTCCAGCTCATTTTCCAGATGAGGAAACTGAGGCAAATAGAGTTAAGTGACTTGCCTAGGATCATATAACTACTAAGTGTCTGAGGCCAGAGTTGAACTCAGAAATATGGGTTATTTGTTCACAAAATCCCTTCAAGTTCCATAGTGCAAGTATTATTTTTTTTTTACAGATGAATAGACAGAAGCTTGAAAAAGTAGAGTAAATTGCCCATGTTTATGTATTTTATGGTTCTGCTACCTCCAGGTTTCTCAAATGTTTGGTTGTTGGCAGGTTTTTTTTTTTTTGATACAAATAGTTCTCCTAAAACCATTTTTGTAAAGAGGTCTCTCCTTCCCCCATTCACACCCTTTCTGGATGTGAGCTCTTTGGGGTGGCTTGTACCACTTGGGTGAATGGATCTGCACCTTTTTGTAACATGTTTAGTAATTCCATCTGTCTTTCCAAAATGGTTGGAGCATCACAAAGGTTGTGAGATATAGAAGCACTGTAGTAACATCCATACCTGTGTGACTCTAGAAATGGTTACATGAGTTTTATAGTCTGATGAAGCAGATTTAAAAGGATCCAAGTATATAGTAATTCTGTCTTTGGTAGGGTAGATATGGAATATATGAATGATTTGTGAGGGTCCTCCCAGTTGAAGAGAGAAAAGAGAACAATGGGCAAGGGATTAGTATCTATCTCTGTTCTTGGAAAGGTCACTCTCTCTCCTGTATATGTCCTATTATGCTACTGTGCTTCCAACAGAGGGTACAAGGAAATGCAAAGGATAAGGTCAGCTACATGAGCTTATTAGAAATAAGATTATATTAATGCTTTTAATTGAATAAAAAGACAGGCTTGGAGTAAAAAAATACCAGTTTCTCCGTGTTGGTATTTTGGGGATTTTTCCTTAGTGCTTCAGCCTTCTGAGCCAATTCCCTTGTTCTTGTTACTTGTCCCTTCAGATTTTTTACCTGCATTTGAAGGGGAGGGAGGGGCAATAGCCTCTTCTCACTTCTCTGTGTTCTTTTTTCTCCCTCCTGAGGCAGATAGTTGACACAGTAGGTAGAACACTGGACGTAGAAGCATTTGTCTTAAACCCTTACTAATTGTGTGTCACTTAACTCTATTTGGCTCTGTTTCCTTGTATAAAATGGAAATAATAGAAGCACCTGTCCTACCAAGGTTGTTGTGAGAATCAAATGAGATATTTGCAAAGCACTTTGCAAATCTTAAAGTACTATGTAAATGTTAGCATTATGATTATAAGTCCTTAAAACTCCCAGTATAGGGGGAAATTTCTGCCTTTCAGCTCATATCCACAGGTCTGAGCTGGAAAGAAATATGGCTTCCAGACATACAGCTTATGATTTGGCTTTATCAGGTTGTAAGTGACTTTGGCCACTCTGTGTAAGAACCTTTCATGAGGAATACTTCATTTTTTAAATGTTTTGCCATTTGTAATCAAAAGGTCATCAGACAATGCTGTCTTTGTTGTTACATTTGTCAAAATCCTTGGGTTTTAGGGTGGAACTAAGATGGCAGAGAAAAGAGTTCTCCCAAATTCCCCAAATAATGGCTCTAAAATGAATTCTGCAGTGGCAGGACCTAAAAAAGGACAGGGTAAAAATAATTTTCCAACTCAGGATAACTTAGAATGTCAACAGGAAAGTTCTGTTATACCAAGGTGAGAGTAGAGCAGAGGCTATACCTCCAAAACCAGCAGCAGAAGTTGGGGACAACTCTATCAGTAGTGGCAGCTTCTATATCTCTAAGTCCACACATGGAAAAAGGATTGAGCAACTGGTCAGAAGGAGATTATGGGATCCTTTTGCTAGCACTGGGTGCAAGACACTGTTGCATTGCCCATATATGGATCTGGGTCACAGGCCCAGGCATACCAAAGCTTGCAGCCACAGGTAAGTATGGGCCCTAGTCACAGTTCCAAGGCTGAAAAGAATACTGTGATTGCTCACAGACCAAAGCCCAGGCCAGGAGAGCAGTGACCACATCTTCCATCATACCACACTGGAAGAATTGAAAACTAAAAGATTTTCAGAACTAACTATGAAAGCATCAACAAGAAAAGCTTGAAACTTGGGACAGTGCCTTTTTCACCCTGGGAACAGAACCCAACTTTAACATCAAGTTAAAAGTCAAGAAATAGATTCAAAAAATGAGCAAATAACAACAAAAAAGAACCTGATATAGAAAGTAACTGTGATGAAAGGGAAGATAAAAATACTAAGTCAAAGGAAGACAAAAAAGTCAAAATGGGTCAAAGTCAAAGACTTGGGTCTAAGGCCCAAAAGAATTCCCGAAAGAGGTTAAAAACGATTTTAAAATATCAATGAAAAGGTAGAAGAAAAATTAGAAAAAGAAATGAGAGTAATAGGAGAAAATGAGAAAAGAGTCAATAGCTTGGTAAAGGAAGCAGAAAATTAAGAAAATAATTTTAAAAGCAGATTAGGCCAAATGGAAAAAATATACAAAAATTCATTGAAGAGATGAAAGCCTTAAAAAGCAGAATTGGTCAAATGAAAAAAAGACGTACAAAAACATAAAGAAGAAAATGACTCCTTAAAAAATAGAATTGGCTAAAAGGAAAAGGATACAAAAGCTCACTAAAGGAAATACATTAAAAATTAGAATTGGAAAAATAGAAGCTGATAATTCCATGAAATATCCAGCAACTATAAAACAAAATCAAATCCATGAAAAGCTAGAAGAAAATACAAAATATCTCATTGGAAAAACAACTGACCTAGAATATAAATCAAGGAGAGATAATTTAAGAATTATTGAACTATCTTAAAACCAAGATCAAAGAAAAGAGTCTAGATATCAGCATTCAAGAATGTATCAAGGAAAATGGCTCTAATATTCTAGAACCAGAAGGCATGATAGAAATGGAAAGAATCCACTAATTACTTCCTAAAAAGCATCTCCAAAGGAAAACTCTCAGGACTATTTTAGCCAAATTCAGAACTCTCAAGTAAAGGAAAATATATTGCAAGCAGCCAGAAAGAATTCAAATCTTTTATGGAACAACCATCAGGATAACACAATCTTTGGCAACTTCTATATTGAAGGATTGGAGGGCTTAGACAGAGGACAAAGGAACTACACAAAAAGAATAATCCAGAAAAACTGAGTATAATCCTTTAGGGGAGAAATGGATATTTAATGGAATAGGGGACTTTCAGGCATTTCTGATAGAAAGACCATAGCTGAATAGGAAATTTGACATTCATATGTAAGACTCAAGAGAGAGAAGCATAAGAAGGTAAACAAGAAAGAGAAATCAAAAGGGATTCAATAAGGTTAAACTCTACATTTCTACATGAAAAGATACTTTTAATCCTTTAGACCTTTCTCATTACCAGGGCAGTTAGAAGGAATATACAAAGAGGTAGTGGATGTGAGTTGAATATGATGGAATGATACCTAAATAAATAAAATCAGAGGGTAAGAAAGTAGAATACACTGGGAGAAGAGGAAGGGGAGAGGTAGAATAGTGTAAATTATCCCACATAAAAAGAGTTTTTATGGTGAAGGAGAAGATAGGAGAGTGCTTGAACCTTAATCTCATTACAAATGTCTCAAAGAGAGAAGAACATACACACTCAATTGGGTATAGAAGTTTACCATATAAAAAAGTGAAAGCAAAAGGGAATAAAAGGGGAGCAACAGTGATAGAAGAGAGAGCAGATAGGAAAGGCATAGTCAGAAGTAAAACACATTTGAGGGTAGATATGTAGAAAGGAGAGAATGAGTAGGATGAACAGGAAACAAGATTGTGGGAAATACACAATAATCATAACTGAAAAAAATTTACAGCAAGTTTTTCTGACAATATATAAAAAAACAGTCAAGTTTATGACAATAAGAGACATTTCCTAAGTGATAAATGATTAAAAGAATGAATTGTTTTCATATGAAGTAATCAAAACTATCTAGTCATATAAAAGTGTGCACTATTGATTGGATAAATGAAAATTAAAACAACCCTGAGGTACTACTCCACACCTATCAGATTGACTAATGTGACAGAAAAGAAAAATGACAATGTTGCATGCAATATGGAAAAATTGAGACACTAATGTACTGTTGGTGGAATTGTAAATGGATTGAAAAAAGCAATTTGAAAGTATGTCCAAAGAACTATCGAAATATATATATATATATATATATATATATATATATATATATATATCCTTTGACCCAGTAATAAAAGGAAGGGAGAGTTTGCAAGTCAAAAAATTTTTTTAAAAGATTGTTAAAAATTGTTTTTACATGTAGTTGACTAAAAATAAAATATTAAACTTTTAAAAAAGAAATCTTTTGTTTTTAACATATATAGGGGAAATACCCTGTTGGAGGAAAAAATCTTTTAAGGTGGCATTTTGCTTATCCTATTTGTCAATAAAAACTAATATTGCCTTCCATTTATCAAATATTTATTAAGACTTACTATATGTTAGGCACTATATTAGCAGCTAGAAATGCAAAGGACATGAAAAAAAAATTTCCATGAAGAAATTTATATTCTAAACATTCACTATTCTTTTTAGTCAGAAATGATGTCTGCTGTGTAATGTTGAATAGGGAAGCTTGCTTATTCACTTCCCCATTGTATCAAGGATTTCCCTGACAATTGTCTGTCTGTCTATCTACCTACCTACCTGTCTCTATAGATATCTAACTACATAGATATTTATATCAGTATATCTCTATATCTATAGATACCTATTATCTATGCATATCCACTTATAGATACCTAACTACAGGTATTTTATCTTATTTTCATAAAGATTTTCTAGAGGTAGGAAAGTAGGCATAAGGATCAATAATTATTGAAATACCTTTTTTTTAGGAAGTGGTCTATGATTTTTTCCTCTGAGAATTGGGTATTCTCCATTTCAGTCAATCACTGGGAATTTAATAAGTACATATTAAATGCCAGATACTGTGCTAAAAACTGGGTATACAAAGAAAAGCAAAAGACCCTCAAGGAACTCATAGTCTAATGTATATTGGTGGAGTGGGAGAACAACATGTAAATAACAATAGAAATAAGATATATACAAGGTAAATCTGATCTCTCATTGCCCTTAACATTGTGTTGCCTCTAACACTGATTGCCTCTTTGTATATGCTTATCTGTTCTAGCGTTTCCATTTTTAGTATCCTTTATATTTCGGATATTATGCTCTAATATATATTCTAATAATACTCTATGATGTACTCCAAATGTGGTGGTTCTAATTGTTATTAGTGTTGAAAAAAAGTTTGTTAAAAGAAATTGTGACCATTTTAGGAAGAAATGGAAGAGAAAGGAGAAATATTTAGAACTCAAAATCTTGTAAAAATGAATGATAAAAATGTCTTTATATAAAATTGAAAAAATGCTATCAAAATTTTATTCTGAAAAAAATGAGATAGATCTTTAATGTTTATTTTTTGGTTTACCAGTTTGATCCTAAATGTTCTTGAGATGATTTGGCTTAATTGGCTCTTGTCAAGCTTTTTTAAAAAACCTATCCTTCCCTCCACCACTCCTTGCTATTTTGTGAAATGAAAATACTTTTAATATTTTCAGTCAGATTGTATAGATAGATTTATATTAAACATCCACATTGCCTTTGGCTGCCATAACTACATAGTAAAGAGATTAAGATTTTCTGATTTAGATGACTTCTAAGATCTTTAGAAGACTTTGTGAAGATTAATTAAAATATGTTGTCCTTCCTTAGTTAATAGTGATGGTGTGGATATCTGTTCTTTCATGCACTTCCTTTATTTACTTATTTTGGTGTCAGCATTTTTAAGTTCATTTGTTCTTTCCTCAAATGTGTGACATCTCTTTACATCTAACAGCAATTTGATTTTGAATTTTGTCTTGACAATTTGATGGTCATTCCTCCATATATCAAAAATTGATTCAGAAATGTTTTTTATATTGGTAACCTAACATTTGTTTTTTTTTTGTTGTTGTTGTTATTGTTGTTGTTTAGGCCATAATCCATTTCATTGTGACCTTATTTGATGCTTTCCTTGTTCCAGCACCTATAACTGACTCTCTTTTTGAAGAAAGTGTTCATATGAGGTAATGAATTCAAGGTGCAGAATGAAATATTTTGTTTTGCCTGATCCTGTATATTTCTTGTAATAAGGTATAATTTTGCTTTTATTTTTCTCTTCAAAGAGAAAATAAATACTTGTTGATTAAAAATTTGTTTAAAGAAAGTATTTGTAATTTATAGGCTTGAAATTTATTGGTGATTTATCAGCTTTTGACCACTCTTATTTCTTATTCCTGAACCATTTCCTGTTTTTCTCTTTGCTTTTCTATCATCGAAGTCACAGAGTATTGAAATATATAGGTTTTATTTTCAAATGCATATCTCTCACTTCATTGAATTTCTCTCTGTCTCCTTAAGCTCTGCAGCATGTTTGTTGCATATTGGCTACAAATATTTTCATAATGGTTCTTTAAGAAAAAGAAATACATGCTCTTTTAAAGGATCAATGGAAGGATCGGTGAATTGATAGTCAGAGGAGTTGGTACAAATCCTGGACCTGCTATTTACTACTTGTGTGATCTAACATGTATCTCTTCATCTTTATAGCCATCATTATGAAATAACATTAATTAAAATGATTAACAAAGTTATCGGCATACTTCTCCTTCATCAAATGGCTTCTTTTAGGGCAGGAATTCCTTCGGTTTACATGGAATTCTGGGCATGGAGTTTGAAAAACTTGAGGTTGGCACTGCTTGGACATTGTTTTCCTCATTTGTAGAATGAGAATGATAAGTTATAAAGTACTATGTAAATGCTATTATCATCCTCTTATACTATTATTAAATGATGTGATATGCTGTCATCAAATCATCATGATGTTATCATCATAGTCATCATCATTATTTTCTGATTACCCTTTCCTCTTGTTTTAAAAAATCAGGCTACTCTACTGGAATTTGGAATAATGAGTTTCTCTGGTAGCAAGAAGAGCAAGATTATAGTTTACCCAGGTAAATGGGGCTGAATGAAAGAAAGTATCCCCATTTAGAGATCACCTAGCCTACCTGCCATCCATTTAGTCAATAAACAAACATGTCCCAGTCTGTTATTTATGATGTGCAATAAATGTCCTCTCTTCAGGACTGGAACATTCTCAGAAGAATGACTTTACAAAAATCTCTGCCTAACTTTAAAGGCCTTGGCAGATACGTGTGTATGAGAAAGATGGATGTGTAGACACATCACTTACATACAGACAGATAACTACAGATGACACCATTGCCAGCTTATAATCGAGCTATGGTCTAGTACTCCTGCAAAACATAAGGTGACTTAGGGCACTCAATGGATGATTTTTGGGGGAGAGCAAAGAGCCCTCAATAGTCTTGATTTTTTTTAAAATGGCCTATCTTAAAAGGTAGAGGGACATTGTCATATGAGAGATTATTGTAGTGTAGATTATTATCACCACCACTACTTTTGCTATTGCTGATAGTACAGTGGCTTAGAGAGCTGCTCACCTGGGAGTCAAGCAGACATTTTCTGATCCACACTGGCTATGTAAGCTTGGTGGGGAAAGCTGTTTACCTCTTAATGTCTCAGGGACCCTTCTGTAGCTAGAAGGGCCAGGGAAGATGCTGATCTCCATTTCTAGATGATTTCCCAATACTAATTAAACTACAAATCTTCTCCCTATTTCTGTTGTTGGATGCCAGTTTTAACTTTTCAAAGCATTTTCCCATCCATCATCATTTTAGTTAAAATATTTTTTTTGAGACTGTGTCTCTTTTAAGCTCAGAAATACAGTGACCATTCACAGACCCAGTCTCCCTTTAGATGGGTCTTTTCTCTTCCGCACACAGCATAGTGATTCCCTCTTGTGGGTGCATATCCTAATATGGCTAAATAATTGACTTAGCCCAGCTGGGACTCGGGTGATCTGTCAGCCTCCCTATTAACAGATAGTAAATGTGTATCATCACCATATCAGCTCGATTTTGTAAAAGACATTTGAGCCCAACTGGGGGTTGGCCATAGAGTACATTTCACCAAGGCCACGTAGCAAATCTGTATGGTAGTGGCATTGCATCTTGGGGTTCCTAATCCAGTACCCTGTCTTGTGGGAGGGCAGCTTATTGTTGGGCCATGGGAGCTAGAACCAGGTTAGAAACTGACCTGGCCAGAGTCCCAGATCTTGACCCTCTCACCTTGATCCTTAACATCCTTCCAGAGACACGGTTACTTTCACTGCCAAGTAAGGGCAATTTTTTTGATCCTAACGTACTGGAGATGAAAAAAATTAAGAAAGTGAGGCGGAGGATGACTCAGCGCTATGGACGGCACCGCTTCATTGCTTTCCTGCAGGGAATATACAGCTGTCACTGGAAACGCCACCAGTGGGTGCACCTGGAGGATGGTACCCAGCCTTGCTGTGTAACGGTAAGGGATGATGAGGGAAATACGCCCCCTCACTGCAAGGGCCTCCCATTCCCTATTTCTCTAGAGACAGCTTGAAGAGGGGTGTTGATCACAGGGAAAGAATGGGGCATTTGCAGACCTAAATCCCCACTTGCTACCTTTGAGCAAGGACAGACTGAGATCATCTGTCTTATCATGGAGTCACAGGACTTCAGAATTCAGGGACCTCAACCACCCTCTATCCCTTACCCAAAGAAAGACTCCACTACTGTGTCCCCTAGAAATGGGCATTCAGCTAAAGCCTGAAGCTCTCTAAGGAGGATTCCAAATCTCAAGGTATCTTTCTGGTTAGGCCTAATTGTTAGGGATTTTTTTTTTAAAGATCAAACCTTAATTTGCATGCATATAGTTTCATCCCCTAGCTCTTGATTTTCTTCCTAAGCCCAGCCAGAATAAATGAAATTTTTCTCTATGACAGCATTTCAGGTCCTTCAAGACTTCATTTGTGTCCTCTTGCTTCTCCAGAATAAACATCCTAGTCCCTCCAACTAATTCTCATAGAAATGAATTTAGGAATTTTCAGCATTCTGGTTCTGTAATTTATTAACGTCCTTCTTAAAGGACCTCTTTTCTTGACCTCTTAATGTTTGGTTTTCTTTCCTCCTTTCAGTCCCTTCTTTCTTCTTGGAAGAAAGTATTTATGAATTATCTGCTCCATACCAGTTATTATATTAAATGCTTTTTAATTCTTACTTTCATTTGATCCTCACCATAACCTTGGGAGATGGATGCTCATCCTCATTTTACAAATGAGAAAACAGGTTGAGTGATTTGTTTAGGGTCACATATCTAGGAAATGATTGGGTTTAGATTTAAACTTGGGGGAAAAATTCTTGGATATTTCTGGCTAAATATTCCTAGATCATTCAAATGATACCCAAAGGATATGGTCTCTAATCCTCTTTGCTGCCTGAAAATATCTCTTTAACAAAATATGGGGAATGTAGTAGAAAGGGAGGCTTTCTCACAAGCAATATGCTTTAGATTACATCCTACATTCCTTTCCAAAGTGCTCCCCTTTTCAACACTCTTCAGTTCTAATTACACTAGAGACAGAGCTTCTAATTTCTCTCTAACATCTGTCTTATTATTTTCTCCAACCAAGGAAGGTTGCTTAATCTTTCTTCTGAGCAAGGAGTATTTTAAGGAAACCTAAAGGAAGGACAAAAAATAATAGTCCTTGAAAGATACAACTCTTGAGGAGGAGGCACATTGCTGGCAACTTCATGAAAAATTGTTTGGCTAAAATCTCAGATCCCCAGACTCACATTCAAAAAGTTGGTAAAAGTTGGACTGAATGATTAGGGATTAAAAAAAAAAAGATCAAACCTTAATTTGCACCTTTTAAACTTCAATATTTTGTGAAAAAATGAGTGGTATGGACTATTTATTTAGAGGACTAGTTCACATTTATATTGTGATATATATTTATATTTATAGCTATCAAAACATATTACATACAACATCATCTTATTGGATCTTCATTACAGGATAATAGTGCATTTTATAGATGGGAAAACTTAAGGCTTAACCAAGGGAACACAATGAGGAAACCTAACAACTTCATAAAGTAGAGCACAGAGTTTATGTGATTATCATTTTTTATTAGAGCTTTTTATTTTTCAAAACATATATGTGGACAATTCTTTAACATTAGCCCTTGCAAAACCTTGTGTTTCAATTTTCCCTTCCTTCCCCCATGCCTTCCCCTAGATGGCAAGTAGTTTAATATATGTTAAACATGGTAAAAATATGTGTTAAATCCAATATATGCATACATATTTATACAATTATTGTGCTATGCAAGAAAAATGATTATCATTTTCATAGCAATCAAATTTTTTCCTCCAAAATTTCTTTCCATCATCTAATTTTTGTCTTCACAACATTTTTATGAGGTGGATAGGGTTGGTGTTCATATTTTCTGTGGAGGTTAACATTGTTTCACCTATAATAAAAAAGATTAAGGCAGAGCTCTGCACCAGTGGAATTTTATTAAAAAGTTGGTGGTTCCCTCTAATAAAATAGACTTTAAATCTTTCTCATAATCTGAGATACCCCTTATTTCCAGGAAGCTATTTTTATAGAGTTATTACACATCATCATTCAAGAGCAATTGCACCAAATACAGAATGATTCCATTGATTAGTATATTGACACATAAACTAAAATAAGCAAAATAATATATCAGCAGAATCATGGGTTGCATGAAGCAAGCTGCATTTGAGTAAATGGTCATAAGATGGACTTTTCTCTAGGTTGGACAGGAAGAAATGGTACATGCTATCACAGGTTGGGTGAAGTGGTTATAAGATGATCACCTACTTGTGTTGGGTAAGAGAGAATGGTCTGAAAGTACAAAACCAAATTGGAAAATTTTCCAAGTAATTGAGTCACCTCTCCCACACTGTATTTGATCACCACGACAAGGAAAGACAAGGGTGGAGGGCCTTTAGTTAACTTCCTACAATTATACAAGTAAACATAGAAGCTGCAGCTCATGGCACCAAGTCCTAATATACTGAATCCATAATCATTAATTCTATGGAATTAAAGTGATTATAAGCTCTACATACCAAGCCTCAGAGTAAGGGTCCAAATAAATTATTTCTCCCATTTCCACTTTACAACTTAGGAAACTGAGGCCATAGGAAGTTGGACGCCCTTCTCTCAACCAGAGTCACTGGCAGAAACTGTTTTTAATGACCCCAGGTTGCCCTAAATCCTGGTCAGATCCATGGAGGGGCATTGTGCTTTGTTTTGGGTGTCACATTTAGGAAGAACATTGACCTTTAAAGCCAGGAGTCTCACGTATTTTTGTTCTATGGACCCCTCTGATTGCTAATTTGATGAAGCCTATGGATCCCTTTTTAACATCATGTTTTTAAATGTACAAAATGAGAGACAACGGATTACAAAGAAAACCAATTATACACAAAAGAATTATTAAAATATATATGTGTGTGTATACACATATATTTATATAGCTGTACATATATATATATATATATATATATATATATATGTATAATCTTACTTATGAAGTTCACCAGCTCTAGGTTAAAAAACTCTGGTCAAGACTGTGTCTGGAGAAAGACCCCTGGGATAATGATGAGAAGGCTAGAAAATTTTGAGACTCCTTTCACCTCCCTTGAATTAGCTGATTATACATTTCCTGCTCCAGTGCTTTTCCCCATCAGCATGTCTGGGGAGATGTAGCATGCTATAATTTTGCCTCCCAATCAGCATTTTTATGAAAGAGTCCCATTAACATGTTCCTTTCATCACCCAGGCGTGCTTGAGCCATTTGGATGTGCTCTTTGAGGATTTATAGGTTGACTCTTTTCCTTTTAAGAAGATCAGGCCCCTTTGCCCAAAATGCTGCTTTACACTCTCTCCCTCTCTTCCAATCAGAAATCCCAGAGGCAGCTGTTTGTTTCCGTATCAAGAACCAGGAAAATCAGGTTTCAAATCCATCTTCAGATACTCACTAGCTGTGTGGCAACGTGATTAGTTCTGTTTCCCTCATTTTCTTCAGCTGGAAAATGGGAATAAATAATAACACAGGATTGTTGTGAAGGTCAGTGTTTAGCTCAGTGCCAGGCACATAGTAGGCACTTAACGCTTGTTGCCTTCCTTTCTAGGATTGGGATAGTGTTAGGAAATGTTTTGAGATACAATGGGAAAAGCCCTAGGCCTGGGGAGTCAGAGGACCTGAATTCTAACCCTAAGCCTGCTGTTGATTTAGAAGCTTTGTGGTTTCCAAAGGCACCTAACATTCTTGAGCTTCTGTTGGTTCCTTTAGGGTTCAGGGGGCTGGTGGTATACAAAGGAGGTTAAGGTGAGAGAAAGCTGGATTTGGAATCCAAGGACCTGAGTTCAAGTACAAGAACTATCACTTATTATTATGCAACCCTTGGACCTTATAAGTCTCTGGGCCTCAGTTTACTTGTAAAATGAGTGGTTGGACTTGATGACTTCTGAAGTCCCTTCTAGCTCTCAATCTGTGATTTTATTATTTATAAAACAAGAGATTTGTACTAAGTGATTGTGCTTTGGCTCCATGTTTAAGAGCATTTCTAGAGCTAAATTTCATGGTCTCTTCACTAATTCTCTCTTTTGAGGACTCTTGCAGCTCCAATTGACGTCATCCGAATAAACCCAATTTAAGACTAGTCTGAGCCAAACAGTAAGACAGGCAATCTGTAACTGCCCCCTCCCCCAACACACACACACACACACACACACACACACACACACACAATGGCATTCATACCATTGCTTCTGTGCAGAAAATCCATTTGCGTCCGATATCCTGAGACTCCCTCAAAATTGTTTGAATCAGGAATAAGCCGCTAATTTTCTTTTCTTTCCCAGGGAGATCAGATCTTTTTCCCCTTCTTGGTGGCGGCCTTGTGCATGTCACTCATATTTCTGTACATGTGGCTGGAAGCGAGGAACGACTATGCCAGCTTTGACGAGTGAGTTTCCCCCCTTGGATGTTGTCTGTGCTACCCAGTCTTGTTGCAGCCCCCCTCTCCAGGGCGTTCTGGGCCTGAGAGCCTGGCTCTGAGCTCTCCAGGCTCTGCCACTCACTCTGTTTTTTTTTTTTAAACAAGTCAGTTTTTCTTTATGGGTCTCAGTTTCCTTGGTCCCTGAGGTTTCCTGAAGTCCTTCCTGTGGGCAGTGTGGTTCAGGCGCAGGACAGGCAAACTGGGCCTGGTGGGCATCTTACACTGGTCTCTGTGGGGGGCTGACTTCCTGTCCCTTCCATCTCCAAATAGAGTGGTGCAGTTTTTTTGCCTCCAGTTTCAAGGGCATTGTCTCAGGTGATGAGTGATGCTTAGGTTGTGTCTGGTTAGCAGAATTTTGTAAAGCATAGGGCCATTACTCCTCCCCTCCCCCCCAGTAAGTCCTCACTGAATGGTGGTTAAAGTGGTTGCTATTCTCGAATCTCCTGGAGTCTTTGGCCTGGATCCCTCTTCTCTCTTCTGTCTGATAATTTGTTCTCTGAAGATGCTGTGTCTGCCTCATGGTCCTGCTTTCCCTCTTGCTCCCTGCCTCCTGCCGCTGCCCCAGCAAAGGAGGCACAGATTAACCCCTTCCAGGCCTGTGGCCAGAGCCCTTGTAGGGCATCCTCCCCTTGCTCCCTTCTCCCCTCTCCATGTCTCCTTACTCCTCCTCCGGCTGTGTGACTCTGGGTAACCCCTTAGCTTCTCTCTGCCTCTTGTCCTCAACCAAAACAGGGATAATGACAGCCCCTGCCTCCTAGGACTGGGTGAAGGTGAAATGAGATCATGTTGTAGAGCAAACCTGCTCTCTCAATAACAAGGTTATTCCCTTTATTGTCATCGGTGTGACTAATCTGTGTTTCCCATGTGTTGATCTCTTTACCTCACTCCCCTGCTCAAGAGCTTCGGCAGCTCCTTATCACTTAGGGGAACAATATTTATATGTTGTGAATCATCCCATTTGCTTCTGACTTTTTGTGACAACTTTGGGGTGTACTAAATAAAAGCAGCAGGGTGCTTTGTCATTTCCCTCTCTGACTCATTTTACAGGTGAAGAACTGAGGGGAATGGGATTAAATGACTTGCCCAGAGTCACACAGCTAGTGAGTGTCTGAGGCCGGGTTTGAACTTGGGTTCTCCTGACTCCAGGCCCGATGCTCTATCCACTGCACCACCTTGTTGCTCAGCATTTATGTAGTGCCTACTGTGTGCCAGGCACTGTGTTAAGTGTTTTTACAAGTATTAATTCATTTTGTACTCCCAACAATGCTGGAAGGTAGCTACGATTATTGCCTTCATTTTAAACATGAGGAAACCGAGGCAGATCAAGGTGCGTCTTCCTGACTCCAGAGTTAGCTCTCTTCTCTCTCTGACCCGGGCTGCATACTGAAGCAAGACCAGGCCTCTTTCTCTAGGACCTTGCATATGTACTATGGATTCACCAGCTTGGATCATTTATTTTTCCTTGTCCATGCCTTGTACCTTCTTACCTCCATGTCTTTGGTCAAACTGATCTCTCTTTGCAAAATACTCTGATTGTTGATTGAGGTCTAGAAGGGATATTTCAGACCAATCTCATTTTATAGACAAGGAAGCAGGCCTGATAGGCTCTTACAGGTTGAGTTCAAGTGTGAGAGACAGGATTTGAATTCAGGACTTGAGACTTTAAAAGACGGTGATGTTTACACTATACAACATGTGTGTGAGTGTCTTTGGGTTATGTCTCTATCATTGCTATTTATTTATTAAATACCTACTGTGTCCCAGGCTCTCTGCTACACAAAGTGTAGGACCCACAAAGTGGGTAAAAATGACTTAATAAATGCTTGTTACCTGACTGCCAGGAACTTTCCTTGGACTCAGACCCTTTTCACAGTCTAAGGTAGAACTGAATTATGAGCATATGGTAACATCTGCTGTCATTCAGACTGGGTAGGAAGTGATGAGGAATAAACTTTGGATCCCACCAGGGCAATAGGTCCATGTCCACCTAGGGCAGAGGGGAGAGCTGGATCAAAGTGTTGAACTAAATGTAGCTTTTCCCCTGGTGAAGGAAGAATATAAATATCAATACAAATGTTTAATTCTAGTTTTATGTTCTTTTAAACTGTTTTTCTTTAACTATTTTAAATAGTACTCTACAATTGGACTTCTATAAATAAAAATACGATTGATCTTAATTGCTTTTGATTTTGTATATTTTTAATTGTGATTGGGAGACTGTGTAGGAGGTAGCTGATAAGTATCTAGGATTGGTACAGAGATGAAAACAGAAATCAAATCCCTTTATTTAAAATTCTTAGATGTGTGTGTGTATACACATATATGTATATATGTACATGTGTGTATTGCAGCCTCCTCCCATATGTGTGTGTCCATCTTAGCTGTGATTTTAAGCCAATTGAGAAAAGAATTAGGTTATCCCTCAATAAGTAGAGAAAATAATTAGATTTATTGATTTTTGATAGATGTTCCCAAAGTCAGAACTAAACTAAAGGTAGAGTTTTCCCTTTCCCTAATCCAAAACAAACATATAACATATTTTGTTGGCTGGGACCTCACTTATTCTTTCTCCCCACTTCAATATAAGGAAGGATTTAAGGATAATGACTAAGAAGTAGAAATTACTCTATAAGAAGAGAAAAGTTATGGCTAAATCTTCCTGGCAATACTCACGTTCCAAAGATGTGAGGGACAAAAGAGAGTATAGTCACTTTCAATCCCTTATCTGGACAGGATCTGAAAGTTCCATAACACTAATTCTTAAGAATTTAGTTTCTGTATGCTTCCCTAGAACCTACCTTTGCTTCTGTTGAACTGTTCCATATTTCCTCCTCCCTCCAATTAAGTGTTCATTTTTTTCCCTTCCTTCCTTCCTTCCTTCCTTCCTTCCTTCCTTCCTTCCTTCCTTCCTTCCTTCCTTCCTTCCTTCCTTCCTTCCTTCCTTCCCCCTCCCTCCTGTCCTCCTCTGTTCCTCTTTCTCTTGTTATCTCTCCCCCCTCACAATGTTCTATTTATTAGCATTCAAATTTTAAAAAAATTAATTCCAAATTCCATCCCTCTTGAAACCTCCTCCCTTACCACATGATAATTTTTCTAGAAGTTTATTAGAGAAGAGAGGATAATGACTAGAGAATTTGAAGAATGTATTTCCTTAGATTAAGAGACACCTTAAGATATGGGAAATGGAAGGGGCTAGGAAAAACCCACTGACAATGAAGGAATATTGGAGAAATGTGGGAAATGATTGAAAGAACAAGATCTTAGAGAAGATCAGAATTTATAGCATCAAGGATACAAGTAGAGGGTTTAACCTTGGCCTGAAGGAAACAGGAGAGGAAGAAAAGAGGGCTGAGTTTAAAAATCTGGGGAAGTCAAGTGTTTTCTCAAGACCATTCATGATCAGGTTTCCATGTTCATTTTCAAACATTCTATCTAATCTCTTCACAAATCTTCGATCTACTACAGCCAGACTGTTCCCCTTATAAAGCAATACTCATTCTTAGCATGATTAAGATAGTACAATCCCTTGCTGTGTTTCAGGTTTGTTTACCAGTTCACAAATAGTTGGTTTTTCTGGTCCTTCTTTCTGGTGATTACAGCCTCAATCATGTTCAGTTACATCATTCTGCTTATGGTGAGTATTGGTAAGTTCCCTCCAACTTCACCATTGTAGTGTTTGGGGCTGGGAACCCAAAAGAGGAGGAGCCCCAGTCCCAGTTGTCTCTTTGGGGATGATGGCTACCAATACCACCAGCTATTCATAGACAGACACCCTTGTGGAGCCCCCTGTAGCTTTCCTAATAGATCCCATTTTAATTGAAATTCTCTTGGGATCCTATATCCTTCGCACCTTATCATATGATGGACCACTTAGAGGGCAAATTGTGACTCAGATGAATTTGTCTTTTATCCACTAAAGATATTTTTTGTTTTTCTTATAAGTCTCTGGAATTTTTATCGTCGATACCCCAGAAATGGTAAGATGTGCTTGTAGATATATGATTCCCTAAGAAAATAATCAGCGCTTTCAAATTTTACCGAATTCAACCTTGATTTTATAGTTGCAGAAAACATAGAATGAAATCATTTAGAGCTGGTAAGGATTTTAGAAATATTTAATTTTAGCTCCTTATTGAGAGAGAAATTGAAGCCCCGATTACATAGCATTTTCAACATTCTTCTAATCCTATTTCCTTCCTTAGGAGGACCTGCCCTCTCTGATTGGTACCTAATACTGCCTCTTAGCCACCTATGATTGTTGCTTTTCTCCTCTTCTCTAATTTGAATAGTCTGAAATTACTTAGTTCTTTCTTTTATTCCTTAGGGATCAGATTCTTTCTGCCATCTGTGGTGACAGTTAATTGAATAAAGGCTGAAAGGGACTGTCTTCTTCCACAGGTTCCCTTTCTAGATGATATGTACATTTAACTAGTAGTTTTCCGTAGTTTTTAACTAATAGTTTTACTGTCAAAATAATTAAAGTTTTAAGGAAGTGAAATGGATTCATTAAGGGAGATAGTGAAGATGTCTTGAATCAGATGAGATTTTTGGTATTCCCACATCAGACTGTAGGCAGCCATCTACACCTATAAATAAGGTTGACCTTAGTCCTTTACAGGAGTCTGTCATTTTCCTATCTTGCTACAAAAATGACCTGTGAATTTTGTGACATGAAACAATCATACAGATTTTGAACCTAACCTAGTTCAAGTTATGCAAATTCATAAAATAGGTACTAGAGATGAACAAATTTAATCTTTCAGTTGAAGAGTTTATCCTAGACCCCATTTTCAATCCAAATGGAATACTATTCTTTTTCAAAAAATCATCAAGAACTTTGAGAGAATTTCATGACATTACCACTCTGTTTCCACCCAAGATCATTGCCACTAAGTACTTGGTGATAGTGTAATGGGAAGAGCAGTCATTCAGTCAATAAACATTTACTAAGTGCCTACCTCCTATATGTTAGGCATTGTATTAAGATTCGCAAATACAAAAAAAAAAAAAAAAAGCAAAAGACAATTCTTACCCTCAAAGGAGCTCACAATCTATAATAGAGGAGACAAGGAACAAATATGTACAGACAAGCCATATAGAGGAAATAACGAAAAAAAGGAAGGCACTAGAATAAAAAAAGGGTTGGGGAAGGTTTCTTGTAGAAGATGAGATTTTATTTTGACTTAAAGGAAACCAGTGTGTGATGTAGTTGGAGCAGAAGGAGACATGGAGGGATAGGGAAGAAGTAGAAGGAATGCACAAGTATACTCATGTGGGGAAAATAAGCAAAGGAGACTGATTTCCCATTGGAAATCTCACTTTGTCTGAGGATCATTTAAAGAACTAAGAGAGGATATTTGTGGGCAAAACCAATGAAAGATCATATGAATTGTCTTAGAGATTGAATAAAGGGAGGAAGGGATAGAATTCAATGTATTCACAAAATGGGAAAAAAGGAGTATGTATATAGGGAGTCAGATTTCATACTATTTGCTGGGTCAGGAAACCAATTATGCTGAAATACAATTATCAAAATATTTTTTTAAATGTTTACAAACCCCATATTAAGAAATCCTGTTAGAAGTCCTGTTAAGTGGACTGTTATGAGATGACTAAGACAAAAAAAAATGGCAGGGATCCAGTGCTGGTTTTAATGACTTTCAGAATTCAGGGATCATCTTTTCCATTTTTCTTTGCAGATCATAGGGATATGTTTGCTGACATATGGGCAGCAGCTACACCTGCATTGGTGCAATAAGGTAAGATATAAGGAAGCTTTCCACTTTGACTTTCCCTAAGATCTGGGAGAGGTCATGGTGTATACTTTCCCCAAACTTTTCTACAAAGCCTGAGGAAAAAATATATAAAAACTGTACCTGCAAAAGGAAGAAGAGGAATATTTGTCTGAAGAGATTAATGGATGGGGGAGCAGGGAGGTAGGAGTGAGGGGAGGTTAGTTGGATTTAATATGATATTAATATTTGCGTTTTTTAAAAATGATCTTAATTCCTTGTTTTGCTACCCAGATTGACTGGCAAGTCTAAACTTCCTATTTCCCATGGCAGTATGGTGTCCTCTGGGGCCACTTCAGTTTTATCATATAATAGGCATCAAAACTTTCATTAGTGGTCCTGATAATGAAGTGTCCTGGATCATTATATCTCCTTAACATTCACCTAGCCCACATCTCTGTCTTATCCATAAAAATGTCATAAGACAGCTTAGGTGCATTAATGCAATCGAGATAATTTGTGCTTATGATATTCCTTGATTGACTGGCCAATTTAATAACTATCAAAAAAGGACAAGACCTCTTATTTGTGAATGTGTTGATTATTAATGATTATTTTTTCTAAGTGTCCACAAATCATATTAATAACAATACTACCATTTTGCTAGAGATCTATGGCAAATTTAAATATCTGTAGTTCCTGGGATATATCTTTCCTTTCCTTTTGGTTCCTCTCTTGTGTTTTTCTCAAAGCTTCTCAATAGAGATCCTTTTGTCACATCTGCAAAATCTTTCATAGTTTCTATTTCATCTAGCCCCAAATTTCTGAAGTCATTTAAATTAGATACCCTCCTTGAATTGAAGGAATAGGGGATATTTAAATAAGGTAAGTGAAGACTAGGAATATGAACTGTGTCCAAAAATTAATTGTCATGCAGAAGAGAATTTGACTTATTATAACTCTCTGTCCCCAGGAGACAATGGATAGAATTTGCAGATAGGTCAATTTTGGCATCCTTGGCTTCCCCCCATACCTGGAATATTCTCCATCCTTACCTCTTGCTCCTTGGCTTCCTTCCAGGCCTATCTTGGAACATTGCCTTTCTACACAAGATTTTTTTCCAGTTCTCCCAAATGCTAGCACCAACCCTCTAAGACTACACTGTATCTGTCTCTTTTTATGAATGTAGTTGCATTGTTGCGTGTTATCTACCTCTGTTTTGATCTTTTTTGTTTTTTTTAAGATCCTTAGCATTTAACATCATTCCTGATATGTAGCAAGAGTCTAATAAATAACATGATGATAGTGATGATGATGATGATTGAAGGAAAAGTTTCTCAAAAATTAAGAATTATCCTAAAGTCATTTAAGCCACCTTAAGCAGTGGATTCCTTCTCATTGAGGTGATCACTTGTTGGACTTTTTCTCTTTCTAAGATGAGTTTAATAAATGACCACCATGAAGTTCTTTGATTCTGAGTTTTGCTTTTATGTTCCTTGAGGGCAGGGACTTTCTCTTGCCTCCTCCTGTGTTCCCATCACTTAGCACAGTGCCTGGTACATGGTAGGTACTTAATAAATATTGACTGGCTCATGGTTTCCCTTCAGCTTCATGAGACCCTCCTGTTCTGTACTATTTTTTCTAGGGATGATTAATGGCTTCACAATCATATCTGATAATTCTCCCAGTGCCCTGAGATATGACTCATCCAGACCTGATAACTTGAAATCTGAGGCCATCTGGGTATCCTCTTATTATTCCCTCACCTTCCACATTAATCATCCCCCTCCCCAATCCTTTCCAGTCTAAGGACCAATTTTTTTGTCAGTAAAAACCAAAGCAAACTGAGGTGATCCATGATCATCATCCCATACACCCTCAAGCAGGAGTTCTGGCTTCCTTTTGACTTGCCCCTTACTTTTTGTTGTCCTCAGTGTTCCTTGCCAACCTCAATCCATTTTGAACTTCAGTAATATACTTCAGGATTATGTGACCTTTTTGTCTACCCTCAGTGATCCTTGTCTTTTATCCTTGATCTATCTTTTAAAAATATAAATTGATCAGCAAGTTGTTCACCCATTCACATGGTGATAAATAATGTCTAGCACTTACATTAACGCTGCAGGGCTTCAGCAGTACATTATCTTACTTGATCCTCATAAAAATCCTGTGAACTAGGTATATTATTATTCCCCATTTTACAGATGGAAAAAATTGAAGTTTCAAGAGATACAGTGACTAGTCTAAAGGATCACACAATAACAGTCATTTGGGATTCAAACTTCCAATTCTAAGTCCAGAAATTTGTCACCATACCATGTTCTTCTCTAAAGATACTTCCATCAGTATTTTTCTTAATAGGATTATTTCTGCTTGTATCTTCAGAATGCTATTTCTGAGCACTTCCCATCCTACTTGGATTGATTTATTAACCTACAGAATTTTAGTCCATTGGCTCCTACTTATCCTTTCCTAAACCACTTGAGATTGAATCTTCAAAGAAAAAGCAAAAACAAAAAACAAAAAATAGTGTTCCCATACATAGTGTTTACACATATATACATATGTATATTTTAAATCATTCAAGATAGCAGAGATAGCAATAGCTATTGCAAAAAGAACACCAAAAATTCACAAGAGACATAATCAAAACCCACAGGCTGAAGTGTTTATGAACAGATGTACAAATATAAAATGACAAGCAATATAAACTATAGATCTTTATGTGAGGAAGTAAATTTGGTCTTAAAAATATAACCAAGATTTTCTGGGTTTGAATTTGTGATTGGAATATCACTCTGGAAAAGATTAATTTATTTGAAAAACAGAATTTTCCCAGGAGATCAATGATCAAAGGATATGAATAGACAGTTTCCAAAGAAAGAAATCCAAGTCATCAGAAACCATATGAAAAAAATATTCTAAGTCACTAAGTAAGAGCAATGGGAAACTAAAACAACTTTGAGATTGTACCTTTAACTCATCAGACTGGAAAAGATGACACTACTGGACCAGGGATGGGGATGTGAATGCATTTAGCCATGGGGAATTGTGCCCCCAAAGTTGTATAACTGTAGCATATTCCTTTGGCCCAGATAGAGCAATATATTAACTAACACTTGCTTATCTTCTCCAGACTAAAATATAAATTTCTTGGTTTTCCTGTGTTTTTAGCTGAACTTGTATATTTTGATCTAACTTGGTTCTTTCTTCTCATAGCTCTCCTTGACTCACCTTTGTTCTAGTCAGGTTGGTGTTATTGCTATTTTCTTGGACTTACCATTCTATATAATACCAGTTTTTGCGCAGGTTGCTTTGTAAAGTAGAAATGTTTTTCCTGCCTCACTTTTGGCTCTTAGGATCCCTAATTCCCTTCAAAGAGGGCTTATCTCAGGGCCAAATTATTATTAATTCCCTCCAAATTACTTTTTATTTTTCTGTGTATGTATTGTTCTAATGGAACATTAGTTACTTGAGAACAAGAAATATTCTCATATTTGTCTGTGTCCCCACAGCCTAGTCTCGCACATAGATGAGTCTTTCTGATTCTAGATCTTGTGATCTATCTACTGTGCCGTTTAGCTGTCCTTCCATAGCATTACAGAAGAATGAAATTTGTTTCAAGCAAACATCTAGGACAACCTTTTGAAGAAGAAGGTGAAGGAAGGTTACAGAGATGTGTGACAGCCCACAATACTAAAATGACTTACCTTAAGCTTTGTCTGACTGTGTCATCCTCTATTCAATAAAATCCCTCCAGAGTCAAATATAAAGTGCTTTGTTTGACTTTCAAAGCCCTTTATAACCTGTATCCTTCCTACCTTTCCAGTTTTCTCATACTTTATCCTACATAATCTGATCCAGTGGCACTGGCATTCTTTAACAAGTCACTCCATTTCCCAACTCAATGCATTTTCATTGGTTGTTCCCCCATTATTGGAACTATCTCCTGCCTAATCTCTATCCCCTGGCTTTCCTGACTTCCTTCACTTCTGAAAAAAAAACCAATACCTTTCTAGTTCTTCTTGTTAGTGCCTTCTCTCTGAGATTATGTCTAGTTTGTCATCCATTTGCCTGTCTGTCCATCCATCTTTTGGTTCACCCACCCATCCATCCATCTATCTATCCATCCACCTATCCCTTCATCCATCTATCCATCCATCCATCCATCCATTAATCTGTCCATACATCCATCCATTCCTTGTTTGTTTATACTGATTTGTATATTATCTCTGCTATGAGAAATTAGACTATAAGCTCTTTGAGAGCAGGGAGCTTTGTTATTGTTTTTCTTTTTGCCTTTCTTTGTTTGCCCGGCACTTAATACATTGCCCGGAACATAGTACAAAAAGTAGTTGCTTTTTAAATTCTTGTTGATGATAATGATTATCACTACGCAATTGGGGATAGCCTTGGTGGGCTTTGTGAGTATATGTAGTTTTATACACTGATAATATAATGATGAACTTTTAGTCTTTTGATTGCATCTCACCTTGCCACCTTTTTTCTCAGCTCCTAACATCCAGTGTCATCCTGAGTTACTGAATTTTCCACTCTCTTTGACCCCATAGTTGCATGGGGTTCTGTGAACCTTGGGGAGTGGTCACCCCAAGCATGCTTCCAACACAAGAGATATTTGTCTCTGCAGATTGGGGTCCTGCTGGTCTTGAGCATAGGCATCTTTGGTTTTCTGTCCATAA
Organism: Sarcophilus harrisii; assembly: GCF_902635505.1. NCBI lineage: Eukaryota > Metazoa > Chordata > Mammalia > Dasyuromorphia > Dasyuridae > Sarcophilus > Sarcophilus harrisii. Next base: position 496,211,786 of record NC_045428.1, read on the forward strand.
ATCCAGTTTATGAAGAAAAATGGAGAGCTGCTGAGGTGTCACTACAGGTAAGCATACACAAAAGAGTCCCAATGGTGTGTCCATTTGAAACTGATCTCAGCCTAATATTCTAACTTTCTTGACAGGTAACTGTTCCCTACATACATTTCTTTGGAATATGTGTGATGGTGTTATTCTCATGGCCCATAGCCATCTATTTTGCTAAGCTGAATAAAACAGGTAGGTCAAGTTGAATAAATTTGAGGTTTATTGGGTTGGAGTAACTAAAGGTTGGGTTGTAGGAAAGAATACATATAGGAAATGGGGACCCTTAGAGATTTTGCCAAAGGAAGAAGGCTTGGGAGGATTCTTGATCAGAGCCGTCATTGGAGATACTGATATTCTTGCCAAATACCACAAAATGTGTTTGGAGCAGGAAGAACTGTTTTCCAAGTCCAGTCTCTTGACATACACTTGATGCAAACTTAACCTCTCATTCTTAGCTCTTGGCATCTCTTTAAGATTTTCAGGGAAGGGCCAATGTGCATAGAGGGAGGTGCTTTTCTCACCCCAAGAGTTCTATCAATGCATTCCCTTATCCAGAACCTAACTCATGGGCCCTGCTAACTAAGTATTAAACTGTGCTGTTTGTTGTTGAAGGACTGCAGATTCCAGTATCAGCTGCTTCTAAATTAGGACAAAGCTCTGGACTAGCCCTTCTTGGGTTAATCCTTGCTGCAACTGGGAAATCAGCCCAATTCGGCCTACACCCATGGCTTCCTTCAGCTATAGAAGGCCCTACTCCTGTATGAGCATTACTACACTCTAGTACCCTAGTCGTTGCCACACTCCCCTCCCTGTCCCTCTGACATGGCTTTGTATTTGATTTATTCTCAGCCTGTGTCTAGCTTTGCCACAGTGCAGCTCTCTTTGAGTCCCTCAAGGATAAGCATGATTGAGTGGAAGCATGATTGTATTCTCTCAGTTTCCTTTGCCCCAGATAGGGTAATATATCAACTAACACCTGTAATCTTCTCCAGACTAAAATATGAATTTCGTGGTCTTCCTGAGTAGAGGCAACCTCATTGGTAGGGCTTTCTGAGTTAACTCTGTAATCTGAACCAAGTGGAAATCCTGAGAGGCCCCATCTGATATTAAAAATTCTGCCAGGGCCAAAGAGAAAGGCTGGCTGACTGGTAAACCATAGCTGCAATCGTAGGAACATGTATTTGGACTCGACAAGGATCCTGGAGATCATCTAGTACTAACTCCTAATTATACTTGTAGTGTGGGGAGAAGAGTAATGCTTGTGTAGAAGGAAGGTCCTGTTGGGGTAGGGTGGCCACAGAAGAGAAGCTAATAAACTATGTGGTTCTGTTTTCCCTTTTGTTAAGCGTTGGTTCTCATGAAGGAGGAGTACAACGATCAGCAAGAAGTCCCTGTTGAGTCTAGGAAAATAATGAAGATTAGAGGTAAGAATTGGTGCAATATATTGCACCATACTGGAGTGTTTTAGGAGATAATGGGAGCAATAATGAGGCAAATGGGATAAACTCCTACCACTGAGGCAGAGGACAACAGCATGCCTAAGACCTACTAATTAGATTTTTAAATGATGCAAAGCTGTGAGGGAAAAATTAATGCCCTAGATGAGAGAATGCCCAAAGATTAAGATTTTCCATTGTTATAAAGAACAATGAAATGAATCTGTTAAGATGAGATCTATAGGAATTAGTGCAAGTTTTATACAAGAGTTAAAGAAATTAGCTTTATAAATATCCAATAGGGGAGTCATGGCTAGACAACATTAAGGTTGTCAAAAACCATTTACTAAGTGCTTACTATATGCCAGGCACTTATGTGCTATGTTTGGGGGATATAAAAAAGGCAAAAGGCAGTTCCTGTTTTCTAGGAGCTTGCCGTATCTGACTTTTGCAAGTCAAAAAAAAAGTGACTGCAAATTCAATGTGAGGGTGATAAGTCAGTCAGAGACACTTTAAACTGAATAACAAACTGTGGAGATAAAGACTGAGAACCGTGTCTCTATTGTACTCCATGTATTGTACTGTCCAGACTCCGTGTAGAATTTTGTGTCTGGTTCTAGGTCTCTTTTAAGAGGGTCTTTTGACAAACTGGAGTGGATCCAGAGAGGATCTGGGGGAATATTAAAGGAAATGGATGTCAATGTTAAGCAGCCTGCCTCTGGCACAGAAGGGGGTGACCATTGACATCGAGATGGGGGAGCTCCAGATGACCAGGGAGAGCTGTTGATCTGTGGATGGAGGGTGGAATCTCAGTCCTGCCTTGGAACCCAGAGATCTGGCAGCAGCCCCATGGAGGGAAGAAACTTTCCTTTGGAAGCTCTAGACCAGAGCAGGAACATGGCCAGAAAGATGGAATCTTCAGAATAGAGCCCGGTGACCTTAACTGGTTACTAACTAAGCAGGGTACTGTCTAATAAGACCTTCCAGTAAGGGTGAAGGGAAGATGAGTATTCATAGTAGTCATGACTACATGCTGGAAGTTGTCTATTGACCAGATTACTCCAATGGAGATGATTGCTGTTTTCCCTGGAGCATGGATCCATGATGTCCTGGGAAACCCCCTAAAATGTACCAGATCACATGTACCCACTTCTGGTGAATCATGGGATGTAGATTAAACTAGAAAGTCTTTTGGAAAATAAGAAGCCTCTTGGGGGTACACAGGGTGTCTCATAATTGCTTCCAAACAAGGCAAAGGCTTCAGAATAGAAGCTGCAGATCTGGGAAGTAAATAGCTGCTGGATAAGAAAATGAGACTCGAACAACTCTGAAGTGTTTGTGATGACAAATGATATCCATCCCCAGAGAAAGAACCAATGGTGTTTGAATACAGATTGAAGCATACTTCTTTTTTTTTAACTTTATTTTTTTTTGTTTTGTTTTGGTTTTTTGGTGGGGTATCTATGTTTTCTTTTACAACATGACTCTTATGTAAATGTTTTGCATGACTGCACATGTAAAACCCATATTGAATTGTTCACCTTCTCAATGTGTGTGTGGGGTGAGAATCTGTATCTCAAAGCTTTTATGTTAAAATGTTAAAAAATTTATGTTAAAATTTTTTTACATGTAACTGGGGAAAACTACAGTCCCAATTCAGTGCTCACTTTGCTACATAAAAGATACCTAGAAGCCCATAGATAAACACAGATGAGAATGGACCAATAAAACTCGTTATCTCAGATGACTAATCACAAATGCAAAAAATGGGGGGAGGGTTCAGAAAAGTAAAGATTCTAATGTACTGAGAAATTTGACCTTATAATTAGAACATGGCTCTGAAAGAGTATACTTTATATCTCCCATTAAGTCTCCATATGATCTTCTTACAGCATAGGTCTGATTGTCACTACCCTGTTTATTGAACTCCATTGGCTCTATATTGCTTCCAGAATCAAATATAAAATCATCTGTTACCATTGGTAACCTGATCCCTTTCTATCTTTCAGGTCTTTTTATATCTTCCTCCCTTCCATGTTCTCTGTGATTCAGTGACAATGATCTCTTCACTGTTCCTCACAGAACATCTTCTATCTTCTGACTACATTCATTTTCACTGGCTTTCCCCATATGAAGAATTCCCTCCTGCCTCCGATTTATCTCCTGTCTTCTTTCAAATCTTAACTTCCCTTTTGCAAAAAACCTTCCCAGATCCTCTCTTGTATTAGCACCCTTCCTCTGAGATGATTTCCAATTTATATTATCTTGCAAGTATGTATACATATATACACACACATATACATGTATATATACATATGAATTTCTACATAGTTTTTTGCATGTTGTTTTTCCTGCCCTCAGCCTCTATTAGATTGTAAGTTCCTCAAGGGAGGGACCATATATTAACATTTCTTTTTGTCTCCAGCACTTAACATACATACTGGCTGTTGCATAGTAGGGCATGCTTGTTGATGATTGATGTGAAAGGCAGGAGAAAAGGAGCGCTGGATATTAAGGAGACATACTTGTGTAAAGAAATTAAGGGGAAAAAAGGAGAAACATAGTGGTGATCATTTGGGTAAAGTTTAACAGAGGTAATAACAAAAAAGACCATCAGAATTTATTGTCACGTATCTGTCCAGAAAGAGGAAATAGATGAGGAATTTGGGAGACACAATCTAGGCACAAAGACATTCCACTCTCTGGACATCCATTGGGACACTTTTTCTACCAAATACATAGTAGCTAATAATCTTTTGATGGATTAATTTCCTTTCCAACAAAGGAAACTGCTCTTGTGGCTATAATTCTCAACCAATAAGGAGGAATTGTTTGGCAAGAACATGAATGATTACAAAGAATGCATGGTTGTATAAAGGAAAACTGAGTCATCCCAGATTAAGCTTATTTGCTTAAATTTTTTCCTTTGCCCAATTTCTGCTCTGGTAAATTTGGACACTGTTGTAGAGATTGTTGTCTTAAATTTTAGTGAAGCATTTGATGATGTTGTGCTATAATTGTGGAAAAGACAAAGAGAAGTGGACTCTAGTTAGTATGGTAAAATAGATTTAGAACTAATTTGATGGATAATGAATCTAAAGAGTAGTAAGTTATTGATAGTTTGATATTGGTTCAGAAGGACATATCTCCCATAGTACCTCAAAGATCTCTCTCTTGTGTTATCTAAGGTTTGGAATCATGACTTGGATGAAGACATAGTAATAATAGGCTTATCAGATTGTTGGATGACAGAACACTAAGAGACAGAGAAAGCTCATATTCATGATAGAATCTTTGATTTTAGCATCATGAATTCAGACCAAAAGGGAATCTTAGAAACTAAGTGTCTCAGATAGACTTAACCAATAAGATGAATTTTAACAGGATAAATTTAAACATTGAGAAAAAACATTGAGAGGTCTTAGGGGAATTGATGGTCACATTAGTTATTGCTAAGTCATTTTCCAATCTTGTCTGACCCCATACGAGGTTTTTGTGGCAAAGATACTAAAGTGGTTTGTCATTTCCTTCTGCAGCTCATGTTACAGATGAGGAAACTGAGGCAGACAGGGTAAGAGACTTGCCCAGGAAGCTAGGAATTTTCTGATTTGAACTCAGAAAAATGACTCTTCTTGACTTAAAGCCCAGCCCTCTATCTAGTGTGCCATCTAACTGCCCTTCACTTAGCAATATCAGCCCCAAAGTTTATGTGATTCTAAGCTATATTAAAAGGTGATAATCCCATTATCCTTTTCTCTGGCTCATCACATTTGCTGTATTGTGTTAAGTCCTGTGGTCAGACCATGATTTAGGAAAGATGTCAATAAGCTGAGAAACAGAGGAATGTGACTATACTGATAAGTATGGATCATGCCATAAGAAGGTTGCTTAGAGAAATAGGGAACAATTAGCTCATAAAAGAGACTTGTGGGAAAGCTTGGTAACCATCTGCAAGTATTTGAGTGCTGGCTGATATGGAAAAGAGCGATTAGTCTTGTTATGTGTGGCTCTGGAAAGAAGCAAGCGAGGATGTAAGCACTTAGTAAGTTCCCATTGTGTGCCAGGCATTGTGCTAAGTGCTTTACAAATTCCATCTCATTTGAATAGCCAGAACTAGAGACCCTTGGTGGAAGTTGTCAGGGGATTGTAATTTTAGGTTGGTGTCAGGAAGGGCTTCATGGTTATCTAGAAATGGATAACGGGCAATAAATGGACAGCTGTGGGAGATACTGGAGACCACTTGCCAGGTAAATTGTCAAGGGTCTTCCTGTGGAAACTAGAGGCCCCTGAGGTTACTCTCTACTTTAAGACTCTGATACTTGAAGATCTAGAATGATTTGGGGGTCACAAGTGGGAAAATCCCAGTGTTGAATTGCATTGTCTTCAGTTTCGCAGGCAAGGGACATCCCCATGAAGACGCATAGAATGGGATGATCTGTTGTAAGGCTCTATGGTCACAAAATATTTCATATACATCATCTCATTTGATTCTTAAAACAACCTTCTGCTGGAGATAGTTGAGGTAGCCTGCCCTCAGTTTGTCCATAGGATGACCCTTGTCCTTGCTATGTGCCCCAATTCATTTCCTTTTCTAATGATGTGTTTTCTTGAGAGTGGGGGAAATATCTTTTAATGATACTTGTATATTATCTACCACGTGTCTCTCCATTATTCTTTGAGTCACCTGCATTTTGAGTCTCTTGAAATTCTAGCACCCTCTAATTGGCATCCATATAGAATCACTGAAGGGTCATTGCTGTTGATGAAGGGAAGGAGGGAAGGAAGAAAAAAAAAGATGAAAGAAATCAAGAATTTATTAAGTACCTACTGTGTGTTAGGACTGTGCTAAGCACTTTATAAATATTATCTCATTTGATACTCACAAAAACTCTAGAAAATAGATGATATCATTGTTCCTATTTTATAGTTGTGGAAACTGAGGCAATCAGATTAAGTGACCCAGAATTACACAGCTAATAAGTCTTTGAGACTTAATTTGAACTTTGTTGTCCTGATTCCAGGCCTGAAACTCTATCTACTGAGGCACCTAAATGCTAAATGAGATTTTTTTAAAGCACAGAGTCATTTTCCCCTAGTACAATCTAGCTTATTTTCTTCCTATTAAATTCTGGGACTGGTTTATTATTTATCACTTTTCTATCAAATGAGGTAATATATGTCTGGTGTTATGCAGACCTTAAAGTAGTGTAGAAATATGGCCTAGTATTATTTTTATTATCTATGGATAATATTCAAGACATTTACCTTTATAGACACATCTAAACATGTGCTGGAACCAGCTCAAATCAACTCCTCAGAGCTAATTTAAAGTTAAATTGTTAAATTTAGAGTCTGAGCATTTACATCTTTGAAATAGGTAAATACCACAAATCATGGCTTACTTTATTATTTGTCTAAACTTAAGAAAGTGATGAAAAAATTTAAGTAATGCAGATTACCCTTGAGTATGTCAATATCCTTTTTTTTTTTTAAAGCTGGATGTTAAGCATTTACCAATACACCCCTGTAAATATGTATGTATATAGCTAGAGACCAATCCAATCAGTTGCTCATCTAATCACATGTTATAATCTAGGCAATAGGGAATTCTTTCTGGACTTATTTATTTTTTATTATGTGTGTTGAGAGAATGATTCCTTTTGAGTTAGCTATGAACCTCATTGAGGTCCTATAATATCCTGTGGCTGGATGCTGTCAATCCCATGTTAAAAGAGGAGCATACAGAGGACTTTACCATCTTTAGAAAATCCTTCTTTAATTTTGACTTGATGCGGGTGTCTTCGGACACACAGGAATACATTTATTGAGAACATGCCCCATGTTTGATGCCTTAACTGATATTGACAACATGAGAATTTGGGAACAAATTTCATCTGTCAGAAGAATCTTGAATGATCATAACATGAATGAGAAGCTCTTTGTTTTTTAGGAGAATCATTATAACTATCTAACCTTTTTTGGCAGAGGAAGAAGGAATTTTACAATGATATGTGTGTATATAGATAAATAGATGTGTATATATTTTAATACCTTTCAGGCAGTTGTGTGATTGTGAAAAGGCCAAATCATATGCAGAAGCCTGCATTTTTCCTTTCTCTTTTTTTCTTACCAGGGATATTCTGTCCTAATATGTAGATCATTTCTTATAGTGACTTTATAGAAATGAGAAAGCAGGAATGTGCATTATTTCTCTTTTCTTCTTCTTCTTCTTCTTCTTGTTTCTTCTTGTTTCTTCTTCTTTCTTCTTCTTTCTTCTTCTTTCTTCTTCTTTCTTCTTCTTTCTTCTTCTTCTTCTTCTTTCTTCTTCTTCTTCTTCTTCATAACTTTTTACTGACAGAACCCATGCCTGGTTAATTTTTTACAACATTATCCCTTGCACTCACTTCTGTTCCGATTTTCCCCCTCCCTCCTTTCACCCCCTCCCCCGGATGGCAAACAGTCCTATACATGTTAAGTAGGTTATAGTATATCCTAGATACAGTATATGTGTGCAGAACTGAACAGTTTTCTTGTTGCACAGGGAGAATTGGATTCAGAAGGTAGAAATAATCCGGGAATGTGCATTTTTCTATTGCTTATTTCTCTCTCTCTCTCTCTCTCTCTCTCTCTCTCTCTCTCTCTCTCTCATAGCTTCTCTGATTTACCAGAGTATTTTGTTTTCCATATGTATATATATTATACTTTATAGAGATGAGAAAATAGGAATATGAACCTTTAATTGTTGACTTTTATCTTTTTTTGGTGGTAATAAGATCCATGACTTTTTTCCTACTCATTTCGATTGTTTCCCTCAAAGAAACATATTTTTTACCAAGTAAAATATCTTGACAATTGGTCCCTAAGTGTTCTCAGAAACTCTTTTATCTTCAGTGTGGATCTTGTCATAGTGTTGTTGGTCTAGCCCAATTACCTTTCCTGATTTCATCTTCCTAAATACTGTTCCTATTTTTGAGATGTCAAGTCTAAGTGTGGTGGTTCTGTTTTCTTCAGGGATGAATAGAAGGTTCTTTAGAGCTCTTTCCAGGTTCATTATAATCTTCTGCCAATGTCTTTTGTAATGCTTATTATTGATTTTTACTTTTGTTTTTCCTACTCAATCCTTTGATTACTTGTACAGTTAATTTGTAAATTATTTTTATACTTGCAATTAGCTTCCTGCATGTTAATGTATAAATAGTTCCGTGTGTGTGTGAAAAGTTAAGCATTTTTCATGTCTAGTACCTTTACACGCCTTTCTTAATCTACCAGTCTTTGATCTTCGTTTCTTAATTTCCAATTACATTGACTGGTTCTTGTCCTCTATGCTCACTTTGGCAAATCTTGTTAAGTATTTCCTTCAGTTTCTCTGTTTAGTCATCTTCAGCAACAGATGTCAGCTCCTAAGTTACTGTTATCACAATGTCCTGCTTGACCGAGAGCACAAAGCAAGGTGACCAAGTATTCCATGACATATTTCTTGTTGCTTTTGGGCACTTGATGAAACCAGCTTCCTTGTCTACATTTCTAGGGAGAACCTATGAGTTTGCATGTAGCTGCAACTTTTTAAGGTCTCCAGCTTTCATTTTTTTGATGAGAATGTTAATATGGATGGATGTCGTCCATTTCCTCTAGTAGTATATCAACTTAGTAGTCATTAGACAAAGATCCTGTTTATACATACAGTACAAATAAGAAATTAACAGAAGAAAGGCATCAGAATTAAGAGAGAATGGAGAAGACTTGCTAATAGAAAATGGGATTTTAGCTGGCCCATGGCAACTTAATATAAGGTATATAAAACTGCCTTCATTTCTATGTTTCTACCATAATGGTAGTAAAAAGACAGTAAAAGAAGAAGTAGGAATCACAACAGGTTTTAGATCAGTTAAAATATTAATTAAAATGCTGTCATTCTGAATGTAGGATCTTTGTCTAATAGTTAAACAGTTCACCCAAGATCATAGATGTAAAGATGGGCAGAGCTGGGGTTTGGAGTCTAATCTGTTTCTACGTCCATGGCTCAAATCAAATTTTAAGGGACTCAATCATATTTTTCCCTCTGCCCTTTCCATATGTACATTTGTATCTAGGTAACAGTAAGTTAAAGTATATCTAAGGCAACTATGACAAGCAGAAGAAAGCATAATGTATAATCTTGCTGGGAAGGATAAGGTGACACACCCGTTCTGCTTGGCAATAGCAGGGAACATTGTAGGACATTTGTAGTCATATGGACAAATTCTCCCCTTTCAGCATCTCTGCCTGACTATTGACTTCCCAGGAGAGAGAGTGGGAATAAGCTTGGGCCCTAAAAATGTATCCCCTCCTGATCTGTAGTACTTAAGGGGTGGCTGGATCTTCTTAGAGCTCTGGTATTAAGAGAGTAGAGGACGGTTTTCAGCAGCAAAAAAAAAAAAAAAAAAAAAAAAAAAAAAAAAAACCAAAACAACAACAACAACAACAACAACAACAAAAACAAACAAACAAACAAACAAAAACAAAAAAGATGAGGGAGGAGTGGTGGAGCATCAACCAGCCATTGGAGAAAGTAAAATTTTGGGGTGTATGTTGAGACGAGCACTTCATGATGTGAATCCCTTTGGCTTGGCCCTCAGTGAATGAACCTCTCTCTTTTCTGCTTCAAATTCTTGCAGCCAATCAGTTCGTCAGTGTTATTTCCTTCCTGGTCGTTCTTCTCATTATATACACCATACCCCTAGGGATGCAATCTCCCTGTCTCCGAGAAAACAAGACCCTGGGACCCAAACCAACTTTCATTGGGCACAGAGGCGCACCAATGGTAGGTCTGAATGTGTGGGGTAGGATAGTAAGAGTACAGTCAGGGACTGCTATGACTGGGGCCAGATCTTTGACTCATAGTTTTCACAGGACTTTGAGCTGGAACGGACCTTAGGGTTCACTGAATCCAACCCCTAGATGAGTGAGTTAGTACACAGTATAGAAGAGTTGTGGGCTCAAAGCTAGAAAACCTGGGATTCTTCCTGCCCTTTCTCTTTATTAGCCATATGTCACTGGCATAGTGACCTCCTATTTAAGGGCTTTACTTTTGTCATCTGTAAAATCTCATAGGGTTACTGTGAAAATCAAGTGGGATATGGAGGTCATGTGAATAAAGCAGTATTAAGGGTGTCATAGGTTCCTCCCTCCAAAAGCTTGACTCAAGCAAAGGGCAGAACCTTTAACTTAGTTTAGATTTACTTGAGAGCAGATGAGAGATACATAAAATCTCTGCCCAATTTCCAGTCTTCCTAGAAGGCATTTTTTTGAGCAGTATTAATAAAGCAAGTTTAAATAATTCAGTTAATTCAAGGACCAATTCTTTTGCCAAATGTATACTCCTTCCAGACTGATTCTGACACTTTTTGCTTTTGGAGACTGTCTTCATGAGTTGATATGCCTGGAGAAAAAGTCATAACTAAGATAGTGGTCATCTCTCTTGAACTTAGCCAGCATGTTGTCTTGAATAACAAATATGGTCCATTATTGATTTCCCATTTGGGGTCTTTTCACCTTGGTAGGATCTGATGGAGCTTGTGCCTCAAGAAACAGCATCCTCTCCACACTATGATGAATAATTAGAGGAAAACATCAGTGAAAGAGGGCAGGTTTAGCTCAGATGGATAATTAAAAGCATTAAATCAAAAGCTTTCCTAATTGTTCTGAAGGAGGAGGAGGATATAGTTTTCTTCATAGATATGGCTGCATAGGGACTTCTCTGTTGAATCCAGATTTTAAAGGGACATATTAAAATAGGATCGAGAGCATGTAATCTTGGAAGAATATAAAAGCATTCTGTAAGAATGGCTAACTCCTATGTGTGAAAAATCATAATAACAATAAAACAAATTTTGCTGGGTTTTTTGAGAAATAAGAAGAACAAAGAATGGATAAACTTGGGGTGAGTAGGATATTAAAAGAAAATAGAAAGCAAAACTACCCAATTCCTATTTTGCTTTTTTTTCTCTATTAAAGAGACTCCTCCTAAGACTGAAAAGGATAGGAAAGAAAAAAAAGTAAAAGGGAATTGAACCTGAAATTAAAATGAGATCAGAGTAAGTGCTTTCCTCATTGAATTCATAGAATTCAGAAAGGACCACATGATTTTATGGCCCAACCCATACCTCCAAAAATATTTTCTTGGTTCAAGTCATCTTATCTGGATGAACCACATCTCACAAGAAGCTTATGTATGTGATGGCTGAAATACAGTCCATGGTCTTTGAGAAATCCTGGTAAACCAGAGAGAAGCTACAAGAATGATTTTGTCTAAAGATCATTCCGATTTTTTTCAGTTGAATTCTTTTCACTCTGGGCTGGTTCATCTCTGGCAAAATTGCAGGTTATTAAGCAGTTTATAAGCCCACAGAAAGGAAAGTGGTAATCCCTAGGAGCCAGCAAAGGTTCCTAAAAAACAACATGCTTGTGTGGTATTGCCTTATTTCCAGAGTTACTAAATTAGTAGCTCAAGGAAATGCCATAGATTTTAGACCCCTGATGCTGAAAGTGCCCACAGAAGATTCTATAGAGGAAGATATAGCACTAGATGAGGATTGGACAAGATGACCTGACTACTAAAGACTTTTCTTTGAGATTTTTGTGACTATGATTGAGAATGAACTTGGTTTCAAGGATTTTAAAAATAATTTCATGATACTCTTTTGATAAAAGTACCTTTACCCCTAGGTAGGAGCTTCAGTCTTGTAAAATGATAGGGTGGTGATAGAGGATCTCTAAGGACCTTCCCAACTCTAAAATTATTTAGTGGCTATCATTAGGAACGACTATTAGTTTATCTTAGCGACATATATATATATATATATATATATATATATAGTAGGATGAATGTGTTGTTGAAATATTTGTTAATTTATATGGAGAAACAAAAGATCAAGAATATCAAGGGAATTGATGAAAAAAGGGGGTAATTGACCTAGCAATACCTGATCTCAGATTATTCTGCAAAGCTGTAATTATAAAAACAATTTGGTATTGAGCAAGAAATAGGGGTTGATGAATGAAACAAATCAGATATACAATGTGTAGAAGCAAATGAACACTGTAACTTAGTTTTTCCCAGCAACTCATTATTTGATAAAAAATTATTGGGAAAACTGAAAAATTTTGTATAGACCAACATCTCACATTGTACGTACTAGGATAAATTCCAGGGGGCAGCTAGAGCACCAGTCCTGAAGTCAGGAGGATCTGAGTTCAAATTTGACCTCAGACAGTTAATACTTCCTAGCTGTGTGACCCTGGGCAAGTCACTTAATGTCAATTGCCTCAGCAAAAAAAAAAAAAAAAAGATAAATTCCAAATGGATATATGATTGAGATATAAAAGATATAAAAGGTTACACCATAAGCACATTAGAGGATCATGGAAGAAATCATCCATCAGCTCTGTGGATAAGGGGAGAGTTCGTGGCCAGCCAAATGAGATACAGAGGTTTACAAATGGTTAAATAGAGTTTTGATTATGTGAAATTAATAAATTTTTCTACAAACAAAACCAATAAAACCAAAATTAGAAGAAAAATAAGAAACTTTCCTTTGATTAGGTCAAATATTTAAGCATAGATAAAATAGTTAAACAAAAGTCATTTGCTCACTCCTGCAGCATCATGACCATTAAGTAGCAGAGCTGGTACTTTAACTCATATCTCCTGATTCCCTTTCCTTTTTTTTAATTACAGATTTTTATTTTCGAAATATGTGCATGGATAATTTTTCAACAATGACCCTTGCAAAACCTTGTGTTCCAAAATTTTCCCTTCCTTCCCCTCATCCCCTCCCCTAAATGGCAAGTATCTGAATCCCTTTTTATTTCCTCATACTAGCAGCTTGAATGCCTTCAGATAGGAGCTTACAATGTCGTGAACCAATTCATTGGGGCATCTAGGTGATCTAGGTGGTTCAGTAGATAGAGTGCCAGGATTGGAATTGGGATAAACTTGAGTTCAAATGCTGCCTGATTCAGATACTTATTAGCTGTATGATTCTGAGCAAGTCACTTAACCACTGTCTGCCTCAATTTCCTCATCTGTAAAATGGAGATAATAACAGCAGCCACCTCTCAGGGTGATTGTGCAGATCAAATGAGATAATATTTGTAAGGTACTTAAGTTGAGGTATGGCACACAATAGATGATATATAAGTGCTCGTTACCTTTCTTCTTCCTCTTTCCCAATCTTTGTAGGTTCTAATTGATACAATAGTCTTTCTTATGTGGAATGAAAATTTATTGGTTGATTGTAGTCAACTCTAAATGGCAGAGAGTGGTACCCTAAATAAATCAAATCCATGAGCCCAGGCCTTTCAATTTTAATTTTGAAGAATAACAAAGCTATTTAAATGGCTTTATTGACCTGCTGGATTTTGGCCTCCTCAGTAATCATCAGGGCCTGTTTTGGAACCTTGAAGAAAATGTTTCCTTCATATTCTCTACTTATTAACTAGAAGAAGAGACGATGTGGCAAAATAAGCATCATATTTGAGTCCTGTTTGAATTCTAATTCTGCTACTTACTATTTTTATAACTATGTACTAGTCACTTATCTTATTTTGGGCCTCAGTTTGCTCTTCTATAAAATTCAAGAGTTGAAAGGTATTTCTACTTCTAAAGCCTATGCATAAGGTCTTTATATAATAGGCCATAGCAGTCAATAAAAATTTAAGTAGCTTCTATGTTACATGCACTCTATTAATCTCTGGGGATACAAAAATAAGCAAAAAATAATCACCGCCCTAGAGTTTATAATCTAATGGTAGTTGTAGCAATGGAGAGATATTTTAGAGGTCAACAAGTCCAGCATTTCCCAGGCTAGAATCTGGAATTCTTCTTCCCCAAGATATAGAAGTGATTAAGTGAGAAAAAAAAACTTATCTTTTAGAGCCCATTGGTCACTGAAGCCACAGACAATATGAAGTAATGTCTTTGAGATGGGAAGTTGTAAAGAGAGAATTCAGTATTTATAGCCAATTCAATGGTCTGGGGGAGAAGGAAATCTCAAGAAGTGCAATGTAGTGGAAATAGCCCAGGACTTGGAGGCAGAGGACGTAGGTTTGAGTGTTTGGGCAAATCTCTTAATTCTAAGTAAGTGCACCCACCATGCTATGATATACTCGAATGATTGAGCCTTAAGGTTTGGAAGAAACTCAAGAGTTCATCCAACCTGTTCCTGATATAATGAAGATAGCAAGTAGCTAACCAGTTTTCCTTTATAGAAGTTCAGGGATGGAGAAATCACTATCCCCCTAGATCTAGTGATTGTTCAAAACAACGATTATTCAGAAGTCTGTGTGATCTTAGGTATCCTTTCTTTGAACCCCTAAAAATCTCTTTTCTCTAAATCCAGACTCTGTTTGGCTTTCTCTTCTGCTGCAGATTCTAAGGTGGAGTGGTCACTTTTCCCCAAGGTTTCATTATTTTTCAATCAATTCCTCCTTGTTTCTAAGCATCAGATCAAAAATAATATTTTCCTTCATTTATTTGTCCATTTTTTGAAGGATGAGTTTGTCATCAAGGCAATTCAGGAAATTTTTAGCTGCAGCTCCACTTTTATCAGAAAGAGAATCATAGCATATGTGGAGAAAAATGAATCTTCACCATTGTCATATCACATTTATGATTTCAGATATTTTCTATTTAATTCTTCTGTCCAGGTGGTCAATAGCATTAACCTAGTGATAAAATTGCTTCTATTTCTGCCTCTTGAGTCAGTTTCCTGCCTGTGGAGTCAGGAAGATCTGAATTCAAATTCCACCTCAGATACTTATTTGTTGGGCAGGTCACTTCAGTTCACCTCAGCTATAAAATGATAATAATAAGACCATCTATCTCTCAATAGTGAGAATTACCTAGTATGTAGTAAGTGCTATAAATAATTGTTAGCTACATTGAGATCTCTACTTTTCCTTCCTTCTTATCCTTTTTTCTTTTGTGTATTTTTTGTAAATATATATGTATAGTTTTTTTTTCTTTTATATATTTAAGGCTATGGACACTATTCTTGATTTTTGCCTTGTATGGATTATTGGGGATGGGGAAGATGAGATATTGATTGCTATTATTCTTTATGCATTTCAACTACTTGCTTTTTTAAAATGGCCATTTGTCTTTCTATTAAGCTTTTGTTTTCTTTTCCTCTCTATCCTTCCAATTTAAAAGAAAAAAAACCCTAATAACCAATATATGAAACCAACCAGGCAAAACAAATACCCACATTGCCCATGCCCAAACATATATGTCTTACTTGGCATCTTAAACCTTTCACTCTTGCCAGAGGATGGATTGCACACATTATCATGAGTCTTATGGGATCTTGACTAGCTACTACACTAATCTGAAGTCAATGCAGATTCTTTGAAAGGGATGTATCTTGGTAGATAGATATGGTGTTTGTTCTCGCTTTCTGTTTCATTTCATTTTAAAGCCCTTTTGATTAGACTCATAATCTTCTAGGTAAGTAACTTTTTACTTGTAGGTACATTTTATTTCTGCTCAGAAGTCTATCCTTATGTTTTATAACATTATCCATAAATTGAAAACCCACACTGTTTTCTTAATGACCCTCCCAAACCTTCTTTCCTTTTCTAAAGATCTTTGCTTTTGCTTTTTTTATTTTTAATTTTTATTTATTTTTAAAAACAGAATAAAAAAAGGAAAAAACAGAAAAGGAAAGCAAAACAAAACAGAATACAGTCATATATACCACAGAACATCAGGGAGGATTAAAATATATAACATAAATTACTAGTACAAGAAAGGATAAATAATAGTAGAAAAAATTATATTCATCTTTTCTTTATTTCCTTGTAGATTGTTCTTTTGTTCTCTGCTGTGCACTTGCTTTTTTACTTTAAAAAAATTTTCCCCTTCCATCCCCCTTAAGCAGGCTATAATTTATGTATAAATATATAGATATATACATACACACACATACTTAACCCTGCCCATCCCCATCCTCACCCCCAACATACACCCCTTTCCTATTCCTATTAATGCTTTGTTTTAATTTTACTATTTAACCTGCCTTGGTATTATTTAACTTTCCTTGTCTTCTTCCCCCACCTTTTGCTCCCCCTTTCATCCATAGCTCCCCCCTTTTTTCTTTATATACCCTTGGTATATATGTAGTGTTGCCTATTTAACCCATTCCTGATGTGAATAGGTTTTCAGAACTATAAGTCTTTCCCACCTCTCCGTGTCCATTCTTCTTCTGTACTTCATTTGTATAACATAATTACTATTTTTACCTTTACTCTTATAATTTTTCTTTTGAACTACCCAATTGTTATTGTCAATTTTAAACATATGGCATACGTTTCCATGTAAAAAACATAAATAGTTTGTCCATGTTAAATTCCTTGAAATTGGTCTTAGATACTGGCTTTTACATGTCAAATTTTCTATTGAGTTCAGGTTTGGTTGAAAGAAAATCCTGAAAATCTGCAAGTTCATTGAATTTTCTTTTTTGCATTCAATACTATGGACAATTTTATTGGATATGATACTTTTGAACACAAGCCTAGTTCTTTTGATTGCTGGTATATATGATTCCAGGACCTGCAGTCTTTTGTGACTGTTGATCAGTCCTATGCAATTGGAACAGTAGCTCTAGTATATTTGAATACTTTTTTCTTGTTTCTTCCAAAATTTTCTCTTTGATCTGGGAGTTTCAAATTTTGGCAATAATATTCCTATGTTTTCCACAAAGGATCTCTTTGAGGTGATGATAGATGGATTTTTTTTAATTTCTACTTTCCCCTCATGTTCTATCACACCAGGACAATTTTCTTGGATTATTTCTTGCATTATTGTTTCGAAGTTCTTTTTTTTTTTTTTTTTTTGGTCACAGCTTTCAGATAGTCCAATTATTCTTATATTTTCTCTTCTTGATCTCTTCTACATATCTGTTGTTTTTCTTATGTTTCACATTCTGTTCTATTTTTTTATTCTTCATATTTTGTTTTGTTATTTCTTGGTCTTTCATCGCTTCACTGGCTTCCCCTTGCCCAATTCTAATTTTCAAAAAGTTATCTTTGGAGATCTGTATCTCCTTTTCTACTTGGATAACTTTTTCCCCTAATCTTCTTGGTTTTTTTCTTGGATGATTTTTAATTTTAGTTTTAATTTTTCCTCAATGTCTCTTATTTGATTTTTAAATTCTTTTGTGAGTTTTTTTTTAATAAATTCTCTCTGGGCAGGGAGCCATTTATTGTTACTCTTTGGAGTAAAAGCAGCTTTTTTTTTTAACTTTAATGTCTTACTCTGAAGATTAACCTTGGCCTTCCCTATTCCCATAGTGAATTTCTATGGTTCACTTCTTTCTTCTTTGCCAGTTCATTTTCTTCTTTAATAAGAAGTATTAGTGTAAGCATTTCTAATCATGAAGTGAGGTCTAGTGCCTCTAGCTTCACTTCAGCTCTCCCCTCTGACTTGGAACCCCAAACCAAAAGCTCCCTCTTCCTCAAGTGCCTGCAGCCAGCAGCATCCCTGCCCTACCGCTTCTGCACTCATGGGTGTGCTGGTTCCTTCTTGTCCAGAGCTGTGTCTCTGCAGCAAATTAGGTCTGGCTTTCCTGATCAGCAGTGATTCTCTCAGTCTTCCTCCAAGTCTGCAGAATGTATGGGATGTGAAAGTATCTGTGGTTCCTGCTGAGGCTCCAGCAAAACCCAACTTGCTCCAGGGGTCCCTATTTGGTGTTTCTGCAGAGATAGCTCGGATGTGTCTGCCATTCACACTGATTAATTCCCTGCTTGGGGTCTTTCTTTGAATCTTCTTGAGTTGTACCAGGAAGACCAATGTCCTGATTAAAATCTTCTTGATCTTTCACCCATCTATGTTCGCACTGAGGTGAAAATTTGTTCTGTTTATGGGGGAAATCTGGAGAGTTTGAAATTTATGGGTCTACTCCACTTTCTTTCCAGAATCCTGCAACCTTGCTTTTGATTGACAGCAGTGAGAAAAACACTCTTTTCCCATAACACCTTTCACTTTCTTGGTCCAACATATATAATCCTCACTACTATTTTCTGAATTCTTATTGATTGTCCTGTGACAAACTGGAAGAGTTTGGTAGCCATTGTAGTGGCAAGTTTTGGGATTGGGAGACTCTCCATTATGTTCTCTGAATATACCAACAGACTTCTGTTATTCATGCCAAATAGATGAATAGTCATCTCAGCCATGGAATCAAATTCCTCCCCCTCCACATACAAGTAATAACTAGAATTTTGGTATTCTATTAGTACATTTCAAGCCTAATAATAGTGTCTTATGACCAGATTATTCTAGGAAATTATAATCTAGTCCAATTGCCTCAAAGAGGAAAAAAATTGGGGATCAGAAAGGACAAGTCATTTGTTCAAAATCATATAATTTATGGCAAATCCAGGACTAGAGAGAGGTCTCTTGGCCACCACTGCCCCAAATGACCACTGTTCTTAAAATCTGGTAAGTGTTAGAAAGGTTGGACTAAGGCTATTTTATTGGGCAGTGCCACATCAACAAGGAACTGACCTAGGCAAATGGGGGCTTTCAGGAGGCTAACTGATCTCTTTCTCTCACTGTCTCCTTTCCTCTTGCAAGAAAAAATCATCCTTCCTCTACTGTTATGGAAGGTAGAAAAAGATTTGCAACTCATTTTGATTTCCTGTTCCTTTTCATTAGCTGGCACCAGAGAATACTCAGATGGCCTTTGAGAAAGCTATTGAACATGGTGCCACAGGGCTGGAGACTGATGTCACCCTCAGGTAAGAATGGAAGGCAGGGCATTTTGTGTCACAGAGACTCCACCTTACCAATATAGACATGCCACCTCTTCTCCCCACTATGCAGGTACCAACTAATTACACCTTTCACAAGAGCAACTACCTTCCATTCCACAAAGAATCTCCCCCCACTCCACAAACCAGACAACTCTATCCCTTCAATGTAGGCAAGTTACTTTATTCCCTAAATATACATGTACATGTACAAAACCATGTACAAATAAACCATGTACAAAAATATTCATAATAGAGCCACTCTTTCCATACATTTTCCAGCATCCTGCCTCCACACCAAATAAACGCCCCCAGCACATTACATTCCCACACATACACACAGCACAACAACATAATACAACTTCTCTATGTGTAGCTGTGATGGCCCAGATTGATAATGGAGCCATCCCTTCAGCATCACCTTTTTCTAGGTCTGTAGTCAGCTTAGATCATGGCTTGGCACATGTCCAGAGAGAACACACATCTTCAGGCACATATAGAAAGACAGGAACTAATGTCAGAGTCTTTGATAAGAGCAAGAGGAAGGTGGAGAAAATTGGGTTGTATATGGATGGTGGTAGTGGGATGGAACCTGCTGAAGGGAGAGGAGGACACAGAGAGTTAGAGACTAGAACCATAAATTCAAGGTCAATTTATTTCATAATTTTGCTTGTCTTGCCAAGTATGACAATAGCAACTATCAGCAGACCCATGCTGGCCCTTTTAATAACTTGAACAAATATATATATATATATATATATATATATATATATATATATAAATATTGGAAGGGTCAGCTAGTTTCATCTTCTGTCTACTACATTCTAATGATGAAAGCTTTCTCCATCCCACGCCACTCCACCCCCAACTCATGCTTAACCACATAGCATCAATGTTGGGGACCATAATTCATTCCAATAAACATATACTCATAAGCCAACAGCTATATCGAGACCCCTATATATTTCTAGGGTCCGCCACTATTTTGAAATATAACAAAATATAGTCAAGCTCTTCATAATAGCAGAGATCTGTCAGCCCAGGCAGTAAGTATTTGAGCAGAGAGAAGACTTCAGACTAGCTGGGCATATTACATTAAATACAACCTCAGGATAACTAGAATATAAATATCAGAGCTTTTCGGGTGCTGATGGTTGTCTAAAATGGGCCACATTATTGTAGGGGAGCCAGAGAATATGGTAGCACTTCTCAGGGTGAATGAGAATTCAGGGTAACTCTGGCTTGTGTGAATCTGTGTGGGTTCTTTTGATTTTTAAAAATAAATTTTATTGGTATCATTTGCTTTTTTTACATCACCATAATTTCCTCTCACTATCCTTCCCCTTCTGTTTCTCAGAGTCACCTTATATAACAAATGATATTTTTAAGCTAAAAAGAAAGTTTTTAAAAATCAGTATAATTGATCATTACACCAAAATATTTTAAAATATGTATGCTGTATGTTGTAGTTTATTTATGTGGACCAGGGAATTAATTTTGTTATATTTCAAAACGGTATATAGGGGTTTTGTAGCTGTTGGGTTATGAGTATATGTTTGTTGAAATGAATTATGGTCCTGAACTTTGATGCTATGTGGTCTCAGATTGTTGGTTAAGCATGAGTTGGGGGTGGGGTGGGATGGAGAGAACTTCCTTCATTAGAATGTAGTAGCCAGAAGATGAAATTAGCTGACCCTTCCAATTGTTCTCCTTTGGAAAATGCCAGTCGAGTAAATGCCCCTTCCTTGCCCTCTGTCTGTCCACAGTTATGATGGTGTTCCTTTCCTCATGCATGACCCCACCCTGAGGAGAACAACCAATATCCATGAGATCTTGCCGGATTTCACTGACATGCCTGCCGCTATGTTCACTTGGCAAACCCTGGAAACCCTGAACTCAGGCCAATGGTTCTTCAAGGTAACAGGGCCCAGGTCAGAGCTGGCCAAGCTGGAATGACACATAAACCACACTAACTGGGTCCTCATATTGTCAGAATTACAGTATTTTAGAGTTCTAAGGGACCTTAGTAACTATTTAACTTTGACCCATTTCCAAAAAGGGATGCCTACTACAACCTACCCAACAAGTGAGTGTTCTGCTTCTGCCCTTAAAGTTCATGCTCATTTAGGTAAGTCACCATTAATGTGACTGTTGGCAGGAGAAGAGAAAAAATAAAATCATAGCTTGGAAAGGGAACAAAAATTAATTGATTTTGTCCTAACTCCTTATTTTATGAGGAAACAGATCAAGCAGGAATAAAACTAGTTACTCAGATATGGAAAGATTTTGGGGAGTAAACAGAGATTCCTTCCTCAACCCAGTACTCCTAAAATCTTCATCCAGGTCAAAGGAATACTTTAGGTCAACTTCTATTTCAAACCACAATCCATGAGACCCCAGCTGATGCTTCTTTTACACACAATCTCAAAGGAAAGGCATCTAATTGAACACAATATTAAGGTAGATAACAAGGAAACTCCTCTCTAACCCCTTCAAATGACATAGTATTTGTAAAGCACTTAGCCCAATGCTTGACACATAGTAGGTATTTAATATTTGTAGCCCAATGCTTAACACATAGTAGGTATTTAATGTTTGTGCTCTTCTCCACCCTGCCTCTTTCCTTTCCCCTCTATTATAAATGCAAAAGTGCACTCTCCCAAAGATGCAACATTTTTAGTGGGAAACAAAATAGGTAAATCTTGGATAACTCATGCTCTTAGGGCCTAACACAGAGGCCTAGTAAACAGATTCATTAGTCCATGCTTCTCAAGTTAGAACAAATTAATAGACCTAAGATATGGATTTAAATACTCAGTTTGTATAACTATATGCTTATAAAACTACAAGACTATATTTTAAAGAAGTTACAAGGGATTGATTTCTTTGATCAGAAATTTGGAGAAGTTGTTACAGTATGGGCTGGAACATTTTGTTTGTTGATTTTTTTACTTGTGTTCCTTTGGTAAATGTGTAATCCTGGGTTGTCTCTATGTTTTGCTTGTATTGAGATGTTTTATTTCAAAATTACTTCTTGCTTCTCTTTTTTTTCCAGATTGTCTTTCTCTTATGTGTATTTGTACTCCCAGTAAGTTTTTCATTTGTTTTTTTGGGGAGACTTGCTATCCTGAATTAATGTTTTTCTATTCTGATTATTTCTGCTGTGCACACCTTAAATTATACATTCATAGTTTTTATTTCTTTTCTAAATTAGTCAGGAACATTTTGTTGTTGCATACTCTTCAGAATCCACAGGTCTTAAGATTCATAAAGTGTTAATTCATGTTTCTTTGCTGTGCAATATTTTTTTAAAAATAGTAATAGCTTTTTATTTTTCAAAGTACATGCAAAGATAGTTTTCAACATTCACCTTTGCAAAACCTTATGTTCCAATTTTTTCTCCTTCCCTCCTTCCCTCCTCCCTTCCATAGACAGCAAATAATCCAACAGAGGTTAAATGTGTGCAATTCTTCTAAAATTTCCTCATTTATCATGTTGTACAAGAAAAATCAGATCAAAAGGAGAAAAAAATGAAAAAGAAAAAATAAGCAAACAAACAATAACAAAAAGGTGAAAATACTACCTTGTGATACACATTCAATCCCCATAGTCTCTCTCTGGATGCAGATGACTCCATCACAAGTCTACTGGAATTGGCCTGAATCACATCTCATTGGTGAAAAGAGCCAAGTCTAGCAAAGTTGATCATCACGTAATCGTTGTTATGTGATTTCACTTATCTACTCATTTCGCAGATTAATCTTCAGTTCATATAATTCTCTCCAGGCCCTTCTGAAATCAACTTGCTGATAATTTCTTATAGAACAATAACATTTGATTACATTAATGAGTCATTCCCCAAATTATGGGCATCTGTTGGAATCCTTACAAAGTGTTAACTCCTTAGAGTTGATAGAGACAATAATTATCTAATTTAGCGTGGTTCAGTATAATTGATCTGATCTTACAAAGAGACGTTATGGGCCAGGACTTGAAACAAGATACTAAGTGGAACGATAGAAACAATGCTTGTGTTCACACCTTTAGAGAGCTCATATAAGCAAGAAGCTCTTAGGGCCAAAGAGCACTCTGGGACAAACATGGAGCACTCTGGGAGAGCCAGAAACCTTCTCTCGGAGGCAAGACATATTCATTCCAACTTTCACCTTGGTGCTGGCTGGAGTTGAGCGAGAGGAGTCAGATCCATTCCATTTTCCACCTTTGTGCTGGCTGGAGGCTGAAGGGAGCAGAGGCAAAAGGCTAGCAGTAAGAGCTTTTAGAACCAAGGAGAGAGAGAGGCCTTTAAGAAAGCTAACCTGTCTTGGAAAGAGATAAGAAATAAACAAACGTGTGAGCTTTTAACACCTGGCTGCATTTGGAGTGATTATAATTTTTAACTGAAACTAAGGCTGCCTCCAGAAAACCTCCCCAAGAAACCTGCTCCCAGAGAGAACCATTATTATTTTAAAGAAGAGAAGAACAACACAGGCATCCATTCATTTTCCAGTTCCTTGCCACTTTTATTATAAAAAGAGCTGCTATCTTCATTTTTGCACATATGGGGTTTTTTGGCCTCAGGCACTTAATATTTCCTAGCTGTGTGACCCTAGGCAAGTCACTTAATCCCAATTACCTCAGCAAAACAAAACAAAAAAATTTTTTTTTCTTTTATTATGATCTCTTTGGGATACAGACCCAATAAAGGCTAGATTAAAGGCTATGGACAGTTTGATAGCCTTTGGTCATAGTTCTAAATTGTTTTCCAGAATGGTTGGGTGAGTTCACAACTGCACCAACAGTGTATTAGTGTCCCAGGTTTCCTACATTCTCTCCAACATTTATCATTATCTTTTCCTGTCATCTTAGTCAATCTGAGAAGTGTGAAGTAGTACCTCAGAGTTACCTTTATCAGAAATCTTGGATGTAAAATTTTTTCCCCAGTTTTCTACTTCTCTTCTAATCTTAGCCTGTATTAGTTTTGTTTGTATAAAAATTTTTTAGCATAATCTAAATTATCCATTTTGCATTTGGCCATAAGTTCCTTCCTTCTCCACATATGAGAGGTAAAATAGTCATTTGTTCTCCTAATTTGTTTTTAATATCACCCTTTATGTCTAAATCATGAATCCATTTCAACTTTATCTTGGTCTAGGGTGTTAGGTGTTAGTTAATTCCTAGTTTCTGACATATTATCTTCTAATCTCAGAAGCTGGAGTCTTTGAGTTTATCAAACCTTAGATTACTGTAACTCATTGACTATTGTGTCTTATGAACTTAACCCATTTCACTGGTCCACTCCTTTGTTTCTTAGCCAGTACCAAATGGTTTTGATCACCCCGGCTTTATAATTACAGGTCTGGTACTAGACCACCTTCATTTGCATATTTTTCATTAATTCCCTTGACATTCTTAGCCTTTTGTTCTTCCAGATGAATTTTGGCAGTTTGATTGAATAAATAGATTAATTTAGGTAGAATTGTCATTTTTATTATTATATTAGCTTGGCTTACCCATGAGCACTTGATAGTCTTCCAGTTGTTTAGATTTAACTGTATTTACATAAAAAATGTTTTGTTATTCCTAGTTTTGTCTTGCCAGGTAAACTCCCAAATATTTTATTTTATCAACAGTTATTTTAAATGGAATTTCTCTTTCTATGTGTTGCTGCTGGACTTTGTTGATAACATATAGAAATGCCATTGATTTCTTTGGATTTCTTTAATATTCTATAATTTTGCTTAAGTTATTGTTTCTAGTAGTTTTGTAGTTGATCCTCTAGGATTATCTAAGTATGCCATCATATCATCTGCAAAGAAGAATTTTGTTTCCTCATTACCCACTAATTCCTTCAATTTCTTTTTCTTCTCTTATTGCTGAAGCAAACATTTCTAATACAATATTGAATAGTAATAGTGATAGTAAGTAACCTTATTTCATCTCTAATATTATTAGGAATGCTTTTAGTTTATCCCCATTACATATGATGCTTGTTGATACTTCTTATAATTTTAAGGAAAACTCCATTCATTCCTATGCTCTCTAGTGTTTTAATAATAAGTATTGTACTTTGGCAAATGCTTTTTTTGAAGCAACTGATATATGATTTTGTTAGTTTGGTTATTGATATAGTCAATTACACTAATAATTTTTCTGATTTTGAGCTAGCCCTACATTCCTGATATAAATCCAACGTGGTCATAATGTATTATCCTGGTGATTAATTGCTGTAGTTTTGCAATATTTCTTCAGAGACATCTGTATATTTTTACTTGATCAGGAGGCCATATTCTCTTTTGTAATTGATATATTCCTGTTGGTTAATCTGTTTATGCCTAAGGTTTTTAACTGAGTTTTCTTTTTAAAAAAAATTGGCAATATTAGTTTTTTCTTCTTAATAGTTCTCCATTGCTCACTAACCTTTGATTATGGTTTTCCTGGGGACTGAACCTTGAATCCATTTAGGCCCCCTCCTTTACTAGGAGGTTTATGATTTCATAGCCTCAATTTCTTCCCCAAGGAACTTCTGGGAGGATAGATTTGACTCTAGCTGAATGCTGAACTCTTCCTTCAGACTAAATAGGGTGCCACCTAGTCACATACATGTCATTGTGTTTCTAAGTTCTTTGGCTGAGCTCTTTTATAACCTCTTTGCTTTACCCCTATATTTTTGAGGAAATTTTTCATTGATTTTCCATTGAAAACAATGCTATCTTATGATTTTGACTACATAATTTTGAACCTATTAAAAATGGGACCTTCCATGGTTGTGTTTTTTAGAGTGATTCTTAAAAACCTATAAATTAGTACCATATTTTGTTAAGACTTTTTCTGTATTGATGTAATCTTTTTTTCTTGTGTTATTATAGTTATTTTCCCACTTTCAGACATCACTGTATCCTTGGTATAAAAATCCATCTTGATCATTATAAATAATATTGTGAATAGATTAATGCATTCTTTTTCTTAGTCTAATTTATTTTTTTGCATTGCTATTTATTAATGAAATTACTATGTAATAATCTTTTCCCTCCTTTATATTGCATTAGTTTGAATTCAAGACTATAATTATCTCATAAAGAGAATTTTGCACAGTGTACATTTTAATTGTTGAAATTTTTGCAGCAAAGATATTATTATTTGAGTATTTGATAGAATTTACTTGTAAATTAATTTGGAATAGAACTTTTCCCTTTGATGATGAATTTACTTGCTTTCCCATTCTAATATTTTATTTTTTATTATCTAATTCTAATTTTGTTAGATTGTTTTATATTTTTGCTGATAATTATCCATTTTCTACAAGTTTTCTGGTATTTAATTAGAGATAGCTTTGGGATTTAGTTATTTTTTGTTTCCTTTTTGTTCAATGTAAATTCAACTTATTTTTGGTAATTCATTTTTCTTTTTTATTTAATGGTTTATTGATTTTATTGGTCTCTTAAAAACAGCTCTTAAATTATTTATCATTTCAATCTTTTTTTCCATCTTACGTAATTTTCAATTTCTTCTTCTGTACTTGTTTAGCTTTTGACAATTTGTTTTCTAGTTACTGAAGTTTCATGCTTAGTTCTTCAATCTTGAACCAATGGGCAAAAGTTTCAGAGGCAGAGTTAGGCTCAGTATAGTTTAAAACTTTCTAACAATGCATTGTCCAAATGTTAAATGGGTTTACTTTTGATTAGAAGTAATCTAAATCTAGAACAATAACTAGAAGTCTTGGAGTGGAGTTTGGAGGAACACTTCTCAGATAATTTGTAGTATTAAGGATTATTACTTAGACATGAATTGGACTAGATAGCCCCTGAGTTCTTTTCCAATCCCGATTGTGTGATTTTGTAAGGAACAGAAGAGCAGAAAGGTTATTTTAGGAGGTTTATCCTGCTTAGTATGTGAGTGACACATAGCATGGGAAGATAGGAAACGTTCATCCTTACTATTGTTTGTCTACACCAATTTATTTATTACTGTCATCACTTTATTTTAGGCTAAACCATATAGAAACACGGCGCCACTGACAAAAGAAGAAGAAAAGATGGCAAAAAATCAGTCAATTATGAAGCTAAGCAATTTCTTGAGGCTTGCAAACAAAGAAAATAAATTGGTGATATTTGATCTGTACCGGCCCCCAAGGAAACATCCTTACAGAGATACATGGATAATGAAAGTGTTAGACGTGATGATGAATGAAGTTGGGATTAAAAGCCATCTGGTAGGTCAATTAATCAACATTTTTTAAAGCACCACACTGTGCCATACACAGTGGATTAACATACAGAGCCACACACTGTGAGTTAAAAGGAGGGATAAGGGAGAAAGAAGAATGGGAAATTTAGCAGGTAATTCTAATGTCCATTCATTTCTTTCACTTTCTGAAGACTTGAACATACATGAATGTGGGGCAGCTGAGGAATTCCTAATGTGGTGTGGGAAAGGTTGGTATTGGAAGACCTAGATTCAATTCTAGTTCTACCACTTACTGCCTTATAACTTGGGCAATCATTTAATAGAGATTAATTAGATCTTGATTTTTGTCATCTGGAAAAAGGGGATAATAATACTTTGTGGGGATTTGTGAATTATAGAGTGTGATAGAAATGTTAACTATTCTGTGCATGTTTGTTTTTTGAGTAGGTTCTTCCTAATAAGAATATTCATTTGCAAATGTTCTAGCCTTGAAATGATAATATTAACCAAGTTTTACTTGGAACTGACTGAAACACCAATCTTCTTTTAAGAGAAGCATAACTATTCTAGATGTAGCTGTTTCTTTGCCATTTGCCTTTATGCTCGTGAATTCCACTACTCACACCAAACTTTTAAGATTTATAGCTAAAAGGGACCTTAGACACCATTTCTTCTGACACTATTTTATAAATGGAGAAAACAGTGCCATAGTGGGGAATGCTCTGTCCAAGGTCACGGGGTAACTTAAGTAGCCCAAGACTGATCTCTCATGAAGATACTAATCTCCAGCTTCAGTGATCAGCATAGGGCCCTCCTCATTTGAGACTAGGTTCATGGTATTGGACAACAGAAAAAATAATATTCTTGGAGTACTCTGTTCTGAAAAAACTTCAAGGAAGGTTTCTGGAAGAACTTACCTGATGAATGTTTGTTGGGATGTCATTTTCTTTCTTTAATGCTGTTAGCTTTATAAGGATGGAGCCAGTTCCAAATAGAACTTGGGGGAGGTGAGGTTTGATTCAATCAAGAAAAAGGAACACTTGGGGACAGTGAGTGCATAGAAGAGAAATTAAATTTGTATTTCTTAGCCTCTGAAGGCAAAACTAGAAGCATCTGATAAAAGCTGGAGAGGTGGCAGATTTAGACTTGATGTAAGGAGAAAATTTCCTAACAAAAATGGCTGAAAATAGAATTTACTGGATGCCTTATGAGGTAGTGAACTCACCATAACTGAAGTTCTCTAAGTATGTGATTGACATTACAGAGGGGATTCTTCTTTAGACATCGGTTAAATTGGATGCTCTCTGAAGTCCATTCTGACTCTTTGAGACCGTTTTAGGGACTCTATTTCCTCTCCTCCCCATCCCCTCCATTTGGTGTAGTAGAGAAAACTGCCTTTGATCCCTAGCTTTGCCAGTTACTGGTGTGCAGTGCCTTTTCTCTTTTGTCTGGGCTGTAATTCCCTTATCAAGGAAAAGGAAGTTTTGAATTAGATCCTTTTAAGACCTTCTTCTAGAGCCTATGACTCCTTGGAATTTCTCATCTGTCAAATGAGAATGCTAAATACTTGATTTATTTGGCATGAGGATCAAATGTGCTAGCATGTGCTAGTACTGGCCTTCTGAATCTGAATTAAAATGCCTTCTAATATGCCCATAAGCATATCTTGCCAGTGATCTAAAAGCTGGTGGTCTCTGCTTTTTATAGGTTCTTTGGTTACCAGGGCAGTTCAGGGCAGATGTTCAAATGATAGCTCCGGATTACATACAAGTGCTGGGAAAGAAGCTGCCTCTTCCTGACCTTTTGAGAATGGGAATTAAAGGATTGAACCTTGCTTACAAGGATATGAACAGGAATGATGTCAAGTAGGTGATTCTCCACAAAGGGATGGGGATACCACTATCCCCTTCTACACTAAACTTTTCTTATATCTTAGCATTTCTCTACACCAGAGGGTTTAATTTGGAGATCCATAACCTTGGGTGTTTTTTTTTTCTCATTATTAGCATAGTTGATGAAGTTGAGGATGGCAATACCTAGTTCAAAATAAACATGTGACGAATTCACAATGGCCATTTTCTTTTCCAAAAGGTTAATTTATTTAGGGAAAAGGGTTATAGACAGAATGAAGGGATACAGTAGACACCAGGAGTGGCAAATATTGAAATAGAGTTGGGAGAGCATATAGTTAACAGGGGAAAAAAAGGCAGATTCCCCTGGGGAACTCACAATCAGGAGAAAGGAAATACTCCATGAGGTGGGGAGAAAGCCATTGTCTGGCAAGTTAGACTTAACAGTAGCTTAAGTAAGAGAATGGTGCCATTAGAAAGAAGACACTATGAGGGAGAGAAAGAGAGTACCTCATAGTGGTAGTCTTAGTCCCAAAGAGAATTTAACAAAAATGTTCATCATAAGTAGATCTTTTATAGGGAAAATATAACCTCAGGGGTTTCTCAGTTGCAAAAGCTAGAACTCAAAAGGGAGGGTCAGAGAGCTAGTGCTGACACTTGGAAAACCAGGTCTAAACCCTGCCTAAAGATATGCTAATCAATATCTCAAAAGGTTGTTTGAAGATACCCAGAAGTTAGCAATAAGAGTTAATAAAGAGTTCCTTCATAGTCTGGGAAAGGTACATTCCCTTCAAGGTTGTCTCAAAGGTTGTGGGGAATGTTTATTAACTATAGACTCTGACTTCACATTATTCTACACCATCATGATTTGGCAGTTCACATCATAATGATAATTGAATTTCACTATATTTTGTTTCCTTTATATTCATATGTATTTTATTTTATTCATATTTTGTATATATTTTATTCTGACAAATCCCTAAGCTTCAACTAGATTGCTAAAGGGGTCAATGGCACAAGACCTTTAAACAGACCCTTTGTTGCAGTCAAGTTATTGTGTTCTCACTTCCATTTCTCTATCTATGCAAGGATTTATTTCTTTTAATACACCTTTCTTCCATTGCATTTCTATTGATCCATTCCTCAATTTCCTTCAGAAAGCCTTCATTGATTAAATCCAATCAATCCTCTGAAAATCTGAGGCATCACTCTTCATGTATCTGTTAATTACTTTCATGAACTTTTTTGAGAGAAATGATTATTAATAACCATTGACTTGGGAAGATTCAGATTTCTCCCTTTTTCTTTTAGTCTCATTTCAAGACCTAAGTTTAGAATTTGGCCCTGAAATCAAATTAAAAGTCAGAAAGCAGTCCTGAAGAATGAGCAAAGAATTAAAAAACAACAACAAAAGAATCTTACCCTAAAAAATTAGTATGACAGGACTCCTCAAGGCCCAATCCAAGGAAAGGAATAACTCCAAAACAGCCAAACATCAAATCTTAAAGGAAAAGCTAAGGAAAACATAGCTCAGGGAGGAAAAAACAACTGAAATTCTGGGAAAAGATGTAGAAAAAATAACTTGAGTGAAATGAGAGTACAAGAGGAAATAATTGGAAAAGAAATGAGAGCTATGAAAAAAAATTGGAAATGGAACTAACAGATTGTTATAAAACCTCATCCAGCCAACAAACTCCTTGAAGATTTGAATGGAATAAATAGAAGCCAATAACTCCATGAGACAAGAAATATTGAAGCAAAGTCAAAAGACTGAAAAAAATGTAAGGTATCTTCATAAGAAAAACAACTGACCTGAAAAACATACATCAAGAAATCTTAAAATTGCCCAGATCTCTTAGAACCAAGGGGCAAATTAGAAATAGAAAGAATTCATTGGTCATCTTCTGAAAGAAACCCCAAAAGATAAACTTTCAGGGACATCATAACCAAATCTAGATTCCAAGTGAAAAAAAATATATCAAAAGCAGCGAGAAAGTAAGAATTCCAGTATGGAGAAACCACATTCAGGATCATACACAATTAACAACCACTGACAAAGTGCTTAGCATTCACTTTTTCAGGAGGCAAAGCATATGCAGGCTTTACATGCAAGAATAAATTACCCAACAAAAGGGAGTAAATGTTACCAGGAGAGAAATATACATTTAATGGAATGAGGACTTTCGGGCATTCCTGATAAAGACCAGAGGTGCAGAGAAACTTGGAAGTTCAAACATAGGCATTGAGGGAAACATAAAATGGTAAATAAGAATAAATAGTCATAAAGTACAAACAAAGACAAGTAACTTACATTCAGTTAGGAGGAGATGAGAGAATACATGTATCCCCTCTGAACCTCATCATCAGTCCTCAAAGAGAGAATCCAATTGGACAAGGCCTGAAAGTACTTTTGTCATGTCCTGATGACCTTAAAAGAAGATCAGGAAGAGAAAAGATGATGAATACACTGGGGGTGGGGAGGATAGAGAAGAAAAAAGAAGGTTGGGAATAATTAATCTCATATAATCAAAGTGTGCAAGTGAGCCTCTATACAAATTAGGTGGTAGCTTTTATAAATGTACAAAAGGAAAAATTTAAAAGATCCCTCACCATTCCCTAGTCCATGATTCTTTTGGCAGTCTTTGAGAGAGGAATTCTATCCACAGCAGTAAGTTCCAAAAAATTGAACCAAAATGTTATTAAAATCTGTACCAAAAAACCTCCACAAATAATTCCTGACAGAGAATAATATAAACTAATGAGTTCAAGTGGGTCCAGAAGGTACTGTTT
This sequence comes from Sarcophilus harrisii, assembly GCF_902635505.1. Taxonomy (NCBI): domain Eukaryota; kingdom Metazoa; phylum Chordata; class Mammalia; order Dasyuromorphia; family Dasyuridae; genus Sarcophilus; species Sarcophilus harrisii. The sequence continues at coordinate 496,243,863 of NC_045428.1, forward strand.
CAGGAAGAAATCTCAAAAGAGTATGATCATGCCAGAACCAAGTAATTAGCCCGCCAGCCACCCCAATCTCTATAGCCATTCTCTAATTGTTGGACATCTGTTATGCTTTTAGTTCTTTGTTCCTACCAAAAAAAAAAGTGGAGTATTTGGGACCTTTTTACTTATTATTAATTTCCTTGTAATATTTACCTAGCAATTGTTGAAATTAATTGAATTGATTTTTATTGCTGACACTTAATATGTCAAACATATGCAATTCTTCTCTACATATTTCCACAATTATCATGCTGCACAAGAAAGATCAAAAAGGAAAGAAAATGAGAAAGAAAACAAAAAGCAAGCACCACAAAAATTTCTTGTGTGAGAAGGAATTGCAAGTAGAAAAAGTTTAAGAATCCTTCTATATTATAAAAAGATCATGAATGGCAAGGAAGATGCTTTTCTGCTTTTCTCTCCTTTTTAATTCCTTCCCTGTTCCCAAATGCACTTTTTTTGCTTAGTGCTCTAAAGTTAGCAGACATTAACTTGCTAGCTAAAGTGTGTGTGTGTGTGTGTGTGTGTGTGTGTGTGTGTGTGTGTGTGTAGCTAGTGGGAATATTTTATTGGCTAAAATCCCATCCATTATATTTCCAGCCCCTTTGTTCCTACTGAGTCTTCACTTCATCTTTTTCTTTTACTTGGTGGATTTTTGGTAACACCAAAGTTCTTTTTGACCTCATTGATAGAAGGAAGAAGGGACAGCCAGTCATTAGAGGTTTTGTTTTCCCTCCAGAGAATATGAGAAATATGGCATCTTCACCAATATCTACGTCGTCAATGAGCCCTGGCTGTACTCCCTGGCTTGGTGTGCTGGGGTTCATTCAGTCACTACTAATACCATCCAAATACTGAAGAAGATTAAACGCCCATACTTCTTAATGGTAAGTTAGCTGTCTATATTGATCTTTCATGGGAGCAGTTAGATGGCCAGTCTTCAATACTCATTAGTCCTGTGACCTGGGCAGATCCTTTAGCATTATTTACATCAGTTTCCTCACGTGTAAAAAGGACTTGGAGAAGGAAATGGCAAACCACTCTACAATCTTTGCCAACCCGAGCGGGGCCACAGAGTTGGACACAATTGAAGAAAATTGATGTTCCCCACAGGTCTGGTCTAGCAGACACTCCCATCATAGCATCATAGACTCTCCAAGCTAGAAGAGACAACAGATTAAGTCTAAACCCTGTCTAAAACACATTAAGTCCTTCTATTTGAATAGCTCCAATGATAGGAAGTTCACTGTCTACTGAATGCATTTTGGGCATTTCCAATTAAGAATTTTTTTTTTTTAATATTGAGCTGAAATCTACCATTATGGCTTCTATCTCATTCTGTTTTTTGGACCCAACAGAATAAGTCTCTTCTCTGTGAGTCAGTGTAGTGTGGTGGGAAAGCATCTTGGATTTGAAGTCAGAATCCTGGGTCTGCTCCATACTTCTCATGTGACTTTGGACAAGTTATTTAACTATTCATCACCATAGTTTCCTCAAATCAAATGGATTAGACTTGATGACCATTAAGCTCCCTTCTAATCTAAATACAATGATTCTGTGACCTCTTTAGACATTTAAAGTCAGTAGTCAAACTTAACAATTTTCTTCTCTGGACTAAATATCCCAAACAGTTCTCTTGTTGTACAAGAAGAATTGGATTCAGAAGGCAAAATATTTTGTTCTGATTTTTTTTGCAATCAGGATTAAGTGACTTGCCAAGGGTCATGCAGATCATAAGTGTCAGAGGCCTCCTGACTCTGGTACTCCTACCTCCAGGGCTAGTGCTCTATCCACTGTGCCATCTAGCTGCCCCCCATCCCATATGTTTATTCTTACAGCCTGAGACTCAATTAGCTTCTCTGACCACTATCCCTTCTTACTGATCCAATATGGAACCCTTAAAATTCCTCCACTCCCACCACAGGGCCCTGTGCGCATCTTGGCTCATTAGAGGCTTGGTATACCATCCGGTACAGGATCTAAGATTGTGTCCCAATGGGGGAATCTAGAAACTCTTTTCTCCATCCTTCTACCTTTACAAATTGTACCTACCTGTCTTGCTTTCTAGACACCGAATGAGTACATGAAGATGTGGATACTGCTGGACTTCCTTTCTGCCTTCATCATTACAATTGTATTTTTTTTCCACTGGTAATTATTTCTTAAGATTCCCAATTCTCTGACAAGAATTTCTGGATATCTGTCCCCTGCCTATTCCAGCAGAAGCTGGAGACTTGGATTTGAACTCAGACTTCCAGGTGACCCTAACAGCAGAGCCATTGCTAGAGGCCAGAGTTCATCCCTCTGCCAAATGCACCCCATTTTTTCTGTGTGGATGCCTTGGGATTGCTGCCTTCCTTACCATATTCAAGGAGAATGGTGCAGCTTTAAAGACATGGGTGGAAGGCCAGTAGGGAATGGGTGTGGGAGGTATATACATCCTTTCCCAAGTAGACCAAACTGTTTTCACCAACATAGGACCCTGTGTGAAACATTGCATCCAGGGCCCAGTTTACAGCTTTCTTCACTGGGAATAGAGAGAGACATCAGAGTATAATGAATTGGGTACTGGATCATAAACACATACTTATTAACTATGGGATCCTAGCCAGTCACTTCACCAATTTTGCCTTAGTTTTTTTATCTGGAAAATGGGCTCAAGAAGGAAATGGCAAACCACTCTGGTTATCCTGGCCAAGAAAACCTCAAAAGGAATCACAAAGAGTTGCTAACAACTGAAACAAGGAGAGAAGGAAGAAACTAAACTCAACAAGGGAGAAACTAAAACTGAGGTATTACAGATGATCTCATCATCTCACATCTATTCACTGCATTTTAGTGTAGATGATTTCTCACATTTGTATGTTCAGTCCCAGACTTTGCTGACTTCCAGTCTCCTATTTCCACATGATTTTAATTTTTTAATTTTTCCCCCATTTGTATAGCATTTCATTTTTCCCAATTACACATAAAGGTAGCTTTTTTTTACTTTAAAAAATTTGATTTTTATTTCTCATCTTGGAATTGTAAAAAGTCACAAGCAACTTCCTAATTGTAGTGTAGAAAGTAAGGAAAAGAATTTAAAATACAATTAGACTTAGAGGCGAAGAGGCGGTGCAGTGGATAGAGCACCAGATCTTGAGTCAGGAGGAAATGAGTTCAAATCCAGTCTCAGACACAAAGGTATCTTTTTGAGTTCCATATTTTTTCCCTCCCTTTGTCCTCTTCCTCCCTCCCCAAAACAGTACTCAATTTAGGTTATACATGTACAATCACATATTTCCATGTTAATCATGTTGTGAAAGAAGAATCAGAATAAAAGGGAAAAATCATGAGAAAGAAAAATAATTAAAAATAATATCCTTCCATCTGCATTCAGACTCCATAGTTCTCTGGATATGGGTAGCATTTTCCATAATGAATCCTTTGGAATTGTCTTTTGTCATTGCATTGCTGAGAAATCTATCAAAGTTGATCATCCGCATAATCTTGCATTACTTTGTACAATGTTCTCCTAGTTCTCCCTTCACTCAGCATTAGTTTATGTTAAAGCCTTTCCAAGGTTTTGGGGAATCTGCTCATTATTTCTTATAGTACAATAGTATGCCATTATATTCATAAACCATATCTTCTTTATCCATTTCCTAAAGTGATGGACATCCTTTAGTTTCCAATTCTTGCCATCACAAAAAGAGCCATCATACTTATATATATTTGGGTCCTTTTCTATTTTTCATCTTTGGGGATACAGATCTAGCAGTGGTATTTATTGGATCAAAGGGTATGCAGTTTTTTATAGCTCTTTGGGTATAATTCCAAATTATTCTCCAGAAAGATTCATGACTTCATCAACAATGGATAATGTCCCAATTTCCCCACATCTTCTCCAACATTTGTCATTTCAAATGCCGTTTAGACATCCCACACCATATGGCTCATAGACATCTTAAACTCAACATGTTCAAAACTGAACTTATTTTTCCTCCAAACCCTATATTCTTCCAAATTTTACGATTATTATAGAGGACACCCTTCTCCTAGTCACCAGACTTATTCCAACCCAAGTATCATCCTTGACTTCTCTCTCTGCACCTCCATGTCCAATCTGTTGCCAGTTACAACTTTCTATCTTCTCAAAGTAACTACACTAAGTATAGGCCCTTATCATGTTATACCAATAGCTTGCTGGTGGGTTGTCCTGCCTCAAGTCTCTTCCTACTCCTAAACTTCTGAATTCTGGCTCCTCCCTACCCAGTCTTCTTATCTGTACTGCCCTATCTTTTCCCTAATCCACTCCCATAGTCCAGCTCTCCTCCTCCTCAGCTCTTCCCAACTTCCCTGGTTTCCTCAGATCTCAGGTAAAATCTCACCTTTTGCAAGAAGCATTTCTTGATTCCCACCTCCAACCACCCCTCTTTAATGTTTTAGTGCTTTCCCTCTATCTTTTATTGTATTTGCATCATAGTTCCTATGCTGTCTCTCCCATCACACTATGATAGGAGCTCTTTGAAATCAGAGGCTGTCTTGCTTTTCTTTGTACCCTTCACACTCAGCCCATAATAGATATTTAATAAATGTTAGTTGGAGGATTCCAGGCATAGGGGACAAGCTATGCAAAGTGAAAGATGGAATGTTGTATACAGCAAATTGGCAAGTAGGTTTTAGTTACAATATAGGATATGGAGGGTCAGCAATGTGCTGTAAAAATAGGTTGGATTTTTTTTCTTTCTCATGGTTTATTTCCTTTTTAGTCTGATTTTTCTTGCACGGAATGACAAATATGTTTAAAAGAATTGCATATATTTAACCTAAAAAATGGGCTGGAGCCATATTGTGAAGGGCTTTAAATTCTAGACAAAAGAGTTTGTACTTTATCCTGGAGGCAATGGGGAACTACAGAAGCTTTCTGAGCAAAAGAATGACACCCTCAGAGATGAACTTTTAAAAAATGTGAATTTGGCCCCTGGTTGGCAATGGATTGGGAGAAGAGAGATGGAAGCAGAAAATCAAATTAGGAAACTACTGCAATAATCCAGGCAAGAGGGCATAGAAATCTAAATTATGGCATGTGGTTGTGGAGCTTCTAATTACATAATTCTACTCATCTTAAATATCCCAGTTTAGTTAAAATTTCAGAGGTAGCATTTAAGAAAATGTCCAAATAAAATATCTACTACCATATGTAATTCATTTCCTTAATTCTTTCCCCTGATCATCTTTAAATGCAGGAGACATGGGAAAGGGGAAGGACTCCTTAAGACACCCCACCCCCAACTCTCATTTCTATTGATACATACTAAAAATGACAAAAACAAGGGATGATACATAAAAATTTGCCAAAGAAAACCAAGGAAATAGGCCTTAATTTATGACCTTCTTGTTTTTCCCACTCCCAAATATAGCAGATGTGTCAGATGTCCTTGCTCCCCACTCCCCAATTTATTTAAGTATCTAAGAGTTTCAATCTGTCAAGCATTAACCGCCATGTTTAATTTCTAGCATCTGCTTGACAGTTTCAGCCTGTATCCTTTGGAGAGCAGCTGATTTTAGTTTTGACTGTTGGAACAAACAAAAGGATTTTGAGCAATTCCAGGCCTATGTCCTTTTCTGGTCATGTGATTTTAAATCCTATCTCTGGACCAAAACTGCTCTTTGTCAGCTGCTAGAAAATATAATGCAGTTTTTATCAGTTTTCATCCTACTTTCTTCTCAGCAGTTCTTAAAGCTATCTTATTTTCATCCTGAATACTCTGTCTTCTCAAATTTTTATATTATTACTTTTTCCTGGCTTTCCTGCTATTTCTCTGAACTCTCCTCAACTTTGACTGACTCATCATCTATACTCTGCCCTTAAGTGTGAATGTACTCTCGTTTAAATGCCACATTCTATAGGAAACCTTTTCTGACCCTTTACCCCCAGATACATGCTAAGCCAATGTAGAAATCGCTTGTTATCTATCTTGAATTTACCTTGTGCATGATTTTTGTGTTTGTATGCCCAATGTCTAACACATAGGTTTTTGATGATTGCTCACAGAATGCATGAGTGATGTGTACAAGAAATGTTGTGAAGGTCAAAATGAGATTTGGTTGGTTTAGGGATAAAGGAGAACAAAGGATTGAGTATGACTCTGGCTATAAAGCTAAGATGTTCAGAAAGATTGTCCTTTATAGAAATAGGGAATATAGAAAGTTGCTGGTTTAGAGAGAAAGAGAAGAATCTTATTTGGGGCATGTTGAATTTGAGATGTATGGGGATGCTTAGGCAGATGTACAATTAATTGATGATACAGTATTGGGATTCAGAAGAGAAATGAGGACTGTATGTAAATTTGGGAGTAATGTGCTATATAAATGGGATCATTTGATGAGATCCCCAAAATAGTGTAGAGAAAGAAGAGGGCTTGAGCAGAGCCCTGAAAAATCATCCAATAAAGTAGGCGTGTACTTTATAAAATCTTTACAAGCAGGAGTAGTGTAAGGTTGACAATAACAATAAAAAACACCAGGGAGGAGACAATATCTCAAAGAGAGTGATCACAGTATCAAAAAAGAGAGATATAGAAATGAGATCTTTAATAACCTTGGAGAGAGCACTTTGGAGTGATGGGATTGCAAAAGGTTGAGTAGGAGGAGAAGGGAAGAAATAAATGTATATTAACTTCTAGAAGTCTGGCTCCTGGAGGAAAGGCAGACACACAGCATGATAGCTTGAAGAGATGATGTCATCAGGTAGAAGGTATTTTTTTTAAGAAAGGGCAGATAAATAAAATTTAAGATTACCAAAAAAAATTTAGATGATCAAAGGGAAAAGCTGGAGGAGATGGGATCATGATAACAGGTAGATGGGGTCGACCTTGGCAGGGGAAAGAATCATTTTCCTGAAATGGGACCAAAGGAGAAAAATGGGAGTAACAGTGAAGTTATTTGAAGTTATTTGAAGAGGGGAGGAGAAGGAATTTTCTCTTAAAATTATACAAAGTGAGGCAACTAGATTACACAGTGAATAGAGCACCAGCCCTGAAGTTAGAGGACCTAAATTCAAATCCACCCTCAGATACTTAATACTTACTAACAGTATATAACCCTAGGCAAGTCACTTAACTCCAATTGCCTCACAAAATAAATAAAATTATATAAAGCTTGCCCTCTTGAAAGAGATATGGGATAGAGGGGAAATGGTTGACTTGAGAGGAGATTTGAAATAGTTGCTATAGGGTCTATGACAGGAATTCAATCACAGAAAAGTTCAAATATCCTCATGTAGCAGTGAGGGCCCCATAAATATTGAATGACCACTATGGCCATTATCAAAGGGATCAACCCCTATGGTGAAGGGACATGCCTTCTTGCCACCACCAACTCCACCTTTTACTGATCTGCTCCAGCTCTGCCACTGATGGTCAGATACACCCAAGAGCCCTGATATAGCAGGATCCCCTAGCCCATTAGATCTGCTACCAGCCAACTGACCATTGTCTAGGTTGAAGAATCCCCTATGGATAAGAGGCTCCACCATTCCTACCACCACCAACTGCCAACCAACTGCCACTGACAGTCAGGTAAGCCCAAGAACAACGGAACACCACAGCTCCCCACAGCGTTATCTGCCTGGCTTCCAGCCCGGCTCCCAGCCCGGCTCCCAGCCATCATCCAAGGGAGCAATCCCTGAGGATAAAGGAGCCCACCATTCCTACTTTTCATAAATTAACTGATGAATAACTACCATGTATAAGCAGGTAAGCTTAAGAACTCTTGAGAACTGCAGCTTCTCCTTACCCATGTTCCCTGTGTGTAGATTGTCCCCAAACCATCATCATCCAGGGAGGCAATCCTTGTGGAGATACAATCTGGCAACTGCTCCTGCTATGCTACAGCTCTTCCTTCCTCAGTGACCATAAATACTGAAGACCCAGAAAATACCATTCTGGATACCAAAACCATTGACACAGTCAAATGGCCTAAAACTAATCTGCCTTTATTAATGGGAATGATGTCATGGAAGATGACTATCTCCTACGTCTTCTTAACAAGGCCTTCCTTTCCTCCCCTCCTAGTTTCTCTTCTCTGAAAATACTTATCATTTATTCCACGTACTATGTGCCTAGCTATCTACAAGTGGTCTCTCCTATTAAAAGAGGTTATTTGAAGGTGAAAAATGCTTTCCCACCTTTCTTTGTGTCCCCAACACATAGTTCAGTTCCTGACAAGCAAATACTTAATAAATGTTTACTGAGTAACTGGCTGACTTCATTGTTGCTAGATGAAACCTAAACATATTCTATACCCTAATAGACTGTGAGCTGCTTGAGGGTAGGAATTGTTTTTTCTATATATATTCCAGGGCTTAGTACAGTGCTTTGTACATAGAGAATATTTAATAAATACTTTCTTATGCATAACACATTTTTATTTCACCTAGTCAATCCAGTCATGTCTTGGAGGTAGGGGCTGACCCATTTTTGCCTTTATGTTTGTCTCTCCAGCACACAGTGTTTTGCAAATGATAGATAATAAATATTTCTTGAATTAGGGTAAGCTTGAGCAAAGGCACAGAGATCAGTAAATGTGTAGTAATTCAGACAGTAGCAGAGTATAGTATTTCAGTTAAGCTTAAAACATGTATGTTTGGAAAGGAGCGCTATGAAATGTCTAGGAGAGTAGATGTGTGGGACCTTGAAATCCTGGCAAAGCAATTTGAACGTTATTCAGAAGATAATAACAAGCATTAAAGGAAGTTGAGTAGAAGAGTAAAGACATGACCAAATTTATGCTTAAGAAAGATTGTTTTGGAAGTAGTATGGTTTGAAATGTGGGGCATGGAATGGAGACAGGTGTACTTTGGGAAGGCTACTACAATAAGAGATAATAAGGACCTATACTGGCATGGTGACAGTAAGATTAGAGAGGAAGGGACAGATGTGAATGGTGTTGCAGAAATTGAATGAACAGGACCTGGTAACTGATTGAATATGAAGGATGAGGGAGAGAAAAGAGCCAAAGAAAGCCTCATTGTGACATATCCATGAGAGCCAAGGCAGCAAAAACCATTGAAATTTTGATGCCTTTTGCCCAGCAAGCTGTTTCTCCAGTACTGCTATCTTGTCTGTACCATCCTATGCCAAGATCTTTCTTTATTCCCATGGACTTTTCCTTTCCAGTGGTTGCCCTGCTATGAGGTATTAGAGATTATCCAACCCTTTCACTGCATTTTATTGCTGAGAAAGTTGGAGAGGAGAAATTATCCAAATTAGAACTAGACCTCAATTCACATAATTGCAAAAAAAACGTTCCTTCCATCATACTGTGTTGCCCCTTGAGGACTCCTCTTCTTTCTATTGTATTACTAGGTGCAAACATTTACAGAAGACTACCCCCCAGCCTCAGTTTAAAGCCTCCATGGCAGGGACTCCTTGCTGAGGGGCTCAAAGTGGCTGGCTCTGCCTTGCCCACGTTGGAAGATTTGACTTTAGTCAAATTCAGGCATCCCTCCATATGAAGCCTTCATATCTAACCATTTGCAATTGCCTTTTTCCCCCTTTAGATTCATAGAGATATAGAGGAAGGTCTATATAGGGTTCAGATTTATCTATTTGGTGATATCAGAGCTGGAATTCAAACCCAAGTCCAAACTCAAATCAAGCATTCTTTCCCATGCTGCCTATCATCTTGTTTGATCTCATTTAAAATTGTTTACAAGTTAGAATTGCTAGCATTTATATAGCAAGATATAAAGCACTTTGCTGTATAACCTAATTTATAATTAACAGATGGTAGTTGTTTTCAAATATTTGAAGGGCTGCCATGAGTGATTAAGGCTTTTTTTTAAATTGTCCCCAAAGGGAAGAACTGAGGCCTTGGGTGAAAATAACAGCCTTAGGAAAACTTAGGCTTTCCTATGCCTATGACAGGAGGAGCTTTCTAACAGCTGCCCCAGAGTAGACCAGCCTTCTTTGAGAAATGGGGAATTCCTAGAGGAAAGAAACCACTTTCAGGGTGTGTGTGTGCTTGGGATTTTCTGGACTCTAAAATCCCTCCTGATCCTGAGATAAGGTGATTTTGGAGTGACTTCACTTCCACAGGTAAAGTGCTTCATTCTGTGACTGGTCTGTTTTATTCCAGGTGGAGAGAGAAAGGATGGTGTGAATTGATTAAGAAAAAGAAAAGCCCAGGTGGGTAGAGGTAGGAAATTTGTGAGGTGAGTCAGTAGCGCAGCCCCAGACCAGGGGTTTGGGGTCCCTGAGATTCTGGGATGTGCTCATGAGCTCATGAGCAGGCCCTCCATCCCCAGCCCCTCCAAGACATGGGCCACAGCAACAGACTGTCCTGTTAGGAATCTCTGTAAAATGCGATTTTCTTTCCTTTTTCTTTAATTCTCTGTAGCATCAGCCCTCATACTTTGCTTCTCTCTAAACACTATGGTCTTTGGAGGCAGCTATGCTGAGGTGGACAGTGTGCTAGACTTGGAAGACAGGACTTCAAATCCCTTATTTGTGTGTCTATGGGCAAATTGCTTAGCCTCTTTCAGCCTCCGTCTCCTCATCTGTAAAATAAGGATAATAGCTCCCTCATAGGCTGCTGTGAGCATCAAATGAAATTTTTAAAAATATATGTATCATATATATTATAATACGTGATGATCGCACTAGCACCCAGAACGCCCCAGAATCAGCCGCAGTCAGGATACGCAAAACTCCTCAATCTATGTTCTTGGTCTTAGACACAGGATTAAACAGGATGGAAGCAGAATCTCCACCACCGCCTTCCTCCTCCTCCTCCTCTGCTACCACCCAGAGTGTGTCTCTGGCTAGCTTTACTCCACTTCTGGGTCCCTCCTACAATCCTCTATACACCAATCATTGAGCCAGCACAGGACAGTGGGAAGGAGCATTTTCCAAGCATATGCCCATAGAGTATTGTCTAATCAGTAGTTAGCCTCAAGCGCTGGGCAGTCCCGACCTCAATGCATCCCAATTGTTTCAGCTCTCTACAATAATACAACATAATATAATGTAATGTAACGTACTGTACTACCAGGGACAGCGAGGGGGTGCCATAGTGCACAGAGTGTGGGGACTGGAGTCAGGAAGACTTACTCACCTTCCCAAGTTCAAATCTGGTCTCATAAGGGTAAATGTTGAAAACTATCTTTGCATGTATTTTGAAAATAAAAAGCTAATGTTAAAAAAAAATTCACCTTCAGACACTTTCTAGCTATAATTCTGTCTGCCTCAGCTACCTCATATGTAAAATGAGTTGAAGAAAGAAAAGACAAAGTCTTCCAGTATCTTTGTAGAAAATCCCAAATGGGATCACAGAGTCAGGCATAAATGAGAAATAACTGTAACTTATATTTGCAAATTGTATATATATAGATTAGAACAGGATAGGGAGCTTTAAAAACCATCAGTGCAGAAATGATAAATCCATGGGACTAATAAGATTTCCAAATGAAGGAGCATAGAGGGGAAAGCAGACCAGGACAGAACTCTGTGAGATACCAAGATTAGAGAGGTTGTTTTAAGATTAGCGGACAGAGGATTGCTCAAATAGCTAGAAGGAAAACGAGAAGAGTGATATACCAAAAACCTAGAGAGAAGAGGGGATGAAGGATAAGAGAGGATCAATAGTCTCAAAGGCTACAGAGGATTTGAGGAGAGTGGAGGAAAATGATTGAGAAAAGGCCTTTGGATTTGAGAATAGATCCTTGGTGCCACAAATGGCTGAAGAATATAGAGGACTACAGTCAAGTGGAGTTGGATGTATCAAGGAGTGTGTTTGTTTGTTTGAAAATGAGGGAGACATAGGTCATGAAAGAACCCTATAGACAAGGAGAGATAAAAATAAAAGTGGTATGTGCAAATATTTTATATCAGTTCTTTTTATGTTGCCAAGGAATTCAGAATTGAATGGATGCTCATCAATTTGGGAATGGCTGAATAAGTTATAGTGTTTGTAATGGACTTTTACTGTTCTACAAGAAACGATAAGCAGGCTGATTTCAGAAAAGCCTGGAAAGACTTAACATGAACTGATACTGAGTGAAGTGAATAGAATCAAGAGAACATTGTACACAGCAACGACCAGATTGTGATAATCAGTTATGATGGACTTAGTTCTTTTCTCCACAATTGAGTGATAAAAGATAATTCAAATAGACTGCTTGGAAACTGCATCCAGAGAAAGAACTAAGGATGCTAAATGTGGATTGAAACATACTATTTTCACCTTTTTGTTTTGTTTCTTCTGTTTTTTTCCTTTGGTTCTGATTTTTCTTTCCCAACATGATTCATGTGTGTAGAGGGCCAGAACTATGGAGAAGTATACTTGAAACAAGGATACTTATAACAAGGTGTTAACTCAGTGGAATTGATGAGATGATGGTTCTCTAGTTCACATATACTTAGTACTAGCATGGTGATGTAATGGTTCTCTAGTTCACATATACTTAGTGTGCTATAATGATATAATCATACCAAAGTATTTAAGGGCTGAGGAGGACAGGAAATTAGACATTCTATCTTTGACCATCCCTCCTGATGGTTCTCCTGCCTCCTGCACTCCTCCACTAAAATCAAGACTGGGTCAGACTATGACAGACACAAACTGTTAAGGAGACAGTTTGTGAAGGAGACAAGACTTAAGACTCTACATGTCTATTCTCACAGTGACTATCCTGTTGAGACCAAGGCCTGTCCAAAGGACCTCCAGAAAGCTAGCCCAGACATTACACATGTGGAAATATGTTAAAAATTGAGTGTACATGTGTAACCTATATCAGATTGCTTGTCCTCTTGGGGGGGGGGAAGGAGAAGGTAAGGGAGGGAGTAAGAAAAAAATTTGGAACTAAAAATCTTAAAAAAATGAATGTTGAAAACCCCCTCACTTGTAATTAGAAAAATAATATACCATTAAAATTAAATTAAAAAAAAAAGAAAAGTGAAATCAGGGATGACAAAAGGGAACAATTTGTTTTAGGAGACATGAAATGGGGTTACTTGATCTAGGTGGAAGGGTTTAGTCTTGGTAAAGAGTTAAGTCTACCTCTTCATGTGAAATAGGAGTAAAAAAGGAAAGAATGGAGGTGAGAAAGAGTAGAGAAGAGGGTCATGGTCAATGATTTCAATTTTTTCTCTATTTGACACAATGTTCTCAACAGAAAGACTAGGAGGAGGAAACATGGGAATTTTGCTGTGGAGAGTGGGACAATGAGTCAATAGGGAGGTTGACTAGCAGCAATGAAGACACAGTTGAGAATATCTAATGATATCTAATATAAATTTGTCCTGGACCCAGTCAGAACAGTTTTGTGATTTTCTCCATCTTTGTTCAGCAGCACATAGACAGGAATAAAGCAGCAGATGGAGAGAGTTATCTCTTGCTGAGATTTGGTCAGGGGAAGCAATCAGCAAAACGGTAACAGAACCAGAACCTTAAGAAGAGAGGGCAGTATGGGGTTGAATTGGTTCACCAAGGGGTCATGAGGAAGAGAAACTTGGGAGAGAACTGATTGGATGTGACAGTAGGGACAGAGTAAGGTCTGGTAAGGGAAGACAGGAGAGATGGAAAGTCAATAGATTATGGTCAGATAAGGGGATTTTGGAATTCTTGAGCATGGAGATGATGCATTTGTGGGTGAAGGCAAGATCAAGACTATGTTCATCTTTGTGTCTGGTAGAGGATAGCTCATCTTTGCTGGAGAAATTGAGGAATTAGTAGGGTGTTTGTGGGTACACTGATTAACTGACTGTTGGATTTAGAATCCAGAGATTTGTATTCAAAGCTCTTATTACTTTAAAACCAAGATACCTACTTAACCTTGAACAGGCACTGAAGGGATTAAATTAAATGGCCTCTAGGGTTTCTTCAGTGAGTTATAGATTTGTTTCTGTGATTTGAGGAGAGATGGAATATGTTGAGCCCAAGAAACCCAGGCATGGGGAGCTATGAGTGTATTTCCCAGAACTCTCATGTGTCTGGGGTCTGTCCTTTCAGTCTCCTTTAGATCATCTATTTATTTGGCTTCATTCTTTGCTGACTTCTCTCTTTCCTTAGTATTTCCAATGTCCGGGGTCACAAACATCGAAGAAAATATAGAGGAGGTCCAAAAACAAAATAAAGATAATGAAAGTCAGGAAGAAATTCAAGGTAAGGAGACAATAAAAATAATGAGCAGGAACATTGCTATGTTGACCATCCACATTGTAGTCTGTTTTCTCATCTGTAAAATGGAGATAGCTCTGTCAATCTTTCAGATTCTATATATGTATATGTATATATATTTATGTAAAAGGTATTGAAAATATATGAGATGTACATACTATTTTTCACTTCATTTTTTTCTTATTTTTCACCTTTGGACACTGTATACTTTCATAATGTAACTAATATGGAAATAAGTGTTTTATTATTGTATGCATATAACCTATCTCAAATTACTTATCTTGGAGAGAGTGAGAGAAAGTAAAAATCTAGAACTCAAAATTTAAAAAAAGAATGTGAAAAATTGTTTTTACATGTAATTGAAGAAAATATTATTTTAAAAAAGAAAATATATGAATCAGTAGAGAATGTGTGACTTACTAAGGAACTGAAATATGCCAGGGGCTGTGCCCTCCTCTGTAGGAACATAATGGTTTGCTCCACTATTGGTTTTTATAATCTCTTTCCTTTCTCCTCAGTATCACCGAGTCCCTCTGATAAAAACACAGGAGATTATTGGGATTCCTTCTTAGAAATGAAATCTCGTAAGTAGATGATGGAGTTGAAAGAAATGTTAAGATCTCTTCTCTATCCCTTGCTACCTGGGTGACTTCAGGCAATCATGTTACCTCCCTGGGACTCATTTTCCTCACTTGTAGAATGAGGGGGCTGGATTAGGTGACTTCTGAGATCCCATTATTCTCAAAACCCTTCAGTTTAAAAGTCCTCTCAAGCAGATTTCTTGGCATTTTGATTTGAGAGCCCTGGTGAGCTAAATAGGAGGAAGTAGGACTATTGCTCCAGGATCCAGGATCTTATTTATCACTTGTCAGATCTCCTCCCCCTTGATTTTATTGTTTGGAGGTAGCATGCTTCCCTGTTGAATTACTGAGAGTGAGATACAGAGGTGTACAAGACACAAGTTTTGCCTTCAGAGAGCCTCCACACTTTACAAAATATTTAATCTGAGGAAGCACAGGCAGTAGCAGGGCTGTCAGCATGCATATAGTTGTAACCCCAAGGTTCCTGTTCCTGGTCCCTCAACAGGCACATATTGGCCTGATTATGTCTTTGAGTTGGCAGGTTCTTGCCTCCATACAGTGTACTTTGTACCATGCCATTATTGCCTCCACTAAACCTCTCTATTCCTCTCATTTTCCTTAGTGTCAGCAGGTGGCTATGTTCTTCCTCTCCTATGGTAGTAATGTGAGCATCATGGAAACTCTAGGTTGGATGGGATCTCAGAGGGCATCCCTCTTAACTATCCCCATCCCTTACCTCTCTACAGTGAAATGTTTTAGTGTAATAACCCTCATTACATCAGCCCTCTAGAGCTTACAAAACACTTTTTATGACAGCTTTCAGAAGTAGGGATACAAGTATTAAAACCCCCATTTGTATGGGGAAGTTGAGGCTCAGAGAAGGAAAATAACTAGGCCTTCTGACTCATTTTAAGTCCAGTGTTCATTTGACTGTGCCAAGCTGCCTATGTTCCTTGTAAAATTAGCTTGTTAATCAGCATTTATTGTGAGGCTATGACTACAGAGAGAATGTGACCATACCTCAGGGCCACTTTGTTTTAAGAGCAATAGATTTAATATGACAATGAAATTTTTGGAGGTGATCAAGGAAGCACTGTTAGCTTCTATGTCTAGAGCATTATTCAAGTCCAGGATCTGTGTTCTTTAAAATGTCTCCTCTTCCTCTCCAACAAATAAAGAGAAATTGAAAAATCCTGCGATGTTTTAGACTAAGAAGTATAGAAGGAATGACCCTGAGAGAATCTGGCCAAGAAGAAAATGGTAGAAGGCTACTGGGAGGAGGATAGAGGAAAAGTCTTAGATTTGCCACTTAATTTGCCTCACTTGCTGGTTTCAATTTTCTCTTCTTTTTAGAAAACGTGAAAATGACAAGGAGTTTGAGCACAGAGAGCGTTATAGGATCAAATGATGATGACTTGCAAGGTAACCTGATCTGGAGGTCCTAGAACCTCACATCTAGAAGGAACCTATCTCCTTCATTGCTTCCTTCTCCTGGTTTGACTGTTGAGAACATCTAAACCCTTCTCAAAGAGAGATGGCAAACTCTTTCTCTCCTTAAACCAGGATCAAAAATGCCTTTTCATTTATTCAACAAATCTTTGTGAGCTAATTTTTAAACATTCAAGAAAGCAAAGTCTTCCCTCCTCCTAGAGGGAGCTTGAAGACCACCTTCCTATAACTTCTATCCGCTGGTATTAGTGCTTTCTACCTGGGGCAGGCAGAGTTCCTTTCTGCATGGGTGTCTTGTCGGGTGGGCTTCTCCCAAGTTTTTACTTTTTAAACTTTGGTGATCTTTTCAATTTTGTGACATCATAATAAGAAGTGTCCAATGTTTTAATTATATGTAATCCCCACCCTAATACCAGGCTATCCCTCAAATTGAATTTTGCAGTGACAAGTTGAAGCCCCAGAGGGGAGGAATTTATGTGGCCTTTGTGAGTTTGAACTCTAAAACATCCCAACAAGTGAGCTCACATTCAGTAGTCAGTGAATAGATACGGATACCTCAGAGTGAAGTGAAATACTTGGGTTCCTAGCTGTAACATTCCTCTTTGAGACATGTTCCCCACAAATACATCATCTGTGGCAGCAGAGGGCATATCCATTGAGTCCAGTGGCATTGAGGCCTAAGTGTGGCTGGGACAGCTTATACCTCCAACACAGTGGGGCTCCATAGCTTCCTCCTGAGTGCAGAATCTCTGCTGGGCAGGTTTCTCAACCAGGCTTCCTGGGTCTTTGCAGCTTTCACCTACCAGACAAAACTATTCTTTCTCCTTAGATGGCTGCCAGATTCACCATCTTTGTAATCATCTCCACTGGTTCTCTCTCTGTCTTTACTCCCTGCTGGATAATGTCTCTCCCACCAAGCAACTCTTCAATATGATAACTACCGAGAGGGAGAAGGGAAGAGAGAAAAATTGTCTTCTCTCCACTGCCCTCTGGGATACACAGAAGGGGAAAAATCCCCTCTCAAGAGATGGGCTCTTCTTCCATAATTTGCTGTCCTCTGACCCAACAGAGATCACACTTGTTGGAGCTGCTCTCTGCCATGCCTCTCTCTCTAGGGAGTCTGTCCTAGTTTGTTTTGTTTTGTTTTATAAGGCTTCTAAGATTGTATCTGGTCTTTGGCTATCCAATGGCAATTCCATCAAAGAAGAAAGTGGTAGCAAAATTAAAACCCTCATTAATACCTTATTTTCATTAGCTGAGCTATAGATAAGAAGAATCAATCCCCACCAATATATAAAATACTACTTTATTACCTCTCAACCAGTATATAAAATAATGCCTTATTACCTCCTAGCTATTCAGAAGGGGTTTGGGAAAAGATAATTACTCCTCGGCCAGCTCTACATAGACTAGGTTTTTGAAAACGGTCCATAGTTCCTATGGTAAGCCATAGGAATAGAAGAAAAGAAGGCTTTGTGTGGCTAACAAAGCCAGGTCTCCTTGTTTCAAAACTGACCTCCCTATTGAAAAGAAGTTCCCAGAGTTTAAAATGTAGAAGGTGTGATTTTTGCCTTAATCCTTTAGGAAAAGCTGAGAAGCAAGGTGAGTTGAGAGAGCAATAAGAGGAAGACGAAATTACACTTGAGCTAAATAGACTAGGGGCAGCGGCAGTAAGGTACCTACAGAGACTTCCCTTTCTCTAACTAGAATCTCACATACTGGTGGAGAATTGTGTTAATAGTGTGGTGTGTAGATCTACAGAGAATTTGGAGGAAGGGTTGGCAGCATCAGTTTCCAGGCCTCTCCATCATTCTGGTTGCCCTCTTGTGGGTAACCTCCAACTTGTCAAGAATCCCTCTAAAAAATGCTGCCCAAAATGGAATTCCATACTTTAGATATCATCTAAACAGACAAATGCCAGATAAAACTATCACTTCCTTCATTTGGAAATTAGGTATTCTAATGCTATATGCAGAGCTGATGCTTGAGAACTTTATATATAAAGAATGTGGATGGTACATATTCTTTGCCAGTCTGTTAAAAAAAAAATGTAGCCATCATTCAACCATCCTAGAACTCTGACTTAGTTTCTGATTCAACAATGGGTATTGAATTGAAATGTTGAAAGAGATGAAGGGTAAAAAATCCAAGCAGAACCTGGAAGACTAGGTAGAGAGAAAAATCCCAGAGCCAGAAGGGGCACTGTAGCCTCCCTTCTTCAATTCTGACAGCCTGCCCTCTTTTAACTTCTTTTCCCCCCTCTCTTCAGGAAATACGTTTCCTACAAACATAAGCAAAGATACTGGGAAAGGATCAGATGAAGAAGAAGTACTAGGTATGCAGATGGGAAAATCCCAGAACGGCAGGGCTACAAAGGGGCACCACAGTCTCTAGTTTTCTTTTCCCTCTTGTGAACTCAGGGGCATAGCTCAGAGCAAAACTAATCTCCAAGATAGCCCTTCAGCTATCCGAAGAGAGGAATCAGACCTCCACCCAATCTCCACTGTTCTCCAGGTTAAATTTTTCCATTTTCTTCAACCCAATGAAATCTTTTCCAGTTTTAAATTTATGTTGCTATCTTTTATTTTTACACCATCTTCATCTCCAAAAATATCTCTTATGCTCCCCTCCCTGTGGTATTCTCCCTTATAAAAAAGAATACCAATCAAAGGGAAAGGATGCTTCAACAAAACTAACCAATGCATCATCTAAGTCTGACAGCGTATGAAGTGTTCCATCCCTGGAGTTTTTCACCTTTGCAAAGGAAGGAGATGCACTTTATCATTTCTTCTGGAAGGCTAAATTCTTAGTCATAATTGCATAGCATTTGGTTTCACATGTTTGTCTTTTAGAGGATTTGAATTGTATATACTAATTTCCTGGTTCTGCTTTTTTCCATTCATATGTATTTCTATACTTCTCTAAATGCTTCATATCCATCATTTCTCACAGGACCATCATATTCCATTACATGAAAGCTTTCATAATTTGTTTAACCAAACCCCAGTCCAAGGCCAGATATTTTGGTTTCCAGTTTTTTTTGCTATCTTGAAAAGTACTACTAGGACTGTTGGTGGATATGGTACTTTGTTTCACTCATTCTCTTTGGTCTCAAGGAAAATGCCTTAGTGGGATCTTTGGATCAAATGGGCTGTGGACATTTTAGTCACTCTCTTAGCAGAATTATATATTAATTGCCAGGATGGTGGGACAAATTTACAGCTCCACTAATTGTAATTTTAGTGTACTTGCCCTCCCCTAATTCCTCCCAATGCTGATTTGTCCGTTTTTTGCCCTTCTTTGCTAATTTCCAAGGTATCAGATGAAAACTCAAGATTGTTTTGAGTTGCTTTTATCTTTCAATTAGTTATTTCACATAATCTTTAAAAGCCATATAGCTGTCAATATTTTGTTAATGCTATTTTTTGTGATTCTTTTGAGGGTTGGTTTGTTTATATCAAATGACCCTTTATTCATTGGGAAAAGGGATATTTGTGTTAGTTTCCCACACATCTTGGATGTTAGATCCTTAATAGAAATCTTGGATTCAAATATTTTCCCCCAGTTGACAACTTCCTTTATTATTCTAGTTATTTTATTAGAGCAAAATCTTTTCAATTGAATGGAATTGAATTGCTCTATTTTATCTTTTATGATTACTTACATCTTTTGTTAAAGTTGAGAATTCTCTCCCTAATCATAGCTATTCAAGGTATCAGATACAGTTCTTCTCTCATTTTCAAAACTGTGTGATATTTTAATATGCAGGATATGGATCCATTTTAAGCATATCCTGTGGTATAGTATATAAGAAGTTTATCCAGATTTCTGCTAGGTTTTGTCCAAATTTCTTTCCACTAATACCCAGACATTTAAAGTTTTCCCCAAGTAATTTTTGTTTCAAATTTATAATATACTGGGTAATGGAATTTATTGTTTTCTGAGTCTTCCTTTGCTAGCCTATTCCTATGATCTACATTTAGGTTTTTAATTCAGTATAAAATATTTTGATATGATTGTCACTTTATGTGGTATATTTTGAGGTTTAAAGTTGCTATATATCCTTTACTCTTTCTTTGAAAAAGTATTTCTCTTGATATTTCTCCAGTGAATTTTATTATTTCCTAGTTCTATAAAGTATCACTAGCAAATAATGCATCTACAAATTATTTTAGATAGTGTTGTCATTTTTTCTATCGAGGGGCACAACTGCAAACAATGAATATGCCTCCTAATTTATGTAGTTTTTCTTTAAGTGTTTTGTAAATGAAACTGAATGCTGTGTAATTATAGTGACCAAACTTATCCTTGAAGAAGAGATGATAAAAAAAATATATCATGTCATCCTCCCTTTCCTGAAGAGGTAGATGAATATAAATGTGAAACATTGTATGTGCTGTCAGAACATATTCATGTGTTTAGTTTTGCTGAATCGATTCTCTTTTTTCTTCTTTAATTTTTATTATAAGGCATGTCTCATTGTGTAGAAGAGAAAGGGGGTACCTTTGGATGAAGGTGATTTAGAAAAAAAAAGATATCAATAAAATTTTCTTAAAATGTTTTATAACTGTATTTCCATAACTCTTAAATGTGCCTTGGTAGACTGACACTCTTCCCACCACTACCCCACACACAGATTTTTTTTTTTTTGCTTTTTGTGGTTAATTTAATTGAAACTGCTTCCTATCTATGATTTCTCCATGGATAGAAATGCTGTAGAGTTTTGTGGCTTTATTTTGTGACTTCCTATTTTACCAAAGCTATTAACTGTTTCAGTTAACTTCAGTTAACATTTCAGTTCGATTCAGTTAACTTCAGTTATTGATTCTTTGAAGTTTTCTAAATCATCAAATCATCAGTAAACAGGGATAATTTTGAATGCTCTTTGTCTCTATGGTTAAAATCCCCCTTCCCTCCATTTTACTGTTATTAGCATTTCCAGAACTATGTCAAATAACAGTAGAGAATAGGAACTTCTGGCTTTCCTTCTGTATTCATCGGGAAAGCTTCAATTGTTTTTCCACTGTTAAAAAAAAAGTAAAATAAAATATTAGCTTTTGGTTTTTGCTACATACATTATGTAATATTAAAAATGGCCCTTTTGTACTTATGCTTTGGAGGGTTTTGAGCACAGAGTGTTGCACTTTTGTCAAGGACTTTTTCTACATGTATTGATCTAATCATGATATGAAGTTTTTAAAAATAATGATTTAAATATGATTAATTATATTAATTTTACCCTATCATTGAACCATTCCTGGTATAAATCCAACTTGATCATAGTGAATATTTATTAAAAATATATATTGCTATGGTCTTTTTGATAGGATTGCATTTACATTTTTAATCAACTTTCATTAGTGCTACCACTCCAGAGTTCTCTTTGTTACATTCTTACCCGGTTAGGCACTAAAACTATATTTAGAGTATTTTCTTTTTATCAGTTTTTGAGACTAATTAGACTAATAATAACAAAAGTATAATTTTTTACATTTTGATGAAGTCATCTATATACCCATCTGAACCAGGCTTTCCCCCAACTTTTTGGCAATTACCTCGGAACTGGTTCAATTCTCTTCCCTCCCCCAAATTGGATTGTTTAAAATTGTTATTCCATGAGTGCTAATTTGGGTATTTTTTTTTTTTAAAAAGTCCTCTATTTCCTTTAGATTCTCAACTTTATTAGCATATATTTGTGTACAATAAGTTCTGAAAATTATTTTTATTCTCTATTTGTTGTGATTTTGCCTTGTTTTTAAAATTTTGGTAGTTTGAGGTTAGTGTGAGGTTTGTTAAACTTTTCAAAGCCTTTTGTTCTTTCAAAGAACCAGCTTTAAATTTTGTTTATCCATTCTGTACTTTCTTTATTTTCCATTTTATCTCATCTAATTTTTAAGATTTCCTTTTTGTGCATATTTGTTAATTTTTATTTTTTTAATATTCTAATTGCATATTCATTTTATTAATCTTCTCTTTCTATTTTGTTAATGTATGTTTTCAGAGATGTAATTTTTCCTTTGAGGATTGCTTTAGCTGCATCTCAGAAATTTTGGTATGTAGTTTCATCATTATCATTCTCCTTCACATAGTTATTAAGTATTTTTGTGATCTGTTCTTTTACTTATTTATCATTCAGGATGTCATTATTAAGTCTTCCTTTAAATTAGTATTTTTTTGCTTGTGTTCCCTGTATCAGCTAATAAGTATCTGAGGCCAGATCTGAATTCAGGAGGAAGAGTCTTCCTGACTCCAGGCCCAGCTGGTAACCACCTAGTTGCCCTGCTTTTTTATATTCCTTTAATCATTTCTACCACAGGGGCCATTTTTTTGTAAAAGTATTTTGTAAAGCTAAAAAGGATGTTTTTTTTTTAATTTTTATTGATATCTTTTGTTTTCTTTATGTCACCAGAATTTCTCCCTAGTACCCTTCCCTATCCTCCTGTTAGAACGGCATCCAAAAAAGGTAGGTGATGCAGTGGAGAAAGCATCAAGCTTAGAGTCAGGAAGACTCATCTCCCTAAGTTCAAATCTGGCCTCAGACACTTCATTAGCTGTGTGACCCTGGACAAGTTACTTAACCCTGTTTGCCTCAGTTTCCTTTTCTGTAAAATAAGTTGGAGAAGGAAATGGAATAGTATCTTTGCCTTTGCCAAGAAAATGGTAATGGAGTCAAAAAGAGTTACACATGACTGAAACATCAGAATAACAACAAAGAAAAAAAAAGAGAAAAAAATCAGCAAAATGGATCAATACATCAAAAAAAAAAATCTGAACATACATGCAAAATATCACACTTACTGAGCTCCTATTTCTTCAAAGGAAGAGGGTAGGGACTACCTTCTCATATCCTTTCTTTGAAGATATGCTTGTTTTTTGTAATTTTTAAACATTTACTTTTTATTTTTGTAGATCCCCTCTCCCCCCCATTTGCATTGCAGTCATTGAAAATATTGTTTTCTTGGCTCTGCTTTCTTCATTCACTCTGCTGTATCAGATTGTTCAAATCATTCCATACTTCTTGGTCAGTCATTATATTCAATATTAAAGAACAATGATACTCCTTTGCATTCATATGACACTTTAGTTAGACATATCCCAGTCAATGGGTGACTGCTTTTTTTCAATTCTTTAATACCAGAAGTGCTGCTCTAAATATTTTGGCATATATGGGGAGGTTTTTTTTTTTTTTTAATCAATGGCATATACTGGTGTATACTTTTAACAATTCCATTCCTAAGATTTAAATTATCCAATAAGTTATTCAGGTCTATATTTTCCTTTGTGTTTATGTTAGATATGTCTTGCTCCATGAAAGAAAAATTAAAAGTCTTCTACAATTATTGTTATTACTTATGTCATTTTGCAATTCAGTTAAAATGTCTTTCTGAATTTAGAAGTTATCCCATTTGATGCTAATATATTTAACATTAGTTCATGATCTACAGTTCCTTTAAGCATAATGTAGTTTATTGTTTATCTTGATTTGTGAATTTGTTTTTATTAAACTAATAATTTCTGTTTTTGCTTTGTTGAAAATATGATTGCACCTCAGGATTATGGGAATTCATTTTATGCATAATAAATTCTATTCTACCTCTTAATATTATTCTGTATTAATGTAATAGTTTGAACTCAATTGCTTTCTGGAGTCTACTATTCCATTTTTTTTCTGGTTATTTCTCATGTATGTGGGTTAATCGTATGTTGAAAGTCTTTTTATTGATAGTCAGATTTGTCATTTTTCATCGAAATTGTTCAATTTAATTCATATTTGGAATTACTTAAGAGTTTAAAACAAGGTCTTTTTTTGTCATTGGCAGAAATCTGTTATTCTTTCAATCCATGTCATACTTTTATATTTAGAAATTCTAAATCATTTCCTGCATTATTATGCAATTTAGGTCTTTGGATTTATCATATTTTTCTTGGAGATCTATGATCCTTAAAGTTATCTCTGCCCTCCTGTTTCTGGGGTCAGTACTTTTAGCTTCTGTAGAATTGTTATATTCCAACAAGATTGCCTTTTGTTTTGTGCTAGGTTTTCTTTCACTTTAGTATTCTTGTGTTCCAATTATTTTATTTTCTCAAGGCTTCTTTTAACTTCTTTGAAAAACTGTTCAATCATTAGTTCAATTTTTTTCTATTTGTGCATTTTTTAAAATTTAGAGCTCTGGTTTCTACCTAAATTCATTATTAATTTCTTTTATAAGTTTTCATTTCTTGTTGGAATCATTCTATAGTTTCTTAATGCCATCACATGACTTGATAGGCCAAAAGATTCCCTCTTATCTTTTTCCATCTTACAATTTTTTATAATTATATTTTTTCCTCATAATTTTGGGTGATTTTCCTTAGAAAAAGTGATGGTGTGAGGACTTGGGTTCAAATCTACTTTTTGTACTTATTCATGCTTACTGTGTGAGTTATGTTTGGCAAGTCATAACTGTCTCATTCTTTCTGTCCTGATGTTTTAGGTTTTTCATCTTATCATTTAAATTTCTGCTATTCACTTACTTTTGAGAATCTTCCTCCTTTTGTAGCATCCTCTTGTTCCACATCTGAATATTCCTCCCCTCCTGCCCCACTCAATTCATGGCTGAGGTACCGGGCAGCCTCACCTTCCTTACCTTTGAGGGTGTACTAGGACCTTGTCCTGAGTGTATTTCCAGACGGAGAAGACCTGGGCTTTCAGGTGTCAGTTTATTTTCCTCTCACCTGTGACTTTGAGCACCAAATCTGGCATGTCTTTGACCTTACACGGTACTTCTTTTCTCCCTCCTCTTTACTACCTTTGCTTTTCTTACTACAGACCTGCAAGGAGGTGATACTGATGTTATCTCCATTTTACAGTTAAGGAGACTGAGGTAGAGAAGTTAAATGACTTTCCCATAGTCACATGGCTAGTTGTTGGCAGATATGGGACTCAAATTCAAGTCTGTGGTCCTGCCCCTTTCTGCCTCACTTATCCCCTAGACCAAAGCTTCTTAAAGTGTGTGTCACAACCCCATTTGGGGTCAAATAACTGAAGATGGGGGTCACAAAATGATGAGTTGTCATTGGTAAATGTTTAGTTAGTACAGCTGTTTTGTGTATACCTATGTACCCAGGGTCATGTAAAAATTTCTTAGGCAAAAAGGGGTTGTGAATGAAAAACATTTAAGAAGCCCTGCCATAGACCTCTATTAAATCTATAGGATTCTCCTTTATGAGAGAGCATTGCTATATAGGATCTCAAAAGATCTACTATAATTCCTTTTTCCATGGGGCTCCTTCCTCCACTGATGTGTAGAGACCAACCTTTCCATGTCTTAGCTGATGATCTGCATGGCTTGTTAGGAACATTTCCGTGTGACTCTTTCCAGAAGTTGGGATGGTCCTTAAAAGCCAGACATGCATCACCAGGATCATATTAAAATCCTTTACAGCTTGGTAGAACTGGCCAGACTGTGAGCTTTGTGGTCATAAGGGATGCCATGTTGATTAAATTCAGAAAAATGTTTCACTATCTAAGATGGTACATGTCCATTCAAGTTTTCTTAAAATGTATTTATGCTTCAGGGAGTACATATGTATGATAGATATGACTTAAAATTAATACTCATGTGGTATTTTGGCATCTGAAGATTATGGCAAAGAGGACACAAAATAAGGGCTTGGTGCCAGTTTACTGGACTTGATGGAGTCCCAAAGGTATCTCAGTGCCTTTTGACCCCAGGCATTAACAAATCAGCCCTTAAAGAATGGAAAGGATTGGGAGAGTGAAAAGTTTGCAAACCAGTGGGAAGTAAGTTTCCTGTGTCACATGCTCCTTTTGACTAGATTTGGGGTGAGAAAATCATTTTGTAAAGCTGAAAGTTTTCTCATTTTTAATTATGATTATCTCTACAGCCTTGTCCAGCCTCACGTTAGGGGACTCCAACATTGACACATGCAGTGAAAAGTTTCCCAAGCCTTCTGTCCTGTCCAAGTTCTGCTGTATCTGCTGAGTCCAGGATCATGG
Source organism: Sarcophilus harrisii (assembly GCF_902635505.1). NCBI lineage: Eukaryota > Metazoa > Chordata > Mammalia > Dasyuromorphia > Dasyuridae > Sarcophilus > Sarcophilus harrisii. The sequence continues at coordinate 496,270,089 of NC_045428.1, forward strand.
CCCGAGAAGATTGCCTAGACTCTATCACCCCTTCTGCCTGTGGACATTAATCAGCCTCTCTCCACCTCCTCTTCCATCCATCTCTCTGAATCCGATGGTACTTATAAGAGGAGGGAGGGAGGAAACTGAAGGCCAATCTAAGATGGTTTCCTAAAAGTACATCTGCTTTGGCCTGGAGTAAGAAGGACTAGGCTGACCTCAACTCTGGAGTCCCATTCTTTTGCACTACATCCCCAGAAAACCCCAAAGGGACAAAGGCAAGGACTTCCCTTCCACCTATCACCTGAGCAGAGCAGCAAGCTACTGTGGGACCTGGTTTGATGCAAACCAAGCACGGGAGGGGGGAAGGTAGGTTTGACCCGACCTACTATCCCTACTACCTCCTGACATCCCAGGGTGGCAAAACCAGCTTTGGGGGTGAGGTATGGATACCTTAGAAGTTCCCTTCTGGTCACTTCTGGGGTGGGAGATATCCAGGAAAGCTGAGACAAATAAGACCTTCACAGAAAAGGCTAAGTACTACTTCTTCACCATGTCCTACAGAGGCTCAGGATAATTTACATCGGCCACTGAGACCCATCTGCCAGGATGATCAATGAGGCCCCATGTGGACACCATCAGTGGGGACTCTTGACATCATAATTTGTATTCTTACTGTAGGGATAGAATAGGCTTATCTCCTGCCCCTCCTCATCTCTAGCAAATAACTTCTGGAGGTCAGGCTTCGGTTAACATCAACGCTTCAATAAAGGAGACAACGAACCTCTTGTGAAGCCTTCAAAGGCTGGGGTATCTTTGGAGTCTGTACTGTGCTTTCTAACCCGCCACCTCCATGGAGGGGGGCTCTGACATTATTTCTGGGGGACAAGACGGCCACCGGAGTTACAGGGACTGAAGGCTAAACTCGGTTTTTACCTCCATTCACAAGCATAATCTGTGTACTCCCTACCTAACGTGGCAGTCCCAAGGTTTCTGACATGTTGTGGGGCCTGTAATGGATAATTAGCTTTGGTATTGGGAAGACCTAGGACACCTGACTGGGCATGGGACTCGACCTGTCAGTGTTGTGGGCAACTCAACAGATGGTTGTAGGGAAGGGGATTGTTTTCATTGATAAATGGAGATGCCCCTTAGAGCTCTCTATGCCAGGGCAAAAATAGAGTGCTCTGTGTTGTCAGCCAGGATAGGCTTGGATGTATAAGGAATTGGGAGTTGAATCCAAGACCATAGTGCTCAGCTTCTTGACATAGAGACTATCTTTGGAATCTTTTTGTATCCTCCAGCACTTCTCACAGTGTCTGGCACATAGCAGGTGCTGAGAGTTTTATTCTTGGAGAATTGGAAAGAGCCTTAAAAATTAAACCCTGATATTTATGGATATATTTATAAATATAGACATTTGTGAGACATGCAACAGGCTCTCTATTTACATATACATTTGTATATGCTATACGTGTAGCCTAATAACATATATAAATATGTAATATGTATATATGTGCATGTATATATTTAGTATATATTCCTTAACAACAATGCCCTGTGGGGTATATGGTACAAGGATTATTTTTCTCATTTAGCAGATGAAAAGCCAGAAGCTCATTTAATTCACTTAACCTATGGTCACAAGGCATCTCCCATCACAAGTGCAACCCATTATTTGCCAGATAACACTGCATCATAGTATAGTAGGTCTAATCACATCACTTTTACTTTGCTTTTTAAAGACTAGGCCTCCATATGTCACAAAACTCCATCAAGGGAGCAGGGTGCCTTTGACAACCTGAGCTGGTCCACCTTCCCTAGGCCATTTGGTACACCCATCTCTTCTCCATTCCTGAAGGCTCATCCTAGCGAAGCTGGATTTCATGTGAACACCTGAATGGCTTGAGATCATTTAGAACTCCCCCAGCCTCAGCCTTCCCGGTAGAGTGTACCACCACGTTTGGCAGCTCTGTCATTTGTCAGAAGAGGTCCAGAGAAGGAAAGGGATGTCCTCAAGGTGACACAGCTAGTTACTGCTAGAGCCAGAATTGGCTTTCCAGACCAGTACTTCCTCCATTCTGCCTAATTTTTCTTACATAGGATGAGAATACCTAAAAGAATTTGGAGATGGCAAACACCCAATGAGGTCTCCTTTTTTATGTTCCCTCACTTCCAAGCCTGGTCCAACTAGTTCATTCAATTTACAAATAAGGAAACCAAGACTTATGGAAGGTATAATTTGCCCAAAGTCATGTTGCCAATAAGAAGCCCTAAGAATGAGATCTGTCACTTATCTAGATGAACTTGGACTTTGGTTTCCCCCATCAGTAAAATGAGAAGGTTGAACTAAATGAATTCTAAGGGCATTCACACAGAAACAAATGGCATACATATCAAGATACTGAGGGACTAAAGGGAAGATAGCAAATTCCAAGCAAGCCCTATACGAGGGCCCAGGCTGGTAGCTTTTTCTACCATTTCATGTTTAATTTATGAAGAGTACAGTCCAGAACCCATGCTCCCTTCTGACTTCATCAGTGAGAATGGGGCCTCAATTTTTTTAGGATTCAGATTTTCCCAGCCATATATGATGAGTTCTGTAGATCTCTGTACTTTCTTGCAAGGGTTGCAAAAGGTAGCAAAAGGTAGCTTTGACAGAACCATCCTCTGCCAGGAATGGAAAAGCAGCTTAGAACTCTGCAAGCCCCATTCTTGAGTCTCGGAGGTAAGCCCAGTCTCCTTTTACATTTACACAAAAGGATCCCTACAACCAGCTCATAGAAGCTGCTGCCGCCTTTTCACCTTCCCAGTCCCTATTTTACAGCTTACTAGGTCTCAGCTTAAAAAAAAAAAAAACTTCAATTCCAAGAGATCTCAACCTATATTGAGCCTTTTGTCCAGAAGGAAGGTGGTGGTAGTAGCCTGGCTGTGTTTAGGCCTGGCTAGAAGTGCTACTTACAGTACGAGGGTCCCTGTCATAAGAATAGGAACAAAATTTAACCATGACCGAGGATTGTGTCCTCCAGTTTTGTGATTGGAAGATCTGAAGGGACTGGAGTGATTTAGCCAGGTAAAGGGAGGGCTGGGGGAAGGAATGCAGCATGTGATTTCCAAGAATTGGAAGGGCTGGATGGATGGCTGTCTCATGAAAAAGATGGAGCTTTATTTTTATACCAACCAGAAATTGTAAGCTTTAACATCTTTGCTGATTGTACCCTAAGGATCTTGGGATTTTATTGAAACCTTTTCTGTGTGGTATCTCCCATAAATAATCTTGAGAGCAAAAACTGCTTTGGGTTTCTCTATCCCGGGGTTAAGCAATTGGTTTGTACATAATAAGCACTGAATGAATTATTCATTTATGAGTGGTGTCAGATGTACAATTTGGATCAGCAAACAGGAAAAGTTCCAATTAAGAGTCATCCACTAGTGGATGAGACCATGTCTTTAAGCCACCTAGTGGATGGCTACCTACTGGAGAATTTTTTTGGGGGGAAGGGTGTGGGCAAGATTGGAGGACCTCTGAGATAAGATCAGGGTAACATTTCATGGGTACATTTTCTGGATAAGAGGCCAACAAGTGTCTGCCTGAGTGTTGAGCTGCTCTAAGACATCACATGTGGGAGGCTTTCTCGGTGGCTCTAAGCATCACTGAGTGGTTCAGAACAGGACCAGAAGTGGAAAATCAGAAAATCTCAGATCTGGAAGGTGCCTCAGAGACCTCCAAATCTGACTTCATTTTACAGAAGAGACTGTGGCTCAGGAGGAGTGTAATTTTCCCAGTCACACAGCAAGTCAGAGGTCAAGCTAACACTAGAACCCAGTGCTCTTCAAATGTCAAGGGTGGAGGGTGTCCCCTATAAGGCAAGAGTGGCTCTGAGCCTAGTCACAAATAATCATCTTCACTGGAGGCAGAATCCAAGTCTGAGTCTAGGTTGTCCCCATCAGAGACTGGGACCTGATCCATTGAACCTTCCCCCATCATCTCTGCCTGTAGAACAAAGGTCCTTCCCCAGCTACAGGGGTAGCCCACGGGCCTCAGCTGGTGGCTCATCAGGGCCAGAGCCAAGTGCCCGTGGCGTGTCTCCATTCATCTGCCAGCCCTGCTGCCCCTCTGTCTGCTCATGGTAGTGAGCATCTGGCTGATATAGGAGGTTAGAAGGTCATCCATTTTGTAGCCCTAAACAAGAAGGGGAGAAGAGAAAGATAATGAAATTAGTTGTCACTTTAACAAAAGGCACTATTCTGGGCAAGTCTTACCAACACTTTTTTTTTTTTTTTTTTTTTTTTTTTTTTTTTTTTTTTTTGCAGCCAAATGTTAACTGGCAGCACAAGAGAGGCTAAATCAGGCCTTCAGGTCACATAGTGGACATTCACCCTTAGTTTTTCCAAATGCCTAATGCTTAAAAGTCACTAATTCATGAAGGGTTGGAGCCTGTGAAAGGTTCTCTAGTCGTCAAACCCTTTCGTTTGACAGAGGAGGAGATTAAGTCACACAAATAGCAACTCTAGAAGGTAAGCTCCTTGAGAGAGTGTTACTGTCAGAGGTGGGAACAGTTTCTAAGTCTCTTGATAGTTGGTCTGGTACCCTACACTATGAAACTATTTTCTGTCATTTAATAATCTTGGTGCCTCCATGTCCAGAGTAATTTCCTGAAATTGGATAGCAAAAATCTTCATGGGTTTTTAAATTGACTCCAGAAAGTGACCCAACTTTTCTTGCTGACTGTAGAGAAGGGTCTTCTTGTGTCGTGACCTCTTTGGACAAGCAGGCTAAAATGCCTATTAATCCTTTTCTTGGAATCATGTTTTTAAATGTAAAAATAAAAAAATAGCATTACAAAGGATGTAAATTATAGTAATAAAATTTTTTAAAAAGTTAAAATACCAAAAATGCCAATTGTTGTGAAATATTCAAAGAATCAATGAAACAATTGAAATTAAAAAAAAATTCATAGGCCTCAGGTTAAGAATCCCTGATCTGGATTTCCTTGATTTACTTAATGGAACTAATAATGAGCCAAAGCTTCAGACTCTGCTTTCACATAAGAGAATGCATTTTTTATCACCAGATCCCTAACACTGGCCTCAAACTGAACCAAGTCCTTAGACAGCCTGGACACCAATTGTAGTCTTAAGATCCCAGTCTGAGTCCTCAAAGCCTAAACCTTACCCCATTTCCAGGCTGAACCCTAATTCTAGCCTCAGACTGAATCCTACCACTGAATCCACACTGAGTCTTGAACCCATTCTCAGAGGATGACTTTGCCTGATCCAGGAATGATTTCTTATCCTAACCCGATGGTGAGCTTAGCCTTTAGCCTGGACATCAACCCCAGTTTCAGCCCTGCCCTGGGCTCTTTGTAGCCTAATAATTCACATACTGTATTTCACAGCTAACAACCATTCCACAGAACATTGATTCAGATAATATGATTCCCATTTCAAAGAGGAGGAAACTGTTGCAAAGAGGTGATGTGAATTGCTTTTTATCACACAGCTAGGAAACATCACAGCCCAATGCTTTACGTTTAAACTTAAACTGAATCTTCTCTTTCCATTCCATCAGGCCACCCTACCCTGACCACAGAATGAACCTCTAAGCTTAGGCTCCCCACAAATATGAAACTGTCTTTTGCCTTTTACTGTGTCCTCAGGGTTTAGCCCAGAGCCGGGTTCATAGCAGATGCTTCATTAATGTTTGCTGACTGACTGATAGGGGCTGCTGGTCACTCAGGGGTCCCCTGAGGCTAGAGAGTATGGATGATTCAATAGCAAACCATCGGTACAATAAGAGCTATATCTTGTACCCTCTTTTTTACAGATTAGGAAACTGAGGACTTCCTTGAGTGAAAAATTGTCTTGCCCAAGATTACAGTGGTAGAGATGGGATTTGAAGACTGAGCCTTCAGTCTCGAGCAGTCCGTAGGTGAATGTGAGGTATTCTTACCAGGGAAGTTTCACAAAGTAGCTTGCTTCCTCGTACCAGGTTCCCAATAGTAATGTGGAAGTAAGTGTTCCCACTGCTCCAGTTGGAGATCTTGGTGAAGGGGTGAGTGGTGAGAATATCCTGAAAAAGAAGAGCAATTTTATGAGAGGTACCAAGTCTCTCTCCCTTATCTTTGCTGCTGATCCTGTCTCTTAAACATCTCCTGACTTCTCAAGAAATGTGGATCAGGAACAAACCTCAGAGATGGGCTAGCTAAATGTCCCCAACTTACAGAAAGGGAGAAGCAGCAGCTGTGGGGAAGTCAGCATTACCTTTACAGTCACAAGTCCTGGACTGCGAGCCCAGGTCTGACACCTGAACCACCTAAGGCTCTGTTTCCTCATCAGTGACATGAGGGAGTCTGACTCAATGTTTTAGGAAGACATTTCACATCTAAATCTCCAACCGTATGAAACTGAGGATTAAAGAGAAATAGCTTCTGGGATGTGGCCTCTCAGACCAGAATAATTCAGGTGAACTCTAAAGGGAGAATGTCTGACAATGAGGTTAATTAAAATCTGGAATAATTCCAGAGGGAAGGACATTTGTATCTTCTTTCTCCCAAAAAACACCCTGACATGAATTTAGCTTCTTTCCTGAAGCTATAGAGATGGTTCTGATGACCTATAAAGTTCATGTCATTAATGTAAATGATAACTAATATTTATAGAGTGCTTTAAGGTTTACAAATCATTTTACCGATATATTGTTTAACCCTGGGAGGTAGATGCTATTATCCCCATTTTACAACTGAAGACATTGGGGTAACAATGATTAAATAGCTACCCCAGGGTCATTCAGCTAGTTTCTGAGACTGAGTTTGAACTCAATTTCAGGTGGACCTGACACCAAGTCCATTATTTTTTGCCCTGAGGCAACGCATGTGCACACGCACACACACACACACACACACACACACACACACACACACCACATTAATAATTTTAATACTTTTCACTTTTATCACTCTATTCCTAGGGTACCCCAGAGCTTAGCACAGTACCTGGCACACACTATATGTTTAATACAAGTTAATACAAGTTATCATTTGATTGATAGCAGACAAGATGAGCCACTTGGTCCTCTGATGTCAGACTGAGTATTCCTTTTTTTTTTTTTTCTCTATTTCTCCTCAAATCATTTTAATTTCATTTTTCCAGTCCCATGCATTTTAAGTATGTAAGAACAATGATAGAACTATAGAATCTAGGCTCTTTTTCAAAGCAGCAGTGAGTATTCTTTCCCTAATACCAGCTCACTTGTTCATCTAGTCTATTCTCATTTCCATTACCCTTATATAGATCCTCATTAACATTTGCCTGAACTAATGCAATAACCTGGGGCAGCCTTCCTTCCTCCTTCCTCCTTTACACTTCTCTGCTCCATACTTTTGTCATAAATTCATGATCATTGGGCAGCTAGATGGCACAGTGGATACAGCACCAGTTCTGGAGTCAGGAGGACCTGAGTTCAAATCCAGCCTTAGACACTTAATACTTCCTAGCTGTGTGACTCTGGGCAAATCACTTAACCTCAATTGCTTCAGCAAAACAAAACAAAATAAAAAATTTCATGGCCATGTCACCTTAATGCTAAAAAAAAGTCTTCAGTGGTTCCTAATGACCACCAAGGAAACCGCTGTGTTCAGCTGTTCCCTAGGCTGGGAAAGTATTCTAACTCGCATTCCTGCTGTCCTCCAAGAAGTCTTTCCTAACCACCCACCCACAGGAAGGGGGTCTTTCAAGTGTGTGGTCATGATGGACTCCTGGTATGAAAGTTCACTCCAGAAATACAAATCAGCACTCCTTTGCACTTTATAGTCTTGAGCTGCCTAGGGCACCGGTGTGATTGAGAATGACCTGCCTGCGTAACCTAGTGTTAGGTCATAACTTCTCTAAACCTCAGGGTCCTTATCTATAGAATTGGGGATTGGATCAGATGATTTCTATGGACCCTGCAACTCACAGAGCTCAGATTCTCTGTACAAACCCAATAATCTTATACTCCCATGTTATGCCCTAATTTGATTATAAACTCTTTGAGGGCAGGTTCTATAATGTGATTATTCATCTTTATAGTCCCATTGCCCATCATCTATCTTTGTGCAGAAAAGATGGTAATGAATATTTGTTGAGTTGAATTGAATGAAGCCAGTCTTCAGGCACTTCATATCCCATCTACTATCTGAAAGCAGACTTTCCCAGAGAGTCTAACATTAGACTTGTGTAATATTAGAATTGGAAGGGACCTTAGAAGCCATATAATCCCACCCCAATTAGAAGAGGGAAAGGAGGTACTAAGTGGAGAAATGACTTGCCCAGGAGCATACTGCCAACAAGTGAGGAAGTCAAGAAGAACACTCATGTCCTTTACCTCCTCAGGCAGTCAACATGGTCTCTAGGTCAGCCTAATGCCTCCCTGGAGCACTCTTTTGTGATAAATTGGTAATGAGCAGCACCCCAAACCCAACCTCCCTCCAGCCTTCACTTCTGTTTCCTTGATGCCCCTCTCACCTTGGTCCGGGGATCAATGAGGCTGACTCCATATTTGTTGATAGCGATTAGGAGAATCTCAGGGAAGTTTGGCTCAGTTGTTTGCTGGCAAAGAAGGGGGAAAAGCAGTTAGATTCCCAAAACATTTTGTGAAGGGAGCTAGCACTATGGAAGCCAAGGAAAATGAAAGTTTTGGGAGGCAAGAAAATAGCCAAGTTACTATCTCCAGAAGATAGTTATTCTCTTCCAGCTCCGGGGCTTGGTCTCATTCCCAAGACACATTTCTTCCTTTTCTCTAACTTATCTTCAACTGGAAAATCATTCAAAGATCAGCTTAGCTCATGCTGCCTTCAGGAAAACTGCCTACTCAGGAGCAGCAGGCTCATCTCTCTTCCCTCTGTGCTCAGCTACTTGTTTGAATCATACAACTGGATTACTTGATTACCATATTAGTCCAAATACACACACACACCACTCCCCATCCACATAGGCAATGAAATCTTTAGAAAGGAAAAAAATGTATGTACACACCTATGTGGGTGTCTATCTATCTAAATATACACACATAGGTAGATACACACACACACACACATATATAGATAGATATATAGATATACACATTGAAGAAAAAATCCTGTGATTTCACTTATGTGAATAGGGCTAATAATAGTACTGCCTCTGTGCCTTAGAAGACTATTTTCATAAGCAATTATAACCCCCAAAGGTCATCACCCTCTGGCCAGCCTTCTGGTGATATGTCTCTAAACTTAGCTCAGCTGGTTCTTTAATGACAGACACATTTTGGTCATTAGGCAAATACTGAAAGTCTTTCCAGCTTAGTAGATTTATCCAGACAAAGCTTAAAATTCACTGGCAAGGCCCTTGAGAGACCAAGCTCCATTTTGTGGCCAAGAGGAGCCATAATTAGAGGAAGTGTGACATAGTGGATAGATAGAGGCAACTTCTAAGTCAGGGAGGGCTACCTCTGACAAGACTGCCTGTGTGACAGTTTTTAGAAATTAAAGTTAGTCATATAAAAATTAGAGAAATGCAAATTAAAACAACTCTTTTAGTTATCAGATTGACTAATATGTTAGAAAAGAGAAATGATAAATATTGGAGAAGATATGGGAAAATTGGAACACTAATACACCGTTGGTAAAGTTGTGAACTGATCCAACTATTGTGGAGAATGATTTGGAACTATGTCAAAAGGGCTTGTACAACTGTGCATACGCTTTGATACAGCAATATCACTACTAGGTCTATCTTCCAAAGAGATCACACACACACAAAAAAAGAGGAAAGGACCTACATGTACAAAAATATTTCAAGCAGCTCTTTTTGTAGTGCTAAAGAACTGGAAATCCAGGCGATGCCTATCAATGGGGAATGGCTGAACAAATTGTGGTATATGAAAGTAATGGAATACTATTATTCTATAAGAAATGATGAGCAGGCAGATTAAAAAAAAACCTGGAAAGACTTACATGAACTGATGCTGGGTGAAGTGAACAGAACCAGGAGAGCATTGTACACAGTAACATTCTGCAAATATGAACTATGAAAGACTTTGCTCTTCTCAGCAGTAACTGATCCAAGGCAATTCCAAAAGACTTATGATAGAAAATGCTATCTACATCCAAAGAAAGAACTATGGAGTCTGAATGTAGATTGAAGTATACTATTTTCACTTGGGGGTTTTTGTATGACTTATTTTTTCCTTTTTGTTCTGATTCTTCTTTCATAACATGACTAACATGGAAATATGTTTAACATGATTGCAAATGTATAATTTATATCACACTGCTTGCCATCTTGGGGAGGGAAAAGGGGAGGAAGAACAGAAGAAAAATGTAGAAGTCAAAATCTTATAAAAATTAATTTGAAACTATATTTACATGTAATTGGAAAAAATAAAATAATATTTACAAAAAAAATTGCCTGTGTGACATTGAGTAAGTTACTTAACAATACCCTAGGCAATGCTAAGTCACAGAGTAAGTGTTGCCATGCATTGGAAAAGGATGTTTCCTTATCCAGAATTCCCTTTGCTAAGAAAATAAAAGATAGTTTTTAAAACCGTGAAAATGTTTTTAAAACCGTGAAAAAAATTTTAAAACACACTATAGGATTTGGCTTCAGACACCTGTAGGAGCAAGGAGCTTTTGGTTTAGGATTCCAGGTCAGAGGGAAGAGCTTAAGTGAAGCTAGAGACACCATCCTCTCACCCCACAATTAGGGGTGCTTACACTAATACTTCTCATTAAAAAAAAAAGAACCAGCAAAGAAGAAAGAACCCAACCAGAGAAACCTACTATCAGAATAGGAAAGACCATGGTTCATCTTCAGAGGGGAACACTGAAGTAAAAAAAAAGCTTCTACCCCAAAGAGTAATGTGAAATGGCTTCCTCTCCAGAGAATTTATAGAAAAACTCAAAAAAATTAAAAATTAAGTGAGAGACAGTGAGAAAAAACTTATAAAAATAAATAAAAACTCTCCAAGAAAAACAAGATTATGAAAAGGAGTTAGCCACTCTAGAAAAGGAGATAGAGTCTCAATGATGAAAATAACTTCTTAAAAATTAGAATCGAGCAAGAGAAAGCCAGTGAAGCTATAAAAGACCAAGAAATAACAAAACAGAAGACAAAGAATGAAAAAAAAGTGAAATGTTTTTTAAGAAAAACAAATCTGGAAAACAGGTCAAGAAGAGAAAATATAAGAATAATTGGACCACCTGTAAGCTGTGACCAAAAACATTTCTGCTCACAAAGTTTATACCCGTATATAATAAATATTTTATTCACATAGAGAAGCAGGAGATTTTGGGTTGCTTCCCCCCAAAATGAAAACTAACTTTAACCTTAACAGGCCAGAATTAAAGGGTTACCTGTGTAACTGTTGTTGCTGTTCAGTTGTATCCATTTTGTGATCCCATTTGGGGGTTTCTTGGCAAAGATACTAGAGTGGTTTGCCATTTCTTCCCTGGATCATTTTACAGATGAATAAACTGAGGCAAACAGGATTAAGTGACTTGCTTAGCTAGAAAGAGCCTGAGATCACTTGTGAACTCAGATCTCCCTCATTTTAAGCTGCATCATCTAAGCTGAGAGTCATTTTCAAATCTTCCATCTACATATAGTCAGATCACTGATTGGTTAGAGCAAAGATAACAATTACAACCCAATTATAAAAATAAAACCAAGAGCATATGACATGTAATTAAAGCATAACCTTATTTAAATAAGCTCCAACCAGTAGTAGTTGAGAAAGTTCAGACAGAAGAAGCTCAGCTGCTCAGGTTGTCTCTTGGGTTGTAATTTATACTAATTCTTCTCATTTAACAGACAAATACTTCAATTTCCTCACCTGTAAAATGGTGATAACAGCACCTACCTCCCAGGTTGTGACTATCAAATGAGGTCATATTTGTGAAGAGCCCAGCACAGTACCTAGCATGTAGTAGGTACTATCTAAATTCTTACTCCTTTCCCCCTTTCCTTGCCCTGCTTACAACCTCCGAGACATCTTTGACTAATATCTACTTCTACACTCCCACTCCCTATATCTAATTGATTGTGGATTCTTATTCACTATCCATAATCTGTCTTAAATCACTTCCCTTTTCTGCTCACATGGCCACAAGCTTCATTTAGCTTCACTTTACTTCTCAGCAGGACTATTTAAAAAAAATAAATTTTAGTGACATCTTTTGTTCTTACATCACCTATATTTCTTACTGGATTCTTTCCCTATATTTTCCCAAGAGCTTATAATAAAGAATAGAGAGGACGAGGAAAAAAAGTTCTTCAAAACTAACCAATATATTGAACAAGTCTTAGGTTATATGCAGTTTTTCACACCCATGGCCTCCACTTCTGCAAAGAATGTATCTTTTATCTATTCTTTGGAAACAAATTTGGTCAATTATAATCTCAAAATATTCATATTGTTATTTTGTTGTTTAGTTTTTGTTTGTGTTTTCCATTTATATTATTATAGTTACTAAGTATACTATTTTCCCGGTTGTCCTTATTTTATTGGCATCTGTTCATACACAGCTTTCCATGTTTCACTGTATTTATCATGTTTTTCCAGTACAGAAATATTCCATTGCATTCCTATACTACAATTTGGTTAACCATTTCCCACATCACCAGGCCTTTACTTTGTTCCCAGTTGTTGCTACCACTAAAAGTGCTATTATAAATATTTTGGTTTATTTGGGGCTTTTTCCCCATAAACTGAAATATGTGTCCAACAGTGGAATCACTGGTTAGTGTGTATGGGCATCTTTGTCACTTTCTTGGAATGATTCCAATTTTTTTCGGAATCTTTTATTTTTAAACAATTCATAGCTTCATCAACAATGTATTAATCTGCCTGGGGTTTGCTTGGAGTCAGAAATCAGCAAATGCTACAAAATAGGGCCTGATTTATTGTTTTGTTGAATGACTAAACACAAGAAAAAATTGACGCAGAATATGTTAATGATGCAGATTAAGCATAAAAGTGAGTCTTTCAGAAAACCAGAGCATACCCCTGAGTGTGACTGACATTGAACTAGTTCTAGAGGCTTCTAACTTGACTCCCAGATTTGGATTTCTGCTTTCTCAAATTCTTCTACAAACAGATGCCAAAATAATCTTTCTAAAATGTATCTTTCTATGTTACCCCCTTGGCTAAGATCCTTCAGTTACTTCCTATTGTTTCTAACATAAAATATAAATTTCTCTGTTTAGTATAGAGAAAGCCCATCACAATGCAGCTCTAGCTTACCTTTCCAGACTGATTGTATCTCACTGCCCAGACTCTATGTTCCAACAAGAACATTAGAAATCTATCTGATGTTCCTTCAACTACACATTCCATCTCTTGTATTCTCTCCTCATCTCCACTTCTTAGATACCCCAGTTTCATCCAAGGCTCATCAGAAGTGCTACCTCCTTCGGGAAGTCTTTCTGAATAATAATAATGATAATGAAAATGATCATAACAATAATAGCTAGCATTTTATAGAGCTTTAAAATTTATAAAGCTCTTTGCCTGTGTTATCTCATTTGACTCCTCCCTAGTTGTTAGGTCTTTCTCCTTTCTCAAATTATCATGTATGGTATATACTTTTATCTGTTTACACATTGTACAGTCTTTTGGTAGAATGTAAGCACCTTGAGGGCAGTGCCTGCTATGAACCTTTTCTTCCAGTTCCTAGTACCAGGTAGTACCTTCCTCATAATGGCCACAATAAATGATTCTTGGGTTGGATTGGGATTGGATTCACAACCTGGAACCTTCCAGCAGTGTTTGGAGGTGCAAGTAGGAGAGTCATAAAACCTGGCTACCTGGCTCTCCTCAAACTCTTCTGTTGCCTGAGTCTTCATTGTCCACAAACCTCTTCTTATTTACTTCTGATTGATTCCCCATCACATTTCTGACCCGGACTAGTCCAAATCCTAGTCAAGTCCTAGATCATAACATCATGATTCTACAATTAATGAGACTTTGGAGGCTATCTGGTACAATCCCCTCATTTCATAGTGAAACAATTGAGAATTCAGTTAGACTGAAGGAATGACCTGCCTGAGGTTATACACAATGAGCATTTTAGACAGGACCCGAGGGCTCAACACTCTCTCAAACATATCTCTCTTTAAATCTCCCCTCCACTCACCCTCCTTTGGGTCTCATAAGATGACCCCACTAATCTACATTACTGAGAAGATTGAAATCATATATCCTGAATTCCTTTGTTCTCCCTCATTCCTCAAAACCTCTCTGTTTTTTCTCAACCTTTCCTCCTTTGCTCCATTAACAGAGGATGAAGTGTCCAGGAAAAATTGTGTCTCGGATGTTGGGCTTAGAGTCAAGAAGACCTGAGGTCTGAGGCTTGCTAGCTCTGTGATCTGAGCAAGTCATTTAATTAGTGTCTACCTCAGTTTCTTCAACTGTAAAATGGGAATAATAACAGCACTTACCTCCCAGGGTTGTTGTGAGAATCAATGAGGTAACATTTGTAAAGAACTTAGCACAGTGCTAGCACACAGTAGGCACTTAATAAATGCTTATTTCAATGTTTTCTAATCTGAATTTCTATACTTTAAAAAAAAGTTTTATTGATGACCTGTGATTTTTCCATCATACGTATTCCTCATCTACACTCCTAAACCCTCCTTAATAACAGAAAAAAGGTAAACAAAACTAACACAGAAATTGTATCTGACAGTGTATAACATTCTGCACCTATAGGCTCTCATCTCTCTCTCCCATGAGGAAAGGTTTTCCATCTCTTAATCTCTGGGATGGAAACTTCTCACTATGTTTCATCTCAGTTCATCTATCCTTTCATATTCTTTTTATTTACATTATCATTGTCAGGTGTATTGTTCTCTTTAACCCCTTCTCTTGGGTCCCAGTCCCCATCTCCTAATTCCTTCTTAATAAGATCTGCTCCCACTTCCCTCCAAGCCCTCAGCTAAGAGACAAAGTTCATACCTTCACTTCGAAGAAAGCTGACCCAAACGTTGGCCACTTAAATATTAGCTTCAGAAAGGCCAGCTTTGCTTCTTCTTTGCTCTTTCCTGCATGCTTGTTGAAATAGGCCACAATGGACTGTGAGGGGACACACAGATTATTTCAGTGGGTAGGGCAAACAATGGTACTAATATTATAATGTTACATCTCAAAGGGGGAAGGCACTTAAGCATCTATCATCCAATGGATTAGCTATCCTTCTGCTTTACCTACAGTGGGATAAACCTTTTTACCTATGACATAATCCAAGTTATTGATAAAAATATTGCTTAGCACAAGGCCAAGGACAGATCCCTGGGATATGCCAGTAAAGACCTCTCACTAGGTTTAACAAAAAATAAATATATTTTTTGGACCTAAAGACAATTAGTTTAAAATCCACTCACTTGTACTATCATCTAATTCATATTTCTCCATTTTAAAAATCACAAAATCTCAGATAGAATCTTCATAAAGAGATAATGATATATCTTATTAATGCCTTTTATAAATCCAAATACAAATATGCAATGTTTGTATTCCAATCCAAATAATAGAAGACAATCCCTTCCAAATGAGGGAATGTCTATGGCACTCTCTTAATCTTCCAGCATAGTATACATCAATACTTTGGATCTATGATTTCAGTGGTATGGGTATTTATTTTCTTTATTGATATGTCATAATCCTCCAAAGTCTTAATAGGCAGTCTTCATGAGTTGCTATATATTAAAAAACGCATTACCTGGTGGCCAAAATTCTGTCCAAGAACCCATCATGGTGTATACAATGCACTTTTAACAAATGTATACTGAATTAAATTGAATTGATAAGAACAGGCTAGTGACATTTTAAAAAATGAGTTAAGATGAGGACCTGTTCTTATTGAAGCACTTTTAATAAGCATCATCTTTTAGCGATTATAATTTTCTTAATTGTTCATAAACTATCCCTTTAATAATACATTCTAGAATTAGAGTTCCAATTGGAATCAAGCTTACAAGCTTATAGCTTGAAGAATCTACTCCTCCTTCTTTTTGAAAGTTAGGACTTATTTGTTTTTTCTCCACGCCAACAATTTTTAACCCTCTTCAGCCACCTCTACTTCCAACTTTAGCCAATCAACAAGCATGAATTACCTAGTACAGGTAAGACACTGAAGTGTGCCAGAAAACAGAGGGAATCCATCATCTCTAGGGATAGCTTTGCTCACCCTTTTCCAGTCATCTGGCGAGATTTGCCGAATAAGGTCCTGTGGCACCAGCTCACGCAGCATCTTGGGAATGCTTGGGAAATAGGATTTGTCATCTTCAAACTTGACCCTGTAGATCAGGGCTCCCAGCTGAAGGACTTCTTCCCGGGTGGATTTATGGTAACCACGAAGGTACTTGGGCAATTCCTGCAAGAGACTGCAGGATGAGGACAGGGAAAAATGGCTCCTCCCTTCAAAACCTTTTAATGGTTCACTAATGCCAGGCATTCAAGATCCTCCATAATAATCACTCAAAGCTAAATTTCTTTTTTTCTTAAAAACTTTTTTTCTTTATTGATTTTTGTCTTTATGTCATCATTATCTCAACCCTTCCCCTGCTGCTTAAACCCTGCCATGTAACTAATAATAAAAATCAATCACAGAAGTCCAACACAGTAACCACACCTGACAATGCATACAGTATTCTTTTTTAGTAATTCTTCCCTTTCACTTCCCACCTGACACAAAGTCTTAAGTATGGGCTTCAGGACACTCATTGGAATTTTCAAGTACTCAGAGATTAACTTCCCTCTAGAAATGACTTCCTTTGCCATGTTGTTGTCATGCATATATCCTCCTCTTGATTCTACTTATTTCCTTCTGCATCAGTTGATACAAATCTTCCCATGTTTCTCTAAACTCAGAATCATCATTTCTTCCTGCACAATAATATTTCATTACCTTCATATGCTGGAGAGTTTGTTTGTTTGTTTTTTAGCCATTTCCCTATTGATGGGAATCTGCTTTCTTTACAATTCTTTGCAATCACACAAAAAAAATCTGCTATGAATATTTGATGTATATGGGCTCCTTCATGATTTTGACTTCTTATGGGATAGAAAGTTAACAATAGGATCTCTGGACAACCGAATCTCTTTGTTTGCATATTACTCTAGAATGAATGAACCAGCTCAGAGTTCCATCAACAGGGAATTATTGTGCCTGTCTTTCAACAATCCATGAACATTTTCTCATTTTTGTAAATGTTTGACAGTTTGTAAGATGTTGTTTTTATTGGCACTTCTCTTATTATTAGTGATCTAGATAATGTTTTCATCAAATCATTTACATAGTTTGCAATTCTTCCTTTACAAATTGCTGAGGTAGCATGATGTGAAAAAAAGCTGAATCTAGAATCAGGAAAACCTTGGTTCCAAGTCCCTAACTCTGATACGTACTGTGTGGCCTTGGGAAAGTAATTTAACTTGTCACTGCCCTAGGAAGAGAACTCTCTAAGACCAAAAGTTGCAGGAAATTTGCCAATATGTATTGAGAGTAGAATTCCTTATGGGGAGCTCCCTACATAATGGAATCATAGATCCAGTTTTAAAAGTATACTCGTTCAAACTGCTAATATTCTTTGACTAGTCAAATCTGGTGGCAAATACGATCCCATCTTGGGGAAGACGCAACTAAGTAGACCTCTTGGGTTTGGGAACTTTGAGATATAATAGGTTAACGTGACCAGGTGTATTTAACACTAGAACAATGAGTCCCTGGGAGCAGGAATTACATTCCACTCTTCATTCTTGATTATATCACCTCCCACCATAACTTGCTTTCCTAGTACTCATATGTTTTGCCCTGCCTCTCAAACTAGGAGAATTCCTGGTTTAAAGAGGCAGGGTCGCTGCAGGGGATTCCAGCTCTCTCAAAGGAACCCCCCCCCCAAAAAAAGAGAGATGATCTAGCCCACATTGGAAATGGAACAAGTTATAGCTTCCATGTAGATCAGAGTGGCATGAGGCTTTTGAATAGGCTTTGTGAAATGGACAAATAATCTTTTTAAAAAAATTTAAACACTCATCCATTGGATGTTATTTTATGTATATAAATTTTCTATATATCTTAAAATAGCAGATTTTTATCAATGCTATTTGAGGTAAACTTTTTTTTTTATTAATCTACAACTTCTTTTCAATTTTCGTTGATCTTATTTGTGCAGAAGCATTTTAATTCTAGATAGTCAGAATTGTTTAGTTTATCTTTTATCATCCTTTGTTTAGTTAAGATTCTCCTTGTCATTATTGTGAAATACATTTGATCTGAGATTCTTTTGATATTTTATGATACCTAATATGGAAAGTTGTTTTGCTCAAACATATATGTGTGTGTGGGGGGTGTATACACACATATTTATAATGGGCTTTACTTTTCTTGCATTCTCAATGCATTGTTGAGGAAAAGATGGGAAAGAGAGGTTTCAAAACTGAAAACAAAATAAAATTGAATTTAAAAATAAAATAAAATTATATCTCCTAGAAGTATTTTTGTGGTGGGATATTTTATCTTCCAGTTATGTTTCCATTCTGATATTATTATGAAAAATATTTGGAGCTAAAACTAATTTCTGCCAAGCATTTCTTATAAAAAGTCATAAATTCTTATAAAAAAGTAAGTATCCAGAAATTTATGTTCCCAGATTTATTAAACAATGAGACACTTTAAAATTTCAATTGCTTCTGCTTCTTACTTATCCAATCTAATCTAATGAATTATATTTATATTTTGATAACTAATGCTTTATTGTATCATCTGAAGTTTGGTAATGCTATGTTCCTTTCAGTTGTATTTTTTTTTCATTATTTCTCTTGAAACTCTACTTTTTTTAAATGAACTTAGTTATTATTTTATCTAGTCCCACACATTAATCCCTTGGTTTTAATGAGTAATTTGATTAATAATCAATTTGATTAGTATTCACTAAATTTGTAAATAAATTTTGATATTATTGTTATTTTTACTATATTGATAACCCAGCATAACTTTAAGTAATGAATCTCTCAAATTATTTGTCTCCTATTATTTCTGTAAAGAGAATTTTATACTTAAATTTAATATTTCTTGTGTTTTTTCCTTCTCATAGCTTCAGTCTCTTCATCTTTAGAATGAGTACAACAGGGGCAGCTAAGTGGTGCAGTGGATAGAGCACCAGCCCTGAAGTCAGGAGAACCTGAGTTCAAATCTAGGCTCAGACACTTAAACTTCCGAGCTGTGTTACCTTGGGCAAGTCACTTAACACCAATTCCCTCAGCAAAAAAAAATGGTACAACAATCCCTATCCAATAACAGAGTTCAGTCTCTAAAAGACTCCTCTATAAGGGACAGGTCATTGGAGGAGGTGAGGGTATGTGTGATGAATTAGGTAAATGGGTTAGAAGAGGGATCCTTAAATAAGTTAGTCTTCATATCAATCAATAAATTGATTATTAAATAATCAATTATTACTTGATAGTGCTTACTATATGCTAAACACTGGATCCCTTTGCCAGGAGCAAAAGCCTCTCTAGAAGTGTCATCACTGAATAGCCCTTAGATCTTAGAATTTCTCTAAGTTTAGAAGGAAAGAAAAGTTACTTCTATCCCTCCAGCAGCATGGATCCATCCAAAGAGAATGTCCCATGCTTACCTGATAATAGTGGAAAATAGAATCTGCCATTGGGTCCTTCCCAGGAATTGTATTGGTCCAGAGCTTCTTCATGAAGAACACTTGGTAGGTAAGAGAAGGCACAATTCCTGCAAAAACAGGCCTGATATCATCTTGGGCAAGCCTGGAAATGAAACTTATGGGCTTTGAGGGCCACTGGGCACTGTCAACCTTGACATCAATCATCAACCAATTCATCAGTCAATCAATAAGCATTTTTTAAGGACCTTCTAAGGACCTCCACACTAAAGGTACAAATACAACGAAACAATACCTATCTTCAAGAGGTTTGTGTTCCAATGGGAGAAACAACAAGGACTTATATAAATATGTATAACATACATATAAAGTAAGTTAACATAATACAGAAAATAATTAAATATGAAGTACACTGGCAGGCAGAGCATCAGCTTTTGGGAGAGTCAAGAAAGACAATGCAGAAAATGGTACTTGAGATGCATCTTACAGGAAAAGAGAGACTATATGAGGTAAAGGTAAGGAGAAAATGTATTCTAGGGGATAGGAATGGACAGAGTGTAATGGAGGAAGACTTGGGACAAAGAGACCAATTAAGAGGTCATTGTGATAATCTGGGGGGGGGAGTTGATGAAGAGAAATACTTCTCTTGCCCCCCTCCTCTAATTGGTGAATTCTTCCACATTTATCTTGTAAATCCTTTTCAAAAGCCACCTTTTCTAGGAAGCTTTCCCTGACTTTCTCAATTGCTAAGAATCAATCCTCCCCTTTAGAACTTCATGTAGCACATTTTTTTCATCTTTCTAAATCATTTATCAGTTAACATTGGATGTTATACTTAACAGTTTATTTTTTATCCTCTACTAGACTCTGAGTTACATGAAGGTAGGAGCAATTCCTTAGCTAAATTTTGTTTAAACTGCATTTCCTCCAGCATCTGGTGCTCTGCAGACTTAATATTTAAATGTGATCTTATATTTATATTTATAATATTAAAGATGAAAGGGAATTATTGAAATGGTTCTGTACCCTGTCAGAGAGACCTTAGAGAAGAGCTCAAGTATCTAAGCAAAAGAGGCATGTGTTAGGAGATGGAAGTAATCTGGCAGAAAACCTAGGAGTACTAGACTTGGGCTGTACTCCAGGTTTCATATGTGGCCACATGTGACTTTCCTACTCTGGAGTAGTATCATCTGTAAAATTTGGTAGTGTTGGTGATATGGGGGAGAATATGATAAAATAAAAATGAATGATAGATCCTGAAATCATAAGATTTGGAGCTAATCTAACCCCCTCACTTTTTGTTTAGATTAAGGTTTCTATTATTAGATTAGGTTTCTAGATTAAGGTTTCTATTATTTTTCCTATTATGTATATGTATGTAAAAAGTATATAAAGCATATAAATGATTAAGTATACAAAAGTATATAAAATAGATTAGTTTTAAGAAGGCATATAAGTTTACAGTATAAGTATTTATAAGACATTAAGCCCCAGATTCCCTAGATTGAATTGTATGTTTTTAATCCACCAAAAGTCAACTTCTTAGAATGTGTGACAAGCCAACGTCCCTTCTTGGACCTCAGTTGCCTTCTCTGGTGATGACAAAACTGTACCAGAGGCCCTTTAAGATCACTTCCAGCTCTAAAAAATTCCCAGATTCTTACCATCTTTCATGGGTCTTGCTTTTTTAATCCAGTCTGTCAAGTGTCGGACGAAGTCAAAGAAGAAATCACCCTCAGGGACACTGATGACCTGGAGAGAAACATCTCCGTTGGGGCAAGATAATTGACAGGGGACCCCTGTTTTCTATTTCTTACTCCTACCCAAGTTCAAACCCAAATTACCTCTTTTTTTTTTTACAGACAAATCCAAACATTTTAATTTTAAAGTTACTAAACACATCATAATACAAAAAGAAAAAAGAAAACCATGTAAGTCTTCTATCTAGGATGTTATAATAGTCTTCTCCTCCGGTCTCATCAATCCTCCTTCCCAGTCTATGTTAAAAAGGCTACCAAAATAACCCCTCCTAGGTACCAGCTCTGATCAAATCATTCCTCTGCTCCCTCTACCCCCCCCCCCCCCCCACCAGCAGCTCCCCACTGCTTAAAGGAAGAAGTTCAAACTCTTTAGCCCAGAATACAGTTTTCAATGACTCTTTCTAGCTTTAGGTCCCACTTCCCTTAGCATACTGATTATTCACCAAAACTATCCTTTCCTTTCTTGCCCCCATGAATTTTTTTTGCATCGTTGCCTAGCATTCTTTCCCTTTCAATTACTATTCATTTAATTCCTACCTGTCTACAAGTCCCAGCTTCCTAGATTAAGATTTTCAGGGGCAGCTAGGTGGTGCAGTGGATAAAGCACCAGCCCTAAAGTCAGGAAGACCTGAGTTCAAATTTGGTCTTGGACACTTAACACTTCCTAACTGTGTGATCCTGGGCAAGTCACTTAAAAAAAAAGATTTTCATTATTCCTTCTTCTAATACTTACTATTCTCCAAAACTATTCTTTCTTTTTTTGCTCCCATGTCCTTTCTTATACCATTGCCTAGAGTCCTTTTTCTTCCAATGTCTATTCATTTAATTCCTACTTATCTACAAGTCCCAGATTCCTAGATTAACATTTCCATTATTCCTTCTACTATATATACTTATCTTTCTATAAATGCATGTATTAAATGGAAAGTTGTTATATTAACTTATAAAGTTACAGTTAACTTTACAATGTTAAGTACAAAGTAACAATATTCTGTCGAGAATACATAGTTCTCAGAGAACTATAGACATGTTTATATATACATATACATATACACATCACTTACATCTATACACACTGCCCATATAAGTCTGTGTGTGTATGTATAGGTATGTGTATATATGCAAACACAAATATATTATATATGTATGTATACATATGCACATATATACACACATATATAATATATGAGTGTGTATGTATGTGTATATATATATATATATATATATATATATATATATATATGGACTGTACTATATATTATATATATGATGGAATCTGTTTATAAGGAGAAACCATTTGATCCACAGGGATTGTTTCCATTAGTCAAATATTGCTTCTTAGCATAGTTTATAATGTCAATAAAATATTTTGCTAATTTGTACCTCAACCTTTGAGCACTGGGTCTTTTTACTTGAATATGTGATCCTATTCAACGTGTGTGTATGTGTGTGTGTGTGTGTGTGCGTGTATATCCTTATGTACATATAAGATCCAATGTATATTTGGATTATACTTATATATATATTATATATAGCTTATGCTTAGAGATATAAGCAAAGTCCTAAAATAGAAAGATTACTGGCCTAAGGCAGAAATTGGTGGTGATGGGGTAATGGGTCAGGGAAGGCTATTCATCATCTCTCAGTCTCCCTCTACCCTTTCCTCATGGCATCTCCTATGCCTAGAATGAATCCTTCCCCCTCCCCTAACCTTCTCCCCCCATTAGAATAGTAGAAAGCAGACCTCTTGAGGCAGGAATTGCTTCATTTGCCTCTGTAACTTATACTTATATGTAACTTATACTTACAGTATAAGTATGCTAAGTAACATACTTAGCACATTGTAGGCAATTAACTGTTGAATTGAATTGGAATTCCTTTCTTCCTTTAAGCTTAGGTAGCTCCTCTTCAATGAAGTGTTCCCTGATCATCCCTAACTAGAAGCGATCCATTCCTTTATAGGTTTCTCACATCCTTTCAATAGGTACTCATGTACTTCTTGCCTGAGTTTTATTTTGTTGATTTTTACCTTGTCTTCTCATCCCTACATCAACTTAAGATCCCTCTCACCAAGGTCAATGTCCCATACATTATAGCCATGAAATGATTCTTAGTTTAGATTTTCTGCTTTTCTGGAGGAGGTGACAGTTTAAGCAGAGCCTTGAATGTTGTAGTTAGAATGGGAGGGTACAATGGGAGGTATTAACACTTTAGGCATAGGGAATGTACAAGTAAAGATAGAGAGATGGGAAACTTAGGGCATGGGTTAACAATATAGCAGGTCTTGCTATGAAGATTTTGTAAATGTGGACTCTTTCATCTATCTCTAATCTTCTTGCAGTATGTATTTGCTCAGTACTGGCATTATTGGCAGAGGATAAACGTATTTTAGTGATCATCCAGACATGATTCCAAATTGTTTTCCAGAATGAGTGGGACCAAATCCATAGTGTATTAATGTGTCTGTCTTCCCAAAGTAGGGATATACAAGAAACAGTGACTGCACTACTTTATCTCTCTAATTGAATTATCAGCTATTCTACCAGTTTAAAATCTGTCTCACCACCACCTCTTCCACCTTTCCATCAATACATAAACTAATACATTCCACAATTCCAAACTGTCCTTCCTGATGACTGACTGACTCACCTTGTCAGAAATTTTAACGAAGAGGCTGAATCCATCTGATGCCTTCAGAAGCAGCCTAGTAGAGATGCTTTGACAGAAGTCTTTGGCCTTGGTGCTGGATTCCACCTCGAAGGCCTATGTGAAGGGAAGACAGAAGACACTCAGAGTTCTTTTTCAACAGTGTTCCCTCGAATCCCAACCTATTCCCCTGGAAACCTGTATCCACAAAAGTTTCCTAGGAGTCATCTCTTACCTTCCTACTCATTTTTCTCACATTTGCTGCAAGAAAATAGGGGAATTTTTTTTCTTTAAACTTCAGACAATTCTACCTTAGTTACTTTGGTCTGGGGAGTTTTCTCCTGATTCTGGTCCAACTATTCTTCTCATAACTGTCATTGTTGTCTTTCTGTCTGCTCCTCCATGCCTTTGTAAGACCCATACTCCACCCCATGCCATCTTCAGAAACCAAATTAGGTACCCTCTTTTCTACAGAGTCTTCCCTGATTTCCCTAGGTTGAAGTGCAGTTGGGGAAGTATAGAGTAAAGAGAACTGGCCAGAAATTAGAAATCCAAAATCCTGCTACCATCTATGTGATCTTGGACTTCACTTCTCAGCCTTGGTTTCCTCACATGTAAAGAGCTCTAGAGCTGGAAGGAGTCTAACTCCCTCATTTGGAAGATGAAGAAACTGAGGTTAAGGGACTCATCCAAAGTCACAACGATAGAGGTAGAGCTTCTGTCATAGTAGTTTGAGTCCCAGCTCTTTTCACTATATAATTCTGAACTAGATAAACTTTAAATTTCTTCTAAACTCTAAAAATCTAAATCCTTCCTTTCCAAATCTCTGGAGGCTCCATGTTTCGCTTTTCCTATGCACTTCATTATCTTCTACCCTGTATAATACTTATTTGTGCAATTCCCTGAACTAGAACAGAAGTTCCTCAAGAGTAGAGATCGAGATCATGCTGCTCATGTTGGGATCCCAAGTGCTGAGCAAAAGGCCTTGAATGCAGGAAACGTTTAATAAATACTTGTACTTCACAATGCTTGCCAGTCATTAAGAGGCCACAGCATGAGTTCATGATGCAAGAATTACCTGACAAGCTCCATATGGCTTTGGAATGAAGCAAAAGACTCTAAGGATAATTAGAGATGATTCCAGTGTAGAATGGGCTGCCTTGAGAAAGTAGTAAGTTGCCTACTATTGGAGGTATTTAAGCAGAGGCTGGCTAGCCACTTGTCAGAGAAGCTAAAGAAGAGGTTCCTGTTTAGGTAGGAATTCACCTAGATGCCTTCCGAAGTCCCTTCCAACTCTTTTTATAATCCTGTATTCTGATTTCTGAGGAGCTGATTTCTAAGCAATTAACTTGTGGTTGACTTAGCCAATATACTAACAGTAAGAAGGGGAGTGGTAAGAAGGGATGCCAGCCATGGGATTTGGAAGTGACTAGAATAAGAAGGATAATCTTAATAAAGTAGCATTGAGAAAGTTATTGATAAGGAAGTCCTCCTGGCATTGAAGGCCATGGCCACAAAAGAAAGAATGCTAAGAAAAAGGCAGGGAAATCCTGCTATAGGTTAGCAGGGTAAAGGACATAGTCCCTGAAAAAAACAGAATTAGCAGAATTTCTAGTATGATTCCCACAAAGTTTAAGAACATTGGGTCAATTGGAAGTTGATTTAAAATCTAATTAAGTAATGATAAGAAGAATGGATTTGGAGTAAAAAGAACTAGATTTGAATCCTAACTGCCAAGCACTACCTCCATAATCTTAAGCAAGTCACTTCCCCTTGTTTTCCTCCTTTGTAAAATGAGAAGGCTGGACTGGGTGATCTTTAAGGTCTCTTTTAGATCTAAGTCCAATGACAGCTATCCTGGAGCTCCTTTCTCCTATTGTCCCCCCAGTCTAACAAGGGTTAGACAGAGAATTAATGAACCACATCAGCCTCTAGCTTACCTCATCAGTGTCATCAGGAAAGTAGACTTTGTGGAAAATCTGAGTGGTTTTGTGCTGAATGGCCTCCACTTCCACCAAATGGGGAGGATATTTCCTAGAGCCATTCCTGAAAGGCAAAGGATCTCACTCATTGTCAGAGACCAGGAAAACCAGGGATGCAGGTGAGGGTGTAAGAGCCTACTCAGGAATATGGGTACAGTCCCATGGGTGGCTGATGAAGATGCAGAGACACCCATTCAATCCAAGAGTCCATCAAACCTACACAGAGATGCCCAAGATGCTCCTGAAGCCTCTTGGTTCTTTCCTTTTCTTTCATTTCTCACAACCATTATATTAATATAAATACAATTTCTTCCCTCATGAAGTTTTCAGTCTTGTTGGAGAGATATGAAATATATCAACAAGAAGAAGCATTTACTTTTTTTTTTTACATTCATGAGATCATTCTCAGTTATTTTTTTGTTTTTTCTTGGTCAGATTTTTTTAAACAAATTTTTTCATAATAACTTTTTGTTTTTCAAAATATAGGCAAATATAGTTTTCAACATTCATTCTTGCAGAACCTTGTGTTCTAAATTTTTCTCCCTTCTCCCCTCCTAGACAGCAAATAATCCAATATAGGTTAAACATGCAATTCTATCACAAAGCATTAACCAGGCACTGCGCCAAATATTAGATAAACAAAGAAAGAAAAAAAAGGGATCCCTGCCTTCAAGAAGCTCTCATGGGGAAGATAATATGGAAATATTTAGGTATTATATGTGTAGGCAGCTAGGTGGCACAATAGAAAGGGTGCTGGACCTAGAATAGGGAAGACTCATCTTCCCGAGTTCGAATCTGGTCTTACTAACTATGTGACCCTGAGTAAGGCACTTAACCATGTTTGCCTCAGTTTCCTCAATTAGAAAATTTGGCCAAGATGTGTCAGGAGGCTTGGCATCTTGCAAAGTAAGGCAAAACTTCACCTGTTAGGACCCCAAGTGCCAGAGTAGACTTGGGGACTAGAAGGTGTGAGGGATGGAAAATATATTTTTTCTACTTAAAAACAATAAACTAAAGGGAGTGGATTAGTTATCTAAGGATGCTTTTAGTTCTATTTCTAGTTCTAAATTCTATTATTCCATGATCGTTTGGAAGTTTCCTCATACATCTGAGTTTCCATGATTTACTATTTCTATGTTTATCTGAGAACCATCTCCCTGGAATTCACACTGCATTTTGTCTTAGCCTGCCCATACCTGAGAGCCTTCTGGAGCCTCTGCATGCAGTCCGTGGACAGCTGGCAATGCTTCCGGGATTGAAGGAACCTTTGCACATGGGGGAGCAGGATGTTGCTTGGTGGGAAGAGGCCTGTGCATAGCCAGAGTAACTCCCAGCCTCGCTCCTCACTGTACCTGGACACCAGAGAGATACCAGCCAAATGAGATGTCACAGCAGTACATGCTATCCTCCTATCACAGCAGGAATAGGAGGGTGGGATCAGTGAGATTTCCTGTAGCTCTAGACCTAGCATGATAAGGTGACAACATGTTTGGGGAAAAAGGGAACTGTCATCATGGTTAGCTATATTCTTCTAGTTGAACCAACTATGAAACAGGAGCAAGAGTGTTTTGGTAAATGTTTAACAACTGGATCTCTAGGGGGGAAAGTAGGCCTGACACGTTATTTAAAATTCAATCTGTATTATCAACATCTTCTCCATCACCTTCTTAAGTCTAGAACAATCAACAAAACAATAAATCAAGCCTTGGTGTGCAGTGTTTTCTGATTTCTTAAATGTAAATAAATGCTTACATTGAAAATTAAACAATCATCTCTCCAAAGAGTACCAGTCAGAAATGAGTGCAGCACACCCCTGAATAGGGGAACAGCATTAATCTGGCCATCAGAATACTTGGATTCTAACCCTGACTTGATCACTGCCACTCATTTACTATGGGACTTTAAGCAATCTGCTTTATTTCTCTGTCTCATCTTAAATAAGAGGATTGATAACATCAGGTCTGATATTCTGTGAATGTTTAGGTTATATTTCAATTCAAAGAAAATTGTGGTAATCCACAGACGACACCACAGCCAACTTCACAAACAAGCTTGGCAGACAGGCTTTCATGGGGCATGCCTTCAAGACACTTAGAATTTCCTAGGTTCTGCTCATAGTAATCACTGAATAAATGTTCATGGAACTGACTTTTCTTTTTTAAATGGAAGAAGTAATTTTTGATCTGAGCCTTGAGAGATGGGTAGGAATATGGTACATAGAGACACATACCTAGGTTAGCTACTATCATCTACTAGCTTCCCAATCTAACAACTGGGCCCATTCTACTAGTTACAGACCTGATGTGGTTGTCGGTGAGCTGCTTAAGTATCTGTACGTAGATCTCGTCCTTCAGAGGTTCAGCCTTCAGTGCTCCTTCAAAGATCTGGTCTGTGAGCTCATTGACAGAGCGGGTCCTCTTGGAGGGGTAGTCACCCATATACTTGAGCATGGGTAAACCAGCTGTCAAGGAAACACTAACCAACAGCCAACTGAGAACTAACTAGGAATTGTGGGGAGGGTGTTTTTAATAGATGCTTAGAGACTGGATGTTCAACTAGAGGCCATTAAGTTCTCAGGAGGGTGTGTGGAGTTGATAAAAGGGGCTAGACTTGGAGTCAGAAGTCATTGAAACTTTCTGGGTCTCAGTTTCATCATCCTAAAAATGGAGAACTTTATACCTACCCTATCAAAGTGACAGAGCTATACTGGAAGTAATAATAATGGAAGCTGCAACTAATATGACTTTGAGATTTGCAAAAATGATTTCCAAATATTACCTCATTAGATTCCCACAAACCTT
Organism: Sarcophilus harrisii; assembly: GCF_902635505.1. NCBI lineage: Eukaryota > Metazoa > Chordata > Mammalia > Dasyuromorphia > Dasyuridae > Sarcophilus > Sarcophilus harrisii. Next base: position 496,298,910 of record NC_045428.1, read on the forward strand.
TGTGAGATAGATACTATAAGCAGTATTATTTCCATTTTGAACAATATGAAACAAAGTTTCAGTTTAAAGTGAATTTCTTATGATCATATAGCTAGTTAAGTATGAGAGATATTATTTGAATCACAGATTTTCCTGACTTCCAATTCCAACTTTCTTTCCACTCTACCACATTGCTTTCCTGATCAAATAGAGGTAAGGAATGCAAAGTCCTATTTCATTATTATATTGGGACTCATTATTCTCTCTTCCCCTTTCCTATCTCTCCTAAATCATTTCTCTCTTGATTCTGCATGGTTTTAGTATTTTCCTTTGGACAGACTGATTGTTTCATTTGTTGTTGTTGTTGTTGTTGTTCAAGAAAGGTGATCTTACAATTCCAATAGATTTGGGATGGAAAATGCCATGTGTATTCAAAGAGAGAACGTGGAGACTAAATATGGATCACCGCATAATATTTTCTCTTTTTTATTTGTTTATTTCTCATGGTTCTTCCTCTTTAGATCTAATTTTTCTTGTGCAACATGACAAATATGGAAATATATTTAAAAGACTTGTATACATTCAACCTGTATCAGATTACTTGCTGTCTTGGGGAGAGCGAAGTAAAGGAAAGAGGGAGAAAAATTTAGACACAAAGTCTTACAAAAATAAATGTTGAAAAATATTTTATATATATATTTGAAAAATAAAATACTATTGGAAATTTTTAAAAAGAGAAGATGACCTTAAATTAACTAAAAATGAAAGTCATTCAAAGATTGTAAGTTCTCTGAGGGTAAAGAACATTTTTTTTATGTTTCTTCATACCCTCCTTTTCCCAGGTCAAGGAAACAAATATTACTTGTTTGTCACCTTCATGAGGGCAGGACTAATCTCTCTCAAGGCCTGAAATGCCATCAGAGACTTTATAGAGTTTTAAATATTTGTTAAATCTATTAACTTAATCTTCTGTATAAGTACCCAAACTGCATCTCTTACATTTTGCCCTCCTCTCTTCCTGTGTATTTCTATTTTTCAGTCTCTTGTTTGTCTGGGATGTCTATCCTCTTGGATTTTCTTTCACTCTTCTCTCTTTCCCCCTTTTCTTCTTCCTCTTTTCCTTGTTTCTCTTTTCCACTCTCTTCTCACTTCAACCCACACAGGATGAGTTTGAATCTCTGAACTGAGTGAATATCAGACCTGGGTAGCTCTGTGTCAGGGAAGGAAGGCCTTCATATGATTCTTGGGCAGAAGGAGAAATATAACCTCCTTTAAAAATTTATAAAACATCAGAGCAAGTAGGACTACTTTGGCAATCAGTCACTTAACTCCATCTAAGCTCTACCTTACAGGTGAGGAAAACTGAGCTCTACAGCAGGAAAAATTTTGCCTGGGGAAACGAAATATTTTAATGACAGCCTTGTAACATGAAACTTGGTCTCCTAACTCCCAATCCAGAGTTCTTTCCACTCTCATACACTGCTGGGGGAGCTCAGTCTATTACAGACCTCTCAATCACCAATTTGCCTATATAGATCAGGGACTTTGCAGAACTTAAGTCATGAAAAAGGGAACTTTCCCCTTGTTCTAAGTTTACACAGATCATGTTTCCCTTCTTCCCCATCCCAGAATGTCTTGGTGGTGCTCCAGTTCCTCTCTGGACTCCCTTCTCCTCAGGGCTCAGTGACAGCAGATTGCCATGCCCTAGCACCGCCACATTCCCTCCAGGGTAGGATATCAATGAAGGCCATGCAGGCCTCCTGGGACAGCTCCTCATTGCCCAGAATCTTCTTCAGCAGGGCCTGCTTCAGGGGCTCCCTCGTATGACTCCATAGCTTGTCCTTGCCCCGGGCCTTGGAGATCATGACCCGACTTAGAGTATGCTTAGGTGGGGGCCTAGAAGGGTGTCAATCACAGAGGACAAGAGGAAGTTATAATCAAGGCCAAGAAAGCCAACCCAAAGCTCTATTCTTTATCCCTCAGAGGCTGACAGAACTGGCGGAGAGGGCAGAGTGAGGAAGGAAGGGGTGGGGGATGGGGAATCCACAAAGGTTTCTTAAGGCTTTCTCATCTCTCCCCATTTGGTACCTCCAAAAGCCATTAAGCTGAGTGGTTCTCAGATTGTTCTAGGCTGGACAATGGGTAAAATGCCTAACACATCTGAACTAGGATTTCTCTGCTGGGTCCCAGAGCTTTCCTTTGATCCTTACATCTACCCTATGAAACAGGTACTATTTTTGCCTATCCCCATTTTTTATAGATAAGACAATTCAAACCCATCTTTTCCTGAATCCAGATCTTCTTCCTCTAAATTGCCCCTTCAGTTTATCCCACCATCCTTGTATACATACTTGGTGTCTTAAAAAGGTACTCCTATTGCTGGCCCAGAAGGTGTTGGAAAACTAAGGTCTGGGATCATATGCCCAGTGAGGGGAAAGGCTTAATGGCCTCTAAGCATGAAGTTAGGGACCGGTACCTGAAATAATCATAAGAGAATTCTTCCAGTGTGTAGGGTTTCACTCGGACTTCAGGCTCTGTCATATGCAGCTGGGAAAGGCGGATGATGTCTTGTCTCTGGTCTGGGGTCATCGTGATTAAGGCCTAAGGAATCAAGAGCTTCATGTTAATTCTATTTGGGACACAAATGCCAGGACCGTGATCTACCCTGGCAGAAGAAATACTTTCTTAGAGGCTGCCAAGTCTGAGGCAAGGGTACAAGGCTCTGACCAAGTACTACAGGAGGAGAGAAGGAAAATCCAAGGGGAAAAGAGCCATTCTACCTCCAAAAGAACTCCTAGTCTCATAGGGGAGTCTAGAAGTGGAATGTAAGCTTTCTGAGAGCAGAAATTGCCCTCATTTTGATATATGTATCACTAGAGCCTAGCAGAGTGCCTAGTACACTAATAGTGCATATAGTAAATGCCTGTAAGTTAATTGACTGACAAAGAGTACATAAGTCACGTTAATATAAAATATAGTAATACTTCAAATCTAGGTTATCCTCTTAAGATGAAATTTCTTCAAAAAGGAAAAAAAACAAATTACAAAGCTTCCATTTCTTTTATGGTGAAGGCCATCCCATGAAGCCAGGTCAGGATGGCCGTTCCTGGTTCTGCATAAGCCCATGGAAGCTTAGGGTGGAGGGAGTGTTCTTTTGCTCATGAGTCCATCCCTCAGAGGTTTGTACTTTGAGTTGACAAAAGCTCTCCTTTCTGGATGCAGAAGATCTCATGATTCAATAGATCTACAAAAGGGAGCAACATGCCCCTCTGCCTCTCTTTTCCTTTCCAGCTGTAAGTCACATGAGACTGTTGGAAGCTACTTCTCAAGATTCAAATGATGGAGGGAGCAGCTTACTCTGATTCACTTTTTTTGGTCCTGGATCATCCTATCACCATAGGCACATAGCATCTCAAAGTACATGGCTTGAAAAGGAAAATCTGAATCTAGGTTTGGGCTGTGTCTTTAGTGCTTGTATCTTCCTGATCTCAGAAGGAGATAAAGATAAACATGTCCAGATTTGAAGAAAGTAAACGTTCCAAAGTTTTCACATAGTTTTCAAGCATTAGGAATGGCAGCCCTGAGTATGCTTCATGGAATGACCATGGTGACATTCTAGTGTTTTAAAGTTTACCAATACTTTCCTCTCAACTTGATGGAGGCAGCATGAGGAGTATTCTTTCCACTTTACAAAGGAGGAAACAGACTGAAAATGAGTGCTTAATGATCACAGAGCCAGATCTTTTGCTTCTAAATTGTCCATCCAACCTATCCCACCATCCTTGTATAAATACCCAGTGTCTTAAAAAGGTACCCCTATTACTGGCCCAGAAGGTGTTGGAAAACTAAGATCTGGGATCATATTCTTAGTGAGGGGAAAGGCTTATGGCTACTAAAGAAAGACTGTGAAATAGCAGAGAACCTACAGGCAGTGGAGGCAGAAGAACTGGTTTTAATCTCTATTCTGCTGCTCCTTATGACCTGTGTGATCCTGGCTAAATTGCTTAATCTCTCTGAGCTCAAGCTCTTCATCTGTAAAATGAGGGGATTGTACCTCCAAAGTCTCTTCCAGTTCTAAATCCAACCTATGAGTCCAGATTTAAGACCCTTTCCACTTTATTGGAAAGAAAAAGAATTATACTAAATGACTACTTACTAAATATTTCTTCTGTGACCTACTCTAGAATCTTCCTTTAATGACTACTCATGGTGTAAAAATGATTCTAGGTAAATGAGGTGAGGAAAAGGGGGGAAGGAGAGAAAAGGAGGAGAGGGAGGAGAAGGAGAAGAAGGAAAAGGAGAAGAAGGAGATGGAGAAAGAGGAAAAGGAGAAAAATGAGGAGGAGAATTTTTGTGCTTTTTGTTAGTGATTTCTCTATTTAAAATGTTCTCTCTCCCATCCCCCAACCCCATGATATGCCTTACTGAGAAAATGTGTGTTTTAGATAAGTTTCATTCAGACATGAGTTACTGTTCTGTTGGTCATGAGTTCAATGTCAATGAGTTAATAATAGACATATCTCTATCTTTATCCACAGATCTCTCCAGGTATAAATATATATATGATTCCCATCATTTACAATAGTTATATTTTACATATTTATGTTAATGTTATATGTATACACATATATGTATATTAAAATATTCTGTACAAATATACTACATGCTGTCTCCCAAATTAGAATTTAAGTTCACTATGAGGAGGAATCTTTTCATTTGTTGTATAGAATAGGTGCTAAATAAATGGTTTTTGATGGGTTAGATGAGTGTTTGAGGGATCTTCAGATATTCTTTAGGGGCAGAGTACCCACATAAATGATTTTATGGCTCCTAGAATAATGAAGTGTGGATTTTTAGTGAAAGTGTACATTTTTAAAATTTTTTCTCTCAATATGAAAAAAATTTCATTTTAGCATCACTTTTACTATCATTTTATTACTAAATCAGTATCCTTGAATTTTATAGAAATCTGATTTTTGGGGAAAGGATACTCCATATTTGAAACAAAATAACAACACAATAATTGCCTGAGCTCTGAGATCAGCATTATTGACTGGAGGGATCTGGGCAAGCTTTGAAGAGCCATGTAATTAAATAATACCATACTATACTCTTTCAGCATAAAAAGCATTGTTTTTGGAGGCCAGGATTGGAGTCCTGACTCTGTAACATAAAGTCTCCTAACCTCTTTAGGGCTTCATTTCTTCTCCTGTGAAACCAAGGTGATTTGTAAAATCCCCTCTAGTGTTAAATCTCATGATTCTATGAGATCGGGGGTGGGGGAAGGCATTGCAACTCTAGAAACTATGTGGACAAAAACAAGGGGCCTAGACTTCCCAACTGCTTAAGACAGACCACTTCCCCTAGGACCACAGAGTTCCCCATACTTTGCCAACCTGTCCCAAAACCTACCACAATTTCTCGAGAAGGTGCTGTAGCCGTGGGCATTACATACACACAGTCAGTAGGGAAGTCTCCTCGTATCTTGGTTCTCTCATTTACTCCATTGGCCCAGCCAGAATTCATGACATGCTCACCAGTATCATGGTCCAGGATGATGAGGTCCCCTTTCAAGAAGCTAAGGAAGCCAGACTCTTCACCCACTGGAGGCAGAATAGGAACAAAAAAATAGTAGATCTCTTCTTATCTACTGAGGATTTTCTAGACCTATATTTAATTTTAATACTCAAGACAAATAAGTAGAGCATAAGAAAGCACCAAGCTTTTCTTAATGAGTGATTTCTAAGGGTTTCTTAGATCTCTTCTAATTTTGAGGCTGTGATTCTAAAGAATCACTAGTGAAGGGGAAAGAGGAAGTATCCCAAGGATGTTGTACAAAGCCTAGTTATCTTGTTATCCTTTAAAAAGAACAAATGCTGTTTCCAATTTAAAGAAGGCAGAGCAGTGATAGTATGTCACCTGAGTTGTGAAAAGGAAAAGCCAGTATTTCAGTAACAACCTTAAGGATGGAATCAAACTCTACAAACCTGGAGCTGTCTACAACTAATACATAAAGACAAAGACTAACAAGGTATATTTGTTGGTGCCTTAAAAACTGGCTTAGCAAAAGATGAAGGTAGTCAATGCTGGAGGGGTTGTAGAAAGACAAACACTAATGTATTGTTGATACAGTTGTGAGCTTCTGAAGAAGAAAAAACAGCTTTGGAAAGCAATTTGGAATTATGCTAAGAATTCCATAAATACCAAACATTTATAGCAGCACTTTTGGTAGCAGGAAAGAAAGAGAAACAAAGCAGATGGTCAGCAGCTGGGAAGTAGCTAATGGATTATTAACTATGACTTATGATGAATACAGAGAATTGTGAAAAGACATAAAAGAATTTTTGGAAAATGAATAAGTAGAACCAAGAAAAACAACATACATAATGACAATCGCAATATAAATGAGAAGAGTAACAACCGCAAAATAAATGAAACTTAACATTTGGAAAATATATGACTAAGACTGGCCCCAAACAAGACATGTTCATAGGAGACATTTCATATTCAAACAAGAAAATTCATAGGAGAAGATAGCTCACTCCTTTCTATGTGAAAGGGTGGGGCTATAGGTGTAGAATATTGCTTATGATGCCAGACTCTTGATTTGTTGATTGGTTGGAGGGAAAGCTACATCAATGGCACCCAACCCCACGTTGTTCTTGTCCCTGTTGTGCAAGGGGAAGGGGAATAAGACTTACTCACCAGGGTTGGGGTTGTCTTGGAGGGCAACCACAAATTTGGACCTCTTTCGAAGTCCCTCCAGGAAGGTAACCACGAGGTCTCGGATGTCCTCAGCATTACTGGAGGTGAATGTATACTCATCCCCCTTGATGGTGGCTAGTGTGAAGCTCTGAGCCTGCATCTTCCCCCCACTACAAGAGAGAGCAGGGAGAGTTCTTGAGTCTCATAATAAAAGTCTGTCATCACTAAAGTGGAATCACCATTCTTCAAGGCTTTCATGGGTTCATTTTAGGTTTTAGCTGAGGAAAGTCCTATACAAATCATAAATTTAAAAATCAGAAAGGATATCAAAGGACTCTGGATTCAGTCATCTTGTTTTACAGAAGGTAAGGAGGCAGTAAACTGAGTGTCACTTAAAAGTGTCAAATGAGTACTAGATGATCCCTAATCAGGTATTTTATTTAAAAAAAAAGAGCCCCTTCAGCTACATATCAGATGTCCCCTGGGGTCCTTTCTGATTCCGGGATTCTAGGATACTTTGAGACACCAAGAGGTAAAGGACTAGACCAAGGTTAAACAGGAAATCAGAAACAGAACTGGGACTAGAACCCAAAACCCAAATCCCTAAGCCAGCACTAATTCTGCTGCTATGATCAGAAGGAGACTTTTATAATTTAAACCATCTTCCTCAGATTAATTTTTCTTATCAGATTTTCAGATTATCAGATTTAAAGTGGGATATATCCACAATTCAGAACTAGAGCCACATCAGAGAGAAGTTTTTGGCTTAATATAAGGAAAATTCATTAATAATTCAAATTGTCCCAAAATGGAATCAGTTATCTTAGAAAGCAGTGAGCTTCCATTCACAAGAGGTAAGCCCCATGGCCCATGGAGCCAGGTAAGGGCCCTCCCAGCTCTGAGTGTCTGTCTGTAGAAATATAAAAGCTATAATTCTGTGTGTCTCTGTTTCTCTGTCTTTCTCATCTCTGTTTCTCTCTGTGTGACTCTTTCTCTGTTTCTGTTTGTTTGTCTGTCTGTCTGTCTTTCTGTGTCTCTCTGTCTCTTCGTGTGTGTGTGTCTGTCGCTTTGTGTTCTCTCACTTTGTGTGTCAAGTCTGTGTGTCATATCTTTGTGTGTGTGTGTTATGTCTCTCTGTGTCATATCTTTCTCTGTGTGTTGTTTCTCTCTTTGTGTGTTGTCTCTCTCTGTATGTCGTCTCTCTGTGTCATGTCTCTCCCTGTGTTGTATCTCTCTCACTTTGTGTTCTCTCTCTCACTTTGTGTGTCTTCTCTCTCACTTTGTGTGTCAAGTCTCTCTATGTGTGTCGTATCTCTCTGTGTGTGTTATCTCTCTCTCTCTATGTCGTGTCTCTCTCACTTTGTGTGTTATGTCTCTCTCTCTCTATGTCGTGTCTCTCTCTGGGTGTGTCGTGTCTCTCTCACTTTGTATGTTATGTCTCTCTCTCTCATTTTGTGTGTCATGTTTCTCTCTCTCACTGTGTATCATGTTTCTCTCTCTCACTTTGTGTGTGCCGTGTCTCTCTCTCACTGTGTGTCATGTTTCTCTCTTTCACTTTGTGTGTTATGTCTTTCTGTGTGTATTTCTTTCTTTGTGTGTCTCTCTCTTTGTGCATATCTCTCTCTTTATGTATGTATCTCTCTCTGTATCTCTGTCTTTTCTCTTTCTATATCTTTATGTCTGTCTTTTTGATGTCTCTCCTCTCCTCTCTTTCTGTGTCTGTGTCTCTATCATCTCTCTTTCATCCTTCTCTCTTTCTTCTCCTCTTCCCCCTTCTCTTTCTCTTCTCCTTCCCCAGGGCTCTTAGCTGGCTTGTTAATTGGGCTACTTCTACTTATGTCTCCTTACCCCGATTCCTATGTCCTCACCTGCTGCTGGACACAGCCATGATTTCAGGATAGGAAAGTTCCAGCAGGACTTGCTCCTGCTCATCCACAAAATAGACACCTGTCCAGTTGACAGCAACAATGACATCATTCTTAGGCAGGCTGGGCCCTTGATTGGAAACAATATATATTATAAGTAATGATGATGATGATGATGATGATGGCAGTACAAGTAATAGAAAAAAATCAACTGAAGGAACTAGAAATGTTTAGCCTAGAGAAGAGAAAACTTTGGGTAGGTGTGAATATTGTCTTCAAATATTTGAAGATCCGACAGGTAAGAGAGGGATTAGTCTTATTCTGCTTGGTTCTGGATAGCAGAAAGAAGAACAAGGGGAGAAGTAATAGGGAGGGAATAGATTTTAGCTGAATATGGAAGGGAAATTCTTAACTATTCATCTGATCAACAGATGTTAATATTAAGTATCTACTATGTACCAGGAACTTACTATGCTAAGAAACTGGGATAGAAATAAAAAGCAAAAACAATTCCTACCTTCAAAGAACTTACATTCTAATGAGGAGACAACATGTTTATGACAGTTACATATAAGATGTATACAGAGTACAGGGAGTGAGGCACTAATAACTGCGGGATGGAGGAGAAAGGGTTGAAAAGACTCTCTTAAAGAAGGTGGCCTTTGAGTCTCAAGAAAAGCCAGGAATTTCAAGAGGCAAAGGTGAAGAGAAAATGCATTCCTAAGATTCAGAGCAATTCAGCAATGGAATAGACTACCCTACTGAGTTCTCCACCCCTGGAGCTATTTAAGGAGAGGCTGGATGGCCATTTATCAGGTGTATTGTAAAAGGAATTCCTGTTCTGGTATGGTTTGGACTACACAACCTCTGAAGTCCCTTCCAAAGTAAATTCTATAGGATCATCTCATAGATAGAAAAATGTCCCAATCATTACCACTGCCCAAATGTGGAACAATTTGCCTCATAAACAATGACTGAGTTCCCTGTCATTGGAGGTCTTCCAACACATTAAACTAAGTGATATTTGAGGTGATTCCCAACTCTGAAATCCTACAGTTCCATTACTAACTGCTCCCACAGTTTACAAAACCCTTTATACCCATTATCTTACTTGACCCTCACCCTTACTCAGGGGTAAGGAAGGATAAAGAAGGAAAGTTGTGGGTCTGAGAAATTAAGGATATTCTTCTCCAAGGACAAAGAATGTGTTCATGATAGAACTGGGATTGAGATCTCCTGACATTGATTTTTCCATCCCATGCCCAGGACCTAAACCTGCCCCACCTAGGATAAGGAATCAGCTCATTTGTTTGGACCCAGGTTATAGCAGCCAGAGACCTAAGCATCTTAGAAGGCTCTGGAACACTTTATAGAGCAGATACAAGGGGGCAGCTAAGTGGCACAGTGGATAGAGCACCGGCCCTGAAGTCAAGAGAACCTGAGTTCATATCTGGTCTCAGACACTTAATGCTTCCTAGATGTGTGATCCTGGGCAAGTCACTTAAGCCCAGTTGCTTCAGGAAAAAAAAATGAGTAGATACAAGGAGGACTCAGTAACAATGGCCTACAGCCATTCAGTGTTGGCACACACAGGACTCATGAGGTCCCTGAGGTCTTTACTAGATTAAAGTATGTTAATCTGGGGTCTTCAAGAACAAGATAAATTGTGGGTAATATCCTCTTGATGTGATCTATAGTTTGGGGTTTGGTCATGTGAAGAATTCACAGTGGCCATTCTCTTTGGCAAAAAGTAGATTTATTGGGGGAAAAGGTTACAGACAAAATGAAGGGATACAATAGATACCAGGAATGGTAGTTATGAAATAGAGTGGGGGAACTCACAATTACTCAATAGAAAGGAAGCATCTCATGAGGTCGGGGCATATCCTTAGTTGGCAGGTTAAATCCTGAAAGGGATTTAGGATCCTAAAAGGGATAGTTAGCTATAGGGAGGAGAAGTGGGATTGAGAAGCATAGTGGAGTTAAGGGAGACACCACGTGGCATGGGAGAAGGGGAAGGAAAAACACACCACAAGGCAGAGTGCCACGGCGGGTTGACCCAAAGAAAGTAGCAGCAAAGCTATGAGTTGTTTTATAGGGAAAATTTAGCCTCAGGATCTTGACATAACTTGGATTTCTGACTGAATTATCTTTGGCTGATGGGACCAAGGAACTAAACTGATTTCCATTTTCCTGCTTGCCTACGGATTAATTTTTATTAATTCTTCTACTTAACCATACCTAACATTGAAGACCTCATCACTCTAGTTATCATTGATATTTTAAGGATTTATGAATTCAGGGTAGGTCTTCTCTTTAATAACACAGGTCCCTCTAGTAATTAAGAGTCACTATGGTTGAAAAATCCAAAAAATATTTATCATCTTGTGGCCAACTTGCTTCAAACCTAATCCTTGAATAAATGATGGGCATATAGAACCATATTCAAAGCCTTCCCAGTTTGATCGGGCCTAACCCAGCTTCTGGTCTACAGGCATCAACTTTTAAGGTCACCTCCATTAGATAAAGTGCAGCTCTTGGAATCAGAAAGCTCTGGGTTCAAATGGTACCTATTCTGATACTGTGCAAATCTGGGCAAGTTATTTAATCTTTCTGTGTCTCAGTTCCTTATCAAAAATATGAAACTGAAGTTTCCTAGGGTTGTAGTAAGAATCAAATAAGGCAATATTTGTAAAGTGCTTACCTGGTACATAGCAGGTGCTATGTAAATGTTAGATATTATTGTTACTGATGAGGTCCTAGATGGCTGAGTGTGGTTGTCAAAGAGAAACCAGAGCACTGACAGAGTTGTTCACCAGGGCAGGCAGGGAAAAGGCTCTGATACAGATCAGGTTAGCTTGTCCCACTTTCTGTGGAGGTCATCCAGGCAGAAATCCATTATCCAACTCTTACAACAACCTGGGAGGTGAGGGCTATTATTATGCCCATTTTACATCTGAGGAAACTGAGGCAGAGTGTGTGTGTGTGTGTGTGTGTGTGTTTTAGTGAGTTGCCTAGAGTCATACAGAGTAAATTTTCATTGACCTCTGTGAGCCAAGGTCATATAGATAGTATGTAGCAGAGCCAGTGCTTTAGCTAAAAATCCAACTTTTTTTTTCCATTATGTCACAGCATAAAGAAAGATAGAATCCATGTTAGAAAATTTTTCTTTCAATAGTGTGACCTTCCGGGTAATCACACCTACCTTGGTGATGCAATCACATCTGCCTGGCCTGTATATAGCTTGCTTCCAAGCTGTACTTTCCTAGGCATTTTGATCTGCTCACTCTACACTCAGTTTGCAGTAATTCGTATTATTCTGACCTGGCATAAACCCCCACTTCAGTCTGCTCATTGGCTGGCAGAGGCTGTTTGGGAGTATTGGGATGTTATGAGAACAGAATTTGCAGGAATGATAAGTCACCTGCCCAGCTAGGAGGAGAGACAGTTTTCTCTGAGACTTCTAAAGTTTCTCCTTGAACCCAACTTTCACATAGTCCTTTCATACACTGACTGATTTATCTACTTTTTGTTTTCATTTGTGTTTCCTTAGCAACAGCGTGGTTAGAAAGCATTTAAGGGTACAATTAATGATAATAAAGGCTCTAAAATATTTTTGTTACTACTTCACTTTGGAAGAACACTGTTGTCAGTTTATCTTTCTTTCTCTTGCTTTTTATGGTCTCTGTGAGAGCCAGAACAGCTGGTCTGATTTCTGGCATTTTCACAGGTTGTGCATTCCATACAATAAGACTGAAATAAAATAAGGTTTTGGTGTTTAAAGCTATAAATCTTCAGCTCAGCAGACTCTTCCCTCTGAGATTACTTTCTATTTATATTGTATGTATAACTTTTTTGTTTTTCATGTTATCTCCTCCATTAGAATGTAAGTTTCCTGAGAACAGGGACAATATGTTTACATCATATACATTTTGTATCCTCAGTGCCTAGAATACAGTAAGCACTTAATAAATATTTGTTTTATTATTATTGGAATGCTTTATTCCTTGAAGGCTGTAAAAATCAAGGTGCAACTATACTCTTTCTCTAATGGCCCTCTACTCTCTGACACAGATGTCTGGGCTCCCTTTCCCTAAAACAGACAGAGGTCTGAGCATGTCACCACTCCACCCCTACTATTAAAAAAAACTACAGTAGCTCCCTATTGCCCTAGGATCAAATACAAAATGTTCTTGTTTGGCATTCAAAGCCCTTCATAATCTAGCTCCTACCTACCTTTCCAGTCTTTTTATGCCATTTCTATCACATACTCTTTGATCTAGTGATACTGGCCTCCTAGCTGCCCCACGAATAAGACATTCCACATCTTGGCTTCTGGGCATTCTCTCTGGCTGTCCCCCATGTCTGCAATGCTCCTCCCTCCTTTGCTCTGATTGGTGACCTGCCTGGCTTTCTGGACATTGCAATTAAAATCCTATTTTCTACAGGAAGTGCTCCCTATTCCTTCTTAGTTCCAGTGCCTTTATTCTGTTAATAATTTCCTAATTATCTTGTATATATAGCTTGCTTAGTATATATTTGCTTGTATATTGTCTTCTTCATTAGACTGTAAGGTCTTTGAGGGCAGGGACTATCTTTTACATCTTTTTGTATCCTCAGTCATTAGTATAGTGCCTGACACACTGTATGTGCTTAATAAATGGTTATTGATTGATTGATTGCCTTGGCTAAGAGCCATTCTGTCTCCCCTAGAGGCAACTTCAACTTGCTGATCCTAGTTTGGCACTCTAAGGACAGGCAGTATTAGTGACACATGACAGCTCTCATTCACCACAGATGCACCTTCTCTATGGAGGCTTGCTAAGTTTCAGTCTATTATCTTTTGCTAGAAGGGATCTCAGTTAGTTTGGGTCAATGTTACAGACCAAGTCCTTGACATAAACTATGTGTTAGAATAAGGAAAGAGAAAATATAGTCCTGATCCTCTAAAAATTTACAGTTTGATGGGGCTCCTTACAGAAGGTGCACCTAGGGGCATACATAGGCATTTGGCAGATACCATCCTAAATCTTTCCTCTTCTTCCTTGAAAAAGCTATTTACACTGAGTGCTTTAATTCCTCCTGTTCTCACTCTCATGAAATCCTATAGTCTGGCTTACAAATCTATCATCAACTGAATTTGACCTCCTGTAGTTACCAATATTCTCTGAATTGCCAAATCTAGGGGCCTGTTCTCAGTTCTCATGCTCCTCAAATCCTCTGCTACATTTGATACTATTGGTCACTCTTCCCTCCAGGAAACTATTTCTTCTCTGTCAATGCTGTCAATGCACTGCTCTCTCTTGCTTCTTCTATCTTTCTATCAATCTCCCTTCAATGATCCATCATCTGGGTCGTATAGGTTCTTTTCTATCTTCTCTTTAGTATCATCCTCTCTGATTGGCTCAATTATTACCTCAGTGCAGTTGGTGCAGGGATCTCTATCTCCATCCCAAAAGTCTCTATTGAACAAATTAATCCTGCATCGTGAATTGCCCACTAAACATTTCCATCAGTCATCATCTCATGTCAATCTCAGCATATCTAAAATAGAACTCTTTATCCCATCCACCAAACCCTCCCTTTTAAACTCTACAATTGTTATTGAGATTACTGCCATTCTCCTAGTTACTTGGGTTAGCAAGTGCCATCTTCATTCTCACCTATCCCACATATCCCACACTCAGTTGTCAAGCATTGGCCTTTTTATCTCTACATATCTCTCATACAAGTCCCTTTCTCTCCAGTCACATAGAAATTATCTTAGTTCAGGCCCTCATTACCTCTCCACATTTACATCCCTGCCTCAAGTGAATGGGTATCTAAACCATCCTTCAAAATAATTTCCCCAAAGTACAAGGTTAATCATGACACCTCTGTTACTTGATAAACTCCAATGGTTCCCTATTGCCTATAGAAGTAATTTAAAGTTCTTCAAAAATTAGCCCCTTTCTTCCTTTCCAGTTCTCTTACACAATATTATCTACCTTACATTCTGAGTTTCAGCCATTCTGGACTACATACTGTTCTGTACACATAATACTCCAACTTCATCTTCTCTATGCCTTTGTATTAGCTGTACCTAATGCATGGAATGCATTGTCTCCTCATTTCTGACTCTAGGAATCATGGATTTTTGTCTAGACCTGGCTCAAGTGCCAGGATGTTTGTCACTAAGTACTTGTAAGTGAACACTTTCCTCGTCTCTCTAGCTGCTATTGACTTCCTATAACCACCTTATATTAGTTTCGCATGTATTTGTGTATACTTTTTTGTACTTAAATGTTTATCACCTCAGTGTTTTTATCCTCAGCATTTAGCACAATGTCCGGTTTTTAATAAGCATTTAATAAATGTTTGTTGATTGATTGACTGAATAGAGAAAGAAATCAGACAAAGAGAATTCCTTTCATCCCTGAAATTCTGTCTCTAGACCCAGGGATGGAGAGAGATGAATCTAGAAATGTTACCTGAGAATTTAAAGGCTTCATAGAATCTAGAGAAAAGCAAAGGCCACTTGAAACGTGCAAAGTTCACTACATCTTCTTTGACTTTCTGAGGATCTGTTCTTCTATGGGCATAAATTCCCTGTGGTAGAAAGGAAAGACCATAAGACACATACATATATGCTATACTGGAGATCTCATCTGACATTTATTGGTTCTTTTGATGAAAAAGCTCAAAATTCAGTAATATTTGCAGAAAAACCTAGAGTGATAATGAGGTAATGGCTTATTCTCTTTTTCATCTTTAGATTTATCATAGATTTCTCGTCATTAGATTTATCATCACCACCATCCCCACCACCATTATCATCCCTATTATCATCACCATCACCAGCAACATCATCTTTAACAACACCATCCCATCATGCTCTTCATAATCAACATCATTGTCTTTGCCATCATCATCATCATCATCACCACCACTACCACCACTACCATTTTCCTTATCATAATCTTAACTGCCACCATCATTATTATTCTCACCATTACTACTACCACACGTATCTTCATCGAAACTAACATCAACAGTAGCATCTTCAATATCACTCCACCATCACCAACATCATTGTCTTTCCCATCACCACCATCACCATTCTTTTCTTCCTTACCTTTATCACCATCAACATTATTATCATCATTATATCACCATTATCATCATACTTCTACCATATTTATTTTTAGGGTAGCTAGATGGCTTAATGGATAGAGCACTGAGCCTGAAGTCAGGAAGACTCACCTTCCTGAATTCAAATATGGCTCCAGATACTTAATAACTGTGTGGTCTTGGGCAAGTAATCTCATCCTATTTGCCTCAGTTTCCTCACCTGTAAAATCAGCTAGAGAAGGAAATGCCAAACTATCTACACTATCTATGCCAAGAAAAACCCAAATAGAGTTATAAGAATCAGACATGACTGAAAAAATGACTGAACTGGTACTTATTCTCATCATGACCAAAAGCAGCAGCAGCATCTTCAACTTTCTTATCACCATCACCCAACTACGATTACCACAAGCATCATTCAGAACCATTACCATAAATATCACTAAACTATCATCATCAATAACACTCAATAACAACAGTTATGCAATATCTTATATTATTTTCGTGCTTTTTATTTTTAAAGGCTTTTCATCAATGCCTCATTTTCATTCTCTGAATTTCACTCAACCTTAAATCTGTATCATCTTTGTTTTGCATTTCCAAGTGGTTTCTGGGGCAGAGGCAAGATGATACAATGAGATCCAGTATTTTTGCCTAGCTCTCCCAACACATCCCCTCTACAACAACCTAAAATGTGTACCAAACCAAATTCTGACTAAGAAAGCCAAGAAAAAGTCATTTTTCTAACCCAGGGCAACTTAGGAAGACAGACAGATCTCTCAACACTGTAATAAAAATTGGCCAGGAAAGCAGAGAGCAGCAGTGATGTCAAAATAGGCAGAAATGGAGTGGGATGTGCAAGCCATACTGACTCTTCTCTCCAGATCATACCACTTTCGAAACATTGAAAATTTATAGGCTCTCCTCATGAGTTATGAAAGCAGGAGAAAGACATAAATGACAGATTCAAGCCAATCACTCCCCCTAGAGGTAAGCAGAGCTCAACCCAACATAGAGTCCAGAGTCAAGAAGTAGACTGGAAAAATGAATAAACAAAAACAAAAGAATTTGACCAAAAACTATAGTGACAAGGAAGATCAGGACACAAACACAGAAGAAAATAATGATTTGAAAGCCTTAAAGAAAAATATAGATTGGATATGTGTCCCAAAGGTCCTTAGATGAATTTTTTCTTTAAAAAAATTTTCTTGGAGAGCAAAAAAACAACACATTAAAAATCAAATAAGAATAGTAAAGAATAAATTGAGAAAAAGTAATGAGAGCTATGCAAGAAATTTTTGAAAAGAGAATGAACAATTTAATAAAAAAGATACAAAAATACTAAAGAAAATAACTACCTAAAAATCAAAATTGAGCATATTGAAAAAAGTACAAAAGCTCATTAAAGAAAATAACCTGCTAAATATTAGAATTGGTTAAGTAGAAGTAATGACTCCATGAGATATCAAGAAATAAATAAAACACAAGACGGTGGGGAAGGCACACCTGACTTTCTAAGCTCTCTCATACCTTCACGACCAATTATTAAATTCAGCCTCAAAAATAGCACTTGACTGGTAAAACCCAGGAAGACTAGAAGTACAACAACTTACCAGCCGATGATAATCTGGAATTTCATCAGAAAAGGTTTGTCCTGAGGGGTCAGGGAGAAGATCAGCACAAGCAGGGAGAGAATTAGAGGCTAACATATTGTACAGACTGGGTGGGAGTGATCTCTGTGGTTAGAAAATTACAGAGACGACACTGACATAGACTGATTGCTCTGCAAAACAGTAGATCAGCAGAGAAATCAAAGCCACTCTAAAAAACGCCAGAACCTAACAGCTTCTGGCTTTACCCACCCAAAACCGGAAGTGACTCAGCATAGATCACAGCACAACTGTGCAGCCCCAACCCGCAGTATGGGGCTTTTCCTTGGGGCAGTTACAAACCTACACAGCAGGGGGGACAGCCCAGGGCAGCCTCTAATCTGCACATTGAGGGGCTTAGCCTAGGGCAATAGAACTGCCACCGAGCAACTTGCTTTGGGGCAGAGACACTTCCCATCTGAGTGGGGCTATTCCCTGGTCATCTGCTAATATCCACAGCCCGACTGGGGGCTTTGAGCTGGGGTAGTGAAACTTTCACTGCTTAATCTCTAGCCTTAGGGCAATTACTAAAGCACACAGTGGGGTTCTCCACTGGGCACTTCTGTAGTTGAGCTAGTGCTGAATCACTTCTGATTGGGGGGAACTTTTGCCCAGAGCAGCTGCTTGCAGCTTGCTTTATATCTTTCTCTGCTTTGCATAAGAAGCTGGTAACCCCCTTGCCCTGAAGGCAGACCCTAAAGGCTTTTAAAAAAATGAGTAAAAAAAATCAAAAGGATGATCAATAGCTTCTGTACAGAAAAAGAGCAGGTTTGCAACCCCAAGGAGACTAATAGCAAACAACCTCCAGACAATACCCCAAAGGGGAATGTTATCTGGCCCTCTTTACATAACGCTCTCCTAGAAGAGACCATTAAAAGTCTCAAAAGAGAGTTAGAAGAAAAATGGGGAAAGGAAAGAGAAGCTTTGCAAGAAAGTAACAACTTCCTGAAATATGAATTGGAAAAGGTAAAAAATTCCCAGGAAGTGCAGGGAAACAGAATTTGTGAATTGGAAAAGATAAAGAATTCATTGAAAAAAAATAGTGAAATGGGAAAAAAACTCCATAGAGCAAAACAACTCATTTAAAAAATCAATTGGACATATACAAAAAGAAGTAAAAAAAAAGCTAATAAAGAAAATAACTCATTAAAAATCAGAACTGAACAAATAGAAATCAATGATTTATTGAGACATCAAGAATTAGTCAAGCAAGACCAAAAAAATGAAAAATTAGAGAAAAGCATCAAATATCTACTTGGAAAAATGACAGACCTGGAAAATAGATCTAGGAGAGATAATCTGAGGATTATTGGACTTTCCAAAAATTATGATGAAAAAAAGAGCCTAGATACAATTTTACAGGAAATCATCAAAGAGAACCCAGAAGGTAAAATAGGCACTGAAAGAATTCATCGAACACCTTCTGAAAAAGACACTAAAATAAAAACTCCAAGGAATATTGTGGCCAAATTTCAGAATTTTCAGACTAAAGAAAAAATATTACAAGCAGCCAGGAAAAAATAATTCAAATGCTGAGGTTCCACAATAAGGGTCATTCAAAATCTGGCTGCCTCCACATTAAAGGATCGAAAGGTCTGGAATCTGATATTCTGAAAGGCAAAAGAACTTGGAATGCAGTCAAGAATAAACTACCCAGCAAAGCTGAGCATTTTCTCCCAGGGAAGATGAACATTTAAATAAACAGATGAATTCCATTTGTTTCTAAGAAAAAAACCAGAACTAAACAAAAAATTTGATCTCCAACCATAGGACTCAAGAGAAGCAGAAAAGGTAAAAGGAACTCTTGAGAACTGTATTTCTGTTGTGGATATACAAAAAGACTACATGTATAATTTGATTTTACTGGTATAACATAAAAAAGGGAAGTGAGAAATGGAAAGGGGATAATGTCAGAAAAGGAGGAAAGGGGGGATAAAAAGAGGGAAACTACATCCCATGAAGAGGAAAAGGAAACATTATATCTGAGGGAATTTAGAGAGGCAGAGGAACATTGTGTGAATCTTACTCTCATCAGAGTTGGCTTAAAGACAAAATAATTGACATACTCATTGTACAGAAAATCCTCTCTTGCCTCATTAAAAAGGGGGAGAGGAAAAGGGAAAAGAAAAAGAGTAATAAGGGAAGTGTACAAGAAAGGGGAAGAGATTCAAAGGGGGGAGGGAGGGATTCTAAAGAGGGTGAGTGGCGTGAAACAAGTGGGGTGCATAAGTTTAAAACTGGGAAAGAGGGAAAGAGGGACAAGTAAAAGAAAAACATAATCTGGGGATAACAAGATGGTAGGAAATACAAAATTAGTCATTTTAACTGTAAATGTGAATGGGATGAACTTTCCCATAAAGAGGAGGCAGATAGCAGACTGGATCAAAAGTCAGAACCCTACAATATGTTGTTTACAGGAAACACATTTAAAGCAGGGAGATACAGAGTAAAGGTAAAAGGCTGGAGCAGAGTCTATTATGCTTCAGGTGAAGTCAAAAAAGTAAGGGTAGCCATCTATCTCAGATCTTAGATCAAGCACATGCAAAAATTGATCTAATCAAAAGAGATCAGGAAGGAAACTATATCTTCCTAAAGGGTAGCATAGACAACGAAGCAATATCAATACTAAACATATATGAACCAAGTGATATAGCATTTAACTTCCTAAAGGAGAAGTTAAGATAGACAGCAAAACTGTAATAGAGGGAGATCTCAACCTTGCACTCTCAGAATAAGACAAATCAAACCATAAAACAAATAAGAAAGAAATTAAAGAAGTAAATATAATATTAGAAAAATTAGGTATGATAGATCTTTGGAGAAAACTGAATGGAGACAGAAAGGAATATACTTTCTTCTCAGCAGTCCATGGAACTTATTCAAAAATTGACCATGTATTAGGACATAAAGACCTCAAAATTAAATGCAGGAAGGCAGAAATAGTAAATGCTTTCTTTTCAGATCACAATGCAATAAAAACTACATTAAAAAAAAGTTAGGAGTAAATAGACCAAAAAGTAATTGGAAACTAAATAATCTCATCTTAAAGAATGATTGGTGAAACAGCAAATTATAGACACAATTAATAATTTCACTCAAGATAATGACAATGATGAGACATCATACCAAAATTTGTGGGATGCAGCCAAAGTGGTAATAAGGGGAAATTTTATATCCTTAGAGGCTTACTTGAATAAAATAGAGAAAGAGAAGATCAATGAATTGGGCTTGCAACTTAAAAAGCTAGAAAAAGACCAAATAAAAAACCCCCAATCAAATACTAAACTTGAAATTCTAAAATTAAAAGGAGAAATTAATAATATTGAAAGTAAAAAAAAACTATTGAACTAATAAATAAAACTAAGAGTTGGTTTTATGAAAAAACCAATAAAATAGATAAGCCTTTGGTAAATCTGATTAGAAAAAGGAGAGAGAAAAATCAGATTAGTAGTCTTAAAAATGAAAAGGGAGAACTTTCCACCAATGAAGAGGAAATTAGAGAAATAATAAGTTACTTTGCCCAACTTTATGCCAATAAATTTGATAACCTAAGTGAAATGGATGACTACCTTCAAAAATATAGGCTTCCCAGATTAACAGAGGAGGAAGTAAATTACTTAAATAGTATCATTTCAGAAAAAGAAATAGAACAAGCTATTAATCACCTCCCTAAGAAAAAATCACCAGGACCAGATGGATTTACATTTGAATTCTACCAAACATTTAAAGAACAATTAGCCCCAATGCTATATAAACTATTTGGAAAAATAGAGCATGAAGGAGTCCTACCAAATTCCTTTTATGACACAGACATGGTACTGATACCTAAACCAGGTAGGCTGAAAACAGAGAAAGAAAATTATAGACCAATCTCCCTAATGAATATTGATGCTAAAATTCTAAATAAGATATTAGCAAAAAGACTACAGAAAATCATTCCCAGGATAATACATCATGATCAAGTAGGATTTACACAAGGAATGCAGGGCTGATTCAATATTAGGAAAACTATCAGTATAATTGGCCATATTAATAACCAAATTAACAAAAACCATATGATCATCTCAATAGATGCAGAAAAAGCATTTGATAAAATCTAACATCCATTTCTATTAAAAACACTTGAGAGTATAGGAATAAATGGACTTTTCCTTAAAATAATCAGTAGCATCTATTTAAAATGATCAGTAAGCATCATATGTAATGGGGACAAACTGTAACCACTCTCAATAAGATCAGGAATGAAACAAGGTTGCCCGCTATCACCAATACTATTCAATATTGTATTACAAATGATAGCTTTGGCAATAAGAGTCGAGAAAGAGATTAAAGGAATTAGAGTAGGCAATGAGGAAACCAAATTATCATTTTTTGTTGATGATATGATAGTATACTTAGAGAACCCCAGAGATTCTACTAAAAAGTTATTAGAAATAATCCATACCTTTAGCAAAGTTGCAGGATACAAAATAAACCCACATAAGTCATCAGCATTCTTATATATCACTAACAAAATCCAACAGTTAGTGTTACAAAGAGAAATTCCATTTAAAGTAACTACTGACAGTATAAAATACTTAGAAATCTATATGCCAAGGGAAAATCAGAAACTTTATGAGCAAAACTACAAAACACTTTCCACACAAATTAAGTCTGATCTAACCAATTGGAAAAATATTAAATGCTCTTGGATAGGGCGAACAAATATAATAAAGATGACAATACTACCTAAACTAATCTATTTATTTAGCACTGTACCAATCAGATTCCCAAAAAACTATTTTAATGACCTAGAAAAAATAACAAAAAAGTTCATATAGAAAAGCAAAAGGTCAAAAATTTCAAGGGAATTAATGGAAAAAAATCAAATGAAGGTGGCCTAGCTGTACAAGATCTAAAATTATATTATAAAGCAGCAGTTACTAAAACCATTTGGTACTGGCTAAGAAATAGATTAGTTGATCAGTGGAATAGGTTAGGTTCAAAGATCAAAACAGTCAATAACTTTAATACTCCAGTGTTTGACAAACCCAAAGACTCTAGCTTTTGGGATAAGAACTCACTGTTTGACAAAAATTGCTGGGAAAATTGGAAACTAGTACGGCAGAAACTAGGCATTCTTAACCTAGTTAAGGCCATTTTCCACACTTAACCAAGATAAGGTCAAAATGGGTTCATGACCTAGGCATAAAGAATGAGATTATAAATAAATTAGAGGAACACAGGATAGTTTACCTCTTAGACCTGTGGAAGAGGAAGGAATTTATGACCAAAGAAGAACTAGAGATTATTACTGATCACAAAATAGAAAATTTTGATTATATCAAATTGAAAAGTTTTTGTACAAACAAAACTAATGCAGACAAGATTAGAAGGAAAGCAATAAACTGGGAAAACATTTTTACAGTCAAAGGTTCTGATAAAGGTCACATTTCCAAAATATAGAGAGAATTGACTCTAATTTATAAGAAATCAAGCTATTCTCCAATTGACAAATGGTCAAAGGATATGAACAGACAATTCTCAGACAAAGAGATTGAAACTATTTCTAGCCATATGAAAAGATGCTCCAAGTCATTATTAATTAGAGAAATGCAAATTAAGACAACTCTGAGATACCACTACACACCTGTCAGATTGGCTAGAATGACAGGGAAAGATAATGCGGAATGTTGGAGGGGATGTGGGAAAACAAGGACACTAATACATTGTTGGTGGAATTGTGAATACATCCAACTATTCTGGAGAGCAATTTGGAACTTTGCTCAAAAAGTTGTCGAACTGTGCATACCCTTTGATCCAGCAGTGTTATTACTGGGCTTATATTCCAAAGAGATCTTAAAGGAGGGAAAGGGACCTGTATGTGCAAGAATGTTTGTGGCAGCCCTCTTTGTAGTAGCCAGAAACTGGAAACTGAGTAGATACCCATCAATTGGAAAATGGCTGAATAAATTGTGGTATATGAATATTATGGAATATTATTGTTCAGTAAGAAATGACCAACAGGATGATTTCAAAAAGGCCTAGAAAGACTTACATGAATTGATGCTGAGTGAAATGAGCAGGACCAGGAGATCATTATATACTTCAACAACAATATTATATGATGATCAATTCTGATGGACCTGGCCATCTTCAGCAATGAGATGAACCAAATCAGTCCCAATGGAGCAGTAATGAACTGAACCAGCTACATCCAGTGAAAGAACTCTGGGAGATAACTAAAAACCATTACATAGAATTCCCAATCCCTATATTTTGTCTGTCTGCATTTTTTATTTCCTTCACAGACTAATTGTACACTATTTCAGAATCCAATTCTTTTTGTACAGCAAAATAATGGTTTGGACATGTATACTTATTTTGTATTTAATTTATAATTTAACATATTTAACATGTATTAGTCATCCTGCCATTTAGGGGAGAGGGGAGGGGCAAGGAGGGAAAAAATTGGAACAAAAGGTTTGGCAATTGTCAATGCTGTAAAATTACCCATGCATATAACTTGTAAATAAAAAGCTATTAATAAAAAAAAAAAGAAAAGAAATAAATAAAACAAAGTCAAAAGAAGGAAAAAATAGAAGAAAATGTGAAATATCTTACAAGAAAAACAACTGTTCTCAAAAATAGTTTAAGGAGTGATAACTTAAGAATTATTGTACTACCTGAAAGTCATAAGTTAAAAAAGAAGCTTGAACAGCAAATTTCCAGAAACTATAAAGTTTTGGTTTTGTTTCTTCATTGCTTATGGTAATTTGTTGTATTTCTTTTTATTACTACAACTTTTTGTAGATGATATGATAGTTTACTTAGAGAATCCAAAAGCACCAATTAAAGAACTAGTCTAAATAACATCTTTAGCAAAAATTCAGGATATAAAATAATTCATGCTAATCATCAGCATTTCTATACATTACCAAAAAAACCCATCAGGAAGAAATAAAAAGAGAAATTCATTTGAAATAACTACAGAAAGTATAAAATACTTGGGAATCTACCTGCCAAGACACATACAGGAACTAAATAAACACAGTTAACAAAATGTTCGTCACACAAATAAAGATAGAATTGGAGGACTATTAATTGCTCAAGCCATTATGCTTGATCTACATGCTATCTATAATAGTTTACTTGTTCAATGCCATACCAATGAAACTACCAAGAATTACTATATACAGCTAGAAAAAAATAACAAAATTTATCTTCAGGTTAACAAAAGGTTAAGAATAGCAATAGAATTAATGAAAAAATGACAAGGAAGGGGGCCTTATAGTATGAGATCTCAAACTATATTAGGAAATTGTAATGGTCAAAACTATTTGGTACTGAATAAGAAATATAGTGATTGATCAGTGGAACAGATTAGGTGCATAAAATATAAACTGATTACTGAGTTATTTGCCCATACTGGTAAACAACAAAGCTGAGACTAGAATCACACTTCTTGACTGCTAACATCTGTACTAATCCTTCCATAGCTTCCAGGTGTCCTTTCATCTGGAAACTCCAATCATCTTTTCTAGCTGTGTCCCACCTCTCACTATCTTGGAGCCTTTACCTGTCTTGCAGATGTCCCTCAATTTTTTTGCTTTTGCCCTCCCAAATGAATCACATATCCTTTGGTCATTCTGCAAATCAGTAGCAGAGCCAGGACTTGAGTATAGTTCTTAAACACCATGACCAAGTTTCTTTCCAAGAAAAATTCCTTGCCTCTAAGAATCTTCCAGAGGATCATCTCCTTACCTTTTTATGAGCAGCAATGGCAAGTTGGGCCCACTTCTCCAGGTTTTTTAGTGGTGTGATCTCCCTGTCTGGGATGTAGGTGGGGACTAGATTCAAGAGTCGTTCCAAGATCATCTCTGACCCATAGTCAATAAAGTACTGCTGGGAAGCCAGTTCTGCCAAGTCATCTTCCTGGGAGGGAGGGAGGAAGAGAAGGAGAGAAAGAGAGAGGGAGAGAGAAAGAGAGGGAAAAGGGGAGAGAGGGAGAAAGGGAGAAAGAATGAAGCCTCCTCCTCTGAGAAGACTCTCCTGTCTTCTCCAACCCAGACTGAGCCACCCTTTCCCCTTATTCTTATGTAATAAGATCTTTAATAGGTTTGTTTACCTTTTAGGGATACAATAAGCAAAATGCTAGACAGCTGATATTGGGGGGGGGGAGGAACAGAGCTGTTGGGCATTAGAGTGGTATCTGTGGTAGAGGTTATCCCTCTTTCCCCTTGCCCTTCTTTCTCTCCTTCCTTCTCCTTATTGTGTTTCAAACCTTGAAGTTGCTCTGAATTAAGTTAGACCTGGCTCACAGTAACTTACATTAATATTGTGCTCATTTATAGTTGAGAAACATTTTCCCATGTATGATCTCATCTGGTCCTCAATAAAAGGTAGGTAATATAAGGATTATCGCATCCATCTTAGAGAAAAAAAATCTGAGGTTTAAAAATGGGAAATAAGATACTTGGAATCACATTCTCACTCCTGTCCTTGTGCTTTTTTACAGGATAATTTACTCTAAAGCATCCTCATTGCTACATAGCAACTGTGCTCAGGATTTACCTACTGTGTTTGGGGAGAAGGAATCATCCTAGAGAGGGATCAGAGAGACATTGAAAATGCCCATGCAAGACTGAAGTGCCTCTCTGGTCTCACAGAAATAATTTATAGCTATTTGGTGATTTAAGACTCACAAAGTGCTTTCTTCACAACAATCTGATGAAATAGGAAATGCCAGTATTATTTTTGTATTTATTTATTTGACAAGATGAGTCAGATAGACACAGGGATTTGTCCAAGTTTCCACAAGCTGGAAGAAACAAGTACCAGATAGACACAGGGATTTTTCCAAGTTTCCACAAGCTGGAAGAAACAAGTACTAGAATGAGGTCTTTGGACTCATAGGTCTTATCTTTTCCCTGTGCCCTATATTTCATTTTCTTGTGTTATTCTCCAATTTTTTCATTTTTTTTTCTTCTGCGGGGTATTGGAATTAAGTGACTTGTGCAAGGTCACACAGCTAGGAAATGTTAAGTGTCTGAGGCCATACTTGACTTTAGGGCTGGTACTCCTGACTTTAGGGCTAGTGCTCTATCAACTAAGCCACCTAGATGCCTTAATTTCCTTAATTGTGGGAAAAAAAAGTTTTTCACAATATTTTTTGTGAGTCATATCTTCTGAATCAGACTGAAAGTTCCTTGATTACAGGAACAGCACCTGATGAGGTGAATTAATTAAATTAAGTTACCTAAATTAATTTAAAATTAAATTAAATTAAAATTAATTAAATTAAAAATAATAGCTATTTCATTGGATAAATATTTGAGACCAAATTCTGATTTGTATATTAACTTATTGTGTCACCATGGGGTAGTTCTATCTGGACTATTCATTTCCTCTTCTGTAAAATGGAAAAATTAGATGAGATGGTTTCTAAGTTTCCCTCTAGTTCTAAAGCCCTTTTCAGAATTGAAATTCTATGCTTAGTCAAATGCTGAGGGGAGTCTAAGAGATGGTGCTATTCCTGTAATCAGGGAACTTTCAGTCTGATTCAGAAGATATATTCTATGTTCAAAGATTCCTCCCAGTTCTAATATTCTATGATCTATGGTCTGTCAAGTAACAAGCATTTATTAAGCACCTACTATGTGCCAGGTAGTGTGCTAAGCACTGAGGACACAAAGAAAGTCAAAAATAATTCTTGTCTTCAGGGAGCATGGAAGAAGGAGACCATAATATGTAAGTGACAAAAGATATACAAGTTATGTCTAGAGTAAATGGATGGTGATATCAGAGAGGAATGCAATAACAGCTGAGGAGGGACAGGAAAAGGCTTCCTAGAGAAGTCAGGATTTGAGTTTAATCTTTAAGAAAGCCAGAGATAGACATGAGGAAGGGAGTAATCTAGATATGGTAGCTAACTAGTTAAAGCGGCAAGAGAAGTAACATCCTGATGAGGAACAACTGGATGGTACCTGAATTGCAGAATGTGTGAAAGGAAGTCATAAAGGAAAGATAGAGAGGGGCCAGGGAATGAACAGTTTAAAATGGCAAGCAGAAAGCTTTATATTTGATCATGGAAGTATTAGGGAGCCACTGAGGCTCAATGAGCAGGAGAGTAACATGGTTAGACTTGGACTTGAGAAAAATCATTTTGGTAGCTGAATAGAGAATGGATTAAAATTAGGAGAGATCAATTAGTAAGGAGATCATTTAGAAGGCTATTGCAAATATTTGAGCAAGAGGATCTGAACTAGTTTGGTGGCTATGTTAGTGGAAAAAAAGAGATGGTAGAAGACATGTGAAGCTAGAAATGACAAGTCCACAATGGATTAAATAGCTGGGTTGAGTGCAAGTGAAAAACAAAGGATGATCCTGAAGTCTAGACTACTGGGCAACTAGAAGCATGCTCAGGGTGAAACTTAAACCCTCCCATACTCTACTCTTATAGTTTCTAGGATTCTTTCTTCATTTGGCTCTAGACATAAGTTTTATAAAGTGCTTTGGGTCTGAGTATTTGACATAGATACAAAGATGTTAGTTTATCTATGTTTCTGGGAGGGCAAGGATCCCTAGAACTATTGGAGCAGTGAATGCCAGTATCTACCCGTACTATCCATGTAAACACATAGTAGAAAGTCAGAGGATTGATCTGGTCTTGTCAAGTCACCAGGGGGTAATAACCACTAGTAAGAACCAGCTGCTGACCAGAATAATTAGACACCATTCTAAATCTAATCTCATGGGGGAAAATCTAAGAAAGGAGACATTTCCTATTCACAGGGAAGAAGTAAGAAGATTTACTCTCTCAGGTTTGATTGACCCACCAACTTTCCCATTTTTCTTCCTCATCACCAAGCTGTAATAATTTGGAAGAAAAGGTGAGCAGACTTACCTTCTCACACCGGTACTCCCCAAACTTCACCCCCCGTACAACTTGTTGGTAAATGAGGTTGGTGGCCACACTGTCATCACGGGGGTTGTGCCAGGGTGTAAAGATCTCCTTGCGGAAGAAAAGCCGCCATGGAGCATTGCGCTCCTGGGCTCCCTGCTCCTTGGCATACTGTTCACACTGGGAGATGGCGTCCATGACATGATCATTTCCACTGCCCAAAGATGACACCTGAAGATGCAAGATGAGATCAATAGTGAGAAAACAAAAGACCAAATGAGGTAGGATATTTAATATATCATGGTTTGCTAACAACAACAATGATAACAATAATAATAATAATAATAGGAGTGATGCAGGTGCCTTTAATATGTATGCAGCCTCTAATTTCCACCCACAGCTGAATAAAAATACCTTCAGATTTTCCTAAAACTTGAATTATCCTTAGCCTCTGACTCACACAGGTTATCCCAAAAATCCTAGGACAGTTTTAAGCTTTAATAATTTCAGAAGTACAAATGCTGCAAATGTATAAAAACAACATTTGAAAGTCTAAAAATTTACATTTTAAAACATTGCTGTTTCTTGTTACATTTCCACATAACCATTATCATGTGTTAGTCACCACTCTATTCAATTTTTGAACTTTACAAAAAATTTCAGTAACTGCTATTTCAGTGAACATATGCATTGGTTGCAATTGTAGATTTACATCATCTAAAGAATTAAGTCTTGGTGTCCACACAACAATTCTGTCCTTACCTACAAGAAAAAATCTAATGGAGAGATCTAATGATAGAGATGACCTTTTCTCTACTCCACTGCTCTGTCATCCAGAAACTTGCACTTGTGGAATGTTTAATGCAAAGTACCCTGACTTATTCAAATGCAGATTTAAAATTTCTCATTGAAAATTCCTAGAAATATATAAATATAAAAGAAATTTAAATAAATTTCCAAAGGATGGATTTTTGTAATCATGTAGCATTTATATTTCTGATGTTATTCAAACTAAAAGATGCACTAAGACTTTTGGGACATCCGGTTCTATTTGTAAATGTACCAGGAATGTATTCTATTCATATTTTAGCCTCATTGAATCTAATTTCTCCCTCCTCCACTCTGATTATTGACCTCTCTAGCCTTCTTTAAGTTCCAACTAAAATCTCATCTACAGAAATCCTTTATCAACTCCTCTTAATTCTAGTGCCTTTCTTCTGTTCATTGTTTCCTATTTATTTTATATATAGCTTGCCTCACATATATGTTTTCATATTGTCTCTCTCATTAGATTTTAAGCTCTTTGGGGGTAGGATCTATCTTTGCCTTTTATTTTTTTATCTCCAGCTCTTAGCACATGGGTGCAAAGTAGGCACTTAATAAATGTTTATTGATTGACTGATATTCACAATAACCCTGTGAAAAGAGCTATTACTGTTCCCATTTTACAGATGAAGAAACTGAGGTGGAACACAGTTAAAGGACTTGCCCAGAACCAGTGTCTGAAGTAGGATTTGTACTGCTCTTATCTCCAAGTCTTATGCACTATCCACTACATCCCCTACTTGCCTCAAAAAACAAGACACTAATCTCCGACTACATTTCTTTTTCATTTGAGAGCTTGCAAAAGGGTTTTCCTGCACCATCTTATGGAAACTTCACAAAACCCCTAAGAGGAAGGCAGTATCAGTGCATTTTAGCCTAAGAACTGATAAAATTAAGAGATGTGTGTTCAAGTCAGAGTTCCAATTAATCTAATTAAACACCTTTATTAGCTATGTGCCAATTTGACTGAACCACAGCAACAATAACTATGTGACCCTCCTCAGGACTGTTTTCTCCTCTTTTATAAAAGAGAGTGACTTACACTGGTATGATCTACTTCACAAGGAGGCTGCGAAAATAACATGTTACTGGCAAAACTTATGGACATGTGAGTTTTTTAGTATTATCCCCATTTTACAAAGGACGAAACTGTGATCCAGACAGAAGTGCTTTGCCCACAGTCAAACAGCTGGTGAGTGGAATCCTGGGACTTGAACAGAGGTATCCTGTGTGCATCAAACACATCCTGAATCTGAGAAGCACAAACCTTATCAAACAGGGCAATGTAGAGAGAAAATCCAAAACGATCTCTGAGCGTTATTTTGTCTGCAAGAGAGTTACAGAGCTCTCGGGCTGTTGTCGCTGAATCAGCCAAGAGGGTCTTGGTGGTCCCATCCATAAACGTCACAGGCAACATGATGGGCTTCTTGGATTTTGTAGCCTATTATTTTTAAAGGTAAAACAAAATCACAAAGTTAGTGTTGAAAGAGATTTTGAAAGAGATACTTTTCAGGTATCAAATATCAGCTGTCTTTCAGCTCTTAGAATACAGACGATCAGAGCTGGAAGAGTCTCAGAACACTGGATGGTAAGATCTCAGTGAAAGAAGAGGCACCATAGGCATTATGCTCCTGTGCCGCTTGCTCCTTGGTATGCCACTCATTTTGGGAGATGGCATCCATAACAGTTATTCCCACTGCTCAAAGATGACACCTGAACAGGGGTAAGACAGGAGATTTTAAAGGGTCCTTAAAACACAAAATATTAGAAGTATAAGAGACTAGAGAACATAGAATATCAGAACCTAGGAAGTTAAAGCTAAAAGGGACCACAGAACATAGAATGTCAAAACAAGAATAGATCTTATAAATTATCTATTTCACCTTCATTTTATAAATGAGTAAAATAAGATCCCAAAAAGACAAATGACTAGCCTATGATTCCTACTAGAGTTGGTACAGACTCACAAATAGTTCCTGGGTATTCTGCTTTCCAGACCAGGACTTAATCCATTAGATTATACTCTCTTTGCTTTTTGAATTAATAAAAGTATGGTCTCTTCTGTTTTAACCATCTAGTATTTGGCTTATATCTATGGAAATCAAATCAAATATCTGTGGAAATCCATGAGCCAAGATACACTTTGAGTTTGATCTGCAGCCTGGGCTGCCATCTCTGAAAGCAGATAGGCCTTTGGAGGTGCTATCATGCTAATCTGACCATCTCTACTGCTGGAAAGGAGCTAGAGGGTATAACTGCTCCTCCTCTCAAGATCCTTTTATCTTCCCATTTCTGTAATTGTATTTTCACAGGTAGCTTTGTGGAGATAATATAGTCAGGACTATTGTCTAGTCTAAGAAAAGAACTCCAAACTTGGGAATTAATTGTTGTGTAACTTAAATAAAGTCAATGACCCTGTCACAGAATCACAGCATCTCAAAATTGAAGAGAATTCAGAGGGTATCTTTTTCCAAAATCTAGATTATACTTTTTTCCTTGGTTCCAGAAAGCAAAACTAATAGTGATGAGCAGACACTGATGTTAATGTAATAAAATTATCTATAAGCTGATTTAAGAACTGAAATAAGATACTATGAAAAATAAAGCTTAATAAATTTTTACCATTGAAAAAAAGAGTGATAGGTGGAAGTTACTAGCAGATAGATTTGGACTTGATATCAAGAAAAATCTCATAACAAGTAGACCTATTCAGAAGTGGAATGGGTTTCCTCAGAAGTTAATGACATTAATCACACATTTCTCTAATGTTTTAAAGATTACCAAACTTTTCCCTCAAGAAAACCCTATGAGGTGAGTAGTGTAAGTATTATTAGTTTCATTTTACTGATGAGGAAATTAAGGCTAATGGAGAGGAAGGGACTTGACTAAGATCATACAGGTAGCAAAACTGAGATTAGAACTCAGGTTGCCTGCTTCCAAGTTCAATTCTTCCCATCACACCAAGTTAGGCTCCCTTTTTCCAGAAGTTTTCAAATAAAGACTTAATAGACATATGTTAGAGATTCTGTACAGGGGATTTCTGCTCAAGTATGGGCTAGACTGGATTCCCTTTAAGATTCCTTCCAACTCTGAGATTCTGTGATTTTCCGGCAGGTAGGAGGGTAAGGCAGTGCTCAGGCCTTTGAATGTAAGCTTTTTGAGGATAGAAACTATTTACTTTTGTTTTGCATTCCCAAAGCTTAGCACAATTCCTGGCTACATAATAGGTACTGGATAAATGTTTATTTGTTTGCTTCCTTTCTCGACAGATTTATTAGTATGGTAGGCAGTTACAGGCTCCAACTTTCATGAAGCCAGGTCAGATCATACCTGGAGCTCCAGCCAGCTAGGGGGCTGGGTCCTGGTCCCATTCACAAAAGTCCTCCTTAGTCTCTCTTCACAGTAGGGGGCATAACCAGGTGGGCCTCCATTCATATAGTTCCTCAGGTACTGTCAGATATAAAAAGACATCATAATGAGCAGTGAATGGTGAAGGATAAAATTGTATTCAGTATTGGAAGGAAGGGAATCATAGATTTAGAGCTTGGAATAGCCTTAGCACTCATCTTATTCACCCATCTTCCCATTTATAAATGGGGAAACTGGGACCAGAAGTAGTGACTAGCCCATGATGCTAAGTTGTAAGTAGCAGAAAAGGGTTTCAACCTAGAGTCTCTCACTCCAAAGGCAGTGATTTCTTTCCACTGAATTGTGGCACCTTACATGAGGGCATGATGCTTCCCATACAAAGGGTCAGGATGCTGGAGCATAAGAACAAACCTATTTCTAGCATTCTTTAAGATAAGGGCTTCTAGGCAGTAGGGTAGAAGATGGACTCTATGACATCTGAGGACAATCCCTGGATGCCTAATACCACTGAGCTAATGGGACTCTTCCACACTTAAAGACAGAAGCAGTAAATAGAGGTATCTCAGTCCCACAGGACTAGCTGATCTGAATCTTTCCCAACCACCCTAGTTAAAAAAAAAAAAAAAAAAAGAATCTTTCTTTCTTTTGAATACCCATAGCACACTATCTAGAATTCCTAAGCATGGGAACTTAAATTTCTAAAGAGCTTTGTAGTTTACAAAGGATTTCCTCATAACTTGGAATCCAAACCCACCTTTTCCATGGCTCAGATTAGTGCTATTTCCTTTCCTTCTACCACATCACCCTTCCCAGAAAACATCCCATTAAGCATGTACTGCCTTGTGGTGGCTCCGGCTCTAGTGCCTGACCCAGTTGGTTAATCCACAAACATTTCCTGGAGTCTGCTCCCAGCCCTAGCAAAGCTCCCTCCCATGTTGGAGAATGAGGAGGTCTGCCAACACTTTCCACTGAGGTCATCTGACATGGAGATCAGCTGATTTTAAACCAGTTTGGGGGAGATAAAACATATGTGAATAAGTGAACTAGAAGTATGGAAATCACAGTGTGGAAAAGGCAATGCTGCACCGAAGCTGAGAAGGCCCAGACTGCTGGTCCTAGCTCTGAAATGTGCTAGCAGGAAGCCTTTCCAGCCCCTTTTAATGCTGGGATCTTCCCTCTATTTATCCCAGAGAGCTTGTTTGTACAGTCATTATTTGTACATGGTACATAGCATGTGATCTCCTTTATTAGATTGGGAGTTTCTTGAGAGTAGGGGCCTATAGTGCCTAGCACACAATAGGATCAGAAAAAATAATTATAAAGTACTTAACACAGTGCTTGGTACATATATGTGTGTGTGTATACATATATATTGTTGTTCTTCATTTTCAAAGAGGACCAAAATGACATCAACATGTTAGAATTCAATTATAATGTGTCCGATTGTGGCTGATCAGACCAATATGAGTTCAGAATGCTCTGCCACAAGTCAGACACAAATAGTTCATATGAATATTTAGGGTAGCTTCTCTAATTCTGGATATTTTATGTTTCCTTTGGGCTAATTCACTTCTGCTTTGCTCTTAGAGGACAGCATCTTCTCTAAGGAGGGCAAACATGCTGGGCCATCCTGTGCCAGTGTCTCCCATGTCATACAATCAATTCTAAAGTTCTTAAGAGATACTTTGAGAGTACCCTTGTATCACTTTTTCTGACCACGTTGTGAGTACTTGACCTGTGTGATTTCTCCATAGAATATTTTTTTTTTTTTTTGGCAAATGTACATTTGGCATTTAAACAATGTGGCCAGCCCAACAGAGTTGTACTCTCTGCAGTAGAGGTGGAATGCTTGGCAGTTTAGTTCAAAAAAGGACATCAGTGTCTGGTATTTTTTCCTGCCAGGTGATCTTCAGAATCTTCTTAAGACAATTCAAATAGAAGCGATTTTTCCTGGCATGGCATTGGTATACTGTCCAAAATATATAGTAATTATTATATTATTATTATGTATATATAAACTTAGCTATCATTATAATTATTATTATTAAGTACTTAGCAAATATTCATCGACAGAATGCTTTTCTTTGTATCCCAATGTTTAGTATGGTGCCTACTACATAATAGACAATGTTTCTAACTTCTTCTCTAGATCTCAGTCTCTTTTGTAAAACAGAGAAAGCAATCTCTACCCTATCTAGGGTTACTTTGTAAACCCCAAAGGAGCAAATCAAAGTGAGCTATTACACTAATACGTGATAACTTTAGGCAATTCACATTCTTGACACTGGTGATCTGTCTTGTCTGCCTGCTTCATCAAGGCCAGTTAATACTGAATCAAATATAAATTTTGGTGCCAATCAGAATTGGATTTTGAAACCCTGGGATTCCTTGTTCACGGTGTTACAGAATCACTTTCCTCTGCCCCGCCCTGTGAATATGTATATCTTTTTCAGAATCTACCCATTTAAATCTAGATGGAAATTCCATCTGTGTATTCCTAGGAGAATGAATTCCCTTTAGAGGGAGACTCGTGGGTTTGTGAGTCAGCAAATAATGGAAGGAAAGGACCAGGAAAGGTAGGGTCAGTCAATCAGGTTATGGGGATCAGCCATAACTAATGAAACTTTATCTCGACTTTGTTATTTCTTCTCTAAGAGAGAAATGCTGAGGTGCCCTTTGTCTCCACTTATAACACCTGAGAAAGAAGAACTCCCTCTTTGCCCCACATTACCTTGACAAACTTTTCAGAAGGTGAGAAACATCCCACACACAGGGATACCAGGATCCAGCCTCGGGCATAGCTGCTCTTGGAAGGGTTATGGGTGAGCTGTTTGCAGATCTGACAATATATTTCATCTCTAGAAAGTGCAAGGTTATGCAGGGTTAGTTAGTGAATAGAGAATATAATATGGACGAAGGATTGAGGAGGCTGAGATTCAAATGTTCAATAAGCCATAGATTCCCTAAAGAGTGTGTGACATCAACATTATCATCATCACAATAATAGTAGTAGCTAGTATTCATATTGTATTTAAGGTTTATAAATGCTTTTTGCCTAAGTTATCAATCAATCAACAAATTAAGTGTCTATCACAGTGCTAAATGCTAGAGACACAAAGAAGTGGCAAAAGCCAATCCCTGTCCCCAAGGATCTTATAATGTAGTGGGGGTTACCATATGCAAATGAATACGTACAAAGTATGTTCAAGATAAATAGCAAATAATTATCAGAGGGAAGGCACTGAAATGAAGGACTGAGAAAGGCTTTCTGTAGAAGGTGGGAATTTAGTTGAGACTGAAAGGAAACCAGAAAGGTCATTAGTCAGAGTAGAGTAGGAAGAGTGTTCCAGACATAGGAAACAGTGAAAATTCCCAAAGTCAAGAGATGGAGTGTTTTGTTCATGGAATGGCTAGGAGGTCAATGTCATTAGATCAAAGAGTACTTGTTGGGGAGGTACATGTTGAGAAGACTGGAAAGATGGTAGGGGTAGGCTTTTAAGGGCAAACTTTGTATTTAATCCTGGAGACAACAGGAAACCACTGAGTTATAGTGAGTTGGGGATCATGATATTCTGATTGGATCTACATCTTAGGAAAATCACTTTGGTGGCTAAATGGAAGGTGGATTGGAGTGGAAGGAGGCTTGAGGCAGGCTGACCTACCAACAAACTATTGCAATAATCCAGGTGATGAGGGCCTGCACCAGGATAGTGTTAATATCAGAGGAGAGAAGGAGGTTTATTCAAGAGAAATTCCAGATATAAAATTGACAGATCTTGGAAAGAGATATGGGAGATAAGAAATAGTGAGGAATTCAGGATGACTCCTACTTAGGATGTGAATCTGTTTTCTATCTTTACAATCCTGGGAGATAAGGTTTATTGTTATTATACTCATTGTTACAGTTGAGAAGACTGTAGCCCAGGGGAGATAAATGACTTGTCCAGGGTCACACAATCAGTAAGCATCTAAGGTGGGATTCTAACTAACTCAGGTCTTCCTCGCTCTAAGTCCTGGCTTTAACCACTATGCTACCTAGCTATCTACCCAATGAGACTGTTTTGGAAATATACATGAATATGACTTCAGCAAATCAAATTACATTCCCTTGGGACAATGGGTATCATTGGCTTAAATAATAAAGAGAAAAGGGGCCCAAATTTGAGGCTGGACTCCATGCCAGGCAGATAGGTAATATATTGAAGAGTACTAGGAAAACTTGCTAATTTATCAGCTGAATAATCCTGGGCACAGCTAAAAATATTTGAGTGTTATCACCATCAGACTGAGACAGTCTTGCTCTGTTCTTCAAGGAGGAAGGTTCCATTCATTCAGAACCATGAGGATCTTGCCCTAGGCTAAGGGAGGGGGCATGGATACCTTACCCTGTGCCCACAGGGATACAAGAATTGAAGGTGAGATTTTAGTTTATTTCATTCATCCTTTTTGTTTCTAGGTTTGGGTGGTAGAATCCCCAGGTCTCAGAGCTCGAGCCGTGGTGACCTTGGAGCCAAGATGAGAAACCAAAGTGCTGGACTTGGCCTTGGAACATGGTAGGACTAATGCTATATAGAAACTGACTTAAGCTGTAAACCTAATCTTCCTTTCCTTCCCAAAGGCTGAGATAATATATGGGGGAATTGTGTCCTCCTGCCCACTCCCTGTCCATCTGGAGAGAACATCTGTATGTTTACTCTTTTAATACAAGTAAATATTCCTCTATAAAGGCTGATCTGTTTAGACTGCTAAAATTGCAGGAACACAATTGTTGGGAACTTCAGTCAGTATCAGATACTAGACACCCTCAATCCCCATAAGGATTCTGGAGAACTCTGCGGAAAGAAAGGAAATATAATACTAGACACCCTCAATCCCCATAAGGATTCTGGAGAACTCTGTGGAAAGAAAGGAAATATAATATCTGCTCTTCAGGCAGGAGGGCCCAGAGTGGTTACAACTACACTAAAAACATTAGTAACTTAGAATTAGGAAAGACAGAATTTTTGATTCACAGAATCTTAAGCTCTCAGTTAGAAGGAGTATTTAGTCAGAAGGAAACATTATGACATCTCTGGCAGGGATCATCTTGCTCTTCTTTGAATACCTTCGGAAATATGGAGCTTTCTACATCACAAGGCTGCCCACCTCACTTTTGAGAGAAGCTCCAATTTCTTAGATTGAGCTAAAGATGGTATTACTGCAATACCCACCCATCAGTCCTAATTCTGTCCTCTAGGGCTGAATTGAACCAGTGCTCTCACTTTTTCTCTAGACCAGCCCTTTTGAAGTTTGAAGGTTCCTAAACCTCCCTTCATTCTTTTCTCTTCCATACTGCCTCCTGTTCCTGAATACCTCAGGGCAGGCCGTAGGATGCCATTTCCAATGATGAAGTGAAGTTTCTCCAAGTTAGAAGTGGGCCGGTCCTCCAGCATACTGTTGCCCTGGACTGTGGACTCCCCATCATGCAGTCTCTTGGTTACCTAAAGTGTTAGAAGCCAAAACGAGGGGAAAACAATCCAGAAGCAATTAAGTGAACTGACAACTTTATCTTTGACCATGAGAAATAGGGAGCTATTTCTTCCAAATTTAATTGGTAGAACTGAGTCAGATCACTGAGATGAGGCAGGTTTGAAAAAATGCTT
Organism: Sarcophilus harrisii; assembly: GCF_902635505.1. Classification (NCBI taxonomy): domain Eukaryota; kingdom Metazoa; phylum Chordata; class Mammalia; order Dasyuromorphia; family Dasyuridae; genus Sarcophilus; species Sarcophilus harrisii. The sequence continues at coordinate 496,336,936 of NC_045428.1, forward strand.
TTGGTGTTATTTAAAGCACAAATTAAACATTTTTCCTCTCCAATGTCCCCTCCCTATAAATGTCATAAAATTTTCCTCAATAATTCTCACTTCCCTGCTCAAGAATTTTCAGTGGCTCTCTACTTGCATAGACTAAGAGGCAGACTCTTTAATTTGTCATTTAAAGTCCCTCAGAATCCAACTCTAGCCACTTTCTTGTGCATTTCCCCTTTTTTACATTCCAAATAAATTCATTTATTTGCTGACCATCAAACTTGGCTTTTCACATTCCATCCCATCTCCATACCTTTGCACAGACTGTGACTTATGCTTCTTAGCATTCATAACTTCATTGAAGACTAAACTTCTATACAGCCATTTTAGAGAAGCTTTTCCTGATTTGTCTCTCTTCTTCCTTGAAGTCCTGATTTTTCCTGCCCACAACCATTATTTCTTTCCATCTTGTATCTTTCAGTAGTTTCCTGGGGACAAGGGCTATTTTCTGACTTGTCTATATCCCCCATGGCTAACACAGGGCTTTGTGCAATTTAAAACAAAGGAAAAAAAAACAAACTATAGTATGGAAGTTCCCAAAGAAGGAAATCCTTCTGCCTATACAAGTGTGTCCCTTCTCTGCAACTTATAATCTTAAAGGTGTCAAGCCCTCTCGAGTACAGAAACTAGATTAAAATGTAATTAGGAAATATTTAACAAAATAAAGAAAATACAACAGAACATAGATAATGTTCATATGTAGTTTTCTAAGTCGATGTATAACCTGCAGGGATCTTTGTATATAGTTAATGGCCTCTTTTATATGATTTTGACCCTGCTGACCTAGAGCAGGATGGGTTAAGTAAGTGACTTACCCAGAGTTTTACAGTCAGAATGTTTCTGAGGTGAGAGGAATCTGATCCTGGGTCTCTCAAACTCAGAGAGTAGTTCATTTACTAGCTGTGTGACTCTGGGCAAGTCATTTAACTCCAATTATTTTGCAAAAAAAAAAATAATAACTAACTCTCACTTTATATGTAGTAGACAATTAATATATACTTGTTGAATTAGATGAATGGAGGAAGAGAGGAACATATGTATAAAATATAATAATTTCCTAATCACATCACTGTGATCAGTTTAGTCTGATCTACAGTAGAATAACTACAAAGTTAGTATTCTTCCCTGCCTAGAGGCAGCCATGTAGTGCAGTAGATAGATAGCTGAGTCGGAAGACAGGAAGACTTGAATTCAAATCTGGTTTCAGATAGTTGAGTGACCCTGGGAAAATCTGTCTCAGTTTCTTGCACTATATAAAATGTCAATAGTACCTACTCCCCAGGACTGTTACAAAGATTAAATATGATCAAATTTGTAAAGCATTTAGCACAATGCTTGGTACAAAGTAGGTGCTTAATAAATGCTTGTTCCTATCTTTAAAATTTCCTGGAGTCCTTCACTTGAGTTTTCTCCCTGGATTTGTCCCCATTCTACCTGATACTATGCTCATTTTTATTCGAATAAAACATAAGCTGTCCTCACCTCTTCAGTCAACTTTGATTTTTTCTTCAGTGTTAGATGGACCAATTTATGTCTCACACTGCTCTTCTTGAGGCCATCTGAATGTCCGCCCTAAAAGAGGGAAGAAAAATTTAGTGCAAAGGACTGGCCTGAAACAAGCTACTGGCATAAGGTAGACATGAAAAGGAGACAGTCATGATTTGGGAAGGAGAAACTGGAGCATTGAAGGTCCTGGCTCTGTCACTGACTCATTGTGGGCCTTGGTCAAGTCACTGCTCAAGAAATTTTAGAGATTCCCTACTGTCCCTAAAAGAAAATGGAAATTGCTCAACTTGGCACTTAAAGCTTTGAACAATTTGACTCTAAAGCAGTTTGCCAGGCTGCTTGTGACTCTTTTGTATATTTTCTGTTTTAGCCAAAGTTGGCCTAGCTGATGTTCCTCATGGGGAGTTACTGTCCAAAATTAAACATAACAGTTACCTTCTTGGGATGGAATAAACCTATGTCTCCCATCCTGTATGCCATCCTACCATACCCAGACTGGTGGAAGTGGAAAAGATAGAAAACAATTTAGAGTAACAAGAGAAAGTGGCTTTTATCCTGAACCCCCAAAAGAACCACTCCCCTACTTCAAGTTTCTGATTTGTAATAGGTAAAATAATTCTGTTCCAAGATCCCTCAAGAAGACAGGAGAGCAAGGAAGTGAGTTCCAAACCATATCTGGCCTTTTCCTCCTCCCAACAAAGGTAGAAATCCAGGTTCTTTAGTTGGGGATCTTCATATTAATCTACATACCCTATTACACATAGGCCTTTGCTACAAATGTACAAATTAGGAATCACTGAAGTATTGAATAATATAAAGAACAGATCACATTTGTTTGCAAAGCAATTAACAACCTACAAAACCTTTCTTAAACATTTCATTGGGAACTCACAACAACCCCATGGGTCAGAAAGGACAAGTGCAATAATTAATGCCATTTTATAGATGAGGCAATTGATCAATAGAGGAAAGGACATGCTTGTTGAATAGGCAATAGTACGGGCTGTTCCATGCACTCTGTGGGCAGATGGTGCCCACCTCACCTCGCCCTCGCCCTGAAGGGCCTGCAGCTCCCTCTTGTAAGTCTTCTTCCCAAGAGTCTCATAGATCTTGGTCATCACGGGGATCTTCTCACTGCCATCACTCATTGCAGTATGGTACTTGGGCTCAGGGAGGTCGCCCATAAACCGAAGGATGGTGATCCACACTGCCAGTGCTGCCTGTTTAGGCAAGTGAACCAGACATCAAGGCAACTCCTTTAAAACAATGTTAGCCTCAGATTTATAGGATGCTTTCTATTTACAACTTGTTCTTAATGGGAAGATTGAGGCAACATGGCCCAACAGACAGGATGCTAGATTTAGAAACAGGGAGACCTGTGTTCAAATCCTACCTCACTTACTAGCCATGCTGGTTAGTTGTTTTTTAGTAGTGTCTGACTTTCTGTGTCCCCATTTGGGGTTTCCTTGGCAGAGATATAGGAGTGGTGTGCCATTCTCCATCTCATTTTGCAGGTGCAAAAACTGAGGCACACAGGGTTCTTCCCAGGGTCAAACAGCTAGTAAGTGAATGATTAGTATTCCTATCTTCAAGAACAGGGCTACTGGGGCTGCATATGAATATATAATTTTAGCAACATCATACAGAGAATATTGTTGTGATCTGAATTTAGGTGTTTGATGATATTGAATTATGCTCTAACGCTACAGAATAATGTGGCTGGTCTTGATAAGCAAGGAAGGCACCTATGATGTGCCACTATAGTCAGGAAGATCTGAATTAAAATCCAGGCTTAGATACTTACTAGTTGTGTGATCCTGGATAAGTCACTTAACCCTGTTTGCCTCAGTTTCCTCATATGTAAAATGACTGGAGAAGAAAAAGGCAAACCACACCAAGATCTTTGCCAAGAAAACCCCAAATAGGGTCATGAAAAGACTGACAGGACCGAACCAACTCAACAATAACAAAAATATGCCATATACTGTGTTAAGCACTTTTCAAATATTTTAACAACTTCCCATTTTAAAGTTAAGGAAAATGATGCAAACAAAAATAAAGATGATTTGCCCAGGATCACCTAGCTAATAGTCAGAGGCTGGATTTGAACTCAGGTCTTCCTGAGTCTAAACCTAGAGCTCCTTCCATTGAGCCACCTAGTTGTCTTACTGGTGAGGATAATGACCAGCCCCATTAGATTTGGGATATTACCTTTTATAAAATTACCAGAACCTACTACCCTATACTATTGTAACTATGATTACTGCTGCTCCTGCTGCTCTTTCTCCTAATGCTGCTTCTACTGCTATTACTACTACTGCTACTGCTACTATTGCTGCTGTTGCTGCTACTGTTATTACTACTTCTGCTATTACTGCTGCTGCTATAACTATTATTACTATTGCTGCTGCTGCTCCTACTATTATTACTACTTCTGCTGCTACTGCTACTGCTACTACGATTGTTGCTGCTGCTATAACTATTATTACTATTGCTGTTGCTATAACATTGCTATTGCTGCTGCTGCTATAACTGTTATTACTATTGCTGCTGCTATAACTAATTACTGTTGCTGCTATAACTATTATTACTACTGCTGCTACTGCTATAAGTATCACTGTTACTACTGCTGCTTCTTCCTACTGTTCCTGCTGCTACTACAACTATTGCTGCTAGTACTACTGCTGCTGCTGCTCCTACTGCTTCAACTATTACTACTGCTGCTACTTCTAACTACTGCTGCTACTGCTACTATTGCTGCTGCTAGTCTTCTTGCTGCTGCTGCTGAGGCTGCTGCTGCTGCTGCTCTTCCTCCTATGGCTCCTGCTGCTGTTACTACTATTGCTGCTGCTATTGCTCCAACTGCTCCAACTGCTCCAACTATTACTGTTGCTGTTACTGCTCTTCCTCCTACTGCTCCTACTGCTATTACTACTACTACTGTTGCTACTGTTACAATTATTGCTGCTGCTGCTGCTACTATTATCATTCCTGTTCCTGCTGCTCTTCTTGCTACCATTACTATTGCTATTATTATTGCTGCTGCTGCTGCTATAACTATTACTATTGCTATTACTACTGCTACTGTTGATGTTACTATTGCTATTACTGCTGCTGCTCTTCCTCCTACTGCTCTTGCTGCTATTACTACTATAACTACTGCTGCTGCTCCTATTATTGCTACTGCTCCTGCTGCGTCTCTTGCTACCATTACTATTGCTACTACTATTGTTGATGCTTCTGCTGCTAACAATTCTTATCACTAAATATGGAATGGATATTTGATACAGTCTGATGAAAGACTGTCTTCAGATCTGAGAAGCCTTGAGTTCATGTGCCCATAATGATACATACAGGTTATTTGCTGGGTGCAAGTGGACAGATCCTTAATTTCGCCAAGCTCTGGAGCCCCTTATATCAATTAAATCACCCTTATTTGTGTTTTAAGATTTTCAAAATATTTTACATATACCACCCATTCATATTCCTCATCGGCGCCTGCAATGTTCACTCTTTTCTCTTAGCTTCCTTCCCTGACTTCCTTCTAGACGACTCAAATCTCCTCTCCTTAGATGGCCCTTCCTTCTCCCTCCATCTACTCCTATTTCTCCTCCTCGTGTGACCTTCATACATTCTATTTACATCCTAAATGTACTAAGACATTTACATGTTCTCTCCTCTTTTAGAATGTGAGCTTTTTGAGGACAGACACTGGATTTGAGGTTTTGTTTTTACTGTTGTTGTCCTTTGTTCTCTGTTGTACTGGGCACATAGTAAGCACTTCATGTACTTTTTGACTGATTGACATTGTTTTCTTTGACCTCTGTGCCTACATCCCCATAAATTCGCTATAAGATGCCCACTAGGGAATCCAGGGAACATGTTTACCTTGATCTTCAGGCAGCTGTTTGTCTACACCTATGAGCACAAGATAGGCCTCAGAGCTATTAAATGTAACTGGCCTAGCTTAAGGAAAGTAGAAAAGCCAGTAGTTACATGCTTGATGAATCAGAAATGAAAGCGACTTTAGAAATCATTGAGTGCAATCTCCTTATTCTAGGGAAAAGGGAATTGAAGTTAGTCAATTGTCCCACAGAATGTATCTAGCAGAGCTAAAATTCAAGATCAGGTTCTTGACTCTACACTCATCACATCATCCTACTAGCTTTATCTGTAGTTAAATAATAATAATAATTTCTCCCCCGCATCCTTGGCTCTAGATCCCTCTGACTTCCCTGGTGGCCTCACCAGCTGGTCTCCTTCATCATCATGATACAGCAAAGGCTGTTTGAGGGGCCTTCGGGTGTAGGTATGGGTGGTTGTGCCCTGAAAGTAAGTAGCTGCAAACTTGGCAAACTTGTACTCTGAGAGGTCCTCTTCTTCCTCATCGGGCAGGGGCAGGGCTGAATCCAGATCATCTTCCACCATCAACTTCTTGGATCGTTCTAAGTCCTAGGGAAGGAATGGCAGGTTGGTTTTCAGAGTCTATGAGTTTAGTTGGGTTGGGAAGGTGGTAGAGGGTAGGGGATCCAAGAACCTCCAAGCCTGGAATTCATTGAGAAATCAAGCTTGAATCATAGATGGGACTGGGGTGAACTTTAGCATATGAAATATCAGAGCTGGAAAGGGTTTTAGAACAAGTAATGTTAGAACAAGAATGTCAGATTTGGAAGATGTCTTAGAACACAGAATATCAGAACTACATATACAGCATGTAGGCGTTGGATTGTAGAATATAGATGGTTAGAACATAGAATGTCAGAGCTAGAAGAGGTTTTAAGATATAAGATCTGGAAGAGACCTTAGAATATAAAATATTAGAATACAAGAACATAGTATGTCAGAGTTGGAAGGGATCTTAGAATACAGAATGTCTGAACCTGCAAGGGACCTCAGAACACAAAATGTCAGAATTATAAGAGGCCTTAAAATGTAGGCACTGGCAAGTTTTAATTCCTTGACATTACAAAGAACTGCATTAAGCATCTTTGTGCATATGGGTCATTTTCCCTCTTTTATGATCTCTTTGGGACACAAACCCAGTAGTGATATTGCTAGATCAAAGTGTATGTACATATTTATAGCTCTTTGGGCACATTAATCTACTTATCATATATACTAAAAAAAGGTTTGCAAATCCTCTTCTTTTTCATTTAACTTGAGATGAAAACTACTGTTTTATATATATTATACATTTTAATGAAATATTTCTTAAAATTGTTATGATTAATTGATTCATTACTTTTGATTCCTTATGATCTAAAAGTATATATTGATTCTGAAACTGGCTGCTTATTGATTGTTTCATTCATTTTCTTTTTCACTTAAATGAAGTGATGCTGAGTGAAATGAGCAGAACCAGGAGAACATTGTACACAGTTACAGAATCACTTTGTGGAAATCAGCTTTGATGGACTTGCTCTTCTCAGTGATATGGTGACTTGAGACAATTTCAAAAGATTCATGATGGAAAAAAATTCTCCACATCCAGAGAAAGAACTATGGAGATTGAATGAGAACCAAAGCATATTAGTTTTTTTTTCTTATTCATGATTTTCCCTTTTGTTCTGATTCTTCTTTTACATGAAGAATGTAGAAACATGTTTAATATAATTGTACATATATAATGTATATCAAATTTCTTGCTGTTTGGGGGAGAGAGAAAAATTGGAAATCAAAATTTTATAAATGCCAATATTTAAAACTACGTTTTCATGTAATTGGGGAAAATAAAATACTATTAAATAGAAAAAAAAATGTAGGAGCTGGAAGGGACCTTAGAATATAAAACATTAGAACACAAGAAAATAGTATGTCAGAGTTGGAAGGGATCTTAGAAGACAGAATGTCCAGACCTGTAAGGGACCTCAGAATATAGAATGTCAGAGTTACATAAGAGGTCTTAAAATGTAGGAGCTAAAAGGGACTTTAGAATATAGAATATTAGAACACAACAACATAGAATGTCAGAACTAGAAGGGATCTTAGAACACAGACTGTTGAAGCTGGAAGCACCTAAAAACAGAATGTTAAGACCAGAAGGGCACAGAATATTGGAAGTGAAAGGATAGTTCTCAGTAATCATCTACTCTAATCCCATCATGCTAATTAGGAAAGAGATTTCCAGAGAGGGGAAGTGACTTGCCCAAAATTACCTAGCTAGGAGAGAGCCAAAGAAGGATCTGAACTCAGGTCCCCTTACTCCAAATTAAAAGCTTTTTCTGCTCCTCTTGCTGCTAAAGCTCTCTGACTCTGATCACTTGAATGTCTGGAACTCAGTTTAGCTTATTGCTCCCCAGCCCAATATTACCTTTTTACCCCCCAGATAGAAGAGCCAAGGAGATATCTGGGGGTCCCTCTAGGGCTGTCCCCTCCCCCAAGGAAGTACCTCAAAACCAGTGGGTGCCTGACCCTCCTGGCCTGGCAGTGATGATGTCGTCCCCAGGAAGCCAAACATTTTGTCGACCATATCAGAATCATTGACAGGCTCATTGCGGGCTCTCTCCATCTTATCCAGAAGCTCCTTTTTCCTCCGGGCCTCTTCTTTCTCCTTTACTTCCCTCTCAGCATCTTCACGGGCCAGCTGTGCCAGGCGCACCTATGGGCAGAACGGAGATGGAAGGACATCATTCTCTGTAGTCATGGCTAGTTAACTCTGCACACCAGCATGTATTAAGTATTTCTCAGTGCCAGGCACTGTGTAAGTTCAAGAGATACAAAGAAAGGTAGAAATACAGGCCCTGCCTTCAAAGAGCTCACTTTCTAATTAGAGAGATAAAATGGTATCTACAATGTAAATGGGAGACAAGCTCTAGGAGAGGCAGCCAGCAGCTGGATGATGGAGCTGAAGAGCAGAGTGTCCTAGAAGGGTCTTCAGCAGAAGATGGGGTTTGATCAGAGATTTGAAAAAAATCCAGGGAAGCCGGAGGGTGGACATAAGGAGAGAGAACATTCTAGGCATGGGACAAAGTCAGTCTACTATCAATCACAAGTCACGCAAGGGAGGGCAAAGCCAGGACTACCATATCTAGCCCCAACTGCCCTGGCCAGATCCCATCTGATATACAATATTTTCTCCTCTGGGTGCCACATTTGAGAAGGAATAATGAGTAACTGGAGCAGGTCTAGAGGAGAGTCACAATCAATCAATTGATCAACAAATTATTTAGCACCTACTTCCAATGGGAGTTTAATAAAAGCTTGCTGATTTGTCTAAGATCTGTATCTTTCCTAGTACCCAACATAGTACCCTCATATGGCAAGAGCCTAATAAATATTTACTGAATTTAACTGAAGGGTCAGGCAAAAAAAGGGTCCTGCATCCTGCTTTGAGATACAGGAGACTTCTTAGATTGTGACTTTTGTTAAGTACTCATGTTTTGAATGCCAGAAAATTCCATTCCCCATGGGTCTTTAGAACATCTATGTTCAAGTCATAGGTCTGACTAGCTCTGTGGTCCTCAACAAGTCATTTAAATGTGTCCAATTCTATGTCCTCATTTGAAAAAGGAGAATATCTTTCACTATGTGCCTCAGAGAGATGTTGTAATCTACAAAGCGGTGCAGAAATGTTAGCTGTTAAATGAGATAATATATGTAAAGTGTTTAGCACAGTGGCTGGCTATGCAGAGTAGGGATTTCATAAATGCTTTTCCCCTGTCCTTCCCTATTATTTTCATGGTTATTATTAGATGTTAAACTCACATGATACTAGGGTCAATAGTATAGGGGAAGATGAAGAAATAAAAGAAAAAAGGTTCTTATAGGGTCTGAAATTCTCGAACCAAAGGAACTCTGAGCCTCTTCTCCTCCACCACCACCCCTCCCCACCTCCAACCAAGGGGCAAGCTAATTGTACCAAAGAGAGAGGCAAGGAGCTCCATTATGATTATATGAGTGGTTTAATTATCACAATGGGTTATTTGCATAGAGACTGTCTGGAGGCAGCTGCCAGACAATTCATTGGATATCAGATCGCAGCCATGCAATCTGGGGTGGCAGCCAGACTATTCAGTGGATAGCCACAAAACCCCCCAGAAAGCCCCATGGTAATTACAGAAATCTAACAAAAGGAGGAGGAATTGCAAAGTGTCATTATATATGTCATTGTGGATTTGGGTTTTGCTTAGCATGCAGTTCTAATTTGGGCCTGGGTCACAGGTCTCGGTTGTCATGCCAGTAGCTTGACTGAGTGCCAAAGGTTATGTGTGGACATGGTGGAAATTATGTTCTGATTCTGTGTCCTTGTTATAGTTTGCTATAGCTTGTGCCTGGTTCCATATTCTTGTTATGGCTTTCAAAACAACAGGGACTCCACAAAACGTACTGGTCAGTTTGAGTAAGTTCCCAGAAACACACAAAGTTATTTACTAGGTATAGGATCCTTGTAGTAGATTTCTCCTCCCTCCCCACTTTGGAATGGTTTTTATCCCAATAATATATTAGGTTATATTATTCTACAGTTATATTTGCACAAAAATATTTATCGTAGCTTTTTTAGTGGTGACTATGGATTAGAAATTATGAGAATGTCCATCAATTGGGGAATGATTGAATAAGCTGTTATATAGTATATGATAGTAATGGAATATTATTGGGCTATAAGAAATGATGAGCAGAATGATTTCAGTAAAATCTGGAAAAATTTACATGAACTGATACTAAGTGAAGTGAGCAGAATCAGGAGATCGTTGTACACAATAATAATAATATTGTACAATGGAGAGCTATGAATGACTTAGTTGTTTTCAGCAACATAATGATCCAAGACAGTCTCTATGGACTCATGATAAACAATGCTATCCACCTCTAGAAAAAGAACTAATGTTGTCTGAACACAACATTGAATCATACTTTTTTCCTTTCTTCCTTCCTTTCTGCCTTCCTTTCTTCTTTTTTTCCTTCCTTCCTCTTTTTGTTTCTTGCACAAAATTTCTAATATGGAAATGTTTTACATGGTTGTACATGTATATAACCTATATGATATTGCTTACTATTTCAGGGAGAGGAGATGGTAGTGAGGGAGGAACAGAAGTCAAAACTTCAAAAAAAACATGAATATTAAAAATTATTTTAGATGTAATTGGAGGAAAAATGAAATGTTATTTTTATAATGGCTTTTTATTTTTCAAAATACATATAAAGATAATTTTCAACATTCACCCTTGCAAAACCTTGTGTTTCATATTTTTCTCCCTCCTCCCCTAGACAGCAAATAATCCAATCTTTAGCTCTGAAATGTAGAGCTCCTGTATTCAGCTACCTATGGATCCCTAAGTCACTCAGTTTCCCCTCCTGTAAAATGAGGGGGTTGGACTAGATGACTTCTTAAGTCCCTTCAAGTATTAGGGCAATGAAACTATCAAGCTTCTTTTTACCAATTCAGACCATAGTTGCTCTGTAATTTTAAATCTCTGAGAGCTGTTTAGGAACACTAAATGACTTGCCCAGGGTCACACAATTGGTATGTAACCCCCTTGGTGCCCAAAACTCCTGGCCAACTCTGTCTTAACACCTTGTCTCTCCCACAGCAGGCATTTTTATCCCCAGTTTGCAAATAAGGAAAGTGAAGTCAGAAAGAAGTGAAATATGTCCACTGTCATATGCCCACCACATAACTAGAAAGTCTTCACCTTGGGACTTAAACCTAGGTCTTCTGACAGTTTTCTGCTATGCCCCCTGCCTCAAGGCCATCCCTATTTGGCTGGAGCAGGGGCATCCACATATGACCTCTATATGTTCTACTGTTTTATGCTAATATATTCCTAAGCCACAGTGTAGGTGCCCTAGAGAGGCAGAGGAAGAGCTATAATGACTAGCTTAATTTTCTGCCCTCCAAATCTCCCAAAGGTTCCTAGCTGGGACCATTTAACCACCCTTTCCCATTCCACTTTCTTGCCAACCCATCCTCAATATGAGTGTTTGGCTCCAGAGATTGATGGCCTAGCATTCAACTTTTGCTCCGAGAGGGCAGTATTTGGTTCCACTGGGAAAGATCATCCCTCAATGACCAACCCCTTAATTTATGTCCCAGTTTTAAGAACTGGGTCCTTATTTTCAACCCTCTGCCAAATCCCTGCCTTGTAACTACTCTGAACTCCAAAGGAACTGGGGACTTTCCTATTGGGTCCTTTTTTTGCTTTTGTCACTCCTCTCAGGATGTGGAGCCTTTCCCTGGATTTAAAACCTAGCCCCTGTGACTGAGTCCCTGCCATTTGCAGCCAGATCCCTCTTGATTCAAAGCCCATCTGCCTGATTTATTATTGTTGTTGAGTCATTTTAGTTGTGCCCAGTTCTTCTATGTATTTATGTATTTTGGCAATTGGGGTTAAAGTGACTTGTCTAAGGTCACAAGCTAGTAAGTGTTCACTATCTGAGGCTGCATTTGAACCCCTTGTGTTCAGTTCTCTCTGACCCCATTTGGGGTTTTTAAGCAAGATCCTAGAGTGGATTGCCATTTCTTTGTCCAGTTTACAGAGAAGGAACCTGAGGCAAACAGGTTTAAGTGACTTGTCCAGGATCACACAGCTAGTCCTGACTCCAGACCTGGCACTCTTGTGCACCATGGCACCATTAGTTGCCACCTGATTTTACTTTGGTCTATTTTCTACTGAGGGATCCATCCACACTGGTGCCTCCCACCCACCTACCAGGCCCCTCCCACTCTGCTGGACCCTTTCTCCTCCCATTCCCCAATACCAGGAGCACCCTTCCTGGAAAGCTTCAGTGAAATTCCAGAGGAGAGAAAAGCAGAGCGATTTGGGGTACCCCTGCCCCCGGGACCTGGGCCTTTCCCCTTCCTTTACCTGATGCTTCTTCTCTGCTTCTTCCTTCGCTTTCTTCGCACTCATCTCCTTTTTCAGTTTCTCCTCCTCTGCCAGTCGCAGTTTCTCAGCTTCTAAACGGCGAAGATACTGGGGATGGGGAGAATGATAGCACACAAAAGGTTAAGAGGAACATCCCTGAGTTTCTAAACTCCAAGGGGTCTGTCCAAGCTCTAATATCCTACAGTACCAGGCCAATGTATCCCTCAGGAATGGCTGGGCAAGGTTGATACTAAGTTCTCCTATTCCCAACTCACCTCTGCCTTCAGGCGCCTATGGAGTCTCCGGGCTATCATGCCCCTGGCATAGGCCTGCAGGGTCAGGACGGCCCAGAGCCGGTGCCGGAAGGCTCTGCGTACCAGATAACCCCGACACCTGGCCTGGAAGTCGATGATCCGCCTTCGGGCCAATCGGTACTGTTTGTGGAGCTTCCTGGACCGGTACAAGGCCTGGAGCCGCAGGAAACCAATCCTCATCTGCAATCAAAGGGGATGTGGGGCCTCAGGACTTCCTCCTCCAGGCAGCTTTGCCATACCCACCCTTCCAGGTGCTCCCAGAAACCCCAGAATTCGGCACAATTCTCTGGAGACTCAGATCCTTTATCTCAATTGTCTGTAGCATGCTTTTGTATGATGCCTTCATACTTAGGGTTCCCTGAAGATGGGACTGTCTCAACCACCTTAATGAGAGGGGCCATGCTATTGTTCGTTCTTGAAGAGGTCCGTGACTTCAGGGAGGTGATTCCATGATATAAAAGTGAATTGGATTTAAGTGAGGGAGGGTTGTACAAGAAAAGAGAAAAGTAGATTGGTGCTTCCTTTGACTCCCAGGCTGGGCAATCAGTCCATTTTGCCATCTTTTTTTTTTAAGAGAAAAGGATATCCCCCCAATCAAACACCCCCATTCTGGGTTCCTTATACACAAATCAAAATATCATAGATCCTGCTACAAAGGAAACTAAGGACCAGGAAAACTGTGACATGCCCAAGATCACATGGGAAATAAGTGTCAGAAGTAGGATTTGAATCCAAGTCTCCCTGGCTCTAGAATTAGCATTCTTGTGACTGTACCACTTAATAAAGCTGGCTTTTTTAGGGAAACGGCTGCTTTGTGCACTCAGCATGGAAAATGGCAGAGTGAAGATTGATGGGAGTTCCAAGGTCTCATCTGAAATGTGGGCAGGCCGGTGAGATGCACTTACCGCCCCATAGTTCCTCCTACACTTGTGGCCCCGCCAGTGCCTCTGAATGAGCGTTGCAGCATTCTTCAGCCTCAGGTAGTTGGACCTTAAAACCATCAGCATCAGCATCAGCATTGTCCACTGACACCAATCAACTGTACAGTTTAAGAAGAGCCCTACTCACAATAACTGGGGGACTCAGTAATTCAGGGATTATGGGCCTCGTTTTACAGAGGAAGAAGTGTCCAGGGTCACAAAACATCCCAGGAACACAGGGATTAGGATTCACTTCTCTTGACATAGAGTAAGCTGGAGCTCTTTCATTGCAATGCCTGGCACCTCTGGCTCCTCCAGTCTCCTGATGGAAGGGAGGCAAGCCAGGGATTATTTCATCCCTTTTACAAAGGTAGAAATTGAGGCCCAAGGAATGGAAGAATCTTGGCAAAGGTCATGTGGACAGTTAAATATTAGCCCAGCTTGGGGCCAGAGTCCAAATCCCCTGCCTCCAGTGGCTGGCTTGGGCAGAAATGCTGGGCTCCCTCTTCCCATCCCCTGGCAGAATGAATGGATATTCCTGTTATTCTTGTGGATGAAAAGCACTATCTCCTTTTTTCCCCAAAGATGACAGTGCAGTAGGAAACATATGTAAACATATGAAGATGTTTATTGCATTCTATGTTTCTGACATGAGTACATATATGCACCAGAGCACACACATATGCATTCAGTATTATATGATTATGAGAATGTATAATTTGTGCTTGTGAAAGTATTTATAAGTACAAAAATGCTTGTCAATCCACAAAAATGGATTTGTCAACCCACCATATGTAGATTTACATGTGAAAATTCATGTTCATGGCTAAATTATTAATATATTTGCATGCTAACATGATGTGTACATGTAAACTCAATGCCTAATGCCATGTCTATCACATAAATAGGACCTGATAATATGCATGTTAGTGAATTAGTGCATGTGCCTACTTATCTGTATGTGAATATTTATGTGGAGTATGTGTTGTATGTTTGTATCTACATGTGAACTGCTCTCAAATACCTGTCTTTAAATCCTCGGATGACTTTTTGAAGGAGGATCACTCGGTCGGTGATAGCCTTGTCCCTCTCAATCTCAAGCATCATGTCATGATGATCCTGGGGAGAAAACCCATTCTCAATCATCCGGTAGAAAAGGGGTTCTGAGGTGTAGGGGACCCGTAAGCATCAAGGAAACCTTTTCCTAACCACCTTTCAGCTACATCACAGATTCCAAGCTTTGAAGGCAAGGCCATATCTCTTCTTAGAGGTAATGTCATTAATATGTTATCAATTGTTCTGCTGGTTCTGTTCACTTCACTGTTTCAATTCATACTAGTTTCCAGGTTTTTCTGAAATCATCCCCTTCATGATTTCTTGCAACTCAATGATATTTCATTGCACTGATATACCACAATTTGCTTTGCTCAACTATGAATGTTTGTTATAGGAATTTGCTTTCTTTTAAATGAAGGTAAATGGTAGGAAGAGGAAATAAATATTTGTAATTTACAAATAAAATACAGTTATTAAAAATGTCTGATTGGAGGGAAATCAGAGTGCTGTTGAGTTCCTACGTCAGACTTCAGAGTCTTCATGTCTGACATTGATGATGGAGACTGAGACTGATGATTGGGTATACAAGGAAGGGCATTGTAGGATACCCAATCCTTGGGCAAACTTCTATGGGATCAGAGATCAGCAGGAAAGAAGATACAGGAGAATAGATTCAGAAGGTTGTTTTCCTTGTATGATGTTTTGATGACAAGAAAACTGTGTTATCTATTTAGCCAAGAGTATGCTCTAGGAAGAGAAAAAGCAAGATGTGGAACAGAGGAGGATTTTGCCTGGCATAGAGCATCTAGTCCCTGGGACACAGGGAAGCTAGAGGAGCTGAGACAGTAAGAACAATGACATTCCCTGATGGGAGCTGTAGGGAGCCACAGGGATAGCTATGGCCTGTACTAAGAGTTTTACAAATATTATTTCATTTGAGTCTCACCACAACCCTGGGAAGCAGATATTATTATTCCCATTTTACAGGTGACAAAACTGAGGCAAACAGAGGCTAAGTACATACCCAGAGTCACACAGCCACTAAGTGTCTGAGACCAGATTTGAACTCAGCACTTTCTGACTCCTGACCCAGCACTCTATCCATTAAGCTGACATCTCTTGTGGATGGATCTAGGTGACTGAGACTGAAAACATTTAGCAGAGAAGGCTGTTCATTGAAGAATGTCTTGATTTGCTAAGCATTCAATTTTGGTTTCAGCCAACTGTTAATATAACTTTTTTCATTGACTTTTATGAACAAAGTGCTTGCAAGGAGAGTTACTAAGATAGTCTGGGGTTGTTGAGTGAGTTTCTTTATATTTCTAGATGGGATGAAAGTTTTTTTTTTTTTTAAATCTCTACTTTCACAGTTTGACTAAAACTTACCTTCCTGAATTTAATTTCCATTATTCCTTTTCACATACACTGCATTTCAAACAAATTGGACTCCTTGTTGTTCTCCTCAAATTCATCATTTTCCATTTCAATTTTTTTTAACATTTTGTTTCACAAAGTCCCTCCCAGAGCTCTAACAGTCTGTATTCCAAAAACCTTACTATATTAATATTATATCGTCTATGACCTACAGACCCTTCCTGTTCCAACTTTCTGTGTTCTAAGATTTCTTACAGCTCTGACATTCTAACCAGGGGTCCTCAAATTTTTAAAATAAGGGGCCAATTCACTGTCCCTCAGACTGTTGGAGGACCGGACTATAGTAAAAACAAAAACTTTGTTTTGTGGGCCTTTAAATAAAGAAACCTTTAGCCCTGGGTGAGGGGGATAAACGTCCTCAGCTGCTGCGTCTGGCCTGTGGGCCGTAGTTTGAGGACCCCTGTATCTAAGCTCTAAGGTCTCTTCCAGGTCTGACATTCTATGTTCTAAGGCCCTTCAACTCTGACATTCTATGTTCTATGTTCCAAGGTCCTTCTAGCTCAATGTCTTTATGAACCTCCAGAAGTCTGTGTCCCCTCTCCAATCCCAATCTCCTGCTAGTGATGAGAAGTAGAAATTGAGGCCCAAGGAATGGAAGAATCTTGGCAAAGTTCACACGGACAGTTAAATATTAGCATAGCATGGGACTAGAGTCCAAAACTCCTGCCTCCATTGGCTGGCTTGGGCAGAAATGCTGGGCTCCCTCTTCCCATGTCCTGGGCAGAACGAATGGATCTTCCTGTTATTCTTGTGGATGAAAAATACTCTTTTTTTTTTTTTTCAAAAATGACAATGGGGTGGGAAACATATTATATGAATAGATAGTATGATGAAAATGTTTATTGCAGTCTGTTTCTGACATGAATATATATATGCACAGAGTACACACACATGCGTTCAGTGTTATATGATTATGCTACTGTATAACTTGTACAGGTGAAAGTATTTTTAAATACAAAAATGCTTGCAAGTCTATATGGGAGCAATGGATTTGCCATCCCACTATATGTAGATTTACATATGTGCAAATTCATGTCTATGGCTAAATTATTAATATATTTGCATGTTCTTTGGAATGTTTTATATCCAACAGCTTAGATCATTCCAAAAATCCAGAGAAAAAGACAGAATAGGGATTATTAACCCCATTCAATGAAAGATGGAGTCTGCTCAAAGTCTTGATCTGATACCAGGTACTTCACAATTTTTGAGCCCCTTATAAAGCCAAAACTTCTTCCAAAGGTCCCCTAGGGCCCAGAAATCACTTCAATAGCTGGGCTAGGACCAAACTGTCATCCAAGTCATTGTCCCGGTCCTACAGAGATGGGGCCATTCTTCTTTCCCACTCCTTTGTGCCCTAGACAAGCTTTATTTCATGGTGACTATTATTATTTCTATTACAAAAGATGATAACAAGCCTTGAAACACTACATAAATCTGTCATCTTCATAAGCAATAATGACAGATTTATATCGTGATTTGAGGTTTGTTATGATCATTTACAATAATAACAATCATTATTATTTCTATGATAGCACTTACTGTACAAGTAGCATTAGTCCCATTTTTACATAAGGAAAACTAAGACTCAGATAAGGAAACTGATATCTCAGACTGATCCTCAGAACAGGACCGTACCCAGATGTCTCTTAGCCCTTCTAGCACACAAGCTGCCTTTATCATGCAAGGATGCCTTGTTGTGAAAGAAGGCTTTCCTGCGTGCCTGAGAGCGACCTTCCATGCTTCCTGACACACCAGCCCCAGTCTTCCCCTCTTAACCTCTCCCCTTCCCCATTTCCTGCTCAGGCGGCTGGCCGAGCCAGATAACACCTGCCAGGCCAGTGGCAGTAAGAGGGACCACAGAAACAAATATGGAGGGACACCTGGGTGCAGCTGAATGGAGAAAAGGCTGAGCTGAGCCCCTCCAAGCACGGCACAGACCAGCTGGGAGCCACAAAGAAAGCAGACCTTGCCCATTCTCTGTAGAACAAAAAGGAGGGGAACTCTGTTCAAAGTACGTTAGAGTTGGCACCCTAGTTACGGACTCATTGACTGAGTGAATGGTCAGAGACTTACAACACAGCCTCTCAAGTCAGAAAAGGGAACTTAGAAAATGAGCACAGACAGTCAGAGGTAGAAGAAGCCTTAGAGCATGGAATGTCAGAGCTGGCAAGGACTTTAAAGCACAGAAGGAGAACTAGAAGGGCCCTAGAGCACAGTGCCAGAGCTGAGAAGGGCCTTGGAACAGGGAAAGCCCGAGCTGGGCATGGGCACCCACCAAGGAAGACAGCTTTGCTGGAGGTGTCTTGAGATCCCAACAATCTAAACAAGTTCTGAGATTTTTAAAAATGGTAAACTATGGGTCTGTGTATATGAATGATTGTTTTAGAAAATGGGCAAAATTTTGATGAATTTTCAAATCAAGGATCATATTATGCTGTGTAATAATATGCACTTATTTTGAGGAGGGGTTTTTTGTGAGATAATCTGAATTTTGCCAAATTTCAAATTTCAATTTTGAATTCAGCTCCACCTGACTCCAGGACTGATGCTCTATCCACAATAATATGCACTTACATGGGAGCTGCCTGCCAAAAGATATGGACTATTTCACTTGTATCACGAACAATTTAATACTCACCCTCTATACTGGCTAGACTGGACCAATTCAATGTTCTACGAGGTATCCACTATGTTTTATTATGTATGTAAAACATACTTAAAAAGCACTTAGCACAGTGCTTGGCACACAGCAACTGTTTAATAATCTCAATATCTCTGTGTGTGTCCCTATGTGTATGTCTCTGTCTCTCTCCATTTCTGTCTCTCTTTCCTCTGTGTCTCTGTCTTTCTCTGTCTCTCTGTCTCTCCGTTTCTCTCTCTCTTTCTCTCTGTCTCTGTTTCTCTCTGTCTCTGTCTCTCTCTCTGTCTTTCTCTGTCTCTCTGTCTCTCCGTTTCTCTCTCTCTTTCTCTCTGTCTCTGTTTCTCTCTGTCTCTGTCTCTATCTCTGTCTCCCTCTCTCTCTGTCTCTCTCCATGTCTCCCTCTGTCTCTGTTTCTCTCTGTGTGTCTCTGTCTCTCTCCATTTCTCTCTCTCTTTCTCTGTCTCTCTCCATTTCTGTCTCTCTTTCCTCTCTGTTTCTCTCTCTATCTCTGTCTCTCTGTGTGTGTGTGTGTGTGTGTGTGTATCTCTCTCCATTTCTCTCTCTTTCTCTCTCTATCTCTTAGAGCCTATGGCTTTAGACAAAGCCAAGTGAATAAATCCAGGTCAAGATCCAGCTGAACTCTTCCAATGTTGCCCTCTAAGTAACTAAAATAATCAATTTTTGGAGTGACACAACCAACAGAAGGTCTGAGGGAGACATTCTTCTAGCCTAAGACAACTTAGCAGGTCTTCAGGAAAGGTCTGTAATCCTGGGGTGGGTGCAGGCCCCAAGTGCAGGAGTGCCAGTCAGTGGTGGGCCTTGGAAGCAGGCATAAGAACAGCAAGGGAAGCAGCTGCAGCCCCCCAGGAGCTTTCAGTCCATGGACAGTAAGGTAGTCAGAGAACTGGTCAAAAAGAGATTAGCAAGACCCTTTACTGGGTACAGCTAGTGCTGGTTGACACTTCCATTGCCTATAAGCACTCCTGAGTTACATTTCCAGGATGGAGAGGAGCATTTGTGGTTGGTCATCCTAAGGGAGCGAGGGCTTTGTTACAGTTTCAGGGCCACAAGGAGCACTAGCTATTCAAGACTACTCTGATCAATACAGTGATCTATCATAATTCTGAAGGATTCATGATGAAAAAATGCTCTCCATCTTCAGAGAGAGAACTGATGAACTCTGACTAAAAATTGAATTAATTAAAATTGAAATTTTGAAAATTGAAATAATTATTTTCTAAATTTTTTTGTTTTGTTTTGCTTCGTATCAGATCAAGACTTTGAGCATTGTATTTGTTAATAATATGAAATATGTTCTGTATGATTTCACATGTAAAGTGTTTGCCTTTTCAATGGTGGGAATAGAAGATTGGGTGAAAATCTGGGACTCAAAATTTCAAAGTAAAGCATGTTTAAAATAAAATAATTAAATATCTTTTTAAAAAAGAAAGTATAGAATGAGCTTAGAGATATAATCTGGTGCTGTTTTTGGAATTCCTTCCCCTATTCCAGAATGAGTAGAGATTTTGACCCTTCATCCTCCCCTAATCACCATTAAGTGGAGAGGGATGCTCATACATTACCCCATACTTTACCTTCAGAAAGATCTTAGTTTTGCCAATCTGCCAATCATCATGTCTCCCTAGCACAACCTCAGCAATGCGTTGGCAGGTGCCCCGGAGATCTTCCTGGAGAGGGGAGAGTGTTGAAAGAGAAAATAAAGTTAGTCTGGTTTGACTTGTTCTTGATGAAGGCATTCTGTGTTTTCAGGGCCCTCCCAACTCTGCTCTTTTATGTTCCAAATCCCCTTTCTAACTCTGACATTCTATATTCCAAGCTCCTTTGCAGCTGACATTCTATGTTTTCACTGTCCTTCCAGCTCTGATATTCTGTGTGTAAGGTTCCTTTCATCTCTAGCATTCTGTGTTATAAGTTTTCTTTCCTTCCATCCCTTAAATTTTATGTACTAAGTCCCTTTCTAACTCTGAAATTCCCTGTTCTAGGTCCCTTTCCAACTCTGATATTCTGTGTTCTAACACCCCTCCTAGATCTGATATTCTGTGTTCTAAGGGCCCTTTTTACCACTCAAAATCTACATGGCTCCTAAGCCAGGTCTTAAAGGAACAGGGGGATTTCAACAGATATAATGAGGAAAGAGTACATTCTACCTATTAATATCCTCATTCTCCAAGGCTCAGCATAGGGGCTTGCATTTCTAGTGCCTTTTGACCTCCCACATCCTACCCAACCCCTGAAAGCACAAATTCTCTTACAAACCACCAAAGAGATGGCCTATACATAGGAGTCCAACATTATCTTCTACCTTAGTTCAATAATTGCAAAATAAAAATATCACATTGTACTTTAGGTGCCCTCAGAACTCTTCAGAGAGCTACTAGATGCTATCATCTCCTCCCAACAGCCCTGTGAAAGGGGCCACCCAGATCTTACTATAATCTTCATGTGCAAGATAATAAAACTGAGCCCAGAAAGGAGAATGACCAATCTATTTGTTGTCACTTAGGAAATTAATGACAGAACCAGGACTAGAAGCCAGGTCTGCTGACTGTTGTTCCTGGGGCTCTTTTTATGATGGTAAGCTTCTCCCCTGACCCAAGTTCAAATTCAAGCTCATCTTTTCATCTATAAATAAGAGTGTTGGCCTAGAAGAACTGTTAGAACTCTCTCAACTCTATATTTGTGATCCTAGACCCAATTTCAAAGCTCAAAAATCCTCTCTTCAATTTTCTTCTTGAAGGTGACATGATATCTATCAATCATAAAAATTTCTTAAGTGCCTACTTACAACAAGCTAGATACTGTGCTAAGAGCTGGGGATATATATATCAAGAGGCAAACACAGTCCCTGCCCTCAAGGAAATTACTGTCTAAAGAGGGAGACAACATGCAAACATCTATGTACAGGAAAGATAAATACAGGATGAATAGGAGATAATTAACAGAGGGGAAGGACTAGAATTAAAAAGGGGTAGAAGAAGCTTCCAGTAAAAGATGATATTTTATTGGGACTTAATAGAGGTCAGTGGTTAGAAGAGAAAAGGAAGAGGTTCTAGGCAAGGGGGAGCAGCTGGAAAATGCTTGAAGCTGAGAGGAATGTCTTGTTTGTGGAACAGGCAGAGTCCCTGGATGGAAGAATTAGGGAGCAAAGTGTAAGAAGGCTTTTAGAAAATTGGGAGGGAGCTAGGTTATAAAGGGTTTTGTGTGCCACACAGCATTTTATATTTGCTCCTGGAGTAACCAGAGTTCAGAGAGAAACATGGTCAATCCTGTGCTTTAGGTAAGGTAGAATTTCCTAACAATCACAAAGATCATTCAATTTACAAAATATAAAACTAGATGAAACCTGCCCCACAATGGAATGGGCTGCTTTGGAAGGGGAAAAGGTGATGAGTTCCCTGAAAGGGGTAGTATTTAAGAAGCTCTTGCACCTAGCACATGATCTGGCACATAACAGATACTTAATATACAAGCACATGTTTGCTGATTGATTCTTAGCATGTCATTTAAAGCTCTTCCCAATGTGTCTCCAACCTATCTCTTCAGGTTTCTCTCATAGAGTCTATATTCCAGTCGAACCGGACAACAAACGGGCCCTTAATCTCACCCTGCCCTCTCTGACTATGAATATCTAGATATTTGTGCCGACCTTCTCTCAGACCTGGAACATACCCATTCCTCATCTCTACCTGTTGAAATGTTTCTCTTCTCCCCAAGTCTAACCTGAATGATGTGGATTCCATGAAATCTTCCCTGAATTTCTCAGTTGAAAGGGTTCATTACTTCAACAAACTTCCATAGAAGACTTTGTCTGGATTTTTCCTTTGCCCTTGTCAAAATCTTCCTTTTCTACCCATCTGTGTATTTGTCATATCCTTTCTCCATACCAGATTATAAACTCCTTAAGGAAAGGGGCTTTGTTGTTTTCTACCTTTGTATTCCCAGGTCTGAGTATAGAGCTCTAAGACAAAATATTTGGTGAATTCAATTGAATGGTCTCCTACCGGCCTTTGGGCTTCTATATCCATCCCTTAACCTTATCTCCTTCCTGCCCCATTTTGTTAACAGCCACCCAAAAACTCCAGAGGCTGGCCTGGTTCTGTCTTTATGCCCTTGGCAAAGATGCCCCAGATGTCTGGGGGCCACTACACAGCTTGTCCAGCTGTACCTGCTTGTAAGCTGGCTTCACTCCAGGCATAAGCACACGGTAGCGCTCCACAAACTCCACGAAGGTGTATCGGATAGGGTAGCCAGCCCGGCGGATCCTTATGGTTTCCATCATCCCAGAATATCTCAGCTGACGCACACAAAGGTGCCGGTCAAAGAGCTGGGTGGGAAAAAAGGATAAGTGAGCAACAGCCCTCCCTCCAGTCCTCTGCCTGACTTCCTCCTGACATTAGACAGAGCACTATAGTAAAATGATAATAATTATAAGTCCTGGGTTTGGGGCCAGAGGGCCTGGGTGGGTAATCTCAGCTCAGCCTTTTATTAACTCTCACTAGATTTTATTTTTTTCCTTGGCAAACCGGGAATAATAATTTTTGGACTATCCTACACTATGGAGTTATTTGTAAGATCAAGGTTTTGAGTTGGCTTTTTAGAGAGCAACTCATATCATTTTGCTGAAAAGAAAGCCAAAAGAAATTGAGTCATATACCCAAGATCTCATACATAATAAATGACAAGGCTGAGATTGAAACCCAAGTACTCTGATCCAAAATTTGGTATTCATAGGATTATAAATCCAGAACAAAAAAGAACTTTTACCAGCCATCTACTCCAATCTTTCCTTCCTTCCTTTCTTCCTTCCTTCCTTCCTTCCTTCCTTCCTTCCTTCCTTCCTTCCTTCCTTCCTTTCTTCCTTCTTTTCTTCTGCTGAAGCAATTGGGGTTAAGTGACATACCTAGGGTCACACAGCTAGGAAGTGTTAAGTGTCTGAGGTCACATTTGAACTCAGGTCCTCCTGACTTCAGGGCTGGTGCTCTACCCACTGCACCTCTTAGCTGTCCCTAACCCTTTCATTTTTTCAAATAAAGAAACCGAGGTCTAGAGTGACTAAGCAGTTTTATCCAAAGTTGCTCAAGTAGTAAGTAATTGGAGAAACCAGATTTTCATCTAACTCCTCAGACTCTAAATAAGCATTCATGCACCATCCGATGCTGCCAATGAAAAGCTGTATATAAGAAATTTTGTAACCTTTAAGGACTTTAGAACTTATGGTTCCTGCCCAAAAGGCTATCAAACTGTGCATACTCTTTGGTCCAGCAGTATCTCTACTGGGTCTGTATCGGATCTTAGAGATCTTAAAGAAGGGAAAGGGACCCATAATGTGAAAAATTATTTGGGCAGCCCTTTTTGTAGTGGCAAGAAACTGGAAGATGAGTGGATGCCCATGAGTTGGAGAATGGCTGAATAAGTTGTGGATGTTATGGAATGTTATTGTTCTAAAAGAAATAATCAGAAGGATGATTTCAGAAGTCCTGGAGAGATTTACATGAACTGATGCTAAGGGAAATGAGGAGAACCAAGAAAATGTTGTACACAGCAACAAGATTATGTGATGATCAATTCTAAAAGATGTGGCTCTTTTCAACAATTTTCAATTCAGGTCAATTCCAATAGACTTGCAATGGAGAGAGCCATCTGCATCCAGAAAGAGAACTATGGGGACTGAATGTGGATCACAACACAATATTTTCATCTTTCTTACTGTTGTTGTTAGCTTGCTTTTTTTCCTCATTTTTTCCTTTAGATTTGATTTTTTTGTGCAGCATGATGAATTGTACATGCTTAACCTATATTGGATTACTTGATTCTTAGGGGAATAGGGAGGGAAGGAGAAAAATTTGGAAACAAGGTTTTGCAAGGATGAATGTTGCAAACTATCTTTGCATGTATTTTGAAAAATAAAAACCTATTATTATTTAAAAACAAAAAAAGAACTTATGGTTTCTAAACAGTAGAAGTCTGAAGTTAAGACCAGCAGCCTCTCTTCACTTCATTATCAAAATAAAGACGAGTTTTTCCTTTACCCAGCATGCAGTCCCATGCTAGCAGAGAGTATCCCTTTGCATGTTCCTGCCTAGTCCTATCCAGAAAGGAAGTATTCCCTTCTCAGGATCAAGAGAAGCCAAGGTTCTTTGGAAACAATGGACAGATGGAACATTCCAATGCTCCACCACCACTCTTATCTTTTTCTGTTGTTATCATCAAGGCACCCCCAGCAACTCTTCATCCCCCAATAATCAATTTCACTGGTATAGGAAACTGAGTCAATAAGCATTCATTAAGTGCCAACTATGTGCTAAGACACTGTGCTAATGAGATACAAAAAGAGGCAAAAGACAGTTCCTGCCCTCAAAGAGCTTACAATCAATCAATAACCATTTATTAATTTCCTACTTTGTGTTAGAGGCACTTTGATAAGTGCAGGTTACAGAAAGAGCCACAAGACAGTTCTTGCCCTTGAGCAACTTATATTCTAACAAGGGAGATAGCGCATATAAATTAGAACATTTAAGAAAAATACAAATTACAAGGGAAAAAACAATAGTTCATGAAGCATTATTGAAACAGAGGCATTTATCATTAGCATCCTCTCTCATCTTCAGCATCATCATTATTCCCTTCCTTTATCCCCCACGCATGCTGCCTAGGAAAACCACAGGGATCTTTAGGACATAGGGATGAGTTCTCCATCTTTCCAGTCAATGTACCAAGGTTTATCTTTTTTGTTTGTTTATTTATTGAAGCTTTTTATTTTCAAAACATATGCAAGGATAATTTTTCACCACTGATCCTTGCAAAATCTTGTGTTCCAATTTCTCCCTTTCTCCCACCCCTTCTCCTAGATAGCAAGTAATCCAATACATGTTAAATATGGTAAAAATATATGTAAATCCAATATAAGCATACATATTTATACAATTATCTTGCTGCATAAAAAGAATCAGATCAAAAAGGAAAAAAAGAGAAAGAAAATAAAATTTGAGCAAACAGCAACAAAAGAAGTGGAAATGCTGTTGTGGTTCACACTCAGTTCCCACAGGCCTCTCTCTGGATGTAGATGGTTCTCATCATCACAAGATTATTGGAACTGGTCTGAATCATCTCATTGTTGAGAAGAGCCACATCCATCAGAATTGATCATCATATAATCTTGTCGTTGCCATATACAATGAAATTCTGTTCTGCTCACTTAGCATCTCTCCAAGCCTCTCTAAAATCATCTTCTTGATCATTTCTTATAGAACAATAATATTCCATAACATTCATATACCATCACTTACTCAGCCATTCCCCAATTGATGGGCATCCATTCAGTTTCCAATTTCTAGCCACTACAAAAAGGGCTGCTACAAACACTTTTGTACATGTGGGTCCCTTTCCCTCCTTTAAAATCTCTTTGAGATATAAGCCCAGTAGTAACACTGCTGCATCAAAGGGTATGCACAGTTTGATAACTTTTTGAGTATAGTTCCAAGTTGCTCTCCAGAATGGTTGGATCCGTTCACAGTTCCACCAACAATGTATTAGTGTCCTGGTTTTTCCACATGCCCTCCAGCATTACTCATTATCTCTTCCTGTCATCTTAGCCAATCTGACAGGTGTGGAGTGATATCTCAGAATTGTCTTAATTTGCATTTCTCTTATCAATAGTGATTGGGAACACCTTTTCGTATGACTAGAAATAGTTTCAAATTTTTCATCTGAAAATTGTCTGTTCGTAACCTTTGACCATTTATCAATTGGAGCATAAAGCTTATCTTAAATGCAGAACTATGGCAGAAAAACTAAGGCTTATTTTTAAGAGGCATATGCTTATCTCACAATGATTTAACTCCCCTTAAGGAACTACTGTGTATGTTTAAAGTCACAGAATCTCAGAGCTGGAGGGGAACCCATAACTTCTCTCTCTTTTCCAACTTGTGCTTGAACAGGAATCTCCTTTAATCTCCTTAATTAGCAGACATCCAATGAGAACTCTTAAAGGAAGCCTCCTATTTTTGGACAGTTGTGGTTGATTGTTAGCAAGCTTTTTCTTATAACGAACTCAAATTTGCCTCCTTTTAATTTCTATCCAATGTTCGTGATTCTTCTGGACCTAGCCAAGAGATGTCTATCAGGGAACAGCTGGCATATCAAAGGTGACCTAAGTTTGGTCCAACTGGCACTCACCACCTATATGACTTGGACAAGCTATTTAACTCTCTGGGTCTCGGTTTCATCATCTGTAAAATGAAGGAGTTGGACTAATTGATAAGTGAGTTCTAA
The DNA here is from genome assembly GCF_902635505.1 of Sarcophilus harrisii. Taxonomy (NCBI): domain Eukaryota; kingdom Metazoa; phylum Chordata; class Mammalia; order Dasyuromorphia; family Dasyuridae; genus Sarcophilus; species Sarcophilus harrisii. The sequence goes on from NC_045428.1 coordinate 496,363,940, forward strand.
AAGCATAATCCTAAATCACTTAATATCTTTAGACCTCAAAATCTACCTTTTAAAATTAAGGTGGGGAGAAGGGAGCAAGGTGATTTTCTACTCTGGGGATCAATCTTTTCTTATGTCAAGGTTTTTCCTGGAAGTCCAATGAAACCTATGGAGTCCTCAGAATAATGTTTTTAGATGCATAAAAAAGTAGTACATTGGATTATAAAGGAAGCCAAATATGTTGAAATACATCTTTACACACACACACACACACATATTTAAAACCAAGTTCATGAAGATCACAGTCAAAGTTGTTCTCAGTCATTTCAGTTATGTCCAACTCTTTGTAACCCTATTTGGGGTTTTTCTGGCAAAGATGCTAGAGGGTCCCTTTTATTTCTGGAGTAAGTTCTAAGGTTTCTTATTGCTCTGATATCCCATATTCTGTTATTCTGATTCACTTTCTGAAGAGGACATTGTCTTTCAAAATCTAATTACTGATAATTGTTCCCAATGAGTCATTGTCACCTAGTTCCTCAATTACTTTGAAATGGCTCTGACATCATTTCTTAGTCAATAAATATTTCAGAGAAGTTTCTCATCCCCATGACTTCCCACTCCCCAGTCTAATTTGCTATCTAAGAACCAAGCACAAACCTAATTTGAATTGGGGGGAGGGGCAATTTGGGCTTTGCCCTAGAGTGATAAAATTTGTACATGCACTCAGCGGCAGAAGCTGTCTTAATAATAAATTCCTTCTGCTTATTTGCTTCTTCGATTACTTTCTCATTAATAATTAGAAAGCCAGTTTGGAACAGTTTATGTGCCTTGGGTGAGGTACACTTTTGCCCTCTGCTAAAATTGTTAGTTGTAACTGAGTTCATTTTAACCCACTCAAGTGACCAAGATGAAATAAATAAGTGTTGACAACAGCATCATCTAAGAAGAGAGACATGAGGAAATATCTCCCAAAGAAAAAAAATTCTAGGAGCAAAACTGACTGCGATGAACTCAGAGGAGAAGACCTCTTCTGCTTTTCCTAGCTTATTGATGCCAATTGATGCCTCCCTCTGCTTAATTTCACTAGAGATCAATGCCCTAGTTCTGTGTAACTATGGGTAAGGGATGTAAAATGTTAATTTTAATAATTACATTATTTCCCTCATAAAAATTATTGACAAAGTGTTTTATAAACATTAAAAACTTCATAAATCTGAATTATTATCAACACCAACAGCAATATAATTATTCCTAATGTTCTCTGGGCTTGAAAATTATATGATCTAAGCTTTCTCCCAGCTCTGACATTCTGTATTCTAAGGTCCTTCCCAGTTCTGAGATCCTATATTCTAGGCCCCTTTCAAGTTCTGGTATTATGTGTTCTAAGATTCTAGTTCTGACATTCTAGATTCTAAGGTCCTTCCCAACTCTGACACTGTTTATTCTAAGGTCCTTCCCAACTCTAATACCATGTATTCTAAGGTCTTTCTCAGCTCTGACATTCTGTATTCTAAGGTCCTTCCCAGCTGTGATAGTCTCTGTTCTAAGTAAGGACCTTCCCAGCTCTGAAAGTCTGTATTCTAAGGTCCCTTCAAGCTCTGACATTCTGTGTTCAAAGCTTCAAGTTGTTCTCCAGCAGGTGCCGACTTGACCTACCCTTGTCATTCCTCCCTCCAGCTCCCCCATAATCCTCCCTTCCTGTTACTCACCATGGGCTTCTTGAACTCATTGGGCTTGATGCAGCGAACGAAGAAGGGCTGGCAGACGCTGAGGGTTCGCATCAGCAGCTCCAGGGAGCGTTTGAACTGACTGCTGAGAGTAGGGGAGCGCTTCCTGGTCTCTGCTCCCTAGCACACGACAGGAGCAGAGGGAACTGGTCAGACTCAGGAAGGGGAGGAGTGACAGTTGGGGGTGGGAGTCGGGGGAGGCTTTTCCTCCCCCATCCCCTACAGACCCTGAACCCAGGCAGGACTCAGGGAAGGGAAAGGAAAGGAAGGAGGTCAGCAGAGGCCAGGGACACAGCCTGAGAGAGCCCAGCTGAGGGAATGGGAAATGGAAGGGGCTGGGGCCAAGCTTTTTATTTCCCCTCTCTTTGAGGCAATTTCTCTGTTTTTGAGCTTTTTTTTTTTTTAAATTAGAAACCCACAGAAGGGCAAAGCTGTAGAGTAAGAGAATCTGAATTTGAATTCTGACTTTAAATTTTACTGCCTATATGGGGTGTCCCAAAGATCTTAGTGCAGTTTAAATCTTTAATAGCTCAGAGTTAATTTTTGTGACGCATCACCACAAATCACCAGCCTTCAGTGTTCTCCCCTAGAAAATCTCTTTAAGCTCTCTTTTGGCTCAACAGTTGTGTGACCTTGGACAAATCATCTGTCCTCTGGGCAGAACTGTATGTTCTGTATGAAAACAAACATTTTTGAGAATTTGCATAGACAGATAAAGAATGAAGTGAACAGGAGTAAAACAGCATTTGATACAATAACAACAAATGCCTTAAGTACACTGACCAATCATGATCCCAAAGGATCATGAGATACCTACTACCGAGCCTCTCTGAGTGCTGACACACACACACACACACACATATATATATATATATATATATATATATATATATATATATATTATATGAGTTAAGTGACTTGCCCAGGGTCACACAGTTAGGAAATGTTAAGTGTCTGGGGTCAGATTTGAACTCAGGTCCTCCTGACTTCAGGGCTGGTGCTCTATCCCCTGCACCATCTAGCTGCCCCCAGCCATATATATATTTTTAAACATGATCTGTTCGGGAATTTGTTTTGCTTGACTATGCATATTTTTTTGCAAAGAATTTTGCTTTCTATTTTTTTTGCCCAAGAAGGTAAGAGAGAAAACAGATTTTCTTCCATTAAAAAAATAAAAATTTAATGAAAAAGAAATATGGGTCTTAATAATAAGGAAACATTTATATAGGACTTTAAGGTTTCTCAAGTGCTTTGCAAATACTACTTTATTTGATACTAGAAGCAAGTCTATGAGGTAGATATCCCCATTTTATAGATGAAGAAAGTAAACCTGAAACAAATTAAGTGATTTGCCTAATACCAAATAGCTACTAAATGTCTAAATTCAGCTCTTCCCAATTCCAAATATAAGGATCTATTCATCATTCCCTATCTAATTCCCTCTGCTTCCCAAGTGAAATCATAAGATTAACAACAAATTCATGTTTCTATTATAATTTAATGTGATATGTTTGCCATTAACATTTATGTTATTATTTCTATTATTAATGATCCTATGACTTCAAGTTTATCTTGGCCATATGGCCTTTACCCACTACCCTTTGGATTCATTTTTCTCTGAGCCTCAGTTTCCCTACCATTCAATTCTATCACTTAGTGATCTTACAACTAGCTGTGTAGGGAGTGAGGGTTAAGTGAGGAGCTGGAAGGCAGGTAGAGGAAAGCTATTCAAGGGAAGGGCCAGGAGACATTTCCTCCTAGAAAAGAAAATATAAAACATTGCCAACACCCTCTGAAAGGGATTGTCTCAGCAGTAGATTAGTTCTGCTTTAGCCTCTCTAGGGCAGAAGTAGAAGCAACAGAGATGAGGCATAGGGAGGCAGTTTTCAGGTTTTCAACATAAAGATGGCTCTCTTAACAATCAAAGCCAATCCAAAGCAGAATAGTCTGCTTCTGTAAGAAATGAACTCCTCATCCCTGGAGGTATCCAAGGAGTGACTGAAAGATATCCTGAAGGAAGGCTGTCCTGAGCTAGATCAGCTGAGATCCCTTTTCTGATTCTGAGAATCTAGGGATTCTAAGATCCTCAAGTCTCACTAGGTGGCTCAGGACAAAGGGAGAGAAACATGCTAGAAAATAAATGAGAATGTTCTGACAACCCACCTGGCTGTCCCAGGTAAAGCCAAGATCTCCTCCCCTTCCTGAGGATCCCCTATTGGCCAGCCCTGAGTCCTTATTTTAACTGATCTCATGACCGTTAATGAGATTTGCTCAGTCAAATCCTCTAGCGGAGGAATGTAAGGAGCTGGGGTGTGGAGGAAGGGATATTAGAGAAGTAGGCTAATCTTTACTGAGCTGTACCTCCTGGGAGGTGGGGAGGGGGGAACCTGCCTTCCAGCTGCCTCTGGGGTTTCTCTCTGGAGGACTGGTTACTGCTCCCTACTTGTTACTACATTTCCTACTATAAACTTAGTTTGATTCCTCAAACACCAAACTCCAGTTTTCAATGATAGTCATCCACACCTGGAAGACTCTCCATCTACCTTTTTTTCAAAGCTCAAAGCTCATCTTCCACAGCAGATTTTCAGAGTCCTCTTAGATACGAGTGCCTTCCTCTCAGATTACTTTCCAGTTTCTCTGTATATAACTTGATTATACCCAAAAGTCTTTAAAAGCTTAACTAAGACTTTGGGGATGCCCTGTACATCCCTATTGTCTCCCCCATAGGAATATGAGCTGCTTGAGGGTGAGGTATATTTTTGCCTTTCTTTGTTTTAATTAGCACAGTGCCTGGTGCATACTAATGCTTTATAAATGCTGGCTTACTTGCAACCACTTCCCTGGAGGGCTGCTGTGAAGAAAGATCTGTATGAATTAGAAAAGTGGTAGAGAAATGAGAGCTGTTATCACTCCTTTCAGAATGGTTTGAATGCCAAGTCTACCAATGATTTGTTGGGCAAGTCACAACCTTTCTAGTCTTTAGCGTCTCCATTTGTAAAATGAGGCTATTCATCCCTGACATGTCTCCCCCAGGGGCCTTTTGTGATGAACCAAAGGCAAAAATGTATGTATAAGCCCTTTACTGGGCAGAGCAGAAAGATCATACAGAATGTAATGATGTGTGTAATATATATTGCATCACTTGCTGACGGGAGGAGGGGATAGGGAGAAAGGAGTGAAAAAATTAGAACACAGGGTTTTGTAGGGATGAATGTCGAAAATTCTCCAATATATATTTTGAAAATAAAAAGCTATAATTTTTTATTTTTTTTTTTTTGCTAAGGCAATTGGGGATAAGTGACTTGCCCAGAGTCACACAGATAGGTTAAGTGTCTGAGACTAGATTTGAACTCAGGTCCTCCTGACTTCAAGGCTCGTGCTCTATCCACTGCACCACCTAGCTGTCCCCCAAAAGATATATATATATATATATATATATATATTTTTTTTTTTTTTTTTTTAAGTATGCTTCAGTCTTAAAAGAAAAAAAACTAATGATGGGTCATTATTCTAGAGTAGGGCATCTTAAATTTTTTCTACTTTTGACCCCTTTTCAATAAGAAATTTTTATATGACCCTGGGTATATAAGTATGTAAAATAGGTATACAAATCAAACATTTACTGCTAATAAATCATAATCTAATAATATTTAATAAATAATAATCTAATCTCCAAGGTCCCTTTTCAGCTATTATGTTTTATGTTCCAAGCCCCCCTCCAGTTCTAATGCTGCAGGATTTTAAGAGATTTCTCTCTCTCACTTTGGCTTCAGTCCCTTCCCTGGCCCTGAGTCAGGTAAGAGAATGGGGAATGGAGCTGGGGTCAGAGAGAGGCATTCCCACTTTGGAACCCTGTCTCAGTGGATTTTCTCTAAGTTAAGATTCAGAGTTATCAATCTGGGTATCTGACCCAATCTAGATGACCCTAGGAAGCCCAAGGATTCCCTTTGCACCTGCTGGGAGTTCCCTGGCAGAGAATCAAGCAGTTGCCTAACCCAGTTTGCTAGCATTTCTATTTCCCAAAGAGAGTTGCTGGCCAGGGGCCCAAACTCTCAGCTTCAGAATTTAGAAATGAATACATAGAAAGGAAAAAAAATCAATTCCATGGCTGAAAAACAGCCATCTCCCTCACACAAAGCCTCAGAAAAAATGCTGGACACTCATTCATAGTACCATAAGCTAGCTAGTGTAATAGAATAAACCCTGTACGAGTCAGGAAACCTGGGTTTTAAGTAAATCATTGTCTTATCTAAATAATCTCCTTGGTGAAATGTGGGAATTGTCCAAAGGACATCTAACCTATAATTAATTCAGTATCTAACATCCTATTATTCTAAAATCTCTTCAAGTTCTTATACTGGATGTTCTAAGTTCTCAAGTCCTTTCTAAGGACAAAGGAATGTTAAATTCTGGTTCTGATTCTAACCATTAACTTATCATATGACCTTGACCAAGCCAAGATCCCCTCCCTGAACTCCACTTTCTAATAAAAATAAGCCTTTCCATCTGACTTCTCAGGATGGTCATGAGAATCAGATAAAATGAAAGATGTGAAGTGACAGGCAGATACGAAACCTTGGGCACCAAAAGGTATGTTTCAATAGATCTTATACCTCTGAAACCATATATTTGAAGGTCCTTTCCAAATCTGACATTTAACATCTATGTGGTATATATTCCCTTTCAATTCTGATGTTCTATGTTCTAATATTTTTTGTTCTAAGGTCCCTTCCAACTCTCATACTCTATCCTAAGGTTCCTTCCTCTTCAGACATTCTATATTCTAGGACTTCTAGCTCTGACATTTTCTGTCTTGTGTTCTAAAGTCTGCTCTGACATTCTGTGTTCTAAAGCCTTTTCTAACTCTGACATTCTATGAATTTAAGCATGTATAATTTCTCCAACCTTTGATCTCTTAGTATGAGGGCTTGTCCATAGATTACATATTGCTTATACTTTAGTGTCCAGTATGATGTTCTTTGTTCTAAGACCTCTTCCAGCTGATATTTTGAGTTGTGTGTTCTAAGGCCCCTCTTAGTTATGACATTCTATAATTCCAGCATGGATGACTTCAACCTTTGACTATTATCTTGAATGGAGGAGGACTTGTTAACAGAGTAAACCTATCAACCACTATTGGGGAACCACTGTTCCCCTGTGATTTGCCTTGTTACCCAAGAAGGGATTCTGTATTCTTTTCCAGTGTAGAGATTTTCGTTTCTAGATTAACAACAGGTTTAGAGTACCATTACAACTTCTGGGGGGAGCCCATCTGCACTGTCATCTCCATCCCAATCTTCACCCCAGAAGTTGAGAAAGTGTATATCCATGCAGGGAAAGCCAAGATAGAATGTGGCACTGTGGTGTACTTTAATGCAAACTCTGTGGATGAGTAAAGTACTTTTTACACCTTAAAAGTATTATAAAAATGTGTTGTTACTCTTATTAATATTTTGCTCCAGATTTGTAGAAAGAATTCCTGGTGTGAAAACTTTCTGTGAATGCAAATTATCAACTCACCTATGAGATATAGTCTTAGAGTGTTCCCTGGGGTGTTGAAAAGTCAAATGACTCACCCCTCATCACACAGTTGGCAGGAATTAAGATTTAAACCTAGGTCTTTCTGATTCTAAGGTCAGGTGTCATTAATCCACCACATAAATGCTCCTTTATTATTACTAACAGTTTTGAGTTAGCTCAGGTTGCCCTTCTGAACACTATTGTAAAGCCCTCCATTCTTCATTACTTCTATAAGACTTGGGGGTGGCTAGATGGCATAATGGATAGAGCATCAGCCCTGGAGTCAGGAGGACCTGAGTTCAAATCCAATCTCAGATAGTTAAATACTTACTAGCTGTGTGACCCTGGGCAAGTCACTTAACCCCAATTGCCTCACCAAAATACAAAACAAAAAAAACCCCCAAAACTTTCCCTCTTCCATATCTTCTACCTAATTGTCACCCACACAGCAACCAGCAAGCTCATGGCACTCAAAGGCACACCCCTCCTACCCAACTCAAAGCACCTCCCCCAGTTCCCCAAGCAAACCCAGGAGTCCAACCCAGAGCCCAGAGCATGGGCTTTGGGGGATGTTCTTAGCACTGCTAACTATAGTATTTTTACCTTTGTTGAGGAGGCTGCTGACTGGCCAAAAGAACCGGATGCATAGCCACAGAGAAACTATGGGAGCAGGGGGAGGGGAAGGGCAGGACAGAAGACAGAAAGGGTGGGAAATAGAAAAGGAAAAAAAAATACAACAAAAGTGAAAAGAGGAAGTCCTAGACCTAAGAGAGAGTCCTGAAATGGGGTTTCTGGCTCTGTCCCAGTGCTGAGAATACTGTTTGATTATGATGGGGGAGAGGGGAGGGAGCATAAGAGTTTGAAGGCAATATAGTTGGCACTTTTCTTCAGGGTTCAAGAAGAGGGAAAGGGGTACAGCCCATGCACTCAATTTACAAACCCCACTAAATATCCAGTATTAGGACTCCATGCTTGAGTGAAGAAAGGAAGAAAGATGAAGGAAGAGGAAACAGAAGAGAAAAAAAGAGATAGGAGAGAGGGAGGGAGGGAGGAAAAGAGAAAATGAAGAAAAGGAGGAAAAAAGAAGAAAACAGCAGAGAGAAAAAAAATGAGGGAAGGAAGAAGGGAAAAAGAGGAAATAAAGAAGAGAAAGTGAAAGAGGAGGGAGGGGGAAAAAGAGGAAAGAGGATATCCTATTCTCATTTCAAATGCCACATGCCTAAATCAGAATGCATTATCATTTCTTTTAAATCTGCCATTTTACTAACTTCCCTATTTCTACTACTGATCCCACCATTTTCTGGGTAAATAAGGCTCAGAATGTCAGCTCTGACTCTTTCCTCTTCCTAATTCCCCTGAAATAGAATCCAGTCCAAGTAATTCTTGTTTCCATTCTCCTTTTCACTTTTATAGCGACTACTTTAGTTAAGGTCCTTAGCACCTCGTCCCTGAACTAATCTGGACTCCACATTACTCTCCTTACTTCCATTCTCTCCAATCTTTAATCCATCCTTTACACTACTGCTAAAATATCTTTCCTTCACCTTAGTGAACACATCGTGTCCAATGGGGTACTTTTATCTCTAAGCAGGTAAATAACTCCTTGTTATTATTTAATCATCTTCTATCATGTCCGACTCTTCGTGACTCCCTTTGTGGGGGAAGGGGCGGGGCTTGGCAGAGATACTGGAGTGGATAGCCATTTCCTTCTCCAGCTCATTTTACAGATGAGGAAACTGAGGGAAACAGGGTTAAGTGGACTTGCCCAGAGTCACATAGCTAGTAAGTATCTGAGGCCAGATTTGAAGTCAGATCTTCCTGATTCTGAGTCCAGCACTCTATCTACCTGAACTAATTCTTATATCTTTATAGTCTTAATCTCTCTCTCTCTTGAATTCCAGTCACGTAATATCAACTGTCCCCTGACCATTTTCACCTGGACATATTTATTTGTAGGCTCAGTATATCATCCATACATTCTCCAAACTTCTCTGTTTCTGTTAATGGCAATGCCATCTTTCTAGCCACCAAAGTCAGCAACTTTGGAGTTATCTTTGATTCTTTCCTTGTCCTTAACTCCACTCCACCCCCCCCCCAATATTCAATTAGTGCCCAGGTCTTGTCATTTCTTCTTCCACAACTTCTGTCCCTCTCTTTCCTTTCCACTCAGTCTCTACCCTGGTCCATACCCTCAGTTACTTCTTAACTATACGTGGCTGTTATCATTGTCGTCTCCCTGCTTCAATTGTCTGCCTTTTCCAACCCATCCTCCTCATAGCTGCCAAACTGATATTGCTTAAAAAAAGATTTGCTTGTATCCTCTCTATTCAAAATTTTCAATGGCTCTATCTTGTTTCTAGTGTAAAATCCAAAATTATTTTATCTTTGTATTCCCACTTCCTAGCATAATGTATAGTACATATCCCACACATGATAAATGCTTATTGAACCTAATCAAATTGTTATAGGAGGGAGAAGGAAAGAAAGGGAGAGCAAAAAATGAAGAGGATAGATGAGAGGGAAATGGGGACTGTGACTGTAGAGGAAGGAGGAAGAAGACATGGAGTTAGTACAGGAACAAATGTTCCAACTCAGATGTGGGAAAACAGAACTAAACTTGTCAAGAAAAAAACATAGAACTGCGGCTCCCTCTCCTCCAATTCTCACCCTCTTTAGTCCCCTGCTCCCCCTTCAATTCAAGTTGTCCTTCAGTTCTCCCCATTCACCCAGCTATATCCAACTTTTAGACCTTTCTCAGCTGTCTGGTGGAAATGCATGTGTCTCCGCTTCAGGGACAGAAATTTTACCTTATATCTGTGGCCATCCATCTATGCATCACTCCCTTAATATGTCTATTCATTCTTCCTTACTTTATTCCACTCATTTGTGTATTCATCCATCTACCCATCCCTCTGTCCATCTATAATTCATCCATCCATCCATCTATCTGCCCAGGGGTGTGCTGTTGCCAGCTCCTATCAGGTCCCAAAAATAAATTATTAAATTTTCAGTGTTAGTATTTACACTTCAGAAATTAGCACTAAAGGAAGGGTTGAAAAAAAAATGTTACTAATGCAGATTAAATTAAAAGGATGTCATGCATTTTCATGAGCTATTTGTTAAACATTTATCAGCACATCCCTGCATCCATCTTTCTTTCTATCCATTCATTCTTCAGGAAGAGCCCAGAAAAAAGGGCTCACAGTTGAGGGGGAGAAAGGCCAAAAAGAAAGCAAAACAAATCCAACCCTGCTATATAGATGACATAATGGGAGGAAGGGCTAGTCCAATGGAAATTCTTACCAGTCTATTTGTGCCTGTTGAAATCTGGCATCAATTTTATCAACATTATCCTCACTGCTCCCTAACCCACTCTTCCCCCAGTTATTCTGAGTCTCATGGGAACTAAGAAACATTTTTTCTGGAGAAAAAAAAACAGGAGAGGAAGACTCCACTGTGTGAAAGACAAAGTATAAAGACCAAAGTCATGGGCAGATTCCAAGAATATTTTTTGCACACCTTAACTTTACCAACTTATATATAAAGGAAAGAGTGAACACCACTAAGGAAGAGATCTCAGTTTTGGAAAACTTCCCAACATCTTCCTTCCAGCTCAAATACTATATATTTCATGGACATTCCAATTATCACATTCTGTGTTCCAAAGTCTCTTCCAACTCCAGCATTTTGTGTTCTTATACTTTCAAGATTTATACTTTTGAAGATTCCTTCCAACTATAACAATCCATTTTCTACGTTCTGAGGCTACTTTCAGCTCTGGTATTCTATGATTCAATCCTGCTTCCGTCCTCAATCCTCTGTCTTCTGTGAATCTAACCAGAGTTGACCTGTTAACATTTGGCACACCTGCTCCCATCTATCCCTTCCTCCAGACTTCCTCCCCCTTCCAATAGTACCCTCTCCCAAGCCCAGGGTGGGAAGGAGGTGAATTTGCAGATGGCCAGCCAGGGGCCCCTATCCCCAGACACCTGTTACCATGGCAACGTCGGCCTGGAAGATCTGCTTGACAAACTTGTTCCTTGAGGAATGGACCAACTGTATGATGTCACCATGGAGAGTGTCCCGGTTTTTCTCCAGGAACCCTGTAGAAGTGGGGAAAAGTCACAGGAAAAGTCACCTCCTACTCTAAGAACTACTCCTGCCCCTATCAAAATAAAATGCACTAGGGTTGGTATGGCTAGGGTGGGGGAGGTTTGAATTTTCAGAACTACAAGGGACCTTAGAGGTTGTCCAGTCCAACCCGCTCAACCTTCAGAGGTGGACCCTGAGCTTGAGAAGAAGCTGTCTTGGGCAAGGTCACACAGGGAATTGTTGGCAATTTCATCATGGCAGCATTGCTTGGGGCAGGTGCAGTGGAAAAGGAGGAGGTGAGGAATTTTATAAATGACAAAATTGAGGCTCACAGATTAGAGGTGACTTGCCTGCAATCATCTGGATAATAAATGGCAGTAGGATTTAAACTCGGGTCTTCTTTCTGAACCTAGCATCCCTTCCACTATACCATATGTCTTTGTCCTCTTTTTTGACTTTGTCGCTCTTTTTCTGTTTCTTATTCATGTATCTATATCTATATATACATATAGAGGTATTCCACATAAATATATAGAAAAACATTATATAAATATATTCACATATAAACACACACACATCTATATATATATATATACTCATATACATATATAGGGACTCCATATATGTATATATTTTATATGAAAACTAAATGTATATATGTATATACATGGAGTACTTATATGTATGTATATATGTGTATTGGTGTGCACACATCATAAATTAATATTTGTATTTGTATATATACACATGAATATAAATATCTATGTGCCTGTATATATTACATGGTGTTATGAGTGTATCACATATGCATGTGTAATATATACACACATACATACATACAGAGAACATGTATGCATGTGTGTTAGATATTTATATAATGTTTGTATGTGCATGTACATGTGTATATGTGTAGACATCTATATAATATGCCTATGTATAACAGCTATGTGTATAAGTATGTGCAGTTTGTACACATACACACACATGCACATTCCAATACATGTTTATTAAGTACCTATATGTGTGTTTGAGTGTATATATGTGTATAAATTATTTGTACATGTGTATATGTGTGTGAGTGTGTGTGTGTATATGTGTGTGTGTAATTTTTCCCAATTCTGCTGGAGGAGGACAGAGCCCATCCAAAGTTGAGCTGGAACTAGCTTGTACCATTTTAGGAAAGCTGATTGTATGTTCTCTAAAAGCACTGACCTTTTAGAAATCACCAAATGCTGAAATGATGGGGTTAGATGAGATATTTAAAACACAAAACTCTTAGCTCTAAATATTATAATCATAAATTGCAGAGAGGCAAATTGTCTTGATGGAACAAAAAACTTCCTAATGATTAGAGCTAGTCAAAGACAGAATGAACTACTTCAAGATGTAATCAGCTCCCCAACATAGGAAGTCTTCAAATGTTGGATTCCATATCTCTGAATTCCCTCTTACCTCTGAGCTTCTGTGATTCTATGGTCAGCTCCCCCCTCAAGAGACACGAAGAAGGAGTTATGGGTAAACATAAGATTCCAGGACATTTCTTGTTCCCAGGGACCTCCCTGCCTCCCTCTTTTATTAACCGACTTCCAAGGATGGGGGGGGGGGGGCGGTTAACAAAAACTGCTTGCTCCCTCCCTCCACCTATGGTTTACAACTAGGTTTGCAACCACTACAAACAGAACCTCCTCAAAGCAGTTTGAAGGTTCCTTGAGTCCCAGGCGTTCAGGAGCAAGTACCTTGTGTCTCATAGTAGACAATTCCAGCAAAATGATTGATTCCAAACTGAGTCTCATGGTTGTTCTTTGGTGGGATGTAGTTGTTGTTGAGCTTGTGCTGAGAGTTGAGTTTATGCAACATGGTTGTATCCGTTCCCTGCAGAGATCAGGTCTCCACTGTTGAACCAGTCCCATTCCTTTCCTCCTTCAGTTTACACCACCTTCTCCTACACCACCACCAGGTCCCTGATTTCAGTTCTGACTCAATCCATTTTTGACCAGTAGAATCTGGGATAAGTTATTTCTCATGACTCAGTTGTGTCCCCTCCCATCAGCTTCTCTGCTTGGCTGACTTTAACAACATCATGTCTTCCCCCAACTGAAATTTCATCATCTTGGTAGATTTGTCTTTAAGATAGCCTCAATACCTCCTCAGTACCCTCAGCTGCCTCTCTACTCTAATTTGAGGACTAAAGGAGAGCAGAAAATGTAAAGCCTTCTTTTATAGAGGTTTCAGAATGCTCCAACCATTTTCCACAGCTGCTCTACTTCATTTTGATTTTATAAACATATTGCCTGGGAAGGGTGACCTCTGGTGACTCACCTGTACCTCCTTTCAGTTTTTCTGTATTATTTCCACTATTAGATTATAAGCTCCTTAGGGCAGAAATTGTCCTTTCTTTTTTTTTTTTAAATTTATATTCCCAGAATTTAGCACTGTGCCTGGCATATAGTAGGTGCTTAATAATTGTTTATTGATTATGGTGACGACCTTGATCTGTTGGTAAAACATTTTATGTCATAAGGTCCCTTCTAGCACTAATATTCCATAATTTAAAACAGTGACTCTCAAAGTATAGTCTGATTATTCTTGAGGATCTATAAGACCCATTCAAGGAAGTCTGCAAATATGATGACTTCATAATAACATTTAGATGTTTTCATTTCTAATGCTATAAATATCAATAGCTATAAACCACATATAAGATAATATAATAATATAAGAGCTCTCTGCATAATATTCAATAATTTAAACATAAAAGGAGTCCTAAGACCAAAAACTTTTGAAAACTGTTATTCTAGAATGTTTACATAATAATATGCACTTTGCTTTTACTCTTTCACACATCTCCCATGGTGGTGGGAATACCAGCCACCATGAAGTGGAGTGTGGATACCCTTCCCCTCTTGCTTTTCCTCTTTTGGCCATAGTCAAAACCCATCCAGTCATCCAGGCTGCTTAACTGCTACACAGTTCATAGAGCTTGTGAACATGAGAGTTGTTAGCTCTACTGTTTTCCAGTGAGATGGAGGACAACTAGGTCTACGTCTGCCCTGACACCATCGCTCTCTCCTAAGGTCCTCCTAGATGTTCTAAAAATCTGTGATCTAAGAGCTCTTCCAATTTTAACACAAAAATTTCTGAATTTTCCTGGGATATGATGAATGGGAAAGGAATGGTACTCTAAACTCTGCTCCCAATCCCTCCCCTGTTAACACAAAAACACACATACATTCACACTCATGCATACACACCTTAGGGAATTTGCTCTCTTCATCAATAAGGGAGATGATGTTCATGGGCTTATTGGCAATCATGTCCAAGGCTTCCTGGTTGTCAGTGAACTCGATATGGAGCCAGTCAATGTTCTCCAGGTTGTATTCTTCCTGCTCCAGTTTGAAGACATGCCGCACAAAAAACTGTTGCAGGTTCTCATTGGCAAAGTTGATACAGAGCTGCTCAAAACTGGAGGCCAAGGAAAAAAGGAAGAAGGTAATTATGGAGAAGGAGACAATAGGATAAGAAAGCCAGGATAAGACTGTAACCACTCTTTTCTCAAGAATGGAGACTCCTACTGGGTAGGGATGGGAGGTACTTAAAGATGAAAAGTTCTAGCTTTTCATTGTTATAATTTCATTTCCCATAAAAAAGTATGGGAATCATTGTATTAGATTGTATTAGAAAAAGCATAGGATTAGAGCTCAGAAGACCTGGTAATTTATCTTGACTCTGTCGCTATGTCAACAAATCCCTTCCTCCAAGTTTTAGGTTCTTCAGTTTAGAGCTAGAATGGGGTTTTAGAGATTAATTTACTCAGTCCTCTCATTTGACAGAGAAAGAAACTGAGCTCTAGGTAGGTAAGAGCAGTTCCCCAAGATCACACTTTAGAGCTAGAATCCTGGGCTCCTGACTCCTGGTACAGTGCTCCATACCTCACCTAAATTTTGCCTATAGAACTCTTGAACTTGCAGAGTTCTACCCAGTTTCTATGCAGAAACATAAGGCTTTCCACAGAGTAGTTACTTAAAAATATTTCCTGAATTTTTAAACTGAATATGCCATCCCTCCCATGCCTATTTTCCAAGGCAATTATTAGAATCAAATTTTGTATTCTTTTAATGTATTTGTCTTGATGGCTAGCCTTATGAACTGAAACCTAGAGAGAGACAGTCACAGAGCAGGAGGAACAGGGGCATGAAAGGAGCAACTTTGCACACCCCTAATGATCAGTTCAACTATAGAATTTAGATTTTGATGATATACACTCTTGATCCCTAAGACTCTTACAGCATGTGAACCTTGATTGCCCATTTACCCAACTAGACTTTAAGCCCTTTTGAAGGTAAGGATTGTGCCTGAGGCTGTACCTGTTCACAGTAAAGTTTTCAAAGCCAAAGATGTCCAAAAGACCAATTGATCTTCGTGTGTTTTTCACGCCTTGCGTCGGAGGTCTATAAATTGCAGCATTGATCTTGTCTACAATCCACACAAAGAGCCTCCCATAAATTCCCTGAAAAAAATCAAGATCATGTCTGGAAAAGAGGAATTCTCGTTTATCTTCTTCCCTGGTCAGATCACAGAAGAGTAATGATAATGTAAAGGGGTATGATGAGGGAAATCTTTGAGTAAATCTTGAGTAAGGAGCTCTCCAGTCAAAGTCATGAAAATACAGGGTAAGATCCTCTGTTAATTCCTAATCAAATGGAAGAAAATCCCCATTAAGTTAATGGACAAAAAGGAACTCTTAGTAATTGGCTGAATTAGACACTTCTCCTAGTAGCCTATAAAAGTCAGCTGATGATGCTGTTTGTACTTATTAGCTATGGAAGATTTGCTTTTTGATCTTTTTTTGTGTTTTCTTTCAGAGTACAACAAAGGGGAACACCTTTTCATCACTAGAAATAGCAGTGGCTACATGATAGGAGGAGATATGTGCTTATATGTATCTGAAAGTGAAGTTCAAGAGCATTCTTACTGGACCCCAAGATCTTAGGTAGGGGAAGTGGGATTTTTAATTCCCTCGGGAGGATAAGTGGAGAAGAGAGATTTTCTTGGCAATCATGATTTTGAGGACTGTCTCCAAATTCAAGAGCTACTGAATTTGAGTAATATTTATTAATACATTCTTGTTCCTATAGAGGAAAACCATGAAGTTACTTCAGATCTGATGAAGAGGTCTTTTGTGCAACAAGTTCCAAAGTATGTTTACCTTTTTGGGGTATCTAAGTATCTTTTGGGGTATTATGTATCTTTTGGGTGATATTGTGTCCTGGAGAGACTGTGTAGGACTCCATTGGAAAGAAATACTCTCAAGAATGACAGGGAGTGATCCCAAAATCATTCTTAATTTAATTTCCTTCCACTGCAAAGGAGAAGATGAGAGTGTATGGGGGGGAGCAAGATGCCAATGAGTTATTTTGAGCGCTTCTTCCCCCCCATATTTGTTCTTGGGCTTATGTGAAACCTTAGCATCTCATAGCTTTTCTTTAGAGGTAAAATAAAAATTATTTCATGTTTAATAGCCATGGTGTATGCTTCTATGTAGGACTTCACCATCCACATTTGGTACATGTTAGAGTTTTCCTAAAACATGTTATAATGAAGTTTTATTTTGGAGATTTTGCCAGATCAATTCAGGTGAGCCAAATGAGCCAAAGAAAGAACTTAACCTCTAAGGGTCAAGTTCCTAAGTTATGATACATGCTACATATGAGCTCAGAAATATCTCATCTCTAATAGAATGCTATATTCATTTCTTACTCTGCCTAAGAAAGTTCGATAGGCTTTTCACCTCTATTGTAAAATCATCTCACTGTTTTGCTACACAGACGAGTTCGTTCTGTCAACTGTTCTACAATAGCTCACTTAATTTCAGGAAGACGGGCTTTAATTCGTTTTGTCTGGTTTAAGGTTTGGTAATGATGCCCTTGAACTCCCCTTTCAGATCATTTATAAGCACATGACTCTTCCTGCCATGTGTTTCTGCTGAAAGTCACTATTGCTATTCCTGGTGGTGGGTAATAAAAACATTTCCCACTCTCACCTCTTTGCTATACCCTGAAAAAAGACCCAAAGCAAAGATCAAAAAGCAATTAGGTTAAAATAACAATTCACACTTAAATCATACTTCAAGCTTTGTAAAGCATTTTATACAAACCACGTCATTTGAACCTTACCATAAGCCTGGAAAGTTAGCTCTATCATTATCTTAATCTTACAAATGAAGAAACTGAGACACAGAGCAGTTAATTGACTTGCCCAAAATCACACAGCTTCTAAGTATCTGTGGTAGGATCTGAAACTAATTCTCCATGACTCCAAGTCAAACATTTGCCATATTGCCTGTTTAGTCCTATTTTGCATTCAACTTCAGGTATCACTTTTTTTAAAAAAAAATTTCTTTTGACTGATACCTGTTGTTTTGTAGAACATAGTCATTCATTACATCAAACTCTCCTCTGTAACAAAGAAAAACAATTAAGCACAATAGTTGTGGTTGTTCAGTCATTCAGTCACGTCCAAGCCTTCATGACCCTATGGACTAGAGCATACTAGGCTCTTCTGATCTCCACTATCTCCTAAAGTCTGTCCAAGCTCATGCTCATTACTTCCACGATACTATCTAACCATCTCATTCTCTGCCAAAAGCTTCTCCTTTCGATCTTTCCTAACATCAGGGTCTTTTCTAATGAGTCTTGTCTTCTCATTATGTGACCAAAGCATTTAAGCTTCAACTTCAGAAGCAAAACAAATTTACTACCTTTGAGAACACATCATATTCCACTTTTATGGTCCTTCCCCTAACTACTGAGAAGAGAGATGTGTATTTCATCATCTATTCTTTGGGACCAAGACTAGTCATTGCAATTAATCTAAACTGGGCTATCTATAGTGTTGTTTTAACTTACTTTCATTGAATACCCTCTTACCCTGGTTCTGCTCATTGAACTCTGCGTTAGCTCATATGAGTTCTCCTCTATAATTTATTATGGTACTATGGAATATTATATTTTTTTTCATGTACCACAACTATCCTGCCATCCCTCAATTGATGGGTACCCATTATGCTTTCAACTTTTTTGCTACTCAAAAAAAGTAGAAAATACATTTTAGAAGGAGGATTGATACAAATGGGCCTAAGTTCTCCATCCCCACCCAATGACTCACTGTGGCATGAATATGACTCCGGGTAGTCAAAAGCCACTAGAATAAAGCACAAAATGTCCTAGAACAAGGAGCAATAAAGAGAAGTAACAGGAAGGTAGATTTTGATTTTGGTAGAAACTCCCTAAATATCTGAGCTATCCCACGATGGAATGACACAGCCTTTCAAGTCATGGATTCCACATTATATGTAATGTTCAAGGAGATGTTGCATGACCACTTTGGAAGGATGCTGTAAGGGAAATTCCTGTTCAAGCAGGGGATGGATAAGGTGACCTCTGTCATTCATTCCCACTCTAAGAT
Organism: Sarcophilus harrisii; assembly: GCF_902635505.1. Lineage (NCBI taxonomy): Eukaryota > Metazoa > Chordata > Mammalia > Dasyuromorphia > Dasyuridae > Sarcophilus > Sarcophilus harrisii. The sequence continues at coordinate 496,382,722 of NC_045428.1, forward strand.
TCTCTGATTTATTTATTCACTTTGCCAATCTTGATTTCCCCAAGTTCATCAAAGTATTCCTTTGTGGACAGTGGAAAGTAGAAGAAGATTGAGAGCAGTGCATGCTGGAGCCAGCTCAATTCAGCTAACAAGAAACAATTGTTAGATTTTCAATGTGAACATTTTCACTTTGGAAATCAGCAAATGCTAAAAATCAGGACTTGATTTTTTGTTTTATTAATAGTCTAGGTAAAAAAAAGTGATGGAGAAAATGCTAATAATGAAGATTAAATCTAGAAGTATATCCTGAGCACATTTTTATTTTCTCAGAGAGCCAGTGGTTAAACATATTCTAGCACACTGCTGACTAAACCTCCAGAATAATGAGTAGCCTACTTAAAAAGGGATCAAAAGGAATTTATTTCTCCATGGTAGTCTAATGCTAGATCATGGGATACAGAAAGCTACCTGGGACTAATGAAAGTTATTGAATGTTGAGTGGTGAAGGAGGAAGGTTAATACGGCAAAACTTATGTTTTGGAAAAATCCCTAAGTGACTTGTCGAGGGTCATATAGTTTGTAAGTTACAGGGGTAAAGTTTGTTTCCAGGCTTTCCTGACTCCAAGCCCAATATTCTGTCTCCTATGCCACTTATATTAGCAATTACTCAGGTAAGACTTTGCTCCCTGACTCCTCTGCAGAATCACAAAGAAACCTTAAAAGGAAAAGGAAGAAAAGAGAATTATTGAAGTATTTCTTTTAAGTGTAGAGAGAACAGAAGGAAGGATGAAAGGGAACCTTGACAAGCTTGATAGTTTTGAAAGTTACATGTTGAAAGAAAACACAAGATAAATTCAATAAAGATTCATGGCATCACATATGTAATCTTTTCTTGGTCTATGTTATATGTAGAAATTTTTTATCTGGTGTTGATTAAGCTTATAATATTATTTTAAGAGATTCAGAAGTCATTTCAATTCACAACTCAACAGAAATTCCTTTCCTAGCAATATTCTGATGAATAAAAATTCAAGACCAGTGCCGGCCAGTCTCCACATATGTGAAGTTCATGAGGGCCAATCTCTCTGCCCTTTCCTTTTGAAACCTTACCTTCACAAAAGCATCTCTGACATCTAGAGCTTGCTCCTTGCTGAGTGGGGTGGAGACAGTTTCCCCTCTCGTGATGATGGTCCGACTAGTAAGGCAATTCATCAGATCTGGAGGATGAACCTGGAAACATGATGAAAAAACTCACAATCACAGAATCTTAGATCTGCAGGGGATTTCATTGGTCACCTACCCTAATGCATATTTGAAAAGGAACAACAAAATCATCATCATCAAAACAACACATATTTAAAATTTACAAAGTAATTTTCACATATTATTATATTTGCTTATTATCCCTATTTTGCACATGAGGAAACAGATTCAGAGAGATAAGTGATTAGTCTAGGATCACAGAACTATTATTTGAGGCGAAAATGGCACAGTGGATTGAGTACTGGGTCCAGAGTCAGAAAGACTGAAGTTCATATTTAGCTTCAGATACTTAACTAGCTATGTTATCTTGGGCAAATCATTTGCACTCTGTCTGCCTCAGTTTTTTCATCTATAAAGTGAGGATATTATCTCTCTTTCTAGGCAGCCAGGTAATATAGTAGGTAGAGTGTTAAGTCTGAAATAAGATTCAACTTCCTGACTTCAAATCTGATCTTAGATACTTAGTAGCTGTTGAAAGGCAAGCCACTCTAGAAACTGGAAACTGAATGGATGTCCATCAGTTGGAGAATGGCTGAATAAATTGTGGTATATGAATATTATGGAATATTACTGTTCTGTAAGAAATGACCAACAGGATGATTTCAGAAAGGCCTGGAGAGACTTACACGAACTGATGCTGAGTGAAATGAGCAGGACCAGGAGATCATTATATACTTCAACAACAATACTATATGATGACCAGTTCTGATGGACCTGGCCATCCTCAGCAACGAGATCAACCAAATCATTTCCAATGGAGCAGTAATGAACTGAACCAGCTATGCCCAGAGAAAGAACTCTGGGAGATGACTAAAAACCATTACATTGAATTTCCAATCCCTATATTTATGCCCACCTGCATTTTTTATTTCCTTCACAAGCTAATTGCACAATATTTCAGAGTCTGATTCTTTTTGTACAGCAAAATAACATTTTGGTCATGTATACTTACTGTGTATCTAATTTATATTTTAATGTACTTAACATCTACTGGTCATCCTGCCATCTAGGGGAGGGGGTGGGGGGTAAGAGGTGAAAAATTGGAACAAGAGGTTTGGCAATTGTTAATGCTGTAAAGTTACCCATGCATATATCCTGTAAATAAAAGGCTATTAAATAAAAAAAAAAATGAAAGGCAAGCCACTTAGCCCTGTTTGCCTCAGTTTCCTCATCCAAAAAATGAGCTGGAAAAGGAAATGGCAAACCATTCTAGTATCTTTGTTGAGAAAACTCCAAATAGTGTTACAAACAGACAGACATGACTGCAATAGCTGAATAACAATAATCTCTCCTTTTAAAATCAAGCCATTGAGGATCAAATGAGATATTTGTAAAGTGCTTAGTATTTGCGCTCTCCCCACCCCACCAGGACCATCAACTTTTAGACTTACCTCAAGCAGAGATGCAGTTGTGGCTAAGGAAGGAGAGAAGAGAACCTCACAGGCATCCAAATTTTCAAATGTTCTGGCTGCAGGGGAACAAAGGCATGTAGTCAGATAGTCCCGGGAGATGAGAAAGGCATTACTGGTGATCTCCCCCATATCCAAAATAGGTTTCCTTCACATCTCTCTATTGAGACTTTCTTTAAGTTCCAGTTCAGGGAGAACCTAAAACTATCATAGGATCATAGGTTATGTATTTTAGAAGGGCTCTCAAAGATCTTTGGATTTAATTCTCATTTGATGAAGTGACTGGTCTAAGGTTACACCATTACTAAGTATCAAATATGAGGTTTGAACTCAGGTCATCCATTGTATTCCATAGATTTCTCCTTCTCCAAATTCTCTGAAGAGTGATTTCCCTGACCTCTTCTTTGCTCTAACCAATTTTTACCTTGAATTCTACTTATTTGTAAAGATGTCATCTCTTTCTCCTCATCTTCTTCCCCAAGAGATTTTAAGCACATTGAAGCATTGAGGTGGCATTGTGGATGGAACACTAAACTTGGACTCAGACAGACCTGAATTTGAATTCTCCCTCAAATATACTCTATGGACCTTAGAAGTCACCTAGTCACCCTCCTCTCATTTTCAAGTGAGCCAATTAAGGCCTCAATAAGTCAAGTAACCCACCCAATGTAACAGAGGTAGCAGGCTTGGCATTCAACCCCAAATCCTTTGATTTTTAATCTAACATTCTTCTTCTCATATGCGATTAGGTTCCTATTTTCTCATCATGAGTGTTTGTAGGGACAGAGAAAACTGATTGAATGAGGGTGTGCCTAGTATTTGCACCCACTGGGAAGAGAGGTCCCTTCAAGCATATGACTGGGTAGGGCTATGAGAACAGTGCTTTGTTGCCATCCACCAGAGCTGTGATCCAGGATCCTGGAGTCAAAAGTGGTCTTCTCTGATCATCAGTTCCTCTTCTCTCATATCCCCTTCTGTCGCCTATTCTTTGTTGTCACTGGGACCTTCAGTCTTACCATCCCCACCTATTCTGGTCCCTGTTCTGGCCTCATCTTCTGCTCTTCACAGTTTGACCCAAAAGTTGGTCATTTCATCTCTACATTATCCTCCACCCTTATGACCTTTGTTTCTTTGTCCCTAGTGTTGCTAATGTTCCAACTCTGGGTCATACTCAGCATCCACCCTCTTTGATTCTTCTCCTACTACTGATAAATAATGGTTTTTCACAAGTTATTTGCCATGACTCCTTGCCTTCAACTTAAGATCAAAGGATTATCGATTTAAAGTTGAAAGGGATCTTAGAGGACATTCAGCCCACCCATTTTACAGATGTGAAAACTTTAGGACTAGAGAGACTAAGTGACTTGACTAGATACAGCTAGTCTGAGACAGGATTTGAACTCAGATCTTTGTTCTTCCAGTTCCAGTGCTCCGTACACTACTTCATATGAACTCTTAACCTCTTAGCCTCCTTCTATGTGCAGAACAGCTGCCCTCTTCTACTCAAAGCCTTTTTCTGCCTTTCACGGTCATTCATGTTTTCTCTCTTTTAAATTAGCTTGCCTAATATATATTATATCTGTAATATATGTTAATATGTAATAAAGTACTTACTTGTATATATGCTGTATCTCTCCAGGAAGATATGTTTCTTGAGATCATACAGTTTGGGGGGCTTAGCTTCCCAAGGGCTAAATCTGGTCCCTGTGAGGTCACAGATGGGGCTTCTCAGTGGAAGAGGGTGGTGCTTGCCCCTTCCTTCTTTACAGCCTCCTAGCACATGATTCTCATACCTCTCTGCACTCTATGGTCCAGTCATACTAACCTACTTGCTATTCTCCACACAGGATGCTCTCATCTTCCATCTCTATGCCTTTGTTCTGGCTGGTCCCCATCCCTGAAATGCTGTCCCCCATCACCTCTGCCTCTTAGAATCCATATTTTCCTTCAATTATTAGCTCCAATTTCACCTTTTCATCCCATCATGCCCAATCCCATCTTTTTCAGCAACAAGGTTATCTTGTATCTTTATATGATTTCTTTTTATATGCTTTTGTATGTACATATTGCATCTCCCCTGTTACAATGTAAGCTTCTGAGGGCCGCCACATTATTCCAAATGCCTTCCACAATGCCTGGCACTTTATAGGTACTTAGAAAGTGCCTGATTACCTGACTTTGTGTTTGTAGCACCTAGTAGAACCACACCTTGCAAATAGCAGTCTCTTAAAAATGTTTGTTGAATGACTTTTATGGAAATGTTTTGCATAACTTCACATATGTCTTCTCAATTGGGTGAGGAGGGAGGGTTGAAGGAAAAGAATATGGAACTCAAAGTTTTAAAAACAAATGTTAAAAAAAAAGTATCTTACATGTAACTGGAAAAAATAAAATACTAAATACAAAGTTTGTTGAATTGAATTGGAAGAAATACTGTGATGAAGCAGGTTTTCCTAGGATCAAGGGTGTATGCTATATAAGCCTTATGCAGCCTTCATAAACCTCCCCTTAAAAAGGGTCTCACAGCAAAGGCTTCTGGCCTCTGACAAGCTCTGAGGGCTTCCTGTCTAGAGGAAAATGATAGCTGAGTCACCATTATTTTATTGTGAATTGGTTAAATGAATTCTATCTCCCATAAGATTTTGCATTTTAGAGGATTCCTTCAAAGATATGAAGCTCTAAGAGTTACATTTTCATTTCTGTGGCCATAAGGTAAAGAAAATATTGGAGAACAGGATAGGGCGAAGTAAGGGAGGAAGGGACTTGGGTGAATTTCTATCTCACTATGAGGCTTCATTCCTTTTCAAGGCAATTTTGGTAATGAATAATAATTATAAAATGCTAGAAATGGAAGGACTCATTGAGCATAGAATGTCAGTTCTGGGAGGGAGGGTGGATCTTAGAACACAGAATGTAAATACAAGAAGATACTATTAATGAACATAGGCTATCAGAGCTGGAGAGAGGAAGAAAATAAAACAGAATTTTAGAGCCAAGAGAGACCTTAGAGATTATTTCATTTTATCCCTTTATTTTACAGATGAGGAGACTGAGGCCAGTGAAAGTGACTTGTTCAAGATCACACAGCAAATCAGTAGCAAAGCATTCAACCTTGCTCAACTTCCTCTGTCTTTTACCTTCATACTTGAGATTGCCCATGTGCAAAATGGAAGCCAGGAGTTTAGAGATTTCCCAATTCTCTGTGTCAGTGAACATTAGCACTTTCATAGCAGAGCGGATATTAGCATATTCTTTGCTGTCATCTCGGCCATCACAGGTGGTGCAGTTGCCCTGAGGATACATATATCAGGATGAGGGCTGGGAAGACTCAGTCACTGGCAAAAGGAGTGTTGGATTTCTCTATATCATGACTCATGTCATAGCCATCAGGCTTTTTACTATAAGCTTAGCCCCGCTTACTTCCATATCTAATCTCTAAACCACTGAGGGCAATGAAAGCATCTTATTTTGTTCTGGTCTATTTTCCGGCATCTTAATTTTAATGTTGTGTCTAATAACCTTGTTTCAAACATATTTCTTCTTCTCACAGATTAAACAAATAGAGCAATAGCCATTGATCTTCAGGTACTATAACAATCCCTTATGAACAAAGCATCTGACAGTTGACAAAGGGCTTTATGTTAATGAAATACTTTTAATATTAGCTAACATTTACACTGTGCTTTTAAGTTTGCAAAGTGCTTTACAAATTTTATTTTTAATTTTTTTGCTTACATATATTTTATATATGAGGAAACCAGAACAGAAAGAGATTAAATTACTTTCCCAGGGCCACATGGCTAGTAAGTGTATGAGGGTGGATTTGAACTCAAATCTTCCTCACTCTAGGCCTATCTCTCTATCCACTGTGCCACCTGGACAGAGAGATGGGCCTAGATTCTAGCTGTCTAGGATCTCAGCTTAGTCATCACTAAAATAAGGGAAGAGAACTAGACACTTAAATGGCAGAGTAAATAAAATAGCCCTGGTAACAGAAAGATCTAAATTAAAATCCTGCCTCACACACTTAGTGGCTGTGTAACCCTACATAATTTATTTAATATCTCCATGCCTCAGTTTCTTAATGAGATAATATAGATATAGATACAATATATAATTATAGATGTAAATACAAGAAGATAAGATAATGTTAATGAACATAAACTACCAGAACTGGAAAGAGAAAGAAAATAAAACAGAATTTTAGAGCCAAGAGAGACCTTAGAGATTACTTTACTCTATCCTTTATTTTACAGATGAGGAGACTGAGGCTCTGTGAAAGTAACTTGTTCAAGATTGCACAGCAAATCAGTAACAGAGCATCCAACCTTGCACTCAATTTCCCCTGTCCTTTACCTTCATACTTGAGATTGGTAACTTGACAAATTTAAGAGTGCTATATAAATATTTGCTATCATCATCATCATCATCATCATCATCAATGTCCTGACTCAAATTGACCCATTTCCATTCTGAAGGAGCTGTCCTCAAGAGGTGAGAAATAATGCTGGAACTTGATGGGAGACCCCGAGTACCCATCTGTAGTTCTTACCATGGCCAAATAGTTGTAGTCAGTGGCTTGACCCAGGCTCAATTTCTTCTTCTGGTCTGCAGTCATACCTTCAAGCATGCAGTAAAAAACATGGTAGTTCCGCTCATCTGGAGCCTGAAATTGGTAAGGAGAGGAGAAACAAGGAGAAACAATAGAGGAAAGGAAGAGAAAGAAGAAATAGAAAGAGTGATGAGGTGGGAGACAAGGAGATGGGAGACAATTAGGGAGTGAAACAAAAATTGGCAGGTTTAAGAAATCTGCTAAACCCTGATCAAATCCTCCCTTCTATTCCTATTGCTAGCAAAGGCCAGAGTGATTGGGAAGGGACAACAGAAAGCTTGATTGGGTGACAATTATGGGGTCCAGAGACCCCAAAAGAAGAGAAGCTAGTCCCCAGATGGTCAAATAGCATCATTATTGAAAACTATGCTACTTAGGCTAGTAAGAGATCAAGACAGCAGTCCCTGGAGAAATGCCATCCCCATGCTTCCCTCATTGCTTGCTGCTATAACCAAAGCCTGGAAAGCAGCCTAAGTCCTGGGATAAGGAAGCTTCTTCACACATTGAGTCAGAGGCGAGACTGGGACCACAAAACAGTTCTCTTCCCAATTTCAGTTCCTTTCCCTGAATCACCAACCAAAAACTATCAGCCCCTCTGTGTAGGGCTAGCCCCAGGACAGAGCATGGGATTTATAGTTGGAAGGGATATTGAATGCCATTCAGTTTCAATTCCCTGGTTTTTTAGAGAAGAAATCAAGGTTCAGAGAGAATCATCCAAAATCAAACCTGTAGTGAGCAGCACAGTAAGAATTTAAGCCCAGGTTACCTGCAGCCTGGACAGGGGCTATTTTCCCATGCACCACATGAAACATGCTATCTCCTATCTCTGGGCATTTTCAAGGATTTTCCCTCATGCCTGGAACACTCACTCTGTCTCTGCCTGCTGGCTTCCCTGGCTTCCTTCTATGCTCGACTAAAATCCTACCTTCTGTAGGAAGCCTTACCTGGACCTTCTTAATGCCTCTACTATCTTCTCTCTGAGACCATCCTCAATTTATCCTGTTTATGGCTTTTCTGTATGTATTACCTATGAATTCCTTGAAAGCAGAGGCTGTCTTTTACCTTCTCTGTATCCTTAGTGCTTAGCACTTGACCTGGCACACAGTAGGTACTTATTGATTATATTTAAGAATAAATACTTAATGGGGGGCAGCAGGTTAATCAGAAGATATATCTTTGGAAAAGTCTTCAAACCCTACCTTTTGTTTTCTGAGGCAATTGGGATTAAGTGACTTGCCCAGGGTAACACAGCTAGAAAGTGTTGCATGTCTGAGGTCAGATTTGAACTCAGGTCCTCCTGACTTCAGGGTTGTGCTCTATCCACTGCACCAACTACTTGCCCCCAAGCTCTACCTTTTTGAAGCCCAACAGGCATACACTCAATCAACTAACATTTATTAAGTACCTATATGCCATAAAACACTGTGCTAAGCATTGAGAATATGAAGCAAAAACAAAAAATAAAAAATCACTGTTCTCAAAGAGATCACAGGGTAGACAACATGCAAATAACTATGAACTTATAAGCTACATATAGGAAAAAAAATTTTAAATGAACCTAAGAAAGATAATAAAATTAAAGAGGGTTGAGAAAGACTTCTTATATGAGGTTGGACTTCAGCTGAGACTTGAAGGAAGGGTTGATTAACAAACAAGTCACCTTAGGGGTTCTTGACCTTACTGACAGAGATCCCAAAATGCCCAACTTGGCCCCACAGTACATCCTAATCCTAACCCTGGCCCCACCTGTCTGCAGACACGAGACTTCTCCAAAAGGTACTGTTCGATCTTGGCCCCCTCAATGGCTCCTCTCTTGTTAAAGTGGATGTCAATGTATTTCCCAAATCGGCTGGAGTTATCATTGCGGATAGTCTTTGCATTTCCAAAAGCTGCAGAGAGAAGAACACTCATCCTTGGCAATGAGACCTCATTTTTAATAATCCTTCATCCCTAAGTCTTCATCTCTAAATTTTAGCCTCTATCTCTGATTTAGCTAAACAGACTTTAAAATATTTCCAGACCTGAATATGTAAACATATGTTTCTAAACCCTTCAGATTCATACCTAAGCAGGGGCCATATTTCTCATTTATCTTCTCTACAATCCAGCAATGTCAGGCCTTCTTATTCATATTCCCAGGGGTTTGGGGAAGAAGGTGCTTTGCACACTAAAAAACACTCTAGAAAGGTGTTGCTATTTTTAAGGACTCCTTTCTTATTAAAGTAGATGTTGATGCACTTCCCAATAATAGGGTTAGGGTCATAAAAGAAACACAGAGAAAGGAACATGAGAATTTTGAGGAGGGAATGATCATTTCTGAATAATGGGGATAAGAGAAGGCTTCCCAAAGGAGGCAGTGCTGTAAGTGAGTCTTCAAGGACAAGTAGGAAATCAGATATTTAGAAATGAAAAGGTTTGAGGAGGATATTTCAGAATGAAAGAATAAAATAAGCAAAAATAAGCATTCAGCCCTTGGCAATGACCTCTTTTTACCTATCCCTTGCTAAAGCAGACCATTTCTAGTGATTGGAGGAAATAGGGGTAGTGAAAATTAGTGTTGATGTGAAACTCACAGAATTTCCCCTAGTTCCTCTAGATGATGTTGTTAGATCATATCTTCCTTCTTTGGCTCACAAATTCTAAAACTATCCTTAAATCCTTCCCCGGCAGTCTATCCTCTCTCAGGAAGATCCCAGAAGCCCAGCATACCTTCCAAGATGGGATTGGCTTCCAGCACTTGCTGCTCAATCCAGGAATGCTGCCCACTGATGGCTGCCAGGAACTGAAGGATCAGCTTGGTGCTCTCTGTCTTCCCAGCCCCAGACTCACCACTAGTCAATAAGGAATGCAATAGATGTGAGCTAGTGTTCATGCAACCTCAGACTCTCAGTATCACAGAGTCAAAGGATCAGGATCATGAAATCTTTGAATGATAAGATCATCCTTCTAGAAACTTAGATTAATAATCAACAAATATTGGATCATATTTATCATATCTTAGAAGCAAACATTCATACTCATAAACTTCTAAAATCTTAGACTCATACAAACATGTCATACTAGTGCTGTAGTCTAAGATTCTAAAATCAGTTGTAGACTTAGAATTATAGTTACAGATTCTTAGAGTTACAGAGTTAGAGTGAACATAAAATTGTGGGATCCTGGAATGCTAGTCAGAGAATTTAGGAATACAAAATAATAGTGATAGATATTGATCATCATACTATTAGAATGGTAGTGTCATGAAGTACTAGAATTTTCGCATCACAGACATAAAATCCTGAAATGATAGGATCATAATAATAGAATCTTACAAAGAATAATAAAATTCTAGAATTTTAAATAAAAAACATTTCATACATAGTCATTGGATCATGAAATCATAATTATAGAATTATAGTCATAGAATCTTAATATCACAGTCATAGAATATTCACATCACAGAATTATAGATCTGAGTCTTAGAATCACAGAAAAATTGTTATGTATGTCTAGAATGATAGTATCATAGTCAAAAAATTATAGAATCAAAATTATTCAATTTTAGAAGAATAGATTTATAGTTTTAACTCCCAGAATAATAGGTTCCAGGAGTTCTCAAATCATACAGTAACAGAATAATATTTATAAAATATTATCATCATGAAAACATAGACTACTCGTTGTAAGAATATTAGAAATATAGACGTCGAAACATAGAATCAAGGGATTTGAGAATCACAGAATTTGAGAAACCCAAAATAAGAGAATTCTAGAATTAGTCATAGAATTTTAGAATTCTAATTACATGGTATCTTAGAACCAAAGCTCTAATTCCTGCCAAAGTCTAATCCCTCCACTACTGATTGGAAAGAGTTCTCCCTAGCTAGCCCAACATTGACTCAATCCTCTTCACTCAGTGTCCTCATCTATAAAATGGAGGACATGATAATATTTGTACTACCTGCCTAACAAGGATTCTGAAAAGACCAAATGTCTTGATGGATGTAAACACCTTTGTACCTTAAAGTTGAATACATGTGATAGGCAGTTCTTGTTGATGATCATCATTTTAATCTTATTCTTCTCATCTTTTTGTTATCATTATTATTTGGGCCCATCTTCTTATAGTTTCTCTCCTGATGAAAAAGTTTAATATAGCAGTCTATCGACTACTCTTTACTTATGCTGTCTCCTATATCCTGAATTTCTCTATTTCTTTCCCTCATCTTTCTCACCTATTGATATCTTCTCTTTAAAAGCCTCAGGTAAAAGGCCTCATTTCTGAGATCAGGGATGGAAATTTCTTGACTACCCCAATCTGGGAGATAATTTGCCCTTACCTTATCTCCTAGTACTCTTAAATACCTCTAATTTTTCTAATATCCTCTATTAATATAGTTATTTCTTCCTCTATCTTGTGACCATTATTAGATTATAAACTGCAGGAGAATAGCAACCTTATCTCTGTTTGAAGCAAAAGGCTTGGCAAATAGTAGATATTTAATCAACGGGCAGTTAGATGGCACAGTGGATAAAGTACTGCGTCTGGAGTCAAGAAGATTCATCTTTGTAAGTTCAAATCCAGGCTCAGACACTTACTTGCTAGCTATGTGACCCTGAGCATGTCACTTAGTCCCATTTGTCTCAGTTTCCTCATCAATAAAAGAAGCTGGAGAAGGAAATGGTGAATCTCTCTAGTATGTTTGCCAAGAAAGTTGCAAATGGAGTCAGAAAGAATCAGATGCAACTGAAAAATGACTAAACAAAAACAATGTTGAATAAATGAATGAATCCTCTTTCAGTTGCAAGAAATAGTATGAAGGAACAACCAAGGCTATTCCTTGTTCCTACCTGACTAAACTGAGTTCTAGTTCAACTCTAGCATTAATTTGTTGTGTTGATGTTGGCAGTAGTGTCCTGGAGCCGACTTACAAGGGTCCAAGAGAGCTGATTATTAAATTTTGGGTGTGATCATCTATGCCTCAGAAAATGGAAAATGCTACACAAATCAGGACTTGATTTATTGTTTTATTGATTTCTAGAATTTAGAAAACAATGGAGAAATTGTTAAAAAATGCATATTAAATTTAAAATTATGTTGAGTATATTTTTCTTTTGGAGAACTGGTTTTAAAACATTTACCAATACACTGCTGGGTGTTAGTCAGATTCTTTCCCTCTCTTCTTTCTTCCCTGATTTTCTTCTTTGTAAAAATGAAAGGACTGTACTACTTGAGCTCTAAGGTCTCTTTCAACTCTACAATTTATGTTCTAAGGCTTGGTCCAGGTCAAAAGTTCTATCTTCTTCCATTCTAAATTCCATGCCCCAAAGGCTTCATATTGCTCTAACTTGATAGGTCTATCACCTTACTTCCTTCTTTTCCTGAGTCTCAGACCCACCTGATAATGCAGCATTGATCTCGGCTGTTCCGCTTCATGTTGAAGTAACAATTATCAGCAATGGCGAAGATATGTGGCGGCATCTCTCCAATCTTTTTGTTGGTGTATTGGCGGATCTGCTCTGGGGAATAGATGGGGAGGAGCTGGTAGGGGTTCACAGCCACCAAGATGGATCCAGTATATGTCTGAGGAGAGACAAACATGGTGCCTGTGGGTAGTACATTGAACTTTTAGGGGTAAAGGGAAGGGAAGGGAAACCTGAGGTAACTGTGGGACTACCTTTTTTTTGGCAAAAAGAAAAGTTGTTGATCCTGAACACTGTCCCATTGCCTCATCCTCTGCATGAAGGAGTTAATATTGACCCTCTGGGCTCATTTCTCTTGACCAGACAGTTTATACTGGAATAACTATCTGTTTCTCAGTACTATATTTTAGAAGGGGTATACAAGCTAGGGCCCATGCACAGGAAGGAAACCATACTGATGAGAGAGACTTGAGAGGTAAGTTCACATAAGGAATATATAAATGTACAAGGAGGAATATGTGAAAGTATAAGAATTATTTGTCTTGGAGAAGAAAAGACTGAAAGGGATTATATAATCTCTCTTCAAATAAAGAGCAGTCATCTGTGTTTCTCAAAGGCAGAATCAGTACTAACAGCAGGGCAGATTTTGGATGGGCATGAGAGAAGAACATGATCATGGTCAAAGGGGTCCAACAATGGAAAGGGTCACCCCATCCTCTCATCTCTCCTTTCCTAACAAGTATCCCAGTGTTCCATAGGGCCCTGACTTTAAACAGTCTTGATATATTCTTCCTCTTCAGTTTGTCTGAGTTATCCTCTCCTAAGCATCTTTGCCTGGAACTCAGGAAAGGCTGTTTTCAGAGCATCATTTGTAAATGGATTGCAAAGAGCTCTGGGGATTAGTGAAAGACCTGTAGATGGTTCTCTTGCCTATACAGTTGGGCACTAAACCTCTGTGGCTAATCTCAGTCTGTAAAGGTTCAGGCATTCCAGGACCCTCCAAGTCTTCTCACAAACCAGGTAATGGTGTCTTCAGCTACTTAACATGCATAGCCTCATGCCCCTGGCATAGCCAACAATCAGTCAACAAGCATTTATTAAGCATCTACTCTGTTCCAGGCACGGTACTAAATACTTTCATTCTTTAGGATGAAAGGTCTCTGCCTTTTTTTTTTTTTTTTTTTTTTGCCAAACAAGCCTTGGAAGTTGGGGTAGAGTTCTGGGCCGAGCTGAATAGCCAGTGCTAAAGAAAGGCAATCCTGGTTCAATAGGAAGAAGTCTAAAATAGGAATCCCCAAAGGAGCAAGTTCTATTCTTGACTCTTCCCCTGATTCACTATGTGATTATGGGTAAATTATGTCCCTTTTCTGAATCTCAGTTTCTCTTTTTTTTGTCTGTAAAATGTGAGGGTTAAACTCAATCTCCAGATTCCTTTCTACTTTTCGCATTCAATATTTTATGAACTCCTTCAAACCCTGACTTTTAGAATACTGTATTGGCAGGAATGCTAGATTTCAAACCATAGTTGTCAAGAGTTGTCCTTAATATTGTTGTCAAGTCTGCCCTTAATAGAGAATACTTCTTTATCTGTTTTGTGATTTACTTCCTAAATTCATTACCTGTTTCTTCCTTCTGGACAGGCAGTTTGTAGTATATTCACAATACACTTACTAAGGAGTCCTGGATTTTTGAATCTCAATCTTGGCACTTCTAGGTCATTCCCTATTCAAATCTTCAGTTTCTCATTTGTCAAATGGGAGAGCAAATTTAATTGAACCAATTTTCCTCACAAAGTGGCCATGTGGAAAATGTTTGTCCATCTTTAAATGATATAGGATTGAGTGGTGTTATTATCACTTCTATATTCTCTCCTTCCACATGCTGCCCACATGCAGAGATAAAGAAGATGCATTCAGCCAAGGTTAGTAAAGTTCTTCAAAAGATTAGACAATGGAGATGTAGGGAAGAAGTGTGATAATGTTGTGAAGGAGACAATAGAGAGCCAAGCCAAGTAGCATAAAGAATCAGAATGAAAAAAATGATGAGGTAAACAGAGTCAAGCAATGATGAGAAATGGATGTGTTAGAAGGTAATTGAAAATGATTCAGGCAGAGGGCCACTGGGTACATACTCACCCGCCCTCCACAATTAGTCTTAAATATGAAAAGAAAACAAAGAAACAAGGAGATATTATTAGAGAATAAGTTCACCTATTTTCCCAAGGGACTCCACAAAGGTTTTTTATTTCCATCATTTTGCCTATACTTGTCACATGATATTGTGTATTCTAGTTGTCTGCATTGATATTTTGCATTTCTACTCAATTACAAACTCCTCAGTGTAAAGATAATGTCTTGTATTTCCTCCCTTCCACACTAAAAAGTTCCAGTTTTCTAGCTGATTGACAGCCTCCCTACTTATAACATCAAGAAGCCAAGCAACTGTACTTAGGCAAGAACTCACTCCTCCCTACAAATATCTGAGCTTCCTTACCCCAATAACAGCTCTTTAGCAGGATGTAAAGATGGAGCCAGGAGTCCTAGCAATAGTTTGCTCAGTGTTGCACCAAGATCTGGCATCAACCTCTTATAAGACTTTCCCAGGTTCCCTCTTTTAATCCTTCTCCTTAGACTGGCAGCCATCTTGCCCAAGCTTCTAAGCTATCCTTTACATCAGGGATTCTTATCCTTTTTTATACAATGTGGGCCAATTTAGCAGTTTGGTACAACCTTTGGACCCCCTTCTCAGAGTCATGTGTCTTTTTCTCAATAGTATTTTATTTTTCCAAATACATATACTTTTCAACATTCATTTTTGTAAGACTTTATGTTACAAATTTTTCTCCCTTCCTCCCTTGTCTTCCCCTCCCCAATACAGCAAACAATCTGATATAAGTTAAACATGTGCATTCCTTTTAAACCTATTTCCATATTTGTCATTTTGTACAAGAAAAATCATAACAAAAAGGGAAAAAATCCATGAAAAAGAAAAAACAAACCACAAGGAAACAACCTTCCCCCAAAAAGGTTAAAATAGTATGCTTTGATTCACATTTAGTCTCCATAGTTCTTTCTCTGGATACAGATGGCATTTTCCATGCCAATTCTATTGGAATTGTCTTGAATCAGTGCATTGCTGAAGAGTCATCCATCATCACATCATATTGTTGTTACAATGTACAATGTTCTCTTGGTTCTGCTCACATCACTCAGCATCAGTTCATGTAAGTCTTTCCAGGCTTTTCTGAAATCAGCCTGCTCATCATTTCTTATAGAATAATAATATTCCATTACCTTCACATACCATAACTTCTTCAGCCATTCTTCAACTGATGGTTATACACAAAGTCATGTTTAAAATATTTAAAATAAAATGCACGTGATTACAAAGTAAACCAATTATATAGAGAAATTATGAAAATAAAATTTTAAAAAATAGTGGCTCCCAGATTAAGAACCTATCTCCTCTATGGCTATGTAGATGGAATTTGCCCTGGTTCTCTGTCTTCCTTCTCCTCAGAACCCACTTGAGTGTCTCCAGTTAATCCATAGTAGGCTAAATGAGCAGATCAGTTGCTTTGAACAATGATTAGCTTGCATAATTATTCTGAGAAGTATTTTTAGTCCCATTTAATCAACAAACATTTATTAAGGAGGGTTCTGTGGACTTAATGTCTTAATTCTTGTTCTAGGAAAACTGCCATCCAGCCCCAAGTACATTTAAGATGGTGCTCTCATCTAGGAAACAGTCAAATACTGAGGTATATCAGAGATGAGGTACTCACCTCTAGGAGACTAATAATATTAGTAATAATAAATAGAATCTATATAACACTTTAAGGTTTGCAAAGTAGTTTACATATATCTTACTTGAACCTCACAACAACCCTGTGAAATAGTTGCCATTACTATCAATCTTATTTTACAACTGAGGAAACTCACATAGTCTCAGTGCTCTTTCCACTACCAATCTGTTGAGGTTCAAAAGAGACCCCAAATGTGAACCACTGTTGTGAGGTGTCTCAAAAGAGTTTGCAGGCTTGAACCCATCTTCAAGTCAATATGCAAAGTTTATTATAATTATAATGTTAATTGAAGCAGACTAAGTTCCAAAAGGATATTTAACAAAGAACCAGAAGCAAGAAGACAAATGTATAGAAAAAGACAGAGATCCATTTCTTCATGTCACTTACATGCTAATTTTTATGTCTTAGAGGTAGAACTGAGTAGTGGTCTGGTTATGTACCTCAATATTGAATTTTATGGTTTAGAGTTGGAGTTTAGGAGTAATCGGTATGCACCTCACTATTTGTCTCAGAAACCCTGTTATTACTGACTAATAGATTGTTATCTGGCAGTCAGCAATGTTTCTAGGACTATACTATAGTGTTCCTAAGGCCAGGAGACTTTAGGATCATTTTCAAACAGATTTTTAGACTAATAGCACTCCTAATGTCTGGAGGCCTCAAGATTACTTCTATATTTTCCCTAGAAACTGTACTCTATCATTATGTCTAGCTGCCATAGGACCCTTTGATACTAGTCCTGACTTTTTTACTAATGTGGATTCCTGTTATGTGATGAGCAGAGGAAAGGGAGAAAGAGAGAACTGTTCGCCACAAAAATAATTTCCAATTTTCCTTTTTACAATGATTCTTGCCATCCTTCCCATGCTACCAGTGAAGAAAAGTGGGCTACAGCCTTGGACCCATTACTCCAGAAACATTGCCTGGATTACATCAACAAAAGTATAGGTTGGGGCCGACAAAGCAGTATATAAGCTTTAAGGAGGAGAGTAAAGAAATTTAACACCTGTTGAATTGTGGGATTTGCTTCCCTATGATCTTGTGCACTATTATAGTATATAAAATTTTATCTTGAAGGACCTGTCTGCGTAGTACTGGGTACCTTTCTGAATCTGGATTTATGAGCTCTAATTGTCCTATTGTTTTCTGTAGGGGTTACACAGTGTCTTATGCTGATTGGGGACTGAGATCTGGACATAGTTTTCATTTTGATTTCCCATCCAATTGGCCATCTATGACTCAGCTATACTTGCCCTGACCTTCCTCTATAGCTTCCCATATTTAGAAACTTGTAAAGCCTTCTAAATTAGAAATTCTCAGTTTCCTATCTGCTTGGTACCTCCCTGAAAGTAATCAGGTAAGCCTAAACAGACTGTGGGCCCCTCTGCAATAAAACCTTGGAAGTGGCCATTGTATATGGAGTGAAGATATATCCAGGGACTCCAAGAAGAGTTTGATGTAAAAATGCTCCAAATTTGGGAGCAGCCTCTCCCAAGATCATCTTGGATTTCTCTCTTGTTGTTATGTAACTGCTAAAGTCTAAAGACCATAATGCCTGGTTATCTCCTTGATCCAATAAATAATCAACAATTATCAAGTCTCTCCTATGGACTATGCTAATAAGGGCTAATTGTTTGCTCTCCTGCCTTTCCCTGTCCCACTTTGGAGGAGCCAGTTCTGGCCTGTGCTAAGAGATAGAACAGGATCATCTTGGAGGCTGTTTTTGTAGCAACAAGGTGGCTGATAGAATGCTGTATTTAGCGTTGACCTGAGTTCAAAATCTGCCTCAGACACTGATTCTGGGCAAGTCCCCTTTCATTCTCAGTTTCTTTATCTATAAAATAGACATAATAAAAACACTTACCTCACAGTCTTGGGGGGATCAAAAGAAATAAAAATTATAAAGCACTTTTCAAATCTTAAAGCTCTATATAAATGCTAGCTATTATCATCATCATTGGATTCCCTGAGACAGGACTGATGTAGGACTTCAAAACCTGCAGGAATCACTGGATTCCCTGACACATGAAATGATGGACAATAAATTGCTTTTGGACGATTTCTTGGCTGCTGAAGGAGGTGTATGTGTGGTTGTGAATTGATATTTTTTTACACCTTCCTTCTGGGACTCATGAAAATCTTCTATGGTATTTTGATTATTCATAATTTTTGCTATGTTACTACTAGCTTGTATGATAGTACAACTTGCCTGTGTGATTCCTCCCATGGTAACAGATTTAACCACTGGTATATACCTGCTTCAATTAAAACAAAAGAAAGGGTGAGATGTAGAGGGTTACAGTCAGTGGAGAAACTCTGGGTGAGATATAATATCCTTCAGCCCAAGGGAACCTTCTGACAATGTCTGATTAGGCTCTCATCTCCCCTAAGGGCTCTCGGCCTTCCTGAGAAGTCAGGGGGTGGTGACAACCTGTGTTGTAATTAAAGCAGAGTGATACCAGGTGGCAAACTACATACAATAGCAAGTTGTTTATGTGGTCCCAAGTGCTCAGTGTTGTTTTTGTTATTTTATAAAAAGGCAAAAGCTCTTGAAATAAACAGACTCCATTTTCCCACCATGCTCTGGAGTCCCACCTCATCACTTCTCCACTAGAAAGGTATATTTTAATCACCCCAGTGTGGGGACTCTAGAAAGCAATGATATATTTTGTCACCCCAACTTGGAGGCTCTAGAAAGCAGGAACAACAGAAGTGAATACTGAAAACTATCTTTACGTATAATTGGGAAAAATGCTATTAAGTGAAGAAAAAAGAAAAACAAATAGTATCAATAAGGATTATTTTAAAAAATAAAAACAATAAGTTTGGATTTTATTTCTAAGGTACATTCTGCCTGTGACATTCCATGTTCTTTGTTCAACATGCTACATCTTTTTTAGTCCTTTGTTTTCTCTTTTAAGATCCTTTCTAGATCTTCTATTCTGTTTTTCATCAAATAAGTAACAGATGTGTTAAGTGACCCTGTGCTAGTCACTTAACCCTGTTTGCCTCAATTTCCTCATCTGTAAAATGATCTGGAGAAGAAAATGACAAACCATTCCGAATCTCTGCCAAGAAACCCCAACTGGGGTCACAAAAAATTGGATATGGCCAAAAAGACTCAACAACCACAACAGATGTGAAAGGATTTTTTAAAAACTATAATATGCCCAGTGATTGTAAGAAATAATCCTTACTATCTCACTGACTCTCAGATTCCCAAGCCTTTCCTACAAGTTTTTGTCTACATGTCTGCACTGATCACAGGGCTCCAGAATCCTGGAAAGTGTTTCATTTATTGGACTTTTAAATTTCCATGTCCCAGGAGATGAGCCCATACATAGGCTGTACCCAGTGGTCATCAGAGGGTTAATGAGGAGGCAGCCTCCTTGAGATCTCTTATACCAAGCAAGGGTAATAAAACCTTCCCTGGAAGGAGGCCAGAGGCTCAGTGAAAAAAGATGAGAGAAAAAGAGTCCTGGTTACTTATTCTAAGGAAGTCTAATTCAGGACCCCTAATTTGAAGGACAAACTGTGCCTGGGTGGATGTAGAGAAACAGAGGGAGCAAAGTCCTTCAGTTTGCCAGAAAGAGATAATGATGATAGTAATAATAAATGTAAGATTTACAAAGTATTCTTCTTCTAACTACCTTATCAGTTGAATGGAATATGATTCAATCCATTTTACGAAAGGGAAGCTGAGGTCCAGATAAGTGAAGTTACATGTATGCCCAAGGTCATACAATAAGTGAGTGTTTCCTCCAAATCCTCCAGCATGGAATTGAGGGCAAAGTAAGGGTTGAGTAAATACTACCTGACTGGTTGGTTTTTAAATGTCTGCCTCTCTAAGATGTGCAGGTGGAGGGATGGAAAAGCCTTGTATCTTTGGGAAATCTCATCCACCAAATGTCTTAGTCTGCAGTTTCTAGAGTTTCATTCAGGAAGCATTCACTAATTTGTTCTTCACACACAACCTTCATCCACCATCTTTAGGCCTTTACACTGGCTATACCCCATGCCTAGAATACCCTCCCTTCTCACTTCTGCCACTTCTCTTCCTTGGCTTCCTTCAAGAAAGCTTGAATCCTGTCTTCTGCAGGCAGGTTTTCCTGGTCCCCTCAGCTGAATGCTTTTTCCCTTTGAGAGGATGTCCCTATCTTGTCTGTTCCCAGATATTTATAAATCTCCTCCCCAATTACAATGGAGATACCTTGAGTCACTTAATCTCTGAATGCCTCAGTTTCCCCATTTGTAAAATAGAGGTGATAATAAATAGAACTTATTTCAGAGGATTATTATGAGGATCAAATGAGATGTTTGTAAAGTACTGAGTATAGTTCCTGACACACAGTAAGTATTAAATGAATTATTACTCTTATTATTATTTAGTTTTATGCTGGTATTTAGTTTTATGCTGGACTTTCATGAAGGGATAGGGCAAGAATTATTATCTTCACTCTGGAATTTACATTCAGAGAAAGAAGACCTACTTACAAGGCAGAGTATAACTTATACTGAGTATAAAACATTAGGAGATATGATGAGAGAGAAGTCATATCTAGTTGAGAGGTTAGGGAAAGCATTATAGAGGAGGTACTCCCAAATAAACATAAATCTTGATATGACATGATTAGAGAGAATACAGATCCACTTTTTTCTCTACTAGGGAAAGAATGGGATCATAGGATTTAGAGCTAGAAAGAGCCTTAGTGATCTAACTCATCTCCCTCTCCCTCCACTCCAGGAAGGAAGAGAATATTCTCTAATATTTCTGGGTCTCCATCTCAATTAAGGGACATGTCCAAGATCTCACATTTAGGATCAGGTCCAAGATTTAAACTTATATGCCCTGGCTCCAGATCAGAGAATATATTCACATTAAGAAGAGAGAACTGAGGAAAAAGTTTTAGGATACATCTTCATGAAAGATCTCCTTGGAGAATTCTTATTCCAGGAAAATACATCCCCACAACCCACTGGGTTGGCACCTTTATTCTAACAGATGTGACATCTGGTACTCCAGTGGCCCAGTGGCCCAGCTGCCAGGTGATGAATGCAGGCTGGTAACTTGAGAAGATGCTGGGTAGGAGTCCCCTAAGGGTAATTCTATCCAAGCAGTGAAACATGCCATGACTAGGGATCAGTGTCTCAGCACCATCACTGGGGGTGCTGGGTCAAAAGCCACATTCTCTTGTTTCTTATTGGTTCTTGGGACTTGGTGTTCTTTCTGCCCAAATCATTCTATCATCCTTAAAGACTTATCTCAAGCTCCACCCATGTATGACATCATTGAATCTTATGTGTCCATGGCAATGCAAAGAACATTGGTTCTGGGGTCCAGAGATCTTTGTTTAAATTTCACCTTTAATGTTTATTACCTATTATGACCAAGTCACACTTCACCTCTCTTATATTTCAGTTTCTACTCTGTAAAATGAGGAGCTGGAACTCGGTAGTTTTTAAGATGCTTTCTATCTCTACATTGATGACCTTATGGAGGGGATTACAGGGAGCATTCCATCCCACCCTCTACTCCCAACTATTCAGGGAGTTTCTCTATAGTATTCCTAACTGGGGGTCTTCCAGCCTATGGGTGAATAATTCCAATGTTAGGAACTTATTCCCCAGAGAAGCAACCCATTCCACTAGGGACCAGCTCAGATTATCACAAAGTTCTTGCTGATATTGGTCTGACATTAGTCTCTCTGTAACTTTCCCACATTAGTACTTATTCTTCCCACTGGGACAACATTGAATAAATATGACCCATAGGCCCTTGGATTTGAAGTTAGACATGAATCCAAATCCCACTATTAGTTAAAAACTGTGGCAAACCACTCAACCTCTGTACCACAATCTCCTCATCAGTAAAAGGAAGGGGTTGGACTCAGTAGTCTTTAAGGATCCTTTTACTTCCAAGAATGGAGGCAAGATGGAGGAATAAAGCCAGGAAGCTGCTCGAGCTCTCCCAGTTTCCCTTGAAAACCTCATGAAGCCAAACCTCTAAATAAAGTCTGATGGAATTAAACCACTCTCCAGCTCAAGATAGACTGAAAAAAACTTCAAGAAAGGTCAGTCTCACTGGAGTGAAAAGGATGGTCAGCTCAGTTTCGACAGACTCTGGGAAAGCTGATGAGAAGTTCTTAATCACAGTAAAGCAGCAACTAAGACCCTCAGTCCTGGCTCATTAGAGGAGCAAATCAATGGGGCAGCTTTCAGTCCCAGCTCAGAAGATAAACTCTGAGAAACTAGGCTGTTTCCTGAAAAGAGCAGGCAAAGCTACCCCCTGCAAACATAAGGACCCCCCATGCTCAAAATCAAGCTCAAAGGTACACAGGAAACTTAGAACAGCACCTCCTTTACTCCAGGAAGAGAGCTCAACCATAAAAGTAAAAAAAAAAAAGAGAGAGAGAGGAAATACTAAAAGAAAAGGAAAGAAAAAGAGTAAGAAACAAAAAAGAATCTTGACCATCAAAAACTACTATGATGATAGGGCAGACCAAAACACAAACTCAGATAAGGACAAAATGTCCACAGAGGAAATCTCAAAGAGTGATATAAATTGGTCTCAAGCCCAAAGAGGCTTCTTGGAAGTGTTCATAAAAGACTTTAAAAAACAAATAACAGAGGTAGAAGAAAAAATGAAAAAGGAAATGAGAAGTATACATAAGAGAGTCAACATCTTGGAAAAGGAAAGAAAAAAATTATCAGAAGAAAATTCCTTAAACAGTAGAATTAAACAAATGGAAAAAAGATATACAAAAGCTAACTGAAGAAAATCACACACTAAAAACTAGAACAGGGGAACAGGGCAAATGGAAGCTAATGACTTTATGAGATAGCAAGAATCAGTCAAACAAACAAAAAAAATGAAAAAAAATGGAAGAAAATGTGAAATATCTCATTGGATAACTAGCCAATCTAGAAAATAGATTCAGAAAAAACAATTTAAAAATTACTGGCCTACCTAAAAGCCATGACCAAGAAATTAGGCTGGCTGGCATTCTACAAGAGATCATTAAGGAAAATTGTGCCAAAATTCTAGAAACAGAGGGGAAAATACTGATTGAAAGAATCCATCAATCACCTTTGGAAAGAGATCCCACAAGGAAAACCCCAAGGTACATTGTTGTGAAATTCCAAAGGACTCTTTTAGCTCTAATTCTATGATCTTATGAAACTTTTAGTTATTTAAACATAAATACTCCAAAATCTTTTCCTTTCCTGGCTAAACATTCCTAGCTCATTCAAATTATTCTTTATTTTTTTTCTGCTCAGGCAATTGGGGTTAAGTAACTTGCCCAGAGTCACACAGCTAGGAAGTGTTAAGTGTCTGAGGTCAGATTTGAACTTGGGTCCTCCTGACTTCAGGACTGGTACTTTATCCACTGCACCAACTAGCTGCCCCTTCAAATTATTCTTATGAGACATAATGGTTATTTTGGGAAAAGCCTCAGATTTCGATTAAGAGAACCCAGGTTCAAATCCCAAGAACTGTGTAACATTGGGCCAATAACTGAACCTTTTTGGATCTCAGTTTCCTCCTGTATAAAATAAAAGGGTTGAATTAGGTCACCTCTGAAGTCTTTTCCAACCCTAAATCCCAAATTTTTCTTTTCTATAGGACTAAAAGATTTTAAGGAACTTTCCCCCCTCCTTATTAACTTTGAGAAGCAATCAGTACAACTACAGGTCTTATTTCATGGAGAAAGAAATTGAGGATCAGCGTGAGAAGTAATTTGCCACAGGTATAGTTGGTGAGTATTGGAACCAGAACTTGATTCTTGCTATACTTTTAGGTTGGTTCTTGATTCTTCTTCAAGAAATATTTATTAAATATCTACTATGTGTAAAGCTGTGCTCAGTCTATAGGACATATAGAGTTTACCTAAGAATGTTCCTGCCCTCTGGAAGTATAAAGTATAGGAGAGGAAGGAAGGATAGCTTCTATTGTGTGGGACCGTGTTTCACTTCTCTAAAGACAGGACCTATATAGGGACCTATTTATTTGCCCCCAAATTCCTCTAAACTTTCAAAAACTATTTATACTTCAAGCACCTACCACTCGGATTCAATGTCACACAGTTTTTGGAATTTGAACCTGGGTTCTCTTAACCTAAATCTGAGGCTTTTCCCTCTATAAGCATTATGTCTTATAAGAATAATTTGAATGAGCTAGGGATATTTAGCCAGGAAGAGAAAAGACTGGAGGACTTGATATTTATGTTTAAATAACTAAAAATTTCATAAGATCATAGATTGGATGCAAGTTTTGGTTCTGACAGTATCTTTGTTCCTTAGAATCATGGACAGCTAAGTGGTGCATTGGATAGAGTGCCAGGTCTGAAGTCATCCAAATCCTACCTCGGTCACTTCATAGTTGTGCAACTTGAGCAAATCATTTAACCTCTGTCTGCCTCATTTTCCTCATCTGTCAAACAAGGATAATAGTATTGCTGGATACTGGATATTGGAACAATCGGATTGCTGTAAAGCTAAATGAAAAAATTCTTATAAATGTTTTCAAATCTTAATTTAATGTACAGAAATGCTGACCATTATCATTCTTCTTATTGTTGTTATTTTTATTTCTCACTCTGATATTTTGCATTCCAAGGTTGCTTCCAGTGCTAACCTTCCATGTTCTACACCCTATAAGTTTTTCCAAGGCAGATATTCTATGTATAAAGATTCCTTCCAGTGCTGATATTTACTAATTCTACTCTGCTGTGTAAAATTGAACAAGTTACCAATTTCCTCTTCCATAAATGAAGGGCATTGAATGGTCCCAAAAGCCCTTTCCAGATATAACCATTTCACTTCTCCTCACAAATAAGGCTACACACTCTCTTGAAATGAGTGTTTCATATAAACCAGTGAAGTGAAGAGGACTCTGACTCAGTCCAACACAAGGATGGAAAGAGAAAAGAGACATGTATTTATTTCTAGAATGATATATACTATTTCTCAAACTGTGTCCAGGTTGGAGAGACTTCAGCACTTTTGTCTATCTCAGACACCTCTGACCCCTTGAAAATACCCAAAGTTCAAGTATTTCAAGATATCATAGAACTGAAAAAAAATTGCAGCAGGAAAGGACCTGAGAATTTTTAAATGTCAGGACTGGAAAAGTCATTGAAACAGAAAATATAAGAGCTTAGAAAGGAGTTTGAAGCATAGAATGTTTGAGTTAGAAGAGACCTTAGAATGATGTAATAATTATAATTTTAGAGCTGAAAGGGGACTGTAGAGATCATCTGGTCCAGGGATTCTTAACCTCAACTTGGTAAAGTCTATGGACCCCTGATCCAAATGATGCTTTTAAATGCATAAAATAAAATCCATAGGATTATAAATGAAACTAATTCCATTAAAATACTTCTCAGAATTTAAAAAATAAGCTCATAGACATCAGATTTTAAGAACCCAAATCCAAACCATTTGAAGGAAAGAAGCCTTAGAGACTCCATCCAACCCCACCTTAGTTCCCCCACCACCATGGATTGCATCAGACCATTTCATCCCTCTATTCTTGAAGAGTCATGTTAGCTACATTAACCATATCAAAACAGTAACCATTTGGGGAATGCTTGAATAAGCTATAGTTTATGAAAGTAATGGAATATTATTGTTCTATGAAAAATGATGAACAGGCTGATATTAGAAAGAACTGAAAAGATTTACATGAACTGATACTGAACAAAACAAGACCCAGGAAAACACTGTATAGAGAAACAGCAAATTTATGCAATGGTCAACTATGACAGACTTGGTTCTTCTCAGTGGTTCAATGAACCAAGGCAATCCAATACACTTTGGATGAAAAGTTCCATTCACATCCAGAGAGAGAACTATGGAGACTGTAAATCAACACATGCTATGTTCACTGTTTTCCTTTTTCTTGTTTTTTTTTACCTCTCATGGTTTTTTCCCTTTTGTTCTGATTTTTCTCTCCCTACATGATTTTTAATGAAAAATATTTTTTAAATGAATATATATGTACAAACAAAAAATGTTGTTTTTAAATGTAACCAGAGGGGGGAAATATATATATATATATATATATATATATATATATATATATATATATAAAGACACTGATCCACACTACTTGAACAAATGCAACAGTCCAATGAACAATGTTCACAGTCCACAGAGCTTTCAGAGCCAGCACCTGTCTAAAACATCTTAATGTATAGACTTTATGATTGTAAATATTACACAACTATTTCAACCACATGAGTGTGTGGGTCAATCAATTATAGAGATCATCCAACTAAACATGCCATGCATTTAGTCCAAACAGAAGATGGTACAGACTAGGCAGCCATAGAGACTGTATTCATAACCAAGAAGGCAGGGAATCAATGACTGCATTATGGCCCAAGCCTAGAACTGGGAGATAACAAGGTACAAGGATATATGTTCTGGATCTTTTCTCTCACTCTTGAGAACCTCATCAGTTCCATGGCTTCGATTATCATTTTTATGCAAATGATTCCCAGATCTACATAGCCAGCTCTATTCCCAATCCTGACTTCCAGTCCCATATCACTACCTGCTATTGGACATTTTGAACTGGACATCCTACAGGCATCTCAAACTCAAATTGTCCAAAACAGAACTCATTATCTTTATTTCCAAATTCACACTCTTTTCCAAAGTTCTCTCCTTGGAGAAAGTGAGGCAAAGGTCAGGAAATAGCTTGGAACACTAGAAGACCTTGTCTTAAATCCTGGCACTTCCACTAACTTCCTGTGTGACCTCAAGAAAATAAGTTTCCTGATGGAGGCTTTAATTTCCCCAAATATGAGAGTTCAATCATAGCTCTGACATTCTACATCCTACATTCTAATATTTTGTATTCTATGATCTCTTCCAGGTCTCTCTGTTTTAGAACATTTTATGTTCTAAGGTTGCCTAAGAGAGTAGATAAAGCACTGAGGTTAAACTTTAAATCAAACATTTCCTAACTGTGTAACTCTGGGAAAATCATTTCATCCAGAACTGCCTCAGTTTCCTCAACTATAAAGTAGGGATAATAATAGCATCTACCTCCCAGGGTTGTTGTAAGGATCAAATGAGATATTATTTGTAAGGCACTAAGTGTGCCTAGCACATTTTGTTGTTGTTGAGTTGTTTTCAGTTGAGTTGCACCCCTTTGTAGCTTTCTTGGCAAAGATATTAGAGTGGTTTGCTATTTCCTTCTGCAGCTCATTTTACAAATTAGGAAACCGAAGAAAACAGGATTTAGTGACTTGTCCAGGATCAAACAGCTAAGTGAGATTTGAACTCCGAAAGATGAATTGTTCTGACTCCAGCCCAGCACTCTGTCCATCTAGATGCCCTGCCTGGCACATATTAATTCTTGTTTCTTTCCTTTCTAAGATCTCTTTCTGCTCTAGCGTTCTGTTCTAAGCTCCCTTTCAGATCTGTCCATGTTTTATCTTCTTATGTTCTAAAAGCCCTTCCAGCTTTAACATTCTATATACTATGATCTATCTCTTCCATCTCTGATATGATATGCTCAGTCTCAAAGTCCTTTATATTTCTAAAGTCTTATGACTGTGATAAAGTAATTTCAATGTGTTTATCCAAGCATTTTGGTGAAGGATGCTGTTCCTTCCAATCTCCTTTGCACCCAAAGGCACAAGGAAAGAGACCTGTGAAAACATCTCAAGAAAGAGTCTATTAGTGGTAGTAGATTGGGATAAGGAGAGAGAGGAGGTAAAGGGAGGGAGTTTTCAAAGAGTAAACAACTCACATAAATGACATGGTCCCGGTAGCGGATAAGCAGGTTTCTCAGGATGCCAGCCTCATTCAGGTCCCCTAGGCGAATCATATCCTCCACTCCATGGACAGAAGTGGGATGCATGGGTTTGATGTTGGTGGCATTCTGCGGAGAAATCCAGTGCTCCTATGGATAGAGGGAAGTAAATACATGAATCCTTCTCATGCCCCACTCCTTTTCATTCTTCCTCAAACTCTTTTTCAACTTGAACCAATTATTATCAGATTCCAATCCATCCAGTCTTTGTTTGAATATTTCCAATGGAACTACCTTCCAAAGTAGACTGTTTCATCATGAAACATCTTTTGAAAGCTCTTCATCAAGTTAAAATCTGCTTTCCTAAAACTTCCCAACATCGTTCCAGGCACTGAAGTCAAGGAGAACAAAGCTCATCTCTCTCAACAACTCATCAAATACATCAAGACAGCAATCATATGCTGACCCTGCCTGTTCTTCCCCAAGTATTCTTTTCTCCAGGCTAAACATTACTAGTTCCTCTAACTGATGTCTTTATGTCATGAACTTTAAACCTTCAATATGCTAGTTATTAGTCACGAAAGGCTTCTTTGAGGTGATGAGCGTTGGAATTGAGTCATTCAAACAGAGATTATAATTTTTTTCAGAGAGTCTTTGCAGGGTAAGGGGAGTCAAGCCTGAGTCAGGGTATGGGGTTTCATCAATGATGGTCACTAAATACCATCAATATTTTTACCATCTCATTCTTCTCATCTTGTTTGATGGAATTCAGATAATGATTCTGAGACAAGGTGCTACCCTGTGGACTTTTGCACAGGCAGATTTTTAAAAAAAAAATTTTGGTGGGGGCAGCTAGATGGCTGTGGACAGAGCACTGACCCTGAAGTCAGGAAAACCTGAATTCAAATAAACCTCAGACACTGTACTTTTACACAACAACAAAAAGTGGGTTTTTTTGGTCAGTGTAGTTGTGGTTAAGTGACTTGTCCAGGGTCACATAGCTAGTACAGTAATAGGATCTCAATTCATCCCCTGTAGGATTTCTGAAAACATCCTCAGTACAACCTCAGTAACATACAAGACTACAGGTATGATGGCATCTTATCCTCTTCACATATGATATTGACCACTTCTGCTAGATCTCTAATTTTGATTGTTTATGTATTCCATGTAGCTTGGAAATTTTGAGTTTCCAGCATGTCAAAATAGCTACTAAAAATATTTTTCTTATATCCACAAGACAACTGAAAACGAATGCTGCAAAATTATAAAGAACGAATTTGGCCCCAAAGAAGAAAAATTAAAAAATACCTCCCTTCACATTATTAGTTTCTCCAATTGATGTTTTTAGTCATGAACTCTAGACCTTTAATATACTAGTTATTAGTCAGGAAAGACTTCTTTCAGAGGTGTTGTAACTCTGAAATATTGTACATATGTTCATTTTTTTTAATGTGCCGATAAGTTTTGCCAGCTGTTTTTATCTCCTTTAAAAAAAAAAAGTCTTTGTTTATAATATGTAGCTTTCTGAAAGGAAACGGAAGCATATGAGAGGAAATCCACATCATACAAGACAAAGGTGATGTCAATAAAAACCTATTTTAAAAACCATCATTCTTAAAGTTTTATGAATCAATACAATGCCTGGAAGATTGGTTTGAGATGCTGGTGTAGATCCAACAGTTTATTGGTTTGAGGACAGTATTTGTAGCTAGGGGATTTAACATCTGTCCATCCATAAAAGATCCATAAAAGCTTCTGATGTATAATCCTAGCTACCAGGTTATGTCTCCCTAGGTATTTGGCACATACAAAATGTTCCCAGCCTGCAAAGAAGTGTTGCATAGTTAACGGCAATTTCAACAAATGTATATTTAGTGCTATAAAATTTGTGAAGCATTTTATATATATATATATATTATTTTGCTTGAGTCTCACAACAAGCTTCAAGATGGATACCAGGAGCAGCTAGGAGACCTAGTGAATAGAGTACCAGCCCTGATGTCAGGAGAACCTGAGTTCAAGTGCTTACTAGCTATATGATCTTGGGCAAGTCATTTAATCCTGATTGCCTTACAAAAACAAAAACAAACCAAAAAAGGATGCTGCAGGTATTGTTTCCATTTTCCAGATGTAGAAACTGGGTGGAACTCAGAGGGCATAAGTGATGTCCAAGGTCACATTATAAGAGTGCCAGAAGAGATGCTCATACCTATGTTTCTCCTGAATGCCTGAATAATGCTCTTTCCACAAGGTTGCTTTGGACCATAGTGGTTTTCTCTATGATCTTCCAGTATCTTATAAGAAAGGATTCTTGTTTGAGTAGAATTTGGGATAGATGGTCTCTGACATCCCATCTAATTCTAAAATTATGTGACTCAAGTCACTTTTCCTTTCTGGATCTCAGTTTCATCATCTGTAAAATGGATGGGTAAACCAGATGATTTCAAAAGTCTCTGACTTTCTGGAATTATCTTCTGTAACTTTATTTAGCAGGAAATGAAACTGAGTCCCAAAGAGGGGAGTTTTTTAAGATCACTATCTCCTCCCTGTCCTACCTTCATTGGAGGATGGAAGATGGCTGACAGAGGAATGAGTGTCAGCGTGTACTTAAAGACAGATGGGATCACATGGAGTTACCGGATACCACCCGACATGCAAACAAACCAGGAGAAATCTGATCCTAGATCATCACCAGGTGGAACCCACATCCTGAGCCCTCGCCACTCACGCTCCTTCTTTGTCCCAGGGAAGCTCAGAAGGTGGGGCCCTGCCAGGGTTCTGGCATACCTGGGCAGGCATGGGACTGAGGGAAGTCGTAGGAAATCTGACTTGGAATTCTCTGAGACAGTGGGAAAGAGGTGCTTCCCAGAACTAAGACCAGAGGAGTTAGGACAAAGGAATTCAATTCAGTCTGATCCAATAAGCATTTATTAAGCACTAACATAAACATAAACTCTGACCATTGTACTAAGCACTGGCCTATAAAGAAAAAAACACATTTACCCCCAAGAATTCTGATTGTGGTCAGTGTGTCTCCATAGTTCTCCTTTCAGAATACCTGCTACCCCAAAAGCCCATTGCCTGGCTTCCCAAGTATCCAAGATCCTCTACAAGATGGTCCAGTCATTTCTCCAATTTTTTCTTTCTATGTACTATAGCTTCCAGCCAAACA
Source organism: Sarcophilus harrisii (assembly GCF_902635505.1). Lineage (NCBI taxonomy): Eukaryota > Metazoa > Chordata > Mammalia > Dasyuromorphia > Dasyuridae > Sarcophilus > Sarcophilus harrisii. The sequence goes on from NC_045428.1 coordinate 496,414,138, forward strand.
GGATGATTCTCTGCCCACATGAGCACATTCCAATATCCAGGCTCCTACTTCCTGTTTCATAGCCCCAGAAATATGTCTTTCTTCCCTTTTCACCTATGGAATTCCTACCTGTTTGTTTGTTTTTGTTTTTGTTTGGCTGAGGCAATTGGGGTTAAGTGACTTGCCCAGGGTCACACAGCCAGGAAGTGTTTAAGAGTCTGAGGCCAGATTCGAAATCAGGTCCTCTTGACTTCAGGGCTGGTGCTTTATCTACTGTGCCACTTAACTGCCCCCCAATACCTATTCTTTAAAGCTCAGCTACTCCAAGCAGCTTTCCCTGATTCTCATAAACAATGGCTTTTTCTTTGTGCTCCTTCCCCCGTTCCCAACTCAGTCCAGTGTTCTGCATAGAGTAATAAATGTTTGTTGAATTAGTGAATAGACCTACTGCTGGTAGGGATCACTAAGAACATAGATTTAGAGCTAGAAGGGGGACATTGTGTCCAATCTTCATTTAATAGATGAGGAAATTGAGGTATAAAGAGTGGCTTGCAGGGACAACTAGATGGTACAATAGCTAGAGCTCTGTCCCTAAATCAAGAGGACTAAGCTTAAATCCAGCCACAGACATTTAATATTTTCTAGCTCTGTGACTCTGGGCAAATCACTCTCCCCCCCCCCCCCTTTTTTTTTTCTCTTTTCTTTCTTTCTTTCTTTTTTTTTTTTTTTTTGTGAGGTCGTTGGGGTTAAATGACTTGCTCAGAGTCACAAAACTATTAAAATGTCTAAGATAGCACTTAACCCAGTTTCCCTGACTCTAACTCCAGAATTCTCTCCATTATTCTCTGCTGCTTCCTTTCATCTCTTTCATTTTATAGGAATGAATGAGAGAAGGAAATAAACAAGCATTACTCTTGTTCAGTCATTTAAACCATGTCTGACTCTTTGTGGTGATTCCATTTGGGGTTTTCTTGGCAAAGATACTGGAGTGGTTTGGCATTTTCTTCTCCAGTCCATTTTAGAGATGAGGAAACTGAGGCAAACAGAGTTAAGTGACTTACCCAAGGCCATACAACTAGGAAGTGTCTGAGGTAGGACTTGAACCCAGGTTTTCCTGAGTGCAGAGCTCTCTCCTATTTCATTTTTTAAGAATGAAGGAATGAATTAAGTATTTATTAGGCACTTACCATGTGCCAGACTGTGCTAGATGCTTTACAAATATTATTCATTTGATCTTACTATAACCCTGTGAGATAGGCAGTGCTATTACTATGCTCATTATACAATTGATAAACAGGGTTAAGTGACTTGCCTAGGGCCACACAGCTAGTAATATCTGACATCACATTTGAACTCAGGTTTTCCTGATTGCAGACCCAGTACCCTATATACTGTACCCCTTAGCTTCCTTATAGACAAAGAAACTGAAGGTGGAAGAAGGAGCTGTAATTTACTAAAAATTTTGAAATTAATATGACACAAAATGAGCATTTTGATAAACATAATGGAACAGAAAAAGAGGACTGCATATGAAACTGGATATTTGTTCTGTATAGCTTGCTTTTTTCTTTAAGCACATAATGAATTTAATACATAACTTTCAAAGTTGTCCTTCTTTTCTGTGGACCCTTCTGGCTTTCCTTCTATAAGAGATGTTTTCCAGTCCCTTCAGGTGCTACTTTTGGAAAGTGCCATCCCTCTACTCTATTTGAGTCTTCAATGTACCTATCTATTTACGTGCTATCTTTCCTATTAGAATATGGAATGCAAGTTCCTTGAGGATAGAAATTTAAAAAAAAACAACTCTTTCTTTGCATCATCAATCAGCACATAACACAGTCTAAGACATATGCTCCATGTTGGCTATTTGACTATTGTTTTCTTCTTTGCATTAAAACTTGACAAGTTACAATCTTGCCAAGATCATGCCAGTGGCAGATTCAAGACAAGATGTGCTGGTGTTTTTTACATTGTAAGCTATCTTCAAATTTGACTTCTGGGAGGGGTCCCTCTGACTAGTGATGATTTAGAAACTCCAAGGGGACAGATCAGTGGGAATCCCTTTGCTCTATCACTATGTACAGTGAGTGTTCTAAGCAGGAAGAGAGATTTCAAGGCATGAGATAGACTTTGCTATTATGTCATTGGTCCAACCCAAAGTGTCCTAGCATCACCATGTTCTGTTGCCCATTTGATTGCTTATCAGTTCAGGCCACATCCTCTGGGAACTTCTCCAGGAATACCTCACTTATTTCATTCCTCCCTGATTGATCCATCTTTACTTTGTAAGGAGGAGGAGAGCTTCTATAGGAGGAGGAGAGCTTCTATAGCCCTCCCTCATCTCAAGTAATACAATGACATCATTGCAAAGACATTTGAGGTTTCAAATGTATAAACTGGACATTTTATACCTTGTGATCTCTTTATGAGGTCTGAATCTCTTTGATTGATTCAAGGAAGAGGCAGTTGATTGGCTAACCAAACAAGCTAACCATGCCTCTAGATGCTTTAAATAGCAAGAAGAAATTCAGTAGTTAGTCAAGTGATAGACCATTTTAATGGTAGAAGAGCTTCATTTTGGAGAATTTCAAACTTTGCTTGAGACCTTGAAAGGGAATTTCTTTGAGAGGAGAGAATTTCCTCCCCTGCCACGTTTGCTTTTCTCTCTGCTTCGTACAATCATGTCCTATTGGAAAGATGGGACCCATTAGCAGATAATGCGTTCAGAGGATAATCAAATGCAAATGTGGGTATAGATGGATACAGAACGCTACCTGAGAAAGGGTTACACTAGTGGGGGCTCATGATCATTATCTTCTAAGGACCCCAACCTGTGAATACAAGTGCTCATTTGGGTAAATGTCCCAAAGAGAATATAGCACCTTCTTTGAAGGTAGTGTGGTGTGGTCTAGGGGAAGGTACACTGAGCCTGTCCACCCTCCCTCTGACATGTAGTAGCTATGTGACATTGGTTAAATCAATTCATTTGTAAAATGGGAGGTTTGGATTCTAAGGACCTTTACAATATTCTGTGACTGTCTCCATTTCTTCTTTGTACTCTAAAATAGCACCTTCTAAAATAAGCAAGCTTTAATAAGCATCTTTATATTCAGTCCCAGTTCCTACTTCTTGAAACATATACATGTAACCTGGGATTCGGGAATATTCATATGTATCTCTTCATGAATAGGGAAAAGGTGAGACAATGAGCTGTGAATTGTGGGATTTCAAGTCCAGAGAGATAGTATTCTTTCTCCATCTGAACAGAAACTTGGAACAATCATGAACCAAGAGGAGGACTTTAGTTGCTTTGAGAGTTTTTGGCTAGTTCTAAACTTGAGACAGCCTTTTTCCAGACTTCAAATCCCAAAATTCATGATGAAGTTTTGAACTTTTTTCTCTACGTATAAGAGATCAGTTTGAACATCTCAAAATAATTGGTTACCCATACTTATTGGTGTGCTGTATATTTTTCCCATTAGGTCATTAACTTTTAGAAGTCAGGGACTATATCCCAGGGTGTGGATCAGGATCTGGAACATGGGGAACACTTGCTAAACACCCAAGTGGTTTGCTGATCTCATTATTCAGAGGTTCCTTCCAATGATAAAGATTATAATTATCCATATCTCATAATGACTTTTGCCTATGATTTCCCGTAAACACACCACAGGAAATCAAATTAATTAACCCAATGGGCTAGAAGCCTTCTTCTATTTCTCCTTATATTTCAAGAGTAATAATGGAACACTGGCTATGTGCTTGTCATCCCTGCCCTTGACATATGACCAGCCCATCTTGGAGACATTTAAATGTTTATTGAATTGTTTTTGTGATTTTAAAATTCACACTAAGATTTTAATGGCTGATGATAGATTAATGTGACCTTAAATGTTTTGACTCAAAACAGGAAATAGGGGTGGAATTCTAGGCACCATGATAGGTCATTTGGATTAAAGATTTTGGATTAGAGAAAGACTTTTCATATATCAGGCAGGCAACCAGCTATTCTGCCTATGCTGTGGGTCATTCTGATTAGCTCTTGTACTCACTAGGCACCTCAGACAGACTGAGACAATCCCCATCTCCCCCAAATGTGAGCAGAAGAAAGACGTACATTGCCTTCATCATCCACCACCTGTATTTGCCCGGAATCACAGAGCTTCACCACTGCTCCAATGGGAACATCAAACTCCTGCCCTGTTTTAAGGTCCATCCAGACATAGTCACCCTGCAAGAGAAAAATATCCTGTCAGTACTCAATCCAACAAACATTTTTTTTTAATAAATAGTATTTTATTTTTCTAATTTCATATAAAGACAATTTTTAACATAGATTTTTTTAAAATTTGAGTTGCAAATATTCCTCTCCCTCCCTAAAATGATAAACAATTTGATATGGATTTTATATATATGTATATATACACAAACATATTTCCATATTAGATATCAACAAACAATTTAAACACCTATTATGCACATGGTCTAGTGTTCTACTTAAAAGTGAAAGGTGACAATGTCATTGCTTTCTAAGAACTTGTAATCCAATGTTCGTGTGTGGAAATACAACACAGACATATATAAATATGATACAAGGTAGGGTGTGATATGGGACAAAGGAGAGATTCAGGGGGAAAAATGATCTAGGGAAATTTGAGGTTCAAGAAAGCACTTTCCCTTGAAGGACTGGAAGGAGGAGGAGGGCAGGAATCAGGGAAGTTGTCATGAAGAAAATGGTACTCGAGTTGGGCCTAATGGGGGAGAATATAATCTAAACTTAAACTGTTACACCAGTTTCAGGAAGCTTTCCTTGAATGAACAAACATAACTCTTTCATCTGCTCATTGACAACTCATCTTCACAGTTTAATTGATCATGGGGATGAAGTAAAAATCGGACCATCACATCCAGTCCCAATATTTCCTTAGCACTTTAGGTCTCATGGATCACTTTACTCAAAACCACCCTATGAGGTAGATCAGTGCAACAATCTTCATTTCCTGCCTTGTCCAGATCCATGATTTCACTGGCCTTGGAAACTTTTAAGGTGAAAATTCTTTCCACCAATGCAAATCAATAATTGGTCTGTCATTTCCAGTTTCAATAGTTCTTTGGGGAGGACCAAGAGGTTACTTGTCCAGGGTCATAAGTTCATTCACTCTATGTCAGAGAAATCACTTAAACCCAAGATTCTTGACTCTGAAATTAGCCCTTTCTTCACTATATGCTCCTTATTTCCCTTATATACATATGGAAAGGGGAGGGAATGAGAGAGGATAGGTTTTGCTAAAAGTAACACAGCCTATAAATACCTGACTCCCAAGCCTCCATTATCCTTTCTTTATTATGTATACATTTTCTATCTACTCACATGAATGTATATATGCATGTATGTATATAATATATACACATGCACACACATATATAATATACATATATACATGTGTGTATGTGTGTATAGTTTCCTCTAATAAAACATAAGCTCCTTGAGGGCAGGAATAGTTTAGTGTCAGAGTTGAAATTTGAATCCTGACTTTCCTTTTCTAAATCTAACATTCTTCCCTCTACCCTACAATGCCTCTCTAACTACCTCTTCTAGAGGACTAGAGCATTCCAGATGGGGCAACTTGAGTATAGGGTACTATAATCTTTCATTATTACCAGACAAATTTCACAGGCATGCTCAGTACTGTGGATTCTAGATGCTGGGACATCCAGGAATCCTTCATGAACCTGGTGGGCTACCTTACTCCCATGGTCCAGGATCTCCTGGTCCCTCCCTGATTCAAGAAGCTCATATTTGGAGAACGGGAGAAGATTCAAAAAGTACATTTGAAGAGGGAGAAAACATTAACAACCAGATGAATCAAAGAAAGTATGGCTGGGCATGTTATTTTCTTGTCTGTGCTTGATGGACACTCTGTACCAAATCCTGTCCATCTAGTCCAGAAATTATTAGCATCCTTTTTTGGTCCTGGATTCCTTGGCAATATAATGTGGCCCATGGATTTCTTCTCAGAATAGCAGTTTTAAATACATGAAATAAAATTACAAAGGAAACCAAAGATTGGTAGGGAAAAAAAAATTAGGTTCGTGGACCTCCTGAAATTTAGTGACCATAGGCTAGTGTGTCAAACCTCTCAGAGACCCAGATTAGGAACATCCAATCTAGTCCAACTTGTATCTATGTAGGAATTCCCTTTAAGACATCCTCAGAAGGTGTATACAGACCTCCACTTGAATATCTCTAGTGATGAGGATCTCACCATCTTCCTGAGCAGAACTATAATTACGAATAAAGTATATTCTTATCATTTGTGATAGTTATGTTCTATAAAGTTGTTACAAACATCGAATTAGGAAATACTGAACCATTGCTCCTAAGAGAAATATAGGATTAAGCCTCTGACAGCCTCTAGTCACAACATTTCCTTTAGCACTTTCCAGGGTGGCCTTACATATGGAGCAGCAAATTTCCTCTTCCTTTTTTTTTTTTTTTTTTTTTTTTTTTTTTTTTTTTTTTTTTGTGGATGTACTATATTGTTGATCATTCACATTGAACTCATGGCCAACAGCACTAAAAACTCATGCCTGAATGAAGCTTATCTAATGCACATCACAGCATTCTTGTACTTAGAAACACTGAATAGTACTTCAGCACTGTGCTTAGGGATTATTTTAAACATCAAAATCAGCAACAGAAAGTCCTTAATTTTTTTTATTTTTTTTTTAGTGTGGCACTACATAGATCATGGGGGGGGGGGAAATTTGTTTATAGTGTGAAAGCTGAAACAAGAAAGCAGAGCTTCTCTTTGATGGATTCCAGGTGGGAATGTTTATTTTGGGGGATGTGAATTTTTTTCTGTTTTGCACACAAAATCACATAACTTGTTGATTTAGAGTTCCAAATAAAATTTAGCAAGTAGTCAAATTCACAAGAATAATGACCATCAATTATACTTTCACTTAGGATAAACCAGTTTTGAGGAGAGAAGTAGCAATGGTGAATGGTTGATGGTGAATACAACCTCTATACCTTCAGAGACAAAAAGAGAAGGTAGGACCTAGCCAAAAGGATCCATGGTTTTAGGACTTTGGGAGAAAGGTATAAAGTACCTGGTCAGAGAATCTAATAGCCAAGGCTAGGGAGAGAGAAAGCAACTAGAATGAAGTCCCTGAAGTGGCCCATTCCACTTTGGACAGCAGTGTTGATCTTTTTCCTTAAATCTAGCCTGAATCCATGTCACTCATTCCCTATTTTTTTGAATAGTTTATATAGTATTGGAGTTAATTGTTCTTTAAATGTTTGCTAGAATTCACATGTAATTCTATCTAGTCCTGGGGATTTTTTTTTAGAGAGTTGATTAATAGCTTGTTTTATTTCTTTTTCTAAAATGGGACTATTTAAGTATATATTTCCTCTTCTGTTAATCTGAGAAATTTATATTTTTGTAGGTATTCCTCTATTTCACTTAGGTTGTCAAATGTATTGGCATAAAGTTAGCCAAAGTAACTCTCATAATTGCTCTAATTTCCTCTTCATTGGTGGATAGTTTTTCCTTTTCATTTTTGAGTCTAACAATTTGATTTTCCTCTTTCCTTTTTCTAATCAAATTAACTAAAGGTTTTATCTTTTTTTTTTTTTGTTTTTTCATAAAACCACCTCTTAGTTTAATATTTTTTAGTTTCAATTTTATTAATCTCTCCTTTTATTTTTAGAATTTCAAGTTTGGTATTTGATTGGGGATTTTTAATTTGTTCTTTTTCTAGCTTTTTTAGTTGTAAGGCCAATTCATCAATTTTTTCTTTCTCTGTTTTATGCAAGTAAGCATCTAAAGATATAAAAATCCCCCTTATTACTGCTTTGGCTGCATCCCACAAATGTTGGTATGATGTCTCATTATTGTCATTCTCTTGGATGAAATTACTGATTGTGTCTATGATTTGCTGTTTCACCCATTCATTCTTTAGGATGCAATTATTTAGTTTCCAATTACTTTTTGGTCTATTTTCCCCTGGCCTTTTATTGAATGTAATGTTTATTGAATTGTGATCTGAAAAAAAAAGTATTTACTATTTCTGCCTTTCTGCATTTGATTTTGAGGTCCCTATGTCCTAATATACGGTCAATTTTTGTATAGGTTCCATGAACTGCCAAGAAGAAAATGTACTAAATATCTCCATTCAATTTTCTCCAAAGATCTATTGTATCTAGCTTTTCTGGTATTCTATTTACCTCTTTAACTTCTTTCTTATTTATTTTGTGATTTGATTCATCCAATTCTGAGAGAGCAAAGTTGAGATCTTCCACTATTATAGTTTTGCTATCTATTTCTTCTTGCAACTCTCTTAACTTCTCCTTTAGGAATTTAGATGCTATACTACTTGGTGCATAGAGCACCTGTGTGATGAGAACACTGGACTTAACTTCTAAGGCATCTTCCACTGCCAGATCTAAGATCTTATAAACCAGGGGCTCTTAGCTTGGACGCCATAGATAAATTTTAAGGGAGTCTATGAACTCAGATGGAAAAAACAGCAACTTTATTTTCACCAAGCTCTCACTGAAATTGAACCTTGTCTTCAGTTATGTACATAGACAATGACATTGATCTAAGAAGGTCCCTGAGACATCAGTGGATCAACAAAATGCTCTAAAGCACAAAACCAAGTGGAAACCCCTGCTATAAAGAACTTTCTGCTAGTAGGGTAGAGGAGGTTCACCAGTAACCTGATAAGTATTTACACATACCATCCCGTCTCCCTACTCAAATCTCCAAAACAAAGATAGAAGTTTTCTCCATGAGGGGCAGAGAAGCCACTGCAAGGTGACTATTACCTTCTCTGTAATGGTGGAGGAATTAGAAACTCTTTTAGTATTCATAATTGCCAAGAGTCTCAATGACAGCTTCCAGCACACTCCAGACCTGCCCCATAATATGATAGGAAGTCCTCCAAAGCAAAGGTATGGGACCAGAAAGCAAGACCAGACAGAAAGACTTAAAAATTATAAAGGCTTTGCAAATTTCAGGTATTATTAGACTCAAATATTATACATAATTAAAATTTTTCACTGGGTATATTAGTGAAAATAATAATAATTATTATTATTATCATAGTTAATATTTTATCAGACACTGTGTTAAACACTTTAAAATATTGCATTTAATCCTCACAACAACTCTGGGAGTAGACATTATCATTATCCCCATTTTACAGTCAAGGAAACCAAGACAGAGTAAAATGACTTACCCAGAATCACATAACTGAAGGCAACATTTGAACTCAGTTTTTTTATTCCAAGTCTAATATTTTATCCACATGATAACTTTGACAATATTTGGCTTCAGATTCCAGATATGAGGGAAATAAAGCCTATACAATGTAACTCAGTAGGTATTTGTAAGGAAAGTGCTTTGAAAATCTTAAGGAGCAATAAAAATAGGAGCTATTACCATTAATAATAAAAAGATGAGATTATTGTCTTAGTCTGACCATGTCATTCCCCTCATAAAGAAGCTTCCATTGTTCCCTAATGCCTTTAGAATAGAAATAATAATAGAAATAGTAAACTGTTCTGTTTGATATTTAAAGTCCTTTACAAAGCTGACTCTATTCTAACTTTCCAGATCTGATTACCCAATATTCTTCACTCACTCAATTCTCCAGCTGTTACTCAAACATAACATTTCATCTCAACTCCTTGTCTTTGAACATGCTTTTTTGCCTGGAACAGGCAAAACACCCTCTCTACCTATTAGAACTCCTATTTCCCTTTAAGGATAAAGTCAAATGCTGTCTCCTTCAAAAGACATTTACTACTTTCCCCAATGGTTAGTGAACTCATCCTTCTCAAAATTCCTTTGTATTTGTTTTTTAAACATCAAATATTTGCTGATCTATGAACATGTGTGGTGACCTCCAGTAGAATACTGATTTCTTAAGGCAATTGTCTGTTTCCTAAAGTCTAGTTCAGTGTCTGACTTCTTAGTCTGTCTCCCATCTTTTCAGAAGTGGAATTGTGATGTGGAACTATGGGTGTGGCACATTGCATTTAATGCCAGATATGACTGATGTACTAACTGGTTTTATTAAGCTACCTTTTAACCACCTCTTTTAAAAATAGTATTTGCTAAATGGTAATTTACATAGAAAGGAGAGATGATTTGTATAGGAAAATGAGGGTGATGTAAAAACAAAATATATCAATAATTTTTAAAAGTGCTCCATCTCAGGACAGCTAGGTGGTACAGTGAATCGAGCACCAGTCCTGAAGTTAAGAGGACCTAAGTTCAAATCTGGCCTCAGACACTTAACACTTCCTCGCTGTGTGACCCTGAACAAGTCACTTAATCCCAATTGCCTCAACAAAAATAAACAAATAAACCAATTAATGTATAAATAAATAAATAAGTTCTCCATCTCTCCAAGTACACTACAGGAATATAGTTATATAATAGTTATTAACTGAATAGATCTATCTTCTACAGGAGTCTTGACACTTACTGTTAGTGCCTATCCTGAGACTACTTCCACTTATACTGGACTTGTCTTATATGTACAACTGTTTGCCTGCTATCCCCTCCATTAGAATGTGAACTACTTGAGGGGAAGGATCATGGTTTTGTCTTTCTTTGTATTCCCAGTGCTCAGCACAGTGTCTGGCATGTAAGAGTTATTGAATAAATGTGTGCTACCTTCTGGAAATACAGAGTCAAAAGTCAGTCTCTTGTTGGATATAAAGACAAATCACTTAACTCTTAAGAAAAGAGAGAGAAGATATATGTATTAGTTGGTCAAATGACCATTGCAGCTCCTATTTTGTTTGTAGGCTCAGATTAAGAAAAAGAGCAGTAATCATTCTCTCCTTCCTTCCCCTTCCAAAGAAAGGATTTAGAAATTAAATTCAGCCGTGTTGAACTCCTAGCCAGAGATATAAAGAGAGAAACAATCCCTGTCCTCAGTGTGTTTTCCATCTTCTGTAGTACATCCTATTTATACAAAGGAAGTCCAATACAAAGTAAACAACAGTAAGAAAAGAGGAGAGACGCAGAAAATATGATCAAAAAGAGAAATCTCTCATCTGGGCAGGGGTGGGACCAGTGAGCAGAGGGAACAAAATTCATTTGAAAGCCTTGAGATCCTCAGTCTAAAACCACCATCAATCCAGCAAATACTCCAAGTCCTGCCCTAAATCCAGGTGTCAATTACAAAATAACAGCATTTGTTTCTATACAATCCCTTGTTACAAAGTACTTTTTCCCTAACAGTTCTAGAAGGTGGGTACTAACATCATCATCCTGGTTTACAGAGTGTGAAACTGAGGTCCAGAGAAGATGAAATGACTGACCCAAAAATACACAGTTACTATAGGACAGCCTCCTGGATCTGTCACTTGCGTCCCTTCAATAACCCACTCATTGTCCCCGCCCCCCAACTCTAGTGCTGCTTTTACTGGCCATATTTTTAATAGAGCAAAATTATGTGTGTGTGTGTGTATATAGACACACATGCACATACATATATCCACAGGTAAAACATTTAGAACACACATATATGTACATATGCACATACATATAAATACACACACACATATATATATATATATATAATATAAAATCTAATTTGATCCTCACAAAAAGCATGAGAAGTAGAGGTTATTATTATTTTCACTTTATAAATACTTGCCTAGAATCAGAGGTCATTAGATCCACTATAAGGTATTGCCAGACACTTCACCCTTCTCCCCCCACATCCCCTGAATCCTTCTTCTAATCTTTTCCTCCTCAAATGTTGGTGCTGAGAGAGAGACCTTCTTTACATCTTCCTTTATTCCTTTCTGCTACAACTTAATTCAGAGTTCTGATAATCCACAAAACTCTTACATTTGGAATCTATTTTCTCTTTTCTTGGAGAGCTTAGAGGAAGGATTCTCACAATCAGTGTAAGCATGGGCAAGATTCCTTTCTGTGCTGAACCTCAGTTTCCTCCTCTGTAAAATGGGTCTGATGATACCTATTATTCTGCCTATTATACGGCCACGCATCTTGCTAAGGAATGGAGATTCAAAGAAAGGCAAAAACAAAGTCACTGCCCTCAGAGAGATGGAAGCAGGACTAGACAGCCTTCACTTGGCTCACAGCTTTCTCAAACAGTCCTTCCTCCTCCCTCCCCATCCAGGGGGCCATTGTAGCCCTTAGCAGGAGCCTGCTCACCGGCAAGAAGGCATGGGCCTTGAACACTTGGTTGATGTTTCGAAGGAGAGCCCACTTGCCCTGCTCCTTTTCCAAGCTCTCCATCTCTTCTGGGTCTCCAGCAGCGGCAGCCATGCTTTCAGCTTTCCAGGACATCTTGGAGATCTCTATCCTTCATGCTCTGTCAGTGAGGAAGGACCTGAGCCTGGGACCTTTTTAAGGCATGTGGATATGCTGCCACAGATCCAGGAACCGGTAAGAGGGCTCTGCTACTGCTGCTCACAGAGCCCCAAAGGGTAAGGCATCCTTCTGAGGACAGACTCTACACTAGTCACAGACAAGAGCCTCTGCTCAGAGTCCTGTAGCTTCCAAGTTTCCTTTTCTCAGCTTGTCAATGGGTGGCGGAAGAACTCTCCCTTACAATCCTCCAGAGAGCCTTGGAGAAGACACAGCTTCTTTACAAAATGGGAGAGAAAGCTTCCTTTTCCCCCAGGACCCATCAAAAGGTAGATCCCCAGTCCGGAAACTCTTCTGGGAAGACACAGAACAAGCCTGGATACTTATTAAACCTCCAGGAGCCAAGTATTCCCCCACAAAGCACATGGCTTTTAATTAACCTAATACCTTCACCTACGGAATTAGTCAAAGGGCAATGGGAACCCTAAACCCGGAGCCATCTGCTTCTTCTTCACTGTGATCACCCACTTCCATGGCAACTGAATTTTAAATAATGCGGAACAAGGTTCCCCCCACCCCACCCCTAACTCCCCACCAGTTAGGTCCTGGTTAGGTTTTAAGGGATGCAGACTGAAAACAGCAACAATTCTCTTCACCCCAAACATTCACTCACACAAAAGTCTGAGGCCTCAGGACCACAGTGTCCTGAGTCTGCTGTCTGAGGGCCTTACCATCCAACTTCACTTTGTTAAACTTTAAAAGGTATTATCTCTGTAGTAGAAAGAGAAGACTCTTGGGAGCTGTGAGTTAATGAGCAGAAAGAGAGCTGAACTCTAGAGCCAGATCTGTCACTAATTCATTCTCTGTGTGGACTTGAGCAAACTCACCCCTGTCTGGACCTGGTCATTTTTTAGTTTTAGTTTTAGTTTTGTTTTTCATTTATGTCCTAATCTCCTTGACCTCCTTGGCTGTTTTCTTGGCAGAGATACTGGTGTGGTTTACTATTTCTTTCTCCAGTTCATTTTACAGGTAAGGAAACTAAGGCAAACAGGGTGAAGTAACTTGTTCAACTAGTAAGTGCCTAGGGCTAGATTGGAATTCAGGTCTTCATGCACTCCAAACCTGGCTCTTTATCTTCATGCAAACGTGAGAATTTGACAGATTAAGAAAACTGAGGCCCCCCAAAAAGTTAAATAACTAGGCCAGAAGCACAGATTCAAATCCCCAATTTTCTGACTTCTGGACTTGTGTGTACATATACAGAGTTGGAAACAATTCCAGAGGCCAGCAAGTACAACCTCTTCATTATAGATGGAGAAACTGAGCATCTGGAAAAATTAAGTAATTTCCCCAAATTTACAATGGTAATAATCATCAGGTGGGGAATATGAACTCACCTCTTTAACTCTGGACTCAGTACTCTGTCCATTGTACCATGCTGCCTGCCTACTTTGTTAGGTTCATCTTTTATCTTACTACTACACTAAATAGATTTAGCATTTAAAAAAGAATAATCATAGTTAAAACAAACAAACAAACAAACATTAGTGCTAGAAAAGGAACAGAGAAATAGATCTCAGTGTTTACAAAAGCTTAGTGTTGGATTAACCAATGCCTCAAAAACACTGAAGTATAGAATCCTCCTTCAACAAAATTCTCTGGACATTATGTGTTCCAAGATTCCTTTAGAGCAACTAGTGTCTAATTTCCCATGTTCTAAGACCACTTCAATATTAATATTCTGTTTTTTGTGTTCTAACATTATACAGTCCAAGGTCCCTTCAGGTTCTGACATTAACTGTTCCAATTACATTATCTGTACCATTGAAGGTACCATACCTGACTTCAGAAAGGTTGGGGGTGGGGGTGGGAAAGGATCTGGGGGAGGGGAGAGACAGGGAGCATGCAGCATTAAGTTCCAGTAATGAGGTGTGTTCCGCCAGCCCATGGCTGGGCTCAAGAGGAAAGAGGAGCTGAGTCTGCAAAATTTATGACCCAGATCACAGACCACCCCCATGGCAGCTGAGCTGCTCTATACCCTGGCTATCCCCCAGGGATAGGAGGAGGAGGGCAGGTGCTATATATTGTGTACCTCAGAGAGTAAGTGCTATGAATCTGCTAAGAGGCTCAAGGTCCTAATCTGTGCCACACAACCCAGAAACAGACTGCCTTATTCAGACTCATTCTGGGAGCTCTCTGAGGCTTGAAACTATTCCAGTGCCCCACAAAGGATCCTACATGTCTCCTGTGCATTGTAAAAAGAGGTCAGTTGACTGATTGATAATTATAGAGTAATCATAAAAGTAAAATACAAAAGGAAAAGTTTTTGTATTAGCTCAGAAGACCTAAGTTCAATTCCTGCTTCTGATACTTTAATTTCCTCTGGTGACATTGGAAGAATTACTTAATTCCCTGGACCTCAATTTCCTTATCTGTAAAATGAGGGGGATTGAAGTAGATGATTTTTGAAGCCTGTTGCAATTCTTGGTATTAAGTCAACAAATCGCTCTCCTTTCCCTTACTTCTGCTGCAGGTTTCCCTCCCTCCTTCCTATAGGATGGTGAGGAGACAGGAGAAAGACTTCAGGAATTTAAAGGGCTGTCACAAGGCAGAGACTTTAAATTTGTGGCTTGATTCTTGAAGGCAGAACTAGGAATAATTACTGGGATCTTGGATAATGAGAGTTAATAGCAAGGTAACTTGGGAAGAAAATTAAAGAAGAATTTCAACAGAATTATCCAAAAGTAGGATTATCTGCTTAGGGAGATAATGAACTCCCCATTTCTGGATGTCTTCAAGAGGAAGCTGGGTGGCTATTTATCAGGGATATTATAAAGGGTTTTTTTTTATTTTTAAAGCTTTTTATTTTCAAAACATATGCATAGATAATTTTCAACATTCACCCTTGCAAAACCTTATGTTTCAATTTTTTCCCTCCTCCCCCCCCCCATAGACAGCAAGTAATCCAATGTCAAATATGTGGAATTCTTCTATACATATTTCCACAGTTATCATGCTGCACAAGAAAAATCATATCAAAAAGGAAAAAAATGAGAAAAAAACAAAATGCAAGAAACAACAATAAAAAGAATAAAAATACTATGCTGTGATCCACACTCAGGACCCACAGTCCTTTCTATGGGTGCAGATGGTTCTCTCCATCATGTCTATTGGTACTAGCCTGAATCACTTCATTGTTGAAAGTCAGATGTCCATCAGAAGTTGTTGTTTCTATGAACAGTGATCTCCTGGTTCTGCTTGTTTCACTCAGCATCAGTTCATGTAAGTCACTCCAGGCTTCTCTGAAATCATCCTGCTGACTGTTTCTTATAGAACAATAATATTCCATAATATTCACATACCATAATTTATTCAGCCATTCTCCAATTGATGGGTCTCCACTCACTTTCCACTCTTTTGCCACTACAAAAAGGTCTGCTACAAACATTTTTTGCATTCATAGGTCCTTTTCCCTTTTTTTTTATGATTAGAGGGGAATCATTGAAGAGGTAAAGACTAGAGTACATCCATCCAACACTCTCATTTTATAGATGAGAAAACAGGCTTGGAGGTGAAGGGACTTGCCAAATTCATACCAGTAGTAGTTGGCAGAGCCAGCATTGGGCCCCAGATCTGCTGGATTTCAGATCCAAGCTTCTCTCCTGCTGCTGACATCCTTTGGCTTCCCTTTCTCCCTTCTTCCTTTCCCAGTTTCCCTCCATGTTAAAAGCAGTCAGTCACTTAGTCTCTACATTCAAACTTGGCCCTTGCTGAGAGCTGAGCTCCTATTCCCCTCAGAGCCCTGCCTCCCACAATAAGGAATGGCCAAGGGGATCTGAATAATTTAGTGAGTAGCAAAACCCAGGCTCATCAAATAAAGTGGATCCCCCAATCCCGGGCAGAGAGAAGAAATCCTGCCTTTGCTTGTCAGAAGGATCCCCAGGGCTCCTTTTTTCCCATGTTCAGAATGCCTTCCCATATCCCTCTAAAGTCTGCTTAAACCCATCTCCTCCTAGAAGCCTGCCCTGACTAACACCACTTTCAAGATGTGGTGCTCAGATACCTCCAGCACTAACATAGAGCACTTTGCACCTTTGCATCAGCCTTCCCACCTTTTTGCTCCTCAATTTATTTTAGAGAGATAATTGGAAAGCAGAAAAGTATGACCTCCTCTTCCCCCTTTCTGCCCTTCTGACACAGTAGAAAGATCACTGACTGAAATCAGAGGATCTGGATTCAAATTCTACCTTTGATTCTTATTTCCTGAGTGACTTAGATAAATCACTTGACCTTACCCCTTTGTTTCTTTTTCTATAAAATGAAAGAGTGGGACTAGTTGGCTCCTAAGGTCCTTCCAACCTATAAATTTATGATTGTATTAATTAATCTTATCCTTCCTTGCTGCATGTTCCCCAGTTTAATAATTAGCATTTATACACTGCTTTAGAGTTCAAAGCTCTTTCTAGACATCTTGTTTGAGACTTTGTTATAGATAACATTGCTCCCACTTTACTAATGAAAGAACCAAGGCTCAGAGTGCTTAAGAGATTTGCCCATTAATCCATTAAGGGACAGAAGCAGGATTTAGAGCCCAAGTTTTTCTAGTTTCCAGTCCAGTGCCTAACTCCTATGCCACGGTGCCTTGTGATGCTTCCAGGATTATAGAATCTAGAGCTGGAAAGGACCTCAGAAATTATGTAGTTCTACCCTAAGATGGAGAAAGCAAGGTTGGAAAAGGTGACTTCCTCTAAAGTTGCATAAATAACATCATGGGGTAAAACAAGGCTTTAACCCTGACTCCAAATCCAATGATCCCTCTGCTGGGCTCCCACACTTTCTCCTTCCCCCATGTAAACCTGCTCCCAGGAAATAAAGCTGCCAGCTTCCTTAGACCTGGGCCCGAGAAACAGCTTAAAGAGTCCCATCTCCCATCTCGGGGTACCTGCCCTTTAAATAAGGACAGAACCTTCAGCCAAGAAGAGCAGGCCAGGGTGATGGAAGCCCAGTTATCAATAGCCTAGGAGGGAGAGCATCCTTCTATAGCATAATGGCAGAAAGGACTTGCCTGAAGAGTGTTCAGCAAGGAAGTTAGACTTAGAAGAGCTATGATAATTAGGATCTTCAAATGTTGGAAGGTCCATTCAAATAGAACCTAACTTCTTGAACTGTGATTCAAGACCCCTTATGAGGTTTTATAACTAAATGTAGGGGTTGTAAAATTATGATTAACTATCAGTAAATGTTTGATTTGTATAACAATTTTATACATATATACTCAGGGGCATATAAAATTTTCTCAGGCCAAAAGGGGTCACAAGTAGAAAAAGTATAAGAAAAAATAGAAGATTTTTGCTTGGCTCAAGAGAGCAAAACTGGGGGCACGTGGGAAGGAAGCCTTTGTGCCAAGTCAGATTCAGGCTCCTGGGACAGAAAAGATTAGCTGTCAGCACTCTCCCAAAAGAAGCTGATCTTTGTGGAGGGGAAAAGAAGGCCAGATCACAGAGCTTGATCAAGGTGGTCCTGAAAGCAGAAGTTCTTCACCTTTTGTGTTTCCCATACCCCTTTGGAAGTCAGGTAAAACCTAGATTCTCCTTCTCAGAAGAATCTTTTTAAATGTATAAAGCAAAATCATAGGATTCAAAAGAAACCAATTACACTGAAATATACTTATCAAAATAAATTCATAAAATCCAAATTAAGAACCTCTGCCCTAGAGGTCTTCAATCAAATCCCCTCATTTTATATATAAAGAAACAGAGGCAGAGAAGTTAAGGGGTTGGCCTAGAGTCATTTGACTAATAATTATCTAAGTCAGGATTTGAATTTAGGATTTTCTGACTTCAAATAGAATTCAATCAATTGAATCAAATCAATTGAATTGGGGAATCCAAAGGTGTCAACTCAAATAGAAACTGGGGCCACTAATCCCTATATAGAGAACCTTTAATCAAACCTTTTTAGTCAAAGAGAGAAAGAGAGAGAAGAAAGAAAGAGAAGGAGGGGAGGAAGGAGGGGAGGAAAAAGGGGAGTGAGGAGGGGAGGGAGGAGGGGAGGGAGGGAGGGAGAAAGGAAGGAAGGAAGGAAGAAAGGAAGGAAGGAAGGAAGGAAGGAAGGAAGGAAGGAAGGAAGGAAGGAAGGAAGGAAGGAAGGAAGGGAGGGAGGAAAAAAGGGAGAGAGGGAGGGAAAAAGAAAAGGAGTGAGGGAAAGAAAGAGAAAAGGAAGGAGGGAAGGAGAAATGAAGAAAAGAAAAATTGGAGATGCATCCCATATGAAGAGAAAATGCCAGTAACTGGATCAAGAAAAGCTACACTTGAGCTGAGTCCAGTTTAGTGCAGACCCTCATCAGTTCTCACTGGATCATTTTGATGGGATTTTCCTTATTCAGTAAATGGCAGCAACCCCCTTTTTGCCTCTAGGTTCAAATAAAAACTTCTGTATTTGATTTTTAAAGCCCTTTATAACCTAGCCCTAACCTACCTTTCCATGCTTATTAGACATGCATGAATCCCCTGCCTACATTCTACTGTCTAATAAAGACCTTCTTTCCTTTCCTCACACATGGTATTCACTCTCCTATCTCCATGTCTGGGATAGTCCTTCTCTCTACATGGAATACTCTCTTTGTCTTCACCTTTTGAAATCCCTCTTCTCCTTCAAGGAGCTCAGCCACTGACATCTTTGTGAAGCCTTTTCATACCTTATACTACTGATCTGACAATGACTGTGTATTAATTTATATTAATAATTATAATTTATATAATATTTATATAATTATATATAATTTATTTCTATATAATGTGCACATGTTGTCACCCTTCTTTTCCCACATAGAATGTAAGGACTTTGAGAAAAATGATTGCTTTATGTTTGCCTTTGTAGCTCCGGTGCCCATTGTAATGACAGGCATGTAGTAGGAGCTTAATAAATGCTTGTGGATTAACCGGCTGAAGAAAAAAAGCAAAGATTCTGAGAGACAAAGATGAGAGAAAACATTCCAGGCAGGAGGAATAGCTTGAGCAAAAATGTAGAAGGCAGGAAATAAAAGTCTTTAGCTGAGCTGATGTCAGCTTGCTTGAACACATGGGCATGTGAAAGGAGGGAATATTTAGTATGAAGCAAAGCTGGAAAGGTAGTTGGAACGAGGACTTTAGAAGCTATTTGTGTAGCATAAACTACTACAGAAATGTGAGCTGTGACCAGAACTTCGGACTGTGAGGCTCACCCTAGATTGGATCTAAACTGGCCATTAAAAGGATGTAGAATGGAACCTTCCCTCAGCGCGCCCTCTGGTGTCCATAGCAGCAAGGAGCTTGGCTTTAGACAAGATTCAAAGAGTTTCAGAAGTGGAGAGAAGCTTAAGGTCCCACCCCCTGCATGGAGGCCATCTATGCTACTCCTGACAAATGTTGAATGTGTTTTCATTTAGACTTCTGTTCTGATCTCAGCAAATTGATGCCTTCTCCTGGTGAGGACGTTACCTGGGGGCTCGCAGGCTAGATTGTTCAAAATAGTTAAGTCATTTCAGTTGGAGTTTTCTTGGCAAATTTACTAGAATGGTTTGCCATTTCCTCCTCCAGTTCATTTTACAGATGAGCAAACTGAAGCATAAGAGGATGAAGTTACTTGCATGAGGCAAGATTTGAACCCTAGAGGATGAGACTTTCTGATTCCAAGCCCAGTGTTCTATCTGTACCACCTAGCAGGCTAGGTCAGCAGGATCCAAACTCTACTCCAAGAGAATGGAAAAATAGGCCCATTGATGGAATTTCAGCTCTAGGCCCATAGATGGAGCTGGTACCTGGTGTGTGAGGACTGGCTTAAGGCTAATCACCAAAGCATTGGCTTTTATGGGGTGGGATTTGGGGGAAGGAGCATTGAAGAAGGAAACATTGTAATAGTGAATACTTTACATCAGAACAGAGCCTTCTCTTCCTAACCCGGAGCTAGGCCTTTTAAGCTCCAACTTACTGCTACTGACTCACTTGTTTAAATGATACTAGAAATTTGACCAGGGGACCTCTAAGGTGCTTTCCAGTCGTAATTCTCTTATGTTCAAAGCTTCCCTCCCACTCTGCCATTCCTTGTTCCAAGGCTCCTCCTGTTATGGCATTCCTATTCTTAGGTCCTTTCTAGTTTGACCTTCTCTGTAGTAAAGTCCCTCCCAGGTTTGATATTCTGTATTTTAAGGCCCCTCCCAGTTCTGACATTCCAGCCCCTTCCCACTTCAATATCAGGTGTTCTGAAGTCTCTTCCAGCTTGAACAATCTAAGAATTCTTTGTGTCCTCCCAGAGGAATCTGTTCAAAGGGCATTCACTGGGCCAGCTTTAGAGGATTATGCTGTAATTGCTGGCAAAAGCGTTGTAAATGCTAAGGAGACATTATAAATCTAACACATGATAGTGCAATGGGTGTTTGATGAGGCACAGGCCAGCCCCGAGGCCTGGAGAGTAATTATGCATCTTCCCCACCCGGCACAATCTGTTCGCCAGAGAGCTGCAGCACAGCTGCTACAAAGGTCATAGCTGATTGGGGCACTCCCTGAATTCACCCTTTATGAGTCACAGAATGTCAGAGACCGACAAGATATCAGAGCTTGAAGGGACTTTAGAGACATCTACTCCAGCCCCTGATTTTTATAGATGAGGAAGGAGTGAGTTAAGTCTGAAAGCTACATTTAGGAGTCAGGAGATTGTCTCTAATATTTCTTACCCTAATTTGTTATATATCACATCTTGGTCTGGTCCCTGAATATATTTCAAACTTCGGGCTACATCATCTACAAAATAGGAAGAAAAGGGAGGAAGCACTGAAGTACTTACAGTTGCCGGGCACTGTGCCAAGTGTTTCACAAAGATTATCTCTTCTGATCCTCACTAACAATCCTGACACATAGTTGCTATCAATGTATGTTACAGTTGCAGAAAATAAGAACCAAGTAACTATTTCAGGGTCACACAGCTAGAAATGTCTGAGGCTAGATTTGAACTCAGGTTTCTTGCTCTATCCAACACACCACCAGCTGTATCCAGAGATGGGACCTAGAAGTTCATGTGTTTAAGAGTAGCTAGTGGGCCACTTTGGCCAGACTATAACGTACGTATTCCGTAAAAGTATTATTGTTATAATAATAGTAATAGTAACTAACATTTATTGCTCTGTTTAAAAAGCACTTTACATGTTATTTCATTTGATCCTCACAACAGCTTAATGAAGTTAGTACTATTGTTATCATCCCCATTTTACAGACTCCAAAACTGAAGCCAAGAGTATCCAAGGGCACACAAATTTCCGAGGCAGGGTTCCCCTCTCCCATCTCTCAACTCCAAGCCCAGTGTTCTAGCACCTAGATGGTGCTCTTGAGTTGCTGTGGCCAGATAATCCATCCCCTGGGGATCACCCCCCTGCAGATGATCCTTTCTGCACTAAATCCATTGCAGTTCAGACAACTGGTCCAAGGAGCATCACCAAGACCATCCTTGAAGTCTTTCCAAGTGGGCAGTGCTTGTCAGCGCCTTGCCTTCCTCCCCTTGGCATTGCCCCTGAGATAGAAAATGAGCGCCTAAGCCAGGTTTAGAATCCAGTTTTTGGTCCAAACCAGTGAAATTCCTGCTATGCAGGATCTCTGTAGAAAGAGGGGGGTTTCATGTATTCTCCTTGAAATTCCCTATCTCCTTGGTTGGGGAGGAAGAAACACAAGTCTGAATTAGAAGTGACTTCAATACCGTAAGAACAAATGAAAAGATCTTCATTTTACAGATGAAGAAGCCTTAGAAAAGGTAAAATGTCTTGCCTGGAGTCACATGGGGAGTAGGAATCCGAGGCAGGATTTGAACCTGTAGAGCTAGATTTTATTCTACTGTCCCATTCAGTCTCTTTGAAAAGAGAGAATACAACCAGATATACACATACATACATATGTACACAACACACATGCACATGCATCTATACAATATGTGTATCTATACCTGCACATATTTACATGTGTGCATACATATATATCACATGGTTTCAAAGTGAGACACTTCTCCCTCATGTGATATTCAGGGAACCGAGGCTTTGAAACTCCCTCAAGTTTTTCACGGAAGACCTAGGACCAGGGGCCAGACTTGCTGACTCCCCGTACAGAATTCTTCCTCGGGTTATATAACAATAACCTAATGGAAAGATGATTCTATGTGGAGCTGGAGGGAGGTCCTGTCAAACAACCTTAAGCCAAAGATAAGGAATGGTCCGGTGGCGTGGCAGGTGGTGATGTGTTTCAATCTATATGCAAATGTGCCCTCTGTTCAGCTCAGGCTGGACTCTTCCTTACAGCCTCATAGGTCCCCTGGGAGCAGTTCTATGTAACCGACAGCCCTCCCTGCTCAGGCACACATCAGAAGGGTTTCGAATTATTCAGCAGTGGTAATTGGGGACAATTCATTATGGGATAGGCCCCAGCTGCTGCTGGGAATGGTCGTATGGGTCCCTGCATGCCTTCAGTATCAAGGCTGTACAAATCTCTTAAAACCTGATTCTCCTCCATCTGCCTGGAAGTTCTTTTTTGTCTGAATAAGGACCCAAAACTGGGGCATGTGGGTGGAAGAGGTAGATCTCCTGAGGTTCCTCCTAGCCCTAGGAGTTTATGGTTCTACAAGTAAGGGTCCATATCATCAAAAAGAATACCCTTACTACATCATTTGGAAATGTCCAGGAAGTGTCAAGCATGAAAGAAAGTAGCATTTGGGGCACCTGACTCTAGCTAGCTACCAGCTCAATGCATGCTTCTGAGTTGTTAACTGAATTTCCTTGAACCTCAAATAAAAAGTTGTATGTGATTTAACATGTATAGGACTGCTTGCCATTTGGGGGAGGGTATGGAGGGAGGGAGGGGAAAAGTCGGAACAGAAGTGAGTGCAAGGGATAATGTTGTAAAAAATTACCCAGGCATGGATTCTGTCAATAAAAAGTTATAATTTTAAAAAATAATAAAAAATAATAAAATAAAATTCCAGTCATTAAAAAAAAAGAAAGAAAATATACATTCCTCTCCACCCCCAAATGTGAGGTTATTTCTCAAGCATATCTATTGCTCCTGTTGTTTTTCCTTTTTAGACTTGGTCTAGTTGTTTTTACTACTAGGTGCCAAGAGAGACCAAAAACATGACAGAAAAGACTTTCTGCAGAGATTTTTTTTTCTAACTTACTGGATACAAAAATAAAGGAGTAATAAGTCGGGAAAAAAAAGTTGTGTGTGTGTGTGTGTGTGTGTGTGTGTGTGTGTGTGTGTGTGTATGTGTGTAGGAGGGAGGGGGAATACTGAATAAGGACATTCCCCTTTTTGTATCCCTAATATGCTGTACACAGAATCTTGTCCATAGCAGGCATTTAACAGGTGTTTCTTTCAGCAAACTGATCTCTAACATTCCTTCTAGAACTAATTTTCTGGGATTCTATCAATTCTGAAGAGAGTGAAAGCCTATGGGACTGGAACCCAGAACAGAATAGTAAGAGGGTGCTTTCCAATCAGCTCCAGAGAGAATGCCTCCTCTCTCCTTTCTTGATTCTAGGGCTGGAAGGGGGTGGGGGCAGGGGAGCAGGGCTAGCTCAGACCTGGCACAGACTGACACATTCTTTGGCTTGAATCCTGGTGACAAATGAGCTCATTAGTTCCCCAAGCAGCTTTGGCCTGATAGCTTTTTTCCCTACAGCCCCAGGGGGTTGCCATAGTCAATTGGCCAACTGGCAGCAGAAGGGCTGGGTTCTTGGGAAGGTAGGAGGTTCCCCCATCATGAAATAGCACTGGTTTGTTGTCTTTTCTTAAATAAGAGGTTTCTAACAGTCAGTGTCACATCCCGAAATTCTGAATAACCTGAGCCCTGTGCCCTTCATTCCATATCTCCCAGAACCATTCAAGTAAAGATGAGGTTCACAAAATATTGTCCCTCAGAGTTGGAGGAATCTAAGAACGTCTAAGATTGTTGATGCTAGAAAGGATCTTAGAGCATAGATGTTAGTATTGGAAAGAACCTTAGAACACAGAACATCAGATCTAGAAAACACCTTAGAAATTATTTACTTAACAGCTTCATTTTACAAACTGAGAAATTGAGACCAGACAGAGGAGGGAACTTATTTATTCAAAAGTGCATATCAATGAATGAGCTGAAATGACAATCTATGTCTGCTGATCCCCAGTTCTCTACAGCCTGCTAATCCCTTCTTTTTATTAAGGACATGCTACCTCTCCTTAAATCATCAGATCATCCCCCTCCAGCCAGAAAAGACTTCCAAGATCATCTAGCCCACCTTCCTCATTGTTACACATGCCCCAACTGAGGGCCAGGGAATAGAAATCACTTGCCCTGGGTTACACAGATAATTATTGTCAGAGGTAGGATGTGAATTCAGATCCTTTAGACTTGAGAGTCTATATGGCTCTATGACCATCATCATTTTTAAGAGACTGAAGTGCGACAGCCACAAATGAGGGGACCACTTTAGACTGCAGGCAGCTTATAGACAGAAGAGGGACTTTGATCTGCCCAATGGGTCAAGTTCCTTGTCTCCTTCCCTATAAGGAAGAAAAGAAACCTTTTCCTCTATTCTCCCATCTCTACACTTCTTAATTCCTAAGGATGCTGTGAAGATTATATAGGAAAAGAGCGAAGGTTGCCTGCCTGGTGCCCTCCATCAGGCTCTTCTCTCTCAAGACAAGAAACCGAAAATAAACACAGCTGCCACATCTGAGACAGGTCTGATCTAGTCACAACTTCCTTCTTCCCCAATTCCCTGGCACTTAGGGTACCTACATCACAGTGATGACCCAAAAAGAGGAGATCCAGGTTAACTGTTAGCTTGCTGCTGCCTCACACATCCCCATACAGTTATCTCCTTCTATCTCTCTACAAATGTTAACATCTGTCATTTCCACATAAGAACCAGTGTGATTCCTTCCAGACTACCAGCTGCTTTCCCATCATCTAGTTTCCAGAAATACTCTGGTGGATCAGTTCAGGCAATCAGTTGCTACTTGCCTGAGCAGTTTCCAAAAGCTCCAGAATGGGGAATGAAGGAATGAAGAAGACATCCCTGGGAAACCACCTGAAAGCTGTGTAGGTGTCTTCATAATCCTTTTCTGTCCCTGTAAACTACAGCATGGAGCTTTCACATACATACCGAAAGAAAGGGCTAGACCATTATATTTTTAATTTGATTACCACTGCTAATAAAATGGCTCCTATAGAGACCAATCCCATGACCTTCACTTTATTGGTTTCTAATGGTTTCCAAACTTTTTCAATCATGGATCCCATTAGCCAAAAAAAAAATTAAACTTGCAGTTCCAGTATGTACATATTTATTTAAAATTATATATATATATATTACTTTATTAATAATTTCATATATTATAAAACAGTACCAAAGTAAAAAATTTAAAGGATATGCTAAACATGTTATTTTGGGGAAGGGGAGAGGAAGTGAAGAAGAAAAAAAATGAAGAACCCAAGGTTTTGCAAGGGTAGAGATTGAAAACTATCTATGCATATATTTTGAAAATAAGAAGCTTTTTTTTAAAAAGGATATGCTAAAGATGAAATAATATTTGATTCTAGAGCTGGGTTCTTAACTTTCTGGTACCATAGGCTTCTTCAGTAGTCTGATGAAGTCCAAGGGATTCTTTCTCATAATCATGTTTTTAGATATATAAAATAATATAGATAGGATTACAAATAACCATTTTATTGAAATTTATTTATCAAAATTGTGAACAACTTCAGGACCCCAGACTGAGAATTGCTAGCCATAGAAAATTTGTTGGATTCTTAGAGGCTATACTAGCACAGAACAATTTCTGGTAGGTCCTACCAAGCTTGAAGCTCTTCCAGGCTGGGCTCAGGGATACATTGAGCATCATTTGAGGGAGGAACATCCCCGAGAGGATCAGAAAGAATCTTCGTTAGGCAGAGGAACAGATCCAAGCTTAATGTCAGGCAAAAATTTTCTAACAGTCAATTAACAAACATTTATATATTGTCTACTTACATATCAGGCACTGTGCTAAGCACAAAAAGAGGCAAAAAAAAAAAAAATAGTCCTTCCCTTTAAAAAATTTACAAGATAATGGAAGAGACAATAAGCAAACAAATATGTACAAAGAAGCTATATTCAGAATAAATAGGAAATCATTAAAAGAGAATGGGCATTAAGAGGTTGGGAAAGCTTCCTGTTTTAAAAAAAATGAAGTTTTGATTGGAACTCAAAGAAAGGAAAAAGAGTTTTCTCAAAATGGAAACAGCCCTCCTAAATAGGTAGTGGGGGAGCAATTAGATGGTGCAGTAGATAGAGCACTGATTCTGAAGTCTGGAGGACCTGAATTCACACCTGGCTTCAGCACTTAACACTTATTTGCTATGTGCCGCTAGACAAGTCATATAACCCCAACTACCTTGCAAAAACTTAATATTAAAAAAAATAAAGAGGTAATGAGTTCCTCCTCCCTGATGAGGTCTTTTCGGACTAAGACTGGAATTACCAGACACATTAGAAAGATTTGGTCCTGGGGAACTAAGGACAGAGAAGAGAACTCTTCACACTTCAGAATTCTGTGGTCCTGGGAGGAATTTTTCAACCACAGAAACTCTCGAAGACCAACAGGGAAGTAGTATAATCAATGATATATAGTCCTGGAAGTGAGAGAGAATGAATTTCAAATTCTGCCTTAGACACTGACTAGCTAAGTGATTCTAAGCAAATCACTTAAGCCTCAGTTTCCTCATATGCAAAACAGGGTTAACAATAGTGCCCACTTCATAGTATTGTGGTTAGGATCAAATTATGTAGATATAGACATAAACAGATATAGATACACACATATATAAAGCATTTTGCAAATATCAAGGCCCTATATAAAAATTATTATGTTATTTTTCATATGAAAAGAGCTAGGATTTTTATTTGAATGAAAAACTAATATGTCAAGAATGTAAAATAACAGGGAAAAATAATTGAGGGAACTGAGGGGATTAGAACAATAAGTGGTAATGAAAATTAAATGAACCACACCACTCCATTTTGTGACCACTCCATTTGGGAACTAGTTCACTTTTGTCCAATATCACACTTGTAAGAAAACTTCAATTATGGGAATTTTTTCTCCTTTATTAATTGTTTTATTTTTTCTAGTTATCCATGTATATTAACTTTTTAAATACAGGTCTTTATAAATCATGTTGGGAGAGAAAAATCAGAACAAAAGGGAAAAACCACAGAATAGAAAAAAGAAAGAAGTGAACATAGCATGTATTGATTTACATTCACTCTCCATGGTTCTTTTTCTAAATGCAGATGGTGTTTTCTATTGAAAGTTTATTGGGATTGTCTTGGATATTATAAGTTATAAAGAGGCTGAGATATCATCACTCTTCTTTGAAGGATTAAAGAATAGGCCACATTCCTGAAACACTTGATTATTAACTAACCAGGTTCCTTACAAGAACTCTATGAAGTCAGAAATGCAAGTATTATCATTCTGATTTTACAGAGAAAAAAAGTTAGACCCAGAGAAGGAACTCATAGTCATATGTCAAGGATACCTAACTAAGTGTCGGATGCAGGACTCAGGGCTTCCTGCTCTTAGACCAGGACTTCTTCCAGTACTTATCATTACTTTTTGGCCTTTATGGATTCCAAAAAATCATATACTCCTTTCTCCAACATTTCCACCCCCATTCCAAAGACCTTACCTGTTGTAGAATCACCATTGTTCTTGTTCAAACACATCTGCAGGGGTCAAAACAGATCTACAAGAGGGGAGAAAGAAACAGAGGTTTAGCCATTGACTCAAGTCTCCAGGTCAGAACCTTTACTCCCACCAAGCAAGGGGGACTCGGAGGCTTTATGTCACATAGTGAATAGACTAAGTGAATTGACTGAGCCTAGAGTCAGGAAGACCTGAATTCAAATGTAACCTGAGACATTTATTAGTTATATGATTTTGGGCAAGTCACTTAACCACTACTTGCCTCAGTTTCTTCATCTGTAAAATGGGAACCACACCCACCTCCTTGGGTTATTGTGAATATCAAATGAGAATATAATTGTAAAGCACTTAGCACAGTGCTGGGCACACAGTAGGCACTATTTAAAATGTCAGCAATTATTATTACTATTATTCTAGCTATTGTCATCGATTAAGAGCCAGAAGAGATCTTAAAGATCATCAATTCCTCCTCATTTTACAGATTAAGAAATCAAGGGTACAGAGAGAAAGGCACAATGATTTGTCCAGGATCAAAGAACCAGGAAGTCTCTGAGATAGGATTAGAACCCAGGGCTCTACCTGAGTCTCAAGTCCATTTATCTTTTGACTAAATGAGGCTGTCTTTGCCTGGTTTTATTGCTTCCTCCCAAGTCCTTCAAGAATTCAAAAATTCACTCCTTCAAGAATTCAAAAATTCACTTCTTCAAAGCTACAGCTCCTCCCAGATCCCTATTCCTTTTGAGCCCATAAAAGCCTGACCCAACTTCTCCATACTTAATATTAGACCCACATACTGATATTAGCAACATTTTTATGTTTCTGAACCCTGTGTTTTCATGGAAGCACTATTCAGGGGAAACAGCTGGATGCTGGAGTCAGAGGACCTTGGATCAAATTCAGTACCCATTTGACCTTGGACAAATTACTGGATCTCTCCCAGTCTCGGTTTCCTCATCTGTAAAATGAACAGGATAGACTAGATGGTCTTCAAAGATCTCTTTCCGCTCTGTGATTCTATGTTGCTATTGTTCAACCATTTCAGTCATATCTGATTTTGTGTGGGGTCACAGATACTGGACTGGTTTGCCATTTCCTTCTCCAACTCATTTTACAGTTGAGGAAACTGAGGCAGACAGGGTTAAGTGATTTGCCCAAGGTCACCCAACTAGTAAGTGTGTGAGATCACATATGAACTTGGGTCTTTCTGACTCCAGGTGTAGCATTCTATCCCCTGGACCACATCGCTGCCCCATGATCCTATGCAATTTTCATATAATTCAACATTCTCTAAGCCCCATCTGTGTGTAAGTTCTGAGGAAGAGAAACATTTTAGAAAAAACAGTTCTGACGTTATGAAGTTTGCAGTCAACTAGATGATTGACACTTTCATAGACAACAAAAATACACAGCATACATGAGATTCCTGCCCCCCCAAAAAAAAAGTGAGAGAGAAAACCATTAGATTATGTATTAGATAGTGCAAAGAAAGAGAAATGGGTTTGACACAAGCTATGGGGCTCTGGGTAAATCACTCTACTTCCTTGGGCTTCAATTTTGCCATTTGTAAAATGAGAAATGGGCTTACTGATCTCTAACATCCCTTCTGCCTCAATGATCCTCTGAATACAACTGCAAAGGGAATCAGGGAAGCTTCCTGGGAAGGCATAAATTTCTACACATCCTTTAAAAGGCAAGTTTAATACCATCCCACCCTGTCTGGACTGTGGACATCAGAGGAAGGTATCACTCTTTGGTCTTTGGAAGAAAATTTCCAAAACACTTGGTCCCTAACATACTCAGAGCCTGCCCTTGAAATAGATACCCCTTCTCTCCAATCTCCCTCACATGCTTTTCCTTGAGGCCCATCAGGGAAGTAGCATCAATTTCTTATACTCTCTCATTCAGAAAGGCTATTTAATCCCCCACCCACTGGACTGTAACGGGAGCCCTGACCTTCCTTTCCTTTAATTTACTTCAGCCACCCAGGAATCCAACCCTGGGTCAGTGGAGGCATCAGATCCAGGTGGATGGTGAGGGGAAGACATGCAACATGAGGAGCCCTGGCTGTCTTTGTGCAAAAGCGATGAGAATGGCAGCTGAGGGCTGGGGCTGATGAAAAAACCCTGACCTGGGATGGGGAGTAGGATGAGAATAACAGACATTAACTATTGTTTCTGTAGTGGGTTAGGGTGAACACAATGTTTTCTGCACAACAGCTCTGGGAGGGAATAGGCTATATTAAAGATGAGCAGAGTAGGGCAGGGTATTAGAGATGAATCAATCAGGGTTATGAAATAAATATGGGAGCCAGGATTTGAACTGAGATCTCTAGTATCCAGGTTAAGAGAGAGAGGGGTGGAGGGGAGAGAAACAGAGACAGAGAGAGAGAGAGAGGGAGGGGGAGGGAGAGAAACAGAAACAGAGAGAGAGAGAGAGAGAGAGAGAGAGACAAAAACAGAGGCAGAGAAACAGAGAGATAGAGATATAGAGACAAAGACACAGAGAAAGAAACAGAGTGAAAGAGAGAAAGAAAAAGAGAGAGAAGATGACAGGAGGAAGAAACCTATTTTCAAGATTCAATCTATCCTCAATGGTTCCCATTCCCATTCCTTTGATCATGTATATAGAATGCTTTGCAAATTATTAAAGTGCTATACATCAATTTTAGCTTGTCTGTCTCTGTATCTGTCTCTGTCTCTGTCTCTCTCTCTCTCTCTCTGTCTCTCTCTTTCTCTGTGTGTGTGTGTGTGTATGTCTTTTTCTGTCTCTGTCTCTCTATCTCTGTCTATTTCTGTCTGTTTTTCCAACTGTCTGTCTCTCTCTTTCTTCCTCTTTTTTCTACTTGTTCTCACTGTCTTTGCTTCCTTTTTTGTCACTTTCTACCTCCTTTTCTCAGTCCCTGATTTTCTCTTATCTCCCTATGCTACCCATCGGGTCAATCTTTTTCCCTGTCCGGTCTTAATCTTTCTCCCCTCCTCCCTCTGTCTACTATGCTCTGTGACATGTGACCCTGAAAACCCCATGGGTTCCCATGGAGATGGAATACAGGCTTAGGACTGTCCCTGAAAGCCCTGTGAGGGCCCCAAGGCTCCCTGTTGCAGGGACTTTGGGCCCTCTCCCTGACTAGGCTGCATCCTGTTGTGTCCAAAGACTTCTCATGGACTTTGAGACCCTGGGGACAGCCTTATGATCTCCCCCTCTCCCAAGTCAAGGATTCTGGCTTTACTGAGAATAGTCACCACAAAATCAAGAAACATGACAGAAAGGATAAAACACTAGCTCTGGAAAAATAGGATCTGAATTAAAGTTCTGATTTTGACATATACTATCTGGGTGGATTTAGACAAGTTGCTTCATTTTTCTGGGCCTTAGCTTCTTCACATGTAAAATGAGGCAATTGAACTCAATATCTAAGTCTCCTTTTAACTCTCAGTCTAGGGATCCACATTTTTATTTAGATCATTAACAAAGTTTGTTATTTTATCAACCAGTTCCTCTGTGTTGATCTGATTCAAATCTAGAATAGTTCTCCTCTCAATTGTCCTAAGAATGAAATTATAGTATGTGCAAGGTGAGCGTTTATCTGCTTTTGTGCTTTTCACAAAGACAGAGAAACAGAGAAGAAAGACAGAGACAGAGAGATAGGGAGACATAGAGAGAGGAAAGAAAAAATCCTATCACCTACTCCATTTTCATCTTAAATCACTGAGATCTGATTTATAATAATACTGGGTTTTAAAAGTAAGCATTTAGAAAAAGCCATCATTCTTTGATTTTAAGTTATGGTTCAGAAATCCAGGTTAGATGGAGTAGATCTGGTTAGATACCATTTTCTTCACCAGGTGTTCACTTCCAAAATTTATGTTTATCTGCCAAAGTCCCTCCCTTCAACTGGAAGCCATGATGAAGCACTTGGGCCCCTGGAATCTTTAGTTTCTTGTCCAGGATCCGTAATCCTTAATGTTTTTGCTGCATGCCCCAGGAAGACTACAGGTCTTTCCATTGTTGTTTCAGATTAATTATTTGGTTGCCTCAGTAGCCCTCAGTAATTATCAGTCGATATTACTGGTCTTTTAGTTAATTCTCTGACCATCATTGCATGAGCTGGTGGCATTTGTGACTCCTTGATGTATAAGAAGTCTTGCTTATAGAAAAACTCTACCCTCTATGAAAAAAGCCTCCTGTCTATTGCACAAAAGGAACTGTTCCAATGGTCCTTCTTCCCTTATCTTTGTTATGTCATAGTCCTCCATCCTCCAGATACAGATCCAAGTTTCACTCCATCTCTTCAAAATTTGGAATTTCTTTTGTTTTTTTCAGTTCCTTCAATGTTTTTTTTTTAAAGAATGACTTCATTTCCCCTGAGAAAGTTCCTCCAGTTCTTTCATTTCCTCTTTGTGTTTCTTCTAGAGTCAAAAATAACTGAGTTCAAACCTAGCTTCAGACCCTTACTAGTTGGATAACCTAGGCTAGTCATTTAACCTGTCTGCCTCAGTTTGCTTAACTGTACAGTGAACACAATAACTGAATTCATGAAAATTGATAAAATCACCAGTCAAAATAGTATAAAGGGCAAAGAGAAGAGGGTCAATTATGTTGAGGAGCACTTTTGTTAAGTAGACATGACTTGAATGAAAATCCAGCTGAGGACATTGAGAATAACTGTCATATAGGTAGTAGAACCAGGAAAGAGCAATATAATCTCAAAAGGAGAAGAGTATCCAAGAGAAGAGAGAGATTGATCATGTCAAATGCTGAAAAAAGGTTACAAAGGATGAGGACTGAGATGATGTCGTAAAATTTGGCATTTAAAGGATCATTGGCAATTTTGGAGAGGGTCATTTCAATTGATTACTTTCAATAGAATGATACAGTTATTTATCATATATTCCCTACATCCCAGGGTGGGTGTCCTGGCCTGAACCTTCTAGGACTAATTTCTTCAAAGTCTCCAGTGACAGAGACTCCA
The DNA here is from genome assembly GCF_902635505.1 of Sarcophilus harrisii. Taxonomy (NCBI): domain Eukaryota; kingdom Metazoa; phylum Chordata; class Mammalia; order Dasyuromorphia; family Dasyuridae; genus Sarcophilus; species Sarcophilus harrisii. The sequence goes on from NC_045428.1 coordinate 496,447,200, forward strand.
AAATGAGCCAGGATATAGTGAATTGAGAGGCTCCATATTTGTGGCAATTAGGTAGAGATACAGGAAAAAAGTAGATAGGGGAGGAGATGGTTCCCCAAATGATGATTTTTTTATTATAGCTTTTCTGTTTTACAAAACATATACATGGGTAATTATTCAACATTGACCCTTGCAAAACCTTCTGTTCCAACTTTTCCCCTCCTTCCTCCACTCCTCCCCTAGATGGCAGGTAGTCCAATACATGTTAAATATGTTAAAGTATATGTTAAATACAATATGTGTCCCAAATGATGATTTAAAAGCCCTGAGATCATTGGTTAATTGATTGCTTGATCAATATGCCTATTTTCATTCTGAAAACATGCAAGGTACCCCCATTTGTACCTAAACAAAGCAAAGGATTAGGACTGTCCCTCAGTTACACAAATACACATACAAACACATGTATACGTGGAAACACATGTGTACAGACATACAATGATTAAACTGTTAGAGCTAGAAGGGTTATTTGAACAATAAATTTGAACAATGGACCATACAGAGTGCTGGAATTAGAAGATCTTTAGAATATAGAATATTAGTGCTGGAAGAGGCTGTAGAACAAAAAATATCAGAGATGGAAGGGATATTAGAGACTATATAATTCAACTGTCTCATTTTACAGATAAGGAAACTAAATCCTGCAGAAGTGACAGACTCAAGATCTGACACTGGTGTAGCTAGGATCTGACCTTGGGTTTCCTGATACCCAGGTCAAGATCCTTTCAGAGAATCAGAACCAGAATCAATAAACATTTATTAAGCACGTACTATATGCCAGTCACTGCCCTAAGTGCTGAGAATGTAAAGAAAGGGCATTAGATAGTCCCTACCCTCAAGGAGCTCATAGTCAATGGAGAAGAAAACACAAAAAAAGGAATTGAAACGGGATGGTGTGTCAGGTTCCTGGAGCAGGGGCATGGGAAATGAGATGTGTATCCTCAGTACCCTCCTTCTCCTTATTCAGATCCATCCGGTACATTCACTAGAATGTGATTTGTTTGGAAGAGGGTAGGGAAAGGCGGCCACCTCTTGCCACTTATCCAGCAGGACCTCCTCAAATTGCTTCAGACTCAATGGCTACATTTGAAGATTGTCCACATTTTCAGTTTTTTTTCCTACCACCAACCCAAAAGTATCTAAGAATAGATAGGGACTTCAGAGGGGATCCAGCCCAACCTGTACCTGAACATCAATCCCCTCCCCCTATGCCAACCTTAATATAGATAAATATGGTATTTGTTTTCAGTTGTGCCCAATTTTTCATGACTCTATTTAGGGTTTTCTTGGTGCAAATAGTGTAGTGGTTTTCCATTTCTTTCTCCAACTCATCTTACAGATGAGAATACTGAGGCAAATAGGGTGAAATGACTTGCCAGAGTTGCACAGCTAAGTGTCTGAGGTTGTATTTGAACTCAAGTCCTCCTGACTCCAGAACTTTATTCACCGAGCCACCTAATTGCCTATATGATATAGCAGAGGGTATACCAGCACATACTAGCTCATAATCCAATTAACTCTCCTTCCCTACTGGCACATCTGTGAAATTTGGTTATATATGCACCAAACCCCATTACACTTACTATGGGATCATCCCTCAAAGGTTTGCCCAGTGACTATTTACTCTTTATCTCTACCTATAACTCTTAAGTGATTTCTAACTCTCATAAGCAGCTAAGTACTAGAAAAGACTGCTAGAAGCTTGGACAATAACAGTAGGAAGGAGATAGGTGAATAATTAAAAGCAGATACATAAAGTCACAAAGTATAGCAACCTGAAACCATTCAGGAAAGGAGCAAAGACAAAGTATAATATGTCCTAAAAGTCTTAGTATGTTTAATCTGTTTTCATATTTTAAAACTGCAGCAAGATGTCTAGAGCACCCTGTATGGAGTAGTGGAAATAATAGTAGGCAAAAATATTAGGCAAAACCAATTATTTCAGTTTCCTCAACTGTGAATTGAAGGAATTAAGAGTATATAATAAATAGAACTTAGGACATCTGAGTTTGATGAGAAGAAAAATCTTAGAATATAGAATGTCAGATTTGGAATCATCTTCCCCAATTCTTCAAGTTATAGATGAAGAAACTGGAGAACAGAAAGGAGAAAAGATTTAGCCAGTATTTATCTCCCAGATAACAGGTAGGGGCAGATCCTTTCCAGCTTTAATATTCTATGGATCTAAATGACTGATAGAGATCATGAAATGGGAACTCTGCCTATTGGAATGATTGGCAGTTAATGTACTCATGAAATATCGTGTTACAGGTAAGTTGTGTGCTGATCGTTAAATTTTCAGTGAGAGCATTTATCCCTTGGGAACTGGCTCGATTGATTGCGTTACTAGTTGTAAGCCTGGCCTTCTTGATGTCCCTCTTTCACATGACAGGTCTTCCAATACTTGAAGGAAGCCATTATCCTTCTATCCTGTGCCCCCATCCCAAGTCTTCTCTGCTTCTCAACTTTTCCAGTCCTTTCAACTGATTCTTGCTTGGACTGCTTGCCAGTCCCGTTGAGAACATCCTCTGGAGTTCAATTCAATCCACTAAACACTTATTGGGGCAGCTGGGTGGTGCAATTATTAGAATGCCAGACCTGGAGTCTTCCTGAGTTCAAGTCTGACCTCAGACACTTACTAGCTGTGTGACCCTGGGCAAGTCACTTAATCCCATTTACCTCAGTTTCCTCATCTGTAAAATGAGCTGAGAAGGAAATGACAAACCTTTCCAATATCTCTGCCAAGAAAATCCCAAATGGGGTCATGAAGAGTTGGACACCACTGAGAAATGATTGAACAATAAAAACTGTTTATTAAATACTTGCTATTTGGTGACCTCAGTACTAATACCAGGGGAGTTTAGATAAGGCATGATTCCTTCAGAAAGCTTAGTCTAGTGGTAGGAATGAAAGATACTCAGAGTAGAGACTTTTGTGAGAATAAAAATATTCTGTGATCAGAAGGAGAAGTTATTTCTGATTAAGTGACTGCCAGAGAAACTTCTCTGAGAAATGAGCGGCTCCCTGGTACAGCTCTATAATATCCTTTGGACCTCAGAAAATGGTGGGGCAGTACTGATAAACCCATTTTACAGGAGAGAAAGAGACCCAAACTGGACAATTGATTTGCCTCAGCTTATACTATGAGCTAGAGACAAGGTAGAACCTGTGTAACGTGATTCCTAGCTCCTTTCCAGTCTTGGCCCAGGGTCAGCTGTCAAAAGGACAGGGATAATTTCCCTTTTCCTCTCCCACTAGTCCAAATGGTGTTGGTATTCTTAGATACTTAGAGAACTGAAAGGGCCTTAGAAATAATCTAGTCCAATCCTTTCAATTCAGAAGAGGAAACACAGGGGAAAAAAGTGACTTGTTTAAGGTCACACAGATCCAGTCAGTAACAGTGAACCCCAGACATCTAACTGCATGTCTCCTGATCTTTCCAGTTATCTATATCTATCTACACTGCCAGAATTCCCCAGGTAAGAAACTCCCAGAACAAATACAAGCAGAGTTGGCAAATCCTCCTTACTTTCTTCTGTCTCTCCTCTTCCCCAGAGCCTATGGACAGATCCTCAAACTGAGGGAAAAGTTATTTGTGATCTGAGAACCTTCAATGCAAGTCCAGGTCTCCAGGAGCATGAGTAAACTGAGCACTTGATCTGCTAGGGTTAGACTCTCCAACCCATCCTGCCTGGGTGAGTCAACAACAGGACTGGTATTGAAGATCTCTTACAGTCTTACCTCTCCAGCCTTCCTTGGGCATCTTTGCCCTCACCTACTCTGTGCACCAGCCAGACCAGAACCTCATCTATACTCTTTTCCTTTTCTTCCATTCCACCCTCTATCCCCAAGTGCCTTTTTGTCTTTACTTGGAGGTTGAACCATATTGTCATCCCCACCAAACACACATCTTAATGAAAATCCAGCTCATCTTCCAAAGCCCAAATCAAGTGTTCTCTCCTCTCAAGAAGCATTTCTTAAAAGCCTACTACGTGCCAGGCACTTTACAAAAAAGGCCAACAGTCCCTACTCTCAAGAGCTCACAGTATAAATGGGAGGCAACCTACATGTAAACAACTAAATACAAGCAAGATTAATACGGGCTAAATTGGAGATAATGTCAGAGGGACAGTGTTAGCATTATGGGGGACCAGGAAGCTTGCCTTGATCCTCCCCAAACAATAAGATGTCTGCATTTGAATAATAGTGTGCTATTGAATTCTCTATTCATGTCTCTTCTTCCATGACCTCTACCCTTTGCCTGGTGTTATAGGCAGCCCCAACAATGGTATACACCCCCAAACCTAAATGGGTGAGACAGACATCCAGCCCTTGTTTATCTCTACCTCCCCATTGCTGCTTAGAGCAAGGATGGATCTATAAATAGTAAATACTGAACAAAAACTTATTGAATGAATCACATCTCTTTTCAAAGAAACTATAGAAAAAGAACAAGGGGAGCATCTAGGTGGTGCAGTCGATAGAGCACCAGCCCTGAAGTCAAGAGGATCTGAGTTCAAATCTGGACTCAGACACTTAATATTTCCTAGATGTGTGAGCCTGGGCAAGTCGCTTAACCCAATTGTCTCAGCAAAAAGAAAAAAGAAAGAAAGAAAGAAAAGAACAAGAACAAGGAAAATAACACATTTCTGAAAAATTTACAAAATGTGGTTTTCACAATAAATTGGAGACGTAAATAGAATAAGCATTATTACCTCCATTTTTGGATTGAAACAACTGAGGTCAGGAGCAAAAATACATAGAGAGGGGCTAGCATGTAAAGACTCAAGTCTTCTAACTCAAATCTAGTTATGGTTCTATCAGTTCCATGATTCCTTTCCATAAATAGCACATCCTGGGCACCCATTACCCTGAGGAGAAGAGAGCAAAGGAATGGACCTGGCCTTCAGGAGCACCCAGGGAGTAAATCCCAGGGAGCAAGACAAGACTTCCAGGAAGGAAAGAATTTGGAGAATAGGAGCTGGGATGGAACCAGGGGCCCAGCTCCTTAGCCCTGAAGTTACTGTGTCCTCAACAAATGAGGGGTGGGTAGAGGACTTGATTCCAAGGTTGTGGATGAGGATCAAAATTAAAAAGGAACAGGAGAATGAAAGAAGAGAGGAGAGGAGAGGAAAGGAAAGGAAGGAGATGGAGACAGAGAAAGACAAAAAGAAAGGAGAGAAGGGGGAAAGAGGAAGAAAAAGAGAAGGAGGAGAGGAAGAGGAGAGGGAAAAAAGAAAAGGAGAAAAGAAGTTAAAAAGAAAGCAGGACAGAGGGAAAGGTAGGGGCAGAGAGGAAATGTGAAAAGAAGAAAAGAGAGGAAAGGAGAAGAGAAGAGAGAAGAGGAGAGGAGAGGGAAAAGGAGATGGAGACAGAGAAAAACTAAAGGAAATGAGAGAAGAAGGGAGCAAAGGAGGAGGAGTGAAGAGAGAAAAAGAGAAAAGAAGAAAAGGAAAAGGAGAGAAAAAGAAAAGAAAAAAAGGAGAAGAAGAGAAGGAAAGGGAGAAGAGAAGAGGAGGAGGAGCAGAAGATAAGAGAAAAGAAAAGAAGGAAAAAGGAGCAGGAGGAGAGAAGAGGAGAAAAGAGAAAAGAAGAAAAAGGAGAAGAGGAGGAGAAGAGAAGAAAAAGAGAAGAGAGGAGAAGAAGAAAAAAGAAGAGAAGAGAAGGAAAAGAAGAGAAGGAGAAGAGAAGAAGAAAAGAGAGAAGAAAAAAGAAGCGAAGAGAAGGAAAGGAGAAGAAGGGAAAGGAAGAGGAGGGGAGGGCAGGACTGTGGCTCACTCACTTCAGTAGGACATTGTGATTACAATCATGACTCCCCACCCCCGGGTGGCTGTTCCAACAAGCAGATCCAAAAGGAACTGCGCTGCCTCGGTGGGGAGGGGGCCTTACCTCGGTGGGGGCTGGGGCTCAGATGCCTTCTAGTTTTCCTGGAAACTCTAGTTTCTGGCTCAAAGGAGGACGGGAGCGGACGCTGCGTGGAGCTAAGGAGCCTCCAGTTTTATCTCGGTCTCTGTCCGCTTTCTCTGAGTATCAACCTGAGGGCTCTGCCTCTCGGCTTTTCGCAGTCCCCCTTAGTTTCTCTCTGCCTTCCCCACCCTCGCGCCCGCAGCCCTTTCTGTTTCTTTCTGTCCCTGATTTTGCTCTCCGTCTCTATCCCAGCTCGATTCCTTACTAGTTTTGTGACCGTGGATAAGTCACGGTCCCTCTTCTTGACCTCTATATCTTCATCTTTCAAATGAATAGGGTTTGACGAGATGATCCTAAAGTCTCTCCAGATTTGAATTCTCTGATCATCTGATCATCTGTTTGTCAGAATGTTTGCGTTTCTTTCTTGTCCACCCCTCTCTGTGGGTGTCTGCCTGGCCTTCTGCCCCCCTTTCTCTCTCTCACTCCCTAACGCCCCCTGTCACTTTGTCAGTCCCTCTCCCGGGCGGTCCTTCTGTCTCTCTTTCCCTTTTCTTCCTGCTCACTCCCCAACCCCGCTGTCTACCTATCGGTCTGTTTCCCTGTCTTCCTGTGACAGTCTGTCTCCCGTCTCCCTAAGTTCTTCCCTGTGTCTATATGTCTTTCTGTCAGGCTGTACCCAGGGATCCTAGCTTCCCCTTCCATGGGCTGTGTCTTCTGGTCCCATTCCCTGAGCTTCTTAAAGGAGGGGGAGGAGCCCGCAGTTGGGGGAGGGGGACCCACTCCAGGTCTTTGGCCACCTGACATCAGCGGCAGGGAAGGAGGGAGGGGCGAGGGGGACCTGCACAGTGGCCGGCAGAGACACGTGGGCAGGGCTGAAGGCAGCACGTGCTCTGGGGAGATTGCTAGGCGGGTGCTCAGTCCCGGCTTCGGCCCCCTACTTCTCAGTAGATGCAGCCCCCAGAGCAAAGTCGAGGAGAAATCATCTGGATGTTAGAGACTCAGCGAGAGCATTGGAGCTTTCAGGGAACTTAATGACTACTTAGTTCTTCTAGTCCTCTCATTTTATAGACGTGGAAACTGAGGCCCATAAAAAAGCCAGAAGGAAATTGTGGGGATGCCCATCAACTGATCAATGGCTGAACAAGTTGTGGTAGAAAATTGGGATAGAATACTTACTGTCCTATAAGAAATGATGAATTTGATCTTAGAAAAACATGGATAGACTTGCATGAAATAATGAAGAGCGGAATGATCAGAACCAAGAGTACACCATATACAGTGACAGCAATATTATTCTTAGAACAACTTTGAGTGACTAAGTGATTTTTATTATTATAAATATCCAAATCAACTACAAAGGACTTATGAAGGAAGATGCTGTCTGCATCCAGAGAAAGTACTGATAAATAAATGTATGTATAGAATGATTTCACACACATATCTGTAGATAGAGATAGATAGATAGATAGATAAATAGATAGAGACATATACATATATTTATGCTTAATGGTAGTAATGGGGGGGAGAAAAAGAAAAAAAGAAGGTCACATAGTAACTTTATTGAGTATTTAAAAGGAATATCAAGTTGTACATAATAGTTTTGCAATTTCATGTGCAATCTTTTTTTTCTATTCTACTGTTATGGAAATTTTTTTAAATTTCCTGTTTAGAATAAAATAAATTTAAATTTTTAAAAAATCTAAGGAGACAGTTAGCAAGTGACCAAGAATCAACTTCTGACCCCAAATCCAGGGCCCTTTCCAATCCACTACAATAGTCAGTCAGTTAACAAGCCTTTAGTAATTTGTCCAATCTTTTTTTTCTATTCTGTTATAGAAATATTTTTTTTTTATTTCTTGTTTAGAATAAAATAAATTAAATTTTAAAAAAAGTCCAGGGACACACAGTTAGTAAGTGACTAAGCTTCTGACTCCAAATCCAGTGCCCTTTCCAACCTATTAAAATAGTCAACAAACCTTTACTAATTTGCTATTTATTAAATTATTATATTCTTTTATTTGAATAAAATATTATTTATTATGTGCCAAGAACTATGCTACTCTAATCCTTTCATTTGTTACCTATTTGGAACCAGACAAGAGTCATGGCTTTCCCAAGGAAATGAACACTTGATCTCTGCCCTCTAGAGCTCTCCATGGTAAGAGGGCTTTGTGACTTTGGAACATCACCAGAACACCAAATGAAGGACTTTCATGTAGTGGTGTAGACTAAGCCACTCACTGAGAGTCAGGAGACAGCTTCTAGTCTAGCTTTCTACCACTGGTTTAAAAAATGATGTTTATTGATCTCGTCTATTGTTAATCATCTTCATTTCAAATGTATTCCTCTCTCTCCCACTACCCCATTCAATCATCTCTTGTAAAAAAAAAAAAAAAAAAAAGTGGGGGGGGGGGAGAAGGGGAGGAGAATAAGCCAGCAAAAATTAACCAAAATATGACCCAAGTCCAACAATGTTTATAGTGTTACACACTTATAACTCCACACCTTTGCAAAGAAAAGTTCTTGTTCCAGTTCTTCTTGGTTTCCCTTGACTTGCTGTTTGATCTTGGACAAATTATTCTTCTCCCATTTTTGCTAGTTTCTCTAACTATAAAACGATGAATCTGAACCAGATAATTTCTATGATCCCTTCTAGCTCTGGGTCATTGTATGTTTTAAGATCTCTTCAAATTCTAACATTTTCCAATTCTATTGAAATTGTCAAACATTTATTAGGCACCTACTGTACTGTGTCTTCAAGAAAGACAAAGATGCTGTCACTTTGAAGGAAAATAATCTGAAAGGAAAATGCTCAAAGGCAGGAGATGATAAGTCAAGTTCTGAAAGAGCTGATAGCTTGATTTGGCTGTAACAAGGTAGAGTTCATGAAAGGGAATCATTTAAAATGCCAAGTCCTTCCTGATTTCCTCAGTTGATGGTGCTCTCCCTTTCTCTCCTCCTCAAATTATCTTACATGTGGTATTCCAAAAACCTTAGTGAGGGGATTTAAAACTGCACTAAGGCTTTTGGGACAAACTATGTATATTTATCTGTATATGCAATGATTCCCTACAGTACAATGTAAACTCCTCAAGAGCAGAAATTGGAATTTGTTTTTGTCTTGGTAGGTTCAGCAGCTTATACTATGTCCTATTGTAGGCACTTAATAAATGTTTGTTGTAATCAACTCTACCCCTGACTTGCTTTAGGCAATCCACATATCTCTTGCCCTCAGTTTTCCCATCTGTAAAGCTTTCCACTCTTTTTTGCAGAGCTGGGAGCCAAGACCACTAACTTGGGTTTTGGTTTATTTTTTTTTTTCTTTTGGATATGTTGGTTAGTTTTGTTGAACTATTCCTCCCACTGTCCTAATTTATTTTTTCTTACCAAAGTTGGCTCTTTGGGAAGGACAGTAGGGAAAGATGAAATGGAAAATGTAAGTTAGGCTTTTTGCATTTCTCTAACAGTTAATGTTCTGGAGCATTTTTTCAAATATTTGTTAATAACATAAATTTCTTCCCTTAAGAAGAAGGTGGATCATATTCTTTGATATGATATGGGCAGTTATGTAGCACTTTGAAGGAAGGTCATCTGAAAGGCAAATGTGCAGAGGCAAGAGATGACAGGTCAAGTTCTGGGAAGAGCTGATAGCTTGGTTTGGCTGTAAGGTAGAGCTCATGAAAGGGAATCACTTAAAATTCCAAGAAGTATAACTAGAAAAGGATAGCCGGTGGAGATAATTCTGCATAGGAGTTGGGAGTGAAAGGGAGAAAAGGCAAAGAGAACATATCTCTGGGATAAACATGGCGGGACCAAGTGAAATCTTATTCTTTCTAAAGTAGAGAGACGTGAGCATGTTTGGAAGAAGGAGGAAGGAGGCTGCAGAAGGTGAGATATTGAGGAGATCCAGAGGGGAAAATGGTAAATGAGTTAAGCTCCCTCCAAAGCAGAGGGGAGAAGATAAGCTAAAGTCATTTCTATTTCTGATTTTTTATGCCCTAGGTTGTAAAGTCTCTTCCATTTCTGAAGTTCTGTGATCTAAGGTCCCTTCCAGCTCTGACATTGGAAATATGTTCCAAACTAGCCCCCCACCCCAGTTGTTTCCTCGGTAGCCAATAGATATGTCTGTAATACCCACAGAGCCAGTTGCCTGGCAGTAACTCATAGGCATTGCTCCTCAGAAGGATGGCCCTTGGGATGAGAGTCTTGGGCTATCTCCAATACAGTTTGAGGCAAGATCGTGGTCAAGGTGGTGATGATGGTTTGACTGACCTGGTCCATGCTTCCTTTTGTCTCTCCTTCGGACCATTTCCCTGCTTCAGCTAAGCTGATTTGTCTGCCCTGTGGGTAACAGAGGCTGGCAGCTAGTGGGGATGGTAGGCCCTTTCTCACAGTAGGTCCGCTTCTCTGGGTGATAGCTGTGAGGACTGAGCTAGAAACAAGACCAGTCATCTGGAAGGTGCTGCCACTCTCAGGATTCTTGGACTTATCTGCCTACTGGTGCCATCTGTTGGTAATCAAGAAGTCAGACTCTTTTCTTCACAATGATTTCTTCCCTCAACGATAGCTACATGGGCTGGGTTAGGAGCAGGTTTGGTGGCTGGGGGGCCACGATTATTTCCAAGGCTCCTGCATTGAAGATCCTGGGCTGTCTCCATAGGGATCAGAGGGGAGATCATGGTCAAGATGATGCTGGTTGTTTAACAGTTTGATGGCTGTCTCCTGTCTCTCCCTCAGGGTACCTTGCTGCTATGCTTAGGGTGATTTGTGAGTGTCAGAGCTGGAAGGTACCTTAGAACACAGAAGGTTAGAACTAGTGGGTGCCTTAGAACATAGAATGTCAGAATTAAGAAGTCTTGGAACATAGAATGTTAGAATGGGAAAAGGCCTTAGGGTATAACTCAAATTCTAGAACTAGGATTTTATTTTTTTAATGAATTTTTTTCTTTTTTTCTTTTTAAAACATATGTGTAGATAATTTTTCAATATTCACCCTTGCAAAACCTTGTGTTCCAAAAATTTTCCCCTTCCTTCCAATTTGCTACTCCTCTATAGATAGCAAGTAATCCAATATATGTTAAACAATTCTTCTATATGTATTTCTACAATTATCATACTGCACAAGAAAAATCAGATCAAAAAGGGAAAAAATGAGAAAAAAATGCAAGCAAACAACAATTTTAAAAGTGAGAATGCTATGTTGTGATCCCCATTTAGTTCCCACAGTCTTCTCTCTGGGTGCAGATCACAAGATCATTGGAAGTGGTCTGAATCACCTCACATAGAACTGGGATTTTAAAGGCAATCTCAATGAACTCCCTCATTTGACAGAAATGGAAAGTGCCTTGTCCAAGGCCACACAGTAAGAGAGGATCACAAAATGACTAGGCTGAAGGGATTTCCATGAGGTAACTAATCCATCCTCTACTTTTCTGGAAGACCATCAAAGGCCATCACACGCTCACAAAAGCCCATGTGATCTTCTCAAAGACCTCTGAGAGAAGCACCCTAAAACTCTCTTGTGGCCATCTCCATCATGCTCTAACAAGATCAAGGTTCAGAACATTCTTCCTTGGCTCTGATTTAATCCCCAGGGGAGACAACCTGCCTTCAATAACAATAGCTCAACAGTGCCTCCTCGTGGGTCCTGACAAAGTGCCAACTGCAGTATAACCCGGGAGTTGTTCTTTTTGGCAAGAAATGGGCAACTCCTCTGAGTTCAGAGGTAGGCTGGGGTGTGTGAGGATGGGAGCCAGCTAAGGGCAGAAGAGGAAGGGACATGAATAACAGTCTGGATACTTGATGGCACAGTGAATAGAGTAATGAATCTGGCGTTGGGAAGACTTTGAATTCAAATCCTTCCTTAGATGCTAATCATGTGATGGAGCAAATCACTTCACCTCAGTTTCCTCATTTGTATAATGGGTACAATAATAGCAGCTACCTCCCAATATTGTGAAAATCAAATGACATATTATTCGTAATTTTTATTGTTCAGTCATTTCTGACTCTCTGGGATTTCATTTGATAAGATGCTGGAATGATATGCTATTTCTAGGCAAAGATGCTGGAGTGGTTTGCCATTTCCCTCTCTAACCCATTTTATAGAAGAGCTGAAGTAAACAGGGCTAAGTAACTTTCCCAGAGTCACACAGCTAGTATGTGTCTGAGGTTAGATTTGAACTCAGGAAGATGAGTCTATCTGACTTCAGGTCTGACATTCTATCCGCTGAATTACTTAGCTGCCTAGCATGAAAGAGATGGTAAAGGTCTTAGGGTAGTAGTAGTAAGAATTGAGGGCTGAGATGTATGTGGGATTGTAACAGAAAATATATGATCGATACATTAGAAAATGACATTTGGAATCAAACAGCCTAGATTCAAATCCAACCTGTCATTTAATATCTGTGTCATGTGGGGTAAGTCACTTAACCTCAGGAAGGTTCAGTTTCCGCATATGTAAAATGAAGAGAGTGTATCAGGTGATCTCTGAGGTTCCTTCTCTTCCTTCCTCCTTTCTTCCTTTCTTTTTGCAAAGCAGTTGGATTAAGTGACTTGCCCAGGGTTACACAGCTAGTATTGAGTGTTTGAGACTGGATCCAAACTCAGGTCCTCCTGAGTGAAGGGCCGGTGGTCTAGCCACTGTGCTAGTTAGTTGCTTGTGAGGTCCCTTCTAATTCAATATCTATAATCATATATGTCAGAAGCAGGCCTATTACTCATCTCTCCTTGATTCACAGGCTAATTCTCTGTTTGTTTAGCCAAAGGGATCAAATACACAGCCCTTCCCAAATAGAGCCTGAACCAGATTAAAATGAAATTGGGAAATAGTTAACAAAATAAATAAAATTACAGTAGGATGTAGATAATGTTAATATGTAATTTTCTAAAGCAATATGCTACTCATGGGCATTGTTATGTAGGATTTAATAGCCCCCATTTTTAGAGTTTAACAAAGTTAAAAGAGAGAAAGAGTAGCTTTCTCTTTGGATGCTTCACTCTGTTTCTGTCTCTTTCCTTTTTCTCTTTCCCTCCATCCCTCCATCTTTCTTTCTATCCTTTTTTCTCCTCCTCTCTCTTTCTGTCTCTTCACTCACTATATATATATATATATATATATGTACATATATATATATACACACACACACACATATAAAATATTCATCTTGTTTGTTATGATCATATATTTGGTAAACACAAAATTCCTATTGTCTTTATTGATGCATTTATCCTGGACAAACTTTGAAGAGGGGCTCTCTGAGCTTCTATCATTCCTTACCCCTCTGGGTTCTGCAGACCACAATAGGTTTCTGTACTTTAACACAGGGCAACTGTCCTATGGGAGAAGGTTCTTTTGTATCCCAGTTCTCATTTTAAAAATTTTTAGAATTTGAGATGAGGGCCACCTTGAGGATGGGCCAATGAATGTTTTTTTCTACATTATAGTTTTAATTTCTGACGAGTTCTGATAAAGTCTGGCTAGAACGTAGTGAATGGCAGAACTCAGAGGTAAGTCATTTCCTCTTCTGTTCAAGGGAGGGAGTCCGATTCTCTTGGACTCCAGGTGAGTTGGACCACGAGGTCCTTACAAGCTCTACATTCCAAGAGACCTGTAAAGTTGGGTAGGGCTGACTTGCAAAGGGCCTTTAGTTCAATCATAACCTCTACAAGTTTCTCGAGGCCTCTGGACATCCCATTTACCTTTGTACACTACATCTCCTTTGAGACTTACAACCCATGAGAGGCCTGGCTGGGAGTCATTAGTCCCTCAGAAATCATCTGGTGCATTTTGCCCATTTTACATATGAGGAGACTGAACCTTCCTGAAGTTGTGACTTTACTCCACATGACATAAATATTAAAAGACAGGTAGGATTTGAACCCAGGCTGTTTGACTCCAGATGTCAGTAGCAGGCCAGTTTACATCCAGGGCATTGAGCCATACTGTCTTTTTCAGTTGGCTAAACTGAATTGCAAAGTCTTTCCTTCCTTCCTTCCTTTCTTTGAGGCAATCAGGATGAAGTGACTTGCCCAAGATCACACACTTAGTGTTTGAAGCCAGATTTGAGGTCATTCCCAATTCCATGTAAAGCACTCTATGCATATGGTACCACGCAGATGCCCCTCCCTATTTCTTGCCCACCGTGGTTTCCCCTTTGGTTCTAATGGTCTCTAACAATCTCTACCCTAAAGTGCTGAGAGGACCTACTCAGCTCAATAAATTCACCCCTCCCCTCAAGGACCACTGCCTCCAGCTGGTCCCTCCTTCTCTGTCTTCTTGTACTTCCCTCTAAATATTTTTCATCAGTCTAGCTCGCTAGCCTATTTGATGTTCTTCCCACTCACCCCCTCCACATAACGCCCTGTCCCTTCACCTCCACCTCCTGTCTTTCCTGGCCTACTTTAAGATTTGAATTTAAATCCCACTTTTGGCAGAAGACCTTGGTCTCTACCCCGTTCCACCCACCCTAGGACCCTCCCTCTGAAATTATCCCCATTTTATACTGTCCAGATTTTGTATATTCATAGTTGTTTGGAATAGGAGCTCCTTAAGGACAGGCATTGCATTTTTGCCTAGATATCCCCGAGCTTAATACAGATCCTGGGACACAGTAAGTGCTTAATAAATGCTTGTTGACTGACTGCATCTTATCTTCATCCTCTAGTTCTAGTCATACATCAGGGTAAGTCATATTAGTCAAGTACATCTGTGTCCCCTCCCCCTCAATTCTAACCCTCTCCCACCCATAACCCAATAGACACAGATTAGGATTCTGATGCAAATATATTTTGAAGATTTGGGGATGTTCTTCATCATCCTCTGTATTAAACCTAGAATCCCAAAGCTGAAAGTGGGAAGAGACTTCAGAAGATGTCAAATCATCCAACTGAATGGAAATTCCTTCTACGAGCAGTCATCTCTTTGGATCCTTTCTTTGGACACTTCCAGTGACTGAGGGAGTCTACTGCTTCTGGAGGTAGCCCCTTTAACATGTGGGAAGACTAGGAGACACCTCTAATGGAAGGTTAGTGTATTATGTTTCTAGTCTGGAAACACTTCTCCCTAATAAGTAGGAATGGAATTCGGACTGAGAAATCTGAGATTTAAATGGGTTTAACAGTTTTTTCCACAGGAGGCTGTTTGCCTTCCCAGGAAGTCCTGAGAGGCTGAACAAAGTCCCTGATCATCATTGCTCATAAATGGCAGGTGAGATTTCTTCTCCTGGGACTAGTCTAGAGGGCTAAATTCAGTAGGCACTTAATAAATGAATTTCTTCAAAACAAAACCAAGCACTTGTCTCATACTATTATGGTTATTTGCATGTGCATTCATATGCTGAGCTACACATGGGCAGAGACAGTATATTGGGGAAACTCAGCATCTCCTCCAGTTTAGCCCAGTGTTACATGTAGTGGTGGTCTTGTGCTTGGGATCCTATAGTCACTGCAAAAATTTCTCTGCCCTGTCTCTTGTTCTTTCACTCAGCCCCCTAGCCAATAGCTCTCCACAAGGGAAGGCTGGGAAGAGGAAGCCAGAACAGGAGAGGGATTGTATTAACTCCCTGATTATAAGGCTCAAAAGAACCTGATGGAAAGGGTCCAGGATGGATTTGCATTGCATTAAACTGGATGAATTCTTCCCTGGATGAAATAAGATTGACTCTTCCCTCTATGGAATTGGATTGATTCTTACATGAAAATGAAGTCTACCCATTGTTGGAGTAGATTAATTTTTCTCATATGGAACTGCACCATTTATTTTTATCACTGATAAAAGGGCCATTTCTATATAGAAAATCACTGGTAGAAGGGCCATTTCTATATAGAAAATTGTGATTCTTCATTTCATACATTTTGCTTTTTAAAATAGGCAGAGGAGAAAGGGAGGGGGGAAGGGAAGGAGGAAGAGAGATAATATTTCAAAATTTCCTCTGAACTTTTCTATATTCTTCCATGTTTTCTGTTTGTTTTGAGGCTATGTCTCCCTCCAGTAACTGAGGAGCCAAATCTTCCTGCTGATTTTCAGGGGCGATTTGACCCAATCCATTTCTGAGTGGACTGGTTCATCCCCGCCAACTTAGCCAACCTAGTAACCCATTACTCTCAGAGACTAACTTGGTGCAGAACTTAGTGAATAACCCAATAGCATAGGAAATGTAGCTCAAAACTCCTGAGCTCAAGTGATATACCAGCCTCAGCCTCCTGAGCAGCAGAGATTACCCCTTCACCACCCTCACCTCAAGCATTTTTTAAAAGTCTATTGGCCCTTTTGGAAAGCATCACTATTGCTAACTTCTCCCTTTCCTTCATTTCTTCCTCTTCCACATAAACATCAAAAAACCAAGTGAACTGTGATAGTTCCGTCTTGTTGGAAATGGGTTTACTCAATCTTAGTTTAGTCCTTTTTCAGTTGTGTCTGAATCTGTGACCCCATTGGGGTTTTCATGTTAAGGATCCTGACAAGGTTTGCCATTTCTCTCTTCAGCTCATTTTACAAATGAGGAAACTAGGGCAAAAGGGTTAAGTGATTTGTCCAGGGTCATACAGCTAGCACGTGTCTGAGGTCAGATTTGAAGTTGTGTCCTCTATCTTCAGGCCCTGCACTCTGCTATCTTTCAATATATATTTATTAAATGTCTACTACATGCTAGATTATGGAGATAACAGAGGTAAGAGAGTTCCTGCCCTCAGCAAGCTTCCATTTTACTGGGAAGAAGAACACATGTACAAAAAATGGGAAAAAATGAAGTCCATAAAAAGTAAATATAAAGTAAAGGAATGAGGAGAGCCAATAAGAGAGAACATCAGAAAAGGCCTATGGTACTAGGGCTGAGCTTTGAATGGAGCTAATGATTCTACAGAGATGGATAGGGGATGTGGTGGACAGCGCGAGTTTTACAGTCAAGAAGACCTGAGTTCAAATCCAGCCTCAGATACTTAGTAGCTGTGTGACCCTGGATTCACTCTGCCTCAGTTTTCTCATCTGTAAAATAAATTAGAGAAGGAAATGGCAAATCATTGCAGTATCTTTGCCAAGAAAATCTCAAAATACAGTCATGTAGGGCACGACTCGGCAGGAACAAAGATTCACAACAATGCATAAAGTTTGAAAACTCCCACTGAGGGTGGGAGAATCTTTGGGAAGTTGGGTCATAAGCCCTTGGAAGGGAGGAGTGCCAACTTAGCTCTTCTACACAGGATCCAAGCCAACTGGGCCAACTCAAATGGCAATGGTCCAGAAATCACAGAATTGCAGAATTTGGGGTTACATAACTTCTTGGGTGCTCTAGTTCAATCCTCCCAGCCAGAAAAGTTAAGAAAGGTGGAAGATTAGGGCTGTGAAGCAGAGCCTCTGGATCCAAAGAGAAGGCATTCTCCACCATTCCAAGCCAAAACTGATGCTTTTTTCCAGTATGGGTTTACTGTTCTATTATGTCATAGACATTACTTCCCCCACAATCCAGATGAGAAAAATAATAAATAAATGAACAAAAGGAAGAAAAAGAATTTATTAAGTACTTACGAGGTGCCAAACACTGTGCTAAGCTGTGAGAATACAAATACAAAAGCAAAGGCAATCACTACCCTCAGGAGCTTATATTCTAAGAGGGAAAAACAACACACACAAGGATGAGAGGGAGTAGGGTTGGGGGGCACTTTGGTCCAGAATGTAACAGATGGTGGGGGAGCAACATACCCCTTCCAAGAACACTGGCAGAGTCGATTTGATTGTGGTTCCAGAATTAGAAGGGGTGTAGGGAAGCCCTGGTGGCAAGCTTGCTGGCAAGGCTAGTAAGAGAAAAGAGGGCCACGCAGAGGGGAGCAAGTGGGGAGCACAGTGAAGGTCTGCCTGAGAAACAGTGAGTGAGGGGAAGGAGGCCGTCCCCCACGGGACTGTAGGTACCCAGGCAGGACCCCAGCTCCAAAGAAGAGAAGCTATTATTTCTGACTGGCCCAGCTCCTGTCCCTATAATGAATATAAATCTCATCTGGAATTCTGGGCCTCAGAAATTAGAAGGTTAAGAATCAATTTAAGTCATTGATGTGAGACAACAACCCCAAAAGCAAATACGAATCTGAGCTACATAAAAAGAGGTGTACGATCCCTAGGGAGAAAGGCAAAAGCCCCACAGTCCTTTGCCTTGGTCAGGCCCTTCTGAGATATCGTGTCCAGTTCTAGGCACCACATTTTAGGAAGAAGTTCACAAACTGGAGCACACCCAGAGAAAGGCAACTAGGCTAAGACGGGGTCTGGAAATCATGTGAAAAGAACAAAAAATCTTTAGCTTTAAGGAAAGAGGGGTGGAGACTAAAAACAGGCTTCCATATTCAAATATCTGAAGGATATTCATGTGGAAGGGGGATAAGGATTGCTTTGCTTAGACTTTGCTGTAAGAACCAGGAAAAATGGGTGTGAGTTATGAAGAGGGCAATTTCTGCTTCACGGAAGGGAAAACTCCCAAACAAAGGGGTGGAATGAACTACCCCCAACAGAAGGTAGATTGATTATTACTGTAGGATGCTATAAGACTGGAGATGACCTCTAAGGTCTCTGGTCTAACATTCTGTAACTGAGACATTTACACATATAAGTACTATATATGTAAATATGGTATACTATGTATTTACATATATGTATATTTGTGTATATACAAACACACAAAGTATGTGTGTGCACGTATGCCTATATTCTTGTCTTTAGAATTGAACTCATCATGAAAAGCTTGACAAACAAGTATCTTTGGCCCCATCTCAAAAATGGGGAAAATCGAGGCACAGAGAGGTTTAAGTGACTTTGCTCATTGTCACACATAGTTTCAATTCTAGACCCATGTGGATCAATCACCTTGGGTCTCACAGATAAATTTTAGAATGAGAAAAAAAACTGACTTTCCTTCCTTCCCTCCTTTCCTTTCTTTCTTTTTCTTTCTTCCTTCCTTCCTTCCTTCTTTTTAATCTTTCTTCTTTGCTCTTTCTTCCTCTTCTTACTTCCCTCCCTCCTTTCTTCCTTCTTTCCTTCTTCCCTCTTTCCTTTTTCTTTTACATTCTACCCCTTCCTGATCGTTTACTTCTACTCTTCATACCTCATGAACCTAAATAGGAGTATAAACTCCTCAGATTATCTGAATGAAGACAACCTAGGGAGAGAGGTGTCCCATTGGCATATGGCAGAGATAGGGAAAAAGGATGTGAAAAGTCATGGTGAAAAGTCAAGAACTGGAACTATGTCCAGTTCAGTAAACCTTGGTCCTAGTGGCAAAAGTCCTAGGGATGAAAAGTTCCCAGGTGTCTTAAAAAGAAGAGTGACAGCGAAACAGCATTTCCTTCCTCACTTGATCCACAGGAGAGCAAAGAAAAGGGCTCTCCCTTACAGAGCAATTACTCCTTAACTAGACCTAGATTTGTAAGCTTCAATGAAAATTCTGGCTTTCTAACTACAAGGGGGATGGCTTTCAACCCTCAAGAAATTATGGGATCTTTTTTCCTGATGTTGATGTGGAGAATGAAAGGGCTCAGAAACAACTGAGTCATTAGGATCTCTGGGAAGACTTAGGTGTTTCTAACAACTGAAAGGACCTCTTGGAATGACAGATGTTTGGCAGGAAATATTAAACTGTCCATATTTCGTGAATGTGCCAGGGAAACCCAATAAAATCCGTCAATAATTACATAAAATGCCCTGATCTTTATCCAATGCCAAATCCCAGTTATGGGGGGGGAAGTTGCAAAGGTATGCAGAGTCCCACTTATCCTATCACTAATTCCTTCCACCTGGAATTATGTGTTCAAAAGATCCCATAAAATTAGGGTTAAAAAAAGGGGTAGGTTCTGTTCCTCTGTTTCTCTTAATCAACTGAAAACGCCTAGCCTCTAAAATGTGAAATAAGAAAAACCACAAGGAAGCGAGGAAGAAACCCATTAAGACACTTTAGTCTTAATACTGAGATGACAGGAACAGTCTTTGGCTTCTTGGGCCTGTTTTGCTGAAGAAAATCCATTCTGTTTGGAGGAGGAAGGGTGGCCTTTTGGTGCACCCTTTCCCCCGGACCCCGGCTTTGGCATGGCTAAGAGTTCTGTCTCTCATTAGTGCAGGGGCTGCCTTGGCACTGCTCTCTGACACATCATCCCATTGCCCACAAGTGCCAGCTGTCATCCAGACTGATGTGCAGATGTCCAGCTAGACAGGAACTGACCCTCTCTGGGAGGAGAACCAGTGATAACAGTTGGTCTGACCTGGATGAGATGGTCCATGGAATTGGGATCATTCAACATATAGCAGTTAGTTCAACTTGTGAGAAAAGCTACGGCACTGATGGCCGGTAGAGAGCCTGGCTGCATGCACGTGCCCACGTGAAGTCCTTTCACATCTAAAATGGGCCCTAATGATCTAATGGAACGCTTTCAAAGCAACCTGGCTTTGGCTCTCTTAGAGGAAATGCTAACAGAACTGACAAAAGAAACCATTCTGATGTGAAGATGTCCATCCTTGTCAGGATAAACAATCCTGGCAAGTCTTCCCACTAACAAGGAGTCTGACTTTGGGATGGGCAGTTTGGGGAGAGCTTCTGGCCTGGCCAAAAACCCACCAGATTTTCTCTATGTCCCACCCAGCCACTGGATACCTTTACACTGATGGAATCGTCCCCTGGTATAACTGGTCGGCCAGCCAATGAAAGCTGAGCCTTTCTGACTCCTGGTTCAGTGCTCTCTCCAGTACACAAAGGTGTTGCTACTCTCTCTGAACAAAAGGGACCCTAGGGAGGGCAAACTATCATTACAGTGGGTGGTGGGTAACTGAGAACACAGGAGGAGGGGAAGGGCAGTGAGGGGAGGGGGAGGAAAGGAACGTGGGGATACTGGCTAACAGAGAATGGGTTAGGGGCAAGAGCAAAATCTACAGGGCCACTAGCTTATAAACAGGTGACTCTGAATGGTGCCCTGTCCTGGAGTGCTCTTGGTCTCACACCCCTCCACTGGCTAAAAGGTGCCGAGGGTCCAGAAGGCCTCTGGTACCCTCAGACACCATATTCCAGAAGATACATGCATCATTCTTCTACGTAGTGAATCTGTCCTTGGGAAATAAAGAAATCTCATTGTGTAAAGGGCTCCAGGAGAAAGCTGGAGCCACCCAGGAGCAGGTCCAGCCATGCCTCCCACAGACCATGGGTTCTCCAGGGCTGGGGGATGCCCTAGATGTGTGTGAGGTTGCTGCTGCTGAAGACCTGGAGGGATATGGTGCCAGGAAGGTCGTTGGTATTCCCGTTGCCCCTGTCTTGTAGGTGCAGGGCGTGGGATGTCTGAAGGTCATCTGGATCCCCCTTCAGGGCCACCTGCCCCAGGAACTGATCCAAAAAGAATTTGTGGTTCCAAATCTAGGAAAAAAGGACACACATAGTAGATGTCATAGGATGGAGGTAACAAATTTGTTCTGTGTGGCTCTAGAGCAGTCATATGGGCACAGGAAGACTTAGGAAGACCTGAATTCAAATCTAGTCTCAAACACTTACAAGCCGTGAGACCCTAGACAAATCATGTAACCTCTGACTGCCTTGGTTTTGTCATCTGTAAAATAGGGATGATCAAAGTATCTTTTCCCAGTTCAAATGAGAAAACATAGTAAAGCACTTTGCAAACCTGGAAGTTCTTTATAAATACCAACTATTATGATTATCATTACTAAGGCCAGTTCAATTAAAGCAAATAATATGAATATTATTAAGTACCTATTCTATTTTAAGATATCAGAGACACAGAGATAATACTTCCTCAAGGACCTTATATTCTACCAGGCAATATGACATGCGTGTGTGTGTGTGTGTGTGTGTGTGTGTGTGTGTATTGAAAATACAAAGTAATACCAAATAATTTCAAGACTAATAACTTGGAGAATCAGGAAAAGAACTGTGAAGAAGGTGGCATCTGTGAGGTCAGCTTCGGGGAAACTGAGATCTTCAAAGATTTTTGCTTAGTGTAAGGAATTTTAAATATACAAAGTTAAAAGAAAAGACTAGAGCAGAAATTTATGTTTCAGATAAAGCAGAAAGAACTGGGAAAGCAATAGATCTCAAACAAAGGTATGGCAAAAAAAACAGAAGATGAAGTTGCTTTTTGTTAAAAGGTACCATAAATAATCAATATCAATACTAAATATATATGCACAAATGACATAGCATCTAAATTCTTAAAAAGGAAAATGAGTAACAGGAGGAAATCGTAAAAATATAAATGTGGGAAACCTCAAATGACTCTTCTCAAACCTCAATAAACCTAAACAAAAAATATAATAGAAAGTGAGGACCTGAAGAAAATTTTTTAAAATTTAGAAATGATAAGACCTATGAAGAATACTAAATGGGAATAGAAAGGAGTACACTTATTTCTAAGGCATGTCATCATTAAAACTGACCACATTTTAGGACATAAAAATCTCACAAACAAATATTAAGTGCATCTTTTATCAAAAACAATAAAATAAAAATATATTCAAAAAAGCAAAGATTAAAAATAACTGGAAACTAAATAATTCAATATAAGGAAAAACTTTCAACCAATTAAATCTATGCAAAAATGGAAGGGACTGCCTAGAAATGTTACAGAGTAGATTCTTATTTATGGAAGAGCTGAACTAGTTGACTCTGATACCCCTCCCAATCTAAGATTCTATGGTTCCTAACAGAAAATTGGAGGAGAGAGGAGGGAGATTTGAGCCTAGGCTATATATCTCAAAAGTTCTGAATCTAAAGCAAGGGTTAATTAGAAGCTTCATGGGCCTTCAAGGGGGTCTATGGATAGATTTTAGGAAGTCTATGACTTAAATAGGAAAACAAATTATATCTTTATTTTCACTAATCTCTAATTGAAATTCAGCATTTCCTTACATTATGAATTAAAGAAAATATATTACTCTAAGAAGTGGTCCATTGGTTTTACCAAACTGCCACAATGGTCAGACTGCCTGAATGTCATATAAAACCATTAAGAATTCCTAGTCTAGAACAGCAGTTAAATTTTTTTGAAGATCAAGATAAATGTCAAAGCTCTAATACTATTCTCTATGAGCTGGGGTTTTATATCAATTAACTGAAAGGGGCCTTCTAATTTATTTAGGTCAAGTCCTTCATGTGGGACTCTCTCCACTCCACCTCTAACACGGGAGTAACTGAAGAATTTTGCGTTTAATTGTGGTATCACATTTTAGGAAATGAATTAATAAACTGGAAAGTATGCCAAGGAAGGAAATGAGGTCAGTGAAAAAAGATTGAAGAACAGTTAAAGGCATTGGGAAGATTTAGTCTGGAGAAGAGAAGACTAAGGGGCACCAGTATAGATAGGTCCAAATATTTCAAGGACTGCCCTGTGTAAATTGGGTTAGATTTTTTTTTCTATTTGGCCCTAGAGAATGAATTAGGAGGAATGAGTGAAAGGTGCAAAAAGGCCAGTTTAGGCTTGATGTCAAGAAAAATTCCCCTAATAATTAGAGCCATCCAAAGTGGAAAGAGCTACTTTGGGAAGTGGTGGGTTTTCTCTTTTAGTGGAAGTCTATGTTTTAGAGAGGAATTGTGTTTAAATAGGGGTTGGAACTAAAGGACCACTGCAGTCTCTTCCAACTCTGACCTTCTGTGATCAAATGGGAAACTAAGGTGTGGTGAAATAAAGAGGTGCCTGCAATATCATGGTATGCTTTATACAAATAAAGGAATGCTCAGGTTTGGAGCTAGAGGATGTTAAGTTCAAGCTTTCAGGCTTATTAACTTTTTAAAAACACTGGTCAAAGCTATATCATTCAAAACTGTTCTCTCATTTGTAAAATGGGCTAATTCTATTCGCAGCAGCTACTCATGGTTTTCATATGAGGAATGCAGTACAAGACTTTTGGACATCCTGTATATGAAAGGTGAGTTTTCATTGTTTTGCTAAGATATGATGAGACTAGGACAGGACTAGGATAGAATTTTATTCTATTCTCTGTGTTCGTTTTAACTTATCAGGCTTCTTCTCTTGGAAGGTAATGTCTAGGGATTAGGTAGTTCTAGCCTGTGACTCAAAGGTCCAGACAGACTCACCTGGACTATGATGGGCTGCTCCGGCTTCTTACGATAGAAAATGCCTTTCACATCATACTCTGGGATGCCAGTATGCTTGTGAACATCCGATCGGACTGTCTCCCCTTCACATTTGATGATCACATAGGAGTTAGTTCCTGTAGGAAGAGAAATGGAACATGGAGAGAATTTGGAAGGGAAAGAGGTAGGGAAGAAAGGTTATTGTATGTTTAATGAACAAGGCCACCCTGAGAAAATAATTTAGGATTATTGAAGAGACACACCTAGTCTCAGAATCACCCCCCTCTCTCCCTGAGGTCTAGAACTGTTATTTCCAATGCTTCCTAAAAATAAGGTAGTTCCATTAGCAGTTCATGGATATCCAAAGTCCACAATGTCCCAAACTGATTTGATTCTATTGATGGAACCTTTATTCTCCCAGTCATTTAGGTCTGGAAACTCATAGTGGAGTTTATTCAGGTCCTTACTCAAGCATCATAGTATTGTGGCTAGAACACCGGATTTAGAATCAGATCTAATTCCAAGATATGACTTTTTGCCTAGTAAGATGCTTCCTAGATAGGCAGAACACTTAACCTCTCTAGACCCAATTTCTCATCTGTAAAACTGGGGGTTGGATTTGATGGCCCTCAAGGTCCCTTTCTAGCTCTAAAGCCATGATCCTAAGAACTCTGACTCTGAACTCTGACTAAGAACTATGACTCTGTGATCATTTACAAAACCTTGTCAATCCCACCTTCACATGTCTCATATCC
Source organism: Sarcophilus harrisii (assembly GCF_902635505.1). Taxonomy (NCBI): domain Eukaryota; kingdom Metazoa; phylum Chordata; class Mammalia; order Dasyuromorphia; family Dasyuridae; genus Sarcophilus; species Sarcophilus harrisii. Next base: position 496,471,966 of record NC_045428.1, read on the forward strand.
ATCCCTTTCTCTTCACTCACATAACCACCTCTGTAAAGTACCTCTTGCCTTAACTAGTGCAATCTCTACTTTTTTGTAAAATTTTTAATACAAGATAGCTAAGTCTTATATAAACAGTGAGCTGAACATATTAGGAACAAAATATGGCAGATTCCAGACATAATATCATACCTTTTTTTTTTTTTTTTTTTTGTATTCACACACTTTCCACTCAATGCAATGATTACTGATTCACCAAAAACAGTTTGTTAGGTAGAAAATAGTGAAAAACAGACTTGAAAAATGCTTTACTTCTCTTAAAAGAGGTGAAAATAAGTAAATAATTCTTACAGTTCTTTTCATTTATAAGCTCTTCAAAAGCAGTTTCCTCAAAGCACATACTATCTTTTTAAAAAAAATCTCAGGGGCACCTAGGTGGCACAGTGGATAGAGCACCAGCCCTGAAATCAGGAGGGCATGAGTTCAAATCTGGTCTCAGATACTTAACACTTCCTAATATATCCCAATTGCCTTAGGAAGAAAAAAAATCTCAGCAGTACATATGTACACTTAAAGTAAAGCATGAAGGTCCATTGTCTCCAGAAAACTTTGCATAAAAATTCAACTCTCTGTAAAACTGTTCCCCTTGTGTTATTCCAGGACTCTAAACCACAAATAAGCATTCAGGGCAACTCTATTGCTTCTCATTTCTGTAGGAAATACAGAGTAGGCTCTGACCACAAATGTTTCCTAATGATTACTGTGATAGCTTCTCTTTGCTTTTGCTATAAATTTAAATTTATGAATATCCTTTGACCTAACAATACCACTACTAAGCATGAATCCCAAAAGAGCTTTAAAAAAAAAAAGGGAAAAAGACTTATATGTACAAAAAATATGTATAGCAGCTCTATTTTCAGAGTAAAAAATTGGAAATTCAGGAGATGTTCAGGAAATAGCAATTGAAGAATGGCTGACTAAATCATAGTATGTGATTATGATGGAATATTACTGTTCTATAGGAAATGATGAGTAGGATGCTCTCAGAAAAAAACTCATAAACTCAAGCAAAGTGAAATGTACTGTATAGAAAGAAATAAATGTTCTGGGATGATCAGCTGTAAAATCAATTTGCTATTCTTATAAGCAGAATGATCCATGATTATTTTGAAGGACTTATGCTGAAAAATCCTAATCATACTCAGAGAAGGAACTGATTGTGTCTGGATATAGACTGAAGTATACTCTCTCTTTCTCTGTGTGTATGTCTCTGTGTCTCTTAATCTCTATTTTTCTTGAGGGTTTTTTTCTTTCTTAGGGTGGGAGATCAATGTTTTCTTTCACAATATGACTTTTATGGAAATGTTTTACATAATTTTACATGTGTTTTTTAAAGATGTAGAAAAGGGAGAAATCTGCAATTCAAAAATTTTAAAAACAAATGTAAGAGAATAATTTAAAATATAATAGAAAAAATATTAAATATATTCAAAAGTTGGAAAAAATAAAATACTCTTTTTTCAACTTGTTTCAGTAAAAACAGAATACGGTAAAATGTGAGAATCCAGTGGAGAAAAAAAAAAAACTAAACCAACATTTAATTTCTATGCTATGCTATATACTTAAATAAAAAGTAAAAAAAAAAAATTCAGATTTTATCAATTCATCCTTTTAAAAGTTACTTTTTATTTCTAAAAACAGTTCAATGCATATCAAAAGTAGTTCCTGGGTAACTTCAGTAAACAGTGTCTTTTAAAAATATATTTATTTTTTGGAATTTAGCTTCTTTAATTTACCTCCCAGTTTTCTTTTTTTTTAATTTTTTATTATAGCTTTTTATTTACAAGATACACACATGGGCAATTTTTCAGCATTGACCCTTGCAAAACCTTCTGTTCCAACTTTTCCCCTCCTTACCCTTCCCCTCTCCCCCAGATGGCAGGTAGACCAATACATGTTAAATATGTTAAAGTACATGTTAAACACAATATATGTATACATATCCATACAGTTATTTTGCTGCACAAGAAAAATCAGACTTAGAAATAAGATAAAAATAACCTGAGAAGGAAGTCAAAAATGCAAGCGGACTAAAACAGAAGGAGTTGATTCATTCTCATTCATACTCATTTCCCAGAGTTTTTTCGCTGGGTGTAGCTGGTTCTCTTCATTATTGAACAATTGGAACTGATTTGGTTCACCTCATTGTTGAAGAGAGCCTCGTACATCAGAGTTGATCATCATATAGTATTGTTGTTGAAGTGTATAATGATATCCTGGTTCTACTCATTTCATTCAGCATCAGTTCATGTAAGTCTCTCTATTACCTCCCAGTTTTGAAGTTTAATCACATCTCCTTTACCTTCAGTATGTGCAAGTGCAATGATGTCAGCTTCCAAGTCCAGTGGCTGCAGATGTCCCCAAAGCATTATCTGGATGCTACATGAACTGCTCAGGGGGTATTCTTACCACTACAGCAGAGAGCATCCCACAGACCAAAGCCAACACCTAGGACTCCTTAGTCTTCTTCAGCAGATGCAGTCTGCCATGTGTGGAATTGATTGGAGATTGTCTGCAGCATTTCTTCTATGTAACTTATCAAATTTGTGCTTAAATACTGTCTCTAAATTTTTTCTTGGAATGGGTAAGTCTTAGTAGTTTGGAACTGCTCTAAATCACTCTTCATCCTCACTATTTTTTTCTTCCAGGAATGGATGTCAACTGGAAAACAGGACCAGAAATGCCTCAGCAGCTCCCCCATAGCTAGTGTTTAATTTCTGACTGAGTATCATGTGGCACTATTGGTTTATGAGTTAGTCCTCCCTGATTAAATGCTCCTCCAGAGTAGAGGGTTGTAATGATACTTGCAGCACCACATGAAAGAGCTTGAGTTAGTTTGGGTGTATAAGTTCCACCTCTTGCTTAAAACTCTGAAAAGAATTGATAACATCTTCACTTGTTGCATATTCAAGAGACTGAACTGGAGTTGAACCAAGATTTATACCTATCTGATTTCTTCAAACTTAATGCAATTGTTTTTGTGCTACTATTTCCTCTGAAGTCTTCATATGCAACGGATTCCTGTCACTTCACCCTTTTGACTGGTGGCTGAAATTAGTCTGAATCCTGAGAATTCTCATCTGTGCTGTTGTCTTCACTGTTGTGATCATTTTGTGCTTTATTTCTTGAGACCCACTGCCAGGATCAGTACATGTCACAAGGGAAACTCCATAACCCTCATTATCCTCCAGTGCTTTCAATCTAGTAAAGGGTTTTTCACTTCAATGTTTTTAAACCCTTTTTTTTCCACTTGGGCATATTCTGCAAAGAGATCTTTTTTTATTTTAATTAAAGCTTTTTATTTTTGAAACATATGGATAGATAATTTTTCAACATTGACCCTTGCAGAGCCTTGTGTTGCAAATTTTCCTCTCCTTCTCCCCACCCCTTTCCCTAGATGGAAAGCAATCCAATATGTTATACATGTTAAAATATATGTTAAATTCAATATATGTAAACATATTTATATAATTATGTTGCTGTATAAGAAAAATCAAATCAAAAAGGAAAGAAAATGAGTAAGAAAACTAAATGCAAGTGAACAATAAAAAGGGTGAGAATGTGATCCACACTCAGTTCCCACAGTCCCCTCTCTGGATATAGCTGACTCTTCATTACAAGATCACTGAAACTGGCCTTAATCATCTCATTGTCAGAAAGAGTCACTGCTATCAGAATTGATCATCATACAGTATTATTGTTGAAGTGTACAGTGTTCTCCTGGTCCTGCTCATTTCACTCAGCACCAGTTCATGTAAGTCTCTCCAGGCCTTTCTGAAATCATCCTGCTGATTGTTTCTTACTGAACAATAATATTCCATAACATTCATATGCCACATTTTATTCAGCCATTCCCCAACTGATGGACATCCACTCAGTTTCCAGTTTCTGGCAAACTACAAAAAGGGCCACTACATTTTCACATATGTGGGCAAAGAGATCTTTTGACCTTGTGTTAAGCCGATCCCTCTGGGATTGAAAAAAGTTTCCAGAACCTTTTCTCTGTCACATGGAACTTTTTCTGCATAGTTCATTTTTACTGGTAGATGCTCCAAATATGGACTCCATGATATCAGAAGTTAAGCCACAGGTTGGGCCATTACAACCATCTGTTTGGCTGCAGAAATGCCCACATCCACCAAGTGACTGGATGCTGCAGGACAAGCCCCGGCATTCAGACTTAAAGGATTGGCCAGAATTCCTCAGCCCAATCATCTGTCTCACAACCAGGCCTTTATAAGCTGAAACAAAACAGGCTCTTCTTGCAGCTTTGCTCCCAGTTCTTTATTGGCTTTCCCCTTGAATTTGGGTAGACATTTCTGAAGATGGTTTTTCACTGCTTCTGGCTCCTTGACAGCTGCGCTTTTACTGGGAAAATAAGATGCTGCTTGTGTCTCCCACACGAAGGACCAGCTTAGGCTGGATTTTAGCTTTTCCTTCCAGAGTGATTTTCTGGCATTTAACTGCCACATACACACGGCTGATTGTAAACCCGTCTCTGCCATCGGATGCCCAAGCTATCCTTTCTGCCACGAGATACAGGGCCTCCATTCTGCTTCTTAGGTTGCACCTTCTTTACAATCAGTCAAACTTCTGAGTAAGTTACCCTGCTGGCCAGCTTTGCGTAAGGTGCCTGACCAGGGCTCGGAGGGGCAGCGGTGCGAGCTCCTAGCGCCATCATCTCCTTCCAGGGCCTGCTGGGAATATGGCCAGGGCATGTGACCAGAAGCAACAAGGCAAAAGTGGGAGGTCACATGACAGGACGGATTGCCATGATACCACCTTCACTTTCTCCTTTCTTGATACCTCTCTCCAGTTGCATAAAGCAGAGAGACTTGGTGCTGCCAGTGAGGCCCCAGGTGACCCCACCTCACAACGCCCCTCCCATTCCAGCTGGCCATGGTGGGGGAACATTAGTGCGGTCTCAGTCTGAGGGAGAGGGGCGGACGCTCAGGGCTCGGGAACCACTTTCCAGCAGGTCTCCCTGACCCAGCTTTTCTCCTTTTGTCATCTGGAAAATGAGGAGGGCTTCAAAGCCCCTTAAGGAGGATCCAACCACTTCTGCACACACATCCCCAGGCCAATCTTCCAATAAATAAACCAGCCCAAACACACTGCTCCCCACCCCATCATCTCCCTGTCCCTCTTTGGTTTTCTAGGCAGAGCAGGGTTTCCATGCCTAGACCCACAATAGTAACAGCTCAAATTTACATGGCACTTTATAATTATGACCTCATTTGATCCTCACAGCCTTGGGGATAGGCGCTATTATTATTATCACATCCATTTTACAGATAAGGAAACTGAGGCAGGCAGCCATTAAGTGATTTGCCCAGAGTCACACAGCCGGTATGTGTCTGAGGCTACATAACAGGAATGATTCTGAGACCTAACATTTATATAACGCTCACTGTGGGTCAGGCGCTGTGCTAAGCACTTTACAATTATTATCTAATGGGATCCTCACAACCACCCTGGAAGGTAAGTGCTGCTGAGCAAACTGAGGCAGGCAGACATTGTGACTTGCCCAGATGCATGGCAAGCGTGTGCCTAAAACTCTGTTTGAACTCATGTCTTCCTGACGTCAGGTTCAGCGCTTGCCCGCTGCCTCATGTAAATATCTTCTCTTCTTCTGTCAAGCTCCAGGAAGCATCCTCTGGTCTCCTCAGCTAAAAGGGATTCTTCCTAGTGACTGTTCTCTGTTGTGTTCCTCCTCCTAATTTGTATATAGTTATTTATGTATAAGCCGAATCTCCCTTCTGCATTATTTGGTACCCCTCCTCCAGAGCAGAGATCATGCACGTGCCAGTTCTTCCAAAGCTCCATGGCTTCCTGTATTCTGAGACTCTTCCCTGACTGAGATCACAAATCCCTCCCTACTGGACATAGAAGACTGTCTCCAAGTGCTGCTTTGACCTAAAATTTCATCTCCTGGTGTCCAGCCTGCCAGTGAGGAAATTCTCTAAACTCCTCTGGGACGGAAATACATTGTCTATCCTCAGCCCTATCTTAAATCATTCCAGGCTGGCTGGGCCAGCCAAGGAGGGCATCAATGATGTTTCACATTCTTCTAGTGATATCCTTCTCTCCTATGTCTCCTCTGGGGAACCTGGAGGATTGGTTTAGGGGTCTTATTCTTAGGTATATCATCCCTAGTGTCTACCTAGCATTTTTTGTTTTTAATTTTGAAACTCCTCATCTTGCCCTGACTTGGAGAGTTTACGCTGTGGTGGGGATGGGGAATTGCTCCTTTTTAGGCAGCCTAGGATCCCAAAGGCTAATGTCAGAATTTGATGCTATGGCAGCTCAGAAATCCTAAATTCAAGTGATCCAACAGCCTCAACCTCCAACACTCAGCCTGCCCATACTATTCTAACTTAGACCAAACTAGAGGCCTTGAACTCAATGGGAATGGCATAAATTACGATAACTCAAGGAAGAGGTGGAGAGGATGGAAGACAAAAAGGGAAAAAAAAAAACTACCTACCTTCTGAAGGGGGCTCTCTTAGCCCCTCAGCTTTGATGATATGGACCTGGGATACAACCTGAGGGTAACCGAATATTCTATTCCACCACCAGTGTCGGGGCTGATCCAAGCACAATTCTCTGAAAGGAGGAGAAAAAACAGAAAATGAGAAGAGGGAATAGGAGGTGAAAAGGAGAGGGAAAAGATGAAGGAGAAAGGAATCAATTTGGAGGCTTAAGGGAAGGAAGGCAAACATAAACCAGGAGAGTAAAGGGGGGATAAAAAGAGAATTTAAATCCTTCCATGAAGAATTCTTCATTGGATAGCTCCATTCTTATATCACCTTTTGTGAATTACTGTACTTACCTACTGCTAGTCTTCCAGAAATAGGTATTTTATATCAATTGTAGTTTTGGCAGATATATACAGAGTACTCTAAAATTCTTAATGTAGTTTTAAGATTTAATATCATAAAACTGCACTAAGATTTTTGTGACATCATGGGAAATAATAGTAGCATTTATAGAAAAAAAAAACCTTTGTACTCTGTACATTCTGCAAAATACTTTATAAACAGTATCACATATAAGGCACAAAACAAACTAGAAAGGTAGATGCTATATATCCTCGTTTGACAGTTGTATAAACTGAGGCAAACAGGTTAAATGACTTGCCCAAGATCATGGAGCTAGTACATGTCTGATGCCAGATTAGTGTTTAGGTCTTCCTGATTCCAGGGTTAGCATTTGACCTAACTGTACTACCCAAATGTAAGCTTCATTTTCTTGATCAGTCATCCCTACTTCCCATGTGATATCTGTAAAATGAGGGATTTAGGCTAGATAATTTCATTGGTTCCTTCCAATTCTAAATTCTATTATACAGTCTATGGAGTGTTTGATAAAGTAGAAAATAAATTACACAGGAAAAAAAGGCCTGCTCATTATAACAGAAAGCAATTTGGCAGAAATTAGGTTTAGACAAATGTCTTAGATCCCATAATACATTCTAAATGGAAATGCAACCTTAATATTAAAAAGCAGACTATAATTAAAATTATTTAAAATCATTATTAAAATTAAAATCATTTTTTAAATTATTTTTTTCATATACCTCATATAGCTATGGGTAGGAGATATATTGTTAATCAAAAAGAGACGAATCAACCCCCAAAGGTAAAATAGATAACTCTGATTATATGAAATTGAAAAAATTCCGCACAGACAACATTAAAATATCAAAGATAAAAAAGAAAGCAGTAGAATGAGTGAAAAATCTTTGCATCAAATTTCTTTGATATGGTTTTGGTATCCAAAATATAAAGACAATAATAATAATTTTGTATACATATACATAGCCATATATTTCAGTAGATAAGTAATCAAAGGATATGAGCACATTTCTCAAAAGAACTTTATTCACAACCACATGAAAAGCTTCTATAAATAGTAATAAGAAATTCAAATTTTAAATAATGTGAGATTTACCTCACACCTTGGGCAAGTTGGCATAAATGTCAAAAAATTACAATGCTAATACTTTGCTTTTGAACCTTTTCAATAATCTATCGTGATTTTTTTCTCTTTCAAAAAAATATTTGTCAGTGCAATGGCTTTCTAGGAGAGAGAGAATGAGGGAGGGACACTTGAAATAACTATGGTGATGTAAGAAACTGAAAATATAAACAAAAATTTATTTTAAAAAATAGTGCATTGGAGAGATCCCTCTGCATCCAGAAGCAGGACTATGGGACTGAATGTGGATTACAACATAATATTTTCAATTTTTTTGTTGTTGTTTGCTTGCTTTTTGTTTTCCTTCTCATTTTTTTCTCTTTTTGATCTGATTTTTCTCATGAGGCCTGATAAATGTGTAAATATGTATAGAATAATTACATATATTTAATATATATTGTATCACTTGTTGTCTAGGGGTGGGAGTAGGGGGAAGAAAAAATTTGGAACACAAGGTTTTGCATATATTTTGAAAATAAAAAACTTATTTGAAAAAAATTTAAGTCCATTTTGGGGGAAGTTGTAGAATGATAGGCATACTAATACATCATTGGTGGAGCTGTGAAATGACACAAATGTTTTGTAAAGAAATTTGATATAAAGTGACAAAAATGTTCATAATCTTTGAATTGTAAACTCTATTACTGTACTTGAACCCTAGCGAAGCCAATGACAAGAAGAAAGTCACCATAAATATTAGATATTGATAACTACTTTTTGTGTTAGTAAAAAGTTGGAGACATTAGATATATATTGTTAAGGAATAGTTAAATAAATCGTGCTATGTGGATGTTCATTTATTCAAGAAACATTAAGTGCCTACTACGTGCCAGGCACTGTGCAGAGTGCTGAGGTTACAAAAAGAGGCAAAAGACAGTCCCTACTCGCAAGGAACTTACAATCTAATAGGAAATGCAACATGCAAACAAACAAAATAATCTAGGTATAAGAAAAAATAATGAAAAGAAGGAAAAAACTAGAATTAAGAAGAGTTGGTTTCCTGTAAATAGTGGGATTTTATTTGAACTTAAAGGAAACAAAGGAAATCAGTAGTTGAAGTGGAAGAAGTAGAACATTCCAGGTATGGGAGACAGAAAAAATGCTGTGGGCTAAGAAATGGAATATTTTGTGGATAAGCCAGGAAGCCAATGTGACTACACAGAAGATTATGTACAGGGGAACATATAATATAATGGAAAGGTAGGAGGGGGCTGAATTATGAAGGGCTTTGCATGTAATGAATATTACTGTGCTGCAAGAAAATGTGTATGATGAATAGAAAAGCATAACAAGTTCTCCATGAACTAAAGCAGAGCAAAGTAAGCTGAACCAAGAAAACAATATAAATAAGATTACAGCCCCAGGTCTACCATTATCTCATTTTGTGACCCAGGGAAAATACTTTTCTTTTCTCTGGGACTTGACTTCCTGATCCATAAAACGGGAATTATTACCTTTCCTATTGCATTTACTAAATAAGACATTTTGGACAAAGTTAAAACTTATACATTGTACTCAATCTATGATAATTGGATAACCGGGAGTTACTGGGCAGGGAATAAATCAAGTTCTATTCTTCCTAATTCTCCCCTTATCCACTTCCCTTTTCCCCCAACTCCAAGAACTTACTGGCAGGAGGCACGCACATCTGTGAAAATCCTGAGGAGGAATTCACTTGTCTGGCCTGGTTCAAAGGTGGTGGGGATGATGACGTATCGACCTTCTTTCTGTTCAGTCCTCAGGAAGACACTGCGTGAATTGATATAGATGGAACCAGCTGCCCTTTCCTGTATAGTATGCATGCGGTACTTTCGGTTCGACTCGACCTGTAGAGACAATTGTGTGTGAAACTCTTTCCAACTCCCAGATCTCCCCACATGCTAATTTGTCCACATCATCAACTTCTGCTCCTACATTCCTCCCTGAGGTGGCCTAATAGAATAGAATTTGGATTTTTATTTATTTGGAGATCTTAGGATCCTACAACTTTCTAACTGGTAGTACCCATGACTACCTTCAGCCATAGAACGCCCCACCCCTATATCTCAGCATTACTCCACTCTAGCACCATAGTTGTTGCAGGTATCTTCCTTCTGATCCGATTCAACCCTGTTATTCAAAACAACCAAACAGCCTTAACCATCATACTCTGCTTAGAGAGTATCAAAACCTTATTCACCGCTATCTGTGCTATCACACAAAATGATATCAAAAAAATCGTAGCCTTTTCCACATCCACTCAACTTGTTCTAATATCAAAAGTAACAATTTTTTTAGAATGTACGAGCTGAAAGCAACTGCAAAAATAGAATATCTAAACTAAGATAGGCCTTTTAAACATGGAATATGAAATTCCTTACAACCAAAGGAATGCTGGTAAATATTTTAACAACCATTTCTCTGGGGGAAGGTGAGTAAAGAGAAAGAAAGTATATGAATAACCCACTTTTAAGTTTAATTTAATTGTTTAATCTGCATTATTAAGATTTTTCTCTATTATTTTCTTAAGTCTAGACAATCAACAAAATAGTCAAGCCCTGATTTGCAGTTTGCTGATTTTTGAGGTGTAAATACTCCCCTTAAATTTCCTAACTCAATAGAGTCACTATGAACTAGCCCCAGTACACCCCTGTTTACAATATCAAGGATGAGGACTGGGAAGGACTATTTGAACACAGAATACAATATGTCAGAGATGGAAAGGATTTTAGAAATAGAACATTTGATGTAAAAGGGAATTTAACCCTCCAAAGATCCAAGCTGGAAGGGGCTTCAGAAGGCATCTGACAGATGAGGGAAAAAAAGGCCAGATGGATAGAACATGACACAAGTTTATGCTATGCTTCCTGATTCCTAGTTCAGGGATCCTGTTCTGATACATTAATTTACCTACACCATGACTCAAGGGTTTTTTTGTTGGATGATAAAGATCAGAAGGGATGGCTATAAGAGATACAACTCAAGGAAAACCAATAGGATTTGGTAATTGACTGGATGGAAGGAGTAAGAGATAGGAAATATTTGAAGGTGAGAAAAATATAACAAATCACATTTATATAAAGCTATTTATGTTTAGCAATATGTTTTCCCCACAACAAATCTGTAAGGAAGGCAGGTAGGGCAGTGACTGCTCTCTTACAGATGAGGAAATTGCACTTGCTGAAGGCTAAGTAATTAGGCCAGAGGTTCTTAACTTAGGGTGTTTGAGCTTTGTTTCTTAAAAAACATTTTAGTAATTATTGTTTGTTTTTTTGAAGGGTCTTTCTTTGTCTACTCATCACTTAGCACAGTGTTTGGCACCTAAGAAGTGCTACATATATGCTAGTTATTATTGTTGTGATTATTCAAATTTATTAAGCACCTACAAGGCAACTGGCAGTACACTAAATGCTATAATAAGGGTTATTTAAATGTTATTATTTTTATATATTAGAAATTATTAAGTACCCATAAGATACTAAATAACTGTACTAAATGCTAAATAATAGTAAGTGCTATATAAATGATACTTGTCATTATCACAATTTATTAAGCACCCACAATGTACCAAGCACTATACTAAGCATTTTATTATTAGTTCCTTTGTCCTCACAACAATCCTGAGAAGTAAGTGCTATTATTATCATCCCCATTTTACAGAGGAGGAAACTGAGGTACAAAGCTAAGTGACTTGCGCAGAGTCATATACCTAGTGTCTAAAGCCACATTTGCACCCAAGGCTTCCTGACTTTAGGCCCCCATGTTCTATTCAATGCACTTCCTGGCTATGTAGTCTATGCATTTAAAGCCGTGTATTTGAGAAGGGTTACATGTATTTCACCAGACTGACTATCAAAGTAGGCAATTACACAAGAAAGGGAAAGAGTCTCTGGATATCTAACCTGTGGTCATGCTATCAGATGGCTACGGTTCTGAGTGACTGAGAGGTTTGTGGTGCCCTCAATATAAATAAGGAGACTTGGAAAAGATGCAAGTTTGGGGGGAGTGGGAAGGTGAGGAGATAGGAGCAACAGTAGGAAAAAAATCATCCTTGGAGTGATAATATGGTCAAGCTAAGCAAAGTGTTTAATGTTCATTATCTCACTGATCCTCACAATGATACTGGGAAGGCATGATACAGATTGTACAGGCTGTCCCAAAAGTCTTAGTGCAGATTGGAATGAAAATCACACTAAGAATTTGGGAACAACCTTATGTTATATTCCTTTTACAAATGAAGACAATAAAGGTTGGATTGCATAGCTAAGAAAGGCTGTATAAAAAATACAGGAGACTTGGTTTCTGGGTAATCATTTTATTAATTATGGCTAGCGAATATTTAATAAAAAGACTGATCATTTGGCTATCTCTCTTGTACCAAAAATGGATCATGGCAGTCTATTGACACTTGCATGCCCTTCAAAAAATGGATGTTCAGTGGGCTCCCTTTCTCCAATTCACCTACCTAGACTAAAATCTCTTTACCTTTTTATCAGATCTAAACTTTCCCAGTTGGGTGGGGACTGAACAAGATTGAGGAGAAAGTTAATTCAATCTTACCATTTCTTCAGGGGCTATTTGACCTAGTAGAGAATGAGGAAGGGAAAAAATCTTGGTTCTCCCTTATAGTAAATGGTTATTAATATAAGATAAAAATAATAATTTTACTTAGTTGCTTGCAGAATTTGAACACAGGTCTTTATTGAGTCCATGGGCAGTGATGTATATACTGCCTAATATGTACTAATAATGATGATGATGACATCTATATAGCACTTTAAGATCTTTAAAGGTCTTACTGACATCTCATTTGATCTTTACAACAACCCTGAGAAGGAGGTAGTAAAAGCATTCTCTCTCATTTTATAGATAAGAAAAATTGAGGCACTGAGAGATAAAATATGTCTTGCCAGATCTTCTTGTTCTAAGCCAGGTTTCCATTTCACCACCCTGAGACAATCAGATGAGAAGTCATCAAAAGCAGCTTGACTTGTTAGACCAAAAGACAAGAGGTAGAAATCCCTAAAGACAGACCCACACTTGGCTATGAGTTCTGGGAAACATGGATCTTCTTGTTCTAAGCCAGGTTTCCATTTCACCACCCTGAGACAATCAGATGAGAAGTCATCAAAAGCAGCTTGACTTGTTAGATCAAAAGACAAGAGGTAGAAATCCCTAAAGACAGACCCACACTTGGCTATGAGTTCTGGGAAACATGGGAACAGCAAGACCTTGTGCTTGCATGAGATTTTCTCCCCCAGCCTCCAGGGTAGAGCTCAGTCCCAGGAGCATCCTGATGCTCAGGGCTCAGAAACTTGCATCTCACCAATTTCCTTGGGGAAGACCAGGAAATTATCATGGAAGTTGCTGTCAAAGCATTTCACAAAGGAGATAGCTGCCAGCTGACAAACCTCTGCTACAGAGAAATAGGGCCTCATTCTTATGATCACAAGATTCAGAGAAGGAAGACATTAGAGCTTATATAGTTCAGCCTGCTCATTTTACAAAGGAAGAAACTGAAGACCAGAGAAGTGAAGTTAATATCGCCCAAGATCACACAGTCAGTCAGTTCCATGGCATGGACTTAAACCTGGATCCTCAGAACCCAAATTCTGTGCTCTTACCATTCAAGCCAGCTCAATGCAAACCTAGAAATAAGCCATGGTGGGCACCCCAATAGCCAGGAGTGAGCTGGCATCCCATTCTATGGGATTTAAGCACAGCTCAACAGCCTGAACTTCAGACTGCCCCTGGTCACCATTTCACCTTCACTAAAAATCTTTATTCATAGGTGAAAGGGGAGCCATCCCACTAGGAGAACAGGGTCTGCCTCTGGAGCCCCTGATTACCTTGTAGATGTCAAAGCCAATGGCCAGGTTCTCAGCTTTGCCCTGTCTGCGTGTGGTCCGCTTTGTTTTCTGCTGCAGACAAATAAGCACTTCATCCCCTGGTTTCTTCACGTTGAATACATACTGGGGATAAAGGGAAGACAAACAGGACTTCAGGATCATGGGGAAAGTAGCAGAGCACTTAATAGCTAGCACCACAGAGATCATCTAGTCCAACTTTAAGAAGGGAAGTGACTTCACTGGGGTATTAACAGAGCCAGGGTTCAATGGGCCATCACATTCTGAATTCAAGTTTTTTCCCACCATTTTAGTGTCAAAATCATATTATCTGAGGACCCAAAATGGTATTTCTAGAAGGACAAATAGTAAATAGGTAATGATAATAGTAATAATAATAGCTCAGCACCAGATCTGTGATTTCATTAATGTACCAAAATCCCAGATTAGAAAACCCCATCCACTAATATCAGTTATTACCTTGTCTGTAACTTACACTCTTAGAGAACTGGCCAGAACATCTGATTAGAATCATGCAGAAATGATGATGATGATGATGGCAACAATGACAGTAACTGATATTTAACAGCCCTTAAGAAGTTTGCAAGCAATTTCCAAACATCATTTCATTTGAGTCTCATAACAACCTTGTAAGGTAGGTGCAATTATGAGGAAGTTGAGACTGAGGGACCACAAGGAGTTTGTCCATAGTCAGACAGTTGGAAAGGTAAAGTGAGAAATGTCCTGATACAGTAGTTCATAGATTCTTAAAATATGGGAGCTGTAAAGCACCTTAAAAACTACAAAACTCCAATCTCCTTGTTCCAGTACTCAGGCAGAAAGTAGATGACCATTTATCAGGTACCTTATAGTAGCAGTTCCTGTTTAGAGTTCAGTCTGTGATTCCATAAAGGAGATATATCTCTTGAGATGGGGGAGGAGGTTTGGAGGAAGAGAGGGAAGAGAAGGGAGAAGGAGAGAGGGCGGGAGAAAGAGAGAGGGGGAGGAGAGAGGGAGGGAAGGAGAGAAGTGAGAAAGATGAAGAGAAAAAAGATATAGAGACAAAAGAGATAGGGGAGAGACAGAGAAACAGAATGAAGGGGAGAGAGATGCAGAAAGATAGAAATGGAGGAAGAAGGAGAGAGAGAAAAATATGAGAACATAAGAGTATGTGAGTTCCAGAGTAGTAGGGAAGAGTATACAGAAGGGTTTCAGTATGATAGAGTTAGGAAATTCAAAGTTGGTGGAGAGAAGTGGCTTGTGTAGCAAGAACTGAGCTGTAGGTGTTAAATTATAATCAGAATGATATCTACTAGCTCCACCCTCATTTTATAGACAATAATGAATACCCTCCAGGGATTTTGTCATCTTATACCCCCCATCAGGAAAAGAAGATAATCCTGGTGTCATAAAGAAGGGATGTCATACTACAAATTGACCTAGAAAACCACAAAAATATAGCACAACACAGATATTTTAATTTATTTATTTTGTTGAACATTTCCTAATTACATTTAAATCTCGTTCAGCCCTCACCATGGAACCAGGAAGTAGACCTATCTATCTACAAAGCTGAAAAGGTTTTAAGTATTAGTATGATGGATGGTTATTGTCCAGGAAAGAGCCTACATTAGTTTAAAGTAGCATTTCGCCAAATTGATCTGCAGAAGGACATATTTGGGGACTATAGTAATTATCAACAATAATCTATAAAATTATAAAAAGACATTATTGTTTGTGGAGTGTTTCAATTTATGAAATTAGATTCCTCAAGTCCTAAAGGAAAGTAAGAGTCTTTTGGAATGCTGAGTATTTTCTTCACTAGAATCCTATGAGATGGATAGTGATAACTACTAGAATCCCCATTTTAGAGATGAAGAAGCAGGCCTGAGATGAGAAATCACATAGTCAATAAACACTAATGCTGGGACTTCTGACTCAAATATTCTGAATTCTTTGCACTTGGTCATGCTTCCTACATTTCACAAAGGAAACAAATAGACAGTTTGCCTAAGATCATACAGCAATTTAGATGATAATCATGGAATCTAAACTCAGATCTCTTCATTCTTCATTGAGTATTGCTTTATTGCTTATACCATGTTGCCTCTTTACCCTTTTTCTTGCCCTTCCCACCCCCTCTCTCAAGGTATAGTTTGGGGGGTATGATTTATATATATAGGGTATCCCAAAAATATGAGCTTAGAACTGCACTAGGTTCTAAGTGCACTAAGTCTGGGACATCCCATATATTTGGGACAGGAAATAAAGAGTGCTTGGAAAGGGAAGAGAGAGAATAGAGAGATAGTGGATCCTCACTCTTATCTCACCTGGGGATTCTGGAAGAAAGTCTCCTTGTGGTTGGTACAGCCCCCAGTGCGGTTCTTCAAAGGATTCTCATGATACTTCCACTCTCCTTTGATCTTCGCCTCCTCCCAGGTTTTGTGGATGCTCAGGTAGGATGTGTTGATGATGAGACACTTGATCAGGTCCGTGAAATTTCTGCAGAGGTCTTCAAATGTCATCCTGGGCAATGAGTTTAGAGTGAGAGATGTGGCTGCCAGCATGCCCAAGAAGGAAAGTGAAACACCCAATCTGGAAAGATTCTTTTAGTCCCATTGGCATTAAAACCAGGGATTTAATGGAATATGGGAGAAGGAACTCCAGTCTGAGATTCATGAGGATACCAGTTCTGGTAATCCTAGTGCTATCAGGGTGGAACTTAGGATAAATCACTTTCCTTGCCTGGGTCTCAGTTTTTTGAGTTACTTATAAGGAGAGAAAAAACTGAGAGAAAAGAAAACCTCAGTCATTGCCCAGGTTGTCACTCATGCCTTCCTAAAGCATACTTCTTGCTCACATCTCTTGGGAATCCCAGATTTTCCTTCAAAACCCAATTGAAGAACCATCTCCTCCCTGAGACCTCTTCTGATCTCTGCAGACATTAGGATCTCTCCCACCATTCCCATCATCGAATGACTCTGTATTTTCTTTATATACATTCTCTATCTATTGATATCTAGCTATATATTTACATATCTATTTATATTATAATATCTATATATATTTATATTTCTGGTCTAATAGAATGGAAATTCTTTGAGGTCAAGACATGTTTTGTTTTTATCTCTATATTCCCAGAATCTATCTAGCAGGTTGCCTAGCACAGTGCCAGACATAGAGCATGTACTTAATGTTTATTGACTAATTTATTGATTGATTGACTGTTTATTGACTAATTATGTGGTATATGGCCTTGGAGTCAGGAAACAGATTTCGATGTAGCTTTGCCACTTATAAGTTGGGTGACCTTGAATAAGGAAGGCCTTGCTCAAATGAGGACAGTACCTTCCCTGAGGGAATCAATCAACCTAACCATGAATAAGCTGTCGCCAGGCAGGCATTGTGCTAAGCAGTCCTAGGGATACAAAGAAAGGTAATATATGCAAAGTGCTTTATATAAATTTCAAAGTGCTTCAGAAATGGAGATGCTGTTGTAATTATAACTTAATGGATGTGGAAACATCCAAGAAAAGTTTTATGAGTAGAAAGATAATTATCCTCTTGAGGGAGGCCTCCCATTTATCTAGCACTTGAAATACATGAATACCTCGATAGAGAAACTCCGTCATAGAGAAGGGAAGGGACTCCTGGAAGTTCATACAATGAGCTTATGGAAGACACAGATCTACAAGTGAGGTCTTTTCTGATCTCCCCCCTCCCATTCCATGGTGTTTCCAGTATCCAGGGTCATCTTGACTTTCTATGACTCACATGGCCTTAGATAAGTCTCTCCCTGTGCTCAGATCTCAACATCAAAGACTCTCCTGGACTCCACTCCCTCACCCCTTCTCCAGCCATGTCTCCCTATGCATGAGACTTACCAGAATTCTCCATCATCCTTCACGGTCACACCCAGCTTCTCCCGCTCGCTTTTGCTTACTTTCTGCCATTCCTCTGAACTGTGGGATATGGAGGAAATAGGGATGGGATGGAGAAAATCAATTAGAGAGACAATAGATTTCACACCCCTCAAATTACCTGATCAGACATTGTTGGGTATTGCCCTCACCTGTGTGTGTCCTCTCCCTTTGCTAGATTATCAGCTCTACCAGGGGGAAACGCTGATGCCCTACCTCAATTTAGATACACTCTAGCTCTTAGCACAGGCTCTGCATACTGCTGGCACTTATAGATAATGGATGCATGAGTGAATGAATTATATACGACAAAAGATGATGAGTTCTTTGGCTTTGTTGTTTTAACTGGACCTAAGATTTCATTGATAGAGAGTGCTCCAGAGAGGAAATTCTACCAGTGTAGAAGAGTATATTATATACTCTTCAACTGACAGTCAAGTCAATAAGCATCTGTTAAAGTCAATAAGCTTTTATTAAGCACTTACTATGTGCCAGCATTGTGTTAAGTGCAGAGGCAACAAAGATGGGTTAAAAAAAATCACTGCTCTTGAGAAATTCATAGTCTGATAGTGGAGACAACAGGTAAATAACCATATACACACAGGAGTGTGCTGTAATCAACTTAAACCCAGCTGAGAAAGCTGATTGTTAAATTTTCAGCATAATATTTACACCTCTGAAATTTGCTATCAAGGCCTGATTTATTTTTGCTGTTTTGTTAAAATTATTGTTGAGATTTTAAAGAGTGATGGAGAAAACATTGATAATGCAGATTAGACTTAAAAGAATGTGTGTAAATTCTCCCCCCAAGAGCTAGTTGCAAACATTTCCCAGCACTTCCCTGTACAGAGCCTCTCATAACAGGAACAGTAAAGATCAATTACATAGATGGGGTGTCAAGGCAACAGTGTATACAGTAGTAAAAGCAGTATCTGGTACAAATCAGTCTTGCATAATACCACCTGTCTCCTGAGGTAAGATGAGTAATCATTTATTCTATGCAAGCCAAGGAAAACATTAGCCTAATTATTTTATCTATTACCATGACCACTGTTGCAAAGAAGATAGACTTAATAATCTAAAACCATAAATTTTAGGAGTGTAGAACCTCAGAATTTTAGACTTAGAATTACATTTAAATTTAATTTCATTAAATTTGGCTTGACTTTTTCCTTTATTACCAGAGAGGATTCTATGTATATTTGGTGTTTTTATTGGAAAGAACTATTAAAAAACAAACAAAAAAAAATCGATAAGATATTTTTAAATTATAAGATCTTAAAAGAGCATATTTAATGATAGAATATTATAAATCTATATCATTCTGCAATTCTAGAACATCAGTATATAGTTTTAGAATCACAGCATCTTAAAAATTCTAAATTTGATAGAATTTTGGCATCACAGAACCTAGAATCATAGAACTGTAGAACTTTAGAATCATAGAATTTCAATACTAGAAGAAACTTCAGAGATCATTTGATCTAAATTCTACCTTTAACATGAATTCACTTGAACCATGTGGTAAGCTGATATGAGCTGGTAGATATAAAAACACATCTGCAAGGCTGAATTAAAAGGGAGGCCATTTTAGGTGTAGAAATTTTAAGAACTTTGAAGGCAAGATCGTTTTTGATTTCTTTATTATCTCTCACACAAATAGACAGACAGACAGACACACACACACACACGCGCATTTTTTTGTTGTTGGTCCTTCATTCTCGAAGAGGATCATGACATCAGAGAGGTGAATTAGATTTAAATGAGGAAGCATTGTGCAAGGTTAAGTGCTTTATTCTCCCTTCCAGAGTCATCTGGGTCCAGTGGCAAGATATATATTAGGTGAGTGGAGATGGTCCTGGATGCAATGAGAGACTTTGGTCTTTTAAAGAATCAATTTGACTGAGACCATATCCATTCAGTTAAAGCTAAATGGCAATTGAGGCAATAAATCTCTTATTTCACCTGGTCAAAAAAAAAAAAAAAACAACAAACCTAAATAAATAAATCTGGGAAGGGAAGACTCTGAGGGTTTCTAGCCAAAGCAGAAATGACTGCTATTTACATTCAATATGAGTCAATCAGGACTCAAACAATGACCAAGTGGAGCTTGGCTGGGGACCTATTGGTGGTCAATCAATGACTCATTGATAGATACATATGTGTATATGATATAACATATATGTAACCAAATGTATACATGTATGTATTTATATGTATGTATAAATTCATATTTGCTACAGGTGTATGAATGACTGAAGCATTCATTCATTAAGCCATTCTTCTTACTGTCCCACTGTAGAACTGGCTCTTTCCTACCTTCATGTTTTTGTTCATTTAATTTTGCCACACTGGAATGTTCTGTACTTTTCTCTCTTACCTTCCTTCTCTCTTCTCTCTTACCTAAATTCTCTCTTACCTTCTCTCTTACCTAAATTCAAACAATCAGTCAACATTTATTAAGAACCAACTATGTGCCAGGTATTGTGTTAAGCCCTGGAGATACCAAAAAAGGGAAAAGACAGTCCCTGCTTAACCTTTTAGGGCAGTCTTGTTTAAATCTTCCCCTTCACTCAGCCAGATCTAATCTCTTTCTCAAGTTCTACCTTTTCCATGAAGTTTTTCCTGATCTACTCCTTCCAGAGTAATTACTTCTGAAGCCATCAAACATTCACTATGTGGTCTCATGTGTAATCCTAATCCTCTGTGTAAACTTAGTTTTATTTTGCACATGTATAGTTCTATGTATTAATATTTGCAGTTTTCTTTAAATCTTAAGCTGCTAAAAAGTTTGAAAAAGTAAGCCTCAGTTTCTTCTTCATAAAATAAGAAAGTTGGATTAGAAGGTCCTTTCTGAGGTAGCTAGGTAACATACTGGATAGAATACTGAACCTACCTATACTCAGGAGAAGCTCCATTCAAATCTGGCCTCAGAAACTTCCTAGCTATATGACACTGAGTAAGTCCCTTAATTCTGTTTGCCTCAGTTTCCTCATCTATAAAGCGAGCTGGAGAAGGAATGGCAAGCCATTCCAGGGTCTTTGCCAAGAAAATCCCAGACGGGATCATGGTGAATCAGTCATGACTGAAAAACAACTAAATAAAAACAAGGTCCTTCTCAGTTTTCCCATGTTCCATGTTTCAACCCTATGTTCCAAAGTCACTTCTTTTTTCTAACATTCATATTCTAAGATCCTTTCCAGCTCTGACATTCCATGGTTGATGTGGTTCACACCCTTCAGCTTCTAACATTCTGAGTGCTGTGATCTCTCTCTCCCTGGTCTGTGGGTCCAACAGTATATAGGCTTGCTATGTGGTTGAACATCACATAGTTTATTCATTTACTCATCCAAGTAAATGTACTGGAAAGAACACTTGTATCTAAAGAAAGCTATCTAGGCTCAAGTCTAAGCTCCGCAAGTTACTAGGCATGTGGAGTTGGTCTCTGAGCCTCACTGGTAATATTGGAATAATCATTGTTCTTCTCCACCTCACAAGGACAATGTGAAAAAGTGAAATGTATATCTTTAGACATTATTTAACATCATCATTCATTCATTCAATCAACCAATAAATATTTCCTGAGTATTTAATGAATATACTGCCATCTTCAAAAAGAAGATAGAACAAAAATATCTATTTATTTGAACAGCCCCATTCCAAAACCTCAGGTCAGACTGACATTGATATACATCTTACACAAATAACTAATTTCCAAAACAAAATCAAAGCAGAAGGGTAATTTATACAACATAATTGTCTATGTTATTTATCAAATATTTATCAAATCTCATTAAAAGATTTTCCCCTACAGCTATAGTATAATCTAACACTTGCATTTTATTAAATGACAATCACCTTAAAATAACCCTTTTTTTAAAAGTCTAAAATTTTAAAAACTTAACTGTTTTGTAGAAAGGGATCAAGTTAGGGCCAAGATGAAGGTCATGGCTCTTGAGATCAATCAGAGTCAAGACTCATTGTAAATTCAAAGCTTATTCTAGGATTAGGACTCAATTCTAGGGTTAGGATCAAGGAGCTGATGCTGGTCTGTCCTTTAGCCTAATAAACACCAACTTAGGATCATGGTCAAACTGGCCCCAATCTAGACTGTGTACATGGCTTAAAAGTATTTAGAGAAATCCTCCAATTTCTTTCTTCCAACAAAAACAACAGTGCCTGACCTCAGAAAAGTGCTCTTCCATTTCTGGGGTTAATCACTGCCCTTAACCAATGTCAAGGACTCACGTGTCACTCCAGGGACCATTCCATTCCTTCTCCCCCCAAGGATTTCGCAACCGGATCATATCTAGCTTCTCTGACTTGAAATAGGCCATCAGGCCATGGCCCAGACGAATCTTTCTCACATCCGTAATGGCGTAGGCATGACCCTTCACCAGTCCACAATCCAGCCGGGTCTCCATGTCAGATTCTGTCATTGCCTAAATGACATGGAAAGTATCAGAAGGAAGGGAGAAATCATCAGGAGGGCAAACCATTCTCTCCCTTCAACCACCAAAGATGAGGGGGTGGAGGAAGTCCTAAATTTGGAGTCAAGTCTCCTGGAATTGAATCTAGGTTCCATTACTTACTATGGACTGTTATTTTGGGCAAGTCATTTTCTCTCTGAACCTCAGTTTACCCATTTGTAATATTAGAAGGTTGGACTAGATGACCCCTACTTACTTTTAGCTCTGATGCCTATAATATCCCTCAGTAATGTCTTGAGCAAAAAATAACAATTGATACTTGGATCCCTCTTTAAGGCTTTCAAAGGCTTTTCATTATCTTATATGATCCTCATACAAGTTTTATGAAATAGTACTACAGATATTATTCTCATTTTACAGATAAAAATACTGAGGATCAAAGAGAGGAAGAAATTTCTTCCCCAAGTTCACACAACTAGTAAATGAAAGAGTTGAGATCATACATCATAAACTCCTCATGAAAAACTATGTGGAAGCTATCCCTGGCAGACACTGACTCAGGCCTTAAGGGGTTAGTGGTAGGTTCAGAATTCAGGCCTGGAGTCTGTTTTGGCCCAAGTCCTCTCACCTTAATAGATGCACTGATGAGCCCCCCACGTGAGTGGACCTTCAATACTCGCTCAAATAGCTGGTTCCGCAACGTTTCATCATTGGCATAATCCTCAATTGTCAGATCAATGGGCTCTGTGATACCCCCTGTGAAATCTACTAGGGCATCTGCAGTATTGCCTCCATCTAAAGCTTCATAACATCCTACCAACCTAATAGGGAGACAGGAAATAAGGAGAGAAAGAGCTATGGTCATTATTTACAAGGTCTATAAAGTGTGGATCCTTAGTTTTATCATGTTTTACTCTCCTCATCTATAAAATAGGGATGTTAATCCCAGCTTCTCTTTCTTGCAGATTTGTTGTGAGAATCCACTGAAATCTCACCAAGGCAGAGAGACAGGAAAGTCATTTAACCTCTCCAGGATTCCAGGTGACTCTTTAAGACTATTAAGCTGTAGATGAGTTATTGATCTGCCTCTCGGAGGGAGAGAAGGAGGAAGGAAGAATGGAAAGAAGGAAGTGGAGAGGAAGGGAAAAAGGGAGGTAGGGAATGAAGGAGAAAGGAGGAAGGAAAGAAAATGAGGGGGAAGGAGTGAGAGAGGGAGGAAGGAAGGGAAGAAGGAAAGAAGAAAGGAAGGGAAGAAGGGAGGGAAGAAGGAAGGGAAAAAGGGTGTGAAGGAGGGAAGGGAGGAAGGAAAGAAGGAGGGAGAGAGAAACATTGGACAAATGGACAAAGTGGGACATGTCTAGAGGAAGATGTCTAGGGGATAGGGAGGGGAGACCACATCCACCATCAGTGGGATGAAAGCACTAGGTTCTCTCAGAAAAGTCTCTGATCCAGGGGTGATGGTGCGCATCTCTAATGTCTGCTCTCAGAAGCCGAGGTTAGGGGAGTAGATTTTCATTTCAATGGAGGAAACGGAATGTAATGAAAAGAATACTGGATTCTGAGTGAAAATTTGGATTGGATTTTAAATTTCTGACTTCTTAACTATGTGACTTATCTTAACTATGTGACAATGCACTAATGTATTGGGACCCAAATCCCTCTTCCCTGCTACAATGATCCCTTGCCCACCCCCATTCCCTACAGCTGCCCCAGCACAAGGGAACATACTTGGCATAAGCCTTTTCAATCAGAGCACACCAAAATTCATTCTTAACATTTGAATGGCAGTAGATGAGCTGGTTATAGATCGTAGGCAGTCGGTCATCAATGACCACATCAACCCATTCTCCAAAGCGCCAAAAATGGAAATGGAACATGCCCGTATAGCTCGAAGGGTCTTCAGGGTTCCATTCCTGCTCCTTCCAGTTGGGGATGACCTAGGGACAGACAAGAGACAATCCTCTTAGAAATAATCATTATAAAATAAAAATGTCTACAGAAGTTGGAAGTTTACAAAGAACTTTCTTCAACACAGTCCTAAAAGGAGCAAGATTGATTACCCATATAAATAACTTGTTCAAAGTCATGAAGTAAGTTAATGACAAAGGTAGGGTCCAAATTCAGGTCCTTTAACTCCATGAGAGGAAGGTTATAAGGAGGCAGATTTCAGCAGATTTCAGCCCTTAACAAAGAAGGGAATGAATTGCATAATCAGGCAGTGAATCTCCCATAATTGTTAGTCCAATCCAATCTAACACGCATTTCTTAAGTGTTCATCATGTCCAAGACATTGTGCTAAGTGCTGAGAATACAAAGACAACAGAAAAAAAATCACTTCTCTCAAGGAGTTTACATTCTACTGGCAGAAGTCTTCAGGTAGATCCTGGATGACCTCTGACTGCAGATGACAGAGTGGACAAGACTGGCTGTTAAGGTAGGAATTAGACCAGATGATTCACCTTCCACCTCTCAGATTCTATGAATGGGACATACCTTGTATGTCAGAAGTTTGTATATTAGAGCTGCCATATTTGACCCCCAAAACTCCTCATGTAAAGTAAATCAGATTAAATGTAATTGGGAACTATTTAACAAAATAAATAAAAATACAATATAATATAATGTTAAGTTGAGATTTTCTAAGTCAATATGCAGCGTGGAAGGATCCATTTTTATTTCGGTTTGAAACCATTGGTACAACAGAAGACTCTGCTTCCTTTCCTCAAGCCTGGTACCTATGGTTTCAGGGAGGAGCTGGAATGACTGGGAGGATAGCAATGGGAATCTGGGATATGACTATGCCAGAAGGGAAGGAACCCATTAAAAAGCCAATAGTAATCTTGTCTACCAGTCTATGTGCACAGCAATCCATGATACAGTAGAAAGAGTGTGAAATTTGAGGTCAAAGAACTTGGTTTGAATCCTGGTTCCAGAACTTACTGTGTGACACTGGGCTAATAACCCAACTTCTCTAGGTCTCAGGATCTTCAACTCTAAAACCAGATGGTTAGACTTACTATATGTTAGCCAGCTAGGTGGCTAGGTGCCTCACCTGGAATCAGGAAGATCCAAGTTCAAACCTGGCTTTAGACCCTCATTAGCTATATGATCCTGGGCAAGTCATTTAACCCTGTTTGCCTCCATTTCCCCATCTTTAAATATTAAATCTATGATCCGATGACCCTCCAGACAATCTCTCAAGACAAAGAGAGAAATTTCTTTAATTATGATAATAACAATCTAGGAGTAGCAAAAAATTGCAAAGTCAGTGTCTATAAATTAAGTAGCTAAGCAAACTCTTGTATGTGATTAAGTACTGCTGTGCGGAAAGAAATAATGGACACAATGAAACAGAGACTCATGGAAAGATTTACATGAGCTGATACAAAGTGAAGCAGACAAGAAAACAATACATGCAACAGGTTGCTAGGTGGCTCCAGAGTGCACAGGGCGCTGCACTTAGAATCAGGAGACTTGATTTTAAACTTGACCCCATTCTTTTACTATCTGTGTGATTCTGGGCAAGTCACTTACCCTGTTTGCCTCAATTTCCTTATCTGTAAAATAAGGATAATAATAATACCTATTTCCCAGGGTTTTTGTGAGGATCAAATAAAATAATATTTGTAAAGTACTTAGAATAGTGTCGGACACAGATTAAGTACTATATAAAAGCTCACACACACACACACACACACACACACACACACACCGACATATTATAATCACACAAAGCAAAAGAACACCAAATACAAAACAGTCAAAAAGAAATGTCATGAAATTACAAGAAATAAATGTGGCCAAAAAGATGCAAGAAGACCCACTCACCTCATTTCTCTGCTGGGATGGAGTCCACAAATATGGACTTCTATTTTTATTTTCATACTTTTTCACTGTATTAATGAATTTTGCTGATTTTTTTTCCTCTTTAGAAATATTTTTTGGTTATATGAGATATGAACGATATTGGGAGAAATGTTAGTGATGTCAATAAACAAATCAAAACCAGTTAATTTAAGAAAAATTACTATGATTGTACATGTATAAGTTATATCATATTGTTTACTGTCTTGGGAAAGGTAAGAGAGGGAAAGAAGAAGAAAAATTTGGAACTCAAAATCTTATTTTAAAAATGAATATTGATTACTTTAAAAAATAAAATATTACTTATCTAAAAAAAAGTAACTGTAATTGTAGAGAGTTGAGGAAGGACATGTGAGCTGAATCCTGCTTCGACTCATTACTGGTTATGTAAACAATGGAAAATGCCTTCATCTCCTCAGACCTCAGTCTTTTCCTCTGTAGAATGGGTATGAAAGGCAGTACAATGTTGTGGTAGATAGAGAAATGTCTTCTTAGACATTTTAGAGATGAAGCCATTCAGTCCCTGGGAAGGCAGATAACTTACTCTAAGTCACACAGGTAGTGAAGTAGCAGAATTGGGGGATAAACCCAAGTCCTCTGACTATGGCTTTAAGACTGTGCCATGGGCCCATCACTAGGCAGGAGTAGAGCAATGCTGTGGATGCAGGCCCTGACTCCAAATCCAGGGCTTTTCCCAATTGCCAGACAGCCTCAGAGTTACTGTCATTCTCTAGTTCTGAGACTTCCTTCAGGACCAGGTGAGGGTCATTAGTGGCTAACAAGGTTCTGCACAAAGCCTGGTGAGTAGCAGAGAAGCCGATTAATGAGTCCCCAGGGCATCGTGATGAGAGGGGTGAAGAGAGAGCCAGGGGAATTCTGCTTGTCCCAATTCTCACTTGGGCTCATGAATCTACCAAGACTCACCAAATCAGTACAGAGAAGATCCTAAGGGAAGAGGACTGGAGCTGTGGGGAGGCAGAAGAGAAGAGAATCCTGGCCAAGTTCTCCTCACCAGCTTATTGTTTCCCAGGGAGCTAAATGGTATAGTGGGTCCAGATTCAGAGGACCTGAGTTCAAATCTGACCTCAGATATTTTCTAGGAAGTCATTTTACCTCTGTTTAATTCAGTTTCCTCAACTGTGAAATCAGGATGATAATACTAATACCTAATTCCCAGGGTGGTTGTGAGGATCAAAGAAAATAATATTTGTAAAGGCCTTAGCACAGTGTCTGAAACATTGTAATAATCGTTGTTCAATCATTTCAGTCGTGTCCAACTCTGTCTCCATTTGGAGTTTTCTTGTCAAGATAACTGGCATGGTTTGCCATTTCCTTCTCTAGCTCATTTGACAGTTGAGGAAACTGAGGCAGCCGAGGTTATGTGATTTGTCCAGGGTAAATGTCTGAGGCCAAATTTAAATTTTTCCTGACTCCAGTTTGACACTCTATCCACTGTACCAACTAGCTGCCTGGCATATAATAGACACTACATAAATCTTAGTGATTTTATTATTACTATTAGACTTCTCAAAACTACATGGAGGTATCTTCAGGTTCCTTTGAGCTTCATGTACCTTCCCTTTAATCAAGATATAACCAGGAATATGCACTTAGAAGGAAGGAAATGCAATCACAAGAGGTAGTATTGGTGGGAGACAATGATGTGGAACGCTGCAGACACTATCAGACTTGTGAACTACAGGTTTTTGTTTAAACATTTTTTCATCTTTGTTATAGGGTAAAGCTCAAAGGAGAGTGTCATATTTGAAAATGATTGGGATATAAAAACAAAAAACAAAAAAAATCCCAAAAGGCATTGATAAACCTTTTTTTTAGGAGTACTGATTGGTGAATATGTATGTGTATGTGTGTGTGTATCTGTTTTTGTACTTGTATGTGTCTATGTGTGGTTATATGCATGTCTGTTTATTCATTCCTGTATATTTATGGGTCTGTGGTTATAAACTTGTTTGTGTATGTGTTAAAAGACAACATACTAGATATGCACGTATAGAATGTATGTAATAATAATACATCAAATATATCCAGGAACTGTTTTTGATTAGTGTGGGAACTACCATCCCCAATTCAAATAGAGACCCATCTGTAATTCAGTCATTGCAGAAAGGACAAAGTGACTAGCCCAGAGTCCCATACCTAGTATCCAAGGTTGGATGCAGACTCTAAATCTAGTCCTCCTACTAAGTCATGCTGTTTCTCCATATTCTATAGCAATACTGTACTTTAGACTTACAAAGTGTTTCCCTTACTAAACAACTGTGAGATATAAAGAATAAACATTTCCCCCCATTTTGCAGGTTTAGAAATTGGGATTCTGAGAGCCACTGACTTGTTAAGACACAGCCTGATGTAGTGGAAGGACATTGACTCTGAAGTCACAAGATCTAGATTCAAATCCTGCCTCTGATTTTATTCCCTGCATGACTTTGGGGAATGTTCCTTAACCTCTTTGAACTTTAGTTTCCTCCTTTGTAAAACAAAACAAAAAATGGATTAAATAGCCTTGAAAATCCCTTTTCAGCCCTAATTTGTGATTTCAATTGGGAAATATCTAGAATATCTAAATACAGATCTTCTAAATAAATCCACAGTGCTATCTACCATATCAAGCTGCCTTTTAGATAGGTATGAGTCTATGTGTTCATATAACAAACATTTATTTAGCACCAACTGTGCAGAGTCTCATGCAATGAGTGGGTAAAGATCTGAAGTTTGACACAATACTTCCCACCTTCACAGTTTAGTAGGAAAAGCACACGAACATAGAATCATGCTATAAATGTGAATAAAATCAGTGTATAAGAAGAGAGATAGTTTTATAAAATAATCTGAGAAAGAGCTCATTTTTAACTGGGGAAATCAGGAAAGACTTCATGAATGAAGTGACATATGATCTAACTCTGGGGGACTTTTGATAGGTGGAGATGTGAATGGAATGCATTTTAAGCCTATCTAAATCAATCAACCAACAGATTTATTAGGTGCCTACTATTTGCCCAGCATTGGCATAAAGAATAAAACAATCTCTATTTTTAAGGAGCTAAGGGAAGGATGAAATTAGGAAGGCTATGATAATCTAATTTGGATACAGACTACAAGCAGAGCTAGCTAGAGCTGAAAGGACAGACTGGATAGAGCAGTAAATGACAGATTAAGTAGACTACCCTTTGTTTAGGAGGCAATAAGCTATGGTTGATTTTATGAGCAAAAGATTAATAATAGAGTATGTCATATATATTTCTTTGTGTGGATGTCTATGTTGATAAGCATGTGTACAAATCACAAAAACATTAACTAGAATCATAAGATCAGTCATCTCAAGTACTATTAAGAATTTTTTTTTTCTAATTAGTTACTGAATCACAGGTTTCTCAGAATTGGGAGAGACCCCAGTGGTCTTTAGTTCAACTTGTACCTTAATAAAAATCCCCTTTATAACATATCTGACCAATTGGTCCATCTGGCAGTTACTTAAAAGAAAAAGAAGAAATCTACTTCCTTTACACCAATTATATTAAAGGTCTGGATCATCTTTCCCTTATTAAAAAAAATAGCAACAACAACTTAGAACTGTTTCCCTTTTGACCCAGAAACTCCATTGCAAAGCTTATACTTTGAAGAAATCTGAGAAAAATGTCTCATTACACCAAAATATTCAAAGATGAACATAAAAAACTGGCAAAATGATGGGATATATATTGTTTGGGAGAAGGGTTGAACAAATTATGTACTGGATCATGTAAGAAATGGCAAATATGACTTATTCAGAGAAAACTGGGAAGATTTGTATAAACTGATGCAAGCAGAAGCAGAATTATTTACACAATGATTGTAACACTGTAAAGGGAAAGAACTTTCAAATGAGAGCTAAACATTGTACACTGTATATAACAGGACTGAATCCATAGAAATGATGAGGAAACACAGTGAGTGTGGAAGTCTTTGACAATGAGCAGTTCAGTAATGACCCATCAAAATTCCAAAGAGTATCAATAATGAAACAGCCTGTTCATCTCCTGATAGGGAGAAGAAGGATTCAAAATGTGGACAAGAACAACATGAGATTTGTTTTGTCTGACTTATGAGTTTTTGTTCCAAATATTTTGTTTTTCTCCTTTTCCTTTTTCTTTGGGTGAGGGAGAAAAATTAGAAAAAAAATTAGCTAATCTTTATATGAGGCAATTGAGACTGTGTGACTTGCTCAGGATCACACAATTAGTAAATGTTAAGTGTCTGAGGCTGGATCTGAACTCAGGTCCTCCTGACTCCAGGAACAGAGCTCTGTCTACTGCATCATCTAGATGCCCCTAATTTTTAGTAAAATAAAAATTAAATGTTAAAAAATGAGTGGTATAGCATCTATGCATCCATGTGAGGAGGCACTTCCTACATTTCAGACACTGTGCTCATCCCCCTTCCAAAAGGGCCGTAGACTTTGTCCTTAAGATACTGGGCTTTTAGAAAAGAACTTTTTCCTTTATTGGGATCCTAAAATTCTAAGATTCTAGCAGTAGGATAGTTTGAGTATAAGATTCTCAGGTTCTCTCCAGCATCTTATGTCCTTAGTGGCATGTGTTTGGGGATCTAGCTTTCTCTATTCAGCATCTTAGTGAAATGGATATGCCCTTAAAATCTTGAATGTTCTTTAATTCTGGGCAAGAGGGAGTGAGAAGGACCCAGAAGCACAACTAAGGCTGATGCAATCCACAGGAAGAAGCTTTGGGGATTTCTGTTTACTCTGGCCTCAGAACCCAGACATGGCCAGATTCCAGAGCCTTCCCAGGCAAAAAACAAGAGAGTTTTCAGGTTGGGGTGCCCACCTTTGCCTGTTACCATGTTGGAGGGTGGGAGCAAGAAAAAGAAATATGGGTCAGTTCTCTTAGAGGAAGCCATACAATATGGGGGGGGGGTAGATCACTGGAGGATAGTAGTTGTATTCAAATTCCTACCTCTGCTGTTTTCTATCTATGAGAGTTTAAGAAAATCACTTAATCTATCTAGGCCTCAGTTTCTATGTCTGAAAAATAAGGGCAATAAGGGCAAACTAGATAGTGGTCCCTCCACCAGCCAGGATCCTTTCATTTCTAGAGTCTATAATTCCATGGGAAAAGGGTTCTGAACTTTGCACAGCAAAGGCAAATTCTAATACTATTTCCTTGTACTTGCCATGAGACCTTGAGCCAATCTATTGCCTTAACTGACTCTCAGTTTCATCTGCCATAAAATTAGAAGGAAGGACCAAATGACTACTAGAATCCCTTCTACACGGTCCATTTTGAAAACTCACAACTAATTTCCTTAAGAGGTCACCGTATTTAGAGATAGAAGCAATGTTGGAATGAATCAGAACCAGTTCTAGAGAGCTAACTATTAAATTTTCAGTATGAGCATTTACACCTCAGGAAATTGACAAAAGCTACAAATCAGGGGCTGATTTATTGTTTGTTTGGTTTTTTTTTGATTGTCTAGACTTAAGAAAGTGATGGAAAAAATGTTAATAATACAGATTAAACCTGAGTGTGTCATGTGTGAATCCCCTCCAAGAGTCAATTTTTAAACCTTTATCAGCATACCCCTGGTCTGACTAGAAGGGATCTTAAATTCATTTACTCTTCATTTGTAAAATGAAGTCAAGATTTATTCTACACATCCCACAGGAATATTGTAAGGAAAGGATAATATAAACCCTACTGTGCCCTATAAATATGGAGTGAAAAAAGAATTTAATTTGGAGTCAGAGGGGGGGTCTGGGTCCAAAGCTTAACTTCTGCAACTAATTTAGCACTATCTGTGAGATCTGGAGTAAATCACTTTGTTTCTGGCTTCAATTTTCTCAGCTGTAAAATGAGGGGTAATGGTGGAAAATATTTAGAAATTAGTCATAGGGTTAGCAATTCAATCAGGCTCAGATATAACATCTGGCCTACAAACAGATGGGAAAAGGTATACAAATGCTCAGAAGGAAACTATAGGTAAGTTATCTCCAAAGATAAAGATCACTTCTTCACAACTCTGCTTTCTGTTTCAATTTCCATTAATAGTGGTTGGACAGGTCTTCAGGGATCTTTTACCTGCTATGTAGGCTCTTTTTACAGTACACAATAATATAATATGCATTTTTTTTTTGGCAAAGCATTTGGGGTTAAGTAATTTACCCAGGGTCACACAGCTGGTAAATGTTTAAAATGTTGAGTGTCTGGGGCCAGATTTGAACACCAGTTCTCTTGACTTCAGAACCAGTGCTTTATCTACTATGCCATCTAGTTGTCCTATAACATGCATTGTTGTAAGGATTGTGGTGGGAGGTTTATAGTGTCTATAAATAAATAAATTAGATTTCACAGTGTATAGTGTTAGACTTAGAGTCAAGTAGACTTGAATTTAAATCTTGTTTCGGACAGTTACCTCAGTTTCCCCCAGTATGCCTCAAATGCCCTCAGTATCTATAAAATGGTAACAATAACAATTTCACTAAGTTGTTTTGTGAGGATTAAATGAGATAATATGTAAAACTCTTTGCAAATCTGAAAGAGTGACATAAATGGTAAATATTATTGTTAATAGCATATATTGATTATCCCTTGCAGACTCACAGAATATATCCATGAACCATTGATTCTAATGCACACACGAACAGGAAACCCCTCTTCAACCCTACATAATGTCATTCAGTCCCTAGTAATAGCGAATGCCCAATCTGAATAATCTTGTTAGGAAGAAGAGCTTGAAGGAATCATCAACTGGAAGCGATGGGATAGGACTCCCCTGGGAAATCGTTCAGAGCTTTTCAGAGTCTCAACACTTCTCCCCCAAAGCCCATGCTTTCAATATCAATATTCTATTCCAGTATATCCCAAATGCTTATATGATATGGGTGAGAATTGTGGAACCCCATGACCTCAGAAAGATCTCAGAATCCCTGATACTCTTCCAAACAATGGAAAATGTCATTTACACTGAGCTTCCCTGATCCTTCCCCCAATTACATTTGTACTTTGTCTATGTCTTGTTTTACATGTTTATGTTTCCCTAATAAAATATAAGCTCCTTGAAATCAGGAACTATATAATTTTTATCTTTGTATCTCCAGGACAAATGCCTGGTATTTACATAAATGCAGACTGATCCATTGACTGCAAATGCAGAAGGGAGTAAGAAAATGGCCCTGAAGTAAATACCAGACAGGAAGAAAATGCACACCTTAGAGTACAAGAGAATATAGATTTTTATTGAATACATATACTGAATACAAGTTCAGAGGGACTTCAAACTGAGAGAGGTTAGATAGGCAGAAGTATAAAGATGAAGTAGTTGTCAGCCACAGTGACACCCCACACCACATCTACACCTTGCTAATCTTAGTGGAGGTTCCAAAACCAAAGAGTCTTACTTAAATTATTCACACGAAGCTCATAATAATGATAACAATTCATATTTTGGGGGTGATTTCTATTTAAAAAACATTACTTATCCCATTGTACAACACTTCTTGAAGGAAGGTAATGCATTATATAGATGCCAACAGTGAGGTTCAAGGGTTGAGTGACTTGCCCATTTTGAGAGAACTAATTAGCCCTAAGGCAATTTAATAGAGGGATTGGGAGATGGGGGTTATGGTCCCAATTGTGCCACTAACGTTGTAGGAGTTGGAGCAAATCACTTTCTATCTAGGGTTCCCATCTGTTTTTCCTCATTTATAATGAGTAGGGGAAAAAAAATCATTGCCTTTCCCTATCTTACAGGTTTGTAGTGAGGATCAAAAGATAAATAAAGTATTGATTATAAATTCCTGCTGCATGGCAAGCACTGTGATAATAAGACACAATTTGGAAAATAATATCAGTCTTAACAATGATAGAGCTAATGGTTGACATTACTTAGGTCAAAGTAAACTACAGCATAGAGAAACTCTTATTTGTCTGTTATTGAACCCTGGAAGTCACAATTAGACCTCTGATTTGGTTTGTTGCTTCTATTGTTGCTTTTATTTTTAAAAATATATCTAAGAAATAAAATACCTTCCCTCTAATGAAAGGGAGATTTTTATAGTTAGCTTTGAGATCCAGGTAACAATAACAGTTTACTTTCCATGATGACTCAGAAAAGGAAGCATGAAATTAAATGTACTCCAGGTAGATAGATGTATATAGATTTTAGTTTATTTGCTGCCTAATGACATGGTATAGTAAAAAAGAGCATTAGACTAGAAGTCAGGGAATGTGGGATTATAATCATAGCTCTACCATGCATTTGCTGTGTGAGTTAGAGAAAATAAATCTACCTCTCTGAAGCCCAGTTTCCTAATCCTGTAAAATGAGGAGGCTGAACTAGGAGAACCATTCGATTCTAACATTTGTCTACTAAACTCCTTAGTAAGTTCCTTAGGGTCAGTGAACATGTCAATTTTTCATTTTTGTCTGTCCAGAGCTAAGGCCAAGATTTATGTAGAAAATACTAAATATTTAGTTCTGTTAAACTGTGATCAGTACTAGCCCGCAGACATATAATCATACAATCAAATAATGGAATCATAAAGTGATGTTAAATTAGAAAAATTCACAGAGACATCTACTCTAACACCCTCATTTTTCAAAAGTGGAAATCAAAATCATGAAAGGGAAAATGACTCTTCCCAAAGTCATACAGTGAGCTGATGGCAAAAATGACACTATCATTTCAATATCCCGATTCCCTCAGTTCAGGACATTTTCCACACTAAACCATGTTGCTGCCTCATATATATACTTGCAGTTGTGTAACACATATCCTATTAACCAGACAACATTTGTCTCCTTCTAATTCCAGGACAGAATTTGGAGAAATATAGAAAAACTTTTTGCCACAAAGGCAAAGTAAAATAACCAGAACCCAAAAAACAATATATGTAATGAAGACATCACAAAAAGAAAGTTAAACTCTGAGTAACCAAAAAACCAAAGTCCCAGAGAACAGATAATTAACTACAGCTCTCCCATTCCAGCAAAGACAAAGAGACACAACTAGAAGAAAACATTGAATACATGATCAGATACAGATACAGTCATTGTATCAGATATTGTTCTCTTTGCTGAAAGGAAGGGTTCAATCTGAGGGGAAAAGGGGAGCAGGTAGGAAATGAATATGAGGTAAAGACAAAAGATATCAATAAAACTTCTTTAAGTGTTAAATAGCCAAATGGATATGGGTGGTGAGCACTCCAGAGTGATCAGTCCAAAACAGCCATCCTCAAGGACTAGAGTCCTGGAAAAGGCTATCTCTACAATAAATGTCACTTATAGGGAAAGTCCAAAGAATCCACATTGTCCTCTGCTGGAATTCTGCTAGTGCTACTCCTCTTGCCCCCAAACAACTGGACCCTTCAGCCCTCCCCATTCCCATCTTTGAGCTTTCTTGAGGATAGAAATCTTCATCAAACACCTTGTCCTCTCCTTCTGCTGGAAATGATGAGCAAGTCTTTTTATATGAACTTTGCAGAATCAGAAATCTACTGAGAATCATCATATCTTGCATCTGAGAAGCAAATTCCTAAAGTTGTCTATAGAAGTACCTTGTCTCTTAAAAGATCACTCAAGCTATGTATACATTTTTGCTATGCAAAATATACATTTTATATATATATATATGCAGATTCAATGTTTTGTAGTATATAGAGAATTATATCTATATGAATATATATGTTCATTTCTTTCTTTCTTTTTTTGAATATATATGTTCATTTCTTTCTTTCTTTTTTTAAAAGAACCTAACGGAACTAGATTGCTTTCCCTTGTAATCTCTACTCTTGGGTTCAGCTCCAACATTAAATGCTCCATGCCTTCTTCCCCTAAGCTACTGTATTTAGCCTGAAAGAGCTAGGTTCTCTCTAAGGGAAATTTTTAGATGAAAGGGACATGTCTCAAGTGAATATTTTCCTTTCATGCCTTGCTGTCAGGGACAGCCCATATGTCAGCTCATGTACTGTGAGGCTAGGGACCTTAGGACAGCCCAAAGAGAGGAATTAAGATCCCTTAGCAATGCAAAAAGTTGGATATTCACTAAAAGAAATCTGTCTTCAGATTCACTTATAATTTTATGTAAAAACGCTAGATAAAAAATAAGAGATTTAAATGTCTCCTTCTTCGGGATAGCTCTCTCTTATCCTACATGAAGAAGGAATGGCAGGTCTTCAGCCATCACAATATGCTCAGCATAAGTTGATCTCTCTCATTGTCTCCCCCCCCCACCCCCAGCCAACCTTTCAAAGTTCTTGCTGGCCCAACATTTAACTGCATCCATCCCTAATTCATTGATCCTGCAAATAGTGTGTGTGCAATACTATACCCTAGGCTAGCAGAAAGTTGTCCCCACCTTGCATAGCCAAAAATGTCAGTTATGGTTTCTGTTCCAGAGTAGAGAAGAAGTCAGAAAGAAAAGTGAATTGTTTCTCCAAAGCTGCTGGACACACCCACAAGCTCAGACCAGACACAGCAACTATGTTGTCATTGCCCCCCAGAAACAGGGTATTCAGTAACCAGCAATATTACTGGGAGGGAAATAGTGGAGAAAGAGGGCAGACACCAAAAAACAGAAGGCAGGGGTGAGATACACTGATGCTGCATGAAAAGGGCCGTGTAGGGAAGGAAAAGGATGATAGTGGGGAGGGTATGATGGAAACAAACACTAGGCAAAAGAATATGACAGTGTATGTGAGGATAAATAATCTTTTCCCCAAAATTCAGGGAAGTAGGACTGAAGGAAAGAGGCTTGATCAGATCAAAAAGGCTGGGGGATTGCTAGGAACACTCAGGTCTAAAAGTCCAGGGAGTTGGGTAAAAAAAGGAACGGATGGTAAGAGAAATCAATGCTACAGCTGGAAATGGAATAGTTTTCCTGATCAAGATTAAGACAATAAAATGGAAAGAAAGATACAGTTTTAAAACTTAGGAGGTACAAAGGTGAGACAAGCAAATATTAGGAAAGAAAAATGAAAGCCTAGAGGAGGGGAAGGGAAGATGTTTTCATCCAGGAAAATTTGTGGAGTGTTTAGATTTTTTTAAAGAGGGGGAGAGGGAAGAGGAGAGAAAAAGCAAGTCCCAGAAGAAAATAATAGAGGGGTGAATGGAGAAAAGACACCCTGATCCTTGATAAGGATGGGGGCAAAGGTTGAAGTGGGCAACCAGGTTCAATATCAAAGCTGATTAAAAATCACTGAAGACTTAAGGTTGGCAGGCTCAAGGCCCTCGCCAAAAGTGATCAGGAAGTACATCACTTTTCGGATCTTGGCCAGCTCGGACAGCCTCTCCCCAAACTCCTGGGCATCTGCCTCGTTCCAATCC
Organism: Sarcophilus harrisii; assembly: GCF_902635505.1. NCBI lineage: Eukaryota > Metazoa > Chordata > Mammalia > Dasyuromorphia > Dasyuridae > Sarcophilus > Sarcophilus harrisii. The sequence goes on from NC_045428.1 coordinate 496,509,360, forward strand.
ATAGCATCAGAGTCTTCCTTTCTCCAGAAGATGGCCGCTGGGTCCAGAAGCTGCCGGGTCATGAGGTTGGTGAGATCGGGTGTCCAATGCTGGGATGTGCCCGTGATGGTCACCTTGCCGGCCTTGTCCAGCATAATGTTCCAGCGCTCAAACTGTAGTTTCTGCTGCTGGATGAAATCCAGGCGGTACACATACTCTGCTGGTCGCAGCAGCTTCTCCCCATCCTGGCGCTTCTCGTTATTCTTCTTCAGAGTGTCCACACGTATCCTCATCTGCTTGGTCAAGTTCTCATCAAGGACCAGTGGCATTTCCAGCTGTGGCTTGTCGGCCTCCTCAGCAGCCATGGCCCCTGCTCAGCTCCTCACACAAGACCTGCTACCCTGATGAGTGTCTTGGAGTTACTGGGGCTGCAAGAAGGAGGCATCCAACCTATACTTCTGCCGATTCCACCTCCTCCCTCCCTCACCTGTTTTCATCCAACCTACTTGTTCCCGCCCCTTTCCCCAGCTCTAGCTCCTCCTTCCAACTTTCCCTACCAGTACAAGTCAGGGACTCCCAGGGCCTGATGCAGAGCCTCCCCAGAGGCCAAAGAAAAGCTTTCTTGGTTCTTATTTGCAGGACGAGCAGGCAGGGTAACCCACAGGGAAGAAGATGCTGATGTCAGTTGCCAGGAAACTGTTCTGACAACCAACATAGAGACAATCAAGATATGGGGCTTGTTTATGTTTAAAACAAGGCAACGTAAACTAGCAGAGTCCTGAACTTGCAGTCTGGAGACCTGAGTTTTAATCCTATTCATGACATTTACCAAGAAGGCAATCTTGGGCAAATCACATAATCTATCTGAATCTGTTTTCTCGTTTATAAAATAGGAATAATAATAATGATACTTGATCTAAATGTTGAATAAACTATCTCCCTCACAAGGTCATTGGGAGAATCAAGTAAAATTATATATTTAAAATCATTTGTGTAAAAGATATTGTTATCATCATCATAATTATTGAGACAAGTGTCCTAAGGCCCTTCATAACAGCTGGGAAATGGGATGGGGGGAGAACATTCTAGTGGGGAAAACATCATATGAAATGTTTTCACAGACTCACAAATTGTGAAGCTTAAATTCAACTTATAATTTTAGGGCCAATGACTTAGGGTCATAGATTTAGAGTTGCAAGGGACCACAGAGATTACCTAGTCTGGAGATTCTAAGAATTTGGGGCATCATAGATACTTCTGGTAGTTTGATGAAATCTATAGATTCCTTCTAGAATCATAATTTTTATGATAATAGTTGTTTTTCCCCAAAATACATGCAAATACTCTCTGATCCAGAAGTATTTCTACTGGATTTATATCCCAAAGAGATCTTAAGGGAGGGAAAGGAAACCACATGTGCAAAAATCTTTGTGGCTGCCTTTTTTGTAGTGGCAAGGAACTGAAAACTGAGTAGATCCCAACAATTAGAGAATGGCTGAATAAGTTATGGTATTTGAATGTTATGGAATATTATTGTTCTATAAGAAATGATCAGCAGGATGACTTCAGAGGTCTGAACAGACCTACATGAACTTATGCTAACTGAAGTGAGTAGAACCAAGAGATCATTGTACATAGCAACATCAATATCATACGATGATTTGGGGCAGCTAAGTGATAGTGGTTAGAACACCAGCCCTGAAGTCAGAAGGACCCGAGTTCAAATGTGGCCTCAGACACTTAACACTTCCTAGCTGTGTGACTCTGGACAAGTCACTTAACCCCAATTGTCTCAGCAAAAATATACATACATCCATACACCCACACAATGATGAATTCTGATGGGTGTGGCTCTTTCCAATAATGAGATCGTTCAGGCCAGTTCCAATGGTTTGTGATGAAGAAAATCATCTGCGCCCAGAGAGAGGACTATGGGAACTGAGTATGAACCATCATAGCATTCTAACTCTTTTTGTTGTTGTTTGCTTGAATTTTATTTTCTTTCTCATTTTTTACCTTTTTGATTTGATTTTTCTTGTGCAGCAAGATAATTGTATAAATATGTATGCATATATTGGACTTAACATGCATTTTTACCATGTTTAACATATACTGGATTGCTTGCTATCTAGGGAGGGAGGGGGGAATTGGAACATGGGATTTTGCAAGGATTAATATTGAAAAATTATCCATGTATATTTTTTAAAAATTAAAAAGCTTTAATAAAAAATACATCTACTCTTGTAAAACTTTGTGTCCCAAATTTTTCTCCTTCCCTCCCCACCTCCCTTATCCCTTAGACAGCAAGCCATTTAGTATAGGTTAAACATATTTCCACATTTATCAGGCTGCACAAGAAAGATCTGATCAAAAGAGGAGAAAATGAGGAAGAAAAGAAATAATAGCAAAAAAGGTAAAAATACTATTTTATGATCCTCATAGTTCTCTTTCTGGATGCAGATGGTTCTCTCCATCACAAGCCTATTGGAACTGACCTGAATTACCTCACTGGTGAAAAGAGTCAAGGTTATCACAGTTGATCATCACATAATCTTGTTATTGTACAATGTTCTCTTGGTTCAATTCACTTCACTTTACATCAGGTGATATAAATCTTTCCAGGGGTTTCTGAAATCACCCTGCTCATCATTTCTTATAGAACAATAATATTCCATGACATTCATCTACTGTAACTTATTCAGCCATTTCCTGCTGATAGGGTTCCACTCAATTTCTAGTTCCTTGCCACTACAAAAAGGGCTGCTACAAACATTTTTGTACACATGGGTCTTTTTCCCTTTTTTATAATCTCTTTGACATACAGACCCAGTAGAGACATTTTAATTATGATTAATAAAAACAAAGATGTCTTTTTCCCCAGTTCTCTGAAATCTATCCATGGCCTCCTTGGAACTCCATGAAGCCAAGACTAAGAACTTCAGGTTTAATCAAATCTTCTCATTTTGAAGATAAGCAAGCTAAGTCCCAGGGAGGTAAATGGACTTGTCCAAAGCCACACATGTAGTAAATCACAGAGGAAGGATTTGAACCTCTGACCTCTGACTACAAAGCCCGATCTCTTTCCACTGTACTCCTTTGCTTCAGCTTGTCTAAGACTATAAGGGTTGCAGTGCTGGAATTACATCCCACTTATATTCTTCTAGTATGCCATGGTACCCATCTGAAGACATACCCATTTAAGGAAGCATACATACCTCATGCACATGAAAAAGGTATGGGAGTTTAAGTCAACCACAAGTTCAATATGAATTTGTGTGACATCCTAATGTGATGAAGTAGCCAGAAGAATGAACACGATGTTAGCTTTGGCAACAGAGACATGGGTGACCTTTGTCTCCCTGCTGTGATCAAACCAGCTGTAGAGTCCTATAAATCATGTCTAGCACATGTTTTAGAAAAGCCACTGACAAGTTGGAACATATCTGAAGACAAGTATCTAAGGATAGAGAGAGTCCTCAAGATCATATAAGTCATGTGAGTATCCACTAAAAGAACTGAGGATGTTTAGGCAGTTGTTTTCAAGTACCTGAAATGCTATCAAGTCAGATTAAGTGGAAAGAACTAGAAGCAATTGGGGATGTCACTGAAAGACAATTTTGAATTGGTATAAAGAACTTACCTGTGTTATTCATCTCAAGCAGTAGGAAGCTTCCCATCACAGGAGGTACACAAGCTTTGCTAACCAAAGTCATAATGGATCAGCTAGGCCTCTGCCCCAGGGAATAAAAATTTTGAAGATTCAGGATTTTTAACAAAAAGTCATCTACTCTACTCTAGTCATCTACTCTAATCCTTCCTTCCTTCCGCTGAAGCAATTGAAGTTAAGTGACTTGCCCAGGGGTCACACAGCTAGGAAGTGTTAAATGTCTGAGGTCAGATTTGAACTCAGGTCCTCCTGACCTGAGCTTGTGCTCTGTCCACTGTACCACCTAGCTGCCCCTAAAATTTTTTTACTGTATATGAAATAGAATATAGATTCCTCAGCTTAGCATGTAAGTTTGGTGTACAAGACTCACTTCCAGAAACTTATTTCATATTATTTCCTTTATTGTGCTCCATTCTTCAGCAAAACTCTTGTGTTCCTGTTGTTTCTTGACCTTACTATTCCATTTCCAGTGCCCAGAAATTACTCCCTCTTCATCACCACCTTTCAGAATTCTTGTCTTCCTTCAAAGCTCAGTTCTGACAGCACTCCATTTCTGAAGCTTTCACTGACTTTTTTTTAGCTGTTAATGCCTTCTCCTTCCATAATTTACTTTGGACTATATTTATTTGTGGGGACAGATGGTACAGTGGATAGAGCACCAGACTTGCAATCAGGAAGAATCAACTTCCTGAATTTAAATGTGGCCGCAGCTACTTATTAGCTGCATGACCCTGGGAAAATCACATCACCCTGTTTGTCTCAATTTCTTCACATGTAAAATGACCTAGAGGAAAAAAATGGCAAAGCATTACTGTATTTCTGCCAAGAAAAACCAAATGAGGTCACAAAGCGTCGATGCAACTGAAAGGATTGAACAACAACAAAATACTTATTTGTACTGTAGCCCCTTAGTAGATTATAAGGTTCTTGAAGGTAAGAACTATTTCATTTCTGTCTCTTTGCCTTCAACTTTTGGCACATTACCTTGCACGTAGTAGGCATTGAAGGAATATTTGTTAAATTTAATCAAAAGCAATAAGGAGTAGAATCAGAATTGTGAATCCAGATTACTCCAAATCCAAATGTCGCACCACCATGCCATTCTTAGCAGGTTCAGAGATGGTTGCTCCATTAATAATTTTGTGCAAAACTCTTCAAATCCCCTTCTGGATTTTTTTAGAGTGAAGTCATGTGGAGTAAAGCCATCACTTTACCTCAGGCTCTGCTATAGAATATCTCTCATCAGTGATTGCATCCTGAGCTGTTAGGGACATGGACTTGATCCTGGGAAACATTTAATAATGTTGATGAAATTTTATAATTTTATAATAATGATGATGAAAATATAAATGATGTCCATTTCTATAGCCCTTTAACTTTACAAATTCCTCTCCTGGAAGGCAGATAATATAAGAGGTATTAACACTAATTTCTAAAGTAGGGGTCCTCAAACTACAGCCTGTGGGCCAGAGTGGCAGCTGAGGATGTTTATCCCCCTCATCCAGGGCTATGAAGTTTCTTTATTTAAAGGCCCACAAAACAAAGTTTTTGTTTTTACTATAGTCTGGCCCTCCAACAGTCTGAGGGACAGTGAACTGGCTCCCTATTTAAAAAGTTTGAGGACCCCTGCAAAGGATGTTACTGAAGACCTGAATAGAAATTTTTTCAGGAAACAGACAATCCAGTTCTTTATCCCAGGCTTTGTGAGACTCAGGCCTCTTTTTCTAATGGCCTGGGTACTGTGGTGAAGCAAGTCAGGTTATAGATCTGTTCCTGAATAGAATATAGAACCATAAAATAAGAACTATTTGCAAATATTTTAGAAATCATCTTTGGTTGTGCTCATATACAAATTACTGGCAAAACCAAAGTTCCTGACTTCCCTGGCCCCTGGAGTATTACACCTGAGAAAGCTTAGAAGCCATCTTTCCTATCCATACCCAATGGAGATAGAAAGGAAAAATTGATTTCCCAGGGTCCTAACTTGTCCTTAATTCTCTTCTCCTTATCTGGATGGATACATCTCCCTTTCTTCTATGGCCACTGTGATACACAGATGATTTAGCAAGCATGAGAAAATTATAGTAAAGTATGAGGACTCTAAGAAGGGATGGAATAGAGGAAATGATAGGAAGAAGGTCAGAGACCATGAGTTTTAGACCTAGTTCTGCTATAACCTGTTGTAAGACATTGGGGAAAATGCCTAAAACTCAGAGCCTTAATTTCCTCCACAGTGTTCCAAATGGTAGATTGTTACTGTCTTCTGTGTTTGATTAAATCCTCAGAGAAAATCTCAACACTAAGAGGAAAGTGTCAGCAAAGACTGTCACCTAGAGATATGAGCTTTGTCCTACACCCCAGGGAGGGAGAGGAGTGTGTATGTGTGTATCTGTGTTGTACACTGACAGACAGAACAGCAGGTAGGTCACTTCTGAGCGGAAACAACTTCCCAAACAACATCCTTTCAAGGTATCCCCAGAGAAGAGGAAATAGTAAATAGATGAATAGTGTAGGGAGTTAGGCCAAAGCAAGAAAGGGAGAGGGAAAGAATGGAAGAGGAAGCAATAAAGGGAAAGAGAAGGATGGAGAAAGATAAGAGGAAAGAGAGAAAGGAGAGGAAGAGAATAGCAGGATTGAGGGAAAGAGAAAGGAAGGAAAGAAGGAGGGAGCAAAGATAAGAACAGAGAGGGAGGAAGGTGAAAAAAAAGGAGGGGGGAAAAGTGAAAAAAAGAAGGAAGGAAAGAAGAAGCAGAGAGAAAGGAAATAAGAGAAAGAAGATGGAGAAGAGGGGAGAAGGAAGAGATAAGAAAAACAGGAGAGAAAAATGAGAGATGAGGAAAGAAGAAAGTAGAAAAAAGGAAGAAGAATGAGGAGGTAGAAAGAGAGAGACAAAGAAAGGTGGGAAAGGGGAAAGAGTCAGGGAGAGAGAAAGACACAGAGAGAAAAACAGAGAGAAGAAAGGATATACATAGAGACAGAGAGAACAGATGATGGGTAGGAATAGGAGAGGGAGAGAGACTTATAGAAAGACTGAACCTAAAACAGAGAGGGTAGGCAACTCTCAATCTCTAATTAGAAGGTGGAAAGAGAAGAGATAGAAAGATTGTAACTGAACAGCATCTCAAACTCTTCATAATATTCATGTTTATAGTTTCCACTGAGGTCCTCATCATGGAGCTGTACCCTTGGGTTCTCTGAAGCCACGCCAGGGAAACACTCTATGAAATTTTACCAAGTTGGAAAGGTTTCAAATGCAAATCCAGTGATCAACTGGATGTCTCTTGTCTGAAGACCAGCCTGGCTAAGTTGAGAGAGGTTCACCCCAAGGTTGTCCACAGGAGGCTGAAGTTTTTGGCCATGGAAAATCATGAAGATCACATGTACATAGCAGAGTTTCTTTATCTTCCAGATTTTTTTTTTAAAACATCTGACAACTATATTACAATATAATTGCTTTTCTTTGTAAACCTATGCTGGTTAGTATATTCATTTAAAAACATTATCTTGAGAAGGGGGTCAGAGACTTACCAGACTTTGGACTGTATATACCAAGTTTCTTATTCTTCAATCAACTTATGATCTATAAGGGGAAAGAATCCTGATATTTATGAAGCTGTTAGAGATAAATAATTTCTCTTATCTTGCCTTCAATTTCTTCATTTATAAAGTGAAGGAATGAGATGTCCTTGAAATTGCTTTCCTTCCTGCTCTAACACAGTATTCTAAGATCCACATTCTGCTTTAAATCCTTCCTAGTTCTACCTTTTGTGTTCTATGATCCACTTCTAGCTGAAAGTCTGAATTCTGACATTCCTTATTTTAAGGTCTGTCCCATAGCTAACATTCATGTACAAGGGTCCCTTTCACCTCTGGCTATAGTATCTACAAAGCTATATACAAACCAGAGCCAGGTAATTTGCTAAACAAGTGAGAGAAGCAGTGAGGGCAGTAAGAGGTCAAGGAAAAAGAGGATTGATAGGAGAGAGTTGTCGGGGCAGGCTTCCTGGAAGAATTGGTATTTTATGTTGTGTCAGATTTGATAACACACTGAACTCGATGAATCACATCAACTACACAGACACATGTGCTAGAGTAGATGATGATGACAGGGGCCCCAACTGGCAGGGAAGATGTGTGCTTTGGAACCCGCGCCCTCTTCTGTGGATAATAAAGGATTTCAAAAGGTTTTCCCTAAGGAGGGGAAACAGATTGGAAAATGTTGGGTGGCAACAAACACCCTCAAGTCATCAGGGGAGAGGAGAATGAACAGGGCAGGTTGGAGTTGGGGATAATGAGCTCCCTGAAGGTTCCCAAGTTCTGCCAGGCCCCCACTCAGCTGGGGTGGGTGTGGTAATAGAGTCTAGGGAGAAACAGAGCAATTAGTCAACTTTATATCTTCAAGGCCCTACACAGAAAATCCTAAAAACCCTGTGTGATCAGGGAGCAGAGAACATCAGATCCAGACCACCAAGCCTCAGAAACAGAAGACATCTTAAGGCAATAGGATACAGACTGTCAGAGCTGGAAGACATCCCAGCCTACACAGGACATAGGCCATCAAAGCAGGAAAACACGAGACCAGAGGCAGCTGGAGGCCGCCTTGGACCCAGGACAGAGAATGTCAGAGCTGGAGGCTGCCTCAGACCCTAGGACAGAGAATGTCGGAGCTAGAGGCTCCTTAGAGAGCGATCCAGTCTTCTTATCAATGAGGAAACAGTTCCTCTTCTTCAAGTTCATGCAGGAGCAGGAGGAAAACCTACAACTCCCAATCCCAACCTCTTTACTCTTTTGATTAAGCTGAGTGGCCCAAAGGTAGGCAGCTGGATAGTGATATGGATAGAGCCTGGAACCAGGAAAACCCGAGTTCAAATCTGGCCTTAGACACTACCTGGGTGACTCTGAGCAAGTCACTTAATCCAGTTTGCCTCAGTTCCCTCATTTGTAAAATGACCTGGAAAAGAAATGGCAAATCATTTCTGTGTCTTTGCCAAGAAAACCCCAAACAGGGTCATGAAGAATCAGACATGGCTAAAACAACCAAAGAACAAGTCCAAAGGCAGAGCAAGGCTGATTAGCTTAATGAAAAGAATGGAAAAAGATGGTAGGGAGTAGAGGGACTTTGGGTGCAGAATACTGTGCAATGTCATGGAGAGAAAAGATGGCAGCATCTTGTGTGTATGAGGAATAGCAAAAAGGTCAGTCTGGCAGATCCTGAAACTGTGAGAAAGAGAGGGATGTGAAATAAGGTTGGAAAGGTTCATTTAAAGCTAGATTGTAAAAGGCTTTTAAAATGCCAAACAGGACCGCTGGTACCATGATGCTGGTCCCATGGTGCTGATACCAAGCTCTAGTTATCAGGACTGTTTCTTTCTATGGAACCTAAATCTGTCACTTTGCAACTTCCTCCCATTGTTCCTAGTTTTTGCTTCCGGGTCTCTGAAGCCGAGCAGGACGAGTCTGGTCAAGTCCAGGCAAGTCATCCAGTATTGTTAAGGCTTCCTATGAGTCTGGGCCTGCATTAAGGGTTGGGGATACAAATACAGGCAGAGGATAGTCCCTCCTTCCCAGGATATTACTTTCTAATGGGGAACATAACAGATAAAAGAAAGTTGAAAAATTGGGGGAGGGGGAAGAATAATGACTTGGGAGGATCAAGAATATAGCTTAGGAAGGAAGAAAATCTAATATCTCTGGAGTCAGACTACTTGGGTTCAAATGTCACCTGTGTAACTTTGGACAGACCCCAATCTCCCTGGGTCCCAGTTACTTTATAAAATGAAGGAGCAGAATGAGAGACCTTCCCAGGGCCTTCCCAGCTGTAGCTGCAGGAGCCAAAAAGAATTGAGGAGCCCTGAAGATGATGTCATACACATCTGCTTTGGGTCCACCAGACACCCTGCCTGCCCCCCTCCCCAGCCCCAAAGCTCCCACTCTATGACATCAGCAGCTGTGGAGGGGGGAGCCAAGAATCACTTAGCAGAAGAGAAACAATCAAATTATGCAGATGGGAACCAAGGGGATACTGTCATGCCTGCCTTTGAACAGATTCCTACGGCCCCTCTACTTTGTCTTCTGCTCTGTGCATGCTAATGAGAGTCCAGGGTCACTGCTGTCTGTATCTGGTACCAATAGACTTATGGGTATGTTTTTCTGGAACTGGAACTAGAAGCCCTTCAGAATAGGGCCAAGGCATCTAGGGGAGGGGATGGAGGGAAGGAGGGGAAAAGTTGAAACAGAAGTTTTTGCAAGGGTCAATGTTGAAAAAAAAATTACCCATGCATGCTTTGTATATAAAAAGCTATAATAAAAAAATTTAAAAATAAATATTTATTACAGCTATGAATATTAAAAAAAAAAGAATCATCAAAAGGAAATAAATAGAAAAATTTATCTCACACACACACACACACACACACACACAAAAGAATAGGGTCAAGGCCAAAGAACTGATTTCCATTTTTGGTCACTTAATGCCTCTGGGTTTTAGTTATCTCATCTATAAAATGGGCATCTTTGCCTTTCTCTGTTATTTTCTCGAAAATATGCCTCTGTAATGCTAATCTTACACTGAATGTGCTCTGAATTCAGACTTAATTTCAACTCCAAATTCATTCTCACACTGAGCTCTGGGACTTTGGTCTCAAACAAGGCTCTATCACAGCTGTATATTGAACTCTGACAATTATCTCAAACAGAAAGAATCCTGATATCGGCCACCGATTAAGCATGACCTTGACAGTAGGTTCTGACCTTGACCCCAGATCCTGATGTTGTCTCCAACTGAGACCTGACTTGTCACCATTCTCAGTATAGACCCAAGAGCCAAAGATCCCACATGAAGTTAATATCAACATTACAGGTCCATCAATTCCTAATTAATCTAGGTCTTTATTCATCTCTAGATTGTATTCCTTTCTAGAGTCATCAGAACCTCTTCACCCTACATACCCTACACAATCCTAGACTTCACCCATTGGAAATAACCTTTACTCCTTTGGCTTCTCTCTAATTGGCTGCTTCCTCCAAGAACCTCTACTTTAACAAAGATGTCCAGGCCAGTCATGTCTTCATTCCTCTTCAGGTTATACTCCTGGCTCTCCAGAAGCCCTTTCCCACCTTTTCAAGTTCCTTTTATGTGTTGTCTTCCTTCCACCCACCCCAATTTTTTCCTCTCTTCATTTACTCCCAGCAGCTCTGCTTAGTTTGTCTCCTCCTTCTCTCCACGTCACCATCAACATTGACATCATCATCATTATCATCATCACCATCCTCCCACCCCCAGGACCAGCTCATCACTAAGAAGGTCATCATCAAGGAAGCTGCTTCAGCTTTGGTACTCAAACCTCACCAGTACCCTCAGTTGCTTCTGCTCCTCTGATTGGAGGGCTAGAGGACAATGGGAAAAAAGTCCTCTCATAGTCTCCCTTTGTGGAGAGCTCAAAATCCCACTATCTCTTTATTTAACATCAACTGCTGTGGTTTGGCTTCAGTTTCACCATCATTATCATGTCAGCAAGTTCTCTTTGGTGCTGGTCCCAATCCTTTTCAGCTTCCTGAAGTATTGTTCATACAGAGAGAAGCCTGCTAATGGATTCTGTGTTTTGTCATAGGCTAATCTAGTGATTTTCAAAGATGCTAAAAATCAGAAAGAAAAGTGAGGATAAGTATATTAGAGCGAAAGTCACAATAACTCATAGACTGCCTATTACAGTCTGGAAGAACTATGATCTGCCTCAGTGAAGGGTGCTCCCACAAGAATGATACCATGGATTCATCAGTGTGGTAGTAAATAATTAACAACTTGTGGAGGGGAGGGGGAAAGAGAGAAAGGAGGGAATACACATATGATATACACTTTTAAGCTTTATCTCCACTATTAACATTTTCTCCATCACCTTCTTAAGCCCAGACATTCAACAAAACAATAAATCAATTGCCCTGTTTTGGAGCATTTTATAATTTCCAAGAAGTAAAAAATGTTCATGTTAAAAATTTAACAGTGGCTTGGTATGAAATGATCTGGATCCCTGGATCCCACCAAGCATAGATCCCTAGAAAGTTGTGTTTTTGCTCCAGGAAGATTGAGCTCCTCCAAGATAAGCAATAAACCAATAAGCAACCATTTATTAAATCCCTACTTAGAGGCAGCCTGCTATATTGACCCTTAGTCTCTTTCCAGCTGTAGAAGTTCATGATAACAGGCTTTCTATAAGTTGGTAGTTAGCAAAATAAAAAGTTTTGCTTCTATAATATACCACTGGAGGGCACCACTTACAAAGGCATTAAAAACCACAGACCCTAGTCTTTCTTCTGGGACAGTCTTCCTGTCCCCAAAACTTTCCATCCGGTGGGAAAATAATACCCCTTGCTCATAGAGAGTCCCTTGTTCAAAGAGTGGGAGCAGGAGCAGGGTGGGGGGGAAGAAAGAGAGAGAGAGAGAGAGAGAGAGAGAGAGAGAGAGAGAGAGAGAGAGAGAGAATATATAGTTACATTCAAACAAATTATGGAAAAGATAAATTGAATATCTAGAACTTCTGACTCACAAAGAAACATTCCTTCTCCCCTTCTCCTCTTCTCCAACCCCCCCACTCCCTCCCCATGCTTTATCCATCCCAGTCTTTTACAGGAATAATTAGTGATATTGGGAAAGACTTCATGGAAGAGTAAAACCTGGATGGCTGCCAAAAAGACAGAGGAAATTACCCGGCCAGAAACAGGAAGATGATGGCTGGAAAATTCAGCTCCATTGAATTTGACAAACAGTTTATATAGTCTACAGGGCACTGAGCTGGATCGCAGTTTTAGTTAGAAGGAAGCTTACAGGCCATTGAGTGCAACTCTCTCACAGAACTTAAATAGCTTGCTTGCCCAAAGGCATTCAGTTAGTAAGTGTTTGAGACAAGATTTGAACTCAGATAAAACAGTCCATTGCAGCAGAGGGATAGGACATGACACAAACTATATAATGCACATTATTCAAGTACTTTAGAGAAGGACAATCAACGTGTAATGTGAGGCATCCGTCCATTAAAAAGTTTTTCTAATGGAACTCAGGAAAAGCTTCCTAAAGGAGGTGGGAGTGGAGTGGGAGCATCAAAGCATGAGGATAGCTCGGTGGCACAGTGGATGAAGTGCCAGGCCTGCTATCAGGAAGATAGGAGATCAAATCCAGCCTCAGATATTTACTAGCTGTGTGATCCTGGGCAAGTCATTTCAGCCTGTTTGCCTCAGTTACAAGCTGGAGAAGCAAATAGCAAATTGCTCTGGTATTTTTGCTAAGAAAACTCCAAATGGGGTCAGAGAGAGATACATTTGAAAGACTAAACAGCAATAATAACATCAAAGCATAACTAGGATGTCATTAAACAAAAAGGAAGAAGTAGGGTATTTCAAACAGAGAGAATATTGGGACCAAAAACTATGGGGGCAATTCAGAAGCAAGGAATAAGTCAGTTTAATTGGATCATGAAACACATGAAAGTTGTGTGAGGTGAGATGGAGTAATAATAGTTTGGGGTGTAATAGTAATTTGTAATAGTCCTTAGATGCCAAGCAGAGGAACCTATGCTTTCTTCTGTGGGCAATAGGGCACCAGTGATAACTCCCATCTTTACAGCACTTGGTAATTTACAGAAGTCCATTTTCCTGAGAAAATTCCTATAAGGTTGTGCAAGTAGTACTTTCTTCATTTTTAGATGAAGAAACTAGTTCAAAATCACCAGGGAAAGTAAGTGGCAAAATTATACTTCTGACTGAGAGGTCAGTGTTCTCTTTCTTTACATCATCATGCCCTCTTCTGGACACTGGAAAGACAGCAATGAGCACATATGAAGTCTTCCTTGTCCCATCCATCGCCACCTTCTCAAAAGACAGTCTAGGAATTACAGTTTCTCTCTAAAGACCCTGATCCTTTTTGCAGCATAGCCCTAATCCTCTAGGATTAGTGTGAAGGCTACAATGTTTGTTCTGTCAATGTGGGTCTTCCTCTCCCGGGTGACCTAGAGTTTTGGTAAGTGTTAAAACCACTTACCAAAAAGCTAAAAATCCCCAAGCATCCTGACTAGGACAGTCATAATATTGAGAAGTGAGATATTCTAACAGCAATAGGTGCTGTTTTTGCAGCAGGTTTTGGGAAAGAATTCGCAGTCCCAATCTCCAAGTGAGGTTTTTGGCAAAATGGGTTTATTTTCACTGAGAAGTCTCAATGGGCTAGTTCCTCCTTAGGAAATTAGCAAAGGTTGGGATACAGAGTCTTGATTATATTTAGGTTTCTATGGTCCAGGACTAGGGAGCCATCTCCAGATAAAATGAGGGACTAATTTCCAGATCAATAATGACCAGGATGGTAATTATGCCTCCAAATGAATTGTAGGTGAGAATTATTGTGGGAGTTTCCCATGTAAATCAAGTAGGAGGGTGGGGATGCTCCAAAAGGCTGGGAGGGGTTGAGATTCAGCGTTTCTCCCCCAAAAAGATCAGGGGGACACAGAGTCCTATTACATCAAGAACAATGCCTCACAACAGGTAAAGTGAGGCACAAAGAGGGAAAACTACTTGCCTAAAATCAGTCATAGAGCAAAAAGTAAAGACAGAACTGGATATCCAGAATGTTTAGATCACCAAATAATTATATTTATATAGCACTTTAAGGCTGGCAAAGTACTTGATGTGACTGATTTCTTATGGCAACTCACAACAATCCTAAAAGAGCTACCATCGATACTATTATTCTTCTATTTCTGGGTTAGAAAATTTAGACTGAGTGAGGTCAGGTGAGTTGCCCAAACTCACACAACTATCATTAATGGAGAGATTTGAACATAACTCTCTTCTAGGTCCAAGTTCAAGGTTTTTTCTATTATACCATGCTGTCTTGCATAGGAGCCAGACAAGTTTCTCTGGACCCCCAGAGATATGTATGTTGTAGAAGGTTTCTAGACAGGACACAAAGGAAGAGAGGGAGGGAAAGAGGGAGGGAAGAAAGGAGGGTAGGAAAGAGAGAGGGAGGGAGGAGGGAAGGAAGGAGAGAGGAAGGGAGGGAAGAAGGGAAGGAGAGAAGGAAGGGAAAAAGGGAGCAAAGGAGGAAGGAAGGGAGGGAGGAAAGGAGGGAAGGAAGGAAAAGAAAAAAGGGAGGAAAGGAGGGAAGGAAGGGAAGGAGGGAAGAAGGGGAGGAAAGGGAGGGAAGAAAGGAAGGAAGGAAGGGAGGGAAGGAAAAAGGGAGGGAGGGAGGAGGGAAGGAAAGAAAGAAAGGAAAAAAGGAGGGAGGGAAAGAAATAAAGAGAAAAAAAAAGAAAAGAAGGAAGATCTTTCTAAGATTATTGGGCTCAGGAAAGAAGAAACTGTTGCTCTGGGATGGCCTGATTAGATATGGGTCCTAAAAGAGCTGAGAAACCATAGAATATCAGAGTAGGGAAGGACCTCAAAACACCAGAATGTTAAAACTGGAAGGGATTTTAGAATAGAGAAGGACATAGAAAAAGATGTTTAAAACTGAGGCCCAGGGGGGAAAACTACTTAGTTCAAAACAACTTTCACTAAACTGAACTAGCTGAAATCTGGGCTTATGGCCAATGCTTCTAAAGAAAGTCCACCTAACTCTCCTCCACACACAATTTCTCCTGTGTCCTTATCCCTTGATTACAGCTCCTATTGGTTACGAAGCCTATAAATATTCCAAATCCCCATACATTCTGGTCAGACTTCAGAAGAAAAACATACACAGGAAATGCCTGGTTCATTGATCAGTTTTGCCCAATTCTGATGGCTACAATCCAAATCCCTCTTCTAGACCAGCAGTTTTGCAAGAACACAAGACAAGGCACCAATCAGCCACAAAAAAGTATAGTTGTCACACTCCTCAATGCCTTCTGCCCATACTGCAGAATGATCTTCCTGAATTCCTATTCCAATTATACACCCATCTGCTCCTTTAATGGCTCTTGGCTGCCCGAATGAAAAGTTCAAATTCTCTAAACTGGAATCCGAAGCCTAACTTTGGACCCAACATTTCTCCCATTACTTCCTTTCATTCATTTTACACTCACACTCAATTGCATTAGCCCATATCCATCCCACATCCTATCTCCCTCACCCCAGTGATTTCTTCTCATGGCCTTTGACATGTACTGTCCCTGTTTAACATCGCCTTATTCCCCCAATCTTTGGCTGATGGACTTCAAAAGCATCCATCAAGGCCCAGCTCAGATGATTCCTCCTCCACCAAGCACTCCCTGATCCCACCAACCCCTCGGCTATAAACAATCTCGCCATCCATTAATCCTCACAAGGTTTTGTTTGTTCTTCTCTAAAGTGCCATAAAACATTCTACCATACTATTTGTATCCATGTCTTCTCTTTCTTACAGTATTGTAAGTTCCTTGAGGGTAGGACTTATGTTTTTCCTTTGTGTCACCCTCAGCAACTGACATAATTACTTGTCCATTAAGCGATGAATTAATCAATTCTATAGTGTACCCAAAGGCATTTTTATGTGAAAACTGAGTAAGCTAACTGATCTCTATTCCACCTCCATCCAGTCTCATTCTATTGGCAGAAAGAATGTTACGCTTGGAGTTGGAAGACATGAGATCAAATCCCAGCTTTGCCACGTAGTAAAACATGTGACAGGAAACCACTCATTTGCCTTTTTCATCAATAATAAAATTAAAGGGTTGAACTAGATAATCTTAAAGGCTCCTTTCAGCTCTAACTATAATTCTTTCTCCAAGTATTTAAAAGGCCGTTCTATGGAAGAGAAATTAGATTTAATTCAATTTGGCCCCAGAGTTAGAAGCAATGGAGTAGATACTACAGAAGAGTGATTTTAAAGGAAAATGAAGGAAAAAGTTCCTAATTATTAGAGGTACCTTAAAATGGGTTAACCTACAAGAGAAGGTTTTTATTAGGGGAAGGGGAAAAGTATTTGAGAGACAAAGAGGAGAAAAAAGAAGGTCCACTGGGACATGTTTAAAAAAAAAAAAACACAGAAGAAAACAAGGAATTTCAAAAGGGTGCATGGACAAGCAGAGAAGTATTGGGTTTTAAATATAATATATATATATGTGTGTGTGTGTGTGTGTGTGTGTGTGTGTGTGTGTGTTTATTTAAAGCTTAAGTGGCAAAGAAGAGATTTATAATTTCATATAAATACTTTTTATATTCTTTTTTGTATAAGAAAATTTTTATGTTTGTCAAGCTTGTAATTTTTTTTAAAGGAAATTTTTTTAAAAGGGGGAATAAAAAGCCATGGGGGATAGTGAATTCCCCATTACTGAAAGTTTTCAGAGGGAGAATGGATGACCATGCCGACATATAAAGTAAATTCCCATTCAACTAACAGTTGAAGTCTTTCTATTCTGAGATTCTAAAATGTAATACATCTTACTAATTGTCACCAAATCAATCTCCCTGACATACAATTTTTTGCATATCACTCCCTTTCATGACCAATGCTAACATTTTCATCAAATCTTCTTCCAAAGTGCTTTTTTTCAAAGTCCCTCTCGGTATAGATTGCACTAATATTATGACAATATTTTCAGATGAGGAAACTGAGACTGTCAGGACTCAAATAATTTAATGCAGGTTACAGCCAGGATTAAAACTCAGATTTCATGACCAAGCCCTAGTATCTTTTCACTATGGTACTTCTCACACTGAATGGCTACTTGTCCTGCCCTTTTCTCCTCTGTACCTCTGCACATTCCAATCCCATGCCTGCAACAGACTGAAGTCTACCCATTAAATTCCTTTTCCTTCCAGGTCCAATCAGGTATTAGCTCCTTCACAAAGTCCTATCTGTTCTCCGTACTTACAAGTGATCCCTCTCTGCCCAAGGACTTACATTCTAACTCAGTGGTCCTCAAAGTGTAGTCCAAAGAATTGTTGGGGTCTCTGAAGCTCTTTCAGAGGGTCTACAAATTCAAAATAATTTTTTATTTCTAATATAGTAAATAGCTATAAATATAATCCATGTGAACAAAAACTCTTTGAACAGATCCTCGATAGTTTTTTTTTTAACAACGTGAAGTTACTGAGAACAAAAGTTTGAGAACTACTGTGTATAATAGTCACGTGTGTGTGTGTGTGTACATGTGTGAGAATCTCCCATGAAACTCTAAGACCCCTGCATATCGGCACTGTACTGCCTATACTCACTATATGCATACATACATATGTACAAACATACACATATATGTACACACACATCATGAAGTCCTAAGTGCTAGGGACAGTATTCTGCACTTAGTAGGTGCTTAATAAATACTTCTGAAATGGATTTCCATTTGCAAAGCCACATTTCAAGTGGCTTTACATTTTCTAATTATTTCTGATTAAGAACTTTGCTTTTGATTAAACTCTACTGCCATCAAGTGGACAATGGTACTACCAGGTGAAAAGCCAGGTGGGTAAGAGGAGGAGCTGGACATGTTTGACTACTTGCTTATCTTTTACTAAAAATGCCGGAGCCTAAATATTAACCGGCACAACTAATTGCTATAATTTACTGGATTAGTGCATAATTGTAGAGGAAAATTAAAGGACACATAAAAACCTGGGTACAAATGGGTACCCTCCTCACGATTCTATAACTCTTATCGATCACCATTTACTTTCGCCTTGTTTTTCACACATCTGAAGTGGAATGTTCCCTTTAACTTATTCCAACAATCCCTTCTTAGGGAGAAGACATGGCTTCTAGATGGTGAATGAACTTCTGGTAATCTCTGTCTGCTAGGAGTAAAAATGCTCTCCAATCTTGGCAGTTTCTTGCTCTAGTATCATTCTCTTATGGAATTCTCTGCTCACAACAAAGCACGTACTTAAAGATTCCAGCTCTCTTCTCTGGGGGAAGGTCTCTTCCCATAATCATTCTGGGAATAAAGGCCACAAGGAAAAAAAAAAAAAAAGAAGAAAAAGAGAGAGGAGAGAACATAAGAAACAAAAGGTGGGGAGGGAGTCACCTAAATTATCTCTATTTCCTAACATGAAATTCTTGATTATCTTTTTTTCCCCATCTTTCAGTCTTAGAAGCCAGAGTAAGGAAACAATGCTCTACACATAGTAAACACTTAAATGTTTGTTAACTTAGGATGGTAGGTAGATTGTGATCTCAGAGATCATTTAGTCTACCCCTAATCCCAGTATTGCAAAAAGGAACACTGAGATCAGAGATTTTAAGTCCTTTGCACAAAGTCACACAAGCCAGTAAGTAGCTCTTATCATGATAGTCCATTGCATTGCCAAACAAAGGGAAAAGCTCCAAATGTTTGGAATATTCACTCTTCACCTCACAGAATGATCAATATGTTCCTAAGTTCTTATCTATATTTTTTCTTCAATCTATATTTCTCCTATGTAAATGAGACGCCAGATAAAATCAGGGTCATGGAATCCTGAAATGGGTACTTGTGGGCAGAACAGTTCTATCCAAAATTCATATCCTCCAAGTCCTTGAACCCCATGAGCCTTTGCCATTTTCCAGAAATAGCCTAAAATCCACTTAACACTAGGAGATAATCAACCCTCTGTCATTCTGAATTTCAACTTTCCCCCCCCCCAAATTACAATTATTATATTTATGAAGCTTCATTACTTCACTTCTCAACATCTCAGATTTTCCATCTATAAAATGAGAAGCTTGGACTACATGATCTTGAAAGTCTAAAATCTGTGACAATGATTAATGTTATCTTGTAGTTTCATCACACAACACAAGTGAAATTCCAATTCTTCTCTATTTTGAATAATAATAGCAGCTCGAGGCTCTTTGTTTACAATAACCCTAAGGCAGTTAGTGTAACTATTACAATCTTTATATTCCAGGGGAGGGAACTGAGGTTAAGAAAGTTAAATAATTTGTTTAGGGTGACAGAGTCAGTATATGCTGGGGATAGAACTTGAACCCACATATTAACTACTCCATGATAGCTCTCACATGCAAGTATTATAATCTTTATTTTATGGAAGATAAAACTGTGATTCAGAAAAAGTAAACTTTGGATTCCATAGCTAGGAAACTCAATGGCCAAGTCCTAAGGCTATTTCCTAATTAACTTGTAATAAAGTTTATTTATATATAATTGTTTGCTTATTATCATTCCCATTAGATGGTAAGCTCCTTGAAAACAAGGAAAGACTGTCTTTTGTCTCTTTGGGTATGACCCAGCACAGCACAGCACATGGCATACGGCAGGTATTTAATAAATGTTTATTGACCAACTGATCCCAATGTTCATTCTATCAAGCTGCTTTTCCTTAGAATATTTCCATACTATTTAACAGGCAGATTCATTTTGCTTTAGAAACATGAACTTATTTTATCCTTACAAGTCTGGACCAAAGAGTTTAAGAGACTTGCCCTGACAAAAAAGCCAGGATTAGAATTTTTTTTTTAAATTCAATAATATTCAATTCAATTCAATAATAATATTTTTCCAATTACATGTAAAGAAAATTTTCAACATTTATTTTTGTAAGATTTTTGAGTTCCAAATTTTATTTTTCCTTCTACTCCCAGGACAAGCAAGCAATCTGATATGGATTATGTATATACAATCATTTTGAATGCATTTCCCTATTAGTCATGTTGGGAAAGAAAAATCAGAACAAAAGGGAAAAATTCTGAGAAATAAATATCAAAACTCCTCATCACCCCCCCCCCAAAAAAAAGAAAACATTATATTTGATCTATATTCAATTTCCACAGTTTTCTCTCTGGATGAGGATGGTATTTTCTATCCCAAATCTATTGAAATTGTCTTGTTTGATTGCATTGGTGAGAAGAATGAAGTCTATCAGAGCTGATCATCACACAATTTTACTGTTACTGTGTATAATGATCTCCTGGTTCTGCTCATTTCACTCAGCATCAGTTCAGGTAAATCCAGGCTTTTCTGAAATCAGCCTGCTCATCATTTCTTATAAAAGAATAATATCCTATTACATTCATATACCATAACTTATTCAGCCATTCCCCAGTTAATGGGCATCCATTCAATTTCTAATCTCTTGCCACCACAAAAATTGCTGTTACAAACATTTTTGTACATGTACATCCTTTCCCCTTTTTTATGATCTCTTTGAGATACAGATGTAGTAATGACACCACTGGATCCAAGGGTATGAACAGTTCCTTTGGGACCTTTGGGCATAGTTCCAAATTGCTCTCCAGAGTGACTAAATCAGTTCACAACTCCACCAACAATGAATTTCCCACATCTCCTCCAACATTTATTGTTATCTTTTCCTGTCAGTCAATCTGATATGTGTGAGGTGGTACCTTAGAGTTGCTTCAATTTGTATTTCTCTATCAATAACGTGTTAGAGCATTTTTTTCATATGCCTAGAAATGGCTTTTATTTCTTCATCTAAAAATTGTCTCTTCCTATCCTTTAACCATTATCAATTGGGAATGACTTGTATTCTCATATATTTGACTTAGTTCTCTATATATTTTAGAAATGAAGACTTTAACAGAAACACTAGCTGTAAAATTTTTTCTCCAACTTTCTGCTTCCCTTCTAATCTTGACTGCATTGATTTTGTCTATGCAAAACCTTTTTAATTTAACATAATCAAAATAATCCATTTTGCATTTCATAATGTTTTCTAGGTCTTTTTTGGTCATAAATTCCTTACTTCTCCAAAGATCTGACAGGTAAACTATCCCTTGCTCTCCTAGTATGGGATTATAAGTTTTTCCATGTATCAAGCTGTCTCTCAAATATCTTATCTCTGCATCCACTCATTCTGTATGGTCATACAAGCAATGAAAGTCAAGCCTAGGCAAGATTTATTGGGTTGCTCACTTTAGTTTCTGCTCATTCATTTGTCTGCTCAGCCTCCATACCAGCTGCCTTTTCCCCTCCTGAATACCTTCTTTCTGAATTTCATGATTCATCTACTCCTGTGCCTTCTAATTCCCCCTTTTTGTTTTGTCTTCCTTTGTTAATGTGTGAGCTCTTTGAGAGTAGGAATTGTTTTATTTCCTTGTTTTTGAATCAGCCCTACCTCTCTCCCAAAGCTTGGTCCATTGTAATGGCTCATTGAATGATCTGTCTATCTAGCCATACCAACAGGATGAAAGCCTAGGGCCCTGATTGGTGAAAGTCATACCAAGCGCTTCAGGGATGGAATATGGGGTCCCAATTGATGAAACCATTGCAAGGAGGATGAAAACCATAACAAAAAAAGGTGAAAGTCATAACAAAGGAGTACAAGCCATTACAAGAACATAATTTCCAGCAAATAACCTTGTGTCTAGGAACTCAAACTGACCAGCACATAGCCTTGAGCATCTGAACATCTAACCACCTGCATTGACCTTGCAGTCCTGGGAATCAAGTCCAATTCCCAAGCAATAAATCAAAACATTAGCTCAACCACATTAATGTACATATGACACTCTCTAATTCCTCCTCCCTCTGTGATTTCTATAATTGCCATGGGACTTATGGGGGGTCTTTGGGAGGATGCACTGAATAGTCTGGCAACTGCCACAGATAGCCCCCATGTAAGTAATCCAGATGATTATTAAATTACTTCTGTGCTATATAAATGATAATTTCCTTTCCCCCCTTCTCTCCTTTCCTTCCTTTCTTCCTTCATTCCTTCCTTCCTTCCTTCCTTCCTTTCTTACTTCCCTCCTTCCTGCCTTCCTTCACAGCTTAGATATACACTAAGATTTCTTCAAGAAATAAGCCCAAGTCCAGTCAGTCTCAGCAAACCACCTTACCTTCTGCCACAAGGACTCCCGTGAAGCCAAAGCTGAGCAGGCAGCCACAAACCAGCAGTTTCCCACTTGGCCCTGGTGCAAGTCATGAGAACTGATGCCATCTACAAAGAGGCGAGGGTTCTCACAGATGTCCTATAAGAAACAAGATAAAAGTAAATAATGTGAGAGAAAGAAAAAGAATTGCTGTGACCAACCTATTAAAAAATTGCAAAGTCCCATCTCCAGAATGCTCATGTGAAAAATAGAAGTATGGAAAACAGAATCTGTGACCCTCAGCAGCACTGAGGCTAACTCCTCAAAATCTTAGGTCTTGATGTCTCTCCCAAGTTTTAATTGTTTATTTCCTATTAGTTCTGGCTTAATTCCATCTGCATATTCTGTCACCATCCCACAACTGTCCAAAATTGAAGTCATCTTTCCCTCAAAATATATTCATTGTCCTGACATTGCCATTTGAATTATGGGTACCATCATTCTTCCAGTCACCCTGGCTTAAAACCCTGCAATTATCTTTGGCTCTTCTCTTTCCTTTCCTCTCACAGTCAATCACTAATCTTGTGACTTTTTCTACAATGTCATTCCAGCCTCCTGTTTACTGCTTCCACTTCCCCATGTCAGATCTTCATCATCCCATACCTAAAGTATGTCCTTGCCTCCAGTCTCTACATTTTCTTAATCCATCCTTCACATATGCCTGAATCATCTTCCGAAGAAATAGGTATGACCTTGTCACTTCTCTGTTTAAGAAATTTTATCGTCTCCATACTGCTGCAGGATGAAATACAAACTTCATAGGCAGGAATTAAAAGGTCAGCCACAATCAGGATCCAACATAGCTTTCTAGACTTTATCTTCCTTCATTCTCCTTAATGCACACTATGTGGTTCTTTTTGACCACTCTCCAAACAGTTTAGATACTCTAAACTGACAAGTGATTTAACAATAATTACAATTAATTATATACTAATGGATTGATGAAATCACTAAAATAATTCACTTCAACAACATAACTTTATTAAGTATCTGTTGTATGTTCGTTAAGGAGGAGAATAAAATTTAAATAAGATATAGTTCTCACCCTCATTTAACTTATAACCTAGCTAGAATCAGCAAATTAGGATTCTAATTCTACTATTTTGTTGTCTTCTAAAAGCTTGTGATAGAAAAGAAATGGAAACAAGATAAATATATTTATTAGTTGTGGACTGACTAAATAGAATATCGTATGTAAAAATAAGAAATAATGAACATGAAGAACACTGGAAATGATGGCAAGTGCAAAAAAGAAAGAATCAAAACTAAGAATATTGTACACAATTACTAAAATAATACAAATGGAAATAACAACAACAGCAAACTTGGAAACTCAATGCTGAATAATAAGAATTACTGAGCTTTGTCCCAAATTACAGTTGTAAAAATGAATCTCCCTCCCTTTTCTAGGAAGACTTATACAATTTGATACAAAGTGAAATGAGCAGAACTTAGAGAACATTGTACACCATAACAGCAATATTATAACAATGGTCAACTGTGAAAGATTCAGCTACTGTGAGGTATTACTTCATATCCATCTGAGTGGTAAATATGACAAAAAAAGCAAAATGTTGGATGCTGAAGGAAATGTGAGAAAACTAGGACATTAATGCATTGTTGGTAAAGTTCACTCTGGAGAGAAATTTGGAATTATGCCCAAAGGGCTATAAAACTGGGCACACTCTTTGATCCAGAAATATCACTACTTCATCTATAACCCCCCAAAAGGGAAAAGGACCTATTTGTACAAAAATATTTATGCCAGCTCTTTTTGTGGTGGCTAAGAAGTGGAAATCAAAGGGATGTTCATCAATTGGGGAATGGCTAAATAAGCTGTGGTATATTATTGTGACAGAATATTACTGTACTGTAAAATAATAAGCAGGATGATTTCAGAAAAATTTATACTTACCATTAATTGATACAAAGTGAAGTGACCAGAATCAGGAGAATACTATACACAATAATAGCAATATTGTTGGATGAAGAACTGTGAATGTCTTAGCTATTCTCAGTAATGTAATGATCTAAGACAATCTCAAAAGACTAAAGGGGGAACATACTACCCATCTCCAGAAAAAGAATACAGACTGAAGCATGTTATTTTTCACTTTCTTTTTTTTTTCTTTTATTTGAATCTTCTTGAACAAAATGACTAATATGGAAGTGTTTTACAAAACTTTATTAATCAATATCTGATTGCTTGCTGTCTTGGGGATAGGGTCGGGGAAGGACAGAGGAAGAGGTAAGATCTGGAAAGCAAAACTTTAAATAAAGATGGTTTTAAAATTGGAAAAATATGAATTATAAAAGAAAAAAAAAAACACTCTCTGGCTGCCTTTAAGTCTCAGTTCAAGTGTTACCTCACAGGAGGCTTTTCCTGGCCTTCCTCTCCAAAGTTACTTTCCATGTACTCTATATTTATCTTATCTGTTCTGATTCAAAGATGTTTCCCTCATTAGGATGTAAACTCTGATTTTTAACTTGTATCCCTGGATCTGAGCAATGTCTGGAGTACACTAAGTGCTTAATCAATTCTGGTTGACTATATAAGGAACTGAAAATGTTTAGCCTAGAGATAAGAAAAACTTAAGAGAGGTCAAGGAAGTTGTCTTCAACTGTTTTAACTGATTTTTTCTGTTCTGATTTATAGCGGTTATGTCCTCCATGAGAATCTAAGTTTATTTTTTTCCTCTATTATCAGAGTTTAACACAGTGCTTAGCACATAGCAAATGCTTAATAAATTGTGGCTGATTGATTAAAGGAACTATTTGTGTTTAGTCTGGGATTGAAAAGACTTAGAGAAGTCCAGATACTTTTCATCAAGTATTTGGACCATGATGTAGAAAGAGGATCAGTCTTATTTAGCTCTAAACTAAGATTAGAATTAGAAGCAACAGATGGTAAAAATGCCAAGGAGACAAATTTAGGCTTCATATCAGGGAAAACTTCCTTACAGTTAGAGCCGGCCAAAAGTAGAATGGGCGACCTTGGAGGACAGTGGCCCCTTTTTATTTGGGGTCTTTTTTTGAACAAAGACTGGAAAACTACTCATTAGGTAAGATTATAGAGGAAATTCTTGATAAGATCTAGACTGTATGGCTGCTGATGTCCCTTAGAAATCTGTGTCCTCTGTATGTGCACGAATGTTTGTGGCAGCCCTTTTTGTAGTGGCTAAAAACTGGAAACTGAATGGATGTCCATCAGTTGGAGAATGGCTGAATAAATTGTGGTATATGAATATTATGGAATATTATTGTTCTGTAAGAAATGATCAACAGGATAATTTCAGAAAGGCCTGGAGAGACTTACACGAACTGATGCGGAGTGAAATGAGCAGGACCAGGAGATCATTATATACTTCAACAACAATACTATATGATGACCAGTTCTGATGGACCAGGCCATCCTCAGCAACGAGATCAACCAAATCATTTCCAATGGAGCAGTAATGAACTGAACCAGCTACGCCCAGAGAAAGAACTCTGGGAGATGACTAAAAACCATTACATTGAATTCCCAATCCCTATATTTATGCACACCTGCATTTTTGATTTCCTTCACAAGCTAATTGTACAATATTTCAGAGTCTGATTCTTTTTGTACAGCAAAATAACGTTTTGGTCATGTATACTTATTGTGTATCTAATTTATATTTTAATATATTTAACATATACTGGTCATCCTGCCATCTGGGGGAGGGGGTGGGGGGGATAAGAGGTGAAAAATTGGAACAAGAGGTTTGGCAATTGTTAATGCTGTAAAGTTACCCATGCATATATCCTGTAAATAAAAGGCTATTAAAAAAAAAAAAAAAAAGAAAAAGAAATCTGTGTCCTGAAAAAAAAAAAGAAAAAGAAAAAGAAAAAGAAAGAAAAGAAAAGAAAAAAAGAAATCTGTCCTTTAAGATGTCTACATGAACCTCAAACTGCATCAGGGTCTGGTCAAAACCATCTCTTCAATCTCCAAGTAAACTATGATGACAAACTTAATGATAAGGTCATGACATGAGTTTCTTCCATTTTCATCTTCTCTATGTGTTGATTTATGATCCTGAGATGGGACCTCAAACTCTGTAAGCTTCAATTTCCTTCTCTGGAAAATAAGGATAATTATATCTGTCTATCTACCCAGATGATAGTGAGAGAGTCTCGTGAACCTCAAAGCACAACAGAAATATTAATTATTATCTTGTTCTTGAATGAAATTTTTAAAGTTTTTATTAAGCACCTATTATGTGCCAAGTAAAATGTAAGTTTTAAAAAAAAGTAAAGTAAATAGAAAAATAAGAAAAATTCTCATGGGGCTTAAATTCTAATAAGAGAGACAATATATATGGAAAGTTTCAGTTGCCAGTCAAATGGAAAAGTCCCATGATTCTTTGGGTGTAACAGTAAAGTGCCACTTCAACTAATAAAATCATATCAGTTTCTAACGTTGAGCCATTTGACAGTGCCAAGGACTTAGAAGGTAAGAACTTTTCCCCCTGGGAATATAGTTCCCTGAGACTGCAGTATCTACAGGAGCAGTTGCAAGGCTACATCTCATAGGGGCTGCTATTCAGGCTAACGGCATCAGGTAGTGGGCTTGAGGTATCATTATTCATTTTTGGGTTCCAAGAGCCTGATGAGGCTATTTCCATCAGGGTTTATAGGGAAAAGTAATTGAAGTAGTGATGATAGTTTGACCTTTCTTTCCTCACACATGCTGTTTTCTATCTTTCAACTAGAGTAGCTTGCCTGCCCTTAGGGTAGCAGCAGGTGAGGATGACTGACCCCTTTTGGATAATAGTTGCTTTTCTGGATGATGGCTGAGAACTGGGCTGGAAGGGGACCAGTGATATGGAAGTAGGCTACCACTCCCAGAGCCCTTGGGCTTATCTGCTTAGAAGCAGCATCTGTAGATAATCAAGAAGATAGGTCCCTTCTCCACAATGATTTCTCCCCTCATTGACGGTTATATCAATGGACAAAGGGCAGGTCTGGTACTTTAGGAAGTACAGTATTCCCAAGGCTCCTGGATTCAGGGTCTCGGATTGTCTCCATCAGGATTTAAGAGAAGATAATAGTCTCTCCTTTAACCCTGAATTTCATACACTGGAAATACTATTTGAACTTGTGACATCTCCCTCTGACTAGATAGCTCCTTCCAGAAAGTCCATTTGAGAAGGTTGCCCAGCTTATACCCCAAAGAGATATTTAAGAAGAAAGGGACTCATATGTGCAAAAATGTTTGTGACAGCCCTTTTTGTAGTGGCTAGAAAGGAGAAGGAGGAAGAGGAGGAGGAGGAGGAGTTTGCCCAGGTCAGCAATGTGAGGACCTGAAGAATGACTGTGTGAAAGGAGGAAAAGAAATGAATGTAAAAAGAAATATGAGTTTGAATCAAAAAGTTAACAACTGAATAGATATGCAACCCAATAAACATTTATTAAATGCCAATTAAGATAAAAGGTAGTTTCAGAGAAATCTGGCCAGACTTATATAAACTGATGCAAATTGAAGTGAGCAGAGCTTGGAAAATAATCTATTCACTAACAAAACTGTAAAGTCAAGTAGCTTTGGAAGACTTAGAAACTCTCTTCAACAGAATGAATAGCCACAATTCTAGAGATCATATAATGGAGCCTTCTACTCCAATCGTGACAGAACAGACTCAAAGAAGAGAACAAAAGTCCTAACTATTCTCCTGACCTCCAGTCTTGCATTTGCAACTGCCTGCTAGATATATCAAACTGGATATCTTAAACTCAATATCCCCCAAACTGAATTCATTATCTTTCCCTACCAAACTCTCTCTTTTTAAAATTTCCCTATAATTGTTGAGGGTATTGCCATTCATATATAGAGAAGTGACTCTAATTTATAAGAAACCAAGCCATTCTCCAATTGATAAATGGTCAAAGGATATGAACAGACAATTTTCAGATGATGAAATTGAAATTATTACCACTCATATGAAAGAGTATTCCAAATCACTACTGATCAGAGAAATGCAAATTAAGACAACTCTGAGATACCACTACACACCTGTCAGATTGGCTAAGATGACAGGAAAAAATAATGATGAGTATTGGAGGGGATGTGGGAAAACTGGGACACTGATGCATTGTTGGTGGAGCTGTGAACAAATCCAACCATTCTGGAGAACAATCTGGAATTATGCCCAAAAGTTATCAAACTGTGCATACCCTTTGATCCAGCAGTGTTTCTACTGGGCTTATATCCCAAGGAGATACTAAAGAAAGGAAATGAGGGTATTTCCATTCAAGCAGTCACCAGGCCTCAAAATTTAAGTATCAACCTTGACTTCTTACTCTGTTGAAATCCTCATATCCAATCATTCACCAAGTCCTATTGATTCTATCTTCCTGACATGCCCTTCCTCTTCTCTAGTACTGCTATCACTGTCAGTCAGATCCTCATGTCTAAATTAATGCAGTAGCCTGCTGGTGGTCTGCCTCAAGTCTCTCCCCACTCCAATCTATCGTCTACTCAGCTGTCAATCTGATCTTGCTGATCTTAGCAAGTTTGACTAGGTCACTGCTCTATTCAATACATTCCAGAATTTCCCTATTTTCTAGAATCTCTAGAATCAAACAGAAAATCCTGTTTGGTTTTTAAAACTCTCCACAAACTGGACCTTTACATTTTCTAGTCTTATTACACCTTATCCTCCCATGGAGTCTGACCCTAGAAATGCTAGACATTTTCCCTTGTTACCATACAGGCCCAGAATGCTCTCCCCACCTCAACTCCGTCTCTTGGATTCTGTGGCTTGTTTCAAACCCCAAATAAAGTTCCATCTTGTGCAAGAATCCTTTCACAATCCCCCTTAATGCTAGCTAATGTGTTCCCTCAGTAGAGTATCTCCAGTTCATCATCCTATATATAATTCATTTGTATATAGGGGGTTTTGCATGTTGATTTCCCATAAGATTGTGAGTGCCTTGAGACCAAGTTCTGCCTTTTACTTTTGGTTATATTCTCAGAACTTAGCACAGTACCTGGTACATTTGTTGTTAAGTCCTTTCAGTCGTGTCTGACTCTTCATGACTTCATTTAGAGTTTTCTTGGCAAAAATACTGGTTTGCCATTTCCTTCTCTAGTTCATTTTACAGATGAGGAAACTGAGGCAAACAAGGTTAAGTGACTTGGCAGGGTCAAGTAAGTGCCTGAGGCCAGATTTGAGCTCACAGGAATGAGTTTTCTGACTCCAGGCCCAGAATTCTAGTCACTGTGCTACCTAACTACCTGGCATAAAGCAATCCCTGAATTGATGCTAGTGACTAACTGACTAACTAGACCTGGGCCAATGCAAAAGTTTGTTTTGGTTATCTATACATATGTGCCACAAGGGTTTTCCTTTCCATTAAAGGGACAAATGGGAGAAAGAATATAAATGCTTATTAGTTGAAAAAAATAAGTTAAATTAAAAAAAATATTTAAGGATCAACGTTATGTCTGGACAATTATCCACTAGTTGTTATGTGATATAGAATGATCCAGTTACAATCCAGTTTATTTATTGACATCTCAAAGATATTTGGGGATCTATATTTGTGGTATGGGGATTTGTCATCTGTTAGTTATGAAAGACCACAAGCAGCTCCTGATGTATATTTCTAGTCACTGGGGCCTGTCTCGCTAAGTATTTTGTAAATGCTAAACTTTCATAGCTATTTGTGGTGTCCCAGACTCGGCCTTGTTCTATGCGTCTCCCTATGCCAACCAGAGAGACACACCATACTGGGGGGCTGGGACAGAGGGAAGGAAAAAAGAATAAGCATTTACATAACACTTACTATGTGCCAGGTACTGTGCTAAGTGTTTGTTTTTGTTTTTTTTTTTTTTACAAATATTTTCTAATTCAATCCTCACAACAACCCAGGGAAAAAGGTGCTATTGTTATCTCAATTCGACAGTTGAGGAAGCTGAGGCAAACAATGGTTAAGTGACTTGCCCAGGATCACACAGCTAGGGAGTGTCTGAGGCTGAGTATTAACTCAAGTCTCCCTGGCTCCAGGATCACACTCTCTATCCTAACTGCCTCAGAGATGGTAACCCACCTCTTTTTATTCCATTCTAGTGTTCTTTGCACGATCATGGAAAGTAAACAGCACAATATGTAAAGGAGTGTGTTATAGTGAAAAAAATTTGTCCTGGAGTCAAAAGTTCTAGGTTGTAACTTTTTGCAATGCTACCTATTGCCTATGTGACTTTGATATGTCACTAGATCCCTAGGGTTCTCTTCATTCCCCCAGTGAGAGGGCTAGAACAGAATATCTCCAGGTTCCTTCATCTCTACCTCCTATCAAGAAACATATATGTGTGTATGCATAATACACATACAAGTAGATAAGTAGATACATACATACATGATTGTTAGATAGAAAGACAGACAGGCAGATTGATGGATAGATAGATAGGAAGATAGATAGACAGAAATTTCACAACTCTGATTTACACCTTCTGGGTAAGAGTTGGAGACGTGAAAGAAATAGACAAAGGGAAGAAGAGAGAAACAAAGGGCTCTGAATTAGGATCATTCCATTCTTCAAAAGGCAAAAAAGTCAAGAGAGGGAATGAGGAAAGAAAAGGAGGAAAGAAGGAAGAATGAAAAGAAAGGGGAAGAGAAAGTGGTAACAGGGAACAGCATCTGAACTTCTCCAAATTGAAAGGAGAGAGAGGAACAAAGATAAGAAACACAAAACTAAGAAAACTTGAGAGTGGACAAAGGAGGGGAAAGGCCTGGCTCTCTTGTGGTGCTCATGGCAGTTCAGGAGAAAGGGGCCGAGAGGGGAAGGTCTAAAACAGGGAGTGAGGCTCCACATGCACACTCTCTGGCCTGGTGACTATTTACAGTAGGCTCCTTATAAGTGAAACTGAGCCGCACAGAGAGGCCGGGCCAGCTGGATGGATGTCGAATTGAATGAGTCACTCTTTCTGCTAAAAGAATCTGAGCCAGAGTGGAGGGAAGTCTCCCTCTCCCTCCATCCAGCTGGCCACACCCAGGTCAGCTCAAGCCAACCCTGACAAATGCTTCCATTTCACCCTTCCTGAATCGCACTGTGGCCGTGGGAACAGTGTTATGGAGTAACCTAATCTAAGGCTCTCCTTCAACTGCCCAGACACACTTGGGGTCTGCCCAGATACACTTGGGGGCTGAGTCGGCTTCTAGGAAAGGAATACCTAGTGGGGCTGTAAAAACCCTGTCCTGGAAGCCCAAAAGACATGGGTTCTAGGAGAAACTTTGCCACTGACACGCTGTGTGCCCCAGGTCAGGATAGCCATGAACATGTGTGAAAGAGCTTAAATAAAGGATTTGCTGGTCGTTCTTGGACAAATCTTGAGATTGGGCAGGAATGGGGTGAGGGTAAAGTGTGGAGGTTAGGAAGAAACCAGAGATATAGAAGAAGCCCACTATGATCTGCCCCTAAACCACAGATGAATTCAAGGAAAACCCATGAATTTTGTTCATCTCCAGCCTCAATGCCTCTGAGTATCCAGCTGGATATATAAAGTACCTCGGAGGCCATTGGGTCCCATTTTCACTTTATAGATGAAGGAACTGTGCACAGAAGGGGTGAGTGATTTTCCAAATGAGCTGATATTCTGATCCCAGACTCTTTTTATTTTGCTCCAGACCTTTGCACATAGTAGGTGACTGATAAAGATATGACTGAAAGAAAGTAAGTCCCTTTTGATCCAACAGAACTGGGGAATAGGCATTCTGGCTAACAGAGAGTGACCATGTGAACCATCCCAAAGTTAACAGTGCTTTGGCTCATGCCTAGAATGAGTAGTCCCCTCCCCACTGAGCAGTATCATCCTCCACCTGTTGAATTCCTGCCAATCTTTTAAAGGTCAATTCAAAATATATTTAGAACTCAAGGAATTCAGGAAAGTCATGTGCTCTTACCATGTCTGTACCACTCTCTCACTATTCAAATTCTAGCAATCTAGCTTCTAATCCCATCCCTCTATTAGGTCACCAGTGACCTCTTCATTACTAAATTCAGCAGCCTTCTCTCAGTCATCCTCCTTGGCCTTTCTACAGTATTCAACACTATCAGAGAGTCTAACCTTCTGAATACTCTCTTCTCCCTTGGTATGTTCCCCAAAACTCTGTATTGAGTCCAATTTTCTTCTATTTCCCCATAATCTCTCCCTTGATCATCTCATCAGTTTCCATGGCTACAACTGCAATCTCTATATAGATGACTCTCAATCTCTATATTCAGCCTCTACCCTTTCCATAAGCCTCAGATCTGCATCTGGAATGGAAAGACGCTAGGATGTGGTAGACACAGTGCTTAATTATAAATTCCTTGAGGGAAGGGACTGTATTGTTTTTCATCTTTATATCACAGAGCGTGACACACAGCAGATATTTTACAAATGATTATGGGATTTGATTTGGTACTCTAGGCAAATATTTTTAGTTGCAAAGAAATTATCCATCTGCATTGGTAAAGGGAGCTGCCTCCCAATCTAGGAATTCCCAATATCCATGGAATCACAGATCCGGTCCCTAAATGTATACCAACTACCACAAATAAATAGAGCATAATTTCAGAATCCTATAAATTTGGGGCTTGAAGAAACTTTATTCAGTCCTAAACCCCTTTGAATAGAAATCTCCTCTATACCTTCTATGACAAATGCCTACACAATTTCTGTTCTGATTCACGTCTCCTTTTCTCAGCTCTCATTTACTTACTTTCTTACTATGCCATCACTGTACCAGGACTGGGAATACTCCCTTCTTTATCTCACTAGAATGCCTAGAACACTTGTTCCATGTACAAAGTATACAAAGGCCAGTCATAAGTGAAAAAGGCTATGGGGTCTTCAGTCTCTGTTCTTAATGTCCTTCTGATATTTGTGCATTTTCTCTTCCTTTGTCTTTGCTTCCCCGCAAACCATATTTTCAGAAAAGTATAATAAAATTAATAACTCATATTTACATGGAAATTTATAGAATCAGACACTCTTGGGATTAGAGATAATCCAGGGCTTCTTAATTTGTGGTTCATGGATTTATTTGGGGATATTTTAAAAATTACTTCACTATAATTAGTTTTCCTTGTCTTTCTATCTCTTATTTTAAGCTTTTAAAAGCATTCTTCTAAGAAAGGTGTACACAGCATCACCAATCTGTCAAAGGGTTTATGACATGGCTCTTTTCAACAATGATATGATTCAGGACAATTCCAATAAACTTGTGATGGAGAGAGCCATCTGCACCTAGAGAGAGGACTATGAGGAGTGAAAGTGGATCACAACATAATATTTTCATCTTTTTGTTGGTTGCTTGCATTTTGTTTTCTTTATCATGCTTTTTTCCCCTTTTTGATCTGATTTTTCTTGTGCAACATGATAATTGTGGAAATATGTATAGAAGAACTGCACACATTTAACATAATTTGTTTTGTTTATTTGTTGTGTATGGGAGGGGTGGGAAGAAAGAAGGGAGAAAAAATTTGGAACACAAGGTTTTGCAAGGATGAATGCTAAAAACTATCTTTGCATATATTTTGAAAATAAAAATCTTTGATTTTTTTAAAAGGGTCAAAGAACCTTGATCCAGGTCAACTATTGAGAATTTCTCTCTACAACTTCCTCAACAAATGTTGACTTCTGTTTTAAGATCTTCAATAATGGGGCACCCATAAGCCCTGAGGCAATCCAGTCTGCTTTTGTACAGCTCTGGTTATTAAGAAGTTTTCCCTGTTGTGAAGGTAAAATCTGCCCTCTACAACTTCCATCCACTTTTGGGAAATAGCCTGCCTAGATTTTTACAAAGTGCTTTCATATCCATTACCTCATTTAATGCTGACAATTCTATGATTTGGCAGGAGAGAATTAGTCTGTTACAAACAAGGAAAATGGGGTCCAAAGAAAGGAAGGGACTTGAGCGATCACCCAGCTGATAATGCTCAGAGTCAGGGCTTCCAGTCAGGCAGCCTGATCCCCAAGTCAGAACATTCTTTCCCCCTACACTAGAGCAGCCTCCAAATCTATTCTTTTGAAAGGTTCATCTTTAGGCCAAGAGATAAGACTTTTGACCTTGGGGTGGGGGAACCTGGTCTGGATCTGATCCAAATTGAATGTTTAGTTTCTGCTGCCAGAAGGAAGTGGCTTCCAAGAATATGAAAAGAAGTTGTTCCCTAAGCACCCCAGATGGCCATGAGTCATTTACCTGGCCATTCTCTCTGCCTGGTCACTTGGCTCTGGCTGACTCTTAGCTTCCTGAAAAGGTTCATTCTTCTCTTTCTTCACAAAGAGAACACTTTGCATCTTTTTATAAGTATATATGTGCTCCCCTTCTTAAGTTCCTTCTTTAGCCTTCTCTAAAGTCTACATGGCTCTGCCTCTCCCCATCTATAAACCCTCTGCCTTTGATGATACTGCTCCCCAAGTCCAGAGTGTCCCCTCTACTGTCTATCCAATGAATATTCATGTGGTCTTTTAAAACCCAATTCAATACCAATTCCTCTGTCCTTCCTGACCTCCTGATCCTGCACCTCCCAAACAAGTAGCAGTAGGATGAGACAGACAGACAGACAGACAAGATAATGAATTAAGCACTTACAACATACCAAGCACTATGCTAAGGACTGAGATCACAAAGACAAGAATGCCTGGTATGAAGGACCCTATATTTATTTATTTTTTTTTATTTAATAGCCTTTTATTTACAGGTTATATGCATGGGTAACTTTACAGCATTAACAATTGCCAAACCTCTTGTTCCAATTTTTCCCCTCCTTCTCCCCACACCCTCCTCCAGATGGCAGGATGACCAGTAGATGTTAAATATATTAAAATATAAATTAGATACACAATAAGTATACATGACCAAACCGTTATTTTGCTGTACAAAAAGAATCAGACTTTGAAATATAGGACCCTATATTTAACAATACATTGTTGTTGTTACTGTTTGTCCTTGAAGAGTTATCATGACATTAGGGAGGTGATGCTATGACATGTAAATGAATTGGATTTAAGGAAGGAAGGGCTGTTCTAGGTCACTTGCCTCACTTATTCCTCCACAGTCATCTGGGTCCCGTGGCCAGATATAGATCAGGATGACTGGAGATTGCCCTGGAGGCAGTAAAAACTTTGGCCTTTTTAAGCTAAGGTCTTCAACAAGTCTCGGTTGGATCAGGTCAAGCCCCATAGATCATTATTTCAGCCCCAAATGACATATAAATAGCAATTGTTTGGACAATACATAAATGAAATCTAGAAAATTAGGAGATTACTGCTTCTGGCTTTACTGCTTATTATTATGACTTTGAACCAGTTGCTAGATCTCTTATGGCCTTGGTTTTCTCACCTATAGAATGAAAATTAGATGAAGTGTCCTTTGACACATGCCTTCTAGGTTGAAATACTAGTTTCTACAACCGTCCCTTAACTGCTCTAACATAGTGTTCAAAATCAATAAAGAAAATGAGTAAAAAAGAAAATCAAGTACCCTTTTTCAGAAAAATAACGTAGTCCTACAGATCTTCCCCAACCTAGAGGACTCACCCCAGAGGATCACAGACCAGGAGTTGGCTAGAAGTCACTCCCTCACCACCAAATAAGAAAGCAAACTGTCCTAGTAGCAAATTCTCTGCAACACATAAGACAGTAGAAATTTTTCCAAGGATCAGGCATAGGACAAGCCAAGAGAAGGGTCCAATCAAAATTTTCTTATAGGACCCTACAAAAGGTACAGCACTTAAAATTTCCCCAATGGATAATTCTAAAACTCACATCTCACCAGCACAAACAGACAACATTAAAAGAAATCAAACAAACTAAGAAATTCTCTCAAAGAAGTGTGGGCTTCTCAAAACACATTAAGCATTTGGATTTGGTTACTTGAGAAAAGTATAAGTAAATAAGTATATGTAAAATAAGTCCTGTGGACCTAAAGAATATAAGGATCTCAAATGGTCTCATGTCATTTTAAGGAAAACAGTCTAGGTCAATTTAGAAGTTTTTTTGTTTTGTTTTGTTTTGAAATGAACATAAATGAGCTTCCATAATACACCCTAGGCAAAATGGTAGGCACCAGACCAGGATGCTAAGGATATTAATAGTTAATCATTTAACCAAATAAAACAACTCAAAAAAAAAAAAAAACTGGCCTGAATCACAAAGGAAAACTGACTAGCCAATAACATTCTGTAACAACAGGAACAAAAAGGATTTTTTTCCAATTAAAATAACCTTCTAAGGACAAGTATTGTTAAAACTTTCCTTTTCAGTGGACTTAGGTGCTAAATAAATGTTTACTGAATGGAACTGAAAAATTTCTTCTATATTCTAGTTCTCATATGGGAATTTCAGAAATCAGCAGGCTATGGAGATCAGGGGGGTGGAGGTAGAGAGTGGAGATCCACACTAAGATGGGCTGCCTCTCCACATTCGTGGCTATCTCAGATCTAACAAGAAAGGGAGAAAGAACATTCAGGCTATGAGGTCTTTCTTCACCCCCCACCCCTTATCAGGTCTAGAGTAGACTTTCTGCTCATTACTTCTGTATTAAATGCTTATCCAACCATAGTATCTGGGTCACATCAATAACACGACAGTTCTATGGTTCTCTTTCTAGTGGCAGCAACAAGAAATAATAGCTTTGTGACAACAAGACATCCCCAGGGATGGTTTATACAATGCATCTATATGTGTGTGTATGTATATGCAACATAGGCATGTGCCTCTATTTGTATGGGAGTGAGCATTTAAGACCCCAAAGTATTAGATACTCCACATCCCAGGGTGGGATCCCACAGGAAAAGGCAGTGGCCTGGAGGATACGGGGATGGTGGAGCAAGGAGTTTTGGTCAGCTTGGAGAACAGCACTGTAGCTTTTCCCACCTTCGCTCAACAGGGATGAGAGAGGTAAACGAAACTGGACAAGGGATGCACCTGGTCAAAGCCAGAGGCATTTGGAGGAGCATAAGAAGACCAGCTTGTCAGGGACTAGGAGAGTATTACTGTGTGTGCTGCACTTTGTGCCTGCCCCCTCTCTTACCCTCCCAGTAAAAAAATAATCTCCCTGAAGCCCAGGGATGCTTCATTTTTATCTTTGTACTATTCTGTGTGTCTAACAGAGTTCCTGGCACAGAACAGATGCTTAATAAAGATTTATTCATAGGATCATCAATTTAAAAATAGAAGAGACTTTAGAGGACCTGAAATGAACTGGATCAAATTCATTCCTTTAATTCTTTTCAGGGTCTGTGATTTTATTTGTACAGTCTAGCCTTTCCCCCTTCATATCCACTGCATAATAAAGGCGGTTCCAAGAAGTGTTGTAGCTAAGTAACTAATCTTTTTATATGTAGACTGGTATTAAGGAAGCAGACAATAGGAAGCCCTTCCAACTTGGCAGGACGCCAGCTTTACCATAATGTGGTACTAGAGGAAAAACTGGTATTGCAGAACAAGGTAATTAACATTTCTTTCCAGCTTTAGTGTTTACAGAATATTGTTCTCATGACCATTCCCTTCTACACATCTAATGCACCTAGTGCTCTTTCCATATCATCCTTGTGCCCTGATAGGACCCAATACCTGCTTAAGTCATCTTTACAGCATTTGAGTGTTTACTGGAAAGCCCCAGTTCGTTCCATCTCTGCTCTGTTGCTGGGCCCCTGCCAACCAGCATTGGATCTAGCTTTATCTAGAAAGGAATTGAGGGCACTGGCTTCTATCACCCTTCATAAACTTAAGTCTTATATAAGAAGATAAAATGCAATGTATCTGAGAAGCCCAAATTCTCAGTTGCTTAAAACCTTTGGCAAGGTTGTGTAGCAATGTTCCTAACAGTCCAACAAGTGATTATGACTTCAGAGCTACTTCTCTAAGAAAAGAGAATCAGAATGTTAGAGAGTTGGAAAGAAATGGAAAAGGTGGAAGAGACCTTAGAATGTGGGATATTATAATTAGAAAGAAATTTAGAATATGAAATGGGAAGTGAGAAGGAATTTAGAACACAGAATGTGAGAGCTAGAAGAGATTTTAGAAGACAGAATATTGTAATTGGAAAGAAACAGAAAACAGAGAAATGTCAGAAATGGAAAGGAACTTAGAACAAAGAATTTTTGAGCTGGAAGGGACCTTAAAATGTGGAATGTCCTAACTGGAAGGGAAAAGAATATTAGAAATGGAAGGGACCTTAGAACACAGAATGTCAGAACTGGTATCAAGATAGAGAATAGGCAACCATTTTCATGATGGAGTCTTCCTCAGAAGCTGAAGGATTTCTTGAATTTTACTCAAAGACCCCAAACAACAATCTCTCTTGCTGTTAGTCTCAAGGTGTTTTAGTTCAAAAATAAAACAAAAGAAAAACCACATAGAATGGCATGGTGCAAAAGACTCTGAGAGGCCAGAGATTAATCCCTTACATTTTATAGACAGGGATCTCTAAGACTTGGAGAAGGGAAGGTATTTGCATCATAAAGTGAATACTTTAAGGTTTCCTGAGACCCAGTGCAGTCTTCTTTCTACCATAATGTATTTCATTTAATGACACTTTGAATTCTGTTTTACACACTCCCTTTTTCTCTGTGCTAAGATACTACAGCACTTGATAGAAGGAGAAAGGCAAAAAGAAAAGGAAACTTTAAAAAAAAAAGGTCTATTTTCACCTAGGATTCCCTTGCCCTTTTCATATCTGGTTCCTACAGCAGCCTGGTCTATGGAGAAATGAATGTTTATTAGCTGTGAAGAGTCTTTGAAAGCACTGGGTGATTGGAGAGTCATCTGGAGAGGAAGCTCAGGGAGCCTGTGGTTGAAATGCCCTGTATATATGGAATCAGGCAAAAAGGCATATTGCAATATTACTGGCCCAACTTCCCGTAAGGCTGTGGAAAGCCTTTATCTGCCAGCAGCCACCTGGTCCTCACCACTCCCCAAACAGACCAGCTTCCAGATCCACCCCCCTCTCGGCACCAGGTTTACAGCTCTCTAAGGAACTTATATACTATTTTATGAAACACATATGGAGCAGCAGTGAGCCTTATTCCAGAGAACTTACTACCTTTCCTATAATCTAAGTTCCAGCCATACTGAACTAGTATTCACTATTCCCAAAATGGTCTACATGCTGTTCCTTCGACCTTGAAGGGTCTTCTCCTATTTCTTGGCCCCATCAAGGGCCATCGCCTATACCTAGATGTCTCTTTCCTTGACTGTGCTGAGATGTAATGTGGTCCCAAGAGCACTGGATCTGAGATCAGAAGACAAGGCTGATCAGCTCTCACTTCTGAACCTTACTATGTCAGGCAAGTTATTTAACTTCCTTAGATCAAAGTTTATTCAACTGTAAAGTGAATGAATTGGACTTTATAACTCCTAAAATCTTTCTAGCTAGAATTCTCTTCCTTTAAGGCCCAGGTCAAATGCTACTACCTCTAAGAAGTCTTTCCTGCTCTCCAACTCCCTTTTCTATTTCCCTTGGCTACATCCTTTTTTTACTCTTTAGGTATATTTTCTCTTATAGTATGCATATATGTCTACATTTTCAGGTGGGAGACAATAATTAGAGGATTTTGGTTTCTTAGTTTGAGTTTGTGTGCTCTCTCTCTCTCTCTAAAATTCTTTGTTGGGAGGGATGGAAGTAAACATAAAAGTATTTTTTAAAAGAGGTTAGTAATAGTATATATTAACTTTTTTTTTTTTAACCCTTTTGGCAGTTTGATAAAATTTACAGATTCTGTTCTTAGAATTTTTAAAAAATGCATCAAATAAGATATTTAGGATGATAACAAAAATCAATTATATTGAAATATAACTAACAAATTTGGTTATGGTGGTTCATACCTGTGATCCCTGCTTCTAGAGAGGCTGAGGCTGGCAGACAGCTTGAGCTCAAGAATTCTAAGCTTCAATAGTGGTCCTGAAATCTGGAATGGTTAGTGGTCCTGAAGTCAGGAAAATCCAACTCAAATCCAGCCTCAAACACTTACCAATTGCATGATCCTCGACAAACAACTTAACCTATTTGCCTCAATTTCCTCAATTACAAAATGGGCCTATCTCCCAGAGTTGAGGTGAAGATCAAATAAAATATTTATGAAGAGCTGCACAAAAATGTTTATAGCAGCACTTTTTGTAATCACAAAGAACTGGAAACTGAGGGGATGCCCATCAGTTGGGGAATGGCTGAATAAATTATGGTATATGAATGTCATGAAATATGTTTGTTCTATAAGAAATGATGAGCAGGCTGATTTCAGAAAGGCCTGGAGAGACTTACATGAACTGATGCTAAGTGAAGTGAGTGTAACCAAGAGAATATTTTACACAGCAGTGACAAGATTATCACATAATTATGTGATTATCAACTGTGATGGACTTGCTCTTTTGAACAATGAGGTAATTCAGACCAATTCCAATAGACTTGTGATGGAGAGAGAGGTCTGCACCCAGAGAGAGGACTGTGGGGACTAAGTGTGAATCGAAAACATAGTACTTTGTTGTTGTTTGCTTGCTATTTTTCTTTCAAATTTTTTCTTTTTGATCTGATTATTCTTGTGCGGTCTGATAAATATGGAAATTTTGTAGAAGAACTGCATGTGTTTAACTTATATTGGATTACTTGTTGACTAAGGGAGAGGATGGAGAAAGAGGGAGAAAAATTTGGAACACAAGGTTTTGCAAGGGTGAATAGTGAAAACTATCTTTGCACGTGTTTTGAAAATAAAAGGCAATTATTTAAAAAAACCAAAATTTTTAAAAAGCTTAGCACAGTGTCTGACAGGTACTTAATAAATGCTTGTTCCTTTAAAACTCTAGGGAAGGAGAATGCTACTAGACTGTCTAAGAAGGGTTGAATGGTTCTAGACTGGAAAGAAAGTTGGTCAAAGCTTCCATGCAGAGGAGTAGTGGGACTAGCTGGGAGTGACTTACAACACTTCTAACTTGGGTGAGATAAGGTCATATAAAAATAAAAAAAGAAATCATTTTCATGGGCCCCTTGTTTAAAAAAAAAAACAAAAAAACTTCTGGGTTGGACCTAGAAAAAATAACAACAAAATTCATCTGGAAGAACAAATGGTCAAGAATTTCAAGGGAATTAATAAAAAAAAAAAAAAAGAAAGAAAAAGCAAATGAAGGTGGCCTAACTATATCAGATCTAAAACTATTATTATAAAGCAGAAGCCCTCAAAACCATTTGGTATTGGCTAAGAAATAGAGAAGTTGATCAGTGGAATAGGTTAGGTTCACAGAACAAAACATCCAGTGACTATAGCAATCTAGTATTTGACAAACCCAAAGACCCCAGCTTTTGGGATAAGAATTCACTATTTGACAAAACTTCTGGGAAAATTGTTAACTAGTATGGCAGAAACTAGACATTGACCCACACTTAACACGATATACCAAGATAAGGTTGAAATGGGTTCATGATCTAGAGATAAAGAATGGTATTATAAACAAATTAGAAGAACATAGGATAGTTTACCTCCCAGATCTCTGGAGAAGGAAGAAATTTTTGACCAAAGAAAATCTAGAGATCATTATTGATCACAAAATAGATAATTTTGATTATATTAAGTTAAAAAGTTTTTATACAAATAAAACTAATGCAGTCAAGATTAAAAGGGAAGCAATAAACTGGGAAAACATTTTTATATCCAAAGGTTCTGATAAAGGCCTCATTTCTAATAGTTCAAACCATTCTCCAATTGATAAATGGTCAAAGACATGAACAGACAATTTTCAGATGAAGAAATTGAAACTATTTGTAGTCATATGAAAAGGAGCTCTAAATCACTATTGATCAGAGAAATGCAAATTAAGACAACTCTGAGATACCACTACACACCTGTCAGATTGGCTAGAATGATAGGGAAAGATAATAGTGAATGTTAGAGAGGATGTGAAAAAACTGGGACACTGATACATTGTTGGTAGAACTGTGAACGGATCCAACCATTCTGGAGAGCAGTTTGGAACTATGCTTAAAAAGTTATAAAACTACATACTCTTTGACCCAGCAGTGTTACTATTGGGCTTATATCCCAAAGAGATTTTAAAGAAGGGAAAGGGACCTGTATGTTCAAGGATGTTTGTGGCAGCTTCTTTTTAGTGGCCAGAAACTGGAAACTGAGCAAACGCCCATCAATTGGAGAATGGCTGAATAAATTGCGGTATATGAATATTATGGAATATTATTGTTCTGTAAGAAATGACCAGCAGGATGATTTCAGAAAGGCCTGGAGAGACTTACATGAACTGATGCTGAGTGAAAGGAGCAGGACCAGGAGATCATTATATACTTCAACAATGATACTGTATGAGGATCAATTCTGATGGACCTGGCCATCTTCAGCAATGAGATGAATCAAATCAGTTCCAGTGGAGCAGTAATGAACTGAACCAAGCCAAAGAATTCTGGGAGATGACTAAGAACCACTACATAGAATTCTCAATCCCTCTATTTTTGTCCACCTGCA
Organism: Sarcophilus harrisii; assembly: GCF_902635505.1. NCBI lineage: Eukaryota > Metazoa > Chordata > Mammalia > Dasyuromorphia > Dasyuridae > Sarcophilus > Sarcophilus harrisii. The sequence goes on from NC_045428.1 coordinate 496,552,250, forward strand.
TTTTTTATTTCCTTCACAGGCTAATTGTACACTATTTCAAAGTCCGATTATTTTTGTACAGCAAAATAATGGTTTGGACATGTATACATATATTGTATTTAACTTATACTTTAACAAATTTAACATGTATTGGTCAACCTGCCATCTGGGGGAAGGGGTGGGGGAAAGGAGGGAAAAAGTTGGAACAAAAGGATTTGCAACTGTCAATGCTGAAAAATTACCCATGCATATAACTTGTAAATAAAAAGCTATAATAAAAAATTTTTAAAAAATTAAGAAAATCCTTTTTCTACATAAAACTCTTCCTTTCTGTCCATTTCTTCAAATTTCTTCCACATTCCATGCTGGTACAACCAGTATTGATTCATCCTGGCTTAGTCTGATCTGCCAATACCTAGTATCTCCATGACTTTCAGCCGCCTCAATGAGGTGTCCTGATATGAAAGGGATTTTAACTAAGTCATCCCACATTAGGAATATTGATGAGAGACTACTAATTATTTGTGCTGATTCCTAAGAGGATCTCTAAAGAACATGGTAGCCATCTCTTTCTTCTCCTGCTGTAATACCCAAAGCAGCTGACCTGGAATCAGTTGTATGTATCCCTCTGTGCTCTTACCTAAGGGTGCTCTGTATCATCTATGTAAAGAGGAAGGACTCAAATCCTACTTCTCAGCCTCAAATCCCAGAACTCTTTCCATAGTACCCACTGATTTTTTTTTTTTCTAAAAGAAAGCATGTGAGTGTCAAGGTCCTACAACTTCTGATGTAAGCCCATCTGGGAGATTCAGGAAGAATGCAAAACCTCCTCTCAAGGACATAATTCTAACTGATCTTGGAAAAACAAACATTTCTCGCCAGCCTCTTGCTACACCTCAAGCAGCTCTCTCCGTGTCTTGGCAGGGAACCAGTCACCCAAAGTGCACAAATACATAAAGTATCTGCTATGTACAAGACAGTGGACCATCCTTTGACATCCCTCTCTCCACCTGCTGCTACACACAAGAAGGTCTTCCCTCAAACGACTTCATCAGAACATAAGGGCCAGTTTATTGACTATCACACCAGAGACTTGACTCTCCCTGATTTTATCCACCACTGCAGGAAGATTCAGAAAAGAAACAAAGTTGTATTCTTGGTGGGCCTACCAGCAGGAACTTCTGCTATTCAACTCTAGAACTCAGTTCTCTAGAACTACACTAGTGGGTCACAAGTCTAAGTCAATCCCCAGAGGAAAGGCCTAAAAACCAGGAATAACAGTTCAGCAATGTCTCTGGGTGACCATAAAAACATAAATTTAGAACTGGGAACCTTAGCGATTATCTACATAGTCCAATCCTCTAATCAGATCTAGAGAAATTCACTGGGAAGCAGCCAAAAGCTTGGGTTGTTTTTTTTTTTTTTTTTTTTTTGGAATGTCCCTGACAGGTGGTCAGTTTTATGACCTATAAATCTAGCCCTTGTATCTGAAGCCATGAGTGGGATCAGATGCCAAGCTTGGTGATTGGCAGGTCTCCTCCCACACTGAGAATGTTAAGGTCTCAGGTCATTGCCTTTGGCTGCCAGTGGACAAGGGCATCTCCAAAGTCCTTATAAAAGCTGGATTTTTCTGTTACTTAAGGTTTTGTTTTGTTTTTTTCCATATGCCTGTGTATATTAACTTTTCCCTGAAGGACTTGGGGAAGATCCTGCCCACAGTTACTAAAATGTAAAAATAAATTCTAGAGTCTTTATTTCCCCTCCTTTCATTTCTTAGACCAAAGGACTGGACTTCTTTTTGTTCTTCCTACAAAACACTCCATCTCCTGACTTTGGATATTTTCACTGGCTATCCCCCATAACTGGAATGCTCTTTTTCCTCAAATCTCTGCCTTCTGGTTTCCTAGGCTTAAAGTCCCAGCTAAAATTCCACCTTCTATAGGAAGCCTTTCCCAATTTCTCATAACTCTAGTGCATTCCCTCTACTGATTATTTCCAGTTTATCCTGTACATAGCTTATTTGTAAATAATTGCTTGCATGCTGTCTCTACCATTAGACCATAAGCTCCTTTGCCTGTCTTCATATCCCAAGTGCTTGGCATGAAATAGGTACTTAATATTCACTGACTGATCTGTTGGCACAATGACTAGAACTCAGATCTAACAAGGATAAATTTGATTGTTTCCTTGGGTTGACCAGTCAATGTAGATCAGTTCAGCAGCCATAGACTGCTGAGTCTAATCCCTGACCACAGACTGAGACCTCGATCTTAATTCTGACCACAAAATTAGTGTGAACTTCAGCTGCAAAATGAGCTCTGACTCCGGCCCTGAACTCATTCCTTATCCATATTAGATAGCCAATTTTTCTTAGTCATAAGGGTGGGGAGAATGAGATGAGTGAGTGTTTATAACTCCCCAAAACAACCATATACACTACTCAATGCACACAAAGCTACTAATGGTACATCAATATGATCATATTACTCATTCATTTATTGATTTTTTAAAATACACTACCTATTAAGAAACCACTCAGTAAGTCCCATTGCAGGACTGGGATAGGGGAGGGAAGAAGAAGATAAATATTTACACAGCATGTAGTATGTGCCACTCATTGTGCTAAGTGCTTTAAAGAAAAAAGTTGAAAAGAAAGAAGCAACAATTGTGTGGTTCAGATTTCCAGGAAAAGAGTAGATGGGATCTCAATTCTAGCTTCTGCCCCAAATAGTGAAGGATTACCATGGTAGGAATCACAGACCCAAGGCAAGTCTACAATTCCATCACTCCGAAACAACAGAGCAGATAGCTGATAGGAGAGAAATTTAGCAGCAGTCTTCTTGATCCAAACCCAAGTCAGGAATTAGCAGAATTCAAATAGTGGGTGGAGGTAAGTAATCGAGTGAGATCCTGGAATAATATAACACTCAATATTCCCAAGAAAGTAGCAACACGATCAGTCCAATCCTTCCCTGTGGAAGTATAGCAGAGCCTAGACCTAACATCAAGTCCAAAGTCAAGAAAATGAAAGAATGTGCAAGGAAAAAAGAATCCCAATATAGAGAACTATTGTGGCAAGGAAGTTCAAGACACAAATCCAAAAGGCGATAACTTTAAAATATCTACAAGCAAAGCTTCAGGGAAAAACACAGCTTGGATACAAACTCAACTAGAATTCCTGGAACAGATAAAGCAGAAGTTTTTAAAAGTTTGTGAGTAGAATGAGCGCATTTGAAGAAAAAAGTGAAAAAGAAATGAGAAACTATGGAAGAAAGGATTAAAAATTAAATAAACAGCACAGTGCCCAAGCAACAATTAGATTGAGTTAAATAGAAATCCTTAAGGAAACAAGAAATAATATAACAAAATCAGATGGCCAGGAAAAAAAAAAGATGTAAAGTATCTCATAGCAAAAACAATTGATCTGGAAAACAGAGCAATAAAAATTAAGAATCTTTAAGACTATTTAAAGATCATGACTACTTCCTTATCCTCACTCCTGTCCTTCCTATCCCTCCCTACTCCTTCAAAAAAAGAACCTAGGCGTCTTCATTCAAGAAATCTTAAAAGAAAATTGCCAAGATCTCTTAGAAAAAGAAAGAGTCCATTGTTACATTCTAAAAGAAACACTAAATTGAAAATTCCCAGGAACCAAATCTAGCTTTTCCACATCAAAGAAAAAAGACTAAGGAGCCAAAAAGAAAGAATTTCCAAGAAATAATACTAAAGAGCAACAATCAGATCACACATGATTTAGTAATTACCATTATAAAGAGGCAAAAAACTTGGAATACAATATTCTAGGAGATAAAAGACATGGACTTACAATCAAGAATAACTTACCCAGCAAAACCAAGTGCAATACTACAAATTAAAAAAAAAAAAAAAAAAATAGATCTTTAATGAAACAGAGGATTTACAAGCATTCATAGGGAACAACTAGCTGGTACAGTAGATAGAGCATCAGGCCCAGAGTCATGCTCTGAATTCAGATCCAACCTCAGACGCTTACCTAAACATGTAACTTACCTCTATTTGCCTCAGTTTCCTCATGTATAAAATGAGCTGGAGAAAGAAATGGCAAATCGCACTAGCATCTTTGCTGAGAAAACCCCAAATGGGGTCACAACGAATTGGACACAAGTAAAAAAGGACTGAACAAGAAGTATTCTTGATGAAACGACTAGCATTATGGTAAAACTTTAAAGTTCAAACACAGGAGTGGAAGAAAAACATAAAAAGAGAAACACAAACGAACAACAATAAAGGACTAACCAAGGATACAGCACTTACATGCAAATATGGGAGGATGATCTCTATGACCCCTTTGAGCTCTGTAATCACCAAGGGCCACAGAGAGCATCCAATTAGACAAATCCAGGGAGTAACTCTCTTATGTCTTGATGTTCATAAGAAAAGACTGAAAAAAGACTGAAAAGAGAGGGAAAGAGGATTATATGGAGAAATAAAAGGAAAAACATTTGGAAGATAATTTCACATAATCAGGTAAGCTAGGACACAACAATACAAACGAGGAGGAGGAAGTGAGTGTAGCTGACACTTCAACCTTATTCTAATCTGAACTAGCAAAAGAATACATACACACAGAGCTGGATATAGAAATACAATTTACTCAATGAGGAAATAGAAGAGAAAGAGCACGAAGGAGGGGTGAGAGGGGCAATTAGAAGGAGGGCAGATTAAGGGAGAGATTGATCCTCTGTAAAACAAACTCTAAGAATGTACAAAAATGGTTTTTGGCTCTTTTTGAGGTGGCAAAGAACGAGAATTCAGAAAGGTACCCACAAATTATAGAACCAATGAACAAGTTATAGTATATAAATGTGATGATGAAGACTATTGCATTAAACTTTTATCAGCACTAGTCCAGAAGAGTAATGATGTAACATAAGGGACTCAGAATACAGAATGAGAAAAAAAAAATTTTTTGGACATGGTCAATGTGCAAATTTGTTTTGATTACATATATATATATATATATATATATATATATATATATATATATATTTGTGATGGGTTTTATTTCTATATTCCCAATTGTATGCATGGATGGAAGGATGGGGCAAGGTTGAAGAGAGAGGTTGTAAAGGCAGATTTCAGCTGATTGAAATAAAATATTTTTTTAAAAAGAAAGAAAAAATAATAGTCAGGATCAAGATACCTGGCTTTTATCCCTGGCTTTGCCACTAGAACTTTGTGACCTCAGATAAGTCATTTGTCCTCTAAGGGAAGTAAACTTTTCTATCTAGAAAAGATCTCTTGGGTCTAATATTTTGAGATTCTATGTGTTTTTCTTACTTCTCCCATAGTCAATGTCACAAAGGACCAAATTTCCAAGTGATTGCTGAAATGAATTACTAACAGGCTTTCAGACAAAAATATTGTTGAAGGTGAACTAAATTTAAAAATTAAAAAGAGAAGAAGAAGCACTTGCAAGGAAGGGCAAAGGGAGGACTAGCAGCAGCTTGTCATAATGCAGCATTGATACAGTTTATTTCCTACTTATCCAGGACATGACATCGGGTGGCAGAAGGGTGTAGAGGTCTAGAAGTAGGTGGCAGATAGAAGGCATTCAGTTTACCCGTTCACGACCCCAGCGAAGGGAGGACAGAGTACAGTCACCAGGTTATAGAAGTGGCCCAATTCTAGCAGCCTGGTTGACTGCTCCAGGCAAAGAGAGAAAAGGCATTAATCTGGTAGGAAGACGGACTGTAGGCCATGAAAACAGGTATCATCAGGTTCTCGTCATTAAATTCCCAGAGTGCTAGATTTCAATTCTACCATAGAGATGTTGGGAGAAACAATCAAACAGCATCAAATAGGAGGGGACGGAACCATATAGTCTAGAATGCAAGATGTCAGAGCTGAAAGGGGCTTTCCTGTGGAGGAAATAAGTGTTAGTGCTTACTAGCATAGCTAAGCTCTTTACAAATATTCTTTCTCTAGAATGACTACAGTGTTTTAAAAAAGGCATCAATAAAGGGTTTTGCTTTTCTTTAAGCTTGGCTTCATGATCAGAACTATTTTTGTATACACATTTTAAAATTAATAATCATACTAACCTGAATAATATGGTACTTGGTAAACATTTGCAGCTAGCTTTAAGTGTGATAGCTAAGTTAACAAATGTAGACTGTAAGAGATGAAAACAATAAGAAAAGTGTAGAATACTTAAGGAATAAAATGATCATAAATGGAAAATGATCATAAAACATGTAACTAAGAGCTGGATTAGAACACAGAATGTTAGATTACCAATCCTGAAAGATTCCTGGGATCATCTCTTCTACTCTACAGCTCTCCCACTAGTCATTATTGACTAGTGATTAATTATTTCAGGATAACTCCTTGGGTCATATTGCATTACTTTTCTAGACCTACCCTCCATCCTCTTGGTTCTCTTGCATTGCTCAAAAATTAAAAACATCTCTCATATTGAAGGCTTATATTTGGTTCAAACTCTTCCCCATTTTATAGATGAAAAGACTGAGCTTTATATGATAAATTGCTTAATACCCTAAGATATATAAAAGGAGATGTTAGGAGGCAGTATAATACAGGATGATTCAAAAAGCTTCAGGGTGGGAGACCACATTTTAATTTGGTTTCTGCTCCCTATTATCTATGTGAATTTGGGTAAGTCCCTTTCCTTCTCTGAACTTTGCTTTCTCCATCTATAAAATTATAAATTTGCTAGATCAGGGACATCTGAGGTTTTTCAAGGATGGGTCACCCAAAGAGGAAGAAGACAATCAGGTAGTATGCTCTATAGATTCTCACATTCAAACATTGTACTGAGCATTTTTGCTTCATCTTCTTTTCCTAGTTAAAAGGAACTGTTCAGTCTGGAGGGCAGGTGAAGGGATCCTTTTTCCAGAAATGACCACAGTGATAAAAAAAGACATCAATAAAAGGCTGTTGTTGATTTTTAGTTTAGGCCTTAGGATGGTTGTCGAAAAACCTGAGAAGACTCTATGAACTGATGCAAAGTAAAGTGAGCAGAACCAGGAGAACATTGTATACTGTAATAGCAATATCATAACAATGATTCACTTTGTAAGACATAGCTACTTTGACAATACAATGATAAAAGACAATTACAAAGGACTTATAATAAAAAATTCTACTCTACCTACAGAAAGAAAACTGATGGACTCTGCAGATTAAAGCTTTTTTTTTTTTTTAACTTTCTTTTTCTTTTTATTTCAACACAATTAATATAGAAATATGTTTTGGAAGCCTTTCTATGTGTAATTGCTATCATGTTGTGTGCCTTCTCAATGAAGAGGAGGGAGGAAACATAAGCAAGTGAGAGAACTTCCAGATTTATTCTTTTTAAATTTTTTTTGGTTATACAAGTAAATTCATTTTTTAAAAACATATTTCCTTATTAATCACATTGGAAGAGAAAAATGAGAACAAAAGAGAAAAAGAAAACAGAAGAAAAAGGAAAAAAAGTGAACATTGCATGTGTTGATTTACATTCAATCTCCATAGTTCTCCCTCTGAATGCAGATAGAATTGCTTTGGATTACTGAACTGCTGAGAATAACCAAGTCTTTCACAGCTGATCCACAATTTTGCTGTTATTATGTACCATGTATTCCTGGTTCTGCTTGTTTTGCTCATGATCAGTTCATGTAAATTTTTCCAGGACTTTCTAAAATCAGTTTGTTCATCATTTTTTATAGATCAACAATGTTCTATTATTTCATATACCATAATTTACTCAGCCTTTGCTCAATGGATGGGCATCTTACTCATTCTCCATTTCTTTGCTACTACAAGAAGAGCTGAAACAAACAATTTTGCACATGTGGATCCTTTTCCCATCTTTGTGATTTTTTGGGCCTTACAGACCCAGTCATAGTACTGCTGGTTCAAAGGGTATACACAATTTTGTAGCCCCTATAGCCTATAGTTTCAAATTGCTCTTCAGAATGGTTGGATCATTTCACAATTTTACCAACAATGTATTAATGTCCCAGTTTTCCCACATCCTCTCCAACATTTATCAAGATAATGATCTTTTCCTGTCTTCTTAGCCAATCTGAGAGGTGTGAGATGGTACTTCAGAGTTGTTTTAATTTGCATTTCTCTAATCAACTGTGATTTAGAGCATTTTTTTATATGACTATTAGATGACTTTAATATCTTGTGACTTGTACTTTTATAAATTCGGCATAGTTCTTTATATATTTAGAAATTTTATATATTATATATAATCTATATTTGTATTATATATATAACATATTATATATACATATAATATATATTTTAGAAATGAGATCTTTATCAGAAACACTGGCTATAAAAATCTTTTCCCAGCTTTGTGCTTCCCTTCTAATCTTGGCTGTGTTGGTTCTATCTGTGCAAAAACTTTTTAATTTAATGGAATCAAAGCTGTCCCATTTTACATTTCATAATGTTTTCTAGTTTTTCTTTGGCCACAAATTCTTCTCTTCTTGAAAGATCTGACAGATAAATTATCCTTTGCTGTTCTAATGTTCTAAGAATTTAGAAATTAAAAAAAAAAATTAATGAGTGTTAAAAATAAAGAACAGGAAAAAAAAATAAAGTACCAAACCTGCTAATATGAAACTTGTCAGTAATTAAATGCTAGTAATTAGCCAGTGGTTAGGGTCTACTTGCTTAAAATATGATAACTAAAAGTTCAAATTCTTATTAACTTCAAGGCTAAAAGGCACTTTTCTCACAATGCCATATGCCCTTCTTCATGAAGCAGTCTAATTAATTGCTATTCCTCTTCCATAGAAGAGGAAACAGGCTTAGAGAGACAAGTGACTCATCCAAGATCATATAACTAATAAGTCTGGAGCTGGGATTTGAAGCCAGATCTTATGACTTGAAATCCAACATTTTTCCAAAGAAAATGTGCTCTTTTTCTCTTATTTTTTTTTTTTTTTAACTAAAAATATCAAGTACTTCCCATCTCATGATCAGACACACTATATTCAGCCTAAAGGCTTTCTAACATGCTACAGTTTGTGTTACAAGATCCCTTTCAATTCTAATTATCTATAAACTTCTCCAAATTATTCTTATCTAATTCCTTATAGATTTATTGTGAATATATTGATGAGAGATTGAATGTAAAGTGTCTTTGAAAATTTAAATAATTTAACAAAGTAAGAGAACGTAAGGAGTTAAAAACTGATTTATCACCAAAGTTGAGGAAGGAGACATGAGTTAAGTGGACATGTGTGCTAAAGGTAAATGGTTGAACTAGATGAACACACAGTGTCTCCTCTAATTTAGAACCAAGTGAAAAGCTAACAGCAGTGTGTGGTTCAGTGAAAGTCAGGTGATCTCTTAGATTCTAGTCTTGTTCCTGACTGAGTCTCAGTTTCCTCTCATGTAAAATGAAAAGGTTGGACTACATTATTTTTAAAATCCTTTCTAATTTTTCTACCTCTTAGCATTTTAAGATATGTAATTTTAAGATTATATCTAATTCTGATTTTGTATGTTCTGAGAATTCCCCCAATTCTGTCATTCTATTTCTATGTTCTAAGTTCTCATCTTACTCTAATGTTCAGTGTTCTGTGTTCTAGTATTCCGTTCTTAGGGTTCCTTCCAAATCTCATATCCTATGATTCTAGGGGTTCTAAAATGTCAACTAGCTTTGAGGCCAAAAACAAGAAAGGGTCATTGTGCAGAGACAATAAAGGAAACTCTATCATCCTTAGAAGACAGATCTTCATCATGGAAATGGGTCATCTAGTCCTCCCCCATAATTCTTCTCTCAGAACAGAAAGAAGGTCTGTGTCCTCAGCAGCCCTCCTCCCAGCATCTGCTCTCACAAAGCCCCCTTTTACATCAGCGCTTCCACTCACTTGAGAGGACACAGGGAGCAGCCTATGGTGCTGAGGGAAGTTGTGGCCCAGGATCATGTGGCATAGAGTCAGAGATTTGGACAAAGAGCTACTGCTGCCAAAATTTTTCAGATGACAGACACTTATAGAAACTATTACCAATGAAAAACAGGGGGAATAGTCAATACAATGTTTGACTTGGAGTCAAGAAAACCTGAGTTCTAATAGTTCTCCAATACTTAATTATGATAAGTGATATGGATTAAAAATAATCCATATTAAGTCACTGAACCCATTTGAGTCTCAAGCAATAAAAGCCATTGATAGCTGTGTTTGTGTAATGTGGAAATATGTTTAACATGATTGTATATATATATAGCCTGTATCAGATTGTCTTGGGGAGAGAAGGAAAGGAAGAAAGGGAGAAAAATTTGGAGTTCAAAATCTTACAAAGATGAATGTTTAAAAAAAAAACTATCTTTACATATAACTGGAAAGAAATAAAATGCCATTAAATTTTAAAAAATAGTTATGTCTGCATCAAGAGGAAATTTCCACACTTCCATCCACCAAAGATCACAGTTTCTGGATATAATGACACTATTAATTAGTCAACAGAAGTTAAGATGTTTGATTTAAGTATGGTAAAGAAATGAAGTATTATATTACAAAGTTAAATTTTTAAAAATCAAATAAGTATCAGGAAGATAAAATGGATTATAATGGTAACTCATTCTTACTAGCCTCTTAAAACACGTCTAGATGTGAGAGAGGGCAATGAGAGACAGAAAAATAATAATGGTGGACATTCTGTAGAGTCTCAGTTAGAAGAGATTTCAAAAAACCAATCGAGTCCAACCTGAACCTAAAGAAGGACTCTCTCCACCATGTTCCCAATAAATGGTCAATTAGCCTTCACTTAAAGACCTTCAGTGATGGAGATCTCACCACTTACTTGTAGATGGCATATTCCATTCCTAGTCAGCTCTAATTCTTAGATATTTATTTCTTCTAAATGTTGATCTGAAAGTGACCTCCTTGTGCCTCCCACTCACAAAAAAAAAATCTTTCCTTCCAACACTAGTGGATGGATATTGTCCTTAATATACAAAGAAGAGCAAAATGACATCACTATGTTGGGATCAAGGCAAGTGTGTCCAACTGTGGATGATCAGAACAATACTAACTTAAAAGTCCATATGAAAATTTGGAGTGAAGACACTGGTAAACACAACTCTTGTGAAGTCCATAGCAAAATATTATTTTACCTTTTACAGATGAAAAAAGTTGAGACCCAGAGAAAAAAATCTGCCCAAAGCAATCTTTGTCAGTAAGTGGCTCAGCTAGGACTTGAACCCAGGTTTACTAAATGATTCCAGATCTTTCCACTATACTACCATGGTGAGGCCAGACAAAAGACCTGAAATACTTTAGAGGGAGGGAAAATGAGAATTTCTTTAATGGAATTTCAAATGCACATTCCATCTATACTCCTGCACTAATTGAAGGTATAAAATTCAATTCTGGGAAAAACAACCCGTTCCCTAATGAATTATCCTAAGCTCCTTAAACCTGTCCCCCAAAAAGCAACTGTCTCCTGACTATCACATTGGTCAAAATAAATACTGAATAGTTTCTTCAAAATTAGGTTCCATAAATCCCATGGGCTGTAATCAGAATAAATTTTTACAGATATAGTGTGATGACATGAAAAGAACACTAGCATTGTAATTAGAAAACTTGGGTCCAAATGCCAGACCCTAAATTTCTCTGAGCATTAGTTTTCTACTGTGTAAAACTGAGGGAATTCTTGTTCTTTTAACCTCCCTAGTTGGGATAAAGACAGTGTTTTATAAATCTTAAAGTTGTATAGAATTGTAAGTTGTTGTTGTTGCAGTTATTGTCCCAAGAGAATATGTTGGGAGTGTTTTATTTGGGAATAATACAGTAATAACTGGACAAATTTTTAGAGCCCCTTCTGATTTACAAAGCTCTGTCCTCACAACTCAACACCCTATCCTGTTGACTTTAATGAAGGAGATTGAATTTTAAAAGACTATCCTATTGAAGCACATGCTGGGGATACTTCTACTTCCAAAAAAAAATTCAATTAGGGTCCCACAGAAAAAGATTGTGCTTATTTTTCATGCCTTGTTAAGTCTAGGGAGATTGCTCACTAGTAGGCTATCCATCTAGTGATGAATTCTTTGACCCTGGAAGCCCATGAAACCAAGAAAATTGAAAAGTTCTCAGTCCTATGTAGTTAGGTCCCATTCTGCACTTGTAGTGATAGTGCCAGTAGAAGTGGCAGGAAAGAGCCAAGAACCACCTGGCTTGTTAAACTACAGTTAGTACCCTAAATAGGAGATCATTGATGACCAACATATTGCTAGATAAACTCAATCCGATCAGTCTTGATATTCTTGCTTTAATATAGAAGCAGCTGTAACTAAATGACTCACAAATTCTCTTTGGAAAGGTGAAAAAAGAAATTGGTAGCCAGTTTAGTCTTCTGTCCCAAGACTGCAAGAGACATCATATCATGGACCATCATCTAGTGTTACAGTACTTATGAAGCATCTATAAAAAGGACTGCCATGAAAATAACTGCAGCTTATGTACCACTTCTGTTGTAGAAGAGATAGAAAAATTCTACGAAACATGATAAAATCCTCAAATCAACATATTATTTAATACTCAATAACTTCATGTAAAAGTAGTTGAGGATCATAAAAAAAAATTTTTGTTAGTTAGAATGTCTTATTCCAAACAAAAACAAACATCCTGACTACTTTTACGAATTGAAAAACATTGAACATAACAAACACATAATAACATTATAAAAAGAAAATTGTTTTTACTTCACCAAAAATGACTCATTGTTAATGTGAGAATTAGTCCTGAATCAGCTATTACAGTGATATTTCCATATTGTTAGAACAAAGATAAAAAATCAGTACACAGCCAAAAGAATAAAAAGGAGAAATTGAAATAATTGTAACTTTTATCTGTTTAAATGAATTATTGATGCTGGAAAATGAAATATGAATAGGATATCAAGACCAATTTCAATCACTTCAAATAGAATTTTAATCACCTGAAATCAAGTGTCATAGCAAGAATATCAAAGGAGCCTAAAAAATTCTTTAGTCAATAAAAACTTTCTTTACTTGCCAGTTGGAAAGCTAAAACAGACAAGGCCACCACAGGTTTGGAATACAATACTCATCTATTACATCCTAGAAAGAAGGAAGGTTGGAGATTATAAGCAGTATCATTTCACAAAACAGAGAGAAATAAGAGAGGTTTTGCTTAAACCACTTAAAAGAAAGCTTGGCAAGAAGCCCAAGAAAGCAGCTTTTATGAGGACACTAAAGAATGAACCTGAAAAAGGAATAGTGCTTGAAAGATAATAAAGGTTCAAAAAGATTTTTAAACAATTGTTTTTCACTTATGAGGATATTAGAGGCTCCATACTTGGAATATAACTTTACTGTAGAATACTGTGCTTACAGAAGGGGTAGAAATGATACAGAAGGAAGAAAAATAGGGCAAAAATAGCAAGACTAGATAGATCAACTATACAGAGAAAAGTCAAAATGGCAGAGTAATATTGCTAAGCTTCCCTCCACAAAATTTCTCCAAACAAATCTAGCAATTGCACAGACCAGATCTTGATGGTGAAATCCAGAAAAAGTTACTGTGAGTCATTTCTTCATCTCAGTTCAGAAGAATACTGGGGATAGGGTCACACCAGAAGCACATTAAAGAACGCACTCCAAGACCCCAGGAAGTTCCAGACCCACACTAAAACAACACCAGACCCATACTAAGGCACTACAGCAGGAACATCAGTTTACTGACAGATTTATTGCCCACTTCTCTAGAACTGGGTCACAAGTCCAGAGAAGACTGAGAAAAGGACCTATGCAGAAGAATGACATTCACAGGTAAGGAGATCTAGGCCATATACCAAGAAAGAAGGAAGTTCAGAAGAAAGCAGAAACATTAGTATGGCTCAGACTTCCCACACATAGATTGAGTTCTCAGTTCTAGCTTCTAGCCCAGATTTCATAGGAATAGCCAGGGCAAGAATCTTAAAATAAAGTGAAGTATATAACTGACATGCTGAACCAACTTAGTTTTCCAGCTGGTTAATGGGTGAAGAGTCCAGTAGCAATTTATTTTTACACAGATCAAAATATAAGTCAGCAACTTGCAGAACTCAGACTATGGAAGCAAAAATCAGATTTTACCTGTATCAGACCACTTTGGGAGTAATAAAAGTTGTCAGGGCCCTAGTCTGCCCCTGAGATCCTGGAATAACACAACACTCAGTACCACAAAAAAGATACAAAAAGGTCAGTCCAATTCTTTCCTCCAGAACTGTAGCAATCTAACCGTAACTCAAATCAAGAAGTAGCCTGGAAAAATAAGAATACCTGTAATGGGCTGAGGCTTGAGTTGATGCACTGAGGTCCCAAGCACATGAGGCTAAATAGTAATTGGACTATACTCTATTAATATACATGCTTGGATAAAGAATGGCCCCGCCCACTCTCTGTGCAAGTCCTGATGTGTTGTATAGGAAATGACGATTTTGGTGGGTGGAGGCAGAGAGACAGGAAGAGAGGCTAGGAGAGATTGGCCTGGGTTCCATACTCCTAGCTGCTGGTCGTGTGGCTGCTGGTCTAGCTAGCTTCTTGACTCAGCTGCACACATTGCTATCGCCCATTCTCTTCCACCTCCGATCTTTCTTCACTGAGAATAAAAATTGATGATTTTCCCCTAACCTGAATTCCTGACTCCGGCTGATTTTAAAATACGCGGTCATCAGAAATACCGAAAAAGAATTCCACTAAAAAGTGGCACAGGAACATTCAATACACAAGAATGAAAAATTACTCCAAAACATCAACAAGCAAAATTTCAGAGGGAAACATAGCTTGGGCACAAACTCAACTAGAATTCCTAGAATATATGATGCAAGAGCTAAAAAAAAAAAAAAAAAATTGTAAATTAAATGAGAATAATAGGAAAAAAAATCATAAAATAAAATTAATAGACTGAGAAAGAGAAAACTAAGAATAATTAAACATTGGAATGACATACCCCCCCCCAAAAAAAAAAGCTTGGAGATTCTAGTTCAAGAAATCTTAAAACTGTCAAGATTCCTGTTACCTGTTACCTGCATTTCCTGTTACCTCCTAAAACAAACCCCAAAATGAAAACTCCTATGAAAAGCATAATCAAAATCTAGAGTTTCAAGATCAAAATTTACATACTATAAGCAATCAGAAAGAAAGAAAGAATTCAAGTACCAAGGAACCACAGTAAGGATCACACATAATTTTGCACCCACAATGGTAAAGGAAAGGAGAGGTTGGAATATAATATTTTTATGGCAAGATATGGGCTCATAGTCAAGAACAATTTATCAAGCCAAACTGAGTATAATGCTACAAGACATAGGGATAAGGAATGAATATTAAAGGAAATAGAGGACTTCCAAGTATTCCTAATTAAAAGACCAGAGTTGTATCAAAATTCTGAAATCCAAACACAGGAGTGAAGAAAATCATTAAAAAAAATAAATAAATATGAATAAACAACATTAACAGGAAATTCTGAAATCCAAACACAGGAGTGAAGAAAATCATTAAAAAATAAAAAATATGAATAAACAACATTAACAGGACTAAACAAAGATAAAAGTACTTAAAATCAAATATGAGGAGATGATACCTATATAGATTCCCTATGAACATTCAAAGGAAAAGTCATTCATCTTTGTTTCTCAGTTGACTCACCCATAAACCAAAAAGAATTATACTTGCACAACCTATCTTCCAAGGGTGTTGTGAAGACTCTCAAATATTCAAATGGAGTTATGATCTCAACAGTGTGGATGTTTCCCACACAAATGATGCAGATCCTAATATATTTAAGCCCACTTATTATATCTTATTTTATATTCTGCCAAAAGTTCTGGTGTCCTTCCTTACATTCTCCTAACATCATCATGATAAGATAGGGTACATAAAGCTATTCATTTACCTTTATTCCCTCTTGCCATATAACATTTTACTTCTGTACAATGCCTCATTTATGATGGATTTCAGCCTACTCATAGTCGCCATGCCCTTCTTAATTGCAATATTAATTTTCATTTATTGTTTAACTAAGGGTGTTCTATATTATGCAGTTATAAAACAGCACTAGTAAAACATCGATATAATGGACTTTAGTTTCAAGGAGAAGTCAGGATCCATTAAACAGGAGTCATCTGGAAGAGATCATCAATTATAACCGAAATTCTTGATTTAGAATCCATGAACCTGATTGGTTTTAAATAAATATATATATATACACACACATATATATATGTATATATATATTTTTTTTCAATATAATTGGTTTCCTTTATAATCCCATATATTTCACTTCATGCATTTAAAAATATTCTTCTCAGAAGGGGTCCATGGGCTTCACTAGACTGAATGCCAAAGACAAGCATCCAAGATACAAAAAAGTCAGGAACCCTTGCTTCACATGAAATCTTTTTTCAACCTGGATTCTTCACTCTAGCTCTTCCATGTCCATGATCAGCAAGAATCTTCCTGTTTTATACTTGACTCAAGTTGAATTACTGAATAGTTATTTTGCTTATTGCTTTCAAATAATCTATTTTAATTTTTGGCATAAGCATAGGAGACATCTTGTTAGGCAAGAACCCTTAAGACACAGTTTTGCTCTCCTGAAGTAAAATTTTTTTAATAGTCAGCTAAGGGTGTAGGGAATGAGACAGAATCTTGTATTGTTTTCACCTTTCAATATTAGGATATAAGCTTCTATGGAATATGTCTCATGAAGGACTCTATGTTCCCTTATGACAGCATCATCAAAGTTGATGTTGATGAGTATAGAGTATTCTCATAAAAACTTTATGTAGATGGGAAGGGAGTACATAAATCAATAGTTATTAGTGTTCTTCTTGTTGTCTTATTAAAAAAAATTTATTTTTTCAATTTCATACCTACGGTATCTCTCTCCCTCTTTTTGATAATCTTTAGAATCTATCCTTATATACCTTTAATAATTCTATCACCTGTAAGACTTAGCACTAACCTTTTCTATGTAAACTTTTAAAAAATTCATTTAATTACTTTTGGTTTCTATAAACAAAAATCCACTTTTCTACCCTGAAACCCCAGTTCCCATCTCCAATTAAGAACAACAACAAAATCCATCTCAAACATATATGATGAATCAAAACAAATTTCTACATTAGACATATCTAAAAACAATATGTCTCATTCTGCAATCTGAGTCCTTCATCTTTCAATCTAGAGTTGTTGGAAAGTTTCATCATTAGCCTTCTGGAATCATGCTTGGTCATTATACTCAGAAGAGTTCTTAATTCATTCAAAGGCATAAGTAACATTTTCCTGGTTCTGTTCACTTCATTCTGCTCAGTTCACAAAAATCTTTATGGGTTTCACTTCTTATACTACATAGTATTCCATCACCTTTATGTACAATAACTTGTTCATCAACTTCCCAATTTATGGGTACCCCACCAGAGCCTCAATTCTCTGTCATCTCAACAAAGAACTTATATGCTTAGAATCAGTCCCTTCCATAATCTACTTTTCTTTTAATTCCCCTTCCTCTTTCCTTCTTATTTCTATGTTGAATAAAATATATTTCTGTACCTAAATCTGTGTGTGTGTGTGTGTGTCTGTCTGTCTGCATGTATGTCTCTCTGCGTGTCTTATGTGTGGGTATTCTTCCTCTCTTTGATAAATTCAGATGGTCTCTCTCTCCCCCTTGTTTGAACAGCTTCTACTCAAAGAGTGGCTAAGTGGTAAAACAGTGCTGGGCCTGAGTTTAAATTTGGCCTCAGACATTTACTAGCTAGATGAGTCTGGGCAAGTTATATAATCTTGTTTGCCTCAGTTTCCCCATCTATAAAATGAGCTGGAGAAGGAATGGCAAACCACTCCATTATCTTTGCCAAGAAAACTCCAAACTGAGTCATGAAGAGTTAGACATGACTGAAATGACTTGAATAACACCTACTTACACATCCTAATTATATTAGATAATTTCCCCTAACCTTCCTTTTTCCCCCTAACCTATTCCTTTTTCCTTGTCTTTCCATTCTTCTCTTAAAGTCATTAGAATGACTCCTAGGCCTTATCTCTGAGATACAAGTATCTCATTTAAAAATTATTAATTAGATTGTTTAAATTATTCATTTAATTACTAATTATTAATTAGATTAATTTAAGGTTTTTTTTTTTAATCACAGAGACTAACCAAGCAGAATTCTGATCCCAGCAAGGCAGAGCAAGAATGGAGTTCAACAAGGGGCACCATCCCTGTATTAGTACGCCCATCAAAGTTTCCCACTCCACCCTACTCTGGTTCTTCAACCAACCTTAGGCCGTCTCCACTGGACATCTTGCCGCTGGGTACCTGAGTAATACAGGGATTCATCATTGGCTGGGAATGTAGGGTCCTCAAAGAGCACCTTCCTCTTCAGACAATCCTTCTTCAGAGCCCAATATTTTTGGTTCTCATAGGGTCTCACAGAAGAAAACATCGTTTAGATCAGCCTTAGGGAAAGATAAGAGAGGGAAAAAAGACTTTGAGATGAACCCAAAAGAAAAACAGGTGCATTTCTTAAAAGTACCATTAAAAAGGATCTCTCATAGTACCCATCCTCCTATAACATTTCTTCTCTAGCCTAACACTAGTTCCCACTGCGTGAACTAGCCTCTATCTATGGGTTATTTCTGAAGCTATGAATATGATTCTGGAGCCCAGTTTTCAAACCATAATGGTACCGTGATAGAGTAGACAGAGTCCAGAATCTAGAATCAAAAGATGTTGACGTGCAAGTATCATCTATCATTTCTTTGTGGGACCATGGGCAAGTTGTTTTGCTTCTCTGTTCCTCAATTTCCTTCTCTATAAAATGACATAGTAGAACTATATAACTTCTAAGATGCCCTGCAACTCTAATATTCTGTGATTTTACCTCTCTTATCTTTTTTCCCATGACTCCCCAACATAGACTCCTCACCACTCCTATTAAGCCTGACTACTCCCTGGACCACTACACTGATGTACCCAAATCATTCCCACATCCAGTCTTGGCTCCCACCAGGATCTCTCTCCCTCCCATAGTACTGGCTATATTATACTGTTCACACAGCATTTAAATTTAACTTTTCTTACACAGCTGTTATTGTTGTGATTAAAAATGATAACAATACTAATACATGACTTAAAGAGTATAGATATTTCTAGTAATAGTGGTTCCAATACCTCCATCCCTTAGCAGACAGGATCATATAGCTTAGAGCTGGAAGAGACATTAGAAGTCATGTATTCCAAGCCCTTTCTTTTATAGATAGGAAAAGTTAAGAGGGATGAAGAGAGGCTGAATGGTCCAACTCCTTCCATTAGCAGAGAAAGCACAATAAGAGGTCTGCAGAGTAGGAACTCTGGCCTGAGGTTACACAAGTTCTAAGATCAGAGTCAGTCTTTGGCCCAAACCCAGAACTCTTTGTCTTTCATCATGCTGTTCACCATTATACAGATGAGAAAACTGAGACTCATAAAGCTAAGGTCATTTGCCCACGATCACAATTATGATCTCATAATTAATAGAACTGGGACTGGAGCCCCAGTGATAGGATGATTAAACTTTACAGCTGGAAGGGATCTTAAATGTGCCTCACTCCTCAGATGTCCCAACAATATTGTATCTGTCCTTTTCTTATTAAATCCTCTTAAGTATCCCAGTTATTTAGATAGACCTTGCTTTTCCTTGCTGGACCTTGACTTCCCAAAATGGAAGAAGTCTATCTTATTTATCCTTCTCCCTCTTCTTCCCCTCCTCTGCACAACAGAAGGATACCTCTTCAGAACATATACTCAGTATATGAATCACAGAACAGACTCTATTATATCATAAGCTCAGAGAAAGGTGAGATACCTTTGGATTCAAATGCATATGGAAAGATTTTATAAAGGAGGAAGACCTTGACCCAACCCTGTAAGGTCAGACATGGTTTGGATAATTGATGAAGAGTGCATTCTAAATCAAGTGACATAACCAAACCTTCTTCAATAAATGGAACCTGGTATCTAGATCTTGACAAAAACTTAGGAAGCATGAGTCTAACATCTTCATTTTTCAGATGAGGAAAATGAGGTTTGAGGGACTTACCCTAAGTCACACAGGTAATAACTGTTGGAGAGGGGATGTTAAGTCAGTTCTGATTATATTACAGTCAGTGATGTTCTCTGCATTGTACGACACTTCCTTCCTAAACAACCTAAAGGTAGAGAGACTTCTTATGAAATAAACACTACTATGGGAGACAGGAATGCACTGATATTTCCCAGTCTTTTTTTGGGGAGGAGGGGATCTTTTATTAATTTTTTAAAAATTTAATTTACTGTTAATTTATTAAATAAAACAAGCATTTCTATAATACAGTATTTTTTTTAATTGCACAATGAACCTGAAAATCTATTACATACAACTTGCTATTCCTTTTAAATATAATAAAGTTAGCATGAAAATTTTTCTTTTGGAGGAGTTTTGAGCTCAACCAATTCTCCTTTCAGAATTCATTAAGTCCAGGGTACAGTTAAGACCTAAGTCCTGTATCAGGGTTAAGTTAGAGACAGAAAACAATAAGGCAAAAGATTTCCTATTCTCAAGGAGTCATAGTTTATAAAAAGATATGTAGAGTCCAAGGATGCCTATAATATCTACTCATTATCACAAATGAAGAAAAATCTTATGGGTAAAATATGGTGTTTCAAGTGTAATGATTAAAAAGGTTCAAGAGACATAGTTTCTACATAATTTAATATTTTATTAATTAAACCAGAAGATTATTAATAAAAGAATGGTCATTTGGCTGTCTCTCTTAGTCCAAAGACAATTATGGAGTGGGCTCACAGTTTATATACTCTTCAAAACAATGAAGGAATGCTAGTGACATCATGTTACCCTTGAAGAGAAAAATTATCTCTAGTCAGACCTATACTATAGGTGCTCTACTCAGACACCTATAGTCTTAGGCTATCTAGATCCCACCTTTTTAAACTATGGGACATGATCTCATATGGAGTTCTGTAACTGAATGTGGGGGTTGCAAAGTTAAAATTAATTATCAGTAAATATTTGATTTGTATACCTATTTTATTTATATATATATATATATATATATATATATATACACACCATATATATATATATATATATATATACACACACCATATATGTGTGTGTGTGTGTGTGTGTGTGTATACATATATATACCTGGAATGAGGTAATTATTTCTGAATTAAAAGGGGTTGCAACTGGAAAAGTTTAAGAATTCTTTTTAAAACAAAAGAATCTGTCTCCACCCAAACTTGAGTGAAACACAGTGAGCTTAGGTAAAGTTTGGGTGGGGTCTGACCAAAGTAAGGAGAGTTAATTCAATTTCATTATCAGTAAAGTCCTTCCAAAAAAAAAAACAAAAAAATACATTCTTTTCTTTTTCCCTTTCTTTTTTCTGACCAACGAATACATTTATAGAGCTCTGAATATCTCTCCAAGCCATGGATTGTTAATAATCATTTCCTTCATAAGTGGTCACTAAAATTACCTCTCATTCTAACATTTTCTATCCTGAGAATATCAGTATTAAGAGGTACTTTATAACATAATTAGAAGAAAAATTTCTTAGTGACAGTCAAGTCAATGAGTCTTTGTTAAACACAAGTCATGTAGTGGTGAGGCTGATGATTCTGCACTCACTTAAATCCAATTCATTTGCAACTCAAAACATCACCCTCCTAATGTCTTTGGTTCTGGAAGGAAGGACAAACAACAAAAATCATGTGCTGGGGAACTAGCAAAGTGCTAGAAATATAGAAAACAGTTCTTGACCCCAGCAGCTCACATCCAGGGAAAGAATATGTAAACAACCATGTCATTCAAACAGAGCAGACACAGGATAAACTGGAGCTCATCTCGGAATATTAATGGGTGGTCCTGGTATCTCTTCCAGGAATTTTTTAATTTGGATGATATCAAACTTGACTTCCCCATCATGCCCCTGAATGGGTCAAGTGGGAGCCAGGCAAAGTCCTTTATCATATCCAAGGATCTCTTTCATGTCCATGGTGGTGAGAGAGTGAGAGACACCTCTGAGTAGCAGCATCATGAGGAGGTGATGGCAGAAGAGACAGCTCCTCACCATCCTCACTAGCTTTGACAAACAGTGAGTTTAGAGCTCTCAATTATGGTGTCTGTTTATATGGATGTATATAATATATGACTACATGCAGCATGGTGAAAAAAGTAACAAAACCCTCTATGTCCCTTGAGATCTCCTTCCAAATTGACATTCATCAACATTAATGGTATAATGATAATAATAATGATAGCATTTATATTGTGCTTTGCAAATATTATCTCCTTTGATTCTCACAACAACCCAAGGAAGTAAATGCTATTATTATCCCATTTTACAGGAGAGGAAACTGAGGCAAACAGAAATTAACTGACTTGCCCAGTGTCACACAGCTAGTAAGTAAATCTCTGAGGCTGAATTTGAACTCAGGTCTTCCTGACTCCTGGCCAAGCTCTATCCATTGTACCATCAACTGCCTCTCTATATGATTGATATCTTTTGTAATTCTATGTAGTGACTGATAAAGGGGTCCAGAACACAGAAAATGACTGAGATCCTCTGATTCGATGGAACACATTTGAGGTTCATACAGCCAGTAAGTCTCTGAAGTGAATTCAAGTCTTCCTGACTACAGGAATTTGGTTCTGGTGAGTAAGTCAGTCCAAATCCTCAAAACGTTACTATTATCCAGCCTTTTTCTGGCTACATTATTTTGGTCACTCATATTCTGAGGAGTTTTCCCACCAATGCCCCACTTTAATCTCTACTTTCCAGAATCCATTTCCCCCAATGGCTTCTTACAACCACAATATTTTCCTGTAGATCATCTAACCCAACTTCCTGCACTTATACATGAATCCTACAGAAGGGAAGCAGCTTAGCCCTTCTGTAAGAACGCTCTCACCCTGGGAAATTACTTTGTACACAGACTGTATTTACTATTGGTGTTATTTCCACCAATCTGTAATCTCCTAAAAGGCAGAAACTGTTTCACATTTGTCTTTGTAGCCCCAACCCTAACAATGCTTGGCTTGATACAGAGCAGGAATACATATTCTTGAATTGGACTGAATTGTCCAGTGCCAGAGGAGTGTCAGCTTAAACCTGGCTCTCCATCGTGTGTGTGTGTGTGTGTGTGTGTACATATATAATCCCCCACACCACACACACACATATATATGTATATATATATATGTACAAGTAGAAGCTAAGTGATACAGTAGATAATGCCTGGCCTGGAATTAGGAATACTTATCTTTCCAAGTTCAAATCTGGCCTCAGATACTTCCTAGTTGTGTGACCCTAGGCAAGTCACTTAATCCTGTTTGCCTCAGTTTCCTCATCTGTAAAATGAGCTGGAGAAGGAAATGACAAAGCACTTCAGTAACTTTGCTATAAAAAACCCAAATGGAGTCAGGAAGAGTCAGAAACAAATGAAAAAGATTGAACAACATATTTTATATCTACATCTATATACACACACGTGTGTATAGACATATATCCATGTATATGTATGTTATGTGTATGTATGTGTTATGTATGTATATATAGAAGAGTTTTTGCCTAGGGAGTGAGAAAACCTAGGTCCAAATCTCCATTCTGATGTTTATTATCTATGTAATATAGGGGTTCTCAAGGTGGAATCTGTGAATTTGTTTTTTAAAGATTATTTTGATAACTGCTTCAGTGTCATTGATTTTCTTTGTGATCCTCTGAATTTTATTTGAAGCATTTAAAACCAAGATTCTAAGAAAGGGGTTATAGGCTGCATCAGACCACCAAAGGGCCCACAACACAACACAACACAACAAAGATTATGTACTCCTGATGGGGCAATGGACTTAGATTCAAATCTAGCCTCCAACACTTACTGGCTGTTTAAGTTTCAACAAGTTATTTTATATCCTCATCTGTATATATCTACATATAGATATATGTCCTCATCTATAAAAATGAGGGTATTAAACCTAAAAAAAAAAATCCCTTTTAGCTCTGAACCTATGATCCTCTGATAAGTTGCTTCACTCATTCAAACCTCACTTTTCATTCTTTGGGGATAATAATTATATGTATATAATTATATAATAATAATTATATTTCTATTCAAGTGAAAAAAAATATCTTATAAGCCTAGTACAGGTCCAGAAAGTTTGGAACACTAAATAGGACGTCTGGGAAGAACTTTAAAACTCAGACTATTAGGACTGGTAAAACACTTAGAAGATAGAATGTGACACATGGAAGAGACCTTAGAATAAGGAATTACATAAATGGAAAAAGCCCTTGAAAACAGAACTCTCTCTATATTCTGTGGCAACCTAGAAATATCTTACAGAAATGTGATTAATTCTTCTATTGCAGACTTATGCTGACTCACATTTGGAAGTCTTTTGCACCACTGCACCTGCTGGGATCATGTCTGTAAACAGGCCATACCTTGGCTGCACAAAGGTAAGCAATGATGGATGTCAGTCAGCTTGGGAGGCCGGGGTCTGGAATTTGGCAAGCCATTCTGAAAGTACCAGCCTCAGCCTGATCAGTAACCTTTCTGAACTTCAGAATCAATACGGGGAAAAGTTCAATGCCTCCCCAGGTAAGGCCTGACCTTTCAGTGGTATCTACCTGGGCAGGGCCCCATTACTCTTCCCCTGGCCCTCTTCCAACAGAACAAACACTGAGTCATAAATATTGAGGATCCAGGAGGTTCTTAAGGTAAGAGTCACAGCTTTTCAGCCACTGTACTGCAGGCATCTGGTCATCCCTCTCATCATTGATTCGACAAACATTGACTGAACCTCACTGGCAGAGAATTCTCAAACAACAGCTCAGTGCTAATGGATAGTCAATGCCTACATAGACCTCAAAATGCCAAGTTGTTGTTTTTTCCCTTATACTAAGGGTAAGCTGTCATCAAGTTGCTGGTAGGCAGCTACAGGCATCTTGGTAAAAAAAAAAAAAAAAATGGATACTACATGGAACTTGGAATCAATCAGACTTGGATTCAGATCCTCCCCCTGAAATCCAATAACTACATGACTTAGAGACACTCATTTTCTAAATCTGAAAAAATGAAAACAATAGGAGCACCTGTATCATAGGATTGTTGGGGGAATCAGATCAAATAATATATGAAAACCTTTGTGCAATCTTAAAAGAATTTTATCAAGAGGGAGTAAGAATTGGCCCCATGATTTCACTGCTATAGGGAACTCCTTGAAGAGGAAACTCCCTTATTCCCTTCACTAATGCAGATTAGAACCTTCCTTGAAGCTTAAATCTTAAAGAGATGCCTAGAATACTAAGATATTAAGTGACTTGCCTGGAGCCACAGAACATAGGAGATACAGAATTTGCACCCAAGTTTTCTTGGCTAACAGGTCATGTCAGCTATTAATAATGGATCTAGCTTCAAATGAATTGGGTTAAATGCTAGCTGTACCAGCTAACTGAATCACCTTGGGAAGAAACTTGGGTCTCTGCTTCCTTCTCTGTAAAATGAGAATTTGGGACCAGATGATATCTAAGACCCTATGCATCTCCAAGTTCTAAAATCCTGGATTTAATCATGCAGCACAGTGCCAAGCACATAATAGGTGATTTATAAATACTTCTTGTTGATTTAATTTTGTAGTTACTTCTTTGAATTCTATAGTTCTATAAGTACTGATTTAGTACTTATTATACATAGGGCATTATGATGAACCCTGGGGACAATTCAATATTTGAACAAGACATGGTGTTTCCTATTAGGGGGCTCACAGTCTGGAATGGAGATGGGACACTTCTCTTAAGAAGGAAACTGAGCCAGAGAGATGAGAGATGACAGATACCCAGACAAGGATAGGATGGGCTGTTCCTAAGAAGGAAAAACAAAGCTTGTCTGGGAAGAAAAAAAAAAAGGTGGTGACAGAAAGAACAAATATTGACCCCATGACTGAAAACTCAGTGAAGAGAAACAAGACCAGGAAGGAAGAAGAAAGGCCAGTAGGGGAATAGTCCTATTGCATTTAAGTAATAGGGGTGGGTGCTAGGGCTTAATAACTGATAACTCAGAGCCATTGCCTGCCCTTGAGGGCATCTGGATTGATCTCAGAAACTGGATCCTATCAGCCTTGTCCCTCCCTCCCTTCCTCCACCTCCCTCACATCCTCAGGCAGGCCATAAGGCAGATATCCCAGGCAGGGACACTTTCCAAGACTATAAATAAGCTTACTAAAGAAAAAGGGGGAAAACCCTTCCCATTGAAACCCTTATTGGACACCTACTGTAATCCTTGCCTTCCTCCCAGCCCCATTTGATTGATAACAGGTGACTATTCTCTACCTCTTAGGTACAAAAAATCTCAGTATTGGAAAAAAGGTGAGCAAACATCTGCCTGTGATGGAGGCAGAGGAGGACAGTAGTCCACACCTTGAAAGTATATGTAGGAAGAGAACAAAGGTTGGTAATAAGAATAAAGAATAAAGAAACTTTCCCTAGTAGATTCCACAAGTCACTGGATTCCTGTTGGCAAGTCATTCTTAGAAATAAAGGGATCTAGGACAGGTTAGAAAGAGAATGGGGAGCACCTTTATTTCCATAGCTTTCAGCTCCTATTTATACACCAGTTGATATGTCTATAGTAGTTTCGAATCTACAAATCCTTCAGTTCTCCCTGCTAACTGCCAGATGAGTAAGCAGAATATACTATCCACCCTTTTCACAAAGGAGGAAAACTTAGCTCATCAAATGGAAAGAATATGCCCCAAATCACAGAATATGTTATCTGGGGCAGATCCAAGTCCTAACTCCCAAGCCAGTGCTCTTTCCTGTACCACAAATGTCTAGAGATACTCTGTGGCCTCCAGATAGATCAACTTTTTCCACTCGACACCTCTTTTTGCCTGAGAAATTTTTGCATGATTCCCTGGATATAGGTATATAAAACAGTCACACATATCAAACATTGTTGATAATAAAAATTTTATGACCCTCACATTCAGCTATGTGATCCTACATGGGGTTGCAACACAATTTAAGAAACTTTGAAAGGAGATTCTTTGTTCCCAAGAAGTCCACTGTGTACTTGAAAAGATCATAAGGGACCTGGAAAAACAGAGTCAAAAGTTCCTCCTTCTAAATTTCCTAGCAGAAGAAAAAGTCAACAATAAA
Organism: Sarcophilus harrisii; assembly: GCF_902635505.1. Lineage (NCBI taxonomy): Eukaryota > Metazoa > Chordata > Mammalia > Dasyuromorphia > Dasyuridae > Sarcophilus > Sarcophilus harrisii. The sequence continues at coordinate 496,579,449 of NC_045428.1, forward strand.
AGTAAAAGCATTAACACTTTGGTATGCTTAACACAACAGATGTGGAACCTAGAATGTCAGTGCTTGAAAAAATCTCAAAATATAGAATGTTTGAGTGAAGAACACAGAATGTTGGAGCACTGAAAATTAGAACAATTAAAGATTCCAAGTATTTGACCTAATGCAGGAATCCCCTTTCTAGAAATCCTGAAAGAGGATCAAACATATGTGAATACCACAAATGACAGCAAACTCCCTAATGAGTACAAGTCACAAATCAGTCTGAAAGTTTGCCTCTTCAAATCCCAAGCTTCCTTCAAAGCTCAGGTCAAGTGCCATTTCCTAGAGGAAACCTTCCCTTTCCCTTGATTTTACATTGTATTGATTTTGTAACTATATGTATCTATGTATACATGATTTTCCTTATACAGGAGGTAAGCTCCCTGAGGGCAGAACTTTTTCCCTTTTTCTTTTCAGAGCCTTGAAGTCTACCACAATGCCAGGCAAGTATATTAAGCATTTAATCATTTATTGATTGATTGAAGGCTTCATAGAATTAGAACAGATCATATGATAACAGATATAGGACAAAGGGACCACGTGTTCTCAGGTATTCTTTTTCCTGAAGAGCACACTAGGACCAATCCTCTTCAGCTTACATGCTGCCAACTATGGAAAAATTACAAGGCCTAGATTTCATCTCAATAACCTGCCCACCCTTGTGACTCCAAAAAGTTTTGAATATCTTTTCAAGTCAAATTAAAAAAAAAACAAAAACATTACAACACCTATCTCCCTTGTAAAAAAAGTTACCCAAGTCCTCAGTATGTACTTTGGTAGCTATAAATGCCAACAGTTAATTAATTTACAAATTATTGTAATTAAATTACAAATTTACATAACAAATTAAGCAAAGTAGAAACCACAGAATCTCATATTTAGAGATGGAAGAGACTTTTTTTAGAGGTCATCTAATCCAATCTGGATCTAATCAGAAATTTATCCTTTCCTCCCATACATATCAAACCCCTTCTTTCCCACACTACATGACTTCTAGTGATAAAGAACTTGCTTCTTCCTGAAATAGCCCACTCTGCTTCTAGACAGATCTATTAGGAATGTTTTCCTTATATAGATTCAAAATTTCCTTCTCAACAACTTATTGTTTCCTACTTCTGCCATCTTGGGGGCAACAAATAAGTCTAATCTCTGTTTCTGATATCAGTTGTTGAAATACTTGAAATAAGCTATCTCTTCTCTTTTGGGAGCTAATGATCCTCAGTTTCCTAAATGAACTTTCATATGCTAGTATCCAGATCTTTTTAGAACCTGAATTTATCCTGAAGATATTCTTCCTAAAATGTAGGACCAGAAAACTAAATGGCCTTAGCAAGTATGGCCTTATCAGGGCAGCAATTCAGTGGAACTTTCATCCCACAGGATCTGGATTCTTTATTTCTCTTAATACAACACACAGTGTGCCTTTCACCTCCCTGGATCTGGGTCCTATATTTCTCTGAATACAACGCAAAATCATGTCAGCTTTAGCAGCATCTCCCTGGAACTGAACCCTATACCTCTCTTCATACAGACACAAATTACATTAGCTTAGCTGTGTCATTTTACTTATTACTATACTCATGGTAGAGAAGACATGAATTAGATGCTAGTACAGTTAGACAGATTAAGAAATATTCGAAAGAGCTCAGCCCAAAGAGTAGTCATTAATGGTATCATGTCAACTCAAAAAGAGATCTAATGTACCACCCAAATAATCTGTGGTTGGCCCTGTAATCTTTTATACTTTTATCAATGAAATGGATAAATGCATAAATTATATGCTGATCGGTTTTGCTGATAACACAAGGTTAGAAAGCAGAGTTAACCTAATGGCATGCAGAATTAGCATCCAGAAAGTTCTCAGAAAGGTAAAGAAACAAGACTAATTTAATAATTAATAATAATTAAAAATAAAATAAGTTTAATAAATAAATGTAAAGTATTACATTTGGGTTTTTAAAAAATCAACTTTACATACAAGATGGAGTAGATGTGGCCAGGAGGCAATTTGTCCCAAAAAGATATGATAATTTCAAAAAGTAGAATCTCAATAAGGGTAAACAATGTGATGGGGAAGCCAAAAAAGCATTGAGATCTTAGAATGCATTAAAAGAGACATAGTATCCAGGACTAGGGAGACGAAAATCCCTCTACACTAAATTCTAGTCAATCCAGATCAGGAAAAATGTACTCCATTCTGACTACCGTCTTTTAAGGATAATAAAATGAAAAACTTCAAATAAAGAGACTAAAGTGTCAAGTGTATTGGAGACTGTCCTAAAATGTTCAGTTGAAAGAACTGAAGATGGAGAAAGAAAAGAGAAGAGAAGAGAAAAACTTCAGGGCAAAGAAAAATACCAAGGAGGATTAATATGTGAAATTAGGATTGAAATAAATAACTAGCATTTATGTAGCACCTACTATGTCCTACGCACTGTGCCAGGCACTATACAATTACAACCCTAGGAGGTCTACCTATATTATTATTACCTCCATTTTACAATTAAGGAAATTAGAGTTTTAGTCCTATTTTTTGTTTAACTCACTGTGTTACTTGAGACAAGGTATTGGGAGTCTTTAGGTCTCAGTTTCACTATCTGTAGAATGAATCAAGATCTCAGTAAAGGATATTGAAGCTATGGATTTTAGAGATTGTGACTTGTCCAGCTTCACACAACTAGTAAGTGTCTGAAGTCATATTTGAACTCAGGTCTTCCTGACTCCAAATCTGGAATTCTGTTCATTACCTGATATAAGATCTGCTCTGTTTAGCCATAGGATACATAAGAGACATGTTGCTGAGGGGCTATTTTGGGCTCCTTATAAGGAAAAACTTCCTAGCAATTAGAACCATTCAAAAGTAGAATGCCCTGCCTTAGAAAGTAGTGGATTTCCTCTCACTAAAGACCTACAAATGAAAGCTAGATGAATGCCCTGCCTTAGAAAGTAGTGGATTTCCTCTCACTAAAGACCTACAAATGAAAGCTAGATGACTATGTTCAGATGTCACAATAGCCTTTGTGGTCCTTCTAATTCAAGTTCCTGTGATTCATATCAAGCTTGTAGTTCATGAAACTTCCCTGGATTTTCTCACATAATATCTGCCCAGCCTACATTCTCCCATCTTTTACTTGGAAAGATGATATAGGACTTTGGGCAAGCCCTTTCTTTTCACTGGAAACTCTGTAAAATGAGGAAGTTGAACTAGATTTCTAAGATGTCTTCTTACTTTAAAAGTACTTTTTTTACCCGCATGAAGAATTTCACATTTTATTTCAATGAAATACCATGTTCAGATTCTTCCTCATCCTCCTAGCACAGAATCTAGCCTGCAAAGGGCTGGAAAGAACCTTAGTGATGTTCTAGTACAATTTCCTACAATTACAAAGGAAGAAATTAAAGTCTAGAGACAAGGAATTGAGTTGTTCAGTGTTACACACATAGTTAATGATGAAGTAGGAGACTATAGTTAGAGCTGGTCCTTGAAGGATAATTCAAATTTGGATAGAATAAGATGAGGTAACATGATTCAAGGAAGGGAGAAAGTTGTCTTGGGACAGGGGGACAGGAACAGGAAAGAGAAAGGAGAGAACAGAAAAGTGGAGAGACAGTCCTGCTTGGCCAGATTAGAGAAATCTGAGGGAAGAGGTGAGGGCAATTGAGTTGGGAAAGCGAATGTGGCCTTGAGGCAAAGGAAGAGGTACCTAAGAAAGTTGGGCACTGAGCCCCTTCCTCGTACTGCCCTTCTTACTTTTTCCCATTCTGAGCTCCAGGAGAAGGGGAAAAATTTCCATATATCCCAGAGTGGTCCTTTCCCAGAACAATAAACTGGGAAATTGTGTGGGTGTTGTTATATGACAGAAGCAAGAGAGAAGAAATACAGGATTTCCTAGCTTTAGTGCCAGCCTCCAAAATCAACATGACCAGCCTTTATCTCGCTACATTTTTAAATCCAACTTGAGTCACCACAAGCTCCTGAGCCCCACCCACGCTCCCTGCTTCAGCTTCCTTTACTGAGTCTTTGATTCATTCTACAGATAGTGAAACTGAGTCTCAATGCCATGCCAAAAGTAACACTGTAAGGCAGAGAAAGAACCAGGACTAGAATTCAACTCTCCTAATAACTAATACCAAACTCTCCTATGAACTGCCTCTGAGCTGATCTTCTCATTCCCCACCCTCCATTAAAAAAAAGAAGAAGAGCATAAAAAACCCACAAAAACAGTCTAATAACATCTTTTTCTACACTTTTTTTTTGGTACTTATTTGTTTAAGATTTTTTTTGATGAAATGTTCTAAACAGGCTTGGCTTCCTTTCTATGGTTCACAAGATGTAGAGTAAGAAGGCACCTTAGAAATCTAATCCAACTTGCTCATTTTACAGTTTCCAATAAAAGGAAAAAGTTTGCCCAAAGTCACACATCATATAAGTAGAAAATCCAGAACTAAACATTTCTCCTTTTAAAAACTATTTTTGCAACAGGTGATCTGGTTCTCCTTGCCTCCTCACACTCTACCTTGCAGAATCCTTATTTAACCCTTCTCGAGAGCAAATTTGAACTCAGGTCCTCCTGACTTCAGGGCAGGTGTTCTCTCCACTGTACCACCTACCTGTCCTGATACCTATTCTTTTAATAGTATTTTATTTTTGTCTCAGTTACATGTCAAGACAATTTTTAGCATTCTATTTTTCCAGATTATGAACTTTTTTCTCTCCCTTTTTCCTTTCCCTCCTCTCTTCCTAATATGGCAATTTGATATGTTATACATGTGCTATCACATAAAACGATGTTTCCACATTAGTCACATCTGTGAAAGAAAAAGTGGATCAAGAAGAAAAAGAATAAAGTGAAAAAGGATTGCTTAAATTCGCACTCAGAGTGCATCGCTTCTTGATCTGGATGTGGATAGCATTTTCCCTCATTAGTACTTTCTACTTGTTTTGGAACACTTGTTGCTGAGAAGAGCTCAATCACTTGTAGTTGATCATCACATACTGTGTACAATATTTTCTTGGTTCTGTTCATTTCATTTTGTATCAGTTAATGCAGGGTTTTTTTTTTTTTTTTTTTCTGAGATCAGCCTGTTTATTTCTTATTGCTCCATTACATTCATATATCACATCTTGTTCAGCCATTCTCCAGTTGATGGACATCCCCTCAATCTCTGACATTTTACCACCACAGAAAGGGCTGCTATGAAATTTTTGTACATGTAGGTACTTTCCCCTTGTTTAGGATCTCTTTGGGATACACTTAGTCATGGTAATGCTGGATCAAAGGGTCGGCACAGTTTGGTTGCTCTTTGGGTATAGTTCCCAATTGCTCTCCAAGATAATTGGATGCTTTACAAGTTCAAATGTTGGTAATTCTTGTGTTTATTTTGTCTTTCTATCCTTAGTGGCTAGCACATAGTAGGCATTCAAGAAATGTTGAATGAAAGCATCAGAACTAGGATTTGAACCTAGTTCTTCCCAACTTTAGTTCTGGCCCTCTTTTCACTCTACTTTATTGTCTTTTTACTCAAGAATATGAAAGCATAGAGAGAGATACACCAGAGGTGACAAGAGGAGCTCCCTCTGTCTGAAGTAGTAGGAGCAGGGATCAAGGAAAGCTTCATGGAGGAAGTGGCGTTTAAACTGGTCTTGAAAGAGAGGTGGGGTTTTGACAAGCTGGAATGGCAAAAGTATTGGAGGTACAGGGGAAAATGTGAACAAAGTCTCCAAAGTTTGAAAGCTGAGGGTCTGTCTATTCTGAGAAAGGTGAATAATACAAGATGGAGCAGCAGCAGATAACAGGCACACACTGAAATAGTCAGGGAGCATGAGGTCTCAACAGACCTCTGATAATCATGTTGTGGACTTGGGGAATCATGACCCTTCTCCAGGCCTGTATCCTCATTTGTAAAGTGAAAGGCTGGACTAGATGACCTCAAAGGTCCCTCCTAGCTTCAGTGCATGGATCTGATAATCCTCTTTTTAATCTCCAAACTGGCCCCAGGAGAAGAGCTGAGAAAATGAACCCCACCCCCTTCCCTTACTGGAGAGATAAAGGTCCTTCGGTGTAGAATATAGCATCTAGTGCTAGATGAAGGCAATGTATTAACTGGTTTTATTTAGCTTTTTTCTTTTTCTTTTTTAATCTTTCTTTAAAGGAAATCTTTCTGGAAGGATAGACTTAGAATAGACGAATTCTATTCAAATGTCTTTTAAAATTCTACAATTCATTCATTTATTCAACAAATAGAACCTATTGAGCACAAAGAATTGAGGGAGATACAAAAAAACTAGAAATTAGAATTAGAAACAGAAACAAGAAACCAGCCAAGAAAAGGAAGGATTAAAATATTCTATACAGTACTTTGTGAGGTGATTTCTAGGCAATTCCTATGAAGAGTGTATTGGTGTTTCTACTGGGTCTATATCCCAAAGAGATCTTAAAGGAGGGAAAAGAACTCACATGGGCAAAAATGTTTGTGGTAGCCCTTTTTGTAGTGGCCAGAAACTGGAAACTGAGTGGATCCCCATCAGTTGGAGAATGGCTGAATAAATTGTGGTGTATGAATGTTATGGAATATTATTGTTCTGTAAGAAACAATTAGGAGGATGATTTCAAAGGAGAGACCTACAAGAATTGATGCTAAGTGAAGTGAGCAGAACCAGGAGATTATACACGGCAACAACAATTTTACACAACAATCAATTCTGATGGATGTGGCTCTTTCCAACAATGAGATAATTCAGGCCAGTCCCAATGATCTTGTGATAAAGACAGCCATCTACATCCAGAGAGAGGACTGTGGGAACTGAGTGTAGCTCACAATATAATATTCTCACTCTTTTTGCTGTTGTTCATTTGCATTTTGTTTTCTTATTCCTTTTCTTTCCTTTTTGATCTGATCTTTCTTGTGCAGCAAAATAATTGTATAAATATGTTTACATATATTGGATTTAACATATTTTAACATGTATAACATATATTGGATTGCTTGCCACCTAGGGGAGGGGTTTGGGAGAAGGAGGGGAAAATTTGGAACACGAGGCTATGCAAGGATCAATGTTGAAAAATTATCCATGCATATGTTTTGAAAATAAAAAGCTTTAAAAAAAAAAAAAAAAAAAAAGAGTATCTTGGTATGGTCTCCAGGGTGATTTCAGCCCCTCTCCTGGTGTCCATATTCCTCTAACAGCTAGTTACAAGCTAGCTAAAAGCATCAGGTAGGTCCCTTACAGAGCACAACTTATTCTTGGGACACTGATGAGTCACTTCTGCCTTCTTCAGTGAGTGGGCTGTGCCCACCTGGTTTGCATGGTCTGATGCTGTTAGTTTCTCCAAACACAGACATTGATACTCCTCAGCCATTTCATTTCCTATCCACTGCAGCCTATTACCTCATCCTTTTTCCAATCAAGAAAGAATCAGAATCAAATTCTCCCCAAACGCACTATGAATACTAATGTTATCTCCTGGGACATAAGAAGGCAAGCACAAAGTAGAACCTTGGAACACAGAACAGAGGATGACAGTGCTAGAAGAAACTTTGAGCTAGAGGGGAACCTTAGAATGCTAAGTTTAAATGCTAAAACTTCAGGCATTTGCTCTGACTGACCTCTATACCTCGGATGCACTCCCTCCTCCTCATTACCTATTGACTTCCCTGGCTTTCTTTGCATCCAAACTAAAATCCCAACTTTTATCAGAAATCTTTATCAATGCCTTTTAACTCTACTTCCTTTCCTCAGCTAATTATTTCCTTTTTATCCCATCATCAGCTGGTCTGTACAGATTTGTCTGCTTATCACCTCCACCTTAGACTTGTGAGCGCCACTAAGACAGGGATTGTCTTTTGCATTCTTTTTGTGTCCCCAGCACTTAACACAGTATATGTCTATACCAGGTACTTAATAAATATCTACTGATGAACTGATTGCCTGAATTGGAATTCAGGCTGAATTCCTGAACCTTGGAATAGAGAACAGAACAAGGAGGCCATAGGACAGAAGTTTTCAGACCTGGAAGGGACCTGAAAACACCAAATGTCAGAGCTGGGAGGAATCCCAGACCATAAGGTTAATTGTGGAAAGGACTTTAGAACATGTAAAAAGAATGACATTATTTAGAAAGGTACTTAAGAAATCATGTGGTCCAAAACCTTCATTTTCCAGAAGAAACTTTTCAGAGTTCCTGAGAGATGACATTTCCAGTTACAGTTTACATAGATGGTTACGAACACAGTCAGGGCTGCAAACCTGGTACTGTGTCTGCCTGCAATTTTGACCATCTGTTTATTCATCAAATACTTATTAAATGCCTACTAAGTGCAGTGCAGACTACAAAACTAGACCAAGTCTCCACAAGGATAAATGACACAGAGGGATGAAGACAACTATTCCAGGTCACATAGCAAAACAGCAGCAGGGATGGGTCAGCAACCTAGATTGCCTAATTCCCAAAGCCAGAATCATAAACTTTCATAATTAGAATGAAAACCAAAGATCACCTCACCCAATTCCTTTATTTTACAGGGAAGAAAACTGAGACCCTGAGAAGTTAGGTGCCCAGGGCCACCCAGTCCGTCAGTGGCTATCAGGATCAGAACTTGATTTCTGTTTATTCCCCTCTCTACTATAATAATCTTGGGAAAGATTTCATCCATCTATCTCACTATCTTTCTGAACTCAGACAATACCCCTCCCCCAATCCTTCTCTTATTACTTGGAGAGCTCCAGGCTCACTTTAAAAAAAAAAAAAACATTTTGTGCAAGTAAATTGTGAAGCTAGACCCACGTGGACTGGGAGTTCCTGTAAATGATTGGTGCTTGATAATCACAACCAGAACTGCTGGCCCCAAAGGAGACAGTGTTGGGAAGATGGAGACCAGAGGAGTAAGACAGGAAAAATGCCCCCTCTGTTCACTCAGAGCTTACAGTAACCTCTTCTACGGCAGCTTACGTCATGACAGGTTACTTAAACATCCTATCCACATCAGTACAAAGAGCATGGGGTAGTGCATGCTCCTCTGAAAGAGTGAAAAGAAATGAAGCTCCGAAATATGAAAACAGAAGTTCGATGTCTCCTGTACATCAGGAGAGCCCCAAATGCCCCATCTGAAAAGAAATTCTGAGCTGAAGAGCAGGCAAGAGGTCTCAGGAATAGGGTGCAAAGGCTTATCCTGGAAGTGAGAATGTTCACTACCCTCCCTCCCTGTACTAAAGAGAGCTCAGACTATGGAACACTGATTATCCTGCAGACTTAGTTGATGTACTTCTTGATTTGGCTGAACTATTATTTTTTCCTTTCCATTCTTTTTACATTTTTTTTTTTTTTTTTGTTAAAAGAGATAGTTTAATAGGTAGAGGAGGGATATATTCCCATGTGAGACTAATGCTAAAGGAATATGAATTATTAATATTTTTTAAACATAAGGTACTATGTTGAAAAGGGCAACTCGGGGTACTGATAATGCCAGAAAACCTTCACATCTTTTTCTCACAAGGATTCTAAAACCAGTGTCCTTTCCACTATATCATACCCAGAACTCCATGACAGCAGGGTTTCCAAAGTGACTTCCTTTAAGCAAATATTCAACTATATCATTCCTCTATTTAATAAGCTCCATAAAATGCTTTGTTTAGCTTTTTAAGCTCCTGGGGAAAAGTGATTAGAATACTGGATCTAGAGTCAGGAAGACCTGAATTCAAATCCTGCCTCAGGCACTTATTAGCTATGTGACTCTGGGCAAGTTACTTAATCGGTTTGCCTCAGTTTCTTCAATTACAAAATGGGAGTTATAATAAGACTACAGATAATAGCAACAACCCAAAGTTGTTGTGAGGATCACATATGGTAAAATTGGTGAAGGGCTTAGCACAGTGTCTGGCACATAGTAGGCACTTCCTACTTAACTTCCTTCTTTCTAACCTAGACCCATGCTATCTTTCCAGATCCACTAGGCATTAATCCCTCCCCATGCTCTAGGACTGAGTCAAACTGGCCTTCTCCCTGCTTCCTCACACACAGCATGCTATCTCTAGACCTTTATGCCAGTGATCTCAGTTGTCTCGATATCCCTCCCTCAACTTCAAAGAGTGTATCTCCCTCTCCCTTTAAGATACAACCCATCCTCTGCAGGAAACCTTTCCTGATTTCTTCCCCACTTCCACTATTCTCCTCTAACTTTTTTGTCTTTATATAAGCTCTATAGTAATGATGTGTGAATTGATGACATGATGATATAGCCTGTGTCAGACTCATTTTTGCATCCCTCAAAGGTTCTTGCACAGAACAGGTGCTTCAAAAACTTATCTGACGAAGGGTCTTCAAAGACCAATCATAACTCCTTTTTTTCCCCTTCTTTTTATTCTTCATCTAGGAGCAAACCCTGGAGCTCCTCTCCCAGGCGCGACCTAATATGGATTTACACCTTCCAGCCCATGAAAATCAGTTCCTGGGACATCCTGCCTCCTGCCTAATGGAAAGGATAAAACTCATCAATGTAGAGAAACCACTTGTGGGGAGGAGGAGGGGATGTACACTCTGTGGGAGGTTGAAATCAGGACTGGAATAATGTTTACTCATGCAGCTTGGGCTTGATAACTAAAGTCCGGGGTTACAATAGCAGTCCCAATCCTGATGTTAACTCACTGTGTGGCCACAGACAGGCCAATTTCCTTCTCTGAGATTCATTTTTCTTCTCTGTAAAATGAAATAAATCTAAAATAGGGTTTCTTAAACTGGGACCTATCAATATTTTTTAAATTGATATTTTGTAAATTATTTCAATATAATTATTTTCCTTTTAAACCCTCTATATATTTATTCTATATATTTAAAAACATGATCTGAGAAAGGTGGTGCAGTAGAATAGTGAACCTGAAGAAAGATATGAATTCAAATCCTGACTCAGATACTTACTACCTGTGTGATTCTAGACAAGTTATTTTGTCTCTGCTTGTCTCAATTTTTTTTAGCTGTAAACTGAGGAAATAGTAACACTTACCTCCCAGGGTTGTAATAAGGATAAAATGAAACAATACACAAGGTTTTGCAAAGATGAATGTTGAAAACTATCTTCGCATATATTTGAAAAAATAAAAAGCCATAATAAAAAAAAGAAAGCAGAAAAAAATAAAAAAGTAAAAAGAAATAATGGTTGTAAGATATCCTGCAAACTTTAAATTTTATATATAAAATATTTAAGTATATAAATTCTAGCTATTTTTATTATCATGATTATCTCAACTTATGTCTTATTCCCCTAGATCCCAAGATCCATGAAGGCAAGGGTTGTCTTCGCTAAACTTTATATCTTATCTTGTTGAAAGGCACTTAATAATTGTTTTATTGGATAAAGCACTAGACTTGAGTCAAGAATCCTTGCAAGTCCTACTTATTAGCTGTATGTCCTTGCACAAGGCACTTGAACTTACTGAGGCCCAATTTCATTATCTGTGAAACAGGAATGATAATCCTTGCCCTAGGAACCACACAGTTTTGTTGTAAAAAAGCCTTTTCTAAACCTGAAAGCACTAGACCAGGAGTTCTTAACTTGGAGTCTGTGATTACTTCCACATCCACTTCCAAGTATTCCTATTCACATGTTGCCCAACAGAGCTGGAGAAAATCATGACATCATCTCAACTGGGCTCACTACAAATTTACATTATCTAATCTCAACTAGGCCCTCGCTAAAGCAAGGTAAAAATCACAAGCCTCCCTAATTTGTTTCCTAACCTATTCTCAGCAGCTATTCCAAACTTTCGCTTTTTTCATCAAGGCTCTCATAGGAAAAACTCACTCCACTCATCCTCTGAGCTGAAGCCTGCTCAGAGTCAAACTAAGACTGAAACCACTGGGGAAAAAATTCATCTTTCAATTCTCCTCCCTATTCTGACATCATTCAGACATTTTCCTCCACTACTGCTTTCATTCTAGTCTTAGATGAAGAAGTGATCCTTCTGAATACCAAGGCAAACTCCTCTACATGGGACCTTGATTTCCTCTCCTCCAGACTTCTCTCTCATTCCTAAACTTTTATCTTCAATCACTCCCTAATTAGTGGCTTCTTCCTTGATATTACAAGCATGCCCATATGGCCCTCATTCTTACCATCGCCATTGACTATCTTCCTATACCTTTCCTCTCCATCATGATTAAACTCCTTCAGAAAGGGATCTTAGTGACTCCACCTTCTTTCCCTCATTCCTTTCTAAACCCTTCTGCAATCCACTTCTGACCTCAGCAGTCAACTGAAAAAAATTCTCTCCCAAACATGTCCATGATCTTTTAATTGCTAAATCTAACTATTAGCCTTTACTCAATATCTGCCTTAATCTCTGCAACCTATGACACTATAGACCACCCTCTTCTCTTGGATATTCTCTCCTCTCGAGATTTTGTGACTAGTGTCACTCTCATTCCTTTGTGTCTGACCATTCCTTCCCAGTCTCCTTTGCTGGTTTTCCATCCATATCATGTCCATTCACTATGGATGTCTCCTAGAATCCTGCCCTGGGCCATCATCTCTTTCTCCTGTATTTCTCTTGATGATCTCATCAGCTTCTAAGGACTTTACCATTACTATACAGATCATCCTAGATCTATCTAGCATTAGTGTCTCTCTGGAGCTATAGTTTCACCCATCCAACTGACACTTGGACATCTCAAACTGTACCCCACAAGTACACACACCTAAAACATAACTTATTATCTTTGCCCCCCAAACCTTCCTTCTTTCTGAACTTTCCTATGACTGTTAAGGGCTCTACAAACTTCCCAATCACCCAGGTTTGAAACCTACGTCTTATCTTCACTCTCACCCACATATTTAATCTGCTGAAAAATCTCAAAGTGACATCTTTCAGAGCAAGGTTCCAGTGAGGTGGCTGTCATTATTCTGCCCCTTTCTGTCTTAGTTCTCTGCCCCCCTCGACACTGCACCTGATCAGGATATCTGGGCTAAAGACACCAAACCTTTCCCAAAAAGGAATCTCAATCAAGAAAATATAAAGATACTACAGCTTTGGCTGTTCCAAAATGAGAAAATGGAGACAAGATGTTACTCTAAACGGTTTACCTGCAATTTACTGTTCATAACGTTTTCTTACATGACCTAAAGGTAATTTTAACATGGATGGTTTTAACACTGATGATCCGTGGCATATACAAATTTTATCAATAAGAAACTGCAAAAGGATTGAAGGGAAGTGAGAAGAAATTTAGAAGACAAAAAGGGCAGATTTCCAGTGAATGTTACTAAAGAGGACAGAACAGTGTAACATTTGCTTTGGAGATCTGTAAGAAACTTCCTGCTTTTCAAATACAGAAAATCATAAGAGCAAAATCTGTTGTCAATTTTTCAATTTAAAAAAAAGCCACAAGGATGCTTTGAACCTGGGTGGGTTTTTTTTCCCTCTATTTCAGCATTTCTCACAAAGATTCAATGTAGACAATTAATGTGAATTTGAATGTTACAGGACACTTGCAAACCAAGTTTTCCTTTCTTTGTAAACAATGTCTCAGCTCCAAAGCAATAGGATTTGTGGGATGTCTGCTTTCTGTGACCATTCAGTATGTTGCAATATACTTTGATATGCTGCATGCGTCAAAAAATTCTAATGATTTCTAATTGTATTGTGAGGATAAAGAACTTGCTTCTTACCAAACAACAACATTTTGAGCCTCATCTGAACTCCCCATGAAATAATGACTGATTACTCATACAAAGTGTATTAGCAATTGGACATGTTTGGTTTCTTTTAGATATAATTAATTATATGGATTCGAAAGAAAATTGTGTTTTCAAGAAAGACAATGGTAGGCTTAAGTAATGCCGGAAGAGACAAAATTTGGCATATCTGCTTGCAGGCAGGAATTTTTTTTCCCTGTGAAATCATCTATGCATTTGGGCTTTTGTTTGTTGAACAACTGTGCAATTGTAATGTGCCTTTTAGGTTTAGTGGGGCCTGGGATGGAATTTTCATACAAGCCCATCTATTTATTTAATTTATGGTTTAAAGAGTTCTGAGATGGTGAAAACCTATTTTTGTTTCTACAAGGTTATATGAATTTTTCTTTTTCTTTCTTTAAAATAATATTTTATTTTCTACCAATTACATGTAAAAGCAATTTTAACATGTATATGAATTTTTCAACATGAATCCTTTGCAAGAAGATTTGATTCTATGTAACAACATACATTTCTTCTTGAAATGAAATTTGAAGGTACTTTTACAATGCTTCTGAAGATAGGCTAGGGAAGCTTTATTGTACATTTCTTTCTTTTTTTTTTCTGAGACAATTGGGGTTAAGTGACTTGCCCAGGGTCACACAGCTAGGAAGTGGTAAGTGTCTGAGGCTAGATTTGAATTCAGGTCCTTTATTCACTGTGCTGCCTAGCTGCCTCTATTATACTTTTTATTGGATTAATAAATTATACCTATTATTTTAGAGGGAAAGAATAAGAGAACAAAATGAAACAGAAAAAAATTCACCAGTCTCTTCCTGAAAGAAACCCTAAAAAGAAAACTCCTGAGGACACCGTAGCCAAAATCTAGAATTTCCACATCAAAGTAAAAATACTGCAAGAATTCAACTACTGAGAAACCACAAACAGGATCATACAAGATTTAGCAGCCACCCCCATAAAGGAGTAGAGAATTTGGATACAATATTCCATGAGGCAAAGAATTTGGGAATATAGCCAAGAACAACATAACCAGAAAAACTGTGCATAATGTTACAAGGGAGAAAATGGATCTTCAATGAAATACCTGACTTCCAGGTACTTACTGATTAAAACAAAACAAAAAAAAAAATTTAATCTTCATAACATGGCCCATTTCTACTTTTCCTATCTTCTTTCATTCTACTCCCCTCCATACTAGCTATACTAGCCTACTTGTAGCTCCTCAAATATGATGCCTTTTTACCTTTACATGGGTTCTCTCCTTATTCCATGAATGCTTTGTCTCATAACCTCTGCCTCCTGGCTTCCCCTGGATTCTTTTAAGGCAGAGTTTAAATCTCATCTTTTGCAAGTGGCCTTTCCCATTTACCCAAGCTGCTAGTGCTTTCTCCTTTCAGAGGATTTACAATCTACTATAGATATGTTGTATATATACAGTTATTTAGCTCCCACAAGACACTGAGTGATTTGTCTATGTAGTATGTGCCACAGGCACTCAGCACAGTTCCTTAAAGATTCATAAATAAAGTTTAATTTTTGGATCAGTCAGCATCACTCACTAAAATGAGCTGGCTTTCCCAAGTAGTAGACAAAGGCCAAAATTTGCTAGCTTAGATAGCCAGAAAAGGTTAGTGAGTGGGGATAACTATCCCTGCAAAGCTATAGGGAATTGGAGATGGGACATATTAGCTCAGAAACCAGTTAGATCACCTGAGACAGGAAAGCAGACAAACCTGTTTTAGACCTAATGAGTCATCATCCCCTGGGAAAAAAATTTTTCTTTCTCCTGTTTCCAGGTTTAAGGGGATTTCCTTTAAAACTGACCAGAGTTGATCAGCTTTTCAGAGTAGCTCTGCTTCTTAATGATGTGGCAGATAATTTATATTTGTAACAACTGCCCATGACACTATAATTCTCTTAATCTTACAAAGCATTTTTTCTCAGAACAGCTCTGGGAGACAAAGAGGGAAAATATTCTTTACATATGAAGAAAGAAGTGGAAAGTCTCTTCTCCCCTTTAATAAGGGCTGGAGTCAGGTCCTTATCCAGCCCTTCTGACTTCAGTTCCATTCAATCCACCCAGCATTTATTAAAGTGATTATCATGTGCCAGGAAAGCACAATGAAAAGCACTGAAGACACAAAACCAAAAAAAAAAAAAAAAAAGTCCTTCAGATCAAATAGTTTACATTCTACTGGGAGAAAATATGCACAATATTTAGTAAATACAAAAAATATATATACAAAGTAAAAACAAGGTCATTTTGAGGAGGGTGGAAATATTAATATACTGCAGGAAACTTGGATGGGGGAAAAACCTGTTATCTAAATTTATTTAGTTTACTTTATAAATGTGTTTATTTTATTTTATGTATTTAAGGAGATTATTGAGAGAAGGGGTCCCAAGATTTCACCAGACAACTGACAGGGTCCTTGAGATCCCAAAAGGCAAAGAATCCTTGTTGTAAAAAATAGTCTATGAGTTCAGGTTTCTAGAGAGTCAGGGATTCCAAGATGTGGAGTAGAAAATATAGAACACCCAAAATATGATCCTAGAATCTCTTCCTTGGGTCCTTACAGAGAATAAGAGTTGAAGAGTATGATCATATATTAACATAGGCAGCATCAGTCCATAATGTCATACAATATACACATTTGTGTATATGTGTGTCTATGTATGTATGTATACCACATATGTAAACCCACATATGGTTTGCAGTTGTCTATTTTATATATATATATATATATATATATACACACACACACACATACACACACACATATATATATTTACATACAAATGTATGTATACTATGTGGTTTGTCATTGTCTACTATACATATATATGTGTGTGTGTATATTTGTATATACATACCCCATGTGTTATATCTATATTTATATATATTATACATACATTATATATATACACACACACATACACATATACATACACATCCATATCCACACTTACACACAGACACACCCATACACCTCAACAAAATCTCTGTTTTCAAGTCATTCAGAGTAAAGTTATTTGGTACCACTCCATCAACCCCTTGTCTCCAAAGGAAGAGTGGCCAACTTTGTCCCTAGGGATTTTTCCCAGACTAGGAGTAGTCTTTTCCTCCTCCTTAATAGAGAAGTGAACCATTGACCCCAAATTCATCTTCTGCTTAGGTCACTAATAACAATAATGGCTTTTAAGGTTTTCAGGTTTACAAAGCACTTTATACATATTGTTTCATTTCATAGTAAGCAATTTATAATGCTTAAAGAGCTGCAAAGAATTTTATGATGAGATAATAGTTATAGAGAATTTGGCACAGTGCCTGTCATATAGTAAGCACCATATACTGTAATTGATAACTATGATGATGATGATAGCCCCACAACAACTTCATGAGCTTGATGGTACTATCAGATGAAGGAAAGAGATAGAGACAGAAAGATAAAGAGGGACAGAGAGAAACAGAAAATCATAGAGGGACAGAAAGAAGGGGAAAGGGAAAGGAAACAGAAGGGATGAAAAAGACAGAAAAGAGGAGAGAGATAGGAAAGACAGGAGAGATATAAAGAAAGAAAGAGAAGGGTGGAAAGAGGTAGAGAGAGAAAGGGAAAAGATACATAGAAGGAAGAGATCAAGACAAAAAGAGAGATACAGAGCAAGTAAGCATGATTGGGTTGTTATTCAGGAAAGGTAACAAGGAACTAAAGGTTCAGAATTTCAAATGCAGCCCATTGAAAAGTCACAAGATATCATGAGAGATCACTAGAATAAGAATCAGGAAAAGTGGGTTCAAGTGCCAGCTCTGGCCCTAATTGTGAGAAACTGAATATATTTAGGTATCTATTATGTTAGACCTTGGGCTGAGAAGGTAGATGTGATAAAATCCCTGCTCTCAATGGACTTATAACTTAAATGCAGAGGTTTTAGATCTGCAGTTCTCAACTCCCAAAGACCCCAAGGCTGAAATCTGTTTCAGGGAGTCCCTGAACTTGTATGGGAAAACAGTTAAATTTTTATATTACTCTAAGGAAGTGAGAGAAGGGGATAATATAATGCCTACTGTGTGCCAGGCACTTTGCTAAGCACTTTTTATAAATATTATTTCATTCTATCCTCACAGGGAGATAGGTGCTATTATTAACCCCATTTTACAGTTGAGGAAACTGAGGCAGATAGAGATTAAATGTTTTACCATGATCACATAGCTAGCAAGTATCTGAAGCTGGATTTTAACTTGGTCTTTCTGACTTCAGGCCCAGAGCTCTATCCATTGAATTACCAATTTCCTCTATAAATAATTGGTTTCCTTTGTAATCCACTCCACTGACTGCCAAAAGGGTACAAAAAATAAAATAAGAAAGATCTGATCTGATGGAACTTGTTGAAGAATTAAATGACAGAATGAAAAGCTGGGCTGATCATATAGCAAAAGGAAGGGATGGAAAGTTGCCAGAAGGCTCTGCCAGAATTCTCTCAATGTCAGGAGAAACTGAGGGAGACATCCAGCATAGTAAATGAACTTGCCTATGTCAATCTCATAGGAGGATCTGCATAAAAGTTAGTAGGGATAGGCTGGCATGAATAGGTTTGGCTACAGGAAACTTCCAACTCAAAAACAAATCCATTTCAGTATTTGAGTTAACAAAATTAGGAACTGCCTTCCCTTTTTTCTCTCTCTGGTCTTGGTGCCCTGGGCTGTTTTTGTGATTTGTGAATTGCAGAGCTCTATGGGAGTTGTATCTTCAAGATCTGAACACAAGGGATATCTGAGTTCTGTCTATGTAAAAAAAAAGGAAAAAAATGAAGTTTAGAGGTAGTAGCTTCCCCATGATCACATAGCTAATAAATGCTAATATATGCCTGTGCTCCAGCTGGATTATATATTATCTTGCACTGTTCACTCATTGTTCCTTTTGAGAACGATTGTCTCTCCAGCTAAAGCATCTATTCCTTGGCTGGCAATACTTCTAGTACTCAATTTGTTGAGGACTTGTTGATGTTCCCTATTTTTAATGTGACTCTTGGCAGAGATTGCACAGCCTAATGGAAAGAGAACTGTTTCTGGGGAATAGGAGATTCAGGTTTAGTTCCAGGATGAGGCTCCAATTTCTAGCCCCATGACTCTGGGCAAGTCACTCTACTTAGCCTCTGAGACGTCTACTGCAGAAGGAAGAAGGCAAGACAAAAGGAAGAATTGTGGGGAAGTCTGAAGTTTCATTTTGGACGGCAATGGCTAAGAAGACTGGGGCCAAGATGAAGCCCTGTGAAGAGATGGTTGTCATAGGTTGTCTTTCTTCTTCTGGAAGGACAGGATACTGCTGAAACTCCTTTGCTCACAAAAAGCTGCAAGCTGATGATACTATTATCTTGAGCAAGATAACTTGCCCATTCTTAACTGCTCTCCTATGGCCAAGACAAAGTCTAGCTCTAGAGAGGGAGTGAAGATCTGAAGCCATCTTAGATGGTGCAGACTTTTTTGTGGTTGTATGTGTTTTTATAAATGTATGCTTTACATGTTCACACATATGTGCATATGTATACATGAATACATGTGTGTATGTACAAGTAAATGTATATGTTTAGGTACTGGAGTCTTGTGGGGATATTTGTCCATGAGTGTAAGGAGGCTTAAGTAAGTGCACAGGAATATTTTATATTCCTATATTCAGTGAGTCTATGGAGGGAAGGAGGAAGGGAAGAATAGGAGCACTTATAGATATGTATAGATCTGGAAGAAGGCCAATGTCACAGACTCATACATGAAAGGATCATTCTAGGTCATCCAATCAAATCATTTTACAGTTAAAGAAACTAAGGTCAAAATGAATTAAATGACTTGCCCAACATCACAAAGGTGGCACAATAAAGATCAGAAACCAGACCCTCTCACTCTAAATCCTGTGTTCCTTCTTCTGTGCCCCACTGCCACTATGAACATATCTGGAGGCAGTATATATATGGGTGAGCAGGTGTGCATCAATGAGCAGATGTATGAGCATGTAGATGTATGGGGAGCATGGACAAATAATATAGAAGAGTTTAGGGCATGAAAGGTACTGGAGTGTAGGTTTAAGTGGGTGACACTGCACGCCAAGTATATCACTTTCTTGTCTTATCTTATTGCTTCTCAGTATATTAGGACAACAAGATTTTTTTTTAAGACCAAAAAAGCTTTCATCATATAGATGTCCGTCATATAAGTGACAGCAGTAAAAGGCTGGAGTGAGATTTCATGAAACAGAACATCCAACTGATAATAAGAACAGGCTCATACAGAAGAAAAAGGAAAATGAGAACAAGCTTAATCCCATCTTATAAGGATAAATGGAATCACAGGTTACCTCCAGACTTGAAGAGGTATGTGTGTCTGTGTGTGTGTCTATGTAAGAGGGAGGAGGGAGGGAGGAGCATATGTCTGTATAGTTTTATCATGAGAATTGTGTATGCTCATATGTATATCTCAGGATATGGATGGTGGCTATACATACTCTTAGTTCAATGGAAAAAATACAAAAATGCAAGTCAGAATACCTAAGCCAAGAGTTCTTAACCTAGTGTCCACAGATGCCCATCAGTTTTTTTTGGGGGGGAGGGAGGAAGGGACTGAAAAAAACCATAACTTCATTTTCTTGCATGTCCCCAATGCCTGGAATTCTCTCACTCATCATCTCCACCTTCTGAACTCCCTTGGCTAGCTTTAGGTGCCAAGTCAAATCTCATTTCCTACAGGAAGTTTTTCCCCATCCTCCTTAATGCTGCTGCTTTTTGAATTTATGACCAAAGAAGAACTAGAGATCACTATTAACTACAAAATAGAAAATTTTGATTATATCCAATTGAAAAGTTTTTGTACAAACTAATGCAGGCAAGATTAGAAGGGAAACAATAAACTAGGAAAACATTTTTACAGTCAAAGATTCTGATAAAGGCCTCATTTCCAAAATATATAGAGAATTGACTCTAATTTATAAGAAATCAAGCTATTCTCCAATTGATAAATGGTCAAAGGATATGAACAGACAATTCTCAGACGAAGAAATTAAAACTATCTCTAGCCATATGAAAATATGCTCCAAATCATTTTTAATCAGAGAAATGCAAATTAAGACAACTCTGAGATACCACTACACACCTGTCAGATTGGCTAAGATGACAGGAAAAAATAATGATGAATGTTGGAGAGGATGCAGGAAAACTGGGACACTGATACATTGTTGGTGGAGTTGTGAATGAATCCAACCATTCTGGAGAACAATCTGGAATTATGCCCAAAAAGTTATCAAACTGTGCATACCCTTTGATCCACCAGTGTTTCTGCTGGGTTTATACCCTAAGGAGATACTAAAGAAGGGAAAAGGACCTGTATGTGCCAAAATGTTTGTGGCAGCCCTGTTTGTAGTGGCTAGAAACTGGAAAATGAATGGATGCCCATCAATTGGAGAATGGTTGAGTAAATTGTGGTATGAATGTTATGGAATATTATTATTCTGTAAGAAATGACCAGCAGGATGACTACAAAGAGGCTTGGAGAGACTTACATGAACTGATGCTGAGTGAAATGAGCAGAACCAGGATATCATTATATACCTCAACAACGATAGCGTATGAGGATGTTTTCTGATGGAAGTGGATTTCTTCGACAAAGAGAAGATCTAATCAGTTTCAATTGATCAAAGATGGACAGAAGCAGCTACACCCAAAGAAAGAACACTAGGAATGAATGTAAACTGCTTGCATTTTTGTTTTTCTTCCCAGGTTATTTATACCTTCTGAATCCAATTCTCCCTGTGCAACAAGAGAACTGTTTGGTTCTGCACACATATAGTGTATCTAAGATCTACTGTAACCTATTTAACATGTATAGGACTGCTTGCCATCTGGGGGAGGGGGTGGAGTAAGGGAGGGGAAAAATCGGAACAGAAGTGAGTGCAAGGGATAATGTTGTAAAAAATTACTCTGGCATGGGTTCTGTCAATAAAAAGTTATTAAAAAAATGCTACTGCCTTCCCTCTATTATTTATCTCCAATGTACCTTGAGTACCTGTGTGTGTTTATGTACATATTTGTGTGTATGCATATACACATAAAAATATTATAGGGTTATATATGTAGCTATATATAGATACAATATATTTGCATACACAGCTTATTTGCAAAAAGTCATTTGCTTGCTGTTTTTCCCATTAGACTATGAGCTTTTCAAGAATAGGGACTATCTTTTGGCTTTCTTTGTACTGCTAACATTTAACATTGTTCCTGGTACAAAGTAGATGCTTACTATATATCTACTGCTATCGGGTTATAAGAAATGATGAGCAGATAGATTACAGAAAAACCTAGAAAGACTTACATGAACTGATGCTTAGTGAAATGAGCATAAAAATTGTGTGAAGATCAACTATGACAGAAAGTTTATTTAGCTCTTTATTTTTAGCTCTGTATTTAGCTCTTCTCAGCAAGACAGTGATTCAAGACAATTCAAAAAGACTCATAATGGAAAATGCTTTCCACATTCAGAGGAAGAGTGGAGTCTGAAGGCAGATCAAAACATACTATTTTCATTTTTTTTATGTTTTTTTTCCTTTGCTTTTGTTTTTCTTTCACAACATGACTAATGTGGAAATGTTTTACATGATTGCACATGTATAATCTATATCAGACTGCTTACTGTCTTGAGGGAGTGGGGGAGAAAGGAGGGAGAAAGAAAAATTTAGAATTCAAAAATCTTTTCAAAAAATGAATGTTGAAAATTATTTTTATTTTAATTTAATAGTAAATGGGGAAAATATTATTAAATTAAAAAATAAATATCTATAAACTTGATTGACCTCTGACTGCAACATTTCTTTCAAATATTTAAGCACATTATTCTGGGGGCCAGCTAGGTGGCACAGTGAATAGGGTATTGGCCCTGAAGTCAGGAGGATTTGAGTTCAAGTCCAGCCTTAGACACTTGACACTTACTAGTTATGTGACCCTGGACAAGTCGCTTAACCCCAATTGCCTCAATGCCCCCCCCCAAAAGAAGACAAGTTAGTGGCAAAGGCAGAAGTAGAACACAAATTTCCTGATTCCCAGGCTGATCATTATTCATTCCATTATACAGTGTTGAGCTCTCATGTTAATATTAATCCTGCTCTTCTTATTTCTTTTTTTTCTTTTTCCTCTTCTTTTTTTTTTTTTTAACTGAGGCAATTGGGGTTAAGTGACTTGCTCAGGGTCACACAGCTAGGAAGTATTACGTGTCTGAGATCAGATTTGAACTCAGGTCCTCCGGTCTTCAGGGCTGGTGCTCTATCTACTACACCAACTATCTGCCCCTTGCTCTTCTTACTTCACAGAGCCTTGATGACCAAACACATGTAAGGATTTTCCAACATCATTATTCCTGCCTTGGTGCCAGAACCTGAACAAAGACATAAATTGGAAGGAACACAGCTTTCAGCCTAGAGGCTCACTGGGCTCTCTGAACATCTCTTGAGTCTGGGTACTAACAACTCCTAACCATGTGACATTAAGTCTCTGAATCTGTTTCTATATCTATAAAATGGGGCCAATAATTCTCACCCTCTCTGCTTCAAAGGCTGATGCATGTAAAGTCCTGTGTGGTTTTGGGGGGGGGTGGGGGGAGGTTAGGGAAGCAGGTTGGATCTATGATTTAATTTCATTAGTGTGGAATTCTCTCTATAATTGCAGAAGAACAACTGAATCACTTGCAATCTTAAAGAGATGCTGAGGGTATTGAGAAATTAAGTGACAAAATTGCCCATAGTCTCACAACCAATATGCTTCAGAGGTGAGACTTGAACATAGGTCTTCCTGATTGAAAAGCTAAAACGGTATCCAATCTGTCAGGTTGCCTCACAACAATTTATTACAATTATCTCATTTTCGCCATCATCATCATCAGTTACACCAAGATCATATTTAATGAAATTTATAATAGAATAAAGATATAAAAATGCAATTTTTTTTTAATGTCAATATGACACCAGCAGAGATCCTTATGTGTAGTTTGGTGGGCCCTGTTTCTATGTAAATTTTAGTACTGTAAGGCAGTACAGTAGAGAAAGTTCCTGTTATCATATAATTACATTCTCATCACCGGCTGTCAAATAGTATTCAAGGCCCTCCACAAGGCATGCAAATTGAAGTCCCCACCACTGAAGATCTTCTGACAGAAACAGGTTCATTCCTTGGCAGAAATGTCAGAGAGATTTCCTATTCAAGTACAAATTGGAGCAGATGAACTCTGGGGTGCCATCCAGTTTTGAGAGTCCAAGATTCTCTGAGATACTTCTCCAGTGTAGCTATAGGAAAGGAGATAGATAGTGCAGTGGGTAAAGCACCAAGCCTGGAATCAGGAAGACCTTAAATTGAATCTAGCTTCATGTATTAGCTGTGTGACCCTGGGCAAGTCATTTAACCCTGTTTGTCTCACTTTCCTCATCTGTACAATGAGCTGGAGAAGGAAATGGCAAACCACTCTACTCTCTGCCAAAAAAACCCAATGGGGTCATGAAAAATGAGATACTAATGAAACAAATGAATAAGCATAAGCTATGGCAAAATCACTTGCCAACTGTCTCATCAGTAAAATGGAGATTATTACACTTGTACGGCCTACCTCGATTTCAATCTAAAACCACAAGGTGTGATGCTTAATAAATGTTCGACTGAACTGTCTTTTTATAAATGTGTTATCATTATAATATTCGGAAAAGAAGTCATTTCTCCAACATCCTCCTTTTCCCTTCCACTGAATCTACATCATCTTTGGCCACATTCCAACAGCTTGAATGAGACAATTATTTTTATAATACAATTCTAGAGGCACCAGTAATCTCTATCATATTCCCTCCTCATTCCCCTAGAATCTACTCCCAGCCTATTATTGATGCCTGAAATTCTACCATTAGAGATAAATTCTTTTGGCCAAAGAAAAACACAAGTATCCATGGGAAGAATGTTAGGCAGCAAATGGTTCATACCACAGCATCAGGCCCTGGGCCCAGAATGGCACAGGAAACAACAGAATCCTTTGGAAAAGAATAAAAAGGAAGTTTACATGGTACAACCCAGTGGAAAAAGCTGGCCTGGGAGTCAGAGGATCAAGTTTTGAGTCCCTGCTCTACCATTCACTGACTATGAAGCCTCCCTGGGCCCTGAGATCATCACCTATCAAATAAGCAGAGGTGATGAAAATTGGAGGGGAGGATGAGACAGGGACTTGGCTGAGCTCTGTGACAACAGCTCCTTTCCACGTTGCCAGTCTAACATTCTATGACTATAGTTGGGAGGGCAGTGTCTGTGAAGCATCAATCTTTGTATTCCTTTGTATTCCTAGCCTAGCAGGAGAACTCAGTAGTTAAAGTGAATTAAATTATGGCCCGGGACAAAGAGACCTTTCTGAGAGAAGAGCTGAATAGCCAGAAAGAATTCAGTCAATGCCAAAGGGATGAGAAATCATTATTCAATTTAATTCAGTTCAGCTAAAATTTATGAAGTGCCTACTGTGTGCCAGGAACTGTCCTTGGTTCTGGAGATACAAAATCAAAAAATGAAACAGTCTCTGACCTCAAACTGCTTACTCCCTTCTGTGGGAATACATGGACATAGAGAAGCGGATACAAAATATATACAAGGTAAATGTAAAAGGATTTGTCAGTGAAGGCCTTATCAGTAACAGCCTTATTTATGTTGGAGGCCATGACTGAGCTGAATTCTGAACTAAGAAAGGATTCTAGAAAAGAGAGTTGAGAATAGAATTCCTAGTCCTTCTATTTTTGTCTGCCTGCATTTTTGATTTCCTTTACAGGTTAATTGTACAGTATTTCAAAGTCTGATTCTTTTTGTACAGCAAAATAACTGTATGGCATATATACATATATTGTATTTAACATATACTTTAACATATTTAACATATATTGGTCAACCTGCCATCCAGGGGAGGTGGGGGGTGGGGGGGAAGGAGGGGGAAAATTGGAACAAAAGGTTTTGCAATTGTCGATGCTGAAAAATTACCCATGCATATATCTTGTAAATAAAAAGCTATAATAATAAAAAAAATTACCCAAAAATAACTGTTTAGTTGGAAAAAAAAAGAATAAAGAGGTGAGAAAAAAGGAATATCCCAGACATAAGAAATATATTCAAAGACAGGAGAGGAATAGAATAACAGGTCTAGTAGGGAATATAGTTTGGAGTATAAAGTATGTAAGGGATAATAAATAAGTCTAGGAAGAGAGATTGGAACCAGAAGGACAAGGGCTTTCCACATTGGGCCATTTGAGCTTGTCATTTATCCTATAGGCAATATGAAAGGGACAAGGGGTCATAGAATTCTTTTAGAGCTTGAGAGATGAAAGGGACTCCCAGGGATCATCTAGTCCAGACAGACACACACACACACATACACACACACACAGAGTATCTATCAGAGGGGGAAGTCAATGCTTATTAGAACTCAGTTGTTTATTAGAAAGGGATTGAAGGTAAGTAGAGGGAAAGGTGAAATTTTCACTAGTTTAGTGACCTTAGGCAAGCCACTTTGCTTTTCTGAGCTTAAGTTTCCTCTTCCATAAAATGAGAAATATGGTTTTTAATTCTTGTTATTATGAGCAGTATGATACAACAGAAAAAGTACTGACTCTGAATCAAAGGACCCAGGTTCAAATACTATCTCTGCTGCATACTGCTTGTGACTTTAGGTAAGTATCTTTGGGCCTCGGTTTCCTCATCTATAAATTGGGGAGGGTTGGCCTAGATTTAGGTGGCTCGTTAGGCGCCTCTGCCTCTAGCCTTTGAGACTATGATTCTATATAGAGTTTTACAGCCTTTAACATTCAATGCTCTAAAATCCCTTATAGTTCAGACATTCTGAATCTTTTGTTCTACCATTCTGTGTTCTAAGGTCACTTTGACCTCAAGGATGCTTATATTCATTGAAACTTCCAGGTCAGAAAAAAAACTTAGCCATTCATTTAAGCAGAAGGACTTTGTTTTACAAAGGACTCTCCATGCATTCACATATATATATATATATATACATATATGTGTATGTGTGTGTGTGTGTGTGTATATATATATATATATATATATATATAAATGAATGTATATATACACACCACACACACACACACACATACATACAGATCTCAATTTCTCTTTTAAATCAATAGAATTTAATAAATATTATTCAGTGCCTACTAAATACAAAGTAGAAACAAACTGCAAAACAAACTTTTTTCGAGAAAATGATATTCTATTGTTTCAGGTCAACTTCCACAAAGAGACTAAAAAAAGACTTAGGCTTCTGCTTCCAATTGAGATGTCTTTCTTCATACAGCGAGAATAATGTATTTGAAAGAATCAGCATCAAAGAACACCTTAGTTAGAACAGGCTTTGTTATCACTACTGTTTAGTCATTTTAGTCATGTCTGACTCTTCATAATCCCATTTGGTATTTTCACCAAATTGTATTGCAGAGATACTGGAGTGGTTTTCCATTTCCTTCTCCAACTCATTTTATAGATTACAAAACTGAGTCAAATAGGATTAAGTGACTTGCCTAAGATTATATAGCAAACAAGTATCAGAGGCTAGATTCAAATTCAGATCTTTCTGACTCCAAGCCAGAGCAGTGCCTCCAAGGATCCTTCCAACTTGGAGGGTGCCCTCAGTCACATAGGGAGTTAGCACTTGAACCCAATCTCGGTTATATTCCCAAGTTTTTCCACCCATTTCAGATCAGCTCCAATGAGGCAAGGATGGGAAGAAAGAGGAAGAAGCATAGATTACAATTCTACTAGGGAGAATTTGAACTAAGGAGTGTGCATATCTGTTTATACCAGGAATGTGAACCTCCTGAGGACAATCCAGTCTATCCTACACTAGTAGGACTCACTACTAATAAAAAGATTAGCTCCATTCTTAACATTTTCTGTGAGTCATAGACTCATTTGGCAATCTGGTGGAGCCCCTTCTCAGAATAATGTTATTAACTGCATAGAATACAAAGGAAACTAATTAATATTGAAACAGTTACCAAAATTCTTAAAAATTAAGTAGACATGAACCCCAGACATAAAGGAACTTCTCCAAATTAACTATCCAATTCAAGATGAGCTCTTAGGGACAGCTGTTTTTTCTCCCCAGGTGCATAGAGGATGCCTCCTTTGGAATGCCCTAATCCTTTTCCCTCTAAAATTGGGTTCCAGTCTCCTCCAGCAAGCATATCTTCCACTACTTTCCCCTTCCAATTCCATGGACTCTTTATTTTAGTCAATCTGGATAGCTCACTGCTGCTTCTCCTCATCTTCTCCTCCAACCACAGCCAGTTTCTATGTCTGCTCATGTCACCATTGTCCCAAACTCTGCTGCTTGTCAGCTTGCTCCTTATCCCTCAAGGCCCAAGATCAAAGGCTCTTTCTTCTGTGAAGCCTTCCCCAGTATTCTACCCTGTACCCTTCAATATTATTTTTTCCATAGCATTCCATATTCCTGTAAGGCCCTTATCAATTTCTGTCTTATTTTTCTGTCCTTTCCTTAAAAGTGCTTGTCCAATGTCTCACTGTACCATGGAGGTGATCCTGAGGATTTCAAATTTTTTGCCCCAGAGATGAAAAGCTTTGGCAGGTTCTATGAAGCTAGGAAATCTTCCAGTACAGGTCTAGCAATTTAGTCAGGCTCTCAACAAGCATTTATTAAGCACTTTACATGGGAGGCACTGTCCTAGGTTCCACAGATAGCAAGAAAAACAAAAAGACAATCTCTGCCTTCAAAAAGGTCATGTTCCAATGAAGGAAAGAACATGCAAACAAGTATATATATACAGATATATCTATATCTATATATAATATAAATAATTAATTACAAATATTTCATATATGATAATGGGAAATAATCTCAGGTAGAGATTATGCATCTCTTTCATTTGACAACCAGGATAACAAAACATGGAGAGAGATATATCATGGGAAAGTTTATCATAAGAACATTGGCTGACACCAGGGAATGGATTTTTCTTCCTAAAGCAGTCCATAAAATCATCCACTAAGGAGTTGAGATCTCTATCCACACTGATGAAATCACAGTTCCTAGAAATATTGAAATACACTATTAGATTATAAACCACACAAAGACGAGAATTTAATTAGCTGTACTTGTAATCTCATCCCTCTCATCCCAAGGATCAGAACACAGGGCTTTGTACATAATAAGTACTTTACAAATGTTTGCTAAAAGATAGAGAATGTTCATAATCCTCACTGGCTCTTTCTAGATGCAAAGCACAATATGGAGTAGGAGTAAGATAAAATCCCAATCATTCTTCAAGGACTCCCTCCTCCATGAAGCCTTCCCACATCTTTTTCCCCTCTCAATTTCCTAAAGCATTTGAGACTATATGACACATTTTAGCACACATCAAGCAGCCAATTGAGTTTCCTCTAGTCATAATTAATGTTAATTTATTACAATATCATTATAATTTATTTAATATAATTTATTGTTTAATAATAAAATTAACATTAATAACGAATCACTGTTCATGAAAATTATTAATTAATTATGATTATAATAATTAATGTTTGTGCAGCAGTTTGAAGTTTGCAAGATATTTTATGTGTTATTTTATTTAATCTTTATTAACAGTCCTAGAAGGCAGGACTCATTTTACGGAGGAGAAAACAGGCACACAGCTACTAAGTGTCTGCCTCAGAATTTGAACTGAGACCTTCCTAACTACAGGTCCAAAACCGTGTAGGACCAGATGTATGAACTTTTTGAAGTCAGGACCACATATATCCTAGTACCATATTTTATTCTTCTTTTTCTTCCCTATTTCATATTTACTTATGGTTGATAGAAATGTTAAAGAGGGTCCCTGGCTGGAAGTAGAAGTGATTCAAACATAGGAGCATGCAGTGGAACAGGTGAAGAGAGGCAAATTTAGCAAAGTTTACCCCCACCTTTAAAAAAAAAGATTTCTCAGAGTTGTTCAGAAATAGTTTATTGCTTTAGAATTATAAGTTTCAAAGCTAGAAAGGATCACAGAACTGAATGATAGCAGTAAAATATAAGAACATAGAGGGTCATAGCTGAAATGAATCTCAGAACATAAAATGTCATAGCAGTAACACAGAATTACAGAGAAATGATCTTGGTCAAAAAATGTTAGAAGCTGGAAGAAACCTGAAAGACTCTACTTCAACTCCTTCCTTTACTGGGGGGACAGAGAAAGTCAATGATTTGACCAATATCATACAAGTTGTAGGATTTGAAACTGGACTCCCTGATTCCAAATCCAGTGTTCCCAGATTGCCAGCATAGCCTAAGTTATTGGAGATTCTCTTTCCTAATAGTCCCCTCAACTCTTCTCCTCCTTATCAGTCATTGGATGGAAATAATCATAGAGTACAGTAATTACCCAGTACTTTACAAATGACTTCATGTTAGCTATTTGTGAGCTGGAGGCTCACAACTACCCTCTGAAGTAGCTATTATAGGTACTGGCTTTATCCCCATTTACAAATGAAGAAGAAACAAGGCTATAGAAAGGATAGGCTTTTTGCTGGAGACTTAATTCTTTTCCCTCTAGTATTAGGGATTTATAGAGACTTGGCTTCTAGCCAGAGAAGGGAAAGAAGTTTTGCCCTTCCTTAGGGAATCAAATCTCTAAAGATGGGGAACCAGGGAGCATGTGGGGCAAAGGAAATTAAGTCTTTTTAAGGGTATTTTTAAAAGTTTATTACAATTTGCTTTAGCATACAAATCACTTCTTCACGGCTTCCCTCTTGCCAAGATAGTCTTAATATTCTCCTTTAAAAAATCCTCCAACTAAACAAAAGTGACTGATGGACCAAGCTTAACTGTCAGTCCTATTTCGCATCCAAAGGTCACCAGGAAGTGAAGTCTTTAGAAAGGGGAGGCAACAACACTGCAGGACACTTGAGGAAGTATTAAGATTAGGAAAAAAAAGAAGGCTGGTTGGCTCAGGGAGAAGTTGTGAGCATGGAATCCTAGAAAAAGCCAATGTATTTTAAATTCTCTCCCCTTCTTCCTCCTCTTCTCCCCAACAATAATCCACCACTAACTGTGTGATTTTGGATGAATATAATGGATGAATAATTCAAGTTTTTCTTCTGGAGATTGCTAAGTGGCTCTCCTAGTGGTCCTGGAGTGAGGAAGACTGGAGTTCAAATGCAGACTCAGACACTTACTAGCTGCAAGACCCTGGACAAATGATTTAGCTTCTCTCGGACACGATTATGAAATGAGGAGTAGGATAAAAAATATTTCACAGGGTTGTTGTGAGGAGCAAATGAGAAAATATTTGGAAAAAGTGCTTAGCAAAGTGTCTGAACATAGTAAGTAGGTGTTTCATTAGTGAAGCTTCCCTTTACCTCAATCCAGGGATAGTGCAAAGTACTATTTTTACCTCTACTTTACAGAGCAAGCAACTGAAGCTCAGGAATTCACTTTCCCAGGGTTATGCAGCTTCAGGGCAGGGATCTTATCCCAGGACTCCAGCGAACAATGCAACAGGCCTTCCACTAAATCGCCACAAGTGACTTTAGTTCAGTGGGACTCGATTTCTGACAGCCTCCATAAGATGAGGGGGCTGGGCTCCAGGATCTCTGAGGCTCCTTCCAGCTGCAAATCGTCAGTGCATGGAAGAAGGAGGGGGCAGGGAGGTGGGACTTTTCCTCCATAACTCAAAACGAGGTCAGAGAAAGGAAAAAAAAAAAAAAAACAAGAGGGAGTGGGGAGGGAAGAAAAGGAATACCACCATCCAGGCTCAGCTCACAGAGCTCCCTGGGGTCTCTGCAGAGGCAGAGAAGGGGGGAGGAGGGGGACTGCGGTCACGGTCACGTAGTTCATAACCAAACAAATAGATTCCTTCCTTCGGCCTCCCTCCCCCACACCACGCGAGGAGGCCCCCTAACATGGGGGGACACATCCCGGACTAAGGAGTCCTTATTTTTGGTTTCCGTCTCTGAATGATACACTGTCGCTCCATCTCTACGAGCTCAGTTACACTTTCACAATCTCACACCGCACCCACGCTAAATAATCCTGAGTCTCACACCGAGACCGCACACTCACACCTAGCATCCCTCAGTCTCACAGACGGCACACACTCTCACCCCACACAACTTCACAATTATACACACACCGCACTCTCCCCGCCGCTCTCGCCCTCCTCCACACACCAACCAACCAGACTCACACCGTGCACTTTAGAGAATTGTTTCCTTTTAACTTTGTATCCCTTTTGCCAAGCATATAGTAGGTGCTTAACAAACACCACGCAGGGCTCCTCTCGCAGCCTCTCTCACACACAATCTCGGTCTCTCTGAGACACTCCCCCCCATTACAGGGCACGCTCACAATGACACCCCACTGTTTCTCAGACACGCCCCCAAATCTATATATGTTCCTGCTAGAGACCACAGACTACATACAGAGCGCACAGCCCCTCTCAGACGCCTGCGTGCGACACACCCCTACAGGTACATGTATACATCCCTCTAGCCTCCCGCTACAAACCCCCCACTCAGCCCCTCTGTAAAGCGCGCACAGGGGCACCACGCACACAGGTACGCTCCCCACACCACACAAACCCCACAAAACTACACAAGCACGTGCACAGGTCACGCACGGACCCCGCGACGCCCACCAGTGCCCACCGCCCGACGCGGAGCCTGCTACCTGAGGCGCGCGAGCCCGGCAGTCGGAGGCGGCAGGATCCCGGGCAGGAGGAGCCGAAGGGGCGGCTGTCGCAGACGCGGGGCTCGCGCCCGGGCGCCGGCAGTGCTGGAGATGGCAGCGCGCGGGCAGGGGGAGGCGGCTCGCCAGCCAGGTGCTCCCGCCGCGGAGGCAGAGAGGCTCGGAGGCTGCAGCGGCAACTCCTCCGCTTACGAGCCCCGCAGGGTTCTGGCTCTCCGGGCCCCAGCCCTGAAGCCCAATCAGGACAAGGGGAGGAGCCTCAGAGGGACGAAAGAGGGGAGGAGAAGAGGGAAGCCGCGCATGCGGACTGTTCCAAAAGAGAGGCTTCTAGGGGACTGAAGGGGCCTCCCGGGTTGGAGCAAGAGAAGTTGGAAAGGGGCGGGAAGGGTCAGGGAGTGAGTTAGAAAGGGAAACTTTGCGATCGAAGCTCTTCTTCCCTCTCTGCCCGCCTTTCTCTCCCCATTTCGTACTTTCACGTTTTCCTTTTCCCTCAAGTTTCCGTCTTATTCTTTCTCTCTTAAACCTTTCCTTAACGCGGGGCTCTATCCTCCCTCTCCCAGTCTTCCCTCTCCCTTCTCCCACCTTCACCCCCATTCTCTTTTTGCTCTCTCATCCTCACTTCCTATATCCCTTCCACTTCTCAGCTCATCTTCCATCCCAGGCCCTCCTCTTCAAGTCCGCTTCACTCATCTCCCTCTCTTTTTTATCTTTCTTTCTGGGGCTTCCTGATCCTCTCCCTGTCTCCTCCATTTACCTTTGCTCTTCTTTCTTCCCCAAATCCATCTCCGCCTTCCTTTCCCTCACCTCACTTCCTTGATTCCCTAACACCTTCTCTCCTTACCTTTCTCTTTCCACCACTCCCTATTTCTGATTTTCCCAGGCTTTCTTATCTCACTAGCATGCCTTTCTTCCCAATATCCACACACCACTTTATTTATTTATTTATTTATTTATTTATTTTTATTATCATGACTTTTTATTGACAGAACCCATGCCAGGGTAATTTTTTACAAAATTATCCCTTGCACTCACTTCTGTTCCGATTTTTCCCTTCCCTCCCTCCACCCCCTTCCCCAGATGGCAAGCAGTCCTATAATATGTCGCAGTATATCCTAGATACAATATATGTGTGCAGAACCAAACAGTTCTCTTGTTGCACAGGGAGAATTGGATTCAGAAGGTAGAAATAACCCGGGAAGAAAAACAAAAATGCAAACAGTTTACATTCATTTCCCAGTGTTCCTTCTCTGGGTGTAGCTGCTTCTGTCCATCATTGATTAATTAAAATTGAATTAGGTCTCTTTGTCAAAGAAATCCACTTCCATCAGAATACATTTTCATACAGTATCATTGTTGAAATATATAATGATCTCCTGGTTCTGCTCATTTCACTTAGCATCAGTTCATGTAAGTCTCTCCAAGCCTCTCTGTATTCATCCTGCTGGTCATTTCTTACAGAACAATAATATTCCATAACATTCATATACCACAATTTACTCAACCATTCTCCAATTGATGGGCATCCACTCAGTTTCCAGTTTCTGGCCACTACAAACAGGGCTGCCACAAACAGTCTGGCACATACAGGTCCCTTTCCTTTCTTTAGTATCTCCTTAGGGTATAAGCCAAGTAGTAATACTGCTGGGTCAAAGGGTATGCACAGTTTGATAACTTTTGGGGCATAATTCCAGATTGCTCTCCAGAATGGTTGGATTCGTTCACAGCTCCACCAACAATGTATCAGGGTCCCAGTTTTCCTGCATCCCCTCCAACATTCATCACTATTTTCTCCTGTCATCTTAGCCAATCTGACAGGTGTGTAGTGGTATCTCAGAGTTGTCTTAATTTGCATTTCTCTGATTAATAATGATTTGGAGCACTCTTTCATATGAGTGGTAATAGTTTCAATTTCATCATCTGAAAATTGTATGTTCATATCCTTTGACCATTTATCAATTGGAGAATGGCTTTATCCACACACTACTTTAAAAGCAAAGGGAGGATCACAGGAAGGAACATTTGGGTCATAGATCCATAGTTTCACACTTAGAAGATGACCTGTCAGAGAGATTTAGTCTACCATTACCACAAAAAGAAAATCCATTCTGCAATATGCCTCAGAAATAGTCATCTGGTCTGCCTGAAGATCTCTAGTGTGGGCAGAACAGCATCATCTTTTGCAAAAAGTATTGGGCTGGGAACCAGAGGATCTGGGTTCAAACTTGAGTCCCCATTCTACCTGTGTGACTTTAGGCAGTCCTTTTTACCTTTTTGGTCTGGAGCTTCTTCAGAAATAAAATAAGGAAGCTGGACAAGATGTTTTTTAGACACCTTACAGGTGCCTCAGTGGATAGAGTGCTAGGCCTAAAGACAGAAAGCTCAGAGTTTAAATCTGCCCCCAGACACTTCCTTTCTGGCTATGTAACCCTGGGAAAGTCCCTTTACCTATGTTAGATTCAGTTTCCTCAGCTATAAAGTGTACAAAACAATAATACTTATCTCCTAGGATTATTGTCAATATCAGATGAGATAACATACCTGACACATAATAAATGCTTAGGTCATGAAAGGCTTTGAATTCCAAACAGGATTTTATATTTGATCCTGAAGGTAACAGAAATCCACAGGATCTTATAGAGTAAAGGAGCAGGAGGAGGACCTGTGC
The DNA here is from genome assembly GCF_902635505.1 of Sarcophilus harrisii. Lineage (NCBI taxonomy): Eukaryota > Metazoa > Chordata > Mammalia > Dasyuromorphia > Dasyuridae > Sarcophilus > Sarcophilus harrisii. The sequence continues at coordinate 496,614,578 of NC_045428.1, forward strand.
TTTAGAAAAATTACATTAGAAACTGATTGAAAGATGGATCGGAGTGAGGAAAATATTGAGATAAGCATACCATGAGGCTATTGTCATTGTCAGGGCATGAAATGCCCCCACTAGTGGGGGCAGTAGAGAGATGTTGCAAAGGTGAAAATAATGGACATGGCAGCAGATTGGGCATAGGGGTGAGAGCTAGTGAGGAGTCAAGGATGATCCCTTGGTTGGGAGCCTTGGGGAGAATGGTAGTGCTACAGAACTTTGGAAAGGAGGAGGATCCTAGGAGAAAGATAGTGTGTTCAGTTTTGGACAATGCAGTTCACTAAGGGGTCAAAATATGGAAAGTAAGCTAGTATAGAGGTTATAGTTTAGAAAAGAACTGAAGGACGAAGGGATTGGAGGGTACTTTGAGGACAGACCCATGCTTGGATACTTGCTGGGTTCTTGTCTGATGGCTGCCATGTGATAAAGTAAAAACATTGGACTTGATGTGACCAAATTACCCCCCTATTCAATGAACTCCAATGGTTCACTGGATCAAATATAAAATCCTTTGCTGGATGCCTAGAGCCAGTCATTATATGGCTTTTTCCTACCTTTCCACTTTTATTACTCCTTATTCTTGACCATCTCCCCTATAATACAATAATGTTCTTTACACATGGCACTCCATTTCCCAACTCTGGGAATTTTCATTAACTGTCTCAAATACTTGGAAAAGACTTCCTCCTTGTCTCTGCCTCCTTCCTGGCTTTCTTCAAGTCCCAGCTAAAATCCCACCTTTAGCAGAAAGACTTTCTTGATCCCTTTTAATGCTAGTGCCTTCCCTTTGTCGATTCTCTCCAATTTATTCTGTATAGAGCTTGTTTCCACATAGTCCCCCATTAGATTGTAAGTTCCTTGAGGGCACAGACTGCTTCTTGCTTTTCTTTATGTCCTCAGTGCTTAGCACAGTGCTTGGTGCATAGGCTTTTATGCCAGGCTTATTGACCCATTAACTACAGGTTCCAAGTCTATCTTAGACATTACACCATGCTGTTGTAACTTATAAACCTGATATTTGCCAAATACTTTATATATATTATCTCATAGGATCATAGTTCTAGAGCTGGAAGGGATCTCAGAAGTCATCAAATCCAAGTCCATTTTTACAAAGGAGGAAACAGCCTCAGACAGCTTAAGTGACTTGCTTAGGATTCCACAGGTAGTAAGCTTCAGAGGCAAGATTTGAACCTCATTCCTCAGACTCCAAAGTGCTCTTTCCACTATACTATATTGCCTTTATTACTGGACAGTTCTGTAGGCACTAGGGATCCAAAGCAAAAAATAAACATAAATGTCCTTGGCTTCAAATATCTTACCCTGAAAATGGGGAAGAGCAGAGAGAACAGGGCTAGGTCTGTTTGACAAAGTCCAAAGCATCACCACAGTCTTAGTCCCACCAGCTCCAGTAAACAATTTTATCTTGGACAATTAAGGTAGTTCAGTGTTTTCCTACGCATATATTCTATTCTTTGGGCCAGGAACCCTGTGGGATTTACTAAGAAATCTCAGCTTTATCCTTCTCCCTTTGAGAATATCCTTATTATTATTGACAGGAAAATTGAATCTCAGAGAGACCTAATGGTCCCAATATGCAACAGAAGCAGCCTTCTGGGCTCTGGGACCAGAAGTCTCCCTTTGAGGGCCCACACTGCTTTTGAAGGAGACAGCCAGTCTGACTGAGAAGACAGACATTTCTCTAGAAGTTCCTTACTTCTCTAGATCAGGTCCTTGCTGGTTTTCTTCCTCAGCCTCAAGACATGATTGCAGTTGAAGTCAGCTGACCTGGATATGGAGTCCTCCTTCTGATGCTTGCCAACTAGCCTTATGAAAGGGAAATGACTTCCCTTTCTTGGGCCTTCTCTTTCCTTAGTCATAGAATACAGTTAATAATATCTTCCCTTTGAGGTTATTATTATTAAAAAAAAAAAAAAGACATAAAGGTAAACTATCCTTATTGCAGGGGCAGCAGGATGGAGCATGGATAGATCACCAGACCTGGAGGCAGGAGGATCTGAATTCAAATTTGACTTTAAACACTTAGTTATATGACTCTGGGCAAGTCATTTAGCCTTGCTTGTCTCAGTTTCTTCACCTATAAAATGAGCTGGAGAAGAAAATTACAAACTACTGCAGTATCTCTACAAAGAAAACTCCAAATAGGGTTACAAAGTCAGACACAACTAATTGATGAAAACAACAATAAATCATTATTAGGTTATAGCTCCTGGGCCAGAGCAGAGACAAGGTTGCTCTCCCTTTAGCTAATTCTATTGTGTTTGATAGAGAAGCCTGCCAGGAAGTAGTAGACAGGGCAAGGCTCTGCTCCTTATCACTGGGTGACCTCGTCCAAGTTGCTACCCACTCAGACCATTGATTTCTTCCTCTATAAAATCAGCATATTTGCTCTTCCTCCTTTGGAGAGTTATTTTGAGGACAAGAAGATATAATTTGTGTAAAATGTTTTTAAAATATTAGGTCAAGCAATAATAGTAACAATAATTATTATTGTTGGTTGAGGAAGGGCCTTATCTGGGGGAGAGAATACAAATGAAAAGGGAACCATATCTTACAAAATCTAATTGAAGGAGCTATCAATATTTACCCTGAAGAGGAAGAAACTTAAAGGGGCCCATGATACCAATTCAGTACATTTCATTGTCAAATGGTAGTAGAAAACAAGATGAATTTGGAGTCACTGAACTTAGATTTGGATTTCCTATAGAAAGAGCAAACATTTCTATGAAGCTCTAAAGTTTGTAAAACATTTTCTTTAAAATCATCCTGTGAAGATCTGACTCTCCTCAGAGTGGCAAGAAAGGAAATTAATTATTGGAGGGCTATAATAGGCATACAAAATGATGGAATAAGGAACTGATTCAACCATTAAAAAAAGTAATTTGAAACTATGTGCAAAAAAAATTATTAAACTCTCTCCGTGTATATGTAGCCTTTGACCCAGCAGTACTACTAAGCCAATACCTCCCAAAGAAATCAAAGAGTGAGGGAATGACCCATAAATATGCAAAATATTTATAATAGCTCTTTTTTTGATCAGAGCAAAGAACTAGAGACCAAGAAGATAACCATCACGTGGGGAATCGCTGAGCTCATTTCCCACAGGATTGAAAGGTTTTCTCATGACTTAAAATCAAGAATCTTTTTCCTCTGCTCCCCCTTCCTACCCCCACAGTGTATACTAAGCTGAACTGAACTGAACAAAATTAAGTGGAAATGAATAGAGATAAGTACTAAGAAAGATCAGATCCAGTTCCATACATATTCCTATATAGACCAAGGATGACATCAAGATATAAAGACTTCCTGAAATTTGTAACTTTCCCATCTCTGTTGATGTTTCCCCTTCCTGTCTGTTTCTCTGTATTTGCTAGCAATGAAAAGCCTCAAAAAACCCTGTATGGAGCTGTGTAGTCAGAGGAAAATAGATCAGACACACAGGCCAGTAGAACTGTTTAGTGAGGAGAGCCTCTCCCAGAAGCTCAGAGGTCTCTGCTCGAATGCCAGCTCTGCAATCCACTGTCTATTTCTGCTTTGACAAATAAGGACATCGCACCTGACCAGTTCTGACAGGCTATGTTCTAGGAATTTAAGGAGACAAAATAAGCATAGAGATGAGGTAGCGGCAATAGAACAAATAACGGCTAAAACGCAGTTATTGGGTAAAGCACTTCACATGCCTAATTTAGAGCAGTGTCATGGGATATTAATGTCATGCACCTGTGTGACATATGGACCTGGCAACAGACTGGGTAACACAGTCCTGCTAGGCTCACTTGTAAGAGGCCACGGGCTCCCTGGGTGGCCTATGCTTCAGGGATTTATTTAGATATCTGTGATCTAGCCCACCCTGAAGCCAAGAAGACTGATTACCATTTTTGTGGGGAGTAGGAATTCCATGGCTAGACATAGACTCTTTCAAACTCCCAATTTCCAAAAGGAGTATTAGATAACAATTGTATCCTTCTTCTATAGATCAGATAGTTGCAAACTAGGATGCTTTATTGAACAGCGGAAATGGTTCAAAATAATATCTATTCTCCTGGGCATTCCTGATAGGAAATAGTCCTGTCCCAAATCAGAAGGGTTACTTAGCCTCAGCCCAAACAGATATTACACAAAAGACAATCATGAATAAATGAGCAAACATATTTATCGAGTAATAAAAAGTAATGAGTAAATTATGCCAATTAGATTAAGTAATAGGTCATATAGAGTTAAAGGACTATGCAACATGGGAACAAGATGAAATCTTAGCTGAATCAACAAGAAAATTATTTCATCTGAGAAGTCCTGTCTTAAAGATTTATGGGGGATGAAGATACTGCTGGAAATCAAGGGATACATTGAATAGCCTGCTTCCTCCATATGCCTGTGACAGTAAAAGTCAGGTCTTTCCTTCTTTCTCTTTGTCACCTCTCTTGCTCTCTCTCTCTCTCCTTCCCTCCTTTCTTTTCTCTCCCTTTTTCTTCTCTCCATTTGTCTCTCTTCTCTCCTCCTTTCCTCTCACCCCTCCCCTTCTAGCCCTTTCTTTCCATCTCTCTCTCTCTTCCCCTCTTTTTCTCTCTCTTGTTTCTCTCCCTTCTCCCTTCTACATGCCATTCTTTCCCATGGTACTGTGACTTGACAATCTCTCAACCAATACTCCTATCTCTCTACCTAAAAGATGAGTAGACCTCTTTTTCTGTCAGTCTTTCTCACACAATAGAATCCAACTAGCTATTCCATTTGTAGAGGGCCCAATATACCCCATCTCCTCATTTTTTTCCTCCCCTGAACTCTTCAGCTTGTGCTCTATTTCTTTTCCTTCTCTTTCAGCTCCTCTCCTTTGTCTCTTCCCTTTTCTCTTCCCTCCTCTCTCTTTCTGTGCCCTGACCCTGTTTCCTTTGCTTCTGCCCTTCCTATTCCTGTCTCCCTCCCTGTCCTTCCTCAGGCCTTTCCTTCTTACCCTTCCCTCACTTCTCTCTCTTTCATCCTTTTCCTTATCTCTGCCCCCACTCCTGTCCCTCTCAATTCTGAGTGGTAGGCTAGCAAATCACAAACTGTGTGAGATCAAAGATAGCTAGTGATCTCTGATTCAATCCTTTCATTTCATGAAGAAGAAATTGTAGGTCCAAGCAAAGGAATAGACCTAACTCAAAGTTGAATTACACAGGTGGCAAAGGTCATGCACCACTGGTAAAGCAAAGTCTTTGGCTTCCAGGACTAGGCTGTCCACTGTAGTTAGAAACCGTTCCGGCCACACCTCTTCCCCTGGTTATTTACATTTTTATATGTACCAATAAAAGTGCTGAAGCCTCATTAGCACCAAATTTCTGCCCACAGTGTTTGACTAGCAACAAGCAAAGCATTTATGAAGCACCCTGGGGCTGCCTGGATCACCCAGAACCAGCTTTGTAAGTGTGTGTAGTTGTGGCCAAACTAGGGTAATTCGAGGCAATAGCTCTCATAGTCTTCATTCATTAAGTGTTACCAATAATCTTATTTCACAGAAGAGGAAAATGAAACCAAAAAAGACAAAGAGCCATCGAATCAGAACCACCAAGGAGGAAGAGACCTTAGAAATTACCTAGTCTAATCCTTTCATTTTTTAGATGAAGAAACTAAGACCCAAAGATGAGAAGCATCCCTAGCAAAGTCAGAGACAGAAACAGAATAGAGCATGTTTCTCCTGATTGAATTTGAAGTCATCTCATCTCAGTTTTGAATCCTACCTTAGCTTCTTATTTCCTATGTGATCATGGGCAAGTTACTTGCTTATTTGACCTATCAGTTTCCCCATCATTACAACAAATGGAATTGTACTAGATTATCTCTAATTCATCAATCAATCCATAAGTTAAGACTTTATTTACTGTGTGCTAGATATTGTTCTGGGTAAAGATATAAATTAAAGGCTCTGTCCCCAGGGAGCTTACATGTGTGTGGAATGCACATATATGCAAATATATACTTAGGAAAACCTGAGTTCAAAAGAGATAATATTTGTAAAACACTTTGAAAATCTTAAAATGCTATATAAAATTATTGTATAGATTATAAAATATAAAATAAATTAGAAATTATTAATAATCTAGCACTGGAAAGATCAGGAAAACTTCAAGTAGGTTGTGATGCTTGAGCTGAGCTTTGAAGAAAATGAAGAATTTTAAGATGGGCAGAAGTATAATCCAAGTATGGGACAATCTTTGCAAAGACATAGAGATGGGAAATGATGGAATTTCAGGTATAAGTAATGCCAAAGTTCTGTGGCAAGCTCAAAGAATGTGTGAAAGGGAAAACTATTTTTATATAGAAAGGTAGATGGGAGCCAGATTGTGAAGCTCTTGAAATATCATCAGAGAAATTTATATTTGATCTCAGAGGTGATAGGGAGCACTATAGCTAATTGAGCAGAGGAGTGATAGATCAGACCCATTTACTTAAGGAATATCACTTTGGCAGCTGTCTGGAGAATGTTTCAGAGAAAGGAGAGACAAGGCAGGGAGCTTGTAAAAGGTGAGGTTGGAGAAAAGATGACAAATGTGAGAAACTTTGTGGAGAAAAAATTGGGAAGATTTGACAACTGGCTGAATATGTGGATTTGAGGAAGAGTAAGAAGTTGGATGACATCATGGTTGTGAATCTAGAGGTTGCTTTCAATAGAAATAAGGAAATTTGGAGGAAGCGTGCAGGGAGAAGAGATTGAGTTCTGTTCTGGACATGTTGAGTCCTTTCCAGTTCTAAGCCATATTATCCTTTGATTCTTCTCTCTGGTCCCTTCCCCCACTACTCTAGCTTCCCCAGATTACTCCAGCTTCTGCAGCCTCTGAAGGATTTTGAAGCCACTTTTTAAATGTACTTTGCAGGAATTATTTTCCCTTTTGCTAATGAAGGTAAAACAAACCCAGAGTTGATTGCAGAGCCCCCCCTAGGAAGTTAAATGCTAGAAATTATCTAGAAAAGTCTAGCCTTTTACATGATGTCTTAAGCAACAGCAGAGTTTGAAATTTGAACTAGGTAAAGAACTGGAGTGAGGTGGAACACAGTTACATTTCTTTAAGAAACTTGCTGGGGAAGATAGAATAGATATCTATCTAAAATTAGCCAATGGAGCAGATGAAAAGGTTAATTTTGAAGAAAAGGGGGGATTTATATCCACGATACAGTGGAAATAGCACTGATTATAGTATCAGGGGGCTTGAATTCAAACCTTATCTCTGTCACTTACTATATATGTGATTTAGGCTAGTCATTTAAGCTTACTGGGTTGTTAAATAATGAGAGACATGGGTTCCATCACCTCCAAAATCCTTTCAGTTCATAAACTATAATCTAGTGATCTGACATTAGTCAGATTAGTGAGTGGAGAGAATGATGTGTAAAGACCTGTGGAGAGGTGGAAAATAAGATAGGTCTGATAAATGGTTAACAACTAACTTTTGGGGGGAGAAATGTTGACATGGCGTACCTTTAAGTTAAATTAATTAATATTTGCTCTATCACTCTTTTATCAATTTCTAAAGTATAAATAACTGCTCATAGGGACATTTAATAATCAGGTCCTCTGGGACCTGGTCTGAGTTGGCTCTAGCACACTCCCTAAATGAGAGAATGTGGGAGAGCTTTCTCTTCATGATCTCAGCCTTCTCAGGCGAACCAAAGGCTAGGTCATCCAACTGTTTAATAGGGAGAGCCCAAGCCCTGGCATCTGAGGACTAAAATTTGAATTTTAGGTCTTCAGCTGACTGTTTGAGAGAGACTTTGAAGAGAAAAAATTAAGGAGATTTGACAACTAGCTAGATATGTGGATTTAAGAGTCAGAAGTTGCATTAAAACTTGGTTGTGAATGCACATGCAAATAATACTCTCCAGGCTTAAGTTTCCTTATGTGTGAAATGAGGGAGTGGGAGTAGAGCTTCTGTGATTCTTTCTATTTGATTGATGTAGGGGGATACACATTAAGAAAAAGTAACATTTTCTGAAGGAATGATTATATATTTGGCCCTGGTCTTGAGGCTGAGCACATAGAGATAGACAAAACAACTATTTCTTTTATTTGGGAGCTCTTAATCTAATAGGAGAATGGTCCTGTAATATTTTAAGGATCTCAGGGAAGATCAGGGCATGCAGACCCAGGCCTGTAGGATGGGAGTTGGAGCAGAGACAAAGTGGGGATAGGAGGAGGAAGGGAACAGTCAATGGTCCAGTTTGATTGGAATAGAATCAGAATTACAGGTTTAGAGCTAAAAGAGACCTTAGAGCATATCATAGGAATGATAAGAACAGTAATAGTATTTATATGTACTTGAAAGTTTGTAAAATGCTTTAGAAAGATCTCATTTTATACTTACAACAATCTGGGAAGGTAAGTGCTATTATTACTTTCATTTCCAGATGAGGAAACTGAGACAGAAGTCACACTTCTAGTCTAAGTCCAGATTTGAACTCAGTTCTTCCTGATTCCAGGTTCATTACCTATTCACTGTGTTACCCAGCTGCCTCAGTCAGAGGACCATAATGCATTAGTTCCAATCCCCTCTTTGAAAGATGATAAACTTGAGACTAGAAAGAGTAAAGATTACACAAGTAAGGAGGGGAGGCCCTCTCACTCTAACGTCAGTGTTCTTTGTATCCTGACATACTGTCTCTCTACCTCTTATTCCATATAAAGCTATTACAATGGTAATAACGATAACAAATAATAATAAGTTACATTTCTAAGTAAGACAACCATGGGTAGGGAGTGGATAGGAAGATGGCCTTGAAATCAGGAAGACCAGGGACTAGTTGTGCCCTAACATATACTATTGCCAATCTGGGCAAGTTGCTTAATGTCTTAGTGGCCCCCTCAATGCTCTAAGATTATAAATTACATCAGAAGATGATGACAAGCATTGGTAGAAGGAATTTCCTCTCTGGGAGTTCTCTTTCTAGTACAGAAAATATAAAGCCTCTTACAATATGTCTGCATTAAGACACTTTTTAAAAGAATTTATGTCTTGGGGGATGGTAGCACATATATCTCTAGCCTGAATATAAGAAACCAAAATTTTAAAAATTGTATTTATTTATTTATATGTGTTTGAAAAGGCATCATGACATCATGGATAGAGAAATACAAGTCACTATAAGTCAGGAAGTCAAAGGTTCAAGTCCTGCCTCTGACATGTCTGACAACACCATAAGACTCTAAACCATAAAGCACATTTGGATTTACATTCATAGAGAGACTTTTTCCCTCCATCAAGATTTTCCTTCAGGGATGAAATCACAAATCTCAATCACAAAATCCCACACTAACTTTGACATTTGTAAAGCACCTTATGGTTTACAGAATACACTTGCTTTTCCAATATCCCTGGGAGAAAGAATTGCACCTTGCAACCCTGGGCAAGGATTTTGATTTCTCTTTTACTAAAGAAGAAACTAACATTCTAAGAAGAAAAGTGATTGACCCATTGTGATAGAGCTAGCAGAGTTCAGAGCCAGAAGCCAAACCTAGACTTTCCAATTCCAAACATACTTTTTTTTGCACTGTGTCAGCAAAAATCTAGACACTAGGTTTAGGGGCAAGATTTGGTCAGTCATTCATTAAGCAATTATGAAGCAGCTACTATGTGCCAGACATCATATTTCAAGAAATTATAAAGGAAAACTGCCCCAATATCTTAGAACCAGAAGATAAAATAGAAATTGAAAGAATACATCAGTCATCTCCTGAAAGAGATTTCAGTATGAAAACTGCCAGTAATTTAACAGTCAAATTTCAGAACCCCCAGGTCAATGAGAAAAATATTGCAAGCACCCAGAAAGAAACAAGTCAGATATCATGGAGCCATAGTCAGGATCATACAAGATTTAGCAGCTTCCACATAAAAGTGTTAGAGCTTGGAATAAAATATTCCAGGAGTCAAAGGAGCTAAGATTACAGCAAAGAATCATCTATCCAGAAAAACTAAATATAATTCTTTAAGGGGGGGGGAGAAATTTAATATTTAATGGAATGGAAACATGTTTTTCTTTTTAGTGTTTTATTTTTTAAAAAAAATTTGTTGAAAGTTCATTTTAAAATTTTATTGAAGTTTTATTTTTAATTTTCAGAACATATGCAAGGATAATTTTTTAACACTGATTCTTGAAAAGCTCTGTGTTCCAATTTCCTCCCCTTCCTTCCACCTCCTCCCCTAGATGACATGTAATCTAATTTATTTTGAACTTGGTAAAAATATATGGCAACATTTCTTTCAAGAATTTCTGATGAAAAGAGCAAAGCTGAATAGAATATTTAATGTTCAAAAATAATATTAAAGAGAAGTATAAAAATATAAACATAAATAAGAAATTAATAAAGCTAAATTAGTTACATTTCTATATAGGGAGATGACATGTAACTCTTAAGAACTATCTTATTATTAGGATAGTTAGAGTCTATATAGAAAGAGGATTTGGAAGAGTTGATTATGTTGTAATGATCTTCAAAAAGAAAATGAATGTGTAGTATTTATCATATAAGCATTGTTGAAAAGAAAATTTATTGTTTTAAATTTTGAGTTCTCTCATGTTCTGCTGTATACCTGACAATGTATTTTTTCTTTTTCTAATTTGTATTTAAATTATAAACAAATGAATATTTAAAGAAACAATGAGAAACTCAGTAATCTAATCCTAAAAAAATTGAGTGGGTCAAAGACTAAATCATAGAAATAATCAATAATTCCATTAAAGATAATGACAACAATGAGACAATATACTGAAAATTGAATGATATGCAGCCAAGGCAGCACTTAGAAGAAATTTTATATTTCTAAATTCTCATATTGAGAGAAAGAGAGAGGAAAGGAGGGAAGAAAGGAGGGAGGAAGATCAATGAATTGGGCATGCAATTTAAAAAACTAGAAAATGAATAAATTAAAAATCCTCGATTAAACATTATATTCTGAAAATCCAAGGAGTTAGTAGAAAACCATTCAGCTAATAAATGAAACTAGGAGCTGGTTTTATATGGTAAAATAGATAAACCATAGATTAATTTGATTAAAAAAAAAAGTTATGTTATAAAAGTTGCAAGTAACAAAAATGAAAAGAATGAATGAGCCACCAATGAAGATGAAATTAGAATAATTATTAGGAGCTATTTTGCTCAATTACATGCCAATAAAACTGACAATCTATGTGAAGTGGATAGATATCTAATATATCCATATCCATGTCTAACATACAGTATAATCTTATATAGACATGTATGTATATATATATATATAAAATTGTGTGTGAATGTATGTCTTTGTGTGTCTATGTGTATCCTAAATTGGCAGTAGAGGAAATAGAATACTTGACACTATTTGGGGGGAGAAAAAGAAGGAAAAAATTAGATAAGTCACCAATGAGCTTCCTAAGAAAAAATTCTCGGTACCAGATGTATTTACAAATACTTAAAGAACAATTAATGCCCTATACTATATAAATTATTTGGAAAATAAAGGTAAAGGAGTCCTATGAAATTCCTTCTATGATACAAGAACTCATAAATTAAATGCCTATCAAATTTGAACATAATCCAAAATTAGGAGGGATGGCTAACCCAGGGTTGTGGTTCAGGAGCCAAAGGGGAACTTGATGAATGAAAATATAGTGATAAATCTAATAAGATGAAATCTCTTTAAATAATATAAAGCCTTGCCATTAGTTCAAAACTTCAACTTTACAAGTACAAGATAAGGGAGACATCCTAAAACCTAGTTCAGAAAGATATGAAGTAGGTAGGAAGGGAAGTAAGTATATTTGACTCAATATGAATTCACAGTGTAATAAAACACCAACATTTTAAGTTAGAGTAAGAATGAATTGATCCTCCTGATCCTTTGTAGAATGTAGGGGTCTACAGGTCTGAGACTACTGTTTTTTTTTTTCCTGTAAATGGCTTTGCAGAATTTTTTTCTTTCCTTCTTTCTTTCTTCTTTCTTTTTTAAAATATTTCTTTTTCTTATGAGGTTGGCTTTCTGGGAGGAGGACAGAGAAGGATACAAGAGAAAATTTAATAAATTGTAAAAAAATAGTAAATTATCAATTTATTAAATAAATACAAGTTAATTTTTACAAATAAGGTTTGGCATCCAAAACCAAATTGGTAATAATCTACTTGTGCTCTCTTTTGGTCAGATATTATCTAAAATAAGATTTCCAGTTCTGGGCATCACAGTTTAGGAAGAACATTAATAAACTGGGTAATGAGGGTAACCAGAGACATGAGGGGCTTTGACTTCATGTCATATATAAGTATGATGGTGGGAAGAGACATGTTAACAATTGTCAAATTCATGAAGGGGTTACACAGAAAAAAGAGCTAGACATATTCTCCTTGGCCCCAGAGGACAGAATAGGGTCAATAACCAGAGATTGCAGAGAAATGATTGGAGTCTAGATGAAAAAGAAATTTTTAACAGTGCTGTTATCATTCAATCATTTTAGTCATGTTTGACCTATTTCTGCTTTTCTTGGCCAAGATACTGGAGTGTTTTCTCCAACTCATTTTACAGATGAAGGAATTGAGGTAAATAGGGTTAAGTGATCACACAGGATCACACAGCTAGTAAATGTCTGAAGATGGATTTGAATTTAGGAAGCAGAGTCTTCCTGAATCCAGGCTTTGTACTCTATCCACTCTGCCTCTTAGCTGCAATAAGAGCTTACTTAACAACAAGAGAGACTCAAATGCAGAATGGGCTTCCTCAGACTGTTATGGTGCCCCACCACTAAGGATCACCAAGTTCTTAGGCTATAAGACCCCTTTAAGAGTATATTTAGAGAGAATTCTTCTTCAGCCTCATGTGAGAATTGATGGACTCTGAGGTCTAACTCTGAGATTCTTTGATTAATCCAAATCCCCTAATTTTACAGTGGAGGCAATCCACAGATTAAGAGTATCTTGACACAGTAAAGAGTGGAGTCAGGATTAGGACCCAGATTTCTTAAACATTTAATTAGCAGCTACTATGTGTCAAGCACTAAGGATGGGAATTTTTAAAAAGACAATTCCTGCCCTCAAGGAGCTTAAAATCTATTGGTATGGGGGGAGAGAAGAAACAAAAGCAATCAAAAAGTTGGGGGGAGGGCGTTATCCAGCTTAAAAGCATAGAGATGACTCTCAGTGGCCTTCTGAAATGGAGATTCTTGGAGTTCATGCCTCTGCTCTCCAATCAGAGGGACAGAAAGTATTGATGCCCTCGGAATATCAAAGCTGATTTGATCTTGCAGGATGATGAAGCTCCTGGGGGCATGGTGGTTATGCCCAATGGAGTACAAGTGAGTGGGATAAAAAAAATCTTAGGTCTAGGGCTTTTTTCCACTCAAATTTTCATCTTAGTTCACCCACAGCCTAATGCTCTTCAGAAGAAAACAGCTTTGCAATAAAAAAAAATCATAGAACGGGAGAATCTTTTTAACCTTTTTATTTGCCAGAGGAAGAATCTGAGATTCAGTGAAGATAAGAGACCCACCCATGTTCATCCAGCAAGATCATAGGTGAACCCTGACTTCCAGACCAAGATACCTTAAGTTCCAAATCTTGAACAAGAAGAAGAGAGTAAAGGGCATTCTGTCCTGGAGTTCTGGACAGGGCAAGATCTGGGAAGCCATTGTAGATGTGCGTGGAAAATGCTAAATAACCAAGGGTTGTGGGCACCTGGGCAAGAGTTGGAGCTGGAGCTGTTTTATAAGCCTGAGAGAAGCATGAAAGGATTCGTCCTGCCATGATTCACCTGGACATGTAGGAGAGAGACTCCAGGAACTACAGACTTGTTTCCCAGTCAAGAGGAAGAGGTGACACAAGAAATTTCATCTATTTCCTTAAGTATTGATTGGGCATCTCCTGTATACCAGCTCTCAAGCTAGACACAGGGGGGAAGCAGGAAGGGAAGACTCTAACCCTGTTTCTGTCACTGACACATTCATTGCCGAGTCAGTGTCTCCATAAAATGGGGGAAGAGACTTGTATTATCTTAGGAGTTCCTTGAAGACAGTAACTGTCTTTGTGTTTCTTTGAATCACTGATACTAATCCAGGTCTTTATGGAAAAGGGAAGGGGCTATATTTATGTCAGGCATTATGCTAAAAAAAAAATTCTTTTTTTCTTTTCTTTTTTAAATATAATTTTATTTAATCTTTACAACAATTTTGCTAGGTAGGTACTATTATTGTACCTATTTTGCAGTTGAGGAAATTGAGGCAAACAGAGTCATACGAGACTTATGATCATATAGTAGCGTGACGAAGGCTGAAATTAAACTCCTCTTCCCGATCCCAAGCCTATGTTCTCTCCATTGTGCCACAAGTTATCTCTAAGAAGTTAGTAACTTAAAAAAAAAAGTAGTAATTTTTTTGTTGACTACCTGTCTCATAGATCTACTGTGTAGATCAAGTAAGATACTTGTTAAACAGGGAACTGGCTGATGAGGACCCAATCCTTGGAACATACACCTAGGATGAGCATACTTGTGGACTTTCCTGATAAGTTACGATGAAGAGGGTAAGATTTCCTTTCTGGAGCATAAATTTAGGCCTGGCACCTCATCTGTCTGTCCCTTCATTCTCCCCCTTTACATATGTAAAGTATTATATAAACTCTTAATTACTATATAAATTTCAGTTATGATAATATTGCTATTATATTTTGTAGTAATTAGCATTTTATAGTAATTATGTTTTGCTTTTAAATTTTCCAGAAGTATTTTCCTTTTAATGCTTAAAAAAACCCCATGCTGATATTCCTTTATATAAATGAGGACATGAGTCTCAAAAGATAGCATTTTAGATTAGGATCTAATTAGGATTAGAACTCAGGTTATCCCCCCCTGCATTATCCTACATCATAATTATATGTCAAGAATCAGTGATTTCATTAATTGGGAATTCCTTCCATTAATGTGACACTAACTTAATAAATATATCTGAGAGAGCTGTCTGAGGCACAGACAGGTTGAGTGATTTACCTATGGTTATGCAGATAAACAATATTAGATACAGGATTTGCACCTAAATTTCCCAAACACCAGGTTAGCAGTCTCTCCACCATGCCATGCTGTTTGGTTGTTGTCACCCCTATCCTGACCACATTTATAGTTTCCATCAGTTGTTTTGACACATATAAAAGCATTCAGCAAGAGCAAACATTTGCAGCCCACTTCTTCTATTATCTGCTAATAAAAAGAGAAAGATAATTCAGGCTTAGATTAATTATCACTCAAGCAATTCAGTGAAGAGTACAAGATAGAATATAAGTATGAGTTGCAGTGCATTTTAGACATAGAGAAGTTCAGGGAAGAGAGAAGTCATTGAAGGTGAGAGTACTCAGGGGGCCTCCCTGGTGGAGGTGGAATTTGAGCTGGGCATTAAAAGAATTGGAGAGTTGTAAAGGAAAGAAAGGAGAATTCCGAGAAGGGGGAACGCTATAAACAAAAGCTGGAATCTGCAAAGTGAATGTCAGGGACAGTGAAGACATTTTCATCAGAGATCAGGGTAAATACACAGGATGTTTAGGAATCTAGTTTGTCTAGAAAGGGTAGAAACAGACTTCAGAGAGTCACAAATGCAGAGGACTATGGGATTATAGGATTTGTTTTATTTTATTTCATTATGATCTAGAAGCCTCACTACAGAGTCTATATCCCAAAGTGGGAAAAGGACCCACATGTGCAAAAATGTTTGAAGCAGCTCTTTTTGCAGAGAGGCAAGGAACTGGGGAATGCCTGAATAAGTTATGGTATATGAAAGTAATGAAATATTATTGTTCTATAAGAAATGATGAGCAGGCTGATTTTAGAAAATCCTGGAAAGACTTACCAGGACTGATGCTGAGTAAAATGAGTAGAACCAGGAGAACACTGTACATAGTACCATACACAGTAACAGCAAGATTGTGTGATTATCAACCACGATAGACTTAGCTGTCCTCAGCAATTCAATAATCCAAGGCAATTCCAATAAACTTTGGATGGAAAATGCCATCCACATCCAGAGAGAGAAATATAGAAATTGAATGTGGATCAAAGTATACTATTTTCACCTTTTTTTCCTTTTCTTTTTTTCTTTTTCATGATTTTCTCCTTATGTTCTGTTTTTTTCCCCCTCTCCCAGAATGACTCACATGGAAATGTTAAAAAAAATTAATGTACACATATATAACATAAAAAAATAAAATTAAAAAATGTCAGTCACTCTGCAAAGGAATGGGGAGAGAGAGAGAGAGAGAGAGAGA
The DNA here is from genome assembly GCF_902635505.1 of Sarcophilus harrisii. Lineage (NCBI taxonomy): Eukaryota > Metazoa > Chordata > Mammalia > Dasyuromorphia > Dasyuridae > Sarcophilus > Sarcophilus harrisii. The sequence goes on from NC_045428.1 coordinate 496,630,863, forward strand.
GAGAGAGAGAGAAACAGAGAGAGAGACAGAGAGAGACAGAGAGAGAAGAAGAAGAGGAAGAAGAAGAAGAAGAAGAAGGAGAAGGAGGAGGAGGAGAAGGAGGAGGAGGAAGAGGAGGAGGAGGAGAAGGAGAAGGAGAAGAGGAAGGAGAAGAAGAAGAAGAGGAAGAAGAAGAAGAAGAGGAAGAAGAAGAAGAAGAAGAAGAAGAAGAAGAAGAAGAAGAAGAAGAAGAAGAAGAAGAAGAAGAAGAAGAAATAATAGGCCGTGTCCTCAGCAAAGAGGAAGAGGGGTCACATAGAAGATGAAGAAATTGAGATTAAAGGGAAATTTAAATAATCTTCTAGGTAAGGGAGTACTGGTCATGTTATCTAGGCAATGTAATATAATGGAAAGTGCACCCAGTGACATTGAAGGTTGGGAAAACTGGACTAGAGTCCCAGCTGCTTCCTAGGAACTGATACTGGGAAAGGTATTGATCTTCTCCCCTTGGTAAAATGAAGAGATTAGATTAGACTAGATGTTCTGTATGGTCTCTTTCAACTTGAAAATTCTAGATTCTGAGATTTATTTGTTTGGTTGATTGCTTATTTTTATTAGGCAATGAGGTGAGGTGGTTCAGAGGCTAGGGTGATAGGGCTGATTCCTGACCTAGAGTCAGGAAAACCTCATTTTAAATCCTGTCTCAGACATTTACAAGTCCTTTAACTTTTCTCAGTCTCAGTTTCCTCATCTATAAGATGGGGACAATAATGTAATTATGGCATCTACTTCCCAAGGAGTGGCATTTATATATACACATAGGCATATTTGTTTGTGTCTGAATTTTTATTGGAGAAGTTACAGTGATTTTTTTTATACATATCAAACTAGTGGTTTGTACAAAATAGATTGGAAAGATGAGGGATAGATAAAGTGAAGGGGAGAGTGAGGGGAAAAACCAATGAGGAGAAAGAAATAGATTGAGGAAGATATGGAGAGATCAAAAGGGAGAGTAGGAGGAAGGGAGAAAGCAAGAGACAGAGGAGACAGAGGGGGATAGGGTGGGGGAAAGAAGGAATTCCTAACTTTCAAGTCACATTTAATAGCCACAGCTTATGTCCACCCACCAAAGCTCTCTCCATTGATCCTTAGGTCCTTCACAGGTTTTCTGAGGTTATGCTGTTCTAATAGTTCTCTGGAAAGAAGGGAGAAAAGAAAGAAGAGGACACAGAGGGTGGAGAAAATGACAGGAAAGGTTGAAAAGAAGCAATGGTTGAGAGATGGACAGAAAAACAAACACAAAGCAGGCAAAGAGATGGGGGTGGGGAGATCTTGGATTGCAAAAAATAAAAAAAATTTAAAAATTTTTAAAAAGAGTGGGCTAAATGAACAGTGGACTAAAATCCCAGACTTATTATTTGTCAAAGGGTCCTTTGAAGGTTTCTAGAAAATAAGACTGTGCCTTGGACCCTTGAACAAAAAAAGCAGGAATCTAATCACCTCCTGAAGTTACAGGATAGATGAGACCCACTCTACTTGGCTTCAGTTCCTTGAGCTGGGTCATACAGTCAAAGGGCTTAGCTATTAGTCATTAGTCACTTTGAAAGTAGGTTGGAATGGGAAGAAAAGAACTGAGAGAGCCAGAGAAATTAGAGAGGCCTGCTTCCCTGTGGAGGGGGTGGAGATTAGGTAAGAGGAAGCAAAAGTGACCCTCTCTCTCTGTCTCGCTCTGTCTCTCTCGCTCTCTCTCCCCCAATCCCTCTCTCCTTCTCTCTCTGTGTGTCTCTCTCTCTCTCTCCCTCTTTCTTTTTTTTTTAATTGAAGCTTTTTATTTTCAAAACATATGCAAGGATCATTTTTCACACTGACCCTTGCAAAACCTTGTGTTCCAATTTTCCCCCTTCTCTTCACGCCCTCTCCTAGATGGCAAGTAATCCAATATATGTTAAACATGGTAAAAATATATGTAAATCCAATATAGGCATGTGTATTTATACAATTATCTTGCTACACAAGAAGAGTCAGATCAAAATATTTCCCTCTTTCTCTCTTTCTCTTCCACTTTTTTTCTCATTCTTTTTCTCTTTTCTCCCCTTTTTTCTCCCCTTTCTTTATTCACACAAATGTATATAGGTACACAGTGCATACATAAATTAATGTTATGTTATATTCGTCTTTTGTAAAGTCAATGCCCACATATATAAACAATTATCAGTCAGTGATCTGAATGAAGGTATAGAAGGCATACTAATCAAATTTGTCAATTTTACAAAACTGATAGAAATGATACTATCTCAGAAAACAATCTCTGAACAAGGGTTCAGAAAAGCTAGAATGATGTGCCAAAACTAATAAGATAAAATATAATGGGACTCAATGTAAAGTGTTATGGTTGGGTTCAAGAAATCAAGTATTTAAATACAGAGTCAGAGGAGCTATTATTTGCAACCTGTGTGATCTTAGTCAAGTCATTGCTTACTGGTAATCTCTAATTGAATGTGCCATAGCCATATAAAATTTAATGTGTCCTAAACAGATCTCAATGTCTTTCCCCTACTAAATCCTTCCCTCTTTCTGTTTTCCTTTTTTCTGTTGAGGGCACTATCATCTTTCCAGTTATTTGACTCTTCTTTTCCTTCATCTTCAGTTTTTAAATCTCCTTGATTTCATCTCCACTTGCACTCACCCCTTTCTCTCCATTCATCTAGTCACTGACCTAATCTAGGCCGTCTTCACCAATTCATAAACAAATGCCTTTTACTTCTAACATAACATGCAAGTTTTAGCTTTTAAATCCTGTCACAAAGTAATTACACTTTGCTTTTCTACATTTATTTCACATTACTGTTCTTTGGTCTAGATTTTCACAGATTCAAACTGGGCCTGTTTGCTGTCTCCATCTCCAACATTCTCTCTTCTAGCTCTGTGACTTTGTACAGACCAAGATACATTTCTTCCTGATGGTTACCCCATAAAAGTCCTTGATTTCTTGTTTGTTTTTCAAAGCTTATCTCAAGTGCCACCTTCTGGGAAATCTCTCCTGACTCCTTTGACCCATTTTCTAATGTCCTAATCTCAGAAGTTACTTTTTATATATTTTGTATTTAATTTTCTCTGGGTAGGCATTATTTTCCTTCAAGAGAATGTGAGCTCCTTAAAAGAGACCTTGTTTTTTTTTTTGTTGTTGTTTTTAATAGCTAGCATCTAAAACTAGGACAAACAGAACAGAAACAAACATCCCCAGGCCCATATTTTCAAGCATGGGTAGAAGAGAAGGGAGGGAAGATATCATCCTGGGCTTCCCAGTTCAGTTCATGGCACCCAGGATGTGGTGGATCTTCACTTTCTAGAGGTAGTAAGAAAGACAAAGACTTTCTCAATCTGACCATTTTTAAAGATGCAGTCTGTTCTGGCCATTCAGCCAATCAAAGGAGACTATCTCTACTCAAAAAGTGGGGCTTAACATATGCTGGTAAAACTGGGTGCCTCCACATTAGGCAATCTGAACATAAGCAGAGAATTCCCCTTACAAATAGCTATAAACTCAATAACATGACACGCAAGTTAAATAACCTAATATTATCTTTAATATGTTGATGGATTTATTTTTTTTTTATTTTATAGAAGAATTTTTTACAGACCAGATCTCCCTTTCTTACCCATGTGAGTAGATGAGGAGCTTCTCATGGCCCAATCTCACTAGTGATCATCACAGAAACTTTGAGCTGCTCTATTTCTAATCTAGACCAGTTCACCCTACCTTAGTAGGTATCCAAGTCCCACATCCCCTAGGACTTACCTTACTGATGCTGAACTTAGTGTAGACACACACTTGGTATAATCCAATGCAGCTCAGAACTTACTCTTCAACTCATAAGATTCATCCGAAGTGCAGCATAAGTCAACAAAGCATTTATTAAGCACTTAGTAAGCACCAGGCACAGTGTTGAGGAATGGAAATACAAATGTAGCTATGTCATTTTTCAATCATATTCAACTTTTTGTGTACCCCTCTTGGGGTTTTCTTGGCAAAGATATTGAAGTGTTTTGTCATTTTCTTTTTCAGCTCATTTTTACAGATGAGGAACTAAAGCAAGCAAGATAAGTGACTTGCCCAGATAGTAAGTATCCAAGGCCAGAATTGAATTCAGGAAGAGAAGTCTTCCTGACTCCAAGTCCAAGACTATCCATTCCACTTAACTGCTCCTAATAGTGTGTTCTTATGTGTATTTATGTGCATATATGTATATGTCTCTATTATTATATTTATACACCTGTATATATAAATATATTTATGTGTATATATGTATATACACATGCTTATAGGTATACATATATATATGTATATATACACGTAAATTTGTATGTTTATATATGTATACATATATACTTTGTATGTATATACACACATATATAGTATACATATATGTAATTTAAGTTCTTTTGTCCTTGTGTATATAGACAATTAATTAGATAAGTAAATAGGTAAATGGATGGATGGATATCTAGATAGATAGATAATTTATTAAGTGCTTACATGTATCAGCCAATATCTTTTTTAATAAAATTTTTTATTTTCAAACACATACATAGATAGTTTTCACATTCACCCTTGCAAAATTGTTCCAATTTTTTTCTTCCTCTCTTCCCCTCACCCCCTCCCCTAGACAATAAGTAGTTCAATATATAGTAAACATGCTATTCTTCTATACATATTTCCATAATTATCTTGCTGCACAAGAAAAATCAGATCAAAAAGAGAAAGAAAACAAAATGCAAGCAAACAACAACAATAAAGAAAGTGACAATGTTATGTTGTGAACCACACTTAGTTCCACAGTCCTCTCTCTGGGTGCAGATGGCTCTTATCATCACAAGATCATTGGAACTGCCTCAATCTTCTCATTGTTGAAGAGATCCACATCCGTCAGAATTGATCATCATATAATCTTGTTGCCGTGTACAATGATCTCCTAGTTCTGTTCATCTCACCTCAGTTCATGTAAGTCTCTCCAGGCCTCTCTGTATTCATCCTGCTGGTTGTTTCTTACAGAATAATAATGTTCCATAACATTCATATACCACAATTTATTCAGCCATTCTCCAACTGATGGGCATCCACTCAGTTTCAAGTTTCTAGCCACTACAAACAGGGCTGCCACAAACATTTTTGCACACATAGGTCCTTTTACCTTTTTTACGTCTTCAGAATACAGGCCCAGTAGAGACACTACTGATCAAAGGGTATGCACAGTTTGAAAGCCCTTTGGGCATAGTTTCAAATTATTCTCCAGAATGGTTGGATATCAGACAACATCTAATAAAACAGAGGCACATTTGTTAAGGTAGCTCACATCTTTTCTGGAGGTGAAGGGAGTGGGGATGTCATTCTGGGTCTTTTTGGAAATTAATTGGACTCATAAGTGGGTACTAGGATTTTAACTGATGTTTTCAAGTTTCAGCTCATCAGGCCCAGAGCCAGCCACTGCTGAGCTGTTTGCAGTCAAAAATAAAACCAAGAGTTCAGGGAAGGAGGCAAGGACAGTTTCAAACATAATTTGTTCAAACACAGAGAGGTTTTCATTTTTTTTTCTCCTTGACTTATTTTACAAGTCACCTGTTTTCAATGTAAAATATTTTTATTTTGATCTAATATTTCTTGTTGTCTCATGAAGTCATTGGTTTCTATTTGGTCTATTTTAGTTTTCAGGGATTTCATTTCTTGGGTAAAGTTTACCACTTCCTCTTCTGACATCCTTATTCTCCTTCTAGGTCTTTCCTCAAGAGATTTTATTTCATTTCAAAAACAAACAAACTCTTGCTTCATTTCTTCTAGGTATTCATGTAATCCTTGTGGAAAATACATTTTCTCTTTGAGTCTTTGGAGTTAGATTTGCAATAATGATGATACTGGCTGGTGTTTTCTTTGATTCACTTATCTCTCCAGTTTTAGTATACAAATTGGGGCTTTGAGTCCAGGCCAGATTTGTCCTAGTTACCCTTGAATCTCCTGAGTTCTTTCTCTATTCTCTATCTCCTGAGATTGGGACCCCTATGACTCTTTAATAATCAAAGAAAGGGAGCTTTAGGGCCTTCTCTGAGACCTTAGGATAGAGTATTAGAGCCTTAAAGGTCCTGAGTCCCAGCAGTACTAGTCTGAGCTTATGTGCTGAGCCCCTAGGATGACTTCTGAGGTCCCTACCAGGGCTTTCTCTGTGGTGCTTTCTGCTATTTCTGTCCATGGGACAAACTTACAAGTTACACATATCCTCTTTCTGGTTACACTAATGCTCTTTTTGCTTGAGGGCCCCCTGTTCTATTTCCCATAGGCTTCTGGATGACTTTTTGTGCAAACTAGAGATGCAAGAGGTTATTTACTATAGTTACTTATTGGATTTCTTGACCATTCTATCTGGTTCAAAGGGAGTAGGTGCTGGGAGTTGGCCAGTCTGCCTCCTGCTTAGAATCATCTTGGCAGGAAGTCATCTCTCTCTCTCTCTTGACGGCATGAATGGTTTGGTTTTTGTCAATATATTCCCAACCTGTCATAGTCATAAAAGTAGATTTTCAAAACTTTTTGAAAAGAATAGGGCTAACCTGCATCTAGAAAGAGGATTTGGGGACTGGGTGTGGATCACAACATAGTATTTTCACCTTTTTTGTTGTTGTTTGCTTGCTTTTTTTTTCTTTCTCATTTTTTTTTTTCCTTTTTGATCTGATTTTTCTTGTGCAGCAAGATAAGTGTGGAAATATGTAAAGAAGAATTGCACATGTTTAACATATATTGGATTGCTTGCCATCTAGGGGAGTATGTGTGAAGAAGGAAAGGGGGGAAATTTTAGAACACAAGATTTTGTAAAGGTGAGTGTTAAAACTATCTGTACATGTATTTTGAAAATAAGAAGATTAAGAAAAAAGAATAGGACTATAGTAATAAAGAAATTATGATATGTGAATGTAATACAGTGTTTCTTTGCCTTAAGAAATTAAAAAAAAAACATGGGAAAATTTATTTGAACTAATATAGAATGACGCAAAGCTCATCCAAGAAACAATAGATACATTACACACACACACACACACACACACACATATATAATACATATATAACCAGCTGTTGTGCGTTTCTAAGTCACCTAAAATGGGGGCATCCATGTGGGAGATGGCTAGGAGTTGCTTCTGGGAGAAAATAATCTGTGCTACCTGGGGGTGGGAACAGCCTCTTCCCCTTCATTAGCTGTGTCTTTAAAACTACCCAACTGGAATGCTTGAACGCTTCCTCCACAGCTTGGATACCTTGAATTAAGCAAGAGGTAAGAAGGTGATGTGAAGAACTACCTTCCCTCTCTCCTTCTCAGGCTCTGTGGCCCTGGGGTTTTGTTTTGGTTTGTTGGTTAGTTTTTTGTTGTTGTCATTTTTGGTTTCGGGATTAGACAGTAGAGTCCTTGGACCAGGGAGCGCAAATCATGGTGACCTTGGAAGGAGGAGTCAAGACCAGATGTTGCTTTCAGCTCATTGAGGAAGTTCTGAAAAACCAGCTTATCAGGAAACAAGTCAGAGGGGCTTTGGATTCAGAACTTGATGGGATTATGGGATGTGTTGTATTTTCTTCAGTTTCAGTCTTGTTCATCTCTTTTCATGATCCTATTTGGAATTTTCTTGGAATTTATACTGGAGTGGTTTGCCCTTTCTCTAGATCATTTTTACAGATGAGGAAACTGAGACAGAGTCAAATGATTTATTCTCTACCTTCTCAGAAAGTGAGGATGGTGGTATGTTGGACATAAGTTTGAAGTTAATTTTCCTTCGTAAATGCTTATCTGACTGCTGAATGGTTAAGTGGAACTGAGGGGCAAGAGACCCTAATATTGAGTGAACACAGTTGGTGTGTGTTTGAGTCAATGGCAGAGAGACCAGATATCCCAAGCTCCTCCTTGAGGGTACCAGAGAGCCCTGGGGAAGGAATGAACAGTAACATGCTTTGCCTTTGGGATGAAGAAGTCAGTGTACTTGTTGTTACAGATAAAAGAATGCAAGTAGAACAAAAACTGCGTCACTGTAACAGTAATAACTAAGCTTGGCCCCCAAAAGTACCCAGAGAAGGCAGCTCCTTTCCCTCTTTGCACAGATGCAGAGCTTTGGAAGTAGAATATTGCTTCTACTGTCAAAGGTGGAACATGTTGGTTGCTTTTACTGAAATTTTTCCCCTTTCCTTTTAAAATTTTTGTTACAAAGAATTGAAAGCTGGGTAGGAGAGGAGGAGAGATACATTTGGAAGTGAAAGTGATGAAAAAACTAAAGATAAGCAAAGAATTTTTCAACTAGCTTGTTGAATTATAGCTGGGCAACAGGCGAGAGCTGCCTGGGTGTTCCCATTCCCTATTTGGGCTGCCCGTGAACAATTTTTCATGGGGCCTGAAGTAGTCATTAACCCTGGGGAGGAGATTTTCTTCCACAGAAGGACCATTTGTGAGAGGGGGTTGGGGCGGGAGCAGGGAGAGAGAGGATTGAGTTACAAACAATTTGCACATTCTTTTCCCAACCAGGGGATGCTTAAGGAGCTGACCTGGAAGGCCTGGCGTTAGTCCGAGGCAGCCACCTCACAAACCTTTCCTTTCATAAACGGAGACTCGTTTTAGTTTCTTCCCACCCTACACGGCCTCTTCTCAGACCACCTTGGCTTGGCTGACTATTCCCTGAATTGCCCATGAAATGCTGTTGGTGAACACACACACACACACACACACACACACACACACACACAAAGATACAGACACATACATGTGTGGACAGACTTACAATTCCATCCATCCCTCCAAAGAGACGAGGTATACACCCAAAGACACACTCACAGACCACTCTGGCTTAACTGACCATTCCCTCCTTGAGCTACTTGTGTAGGGTTACATTTGTGAATACACACAGACATACATAAAGACATAGACACAGACACAGACTAACAGGTATACACAGGGTCAGACACATACATAGAGAGACTCTATACACAGACAACACTCCCATACACAAACATACACAGAAGCTTCCCCTCCCTCCATTTCTTTCCACTTCTTTGAAGCTCCACCTCCCTCTAAATGGTTTTTGAGATTGGGCGTCTTCCTCCTTCCTGCTTTAGGTCACCAGGACTAATTCTCTACACCTGGCTGCCTCAAAAGGACTTTTCTGAAGCGTGTTCATGCATATGTGTGTGCGTGTGTGAATGTGTGTGTATAAGAGACAGAGTAAGAATATTGCTGGCCTGTCCCCTTTCCCACAGCCCTCTCCCCATTTCTTTTATTAATTTGCGACCCAGAAGAATGGAGTACAAGAAAAACTATTGATGTGAAAGAAAAGACAAAATCTTCCTGCAAGGAACATAGAAGCTCAGCAATTTTTCTGCTTCTTCCATTGTCCCGTCAGATCCCGTCATTGATCTTTGGAAAGCCATGAACCGCAGGACTACAGAGAGGCAAATGCTTTGGTTACCAAAATAGGGAAGAATATAGACTCTTTTAATCTCTTTGCCAGATAGCATGGTTTTGATTTCTGACAATGATAAAGAAAGGATTATTGAAAGGCTAGTTTATAAAATGAAACCAGGATCCAGCACCATTTCATCAAGAAAAGATCACACCAGATAGACTAACCTTAGTTCCTTTTTGGGGCAAGATGATGACTGGTAAATGAGAAGAATTTTATATGCATTCCTGGGATTCAGTAGGCAACTGATAAAGTCTTTCAAGGTGTCCTTAGGGACAAGACTGAGGCTTAAGATCTAAATGACAAATTGATTCAGAACTGGTTGAATAATGAGATGTAGAGAATTAGTGACTAGTAGATTAATGTGAAACTGGATAGTGAAACACTTCAGGGAACTGTTTTTGGCTTTTGTGTGATTCAATATTTTTTATCAATGACCTGGTTGCAGGCATAGAAGACACTTATAAATTTGCAGATGACTCAAAGATGTAAGGAATAACTAATACATTAAGCAAGTGATCTGGAATTCAAAAAACTCTTGATGAGTTAGGATGAGGGAACAAATATAACAAGATGGAATTTAACATGAATAAATGTAAAAACATGGAAAGACTTGTCCAAAATAACAAAGAGTGACATTAGCAGAACCAAGAGACCATTATATATAGTCACAGCAATATTTTTTTAAGAAGGACTTTGAGGGAATAAGTTATTTTGACTATTATAAATGCCCAAATTAACTATAAAGAACATGTGAAGAAAAATGCTATCTGCATCCAGAGAAAGAACTGATTAAAAAAGTATGTTTGGAACAATTTTACAACTGTGTATATGTGTGTCAGTATGTTTAATAGTAGTCGTCTCCAGCTGAATCAATTTGTCATTTAGATCTTAAGCCTCAGTCTTGTCCTTAAGGACACCTTGAAAGACTATCAGTTGCCTCCTGAATCCTAGGAATGCATATAGAATTCTTCTCATTTACTAGGTATCATCTTCCCCCAAAAAGGAACTAAGGTTAGTCTATATGGGATGAAATTTATCTCATAATTTTGTTGTATAATTATAGATTGTTGATTTACAGTTTCATATGCAATCATCTTTTTTATTGTACTGTTATGGAAATTTTTGTTTTATTCCATAAATTAAAAATTTTTTAAAATGTAAAAATCTATATTTGAATTTTTAAAAAGCCAATCATACAAACAAAAAGAGGAGAAGCTATGGTTAGATTAGTTCTAGTTAAGAATTCTAATGGATTAGAAATTCAACAGGAATTAACAGCGTAATGAAGCTAATTTTTTAAAAAGACAATCTAGGGCGATTAGCTTATAAGCAAAGTAGCCAAAACAAAGGCAGTAAGTAACAGTATAAATCGTTGAACCCATAGTCCCAAAGCTCTGAATTTAAAATCTGCCTCTGCCAATTAAGAGCTATGTGACTATGGGCAAGCCACACTAATGAACTTCATTGTCTTCATCTATACAAATGGAGACAATAGTATTTGCAGACCTTCATGGTAAGATTGTTACTATAAGGCTCTAGTCAGTATGTAAAATACTTTATAAACCACATAAAATCTTTACATATAAAAGAAAGCATATAAGGTCAGTAGTTGTTAATGTTATTGTGGCCACCATTTTTGGTAATAGGAAGGTCTGTGTATTCTATAAATGTCAAGTCATGATTATCATAACTGTTATTCATTGCTCTGGTCAGATTGCATGGGAATACTGTAAACAATTCTAGAATCACATTTGAGAAGGCACATTCACAGTCCTGTGCTATTAAGTGTTTAATAGCGGCTTTTGAAAAATGTACCCATAACACACTTTTAAGTTTTATCTACATTATTCTTATTTTCCCCATCATTTTCTTAGGTTAGATAATCAACAAAACAATATATCAAGTCCCATTTTGAAGTATTTACCTCTTTCCAAGGTGTAAATAAGTACACCCACTGAAAGTTTAACAAGCTTCTCTCTGGCTCCTGCTAGAGCTGGTTTGGATGTACACCTGAACAGAGAATCACAAGTGTGTCTCCAGGAAGGCAACCAGGATAATGAGGGAACTTGAAATTATATTCTATAAGGAATGTTGAAGGAAATGGAAATGTTTGTTCTAGAAAGTAAAAAACTCAGAAGAGACATGATGGGTGTCTTTAAGTGTTTGAAGGACTATAATGTAAGAAAGGGATTATATTCATTCCATTTGGCAACAGAGTATAGAACTCAGCAAATGAGAATATCACTGGAGGGCTGATTTCTATTATTTTTTTTTATTTTTTTACATAAGGATAGAGTTCTGGGCTTGAAATCAGGAACACTTGGGTTTCAGATCCTGACTCGGAAACTTAGTAGTTATTTGACTCTGGGCAATTCATTTACCATTACTCAGTTTTTTTTGTGTGTGTAAAATGAGGCTAATAATAGCATCGGTTTCAAAGGATTGATCACAGAATCAAATGAGATAAAATGTGAAGGGCTTTTCAGGTTCTAAAGCACTAGATAAACATCATCTATTATTATTATTTTTATTCTCAAATACAATGACAAATAAATAATCATATTGAAAGAATAACAATGCTAGATAATAAAATAATAATGTTAATAATAAATGATATAAAGGAAAGTGATACATAATTACAAATAAGTAAATAAATGAAATGGAAAATAGTTCTGTGTTCCCATTATTACCTCCAGGAGAGGCATCCTATCCTAATTATTTTTTCCTATGGAATTCTTCACATCCATATCTTCACATGAGTTCCCAACGGGAAGTCTATCAAAATAATAAGGGTGTTCCTTGATTTCTCTTGACATTGCAAGAGTCCATCTGTTCTCCTCACTCTATGTGACCTTTAGTCAGTCATTCAATAACCATTTATTAAGTTCCCACTATGTGCCAGACTGTGCTAAATGCTGAAGATACAAAAAGAAGTGAAAGATAATCCCTGCACTCATGGAGCTCCCAGTCTAACAAGGGGGACAACAAGCAAAGAACCATATACAAACAAGCTAAAGATAGGACAAATCAGAGATAATCAACAGAGGGACAGGATTAGCATTCTTTTTTCATTATGTTGGATTTGAACTCAGGTCTTCCTGAGTCCAGGGTACTAGGCACTACACAAACCAGCTTGCTGCCTCTATAGCATAGCCTTTAAGGTGGAATTTTACTCTACAGAATCAAATTCTTTTAAACATAACCAATAAACAATAAGTACAGCAATATCATATACTTTCTACATATTTTAAGGCACTGCTATGAGAATAGAGATCTTTTCTGTTGTAGATTATCATTGGTAAAGAACTTTGCTTCTTCCAAATACCATCATCAAAGATGCCCTTGTATGTATTTGTAGATTCTTCTAATAGTTTTATGTAGAAGGAAAAGTCGCTGTATGGATTTTTATTTATTGATAGTCTTAGTTTTTTGTTTTTTTGATAAGAATGTTTAGCATTTTGTCCATACTTTGAGTATCTTTTTTTTCCTTTGAACATCTTATGAATCCATTCCTCAATCCTGCCACAATTGTGTTGGCGCCTCTGCCACAGATATGCTTGTCTTCTGTTTCAATTTGGCCTATTCCCATTGTTTTTTGCCTCCCCATTGTCTCAAGAGTCATTTCCATGTTCTCCATAAGTACATTTGGTCCTGTGTTGTTAGAGACCAAACGTGGCTGCGGCATTGTTCTTGACAATGAGAAGAGGTTCTTATAACAATCTTCAGATATTTTAAAATTTTATTATATATTTTATTTAATTGAAGCTCTTTATTTTCAAAACATGTGCAGGAATAATTTTTCACCATTGACCATTGACAAAACCTTGTGTTCCAATTTCCCTTCCCTTCCCCCATCTCCTTTCCTACATGGCAAGTAATCCAATATATGATAAAAAATATATGTAAATCCAATATAGTCATACGTATTTATATAACTATCTTGCTAGTCTGCAGATATTTTAATTGCTTATTACCCTAGTTATTATTATTATGAACAAATTTTAATAATTAAGGACATTCCCAAATAGAATATGTTACCTCTTTCATTGATGGCTTTCAAGTAGAGGTGGAATAACTCCTTATTTGTGAATGTTGTAACAGACCTATGGTCTCAAGCAGGACCACTAATTCATAAATAAGTACCCATTGCCACCTGTGTATTGACTTAGGAATATAATGTTATCTTGAACAGCTAGTTGGCACAATGGAAAGAGCACCAGGGCTGGAGTTAGGAAGATATGAATTCAAATTTGGCCTCAGACACTTACTAGCTGTATGACCCTGGACAAGTCACTTAAACTTGTGTGCCTTGGTTTCTTCATCTGAAAAATGAGCAAGAGCGGGAAATGGTCTATCACTCCAGTATCTTTGCCAAGAAAACCCCATACAGATTCACAAGGATTTGGAAAGGACTGAAAAAAAAAAAAACAAAAAAATTAAAGACTGATCAGGGATGGAACTCAGTGGAAACTACTCTGGGCCCTAAAGGAAGAGAGGTACAGTATTTCAGCTGGTGGAGAGGTGGAGGGAGAGCCTTCCCAGAGTGACCGGAGTCCTTTCCAAATGCGTTCAAGGGGAAGGAGAAGATCAAAGAGAGGGAGAAGGAAGAAACATGCTAGGAGGCAAACATAAGCTTTTGATAAGTCATTTATTGAGCAAAAAGTATCTATTTGCAAGACACTGTGTTAAACCATAGGATACAAAGAAAAAAAGAGTCAACAAATGGCACTGACATTTAGAGGGGACAGACTGTACTTAAATTCTACAGAAACCCAAGAACTGACTAGTTCTTGTTTTTATTTTTTTTTATTTTTTTATTAAAATTTTTTAAAAATTAATTATAGCTTTTTTATTTACAAGTTATATGCATAGGTAATTTTACAGCACTGACAATTGCCAAACCTTTTGTTCCAATTTTTCCCTTCCTCCCTCACAATGGCAGGTTGACCAATATATGTTAAGTATGTTAAAGCATATATGTCCTAACAGTTATTTTGCTGTACAAAAAGAATCGGAGTTTATTTCAAACTATTAGCCTGTGAAGGAAATCAAAAATGCAGGTGTGCATAAATATAGGGATTGGGAATTCTATGTAATGGCTCTTAGTCATCTCCCAGAATTCTTTCCCTGGGTCTAGCTGGTTCAGTTCATTACTGCTCCATTGGAACTGATTTGGTTCATCTCATTGTTGAGGATGGCCAGGTCCATCAGTGTTGGTGTTTTTCTTCTTTAAAATATAATGGTTCTCTCTGGGAGAAAGCAGATTTCTTGGGGAGGTTTTCTGGAGGCAGTTTTAGTTTCAGTTACAATCACTCAAAATCGCAGCCAGCTGATAAAAGTTCAGTGTCCTTCAATATAGCCCCGTTAACTCAGGCCTATCTCTCTGCTTGGTTCCAAGAGCTCCCTCCGAATGTCTCCAAATCCAAAGGTTTGTCCTTCAGACTCCAGCCAGCACCAAGATGGAAGATGCAATGAATCTTTCTTGCCTCAAAGAGAGAGGGCTTGTGGGCTTCCTCCCAGAATGCTCCTCTCCTACCCCAGTCAATGTTCCAGAGAAATTCTTTTTAGTTCTAAGAGCTTCCTCCATATATATGATCTCCCAAAGGTTAACTCCTCCTTCTGGAGAGAATGGGATTCTGGGTTATCTCCCAGAGTGCTCTCTGGCCCTAAGAACTTCAAGGGAGGTGTGAACACAAGCATTATTGTCTATCAATTGTACTTAGTACCTTGTTTCAAGTTCTGGCTCAAAACATCTCCTTCCAAGATCAGATCAATCATATTGAACCATGCCAAATTAGTTAATTATTGTCTCTATCAACTCTAATGGCTTAACAGTTTGGAAAGATTCCAACACATAAGAATTTATCCTCATATAGTATTGTTGTTGAAGTATATAATGATCTCCTGGTCCTGCTCATTTCACTCAGCATCAGTTCATGTAAGTCTCTCCAGGACTTTCTGAAATCATCCTGCTGGTCATTTCTTACCGCTAATTCTTGTTTTTAGATGGCCTTGGGACTTAGCTGATCTAGGGAACTCCCAAAGACAAAACTCCTCCAATAAATCAGGGTTTCATCTGCAACTTAGAGAGCTTCCAGTGGCAGGGGGACGAGGCAGGGAGAATTGGCATTGAGATCTTAATTAACAACAATAATTATTTTGTTGTAGTTATTGCTGGGGCAACTAGATGGTACAGTGTATAGAGCATCAGTTCACCTTCCTGAGTTCAAATCTTGCCTCAGAACCTTGCCAGCTGTGTGGCCTTGGGCAAATCACTTCACCCTGTTTGCCTCAGTTTCCTCATCTGTAAAGTGATCTGGAGAAGAAAATGATAAACCACTCCAGTGTCTTTGATAAGAAAACCTCAAATGGGGTCACAGAGAATCAAAAAGGAATGAATATGACTGATATATCACTACATAGAGAGAGAATCCAAACCTCCAGCTCCTGTGGACAGTCTCAAGACATCATGAGTATAAAGTTGGGGAGATTGGAAAGGTGGCTTCCTATTTTAACTAATTATTCCTGCTTAGTATGTTACTGGAGTGGTTCACCATTTTTTTCTCTATTGAAAAAGGCATTTTTGGGGGGAAGAAACTGACTTTTTTTTCCTTTCTTTTTATTAACAGTGAATATGGCAGCCATTCTAGGAAGCTAATATAATCATATGGTTCATAATGTTCATAATGAGGGAGATAACAGTTCTACTGTAATCAGCCCTGGTCAGACCACATCCGGACTATGGAGTGGAGGAGGATCTGAGCACATTTTAGAAAGAACTTTCACACTATGGCCCAGAACCATAACCTCTGAGATCATATGGATCATGGGGGTTTCTCAAAAATTACTCTTTGTTCTTGCTTCATTTGGGTTTCCATTGGGAAAAATCCTCTGAATTAGAGTGTTGGACCTGAAGTGAGGAACATTTGGGTTCACACCACACCTCTGACATTTATTAGCTATGTGACCCTAGCAAGTCATGCAACACTTCTTAAGATCCATTTGCCTAGTGTTGATAAAAATAATACGATCAAATGTGATATTTGTAAAATGTCTTGCAAATCTTAAATTTTTAAAATAATAATAGCTAGCATTTATATAGTACCTAGTATGTGCCAGATATACTAAGTGCTCTACGAATTTTATTTCATTTGATCTTCACCAAAAGCTTTTAGTATTTCATAGATGATAAAACTGAGACTAATACATACCACAATGACTTACCCAATGTCTCAGTACTGAGGCTGGATGTGAACTCTGTTCTTCCTGACTCCAGGCCCATTGTTCTAACCACTGCAGCTAGTTGCTTCTCAATAAAAATTCTAGCTACTACTATTACTAACACCGTTTACCTGCAATAAATGTGGGTAAGAACATCAGGAGGGAAATCCAGCTGGTAAAGGGTCTCAAGTTCATGCCATATTCATTGGTTGTTGTTCCTCATGCTCCAAGAGGAACAAAAATGACATCACTATAATGACATCATTATGTTGGGATCAAGGTACAGTGTCCCTGAGTATGGCTGATCAGACCAATATCATATTGAAAGACTCTGCTACAGGTCAGGTACAAATAGTCCAGATGAGTATTTGGAGCAGAGATGCCATGCCATATGGCGATCCATTGAAGGAATTGGGAATGCCAATTATGAGAGCTGTCGAGTATTTGAAAGTCTGTCCCATGGAAGAGGGATTAGATTTGTTTGGCTAGACTGTGGGTGAGCTGGCTCGGGCTGTAGATCTAGGAGCAGTGGGCAGAAGTTAGAAAAGGGTGAATTTAAGCTGGACAACAGAAAATACTTCCTAACAATTTCCTAATTGTTCCAAAGTGGAATGGACTTAAGAGGTGGTAGATGGGTTCCCTTAACTAGAAGTCTCTAAGCACTAGCACATAACTGTTACACTGGGGATTTTTCTTCAGATAGATGGTACTAGAAGGCCTCTGAGAATCCTTGGGCTCATTCCTAGTATTATAGCAAGTCCTACCCTTCTAGACTGCAAGCTTCCCGACGGAAGGATCCTACCTACCTTTGTGTCTCTCCCAAGCCTTTTCTATAGTTAAAGCTTGATGTGGCTGCTCAACTAAATTGAATACAAGCAAAAAGTTGGGTCAAAAAAAGGAAATTGACCAAGGTTCCAGTGTAGATGGACAAGATTTGGGGGAAGGGGAGAAGGCCGCATTCTGAAGTGGCCAAGCATCCCTTGCTCTCCGATTTCTGATTCGGCAGCTGTGTGTGTATTGTTAGGAGGGAGGTGGGGGAGGGCAGTGACAGGAAGGTGATGGGCCAAGGCTGTGGCTTCTGGAGGCCCCAAGTTAGGGGGTTGATCTCATCAGGATTGGTTGTTGGGAGGTCTAAAGGGAAAGAGAGGAGGGAGGGACATAGCCAGCTGTCCTTAGCATGATTCTATTAGCAGCTTAGGGGGCTAAGCAGACTACTTCTCTGCTTCCTGAGGGACTCTGCCTTGGGTAGCACCAACAGCTGTGGTGGAGGCCTGGCTGGGGCCTGCAGACAGACACAGGGGCCTTTTTCTGATTTTCCCTGGGCTACACAGGAAGGGTCAGGCAGAGAAGCCAAGGGAAAGACCTTTATTTTCTTCTCTTGCCCTACTGAAGTCCCAAGGACAAACTGACCACATCTTTACAGACACATGGAGATACACAGATCTTCACAGCAAAAGAAAAAAAAAAGCTAACATACATTTCTATAACTTTGAGGTTTACAAAGACATTTCACCAGGATAGAAGTGCAGAAATGATTGCCATTTACATGAGGGAGAGGGGGGGGAACTGAGGCTCAGAGAGCCTACATAGGTTCTTAAAGGTCATAGAAGTACTACTTGATGGAGTCAGGACACTTGACAACTCTAATTACTGGGTCCTTTCCATGTAACATGGTATAGATGTACCTAGTGGCTTAGGAGGGCACCCATACTCCACAGACATGCAGACACACACTCACAAGGATATATAACTCGAAGGAACGGACACACAGCAAAGGCATAACTCCCAAGCATGCACAATTAATAAACATTTATTCATTATTTAGTTAGTTAGTTAATAAGCATTTATTAAGCACCTACTATAATTAAGCACAAACCTAAGAGAGGAGCATATACTGGGATTCCTGCACGGGGAAACCTCACAGAAACACTCAGAAAGGTACAAACACTCCTCTTATACTCCTAATTCCTAATTTCAGCCCAAACATTTGGCGTCCAGCCTGTCTGGGCTAGGATTTCAGCAAATATGGATGGGCCAGGCTCTGTCTGGATTGGAGAGAATGAGAGAAGCAGCTCTACCTTGTGGCCATAATAGTAACTACACCTGCATTTTCCATCTGGAATTTTTATTTAGGAAAGAGTGTGTGTGTGTGTGTGTGTGTGTGTGTGTGTGTATGTGTGTGTGTGTGTTGCATTGTCACCCCATCTCCCAGTAGCTCCCCACCTGGGGTTCTAGAAGCTGAATGTTAGCCCAGGCTCTAAGGTCCATCACCTCCTTTCGCTGCCGTCCTCCAAATCTCACACAGATGCAGAGATCCAGTCATCAGAAATCTAGGTGAGTCTAGGGAGAAGGGATTAAATGGGTTCTAAGAAGGAAGGAACTAAAAAAAGAAATTCTTGACTCCGTGGGACCATAGAATATGTTTTCTTACCAGCAGTCTTCCCACCACTTTCCTGTCTGCTGACATAAGTATCTCTGTTCCTTTTGCTGTGTCTTAGCCTTTCTTCCCTGCTCCTGCTCTACAACTTGAGAATCTCAAAACTTGAAGTTATCTTGGGTATCAAGATGCTCGATAGTTTGTCCATCTTCATGCTGTCTCTCTCTTAGTTTCTTTCCCTCTCCATTTCTCATACATATAGAAAAATAATCACAGAAAATTGTCTTAAAACTATAAGTACAGTGAAATTTAGATTACAATTCTAGCTTCTATAACCTTCTACTTGTTGGACTCCTGGGTTCTAGGATGATTTTTGTACATAAAAATATTGCTTCTATTATTATTTTTTAGTACTACAAAATATGAACATAAAGTAATGAGTTTAAAACAAAAGCAACCAATGCCAGAACTTAAAGGAATAACGTACACAGTATTTATCCTGGGAAGTTATTTGCCTTCCTATTCCAGTTATGTTACCAGAGTTTAAAACAATTCTGGAACTTTCTCTTTGAAAAATGCTTTCACAGACAGTTTATTAAACACATTAGAGAAACTACCATTACTTCAGGGATTAACACCTTGTGTTGAAATGGCTAAGACTTATAAAATGACCATTTACCAGCAGTTGATGTTGGGTAGGTGCTATTGTGCTAATGTAACAGAAGTTAGAAAAGGGTGAATTTAAGCTGGACAACAGAAAATACTTCCTAACAATTTCCTAATTGTTCCAAAGTGTAATGGACTTAAGAGGTGGTAGATGGGTTTTCTTATGTTCTGATTTCTTATGCCTCTTACATAAATGTGGGTGTTAATACTTTTCCCCAGCCCCTCTCTTAGGATTGTGTGACTCTTTGTAATCAAGTCCCTCAGCTTTGGCCTTGTGGGGAATGGTTTTCCCTTTAAAATAGCAAGATAATGCAATATCCACCACTTAACTCATAATCTTGCCTCTCTCAAAGGCAGCTATTCTTGTTGCCTAGGATCTATCTTTTCTTTTTCACTGCTTTGGAAAGTTATAAAATGTGTCTCAATTATCAATTAATTTTTTTTGTTCAACTTTGAATCCCCCATGCCAGGAAGAATCCCAGCAGTTATAAAATTAATTTTTCTCTCTCTGTCTCTGTGTCTTTCTCTGTCTCTGTCTCTATCTCTGTCTCTTTAGTTTGCCTTCAGATCCACAGAGACTTCTTTATTCTCCCTTAGGAAAAGGGAAAGGCTATGCCATCAGTCACAAAATAAGTTTCAAATGCTCCCCAGAGGATAAGGTATTACTTTAGAAGGCAATCCTTCCAGTTTCCCAGGGCTCAGAATCTAGGAGTCAACCTGGATTCCTCTCATCTCCCAAATATAATTTTTTGTCAAGTCCTTTTGATTTCACCTTTGCCATCTCTCTTGAATGGGCCCCTTTTCTCATACTGCCACCACCTCATGCATGGATTATTGCAATAGCCTGTTGGTGGATGTGTCTACCTCAAGTCTCTCTGTATTCCAATCCATTCTCCATTTAGTCACTAAAGTGATTCTCCTAAAACATAGATTGATCATGTAAACTGCACCCCCCCCCACTTAATAGTGGGCAGTTTATAAATGTTTGCTTGCTTGCTTGAATTTTCTCCTTGCCAAGTCAGCCACTTGTAAGAGTGGTATACAGTCAGTGTGTAGTACGTGGTGAGTTGGAAATACCCTTGTGCATGTACACTGATCCCAGCTTCCTATGATATTGCAATGGAGGAAGAGCTGAACCATCGTAGGAAAAATATAAGGTGATTATGGGAGATATTGCTCTTTGGACTTAGAATGCTTGTATAATAACACTGTTGTTCATCCTTCATTTTCAGAGGACCAGTGTCATTACGGGTGGAATCATCAACCCCACTCTGTCTTCCTGAGTTATCCAGTCCAGGAGTACCCACTTGGTGATGGCTTGGGATGCAGTGAATGACCTCCAATGTTTGTCCGAGCTCTACACACTCCACAATGCCTGCTTCAGCTGCCTTCGTGGCCCTTGGAACAAAGTGTTCCCATCTACCCATTCTACTAGAGAAAGTCTTCGTGAGCTTGGAGTAGACATTCCCCTAACTCACCAAAGGATTTGAGGTCTGTCAGTTACCCTCAACCTGTTTTACCAGGTCTAGATGCTACACATGCTACAATTTCTTGGAGCCACAGGTGAAAGTGAACACCAAAGGTAGATGAGCAGATCTGAAAAGGGTTTGACAAGGACTCACCCCAGAAGTGATAGTCCTTCTTGTGCATCCGGTAGACTAAGTCTGGCTGGAACTCTTGCATCCCTCTCTCTAAGGCTTCAGAGTAGTTCAAATAGCTCCAGATTTAGGATAGTTTGGTGTTTAACCTGGACTCTCCCTCCCTGATCTCTTTTTACCTCAAGTTGCCTTAGAACATAGAATGAAAACCTCTACCCCAAATAATTTAGCCTGTTCCTCCCATCCCACCACACACCTGAGGGCTTTCCTTGGCCTTTTGTAACACCTTACTCCAACTTTTGACCACACCTCCTTTCCCACACCCTCCAATGAGCTGCAAACTTTTATCTCATCCCACTGTGGCCAGGCCACCTGTCTTCCCAGGTGAAAGTGTCCTTTCATTTCATGGCTACAGTTGCTGTCTGCAGTGGTCTTGCTTGCTTGTCCAAAAATATAAAATCTGACACTGATTTATACAATAATAACAAAATCTCAAACACAAACTATTTTGAAAGACTTAACTGCTGAATGGTTCTGGAATACTAAGAATGAGGCCTCTTTCATAAAAGTGAGAAAAAAAACCTCTCCTATTCTCTCTCTCTCTCTCTCTCTCTCTCTCTCTCTCTCTCTCTCTCTCCCTCTCCTCTTTCCTCTCTCTCTCCCTCCTTCACTCTCTCCTCTCTCTCTCCCTCTCCCCTCTCTTCCCCCCCCCCCTCTCTTTCTTCTCTCTCTCTCCTTTCTCTTTCCGCTCTCTCTCTCTCCAATTCTGATGAGAGGTTCAAACATACCCCCCATTTCCTCCTGCATTGTAAAAACTCTTCCTTGCATGTCTTTTATGTAAGACAATTTTCCCCATTCCATTTTTCCTTCTCTTTTCTCCCAGGGCATCCCTCTTTCTCACCCTTTCATTTTTTTTAGATCATCCCAACATTTTAGATCACACCCATGCCCTCTGACTATATAATTCCTTTTAATTGTCACAATAATGATACAGTTCTTTGGATCTACCATTTGCATTTTCTTAGCTCAGAAGAATATCTCACTTTAACCTTTTATTGGCTCTGCCACTCCCAAATTTGATTTGAGGCAGTATTTTAAAGTTGTTTGGAGGGGAATATCAAAAGAGTCCAGCTGGGTTGCTGCCTCTAATCCTCCATCTTAACTCTGTGACATTGAAAACTCTTAAGATTATTTTCCTTTCTCATCACTCCCAAACTTTCCCTTGCTTGTGGATTCATAGTATCTGAACTCCATTCTATAGAAATCTGGGAATATAACCTGGAATATGCTAAAAATTATTGTTAGGAAAAATCTCACAAGTCTGCTATAAAATCCTTATCCTGTCCTAATGAACCTCTTGTTTTCAGACTAACTGGCCTCATTCAGAGGTGTTAGATAATTTACTTTAAACAAGTTACTGATAACTTTTGTTTTTTTTATATTATCAAACTTTCCTCCAGTATCTCTTCCCTTCCTGTCCACCTCCCAGAGAGCTATTCCATATAACAAATAGTACTTTTAAACCAAAAAAAGGGGGGATGGGGTGGAAAAAATCAGTGTAACTAATTGGTACAACATAAAGATCTGAAAACATGTTTGAACTGATCCAATCCTTCTAGAAGCAATTTGGAACTATGCCCAAAGGGTTATGAAACTGATTCAGCAATATCACCACTAGGTCTATATACCAAAGAGATTGAAAAAGTGGGAAATGACGCACATGTACAAAAATACTTGTGGCAGTTCTTTTTGTAGTGACCAAGAATTAGAAATCAAGAGGATGCACACCAATTGGGAAATGGGTGGACAGATGTTGTGCATGATTATAATGGAATATTATTGTGCTGAAAGAAATGATGAACAGGATGTTTTCAGAAAAAACATGGAAAGACTTACATGGAGTGATATAGAGTGAAGCGAGCAGAACCAGGAGAACACTGCACACAGTGACAGCAACATTATCTAATAAACAACTGTGAATGACAGCTATTCTTAGCAATACTATGATCCCAGAGAAACTCAAAGGACTCATGATGAAAAATGCTACCTGCCTCCAAAGGAAGAACTGATGGTATTTCAGACCAAAATACAGCTTCCTCCTTTCCTCTTTCCCTCTCTCCCTCCTTCCCTCCCTTTTTCCTTCCCTCTTTCCCTCTCTTCCTTTCTTATTCCCTCCTTCCCTCCCTCTCCTTCCTTTCTTCTTCTCTGCTTGTTTCTTTGTTGTTTTCCTTAAAATGACTAATATGAAAACGTTTTAAATGATTGCACATGTATAACCCATATTATACTGTCTACCATTTTAGAGAAGAAAAAGGAGAGTAGGATAAAATTTGGAACTGAAAACTTTAAAAAATTATAAAAAATTGGTTTTATATGCTATTTGGAGAAAATAGAATATTATTATCTTTTAAAGATCTGAAAACATGTATGATATTTTTGAACTTCCCATATCTGAAAAAGGATAGGGTGAGTGAGAGTTTGCTCATATCTCTTTTTTGAATCATATTTTTTCTTTATAATTTCACAAGTTTTTTTGGGGGGAGGGGTCCATATGATTATTCTTTTTTGTACTTGTTGTTTCCTTAGCTTTACTCCATTCTGTAACACTTTAGGTAGATTTTTCTGGGTTTCTCTGCAGATATCACATTTCTCCTTTTTTTATGGTATGGTAATATTCTAATACAGTTCTGAATTGTCATATAATAGCCACGTGACCTTGGATTATTCACTTACCTCTCTTCTATATCAGATAAAGAAGGCTTTAAACAAACTAACAAGAGGAACGGGAGGAGAAAACTGCCCATGTGTATTTGCCAGTCTTGATAGCCTAGGGAGGTTCAGGAACTCAAAAACAATAACAGAAATTAGCTTAGTGTTCTAAGTTTTTCAAATATGATCTCATTTAATCCTCACAAAAACTCTGGAAAGTAGGTACTACTATTACCCCCATTTTACAGATGAGGAAACTCAGGTAGACAAAGGTGAAACGACTTACCAGGGGCACACAGTGTCTGGGGGTACCATTTGAACTTGAGTCTTCTGCATTCCGAGTCCAGCCCTCTACCCACCGAGCCACCACCACCTGGCGCGATAAAATACTGGACACTGAGGTCCTTTCTGGAACTAAACTACTGCACAGAGCACAACTCCATTGGGCTGGCCATGGTGTCTGAATGCCAAATGTGGACTTGCCAAGAAAAATATATTTTATGGAGAACTCACACAGGGCAAGTGCTCGCTCACGAGGGGGCCAGAAACGGCGCTACAAGGACACCCTCAAGGTCTCTCTTAAGAACTTTAGAATTAACTGTATGACACGGGGCGCTGGCCCCGGACGGGCAGCGTGGCGCGCCCTCATCCGAGAAGGGCTGGGCTCTGTGAGCAGCAGCAGCGACGTAGCTCAGAAGAAGCGTGAGATGTAGTTAGAGGACTGATTTATCCCAGATGCTCCCAGGGACTCTTTGGGCCCGGGCGCTCCCAGCGCCTGTTGGTCTGATCTGCCACAAGTGGATACATTGTAACTGGACTCTAACAGAGAGATGACGTTTTGCTCCTCTGGGAGAACGAAGGACACCCCACTGACCCATGAGTTCCCCGGCAACTAGCGCCGTGTCCGCGACCCCTGGGCCGCGACAATCACGCGTGTTGAGCTGAATGAAATCATGAGCAACGTTCAGCGAATGCTGGAGTCCCCCTTTCTCCGGGGCCCCAGGCGCACTTCCCAGATTTGTCTGGAGGTGGCAGCAACGCTCTAACATGGCTTTTCGTTCGCAAAGCCCGGGGCATCCACCGCACAGTGCAGGGAGGCAGGCGGCGGGAGGGCGGAAAGTCTCTTTCCCTTTGCAGGTGCTATGCCGGCGTGCCGGCGTGTTGCGGTTTGGGGGGACTGTGATGTCATAGGAATATTAAAGCTCTAAAGGACTTTAAAGATCAGCCACTTCAACCATGTAATTTTACAGAAGAAGAAATTGAGGTTCAGAAAGATGACATGACCTAACTAACTGAAAGTGCACAATGAATTCATGGCATAAAAACCAAGGTTTTCGTCCTCTTAGCCAGGATTATTCTCTCTCTCTCTCTCGTCTCTCTCTCTCTGTCTCTGTCTCTGTCTCTCTCTCCCTCTCGTCTCTCTCTCTTTCTCTCTCTCTTCCTCTCGTCTTTCTCTCTCACTCTCATCTTTCTCTCTCTCTCTCTCTCTTTATTTTTCTCTCTCTTTTTCTTTCTTATTTAAACTATTTATTTTCAAAACATATGCATAGATAATTTTCAACTTTCACTCATGGAAAATCTTGTGTTCCAAATTTTTTCCTTCCCTTCCCCCACCCCCTCTCTTAGATGGCAAGTGATCTAATATATGTTAAGCATATGCAATTCTTCTAAACATTTCCACAATTATCATGCAGCATAAAAAAATCAGATCAAAAAAGGAGAAAAAAAAAAAAACAAAATGCAAGAAACAACAAAAAGTAAAAATGCTATGTTGTGATCCACACTCACTTCCCATCATCCTCTCCCTGGGTGTAGATGGCTCTCTTCATATAAGATCATTGGAACTGGCTGAATTATCTCATTGTTGAGAAGAGTCACGATTGATCATCGTATAATTTTGTTGCCATGTACAATAATATCCTGGTTCTGATCATTTCATTCAGTATTAGTTCATGTCAGTCTCTCCAGGTCTCTCTGAAATCATCCTGCTGGTCATTTCTTGTAGAACAATAATATTCCATAATATTCATTACCATCAATCTCTCGGCCATTCTCCTGTTGATGGGCATCTATTCAGTCTCCAGTTTGTGGCCACTACACAAAGGGCCACACTACACAAAATTTCTGTACATGTTGTTCCCTTTTCCTCCTTTAAGATCTCTTTGGGATATAAATCCAGTAGAAACACATCTGGATCAAAACATATACACAGTTTAATAGCCCTTGGACATAGTTCCAAATTGCTCTCCAGATTGGTTGTATTAGTTCACAACTCCACCAACAATGTATTAGTGCAGAACTCGTTCTTTAGAAGAAACTAGGGGCTATGGACATGAAGTCAGGAAAGCCTTACTTCAAATCTTACTTCAGACATATTTACTTGCTAGGTGAGCCTGGGCAAGTCACTTAATTTATTTTAGTCTATCTCAGTTTTCTCACCTGTAAAATGGAGGAAATATTAGCACCTAATTCATAGGTTGTTGTGAGGATCAAACTTTTTGTTGTTGGTGGTGGGTTTTTGTTGTTGTTGTTGTTGCTGCTGAGGCAGTTGGGATTAAGTGACTTGCCCAGGGTTTCACAGCTAGGAAGTGTTAAGGGTCTGAAACCAGATTTGAACTCAGATCCTCCTGAATTCAGGGCTGGTACTCTATCCACTATGCCACCTAGCTGCCCCAGAGGATCAAACTTTTAAATGAATTTGATCAATCCTTTCTTAAAGTACTATATAAATGTTAACCATTATCCTACCCTTTTCACATAACTTAGTTTATCTTAGTCTCAGTTTCCTCATCTATAAAATGGGGGAAATAGTAGCACCTAATTTGTTGGTTGCTGTAAAAATCAAACTTTTAAATGGTTTTGATCAGTCCTTCCTTAGAGTGCTATATAAATGTTAGCCATTATCCTACCCTGTCATGTAACTTGCTCTATATTTGTCTCAGTTTCCTCATCTGTAAAATGGGAGAAATATTAGCACCTAATTCATAGGTTGCTGTGAGAATCAAACTTTTAAATGGTTTTGACCACTCCTTTCTTAGAGTGCTATATAATTGTTAGCCAATATTCTACCCTGTCCTATTTACACAGTTCATTGAGGGACCGTGGATTCCATCTCTGTGGCTTTGCCTAAACTTCTTTATTTTTCTTTTTGCTAACTGACTAAACAGTAATTGATCCCTATATGCCATATCCTATACAGTATTAGCTGCCTAGAGATAAAGAGCTTCTGTCCCCAGGGATCTCAGTGTCCAAGGTGGAAAACCTGAAACACTTCACATAGCAATGAAATGCTGACTTGTGTGGGTTTGGAGAGTAGTCTTTATGGAGGAGAAGGAGGCTGAAAGACTTCTAGCAGGAGATGAGACTTGGCCTAAATCTGATGCCAGCTTTGGTTGGTCAGAGAGGCACAGAGGGAAGGCATGCCAGATGGGAACTGTCCAGAGGAGGGCAGCTGGAAGGAGAACTGACCTTGAGACCTTTGAAGGAACTGGGATTTTATTGACACTAAGCACATGGACAAAAACCAACACTTCCCTTCTCAATCCTTCTCACCAAACCATCTCTTATGAGAATGAAAAAACAGACAAAAGAAATAATAGCACCTACTTCCCAGGGGCATGGTATAGATCAAATAAGCCCTGAGCACAGTACCTAGCATACAGAAGGCACTTTATAACCACCTGTTTCTTTCTTTCCTTAAGTCCCCTAACGAGATATCTTCATCATTATTTAACAGATGGGAAAACAGTAACAGAGGGGTTGTGATTTGACCATGTTCACACAGCTTGTACATCACATTACTCCAGATTCCAAGTCCAATATTCTTTCCACTACTCCATTGCATCTGTGTACCTTGTATTTGTGCATGTGCTCTTTATCCCCACCTCTCCCTTTAAAGGTAAACAAAGGCCTCCCGAGTTTATAAAATGAAAACTTCTTATTCAAATTGGTAGATATATTCTGTCTTTACAGGAATGATCTGTTTGTTCCCCGTTACTGCAAACTTTGTATGAATTGCATGTGCTTCGGAAGGAAGTTGGAAAAAAAGGGAGGTACCATGTCACCTCCTAACTGCTAATGGAACTGGAGCCTTCTCTTATCGCTTCCATGTGGATTAATATCTTAGATCAGAACACCAAGAGGAGCCTGTAGAGAGGGCCAAGGTGTGGGTAGAACTGGGAAGGCTTGAGTTAACCCCCAGACTCCCACAACATGAGCTGAGACTGTTGTGAACAAGTTATGAAATCGAACCAGGATATTCTGAGTTAACTCTGCTGTCTCCTCTTCTCCACTTTCCCTATTGATTTGGGATCCAGTTATGGACAAAAGGAATATTTTTTCACTGTCAGACTGTCAGAGATCTCTCAAGACCTCAGAGAATTCCTGGCTTGTTGCTTTAAACCTCCCTTAAAGCTCTTGCTTTTATTTTCCTATGAACTGCTTTTTTCCACAATCAGAGGACATTTGAATATGTTTTTATTAAAGAGAATGTTTGAAACCCTAAGCCCAGAGTGATTTGTTGCACCAGTTTTCCAGGGCTGCTTAGTGTTTGGCATAAGCCTGATTTATTGGAGAGGCTTCAAAACCAAGATCCGTTTGTGTCACATATTGGCTGGTGACTCTGGGTTAAATGACATAACTTCTCAGTACTCTTAGGCAACTCTCCAAGATTAGTTGCAGAGAAGGGACAGGACTGCCCTAGTAGAGGGCCATTTCCTAAATGGAAACCCCAGGACCAGTCCCTGTCCCAGTTCTATTCACATCCCATCCCTGTTCACTACACAGCCTTTGGATGCTGTGGAAAAAGCCTGGATTTGGAATTTAAAAAACGGGCTTGGATGCCAGTTCTGCTCATTCTCACCATAGGATCTTGGGTAAATCATTTCTCAGGGCCTCAATTTCCTCCTCCATAAACCAAGGAAGTGGAACAAAGTCAGCCAATGATACTCAGAAAGTGCACCACAGCACAGCATGGGAGTGTGTTCAGCTAGATTCTCTCAAATTGTAGGAAACTCACATTTACAATAATATGAATTTTCCTGACTCTGGGGTGCTATGGTTTTTTAAAGAATAAAATGCCATGCTGTGAACAAAAACTTTTTTTTTGACAGCTACTGGATTAGATCCCCAATCCCTAAGGTCCCTTTCAGTTCTAAATCAGTAATATAAATTTTCCTGACTCTAGGGTGCTATGTTCTTCAAAGAATAAAATGCCGTGCTATGAACAAAAAAAATTTTTTTTTGACAACCACTGGATTAGATCCCCAATCCCTAAAGTCCCTTTCAGTTCTAAATCTATGATTCTTACCTTATCTTAGCTAGTTTGGAAGAAGAGCAAATAAGATAGAATGCTAGACCTGGAGGTAGAGAGAACTGAGTTTAAATTCTGCCTCTTCACACTTTTTTGTCATCCCAGGCATGCATACTCACCTAGTTTCATCATCTCCAAGATGGGAATGATGATGGCTCTTCTGTCTCAGGGTTGTTGTGAAGGTCAAATAAGCTAACATATTTAAACCCCTCTGTGAACCTTAAAGTGCTCTATAAAAGATGGCTATTATTGCTATGTAAGTTTGGGTTCACTCTCTCCATATACACGGTAGTTCAGATTCTGGCAAGGGTGGAGGTGTTTTGTTGCTGTTTTCACAATGTTATTTAATAAATCTCTCCCCCTCCTTTTTTTTTTTTTTAAACTCTTAAGGTTAAATGAATTAACTGATAGATGGTTAATGGGAAACAGACTAGGGAAGGCTTGCAACTTTTTGGAGCAGCCAAAATAGTGTTGGCTACCGCCTGGTGCAAGTGTACGTTGGGGAAATGCCCATGGGGAAGAGCTCCATCTACAAAGGCAAGGCCCCCATTAGACTGAGAGTTTCTTGAATTCAGGGACTGCTTTTTGTCTTTTGGTGTATTCCAGCCCTTAGTGAAATCCCCGACTTTGGGGATCCTTAATAAAAGCTTGTGGACTTGACTCGAAACTCAGCATGCAGGGAAGAGAGTTTGTGAGGGGAGAGGGCCTGAGCACTTACACCACCATTTTCCTAACCTTTATACTCAGTAAATTTCAGTTGCCTTTCAAAAATTCTCCTGTAGACATCCCTTATTATTCTACTCCTTTCCTTACTTGCCCTTACCTCCTGACTGCTCACTTTGCCAGCAGCTCAGCACAGGCTGACTCTCTCTCCTTGATTGGTGAAGGAACTTGCCACTGACAACCACAATGGAGGCTCATTGACTAATCATACCGCTCTGCTCATTTAGTTATAGACAGGGCAGAGGGTCCTTTTGGGCTAGTTTGCATGGTGGTAGTGAAGAAAGCATCACATGGGGAAATGGGATTTAACCACAGCCATGTCCTGGTGTAAATCCAAGAATACAACCAACGATACTATGTGCTAGACACTGTTAATATTTTTGACAAAAAGACAAAAATGAAACAGTCCCTGCACTCAAGGAACTTATATTCAACCAGAGAGGCAAATATGTACATATACAAGTATATATGAATAAATAATAAATAGAGGGTTTCAGATCAACTCCCTGAGAGAGCCTCTGTCTGTTTCTTATATAGGATCTCTTCTGAGAGAGAGGGATTATGGGTTATCTCCCAGAGTGCTCTTTGGCCCTAAGGGAAGTGTGAATTTGGACTAAGCCATACTAAACCCTGAATTCTCCCAAACTCCATTGAGTACCTAGATACTTATGAGCTCTCTAAAGGTGTGAACACAAGCATTGTTTCCATCAGTTGTACTTAGTACCTTGGTTCAAGTTCTGGCCCAAAATATCTCTTTCTAAGATCAAATCAATCATATTGAACCATGCCAAATTAGATAATTATTGTCTCTATCAACTCCAATGGCTTAACATTTTGTAAAGATTCCAACAAGAGGGCAGTTTTGGGGGAGAATGGGTGTAGAAGTTAGGGAGGTAAGTGGGTCATGAAGATAGTGCTTGAATTGAGTTATCTTTGAAATGAGGTTAATTTATCTTTTGTTTTCTGCATAGGTTTGTTATGATCATCAAATAAATTTGGTAATGTATGTCAAAGTGATATCTAAACCATAAAGCTTTTTATACACTCAAGCATTATTATTACTTTCTAGAAAGCCCAACCACCAAACACATATTCATACATTATCCCTATTTCCTAGATCAGAGAGGCCAAACAGGCTGTACATGGCAGCCACACTCCCTAGTGTAGCCTTAACTAAATTAAAATGTAATTGGGAAATGCTTAACAAAATAAATAAAAATATAATAGAACACTAATAACAGTATGTGGCTTTCTAAGTCAGTACATGGTTTATGGGTTTAATGCCCGTTTCTATTTGAGTTTGACACTGTGTCCTAGCCCTATTTTCTACTCCCATCTCTATGCCCAAAGCTTCCTACTCCCTTTCCCTGCATCTTTTCTTTCCCAAATATACCATTTCTATCCCTCAGTTCTATCTTGATCCTTGCCAAATATATATCACACCTATTTGTAACCTCTCTTAACTGTTTTCTATTTTGCTAAAAAAAAAAAAAAGTTTTGTTGAATCTTTTTTTTTTTTAACATTATGATCATTTTCAGATAAAATTTTCCATAGTAAATTTTAATTGCAAACACAGTAAAGCAAAACTGATAGTGAGCACAGGGCCAATATATGCAATAGTCCCCCACCCATAATCACTTACCTTATGTTTACTCATTTTTTTTCAAGGACTAAGGATGGTAATTAAAACTTCAAAGCATCCACCTTCACTTGAGTGTCTCTTTAATTCAAATTGTTGTAGTGCCGGTCTTTATAAATTCCTGTTTCTCTGAATTTCTTATATTCACAATTTCTTAAAGTACAATGATACTTCATTGTATTTTATAACAATTGGTTTAGCCATTCACCTAAATGATAAACACCCATTCCCCTCTTTTAACTCCCCCTCTCCTCAAATCTACTTTTGTCTTCTCTATTTACAAGATCCATTTCCATTCCTGGAGACTCTCTTTGTTAAGACTCACCATTTAATTTCTGTCCCAGAAGCCTCACAGTCCTGGTGCTCCCTGGCCCATCTTTATCTACTGGACCTATTTCTTTTTTCCATCTCTAGACCGAACTCCCATCCACTTCTATCTCCTCTGTCAAATTCTTCTTTCATCCCAGAACCTGGGCTTATTTTTCCCTGCCTAGCAAACTTTTCAGGATCTAACTTTGCCTCAGGACCCCACAATCTCTGCCAGTCTTCCATCCCCATAAATTTATTTTCCATTATTAATTTCCATCCCTGGATGTCCAATTCCCTGGGGCCATCTCTTCCTAGAAGTCCCATCAAACTCTGGCTCCCACCCACCTGGACTTTTGAGCTTGGAATCCTGAATTGGACACCCAATTTGTTATGTTTTGAAGAAAGCTGGAAATTCTATGAGGCAGAGGTAATATGCAAGAAAATTTTGGACATGGAGCACCATCCATTAAAAGGTTATGGAAGCTGGAGATGGTACAGGATAAGAAGAATGTATGAAGATGTAATTAGAGATAAGTAAAGAGAGTTTTCAGGAGTTAAAATTATGGGATTATAGAAATACCAGACCATAGATTTTGTATTTTTTTTTTCTTAGAAGCAATAGGGAGCTGCTGGAAGTTTTTGGGTGTGATGTAGTCAGATTTTGTTTTAGGAATATCAATTAGGCAACTATGTGTATTGGAGAGGAGAAAGACTATAAGGGGTCCAATTAAGAAACTAATGGGAATAGTCTAAGTGAGATAGAATAAGGATAAAGTTGGGTAAAGGCTGTGAGAATGGAGAGAAGGGAAAGGATATCAGAGATACTGCTGAAGTAGAACAGGATTTGAAACATGTTGATAAAGAATCCACAAAGTCTGACTACTAACTTAATACAAGGAATGGGGAAGAGAGATTAAAAGATGACTCCAAAGTTGTCTAAAATTTTGGTATCTAAAAATGGTGGAGAGCACAGCTAGAGGGTGGAGTGGATAGAGAACCAGTCCTGAAGTCAGGAGGACCTGAGCTCAAATCTGGCCTCAGAAACTTAACACTTCCTGGCTGTGTGACCCTGGGCAAGTCACTTAACTTCAGCAAAAAAAAAAAAAAAAAAAAGAATAGTGGTGTTCTCAGTGGAAACAAGAGGGAAGGGATATGTCTGGATAGAAATAGAGATTCTAGTTTAGTTTGGGAATGCTAAGTTTGAGGACTATGAGGTGTTCAGGTACAACATAGCAGTGCCTTCCAATTCAGTAAGCATTTACTGAACACCTACTGTTTTCAATAATGCATTCAATACTGATTTTCTTAAGCTCAAGTTATTATCTTGGTATCTTATTACTTGGACTCTATAGTTGTGGTCTGAAGGACAAAAAAAAATCCATCGATATTATATAAAACTAAGCACTATCACACTCATGTTTATAATTCTTTTATGAAGTAGAAGAGGAAAAGGGTAACATCAATTAACATCTTATTCAAAACAATGCTCTTTAATACATTTATCCATAAGAAGATAATTAATGTAGGAATGTAGCATAATAAGTAGATTAGATAAAAAATATACACCAATCTAAATTTATAGGAAAACAATTGTGGCACGTGGCAAAATAAGGAAAAGGTAACACAAGTTTGGAGATCAACAATCAGTGGTTGCTTCCCTGTAAAGACAATCTCTTTTAGGTACGTGGTCTTTATAAACAAATGTAGTGAAAAATCACTTACAACACAAATGTAATTGATCTAGGACTAACAGATGACAGAATTGGCCAAATGTTATCTCAGGACAAAGGCTCTGGGCGGTCAAGGATACAGAAGATAAAATGCTCTAACCCAACATGTTTTCTAATAGCTGGAAGGAACAGTGGGATGTTAGAACACAGAATCTTCGAGTTGGGTTGGAATTCTAGTCCAACTTTTCATTTTACAGAAGTTACACATCCACAAGTGGCAAGTAGAATTTAGTCCACATCTCCCAATTCTAAACCCAATGTTCTTCCTACAATAGCCTATTGTGGATAATATAAAAAAATGTGACACCTGTGGTGGCCATATTTATACATTTAATAATCTCCAATGTACTTGGTGTTTCTATTTCTCTTGAACTAAAAATGTGCACTCTTCTACTTCTTTTTGTTGTCATTAATGATTCTGGATCTAGATCTAGAAACACAATTTTGTCAGTGTGGGAAACTCTAGCTCTCTTGAGCAAAGAAGGAACACCTCATGTTAGT
Organism: Sarcophilus harrisii; assembly: GCF_902635505.1. Taxonomy (NCBI): domain Eukaryota; kingdom Metazoa; phylum Chordata; class Mammalia; order Dasyuromorphia; family Dasyuridae; genus Sarcophilus; species Sarcophilus harrisii. The sequence continues at coordinate 496,665,107 of NC_045428.1, forward strand.
TGATTTTCAGTAAAGCAGGCTGGGAGCTGGCTGTGCAGAGTGACCATAGGCAAGTCCTTTCCCTTCTTCTTGATTTAAATTTCCTTATTTGTAAAAGGATGGGGATGTAAAAGGATGTAAAAGGACTAAACAATTTCTAAAGGCTCCCTGGAGGTCTGACAGTTAATGAGCTGTTATGAATGGAAATGACACAAAATGAAGAAATAGAGGAAATGAACAGTGCAGTTGTCCTTAGAATCTATTTCTGGTCCAAAATCAAGATTTCTGGAATCACATTCCATGCTCTGTAGCATTCCTGTTAGCAAATACTTCCTATACCAGCTGCCAGTATAATCTGGTGACATCACATGTAGTAAGTTAAGAGCACTGATATTGTAATGGACATCCTCTAATTGTTTTAGTTTTGCTAAACTGCCTTTTTTGTTTTGTTTTGTTTCAAGGGATGGCTATTTGAGTAGGGGCGCAGGAGAAGGGATTTATTCAGAAAAGGTGATGTAAAATGAGATAGCAAGACAAAAATAATTTTTTGAAGAGCATTGGTTTTAAGACTCTGAACACTTGGGCTTGAATCCCAGTGCTGACATTTACTATGAAATAGATAAAAGTATTTTCTTCAAGTTTCAATTTTCTCATCTGTAAAATGGCAATAATATTGTTTGAACTATCTAAGAGAGTGGCTGTATAAATCTTAAAGGATTATAAAAATGTTTGTTATATGGTAATGAAGGTCACCTTATGAAAAATAACCATCGTTTTAAGTTACCTTAAAGTAATTTATATTCATTCAAGTACCACAGGGTCATTATTCCACAAATGGAGAATGTGCAATTAAAAACACAGGAACTTTTTAAGTGAAGATTTTACTCCTACATAACTATTTCCTAATCCAGCTGCTCTGAATATTTAAGGTCAATTCTAATTTTTTTACTCTTGTATTTATATATGTGGGGCCCCAGGGAAAGAACTCACACAAGGACAGAATTCAAAGAACTAAATTATGATTCAAGAGAGTATGAAGTCTGATGACCCAAGTTAGCAATTCATGGAGATAATTAAAACCCAAGAACTAGGCAGAAAAAGGAGGCCAGAATGTACTGGAGTAAAGAGGTAAATAATGATGAGATAGTTATTTGGTTTTAAATACTTTTCTCCACTTGGTCCTCTTGCAGAGGTAGTTTTTTGTCCATTTTCCCTCCTTTTTCTGTGTCATCAGTCTGACTGGGCCTTGTTTCAGGCATCAGTGTTAACTCTTGGTTAATGTACCCACTCAAAGAGCCACAGAGTCTAAATACTGAAGATAGGAGCAGTCATTGGGGGAAAGGGAATGTTAAGAATGAATGATTTTCATTTTGCAAAATAGAAAAGTCCAGAGCAGGGGGACAAATGGATTACATTAAGGCATTGATATTGTGCAACACGTAAGAGATAGATGCAAAAAAGGGCTCTTTTCCTGCTTTGATGATTAGTGCTTAAGATGGCAGTTTTCTGTAGTTGTTCATCAAGGAGGCCATTGCTAGTTAGAACTGAATAAGAGCACCTTCTGTCGTGTAAGAAACTGCCGCTATGAATTTGATTAATATTGTAAGTTCAGCTTAGCAGCTTATAGTAGTTGAACAGGCCCTGGATTCTGTGTCAGAAGACCTGGTTTGAGCTTGCCTCTGACTACTACTAATTTTATGGCCTTAGGACAAAACTCACTTGAATTTCACCAGGTCTCATTCTATCTAGATACTCACACTGCCTACTGAGTTGTGAGGAAAGTGCTTTTGTAAACTAGAAAAAACTGTAAATGTCCACTATGTTCATTTATTTTTGGGATGGTCATTTCCACTCTTTCCATTCTAGCAATGTGTAAGTTTGCAGTAGCACCTCAGCTCAAGCCCCACACAGAAGCTTACTTGCTCTGTGGTGTGAGTACATTATGTCACCTCTGAAGTTAGGTGCCTTCAAAACTAACACAAAGCCCAAAGGAGGATATAGAGGAATATGGTGGGTAGGGGAGGCTGTAATTTGTCACCAGAAAAAAAAGCATCAAGGATGTCATCTGAAATATATAGGAAAAAGAAGTTGGGCCAGTCATGGAGCAAGAAAAATGACCAGCTGGAAGTCTATGGAGAAGGCCTGAGTGGGTTGGAGAAGCCCTCACCCTGATGAGGCAACATCCACACCAAGGAACAGGCACTTCTCTCCCAAAGGGGACCAATGCTCCTTGGCCTCTAAAATGTCTTATGGGAGCTAATACTGTTCCAACTCAGACAGGGTCATCTCCTGGGAAAAAAGACCCCAAACCTAGGGAAAGATGTCACACCTAGAAAATGTGTTGGCATAGGATAAATGCTCATTGTTGATCAAAAAATAAGCTAAAATGGGTGTGGATAAGTGGGGCAGGGCTCATGGCTTTTGTTCTCTCTCTGTAGCTCCTGATTGGACATTTAGTTTCACGGCCAAACAATTGGTTGGTGGTTTTCCCTTGTTCTTGAAGAGGACCAAAATGACATCACTATGTGGAGTCGAGTTAGTGTGTGTCCGACTGTGACTGATCAGACATATGAGCTCAGAATGCTCTATCACAGGTAAGACACAAATCGTCCCTATGAACATCTGGGGTGAGAATAAGATTTTATGGCCAAACAACACTGGATCATTCAAGCGATAACACAGTTCTGCAGGTGGAAATGGAGTTTGGTAGAAGCAGGGAGTATGTTATTTCACATAGCCCCTATCACCCACTCCCCATTAGGAAACGCCCACACATTTTAGAATTCCAAATCCATAGTGATCAATTATGGCACAGAGATGATGCCAAGCCTGAAAATAGTTCTCTGAATGTCCCTTTGATGGTTTAGCAGTATTTGTGGTAAAATGTGTAGCAGGGCTCCTGTCCATTGATGAGAATCATTCATAGGATCTTTTAACATGTGAACACAAAGATATTTTACTCAATGGGAAATGGGGTTTTATGTCTTGGGGCTCTATTTACAAAGGGAACACTTCAAGTTCAAAAACGACAGCTATGGAAGCATACACAGTAGCAGTAGTATGGTTTAATGGCTAGAGGTTGGGCTTGAAGTCAGGCAGGAAGATGGGTTCATCTCTAACACTATTCATTTAAGATGACTTTAGGTAAGTCATTTAATATCGAAGTGTCCCAGACAACTTCTTAGGACTTATGATCCTATTAAATTATGGACAGACTGGGATCTGTAGTGGTGGAAGGAATCGCCACAATGAAAGTTCACCATGTTGGTAAAAATCATGTTCTTCCTCTGCACTTGCCCAGGACTACATCTAAATAGGAGGTGCTTCTTTCATCAAAGCTCTCATGTTTCTAAGGCTGAAGTGATGGTATTCAGCAAATGTTACAATAGCTGAAATGTTCTCTACCTGATACTAGTCGTCTTCCAGTCCTAAACAGGTGCAGGCCTGTGCTCCAGGTCCTTCCACCTTTTTAGAATTGCCAGACCTTTTGTTCTGTGAGGTATGATTACCTTCACACCAAGAAGTGGAATGGGAGGGAGGCTTTAAGGGAAGGTTATTGTTTTTGGATCATCTTCATGACATATTGTGGTCTTACCCCCTACCTGCATCTTGGCTAGATTTGGCTTCCAACTCTCTCTCTCTCTCTCTCTCTCTCTCTCAACTGTGTGTAGCTTTCTCTCTCATAATTGTGTGTAGTTGTCTCTAGTTGTCTGCTTGAAGCCTTTCTGTCTTAGATCTGTAAGAGTCTCTAGAGAACTTGGGGTCATTTCTGTAAGACAGTAAGAAATCAGTGGAATCATACAACTTGAGAATACTAAAAAGAACAAAGCCAGAAGCACAAAATGATGTGAAAAAATAAAAGAAAATATCCTATAGGCAAGGGTTTAATTCTTCATTTCTTTTCAATAATCCTAAGGTCCCTTAATATATACAATCATATGACATTTAAGAGAGACAGAGACAGAGACAGAGACATAGAGAGAGAGAGAGAGAGAGAGAGAGAGAGAGAGAGAGAAGAAAGAAGAAAAAAAGACAGAGAGGAAGAAGGAGAGGGGGAGGGGGAAGGAAGTTAAAAGGAAGGATGAGAGGTAGGAGGAGGAAGAGGAAGAGGGGGAGGAAAGAGGGAAAAGAAAGGGAAGGGGGAAGAGAAAGGGGAAAGAAGGGAAGGAGAAGGGGGAAGGGAAGGGGAAAAGAAGGGAAGGAGAGGGAGAGAGGGAAAAAGGGGAAGGGAGAGAAAGAGGGAGAGGGAGAGAGGAAAGGGGAGAGGGAGGGAGAGAAAGAACAAAGAAATAATCCTAAGGACAACACAGTCCCATTGTGCATGATCAGAGGTCATAAGTATATTATATCCACTTCTGGAATGAAAAGATGGCATCACTTATAGTATCTAAAAACAACTCATAATAAGAATCAAAAGGTCTGGGTTGAATGCTGGTTCCAAGAAGTAGGTGAAAGTGATAAGGCTCCTGTTTACTAGCATTTCCCTGACAAAGTCACTTCTCTTCTCTTTTCCCCTCATCCTCTGTCAACAAAGGTTAGGTTAAGGTTCCTCCTTGTCTCTCCTTCAATAAAAATGAGCTTTCCTAAAAGGAGACAAAATTGCCCATAGGACCTGATTTGCTCGAGCCTTTCCTACATAGCCTGGTTATCTAAAGGCATAAATAAGATTCAGTCACAGGCAGTAGGGGCCCCTTTGATTTGGTGCATTTCAGAATATGGTCCCTCACCATATTCTGTCCTGATGAAGAGATGCATGAAGATGAGGAAGCCATATCCAGTGAAGTGCTGCTATATACTTGTTGCAGATCCCTGCTATGTTAGGGCAAACATAAACCTTTTGTTAATACTAGGAGGACCAGGAACATGAATTAATGCAAATATTTTATTATAATTTTACTCTGAAATAAAAAGTCCATCCTATTTCTATTTATTTTGCTTTATTCATTAAAAAAGTGCCCTACATCAAACTGAAGCAGCTTGGTCCTTTGAAGTATTCTTAAATTACAATACTTCTAGTGTTAATTGTTCAATGACTTCTGAGTGTCTCATTATGATCATTCTTATATCAAAACCCTAACTAAGGCAGCGATGACATTCGAGCCACTTCAGAGAGTGGATAACATGGGGCATTTCACTATCTGTAAAACAAGGAAAATGACATTCCCATTGTTTATCTGGTTTAATTCAATTGCTTTAGTGCATTGTGCTAAGCACTAGGGATACAACTGAGGATGACAACATAGCTCTTGTTATCAGGGAGCTTTACAGCTTAATGGAAATAACATGAACATGATAGGAGTAGTGTATGATGGAGGCAAAGAAGGGTGAACAAAGGGCTCTGTGAAAGTCTACAGAGGAGATCATTTTTTTTCCCTGAATGATTCAGGGAAAGCTTCATGGAAGAGGTGGCATCTGAGCTGCATCTTAAAGGACTTGAATAGATGGTGAAAGATCTGGTTTGAACCATCCATTTCAGGCTCGGAAGATGGTATCTTCCTGTGAAGTGCTATAGACAGGTAAGTTAACACATTCAAATTCTTGTAGACCATGTCCCTGGCAAGTTTGGGAGGGCTCTCATTCTGTTTTTTTGATCATAGATATAGAGCTGCATATTGGTATGAACAAAGTTCAGAGCAGAGAAATAATATAAGTAGCTCACATTTATATGGTGTTTTACTATTTATAAAATGTTTTCCTCACAACAATCCTGCAAAGTAAGTAGTACGATCATTATTCCCATTAACAGATATGAATATTGAACCTCAGAAAGGGAATGTGATCTAAGCTGAACCGGCTAGTAACTGGCAGACCCAGGTCTTCTGACTCTGAGTCCAAAGCTCTTTTTAAGAACAGACCATAAAAGTTAACCAACTGCTTAGCTGAAATTGGGATCGAAGGAGTAATCTTCCTATTTCCCAAGCCAAGAGGCGGAGAAGTGACTTGTGGTGTGTAGAATTCTTCAATGTCCCAGAATCCTAAGGCACAGAGAACCAGAGCCAATGCGTCCTCTCACGTTTTGTCTCTTGGAAGAAAAATGAACAAAATCTAGGCAGGGCTCAATCTGTCTGGTGAAGTGGACTAAGAGAAGGAAAGCAGCAATGATTTGCCGAATGGCAGAAAATGAGGGCCACTGGGATGAGTAAACGTGGGAAAACTCTTAAAAGTAACAAAGGGTCATTGAATAAAACATTTAAAATAAATTCCAAAAAACCTGAAACAGGTTTATTTTAAATTTGTGTTAAGGTCACTTATTTAATACTGTAAAAATAGTCAAGGTCTTTAGCAGTGAGATTGCATATAAGAGGAACTAGAACAGATTCTCTCTGGGAATGTCAGCTTGAGCTAACAAAGGAAATACCACCTAGGAAGTAAGCATGCTAACAACATTCATCTGCTAACACCCCTTTAGGCAAAGGTGCCACCCGGTGAGCCTTCAGCTGAATCTGGGCATCACATAGTCAAACTCATAGAAGAATGAGCTGTCTGAGAATAGAGCAGGACTGCCTGAGACTTCAGTTTCTGGTGAATTCAGAACTGCCCGAGGCTGTTCTCAAGCTTTTGGCCTACTTCCCTCAGATGCAAAGAGGAGCAGACATATGGGGGTTACAAACTTCACTGGGAGTGTCATGTTTCTTAGAGAATTTATAATTACTGAATGTTTGAAAAGTTAGTATAAGTCATTCATTGATATTTTCTGGAGATGAAAATAATGTGAGCACAAGAATACAACTGGACAGAGCAGAGGCAGCTTGCTCCATGCTTGATTAGACCACAAGCAGGAGGCTAAGGGGATCTACAAAAGACTAGAAGGAGCTGGAGGCAGTGTGTGAATCCTTGTTAGAAACAACACCTTTAATTAGCTCGAGAAGAGTAAGAAGTCACAGCCCAAATATCCAGCTCCAACCTTGATTTACCGGGCTTTGTTTGGCACAGCCTCCTCAGAGAATACAGAGAATGTCTTGCCCTGTACCATGAATTGGCTCCTTGAAAACAGACCATAAGATAAAACCACATTCCCAAGGGTCACGGGGGTTGCCCAACATTGCTGGGATTGAGGACTGACTAGAGGAATGTCGGATGGCCAATTTGTGGCCTAAGTGACATGATAATGGGCGCCCCCGTGGTGATCTAACTGTGACAGGCTGAATCTGTGACCCAGTACGGGCCAAAGGTACAGGCAAGTGCCTGGGCTGAGAGGTAAGTGAGGGATGTGAAGGGCCAGTGGTGGGCCTGAGCCAGAATGCCTGGCTCCCAGGGGCAGCAGAGGGGACACGACCGCCTGGCTCAGCCAGTAGAGCAGACCACCACCCTGCGGCTGGGCCCTTTCCCCGTGGCAACAACCTTCCAAATTTCCTTCAACAGGTATCCGAATGATGTGGCTAAGCAGTAAGTCACTACTAAGCAGCAAGATAGACACTTAGTCTGGATCCACCCCAGCCAACAATGTCCATTATCCAATTACATATTCATTCAAAATCATAGAGAAAAGTTACAGATCAGATTCAGCCCACATCCAAGGGGGAAAGGTCACTGCAGTGACCGATGGGCAACAACCAGTGAATACTCATGAAAGAAGCCCGAGTTCTGCAGCACTTGGATATGTACATGAACACCACATGGGGTTCTTCTAGACAGTATGAGAGAATGACCCACTGCGCGCCCTTCTCACGTTTCTGGCCCTGCGGTACGGTCAGAGACGCAGCTTTTCACCACAAGAGCTGGTACATAATTTAATATGGAAGCTTGGAGAGTGTTGGGATTCTCCTCCCCAGGTAACCAGGCCAGCAGCGGGTGGCTGAGCTTCTCTGTGGGCCCTCTTCTCATATGTCCTTCTTGGGCGGCTCCACCAGGATCGTGGGCCACATTCCAAGGAGAAACTATTCAGACAAGGGTTCGGGGAGAGAGAAAAGAGAAAGAACACTCTTTCAGTCCAAGTCCCAGGAAAAGAGCAGGAGAACAGGGCTTGCTAACCACCCATGATCCCTGGTCAAGAGAGATTTCTCTGCACTCCTATCTCACAAGTTTCTGGCAGGGTTCGTGCAGGTTGTGTATTCAGAACTCAGGCTGTAGTGAGCACAGACGGGCAGGATGGACGAGCACTGCCAGAAGTAACCTGGATTCATTGTGCATTTGACTTTGAATTAATTTGGGGGCACTGCACTCAGAAATTTTTTACCGTTGCCAAATTTTTCATCATCCCTGTATTCACAACCCACAATTTAAGAAGCTTTGAGTTAGAACATTCTAGTCTAGAATATCAGGGTTTCCTGGCTGAATCTTAGAACCAAGCAGTGCTTAAGAACAATGTCTGTCAGAGAGTGGCCACATTAGGTGCCTTAGGATTGGTCCCCAAACTACAGGGAATTCTTGTATTCAAATGCATTCAGACTAGGGCTTACCTTCACCTTTGGTCTGTACCGCAGGAAAAGTGTCCTTGTGTATAAGCTGAAAAGGAAAGAAAAGGGCATTTTAGGGTTAGAGTGATTGAAAATCTCACTTTGGAAATTACCTCAGAGGTCAGTGTTGCTACTCACTTCCTGTGTCACTCTGGGTAAAGCTGTTCTCCTCTTCTGACCTAATCCAAACCACAGATGAACTCTATAACAGCTCTATCAAATAATCACTTGGTCTTTGAAAATTTCCAGAGATGAAAAACTGCCTCATAGAGCACAATCCTTTCCATCCTCAGATGGTTGAGATCATTAGGAAGTTTTTTTTTCAATGAGATGATATCTATTTCTCAGCAAGCATCCCTATATGTACATTTATAAGTATATACTAAATAAACTCAAGGTGATTTTGGGGAGGAGACACTGGGAGAAGTGTTAGCATCTGGGAGTAGGGGGGGGGGGATTAGGAGAAGCCTCATGTAGAAAGTGGTATTTGTGCTGAGCTTTGAAGATAGCTAGGATTCTAAGAGGCAGAGGTGAGAAAGAATTATATTCAAAATATATGGGGATAATTTTTACAAAGGTATGGAGAAGATTGTATTTTGTTCATGGAGAATAGCAAGAAAGCCAGTTTGACCAGATCACAGAGTGTGTTATGGAAGTAATATGTAATACATCCAGAAAGGTAGACTCTAGATAGGTTGTTAAAGACTTTAAATTAGAAAGGGATTTGTATTTGATCCTACAGGTCACAAGGGAGATTGCTGAATAGGCGAGAAAGAGCTTATCAAACAGGAGAGCAAGATCAGTTTGGCAGATGTATGGAGGATGGGCCAAACAGAGAAGAAACTGTAAGAGGGGAAACTAATTAGAACACTATTGTAATTGTCTAGGTGAGAAGTACTCGGAACCAGAAAAAGGGTGGTGATTGTGTGAATGGAGAGAAGTGGGAGATGTAGGAGGAAAAATCATTTAGACTTCATAGTTGAATGTTTATGTGAAATGTAGAAATGGAAAAAATCAAGGATCATTCTCAAATTATAACTTTGGGTATTTAGAAAGATGGATAGTGGTGCTCTGGACAGAATTCATGCAAGGAATGAGAAAGAAATGCAGATAAACAGAATACAAAAGACTATAGGATTACATTTTTTTGTTGTTCTGTCATTTTCATTTGTGACCCTATATGGGGTTCCCTTGGCAAAGAAATGGTCTGCCATTTCCTTTTCCAACTCAATTTGACAGATGAGGAAACTGAGATCCACAGAGTTGAGTGACTTGATTACATCACAAAGGTACAAAACTATTCCTAAAACTTCAGTGATTTGCTTTTGCTTCTAGGTTAAAATACAAATTCTGTCATCTAAAGCCCTTTAGAACTAGGCATTTTTTTGCATTACACTGGGAATTCTTCATAACTCCAATGATAAACACAAGGCTTAGACCAAAACACATAGTCCTTAACAATGCCTGTCAATTGACTGACTCAAATAGCTACACAATCTGGTTCCGATTTACCTTTCAGGAATGGTTTTATATTTCTCTCCTTATGCATTCTCCATTTCAACACAACTGGGCTCCTTGCTATTCTGCATACAGGACATCCCATCTCCACTTCTGACCAGGCTGTCCTCCACACTGGGACACTTCCTGTTCTCATTTTTCTCCTGGAATCTCTAGTTCACCTCAAGGCTTTCATTATCTCCTCCACAAGGTTTTTCTGATCCCCCTGTTGACAATATTCTCTTCCACAGATATAACTGTGAGTAGAATCACCTTAGGCGCAGGGACTGGTATCACCAGAACCCAGAAGATTGTAGGCCCTTAGTAAATGATGGATGAATCAAAGTGAATTTAAAGGAACAAGTTGCTCTGTGGACTTTGATTAAGAAGGTTATCAAAACACTGGAACTGGAATTAGGAAACCCGAGTTATAGGCTAGGCACAGACACAAAGCTGTGTGATTATGGGCAAAGCACTTTACCACTCTGTGTCCCCTCATCTGTAGAAATGGGCAATAATTACAGGTCTTTCTGGGAATGATTTCAAGCTTTTTCTTTCCTGTTTCTCTCCCCTCCCCACAGCCCACTATGCTACACAAATCTTTGGAAAGCCCACAACCTTTGGAAAGTTGGCCTCAATATATGAGAGGATTATTGGCAATAATTGTCTTTTTGCAAGAAAACCCTGAGTTTAATTTGTGTGTGTGTGTGGGCTGCTTAAAGTAGTGGATTTAAAATACTTGCTGTTTACTAGGAGTTTATCAGAACATCAAGTCCAGGCTACAACAGTGGAGCCATTGAGAATATTTTTCTTATAAATTACAATTGTCAAAAAAGTGTCATGCTTTACTTCTTAGAGTTGTTTTAAAGAAACTTATGACAAGCCATCAAATTAAGGTGCCCTGAGACTGAATAATCCAGTCTATCCTCAAAAAGCTTACCCTGAGGCCCTCAACTTATTCTCAAAGAGGTCTTAGCCATCACTGCTGCTGCCGGGGTCATCTCTAAGAAAGTATTGAGGAAAAAGAGTGTTTTTCCCTTCTTGAAAAAGGGAAAGAAATTAGACTTTATGTAGCAGAGCACTCTGTACCTTTCTGATAAATGTAACCTATGCAATAGCATTTCAATCATCCAGGTTGGTGTCAATACCCTTTATGGATTCCCTCATTATCAAAGAGCAGTGACTTGTCCCCCTGAGGTGTTTAATGTGTGCTTGCTGAAGTGAAATTGAATGAAGTCCACTATAAAAAATATTACATGATGAGGGGCAGCTAGTTGGCGCAGTGGATAGAGCACCAGCCCTGAAGTCAGGAGGACCCGAGTTCAAATCTGACCCCAGACACTTAACACTTCTTGGCTGTGTGACCCTGGGCAAGTCACTTAACCCCAATTATCTCAGAGAAAAAAATATTATAGGACAATGGGCAATCTCACATCTCCTTTATCATTGTGTTCTTGCTGCATCCTCTGAAGGATGAACATCCAAGCATGACTGCAGTAAGGTAAATGCTGGACCCTTTCTCTTCCCTCTCTTTGAGGGGCCATGAATGTGAGCTCTGGAACCAGAATGGCTGTGAGTCTGAGGGCGCAGGAGGCCTGAGCCATGGGCCAGCTATGCCCCAGGAGGGAATGTTGAGGTACTCTGCCAGCCAGCTCCTTATCCAAACCAGGATGTCAAGGCCCTGGGGGCAAATAATGATGCCAGGCTTTCCCTGGGGCAACCATAGTGCCCAGAACGCTGGACTCCAAAAGACTCGTCCTCCCGAGCCCAAATCTGGCCTCAGAGACTCATAGGCTTTGGGGCCCTGAGCAGGCCTCTTAATTCCCTGCTTGCCTCAGTTTCCTCATCTGTAAAGAGAGCAGGAAAAGGAAATGGCCAACCCTGCCAGTGTCCTAGCCAAGAAAACCCCCAATGGGGCCCCCAGAGTCGGACACAACCAGACTACAACAATCAGAGGGCAAGGCCACTCCTGATCTTACTCCATAACAATCAGACTGCAGCATCGGCGTTCCGGGGCACGAAGAGCAGTTGCTCTGCAGAAGAGAAGGGCTTCCCCTCCCCTTCTGTGAGGTCTTCCTCATTTTTCCTTTCTGCAAATCCTTGCGGTCACTAGGGCTGAGAGGGCATGTCTGAGGGGGGGAGCGATGCTGACACCCACAAGGGAAAGGAATGCATTCCTCTCGTGGGGACGAGGCCGCAGACCACCAGAGCTGAAAGCAGCCTTAAGCTGTCGGACATGGAGCTGGGAATTGCGTGGAGAAGGGGGACAGAAAAGGCTAGGGGGCAGCGAAAGGAAGCTGTGGAGAGGCTATCTCGGTAGACAGGGAGGCGACCAGGCATGGGGACCACCTGTGCATGCTTGGAAATCCGATCTAATGTTTACTGACTATGGTCAATTTTTAAAAATTAGTCAGAAAGTGGATAATGTTAGCCAAGGAACGGGGGGCATGAGGGGCAGTGGGTACTGCCACAAATGGTAGATCTGGTGGCTGTTCCCACTACATTTTTTTTTCTTTGCCACAAGGAACAGCTCTCTGGAGGTATCAGGAAAGGCATATCCTGCAATGATCGTGATGCAAAAACAAAAAGCGTCAATAAGAAATTATAATGACAGAGGAAGAGAAAGCATGAGAAAGGTTAGAAATGAAAATGTATTTTACTTTTCAATTTTGAATCCCTCTTCAAAGGGATGGACATAATTGGATCATGTGGACATACAGGATAGGGGAAAGCAAAGTGAGAGAGAGGAGGTAAAGGCTTCCAGAGACAAGGAAGAGAGAAACTGGATGGGATTCTCCAGGTGAAGCTGCTGCCATTTTAACCATAAAATCCCTAGTACAGAAAAGGTGTCTGGGGCCACCAAGAGTATGCTGAGATGCACCAGTTGTTCTGTAAACTGATTTCAAATGTTTCCTCCATTATTTTCTCCTCGAAGTTGGGCCTCATGTGTGGAGTATGTGTCAGCACTAATTGCCTTTTGGCAGACAGGAAAACCTTGTTATTGAGCCATGAGCCACTTAAAGCAGGAGACTGAAAGAAACTACCTGTGTTTTCTAGTAGGAGCTGTTTACTAGTACATCCTGTTCCTTCAAACACACTGGAGCTATTGAGGCTCTTTTTCCTAAGGATTCAGAAGAAAGTTGGTCTAAAAAAAGCCAAACCCCAAACCTAATCTTTCAAAATTGGAGTATAACAAAGATAATAGAGTAAGAATATTTTCACAATCAAAGATTTTAGGATTAACTGGAACTTTTGAAATAGAAAAACTTATTCCCAAAATATATTATTCATAGTAATAGAATGATTAATTTTTTTGTTAAATCATTCACATCTGCATAATTTTATAATGCTTTTTACAAAAATTCTGTGAGGCAAACAATGCAAGTCTCCCTACCCCAGGTTAAACAGGTCCAGTGCCAAATCCTCAGAATAAAAATAAAAGCTAAAACTGACCTCATCCCCAAGGAGTTTGGTTTCTAATGAGGGGAGACATTTAAACAAACAAACAAATGGTTTCTTTAATACATTAAATAAATAGGCATAGACAAGATACATACAGACAGAGGAAAGTTAGCCTTGGAGGGGAAGGTCCAGAGGGGGTATCTTGAAGGAAGCCTGGGATTCTAAGAGACAGAGGTGAGGAGGAAGAGCCTTTCAGGCATGGAGGACACCTGGTACTAATGTGAAGAACATGGGAGATGAGAGTGTGAGAAATTTCTGGGGAGAGGGGCAGAATTGTAAGAAGACTAGAAATCAGGCTGTAAAGAGAGCAGGAGGTGAAAAACTTAGCATTTCACACAAAAAGACTTTATATGTGATCCTGGAGGCAATAGGAAACCTATTTACCAAGTAGGGTGTGGGATGACCCAGCCAGACTTAGGTTTCAGCAAAGGAGTTGTGAGTTTGAGTGACTGGAAGCATAGTGGCAGCCTCTACAGCAGAAGGGAAGTCTGGGGGAGGAGGGGTTTGGGGAGAAAGATAATAAAGCTACTGAATCAATAAGACGCTAATAGGCAAGACCCTCTAAGTTTGCTTCTTTGCTCAGAGCTGATTTTAAGGGAAATAGTGGAGCAGAAGAAGTAATCATTAGCTTTCCTTCTCCCATTGAGAGCTATCTTCTCTTCTCCTGGTAGTTCAATTCCCTCCCAATACTTGGTTCATCTCACAGTTAGTGTGCCCCACATGGCTCTGTCATCCCACTTTTACTCTCAGATTTTTGAGCCACTTGGTAACTACTAAAAAAAAAAAGTAGTTACCTGCATCTTAGGGTCCTATTATGCTAGGAATAATCCGATTCCCTGATCACATGAGGTTATTGAAGGAAAGTGGAACAGCCAGCCTTGACCAGCTAATAATGCAAATCAACCAATCCACAGTAAGCATCTCTTTTCTAGGTATTGGGCTTGTAGTATAATACAGAGGAAATACATCTACATCTACATATAACTATATTATACTGGCTATGCTTTTCCCCCCTTTCCAGTCTCTCCCCATATTTCTACTTCATACCTGAAAAGGACATGAAGGTAAGAGCCAAGGCCAGTAAGAATGTGCCACCAAGCATGTAACTGTGTAAAAACGCCCACAAAAGGTGGCACTTTTGTCCGAAAGCGCCTATTAGGAGGAAAAACAGAACAGATCGATTTTTGTATAACCACAAAAGCATATTGCATCTACTACCAAGTGTGTGTTTTTCATGTATGGCAAAAAATGTAATTCTTTAGGGTTGTTACAGATTTGATGAATAAATATTCAGGATACATTTTTTGCATATGTCCCATTTAAAACCACTCCTGATTGAGAAATGCAGTCTTACTCTTATTCAATAGATGACACAACTGAGGAAAATAAAGCAACTTTTCTGGGATAAATCTATGAATTCACTAGAGTAAGGCTTTCGATTTCCTCAGACACTTTTGTATTTTTTGGCCTGAATCTTAGTTTTCTGACCAAACTACATGCAATATTGACTAGAATATGGATGCCTGAGTTTGCATTTTATCTCTTTCACATACTAACTCTGTGATCTAGGGCCTCAGAGTTCTGTGCACAATGGGAGCACTAATATTTGCAGTACCAGTGCCTCAGAGTGACTGTGATTACTTCCTACATTTTGGCGTCAGAATCAGAATTTTCTCTCTCTTTTTTTTATCATTAAAACAGTGCTTTCTCTGCTACTATTTTCCTAGTGGATTCAGAGTAAAACTTTTAAATTACATTACAAATATGTAGGGTCGGAAACATATACACTTCATATGATCAGGTTTCTTTAGTGTTCTGAGGCTTCTAAAGCACCTTCCTCAAACCAATTCTATGAGGCAGAGGATACATAATATGTAATATTAAAAACTACATCTCACTTTAGTTATGTTTCCGGGGAAAAATGTAATTAAGTTTGTTTTTCTTACCTTAGTGAATCACAAAAGATGTTGTCTACATTCCAAAGGAAAAATCCCATTAAAAATATGCCTAAGGATGTATAACCCAGTCCTCTAAGCCATGGATATACCCTGTGGAGAGAAGGAAAAGCAAAATCTAATTCTATTAAATCCACTGTTGAAAAATCTTGAGTATCTCTACTGTCAATGGGATAAAGTACATATTCCTCAGCCTGGCCCTCTGCAATAAATGGCCCTCTGCAATTCGGACTCAACTAATCTTTATAGCCTTGTCCCTATTGCTCTTCCCCCTCCTTCTCTATGTACATAGTATCTCTTCTTTCCCCCTCTAATCCATAGTGCACACACTGATAGAGTAGTCTTCTACAACTTCCAACACGATTTGATCATGTCATTCCCCTGATCTATCTTCCTGGCCATCTCCATACCAAGTGTCATCCTCTCCCTCTAACCTTTCTAGCTCTCTTTAATGTACTGTCTTCCTACATTAGAATGCACGCTATTTGAAGGCAAGGACTGTCTTACTTATTTGCTTTTTTGTTGCTCGTACTTAGCAATTAAATGCTTTATATATCTTTATATATCTATTCAGAAATCTTTCACAATCGTCTACTAGATATAGTCCAAACTCCTTTGCCAGACAATTAATTAAAGCTTTCCATAACTCGGCCTAACCTATTTCCCCAGTTTTCCTTTATAAAATATGTCTTATTCAAAGTACATGACTTTGTTCTTTCACCGAGTCTTAATGATTTTTTGCTTCCCCCCCTTTTTTTCTGATGCTGTTTCCTATGCTTAGAATGCCTTCTCTTTCTTAACCCACTGAAAACCTTATACGCATTCTTCTAAGTCCATTGCTAACACCACTTTCTCCATAAACCTTAGAATTCTCCCCCTCCCCGACAATTGCTTTTTCCTCCTCTGATCTTATAGAACTTTATGCAGTAATGATCAATAATCACTTAAGCCTGACAAGTGCAGAAAGACATCTAAGACATTCATAATCATAAAATGCCATGGGCTCCAACCTGTTGGGTAGATTCTCCATGAGAAATTCACATACAAATAGGGACAAGACTACTTATCGTACTTCTAGAACTACATAAAACAATATTGGGAAGGGGGAACCTTTGCTTTAGTCCTGAATTTATTGGGTTTTAAAGGCAGGCAAAGAGCAGATGAATCCATCACTATTTGGTAATGATGGGTTTCTTTAAAAAATTCTAAGAATTTTCTTTTAAATTGGTTTCTTTAAAAAATTCTAAGAAATAAGTAAAGATACTGAGGTAAAGAGCTTGAGCAGAGTTACAGAGTACAAAATAAAGCCATAAAAATTAATAGCTTTTCAATAAGATAACAAAACCAGCAGGCATTAAAAAGAGAAATTTCAGTCCTAGGATGTAGAGGAATCACTTTCAGAAAGAGAAATAATTGACATATACTTTACTTATTTTAAAAATTTTTCTTGCTTTTGAAAAACTATGACTAATAGGGAAATATATTTTAGATGATTTTACATGTATAATGGTTAGAAGGGAGGGAGAGAATTTGCAATTCAAAATTTAAAAAGAAATTATTCTAAAAATAACTAAATAGAAATTTAAAAATCTAGTAAGGAAGACCAGAGTGAGTTCTACCTTGGAAATTACTAGCTTTGTTAGCCTAGATGGATGACCTTAACTTAAGTGTCAGTTTCCTCATCTGTAAAATGAGAATAAAGAAAGCTTTTACCTCACATGATTATTGTGAAGATTAAAGAATATACATCTATATATAAATTCTAATCTCTCAGATGAACTCCAATTCTGCTTTAGCAATTGTTGCTAAATAGTGCTGCTAGGTGAAGCTGTGAAGAGAACACTAGGCTTAGAATCCAGAATACCCACATTTATATTCCTGCTTCAAACACTTAGGAGCTAGATGACTCTGGGTAATGTTATATCTCTTAGTCTTGGTTACTCCATCTTTCAAATGAGGAAATTGGACTTGACTTGGCCTTCAAAAATCCTTCTAGCTGTAAAACTGTAATTTATGCTGTTAATGATTTATGATCACATGGTCCCTTCTTTCTATTCACACCTTAACTCATTACCCTTTTAGTTCAGTTCCTCCTTCCCTCTCATCTAGATTATTCTAATAGTTCTTAGGTAGTCTCCTTGCTACTCTGGGCCATCCTACATCTTCCTTACTTAAGTTCAAGTCTGGCTTTTCTATTATCTCTAGGACTAACTAGAAATCCCTGTGTTTAGCTTTTAAAGCCCCTTGTCAACTGGACTGCATCCATCTTTCCAGCCTAATAGGACCTGGCTCTGAGCCAGCCACACTAGCTTCCTCTCTGTCCCTCACACTCCATTGCCCATCTCTGTGCAATGTTGGTAATTCCCTAAACCTGGAAAGCTTTGTTCCCTTTCTTTTACTCCACCACCTTCTTCCTTTAAAATGAACCTCAAGGACCATCTTCTATATGAAGCCTTTTTTGATCCCCTGAATGCTCCCTCCTAAACTCCTTGGGACATAATGACTTTTCATATATTTGTCCTTATTCACTTTATGTTTATGAAGTATGTCATTATACATGTCCTTGTTTTTGCCTACCCTATTGCAAGATTGTGGTGTTCTCTTCTTTTGTATAATATGATCGTTCTCTGGGAGCAGATTTCTTGGGGGGCTTCTAGAGGCAACCTTAGTTTCAGTTCCATATAATAATCACCTCAAATGCAGCCAGATGATAAAGTTTCAGATCCTTTATTATTTCTACCAAAATAGCCTGGTTAGTTTTCTTAAAGGCCTATCTCCTTCCTTGGTTCCAAGAGCTCCTGTTGCTAGTCCTTTGCCTCTGCCTCCCTGTTGCTAGTCCTTTGCCTCTGCCTCAGGTTCAGCCTCTCCTCTTCCGAATTCTTCGTTCTGCCTGACTGCAGTCTCTGGCTTTCAATATCTTCAACTGACTCTTCACTGACCTGTGGCTTTCAATATCTCTAGGAGTTTCTTATAAATGATCTCTTAAAGGTGTGAACCCAAAGATTGACTCCTCCCCTGAGAGAGTGGGATTATGGGCTCCCCTGAGAGAGTGGGACTTGTGAATCTCCAGAACTTGTGAACTCTAACGTGTGAGCTAATGTATGAACTCCCAAAGGTGTAAACCAATTACATAAGCATTGTTTCTATCACTCTAGTGACTTAACACCTTGTAAGGCGTCTAACACAAGATAAATTTCCTGTAGATACTGTTTTCATATTTTGTACTTGTACCTCCAGTACCAATCACGAGGACTGATTGCTGAATGCTTCCAACTACATGCTCCATATGTATCTCAAAACTCAATATAAAACCAATTCCCTATCTTGCTCCCAAACTTCCTCCTCCTCCAAACTTCTCCATTTCTGTTGTAGACACTACTCTTCTAGTCACCTAGGTTTACAATATATAGTCATACTTAACTCTTCCCCTCCCTCCCTTTCCATCTCCATCAGTTGCTGAGCTTTGCTGATTCTATCCACCCCTTCCTTTTCACTCACATAGCTTCTGCTCTCCTTCAGGCCTTCATTACCTCTTGCCTAGCCTACGTCAATAGCCTAATTAGTCTCCCTACTTACAGTCTCTCTCTTCCCCAATTTCATTAAGTTACCAAACTGGTATCTGCAAAACACAGCTCTATGTCATTACCTTACTAAAAAAATCTTTAAGTGTTTGCTAATGCTTTTAGGATACAAATTACTCAGTCAGACATTTAAAGCTTTGTGCAATGTGCCCTACACCTATCTCTGCAACATGATTTTCTATTACTCCCTTTAATGCACTATCTATTCCAAACTGACATTTGATTATTCTTCGTTTTTGATAGGAAGTAGTGCTGTATTTTGTAAAAAGCCTTTTCTGCATCTATAGAGATAATCATATAATTTGTTTTGTTACTAATAGCTAATTATGCTGATAGTTTTTGTAATATTGAACCACCCTGTAGTTTTAGTATAAATCTCCCCTGGTTATAGTGTATAATATTTGCGATACATTGCTGTAATTTCTTTGATAGCATTTTATTTAAAATTTTTTGTATCAGTATTCCTTAGAGAAACTGATCTGATTTTCTTTCTCCATTTTGGCTCGTGCTGGTTTGAGTAGCAGTACCATACCTGTGCCTTAAAAGAAATTTCGTAGAACTCCATGTATTTTTCCAAAATTATTTTGGAAATAATTTACATAATATTGGGATTAATTGTTCTTTAAATGTTTACTAGAATTCATTTATGAATACATATAGTTCTGGAGACTTTTTTTCTTAGGAAGTTCAATGATAGCATGTTCAATTTCTTGTTCTAAGATTGGGTTATTTATGTATTTTATTTTATAGATCTTCATCTATTTCATTTAGATTGTCAAATTTACTGGCATATAATTGGGCAAAATAGCTCCTAACAACTGTCTTAATTTTCTCTTCATTAATGGTGAATTCAACCCTTTCATTTTTGATACTAGTAATTTGGTTTTCTTCTTTTTCTTTCTTTTCTTTTTTTGCTGAGGCCATTGGGGTTAAGTGACTTGTCCAGGGTCACACAGCTAGGAAATGTTCAGTGTCTGAGACCAGACTTGATCTCAGGTCCTCCTAACTTCAGGGCTGGTGCTATATTCTTCTTCTTCTTCTTCTTTTTAAATCAAATTAATCAATGATTTTTCTATTTTACTGGGTTTTTCCCTCCACAAACCAGCTTCTAGTTTTATTTGTTAGATAAATGGCTTTCTTATTTTTAATTTTTATTGATCTCTCCTTTGATTTTTAGGATTTCCAAATTGGTGTTTAATTGGGGATTTTGATTTGTTCTTTTTCTAGCTTTTTAGCTGCATGTCCAATCCACTGATCCGTTCTTTATTTCATTGATGTAAGAATTTAGAGAAATAAAATTTCCCCAAAGTGCTTCCTTGGCTGCATCCCATAAATTTTATTACATTATCCCATTATTATCATTCTCTTCAATGAAATTGTCAGCTGTTTCTATGATTTGGTCTTTGACCCATTTGCTTTTTAGGATTAAATTCCAATTATTTCTTAATCTCTCTTTCCATTGTCCATTACGGAATGTAATTTTTATTTGCCTTTTGATCTGAAAAGAATGCATTTACTTATTCTGCTTTTTCGTATTTGGTTGTGAAGTTTTTCTGTTCTAATACATGATCAATTTTTGTGTAGGTGCCATGTACCACTGAGAAAAAGCTATGTTCCTTTATATTTCCACTCTCTTTTCTCTAGAAATCTATCATATTTAATTTTTCCAGAATTTTATTTACCCACTTAACATCTTTCTTGTTTATTTATTTTAGATTTATCTAGTTCTGAGAGGGGAAAGTTGAGATCCCCTAATAGTTTAGTTTTATAATCTATTTCCTCCTGTAACTAATTCAACTTCTTCAAAAATTTAAATGTTATTCCCAATCTGTTACACATATGTTCAGTATTGATATGACTACACTGTTTGTGATATAGTTCAGTAAGATATAATTTCCTTCTTTATCTCTTTTAATTAGATCTGTTTTTACTTTTGCTTTGTCTGAGGATCATGATTGCTATCCCTGCTTTCTTTGCTTCAGGTGAAGCATAATAGATTCTGCTCTAGCCCCTTACTTTTACTCTGTGTATGTGTCTCTGCTTCAAATGTGTTTCTTAAAAATAATATAGGAGTCTGTTTTTTAATCCATTTTGCCATCTACTTCTGATTTATGTGTGAATTCATCCCATATTTATAGTTATGTGTATTTCCCTCCATGTTATTTTTTGCTTGTTCATCCCTCCTCTCTCTGACCTCCCACCTTTTCCCTTCTTATAAGAGTTTTACTTCTGAACATTGCCTTTTCTTTAATCAGTCCCCCCTCAGTAAGGTAAGATAGATTTCTATATCCAACTGTGTAGGTGTACTATTCCCTCTTTGAACCAGTTTTGGGGAGGTTTAAACTTCATGGTTTTTTGAGTCATCTTATATCCATCAATGTCATATTTGATCCACACCCTCTGTCTACATATTCTTCTAATTGCTCTTATAGTAACAAAATTAAGACACTGTCATCTCCGAGACTAATTTTCCTCATTGTAAAAAGAAAGGTCCTTTTCTAGCTATAGCACCATATATTCTAAAGCCCCTTGGGATTCAATATCCTGTGTTCTAAGGTTACTGGTGTGCAGGGACACAGAGCAGGTGTATTTTTTAAAGAAATGTCTTTTTTTTTAGTATTGTTACAGGCTTCAAGAACAATTCATGATGTTCATTACTGGATTAAAAAAGAAAAATTGTTGAAGAGCAGTCTTGTATATGTAATTGTCATACTTTAATCTACCTAACAATATAGAGTTGACATTGTAAGACTTACCATGTAACAATATAAATAGACCGCAGAACTAGAGCAAAAACCAATAGTCCATACATGACCTGAAGGAGAAAGAGAAAATATGATGTTTATCACTTCCAACAGTTTTTTTTAAAGGAACTTTCACTTACCAAGGAAAAATTCACAATGAATTTGAACTTGTTTTGCCTCCTCCTTTACCACTAAAAACCAAATAAAAATGAAATTGTTTTTCTGTACTCATAATCCTAAAAATCAGACATTTGCTTCCCTCTTGATCCATTAGTGAGTCAATTAAGTGCCTCTTCTGTGCCAGATGCCATGCTTCAATAGTGGATACCGTATTAGCAGACTAATAGGAAGAACTAATATTCTGTCAGTCAGTTTGATGATATTCACCTGCAATTTAAAGCACTTGGACTTTGTTAAATATTTGCTAAAATGTGAAAGAAGCTAGAAGTTTGGTGTATTACAATAAAATTTGGCCTGGGAATCAGGAGTCTTGACTCTAGTTTGGCCCTGCCATTTATTCTATGTGATTTGTGCAAATTCTTCCTTGTTGGTACAGGATAGTTGCTGACCATGTCCCCTCCCCCCACCAGGGACTATTTCTGTGATTCATAGTTCACTGTAATCTTCACTCCATCTTGAGTACTTGATGCTGGGAAGCAGGCACTGGGAAGTGAGTTAAGTCTGATTCAATTCTTCAGTTTCAAGAGTGCCTCCAGGATTACCAGGTGCAAAATAAAGGAGGGCTCACACAGAAAACTGCAGAAAGCTGGAGCTGTAAAGGGGCCTTAAAATGCATCCAACCTCTTCATTCTATAAGATAGAAAACTAGTCCAGGAAGTAAAAGTGATTATTCAGGTTCACACATCAATTCACTGGTGTCTCCTGGACCAGGACTCGGAGATCTTGGGGCCATTCTAGAACAAGTCCTATGATGTCACACCACCTCTTGTAGAGATCACAAATGACTGGTCTTCTAAGGCACTGTTAAAGGGTTGAATCCTGTGCCATTTTCTCTGTCCTCCTTGGGTCCCATCTCTCTCAAGCTTCCTTGTCTGTGCACAGTATTCTATACCTCCATTATCTCATTTGTTCCTCACAAGCACCCCTGTGAGCAAAGTGTTCTTTCTGTCATCTGGTGCAGGGATCTCCCAGTAAGAGATTTTCTCTACCAATATAGATTAGCATTTTTGTGGCAAATTAATATCTTTAGAGAATTGTCTAGTAGAGAGAGAGAGAGATAGAGGTAGGCACTTTAAAGTGCTGTTATCCCCATTTTGTAGATGAAGAAACTGAATGAGAGGGGAATTAACTCCCCCAGTCACACAGTTTTCTACATTGATTAGCTGAATTGAATGCATGATTTTTCCTTAGCCAACTGCTATTTCACTATGGAGCACTGCCTCCCACAGAAAAATTCCATCCTTTTCACTTTCAAAATATAATAGCCTCAAAAAGTCAGTTAGAATGGCTCAGAGTCAACAAGTCAAAGCCTCTCATTTTAAAAAGGAGGAAACAGGTCCAGAGAGTTAAGTTATTCACTCAAGATGACCCAGATGATACCCATGAGGCAAGATTTGCACTCTATTTCTCTAATTCCAGAATCTGTACACTTTGCCAAGCTCAGAGTCAATATAATTTGTTTACTCTCTGCTTAACAATAAAAACATCAGCTGGAAAGGACTTTAGAAGAAACAATGGCAGGGCTGGAAAGAGACTTAAGAGCTCATGCAACTCAACTCCATGTTACAGAAGAAACTGAAACCCAGAGAGAAGTGATCTTCTCACAGTCATTGAGCAAGGTAATGGGTTCCTCATTTTCCCCCTCTTTTACAGTCTCCTCTAAGATTCTAAACTCTTTGGCCAGACTGATGATTGCTGTGTTTGTGTGTTGGCACACCATGAGTGCAGTTAAAATACAAAATATTTTTATAATGGTTGAAGCTTAGGAACAGGAAAAACATGAAAATAAAAATGTCAAAATCAAGTTTTCCAATCAGATTTTATTTCTATTTGATACTCTTTCTAAATTTCCAACTAAAAAGCCAAGAAATCAGATGAAAAGACTATAATTTATTCCTAATAGCAGCTCACTCCTATTTCTATGGCACTCTTGGATTTATAAAGTACTTTCCTTCTAAGACTTATGTGAAGAAGATATTGAAAGCTTTACTGTCCCCATTTTATGGATGAGGGAAGTGAAGTGGTTTATCCACATTTAGAGAACTAGTAAGCAGGAGAAATGGAACTCAGCCCAGGTTCTGTGATTCAGATACAATGCTCTTTATAATACATAACAGCTGCCTTCCTCTGTTTAAAAGATTTCATCCCATCTGCCGATTCATGCTGCTTATTGACTCTGTTTAATCTTTAGTTCCAACATGATGCAAATGTGTCTGCTGGCAAACTCTTATTATCAAAAAACTTCACCACCATAAAATCTTTTGTTGCCTCAGTGTCAAGGAAAGAGCACACAAAAGAGCACAGGTCTGTTTCAGGCTCTGTCACTTACTCCTCAGGCGACCTTAGGCAAGACTTCACTGGACCAGATAATTTCCAATATCCTTTCCAGCTCTAGCTCTATGATCCTTTCCCTGCTGACTTCACTGGTGTGTTGGGAGAGAAATCTGTGAGATGGCTGAAATTTACAAAAAGCAATTGTCGTCCCCGTGGAATTTTACCTGTGTCTGAAGGAACACAATGTAATACTGGGTTCATATTTCAAAAGGACCTTATGCTTTACAAAGTTCTTTCCATACTATGAGAGCCCAAAGGGCCATCACACCATACATGCCCTTTGACCCAGCAGTGTCTTCACTGGGCTTATATCCCAAAGAGATCTTAAAGGAGGCAAAGGGACCCATATGTGCAAGAATGTTTGTGCCAGTTCTTTTTGTAGTGGCCAGAAACTGGAAACTGAGTGGATGCCAATCAATTGGAGAATGGCTGAATAAATTGTGGTATATGAATGTTATGGAAATTGTTTTATAAGAAATTATGAGAAAAGCCTGGAAAGAACTGATGCTGAATGAAGTGAATAGAACCAGAAGGCTACTGTACACAGTAACAAGAAGATTATATGATGATCAACTATGATGGACTTGGCTCTTCTCAAAAAAATGTGATGATTCAAGACGATTCCAAGACTTGGGATAAAAAGAGCCATCCACATCCAGAGAAAGAATTATGGAGACTAAATGTGGATTTAAGCATAGTAATTTTCATCTTTTTGTTTGTTTTTCTTTCTCATATTTTTTTCCTTCTGATCTGATTTTTCTTGCACAACATGACAAATATGGAAATATGTTTTAAAAGGAGTGCACATATTTAACCTGTATCAGATTGCTTTCTGTCTTGGGGAGAGGCGGGGGTAAGGCAAAAAATCTGGAACACAAAGTTTTACAAAAATGAATGTTGAAAACTATCTTTACATGTATTTGGAAAAATAAAATACCACCAAGAAAACAAAACAACAACAAGAATAAAAAATTAAAGCACTTTCCATACTAGGATCTATTGGTGCCATGTACAATTAACCCACAGAGTCTGTTTTGTAAGAAGATTTTTATATACTGCCTTTTTGTAAAAGACTACTGTCTATTGGTTATTTCTTATTTCCCCCCTTGACCAACCTATCTCCACCACTCCCCACACACACTTGTATATTTTTTGGTTCATCAGAGATATAATTCTTAAATAGCTTACAACCTAATGAGATAAGGACAAATATACAACCACAATATAAAAGAAGCTGTGATAAGTACAGAGGAGAGGTTCTAAGTTCTATGAATTAGAGAGTTTCAATTCTGAGAGAAAGAGTTCAGGGACACTTTCAGAGAAAAGTTGGTATCTGAGTTGGGTCTTGAGGGAAGATATGCTCAGAAAGACAGAGAGGCATTTATCCCAGGCATGGGGGATGCTGTATGCACAGCTCAGAAAGAACAGAACAAGAATAGCAGGTGTAATAGAATAGAGCTAATCCAGCTTGGCTAGACATTAGAATGTATGATGGAGAATAGTATGAAATAAGGCGAGTAGACTGGAGACAACTGAATAGAGGGAATGAAGAGCTGAGGATGACACCAAGGTTGTGAGTGGGAGTGACAGAGAAGATGGTGACAGATGATAAAGATGGTAGTAATAAGGTAGCAGGAAAGAGGGGAGGGTCTGGGAGAAAGTTAGAGTGCAGATTTAGACACAGTGAATTTAAATGTCTACAAGACAGTTTCAATAGAATAATGAGGTCAGAAGTCAGAATGCTGAATTAAGAAGTAGGAGGAAAGGAACTGTAATCATAGACAGCAAATAAAGCTTTGCAAAGAGTTAAGCCACAAAAAGGAAGAGAGATGGAGTGATAATGAATGGATCAAATGAGGGTTTTTGAGAAAGAGAGATGTTTGTAGGCAGGAGAAAAGCAGTCAGCAGACAGGGAGAGATCAAAGATTACTGACAAAGGAGGGATAATAAGAGACTCTTCTAGAGAACATGGAACAAAATAAGATCATTTGCCCATGTAGAAGGGTGAATGACTTAGCAAGAAGGGACTCTTCTTCATGTGAAACTGGGATGATTACAGAAATGACAGCTGAAGGTACCTGAAAGTAAAATGAAAAGGATGGGAGAAAAGGGAGCTCTTGATGAATAGCATCATTTTTTTTCAGTGAAATATGAGGCAAAGTTCTCAGCAGAAAGGATAGGGGAAGAGGGAGGAATGAAAAGGTTTGGAAAAGCTGCTGGGGTGAATGGAATAGTTAATCAACTAGGGATATGTAATGGAATAGTGAATCAACTGGGGATATATAAAAGGATTGCCTTATGGTAACGAGGGCCAAGTTGAGATTATGTAATATAAATTTGTAGTGAACACAATCAGGACATTTTCATAATTTTCTCTTGTACCAAGTGGGTAGGAGTGATCTAGATGGTGGGAGTAATGCAAGCCTGGGTTCTGCAGGATAATATCTTTGAAAGGATTAGGGGGCAATGGATTTGAGGACAATATAGAACTGACAGTGTAGGAGAGCAAAATACAGGTTTCTATGATTCTCTACCACAGACTTCTGTCTAAGTTGATGTCAAATGCCCATCCTTAAGTGAACCACAGCCCTCATTTTGCAGAAGAGGAAACCAGAGAAGATAACCAACTTGAGGAAAAACTGAACTGAAATCAAACAATTTTACCCTTCTTATGCTACCTTTTGAATGACAAATCCTCTTAGTCTTTGAGGATTGTGGTTTCTTTACTTCCTTGATATGTAACATGTTGACATGTATGTGGAGTTATGTATACAGATATACACTCAGAATTTAAACACTCTGAATTACTCCTTCCTAAATTGTTTCCATGCACTCTGTGTCATTTCTGCAAACATCTGAGAGAAAAGTAGAAGGCATAATAAATAGAGGGGAAATAATAAATTGTAGCATAATATTTTGAATCCACCTTCTAGAGATATAGAGTGTACAGTGGAAAGGCATGAAGATGTATTTTTCAATGGTGTTACTTTTCCCTGCGCCAGATGAGTTCCCTATTGAGACATTCAATTACTGATTTGAAGAAGGGCTCTTCATAAGAGGCCTTACCAGCCTTCTATAAATCTGTTACCAACTTTCATTTGTGCTTTCTTTTCATGTCACCTAGTGCTAGACAGAATGATGTTCCTGGTTGTAATATGACTCAAGGGTTGTCAAATTAAATTGTACTTTACAATCTGAAAACTGAATAAGGTATAGTAGGTAAGTGTAACTTGTAAGTGGGCTAAAACATTCTGAGACCAACATCAATAGGCAAAAATTTGTGAAAGATCAGAACTTGCATTATTTCATATAGCCAGATTAAAAAAAAAAGCACATTATTAACAATCTCTGTCTTACAATACCAAAAATAACACTCCCATTAATAAGAGTTCATATCTGATAAGCCACACAGAAGAGTTATTGTAGTAAAGGGAAAAGAACAAAGTCTTTCAAAAGAGATCAAAAGAGAAGATCTAGGGAATGAATCCTGATTCTGCCAAAATGAATGAACAGATATGCCAACACAGTTAAATGAATTCAATAAATATTGACATCAAACAGGAAGAATATGCTTATTAAAAATGTTTGCCAGACTGATTTCAGAACTTACATGAACTGATGCTAAGTGAAGCTAGCAGAACAAGGAAAACATTGTACAAAGTAACAGCAAGACTGTATGATGATCAACTATGATAGCTTTAGCTTTTAGCAATTTAGTGATCCAAGACAATTCCAATAGACTTGGGATGGAAAATTCCATCCATATCCAGAGAGAGCACTATAGAGAATGAATGCGATCAAAGCATTACTATTTTCACTTTTTGTTTTGTTTTGTTTGATTTTTCTTTCTTGGGGTTTTTGCCCTTTTGTTCTGATTTTTTCTTGCACAACAATACAAATATGGAAATATATTTAGAAGGATTGTATATGTTTTAATCTATATCGGACTACTTGCTGTTTTGGAAAGGAGTGTGGTAGGAAAGGGAGGGAGAAAAAAAATTTGGCACACAAAATTTCACAAATGAATTTTGAAAATTATCTTTACAGATATTTGGAAAAATAAAATGCTATTGAGCAGAAAAAAAGTTTGCCAGTATCATATAGGATAGTCTGTACAAAGTCCAAACTGGAGAGAGATCCCCCTAAAGATGGCAAGTGAGGGCTGCAGAATATGGTATTTGTGGGATTTAGCAAAAAACCAAAAAAAAAAAATCCCACATCATGTGTAATGCATTAACTATTTATTTGTATGTCTATCCTATCAGCTCCACCAGATGGAAGCTCCTGAAAGGGAAGGGTCAGGATATTCTTGACCATGCTAAGTATAGTGCCGTAAACAAATAACCCCTTAATAAATTTCTCTTGAATGAAGGAAAGTCAGAGAAGCCCTTGTTGAAGCCAGGTGGAAATATATTAATCCCTTGTCCTCAGCCTGAAAGAGCTGCCTACAAGAATTGGGAGAAAAATATGCAGCAATTATCCTGAAAAGACATCTGGTGTGTACCAAATTGTCACCTTAACTCATTAAAAATAGAAAATCTGATCTATTCTGAAGCATAGTTTATGCTTAAAGCCTGGTTAAAGTTTAGGAATATAAGTGATAAAGTCATGCTCATGGATTGAATTCCTTTAACATACTCTTATAGATTTGGGATCTTGGGAATCTCATAATCCCAAAATTGGGGAATCAACAGGAAATACTGAAGAAACAAAGTCTAATGAAGCAACAGAAGATGTGGGTTTTGCCACTGACTTATTTTAAGTCTATAGGGCAAGTTGCTTAGGGCTTTGAGCCTTTTATTTTTCTCTTCTGCAAAATCTTGGAACTGGATAAGAAGATTTATTGAAGGTCACATTTAGTTCTAATATTTTGCTTTATGAAAGCAAGAATAACACAATGGCTCAAGAACAATAGGTACCCAAAGTACCTAAGGATAAATTCTGTCTCAGATACTTATTACCTGTGCGATGATGAATGAGTTATAGAATTTACAGAATTTCAGAGTGAGAAAGGACAGTAGAAACTTTCTAATTCAATTCAAATTCATGATGATGATGATGATGACAACGAACATTTTAAGTATTTTACAGATTATTTTCTCCTTTGATCCTCACAACTTGAAAAGTAGGTATCATTTTTGTCCCAATTTAACAGATGGGAATACTGACATCTGGCCATACATTCCTTCCTTTTAGCCCTTCAGGGAGCGAGTTACCAAGTTCTCCTAAGTGGGGAAGGTGCTTCGACTTTTGACTTCTAATCTTTGGGAGTTTTTTCTTGACAGAATACCTAAATTTGGTATCACTGCAGCTGCTTTTGGCTCTGTTTTACGGCAAAAGCCCAAGCCTGATGCCTCTTCCTTATGAATTTTCTCTAAACATTTGAAGATAGACACCATGTTCCCACTAAGTCTTCTTTTTTCCAGGCAAATATCTTCAATTTCTTCAGCTGACCCCCAAATGGCCAGAAGGTGAAGTCCTTCACCATTCCGGTTGAACTTTCTGGCCACTCTCCAGGTCTGATCAATGCCATTTCCAGAAGGTAGTGACACTTTACTCCTTTTCCCATGTATTCTATGACATAGTTATGGTGTGGTGCAGCCCTTAGGAGAATGTAGCAATAACCTAACGCCACTTGGCCCTGGGAGTGACTTAGTTAAAGATGATGTACTTCTATCTGACCAAGATGCTATGGCTACAGATATTGCTGGCTGTCAGTGAATTCACAAAATTACAAAGTTAACTTTTGTGAATCTCCTATACTTGTGAACTCCAATGAGTACTTAAATACTTTTTGCTTATATGAGCTCTCTAAAGGTGTGAACACAAGCATTATTTTTATCAGTTCCACTTAGTACCTTGTTTCAAGTTCTGGTCCATAACATCTCCTTGTAAGATCAAGTCAATCATACTGAACCATGCTAAATTAACTCTTTTAACAGAGTTTCTGAGACAACAATGAGCAACAATAATGAGGTGCTTAACGTTGACACAGGTGCAGAACAAAATTGGGTGTCTACTACTTGACTTAATGACATTTCAGGCTAAAAATACACCTCTGGAAGATTCTTCTCTATGCCATGATGGGATAATTACTGACATTATATCCTACCATATGTCACTATTTTATTTTACCTTTGTTTTCTTCCTCCTTGCCCTCCCATTTGATAGTATTTTTTTTTCCAATTACATATAACGATAGTTTTCAACTTTCTCATTTTTCTTTTTTTTGGGGGGGAGGAGGGAGGAGGGTTAGTAAGGACTAAAAAGGATTATCAAGACAATTTTCCTTAATTCTAATTAGGATATACACAGCACATTTATACAGCATTTTAAGGTTTATAAAACCATTTTACAAATATGATATCATTTAATTTTCACAACAATTCTTGGAGGTAGACACTATTATTACCCTATTTCACAAATAGGAAAACTGAGATACAGTGAAGCTATCTGATCTCCAAAAGTCAAGTAGCTAATTAATTCAAATTCAAGTCTTTCTTGATCCTGAGTCACTCACTCACTCTATCCACTGAACCATCCAGTGACCTACAGAGTTTGCCCAAATTTACTGTGAGAAATAATGGGAGGACAATGTTCTGTTCCAAAGATGTTATGACTTAGCTATAAAGATAAGGAATTAGAGGGGGAGTCAAATCAGTGGTCTATAATACCTTGGTCAGTCGAAGGGCTTGTAATGACAAAAGAATTTATTCAAACATATAGTCAGGATGAAGGGAAGGATTAAAACATCCTATTAAGGTATTTCCAACCAAACACCTTGGAGTCAAGGGACTGACCAAATATAACATTCTGATAAGGGGGCTGAGGCCTAAAATTGGCTAAAACCAGCTGAGGTCAGTGATAGGATACAAGCTTTTTGCTAACAAGCATGCTTAATGAACCTCATGCTAGTAACTGGCACACGCCCAACGATGAGATTAGTTGCCATCTTTGAACATGGGATGATCAGGAAGGGGGAATATATTAAGTAAGAAGTATTATGTAATGGGAGTGGAATAACATGTGAAACTTCTTAACAGTCTCCTGCAATATCTGGGAAGCAGGAGTGTGGAATACACCAGAGCTATTGGAATACATAGGAGCCACCTGACAGTGGCTGCTGGAGTTCCAACCCAGAATGGGTCTCCTCTTGTGAGAGGAGGGTACAAGGAGACTGAGAGGAAGATGCTGTTCTCTGACCTCTCTGACTGAGAGGCTATTGTGTTGTCTGACCTCCCTCCTCTTCCCTTTGCTTCCAATTTATCTCATTCCCAGTCCACAATATCTGGGTCAGCAAAGGTGCCCTGCAACTGCTTCAGATGTTATGATCCACAACTGTGGAGGCTCTCAGAGAACTGATCTGTCCCTTAACACAGGAGGAGATGAGATTAGGGTGGGATTACAAGGTATAATTGTGGATTCTAAATACCTGTGAGTTGTGTGGGTCAATGATGGGAGTTTTTACACCCATTTCTACAGGAGTGTTATTATTTAAAGAGTGCTTCATTTATCTTGGGTCTGGTTATTCACTGAGCCCCTTTTGGGGTTCAGAGTATTATTTCTCACACACAGAGCTAATAGCAGAAATGAGACTAGACCCTAGTGCTTTCTATTCACAATCTTAGGCTCTTTCCATTACATTACATGATCTCTCTTGCTTAACTTTTTATGGGGTGCTAACCCAAATGAAAGGTGTTTTTTGGGGGGGGGATGAAGAACTCAAATGGAGAATGAAAACAAAAGTCCTTCACATTTACATAAATTTTTAGATTACAAAGAATTTTCCTAATTTTATTTTGTAATTGATGAGGTAGTATTATTATGTAGTAGAAAGAGCATTTTTCTAGGAATCAGAGGAAGAAAGGAAAAGAAACAAGCATTTATTAAGTATCTGTTGTGTGCAAAATTAAAGAATGTGTGGATTTTTTTGTTTTTAGGCAACTGGGATTAAGTGATTTGGCTGGATCTGAACTCAGGTCCTCTTGACTCAAAGGCCAGTCCTCTATCCATTATAACAGAACCATCATTAATCAAGCAATCCTGATTGATATCTTGCCCCTGGAATCAGATGTTTCTGAAGGAGAAAATAAGGCTAGTGACTTTGCTCAAAATATCCTCAATTAAGTCCACCTTGCAGGTCATAGCATCATTTCTATGATATCACAGTTCTCTTTGAGAACAAAGGACAGGCAAAAACTCTTTGAGTAGAGCTCTCCCACTGGGGACCCAAATGTAACTAGTCAGCTGGGCAACACAGCTCCCTTCCTTTCCTTCCCCTTTTCCTTCCTTCTGTCTACAGAGGGTATTATACTCTTACTGGTGGGGGCTCTGCCCAAAGGAAAGTAATTTTTCTTTTTTATCACTGAAATTCCCAAGACATCTTGAGGATTACCAGCTAGATTTCTTAAGGATCGTGTCTTAAATCTAAATTTGGCATATTGTCATTGATTGGCCAACAATAAATCCCAGGCCAAGCCTGGGTTCAGTTCAGTTGGTCATTGTTCAGGCCCTGATGGATTTGGAGTGAATGTAAATAGCAGTCATTTCTGCTTTGGCCAGAAACCCTTCTCAAAGTCTTTCCTTCCCAGAAAGTCTATCTAGTCCTTTTGACTAGATAAGAGAGGCCATTCTTTGCCTCAGTTCTTTTCTGGCCTTAATCACTGAATGGGTGTGGTTGCTTCAAACTTCAACTTGTTAAAGATCTTAGCTTAAAAAGACCAAAGTCTTCCATTTTATCTAGGGCCATCTCTGGTTATCCTAATCAGTCTCTAGCCACTGGACCCAGATGGTTCTGGGAGAGGAAAGTGAGACATGGGACCTTGTACAGCCTCCCTCACTGAAACCCAATTCATCTGCATATTGTGGTATTATCTCCTTTGATGTCATGGTTCTCCTTCAGAATGAAGGACAAACAACAACCTCTGTGATAGGAGTAGACACTGTCCGGGACCTATCTGGAACTGGCAGTTGGCAATCTAGCTCCTTCCCCACTCCCCCTCCCCTTTTCCTTCTTCTTTCTCCCCTTCCCTCCCCTCATCTATAAAACCAGGGAATTGGTCTAAAAATGGCTTCAAAGGGCCCTTACAATTCTGATCTTCGGTCATGAAAAGGCTTTTCCCATTTTCCTATTCTCTGTTCTAAGGGCTCAAATCAGCTCTCACATAGTATTCTAAGGGTCTTTACAACTCTGATCTTTGTGAGTGACTCCACTGGATTTCTGGATTTGAGGGATAATTTCAGTCTTTCAACAATAGAGGGCCCTGCAGGACTATTTTCTTACATCACAAGGCCAGATGACTTGGAAGAATTTTGAGAACTAGTGAGTAAACTGGATTTCCATGCTAATTCCACATTGCTGTCAAAATTCAAAACTATAATTAATATGACAAGCAGCTATAGCCTTAAGAGAACTCATATTTGCGCTTGGTGGCCAAGAAGGTTCAATATACCTTCCACCTACTTGTGTCTTGAATCAATCTAAGCCTTCTTATTTTATCTGTATATCCCTTTATTGGAACAACTAAGGACTTTCATGTGCATTAATTTCACAGATGAGGAAATTGAGTTTTGGGAGGGAAGTGACTCACCTCCTGAGAGTCAAACACATATTCACAGTAAAACCAGGCAACTCTGAGGATCATTCCCCTGGATTGTGCACTTAAGGGAACGTGGAGAAGCTAAAAGGAAGAACCATACAGCATCTCCAAAGGAAATCTGGAGAGTGCCTGACTGGCTGCAATTATAGGAAAGCAACTTTTTTTCTCCAAAAGATTCAAATAATACAGCATGAACTAGAAATTAATTTTTTTCAAATGGCCCAAAGTGAAACTGCTGCAATTTAGCAATTGTTACCTAACATTTGTGTAGTTGATTGAATCCTATCAAGTTCTAAGTGTTTTTTCTCAAAGTTAGAGAAAAGGAAATTTCTAGAAGGCTCTACCACTAAGAAATGCAGAGATATTCAGAGTGGGGATACAACCAAGAACTAGTCCATGAGCTCTCATGCAAAAAGCATTTCCTCTGATACCTGGGATTTTGCTCAAGAAATTCCATTCAATTTAACTGGTAGAATCATGAAACTGCAGAGTTGGAAGCAATTTTGAAGGGTATCTGGTTCAAGTGGTACTTAAGAATTAATTTCTTCCGAAATTTCCTTTTCAAGAGTCATTTAGCCTTCTTTTGAAAAGCTCCAGTGATAAAAAGTTCACTACCCACAGGCTCAATGTATTCTGCTTCTGGACTCACCAAAAGGATTTGTTAGCCATTATAATTTAAATGACTACTATGTAAAAAAATTCTATGCTAGGCACTGAAATGAATAGGTCATGGTCCTGGGCCAAATGGGGCTTAAAATCTAATATAGGATTAACACCAGGACATAAATAATTACAATGTAACCTAAATACAAAGTAATCAGTGCCTCATATTGCCCTCTATATGTAGACCAAGCCCCAGTTGTATTTCCCTTACTCTCAATCCATCCTCTTACCAACTGCCTTGTCCACAGGACCAAAATGATGCTGTGGTAGATTTAACTCTTTCTTTTTTAAAAAACATATTAAAATATCTTAAATACAATATATGTGTACTTATTTATACCGTTCTCTTGTTGAACAAGAAAAATCATTTTTAGAAAGGTA
This sequence comes from Sarcophilus harrisii, assembly GCF_902635505.1. NCBI lineage: Eukaryota > Metazoa > Chordata > Mammalia > Dasyuromorphia > Dasyuridae > Sarcophilus > Sarcophilus harrisii. The sequence goes on from NC_045428.1 coordinate 496,699,878, forward strand.
AAAATAACCTGGGAAGTAAAACAAAAATGCAAGCACTCTACACCATTTCCCAGCATTCTTTCGCTGGGTGTAGCTGGTTCTGTTCATCACTAATCAATTGGAACTGAATTGGATCCTCTCATTGCTGAAGACACCCACTTCCATCAGTCTTGCTGTTGAAGTGTATAATGATCTCCTGGTTCTGCTCATTTCACTCAGCATCAGTTCATGTAAGTCTCTCCAGGCCTTTCTGAAATCATCCTGCTGGTTATTTCTTACAGAACAATAATATCCCATTAGCATTCATATATCACAATTTATTCAGCCATTCCCCAACTGAATCCAAGAAAAGCTTTCAGTTTTTCATTTAGCTGTAGTATCTTTACATCACCTGGTTTCATTTATATGGAAAATGTCAAAATGAATGTATTTCAGTGCCTGTAGCAGTGTGTCATACTGTATGTAGAGGATAACAAAGTTTTCCTGCTGATTGTAGTAATATTTTACTAGTAATGAATAGTTTAATATTGTGGCTTAGTGCTTTTGATCCCCCTTTCTGCCACTCTGCCTCCTTTGTGGCAGATGAAGAAGGGGATCACATAGGATTAAAGACGGCTTTGTACTTTTTAATCTGTTTCATGAGTTGCTAGGATTAAAAGCCTTTATCACCTGATGACAATCTTTCTGGTAATGAGCTCTGATGTACTTGGTGAAGCTAGTCCTCATATGACAGATGACAACCATACCATTACCATGCACAGATTTGAAGCTTTTCCAGGCTGGAAGGACCTGCCAGAGATTTACTGGCATATGTTACAAAAACCCAAGACATGGAAGGAATATTTTAGTGGGTAGAGGGATGAAAATACTGTACCAGTTTTTCCTCTCAGTAAAGACAGCATTAGTGGAGACCTCTCCCGTGTTTTACACACCACCATCTGGCTCCCTTCCCCACTTTACTGAGAGCACAAAAGATCATGTTCAAGATGGAAGGGATGGGAAACTTTACCATAAGAGGATTGGTGGAAGGAAATGTAGAGATTGAGAAGATAAGAAAATGGGGGTGTGGTGGAGGAAAGCTAGTAATTATCACTTCCATCTGACCTACTTTTCTTGGTCCTAGAAGGCAAAGGCAGAGACAGCTTTCTATAAGTAAAAATATGCTAAGTAATGAAAGGAACTATTTTCAAATGAGAGATTTTCTTTCATTGCAAACTATTCAGCAGAGACTGAATGACCAATTTCTCAGAAATATTGTAGAGGAGAAGCTACCTAACACCCCAAAAGTCCTCCACTTGGGAACCACTGGGCCAGTACTTAAAAAAGAATTCCTCCTCTGCTAATTTCTGAAATAAACAACTTGGCTGATCATTGTGCCTTCTCATCTCATCTGAAACACATGTCTTAGAGATTGTGTAACAAATAAGCACTGTGTATAATGTTTGTTTGTTTTTTTTTTTTTTCAGAAAAGAAAAAACTGTCAAGTATACCTTCACTTTTGCTAACCAAATAAATCCTCATTGACTTGGAAGCATTGTAATCACATCATCTTTCCATCTTTCTTTCTGCTGAACTATTTAGGGGCACTAGGTAGATGATAACAATTCCCAACAACTTTCATTCTCTTCTTCCTCCAAGCTAACCTTTTAACTGCCACCAAGATATTGTCATGCTACTCCTCTGCTCAACAAACTTCAGTAGCTTTCTCCTTTCTGCAGATTTCAGAGCATTTATTTAGTGCCATTACCACCAGGCTCTAGGCTAGGTCCTGGGTGTACCCATACAAGAAAACAACTCCTGTCCTCAAGAGACTTACCTTCTCCTGGCAGGTTATAGCTTATTGACTGATAAGTAAACAGGAGGTCACTGGAGGAAGGAAGGATACACTAACATCTGAGAGGACCAGGAAAGGATTCTCAGAAAAGATGGACAGAAAAGATGAATTAACCCCTGAAGGGAGGTAGGGTTCTAAGAGGTGGAGGAGGGTAGATACTGTAGTCCAGGTATGGGGAATATAGTCCACAGCAAGTGGGTGAGTGTGGAGACAAAACATTATAATAGCTAAGACTTTACAACTGATTAGATGTGGAAGGTGTGTGATTGAGGGAGAAGTCCAAGATACTAGCAGAAATTTGTCAAATGGCTGGATTTGGAATCGGGGGACCTGTGCTCAAATCTTATAACCTGGGGAGGCTATAATTTCTGGGTCTCAGTTCTCCTGTTTTAAAATGAGAATATTGGACTAAATGACCTTTAAGGTTCCTTCAGCTTTAAATCTATGATATTATGATTCTTAAGGTTGTAAATCTAGGTTAACAGGAAGCCATCCAACAGAAAGCAAAGTTTGAAGAAAGGGAAATTTTAGGGCCTTGAGATAAGAAACATATCTTATAGTTGGTGATTTGCAACTGTGGTTTAGGAGAGAGAGAGTAAGGCATAATTAGAGGAATATGATCTCTCTTTCTTATATGTCAATATATTAAGATATATGTCATATACATATGATATATATTATAATTTTTCCCCTGAGCTCCTAATTCTAAGTATTGAATTCCTTACTATAGTTATGCAGATGATTTCTAAATATATTGTTTTGTTTGTATGCATAAATAATGTATAAATAAGATATGTACAGGAATCATCTGCAAAGAGATGATCAGTGAACCCAAGAAAGCCAATATGAAGAAGAGAAAATGAGAGATGTAAGGACAGATTTTGATGGATGCCCATACTTGAGGTATGGGAAAGAATAATGACTTAGCAAAGAACACTGAGAAGGAACAGATAGACAAAGGAAGAACTAGGAAAAAAAAAGTGTTATAGAAGAGTATCCAGGAAGAGGCTGTGATCAACAGCATCAAAATGGGGAGCTTTGGGAAGACCAGACAGATGAGGACTGAGAAAAGTTCATTGGATCTCACAGCTAAGCATTATTAAACTTGGAGAAAGCATTCTCAATTAGGTCGGAAGTCAGAGTAGAAAAATATTGAGAATTTAGTCTGAAATAAAGAAATGGAGGCAAGGAGTATAATCAAATCTAGGAGTTTAACTATAAAAGGTACAGAGATGATAACTTAAGGGAATAAGAGGGTCAACTTAAGTTTTTAGTTAACACCTTTGGGACTTAAGGCTCTCTTTCTTCATACTCAGTATTCTAGGGCAAATTATATTACCCTGTTTCTTTTCAAATGGGTCCTGTGTTTTCCTAGCTTGTCCTCTGTTCCTGATATTTCCTATGTCTGAAATATCCTGGAATACCTTTCTCTTTGCCTGGTAAATATCTGAAAACCATCAACTGATTTATTTCCAATCTTCCACCCACAGAGAAGGGAGTAGGTCATGTTATAAATATTGGATATATTTGACACATGCACAAAGAACAGAGCATTTATCACTTGCAAAACATTTGACAATTTAAGAAGGGGTATTTATCCTAAGGGTGGGGCCACCTAATAGTGTTATTTTTTATGTTCCAAACTTAGCACAGAAGCTAGCACATGTTAAAACAAGCTTGGAAGTTAGTAGTAAGAAGCCTATAAAAGCAAAGCAAAATGTCCACATTGGGGCTATCTTTGGTGTGTCACTGAAATTTATGAAAAAAAAAATATAGTTCTTTTATTTGCAAGGACTTCTGCCAACTTTACTTCAATTTCCCCATAACTATTTTTTGGAACAGAATCTATTAAATAATTATGTCATTTATAAACCAGCATTTCAGACTGGTAAAGAGTCTTAGAAAACATTTAATCCAACTCATTTATTTTACAAAAGAAGAAATTAAAGCCTTGAGAGGCTTTACAGGCTCAGATCTCCTGAGTAGTCCATGTTCTTTTCAGTACATCACAGCTCTGTGTGTGTGTATAGGCATGTCTTCCAGCCATTTTTTCTTTGCTCTATTCAAGTAATATTTGCAGCTTCAATTGCTTTATTGAGGAGTTAAGATCTGTCACGATCCGTTGCCTTGTCCCCAGAGAGGAGTGAAGTGTGAACCTTCAGTTCAACAAGTCAGAGGAAATATATTCATTTCTACAGATCTACACAATAGAATTGCAGAATACTGAAGCTATAAAGTACTGGTTACAAAACAGAGAGGCTGATCAGTGGAACAGATCAGGTACACAAGTCAGGTGAGTTCTTGTCTGTGACACTGCTGATAACCTCAGACACTTTCTCCTTTCATGAGACTGCTCTATTCTGGTTCACCTCCTACCTGTGCAGGACCGTTAGCCAGGTCTCACCTGCTGACATGAACATCTGCCAAGGCTCTGTCCTGGCCCTCTCCTTCTCTTCTCCTTCCCAACTATTTTGATCAGTGACCTTATTAGCTCCCATGGAATCAATTATTCTCTGTGTGCACAGGATCAAATCCCATCTCCAACTGCCTAGAAAGTAACCAGCTGGCTGTTCCATAAAGAACTGCATCTATTATCTTCCCCAAAGAATCCCCTCCCCTCTTTCAGAATCCCCTGGAGTGCCCAAGGTGCCACCCCCCGCCATCCAGGCTGGACAGGTACACATCTTTGATTCTTCATCATCTTTACAGAAACAATCTCTTCCCAAGTCCTTTCTAATCGGCATCACACTACATTCTCTTGTAATAGTCCTTTTCTCTCCAGTGAGGCTATTACCCCTGGGCAGGCCTATGGTACCTGATATTTAGAATACTGTAATTGCCTGATAGTTGGTGTCCTTACCTCAAATCTCTCCTATTCCAGTTCCACTTCTACATGGTTATTGAACAAATCTTCTTACAGGTGTGACCATGTCATTCCTCTACTCAATAAGCTACAGTGGCTCCCTATTATCTCCATGATCAAATGGAAAGTCCTCGGTTTTGCTTTTAAAGCTTAGCATAATCTCATTTTTCACCTTATTTTTTCTTATGTTTCTTTCATAACACGATTGATATGGAAATATATTTTACACAACTGACCATATGTAACCTATATTTCAATTTATTTACCATATCAGAAGGGCAGAGGGGAAGCAGACAGGGAAAAAATTTGGAACTCAAAATTAAGGAAAAAAATTGAATGCTAAAAAATCTTCTTTAAATGTAATTGAGAAAAAATAAAATAGTACAAAAAATAAAGTCCTGCAGAAAGTGTTTAATACTCTTGCTTTACAAATAAAGTTCAAATAGAGGAAGTTTAATGTGAGTAAAGTCACAGAGTAGTACTAGAACTAGGACTCAAACTCAGGTCTTTTGAGTCTAAGTTCAAGGTTCTTTTCATCACCATACAATCTCTCTCCTATTTTTTGTTCCAATATTTTGAATTCTAATGTTCCTTCCAGCACTAACTTTATATTTTGCACACTAACTTTTTATGCTCTTAAACCACTTCCTGTTCTAATATTCTCTTTTATTAGAATAGTAATGGAAAGAACCTTGGATTTAGACTTCAATTAGGGAGCCACTGTAGCTTATAAAGTAGGAGAATGACATGGTCACACCTGTAAGAAGATATGTTCAGTAACCATGTAGAAGTGGGACTGGAATAGAGAGTTCAAATCCAGATACTACTGATCCTGGGTAAGCAATCTCTGTTTGCTTCAGTTTCCTCAACTATCAAATAGGGATAATAAAACAAACTATTATCTAACTGCATGTTGTTGTGAGGATCAAATAAGATATCTATACTCCATTTAGCAATGTCCAGGATATAGTAAGCCCATAATAAACACTTGTTTCTTACTCCCTAACACTTCTACATTCATATTTTTGACACTATAGTTAATGGAAAGAGCAGGGGATTTGGAATGATAATTGGAAGATAGTGAATTTACATTGTAGTTCTTCAATTTAATATCACTGAATCTAAACAAGTAATTTCCTTTATTTGTTCTCTGTTTCTTAATCTGCAGAATGCTGGGATGGGATTGCATGATCCCCAAGATCCTTCTGAACTCTAAAACAAATCTTATGATTCTATGCATCTTAAATGGATTCTAACAGTATAGAAATAAGACTAAAGAAAATGCATGAGACCCATTAATATTTTCATGGGATGAATAATAGAATCTTTGAAGGGGACCTGAATAGGCATTTATCTATTCTAGATATCTCAAGTCATCCAAGATTTGGGATCCAAGTCATAATTATAAAAAATCAGATTTAAATATTAGAAGTATAAATAGAAGTTTGAAATCATTGATTGAGTCTTACCCCAATTAAGAATAATCCCTGTATTTGAAAGATCATATAGTTTAGTTTATATCTGAGGCTCCTCTTTCAAAAAGAGGGTAGTAATCTAATCACTTCTTGAAGCTATCTTACTCCATTTCCATACATTTTTCTAATTGTTAGGATACTATTTTAACAGAGAATAAAGAAAAATAAATTTCAAGCAAAAGACTAAAAAAATCTTGGCTCTATTAGTGACAGTGTATATCACCTCAACTCAATGTGCTTATCTGTAAAATGTACATAACACAGGATTCTTGTGAGGAAAGCATTTTTCAGACTATAAAGGGCCATAGAAATGAGAGCTAATTATTCTTTATAATGAACTAGCATCTGCTTTCTTGAAACATCTTCCCTATTGGATCTAATGCTGACCTTAGGAGCTACCAAAAAATATTTCTAAATCTCTTTCCCATAAGGCTATGATTCTTAAATCTTGTCCTGGAAGGTAACTGTGTTACATAATATTGTGCTGAAGCAGAATAAAGGGGCAAATCCCAAAGACTTTTTGAAGGCATGGCTTCCTGCCTTTGTTTCCTTCCTTGTTAATCAATAACTTCTCAGCTCAATAACTCACTCAAATGTTTAAATTGGGTAAAACCAATTTTCAAGGGATTAAAATGAATTGCTTTCAGGTCTTTAGGATCCTGGATCTACAAAGATTTTGAATTGCAGGCCACATGCTTTAACATGGGAAAATCCAAAGTCTTGGTTCTGCCACTTTATAATAGGACCACAGGCAATATAACAGGACCACTAGGCCTCCTAAAATGAAGGGATTGGATTAAATGGCTTCCAATGTCCTTCTTAACTTTTAATATTCAACGAATCTGTGCAGGATCTAAAACAGATCTACTAGTATTTCCTTTTCTAATTTCTGCTGCTATAATCCAAGAAAATTGACTTCTTTTACATTAAAATCAGAATCTGAGCTACCCCCAAAGGTCATCTAGTCCAAGGACCTCTTCTGTAATTTATTCCTCCCTCTCCTTACTCCCAATACAAATACTTATCTAGTTTAAAAAGGGGAATCATCCAGTCACTGCTTGAAAGCATCTTGTGATGGGGACCCCACTAACTGCCTATTGCTGCCAGGTCCATTACTGGACAGTTCTAATTGTCAGAAAGCTTCTATATCTATTCAAAGCCGGCTCTCAACAACTTATTGCTTGTAGTGCTTGCTTCAGGGTGGAGGAACAAATGAAACATCTTTTCCCCAGAAGAATTCTTCAAACACTTGTGATTTTTGCTGGCCTAAGTTTTTTCTTAAGAGTAAAGATTTCCTAATCCTTCCACTGATCCTATATGGCGTGAGTTCAAGACTGAGTCATGCTCTAGTTTGTCAATATTCTTCAAAATGTGTGATGTGTAGCCCTGAATACAAACTAGCTAGGGTCTGACCTGGGTAAGGGACAGAAGGACCCTAGTATACAGGGGAACTTGGCTCTAGCAAGTCAGGGGGCAAATCAGCACACATAAGTACAGAGGAAATTTAGACAGTTAGACATTACTCCGCAGGAACTGGATTCCCTTCTCCTCCTCACAGGCATCTGTGTTTTAAAATATTTCCTTCTTTGTTTTGTCATTAAACAGCACTTTAAATTAGTTTAGAGGTAATGAAGAGGCCCTTAGCATTGGAACTGGGCTCTAGCTCTGCCTTTCCCCTGCTCCTAACTCCATTCTGTGACCTTGGCCATTCCCCTTTGTAAAATGAGAGAGTGGTGGAGATGATCTCTAGGATCTCTTAGGAGCACTGGACCTGGAGTCAGGAAGACCTAAGCTCAAATCAGACCTTAGGCACACACTTACTAACTGTAGGCACAAGTCAGCTAAACCTTTGTGTGCTCAGTTTTTTGTTTTGTTTTTTTCTGCTGTAAAAATAACATTCACCTTCCAAGGCTATTAGGAATATCCAGCGAGATATTTGTAAAGTGCTTAGCACACTAACTGGCATATAGCAGACTCTTAATAAGTCCATCTTTCCATCCTTTCAACCTTCCTTCCCTAGGGAATTTAACCTTTGATAGGGCATAGAAACATGAGCTACAATAATAAATATCTAAAATTTTAAGAATTTAGAACAAGGTTGAAGGGGAAGAAATGATCCTCTCCCTATACTCTGCCCATGCTAGATCACATTTAGAATATTTTGCTATTTCTGGGTGCTATATTTAAGTAATGTACATATGCCAGGGTTACATTTCTCCAGAAGGTGAAGAATAACTAGGTGGGTCAGGCTATAGGAAGAGCAGCTGAAATCACCGGAGGGAGGGAAGGTTTGGGGCAACAACATAGCTGCCCCCAGGTGTTTGAAGGGCTGTGATGTGGAAGAGGGATTAGATCTGTTCTGCTTGACCCAGAGGCTGGAATTAGGAACAGTGAGTAAGAATCTTATGAAACATGTGAATATACAGGGAAGCAAATGTTGATTTGAAGTAAAGAAAAAGCTAATAAAGACTGTCTAAGCAGGCAATGAGTAGTTATCACTGCAGGTCCCATTAATGTCCCTAATTAAGCTTATTTATAGGTGATTCACATCTTCAGGGAGAAGCTGGACTGGAGGCCCCAGGGGTTTCCTATTATTTCAGGAGGACTGCTCTATATTGCCTACCTGTGAGATTTTACAAAGGTCATTTAGGGCCTCTATTTCCTCATCTGTATAATGAAAAGGTTAGAGACCTTAAAGGTTCCTTCCTACTCTAGGACTACATTCTTTCTTTTTTTAAAAAAAAATAGTAATAGCTTTTTATTTTTTCAAAATATGTGCAAAGAGAGTTCTCAAAATTCACCCTTGCAAAACCTTGTGTTCCAAATTTTTCTCCCTACCCCTCCCATAGACAGCAAATAATCCAATATATATCCAATGTGCAATTTTTCCAAACATTTCCACATTTATCATGCTGCACATCAAAAGGGGGAAAAATAAGGAAGAAAAAAACAAGCAAGTAAACAACAAAAGTGAAACTACTATGTTGTGATCCACATTCACTCCCCATAGTCCTCTCTCTGGATGCAGATGGCATCCATCACAAGTCTATTGGAATAGGCTTCTAGGAATACATTCTTAAAGTAATGTGATTGCCATATAGTTCATTTCCTTGTTGGACAAGCTTTGATTTCTAGAAAGTTTTTTCTTTCTTTTGAAATTGAAATTGAGCTGAAATCTCATTTAACTTCCATGGCTGATTATACTTCTGTGATTTGTTCAGCAACAGAGTGCTGGAGTCAGAGGAGGTGGATTCTGATTTAACCTCTTGGCACTTACTATCTATGTGACTATGGCCAAATTATTTAACTGCCCAAGACTTTAGTTCTCTCATCTGAAAACCAAGGGATCTGGAACAGATGGCCACAGAAGTCTTTTCCACATATAGATTTGTGAATTCTATGATTTTTGGTCTTCCTGCCTCTGTGTACAAATCTCTGTCTACTCTACATATTGTAGCAGATGGAGAAATGAGATTGGATCCAAGATTATGATTATTTGATTCTACCATTTACTTGCTAGGTGCTCTTGGACAATTCACTTTTCCTTCTCTAAAAGTCAGTTTCATCATCTATACAACGTAGGTCATAGAATCTGGGAATTTCAGAGCTTAGAAGGCAAAGACACTAGTCCATTGTTTTTCAAAGGTATAATCCCAACAAGTAATGAAAGACTTTCTTTTACAATGAATTCTGGCAGTCCACTGTACTTTTGGGCAACATTAAATGTTTAAGTTTTTCTTCACATTAACCTGAAATCTTCTTTTCTAGAAATGTCCACTTAGCTCAAGCAATTAAATCTAATCTTTTTTCCACTAGAAAGTCCTGCAAATACTTGAAGGGTTTTGTCTCCCAATGGGGGAGACAACATGTAAATAATTATGTACTAATAAGATATGTCCAGGGTAAACTGGAGGTAATCTCTGAAAAGGCATAAGCAGTGAAAAGACTTGTTGTGAAGGAAAAAATGACAAGACTTGGCAATAGACTGATATGTAGGATGAGTAAAGACAGAAGTCACAGATGATACCAATATTGGGAATCTCAGTGTATTTATACGTATGTATGTAGATGTAATGGCTGAAAAAGATAATTCAGGTTCTTAAATAATCAAATACTATGAGAGAAGAAAAGGCTTACCTGATGGAATATAGGTTCTTTAACTTTTAGGTAAACCTGCAAAGAGTAAAAAAAGAAATGCATTAATCTTAGAAAAAAAGGCTTACCTGATAAAATATAGGTTAATTTTTAGGTAAACCTGCAAAAAGTAAAAACAAAAAATTAATGTAGCCCATCATAAAAGGCCCAACAATCCTTTATAAGCCACTCCATACTCTATCTTACAAATGCTATTTATTTCTCAATCCTTATTTTAGTCCCTCTGTGGGTAATCCTGATCAGCTAAAAAATCCAAATAAGTAAAAAGAGTATTGCATTTGGACTCCATGATTTAATATATGACCTTGTTAAAGAAAGCACTTCCCTTCTTTAGAACCTAATTTTATCAGCTCCACAATAAAGGAGACTGTTTTCTTTTGAATCAAAGAAAGGGTAGAAGTCTGGCAACCTAGAATTTAGTCTTTTGTCCTGCCATTAATTTGCTATGTGACCCTGAGCAAATAATTTTTTCTTCTTTGAAAATAAGGGGCTTAGATAAGATGATCTTTCAGCTCTGAATCAATGACTTTAAGAAATCTGGTTCAACAGAGTTTTTGTATCAAGTATAGGCTGCCTGATACTATGGTATCCATGGTAAATGGTAAATCCATTTATGGGGCAGCTAGATGGTACAGAGGGTAGAATGCTGTGCCTGGAATCTTAAATTCCTTCCTTAGGTCATATCTGACCTTAAACACTTATCAACTGTATAATGCTGGGCAAATTATTTTACCTTATTTGTTTCAGTTTCCTCATCTGTAAAATGAGCTGGAGCAGGACATGGTAAACTTCTCTAGTCTTGCCAAGAAAACCTCAAATGTATACATAAAAATTAGCAAGAACTAAAGTGACTGAACAACTAAAATCCATTTATAGCAAACTTGATCTTAGTTACCTCACCAACTTGGTCACTCTCATTTGGACAAGCAAAAATTTGTCAATGTCTCTCCTAAAATGCGATGCTCTAAATTAAGGTTAATGAAATCTTACTCTAGATGCCACGTGACAAGCACTGAATAGAGTAGGACTACTGTTTATCTTATTCTGGACATTAAGATCCTGTCTATGAGCTTTTTTTGGCTGCCATAGCACACAGTTGGTTCATAAAAAGCTTGGAATGTGCTAAAACTGTCTGGCTCAAGTGCTTTCTGACAAGAGCTAATTATACAACTAATATGTCTAACAGGAAGAAAGGGCGGGGGGAAGGAAAGGAGAAAGGAAACAAGCATCATGTCTATTTTGTGCCAAGCACTGTGCTAAGCACTTAGTAAATATCTTATTTTATCCTCACAACAAAACAGAAGCATGTACTATTATTTTTCCTATTTTACAATTGAGAAAACTGAGGAAACAGATTAAAGGTCTTGCCCAAGGTCACAAAGCTAGTCCTGATTTGAAATTCAGGTTTTTCTGACTTCAGAATGTTCTATTCTGTGTTCTATGTTCTATTCCCGTGCCACCAAACTGTATCTTATCTATCGACATTGCCTACGATTGCATTGTCTTTTTTGGTTGTCACATCATACTATTTGTTGGAATCCTTACGAAGTGATAAGTCAGTTGCCTAATTTAGCATGGTACTTAGCAAGTTCTCTAACTCACTAATGTATTTAAGTACTCATTGGAGTTCATACTTTTGGGAGATTCACAAGTCAGAAACCCATAATCCCACTCTCAGATCCCATAATCCCACTCTCTCAGATGAGGAGTCAACCTTTTCCACAGAGTATAAATAGAGTTTCAGTGAATCAGTCACAGTTAGTTCAGAAGAAGCCCACTCTCCAAGATTCATTCATCCCATCTCACACCACCGTGGTGGCAAGCTCTCCTCCTTTGCTTCTCCACTGAAGATTCAGAGTGGAGGAGCATTAGTTCGGAACATTGCCAAGAGTCAGAGAGGAGCACTCTGGGACAGACACAGAGCACTCTGGGAGAGCCAGAAGCCCTCTCTCGGAGGTGGAGTCAGATTCATTCCAACTTTCACCTTGGTGCTGACTGGAGACATTCGGAGTTGAGCTAGAGGCAAAAGACTAGCAACGAGAGCTCTCAGAACCAAGGAAAGCTGAGGCCTCTAAGAAAGCTACCCGGGCCCAAAGGAGGAGAAAATAAACGTTTGAACTTTTATCACCTGGCTGCGTTTGGACTGATTATTACTTGTAACTGAAACTAAGGCTGCCTCCAGGAAACCTCCCCAAGAAACCTGTCCAGAGAGAACCATTATATTTTAAAGAAGAGAACACCACATTTTATATTAAAATATAAAGTCTGTAATCTATTACAATCCCTAAGGATCAGATACCCAGTGATTGGGGAATGACTAAAGAAATTGTGGCCCATGAAATAACATCATCATGAAATAGTATTGTACTATAAGAACATGCTAAATACGGAAAAGTGTGGGGAGACTTACATGAACTGCTTTAAAACATTTACATGACCTGATTTAATGCAGGTACTTTTCTGTTGGGTTTGTTTTTGTTTTTGTTTTTGTCTTTATGTATCCTATACCTAATATAATGCATTGTACAAAGCAGGCACTTAATAAGTTTCTTGAACATGTTTATAAAATCTATATTTAATCCTGTGGTGCTTCACATTTATATCAGTGCTTCACATTTATATATTCTGATGACTCTTGCATTAATGAACCTACATTGTTCTAGGGGATAGATGGCACACACAGAGGCAAATATAAGCAAGTAGGGGAAAAAAGGGACAAAGAAGAGGTTGAAACAAAGTGAACTGAGAATACCTGAGGAGAAAAAAGTCACTATCATCTGATAGTCTATGTCCTAGCACCTTTGTACCAACAATTATACAAAGCACTGGAGGGCTTTGTGAAGGAAATAGAAAACATTTTCTCAACACAAGATGCTTATTGCAAGATGCTTATTATTGGAAGACAAAGACCCAAGGTCTTAGAAAACAATTGTCACATCTTGCTGAAATAAAATACATTACTATTTTGTACTTAAATGTCACTAAAAACATGGTGACACATTTATATATCACCTTAGATTCTTAGACTTTCTAAGGTCGACAAGACATGTATTATTATCTTAAATTTTACAAACTGAAGTTAAGAAAAGGGTCAAAGAGATAGAACACAGCAGAGCAGCATGTACTGAACAACAGTGACCTAGATTGGGGTCTGAATTTTAAGTTTAAATGATAAAAATTGTTATTTAAAAAAATAAAATCACCATATTTTATTGATGTCTTCTCTCTTTTCATCACCTTTATCTCAATCCTTTCTTTTAGGATGATAAAGAAGAAAAAAAGGTAAATTCTTTATAAAATGATAATATTTTCATAGGTGGCATATGGGATAGAGCAAAGGGCCTAGAATCAAAAAGATCTGAGTTGAAATTTAGTCTCAGACACTTACTAGCCTTGTAGCTCTGGGCAAGTCATTTAACATCTATATGATTCAGTTTCCACACATGTAAAGTGAAAAAACAACAGCTTCAATTACCCAGAGTTATTATGAAGATCAAATGAAATATTTGTAAAGTGCTTAGGAAAGCACTTTACAAATCTATCATGTCATTACCATCTTTAACTTTGTTGGGTCATATGCCTGCCAAAAAGATTACAGGGTTAGAGTTCATAAGCAAGTTAGTTACTTTTCTTGAATAATTTCAAGCTGAAATCCAGAATGGTCCAAAGGCTTCATTGCTCCACCAAAAGTGTAATTGATACCTGTCCTTTCCTAATTTCTTAAACATTCACTGATCCCATTTTTGTTAACTTTACTTAGCATGAGATGAAATCTCAAGAGACTTGTCTTAATTTTTATTTCTCTCACTAATAATATATTTTGTAACACATTTTTGTGTTGTCATTAACAGTTTGAAACTGTTTTGAAAACTTCATATTATCTGATTACTTACCTATGACTCCATCTGATTACTTACTATGTTTAAGAAATTGTTTCAGATCCCTATATACTTTGTATATTAGACTATTGTCACAGACATTTAATGCAATTATTTTTTCTGCTCTACTACTTCTAACTCATTTATACAGAAACCTTTTGGTTTTATGAAATCAAAAGTTGTTTATTTTTTATGTCTCACAATCCCCTCTCCACTTCTAGCAACTTTGGTGACTTTGCCTTTCTGAGCCTTGGTTTTCTCCTCTGTTATGAGGGAACTGAATTTGATTTCTAAGATTCCTTCCAGCTTTAAATTTTATGATGCTGATAGGGTTTCCACTTAGTATTTGAAATTAAATTCTTTGACTGCAAATCCGATGCTTTTCCCCCTACTTCACAAAATTTAAGAAGATTCTTTTTCTTGCTAACAAAAATTTACATTCACTTTCTTAATTAAAAAAAAATCTTAAGGGCTTTTATAAGTCCTTTCATTTAAAACAAGAACTGACATCTGTACAGAAAATAGTTTTTCTGGCTATAATCTCTCTAAGCTAGATCTCTTATCTTTGATCAGAAAGAGGTGTTCTGTTGGCCCACAATGAGTCAAAACTTGAGAGATGACAATGTGCCCACCCTAAATGGCAACAAAACTACTCATCCACATCCAAAGCTCTATTGGACACAAAACAGGACTTACCGTGGTTACTATTAAGCTGAATAGCACTAATATAAAAATCAGGTGATAATTGACTGTGTTCTTAGTCTTGAAACTTTCAAACCTAAAACAGAAAAAAAAACATTTCAAAAAGCAGAATCATCTAAAAAAATATTGTTTTTTCTCATACTGCATTTGATATAATTTGTGATTATTAAAGAATAACTCTTTAGAAAACTATAGCTTTTGAATAAATTGGGCTTTATAACCACTGATAAGACACACTAGACATATTAGGTTAGCAGACAATCAGGAAGTCAGTAAATTTAACTTCGAGAGCAGAAAAGCAGCACTTGTTGGCTTTATGAAGATACTGACCTCTTTCATTCTCTGTAAACTCTGGAGATAGGAAAGAAAAAGAAAAAAGCAGCCCAGAATTCTGGGAGGATGTGCTGTCAATGATCACTGACAACGTTTGTAACCACAGAACCAAGAATGCTAGCAAAAGGACCTGCAGCAGAACCTGGAGAGATCCCTTTGTGGAAGAGTCCATTGTGTAGTTCTAAAAAGTCTAGTTAGTGGGGTGTCTGCATTTTCTCCTATGTTATATATGTCTCTGGAGCTCTCAGGGATGGAGAACATCAAAGGATTGGGTAGAAATGACCATGTCACAAGGTCAGTGAGAATCTTATTTCAAATTCTCATCTACTACAGGAATTCAGTCTTGGCTCACATTCCAGGCTCATGATGCTTTCCCTTCTCAGGCTACTTCAGTCTACTTTGTGTCCATCACTGCATGTTTTCTTCCCCATTAGGCTATGGGATCTGTGGAAGGCAGGGATTTTAGTTCTGTCTTTCTGTGTATCCCAAGCACTTACCACAGTCTGGCACATAGTACTTGATAAATACTAATTTTAATTCTTAGTAAAATCCTGTGTTACAAGGCACAAGACACTGACAAATTAGACTTAAGATCACGAGACCAGAGTGTTACTTTTCAGTTTCATCACTGACCATGAGGAACTTGTGAGTCCTTGGTTTCTTGGGTTGCCAAATGAAGCTATTAAATGAGAAGATCTCTCAGTTTCCTTTCTAAGTCCTAAAATATGTCCATTATCCCTCTAAAAGGACTGGTGGTTTCATTATGATGAGTATTTTTTTTTGTCTGCCTAACATTTATTTTTTCACTTAAAAGAGTTTTTTTAGGCGGGAGGATTCTGGCAAGATGGTGGAATAGGTTGGTAAATTTCAAGTCCTCCCAATTGCCCCCCATAAGTAGAACAAATCTGCACCTCAGAGTGAACACAGACTAGTGAAAAATCAAGAAAACATGGGGGGGTACAGGGGCCCTTCAGATACAACCTGAGAAGATCTGAAGAGAGGCCCCAGGCTGGGTTTGACCTGTCTGAACTGCTAGCTCCATAGAAACACCACCTGGGACCCCTGGGTTAGTGGGGTGTGGCTGGAGCCTCAGCAGGAACCACAGACAGTAGAGTTGGGGTTTGAGTCCAGGAAGACTGAGGGAACCTCGGCTGAGTGGGAATGCGGGAGTCCAGCTGTGCTACAGAGAAGTGGCCCTGGGAAAGAAGGAATCAGCACCTGGTGAGTGCAGAGGCAGTGGGGCTGGGATGCTGCCGGCTGTGGGCCCTTGCAGGAAGGGAGAGCTATTGGTTTGGGACTCCTGATCAGAATGAAAAGCTGAAGGAAAGCTTGAAACATTATCCCCCCCACTCCACAATTTGAGATGCTTACACTATTACCTCATTAAAAAAAAAAAAAAGAACCATCAAAGAAGAAAAAACCCATCATTGAAACATATTATGGGAACAGGGAAGACCAGGATTCATCTTCAGAGAAAGTCATTTATTTAATTTTTTAAAAAAGCTTCTGTCTCAAAGAGTAATGTGAAATGGCTCCCTGCACAGAGAGAATTTATAGAAGAACTCAAAAAAGAATTCAAAAACCAAACGAGAGACATTGAGGAAAAACAAAAATAAATAAATGAAAATCATCTAAGAAAAACAAGAAGCTTATAAAAAAAAGTTAACTAGAAAAAGAGGTACAGGGTATCAAAGATGACAATTAGAATTGGGGAAGTCAGTGAAGCTATGAGAGATGAAGAAATAACAAAACAAATTTTAAAGAATAAGAAAATAGGTGGCACAGTGGATAGAGCACCAGCCTAACATGAAGTTAGGAGGACCCGAGTTCAAATATGGCCTCAGATACTTAACACTTCTTAGCTGTGTGACCCTGGCCAAGTCACTTAACCCCAATTGCCTCAGGGGAAAAAAAAGAAAAAATGTGAACATTTTATAAGAAAAATGATAGCTCTAGAGAGCAGATCAAGAAGAAAAAATAGAATTGAACTGCCAGAAAGTTTTGATCAAAAAGAGAACCTTGATACAATAATGCAGGAAATAACCCAACAAAATTGTCCTGGAGTAATAGAGACATGAGGGGAAGGCAGAAATAGAAAAAATTCACTGACTACCACTTCAAAGAGATCCTGTGTGGAAAACACATAGGAATATTATTACTAAATTTTGAAACCTCCAGATCAAAGAGAAAATTTTGAAAGAAACAAGGAAAAAAAACAATTCAAATAAGCTGGAGCTACAATTTGAATTGTATAAGACTTATCAGCAGTTACAATAAAAGACCATATGTCCTGGAATTATATCTACAAACAATCAAAAGAACTTGGCCTGCAGTCAAAAATATCATATCCAGCAAAATTATAATTCTGAATGAGAAAAAATGTTTAACATAGACAAATTATTTTTGTTTTTATATATTTAAATAAAAAACCAAAAAAGGCAAAAAGAAATTTTTATTAGTTTTCAACATCTACTTTTATAAGATTTTGATTTCCAATTTCCCCTTTCCTCTCTCTTCTCCCCAAGGACAGCAATCAATCTGATATAGGCCATATGTGTACAATCATATTAAACATATTTCCATATTAGTCATAATGTGAAAGAAGAATCAGAAAAGGGAAAAACCTTAAGAAAAAAAAAGTGAAAATAGTATGTTTTTTTAATAAAGATTTTTATTTCCAAAACACATGCATATAGTTTTCAACGTTCACCCATGCAAAATCTTGTTCCAAATTTTTTTTCTCCCTTCCTTCTCCCCTCCTCTCCTTTAGATGGCAAGTAATCCAATATATGTGCAGGTGGTTCGCGCAACAGTGAGATGATTTAGGCCAGTTCCAATAGTCTTGTGATAGAGAGAGCCATCTGTATCCAAAGAGGACTCTGGGGATTGAAGGTGGATCACAACATGGTATTTTTCACTTTTTTGTTGTTGTTTGCTTGCACCTTTTTCTCGTTTTTCCCCCTTTTCACTTTATTGTTGAAGAGAGCCACATCCATCAGAATTGATCATCATATAATATTGCTGTTGCCATGTACCATGATCTCCTGATTCTGCTCACTTCACTCAGCATCAGTTCATGTAAGTCTCTCCAGACCTCTCTGAAATCATCCTGTTGGGACGTTTCTTACAGAACATTAATACTTCATAACATTCATATACCATAATTTATTCAGTCATTATCCAACTGTTGGGCATCCACATTCAGTTTACAGTTTCTGGCCACTACAAAGAGACCTGCCACAAACATTCGTGCACAAACAGGTCCCTTTCCTTTCTTTAAGATTTCTTTGGTATATAAGCCCGGTAGAAACACTGCTGGGTCAAAGGGTATGCACAATTTGATAGCCCTTTGGGCATAGTGCCACATTGATCTCCAAAATGGTTGGATCAGTTCACAACTCTTACCAACAATGTATTAGTGTCCCAGTTTTCTCACATCTCTTCCAACATTCAGCATTATCAAAAATTGTATGTTTTGATCTATATTCAGACTCTATAGTTTTCTCTCTGGATATGGATAGCATTTTCCAACACGAGTCTTTTAGAATTGCCTTAGATCATTGTATTGCTGAGATCAAAGTCTATCAAAGTTGATCATCCAGACAACTTTGCTGTTAATGCCTACAATGTTATCCTGTTTTGCTTCCTTCACTTAGCATCATGTAAGTCATGTAAGGATGAGCATTAACTCAGACCCTCAACAATTTAGTGGATTGTCTTTGTGAGCTGCAGTGCCCTCAAAGTTTCCTTGCCCTGTATTCTGCAAATGAGAGATGACTATCCTCAGACTTCACTAAGTTGGTCCTGGGATGCCAGAGAACACATAGCCCTCCATCATTAGGCCCATGCCAAAGCTGTTTTAGTCTAACAGAACTAACAGTTCTAACAATGCTAAGCATAGACATTAAAAGTTCAGGGTCATCTCTAAGGCAGCCTGAAAGGAAGGCATTCTGAAAGCTCTAACAATGATAGCTTACCATCACTGCAGTAAGTAGAGTGGCCAGATGTGGAGTAGGAAGACCTAAGTCCAAATCCTGTGTGACCAGGGGCAATTCATTTAATGTCTCTTATCCTCAGTTTTCTTACTGTGTGGTTGCTTTCAGTCTTAAATAAAATTATATATGTAAATGCTTTGCAAACTTTAAAGTATCATGTAAATGTAACTTATATTTACTACTATATAGATTAATTCATTTATTTCTCACATAATTACAAGATGCATAGAAATATGATTGTCACCATTGTTCAGATGAGTAAATGAGAGGCTAGAAATTGGAAGGTAAGGGAAGTTGGGTAATTCTCCTAGTCCTCCTAGCTAATAAGAGGTAGAAGCAGTACCTGCTTCTAGCTCCTTTTATTATACTGAAATGTCTCATCATTGATCTCTTTATGAGAAGTGACAAGGTAAGAGGCATAAGGGGACTTCTGTTACCATAAGTAGATCTATGTATAGAGGAGGGCTGCTCTATGAAAGGTCAGAAGCACTGTCAGGAACATTTCATAAGAACTTATGGAGATGGCAAGAAACTTGTAGCTTCCTCCTGGACAACTATAGGAAGTTGTTTGGTCCTCCAATGGGGAGTAAAGTCTAATTAGATTTGCAATCAGAAGAGATGTATTTGACCCTTTTATCAAACTAGAGGTCATGGAACCTCTCTATAAACAATGTCCCAAAGAGGGAGTACAATATGCCCAAGCCCACAGACCAAGAAGAGGGAGACCTGCAATTCAAACAAAAATCTCTTGATTCCATTACAGATTGTTATATTTACTTGAGGAAGGATTAACAGGCTGATAATCCATTGTCTTGGCTTTAACACTGGATGAACTTTTTGGGGAACTGCAAGAAGGGCATGGACAAGAGAAACACAGGAGACCCTGTGGGAACAGGGAGTGCTCATGTGTACAAATGAGATCATGGATCTACTACAGTATTCTACACTAAAGCTTGTGTATAGGCACTGTGAATTTTGAGTGCCACTTCTACTATACGACTTATACTATTTGTCCTTTGAAAGCATGTATCTTACTTTTAAAGAACAATCAATGAACATTTATTAAATGCCTGCTACAAGCTAGGCTCTGTGCTAAGGGTACAGAACTGTGCTAAGGGCAAAAGATCCCTTCCCTCAAGCAGTTTACAGACTAACAGTGAAGATCACATATAAGCAAAGATGAAGAGTAGTATTGTTATTTCCATTTATAGGTAAGTGTATGAATGAAACTGAGTCTGAGAGAAGGTAATTATCTTGCTGAGGATCATACAGCTGATATCTTTCCTATTCCCACCTATCAACTGGACTATTGCAACAGCCTTCTAATTGGCCTCTGAGATCAAGCCTCTCTAAACTTTAATCCATTCTCAACATGAAAAGTAATTCCTTTACTCAATGAACTCCAGTGGCTCCTCTTGTGTCTAGAGGCAAATGTAAACTCTGTTGACTTTTAAAGCCTTCACAAGTGGCCTACCTCTCTAGTCTCAGTATAGAGTATTTTCCAGATGCTTCCTGCACTCAATAATCCAGAAATTGGGCTGCTTCTTATTCCTTACACATAACACTGCATTTCCCCTCACTTTGCCTTTGTTTTGGCCATCCCTCAACCTGGCATGTTGAGAATGCATTACCTTCTTACTCTGACTCTGAATTCCTTGTCATCTTTAAAACGCAATTCAAACACCATCTTCTATATGATGTCTTTCCTAAGAGCTCTCCATTATAAAATTACCCTAGATTATTTTATATGTACTGGAAACTTGTTCTGATTTGCAAACATACCAGAAAATGGATGTTACAGTTACATTTAAAATAAAAGAAAAACAAATTGCTAGCTAGGTATAGTTCAAAAAAGAATACCGGATAGAGCATCTCAAAGCTCCTAAAAGAGAGAGGTTGTCTCATTCTTTGTATTTTCAGAGTCTAGTAGAGTGCCTGGCAGAGAGAAGGTGATTAATAAATGCTTGAATTGAATTTGAAGCACTGCTGGATGCTCAGTGCCCTATGCCATTCTATTCTCTGACATTTACTCTGTGTATAACTATGGGCAAGGTCATGACCACTAATAATCTCAGACAACCCTGAAAAGTTTATCTACTAAGTTATCTATAAAAGAAAGTTGATATCTCATAGAAAATGGCAGTGTTTCCATACTAACAAAATGATGATGTTTGGTATATCGTAGTAAAAAGGGAAAAGAGGAGTGGGAAGCTTCTGAAGGTCTATAGTTACTGCTGTTAATTACTGGTAGATGAACTAAATAAGAATTCAAGATTTAGCTTCAGCTTGAAGCATAAATTTCCTCCATTATTCCTATCTTGAGGTGTGGCAACAACACCTGAAACAGTATATAATGTGCTTAAGGATTCTTAGTTTCTAGAAATAAAAATTTTCACATCTCTCAAAGAAGGCAACACTAGACCTGAAGTCAGGATCTGAACTCAAATTCTAGGTTCACTACTTAATGACTGTATGAGAATAGGCAAGACATGTTACTTAAATCTCTCTTGAGTTTCAATTTTCTCATTAGTGAAAAAAGGGGATGGATAATGATACCTGTACAATTTACTTCAGAGGGTTCTTGAGCCCAAAGCACTTTATAAACAATAAAGTGCTATAGGAGTTGTATTTTTTGTTACTACTATATAAGAAAATATATAGCAATATATAATAAGCTATTTTGTTATAATTCATTATGCAGTGTTATTATAACAAACAAACTTTGAAATATTTCCTATTATTAACAACATACAAGAAGAAGTCTTTGAAAAAAGAAAAAAAAACTTTTTTGCATTTAGCATTATAAAAGCTATTACTTATCAACTATTCAAATCTCTCAATTTTACTTAAAAGATAGGACTTGAGAGAGAAGCGACTGGCCCAAGTGACGATTGCATAGCTAGTGGCAGGATTAATATTATACATAATTAGAGTCAACAATTTCAATCCATGATTTTTTTCATCTGTTCCTATTTAAAATTTCCTATTTTTTTAATTAAAGCTTTTTATTTTCAAAACATATGCATGGATAATTTTTCAACATTGACTCTTGCAAAACTTTTTGTTCCAAATTTCCCCTTCTCTCTACCCACTCCCCCTAGATGGCAAGTAATCCAATATATATTAAACATGATAAAATATATGTCAAACCCAATATATATATATGCATATATATATACACACACACATATATATATGTGTATATATATATATACACACACACATACACATATATATTTATATAATTATCTTGCCACACAAGAAAAATCAGGTCAAAAAGGGAAAAAAAAGAAAACAAAATGCAAGTAAACAACAACAAAAATGAAAATGCTCCGTATTGATCCACAGTCAGTTCCCACAGCCCTCTCTCTGGTTGTAGATGGCTCTCTTCATCACAAGATCATTGGAACTGACCTAAATCATCTCATTGTGGAAAAGAGCCACATCCATCAGAATTGATTATCATATAATTTTCTTGTTGCCTTGTACAATGATCTCCTGGTTCTGCTCATTTCACTTAGCATCAATTCATGTAAGTCTCTCCAGGCCTCTCTGAAATCATTCTGCTGATTGTTATTTATAGAATAATAATATTCCATAATATTCATATACTATAACTTATTCAGTCATTTTACAATTGATGGGCATTCATTCAGTTTCCAGTTTCTTGCCACTACAAAAAGGGCTGCCACAAACATTTTTGCACATGTGGGTCCCTCTCCCTCCTTTACAATCTCTTTGGGATATAAGCCCAGTAGAAATACTCCTGGATCAACGGGTATGCACATTTTGATTGCACCTTTGGGCATATTCTAAAAGACAGAAATAAAAACTATTTTCTTTTCAAAATTATGGGTAAAGAAGATGGAGGTGGTGATGGGAAATATATATGACAGAAAAATACAAAAGTTACTCCAATGACTAGAGGTGCTTTGTAGGGAGATACTTCTTCTAAAGCCCCACAGATAATTTTTTTTTGCATTTTTTTTACCAGATATCAATAAAAATGGGTCCTCACTACTATCGAGAGTACAGATTTAGATTAATTGGCTGACTAAGATCCCTTCCCTAACACTTTTTTTCAAAGAGACAAAGTAAGAGGCTTGCTCAAGGTGATAGAGGTGTTGCTAATAGTGATGGGATCTAAGCACAGGTACTCTGATTCCAAATCCATTACTCTTTTTACTATATGATAATTCTATGTCTATAAGGCAATCAATGATACTGATCGACAATTACTTCCTTTTCCCAGAAGTGACTATAAAATCTAGGAGGCTTCTCCCAAACAAAAAAATCTAGGAGGCTCTCTACAAACTTTGTATGGCATGGTATCAAATTCTTTCCTCCCAAGCAATATTTTGGTCATTCTCCTCTGTCCTCTTCTCATGCTCTAAGTGATCAGTTTCCACCTTAAAAGTATTTCCAGATTGCACAGGCAATGAGGTCAGCACAATGCCTCTGTAGATTTTCAATTCAGTAGTCAGTCTAATGCCTTCTTCTCCCTCACACTTTCTTTTCATGCCTCCCAAACACTGGGCTAGCTCTGGCAATATATAGTGTCAACCTCATCATCTAACTGTATATCCCTGGAAAGTATATTGCCAAGGTTATCTAAAGTATCAAAAATTTCTCAATTTGCTGTAACAGATGGTTCCACATATAGATGGTTTGCTGCTAGCTGGTGAGAACCTAAGTTTTCTTGGTGTTAACTGTCAGGCCAAAATGAGCAGAAATCAATACTCTTTTGCATCTCAACCTCAGAAGCTGCAATGTGTGAACAAATAGTCTACAAACAAAAAGTTGAGCACCAATTCTTCCCTACACTGTAGTCTTGGCTTGGCTTGTAGCCTTTTCAGATTAAATAATATACCATCAGAGACTTGGCTCTTCTCAGCAATTAGGTGATTCAGGCCAATTCCAATAAACTTGTGAAGGAGAATGCCATCTGTATTCAGAGAGAAGTGTATCAGGATTAAAAGTGGATCACAACATAGTATTTTCCACCTTTTTTGTTGTTTGTTTGCTTTCTTTTTTTTCTTTCTCATTTTTCCCCTTCTGATGAGATTATTTTTGGTGCAGCATGACAAATATGAAAATGTTTAGAAGAATTGCACATGTTAACCTATATTGCATTACTTGCTGTCTAGGAAAGGAGGTGAGGAGGAAGGGAGGGAGAAAAATTTGGACACAAGGTTTTGCAAGGCTGAATGTTGAAAATTATCTTTGCATATATTTTGAAAAATAAAAAAACTATTATAAAAAAGAAAAACAATTTACCATCAGTACAGTAGCTGATTTTGATGATGGCACCATTGAAGACATCTCACTGAATGTCTGGTAACATTTCTGAAAACATCATGCTAAAAATCACAGGACACAGAGACCTATTTCATTCCATTGCTGATTGGGAAAGTATAAGAACACCATCATTACCCAGAGCCAGTGCAAGCATATTGTCATGAAACTGGCATAAGATACTAAGGAACTTTTTTAGGTGACCATATTTTGCTTATGATGACTGACAGTATAAAGGCCTTGGCCAGACTGATGAGTGCTGTCTACAGACCTCTGTTCTGCTCCTGTCATTTCACATGGAGTTGTCAGGAAGCAAAGTTCTCTAATCCTTTCTGAAGCCATACTGGCTCTTGGGTAGATGACCATAAGTGAAGAATCAGCCTGTTTAGGACTCCATTAAGAATCTTGTTGGCAATGACTAAGAGAAAGACATCCCTGTGATTGTCATAGGAAACCTATTTCCTTTTCCATTATAGAGATGCACAATAGAAGCCATCCTTGAACTCCTGGGGGATAACTTCCTCTTGCCATATAACCCAGAAGATTTCAGCCAGATTTCATATTAGCAGTGAAACCCATGACTTGTAAATCACCTGGAACACAACCAGGTGCACTGTGACACAAGAAGAGCCTAATGGCATTCAAAACCTCTTCTTGAACTGGAAGTTTGACTGAAATCAACTTCTACTTGAGATGCATGGTCATACCTCCACCTGAGGTATATGGCTGATGACAATTTACTGAGAATGCTATGGAAGTGTTTGGCCCATCTCTTCAAGATCATACCTTTATTACACATTAGCATGGCTCTACTAGTGCTGAGTAGCTGAGATGCACCCTAAGTTTTTAGTCTATCATCATCTCAGAGCATCATAGAAGTGCTTAGGATTGTTAGTGTCAGCATAAAATTGAATTTCACATGTCTTTTTACTGGGTCAAGAATCCTGCAGCTCTCTAAACTTTGCTTTGATTTTTGATGGTATTAAACACTTCCTTCTTAGAGATGGACAGACTAACCTGCTAGTAACCCTGTGGAGTTCATTTTCATTTAGCAGTTTATGAATGTCTTCATCAAACCAATTTTGATATTTGTGAATGTTCTGAGCCAGATGAATAAATATGGTGCTGTAAACCACATCTCTGAAAACTGCCCACTCCTTTTCTGATCCACTGTTGCTGTGTTGGCGCAGCTTTCCCTCCAAATTAGTAACAAACTGTTCACACTGGAAATGCTCTATCCTGCTGACATTAAGTATCTTGGTAGTCACCTTGTTTTGGGGACTACACTTTTGTTCAACGTGAACATTTAATTTGGAGAGGATAATCTATACAGTACTCTGTACCGCACATCACCTTCAACAACTCACACATCTCGTGTCTATTAATGCCAATGTTTGCTGCAAGGGTACATCTATGACATTTTATGGCACTTGGGTAAATGGAAGCTATTGTTAATGGTGAGATGCCATGAACCTGCAAGGCTTTAGTAGTGGGTGATCACTGCTGTTTTTGTTTCTGACTCCATTCTTCCCAAGGACTTCCAGACATATCTGTCTGTGTCTATTCCGTCTATTAAAGTCATTCATAATTATAAGTTTGTCCTCTTTTGGCATACTGATGCTGAGGGGTCTCCAGGTCTTCATAAAAATTTTCTTGTACCTCTTTAGGATTCATCACAGTGGGAGCATATGCACCGACATGATGCTTTCCTGAAAGTAGCAACTGCATTGTCATAAGCCTATCATTCACTCCTTTTGAAACATATATAAACTTGTTGATTAGATTACTTTTGATTTTGATTCTTATGCCAGCTTCATGGTGTTTCTCATCACTCTAGTCACTCCAGAAAGGCATGTATCCAGCTCCTACTTCAGTAAGCTGTTCTTCATTTGTCAGCTTTGTTTCACTCAGGGCTGCTATTTAAATAAGATACTTGCTGAATTCTCCTGCAACAAGAGCTGGTCATCTTTCAGATCTAATGGATTTCAAGCTGTCTATAACTGTGCACACATTCCTTTGACGAATAGTGAGTGGAATCATCTTTGCAAAAGTTTTTTTTTTGTACTTCTTTGTGTATTTCAACTGCAGGGTAGGATCTTCATCTGCTAAAGTAAGCAGGCCAAGGTTTGGTTAGGTGAGGCAACAATTTTTAGGGTACCTTTTGTTTTTTTCTCATTTAACAGTATTTTATTTTTTAAAGATTTCAACATTTATTTTTGTAAGATTTTAAGTTCAAATTTTTCTAACTCCTTTCTCTCCCTCCCAAGATAGCAAGCAATCTGATATGTTAAGCATGTACAATCACATTAAAACATATTTCCACATTAGTCATGTTGTGAAAGAAGAATCAGAATAAAAGGGAAAAGCAAAATAGTGAAAATAGTATATTTTGATCGGTATTCAGACTCCATACTTCTTGAGATGTGGATAGCATTTCCCATGATGAATTTTCCTTCCTTCCTTCCTTCCTTTCTTCCTTCTTTTTATTATAGTAACTTTTTATTGACAGAACCCATGCCAGGGTACTTTTTTTTACAACATTATCCCTTGCACTCACTTCTGTTCCGATTTTTCCTCCCACCTCCACCCCTCTTAGATGGCAACGTCTATATATGTTGAATATGTAGTACTATATCCTAGATACAATGTATGTGTGCAGATCCAAACAGTTTTCTTGTTGCACAGGGAGAATTGGATTCAGAAGGTAGAAATAACCCGGGAAGAAAAACAAAAATGCAAACAGTTTACATTCATTTCCCAGTGTTTTTTCTTTGGGTGTAGCTGCTTCTGTCCATCATTGATCAATTGAAACTGAATTAGGTCTCTTTGTCAAAGAAATCCACTTCCATCAGATTACATCTTCATACAGTATCCTTATTGATGTATATAATGATCTCTTGGTTCTGCTCATTTCACTTAGCATCAGTTCGTGTAATTCTCTCCAAGCTTCTCTGTATTCGTCCTGCTGGTCATTTCTTACAGAACAATAATATTCCATAACATTCATATACCACAATTTACCCAACCATTCTCCAATTGATGGGCATCCATTCATTTTCCAGTTTCTAGTCACTACAAACAGGGCTGCCACAAACATTTTGGCACATACTGGTCCCTTTCCCTTCTTAAGTATCTCCTTGGGGTATAAGCCCAGTAGAAACACTGCTGGATCAAAGGGTGTGCACAGTTTGATAACTTTTTGGGCATAATTCCAAATTGCTCTCCAGAATGGTTGCATTCGTTCACAGCTCCACCAACAATGTATCAGTGTCCCAGTTTTCCATCCTCTCAACACTCATCATTATTTTTCCTGTCATCTTAGCCAATCTGACAGGTGTGTGAGTGTATCTCAGAGTTGTCTTAATTTGCATTTCTCTGATTAATAATGATTTGGAACACTCTTTCATATGAGTGGTAATGATTTCAATTTCATCATCTGAAATTGTCTGTTCATATCCTTTGACCATTTATCAATTGGAGAATGGCTTGGTTTCTTATAAATTAGAGTCAGCTCTCTATATATTTTGGAAATGAGGCCTTTATCAGAACATTTAACTCTGAAGATGTTTTCCCAGTTTGTTGCTTCCCTTCTAATCTTGTTTACATTAGTTTTGTTTGTACAGAAGCTTTTTAATTTGATGTAATCAAAATTTTCTATTTTGTGATCAATAATGGTCTCTAGTTTGTCTTTAGTCACAAATTTCTTCCTCTTCCACAAGTCTGAGAGATAAACTATCCTATGTTCCTCCAATTTGTTTATAATCTCGTTCTTTATGTCTAAATCATGGACCCATTTTGATCTTATCTTGGTATATGGTATTAAGTGTGGGTCCATGCCTAATTTCTGCCATACTAATTTCCAGTTATCCAAGCAGTTTTTGTCAAATAATGAATTCTTATCCCAAAAGTTAGGATCTTTGGGTTTGTCAAACACTAGATTGCTATAAGTTGACTATTCTGTCTTGTGAACCTAACCTGTTTCACTGATCAACTAATCTATTTCTTAGCCAATACCAAATGGTTTTGGTGACTGCTGCTTTATAATATAGTTTTAGATCAGGTACAGCTAGGCCACCTTCATTTGATTTTTTTTTTCATTAATTCTTTTGAGATTCTTGACCTTTTATTATTCCATATGACTTTTGTTGTTATTTTTTCTAGATCATTAAAATATTTTCTTGGAAGTCCGATTGGTATAGCACTAAATAAATACATTAGTTTAGGGAGTATTGTCATCTTTATTATATTCACTCGACCTATCCAGGAGCACTTAATATTTTTCCAATTGTTTAAGTCTGACTTTATTTGTGTGGAAAGATTTTTGTAATTTTGCTCATATAATTCCTAACTTTCCTTTGGTAGATAGATTCCCAAATATTTTATGCTGTCGACATTTTATTCTGAATGGAATTTCTCTTTGTATCTCTTGCTGTTGGATTTTGTTGGTGATGTATAAAAATGCTGAGGATTTATGGGGATTTATTTTATAACCTGCAACTTTGCTAAAGTTATGGATCACTTCTAATAGCTTTTTAGTAGAATCTCTGGGGTTCTCTAAGTATACCATCATATCATCCACAAAGAGTGATAGTTTGGTTTCCTCACTGCCTATTCTGATTCCTTTAATCTCTTTCTCGA
Organism: Sarcophilus harrisii; assembly: GCF_902635505.1. Taxonomy (NCBI): domain Eukaryota; kingdom Metazoa; phylum Chordata; class Mammalia; order Dasyuromorphia; family Dasyuridae; genus Sarcophilus; species Sarcophilus harrisii. Next base: position 496,729,025 of record NC_045428.1, read on the forward strand.
CTCTTATTGCTGAGACTAGTGTTTCTAATACAATATTGAATAATAATGGTGACAGTGGGCAACCTTGCTTCCTCAGATCTTACTGGAAAGGTTCAGTTTTCCCCATTGCATATGATGCTTACTGATGGTTTTTAATATATGCTCCTGGCTATTTTAAGAAAAAGTCCATTTATTCTATATTCTCAAGTGTTTTATTAGGAATGGATGTTGGATTTTATCAAATGCTTTTCTGCATCTATGAGATGATCATATGGTTTTGTTAGTTTGCTTAGAGTATGTCAATTATGCTAATAGCTTTCTAATATTGAACCAGCCCTGCGTTCCTGGTATAAATCCTACTTGATCATGAGTGTATTATACTGAATGATTTTCTGTAATCTTTTTGCTAATATTTTATTTAAGATTTTAGCATCAATATTCATTAGGGAGATTGGTCTATAATTTTCTTTCTCTGTTTTCAGCCTACCTGGTTTAGGTATCAGTACCATGTCTGTGTTATAAAAGGAGTTTGGTAGGATTCCTTCAATCCCTATTTTTTCAAATAGTTTATATAGCATTGGTTATGTTCTTTAAATGTTTGGTAAATTCATGTAAATCCATCTGGTCCAGGAATTTTTTCTTAGGAGCTGTTAATAGCTTGTTCTATTTCTTTTTTTAAAATGAGACTCTTTAGGATATTTATTTCTTCCTCTGTTAATCTGGGCAAAGCTATATTTTTGAAGGTATTCTTCCATTTCATTTTAAGTTGTCGAATTTATTATAAAGTTGGACAAAGTAATTCTAATTATTGCTCTAATTTCCTCTTCATTAGTGGAGTTCCCTCTTTTCATTTTTAAGACTAAGAATTTGATTTTCCTCTTTCCTTTTTATATCAGATTTACTAAGAGTTTGTCAATTTTGTTGGTTTTTTCATAGAACCAACTCTTAGTTTTATTAATTAATTCAATAGTTTTTTTACTTTCAATTTTATTGATCTCTCCTTTTCTTTTTAGAATTTCAAGTTTAGTGTTTGACTGGGGGGGGGGTTAATTTGTTCCTTTTCTAGCATTTTTAGTTGCAAGCCCAATTTGTTGACCTTCTCTTTCTCTATTTTATGCAAGTAGGCCTCTAGAGATGTAAATTTCCCTTATTACAGCTTGGCTGCATCCACACATTTGGCATGATGTCTCCTTGTTGTCGTTTTCTTGGGTGAAGTTATTAATTATGTCTATGATTTGCTGTTTCACCCAATCATTCTTTAGTATGTAGAGTTATTTAGTTTCAATTATTTTTGGTCTACTTTCCCTGGCTTTTTGTTGAGTGTAATTTTATTGCATCATGGTCTGAAAAGGATGCATTTACTATTTCTGCCTTACTGCATTTGAGTTTGAGGTTTTTATGTTAATATATGGTCTATTTTGTATAGGTTCCATGAACTGCTGAGAAGAAAGTGTACTCCTTTCTGTCTCCATTTCGTTTTCTCCAGAGATCTATCATATCTCACTTTTCTAGTATTCTATTTACCTCTTTGACTTCTTTCTTATTTATTTTGTGGTTTGATTTATCTAATTCTGAGAGTGCAAGGTTGAGATCTCCACTATTATAGTTTTGCTATCTATCTTCTTGCAGCTCTCTTAATTTCTCTTTTAAAATTTAGATGCTACACCACTTGGTGCATATATGTTTAATATTGATATTGCTTCATTATCATATGCTACCTTTAGCAAGATATAGGTGCCCTTCCTATCTCTTTTAATTAGATCAATTTTTTGTTTTGTGATCTGAGATCAGGATGGCTACCCTGCTTTTTGACTTCACCTGAAGCATAGTAGATTTTGCTCCATCCTTTTACTTTATTCTGCATTGTTCTCCCTGCTTCAGGTGTGTTTCTGTAAACAACATATTGCAGGATTCTGGCTTTTAATCCATTCTGCTAATCGCTTCCTCTTTATGGGGAGTTACCCGTTCACATTTATGGTTAAAATGACCAATTCTGTATTACTTGCCATCTTGTTAACCCCTGTTTATGCTTTTCTCCCTTCTTTCCCCTTTACCCCCCTTCCCAGTATTAAACTTGTGAGCACCACTTGCTTCTCACAGCCTTCCCTTTTTAGTATCCCTCCTCCCCACCTTAGAGTTCTTCCCCCTATCTTACTCATTTCCCTCACAGTTTCCATATTCCCTTCTGGTTAGCTTATTCCTTCCTTTTCACTTTTCCCTTCTCACTTTTTAATGAGATGGGAGAAGTTTCACCATACATTGAATATGTCTAACATTTTTTTCCTCTTAAAGCCAATTCTGATGGCAGTAAAATATCCACTATATTCATCCCCCTCCATTCTTTCTCTCAGATATAATAGGTTTCCTTTGCCTCTTTGTGAGATATAGTACCCCCACTTTACCCTTTTTCTGGTACAATGTCCTTTCCACCTCTAATTTCTAGAACAAGGTATACATGTATTTTTTTTTTACATCTCTACAGCAGAAATATAGTTCCCAAGATTTCTTTTTACCTTTTTAGGTTTTTCTTGAGTTCTATATTTGTAGATCAAACATCTTGTTAAGTTCTGGTTTTTCCACCAAAAATAGGTGAAATTCACTTATTTCATTGAATGGCCATCTTCTTTCCTGGAAAAAGATGCTCATTCTGGCTGGGTAAGTTATTTTTGGTTGCATACCGAGTTCCTTAGCCTTTCGGAATATCATATTCCAGGCCCTTCGATCTTTTAATATGGATGCTGCTAGATCTTGGGTGATCCTTATTGTGGCTCCTCTATATTTGAATTGGGTTTTTCTAGCCGCTTGGAGTATTTTTTCCTTCATTTGAGGGTTCTGGCATTTGGCCACTATATTTCTTGGTGTTTTGATTTTAGGATCCCTTTCAGTGGGTGATCGATCAATCCTTTCAATGTCTATTTTACCCTCTGTTTCTATGACTTCTGGGCAGTTCTCTTTAATAATTTCCTGGAAACTAGTGTCCAGGCTCTTTTTTTATCGTATTTTTCTGAGAGTCCAATAATTCTCAGATTGTCTCTCCTAGACCTATTTTCCAGGTCTGTTGTTTTCCCAAGAAGGTATTTCACATTTTTCTCCATTGTTTGATTTTTTTGGTTTTGCTTGACTGATTCTTCTTGTCCCCTCGAGTCATGCAATTCCATTTGCTCTATTCTGATTTTCAATGAAGTATTTTCTTCATTCACTTTTTTAATATCTTTTTCTAATTGTCCAATTTGTTCTATGGAATGTTTTTCCATTTCGCCAATTTTATTCTTTAGAGAGCTATTTTCTGTTTCCAGTTCACTAATCCTGTTTTTCAAGGATTTGTTTTCTTTATCCATTCTGTCTTTAAATGAGTGGGACAATTTCTCCAGACTCTCTTGCCAAGCCTCCCTCTCCTTTTCCCATTTTTCTTCTAGCTCTCTTGAGAGAGCCTTTTTAATTTCTTCTATGAGATTCATCTGTGCTGAGGAACAGATGATCTCCTCCTGTGGGTATTCACCTGGAGATAATCTGCTTTTAGTCTCCTCAGGGTTTAGAGTCTGTTCTCTGTCTGAATAAAAGCTGTCAATCGTTAAGGTCCTTTTCAATTTTTTGCTCATTTACTTTCCTGGAGACAACTTTCTTGGCAAATCTCAAGGATGTCTTCTCTTGGTAACTCTTTGTGGGTTTTTTTCAGTCAAGCATTAATTCAGAGGCTTGTAATGAGATGGATTCTGAGAGAAAATGTGGAGCTTACACAGCTGTGTGCCTCCTCGCTGCCATCTTCTCCCATGATGAATTTTTAAAAATTTTCTTGAATCATTGTATTACTAAGAAGAGCTAAGACTATCAAAGTTGATTATCACACAATGCTGCTGCTACTTTGGACAGCATTCTCCTGATTCTGCACCCTTCAGTCAGTAACAGTATATATATAAGACTTTCTGAATTTCTTCTGAAATCTGCTGGCTCATCATTCTTTTTTTTTTTTTTTTTTTAGCATTCTATTACATTCATATAATACAACTGGCTTAGCCATTCTGTAATTAATGAGCATCTCCTCAATTTCCAATTCTTTGCCACCATAAAAAGAGTGGCTATAACAATTTTTGTACACATGGGTCCTTTTCCTATTTTGATGATCCCTTTGGGTAGGGTGCTTCTTCTAGTTCCTACCTCATTCTAGCAGGTAATCAGTGTTTAAAAAAGTGCTCAGGAGTCTGCCAAATCCCACCACTGCTTCAGTCCAGCGAGGAAATGACCCTATGGCCTGGGCTGCCTGTGTGCAGGGTTCTGACTACAGTTCCCTGTGTATCCATACACACCTGCTGCTTTGCCCCTTGCCTGTTGCCACAGGACTTTGAGGTAGGTAAAAATGGTAAAATAGCATGGGGGATGTCTTTTGACTTGCACATAATTTGGGTTTAAGAGAGACAGTGTTGCATGAAGTTGTCAGTCTCACTATCTCTTCCAGTCATCAAAATCCAGTACAAGACAAAAGTCAAGATGATTGGCAATGGGCGAAGATGCAATGGGTGACTTTAGCTTTTCTGATGTTTAACCAAGCTCTAAGAACTCCACAGCACCTTCTTCAACCACCTTTATGATCAATGGAACAAATCATTTTTATCCATTCTATTGGGGGGAGTCTTTGTGTGCTGGGGGTAGATATTCCCTGATTCACTAACAGGTTTCAGACCCCTCAATTATCCTCAGTCTGGGGTAGCTCAGGGAGTGTCCATTGCTCATTCTACAGCTTCTTGGTGAAAGGGTGAGAGTTGGATAGCAGATGGATATCCAAGAGGGAAAACAGCAGCTCTAAAGAGAGCTTGACAGCCTTTAAACCATATTAATACCATATATCTCCAAAGCAGGAACAATGATTTGAAAAAAGGATTAAAGGGAACAAGGATACCAATGAAATCATGGAGTATATGTAACACTTATGTTTTTCAAATGTTTAAAGTTATATGACTTTATCTGATATAAATTAACTATTATTTATCAACCTCAGAGCTGAATTAAAGCTTTGACAGTAATATTACTTACAAATGTGAGGTAATGGAAAAAGCCCTTGTCTTGGGCTCAGAAGACCTGGGATCAAGCCTTGGCACTTAGGCATGTAGCCCCAGGCAGGTTACTTAATTTTCTCAAAATTACTTAATTTTCACTTTCCTCATCTGTACAAGAGGATGAATGCTTGCACCATCTACCCATATTATTGTGGGTAAAATGTTTTATAGGGATAAAAGCAGAGGAAGCACTGTGTAGTGGAAAATGCACTGGTCTCTTAAGATATAAAAGACCAATATTTGAGTATGGATCTTACACATATGACTGTGTGACCGGAGGCAAGTTACATCTTTCATGTATAGCATCTGGATGATAATTCTTGCACTCCAGACATCAAAAAAGAAAGGCTTTGGAATATCTTATTACAAATCAAACTGCTGGTTCATCTCTTCTGAAATGCAAGTACTTACATGCAGTAGACAAATATACAACAGCTGTAGATCATAGGTAATTCATCCAATAGCTACAAAAGGAAAAGACACAAAATTTGAATAACTGTTCACATCAAAATGAACATAACAATACAGAAAAACATTGTGTTTATGTGTGTAGCAGATGGAAGGCCACTTTAGGGGAGGATGGCACATATGCCTATTTGATCTGAACAAAGTATATATCACTTTCCCCTGACCATTTGTACTTTTTTATAAAGGTGAAGCTAAGGCTTGAAAAGCTCTTTTAACAGTTCAGCAAATAAAATTATACAGCTATTACATATAGAGCCCTGTGTTAAGTATTAGATAATTTCCTGCTCTCAAAGAATTACAATTTAAAAGGGAGATATATGATACACAAATAACTGCAATATAAATGAAATATAAGGACACAAGAGGCAAAAAAATACTATGCAAGTCACAGGAAAAAAGATTTTACTGGGAAAATCAAGGAAAACTTTATAGAGGATGTCCCATTTGACCTAGGTCTTAAAAATGTTTAAGATTTGAATTGGTGGGAGTAGAATGGAGGAAAAAAAACCTGAGCAAAAATATAATGTTAGGAGAACATGGGGCACATATGGAGAAAAGAAAAGTAGACCACTTTGAAACTTTGAGCACAAAGAGAGGAACAGTTAATGACTAGAAAAGTAGGCTAATACCTGATTATCAGAAATAATTAGCTTCCAACTTTATAGTTGGAAGGGAACTTAAAAGATTCATCCAGAGTAGATATGTCAAAGATGCAGCTCACAATACTTGAATGCAGAATCAGATAAACATGTAATTAGGAAATATTTAATAAAATAAGTAAAGATGCACTGGAACACAGATTATATTAATGTGTTTTTCTAAGTCAATATTCAACTCGATACATGACCCCTGTTTTTATTTAGATTTGACACCATGATCTAGAGTCTAAATTCTAGATTTTGCTCTCAACGTGCCCTGTGTCTAAAGATCCTTTTGGGATGGGGGTGGGGATGGTTAAAATTATTTTCATAGCAATGAGTAAAAATGTGATTTGAGCTCAGGTTTTTTGACTTCAAATTTAGTGCTATATATATTATATCTTGCTGTAAAGATCTAGAGTGCCGGGGGAGGGAGCAAGACCTTAATTCAATAAGCAAAAAGGAACTACTGGAAATATTTTGAGCTATGCACAAGGAAGATTAGTCATTAGATGTTATGGATGAATTGGAGTAGTGAGAAAATGGAGGGAGACAGACCTATTAAAAAGCTCCTGAAATACTATTATAATAGATTTGAAAGGGAATTTAGAAATCAACTGTAGCCCAAGGAGACCAGTTAGTTATATAGTAATGAAAGTATACCCTAGGGTGATGACTATAGATTAGAAAGGGAGTGATTATAGCATTAATTTACAGTATTAATTTTGTGGACCTAGCCAAATAACTGGATGTAGGAAAATAGGGTAATCCTTAAGAAAAACTGTTCTCTACTTCTGAGATATGGCCCTGGCAAAACTCCAGAACCAGATTAAAACACAATTGCAAAATATTTAATAAAAACATTGCTAAAACACAAGAAAATAAATTTATGGTTTTCTAAGTCAAACTAAGGCCAGTTTAATGGCTGCTGGTTCTAGTTTAATTTGATGATTAAATACATTGTTAACTGTATCAGTAAAAAAGAAATAGAAATAATTAGCTGTAAAAAGCAACTTTTTAAATAATAGTTTAAATATCATCTAAATGGCAATTGTGTAGACACAACACTCCAAAGCTTCTTTAATTATTAAAATGAAGCAGAAATGAAGAGATAATCTAGGAAGTCAGTAGAATAAAAATACCTGAACCTTTGTCAAATTAAAAGCTGTAATATAAGAAAAAAATAGATTCACAATTTATTCTTTCCTTATTATATGCTTCAGTTACCAGAAAAATGTTTATGAAAGTCAAATTAAAGATTTTTATAATGAGTCATTTGAAAGCTACAATGAAAATTGAATAAAATTTTTATTCCAGGGAGGCAAAAAGATAATTTTCTTAATTTAATGGCAATATTAATATGCATGTCTTAACAAGAAGGGTATTAAATAAAATTGTTTTGGAATAGTGTCTCTCAATAAAGACCCATAAAATTGCATTAAAACAGCATTGTAAAAACAATAAAGAGAATTTCCCTTTCTCTTTATTTTATTCTTCCAGGATTTATACAGAGTATACCAAATAGTTGAAAAGTACACTTAAGATTTTGAGATACCCTGTAATCATGGTCCATAGAATGAGATTTAAAACTAAAATAATAGGATCTTTTAATTTTATTAAAAGAAGTTATTTTTTATTATGAAATTAATAATTAATAACAAATATGAACAACTCAACACCTCTGTTGTTCTTTTGTAGAAATGCAGAAGTCACATATTGGCCTTAACTCTGCCTTGACCCTCCCCAAGACTGTCAAATTTAGGTTTTTAAAGGCCACCAGAATGTAGTTAATCTTTAGTCAGCCAACAGCAGATTTTCCTTCAAATTCCACCAGGGAAATTTCTTCCCATTTTCTAAAATTATCAAAAAGGAGACATTTGTTTAACATTAAAAAGTGGGGTTTTTTGTTGTTTTGTTTTGTTCTGGTTACAATAACTCATCTATACAAAGATCTGTAATGCTACTGAAAATCTGCACTGAGAGGGGTTATCATGGGTTATTTTGAAGTAATTATGTGTATTTCTCTAAAATGCTATTTTTCAAGGTGACAGACTTTTGTGTTTTCCTGTAAAGGGGTGGATCTACTGGACACAAGAATACGGAAAAGCTTTTTGTAAAAGGAAAGATGATGCCAAGTCTGACCATTGAGCAATATGGGCAGTTGTCATTGTGACTTATATTAGATCTTCTGCCATCAGAGATCCAGTGGAGCCTACTATGTGTTCAGGGAGGACTAGGCAAGCCCTTTTCAGGGCTGCTCATGCAACTTTGAAGCCTGCCTAGCATTTAACTCTCAGCAGTGACTCCCAGAAGCTGTAGCACATGCAGCAGTCACACCCCAGTAAAATTATCTTGGCAGATGGGCTAAGCCAGGGTGAGAGACCCCAGTGAGTCTCAGACTTGTATGGTGAATTAAGGGGGTGTCTACCTCGAGTATGATTCTTCAACTACAGAATGAGTTGTTTCAATGGCCAGGAAGGCAACTACATCAGGCTCTGGGGAACATTTGATCAGACATCAAAGATACCCAAGTCCTCCACTGCATTCCCTGCCGCTACCAGCCCTCCTAACCACTGTCTTGCCAGTGGACTTAGATAACTCCAAAAGAGTAAGACTGAAGACTCTGTACAACTCTTAAATACACTTAAATCCACTTCATGAACCAGTGAAGACATTATGCTGTCCTGGTGCCATTGGTCCTCTTTGAAAATGCAAGACAAACAACAGACATCCAGTATCTTCCAGATAACCTCAGTGATGGTGCAGAATCTTTCAAGTAAAACCTAGTGTAGCCTCGGTCATAAGGACTTATATCATTAAAAAGGCCATTCTGGGTGGTTGAGAAAACAACACAGGATGCCTTAGAATGAACAGATTGGCCTGATTTTGAATATCACATGGTTCTTTTTATCTTTCACTCTGAATCACCGATAAAGAAACAGAAGGAGGTCACATAAAGAATTGAGGACTAGTTTATATTTTTCTCTGTTTCATGGGTTGACCAAGAAAGATGATTCATCATCTAATGACCAATTTGCTGGTTAAGTTCCTTTTTATATTCAGCTAAGTGAGTACTCAAACAATAGGATCAAACAATTTATCTGAGGACCATATTAAAGTCCTTCCAGGATGGTAGAACTTGCCATTAGCTCATGCTCTACTCACCAGCCTTCAAGATTCCTTTGAAGAAGAAACAAAGGCATTGTCCAGGATCACACAAGCTAGTGAATATCTGAGCCCTGATTTGAACTCAGGTCTTTTTAACCCTATGCTCAGAACTCTATCCACTGTACCAACCACCTAGTTGCATTAGAAAAAGAAGAAATAAACACTAACATATCAATATAGCTTACTATCATTTCCTATGAAATCAAATTATTAGCCACTGACACAAACATGAATATAGAGAAAATATAAACTTCCTTGACACTCTCATACCAAAGGAGGAGGACATGGAATCCAATAGTAAGTGCTGCTTTAGAATGCAAAATAATTCTCAAAATTTAATGAAGAGCACTAAATGATGAAACTGGATGAAGGGCAATAGACATGAAATAGAATAATTACATTAGTATTTTTGTCATCATTGATACATGTTCTACATGTAGTTGTACATCAGGAGAACACCTACTTTAAAACTAAAAGCACTCTGATATGCTGCATGAGGAAATTGAAATGGCTTAAAGAGGGGAAGAGATAGAAAGACAGACCAAGCAAAAACACACAAGAAATCCATGTTCAAGAAAGTGAAAATATCAAGGAACTAGCTTTCAAGATTGTTTGATTGAGAGCCTGATACTGAAATTTTGTTAAAAATTATAGATATTATTACTGAAATAGGCATTAGAGAGGATATAACGATTAACCCACATACCTATATCTATAAAACTATTACATGAATGACATATATACATATGTACATACACATATACATTCATTGGGCATGAATGACTTCTTATTATAGACATCTTTTCCATCACATTGATGATTGGAAAGGTGAAAAGAATATATTATTGTATTTATTGTTTGCTGACTTTAAAAACATCCTATATCATTTTGACTGGATAGAGCAAATAAGAGTCTTAAAGGATTTTCAACAAAATGCTTCTACCATGCATATTAAGATGATATAAGATTCCTTGATAAGATGGAAATTTTTGTTTGATGGGCTTATGATTATTAATATCAAGCAAAGTATAGAATAGTGAGATGTATTTTGGTAAAGTATTTGCCACTGTTATGGCTAATGTCCAGCAGGAATTAGAAATGGAAGAGAGAGGTGCTCTAGATGGTCCTATTTGTGAATGACATTCTAATCAACTCTCTTGCATCAAATCAAACAACACTGTACAAATTCTTTACAGAGATCTGTAATTACTTGAAGGATTTAGCTTACCTTACAGGAAAAATAAAACCTAAACAAGTAGGTAAAGTATGCCTATTTTCCACATTCTAATAATTCTAATAACATTCATTAAATCCTTCCTATGTAGGGATACAAAGATAAAAGTGAACCTTTTCTGCCTTCAATAAACTTAAATAGAGGATAAGGCAATATTTCATGGGATTTCTTGTGATACTGTGATGTAGCACAAATGCTAAGAAATTATATAATGCCATGAAAATAATGTGTAAGTACCAACATCAGTTGCTGTGGATAGAAAAGTAGAAAAATTCTAAGATGAAATTGGTAATATCTCCAAGTTAAATCAACATATACTTTGATGTTCAGTGACTTAATTATGGCAGGAAAAGATAAGAATTATGAGAAATAGAGAGAAAAGCATGGTTTAGGAAAAATAAGAGAAGTTAAAGACTTGTAAGTTACAAAGAAACCTTTTAAATCATGAACTTTTTAAAAAAGAAGTGATGAACATTCAAAATGGTAAGTACCAAATGATATTATAAAAAATGAAATGGCTATTTCAACTGACAGGAAAAGATTTGTTATTTATATGGGTGCTATTCTGAATCAGCTGTATGTGTATAGTTAGAACATTAACTTTTCAGGGCAAATATCAACAATTCATAAAAAAGAAAGAAGAATAAAAAATATGCAGTATGTTATCGAAACAACAATATTGGATTATATTTAGATAATAAGTAGCAATAAAGAAATGTGAAATGGTCTCCAAAGTTAACAATGTATCAGTTAAAATACTTTTATAAAAGCTAAATGATATAAATATATTGCCACGACAAAAGTGAAAGAGTCTAGGAGGAAAGGAAGGAAAGAGGGAAGAAAAGAAAAGGTATTTATATAGGGGTCTACTCTGTGCCAAGCACTGTGCTAAGTGCTTTAGAAAAATTATCTCATTTGGTCTTCATAGCAACCCCAGGAAGTAGGAATTATTTTCATCTCCATTTTATAATTAAGGAAATTGCAACAGACAGAGGTTAAGTGACTTGGCCAGAAGTCACACAACTAGGAAGTTTCTAACATCAGATTTGAACTCATGTTTTCCTGAATACAGATTTAGATCTCTATCCATTGCACCACCTTGCTGCCTGGAAAAAGAAAAAATCTGACTTACTTGCCAAGTGAAGAGAAATGGTGGCCAAATGCAAAGCAGGTTTAGGATAATTTTGTTTGTAAAATTTTATAATGAAGGATGATTGTAAGTAGTATTATCTCAAAAAGCAGTGGAGGGTAAACTCAAGAGCACTGAAGGATGAAAACGGAAGAAAGTCAACAAAAAGAAAAATGGAAAAGATCTGCAAAGAAATACATTGATTTCACCAATAAAGGGCAATAGAACTACCATACTTGGCTCCTGATTGTGCTTATGTGGTAATAGAAACAATATTTAAAAAATGAAGACAGGAAATGCAGCTAGATTTGACTATATGTATATTGAGGAGAATCATACTGCTGAGAAGATGCAATTTAACTACATCTTCCATATAAAAATGTAAATAGTGGTTCCTTTATCTTTTTATCCTTTTTTTGATTCCTGAGTTTTTATGTCAAATTTTCTGTGCATCTTTGGTCTTTTCATCAGGAATGCTTGGGAGCTCTATATAATTAAAGGTGCATTTTTTTCCCTTGAATTATGGGTTATTCTTAGTTATAAGCTTATATATTTTTGCCTACTGGATTATCATATTCCAAGTTTTCTGATCCTTTATCTAGTGACTGCTAAATCTTGTATAATACTAAGACTCCACAGTACTTTAATTAATTTTTTTATGGTTGCTTACAGTATTTTCTTTTGGCTATAATATTTTTGAGAATTTCCATTTTGGAGTTTCTTTTGGGAAGTGACTGGTGAATTCTTTCAATTTCTATTTCATCTTCTAGTTCAAAGAAATCCTGACAGTTTTCTTTTAAGATTTTTTTGGGGGGAAACATGATATTTAGGTTCCTTTTTTGGTCATGACTTTTCAAGATAGTTTAATGATTCTAAAATAATCTTCCCTTGATCTCTTTTCCACACAAGTTGTTTTTCCCATGATATATTACCCATCTTTTTTCAATTTTTAAACTTTGTTTTATTATTTCTTGATGTCTCACGGAGTCATTATTTTCTATTTAATCAATTCTAATTTTCAATGAGTTGTTTCCTTCAGTAAGATTTTTCTATCTCTTGTTCCAAGGTATTAATTCACTTTTTATATCTTTTTCCCTAGTCTCATATCTTTTTCGTGTTTTCTACCTTAATGCTTTCATTTGCTTATAGATGTTTTTCAGTCATTTTCTTCTTTTGGATGTATGTCTTGAGCCTTTTTGGTGGGTTTATTTTTTCATTTTCTCATTCTTCTAGCCTACTTCTTGACTGTAGACTTTATGTCAGTACTGGGTTAGTGCTAGGAGTGGTTGAGGTAGGAAGGCAAATGTCTGGCTTAAGCTTTTGCTGTTTTCATATTCAGGCTGAAAGTCTGCAAGCTTTTAGTGCTACCAAAGTGATGTGATCTGAGGTGAGGTCTGTTCACTGCCTTTAGGGTCTACCCTCTGAAAGTTCCTGATTCAGGTTTGGATCTGCTGGTTTATTCCTAGTTGGGAATCTCAGGAGATTGCTACTGGATTGAGCCACTACTAGGCTAACTGTAGGGCTCTGCAAGTCCAAAGAGTGATTATACTGCGGGTTCTCCTTTAATGTAGGATTCTTCTGGTTATTCCACTACAGGTCTCAACACTGAATTCAACTTCAGCAATGAATTCCTATTCTGCTCTTGGGATCAGAGACACACTTTAAAATATAGCTTTGAAATTTGTTTTCCTTTGTTATCTTTGTTTTGAAATTTGGAATCCAAGATTCAACCCTCTTTTAGTTCCTAGGTGTTGAAATGCTCTGTGGGTATTATGCTTTGGTCAATTCCTGTCCTGTATCCAAAAACCTCTCTTTTTGTTTCCTTAAGTCTTCCTGGGTTAGAGAAGTTATTCATTATATAATTTTCTTGATTGTCTTCATCAGAATTAAGGTCTCATGCATTTTCTAAATCTTTATGGAAGAGATTTAGAGGGGTAGTATGCTATAGTGCTACCAAATCCACGATCATCTTGACTCTTCTTCCAGAAACATAATCATGAAAGGTTTTTCTTTTTCTTTTTTCTTTTTTTTTTTTTTTAGCATTAATATGCAATGAATCTATGGGGAGAAGATACTAAAGAAGTAGAAAAAATTCTGGATCATATTAATATCAAAAAAGAGAAAACTGAAAAAATCAGCAACTACTTAATTACACCTATGTAATTCTCTCAACTTTATAATATCTTTATGTGAATCATCTACATATAAATTTAGGGTATTCTTGTTGGAATATTAACAGGGCACAAGGTGGCTTTCAAAGTGATATTCATCAATGGACTACTTTTTTTTTTAAACCACATAAATTGCTTTTTTTCCTTGTCTCTTCAGTACTTAGGATAGAATCTGGTACATACATATTTATCATATGTAAGAGCTGATGGGAACTATAATTAAGATCCTATGAAATTCATTCAATTCATTTAAATAATAAAGCATTTATGAGCTTCTAATAATAATTATAACAACATTGATAAAAGTTCACATTTATATACTAATGATTAATACAGTGCTTTTATATATGTCATTTTGTTCACAGAAATTCTTTGAGTATGTTATAGATGAGAAAAAATTTATATATTTTTGAGTACTTGTAATAAGGATGTTAAAGGTGAAATTCACATTTGGATGCTGTCAATTCAATAAACATTTATTAAGTGTATATAATGTAGCAAGCAATATTCTAAATGTTGGACCATAAAGGTAAAAACAGCAGCTCTTGCCCTTATGAAGGACCATGTTGCTACTAGGGGGTGCAACATATACTTAGATAAGGAAATTTGAGATAAGTTGAGGAAGGACCAAGGAAGACTATGTGGAAGATAGATTCAAGAAGAGGGAACATGGACTCAGAAAAATCAATTAGGAGGTTATTATAATAGTTCAGGTCAAAAGTAAGAAACCTGAACCACAGTAGTAGGTAGCTACGTTGGTAGAAAGAATGCGATAGATGCAAAAGGTGTTCTATCAGAAGAACAACAGAATTTGGTCATTGTTGGGATATGGAGTAAGGTAAACTACAGAGTAAAGGATCACTTGAGGGTTATGAATGAGGTTGACCAGGAGGATAAAGTAAGAGTATGGAGGAGAAGAGTTCAAGAAAAAAGACATGGAATTTTAATTTGGAAATTCTGAATTCCAGATGTTAATAGAACAGCCAGGTGGAGATGTCCAGCAGACAGTTGATGCTATAGGACTGGAGCTTTTGAGAAAGACTGGCATAGAAATATAGATTTGGAATAATTTTTTAAATGCTAATGTCAAATGACTTAAAAACAAGAGGCGGGGATGGATTTAGTATTGAGTTCTTATGAGAGAGGTGAGAAAAGAGTGCACTCCAGGCATGAGGGACAGCAGGTCCAATACCACAGAGAAGGGTTAAGAGTGCTGTAGCTGAGAAACAGAGAGAAGACAGGTCTGGCTTACCCATGTGGTGTGGAAAGGGGAGTAATATAAACTTTGGTGCAGAAAGGGGAGTAATATAAAATAAGCTGCAAAGAAAAATTGGGGCCACCCATCAATTGGAGAATGGCTGAATAAATTGTGGTATATGAATGTTATTGTTCTATAAGAAATGACCAGCAGGATGATTTCAGAAAGGCCTGGAGAGACTGACTTGAACTGATGCTGAGTGAAATGAGCAGGACCAGAAGATCATTATATACCTCAACAACAATACTGTATGAAGATCAATTCTGAAGGACATGGCCCTCTTCAGCAATGAGATGAACCAAATCAGTTCCAACAGAGCAGTAATGAACTGAACCAGCTACACCCAGCTAAAGAACTCTGGGAGATGACTATGAACCACTACATAGAATTCCCAATCTCTCTATTTTTGTCTGCCTGCACTTTTTATTTCCTTCACAGGTTAATTGTACATATTTCAAAGTCCGATTGTTTTTGTACAGCAAAATAACTGTATGGACATGCATATATATATGTTGTACTATATATATGTGTATATATATATATATATAGCATGTATTGTATGCACATATATATTGTATTTAACTTATACTTTAATATATTTAACATGTATTGGTCAACCTGCCATCTGGGGGAGCAGGTGGGGGGAAGAAGGGGAAAAGTTGGAGCAAAAGGTCTTGCAACTGTCAATGCTGAAAAATTATCCATGCATATAACTTGTAAATAAAAAGCTATTTTTTACAAAAAGAAAAGAAAAATCGGGGCCAAGTTGTGAAGGATTTAAAAAATCAAACAGAGGATTTACTGGAGACTTTATATATCCATATCCATCCATCCATCCATAAGTGTGTGGGTGTATTTATCCTATATACATAAAAATGAACACTGATGTTTACTGAGTGAGGGAGTGACATAAATCTGGGCTTAAGGAAAATCACGTTGGCATCTGTGTGGGGCTAGAAGGAGCCTTAAAACATAGAACATAAAAGTGAGAACTTGGAATCTAACATAGAGAGTATCAGAATTGGGTAGGCCTTTAGAACTTCAATATAGAATAACAAAGTTGGGAAGAACATTAGACTCAACCAATCTCAATCAAAAAAGCATTTCTTCTACCATGTGGTAGGCACTGTGGCTATATATAAGGAACACAAAGACAAAAGTGAAAAACAGTCCCTGACTTCAAGGAGCTTATAGTCTAGTCTGGGGAGATGTGGTTTTTTATTTTGTAGGAACATACAAAATAAATACTAAGTAATCTAGATCTAATTGAAACTCCACATCTCCCCTCCCTACTAATTTCATAAATGGGGACATCGAGGCCCAGGGAAGGAAAGGGACAAGATTTTTTTTTTTTTTTATATTCAGCCCAGGGCTCTAATACACAACAGCACCACAAATGGATTTGTGGATTTACATAAGTACAGACTTTATTTGCTCTTCATCCCTTCCATTCCCTCAGTCTCACTTCTTCCAGGCACACAAATTCCCCAAACAAGTTTCAACTGACAGGAAAACTTGGGTGTTGGAAGAATGAGTAGGGGATAATGGAGCAAGGGGAGTGTGTGTGGAGATGCTTTTCTTTGGTTTTTCCAAGACTCATCACTGCTATGCATTAAGGAAATACATGCCCATTCAGAGCCACTTGGTGTTACTGACCTGCATTTCATACTGCAGAGTCATATGGAAGCACCACGATCCCAATCCTACCACTGAAATTGAAACAAAAAAACAACAATTAGCACAAAATTTGGGTTGGAGGAGAAAAGGATACAGAGGGACGTAGGAGCAAAGCAGGACATCATTACCAGTGTTAGTTATTTTCAAAGGAAACAAAATTCAAAGAGAATTTAAAATTTCTAATGTAATTAAATAATTCATTAATAGAATTTTAGCAAACAAAATACTACCTCATTAAGTTATATTCCTGAGCAAGTCCTAATACAGAGGAGACAGACTATGTAAACAGAACCACTGAAAAAACAGTTTTGACGTTTTTGACATGAGATACTTCAGCTGGTTTGTAGGTTATATGTGATGACCACGTATTTTAAAATCAGCCGGAGTCAGGAATTCAGGTTAGGGGAAAATCTTCAATCTTTATACTCAGTAAAGATGAAGAAAGATTGGAAGCCGAAGGGAATCGGCAATAGCAATGTGTGCAGCTGAGTCAAGAAGCTAGCCAGACCAGAAGCCACGAGACCAGCAGCCACCAGAACAGAACCCAACCAGCCGTCTCCCTCCCCTTCTCTTCCTGCCCCTCTGCCTCCACCCCCCAAAATCGTCATTTCCTATACAACACATCAGGACTTGCATAGAGAGTGGGCGGAGGCCATTCTTTCTCCAAGCATATATATTAATAGAGTATAATCCAATTACTATTTAGCTTCACATGCTTGGGACCTCAGTGCATCAACTCAAGCCTCAGCCCATTACAGTTATACAATAAACTTTCATCCTCAGTGATTTACAGGGAGATGATTGGTATATAGTCTAACTGGAGAAATTAGGAAGCAGATTATTAATGTACTGATTTAACTGTGCAGTGAAAGAAATATGTTGGCATATTTTTTCCACTTACAGAAAAAAAGAAACAGGACTATTGTGTCTTGCTGTGACTGGAGAATAAAGGACAACTGGTGTTACTGAATTTCAGAAGAGAGGATCAGTGTTCATTTGGAAAATAAAGAAGTAGAATAGATAATAGTTTTTTTATCACAAAATGATGATTTTAATTGGAGAAACCACAAAAAGATAAGAAGAATGTGTGGTATATGATTTCAATGGAAAAAAGTAAAGAAATTTTATGACATTCAAAAGTAGAAGGTGCAATGTATTGGACTACATGCCATCTAGGGGAGGTGGTAGGGGAAGAAGGGGAAAATTTGGAATAGAAGATTTTGCAAGGGTCAGTGTTAAAAAATTACTCATGAATATGTTTTGTAAATAAAAAGCTATAATAATAAAAAAGTAGAAAGTGTACAAATTAAGAAAAAAAGAATAGAGTTGGATCTAGGCCACCCTGAGGGAAATGGAATGAGACCTTATGCCTCTGTTATACACTGCTTCACTACTTTCAAATTTTCTTTATAGCTATTGAATTTAATAGCTGCAATCCCTTTTAATTTGAAACACATATAAAGTACTGTGCCCATCATAAGGAATATGTGGAGCACAAATCCTTGTCAGTTCTTTCAATGGTTGGGGGAAGCTACAAATCTGTATATACAAACTTGACAAAATTAGTTGTGCAGAAAAAACTGCTGATAACATATGCATCCCAAATTACATATTTTGCCATGAACTCCAAACTTGCATTTCTCAAAGACTGCTAGGCAACTCCATCTAAATGTACCACAAGCACCTTAAGCTCAACATATCTAAAACTAATCATTATCCTTCCTCCAAAATCTGCTCCTATTCCCACTCATTCAAGCTGAAATCTCCCTAAATCCTCCCCTAATACCACTTCACCTTTTACCCTGGTCACCTTCTGAGCGGAGGACTTCACCTCAAACTTCATCCAGAAAAGTGAGGCCATAAGTTAAGAGAAGTTTTTTTGACTTATACCTCTCAGATGTCATCTTCCACAATTCTCTCCTTCATATCTGTCTCACATGAAATAGTGGCCCTTCTGCTTTCCAAAGAAACCACCTTGACATGCAGCCCTGATCAAATTTCTTCCCATCTTGTTCACAGATTGATTCCATTATAATCCACTGTCTCTAATAATCTCTATTAATCTACTAGTTCCTTCTCTGCTATCTATTAATCTGGGAGTATGTCTTTACTTTAAAAAAATCCTCACTTGATCTAACCATACCTGCCAGCTATCATTCTACAGTTTTTCTTCCCTTCTCAGTTAACCTCTTTTTAATAGTATTTTATTTTTTCCAATTACATGTAAAGATAGTTTTCAAATTAATTTTTGAAAGATTTTGAGTTACAAAATTTTCTCTTTCTCTTCTCTATTCCCTCCCCAAGATGGCAAGAAATCTGATATCGGTTACACAAGGGCAATAACGGGAAAAAAAAACATTTCCACATTAATCATGTTGTGGAAAAAGAAACAGAACAAAAGAAAAAATCATGAAAAAGGAACTCAAAATGAAAACAATATTCTTTGATCTGCATTCTGACTCCATCAGTTTTTTTCTCTGTATGTGGATAGCAGCTCAGTAAATCTCCTTGAGAAAACAATCTATATTAGGTGACTCCACTCCTTCTTTCACCAGATCCTTTTTTTTGAAAATTCAATTTTATTTTATTTAATGTTCCAAATTATTTTCCTTTCATCTTCCCCTCTCCATCACTCCTGAGAAGTCAAGAAAAATAAAACACATTACAAATATCGATAGGCATGTAAATAAAAATTTCCTAATATCTATGGGTGGGGAGAACAAAAAAGAAACAGAAGAAAATGTTTTAATCTGTATTCTGAACCTATTCTCTTTCTGCAGATAGATTACATGTTTGATAATTAACCCTTTCAAATTATGGTTGGTCAAAGAGTGCATTAGTTACTATTCTTTCAAAGTTGATTATTTTTACAATATTCCTGTAATCATATAAATCATTTTCCTAGTTCTGCTCCTTTCACTTTCCATAAGTTCATACAAGTCTTTGCAGCTTTTTCTGAAACTATCTCCTTTATAATTTCTTATAGCACAATAATATTCCATCACATTATTTACCACAACTTGTTTAGCTATTTTCCAACTGATAAGCACATCCTCAGTTCCACTTCCTGACTACCATAAAAAGAGCTGCTATAAATATTTTTGCATATATGGGTCCTTTTCTTTTTCTTTGATCATTTTGGGGGTATAGACCTAGTAGCAAAATCACTGGGTTCAAGAATATGAATAGCTTAATAACTTTTTGAGTAGAGTCCCAAATTCTTATCCAAAAGGTTTGGACTACCTTACAACTTCACCAACAAGACATGAGTGTTTCTATTTTCCCACATGCCCTCCAGCATTTGTAGTTTTTGCTAATCTGATCAATGTTGCTGTAATTTTAATTTCTCTAATTATTGGTGATTTACAGCATTTTCATATCAGATTGCTCTGATTTCTTCCTCTGAAAACTTCCCCTTCATATTTGTTGACTTTTTTTTTTATCAATTTGAGAATGTCTCTTATTCTTGTAAATTTGAATCTTTTACCTATATATTTTAGTGTTTCTATGATTTTTTATTACAGCTTTTTATTTACAAAACACATGCATGGGTAATTTTTCAACACTGACCCTTGAAAAACTTTCTGTTCCAAATTTTTCCCTCGTTCCTCCCAGCCCCTCTCCTAGATGGCAGGTAGTCTAATACATATTAAATATGTTAAAATATATGTTAAATCCAACCTATGTATATATTTTTATACAGTTATCTTGCTGCATAAGAAAAATTGGATATAGAAAGAAAAAAAAACCTGAAAAGGAAAACAAAATGTAAGCAAATAACAACAGAGAGAGTGAGAATGCTATGCTGTGTTCCACACTCTATTCCCAAGGTTCTCCCTCTGGATGTAGATGGCTCTCTTCATCACTGAACAAGTAGAACTGGCCTCAATCATCTGATTGCTGGAAAGGGCCACGTCCATCAGAATTAATCATCACATTAGTCTTGTTGTTTCCATGTATTATAATCTCCTGGTTCTGTTCATTTCACTCAGCATCCGTTCATGTAAGTCTCTCCAGGTCTCTCTGAAATCATCCTGCTGGTCATTTCTTGTACAACAATAATACTCCATAACATTCATGTACCATAACTTATTCAGCCAATCTCCAATTGATGGGCATCCACTCAGTTTCCAGTTTCTGGCCACTACAAAGAGGGCTGCCACAAACATTCTTGCATATGTGGGTCCCTTTCCCTCCTTTAAGATCTCTTTGGGATATAAGCCCAGTAGTAACACTGCTGGATCAAAGGGTATGCATAGTCTGATAACCCTTTGGGCATAGTTCCAAATTGGTTGGAACTCCAGAATGGTTGGATCCATTCACAACTCCACCAACAATGTATCAGTGTTCCAATTTTCCCACATCTCCTCCAATATTGGTCATTATTGTCTCCTGTCATCTTAGCCAATCTGACAGGTGTGTAGTAGTATCTCAGAATTGTCTTAATTTGCATTTCTCTGATCAATAGTGATTTGGAGCACCTTTTCATGTGACTAAAGTTTCAATTTCTTCATCTGAAAATTGTCTGTTCATATCCTTTGACCATTTATCAATTGGAGAATGGCTTGAACTATTGTAAATTTGAGTCAATTTTTTATATATTTTAGAAATGAGGCCTTTATCAGAACCTCTGAATTAAAAATATTTTCCTATTTTATTGCTTCCATTCTAATCTTGTCTGCGTTAGTTTTGTTTGTACAAAACCTTTTTAACTTAATATAATCAAAATTATCTATTTTATGATTAATAATTATCTCTAGATCTTTGGTCACAAATTCCTTCATCCTCCACAAATCTGAAAGGTAAACTATCCTATGTTCTTCTAATTTACTTATTCTATTATTCTTTATGTCTACATCATGAACCCATTTCGACCTTATCTTGGTATATGGTGTTAGGTGTGGGTCAATGCCTAGTTTCTGCCAATTTTCCCAGCAGTTTTTGTCAAATAGTGAATTCTTATCCCAAAAGGTGGGGCCTTTGGGTTTGTCAAATACTAGATTGCTATAGTCATTGGCTATTTTGTTCTGTGAACCTAACCTATTCCACTTATCAACTAGTCTATTTCCTAGCCAATACCAAATGGTTTTGGTAACTGCTGCTTTATAATATAGTTTTAGATCTGGTACAGCAAGGCCACCTTCATTTGCTTTTTTTCTCATTAGTTACCTTGAAAGTCTTGACCTTTTGTTCTTCCAGATGAATTTTTCTAGTTTAGTAATTTCTTGGGAGTCTGATTGGTATAGCACTAAATAAATAGATTAGTTTAGGTAGTATTGTCATCTTTATTATATTCGCTCAACCTATGCAAGAACACTTGATATTTTTCTAGTTGTTTAGGTCTGATTTTATTTGTGTGGAAAGTGTTTTGTAGTTTTGCTTATATAGTTTCTGACTTTCCCTTGGCAGATAGATCCCCAAATATTTTATACTATTGATAGTTATTTTAAATGGAATTTCTCTTTGTATCTTTTGCTGTTGGATTTTGTTAGTGATATATAAAAATGCTAATGATTTATTGTAAAGGGCTGAAACTCTTGAGTTGATGCACTGAGTTTGGATAACCAAGCACTTAAGGCTAATTACCAATTGGACAATACTCTATTAGTATATACTTGGAAAATGGCTCTTCCCACTATTCTGTGCTGGCTCGATCTGTTATGTATACAGGGAATTGTAGGAGGGATTAGAGTGGAGTAAAACAAGTCAGAGTGACTTTTGGCGGTAGAGGAAGAGAAAGAAGGTGTGGAGATTTGTGTCCATTCCCTTCACTTCTCCTGCTAAAGACCAAGAATAAAAGACCAAGGACTTTATCCTGACTCCAGCTGATTCTAAGGTATCCAGGGTCTTCAGTCTTCTTTTCCTTGGTAGGATACCTCTGAAACTTAGCCATGGTATTCCTTGGGCATTTAAATTTGGGGTCTCTTTCAGGAGGTGATTGGTGGATTCTTTCGATAGCTATTTTACCTTCTGATTCTAAAGTATCGGGGCCGTTTTCTTTTATGATTTCCTGTAAGATAATATAGGTTCTTTCTTCATCATGGCTTTCAGGAAGCCCAATAAGCCTTAGATTGTCTCTCCTAGATCTATTTTCCAGGTCAGTTAGTTTTCCTAGGATATAGTTCATATTTTTGTCTATTTTTCCATTTTTTTGTTTGACTGATTCTTGAAGTCTTATTGAATCATTCACCTCCATTTGTTCAATTCTAATTTTTCATTTATTATTTTTTTTGATTACCTTTTTTAGCTCCTTTTGCAATTGGCCAATCAAATTTTTTTGTTCATTGCATTCTTTTTTCCATTTTTCCACTCCTTTTTACAATGATTTTGTTTAATTTCTCCATTTTTCTTCTAATTTTTCTTCTCTTTTAAGATACTTTATGCAATCTTTGAAGAAAGCCTTGTGAAATGAGAACCAGCTCATGTCTCTCTTTGGGGCTTCTTCTAGAGTTGCTTTGCCTTTGGAACCGAGGTCTGTTCTTCTCTCTCTCTCTCTCCATAAAAGCTGTTATGGTGACAATTCTTTTTTGTTTTTTATTCATTTTTTTTAAAGGCTTGAGGTCTGCTCAATGCAAAGGAGCCACAGCTGCTTTAATTTGCCCTGGGCAGTTCTGCTGATTGATTTCCACTGCTGGGTAATAGCAGCTAGGTCCATTATTCCTCCAGAGTCAGTGGTTTACAATTTACCTTTTGTAGCAAATTTGCTAATACCTGCTTGCAACTAGGACTGAGTGGCCTAAGAGCCTCACAGAAGATTCCCAGGTATGTGGAAGCTGCAATGCTCTGACTCCCGCCCCAGCTCCTTACCCGTTCTCCCTGTGCTGTGATCTGAGTTTGGCAGACTGGCCCCCTGACTGTTCTGAAATCCTTCCAAGGTATCTTCTTCTTGGAATGTGTTGTATTCCAAATATGTGTGGGGTTCTGTCACTCCAAAACCAATTTAGAGGCTTAATCTGCTGTTGGTTTGAGAGAAGGTCAGAGGAGGTCACAGAAAGTCGTGTCTGCTCTCCACCATCATGGCTCTGCCCCTGTGATTTGGTTTTTACACTCATTCTCTATACATGATTAATTTTTTTTGTTTGTGAAGGTACCATAAGCAGCTGAAAATAGGTAAACTACTTTCAATTCCCATTAAATATTCTCCAGTGATCCAACATATCTAACTTCTCTAAAACTCTATTCATAGTCTTAACTTTTGTTTATGGTTAGATTTATCTAAGTTGGAGAGGGATAAGTTAAAGTTCACCACTATTATAGTTTTATTATTTCTCCTTGTAAATCATTTTATTTTTCCTTTAACATCTTAGATACTATGTTATTTGGTGCATATATATTCAATACTGATATTAACTCACTGTCTACGGCATTTTTCCCCACTGAGGCAATTGGGGTTAAGTGAGTTGCTCAGAGTCACACAGCTAGGAAGTATTAAATGTCTGAGACCAGATTTGAACTCAGGTTCTCTCCTGAATTCAGGGCTGGTACTCTATCCACTGCACCACCTTGTAAATAACATAGATGGATTCTGATTGCTAATCCATCTTACTATCTTCTTCCAATATATAGGTGAATTCATTTCATTCACATTCACAGTTATGATTGCTAACTCTGAATTTTCCTACATCTTATTCACTATATTTATCCTTCTCTTTTTTGCACTGCCTCTTCTTTAAAACTATATTTTGCTTCTGATTACTGCTCCTTTTTAATATACTTCCTTTTATTCTTCCCTGATCCTATCCCTCCTACTTCCCTGTTGGGTAAAATGTGTGTATATAAGTATTTTTCCCTCCTTGAACTAGTTCAGATGAGAGTGAGGGTATCAAGTGTCGACCAATCCCTTGCTCACTGTATAAATTATACCTTGTGCAACACATTTGTGTGAGGTAGTTTTCTCCATTCTTTCTTATCTTTCTCCTCTCTCTCAGTAAATTTTTCTTCCTTACCCATTCTATTCTTCTTTGATCTTTCAAACATAAAAGAATCATACTCAGGCTTTCTGTCTAATTAGATTCCCTCTCAGCACCATGGTGATGATAAAGCATGAGGGTTATATGTAACATCTTCTCACATAATATAAACAGCTTAACTTTTTTTAATCCCTTATGATTCCTCATTCATATTTAGCTTTCTATGGAATTCCTGAGTTTTATGTTTCAATATCCTTTAGTCAAGAATGCTTGAAAAGTCCTCTAAATATCTATTTTCCTTTCTGTAGGACTATGCTTTTTTGTAGGGTAAGCTATTCCTGGGTGTATTCCTAAATTCATTGCCTTTGGGAATATCACATTCCAAGCCCTCTATTTCTTTATTGTGGGAGATACTAAATCTTGTGTGGTCTTTATCGTGGTTCCATATTCTTTCTTTCGGACTTCATGAAGTATTTTTTCCTTGACCTGGGAGTCCTGGATTCTATGACACTCCTGAGAACAATTTTTTAAAATTTAAATACAAAATAAGAAAAAACAAGACAGAAAAAGGAAAGTGGGAAAAAAAATCCAAAACATTGTCATGTACTCAGTAGAACATCAGGGAAGATAGTTAAGCACAGATACACACACAAACATACACATGCATTACATATACATTGCACCCTCCTACAAGACCTATATCCACACATACATACACCTACATTCAAAGTACATGCATATATACATATGTATATACCCATATACATATACCCAATACAGAGACATGCATCTAAAACAATATTAATATGGTTGACATAATATAGATTTCTCTCTTTACTGAATCTTTAAAGTTTGACTTTGAGATCAATGATTACTACTCCTACGTTTTTTCCTAATAAATTCTATTCCAGATCATTGTTATTATATTTGTATATATCACTTATTTCCTATCCCTGCTAACTCTTTAATTCTATTCTTTAAACTTGCCTTGCTATTAACTCCTCTCATGAGTTTCTTATTTTCCCTTCCCCACACACCTTTAGAATCAGATAATACACTTGCCCCAGTCTTTTGGACTACCCAATCACTAATGTCAATCTTAGACATACAGTTTATATTTCCACATATAAAACAAACAGTTTGTCTTTTAAGTTTCTTGAAAACAGTCTTTGATGTTAGCTTTTATATGTTACATTTTCTATTGAGTTCAGGTTTGTTTGAAACAAAATCCTGAAAATCTGAGAGTACAACTGAATGTCCCTTTTTGTTGTTGTTGTTCCAATGTTCTAATTAATTTTGCTGGATATAATATATTTGGCTGCTGGCCTAATTCTTTTGATTGCTGATATATTTGGCCAGAGGCCTAGTTTTTTTGATTGCTGATATATAATATTCCAGGACCTAGGGTCTTTTATTGTAGCTGCTGATAAATCATAATTGTAGCTCCAGCATATTTGAATTTTTGTTTGTTTTGTTATAAAATTTTCTCTTTGATCTAGAGGTTTAAAAATTTAGTAATAATGTTCCTATATGTTTTCCTTGGATCTCTCTGAGTTAATGATTGGTGGATTTTTTTGTTGTTGTTTCTATTTTCCCCTCTTATTTGAACACTTCAGGACAATTTTCTTTCATTATTTCTTGTATTTTTGTATCAAGGTTAATTTTTGGTCACAGCTTTCTGCTAGTACTGCTAGTACAATTATTCTTAGGTTTTCTTTTCTTGTTCACCATATCTTTTGTTTTTATATTTCACATTTTCTGTTCTATTTTTTTATTTTTTATATTTTGTTTTGTTATTTCTTGGTTTCTTATAGCTTCAGTGGCTTCCTTTGCCCAATTAAAGTCTTTCTTTTTAAAAAAATATTCTTTATTTTAATTTTTTTGGCTTGTCTTTTCTTTTTTTTCCTTATAGCTTTTTATTTCCAAAACATATGCATGGGTAATTTTTCAACACTGACCCTTGCAAAACCTTCTATTCCAAATTTCCCCCTCCTTTCCTCCACCCCCTCTCCTGAATGACAGGATTCCAATACATATTAAAACATATGTTAAAGCCAATATATGTATACATATCCATACAATTATCTTGCTGCACAGGAAAAATTGGATCTAGAAAGAAAAAACCAACCTGAGAAGGAAAACAAAAATGCAAGCAAACAACAACAGAAAGAGTGAGAATGCAATGTTGTGCTCCACACTCAGTTCCCATAGTTCTCTCTCTTCTCAGGATGTAGATGTCTCTCTTCATTACTGGACAATTGGAACTGGTTTGAAACATCTCATTGTTGAAAAGGGCCATGCCCATCAGAATTGATCATCATATAATCTTGCTGTTGCCATGTACAATGATCTGGTTATGCTCATTTCACTCAGCATCAATTCATGTTAAGTCTCTCCAGGCCTTTCTGAAATTATCCTGCTGGTCATTTCTTATAGAACAATAATATCCCATAACATTCATATACCATAACTTATTCAGCCATTCTCCAATTGATGGGCATCTACTCAGTTTCCAGTTTCTGGCCACTACAAACGGCTGCCACAAACATTTGTGCACATACAAGTTCTTTCTCTTCTTTAAGATTTCTTTGGGATATAAGCCCAGTAGTAACACTGCTGGATCAAAAGATATGCACAATTTGATAACTTTTTGATCATAGTTCCAAACAGCTCTTCCAAATGGTTGGATCAGTTCAGAACTCCACCAACAACGTGTCAGTATCCCAGTTTTCCCACATCCCCTCCAACGTTCAGCGTTATCTTTTCCTTAGCCAATATGACAGGTATATAGTGAATCTCAGAGTTCTCTTAATTTGCATTTCTCTGATCAACAGTGATTTGGAGCACCTTTTCATATGACTAGAAATAGCTTCAATTTCTTCATCTTCATCATTTTGTTCATGTCTTTTGACCATTTATCACCCAATTCTAATTTTCAAAGAATCATTTTCTTCTTTAAGATTCTGGATTTCCTTTTCTAGTTGGCTGGCTTTCTAGGATGATTATTATTATTACTGTTGCAGCTTAATTTTTCCTCAATTTCTCTCATTTGATTTTAAAAGTCTTTTTAAAGTTCTTCTATAACCTTTTTCTGAGCAGGTCGCCATTTGATATTACACTTTGTGGTAGGAGAGGCTTTTTTTTTTTTTTAATTTCATTGTCCTCTGAAGATGAAGCCTGGTTTCCCACATAACCACAGTAACTTTCTATGATTGGTTTCTGTCCCCTTTTTTTCTATTGAGAATTTATTAGTGTAAGCACCTCTAGTCCAGGAATGGGGCATGGTACCTGGGCCCCCCCCCCTCCTGTGAATGCCCACAGGCCCCTGCCCCACAGCCTCTGTACTTCCTGCTCTGTGATTCCTCCTCACCCAGGACCCTGCCTCAGCAGAAGCACCTCTATCCACAGAAGTTCCTTCTATCTTGCTGGGCTTAGACCCCACTCCTCCCCAGGGGTAAAAGTTGCTGCAGCTGGAGCTGAGGTGACTTCCAAGTCCAGCTAGCCCCGGAGCTCACCTCTTGCTATCTCTGGGGAACTAGCCTAGAGGTGTTCACACACTTCACAGAGGTGAAACCTGGGTCCTGGGGTCAGTCTTCAGGTCTTCTCAGGTTGTTCCAGAAGAACTCCTTTTCTGCCCCCCATCTTATTTGGTCTATGTTCATCCTGATGCACAATTTTGTTCAAAAACTTTTATGTCTAACAAAGATCTAATTCTCTCCTCCCCTAACCGCCCCCCTTTTCAACTTTCCCCTTCCTGTTGAGAGCATCCCCCATCTTCCCAGGCATGTGGGTCTCATCCCTGAGTGCTCCCCCCCATTGCCTCCATACATCCAAACACTGACAGTTTCCCACACCCACCCTCCCCAAGGTCCCTTTCTGCCCACTCCCAAGTCTCCAGGCCAGCACAGACCTTTATCACTTCTCCCCTGGACTGCGACACAGCCTCTGAGGGCTCTTCCTTCCTCAGTTATCTTCCCTTTCCCAAATTTGCTTTGGCTAAAGGGTGGGCCTGACTCCCGGATCAGTAAAACCAGGATCTCCCTCTGATTGTTCAGGACGAAAGGTTCTACGGGGCATTTAAGGCCCTTCCTAACACCATCCCTTCTCTTCCCTTCCCGGCCTCCTTTGTCATCCTGCCCCTGCTCTGTGGTCCAGCTACACGGGGGGACCTACTTTCCCTTTCAGTTCTGGGCTGCTGTGTGCCTCGGGCCTGGATGCTCTCCGTCCTTACCTGAATCCTGATGTCTTAACTTTCTTCAAAACTCATTCACACTACTTTCTTCAGGGGGCTTTTCTCAGTCTTTTTTCTGCCCCTTACCTCACCTTCCTCTACTAGTGCTTTCCCTCTGAGATTACCTTTAATTTTCCCCGAATTCATTTTGTGGATTCTTAGTTGTTTATCTGTTGTCTCCCCATTAGAATGGGAACATCTGACATCAGGGTTTTTTCTCCCCCTTCCTGCCCCCAGAGGTTAATACAGTGCCTTACACATAGTACCACTTAATATCTGTTGTGAGATGATCTGTTCCTCAGTTTGGGGCTATTTTTCCTACTTCTGTGCTTTTGTGTGGGTCATCTCACATGCCTGAAAAATATCTTCAACAATTTTGCTTCCTTAAACCCTTCTCTTCCTTCAAAGTTCAGCTTAAATGTTACCACCTCTCCAAGACCTTTTCTGATTACTCTAGCTAAAAACAAGCTCTCCCATCTTAAGTTTTCTTATTGTATTTTCTATGTCTGTCAATCAAGAGATATAGATTCAAATCCTGAAACTGCCAGTAAACTAGTGAATTGATCTCCCTGACCTGAGTTTTCCCATTTGGAATGCCAGGATTAGCCTTGAAGTATCTCTAAGTTATCTTTCACATGGATACTTTATATTCTAACATCTATTTTAGCTAGTTTGCATTTTTTATGATACATCCTAGTGCTGACATTCTATGAGTAAAAGAAATATCAACTCCAATCTTTAAAGTCTAATATACTTTAATCATATCTAATTTTTTTTCTTCTAGAACTTGAGCAGTATTCATCAGCAACTGTATACTAATATGGTAAGGCTTACAGTGTCTGCCCTTTGAACTAGCAGGAGGTATTCTGTGAAGGCTCTAGAGAGTGAGGAAGAAATGTGGGGAAGAGGAAAAATGAGAATTTTAATAATCTGTTAAAATAGAGTGATAAATTACTTGTAGACACATGAAATGTGAGAAAGAAAATGAGTGAAACAGAAAAGCAAAGAAATTAAAAGTCATTATAATTATCAGACCTGTAACTTGGGGAAAGTGGTATGTTTCAATGACAAGAAAATCTTTCAAGCTGTCCAGAAAACAGTAACTTCCTTACGAAAGCATATCACCAAAATAGCAATTGAGAAACTTTCCTGAAATCAATTAAGTCAGTATGACTCATTTTAATAAGGGTAAGTTTATTTATGTATCTTGTAATAAGAATGAAACTATCACTTAAGGCTGAAATAAAATCTATCTTCATTAGATTTTTAAGATTTTGAAAAACATACTTAAGTAATCATGCTTTACATTTAGACTCTTATAAATGTTAACTGGAATGCAAAGACCACTTAGAAGATTCAAAAGGCAGTGACTTTAATTATAGAATGTCACAACTTACGGAGACTTCAGAATTAAAGAATATCATACTTGAAAAGGAGGATTATAGAATATCAGAACCGAAGGGACCTTGGAGCTGGAAGAGAACTTGGAACATGGGATGTCAGCAGTGGTTGGGGCCTTGAGAATTTCACAAAGGAGCAAAGTGAGACCTCTAAAATAGGAAGTTAGCAGTAATCTAGTAGTACAACTCAGGTCTTTTAATTCTCCAGTCTGGTATCCTATCTTTTCCTTTCCTTTTTTTCAGTGTTCTTCCCAGGATACTAAGCTACTTGCTTCTTTGTATATGGACAAAATCATAGGAAAGTCTTTTCAATGAATTAAAATCCAAAAAAATCACAAATTTGAAAATAAAAATATTTTTAGTAAGCTAAAAAATGGCAGACATTCTTAGGCAGGACATTCTTATAACTGAATTCAAAAAATGATGAAAGGGAAAGTGAAGTGTTCAATATTGTCTCTTTTTCAACAGAACAATTCTTCAGATATTATGAAGCTAACAGAAAGGGCAACTCAATTCAGTTTTGTAATGAATATTTTCTTGAAAATTCCCAAATATTTATTTTTTAATTAAAAAGATGGAGTCCCCTTTACCAACTTTATTATTATGTGTTTTTACATTTTACAAAACACCTTCACATATAGTATCATATCTGATCAGAAAATTCTATAGTCACTAGTAAAGTCTTCATAAATTTTTCTTGAATAACATGGTGTCATGGAAAAAGTTCTGACTCCTAAAGAGTTAGAAGCACTGTTTTAACCATAAAGAAGATATGTAATCTTGAAAAATCATTTTAATTTAGGGAAAGGACAGGATGGAGATGTAAACAGATTTGGACTGCATGTTCTCCAAGATCCTTTTCAACAGCAAACTTCTAAAAGTCCATGATCTCAACCAAAGACAGAAAGACAAAAATAAAACATACACATTAAAAACCATTTTAAAGTATTAATCTTGATTTTTCACCAAGGGTAAAACATCTTCTCCAAACACACTTGCTCTAAACATAGCTTCTTAATACCTTCCAATTAAAATCCAGTCCTTTTTTAGTTAAATATACAGGACTCTAATAATTGTAAGCTTTAGTATTAGCTTGTTTTATGCATCAGATGATAGAATTAGAGCTCTAAGAGATCCAAGGGGAACAATCCTACAATCTCTAGTGCCCTTATTTTAAATATGAAGAAAAGAGAGGCCCATTTTGGTTAAGGAACTTGCCCAGAGCTACAAGATAATAAAGCAGTGGAGCAGGCATTCCAACTCAGATCTTTACTCAATGGTCTTTTGAATGTAATGTGCTGCCTCTATATTTCAAGACTATATGGTATCATCCTTATCAAGTTCCAACCACATCACATTTAATCTATATAAAAGAATTATCTGGCTCCAAATTGTGTTTCTCGCTATTTTTAAGGACTACTCTCCTGTTATTACCCATGAGCAAAGTTCTTTGCCTCCTCCATGACACTATTCAGTCAATTCTTTTGTCTTATGGGTCTTTGATGTTCTTTCTATCTCTCTTCCTGTTCATAAACTTAATATTTCACTATCCTGAAACAACACAGCCTTTCCTTGGCCCTTCTACCCCTCCAAGCTATCAGCCTGTTTCTTCCCTTTCATTGCCAACTACAAAAGTGATCTAAACTGACTGCTTTTCCTTCTTTGTCATAACTCATTCCTCAGCTCTTCACACTCTCGTTTCCACAGTTGTTCTCGACTAGCCTACCCCATGGTCATTTGTGATCTTAAGTCCGGGTTGGCAGAGAAAGAATGAAATATTGATGGAATTGCTCCCTGGGGTAGGGCACTGATAGAAATCAGTTTAGCCTCTTGCTCCCAGCCTTTGTGGGCGTCCCTCCACCCTGTGGGTGGCCCCATCTTGCTGGGTCCTTTGAGAATTCCCAGTCACATCCCTGGGGTTAAGCTTCCCCTATAAATTTGCCTGTGGCCCACACCCCATCTCTGTTGAACCCATTTGGGTCAGTCCACCACAACACTCTGCCTCGTAGTGTCCTTCCCCTCACACCTCTCCCATGCCACGTAGTCTCTCCTCTCATTTCTCCCTCATCCCCATCATGCTTCACAGGGTCTCTCTTCTCACCCCACCATGCCTTATGGTGTCTCTCCTCTCAATCCCCACTGTGTTTCATGGTGTCTTTCTTCTCCTCATAGCTAACTCTTTTTTTCCCTCCTAAATTACATCATCGGGTGCCAACAAACCATATCGTCTGCTACCTCAACAACAATCATTTTATCACTTCTTTTTAATAGAATTTTATTTTTCTGAATACATGCAAAGATAGTTTTCAGCATTCAATTTTGCAAAATCTTATGTTCCAAATTTTTCTCCTTCCTTTCCCTTCTTCCCCTTCTCAAGACAGCAAACACTCTGATATAGGTTAAACATGTGCAATTCTTCTACACATATTTCCATATTCATCATGCTGCACAAAAAAATCAGAACAAAAGGGGAAAAAACACGAGAAAGGGAAAAAAACCCAACAACTACAACAACAAAAGGTGAAAATAATAGATTTGATGCACATTCAGTCTTTCTCTGGATGTGAATGGAACTTTCTATTGTGAATGGAACAAGTCTATTAGAATTGTCTTCTGATCTCCCTCTACACTATTTTGCCCGATGATGGTCTGTTTCCATTGTTTCATTTATCATCTCTATTCAAATGATTTTCAAATCTCCTAAATCACCTAACCTTTTAACTTCTAGTGTCACATCTCCAACTGCCGATTGGATATCTCAAGCTAGATGTCCTATACACAGATATTTTAACCTCAATATGTTCAAAACACTTCATTATCTTTCCTTCTGAACCTGCTCTCTTCCTCCTAATTTTCGATAACTCTTGTGGGTACTGCTACTCAGGTTAAAACCTGGATCTCATTATAAAGAAGGGAAAGGGACCTGTATGTGCACGAATGTTTGTGGCAGCCCTTTTTGTAGTGGCTAAAAACTGGAAACTGAATGGATGTCCATCAGTTGGAGAATGGCTGAATAAAATGTGGTATATGAATATTATGGAATATTACTGTTCTGTAAGAAATGACCAACAGGATGATTTCAGAAAGGCCTGGAGAGACTTACGAACTGATCTGAGTGAAATGAGGCAGGACCAGGAGATCATTATAAACTTCAACAACAATACTATATGATGACCAGTTCTGATGGACCAGGCCATCCTCAGCAATGAGATCAACCAAATCATTTCTAATGGAGCAGTAATGAACTGACCTAGCTATGCCCAGAAAAAGAACTCTGGGAGATGACTAAAAACCATTACATTGAATTCCCAATCCCTATATTTAGCACACCCTGCATTTTGATTTCCTTCACAAGCTAATTGTACAATATTTCAGAGTCTGATTCTTTTTGTACAGCAAAATAACGTTTTGGTCATGTATACTTATTGTGTATCTAAGTTATATTTTAATATATTTAACATCTACTGGTCATCCTGCCATCTGGGGGGGGGGGTAAGAGGTGAAAAATTGGAACAAGAGGTTTGGCAATTGTTAATGCTGTAAAGTTACCCATGTATATATCCTGTAAATGAAAGGCTATTAAATTAAAAAAAAAAAAAAAAAAAAAAACCTGGATCTCAGACTCCTCAGTCTCTCTTCCTCTCCCCATGCCTACCCATCCACTCTGTGGCCAAGGCCTATCCATTTTACCTTCCCTTACACTTGCCCCTTTCTCTCTTTTGACAAAGGCCTTCATACCCTCACACCTCAACTACTATAACAGCCTTTTGGTTGTCTCCCTATACCAGTCTGTCCTCCACTTAGCTATCCAGTGATCTTCCTAAATTAGTACCATGTTATCCCCCCCTTCTCCTATACAACAACCTGTAGTGGGCTCCCTATCAACTCTAGGATCCAATATAAAAGCTTCTGTTTCGCTTTCAAAGCCTTTTTCAGTATGCTTCTTCCTCCCACCTTTCCAGTCTTTTTACACCTTACACTTACACCATATACTCTGAAATACAGTGACACTGGCCTTCTTGCAGTTGTCTCAGTTCTAGGTATTTTTACTCACATTTCTAGATATTTCTGAAATGCTCTCCCCTCATTTCTGCCTCCTACCTACCCTGCCTTCCTTCAAGTCCCAACTAAAATCATATATTCTATCTACAAGAAGCCTTTTCCAATTTACCTTAATTCTAGTGCCTTCCTTCTATTGACTATTCTAATTTATCCTATATATACATATTTTTTATTTGTACATAATTATTTGTATACTATCTCCCCCATTAGGTTTGTAAGCTCCTTGAAAGCAGGGACTGACTTTTGCTTTTCTTTGTACTCCTATTTCTTAGCACAGTGTCTGGCACATACCAGATTCTTAATAAATGTTTATTTAGTGAGTAGCTGATTCAAATTCAACATATCCAAAATTAAATCCCCCATATTCTCACCTAAATCTACCCGTCAACCCAACTCTTCTAATTCTATTTATTCTAATTTTCTTCTAATTCAACAGTATTCTCATAGTCATCAAGGCTTACTATTTAGAGTTATCTCTGATCTTTCTATCTCCATTACTCCCATTTCCCTTTAGATGAAAATATCTTCCCTTCTCACATTTCCCATACTATAGATAACACAGTATAGATAGTATAAATAACTGCCATTTGCCGTTATCTTGCACTCCCTTATATTAGTTATTACTATGTAATTTGGACCCAATGGCTTATACATAGTAGATACTTAATTTTTAAAAATTAGATTTAATTTTTCTTAAATTGAGATATGAACCAGATTGACTTTTTATTGTGGAGTTAACAGTTAAGGGAATCAACGTCTTTGGATAGATCACAGAATCCCAGTTATTATCCAATTTAACTCATAAACAAGATTTCTTACATGATCATCCAATGAAAGGAAACTATTTCATCAAGACAGCCCATTTCATTGTGAGGGAAATTGTCAGGAAGTCCTCTCATGCCTCCTCTATATTGAGTCCAAACACTCCTCTCTACAACTTGTGAAGCTAAAAATTATCAAAGGCACAAGTACATAATGCAGGTAACATAAGTTTTTCATCAGTTACTTGATAAAGATCTGAAAGTGATGGTAGATTTTAAGATCAAGGCAAGTCAAGGGTATGACTGGACAACTAATAAAAGTGGGTATGACTTTGAAAATATGAGCATCCACAGAAAAGAATAATAGTACCAACTGTTTTTCACTCTGGTAAGATCACATTGTAAGTACTGTGCTTTGTTCTTGGTGCCATATTTTAGGAGGGACACTGAAAATTAACTAGGATGATGGGGTGGCATGAAATTACATCGTAAATGGTCAGTCAAGGGAACTCACATGATAAACCACAAATTTCTAGTTGAACAGACCATCACTGAGTCCATCATTCCTCATTTTTCAGAGGATCATTGTGAGGCTGAAGGAGGTTAAGTGACCAGGGTCAAATAGCTAGTAAGTGCCTTAGGTAGGATTTGAATTTAAGTCTTCCTGACTCCAAGAACAATGGCTCTATTTAACAGACTACCCAAGTGAAAATTAAGCATTAACAATTACTATTTGAAAGATTGTCACACTGAAGGTTTAATTAGACTAGCTCTGCTCATCCCTAGGATAAAGAATTAAAACCGAGGGACACAAGCTACACAATTTTCCCTTAAAATCAAGAAAAACTTCCTAACAATTAAAGTTTTCTAAAAAAGTGAATTGTGTTGCCTTGGGAGGGAGTATACTTCTCACACTAATCTCTGAATATCTTTTCAAGTGGAGGTCAAATTACCACCTGTCTGTAATGTTAAGGGAGCAATTTCTGCTTAGAACATGAATAATACAAGTTAGAATAGATATTAGAGATGAGATATAAGATAATTGTATGTGTGAGTACTAGAGGAAGCTGACCTAAATAGGGGTGGGGAGGTAGCAGGTCCCATTTAAGTCAGGGAAGATTTTTGTGAAGAGAGGCTCTGAGTCAAGCTTTGAAATAATGGATTTTGGACAAAAAGACATGGAGAGAGTAGAGTGTTAAGGACAAAGAAATCAGAATTTAATTTAATTTTGTTTTTCCATTTCAGCAATCATTTAGGCATCCCCTATAGTGAGAGTTAAAGTGCTAGGAGAGCCATACAGTTTAGATAAGACACTGTTGCTCAAGAGCCACCTAGTTCTCTCTGTATTTAGGCAAGTCTTACAATCTATGGCACATGGTTATTGTGAAGATCAAATGAGATAAGAATTGTAAAGTGCTTAGCACAGTGTATGTCACATAGCAAGCACTATATAAATGTTAGTTATTTCTTTTTTTGTTAAGAATTTGAATCCTTATTTATTCACAAAAATAGAGAAATATTTTAATTTTTTTAATTAATTTTTTTTTAATCAGCAAAACTTTTTCTTCTCTCCAATCCATTCCTTCCTCCCAGTTAAGGATGAAATTAAAATAAGACCCCTATTATACACATGTAAACTCACACAAATAAATCATTACATTATATATATATATATATATATATATATATATACACACACACTAACCTAAAAATCTGGATTCTTTTTTTTTTTAAGTTTTCCTTTAGTAAGCTCCAGTATATTTCTTTTCTTTTCTTTTTTTTTCATAATTATAACTTTTTATTGACAGAATCCATGCCTGTGTAATTTTTACATTATCCCTTGCACTCACATCTGTTCTGACTTTTCCCCTCCCTCCACCCCCTCCCCCAGATGGCAAGCAGTCCTATACATGTTAAATATGTTATAGTATATCCTAGATACAATATATGTGTGCAGAACCGAACAGTTCTCTTGCTGCACAGGAAGAATTGGATTCAGAAGGTAAAAATAACCTGGGAAAAGAAACAAAAATGCAAACAGTTTACATTTATTTCCCAGTGTTCTTTCTTTGGGTGTAACTGCTTCTGTCCATCATTGATCAATTGAAACTGAGTTAGATCTTCTCTTTGTCGAAGAAATCCACTTCCTTCAGAATACATCCTCATACAGTATTGTTGAGGTATATAATGATCTCCTGGTTCTGCTCATTTCACTTAGCATCAGTTCATTTAAGTCTCTTCAGGCCTCTCTGTACTCATCCTGTTGGTCATTTCTTACAGAACAATAATATTCCATAACATTCATATACCACAATTTACCCAACCATTCTCCAATTGATGGGCATCCATTCATTTTCCAGTTTCTAGCCACTACAAAGAGACCTGCCAAATATTCTTGTACATACAGGTCTCTTTCCCTTCTTTAGTATCTCTTTGGGATATTAGCCCAATAGAGACACTGCTGGATCAAAGGGTATGCACAGTTTGATAACTTTTTGAGCATAGTTCCAAATTGCTCTCCAGAATGGCTGGTTGTATTCACAATTCCACCAACAAGTATCAGTGTCCCAGTTTTCCCACATCCCCTCCAACATTCCGCATTATCTTTCCCTGTCATTCTAGCCAATCTGACAGGTGTGTAGTGGTATCTCAGAGTTGTCTTAATTTGCATTTCTCTGATTAATAATGACTTGAAGCATCTTTTCATATGGCTAGAAATAGTTTCAATTTCTTCATCTGAGAACTGTCTGTTCATATCCTTTGACCATTTATCAACTGGAGAATGGCTTGATTTCTTATAAATCAGAGTCAATTCTCTATATATTTTGGAAATGAGACCTTTATCAGAACCTTTGACTGTAAAAATGTTTTCCCAGTTTATTGCTTCCCTTCTAATCTTGTCTGCATTGGTTTTATTTGTACAAAACTTTTTCAATTTGATATAATCAAAATTTTCTATTTTGTGATAAATAATGATCTCTAGTTCTTCTTTGGTCATAAATTCCTTCCTCTTCCTTAGGTCTGAGAGGTAAACTATCCTATGCTCTTCCAATTTATTTATAATCTCATTCTTTATGCCTAGATCATGAACCCATTTTGACCTTATCTTGGTGTGCGGTGTTAAGTATGGGTCAATGCCTAGTTTCTGACATACTAATTTCCAATTTTCCCAGCAATTTTTGTCAAACAGTGAATTCTTATCCCCAAAACTGGGGTCTTTGGGTTTGTCAAACACTAGATTATTAAAGTTATTGGCTGTTTTGTCCTTTGAACCTAACCTATTTCATTGATCAACTAGTCTATTTCTTAGCCAATACCAAATGTTTTTGGTAACCCTGCTTTATAGTATAATTTTAGATCTGGTACAGCTAGATCACCTTCATTTGATTTTTTTTTTCATTAATTCCCTTGAAATTCTTGACCTTTTGTTTTTCCATATGAACTTTGTTTTTTTTTTGTAGGTCATTAAAATAATTTTTTGGAAGGTGTTGTATTGTGTTGGGTGTCCCCTTTCTTGAAACAGATCAGATTACTGAAATAACCTCTGCCTGAAGTCTCTCTTCTCCAATATATCCTCCACAAAGCTACTGATGTGATATTCCTCAGGCACAGGTCTGGCCTTATCTCTTTCTTTCTCAAAAGAAAGATGACTCCCCTATTATGTGAAGGATATAATTTCCCAAACTGGCTCCAGGATACCTTTCCAGGCTGATTACACACTATTCCCCCCTTGCTGCACTCTAACCAAATTGGTCTCCTTGCTGTTCTCTTTGCAGACATCACTCATCTTCCATCTCTCTGTGTTTTGTGTTAGCAATGCACTCTCTCATCATCAAAGCTTCCTTTTCAAATGTCATCTTAAGTGCTACCATGCTATCTCCCATATAAGACCTTTCTTTAGCCTCACTTCCCATCCCTGTCCTCCCCTATCTCATATAGGGTATTTAATGCACCCATCTGAATTTACTTATATGAACAAATGTTGTCTTCCCAAATAAAACATAAAGTCCTTGAGATTAGGGGGCTGTTTGACTTTTGGCACTGTACCTCCCAGACTTGGCAAATCAGTGCCTGGTACATGGTAAGTATATGGTTGTTGACTGATGTCCCTGAGACTCTTGTAGTTCAGAGTATATGATTATGTGTCTGAACCATAAGGGGAAAAATAAAGTAGGTAGAAAAAAAGTCTTGTTAACCCAATTCCTCTGAGATTTTCATCTCCTTGTTTGTTTATTTGAGTATATGCCACAGTTTCAAACTGAAATGGTATTAAGCTATTTGGTAGTGACTGAGAACTTCTCAAGAAGGCTTATGTAAATTTGCATAAAGAACCTTATTTACAGTCTTCTAAACTCATATTGTGCTAGGTCAGAGAATGAAAATCAGAAAATTTTCATTTTACAACTTTAGAAAGTACATGAGAATATGGAAATCCATCTACTTAAACAACAACAACAAAAATGATACCAACCCCAATTGGAAATCTATATCAGGATTTTCATTTAGGCACCTGAAAATGAGTCAAGTTTTTATTAACAGGCTCTCAATGCCAGAAGATAACTATTCACTTTTATAGACAGAAAAACCAAAAGAACATGCCAATGCTACAGATGATTTATTTCTTGGGAAGTTCCACCCATAATATCCAAACTTACCTGTAATAGCCAAATAGGAAGCTGTGTATCGCTTTTCCAATCCATCTTTGACTGTCTGAATGGCACCATAGATTGGAGGTAGAATCATAATCAGGTTACTCAGTGTGTTCCCTGTAGCAGAAAGACCAAAGGAGAGATTTAGAATTAATTAGTAAAACACTAAATAAAGATGTTCATTCCTTCACCAAATGTTTCCTATATTCTACAGGAAAAGGGATCTTATGGTCATTTCAGTAGTCGACTTAGAAATGAAAGGAACCTGTCAAGAGTTCATTTAACTCAGTCCTCAATGAAGTATGAATCCTTTCAGCAAAATGATCATTAATCTATCTGATCTCTGCTTGACAACATCCAATAAGAACTCTCTTCTTCACAGTTTTGGTTTGGTCATGGAACTTCATAAAGTGAGGGAAATCATGGTATGGAATTTCTCTGTACCAGTGCAGATTAGAAGCTATTTTGTAGTTTTTATCTTAGGGAGTTAAGAGGCATCCTGAGAGGAAGTGATTTGTCCGTGGTCACCCAGTCAATAAAGGAGAAATGCAGAACCCGAACCCGGGTTTCCCTGACTGCAATGCTACCATTTTGTATACTCTGTTCTTCTCCATCTCTCCTCTTTACCAAGCTAGCTCGCCATTACTTTATGCCCCTTTCTAATCACAGCCCTGACACAGGAGATCCAGCGAAACCCACACCTGAAGTGTGATCCCTCTTTAGAACATCCCTAACAACTGATCATACAGTTTGAGCTATTGCCCAGACCTGGGAGCTGATTGCCTCATAAAGGAAGAGAAGGGAAGAGAAACAGGCATTAATGTGTTAGTCACTGTGAAGAATGCTCAGAAATTGAGTTTCCAGTGTCATAAGCTTCAGGGTAGTGTGGGATAGTGGTAGCTACCACTGATCAAGAGGTTTTCTGAATGTGAGAGGATAAGGAAGGTTAAGATTCCACAGAACAAATTAAGTGATCAATAGAAGCCTTGAGCAAACAAGGAATGGGGGGGGGGAGGAGGTCTAAACCCAGGTGGATTTCCAATCAGAAAGAGTCTGATGGTTTTGAGAAAACCACAAACTTAAGATAATAGCCCATCCAGTCCAAATTAGTTGGGGTCAATGATCTGCCTGAACCAAATTACCACTGCAGCTGCTTAATAGGCTAATTGAATATTAAACAACACACCCATAGGAGGAGTCTTCCACCATTTCTGAACATGGAATGAATGATGAGGGAGAAGGAACGTTTATACATATTTAGGGGAAACATGTAGTGGGAATATCAGAAAGACTATAACCCAGAAGAAACGGACCAATCCATTCTCTGAAGGGAGGGGCTTGCACCACACTAGCAAGTGTAAAGGTTCCCCCATTTCTGTGTTCAGGGCACCTTTATCCTGAAGAGGTATGGGACCCACTTCTAGCCAGAAGCATTAAAAGGATTCCTTAAGATTCTTCTTTAATAAATTTTCTTCCTTATCTACTTTTCATTGTCAAGAGTGTATTTCTACAACCACTATATAAGAATTTGATTTTTGCAACAATCCTGCAAATAGATGCTGTTATCCTCCTCCGTTTTATAGTTGAAAAAGCTGAGCCAATCAAAAATTAGCATAGGGTCACACAAGGTGGACCTCATGTTTAACATATATTGCAATGCTCACTGTCTGGGGAAAGGGATATAGGGAAGAAGGTAGTGTGAAGGGGGGAATAATTGGAACCAAGGTTCTGCAAGGGTCAGTGTTGAAAAATTGTTCATGCATGTGTTTTGAAATAAAAAGCTTTAATAATAATAAAAAAGAATTCCTTTTTAAAATAAAGGATTCCCCTCTGTGTCACTTAACTAAAACATCTAAAGGCAATTTAGTACAATGGAAAGAGTAAGAGATTTGGAATTAAAGGCAAGACATCTCAAGTGTAACCCAGAGCACATGACTTTACTTTATGTGAGCCTTAGTTTCTTCACCTAGTACTAAATGACCTATAAAGTCCCTTTTAGTTCTAAATCCTTTAAAACTGGAAAAGCTAACATTGGAAAGGAAAAGCAATTCTCCAGAAGCTAGGGAAATATTCTGTTTTTGTAGTACTATAGAAAAAGATAAAGACTACATGTGGTCCTACTCCTCATGGACAGGAAGGAAAAGCTAATAATGGGAGTTCTTGAAAAGGTAAAAGCTTTTTAATCTTTTTCACTTGTGTCTCTGCAGAAAAGTCACTGTGATTGGCTTATGAGAATAAACCTTGTTCATAAGGAGAAAATGAAAACTCAGGGTGAATGAGATAAAGATGAGAGGGGAGGACCAAAGTAACAGGAAAAGCATAAAGATATATTAGAACAACAGGGCAGAGTCTATCAACCTACAAGGAAGTGGAGAAATTTTACAATCATTTTCCTAATGAAGCATCAAGGATGAAAGAAAGCCTTGAGTTCTGGGGAAAAGATATGTCATGCTCCTTTTAAAAATTAAATAAATAATAAAGCTATATTTGTCAATTAAAACTGTGTCATACACAAAGCTAGTAAGAGCTAAGATCTAAAGTTATACTTAAGCATTTACTAGGTGTCTATCATGTGCATGGCTTGAAGTTGAATGAAAACTTCAAGAACTTACAATTTATAGGGATAATTAACTACAAAATAAATTAGAATGTGATAATCACAAAGTAGCCAAAAGTATTATGAGAGATTGAAGGAAAGAGCGAGATTACTCCCAGCTGAAAAAGGAAGTCAGGAAAGATTTCCTGGAGGAGTTATATCTGACCTTGCATGGAAGGAAAATATTTCAAAAGAAGTCAGGTGTTGAGAATTCATTGCAGAAAGAGAAGCAGGGCCAGTCAGTAAACTGGGTAACAAAGAATGTTCTAAATGAAGTGAGATTAGGCCAGAAAGGCAGGGTTGGGTCCAGCCTAGGGAAGGCCTTAAAAGTAGCACTCATGAAATTATAATCTATTAGTTGGTCATGGGGAAGGCCTTGTAGATTTTTGAGCTGGAGAGGCATATGCAAGAGCATTAGTAAGATTACATGGACAGTGCTATGAAGAATATATTTATGAAGGATAAATAAGAAGCTGACAGACTCAGGAATTAGGAAGCTGTCATCACAGCATCACAGCCCAGACATGTGGGAAGGCAAAAGAGATTGAGAATTGACCTTAGTATTTATAGACAAGTCAATTTAACAGAAATCTGGGAAGGCATTACATGAAAAAAGTTATTCAATCTATCCTGCACTTAAAAAAAACAGGCAGGATTTGGGGGAGAGCAAGTTTAATTTTCTTCTGTGACAAAATGACAGGTCACATATCTAGGGATGAAGTAATGAATGAATGTACTCTCAGCTTTAGCACAATTTTCAATTATCTCTTACATGAGAGTTTATTTAAAAAAGGAAAATTAGGTAATAAAGTAGATAAAACACTGGAAAGTCAGGAAGATATGAGTTCAAATATGGTCTCATATTTACCAGCTGTGTGATCCTGAGCAAGTCAATCTGTCTGAACACTTAAATGTATAGTAAATGTTTAATTTTAATGTTATGTCTTTCATCATCTTTTAGACTTCTTTGAGGGAAGATGCTTTGATTTCTTAAAAAAAAAATTAATTTCTTTGCTCTCCATTTCCCCAATGCCCAACAAAGGATCTCTTATAAATTAGGCACTGAACAATTTTGATTTTGTTTGAATTTAGTTCAAATCAGTCAGCAGAGGGCAGCAAAATCCAGCTCTGGAAAGCAAGGAATCTATGGTTGGTGCCTACTCAGCTCAAGTTACAGGACATTCCCCAGTATGGAAAGAGAAAGACAGGAAGAGGTGAAAATTGGGAATTTTGACAAAAGAGGGAAACAAGGGTTCAGGCTTCAAAATCAAGCGCCTATTATGCAATTCATCAAATACAACCTTCTACCTCTGGCGTCCATCTCTGGGTGCATCTTCACATTGCCTGCCTGTGCCTAAAAGGCTGTGGTCCCTCACCGCCAAACCTTACTTTCTCTGATCTCTCTCAAGGCTCAGTTCAAATTCTGCC
Organism: Sarcophilus harrisii; assembly: GCF_902635505.1. NCBI lineage: Eukaryota > Metazoa > Chordata > Mammalia > Dasyuromorphia > Dasyuridae > Sarcophilus > Sarcophilus harrisii. The sequence continues at coordinate 496,772,835 of NC_045428.1, forward strand.
TTTCACAGGAGGCCTTTCCCAGTCCCCCTCCAGCTTCTGACGCCTTTCTCTTCCAGATTCTTTCCCTGTTCATGTCTTTGATAATATCTAGATATTTACTCATTTCCCCCATTGAGATATTCTTCTATTCCTTGAGGACACTGACCATTCTCTGTCTTTCTTTCTATCCCCACCCTCAGCCTTTGGAGAACAAGCAAGACAAGTGGCTGATTCCCAGAAGGGAATCTGGAACCTCAACCAGAATCTCAGGAGCTAGAAGGGACCTCTGCAATAATCTTGTCCCACCCTTCCTAAGAAGCAGGGCCAGGGAGGTTTTTAGAACCTGGGAGCTCAGTCTAAAGGGCTGAAGTGTTCTCTCTGGTTCTTACATCTCAGCTAAATGCGAATGTCTGACTTATTCTGGAGAGGTTATAAACTAGCTGAGGAATGGGATTTCTGCACTGGATAGGAGGCAGGCCTCTAAGGTCCCTTCTCAAACAGATTCTCCAGTGCACCGGGAGAAAGATAAGTAACATTACAAGACAATACACAGTAAAGGTGAAACACGATATAGAATAAGTGTTCCAAGAATTTACAAAAGAAAATGTGGTGGGCTGGGCAATTTGGGAAAGCTTCACAGAAGAAGTAAACTGGCTGGACATCTAAAAGACTGGTGAACTTTAGATGAGGAGAAAAGAAGACATTCTTGGGAGGAGGAAAAAAGTAAATAAGGGAATAGTTTTGTTTTATTAAGCTGGGAGGAAAGAAGTTAGGAGACCAATCTGGCTAAAGAGTTTAGGGAAGCACAGCAAGAGTTTCAAATTTATATTATACATTAATTGGAAGTTTATAGTATCCAGATATTTTCACTAATAATATCAAAATCTGCTTCTTTTACAAAGTTTCAGAAATATTACATTTTCATCTGAACAAAGGGACAAATGCTACCTAATTCAATTTAACAAATATATATCAACTACTAATTCTGTGTAAAAAATACAAAGATAAAAAAATGACCAAGTCCCAATCCATAAAAACTTGAACTTTAAGTGGGTAAGATAGGTGAGAAATGGACACATAAATATAAGAGAGCTCACAGCACAATAACATGTTTAGGGAAGGTTAAAGGGAGGTATGGGAGAGAATGGAAGAGAGGAATCAATCATTTTCAGCTTTGGAAAATCAGGGAAGGTATCATGGAGGTGGTAGCACCTGAGAGGCTTTGAAGTGGGAGGATATATATCATCAGGCTGAGATGCTAGGGGTTTGTTTCCCTTCCAAGTTATACAAGTAAACATTTAATGAGTGTTTGCTAAATTAAATATATACTAGAAATGCTAAATAAATATATAAGAAAATTATTAAGACTTTGTGGAATAGGAACAGATATAGACTGCTGTTATTATTTTCAGTTATTTTCAGTCACGTCCAACCCTTCATAATGACCCCAATTTGATGTTTTCTTGGCAAAGATACTGGAATGGTTCACCATTTCCTTCTTCAGCTCATCTTACAGATGAGTAAACTGAGCCTAACAGGCTTAAGTGACTTGCCCAGGTCACACAGAAACAGTGTCTGAGGCCAAATCTGAATTCAGGTCTTCCCGACTGCAGGCCTGGCTTTTTTCATCATGGCTTTCTAGCATTACAATAATTTTTAAGTCATCTCTCCTGGATCTATTTTCTAGGCCAGTTGTTTTTCCAATGAGATATTTCACGTTTCCTTCTATTTTTTTCATTCTTTTTGTTTTATTTCGTTTCTTGATTTTTCAAGAAAATCTGTACTGCTGCCCAGTACAGATTTAGATAGTATTAGGGGAAAGAAATGAGCAGGGAACTGCATGAGCAAAGGCGTGACCAGGAAATAATTGTTCTGTAAGGCTTTTGTCAAGTCCCTAAAGGCAGCATTGTGCTAAGATTTAGGGTACAAAGAGAGGCTCTGCCATCAAGGAGCTCACCATCTAACAGTGAGAGACAGCAAGCACTGGAGCTATCTCAGGAGGAAGGCACTTGCCCTTAAAGTCTTACAAAAGGTAGGATTTTAGCTAAGGCTGAAGACAAGGGAGCTAGAGAGAATTCCAGGCATGGGGATCAGCACTGAAAAGGCAGAGCTCGGAAAGGGAGTTGTAGAGGGCTGAAACTATTGGCATGCACTGAGGTTGGGACTGCTGAGTGCTTGAGGCTAACTTCTGATTGGACAATACTCTATGGGCATATGCTTGGAAAATGGTCCTTTCACTATCCATACTGGCTCAATGATTAGTGTACAGAGGATTGTAGGAGTAATTAGGGGGTGGAGTAAGATGAGTGAGGGACACACTTTTTGGCAGTAGTCGAGGGAGAAGGCGTCGCAGAGATTCTGCTTCCATTCTGTTCAATCCTGCATCTGGGGACCAAGAATAAAGATTAAGGACTTCTGCTGATCCTGACTCTGGCTGATTCTGGGGTGTCCTGGGTGCTAGCAAGGTCATTAAAGGGAGTGTGGAGGAACAGCAAAGAGACCAGTAGCACTGATTGCAAAGTATGGAGGGGATTAAAGTATAAGAAGATTAGAAAGGTAAAAAGGCCCAAGTTATAAAGAGCTTTAAAAGCCAAACAGGGAGGAGGTGTAAGGCAGGGACTTGCCTTAGCTCTGCCCTAAAGCCTTCCAAGTATCTTTAAATAATGACTCTAGACAAACTGTAGAGCCTCAGAACCCACAAAAAGTCAGAGTAAAACAATTTTCCCTCCCAAGACAGGAAAGGTCTGTCATCTGCATAAGAGTGCAGGCTGCACCAGCACAGAGCAGGGCCTTGGGAGCCCTGAATCAGCCACTCTCAGCCTGCAGGTGAGGAGGAGGCAGGTGATAGGAGCCTCTTGACTAGTCCTCAGGTGGGCTCTGTGGCTTTGCTTACACTGATCAGCACCTCAGGCTTGGGTAGCAGCCCTAAGGGGAGAAGCACTAGTACATCACAGCTTGCAGACCCAGGGAGTAGGGGTCTTTCTCACAGTTCCAGGGTGGAAAGGAGGGCTTATGGTCACTCAGAGACCAGGCCAGGATCCTTCAACTGTATATCCTACCTTAGCAAAGAGCTAAAAGTCAAGAGACAAGCTGGGAAAATGAGCAAACAGAAAGAATTCTGACCATTCAAAGTTACTATGATAACAGGGAAGATCAAAACACATATCCAAAGCCTTCAAGAAAAACTGAAATGGTCTCAGGCCATGGAAGAACTCAAAAAAGACTCTGAAAAATCTAGTGAGAGAGGTAAAGGAAAAACTGGGAAAAGGAATGAGAGTGATGCAGGAAAATCACAAAAAACAAGTCAACACACAGCTCTTTTCAACAATGAGGTGGAAAAGCCATCTACATCCAGAGAGGGGGCAGTGGGAACTGAGGGTGGATCACAACATAGTATTTTCACGTTTGTTGCTGTTTGCTTGCTTTTTTTCTTATTTTTCCCTTTTTTTATCTGATTTTTCTTGTGTAGTTTGATGAAAAGTGGAAATATATGTAGAAGAATTGCATATGTTTAACATATATTGGATTACTTGCCATTTTAGGAAGGAGGAGGTGAAGGAAGGGAGGAAAAAAATCTGGAACACAAGGTTTTGCATGGGTGAATGTTGAAAACTATCTTTGCATGTATTTTGAAAAAGAAAAAGCTGTTATTAAGAGAGAGAAAAAAAGAAAAACACATCAAAATCTTGGTAAAGGAAACAAAAAAAAATCTGAAGAAAATAATACCTTAATAATCAAAGTAGGCCAAATGGTAAATGAAATACAAAAAATCAATGAGCAGAAAAATGCTTCAAAAAGCAGGTCAAAGGGTCAAATTGAAAAGAAAGAGGGAAAAAACTCTTTAAAAGATAAAATGTCCAAATGAAAAAGGAAGTACAAAAGCTCACTGAAGAAAATCATTCCTTAAAAATTAGAATTGAGGGGCAGCTAGGTGGTACAGTGGATAGAGCATCAGCACTGAATTCAGGAGGACCTGAGTTCAAATCTGATCTTAGACACTTTACACTTCTCCTAGCTCTGTGACTGTGGGCAAGTCACTTAATCCCAATTGCCTCAGCAAAAAAAAAAAAAAAAAAAAAAAAAAAAAAAAATTAGAATTGAGCAAATGGAAGCTAATAACTTCATGAAAAATCAAGAAACAAAACAAAACAAAAAGAATGAAAAAATAGAAGACAACGTGAAATATCTCATTGGAAAAACAACTGACCTAGAAAATAGATCCAGGAAAGATGACTTAAAAATTATTGTAAAGCTAGAAAGCCATGATGAAAAAAGAACCTAGATATCATCCTTCAATAAATTATCAAGGAAAGCTTCCTTGATATTCTGCAATAGAAATTGAAAGAATCTCAGTCAGCTCCTGAAAGAGGTCCCAAAATGAAAACTTCCACAAATATTATAACCAAATTTGAGAGCTCCAAGATCAAAGAAAAATATTGCAAGTAGCCAGAAAGAAATAATCCAAGTAACATAGAGTCACAATCAGGATTACACAAGATTAAAGGATTGGAGGACTTGGAATTATGATATTCCAAAGGGCAAAGGATTTAGGATTACAACCAAGAATCATCTACTCAGCAAAACTGAGTCTAATCCTTCAGGGGGGGAAATGAATATTCAATGAAATAGACAACTTTCAAGCATTCTCGATGAAAGACTAGAGCTAAATTGAATATTTGACTTTCAAATACAAGACTTGAGAGACATAAAAAAGTAAACAGGATAGGGAAATTATAAAGGTCTTAATAAAGTTTAAATTGTTTACATTCCTACATGGGAAGATGATACTTGTAAATCATAAGAACTTACTCATTATTAGAATAGTTAGAAGGAAAACAGGTATGAGTTGAATATAAAGAGATGATATCTAAAAAAAATAAAATTAAGGGATAAGAGTGGAATGTGCTTGGAGGAAGGGGAAAGGGAAAGGTAGAAATGGGGTAAAATATCTTTAATAAAAGAGGCAAGAAAAAGCTTTATAATGGAGAGAAATAGGTAGGAGGTAAAGGGGACTGAGTAAACCTTACTCAGAATTGGCTCAAAGAGGGAATAATATAACACACTCAACCAGATATAAAAAACCTCTCTTAACTTACACGAACTGATGCTGAGTGAAATGAGCAGGACCAGGAGATCATTATATACTTCAACAACAATACTAGATGATGACCAGTTCTGATGGATCAGGCCATCCTCAGCAACGAGATCAACCAAATCATTTCTAATGGAGCAGTAAGGAACTGAACTAGCTATACCCAGAAAAAGAACTCTGGGAGATGACTAAAAACCATTACATTGAATTCCCAATCCCTATATTTATGCACACCTGCATTTTTGACTTCCTTCACAAGCTAATTGTACAATATTTCAGAGTCTGATTCTTTTTGTACAGCAAAATAATGTTTTGGTCATGCATACTTATTGTGTATCTAAGTTATATTTTAATATATTTAACATCTACTGGTCATCCTGCCATGTAGGGGAAGGGGTGGGGGGGGTAAGAGGTGAAAAATTGGAACAAGAGGTTTGGCAATTGTTAATGCTGTAAAGTTACCCATGTATATATCCTGTAAATAAAAGGCTATTAAATTAAAAAAAAAACAAAAACCTCTCTTATCCTACAGGAAAATAGGAGCAAAAGGGATTATGAACAGTGGAAGTAACTGAAGGGAGGACAGAAAGAGGGAGGTAGTAATCAGAAGCATATCACTTTTGAGGAAGGACAAGATGAAAGGACAGAATAAAATAAAAAGGGAGAAGAATACAGTTAGCAATAGCAGTAGGAAAAAAAATGAAGTAACGGTCTTATTTCTCACACATATTGAAAAGTGAGTCCAATTTATAAAAATAAGAGCTATTCCTCAGTTGATAAATGATTAAAAGATATGAGCAGTTTTCAGAGGAAATAATCAAATCTATAGTTATATGAAAAAAAATGCATATTTTTTCTAAACTCACTACTGATTGAAGAAATGCAAATTAAAACAATTTTGAGGTACTATTTCATACTTATTAGACTGTCTATAAGGACAGAAAAGGAAAATGACAAATGTTGAAGGGAATGTGGGGAAAATGAGGCATTAATACACACTGTTGGTAGAGTTTTAAGCTGATTCAACCATTTTGTAGAGCAATTTGGAACTAGGACCAAACAGTTATAAAACCATGCATGCCCTTTGACCTAGCAATATATAACTTATTGAGCTCAAGCAGTGGCAAGGTGCTCATCATTACCTCTGTCTACCTTAACAAATGATTTCACAAGCCTGCGAAATCATTTGTTAAGGCAGACACAGGTGACAATACTCCCCCCACCCCTGGTTTAGACAAAAAGGATGAGAGGAAGTAAAGATGCCTCAAGAAGGGTAGCCATGAAAAGGAGAGGTCTAAGACGGGAGATGGCCAGATTAAGTAAGGGCTTTTCGAGCATGTGGAAACAGGGGCATATCTGCAGGCAGAAGGAAGTAGTAGCCAGGTCGTCACTGAAGATTAGTGAGAGCCTAAGGATGATAGAAGGAACAACTTACAATGGCATGGGATCACTTGTGCCTCTGTGAACTGTGCGTGGAAGGACTTGCCTTGGCAAGGCAAAGACCACCTATGAAGAGAAAGGCAAGGTCAGAGCCAGATTGTTAGAGGCCTTGCATGGAGAAGCTGGCACTTAATTCAGTACACACTGAGAAGGGTATTGAAGGTTTCTGAGAGATGGTGCAATTAGACCTGTGTCCAATGAAGGTTACTTTGGTAGGAATGTGAACAACAAAGCAGAGAGGGCAAAGACCACACAAAGGCAGGAAGACCACGGTGGGGAAAATTATTAAAATAGTTTAGTTAAGAGGTAATAAGGTTCTGAACTATGGTCAAGCCTGTGGGAATACAGAAATATTGCAGGAGGAGAAAATAGAAGACTTAGACTCTAACTGCTTGTGGAAGATGGGGAAGGAAAACAAATCAAACATGACTAGAGATTTTTAGTTTGAATGACAATGGAGATGATAGTGATAACAATAGAGCTGGTGAGCTACTTTATGATCACCAGGATAAAGTACTGTCACAAAGGAGATCAGCTTGACTCCAAAGGTAGTCACCAACAAGTCAATCTTGAGGGAATGTATAGAATGTTATTCTCCAGGGATCAACCCAAAGGTTAAATTGCTGAAAGTCCTTCAGTCATCTTTTTGGGCAACTTTATAAATTTTAAAGAACACTGATTAGAGTCAAATGATCAGGGTTTCAAACTCTGAGTCTACTCCTTATTAGCTATGCGATCTTAGGCATACACAATTACAGAATCTCACTTCAAGTCAGAAGAGAAATTAGGTCATAGAATTTGAAATTAGACCCAACTAATAGCTTCTCTTCTACGTCCCTGACAAATAATCAGTCAATTGGTCAATAACAATCTGGTCTCTGCTTAAAGTTTTCCAATAAAAAATTCATTCTCTTCTCACATGGCAATCCTTTCTACTTTTGGACAATTCTGATCATTAAAAAGTTTCTCTATATAAAACTGAAATGAGCCTTGCAGTAAGTTCGAACTTCTAGTCTAGTTCTTGTCTTAGGAGCCAAGGTGAATAAATTTAATGCTCTTATCCCCGCCACATCTTGCCTTCTCCAGATAATATATCCTCAGTTTCTTCAAGCAATTATTGTCATAGTAATTTTATACAGTCATGAGCTGTGTAATAATCACACTTATCAGCAAAGTTTATATCACTTATTTCCTGGCTCAAAAATCTTCAAAGCTTCCTTATTATCAACAGGGCAAATGCAGTTTCTTTAACTGGGTATTCAAGAACTTCTCCAATATAGGCCTAAGTTACTAGGCCTTATTTCATGAAATTCCCCTCTACTCTTCAATCAAATTGGAGTTTGAATTACTCTCTGATCTCATTCTGACTTTCCCACCTGTATGCACTGAAATAAGCCATGTTCTCTGAATGCAATGTACTCTCTTTGACATTATGCCTACAGGGAGATTTTCCCCTTTAATTTAGGTGTCACCTCTTCTATGGAATCTGGATTTCTCTGATAACAATTCTGGCTGAATGTCCCCCTCCCACATTACTTAATTACTATGCTTATCACCTCTGATAAGCTAATTATTTGAAAGGAAGAATGATGTCATTTTCATCTATAGTCAAGGCCTAGCACAGAATCTAGTACAAAGTATTGCTTAATAAATATTTGTCAAATGAATGAATAAATAATATAATTTAGGGATGGAATGAAAGTGTTATAATTTTAAAAATCAGAATAAAATTTTCAAATCAATTTTTAATTTAAAAATAGGTGAGAATACTTTTGAAATGCTTTATCCTTCAAATTTATTTTTCCTACATTTAATACTTAATTATACTTTTATTTTCTGCAGAAAAATATTTACCACATTGCAACAACCACAATAAATTCCTAATGGAGAGTATTATTTATTCAGTACAACTAGAGACACAAATGTAACAAAGGAAGGAGAATATTCCAACAAATCCTTATGTGCAAATTTGTATGTATGGACAATTAATGCTAAATAGATTCCAAATCCTGACCAAGAATCAAATGAGCTTAGGGGCACAGGTGATATATTCATTACTGCTGTAGCATCAAAAAGCAAGGGCTTCAAAAAAAAAAGTCAGATTTGGAAAGTGAATAGCTGAAGAAGAAATAGTATCTGAGATAAGAATTTGAGTTAAAACTATAGCTTACATTATAAGATTGAAGAATTCCTAACCAGGGATAGAATACATTTATCAAGCATTGTTTAGGATATATATTTTTTGAGCTAAATCTAACCAAATCTAACCAAAAGCACTTTAAATTGAAGAGGAAAGAGGGAATGAGAAAGATGAGTGTGTATAATCACTAAGCAAGCTATCACAAAGTATCTATGATAGAAGAATAGCAGTAGAGATAACCAAAAATTAAAAACTCAAGAAATAAGAAAATCATGAAGTCTATACAGAATTGCAAAAAGGGTAACAAGCAAGATAAATTAGAGCCCCTTAGCAAGAAGCTAATTTGGTACCAATTTCAGTACAGTACCCCTGACTATTAACATAGCCTTTGGAAGGATATATTTTTATTAAAAAAAAAACATAAGTAGCATGATGGAAATAGAAGACAACAGCATGTATTATGGACAACAACACATATCAAAAACTAGTCATGTAAGTAAATAATAGAATTTAAAAGAGGAAATATAGTGGAACATATTTGTAGAGTTCAAAGGAGTATGAAACATAAGAAATTTTCTAATTAAAGTAAACTATACTTCACTGGACAGAAAGAGGTGGTAGATGAAGACAAACATATCATAAGCCTGATATAAAAGCATGATTCAGTAATGATCAAAGACTTTAATTATCTGTTGGAGCTTCTGCTCTGACAAAAGCAGAACAGTTAAAATTTTACTGGCATATTGATTATTATTTTGTTTTTCAATAGATGGATGTAATGAGGGAAAACTTCATTTCTGGACCAAATTCTTACCAACAAGGATACTAAATTGTTGGAGTACATATGATGTGAACCTTGGGAACAGAGGTAAAAATCACTTCACCTTATTATTTAGACTTGTTAGGATTTTTAAGGAGCTGGTTTTAAAGGGTTTAAAGAATGGATAAAGTGGGAGTGTAGACAGCTATTCTTGGAACTTAGCAAAGAATAGGGCATAACAGTTAACAGGGATATACAGATAAAGTGAAGGGTGGTTTTTTCTTTTTGTTTGTTTTGTTTTGTTTTTAGCAAAGATTGGGGCCTAATAGTTAATAGGGATATATAGAAAAAGTGAAAGGTTTTTGTTTTTGTTTTTGTTTTTAGCAAAGAATAAGGCATAATAGTTAACAGGAATATACAGATAAAGTGAAAGTTTTTTTAAGGATAAGGGCACCATGATTGTGTTTATAGTTAGCAGGGAAGCAGCCAATAGAGCTGAAGATTATAGATGGGACAATTTTCTGGAGAAGATGGGAGAGTTTGGAATCAAGTAAGCATTTTCACAGAATTTTCTTAGCAAAGAAAAGAGCCATGTTTTCATGTGAGACAGCAATGAAGGAAGAAATAGTGGAGGGAAACATGTGAATAACATATAAGACAAGGAGAAAGAGAAACAGATGGAGGGTTTTGTTCACAGAGTAGCAAAGGAGAATATCGCAGACTATCAGACTTGATAGCCTTAAGAAAAGAAGTGGAGAGCCTATAAGTTATGGTGAGGACAAAGAACAGATTAGAAGTCACAGGAGTCAAAGAGAGATGGTAAAAGATTAAGATAAGTGCTTTGGAGTTCATGAACAAGGTTCATGACATTGGTCATGAACCAATACTTGGAGGTAATGGCTCAATAAAGGCACGTTCCTGGCCCTATGTATCAAAGGGTGTAAGAGAAGAGGCATATAGCCTTGGAAACAGTTCAAAGAGACGTGATGACTTCCAAAGAAAGTTGGGATTCAATAAGCATTAGAAGACACAAAGAATGTGGGAGGAAGGGGAGTTGGTTAATAATACAGAAGGATGCCAGGGGAATAGTGGACAGGAAGGCAGAGGAGGAAAGGGACTGGACAGTAACAAAGAAGAAACAAAAAAAGGGAGTTCTGTTCCAGTTCTGAATCACAGGACTTTGAAGAATAGGGTGGAGCTGTTTTTTAGGTAAAATACATGAGTACCACTACATACAGAAAAGCTAAATCAATTGTGAAGTTCTGGTTAAAATGGTGTAGGGAAGAGAAAGTAAATATTAGCTCTTTAATATATCAATTGCCATCATAAATATCAACAGGGAGGGGATGTGGGAAAACTGGGACATTTAATGCATGACTGGTGAAGTTGTGAACTGGTCTAACCATTCTGAAGAGTAATTTGGAATTATGCCCAAAAAGCTATGAAACTGCATACTTTTTGATCCAGCAACACCATTACTAGAGCTATATCCCAAAGACATTAAAAAGAGGATCCCCTCTATAACTTATTTGAACAAAAATATTCATAGCAGGGTTTTTTTGAGGTAGTAAAGAATCGGAAATTAAAGGGATGCCTATCAATTAGAGTATAGCTGAACAGGCTGTGGTATATGATTGTGATGAAAACGTATTATGCTATAAGCCAAGCAAGTTAATTTTAGAAAAACCTCAAAAGACTTACATGAATTGATGCAAACTAAAGTGAGAAAAAACAGAAGAATGTTGTACACATTAACAGCCCTACCGTATGAAGAACTATGAATGACTTAACTATTCTGATCAATCCCAAAGGACTAATGATGAAACATGCTATACACCTCCAACGAAAAAAACTGACATTGTCTGAATATAGATTGAAACATTACATTTTTCTTTTCTTTTTTATTCTTTTTTTTGAGGCTTCTTATATAAAGTGACTAATGTGGAAATATTTTACATGACTGTGCGTATATACCTATAGCTAATTGCTTACCATCACAGCAAGGGAGGAGGGGAAGAAAAGAGGGGAAGAAGAAATGAATTTGGAACTCAGAACTTTAAAATGTGTTTAAAAATTGTTTCAACATATAATTGGAGAAAAATAAAAAATTATCTCTATTTTAAATGGATGCTGAAATTGTTTTAACATATAATTGGAAAAAATACTATTTAAAAAAGAAAAAATACCAACAAACATTTGAATGTTTATTCTATATAGAGGACCATGCTTGATGTTACTGAAATCAAAGAAAGGATATGAAATATTTGAAAAGTCTAATATCTGTTGAGAGGTGGGGAGATAAGGGGAAGAGCAAAGTCACTAATGCTTGTTGCCCCTACTACTGATCATTCTATGTGGCATGGATAACTTTAGGCCAGATGTTATGATGGGTGTTCCACTCTGCTGAGAAAACAGCCTGGAAAGAGAAGCAATTTAGGTTTTTGACACACCAAAAAACTTACTAATGATTATAGCTATATAAAATGGGTTGCCTTAGGAAGTAGTGGGTTTACCTTCCCTATCTATCTTCATGAAAAGGCTATATAACTACTTTGGTGAGTAAATTCCAAAAGCTTGTTTAGTAATGAGATGGACTAGCAGGCTTTCTGGAGTTTCTTTCTTATTAAATTCAGAATCAAAACTCTCCACAAAGTCCCCTCCTGCCTTTCCAGGCTCCTTACGCCATAGTCTGATCCAGTGCACTGGTCTCTTCATCTCTCAATTACAGCCATTTTCCTCTTCCTGGAACATTGTCTCTCCTCCATTCCAAGTACTGATCTCTGGCTTGCTTTAAGTCTCAACTAAAATCTCATTTTCAACCCCCTTTAATTCTAGTGCCTTCCTTCAGTTAATTATTTATTATTTATCCTGCATATATTTGTTTTATCCCCATTTTATCATAAGCTGCTCTTTTTTTAATTCCCAGAATTCAGCAAAATACCTGGTCCACAGTAGTCCCTTAATAAATGTCTTTGACTAATTTTTATGTCAGGTACTATGCTACATGTTTGGAACAGAAAGGAAAAAAATGAAGTCTCTGACTTAAGGAAACTTACTTTCTAGAAGACTAAGACTGAACTTGGATTATCAAACTCCTGATCTTTATGAATTCTGTTAAAGTACAGAATAATCTCTTTGATTATTTTAAATTTGAAACAATTCTATATCTACTATGATACCGCTTATAAAATTACATGGTTTCTCAAATGAGAAAGTGTCAAACAAAAGGAACAATTGTCAGAAAAAAAAAACCTGAGCTATCATCAATAATCATGTAAAAATGCTTTAAATCACTAAAAATTAGAGAAATAAATTAAAACAACTCTGAGGTTCTGCTTCACATCTATAAGATTGGCAAAGTTGACACAGAAAATGATAAATGCTGTAGGGACTGCGGGAAAATAAGAATACCAATTACTTATTGGTAGAACTATGAACTATTTAGCCATTCTGGAAAGCAATTTGGAATTATATCCCCAAAACTAAAATACTGAATATTCCCTTTAACCCAGTGATGCTAATAGATATATATATCCCAAAGAGATAAAAGAAAGGAAAAAAGGACTCATTGCAAAAATATTTAGAACAATTCTTTTTATGGGGCAAAGAAATGGAAATTGGGGGAATTCTATCAATTGGGAAATGGATAAACAAATTATGATAAAAATGTGATAGAATACTACTGTACTATAAGGAATGATGAAGTAAATGGTTTCAGAAAAATCTGGGAAGATTATATATATAAACTAACATAGAGTGAAGTGAATAGAACTAGGAGAACAACTTATACAATATCAACTATACTGTAAAAATAAACAATTTTGAATAATTTAGGAACTTGGATGAATACAATGACTAAATAACCAAATTCCAAAGGACTCATGAGAAAACATATTAGCCACCTCCCAAAGAAAGATGAGCTGGATACAGAATGGAGAGGGAAGCATATTTTCTTCCTTTTGGGGAGGAGAGGAAGGGAAGAGACAAAGATAATATGGGAATTTGAGTTGCTTGACTACATATTTGTTAAGAGGTTTTGTTTTTCTTGCGTTCTCAATGGGCAGGGGAGGAGAAAGTAGGAGGGAGAGAATCTGTAATTGAAAATAAAATAAAACAGAATTTTTAAAATTACATGAAAGAGTACAAAATAATAGCTCTATAAATAACATTGGCCTTCATGTATCCAATGAATCGTATAATTAAATAGGACCTGCTAGGACTTTTGTCTTCCTGGAACAGCCTTTGAAAATTCATGATTTAGGGGCAGCTAGGTGATGCAGCGGAGAGAGCACTAGCCCTGAAGTCAGGAGGACCTGAGTTCAAATCTGGTCTCAGACACTTAACACCTCCTAGATGTGTGACCCTGGGCAAGTCACTTAACCCCAGTTGTCTCAGCCAAAAAAAAAAAAAAAAAAAAAGAAAAGAAAAGAAAAAAAGAAAATTCAGGATTTGTCTCCGTATGCTATAAAACTTGATTAAAATGTGCTCATGAGGCATCACAGGAGAACTTTAGTATATAAAGTTCTATGATTAAAGGAGATTTTATATACATATATAATAGTCATTAATATGTATTATTAATAGAATGCTTTGGAAATCTTACAATGCCATACAAATGCTCTAACAATAATTATAATTACCTCAAAGTTCACAAGAATGAAAAAGGTCAGTCTGGTCCTTCAGTGAAGAGAGGGTGGATCAGAGAAAGATGAATTAGGTGGCATCTGAATTATGCCTTCAAGGATAGAGGCCCCTACATGTATATTTATTATACATCTATTGGCTTAGTTCCAGATACTGATACCTCACCAACACAAACATCCTCTTCTTGAAACAATATCTATTTCTCAAAGCTGTTATGAGGAAAACACCATGCAAATAGTGAAGTGCTACAGAAGAGTAATAATTATTATTATTATTTAGAGAAGTAGCAGGATGTGATGGAAAGAACCTGAATTTGGAATCAGAAGTCGTGACATCAAATTCTAGCTTCTCTACCAGGTATTAAGTTTTTTTTTTAATTATAGCTTTTCATTTTTCAAAATACATGCAAAGGTTGTTTTCAAAATTCACCCTTGCAAAAAATCTTGTGTTCCAAATGTTTCTCCCTCCATACCCACCTCCCCTCTCCCCTTGAGAGCAAGTAATCCAACATAGATTAAACATGTGCAATTCTTCTATACATATTTCTACATTTATCAGGCTGCACAAAAAAAATCAGATCAGAAAGGAAAAAATTAGAAAAAAAAATTAAGCAAGCAAACAACAACAACAACAACAAAAATACTATGTTTGTGATACATACTCAAGTCCCCAGAGTCCTCTCTCTCTGTATGCAGATGGATCTCTCCATCACAAGACCACTGGAATCATCTCATTGTTGAAAAGAGTCAAGTCTATCACAGCTGATCATTGTATAATATTGCTGTTGCCGTGTACAATGATCTCCTGGTCCTGCTCATTTCACTCAGCATTCCTGTAAGTCTCTCTGAGCCTTTCTGAAATCATCCTGCTGGTCATTTCTTATAGAAAAATAATATTCCATAACATTCATATGCCACAATTTATTCAGCCATTCTCCAACTGATGGGCATCCATTCAGGTTCTAGTTTCTGCCACAAACATTTTTGCATATGTGGGTCCTTTCCCTCCTTTAAGATCTCTTTGGTATATAAGCCCAGTAGAAACACTGCTGGATCAAAGGGCATGCACAGTTGGACAGTCCTTTGGATATAGTTCCAAATTGCTCTTCAGAATGGTTGAATCTGTTCACAGCTCCACCAACAATGTACCAGTGTCCCAGTTTTCCCACATTCCCTCCATCATTCATAATTATCTTTTCCTGTCATCTTAGTCAATCTGAGAGGTGTGAAGTAATAATCAGATATTAGTTATGTGACCTTGGGGAAGCCATCTGACCTCTGACTCTCAGTTTTCTCATTTATAAAACAGGATAGCACACTCCTGACACCTCATCAGGCTGCTGTGAAAAATGTGTTATAGAGATGTGGAATATTGTTACTTTTATCACCATTGCAAGCACAGGAGTTAACAGAGTCACTATTATGCTTACCACAAGAGATATCACAAAGTTGTCTTAACTGGAGCCTTGTTGGCTCTCTCCGGACATACTTTAAGTTTAATTTATGCTCTTTACATTTTCTCCATCACTAAGTCTAGGCAATCAACAAAACAACTCAAGTACTGATTTGTATCATCACCAATATGCGAGGCACCAGGGTTCACCCTGAACGTTTCACAATGGTCTCTCATGAGCTGACTTCAGCAGCAGGTTTCCTGGAGAAGATCTCTGCTTCTAACCCTCGACTACCTTTGTTGAGGGATGCTGCACCAACAGTCAAAAACAGCCTTTGGAGGCAGAAGAGCTCTGTCATTGCCTACCTTTGTGACTTCTCTAAGCGTTGTCTCATTTGTTCAATGAGGGGGCCTGTCTAAGATCTGCTAAGGTTCCTTCCTCCTTTAAATCTCTGGTACTCTCTCTTTTTGATTATCCTGGGATTTCTCTGGCAGATCTTGGGGACATGGGTTATTGCTGAGGGGTGCTTTCTCACTCTTCCCTCCCTGCTCTTGGGTAGCACTAAAACATGATAATCAGCACTGAACCTCTGGGCTCCTGTCCCTGCCCCTGCCCCTGTCCCTGCCCCTGTTCCTGCCCTTTCCCTTTCCTCTTCCTCTTCGCCTTCCCCTTCTTCCTCCCCTTTCCTTTTCCCTTCCCCTATGCTCCACATGCCTTTCCTACAATTCTCTTTACATAAAGGGTAATTTGCCCATCTTGGTGGTAGGTGATTAAGTAGCAGAGCTGGGATTCAAACTTAGTGGCTGAGACTCCAGGGTAAATCAGAATTTTCACTGAGCAACACTTAAAGAGGAAGGAGATAGGATTCTAGTTCTTTTTCTGCTCCTTTCTCTTTGACATTTTGGAATTCAGTTTCCTCATCTACATAATGAGATTAGAATATATTGAGGATTCTTAGCTTTTTTGGGAACTCAGAAGTTCTCTAGAAAAGGCAAGGGACCCTTTCTCAATTGTTTTTAAATGCATAAACAAAATTCACAAGAAAAGGAAACAAGTTGTTCTGAAATACAGTTATTCAAATATTAAATAAATTCATAGATCACGAGTCAATAAGTCCTTGACAAGATAATAATAATGGTTCATACTTCGAAAGTGATTTATGATTTAAAAATACCTTTTTTTAAGGGTTGCAAATAACTAACAATTATATGAAAGATTCTTCCAAATTACTAAAAAAAAAAAAAGAGAAATGCAAATCAAAACAACTCATATTTTATCTCACATCCAGCAAAATGGCAAAGATGGTAAAAGGGAACAGCCAACAGTGAAGGGATGATTACAAGATACACATATTTATCAAATGCTAGAGCTAAGAACTGGTCCAATAATACTGGAAAGCAATTTGGAATCATGCTGAGAAAGTGAACAGAGAATATCATCAACATTTTATAAATGAGAAAACTTTAAAACATTAAATAATTTGTCCTTTAATAATCATAGTTAGTGACAGAAATCCATTAAACCCATATTTCCTGATTCCCAGTTCAATGAACTTTCCCCTATACTTTGCTGTTTCTCATATACTAGATGAAATGTTATAATAAACAGAATACCAAATGTGAATTTAGGAAAAACTTGGATTTAATTCTTACCTCTGACATTAGCTTTATGACAAGCCTCTCAAGGTGATATTCCCAATATACAAGTCTGACCATGTTACTCCATTCCTCAAGAAGCTCCAAGGGTTCACAAGTACCTCTGGGTCCAATATAGACCTTTGTCATAAAGTTTTTATTTAACATTTCAACATTTTATTTCTGAGTATCAGTTTCTTCACATGTAAAGTGGAAATAAAAATATCATTATTTATGTTCATTTTTCTGTAACATCCATATTCAAATCAGATGCCCTAAATTATTGATTGTACCTCCACAACATCCTTGCATACATTCCCCTTCTGTCTCCTCAGACACCTGTAAGCTCCCTTATACACTCACTCTCCAGTTATATAAATTATAGCTCATTCATGTTTGGCCATTCTACGTGATTCTTATCTGTGGTTTCCAAAAAGTTTGCAATAGCAGACTTCTGGAGAGGCTGGAGGCTTCTGCCTCTTCTCTCAGAATCGGGGAGGGGGGGGGGGAGGTAATAGCAGAGCATTCTGGATTTCATTTCTCTCTCTTGCCAGGTTACTGGTCCATCTTTTCATCCCATTATACCATCCTTCCCTTATGCATTTGGTACCTATTACTCCTTCTAGATCCTTACTGTGTATTGCACACTGCTCATACAAACCACGTGGCTTTCCCCTGCCTTCTCTATGTGATATTCTTTAGGCATTTAAGAATGTTCTACTTCTTGCTGCCATTAAGTTACACCTATAACATGTTACTATCAGAAAAAGGGTGGGCATTTTCTTCCACAAAAAGCATGGGATCAATAAAAATTAAAAAAAAAAACAAAAAAAACAAACTGTTGCAATTTCCCTAAAACAATCAGCCCAGCTCAGTGTCCATCTATAACGCCTATTCCAGACACATATATATAATATATACATAATATGTTTTATACATATATACACACACACATTATTGGACAAGCACTATAAAGTATGTTGAAATCTGGGCAACAGACATTTTTATTCATTTGATCTTTCCTGTGTGGATGGATAGATAAAATTACGTTGAATGATTATGGATCTTTTTAGAAGGTTCTGCAAGGTCCTGGATTGTCATGTAATCAGCATATTGTCATCCACAAAGGAATATCTGGAAGACCTCACCATCAATCTTCTCAATTTAGACACTATACTAGATCTCCTTGATTACAGTGACAAATAAACTTTGGCAAAGATATATCTCCCTATTTGTTTGTTTGTTTTTGCACTGCTTTTCCGCTCCTTCATAATTGCTAACCATCAGTTTCAAAAACTTTCTTCTGCATAAAAGTAGTGCAAAAAACTCCAAAAAATACCAAAGTGTAAAATTCACTAATATTCTCATCAAAGATGCCACAGAATGAGATAGCTGCCAAAGATTCATGAATCCATAAAGATTTCTAGATAGGTCAGTGGGTACTGTTACTTTTTTGGTCATTTTTTGGGGGGGTGTGAATTAATAAGGCCCAAGATTATTTTTCTGTATGATTAATAACTTTACTTTTTTAAGGTACCCTAATTATTGGTCACTCAATGCATCATCTCTAGCATGGATTTCCTCTATATTTAATATATCCAGTCTGACTACTTTTCTTGTCTTTGTTCTCTTTGACACTATTTCTACTTCCTCTATATGCTGTGCTCAGGGTTTGTAATGTTAGACTCTAAATGTTGTAATTACATTATCTTTGATGAAAAAAATAGCTCATTAAAATGATTTTGATAAATATTTTCCATTTTTGTTCTATTTGTAGTCCTCCTTTCATTTTCATCCTTGAATGCCTGTAGGATGATTTTGCTTAATTGAATATTTTGTCAAGGTTTCTTTAAACTAGTTTTACCCCCTATTTTTCTATTTTATGAGACAATATTACTCATTAATTGTCCATCATCCTTCTTCTTAAGATCTTATAGATGAGGTTATATTCTAACTCAGTACTGCTTCGGGCATAGGCAAGCATCTCACTTTGTCTACCAAGTAAGTCAGATGTTTGCTGGTACATTCTGGGATCTTTTGTTCTCTTTGCTGGGGCAACTAACTTACATTGGTTAAACTTTTGAATGAAATTATCAGTGTATGTCAATGTCATTTCTATAGCTCATTTATATTTTTTGATTTTTAATTACTTGTTTACATAATTCAGAGTTAAATTATTTTAATTGTATGACATATGTGTCCACTATTAATTCTCTTCTCTGGTCTTTACACAAATCTGACCTTAGCTCTGCTGGCATTCCTCTAATTGTATAAGACAGCTGACTCATAGATAACTGCCACAAAAACAATACAAGTCCTTTCCTGCCTTTTAAAATACTATGTACTTCATCTTCTGTGGCATTATTCAATGCTTTTTATGTGTATTGCCTACCCATTGTTTTTTCAAATAAAATATCCATGAAACAGAAGCCTGGGGCTTCTGGATAATCTTCAAGTTCTCTGGTCTCTCTCTTTCTTTTTCCTGAACATAATTTTCCCATTTTTTCCTCTCTATATATCCTAACCTCTTCAATGATATCACCAAATAACAGATTGTATGCTGATTTGATCTGAAGAGTCTCATTCAAGTTGTTATGGAATTTCTGTACAATTTTTTCTTTAGCAACTGGTATGAGTATATAGAAGCCATTAATTTCCATGATAATCTTTTTGCAAATACTCATCATTAATACTAAATGCTGAGTGACCACATGAAATGTTTTTTTGTAGTTTTGCATATAATAAAACCCAGTCCATCAACTTCTTTTTTTGTCTCTCCAAGGAGAAACAATAAACCATTCTAAATGGATCTAACTGTAACTATACAGGCCTGGGGGCCACTTGGAAATGTTTCCTTGTTTCTTGAGTAACTATGGCTAACAATAAAAAATAAAATAAAATTCAGCATTGGGTAGACAGATTCTGGGTGAAGTATCTCTTTATATTTACATAAATTGGTCCCTGGAAGAGAAATTTGATCTGTCAATTGGGGCTCAAAGTCTTTCCAGCATGATAGAATTAGTCAGAGTTTGTACTCCTTTTGAACTTTCAAGAATCCAGAGTTACTTCCACACTAAAATAAGGCACCGGAATAGGATCTGATAGGGGAGTCTGTAGAGGATCCAAAGATACTGGGAACTCTGGAGAAGTATACTTGAAACACGGATACTTACAACAAGGTGTTAACGCAGTGGAATTGATGATATAATGGTTCTCTAGTTCACATATACACTCAGTACTTAGTATGGTGATATAATGGTTCTCTAGTTCACATATATTCAGTTTGTGGTAATGACGTAATTGTAATAGGGTATTTAAGGGCTGAGAGGACTGGAAATGCGACATTCTATCTTTGACCATGCTCCTAGTGGCTCTTCTGCCTCCTGCACTCTTCCACTAGGATCAAGACTGAGTCAGATTGAGACAGACACAGACTGTGAAGGAGACTATAAAGATTTTAGAATCTATTCCTGTCCATCCTTGTGGTGACTATCCTGCTGAGACTAAAGCCCATCCAGAGGTCCTCCAAAAAGCTAATCTGTATCACAACATATGGCGCCCAAACAGTAACACAAAAATTAAGAACCAGCAGTGTTCAAGAGCATTTCATGGGTAGGATCCTCCCAGAGTTCCTTCACTAATCCACAGGGAAGGAAAGGGAGAAGAAACCCAGTAAGACTTTTTTAGTCAGGGTAATTAAATGGGCCAATACATCAAAAAGCCGAGCCAGGAGACTGATGAGAGACTTAAATGCTTGTTCTGACCTCTCTCCTCTTCCCAGTTACCTCCAATTTATTTCCCAGTCCACAAGGAACACCTGCATCAGCAAAGGCTGCCCTGCAACTCTCTCAAGTGTCATGATCCACAGCTGTGGAGGCTCTCAAAGAACTGATCTTCCCCTTCATCCAGGCATGGTCCTTAATGGGAATTGATCTCTTTACCAATAAAATCATAAGATTTATTTCTATCTTTATGATGATGATTGGTGGTGGTGGTGGTAGTGATATCATTATCAGTATTGTTTGCCAGAAAATCCCTAAATGTCTTTTTAGTTCTGTGGTTTTATATCTATGGAAAACTCAAATAAAATGAATTTATTGAGACTAGAAGCTGTATGGAAAAGATAATGTAGTCATTTGTTAAAAGCCTAAGTATCAAAACTTACACAAGCTAACAGCCAACAAGAGTTTCACATATAACCTGGCTTGTTTTCTGGAACTAAAAACTCAAAACTCAAATCACAAATTTAAGATAATAAATGTAATATAAAAATAAATCAGAACAATCAGCAGTCAGGTGCACATACATCATGGAAACATGACAATGGTTTCACAGTTCCCAACACATGCAAGAGGCAAGCAGTGGCAAAAGGACAAGTGATCTAACCAAAGAATGAAGGGATTGTGACGTTCCTTCATAATATAACAGATAAGAGGCAAAGGCTGTATAAGGAAGCCACTTCAAATCACAATTTGTCAGATTATTAAATAGAAACCAAGATATCAATGTGAACTTATCTAACTAAGCCTACAATAAGCCTACAATCTAGCAACTTAATTCACTCTAGTTACCTTTGTATTTTTTGTCTCTGTTGTCAGTTTCCCTCATTCCCATCACCTGCTTCCATTTATATGATACCTGAACATGGAGTAAGGAGACCTGTCTTCAAATGCTATCTTTTATGTTTATTTACTGTGGGACATCAGTTTTCTCATGTGTAAAATGAGGAAAATAATAGCAACTGAATTTCCAGGGTGGTTGTGAGGATAAATAATATTTGTAAAAGGTTTTGAAAACCTACATATGTGTGAGCTGTTGTTGTTGTTATTATTATTATTCACATATTGTCCATTTCAGTTAAACTAGCCTATGACCTATTTCCCACAACAAACACTTTGTGACTCTCCAAGTGTGGCCCCATGCCTGACATGCATTCCCCCTTCTCAGCTCCAAAGCAGTGCTAAAATGCAAATTCCTACACAAGGTCACTAGGTCACTTCTGATACCCAGTTATTAGCATGCTCTCCCTTCTGAAAATGCTTTGCATTATACTTTGTGTTTTTACTTACTCTATGCGTATGCCAAATTCCTCCCCTTCCCCACCCGCCTCCCCACCAGCAAGTAGAATGTGAGCTTCTTGATGACAAGAATGGTTCCCCTTTTAAATTGTGTATCCTCAATGTAACAGATGTTTAATAACCATCTGAATTGAACTGAATCATATCTTTTCCCCTAAACTTCAGCACTGGGAAGAGTTGTCACTGAGAAATTTATTAGAAAATGAGACATTGCCTCAGATTCAACTGTAAAATGGCAATAATAATAGCACCCACCTCACAATGTTGTTGTGAGAGTTAAATGAGATAATACATTAAGAACTTAAAACACAGTACCTGCAGCACCACATAGCAGGTGCTTAATAAATACTTTTTAAAAAATGAGATGTGCTTAACAGTTACTAAGGAAATTACACTAGATGTTTGTTGAAATCCCTGTTCCATTCTTTTTGCATCTCTCTTCACAATGCATAGTTTCTTTGTTGTACCATTATGAATCTTTTTGTTAGTGTCAGGTCTTCAAATTAGGCTTTGAACACAAAGTTAGGAAATCACATCTTACTTGACAATTCAATTCAGCAGAAATATATTAATTGCATGCTATGTGAAAGTTTGTATAGCCGATGTTAGGGTTGCAAAAATGAGTAACAATTCAATTCCATAAATACTGATAAAACACCTACAATGTGAAGAATGGTTTCCTAGTCCATGTCACCTGACTTCAAATCTGGTACAAGTTAATTATCACAGCCAGAATGCCAAAGAAAAGGAACTAGAGTAAAAAAAATTACTACTGGTGTTAAAGTATCTCTAACACCAGAGGTCACTTAATAGAATGAAGGTTTAGATTCCCAGAAGCAGAGACTTTGGAAATCAACTTCCTCCTGTGACAGATAGGAAAAGTGAGCCCCACAGGAGAGGTTTCATAGACTGGAACCAAAGTTGCTTTTCAATTCAATGTTGTTTTTTACTATAATAAACTCATCCCTTCTAACCAGGTTCATCGATTCATGCATCCACCAAGGTCTCCAAAAGAACTAAGTAATGTATAATAATTATCAGGTTTGCTTCTCATTTAGCGGCAAGTGTGATTTCATGACCTCCTTGGCCTCCTCACCCCCAATATCTTTGTACTTTAATCATGGAATTCTTTTACAACATGATTCCATGATTAAAGTCTTAAAATTTACCATCTAGCCAAAATAATACATTAGATAAACTCCTTCATTTCAAGTGTAATTACTAAATCAGTGAATATGAGTAGCTTATTAGGGTTTTTTTCCCTCCCTGCTACTGCTTTTAAAGGGGATTAGGGGATTCAAGAGTGAAAGAGAGGAGTATATAATGAAAGATCAGGTATTGCAATTATTTCCTTTTGACAAGATTACTAAACTGATAGGTCAGAAAAATGCTATAGAATTTAACCTAAATCTTAATGAGGTATTTGATAAAATTCTTGTGGAAAATATGGCAAGATGTCAGTTAAGTGATAGTACATTTAATTGGATTTAATAGTAGATGAATAGCCAGAACCCACAAGTAGTTAATAGTTCAACATCAAATTGGAAGGAGCTCTCGAATGGCATATCCCAGGAATGTTTGCTTGGCTTCCTTCTATTAATATTTTTATTAATAAAAGACATGGTTAAAATCTACAGATGACACAACTACTAGGCCACAAACATAAAAATAAAACTATCTCTATCCTATGTGTACCCATACTGCACTCAGAACAATTTTTTTTTAAATGCAAAGGAATTAAATAGTAAGTAGTTAGGAAAGGGAACATTAACAGTTGGGGAGATGAGAAAAGACTTTCTGAAGTGTCATCTTGAAGGAAGAGAGAAATTCTATGAGGTCCAGATGAAAAGGAGGTAATTTCTAGAAATCCAGCACAATTAGCACAAAAGCACGGAGATTAGAGGTGGAATACCATGAGTGAGAAACATAAAGAAGGTTAATTGGACAAGTTTCTAGAGTGCAGCAAGGAGTAATATTTAATGAGCCTGCTAAGATAGAGTGGGGCCAGGTTGTGAAGGGCTTCAATGGTGTTCAGAGTTTATTGAGTAGAAAACAGAGGAGTACAGCTACTCACTGGGTAACAACAGAATACAAAAAGATCCTGACAGGTTAGAATACTTGGGTCAAATCTAATACAATGAAATTTAAAAGGGATAAATGTAAAGTCTTATACTTGGGTTCAAAAAGTTGATTCCACAAATAGAAGCCTAATCTCAGTCTGTAAAAGATTTAGGGGTCTGAGTGGACTGAAAGTTCAGTAATGAATCAATAATGTGATATGGCAGCCAAAAAAAGCTGACTCTGAAAGGGACAACTTTCAGCTCTGTGATCATAGGGACGGTTTTTCCTTTTCTTATTTGTATCCCCAACACTGAGCACAGTGCCTGGCAGATAGCAGGCACTTAATAAATGATTATGGAGTGTCACCTGGAATGTTCCCCAGAGTTCTTCTGAGCAAATGAAAGATGAATTAAGACTCTGGATAACAGATGCCTTTCTGCACATGGCAGAAGCCCAAGATTACTAGGAGAAAATTGTCTATGTTTTCAAATTTGGCCACCAGGTACATGGTACATGTTGATGGTGCTTATCATCTGGGAGAGTGAAGCTAGCAGCTCTCTTAAACTTGGTAGTTCTGAGCCTCCCAGGGGTCCACTAAGTCCCACACCAATATAGTAAGTCCCCTGGAGGGGTGAACCTGCCCCCTGCCCAGGTTGGAAACAGAATGGGTCATGGTTTCCTTTTAAGAGGCAGCTAGTTGGTGCAAGTCACTTAACTGTTTAACTTCACCTATAAAATGAACTGGAGAAGGAAGTGGCAAACCACTCCAATATTTTTGAAAACACCGATGGGATGCCAAAGAGTCATACAGGTTTGAAACAACTGAAACACCACAAGATGGATTTAACATTCTCTGTTCTTTGAATTACATTCTATTTTCTAAGGTTCCTTCTAGTTTTAAATTCTACATTCCTTTTTGGAATAGTCTATTTTTCCTTATTCTAGATAAATCCATAATATCATCTAGTCTGTTCCTTTAATTATACAGTTGAAGAAACTGAAGGCTGGGAAGGGGGAAATCTGACTTAACCATGATCACCAAGGAAGGCAGGAGTAATACCCAGAAGTATGACTTCAAGTTTTCCAAATTCAAAAATCGTGATCTTTCCTATACCATGGATGCCTGGCCTAGAGACTACTCTGCTCAAGGTCTTTATCTGCTCAAATCCTTATTTTAAAGTTTTACTACTTTGAGGCTTTTTCCCACAATTTTTTGTCGTTTCAGCTCTTTTCCACTGTAGTATCCCCAAATTTAAGTTCTATTTACTGTTGTATAGTTTTCCTTTTCCTTCAAATATTACAGCCTATGTTTTGAACAATGAGACGATAGACTTGTGATGGAAAGAGCCATCTAGAGGGAGGACTATGGAGACAATGTGGATCACAGCATAGTATTTTCACCTTTTTGTTGTTTGTTTTTTTTTTTCTCATTTTTTCCCCTCTTTGATCTGATTTTTCTTGTGCGACATGATAAATGTGGAAATATGTTTGGAAGAGAACTGCACATGTTTGACTTATATTGGATTGCTTGCTTTTTGAGGAAGGGAGGGAAGAAGAGGAGCGGGAGAGAGAAAAATTTCAAATACAAGTTTTGCAGGGGTGAATGTTGAAAATTAATTTTGAAAAATAAAAAAATTGCTATTATTATTTTTAAAATAAAATAAATGTAGCGTCTATCTTCTGAAACCTAATTTTATGTATGATATGCATTTAACCTGCTTTTATTTTATAGAACCCTGGCATAATTCAATTTTAAAAAGGAATTGTTCATTACCAACTATATATTGAAACTTAGTTTCCAAGACTTTGTGAAACCCCAAGTAGTACTGTAATCCTTAATTAAGGGACATATTTCATTTTTATTCTGGATAATTTAGAAATGTGTAGTGTGCCTTGGGTTTAATGTAACAATACTTTAGAGTTTGGGAGTTTCAAGCTGCATGCTCTGGACAATACGTTTTATAAAATAATTAGCAAGCTTTCCCTAATTGCAATTGAAATCTCTTTTCAGCCCCTGTAGCTGACTAGAATTCAATTTGGCTTATCCTAGTCTCCAGTAAGATAGTAAGTAATACAGACTTTTTAAAAAAAGAAATCCTGTGGTCAGGGTCCTTATTACACAAGTTTTATGTGTAACCTCTGAGAATTTGTTTTCTTCCAGATTCCAATTTGGAATTAGCTAGGAGGTCAGAAAAAACGATTTTTCTCTTTAGGGAGATTCTTCCTTTCTAGGTGACCTGTTTCACTTGTCACTGGGAAGTGTCACCAGGGAGTGGGATCCTCATTGACTGACCTAAAATAATGGTTCCTTGGAGGGCTCAGTCCATTTCAACTACCCTTGAAATCTCCACTATTGGTAGGAATAAAACAATTACCCTGACCTCCACCCCTTTCACAATTTAGATGAATCTGAAGTAAATTTGACAAAACTGAAGTAATTTTTTAATTACAGATTGATTAGATAGTATTTGACTTTGTGTGATCCAAGGTGGTCCAGCTCCAACTCCACAAATGGAAATACTCATAAATTATAGGTTTTTTTTTAACTGCAAAAGGAAATATAGAAAAAGGGAAAGGGATTTTTTTTCATGCAAAGATCCATTTGTTTTATATTAACAAAGAGAAAGACATCCCTACCTGACATTTTGATTTATTTGTCTAGTTTAAAACATTGCATAGAACATGAAGAGTTACATCAGACCAAGTTATGAGGCATTTACGTAAAGAGAAAGTTTGTAAAACTGTTCAGACTTTTAAATAGTTGTAGAGAAGTCATCAATGAGGATTTCATCCATATCTGTGCTTGGTATACAACCAAATGACCAAAGACTTTTACACATCTCCTCATGAAAATTAATCCATTAAGCTCCTCTGAAAAGTGATGGCTTCTAATATTGTATGGAGAGAAATTAAATTTCTGTTAACACTTGTGGAATATTGCTCTACAGATTTTTCATCATCTACAAAAGGGTTTGTGTCAATTATCTATTCAATCACAAAGGCAGAGTTCTAACAACTTAAAAAATGAGATAGGTTTCTTCTAGCACATTTACTACTAAAGCCCTTTAGTTCCAGTTTCCTTCTTGTCAACTAAGCATGAGAGGGCTAAGGATGGCATTCAATCTGACTTACTCATTCATGACCTTTAACCACAATAAGGAGGAATAAGGAAGGGGCATTAAAGGCTCTTAATTCCCCAGAATAAAGGAAACTCTTGATTATGTGTTCCTTTTGCAATCTAAGTTTTTGTGGGCAATAAAGGCTTCATTTTTCATGTACTACTTGCATATTAAAATATAAGTGCTTGTATCTTATCTCCCTACTAGAAGATGAGTTCATGAGAGCAAAGAATAGTTTATTTAAATGTTTATATTCCCTATATACTAGGCACACTAGTGACAATGAATAAATGTTTCTTTTTTAAATTATTATAACTTTTTATTGACAGAACAACATATGCATGGGTAATTTTTTATAACATTATCCCTTACACTCACTTCTCTTCCGACTTTTCCCTTCCCTCCCCCTAGATGGCACTTAGGGGTGCCACCACCTCCCCTAATTGGCAGGCAGTCTTATACATGTTACATATATTATAGTATATCCTGGATACAATATATGTGTGCAGAAACGAACAGTTCTCTTGTTGCACAAGAAGAACTGGTGAATAAATGTTTCTTGAATGAATGAAAGCAAAAAAGTATAGTATGGGCGAAAAGTACTGATTTGAAATTAAGAGATCTAGGGTAAATTTCTGTTTCCCAAACAGATCCCATGGCTTCCTGCCTTGGTGTTTTTGCTCATGATATTCCTTATGCCTAAAATGGCTTCTTCCATATCCTATCTGTGCCTGTTACCCACTTTATTCGTCAAAATGAAGGTTCAGTTTCATGTTCTTCATTATTAAGCCTTCCTTGATTGCTCCAGAGAAGACATTCATTAGCTTTAATAATGTTTTTTTTTTATATTTTAACTTGTATTTAACTTGCATTGTAATTGTATTCACACTGCATTGTAATTATGTTAAGTCACTTTCTTAGACAGTAAGCTGCTTATGGAAAGAGGCTAAATCTGACTTATTGATTTGTTTCTATCTGGAGTTTCATGAACTTTGTTGACCTGAATTATAGTTCCTTACAGCTGCACCACTGATTTACACTCAAACACCTCAATGAAATAATTCAATAGAATGATGAACTTTTGGATATCTAGGAAAAGACATCTAGAACCAATGACAAGTACAAATCTTAGCTCTGCTACTTGTGACCAGCAAAATGAATCGAGTCACTTCTTCCTCTGGTTCCTCTTTGTTTTCTCTTTTGTGAATTGGGGGCAATTTTAGAATAGATGCTCTCTTGGCTCACTTCCAGCTCTAAATCCTATGATTTAGGATGTAATTTAAAATAGAAACAAAGAATGCTAGAATTGTATGGGATCCTGACCATCTCATTAAAAGAACGTCCTTATTTTATAGAGGAAAATATTAACACCCAGTAAAAGCAAGTAACTTTCACAATA
This sequence comes from Sarcophilus harrisii, assembly GCF_902635505.1. Lineage (NCBI taxonomy): Eukaryota > Metazoa > Chordata > Mammalia > Dasyuromorphia > Dasyuridae > Sarcophilus > Sarcophilus harrisii. The sequence goes on from NC_045428.1 coordinate 496,801,574, forward strand.
TGGTAATGAGAAAACAAGGGCAGAAATGGAGACTTTCTGACTCTTGGTCTAATGCTTTCCCTACTACATCACTTTGTATTTTTGATGCTGAGTGATAAACACATTTCTTCCTTTGTACTTGAAAAGAGGGGTCTTTTTCATATTTTGTGAAAAAGCAAAAGTAAAATACTTCCAATATCTAATTCTCAGCCAGTGATAAAGCTGAGACCAACACTTCGTATGTAATTACATTTACATTTTACTTTGGAAAAAAAGATCTTTACTTGTAAAAGGCTGTGGAGATTGACTCCACTGAATACAAAGTGCTATGGAGATAAGAGCTAAAGGACTATAACAAATCTATCATCAGAAATTTTTCTTGGAAGTGCATTTTATACCATATTCTGAAACAGCTGAGGGAAATAAAGGGATTCTAGGTAGAGGGAATTACTATGAATTCAGTAAGACTAATAAATGATTTTGGTAGAAGAAATGGAGCAATGATTGCTTCCAAATAGGAAGTTCGTTACACATGGTATGTTTACAACATCATATATAGAGGTTATGTATTCAGGGATGCATAGATCTCAGCACCTAAAAATCTCACACACTAGTCTAGCAATGGCTGAAATTATGATCAAGTGGTGTTTAAGCCTCCATTTGAAACTTTCAAGTAAAAAGCATCTTGTTATTTAGCAATATAGTTGGTTAGATTATTTTTTTTTACATAATTCCATTTCTTAAGAAAATTCATGACACTGAGCAGATCTACCCCTCTACAATTTGGCCCACTTAATAAATTGCCTATATAAAGAAATGCTATGTGCTTTATACATATAATAACAGCTCACATGAATGCAGTGCTGAACAGTTTGCACTATAGCCTTCTAAGATAAGGATGAAGAGCTTGAGATCTAGAGGGGATAGGTGACTTGCTCCAAAACCAGGATTCCAACTGAGCTCTGATTCAAGCCCAGCACCCTTTCACTAGACCACAGCACTTCTATAAGAAAACATATGCATTAACCATTGACCAGGTATGTACCAAGTATAGCAAAAACTTGTTAAGCACACATGTATTTATCTGTTGACTAGATAGGAATAGATTAAATTCACTTTTTAAACTTTCATTTTCATTTCTTAAGTTTCCATTTCCTAGTACTACACACCTCTCAGATTGGCTAAGGCGACAGGAAAAGATAATGAGAAATATTGGAGGGAATGTGGGAAAACTGGGACAATGATGCATTGTTGGTGGAGTTGCATTCTGGAGAGCAATTTGGAACTATGCTCAAAAAGTTATCAAACTGTGCATACCCTTTGATCCAGCAGTGTTTCTACTGGGCTTATACCCCAAAGAGATACTAAAGAAGGGAAAGGGACCCACATGTGCAAACGTTTTTGCGGCAGCTCTTTTTGTAGTGACTAGAAACTGGAAACTAAGTGGTTATCCATTGATTGGACAATGGCTGAATAAGTTCTGGTATATCAATGTAATAGAATGTTATTGTTCTATAAGAAATACTCAGCAGGATGATTTCAGAAAAACCTTTGGAGCAAGTCACCTATCCCCTCTAGATCTCAAGCTCTTCATCCTTATCTTAGAAGGCTATAGTGCAAACTGTTCAGCACTGCATTCATGTGAGCTGTTATTATATGTATAAAGCACATAGCATTTCTTTATATAGGCAATTTATTAAGTGGGCCAAATTGTAGAGGGGTAGATCTGCTCAGTGTCATGAATTTTCTTAAGAAATGGAATTATGTAAAAAAAAATAATCTAACCAACTATATTGCTAAATAACAAGATGCTTTTTACTTGAAAGTTTCAAATGGAGGCTTAAACACCACTTGATCATAATTTCATAAGAAAGACTTATATGAACTGATGCTGAGTGAAATAAGCAGAATCAGGGGGTCATTATACAGAGCAACAAGACAACTACACAACAATCAATTCTGAGGGACGTGGCTCTCTTCAACAATGAGATGATGCAGGTCAGTTCCAATGATCTTGTGATGAAGAGAGCCATCTGCACTCAGAGAGAGGACTGTGGGGACTGAGTATGGACCATAACATAGCATTCTTACTCTCTGTTTAAAACGAGCATGCCAGGAGCAGCCAGGAGGCCAGTAGAGCTAGATCCTAAAGTTTATAGAGATGAATCAAGAAGACTGGAAGGATAGAAGAATGGAAGGATGAAGAGAGTGTTAAGTGCCAATTGCTGATCCATTGTGTAGTCCCCTTCCAAATCCAAGCTCCAAGGTTTCCAAAGGAGAATTTCCCCTGATTCCATCACTTGGCTTAATATATTTAACAAAGTAATTTATCCTCTTCTAAACCAGTAAGTTACTCATAAATGGTAAGCTGATTAAAATAAATCTACCAAATAAATTTCTTTTAACATGTAGAAGCTGAGTGGTGACTGTAAATGTGAATGGAACAGGAATATACAAAACTAAATTTCTGATTGAAATTAAGGGCCAAATACATACATATCTCAAAGGAAGAATATCTTCCAAAAAAGGAGAGGACAGTGACCTCTCAGAGCATGGTAAGATACACAAATAGTCTATGTGGGAAGGAAAAACATATTGGGTTAAGTACTTTTTGAAATTGCTTTTGAAATCCCACTTAGATAAGAAGCAATCACAAACAAGAGATAAAAAATTTTAAATGAAAAAGTTAGCAAAGGGATTGACTTTGGAAAGATAGGAATGATCCAGGAAATATAATGGAAGCTTATAAAACTACCACTGGAAAAGCTAAGACTGGTAGACCACTTGAACTTGGGAGTTTTGAGCTGCAGGAGGATATACTGATAGAATGTCTTACATAAAGTCTGCATCCAATTAAGTGGGAAAGAGTGGAGTACCAAGGTGAAGTGATCCTGTCCAAGTCTCAGACAGAGAAGATGATGATGATGAAAGCTCCTGTGCCAACTGAAAGTAGATTTAGATCTATAAATAGCCACATTGTACTTCTGATTAAGATGAGAAAGAGAAAAAGGAAATGAAAAACAAAAAGAGAAGGAAAAAAGGGAGAGGAAAGAAAAGGGAAGAAAAAGAAAAAGAAAAAAAGGAAGGGAGGAAAAAAAGACAGAAAAAAAGGGAAGGCAAGGAAAAGGAGAAAAAAAGTAATACAGGGACAATACAGAAATAGAGAAAAAGGAGGGGAAAAGGAAAGTTAATACACATTTATTAAGATCTTACCATATGTCATCTCTAACTTCCTAGTTAGACATCTTGAACTGAATGTCCAACAGACATTTTAAACACATCAAAACTTAAGACTCACTACTTTTCTCCTAACCCACCCTTCCGAACTTACCTAATTTTGTCAAGGGTTCTAACCATCCTAGAAGCTGGAAAGCTAAGTCCTCATTCTCTCACCTTTCATTACTAATCTGCTGACAAGTACTTTAAAAATTTTGTTGAAATGCCCTCTTCTCTCCTCTGACATTGTTGCCATCCTATTTCCCCAACTCCCTTGCAACTCCCTTCTAAGGCCTGAACTACTACAATAGCCTCTTAGTTTATCTCTTCCTGAGCTAGTCCATTTTCCATTCAGCTCTCAAATTACTCTTTCTAAAGTGCACATCTAAATATGTCAGCTCTCTATTCAATAGACACCAGTGGCTCCCTGTTATTTCAGATATATGATGTTAATTGGCATTCAAAGTCCTTCACAGCCTGGTGCTGCCTTCTACCTTTCCATTCTTCTTCCAGCTTGCTTAGGGTAGGCACAGTTATTAAGTAATGGAGGCCAGATTTCCGGACTCCTGCTTTGGCTGCCTATCTAACCTTATCCAACCCCCAAAAGAGGAGAAAATATGAATTAATACTTTTCCTTCCTCTATAACTTTAGAATTAAAAAAGATCCAATGTCACCAAGTCTGACCACTACCAGAACTGTGAATTCTATGTAAAACACCAATAAATTGTCAGTCATCCAGACTTCACTTCAGTACCATCAGTGTCAGAGAATTCTCTACGCTCCATGGAAATCCATTGTACCTTAGAATAGATGTAACTTATGAAATTTTTTTTCTTATGTGATGCTGAAATCTTATCTCACAGAAAATCTCCTCCTCTTCTCTCTCCCCACCCCATCTGCTTCTGTTTTTGCCCTCTGGGGCCCATGTACTGATTTACTTAGTTGTTTGTCAAATGAAAAAAAAAATTATGTATTTAGATTTAACATTTTGATAGGCCTGTTAACATGGGAGGATCTATTTATTTCTTTTATTCATTAAAAGTTTTGGTCTAATTTTTGACCACATTTTGCAAAGTCATAAATGTAGAAAAATCTTTGGTTATAGCTGGCTCCACAGCAGATTTATAGAGGCTTTTTTGTTCAGCTCTTTTAAAGTACATATTTCCATACAATGTAGTCTCATTGCGCAGCCTGACAATTGTAGGTATTTAGATTGAATAAACAGAAACTATGTTGTTTAATTGTTTTTCATGCTTAATTCTTTGTGACTCCTTTTGGGGTTTTCTTAGCAAAAATATGAGAATGGTTTGGTATTTCCTTCACCAGCTCATTCTAGGAATGAGGAAAATTGAGAGAAACAGGGGTAAGTGACTTGTCCAGGGTCAAACAACTAGTAGTTTGAGGCCAGATTTGAACAGAGGCCAAATGAGTTTTCCTGACTCAAGCCTTGGTACTCTGTGTAATGGTCACTTGATTCCACAAATGGAAAAATCTATCTATCTACCTACCTGCCTATCTATCTACATTATTTTCGATAGGACAAGCTAATATGTCCCTAATTATTTTAAAATCAAAGACTATCCTTGTGTTTCTCTTTCTCTCATAGCATTTCTGAGAATATTTCTCCTAAAGCTGCTCTCCAACTACTCAAGGTCAGTTCTTGCCCCCACATTTTAGGGGTTACATAAAGACAGGCAGCTTATTTGGGGAGGAGCTGTGAAGAAAGATTAATGAGTCAGGAAAGTGATGCGGCCTGCAGAACAAACTGTTCAGCTCTGTACACCATCCAAGTTTGCAAGGGGGTTTTTATTTTGGTCCAGTTTAAACAACTGTGTCACACAAAACACTCTTGGTAAATCATATTAATTTCTCTTAGAGATACAACTGTTACTAATCTCAGGAAAGCCCAAACGTTGCATCTGTTCATTGGAACAAACAGCTTTTATCTGCTAAGACACAGCTACCTTTAGAGAAGACAATGACAAATAAAATGAAGACGGAAAAAAATCATGTTGAATAATTCAGTGGCAGTAAAGTACATGAACAGAGTCACCTGGAACTGAGGTGACTAAGAAGTCAGTCTCTAAATGTTAATGCTGCTTTGAACCTTAGAGCTCATCAAATCTAGTCCCTTCATTTCCTGCAAGAGGAAAGATGTCCAGGAAGGTTAAGGGATCATACATTCAATGCTACACTATGAGACAGGAGGAGGAATGGCAGGAGGCTGCCCAGCTGAAGTTGGGCTGAATTTAGAGTCAGAGGCCCCAAGACTGAATCTTATTCTTTGGAAACTATTTACTGCCTTTGTGATCTAGGTTGTGTCAGTTAACCAATATGGGCTTCTGTTTTCTGTAAAATAAAAGCGTTAAGACTAGACAACTTTTAAGGTCTCTTCCATGCATCCTTATGAACGCGGGGTGTATCCTCAAAACTGACAGACAAAAGTCCTAATTTTCAAAAAGGAGAAAGTGGCATCTGAAAATCTTAAGTCAGTAAACTTGATTACATTCCTGGAAAAATCATTAAATGGACTAAAAGACAACTCTGTAAAACTAACTATCCTGTTAGAGGGAAAGAACTGACAAGGAGAGTCAAAAGAAATGTGTACTAATTCTGACTCTATTGATAATTTGTCAAGTGATTTCAGGCAAGTTGTTTCTCTCTTTAGGGTCACAACTGCTTCATCTAAGACACAGAACAATTAAATTATATGGGATCTGAAGTTCTTTTCAGTTCAAACATTGAATAGAATGAGATGGTATATATAGAGTGCTCTGTAAACCTTAAAAACCATTTGTGTGAGTTATTATGCTCTACAATCCTGTTATGACATCCTTTTAACTCTCATATTACAGCTGTTGTGAGAAAAGTACTCTATAAACTAAAAGGAATTATATACATATGAATTATTATGTTCTAAGGTCCCTTTATAGCTCTAACATTCCATATTTTATCTTCTAACATTCTCCATCCTAAGGTTCCTTCCAATTTGAATATATGTTTTAACATTCTAAAGTTTTATGACTTTATGAGTATATATAAAGACACATTCTTTTCCATAGGGCTGCCAACTAGAAATATTTCTGAGAAAGAGGAAGGGAGAAGAAGAGAAAGTAATAAAATTCCATGACAAACTTACTTAACAAGAACAAAAAATAATTCATATTATAAGACTATCTCAAAAAGACTATTTTTTTATCAATCATATTTCAATCTCATGTTTTACTTCAATTTTATACCATGAAAATGGTGGAGAACGACTATAAATTAAAATTCTCTTGGTTTTTCACACAAAGAAACTTTTAAAAAATTCTTTCTGCAAATGTATAATTTCTCTAATTCTTCATTATTGTTTGGACACTGGCTCCCAGGCTCCTTTGCTCCTAAGCCTGGCAAACTTTGCCACTCTGCAACCTTTCCCCTACTTTACTGTTCCTGAGGGTTTCAAAGTACATTGCTCTTGATTTCCACTGCCCACCAGACACTGTGTGGAAATCCTTCAATAATTAAGAAAGAGTGCAGAGTCACAACTGGAAACTACTTTCCTCTACACACAGCAGGCCTAGGCTGATTCTGAGGGGGGACATTCTGACCTTTAGGTAGAGTAATCATTCGTTACTTGAATTGAATAGTCAAATGAGTTAGTCAAAGTGCTAATGTGCTCTGAGGCTTCATTAATAAAAGTCTAGTGTACTGAACAAGGGAGATCCCCACTGCTCTCGTCTAGCCTGCTTTTTTCATATAAGTAACTTAGATTATCATGACTGCCAATTCTATGACCTCATCTGAAATACATTGCCCAGTTCTGGGTTCCACATACTAGGAAAGACATTGACAAACAATGTGTGTGGTAGAGAGGGAGACTGGTGTGGCAAGGCAGAATTCAACTCAAAGTTAATAATAATTAGAGTTGTACAAAAAGGGAACAAGCAGAGTAAACTCTGTATTTGGAGCTCTTGAAATGAAGATTGCATAGTTGCTCATCAAGGATATTAGAAAAGAAATAATAATTTAGATGGCTGTGAAGGCTAAATAATCTGAAATCCTTTCCAACTTTGAGATCCTATGATTTCCTGATGGCCTCTAGGGATATATGAGAAGCTAGAGAGGTTCCTCAAGCCTAAGATTCTTTTTCTGATCTGACAATAACAGTAGCTGAACTTCGGCCTGTTAAGCATCCCTATGGGTTAAACAACTATTCTGTCTCCCTTTTACTTTTTAGCTCTTAACATAACCACCATCCTCCCTCCCTCCCATCCTCTCTCTTTGCTTCCCTACCTTCCTCCTTTCCTAACTTTCTTCCCTCCCTCCTTAACCCTTCTTCCTTCCTTCCTTCCTCCCTACTGTCCCTTCTCTTCCTCCTCTCTTTTTTCCTTCCCCTATGTTTCTCACTTTACACTACTTTAGGATTCCTTTTCCTCACTTGTAAAAATAAGGGGTTTGGAGACAGATGTCTGTTACCTGAAGATTGGCCAGACATGCATGTAAAGGAATATTACTGTGCTGCAGGAATCAGTGAATATGAAGAACAGTTAGAAGCTTCACAAGATTTATAGGAACCGGTACTACTGGGATTATATCCCAAAGAGATTATAAAGAAGGGAAAGGGACCTGTATGTGCACGAATGTTTGTGGCAGCCCTTTTTGTAGTGGCTAGAAACTGGAAACTGAATGGATGTCCATCAGTTGGAGAATGGCTGAATAAATTGTGGTATATGAAAATTATGGAATATTACTGTTCTGTAAGAAATGACCAACAGGATGATTTCAGAAAGGCCTGGAGAGACTTACACGAACTGATGCTGAGTGAAATGAGCAGGACCAGGAGATCATTATATACTTCAACAACAATACTAGATGATGACCAGTTCTGATGGATCAGGCCATCCTCAGCAACAAGATCAACCAAATCATTTCTAATGGAGCAGTAATGAACTGAACTAGCTATACCCAGAAAAAGAACTCTGGGAGATGACTAAAAACCATTACATTGAATTCCCAATCCCTATATTTATGCACACCTGCATTTTTGATTTCCTTCACAAGCTAATTGTACAATAATTCAGAGTCTGATTCTTTTTGTACAGCAAAATAATGTTTTGGTCATGTATACTTATTATGTATCTAAGTTATATTTTAATATATTTAACATCTACTGGTCATCCTGCCATTTAGGGGAGGGGGTGGGGGGGTAAGAGGTGAAAAATTGGAACAAGAGGTTTGGCAATTGTTAATGCTGTAAAGTTTACCCATGTATATATCCTGTAAATAAAAGGCTATTAAATTAAAAAAAAAAAAAAAAAAAAAAAAGATTTATAGGAACCGGTACAAAGTAAAGCAAACAGGCCTGAGGAAATAATGTACATAGTAACTATAGAAATATCATTAAAATTCAAACTGAATACTGCCAACTGTAATGGACCTAAAGAAAACATGTGAAAATAAACTTCCCTTCTATGCAAAGATGGAGAACTCTGGGTAGAGAACACAGACTGCTAGCTTAGATGATGTACTATTAACAGGAATGGCTTCCTAAGGAGAGGAAAAGAGTAGGGAAATGTTCAGCAATAAAAAAAATAAAGCAATAAAAGATGTGAAGGCAAAAGATAGCAATAATTTTTTTAAATGAAGGGGTTTGGATTAGACCTTGTACTGTTAGATCTGATACTCTTACAAAGTTTAACATGCTGAATTGCTGAGTTGCTGCTCACCAAGAGAAGGAATCCTGAGAAAAGCAGGAAAAAAAATGCCTGAGATTATTATTATTCCTAATCCCTTTATGGTTTACAGACCATTTACATTTTAAAAAGCATGTTCACAACTTTATTCCATTTGATCCTTATTCTCTATTCCTATGAGGGAATTAGAGTAAAAATTGTTATACTCATTTTACAAAGAAAGAAAATGAGGCTGAGAAAGTTCATGTGCCATTTGTTCAAAGTCACACAGTAAATATAGAAAGCTAAAGCATGAACTTGGAATTTCTAACTCTGAACCTAGATGAAGAAGGGGACAGGGTGAGAAAGATGTAGACAGGAGTTAAGAGAGATGTTGAACAATTCAATTCAACAAAGCATTTGGTAAGCACTTAATAGCTGTAAAACACCATTCTGGGTTCTGGGGATACAAAGGCAAAAATGAAAATTATCCCTGCCTTCAAGAAGTTTGTACACAAACACAAACAAATTGTTTGTACAATTTGTGGAGAAAGCACTAAAAAGTAGGGAGATGAAGAAATGGTTTCACAGAAAGGGTGATACCTGAAATGAGCTTTGAAGGGTGCTAGGGATTCCAAGGCAGGAGTGGAAAGGCCATGCACTCCAGGCAACACAGGCCAACAGAAAAGTTTCTTTTTTAAAAAATTTATTAACACTGCTGAATACCAAAAGGAAGCATTTTAGTGCAACTGTATCAGTATACAGTACCCTACTGTATCAAAAGAAAAGAAAGAATATTAGAAAGTCAGTTTCTACACAGGCTGCAAACAGTAGTGCTATCACAGTAGAGAAATAGGACTAAACCCCTGATTACTAAGGTAAGTAAAAATTAGCAGAGACTAGATTCAAGAGAATCTTGTTTAACTACAGCCATTCAGCCCTTGTAATCACTATCTCTAATTGGACTACTTCCTTTTGCCTTTGCAATCCCACCTTCTAAACCATTCATACCTTTCTCAGCTATATAGAGAGTTCCCAAAGGCCCCTTTTTTCTAGAGATGACCAAATTAGTACAATCAAGATTCCTTAATCATAGCAAGAGGGAACAAAGTATGTACTTAGTTGAGTAGATTTCATAAGAGCCAAAGCTACTACTTTGCTGACAGCCATATCCCAGTGCCAAGTGCCCACTGGCACAAACAACATTCTATTTCTGGAGCCACGTGTTAACACAGAAAAGGATTTGCACCAATTTGGAACCGTACCAGAATTCTGAATCTTCTCCCCCCCAAGAGTTAGGAACTCCTCCTGCTTCAGATTGTCTCCCCTCTGTCTTAAGGTTAACTTCCTAAAAAGGTCTTTTGAGTCACTGGAATAACTGTCTTCCTCATTGATAAAAATGTTAAACAGCATAAGGTCAAGGGAAAATTCAAGGGCCAAGCTGCCAAGCTGCCATTGATCATTTAATAACCACTCTTAGTAGTTATGGATCTACCAAACTACCAAATAAATTTAGTATTTCCCTCCAGTTACATGTAAAAACAATTTTTAAAAGTAAACATTTACTTTATTAAATAATAAAGTAGATATGACAATAAATTTAAAATGCTACTTAATTTACTTATTAATTTCCATACCAATTCAACTACCCGAGGATCACTTTATGGAGCTAGAACAAATAAAACCAACAATAACTATTTTTCAGGAGGAAAAAATGCTCAAGATTCTCAAAGGAAATTTTTTTAATGTAATGGAGAAAGCCAAACAGTACTAGGTCTTAAATTATAATACATAGCAATAATCATCAAAATATTTGATAGTGGCTAAAAAGCAGAAAAATCAATCAATAGAATAATTAGGTACACAACATATAGAAGTGAAGGAACATAATTACATAAAGTTTGATAAACTTAAAGACCATAAATACTGGGCGCAGGACTCATTATTTGGAAAACAAAAATGAAAGCAAAAATTTCTGGGAAAACTGGAAATCAGACTGGCAAAAATTAGGTTTAGACCAAGTTCTCACATTTTACATCATTTGTCATTGTTGTTCAATTGTTTTCAATTATGTCTCACTCTTCATTTTGGATTTTTTTTTTGTAAAAACAATTTTTTTTGACATTTTAAAAAACTTTGATGTCCAGATTCTCTTCCTTCACCCCTCTCCCATTCCCCACTAGAGAAAGCAAGCAATTTGATATAGATTATACACATGTGGTCATGTTTTCGCATTTTCATAAAAGTCATATTGTAAAAGAAAACACCCCCCCAAAAAAAGTCTTATGAAAAATAGTAAAGTAAAAAAAAATCATGCTTCAATCTACATTCAGGCAACATCAGTTCTTCTCTGGTTATGGGTTGTTGTTGCTTGTCCTTCATTCTTGAAGATGACCAAGACATCGGGGAGGTAAACACCATGACATGCAAGTGAGTTGGATTTAAGTGAGAGAGGGCTATGTAAGGTCACCTGCCTCACTAACCCTTCCACAACCATCTGGGTCCAGTGGTCAGATATGGAGATCAAGATGATTGGAGATGGCCCTGGAAAAGTGGGGGACCTTGGCCTTTTTTAAGCTAAGGTCTTCAACAGGCCTCAGTTTGACTGAGGCTGCACCCATTCAGTGATTAAGGGCAGGCAGCAATTGAGGCAAATCTAATCCAAAAAATCTAAATAAATAAATCTGGGAGAAGACCCTGAGGATTTCTGGCCAAAGCAGAAATGACTGCTATTTACATTCAATCTGAGTCAATATGAACCCAAACAATTAAAAAAAAAAAAAAACGGGGCTTGGTCTAGAATCTATTGGTGGCCAATTTGAATCAGATTGGCTTTGGTTTAAGGCCTGGTCCTTAAGAAAGAAATCTAGCCAGTAACCCCAAGATATGTTGGGAGGGTTCAGAGGTGCCAAAGAGAAAAAATGCTCTCCAGTTGTCCTGATCTATATTTGGCCACAGGACTCAGATGGTTCTGGAGGGGAAAGTAAGGCAGGTGTCCTTGCACATCTCTCCCATGGCATCCCATCCCTGATGTCATGGTCCTTCTCAAGAATGAAGGACAAACAAGCTCTGTGAATAAAGAGCTTCGGTAGGAAGATAAGATTCCTTCCTTTGTTCCCTTCCTTCTCTTCCTCTCTCTTTCCTTCCTTCCCTCCTTCCCTCCCTCCATATGGATGGTATTTTTCATCATAAATCCTTTAAAGTTGTCTTGGATCATTGTATTGCTGAAAATGGCTAAGCCATTCACAATTGATCATTTTACTGCTACTGTACATTTCACTTTTCATCAGCTCATGGAAGTTTTTCCATTTTTTTCTTTAAGCATCCTCTCCTCATCAATTGGACTTCTTAAACTTTTTCCTACTCACAAATTCTTTTTTGCCTGAGAAATTTTTACATAACCCTAGGTATATAGAATTGTGTGTGTGTGTGTAAACATATACACACACATATATAAATATGTATGCAAATCAAACATTTACTAACAAAAAATCATAATCTTGCAACCCCCACATTCAGTTATGAGACCCTATATAGGGTCAGGAACCACAGTTTAAAAAGAGAGGTCTTATATTTCATCAATATTTCATCATCAAATACCAGTATTTGTTTAGTCATTCCAATTGATAAGCATCCCCCCAATTTCCAATTCTTTGCCCCCAGAAAATCTTGTTATAAAATATTTTTGTCCATATAGAGCCTTTTCCTTTTTGCTTTTTACTCCCTTTTTGGATACATACCTAGTTGGTGGTACTGCTAGGTCAAAGACCATGCTCTTTGGACATAGTTCCAGATTACTATATATGACTGAATCAGTTCACAATTCCACCAACAATTAATATCAATGTCTCATTTTTCCCTACATTCTCTCCAACATGTCATTTTCCTTTTCTATCCTATTAGCCAATCCAATACAAATGAGATAGTACCCCCAGAATTGTTTTAATTTGTTTCTCTCCAATCCATAATGAGTTGGACCATTTTTTTTCATAGGGCTATAGATAACTTTGATTACTTCCATCTGGAAACTTCATATCTTTTGATTATCAATGAGAAAATGACTTTCACTTTTATACATTTGATTCAGTTCTCTCTATATTTGAGAAATAAATAAGGCTTTTGTCAGAGAAACTTGCTTCAAAATACTTTTCAGTTTCTATTGCTAATTATATTGTCCCCTCCCATTAATTCTATTCTTTCTTCTTTCACCTTGTCCCTCTCTTCTTTGCTTCTGACTACCCTCTTCTCAATCTGTGCTCCTTTCTATTCATATCACTCCCTTTTACCCCCATCCACTCTCCCACTACATTCTCTTATCCCTTTCCCCTCCTACTTTCTTTTTCTTCTACCCAATTAAGCTTGTATTATTCCCACTTTGCGTCAATTATGATGAAAGTAAGGTTCACTCACTCCCCTTCCTCTCCCTTTTCTTCCCCTCCACTATAAAAGCTTTTTCTTGTCTCTTTTAAGTGAGATAATTTACTCCTTTCCATCTGTCCTTTTCCCCAGTAATTCCTCTCTCACCCTTTAATTTTACTTTTTTAGATACCAAAACTTCATAGTCAACTCATACCTATGCTATCTATATATTTTCCTTCTAACTACACAAATGAGAAAGTTCGAGTTACAAATACTATTTTCCCATGTAGAAATGTAAACAGTTTAACCTTTATTAAAACCCTTATGATTTCCCTTTCCTGTTTACTATTTTATGCTTTTCTTGAATCTTGAATTTGAAAGTTAAAATTTTCTACTCAGCTCAGGGTTTTTTTTTTAATCAAGAATGCTTGAAAATCCTCTATTTCACTGAATGTCTATTCCCCCTCTCCACTCCACCCCAAGGATTAGATTCACTTTTGCTAGGTAGGTGATTCTTGGTTATAATCCTAGCTCCTTTACCTCCAGAATATCATATTCCAAGCCTTCTGATATTTTAATGAAGAAATTGGTATATCTTGTGTTGTCCTGATGTGGCTCCATGAACTGTTTTTTTCTGGCTGCTTGCAGTTTTTTTCCCTTGACCTGGGAACTCTGGAATTTGATTATAAAATTCATGGGAGTTTTCATTTTGAGACTGCTTTCAGGAGCTGACTGGTGAAGAGTCTTTCAATTTTTATTTTACCCACTGGTTCTAGAATATCAGGGTAGTTTTTCTTGATAATTTCTTGAAAGAAGATGTCAAGGCTCTTTTTTTTGCATCATGGCTTTCAGATAGTTTAATAAGTTTTTTTAAATGATCTCTCCTGGATCTATTTTCCAGATCAGTTGTTTTTCCAATAAGATATTTCACACTGTCATCTAATTTTTTCATTCTATTAGTTTTATTGTTTCTTGATTTCACAAAACGTCACTAGCTTCCATTTTCTCAAGTTTAATTTTTAAGGAATGATTTTTCTTCAGTGAGCTTTTATATTCCCCCTTTTCTTTTTGTCCAACTCAACCTTAAAGGAACTGCTCTCTTCAGTAAATTTTTATGCCTCTCCTTCCATTTGGCTAAATCTACTCTTTAAGGCGTTCTTCTCCTCACTGGATTTTTGTACTTCCCTTCCATTTAGATAGTTTAATAAGTTTTTAAAAATGATCTCTCCTGGATCTATTTTCCAGATCAGTTGTTTTTCCAATAAGATATTTCACACTGTCATCTAATTTTTTCATTCTTTTAGATTTATTGTTTCTTGATTTCATAAAACGTCACTAGCTTCCATTTTCTCAATTTTAATTTTTAAGGAATGATTTTTCTTCCATGAGCTTTTATATTCCCCCTTTTCTTTTTGTCCAACTCAACCTTAAAGGAACTGCTCTCTTCAGTAAATTTTTATGCCTCTCCTTCCATTTGGCTAAATCTACTCTTTAAGGCATTCTTCTCCTCATTGGATTTTTGTACTTCCCTTCCATTTGGCTTAGTCTGTTTTTTAAGCTGTTATTTTCCAGAGTATTAATTTTGGTCTCCTTTACCAAGGTACTGACTTTTTTTCCCACAAAATTCTTACATCACTCTCATTTCTCTTCCCAACTTTTCCTTTATTACTTGATTTTCAAAATCCTTTTAAAGTTCTTTCAGGGTCTGAAACCAATTCATATTTTTCTGAGGCATTCTAGTTGTAGCAGCTTTGACTTTGTTATTATCTTCTGAGTGTGTTCTTGTCATAGTAACTTTCTATAGTCAGAATCTTTTTTTGTTTTTTGCTCATTTTCCCAAACTATTACTTGACTTTTAATTCTTGGCTAAAGTAGGACCTCCTTACATCTAGGTTAAAAGGTGTACTGTCCCAAACTTCAGGGTTTTGGTGCAGATTTTTGAGAAAACTTCTAGGGACTGGTAAATTCTCAGTTTTTTCAAGTTTACTACTCTCCTAGTCTATGAGCAACAAAAAGCATTTGTTTTTTTGCCCCCGAATGTGAGGAGGGGGCCCTGCTCCCTGTGTCTACAAGCAATGGTATGCTGGTGCTCCTCCTCATCTTGGGACCATGCAGGATTGTGACCAAGATCCAAATATGGGCAAAGCAACCAAGTTCTGCCTCAGAGACAACTGTGATCTCTTTCTTGCTACTGATTCAGCAGCTCCCAAAGCCCATTCTTGGTTTGCTGGGGTTGTGCTGACACAGCCTGAGCTGAACTGTGCTCCACTCTCCCAGGTACGACAAACCTTTCCTGGTGATCTTCTAAATTGTCTTTGGCATCTGTGGTCTGACAAGTATGGAAGCCATCATCGTTGTCCCTGATTCAGTTGCCTCAAAGCTTGTTCCTAGTTTGCTGAGGCCCAGGTTGTGCTGGTCCAGTGAACTCCACTCACACCTGGTGAGACAGAACTTTCCTAAAGACCTTTCAAGTTATCCTGGGCTGGAAAATTGTTTTACTTCATGTTTTTGCGGGTTCTGAAACTCTAAAACTTGTTTAGAGTCATTAATTGAAGGTATATGGTGGGGTCTAGGGGAGAGCTCAGATGAGTCTCTGCCTTTACTCTGCCATCTTAGTTCCCCAAATTATGATTTTTTTTGTTTTAAAATAAGTTTTTTGTTTTAAAACATATCTCTAAATTTTTTTAAAACAAGAACAGTGTGAGGCTTTGTTAAATAGCTTATAACAGATTTATTTATTTATTAAATGAGTGAATGAGCCTAATAGTAAAATATTTTAAGTATGTCTTATGATTTTTAAGCTAATTAAAATTTGAGGAAATGTTAAATAAAGCAACACATATATTTATTTGGGTTATGGTTGTATTTAAGGTATGTAGTAACAAAAAGGGCCCATTAATAGCTAATAGATTGTAGATCACTGGAGTCACAATGACTGAATTCCTGCTTTAATTTTGATAACATTATTTGTGCACCTCTGCTATGATTGGATTGTGACCTACAGAATTAAGAAAGCTGGAAAGCACTTTAAATTCATCTAACAGTCATTCTCTAATTAATACACACAGTCTATGTGTTGGGTTATGTAGGCTATGAAGAGGAATTTTTCAGAGAAAGAAATCAAAGCTACAACAACCATATCTAAAAAAAAAAAAAAAAAAGCTCTGAATTACTAGTAATTAGAGAAACAAAAATTAAAAAATTCTGAAGCAACACTTCATCCCCACCATTAGATTGATTAAGATGACAGAAAAGGAAAGTGGCAAATGCTGGTTGCCGAAATACAGACACACACCAATATATTGTTGCTGAAGCTGTCTACTAAACTAACCATTCTGAAAAACAATCTGGGGCTCTGCCCAACCAATCATTAAACTTTATTATTCTTCCATCTAGTGATACCACTATTAGGTCTATAACCCAAAAGATCAAAAAAAGAGGAAAAGGGCCCATGTGTGCAGAAATATTTATAACAGCTCTTTTTTGTAATGTCAACAAACTGGAAACTAAGGGCATGCTCATCAACTGGGGAATGACCAAACAAGAATGGTATATGATTGTGGTGAAATACTATTGTGCTATTAGAAATGATAGTAATGGTTTCACAAACACATGGGAAGACTGCTTTGAACCGATGCAAAATGAAGAAAACAGAACCAGGAAAACCCTGTAAAAAGGAATAGCAGTACTGTAAAAAATAACTCTGAAAGATTAAAGTTGCTAAACTCTGATCAATACAATGATCGACGACAATCCCAAAGGACTCATGAAAAAACATTTATTACCTTCTGAAAGAGAACTCATGGATTCAGAGTGAAGATTTGGGCATATTTTCTTCCATGTTTTTCTTTTAAATGTTTTGTTTTTTAAATATGGTTAATGTGGACTTTGTTTTATATGTCTATATATGTTTATAATTTTTATTTTTCTTGCCTTCTAAATGGGAAGTGAGAGAGAGAAGGAAGGGAAAGAATTTGGAATTGAAAATAAAATAAAATATTATTTTAAAAGACCAGCTAACATCTTTATTTAATAAATGAAGGTAAACAATATAAGGAAAGTAAACACAAGAGAGCTAACATGAAATGTCAGTGATCACATAATTATAATAAGTGGTAAAGCCAGGGCTTGAACACAAGTAACTTGTCTAGGATTCTTTCTGTTCTCACACTGCCTCTTTAGATTAAAATTATAAAATTTAAAATTTTAGATTAAATTTTTAAAAATCCCCACCTCCCAATTTAAAGCATACACAAAAGGGAAAAGCCTACAAATGGAACACAAGATCAAAACTTTCTATCTTTTGTTTGTGTCCTATTCTTGTAGTTCTCAAATGAGCAACTCTCTGGGTATGCCAGAATCTTTGGGTCAAGTTCCCAAGAACAGGGGATGTATTTTTCTAGGTTATTTATTGTCTGAGAGTTGGCTTTCAAGTGGCTGAGAGGAACTACTTAAAAGAAGGCCAGAGGGAGTGGAGTAGGGCAGCCAAAGGGTGTATGCTGGGAAGCAAACAGAGACTTCTCTATGATCCAATTATGGCAGCTGTGCTGCTGTTAAGCCCATACAACTAACCCCGAATTGCAGTGGGATGGGGCACTCATAGTCATTACAGCAGCTGTGATTTTTTTTAACCATCAATCATACAACTAAAAAGTGAGGCATAGAATTTTAAATAATTAAATCTACCAACAACATTAAAAGAAGTAATCTAAATGAGAAATGGAAGAAAGAAATCAGAGAATGCAGGACGGACAAGAAAAACAAAGAGCAGCATATAAAAGTAAATCAAAGAAAAGGCAAGAGAGGACATATAGGAAATGAACAATGGGTTTATGACAAATACTCAGTTTTTAAGTAACAAACAGCCCATATATTTCTGACTATTAAACTCCTCCTCCAACACCACCACCTATTATCTGTTTCATTTGTTAACCATGAAATGAATCTCTTGTAATTCATTGATTTAATTAAATATCAATTAATAATCATTCTTGAGTTAATCTGGTTGTTTTGATTGGTATTTAACATTTCACAATTTTTATGCAAGCTTAAATATTTTTTCTAAGATAACACATGTTTTCTTATCCTCCACAAAGTCTTACTCATGATCTCATCATGGCATAGTGGTGACTTGGGTTATAGAAGTTAAACACAAGTAGAACACAAGTGATTTCAAGCAAAAACCCCAGATAGGCACTAGGTCTGCTCTCTGAAGATTAGTTCAATCAGTATAAAGAAGCTCATGCTAGCCTAACCCATTAGTGATAAATTCTTTCCATAGTAACTTATGAAACAAAGAAAAATGCAAAATAGTCCTCAGTTATTTCTCTTTTGCTTCTGTATTGAAAATGAGAATAGTAAAAAAACAAAAAAAGTAAAATAAAATGGGCAGATGATGATAAGAATCACATTATTTTGGATCATCTATAAATTTTAGTTTAGCTACTGGTTCTCTAAATGTGATATCCTTAATTCAATGACCAATAAGCAAATATACTAGTGAAGAACTAAATCATATTAATCTTGACATTTTTGCCAAAAATAAAACCAGATAAGAAATGACCAACAGGATGATTTCAGAAAGGCCTGGACAGACTTACACGAACTGATGCTGAGTGAAACGAGCAGGGCCAGCAGATCATTATATACTTCAACAACAACACTATATGATGATCAATTCTGATGGACGTGGCCATCTTCAGCAACGGGATGAACCAAATCAGTTCCAATGGAGCAGTAATGAACTGAACCAGCTACGCCCAGCAAAAGAACTCTGGGAGATGACTAAAAACCATTACATTGAATTCCCAATCCCTATATTTTTGCCTGCCTGCATTTTGGATTCCCTTCACAGGCTAATAGTACAATATTTCAGAGTCTGATTCTTTTTGTACAGCAAAATAACGGCTTGGTCATGTAAAAATAAAATAAAATAAAATAAAAAAATAAAAATAAAACCATAAGATAAAAAAGATCTAAATAAAAGGACAGCTCATAGATCCTGCTTGAAGAGATATATAATAGAGTAGGCATTTCTGGGTTGCTTGTCCAGGAGTAATAATTTTTCTGGGGGTGGAGTCAAGATGTGAAGTCAGGAAGATATCTGAGTTTTCTCAGTTTCCCTAGAAAACCACATGAAACCAAACCTCTGAACACAGTTTGATGGAATGAAACCCCTTCCCAAATCAACATCCATAGGAAAATTTTCAAGAAAGGTCAGTCTCCAAGGGAACTAATGAAAAAAAAATTAACTGAAGGTGGCCTAGCTGTACCAGATCTAAAATTATATTATAAAGCAGCAGTTACCAAAACCATTTGGTATTGGTTAAGAAACAGAGTAACTGATCAATGGAATAGGTTAGGTTCAAAGGACAAACTAGTCAATAACTTTAATAATATAGTGTTTGACAAACCCAAAGACCCCAGCTTTTGGGATAAGAATTCACTTTTTGACAAAAACTGCTGGGAAAATTGTAAATTAGTATGACAAAAACTAGGCATTGACCCACACTTAACACTGTACCCCAAGATAAGGTTAAAATGGGTTCATGATCTAGGCATAAAGAATGAGATTATAAATAAATTGGAAGAGCATAGGATAGTTTACCTCTCAGACCTGTGGAAGAGGAAGGAATTTATGGCCAAAGAAGAACTAGAGATCATTATTGATCACAGCATTGAAAATTTTGATTATATCAAACTGAAAAGGTTTTATACAAACAAAACTAATACAGACAAGATTAGAAGGGAAGCAATAAACTGGGAAAACATTTTAACAGTCAAAGGTGCTAATAAAAGCCTCATTTCCAAAATATATAGAGAATTGACTCTAATTTATAAGAAATCAAGACATTCTCCAGTTGATGTATGGTCAAAGGATATGAACAGACATTTCTCAGATGAAGAAATTGAAACTATTTCTAGCCATATGAAAATATGCTCCAAGTCATTATTAATCAGAGAAATGCAAATTAAGACAACTCTGAGATACCACTACACACCTGTCAGATTGGCTAGAATGACAGGGAAAGATAATGAGGAATGTTGGAGGGGATATGGGAAAACAGGGACACTGATACATTGTTGGTGGAATCATGAATACATCCAACCATTCTGGAGAGCAGTTTGGAGCTGTGCTCAAAAAGTTATCAAACTGTGCATACCCTGCGATCCAGCAGTGCTACTACTATGCTTATCCCCAAAGAGATACTAAAGAAGGGAAAGGGACCTGTATGTGCACGAATGCTGTGATTAAGACCCTCTCACTGGCTTTCATGTAAGTTTCTCCAGGCCTTTCTGAAATCATCCACTCTCTTTGTAGTGGCCAGAAACTGGAAACCGAGTGGATGCCTCATTTCTGTTCTCATTTTTTCTTCTACCTCTCTTATTTGTCTTTTAAAGTCTCTTATTTAATTACTAATTAAATAAATTAAATAATTTATATTAAAGTCAAGAAGCCCTTTTGGGCTTGAGACAAATTCATATCACTCTTTGAGATTTCCTCCATGGACATTTTGTCCTCTTCTGAATTGGTGTTTTGGTCTTTTTTGTCACCATGGAAGCTTTCTATGGTCAAGATACTTTTGCTGTTTCTTGCTCAATTTCTTTCCTTTTCTTTTGGTATTTTCTCTTTTTTTCACTTATATGGTTGAAGTTCTGCTGCTTGGATAGAAGGGGGCTCTGTCCCAAACTTCCTGTGCAACTCTGAGCTTTGGCTTTGAGCACAGGGGACCCTTGTGTTTGGAGGGGGTAGCTTTATCTGCTTTTTCCAAGAAATACAAATTGGTTTTCCAGAAGTTGCCTTCTGAGTTGGCACTGGAGGCTGCCCCACTGGTCTGTTCCATCGATTAGAGAATGCCTGAATAAGTTGTGGTATATGAATGTTATGAAATATTATTGTTTTGTAAGAAATGACCAGCAGGATGATTTCAGAAAGACCTGGAGAGACTTACATGACTGAAAAAAAAAAAAGAAAGCTCAGTCTCACTGGAATTAAAGGGGTTCTCAACCCAGCTCAGACAGACTCTGGGAAAGCCAGTGAAAGGGTCTTAATCACAGCAGATCAGCAACTGAGATCCTCCATCCTGGCTCAGTAAAGGAACATCCACTCAATTTCCAGTGGATTGACTGGAAGTGCTCATAAGAGACTTTAAAAGACAAATAAGAGAGGTAGAAGAAAAAATGAGAAAAAAAAATGAGGCATATACAAAACAGAGTCAACAACTTGAAAAAGAAAAGCAATTCCTTAAAAAATACAATTGACGAAATGCAAAAAAAAAATCCACTGGGGAAAGTTAACACCTTCAAAAGTAGATTTAACCAAATGAAAAAAAGAGATACAAAAGCTAACTAAAGAAAATCACACATTAAAAACTAGAATGGAGCAAATGGAGACTAATGACTCTATAAGACACCAAGAATCCATCAAACAAACTAAAAAGAATGAAAAATATGGAAGAAAATGTAAAATATTTCAATGGAAAAACTGCTGATCTGGAAAATGGATCCAGAAAAGACAATTTTAAAATTATTGGTCTATCTGAAGGCCATGACCAAAATAACGAGCCTAGATAGCATTCTTCAAGAGATCACCAGGTAAGAGAGCCATCTACACTCAGAGAGAGGACCATGGGAACTGAATGTGGACCACAACATAGCATTCTTACTCTTTCTGTTGTTGTTTGCTTGCATTTTGTTTTCTTTCCCAGTCTTTTTTTTTCTTCCTTCTTGATTCTATTTTTCTTGTGCAGCAAGATAATTGTATAAATATGTATACATATTGGACTTAACATATATTTTAACATGTATTGCACTACCTGCCATCTGGGGAGGGGATGGGGGTAAGGAGGGGATAATTTGGAACAGAAGGCTTTGCAAGGGTCAGTGTTGAAAAATTACCCATGCATATGTTTTGTAAATAAGTTGTGGTATATGAATGTTATGGCTTTGTTAACAAATATGTTAATAATAAAAATAAATTAATTTTAAAATGAGAGATCATCAAGATAAACTGCCCCAATATTCTAGAAACAGAGGGGGAAGTAGTCATTGAAAAAGTACATCAATCACTTCTAGAAAGAGATCCCATAAGGAAAACCCCAAGGAACATTGTTGCAAAACTCCAGAACTAAAATTTCAAGGAAAAAAATAATGCAAGCTGCCAGACAAAAGCAATGCAAATATTAAGGAGCAATAGTCAGGATTACCCAGAATCTAGCAACTTTTACAATAAAGATCCTGGAATGCCATATTCAGGAGTAATAAGAAACATCATTTCATGGAAACATCATTAATCATTTGGCATCACAATGCTTATGGTAAATATTCAAAAAGGACCCCACTACTATAACTTACATATCAACACACATTGCAGGGGTGAAAAGGCAGAACAATTATATGAAAAATTTAATAAAACCCTTTCAAAGTCAATATTCAAGTGATAATGGACCAAAAATATTTAGATGGCATAGAAATCTTAAGCCAATGTATCATGAATTTCTTCTTCAAGAAAAGAATCAAAACACTAGATTTGTTAAGTGCTGACTAACTTCAAAAATTATTTATGTTTTAATAAACTGAGTAATTACTTTTTATTGATGCAGGAGTCAGTCCTGAATTAGCTATCTATGTATGGTTAGACTTTCAACTTGTTAGAGAAAAGATTAAAGGTTGTGCAAAACTAAAACGAAAAAGAGACAGTATATAGCATGCAATTACATAACTCCATCCTGACCTACTTAAGCAAGTTATTGTTGGTGCAAAATGGAGTAAGAACAGAAATTTTAAAGGCATGAAAAAAATTTCAAACCTTATTAGTATTGAACTACAGATATAAGGCCTACCTTATATCTACATAAAATTTTTTGTGAGAATCAACTAACCATAAAGTAGGAGCTTTTGAAAATAATATTCCACAATAGATCATATCTTTATCATCACAGAAGTAACTGAAAGGTACTACTACTGTGTATATTTTGTTTATTACAAAAAGCATTGTTTTTCAGTAAAGCAAAATGCTTCCTTAAAGGTTCATGTTCTACAAAGTTTTTTCTATTCACAAAATTGTTCAAAATTCCCTGAAACATATAACAATATTTATAATCCTATTTGAGGATCCTCAAATCGTTAATATCAGGTGAGGTATAAAACAAGGATATGGATGTTTGCTAGATGTTCACCATCATGACTGAGGAAATAAATATTTATTAGGTATTTATTATGCACCATGTACTATCTATGCTGGTTGAGCAGAGTCCAAGTTGAAAATAGATTTCCTACAAATGGTGAAGTCCTCCAAGATGTTCTGATTATGGACAACTGGGTAGTATCAAAGCCCCAAAACACTATAAAGCCTCTTGAAAGAGATCTGTAAACATTCAGGAGTCAGACTTGGGCCATTCAAACAAGAGAAAACCAAATGAATGAAGGATGCTTATTCTCTGAACTATAACAATTAAATCAAGGATTCTTAACCTGGGGTCCATGAATTAAAAAAAAATTAATAACTGCATTTCAATATAACTGGTTTCCCTTGTAATCCTATATGTTTTATTTTATGCATTTAAACTATTATCCCTGAACAAAGGAAATCATGATACAAAAAAAAAAAAAAAAAAAAAAAAAAAAAAGGTTAAGAAGCCCTAGGTTAGATGGAGTTTGACAAATGTGAATAAAAACACTATTTAGAGTTTTTAAGTTTTTGCAAAAGCAGTCAAATTTATATAAAGTAAATTAGAAAGAAAACTAAGAATTATATGACAATATGGCCAAAGCAAAGTGTATTGCCATATTATTTCTGATGTGAAAGTATTTAAAAGAAATTTTTACCCTTTCCTTTTTCCCATTTAGGCCTTTTGTTTTTAGCGATAATCAAGATAAGGCGAATTCATTTTATAACAAAAACTTTCTCTTAAAAATATTTTATAGATATTTGAAAAAGCTGAGTGTTCTAGTCAACTCATGCTAAGATCTTCAAATTCATATTCTGATAAATCCCCAAATATTTAGAAAATAAATGTATTTCCTAATACATTTCCTTATACATTCTTAATGTATTTCTGTATTTAGAGTTATAGATAATACATTTTAAAAATAATATCTCTTAAATGTTTCCCAATTTAAAAAAATAACCATTTAGCAAATAAAACTCTCTACAGTTAATCACTTCACAAGTATAGACTTGTGAAATAACTCATTTGAAAGACCTATATTTTCTAAATTTTAATATATAAGAAACCCATTTGCCTTGGATATGATAAATTTGGTCTAATTTAATCTGAATAATGATGATTAATATACTGATCTTATAATAATACATTGAAGCAAGTCTTAGAATCTGAAGGTTTTACTAAGTTTTGGCTTTGGGGAAGCAAAGAATTCTTTCATTTGAAAAATTGATACAAACCATCTTTAATATATCATTTGAATGAAATGAGGTTTTCTGCCATGGAGACAAAATTTCAATTTCATTAGTGGTTGAAAAAAAATGGAAATGTTATCAATTACACCATATTTGGAGAAATTGCACTAAAATCAAAAAGCCTACTTGCTTTACTAACATTGTTATAGCTATTAAAGATACAGATCCAAATGCAGATTTATCCATGAAATCCTAAATAATAAACAAGTCAAAGAACAAATAATAGAAACATTATCTGAAAGAAAATGATGATGATAAAACAGCAGATCAAAATTTCTGGGATACAGGAAAATAGTCCTGGGAGGGAAAACATCTCTATAAGTATACATTAAAAAGATAAAAAAGGAAAGGATTATGAAATTGAATATGCCTTTTTTGAAATTATAAAGCCAACAAACAAAACTAAAATGACACAGAAGAATAAGATAAAAATTTGAGAAATAAACTAGAAACAAAAATCATTTAAAAAATTAGAAGCTACTGGGCTTATACCCCAAAGAGATACTAAAAAGGGGAAAGGGACCTGTATGTGCCAAAATGTTTGTGGCAGCCCTGTTTGTAGTGGCCAGAAGCTGGAAAATGAATGGATGCCCATCAACTGGAGAATGGTTGAGTAAATTGTGGTATATAAATGTTATGGAATATTATTGTTCTGTAAGAAATGACCAACAGGACGAATACAGAGAGGATTGGCGAGACTTACATGAACTGATGCTGAGTGAAATGAGCAGAACCAGGAAATCATTATATACCTCAGCAACGATACTGTATGAGGATGTATTCTGATGGAAGTGGATTTCTTCAACAAAGACAAGATCCAACTGAGTTTCAATTGATCAAGGATGGACAGAAGCAGCTACACCCAAAGAAAGAACACTAGGAAATGAATGTAAACTGCTTGAATTTTTGTTCTTCTTCCCGGGTTATTTATACCTTCTAAATCCAATTCTCCTTGAGCAACAAGAAAACTGTTAGGTTCTGCACACATATATTATATCCAAGATCCACTGCAATCTATTTAACATGTATAGGACTGCTTGCCATCTTTGGGGAGAGGGCAGAGGGAGGGAGGGGAAAAATCGGAACAGAAGTGAGTGCAAGGGATAATGTTGTAAAAAACTACCCTGGCATAGGTTCTGTCAATAAAAAGTTATTTAAAAAAAAAAATTAGAAACTGTTTCTTTGAAAAGACTAATACAATTAATAAACCTTTAGCCAAACATTTAAAAGAGCAAAAAAGAAATTTATCACCAGTTACATGATAACAAAACTAAGAATACAATAGAGGAATACTTTCAAAAATATAAAATACCCAATCTAACAGAAGACCAAATAGAGATTTTAAATAATTCAATTTTAGAAAAAGAAACAGAACTACTCACAAAGAAATAACTATTTTTTTTAAAAAGTTTCTGATCCTAAAGATTCACCAGAGAATTCCATCAAGCTTTTAAAGAATAATTAATAATATTATATAAATTATCCCCAAAATTTGAGAAAGTACTCTTATCAGATTTTTTTATGAGGGAAATATCTAAGCCAGCAAAGGAAAAGCATTGAAGAAAAACTATAAACCAACATAATTAATGAATTTTAAATTTTAAGCGAAATCCTATCAAATAAACTACATTTCTTCAAAAAATCAATCATTATTACAAGATAGATTCATTTCAGACATACACAGATCATTCAACATTAGGAAAACATAATGAATTAGACTGAAACTAAAAATGTCAAATCATATGATTATAGCAATAGATTCAGAAAAGGCATCTGACAAAGTACCATATTCATTACAGTTAAAGTGCAACAGACTATAGGCACAGAATAACATTTTTAATGTGTCAGAAAGTCCCTATCTAAAACCAAAAGTGAGCATATCAAATGTTATGTGGATACACTAGAAGTTTTACCAATAAATATAGTAGGAAAGCAAAATGCCCACTCATTCTTGCTATTATTTGTAATAGTTCTGGACATGTTAGCGATAGCAATAAGACAAAAGGATATTTTACTTAGAAAATCCTAGGGAATAAGTAAAGATGCTAAATAAGAATTACTGGCTTTAGCATAATTTTAGGACACTAAACTTTTAAAAATCAATAGCATTTCTATAAAATAATGATAAAACACAAGATACAATATTAGAAATGGAAATCCTATCCCAAGTAACTACAAATGCAGAAAATATTTTGGGATTAATCCACCAGAGGTCATAAAATATTTATATAATTTCAATTGCAAAGTACTATTTTATTTTTATTTTTTAATAACTTTTTATTGACAGAACCCATGCCAGGGTAATTTTTTTTTATTTAATAGCCTTTTATTTACAGGATATATGCATGGGTAACTTTACAGCATTAACAATTGCCAAACCTCTTGTTCCAATTTTTCACCTCTTCCCCCCCACCCCACCCCCTAGATGGCAGGATGACCAGTAGATGTTAAATATATTAAAATATAAATTAGATACACAATAAGTATACATGACCAAAACGTTATTTTGCTGTACAAAAAGAATCAGACTCTGAAATATTGTACAATTAGCTTGTGAAGGAAATCAAAAATGCATGTAGGCATAAATATAGGGATTGGGAATTCAATGTAATGGTTTTTAGTTATCTCCCAGAGTTCTTTTTCTGGGCATAGCTGGTTCAGTTCATTACTGCTCCATTGGAAATGATTTGGTTGATCTCGTTGCTGAGGATGGCCAGGTCCATCAGAACTGGTCATCATATAGTATTGTTGTTGAAGTATATAATGATCTCCTGGTCCTGCTCATTTCATTCAGCATCAGTTCGTGTAAGTCTCTCCAGGCCTTTCTGAAATCATCCTGTTGGTCATTTCTTACAGAACAGTAATATTCCATAATATTCATATACCACAATTTATTCAGCCATTCTCCAACTGATGGGCATCCATTCAGTTTCCAGTTTCTAGCCACTACAAAGAGGGCTGCCACAAACATTCGTGCACATACAGGTCCCTTTCCCTTCTTTAGTATCTCTTTGGGGTAAGGGTAAGCACAGTTTGATAACTTTTTGAGCATAATTCCAAACTACTCTCCAGAATGGTTGGATTCATTCACAACTCCACCAACAATGCATCAATGTCCCAGTTTTCCTGCATCCCCTCCAACAATCATCATTATTTTTTCCTATCATCTTAGCCAATCTGACAGGTGTGTAGTGGTATCTTAGAGTTGTCTTAATTTGCATTTCTCTGATTAATAATGACTTGGAGCATCTTTTCATATGACTAGAAATAGTTTCAATTTCTTCATCTGAAAATTGTCTGTTCATATCGCAAAGTACTATTTTAAAGAAATCAAAAATAACTTAAATATCTAGAAGAATATTCAGTACTTGTGAATAGGCCATACTGATACAATAAAAATGACAATGTTACAGAAGTTAATTTACAATTTTAATGCCAAACAAATTTTCACAGGGATTCTCTACAGAATTTGACAAAATAGTAACAAAAATTCATTAGAAAAAATAAAAATATTACAGAAATAATGAAAAGAGGTAAGGATGAAGGGGGTATAATATTTTCATAGACCTCAAATTATATTATAAAACAATGGTTATTAAAACCATTTGGCACTGATTTAAAAAGAGAGGTGGATCATTGGAGTAGACTAGGTAACAAAGAATTAGAACCAATGGAACTTGATAACTTAGTTTTTGATAAAGTAGAAGACATAAATTACTTAGGAAAGAATTTCCTATTTGATAATGACTACTGGGAAAACTAGAACAATATCTTATAACACATTCCAAAATATATTCCAAATGGACACATGACTTCACTATTAAATGTCAGATCAAAAAAATTAGTAGATCACATGCCTTGCATGGATATAGGTTGAAAATGTATTCTTAATCAAGCCACCTCTAAATATTAAATGATTACATGAAACTGAAAAGATTTTGTAAAAACAAAATTAGAATAAGAAGGGAAGAAACTGAATAGGAAAAAATTTTGTATCAAATTTCTTTGATAAGAATTTGAAATCCAATAGATATAAATAGTTAACAAATTACAACAAAAGCCATTCCACAATAAATGGACAAAGAACACAAGGAAACATTTCTCAAATGAGCATCAGCTAATTATTAAAAATCACAAGAAAGAATGATCCAAATCACTAATAAAGAAAAAAATACAAAACAAAACAACCTTGGAGCTTCACTTCACAATTGCAAGTTATCAAGGATGACAAAAGAAGTTCAATGATGAAGTGGTTGTGGGAAGAGAAGCACACTGATGTACTGTTGGTGGAACTGTGAATCAAAACAACCATTTTGGAAAACAATTTGAAATTATATAAATAAAATTATTAAAAATGTTCATAGACTTTGATTCTTAGATTTCATTACTAGATTTATATTCCAAGTAGGACACTGATAAGAAAAAAAATATAGAAGTATGGGAAGATTTTTGTGAACCAATGAAAAGAAAAAGTAAATAGAGTAAAAAAAAATGACTACAATATAAAAGACAATACTAAAAATGAATGTTACAAAATTATAAGAACCAGTATGGCTCCAAAGAAAAGATTAGAATGCCTTTGTAAATGGGAAGCCCACAGATATATTGCACATATTTTCCAATTTTTCTGATATACTGATCAATTTTGCTCCTTTATTTCTTCTGTTTTTCTTTTAAAATATTTGTCATATAGGAAGTCTTTCTGAGAAAGGGGAGGAAGAAAAACAATTTAGTGGCATATTAAAAACAAAAGATAGCAATAAACATTTTTTAAAGTGCCATAGGATTCAAAGGCAATAGGGAGCCACTGGACTTTATTATGAAGGGCATAGTCAGACTTACATTTAAGAAAAGACACTTAATTACCAGCTGAGTAGAAGATGCAGTGGAATGGAGAGAATTTAGAGAGGGAGACCACAGAGGAGTCTTTTTGAAGTGGTTCATGTGAAACGTGATGAGAACCTGCACTAGGAGAGTGGCTGGGTAAGAAAAGAAACTTATAAATAAAAGATGCTGTAAAGCATAAAAAATATGATGAATTTTTTAAATACTGAAGGATTTAATCATTTTTCAGTCATATCCAATTTTTCACAAACCCATTTGGGATTTTCTTGGCAAAGACACTGAAGTGGTTTGCCATTTCCTTCTCTAACTCATTTTACAGATGAGGAAACTGAGTCAAACATGGTGAAATTACTTATATAGGGTAACAAAGCTAGTTATTGTCTGAGGCCACATTTGAATTTAAGAAGATGAGTCTTCATAATTCCAAGCCCAGTGCTCTATCCATAGCGCCATCTAGCTGTCCTCTGAAGGCCGCCTCAGATATCCTTTAGTCAGAATTCAAAATTCTTATGATTAATAATATTAATTTCTTCTCTTTGTTATTAACCAACTGACTAAATCACTAGAGACCCTGATAAGCTACAATATGATACTAATTCCATTCCTTATTTTTCTCTCTTGGGTCACATCTCAATCTCCCTCTACAAATAACAGTAAATATTTTGTTTATTGATTTCATGTATAATATATCACTTATAAATTTCTGAGCATTCAGGTTTTCTTATCACAGAAATCCATCATGGAATGGTGGGTAGTACAGTTGATCTTAGGTAACAGTAGAGAGGGAAGTGGCATTTAATTCAGGACTCCATGGATTTAAGTCCTGCCACTGACACATACAGCACTGAATGCCCATGGACAAGTCAATTCAACTCCTTTGTGTCCCAATGCAACTAACTCTTAAGATTCTAAGATACAGATCCATTGTCATTAGGGCATTACTGGTTCCCCTTCCCAAGTCCTTTCAGGGAATGGCGACCTGTGACTTCATCTTTATAACACTCTTCCAACCCAGATCTCCAATTGTTTCCATTGATAGTGTTTGAGCTACCTGGAAGCACTGTGAAGTTATAGCCCAGTATCAGAAAGCTACCACATGCAAGAGGTAGGAACTGAACCCTGGGCTTCTTGACTCTGAGCCTGGCTCCAAATAAAATACCATGCTGCCTTCCATATATGTGGAAATGTGGATCTATTCTAAAGAGCACCTGACAAGGTAGTCACCCAACTTTTCTTGAAGATCTCATTGAGGGGGAATCCACTGCCTCCTGGTGGAAAAATTCTACCTCCCAGAAGCAGTCCATGCCCTTTTTTTTGGAAAGTTCCATTTTTCTTCACATTAAGCCTAAATTTTGAATGTCCTATTCTATTGGTCTTAAGAGTACTAGTTCCATTGAGTGGATGCCCATTAGTTGGAGAATGGCTGAATAAATTGTGGTATATGAATATTATGGAATATTACTGTTCTGTAAGAAATAACCAGCAGGATGATTTCAGAGAGATCTGGAGAGACTTACATGAACTGATGCTGAGTGAAGTGAGCAGAACCAGATCATCATTGTACACTGTAACATCAATATTATATGATGATCAATTCTGATGAATAGGACTCTTTCCAACAATGAGGTGATTGAGGCCAATTCCAATGATCTTGCGATGAACAGAGCCACCTTCACTCAGAGAGAGGAACTGGGAGAGTAGGAACTGATTGTGGATCATAATCATATCATTTTCATTCTTTTTGTTGTGGTTTGCTTGAATTTTATTTTTTTCCTCATTTTATTTTTTACTTTTTGACCTGATTTTTCTGGTGCAGCAAGATAATTGTATAAAATATATGCCTATATTAGATTTAACATATATATTTTACCATATTTAACATATATTGGACTACCTGCCATCTAGGGAAGGGAGTGGGGGGAAGAATGGGAAAATTTGAAACACAAGGTTTTGTAAGGGTCAATGTTGAAAAATTATCCATGCATATGTTTTGAAAATAAAAAGCTTTAATAAAAAAGGAGTATTAGTTCACTAGCTGATATGTGATCTAGTCTTTGGAGTAGTTCAGCCATTTCACCTATCACTTATACAGGCTGATTATCTGTATGTGACCTTAATGGCATTTCTTTCTTTTAGTATGCCTGAATCATATCAGTTACTTCCAAAGCCAGAAATAGGCATCTTGTCCCTTCCTGTTTCCAAGCTCTCATCCTCTTTTGGACACGCCATTAAGTTGCTGTTTCCTTTTTTGAGGGATGCCTCTGTTTGATATGGACAGGTCCTGAGTTCAGTGAGTGAGCCTGCCTTTCTATGTTCTAACCACTTCCCCACATTACTCTGATGACTCATACTTCTTTTCTCACTCCAAGTGGATAAGTCAAAAAACATTTTTTTTGTATAAAAGTAACAGTAACAGATAATTTCCACCAAAAGTACTAGAAAGCTCATTACCTTGTTATTAAAAAAGTCAACTAGGAAGTTCAAGTTAGAAGAGCAATGAACTTGAAGATTCACCTGAGTCTGAATCCTGTTTGAAACTGTGTGACTGTGGATCAGTCATTTAACCTCCATGCTTCGGTTGCATCTGTAAAATGAGGATTACAATAGCACCTATCTCTCAAGGTTACTGTGAGCATAAAATGAGTGAACAAGTGGTTATTCCTTTCCAAACCTTAAAAAGTGCTATATAAATGCTATTGTCATTATTAGCTATGACAATTTTTAACTGTAGGATAAGCAAAGGAAATTTATTTTCTCCCATTCTTGCTCCAGTCAAAAGTTTAATACTGAAACCAATTGCTGCAAAATCACTGATGCTAATTTGTACTATGAAATTTCCTTTCTAGATTTCTCAAAATTGAGATAATTTTCCTATGCAGACTATTAGCTAAACCAGGGATAATCAATATTAATAGAGGTAACACATCTTTGCATTAAATGAAACTCCAGTAGAATCCTGAAACACTATATTTTAAAATCAAAATACATAAAGCAATGCATAATGCTGATGGTATACCATAATAATAAAAAGTTAATTTATGGAGCACTTGACATTTATAAAGAAATTTACATACATTATCTCATTTGACCTCATACTAACAACTCTAAATTTCCTCTGAATTTGAAAATAAACACAATATGGCATCTTGCATAGTCTCTCAAAAAAATTTGGCTTCTACTCTTATTTCTGATATATTTAGAGTGCATGACACCAGGCACATCCTTGATCCTCTAAAGACTTCTTAGGCAGCTCACCATGGTGATGAGATGCAGAGAAGGCAATGGCATGCACTAGTCTGGGAGCTCCTGATATAGACTAAATCACAGTTATGAAAAGAAACTCTGGCCCATGGCAGGGATGAAGTCTGTTACACTGAACTGTGTTTCCCAGCGTGTAGTGGAATTAAAATAAATCATGCGATCACAGGATGTGGAGATGCAAGAGAGGACTAAAAATCACCTAGTCCAATCCCCTCATTTTACAGACCCCCATTTTATTACCTAGTATATCTTAGGACAAGTGGCAGACAAATGGCCAGACAGGTGACTAGAGTTCAGGATGCAGCCTGGGACTTCTTACCAGACCAAAGCTAATGAGAAGCAGGATCTTAACCACTGCTAGTGTGGGACTGGGCTTCACGGAATAAGGAGGGGATCATTCTGCTGCCCTCTGCCTTCACCAGGTCTCACTTGGAATACCAAGCTCAGTGTGTGGCACCACAGCTTAGGGAAGACACTGGTAAGGTGGATGATATCCAGGGAAGAGAAAAAAGAGAAAACCCAGGCATGGACTTAAAGAAACCCCTGATGTTTTGTCAATCAGTGCACAAGCATTTGTTAAGTACCTACTATGTGCCAGATATTGTGTTGTAGAGGGATACAGAGGAAGTTTTCTTTTTAAGTCTCTGCCCCCAAAGAACCCATCCTTTAGATGAGGAGGCAAGCATGTACAGCAATATCTGAAGAAGAAAAAGTTCAGAGAAGAATATAATAGTTCTCTTCAGATAGCTGAACTCTGTGACAAGGAGGAGAGATTCGATTTGTTCTGTTTGACCTCAGTGGACAGAACCAGGAGCCACAGGGATAGCAACAGCAGAGGAAAATTTAGATGTGATGTCAGGAAACACTCCCAGACACACAGAGCCATACAAAACTGGAATGCTCTGTGAGGCAGTAGGTTCCACTTCACTGGACATCTTTAAGCAGAGGCTGACTACTGGCTGAATCCATTAAAATGGAAATTCCTTTTAAAATATCATTTGAACTAGCTGGATGGCCACTGAGGCCTCAGAAATCCTGGAATTCATTGGCCCCAATGTATTTTTCCAGGCATATTTTCCATTATACCCCCACATATATTACTATATGCTCCAGCCAAATTATATTACTTGCTGTTCCCAAAAATTCCATGTGCTTTCTCCTTGCTCTTCTCTCTCTCTGCCTCTTTCCAAAATGACACTTGAGAAAATTGCTGCTCTTCAAGACTCAAATGTTAACTCCTCTATGATTTTCTAGGATCATGATGCTTCTTTCTCTCAACTCTAAAATATATATATACATATATGTATAAATATAGATATATAGATATAGATTGATGTGTGTTTTATTTTGTGTGCTTTTCTATGTGTGTCCTTCCCTATGAACAGTCTGTCTTCTGCATAGCTATGTGATTTGTTTCTTAGACTTAAGAACCCCAGGACAAGGACAAACCAATGTATGGAAAAGACTGACCACTGGTGCAGCTGTCTGCAAGCATTAATTTACCCTATGGACTATAAATGAGCATCAAAATCTTCTCTTGGCACTAGTAATCAATGGAGTGGGTGTTTTAGAAAGTTAGCCCTTAGGCATTTGTAATATAAGTATTGAGAAATATGGAGTATAGAGCATGAAGAACAGAGGATGAAGGGAGACTTAATGTTCAGCTGGGTGATTAGTGGTTTGAGTCAGAGAGAGTAATTAGTGATGCAGAAGCTGAGGTAATGTTGAGTCAGGGCATATAAACAGAGGTTTGTGTGATCCCCAAGCAATTTGATGGGGTGTTTCATACATTCAGGTGTGGCTTACCTAAAAGTTTAAGTTATCCCCTTCTGCTGGACCTCTATTTGAGATTAAGAAATCATAGATTTAAAATGGAAGGAGACTTAAGATATCATCTAGTGCCCCAGCTTTCTATGTGGTTCATGACCCTGCATGTGATCTTGTAACTGAATATGGAGGTCACAAAATTAAGATTTATTATCCAGCAAATGTTTATTTGTATGCCTGTTTTATATACCTATTATGTATGGGGTCACTTAATTTCTCAGCTGAAAAGGAGTCACAAGGGGAAAAATTTTAAGCAGCTTTGACCTAGTCCAAGCTCGTCACTTTACAAATGAGGAAATGGTCCAAGAGAATTCTGTGGCCTACAGGCCCAAAGTCAGTAAGTAGAAATCATTGGCACCCCATGTTCTGCCCAGGTTTTAGGTCCTATGGTTTGACAAAGTCATACGTACAACCCTTAGTAACTGAATCCCAGAAAAAAGATACAGATAGCTCCATAACAGGGAACTGTTCTTAAGCTAACTGACTAAAATAAATACACTGTGCTTTTGATAATGACAAATTCCATAAAAGCCACAAACATCTTATAAGCAAAGTATCAAGAACAGTAGAGGCCTCCAAAGCAGGACTGTGAGGGATGATTGTGAGGGATGAAGGACAAACCAATTGTTGGGAGGGAAGGGTAAGTCACATCCTACTCTCTCCCCATGATACCCAATTGTGGGCTTGTCTCCAACATAGATATACCATCCCCTTCATCTTATAGTTCAACACTCCCACTTTACCCTCTCTCCTTCCATTGTCCTCAGATCTTGGGGTCTACTCTTCTAGGTTAATTTAAGGAGCAGCCCTTAAACCAAAACCACTCTCTCACAGACAGGCCAACAACAGGTTCCAGGCCAAGCCCACATGGTCATGGTTTGGTCCTGATAGATTCAAGAATAAATGTAAATAGCAGTCACTTTTATTTTGATCAGAAACCCTGTGAGTCTTCCTGTCACAGATTTATTGAGTAATTGGTAGATAGATGGATGGATTTTTTTTTGACCAGGTGAAAAAGGCCATTCTTTGCTTTGATCTCTACCTAGCCTTAATCACTAAATGGATATGGTCAAACTGAGAGCTGTTGAAGACTTTACCTTAAAAAGACCAAGGTCTCCCACTGTTATCCAGGGCCATTTCCAGTTGTCCTGAGCTGCCTTTGGCTCCTGAATGGTTCTGGAGGTGACCTTGCCCAGCCTCCCTTACTTAAATCCAGGTCGCCTGCATATCATGGCATCACCTCCCTGATGTCATGGTCCTCTTCTAGAACAAGAGATAAACAACTTCCTATTACTGACCAAAAAGACCTCCCAAGTGGGAAGGGTAAGCTGGCAGAATTCCCCACCTCCCAGACCCTCTCATGGCCATGACAAAAGGTCAGTCTCTATTTAGGGCAGTGGTCAGTAAGTAAGAAGCCTGTTCCTTTCCCCTTTTCATTTTAAATAGGATGAAATGAGTCAGATAGGATAAGTAGGATGGGCGAGTGTCATCGGACATAGCGGATCTCAATACATTAATGAAATCTTTCCTATTCTAATCTTTCCTATTTTGTCTTTCGAGTCACTGCTCATTCTCTCTCAAACCTCATCATTTTCATATCTCTTCTACTTTCTGCTTTCCACTCACAGTCACCATCCCTAAGGTCACATCATCTCTAACATGTACTATTGCAATAACCTCCTACTGGCTTCCCTGACTCTAGCCATTCCCTTTTCAAATCCATCCTCCACACAGTTGTCAAATGTTATTTCTAAAAGACAGTTCTGACTATGTCACTTCCCTAGTCATTAAACTAAAGTGAATCTATATATAGACTCTAGGATCAAATACTACTTTATCTTTATCTCTTATTATAAATTTTGGTTTTTGTACAAGTTCTATATAATGCATATCAGCACAGTCACACATGTTTATAATTTTAAAGAAACTAAGTAAATGTTATGGTTGTGCTGTCAAAATCTTTTAGTGATTGAAGTCACTCATTTTTTAAAAAAATCTGAAGGTTACTAAAGAAAGAAACGTATCTCTTTAAATACAGTGGATTTCTATTTTCCCTGGAAACTGTTGTTGCCACTGATCTTCAGAATAAGAGTATATAGAATAGAACCCATGATGAGATGACTTGTCAATGCATAACTTTGGTAGTTGTTTGTATCTTCATTCTTATTTCCCGGGTAAAACAGTTTATTGTTACTGTTGTTGTTTTCTAACTGCCTGGCTGACTCAATTTCACCAAAATGACCAGTGTGCATCTAGACTAGAAAAGTAAAGCCAAAAGTCAAGCCCAGGGCCCTGACTTCACATTTTCTGCACTGCCATGCTGCTTCACAGATCTTTGGGGACAGTGGAAATTAAGGTAACATGAAGAAATAATTCACCCAGACTTCAATTGCATAATGCACATGAGTGTCTCCTAAATTCTAGGGTTAATCACTCTGAAGCAATCCTAACATTTAAGAATAATGATGATAAATCCCTGATGGGTGTGAAATATCCGATTGGATGGTTGTAAGGCCTAAGTATGTCATAGGATATCATTTTCATATAAAAGGGCTATATTTTTAGAATTCTTCAGAACTTAAAAAGCATTCCTTCAAAACTCTAGAAATTGAGTGTTTAGAGCAGGAAGAGAGGAGCTTGAAGGCCCACTTTGTGCAACCTCTTATGATATACCCATTATTTTACAGATGAGGAAATAGAGGCCCAGAGATATCAAGTGACTTGCCCACTGTCTTCTGCTAGTCCTGGCAGATCTAGCCCCTGAATCAATTTTGAGATCAGGTCAGTGATCCTTCCACCAGGACAGCCAGCTCTTTCCGTTTTTGTATTGCTCACAATACCAAGCTGGTTTCTCCTGTGTAACAGGCAGTCGATGAGAGCCTCGATGACATCACCATCGGGTCACTCTCACCATTTTCCTCCATCGAGCTCATCATGGGACACATGGCAGCAGGAGGTCAGGACTCCAGGCATCTCAGAGATAATCAATGGGATGTATCTGAACAGGAATACTTTTTATCATAGTCATGACTGCCTCAATGCAATGGTGGGAAATTTACTGCCTACGAAAGTGAGTTAAGACAGATCTAATTGTTAGGAAGCTTTTTTTTTTTTTAGATCATACAAAAATCTGCTGTTTTGCACTCTGTTCTACTGAAAAGACATCTTTGGTGATATCCCAATATCTAAAGTTTCAAGTCAAGTAGCTGTCTACCCGCCACATTACTCCCTTGAAATAGTCACTTATACTTCTGGGCCAGGGCTAGAAACTATTCTGGAAGTCTTCCCCATCTCATTTTATTAGTAACAATTATTTTTTATTTCTATACTGATGCCATTCTATTTTTTTTAATGCTTTCCAATGAACAAAAATCTACTTCTCTTTAATTTCCTCCCTCCAATTGGAAAAAGAAAAAGAAAAAAAGAAAGAAATTCTTGTAACAAACATGTACAGTTAAGCAAAATAAATTTCCACCTTGGACATGTCCAAAATGTGTCTCATTCTGCATCCTGAGTTCAGCACCTCTCTTTACTTTACTAATTAGTCTTTTGGTAAAATTTGAACGTGGAATTTATTCATTGTGGAGTTGAATAAATCAATAAACTAATTTAGGTAATAGTTCCATTTTTATGATATTGAATTGACCTTTGTTGTTGTTGAATCAATTTCAGTCATGTCTGACTTTTAGTGACTCTATTTGGGGTACTTTTTTAGCAAAGATACAGGCCCAGTGTTCTATCTACTTACTATACCAACTAATTCCTCCTGAATTGAGCTACATGAATAATTACTATTTCAACAATCATTTAGCTCAATCTTCATTCCCATAAAATACTCTGTAGTTACATTCGTGTAGCAACTCTATATGTGTCTCAGAATATTAACTCACAAGTATTTATAAATCTTGTAATTATTCTGAATGAAATTCTATCTCTTCCAATTGGGTTTTGTTAGTAATGTGCATATAGATGATGATGGTGGATTTCTTTTATATCCTGCTGGTTTGTTAAAGGTATTTTTGAATGAATTTTATTTAACACTCTAGATTTAAGTAAAACTATCATACTATCTACAAAAATTGATAATCTTATTTTCTCTTTGTGCTTATTCCATTTCTTTTTCTTGTTTTATTGGTATAGATAGCATTTCTAAGATATCAAATAGTGGAGAAGGTACTATTACAAAAAAGTAATTCTCTACAAAAAGTAGAGAATTTTTTTTATTTAACCTGATCTTAGTGGGAAGACCTCTAGTTCATCCATAGGGATTATATGCATATATATGCATATACAGATATATATATATATGTATAAAACTCTAATTTCAGATAGTAGTTTTATCAAGAAAGATCAATGTAGTCCCATGTTTTTTATTAATTTTAATAGGAATGTTTTTCTACACCTACTGATATAATCATATGATTTTGTTGTTCTCATTACTCATATGGATCTATTAGGTTTGTAGTTTTTCTAATATTGAACCAAACCTGTATTTTTGGTATAAGCTCAGTGAAATATAGGTTTTTCAAGCATTTCCTATGAAAAGAACAAGGCTTCATAGAAAGTTAGGAATCATGAGAACATAGGAGTCATGAGAGAGATAAACAGGTAAACATGAGTGAGCAAATCAAAGGACTAAACATGGATAAACTGTTTATATTTTATTACACATGATACTTGAATCCCTCAGTCCCACTTCATCATTATCAAGCATTACAAAGGGAGAATGGAAAGGAGAGGGAAAATAAAATACCTGGAAGAGGAAAGAAGAAAGGAAAAAGTATAGGGAAAATTATCTCACATAACTGAAAGGTACAAGTGGAAGTCTTTATAAAAAAGGAAGAATATGTAGAGGGAACAGGCAACATTTAAACCTCTTCTCATCTGGGAAGAATGTACATGCACAGAGTTGGGTACAGAATACATTTCATTCACCAGCAAAAAAAAAAAAAAAAAAATGGAGATGGGAAAGGAGGAAATTAGAGGGAGAACAGTTTAAGTAAGGGATTATTATTAAGCAAAAGAAACTTTAAAGAGGGTGGATTTTGAAAAAAGGCTTTTAAAAAAAGAAAGGATAAGAATCTGTCATCAAGCTCTAGATGAGTGAAAGAAAAAACAGAGGAGAACAGAAGTATTGTTGCTGAACTCTCTTCACTCTTCTTTATAAAGAGGAAGGGAAGGAAAAAAAGAAGAAAAAAACTATGAGAGAAGAATTGAAGGAAATATATGATTAACAATCATAATTATGAATGTGAATGGAATGAGCATGCTCATAAAATGAAAGAGTGTATCAGAACCCAGAATGAAATAGTATATTGAACACACTTTAAAAAGGTACACATGGAGTTCAAAATAAAAGGCTGAAGCAAAACTGTTATATATAATGGAAATAAAT
This sequence comes from Sarcophilus harrisii, assembly GCF_902635505.1. Lineage (NCBI taxonomy): Eukaryota > Metazoa > Chordata > Mammalia > Dasyuromorphia > Dasyuridae > Sarcophilus > Sarcophilus harrisii. The sequence continues at coordinate 496,841,533 of NC_045428.1, forward strand.
AAGACTCTTCCCAGTAAGATGAAGTATAAAGCAAGAATATCCATTATTACTATTTCTATTCAATACAGTTTTAAGAAATCCTAGTATGGGAATAAGACAGGAAAAAGAAATTTTTGTTTTTTGTAAAAATTTTGTAAAAAAAAAAATTACAAAAATAACTTTTTGTAAGTGAGAACCCTATAAAAATCAACTAAAAATTAACTGAAACAATTAACAACTTAAGCAAACTTGTAGGATAAACTAGACTCACTAATAATTTATATTTCTGTTATCACTAACAAAATCTTTAGGAAGATAGAGAAATTCCACTTATAATAACTACAGAAAAGAAACATACACTTGGGAGGATACTAATTGAGACACAGAGGAACTATTGAACACAATTTTTAACAAAGCATTCTTTACATAAATATAAGCATATAAATAATTGAAGAAATATTAACTTCTCATGGGTAGGCTGAACTAAAATAATAAAAATTACAATACTATCTAAATTAATTCACTTATTGAATGTCATACAAATCAAACAATTAAAGTATTACTTTGTAGAACTTAGAACAAATAATAACAAAATTCATCTGGAGGTACAAAAGATCTCAAATCACAAGAAAATTAACAGCAACAACAAAAAAGACAGAAAGAAAAGAAGCCTACAAGTACAAATTTCAAATTATACTACAAAGCATAATCATAATCACAAGGAAATTAACAACAAAAGCAGAAAGGAAAGGAGCCTACCAGTATAAATTTTAAGTTATACTACAAAGCATAATCATAAAAATAATATTTACTGATTAAGAAATAGGATGATTACTGCAAAAGACTAGTAACATAATATACAGAAGCAAACAAGTACACTAGCCTAGCAATAAATCTAAAGATCCCAGCTATTTGGGTAAAATAGCTCAATATCTGACAAAAACTGTTTAAAAAAAAAAACACTGAAAATAAGTCTTTCAGAAATAAGATTTAGACCAACATTTCACACTGTTAACCAAAATAAGGGCCAAACAAACACAAAGATTAGCATTATGAATAAATTAGAAGAATAAAGAAGAAACTACCTCTTAGCTCTATGGATCAGGGAAGAATTAATGATCATACAAAAGAAAGAAATGGTTACAGAAAAGAAAATGATTTGCACAAACAAAACCAATGAAGCTTAAATTAGAACAGAAGCTTTTTTCAGCTTCTTTTTCAATCATTCTGTATTTGTCTAATCTGGATTTTCCCTGCCCACAAAGTTGTTGCCATGGAAAAGTGATGATAGTGGTACTGACTTGTAGTTTTTGCCTTCTTCCTAGAAGTCTGTTCAAAAATAATCACAAGACAACAGGGAATTCAAGAACACTAGGGAATACGTCCTGCTATAAGGCAAACACCTTGGTCATTACAATCGCTTTCAAGTACTCTATGGAGAATCTTAGTTATATCTGTAATGAATTACAATTGGCAAGTACTCTGCAGATGATCTTAATTATATCTGTAAGGAATTACAGCCAGCTAATGGTCCCATTACCCTTTGGGTGCTCTTCAATTTTAATTCTTCAGAGCACATCCTAATTTTTTGTGTTTTCTATTTTTATAAATTGAAGGTTTGCAGCAACTCTGTGTTGAACAAATCTATCAGCATCATTTTTCTAAAAGCATATGCTTAAATTTGGAACTATGCCCAAAAAGTTATCAAACTGTGCATACCCTTTGATCCAGCAGTGTCTCTACTGGGCTTATACCCCAAAGAGATACTAAAAAAGGGAAAGGGACCTGTATGTGCCAAAATGTTTGTGGCAGCCCTGTTTGTAGTGGCCAGAAGCTGGAAAATGAATGGATGCCCATCAGTTGGAGAATGGTTGAGTAAATTGTGGTATATGAATGTTATGGAATATTATTGTTATGTAAGAAATGACCAACAGGATGAATACAGAGAGGATTGGCGAGACTTACATGAACTGATGCTGAGCGAAATGAGCAGAACCAGGAAATCATTATATACCTCAACAGCGATACTGTATGAGGATGTATTCTGATGGAAGTGGATTTCTTCAACAAAGACAAGATCTAACTGAGTTTCAATTGATCAAGGATGGACAGAAGCAGCTACACCCAAAGAAAGAACACTTAGGAAATGAATGTAAACTGCTTGCATTTTTGTTCTTCTTCCCAGGTTATTTATACCTTCTAAATCCAATTCTCCTTGAGCAACAAGAAAACTGTTCGGTTCTGCACACATATATTATATCCAAGATCCACTGCAATCTATTTAACATGTATAGGACGGCTTGCCATCTTTGGGGAGAGGGCGGAGGGAGGGAGGGGAAAAATTGGAACAGAAGTGAGTGCAAGGGATAATGTTGTAAAAAACTACCCTGGCATAGGTTCTGTCAATAAAAAGTTATTTTAAAAAATAAAATAAAATAAATAAAAGCATATGCTCATATTATGTCTGTGTCACATCTTGATAATTCTTATAATTCTCCAAACTTTTTCACTATAATTATACCTGGTGTGGTGGTCTGTGAACAGTGATTTTTAATGTCATTAAAAATGTCATTAAAAACATAAAAATGCGTGAAAAACACAGATAACCTTACTAGGCCTCATCTAAATTGCATAGAACCAGATGGTCTGTAAAATCTACTCCAGCAACAAATCTATAATTCTATAACCATACTTATTTAACTCTTTAAGCATTGTGAAATGTTTTCTTCACAACCCTTAGAGCAATGATCCTCAAACTTTTGTTCTCAATATCTTTATCCTATTAAAAATGATTGAGGGTCTGTACAAAGAGTTTTTGTTTTATGTGGGTTATAGATATTGATCACATTAAAAATAAAAACCAATTATGAATGTGTAGACTCTTTGAAAGGATTTCAGAGATTCCAAGGATGCTCTGGACCAGACTTTGAGAACCACTGCCTTAGATGATTGGTATTATAAGGATTATTTATCTCTTTTTATACGTGAAAAACTAAGGCTCAGAGAAAGTAAATTTCAGCTCATTAAATATCTCTCTCCCCACTCCTTTCCCTTTATCTCCTTTCCCCCCCAAACCTTTCTCCCCCTCTTTTTCATTCTCAAATACAGAAGTAAAGTTAAGAATGAAAACACATGGGTAAATCAAGTGTGAAAATAACTCTTTGGTTATCATGCTGTTACAAAGAAGGTTTTAACTCAGCCCCAGAAGATGGGAACTCTGACCTAAAACAATGTTGTAAAATCTCATTATTGGATTTCCTACTACCCCTCAAATCAAATTATTTCTCATTTCCTTGTAAAGAAGAAAAATGACAAGATATTCTTACACCTTTCAAAGATTTAAATGTAGAAAACACTGCCCTAAAACAGGGCATGTTAACCTTTTTCCACTCACAATCCCTTTTCACTCAAGAAATTTTTTAATGTGACCCCAGGTACACAGGCATATAAAATAGGAAACAAATCAAACATTTACTGATAATAAATCATAATTCTGCAATCCCCATATTCAATCACAAGACCCCATATGGGGTTGTGACCCAAAGTTTAAGAAACTGGGCCCTAAAACTCTAAATGCCAACATCTTCAAAAATAATTAAATGATGGGGTGAGACTAGTAATTAATCTTTGTAATCCAGTAATGAAACTATTAGATTAGGAACTAAAAACATTTTAGTATTATTTCTAAATCCTCTGTCTCAATGTTTTTCATTTCACAGACTCAGAATGTTCATGAATGCCACAGAGAATCCCAAGAATTTTGTAGTCCAATTCCCTCATTTTGCAGATGAAGAAAGTGAGCCCCTACAAGAGGAAATAAATTGCACTGGAGACTGTACAAGACCCTGCCAGACTCAACTTTTCCACTTAAAAGCCTTGGAACCTTGAAGAAGTCACTTCTCTGAACCTTATTTGTTCATGTGTAAATAGAGATAAGTAATCCTTAAAATACCAATCCTTTCAGGGTGTGAAGAAAACATTTCATAATGCTTAAAGAACTAAATAAATATGATCATTAAATTACAGATTTGTTACTAGAGGAGATTTTATAGACCTAGTCCTACTCAATTTACAGATGAACAAACTGAGTCCCAATAAGATTATTATTATTATGTGAAAAAGGCATTTCAAAGATGAAAAATGTAAAATCTCATTACAGATTTTGGCAGTAACAGATGAACATTTACAATCTATTTTGATGATAAGAACTATAACTTTGAACCCAATTAAATGAAATGTTATTTGTAAAAAGAATTCTACATCATAAAAAGCTGTACTGTATTATATATTTTGAATGTTGTCAATAAAAGGTGAAAATTTATTTTCTTTTTGTCATAATCTACATAATATCCTTATCTTTTGCCTTTAAAGCCTAAAATTTTTATCTATCCCTTTACAAATAAAATTTGCAAACACCTGAACGAGATATAAAGTTGATTCACAAGTTATTGTGCTTAGTTGAGCAAAAAGAGAGCACTCTCCATTATCGATTCCTCATTAGTTTCACTTTATCCTAGTTGGCTTTGGAGAGAGTGAATCTGTAGAGAACTGTGAGACCATCCTGGGAGGAATAAGAACGAACAAAGTTTGGAAAGCAGGTAAGGTAAAAGAGAAACATCAAAGAGTGATGAGAAAAATAGGGGGAAAAAATGACTGGAGACAATAATGGAAGAACCAAAGACAAAACACGAATGTAGTTCTTAATAACAAACTAGATCTGAATTTGTTAAGGCTCTAAGGGGGGGGGGGGGGGGGAAGAGGGGAAAGTAGAGTAAGGCATGATTCCAGAGTACTTTAGACTTATGAAATACCTTCCTCTCAACAATTTTGTTTGGCAGGTGAGTGCAAATATCATTAAGCTCATTTTATAGATCAAGAAGCTGAGGCTCAAAGAGATTTTATGATATGCTTCTCAAACTCATAACTAATAATGGAAGATTTGAAATGGGATCTCCTAATTCTTTCCACTATACCACACTGCCTTCTTTTACCAATTTACAAAGTACTTTATATTGATTATCTCTCATATGATCTTAATAATACCAGAAAGTAGAAAAGATAAAGATCATTACCTCCATTTTACAGATGCCAAATTTAATACTAGAAGATGCATAATCTGCCCCAAATCAAAATTCTATTAAATAGAACACAGGTCCATTTTACAGATGCCAAATTTAATACTAGAAGATGCATAATCTGCCCCAAATCAAAATTCTATTAAATAGAACACAGGTAGTAGTATTTCAAATCTGTCACATTTCTGGGAGTCTTAGAGACCCTCACTGAAAGATAGCAATTGTTTAGGAGAGACAATGGCATTGAGAGGGATCAATATTCTGCTCACAGATAAAGAAGCTATATGACACAATTTGAGAGTCTGGATTTGAATCTTAAGACTTGCTTATTTATCTTGGAAAACTCAGATTGAGCGTCCTGAGGTGGACAAAACTAATATAGGAGAGATACGGGGGGGAAAAAACAGTGTTAAGAAGTATGTTTTCTTTAAAGATTTCTTAATTTCTCTAGTCTTTATTCTTAAAAAAAAAAAAAAAAGGAAACAAATACAAGAAAAACCAATTACCTAATGCAGATAAAAGAGAAGGAAGCATCTTTAAACAGGAAATTAACTTCATACTATGTGCTAACTGAAAATAACTAAGGAAAACGGAGCACAATGTGTATTAAGAGAACCATTGGCTAGCAAAAGGTCTACATGACTACAGTCAGGAACACTAAGATAAATTCATCTCCACTCTCATCAATCCCACTCATCAATGAGGCTTGAAGGGGATATAATTTGTGACAAGAAAAGGAGAATGGAAGGGCTATCTTTTTATTTATTTTTATTTTTTTTTACGTTCAAATAAGCTTTATATAGGATAAATAGGAAACAATTAAGAGAGGGAAGGCTCTAGAAGTGAAAAGTGTTGGGAAAAGCTTCCTGTGGAAAATGGGATTTTATTTGGATCTTTTTTTTTTTTTAATTTATTTATTTATTTTGTTATAGTAACTTTTTATAGACAGAATCCATGCCAGGGTAAATTTTTTTTTAACAACATTTTCCCTTGCACTCACTTCTGTTCTGATTTTTCTCTCCCACCCTCCACCCCCTCCCCTAGATGGCAAGCAGTCCTATATATGTTGAATATGTCGTAGTATATCCTAGATACAATATATGTGTGCAGAACCAAACAGTTTTCTTGTTGCACAGGGAGAATTGGATTCAGAAGGTAAAAATAAGCCGGGAAGAAAAACAAAAATGCAAACAGTTTACATTCATTTCCTAGTGTTTTTTCTTTGGGTGTAGCTGCTTCTGTCCATCACTGATCAATTGAAACTGAATTAGGTCTCTTTGTCAAAGAAATCCACTTCCATCAGAGTACATCTTCATACAGTATCCTTATTGACGTATATAATGATCTCTTGGTTCTGCTCATTTCACTTAGCATCAGTTCATGTAATTCTCTCCAAGCCTCTCTGTATTCATCTTGCTGGTCATTTCTTACAGAACAATAATATTCCATAACATTCATATACCACAATTTACCCAACCATTCTCCAATTGATGGGCATCCACTCAGTTTCCAGTTTCTAGCCACTACAAACAGGGCTGCCACAAACATTTTGGCACATACAGGTCCCTTTCCCTTCTTTAAGACCTCTTTGGGATATAAGCCCAGTAGTAACACTGCTGGATCAAAGGGTATGCACAGTTTGATAACTTTTTGGGCATAATTCCAAATTGCTCTCCAGAATGGTTGGATTCATTCACAGCTCCACCAACAATGTATCAGTGTCCCAGTTTTCCCACATCCCCTCCAACACTCATCATTATTTTTTCCTGTCATCTTAGCCAATCTGACAGGTGTGTAGTGGTATCTCAGAGTTGTCTTAATTTGCATTTCTCTGATTAATAATGATTTGGAACACTCTTTCATATGAGTGGTAATGATTTCAATTTCATCATCTGAAAATTGTCTGTTCATATCCTTTGACCATTTATCAATTGGAGAATGGCTTGGTTTCTTATAAATTAGAGTCAGCTCTCTATATATTTTGGAAATGAGGCCTTTATCAGAACCTTTAACTGTGAAGATGTTTTCCTAGTTTGTTGCTTCCCTTCTAATCTTGTTTACATTAGTTTTGTTTGTACAGAAGCTTTTTAATTTGATGTAATCAAAATTTTCTATTTTGTGATCAATAATGGTCTCTAGTTCATCTTTAGTCACAAATTTCTTCCTCTTCCACAAGTCTGAGAGATAAACTATCCTATGTTCCTTCAATTTATTTATAATCTCGTTCTTTATGTCTAAATCATGGACCCATTTTGATCTTATCTTGGTAGGGCTATCTTTTTAAAACTTTATTCAAGAGACATTAGACAGTTTGTAGAGCAGCATCAACAAAATGTTACAATAAAACATTCCTCTTTTAAGGAAACCTATCAAAGTGGGAGAATGGGAAAGGAAGAAATAAAGAAAAAATTTCAAATGAGGATGATCAAAGAAAAGAAAAACACCAGGCTAATGACAGCAGGGCTATTTTACTAGCCACCTGTCCAAAAGAACTGGTTAATCAATTCTGAAAGAAACTCACAAGACTGGCACTAAAATGAAAGACAGAATTTAGGAGAAATTTCAACTACTTAGAAACCTGATGAGGGTTTTTTTCTCTTTTTTTTTTTTAAACTAAAATCAAAGTAACTGATCGATTCTTTCTAGATTTTGTTCATAATTTTAGCTATAAGCTGCTGGAAAACACAGGAAGCTTCTATTTTGAACCTGCTTATGACCAATAAGAAAGGACTATTTTTTTAAAAAAAGAACTGATGAATAAAGTCAAAATGCTTCAATATAGGAAATTATCAAACATTCCTAAGAATTTCTGATAGCTAAAAGAGTAAAGCTTAGCATAATGGCATGCAAACTTAATTTTTGAAGAAATAATTTCAAGGAGTGTAGAAAAATGAGATCCGATGCTCTAAGATTCTTTTGGAGAAGCTGGCTCAAGAGGGATGGTAGGCTCTCAATAGAATTCTGAAAACATAAATAGAAATTATCCTAATGAAAAACAATAAGGTTTTATAAAAAAATTCAACATGGCTTTATAGTAAACTCCTCAACCAACTAGGATTCTGTATAAAATTACAAAGAATACCAAAGAATATCCAATAACTTAGATAGAAAATAAATGAGTATCACAGTATTGTAATGAATAGGTTGAGGCTGGTCACAAATAGTGAATAATAGCAAAAGTGTGACAGCACAGGAGATGATATGAAATAACTCCTAATTAGTCACTGTGAAATATTCGCTCCCTTAACCATTTAAAAAGTATTTTTATATTGATTCTCATATCTTAATAACATTTGAAGATTAAAAATGAGGGCTTATTACTGCTATTAAAAAAACAGCTTTTTCTAAAGAAAAGAACTTGTATATACAAAATATTTATAGCTGCTATTTTTGTGGTGGCAAAGAATTGGAAATTGAAGGGATGACCATCAATTGAGGAATGGCTACATAAGTTGTGCTTTGTGAATATGATGAAACAGTATTATGATATAAGAATAACAAGGAAATGGGTTTAGAAAAACATGAGGAGAGTTATATGAACTGATGTAAACTGAAATGAGCAGAACCAGAGAACATCGTATATATTAACAGCAATATTACCATGATAATCAACTATGAAAGACTACAATGGTCCAAGATATTTCCAAAGGATTCATAATGAAAAAATGCTATCAAAATGAAAAAATTATGAACCTCCATAAAAAAATTATGGCTCCAAAAAGAGAAGTGATGAACTATGAATGCAGATTGAAGCACATTTTTCTACTTTTTCTTTTCTTGCTTTTTTTTCCTGCAACATAGCTAATATGCAAATACATTTTATATGCTTTCACATTTATAACAGGTTATTACTTGCCTTCTCAAGTGATGGGCTGGAGAAAGGGAATGAATTTGGAACTCAAATTTTAAAAAAACAATTTTTCAAATAAGCTTTGTGTTAGCAAGATCAAAATAGAGGGTTAGAACATTGCTTGATGTTCTTATCATCTTCTCATCTTTAGGGGATGATAACAGATGACAAAGTGAAACTATAATTACTGAACATTTTATTTGGCTTCTGCTTTCTCATCATAATCATAATCATAATCATGAGACCTGAGAGTTCAAGTCTGCCCTCAGAAACTTTCTAGTGGTGTGATGACCCTGGGGGCAAATCACTTAACCTCTCTATATCAGTTTCCTGTAAAATGAGAGTGATAATAAAATAGTACCCACCTTCTAGTACTAAGGATCGATCAGTGAGAAAATATTTGTAAAGTGCTTAGCACAGCTGCCCGACATGTAGTGCTATATAAATGTTAGCTATCATAATTATTATCTGATAATTTTTATACTATTTTATACATCATGCTAAGCACTTTTATAGATATCTCATTTGATCCTCACATTACCCTGATCGCCTCAGTTTTTCATCTATAAAATGAACTGAAGAAAAACAGCAAATCACTCCAGTATCTTTATCAAGAAACTCTCCAGTGAGATCTCAGAGTAGGACCATGACTGAAAGGACTAAACAACTTCCTGAGTTCTGGCCTGACTTGTCTACTGTGCCACCGATCTGTCTTTTAATGAATAAATGCCTTTTTTCTCCAAAGGATCTTGGAAAGATAAAACTCTAAATGGTTTACAGGTAATTTAAATAATGATGGATGTGTTATCAAGACAGTACCAATTAATTCAAATTACCAGACATGTCCAAATTAAATCCCAGGGTACTAAAGAATGGGCAGATGTAATTGCTGAAACACTGACAATGATTTTAGAAATATGGAAAACTGAAAATCCTTCTGCAATAAAGATGAGAAAATACTGTTGAAAATTTCAAAAAAAGGGGGGGGGGAAGGAAGATTCTTCAAACTTACCTTTCTGATCTGGAAAAACAAAGAACAAATTTTAATAGAATAGCTTGTGAGCCCATAAAAAGTGTTTACTATAAACCAACATTGATTTAAGTATGTTTTGTCATAATCTAATTTCCTTTTCTGATGGTGAGGAGATGAATAAAGATAGTCCTTGATCAAACTGGTTATTTTTCCTAAATAGACCCAATAACATAATATAAAGGAGATATCTAAACAAACTGATAACATCATAATATGCTGGCCACTGAATAAGACAACTGATGGAACACGGGGATCTCCAGAGACTGGCTGGCTGCAGATTTAAAAAGCCAAGGAGCATCTCTGAATCAATAGGCAGCTAGGGATGAGCTTAGTGTATGGAAGACTGAACTCTTTCAGAGTGCAGCAGGGTAGGAAGGGTATTTCCCTATTCCTTCCCCCAGCAAGATAATGGCCCCTGCAGAAGCATTCATGTAGTGGAGTGGACAGCTTCTGTGGAGACACAGCTCGGTGCCAGGAAATGGGAGTCCTCCTGCTCAGGAGATGATGGACTTCTCAGCTAAGACTGAGGGAAGAGAGCTAGGGAGGCTCCAATGGGATAGGCAAGGGCCCCCTTCTGTTCAAAATTGTTCAGCCACACCTTAACCAAGTACTTTGGCTGGAACAGAAGCTGGAACTAAGAGAGGCTACAGCAAACTGGAAAAATGGATCACCTACAGAAACCTAGCGCAGGGTTTACAGCTCCAAGCTCTGCAAGGATGAGTTCTTCAGTAAATCCACAGCATGCCCAACACAGGGACACGGAGGCTCCTGCAGTGGCTTTGTTTTTTTTTTATTAAGTTTTCTTTTTTTTTTTTTTATTTAATAGCCTTTTATTTACAGGATATATGCATGGGTAACTTTACAGCATTAACAATTGCCAAACCTCTTGTTCCAATTTTTTACCTCTTACTCCCCCACCCCTTCCCTCAGATGACAGGATGACCAGTAGATGTTAAATACATTAAAATATAAATTAGATACACAATAGGTATACATGGCCAAAACGTTATTTCTGCAGTGGCTTTTTGTAAGACCACCTTCCACACATATTCTTCGCAGAGAATTACACATCCTCCCTGCTGATAGCATGTTATGTTTGTGCGATAGTGCTCACTAAGTTGATGATGGAAATGTCCTATGTCATTTCAATAAAATTTTTTGCTCTAGGTTGATATAACATATTTCAACAAATTTATCGGGAGAGGTTCATAAGCAATACTGGGGGGATAATTCTAGGATACACACACTTTCATGGAAAGAGGCTGAATTTGGAGTAAGAATATCTGGTTTCACTTGTAGCTATGATACTTACTAGTAGTACAACCAAAATCATTTCACTCAAGTTTTAGTATCTTCAACTGTAGAAATTTTTTTTTAAATTTTGCAAGACACTACAGAAATGAGTTTTAAAAACTTAAGAGTGATTCAGTGGTAATCATAATTTGAATTCCTATCCTCTAAATTCCCAATGAGTTGTCAGTCATATAATCTTTAATTACAGTACAATAAAATGGCAGTTTTAAATTAATTTAATCATAATTTTAGCTCAATGACTACCCCTTTCAAAAATCAAGTTGAAAGGAAAAAAATTAATTTTACCCATCAGTTAGGATAAAATAAAATGTGACTAAGATTTTAAGAAATAGTACAATACAATGTAGGAAGCATTATAAATGAAAATAAGAGTAAAGGATGTTATTGGAACTTCCAAGTCATATGACACAACAAAGGCTTAGGTAAAAACATTCCTATACTCCCTTTCCCCTTTCCCCTTCTTCAGTGTTGCAATCTCAGCACTAGGCTGTCAAAGTGTGCTCCCAGAGAGCTTTTGAGCAATCCTACTAAACCTTCCTTCATCAACTCACTAAGCTACTCTCCTCACAATGGCTCTTCCAAATGTTTTCATCCCTCCTCAAACCTCCCCTCACAATTCTTCCCCTCCCCTCAGCTGAGAACCTTGGGTCTTATTTTACAGCAAAAATTAAGATCATTTGCCATAAGCTCCCTCTTCTCCACTCTCCCTCATCTCCTATTCCTCCAGTGCCTTCTACCATTCTCTCCCCCTTTTACCCCTGGTCTCACCTGATGCAGCGGCCTTAGTCTTTACTAAAACTCTATTATGGCCAGACTCAAATACGAATGAATACCCCTGTTCAGCATTTAAAGCCTTTGTCGACTGGGCTCTAGCCTGATTTTCCAGGTTTATTCCCCATTATGCCCATTGGCACTCATGTACTCCAGGGGTCAGCCAAACTGGCCTCCTTATCTTTGTGCTACTGCCTTCTCCACCTCTCTACCCCCACAGACACACCTAGCCTGTGGTCTAGAGGATAGGAGATTTTTTTAAAGACTTGTGAGCTTCATACCCTCATACCACTTGGTACTTCCCTTTTATACAATTGTAATATTTCATTTGTATTTCATTTATCTCTCTTTTTCTCTACTCCCTTCCCCCCAGCCGAGAAACAGATTATAAGCTCCCTGAGGGACAGGAACTGTATAGTTCACATTTTGGTTCCCTCATACGTTAACTTAGCTTACTGCACATGAAAAATAAGTCTATGAAACTTCCAGACTTGGAAGTCATTTAATCCATATCCCCAACCTGAATAAGAAGCTGCACCCTGTTTACTTGACCATTTAGTCCATTTAGTCAAGTAAACACTTGACCCCAATCTGAACAAGTAGCCTCACCTCATTTCTCAACTTGAAATCCCTAATGATGAAGAACTTAACTATAGAATGCAACAATGCACTTCATATTTGGAGAGCTCAGATGATGAGCAAGTTTTTTCTTATATCCAATTGAATTCTGCCTCCATTTCTACTAATTTTTCTTTAATCTCCCCTCTGTGATCAATCAGAATAAATATCTTCCTTCCACATGAAAGGTGTTAAAATATCTGACAAGTGTTTATACTTCTCCCCACATTTCATTTTCTTGCCATAGCATGATGTACAGTTCTCTCAGCAACCTAGAAACTATCCTCTGAAATCCTCAGAATAAGAAAGTTCTGTCTCTTCAAAGTATTTGGTTCTCTACTTGCCTCCTCTCTCCCTCCACCTGGTACTGTAGTTAACTGTTGGGCCCATTTTATGGCCCTCCATTTTAGGATGGAAAATAATTGAGGACAAAGATGTCAATTTTTATTCTTTGTATTCCCTGCTTTTAAGCATCCTCCCTTGTACTTTGGAGACACAATAAGATTTGTAGAATTTGAATTTGGCACATTCCTTTCCAGCTATCCTATCTTTCCTAAAATGTGGTTACCCAGTTATGACATGGGGAATTAGGCTTGGGAGCTTGCTTTGGTGGGAAGTCCAGTTTCCCTACCATTATTAGGAAATGTTCACAAATTCAGGGAGAGGCAGAAAAGTATGTCAGAGTGACTTCTGACTCTCTTATCCATCCATCTCTCTGTATTGCTTCATTTGCTATTTAGCAGCCTATTGAATTGTATACAACTTTCTCCATGCTTTTCCTTAAAAAAAAAAAAAAAAAAGGAAAATAAAGCTCCCTTGTCCCTCACTAAAACTCTGCATTTAATTGAGAGGCAGTTGATAAAACAGTCAGAGAAGAACCCTGGGTAGAAAGAACAGTATCATTACTTGATAGCACATTGTTATGCGCTGAGCAAAATTTTCTATTTTAACTCTGTGGCTTCACATGAGCTACAATGGAATTCCATATTTTTCACCTAATCATAAAGGACAACTCTTGTACTTCCTAAAGCACCTATCCAGTACTTTGAACACAATTAAGTTCTTACTTTCAAATTCTAATTCCCCAAAGGCCCATTCTTTCTTTAGTTAAAAGAACCCTAAACATTCCCCTCTCCCTGATTTTAGTACAAGAATCATGGTTCACACATCAGTTAAATATTTTTATCTGGTCCAGTACTCAAGTTCAGGGAGATCTGAAAACAAAATCAAGCCTTCTTCTGGCTGTAAATCCCAGTTCATGTGTGCACGAGCCCTCCATGTACAGATAGAGCTTTTGATGGATAATGGAAATATGAAGTTTACAAAAGGAATCATGAGTACTTTGTCCCAGAAAGCCCTGTCTGGATTACTATGTTCAATTCTGGGAACACTATTTGAGGTGAAGGATTGACAGAATGACACAATCTGCCCTCCAATGCTCCAGACAGAGGATTTTAGGAAACAATCAAGCCTTCTGCTTACAGATGAGGAGACAGATCCAGAACCTCAGAACACCTAAGTCACAAGCAGGGGAGCTGGAATTGCCACCTATAACATCTAACATTCTAGAGTTCTCTCCACTACACCCTGCTGGTTTCTCAGGGCCTATAACAGCACAGAACCAGAATCTACCAAGCTAGGAAGGTTTCCAGTCCTGGGCATTTATCTGCCTGCCTAGGTGAGTCTGGGAGGCTCCTCATCGGCAGGTGGTGAACTCCGTTTCTGCTGTCCCAAGGACAAAGCCTCCAAAACACAGAGAAGTTCCTCACCAGCTAGCCGCCACGGTAGCTCTCCATCTATCTGCTAAGTAGGAGAGACTGCAATCTGCATCAATAAAAGAATTACTCCTTTTGATTGTCAGTACTATTTAAGTACTGATCAGGTGGACAAATGGCAAAGGGAAAGACAACTACGAAACAGTCACTGTTTAGTAAGTACCGTTTCTGGCTAGTGGAAGAAAATGGAAATGCTAATAAAGCAGACTTGAGGGGACAGTGGGCAGTGGGAGGGTACTATTTTCAAATATTTGAAAGGATGGCAAAATAAAAGAAATTAGAACTGTTCCGACTAGTCTCAGAAGGCAGAACTAGGAGCGACTGATATAAATTAAGGGAAGACAAATTTTGGCTTCCCAACAAAAAAGCTTCAAGACTCTTGGTTCCTGGAGGTCTGTGAGCAGCAGGCAGATGAGCACTTTTGGGATGTTAGGTATTACAGAGGGCAACCACTCTTACAAAAAATAAAAAATCTCAGAATGTAATAGTTTGCAAGGAACATCAGGTCATAAAGTACAAAGTGTACTATGTTGGAGCCAGAATCCACCTATAGCTTTAGGTTGTACTGTGTCATCTAGCCTGGATGCAAAAACTTCAGGTGATCTTAAAAAAAAAACCTACAATTTTCCTCAACTAAATTATTTCACTTTTGGAAAACTGTTGGAATAACCAACAGCTTTTTAAAGTTTGCAGCTCAATTTTACATGTTACATGTTACCTTATTTATGCCTCACAAAATCATGTGAGGTAAATAACAGGTATTATTTCTATTTCATAGATGAAGAAATAGGCTCAGAGAGGCTGGATTATTTGTCTATAATCTAACCATTTAAAAAACTATTTGTCTATAATCTAACCATTTAAAAAGTAAGTTTGAACTTTGGTCCTCTCCTTACTGAAATCAAATCCAAGCTCTTCCATATGGAATTAAAATGTACAACCCCACTGCTCCTATTTATGGCCTCTGAGGTCAAGTAGGATATTCTATAGAACCACAGTTTAAACATCTTCTGTATAATAGAGTAAGGCTTTTTCCTTGAAAGTAGGATTTTTTTTCCTTTTTGTTTTCTCAGAGCCTAGCAGAGAGCCTGTCACACAGTGGGCACTTAAATATATAGAGAGATTAACTAGTTGATGATAACCCTTTCAAATACTTGAAGACATCAATCACATTCCCCTTTAGTCTTTTCTTCCCAGTTCCTTAAGCTAATTGTTACATTCTTCAATTCCCTCTCTCCCTTGCTGTTTACCTTCTTTTGAACTAGTTACAGTAGGTCAATGCCCTTCCCAAGATGTGCTACTCAACATCTAAATGACTAATCCCCCCACTATCTCTATAGAAACAGCTCAGGAATGTATTTTGAAATTACACCCTCTTCAAAAGTGACTAAAATGTCCATAATTTTGACCCAGAGATCCCACTGTTAGGTGTAAACATCTCAAAGAGGTCAAAAACAGCAAGAAAAATCCCATATATGCCAAAATATTCTTATCAGCACATTCTGTGACAGCAAAGAACTAGAAAAACAAAGTAGATTGAGAAATGACTAAACAAATTATAGTGCATGAAGAAATGACCAACATGAATTCAAAGAAATATAGAAAGAGGGTGGCAAAGTGAAGTAGGTAGAACCAGGGAAAACAATAATAAACAATAACAACAAAACATTTGGCAAAAGCAATCAAGGGAAACGGAATGTTGTTTAGCTCTAAAGACCTGGAGAAGCAATACAAAAATAATATATTTTTCCTTTCTTTAGAAAGATGGAGACTAAAGATAGAATGTTGCATGTGCTATCAAATACCATCAGTATATAGGTTGGGGTTTTTGCACAGATCTTTTTTTTTTTTTTTAACCAGTTAATAAGGGAAAGTATGGACAGTGTGAAGGATCAGGAGAGAAGAATATAATTACTAAATGATATAAAAAACAAAAGTCATTTACAAAATTAAAAAGCAAGTGAGTTGAGCAATAGAATTACTACCACAAATAAGAAAGTAGGTAAATTAATTAAATACAATTTAAGATTACATGCTGGTGATTCACATGGAGCTGAAAGTTCATTAAAATCACTGGATCTTTTTCACAGGAACTATATTGTCTAGCTAGTTCCATCATGGACTTGTAAGGCTGATTATCTGAAGGAATGAAGGAAGGGAGGAAGGAAGGAAGGGAGGAAGGAAGGAAGGGAGTGTAAATTGTCATTTATACTATGTGTAAGGCACATGGTCTTCACAATAATATCTCCTTTTTACAGATGAAGAAACTGAGACACAGAAACTGACTTGCCTAGAGTCATCTAACTAGTAGCATGTGAAGCAAGATATTCAGATCTAAATCAAGTAGAATAGGTTAGGTCTGACCAATAACCTGAGATTCTTTTCACCCCTGTAGCTCCTGAAACTATTCATATTTGAATCACAGAATCTCTGAATCCCAAAAGACTCCACAGAAGTAACCTTTTAACTGCAATTTGAGTTCTGATGCTTCAATCAAAGTACTTATTAAATACCTACTATGTGACAGGCACTTAAACACAGAGAATCCAAATCCAAAGAATGACATAATCTCTACAAGCAGACAAGGCTGCAATCTGTTGCTTCACAGCTGTATGATCTTGGACAAATCCCTTGTCTTTTCTCTGCACCTCAGTTTTCTAAGCTGCAAGATGATTGCTCAATGCTTGTACCATCTGGGATACTGTCACTCAAACCTCTTGTACTTTTATTATATTCAATATATATTATTGTATTATATTCAAATAATGCCTTAAAAAAGTGTAGTCTTAAGGGGGAAAAGAAAGAGAAAGAATAACTTGAGAAAAATAGGATGGCAGGAAATACAGAATTAGTCATTTTAACTGTGAATGTGAATGGGATGAACTCTCCCATAAAATGGAAGCAGATAGCAGACTGCATTAAAAGCCAGAATCCTGTAATTATACTGTTTACAAGAAACACATTTAAAGCAGAGCGATATATACAGAGTAAAGGTAAAAGGTTGGAGCAGAATCTATTATACTTCAAGTAAAGTAAAAAAAGCAGGGGTAGAGATCCTGATCTCAGATAAAGTAAAAGCAAAAAGTGATCTAATTAAGAGATAAGGAAGGAAAAGTGTAGCCTTTTAAAGGGCAAATCATTTCACCTCAGTATCTTTATCTATAAAGTAGGAATGCTTTGTAAAGCCATAAGGAAAAGCGTTCATGAATTATAAAGCATTTTGGAAAAGTGATTTGTTACCATGATCTTTTAGGTTTGCCCAGAAAGCCAAACTTTCTAAATGACATGTATGTAGTCTAAAACTCGAATACTGCTTATATTTGCAATGGTTAGGAGGATTGCAGAATGATAATTAAAAATGGGAGGGACATAGTGATTAGACAGGTAGCAAGAAGAGAATAAGTGAAACTTGCCCACATTTTTTTCCCATATTTGTTGGAAGAACTATTATTTCAAGACAATCTCATTAAAAAGTAGATGAGATAAATTGAAAGGTTTGGAACAGCTGGAAAGAACCTTGGAAATAAGCTAGTCTTCATTTTGGAAACTAAGAGGCCCAGAGAAGGAAAATGTTTTGCCCAAGGCCCCAAGTGCATCAAGAAAAGAAGGCAGGATTTGAGTTGGCTTTTCTGACTCCCAATAAACAGTATCCTTACTCAATAACACTTTAAGGACTTGTCACTGCTTTTTCTTTGTGGCAAGTACTCAAAAATCATCTTTAAGGAAGTAATATGAAAAAGAAGTAATAATTTAGCACATTGGTATTTATGACCATGGGTATATACTGAATATACCCACCCTACTTTATTTAGTCCAAGGATTCGTCCTTAAAACTTCTATAAAGTTTTGTTCCAATCCTGTTAACTTCTTATTCTTCCATCATTTGCCCAGGACCTGAAATCTCACTTTCCTCATGAATACTCTAAGAAGTGGGGTCTTTGGGGTTGTTTTCCTTTTTTTCCTAGCTAATTTTTCCTTAGTACTTCTCAAACTGAGCTCAAGAGCCTTGTGGAGTATTAGGCAGCCAAGATAAGTATTATTATCCCTACTTATAAATGAGGAAGAGGAAGGTCCAAAAAAGTAAGGGGAAGGTTCTGAGACCACATAATCAGAAAGTGGAAGAAGCAGAGTTCAAATCTCAGTAGTTCTGATGTTCTAAGTTCCATTTTTTCAATCCAATATCAAGAGTATGACCTCAAAAAAAAAAAAAAAAAAAAAGTATGATCTCTAAAGCAGTCAACATTTTATAAAAAAGATCTCTAAGGCAGTCAACATTTTTTTTTTAAACTTATCTGTCCAAATTTCTTTTTGTGAAAAGGGAAATTGGAAACATATTTTTATTATCTAAAATACTTAACGTAATTTTGCAATGTGAATATGCTGTCACAAAGGACTATATGATATGTTCCAATAGAAGCCTGACAGGTCTCTTGTCATGGATGCCCCAGAGGGGCCCATGAGCCTGAATGAAAGATTAAAACTAGATAATATCTAAGATCACTTCCAATTCTGAAAATTTAGACACCCCAGGCTCATATCACAACTTGTTTTACTACTCCTACTTTTCTACTCTCATTCCAACTCTTACATCTTTCTAGTTATTTCAACAATACAAACTTGAATTTCTTTTTGAGAATACTAATATTTCAGATTTGTACAGCACTTACCATGATCTCACAGAGCTTTAAAGTGTTAGAACTGGAGCAGACCCTAAAGATGATATAATCCAATACTATCACTTTACAGAAGAGGAATTGAGAATCTTATCAAAAGGCAGCCAGGAGCAGACCTGTAACAAAATTTCAATTCTCAAGCCCAAGTCCAGGGTCCTTCCATCACAACACTCCCCTTATTTCATACTCACAACATGACAATGGGAGATCAGTACTGTAAATGATAATTACTGTTATTTTAGAGAAGGAAACTGAAGTGAATTCAGAGAGAAGTATGACTCAAACTCAAGACTCAGATGCAGGTTTTCATTGTCCGACCTCCTTTTCACCCTACCACGCTATTTCCCAATGGCTTTTCATGAAACATTCTCCAAATTAAGCAATTCCCCCAGAATATCTGGACAAAAGTGACTGCCAATCCTTCTCCTTATCCCCTGATTGAAAACCTGATGGTTGTCTGTGTAATGTTTCCTTTACTAATTGTGCAGAGAAACAAGGCCATTTCCCATTTCTAAGGGTGAACTTTGACATTCTCTCTCCCTCTTTTGTGTCCCTCATGAAATGTAATCTGCTTTGCCCATGACTCCATGGCCTTTGTTACTATAATTTGTGAGGTCTTCCTCTGACAAATACTGAATTTCGCAATGGAATTCGTTTAAGTTTTCTCTGCTGTACAAAGTGTAAGTTCTCCAATACTGCACAATTTTTTAAAAACTAAGTGATAGAAATAGCATGACCCTTAAAAAAAAAAAAACACAAACAAATCAC
Organism: Sarcophilus harrisii; assembly: GCF_902635505.1. Lineage (NCBI taxonomy): Eukaryota > Metazoa > Chordata > Mammalia > Dasyuromorphia > Dasyuridae > Sarcophilus > Sarcophilus harrisii. The sequence continues at coordinate 496,861,389 of NC_045428.1, forward strand.
TTTCAGCATAAAAATAGGCCTATAAGGCAAGAGACTGAAAACTAGAAAATCCAGAAAGGCACTTTTTTTTCCCTCTCTGTACAGCTGGGGTTAGACATGATGATAATTGCCTGGAATGTTTGCCCTTCTATTGGGAGCAGGTGCCTTGGAGAGAAGTACAGTAGGAATAAACTAGGGGTCACAGTTTTGTTCCGGAATGGAGAGTGTCCATAATCAGGCAAAGCTACAGGATATCTCTTATCCTGATAGAAGCCTGATGGAAAAAGATAACCAAAGAAAGCAGCATATATGTCCAATGCCCTGGATTGCAGTAGTAGTTCAGGAAGATTTTTCCTTGGCTTTCTTGGATCTGATATAACTTTCTACCCCCATTTAAAAGCAAGGTCTGACAGTGATCTTGAAGATTATGGCTTGTGTCCCCAGGAAAGTATAGAAAAGTGAGGCTGTATCCTCAGGTGGCCTCTGTGTTCTTAGGGCCAGATAGGAGCAAGGAGCAGAGCAGAATTAGGAATGGTTCCCCTGTAACCTGATTGGGGTCGAGAAGGGATTTGAAATCATCAGGAAACTATAGTGAATTGGGGGGAAAGCCAACAAAATGAGTTAAGTCTCTGGGCTAACTCGGGACCTGGACCAAGTAGGGCATTAAGATAATGGTATATGGCAAGCGGAAATGTGGCATGAGGAAAATATCAGGAGCACACAGCAGAGCCAGGTGTAGGAACACAGACAACCCTTAAGTACTCTTCCCCGGGACCAAAGGGCCTGATCAAAACAGATAACTGAAATGAGCAGAATGTATCCTGCCCTCAAACGGAACTGCTGGCAGAGAAGGGTTGAGGAATGGTGCAGCTATGAGTTTATATTATGGAGTAAAGAGAATTTTCCCCTGCAAGCTTCAAGAACGGGTACAAGCAGTACCCAAGGTAGGCATGTAAGGAGAGAGATTTACAATAAGCTCGTGGCAGAATTCAGGAATTACTGGCAGACGAGTGGAAGGAGGAGGCTGGGGGTCTGGTTTCCATGGGTATGAGAAGTAACCCCCCCCCCAGGCACTGAGAGGCGGCTGGGGTCAAGTGCAGCACAAACAGCAAGGCTGGGGAGGGCAGGGAAAGATCAGGGCTGGCTTGACGATACTGAGAAAACAGAGAAAAGGAAAGAGGAATAGGGCTTGAGGTTCCTGGGGAAGAGCAGAGAGAAAACCACATCTCTAGCCCCTGGGGCCTGGTCCCTGGCTAAGAGTAGGGTGGCAAGAGAGACGGCACCTTTTAGAAATATGCAGGGAACTGGCTTTTGTTTGTCCCAGAGGGTAGAGATGGATGCATAGTCCTCTAGTCTTTCCCGGGGGGTTATGAATGGCAAAATGCTCCCCATTAACCTGATTGTCGAAATCTGAGGGTGTCCTTGAGGGGTCCCTTACTTCTCAGTTACAGGCAGTTCCCTCCCTCTTCCCCCCTCCCAGGTCTCCCCATCACTGCCCCACCACCCGGTCCTTGCTCCTCCTGACCCCAGGGGGGTGATGTGGGGCAGTGGCATTTACTCCCCCCCCCATCTCTTGTTTGGGGGAGAGTCCCCTACTTCCTTTCCTCCTAAAACAGGCCTCCACACTCCCTCCCTCCCTGTTTGGAGGATGGGGAGGAATTGTCTTCACATTCCCCCTTCCCCTGGCTTGGAGGAAGGAAGTGGGTCTCCACAGTCTCTATCACCTGACTTGTGGACACAGGCCTCCACACTCCCAACCCCCAAACTTTAAGGCACGTGGGTTTCTACCCTCCTCATCTCCTGCCTTAGAGGGGGGTCTCCCCATCCCTGTCCCTTGCCCTAGGAAAGGCGCCTCCACAATCCATATCCCCTGTGCTGAAGGGAGGGTAATGGGGGGGGGGGGCTCCAAGCTCTCCATATCTCCCCGCACTGAGGAAAAATGGGGGTCCCCACGCTCCCCAGCCCCCCCGCACTGGGGAGAGATGGGGTTCCCACACTTCCCCGTCCCTCTGCACTGAGGAAAAATGGGGGTCCCCACGCTGCCCAGCCCCCCCGCACTGGGGAGAGATGGGGTTCCCACACTTCCCCGTCCCTCTGCACTGAGGCGCTACGGGGGTCCCCGCCCCCCCCCCCCGCGCCCCCCGCGCGCCCGCGCCCGCGGACACTCACAGAACTCGGCCACGTAGAAGGAGACGGCGTAGTTCTCCTCGCACCAGTCCAGGGTGGAGGTGGTGGGGCCCCAGTAGCCCACTCGGTCCGCCCCCACCGGGGCCATGGCGCTGCTGCTCCCCTCTGAGCCGAGCCCGGTCGGCCGCGGCCGTCACTCCGGCGGCCCCGGCCGGCTCCGCCCCCTCGGCCTCCTCGGCGGCCCCGCCCCGCCGCCGCAGCCTCGGCCCAGCTCCGCCCCGGGAAAAAAGGCGGGGCAGCCGCGAGCTCGCCCGGGGACCCTCAGACCGGCCCGCGGGAGGAGCCGAGGGCGGGGACTGCGCGATGTTACCGCGGTCCCGGGAGGGAGGGTTAAAGGGGGCGGTCGTCATGGCGACCCGAGTCCGGGGGTGGAGCCTACGCGAACACAGGGCGGGGCGTGGGCAAGGGCGGGTACCGGGGTCGCCGGGGTAACGGAGGGTGGGTGGGGCCCGAGTAGCGAGGATAAAGCGCTAAAAGACCTTGTGTGGAGCAGGCGAGGCCCACCGGGGCTGATGTGGCCGGGGCTGGCGGGGCCGGGCTGGAGAAGGGAAGGGTCTGCAGGGGCCGGGGTAAATCCGGGGGAAGCTCCCCGAAGGAGGAAGGGCCCCACGCCTGACCCGCCCAGCTCCCCTTTGGGGAGGGAAGCAAAGCTGGCCCGGAGAGGGAGAGTGCCAATTAATTTGATCATAAGATAGCTACGCTCGGAGCTCATTCATAAGGCATCTGCGCTCGGAGCTCCCTGGATTTCCGGCCGCAGACTCGGTGGGAGGAGCCCCGGATTACAGCGCCCCCTCCGGGCAAGGGCTGCTGGGGCTTTCCCTCCTCTCCGGCTGTGCCATAGGTGTCGGGCCTTCGCCGACCCTGGGGGCCCCGCGCTGAGCCAGGTGAGCCCATGCGGGACTGCGGCCCGCAGCCCAAGAGGCCTGCTCCAGGCCGCTCAGCTGTGAGCTCAGTGTGGGTATTCAGGCTCCCCGCGCGCCGAGGGCCCCGAGGGCCCCGCGCGCCGAGGGCCACGCGCTCCGAGGGGCCCTGAGGGCCCTGCGCTGAGGGCCCCCTCGCTGAGGGCCCGGCCTGAGGGCCCTGCAAGCTGAGGGCCACGACAAGGCCGAGGGCCCCGAGGGCCCCGCTCGGCGCGCGCAGAGCGCCGTTTTCTAGGGCCTCTTCCTTGTGGGTGGGCCTCCCTGACCCCGCTCGCGATTTCTTGGCAAAGTCCCCGGGGTGATTTGCCATTTCCCTCGTCAACTCACTTTATGCTGCGGAAACTGAGGCAAGCTGGGCTAAGATCGCGAGTGTCCGAGTCCAGATTTGAACTCATGCTCCTGGTCTGAGGCCAGCAGGCAGCTACCCCAAACACACTCTTAATGCCGGGGCTCACATCCAGGGCCTCATACATGCAAGTGGCAAGATAGAGGGACAAAAGAGGTTCAGTACATTTATATTCAACAGCCAAAGGCCCAGGCCCTTTGTTAGGTTTTGTTGGGCCGGCGTTCCCTTTAGTGTCCTGACTCAGTTTCCCTAATTGTCTTGCCTCGGTTTCCCTGAATTGCTCTGCCTTAATTCCTAATTGTTCTGAATCCAACCATTTTGGAGAGTAGTTTGGAACTATGCTCAAAAAGTTATCAAACTGTGCATACCCTTTGATCCAGCAGTGTTACTACTGGGATTATATCCCAAAGAGATTATAAAGAAGGGAAAGGGACCTGTATGTGCACGAATGTTTGTGGCAGCCCTTTTGTAGTGGCTAAAAACTGGAAACTGAATGGATGTCCATCAGTTGGAGAATGGCTGAATAAATTGTGGTATATGAATATCATGGAATATTACTGTTCTGTAAGAAATGACCAACAGGATGATTTCAGAGAGGCCTGGAGAGACTTACATGAACTGATGCTGAGTGAAATGAGCAGGACCAGGAGATCATTATATGCTTCAACAACAATACTATATGATGACCAGTTCTGATGGACCTGGCCATCCTCAGCAGCAAGATCAACCAAATCATTTCCAATGGAGCAGTAATGAACTGAATAATCATGCCCTAGAGAAAGAACTCTGGGAGATGACTAAAAACCATTACATTAAATTCCCAATCCCTATATTTTTGCCCACCTGCATTTTTGATTTCCTTCACAAGCTAATTGTACAATATTTCAGAGTCCGATTCTTTTTGTACAGCAAAATAATGTTTTGGTCATGTATACTTATTGTGTATCTAAGTTTATTTTAATATATTTAACATCTACTGGTCATCCTGCCATCTGGGGGAGGGGGTGGGGGGTAAGAGGTGAAAAATTGGAACACGAGGTTTGGCAATTGTTAATGCTGTAAAGTTACCCATGCATATAACCTGTAAATAAAAGGCTATTAAATAAAAAAAATATTTCTTAATCATTCTGCTCAATCCTGCAACACTAACCCTCCCTCCTAAACATCATGATACAGATTAGAAGAAAGGCCTATCTTAGAAATCATGAGCCCAGACCTTCCCTACTTATCAGAATGTTGGGTGCCTCTCCCCATTCTGTCATTGTTCTTCTTGATCCCAATTTATCAGAATGTCTGGTGCCCCCGCAGAGACACCCTGTCAGAACTAGATGGATAGTCCCTTCCCGCTCTCATTTCCCTAACTCCGCCCCTGCCTCAGTCTACCCCCTGGTAGAGCCATGTGCATATATATATATATATATATCATTGAGAACTCACACTGTTTACTGGATTCTTGGAGACCATAGTCTCATTCAGCCCTGGGGCCAAACCATGGATCCATTTGGGTCCCGGTAAATCTCTCCCTTTCAAATAAAATATTAAATACTCTCTAATCTCTATCTTGCTTCAGTTTCTCTGGCATTACAGTTTTGGGAATACAAAGACGGTAGCTTCTGTCTTGGAGAAGCTAACTCTCCTACTGGGATATATAGGGGACAGTGAGAACACATACAAAGAAGCTTGGTGAAATGGAAAGATCACGAATGGAGTCTGAGAATCTGTGTTCAAAACTTTCCTCTGGGTATTACTACCTCAGGAAATTCATTTAACCTCTCTAGTATTTAATTTCCCCAATTGTAAAAAGAAGGGATTGAATTAGCTCAGAGGTTCTTAACCTGGGATCTGTAAACTTGTTAATTTTGTTTATTTAATGTGAAACTTAAATATTTTATCTTTTTCCAGTTACAAATAAAAACAATATATAACATTTGTGTTTTAAATTTTTGAGTTCCACATTTTCTTCTTCCCTCTCTTACCTATGTTCTCATTGAAAAAGCAAGGAATGAATTTAGTTTTTCAAATTAATTTGATAATTGTATTGCAATATAATTCATTTCTTTTGTGATTCTATGTCTTCTATATATTTGAAAACATTCTTCTAAGAAGGGTCCAGTAGATTTCACCTGATTGTCAAAGGGGTCTTTCACACAAAAAAGGATAAGATTAAAAATGCTCTCTGAGCTCTCTTCTAGATTAAGATCTATAATAAATTAATAATAATTAACATTTAGATAATGCTTATTTGCTAGATACTATGCTTAGGGCTTAATAATTATTACTTCATCCTCACAATCAGCCAGGAAGATAAGTACTGTTATTATCTCCATTTTAGTTAAGAAAATTGAGATTAAGTGATTTGCCTGAAACAAGTGGAGATGACATAACTCTAGGTCAGAGAGCACAGCTGAGCTATGAACTCAGTCTGAGGCTTTGGGCTCAAAAATCAGGATTCTTTCCACTCTTTCAAAGAATAATGGCTCATCACACAGACTGCCAATTTTTATAGGGTCTATACAGATCAATGTAGTCCCAACACCCTCCTTTTTTTGTTGTGTACAACTGTTCTTGACCCTATTTACGATTTTCTTGGCAAAGATACTGCAGTGATTTGCCATCTCCCTCTTCAGCTAGTGAGTGCATTTGAGGCCATATTTATAACTCGAGTCTATTCAATGCCAGGTGGGGGGAGGAGTGTTGTTACCCTGGACCACCTAGCTGCTCTACTATGATAAATAAATACAAAGTAATTTTAGAGAGCCCCAGGGAGGGAAGAAATCAGAGGAAGCTTTACTTCTAGAAGAGGTGGGCACCTAAAGAGCCTTGATGGAAAACAAGGCTTCTAAGTGACAAAAATACAGAGCAGAGTAGATTAATTACAAAAAATGGCTAGCAAGGGAATAGAGTTCTGGAACACCAGTGTGGCTGAAATACAGAGTTCATGAAGAGAAGATAGATGACTAGAAAAGTATATCCCCATCTGTCTAGGGAGGGCCTGTTAAGGCTAACAGATTTTGGAGAAATGAGGATTATGGAATGTTGCATATACTTTCAGCTGTGGTCTGTGTGCAGGTGTTTTCTTTAATACCCTTTTTAAATTTGAAAGTAAATTTCCCTTTGGGGTAAGGGAAAGGTTCAGAAATGAGATTAAAAGATTAGGCTGATCAATAAAACAATTTTAGTGAGGTGTGGAGCGTTGCTCAACCCTAAACAGATAAATTGGGAAATATTTAACAAAACAAATTACCATAAAGCATTGAAATGTTAATATGTAGTTTTCTAAATCAGTATTTAAGTACAGCTTTGTGGCCCCGGTTTTCCTTTGAGTTTGACACCACTGAATGAGAAGATAAAAGTGGCAACAGGAAAAAAGTGTTTAAAGTCTTAACGAAATTATAAAAGAAGTGTTAAGACTTCACTAGATTTTGGGCGTGGCAGCTAAGTGCTATTGTGGATAGAGTTCCAGGCCTGGAGTTAGGAAGATCTGAATTTAAATCCAACCTGAGATACTGTGTCACCTACCTATGTGTCTCTGGACAACTAACTTAATTTTGCCTTCATTTCTTCATCTATAAAATGAGCTGGAGAAAAAAATGGCAAATCATTCCAGAAACTTTACCAAGAACACCCCAAATGGTGTCAAGAAGAATAGGACACGATTGTATAATAATAGCAAACCCTTAGGAACATACAGGGCCTGGCACATAGTGGGTGCTTCAGAAATGTCTATACCCTTCCTTCCTGAAGGATCAACTCCCTCTAGGAGCCTTTAAGCATGAGTCTCTGAAAAAGAAAGTCTTCTATCAGTCAGGGGAGTTTGTCTGGCGAAGGAAAGCCAACTAGAAGAAAGCCAAATCGATCTTTGTCTCTCCCCTCCCACCCCGTGCAGCCCCCAGCAGGGAGAGGGGGCAGGGGACTTCTCCCCTACCAGCCATGGCAACTGACTGGGTATGCAGGAGTAAGACAGAGTGGGGATTCAAGGATGGCTCCAAAGCCAGAAATCAGAATGCCCGCAACAGAAACAGAGAGAGGTGGGTGCACTTAGGGGGAGGAGGAAGGTGTGGAATGGATCTTGTTTTGGATTTGTTTGTTTGGATATGTGCACAGCTCAAATGATTTTAAATCTCTAATAGACAATTCAAGTTATGTGACTAGTGTTCAGGAAAGAAATTGAGCTGAGTATAGATAGAGCTTTCCAAACACTCTTATTGCAGTGTTAAGCTGTTAAGTATGCACATACACACACACATATATATACAAATTCATATGGATATACATACTTACATGTGTGCGTGTACATGCATGTATATGTGGGGGTAAAATGGGATTTTGACATATGCCCAGATCACTTAAGATAGCAGCACCCGGAATGCTGGGACCTAACTCTGGGAGAAGACATTTGGGGATCTTCCATTCTTTATCTAAATAGCAGCAATTAAATGCATTTTTTAAATGTCCATATGGGAACAGTCTCGCTCTTATTTTCTGATGGCATTTACAGGTGAAGATTTTGTCCATCCCATAGCATGAGTACCAACCGGGTAGTAAACTGGGTGAGGGAAAAGTCATTTCCTTTCTCCTCTGGCCCTGTGAAACTGGCCTGATGTTTTGCTCCTGTTTCATTTGTACTTTTCAGTTTTAGATTCCGGGAGGGGAGTCCCAGACCTGGGACTAGTTTTCCAGGTGCAATGCTCCTGCCGGCCCAGCAAAGAAGCCCCGAGAAGTCCCAGTTCTGGGAATCAAGCCCAGGAAGGCTTTGGACTTCGAATTTGGTGGGATTAATGCTTCAAAGGAATTGAACCGAATTGTGAACCTAATCCTCTTCCACCTCTCCATAGAGAAAGAGGGGCTTTAGAAGAGATTATGTTGTCTGGGAGTTAGGGGAAGTATTTGTATGTTCTTGCTGTACCTTTGAAGTAAATATTTCTTTGTAAAAGCTAATCTTACTCCTCAGTGACAAAAATGGAACTGGGCTGCTTGGACCTCTAAAAGTGAAGGAAAACAAATGAATAGGGACTTAATGGCAGAGGAAAGGTACCATCTCGCTGGAGGATGGTGAAATACAACTACTGAGTGTTGGTGAAAGGCAAGATTTGTCTATATGAAGACTTTCCCAGATCACTTTTTTTTCTTCCCATTAAGTAGTTTTAAAGGCATGTTCTTCCTTTTTTCCCCACTCCTTACCCAGTGTCTATAGATTCTCTGAGATGGTTCTTTAGACCAAAGCTTCTTAAACCGTGGGTGGAGACTCCATATAAGGTCACATATTGAATAAGGGGGGGCAAGAAAAATTTGCCAATACGAGACTTACATGAACTGATGCTAAGTGAAATGAGCAGAACCAGGAGATCATTATATACCTCAACAACGATGCTGTATGAAGATGTATTCTGATGGAAATGGATAACTTGGACAAAGAGAAGATCTAATTCAGTTCCAGTTGATCAATGGTAGACAGAATCATCTACAGCCAGAGAAGGACCACTGGGAAATGAGTGTAAACTGCTTGCATTTTTGTTTTTCTTCCCAGGTTATTTTCACCTTCTGAATCCAATTCTTCCGGTGCAACAAGAGAACTGTTCGGTTCTGCACACATATATTGTATCTAAGATATACTGCGACATATTCAACATATATAGGACTACTAGGGGAAGGGGTGGAGGGAGAGGGGGGAAAATCGGAACAGAAGTGAGTACAAGAGATAATGTTGTAAAAAATTACCCTGGCATGGGTTCTATCAATAAGAAGTTATTATAATAAAAAATAAATTTAAAAAAATAAAAATAAACTGAAAGCTACTAAAAAAAAAAAAAAGAAAAGAAAAATTTGCCAATAGTAAAAGGTTTCTGAACACACAATGACAAAAAAATAAATATCAGATGGGTAATGAATCTGAGGTGTTTCTGGCAGCATTTGCCCCTGTTGCACCATGCAAATTCACTGCAGCCTTAGTTCTGAACACACAACAAATGCACTTTGCACTGTATATGCACAAATGCTGCCAGAAACAGCTTGGCTCAGATTCAGGATGGGGTCAGTTAAGAATTTCTCAGGTCAAAAGGGATTCTAGAGTGGAAAAAGTTTAAGAAGCCCTGTTTTAGACCAGTAGTGTCCAATTCAAATAGAAAATGGTGCCACGAAACCATACATAAGGATTCCTGCAGTATTCATACTTAGTTTTAAAATATCATATCTATGTTTGGTTGTAGTTTTGTTTTGCTATTTCCCAATTACATTTTAATCTGGTTTGTGCAGCATTATGGGAGTCTTGTGGTCCATGTAAACTTTCTACTTGATACTTCTGCTCTAGATCCTTGAATCTAGTTCAGTTGGGACTTGTTTTTTCAGCCTAAGGATACAATGGCCCCTATATTAGAGATTCATATAAAACTCTTAACTTTGCTGTTTAGGAATTCACAAAATTTATCTTTATAGTGACTTTATAATAGGTAGTATTTATAGATTTACAAAGTGCTATGAATGTTATTTCATTTATATCAAAACTATAAAAATCTTTATTGCTTAGAATCCTCCACTCAGGATAAAATGACAAAACAATTAATTAAAAATCAAATAGGTAATGAATCTGAGGTGCTTCTGGTAGCATTTGCCCCTGTTTCACCATGCAACTTCAGTGCAGACTTGGTTCTGAACACAGAGATACTTCCATCCTGTTAAGTAGTTAAATGGAACTGAGGTGCTGGACTCCTAAGTTATTTGTATTTCCAGATAGTCACTGGAATCTTCCATTGTGCTTCTCCCCAAAAATTATAGACAGGCAACATAAAGAAATTAGGATCAAACTTTTAAATATATGAAACAAAATCAGGAAACTGGCCAGCAAAAGGCACAAGATAGGGATTTAGAGAAGTTAAACCTTTTGTAGCTTTTCTCCAGCGCTTAAATGGACAGGTTAGCAGTCCATGTGTTCCAGCCACCCCCACCAGAGTTCTTTTTATAGGAAGAGTGGTAAGCAAGAGAAGCTGTAGAAGCATCAATACCCCATTGTTAATCTCGATTCAAAGCATCTACCTTCTCAGGAATTATGATTGGAAATTATAAAGTGGTAAATTTAGGCTTGAGGTCAGGGAAATTCTTCCAACAATTAGAGCTGCCCAGAAAGGTTTGAGCTGAGGTAGTGTGGGTTACTCTGCACCCACTGCTTCACTTCCTGTGATTGACCTTTCCTCTGGACCCAAGGAGCCATGCATTTTTACCTAAAATTGTTTTGAGCTGGAAGGGATGTTAGAATCATCCGGTGCAATCCTCCAAAGCCCAAAAGGGCTCAGGGACTTGCTTACCTAACTTTGAACAGGTAGCAGCTAACAGCAAGAATTTGAACTCAGATTTAATCTGTAGATTTCTGACTACAAAATCAGTGTTTTCTTATAGCATGGAGTAGAAAATAAGTCTGGAAAGTTATGTCATCATCAGAGCTCGTTAAGAGTTATTCTCCTAAAAAAATTCAAAGGCTTCATATGTTATAGGGAAAAAACCCAAACCAGAAGATTTGTAGTCAAAAGATCTAAATATGAATAGGGGCTTTGCTACTTGCTAAACTGAATGATCTCCAGGAAATCACTTAACCTAGCTAAATCTCAGTTTATTCAACCATAGTTTATTCATCTGTGAAATGAGATTAAAAGACTTTAAATGTCTAAATCCTGAGTCTTTAGCAATGTTTATATTTATTTTTTTCCAAATAAATAAATAGATAACTTGAAAACGTTCAGCCAGAATTTATACTAGAGGTTCTTAATCTGGGATCTGTGAATTTTTAAAAACGTATTTCAATAATTGCTTTACAATATGATTGTTTTCTTTATAAACCTATATATTTTATTTTATGCTGAAAAAAATTATTCTAGAGAGGCATAGAAAGACTTCATCAAACTTCATCAAAGAGGCCCCAAAATACATACCAAAAATGTTAAGAATTCTTCTTTTAGATAGTCATATTCTTACATTAGTTATGAGGATGAAATTAAGGATTATAGATGAAAGCCTTGATGAATGCAGGTTTTTTCTTTTTTTTCTAGTATGGGTTTATGTAGAAATGTGATTTGGGTAACACCAAGAAAATTCAGAACTATATAGCTTTAATGTTTTATTGAAAATGAACCTTTTTTATTTTTATGAATCAGAGTATGAATTTGAGGAGCTTGATTGATTTATTTATAGTAATCAGGTTTCTTTAATCCACATGTATTAGAAGGAAATTTTTTAATCAGAATGAATTTGTTTCATTTTCATAACACTAATAGGAAAATGACAATTTTTGCTTTTAAATAAAAATAATATTTGATGGATTTTGGCACAAGAAAGCTAGTATGATTCAAAATACTGTCATACAGGAAAAAATAATGATGATTGTTGGAGGGGATGTGGGAAAACTGGGACATTGATGCATTGTTGGTGGAGTTGTGAACGAATCCAACCATTCTGGAGAGTAGTTTGGAATTATGCTCAAAAAGTTATCAAACTGTGCATACCCTTTGATCCAGCAGTGTTACTACTGGGATTATATCCCAAAGAGATTATAAAGAAGGGAAAGGGACCTGTATGTGCACGAATGTTTGTGGCAGCCCTTTTTGTAGTGGCTAGAAACTGGAAACTGAATGGATGTCCATCAGTTGGAGAATGGCTGAATAAAATGTGGTATATGAATTATGGAATATTACTGTTCTGTAAGAAATGACCAACAGGATGATTTCAGAAAGGCCTGGAGAGACTTACACGAACTGATGCTGAGTGAAATGAGCAGGACCAGGAGATCATTATATACTTCAACAACAATACTATATGATGACCAGTTCTGATGGACCAGGCCATCCTCAGCAACGAGATCAACCAAATCATTTCTAATGGAGCAGTAATGAACTGAACCAGCTATGCCCAGAGAAAGAACTCTGGGTGATGACTAAAAACCATTACATTGAATTCCCAATCCCTATATTTATGCCCACCTGCATTTTTGATTTCCTTCACAAGCTAATTGTACAATATTTCAGAGTCTGATTCTTTTTGTACAGCAAAATAACGTTTTGGTCGGGTATACTTATTGTGTATCTAATTTATATTTTAATATATTTAACATCTACTGGTCATCCTGCCATCTAGGAGAGGGGGTGGGGGGGGGTAAGAGGTGAAAAATTGGAACAAGAGGTTTGGCAATTGTTAATGCTGTAAAGTTACCCATGCATATATCCTGTAAATAAAAGGCTATTAAATAAAAATAAAAAAAAATAAAAAAAGAATTAAAAAAAAAAAAAAAAAAAAAAAAAAGGCCTGGAGAGACTTACATGAACTGATGCTGAGTGAAATGAGCAGGACCAGGAGATCATTATGTACTTCAACAACAATACTATATGATGACCAGTTCTGATGGATCAGGCCATCCTCAGCAACGAAATCAACCAAATCATTTCTAATGGAGCAGTAATGAACTGAACCAGCTATGCCCAGAGAAAGAACTCTGGGTGATGACTAAAAACCATTACATTGAATTCCCAATCCCTATATTTATGCCCACCTGCATTTTTGATTTCCTTCACAAGCTAATTGTACAATATTTCAGAGTCTGATTCTTTTTGTACAGCAAAATAACGTTTTGGTCGGGTATACTTATTGTGTATCTAATTTATATTTTAATATATTTAACATCTACTGGTCATCCTGCCATCTAGGAGAGGGGGTGGGGGGGGGTAAGAGGTGAAAAATTGGAACAAGAGGTTTGGCAATTGTTAATGCTGTAAAGTTACCCATGCATATATCCTGTAAATAAAAGGCTATTAAATAAAAAAAAATATATTGTCATAGAATTTTGCAATGATTCTTCACTTTAATGAATTTTCTCATAAAATTTATTACTTTTGTAGCAACTTGAAAAACTTTATGTACCTCTTTACTCATATCTCTCAGTATAAGTGATGGCTTGTTCAGCAAATAATGTGTTCATATTGCATAAGGATCACATTTTTATCTGCATTGATATCAATTTTACTTCTTTGGTACAAAGTACTTTACAATTCTACTTCATAATTTGCATAGAAAAAAACTTGCCAATGTTATTAAAAATTTATTTTGAAGAGAGTCTACATTCAAGATTTCTAAAGCAACAGATTTTCACTAAACAGTTTCAGCAACATGTGGTACCTATGAGATCAAGTGAGAATCTTTAACTTTGTTGCTTTATCCAATCATAATGCAAAATAGGAAGATTTTAGTTTGTCAGCTAATTTATCATTTCAGTCTACTTATAGGTATTGATAAGATCAAAATGAAAGTTGGCAATGGGGGTATTCTTGCAAGGTCCAGCACGTTAGGAATTTTAGCACTTGTGATACTATTCTTACAAGACTATGCCATGATTTTATATTCAACCTCCACTACTGTCACTGTTTTTAGCTTCTATACATCTTTTAAAAATCTAAGTTGGTTAGTGAATTCTGCACATATTGGTCTCTTTAAACAACTCTTCTTTCTTCTCTTTTAATGAGGTTTTCCTGTGCATTTTTCTGTGTATTTTCACTTTCATTCTTGAGAGTTTCCCATGCCTCTTAGGCTAACTTCCTCTGCAAAATTTTAGAACACAGAATCTTATCTTTGATTCCTCCTTTATCTTTTGAAATCTATGCTATATATCAGATTGTTCTCATGTTTTTCCCTCTCCACCATAAATTCCAAAATGAATAGATTAGGTATGTTCTTCCAAAGATGCCACAATTTTCCCAGGAGTCAGTCCTTCTTGTTGGTGAGAATCGGATCCAAAATTGAAGTTCTCCTTCAAATTTTTATAAATTTAGAGCTGGAAAAGATCTCAGAGGGTGCTGAACCATTTAACCTCTTTGTTTATAAATGAAGTAACTGAGGCACAGAGTTTACCTGACTTGAACAGCTTCACACAGTACCTGTCTAGAATTGTGCTGTTGTTTGAGGGGGAGGTGGCGGGGGTGGATTGTAGTCTTTTTTTACTCCAAATGCAGGGCCCTATCCACTATACTGAGCTGTCCCTCATTCTTGTTAGATAGATGAAATTATAATTAAGACAAGTCAAGAAAATATTAGTCATTTGACTTTTGTAAATGTTTGGATACTTGATCATTACCATACTATGATCCTTTGCTGCCAGATTTGTGATGTTTCCCAACCTCCTTATGTAATTACTTTCTGTCCAGATGATCTGGAATATATACTAATGATAATATGGCTTCTGTTTATGTCTTCATTGATCTTTATTTAGATATTTTTTGCTATTCTTCTTTCCCTTTCATTCTTATATTTCCTCATGTAAGTATATCTTTTTTTTTAAACATAAAATGTTATTTAATTCCCTCCCCCTTCCCTTTGCTTATCCTATTTCTTTTGAATTAGATATATCTTTACAATGCAATAATCCAGTCATAGGTCTCATTCCATTAAGTCTCAATAATACTGATGAGATCAAATTTGCTCCCTTGCATTAGGATCTCCAAGTCATGCTGTTTGCTTCACATATTTTGGGCATTTGTACATAGTTAAGAAATAATTGAGGAAACAAAGGTTCTGATCATATACATTTATAAAGCAATGCATGACAATTGCATAACAAATCAGGACCAGATCTCCTTAGCTTGATAATAGGACATTGAATACAAGGGAAAGGTTTTTATTTATGAAAGAAAAACAATTAACATGATATAAACTAGAATACAAGACTGGGTAATTTGATTTCTAATTGGAAAAAAGATTAAATATTTCCCAGGTTGAAAGGGATAGAGCAAAAAGATACAATTCCCTGAAATTAGACAGAAAAAAAAAAAGATGTCTCCCACCAGGTATCTGTATTCAATCAAGGAACATGGAAATAGTAACTGATTGACCAGTATAGGGCCAATTTTCAAATAACACATTTGGGTTGCTTGAGATTTATAATTGTGAGAAAACTACTTTTATCACTCTTAGGATTTGACTGGATTTTTGGTCAGTATAACCTAGATCCTTAGTTCAGGTTCTTTAAGCAACAGGTGGTTCAGCTTCCTAGCCATAGAGGGCTAGGTTCAAATAATGTAATAGTTTTCTCATAATTGTCATAATTGGATAAATTTTTCTCACAACACATAATTGAATAGAAAGGAAAATGAGCTAGATACAGAATGGAGTCACAAGATGAAGTCAATGTGGTTCCCTCAATTCTCATAATTTCTACAGATATTGGAGGACATAATTTAATTATGAATTTCTTACTTGGATTTTATCTCCTATGAATTTCCAGGTGCCTCTCTACTTCTTTTCTTTCTATACCTTTGAAAACTATAAGGCAATTTTCCTCTTGTCCTTACATTGCAGTTTTAAGATTTTTTGATTATATTAATTTGAAGTGGTCTTAAGATCTTTTGATTATATTAATTTGAAGTGGTATTCAGTTCTAGGTACTTGATTTTCAAAAGGACACTGACAATCTAGAATGTTTCTAAAGGAAGACAGAAAGGGGACCATAAAGTATGTCCTTTAAGAATCATCTGAAGAAATTAGAGAGATCTAAATCTGGAAGATACTGGGCTTGTGAGGTGGGGATGAAAACTATGATGGCTTTTCTTAAATACTTTAAAGTCTATTACAGGGAGCTGATGTTAGATATTTTTGGAGGCAGCATAATACAATCTTAAAAGTGTTGAATTTGAAATTAAAGTATCTGGGTTCAAATACTAACAAGTTCATATACATGCACATGTGTGTATGTACATACATGCATCCATATATTCATGCATGTGTAGACTATCAGACCTTTAGCAGAGAAATTTGCTATATTTTCCCCCATTTGTTTCCATTTTAATTTTAATTGCATTGATTCTGCTTATACAAAACCTTTTTGATTTTATGTAATTAAAATTGTCTATTAAAATGGTTAAATGGATAAAACATAAATCTTCTATAATCACCATCCCTGTCTTGTTTAGTTAAGAATTTCCCCCCCAGCCATACATACATACATAGATAGTTATGGGATTATCTCCTGCCTTTTTAATATAATTCTTTTTACTAATTGGTTTTTATATTCTGTTAATTATCACTGTAGAGTTTATCATATTATAGAATAAGTGAAAAGCTCACTATTCCCGCCTCTATTCCCAAGTGCCATTGCCTTGGTCAGAGGACAATCCAGGGGGATAAGTAGTCTGGCATGGATGTACAGGAGTAGGAATTGATTACACAGACAGGTAGGGAAAGCAGCCAGGTACTGGACTTCCCACATAGGTGTCTCACCTGGTTCTCTTGTTTTTCTAATACCAGTTAGTTAACTGACCAGATAATAAAAACCTGCTTAGAAGGCTTGGTTCACTCTGCCTTTCGAGATCGGTCATAAGGCAGCCTCAGAATGGTGACACATTGGATCAGGAAATCTGCCTTGGCCTTTCCTAGAACAATAAATTGATTTTCCATTATAGCAACATCAACATTTATACAAACAAAAAGTCACCAACATGAGTGACCCAACAATGATACTGAGTTACCTTTCTGATCTCTAAACAAAAATATACTTAGATTAAAGGGAAGGAGAAATAAAATCTGTGAATAGTAAATACTGCATTTTTGTCCAGAATTAGTATATATGTGATTTCTCTATGAGCTTTAGAAACAAATAGTCACTAAGTGTAACAAATCAAAGCTGACAAAATAATACAATTTCATATCTGGACCTAAGCATTGTAACATAAAGAATTGTCCAATTCTAGTCTGCAACCTAAGACTTTATGGGTAACATAGAAAATGTTATTTGGAAATAACTGCCTAAACTTGAGAGGTCACTAACTTCTGGGTCTGTCCTCAGGGCTCCCACAAAATAGGAGGAGGATTATTAAGTACAACTACATCAGGGAAGATGATAACTGGAGAATGAGACTGAACTATTCAGGAGTCCTACAAAATGTCTCATGTTTATGGGAACTGTGTGGATACCCATCAATTGGGAAATGGCTAAATAAGTTATGGCACATGAAGGTAATGGAATATTATCATTCTATAAGAAATGATGAACAGGCTGACTTCAGAAAAACCTGCAAAGACCTACATAAATCGATGATGAGCGAAATAACCAGAACCAGGAGAACATTGTATGCGGTAACAATAAGATTATGTGATGATCAACTGTGATGAATTTGGCTCTGTTTAACGTGCAGTGATTCAAGTTAATTTCAGTTATTTTGGAATGGAAAATGCCAACTGCATTCAGAGAGAGAACTATGGAGACTGAATGTGGATAGAAGCATAATACTTTTGCCTTTTTGTTTGTTTGTTTTCTTTCTCGTGGTTTTTTCCTTTTGGTCTGATTTTTCTTGCACAATATGACAAATATGGAAATATGTTCAAAAGAACTGCACATATTTAACCTGTATCAGAGTACTTGCTGTCTTGGAAAAGGGAAAGGTAAGGGAGGGAGGGAGAAAAATTTAGAACACAAAGTTTTACAAAGATGAAAGTGGAAAACTATATATTTGGAAAAATATAATACTATTAAAAATAAAAATGTTTTCAAAAGTGAAAAAAAATCAACAAAGTATTCATGTTTTAATCTTTGGAATATCAATTTCCTAGAAAAATATAAGGAGTTAAGAGGTTCTTATCATGTCAGTGCATCTTGTATTTTATATGTTTCTTTTGAAATAAATAGCTATCCTACCTCTATTTTACATTTTAAATTGAATATCATTCTAAGTCCTTTTAGGCTATACATATGAACCTGACATTTGGGGTGGGTCTTTAAACTTTGTGATTTCTCTCAGAGCTCCCAAAGAAAGGTAGATAAAGTCAGAGACAATGGGAAATCAAAGGGCCTGATCCCTCTCTTTAGAAATCAGACTTCCCAGGACTGAATATAATCCTTATGAGAGTTTCCCTAGCATTGTGGGAGAACAGTAAATTCTATTATAAAAAAAAATTCTTAAGAAAATCTGATAGGATTCCATATTTTAACAGGGAGTTTCTGACTTCCAAATAAACTCCACAAAGAAATAGAGAGTGACTAGGGAAGTCATGAACTTAGAACTTTTACAGGAGTCTATGATACTAGAAAATTCAAGAGGACCTCAGATCCAAAAGCCAGTACTCTTTTCATGATCCATTGTTATGCGTTATCTAAATTCTTTACTTCATCAATACTTAGGATAATTCTTTGCTTGAATAAATGATGTGAGTGAGCAAAAACTGGAGGGCATTATGTGTAAGTAGGTGCTTAATATATTTCACAATTATTGAAATTAATTGATAATGATGCAGATCCATCAAATAGCAAAACTGATGATCCTTTTTCTATTCACTACAACCAGACGTTTCAGTGATTTACCCCATTGAGTTTAAGCCTCCTTATGAGTGGAGTTATGAGATCCATTCTGGAAGTTGTATGGTCTGTTTGTTATTCATTATCATTTCTACATAACCTGTTCAACATCTCTCTGCATGAGAAGCTGCATTTGGAGTCCTGGTCTTCTGTGAAATTCTCTATATGGCAACAAAAATCTAACTGTTTGAGTTCTTTAAATGGATAATTTTGTAAGGCCTGAGAATGATGTTATAAATACCCAAATGACTCTTGGCAGAATAAAGGTTCCCCACCCCTGACCTACACTCCAGTGGGCATATTATTATGATTAGCTTTATAGAGTTTAATGTTTCTGTCTTAACCTTAATGGATCTTTTGCTATGGACAATAATCCAGGTCATACAGATGATGTTGAAACTAATTTGATCTAATTTGCATTTTCTAATCCATTCTCCATTTTGCCAGGTCCTTATCCTAGTGATTCTTTGATGAGGCTCAGGGAATGTTACTCTTGGCGACTTGTGATTTACACAGTAGGTGAACTCTGTCCACCAACACCACCAGAAACCTCTCTCAGGAGTTTGTCTGGCCCAAAACCAGTTCCTCAATTAGTGACTGTCGTGGTAATGAGCCTCTGTGCACTTAGTTTGGTTGGTCTTTGAATGATGAATAAATCGATAAATCAAGGTGTTTTGCTAGCCCAATGGCTGGAGACTTTCCATACCAGAAGGATCTGTCCGGTTGCCCTTGGCGAGCATAGGCTGAAGAGCCTATTTCCCTGTCATATCTTTGCCAGACTACAAACTCCCTGAGGACATCCTGCTCCCTGCTCATCAAAATAACTCCCATAGTATTTTACACATAGGAGCCAAGGATAGTAACCTGAAAATGGATCAGATCAGGAGGTAGAAACGTGACTTAATTTCAGTATTAGTGCCAGAAACCCAGGGAGGACAAGAGTTCTACCAGGGTCCAATGTTAAAGTGTACATACCTTTAGTTAGAGACGGGAAAGAAAGGGGGGACCAAGAGTGAATGATGCAGTAGAAGGATCAAGGAACTTTGGACCTCTGTCTTAATTCTGCAGGTGGTTGCTTATATGACCTTAGGCTAGTTACAAGTTTCCACTTGTAAAATAAAGAGATTAAACTAGATGATCTTAAGATCTTTTCCAGTTTTAAAAAAAAGTCTCTGAATCTTATCTGGGAAGCAATCAATGGCAGATTTTATCCATTGATTCAATGTGTAGTAGTAAAGGAATTAAAGGAAGTAAAGAACTTCTATGAAAATGAATTGATTGGTAGCTTCAGCCTTTGAATACAAGACTAGGCAAGGACTTACTATAGCAAGCCTGCAGCAACCTTTTATTATCTGAGCAAATATAGGATGTGGCAGAACCGACTTAGCAACATATTATTTGGGGGAAGAAAAACAACCTAAAGATTTTAGTTTACACAACCTTGACTCAAATCATGGAGAACATGGTTAGAGCAATCTTAGGTTGTTTTGATAGTCAAACAGTATATTTAACCTAGAAAAGATTTGAAGATTGCCTTCAAATATACATAATACTTAGCTCCATCAAACTTGTTTTTTGTCATTCTTTTCAGTAGTATCGGTCTACATGATTGCATTTGGGGTTTGCTTGGCCATTTCCTTCTTCAGGTCATTCTGCAGATGAGAAAACTGAAGCAAATAGGATCACACATCTAATAAGTGTCTGAGGCTGGGTTTGAACTCAGGAAAATGTGTCTTCCTGACAAATCCAGTACTCTATCCACTGTGCATTCAGCTGCCCTTTCATCAACATATTGTAGGGAAGAAGATTTTGTAAGGAACAATTTTCTAACAATTACAGCTCTTCAACAACAGAATAAGCTGCTGCTTGAAGTAGTGAGCTCCATGGAATTTTATAATGCAAGCAGAGGACTGTTACAGTCTTCCTATTTCCTTGTCTAGCATCCTATTCATGAAGGAAGAAACGACAAATAGGCTCCCTGAAAACCTGGGTATTGGAGTGAAAAGTATGGGACTTGCTGACACAAGAAATCTTAACTCAAACCCCTGGATCACTGGCAAATCCATCATGCTGCTGCCTAATCTATAAAACAGGACTAGATAAGACTCTACCTCTTTCAAAGTTAATGTGAAATAATCATTGTACAAGATGAATTATTGTGGTACTCTGAGCCACAATAGGAGAAAAAATGAACTGTTTCATGTTGAGTTCAGAATAGAGTTTGAAATATTTCAGCAACAATTTTATTGATCTGAATTCTTTTCATTGTCATGGGTAAAGTAGAATGTATAGTATGCTTTCAGAATTCAAGTTTTCAACAATATTTATTATTTATCTATTTTAGTCAGGGAATTGTGCTAGATACTGGATATACAATGAGAAAAATGAGCCAGTCTCTGCCCTTTATGAGCATATATTCTAGTAGGAAATAATAGATATTTCATAAATTAGTATGAGGTAATTTGAAGAATGAAAAAAGCATTAAGGACTGGAGGGATTAGGGAAGACTTTCCATAGGAAATGATCCCTGAAATTAAGGAAATTAAGGATTTTGAGAATTGTAGAACAAGAAGAATGGCTTTTATACATGGAAAATGGCTTGTGCAAATGGATTGATATAGAAATGGAACAACTTAGTAGTAGTAAATCAGGTAGATTGAATGTAGAGTATATGAAAGGAATAATTATAATAGGACAGGAAAGGTAAGTTGAAGTCAGTGGTTATGGTTATGGAAGTCTTTAAGTATTAGGATGAGAAGTTAATATTTCTAGGTATATCGAAGGGGCTTAGGTAAGAGAATGAATAATCAGTGAACCTGTGTTTTAGGAAGATGACTTTGGCCACTGTTTGGAAAGGGGGCTAGAAAGGGGAAATACTAGAAGTAGGGAGACCAATTAGACCAATTAGGAGATTAGGGTTGGGTATATATAATGGGGAGCAACTTGCTTAGTGATAATTAATACTATGGGAGTCCATAATATCCCCAGGAAAAAGAGAGATTAGGGAGAGAAAAAACAAAAGGGTCCAGGAGAGAACATTGAGAGACACCTGTATTTAGGCATCTGGGAATAAATGGAGAGTCAGCAAAGGAAAAAGAAAAGGAACTGTGGCATTTTTAGGAGGAGAATTAGCAGGCAACTTTGTCATGGAAGCCAAGGGAAATGAGTGTCCAAGACAGGGTGTGCTCATCACTGTCAAAAGATATGGAGAGATGGGATTTTAGAGCTAGAACTGGAAGGAACCTTAAAGTTCATCTAATTGAATTCCCTCATTTTATAGATGAGAAAACTGGAGCCTAGAGAGTTTAAATAACTTGGTAAGAACACCCAGAAAAGATGGTAGAGCCAGGATATGTCTTCAGGTCATTATGGTCTAAATCAGGAGTCTAATCAGCTTTCCATTTTCAGTGTGAACATTTTCTCAGAAATTGGCAATGCTACAGATTTAAGATTGATTTTTTTATTTTATTGATTGTCTAGGCTTAAGAAAGTTTTAAAAAATATATATGAAATTTTAAAGCATGTATGTTTGGTTTTTTGAGAGGCCAGTTGTTAAACATTTACCAGCACAGTCCTGTATTGCTATTTAATTTTTTTTTTATTTTATTTAATAGCCTTTTATTTACAGGATTTATACATGGGTAACTTTACAGCATTAACAATTGCCAAACCTCTTGTTCCAATTTTTCACCTCTTACCCCCACCCCTCCCCTAGATGGCAGGATGACCAGTAGATGTTAAATATATTAAAATATAACTTAGATACACATGTATTTCTATTTAATAGACATTACTTGTGCTCAGCAGGAGGGAAGGAGAAGCCTCAGAGAATGAAGTCATCCTAGATTGTATGCTTGGTGACTGGAGGCTAATAAAAATAACAGTAATGACAATGACAACAACTGGATTTTATATAGCTTTAAGATTTATAAAATGACTTACACTGATCACCTCATTTCAGCCTTATAATACTCCTGTCAAAATCTGGTGCTTATTCCACTGTGCCATAGTGTCAATGAGGACCAAAAAAATACATGAATTTTAGCAGTTAAGGAATCATTGTTAAACTTAGAGAAATTTCAGTAGGTGTTGGGGTTGTTAAAGAATTAAAAAGTGAGTGGGTGAAAAAAATTGAGTGGGTGGTGAGAAAGTGGAAGTGGTGAGAGTGGATAGCTCTTTCTAGGAACTTGGCAGAAAAAGGGATAGCTGTCTTCATGTATTTGAAGGCTTGTAAGTGGAAGAAGCAGTTTGCCTGCTTTGCTTGACTCCAGAGAGCAAACCTAGGAGGGGTGAGTGGGAGTTGCAAAGAGGAAAATTTAGACTTAAAATAAGGAAAAAATTCCCTGATAACCAGAGCTATCAAAAATTGGAATAGTATGCCTCAAGAGAGAATTATATTCTCTCTCCTTGGAGATCTACAGGCAATGGTTGGGTTAATATTTGTCAAGTAATTGTAGAGTTGATTATTTTTCATGTCTAGTTTGCATTAGCTGGCTAGATGATAGCAGAGTGCCTGTGGAAAATAAATAATAGGAATTTGTAGTGTACCCAGTCTGTGTAGTTGTGTTCTATAATATGGAAACAGGAGTGGAGAAAATGGATGGCAGAGGCGAGTCAAGGTGAAGACTGACAGGGCATGAATGGCACTAAAAATGATAGCATTCTCTAGAGAAAAACTGATGTAATCTAAATGAAGATTCAATCATGGTTTTTTCTTTATTTTTTTCTTGGAGGCTTTTTGCTTGTTTTCTTTCACAACATGATTAACATGGAAATATTTTTTGCATGACTGCACACCCATAACCTATATCAAATTACTTTCTTTCTCAATGAAGGAGAGATTAGAGGGAGGGAGAAAGAGAATTTGGAAGTCAAAAAAAATAATGTTAAAATTTGTTTTACATGTAATTTGGGAAAATAAAATATAAAATGACTATATTGCTAAGAACAGCCAAGTCTTTCACAATTGATCATCATACAATAATTGTTTTTTGCTGTATATAATGTTCTGGTTCTGCTCATTTCACTTTGAATCAGTTCATATTCCGGGTTTTTCTTAGAGCACAACAATAAACCATTATGTGAATTGTAGAAAAAAGAGAATGAGATTAACAATAGAGTAGAGATATCAGAGGGCACGATGGGATGAGAGGACAGAGGAAGATACAGATTATATTGATTTACCTCTAAGGTAAGCCCTTATATCTATTCCCCTCCCCATTCTATAGATGAGAAAATTTTGACCTAGGGAGATGAAGGGACTTGCCCAGAATCACACAAGTAGTAAGTGTTCCCTGCTCTTTCTTACTCTAAATCCAGGGGCCTTATTACTATGTTATGTTGTCTCTCACAGATAAGGTTTAGAGCTGACATTAAATAGAAGTGGTGGTGGAGAAGGAGGCCTGAAACACATAGACTAACCCCACGACACCCAAATTGAATTATAAGTGATTTAGTGGGCTTTTAAAATGAGTCCAAACTGGAGAAGGGGAAGATATATAAAAGGGGAAAGAGAAAGAAGAAGATGGAAAGGAATGTAAGTTGTACCCTCATCAAATCAATGGTTAACCCTGAGAGGAAGATCAATCTTGAGTCTCTCAGGATGAGAGAGTATACTGGAGAATAGATGAGGTAGCAAAGGGAAGGATTGGAATGGGGCCATAAAAGAAAGAGACATTTTGATTCAGGCCGTTCAGAAGAACTCTTTCATGAGAGGAAAGAGAGATTCTGCAATGGGGAACTTGACGATGGTTATAATCTGCAGGAATTTGGTGCTTAGAGAAGATTGCTACGTGGGAGACACTGGCAAAGGACCACCCAGCACGGTGTGCCTGAATCAAAGAGGCACCGTGCTCTATCAGCTACGAAGAATTGCAGGAGCTCAAAGGAGACCTGAGTTGTGCAAATTTAGAGACACTCCCACTCCAAATCTTGGTGTGGACCACATGTTCCCAGCCTGTGGTGGAGCATTCAGAACTCATATTGGTCAGATCAGTCATAGACGGATGCACTGATGTCATGTGGGTCCTTTCTGAGAACAAAGGGCACCGACCAACTTCAGAAAGAAAGCATGAACAGCATCCTGACTCAGAAGGGAAATTAGAGCTCTTTGTGGCAATGGACACCCAAAAGAGAGGTAGAGCATGGGTCCAGAAAGATTTTGTGGAAAATAGGGGGAAATGAATCATGGGGAGAGAAAAAGGTAACCGTGAACTGGAGAGAAATAGGAAAATTACATGTAATGGAACAAACCATAGGAAAAAACCAATGTAATATTTTTGTACTAAATTTGTACTCATTTCTAAAAATGAGGCAAAAAAAGAAAAAAAGGAAGAAGAGGACAATACCTACAAGGCAACAACATTAAACTGTTTAAAAAGGGAAATTCGAAATAGGCTTTAATTCCATGAAAAATAGAGAAACTAAAGAAAGTAGAAATAAGGGTCATGAATCAAAGAATAATGCCAAGGATAGACAGAAATGGAAAAGAATGAGAGAGAAATCCTTTTTAGAAAAAGAGGAAGAAATTAAATAAAAATAAGCAAAATAAGTTAAAAGAAAGAAGGAAGTTTTTTATTTAACTG
Organism: Sarcophilus harrisii; assembly: GCF_902635505.1. NCBI lineage: Eukaryota > Metazoa > Chordata > Mammalia > Dasyuromorphia > Dasyuridae > Sarcophilus > Sarcophilus harrisii. The sequence continues at coordinate 496,886,718 of NC_045428.1, forward strand.
CTTTGAGGGAATTATAACTAGATAAAAGGAAGAAAATCCTCCCAAATTCAAGATTCAGCAAATCTCCAAAAAGTAAGGAAAAGGGCAACATAGGATAGGGGATATTTGAAATCAAGGGGAAGTGAACCAGTGGGATTAGAGCTGTCTATGAGCAGATCTAGCAAAAATAACTTGAGACAAAACACTGTTATTTACATAAGAAGAGGATGAAAATCTAATTCAGGCAACAATAGCAGCAACAACAATATAACAAATTCTCAATAAAAGACAAATGGAGAAAAATATAAACCTAACTCTCATAACTTTATATGTAAATTGATAAGAACATTTCAGTAGAATGAAAATGAGTGACAAATTGGAGTAGCAGGTTGGATAAGAAAACAAAGCTCCATGATTTGTTGTTTATAAGAAACACAATTAAAAATCCCCAGATATACATAGAATAAATATGAAGGATCAGAACAAAGTTTTCTATGACTAAGGTGAATTCAAAAAAGTTGGGAGTTGTGACCATGCTATCTGATTAAGCAAAAACAAAAATTCTCAACTTAAAAAAGAGATAAACTCATCTCTTCATTCTTTATTATAGGAGTTAGTGCTCCAGTTATAAGAGGGAAAAAGACAAAAATGTTGGCAGTTAAAATATAAAATAACAAATTTTATTTATTTTATACTTTAAAGGAATAACAAATTGTAATAGATTTGCAATCATTTCTTCTTTATTCTACTATGTTATGGAAAAAACCTTGTTTTATTAAGTTCAGAATTTAAAAAGAAAAAGTTTACTATGTTCTACATGCCTTGGTAGGAGCTAGCAATAAAAAGACAAGACAAGGGCTAAAGAAGGAATTTATATTCTAACTACAGAGACAACACATAATATACAGATAAAAATGATTTTAAAGCAGACATCAGGTAAACTTGTATTCTTAATGTACAATCTCTCTATTTTGCCTACCTTAATTAAGGGCATATAAATGAACGTATTATGAATATATTTATTTGGGATTTATTTTCCTTTTGTCTACACATTTTTTATATGAAAAATGTTTAAAGTTTTGCAATTAAACTAGAGGATCAAATTCTACATTGTTTGAACATCCTTTCCCTCTTTGGATTTAGTTTTACATTTTGTATTTATATAAATATTATTCATGAAGCTTGTCATTCATATATATAAAAAACCAAAGTGTGTCAAAAGTTTTTTTTTTTTTTTTATTTTAGGTTAACCAAATAAAATTATAGGGTTAAACTTTACAACAAAATCAGGAAGAGGTTGAGCAGCTTGCGGTACCAGGAAATACTTAAAGCTGAAGATTACACTTGAATTTAATCTTGAAGGAAACCATGGATTCCAAGCTATAGAGGTGAGAAAGAAGACTATTCTAGGCATGGGGGACAGCAAATAAAAAGACACAAAGATAGGAATGGAGCTTCATGGGTGAAGAACAGCAAGTCTGCCAGTGTGGCCAAATCATAGAGCAGATAGAGAGAAGAACTATCTAAACAGGTTGGAAAGTAGGAAAGTAGGTCAGATTGTGCAGAACTCAAAAGGTCAAAAAGAGGAGTTTATTTATTCTTGAGGTAATGGGGGCTACTAGACTTTATTGAATTGGGGGCAGGGAGGGGAAGGTGACTTGTTCAGATCTATACTTTTTTGGTTGAAGGCATACAGGTAGGGGTTTGGATTTGAACCCAGGTTCTCTCTACCTACAGATCCCATAATCTTTCATTCTACTATTTCACAACTTTTCTCTTAAATTCTATTAAAAAGCATTAAGTAAGCATCTTCTATGTACATAGTCCCGTATTTGGTATTGGGAACAATCTAGCTGAGCAGAAGAATACAATTTAGTGCTGGAGGAAGACAACATTCACAGGTACCTATGATACAAATTGGAAAATGAGAAGCTGTGTGGTGTCTGGCAAAGAATATTGGATGTCAAGTCAGAAAACCTGAGTTTAAATCCAGTTTTGCTAATTACTATTGAACAAATCACCTCACTTTGGGGGGCTTCATTTTTTCCATGTGTAAAAAAAGGATGTGGGACCAGGTGGTACCATCTGTGTCTAGCAGTCAATGAGTCTAGATATATCTGAAGAGCCATAACTCAGAGGTATTCAATGTGTGGCTGAACCACATTAAAATGTAATTGGAAAATATTTAACAAAATAAAAAATAAAAAAAGACAATAAACACATTGCATTAATATGTGCTTTTTTGAATTTGTGGGCCTCCCTTAAAAACGAGTTACTGGCTTCTGTTTCTAGTTGATTTTGACCCTCCTGCCATAGTTTAAACCATTACAATCTAGAAATGGAATCTCAATGCAAGAATCCTTTCTCCAACCTCCCTGGAAGGGGATCAAACAGGCTCTACTTAAATGGTTCCATGCTGAACATGTTATACACCATCCCACACTCCAGTAATCTCCAGTACTTTCCTATTATGTCAAGATTCAAATATAAATTCCTCTGTTTAGAATCCTCCTCTTCAAACAAGACAATTTTCTTTCTGAACATCTCCAACTGAAAGCAAATTGTTCCTCATACATCACTCTGTATATACATTTGTATCATCAGCTATCCTTTGATGGATGTATATCTAGCCTCCCTCGTCTGCCATCACACTTCCTTGAGGGCAGGGCTGGCAAGCTTTGGCTTTCCATGTTCTGTATATATGAATGTAGACATGTGTACGTGTGCATGTAAATATTGCCTTGCAAATGTGAAAGAACTTTATGATGCTAGCTATTTTTAAAATGTTGTTATGTCTTACTCAAAAGGAAGGGATAAGATAAAAGAGGTGGTAGAATAGTATGGCATATTAAGAATATATATATTCATATTAGTAAATTCACAAACCAGCATAGAAAGCATATGGAGAGCTTTTGGATAAGGCTTCCTGGAAAGAGAAACAGAAACAGTATTGTTGTAGGAACATATTATAGATTGCCTGGCTAGAAGGAAGTACTGGATGATAAATTCTTGAAGCAAATTATAAAGCTGGCATGGAAGTGCCTTCTCCCCTTCCCCTCCTCACCCCCTTCCCATCTCCCTCTCTCTCTCTGTCCCTGTCTCTCTCTCTCTGTCTGTCTCTCTCTTTCTCACTTTCCCTCTCTTACTCTCTTACTGCTCTCCCTCTTCCTGCCTTCCCCCACCTCCCCAACCCATCTCTTATCTTGTCTTTCTCTTTGCCAAAAATACAGAAATTGATAAATTCTTCAGATGGAGGAAGTAACAAGTAATTTGAATCTGATTTTGGTCAATAAAGAGAAATTAGTTGCCATAGAAGAAATCATGGGATTGTTAAGAGGAAGAAAACATTTCATTTTAAAATTCACGATAGATAAGGCAATACTGACAATGTCTAGCTCAGCTCCCCATCTGCCCTAAGGGCTCTCAGCCTTCCTGAGAAGTCAGGGGGTGGTGATAATCTGTGTTGTAATTAAAGCAGAGTGATACCAGGTGGCAAAGAGTCATCTACACATAATAGCAAGTTGTTTATGCAGTCCTACATGCAGTATATAGTTAGAGAGAATTTGGAATAAACAGACTCTATGTTTGATCATCCAAAGGGGGTCACCTCTTCACTCCTCTCCTAAGATCAGGGACTCAGTTTAGTCCCAAAATCCTCCAGAGAGCTAGTCCAGACACACTACCTGGGGATCTATTTAAGCTAATACTAGATTTCAGGTTAGATTTCACTTAAGATTAAATTTTATAGCATCCATGAACTTGTATAAGAAAAAAAAGATTGCATCATTATTTTTACTAAGCTCTAACTGATTCTTCATTATTCAAAAGCATTATTTTGAAAAGAGGTTCATAAGGTTTCAACCAGTTCATAACACAAAAAATGGTTAACTACCTCTGTTCTAGAAATAAAAAAAGTCTTAGGAACTGTCTAGTCTGGACCCCTGATTCTGTGAAAATAAACTTCAAACCATTGTTCAAAATAGAGAGAATGATCATAAAAGAAAGAAGATTTAACTAATTTTAAGTCAGTATTTTTTAGGACTGGGGTTTTAGGATTGGTGTTTCTGATTTCTTTACCAAGGGAATGAATATGTAGAGTGGAAAGGTATTCTAGCTTTGGTCTAGTCTTTGTCCAACAAGCCTCTTCCTGCTGTCTGATAAACACTTTCTCCTGCTCCTTTATTGGCTCAACCTATTCTCCCCCAGCTCATAACTGGAATCTTATATGCTTAGAAAATCCAAGCACACAATTTCTAGTCAGTTGACTTCTTTGCTTGTGATTTTAGGGAATGGGAAACCAATTAAATTTTGCTACCCCTTCCCTATAAAATGCCTGAGATACTCTGATAAAGTAAAGAAAGTTACAGGAATCAAGAGCTTCACAATCATGCACCAAGTCCAGGAGTAGCCTTTTTTTTTGGAGGGGGGGGGGGGGTATTCCTTTTTTTTTTTTTAAATTTTAATAGCTTTTTATTTACAAGTTATATGCATGGGTAATTTTACAGCATTGACAATTGACAAATCTTTTGTTCCAATTCTTCCCCTCCTTCCCCCAACCCCGTCCCCTAGATGGCAGGATGACCAATACATGTTAAATATATTAGAGAATGAATTAATACAAAATAAGTATACATGTCCAAACCATTATTTTGCTGTACAAAAAGAATCAGATTCTGAAATATTGTACAATTAGCCTGTGAAGGAAATTAAAAATGCAGGAAGGCAAAAATATAGGGATTGGGAATTCGATGTAATGGTTCTTAGTCATCTCCCAGAATTCTTTCACTGGGCGTAGCTGGTTCAGTTCATTACTGCTCCATTAGAACTGATTTGGTTCATCTCATTGCTGAAGATGGCCAGGTCCATCAGAATTGATCATCATATAGTATTGTTATTGAAGTATATAATGATCTCCTGGTTCTGCTCATTTCACTCAGCATCAGTTCGTGTAAGTCTCTCCAGGCCTTTCTGAAGTCATCCTGTTGGTCGTTTCTTACCAAACAATAATATTCCATAATATTCATATACCACAATTTATTCAGCCATTCTCCAATTGATGGGCATCCACTCAGTCCAAGAGTAGCCTTTTGAAAGTCTATCTGTTAAACTCATTGATTTCAGGGATTGCTTTTTGTGTTGCGTGCATCTGTATTCCTAGCATTTAGTACAAGAATTGTTTTTTGTGTTGCTTGCATCTGTGTTCTATCATTAACACAGGGCCTAACATATAATACTTAATAAATTGTTAATAATATTTAATAGATGCTTGTTGACTTGACTAAACCAGAATTTCAGGAAAACATTTGACAAAGTCTCTCATGCTACCTTAATTAAAAAAATAGAATCTAGGCAATCATACAAGTATGATGTATTTAGAAGTGCTTGACTGACAAGACTCAGAGTAGTGATTAATGCAGTAATGTCAAATTACATTAAGGCTCTGGTGGGAGTGCCATAGAAGTTTCCCCTTGATGTTGATGTACTTAATGTTTTTTAACAATGACTTGGAGGTTGACATAAATAGTAGACCTAGCTTAGGATCTTAGAAGTTCACTGCTCTACCTCTTTCATTTTACAACTGAAAAAACTGAGGTGCAGAATGATTAACACTCATCACACTGATGGTTAACACAGTGGGAATTTGAACTGGGAACTTGTAGTTCCAAATGCAGTAGTTTTTCTTTGTTTTGGTAAGGCAATTGGGGTTAAGTGACTTGCCCAGGATCAATACAGCTTAAGGGCTAAATGTTTGCGGCTGCATTTGAACTCAGATCTTCCTGACTAGTGGCACTAGTTCAATAGTCTTTCTACTAGATTACATTGCTTCCTTGGGTTCTCTCTCCTTGAGAATTTATTTTCAAGAAGGAACTAGTGGACTAGTTATGGGATACATTACATTGGAAACTGTTTTCATGTATGGGTTGGACTAGAAGATTTCTGAGATCTTTTCTAATTCAAATTCTGTACTTCTCATTCTGTAAATTGAACTGAATGACAGCCTTAAAAATTAATCTAGTCTTGGGCTGCAATGACAGAAACCAAACTTCCAGAATTTGGAAGATATTTTAAAGCTACCCTCTCCCTGGGCCATATCCCAGCCAAAATCTTGTGTTCTATTGAGGGCACCATCTTTTAGGGAGTTTAAGAAGCTTAAATGAGTTCCCTCCAAGCTGTGTTTCTGACTTTCCCAACTTTGCTGCCCTTGTTCAGTTGTTTTACCCCTGAATTTTCTTGGTTACCTCAGTTCTTCTTATCCTGGAATATCCATCCTTCTTTGTGGTCTTCTCACACTAGAAAATCCCTTCTCAATGGCAGTTACCTTCTGCAATTTGTCATTCTCTCCCAAGGCCTACATTTTGGGAAGCTGCCCAGGCCCACCCAACTATCCATTTCATTTTTGTCTCTGTATCAGACTTTTTAGATTCTCTTCTTTCTTGCCCTTCAGTTCCCTTTTGTATATTGTCCTCCCTGATCATAGCATTAGCTCCTTAAAGGCAGGGACATGCTTCCTTGTATTTGTATCCCTGACACTTAGCCCAGTATCCAGCACATAAATGCTTGCTTTCTGTCTGTCTACCTGTCAGAGATTGTAAAAACACTAAAAAAATCAAGGCAAGTGATGAGTAGTTGGAGAAAATAATGAAATATAAGATGGACAGGGGAAGGATGTCAGAGGGACATGATTGATAGACACATCTTCCCCACATTGTGGGGTTGTTAGATGGCAGAAAGGTTAACTTATCCTGTTGGGCCCCAGAGGGAAGAATTAGTAACAAGCATCAGAAGCTGAAGAAAGGAATGATATTGGGGAAATTCAAGAGATTCCCCAAAGTGATATTCTTCCTCTGGAGTGAATAGATTCTGCCTGATGAAATCTTTAGATTTAGGCTGGATAAGCCAGATATGGGACACACTGAATTTGTGAAGGAATTTCATGGATAAAAAGTCCTTGGTGTGCATCTGGCCCAACCTGGCCTTAAACAGAAATCTTCCCATCTAGCGGACCCTCCAGATCTCTGTAAATCCATAATTCTAGGATTTTGCAATCTAAGTTTCTATGAGTTCAGGGCTTTTTTTTTTTGCCACCCAGTTGAGCTGTGCTTACAACTTCTTCCCCTAGGCTGGAGAAGAAAGTGCTGAGGAAGTCCTAACATATCCTTACATGCCCTTTTCTGGCCTCTTGCCTCTACATTGAGGGAAAAGACCCAGGCTATTTATTCTCACATCTAGGAAAGGAATCCACCCAGCCTTTTAGCTCCTTAGAAAGAGGTAGTCTACTAATATAAGCATTTGCCAATGTTGTCAATCCAGTTAAATATAAAAATGCAGAACATCTCTTTGTACCAAGTAGGAGGATGGCAGTCTTGTTTGCCATCCATAGGAATGAGGCCCTCAGTTCCTTAGAATAATACCTCACATTTCCTTAGCTTTTTGAGGCTTACAAAGCACTTTAACCCTATTAGGTAAGACATGAATATAATAATAAAATCAAGAATTTATAGAGTACTTCAAAAGTTCCATGTTGTTCCTTGTGAGCCTCCCAATCCTCCTATGAGGTGGGTGCTATTACGCCTCTGTCTAGTATGCCATCTAGCCAAATCTGTATTATCCCCAAATCACAAAGCAAGAAACTGAGGGAAAGTGAGGGAAAGGGCCATATTGTCACTGTAAGAGCCAGATCTTGAATTTGAAAACTATGATTAAAAGAAGTCTTGAGTTCTAGTATCAGTTCCTTTATTATGCAAATTTGGATGAGCCTTAGCAGGTTGCCAAACTCTTATCTGTGAAATGGGTATTAAATTTCATTCATTCATTCATTCAAAAGACATTTTTAAGTGTCTATTGTGTTTCAGGGACTGTGTCTTAGGTTCTGAAAATACAAAGACAAAAATGAAAATTCCTGCTCTGCTTACCTCTCAGAATTGTTGTGAGGATAATAATTTTTAGAGAACTTGGAGTTTTGTAAAGCACTTTGTCTTGATTATCTCATTTGATCCTCCTGACCACAGTAGGTGTTTCCCATACTTTGCAAATAAGGAAACAACTTCAGAGAAGTTTAGTGACTTGCCCAGGCTCACACACTATAAAGTGTCTGAGGTAGGATTCTCAAGAGCAGGGACTTGGTGCTGCTGCTATTAGTGTTACTACTACCATTGCTGTTGCTGCTACTTCTACTACTGCTATGAGTGTTATTACTGCTACTACTGCTAGTGTTACTATTACTGCTGCTACTACTTGTAATGGGCTGAAACTGAGCAGATGCATTTGGACAGCCAAGCACTTAAGGCTAATTACTGATTGGACAATACTCTATTAGCATATGCTTGGAAAATGGCCCTTCTCACTATTCTGTGCTGGCTAGATCTGTTGGTGTATACACAGAATTGTAGGAGGGACTAGGGGGTGGAGTAAGACAAGCCAGAGTGACTTTTGGCCGGGGGAAGAAGAGCAGAAAGGTGTAGGTTCCTGTGTCCATTCCTCTCACTTCAACAAAGAATAAAGACCAAGGATTTTTGCTTATCCTGATTCGGGCTGATTGTAAGGTATCCAGGGTGTTAACTCGGTCTTCACATTTGGTGCCCAACATGTGGACCAAGGACCCTAATTTCACTGAAGAAGTCTCCAGTGACCAGGAAATAGGGTGAGTATTTTAATAGACAAACAGGGAACTTACTTTGTTAAGGGCTAAACTAGTAACCTTTTCTAGCTGAAATGGGGCAGATATTAGGAAAAGATTCTCCCCCAGCCCCACGCCCATCCCTGCCCCAAGGGGGCTCTATAGAAAGCATACTCAGAAGAAGAGTAGAAGAAAGAAAGAGAAGAAGAAGAAAGCTTAATTGTAACTTGGTTGCAGATCGCTAGACTCTTGGGTACATTAGAAGACACGTCCCCTTGGTTCTTAGAGGAAGAAGAAGTGGGAATAGATAATTGGAAGCTGGTAGGAGAGCAATTATGTGAATACTACAATGATAAAGGTCCTGATTCAATTTCCAAGGAAACATTCTATATATACAAACAGCATAATATAGTTGGCCTTAAAGAATCGTGCAAGTTATAGAAAAATGGAAAATTCTAAGACCAGCCAGATGAGGAGGTGTGAGGAAAAAGAGGAGGACAAAGAACAGATTAATGACATAGCCAGAGGGCATGAGGAGTTAAGTAAGGGTCAAGGATGTGGTGATTCTCCTTCTCCCAAGGCAGCTTTAACTCTGCCTATGCCTACAGAGCAGATCCCTGACATGCCCCCATCAACTCCACCTTCTGGGATGGAGGGGGGAGGAGGAGTAGTGGGAGGGGCAGTGACACCACCAGCACCTCCCCCTAAGCAATCACCCCCTCCTATGACTAGATTGCAAAAGGCAGTACTTAAAGCCACAGAAGAAGAGCAGGATTTAGGTGATTTGAAAATAAAAATGTATCCTGTGATTCAACAGTTTAACTCTTCAGGTCAAGAAAGTAGAAGATACACTCCTTTTGATAAAGAAATCCTCAAAGACCTGAGAAAGGCTTGAACTCTTTATGGGGCTACATCAGCTTATGTTAAGATATTATTACAGAATTTGGCTTATGAAATCTTAACCCCTAATGACTGGAAATCTATAGCAAGGACATGTTTAGAACCTGGACAAAACTTGTTGTGGCTTTCTGAATATAGTGAGCTCTGCAGGATACAAGCCCAACAAAATAGTCATAGTGGAGTTAATCCTCCAATCACCTGTGACTAACTAACAGGTGTAGGTTCTTATGCAGAAATTTCAGTACAGATTAATGGCAGCATATGAGCAAATTGCTGCTGCTGCTATCAAAGCATGGGCTTCTCTCCCCAATAAAAATAACAAGGATGAAGCCTTCACAAAAATAACACAAGGGCCAAATGAACCCTTTGCTGACTTTGTGGGATGTTTGCAGACAGCTGTCACAAGAACTAATGGTGAAAATGCAGTAACAGACATTATGGTAAGGCAACTTGCTAAAGAAAATGCTAATGAGGTTTGTAGATGCTCCTTTAGAGGAGCTCATAAGACGCTGTGTCATAGTGGGCACAAATGCTTTTTATAGCCAGGCTATGATGCAGACTTTCCAAGATCCCAACATGGGAAGCCCTTTTGGCAAGGGACTTCCAGAGAAACTCATCAATGCTTTCAGTGTGGTAAAGTAGGGCATCTGAAAGTTCAATGTTGGCATAGCAACAGAGTGAGAAAACAGGGTGGGAGAACAAGACCCAATACCCCATGTCCAAAATGCAACAGAGGTTTCCATTGGGCCTCAGAATATAGACTGATTCAGGGAAATGGGATGAGGGGCCCAGCCCCAGGGCCCAAGACAAAAAATACTTGGGATATGATGGCAGCCGATGCTCCACCCAGAGAGTGCCTAGAAGTCCAGTACCCAGAGATAACCAATCAGCCAGGAAGCCATCTGATGGGAGAAAGGGATTACAATGGGGGAGAATAGAGTTGTATACAACTGAGATACCCCCTGGAGAAGTGAAATCTGTTCCTCTCCAGTCTATGGATCCCTTGCCTCCAGGCACAGTAGGCTTGACCATTTTACCTCCTGAAAGTACGGACAAAACAGTGTCCATCCACTCACTGATGTGGGAAACTGGGGAATGTGTAGATAATATCCCAGTCACTAATACAGGTAGACAATGTGTGACTTATCACCCAGGAGAAGTAGTAGCAGCAGGTTTACTGATACAGACTCCTAATAAGCAATCTGGGGATAGTTGCCCAGATTCTGACCCCAAGCCACAAAATCCAGCAATATACTAGACAGCAGCTATAACAGCTGACCGACCTGTGCTCACAATCTATATAAATGGCCTACCATTAGAAGGATTGGTAGACACTGGTGCAGATCATACAGTCATTAGAGGGGCCAACTGGCCCAGTCACTGGCCAAAGATTAAGGCAGACACCTACATGTCTGGTCTAGGAGGATCAATAGCAGCTGAAGTTAGTGCTACCCCTTTGAGATGGATATTTGAAGGTGAAACAGAAGTTTTTACTCCTTTTATAGTTGAAAAAAGCCCCATCAATCTGTGGGGAAGAGACATTTTGCAACAATTAAGGTTAAAAATGAGTTGTGGTAGACACCTTTTCAGGATTCACTTTTGCAATACCAGCAGCAAAAGAGACAGCCCAAGTGGTCACTGAATTCCTTATACAAGCATATGAGTGTGCCACAAGCAATAAAAACAGATAATGAACCTGAATATACTTCTAAACATTTTGCACACTTTTGTGCACAATATAAGATTTTATACACCACTGGCATACCCTTTAATCCTCAAAGACAGGCAATAGTAGAGAGGAGAAACAGAGACATTAAGACACTCCTCCAAAAACAAAAGAAAGGGGGAGCCACAGGTAACCCTAGAGAATTTCTAAATCTAGTCCTTTACACTTTTAACTTCTTGATTTTTTACAAAGATGCACTGGCTCCAGCAGACAGGTTTTATCACCCACCAGAAGGGCAGTGTCCAGTGCGAGCAGCTTCACTATCTTTAGATAATCGCCAAGTGATGTGGAGAGACCCAGAAAGTGATGAATGGAAGGGACCAGATAGATTAACTGCTTGAGGGAGATGGTTTGCTTGTACCTCTATAGGTGGAGAAGGAATCAGATGGGTGCCAACAAGCCATATTCTCCTTGTCCATCACAGAGAGACAGAGCATACCCTTGAAATGAAGGAGAAGATCCAAGAAACATTGGGTGGTTCCGTTGCTGACTATGCCCACCACTGAATGAGCATGGCAGTTATCGCATTTGACTCATGGACATCAAAAATTATTGGACTTCAAAACCCTCAGGAATCATTGGATTCTTTGAGACATGATAAGATTGTTGTAGGACTTGAAAACACTCAGGAATCATTGGATTCTCTGAGATATGATAAGATTGTTGCAGAACTTGAAAGCCCTCAGGAATCATTGGATTTTCTGAGAAATGATAAGACTTGCAGGACTTCAAAATCTACAGGTATCACTGGATTCCCTAACATATAAAAAGACTGTTGCAGGACTTCACAAATTTGCGGGTATCATTGGATTCTCTGACACGTGAAGCAATGGACAATAGATTGGTTTGGGACTATCTCTTGGCTGCTGAAGGAGGCATATGTGTGATTATTATTTACATACCTTCCTTCTAGGACTTCTGGAAATCTTTTACAACACCATGTTGATTTATATTGTTTATTATATCACTACTTGCATGTACACTTCATATTTGTTATACCACATTGAGCCTGCCACGACTGTGGGGAAAGTCCTGCCCCAGCTGTGGGGAAAGTCATCACTAATAGCTTGTGCATTATTGCTATGTGCTTCTGTAATACCTCCCATGATGATGGGTTTGTGCATACCTGTTTCTAATAAGACCCTTCAGCCCAGAAACCCGCTAGCAACCCCTACTTCCCTTTGATGCTTTTCATCTCTCTTCCTGAGATGTCAGGGAGGGCGTGATCATCTCCTTTTTAGTGCTTTCACCTTCTTTCCTGAGAATTTAGGGGTGGGATGGGGAGGAGGTGATTACCTGTATTCTAAAACAAAAGAAAGTGAGAGATGTAATGGGCTGAAACTGAGCAGATGCACTTGGACAGCCAAGCACTTAAGGCTAATTACTGATTGGACAATACTCTATTAGCATATGCTTGGAAAATGGCCCTTCTCAGTATTCTGTGTTGGCTTGATCTGTTGGTGTATACAGAGAATTGTAGGAGGGATTAGAGGGTGGAGTAAGACAAGCCAGAGTGACTTCTGGCCCGGGGAGGAAGAGCAGAAAGGTGTAGGTTCCTGTGTCCATTCCTCTCACTTCAACAAAGAATAAAGACCAAGGACTTTTGCTTATCCTGACTCCTGCTGATTCTAAGTTATCCAGGGTGCTAACTCAATTTTTACAACTACTATTGCTGCTGCTGCTGCTACTTCTACTACTACTATGAGTGTTACTACTGCTATTAATGTTACTATTACTGCTGCCACTACTACTGCTGCTACTACTACTATTACTATTGCTGCTGATGCTGCTACTACTACTACTACTATTGCTGCTGCTTCTGCTTCTTCTACTACTACTTATTACTACTACTGCTGCTGCTGTTACTACTACTACTACTATTGCTGCTAGTGCTACTGCTGCTGCTACTTCTTCTTCTACTACTACTACTACTACTACTACTACTACTACTACAACTGCTGCTGCTACTACTACTATAACTACTACTACTATTACTTTTACTGTTGCTGCTGCTACTACTACTACTATTGCTGCTATTACTATTGCTTCTACTGCTGCTGCTACTTCTTCTACTACTACTACTACTACTACAACTGCTGCTGCTACTACTACTATAACTACTACTACTATTACTTTTACTGTTGCTGCTGCTACTACTACTACTATTGCTGCTATTACTATTGCTTCTACTGCTGATGCTACTTCTTCTACTACTACTACTGTTCTGCTGCTACAACTATAACTACTACTGCTACTACTACTACTTCTATTACTACTACTGCTGCTGCTGCTGCTTCTCCTACTACTATTACTACTACTACTACTATTACTATTGCTGCTACTACTATAACTACTACTGATACTACTACTACTACTATTACTGTTGTTACTGCTACTGCTGCTACTACTACTGATGCTGCTGCTACTTCTACTATTGCTGCTATTACTTCTACTGCTACTACTAGTGTTAGTACTAATACTGCTACTCCTACTACTATTACTCCTACTACTACTACCTAAAGCATTTAGATAGTGCTTTAAAGTCTGCAAAGTACTTTACCAATATTATCTTATTTGATCTTCACAACATCCCTAGGAAGTAGGTACTATTGTTATACCTATTTTCAGATAAGGAAACTGTTTAATGACTCTTTAATAAGAGCTGGTAAATGTTTGAAGCTAGATTTGAACCCAGGTCTTCCTGACTGTATCATATACAGGGTCACCTAGCTGTTTTAATTGTCTTTTCTAGCCTTTCCTTACAAGATCAAATGAGATGATGCATGAACAAAAAACCTGAACTACCTCATTTGATCTTCATAACAATCTTGTAAAGTGGGTCCTGTAATTATCTCCATTTTACAGGTGAGATAACTGAGGCAGACAGAACCAAAATGACTTGCTCAGGTCATAAACTAGTGAGTGCCTGAGGTTTCATTTGAACTCAGATTTTCCGGAATCCAGGCTCACTCTGCCTTCTCTAGTGACTTACCCTCAGTAGCTTAAAGGGCATATGCAAAGGAAAGAACACTGGAAGTCAAAAGATTTTGCTCTTGAATTCTGGCTGGTATAGCAGTGTTTGACTTTTGGCAAAAATCCTCAGCCTCTCTGAGTCTCATTTTCCTTAAGACCCTTCACAATCTGACTCCTACCTGTCTGACACTCTTGGTTTACTGAATGTCCTTCTCTTTCATATGCATTATCTTCCAGCCAAACTAATTCCTTTGTTATTATAAATGACAGAGATAAAAATCTATGGTTTATTTTTCTTAAGCACAGATTCAGGAGGTAGAAAAACAACCCTGAACAGAGATTAAGATTCTAACAAGACTTTTTATAAACAAAAATTATATCAGAGAGACAGAGAAATAATTTTTGACAAATAACAGTCTTATATGTCCTCTTAGGCCATAAAAATTAAAATTTAGTTTCCACAGACAACAAGATTTCCTTCATCTTAAATCTTTTCTTTTCTCACTCCTTCCACCTTCTAGCTATGACTGAAACCTGGCTCCTCCCATGACACAGTCTCTCCTGCATCTTTTCTAGTGCTGGCTTCATCTTCACTCATTTGTTCCTTCAACTCGGGTGTTGAAGTGGGAAAGTTGAGATACTTCTTGCTCCCCATTTCGACTTCTAGGTTCTACCCCTAACTCCATTTAGTAACTTCTCTTCCTTTGAGATTCATGCTATTTATATCTACCACCCAATCAAAATTGTGGTAACTGTTGTCTACAAGCTTCCGGGTCATTCCCCTTCCTTCCTTAATGAATTTTTCTCTCCTCCCCAACTCCTGCTCTCATGGTAGAGAATTTATTATATTGACTCACTCTCAAATGCCCTAAACACACAGTTCTTCAACCTATTCACCACATTACAAACTGCCACCTGAACTCTCCCTCGCTGAGCGTCTTTAAGCAGAAGTTGGATTACCACTCAACAGGGACTGTTGCATGAGATTTTTGTTAAGGCATGAGTTAAACTGAATGGACTCGGGGATCTCTTCCAGTGTGGGATTTTTTCTTTCTGATTTGGAGGACCCTAGGATTCAAGGAAAAAACATAATTGCTTCTAAATATGAGTCCACAAGTTAAAGTTTAACTTTGTTAAATTTTAGTAAGATTGAACCCCCAAATCTCCCTTAAAACAGAGACTATTCCATTAGAAAAAATGTATTTTAAAATAAATTTTTGTCCCCCCAATTTTTTCTTCCAGACTCAGTTCTTTTTACTATTGCTCATGAATACTTGTGCTAATGTCTGCTTCAAATAGCATTATTATTGATCAGAAAAAAAAGCTACGGGAATGGAAGGAGTAAAGCTATTGTTGTACAGCCTCCTCATGACACAGTGTTGTCACACTTAGGCTCAAAAGACCTAGCTTCATTTTAGCTCATTGTATAACCATGAACAATTCATTTTCCTCATATAAATAAATTCATACATACATATAAATACATTTATAAAATAAATAAAAGCATTTTCAACTGGAGTCAAGCACCACAAGCCAATTCTTGGTCTGAATGAGCTCCCTCATGTGAGGGGGCAGGAGAGGTAGGTGATAGACACTGCTGGGGAAGTTGCCCAGCACAGAATGAAAGGGGAAGTGGAGAAGCTCATCCTAATCTGCCGTTTACCAGCTTCCTAATTCAATGAAGCTGGGCCATATGGTGAGAACACAAGATAAAAGTCAGTTCATAGGGTCTATCAGTAACCTCATGATGTCAGGAGCACACAAAGCAGATCTCTGAAACATTGCATGGACTTCCTGTGGGAAACATGAGTAAGTTGTTCTGGTGGGCAGTAATTGTTGGGTTGTGATCATCAGCAATGCAGGAAATACACATATTGATGAGCTCTTGGACTCACTGAAGTATGTAATAAAACATGCTTACTAACTAAGGACTGCAAGCACTGTGAATATCATTTAAATTTGCTACCCTAAGTACAATGAACTGTGGCTCTCACTGAGGAATGCTTCTACTCTCAAGATTATTTTCATTCTAAAATTCTATGGTTCTGTTTCTATAACTCACCTTTCCAAGAAAATGCTCCCACATGTTAAGAGCAACAATCAACTCATACTGACCCAAGACATACTGAAAGAGACCTTGTTATTGTTCAATAAACTCAGGTCCCCAGAGATGATCATGGTCCTTCTGGGGTGGTTGCCAGCTGTGGTATATTGTGATGGAAAGAATATTTGGACTTGTCTGGAACTGAAAGACTGATGTGGTAGGGAGTAATGGAAAGAGGTCTGGTTTGGGCATCCAAGTACTTGAGTTTTAAACCTGGCTTAGCCACTTACAATAGTGACTGATTGATATATATCAGATAATCCACTTTACTCCTCTGTGCCTCAATTTTCTCAATTATAAAATGGGGGGAGAGATAAGCACAATAGGGAATAGAGGTATCAATTAGATGATTTCAAAGATGTCTTTAAGCTCTCAAGTATGATTCCATGATTGCCACTTATGATCTTATGGGCAAGATTTGAAAAGCATTGATTGAGAAAGATAACAGAATTGGAAGAATGGTCTAATGGACTTGACCTCAGGAATTGAGAATGTCAAATTTCAGATTTGGTTTGAGTATGTTTAGAGGGAAGATCCTAAGTATTGTGATCTTGGCCTATGGAGCACAGTGTATAAGATTAGGATTTAATTTTAGTAAAAGAGTAAAAGAAAAAGCCAGTCTGGGATTGAGTTCAATTCTTTCATTTTGAATAGGATCACCTAATTAATTTACTTTTGTAATATTATTTTTGTATTTATTTATTTTTTCTTTCTCTCGTGAATGAATCCAAGAAATTCATTCTTGTGGTATAAAAGGAAGGAAATAAACATTTACTAAACACCTACTATGAAAGGCATTGTGCTAAGCACTTTACAAATATTATTGTTATTTGAACTTCACAACAATCCTAAATCATATCATAATGGCTATTATTATAGCCATTTTACAATGGAGGAAATTGAAGTAGAGAGAGATAAAGTGACTTACTCAGTATTACACAGCTAGGAAATATTTGAAGCTGGATTTGATAGTAGCTGGGACTAAATAGTGTCAGGGTTGGGGGAGATGGGAAAGGACATGAAAGAATGCAGTGTGGGTACTAATTGTAAAGACCGAGTTAGCACCCTGGATGCCTTAGAATCAGCCAGAGTCAGGATAAGCAAAAGTCCTTGGTCTTTATTCTTGGTCTTTAGGGGTAGAAGTAAATTGGATGGACGCAGGATCTCCACCACCTCCCTTCTCCTTGTCTACCTCCAAAGTGACTCTGGTTTGTTCTTATTCCACCCCCTAATCCCTCCTACAATTCTCTGTATACACCAAAAGATTGAGCCAGTGGGAAGGGCCATTTTCTAAGCCTTAAGTGCTCACTTGTTTGATTCCAGTGCATCAACTCAGAGTTTCAGCCCTTTACAACTAATAGCAAGCGGAAAAAAGCAGCAAGGAGGGATCTGGGGCAGTAGAACTCTGAATACAGGGAGCTAAGCACGTTCAAATAGAGGCTCTCTACTTCTCCTACCTCTATCCTTGCTTTGCTATCCTCATACCTGTGTTTTCACTGCAAACTTAGCAAATCCCTCAGCACTGATGTTAGAAATGAGATTTAAACTCATCCTTAGTATTCTTGTATCTCTCACTTCCTTCCTTTTGTCTTCCCCTTCTCATGTGCTTGAGAACTTTGATTGTGAGCTTTCTCTTGGACCCTGATAAATGAACTATTTCTATTTCTCATCAGTTACTTATTTTCTTAACAAATAATAACGTGAGGGCTTCTGAGGGAACAAGAAAATTTAAAACTGCCTGAAAGATGAAAACTGAGGATGACAGTAAAAATCCCACGAATCTGTTCCAAGAAGAGAAGTTATAACAAAACTGAAAGCAAAAATAATTTTTTAAAAGAAGGAAACAAGGAACTGGGTTTTTCTTCTTTTGGGGGGAAGGCAGGAATAAACAAGCTATTGGCTAACTTGATTTTAAAAAAAGAAGAAAACTAAATTACCAGTATAAAAATGACAAAGATGAATTCACAACCAGTGAAGAAGAAATAAAAGAAAATTAGAAGCTATTTTGCCCAATTATGGGACAATAAAACTGACACACTAAATGAGATGGATGCGTATTTACAAAAATATAAATTTTCCAGATTAACAGAATAGGAAGTAGAGGTTTTAAATAACCTTATCTTAGAAAAAGAAATTAAATAAGCCATAAATGAATTCCCAAAGGGAAAAAATAAAAGCCAGAACCAGATGGATTTAGAAGTGAATTCTATTTATTCATTCTATCTGAATATTTAAAGAATAACTAATTCTAATATTACATAGACTATCTGAAAAAATAGAAAAATAAAAAGTCTAACCAAATTTCTTCTATACCCACAATATAGTCTTGATATCTAAACCAGGGAAAGTCAAAAAAGAAAAAACAATAGAACAATGTCCCTAATGAATATAATGCAAAAAATTAAATAAAATATTAGCACAAAGAGTATCCTGTGACCAGAATGAACTTATACCAGGAATGCTGGGCTGGATCAATCTCAGGAGAATCATAACCATAATTGACCATATCAATAATAAAAACAACCAAAAAGTGTAGCAGATGCTCAGGAAGTTGACTTAAGTTAACTCATTGGGGGGTTCTCAGGGAATCCCTCTTCATACCCTTGGCCTCCTAAGTATGTGGAATGGTGGAAATAAACTTTTATTGTTTGAATGTAATATTAAAAAATTGGGCAAACCTTACCTTTAGGACCCATGAATATTTCAACTATTAGGAGCTTCTATTTCCTTGTCTGTAAAATGGGAATAATAACCCCTACTTCAATAGATTATCCTGAGGGAATTGCATTGCAAATCTTAAAACATTATACAAATGTGAGTTACTATTACCCTCTGAAGGTTACTATAAGAAAATGCTGTGTGAATTGTAGGTTACTAAAATTTTCAGAGACAGCTATAGCATAGCTGAAATAATACTGACTTTTAGAATCAAAAGATCTATATTCAAATTCTTGTTTTATTAGGCCACTTATCATTTATTATTAATAAGTGTGTGACTTTGGAAAAAATACCTTTACTTCTGAGACCTCAGCTTTCTCATCTAGAAAAGGGAAAAATCTCAAAGTACTACAGAAATTTGAACTATTACTAAGGTTGTTTTTTCAGCAGCTGACAAATTTTTGTTTTAAATTTGACTGGTGATTGGCTAAGATGACAGGAAAAAATAATGACAAATGTTGGAGGGGATGCAGGAAAACTGGGACATTGATGCATTGTTGGTGGAGCTGTGAACGAATCCAACCATTCTGGAGAGCAATCTGGAATTATGCCCAAAAAGTTATCAAACTGGGCTTACATCCCAAAGAAATACTAAAGAAGGGAAAGGGCCCTGTATGTGCCAAAATGTTTGTGGCAGCCCTCTTTGTAGTGGCTAGAAACTGGAAAATAAATGGATGCCCATCAGTTGGAGAATGGTTGGATAAATTGTGGTATCTGAGTGTTATGGAATATTATTGTTCTGTAAGAAATGACCAGCAGGATGAATACAGAGAGGCTTGGAGAGACTTACATGAACTGATGCTGAGCGAAATGAGCAGAACCAGGAGATCATTATATACTTGAACAATGATACTGTATGAGGATGTATTCTGATGGAAGTGGATTTCTTCGCCAAAGAGAAGATCTAACTCAGTTTCAATTGATCAAGGATGGACAGAAGCAGCTACACCCACAACTGTGCAACAAGAGAACTGTTTGGTTCTGCACACATATATTGTACCTAGGATATACTATAACATATTTAACTTGTATAGGACTGTTTGCCATCTTGGGGAGGGGGTGGAGGGAGGGAGGGGAAAAGTTGGAACAGAAGTGAGTGGAAAGGATAATGTTGTAAAAAAATTACCAGGCATATGTTCTGTCAATAAAAAGTTATAATAATAAAAATAAATAAATAAATAAATGAAATTTGACTGGTAGCTTCTCCGCCATGGGCAAATTCCCTTTCCATTCTCTTGACCTTATCATCTTCTGTAAAAGGAGAGGGTAAATGTTTTCTGACCCCACTCCCCACTTAAACATTCTATGATGTAACCTGCTTGAACTCTTCTTGGGCTGACTCCTGGAGAAGTTACTAAAAGCTTGATGACAGTGTGGTCTTTAAGGAAATTAAATTAATTCATCTAGTTTAGTTGAGCAAAGGTTAAATAAACATACACTGTGTATTCAGATGAGAGGTACAAAGTTTAGATAAAATCAGGCTCTTGAAGTCTTGGCACATTATTGGCCAATAAGATACAGACTGAGGTCAGGAGCACCTGAGTTTAAATATGGTCTTAAACACTTAACACTTCACTTCCTGGCTGTGTGATTCTGGGCAAGTCACTTAACCCCAATTGCCTCAGCAAAAAAAAAACAAAAAAAACCCCCAAAAAAACAAAAACAAAAAACTCACCAACTCCCCCCAAAAAAGGGTTGGGGCATTTGTGAGGGCAGAGGTAATATGAGGGTGGGGGTGGAATGAGAGGTGGTATAAGCAAAGAACTTGAGGCCTACGTAGGAGAACAGTGATTTTTCCCAGATCATCAAGGGAGTCACTGGCCCAATTCTAAATAAAGATTTGCGGATTGATGGAGAAGCAAATAGTTATGTGAATTTATAGGAAGAAAATTTTTAGAGTGGATTAAATGTAGAAAGTAACATTTAAATTGGCATTTAGAGAAGAGAAAAAGCTTAAGTAAAGGCCATAGGCATCTTGTTAAGTTTGTGACTTAGATGCTACTATTTATTGTCCCCGTTTTACAATTAAGGAGATGGAGGCAAACAGGTTATCCAAGGTCACATAGTCAGCAAGTATCTGAAGCTGGATTTGAACTCAGTCCTTCCTGGGTCCAATCTTGGTACTCTATCTACTATGCTACCAGGTATTTCCAGATTCATAATTTGGAGTAATGAGTAATCCATTTTTATTTATGCATAGAGTACATGGAAGGGTAAAACAGAGTTATAAAACAGTCATAAAAATGACCTTAGAGGTCACCTGGTCAAACCCATTCATTTTTCTTAAAGTTTTATCAAAAAGTAAAGTTTTATTCTTGTATCCCTGTCACATCCAGAGAAACCAGGTTGCCATCCAACAAACTTGTAATAAAACTAAAATATATCTACAAGTATAAAATAAATAATAATAAAGAAAGAAAAAGTTAAAACAAAACCAACTGACACAATGACTGTGTCTGACAGTCTGCACTCAGGGTCCTCCCATGCTCCAATCAAAAGGAATGGATTATCTAAGGCCCCACACCAAGTGGTAGAGCCAGACTTCACATCCACATCCTTGGACTTCAAATCTACACCTGCTTTCTTTGAACCATGATATCTGAATGTAGTTGGAGCTAGCCATATTACATTGTGGAGCACTCTGAAGGTTGCCCAGAGATGCTTTTAAAAAATCATTTTTGAAAACTCACTTATACTTACCCCACATGTTTTTTTTAATCATTCTTTTTATTTTTTTAGTTTTCACCATTTCCTTTTATAATATTTTGATTTCCACTTTTTTCCCCTCTCTCCTTTCCCAAGATGGTAAGCAATCTGATATAGATTATCCATATATAATCACAGGAAACACATTTCCACATTAGTCATATTGTGAAAGAAGAAACAGAACAAAAGGGAAAAACCAAGAGAAAGAAGAAACAGAAAAAGAAAAAAGTAAAAATAGTAGCTTTGATCCACCACTAAAATTTAGTCTCCATAGTTTTTTCTCTGAATTGAATAGCATCCTCCATTATACACTGTATATGCAAAGTGTATATGTGTATGCAAGGTGATTTTCATGTTCTTTCCCCTAATTGCCTTTTTGCCTTTCTTTGAATCCACAGCACTTAGTTCAATGTCTGTCATATCCTAAAATGCTTAATGAATAAATATTAAATGACCTTATGAAGTTAATACGTCTCCCCCATCTAAATTATAAGCTTCATAGAAAAGTCATGCTGCCTCCTAGAAATCTTGACTCCCACTATTCACCATTGTATATTAAAGGGAGAGCTGACAGATTTTGGTCCCATTTTTGACACCTATTGACTGTCAATAGGTGAGTCATTATAACTTATGTATAAGCTAACTATATAAACAAAAAACTTTGAATATTTTGAACTTTCAAAATTTGGCTTTGAAATTCCCACATTAGAAAGAAAATATTTCAAGTAACAGGGAAAAAAAAACAATTAAAATACTTCAGAAAATCAATTTAACAAGAACTGGCAGCTTCTAAATTAAAAGATCATTAAGTCTTGGTTGTTGTTGCTGTTTGTCCTTCGTTCTCCATGAGGCCCATGACTTCAAGGGAGGAGGTATTATGACGTGCATATGACCTGGATTTAAGTAAGGGAGGCTGGGGCAACACTCCCTTTGTCCTCCAGAACCATCTGGGTATAGATCAGGAAGGCTAGAGATGGCCCTGGATGCAGTAGGAGACCTTCACCTTTTTAAGCTAAGATCTTCAACAGCTTTTGTCTTTTCCTTTCTTTTCTTTTTTTCTTCTCTTTTTTCCCCTCCCTTCCTTCTGTCAACATATTATAACCTTACTTGCTGGTTCTTTGACCAAAGGAATGTAAATTCTGTTCACTGAATTGTCTCAAGATATCTCAGATTTTATGGGCTAAGACCAGGGCTTAAACCCAAGTTTCTCTGGTTCTCAGTGATTGACCAACAAAAGGTTCCCATTGCTTACCGAGCCTTAATTACTGAATGGGTACAGACTTGGTCAAACTAAGACCTATTAAAGACCTTAACTTAAAAAGACCAAGGTCTCCCATTTCATCCAAGGCCATCTCCAGTCTTCTTGATCCAAATCTTGTCACTGGACCCAGATGGTTCCAGAGGGGAAATGAGTCAGGTGACCTTGCACAGCCTTCCTCATTTAAATCCAACTCACTTGCATGTCATAGGGATCATCTTCCTCATGTCACGGTCCTCTTGGACAAGCAACGACCTCTGTGAGTAAAAGTAGAGACTGCCCCACTGGGGACCCAACTGGAACTGGCCAGTTGGGCGATACAGTTCCTTCTTTTCTTCTCCTCTTTCCTCCCCCAAATTCTTCCTCCTTCTCCTCTCCTCCCCTTCCCTCTCTTCTCCTCCCCTTTTCTCCTTTTCCCTCTCCTTACCTTCTCTCTTTTGCCCTTCTCTCCTGTTTGGCTAAAATGATAGAAGGGGAAAGTGACAGAAATGAAGTGGAAAAGATTGGAACTACTTCATTTCTGCTTTGTTCACAGAGCACAGCACCTTCTCTGATGAGGGCTGGGAGGTCCTGTGCCAGTGTCTCCTGTGCCATACAATCAATTCTAAAGTTCTTGAGAGAGACCTTGAGAATGTCCCGGTGACTTTTTCTGATCACCTTGTGAATGTTTATGTTTGTGTGAGCATTGGTGTGAGTTTTCCATGAAATACTCTTTTTGGCAATCATTCATTTGACATTCAGACAGTGTGATCAGCCTGAGGGGCTTGTGCTCTCTGCAGTAGAAAACCTGGCACTTTAGTCAGAGAAAGTTGTCTTAGTATCTGGTCTCTCATCCTGCCAGGTGATCTTCAGAATCTTCCTAAGACAATTGAAATGGGAGTGATTCAGGCTCCTGGCGTGGTACTGGCACATTGCCCAGGTTTCACAGGCCCTGGGCACAGGGTAAAGTGGGCACACTGGCTCTGCAGACCCTCAGTTTGAGAGTCAGTCTGCTCCCTCTCCTCTCCTGCACTTTCCTTCAGAGCCTCCCACCCCTGAGCCAGCTCTGGTGTCCACCTCATTATCAATGTGCGTCCCCAGAAAGAATACTGCCGAGGTAAGTGAATTTATCTACAGCATTCATACCTTTGTCATTTGCTGGACCAATGGTTCCACAGATGGGCGGTGTGCTGCTGGCTGCTGGAGGACTTGTGTTTTCTTGCTGTTAATCACTGGGCCAAAATTAGCACAAGCAGCCGAGAATCGATCCATACTTTGTTGCATCTCAGTTTCAGAGGCTTCATAAAAATTATGTGCCCACCAACACTCCTCCTACGTCAGTTTTGGCTTGTAGCTTTTTCAAGTTGAAGAAGTCACCATCTCTGCTGACTTGGACGCCATGTTTACCCTCATTGAGGGCGTTTGAAAACATGGCTGAAAAATCATGTTAAAAAGCATGGCAGTAAGCACTCCACTAGTGATGGGGAAAGCTGGAGAGCACGGTCCATGTCCAGAACCCAGGCAGAAATCCACATACTATACTGAGGAACTTCTGGGGCAGTCAAATTCTGACATAATTTTATGTAAACCCTCTTGACTGACAGTATCAAAGGTCTTGGTCAGATCTACAAATGTTTTCAGGCCTCTGTTCTGCTCCTGGAATTTTTCCTCGAGTTGTTGGGCAGCAAACCCCATATTTATTGACTGTTCCTCAACTCCTTGTAGAGGACCAGGAGGTAAGAGACTTCTTGTCAATATAATAAATAAATTAATAATCTAGTGACTGAAGCAAAATGCAAACACTACTCCTTGGATTAAAGGTAATCCTTTGAATTTAGGACAGGAAAAAGATCCACAATAGAGACTAAAGGCATCTGGGAGAAAGATACTTGAGACAATGGCATGATAAACTTTATCCTGATGTGTATCTCAACTATTTGCATCTCTAATTAACCAAGATTAATCATTTGCATCTCAGTAGATCTTGTAAGAATATACTTTGTATCAAGTCTATGAGCATTTGAGGTATATATATTTGTTTCTCTGATCAATAAACTTTGAAGAGTTCATAATCTGCACTGTTCCACCTGGCCCCCATAGTTTCCACACCCTTAATTCACTATGGGAGCTGGACTCCAACACCTGAAGCCACACTGACTCTCAGGTAGGTGACTTTCTTCCAGGTGTAGCATGAGCCAGAATAGGAGGACTCTGGCAAGAATCTTGCCAGCAATGACTAAGAAAGAAGCTCTTCCCCTGTCCTTCCCTCCTTTTCCCATCATTGTCACAGGACAATTTGTTCCCTTTATTTTTATAGAGATGGACATCCTTGATTCCTAGGGTATAACCTCTTCTTGCCAAATGATTTCAAAAATTTCAGTCAGCTTTTGAATTTACAGTGGACTCCTCCATTTTATAATCTCAGCAGGAAGAGATATAAATATCCAAATGACCCTTGGCAGACTCCAGGTTGCAGACTAGCTGCAAATCTGCTTCGAAACAAGGAGTTTCCTCTCTCAACAGGGAACTATCTCTCTACCCTGAAAAAAACCACATCTCCAGGAACAGTTCAGTGGGAGTGGGTAGGGTGGAGAAATGGGAGATGCATGTGGGCAAGGTGGTGAAAGTGAATGGAACTTAGAGAAGGGGTAGAGAGAACTTAGAGAGATGAAGGGACAAGGGACACCATTGGAGGTTAGAAAACAGAAGAGGGATCAAAATAAATAGGTCTTGCTCTGGAATGACAGAGGAGATCAACTAGCTAAGGGTGTCTTTTGAGAAGCAGAATTACAATACAGGATAAGATAGATTTGGTAATAAGTCATTTATTTAGATAAGATTTTGTAAAACTTCTTTGTGTGAGTGTGTGTGTGTGTGTGTGTGTGTGTGTGTGTGTGTGTGTGAGAGAGAGATGGATATCTTCCCACAAGGATGTTTTTAAATGAATTAAATGCAAAGAAATAAAAAGGGAACAAATTATATTGAAATAAATTATCAAATAAGTTGTCAAAATCTATTTAAATTTTTTTTTACAGTTTCATGTTTTTAAAAATGATGTTAGAATTGTTTTTACATGTAATTAGGAAAAATAAAATATTCCTAAAAAGAAAAGAAAGAGGTTCATGAACCCCAGGAAAGAATTTTTGTTCTAAATTATTGTACCTTTTTTTTTTTTTTTTTTTTTTTTTTTTTTTTTTTTGGTTTTGGACAACTTCCCAAAGAACCTAGTGCACATTGTAACTTTCTCATTTGATGGATAAGATAACTAAGGCTCAGAAAGTTGAAGAAATTCACTTTCAGTCATACAGCTAATAAGGAGCAGAGCCAGAAATGAAACATATACCCCCTAACTCTAGCTCCAGTAGGGTTCTTTCTACTAAATCTTCTTACCAGTCTCAGATTCAATAAAGCAAAGTCTTGAAAGGTAGGTATGGAACATTAAATTAGTTGTAGGAGGCAATAGGGGACCTCTTATAAATTTTAGTGGGATCATAAGATTAAAGCAATGTTGAAGGAAGAAACATGCCCCTTGGGTTGGGAGTCAAGGAGAGACCTAGAGGCAAACTAGCTAATCTAGATTAGGGTGCTATCAAGGAAAACAAAGGAAGGGAAGGAGCTGTTTTTTCCAGCTAGGATTTGCTGAATTAGAGTTAATCTTTCTCAAGGGATAGACTTTAGAGTTCATTTAATCTGAGGTAGAAGGGAATATAGAGATAATTTAGCCCAACCCTTAAGTCACATGGCTAGTAAATAATTGAGATAACATTTGACCCAGGTCTTCTCTCTCCTGTACTCATGTCAAAATTTAAAAGGGATTGACAAACATTTTTACATTGGATCCTCAGAATAGGTAGAAAAGTGTATTATTCTCATTTTATAGATGAGGAGACTGAGACTCAAGTGTGGTTAAGTGTCAAGTAAATCACTTAATCTGTAGCCTGTTGGAGCCACAATTTAAATCTCAGGATTTTTTGATGCCAAATTCAGTGTTCTTTCCATGAGTGCAAAATGCTTCTTGACCTTGAACTTGTACTTCTTAGTAAATTTAGCTGAACTTTAAATTGAAGATATTAAATCAACAATTTTGTCCTTGAGGATTTTTTTTAAAATTCTCTAATTCAATACAAATCCGCATACACTGATTAAATATTTGCTTTTTTGGGTACAAAATTTGAATGAGGGACCCTTTTCCTCACTTAGTCTACAATCTAGTAAAAACAGGTAATATTAAATACTGTGTAAAGCTACAGCTCTAACTTCTTAGAGCTGCCACTTGGTGAATTTAAAACAATGGTTTAGCTGCATAGATTGTAGGGCTTGGAGGCACCTTGGAGGCCATGAAAATTTTTCTCCTTATAGGCCTGAATACTAAAAACTTGCATGATTTGCCCAGGTTAAAGAATTAAGTAGTGACAGATTTAGGACCTAACTGCAAATGTGATTTCTGTGCCCTGGCACAAATACAGGGATGATATTTTCTTGGCAAGGAATGGAATGGCCTTAATGAGGGTTGAAAATTGAAAAATAGAAAGTATTTTAAACTGGAAAAGAAAAGGGATACACTTGTGCATATCCACTAAGATAGATATCATGGAGAAGTAAATAGAAAAGAGAAATAACAGGAGAGTCAGGAAATAGAATTCAAGAAAGGAGCCAGCAATAAAATCTACAACCTCCAATCTTGTATCTGCCTATAAGGAAAACCAACAAAGATGTGCTACTTAACTATGAATGAGTATGTTTATATCCACATACTGAGGTATGTCCATGTACACATATATAAGTATTTATATATGTATACACATGTATGTATATGATGCAGGGGTATTTATATATAGACATGTGTGTTTGTGTACATACACAGAAACACAACTCACCTATAGGAATTGTCTCTTTATTAGAATGTAAACTGTATGAGGACCAAGACTATTTACTTTTGCATTTTTCCATAGTGCTTAGAACATAGTAATAGCTTAATAAACGTTTTTTCCCCTCATTTATTCATTCATTCATTCATATGAAGTCTAGCAACCCCAGAGGAAATATAGCCAAAAGCATTTGGATTGAGATAAATAGCAATAGAAAGAGAGTCTTAGGTATGTACAGATCTATGAGCTGGGTGTGCATTGGAGTATATTACAAACCACCTAGGTACAAAGAGATTAGATGAGGAATTCAGGAAATAGATAATAACTTTACACTGAAGCATGATATTGTAGTAGTGATAAGGGAATTCATTTATCTGGATGTTTTCTAGACATTTTTTCCCTGCCAAGAGCAGAACAATCAAGTTATTTCTTATTTTGCTTGGATAAAAATTTCATTTCTCCAAAAGAGGAAGAATCAATAAAAGGAACTTCTATTTTGGGTTGAATTCTCACCAGCGAGAAGGAACTGGCTGTTGGAATGGAAATGATAGGGAGCTTGTGGGAAAAGTGACCACTTCATCTCAGAGTTAGTGATAGTTTTAGAGCAAAGTTGGATACAGTCTGACAGGCATCTAGATTTGGACAGAGCAGATTTTAAAGGGTGCAGAGAAAAGATAGGTAATCTTACTGATTAAATTCTACAAAGGGAATCGGTCCAAAATGGTCCAAAACTCTTAAGATTCCTGAGGAAAATGATATGGAAAAATAGGGCTACTAATGCCTTCGTCCAGTGCAACTAGCCATGTGGAAGTTTAAGGTGAGCTACCTCCAGCCATGATGACTGAGAGGTTTGTATTGTGTGGCAACCAAAAAATCTTATTATTATTAGTAATAGTAACAACAACAACAAAACAGTATTTATATAGTTCTGCAAAGCATTTTATAAATATGTTCTCATTTGATCCTCACAACAATCCAGGGAAGAAAGTGTTACTATTATCCTTATTTTACATAAGTGCAAACTGAGGCAAGGTTAAGTGATTTGGTGAAGGTTATTTAATCAATGAGTGTCTGAGACTGGAGTCGAATTCCAGTCTTCTAACTTCTTATCTACTATACTACCTATTAAAAAAATTGTAATTGGCTTTGGAGCCGAGAATTGATGGCCAAATCAGAACTGATGGCAGTAGAAATAGGACAATCCACACTGGATATACTCTGCTTTCCTCTGTAGCTGCAAGGAGGCAGGACTATTTGGGGCTGTCAGGTATGGGAGTGTCCTCCCTATCTCTCACCTCGGGATTAGCGTCTTTGTGTTTAATCTTTCCTGATTTTAAGTGAATGAGTTTTCTGAATGTGAGGATCCATGATAGAGAGCTGATGGGAAAATTGAATTGAGTAGAAGAGACTCATAGGTCCCATGAACATTTGGAGCTGAATGGACTGCATTGGTGGGGTGTAGTAGCTGTGGACTGTGGGGTGATAATGGCCAGTGGCAGTGGAAAAAGGTACAGATGAATGACGAAAGAGGATAGATGTTCTATTTAAAGTCAGTAGGTACTACAGACACCATCACATCTTACGACAGAGAGAAAACTACACCTGAGTGTGTAGGACTTTATGAAGGGAGAGTTGAACATCCAGGTCTAGGGGAAGGAGGTATGTTTTTGCCAGATATATTCTCTAGAAGTGTGACATTTTTTGAATGTGGACAAGGAAGGAATAAACTTTAAATTAAATTTATATAATAAATTTTGTTTTTAATTAAACCACTTCCAAGGGTTTTTCTTCTTTTTTTTTTAAGTTGGAATGAGGGAAGGGAGAAGAGAAAGAAAATAAATTTTTTAGTATTTAAAGATAAAATAAGATTAAAACAACACAACAGCACAAAAAACCCAAATTCCAAACCAAAAACAGTTAAAGCTATCAAAAGTGAAACATAATGAATTAGAAGGAAATTGGTTGCCATTCACTAGAGGTATTCAAGAAAAGACTTCATTCATTGTACACCTGACTTATGTCCTTATTCTGGGTTGCTGGCTTCTGTCCTGATTCTCTATTTCATTTCATATTTACAACTGTGTAAGGTCACACAGGTGTACATGAAGCTTTAGTGGCTATGGGGGAAAGGGCAAGGTGTCATGCAGTTAGGTACCTGCCTCTGTTTGACTTCCATTTAAAAGTGAGCTAAGCTAGGGGGTGCAGTGGATAGAATGCTCGGCTTGGAGTCAAGAAGACTCATCTTCCTAAGTTGAAACCCACCCTCAGACATAGCTATGTGACTCTGAACAAATGATTTTATCCTGTTTGCCTCAGTTTCCTCGTCTATAAAATGAGCTGGAGAAGGAAATAGCAAATCACTCCAGTATCTTTGCCAAAAAAAATCCTAAATAGAGTCCAAAGAGCCAGACATAACTGAACAACAATAAATTGAGCCATGATCACTGGGAACAATAAGAGGCTAAATAAAGGAAGTAAGACTTCCAGCACTATGCTTGAATTAAAGGTGGAACAAGTAGAATTCAGTCATGTTTATTCTTAAGGTCCCTTTCACTTGTTGGTTAATGACCCTAAGTAAAGTTCAGTCCTTAGCACTGTGCCTGGCACATAGTAGGTACTTCATAAGTGCTATGACTGACTAACTGAAGGACATTTCCTAAGAACTCTTCCCCTGAATTGCCCACTTGGTAAATCAGAGGTTGTTTTCTTTCACTGGTGATTCTACTAATGGTTGCAGCAAACTAGGGTATTTAGCCTTGAGCAAAGCTACTGCATCATTGATCAGACTAGCATATGCATAAGAAATGGAGCACTTGTGATGAGAATATGGAGGGATGGGAGAAAGGGTAGCAGCTGTGTTTGTGGTGTTAGGGTCCTTGATGTTTTACTCCTCCTTGTGTCTTCATTGTGGCTCCTATGAGAAATCCATGAGCATCTTTGTGGTTTGGAGTATGATTTGTACAGCAGATATAGCATGTACCATCAGAGTAGGAGAGAGTGATGATGAAGTTGTTGATCTGTAGCCTAGCACTTCCTACCTCCCTGTCACTTTTCCTTCCTACCTACCTCCTTCTTGGCCAGGAATGGGTCAAACATCGGACACTGGGATGGGACAGGAACATTTATTGGTTTCCTCAGCCCAAAGGGGGTCTGGTGGGAGAATATTTCACTTTCAGTTGTCCCCACTGAGAAAATTCTGCCCATCTCTTTACTGTAATTAAGCACTGTAAATCCTGATCATTGAATTTGGGTCACCTTGTCTGCATGAAAGGATCAACCATTATTTTGGACCAGATGTCAGAACTTTCTTAATGGGAATGTGTGGAAGCCACACATTCCTTGAGAAGAATGCTTACTACTAGCTCCTAGACATGCTCTGGAGGTGACAAATGTCACAGGTCATTACCTAACTAGGTCTCACATAACTGAATTCTACTTGTCCCACCTTTAAGTATTAAAAGTCTAGTTCACTCTAGTTTTTTTTATTCTTAGGTAAGGGTATGTTGTTTATCACCATGGTCAATTATGGTAAACCCTAGAAAGCCCATGCTGCTAGTTCCCACTTGTTCCAGCTTACCCTCCTTCTGGTCTTCATGTTCTGGTGTGTATACATTCAATCAAGCCACTCATTCAATAGGCATTGCTATGTGACAATCAGTATTCTAATTTCTGGTAATACAAAGAAAGGCAAAAATAGTCCCAGTTGGCAGAGTTTACCTTCTAATTTCTCACTCTAATTCCTTTGTAACTTGTAGTTTTTATGAGCTATATATAGCTGGATTTAGATTTGAGGAACTGAGAAAAGTTGTTGAGTTATTCAGCCACAATTCAATTGCATTTTTATGCTTTGGTCCAGAGTCTCTTATTAGAAAGTACGGATGAATAGCTTGAAGAATATTTCTCTAAAAGAGAAATAGGGAAATGACAAAAGTTTTTATCTCATTTAATTCAAATAGTGGAAAATATCATTCCCCCCAATTCTAATACACATGACCAATATTTGAGAAAAATCAACATGGGTTTCTCTAATATAGAACTATAATTTTTTCCAGAATTGTATGAGTAATTTAATTCCATAGGTAATATCAAAACCTCTTTTTTATACCTTTTTACCAGTCCTTCTTCTTCTTTTTTTTTTTTTTTTTATTTAATAGCATTTTATTTACAGGATATATGCATGGGTAACTTTACAGGATTAACAATTGCCAAACCTCTTGTTCCAATTTTTCACCTCTTACCCCACCCCCCCAACCCCTCCCCTAGATGGCAGGATGACCAGTAGATGTTAAATATATTAAAATACCAGTCCTTCTTCTGACCAGATATTTTATCAAAGTTCCTATAAGCATAGAAGAATTGAGTGACATGGCCAGTTCCTGGTTGAGATGCTAAGGAACAGTATCTGAAAAAGTAAATAATATAAGGAAAGAAAGAAGTTAGGAAACTGAGTAAACCAAAATGTAATAATGAATTCTTTTGAAATTAATTTTACTTTTTCAATTATCATTTGTTTTTTCTCTCTTCCAGTTCCCAAAAGACAAAACAGTGTAACAAATATGCATGATACTGACTGTGTTCAAAAATGCTATTTATTCTACACATTTAGCCTGTCACCTTTAGTGTTTCATTGGAAAGTCTTCTTTTGGGGCTGTAACTTTCGCTTGTATTTCCTCAACTAATTATTTTTTATTGTGTTATGATATGTAAAAGATTTCTTTACTTTTTTGTCTTTTTAACAATTATTTGCAATGTTTCTGTTCCTTAATATACTATCAATTTTTGTAAATTCCCATATGATAAGAAATAAATATAAGTTTTAGCAGTCCTATTTAGAAGACATCATAAATCTTTTAGTCCTACTTTCTCCAGAAATTTGTTCAAGTCTATCTCTCATTTATTTATCTTTCTTTTAGATTTGTCCAGATTGGAAAAGGAGACATTAAAGCTTTCTATTATTGCTGTGTTACAGTCTTCTTGAAATTCTACTAATTTTTCATTTATGAATTTTGATACTATGTCACTTGGAGCATAAAAGTTTAATAGTTTTGTTATCACATTTCCTTTTAGAAAACTATGATTTTTTTATTTATCCTTTATTTTTATATTTTATTTTTCTTAGTCTGAGAATAATTGTAATTTCTCTCTCTCCCCTCTCTTCTCCCCCTCTCTTTTTGCATTTCCCTAATGTATAGGAAATATTATTGGAACCCTTTATTTTTGTTCTATGTATGTCTTTGATTTTTATCTTTGTTTCTTTGATTTGCTTATAGTTATGGATTTACTTGCTCTTTCTTTTGAGGGAATTTAAATTGATATCTTTTGTTTTTACATCATCCAAGTTTTTTTTTTTTCCTGAATCCCTGCCCAGTCTCTGAGAACCATCCTTTTTAACAAAGAATTTTTCTAAGAAAAAAGAAAGAAGAAAAAATCAATGCAGAGGAAAAAAAATCTTATAATATATATAAAGTTATATATCCATTATCTCCCTACCCTCTAAACTTTGTAAGGGAGCAGGAGGAGTTATCTTCTAATATCTCTTTTTAGGAATCAACTTTATTTGGAATTTTGCAATATTCATTTAAAATGATTTTATGATTATTCTTTCCACTTAGTCATTGTGTATATTGTTTTCTTGGCTGTGCTTATTTCACTCTGCATCAATTCATATAAGTCTTAAAATGCTTCTCAGTAATCATCACATTTGTTTTTTCTTGAAGCAAAGCAATATTCCATTATATTCTGTACTGCATCTTTGCTGCCACAAAAGTGCTTTTATTAATATTTTAGAGTGTGTGGTGACTTTTTTTTTATTAGTTACCTGCATTAGGTATATGCCTCCAAGCGAAATTGTTGGGTCAAAGATTATGAACCTTTTAGCCATTTTTTTGCAGGATTTTCTATATTGCTTTCCAGAATGGTTGTACTGATTTAGAGCTTTGCTAACAATGAATTATTCTTCCCATTTTTCCATAATCCCTCCATCATTGAACATTCCTGAATTTACCAATTTGCTGAACATGAAATGAAATCTCAGGATTTGTTTGATTTAATCATATTAATTAATAATTATATTACTTAATAATTGTTTTAATTAACTTAATTTTTGGTTGTCTAATTTTGACTTACAAAGATTTTTATATTTGTAAGGTTTGTTTAATTTAGATTTACAATGACTTTTTATACTGGTCAGTGTTTTCTTTGACTTACTTATCTTTTCCACCTTTATTTCTTGAATTGAGGCTCAGGATCCTGGCCAAGCTCTCTTCTCCCTGCTGTACTTTGGTCTCTTAGGGAAGGTTTTGAGGAACCTTAAGAGTCACTGATACTTAGTAGTTCCAGTCTGTGTGCCATGCTGGTTGATGCTCTCGGTTCTGTACTCACGCTTCTAGGCCCTTAAATGTTCCCACCATGGAGCTTTTGGGCCTTAATGGAGCCTTCTTATTGGAGTCATCTATTCTTGCTGCTTTTGGACACAGAACCTTCCAGTTTATGTGTGTCCTTGGCTCATATTTTTATATTGGGAGGCTACCCTACTCTGATGCTGACTTGGCTAGCAGACCCCCTTTCCTATTGTCTGGGGGAATTTAGCTGATTTTTTTGGTACAATTCTGGATTGGAAGAAGTCACTTATTGTACTTTCTCATCTTCATTTCTTGCTCATTAGTTGGTTTGGTGCTAATTTTAGGCTTTTATTGAAATAACTATTAGATATGAAGTAAGTATGTAGCATGAAGTATTGAACCAGAAGAATGATGTTCCATTTAGATAGCTGAATTAGCCAAAAAGGAAAAAAAAATCTGTGTAATGTTAAAGACTTAAAGCAAAAAATTGGCGAAGGTGATAAAAGAGTTAATGGATGGAGAACTCACAAAAACAAGGTCATGGATCCCTTGAAGTACTTTGCTTTTTCATGTTAGAAAATTATTTTATTCACAGGCAATTTATTTTGTAACTGTCAAGTGAAGGCCTCAAGTGGACAGAAATAACCAGGATCTACGAGATTTAGTCCTTCAAGAAGGCAAGCCAAGGTTTTGTGTTTTGTTTTTTCCTTCATTGAGCTTTGGTCCAGGAGTTTCGAGATCACTGTTAGAGCTGGGAATGCAGAATGTTAGGTCTTTGGTCCTTAATGGAAGGAAGGAAATGGGGGGCCTGCACCTACTGATGTCTGTGGTCAGTGAACAGGCCCAGGGGCAACATCCCAAGAGGTGTTGTTCTAGCTCTGATCACCTCCTAAGTGAGTGTTATGTTCCAGGCACCTCATTGTAGGAACAATATCAGTGAGCATTCAGAGGAGGATGGACAAGATGGTGAGAAGAGACTGGATAGTATGTTAAACTAGGATCTTCTGAAGAGAAAAGGAAAACTTAGTCTGGAAAAGATAAGACTTAGAAACAAAATTGCTGTTTTTGAGTATTTGAAGGGTTATCTTGGTAATAGAGGAATTTGGATTGTTCTCCTTGGCCCAGAGAACTGAACTAGAAGTACCTGGATTGGAGGTTGCAGAGATGTAAATTCCAGTTTGATATAAAGAAAAGGCCTGACCCCTCTACTTGTCTACCTGTAGTGTGGTGTTCTTACTATCCAGCCCTTCAGAATTATAGGTAGGTATCTTTCCTTCTTCTTTTTCCAACCCCTTTTCTGTGTGATTTCTTCCATAGAATGTAAGCTCCTTGATGGAAGGGACTTTTTTATTAGCTCATATTTATATCATTGGCAGCTTATTCCAATATTCCCTCTCCATTCTCTGTCATTGTCTCTGTCTCTCTCTTTCCCCCTTTTTCTTCTCCCTCCTCTTCCCAACATTCTCTTCCTCCTTTTCTCCTCTCTTTCCTCTTCTCCCTGTCTCTCTCTTCTATCTCTGTCCATCTCCCTATTTACTTATTATCTATCAGAGCTATGCAAAAATGGAATGGGATTGTCTGGTAGATTTTCTGTCACTTAGAAGTATTTAAGTGAAGAGTGAATGATTAACTCATTGAGAATATTTTATAGAGAATTCTTGTCTAGGAAAATCAATTCCTAAGGGGAAGGGTACAGAAACATGCCGATCAGGGAAGGTTTCCTGAATGAGTCTCAGCTTTGAAGGATAGAAAGGAATTTAATAAATAAAGGGCTGAGGTTTGTGGGAGGACATTCTAGCCATAGTTATCATCCTGGGCAAAGGTTGTTTTTTGTCCTTTCTTCTCGAAGAGGACCATGATGTCAGGGAGGGGATGCCATGATGTGCAAGTGCATTGGATTTAAATGAAGGAGGGCTGGGAAAGGTCACCTGCCTCACTTTCTCTTGGAGGAAGGAAAGCGCTGTCTCTTTTCAAGGATCAGAGATTAGACCAGCTTGTCTGGATTATAAAGTGCATGAGGGAGAGTAATCTGAAAGGAGACCAGAAAGGTGAGCAGATGAAATTGTAGAGGTACTTGGGTAGCTGGTAAAGAAGTTTGAACTTTACTCATGTAGCATTAGAAAGCCATTGAGTATTTCTGGCAGAAGAGTTATGAAATCACATCAATTAGAAATATACTTCTGGTGAAGGACATTTAGAAGGGGGAGACAATGGATTGGTAAAGAAGTCCTGAATCAGGAAAATGGTCATAAAAATAGAGCTGGGAACAGCATGAGATATGATGCTGAGACGGAATGGACAGTATTTGGTAAATGCTGAGAGATAGGAAGTCAGAAAGAGAAAAGACATTTCTTGGTGGATTAATACGAATAAAGAGGAGTTTCTGCCTTTTGTGAGGATTTCTGATTATGGTTGGCTCTGCACTTAAGCAGAGTAAGGGGCTACCCATAGGGTAAGAGCCAAGGGATAGGAAATGTCTGTCCACTCAAAAATATTGAGTTAGAGTCACAGAATGTCTGAGTTGTAAGGGACTGAGCTCAGAGGCCATCAATCTATACCTCAGAAAGAGTCCTCTCTATTTCATATCTGGTTATGTACTGTCATCCAGCCTCTGCTTGGATACCTCTGCTGTTGTTCAGTTGTGTTCAATTCTTCATGATCCCATTTGAGGTTTTCTTGACAAAGAGATTAGAGTGGTTTGCCATTGTCTTCTCCAGCTGATTTTACAGCTGAGGAAACTGAGGCAAACAGGGTAAAGTGATTTGTCCAGGGTCACACAACTAGTAGTGCTTGAGACCAGATTTGAACTCAGGAAGATGAGTTTTCCTGACTCCGGGCCCAGCACTATACCCACTGCAAAGGTATTTCACCTCTTAAGTATGAAGTTTGGGGCTAGACTGAGCTTCCAGGATGGAAAGATTTTTGGGACTTTTGGAAAGAAAGTTTGGGAGAGTAATTAGAACATAGTCTGCAGAAAAATATCCCCCAAGGCTATATTGAATGCTATTTGCCTGACTTTTATGAATGTGGTTGCTGATCAGTAGAGAGTAGGAAAATTTCCCAGATGTGCGTGCAAAGGGTTGAGCCATAGAGATTTCCATATTTTAATAATCCTGAGTCATATTTCATTCCTCATTGTCCAGAATTGAGTCTGTAAACATTTCCGTGCTCTTTGAAACTATGGGGCTTGGCAAGATTGGGTTAGCCCCACAGGTACATGGGATCTTTTGCATGTGTAATAAAGGGTCTGGAAGATGTAATAAAAGTACTGGAAGTACCCTTGGAACCTGGGTCTCTCCCTCCAATTGGATTAAGTTCCTAGTTTAGTTCAGTGCCTACAAAACCATTTTCAAGTCTTTCCATTTTCAATGGAAAAGAATAAGTGAAAAAGACCCAGTCCATTTCTCAAGGTCATAGGTCCTAAGGGGGGGGGGGGGGGGGGGGGGGGGGGGGGGGGGGGGGGGGGGGGGGGGGGGGGGGGGGGGGGGATGGCTGGTGGAGAGGAAGGCAGGGATCCTCAGTCCCACCCTCCCCACATAGTCTTACCAAGTAAGGGTCATCCTCAGACCCTAATAGCAAAAGCCACTGCTGTTGCTGAGTTGGGTCACTTTAAAGCAAAAAAGCAGTCCAGGCTAATCAGTCATGGGGAAAGGCTGTTCCCAACTGTGGGGCAAGGTCCAGTCATACACCAGTCTCCTGAAAGCAGGGCCCCAATATCTTCTAGCTGAGGGATGCCATCTTGGGCATCTAACTATGGAGCGAATCCCCATCACATTATCCTTCTCACTTACTTTCCTGGTGCTTTCTCCCTCTACTCTGCCCTGCTTCCCTTCCCTGACTTAGAATGCACGTACCTCATTTCCTAACAGTCTACAGAGACTGTTCTTTGTCTTTTGTTCTCCAAGAGGACTATGACATCAGGAAGGAGATGCTATGACATGCAGGTGAATCCGATTTAAGGGAGGGAGGAATGGGGAAGGTCCCCTGCCCCACTTTCCCTTCCAGAGCCATTGGGGTCCAGTGGCCAGATATAGAGCAGGACGACTGGAGATGCCCCTGGATAAAATGGGAGACCTTGCCCTTTTCAAGCTAAGGTCTTCAAGAGGTCTCAGTTTGACTATCTATGTCTTCAGTGATTAAGGCTAAGTAGCAACTGAAGCCAAGAGTCTCCTCTTTCAGTTAATCCAAAAATATCCAAATAAATAAATGTGATAAATAGACAGTTTTAGTATTCTTTCCATGGCAGAAGGTTGGGGAAATCATTTCCAGGTAATGTATATCTTCTGCTTTTGTTGTTTGATCTATGAGTAGCATTATATACCCTCTAGAATCCTCTCCAACTCAGTGACTCTTAAATTCTCTGAATATTTGGCTAGTGATGGAGGAATTCTAGTGTCCCTTGAATGACAATGAGATATAGAGGGAGAAGCCGAGGTCTGGGGTTATTTTCAAGTCTAAGAAACTTGATGCCTTGCTAGTCGGTAAGGAGTTAAATGTAGTGACCTGATTTTGAGTTTGAACTTTGCTTCTCACTGCTAACTTCTTGGGGTGATTTTTGAAAAATTACCTCTCTTTTCTGGATCTTGGATATGGAGCCTCTTATTTTCCTCTCTGAAAAAGAAGGGAGTTGAACAGGATAATCTTTTAAATTCTGGCTTGGATGCTCTATGTTCTATGAGGCAGGTGAGGAAGACTAGGTCAGAGAATTTATGATTCATCTCAGGTTAGTGTAGTAAATAGGATCTTAAACTTGGAGTCAGAGAGATCTGGATTCACTGATCCAGTCTCATATAGATACTTATTAGCTGAATGTTCTGACAAGTCACTCAATTTCCTTGTTTGTAAAACGAAGGGGTTGGACTCAATGGACTATCATGTCCCTTCCTATGAATTTGACCTTAGAATACTTTTTAAAAACAGCCATTTACATAAGCACTATAAAACACATAAGATGTTTTACATATGAATGCTTATTATGAGCAAAACACTTTGCCAGGTGTTGGGGACAAAAATAAGAAAAGTAAGAACACTTTTACAATCGAATGGAGAGGAAACATGTCATTTCAATTAGTGCTCATAATAACCTGAGGAGGTAGGAACTATTATCTTCCCCCATTTTACACATGAAGAAACTGCAGCCTAAAGAGGTTATGTGATTTGTCCACACTCACACAGGTCATAAGTGTCTGAGGCAAAATTAACTCACATCTTCCTGGTTTCTTAGTCATACATTCTATACAATGTGTTGCCAGCCTTCTTCTACTTTGGAACATATATCCTTTAAATTCAGCCAAAGGAGAAGCAGAAGCAGGAGAATGATGGTGGTAATTGAAATGTAAGAAATGGAAAGTGATAGTATTAACTCATGTATTATTATTATTATTATTATCAAATTACAATAATGGGTCACATTTTTCTGTTACCTTAAAATATATGAAGAACAGCACTTTGGGGTATAGTATATAAAGATTATCTCCAGTATATAGATGAGGAAAATGAAACTTAACAAAATGAAATCACTTACATAGATTCAAAAAGCTAGTGTTAGAAAGTTATTTTTTTTTTATCACATCAACTCCAATAAAATTAAGGGAGCCATCAAAAAGATAAGATCTGAAATGGAAATGGAAATGAGAAAGCAATAAAGAAATTTAACCTTTTAAAGAAAATTGAAAATGTGAAATTCTTGGGCATAGCAAGACCATCAAGGTCATTAGCGATAAGGAACTATTTAAAACCCACAGGATGATGTTCTATTAATTTGTTTTCTGGGAGGAAAAGAAAACTCAAAGTGAATGTTATTCTGAAATCAGAATTCATTAAAAACTACACACTCCAGAAAGGTCAGATAAAGGCTTTCTGTCATTCCTATTAAGTGATTGAAAGATAGTGAGTGATAGGACTCCTTGTCCCTGAAATCAGAGGGCAGTGAGCTGTGGGGGCAGGAAGACAACAGCTGATGCTGAGTCTTAAGAACTCCTAAGTCTGCTTGTAGACATCAGAAAAAAGCAAGAAATCTGCAAACAGATACTCCTCAGGTTGGCTCTTTATGCTGGGACACTCACCAAAAGAGTTCTGAGCAGACAATGAGGAAATACTCTTTTATGGCCGGATATTGCAGCTGCAGGATTGTGGGGAATATGGGTGACTTTTTCTGTGGGTCTATATTTGTTTTCCCCTTGTTTGTATTTGGGCTTTGCTGTAAGCTGCTTGAGATTTCAGGCAGGGAATATAAAGGTCAGTAAAAGCTGCAATTTTGACATTAATGTGAGTGGAACAGAACAATTTGTGTAATAACAATAACCTTGTAAACTTTGTAATTCTGAAAGACTTAAGAACTGTTATGATCTTGATGGCTACCACCATTCCAGAGGACTGATGACAAAGCCTATTCCTCACTTCCTGACAGAGAAACGATAGATTCAATATGTACAATGGCACCTACATTTTCAGAAATAGCCCAAGTGGGAATTTCTTTTGCTTGACTATGCAGATTTGTTACAAAGGCTTTCTTTTGCTTTTTCACAGGGTGGGATGGTGGAGGTAGAAGAGAGAGAATAAATGCTTGTTACTTGAAAAAGAATAATTTTTAAACACAAACATTTTTATTAAGCATTTGCCCTTTGCCAGAATGTGTGTTGGACCTAGAGATGTGAAGATCAAAAGTAATATACTTCTTCCTCTCCAGGTCTTTCTTGCTCTAAATCTTATTATGATCCTATGTCAGAACTAAAAAGGGCCTTAGAACAGAGAAAACAAAGAAAATTAGAGTTGGAAGAGACTTATTAGGTCATCTTTGTTGAACTTCTCATTTTATAGTTGGGGAAACCAAAATTCAGGGCGAAGAAGGGATTTTTGACCAGGAACACATTGAGTTAGCTTTAAACAAGAAGTCAGGTCTCTTCCTTTTCTACTCAGATTAGTTTAGCACAATGTCTGGCAAATGGTAAGCAATGGAAAAAAAATGTTTATTGACTTGTGCATACAATTCCTCTGGAATTTTCAAATACACAAGAAACTGGCAGGTTACAGATAATTCAGATATGATAGTTAAGAGCAAACCCAACCTCCCTGCTGGAAATCATCTCTCAGTCCAGGAGTCTTTGTTTTCTCTGGCTACAACTTAGTCATTTTCTTTTTTCCCCTTTCACCCCAAAAGATGGATAATTAAGCCAAGAGGCTGCAACTTCCTCTCTCACTCCCATGAGATCTGACATAAGTTTTAGAGAAGCTGGTCAAACAAAGCATGACTTGACAAGTTCTTTTGGCATCCATGTGCATGATCCTGTACAAACTTCTTGATGTGCAAGTACAGAAGAAATAGAAGAGAAAAAATCAGAATCATACTCAGTGTCTGCATATAGTAGGAACTTAATAAAAACTTTCCAATTAGTGAAGCTATCATTCCCAAATTCAGGCAGAGACACAAATAAAGAATCTCATCACTCATCTTAGCAAGGTTTCAGAATTCTCTGAAAAGACTAATAGAAAGAAAGGGTGCCCCTGATTTCCTGAGGCTACCCGAGTCTTCCTCAGTGTCAACTTTAACCTCTGCACTTCAGAAGGGTTTTTAACAAACAAATAAAATAAAATAATAGCAGCAACATCAAAAATCTTCCTGATTTCCAGTTCCTATACCCATTTTTGTTTATTCTTCTAAAAGCTGTCCTCAACAAGCATTGATTAAACACTTTACTATATTTGAAGCATTGAATGAGAGCATTGAGAATGCAACAAAAGAGACAAAAACACAGTTTCTCATTTCAAGGAGTTCATTTTAAAAAAATTAATAGTATTTTATTTTTCCAAGTACATGCAAAGATAGTTTTGCAAAATCTTGTGTTTCATATGTTTCTCCCTCTCTCCCCATTTCCCCCTTCCCTAGAAAGCAAACAATCCAACATTGATTAAACATGTGCAATTTTTCTAAACAAATTTTCACATTAATCATGTTGGACAAAGAAAATCAGAACAAAAGGGAAAAAAACAAGCAAACAACAAAAAGTTCCACTTTCCACGTTTGTTCCACATTCAGTCTCTATAGTGTTCTCTTTGGATGTGATTGGCATTTTCCATCCCAAGTCTATTGAAATTTCCTAGAAGCACTACATTTTTGAGAAGAGCCACATTTGTCACAGTTGACCATCACATAATCTTGTTACTGTGTACAATATTCTCCTGTTTCTGCTCACTTCACTTAGCATCAGTCCATATAAGTCTCTCTGAAATCATCCTGCTGATTATTTCTTATAGAACAATCATATTCCATTATACTATAACTTATTCAGACATTCCCCATTAATGGGAATACACTCAATTTCCAGTTCTTGACACTACAAAAAGAGTTGCTATAAACATTTTTCCACAGGTAGGTCCTTTCTCCTTTTTTGTGATCTCTGGGATACAGGCCCAGTAGATCAAAGGGTAGTTAGACTAAAGGATCTGGGTCAAAGATTATGCACAGTTTACTAGCCCTTTGGATATAGCTCCAAATTGCAAGGAGCTCATATCCTAAAGGTACAGTAAATGGAAGGTGATCTCAGAGGGAAAACACTAGGGGTGTGTGGGCAGTGGGGAAAGACACCTGGAAATGCCTCCTGCAGAAAGAGGAATTTGAGATGTTTTATATAAGTCAAGAGGCTCCAAGAGATGAGGATTCAGAGACTTCTAGATCCTGTGCCAAGGATCAGAAGATAGAAGGTTGGGTTTGAGAAACAGCAAATGGACCAGAGTTACTGGATTGTAGAATCTGTGGAGAGGTAAGTAAAAGCCAAGGAAGACTTAGAAAGGTAGGAAGAAACCAGGTTGTGAAGGGCTTTAAAAGCCAACAGGAGTAATCCCAGAGGTAATAGGGAGTCACTGAAGTTTATTAAGTGGGGGGTGTGGTGTGTTTCATGGTCGGATTTATGCTTTAAGTAAGAGCATTTTGGCAGCCAAGGAGAATGATTGGAGTAAGGCAGGCTTTTCTGGGAAGTACCATTGAAAATGGGAACGGGTTCAAATAGGGCCTCTGTTGTAGTTAGGGTAAGGGAAGAAAAGCAAGTTGTTGTTGCCTATCAGGACAGGGGGCTTGGGTCCTAGCAAATAGGCTGCCAGGAAATGTGGATCTTACTACATGTATATATTTCTTGTTTTTTTTTTTTTTTTTTCAAAATTTGGCCAACGTTAAAAAATAAACATCTCCCTTGAGAGGGTCTAACCAATAAGCAAAGAGTAAATACCTTCCTCTCTTCCTCCTATCTGTCCCACCCTATCTTTCCCTATAAAATACCTATCCTGAAGTATTCCCTTAGACCAGCCAGTCCTCCCATGCTGCTTGATCCCATCCTGCTTTATAGGATAATCAAATCTTTTCCTTTGAAAAACCAGTTCGGTGTCCAGGTAATTCTTACCTATGGAACCTGCTCTCCCACTGTAGAAAAAGCATCCTAAGTTCTGGATTATTCAAAGGCCTCTTTTTCCTAATTTTTTCAGACCTGAGTCAATAAGATGGGTTGCTCATAAGTTCCTAAAGAGGAAGGCACCTTAGAAGTCATTATTGTTGGAAGCTGTCAGAGGTCAGCAATCTGAGATGTTGAGGTGGGAGGCCAGGCTGGAGCTGTCTACAGACTCAACCATTGAAGAGTATAATCACCATATCATAAGAAGAGAAAACCTGGGGAATTCTTAGACTCTCGTAGGGCAGGCTATAGTGAGCTGCTTTGTGAGAAATGAGGATATTGGCAGCCAACACTCCTCACATTTCAAGGTTTGTGTAATTGTTGTCACAAATCCAATTGAAATCCTTCCCTTTGTACAAGGTCCCACCTTAAGGGCTCCTTTCCAGGTGTACCTATCTCCCAGGGCAAGGGTCAA
Source organism: Sarcophilus harrisii (assembly GCF_902635505.1). NCBI lineage: Eukaryota > Metazoa > Chordata > Mammalia > Dasyuromorphia > Dasyuridae > Sarcophilus > Sarcophilus harrisii. The sequence goes on from NC_045428.1 coordinate 496,930,742, forward strand.
ATGAAACATTTGTAAAGCTCTTAGCAAAGTACCTGACACATAGTAAGAGCTTAATAAAGCCTGTCTTCTTTCCTTTTTTTCCCTTCTCTTGTCCTCCCTTGCTTATCTTTGTCTTCCCTCCTTCCCTCCCTTCTTCCTTCTTTCTTTGCTTTCCTCCTTCCTCCCTCCCTTCTTCTAGTCCCTTTTCCTTCCTTCCTTTCTCCCCTCTTCGTAGGACAGTAGAGATCAGAAATACAATCAGAGATTCTCAGAGTAAGAAAAAGCAAACAGTGGTTTATTACTATCTCATGAGAAAGAGCATCTCCTATCTGACAAGGTGTTTGTCAGTAAAGGAGTGCAGAGTACAAACTGCAAAGCATAAGATTAAATAGTCCAGAAGCACCCCCTGCCCCTCCAACCCCGCCTTGACTTTTTTCCCAGGTCAAGTCCAGACTTATACCCTAAACCCAGAAATCAATCGCAGAAATAAAATAATACAAATCAATAATAAACCCTTAATTTAAATTTCCTAGAGAACTCAAAGCCCTCAGTCACCTTTAAAAGAAGTACTTAAATGCTAATTAAGAGGTGATGAGAAATAGGAGGAGAATGTTCATTCAAGACAATCAAACACCTGCAGCTTTTTAGCTTATTGTAATTGTAATGCCAATTGAAGCAGACTAAGTTCCAAAAGAATTTAGCAAAGAATCAAGAGAAAGAAGATAGATTTATAGGACAAAGTGTCCTACAAATAAAGTGTTTTATGTCATTTATTTGCTAATTTTATGGCTTACAGGTAAGTTTGAGGGGTAGTCTATTCACTATTGTCTCAGGAACTTGATTATCTATCGCTGACCAACAGATTATCTATCTGACAGTCAATAATGTTTGTAGGACTATTCTAAGGCCAGAAGACTTTAGAATCATTGACAGATAAGATTGTTAGAACAATAGCATTCTAAGCCTCAGGATCACTGATATAGCTTCCCTAAAGTCTAAGGGAAAAAATATTATTATATTCCTAGGCCAGAAGACTTTTACAATAATTGTCAGATTGTTAGAACAGTGGCGCTCTAAGGTTAGGGGACCTTAGAATCATTGTTATATTTCTCCTAAGGTAGAAAGTACCCTGTCCTTTCCTCCCTTCCTTCCTCCCTCCTTCTCTCCCTCCCTTTCTTCCTTCCTCCCTTTCTTCCTTCCTTCCTTCCTTCCATGAGAAATGGTTGGACATTTATTTGGTTTCCATAGTTATGAAAATTAAATTGGAGAAATGAAACTTAAGTTGGAAAATTGAAGTCCACAAGAATATCAAAGAATAAACCAGAGTGGAGGCTATCTTCCCCCCCCCCAAAGAATGTAAGAATGTAAATTCCTTGGGGGCAGGGACTGGGTTTTGTAATCAGGGCTGTGGGCCTGAAATTTGAAAAGAATCTTTTGTTTTTCATCCCTAGCTTTCCACTGCTATCTTCCCCTTTCTAGAAGGGAAGCTCCTTGGGAGCAGGAATTGGCTATACTATGGTGGGGTAGAGATTCAAGTCTAGTAAATTCTGTAACATACAATTTATGGGGAATTAGGGAAGGGACTAGCCCTTTGAAATAAATAAAATGCTGCCTTTGAAACTCCAAAGAGAGACAGAGACATGGAGAAAGAGAGAGACAGAGACAGAGAGAGAGAGAGAGAGAGAGAGAGAGAGAGAGAGAGAGAGAGAGAGAGAGAGAGTGTCATTAGTAACATTACCATTATCTTGGCTATCATTGTTTTATGTATGTAGGACTCTACCATACAGAATATATAGAATCAGCACAGCAAATATATTGCTAGCCATTCTGCCCTACTCTCCTGATTTGAGGAGAGAATCTGGGAAAGGGGGTAGAAGAATTTCTTTCCTACTCTAGAGTTTAAAACTCACAGTTATCAATACTCAGCATCTAAAAAGTTTTGATTTTATAAACCTAGTTCCATTTACCAAATACCTACTGAGTGCTTCATGTATACAAGACCTGACACTCAGTATAAAATAGCCTGACCTCATAATAAAACAGTGAATGCCTTTATGGCACTCTGAGGTTTCCAAAAGGCGTTAGATGAGTTTTCCCACATCACACCATCTGTGACATCCATACAGTAAATGAAGGAGGCAAGTTCAAACTCAGATCTCCCATCACCCCATATCCACACTTTCTCCAATGCCACAGAAAATAAGGTGGAGCTCTGGCCTTCCAAGAGCTCACAACCGAAAAAAGAGGTGGGAATGTGAATAAGGAACAAATAATAAAAGGGAGGTACAAAGCTGTGTGTACCAGAAAGAGCTTCAGGCAAAGTATTATGAGACAATAGGAGGAAGAAATCATTCCTTTTCTTGAAAAGATGGGTAATTGGATGGGGTGGTGGGGAGAAAGGTGGGAGGGAGGGTGGGGATGAGGTGGCACGAAGGGCAGGGATGGTGGTACAATGCTGCATTGTCAAATATTACCTAATCTGTTGATTTTTCATAGCCAGTTTCCCCCTTCTTTGTTATAAGTGGCCTTTGATGTGGCAGTAATGTTCAAATAAAATGCACCAATCAAACTTTTTAAAAAGGGAAATCATTTCTAGTCTAGAAAAAGGAAGGAAGAAAGAAGGGAGGGAGGGAGAGAGGGAAGGAAAGAGGAAGGAAGGGAGGGAGGGAGAGAGGAAAAAAGGGAGGAAGGAAGGAAGGAGAGAAGGAAGGAGGGAGGAAGAAAAGGAAGGAAGGAGGGAGGGAAGAAAGCAAGGAAGGAAAGAGGGAGGGAAAGAAACAAAATATTTTACCAAGGACTCCACTGACTCATTGATGAATGCAGGAGAGATTTCCTCTGTCTCAGTGTGGGGCCTCATCAGTTGAACTACCCCATAAGTGAGCAGTTCATAGTCTAGTAGAAAAGATACATTTGTAAGTACCTTGTGAGAGGTAAAGGCTTAATCAGTCAACTAGCATTCATTAATTGCTTGCCTGTACTAATAAGTACTGGGATTACACAGAAAGTCACAAAGAGAAGACGCCCAGAGCTGCAGCCTGGGTTCTAATGGCAGATCCTCCACATAAAGCAGAGGAGGTCAAAGGAAGGGTGGGGACTCGGAACCCAGCAGGAGCATTTCCAGCTTCAGGTATCGGGAAAGGTTTCACAAAGGAGGTGACATTGAAGCAGGGGCTTAGAGTTTCAACAGGCAGATGGGAGGAGGGAAAGGGGAGGAGATGACTAATTAAAAAAATAGCACTGAAATTCTTCAAAACAATGTAAGGCCGTCTTCCCCTGGCAGAGACCTCAGTCGCTCCCTGCCCTAGGAGGCTGGAAAAACTGACTCGCTGGTGACCAATCCTCTGGTGATAAGTCCAGGTGCACTTATCTAACTTGGCTCATGTAGGACACGTTTGCAGTCCAGTGGGGCCTGTTGGAACTTGGTCTCTGCTAGCATGGTTTTCAGGGAGCCAGAGTCACCTCTGGGCTATGGTAAGTAAAAACAGCAATAGCTACCATCTATTTAGTTTATTAAGGTTTGAAAAGTACTTTAGAAAGATTATTTCACTGGAGCCTTACTATGTCCCTGGAAGATAGGCATTATTATTCCCATTTTACAGATGTGGAAACTGAGGCTGAGAGAAGTCAGATGACTTGGCTGGGATCGCACATGGAGAAGGGAAGAGAATAATTTTACAAATATTATCTTTACACATAATTAAATAATACTTTTCAAATGTTATCTTATACAACATAGCCAAAAAATGAAAGAGGGAGAATTCAGCTCCAAGGATACAATAATAGCTTATATTTCTAAAGTGGTTTAAGGTTTACAAAGAACTTATTTCAGCATGAGAGTGAAAGAAGGAGAGAACAAGAATTTTTTGATTTTTGTTTGTTTTTTGGAGGCATTTGGGGTTAAATGACTTGTACAAGGTCATACAGCTAGTAAGTATCTTAGGCAAGATTTGAACTCATGTTCTCTGTAGAAATGGAACTCTATCCACTGCACCACCTAGGTGTCCTAGGAACAAGCATTTATTCTTTTTTTTTTTTTCCTGAGGCAATTGGGATTAAGTGACTTGCCCAGGGTCACACAGCTAGGAAGTGTTTAGTGTCTGAGGTCAAATTTGAACTCAGGTCCTCCTGACTTCAAGGCTGGTGCTCTATCCACTGAGCCCTCTAGCTGCCTCAGAACTTATTTATTAAATGTCTACTAGGTGCCAGGCATTATCTGAATTATTTTAGAAATATTATTTCATTTAATCCTCATACCAGTCCTGTAAGGTAAATGTTATTATTAAGGTGGTTTAGTCTAAAGGATCCTGAACATAGTTGAGGACCTAAATTCAAGCTTGGTGTGGCCTTCGACAAGTGCTTTAACTTGCTCTTGTGGCCCCTTGGTGGTACAGTAAATAGATGGTGCTGGTCCTGGAGTTCAAAGACCTGAATTCAAATCCAGCCTCAGATACTCACAAGCTCATTTTGATCCTCATGTGTAAAATGGAAGCAATAGAATTTGTACTCCTTAAGTCACATGTTTGCTTTCACTTTAGAACACTTAAAATACTCTCTGAAAATGGAGCTATTAATTTTCTTATCATTGTAGAATGTGAGCTCCAGGAACTTTTTTCCCTCATTTTTTCATATACCAACAATTAGCAATAAATAATAAGCCCTTGATAAATGCTTGTTAATTGACTATATGGAAGAGATAGAGCACAGGACTTGAAGTCAAGAAGACTTGACTTAGACATTTAATAGCTGGGTGACTCCTATCAAGCCATTTATCCTTTCTGGACCTCAAGTTTCCTTATTTGTAAAATGAGTGATCTAGACTCAGAAACCTCTAAGATCTCTTCTAGTCCTAAATCTATGACCTCAGAGGCCATATCTAGTGTGATAACTGAATTGGTAGGTCCTGATGGGAAGGGAGAAAGGAAGCAAACACCCTTTATTAAGCACTTACTATGTCCCTGGTGCTGTTCTATGAAAACACTTTACAAATATCTCATTTGATGAGAAATTTCTCCTTTTTTCCACCAAGCTAATGAGGGATAAGGAAGGACCTTCCCTGGGGCTTTATAACAGCCAGCTTCCAGGAGTCCTAGAAAATTGCCCTCACACGCCTTCCATGGTTACTATGATGGGGGCAGCGGCAGAGAAGGCTGGTGGAGATTGAAGGGGCTCAGGGGATGGAACCTCATTCCTCTGAGTCCATTTCTGCTTCGGTGAAAACGGGATAATAATCCCAGCCCTGCCTCCCTCCCAGAACCTATCCTAAGCATCCATCAAATAAACACTCTCCAGGAAGGAGAATTCTTTTTATTGCCCCATTCATTAAACTTCCTTCTTCCCTAGATTCTTTAGTTTTTCTTGGTTAATCTGTTTTGTTTTTTAACAGTGCCCCCTGCTGTGCGTCAGTGAAGGGATGGGCCCTGCATCTGGACCAGCCTTCATGATGGCTCCCCTTCACACCTCTGCAATGGCTCTTCCCTCAGACTCAGCGCAGCTGGTGAGGCTTTCCTGATAGTTCTCAGCTGGAATATTGCTCTTTCAGGAAGAGCAGATGATGAGCAGCAGGAACCTCTCCAGTCCCATTACCTTTCTCTGAGGCTTGCCGGAACATCAGGCAGGAGGTGGGAAAATGGAAGTTTAAACCTCTCCTGCACCCCCTTGATGAGAGACCTCACTCTAACATATGATGACATCCAGTGGATTTCCCAAACTTTTATCAGTACAAACAAGGTCATAACCAGGGAATGGCCAATTGGCCAATAACCACCAAGTGGCTTCGAGGTTCAGATTTCCTCAGTTTAAAAAACAAAACAAAACAAAACAAGTAAGCTCTTCTTGCTGGAAGTTCTGAAGTTTTTCCCTGGGGAAGAAATGGGCTGAATGAGGTTACATCCCCCCATCCTTTTATACTCCTAAAAATATTGAGAATCTCTCCCTCATCTCCCTGTCCCCTAAGAGTTTTTGTTTATGTGGATTGTTTTTATTAATAATACTATATTAGAGATTACAACTCAGAGCCTCAGAAACCCACAAAAATCTCCAAATTGCACTTTGATGCCAATTAAGTGGCTGGCGGCAAGACAGTAAGTCCTTTGGAGGCAAGCTCATTGTTTTGTAGTACTTTTCATAAGCAGTTGAGCTACTCTGAGACTGCAGTGGAGAGAGCATTGTGCTTGCAATCAGGAAGACTTATCTTTGTGAATTCAAATATGGTCTCAAATACTTACTAACTGTGTGACTGAGGGCAGGCCACTTAACCTTGCTTGCCTCAAATTTCTCATTTTAAAATGAAGTAGAGAAAGAAGTGACAAATCACTTCAGTATCTTTGCCAAGAAAACTACAAATGGAGTCACAAAGAATCATACATGACTGAAAACAACAAAAAATAGATATATTCTATAATATTCCCAATGAGGAGTTGTCACATACTAATCAGATTTAGTTTTTCCAATAACATATATATTTCTTTATTGTATCAGTTCATTTCTTTTTCCTATATTTTTCTTTTTCGTCTTTATTTTTTCCCCTGAAGCAATTGGGGTTAAGTGACTTGCCCAGGGTCACACAGGTAGGACACATTAAGTAGCTGAGACCAGATTTGAACTTAAGTCCTCCTGAATTCAGGGCTGGTGCTCTATCTACTGAGCCTGTTTTCCTATGCTTTTAAAAATTCTTCATATTCATTGTTTGTTATAGTGCATTAATATTCTATTACCTTTATGTACTAGAATTTATTTTGCCATTTTAAAATTGGTATCATCTCCTCATTTTCCCTGTGTGCTATATGCCATGTTAAATATGTTTATTGAATGTTTTTTTAAATCTATTTTTTTTTGTTCTCTTTCTTTTTATTGGGAAATTTAATCCATTCATATTTAGTATTATAATTATTAAGTTTATTTTTTCTATTAAATTCTTCTGATGGATGTATTTTATCTTCTGTTTATCCTAAATCTTTTGTCTTATTTTATTACAATAATTTGAACTCGATTTCCCCTCAGATTGCCTCTTTTTTTTTTTTTTTCCTTACACAATCCCAAGTTCATTCAGGCCTTGTTCCTACTCCTTGACTTTTCCCTCATATGCTTTTTGTATCATGTCATCCTCCCTTTTATAGGCTTATTATTTTATTATGATATAAATTTAGAGCTAGAAGAGACAATAGAGGTCACTTAGTTTGACCCCATCATTCTATAGATGAGGAAATTGAAGCCAAAAGAGGTTAATTCACTTTCTCATTGTTACCTAGATCGTTATTGCAAATCAGGAGTTGAATGTAGATCCTTTGGATCTCGATTGAGCACTGTTTGCATCATCTTATGCTGCTTCCTCAAAATCTATGACCTCCTACTCGATATCAAAATCTTAATGCTTCCTTCCACATTGTGGGAATTAATACTAAGAAACAGAAACGTGGCTTAGAGAGGCTGTTCTTCTGAAATTTTATTCTTCTACAATGAAGGGACAAAAATTCCTGTCTTAGCCCCTGTGAGATCTGACTCTGTGGGATCATTTTGTGATGTTGCCAGAACATTCCCTCTCTGTAGGTGGGAACTAACTTTCACTCCACTCTTAATCCCTTTTCTAAGGTCCCCTATATGAATTTCCATAAAGAGAAAATTCTAGAAAGAATTTTTACATTAGAGAAAATATGATTTTTTATTATTTTCAGTTGAACTAGAAGGGTTTTAAAATAGGCTTCTATAGAAGAATGAGATTGTTATAAACAAATATGGATGAGAGATTCAACTAAGAAAAGTCATCCCAAGGGTATTTACAGATGGAAACAGAAGGATACCCATAGAAGAAATGTGGAACAAATCTGCAAAGGTTTATATAACATTTTTTTTACTGTTAAAAAAACAAGTCACCCCATTTATTCCTTAAAAACACTAATCTACAAATGCTGAAAGAGGAGGTTGAAAGGGTACTAAAAAGAATTAAGATCAAACAAGCAGATGATTTAGAACTGAACATAAAGGAGATCCTAGCAAACATTTATGAGAGTATGGAAGGATCAGCTTACAAAGTATCTGAAAAAGGGAAAATAGCAATGGTATTGAAAAAAACAACTTCCAAAATTATTGACATAGAAAGGGTTAACTCAGGAAATAAAATCTATAAACATTAAAATATGAGTACTAGTGGGGAATTAAGTAGACTTTTAAAGTGCTAGTTCATAAGAGCACATTTTTTAAACCATAATTGACTGAAGGATGTGTAGGATACAAGATGCCTCTGTGCTTATAGTTTGTTGGTTATTAAAAAGAAATGTGAAAAAAACAAAAAAGAAAAAAAAGTCTTTGATTAAGCAGTTACCTTAAAATTTCTCTTTCAGCAAAGTCTGTCCAATATATATATGTCCAAGTGACACAAGATTGTTGAAAGATATGATTTCTGAGATAAGCTTGTTCAACCCTCTGAGCACAATATGACTAAAGATGATGATACCTGCTAGCCAAGATTGTCATAGTCATGGAGGAAAATTAGTCATGCAGACTAATCATGGCTTCATTTTCCAGGCTGCACTCCTGATTCTCCATGGGACTTACTCTATCGTGCCCTTAAAAGCTCTTTATCTCCAAAGCTCATTCTACCCCTGGTACTCTACCTTCTCCAGCTCATTTTATCGATAAGGAAAATAATGGGGCAAATAAGGTGACTTTCCCAGAGTCACACAGCTAGTAAGCCTCTGAAGGCAGATTTGAATTCAGGACTTTCTTTCTCCAGATCTGGCCTTCTATCACCTATGAGAAGCAGTTAAGGCAACCTGTAAAGCTTATCCATCATTGTATACCTATCTTAGACAAACATAACAAATAGACAATAAATTGGGTCCAGAATTAAGCAGAAAGTGGAGTTAGGGCTCGACTGTTTTTGGGAAATGGCAGAATTCTTTGATTGATCCAAACTTCTCCTTAGATCATAGGTCTAAGTTATTGAAACCAATATTCTACCAGTATTACATGGCTTTGGATCATGGCACTATACAATATGTGAAGAGTTAAAATTAGGCAAAATTAGTTAAAAGCACCCAAAGGAAAGTGGAATAATAGGCAGGAATAAGCAGACTATAATAATACACCACAAGTGAATTACCAGGGTGATTCAGAATAAAGGATGTCATTGAAGAAATGTATGATTGAAAAAGATGGGCCAGCCACAGTGGGAGCAAAGGGGAGCTGATCGTGTGCTCCAGTGATAGGCAACCTCTTGAGTAATAGCTCATATGAATTCCCTGCAGCGAACCTAGTGGGGGAAAGGACCAAAGTGTCCCAAGATGAGCAGGCTGGGATGATTGTAGTCTATTTCTGGAGGGAATATCTCTGTTAATGAGCTCACAGATACCTTTGACTCTTAGGATATCTTTGTAGCTCAGTGTTATATGAGTCTGTGGCAGAGCCCATGCTATGATTTGAGGGAACCATAGTTTATGGGGGTCACAGGAAGCCTTGTTACTCTGCCAATAAGGCCATGATCCAGGCATCCCTGGGCCCCACCTTTTGGAAACTGAGCTTTGTTCACATCCACTTTATAAACTCAGCCCCCAAAGTGACAGACTGCATCTGGCCTTTAATGAAATTTCAGTTTCCCAAAAACAAAACTAAAAAACTGTCCTCCCTTTTTCTTGTTCCTCCCTCTCTCTGCATATGAAAGAAAACTATTTCATCTCCAGCTTTTTGGAAACACCCCTTGGTGCCTGGAGAAGAAGGGGTGGCTCTGCCTTAACGAGCTGGCCTTCCCCCCTGTCAAGTGTTTGATGCAGATCTGAATCCCCTGGGGGAAGAGTCAACTTAGAATCATTCCCCACTGGGCCCTTGTTCCTTTCAAGAACTGGGGTAAGGCTTCCCTTCAAGGGAACTGTGATGCCAAAAAGAAAAGCATTGTGGAGATCCATTCCACAAGATGAAGGTTGGGCTGGGCCCATCTGATGAGTATTTTTGGCCTGGAAATTGTGACAAAAGAAGCATTTTTCATGCAGACATCCTTAAAATTAATCAGCTTAACAAGGGAATGTTTTGTCAGCTTCAGTGTACTATACCTGCACCCTCCCTCCCCATCCTACAATGACTTAGGAACAGCCAGCATTTTAAGGAGCACTTTAAGGGTTTGATGTAGTTATCTCATTTGTCCTTCACAGCTCTGGATGACAGGTGCTCTTATTATCCCCATTTTATAGATTAGGAAAGTGAGGCAGGCAGCAATTGAACTGACTTGACTATAGGCACAGACATAAAAAGAAACTAAAGCAGGATTTTGAACCCTAGTGCTTTTAGTTTGTATTTAGAGTATTACCAAGGGCCGTGGGAGACCGGATACAACAGTGAAGGAAACATATTAATCTCTGGTGATCTTCAAAGAATCCCTGTTGGTCAGAGCTAGGAGAAGAAGCCTTAGGTCTCTCTATCTCCTCCAGCTTCATCTGATGATGGATGATGAAACCGAACCTGGGAAGGGAAAATAGCTTGTCCAGAATAAGAGAGCTAATTGGAGGCAGTCAACAAGCATTAACCAACAAACATTAACCACCCACCACGTTCCAGGCAGACACAAAGTTGTTATGAGGAGCAAATGAGATGATATTTTTAAATCCTTTAGGGACTTTAGGGACATAACAAGTGCTTAATAAATGCAGGCTTCTTTCTCTTTCCCCTAGCACTGGGAATTTAAGAAAGGCAAAATCAAGGTCCTTGATTTTAAGGAGCTCATATTCTAAAAAGAAAAGCCAAAATCTAGCGTGGTGTTCAGATTGTCTGACTCTTTGTGACTCCATTTGGGCTTTTCTTGGTAAAGATACTGGAGTGATTTGTCAGTTCCTTCTCTGACTCATTTTACAGATGAGGAAACTGAGGCAAACAGGATTAAATGACTTGCCCAGGTAAATGTCTGAGGCTGGATTTGAACTCAGGTCTTCCTGATTTAACTGCTTCTAACAAGAGAGGCAGGAAACAAATAACTACACACACACACACACACACACACACACACACGATGACAGAGCAAAGACTGAAAGCCAGGCTTCTTGATCCTACCTCTAAACTCCTTGCTGCTACATTTCCTTTCTCTTTGCTTTTTCTTCTTTGAATACAATCTTTTGTATTTTTATGCTTTTATGTACTTTTATGAAACTGCTTGGACCACCTACTATATTGCCCATTGGGTATCACATAATGCACCAATTTTCCCTTCTTCCTTCACAAGTCATACCACAAAGGTAATGCCATCTTAGACTTCTGTACAATATTCAATTCAATTCCATAAACATTTATTAAGTGTCTACTATGTTCCAGGCACTGTGCTAGGTTCTGGGAATACCAAAAATGGCAGAAAACAGTCCCTACCCTCATGGAGCTTATAATGGAATGGGAGAAATAGCATGCAAATAAATATATACAAACCAAGCCATACATAGAATAAATAGTAAATGAAGCAGTGACAAAGATACCAGGAGTGGTAATATGGAATAGAAACATGAAATAAATTTGGAAGAGCATAATTATAATATTATAAAAATAATAGAGATTTGGCTCATGGCATGAAAAATTTACTTCAGAGGCATCCATCACAGATAACAGAGATTTTGCTGTTTATTATGTGAATAGCACATTGGTTCAAACCAACCAGAACTAAACAAGGTAGAGTCATGGGTGATTTGAGCAATTTGCTTCTGGGGGATACACCTTTTTATAGCTCAGGGGATATGGAGGAATGGAGGGGGCAGGATTAGGGAATAAGGGGAGGAACCAGGAAGGAATCTGGTAGTTGATAATATAGGTAGTGAGAAGGATGCGTGTTGAGAGATTGGGACTGTTTTAAATTAAGTTCCCACCAAGGCTGTCTTAAAGATTGGAGAAAGGGTGACTCCAGCTTCACATCATTCTATACAAACAGGAGAGTCTGGGAGAACTGATCTCATTATAATTAATAAAGAAACAGCATGGGCTTGTCTTTTAGCAATTCCTGAGAATAAGTTGATTCAAACCCACAAGCTGGTCCAGATTTCCCATTAGTTAATAATTAACTGAAGAAAGGCTGTGAGATTAGGTAGGGTTGAGAAAGACTTCCTATGGGAACTGGATTTTTAGTTGGGACTTAAAACAGGGAGATCAGTAGTCAAAATAAAGGGGGAGTGCATTCCAGGCATGAGAAGGAGCCAGAGAGTATGTCCAGAGGAGAGAGACAATGTCTAAATGATATCTAGAAGGGGGAGATTTAAAGGAGTATTAAAAATCATTGCAAATCAGCAGTATGATGTGGCAAGTGAAGGAACTAATGAGATCTCTTCTATGAGGACGGGGTCTGAATCTGAGATTTTATAGATTTTAGAAGTTTATCATGAGAAAAAAATCCTTGGGTGCTTTAACAAAGAGACTCTGTCCAGAACAATGGTGGCAACAATCATCTGCCATGGACTGAATATACTTGTAATATTTTATTCAGTTCTTGAACCACCTTTTAGGAGAGATGTTGAGAAACTGGACAACATAGAGTTATCACTGTAGAGCTGGGAAGGATCTCAGAGTCACTTTCTAGTCCAATCCTCCTCATTTTATAGACAAGAAAGGTCTAGGGGCAGCCAGATAGACCTAAATAGAGGTGCAGTGGATAGAACACTGGTGCTGAAGTCTGGGGGATCTAAATTCAAATCTGACCTCAGGCATTTACGAGCTTTGTGACTCTGAACAAGTCACTTAGCCTTGATTTGCAGCCACCCCTCCAAATCCCACCCTCTCCTCAAAAGAACAAGAAAGGTTTATATAATCTAAAGTCTGAAGGAGCCTTAGAGGGTCAGCTCATAAATGACAAAGTTAAGATTTGAGACTCTTGATTCCAGTATTCTTGCCCCTATATAATTTATTTGTAGTGGGGCTTCCTACATTGAATAGACAGTTGTCATTTATGAGCTGTGAGATATTAGATAAGTTCACTTCATCCCTTGGGTCTTAGCATTCTCCTTTGTGAACTGAGGATATTTGGGTTAGATTAAGTGGTGTCTCAGGTCCCTTTTGATTTTACCATTCTATGTTCCTATTTAAAAAATAATTTTAAAATTTAACTTTAAATTCTAAAAATTTAACCCAATTTAAAATTAAAAAAAAAATAACTCAAATGGTTATTCAAGTCTCTGCTTGAACCTTTCCAGGGAGCTTACTTCTTTACAAAACATCCCATTCTGTCATTGGATTCTCATTCCTATCTTAGGTTTTATTTGCATTGAAATATACTTTCTTTTAAAGCATTGGCATAAAGTCTGTTCCTTGGAACCATGTAAGTAGCTTTTCAAATATTTGAAGAGGCTCAGTATTAAATATCTGAATATAGTCCTCTATAAATCTTCTCTTTTCTAGATTAAATATGTACAGTTCTCTCAATTATCAATGAAATTAAGATTGTTCTAGACACATTGTACCATGATTCATATTGAACTTGTGATAAACTAAAATCTTTAGGCAGTTTTCCCATGAAATGTCATTTCTTATTTATTCTGTACTTATTCAAAGTGTAGTGTTTCTGTAGGCTTCTTATACTCCTTGCCCAACTTTCTATTCAGGGTACAGAATAACTACAGATTCTCTCATTCCCTTTGAAAGAAATGTCCTTCAGGGTCTTTGCTTCCTCATGATCTAATTTTCTGATAAATTCTTCTGTTTATTATCACCTTCCTTAGACTCACAGGTGCTTAGAACCAGTAGGGAAATTGAAGGTAATTTTGTTGAATATCTTCAATTTACAGAGAGGGAAACTGAGGCCTAGAATAGAGTAGCTAACTCGAGATCATAGAGGCAATCAGTTGCAGTACTAGAATGACAGTTTGTCTTTGTAATAAGTCCAATGTTCTTTCCAGTGTTCCTTCCATGGTACTGTCTACCCCACATCCTCTTCCTCTTTAATCCCTTACTAAAAGTTGAAACAACATTAGACTGATGGTGATCTTCTCATCACTGATCCTTGGGACTCTCCACAATTGCTCCTCTGTAATTAGCTTTTCATATTTCTGCCAGTTTATTCAGTTCAATTCTCCAAAAATGTACTTAGCACCTACAGTTAGTCAATAAGCATTTATTAAAGGCCTGTTATGTGCTAAATTATGGGGATACAACTACATACAAACCAGATATGTATAGGATAATTAACAGAAGAAAGGCACTAGTATTAATAAGGATTGGGAAAGGCTGTGGATTTTAACTGGGACTTGGAGGAAGTTGGAAATAGTTTAAAATACAAAGAAAAAAAGGCACTAGACAGGGTTTTAAGGGAAACCTGCTGCTGTTAGTGGGCATGACCTGGATAAAGATCCAATAAAAGAGACTGAGAGAGAACAATCAGGTGGGTAGGAGGATAAGTAGCTTCTTCAGTGAGCTTTTGTACCTCTTTTTCCATTTGGCAAATGCTACTGTTTAAGGAGTTGTTTTCTTCAGTAAAATTTTGTGACTCTTATAACATTAGATTAACTTTGTTTTTAGGGTGTTATTTCTTTGTTTATTTTTTGTACCTCTTTTACTAATTTGTTAAATCTTGTTACATAATTTTCTTGGATTATTCTTATTTAATTACTCTATTTTTCTTCTACCACTCATCTCCTTCTTGAAGTCTTCCAGGAATTCTTCTTTAACATAGTTCCAATTGGCGTTTTTTTTGAGACTTTGCTTGTAGCTGTTTTCACATTATTGTTTTCTTCTGAGTTTATGTATTGACTTCTTTTACTGTAGTAGCTTTTTAATGGTCAATTTTTTCCTCATCCTCCTTGTCCTCAAACTCCTCTTTCTTCTTCTTCTTCTTCTTCTTCTTCTTCTTCTTCTTCTTCTTCTTCTTCTTCTTCTTCTTCTTCTTCTTCTTCTTCTTCTTCTTCTTCTTTCTTCTTCTTTCTTCTTCTTTCTTCTTCTTTCTTCTTCCTTCTTTCTTCTTCTTTTTTCTTCTTCTTCTTCCTGTCGTTTGTTCATTTTTCTAATCTATTTTTTGATTTTAAAATTTATGTTAAAGGTAGACTTTACTCACTTTGGGACAGGGAGACAATGTACCAAGTTCAGACTTTTTTTGTGCTGCTGTTTTCAAAGCCAGTTCTAGGGCTTTGTGAATTTTTGGTGCTTCCAAGGTGCTGTGATCTACGCAGAAGAATGATCAATGTTCTCTTGGTCTGCACTCTTGTTTTTACCCAGAGAGGATTTCTGCTCCTTTGCAGCTGCAAATACTAATACTCTTCTTGGCCCTGGAACCTATTACTAGGTTCTTTGCTTTTCTGTAGCAACAAATACTAGAACTGCCTTTTTGCTTTGAAACTGTGAATAGAGCCTCTGCTCCCTTTTGAGTCTCTGCCTTAGAACTGTGATCCAGAACTGTGTATGGGTAATAGAGTTGCCCATCAGTGCCAGCTGCACCCAATGCACTCAAAGACTCCCAGGTAATCTTTTTCTGACCAGTTGTATAATCTTTACCATCTCTGTGCTGAGAACTCCCAAAGTAGTTATTGCTGCTGCAAGTGTCAGTGATCTCTCCCGTGGACCTCTTAAATTGTCTTACCTTGGAAGCAATCTCACTTTGACATTTTACTGAAGAACAGAACTCCTTAAACAGTAGCATTTGCCAAATGGAAAAAGAGGCACAAAAACTCACTGAAGAAAACAATTCCTTAAAAATTAAAATTGAGCATGTAAAAGCTAATGATTCTGTGAGACATTAAGAAACAATGCTCTGTTACTCCAAAATTTGATTTGAGGAATTATTTTAAATACTTTAGAGGGAAATGTTAGGAGAGTTCAGCTGGGTTGCTGCCTGTATTCAACCTACTTGTAAGCTCTTAATTGACTCAAGTCTTTCATCTTTCCAATCCATTCCCTTCTTATAGCTATCAAAGTGATTTTCCAGACGTGTAGGTTTGACCATGTCATCTCTTCCAGTGCTTCCCTATTGCCTCTAGGCTCAAGAATAAGCTCTCTGTTTAGCTTTTTAAATCCTCCACAATGGAGTAGCTAGATGGCACAGAAGATAGAGCACCAGTCCTGAGGTCAGGAGGACCTGAGTTCAAATCTGGTCTCAGACACTTAACGCTTCCTGGCTGTATGACCCAGTTGCCTCAGCAAAAAAAAAAAAAAATCCTCCCAAACAAGCTTCAATCCACCTTTCCAAACTTATTGCATATTACATTCTTACTCACACTGTTCCTTACAGATGAAGCTGCATCTTTCATCTTTGTGCCTTTTTGCTGCTTGTGTTTCATACCGGGTATGCACTTCTGTGTCTGCTGGAACTGCAGACGAGCAAGTGATTCCCATTATTACACTCTAATATGGAATCTTAGAACACTGGAACAATATGTGAAAAAGAAGAACTAAGTCTGGGTAAAAAAAGAATAAAAACAGATGAAACTGGTTACATTGAGTAATATGGTAATAATATAATGGAAAGAGTCTTGTACTTGTTACCAAAAAATAAAACAAAGAAGGAACAGCTAGGTAGGCAACAAGGCAATAAGTTCTTACTATATATCAGACACTGTGCTAAGTATTAGTTGGGAAAGTCAGAAGCAGAGCTGGAAGAATGAAGTTTGGTCTGGTTTCCTCCTCGGAGTAAAAACACTCAGGAGGAACTCTCCAACCGGAGAAGGGGACTAGTATGGCAGAAGGATGTTCTGGGTTGAGAACACTGCAAGCAAAGATGAATATTCAGGATTCGTGATTTTATTGATGGTGGGAACTCCTAAGTGCCATGACATGCAAGTGAATTTGGATTTAAGTGATGGAGGCTGTGCAAGGTCACCTGCCTCACTTTGTCCTCCAGAGCCATTGGATCCAGATATAGGTCAGGATGACTGGAGATGGCCCTGGATGCAGCGGGAAGCCTCGGCCTTTTTAAACTCAGGTTTTTAACAGTTTGTCTGAGGTCGCATCCATTCAGTGATTAAGATTAGGTGGCAATTGAGGTAAAGAATGGCCTCTTTGATCTAGTCAAAAAAAAAATGTGCCTATTATGTGCTAGGCCCTGTACTAAGCAATCATTAGTTCTTCTGATCCTCACAACAACTCAGGGAGTGGAAGCTGTTATTATTCCCATTTACAGATAGGGAAAATGAGGCAGCAGTAGTGGTGATTATCTGTTTAGAGTTGCATAGCCAGTAAGTATCCGAGGCTGCATTTGAACTCAAGTTTCTTGACCCCAGGCCCACTCTATCCAATGCATCACCCGGCTCCCTTTGTGGCCAGATTGCTTTGTGGCAGAAAGCCTGAGGAGGCTGAGAAGGGTGTGTCCTAGACATACACTGGGAGATGTGGGTACAGACATTACTGTCAAAAGGATGGGTATGTGCTGAATCCTGGGCACTGATCTCTGGCCACAGAAGCTTTACCTTTTGGCAGTGATTAGGTTTGGCAAATTACCCCAGGAAGAGCGGACTAATGACTAAATTTAATGACTTCCCAAGATTCTCCTAAACTTCCTTAAACTGGGATGATTGCAGGCCAGTTCAGAGCCCAAAGCAAGAGCCAACTGGGAATTTCTCAAGTCATTTTATCCCTTTAAAAACATTTCCTTTTGGTTTTCCAACGAGGCAGAAAGTTGATGGTTTTTCCTTAGGCCCTGGGAGGAAACACTTTAGGAAGAGGGAGGAAGACTCACGACTGGCCCCACCTTTTCCCAAAGGAAAGCAAATATAACAGTATCAGCACTAGATGTAGAGTCAGAAGCTCTGAATCCAATTCTGAAGCCATCCATAGCTTGTATGCCTTTTGCTATGTCACTCTCTCTGGCCTTCATTTTCCTCATCTGTCAAAACGAAGAAGCTGGAACTTAGGGTCTTTAAGGTCCTTTCCAGCTTCACACCTGTGCTCCTATATTAGAGCTGAAAAGGGCCTTGGGCATCAGCTAGTCTACCACCTTCCTCATTATAGTCACTGACTATTGTGTCTTGTGAACCAACATATTCCACTGCCCAACTACTTTATTTCTTAGCCATACCAAATGGTTTTGATGTCTGCTATTTTATAATACAGTTTTAGGTCCTAGTACAACTAAGTCACATTCATTTGAATTTTTTTTCATTAATTCCATTGAAATTCTTGACCTTTTGCTCTTCCAGATGAACTTTGCTATTATTTTTTCTAAATCTGTAAAATAATTTCTTGAGCATTTGATTGTTATATCACTGAACAAATAGATTAATTCAGGTAGTTTTTATTATGTTCGCTCAGTCTACCCATGAGTACTTGATATTTTTCCAATTGATTAGATGTGACTTTATTTGTGTAGAAGGTGTTTTGTAGTTGTGTTCATATAGTTCCTGACTTGGCCTTGGCAGATAGATTCCCAAATATTTTATAATATCAACAGCTATTTCAAATGCAATTTTTCTTTGTATCTCTTGTTGTTGCACTTTGTTGGTAATATATAAAAATGTTGATAATTTATGTGGATTTATTTTGTATCCTGAAACTTTGCTAAAGTTGTGAATTGTTTCTAGTAGTTTTTTAGTTGATTCTCTGGGTTCTCTGAGGATATCATCATATTATCTGGAAAAAGTGCTAAATTGGTTTCCTTATTACCTACTCTAATTCTTTTAATCTCGTTTCTTCTTTTATTGCTGAGGCTAGCATTTCTAATACAATATTAAATAGTAATGCTTGTAGTGGGCAACCTTATTTCACCCCTGATCTTATTGGGAATGGTTCTAGTTTTTCCCCATTACATATGATGCTTGCTGATAGTTTTAAATAGATGCTACTGATCTAATTTAAGCAAAACTCCATTTATTCCTACACTCTCTAGTGTTTTTAATAGAAATAGGTGTTGGATTTTATCAAATGCTTTTTCTGCATTGATTGAGATAATCATATGGTTTTTGATAGCTTGGTTATTGACATAGTCAATTACACTAATAGTTTTCCTAATATTGAACCAGCCCTGCAGAATTAGGGATTTTTAAAAGACTAAAAAGAAGATACAGGAGAAATATGATAGATATATTCAAATATTTGAAAGTCTGATACATGGAAGAGGGTTTAGGTCCATTCTACAAATGTAAGCTCTGAAGATAGTGATCTCCCTGTCAGTAAAGATATTCATGAGATTGAATGACATTTCAAAGGTGTTGTGGAAAGGATTCTGTCTCAGGTATTAAATCCTTTTTTTAAAAAAAACAATTCTTCTAATAATTATATATTTTTACTTATGACTTTAAGGATCTGATTTTTCTCTCCATATTCCTAAGAAGCTTCTCATTCTATACAACTGCTGGCCATGGTCTCCTTACATCTTCAGTCCAGGATTTAGCAGATGTGCTAGAGGTCTAACTCTGGGTCTTCATTCCCCCAGACTAATATTACTCACCTGCTTTTGTGATGATGATCTCTGACTCATCTGGCCATCCATCAGGAAACCAAGGCCTACCTAGTCTCCTTGCCATCAGTCCTGCTCTTTGATCCCTCCATCTCCAGCATTTTACTCCTTCTATGCCCTTTTCTTTTGTTTTGAGAACAGTCAATATTACCATTACTTTAGGAAAAATCATCACATTACCTAAAAGCTGTGATATTCTAGAGTCAGCTCATAAGGTCTGAAGAGAGCCAACTGTTAAATTTTCAGTGTGAGAATTTATACTTTTGATAGCAAATTTACTAACTGGGGCTTGGTTTTTTGATTGTCTAGAGATCAGTGATATCAAACTCAAATATAAGGGAGGAGGGGAAAGTTACTAAACTATACATAAAGATCTCTGCAGGTTACATATTGACTTTAAAAACAACACACTTTTATCCATTTATTTTTTAAATTATTACTATATCTACATGTTCAAATCAGGTAGGAATATTTTAATCATTTCAGGCTACACGCCTGAGTATTGTGGGCCCCACGTGGACATGGGCAATGTTTGACATTTCTGCCTGATAGCATTTTGTACACCTAGGAAACCAAGTGAACAAGGGTTTATTGAAGTCCTGTTATGTATACTAAGTCCTGGATATAAGAAAAGCAAAATCAGTACTTGTTCTCAAAGATCTCACAATCTAATGAGGAAGAGTTGTAAGTAACCCAGGATAGGCCTGGTTTTGTCCCACAGTGGGAAATTTAGAGAGCACAATAAAGTTAACATTGTAGTTTTTCAGAAAAGTAGAATGATGTGAGATGAATACAAATTCAGATGTTTAATGAGTCAGAGAAAAGGAGGTTCAAGTTGTAGTGGGAATATGGGGAGAGCAGACTGTACTCTGTATACTTCCTCTTGCTCTTCCTTTGTCCCCTAAGGAAATCCCCAACCTGACCCACCCGTTCCATTTCCCATTCCCCTTCCTTTCTTCTTTTCCAAGCTTCTCTCTAGGGCCGGGAAGTAGAGACACATTCCATCAGTGAAACAGAACAATAATCCAGATGCTACCTTCCAGGATGTACTCAGTGCAGAAGCAGATCCCTGGGAGACCTCTCTGACAAATAAACAGGCTATGGAGCCTCAAATGTCTTGAATTAGGCTAAATATACACCAAGGCCCTTCCAATTCTGAAAGGTTATTTCCTTAGTCTATTATACCAGGGGTTACTAACCTGAGTCCAAGAACTTGCTTTTAAAAAATGTGTTGATAAATGCATTCCACTGTAATTGTTTATCTTTGTAATCTGGGATTCACCAGACTTCTGACACCAGACCATGACAAACATGTTAAGATTCCCTGATTTATAGTAACTCATTCTTCCTTATTCTCAACAAGTCAGCCAGCATTTATTAAGAGTTTACATGTGCCAAGCACTGAGACTAGAAATACAAGCGGCAAGATAGCCCCTGCTCTCAAGGAGCTTACATTTTAATGGGAGAAGCCAATACAAAAAAGAGAGATGAACAGGTTGAGACAGGAGGAATTCCCTGAGGTCACGGTGAAGAGAGCCCACAGTGGAACAAAGGCTTGATTGGACAGGTGCCTTCCAGAAAATGGAAGTTGTGAGATGAGCCAGTCAGCCACAGGAAGGAGTTGGAGGGGGGAATGTATTTCCAGTGTGAGAACTTCGAGAGTGATGAGGTTCCTGTGTCAGGGGAGAGAAAGTGAGAAGGGTCAGGAGTGGAGTCTAAAGAGGCAGGAAGATGAGGCTGGCAGGCATCCTACTTAAAATGGAGATTCTGCGAGGAATTTGCCTTTGCAATTAAGTGAATTTGTACATATGAGCTATGAAGCTGATTTAAGGGTACAATTCTTTATGTTGTTGCTTGAACGCATTTAGTGCTTTTTATAAGGTTAGCAGTTACTCCAGGTGCAGAAATGACTAGTCACAGCTTTGCAAATTTATTGCAGTTTCTTTGTGACCATCAGGTGTCTCTCCATTGGTCTTTGAGTCCACCCTTTGAGTCTTCAGAGCTTCTTATGTTCTGATGTTTCCAGTCAGGTGGCAGCACTGGGAGAGCTTCAGAAAAGAGGGGTGTTGATGAGAAAAACAACTTAGGACCATCAAAAACATGGCACAACTGAGAGGAAAAGTCACAGAAATATCAGAGATAAGAAGGGCACCTTGGAAAGTTCCATGGAGAATTTATTATTTCTATGAAAAGAAAAACAAGTTGTATATAATAAATACCTGCCTGTAGTTCATGTAAAATCCTATTTTTTGTTATATATGTGTATGTATATGTACATGTGCATATAAATATGTGTGGAAATGCCCATTTGGGGTGTTAAGTGCATAACAACAACATCAGCAATAATAATAATTGTAGAGGGCTGCAGATAGTGGGGGAACTCTGAGTAAGGTATGAATCCTTCAGCCCAGAGTAAACCTGCTAAAAATATCTGGTTTGGCTCCCCATTTTCTCTATGGAATTTCTCACCTCACTTCCTGAGAAGTCAGGGAGGGTGTGATCACCTCTTTTTTGGTGTTTCTTTTCCTTGGTGAAAACATCAAAAAAATATATATTTTAGCAGGTTTCCTGGAGGCTGGATTTGAGCCCATGAAGATGAATTTTTCTGATTCCAAGCCCAGTCCTCTATCCATGTGTCACCTACCTGCCCTTAGTATAAATGTCAACTCTTATTATTAGCTATTAGTAAGATGTGAACACATCTTCTAACTTTGATCCCATCAGTACTTTCTGCAGAGGTCATGCTACTTTCAGAAAATGAAGCCCAGAGAAGCAAGGAACTTTGTTTAAGATGGCACAGATTGGACTCAAACCCAGGACTTCTGCTTTGAGAAGTATTTCAGAGTGTTCTCTGAATTCACCAATTCACCACACTGCCTCTGAAACATTTCTACTGTTTGATTTAGGGGTAGCATTAAAGTATTCCCTAAGGGGCATGTAATAATTTTTGCTATGATCTTATTTTCAAAAAATGACTCATAAATTTAATGTTGAACATCAATACAACCAATTAAACATATTTTGCTACTAGGTAAATTTAATTAAATGAATTCCAACACATAAATCTCATAACCATTTTTCAGTCACTCCCTCGAAGTCTTCATAAGAATTCTTTCTTCTTTCTCTTTCTGCTTCTGTGTTCTTTGTCATTCTCTGTTCTGATTCTCTTCTTTCCCCCTCCCCCTTTGTATCATTTCATAAAGACCTTGTTCCATTTCTTTCTGTAGTACCTTCTCTTGAGTATTATGTATTTACTCTTTACTTGGGGTCCCCAGAGGGGAAATTAATACTCAGGGTTCTAGAGGTAACTAAGGAACTAGGTTTCTAGTATTGTTACTTATGAGCCCCTCTTGGTATCTTTATGTCTTTCCATTAACAGTTAGCCAGAAGATATCAATTAACTTTTTCCCCCAACAAAAGATATTTATTTAACAAATATGTATAGCAAGAAGAGTTGATATAAAAGATCTCTTCCACTTGGGGAGGAGGTTAACATTATCTTCTTACAGCCACAAGATTTCTGGGGAAAATAGGGTCAAATTTAAATACAAAGGTAGTGAGAATACATGTGGTAAAGAAGTTCTTAACTCCGGGCTCTGTAAGCCCTTTTTCTCCTTTGTGAAATCCTTATTAAGTATGTTATGGAGTTATCATCGGTAATAGATGCTTGACTTGGCTTCTTGCAGGGTATGGCATCTCTGGTGGAATGGATGATTTACTTCTGTGCTGAGACTGCTGTGACCTCTGATGGGATCTTTGGATCTTCTGAATTCACATGGTTTCCCAAGCACTATTATCTCAGAACATTCATTCACTTAAGATCAAGAAAAGATAAATGAAGTGAGAGAGAAGCAGCTCTTAATGTCAGGTGGAGACTAGGCTGGTACCCCCGCCCTACCCATCTCTCTGGATCAACCCAAACTAGTTCTGCCTTGCTTGTAGCTGTAAAAGAAGAAAAGAAGCTAAAGGATGGGCAGGTCTTTCCTTTTGTATGAAGCCTTATTTCTGGCTCAGCAGGCCTTGAGTCATTGGCTCTGAAGCCAATTAGGAAATGTATCATCATTATATTGTACCAGTACCTCAATCATGCATGTATGGAAACAAGCTGCATCATTCCTTTGAAGTCAGGCAGGTAATATCATGCATCCTCCAAGGACTGGCCTTTCTAGGAGAGTCCCCATGTGCTATACTCTTCCCCTATTAAATGTCAATGCACCTGGTATGTGTTTTGAATTCAGTGGTCATATTCTCATTCTAGAAAAATAGCTTGGGGATCCTTGAGAGGTTCAAAGATTGTCATTTCTTGTGCCTTCCCCAATACCTGAAGAGTCTCAATAAAGTCCAGATGACACAGATTTTATGTCTTCCCAAACAGAGGGAGAAAGCAGTCATCTGTCTTTGGAGGCCAAATCCATTTGGCTTGTTGCTTTTGTAGCAGCATTATCCCACTAATACTAAGAAAGACCGTAGTTTTTTCCATTTTCTCCTCAGGGCTCAGTCAAGTACCAAATGAGGCCAAAAAACCAAAAACAAAGAAAACTAGCATTATATCCATGGAGAAACTAAGCCACTTTTCTTTATCTTTACCTAATCTGTATCTAACCCAACTATAATTCAGTTCTAAGGCCATAAAATTCCACTGGCTCTTTGCAATAATATTGGCTGCCCAAGATTATTTAGATATTCCTGAAATATAAAGGGAGTCTAACTGGAGGTCCAGAAAAACATTTCTAAGATATACATCTCTGGGTCCCTGTCAAAATTTAAGCCACCCAACATTTCTACAGCTTCTATAATAGCTAGGGAATTCCAAATTGGCAAATCTGAACTCAGAAAATCCAAGGAGGGTATGGGGCTCCCAGAAGTATTAATTACTTGGGGTTTCTAGACCAACAGGCATATCTATAGATCTACATTTCATAAGAATCTCAGATGAATCATTTGGACGTGTCACAAATGCATGTACTTAAAAGTAAAAAGTGAACATTACTGAGTTCTCATATTACACCCTAGGTGAATGTCAGGCACCAGTATTTAAGGGATTCAAAATACATACAGCTCATTTTAGCTACAAAACTCATACTAGGTACAGAAATACAACAAATCATATTAAAACACCCCCTACAATGTAAGGCTTATGGGGAGTACCAGTGCAACATCATTCCTTGCATGGGATGTTTAGACACCAACTCATCTTATAGATTGTCGGCTCACAAACTTCAATTCTAGGTTTCTCTGAAATTTGCCTGCTAATCATTTCTTATTGCATAATAGTATTTCATTATATTCACATATCACAAACTTGTTCATTCTCCAATTGATGGGCATTCCTTCGGTTTCTAAGATTTTGCCACCACTAAAAGGGATGCCATAAATGTTTTTGTACGTCGGTCCTTTCCCCTTTTCTAGGATGTCTTTGGGATACAGGCCTACTAGTGGTCTTGCTGGATCAAAGTTTGATTGCCCTTTGGGCATAGTTCCAAATTACTCTTTAGAATGGTTGGATCAGTTCACAACCCTACCCAAGAATCCTTTAATCCCATTTCCCCCATTTCTCCAATATTTATAATTTTCCTTTTATGAGGTCATATTAGCCAATTTGATACATGTGAGGTAATATCTCAGAGTTGTTTTAATTTGCATTTCTCTAATCAAAGGTGATTTAGAACACTTCTTCATAAAGAGAGCTTTGATTTCTTCATCTGAAAACTGCTTGTTCATATCCTTTGATCATTTATCAGTTGGAGAATAACTTGCATTTTTATAAATTTCATTCAATTCTTTATATATTTGAGAAATGAGGCCTTTATCAGAGATACCTGCTGTAAAAATTGTTTCCCAAATTTCTGTTTTCCTTCCTTTAAGTTGATTTGTTTATGTAAAAGCTTTTTAATTTAATATAAACTATTTTTGCTTTCTATTCCTTGCTCTGTTAACTTGTTTATGGTATTATCGTTTACATCAAAATCTATCCATTTTTACTTTATTATGCTGTTGGTCTACACCTAGTTTGTGCTCTATTGTTTTCCAAGAAGTTTTAATCAAATAGTGAATTCTTATCCCAAAAGTTGAACTTGGGGTTTTTCAAACTCTAGATTATTATGGTCTTTGACTGCTGTGGCTTGTATACCTAATCTATTCCACTGATCTACCACTCTATTTCATAGTCAGTACCAGATTCCTTTGTATTTTTTTCATTGATTCCCTTGCTATTCTTGACCATTTGTTCTTCCAGATGAATTTTGTTATTTTTTCTAGCTCTATAAAATATTTTTGGTACTTTAATTGGTATGGCATTGAATAAGTAAATTAGTTTAGGGTAGAATTATCATTTTTATTATATTAGATTGGTCTACTCATGAGCAATTGATATTTTTTCAACTGTTTAGATCTGACTTTATTTGTTTGAAAAATGTTTTATAACTGTGTTCATATAGTTCTTGGGTTTGTCTTGGCAGGTAAAAGTTTAGGAGAGGGTTTGAGGAGGAAGGTGATGAGTTCTACTATGGACTGGTTGAGTTTGAGATATCCATGGAATGTCTGTTGTGGTCTGGGGGTTGAGGGGTAGATATGAAGATGGATAGTCATATTTATAGAAATTTTAATATGTATGTCTGTGTGCATGTGAGTAGTGTGTGTGTGTGTGTGTGTGTGTGTGTGTGTGTGTTTTCCCTTGACCTAATAATTTTGAAATTTGGCTATAATGTTCCTTGGCGTTTCTATTTTGGGATCACTTTCTTGAGGTTATTATAGGGGGAGTTTTTCTTATTTTGTCCTCTGGTTCCAGAATATCAAGGCAATTTTCTTTAATAATTTCTTGAAGGATATTGTCCAGGTTCTACTTTTGGTTATGGCTTTCAGATAGTCCAATGATTCTGATATTGTTTCTTCTGGATCTATTTTACAAGATAGTTGCTTTTTCAATGAAGTATGTTACATTTTCTTTTTCTTTTTCAGTCTTTTGATTTTGATTGATTGATTCTAGCTATCTCAGTCATTAGCTTCCACATGTTTAACTCTAACTCTAAAGGAATTGTTTTCCTCAGTTAGGTTTTGTATGTCCTTTTCCATTTGGCTAATTGTATTTTTTTTAAGGATTTGGTTTTTTTGGTCTCCTAATCCACTGGGTCAATTCTACTTTTTAAGCATTGTTTTTTTCTTCTTCCAAGTTATTTGATTCTTTTTCATAATTCTCTTGCATCACTCTAATATTTTCCCAATATGATTTCTACACCTTTTGGAGCTTTTCTGTGAATTCTATCTGGGTTTGAGGACACTTCTTGTTTTAATTTAAGGCTTTGGCCCACAGGTGTTTTGATATTGCTGTCCTCTTCTGGTTTTGTGTCTTGATCTTCCCTGTCAATATAATAACTTTCTATGATTAGAATCTTTTTTATTGTTTTTTGCTCATCTTTTGCAGTCTTTATCCTTTTTTTTTAAATTGGGCTTTGCTTCCAGAACAGAAAGGTACACTGTCTCAGACTTCTTGTACCAGAGACTATAGGCCCTGGCTGTTTACTGATGTTGGACTGAAGCCCATAGAGATCTCTTGTGTCTGGTGCTATGTTGGTGGGGTGGGGGATAGGCGGTGATGCTCGATGTCAGAAGGGTTTGTCAGCTTACCTGGTACTGAGCTGAGGTCCCAGTGCTGGTAGCTGGTATTTGCTGAAGCCAAGCCTGGGAGGGAGCATATATGAGGTGCTTTATAAATGCTTATTCCTATCTCCTTCCTTCTGTGAAATAGGCCAGGTACTAATTTTG
Source organism: Sarcophilus harrisii (assembly GCF_902635505.1). Taxonomy (NCBI): domain Eukaryota; kingdom Metazoa; phylum Chordata; class Mammalia; order Dasyuromorphia; family Dasyuridae; genus Sarcophilus; species Sarcophilus harrisii. The sequence continues at coordinate 496,957,806 of NC_045428.1, forward strand.
ATTTTTATTAATGAAGAAACTGAGGCTATGAAAAGGGAAGGTGATTTATCCAATCCTGTCTCTAATACTGCATGACCATTGGCCTTGAGTATATAACTACTCATCTTTGTCTCTAACTTTTCTCCTCTACATATAATATTGCTGAACACTGTACTAGGTACTAGAGTTGGAAAAACAAAGATAAACTAGTCTCTGTCCTCAAGAAGCTCACATTCTATTGGAAAAGATGTGTACTCATATAAACATATATTAAATATATATACACATATATGCTAAATATATAACTAAATATAAAGTAAGTTTGGAGATTAGTAAATATAGAATTCATGGACAAAGTAAATTAATTGAATTTGAATTAATGAAATAATGAATAAAAAGCTCTCTTTATACTGAAAATCTATCTCATTATAAACAAGAAAGATAAAGTTGGTTATGTTAGACTTTGTACAATTTGTCAATTATTCTTTCTAATTTAAAACATTTAAAACCACTTATATCAACAGCAATGAGATTAGTTACATGGATTCAGTTAAAGGGTAGTTGTCTTTCAAATCAGATTTGTCTAAAACCTGTGTGGGGCCTGTAATGAGACTCTAGTTAGAGAACAAGAGAACAAGTTGAGAACCAGGGAAGCAATAATAATGACAAAAATGAACAAAATATTTTTACTTTAATTGAAAGAAAAATACAAACAAAAACTTTCATAAACTCATACACAGAATGTATGTACATGGTTAGACAGGATAACAGGATTCTTTCAACTTCCTTATTTCTATTGATGGACCTGTCTTCTCATTCCCCCAGCACCGAAAACTTTGGTGCCATCCTTTACACTTCTCTCCCCTTCACTTTGGCCCATCCTATCCCTTCTGCTGCCAAATTCTATCAATTCTAATTAAAAAAGTCTCTTTATGATCTTCAAATCTATAATAGGATCACTATTTCTAGTGCAGGTTTCTAATTTCTCATTTGGACTATTTTGATAGCCTCCAAATCAGATTCCTTGTTTCTGTTTCCCTCCTTTATAATCCACGCTTCACTGTGCTTCCAAATGACTAGAGCACCATGATAGTCCCATGATCCAGTAGTTGCTGGTTATCTCCAGAGTTACTTTTTTTGTGTCCTGGACTGGAAGACTAATGAAACCTATGGACCCTTCTCAAAAAATGTTGATAAACATATAAAATAAAACATATAGGGTTATGAAAAAGAATCCAAAGTCACTTCCTCCAAGAAGATTTCTTTGATCCATTTAACGCAAAGTTATCTTTCTCCACTACGAATCTCCACTACCCACTGTTTCTTCCTTGCCTTTATCATACTCTATTATGTGTGGTAATTCATGTTATGCAAATTTTCTATATCTATTAGGTTGGCACAGAAGGAACCAATTATATGAAATATAATAGACTATTATAGTCCATAATGGATATATAAACTATTATCTACTTATCTATCAACTACTTATCATCCATTTCTTTTCTATCATCTATCAATCTCTAATCTACCTATCATTATCATATATCAATTTGCCATCCATCATTTATTGCCATCCATCATCTATTGCCATCCATCATCTATTTATCTACCACCTATCATGTTTCTCTCTCTCTCTCTCTCTTTCTCTCTCTCTCTCTCTCTCTCTCTCTCTCTCTCTCTCTCTCTCTCTCTCTTTCTCTCTCTCTCTCTCTCTCTCTCTGTCTCTGTCTCTGTCTCTTTCTCTCTGTGTCTCTCTCTCTGCCTCTCTCTCTCTGTCTCTGTCTCTCTGTCTCTCTCTCTGTCTCTGTCTCTGTCTCTCTGTCTCTCTCTATCTCTGTCTCGGTCTCTCTCTCTGTCTCTGTGTGTGTGTGTGTCTGTCTGTCTGTCTCAATCCCCACTGCTAAGAAAATCACAGATATTTTTAATCATTATGAAAAACTTGGTCTCTAAGCTCCCTCTCAGCTCAAAAATTCTATGGCTTGATGGGCTGCTGGGGAATCCATACACAACCACAAGGTGGCAGCATTGGAAGCAGCAACCGACATCGGGTCTTTGGTCAAAAGCACATACTCTGTATCTCGGAGGATGCAGAACTGGCAGGGGCCTTAGACATGATTCAGTGCAACTTTTTCATTTTTAAAATTAGGAGATGGAGGCCTTGGGAAGGGAAATGTCTTGTTCATACACGTAGTCAATAGTAGTAGTAGTAGTAGTAGTAGTAGTAGTAGTAGACTCCAGGTCTGGCAGTCTTTCCACTATCCAACACTGCTTCCTGAGACAGCTGTAGATAAAGGCTCAGACATGATGCCGTGAGAAATTCTAGGAGGGAAAAAATCATTTTCAATTTGTGGAAGGACTTAGGGAAATCTTCCTGAAGCAAGTGGATTCTGGCTCAGTAGAAAGTAACTACGTTCCCCAAGGGCAGGGATTATCTCAATTTTGCATTTGTTTTTTTCAGTGCCTGGTAGGACCTCTAGCACATAATTTGTACTTAAGAAATGCTTGATGTCTGTCCTGGGCCTGTGTCCCAAAGAGAGCATAAAAAAGGGGAAAAAAACCCACATGTGCAAAAATGTTTGTGGCAGCCCTTTGGCAAGGAACTGGAAACTGAGCGGAGGAAACATCAGCTGGGGGATGGCTAAATAAGTGATGGTGTATGAATGTTATGGAATGTTATTGTTCCAGATATAAGAAATGATCAGCAGGATGATTTCTAAAAGGTCTCGAGAGACTTACATGAAGTGATGCTAAGTGAATGAATAGAACCAGGAGATCCTTTTACACGGCAAGAAGATTATATAATGATCAATTCTGCTGGACATGGCTCTTTCCATTAATGAAATGATTCAGACCAGATGCAATGATCTTATGATGAAGAGAGCCATCTATACCCAGAGAGAGGACTGTGGGAACTGAGTGTGGATTACAACATAGCATTCTCACTTCTTTTGTTGTTGTTTGCTTGAATTTTATTTTCTTTCTCATTTTTCTTCCTTTTTAATCAGATTTTTCTTGTACATAAGATAATAATCAAATATGTATCCCTATATTGCATTTACATTGATATTTTTTTACCATGTTTAACATATATTGGATTACTTGACATCTAAAGGAGGAGGTGGAGGGAAGGGAAGGGAATTGGAACCCAAAGTTTTGTAAGGGTTAATGTTGAAAAATTATTCTTGCATTTGTTTTGAAAATAAAAAGTTTCAATAAAAAATAAAATAATTGAATGAAATGTTAAATTTGAATTACAGGTCAATGAAAATAACGATTTATTTTTCCCTAAGTAAATTGACCTTATGAATAAGGGGTTAAGAATCCTTGTATACAATACCAAAGTATTTTGAAGATACCTTGTTTCCCAGAGTTAAAGGCCCAGCAAGCAGACTCTGTCCTGAGTTTGGCATAACAACAATTCTTTGCTCTCAGGATGATATCACCTTCTGGCAAAGCGTATTGCTTGGACCAGCACGGGATATTCACTGAGGGACTTAGCTCCCATTATCTCCCAGAGTCATCCTCCACCGCCACATGTTCACAATCCCTGTTCCTTGTCACTGACAGGTACTGTACTCCTATTTCCATCATCAAATTTTGATCCTGTACCCTGAATGGGAGCCACAACCCCCCAAAACTTGAAATAATGACTGTTGTCATAGAACCAAAGAACACTTGTATTGTCTCAAGAAATGCTGACCATGAGAACTATCTCAAGATCTAAGAATGATTGTGTGGTGGACCAAACCCTTCCACGTATATGAGTGGTCCCAGCATCAGTGATGTTGAGCCCTGTTTCTTAGGATGGGGGGTTTCTGTTTTCAAACACCCTCACTTTGAAATTAATTAAACTTCTGCTAGTGTCCTAATTCTGCCTCTGAACTGCTTTGTGTGGTTCCAGTTACCCACAGGTTAGAGAGCATTTCCAGTCCTGGACTTAATGTGATACAAAATCCAAGATTGTTCAGGGTCTTGAATATTAAGGTTGAATTATTCAAATCAATAAGCATTTGTAAGCCCCTATTATCTGGCGGATACTATACTCATGTTTGTGCTTGTAAAACAATTCCTTCAGCAGGTAATGAGCAGCCAAAAAAGTGTTTTTAATGGAGAAATAATGTGATCATCAAAGTGGGTCAAGTAGATTACTTGGGGAGCATGTGAAGGATAGATTGGAAAGTAGATAAACTGAAGGTAGCAAGAATCCTTTGGAGATAATTACAATAACCCAGGGAGGATGTGATGAATTAGTGTGGTGATGTAGGAGTGAAGATAGGGGTAAGAGAAATTTTAGAAGTGGAACAAATAAAATGTGGCAAATATCTGTGTAAGTTGGTAGAGATGCTGGAGGGATGGCAATGTCATTGTTAGAGATTGACAAACTGGGGTAGGAAGGAGGGTATGTTTGGGGCTCAGATTATAAATTCCATTTTAGACAAGTTGAATTTGAGGTGCAGGTGTGCCTTCTGCTCCAGATGATGAGCATCATCTGTGTATAAGACTGTATAAGACTGACAGTTGAATCCAAGATAGGAGATGTAAACACCAAGGAAAGGTATGTAGAGGTCCAAGGACAGAACCTTTGGGGGAACATCCATGTTTTGGGGGGAACATCAGGAAAAAATAGGAGTCAGAATAGTCAGGAATCAGATAGTAAAACAGTAATTAAATAAATCATAAAGTTGGTCATTATTGACATTAAAGAGATCAATTTTATAAGGAGATTATGATAGAACTCCTTGGGAGTAGGTACTATTTTTTGAATTTTTTTTATTCCCAGTGTTTTGCATAGTATTTGGCATTTAATAGGCACTTAATACCTGCCTGCTGACTAGATGACTGACTAGATGATGAGAGATTAAAGCAGAGATGTGCAAGAACCAACTTCATTTGGCTCAAAAGATCTGATAGTTAAATTGTCAGCAAGAAAATTTACATCCTGGAAACTAGTAAATCCTATAAATCAGTCTGACTTATTGTTTTGTTTCTTTGTTTTAAACTTTAGGAGAAAATGTTACTAATGCAAATTAAACTTAAAAAATGTACTGTGTATACTTTTTTTCCATTTGAAGTCAGTTGTTAAACATTTACACCACTAGGTGGAGGTATTCAATATTAACTACCCCTGCTAGGAGCTGAACACATTTATAGTTTGAATGAGAACACTCAAGAGACAGAGACAGAGAGAGATAGAGGGGGACAGAGAGACAGAATGACAGAGGGGGACAGAGACAGAGAGACAGAAAGGGACAGAGAGACAGAACGACAGAGGGGGACAGAGACAGAGAGACAGAAAGGGACAGAGAGACAGTGACAGATAGATACAGAATCAGAGAGAAACAGAGACAGAGATTCCCATACAGAGACAGAGACAGAGAGAGATAGAGGGGGACAGAGAGACAGAATGACAGAGGGGGACAGAGACAGAGAGACAGAAAGGGACAGAGAGACAGAACGACAGAGGGGGACAGATACAGAGAGACAGAAAGGGACAGAGAAGCAGAGGCAAATAGATACAGAATCAGAGAGAAACAGAGACAGAGATTCCCATACAGAGACAGAGAGAGATAGAGGGTAACAGAGACAAACAGGAAGACAGAAGGGGATGGAAAGACAGAGAGAGATAGACAGAGACAGATAGATATAGATTCAGAGAGAGAGAGATAGACAGAGACACCTACACACAGACAGAGACAGAGAGATAGAGGGTAACAGAGACAGACAGACAGAAAGGCAGAAGGGGATTGAGAGACAGAGAGAGAGACAGAGACAGACACAGAGAGGTTGAAAATGGGTGTGAAAGAAGAGATAATTGATAGAATAAGTTTAGAGAGAGAATAGAGGGGATGTGATTGAGGCTTCAGGAGGAAATAATTAGTCTTGGAAAAAACTATGGATTATTTATTTTGAGAATGGAGGGAAGAAGAGAATAAGCAAGTACATTGAAACGACTTGAAGACAGCTAGCCCTCTTTTTCTCTAATCACCATTAAAGTCTTCCCAATCAGTCAAAAATTCCAGTCAATATCCCCTAAACAATGTATGTATCAGCTCCATTTCGGTTCCCTTGGCCTTTGATCCCCTTCTGTAAAGCGAGGAATGTTGCAGGTGTGTTCCTTAGAAGTCTTTCCAGAAATAAAATTTTTATGATTCTGTCATGTTAAGTTATTTAATTATAACCATTTACAATTCTGTATTTCCAAGACTTTGTGATTTAAGATCACATTTTTAAGATGTGATTTCCTTAGAGTTTAGAACAATGATTCGTTCACAAAATAAACTTTGATTGTGAACAGAAGCTAAACCTGGGGATCAAATATTATATTGAATTATATTGAATATGACATCATCGAGAGAGATGAAGAAATTATTATACTCATGCATACTTTATACTGATATAAAGAAAAATAAGCCTGGAAGAAGTAATTTCTTTTAAGTACAAACATGAATTAAACATGCTAAATTGTTTGCATGGTGATTTTCACATTATCTTGTTTACTTACTTTTATCTTATGTAGTACATGGATATTTACCACATCTTGTTTTCTCAGATCATCATGAGTCTTAGGTATAGGAGAGACTTTCATTGTCTCTTATAAAGAAACAATATAAACAAAGATGTTTGTGACAAGGAAATGCAGAAGAGTGAGTATGGAATGAGGATCAGGAATCCCAGATTTGAGTCTTTATCCTATTATTCTGCTTAATGATGTTGAATTAATCACTTTCCCTTTTGAGGCCTCAGTTTACCCATACATAAAATGCAAGTATTAGACAATAAGTTCTTTAAGGCTCTTCCCAGTTCTGACATTCTGTAAGATCTTTTCCATCTCTTACCCTTTATATTCTTATAGGAGTTAGATTTGGGGCTGGCATTGGCCCTGGAAAGAAGTAGTCTGCTGAGGAGATAGAACAACTAATCGTTCTCTTGATTCGCCCTTCTTTAGATTTCTGCAGCATTCTTCTATTTTGGTTCCCTCTCACTTGTCTGACCTGACTGTTATGGGCCAGAACTCTGAACTTGAAACAAAGGGTTCTTACAAGGTGCTAAGTCAGTGGAATTGATAGAAACAATAGTTATCTAATTTAGCATGGTTCAGTATGATTGATTTAATCCTACAAGGAGATGTTACGGGCCAGAACTTGAAACAAGGTACTAAGTGGAATTGAGGAGACAATGGTTAGATCTACTTTAGCATTGATTTAATCCTACAACAAATAATGGTGTCCTAGTGATATAAGGATTGGTGTATACTCAGTGGGGGGGATATAAGCTAGAAGCCTCAGTCAGGGAGATTCAGAGATTCAGAGAGCAGAAGTGAACAGAAGGCTGGAGGCTGAAGGCTGGAGCACAAACCCTTGGACTCAGACAGATTCATCCCATCTCACACCCCCTTAGTGGCAGGCTTTCCTCCTTCACTTCCCCACTGAAACCAAGACTCCTGATGGACCCCAGAAAACTAGCCAAGCCCCAGGTGAAGGAGATAAGACTTTGAAGGAGACAATGAAGGATTTGGACTTTAACCCCTGGCTGCTCTTGTGGTGATTACTGAACTGAAACAAAGGCTGCTCCCAGAGACCCCAAGGAAACTGAAACAGAAAATTTTATATTTTAGAGAGAACATTACACCTGACTGCTCAGTATTCTTTGCTGGATACTCATTCATGGGTGTCCTCCAGAGCTCTGTTCTGGGTCCTCTTCTCTTCTCCTCCTATACTACTGTTTCACTTGGTGATCTTATCAACTCCCATGAATTCAATGATTTTTTTTTTTGCTGTTGATTCTCAAATCTATTTATCAAACCCTAACCTTTCTCCGAATTTCAAAGACTTGAATTTCCAATTGCTTACTGGATATCTAGAACTGGATTCCATGAATCTTAAATTCAAGAAGTCCAAAATTCAACTCATCATCTTTCCTTCGAAACCTCATCTCTTCCAAATTTTTCTATTACTCTGCAGAGCACTACCATCTTCACAGTCCCCTAGGCTCAGAACCTAGGTGTTGACTTTCCTTTCTCATCCTCTGGCATGCTCCTCCTCCATCTAATCTGTTGATAAATTCTGTCTATTTTATTTTTGTGACCCCTTTCATTTATGCCCCTTTCCATCTTCTGACATTGCCACTTTGATGCAGGTCTTAATCTTCTTATACTTGAAGCATGATAGTTTACAGGTTGATCTTCCCATTCCATTCCACCCTCTACTGAGCTGTCAAGATGATCTAACCATATAATCTTCTCACCCCTGTTAGCTTCCTATCATCTCCAGAATCAAATATAAAATTCTCTTTTTGACATTCAAAATCCCTTCATAACTTGCCCCCTACCTATGTTTCCAGTTTTTTAAATTAAAAAATCATTTTTAATATCCTTTTCTTTTAAATTCTGAGTTTTAAATTCTCTTCCATCCTCCCACCCTTCCTCCATCCACTGAGCAATCAAAATAATATCAATGCACATGTGAAATAATGCAAAACATTTTCAAATTAGCCATATCACCAAAAAAAAAACCCCAAATATACTTCAATTTATTCTCAGAGTTCAGCATTTTTCTCTCTGGAGGCAAAAAGTATTTTTTAATCATGAATCCTTTGGAATGATCTTGGATCATTATATTGACCAGAGCAGACAAGTCCTTTAAGTTGATCATTATTACAACATTGTTGTCACTGTGTGCAGTGACCTTCTCTGGTTCTTTTCTCCATTTTGCATTGGCTCATGTAAGTCTTGCCATATTTTTTCCTGAAATCACACCCTTCATCATTTTTATAGCACAATAGTACTCCATCACAACCATACACCACAAGTTGTTCAGCCATTCCCAAAGAGATGAGCATCCTCTCAATCTCAAATTCCCTGACACCATGAAAAGAGCTGCCATAAACATTTATATATGTGTGTGTATATATGTATATGTACATACACACATATACATATATGTCTTTTTTCTTTTCCTTTGATCTCTTTGGGGCACATACCAAACAGTGTTATTGCTGGATCAAGGGGAAGGGACATTTTTATAACCCTTTAGACATAGTTTCAAATTAGTCTCCAGCATGGCTTCCAGTTTTCTTAAACCTTACTCATTCCCATGCCCTCTGCAATCTAGTTTCACTGGTCTTTTCTGCTGTTTTACTAACAAAACCCTCCATTTCTCCTCATCTTCTGGGCATTTTCTCTGGCAATTCCCAATGCATGGAATGCTTTCTTTTCTCATCTTCACCTCCAGGCTTCCTTCAGTCCCATCTAAAATCTCATCCTCTCCAGAAAGCCTGTCCCAATCTGCTCTTAATTTTTGTGGTTTCCACTGAGACACTGATGCATTGTTGATGGAATGGCTCTCCAGCCATTCTGGAGAGCAATTTGGAACTATGCTCAAAAAATTATCAAACTGTGCATACCCTTTGATCCAGCAGTGCTTCTACTGAGCTTATACATAACCCAAAGAGATCTTAAAGAAGGGAAAGGGACCTGTATGTGCAAGAATGTTTGTGGCAGCCCTCTTTGTAGTGGCCAGAAACTGGAAACTGAGTGGATGCCCATCAGTTGGAGAATGGCTGAATAAATTGTGGTATATGAATGTTATGGAATATTATTGTTCTGTAAGAAATGACCAGCAGGATGATTTCAAGAGGCTTGAAGAGAATTACATGAAGTGATGCTGAGTAAAATGAGCAGAACCAGGAGATCATTATACGTGGCAACAAGATAATACGATGATCAGTTCAATGAACATGACTCTTTCCAACAGATTGATGAGATAATTGATGCCAGTTCCAAAGATCTTGTGACGAAGAGAGCCATCTACACCCAGAGAGAGGACTGTGGGAACTGAGTGTGGAACACAACATAGCATTTCACTCTTTTTGTTGTTGTTTGCTTGCATTTTGTTTTCTTTCTCAGTTTTTTCCTTTTTGATATGGTTTTTCTTGTGCAGCAAAATTGTTATATTATTGGATTTAACATATATCTTAACATGTTTAACATATATTGGATAATTTGCCATCTAGAAGAAGTAGGGGGAAGGAGGGGAAAATTTGGAACACAAGGAAATCTGGCCTTAGACACTTATTAGCTGTGTCATCCTGGGAAAGTCACTTAATTCTGTTTGCCTCAGTTTCCTCATTTGTAAAATGAGCTGGAGAAGGAAATAGCAAAGCACTCCCGTATCTTTGCCAAGAAAACCTCAAATGGGATCATGAAGAGTCAGACATGACTTAACCAAATGAACAACTCCTTAGAAAAGAGGGAAAGAGCTGAGGGTAGAGAGATGGGCTCTGTTCAGGAACAAAGGGAGGAAGCAGGAGAGTCTGTCCACAATTTGACTTATTCAATCTACCTGCCTAGTCTCATCTAATATAATGCTTTTACATATTCCATTCTCTAGTCAAACTGAAATGTTCTCCATGCCCTTTTCTTGTTTTATCTTTTATATGTCTTTGTATGTTCTATCTCTTATACTTGAAATGAACTCCCCTTTTTTCCTCCCTCACTCCTCCAACACACACATATAACACCCACACATATACAATCACCCTTCCTCTCCATGAAAAAAGTGCTCATTTCTGCTCGTTGCTCCTTAGGCAAATCACTTCTGCTTTATGGCTCTTGGCTTCTTCATCTCTAAAATGAGAGTATTGCACTGGATAGTCCTTAAGGCCCCTTCAAACTCTCAATCTATGATCCTGTGTGATTGATCCTGTCAAACCGTTAAAATTCATCTCTTCTTCAGTGATCTAAATCAAAATGCCACTTCCTCCAAGAGACTTCCTTCACAACTAAGTACCTCTGCCTCATCCTCCCTAACCCAGGTGAAAGCAATCCCTTCCTCCTCAAGTTTCTTCATGCTTTTCCACTCTTTTTATTTCCTTTTATAACGATTTTTTTGGTTTACCTGCACTTTGTTATAAACTATTGGAGCTGTTATAAATTGTGTTGGGTTTATTTTTTTTAATTATCTAAACAGTAAGTTAACAAACATTTATGAAAAACCTACTATATGCTACAAACTTTGTTTCATGCTGGGAATATGAATACAAGCCAAAAAAAAGACATCCTTCTAGAAACTTACATTCTAATGGAGGTGTTCAGTCATTCAATGGTGTCCAACTGTTTATGGTCCCTTTTGGGGTTTTCTTGGCAAAGCCACTGAAGTGATTTGCCATTTCCTTCTTCAGCTCATTTTACAGACGAGGAAACCAAGGCAAGCAGGATTAAGTGACTTGCACAAGATTAGTGTCTGGGATTGGATTTGAACTATGGTCTTCCTACCTCCAGGCCTGGCATTCTATCCATTAGTGACCCCCTAATTGAGGTAGAAACACATTATTATTCACTTTTTTGTTCCCCAAAAGGACCAATGATTTCTTGTGAATTGGATTCAGTTGTACAAAGTTGTCAGCCTCACCCTCTCCTCCACAGTCATTGGAATCTAGTGGCAAATAAAGGCAAGATGACTGGTGATGGCTCAGCAAATACACATAAAAGGAAACTGGAAAGGGAGTGATGGAAAGGGGCTTCCAGAAAAGAAGAGATATTCTAAGACAGAAGGATTTCTCAGCATGAGAAAACTTCTGGCTGGGATGAATTACCCAGCCTTATTGAGTCTCAATTCTAATCATTTGTCTTCCTACCTTTATGAGTTTGAGAAAATGACATTTTCTCTGCTGTAAAATAGATTCCAGGTAATTCTACAGATCCTTCTGGGTCTAAATACTATGATTCCACGAGCTCATGTCAAAGGCAAATATCAACGTACCATACAGTTCCTGATAGTGTATAACTAGACATCCCTTTCTGGTGCTTACAAGAGTATGGGACCTGGGAGCCATTTATTCTTATTTCCAGTCTGGCTTTTTGATAAATGTTTATTGAATTGAATTGAATTAATGCTGCCATTTTCCCTTCCTTCTCCCTTTCATTCACTTCACTTTGCCTACTTGTTCTTCTGCTATAAGTACTTCTTTATCTACAAGAAAGGAATGTCCCTTCCCACTTCCAACTCCTACCCCCATTAAGTGTTTTCCAACTCTGAGATCCTAAGATTCTACAAATGCATAATTCTGAGAGTCTATGATTCTAGAGTCTACTATTTCAAAATACTATGATTTTAAGATTTGATGATTCTATGAGGCTAATGTTCTCAGATTTTTCATTTTCAGGTGCTCCCTGTTCCTCAGTGTTTCTAAAAGTCTAGCTTTTCTGATTCTAGAATTCTTCTAATCCAGACCTATCAGTCTCTTCCACATTTCAAAGCAACAGATGTCCTATCAGTGGCTCAATGATTATGTCTCCTAATTGGTGTCTCCAATAAGTTTTTTGAATTCAGAAACTGTCTCTTACTTGTCTTTGGATTCTCAGCCCCTCTTGTAGTGTATGGATCATTAAGCGATTAGTAAATTGCTGAGTTGTGATGAACTGAATTGTTGCCTTTCTTCTCTTCCATCCATTTTCCATATGTTGCTTGGTTGTACCTGACTGACTCTTTGTGGCCCCATTTGGGGTTTTATTGGTAAACATACTGGAATGGTTTGCCATTTCCTTCTTTAGATCATTTTACAGATGAGGAAACTGAGGCAGACAAGGTGAAGTGACTTGTCCAGGGTTATATACAGCTAGTAAGTATCTGAAGCTAGATTTGTGCTTATGAAAATAAGTCTTCCTGACTTTAGGCTTGATGAGCTATTCACTGTCATTTAACTGGTATTTTCCACATAGCTAGTAAAATAATCTTTCAAAGGTGCTCAAAAATCCCTCAAGGGCTCCCTATTGCCTCTAAACTAAAATGTAAATTTCTCAGTCTGGCATTTAAAACCCTCTATGATCTGATTCCCTCCTACCTTTGCTAATATTTCCTATTAATTTTCTTTATGTATTCTGTAGACTTTCTCTCTCCTCTTCTGTCTTTGCACAAGCTGTCCCCTGTGCCTATAATGCTCTTCATTTTTTTTTTCTCATATAGCTTTTTATTTACAAGTTATATGCATGGATAATTTTACAGCATTGACAATTGCCAAATCTTTTGTTCCATTTTTTCCCCTCCTTTCCTCCACCACCTCCCCTCCCCATGGCAGGTTGACCAATACATGTTAAATATGTTAAAGTGTAAGTTAAATACAATATATGTATAAATGTCCAAACAGTTATCTTGCTGTACAAAAAGAATCGGACTTTGAAATAGTGTACCATTAACCTGTGAAGGAAATCAAAAATTCAGTCAGGCAAAAATAGAGGGATTGGGAATTCGATGTAATGGTTCTTAGTCATCTCCCAGAGTTCTTTCCCTGGGTGTAACTGGTTCAGTTCATTACTGCTCCATTGGAACTGATTTGGTTCATCTCATTGCTGGAGATGGCCAGGTCCATCAGAACTGATCATCGTATAGTATTGTTGTAGAAGTATATAATGGTCTCCTGGTCCTAATGCTCTTCACTTTCAAGTTCACTTCCTAGAATTCTTCTTTCTTTAAGGCTATAGGGCTGGCTTCCTCCTTTCTCCGGGTTCCCCCAGCCCCCAGGGAATAAGTCATACTTTCTTCCTCTTTGAATAATTTAAATTTATATACATACTAAGCATACTTTATACTCCTAATAAAATGAAAGCTCCTTGGAAGCTCTGTAGCCCTAGGTCCGAGGACAGTCCCTGGTTGAACTAAATAGCTCCCAGACTCCACACTGTTATAGCACCAGAACAGGTTGTCTGGTTATACAGCACCATGTATGGTGCTCTGATAGTTGCCTTTTGAGATGGGCTCATGGAATCATAGAATTTAGACCCAGAAGGATCTGTAGAATTATCTAGAATCTATTTTACAGTGGAGGAAACTGAGACCACGAGAAAGTCATTTCCTCAAATTTATTAAGGTAGGATGATGGAGGATTAGAATTCAGTCTTTTCTTAGCTTCATTAAGCAAGGTAAAGCAGTGGATAGAGATCCAAGCTTGAAGTCAGAAGACCTGCGTTCAAATTCCACCTCTGACATTTACTAGCTCTGGGACTCTGAGAAAATCACTTAGTCTCTGTTTGCCTCAGTTTCCTCATCTGTGAATTGGGGGTAATTAATAATCATAGTACCTACCTGCTGGGGTTACTGGGAAGATCAAATAAGGTAATAAATAATTGACAAGAGCTCTGGCACATGATCTATATGAATGTTAACCCTGATGATGATGATACGTCAGGCCTCTAAGTCCTAGAACAGGGGAGTGACATGGCCTTTTAGGAGGGTCAGTTTGACAGCTGAGAAGAGGATGGGCTGGAGCGAGATGAGAGTTAAGGCTGTGACGGCAGCAGTGAGAGGTGATATATTATCCATAGCCATACATGGGCTGAAGAGCAGATTTTTTCATTTCCTTTTTTCGGATGTGAAAATTGAGGCACAGAACCACATCATAGGCCAACCAGACAGGACAATATGGTGGACTGACATGGACTGGACAACTCTTGGCCCTAACACTTACTAGTGGTGGAACCCAATGAGTCATTAATTTCTCTTCTCCTATTTCCTCTTCTACAAAATGGGAATAATGGCTTCCCCAGTTACCTTACAGGATCTCTGACTCTGTAAATCTTAAAACCCCATAGAAAAATCATTATATGAATTATTTGATGAAAGAGGTAGAGTGGAAGGATGGTATGTATATGCCAGGGGGCATGACTTCTAATGCCATCCCTTATTCTGTTACTCCCTTGGTGACTTAATTTATCCTCAGTTTCCTCTCTGTGAAATGAGGCAGTTGGACTAGATAGTCTGGGTTTTTTTCCGTGGGCCCATCCCCTGTGGGCACTTTGCCCAAGGTAACAGTGCCCTTAGTGTCAGAACCAGGGCCACAGCCCAGGGGTTCTGATTCCAAGGCCAGGCCACTTTCCCTCTGGGCTATTATGCTGTCTGCAGCTTGACCCAAAGGCTTAAGCCCTGCCACAAATTACTATTGCCAGGTGTGGTTTTAGTGACTGAGAGGAATGTACACCTGCCCTAAGCAAAATTCCTACTATGCCTTCTGTCCAGAAGAAACTCTGTATTCTAATAGACTATGTTCTAAGGCCCCAGCCAGCTCTGACAGCATATTCTACATTCTAGGATCCCTCCAGCTTGGACAGTACATTCTATGTCCTAAGGTCCCTTCTAGTTCTGACAGCACATTTGATATTTGAAAGTCCCTTCCAGCTCTGACAGTACATTCTATGTCTAAGGTCCCTTCTGGTTTTGAGATCATGTTCTAAGTTCTAAAGCTCCTTCCAGCTCTGATACTTGATTCTATGTTCTAGGGTTTGCAAAATGCTTTACAAATGTCACTTCATTTTCTCCTCACAACAAGGGAAGTGGCAGGTAAGTACTATTGTTATCTCCATTTTGCCAGTGATTAAAGCGAGTCAGCAGTTAAGTGACTTGCCCACTGGTCTCATACCTAAGAAATAAATGACTGAGGGCTTGGTCAGGTTCCCTATCCTTGCTTCTGGGTCTGCCATCTGGAGGCAGACAGAATAAGTCTTATCTTTCTTCCATATGACCGCCCCTCAAAGATAACTTTCCACTCTAGTTCTTCTTCTTCCTACTAAACATTCTCCTTCCCAAAATAATGAACAGTAAAGGCTAAGCCAGTGTAAGCTAGGATTTTGAACTGAATGGTGCTTGAGATGTTCTTTCATTTTATAGACTCATCCTTAAAGAAGTCATATTGATTCACACAGTACTATGCTGCTTTCTAATGTTATTGGTCACTCTTACTTTAGACCAAAGAAAATACCTGGCTTAAAGGGTGCCTTGAATTCTTCCCTGAACCCCTTATAAGAGGTGTTTCATGGCCTGAAACAGGGGAAGAGACCCCAGCTGAAGCTCATCTCTTCTCATTAGTCAGGTCTGGGCAGTTTAATTTGGGGTCTCAAGTGAATATTCTCATTACACAAGGAGACCCCCATTGAGTCCCAGTTAGACAAAAAGGCATAGCTCTTCTTGGGGGAAATTTTGGGCTCTTGAACCAAAAGCTCAGCATGACTTAGTGTGTGATAGGACAACTTCAGAAATGAAATGGGATTTTAGGTTTCATGGCTGGTCACTGTCCAGAGCAGAGACAATGACAGACCTGCTGCTTTTGTTCCATCAGGTGATGGACATGGCTCTTTTCAACAGTGAGATGATTCAGGCCAGTGATGGAGAGAGCCATCTGCACCCAGAGAGAGGACTGTGGGGACTGAGTGTGGACCACAACATAGCATTCTCACTCTCTCTGTTGTTGCTTGCTTGGATTTTTTTTTTCTCACTTTTTTCTTTTTGATCTGATTTTTCTTATGCAGCACAATAATTGTATAAATATGTATGTCTATGTTGGATTCAACATATATTTTTTACCATGTTTAACATATATTGGATTACATGCCATCTAGGAGAAGGGGTGGGAGGAAAGGGTAGGAAAAATTGGAACACAAGGTTTTTCAAAGGTCAATGTTGAAAAATTATCCATTCCTTCTTTTTGGTTTTGTTTTGTTTTTACTGAGGCAATTGAGGTTAAGTGACTTGCCCGGGGTCACACAGCTAGGAAGTATCTGAGACAGATTTAAACTCAGGTCCTCCTGACTTCAGGGCTGGTGCTCTATCCACTGCACCACCCAGCTGCCCATATTTATATGTTTTGAAAATAAAAAACTTCAATTAAAAAAAGAGGAAGAACATTTAAAAAATATAAGCTGAATTGAAAAAAATAAATTCCATCAGATATGCTCAGTTGTGGGTTCAGTCTTCTAGGAGGAGCACTGAGAAGCTGGAAAATCTCCAGAAGATTAGTGTGAGTCAGAAAGTTCAGAAGTCATCAGAGGCTGAAGGGGGTTTACAGACAGATCATCTGGCCTAATCCCTTTATCATCTAGATGAAGAAACAGGCTTTAAGAGGGGATCTGCCTTGTCTAAGATGGTACAGTGAGTCAGTAAGAAAGCTGGGAACAATACCCTGGTCTCTAAACTCTTGGCTGCTGTTTTCTTCTTAATTACATAATCCACTAACTCTATCCCATACTGTCACTTATGGGAGGAATGTGTTGATGTGTTTAACAATTGGATCCACACCTTTAAAATAAATTTGCATCATTACTATTTCCCCCATTAGTTTCTTAAGTCTAAACAATCAATAGAATAATAGATCGAGCCCTATTGGCTGGGGTTGCTAGTTTCCAAGGGTGTAAATGCTTATTTTGAAATTCTGACACTCACTGAGCGGATTTGTGCTGGCTCCAGAATTGTGTATTGGTGATAACTTTACTACAACAGGGTCATTCCAGGTTGTCCACCAAGGCCCTAGGCCAGGGCTTCTTTACCTTTTGTTCTGTCATGGGCAGTCCGGTGAGGTCTGTGGACTTTTCAGAATTATATTTTTAAATGCACTAAATTAAATAACATGACAAAGGAAATCAAGTGCATTGAAAATTTTTATGTGTACATGTATGTGTGTGTGTATACATAGATGTGTACATATAGCAGCAGGGTGCCACGGTGGATAGACAGAATGCTAGTCCTAGAGGCAGGAGGACCCGAGTTCAAATCCAGTCCCAGGCACTTACTGGCTGGGTGACCCTGGGCAAGTCACTTAACTCATTTCCTCATCTGTAAAATGAGTTGGAGAAGGAAATGGCCAACCGCTCTGTATCCTTGCCAAGAAAATCCCCAAGCGGGTCACAAAAGAGTTGGCCATGTGTAGCGAGCCGTAGATGGTGGGGCAGCTCTGGGTAAGGGAGAAGACCCTTTAGCCCAGAGGGAACCTGCCGACAATGGTGGAGCACAGGTGGTCATGCCCTTCTCAGGAAGGATGAGATCACCAAGTGGTCAGGCCCTCCTTGACTTCTGAGGAAAGGTGAGCACCCCAAAGGGAGGTGGGGGCCAAGCCAGACATTGCATACACATGTATACACGCGTCTCTCCCTCTCTGAACTTTATGAACTCCAAGTTAAAAATCTCTGGTCCAGGACAACAACTTCATGTTATACTTAAGGAGACTGAGCTGGTTCAGGAAAGTGATTGGCTCAGGTTCACACAAATCTAGTGGCAGAATTCATCATGGAAATGCTGATCTGGGGGGACCTTAACGGATGTGTATTCCAAGCCTGAAAAAGCTCCCCCTCCACAGCTCACCTGGCAAATGGCCAGTCTGCCTTCGCCTGAAAGTCTTCGAGGAGGGGCCCCCACTGGCTTCCTGTAGAGCCTGCTCCATTCTGAGAGAATGCAAGTTAAGAGCTTCTTGATCCAGCCTCCCCCACCCCCCTTGTGGCTCCCAGTTTTACCCTCTGGGGCTTTTCCCATGAGACGACCCTCCAAATAGTTCAAAGACAGCTCTCATGTTTCCCCAAGTCTTCTCTTTCCTTTTCTGGACTACACACCCCTCATTCCATCAATGGCTCCTTTCCTGGGAGCTCTCCATTTTCTCAGTGTGGCACCTAGAACTTAGACTGGGCACTAGGAAGTTGTTTCTCTTCCTGATGCCCACCTCTCTCCATCTGAGCTCTCACCTCCTCCCCTCGGACTGCAGGCATCTCCTCCAGGTGCATTCTGGGGGATGGTCATCTCCCTCAATCTGGGAGTCATGCTTCTCAGTGTGAGTTAAGACTTGATTCATTTTCTGGTCTCTGATTTGACAGTATTGACTCATACTGACTGTGAAGTCTACTCAAACCCCTAGGGTGCCTAGATATTAATGATTTTTTTCCATATCCACTGACTGGCATTTAAAGAAAAAGTCTACTGGAAAGAATAAATCAGTGCAAATAGGGAACTGAAGGGGGAAAGTAAAAGCACAGAAGGGACCCCAATAAATCAACGGGACACGACACATATATTGCCTCTCATACCCCAGAACTTTTTCAGATGAGAAAACATGTATTCGGTATAACTACCTTCTTTATTGATTTACTCGTTCAGCTTGTCCATTATTTAAAAAAAAAAAGAAAGAAACAAAACAAACCCCCTAAGAGAAA
Organism: Sarcophilus harrisii; assembly: GCF_902635505.1. Lineage (NCBI taxonomy): Eukaryota > Metazoa > Chordata > Mammalia > Dasyuromorphia > Dasyuridae > Sarcophilus > Sarcophilus harrisii. The sequence goes on from NC_045428.1 coordinate 496,976,743, forward strand.
GATGCCTGAGCACAGTGTGAATCAAGGCATTGGGGGAAGGCACTTTGGGAAAAACACCAAGGGTATATAGGCAGAGATGGGCTCGGGGCCCACTTTGGCACCAGATGAGCCACGGGCTACATTACATGGCTGTGGGTGGCATGGTGGGGAAGGGCTGATGTCCGAGTCAGGGGAGATCTAAGTCAAGAATAAGGAGCACGTTGGAGATGTGTGCTGGGAAATGCTGGAGTAGGGGCAGGGGCTTTCTGAGATGGAGCGGACAAGCCCCCAGGTTTGCCTTGAAGAATTCCTTCTCTGTGTCCTGAACTTCCTCCTAGGCTCTGATGTCTCCCCAGACCCATGGGCGGGGAAGGGTATTCCCAAAGACCTCCGTGTCCTCCCTTGGAGTCCAGAAGGGGGATGTCCAAGTTGCGTTAGCAGTGTTTCCCATCACACCTCAGCTCTTATGGCTGGTTCCCCATATTCTCTAACTGATCCCAAGTGCTACCCAGGAGGCTGGGAGAGAAGTCCCCTGCTAGGAATTTCTGTTTAGGAGCAGAACAAGTGGAAAGGCACCACACACACACACACACACACACACACACACACACACACTCACTCACACTCGCACACTCAGGAGTTGGACCTGGTATTGGCACATATAAATATAAATTAAATTGACAGGCTTACCAAAAAATGGCATGAGGGTAGGCCTCAGTACCGGCTTGTAATGGAGGTCTAGCTTTTCTTCCACCTCCCTGGGAGTCCCTCCCCTTCCCCAGACCCTCCAGGGGCCCTATCTATTTCCAGCTCTCCTGGTGATAGCCGAGGTCCGTCACAAGACGTAGGGGGCTTTGGCCATGGCGCCGTGGCCGTCGTGGCAGTACAGGACCTCCTTTCTGGTCCGGCTCATCTCTCGTCGGTACTGGCCCTCTTTGACCACCTTGACGCACCAGAGGTCCTTCCCCAGGGTGATGCTTTTGACGGATGGGAGGTATTTCAGAAGCCTGTCGGGCAGGACTGCCAGCCCCGTGCCTGACAGGTTCAGCTCCTGCAGGGAGTTCAAGCTGGAGAAGACCTCGGCCCTGGCCGACTGGAGACTGGGGTTGCCCGACAAGTCCAGAACCTGGAGGCTTGGCAAGTCACGGAAGGCAAATGGGGCGAGCTCTGTAGAGCAGCGCAGGCTGCTGAGGGACAGGTGAATGAGGTCCTTCAGCCCGGCGAAGGCCCCTGCCCGGACCCTGCTCAGGAGGTTGCCGTCCAGGTTGAGGTAGCGCAGAGGGAGGCCCTGGAGGTCAGGCACCTCCTGCAGCTGGTTCCAGGAGAGATTCAGGCTCTGGATATTGGGGGTGGCCCGATCCAGGGATGGCCGAATCACCCGAGTAAGTAGGTTATGGGAGAGGTCCACATTGAGGGGCTTCCCCTGCCCACGAGAGGTAAAGCTCTCCATGGAGACCTCTCGGAGTTTGTTGCTGCTCAGATCCACCTCACTCAGAGGAGAGCTGGCAAAGCTCTCCTCAGGCAGGGCCGCCAGGGCATTGTGGCTCAGGTCCAGGGACTCGAGGTACCGCAGCCGGGAGAAGGTGGCGGAGGAAAGCTTGGCAATACGGTTGTAGCTCAGGTCGAGGCCCACCAGGGTGGTGTAGCCCGGTCCCGTGAGCATGGACTCGTTGACCGTCTCCAGCTGGTTAGAGGACAGGTCCAGGTAGGTTGTGTCCAAGGGGATGGGGACCGGCACAATGTGGGAGCCCAGGCCGCTGCAGTCCACCCGGGTCAGGCTGAAGCTGTCGAACAGGCCGAAGGTTTCCACTTCGCAATGGCAGCCTGGGAAACACGGGCGAATGGCCCTGGCGCCGGGGGCCAGGAATAGGAGTGGGAACCAGAGGGACCACAGCATCGTGCAGCCTAGGAGACAAAAAGAGCAAGGTCATGATGAGGGGCGGAGCGATGTCAGCACCCACCGGGAGGGGCAATTTCACAAAACCACAGGACCCAGGACACAGAAAGTCAGAGTGGGAAGGGGCCTCAGTGAGCGCCTAAACCCACCTTTTACAGGAAACTGATCTGTCCAAGGTGACAACAGGACAGGTGAGACTCGAACTGAAGTCTTCTGACTCCCAGGCCCATGCCAAGAATTTCAGCCCTCTCAGAAATCTTACATCCTTCCAATCTAATCTCCAATCCCTGAAGTCATTCCTTCTACAATGTCCCCAACAAATAGTCATTCAGGCTCTGCCTGGATCCCTCCAGTGATGGGGAACTCCTTCCTTACCAAGGCAGCCCGTCTCATTATACGCCAGCTCTGGTGGTTAGGATTCCCATCCTTTTATAGAGTGAAATTTGCCCAGTCATAGAATCATAACATTTAAGTGTCAGCCAGGGCTTCAAAGGCAGGTAGTCCAGCCCCTATTTAAAAATCTATAGCATATCTAAGAAATGGTCATCCAGTCTTTGATTGAAAATGTCTAGACAGGAATTCATTCCTATGCATTACCCCAATCTGGGTCCCTCCTCTGGGATCAAGCAGAAGAAGTCAATTTCCTCTTTCCTTCAGGCACATGAAGATTCCCCTTCCTCCAGGTCTTTTCTTCCCTAGGCTAAACATCCTCATTTCCTCCTCCTGATCCTAGTAGATTATCTTTCTCTGTACTCATTTGTAGGCTGTAGAGCTAAGGAAAAAACAAACGCTTAGGTACCATCTAGTCTTATTTTACAGAAAAGGAAACTGAGCCCCATAGACAGAAAGTAACAGACACAACTCTGCGTCCCCTCGTCTCCAAATCCCACGCCTATCTGTGACGCCACTGTATCAATGTCTAGCCTAACCCATCATGCACAGAACTAGACACCCTTATGCAAGGAAGTCTAACCAATGTCAACTTACCCAAGAAAGGAAGTCACTTCCCACCAGGTAGGAACCTGGGGCCTCTGTCACCCCTGCCCTGGGGCCCTGAGGACTGGGAGAAGACCCCGTGCTATCCCAGCAGCAGACGGCCGTCCCCTCTCAAACCCACCTCCCTCTCCCTGGCCTGGCTCCCAGGACCAGGGCCAGCAACACTCTCTGCCTGAGGCTCTGAGGCAGGGTGAGGACACATAGCTGGCTTGTACCCAGTCACCCAAATGCACCCGAGGCTCCGCCCCTTCCCCCTACCGGCCTCCTGTTCCTTTCAGATGGACTAATTTTCAGATTAAAGCCTGTTCAGGTGCCTTTCATGCCTAACCCTAATTAGGAGGGCTGGGGTGTTCAAAATTTCAGGAAAAAAAAGAGGCGGGGAAGTTACCCTAAGCCCTCCATTATGTCCCAGCTTGTTTACTGCCCTACTATTAATTACATCCAAATGCGCTGAGCTCCTCTACCAGGCTCAGCTCTTCTTACACAGACCTGTTCCAAAGGTTTAAGAAAGAAAGAAGAGAAAGACAGTCCCAGAGATTATTCTTCAGTTACCCAAGGTGATTATACAACTCTGTGGACATTAAATATGAAACAGCCACTTTTGTCAGATTTTGGGTTACTCAACCAGGTCCAACTCTAGCCTGACTCAGCCACCGCTAGGGCAAGGCAGGGGACGGAGTTGGAACAGCCCCTTGGAGACTACTGGAAAGAAAAGGAAGAAATATTAAAGAGGAATGCAAGATGGGACAGCCGTCCCGAAGTCCTGAGTGGAAATTCCATCTCTTCACTACCTGTGGAATCTTGGGGATGCTATTTTAGTTTAGGATCTTTTTCTCACGTGTAAAAGGAGGGGATTGGAGAAGATGGTTTGTGGGGTCATTTCTACCTCGAAATTCGGTGACTCTGTCCCATTTTCTTACTTTACAGAAAAATCACATGTTCTGAACTTGCAGTGGTTCTCAAACTTTTGTTCTCAGTATCTTCATGTTGTTAAAAAACTATCGAGGATCTGTTCAAAAAGTTTTTGTTCACATGGGTTATATTTATAGCTATTTACTATATTAGAAATAAAAAATAATTTTGAATTGGTAGACCCTCTGAAAGGGTTTCAGAGACCCCAACAATTCTTTGGATACACTTTGAGGAATCTGAAGGTTAGGAGAACCTATCTTTGAAGCAGAATCTTTTCTGAGAACCAGGAGTGAAAGCACACACCTATAATCCCTGTTACTAATGAGGCTAAGGCTGGGGGCTGGCACTCAGCAGAGCTTCAGAAGGCAAATTTGTTTGGGTATTAGCGTCCTGGCACCCATTTCGTAAGGAAGGGTAAACTGGTCCAGGTTGCAAATAGAGCAGGCCATAGTTCCCACACGTATCAATAGCAGGATCAGGCCCACGAGAGACCACTGCACTTCCTGCCTGGGTGCGATAGGGAGACTCAGGCTAAAATAAAATCCCCTCTGTGACATGTGAGAGAAGTCAGCCGGCTTTATGAGAAGGAAACTACAGCCTCCCATAGCAGTCCGTTCTGCTTTGAAACAGCTCTGAGAGCACACTGTTTTAGACTCAATCTGATTTCTTACAGTTTTCACTCACTGGTCTTCATTCTGGCCTCTGGGAGAAAATTTGAGACCCAGAGAAGAAATGACTTAAAAATAATGAACCCAGTGAGAATGGAATCTTGGAGGGACCCTAGAGAAGGTCCAATGCAACCAATTCTTTCGTTACAGAGGTCCAGTAAGGGAAAATTACTTCTCTTTGAGATTCTAAGCTCCTTACTAATTCCTCATGGGAAAGGACAGTGTTTTTGTTTCTTTCCTAAATCTTATACCTTTTCAGTATGCAAAGTCCACTCTATGGAATTAGAAACCTCTAGTTCAAATTGGAAGGGTGAGCATGCAGTGGAATGAAGAACCCAGACCTGGTTAAGAGCCCTGAGTCCTAGTCCTGACTCTACCCCTGACTGGGGTCTCAGGCAATTAATTCACTTCCCAATACTTAAACCTCAATTTCCTTATATATAAAATTGGATGAAATAATTTCCAAGATCTTTTCTAGTCCAAATCCAAAGACCTTAAGAAACCTAGGTTGACCACTGACTTGCTCTCTGATTTTTTCCTCTCCAGATCTCAGCTTCCTAATCTGTAAATTAAGTTGAACTAGAAAGCATTTCAGGATACCTGATCTTTAGGATGTAGAAGAGTGATGTTCTGACATTTTATGTTCCAAGAACATGACATGTTTCTACGTACTAAAAAAAATGAATGACAAGGACTGAGTAGAAGCTTTGGGGAGCTAAAAGGAACAGTTAATTAATTTTGGACCCTTCTTGCGTGACTTGCATGAAAACAATAACATTTTGAGTAATAAGGATGGCTAGGCTGGGGAATCAGCGTGGTGCAGGAGAAAGGAGCAAAACCAGGAGAACATTTTTTAGATGTTAACAACCCAGATTTAAGGACGAATAAATTTGAAAGCTGGAAGAGCTCTGATCAATGTGATGCATGATTCCAGAAGACTGATGCTAGCTGCATCAGGTGCAAGATTCAGGTGCAGGAGATTTGAATTTTTTTGAATGCAGCTAATGGGGAAATTCATTTTGCTTGACTATGTCTTTTTTTTTTTTTTATAAAAAATGAGTTTTTCTTTTCTTTTTAATGGGATAAGGGATCAGAAGGAGAGAAAATAGATGCCCATTAAATAAAAAAATGAAACTTTTTTTAAATTAAAAAAAAAGCTCTTTAGATTGACAGTGAGAAGGAATGGACTCTAGGCTGAGCCCTACCACTAAGCCAGTATAAATCTGGGTAAGACTGAGAAGGAAACATTTTCAAGGATTGGGAAATGACCTTGCCTGGGACAGAGGTTTGGGGCAGTAACAATAGATACTGAGTAAATAAACAATGCATTAAATCTTTTGAAACAAGGAGTTGGACTATTAATTATCATTAAGTCCTGACAGAGGGCAGGAAAGAAAATCTGTCAGCCTTCCAGGATTTTTAAAAAATGACACAAAACGTGACATACACAAAGACAAGAACAAGAAGGTCTTAGTCTTGGGTACCAAGCTACTACTCAAAATCAAGCACTCTACCTCTGTTTTCATTGGCTAGTCTATCTTTCACCTAATCTTGGTCTGTTTAAAAAACTCTCTGACCTTAAAGTGTCTCAGATATTTACTGAAGTGGGCTTCTAGCTTTTTCTAGACAGTTCTCATTTCTGTGCCTCAGTTTCTTTTCCTGTAAAATGGAAGGGTGCTTTAACTAGATAATCTCATGGGTCCTTTCCCACTCTTCACATTCTATGCTCAGTTTCTTTTTCTTTTTTTTGCTGAGGCAACTGGAGCTAAGTGTCTTGATCAGGGTCACACAGTTAGGAAGTGTTAAGTGTCTGAGGCCAGATTTGAACTCAGGTCCTCCTGACTTCAGGGCTGCTGCTCCATTCACTGTACCATCTAGCTGCCCCTCTATGCTCAGTTTCTTAAACAATGGGTTGCAACCCATGTGGCGTCTCATAACTAAATATGGGGGTTACAAAGTTATGATTTATTATCAGTAAATGTTTGATTTATATATCTATTTTATAAGTCTATTTATCTGAGATCATGTAAAAATTTTTCAGGCCAAAAGAGGGGTTGAATGGATAAAAGATCAGAAAACCTGTCCTAGAGAACTTAAGTGCTACCTTCTTCAGGAGGCCTTTTCCCAGCTAAAAACAGTAATAAAAAATAGCATTTATATAGTGCTTACCATATGCCAGGCACTGTCTTAAACAGTTTACTAATATTATCTCAGGGATAGTTAATTGATGCAGGGGAGAAAATACTGAGCTTGGAATCAGGAATACTCGTCTTCATGAGTTCAAACCTGGCCTCAGACACGTGGCAGCTGGCTGACCTTGGGCATATCACTTTACCTTGTTTGCCTCAGTTTCCTTATCTGTAAAATGAGCTGAAAAAGGAAATGGCAAAACACTCCAGTATCATTGTCTAGAGAACCCCAAATGGAGTCATGAGGCATCAAACATGACTGAAATGACTTAAACAACAACAATACTATTGATCCCTCCAACAACCTTGGGAGGTAAGTACTGTTATTATCCCCATTTTACAACTGAGAAAATGGAGACAAATAAGTGAAGTTGCTGTCCAGGGCCTCACAGCCAGTAATTATCTGAGAGCGGATTTGAATTCAGAATTTCCTAACTCCAGACTTATTGCATCATTTAACCCCGAACCGGTTAGTATTGTCTCCTAGAAAGTTCCCTTGTATACTCCATGAATCTTATGTATACTTATCTGTGTATGTGTCGGCTTCTTCATTAGAATGTAAGCTTCTTGAAGGCAGGGACTATTTCTCTTTATTCTTTGTATTCCCAGAACTTGCCACAGTGCCTGGCCCAGGTAACACTCAATAATAAATGCACGTTAATCAGTCACTATCCTCAGATATTTTAGACTCCCAGCCCTTTCCAGCTGGCATTGCAAGCTTATGCCCTAATATTCTGGGTTTCTCCCGTTCTGATATTCCCTGCCCCTTTCCTTTCTCTGCTTCTGCTCAGCATTCAGTCCTCCATCAGAGAGCTGTGCATGAAGTAAGGCTGAGGGTTGGTTGCCTAATAGAGCGAATCTATTGCTGGTTTCGAAAAAAGGCAGACAGATGGCTCAGGGGGAACCAACTGGGATGAGACATACTCAGGAAAGCTGGCCAGGGAAAGAAACTTAAAGAAAACTGACCGGGCTAGCCCCCTGCCTTCAGGAGGGAATCGAAAGAGAAAGAGAAGCTCTTGGCCCCAGCGCAGCAAGGAGAATTTCCAAATTGGCTCGGAAAGAGAAGGTGATGAAATTGTAAGGAGGAGAAGAATGGGGAAATTCTGGGAAGAGAAAGCATTTCCTGAAAATTTGCTGTTTTCCTGAAAAAATGAAAGGCCTTCAGTAAAATGTCTCCATCTTGCACCCACTCCCACCTCCACTACCCTTTCCCCACTCTAAGAGCTCTGATGGCTGACCCCAAAGGGCACAAACCAGAGGAGGCTTGAGGGAGCAAATACTTGTGACTTGTGACATATAGGATCCAATGAGGCTCAGTTCTTGCCAAAAGTGACCCCTCATTTCCCTTCTTTGTAAAACAGCATCTATCTCATATAGGTGCAGCAAGAAAAGATGCTCTGGAAATACGAGCCACTGTGATACCTTGTACTGGAGTTGTGGGTATAAATATGTTGTTTTTCAGTCATGTGTGACTCCATTTGGAGTTTTCTTGGCAAAGGCACTAGAGTGGTTGGCCATTTTCTTCTCCAGCTCATTTGACTGAGGAGGAAACTGAGGCAAGCAGGGTTAAGTGACTTGCTCAGAATCACACAGCTAGTGAAGGTCTGAGGCTGGATTTGAATTCAGGTTTTCCTGTCTTCAGGCCTGGCAGTCTATCCACTACGTCATCTCACTATTCAAGAATTATGGATATATAGGGGCCATATCTACTTTACCAGTCCAGAAGTTTTCTGAAGGAAAGGAATTTATTTTCTCTTTCTTCTTTATTCCCTGGCATACAGCCACCTAGAGCCCTGACCAATAAATGTTTGCCAAATTAATATTTTTTCACTGATCCCATGGTCATTATGGCCCATCTTTAACTGGCTGTAAGGAGCCCTATTCTTCTCCCTAACCAAGAACTAAACTGAGATATTTTAATGGCAGTGGAATCCAGTGAATGCTGCATGGAAGGGGCCTATGAGCTGGGTTCCAATTCTGTTTTTGCCATCAACTAGTCCTATTACTTTGAGCTGGAGTACTAGGGGGTACAACAGATAGAACAAAGATCTGTAGCTAGGTCTCATCTTCATAAGTTCAAATCTGGTCTCAGACATTTACTAGCTATGAGACCCTGGGCAAGTCACTTAATCCCATTTGCCTCAGTGACCTCATCTGTAAAATGGGCTGGAGAAGGAAATAACAAATCATTCCAATATCTCTACCAAGAAAACTCCAAATGGGATCATGAAGAGTTGGACAAGACTGAAAAATGACTGATCAACACTAAATTACTGTAAGCAAATTAAATTAGTTCCCCTTCTTTGAATTTAGACTTTCTCTCTCTCTCTCTCTCTCTCTCTTCTCTTCTCTTCTCTTCTCTTCTCTTCTCTTCTCTTCTCCCTCTCTCCCTCCCTCTTACCTCTCCCTCCCCCCCTCTCTCTTTCAAATGATATTCATACCACCTATCCTAGAAGGGTAGAAAAGTGAGTTTTTGTCACTACATTCTAAGATTCTTTAAGTGCAGGGTCCTTTTTCATGTTTGCATCCCAAACCCAAACACCATATTAATTGTTCCAAGAATGTGGAAAGGCCTAGAGAAAGATCTCCAGTGTGTTTGGTAGACTGCTTCTGGAGGATTTAGAAGAAGACATAATCATGAAAAAGAATCACACAGCAGGAGAAGGTGTGGATGGATTGTCAGCTGAACCACTGGAGCTAAAATCTCCAGCCACTGAAGTGTTGTCAGCACAGGATCTAGTGGATAGGAAGTAAGTGCTTAGACTTGCTGGTCAAACTGAGTATGTTGAAAGAAAGGAATGTGTGCTAAGATAAATTCTCTAAGGCAATGGTTATCAAAGTTTGGTCCGAGAATCAGGAGGTTCCTAAAGTAAAACTGTTTTCCTAATAACACCAAAATGTTTTAATTTCAAATAATAGTAAAAATGGATATATAATATAGATTCTAATATGGAGTACAATAATAATAAATATGGACATCTTATATGGATCCTAATATGGCTGGCTACTTAATATATATTATAATAAAGAGTGAATATGGATTTCTAATGTAGATAACAGTAATAATAAATGTGAATCTCTAACATAGATTATAATAGTAAATGTAGATATCTAATATGTTATAATAATAAAAATGGATCTCTAATATAAATAGTAAATATGGATATCTAATAGAGATTATAATAATAAATATAAATCTGTACTATAGATTATAGAAATAGTAAATACAGGTATATTATAGATTATGATAACAGCAAATATACATATAGAATTTAGATTATAATAACAGTAATTATGGAAATTGAATATCCATTATAATAACAGTAAATATGGACATCTAATCGAGATTATAATGATAATAAATATAGATCTCAAATATAAATCTCTAATATACATTATAATAATAGTAAATATAGATCTTTAACAGATTACAATAGGAAATATGGATACCTAATATAGACAATAATAATAAATATGGATCTGTAACATAGATTATAGTAATAGTGAATATAGATATCTAATATGGTTTATAATAATAGTAAATGTAGATATCAAACTGATTATAGTAATAATAAATAATGTGGATCTCTAATACAGATTATGATCAAAGTAAATGTGTACATCTAATATATATTATAATAATACAGATCTCTAATGTAGATTATAATAGTAAATATGTATATCTAACACAGATTATAGTAATATGAATCTGTAATACAGATTATACTAATAGTATATATGGATATTTAATATAGATTATAATAGTAAATGTGTATATCTAATGTGAATTATACTAATAAATATGGATCTCTAATATGAATTTCTAATATAGATTATAATAGTAAATATAGATATTGAATATAGTTTATGATAATAGTAAATGTAGATATTTAATATAGATGATAATAAATATGGATCTATAATATAGATTATAATAACAACAATAAATGTGGATGTGATATAGAGCTTAATATGGATATTAAATATAGATTATAATAATAACAAATAAGAATATCAAAACTCTTTGAGGGAGACCTTAATTTTTAAGGATATAAAGTGGTTCTTAGACCAAAAGATTCCGGCATTCAATGTTCTATGACTCCTATCTCTGAAAAGCTATTTGCTAAATTCCCTTTCATTTCTGACTTTCTATAAGGTCCCATCTGGATCCCATGATGTAATATTAGCATGGTATCAGATAGAAAGTTAGATATAAGAGGAAAAACTTGGATTCAAACTTCCTTTCTGATACTTAACTTTCTAGGTAACTTTGAGTCATAAATTGCCCTAAACCTCAGTTTCCCCACTTAGAAAAAATCTCTAGGAACTTGTCTAGTTCTAAACTTATGGCCCTATGATTTTACAGTGGGAGTTCCTTTCAAAGATTGACACTCTTGTTTTGATTGAATTCTAATAATTGTGTAATCTTTCTGCCTCAGATCTAAGGAATGAGGGGGGTTGGACTAGATGATCTCTGAGGTCTCTTACAATCCTAAAGTTATTATCTTATGATCCGCTTTGGTGGTGCAGGTTGCTGATGCTCCCCCCACATCTACCTGATAGAGAATCCCCCCCCTTCAAGATAGCCAACAGTCAGTCAGTCAGTCAAGCAGCTTTTGCTTTAGGACCTCTGGGGAGAAGTGAGAACATTTTTTTCTCAGGACTTCACTTGGTTTCATGGTGAGAGGTTGGAATTCTAGCTCCAAGCATGGCTTTTTGGGCTCTTTTGAAGAACAAGGATGGGGAAAATTTCAGTGAGGGGAGAGGTTGGAAGAGTTTGCAGCAGAGGCCAGGTGGCAGTCATTAAGAGCAGACCACAGGGATCTGGCCCCAGACTCCTCTTGGAAGCCGCTTGGTGTGTGTCTGTTACTCATTCCTTGGGCTTCTACCAAGGAAAACGTACAAATGGGTGCCTCATTTTCTAAGTTGACCTTGAAGTAGAAGAGCCAAGTCTCCATCTTAGGCTGCCTTCCTGGAGGCAGAGCCTAGAGGGAGGGAAGCAATGGCCATCACTGTCCTCTGCTCTGGTCCCATCTGGAGGGTGGAGCTTGGTTCTGGGGCTCATTTCAGGCTCCCTGAGCAGGACACTGAATCTCAGTTTCCCCATGTGTAACATGACCTCAAAGAATCTGTCCATCTCTAAATCAGTGCTCCTGTGATTTAAGGTTTATGCCTAGTCTAATCCAGGAAATGCTATAGAGAATCCAGAGGAAGGTGACCAGGATAATGAAGGGACAAAGGAAACAACACTGGCTTTGGAATCAGGGCCCTGGGTGAATCCCAGTTTTGCCCAGGATTGGCTTAATGAATGACCATGAGAAAGAGAATTTGGGAATGGGGAGGGAAGACATGTTTTCTGACTGCAAATACCCAAAGAGCTATCATAAATATCCAAAGAGCTGTGACCAGAAGGCAGCGCTAGGACTGATTGTGGAAAAATCAAAGAGGGGCAAATTTCAGCTCAATATACAGGAGGTTGTGTGACCACGGAGAAGCCAATTCTCTCTGGGCCTTGGAGGGGCCAGTCTGTAAAATGTGGGTTTAGAGTAGATTTCTAAAGTTCTTTCCAGTTCTGAATCCTAGGATTCTTCAGGGATATCTCACAGTCAGACTGCCCAACAATGGAATGGGAAGGAAGAAGCTCCCAGGCACTGACCATATTTAAGAAAAGGGTTGATGACCCTCAGTGACAATATTGTGGAAGGGCTCCAATCTCAGGTCCCCTGTTAGATTAGATGGTCTGCCTCCATTTAGACTTTTTAAGTTATAATTTAGCTATAAATTATAGCTGGCACCAGAAGGAATCGGGTTAATTCTTGTCTCCCTCTTCCCTTCTACTTCTACTGAGGTTCAGTATAAAGCTTTTCTTGCAAAAGTCTTGGTTTCTCACCAGGTGTGACACTATGGAAAAGTCACTTCTAGCTATGTAAGAGGTCTTCCTTATTTGTTCTGAGCAAAGCGGAGAAGGGACATCTAAGTGATGCAGTGGATAGAGTTCTGGGCCTGAAATCAGGGAAACTCATTTTATGAGTTCAAATCTGGCCATCATCATTTACTATGTGATGCTGAGCAAGTCATATCACTCTGCTTGCCTCAGTTTCCTCATTTGGAAAATGTACTAGAGAAGGAAATGGCAAAACAACTTCAGTATCTTTGCCAAGAAAATTCCAAATAGGGTCATAAAGAGTTGGTCCTGACTCAAGTGAATAAAAAGGATAGGGGAGAGAAGATGAACAAAAGAAATGTTTCCTGACAAATACCAAATACCTGTAGTATTGCTCCCATTTTACATATAGAGACATCAAGGTCTAGAGAGCTGAAGTAATTTGCTTCTGGACATAGTGACAGTATCTGTACACAGTATACACTGTATCTGTAGGTCTATCTCTTCCACACAGTGGCAGAATTTGAACCAAAGTTTCCCAGTTCTAGCGGCAACAAACTATCCCCGAGGCCATGATGCCTCAGAAGTCAATATAGCTATTGTATTCATTGTATTCATTAAGAGGAAGTGTGCTTACCAGGTAAGCTTCATGAGGAGGAGGAAAGTGTTAAAAATTGTTTTTTCCATCAGAAATAACTGATGGAAACATAAAGGCATCATAGTTGGTGGAATTGTGAACTGATCCAACCATTCTGGAGAGAGATTTGGAGCTTGGCTCAAAAGGATACAAAACTGTACATACCTTATGATTTAGAAATATCGCCACTAAGGCTGTATACAAAGATACATTTAACATGGAAAAGGACTCACATGCACTAAAATGTTTATAGCTGCTCTCTTTGTGATGGCAAAGAATTAGAAATCAAGGGGATGCCCATCAACTGGGGAATGGCTGAACAAATTATGGTATATGAATGTAATAGTAGTGTTCAAATCAAGATTTGAGAAAAACCTGGAAAAACTTACATGAACTGATGCTGAGTGAAGTGAACAGAACTGGGACATTGTACACAATAACAGCAAAAGTGTATGATAAACTTAGTTCTTCTCAGCAATACGATGATCTAAGATAATTTTAAAAGATTCATAAATGGTATACTGATAAAGTGCCAGATTAGATGACACAGTAATAGAATGGAGAAAGTTCAGGAGATATCTAGAATGGGGAAGATCCTTTATATCATATCGTCGTTCATTCATTTCAGTCAAGGCCAACTCTTTATGTTGGGGTTTGTTTGGCAAAGACACAAGAGTGTTTTGCCATTTCCTTCTCTGGTATATTTTCCAGATGAGGAAACTGATGTAATGTGCCTACAGTCACATCCTTAGTAAGTGATTATGGCCAACTTTGAACTCACAAAGACAGCCTGATAACTGTCTTCTGGTATCTGTAGGTCTGTCTCTCAGAAGAGGATGTAACTTTATTCTGGTTATCCTCAGAGGGAAAAACTAGGGACAAAAATTTGAAGGTATGGAGGCAGACAGTCTCAATAGAAAAACTGTCTTCAAATTGCCTCAGGAGGGGATGGATTCCTCCTTGCTGGAGATTGTTAAGGAAAGGCTGGAAGACCACATACTTGTAGGGAGGAGTCTTATGTAATGTTGAGTTGAATTTTTAATTATGAATAAGAGATCGTTTCCAAGTCTTGGACTGATTAGGAAACTGAAGTTCTGAGTGGTTTCTGTTCTTGCCAAGGGGCACACCTGGCAGGAATAAGAGTATGTATCAGGGCAAGCCATGGAAATCAGATCTTTTTCTTAAACCACAAAGGCTCTAACAGCTCCTGGAATTTTCCAGAAGCAGAGTACAGCATTCACGGGTTCCTTTCTTCAATAAGTTTAATCCATTTCAAAGGATAACACATATTTTGTTAGGTGCCAGGTGTGTGATGTGACTAGTAAAGGTTAGAACTTCATAAAAAAGGAAATTGTGGGCTAGAGGAGCCATGGAGGGATTAGAATCATAGTATGTCAAGATTGGAAGGAAATTCAGAGGCAATGAGTGTGGAACTCCCTTTCTCTTCCAACTGCATGGTCATGATGTTTCCCTTCCATCTCACTTCTACAGAATTGCTGCTTGGAATCACCTCTTAATCACAAGCCCTGCTTTTTTACCCTATCCCCAAATTAATATAAAATAAGCCTTAGTAACAGAACTGGGAGCTATAAAAAAATGTCAACTTTTCCATTCACTCTTGTCTAGGCCCCAGATTTTAGGATTTGATCATAGGTAGCATTCTAGGATGGTGTGCCTCCCCAATTTACCCCAGGACATGTATTGAGCCTGATTCTCTTCTGAGAAGTAGAAGAATTTTACTATAGTCTGTGATGGTCCAAAGATGTCCCCTGGTTCTGAGATTCTACATTCTACCTCTTGAGATGTAACCTTCTATGTTCTCAGGTCCCTTTCAAGATGATAATCACTGAAATTGCCAAAGTCCGAGTTTCCATCAATAGTAAACACTTACTCAATGTTTGGTAATTAAAGCCTTCCCTCTAGGGCATTCCATCTGGATATTGAGAAATGTGGAATTGGCACTCAGGTTCTGTCTAGATTCCTACTATGAACCTTGCAGGGGAAGCAAGAGATGATTAGTCTGGCAAGAAAGGTAAAGAGAGTATTGAATGGGAGGCTGTCTCTTTTAATGGAGTCAGCTAGTTGATAGCTGGACAATTCACTGGGTGATTCAGATAGGTGGGTAATTCTCTGAGCTTAGAAAAAGGAAGACCTGAGTTCAAATCCACCCTCAGATACTAGCTGGCAAACTAGCTTAGTCACTTTACCTCTGTAAAATGAAGATAACAATACTGTTTACCTTGCAGGCTTGTTGTAAGACTCAAATGAGATAATATTTATATATCATTTAGCACAGTGCCTGAGCCAGATCAGGTGGGGCAGTAATGCTGGCTATTATTGTTACTGTTGCTAATGAGCCAGCTGAAATCCCAGATTATGTACATCTGGCCAGGAGACACCTCCAATCCCTTCTGGATCTGACCTTATTCATAATCTGGGAGGCAGACAAGGGAATCTGGGGAAATGAGTCAGGAATGCTTTATGGACAGAAAGGCCAGGAATGTTTGGTTTGGAGATGAGAGGCCTTAGGCAAGAGTAGAGGAGTGGGAAGAGATCTGATCATTATCTTCAAATATCTGAAGGATTGTCAATGAGAAGAGGAGGCAGTCTTGTTTTGTGTGATTTCCAGTAAAACCAGGAGCAAAGGGATATAGATTTCTACTTAGTGTAAGGAAAAGCTTCCCAGTGGGTTGGGTAACCTTGAGAGTTAGTGAGTTTCCCATCAATGAAGCAAAGCAGAGACTTCCCAAAGCAGGGACTGAATGGTCACTTTTTGGGGACGTTGGAGAGAAGATTCTAGCTTCAGGGAGGGACTACACTTAGCTGCAGTCTTTTCTAAACTCTATAATTAAATTCAAATCAATCAACCAATATCTGTGGAATATCTACTATATGTTAGGGACTGACAGTGCTAAATGCTGGGAATACAAAGAAAAATACTAAGCAATCTCTGCTCTTTTAAGAAGCTTACAATGTAGTGAGAGAAGACACATATGTACCTATCTATACAGCTATATGCAAAGGAAGCTTCTCTGAAGACAGACCTTCATCACCTTTTCCTGGGCTATTTATTCCAGTGGCACTTTAGCTGTTCTCCTCACCTTACTCAGATTGTGTCATCTGATCCTCTCATGTTACATAATGGGGAAACCAAGGCTCATAGAAATTATGACTTGCCCAAGTTCATGCTGATCATAAAGTGCAGAACAAACATTGGCTCTAGCACTAGTCCCAAATCTGGGGTCCCAAATGGCTTCTTCCATTCATCCCTCAGCCATCTTTGGACATACCTTCTCCACTCAGTTTATCATCTCCTCTTTTCCCCTGAAAAACTTGTATCCCATCCAGGGAACCAACTTGGGATCTGACTGGCCAACTTTCACCTAGTCATCAAGAACCTCACTTCCTTGGCCTTCTCTTCACCAGACTCCCCATCACACATTCTGCTTCTATGTGTATCCTCAGTAATTGGCAAAATGTAGTAAGTGCTTAATAAATTATTATTCTCATGTTCTTATTCTCTCTGTGCTTCTCCTTTTCTCTCACCTCCCCCTTTCCTTCCTTTCTCTCTCTTCCCCCTTCCTTGCTCTTTTTTCTATTTTCTCCTTTCTTGTTCCCTCTACTCCTTCCCTCCCTTTTCCTTCCTTCCTTCTCTTTCACACCTTCCTTTCCTTTTTCTCCCTTCTCTCTTTACTTTTTCCATCTTCTCATTCTTCCTTAATTTCTCTTTCCTTCCTTTCTCTCATCTTCTTTTCTTCCTTTTCTTTCCTTACTTCCTTCCTACCTCTTAATTTTTTTCTTCTGTCTCTTCTTCCTTTTTCTGTCTTCTCTCCTTCCCTCTCCCTTTCTTCTTTTCTTCCTCCCTCCCTCCTTCCCTGTTTCTCCCTCCCTTCTTTTCTTCCTTTCTCCTTCTCTTCCTTCTTTTCTTCCTCACTTCCTTTCTCCTTTCCGCTCTCCTTTTCTTCCTTCCTTGTTTCTCTCCTTCGCTTCCTTCCTCCTTTCCTTTCCCTCCCTCCCTTCCTCCCTTCCTTGTTTCCTTCCTTTCTTCCTTCGCTTTTGCTACTCTTGAGGATCTTATCACATACCACATCTGTTGTTAGTTAGCTTTTCACGCATTAGTCTTGTCCTCCCAATTATTCAGGAACTCCTTCAAGTTAGGGTCTGGATTACCCTGGGGTATACTATTCCACAATGCCCAGGTAGGGCTGTGCTCAGTATCAAATGCACAAGTTGCTTACCTACCCAGCAACATGGGTAAGGGAGAAAAGCATTCACCAGAGGCAATTACTATGGTTGAAATTACCTTCCTAATACATTTATCCCCTCTACTAACAGCTGTAGAAACTAGAGAAAGGCAGGTGAACTGAGTTAATAGGGACCTGCAGCACTTGAACAGCCAATAAATTGCTTTATATCCACTATTGCATTTCATTGTCACCACAAAATGAGGTGGTAGGTGGTATTATTAAACCCACTTTTCAGATTAGGAACCAGACCCAGTTTACCCAGGGCAATCTAAGAGACTGAAGTGAGAGATAAATCTAGTCCTTTTTGATTCCAAGTTCTTGCTTCACCCATTATGCCTTGCTTGCTTTGCTTATACTTCCTACTTCACAGGATTGTTCAAGGGAAAGTAATTTGTAAACTTGAAAGGGTAATTGACTCTAAAATGTAATGTTCTCTGTCGAGGTTTTCTTGGGATCTCTGGAGGTAGCCTTCGTTTCAGTTCAGTAATCACAAGAGTACAGCCAGGAGTTAAAGTCCAAATCCTTTATTATCTCTTTCAAAATCCTATCTCCTTCATTTGGGGCTTGGCTAGTTTTCTGGAGGCCTTCCTCTCTCCTTGATTCCATGGTCTTGATCTCCTGCCTCCTTCTCTGCCCTCTGAATCTCTCTGAATCTACAAAGGTTTGTGCTTCAGCCTCCAGCTACCACAAAGGTGGACGATGGAATGAATCTGTCTCAACCTCTGAGAGCTTCTAGTGTGCCTGCCTTTTTTGGCCCTGAGAATTTCTAGCTTATATGCTCCACACTGAGTATATACTAATCATGTCACTAGGAAACCATTATTTGTTGTAGGATTAAATCAATGCTAAACTACATTTAACCACTGTCTCCTCAATTCCACTTAGTACTTTGTTTCAAATTCTGGCCCATAACATCTCTTTGTAGGATTAAATCAATCATACTGAATCATGCTAAATTACATAACTATTGTCTCTATCAATTCCACTGACTTAGTACCTTGTAAGAATCCTTTGTTTCAAGTTCAGAGTTCTGGCCTGTAACATGAAAGTGCTATAAAAAATGGGAGGTAGACCTAGAGAATAATTCAAGTAACTAGCATTTATACAGCACTTTAAGGCTTGTGAAGTGCTTTATGTGTGTTCTCATTTGATCCTCACAACAACCCTATAAGGTATTTTTAGCTTCATTTTGTAGGTGAGGAAACTGAAGTTCAAAACTTAGGATCACACAGTTAACAAGTGTTTGATGCAAAATTCAAATGTGGGTCTTCTTAGTCCAGCATTCTATTCATTATACCACCTAGTAATCCACAGATGATCCAGAGGTCCCTTTCAAGGCTGAATCAATGATCCTTTGAGCCTATGACCTTTGGAAAAATTACGAGAGAGAGAGACAGAGAGACAGAGAGACAGAGAGAGAGAGAGAGAGAGAGAGAGAGAGAGAGAGAGAGAGAGAGAGAGAAGAAACAGAGACAGAGAGAGGGAAACAAACAAAGAAAGAAGGAAAATGGACCTATCTTACAGATGAATATGCTGGGGCTAATAGATTTAGGCTTGGCCTAGATCATGTATCTAAGTAAAGTTAGAATCAGAACTTGAAGCCTGGTGTTCTAGCTTCTAGACAGGGCCAGTGTGTAGCACAGGTCTAGGAGCAAGGCTCCCATCCTATTTTGTAGAATATGGACAACATAGTGACCATTAGTCCAATTTCATGGAGAATGTTTTCAAAACTAATGTGACTTTCTCCAAATATTTACTGGAACATTTGGGATGAATGGGTTTAAACATTTCAAAACTATTCCCTATGAGGATTGGTTGATGGAACTCAATTTGATACAGAGAAGAGGTGACCCAGGGAGGCCTTTGAGTGCATAAAGGGCTGTCTCGGGGAAGAAGAGTATCAGAGATTTAGATCTCTAAGGGTTTCCAGAAGCTATCTAGTACAAACCTTCCCACTGAACAGACATGGAAGTAGAAAGGTCCAGAAAAATCAAATGAGGTAACCAGTATCACACAGATGGCAAATGGTTGAGTTAACATTTGAACCCAGGTCCTTTGGATCCAACACTCTTTCCCTGGCACTAGTATTTATATAGGGTGTCTGAGCTTCAGGTACGGTTCAGACCAGATGACCCTGGACCCTTCCAAGTTTGAGAACAAGATTTTAGAGAAAACATGACTCTGGTCTTGGTTCTGTTATTATATATGATTTTGGGTCAATCACTTCAACCCTTTAGAACAGGGATTCTTAAACTTTTCCCACTTGCATCCCCTTTTTACCCAAGAAATTTATGTGACCTTGAATGTACAGGTTTATAAGATATGTATAAAAATCAAACATTTACTGATA
Organism: Sarcophilus harrisii; assembly: GCF_902635505.1. Taxonomy (NCBI): domain Eukaryota; kingdom Metazoa; phylum Chordata; class Mammalia; order Dasyuromorphia; family Dasyuridae; genus Sarcophilus; species Sarcophilus harrisii. The sequence goes on from NC_045428.1 coordinate 496,996,502, forward strand.
AGTCATAATTTCACTCCCATATTCAGTTATAAGACCCTAATATGTCTTGAACCATAGTTTAAGAAGCTGGGCTCTAGAACTCAGTTCCTCCTCTGCGAAATGGGAAGGACAACACTATCCTAGTCTATCTCAAAAGATGATAGTTGGGGTTAAATGAAATAATAATAGTTGTGAAGTAAGCTGTTACCATCAAGCAGTAGAGTTATATGAGCTACATTACTATTATAATTTGTTCTCCTCTTTGGGGAACCTGACTCCAACAGGCCCATATTCCTCCTCCTTGCTGCCTTCTCTCCCACCCAGGGAGTTACCAAAAAGTCCAACTCTCCAATAAGAAATCCTCTGGTGGGAGAATGATTTGGTCAGCTTGATGATTTTCAGGGTCTGAAAGAAAGCCAGAAGGAACTCCCTGCCCCTCCTTGCTCAGCCTGATGATTCTCACAGGACGTTTCCAAGAGTAGAAGGAGGGAGGGTTAGGGTATTCACAGGCTGGGTGATGGAGCTCATGATTCTGTGAACTCTGACGCCAATGGAATCCCTGATTCTGCATCTGTCCCTCTTCCTTCCCCCTCCCTCCAACCCTGCTTGGTAAGATTTGGAAGCTAACAACTGTGGGAAGAGCCAAAAACTTGGAAGAAATAACTCCCTACATTCTAAAGATTCGTTCCAATCAACTCTGGTCCCCAGCCTCATGGAGATGCCTGTGAAAGTCATTCCTTTCTTTACAGCTGGATCAATCTTAATCTCTCCTAATACTCTCAATACTATAACTTGCAGAGAAGATGCTGATCTACATTGGTTGAGGAGGTTTTCTCACTCAGAACTTCCCTATCCTAAAGAAATCACAGATATAGTTCATATTTCCCTTAGCTATCTCACAATCAAGCTCAAGAAAATGGGCAAGGAAGACATAATTACCCTTGCTATTAAGGATGGATGGGGAAACAGAGGCTGTTAGAGATAAACGTCCAACTTGCTCATGAAATTATACATAGTTTACAAGCTGCTTTTCTCATAGTACCCCGTGAGGAAATTCCCATTTTTCAGACAAGTAAACTGATGCTCTCTCTTCTAGATATTCTGTAGTGTAATGTCTTTTCTAGTTTTGATGTATTATTATTGCATGTTCTAATGTCCCTCCCAGCTCTAAAGGATTCTGTGTTCTTTAACCAGAAAAGAAGTAGGCTCTTGATCCAATTCATTAGGCTGTAAATAAGGCCAACTTTAGCCCATCTGAGGCCTCAAATAGTGGGTTGGAGGATTCTGGTCAAAAGAATCTTAAAATGATAAATGTAGATATAGAGTTGGAATAGGCTCTGGGTTGACACCTTTGATCTGTCCACCTCCTTCTCTGAGAGACAGGTTAAAATGACTGTCTCAAGATCACTTAAATAGTAACTTGCTAGCAGAATTGAATTCTGATCTTTTGACTCATAAAGACTTTTACCATTATGCCACATTTTTCTTCCTCATTTCCCTCAACAAAGATCAGCATTTTTTTCCCAAATTCTTAGCAAAGATGACTTGACTTTTCCTTAAAAAAAAAAACAAAACTACATACAACAAAAAGATAAATTCCACACTTATCCTACTGAGACTCTTCCTCCCATCAGATCACACTTGGGACTCATTCCCATCAGCACTATCTACCACTTCCTAATCGAATTCCATCAGATTGGGTAAAGATCAGGTGCTTCCTCTCTAAGCCAATTGTCCATTTCTGGAGAATTTCTTGTTCAAGTTCAGAAAAGGATGCTCTAAGCCAGGGGTCCTCAAACTACAGCCCGCGGGCCAGATGCGGCAGCTGAGGACGTTTATCCCCCTCACCCAGGGCTATGAAGTTTCTTTATTTAAAGGCCCACAAAACAAGTTTTTGTTTTTACTATAGTCCGGCCCTCCAGCAGTCTGAGGGACGGTGAACTGGTCCCCTATTTAAAAAGTTTGAGGACCCTTGCTCTGAGCACTTACTCTGGGCAAGGATATGCTTGGAATTGGGGAAGTCAAAGAAATGAAATTGGGACTTGAACTCCGTGCCCTTCATAGAACAATTTAGCATAGAATATGAGCCCACAAACCGTTTCCTCCTTGATCTGTTCTAACTATCCTTTCAAGTCCACTTCAATTTCCACCTCTTCTAGGAAGGTCTCCTTCATCCCCTGGCTGGTAATATCCTTGCCCCTGGGATTTGCAGAACAGTTTGCTCCTATCTGATGCTCTTATCTTATATGCTATTTTTGTCTGTGTCTTATCTTGTAATCTCCATGAGGATAGGAAATATGTTTTTCTAAACTCAGTCTTTCCTGTGCTACCTAGCACAGTCCCATGCACACAATAAGAGCTTAATTAATGTTTGCCAGATTGAATTACTACATTGGGGGATACAGCAAAGATCATAAGAGAGGCATTGTGGGGCAAAGAACTCTGGCCTGGCTGTAAGACTAGTGACCACAGCTAAGGCACTTCCATGTCTACAAACCTGTGTTTCTACATCTAGAAAATAGGAACAATAATACTTTATTTCAAGTATTGAATTGACAAAGCATTTTATATACATCATCTCATTTTAGCTTCACAAAAACCCTGTGAGATAAAGAGACTGTATTATAATCCCTATTTTATAGAAGAGGAACTAAGGTGACATAATTTATTCAGGGTCACATGGCTGATGTCATAGATGAGGACTCAGTTCAACTTCTCTCGATTCCAAGTCTAGTATTCTATTAATCTTTGGGCACTTTATAAATGCCAGCTGTTCTATAATACTCTACAAATGTGAGGTTTTACATCAATGAGCTGTAATCTACACTGGTGGAGAGTACGCCCATCTCACTGAGATCACAGACACATCCAAGCATTAAAATATTATGATTTTGTAGACTAAATGCTCTGAGAGTTAGGGAATGGAAAAGATTGCTTTCTTTTGTGTTTTTGAATACCAGAGGGGGAAAAAGCAGGACTCTTGTATTACCCTGCCAATAGCCAGACAGCTCTACCTAGGAACAGAATCTCAGATATCAACATTGTCTACTTCCTTCACAGTATATATAGAAAAACTGAGGCCCAGTAAAGGAAACTGATTTTCCTAAGATTATACAACTTATAATAGCTAGATAACACAGTGGATAGAACACCAGATCTGGAATCAGGAAAACCTGAGTTCCAATCCTGCCTTAGATACTTCCTAGTTGTAAAGCCTGAGCAAATCACCAACCCTGTTATCTCAGTTCCTTCATTGGGGAAAGGAGCTGGAGAAAGAAATGGCAGACCATTCTAGTATCTTTGCCAAGAAAACCCCAAATGAGATCACAGATGAGTGAACAACAGCAACATACAAGTTAATGTCAGAATCAATAATAATAGTTCACCTTTGTATAGCGTTCTGTAGTTATATAGCACTTTTCTATCCAGTAAGGATACCTTGATTCTTACAATGGGTCTTGGAGAATTGGGCAACTAGGTATTGCTATTTCTATTTCAGGATCAAGGCAGCTGAAGAGCAGAAGGGGAAACCAATTTGTTCAAGGTCACAATGAGTCAAAATGGCATACCAAGTGTCCTGATTCCCAGTCTAATAACCTCTCTGCGTTTTCTATTTATGGGCCTCAGTTTCCTTCTTTGTAAAATGGGAGGGACTCTGGGGTAGAATTAACAGTTTCTAAATCAGGGGGTTTTAGGCTTTTGGGGGTCATGAATCCCTCTAGAAGTCTGGTGACGCCTATAGACCTTTCCTCAGAATCTTTTTTTTTAATGCATAATTGAAGGATATGCTAAATTAGAGATTAATGAAAATAACAATGTCCTTTTCTTTTCCATCCAAATTCAGAGTTCTGAAATTTATGGACTCTCTGGACCAGATTAAAATCCCCTGTTCTTAAAGTCCAGATTGGACCTTCTGTCTTCTGTGTTCTAAGTTCATATTATGGAAGAGCTAAACTCATTTTACAGATGAAGAAACAGGCTGAGAGAGAGGAACCTTGTTCAAAGTTTCTCAGTTTAGAAAGTGGCAGAAATAGGGTTTGAACTTCCGCCCTCAGAGCTAGTATTCCTTCATTCTCCCACTTAGGTCCCTTCTAGGCTCCACCATTCATTGTTCTAGTCTGTTCCCACTGATATCTTAAGGAATCTCCAGATTCAGGCTCTCCACCTCCCTCCTCCTCTTCAAATTGGGAATGGGGATTTAGGAATTTCTGGATCACATCACTATTGAGCTGGAGTGGGAGGGCAGGGAAGGGAACAGAGAGAAGCTAGGGAGGAAGAAATACAATAAATCCTGAGCATTAGGAATTCAGAAATGGGGTGGGGATCCTTTGGCTCCAGCAAAGTTTGGGTCAGAGGGGTTTGCAGAGTTGGGGACAGACATTATTCTTCCATCCTAATTCCTGGCTGGGAAAGTGCCCACTCTGTCCCCACTTATCTGCGTGCAGGGCTGGTTCCCAGCTCTGACCATGAAACAACCCAGATCCAGTCACTCCCCACCCCCTACTTCCCCCTTTCTTAAGGTTTTAGTCTTTCCTCTGGCTGGCATGTCTGGGCTGATCCAGACAGAATGGAGGAGAGAGAAACTTCTGAATCATTCGCAGAGGAGAGTCCCCTCATCTCATCTTCCCTCGGCCACGTCCCCTTCTTCCCCCAGTTTGGAAAAGGATCCTTTCCAGCTCGATGAGATGGTTGGGGGTGGTGATATGGAAGACCCTCATAGCCGATAGCCCATTTCTCCAGACTGGGAGAGAGAGGGAGGGAGGGCCGACCAAATAGGGGGAGGCGGAGCCAACTCCAAAGTGTGGGGTTGTTGGGGCGGGGACCAGAGTCTTCCTAGCCGCTGGGGCTGCTGGACTTGCAGCCGTGGCAAGGCGGTCGGTCCCTCAGTCATCCTGCCCCCCCTTGACCTCCCCCAAAGTGCAAAGACATTCAGAGAGGAGACGAGCTAGCCCGGATGTGAGTGACCTGGCAGAAGGCTCTGGTCTCCTGTTTTGGGGGAGACTTTTCTGCCCCTCAGATCTCAACTCAAGTAAATTAAGGACCCCTTCTCTCATGAGCTCCCCTGAGTTTCACAGGAGACTTCGTTTCTCCTCCCTGAATAGTTGTGAATTGATTCTCCTCCCTCCCTTCCAAAGGGTATAGACTTTCGTTCTAGGGATTTCAACTTCTGAATGGGGAGTGGGAAAGGGATCCCTCGCTACACCCCTGGGAAAAGAGGGCTAGTGGGAAGGGCGAAAATTTACCCCCCCCCCATACATACAAGCAAGTAGACATAGTCGTAGGATTTAAAGTAGCGACGAACCTGAGAAACTAGAAATCTATCCATAACCCCTCATTTCCCCTTTAATAAAGGAGGCGCCCAAGGCCCCCGAAAGGAATAAATGACTTGCCTATGGTCACTCAACTAGTTAGTAAGACAGCAGAGATGGCTAACCCAGGCCCTCTGCTTCCAAATCCCGAGACCTTTCTACCTATAGTGAGACAGGCAGACAGACAGATAGACACATACACACTCCCCTTTCCCTCTTCCGGCAGCAAGCAGCAGTAGGATGAAGCCGAGACCACCTCTTTTCAAACCAACCCCTCACTGGCCTTTGTCTTCCATAGCCTATGTGAGCCTCGGAATCCACATTTCTCCTCCTCTCATACCCCCCACCCCTCCCACACCATCTCCCCCCGCTTTCCGGGCTAAATCCGAACTAGAAGCCAAAAGGCCACTCCCGGTACCCCCCGACCCCCCAGCCAAAGGTGTAGCCACTCGCCTGGGGGGGAGTGGGGACTGGCCCAGAGAGACCTCTCGCACTACCCCAAGACTCCCGGGTAAGATCACACCCAGCCTTGAACCTAGCTGGCTCGGGGGCTGGAATTGGGGAAGGGGTGGGTTCGAAGTTGGAGAAAAGTTCTGGAGGCCGCGTGGTGAGGTGGAGAGAGCCTGGATCTGGACAGAGAACGTAGGCAGACCAAATCATCTTGACCCAGCTTGGTCCGCCACTGATTATCCCCGGGGATTCGCGGGTAAACCACTTGCCTGCTCTCAGTCTCAGTTTCCCTTTCTGTAAAATATAGGGATACTAGTCGCACCCATTTCTAGAAGGGGGGTGCAATTGAGCGCTTTCTGGCCGGCAGCCGTGCCCGCGGGCAGTGCAAGGATGACCATCCCCGCTGCCGCGAGTAGGCTGCTAGAGGAGAGGGGGCAGGAGTGCAGTCCCGGTCTCCAGCCTTCTGGCCCGGGCTGCAGAGGGGAGAGCGCTTTGCAGGCAAAGGAGCCTGAGCAGAAGCCCGGAGCTTTGAATGAGCCGGGGGGAGAGCCGGCCGCGGGCGGGCTCCTGGGGGGAGGGCGAGGAGGGAAAGGCAGGGAGCTGGGGCCCCCGAAAGGGAGGGAGGGAGGGAAGGAAGGAAAGAGAAAGGGAAGGAGGGAGGAGGGCATCTGTGCCGGGCGCCTGCACGCCCAGCAGGCAGCAGCTGCCCCACCAATGCCAATCGGATGCACCGGGAGAAGGACTGCAAGATCCCCCTCGTCCTTCTGCTGTTGCCCCGGCCCCGCCGCACACACACCTTCCAGCGCTCCCGTCGGTCTGCCGGCTGCAGCGGCGCCTGCCCTCCCCGCGCTGCTCAGTCCTTCGCCTGGGCCGCCGGCCCCTTCTCCAGCCTGTCCCCGCTCATCCCGCGGCCGCCGCCTAGTCCGAGCGCCCGGCTCCCATCTCCTCCGTGCGTGCCTGTGTCCTCCTCCTCCTCCTCCTCCTCCTCCTCCTTCTCCTCCGGCAGCCGCCGCTGCTGCCACCTCCCTCCTTCCCGCAGGCACCGCGGAACAGCTGCCCAGGAGCTCCAGGGAGCGTCGCGAAAGGGCCCGAGCCCGGGCTGGCTCCTCCTCCCCTCCAGGCCCGCCCCGGTCCCGCCTCTTTCCGCCCCGCAGCCCGGCTTCTCCACCCTAGGGAGCGTCTCAAAAGTGCTCAGCTCCTTCTCCCCTCCAGTCCGGCCCGTTTGGTCCTAAAACCATCTATCTCCTCCCTTTTATCCAAGCTCTCCTTTGCCGTCCCGCCCTCTGCACCCCGTCTCCCTTTTCCCCTCCCCTCCGCCCCATCTTGGGCCAGTGGGGAAATCTCAACAGATGGATACGAGCTTTGGGAACATCTGGCGGTTGGAGGCGATTTGCTTGTGTGTGTGTGTGTGTGTGTTGGGTGGGCTCCAGTTTCATCTCACTTATTTCAGATCTCCACCCTCAGTCCCCATACTACACGTCCTTCCAGAGCTGAAATACAATTTTTGGAGTTAGAAAAACAATGTTTAAGATGTCTAAACTTAAAAAAATTTTGTGTGCTCCCGAAGGAGCCACCGACCTCTTAAAACCCCCAGAAGGAACGTGAGAGTATCGATACAAAACCGAACACCGACGGCCTGACTGTGAGAGTAGGAGACCACCTTAGAACAGCTTCGTTAAAATCCCCGCTTCTCTCCGCACGCTTTCCTCAGTTACTTTGTGCGCCAGGTAGTGAGTGCCAAGAGCCATCACCCTCACAGAGAAGGGGAAACTTGACATGTAGGGACTTTTCCGTGCCCCTTTAATTAGGAAGTATCGGAAGCAAGATTAATCCCAGGTCTCCTGAGCCCAACCCCCTCTCGCGTCCCCCCCGCCGCCTCCCCCTTCCACCGGAGCTGTGAGGCTCGTAGGCAATCAGAGCTGCAAGGGGGCGGGATGGGGGAAGGTGTAGGGAGCTGTTCGGATTGTAAAAACAAACAAACAAAAAAGCAAAAGGCAGGAATACTTTTTTAAAAATCGAGAAAGATTTAGGGCTAAACAGATTGCCTCCTCATTGGATTAAGACGTCCTTTTACAATCTAGCGTTCAGAGAATGTATATGGCAGCTTAGCTTACAGGTTTTCAGTCTTTCCCTATTCTCGCTCTTTTAAAATGCTGTGGGGTTTTATTTATTTATTGAGGTCTTTGTCTATTTGTTCCATTTGTGTGTGTGTGTGAACGCATGTTGGGGAAAGACATGAAGACACTAGAAAAATATACAATCCCTCCTCAGAATAGGAAAAAAAAAATGAATTTGCTCCATAGAGAACAAAGAAAGTAGTTTCCTTAACCAGCTCTAATAAGGGACTTGGAACTGGGGAGCATTTGCTAAGCTTAGGATAATCTAAATCTTGAATTATTATGATAATGAAGATGATGATGATGACTATATTAGTCTGTGGGAAAGGACAACGGGAACCTGTCTTGTTTGACTAGAAACCATCTCTGTCTCTAACTGTCCCTCACTTTCTCTTAATTTTATTTTTTTCTCATAGGCATTCTCTTCATTTCTCCCTCATCTTTCTTCCTTTTTTTCCCCCTGGACTTTTTCCCTTATATACTCTCTCCTTCCTTCTTTCCCTTTCAATATCCCTCACTATCTGTCTATATGTCTCTTCATCTTTCTCACTTTCTCTTTCTCCATCTGTCTATCCCTGTTTGTCTCCCTGTCTCCTTTTTTCCCCCATCTCACTCTCACTTCATCTCCCCATATCCTTTTTTCCTATAATTTTTCATTTAAAGTGATTTTTTCTTTTCCCTTTTTTGAAATTATACCCTAGGCATTTCTTGGTGTCTTCAGTGAAAACACAGGGCTCCACCCAAGGTAAACGCTTAGATACTACCTGTGTGGCCCTTTGCAAATTCCTATTCCTATTTAAACATCAATTTTCTCCTCTACAAAATGAGGGGTTTGGAGCTAGCAATTTTTTTTTCCAGCTCGAAAGTCTATGATTCTAGGTGTTTTGATGGTGGTGACGATATTGATGCTGAAAATACTAATGAAGGCCTAGGATAGAGGGTAGAGGGCATAGAAATAGTAATATGCTAGTAATAAAAATAGCTGACATTTACAGGGACAGTTACGTGGCAACATGACTGCCAGGATTGGAGTCAGGAAGACGTCCTCCTGAATTCAAATCTGGCCTCAGATACTTACTAGCTGTGTGATCTTGGGAAAAGCCCTCATCTTGGAGAAGAGTGTGGCAAATGATTACAGTATTTTTGCCAAAAAACAAAAACAAAACAAAAGTCAAATGAAATCATGATGAGTAGGACGCAACTGGACAACAACATTTATACATAGCACTTTAAGTTTGCCAAGACATTTACAAGTAGCATCTCATTTGATCTTCATGACCACCTTATGAAGTGGGTGGTATTATTATCCCCTTATATAGGTAGAAGATAGGCTGAAAGAATTAAGTGGTTTGCCCAGGGGAGACAACTAGTAAGTGTCTGAGGGAAGATTTCACTTTAAATGAAAAATTATAGGAAAAAAGGATATGGGGAGATGAAGTGAGAGTGAGATGGGGGGAAAAAAGGAGACAGGGAGACAAACAGGGATAGACAGATGGAGAAAGAGAAAGTGAGAAAGATGAAGAGACATATAGACAAATAATGAGGGATATTGAAAGGGAAAGAAGGAAGGAGAGAATATATAAGGGAAAAAGTCCAGGGGAAAAAAAGAGGAAAGATGAAGGAGAAATGAAGAGAATGCCCATGAGAAAGAAGTAAAATTAAGAGAAAGTGAGGACAGTTAGAGACAGAGATGATTTCTAGTCAAACAAGACAGGTTCACGTTGTCCTTTCCCACAGACTAATATAGTCATCATCATCATCTTCATTATCATAATAATTCAAGTTCTTCCAGATTCCAAGTTTAACATGCTATCCATTATTCCTACTACTCGTTCCAGATCATTAGAATGATAAGACAATAACAATAACAGTGGAATACAGCAAAGTGTAGCAGAAAAAGCATTGCATTTAGGTTCAGAAGACTTTGATTGAGTCTTAGCCCTTTAATTGATAGGCTATGTGACTTTAAGTTTTTTTTCTTTGTTTTCTTTTCTTTAAGTTTCTTAAGTTCTTAAGTTTCTTTCAGTTTCTTAAGTTTCTTTTCTTTTCTTTTCTTTAAGTTTTTCACTTTTCCTGCTGATTTCAACTTCTTATCTATAAAATGAGGATTATCATATTGGGGCAACCAGCTCTATAGAAGGTGTATATGTGTGTATGGTGTGTGTGTGTAAAGAGGTGTGTGTGTGAAATAATATTTATACTCTCTTTAACTGTAATATCTGTCCCCTAAGTTTAGTTATAATAAATATGTAATATCTATACTATAAAATCTATATTTAGATATAATATTTATGCTCCATCTCGCCTCACCTACCCTTGGGCGGCTAGGTAGCACCATAGTGCACAAAAAGACCTGATTTTCAATTCAGTCTCTGCATTTACCAGCTGTGTTACTCTGGGCAAATTGTTAGCACAATGCCTGGAACATAATAGGTAATTTTGAAAATGTTTATTCCTTTCTTATTTGAAAAATCATTATTGGTCCATTTTTTGCAGCATTGTAGATTTAGAAATGGAAGGGATCTTAGGGGGTCACTGAGTTCAAAAGTCTCATTTTTCTTACAGATGAAGAAACTGAGGCTGAGAGAGTGACTTGTTTAGCATATATCTCATAGGTTTCGGAGGCAGGATTTGAACTCAAGGCTTCCTGAATCCAAACTCAGCTATGACCCTGAACAGAAAGCAGAGCTCAGGATAAGAGACTAACTCAGAGCTGGGAAGGATGTGACCTGTCAGCTACCAGGCAACCATTCCAGGAGTGGTAATTTAAGTGGGAGAAAGAAGATCATAGCCAGAGGAATTTCTCCCTCTACCTGACTTGCCTCTACTATTCTACTAGTGAGAAAAAGAAAGTATCCAATAATCTCATATTGCCCAAACAATAAACCAGCCTTTCAGAGAGGTAACAGGGCAGCATTGGGAGTTGCTTCCAGCAATAGAGCTTCAAGTGGAAAAGAAAGAGCATTGGGAGTGAATCTCAATTTCCAGATTCCCTAGGTTTAAAATAATTCTTTTATTTAATTAGTCAGCAAGCATTTATTAAGTGCCTACTATATCCTAGGCATTCTGCTAGGCAGGAGATACAAAGATTACAAAAATAAATTTGAAAAGGTCTCAGTCATAAAGGAATTTCTATTCAGCAAAGACAAAAATGAAATAGTCCCTGCCCTCATAATGTTCCACAAATTGGACCTTGACCTGTTAGAAGATTGAGAATGGAAAAGCACTTGGGGATACATTTGCTAAACTTACCAATAAATGATGGGGCACAATGAACTGTAGTCAGGATGTCCTGAAAGAAGCCATTGGGGAATTATACCTATATTTATAGATAATAAAATTTTATCTCTTTCTTTTTATTTCTTTGGTAATGAGTTAAAGCTGGGCACAGTTGTTTCTGTGTTTGACTCAATTATGCCATTCTCATGAGGTTTGGATATATTAAAACACAGCATGAAGGGGAGAATTATTGGGTTTTCCTGGAAATTTAATTTGATAAATCCACACAGACCACAGTCCTTCAACTAAGGTAATGAACACCGATATTCACAAGAGAGGTAAAGCTGGGGTACAGATTATCAAGGCTGTTTAGGAATAATACAGGATTTAACAAAGTATGTTAGCTAGTATGTCTGCTGGGGGACATAAACCCTAACAGAACATGGACCAGAGTCAAAGTGGAGCAGAATCAGACTAGTGGCTAGCAGTGCCCCCTGGTGGGCTATATCTGATTTTTAAAAAAAAGTATGTTTGTATAAATCAGTTTGTGATTGTAAAGAACTGTGGTTACCAGAAAATGGAAAAGGATGGTTTTGTACTAAGGATCAAGGTAAAAAAAAAAAAAGCAAAACAACAAGAAAGCAGGGGTTCCTCTTTTGTTGTTGCCATCCTTTTTTGCTTTCATACAACCCCAATATATCAGAGTTGTTAGAAAATTTAGATGGCTCGAAATTCAAACTGGATCTGAATAATATCTTTGACAGGTGGTCAACCAAGCATCTGTTTGAAGACCTCCAATGACAGGAAATTTACTACCTCAGGTCGCAGTTCACTTCACTTTAGGAAGTTGTAAGGAAGTTTTTCTTTATATCATTTAGAAATCTGCTTCTGCCACTTTCATCCATTAGTCCTTATTCTAGATGAGGTTGATTTTTTTCACCCTACTTATCAGGGATTTTAACTTAAAAAGAAGGATCAGTGAAGGAGGAGGTTGATTGGGAAACAACTGTGATATAAAAAATGAAGAGTGACAATAAAAAAATTAAGAAGTGGAAATTAAATTGAAAGATGACTTACAAATTCACTTGGAGAGGTAAATGAAGAAGTTGGCAAATAAAGGCAAATAAAGGAGAATTGGTTTTTATCATGCTTAAAGACCAAAAGGACATTTCATTTCATGGGACACTTGGTTATTTTGTTTTGTGTTACTCATAATAAGCATTTGCAAAAAGACCACCCTGAAGATAATTGCAGTTTATGTAGCAGGATCTGTCTCAGAGGAAGAGAACGAAGAGAAATTCTATAAAGAACTTGATGACACTTCAAATTAAATGAATATATACTTTAATACAAAATGACTATGTAGTAAAGATAAGAATAGAGGACAATGGTAAAAAATTGGAAAACAAGGTTCAGAAGAAATGAGAAAGCTCACAAAGGTATAGAATATATAGAAGCTTCAGAACTGTGCATCATTAATACATTCTTAAGAAAAGTCAGGAGGCACATAACATGGAAAATACTAAATAAAATCTCTAAAGTTGATTATATTCTTACAGAAAGAAAATTTTTGTTTACTGAATTGGAGTCATTTTCAAATCAGTTGTATATGTATAGTCAGACTGCTGACTTATTAGAGCAAAGATAAAAATCAATAACAAATTAAAAGAAATAAAAATTAGAAAATAGGACATATACATAAGAATTATCTAAATTAATAAAAATGTTATTTTTATTAAATACAGATAACAATTTGATGGATAGTCAGTGTTCACATTTGGGCTATACAAATATAAGAAAAATGATTCTTCTAACTAAATTAATATATACAACCAAACTACCAGGGAGATACTGTATAGAGCTAGACAAAATAGTAATAGACTTTATTTGGAAGATTAAAAAGTATAGAACTTAAATGGAAATAATGGGGAAAAATAGGACTGGAGGGAGAATAGCACTTCTAGACCTCAAATTATCCTATAAAGCAGAAATTATTCAGTCATTTTAGGAATGGTTAAAAATAAAGAAGTAGACCAGCAGAATAGAATAGATAAGCAAGAATTAGAAAAGAGTTTATTTAATAACGTGGGGAAGAACTCCTAGCTGACAGGAACTGGCAGGAAAATTGAAAAGCAATTTGGCAAACATTAGATTTAAAACATCAGCTTACACCACACAGCACAATAAACTCAAAGTGGATGTATAACCTGAATACAACAGAAACAATGAAAAGAAAAACGTGTTAAGAATCTTTTACAACTATGGCTAGAGGAGCGTCCTTAGAAAGGAAAGATAGAGATAATCTTTAAAGAAGATAATTTTAGTTATATGGAATTAAAAAGCCTTTATACTAAGAAAATCAATTCAACTGAGATAAGAGAAGATGCTGATTAAGAAGGTATGATATGCAATTGAGTTAACTTTGATCTTGCCTACATAAGCAAATTGCTGACACTGAAAAACAAGAATTGAATTTTTTAAAAAAGAAAAAAAAACAACTAGATATTGATAAAGGCTATCACCATTCCTTAAGAAGTTTAACTGATGTAAATCAATGTCAGAGAAAGAAAAAAAAATCTACAAATCTCCTAAGTCAACAAATATTCAATATCCTAATGGGAGATGAACTATGACAGTCAAAGACAATAATGGTTTAGAATTTAAACTAATTTGCAAATCTAACAGAGAAGGATGGGGAAATTTTATGGACAGTACTGCAAGAGCAAAAGCAATCCAAGGGAAAACAAATTTTAAAAGAATTTGATGAGAGACCCAACCAAGCCAGATCTTCATGAGATCATTTTAAAAGAAAACTGGAAACAAGACAAAAAAAGAGATGAAAAATGGAAATCTGTCAAAACTCCCCCTCCCCCCATCATTGACTGTGGAGCTACTTTATCACAGCTTTGATGAGTTATATGAGGAAGCAAAGATGACATTAAACAAAGATGGGAAAAGCAGCTGGTTTAGACTAAGTATGCATAGAGGAGATGTGCTAGAGGGAATTAAATTTTGAGGGCACTGATGAATTGATTTTACCTTATATCTGTAAGACAGGAGGTAACAAAATGTTGGAAAAACCTCAAACATTATTACAGATAAAAGTGATAGAAAATCAATAGCTAATGATCCATTTGCCTACTTTCCCTGATGAGAATACGAGAAGGCTTTCACAAATGATCCTCTCTGGTAGAACACATTTTTATAGTCATGCCATTGATGGAAAGGTGCTGAGAATACAAGATTTTACTATAATTTTTGTTGTCTGAGACATAGCCTGACATTGTGGATATACTATTGGTCTTAGAGTAAGGAAGAAGTATATTTAAATTTTGCCTCCAATGCCTTCTAGCTGTATAATCATGAGCAAATCATTTAATCTCATCATCTGTTTCTTCAACTGTAAAGTGGAAAAATACTTGCATCTACTTCGAAAGGCTGTTGTAAGGGTCAGATTAAACAATGTGTAAAATGTTTTTCCCAGTCTTAAAATTATATATCAATTAATACTACATCACAACATTGTTTTGCTGTTTATCCTTCCTTTTCAAAGAGGACCGATGATATCACGGGGTGATGTCTTGACTTGAATGTGAATTGTATTAAGTCATCACCCTTACTCTTTCTCCCAGAGTCATTGAAGTCCAGTAGTAGGACAAAAGTCAGGAGCTCTGGAGATGGCTCAGGATACAGTAGATGATCTTGATGTTTTTTCATGTGTTACCAAGCTCTAAGTTCCTCACAGCATCTGCTTAGATTGCCTTCATGGTCATTAGAAGAAATTGTTCTCATTTGCTAGTCTTCTGGGGAAAATCTCTATAGACTTGAAATAGACATTCCTCTAGTTCACCAAGGGGTTTGAGGCCCATAGGTTACCTTCAACCTGGTTTAATTAGCCTGCTGAGATGTTTTTACTGGGATTTGGCTGCTATGCATTCTTGAGCTAATTAGAGCCACAGGTGAGAGTGGGGAGAAAGGTGGACATCAAAGGTGGATGAATATTCATCAACACAATTAGCACTATCATAGAAGGGAGAAATCACTGTGGAGGGGCAGCCCACATTCTTCATCACTACCAGCAACAACTTCTGCAATAGGCAGATAAGCTTAGGAGGTCTGAGAATGGCATTACCACTCAATCATCAGTTCTGTTGTTGGCTCAATTCTTTCAGTCATCATTTTGGGAAGCAATTTCTGTGGAATGTAGCTTGGCAACTACTTCTACCGGTGCTATAGGTAAGGTAACCCAGAAAAGGATGTTCTTGCCACCAAAGTCTTTGGCACTGTCATACAGTTCAAATTCAGCAATTGATACCATTTGATCAGTTTGAAATGACCTTAAAGAAAATAACCTTATATCCTTTGCTGCTGTACCCTAAGGATCATGAATTTCCACTGAATTTTGTAGCTGAAACCTTCCAAAGGTATTGGTGGAGAAGATTAGAAAGGAAGCAGAAAGTTGTGAAACAATTTTCACAGCCAATGTTTCTGATAAAGAAATATAAAAATTAAAATAAAAAAATCAAATATAGAGAGAACTGAGTTAAATTTTTTAAAAAATACAAGCCATTTCTTGATTGATAAATGTTCAAAGGATATCAATAGACAATTTTCAGATGAAGAAATTAAAGCCATCTATAGTCAGGAAAAAATTCTCTTAATCTCTATTGATTAAAAATTCAAATTAAAATAACTCAGGTACTATCTCACACCTATCAGATTGGCTAAGATGACAGAGAAGGATAATGATAAATTTGGAGGGATGTGGGAAAACTGGAACACAAATGCATTGTTGGTGGAGTTGTGAAGTGATCCAACTATTCTGAAGAATAATTTGGAACTATGCCCAAAGGATTTTACATACCCTTTGATCCAGCAGTGTCATTACTGGGTCTATATTCCAAAGAGGGGAAAGGACCCTCATGTGCAAAAATGTTTGTAGCAGCTCTTTGTGGTGGCAAAGAATTGGAAACTGAGTGGATGACCATCAATTGGGGAATGGCTGAATAAGTTATGCTATATGAAAGTAATAGAATATTATTTTATAAGAAATGATGAACAGGCTGATTTCAGAAAAGCCTGTAAAGACTTACATGAACTGATGCTGAGTAAGGTGAGCAGAACCAGCAGAATATTGTACACAGTAATAGCAAGAGTGTGTGATGATCAACTATGATAGACTTAACTCTTCTTAGCAATATAGTGATCCAAGACAATTGCAATAGAATTGGTATAGAAAATGCCATCCACTTCCAGAGTGAGAATGATGGAAACTGAATGCAGATTGAATTATTTATTATTTTTTTCGGAAATATGTTTAAAATGATTGTTCATCATCTCTAACTTAAATCAGATTGTTTGTTTAAATCAGTTTTCCTACATCCCTCCAAATTTATCATTATCCTTCTCTACCTTGGGAAGGGAGAAATAAGGTAGGGAAGGAGAAAAAAATTCAAACTCAAAATCTTACAAAAATGAATGTTGAATACTATCTTTACATGTAATTGGAAAAAATAAAATACTATTTAAATAAAAAATAAAATTATTAGTTGAGGAGCTATATAGATCATTTTTCTTCCCTTTTGGGGACTGATTTACATCAGTTATGTATTATTTTCTCCATTGGAATCTGAATTCTTGGTAGCAGAGATTATAAATTCCGTTTACATCACAGCACTCACCATATAGTAAGCACTTAATAAATGCTTTTTTCATTTATTCATTTGAAGAATTATCTATATCAATCAACAGCCATGGAGAATAGTGGAAAGGACACTGGATTTGAAGTCAGTATTCTATAATCCTGATTCTGTCATACTGTCTGTGTGTCTTTGGCAAATCATGTCATTTTTGGGGGGGCTTGGTTTCTTCATCTGGAAAATGGAATGGTTGGACTAAATGACCTCAAATTAAAAGTCCCTTTTGATTCTCAATCTGTTGGAGCTTTTGAAGTATGCTACTAGAAATGCAGATTCGGCTCATTCTATGTAGCTACAGAAAGCAAAATCAGGAAATGGAAGATGTCGGCCTGATGTTAGGAAACACATGGTAACAATTAGGGTGGCCTATAAATGAAATGGAATACCTTAGGAGAGGTATCCCAGGATACCAGGAGATAGAGAGTTCCTTCTCACCGAAGCTTTTAAAGCAGAAACTACATGACCATTTGTGAAGTATATTATGGCAGGGAATTCTTTTCAGGATTGGGTTGGACTCTATGGCTACTGGGGTTCCTTCTAACAAGAGCACCAGGAAGCAGCTAGGCAAGTGAAGAGATCACTATGCCACTGTTCTAGACCCAAGTTCAAATCCGTTTTAGACACTTATTACCTGTGTGACTCTAGATAAGTCACTTAACTTTAGTTTCCCCAACCAAATAATGAAAATAATGTTATTAATAGGGATGATAATAATAGCACATATATCACAGGGTTACTTTGAAAATTAAATGACATAATTTTTAATCCTGAATGAATTTTAGAACATTGCTCCTCTTGCACAAATGGAGCTAGTGTTTAATAAATGTTTGTTCCCTTCCTTTCCACAAGGAGGCAAGGAATTGGAAGTTGGACAACAATTGACAATGGACTGAGATAGTGCTTTACTCCTGGGATTCAGAGTTTGAAAAGTAGATACACCTGAGAGTGGGTAATGATGATTCTATGTCATGAGGTCAGGAATGGCAGGGCCCTCTACACCACCCTTTGAGCCCTGCACTATTCTCTTGGGTGTGTCTGCTGCCTCAGGACTGTGGCAAGAATCATGAGATCAGAATCACAATAAATAGCCTGACACTGATATGTAGCTTTAACGTTTGTTTAATACATTATCTACATTATCTTATTTTACCTATATGACAACTCTGGGAGGTTACAGAAATGCTATTACTATCCTCAATGTCTAGATGAGGATTCTGGGGTTCAGAGTGGGGCCACATCATTTGATTGTCATTCCTGAGGCTAGTATTCTGAGAACTAGTATTCTACTATGTTTTTTAAAAATCTGATCTATTTCCTTTCTTTGAGAGAACTTTGGTTCTCTAACTTTATCATTCAAAATATTGTGTTCTTGGTAAGAAGCCCTGAACTGCTGGAAAGGTTTTTTAAAAAAATGTTGAAAAGGGGAAAAAAGAAACCCAATCACATTAAATTCATTTACTTCCAAAAAACCCACAGGCCTATGTCAACTTTACACCTGTCTGTAGAATCTTATTCTGGAAAAGCAAGCCCTGCCTCTCTCCGCCCTTCTCTGAAGCTCCTGAGGAGTGGAAATGACAGGAACTCTTAACATAGAGCTGTTTTCATCTAATGATCTCCTGGCTCCATTTGTGCAAGAGGAGCCTTGTTCTGAAATTCATTCAAGATTAAATGATGCAATATATGCGAAGAACTTTTTTTTGGCCATAAGCTACTTTATGTAGGTAAACTGCTCAGTATACTCAATAAATTGGATAATGAGTGTGGAACATTGCATGTACTGACAAATTTGACTAGCATTGGACTCCTTTGCTGTTTCATGAAGAAGACACGCCATCCTTGGCTCTGGGCATTTTCTCTGGCTGTCTTCTATATGTGGAATACTTTCCCTTTTTATCCCTGACTTCAAGCATCTGAGGATTCCTTCAAGTTCCAGCTAAAATGCCATTTTCTAAAGAAAGCCTTTGCTAGATTCCCTTAATGTTAGCACCTTCCTTTTGAAATTATTTCCAATTTATAATGTAATAAATGATGTATATGAATAAGATATAGATAGGAATAACTGTTATACCAATGACATATATGATCATATCAAGATAGATCATATTTATTTATCATACATGATCATATCAAGGATATATTATCTTGTTCTTACATAATTATTTCCATACCATCTCCCCAATTAAATTATGAATTCTTTGAGAATAAAGGCTATTCTTCCTTGGTGACTCCAAAGCTTAGCACATTGTCCTGAACATATATTTCTTGATTTTATGTACTAGTTTTGTTGAACTTTTTCTTCTTTTTATTATAAAGTATCTCTTCTTGGAGACTAGGGAAGATGTAGAGGGAAGAAAAAGATGTATTTGGAAATGAAAATAAGGTAAAAACAAACTATGTCAACAAAATAAAAAATTATAATATATTGGTCAGCACAGCTTCAAAGTCCAACACAGTTTCTTGCCACATTGTTACTGTTCAGTTGTGTTTGACTCTTTATGATCTTGTGAACTATAGTATGTTGATATTCTCCATGGAGTTTTCTTCATTTTTTAAATATAAAATAAAAAAGCATTCATTTTTTAAATATACATTTCTTTATGAATCATGTGGGGAGAGAAAAATTAGAACAAAAGGGAAAAATCACAAGAGAAAAAAAACAGAAGGAAAAAAAAGTGAATGTAGCATGCTTTGATTTACATCCAGTTTCCATAGTTCTGGATGCAGGTGGCATTTTCTATCCAAAGTTTATTGGAATTACCTTGGATCATTAAACCATTGAGAAGAAAACAAGTCTTTCATAGTTGATCATTGCAAAATCTTGCTGTTGCTTTGTACATTATATTTCTAATTCTGCTTATCTTGCTTGGCATTAGTTTATATATATATCTTTCTAGGATTTTCTCAATTCAGCATGTTCATCATTTTTTATAGGACAATAATACTTCATTATTTTCATATACCATAACTTATTCAGCCATTCCCCAACTGATAGACATCCACTCGTTTTCCAATTCTTTGCCACCACAACATCCATGAGATTTTCTTAGCAAAGATACAGGAGTGGTTTGCCATTTCCTTCTCCTGTGGATTAAGGCGAACTAAAATTAAGTGACTTGTTCAGGTCACAAGCTAATGAATATCTGAGGTCAGATTTGAACTCAGTTTTTCCTGATTCCAGGCTAGTACTCTAGTACTTGGATCTACTGAAGCACTAGATCTTGCCACATAATAGGCATTTAATAAATACTTCTTGAATTGCATTGAATTGAAGATCAAAACATGAGCTTAAGGAAAGGAATCCTGGCCTGGAAGTTGAGAGATTTCAATTTGAGTCTTGTATTTTCTTCCAACTTGCTGTGTGATTTTCGACAAATTGCTTGCCTTCTCTGAATTTTCAGTCTCCTCTTTAAAATTTGAACTTGACATCTAAAGACCCTCTTGTCTCTCATTTTCAGTGAGTTAAGTAAGCACCCTTCTGGCTCTGATGTTCTACATATTTAGGCCCCTTCCAACCTTGAAATGAAGATGATCACAAAGATGGAAGAGACATTGGACATCAATCACATGATTAAATATTCTCCTTTTACAGATGAAGAAACAGTCTAGCAATGATCTGCCTTGGGACACACAGTTGGAACTATTAATGGAACCAGTAGTGAACCAAGTCATTGATTCCAAATTTAGTGACTGGTTCCCCCTGCCCCAACTTTGTGCCTAAGGTCCTTCTCAGTTCAAACATTCAAGGGGATGGACAGGTTGGGACATCAAATCTGGCCTTTCTCTAGCCTATCTGAGAGAAAGGCAGAGTCTTACGATGAACATGAATATATGCTATTCAAACATCTTTGAGCCTGTTTCTTCATTGGATGTAGCTCTTTGGGATTTGAAGGTTCAAGTTTAAATACTTCTTCTGACACTTGGATGGACCAGCTTGGAGGATACAGGATCTGTTAAAAGGATACTTGTATCCTCTCTCTTCCCAACTAAAGTTACTGGAAGCCAAATCTAAACCTTAGAGCAGCATAAGGAAACAAGTTGTTTTTATTTGCTCTGGTTGCTCCACCAGACTCCTGATTGACTGTGTTTGTAAGAAATTAAACAGCCTCCCTCATAAGTTTTTCTCTCCAAATCTATCTTGCCTGGGCTGTCAAACAATGACCAGAAAGCCTTCCGAATACAATGTATTTCAATGAACTTATAAGATCTCTGCCTACTTTTCTGTTTCTAGCTGTCAGACCATCCCGGCGGTGTTAAGTTAACATAGTATCAGAAGAGGCAAAAGTGAATAAAAGAAGAGAAAAAAAGGAGTGGGGAAGGTAGGAAGAAAAGTCTGGTCAAAAGCATATATATCATCTTTAAGTTTCTAAGGCCTGGGATTTGGTTTAGGCATCCCTTTATATATCACTCGTGGCAACCCTATCTTTTGGGGAAAAGGCCTTAGAGTCATAGCTTTAATCACTGCTTATTAGCCAGGTAAATTTGAGCAATACAATTCCAACTTCTGGCTTTATTTTCCTGCTCTATAAAATAAGGATATTGGGGCTTCTTCTTGGTCTCTCTTTCACATGAGAAAAGTGTTTGATTGTAAAACACTATAAAAAGGGGAGCTAGTATCTTGTTGCAGTACAATTAAAATAGAGAATTTACTAAGAATAATAACTAGTATTTATATGGTGCTTTCAAGTTTATGAATTTCCTAACAAATATCTCATTTGAGCATCATGTTCATAGAGTGTAGATTTAGAAAGGATCTTACACATTGTCTAGGAAAGATGCCCTCATTATATAGAGGAGAAAACTGAGACCCAAATAGGTAACTTGCCCAAGTTCTCTCTGTCAGTTATTGGTAGAATAGGTGTGAGAACACCAGTCTCTTGACGTTTGGCCCAAATTTTCCCACCAGACTTCTATTCCCAATATGGAGGACTACACCATTTTTGGGAAGTGAATTAGCTCTATGATAGACAAGAAGTGAGAGGAATCCAGCAGGTGAGACAGGTAAGTGCTGGGCACATATTTGTATTCTTTCTCTTAGGAAAACGGGCTTTTAGTCATTGTTGAGGTATTTTGGATCCTTCTGAGAGTCTGGTGAAGGCCATAGACTTCTTCCTAGAATAACTGAAGGCAATACTACATTTCAATTATAGGTTAGTGAAAATAAAGATGCTGGTTTTTCCCTACTTAAATTCATGGATCTCTTGAGATATTTCTATGAACTGTGGACTCTACCTTAAAACCTAACTACTGGATACCTGGATACTTTTTGGGAGGTTAAATTTAGGTGGTTGGGATGAAGATGGTAAAAAATGGCTCCTAGGATTGAAAAGTGGTACTGGAGTAGGGAGGGGAGCAGGTTAGAGTGCTTGTAAAGCCCTGAGGGCATGAGAGAGAATAAATGTTGGATAAGGAGCTGGGAAGATAGAATTCAAACGCTCTCTCACTAACTGTGTGACAGAGTACATCATAGAACCTTCCCCAGACCTAGTTTCCTTCTGTAAATAGGGGATAATAAATAATGTGAGGATCAAATAAAACAATATGTGGAAAGTGCTTTTCAAACCTTGAAGTACTAAGATGCTATTCTTATTGTTGTATATACAGTTCCCCAGAGTTGGGTCATCAAAATGTAGTTAAGACAATCCAATGTAGTGGAAAGAGTCAGGAGTGCTCAGGAAGTAGAAGATGGGCTGTAGTCCCAGCTTTGTTGCGAATGGTCTTGGACAAATCATTTCTTTCTTTGAGCCTCAGTTTTTTCATCTGTCAAATGGGCTAATAATCACTGGCTGCTTCCCAAGGCTCAAATAAGGGTTTTATTTTGGTAAGGCTCTTTGATTTCATAGGTGTAGGGAACACTTCGGGATAGAAACTTCTCTCACTAATTCAGATCATGACTCCTTGGGAACTGACAGTTTTAGAGAGTTGTCTGGGGACACTGAGAAGTTAAGTGACTTATTATAATCACATAATTAGTATGAGTCTGAGGCAGAATTTCAACTTAGTCAAGGCAAGTCTATTAACCAATGGATCGATTAATTCATTTATTCATTCATTCATTCAGCAAGAATGACTATATTAAATGTTTTCTATGTGTCAGTCACTATATTAAACAAAGAGTAGAGAAAAAAACAAAAGAGTCTGCTTTCAAGGAACTTAATATAATGGTGGGAAGAAGGGGGCCCCAACACATAGTAATATTGGCAGGAGACCAAAGGAGGAGTGATTGAAGAGATAAGGAGAATTTAATTAGTTTGAACCAATCTGACCCATGCTGCTAGAATCCATATCTATAGCACTTCTGCTAGGGTCTCAAAGCTTCCCTTGGCCAGATGAAAATTCCAGTTTGTTCCCAGGGGCCTTTAATCCCCCCAGGACACCAAACTTTTTTTCTCTAGAGGTAAGATACATAATTATCAAATGAGAAGGAGTGATACTATTACTCTGGTTCACAGACCAAGACATGCAAATATCTCTATTAAATTTAATTGTTCTTTTCCCCTGAACTAGAAATTTTATTTGTATTTTTTACTACAATTGAGCCAATCCCAGGGCAAACCTCAAAGCAGGTTATCAATAATTAATAATAGGACGGGACCTGTAATTTCATTAATATAGGGATCTCAATTTCCAGGTGAGGAAGCTCTGCCTTTTCTCAATTCAGGTTGGCATCTTCTCTGCAAGCTATAGTTTTGGAGAATGACTGAGAGTACTGAGAAATTCAATCTTTTTCCCGGACTCATCCAGCCAATATGTGTCAGAGGTAGGACTGGAATCCAGGTCAAAATATTCTAACTTTAAGGACGATTTTCTGGCCATTACACCATGCAGCAGCAATGTTGCTACTTCTACCACTAATAACATAACTGTGAATAGCAGCTTGAGGTTTATCCCCTTTGAGCCTCACAATAACCGGAAAGGAAGGTACCATTATTATCCCCATGCTCAGTTGAGTAAACAGATAAACAGATCAACCGACTTCCTAGGGGTGGGAAGCAGAATTTGAACTCAGGCTTTCCTAACATCTAGACCCCCTTGATCCTCTTGCTGTTTCTATTTCTCCTAACATTTTTGTTATTTTTTGTCATTTCAGTCATGTCTGATTCTGCGATTACATTTGAAGGGTTTTTTTGGCAAAGATTCTGTTAGCCATTTCCTTCTTCAGCTCATTTTACAGATGAGGAAATTGAGTCAAACAGGGTGAAGTGACTTGACCAGGGTTACACAGCTAGGAAGTGTTTGAATCAGAATTGAACCTTACTAATTCCAAGTCTCAATTCTTTTTATTTGACTGAAAACAGCTTAGTGGATCTTTAGTTACAGTCCTGAATCTGTTACTAATATGTCAGTTTGAACAAGTTTTTTCATTTTCTTTTACTATAAAATGAAAGACTTGGACTAGAGACCTCATATCTAGTTTCTAGGGATCCTTTGATTTAGCTACTGTGTTCTAATATTCTTTATTCTTTGAGCTCTGACATTCTGTGTTTTAAGACTCTTTCAGTTTTAGGAGTCTATTTTTTTCCAAGTTGCTCCACATCTAATATTCTATGTTCCAAGGTTCCTCACACGTCTAACATCTAGCTCTAACAATTTAAGGTTCTTCCCACATCTAATATTTTGTGTTCTAAGGTTCCTTACATTTTAAAAATCTAAAGTTCCTCCCATATCTTGCATTCTGTGTGCTAAGGTTCCTCACAGCTCTAACAATCTAAGGCTCCTCCTACATCTAACATTTTGTGTTCTAAGGTTTCTCCCACATCAAAAATTCTATGTTCTAAGGTTCCTCACAGCTCTAACAATCTTAGATTCCTCCCACATCTAACATTCTGTGTTCTAAGGTTCCTCCCATATCTAACATTCTATGTTCCAGAATTCCTCACATTTTAATGATCTAAGACTTTTCTAACATCTAACATTATGTTTACTAAAGTTCTTCATACCCCTAATAGTCTACCGTTCCTCCCATGTCTAACATTCTATGTTCTAAGGTTCCTTATAGCTCTAACAAGCTCTGTTATGTTCCTCCAGGTCTAATATTCTATGTTCTAGGGTTCATCACAGCTCTAACAAGCTCTGTTCTAAGGTTTTTCCCATGTCTAACATTCTAAAGTCCTTCCTAGTTCTGACATTTTAGGGGTGCCTGGCAGAGGGTTAGAGGAAGGAATTCATTTGGGGGGAAAGGTAAACAGACAAAGGGGAGAAAGCTATACGCTTGCAGAAACACATTAAGGGTGTTGTGTTTTTCCCCCACTCCATGGAAACCTTGTAGGAAGTTTTGGCCCATTTCCCTTTTTGGCATAATGAGAAGGGAGGGTCCCACAGCTGGAGCAAAAGCTTTTCCAAAGAGCTCTTTTGTTCAGAAGTTACTGGATAAGGCACAGCTCCCACACAGAGAAAGTTGTGGATGAATGAAGCCAGTTCTCCTGGCATCCTTTTCCTGATTCAGAATTGGGGTGGGGAGGGGCAAAGGGGGCTAAGGACTTGCTTCTGGGGGCAGCTGGCATGAGATTTCCTGCTGCCTACTTTGAAGAAATTTCAGTTCTTGAAGTGCTGAGATTTTTCCATCTCAACTTTCTTGAGCTTTCTGATTCCTTCAGAGTTGTCTCCTGCCCCTTCCAGCTAGAAGTCAAGCAGGTTCAGACAGTTACACCATTGACAGCAAAAAATAAGAGAAAGACAGAATCAGGAGGCCCCAAAACATGCAGTGTTAGAGCTCAAAGGGATCTAAAGACACTGAACAGAATTGTAGAAGGTAGCTCTTTGGGAGTAGTTCTGTCTGACATTTACAAGCTGCGTAACCAGGGTAAATTTCTCCTTATCTGAACCTCATTTTTCTTATCTATAAAATGTGGAAAATAATAGCCAGAGAGTCTTTTATTTTTCTTTGACAGAAATGAGAAAGGTTCTAATGCAATAATGGGTTCAGAGTTGGGTATTTCATTATAAAGAGTAAAATATTTTATCTTTATTTATAGTAAATTTATCATTAAGAACAAAGACTGTTATACATGAAAGGGACCTTAGAATAGAGAATGTCAGAGCTGGGAGAAAGTTTAGAATGTAGAATGTCAGAGTACTGATATCTTAGCAGAATGTCAATTCAATCCCACTCAATCCAAACATTTGTTAAATTCCTAATATGTGTTAAACACTGGGGATGCAAAAATTAAAATGATCTGGTCTTTTTTTCCTCAAGGAGTCTATATTTTTATCTGGGATTAAGAGAAGAGGGAAAGGAGTGGGAATATCACAAATACCATGATGAGAAAAAAGTAGGAAGACTAAGTGCTCTGAAATTGCATAAGGAGGGGAGTTCAGCTGGTGGGATAAGAAAAGGAAATCTAAAGAAATAAGTAGCACTTAACATCTGGGGAGGGACATTTCTCTTGGAAGCAATCCTCAGTCTGATCAAGGGGCCTGTTGTCATCATACCGCTCTTCTGCCTACCTTTACCTCTCCTGTCCCTATGTCTTCCCTGCTACCTTTCTGCTCTTTGTTGAGAGGCCAGAGGAAGAGATCGTGAGGGGGATATTCATCATGGGGCAGGTATGTCAGTCAGACTCTGACAAGTAATCATTTCTCCCTTCATAACTGTATCCATCTGATGAGTAGGTGGGGAGGATGATCTCTGAATTATATTGTTGACCTGGACCACACCTTACATTGAAGATAGTTGGAATTGGGGTGCTGGTAGGTTCTCTGAGGGGCAGTTAGGTGGCACATTGAATAGAATGCCAGCCCTGCAGTCAAGAAGACTCATTTTTGTGAACTCAAATCCAGCTTCAGATACTTACCAGTGATATGACTCTGAACAAATTGTTTAATCCTCCAGGGGTCCTCAAAACTTTTAAAATAGGGAGCCAGTTCATTGTCCCTCAGACTGTTGGAGGGCCAGACTATAGTTAAAACAAAAACTTTGTTTTGTGGGCCTTTAAATAAAGAAAGTTCATAGCCTTGGGTGAGGGGGATAAATGTCCTCAGTTGCTGCATCTGGCCCTGCCTAAACCATGAGAATGTGGCCAAAGTCAGTTTATCTAAGCATCATCTGTCTAGACTGGCTAGAAGAAAGTTGAGATAAAACATGAGAATCTATACAATCACAAACAGTACAGATAAAATAATCAGGGAAATCTGAACAGTTTGGCACAAAGTTATTACAACATCATCATCATCATCATCATCATTATCACCAGCACCTACTATGCGCCAGACACGGTGATCTTTATAAATATTATCTAATTTGATCTTTACAACTACACTGGGAGATAGGTACTATTATTTTCATTTTACAGTTTTGCAAACTGAGGCAGATAGAAATTAAGTGACTTGCCCAGAGTCACACAGCTAGCAAGCATTTAAGGCTTTATTTGAACTTATGTCTTCCTAAGTCCAGTAATCTGTCTACTACACTACCTTGCCATGTTCTTTAAAACTTGAGCAACTTTAATTCAATTAAATGAGTATTAAGTATCTACTACATGTAAGACACAATGGAGAAACTAGAAATACAAAGAAGAAGCATTCTCTGTCCTCAAGGAACTTGAATTTTACTGATGGGGAGAAATAATATGTACTTGGATAAGCAAATATAAAATGTATATGACATAAATATAAAGGAATTTTTGTAATTAGTGAAGGGGAGTTCTAATAATTGGGAGAGGAGAGGAGGAAGGGCATCATGTAGGAGGAGGCACTTCATCAAAACTTGGAATGAGAGATAAAAGACAGAAAGAGCAGTTTGTGACCCATAAGGACTCATAAGGAGAAAGGGCTACTTTAGATACTCATTGCCCCAGAGATTGATGGGAATAGGTCAATTTTTGAATGACAAGGATATTATGAATGACAAGAAAAGTAGTACTCAATCTTGATCTGGAAGTCAGGACCAGATTCTGTCTTTGTATTTGATTTTTCTGTGTTGATCTTGAGCAAATACTCACTTTGGATCTTGATTTCCTCCGCTTCATGTGACTAGATCTTGACAACATGGTCCTTGACAAGGTTTTCTTCTTTCCAAAGACAGTTACATTACTTGGAGGGCACACTTAGAGAAGAGGATATCTGGGGACTCCAGACCACCAAAGGCAGATCATCTTATTCTAATAAAAGTTCTTATCTGGTCCCTTCCATTAATCTCATCTGTTGTTAAAACTGGAAGGAAACAGTTCTCTTAAGCCAATACCCTCACTATATAAATGAGGAAACAGCAGCCCCATGATTTGCCTAAAACACTGTAGGCCATCACAAAATCACAAATAACCAACTTCAAAGAATGCTAGAAATTGTATTCACTATCAATGTGCTGATTGACTACATCTTTGATTCCATATCTTTCCTCATTTCCAATAACTGATTAATTATCAAGTCCTTCCATTCTCCCTCTTTGGGCAAGTCCTTCCCTCTTCTCTTCCATGGCCACAACTCTACTTCAGGCCCCCATTACCTCTTATCTGGATAATTTTAACAGCTCCCTACCTGGTCCCCCCTTCCTTTAGTCTTTAGCCCTCCACTCTTTCCTCAGGTGCTAACAGATGTATCTTCCCAAGACACAAGTCTGACCATGTTGCTTTCTACTCAATATCAATGGCTTTCCAAATGACTGTAAGACAAACTCCACACTTCTTAATTTAGCACTCAAAATTTTCTATACTTTAAGATATTATGCCAATACATTAAAGACCTGGTGTGTGTGTGTGTGTGTGTGTGTGTGTGTTTAAATAGGTTCTGTGTTTTTCTCTCTCTTCTTCAATTCTCTTCTTCAGTTCCACTCTACGGATTGTATTTCTACCTCTTTACCTGTTGAAATACTGCTCTATTTTTTTTTTTTTGTTGTTCTTGTTGTTCAGTCATTTTTCAGTCATGTTGGACTCTTCATGATCCCATTTGGCATTTTCATGGCAAAGATACTGAAGTGGTCTCCTCATCTTACTGATGAGGAAACTGAAGCAACAGGGTTAAATGACTTGTCCAGGGTCATACACAACTAATAAGTGTCTAAATCCAGATATGAACTCAGGAAGATGAATCTTCCCATTCTAGTCTCAGCATTTCAACTACTGAACCACTCAGATTCTCCCCTCCTCCCATCCTTTCGGACTTTAAAGAAATTTCGATTGACTTTATTTTAACGTAGAGGTCCCATCTGGCTGGACTAGAACATATAAAGCACTAAACTTGGTAACTGCAATGGAAAAATCAAATGGTTGTGATTAACTCAGAAAAATACTGTGATGGAGAGGTCCCCAAACAGGGAATACAGGGAAATGTGGGAACTTCTGATGTAGGGCTTTATATGTCAAACTGAAGAATTTTTATTTTATCTTAAAATCAAGAGGAAAGTACTGAAATTTCTTGACTAGGGGAGAGAAATGGTCAGAATTATGCTTTAGAACTATTAATAGAACAAACATGAGGTGACTACCTGTGACACAGATCTAGAATGTCTTATCTTGGAAAGTTTCTTGGGATCCAAGGAGCTTAACGGACC
This sequence comes from Sarcophilus harrisii, assembly GCF_902635505.1. Lineage (NCBI taxonomy): Eukaryota > Metazoa > Chordata > Mammalia > Dasyuromorphia > Dasyuridae > Sarcophilus > Sarcophilus harrisii. The sequence continues at coordinate 497,025,759 of NC_045428.1, forward strand.
CACTATTGGTTACATAGGTATTTGAACACAGATCTTTCTACTTGGTCCATATTTTATCCATTAAAATGCAATATATACCTCTAAGTTATTATTACTGATGTTGTTACCGTTTAGAAACTTCTTATCAAAACAGAAATATTTCCCAGAAGGCTAACATCCAACAGCACCTGCGTAGTCAGTTGAGTAGACCAGAAGCCTTTACAGCATTCCTAGCATTCCTTTCCTCCTCTCCATTCTTACTGCTGCCAATTTTTGTACATGGACTCATTACCACCAGATTGTTGTAATAATACCCAGAGAGGTCCTCTATATTATCCTTTTCCCAAATGGTCTCTCATACAACTGACTGTTCTTATCTATAGGATGATAGGGAAAAAAAAAGAAAAGAAGGAAAGAAAGAAAAAGCATTTATTAAGTGCCCACTGTGCATCAGACACTGTGCTAAGCAACTTATAAATATTATCTCATTTGACCTTCTCAATAAGCCTGGAAAGTAGGCACTATTCCCATTTAGCATTTGAGAAAATTGGGTCAGATAGAAGTTAAGTAACTTACCCAGAGTCATTGATTATATAAAATAAAAAACTTTTTACACAAACAAAACCAATGCAACCAAGATTAAAAGAAAAGCTGAAAACTGGTAAAGAATTTTTACTGCCAGTATTTCTGATAAAGGTCACATTTCTCAAATACATAGAGAACTGAGCCAAATTTATAAGAATACAAGGCATTCTTTACCATGGTAAATGGTCGAAGAATATGAACAGGCTATTTTCAGATACAGAAATTAAAGCTATTTATGGTCATATGAAAACATGCTCTAAAACACTGTTGATTAGTAAAAATGCAAATTAAAGCAGTTCTGAGGTGCCACCTCACACATCAGATTGGCTAATCTGACAAAAGAGAAATGTCATGGATATTGAAGGAGATGTGGGTAAATTGGGATACTAGTGGATCTTTGGTTGTGAATTGATCCAATCATTCTGGAGGGCAATTTGGAACTATGGCCAAAGAGCTATAAAACTGTGCATACCCTTTGATCCAGCAATATATTCCAAAAAGATCAAAAGGTTAAAAGAACCTATTTATGCAAAAATATTTATAACAGTTCTTTTTGTGGTGGTTAAGAATTGGAAATCAAAAAGATTTCCATCAATTGGGGAATGACTAAACAGCCTGTGGTATATATATGATTTTAATGGAATATTATGGCAGTATAAGAAATCACAAACAAGATAATTTCAGAAAAACCTGGAAAGATTTATGTAAACTGATGAAAAGTGAAATGAACATAACCAGTAGAACATTGTATATAGTAACAGCAATATTATATAATGAAGAATTGTGAAAAATTTAGCTATTCTCAGCAATATAATGATCTAAGACAGTCCCAAAGGAGCAATGATTAAGCCTACAATCTGCCTCCAAGAAAGAACTGATACTGTTTGAATACAGACTGAAGCACTCTATTTTGTTACTTTCTTTCATTTTTTTCTTTTACTCAAGCCTGCTTGTATAAAATGACTAATATGGAAATGTTTTACATAATTGCACACATATAACTTAAATCTGATTGCTTGTTTCAGGGAGGGGGAAAGGATAGAATTTGAAATTCAAAACTTTTTAAAAAAGTTAATTGTTTTAATGTGTCTTAAGGGAAATTTTATATACATACATACATATATTCATACACACAAATATATATATATAATCCTTAATTGGCTCCCTATTATCTATGGAGTGAAGCCTGTATTCAGGGATGTCCCACATTCTGATGCTAATCTTTCATTATAGACATATCTAATCTAGCCATGTATGCTCTATACCCTAGTATAACTGGGACAATCTCTTCCCTGACCATTTCCTATAATTTCTCACATCTCTTCTCTTTCTCACAGCTATCTATGAATAAAATGCCATTTTCTCCCTCCTTTCATATTAAGTTCACACTCAACTTTTAAAGTTCACTTCAAATGCCACTTGCTCCTGGAAGCCATATCTAGTCCCTTTCCTGATGACCTATTCCTCTTTGATCCTCATTGGACACTGTTCCTCCTTAATGTGCTTATCATCCAATATTGTGCATTTTACTTGATCATATATGTATCACAGAAATAAAAAAAGTCATAGATAATTAGAACCGTAAGAGGTCTTAGAGAACAATTAGCTCAACTTCTTCAATATATAAAGGAAACTGAGATTTAGAACAATTAAATAACTTGTTCAAGGTCATTTAGTCACATTTTCCTTCCAGATTAGAAGCTCAATGAGGACAGAGACTGTGTGTCATTTGTACTCTATACCTTTAACACAAAGTGCAGGGCTCTATACACTTAATATATGCTTATTGAATTAAATTGAATTGGGTAAGAATTGTCACTTGGGAAATAGTAGGGACTGAGTGAGAAGGGGGCTTTAAAAGGTTAAGGAGCTTTGTAAAGAAAGGTGGCTATTTGGACACTGACACTGTCCTTCTACCAGATCAAGGATAGAAGGGGAAAGATGGCATTGAAACAAATCAATCCAGACACATTTTCTTTTTCTGCTTTATTTTCTTTTAATACTGTAGAGATGTTCTATCTGCTCCATTTCTGAACTATATCTCTTAGTTTGTCTTCAAGATCCTGAATTCCCATGTATGTTCCCACACACTGTCACTTATTCAAATCTTAAAACGTTTTCTTCCTCTTCAAACTAGAATCAACAGAGATGACATTTCTCAGATCCAGTTGGGCGATAGACATAGAGCATAGCTCAAATATGACTATATATGAAACCAGTCCCTGAGGTGTCTAACATTTCAGTCCATTATTCTTACAGAGTTATAGTCTGAATTTTTCATTTGATGTCACAAATTTCAGTGTGTTGTGGTGGAAAGAAATCTTGGGCAGGAGTCAGAGGATATGGGTTTTAATTCCAGATCTATCTAGCATTTTTTCACTGTATAATTTGGGCAAGTCACTTCCCCCACCAAGGATCTCAGTTTTCTCATTAATAAAAGGAGATAATTTTATTAAATGTTCTTTAGTTTCCCTTCTAGCTTTGAAATTTTAGTCACTTAGTCAATTAGCAATAATAAAGATTTGATGGCAAATATCCTTTGTCCACTTTTGGTCATCAAATCATTTTTTAATTTAGAGACAAAAGTGTCCTAGTTGTCAGCAGAATATGGCAAAACTCTAACCAAGATATTGATTAAGTGAGGGATCAGCCCAGATCACTGGCCACATAACTCTCTTTCAAATAATAGCCAAAAAATTGACTGCTGTCTGTAATGGGCTTGAAACTCTTGAGTTGATGCACTGAGGTCAGGACAGCGGAGCACTTAGGGCTAATTACTAATTGGACAACACTCTATAAGCATATGCTTGGAAAATGGCCCTTTCCACTGTCCTGTGCTGGCTCCATAATTGGTGTATACAGAGAATTGTAGGAGGGACTAGGGGGTGGAGTAAGACTAGCCAGAGTCACTTTGGCGGTGGACGTGGGAGAAGGAAGGTGGCGGAGATTCTCCTTCCATCCAATTCACTTCCACCTCTAAAGACCAAGAATAAAGACCAAGGACTTTTGCTTTCCTGATTCCAGCTGATTCTAAGGTATCCAGAGTGTTAATGCGGTCATCACATTTGGTGCCTAACGTGTGGACCAAGGACCCTATTTTCACTGAAGAAGTCTCTGGTGACCGGAAATAGGGTGAATATTTTAATAGACAAATAGGGAACTTACTTTGTTAAGACTAAACTAGTAACCATTTCTAGCTGAAAAGGGGCAGATATTGAGAAAAGATTCTCCCCCAGCCCTAGCCCCATGCCCACCTCTGCCCCGAGGGGGCACTATAGAAAACATGCTTAAATTGATCAAGGGACATGGCTTAATTGTAACTTGGGAGCAGATCGCTAGACTTTTGGGTACATTAGAGTGCACGTTCCCTTGGTTCTTAGAGGAAGAAGAGCTAGGGCCAGATAATCGGAAGCTGTTAGAACGTTATTACAGAATTTGGCTTATGAAGTCTTAACCCTGAGGGACTGAAAATCTATAGCAAGGACATGTTTAGAACCTGGACAAAACATGTTGTGGCTTTCTGAATATAGTGAGCTCTGTAGGATACAAGCCCAACAAAATAGTCATAGTGGCGTTAATCCTCCAATCACCTGTGACCAACTAACAGGTGTAGGTTCTTATGTAGAAATTTCTGTACAGATTAATTACCCCTTAGCAGCATATGAGCAAATTGCTGCTGCTGCTATCAAAGCATAGGCTTCTCTCCCCAGTAAAAATGACAAGGGTGAAGCTTTCACAAAAAGAACCCAAGGGCCAAATGAACCCTTTGCTGATTTTGTGGGACGTTTGCAGACAGCTGTCATATGAACTAATGGTGAAAATGCAGTAACAGACATTATGATAAGGCAACTTGCTAAAGAAAATGCTAATGAGGTTTGTAGAAGAATTATACTGGACTACACAAGGATGCTCCTTTAGAGGAGCTCATAAGACACTGTGCCACAGTGGGCACAAATGCCTTTTATAGTCAAGCTATGATGCAGACTTCCCAACATCCAAACATGGGAAGCCTTTTTGGCAAGGGACTTCCAGAGAGACTCATCAATGCTTTCAATGTGGTAAAGTAGGGCATCTGAAAGCTCAATGTTAGCGTAGCGACAGAGTGAGAAAACAGGGTGGGAGAACAAGACCCAGTACCCCATGTCCAAAATGCAACAGAGGCTTCCATTGGGCATCAGAATATAGACTGATTCAGGGAAACAGGATGAGGGGCCCAGCTCCAGGGCATGATAGCAGCTGATGCTACACCCAGAGAGTGGCTAGAAATCCAGTATCCAGACATGACCAATCAGCCAGGAAGCCATCTGATAGGAGAAAGGGATTACAATTGGGAAGAATAGAGTAGTATGCAGCTGGGACAACTGAGATACCTCCTGGAGAAGTGAAATCTGTTCCTCACCAGCTTTTGAATCCCTTGCCTCCAGGCACAGTAGGTTTGACCATTTCACCTCCTGAGAGTATGTACAAAATAGTGTCCATCCATATACTGATGTGGGAAACTGGGGAATGTGTAGATAATATCCCAGTCACTAATACAGGTAGACAATGTGTGACTTATCACCCAGGAGAAGTAGTAGCATCAGATTTACTGATACAGAATCCTAATAAGCAACCTGGTGATAGTCGCCCAGATTCTGACCCCAAGCCACAAAATCCAGGAATATACTGGAAAGCAGCTATAACAGCTGACCGACCTATGCTCACAATCTATATAAATGGCCTACCATTAGAAGGATTGGTAGACATTGATGCAGATCATACAGTCATTAGAGAGGCCAACTGGCCCAGTCACTGGCCAAAGATTAAGGCAGACACCTACATGTCTGGTCTAGGAGGATCAATAGCAGCTGAAGTTAGTGCTACCACTTTGAGACAGATATTTGAAGGTGAAACAGGAGTTTTTACTCCTTTTATAGTTGAAAAAAGCCCCATCAATCTGTGGGGAAGAGACATTTTGCAACAATTAGGATTAAAAATAGTACTTTGTTTTTTAAGCAGGGCTGCTGTTGAAGGCCTGCCAACACTTTCACCTGTTCCTATCCAATGGAAAACTGATACACCAGTGTGGGTAGAACAGTGGCCCTTAACAAGTGATAAAATTCAGGCCTCAGTAGATATAGTGCAAGAGCAACTTGACCAAGGACACTTACAACCTTCTCTAAGTCCTTGGAATTCCCCAGTATTTGTTATAAAAAAGAAATCTGGAAAATAGAGTATGTTGACTGATTTAAGAAAAGTAAATGAACAGATGGAAACTATGGGAACTCTTCAGCCTGGACTTCCATCTCCTACTCAGTTGCCTGGAGAATGGCCTCTTTGGGTTATAGACATTAAGAATTGTTTCTATTCTATCCCTCTAGATAAGAAAAATATGAAAATATTTGCCTTCTCAGTGCCCAGCGATAACTTAGCTGAACCTTATAAAACATATGAATGCACAGTTTTGCCACAGGGAATGAAAAACAGTCCTACTATGTGTCAAATGTATGTTGCTGCTGCTCTTACTACTCCAGTAAGAAAAGCATTTCCAAAAGTTATGTTATTATATTACATGGATGATATATTGGGATGTGCACCTGAGGAACAAATGTTAGAACCATGTCTACAAAAGACTATAGAAACACTAAGGAACTACAAATTGTACATAGCTCCAGATAAAATTCAAAGACATGTTCCTTTTCAATATTTAGGATATGAAGTATACCTTAAGGTAGGTACTTACAGTACAAAAACTGTCCTTAAGAACAAAGAAGCTAAACACCTTAAATGACTTTCAGAAATTGATAGATATTCAGTGGATGCAGAAATGCAGTGCTAGGCTTGACTACCAATCCATTGCAACTGTTATATGACATTTTAAGGGGAGACAGTGCTTTAAACTCACCACGCCAGCTTACAAAAGAAGCTCAAGAGGCTTTATGCAATGTGGGTGAAAGAGTCACTCAAAAACCCTTGGAAATATCAGTTTTTGCCACACAAGAAGCACCCACAGCAGTCCTTCATCAAGGAAACAGTGTGACAAAGTTGGTGAACCTCCCAGCACAACCAGAACAAAGCCTTACTCCTTACCCAGTGCTTGTAGCTAGAATTTTATTAAAGGCCATTAAGCAAGCAGTACAATTATCTGGGATAAGACCTGACAAGATATACACCTTTTATACTAATGCACAAATTAATGTGTACTGTGAAACCATCCCAGAGTGGCAAATTTTATTGGCCACAGCTCTAAATTTTACACACGGGCCTCCATTAAAGATAATCAGACTATTACATAATTGGCGATGGATTCTTGAAGAAAAGGTTTCTAAAGTTCCTCTTAAAGGACCAATTATCTTTACAGATGCATGCAAACATAATATTTGTGCTGTATACTCATGACTTAACTATAAAGAGAGTAGTCAGAACTCTTTTTCAGTCCACTCAGCAGAATGAATTGTATGCAATCATTCTAGCTCTTACTTATTATCCAGGAGATATAAATATAATATCTGATTCAGTCTATTCAGTAGGTGTGGTACAAAGAGTTGCCACAGCCCAAATAAAATTTGTAGCCTCTAATATATATATATATCAGCTCTTTAAGGAACTTCAAGAGCAAGTGAGAAAGCATCCAGGTAAGATTTATATCTTACATGTTCACTCTCATAGTGGACTTCCAGGCCCTATTTTTGATGGTAATTCAAAGGCAGATAACCTTCTGACCATGTTGGCCAATACTCCTTTATTTCAGGAAGCCCAAGAATCTCATTTTAAATATCCTCAAGCTGCTCAAGCTTTACGTTTACAATTTGGAATAACAAGAGAGGAAGGTAGGAGCATAGTAAAAGCCTGTATAGCTTGTATTCCTTTCCATGCTCCTACACTGCCTCCAGGGAAGAACCTTCGTGGTTTGAGACCCAATGAAATTTGGAAAACGGATGTGACCCATTATAAACCTTTTAGTTGTCTGTCTTTTATCCATGTTGTGGTAGACATTTTTTCAGAATTCACTTTTGCAATACCAGCAGCAAAAGAGACAGCTGAGTGGTCACTGAATTCCTTATACAAGCATTTGCAATTATGGGTGTTCCACAAGCAATAAAAACAGACAATGGTCCTGCATATACTTCTTTTTTTTTTTTACAGGATTGTTGGTAGCTTTATTTTATTTTATTTTTTTAAATAACTTGTTATTGACAGAACCCATGCCAGGGTAATTTTTTACAACATTATCCCTTGTACTCACTTCTGTTCCAATTTTTCCCCTCCCTCCCTCCACCCTCTCCCCAAGATGGCAAGCAGTCTTATACATGTTAAATAGATTACAGTAGATCTTGGATACAATATATGTGTGCAGAACCAAACATTTTTCTTGTTGCTCAGGGAGAATTGGATTTAGAAGGTATAAATAATCTGGGAAGAAGAACAAAAATGCAAGCAGTTTACATTCATTTCCTAGTGTTCTTTCTTTGGGTGTAGCTGCTTCTGTCCATCCTTGATCAATTGAAACTAAGTTAGATCTTGTCTTTGTTGAAGAATTCCACTCCCATCAGAATACATCCTCATACAGTATCGTTGTTGAGATATATAATGATTTCCTGGTTCTGCTCATTTCGCTCAGCATCAGTTCATGTAGGTCTCACAAATCCTCTCTGTATTCGTCCTGCTGGTCATTTCTTACAGAATAATAATATTCCATAACATTCATATACCACAATTTACTCAACCATTCTCCAATTGATGGGCATCCATTCATTTTCCAGCTTCTGGCCACTACAAACAGGGCTGCCACAAACATTTCGGCACATACAGGTCCCTTTCCCTTTTTTAGTATCTCTTTGGGGTATAAGCCTAGTAGAGACATTGCTGGATCAAAGGGTATGCACAGTTTGATAACTTTTTGGGTATAGTTCCAAATTGCTCTCCAGAATGGCTGGATGTATTCACAATTCCACCAACAATTTATCAGTGTCCCTGTTTTCCCACATCCCCTCCAACATTACCTGCATATACTTCTAAACATTTTGCACACTTTTGTGCACAGTATAAGATTTTACACAGCATTGGCATACCTTTTAATCCTCAAGGACAGGCAATAGTAGAGAGGAGAAACTGAGACATTAAGATGCTCCTCCAAAAACAAAAGAAAGGGGGAGCCATAGGTAACCCTAGAGAACTTCTAAATCTAGCTGTACATACTATTAACTTTTTGATTTTTGACAAAGATGCACTGGCTCCAGCAGACAGGTTTTATAACCCACCGGAAGGGCAGTGTCCAGTGCGAACAGCTCCACTATCTTTAGATAATCGCCAAGTGATGTGGAGAGACCCAGAAAGTGGTGAATGGAAGGCACCAGATAGGTTAACTGCTTGGGGGAGAGAGTTTTCTTATATCTCCACAGATGGAGAAGGAATTAGATAGGTGCCAATGAACCATATTCACCTTGTCCATCAGAGAGAGACAGAGCAGATCCTTGAAATGAAGGAGAAGACCCAAGAAACATCAAGTGGTTCCATTGCTGACTGTGCCCACCACTAAATGCACATGGCAGTTATGGCGTTTGACTCATGGACATCAAAATTTGTTGGACTTCAAAACCCTCAGGAATCATTGGATTCTCTGAGACATGATAAGATTGTTGTAGGACTTCAAAACCCTCAGGCATCATTGGATTCTCCGAGACATGATAAGATTGTTGTAGGACTTCAAAACCCTCAGGAATCATTGGATTTTCTGAGAGATGATAAGACTGATGCAGGACTTTACAATCTGCTGAAATCATTGGATTCCCTAACACATAAAAAGACTGTTGCAGGACTTCAAAAACTTGTGGGGATTATTGGATTCTCTGACATGTGAAGCAATGGACAATAGATTAGTTATGGACTGTCTCTTGGATGCTGAAGAAGGCATATATGTGACTATTGTTTACATACCCTCCTTCTAGGATTTCTGGAAATCTTTTACAATACCATATTGATTTATATTGTTTGCAGGTACTTTCATGTACAATTCATGTTTGTTACACCACATTGAGCCTGCACTGGCTGTGGGGAGAGTCATTACTAATAGCCTATGTGTTATTGCTATGTGCTTGTGTAATACCTCCCATGCTGATGGGTTTGTGCATACCTGTTTCTAATAAGAGCCTTCAGCCCAGAAAACCGCTAACAACCCCCACTTCCCTTCAGTGCTTTTCATCTCCCTTCCTGAGAAGTCAGGGATGGCGTGACCACCTGTGTTCTAAAACAAAAGAAAGTGGGAGATGTAATGGGCTTGAAACTCTTGAATCAATGCACTGAGGTCAGGACAGCAGAGCACTTAAGGCTAACTACCGATTGGACAATACTCTATGAACATATGCTCATAGCATACGGACTTTTTGCTTATCCTGACTCTGGCTGATTCTAAGGTATCCAGGGTGCTAACATGGTCATCATAGCTATTTGTAGTGCTAAATGGGTTGAGCCACTAGCTACTTTGATAGCTGCTGCCTACTTTAGGTAGCATTTACAAAGTAGCATTTTAATGTCTCATTGTGATGTGGAGGTGACTTGGCCAGCTAGTAGAGGGCACATTTCACTATTTTGGAAAGTCTTTAAGTATGATGTTTGTGATGAGAAAGCATTCTTTGGGCCAACAAGTAAGATACAGAGAGGCTCTTGACCAATAGCCTGATCACTTCACTACAAATTTTTTGGCTATGGTAATGCACAAAGCAAAAAAGATTTCAATGACCTCTTCTTCTGCACTAATGGTAGCAGAGTGGTATAAAAGGAGGCAGAGACTGCTAAATATCATGTAGTTTTTGGCCCATATATAAACTTGAACTTGGCAATTCATAATCTAAATGTGAGATTTTGAAGAAAAATAGCTTTGGCTCTAGTGCCTTATTTTAACTCTCTGTGAATCTTTCTGTGTTTCTTGTAAACAACATATTGTTGTGTTCTGCTTTCCAATCAATTCTGCTTTCCTCCACTGTTTTATGGGTCACTTCATCAAATTCACATTCACTGTTATGATTGTTAATTGTGTATTTCTCTCCATTCTATCCTTTTATATTTTCTTTCTCAATGTCACCCCACCTCCTTCTTTACAAAAAAGAGAGTATTGAGAGGGAAGTAGCATACTCAGCACTGATAATGATATTTGAGTCAATCTGCTTTTCTTCTACTCTTTTTCTCATCTTCTCTTGACCTTGATTATGGGCAGTTTCTTACCCTCTTTCTTTCCTTTTATTCCACTCTTTTTTGCTGTCCTTCAAAAATGGAGTTTGTTTTGACTAATACCCCCCTAAAACCACATTCATTCTTAATCCCCCTCTCCCTCTCCCTGTGGTGATTAGAATTTCTAATAAGGTTACTATTAGGGCTGAAAATTTTGTTAAAGTAGGCATGGTTATTGGTATTATTGTGGTAGGAGGGATGTTTGATGTCAGTAGGAATCCTGTGAAGATACTATCAAGGTCTAATCATAGAATAGGATTGATTAGGTTCGGGTTGTTCTCGTTTAGTGGTGATATACCCTGATTCCCTATTGAGTTTAATGTATTTCTACATCAAATTCTCTCTCTGTCTCTCTCTCTCTGTCTCTCTCTCCTTTCCCACCCTAACCCTCTCTCCCTCTCTTTCTCTCTCCCCTTCTTTGTTTTGTTCACATATGTAGCCAATTCCCAACTTATTTCATCGTGTTTATTTAGTTTTCCTTTTATGCACCATTATATGAGATACTGAATTCATTACTCTTTCTTTCCTACTTTTTATCCTTTTCTTTTCTTTTTTCTCTTTAAGATGAACAAAATATAGCAAAACTGCTTTCATAATATGTCTTGCTTAATCCCTCTATGATCCTTGAAAAAATAGGGTTTTGAGAAGGTATTTATTATTTTTTCCCTATTAGAATATAATCTGTCCAATTGCTCAAACATATTTACCTAGCAATTTTTTTCTTGACTTCTGTGTTTGCATTTCAAAGTATCAACTCAGCTCTCATTTTTTTCCTCGGGAAGACTCCTATTTTATTAAAGGTCCATTCCCATTCCCCATCCCCATCCTTCCTATAAGCTTATATTTGGCTTTGTGGGGCACATTGTTCTTGTTTTTAATCTTATATCTTTCGCCTTCTATAATACTCTATTTTAATTTCTCTGGTTTTTATTAATGCTACCTACCAAGTATAGAAGAAAACTTTTGGTACAAGCTTGACAGAAATAATTTTAAAAATTAATTTGAATGATTGAATATTTCTACTTAAAGAACGAAAAGTTCAAACTGACAGAGTCTCCCAATATCTTTGGAAATCTCTCTGATATCAGCCATTTTGAAGTTACAATTTAAAGGATTCTCAGACAAATAACAAGCATTTATTAAGTAGCTATTATTTGTTGGGCACTTGTTAAGCCCTGGTGATACAAATATGAATAAAAAAGACAGACTATGCCTTAGAAATTTTATATTCTAACAAGGGAAGATAATGTGCAAAAGGTAGAGATTGTAGTAGTAGAAAAAAATACCTGAGAGGAAGAGAGGAAGAGAGGGAAGGGGAAGGTGGTGGACATTATTAAATTTCCGTAATAGAATAAATAGAGTGTGGTTATAGAGTTCAAGTAAAAATTTAATTAAATATTTTCTTCATCAAACAAAACAATATAACAGACATTAATGATTAGCATTTCTACAGCACCTTAAGACTTTCTTTAAAAAGAATTTTACATGTTTGTAGCAGCCCTTTTTATAGTGGCAAGTAACTAGAAACTGAGTGAATGCCCATCAATTGGGGAATGGCTGAGTAAGTTATGGTATATGAGTGTTATAATATATTATTGTTCTATAAGAAATGATCAACAGGATGATTTCAGAAAAGTCTGGAGAGACTTCTGAACTGATGCTAAGTGAAGCGAGCAGAACCAGGAGAACATTGTACACACAGCAAGATTATGTGATAATCAATAATTATGATGGACTTAGCTCTTTTCAACAGTGAGGGGATTCAAGCCAATTCCAATAGACTTGTGTTGGAGAGAGCCATCTGCATCCAAAGCGAGAACTATGGAGACTGAATGTAGATCACAACTTAGTTTTTTCACCTTTCTTGTTGTTTTCTTGTTTTTTATTTTTTCACTTCCCCCCCTTTGATCTGATTTTTCTTGTGTAGCATAATTATGGAAATATGTATAGAAGAATTGCATATATTTAACATATATTGGATTACTTGCTGTCTAGGGGAAGGAGGGAGAAAAATTTGGAACACAAAGTTTTGCAAGCATGAATGTTGAAAACTATCTTGGCATATATTTTGAAAATAAAAAGCTATTTTTTTTTAAAAAAACAAGCATTTTACAAGTCTCACTTAATCTTTATAACAATCCTTCAAAGTAGGTACTATTATCATCCCCATTTTGCAACTGAGAAAACTGAGGCAAACTGGGGTCAAATGAATGATTACACAACTAGTAAATGTCTAGATGTCTATGCATTGTGTCATTTAGATGCTTAGGTATGTATGTAACAATTGTCCCTTAATTTTAAGTATAAGAGAATAATTTTTCTAAAATAATTCAATCCCTCTAACTTCCTTTAATAATTCTCCTTTCCAACTGGTTAAAAATCAACTCAAGAGACACTTCAATTAACTAAAGTAATCAGTGATTTCTTCCTATTCTTATATCATCATACTAATCTGGTCCAGGTTTCAGGAGAAAAGGAGTACTCTTCTTAATCATATGAATCCAGAATCTTGCCCTTGTCCTATAACTTCTATAATTCTATCATCAGGGAAAGCATAATTCCTCAGTGAACTTTTTGCCTAGTTTTCTCAGAAAAGATGACTAGGCTTTAAGTAAAAGAAAGAAAAGGATTTGGTACATGGCATTATTTTGGAATTTATAGTTAAAGGAAAATTGAAAAGTTTTTATTCAGATTAGATTAAGATTTAAAATTAAGATACTGAAAAAAATACTTTCTTAATATTACTATAAGAAGGAATGGGATACAGGTTGGTATTTTTCCATACATATAAAGTATGATCCTGCTTTTACCTAATTAATACTTGAACTCTTTTTTCCCCTTAGTGTTTGTTATCTATCTATCATTCTGTCTGTCTGTCTATCTATGACCTGAAAAGTTCTGATCTGGAAGCTCTGTATTTAACTTATGATATTTCTAATTTTTACCTCAGGATTTCTTTCAGGAGCTGACCATGGGTTTATTCTATTTTCACTTTGCTCTTTAGTTCTAAGAGGTCTGTGTAGTTTCTTAGAATATACTTTCGAGGCTTTTTTATGATGGAACTTTTAAACCATAAAACTAATGATAGATTATCTCCTTGAGATCACCTGTTTTCCAGGTGAGTTATTTTTAATAGAAGATACCTTATATTGGCTAATATTTTCCCAGGCTTTAAAAAGAGATCCTGTCTCCATTCTCTGCTCTTTCTTTATCCTAGTTAGAATTGTGAAAGAACTGGGCCTTTTTGTTCCCCCTAATTGAGGCATTTTTTTTAGCTTTGAAAGTTACATTTTGAATTTATTACATAATAGACATTTACAGTTTCATATATAACCCTTCTATATGTGAAAGTGCATGTTTAAAAAATTTTATTAAAGCTTTTTATTTTCAAAACATATGCATGGATAATTTTCAACACTGACCCTTGCAAACCTTGTGTTCCAAAATTTCCCCCTTCCCCCCACCTCCTTCCCTAGATGGCAGGTAGACCAATATGTACTAAACATGTTAATAATATGTTAAATCCAATTTTGTATACATATTTACACAATTATTGTGCTGCATAAGAAATATGAGATCAAAAAAGAAAAAAATGAGAAGGAAAACAAAATGCAAGCAAATAACAATAAAAGGGTGAAAATGCTATGTTGTGATCCACACTCAGTTCTCACAGTCCTCTCTCTGGGTAAAAATGGCTCTCTTCATCACAAGATCATTGGAAATGGCCCTAATTAAGGCATCTTGAAAAGAGTTATCTAAAGGTGATTTGTAGTCACCAATGAATGAGTGAACTTTTTGATAAAGGGATTTGAATTCTATCAATCTTTATATACTCTTTATTAACAAAATCAGAGGAAAGTAGAAGGTCATAGTGAAATGTAACACATATATATAAAATTGCTTTCTATATATGTATATACATTATATCTATCTATCTCAGATTCTCCTTAGAAAGGCAAAGAAAAGGAGATGGAGGAATTGCTTTTATCATGGGCCCAAGGCAAACAAGAAGTATCATTTGCTGGTTCATGCAGTGTTCTCCCAACATCAGATGCAAAGAATGAAGAGATAGACAGATGGTATAAGAAATTTTAAAAACACAAAATTGAATAAATATATACTTTACTACTCAGTGACTTGGATGCAAAGGTTGGAATAGGTAATTAATGGTGGAAAATGTGTTAGAAAACACAGATCTATAATGATAGCTAGTATTTATATAGTGCTTTAAAGTTTGCAAAGTGTTTTACCAACATTATCTCATTTGATCCTCACAACAACACTTGAAAGATATGTGCTAGTATGATCCCCATTTTACAGATGAGGAAACTGAGGCAAACAGAGTCTGTGACTTGCCTAGGATCACATAGATAGCAAGTGTCTAAAGCTGCATTCAAACTCAGCTCTTCTTGACCTATCTACTATGCCACCTAAAAACCTTCCTGCATAAGCAATAAGAGAATCTCAAGGGCAAATTATTTAAAGGGTAGTTTACAGGGTAATTAGGTGGTATAGTAAATAAAGTTCTGGGTCTGGTCTAGGAAGATCTGAGTTCAAATGCAGCCTCAGACACTTTACTAACTGTGTGACTCTGTATAAGTCACTTCACTTTGTCTGGAGAAGAATATGGAGAACCACTCCAGCATCTCTTCCAAGAAAATCCCCAAAGGGGTCACAGTGTCAGAGACGACTGAAAAACAACTCAACAACCAACATAACAAAATTATACAGAGCCTTATTACTCATCGGATGAATTCTGACATCCAGAATGGAATGAGGATATGCTGAATATAGTCAAATAACATCATAAAAATGAAATTAATTGTACTTTATTACATTTTTAACAAAGAAGTTAAGTTTATAAGGTACAAACCATTTCTGGTTTTGAAGTGAATTTATCATGTTCTTTCTCCATATAGTTTTTTAAAATATACAGTAGGATAAAAATGGAAATAAAAAATCTTTTCTTGCAGTAGAAACATTACAGTGGATGGTTAAAAATTTTGCTTTTTGAAATATGATAGCATAAATGAATAAATCACTGATGTACAAAAAAGAAAACTATAAAAATAGTGCTAGGAAGTTCTTGACTTCATAGTGGTTTCTTAAGGCCAGAATGAAATACAAAAATTGATAAAGACCCTTGTTTACTGTGTGGAAACCAAGATATAGTCACATCTTAAAAGCAGTTACATTATAGTATTGTCCCCGTTTTTTGAAAAAAATTAAACTTAGAAAATTACAGAAAGTGACCTCTAAAAAATGTGCTTCATGAAATGAATAACCACCTTTATTTTTAAAAGTCCCATCCACATAAAATTCTTAAAATAAGTTGTGAATAAATAACTTATTAAAATATATGCTGCTATTTTCATAAGCAATATAATAGAACATACTTCTAATGTTTAGTATTATGCTTTTCTCCAACAAAATACCCTTATACATAAAAAATCATGAATCACTAAGAGTCTGACACTTAATCACCTCTTGATTTTTTCCACACAAAATAAATGTTTTTAAATTTTATGTTTCAGTCAATTACAACTTGTCTAGATAAATTCTTATTTTTCACAAAGAAAAACAAGTGGATAAAGTAGTACAATAAATAAGAACTAGCCCTAAACTGATCCAAAACCCTCTGTCATAATTCCAATTTAATAATCATAGTAAATCATATATTTAGAATTGAAGGTTCTTTTAGATGTCATCTAGTTCAGGGTTTTAGGATAACCTTGCATTCCATTACTTAACAGCAGTTGAGTCATCCAAAGGTACATCATATTTCCAAAGAAGACATTCATTAAAATGCATCTTGTGATTTTCCTAACTCTTAAACATTACAAGGCCTAATGAATCCAATGACAGTTTAATCTCTATTACAGACTTTAAATGTTAATTTTCTAATTCTTAAAGCAACCATTATCACCATTAGAATAAATTTTACTTCCTGAGAGCAAGATATTCTGCTCCTTGTTTGTCGCTGCTGTTCAGTCTTTCAATCATGTCCGACTCTTTGTGACCCCAGTAGCATGCCAACTCCGTCTACCTTCCATTATTTCCTAAAATCTGTCCAAGTTAATGTTTGCTGTTTCCATGGCACTATCTATTCATCTCATCTTCTGCATCCCCTTCTCCTTTTGCCTTCCATCTTTCCCAACGTCAGGGTATTTTCCAACGAGTCCTGTCTTCTTATTATATGGCTAAAGTATTTAAGCTTCAGCTTCAGTATTTGACCTTCCAGTGAATAGTCTGAATTAATTTCTTTAAGCACTGACTTATTTGATCTCTTTGCTGTCCAAGGGACTCTCAAAAGTCTTCTCCAGCACCACAATTCAAAAGAATTGATTATGAGGTACTCAGCTTTCTTTATAAGCCAGCTTTCACAGTCATACATTGCTGCTGGAAAAAACATAGTTTTTACTAATTGGACCTTTCTTGGCAAGGTGATGTCTCTTCCTTTTAGTATACTGTCCAGATTTACCATAGCTTTCTTTCCAAGGAACAAGCATCTTTTAATTTCGTGGCTGCAAATCACCATCTGCTGTGATCTTTGAGGTCAAGAATATAAAATCTGACACTGCTTCCATTTCTTCTCCCTCTATTTTCCAGGAAGTTATGGGACCAGTTGCCAAGATCTCCCTTTTTTGATGTTAAGCTTCAAATCAGCTTTTATACTCCCCTCTTTTTGCTCTCATCAAGAGGCTCCTTAATTCTTCTTTACTTTCTGTCACCAGAGCGGTATCATCTGCATATATGAAATTGTTGATATTTCTCCCAGTAACTTTAATCCCAACTTTTGATTAATTTGTCTTGATATTTTCCATGATGCATTCTGCATATAGGTTAAATAAATAAGGTGACAATATACAGATTTATCATACTTCTTGTCTAATCTTAAACCAATCATCTGTTCTATGTTGAATTCTGACTATTGCTTCTTAGCTTACATATGGCTTCCTCAGGAAACAAGATGATGTATTCTTTAAAGTTTCTGAAACTGACAGTAGATAACAGTATCATGGTTGGGCAAGTTCATATGTTAATCTCTCTTCACTTGATTTTCAAGGCTCTCCAGTGAAAGCATCCCAAGGTCCCTTTGGATATCTGGGTAGTTTTCCAGATTGCCACACAATGACCTCACCATGTCCAGTTTCCTGCTGTTTTCAGATTTGACCAGGCACAAACAACTGGAAGAAATCTCTCTTTCAATGTATAAACTGGGAATGTGATGTTGGCAAAAACAGGATGTTCATTTTCATTAAGAAATGGCACAAATAATTCAATCCAGTTAATAAGAAATGCATCACCTGAAACTGCATTTCTAAATAAACAAAACTGACTGAGGTAGCTGTTCATCTTGTGGCTGGTGTTGGGCAGTTACATCTGGTAGAAAGTCAGGCAGCCTAGAAGTTGATCCAGAATAGGTACCCTTGGTGGCTTATGCAGTAAAAGAAAATCATACAGATGGCTACAAGTTATTCACAGAGAGCATCCTGATGGCCTGGTGACTGCCTGCTGTGGTTCCCATGGCATTCTTGGGTCCTAGTGAAAGAGAAGGTGGGAGATGACCTGCACACCTCATAGGCTTCAATCCAGCTCCTTCCTTCAGGGTATAGTCCTGACATGCCCTGGTGTGACCCTTAATTATATTTTAACAGACATGAAATGACTTGTTACTGATGCGGGATTCATTCTTGAATCAACTGTTTAAAATCAGGGCAACCTGTTAGAGCAAAAATAAAAATTTAGAACACAAGATGGTCAAGAACTCCTGAACTAAAAGATCACTGAGGTCCCTTCGAACTGTGAAAATCTATGATGTTATAAATGCATTTCTCTACAGTATTTCAGTGTGCATCAAGGACCTATTGATGGGGTCAGGGTAGCAATTCCTAGTTTGAAATAAACATGTGACAAATTCATAATAGCCATCATCTTTGACAAAAGGTAGGTTTATTTAGGGGAAGGCAGACAAAAATAAGAGGTAAAATTTGCCACTAGGAGTGGCAAATATAAAATAAAATTGGGAGTGCATATAGTTAGCAAGGAAAAAGAAAGTTCCTCAAGGGAATTCACAATTGGCCATAGGGGGAAAATACTCAGTGAGGTGGGAATAAGCCATTGCCTGATAGGTTAGATCCATAGAGGAGGTTGGCAGAATAGCAAGGAAAAAGCATTGTGAGGAGGGAGAGAGTAATCTAGAACTTAGAAAAGATCTTCATCATAATCAGGTTTTTTACAAGGGAAATACAGCCTTGGGGGTTTCCCAGGCATAAAGGCATGAAACTCAAGAAAGAAGGGGATCAAGAAGGAGAAGAAGTGTCAGGGAGCACAAAGGTGGGAGATTAAGGATCCAGATGAAGTGAATCTAGCAGCCCAGGTCCAAGATATGCTAACCAATATCTCAAAGGTTGCTTAAAGATGCACAGAGGTTTGAGGAATAGACAAAAGAATTCCATCCTCATAATCACTATTCAAACAGGATAGTTTAGTCTGGGAATTTGATTATGTCTGATAATAGCTGGTTGGGCTTCTTCCAGACAGGGAAGTTACATCACTATGACCTCTGACCATTTGACTCTCCTGAACACTGACACTGATACGTCCTAAGTTTCTTAGGGCTCTAACAAGGATTTAATGAATAAAGATGAATAAATGAAAAAAACTTTTTGAGATACTTGTAAACTGGGGAACGGATAAGCAAAATAATGTACATGGATATAATAGAATAGCATTATTCCATAAAAAAAAATCAAGGGAATCTGGGAAGACTCGTATGAAGTGACATAGAGACAAGAGATCAAAATCAGAAGATCAAGTTATACTAGAACAATGTAATGAAGGTAACCTAATACATGTCCAGACCCTATAAGTTTGCTAAGGTAGCATCAGACACATGGGAACTCTATCTTGGCAAGCTGATGAGATTTGTGCACAGGCAAAACATCCATTTGAATAATATAATAAACACAACCTTGAAAGAATTTGGTCTCTGATTAAGGCAATGACTAGACATAATTCCAGAGAACTGATGATAAAACATGCTATCTGCTTCCTGATAGAGAGTGGTATCTTCTCAATAGTTGGAAAAAGACACATTACATGGCCAGTGTGGAAATTTGTTTTGCTTGATTAGCATCTTTGTTTCAAGGATTTTGTTTTTGTTTTTAATATGGGAGGAAAAAAGAGGGAGAAAAATACTTATTCATTGAAAAAATGAAATAAGAGGGTTTCAAAAAAGTATTTATTAAATGATTATTATGTATTAATCTCCATTCTCAGTACTGGGGGACCAAAACAAGCTTTAAGCAGGTATCTTTCACTATGACTCACACTGTCTAGTATTTTGACATTCTCAGTACATTGTCCACTATTCAAGATGTGCTTAGGGAGCACAGTCAATATAGGGAGGATGCACCTTCCTTCAATGTTATAAAATCCTATTCCATTGTTATCATGGGGTCTAGAGACCCGGAGAGGAGCCCAAGATCACAGAGCAATCGTAGGGCCCAAACTAGAGTAAGGATGGGTTTTTATTGGGTTGATCAATCAGATACTCCACTCCACCTAGTTGTACTTCATTTAATCCTTCCCCTCCCTTTTTTTCTCTAACCAAACACTGTTACTTGTAAATAGCTCTCAACATGAATTCAACACATTTCAACTAAATCCAATAAATATCATTACATAACATTTATGTGCAGATGCTGTGTTGGGGCCCTAGCCCAATGATTGAGAACACATCTTGATTAGAGGGAAAAAAGAAGAAAACACACATTTATTAAATACCTATCAAGAGCCTGCAATGTGTCAAGCAGTGTGCTAAATGCTTTACAAATATTATCTCATTTGATTCCCACAATTCTGGAAGGTAAGTATTCTTATTGTCTCTAATTGAATCAAAGTCATTTGAGGTAGATAGCAAAGGAAATCTCTAACCTAATTGTTTAAAGGACTTGGTCATGCTTTGGATGGGGCTAGTATAAAACCGCTAAGGTAGTTTAGAATTCTTACAATTCTGGGAGATAAGGATTATTATTGTCTCTAATTGAATCAAAGCCATTTCAGCTAGATAGCAAAGGAAATCTCTAACCTAATTGTTTAAAGGACTTGGTCATGCTTTGGATGGGGCTAAATAAAACCGCTAAGGTAGTATATAGAATTGTGGATTTGAAAAGGTGATGAGCTAGGAGAGAGAAATTTTAGCCAAGACCCCAAGATGGAATCATTCGGAAGAGCAAAATAATCTTCCTTCATTTTGGAACCAGTTTGTTATCCCTTCTTCCTCCTCAGAAGAAGACATCATATACTTCAGGGGGTCTAAGGAAAAGCACTTCCTAACAGCATCCTTGAAGAGTTGACAATAGGATCTGCATCAGGAGCCAAGGACAACCTAGTTGCAATGAAGAAAGGTAACGTTAAAGCTTTACTTGGAGCTAAATGGAAAAACAACAACACATCTGAGAGTAACTTCATGAATATTTCCATGAAGGGGAGAAAAGGACTTCCAGAAACCAGTAATTATGAATTCTCCCTTTGTCACATGTGCTTTCTTGAGTTTACTCTTCCCCCTCCTCCCCAGTCCATGTGTACCAATAGGAAAATATGTCACAGACTTTTGGGGTAATGTCTTTGAATTCAGTGTTATTTCCACACCACTTAGTAATTACCTATTTTTAAGGCTAATGAAACTGGCAGACTAAATAATATCAATTGATATCATAGGGGGAAGCACACTGGTAGGGACTAATAAGTTTTGTCATTAAAAAACTACCACCCCCCAGCTCCTCTGAGTTGACCCTAGAAATGTGAGGGGACAAGTAATAGCTGCCTTCCAGAGATCCAGCCCACGAGCATGAGAAAAAGCTGGAGCAATAGCCCCAGAGCATTTGCTCCCTTAGAATTCAGGTCTCTTGTCTTCACACTATTTCCATTTCCCTGTAAAGTCTTCTCAAAAGATGCACTTTTTAAGACTTCTTTCTCACCTCCAGCTGTCCCACTTCATTTTCATGGCTCTCAGCCCATCTGTTTTAGCTCATACTTCGCTATTAATTAAAATTCAGGTGCTAATTGCTTCTTGGCACTTTTCAGGACTCAGCATGGTGTAGTGGAAAGAGAATTGGACTTTCAGTCAGAAGTCCTGGGCCTGAAGCCAGCTCAGCCATTTATTAGCTATGTGTATGACCTTGGCTAGTCAATTAACATTTCTAAGCCTCAGTTTCCTCATCTACTTAAAAAAGGGGAGGGAGGATGAGGGATTATATATATATATATATATATATATATATATATCTTACATATCTCACAGAGTTGTTGAGAAAACATTTTAATTCTTAAAATATTTGGTATGAGTCAGTTACTGTTATCAGTACAATGATTTGCACGAAGTAGCCCTTTAATAAAAATTTGCAGAATCGAATTGTTATGAATAACCTTGATCTGCTCTCATTTACTCCCAGTTCTTAACGTTTTATAAAAAAAAAAAAAGCACTGCTATAACTGTTTGAGTCTTGAATTAGTCCTCATTCCCCCTTTAGTGCTGGATGAATCTGGATGAATGATTTTATTACCAATCCCTTTCCTAAAGGCAACAGACTCTACCTTCCAGCGCCGCGTGAAACCTGAACACAAATCTCCATGTGAGTTAAACTCCAATTCAACTTTGTTCCGCAGCTTCTGGCTACTAGAGGCAGAGGGAGATAGAAAGAAGAATGGGACCCAGTGTGTGCCTTCAGGGAAGGCCGGAGAGCTCAGTGGAGAGATAGTTGGTCTCAGAGCTTGGAAGAACTGGGTTTAAGTTCTGGGCATCAGGTAGTGAAGTAGATAGAATGCTAGATCCAAAACAAGGAAGAGCAAGCAGGATTCTAGTCCCACTCTATACCTCTACTGTTGTCAGAACCTCCATCTCAGTTTCCTCATCTGTAAAATGGGGATGATTAATAGAACATGCTTTCCAGGGTTGCTGGAAGAATCAAATGAGATAATATTTGCACAGCACTTTGCAACATCAAAACATTGTATAAATTCAAGTTATTGTTTGTTTATTTTATTAAATCCTTCCTCTGGAGTATGTTGGCAGTGTGGTTCTAGGAAATTCACTCTCATTCTTTTAGGCAACTCTTAAGTTGTTTTAAGTTATGGAGAAAGATGCCAACTTTGCAGGGGAATCGGGTTTCCTCCTTTTAGAGTTCCCAAATGCAAGGCTCACTAAACTACAGATCAAGGGTGACATCTGACTTGTCATTTGTTGTTATTTTGAGTGTCATTAACTAGGTTGCATAGTGGGTAGAATGGTAGGCTTGGATTGAGGAAGATGTGAATTGAAACCTCTCAGACCCTACTACTGTATAACCCTGGGCAATTCCCTTAAACGCTATTTGCCTCAGTTTCCTTATCTGTAAAAATTGGGCTAATAACAGCTTTTACCTTCCATGGGTGTTGTGAGAATCAAAGGAGATAATTTTTTAAAAAGCCCTTAGCACATGGTGGACACTATATAAGTGCTTATTCAATTGCCCTTTACTTTCCTCCTTTCCCACCTCCTCCCCTTCCCTGGTCAACACATTTTAGCTCAGAGGCCATACAAAGACAGGCAGCAACAGTGTGCTGATCCCTGCCATACAGCAACACAGATACAGTCCTCATTCCTTACTCTAAGGTGTGCCTTCAAAGGCACTAAGGAATGCTCATTTCCTTAAGTGTAGAAACGGGGAACATCAGAAGTAAGGCTCTGGAAGGGAAAGTGAGGCAGATGACTCTGCACAGTCCCCTCTCACTTAAATCCAATTAACTCAGCATGTCACGGCATCACCTCCCTGATTTCCTGATCCTCTCCCAGAATGAAGGACAAACAGCAAATAACAACAACCTACCAGCAGAGTCTGTGATCGGTTTCTTCTTTGACTCTTTACAGCAGAACCGTGGACTATTTTGGCAAGTCTGCGTAATCTCTTGTTTGTGCACAAATAAACACATCATAAATTGGTCTTGTCTAGAAGAATTCTCCTCCCTTAGCCATGCACTGATATAGGTCAGCCTGCTCTAAAGCCAGGATCTAGAGCACACACCACCAAAAAGACACAGAAAACTCACACAGAAGAAATGACTGTTCCATATGGTATAGCCCTGTAAAGTTTCAGGGAATTGTTTTTTGTTTTTTCTCATAAAGTAAGATCTAAGAAAGGTGGCAGCAAAATGGAATGTGTAACTCTCTCCCTCCCTTTCTCCTCCTCTCCCTTTTCCCCTCTTTTGCTCTCTCTCTCTTTCTCTCTCTCTCTCTCTGTCTCTATCTCTCTCTGTCTCTGTCTCTCTGTCTCTGTCTCTGTCTCTTTGTCTCTCTCTCTCTCTGTCTCTGTCTCTCTCTCTCTGTCTCCCTCTCTCTGTATGTGTGCCCAGGATACAAGTCTATTCTCTATTAGAACTGAGGCAGGTGTGGGCCTGTTAGTCAGTACAACAAGGGAGAAAGCAATTTTTGTTCAAAATCCAAAGGGATTATGTTTCACTGAAACTTTTTGCCATTGAATTCCTGCTTGACCTTGGACAAAGGTACTTTATTTTTCTGAGTCTCTGGTTCATTCTTTGTAAAATAAGGGGGTTGAAATTGCCTCCCTGGGGCTCAGTTTCCTACCTTGCAAAATGAAGGGATTGTTCGGGTTGATTTGCAAAATCCTTTTCAGCCTTAAATCTAGTATGATGCTGTAAACATCTCCAACAAATAGTCAAAGAGCTGCCACTTGACCTCTGGTGATCAGGAGCTCATCATCTCCCACTATCATTCCTTCTATTTTTGGACAAATCTGAATATTTATATGTTTTCCTTTAAGTCAAAAATCTGTTTCTCTGGACTAGATTCTATCCTTTGCTCTAACCTCTGCCTTCTGGGTTGTGTAAAAGTTGTGGAATTTGTTTGCTTTTAATACCCCCTGGTTTATAATTGGCTACCTGGGGAGAGAAACCAATGATTGAAAACGACAAAAGCTGAATGGGGCCATAGAACTACTATGCCAATTTCTAGCTCTGCCCACTTTCCCTGGTCATATGTGGAGCTGGGAACCACATGGCTCTATTTAGGTTTGATACCCCTCCTGCGTGGCTCTGTGGGTACTTGAGCAGTGGCAAAAGCAATTACGGTCTGCTTAGGAGATGTAATAAAAATTAAATAGGTTTGGTCTTGAGGAAGGGCCATTCTTTGTGTGCTCTGTTGGAGGGGTGTGCTGTCATTTTCTTGGAAGGGGTGTTAGAGACTTTAATTGGATAATTTTCTTTCATTACCTCTATTTTGGGGAGAGGGGAGACACCTAGTGAGTCAAATGGTCTTGGGATAATTTAGCTAGGATATTTTTAACTGACCAGGTCATCGAAAGATTAGTTGACTCTCAGAGTAACCTGAATATTGTAAAAAAGATGTAGTTGAAAAGTCTTGGATTTGGAGTCAGGGCTGGGGTTATTCATAAGGCTCCAAATCCTTGTTCACTAACAAACTGGAACCATAGTAATGTCACAGAAGCAAGGAAGAGTTTATGGTTAAGTTAGAAGAGATACATATCCAGCTATGTTCATTATACCAGGAAACCATCTTCCATACAATGCATCTATTGAAGTTTTACTACTTGCTACCTCTGTGACTTAGGCCAATTCATTCCCATTTGCCTATTTCCAGATAGAGGAATGGTAACATTTTTTGTTTAGTCATTTCAGTTGTGTCCAATTGTTTGTGACTCTATTTGGGGTTTTCTTGGCCAATTTGCTAGAGTCCCTTTGCTATTGCCTTTTCCATTTTGTTTTACAGGTGAGAAAACTGAGACAAGTAGGGTTAAGTGACATGATTCTGTGAAGTTTTATTTTAGAAAGTCTTTGTTTATAGTTCATATCATTCTTATATCTTTAAAAAACTGATTAATTCATTTTGTTATTAAATCTGTAATTTCATACCTTCCCTTTTATCGATAAATTTCTACAACTATAAATTTTACAACTTTCAAGAGTTATCTAGGGGCAATGTCACTTTAATGACAGGCTTAGGGACACAATTCTAGCAAAACTACAACCTATATCTTTCTGAGTCACTATGCCCAAATTTGAAGTTTTTCAAAGTTGGCAAGATCTACCAGAGTTTTGTTTTATGCTGGCATAGCCTTGAAAATCTAAGGTCATCTCCAGACCACAATTTATCATCAAGAAAGATGTACAGAGTATAATTGCTATATCTTTTGAATAATTTTATTGTACCTACTACATTGATACTATCCTCCATATGGTTCCAAATTAAGTATTTTTTCAAAAATTTCTCAAAATCCATCTTCATAGAATGAGACTTTAAGGTACCTCACACACTCTCCTATGATAAATATCAAAATTCTGCATTTTGAGGGAAGAGGGTAGAATTAATTGAGTAATTATAGGTTATAGCAGTAAAGACAACTTGCCCCTACCTTTTAGCATAGTGATCTTAAAACATTTTAACATAGTTTTAGCATAGTGGCAGACTGTATGTCTTTTGGACGAGGACCATGCTAACTA
Organism: Sarcophilus harrisii; assembly: GCF_902635505.1. Classification (NCBI taxonomy): domain Eukaryota; kingdom Metazoa; phylum Chordata; class Mammalia; order Dasyuromorphia; family Dasyuridae; genus Sarcophilus; species Sarcophilus harrisii. Next base: position 497,052,048 of record NC_045428.1, read on the forward strand.
ATAGACATAGAAAGACTTAGCACCAAAAGGATAGACAGCAAGTGATGATATTTTTTCCCTTTTTTTGGCCATAGCCAATCATAAATTCAACTACTAAGACTGGGAGAGAATTGTGGTCTTCCTGGATTGAGGGAGTGCACAGATAGATCAAAACATAAATCTTTGGCACAAAAATAAATATAGGAATTAAGAGGTTAATGTGGTATTTAGATCAACACTTCTAAAACCAAACTTTTATCTCTCCCCTAAACGTGCTCAGGTTCCTTTCTTCACTCTTTCTGTCACGATTCCGTCAATCTCTCAGATCACAAGCATGGGGTTTATCTGTGCCTCTTCTCTTTCCCTCATTCTTATTGCCCAGCAGTTACCAATTCCCATTGATTCCATCTCTCTATTTCCACTGCCACTCATTAAGTACAGGATCTCATTCTGCCCACTTGGTTAATGGTTATAGTTTTCTAAAAAGACCTTCTACCTTTACTCTCCCCTCGCCAATGCATTGCCTATGATGCTTTCTGTTATTATGTACAAATTTACTCATGTCAGCCTTCTGCTTTAAAAACAAAAACAACTTTAGTGGCTCCTTGTTGCATCTCAAGTGAAATTCAAATTCCTTGAACTGGGATTCATAGTTTCCACAAACAGATGCTACTTCCCTCTAGCAATATAAGAACATATATTATTGTCTTCCGGATCATATGACCAATAACAGGTAGGATTGCAATCCCCATGACCTTTCAAGCCTCTCTAAAATAGAAAAAAACAAGCAATTTCAGCTGTTTTCTTGTCCTAAGGCACTCAAAACCTTGACAATGTAAAAATCCTGTTAGCTAATAGCAGAAAAGGTTAATTTCCAACCCATGGAAATTTACTCTCAATGCTCTTTCAGGGCTGCATAAGAAGATTCAAAGGCTTACAATAAAACTCAGCTATTTTCTTACCCTCCCAAGCCAGGGTGTCTGGTGCTCTGCTAGACCCAAGGAAAAGAGCCTAGGATATAGTTGGGGTTGGTTATTACCCCCCTAAGTCATTTGGGATACAGAGAGAAAGCTTGGGTAAATGTAAGTTCCTCAGCATGCGAAGAGACTGAGACAACTTTGAGGTCTAGAGGTTATACCTGAGGTAGCCTGCATCAAAGGGGAAGCAGCCAGAAAGTGAACAATAGGGGGATGTAAAGGGAAATGATTAAAATTACTAAAGATCTCAAGAAGAAGAAAATTTCATCTTTGAACATGAGCTAATAAACCAAGAAGAAAGATACTAAAAATAAAAGGTAACATGACCTTCAGATTAGCTAAATGAATTCAGATATCTAAGAATAAATACTATAAAACAAAGAAAAATGATTAAACATTTAATGAACCAGATGGTCCATGGGACTATAGCAGGATATTTCTGAATAGTTTAAAAAAGAAAAATAAAAACTGAGAGCAAAATTTATGACTTACAAAACAGAAATAATTGTCAAAATAGAAAAACTAGGATTTGTCATAGTGATAAATCTCAAAGATACAAATGAAAAAATAAAGGATTAAGAATGCAAATATATAGGATGGCAAACAATCTAGAAGAAGCAGAGTGATAACATTAAAAGAAAATATGATCTCCATACTAGCAAAATATATTGATTTCAAAGACAAGATGTGTACAGAAAACTTGAGATTTATCATTCCCAGAAGAAAATTACAAGTCAAAAATCCCAAGAACTGTAAGAAATGTAATAATGTAAGAAATAATACAAGGAAAGTTCCCAGAACTTCTGAGTGATAATAGTAAGAATCCACAAATTGCCTTTGAAAGAAACCAGTGCTGCAAACTTCAAAACATACAGTGATTAAATCAAAATTTTCCAATGAAAAATAACAAATTCTGCAAATATGCAGGAGAATATATATATTCTCCTGTATATTTGCATATATATATATATATATATATATATATATATAGAGAGAGAGAGAGAGAGAGAGAGAGAGAGAGAGAGAGAGAGAGGAGAGAGAGTGAGAGAGAGAGAGAGAGAATGGAGGAAGAAGTTTCAGAAGAATTGTTTTATTCCCAATCAAGTCAAAGACTGACAATGAAGGGAAAATAACTCCCATAGTTTCTTAGAAATAGGTAAATAGGTAAAGATGTAAAAGAAAGAAAGATAAAGACATGGGAAAAGAAAGGGGGGAAATCTTATTTCATTGATATGAGGGATGTCTCACTGAAGAACACTGCCATAAAAGGAGAGAGAAATATTCTGTGGAGATGGAAACTTTACAATAGATGTAATCTTCAGGGATTTAGTGCTTTTAAAAACTACTCACCTTGCCTAAGGAGAATGGAAAACAGAGGTATAGTTTGATAACTGGTACTGTGACGCTGCCTTCATTTTCATTTGCCACTCCTCCCCCCAATTATTTCTTCTAAAATTCTTGACCTTTTGGGAGTAGAGCCAAAATAGCAGAGTAAAGACAGAGATTTTTCTGAGATCTCCCAAACTCACCTACAAATAATGTTAAAATAATGTCCCAAAATGAATTCCAGAGAGGCAGAACCAAGGAAAGGAGGGAAGGAACCAATTTTCTAGCCAAAGAAAACTTGGAAGTTTGGCAAAAAAGATCTTTCTCACTGGAGGAAGAGTAGAACATAGTCCTGTATAGGCTGCACTTAGCAAGTCATCAGAGTTAGGGATAACTGAATCATCAACAGCAGCAACTTCTGGACTTCTCAGCCCACAGACAGTAAGGGGGCTAGACAACTAGTCAGAAAATTGAAAAATGCATAAATTGCCATTAATTGGGAAATGATTGAACAAGTTGTGGTATATAAAGGTAATAGAATATTATTGTTTTTTAAAAAAATGATGAACAGGCTGATTTTAGAAAGGCCTGGAAAGCACTGATGCTGAGTGAAACAAACAGAAACAGGAATATATTGTACACAATAATAGCAAAAAAGTGCAATGATAAACTATGAAAGACTTGATTCTGTGTAGTATTCAATGATCCAAGGCAATTCCAATAGATTTGGGATAGAAAATGCCATCTGCATCCAGAAAAAGAACTATGGAGATTGAATGTAAATCAGTACATGCTATGTTCACTTCTTTTTTCTGTTTTGTTTTTCTCTCCCATGATTTTTCCCCTTTGTTCTGATTTTTCTTTCCCAACATGATTCAAAAATGGTATTAAAAATTAATTAATGAAAAAATAAGTAGAAAAAGGTATATTAATCTCAGGTTCCCAAAGAATTACTAGAAGAATTACAAAAGGATTTTAAAGATAAGGTAAGAGTGGTAGAAGGAACATTTGGAAAAGAAATGAGAGTAATGGAAGAAAGTCAAGAAAAAAAGAAAAGCTTGGTAAAGGAGGCATAAAAAATAATGAAGAAAATAACACCTTATAAACCAGAATAGGCCAAATGGCAAAAGAAGCACAAAAATCCACTGAAGAAAAGACGTTCTTAAAAAGCATAATTGACCAAATGGAAAAAGATTTACAAAAATTTACTGGAAAGAAAACATCTTTATAAAGTAGAATTAGCCAAATGCAAATGGAAGTACCTGACAAAAATAATTCCTTAAAATCCAGATATTCACCCTTAATGTTCATCTGGATTGATCTCTGTCTTGCTTTTTCTACCTTTATAAAGTAGTTTGATTAGTATGGCATTAAATAAGAAAACTAATTTAAACAGTATTTTTCAGCAATTATTATAGTACCAGTTTTTAAGACTGTGATAAAAATTATTTTGTAGTTATGTTCATATAATTCCTATATGTTTCTTGGCAGGTAGACTACTAAGTATTTTGTACATTCTATAGTTGTCTGACATTGGCATTTCTCTTTCAATCTTTCTAATGAATTTTATTAATAATATGCAGAAATATCAATGATTTGTTTATATCTATTTTATATCCTACAACTTTGCTGAAGTTATTATTTCAAACATACTAAACATTTAGTCGATGTTTTTTGCATAATTTGATCTATCTTGATTTCCTCTGTTGAAAAATGAAACAACTGGACTAATTTATGTTTAAGATACCTTTCAATTAAAACTCCTATGATATTTTTTCTTTCTCCTAGAAGATTTTTATTTATCCTACAAAATTTATTTTAATTTTTAATTATCCTATAAAACTTTATCTAATAAAGCCTTCCTTTTCTAGAATAATATTATTGTACACTGTGATGAGACCTGTATAGATTTAATTAAATTTATTTTTCATTAGGTGGGAAAATAAAATATTCCAAAGAAACAAAATTTTGGGGAAACCGGAAGCACAATTATCAGGTCATGGAGCCATTGTGGTGAACAAGTTTATCTCCTTGATCAAGGAGGGTTTTGTCATCTCTCATACACAGCACTTTTCAGGTGTGCAAAATACTTGTGCCTTCATTATTTCATCTGATCTTCACAAAGGACTTTGGTACTATATGCTGAATACAAGCTGATAACTGGCATAACAGGTCCCGAACCCAATGCTATTAATAGTACTAGCTATTATCTGGATAGTGCTTCAGGTTTTACAAAGCACTTGACTTGCAGCATCTTCTTTGATTTTCACCTCAACAGGATTCAAATTTTAGAGAGAAGGAAATAGAATCTGAGAGAGGTTAATTGACTTCCCCTGACCCCCACAAATAGTAATTGTTTGAGAAAGAATTTGAACTATAGTCTTCTGACTCCAAGACCAGCTCTTTATCCACTGTGCTTTCTAATCTAACATGATCTGATAAGCCATTATAGTACAGAAGTAAGAATACTCACTGGATTTGGCAACAGAGAAACTGGGTTTGAATCTCTCACTAAGCCACTTTCTACCTCAATGACAAAAGCTAAGACACTTTTAATGTTTAACCTCTGTGAGTCTCACTTTCTTCCTGTGTAAAAATGAATGTGTTGGACTAGATAATCTTTATTTTTCTTTGCAATTCTAAATTTGCAATTCTTGGTCTTATATAGTGTATACCATAGCACCCAGAATCAGGGGGGTCATAGTCTTGTTTTCATTCACTCTGGTAAGATCATTGCACCTTCTGTGTCAGGGGAGTCATTTTTAAAAGGATGGTCATAATCTGGGTACCATCTGAAGAACAATGACCAGAATGGGAAAGGAGCTTGAAATGCTGCCCTAGGAGGATGTGTTGAAAAAAAAAACCTGAGGATATTTAGTCTGGAAGAGAGAAGACATTCGCGCTGGTTGTTGAGACATCACTTCAGGAAGCTATAGGGAGCTTGCTCCGTCTGTTCTCAGAAGGGAGACCTAGGAGCGAGCCTGATTTCCTGCAATGCTGGAGAAACTGAGGCAAGATAGAGATTAGAGAGCATTTAATATTTTATTTGAAAGGGAGAGATTTATTGGGACCGAATGGACCCACAGTTTGGTCCCAGGGCTGAATGAGACGATCGTCTCTAAAAATCCAGTGAACAATATGAGTTCTCAATGATATATATACACATGACTCAGCTATGGGGCAGACCAAGGCAGGGGCAGAGTCAGAATGCTAAGAGCCAGAACATGGGACTAACAATTCAGTTCTGACAGGGTGAGGGGAGGCATGAGGGACATCTGATAATTGGGATTACAGAATGGGGAGAGGCACTCAGCATTTTGATAAGTTGGAATGGGGAGAGGCACCCAACATTCTGATGATGTCTAAGATAAAATGTCTTTCTCCTTATCTAGATCATCATGATTAGGAGGGAGGAATGGTTGAGCAGAACAGTTAGAAACTGAGGCAGAACAATTCAGGGAAACCAAGGCATGGCAATTAAGGAAACTGAGTCAGGACAATTAGGGAAACTGAGTCAGGACAATAAAAGAGAACTGTGGCACAACATTCCGACCTTCTCTACTCTCCTCAACTTCCTATACTTTTAGCTCTGGGCATATTTTCAGCAGAAACTGACCTTTACTGAGAAAACAGAGGTCATTCGCCATAATCACCCCCTTCTTTCCTACTTCACCTCCCAGATGACCCCTTGACATCATCCTTCTTCTGTCCTCCCTTACTTCAGCTTCTGAAGAGGTAGCCCCTAGGCTAACCCCCTCAAGTAGGTGATACAGTGAATAGAGTAAAATGAGGAAGTCCTGAGCTCCAAACCAGCTTCAGATACCTAATAGCTGTGTGAACTTGGACATGGCCCTTAGCCTATCACCTTCAGTTTCTTCAGGAAAATGGGAATTAATAACAGCATCCAATTCCTAGGGCTGTTCTGAGTCTCAAATGAGACTGAATACATAAAACACTTTGTAAACTTTCAAGTGTTTTTGTTATCTACCCTTGATCCCCACCCCTTTCAACTAGCAGATTGCTCCTGCAATCATTTCCTTCCTCCTCCCAGTCTTCAACCTCTGTGCCTTTGCATTTGGAGGTCCAACATGGCTCCTTTCTCACCTCTGCTCTGAAATCCCTTAGCTTCCTTAAAACTCAACTCAACAACCAGTTGACGCACCATTCCTGTCTTCCTACCCCCCCCCCCCCAATAACTTTGGACTCTCTTTGCATGTATATATTTTATATTGACATATATTTATATGCATCTCTCTATATACGTATATATGTGCATGTGTTGTTCCTGCTAGTAGAATATAAGTTCCTTGAAGGCAGAAACTATTTTGTGTTTATCTTTGTACTAAGAGCTCCCAGAATGACCAGTCAGCAGGTATTTATTGATCATTTAAAGATTCAGGCACCGAGCTAGGTGCAAATAAAAAAGAAGGTAATGATTTTTACTCATAAGGAATTTAGTTTCTAATAAGGCAGATGAGTAAATCTGTAAACATATACAGCCTGAATATAAAGTGTATAAATGCAAATTTAAACCAAATTGTGAATTACAAGGTAATTTGGGAGGGAGGTCACCAGCAGTTGAGGGCATCAGGAAAAGCTTTTCTTAGAAGGTGATACCTGAGCCAAGTTGATGTAGGCTGGGGTGGATGAGGCAGAGGTGTGAAGAGAACATATTCTAAGCATGTTACATTGTCACAACACATGAACATGGAGAAGGGAGAAGGAAAATACAGAGGAAAAGAGAGGCCAGTTTAACTGGATTGCTAAATTAGAAAAGGGATCCAATGAGGATAGAAAGATAGGTTGGGAACAGGTTCTAAAGGTCTTTAAAAGCTAAACATGTGTTTACATTTTAGATCAGAGGAAATAGGGAACCACTACAGTTGTTTGAATAGGGATTGAATAGGTAATAATGGTTTAACACTAGAGTATGGGTTATGTGAGTGGAGAGAAGATTGATGGGAGAAAGGTAAAATCAATAGATTTGGCAACTGATTTGATATGGGGGATGCTGAAGAAAAAGAAAGAGTCAAAGATAATAATTCCAAAGATGGGAGCTTAGTGACGTAATCAGATCTTCACTGTAGTCACAACTATGTGATATCTAAAATATGTTTCTAATTCAGAATTAAGCACAATGCTCTGCACATAGTAGGTACTTAACTGTATTTATTTAATTAAATTAAATCTTTTTTTCCCCTTCATTTCTTCCCCCCCTACCCTTTTCCTTCACATATAAGTCACCATTTAGACCAAGATGAGCTGCTAGGTGTGCAATGAACAGAGTGCTGTACCTGAAGTCAGAAAAAGACATCTCCCTGAGTTCAAATGTAACCTCAGACACTTCCTAACTGGGTGACCCTGGGTAAATCATTTAACTTTATCTCAGTTTCCTCATCTGTAAAATGATCTGAAGAAGAACTGATAACCCATTCTACTATCTTTGCCAAGAAAACCCTCAAAGGGTTCATAAAGAATCAGATATGATTAAGATGATGAATAACAGTTCAAAACAGTACCTGCAGAGCATTATGCTTAATTTTGGATTAAATATATAGTTTAGATATGACATAGTTGTGACTACAATGACATTCATTTCTGAGAACAGGGTTCAGCTCAAGGTCAAGTTGAAAGTGTGGTAAAAACTGGGGTATTCCATTAGATTATAAACTTTGGAGTTATCTCTGACCTTTATGTCTCCTTCATCCCTTCAACTACCCTCCTCTCTCCCCTCTCTCAGTCATTCAGTTACCAAGTCCTATCATTTTTTTCTTTTGAAGTTTATCAGATTCACTCCTTTGTCACTGTTTCCTTAGCCACAATTTTAGCTCAGGACCTCACCTGTTCTCACCCATTTGCTTGTTTTCTTAAACCCAGTCTTTCCCTTATCAATGCATCCTGTTCTTAGCTAATAAAGCAATTTCCTTAATGTATGGATTTATCACATTCCTTCTTCTATTCAAGAAACTAGGGTTCTCCTGATGCACATGAAAATACAATGCTGCCTCTTTGGTCTTTGAGGATGTTTTTCATTTAACTCCTGTCACTTCTCCCATCATCTCCCACAAGTCTGCTATTAGCCCTCTCAAGGCATGTACTATCTAGGCAGTTTTCCTACTGGTCCCTAAATAACCACAACAACACCTTTGCTCAAGTTGTTCCTTCCTAACTAGAGCACCATCTCTTGCTGATTGCTTCCTATCCACCAAATCCTCCCTCACTTCAGTAGCTAACTTTCCTTCCACTTCCTCTAGGAAGCCTTCTTTGACTAGAAGTGTTAGATCTGGATACATATTCAGATGTCATCAAGTTTAACTTCTCCCCCAGTGCAGAAATTTCTTTTGTCTCCCTAACAGGGTCATTGAACTCATGTTCCCACACTTTAGTGACGAGGAACTTACTACCTATTAAATTGTCACAATTTACTGTTGTATAGCTTTATTTTTTGTTTTGTTTTAATGTTTTATTTTCCCAATTACATGTAAAAACAATTTTAATATTTGTTTTTTTTAAAATTTGATTTCCAAATTCTCTCCCTTCCAGGTCGCCTCATTGGGAAGGCAAGCAATTTAATATAGATTATACCCATAAAACCTATTTCCATATTAGTCATGCGTTGAAAGAAAACAGAGATCAAAATTGCCCGAGAAAAAATAAAGTAAAAAAATGCTTTTATCTACATTCAGACTCTATCAGTTATTTCTCTGGAATTGGATAAAAATTTTCATCATAGGTCCTTTATAATTGTCTTAGATCATTGTATTGCTGAGAATAGCTAAGTCATTCACAGTTGATCATCATACAATATTACTTTTACTGTGTACAATGTTCTCCTGGTTCTGCTCATTTCACTTTACATCAATTCAGATAAATCTTTCCAGGTTTTTCTGAAATCATCCCCCTCATCATTTCTTATAGCATAATCATATCCCATCATAATAACATACCACAACTTGTTCAGCCATTCCTCAATTGAGGGCATTCCCTCAGTTTCCAGTTCTTTGCTACCACAAAAAGAGCTGATAAAAATATTTTTATTATAAATAAGTCCTTTTCCATTTTCACTGCTCTGTTTGGGATATAGATCTACTAGAAGTATTGTTGGTCAAAAGTTTTGGGTCAAACAGATTTATAGCCAGCTCTAATTTTTAATAACAATGACAATAATAACGGTTAACACTTTAAGATTTGCAAAGCACTTTATATATGTTAACTCCTTTGATTTTCATAACATTGTGAAGTAGGTGCCCTTATTCCAGTGTCTGAGGTAGATTTTGAACTCAGGTCTTCTTGAATGCCCTATCCACTAAGAACTTTTTGGGAAGTTCTATCTTTAAGAAGCAGAAACTTGCCCTTTTGAACATCTCATTGCCTCTAGTCCTCTCTTTTTGCCACCTCAACCATAGTCAGTCCTTTCTCTGAGTTCTTATGGCCTGGTTGTTCCTGGTGTCTATGTGGTGAATTTCCAATGGCACTGAAAGCTCCTTGTACAAGGTACCATGTTTTCTCATAAGGCTGAGCGCATAAGGCATTAATTAAGACTTGTTTTATTGGCTGATCCAGTTGAATGGAATTCCCAGTTTGGGGATTTCTCACACGGCAGAATATTGCTCAGGAGTGCAAGAAAATAAACAATCAAATCAAAAGTATTCACTAAGTCCCTGCTAGATGTCCCGCACAGGGAGAAGTGCTGACACAGAAAGACAAAAACAAATCTGTCACAACTGGTGGTAACTTGACTTGTTGGATGTGGGATTTCCTTATATCAAGGAGTCAGTAATTCAGACAGTGTCTTGGGCATTAATGGGGTAACAACAAAAAGGGGAGGTCTTAGGAGAGGAGAAGAAGGGAATCCCTTTCCCTAGTGAGAGCAGGAAGAGAGCACTAGGGGAGGAGAAGAGAGAGGGAGCAGGAGAGCTAGGGAACATGGGACCACGGAGGGAGGATGTTCTGCTTATCTGATACACAAGCAGAAATCAGGCTGGGCAGAATGACTGGAGCTGGCTTGTCTTTAAAGGCACTGAAAGTTTAATAAAATTCAGTTGCAAAATATGACTGTAAGTTAGTTCAGGGGGAATTCAGCTCTGGAGGGCAACTCAAGAAAAGTTCAGGGGACCCTTTCACACTGGAGAGACTTTACAAAGGGAAAGGCACCAGCATTGAGGGAGATCAAGAAAGACTTCTGGAGGAGGCAGGATTTTAGTGGGGACGTGAAGGAAGCCAGGGGACAGAGATGAAATGAATGAGCATATTGCAATGCACTAGATGCACATGATTGATTCCAATATTTATTAAGCTCCTACTGTATGCAGCGCCTTACTGAATGATATATTGGAAACATAGTCTTCTGGAGCACAGTGAGAGGGTCTGTGACAGTCAGAGGAACTGAATTCTAAACCCAGCACCATTTTACAAGGTTCCCTCTCCACACCTCAGTTTCTTCTGTAAAGTAAAAAAATTAATTTTCATGAGCTTTCAGATCCTCCTCAGTTCTAGGATCTTTTAAAAATTGGAACCCACTAACACTTTATCCATATCCCTCCTTGGTCCTTCACTGTGACAAATTCTAATTCCTCCACATGTTAGTACACAGTCATCATAAATGTCTATCCTCTGGTCTCCAACCCTTTTGTGATATGCTCTGTTCTTAGCCACACAGGTCATTGGCTATAGACAAGCCCACACTCTGTACCTGGCCTGGATCTGAAATTTTGCCACCTTGGCAGGGCATTCCCTGAACTTAAACTTCATTAGAAGGGACCTGAATTCATCCTGGAGTCATGCCCACTCCATGAGGCAGAGGAGAATTTCTGAGGAAGGGTGATGGAGAGCATGGAGAATGATACCCTTGTATAGAGATTTTGTGTGGACAGATGGAAAAGATACCTGATTTGGAATTAGCAAGAATCAGGATTTAAATTGTGACTTCCATTTCTCTTACTGTTTGATTCTGATCAAGTTACTTAACTACTTGGACACTCAGTTTTCTAATGTGTAAAATGGGGATGATATTTGTCTAAATTATCTTACAGATAATTTTGAAGAAAGCACTTTATGAGCTTTCAATCTTTGGAGAAATGGGAGCTATTTTAATCACAATTTAAAGAGCATTTATGTATATTATAGCAATCTATATATGGTTCTATGATTCTAATTGCTGTTTGATTAACTGATTGGCGTTTTTTCCTTAATGCTACTTTTCCTTATAGAGAAAGGATAAGAAAATGGGGGAGGATGTCTTTTTCCTTCCCTTTTCCACCTTCCCAATGAGTAGTTAGTTGTTCATCCTTTGCTTAAATGCCTACACTGATTGGCAACTCATTATATTATCAGGCTCCCGTTCCATTTTTGGATAGTTCTTTCGCTTTCAATCATTCTTGCTTCAGTTCTCACCCAACCCTTTCATTTTCATTTTCTACTTATTTACTAGTCTCCTTCCCTACTTTTTCCAACAGGCCCAACTCTCTCATATCCTTAAAAACAAACAAGCAAACAAATCAATCTTGTAATCATACTATGACTTCCACTCAAGCCATCACCCTATACATTTTCTCTATTTCATAGCCATCCTCGTAGCAAGGATTATCTCACAGGGCAGAAAATGCTGGACTTGGAATCAGGAACACTGGAAGCTTCCCATCCTACCTTGAAGTGTTACATTAAGTGCGAGTCTAATCATGTCACACATAGCCTCTGAACTTCAGTTTCCTCCAGGATATATTGAGGATACCATTTGTGCCATCTGATCTTTTGTAAGGATCAAAGGAGGTTTTTGTATCCAAGCCATTCTGAAAGCCAGAAAACATCATATAAATGTCAGCTTTCATTTTTACTCTCACAGTCTCTGCTTCCTTACCTCCTCTCTTCCTTCTCAGTTCCCTGTACTGTGGCAGCAGATCAAAACACTTGTCTGAAGTTGGACAACCCAAGATTACAGAAGATCTCTAACTATTCAATCCAATGACCTCTCCCCAGTCTTCACCTTCTGTGATTTCTCTGCCCCATCTGACACGCTAATGATCCTTTCTTCCTTAATTTCCTCCTTGATGCCCTTTCCTCCCTTGGCTTTCGTCATGTTGCTTTTTCCTGGCTCTCCTCCTATCCATACTCCCTAGATGTGGACGAGCCTTTCAAGGCTCTGACCTGCACGTTCTTCTCTCTCTGGACAGTGTCTCTTAATTCACATCTTCTCCAGTAGGTTCCATTATAATTTCTATAGGAATTATTTCCAAATCCATTTAGTCATTCCTAATCTCTCTCCCAAGCTCCCATCCCACATAGTCAGTTGCCTAGGGACCCATTGTGGCACTATGGATAAAACAATAAATCTGGAATCAGAGGATCTGGATTCAAATTCTGCCTTTGCTATTTACTGCCAAGGTGAACTTGAGCAAATTTCTTAACTTTTCTGATTCTTGGTTTCCACCTCTGTATAAGGAGGGAGTTCGGCTAAATGATATTTGAATTCTATATCTATAAGCCCATGATCTACTGAAACTTTGGGGCTTGAGATGCCAATGGGAGATCTAGTATGTTCAAAATGGAACTCAATTATCTTTTCACCTAATTCTAGGTTTTCTTCAACATCTTTTGCACGAAGCTTTTCCCTATTTCTTCCAAGTTGCTAGTTCCTTCCTGTCTTTGCCTTTATCCTTTTCTTCTTCTGTACACAACTCCGCATATATGTGACTATTGTCTCTCCCATCAGAATGAAAGCTTCTTGAAGGCAAAGACTGTTTTTCCTTCCTTTGTGTCCTCAGGGCTTGGCCCATAGTAGGCAATCAATCTTTGTATTCTCAAACCTCAGTATTCTCCTCTCTGAAGTGGGGATAACTCTTCCCTAGTATAACTTAAATGAAATGAGGTGTGTGAACATACTTTGTTCCTGATAGATGATGAAGCCCTATCAATATCTGAGGGACCATTATTGATATCTACCCTATTGATCCAGGAGTCATCCTGTTTTTCTCTTTAGGAACATGTAATCAGGAGAGAAATGGGAGGGGAAGTTGCCTCTGAATTTTACCTCTGAATGATTAAGTTCAAGGTTCAACTTGGTTTGCCTGGTTAACCTTTTACTGGAACACATGCACCGGTCTGACCCTGGCCCCAGGGTCGGGTCTAAAGTCACAGAAGATTTATAATAACCCTTATATAATCAAAGAGAGGGAGAGACTTCAGCTTGCTGTTTCCCTCACTTGTCCTTCTTTTCTTAGTACACCACTTTCCTAGAACCAGGCCTGTGACCTTACCCCACAGAGTTCTAGGAGAGTGGGAGCAGTTTAGGGGAAGCTTCTCTTCCATTGCCACTGGCTTGAGCTCCCAGTGGTTGCTCTTCCCTCATTTATTACAGGCCTGTGATGGCAACCTCGTTCCACTAAACCACTTAACACTGAGTAGCTTTTTACAAAGGGATTCTTATAGAGAGACTCAACTTAGTGTATGCTTAGTTTCCTGTTGTTATTCAGTCATTTCAGTCCTGTGATTCTTTGTGACCCCATTTCCGGGGATTTTCAGCTTCTTTAGTTTCACTGGAATGAACAATAGGCCCTCCTATTTCCTTTTTTCTCCAAATAGTTAATGGTCAATACTGACCATTCCACACCAATCAGTCAATAATCATTTTTAGGTACCTGCTTTATATCAAGCACTGTGGTAGATTCTGGGGGAATGAATACCAAAACATGGGACAATCCTTTCCCTCAAGAAGCTCCCAGATTATTTCATCATCCCTCCCATCTGTATCAACCATAAATCTTATCATTTTTGTCCCTTTACTTCTATTGTGGCCAATTGAAATCCCTCTTCTTTTTATCCTCTTTTAAAAATTCCTGTTTTTGAGACAATTTAGACAAACTATAAGGAAACTGAGTTGACAGCTCTGGTCCCAACTTTATTGCTTTTCAATCTCCTGCCAATCCTGGAGAAATGTTTTAGTGGCTATGGACCACATATTAATTTCCTAATGACCAAATATTAGAATGAGAAGGTACCAAAAAGATCATTTCCCCATTTAGTGGAGTGGCAAACTAAGGCCCAGGAATGCTTGTTGTGAATGGTTGAGTCAAGATTAGAACAAGAATATTCTGATTCTTGGTCTAGCTTTTTCTCTGTTTGTTATCCTGGTTAATGATTTAGCTTTTGCTTATTTCTTGCTCAGAAGGCAGAATATGACTGACTCAGGAGGATGTTAATTTTGGTGTCAGAAAACCTTGTTTCACATCCTGAATTTGTCATTGACTTATTATGTTACTTTGGGCAAAACACAGTTTGCACTAGGTGACTTCTAAGACCTTTATTGCTCTAAATTTTGATTTTATATCTTGGGTGCCCTTGAATAATGAAACTATACCCTTGTGACTCAGTTTCCTTATGCTTATAGAGAATGTTCTGAGACTGACCCTTCTGAGTTTGAATTACTCTCTGGAGCATCAAACCCTCAATGTACTTGAATGGATAGGGAGGAGGCAAAAAATGTGTGGCTGCTTGGATTAATTGGTAAGGGCTGGAAATTGGATGACTAGATTTCTGCCACTTGTGGTGTGGTCACAAATCCTAATTTGTGAAATGGGGATGAGAAGAGAGGGCTCTGGCTTCTTGGTGATCAAATGGAGCAATGACCCAAGTGTAAGAATAGAAGTTGCCTTCTGGGCAAGGTGGAAAGAGTACATAATTGGGAATCAAGAGACTTGATTTGAAGTCTTAGGTCTCCCATCAACCAGCTGTGTGACTGTGGACCAATTGTTTCCTTTATCATGGCTGCAAGATCTCCTCTATAAAGTAGGTTTGAATTATTAGATGATAAATGTACCCTCTATAAACACATATGTGCATATAATAATATGACACATACACACATATGTGTATATAAAGCAATATGACATAATAAAAATAACAATATAATATATGACTGAACAGGTTACAGTAGAATGGCTATTATTTCTTTTCAATTTTTTGTTTTTCATTTTGTTTCTTGTACTTTTTTTCCAATTACTGTAACATTTTTTTAACATTCATTTTTTAAAAAATTGAATTCCAAATTCTCTTCTTCCCTTTCCTCCCCCCTCATTTAAAAAACAAACAATTTGATATGGATTATACATGTATAGTCAGGCAAAACATATTTCTACATTAGTCATACTGTGAAAGAAAACAGTCCAAAAAACCTCAAGAAAAAAAAATTTAAATATGCTTTGATCTGCATTCAGACTTCATCAATTATTTCTCTGGAGGGATAGAATTTTCCATTATGAATCCTTCGAAATAGTCTTAGATCATTATATTGCTGAGAATATCTAAGTCATTCACAGTTGATCATCATACAATATTGCTGTTGCTGTATACAATGTTCTCCTGGTTCTGCTCACTTATTTTACTCTGCACCTTTATGTAAGTTTTTCTGAAATCAACCCACTTGCCATTTTTATTTCACAATAATATTCCATCATAATCATATACATTCCAATCATAATCAATTTGTTCAGCCATTGCCCAATTGAGGGCCAGTTCTTCAATTTCCAATTCATTGCTGGCATAAGAAGAGCTGAATAGCTATTATTTCTAAGTATCCTGTTACAAGCAATAATAGTACTAATAACAATAAAAGCATTAACCCTGCCTAAGGTTCTCCTCTCATTGCTTATCAATGTTTTCCTAAGCAGCAAAGTTGGAGCAGGTCCAACTAGCTCAGAAAAGCTTCAAGTATGCTCTTGGAGATGCCTTCTCTGTCTTCCTAAAACCAGACCAGCGAGGCTCTGAGAGGGTCATTGCCAGGCTGGTCACAAGCAATTGAGTTTTTCCTGCTGTGGTGACTCTCCAAGACCTTCTGCTAAGGCTACGTTAGAGAAGTTTTGATCTGTATCACTTGGACGGGGAGGAGAGGGTCTTTAGACACAGACGGCTCCAATTTTTCAAATGACATCAAAATGACAACCGTGTTTCTGATTTCCAACACTTCACAATTCTTAAATCTCTTTCCTTGAAATTTCCAGCCTTTACCAATTAATCCAAGCAGCCACACAATTTTGCAAATTAGGAAACTAAGGGCCAGAGAGAAGAAATGACTTGTTTTTGTTCAACCAACTCAGAAGTGTCAGAGTTAGGAACTGAACTGAGGTTTCCTGACTCCTGGTCCAACACTGCATATTTTCTGCCATAAGATACCAACTCTCGTGAAAAATGGTTGCTTTTGTTTAAAAAACAGTACTAAAGTAGGAATTCTTAACCTCTTTTGTATCTCTTTGCCAGTTTGGGGAAGCCTAAGACCCCTTCTCAAAATCTCAGGAAATCTTCATAAAATGTAAAATAAAACATATAGGATTATAAAGGAAACCAATCACTGAAATATCATTGTTTAATATTTGAAAAAATAGACACATTCACAGATCCCAGGTTAAGAACCCCTGTCATGGAGGGATCCTCTGGAGGTGATTTTATCCAATGCTCTACCTCCAGAGTGCTAACAATTCTAGGTTAGTGATTTTATTTTCTACCTGTCATAGATTACTAAAGCCTTTGATCAGGCAAGCATCTGTGAAGCCAAGCATCTTTCTCAAAGCTTTGGATGTACAGTTCTGATTAAGAACTTTGAGGATGCAAGAGAGTCTCCAAAGAATCCTCCTTTCCATCCCCACCTCCACCTCCCCCCCATCCCGACCTCGACTCTTTTCCATAATTAAACACAAAGTGCAAATCTTCTGCATTCACAATTAGGCAGAGCAGTCAGAGGGCTCTGGGTTTAATGAGAGTTTGCCCGCCCAAAGGCCCCAGGGACCTGACCGTTCTGGCTAGCTTTCTCCTGTGCCCTCTCCAGTCTCCTAAAAGAATAGGGAGTTGTTTGCCTTAGGGATGAGATTGGAGGGGGTGGAGAGAAGGATTTATTACATAGTCAGATCCGGCTCAAGGATATTGTAAATTGGATTATTATTCTGTTTGTAGTATCTTGGAGTCTCCAATCCCATGCTGATGGTTGGGCAATGACTCTAGAAGGCTCCTAGGAAGAAGGCGGTAGCTCTGACAAGTTGCTGCCCCAAACAAATCTTCGTTGTTCAGACTCATAGATTGTCAGGATGATAGAATGCTTGAAAGAGACCCCTCTAATAATTCAGCAGATTTGTGGTCTCCCATGTGGGTATCCCCTCCATTTGTGCTGCTTGCAACCCTTGCGGATCACAATCTGCTAGATTCTTGCCTCTGCTCTCCTGCACACCTTCCATGGAGCCCGTACCTTATAAATGTGATGGAAGCCTCTTTCTAGTGATTAGCATTCTGTAGGTACCAGTACAGTCCTTGGACATTAAACATATCTACCATTCCTCTCACCTCATGGGAAGCCAGCTTCCTTTTCCGACCCAGGGGATAGATTTACTGCTACTTCTTGGGTATATTAGTACAGTGCTGCAGACTGCTTAGGACTATCATGTGCCTCTCTACCCCAATTTGGGTCACAATTTAAATCTTTGGAAATAGTGAGTCCCAAACTTTGTAATTATACGAGATTACCAGGAGGACATATTTTTAAAAGCTAAGGATAGATTTGTAGTAGTTTTGGATTGTCAGTAATGCTAGGCAATTTCCCAAATCCAATCTCATCTAATTTCTTCTTCTTATTCAATTCTGGGCATTTGTTTGTCCTAAATATATGTAATAGCTTAAATGAATAAGCATCCAATTGCATGTTATCATCTTCATAAAGAAGCATTTTCATCCATTCAGTTTTTTTCTGTATAAATTAACCTTATCTTTTTCTTTCTTTCTTTCTCTTTCTCTTTATTTCTCTTTCTTTCTCTCTTTCTCTCTTCCTCTCTTCCTCTTTCTTTCTTTCTTTCTTTCTTTCTTTCTTTCTTTCTTTCTTTCTTTCTTTCTTTCTTTCTTTCTCTTTCTTTCTTTCTTTCTTTCTTTCTTTCTTTCTTTCTTTCTTTCTTTCTTTCTTTCTTTCTTTCTTTCTTTCTTTCTTTCTTTCTTTCCTTCTTTCTATGACTTGCCCAGGCCTCCATAGCTGGTAAAAGTCTGAGACTGAATTTGAACTCAGGTTCTCCTGACTCTGGGGACAGTATTCTATCCACTACTCCATCTACCAGCTCCTTAAGCTAATTTTATTTGAATTATTATGAATGGCAATGAAGAATCTTTATATGTCTAGGTGCTTGGTACAATTAAACCAATATCAACCTTTAAAAGAAGAGTCTAAAATCTCTCCTATCTACAAGAATCCTTCCTATATAGAATATCTGGGACAGTAGGATCTACATTTAGTATTCTTCCTGTTCCCTATTTTATAGCCCAATAAGTATTAATAATTAGAAGAAAACTAAAGAATTATCTTTGAATTTATCAAGGAATTTTGCATGATCCTAACATAAAAATATTAATATTGGAGAATATATTTGACTGAATTTTGTCCAACCATTGAGTCAAGTCAAATGCTTTTCTTTTCTTTTTTTTCTTTGTAATTAGCAAATAGGAGAATTTTTTTTGTTTTCTTCACATTTTAATCGTGGGATTTCAGGATGTGGTTAGCTACAGAAAAGTCTGTCTATTCCATTCTCATAGAGCATACCCTCAGAACACACATCCATGTGTATGTGCATATTATTCTCACAAAGATTTTATAAAAAATGAAACAGTAGTCATATGGGCTGGTATGGTACTGATGTTCTCTGGATCACCTTTATTTTAGAAATTAATATCTTCTATGATTCTTCCCCCTTCCCCCAACACCATTGTTCTTTTCCCCTTCTTAACACTGTTTATAAAACCATTCCTCTCTGCTTTTAAGACTGGATCACCTTCAGCAGAATATCTTCAGTGTACATATGCTATGATACAGTTCTTGGATTTGGTCCAAATATGGTGGGTTTGTTGTCATTTATAATGAAAACTGTTTTAGAGAAGATGCATACATTCCATCTTTGATTTGTGACATCTTTGAATATACTAGGAATGATGAAGCTTAGTTAGGTCTCATGCTGAGCTTTTTAGAGATTTGTTTTTATTTCTGCTATTTTTCTTGTTTCATGAAACGTTGTTATAATATTCTGCCATTCTTATCCATTGAATTTAAAAATGAATTTATATTCCAAACTAATCTTACTTTTGGCTTCCAACTCTTACCACTTGGCAAAAAAAATCAGATAATTGTAGTCAAAGACATTTTTATAGGCCCCTTTGGCCTCCTTTTCATGATGATTGTTTTACATCATATAAATTTGCAGGAAAAGGCAATAATCAAGATAAAAATCTTTGCTAAATTCAATTTTTCCCGGGGGGGGGAGCATTGGTAGCTTTTTTTGGTCAAGTTGAAGCTATATCTTTGCTAACAATGTCTTCTAATCTTTAAATGTTCTATAATTTGATGCTGATTTTGACCTTCCCTTGTCTAGTTAGATGATCTCCATGTACTCAGATAGCTAATTGTATTATTACTCTCCTATCAGCAACCAGTCATTTCTTTGATCATTATTATATTGACAATATCATTTTTGGAAATAGTGAATATTTGTCACATCCAAGACCTTCCGGATCTCCTTGTAAGAAAACATTGATGATACATCTGCAGAAGGACTCTTGACTAGTTCATAAGCCTTTGACTTCTTTTGTTTTTCAGATCTGTGCCACATTTTTCAACATACTTTTTGCCATCCTCCCCTGAGCCAAATCATTGGACATTGGAGTCATTGGGCATCAAAGTAAATGCTGATTTGTTTCATAGAATTTTGTAAAGTTATTCACTCTCTCTATTTTTTCTTCAATAAAAGATGACAGTACAAAAGAAGGTCTGTTTTGCTTATGTAAGTTGAGATGACCAAATGTCCCATGAAATGAGATTTCTTGTTGCCTTTTGGTGCAAGATGATACCAATTTCATCAGCTTCTTGGATTGCCTCTCCAATGGAAGTCTGTGAACCACACTTTCATAGAGCAGCAACTATCTTTTGTCTTTTATTTTTATTTATATTGAGAATACCAGTACTGATATAGTTCAGTTTCTGTAATGACATGATGATTGACTGAACATTTGACAAAGATCTCACATTTACAGAATACTAACAATTAACTTAAATGTTCCCAGACATTCTAAAAATAGTGTGATTCTTGGAATGTTGTCTGCCCTCTTTTCTAACATTTTGTTTTTGTCAATTCAGAAGCAGAAGAAGGCCATTTACACTTTTTGTTGTTGTTTTATTGATTGTCATGGCCAAATAATTGATCATCTAATGGCCAGCTCACTGGTGATTGTTTTCTATAGCCTTTACAGGTTGATTTTTAACAAACTCTGGAATTGTACTGTTAGGGAATATTCATTAAAATGACATGTGTGGGCTTTTAAAATTACAAAATCAGAGAAAGAACCAAAGACTTTAACAATTGTAGAATCAGTCAATATATTAAAAATGGAATGATAAAATCTTAGAGTCAGTGCCAGAATCACAGAAAATCAGAATTTTAGGATCTTAGGTATTAACTTCTATAATGCAACAAACACTTATTAGATGCTTTTTTTCTTTACACAATTTGCTCATCTCCCAACTCTGGGAACTCATTCCTTATACATACACCTGGAATTTTTTCCCTCCTTCTCTTCACTTGCTGCCTTCCTTCACGTCCCAGCTAAGAAGCTTAGCTTCCTTTTACAGGAAGCCTCTCCCAATCCCCCTTAATTCTAGTGTGTTCCCTCTGTTGATTATCTCAAACTATCTCCAATTTTTCCTTCATACAGTTTGTTTTCACATTTTTCTCTTTCTAGTTGCCTGACCACTAATCCTAAGTATTCTTTGTTCAGTCACCATCCATAGCACATTGCCTGTGAGTCAGTCTCTCCCTCCCTCTTTGTTCTCCTCCTCATCTTCTTTCTCCTTCTCCTCCTTCTTCTTAGGATAGATGCACATATGTATATACACGCAGCATCCATGGGAAGACTGGGATTAAGCTCAAAGTACAATGGGAGGGATGTACACATGCAGGATACTTGTGTGGCAAAGAGCACACTGCAGCTCCTAGTACTTTATGGCCTGAAAGTCGGTTTTGGAATACTACAGCCAGCATTCTTCTCTGGAACAAAGGGTCATGCTCCTTGAAGCAGATTCCTGCTCTTGGTGACTCTCTGTATTTGCATCTGTCCTTACTATGTGTTGTGCCTTTCTGGACACAGACACAAATACTGAAAGATAGTTACTCCAGAGAGGAAGCAGCATTGTCTCCTATTGGTTCAATATCCTCACTTACAAGAAGACATAATTAATGAGTGAAGATGAAAGGAAAATGTCTTCTGTCTCTCCCTGAGCCCCCCAATCCCGCCCTGCCAAAGAGGCATTCTCTGAGTCTTGGTTTCTGCCCCCCTCACATACCCTCCACATTTCTGACTCTAATTTTCAAACTTGGAGTCCCCTTCTTCACTTCACCATTGTCTGACACCTGAACTGAATTGCTATTTTTATACATTAGCCCAGAAGCACATCTGATTCTCATAGCCAATCACAAAATGTTCTTATGTGGTATTATTCAATACTTAAAGCTCTATAACCTTTTGGAGCTGATTCAGGACTTATTCATACACATTGTGGTGGAGCTATAAAAGAATTCCTTAACAGCTAGTTTCTACTTTGTGTTTATATTCTGGGCCCATTGATTGATTGATTCTGTGGCTCAATCTAAGAGTAGTGGAACTTGATAAGGTAAGAGGGCTTAGAGTACCTTGTTTACACAGGACTCATGATGGAAAATGCAATCTACTTCCCGAGAAAGTACTGATATTGTCTAACTACAGACTGAAGCATACTATTTTTCACTTTCTTTCTCATTCTTTCCTTTTTTCTTCAAATGTTCTTATATAACACGACTAAAATAGAAATGTTTTACATGATTGCACATGTATAGCTTATATCAGATTGTTTACCAAATCATGGTAATGAGATGAGGGAGGGAGGGAAGAAGAGAGGAAAAGAATATGGAACTCAAATCTTTATTTTAATTTATTTTTTAACTTTTATTATTTTGTTTTTTAGACTCATGTCTATGTTTATTTTTTAATATTTTTTTATTTTCAAAATATATGTGACGATAGTTTTCAACATTCACCCTTGTAAAACCTAATGTTCCAATTTTTTTCTCTCTCCCTGCCACCTCCTCCCCTAGACAGCAAATAATCCAATATATGTTAAAACATGTGCAATTCATCTATACATATTTCCACAATCATATCTTGTTGCACAAGAAAAATCAAATTAAAAAGGGAAAAAAATGAAAAAGAAAAAAAGTAAGCAAACAACAACAAAGGTGAAAATAGTTTGTTGTGATTCCCCATTCAGTCCCCAAAGTCATCTCTCTGGATTCAGATGGCTCTCTCCATCACATGTCTATTAGAATTGGCCTAAATAACTTCACTGTTGAAAAGACCCACGTCTGCCAGAATTGATCATCCCATAATCTTCTTGTTGCTGTATACAGTGTTCTGTTGGTCGTACTCATTTAACTCAGAATCAATTCATGTAAGTCTCTCTAGGCTGCTCTGAAATCATCCTGCTAATCATTTCTTATAAAATAATAATATTCCATAACATTCATATACCATAGCTTATTCAGTCATTCTCCAACTAATGGACATCCACTCAGTTTCCAGTTCCTTGCCATTACCAAAAGGGCTGTTACAGACATTTTTGCACATTTGGATGCTTTTCCCTTTTTCAGGATTTCTCTGGGAGACAAACCCAGTAGAGACCCTGCTGGATCAAAGTATATGCACAGTTTGATAGCCCTTTGGGCTTGAACTCAAACCTTCACAAAAAACAACAATAAATGTTAAGAATTGCTTTAACATGTAATTGGAGAAAAATAAAATATTTTTAAAAATTTCATCATATTCTTGAACTGATTATATTAATTCAAGGTGGGGGAGGGACCCTTCCTCCCATTTAACTAAACATTCCTAGAGAGAGCTTTAAGATTTTCAAAACACTTTTATACATCTATTATTTCAATAGTCTCCTGTGCTCTAGTCCCATATTAGTTGCTTATTGGATATTTCAAACTGGATGTCTCATATCTCAGTAATTTATTCAAATGCCACAGAAACTATTATCTTTTCCCCCAAATATACCTTTCTTCCATTGTTCACTATTTATGCTCAGGATACTACTATCTTTCTATTCATCAAGGTTTGCAACCTCCACATTTAGCTGGATGTGTTCACATTTTGTCCTCCTTTCTATATTCCAGGCCTCATCTTGGCTTAACATTGAGTTTTCTGTTTTAAAATTCATTGTCTCTTTCTGATGCAACATTCTTCATAGTCTTAACTTTTTATTTCCTAAAGTCCCTTCTAATTTGGACCAGCTGTGTTCTAGCTAAGACAGAATGTTCTATATATTGCTCCACCTCCCTATCTTTGAGTTGTTCCCAGGCCTTTACATAAACCTGAAAGGCCTATTGATCTCTCCCTTTCATCACCTTTCACCAGCTGGCAAATCTCTGCACTGCCCCCTTCCTCCTTTCTTTTTTCCTCCTCCTCCTTCAATGGGCCACCTAGCTAATGTTCAATCTGCTTCCCTAGAGGCGAACAGAGTTTATAGAAACTACCACCCTTTTTTCCCTGCCTCAGAAAGATAATTAGACACATGCAATACTGAGCCCTTTGTCACCATTTAATCTTTCCCTCTCTTTTTTTTCTGTCTCTGTCTCTGTCTGTCTCTGTCTCTGTCTGTATCTGTCTGTCTGTCTCTGTCTCTGTATCTTTCTATCTCTGTCTCTGTCTCTCTGTCTCTGTCTCTCTGTATTTCTGTCTGTCTCTGTCTCTCTCTTACACACACACATACACACACACACACACACACACGGATCATTTTTCTTAAGGGGAGGAAAAATTGAAGGACTTTATGGGTACTTAACCAAGAGAAGAATAGATTTAAGGGAGACACAATTCATGTCCTGATGTATTCTATCATGTCATTGTCCTGCTTATCCCCAGGGTAGCAGAAGTAGGAACCACAAGTGGAAAGTGAAGAGAAGCATCTTTTGAGCTCAACATGAGGATGCGTTTGTTGTGGTACCGGCAGAATGGCCCCACAGTGGAATCAATTTCAAAGGCTTCCTGGGTAGTGGAAATATTCATTCAAACAGAGGATGATAGATGACTATTTATTAGAGACATTATTGAGGATATTATTATTTAGCTAGGGAGTAAACTATATGACCAGTGAAAATTATTCTCCAGCTCTATAAGTTTATGATATGAAAAAACGCAAAGAATCAGTCAAAAAGAAATACTAATACAGTTTTCTATCATAGTGTGCTTTACATATAACTTTATTTTGTCTTAATATTCCTTTGAGAAAAGTAATATAAACATTATTATTCTCATCAATTAATCAATCAGTAAGTATATATTAAATGCTTATGATATGCCAAGCACTGTGCTAGTCTTCTAGGAATATTAATACAAAGAATTAAATAATTCCTACTCACAGGGAGTTTAAATTCTGGTATATTCTCCATTTTACAGATGTGAAAGCTGAAGTTAAGAGAAAGAAAGTGATTTGGTTACAGAGCAAAGCTTACAACTTAGACCTTCTGACTCCAAAACTAGTTCTCTTTACTCTGGCCCAATTATTAATTATACATAAAGCACTCTGAAATTATATATTTAGGGCTACATATTTTCCTCCCAACAGCCTTGAAAAATTAGGAGGAACCCTTCCCATTTTATAAATGAAGAAACTAAGGCTTAGGGAGGTGAATTACCTTATGTAAGGACATGATGCTAGAAAGACCAAAACAAGAATTCAAATCCATGTCTCTCAAAGTAATGGAGAGGTTACAAACCTTATATTCTTTTTACTGGATGAATGCATGGGTGAATGAATGGCTAAGGGTATATGAAAAATATAAAATGCTCTGAGTTCAGGTTTAGTTTTGTTCAGTTTCGCCAATACAAAGAGCGTCCTTTGTGCAGAGCACTAGGTGGAACACATAAAATTCAGATAAGACTCAGGAGCCTTTGGGGAGTTTCCAGTTTAATAGGAGAGTGCCTGATAACTATAATAGCCAATATTCCTTGTTAGATACCTTAGAAAGGAACAAACTGCTAATTGAGCTTAAATGTAAGTTGTTATGGTTCTTGTTATCATCATTACTGTTATTAGTAAATGGAGGCCCAGAGAAGAGAAAGCTATATTAAGATTCAAACTCCGGTCTTATGAATTCTGGGTCAGCATACTTGTCTCTATGCCATCCCATGCCATAGTGACATCTGGGGAGTTAATGATAGCTAGGTCAGAGGTCTGCAAAGTTCATATCTTTACTGATCATGAGTGATCATGACCTTGAGGTCACAAGTTTTGTGAATCCAGGAACACAAGATGTACATACTGTACAGATTGCTGAGTCAGTCAACAAAACAGTACAGTCCCTGATAACAAACTCTGAGTTCAGATGTTTATCAGAGACCACAAAAATCTTATCCAACCTAGTCTCTTAACCTGGAAAAAAGGGGCAAAGTCTTTAGGGACAGAGGGCGTCCTCTCCAAATCCTCCCTCTGTCCAAAAATATTTAACAAGAATTCTATAATTGCATAAGATATTAAACTTGTGTTGTTACAAAAATAAAAATATATAACAGAACACAGAATGTTGGAATGCAAAGGGACTTTAGAAAAAGAACTTTAGAAATAAAAGGGTTCAATGTGCAGAGGGTAAAGCCTGTCAGAACTGGATAGGTACATAAAAAAAGAATATAAAATATAGACCAAAAAGGATTTTAAAGCAATACAGATAATCTAAACCTAGCTTCTTATTTTACATGAGAGGAAACTGAGATGCAGAGTGGAAAATGGCTTCTTTAAGGACATACATGCTAGGGTCAGATCTGGGAATAAGATTCAAGTCTTCTGAACCCCAGTTGGGTGTGGTTTACCCTGTAATGGACTGGCTCTAATCGAGGTGAGTTAATGACAGAATTAGGCCCAAAACACTAGTCTTCAGAGATGTCTTCTAGTGGTTCTTAGAGGAATTTAATGTTCTTGAAAGCCCTTAGTAAAATGCAACTTCTCCAATTTACTTGGGGAAGAAGAAGTGACTACTATACCCCTAGCACTGTGCTAGGAACTTGGCAAATAGTATTGTATTTAATCCTCATAGCAACCCCAGGAGATAAATGCTATGATTATTCCCATTTCACAAGTGAGGAAATGAAGATTATGGAATTTGCCTCACATCATATAGCTGGTAAGTATCTGAGGTTCTTCACTCAGATCTTCCTGATTCTAGGCTCAGGATAATACTTAGTAAAGAACAGGCTGAAGTATCATATGATTATGGGCTGGATGTCCTCTCCTTCCCCAGATGAATCCCTAGTTCATAAGACACCTGGAGGTATAGTGTGTAGGGGAAAGACATGGAAGAGACACCACAACACAACTGTGCCCTCCCCTGCTATCTGCCTTCCTAGAGAGAGGGTCAATACTCCAGAGAGAACATGCAATACTGGGTCATCCACGAAGTTGTACTTGTGTCTTTTCCCACAGGCCAAAGGCTAATTTTTCCCTGCTTCAAATCCAAATATCCTCAAAGACAAAAATGATTGTGTTCACTCTTTCTGTTCATCAGAGCTGGAATGGAATAAGGAGTCCAACTCTCCCTTTTTATAGATAAGAAAATTGATGTTCAAAAAGGGACATAACTTAATCCAAGGCTCTCAGGGAGAGCTAATGGAGGAGCCAGGTCAGAATCCAGGTCTCCCTCCTCTAACATACACTATTCCTTGGATCTCCTTATTCCTCTCACTGAAGCTGACAGTAGACACCCTGCTTCTTTCTTTTATTGAAGCTAAACACAGATTATGCAGACGTGAGGGGCTGGATACCACTAATGTTCAGTCTGCCTTTCATGGGCTTTCTACTGTACCTCAAAAACTGTACCTCAAAACGTGGCATCTGGTTGCAGCTTTCTATTGAATTTACTTAAAGTGTTAATAGTCAGTTAAGGTGTTAGCAGCGTCTGCTGAGGTGAGATCTCACTAGGGGGGTTTGAGTTTTCAAAAAGTGGCAAGAGTCTTGAATTCTTGGGATGCCTCTCCTACCCCCCTTTCTCCACTGACTTGGGAGAAGAGAAGAGAGGATTTCTCTCATTTACAACAGGTCAAAATCTCTAATTGTTCATGGTGCATGCTGGGAACCAAATCTTACTCCTGAGACATAAGAAGTTTAAGTGACTTAGGCTGAATCTTTGGGTCACTGAGCGCTAACCACCTTTCTTAGTTGCCTCTGAGGAGGTCCTAGTACATCACAGCACAATTGAGAAAATGAGGCTTGAAATGTGATGGAATCACATTTACCTAATGTCATAAAGCAGTCACTTGTGGAAGTATTATTATTCCCATTTTACATGTGAGGAAAGATATCTTGAAATGATGTGACTCGCTCAATGGAGACTAGTGTCAAAGTCAGGAATGAGACTCAAATCTCCTGCTTCTATGTCAACTGTTTGTTCCTTTGTAATTAGAGAATATTTTATTTCCCTCAAAAGCCAAACACAATTCAATTCAACAACTTGTTGTTATGGTTTACTTTTCCATTGTCTGTGACTCTTTATGATTCCATTTTGGTGTTTTCTTGGCAAAGATAGTAGAGGGGTTTTCCATTTCCTTCTCTAGCTCATTTTACATATGAGGAAACTGAGGCAAACAGGGTTAAGTGACTTGCCCAAGGTCACACAGTTAAGTGTTTGAGGCTGGATTTGAACTGAGTTTCCTAACTGCTTCTTCTGCTTCTTGGCTTTTCTTTCTTCAGCTTCTCTTTATACAGCTGTTCAAAGTTTTTTAAGACACATATCTGATCATGTCACTAATATGCTCAAAAACCTTGCATGGCTCCCTAGTCCCATTTGATAAAATACAGGCCTCAGTCTGGCATGAAAGCCTTGCTGGCTCCCACTTATATTTCTGGATTTAAGGAAGTAAGAAACAAAGCCAGGATTTGAACCTGAGTCTTCAAACTCCAAGTAGCTCCTTGCACTGCACAATTTGAAAAGGATGTTCATGCTCCTGCCCACTTCATTAATGACATATATATATATATATATATATATATATATATATATATATATATATATATCACCAAGTCCTGTATTTAAACGAGATCCTTGTTTTTTTAAAAATGAACTTATATAACCCAAAGAGTTTATAAAAGGCCTTCTTAGAGTCAGAGAGCAGAGGTGAATGTCCCCTAAACTCGGTTCACTAAACTGGTAGATTAAATATTAGCCCAGGTGTCTCCATGGAGGACGGGAGAAAGGAGGGGCCAGGGAATTAGTCCAGAGATATTCCAGTGGTGAAAGGTGAGCAGAGAAGGGATAGGAACTAGATAATGGTTTATGTAATGGGATCCGTGATGACTGGGTAAGAATTTGAAGGTGTCAGAGTTCACCATAAAGAGAAGGAATGTTTATTATGAGTGTTGGGAAGGGACTTAGAACATAAATTGTTTAATGTTAATGTGTGTACTTGTCTTGTCACGGAATCACAGAATTTTAGAGTAGAAAGGAATCTCATTGTTCATCTAACATTAGCCATACCCCACCCAAAAAATCTGCTCTAAACAGCTAAATAAGGGGTCAGCCAGCCCCTGCTTGAAGGAACTGCTCCCTCTTGGAACAGCCCATTCCATTTAACTAGTACCTCTTAGAGCAGCCCATACCACTTAATTGGTACCTTTTGGAGCAGCCCATTCCACTTTTGGCAGTTCTGACCCCAGAAAGGATTTCCTGGCATGAAACCTTTGGACACAGTGCATAGAGCGTCAGACTTGGAGTCAAGAAGTCCAAGATTCAAATCTGGCCTCAGACTCTTGCTAGTTGTTTGACCCTGGACAAGTCACATAGCTCTGCTTGCCTCAGTTTCCTCATCTGCAAAATGAGGTGGAGAAGGAAATGACAAACCATGTCACTCTATGCCAAAATACCCCAAATGGGGTAATGGACAGTCAGTCATGACTGAAGCAACCGAACAAGTTTGCATTTCTACTCCCAATTTTTTTTTGGGGGGGACTAAGCAGAATGTATTTATTTCATTCTTCTCTCACAGGACAGAGCTGCAGTTACTTGAAAACATCTGTCGTGTTCCTCATGATTAGTCAAATCAGAGTTCATAAGGCTTTCTAGTGAGAAGGATAAAAAGCCTAAAGATCTAACTGTTCCATATGATAAGCTAAGTGGTCATTCCCTAGACGCCTTAAGGATGCTCAGAATAACACTACCTGTAAAGACACTTCTGCAGAATGCAATGTCAGGGACACATTTATGGGATCCCCAACTAAGTAGCATCAGCTATGGGATACTGCAACTGGCAAGAATACACTCTGGGAGACTAGGCAGAGTTTCTATAGTTGAATGCTGGAGAAATATGGTGAGTATGGTGAGAAAAATCCATAAAACATGGAGATTTGCTATATTACTTTGACACTATGAGTAGATCCTGAACTTCCTCAAGAGGGAATAAGACTGTATGAGAAAATGGATTGACAATCTGAAATCCTCTCCTAAGCCAATTTACAGAGCAGTAAGTGTCCTCGTCCAAGTTGGCCAATTTCCAGTGCAAGAAAAGTCAATTTTGAATTCAATGAATCTTATCTCATTCAGCTTCTTTCCTCTGGGCTAACCATTGTCAGTTTCTTAAAATTGTTCTTTATAGAGAAAGAACTTAATACCCTTCATCATATATAAATTGGGACACCCCCATTTTATATGTGGAGAGACTGAAGTGCAGGAAGGGGCATTGACTTGTCCAACATCAGACATCAGTCTGCTGATAAGTCCACTGCCCTTTCCACTTTCATAAATCTGGAGACTGTGCGGATTCTAAGTATTGTTAAAGGAAGTACCCGAGTGCAGGAGAAATTCTCAGGTCAGAGCAATTTTGGTAATGTACAGGTAAAGCAGGAAACTCCCCTCAAAGGAACTCTGTCATTTTTGGTGTGAAAATAGCACAAGAAGCCATTATGACAACTTCATTTCAGTAGGATCAGGAATTTGACAGCTAGTTTTAGATACAGTGTTAGTCTTCCTCTAAGTGCCCTGCCCTGGGACAAAGCTCTAGGTCACTGTCATAGTTGTACCTCTATTTTACAGCCCATAAGGGAGGTCAGTACCACCAATGGGAAAAGCTGGCTGGTGTTCTTCAAGATTAAGAGCTTTCTAATTCAGGTATTCCTTATTTGGGGACCATGAACTTGCTTTTTGAAAAAATAAAATTTGATAACTATTTCAATTTAAAGGCTACCTTTGTAATCCTATATGTATTATTTTGTGTATTTAAAAACACTGTTTTTTTTCTGAAAAGGAATTCATAGACTTCACCAGATTGCCAAGAGTTCACAAGGCAGAAAGATTAAGATATCCCTTACCAATGACCAGTCTAAAGAATGGATCAATTTTAGCCATTTAACCACTTTGAGTCTTGCTTTCTTCAGCTGTAAAATGTAAGTCTTGGACTAGTAGACAATGTATAAAATTTCTTTAAGATCTAAATTTGCTCTTCGTTAATTTATGTACCTCACTGTCCCTTCTGTGAGTATACAATGTATAATCATGGATATGCTGAGAAATATAAAAACAAGCTCTCCAGAAGAGAAAATGTATGCAAGGAATATTTTTAAAATATTTTATTTTTTTAATAACATGTAAAAACAATTTTAACCATTTGGTTTTTTTAAAGGTAGAATTTTATATTCTCTTCTTTCCCACTTATTGAGAATGCAAGCAATTTGATGTTATACATATGCAATCATATAAAACATTTCCAAACTAGTGACTTTGTATAAGAAAACAGACAAAAAAGGCAAACAAAACACAAACCAAGAAAAATAACATTTTAAAAAAGTATGTTTTAATCTTCATTCAGACTCTTATCAGTTCTTTCTCTGGAAGCAGATAGCATTTTTTCTCTTCTTCCTCCCCCCCCCACTTTATTTAATTTTTATTAATTTTAATTTTATTTAATTAATTTAATAATTTTAAAATAATCTTGTAAATTTTATTTAATAATAATAACATTTTGGGGAAAAGGACCCACATGTGCAAAAATATTTGTAGTAGTTCTTTTTGTAGTAGCAAGGAACTGGAAATGAAGTAGATGCTCATCATTTGAGGAATGGCTGAATAAATATATAAATGTTATGGAATATTATTGTTCCATAAGAAACTATCAGCAGGATGGTTTCAGAAAGGCCTGAAGAGACTTACATGGACTGACGCTAAGTGAAATGAGTAAAACCAAGAGGACATTGTACACAGTAACGATAAGATTATATAATGATCAATTCTGACAGATATGGCTCTTTTCAACAATGAGGTGATTCAAGACAGTTCCAATGATACTGTGATAGAGAGAGCCATTTGCACCCAGAGAGAGGACTGTGGGAACTGAGTGTGGATCACAACATAGTATTTTCATTCTTTTTGTTGATGTTTGCTTGCATTTTGTTTTCTTTCTCATTTTTTCCCCTTTTGATCTGGTTTTTCTTGCACAGCATGATAATTATGGAAATATGTATAGAAGAATTGCACATATTTAACATATATTGCATTACTTGCTGCCTAATGGAAGGGGTGGGAAGAAAGAAGGGAGAAAAAGGTTGGAACACAAGGTTTTGCAAGAGCAAATGTTGAAAACTATGCATGTTTTGAAAATAAAAAGCTTTAAAATAAAATAAAAACTAATAATAGCTCTTTATTTTTCATTCACAGTTGATCATCATACAATGTTATTGTTATTGTGTACAATGCTCCCCTGATTCTCCTCATTTCATATTGCATCATTATTCATGTCAGTCTCCTTAGCTTTTTTCTGAAAGCATTCTACTTGCAAGACACACTTTTAATTTTGAACCGCATCATTGACATTTTCCCTATCATTTTAAGTCTAGACAATCAATAAAATAATAAATCAAACCCTGACATGTACCATTTGTTTATTTTTGAGTCATAAATAATCACAGTGAAACTTTATTTTTTATTTTTTTAACTATAGCTTTTTATTTACAAGGCATATGCATAGGTAATTTTTCAGCATTGACCCTTGCAAAATCTTCTGTTCTAACTTTTCCCCTCCTTCTCCTCACTCCTCCCCTAGATGGCAGGTAGACCAATACATGTTAAATATGTTAAAGTATATGCTAAATATATATATATATATATATATATATACATATTTATACAGTTATCTTGTTGCACAAGAAAGATAGAATTTAGAAATAAGATAAAAATAACCTGAGAAGGAAAACAAAAATGCAAGCAGACAAAACCAGAAGGAGTGAAAATGCTATGTTGGGTTCCACACTTATTTCCCATAGTTCTTTCGCTGGGTGTAGCTGGTTCTCTTCATTATTGAACAAATGGAACTGATTTGGTTCATCTCATTGTTGAAGAGAGTCACATCCATCAGAATTGATCATCATATACTATTGTTGTTGAAGTATATAATGATCTCCTGGTCCTACTCATTTCACTCAGCATCAGTTCATGTGAATCTCTTCAGGCCTCTCTGTATTCATCCTGCTGGTCATTTCTTACAGAACAATAATATTCCATAACATACCCAACCATTCTCCATTTGATGGGCATCCACTCTGTTTCAAGTTTTTGGCTACTACAAAGAGGGCTGCCTCAAACATTTCTACATATATGGGTCCCTTTCCCTTCTTTAAGATCTCTTTGGGATATAAGCCCAGTTGTAACACTGCTGGATTAAAGGGTATGCATAGTTTGATAACTTTTTGATCATAGTTCCAAATTGCTCTCTAGAATTTTTGGATGCATTCACAATTCCACCAACAATGTATCACATACTGAAAAATTAACAATTGACTTTTAAGAGTAGATATGAGCTGATTGCAGTATACTCTTGGTTACTGTCTCTCTCCTCTAGTCCTATATACTGTTGGTCAATACTTTGATGTATCCATGGTGTCATTGTTATATATAGTTCTTGTATTATCAGGACAGTGGCCAACCCATTCATATTTTCTTAACCTGCTCAGTTCCTGTGCCCACAGATCCTTTCAGCTCCTGTGGATCTGATCCAGAAAAATCATCCAGTAGGCTGAATGCTTTCTTCCAGGTCTTTTGTTATTTCATGGGTAGCAAAATGGCATTGCGGTGACTGGCCTGCATCCTTTTCTGATTACCCATTTT
This sequence comes from Sarcophilus harrisii, assembly GCF_902635505.1. Lineage (NCBI taxonomy): Eukaryota > Metazoa > Chordata > Mammalia > Dasyuromorphia > Dasyuridae > Sarcophilus > Sarcophilus harrisii. Next base: position 497,085,505 of record NC_045428.1, read on the forward strand.
CTGGATTATCATTTTTTGAATTCTACTTCTTATGCACACATTATATTGTGCTTATTTTGTCAGCCTGAGATAGATCTTTATCTTTTTTCTTTGGGTAACCTATGATTTTGAATCTCTTAAACTGTGCTTCTAAACTTTTTTGTCATGTTTCCCTTTTAGTATCAGACTGGTGAAACCCATGGACCTTTTCTTAGAATAATGTTCTTAAATACCTAACATAAAATACATAGGATGACAGAGGAAACCAATTATACTGAAATAGCTATCAAAATACTTTTTTCAAAGAACCAAGTTCACAGACCTCAGCTCTAGAGATTGTGGTATTGCAGGATGTATAGCCATTCAACGTTACTGGGAGAATATCAGTGTTCAAAAGAAGACTTTTTATATCAGGAAGCAGCCTGAAATCCTTGAAGGAAGAATTGTCCAATGCAATATGGCTTGTTCTCTTTCCTCTCTGTGATTGTGTTTCCAGATCATTGTTTCTTTCTCTGCAATGTCTGTTCCAGAGAGAAGTATTAACTACCAATGCAAGAGGCTGTCTGTCAGCTGCAAATCAGAGTCTATCCCATAGACATTCTTGGCCATTTGAATTTTCCTGTGGGCAGAGTTGGGCCAGTCTTTTCTGAGTGATTTATGAGCTCATGTAAAAGGCTCTCTGGAGATTGCGAGACTTGATGCAACTAGTACAATGTCACCTGCAAGCAGGAGCAGCTCAAGTAGCTCACCTACAGGGAATCCCTCTTCCATTTAACATGGTTGCAGGGGAAGGTTTGTATATAAATAACTGAAGTCCAAGGGCAAATGAGCTAAGAGCAAAGCTGAAACTCAGGCAAGATTCCATGAGAAAAATAGACTTCCAGACAGATCTCACTTAAGTCAATGCTTTTCCTTTGGGATTTTCTCCAATTTGTTCTAGCCATATCTTATGGTGACTCCCCAATTAGAATGTGAACTCCTACAGGACAGTTTTTTTTTTTTTACTTTCTATCCTCAGAACTTGGGGCAATATCTGACATGTAGGCGCTTCATACATATCAACTTCATCTTTATATATTTATATGTATGTTCCTTATTTATTGATATACCTATTTATTTATTTGTGAAAATATCATATCTTAGTAAAATGTAAATTCCTTCAGAGCAAAGGCTATCACTTTTTGGATTTGTATCCTAGAACTGAGCACAGTGCCTGGCAGACAATGGACACATGATGAATGTTTGTTGATTGAGTCAAATTCTAAAAGGTTTATGAGATACTCCAGCTGTTCCTGTTTACAGATAACATTATGTTGATCATATCAAATACCAGAACATGAAAAAAGCCTCCTTAATGAAATCCATAATTAATTAACAGAAAATAGCTTACGTATCCATAGTGGAAAAAAGCAAATGGGTGAAATATGCCTATTATATAGATTATGTTAAGCAGTAGGATGGGTAATCCAAAGGCTTGATACAATCACTCTTTTATTTTGAACAGACATTGTTCATAAAAAAAATGAGCTGAAATAACTGTATGGACATGTATACATATATTGTATTTAACTTATTCTTTAACATGTTTAACATGTATTGGTTAACCTGCCATCTGGGGGAGGGAGTGGAGGGAAGGAAGGGAAAAATTGGAACAAAGGGTTTTGCAATTGTCAATGCTGAAAAATTACCCATGCATATGTCTTGTAAATAAAAAGCTATAATAAAAAAATAAATAAATTAAAAAATGAGCTGGGCCAGAGCTGAATAGGAGAAGAAGATAGGTCTGGATTGCTTTTAGGAAGTTGTGTATTTTTTTATTATTATTCTGAACCTCTCCTTGATGAAAAGGTCCAGATACTTAACAATAATATTTTTTCAGTGATGCTGTATGGCTTGCAGTTTTGCACACTATGCCTATCTTAATGGAATCTAAGATTCCATTAACTTTATTGAATGCCATATTGCACGGTTGGTTTCGATTGAACTTTTATTCTGCTAAATCTATTTAAAATTTTTTTATTGATGTCTATTTTTAACATCACCATAATTTTCCTCCAAATCTAATCCTCTTCTCTCATCTCATCTCATATAACAAATAGCACTTTTTAAAGACATAGAAAAGGGAGGAAAAAATCAATATAGTCAATAAATATATTTAAAAAGTCTGCTAATGATAAATGTTGGAGGGAATGTGGGAAAACTGGGACACTAATACATTGCTGGTGGAATTGTGGACTGATCCAACCATTGTAGAGAGAAATTTGAAACTATGCCCAAAGGGCTATCAAACTGCATACCCTTTGATCCATCAGTGTCTCTATTCTACTGGTTTTAAATCCAAAGATCTCTTAAAGAAGGGAAAGGGATCCACATGTGCAAAAATGTTTGTGGCAGCTCTTTTTGAAGTGGCAAGGTACTGGAAACTGAATGGATGCCCATCAGTTGGAGAATGGATGATTAGTTATATTATATGTATGTTATGGAAAATTATTGTTCTATAAGAAACAATCAGGACGATAATTTCAGAAAGGCCTGGAGAGACTTACAGGAACTGATGTTAAGTGAAATGAACAAAACCAGGAGAACATTGTACTCAGCAACATTATCTGATGACCAATTCTTATGGATATGGCTCTTTTCAACAATGAGATGATTTAGGTCAATTCTAAAAGACTTGTGATGGAGAGAGCCATTTGCATCCAGAGGGAGGATTATGGGGATTGAACATAGATCCCAATATAATATTTTAGCCTTTCTCATTTTTCTTAACTTCTTTTTTTTCTTTCTCATTTTTTTCTTTTTGATCTGATTTTTCTTGTGCAGTATGATAAATGTGGAAATATGTATAGAAGAATTGCACATATTTAACATATATTGGATTACTTGTCTAGAGGAGGAGAGTAGGGAAAAGGAAGGAAAAATTTGGAAAACAAGGTTTTGCTAGAGCGAATGTTGAAAACTATCTCTTCATGTACATTTTGAATATAAAAAAGCTATTATTATTTTTTTAAAAGTCTGAAAACATCTAATGGGCAACACTTGTGGGTCTGTCACTTCTGTAAAGAGACAGGATGGGAGTATCTTCTCATGTTTCTTCTTTTGTGTCATTCTTGTTATTTATAATTTTACAGTACTCACTTTTGATTTGCTAAAACTATTTTTAGGTGAACCGCTGCCTAGCTTTACATCCTCTCTTATACTTGTGAAGTTGACTTTTTGAATCCAAGTGTTTAACATTATGTGAATCCTTATTATATATCATTGCATTTGATTTAGTCCAAAATTCTAGCCAATAAAGAGTTTTTTTTGGATCCTGGCTCTGTTATCTTTCCAAATTTGTGTCATCCCCCAATTTCATATATTTGCTGTCTATGCCTTTCTGGGCAGCTAGTAGATGCAGTGGATAGAATGCTGGTTCTGGAGTCAGGAAGACTCATCTTGAGTTTTCAAATCTGACCTCAGACATTTACTAGCTGTGTGATCCTGGGCAAATCACTTAATTCTGTTTGCCTCAGTTTCCTCTTTTGTCAAATGGTCTGGAGAAGGAAATGACAAATTGCTATAGTATCTTTCCTAAGAAAACCTCAAATGGGGATATCAAAAGTCAGATATAATGGGAAATTATTGAACTGGTTCTATGTCTTTACCAAAGTCAGTCATAGGTAAAAATATGATATAGCACAGGTCAAAGACAGATATCAGAACTACTCTATTAAAGATTTGAACCCCTCTTGTTGTCTGGACACTGTACTAATTTTGAATCTTTCTAATTGTACTCTCATCTAGTTTACATCTTTCTGTCTTGTCCACAAGAATAACATGAGTTCATCAAATGCTTTTCTAAGATCTAGACAATCTATAACTATAGCATTCCCTTTATGTACCAGTCTGGGAGGCTTGTCAAAAAAAAACAAAACAAGGTTAGTTGGCCATGACTTGCTCTTGAAGAAGCCATACTAGCTCTTGGTGATAGCTGTTTCCATTTTTAAATGCTCACTAATCCTCACTTTAATAACATGTTAAAATTTTGCCAGAAATCAAGGTTGAGCTACTGACCTATACAGTGTACAGACCACATTTTTTTCCTTTTTTGAAAAGTGGGGCAACATTTGCTTTTTCCAACCTTTTTTCATCCTCCACCTAAAGATGAAGATTTCAGCAATTGCTTGTTCAGCAAAATTTCCATTTCACTGATGACTTGCCCTTAGAACATTTAATGTTGTGGCTCCAGGTGATTCTAAAAAGGGCCTTTTAACTTTTTGTGGCCTGTGTACCTTTGGCCATTCAGTGCCTTTTCAGATGTTTTTTTAAATGAGTAAAATCAAGTATGTATGACTACTAAGGAAACCAGTTTTATTGAAATATAGCTATCAAAATATTTTTTAAAAAATTTCATAGACCCAGGTTAAGAACCCTTGGACTAAGAACAGCATGTTGGAAGAGGAAAGAGCTTTAAAACATAGAACAGAGTACATATTAGAAAACTGAATGCAAATATATAAATTGTACATTATATATGTTAATAGCTCACATTTCTTATAAAGCATGAAAGTTTATAATGTATTTTCAAATGTTGGAGGTGGAAGGCACCTTTGGACACAGGATCTCCTGAAAGGACATCAAAGGTTTGTATCTTCATTTTTACAATTAGGGAAACATGCCCCAGACTGACTTGCCTAAGATTCCCCAGAGAATTTGGCAAAACTGGGACCTGATTTCTAGGTTAAGATTTTTATCTCTTGCATCCACAACTCTTTTTTCATGTGATCCAAGGGGTTGTTAATTTTGAAGCTTGTGCTCTCTCTATGGAAATGTCAGCCTTTTTTTTGTGTGTCTTGCGTCTTTGATTTCTGCCAAAACCCTCTGGTTCCCATGGGGAAGAGTTCTCTAGGGACACAATTCTAATAGAATCTAGAGATTCTATAAGATCCTAGGGAACCTTAGGGATCCAGTGTAGCACCTTTATTTTTTGGATAAAGAAATGAGGCTCTGAGAGGGAAAGGGATTAATCCAATAAAAACCAACCAACCAACAAATATAAACCCAACAAAAATTACATATACATACACAAAACAGCAGATAGCAGAAATAGAATTTGAACTCAAATCCTCTGAGCCCACATTGAATGTTCTCTGTAATACATATTGCTTTGGGGACAGGCATTTGAAAAAATTTATTAAAACTTTTTAATTTTCAAAACATATGCATGGATAATTTTTCAACATTAATCCTTGCAAAACTTGTGTTCCAATCCCCCCTTTCCCCCACCTCCTCTCCTAATGGCAAGTAATCCAAAATGTTAAATATGGTAAAAATATATGTTAAATCCAATATACGCATACAAACTTATACAATTATCTTGTTGCACAAGAAAAATCAAATCAAAAAGAAAACAAAATACAAGCAAACAACAAAAAGAGTGAAAATGCTATCTTGGCATCCACACTCAGTTCCCACAGTTCTCTCTCTGGGTGTAGATGGCTCTCTTCATTACAAAATCATTAGAATTGACCTGATTATCTTATTGTTGAAAAGAGCCATGTCCATCAGAATTGATCATTGTATATAATGTACAATGATCTCCTGGTCCTGCTCATTTCACTTGGCATCAGTTCATGTAAGTCTCTCCAGTCCTTTCTGAAATCATCCTGCTGATCATTTCTTACAGAACAATAATATTCCATAACATTCCTGTACCACAATTTACCCAACCATTCTCTAATTGATGGGCGTCCATTCAGTTTCAAGCTTCTTGCCACTACAAAAAGGGCTGCCACAAACATTTTTGCACATGTGGGTCCCTTTCCCTCCTTTAGGATCTCTTTGGGATATAAGCCCAGTAGAAACATAGCTGGATCAAAGAGTCAGCACAGTTTGATTGCCCTTTGGGCATAGTTCCAAATTGCTCTCCAGAATGGTTGGATCACTTCACAACTCCATCAACAATGTATTAATGGGGCAGGAATTCTTAATTTGAATTCTGTAAAGTTTATTTATCTCTTTATCTCTATCTATCTATCTAGATATATATATATATCTAGATAGATAGATACAGATGTATAAATATAGGTAGATGATATATAAATATATATTAATATATAGATATAGCTAGATTGATATATAGCTAGATAATTGTATTTCAATATAATTGGTTTCCTTTGTAATCTTCTATATTTTATTTTATGTATTTGAAAACATGATTTTGAAAAAGGGTCCTTAAGTTTCTCCAGACTGTCAGAAGAATATAGGACACAGAAAAGGTTCAGAACTCCTGCTATAGATAGATGTCCTCAGAGTTTAGTTAGATTTACTTAGCATGATACATGTCAGTGTGATAACAATACAATATAACACAAGAAGTAACCTTTAATGAACTATTGCATGCTCAGTTTTGGGAAAGACATAGATATTAATTTAATTATAATATATAATGTTACATAATGAATGAGAATGATACAAACAGACTACCCTGTGAAGATCAAGGAAAAAGTTACTATCAACCTGAATGATCAGGGAAGACTCCCTGGAAGAGGTTTATTATGATTTTATTAAGATTTTATATGATATTCAGTAACTCAAGAGGTATAAAAGGGGGGAAAGGACATTCTAGGCAAAGGAAAAGGTTGAAGATTCATGAGATCTAGGTGTCTGTGGAGTTTGTGTTTGTATGGAATAGGAATTTACATGTGGATCACAGATTTAGAGCTAGTACAACCTTAGAAGGAAACTGAGGCCCAGGGAGGCTAATTTTCAATATTCACCCTTGAAAAATCTTGGGTTCCAATTTTTCTTTCCCCCTCCCCAAGTCAGCAAGTAATCCAGTATAGGTTAAACAAGTGCAATTCTTCTAAAAATACAATACATTTTTGTGATGATTATTCCCACGGTATTGGTTTCTATCCTAATGCCTTAAGCTTGATGCTTCATTCTGAAAAAAGCCCCAGTGCAATCCCAAATTACCCAATTTTGATCCACCACAATCTTCTTTTAACTAGCAAACTAAAAGATCTTGTGATCAAGAATTTTTTTAACTATAGAAGAACACTGATTTCAGACAAAGAGAAAGAAAAGAATTTTCTTTTTACCAGATTACCAGAGTAATCTAATCTGTGCCTAGTCAGTGTTCTGTGAACTGAATAACCAATTGATCTCAGTCTGAGGCTGATATGGTACCTCATTTTCTAAAATACTAAAATTCTAGACTCTAGGAATCTTAACATTTTAGAACCTTAAACTTTGGAATTCCAGGAATACTGAAATTCAGAAATTAGAATTTTTGAAATCCAAGGGGCCTCACAGTATGGATCATCTGGCTCAAGGTTATGTTTTCAGAGATGTGAATGTTTTACTCAGAAGTCAGTAACCTCTTCAACCCTGAGAGTCCTCTCTAATGTAAAGAGTTAGTGGGAGTTGGTGACATCTGGCAGCCTTAAGATGTAATGCACAAGAGAAGGGGGAAAGGGAAAGGAAAAAAATGGAGAGTGGATGAGCAGATGAAATAAAAACAAATGAAGGGGATGAGAGAAAGGAGAAGGAAAGAGAAGGGGACGAGGGAAAGAGACAGAAACAAAGGCAGACAAAGACAGAAACAGAAAAATAGAGAGAGAAGAGAGAAGGGGGAAGAGAGAAAGAAAGAGACAGAGAAAGACAAGAGAGAGATAGAGAGAAAGAGACAGGGAGAAACACAGAAAAAGACACACAGAGAAAAAAAGACAGAGACAGACAGACAGACAGAGACAGACAGAGAGACAGAGACAGACAGAGAAACAGAGACTAAAAGAGAGTGAGTGAGAGAGAATGAGAGAGAGAGAACCACAGGCAGGTTTGTGGGAGATACTGGTTTGAATATGGTAGCCATATTGTCAGTATCTTAGAGTGGATTTCATCCAGACTCTAGTGATGACTCTGAAATGAACTTACTCCATGTGGCACAAGTGGCTTCCTATTTCTGAGCCACAGTTTCCTTATCTGTAAAAATGGGGACAATAATACATTCAGTACTTCATGGGACTAAATTTTCTGTAAACTCTAAAGGATGAGGCAAATATGAGTTGTTATTGTATGGAAATGGGGGTCACTGCCATAATCGTTATTACATTAAGCTCTATAGAAATATATTATTAAAAATGAGAAATATTTTCTTTCCTTTCTTTGTCCTAACTTTTTGTTCTGTGCTCTCTTCTGAATCAGCATGGTCTGATTTTATGTTATATGCTGCCCCTCCCAGGTCTGCTTGACCAGACAGTAACCCTTATCCCTCTCCTCCCTGATGGTCACTCCCTGTCTCTCCTCCTCCACATGCTCCTCCAAACTTCCATTTCCTCAGGACTTTCATATGACTAGAAAAGAAAAGGTCTGAATTACTGCATTTTGAACCATGGATCTGACAGTACCCATAAAATCATTGATATAGGGAAATCCCCAAATTAGGGACTTCCTTCTACCTCTGCAGGTCAGCACTTTCTGGTTTTTTATTTTTATTTTATATTTATAATATAAATATATGTATATCATGCAATAATATTTATATGCATTCATCTATAATTTTAGAGATTTGTCTAGATCATTTAGAAGCTAAATGACTTAAGCAGAGTCCCATAGTCAGTATGTGTCTTGACTTGAACTCAGACTGGGTTTCTAGTAAATCTCTATCCATTGCGTCACATAGCCTATCAACTGGGCATATGGTGCAGTGAAAAGAGCACTGGATTTGATGTCAGAGGATGTAAATTCAAAAATCTGCCTCTGATACTTATCACCTGTGTTACCTTGGCCAAATGACTTAATCTTTTGGGGTCTCAGTTTTCCTCATCTGTAAAATGAGATGACATTCTGTAAGGTCTAACTTACATGATGTTATGAACCTTGATGAACAATCCTCTGAACCATGTTCCTCTAGTTTATTTTTCCCTCAGCAGGATCTTGACCCTTCAGTTATGACACTCTAGCCAAAAGCTGCCTATCCCAGACTCCACATGGACTAGGATGATGAGGGAACTCTTAAAACCATAACAAAGCAACATCAGATAAATAAATGAATTGAGGGCCAATTGTGGATAGCATGCATAGACTGGTAGACTTAGATTCAGGAAATTCTATGTTCAACTCCATCTCAGATATTTTCTAACTGTCTGGTTCTGGGCAATCATTTCATTTCTCTGGGTCTCAGTTTCCTTATTTGCTAAAAAAAAAGGTAGGTCAGGGAAAGGGCTGTATTTGATAGTTTCTAAGGTTGCCTCCAAAATGAAATTTATGATTCTATAAATGAATTAATGAATGAGACTTTTGTATGGAATTTACTTCATACAAAACATTATTTAATGAAGAAAGTGAATATACTTAGTTTGAAAAAGAAAAGACTTGGGGAAATGATCCCAAAATCAAATGGTCTATTCTAGGAAGCAGTAGGTGTCCCCTACTTGGAGGTTTGACAGAGGTTTGATGGTCACTTGTCCAGAATGTTATAGAGGAAATTATTGTTTGGTTAGATTTAGATGATTAGACCAGATGTTCTTAAAAGGTTCTTTCAACTCTGAGATTCTATTATTATGCAAAATTATTTGAAGAGCTGTCAAGGAAAGAGATTAAAATTGATCTGCTTGACCCCAGAGGGTTCTGAGAAAAAGTTACAGAGAGCCTGACTATTCTTTGTTTGTTTGTTTTTGGATTGTGATTTCATTAGTGCAATGAGTTCCTAATGAGGATTTCTATCAATGATTAGTAGTACAGCATTTCTAAATTTTAGGGAGGTACCAGGACCACTAAGAGGGTAAGTGATTTTTCTAGAGTCACAAAACTAGTATATGTGAGAAGCAAGATTTGAACACAGGATTTCCTGATTCCTACATCACCTCTCATTCATTTTCCTGACTCCTAAACCAGCTCTATTAACTACTACACCATATTTCTTCTCTTTGGTTCCATGTAAAAAAAATTTCTTATAAGTTTTCTAAAGCAAATGAGCTGCCTCAAGAAGTAGGGTTTTCTAATTTTTTTTGGAGGGCTTCAAGTATAGGTTTATTGACCATTGGTTAAGGATGCTTCAGAGAGATACCACTACACACCTGTCCTAAGATGATAGGAAAAGATAATTATGAATGTTGGAGGGAATGTGGGAAAACTGGGATACTGATGCATTATTGGTGGAGTTGTGAACGAATCCAACCATTCTGGAGAGCAATTTGGAATCATGCCCCTAAAATTATCAAACCGTACATACCCTTTGAGCCAGCAGTGTTACTGATGGGCTTATATCCCAAAGAGATCTTAAAGGAAGGAAAGGGACCCACATGTGCAAAAAATGTTTGTGGCAGCCCTCTTTGTAGAAGCAAAAAATTAGAAACTGAATGGATGTCCATCAGTTGATGAATGGCTGAATAAATGATGGTGCATGAATGTTATGGAATATTATTGTTCTGTAAGAAATGACCAGCAGGATGAATACAGAGAAGCTTGGAGAGACTTACATGAACTGATGCTGAGTGAAATGAGCAGAACCAGGAGATCATTATACACTTCCACAACAATACTGTATGAGGATGTATTCTGATAGAAATGGATATCTTTGACAAAGAGAAGATCTAATTCAGTTCCATTTGATCAATGATGGACAGAATCAGCTATACCCAGAGAAGAAACACTGGGAAATGAATGTGGACTACTTGCATTTTTGTTTTTCTTCCCAGGTTATTTTTACTTTCTGAATCAAATTCTTGTGCAACAAGAGAACTGTTCGGTTCTGCACACATATATTGTATCTAGGATATACTTTAACATGTTTAACATGTATAAGACTGCCTGCCATCTAGGAGAGGGGGCAGAGGGAGGGAAGGGAAAAGTTGGAACAGAAGTGAGTGCAAGGGATAATGTTGTAAAAAATTATCCATGAATATGTTCTGTCAATAAAAAGCTATAACTAAAAAAAAACCTTACCACATAATAGCTACTTAATAAATGTTGATTAAATTGGATCAGATTAATTTTAAAATTAAATATAGATATATAATATAAAATAAAATATAATACAATATAATATGAAAAAAAGGTGCTTCAGAGAGGCTTCTTATTCAGATTGGACTTGATGACCTTGAAGTAGAGTTCTTTTTTTAATTCTGAAATTCTAAGATACTTCCAAGCTGTCATTACTTTTCATGTCAGATCTGCTCCTTCCTCAGTTAGCCCTTTCCAACTTGACTCCTTGACCACCTTCTGGTTTCATCTGCTTCCACCCCTTATCTTGTACCCCATAAAGTACTACTTTAATGATTTACTAGCTCTAGAACACTTTGACCTCTTAATATTCTGTCATTTTCAGTCTGTTAACACTTAACCTTGGGTAGCTAACCCTAATCATTCATTCTCAAAGCTCCACTTCTCTATATATTTCCAAGAAAGTCATTAAATGACAACTGATTTTAGGGTATAGGCTCAGCATGGCCCTCATTCCCTCTTGGTTATTTAAAAAATTGTACTTTTATGTTTCCTATGTACCAATAATGACTGTTCTAAACATTTTCTTCTCTTATTGGACTCTCAATTCCTTCCCTAGATCCTCACTCTCAGTAGATGATTTTATTTCCTGTTTCACTGAAAAGATCCTAGAATCTGGCAGGAAAATACACATTGGTCCTCTCCAGAGAGAGTCCAAATTGGACCCAGGAGAAAAGTCTTTGATACCTGGTTCTTTCACTTAATAGTTGGATAATTCAATGTACCTTTCTGAGCCTTGAATTGTCTTATAAAAATATAATTATAAAAAGATAAGGTAAAGACTAGATGTATTGTATTAATACTGGGAATTCCCAGGAGAGTGAACTCCCTTTGTCAATGCAGTCAGCAACTTTTAGTTTTTGAAAGTTGTCTAGAGCAGTAAAGGGACTTGACCTAGTCACATAGCTCCTAGATGTCAGAATTAGGACTTGAACCCAGATCTTGGTATTGAGGCTAGCTCTTAATCCAATACTTGTTCTATCTTCCTCACAGGTTTGTAACAAGCATCATAGCATCTGGAAGGTAGAAGGGACTCCAGAGAACAACTAGTATGACCAATACTTCCAGAAGAATCTCCTCTCAGACAGTTCTGATAAGAGATCATCCATTCTGGTACCTATGAAGTATTAAGAAGCCTTATTGAGCAGATCCTCTAGGAAGACTTTTGGGAGAGCATGGATGAGAATTGCACAGGATAGGAAAGTGTGGATAGATTGTTGGGAGAGTTATCACATCAATGTGATAATTTTAATAAATGATAATTTTGATAACTTTGATTAGGTATACCTAATACTCAAAGAAACAGTGGATGCATTTTTGGTGCCTTTGTTATTATTGTTGTTGTTTTTGAACTAAAATGTGCTACAAAATGTTAGTTCATGTTAATATTGTTAGCAACAGTAAAAAATATTCTCTTATCAGCCTTTTCTTTTTGAAAGTAATACACATCTGCTCTGTTTTTACTCAAATAATACTTTGTTTTCACATATGTAATACTTGCTTTTCTTTGTTCTATATTTGGGGTGGTGGGGAAAAAACTGGATTTGGTATTGGAGGACCTGAATTGCATTTTTGTCTCTATTTTTGTGATCCTGGGCAAGTCAATGATCTTTCCAGACTTCAGTTTCCTCATCTGTTAAGTGAGATGTTTGAACTAGATGATCACTGTAGCCCATGACTAGTTCTAATGCTATGAGCCCATTTAGTATTGGGTATTGTAGTTATTTGAGTGCATATGTTTTGTATGATGTCACATTAGAATGTAAAACCATTCTGGGTTTCTTTTTGCAGTATCCATATTACTTAGCATAGTATCTAGCACGTAGTAAGTGCTCAAATGTTTGTTACTGTTGTCTTGTCTCTCTCATAAACTCTACATTCTATGTTGGTTGGAATAATTTCACTGGAATTTTGTGTCCCTAAAGCACATGACTCAGGCCTCTTTTTAACCCAGGAGGTGGGGGCTTAATAACTGTTGAATTCATTCATCCTAACAGAATATGGTGCCCCTCCCAGGGGTTTGTTCTCACAGAGGCGGCTTGTCAACCCAAAGGAATGACTGTAATGATGAAATTTCAAATACTGGAATGATGGATGGGGGAAGATAATCTGTGGCAGGGGGATTTTCCTGTTCAAACAGATTGCCTAATTCATCTTCTTCCAAGCTTACTCGTAATTTTTCCCAAGAAGCCCAAAGAGGCAGCATACATCTTAGGGAGCCACACCCTGGTTCAACCCAATGTCTCACTCCTGTTTTCATTACAATTCTGATGCTGACTCACTAGTAGCCTTGGAGGAAACAATCCTTCAGATCCAAAGATATTCTGTCATCTTTTTTTCATACTTTTACTTCTCCCTATTTTTTCTATCTTCTCCCTCCCTAAGTTGGAGAATGATTATGAGAGAGTCAATTAATGATTATAAAATAAGCTGTACATATAACAATATCAAAGAATGAGAAACAAAAGGGAAAGAATGAATAAGATGGTGATGATAACTAGTACTTACATAGCACTATGTGCTTGGCTAAGAGCTAAAGCTTCACAAATATTTCATTTTATCCTCATAATAATATTGGGAGATAGGTACTATTATTACCCTCATTTTATAGTTGAAAAAACTGAGAGACAGACCAAGTGAGAAGGCAACAAGGGTTTTCTGTCCATAATCAAGATTACTCAGGACTTTTTGGATGATGGGATGACAAAAATAACCCTGTTAAATGAATAGGGTTAATAAATACCAGGAGGTCCACAATTCAGATAGTCTGCTGGACAAAAGTATTTGCCACTATGATAGAGACTAACTATCCAATGCAAAATCCAAGTTGAATGGGAATTTTTTCTGGATAAAAGGACTTTGTGAAGGACTTTGCAATGGTTGCACCAAACCCTAGGACACTGCAGAGCCTCTACAATCACTTAAGGGAGTTTGGTCTGGTCATCCACTCAGGAAAGATCAAGTGGATGAAGAATAATCATTGCCCAGATTTCAACAGGCATTTGGATAGACATCCTATAGAGCTTGTACAAGAGTTTGTACCCCAGGATAGACAATATGGATGGACAATGAACTAGGTCCAGAACTGAAAAGGAGGATTACACTAATGTGTAAAACTCTATTAGTGACCCTAAGTTTCCCAGAAAAGCCAAAGCAACATTTTAGCAGTGCTGCTATACAACAGTGATATGTGGAACTCCATAACTTCTGATGAACTAAAGATGAGCATCATAGAGAGGGCGGTGGAGAGGTGCATGCTAGATATGAGCTGCCTGTAACATATAACCAAAGATGGATTCCAATGAGCAAGTGTAAAAGAGGAGGAGGAAGAGAAGAAGGAGGAGGAGAAGGAGGAGGAGGAGAAAGAAGAAAATGAGAAGAAGGAGAAGGAAGAGGAGGAGGAAGAGATATGATTTGTTGTCTCCTGAAGACTTTTATTAAAATGCTCTTAGGAGGCCTGAGAAGTGACAGAAGAGCTGCCCTGAGGATCTGTGGCTTTGACCAGAAAGGTGGGTTCCTCAAAGGCAAGGACCATGTTTCTCTTCCTAAAGCATTTAATATGAACTTCTCACATGGCAGCTCAATAAATAATAGTGAATAAGTGAATGTTCTTCTCCTGACAAAAACTCTGTCCTGTCTCTTAAGGTCCTCCAAAGTTTTGCATCTGGCCTGTGAGAAAGTTTCTTTGTACCAATAATTATCTTTAATTCTTGAAGTCTGGTTGTAGAGACCTTCCTCTTCTCAATTTCCATGAATGAGGCATTATTGGGCAGGTAGGTGGTTCACTGGATAGAATGCCAGACTTGGAGTCAGAGAAATTAATCTTCCTGAGTTCAAATCTGGTCTCAGACATTTGGTAGTCATGTGACCCTAGACAAGTCACTTTATCCTGTTTGCCTCAGTTTCCTCATCTGTAAAATGAGCTAGAGAAAGAAATAGGAAGCCACTCTAGTACCATTGCCAAGAAAACCCCATATGGGGTCCCAAATAGTTAGACATAAATGAAACAATTGAACAACAAAGAGACATCACCATCTAGGGTTAGCCTGTCTTATTTGCAGGCAAAGTACATGAGCTCATGACGACTGCTCCCATTTCTGTTGTACTGTAAAGTTTACAAGCACTTTTCTTTCAACAACCCTGTGAGGTAGTACGAGGATTATCATTCCCATTTTGTAGATGGCAGAATTTAGGGATATAGAGGCAGTGACTTTCCCAAGATCAAATACTTAACAAATATTAGATTCATGATGTGAAAGCAGGACTTTTGATTACGAATCCAGTGGCTTTCCATGATGCTGCCTCTTAGGATCATAGGATCTAGATAGAACCTTAGAATATGATATCAGGATAAATAATTAAATGTCATTTACAAGGAATCATAAGAAATAAAATTCAAAATGAACTGGACAGGGTAAAAAAGGTATTCCCAGATGGAAAAAGATCTAGGGATTTTAGTGTACTACATGGACTGGAAGGGACCTTAGAACACAGAATACTAGAACATACAACATAGAATGTTAGCATACAGAAATTCTAGAGTGTAGGATATTAGAACTAGAAGGAAGCTGGGAGATAGCCTAGTTCAGTCTCATCCAATAAAAAAATAGATTGAGGTCAGAAGAGGGAAAATAGTTTGCCCAAAGGCTCATATTAAGTCTTGGATGGAATTAAGTAGATGAAGCTATTTGGACTCATTTCAATTCAATTAGGAAGCACTGCAGGTTCTTGGTCAGAGGAACTAGGTGATGAAAGCAGTCATTGGAAAAGAAGAATGGTTCTAAGAAAGTTAGAATGGGATGAAGACCAGGGAGCTATAGAAGGGCTTCAGATAAGGACAGACCCTCTCCCCACCCAATGGCAAAATGTTGAGACCAAAGTGGGTGACTTTACCTGGACTAGGGAGGTCAAGTACTCAAGTTTAGAATTCTAAGATGTTAGCCCAGGTAGAGTCCTTAGAGAATTTCATGGCTGGAAAAACTGAGGACCAGGGGGTCAAGTGACAAATTAGCCCTCAGGGAGAGGTGGAATGACAAGAACATCCTGGAAAAACAATGTTCCATCTCTTCCTTTATGGTTTTAATGTCTCTCTGTCCGGGGGGGGGGGGGGGGGGGGGGGGGGGGGGGGGGGGGGGGGGGGGGGGGGGGAAGGGGGGGAGGTAATCCATGGATAGAGCCTCTCCTCCTCTTTGGAGTCCATGGTAGATTTCAGAGGGTCCCTGAATTTGGATTGCAAGAAATACACTCATCTCTAACTGAAATTTAGCATTTCCTTCCATTATAAGTTTTTTTTTAATTTATTCTGAGAAAGGATGTATATATTATTCCGAGAAAGACTGCCAGAGAGTGCAATGACACATAAAAGTTGAAGAACCTCTGTTCTATGATATCCAACTTACAGTCTCTTGGCATCTTTTCCTAGTTTTTCTTTCTTTCCTTTTTCTTTGCCTCTGCCTTTCTTTTCTGTCTCAGTCTTTTTCTATATGCCTCTGTCTCTCTTCCTGTCTATCTTTCCCTCCATCCCTACATTCTCTACATTCTCTATCTCTGCCTCTGTCTCTCCTTCCCTCTCTTGGTCTCTGTGAGAGTCTCTGTAGAGAACTTCTCTGTAATCTCTGCAAGAGAGTTTCTGTAGGTCCTGTATGATCTCAGTCTCTGTTTCTTACTTCCCTCCTCTTTTGCCCTCCTTCTGTCTTTTTTCTGTTCCATATGCTTCCTTCACTCTCTGTTTTTTCTGTAAAATTTTCAGGGTCTCTTCCAGTACAATGTTTTGACAGATGAGGTAGAATCTGGGGGTTTGTCAAAACTCTGTGTATGTCCATGTGGCTGTTTTCAGATTCTGTCTCACCAGTGCCTGGAGGGCCAGGCTCCTTTCCAGTTACAAACTTTGGGATCTAAACTTTAGCTCTCAAAACTTTCAATCTCTGAAACCCCAGTACCCAAGGTTATGGAAAGATGGGGAGAATCAGAATTGTCCAGCCCTAGAAAAATGAGGAAATCAGTCAAGTTTTCTTCTGCTTGTTGATCCCTGAAGAATATTCTTGACTGCTCTTGCCTCCCCCACCAAACTCTGTTTTCAGTAAAGGCAGAAAAAGAATACACATTTCTGTGCTCCTTCCCCAAGGGGTAAATCATAGAACTGAGAAATGTCAGAATTGAGAGAGACCTTAGAACATAGAACAGAAAATGTCAGAGCCTTGGGAGGCCTTAGACTATGGAAGTCCAGTGGATCTCAAAGTGTGGTGTCAGGACTCAAGTAATCCTAGATCCTGTGGATAAGTCCTTGGGGTCAAAACTAGTTTCATAATAATAAAACTTTTAATTATCTAACATAGTAAATATCAATAAACATAGCCCATATAAAACAAAAGCTTTTTGAGAGGGGAATCCTTAATAATTTTTGAGGGGCTTGACAACCAAAATTTTTGAGAACAATTGATCAAGCCCAATTTTCTCATCTTATAGATAGTTCATAGAAGGAAGTGACTTACTGAGGGCCAAACAGCTGGTTTGTGACAAAGGCAGGACTAGAATTGACCTTTGCTGCATACTCTTATATTTTGTTCTCATCTCTCATTAGGCAATTGAAGTCCCTTTTCGCTTTTTAAAAAAGAATTTCAGAGAGACAGCTAGATGGCACAGTGGATTGAGCACCAGCCCTGAAGTCAGGAGGATCTGAGTTCAAATCCTAACCCAGATACTTAACAATTCCTAGCTGTGTGATCCTGGGCAAGTCACTCAACACCAATTACCTTGGGGTGAAAAGAATTTCAGAATTGGAATCTAGATGGGGAAAATGAGCATTATCTCAGAGATTCTACAGAGACAGCTGACCCTGGAACCAGAGCCAGTTCTGAATGACTTCTTTGCTCATGCTAAGTCAGTACAAAGTTTTCTCAGTCGAGGAACCTTCCATATAGAGAAAGGAGTTTCCTTAAAGCAGCTACAGGAGTGTCACTGTTTTGTATGAGATCAACCCTGTCCTTGCTATTCTCTCCTCAAAGAGAGAACAGAAGGGAGAAAATGCCTCTGAGAAAACCTTGCCATCTTTGGGGATTCACTAGGATAGTTATAACAGTGACTGCTTCCAGAGTTTACAAAATCCTTTATGGCTTCTAAAATGCTTTATAGTTTATAAGAGGATTTACAGATGATAAAGTTCTTTCTAGTTTCATAGTGTTTATAGGATCTAAGACTAGAGGAGGTCTTAGAAATCATGATTACTACCCCAGGCCATACAAAAATCAGTTGAAATAAATGGGTATGCTTATCCTGGAGAAAAGAAGATGTGGCTGGGGATTTGGGGGCATGGAGTGAGGACACAGTATTGCTGCCTTTATGTACTTGGAAATCTGCCTTATAGAATAAGAATTAAATTTGTTCTACTTGGTCCTGAGGGCCAAACTAGAAGTAATGAGTAGAAATTGCAGAGAAGTAGATTTTGGCTTCTTGTTAAGGAAAAAAACTTCCGGATAATTAGAGCTGACCCGAATGTTTTGCATAGGGGACAGCAAGCCCTCTATGTTCAATTAATCTATAAACATTTATTAAGCATCCACTATGTGCCAGGCACTGTGCTAAGCATTATGGATGCAAAAAGAAACAAAAGACCTGCTCTCAAGGAGCTTACACTCTAATGGGGAGACACCATGCAAACAAATATATTCAAAGCAAGCTATATCCAGGATAATTAGGTGAAGTGAAGACACTGGGAGATGGGTTGGAAAAGAATTTCTGTACAAGATGGGATTTTATTTGGGACTTATAGGAAGTCAAGGAAGTCAGTAGTCTGTGCAGAAGGGGCAGAACATTCTGGGCATGAGGGTCAACTAGAGAAAATGTCCAGAGCCAAGAGATAGAGGCTGTTCCATGAATTAATAAATGAATGATGAAGCAGGTATTAAGTGACCTCTATCTACCAGATACTATGATAAGCACTGAAGACACAAATATGAACAATCACAACAGACCTTGCCTTCAAGCTGCTCCATTCTAGTGGAGGAAGACAACATATAAAGAAAATCTGGAGAAAGGGGAAGGTGGGCACACATCGATTGGAAATGGCCAGGAAGTTATCTAGAGACCTGATTCTCAGTAAGCTTACTTATCAGAGATCAGTGTTGCAAGATCTGAGTCTAAGGTTCTGGTAGGAGGGTGATGAAGAGAATGAGGAAGATGGCAGTAGTACCAAATATTTTGGAAGAATTGTATTAACCTCTGGGGATGCAAAGATAAAATGAATTATTTCCTCCCTTCAAGGAGTTTACATTTTTCTAAGGAATACAATGTGCAAAGATAAGTAAGCAAAAATATTTTGGTGGGAGGTTGCTCCTGAGCTGAGACTTGAAGGAAGATGGTGTAGGCCATTTAAGCTTTGAAAAGGCTTTTCCTAATTCCTGCTCTCACAGATGAGTCTCAGATTCTTGAATGAGGCTACATCTCCTCCTCAGGTAACTTTCTAATATCATTGTCTCAAGTCTCCACTAAAGTGCTCCCAACTTCTACCTAAAATAATTAAATCAGATTCAATTCAATCAACCTTAAATAATTTTTAGAAAGGAGTATTTATTAAGGTGAGAGAGTAAAAACAATTATTATAATATCTCCTCCCCAAATCTAACTCATTCTCCTACAACCACTTTGAGCCAAGGAGAATGTGTTAAAACTAAGTTTTAAACTCTAAAGAATAAGATGGAGCAAAAAAGTAATTCCCAACTCATGGTTGTGTGTAGACCTTTCCTCTCATTTGTGGGGTATTCTAGAAGTTCCCTTTACTCAAAGGAGTGCACTGGAGCCAGCTTGAATCAAGAGCTACTTGTTAAACTTTCAGTATGCGCGTTTGCCCCTCAGAAATTGGCAAATATTAGAAATCCTGACTTATTTTATTAATTGTCTAGAGTTAAGAAAATGGTGGAGAAAATTGTAATAATGCAGATTGAACTTATTATTTTCAGAGAGTTGTTTGTTAACATTCATAGTATTTATCATCAGTTTAGCAATAATTTTATATATGGTTTAGTTTCCTTGCTGGACTTATATCTAATCTATTCTTGATTCCCAATGCAGACAGTCTGAAAACTGATTCAGGGATGCCAGTAGGATGTTGATGAGAGGATGGGAAATTCAACATCCTCTGGACTTTTGAAGCTTTTAAAGTCAAAGTGGGTAGAATAAGTAAGGAGACACTAAGCCAGGGGAAGAGATCAAGGCTAAAATTAGTCAAAGCTTCTCTTTTCCCATACCCACCTCTAGGCGGAGCCCTCCGCCTTGTCACTTGCCGGAACTCTAGTATTGCAACCAGTTTGATGATTTTATACAGAAACTAGACAGCATGATGAAATTCTTCAGTTAATTGGAACAGACTTCCCGTCTGGAATAATTTCACTTCATCTGATGGCTTTCAGAGACTTCACACTTAGCTTATGACTGAGATTGATTGATTGAGCATCTTATCACTTATTTTAAGGGGGATGATTTCACTTGAATGATTCGCTCAATCATCCCATCCTTAAACTAGGGATTCTAAGATGAAGTTTGAAGGAAATGAATTTCCAGCATTTGGAGCAACCTTAGCAAAAATGTGGAGATTAGGAGAAACAACATTGAGTTTGGAAAACAGTTAACAAGGCAATTTGATTGCCAGTTCATATAAAGAAATAATATGAAATAAACCCATAAAATTAAGTTTAATCCTGTTTATAGAAGTCTTCAAATCTCAGATATTTGTACTTTATCCCAGAGATGACAAGGAGCCACTCAATGGTTCAAGAGATACAACACTAGGTCTGAAATTAGCATTCTCTACAAACTTAACCTAAGACACTAGCCGTATGATCTTGGGAATATCACTTAATTACTGTATGTCTCAGTTTCTTCAACTGAAAATGGGGATAATAATAGTAACATCTACTTTCCAAGACTGTTGTGGGGATCAAATGTAATTATATTTGTAAAATGCTTAGCACAATGCATGGCACATAGTATATGCTTAATAAATGCTTATTTCCTCTTTCTTTCCTTCCTTCCTTCCTTCCCTCCTTCCTTCCTTCTCTCCTTCCTTTCTTCCCTCCTTCCTTCCCTCCTTCCTTCCCTCCCTCCCTCCCTCCCTCCCTCCCTCCTTCCTTCCTTCCTTCCTTCCTTCCTTCCTTCCTTCCTTCTTCCCTTTCTTCTTTCCTTCTTTCCTCCCTTCCTTCCTTCTTTCCTCCACTGAAGATTTTTCATCATTTCAATATTTATTTTTTCCAGTTATATGTGAAAACAATTTTTTATCTTTTTTAAAAAACAATTTTAAATTCTAGATTCCCTCCCACCCTCCTCATTGAGAAAGCAAGCAATTTGATAAAACTTATATATATGCAGTTGTGCAAAATCTATTTCCATAATAGTCAGTTGTCCATTGAAGATTTTTGAGCATAGTAATTACTACCTTAAAACATAGTATTTTGACAGTTGCATGATTTAGAGAGGAGAGAAACTAGAAAGCGGGAGACCAAAAAGGAGTCTATGGAAAAAGTAAAAAGGATGGGGTGGGGGAAAAAGAACCTGTACTATAATAGGGGATATCTGGGTTAAAAAGAAGATTGGCATGGGGAGAGAAAATCAAATAATGGAATGGAAACTGATTGGATTTGGGCGAAGAAGAATGAAGATGATTATGAAGTTGTAAACTTGGGAAAAGAAGAGTGATATCCTAGATGCAAATAGAGATGTGTGGAAGAAAAATGAGGTTAACCAAGTAGTGGAGGCGATAGTGGTAGTGTGTACGTGTGTGTGTGTGTGTGTGTGTGTGTGTGTGTGTGTGTAGATGATATATTTTGTTTTAGGTGCAATTTTGAAATGTTATCACTTAGAGACATTTAACCCACAGTTCGTAACATAAGACTAGAGTTCAGAACAGATTGATAACAAACATAGACTATGATAATATATGTTATACACATACTTATAGACACATACTATATATATTTGGAATACATATATGAATATAAATGTATGTGGAAATAAATCTACATATATAAATATATTCATTTGCATAGCATAATATACATAGATATGTATTTATGTATATATGTGTTGATGTGAATATATATATATACATATATATGTGTATATCTGTATGTATAGTCTCATACCTAGAATGTACTCTTTACTCACCTCTGCATTTTATAATTTTCTTCAATTCAGCTCAAGCTCTACCTCCTATGGGAAACCCTTTCTGATTCTGTCTTCCTCCCCCAGCTCCTGTGTTTCTCCCACAAATTATCCTGTATTTTTAGTATCTTTTTTACATATATCCATTTTGGGATATATTCTGACATGTATATGTAAGGATAGTTCCATTCATGTCTTTGTGTCTCCAATGCCCAGCATTTAATAAATACCTATTGAATTGATTACTAGCTGGTAGGTATCCTGGAACACAAAAGAAATAATATACATACATATATATATATATATATATGCACAATTATATGTAATCTACAATAACATATTATTAAATGTGAATATATCATATTTGCATATAGAAATTATATATACTATCTATCTACATATAGACATTTATATAAACTCTGGGGAAGATGATAACTGAATCCATGTGAACTGATGAGCCCATTGAAACAATGAATAAATGCTAGTTGAATGAATGAAAAAGGAGTGTACAGAAAGAAGAGGGTCCAGTACAGAACCGTAGGGAATTTTCATGCTTGAGAAGTCAAAGATGGAGATAACTGAGCAAAGGAAGCCACGAATGAGCGGCCAAATAGGTGGTAGGAGAAGAACAAAGGAAGACCAATGTCAGAGAACAAGGAAGGAGAGGATATCCAGAAACAGGAGACAGTCAATTGTCAGATGCTGCTGTGAGGTTAAAAGGGATAAGAATGAGAAAATATTACCTGCATTTGGCAGTTTAGAGAGCCTTGGGTTACCTTGAAGAGGATTAGTCCAATCATGGCATCAAGAAATGAGTGGGAGTGAAGAAGCAGAGACAATAAATTTAGAAGATGTTTTCTTTGGGAGCTTTTCTTTGGAAAGATGGAAGAGCTTGGCCTATCAGGGTAAAGTGAAGGTTTTGTTTAAAAGTAGAGGAAAATAAATATATTTGAAGGAGTAGGAAAGGATGTAGGGAGAAACTAAAGAGTGGACTGGAGAGAAGGGAGAGGGAGAGAAGAGGAAGAGAGAAAAAGGAAGGAAGCAGATGAGAGAGTGATTGATAGAATAAATTCCCAGAAGTGACAGAAAAGGAATGAATAAAGTGAGAAGAATGATTTGGCTGTGTGTGTGTGTGTGTGTGTGTGTGTGTGTATGTGTATATGTGTATGTGTGTGTAGAAATGGGTGGGTATGGGTTTCAAGGTCCTGACACTTTGTTCCCAGAGTTTTTCACTCCCCTTAGGATTCTCTTCCTGAAAACCTGTAATCTGTACCCAACCTTGCCTGGGTGAAATAAAAGAGATGGAAGAATAAGGCACAGTTCCTGTCTTCAGGGTCCTCGTGGTCTATTTGAGGGCATTAATATTACACATTAATTTTAGGAGGAAGTTAAGGTTATAAAAGTTTAAATATCTCCAAAGCTAAGGTTACCCAGTACTTTTCTCATAGCCATGCTGTGAGATAGGGTAGATATTATTTCCCCCATTTTAAAGAGGAACAAACTTATGTTTAAAGCTTAAAAGTTTTACCAAAGACCATCCAATTAGTGATCTTGTTCTGGGATCTGAAGTCCAAGCCTTCTGATTCTAGGTCCAAGACTCTGCAGGACACTATGAGCCCACTATAATGATAAAGTATTTGACCATTCACTTGCCTATGCTTTGGTTAAAGTTCTCTGGTGGTTCCAAAAATGACTTAGATGACCAAGCGAAGTTGGGGTTGTTTGCTTAGCTTTGGGAACAGTACATTCTGGGCCCAGCCTCTGCTGAAACTTCAGACATTTCATTGAACTTTGCTTGTGTGGAGAATTATGTCATGATTTATAGACCAAAACTATGATCAGTCACTGTCCCCTGGGTCCTTGCCAGGGCTTACCCATTCCTTGCTCAGAAGAGAAGAATATGACTGAGGGAAAGAGGTTCACCTGATGCATTTTCTGTTCAAACCTGTTTGTCTTAAGCTTGCTAGGGCTCTCTGGAGACTTGTTAGAGTGTACTGAGATTTTTTTCAGTGTTGTGGAGAATTTAATTAAGTGAATCTGTTGGGTGGCCACTGTATGTAGGGCCCTAGGCTAATTGTTAGAGGAGATACAACGTGTAGATCCATAGATTTGGAACTGGAAGCAGCCTTAGAGATGATTAATTCCAACTTTTTTATTTTACAGTTGGATCAGCAGGATCAAGATTTTGGACTGAAATCACTTGACTCCAAATTAAGGATCCTTTTCACTGTACCATATGACTTCTGAATCAAATAGTCCTTGATCGCATGGAAAATTACACTCTAGTAAGAGATATTACATATACACATATTAATATGATATATTCAATTACATGATTGATAAGTGTATTAGACGTTCTTATGAAATCCAATAAGGAAAATGTTCTTTCTTACTGGAGCTGGGATTATGTTGGAGAAATTAGGCTAGGTCTCACAAGATATTAAGGGATAGCTTGGAGAAGTGTGTCCCCATGACATACCCCCCCACTTTTGTTGATCAAATTGAGTGACAAAAGGCACAGTGAAAGGGGCTGGCAGAGATGGGCTGGGACATAGGAAGGATTTTATTGCTCTATATTCCTTCTAGTCCTGTTATTGTAGAATTAAAGTACTTTCCAAAGAGTAGTAAAATTTTGTGTCCTTAGATGAAGAATTTAAAAGACATTCTTTGTTAAGCTTTGATCTGGCACTCCTCATAGAGGGTAAACTGTTTACCCTCCTTATCTTTGAACTGTTGGAGTGAGAATGAACTCTTGGAACAGGAAGTGAGAGGAGTGGACCCCTCTCTAAACCTGCGTTTGCTCACAGCAGGCAACTAATAAAAGTGAAGGTTGCTAATCTGACTTTATTCAGAAGCACAGAATCACATGGAATTTCAGAGCCAGAAGGAACCTTAGGGAAAGGTCATCGTAATCACCTCTTTGTATGGATGGAGAAACCAGGCTCAGAAATGGAAAGGGTATTTTGTTTTCTCAAGGAGTAAAAAGCTCTGTCTGGGGCTTTGGACTGACTGACTGACTGAATCCAGTCTTTGATCATTGACTAAACTCTTACTCCCAGTCCTTAGACTAAATTCTGACCTTGACTTACTCTGTCTTTGTCCAAGAACCAGATAGTGACCTTAATCCTGGTTGCAAATTGAGAATTGACTCTTCTCCATAGCTGAGCCTTAATTCTGAACCAGGGTTTCTTAACTCAAGGGACATGAAATTTTTTGTTGTTTTTTATGTAAATTTTTGATAACTATATTCCAATATAATTGGCTTCCTTTCTGATCTTTATTTTATTTCACTCATTTAGAGAAGGTTTCCCTTGACTGATAAAGAAGTCTATATCATATACACAAAAAGGATAAAATCTTCTGCTCTAGACTGACCCTCAATCCTAACTACAGACTAAATCCTGAATCCATGAATAAACTGTTCTCTTACTAAGTCCTGGATCAGATCACAAATTAAACCTTGACTCCAGTCTTGGAATTAATTTTGGTCCTTCCTTGAGTAAGACTACAGCACTCATACTTACCAATGGGTGCAATTTATTACTAAGAGGAATGGATGAGTGTAGATGATTTGGTGTTAAACCACTTCTACCAGTATGAAGATGTTTAACCATGTTAATGTTGTTCAAATATGTTTAACATGATAATTACTTTTGAAATATATCTGTCAGGAAGAAGAGGACAAAACTTAGGACAATTGGTAGTAGTGGTGGTGGGGGGGGTGGAGTTGATGTTACAGAGAGTCAGATTCCAGATCAAAATTCAAAAAAAAATCTTAACAATTAAAACTCTCATAGCAAAAAATAAAATCTGCCTGAAGAAGTCAGAAATTGAAGCACAAATGCTGCAGAAGCTATTTGTGCAAAGCTAGAGTTGGGTGAGATGACCTGATCTTCCTTTCCATTCTGAAATTCTTTAGAATCTATGATTCTATGCTTTAAGATTATATAATGCTATAATTCTGATGCAGTAATCCCTTTGGATTCTTCTTACAACTCATATCCACAACCTCCCCAGGAGGCCAGAAAAATTTCCATGAGTCCAAGTAGATACATATAGCTCAAAGCAAAAGCATTTACTAAGATAAGTAAATACAGTATTGTTATTCAGTTGCCTTCCAATTATGTCCTATTGGGGTTTTCTTAGCAAAAATACTGGAGTAGTTTGCCATTTCCTTCTCCGATTCATTTTTCAGATCAGAAACTGAGGTAAAGAGTGTGAAATGACTTACTCAGTATCACCCAGTTAGCAAATGCCTGAGATCAAATTTGAACACAGGAAGATGAGAACTCGACTCCAGGCCCAGAATTTTACCCACTGCTCACCTAGCTGTCCCATAGTAAATAGAGTGGCTACAAAAAAAATTCCCCTCATAAATTTGGAGCATATTTTCCTATGAAAATGCATGTCAATGGGAAGAGTTACCAGTTTACATAAGGGATCTTGATTATGAGGCACACACATAAGGTATATACAGGTGAGCAGCTCATGCTACGTGGCACTGCTGAGCCGAGATGTCCTTTCCCTTCTCATGGAGTCCTGATAGTTCTCTCTGAGGTGAAGATCTGCTTAGCAGATTGCATAACTGGGCTGTTTGAGCCCACCCTACTCTTGACAGTAAAGGATGGTTCTCTCTTGAAACCATAGCTGCTTCTCTTCTCTGCTGCCAGGGACAATTGTGTCATTTTAAAAGGCCACCAGTTGCATGGCCAGTCTTCAGCCAGTCAATAACAAACTGATCTCCACTTCCATCAAAGAAAACCTTTTCCTACTTCATTACAAGACAACAAGGTATTTTATTTAACTGTATTACCTTCCCAAAATGAACACCTGAGTGTCTCTAGTACATGATCCTCCCGGGGTGTCATTAACTAGGTTGAAGATGAGAGGGGAAGAAATTGATCATTGATGTTTTGACCAACTCTTCCCCTACCCCCACAATAAGATTCTATGATTCTTGGACACACAGAGACAGAGAAACAGAAAGCCAGAGAGAAAGACAGAGACAAAGAGACAGAGGTAAAGAAAGAGAATGAGATATAGAGAAGGAGAGAGAGAGAGAGAGAGAGAGAGAGAGAGAGAGAGAGAGAGAGAGAGAGAGAAGAGGGGAGGGAAAGGGAGGGGAGGGGAGAGAGAGATGGAGAGAGAGAAGAGAGATGGAGGGAGAAGAGAGAGAGGAAAAGAAAGAAAGAAGGAGAGAGAGGAGACAGAAAGAGAAAAGAGAGAGAGATGGAGAGAGAAATGGAGGAGAGAGAGAAAGAGAGAGAGATGAAGAGAGAAGAGAGAGAGATGAAGAGAGAAGAGAGAGAGGGAGAGAAGAGATGGAGAGGGATGGAGGGAGAGGAGAGGAGAGAAGAGGAGAGGAGAGGAGAGAAGAGGAGAGGAGAGGAGAGGAGAAGAGAGGAGAGGAGAGGAGAAGAGAAGAGAGAGATGGAGAGAGAAGAGAGAGATGGAGAGAAGAGAAAAGAAGAGAAGAAAGAGAGATGGAGGGAGAAGAGAGAGGGAGAGAGAGAAGAGAAGAGATGGAGGGAGAAGAGAGAGAGGAAGAGAAAGAAAGAAGGAGAGAGAGGAGACAGAAAGAGAAAAGAGAGAGATGGAGAGAGAGAAATGGAGATATATGAAGAGAGGGGAGAGAGAGAGAGAGAGAGAGAGAGAGAGAAAGAGAGAGAGAGATGAAGAGAGAAGAGAGAGAAGGAGAGAAGGGATGGAGAGGGATGGAGGGAGAAGAGAGAGATGGATAGAGAAAGAGAGAGAGGGAGAGAGAAAGAGAGAGAGGGAGAGAGAAGAGAGAGAGAAGAGAAAAGAAGAGAGATATGGAGGGCGGAGAGAGAGAAAAACAGAGAGAGAGAGACTGATTAAGTTATAACTGCCTCCCTGGCCGGCTGGATGCCATCAGAGGCAAGCAAACCGCAGTGGCTATTTCTTCTATTTCTGAACATAGAATCTAATCCAATTCATTTGCAGGTGTTTTCTCAGGAATTAGGCTATTACTGAGCCGCCTCCTGCAGGGGGAGGGGGGAGGCTGGAGGCTGGGGATTGCAGAGCTCAGTGGGAGTGGGCCCCAAGCTGTTTCACTGATTACTGTCAATGTGGGAGTCCTCTCTTCACCTTGTGAATGGATGGCAACCTGTACCAACGATCTTAGACCTCCAGCAGCCTAACTCCTCAGTGTCATTAATCCTGGCACCTGGCCCAGACTGACTGCAAATTATTCCAAAACAAATATCAGTAGTACAAAGGCTCAAATTTCTGTAGCATTTTACAATTATACCTTCCTCAGAGCATTCTTATAGGGGTAGGTAGGACAGGTGCTACAACGCCATTTTTATAAAAGAAGGAAATCGAGCCTCGGTGATGTTATGTCCAAAATTCAAGATCACAAAAGCAACCACAAATGTGCTGCAACAACTTTAGCCAGAAGCTTTTCATTTCGGGTCAAGGACTTTTCTCTCCATTTTGATTCTTCTCCCTGTCCACTGACTGTTTCCCTACTGCCTACAAGCATATTTATATCTCCCCCATCTTCAAACACCTCCCCCCCACACACACTTGATCTACCCATCCCTGATAATTAATTTTCTATATATTTTCTGTGCTTTGTGGCTAAATTCTTTGCCTACAAAAGGGGCCCCTACTTGCTTTTCTTACATTTGTCTTCTTAATTCTCTACAATCACTAAGAATTTAATTAATTGCCACATTCATCAGCTTTTTCTCAATCCTTATCTTTCTTCCTCTTTCTGAAGCCTTTGCCACTGTTGATCAGCCTCATTGCCTTGATAATCTCTTCTAAGTTGTTTTTTTTTTAAAACACTAGTCTCTCTTGGTATCCTTCTACCTGCCTGACTGCTCTTTCTCAATCTCCTTTGCCTTATTTTCCTTCAGATCACACTTGCTTAATTGTAAATGGTCTCAAGAACTCTGTCTTAAAATGCCTTCATTTCCTTTTCTCTTCATACATACATATATTTTCTTATACATACATATACCATTCATTCAAATACATACCACATACATAGTATCTGTATATATATATATATATATATATATATTATAGTTTATATGTATGTACTTACTCATATATGTGTGAATATATGTACACTCATTATACATGTATGTGTGAATTATTTATATAATTTGGATATTTAACCTTTATCATAGAGAACACACAAAACATTTTCCCCATTTAACCATTTCTCTTTTTATCCTAGATGTATTAATGTTATTTGTTTAGAAGTTTTTCAATTCATGTAATCAAAGTTATCTATTTTTGGTAACTCCCTCTATCCCTTTTTTGATCAGGAATACATTGCCTATCTGGGACATCTAGGTAGCTCATGCTATGTGGAGTTGCGGGTCCATGATGTCCTTTTACTTCTCATGGAGTCCCGATAGTTCTCTCTGAAGTTAAGTATCTCTGCTTGGCAGATTGAAAAGTTAGGCTGCTGGGTCTGCTCTACTCTTCACAGCCAAGACTGATTCTCTCTTGAAATCATAGCTGCTTCTCTTCTCTGAGACCGCGTGCAATTGTGTCCTTTTTAAAGCTAAAGGAAACATAGTAAATAGAATGCTGGACCTGGAGTCCCGAAGACACGTCTTTCTGAGTTCAGATCCGGTCTCAGATACTTGCTAGTTGGGTGATCCTGGACAAGTCATGTAACTCAGTTTCCTCATCTGCAAAATGAAGTAGAGAAGGAAATGATAAACCTTTTTAGTATATTTGTCAAGAAAAGTCCAACGGGGGCATGAAGAGTTTGATACAACTGGAGCAACTGAACAACAAAATATCTCTGGCCCATAGCTGAAAGAAACAAATGATCTACTTTTCTTCTATTTTTAATAGGATGATCTTTAATAATATGGTGTATTTGTAAGGTGCTGGTCTAAACTTAATTTCTGTCGATTGCTTACCAGTTTTTCCAGCAGCTTCTATCAAGTAGAGAGCTCTTTGCTAAGTAATTAATGATTTCCTGTTTGTTAGCTACATTGTTGCTGATTCTTCCTTGTCTTGTCTGTTGCATTGATCTACTTGTGAATTGTTTTATAATTTTGATGACTGCTGCCTTATTCTGGAAATTCTCTTCTCCCTTCCTAATTCTTTCCTTATTTCTTTTGATATTTTAGGTCTTTAATTTTTCAAATATTTTTGTTATTATCTTATTAAGTTATATGAAGTATTCCTTTGATAGTTTGGTGTAGTATTAAAATTATCAACTAACTTTATTATTATAATAGTACTTAATATGATAATCGTAGGCCAGTCATGATGATTGCAGATTCCTCCAGATATCAAATTATTTTTTCTTTAAGGAGCACTTTGTAATTGAATTTTTTTTTTTTGGTAGATTGGTCCCCAGATACTTTATGTGTTTTGTAGTTATTTGGAATAGAATTTCCCCTTTTATTATTGTCACTTAGATTTTATCATCATTATGTAGAAATGTATTTTTTTAATTAAAGTTTTATTTTATAGCCTCCAACTTTGTTGCCATTATTAATTGTTTTGATTAGCATTTTGATAATTTCCTAAGATTTCCTAAGTAAAACATAATATTATCAGCAAATAGAGATAGTTTTATCTTACTGTTACCTATCTTTATGACTTTAATCTCCTTTTTTGGTCTTACTTCTGTTGCTAGCATTTCCAGAACTATAAAAAAAATCTATAATAGTGGGAAGAGTAGGAATGCTTGCTTTACTCCCATGTTTGCTGAAAACTTCCAGAGTATCCACATTGTTTCTAAATATGACTTTTAGCTTCAGATATAAACTTTTTATGTTTTTAAAAGGTCTTTCTATGATTGTACTCTAAAGTTCTTAGTATAAATGAATGTTACACTTTACCACATACTTTTCTTCATCTATTGAGATAATCATATGGTTTTGGATGATTTGGTTTTTAATATGACTATTTCCATAGAATATTTTCCGAATGTTGAACTATTGAATCATGAATATGAGTCTAAATTGATTGAGGTGAATGATTTCTTGGATCAGTCACTGTAGTCTATTTGGCAGGATTTTATGTTAAAATATTTAGTTCATATTTGTTAATAACATTTATCTATTGTTCTTTTGTGCTTTAGGATTTCTTCATTTAGGTGTTAGGATTATCTCATAAAAGAAGTATGGTAGTTTGCTTTTTTTCTCAGTTTTTGACAATACTCTGTGAAGCATGGGTACTAATTGTCCTTTTAAAATTTGATAAATAAAGTAAAGAAAAACAAACAAACTTATTAAACCATTTTGGATTTGGTAGTTACTAAACTACCTCTCCACTTTGACCCAGAAATACAACTATCAAATATATTTCCATAGATGATTAGGGAAAAAAGGAAAAGAACTTGTATGTCTAAAATATTTATAGCATCTTTCTTTTTTTAATTTATTTTATTTTATTTTATTTATTTAATAGCCTTTTATTTACAGGATATATGCATGGGTAACTTTACAGCATTAACAATTGCCAAACCTCTTGTTCCAATTTTTCACCTCTTACCCCCCCACCCCCTCCCCTAGATGGCAGGATGACCAGTAGATGTTAAATATATTAAAATATAAATTAGGTACACAATAAGTATACATGACCAAAACGTTATTTTGCTGTACAAAAAGAATCAGACTCTGAAATATTGTACAATTAGCTTGTGAAGGAAATCAAAAATGCAGGTGGGCATAAATATAGGGATTGGGAATTCAATGTAATGGTTTTTAGTCATCTCCCAGAGTTCTTTTTCTGGGCATAGCTGGTTCAGTTCATTACTGCTCCATTGGAAATGATTTGGTTGATCTCGTTGCTGAGGATGGCCTGGTCCATCAGAACTGGTCATCATATAGTATTGTTGTTGAAGTATATAATGATCTCCTGGTCCTGCTCATTTCACTCAGCATCAGTTCGTGTAAGTCTCTCCAGGCCTTTCTGAAATCATCCTGTTAGTCATTTCTTACAGAACAGTAATATTCCATAATATTCATATACCACAATTTATTCAGCCATTCTCCAACTGATGGACATCCATTCAGTTTCCAGTTTCTAGCCACTACAAAAAGGGCTGCCACAAACATTCGTGCACATACAGGTCCCTTTCCCTTCTTTATAATCTCTTTGGGATATAATCTCAGTAGTAACACTGCTGGATCAAAGGGTATGCACAGTTTGATAACTTTTTGAGCATAGTTCCAAACTACTCTCCAAAATGGTTGGATTCGTTCACAACTCCACCAACAATGCATCAATGTCCCAGTTTTCCCGCATCCCCTCCAACAATCATCATTATTTTTTCCTGTCATCTTAGCCAATCTGACAGGTGTGTAGTGGTATCTTAGAGTTGTCTTAATTTGCATTTCTCTGATTAATAATGACTTGGAGCATCTTTTCATATGACTAGAAATAGTTTCAATTTCTTCATCTGAGAATTGTCTGTTCATATCCTTTGACCATTTTTCAATTGGAGAATGGCTTGATTTTTTATAAATTAGAGTTAATTCTCTATATATTTTGGAAATGAGGCCTTTATCAGAACCTTTGACTGTAAAAATATTTTCCCAGTTTATTGCTTCCCTTCTAATCTTGTCTGCATTAGTTTTGTTTGTACAAAAACTTTTCAGTTTGGTATAATCGAAATTTTCTATTTTGTGATCAGTAATGATCTCTAGTTCTGCTTTGGTCATAAAGACCTTCCCCTTCCACAGGTCTGAGAGGTAAACTATCCTATGTTCCTCTAATTTATTAATAATTTCATTCTTTATGCCTAGGTCATGAACCCATTTTGACCTTATCTTGGTGTACGGCGTTAAGTATGGATCAATGCCTAGTTTCTGCCATATTAGTTTCCAATTTTCCCAGCAATTTTTATCAAACAGTAAGTTCTTATCCCAAAAGCTGGGATCTTTGGGTTTGTCAAAGACTAGGTTGCTATATTTGTTGACTGTTTTATCCCTTGAACCTAATCTATTTTCTTATCTTGGTGTACAGTGTTAAGTATGGATTAATGCCTAGTTTCTGCCATATTAGTTTCCAATTTTCCCAGCAATTTTTATCAAACAGTAACTTCTTATCCCAAAAGCTGGGATCTTTGGGTTTGTCAAAGACTAGGTTGCTATATTTGTTGACTGTTTTATCCCTTGAACCTAATCTATTCCACTGATCAACTAATCTATTCCTTAGCCAATACCAAATAGTTTTGGTAACTGCTGCTCTATAATATAATTTTAGATCTGGTACAGCTAAGCCACCATCATTTGATTTTTTTTTCATTAATTCCCTTGAAATTCTTGACCTTTTGTTTTTCCATATGAACTTTGTTGTTTATTTTTTCTAGGTCATTAAAATAGTTTTTTGGGAGTCTGATTGGTATAGCGCTAAATAAATAGATTAGTTTAGGTAATATTGTCATCTTTATTATATTTGCTTGCCCTATCCAAGAGCATTTAATATTTTTCCAATTGATTAGATCAGACTTAATTTGTGTGAAAAGTGGTCTGTAATTTTGCTCATAAAGTTTCTGATTTTCCCTTGGCAGATAGATTCCTAAATATTTTATATTATCAGTAGTTACTTTAAATGGAATTTCTCTTTGTAACTCTGACTGTTGGATTTTGTTAGTGATATATAAGAATGCTGATGACTTATGTGGGTTTATTTTATAACCAGCAACTTTGCTAAAGTTGTGGATTATTTCTAATAACTTTTTAATAGAATCTCTGGGGTTATCTAAGTATACCATCATGTCATCGGCAAAGAGTGATAATTTGGTTTCCTCATTGCCTATTCTTATTCCTTTAATCTCTTTCTCAGTATATCATCTTTCTTTGTGATGGAAATTGCAAAGATGTCTATCAATTGGGGAATGGCTAAACAAATTGTGGCATATGATTATGATGGAATACTACTGTGATATAAGAAATCACGAAATCAGTGATCTTAGAAAAATGCAGAAAGACTTGCATGTAATAATGAAGAGTGAAATGAGTAGAATCAAGAGAATATTGTTTTAAGAACAACTTTGAATGAATTTTTTTTGGATATTTATAATACTCAAATCAACTACAAAGGATATATTTTTATGGATGTTATGTAAGACACTATCTGCATCTAGAGAAAGAACTGATAAGTAAAAGTATGGTATAGAATAATTTTCACACATATATAGACATATTTACATGCATACATATATAAACATATATTTGTATATGTACATGCACATACCTATTTGTGTCTAAAAACAGCCATTTCTAGGGAGTTGAGAGGTAGGAAGAAAAAAAGAAAAATGATAACTTATATTTGAGAGGAATAAGAGACAGCTAAGTAATGCCATGGATAGAGCACTAGCTCTGTAATCAAAAGGATCTAAGTTCAAATTTAGCCTCTGAACTGACATTTAACTAGATGATTCAAGCAAATCAATTAACCCCAGTTGCTTTGCAAAAAAAACCCAAAACAAAAGAAGGAATAACAAGTTATACATACTAAATTTGCAATTTCACATGCAATCATTCTTTTAAAATTATTATACTATGTTATAGAAATACTTGTTTTATTTCATAAATTAAAAATAAAACACATTTAAAAAGTTGATATTTAGCTTAATCTACTTTAGGACAATTCTATTCCCAACAGCTCTTTCCCATTTCATCCTAAAGTTCTCCCACCTTTGTTACCTCTTTCTCCAGTTTTAGAATTTTTTTAACCTCATTGTTTAATTTCTTCCCCTCTTTCCTCTTAGTAGAGGTAAGTAAATAAAATCTCTTTCTTTTTTCCCCATTAACTTATTTTGTCCATTATTTTTCATTTTTGTGCTTTTTCCTAAAAATAATTTCTGTCCTTCATTATCTTTATTATTTAATTATGTTGTTGCTGTTGTTGGTGGTCTAGATGTCTATTCTTTGATTTATGGCCCTAACACTTTTTTTAGTCCTTCATTAGTCTCTAAGCTTCTAAGGAACCTATTCTGGGTTTCCTTTTACAAATAGTTTCTATGTCCAAAGAGAATCTCTCTCTCTCTTTTTTTTTATCTCACTTTTATAAATAACAATTTCTACAGGTGAGAGAAAGGTTGTTATCCTATAGTAAGAAATTTCCTGCATCTGTTGAGTATGCAGTTTGTTATTTATATTTATGCCCTTTCCCTCTTCATTATTTTTTCCTATTTGCCATGAAATCTCCTTCCTGGGTCTATGCCTTCTCACTATGTTTTCCTATCCATCCCTTTCTGACTCCTTTCCCTTTGAAGACAGCTTCTTTGAGGGTTGAGTCTTAAAGCCACCCTCCCTCCCCTTAACAGACAATTATGGTTCAATAGTTTCAGTTTCTGCCTTAAGTGACGTCTAGAGGGACAGAACTGCCCCCAGCTAGAAGCTGTTTTTTTTTCCCTAGCAGTTTAGTGGAGTATCACAGCCACATAAAGTTTTCTGTCCCATTTTCCCTTGTACTTCAATTCTCTGGCTGAGTTCTGTTGCAGCACAGAGCAGACATACTACTATCCCAGCATGTCAGGACAACCTCTTGTCTTTTGGTTTTCCCTGAGGAAATAGTGGAGGGCTGATTTCTGTTATAAGCTCCTGTGTTAGTTTATGCAGCCCTACTAAAACGTAGTGGGTAATAGGAGAGAGGATGCTAAGTGAACATTTTAATGTTTTAAGATTAGTATTAGCTTTTTGTTGCTGTTAGCTCACTATTTCACTAGGATTCTTAGTATCTCAGGCCATGAAGAGAACTAAAAAAGCCTCTCTCTTGTGAATAATTCCTATTTTATAAAGGTTTGCAGAGGTAGTAAGAATTAAAGAAAATATCTTAGTCTTCTATTTTGTTGATTAGATGACCTAGAATTCCTCTAATATTAAAAAAAATCTTAAAATTCAATTCTATGAATAGGGAGAAAAGATACCTTTAAAAAAATCTGGACTTTAATAAAAAAATAGAATAAGAAGATAATGTTCCTGATAGTACCATCTTTGGTGCCCTTGATTTGTTTTGCCAAGTATGGGGATGAGATTGCACCAATCTGTCATTTGGATGCCCTTGTGACCAAGGACTTGCATTACCCAGGCTGCAGTCTGGGATTACATCCACAGCATGTGGCTATGGGCCAGGGCAATACTGAACTAGCTTACAAAGAGATTTGGATCTATGACCCTGTCCTTGTTCTTTAATTGACTCAGTTAACCAGTTGCATTATTGAAAAATCAAATCTTCAAATCTAGATCAATGTCATTCTGGCTGTTTCACCACTGATGCTAAGCTTTAGTGTTCTTGCTTTTGGTCCACTGATAATAGGGAACTTTTGCTGAGTAAATTCTAGTCATGGAAATGAGTAATTTCTCTGAAGTTTTTAGTCTTTGAGGACTGCCTGGGGAACTAGGAAGATGAATGGTTGGTCCAAGATCACACAGTCAGAATATGACAGAGGTATAACATGAACCCAGATTTTGCTGACTCCAAGACTGGCCCTTTATTTAATACCCATGATGACTCTTAAAGTATTAGGAATTGGAATTGGAAAATTGGAAAACATTGGAAAACACACACAATCCATGTTTTGACTTTTGACTTTAATTAAGGAAAATTATCCTAACTTTAATTATCTTGCACATAGCTGACAAAGTTAGTAATTTGATAATTAAATCCATTTCTCATAACATTTTTATTTGCCCTTCACTTATATGATTTTGAATAGTATTTATCTATCTATGTATCTTTTCTATGTATCTTTTCATATTTGGCTATAAGCTCCTTAAAGTCAAGAATCTGCTATTTAATCTAGATTGTATTTCCTTTCATTCCTAGTGTAGTATTCTACACTATATACACCTTTCATCATGATTTGTTGTATCACATCATTGAACAAGCATATTTTCTCCCATATATATTTTAATTCTACTGGATAATCTTTCAAATCACTATTGTCTCCTTACTAAAAAGGCAAGCCTATGATAATGATTATTTTTTAACAGGAATTCAGTTTTATAGCTTTTTAGTTTCATCATTTTAAATCTGGAAAGGACCTCTGAGACATCTAATCTAAATCCTGCTTTCTACAGTTAAATTAAAGAGTGGGATAATATTAAGGGTCTTTTCCTCTCTGAGTCAAGGTCTGTACTTGTAAAAAGACCTAAAGTACTAGAGAACTTTAATGGATTAATCCAATTCATTGGAGAACATGGGCAAGAATTGCATGGAATAAAAGTGTTCCTGGGTTGCAATCAACATTTTTGAAGGGAGCTTCAGAGAGGTTATGGACCACAGATCTAGAACTAGAGATCTGGCACCATAGAACTGTAACTGAAAGAAATCTTAGAGGACATTCAGTTTAAACTTTTTCATTTTACAAGTAAAGAAACTGAGGCATAGAGAAGTTACATGATTTACTGGAGGTTATACAAGTATTATCAAATTATTTTTGATCAAATTATCAAATTTGATCATCTGAATTATCAAATTATCAAATCTGAATGATGGTCCATTGACTACAAAGTTAGCATTCTTTGCACTGTACTATGCTATTTTCATTGCCACCAGACTGAAGCAGGTTGTGCAAATATTATTTACATTTATTTATTTGAGGAAACTGAGGATCAGAGAGATAAGTGCTTCACTTCAGGTCAAGTCAAACATTCAAATCTAGTGCTTTTCCCACTATAAGATAATAAGGAATATTTGAGCCTTACATTTGATTCTATAGAGCCTCTCCATGGCAAATAACTCAGAGATAAGTTTAGAAATATGAAAACTGGTACTCTATGCTTGGATGAATTCTTGGTATATTGGAGGAAAAAGTCTGAAAAACTTCTCTCTTATTAAACACAAGTCTTGACATAAGGGGAAAACTTGCTAATAAATAGAGCTATTCAACAGTAGAGCAGGCTTTCTTGGATGATGATGAGTTTCCTTTCATTGCTGTTGTTTAGTCAGTTTTCAGTTATGGCCAATGCTTTGAGACTACATTTAGGATTTTCTTGATAAAGATACTGGAGTGGTTTGCCATTTCCTTCTCCAGTTCTTTTTTCAAATGAAGAAACTGAGGCAAGCCATTTAAATAAATGCCCAGGGTCACACAGCTAGAAGTATCTGAGGCCAATTTGAATTTACAAAGTTCTGGTTCCAGGTCTAGAACTCTGTCCACTAAACCATGTATCTGCTCCTTCCCATCATTAAAGGTCTTCCAGTAAAATTTGGATAGTCCTTTGTCAGTTGTGTTATGGTGGGATTACTTTTCTGAATAGAGACTGGACCAGGTAGCTACTAAGGTCCTTTCCAGTTCTGAGATCCTGTCTTTTTTAATCTCTTTTAGTTCTGACATTCTTTGTTCTAAAGACCCTTCCAGCTTAACATTTTCTGTTCTAATATCTCTCATAGCTCTGATTGTGTGTTCTTAGATTTCTCCAAATCCTAAGATTTTTGCTAAGTGGCACAGTGAATAGAATGCTGGGCCTAGAATCAAGAAGAGCTGAATTCAAAAACAGCTTTGGATACTTGCTAGCTATGTGATCCTGGACAGATTACTTAAAATTCACTTTACCTAATTATTCTCAACTATGAAATATATGGGGATAATAGTAGCATCTATCTCACAATAGGATCAAATTTGTTAGGATGAAATGAAATAATATCTGTATGGTGATACAGGGCCTGGCACATAGTAAGGCATTTAATAAATACTTGCTCCCTTCCCCAATATGACAATGTTATGCCAAAGTTCCCTTTTAATGGGGTGACCAGTTCCTCCAATTGTCCTATTTCATAATTCTGCCTTAGGTTATAACCATCCCTCTTAATGTTTGAGATAAAGGTTTTATACACTCCTTAATGTTTGACAAGATAAAGGTTTATCCATTTCAGATGTCATTAGAATATCAGTAATGTCATTGTTCTTGTTATTCCATAAAAAGCTTGCTGCCCCCATACTTGCGGCTAGACTCTTTAAGATGATAGTCTCATCTAGTCCTGGGATCAACATGGATGCATTGATCCCAGTATTTCTCTCCATTTAATAAATTATTGAATTGGTCTCTAATCTCTGTCTTGCTCAGTTTCTGTGGCATTACAACTATGACTTCCACCTATGTACAAGCATGTTTGTACAGGTTTTTCCCATCCAATTTCCATCTCAGTAGCCTTAAATCCAGTGATTTCATTCAATCCAGCCCTCTAGTCTTCTGTGTGTGAGTGATGTTATAAAAAGGATGCAGCAGGACTTGGAAAGAGCCAAATGTTAATACCTATGTTTTAGCAATCTCTCCCTGGCCAGATGCCTGGTGAACAGGGTCAGGGTGGGGAGAGGATAGATGGTGGGCTCTGATTGTTTCCAGATGGGCTTTGAAAACTTTCTCCTTTCTGTTTTCTCTTCCAGCAATGATCCTTTCTCAGCAGGTCCATAGCACCACTATCACTTAGTCCTAGAATCTTTTTAATTGGAAGCAACTGTAGAAATCACTGAGTCCAAAGTCCCTAGCTAGGGCCTCCTTTGAGGTCATAGATTGAACCTGGGACAGAGCTTGAACTAAAACCCAAATGCTCTGATTGTTAGCCTAAGGCTTTGTCACCTATGCCATTCTCCTTTGACGGTGAATGAATGGATGAATAAATGAATGAATGGATGAGGGAACCAGCTTTGTTCCCAAGGGAGAAGGCCCAGTAACACTAGCCTGCTCTTCCTGTCCCCTGAGATATTTTAGTCTGAGCCCTCCAGGCAAGGATTGTGTTTCCAGGTCTGCTCTAGTCCTGCATCTGAGGGATAGTTTGGGCTGCTAGCATTTTCAGTAAATCCAAATCTTTCCCTCTGTTTCTGTCCTCAAACTTCCATCACAAAAGCTACTTGTGATTGGGGAAGGGGGCAGGGGCCTTCAGAACAAGGAAAGTAGTCATGAAACTCTCTGCGAGGCTGTGCCTCTTTCTCCACCCCTTTCAGCTGTTCTTCTTTTCCTCCTCCAACACACACACTCACACACACACACACACTCACACAGCCAGAAAATTGCTTTTCACCGCAGCTGGAAGGAATTAGAATATAAGGATTTGAAAGTGGGAATTACACCATAAGAAATAGAAATAAAGTATGAGAAAGATGAATTCGAATACAAGTATACAAATTTAACAAATGGAATGCAAAGATCAGAATGTAAAAATAGAATCTGAGAATTAGAACATAGAATTAGGATGTAAGGATCAGAACACTGGGACAATCACCCTCATTGAGGAGAAAGAAAGACCCCTGCAAGAACAAAAAGGCACAAACATCTGGTGTTCTTTAGCTGGAATTCATTAGCAACTCTCTCTCAGAGAAAGGAGAGATAAGGTCTGTGTCCTTAGTTAGACTAAAGGCTCTCTGAGGGCAAGGACTCTTTGGATCATGGCACCCCCCCACCTGAAAACTCAGGGTTATTTTTTCTCCTTAGACTGGGGAACTCCTGAGGACAGATGTTTCTTAAGTGTGAAAAATATTCTAAACATAGGAAGATATACAACAATTAGCCATCATGGGACTTTGGGTTTATATGTTGTTGTTAGTCATTTCAGTCACGTCCAACTCTTCAGGATCCCATTTGGGATTTTCTTGGCAAAGAAACTGAAATGGTTTGCCATTTCTCTAACTCATTTTAAAGATGAGGAAACTGGGATAAACAGGGTTAATTGGCTTGTTTAGGGTCACAAAGATAGTTATTGTCTGGTCTTCCAGTCTCTGGGCCTGGTGCATTATCCCCTGTACCATCTAACTGGCTTGTGGGCTTATATGAATTGAATCTAATCTTGTGTATCTTCTAATGTAATCTTCCCCTCACATTATATTTCTTGGTCTCATTTGTGTCCTTACCTAGAAATTCTTCTGTGAACTTCACAAATAGTTACTGTCTAAAGTTCCCCATATGTAGTAAAAAGGTCAGAGGACTATCTATATAAGAATAAGAATATAAGGCATATCAGAGAAAGGACAGCTTTATTTTTTTTTACTTTATAAGAAATGAAGAAAAATAAAGGATTCATGCTAACCCATAAGCAATTAATAATTCTCCTTCTCTTGCAAGTCTTGTCTTTCCTGAGGGACAGACATTTCTGAAATACAGCTTTGACCATGGTACCCTCCTACTTAATATACTCCAATGGCCTCCTATTACCTGCAGGAGCTAATATAAAATCTTTTGTTTGGCTTCATAAATGTGTCCTTTTTTATTTTTACAGTCTTCTTACACCTTAAGCCTCATTGTGTACTCAGGAGACCCTGTGATATTGACCTCTTTGTTTTTCCTCAAATTAGACAACTTTGCATTTTCACTGACATGCTTCTCCTCCCATACCTTGAACTCTCTCTCTTCATCTTCATCTACAGTTTTCTGATTTCCTTCAAGTCTTAGATAAAGAAAGAAGCCTTTTCTGGTTCTACATAATATCAGGGCCTTCCCTTTAATTTTTATCCAATCAAAATTTCTCCAATTTATCCTATCTTTTTTTAATCTTATTTGGACATAGTTATTTGCATGTTGTCTACCCCATTAGTTTGAACTCCTTCAGAGCTGGAATTATCTTTTATCTTTCTTTGCATCCTCATTGATTAACATGGTACCTGGAACATAGTAGATGCTTAATAAATGCTTTTTGATTTATTAACTTATATGGCCCCTAACACTCATAGTGCACCTGTAGTTTGGAACACTCTTTGGAAAGGAAATGAAGATGGAGTTGCTAGAGAGACATTCCCATGAAGTTCCATTTTCATTTTTGGGAATCATGAAGACCTGTCTGTGGTGATATCCTAAGACCTTAGGTTCTCCTTAGCAGTCAGACCTATCAGCCCCATACTCAAAATATTCGAATGCCTTCTATCACCAAAGTCCTTCACAATTTATTCCCCACTACCCTTGTGCCACCCATACCTTTTCTGTATTCTTATATCTTACACTCTCCCTCCCCATTTGAATTCTTTGATCCAATGATCAATTAGATGGATCCACATGAATAAGAGACACTCTATTTTTTGGTTCTAAGAATTTTCTCTGGCCACCTCTTCTTCCCCAACCTAAAATATTCTCTTTTATCATCTCTCCCTACATCCCTGGATTCCTTTGTTGTTGTTTGTGACTATTTATTTAGTTTTCTATGGTATCAGTCTGATTGCAGTGTCACCTAGTACATTATTGTTTGTCTTTTGTTTTTGAAAAGGACCAATGACATCACAGGGTGATGTCCTGAGTCATGATGTAATCAGATTTAAATGAAACAGAATTGTACAAACTCATCAGCCTCACTCTTCTAGATTCATCAAAGTCCAGTGACAAGACAATGACTGTTGATGACTTTTGATGGGCCAGGATACAGTGAATGACCTTGGTATCTTTGATGTCTGACCAAGTTCTAAATGTTCCATAGCATCTGCTTTAGCTGCCTTATGGTCCAATTGTTCTCATCTGGCCATTCTGCTGGAGAAAGTCTTCACATGCTCAGAGTAGATATCTCCCTAACTCATAAAGTTGGAGACCTGTCAGTTATCCTCAACCTGTTTTAGCTCATCTGTTGAGATGGTTCTGGCCACTGTGTATGCTACAATTTCTTAGAAGCACATGTGAAAGTTGGATGAGACTTGAACGCCAAAGGTGGATGAATAGTCCCTGAAAAGAGCTTTGCAAACTCTTACACCACAGATACTAGCCCTCCTTGAATACCTCATACATTCCACAGATATAAGCTTTGGAATTGAGTTAATTATGATGGGATGATCCTAAATAATCCTAATATAAATCCTAAATAAAATTGGGTAGAGATAGGTAAAATAGAGCAAATTGTCTTAAACAAAAGAGGCATAAATGGAAGCACTGTTACGGTGGAGGGGAGAAGGACATCAAGGGCAGATAGTATGAGTACCTTATTCTCATCAGAATTGAGTTAAAGAAGGAATAACATCTAGTTTGGTTTAAAGTCTTAATTTACAGAAAAAGAGGAGGGTGAGAGGGTAGAATAAGGGAAAGACTCTTAAAAGGGTATATGTATTAAGGAAGCAGTGACCAGAAGAAAATTTGATTTCTGTGTAGGGGTAGGGTAAAAAGAAAGAGAGAGAAAAGGATAAACAAGGAGGAAAATAGGATGAAAGAAAACACATAACTAGTAATTGTAACTTTGAATATGAATAAGATGAGTTATAAATGACTTTGATATTCTCAGCAATACAATGATGCATGAC
Source organism: Sarcophilus harrisii (assembly GCF_902635505.1). Classification (NCBI taxonomy): domain Eukaryota; kingdom Metazoa; phylum Chordata; class Mammalia; order Dasyuromorphia; family Dasyuridae; genus Sarcophilus; species Sarcophilus harrisii. The sequence goes on from NC_045428.1 coordinate 497,128,790, forward strand.
TACTCTGAAGGACTTATGATGACAAATATTATCCATACCCAGAGAACGAACTGTCTGTGTCTCTGGTTTTTATTTTCTTTAGAGTAGGAGATTATGTTTTCTTTCACAGCATTACTTTCATGGAAGTGTTTTACAAAACTTCACATGTGGTTTCTTAGTTGTGGGTGGGAATTAAGGAGAGATCCTAGAACTCAAAAATTTTAAAAGCAAATGTAAAAAATGCTGAGGAAAATATTAAATAAATATAAAACAAAAATAAAAATCCAATAACCTATAAAAAAGAATATTAATGGGACGAACTTACTCATGAAAGGGCAACAAATAGCAGAATATGAATCAAAAAGCAGAACTTGACAATATATTGTTTACAAGAAATACATATAAAAATGAAAAATAAAAGATTGCAGTAAAATTTATTAGGCTTTTGGTGATGTAAAAAAAAGCAGGGGTAGCAATTATCATATCGGACAAAGTTGAACTAAAAACAGATTTAATTAAAAGAGATAAACAAGGAAACTACATTATGCCATATATATTATATATATATATATAATGAAATAATATAAATTAAATATATATGGAGCAAAATGCTATGGCATCCAAATATTTTAAGGGAAAAGGTAAATAAGTTACAGGTGGAAATAGATAGCAAAGCTATAATGGTGGGAGATTTCAACTTTTTCTCTCAGAACTAGATAAGTCTAACCAAAAAATAAAAAGAAAGAAGTCAAGAGGGTTAACAGAGTCTTGCATAAGCTAGATATGATAGAAATGTGGAGAGAATTGAATGGGAATAAAAAGGAACATATCTTTTTCTCAGTGATACATGATAGCTTTACAAAAAAATTGACCATATCTTAAGATATATAAAAGCTTTATAGTTAAATGCAGAGAAACAAAAACATTAAATGCAACCTTTTCAGATAATACAGTAAAAATTACATTTGATAGAAATCATGAAAACACAGTAAAATTAATTGGAGGCTAAATAATCTAATCTTAAAGAATGGATGGGTTAAAGAACAAGTCATAGAAACAATAAATAAAGTTATTGAAGAGAATGATAATGAAACAACATACCAAAGCTTATAGGATGCAGCAAAAGCAGTTAATCAGAAGAACATTTATATCTTTAAATGCTTACTTCAATAAAATAAAGATTAGCTCAATTGACTGTGCAATTTAAAAAACTAAAAAAAGAACAAATAAAAAATTCTCAATTAAAGAACAAATTGAAAATCCTTAAAATTGAGGGTGAGATTAACCAAATTGAATGTAAGAAAACAATTGAATTAATAAATGGAACTAGGAATTGATTTTATGAAAAAAATCCAATAAAGTAAATCTTTAATATGATTAAAAAGAGAGATAAAAAAATCACTAGTTTAAAAAACTGAAAAGGGTAAATATACCACCAATGAAGATGACATCAGAGCAAGTATTAGGAGTTATTTTGTTCAAACATACTCAATAAGTTTACCAATTTAAATGAATGAAAGAATACTTGCAAAAATTAAATTGTCCAGATTAAAAGAAGAGGAAATAGAATACCTAAATAAACTTATTTTAGAAAAAGAAATTGAACAGACCATAAATGAGATTTCTAAGAGAAAAAAAAATCAGGATTAAATGGATTTAAAAGTAAATTCTATAAAACATTTAAAGAACAACCAATTCCAATATTAAATAAATTATTTGGAATAATAAGCAAAGAAAAAGTTCTACCACATTCCCTTTATGAAACAGATATGGTGCTGATACCTAAACCAGGAAAAATTAAAACAGAGAAGAAAAATTATAGTCCAGTTTCATTAATGAATATTGATGCAAAAATCCTAAATAGCTAGTGCTAGAAGATTGCAACAATATATCACAAAGATTATACATTGTCACCAAGTGGAATTTATAGCAGGAATGCAGTGCTAGTTTAATATATGGAAAACTATTAACATAATTGATTACATCAATAACAAAAGCAGCAAAAATCTTATGATTATATCAATAGATGCAGAAATTTTTTGACAAAGTACAATATTCAGTCTTATTAAAGATACTTGAAAACAGCAATATAAATGGATTTTTCTTTAAAATGATAAGATGTAACTACTTCAAACTATCAGCAAGCATTATCTGTAATGGGGATAAACAAGAATCCTTATCAGTAGGATCAGGAACAAAACAAGGATTCCCATTATTACCAGTATTCATTAGAAATTCTAGTAATAGCAATTAAAAAAAAGAAATTGAAGGAATCAGAATAGGCAATGAAGTAATAAATCTATCACTTTTTGCAGATGAAAATCCTAGAAATCTAACTAAAAGTTAATTGAAACAATAATTTTAGCAAATAAAATTAGCAAATTAAGTAGGATATAATATATATCAACAAAACCTTTCAAGAAAACATAGTAAGAGATAATTAATTTAAAATAATCATAGATTATAAAAAAATCTTGGAATATGCTTGCCAAGACAAAAACAGGAATTATATAAATACTATAATAAAAAACTTTTTATACAAATAAATTTAGATTTTTAAAATTGGAGAAATGTAATTGTTCATGGGTGGGCAGAACCAATGTAATAAAAATGATAATTCTACCTAAACTAATAGTATTTAGTATTATTCCAATTAAATTACCAAAAATGATTTTATGAGCCTGAAAAAATAAAAAAAAATCACTTGGAAGAATAAGGGATCAAGAATAATTTAACAATTAATGAAAAAATATAAAGGAAGCAATACCAGATCTTTTGCTATATTATAAAACAGTAATTATCAAAACTGTATGGTATATACACAAACACAATAACAATCATCAGGAGTAGAATTTATTGGGAAAAAAAGTAGGGCCAGTAATCATTGATCTCAGACAAACAAACTTAAAGATTCAGTCAAGAGAGAAATCTACATTATATATCAGCCATATTAAAATTGTTTTAGATGAATATGTGTATGTACATATATATGTGTATGTGTCTATATATGTAGGTAGGTCTACATATGTGTGTATAATGATATATATATATATATATATATATATATATATACATACCCATATTCACAACTACTTCTCCACTCTTTACTTAATTCTTATAGAATCTTGAGGATAACCTTTCTGTAATGTGAATTGAGCATAATTTCATATTAATTTGAACATTCTTTAACATTGTCCTTCTTTAGAACTGGGGTACAAAATGATCTTTTCCAATCCAGTGGCCACTAAAGAAGGAAATGGCAAAATTGGGACAGTGATACACTCTTAGTGGAACTGTAAACTGATCCAACCATGTTGAAGAGCAAATTGGAGTTATGTTCAAATATATACCTTTCACCTAGCAATAGCACTATCAGGTCTGTTTCCCAAGGTGATCAAGGGAAAAGGAAATGAACTTACATGTTCTAAAATATTTATAGCAGCTCTCTTTGAGCTAGAGCTGGAAATTCTGACTATTAGTTGAACAATAGCTAAACAAGTAGTGATATATGATTGGGATGGAAAACTACTGTGTCATAAGAAATGATGAGCAGGTTGATTTTTTTTAGAAAAATGTGGAAAGCTTTGCATAAAATAATAAAGAGGGAAATGAGCAAAACCAAAAGAACAATGTACCCAGTAATAGCAATATTGTTCAAAGAGTAACTGAATGACTAAGCTATTCTGAGTAATATGAATATTCAAATCAAGTACAAAGGATTTATGAGGGAAGACGTTATCCACTTCCAGAGGGGGGGGGGGAAACTGATATATGGAAGTATGTATTGTCATATCTCTCTATCTCTCTCTCTCTCTCTCTCTATATATATATATATATATATACATAAGGGAGACAGCTCAGAACTCAAAATGGAACAGAAAAATAAGAGGAAAGAAAAAAAGAATAAAGTAAAAAAGACTACAAAGCCACATTCTTTAGGAATAAAACATTTACCAGGATATCTATCTTCTGCCATTGTGCCTTTTCTTCACTCTCTTATCCAGGTTTATAGAACTCTTCAGAAACTTGACTTTTTTCCTCAAGTAATCTCCTTTTATCTATATCTGAAGGTGGAATTGAGAACAGGGACTATCAATGTAAGGTTCAGAAAGTTCCACTAATTAGCCAGATGGTTCCTTATTCCATGACTACTATCTCTTGGACTGAGAATTTATACCACTGTTTCTCCATGGATCTAGGATTTCAGAGTCCAGGTACTACTTTTCTCTACAATTCAGTGCTTTGAAGCACTAGTAACTAAAATATAATTGTTGCAATGAAGTCAGGAGAAGACGCTCTATATTATCCATAGATTTTTGTTTGTTTGTTTTACAGTCTGGGTCTCTTCAACTTCATTAAGAGGCAAACAATATTCACTAGCTTAATCCCACTCTAGATCTGCATCGGTATTTTCCTCTGTTCTTTTCTCCATTTAGGTCAGTTTACCCCTTCCTTAGGCAATTTGGTTCTCTACTCCCTACCCATCCTACCCCCTCCTGGGGGGCTCACCGTATAGGTGCCATATTTATTTGCATAGTCCACTATAGTTCACAAAAAACAAGTCTAAAAGATCCACTAATTAGTCTCATTCTCTATGATAGCTTCATGCACCACCATGAACAAATAGAAGATGCATGGATTTTACTACATAGGACCTAGACTGTCCTTGGTTCTTGATTGTGTTGCTTTCTGGTCTATGCTCTCAATTCTCTTAGAATCTAACTCTCTGAAAAAAGGGAGGAGGTAGCTAACTCTGCAATTGACCCCTATCCCAATGTATTTTTTAAAACAAAACAAAACAAAAACCCAAAACACAGAACCAGTACAAATGAGTGACTTCAATTTACAGGTACTTGAGCCAGCTAATTCATCTCCAACAAATGGGACTTATAAAATGTCCCCATGGACATGATCATTCCCTTCATTGAAGACACAAAGTTCAAAACAAATACCCATCATTCTTTAAGCTCATAAAGTTAATCAAAGTTCTTCTCTGATTTATCTTTTTAATACATGTAGCACTCTCCAATGTGTCTTCCTCAATTCACAGTCACATTAATAGGTTGATTTTTCAAAGTGTTGCTACTATCCTGGATTCTAGAGGTAATTCCATAGCACTGAACAATATAGCTCATGAGCCTTCACTTTATGTTTCTTGTTAACAGGCTGCTAGTAGAGACAATAAGCTCTTATCAGAGAACTAACAAGCATTTAATAAGCTGGCATAGTAAAAACAGTAGCTATAAAATATCTCTTCCCTCCCTGTAGAATACTCACAAACGCGTGTCATTTATAGCAAGAGCAGATATAAATGTGGAGTACAGTAGTATTGAAATATATATATATATATATATATATATATATATATATATATATGGAACACATGGTTCAGGCAACTGACACAGTAGGGGCTCAATGTCCTTTCTTTTTTGAAGTGTTCTCAAAAACTCCTTGCTGGGTTTGGCATCTGTACCGAGGGCTTTGTGTCGCTCCATTGCTATGCTCTATTTGCCTCTTACTGGTTACCACATCTCTGCTAGGTGGATTTTTCAAGTGGGTTCCCAGAAGCTATTTCTAGTCATAGCTGACTCTCTTTGTTGCCAGGGATCCTGTTCCTCAAAGGTATTTCCTTTCTTGAATGACTGCCTGTATTTATGAATGTTTAAAGTGAGTGTTTCTGCTTCCTACAGGATATATCCTACTGTGTCTCCTATTGGCTGAACAGCTCCTCTTCAAAACTACATGGCTGATAAGAAAGAAGGAGATTGCCTTCTATTCTCCCAACCTCTCTTCTCCCCAGGCAATCCATGGCTTATAATTTTTCCCACTTTTTCTAATCACTGAAATTTGTCTAGAGATTAGTTATTTAAATTTCCCAGGGGTTTGGTTAATTTGTCAGTTTAGCCAATCCTATTGTTCTCTTCTTGGTTTAAGCTAGGTAAAGGACATTTTTTTAATATAAAGGAAAAGGACATCTTTTTAATAAATTGAATATGTCATTGATGTTCTGTAATTATATTCTGGGTCTTCTGATGATGTGGGGGGAGCTCCTTTTACATGCATAACAACTTTATTAGATATTGTGGTCCATACCTCATATTGGACATTTTTGTATGATATAAAGAATACTAGATTTGAGGTCAGATAGCAGGGCTCTAGACTAGCTCAGATATTTACTAGCAATGTAATGCTAGACTGCTAGATTTGGAGTCAGACAGGTGTGGATTTGAATCCTGCCTCAGGCATTTAATATGTGACCGCCATGCCCATTATCTCAACTACCTGTGCTCCAATTTCCTCATCTGTAAAATGAAGGATTTGACCTCAATGACCCCTAAGATCTCCTGAAAATCTAAATCTGTGATTCTATGAACTAATCTCAGACTTTCTGTGTAAAAAGCACCAGAGAAATCTAGAGATTAACATCATTCTTATTCTTTTAGAGTTTAGACTCTAAATATTTACTGAGCTGAATAAATTAGGGTTAAGCTGTTTGCTTCTTCTATTTAGGGCAATGAGCCAACAATCTTAGTGGAGACACAATTCGTTATAATGGAAAGAGTAATGAACTTGACATCAGAAAGTTTTATAGAATAATGGGATCATGGGTAGAGAATTAGAAAGGATCTTAGAGTTCATCTAGTTCAACCCTTTCTATAAGGAGAATAATAAGAAAATAAGAAAAGAAAAGCCCATAGAGATTATAATGTGCCCAAGATCAAACATATAATCGATAGCAGTACCAGGATTTAAATTCAGTTATTGTATAGGTTTTATATATATATTTTTAAAATTTTCTTTTATTTTCCAATTACATGTAAAACAATTTTAAATTCATTTAAATTCATTGCTCCAAATTCTTTCTCTCTTAACTTTCAAGTCACCCCCTCATGAGAAGGCAAGCAATTTGACGTGTTATATCTATGCAGTCATACAAAACATATTCTCATATTAGTTATGTTGTGAAAGAAAACACAGACAAAACAAAAATAATAACAAAGGAAAATAAAGTTTTTAAAACTGTGCTTCCATTTGCATTTAGACTCCATCAATTCTTTTTCTGGAAGTGGATGACATTTTTCATCATAAATACTTCAGAATTGTTTTCTTTTGCAACATGGCTAACATGGAAATGTGTTGCATGACTGCACAGGTAAAATCTATTTCAAAATTCTCAAGAAGGAGCGAGGAGAAGGAGGGCATTTGAACTTAAAATTTTAAAAAGTTAAAAATTGTTTTTATATTTCACTGAGAAAAAATTATGATGGTATTTTTAAAAAGTTAATAAGTCTGTCAATTGGAGAATGACAGAACAGACTATATTACATAAATGGAGTATTTCTGTACTATAAGGAATTAAGAATATGAAGATGTAAGTAAAGTAAACAGACTCAGGAAAACATTTTATATAATTATAACTGTAAATGGAAAGAAAAAATTGAAACTGAGCATTCTGTAATTATAATGACTAAGCCTTGGCCCCAGGGAAAAGATGAGAAAGTATACCTCCTTCCCTTTTTTGCAGATGTAGGGGACTTTGGGTAATCATTATATATACTATAAGACATGGTTAATTAGTTTTGCTAAATCTAAGTTTTTCCATTTTAAAAATTTTTCACCAAGTACAACTTTTTTGGGAGGGATATATTTGGAAATCAGGATGATGGAACAACCAAATACATCAATAAATTTTAATGTCAATACAGCTAAAAAAAACACTTCAGAATTGTCTTAGATCATCATATTGCTGAGAATAGCCAAATCATTCACAGGTAATCATTGTCTAATATTGCTGTAACTGTGTACACTGTTCTCTTGGTTCTGTTCATTTCACTTTGCATCAGTCTTTTTCTAAAAGCAGCTTATTTGTCATTTCCTATAGTACAATAGTATTCCATCACAATTAAATACTGTAACTTGCTTAGCCATTCCCCAATTAATGGGTATCCCTTCAGTTTCTAGCTCTTTACCACACAAAGAGACCTGTTATAAATGTTTTTGTATATATAAGTCCTTTTTCTTTCTTTCTTTTTAAAATCTCTTTGGGATACAGAGCTAGCAGTCATTTTTCCTGCATTATTCACAATTTTATAGCACTTTGGGCACAGCATTTTCTTTTAACATAGATGGGTCAGTTTACAACTTCACCAATAGTGCATCAGTGTCCCAATTTTCCCACATCCCCTCAACATTTTTCTTTTTGTCATTTTTCTTTTCTATCATATTAGCCAATCTGATAGGTGTGAGGAGGAACCTTAGAGTTGTTTTAATTTACATTTCTTTAAACAATAATGCTTTCGAGTATTTTTTCATATGATTATAGATGATTGAAAGTCCTCTATTTCTTTTAATTCTTTATTTGAAAACTGCTTGTTTACATCCTGTGATCATTTATCAATTGAGAGTGACTAGTATTCTTATAAATTTGACTCAATTTTCTATCAATTTGAGAAATGAGATCTTTATCAAAGGCCATTATCTTGTTGTTATCCCTCCCAATAGTTTTCTGCTTTTCTTCTAATCTTGGTTGAATTTGTTTTGTTTGTGTAAAACCTTTTAAATTTAATATAATCAAAATTATCCATTTTATTTCTAGTAATGATCTTTATTTCTTGTTTAATCACAAATTCTTTTCTTATTCATTTATCTGATAGCTAACTATTCCATGCTAATTTGCTTACAGTATTACTCTTTATGATCCATGCTATGCATTTTAAAAATTCATTTTATGGATAAAACTCATCTGTTCATATTAATTCCTAATTGTGTCTTTCCCTTCATCCTATTTCCTTCCTGTTTATCATTCTCTCTCTTTCCTTTCACCATGTCTTTCCTCAAAAAGTATTTTGCTTTTGACCACTGCCTCCTGCAATCTACCCTCCCTTCTGTCAGCAGTCCATTCCCCCTTCCATGTCTTGTCTTATCCCCTTCTTCTCTTATTTCCTTATAAAGTAAAATACATTTCAATATACAACTGAGTGTCTATATTTTTATCCTTTTTGAGTCAATTCTGGGGAGACTAAAGTTTAAGTATTATCTGTTAGCCATTCTGCATTTTCTCCTCCACTGTAAAAGTTTTTTGGTATTTTTTATGTGAAATAATTTGTAACCAGCCTATCTCCCCCCTTCCCTTTTCTCCTACTACATCCCTTTTTTTTAACTATTAATTTTATTTTTGAATACTATCCTAGGGTAGTTAATTCATACCCATAGCCTCTTCTAACATCTAATTACTTCTTCTAACTGCCCTAATAATGATAAAGTTATTAGGAGATAACACTTTGTCTTCTTATGTAGGAATGTAAACACTTTAATCTTATTGAATTACTTATGATTTTTCTTTCCTATCTTTTTATGCTTCTCTTCTTGCTTGATGCTTGAAAATCCTCTATTTCATTAAATATCTTTTTTCCCTTGAAGAATTATATTCAGCTTTGCTGAATAAGTGATACTTGATTGTAATAACAACTCCTTTGCCCTTGGAATAGCATATTCCAAGCCTTCCAATCCTTTACTGTAGAAGGTGCTAAATCTTGTGTCAGTCTGATTGATCTCACAGCGTTTGAATTGTTAAACTCTGGAATGTAGTTATCATATATCTGGGAATTTTAATTTTGGGATCTTTTCCAGAAGGTGATTGATGGATTCTGTTAATTTTCATTTTACCCTCCAGATATAAGCAGGTTTCCTTGATAATTTTTTGAAATATGATGTGTAGACTTTTTTTTAAGTTATAGCTTTTATGTAATCAAATAATTTTTAAATTCTTTCTCCTTGATCTGTTTTCTAGGTGAGCTATTTTTCAAATCCGATATTTTACATTTTATTTAATTTTTAATTATTTTGATTGATTCTTGATGTTTTGTGGAGTTATTAGTTTTCACTTAACTGATCACAGGGACTCTTTTCCATTTTAGAAATGTAGCTTAGATCCCTGTTCCTGCTAGTAGTGTTCCTTCCCCTTGCCATGGGATAATGTATGGGCACTGAAACAAAGTTCTGCTCCCAATGGCACTAAAGGGTCCCCTGTAACCACCTTTTGTCCAATTGACTGACTCCTTTATTATCTGTTGACTGAGAGCTCTAAGAACTGCTTCCAATCCAGTCACCCCCAAAACTTGCTTCTGGCTTGCTGGGTGAAGCCAGAAATGCACTGTGCTCTATTCTTATTCAGTGAGACAAACCTTTTCTTCCAATCTTCCAATTTTTCTTGGGCTAGAAAATTATTTCACCTGGTCCTTGGTTCTACTACTCCAGAATTTGTTTTGAGGAATTATTTTAACATTGTTTGGAGGTGAATTTGAGAGAGCTCGGAAGAATCTTTGCCTTTACTAAGGCAAAGTCCCCAAAAGATCAAGAATCTTAAGGGAAATAATGAAAAAAAAAACAAAAACAAAAAAGAAAGGGGCCTGGCAATACCAGGTCTCAGATTCTCCTAGAAAGCAGTGATCATTAAAACAATTTGGAACTGGTTAACAAAGGGGTTGATCAATGGAACAGATTAAATATATAACATACTTAGTAGCCTATATATAAAATAGATTAATAGTTATATTAATCAGTGGAGATAAATAAGCACATAATATGTAGAAGTAAGCAAACCTAATAGCCTAGTGTTCAATAAATCCAAAGACCCCATTTATTGGGGGATATTCACTATGCAAAAAAATTTCATCACTGTTTAATAAAAACTTCTGTGAAGACCAGAACACGATCTGGTAGATGTTAGATTGAGAGCAATACTTCACACATGATACTAGAGTGGTTTTGACATTTCCTTCTCTAGCTCATTTTATAGATGAGGGAATGGAGACAAACAAGATTAAGTCACTTGTCCAGGATCACATGGATAGTAAGTTTCCAAGGCCAGATTTGAATTCAGGAAGATGAGTCTTCCTGATTCCAGAATCTGTACTCTTTTCACTGTGCTATCTAGCTGGAAATTTTTTTATAGATTTTATTTTTTTATATTTCTTTATATCTTATATCATTGTTATAAATATATAATATGTTATCATATATTATATGTTGTTGTTTTATATTTATGTTTTTTATTTTGTTGGTTTTGCGGCTCCAGAATTCATTTTGTGGTGTTATTTCAATGTTATTTAAGGAAGAAGAGTGGTTTGGGAGAGCTCAGATAGATCCCTCCCTTTATCATCTTATGTTATTGTTCTATATATTTTTCTGTTACATACCCAGATAGCATTGCATTAATTCCATCAAGTCTTAGAGCACTGCAATGGGCTTTCAAAAAGCACAGAAAGAGATTCATTCTTATGATGCCCTATTTTGTAGGCTATTTATCTATATTACCTTCTCTTCTCAGAGAATGTAAGCTCTTTCATGGTAGACATTGTTACATTTTAGTCTTTACTTTACCAAAGGCCTTTACTCACCACTTTGCTTGGAATCTGAAAGAAATGAGTTCAAATCTAGTCTCAGTTTTAACTGGCTGTGTGATCATAGAATTTAAGTGACAGCCACTGTTTACCTCTATTTTTTCAACCTTAAAATGGGGATAATGGTACTTACCTCATATGATTATTGTGAAGATCAAATGAGATAGTATTTGTAAATATATATATACTTAACACAGTGCCTGGCACATTGTATGTGCTTTATATAAATGCTTATTTTCTTCCTTTCTCCCCAATATCTCTTACAGGGATTTGTGAATAATAGGTGCTTAATAAATGCTTGTCAAATTAGTTCAAGCTGTCCATACTAAAAAAAATGAAGTAAATAAAGAACTCTTATCATATAGACTATGAGTTACAGTTTAAATGGATGAGTAGCCCATCTCTTGACTATACATTATTAATATATCCTGAACAGATTGTACAGATGACTGATTAATTGTACCCAGAATTGTAGAAGAGATTGAGGGAGAAGGTTGAGCTTGATCTTATTTGGGAAACTGAGTAATGCTCTCAGTGATTCCAAACTCCTTAGCACCACAAAGTTCCAAATCTTTACATCATTATTCTCATGGGGACGTTACATTGCTGTGAATTGTAGAACACTATGATCTTAGAAGAATCAAAATTAAAACATGGCACAAAGTGCAATGTAGAAATGCAGTGTGGGTAAAAAATAGTTTGCTGTAAATTAACTTTGATGTCTTGCTTGGGTTAAATGGAATAAATAACATTGATGACATGTAGAACAACCTGGTTCTGTAGAAAAGATATTAGTTTTATTTTGTTTAATCCCTGAGAACAGAACTGGGAGTGATGAGTGGAAGATGCAGAGAAGCAGATATTTTTTAAAATAAACTTTCTATTTTCAAAATACATGCAAAGTTAGTTTTCAACATTCATCCTTGCAAAACCCTGTACTCCAAATTTTTCTCCCTCCCTTCCCCAATCCTATCCCCTAGACAGCAAGCAATCCAATATATGTCAAATATGTCCAATTCTGCTATACTTATTTCCACATTTATCATGAAAAGCAGATCTTAGCATAAGCAAAAGTTTCCTAATACTTGAGAGGAGGGAGAGAGGCTGTTCTCTTGTTGGCAATTTCAACCAAAGTGGGGCATTTGCAGATGAGATTCATGTTTAGGTTGTGGTTAAATTATATGGTTTCTGAGCCATTTCCCAACTCTGAGTAAGTAAGAAAACTGAAGTTTTGAGAGGCTACTTGTTCACACAGATATAGAGTAGAGGCTAGACTCCAGATCTCTCTTATTTTTATTTTCAAATCATGCAAAACACATTTTAATATCAACCATGTTGCAAAAAAAAATAAAGTGAGAAAAGTTTACTTCTTTTTTTAAAAATTTTTATTTAATAGCCTTTTATTTACAGGTTATATGCATGGGTAACTTTACAGCATTAACAATTGCCAAACCTCTTGTTCCAATTTTTCATCTCTTACCCCCCACTCCCTCCCCCAGATGGCAGGATAACCAGTAGATGTTAAATATATTAAAATATAAATTAGATACACAATAAGTATACATGACCAAACCATTATTTTGCTGTACAAAAAGAATCAGACTCTGACATATTGTACAATTAGCTTGTGAAGGAAATCAAAAATGCAGGTGGGCATAAATATAGGGATTGGGAATTCAATGTAATGGTTTTTAGTCATCTCCCAGAGTTCTTTTTCTGGGTATAGCTAGTTCAGTTCATTACTGCTCCATTAGAAATGATTTGGTTGATCTCGTTGCTGAGGATGGCCAGGTCCATCAGAACTGGTCATCATATAGTATTGTTGTTGAAGTATATAATGATCTCCTGGTCCTGCTCATTTCACTCAGCATCAGTTCGTGTAAGTCTCTCCAGGCCTTTCTGAAATCATCCTGTTGGTCATTTCTTACAGAACAATAATATTCCATAATATTCATATACCACAATTTATTCAGCCATTCTCCAACTAATGGGCATCCACTCAGTTTCCAGTTTCTAGCCACTACAAAGAGGGCTGCCACAAACATTCGTGCACATACAGGTCCCTTTCCCTTCTTTATAATCTCTTTGGGATATAAGCCCAGTAGTAACACTGCTGGATCAAAGGGTATGCACAGTTTGATAACTTTTTGAGCATAGTTCCAAACTACTCTCCAGAATGGTTGGATTCGTTCACAACTCCACCAACAATGCATCAATGTCCCAGTTTTCCCGCATCCCCTCCAACAATCATCATTATTTTTTCCTATCATCTTAGCCAATCTGACAGGTGTGTAGTGGTATCTTAGAGTTGTCTTAATTTGCATTTCTCTGATTAATAATGACTTGGAGCATCTGAGAAAAGTTTACTTCAATGTGTACTTAGAGTTCATCAGTTTTATCTCTATGGGGGTAGATAGCATTTTTCATTATGAATCCTTTAAAATTTGGTATGATCTATTCTTTAATTTTTTTAGTTATACATGTACATTCTTTTTTTAAAAACATTTTTATATGAGTCATGTTGGGAGAGAAAAATCAGAACTAAAGGGAAAAACATGGGATTAAAAAAAGAAGAAGAAAATGTATTGATCCACATTCTATACCTTTTCCATCCAAAGTTTATGAGAATTGCCTTGGATCACTGAATTGCTGAGAAATACCAAGCTTATCATAGTTGATCATCAATCACATAGTCTTCTTGTTGTTGTGTACAATGTTTTTCTGGTTCTGCTTGTTTGACTCAGTATCAATTCGTGTAAATCTTTCTAGGCTTTTCTAAAATCATCCTATTTATCATTTTTATAGAATAAGAATATTTCATTACTTTGATATACCATATTCAGCCTTTATCCAATTGATGGGCATCCCCTCATTTTTCAGTTCTTTGCTACCCCAAAAAGAGCTGCTACAAACCTTTTTTGCACATATGGGACCTTTTCTGTCTTTTATGATTTCTTTGGGATTCACACCCAGCCAAACTAAACTTAGTTTAATAGGGATAAGACATATTTTACTAATTGGGAAAGGTAAATTTAGTCAAATATATAGTTCAGGTCTTAAGAGCTAAAAATGCAGAGAAGGGAAATTCTATGGGGCTGAGTGGCCAAGGAGAGGTTAGAATCATAGAATATCAAGATAGAAAGAAAACTCAGAAGGATCAAGTATAAATTGTTCCCAAGTGTAGGAATACCCTCTTCAGTTTCCCTGACAGAGAATCTGTATCAAAGAATATGATCAAGATTAGGTATGTGGAAATGAAGGTAGAGAGATAGCCAAGTAGTATAGCTTGTGAAAACTTCTTCAACTGGTGAGATAGAGAGGAAGACAGATTTGTTCAAATCCCTTTTCCTTTCTTCCTTGTTTTCTTACTGAGCTGGGTTTACACACACACACACACACACACACACACACACACACACACACCCCAACTCCTCTTCCTTTATCCTTTCCTTCCCTAGCTTCAATGGTTTTCTTCAAATCCCAGTCAGAGTCTCACTTTATACAGTAAATATTTTCTAATTCTTTTTTCATTTTTGCACATTTTTTCCTGCTGGTTATTTTCAATTTATTTTGTTTAGACCCTATTTGTATGTAGTTGTTTGTAGTTGTCTACTCCATTAGACTGTGGGTTCCTTGATAACAAAGAATGTCTTTAATATTTCTTTGAATCACCAGAACTTTAGTATAGTAACTGGCACATAGTAGGAGTTTAATAATTTTTTATTGAATGACTCCCTAATTTCATTTCTACAACCTTTGGGCGAGGGAGGAATTTCAGGAGATGGTTGGGTAGATGATCCATTCAGAGTTCTTGCGCTATATCTTTTTCACCTTTTCCTATGTCCATTAATCTTTGTAGTTCCAATATATTGAGTGATTAAGTTATTGGATGGGGCAATAGAGAGAATGGATCCTTTCACCTGTGAGAAAAGAATGGATCCTTTCACCTGTGAGAAAAAAAATTTCAGACACAGGATGGGTACAAATTTTGGATTTAATATTTTGGAGTGATATTTCATTATCATTTCCTAACTTAAATTCAGAACCTGGTCCCGAAAAGAGAGAAGGCCACCAAAAGAATCTGGCACCAAAGTGAGAAAATGTTCAATGGTGGGAGATGGAATAGATTTTTCAGGTTGAATGTTCTCTGATAGCCTTTATTTTTTTCTTCTACAGGAGTACCATAGCAATTCTAATGGAACCCCTTGAACCATGATTGGTGGCTTGAGTATAGTGCCATCTGATGGACCATTTAGATATCGTACTCCTTCAAATACTTAATATGGTTAACATTAATATAGAATGTTTAAAGAAGACAGTATAAGAGTTAGTGGGGGCTGCTAGTATTATCACAGTGACCCAGATGTCACCAGCCTAGTTAATGACATTTACTTAGCTTACAGGATGGTTGTGAAGGAAGTGCCATATATACTTTAACAGCATTATAGAAATGAATGAAATTTATTTTTTAAAAATTTCATTTCATTAAATGAAATTTAAGCTGTAACACAGGACAAAATTTTAGGACTGAAGGGAGATTTAGAATACTCATTCAACAAGAATTAATTAAGGATGCATTTGTGGGAATCGTTTAGTTATGAAGATGTAAGGTAAAACAAAACATGAGTCCATGCCCTTAGGGAGCTTATATTCTATGGGAGGGAATGATGTATTTACAAAAAAAGTAAAGACAAAATACACAAAGTAAATTCTAAGTAATTTTCATGGGATGGAAAGCACACCAGTAATCAGGAGATTCAGTATAAACCTCATGCAGGGAGATAATGCTTCAGTTGATCTTTGAAACATGCTGAGGATTCCAAGTAGAGAAGGTTGACTGCCTAGGTCAGTGGTTCTCAAACTTTTGTTTTCAGTATCTTTATCCTATTAAAAATTATTGAGGATCTCTCCAAAGAATTGGAAATAAAAGCTATTTTTGAATTTGTAGACCCTCTAAAAGGGTTTCAGAGATCCCCAGCATTCTCCAGACCATACTTTGAGAACCACTGGGGCAAAGGTCTGGAGATAGGAAAGGGAATGTCATTTATAGAAAATAATAAGTCAATTTTGTGGGAACAAAGAAAATGTGAAAGAGAACAATATACGTTAATCCTAAAAAGATAGGCACAAGCTAGATTATAAAGGTCCTTAAATGTTAAATAGGGAATCATTGAAGTTTCTTGAGTAGGGGAGTGACATGGTTCAAGGTCACTTTTTCAATAAATTTAGGAATATCAGTTGGCAGCTGCTGGAGGATAGATTGAAGAGGAAACAGCATGGAAGGAGATAGACCAATTAGTTGTCTAGATGAGAAGTGATAAGTCTGAATCAGAAAATGTTAGAGCTGAGAGAGCTGTTAGAAACTATCAAGGCCAGCTCACCTTCATTTTTATTGAAGAAGCGACATCTTTAGGAAGATGTGACTTGCTCAAGTTCACACATCAAGCCAATGGCAAAGCTAATTCTCGTTTCCTGACTCCCAACCTTAAACACAGACACACACATTCATATTGCATATTCATACTATTTTTATATATAAATTGCACATGCATTATCCACTCATTAACACCTTCATACACAGGCATTATTCCCACATTTGTTCTCATAAACACAACATAATCACAAAATTCACACCAATTCTCTCACATACTCTTCTCTGTTTAAAGCTATGATGTGAGTCCATGCAAAGGTTCCCTGAGCCCTGTTATGCTACTGGAGAGGAAGGGCCCTTAGCAGCATAGGTCTGTCCTTGATGCCAGAAAATCATTGTCAAAACCGTGCCTCAATCAGCTGAATCAGCAGGGGCCTGAGTCTTGCTCTCTGACTTCTAGCTGCTCTGTCTCTCTGCCCTCCTTTTTTCTGTCTTTATCCCTCTCTAACTCTCTGTTTTCTTCCATCTGTTCTTATTTTCATACTTTTTTTCTTCCTGTCTGCGACGTTCTCTCTCTATTTCTAAGTATTTATTTTCCCCTCTGTAAAAGAGGGGACTGAATCAATCTTCATTCCTTTCTCCCAAACTCAAGCCAACCACCATCTGCAACCTCCCTAGCTTCAAGAACTGCAGGCACATGTACTGTCACTCAGCCTGAAATGTTTTTCAAGTCCCTTTCATCTCTAAACCTTGTGAGCTCATAAGCTTTCTTTCTTTCCATCTCTCTTGAAGAAAGTACCATACAAATGTTAGTTGATATTATGATTCTTTCTTTCTTCCCTCATGTCTCTCAGCTCTAATATTATCTGATTCTCTCCTTTTTCCCTACCATATACATTTACCCTGTTCACTTAGTCTTTGATTTAATTCTCTCTACCTCCCTTCTCTTTCCATTTGCACCCAGTTTCTCTGTTTTCTCTATCACTCTGTCTATCTTTCTATCTATTACCTTCTTTACCTCTGTGGAGATATCTCCTTTTTTTCCTTTGTTCTTCCCCTCCTCTTATTTATTGCTTACTCCTCAAAGGTTTTTCTCTGGCTCCATTCAATTTCAATTTCTTCTCATTGCATGTTCCCCTTCTGTCTTTCCTTTCCTTCCTTTACCTAGCCTTGTCTAGATTTCTAGACTAAGAATCACAGTTGGAGTCCTAGGTTCCTGAAGCAATGTGGTTCCATTTCGTGTTCCCACGTTGTGTAGAGAAAGGTCTTCTGTTCCAATATGATCCATGGGAAGTCCAGTCCGGTAAATTATCTATGTCAGGTAGGGCTGCCTTCAAGGAGCAGCTAATGGAACTTCCTAGAATACCTCAGGTCTTTTTCCAGACCTACTTCTTTTTCTTTCTCTCCATTCCCTCTGCTCTCTGTCTCTGTGCTGTCTTCTCTCTCTTCTCAGCTGGTTCTCTTCACAGCTGGTTACTGTATTGTCTGAATATGTCTATAATTAGATGCAGCACTTGACCCCAAAACCCAAAGAAAAGTATGGAATATTAGAGCATTTTGGAAGTAGAAAGATTTTTGTCCACTCCTCTCACTTGGATTTCATCAGTTTTTGGTATCCATGGACTCAAGAACCAATGTTTATACACCTGAGTTGAATATTTTTCCAATTGCTGTAGCCCACTAAAGCCTCCATCCCATTAGATAGCCAAACTATGGTAATCAATTTTTCTGAACTTAGCTAGCCTGATTGTCCAGTCCCAGACATACAGCCCCGATGCCTTCTGAGCTTGATAGGATCTGCTAGATCTTGGACTCTGCCAACAGAATCTTCAAGAACCCAGGGACACCTCTGCCACAGCAAGACATCAGAGCAGGACTTTTAGTAGGGGACAGGTAAAGTCATATCAATTCAAGTTGAGAAATCTTAGTTTATAAAACTTTATCTTTTTAGAGTGTAAGCTCCTATGAAGTCAGAGATTATTTCTCTCATTGTATTTCTAGAACTGAGCACAAGATCGACACATAATTTATGCTTAAAGGCTACAAAGAATATGTTGCATCTTCTTTGTATATTTTCTATATACCTATTTTGTATATACATATGGAAAGATATTTCTGACAGGGCTTCAACTGGCTGCCTTGAAAGGGAGATTATTTTGGTAAAGATGCTGAAAAAGTTCTATTTTTATCCTTTTATAGGAAGAGAGGAAGCTATTACAGAGGGAGGAGTTTTAAAGTTCTCTTGAAAGAGAACACATGGAGAGGGGGGAGGTAACAGAGTTTTCCCAGATATAAGGAGCAGCATCCCCACAGTTTCAACCAGTGGTACCAAAATCTGTGATTCCCTTCTTCAAACCTCTGCCTACAAAGAAGACTCCAAGAGGTGAAAGCTAAAGAAATAAATAATAAAGTATAAGAAAATGATTTTTTTAATTGTAGGCACTTACTAAAGTGGCTGGAATCATGATAAAAAAACAGCTAGTAAAGAACTGGCAGTCCTTACCACTTTGCCCTATGTGACTTCAGCTGGTTGTGACTGGTACTTGTTTCTACTCATGTCCTTTCATGCATCTGACCGGTCTAATCTTATTTGTCATAAATACTTGTGGTTAACTCTACCCTTTGCATTTCCTTGTCTCTCCTTTTTGTGGCATGATGCCGTGGGGCAGCTCCAGGAGCTTTGTAAAATAAAGTGACCTTTCCTACTTTAGGAGTCTCATTTGGGACATAATTATGAACCAGTCATTAGTTTTCAAAGGCAATCTTACTAAGAACTTGGCGGTTTTGAGGTCTGTATCAACAGACCAAGAACATAACATAGTGCATCCTAGAGTTATATCTATGCAGATACATGTAAATACTCTTTCCCTATTAAAATACGAGTTCTGGGAGTATGAGTCCACTTTCTACTAGACTGGATTGTACTCTTTTCTCTGTGTACTAATGAAAGACTAAAACTTGGAGAAGGATATTTTTAATCAACTATCTCACAGCATTGCATATTCTTTCTGAAAGTGTGATTAAGTCTAACTGACTCATAAACAAGATATATTCAAAAGGCAATCATAATCAAAGATATATTCAAAAGGCAATCCCTTTATCCCTCAGAATTAACTCTAGAACCCTGAAGTTATAATTATACTTTGGGGACTTGTCAGTGAGAGTGGGAGTTGGGATAGCCTCCTCAGAACATATGTTATAATAAATAGCTAGGGGAAAAGGGAAAGGCATTGTAATCTATTATATTTTAAAGGTAGGATCCCCCAAATCATCCCAGCAGACATCTTCTAGGATGCCCAGATTTTCCTAGCTCTCCTTATCTAGGAGTAGAAAGAAAACCTTTTTTTTCCTTTAGTTTAAATTAGACATTGTTTATGTGAATGGATAGAATACTAGAATTAGAGTCAGGTTCAAACTCCACCTATGACATTTACTAGCTCTCAAAACATGAGTGAATCACTTCTCTATGACAGTTACTCTCCTCATATATAAAATAACTATATGACAATAACTATAATATTTACTTTATGGGGTTGATATAAAGATCCATTGTGCAAATCTTACGGTACTGTATGTACTATTTTGAAAAATTAAAAACAAAACTTTGGTAGAGAATTTAATAGTAATGTTACTAACATAATAAATTGCAACTAGCAGGGAAGAAGAAACATACTAAGAATAATTTCCCAAGGTATTTATTCTTCCTTGACTTTGGGCTGGGCAAAACTCCTTCCAGCCAGCCACCCTATAATTTTCCTGTCTTCCTTTTTTCATCCCCAACTACCTTAAACTAGCTTAACTAGCTTAAAGACCTCCAATGATGGGGAATGCACAGTGATGATGCACTCAGAACATCTTCCAGTTTTGAAGATCTCTGATCATCTAAAATTCTGGACATTAAAGCTGAAAGGGACATTAGATTACATTAAGTGCAAAGTCCTCATTTTGCAGATGAAGAAACTGAAACATAGAGAAATGAAGAGAGACAGAGTAATAAGTAATAGAATTGGGATTTAAACCCAAGTGTCCTCTGCCTCCACATCCCTTGTCACTAACCAATCATTAGAATTTCCTGGCATAGGATTTTAGTTGATTGGACTCATGAATCACTGTGATATAACTGGGAACAATTTATATTTTTATGATTCTTTATGATTTTAGAAAGTTAGGGCCACAAATCAACTCAAGTAATATTTTCCCAATTTTACAGATGAGAAAACTGAGGCTCAGGAAAGTTAAATGATTCTTCCATTATTGACAATTAATTTATGTCAGAGAGTCAGAGCCTGACCCTAAGTACAGAATTCTTTCTATTATTCTTCCTGAGAGACGGTGAAGGATGGCAAATACTGCATTTGGAGTTGGGAAGACTTGGAGGTCAAAACTTGCTATCAAAATAAATGGCTATGGACTGATCTTAAAAGCCATGAGTCTTTCATTTACTACAAACAGGATAATAATATCCATGCTACCTACTACACAATTGGGGGCTTCATCAAGATCATATGTAGAAGGAAAGCACTTAGCAAATCTTAAAATGCCTTTAAATGTCAAGTTATTATTCTCCCTATAGCTTCCTTTCAATTACTCTGCCTGAAATTG
Organism: Sarcophilus harrisii; assembly: GCF_902635505.1. Taxonomy (NCBI): domain Eukaryota; kingdom Metazoa; phylum Chordata; class Mammalia; order Dasyuromorphia; family Dasyuridae; genus Sarcophilus; species Sarcophilus harrisii. Next base: position 497,150,144 of record NC_045428.1, read on the forward strand.
TACCATTAGACAGACATTTATTTATTCTTGAAGTCTTTTCCTATTCAAGTCTCCATTTGAGTCTCAAAATGCAGGTATCACCAAATGGGATGGCAGTTTAGACATTTGATGGTTGAATTACAGAATTCCAGAGTTGAAATGAAATAATAGATCTATCTCTACCTATTCATCTCCCTCCAATCTCTTTTACAGTTTATCTGACAAGTGGTCATTCAATCTTTGCTTGAAGACTCCCAGTAAGCCATCCTCCCTCCTTCCTGGCCCCCAGGCAGACCATTCCATTCTTGCAAAGGTCTTGCTGTGAGGAAGATTTTCCTGATGTGGATTTGGAATCACATGAAGGAACTGCAAGGAACTTTCACTCATTGCAGTTCCTTCAGATGATTCTTACAAGGCAAGAGTTCAAGAATCTTTATTCTCCTGATGGTTTCTCTCTAGATAATCTCCATTATATTGATGTCCTTCCTGAAATGGAGTATCCTGTACTGAACACAATGCTCAGACAGCTCAGTGCTGTCTGACCAGGGCAGAAAATAGTCATTCCTGAATGCTATGGCCCCCTTACAGAAGTCCAAGATATTGTTAGCATCTTTTGGGGGGGAATTACACCCCACTGGTTATCCTATGTGGAAAATGACTACTCTCATGCCTTTAAAATGTTCACATATGGGCCCCCACCTATAGATTCATCCCTATTCTGGATTCCAGAATTTACTTTGATCATAAGATCGTCCTGAGAAGTAGAATTCTGAACTCAGACTTTTTAAATTCCAAATCAAATATTATGTCTAATATAATTCTTAGATTCTCTGTTCCTATATAGGGATATCCAGATCAGAACTTACCAGCATTTCAGTCCTGATTTTGGTTTCCTTCTGACTTTGTATTTGAGTTTTAATAATAAGTGTTCAGGATTGGCTCTCCCCCAAAATAGTTTTTTTTTTTAAAGACTGGTCAAATCAACAAGCTTTTATTAAGTACTTATTATCCAGGCAGTGCATTAATTACTGGGAACATAAACACAAGCAGAAATAAAGACAGTCCCCTCACCTAAGGAGGATATATTCACTTGGGGGGTGGCTGGAAGGGAAATGGGAAAGGGAAGATGATGATGTCTGGTCGCAAGGCTATGGTAGAGAACGTCTAGGAATCTGAAGGATAGCCTGGAGAGCAATGAACACTTACTTGGCCAGGGCAGCCTCCTTAAAATGGTGGTTCTGAGAGGAACCAGACAATCAGAGGGACAGGCTGATACTTCTAGTCTTAGATAAAAGAGATTCATATGGTCTCATTAAGGCCACTCTTGTAGAATGGAAGTCTTTTTGAGACAGGTAAGTGACAGAGTAGATTTCAGTCAGAATCTGGAAGAATTGAGTTCAAATCTTGCTTCAGACAATTATGTAGCTATATGATCCTAGCTCTACCAACTGATTGTTGGGAGGATGTCAGTCAATAAACATTTAACTAAGTACCTAATGTGTCTGATCACTGGGAATACAAAGAAGGGTGATTTGGTTCCTGCTTTCAAGGAGTTCACTTTCCAAGGGGAAGACAACATGCAAACAACTACTTACACACAAGCTATATGCAAGAAAAATTGGATATAAGCAATAGTAGGAAGGTACTAGAATTTAAAGGGGATCAAATGAGATAACAAACAAGAATTCTGTGAACCTTAAAGCACTATGTAAATATTAGTTATGATTATTGCAGTAGAAAGAATACTTGCTACAAAGTGGGGAGACCTTAAGTTGAGTTCAAGGTGCGGGTAATGTGCTGTTCCCCATTTCTGTCCACTCTGCATTTCTTCATTGTCTCTTGTGTTTCTATGAGAATTATGAGGACTCTTTCTGGATTCTCTGATTTGCTGTAGTATTTTATTTTTCCAAATTCATATGAAGATAGTTTTCTCAAGGTCCAGCACCTTGTACTTTTGTGATTAGATACTACTTGAATCAACAAAGAAACAAGCAAATAAAAAAACATCTGCTTGGCAACTTCATGCCCACAGTTTTTTTTAGGCCCAGACAACCACAAAGAATACACAGGGCTCTCTAGACCCATGAATTCTAGGAAATCCACAGTTCAGTTTGTTTGATTTCCATAGCTACTCCTCTGAGAAGGCAGAGGAAGATAAAAGCAGTACAAACCAGTTCAAAATGGTATATGAGAAAGTTGGCTTGGGTCTTAATAAACAGTAGTGCAGAATCCTATCTCTGACACTTACTCCTTATATAATCTTGGGCAAGTTACTACACTTGTATGGGCCCCAGATTCTTCACCTATTAAAATGGATTCTGAACTTGTTGTTCAATTATGTCTGACTCTTCCTGATTCTATTTGGGGTTTTCTTGGCAGAGATACTGGAGTGGTTTGCCATTTCCTTCTCTAACTCATTATACAGAAGAGAAAATTGAGGCAAAAAGAGTGAAATGACTTGCCTAAATTCATAAGATAATAAGTATTTGTTGTCAGATTTGAACTCAGGAAGAGGAATCTTCCCAACTTCAAACCTGGTGCTTGTGCTACTCAGCTTCCCATACCTTCTAGCCATCAAGTGCTGAACTAGATGATCTCAAGGTCCCTTATGGCTAAGAATCTGTGATTCTATGATTTATAGGGAGCCATTAATTAAAAAAAAACTCAGAATGAGAAGGTACAGAGAATTGTAATCTGCACCAGTAAAGGGAGCACCTACATCAAGGAAATGAGGTCTTATTAAATGTCAAAATCATTTTTACTATAGTTATTTTTGCAGGTGGAACATCTAACTTTCATTCTTCAGTGGGGCAGGTGAGATATCATTTCTCCTTTTTGTAAATTCAATGGTTCTACCATTTGCTAGTTTGGGAACCCTTTACCTGTCTTCCTTCTAAAAGCCTTTCCAGCTCTAAAATAGTGATCTTGTGATGATTAACTCTACATCCAATCATTCGATGAAGATTCAGATTTTCTATATCATGTGGTCTCAAAGTTCTGTTCCAGTTCTGATATATCGTGATTCTGTGAAGATGGAAGGATACAATTGATGCTTAGGAAATACCTGCTACTGAGTTAGGGTGAGGAGTGACATACAGTGTGGGACTTTGGAAAATTAGATCTAGAGATAGAAGAATTAGGTTCCTGACTCTGCTACTTGATTCGTATATGGCTTTGGGCCTTAACCGCTCTAGATTTCCATTTCTTTGCTATAAAATGGGTAAGGAATAGTGTGTGTGTATGTGTTGAGGGTAGGGGTTTGGATGTGAACTAGATAACTTTTAAGGTCCCTTTCAGTTCTGAATCTATGATTCAGAGATCCAATACTGACTTGAAAATTGATGGTGGTATTTAAATGTCAGTATGTCCAAAACTCAATTAATTACTTTTCTTCCAACCCACCTTTCCCCCTTTCTAATTTCACTATTACTCCTAGTTTGCAACCAAGGTATCATTCTTGAATTCTCACTTTCTCAAGTCTAACATGTTGCTAAAACTTGATGATTTTACCTTCATGATATCTCATATTTCTCTCATATGTCTTTCCTCTGACACTGTTACCGCCCTGCTATAGATTCTTTTTATTTTAGTCTTGCACTATTGCAACAATCTGCTCACTGGTCTGCTGGCCACACATTATTCCAGTTCATCCTCCATTCATCTGCCTAAGTTATCTTCCTAAAGTGCAGGTTTAACTTAATACACTCAAGTGGCTATCCTATCACCCTCCAGAAGTAAACATAAAACCCTCTCTTTGGCATTTCAAACCTTTTATAACTTGCCTTTCATCTAGTCTTCTTACACCTTAATCCTTATCCATAGTCATATTGCATCAGCCATTTTCTTTCATAGAATTCTCTCTTCTTCTCTGGCTTCCTTCAAGTCTCAACTAAAATCTCACCTTCTACCAAAAGCCTTTGATGCCCCTTAATGTTAAAACCTTCCTTCTATTGATTATTCTCAAATTATCCTGTATAGAGCTTATTAGTACATAGTTGTTTGTAGGTTGTCTCCTCTGTTAGATGGAGCCCCTTGAGAGCTATGTTTTAACTCTTTATATCCCCAGAACTTAACATGGCACCTGGCCATAGAGAGCCCTTCATATCTGTTTATTGGCTGTTTTATTGAATATACAGGATGGATGATAGGATAGGAGAGGCTGGAGGCAGAGAAACCATTGAAGGCTGTTACAATCATCTATGAGAAAGGTGGGGAATCCTGAACTAGGAAAGTACATGAGGGAATTAAGAGGAACAGACAGAGAAGAAGAGTTTTGAAGGACAGCAGAAAGAACTGTGCTGGATATAATTAGTGAGAAAGGAAAGGAAAACATGTAACTGTCTCAGAAAGTCAAACCTATGGCTTTGTCCTCTTTAGCGGAAGCCTCTAATTCACTGAACTAATCTGTTGGACACTCAAAGAGTGTTTTATGATGAAAAGAGACAGTAGGACATTGACTACTTTGAAATCTCCACATTCGTTCTAGGACTATTTTCTCTAGACTTGGTGCTGACAGAAACCTGCTTTAGAATCAAAGAATGCCCAAAGTGTACCAGATCTTTGAGGCCATCTAGCTCAGTCCATTCTATTGATAGAGGAAGAAGTTGAAACTCTGAGAGGAAAATCAATCTGCCTATAATCACCTAGAGAATTGAACATAGGTCTTCTGACTCCAAATCCAGAATTCTTTTTGCCACCTGAAATTTATGGCAAGACTGGTGGGCTCAAACAAAGAAAAACTGCAAATGAAAATTATTAGCATGCTGATTTTGAAAAAAAAAAGGACTCTGTGTAAATCCTAAAGTCTTGATGATATATTCTATTCCCAGAAGGAAACTTCTTTAACCTTGGTGTAGACTTGACTCTTGGGGGAATTTTTTTTTTCTTTTTATGCCTTAAAAATCTGGGATTGGCTTTCTCCCTCATGCTGCATTCTTATCAGTTACTCCCAAACCAGCCCAAACCCTGGCATGTGTCTGGAGTATAAATTGGGTGTTATAATCATCAGGATGATTAAATTCAAAAAGGAGAGAAATCCTACCTCCCAAACTGCAACATTAAGATTGCAAATTTAAACACACAGACGTCAGGAAATGTTGAAGTTACAGATCTCATAAAAATGTTAATTTGTTCCCATTTTACACATGTTGCACTAAAGATTACTAACTGGTCTGTTAAATGAATACTTAATAAATACCAAAAGGAGTGCAGATGAGCTCACTTAGCTCAAAGCTGTTTACATCTTCATAGAACCTTCCCAATCACAGAAAGCCTTTTACTTCCTTTTCCTCGAGCATTCCTTATTTTTCTTAGGGAATCTTCTCACTCTCAGAAGAGCATCTAGATCCAATTCAGGCCTTCCACATCCTTGTGGAATCTTCTGCATCTTTTTAGAAGTTTCTGATTCTCATCAATTCTTCTACAATCTTGTAGAGTGTTTTAAATTCTGGAAGAATGCTTGGAATGCTTTTACTGGCTCAGAAAAGATTCTGCAGCTTTCTGGAACATTCTGAATTTCTCCCAACCCTTCCATATTATTACGGAATCTCCTAAACTCTATATGATTATCAAAAACAGACATTTGATTCTCACCGTCCTGCAACATACATACATAGAACATATAAACTTAAATACCTTCTGTGCCTCCCTAATGTTTCTGGGAGAAAATATGAGATCCTCAGCCTGATATTTGAAACATGAGACAATCTGGCTGCTACCCACTTTCCCAGCATCATTTCACTTTTCCTCCCTTTATATACTTTTATTCTAGTTAAACTGGTCCACTAGCTATTGCTGGATGTCATTCCACTCTGCCTCTGCGGCTCTACTTGGTCCCTCCCAAGTTAAATTTATCATCTCTAATCTCATCATCATGTTGCTAACTCAAGACTTGGCTCACATTGCCTCCTTTAGTCTCCTGTTCCCTTTGAAGGGCCAGAGGGCAGAATACCAACCAACTTCCCATATCTTCCTTTATGGAGGGCAGAAACTGGGCATTTTGGCTCACTTCACGCTACATCTTTTGCTCTGATTTCGATTTCACAAAACAAGATGTCCCTATAGCAGGTACTCCCTGGTTTCTCCCTCTCTCTAGCTTTTCTGCTTCCTTTTGTGTGTTCTCTACCTATCAGATTGTAACCTCCTTGAGGGTGGGACTATCTTTTAAAAAATTAGTTGTTTCCCCAGTACTTAGCATAGTTTATGATACATAGTAGATATCTACAAATATTTATTAGATTGGATTAAATTTACATTCTACCTCCTGCCTTCATGCCTGGGAAAAAGAAGTCCCTAGTGTCTGGAACGTTCTCCCTCCCCCATTTTGCCCTTGTAGAATTCCTAGTCTCCATGAAATCCAGCTCAGGTGCTAGTCTCTACTGGAGATTTTTAATGCCATCTCTATTTCTTTCTTTCTGTTGTGATAACTGTTTTATTACTTTGTTCATACTTTGTATGTGAACCTCTTATATTTCTTCAGCAAAATGTAAGCTCCTGAGGATAAAAAGTTTCATTTTTTTGTCTTTGTAACTCAGTGCCTGAAGGGTACTGATTGAGTGCTGTTATGTTCCAGGTGAGGAGTTAAAACTGATTCTGAGGTTGTAAGCCTAGGGGACTGAAAGGATAATGGTGCTCTTGACACAAATAAAAAAATCCAGAAGAACAATTGTATGGAGTGAAAGATGAGATTTGTTTTGGACATGTTGACTTTAAGATACCTATGGGACATCCAATTCAAAATGTCTAAAGTGATCAGGCATATGGGAATGGGGTTCAAAAGAGACCAGGGTTGCAGTCATAGTTCTGGGAATAACATGCAGAGATGATTATTTGTGCATGGAAGATGATAAAGTTATCAAGAGAAGATTGTAGAGAAGAAAGGCAGTATTATGGAGTACCTCCAGATGCAGCAAGGAAGAGCAGTAAGGAGGAGCTAGATAGGAAATAGAAGAGAAGAGGCAAGAGAGAGACAAAGAGACAGAGACAGAGATACAGAGAGACCCAGAGACAAAGAGAGACAGAAACAGAGACAGAGAGACACACAGAGAGAAATAGAGACAGACAAGAGACAGAGACATACACACAGAGAAGCAGAGAGACAGACACACAAACTCAAAGAGAGAAAGAGTGACACAAGAGACAGAGAGACAAGACATAGAGACAGAGAGAGATGAACTAGAAATACACAGAGAAAGAAAGATACCCAGAGAAAGAGATGAGACACAGATAAGAAACAAGAGACAGAGACACACACAGAGAGAAAGAAAGACAAAGAGAATGAGAGAGAGAGAGAGAGAAGAGAAAAAGAATGACAGAGAGAAAGAAGGAGAGAGAGAGAAAAAGAATGAGAGAGAGAATTGCCATGAAAATCTAAAGAAAAGAGAGTGGGTGGTCAAGAGGGTCTAATATTGCAGAGAAGTCTGGAAGAAAGAAGACTGAGAACAAGCTATCAGATTTGGCAACTCTAACTTTGAAAAGAGCAAAATCTATTGAATGATGAGATTGGAAGACAAAAGTATAAGGTGTTATGAAGAGAGTGAGAAGAAAAGTGGAGGCAGTTAGTATAGACAGTTTTTTCTAGGAGATTGGTTATGAACTAAGGAGAAATATATGATAACTTGAAGAGAGGGAAAAGTCAAATGAGATTGTTGTTTTAGGTAAGATTTGAGTGCTTAATAATTCTCACTGTATTGAATTCCAAATTATCTTTGACCTTACAAAGTTCTTGTAGAATATGCAATACTATCTCTAAAACTTCTACATGTCATAAAATTTTGTGCATTTACTTAAATCACCCTGAATTCTTCTTTTCAAACCATTTACATTCTCCAGGGACTTCTGGCATTCCCATAGAGCTTTCCTCGATTTCTACCTCAAAATTCCTTTTTCTTATGGAATTTGTCAAATTTTTATGCCATGTGTCATACTAGCAACTAGAGGAACGAACAAAGACTTCATATAGAAGATGATACTCAAACTAAGTAAAGGGAGAGTGTGTTTTAGACATGAGGGATGACTAGTGCCAACTGGGGTACTGAAGAGTGCTCCACATACTATTTCAATTCAATAAGCATTTATAAAATATCTCCTAGGACTAGTTACTGAGAATACAAAGATAAAAGTAAAACAGTCTTTGCTCTCAAGGAATTTTCATTTTATTTAGGATAACATGCTCGTTTTTCTGTTCCTTCCCTATTAAAAATTCCAAAATAGAGTGGCCACATCTCCTAGCATTTCAAATTTTGTCTTTTTTTTTGGTCAAAGATCACTTTGTTCATTCCTCCAGTTGCTAGTATGATTCCATCACCACTATCCCCATCTCCTTGCACGTGTACTTCCCTACACATGTTCATGTTGTGTCTGCTAATTGAATGTAAACTCCCTGAGGGCAGAGACTGTTTCACCTTTTTCTTTTCTGTCCTCTGAGCTTAGCACAGTGCCACAGCATCACATAGCAGGAGTTTAATCAACATTTGATTGAAACATTGAGAACACATTTCAAAGGGTTCAAGGAAAGTACAGATAAGATCCCATAGCCAAAGATTGCACAGGGTAAGTCAATCTAGGATAGAAGCTCTCAAGAATGAAATTCTGATGACACAAAGAGAAATAATATGACATAAGAAAATAATAAGACAATAAGAAAATTGGAATTGTCTAAAGAGACCAATGTGGACACAGAAAAACTTAAACAGCTGACATATTTTTGAATAGCACATATAGAAGATTAATAGTGGAAGTTAATGGAGAAAAAAAGCAAAATCATGAGGTTTCCCTGTAAGGATCTGTCATAAGCCATGAAGTTTCTAATAAGCTAGAGGAGATAACAAAAGCTCAAGACAGAAAAAAAAGAATTTCCAAGCTATGTTGGGAGTTGGGGGTAAAGAAGAAAAACCACAAGACTTAGGACTACCTGCATAGTATTGAAATGAGGTGGCAACAGAATGACAGAGAGAAGATAAACCTGCTCCTCTTTTATTCTGGCTCTGTTTTCCCTGTCAAGGTGAGTGATCTTTGGATTGGAAAAGACAATAGAAAGGGATAATTGAGAATTGGCACAGATCATTAAGGGAATATTGCTGAGCTTGATCAGTTAAAATCATCAAACCCAAATGAATTTTATCTAGGCTCCTGAAAGAAGATGAAAAAAGGGAGATGTGACTTGCAGAAATCAGTCAATGATGTTTGAAAGATGACAAAGAATGGGAAAAAATGCTGAGGGTTGGAAAAGAGCTCACACTGTTTTGCTTTTCAAAAGGGGGACAAGAATGGAGTCTGCCAAGCATAGGTCAGTGACCTTGACATTCATTCAGAATACAATTCTAAAACATAGTTTTAAAGGAATTAAAAAAGGAAGCAGTGATCACAAAAATGATTTTTTCCTAGAGCAGCTCATGCCAAACTTAGTTCATTTTCTTTTTTGATGTAATTTCCAGAGTGGTAGATTAAGCAAATGCTATAAATAGAATTTGTCTTAGTTTTTAGCAAAACTTTTGATAAACATGATAGAGAGATCCAAGCTAAACATGCTAGATGAATTTAAGACTAGTTGGTTGACTGGATGCAAAGACTGGTCATGAATGGTTCAATGTCAGCTGAGGAGGAAGTCATTATTATTACAGTGCTTCAGGTATCTATCCTTGGCTCTCTGAGGTTAAGCATTTTCTAAATCAATGACTTATTCAGTGATGTAATTATGTAAGGAAATAGGTGGCATGCTTAGCAAATTTGTGGAGGGCACGAAGTTGGGAAGAATAGCCAATAAGTGGGACAGCAGAATTGAAAAGTATCTTGACAAGTTAGAATATTGGGAGAAATCTCAAAATACAAAACTCACTTGGGATAACTGCAAAGTTTTATTCATGGATTAATAAAATTTTACTAGTTGAAGGTAGGGAAGACATAATTTGACAGCAATTATTTTCAAAACTATCTGGAAGTTTTATTGAACTTTAAGAATTATGTTACCAGTTTGAGATGACTGCCAGCCAGGAGATCAATAAACATTTACTAAATGCCTACTATGTAGCAGGCACTGTGCTAAGTGCTGGTACACTGGGTTTAAGTGCCCCTTTTCCCAATTCTAATATTATCTTATGATGCATTTGAGTCTAGAGGCCCACGATCTAGTTCTAGGAAAGTGATAACTCCATTGAACTAAAACCGATTTGAAGTGCCATTCTGGGAACCAGTTCAGGAAGACTATTGATAAGTGTCTAGAAGTTGGTCACTGAGATAGTGAAGGGCATCATGGATCTTGCCATATTAAAGGCTATAGGGCAATGGGTAGCCTATTCCACTCTGGGAAATATGAATTATCAGAAATTATTTCTATATTTAGATGGTCGATGTGGCATTTATCATACTAGACTTCAAGTTCCCTGAGGACCAGAACTGTGTCTCATTCCTCTTTTGTACCCCTATAGGATCTGCCATAGGCCCTTGGGTATATTAGAGGTTTGTTCAATACAGTAACAATGAATAAATAAATGAATAAAATAAACCATCTAGGACCATTTAGTGTAGATTCAGATCTAGCCATATTTTCAATATGTCATCACTCATCAAGGTCATCACTATGCCCACATAGCTCACCTACATGTATTCCATCATGCTCTTATTCCAAATACCTTCTCTTCCCTAATACTCTCTTTCAGCTTCTTTTTTTTTTTTGCATTATCTTTCCCTAATAGATTGTTCGTTCCTTCAGGACTGGAACTACCTTTCTTTTTTTTTCTATTTGTATCTCCAGTGCTTAATTTAGTGCCTGACATATTGTAGGCACTTAACAAATATTTATTGACTGACCAATACTCCAGTTGCCATTAACACTGATAAAGATGATACTGAGTTATCAAAAAAGCTCAAATCATCCTTGGTTCATTTTATCCAAAAGCAATAAGATCAGCATATGTTCCACTTAGGGAATAGCTTTACACACTAGGAAAGAGACTCTAGTTCAAGCCCCAGCTCCGATACTTGCTAACTACTTAGATAAGTCAGTTCATCATTTTGAGCTTCATTTTTTTCCTTTGTAAAACAAGTAGACACTTTTCTTTTCAGATTTAGAGCAAATACCTTTTAGAAGGTTTTGTAAAGCTTAAAACATTGTGATAAAGGGCATTACTGGTATTTTTTACCTATCTGGTACTTTTCTTTGTAAAGTGTTTGAAGTATAGAACATGACATTTGAAGGAATCAAATTTATAGACTCTTATAGGAGCTTAGAATTTGGGATGCTAGAACAAAGTCCATCTTGGATTAATGCTTGGGCTATATTTTCCTACAGAGCAAAATGAAGATGACTTAAACTAGATAATCTCTAAGATATCTTTTAACTCTGTCAGTATGTTCTGGGGCCTCTTTCTGTTCTGATATTCTATGTTCTAAAATCCCATGAAACAGCATGATGTGAAAAGATGTTCTGATTCAGAGTTAGAGGACTTGGATTGGAATCCCAGCTCTGCTGTTCACTATGGCCAAATAAATCAATCTCTTTGATCTTGTTTTCTTATCTGTAAACTGAGGTGGTTGGGCTACATGGCCTCTAAGGTCCCTTCCAGCTCTAAATATATCATCCTTTCAACTCCTCCCAATGCATTCTGTTGCAAGAGGACAAAAACCAGACTCTCAACTCCACTCTTCCTAGATTCAGCTCCATGGAACAAGATGCCTCTATTGGTACCCTTTGGTATCCACCCCCATGCTTTCTTGTCTCCTCTCTCCCTCTATCAGATTGTAAACTAATTTAGGGAAGCAATTGTATCCTCATCACTTAGCATAATTATTGTAACACTGATAAATGTTTATTGTTTTATTTATGTTTATTGTTGGCACTTGATAAATGCTTATTAGATTGAATTGGAACTGTTGTTTAAGAGTCTGTTTTGAGTTTCCAAAATCCTGACTCTATAAGAGCATATTGTGAATTCCTTTTGTATCCTTTAGGTTTTAAATCCAAAGCTGAGGCCAGCCTCTTTCCTTGGTACAATTTTTCATATGCAGGATGAAAAACCTTTCCTCAGCATCCTTTTTTGACTTTAAAATGCCAGAGACAGTGGAGATAGGGAGCCCTCTGCTGGGTAGTCTTCAGAATGATAACCTTGAGAGAAAACTGACTATGTCCAGATTTCTATCCACATTATCCACATTTGCTGGATCCCTGCTGAGTTGTCAGGAGATAGAGAAATTATCCTGCACCCCTTCCTCTTTGCCCCAGAGAGCAAAACTAGGAATACCAGAGAAAGTCAAGGAAGGCAGATTAGATGAACTATGGGAAGAACTCTCAGTGATAGTTACATTTCTTTTTCCTTTGAAAAATGTTTTCTTTTAAATTTTGTTACCTGTAGCAAACAAATAAGCACTCAAATATACAAAAATAAGATTTTGAAAGATCATAACTGAAACTGTAAAGTCTACTATTGAGTTTGCTGGAAAAGGATTATTTTTTCCACTTTTTTTTTTTTTTTACTATCTTTTGTTTTATATTATCTGCTTTTCCTAATGTATGTCTCTGATCGCCTCCACCCAGAAAGCCATCTCTTAATACAAAGAATTAAGAAAATAAAACAGTTCAGCAAAACTGAGCAATGCATTAATAGTCTAATAGCATATACGGCATGGATACCTATGGCCTCCCATCTCTGCAAAGAAAAGAGGAAAGTGCCTTCTCATATCTTTCCATTGAGGTCATGCTTGTTAGTTATAATTACACAGCATTCTACTTTGATTTTTAAAACGAGTATATCAGTTTTCATACTGTTTATCACAATGGAAAGAGTGATAAATTTGGAGTCAGGAACATCTGAGTTCATATCCTACATGAGATACTTATTAGCTATATGATTCTGGGAAAGTCATTTCATTTATCCTAGCCACACTTAACTCATCTGTAAAGTGGGGATAATAATAGCAAAAGAAATAACACATATAGTGTTTTTGTAATCTCAAGGACAATATAACTGCTATTTTATTATTCCATTCTCTTTGTCTTCCTCTGGGTATTTTCCCTATAAGTTTAAGTGCTGAAATTATTATTAAGGTCACGGAAGGGCAATGGAGAGCACTTTGAACAGGAAACACATTGAGAGGCAGTTTTTGGTGAAAAGGGAGTGAACCTTGGAGTGAGAAAGATCTGAATTCAAGTTCTGTCTTTAATACATATCAACTTTATGTTTCACAGGCAATTCTCTAAAACTTTAAGACACAATATGCTGCTGAACAAGAAGTGAATCAGAAGAGACGTGAAGGAGAAATGTCAAACACATAGCCTGTGAGGGGTGCATGCTTTCAAATGCAGCCTGTAGTTTTAGGTTCATGGCAAAGTTCTCCATCTTACCAAGTGTCCCTGTGACTCTCAGTAAGTAGATCAACTAGTTTCTAGAAGCCAGAACAACTTTGATGGAATCTAGAACTGCCATAAGCCCCTCAGGAATGAGGAGGAGGCTCAGGCCTCAGATTTCTATCCCTTTGATCAAGACTGAAACAAGAAATAAGCTCTCATTTGGTTACAAAAGTTCCAAACCACACTGACATGGACTTGACAATTCAATGTAGAGTAAAGACTGGAGTAGAGAGAGCGAGGTTATTATACGCCCTCAAAAATTCCTACTTGACAGAGATAACTCCCATTTCCACAATAATCTCACAGTTTACAAAATTCCTGTGAGGATTATCACCCTCATTTTCTTGCTTGGGAAATGGAGATTCTCAAAGGTGAAATGATTTGCCCAAAGAAACACAATAAGTAAGAGAAATGTGACTCCAAACTTGGTCTTCTGTTTGTCATGTTATGGTACTGACTACTATATCATACTGCCTTTCATAAATGGAAACCTATATATTTTAGACAAAGGATAGGACTCAGGGAAGGAGGAAAAGGGAGCTAAATACAAATGGCCCTATCCTAGAAGCTTGGGAATCTGAATTGAGTCAAAACAATGCCATAGACTTTCTGTAAGACCTTGGACCAGCCATTATTTCTCTGACTCTGTTTTCCCATCTTTAATTTTTTTATCCATCCCCATCAGTTTCCTCATCTTTTAAAAGTTTTTATTCATTTTATATTTATGAGATAAAACAAGCATTTCCATAACACAGTACAACAAAAAAGATTGCATATCAAACTGCAAATCTATTATATACAATTTAATATTCCATTTAAATATTATAATGTAAATTTCTTTTTCTATATAATTTATAATTTCTATAAAATCATTCTATATATACTCCTGTTGATCAGTTATTTCTTTGAATGCAGACAGTGTCTTTCTTCATGTGTCCTTTGTTATTAATTTGGGTATTTATAATAATCAAAATGACTTATTTACTCAAAGTCCTTCTTAAAACAATATTGCTGTTACTGTGGACAGTATTTTCTTGGTACTGCTCATTTCACTCTTCATTATTTTGTGAATGTCTTTCTGTGTTTTTCTAAGATCAATGATGTCATCATTTCTTATTGCATAACAGTATTACATCACAATCATGAACCACAATTTGCTCAGACATTCCCCAGTGGGAATCCCTGCAGTTTCCAATTCTTTACTATCACTGAAAGATGTTACAAATATTTTAGAACATATAGATTCTTTTGTTTTTCCCCTTTATCATCCTTTAAAATCTTTAAAATGCCTTCCCTATCACCTTTTGTTATGAGAATCCAAGTGAAATCATGGATGGGAAGGAATTTTACAAATTGTAAACTCTGTGCGATTATCAGCAATAATGATTTATCATCATCATTATCATCACTACCACTATCTAGCTTATGCTCTGGATAAGAACTGTGATTTCAATAATATAGGGAATTTCTGCTACCAGAACTCTTCAATTATTTGTGTACTTTTCCCTTCCTTCCTTCCCACAGTTAGATTGTAAGCTTTCTGAGGCATTGACTGTATTTTCATATCACAGTGTGTACATAGGGCCTTGAACAATGATGGTTATCAGTAACTGTTTGTTCAATTGGATTGAATGGAATGACCTCTGAAGGCTCATAGTCTCATAAATCTAGGGTTAGAAGGGATCTCAGAGGTCATCTAGTCCAAACTTCATTTTACAAGTGAGAAAAATGAATCTTGGGGAGTTCATGACAGGCAAAGGGCAACGTTTGAACTAGGTCCTCTCATTCCATAAAAAGATTAGTTTCAAATCCAGTTTCCCTAACTCTAGACCAAGTGTTCTTACCCCTTGAAATTATAGCAAGGCATATTTCAGGTTGATGTAAATAAAATTCTTTTTTAAAGTTTTCAATAGTATTTTATTTGTCCAAATATATGTAAAGATTTATTTTTGTAAAACTTTCTGTTTCAAATTTTTCTTCTTCTCTCCCTTACCTTACTCCTCCCTAAGATAGCAAGCAATTTGATATAGGTTAAATATATGAAATTCTTTTAAATAGAGTAAGTAAAATTATTAACAAAGAAAAATATTGAAATTGCAAATGAACTGCTTCTGGGGACTGTGAGCTTCCAGTTACTGAAGATCTTTCAGCAGAGACTGGATGACAGTTTGTCAGAGATTTTGTAGAACTGATTTCTATTCAGGTACAGATTGAATTAGAAAATCTCTGATGTCCCTTTGAACTCTGAAGTATTATGATGCATGATCTCAACCCCTGAGTAGTTTTCTTGCTCCAGTCCACCCTACCTTCTAATGTCAAGAAATTGCCTTCCCTCCTCCGAAATTCAATAGAACTGTCCATGGTTCTGAAAAACAATTCAAGTCTGTTCCTGTCCCTCCTCCCCGCCTTCTTCCCATCATTAGCTACTACAAGAATATTGGGCCCTTGGAATTCATTTCTCTGGATCATTTATTCTCTCCTGAGGCTTAAGACAAGGTCATGGAGGAGGAGAGTTGTAATCAGCTTCATAGGAAGAACATACTGCAGAGAGCAAAGCACAAGAACTTCTCTGGGGTGCCCAGAGCCAGAAGGCTTCACTCAAGTGGATCAGAAGCTCACTGTGCAGGCATTTAGACAGAAAATCAAAGGCAGGGATGAACTGCAGCTGCAGATTGATTTTGACTCCATGTGGCAGCATAGTGGAAATAGCCCTGGGTGGTTAGGCAGAATTTTCAGCTGTCTTGACTTCTGTCCTTGACAAACTATGTGACCTTGGACAAATACCTTCTCTTTCTTGATCTCATGTTATTCCTCTTCAAAAGATTGTCCTAATTTACCTTTAAGAATTTTCCAACTGTTGCATTTTGTGACTACAGACTCAGGTGTAGAATATTTTTGGAGGCAAGACACCAGGTTCATCAAAACTAGGAGAGCTAAACTTCAATTTGGGATCCAATTTAACTATCCCCTCTCCCTCTCCAGACATGGCAGGTAAGTGTCTTGAAATGGTGGGCAAAAGGAATAACTCTATTTCAGAATCATTATGGATACTTCTAACTGCAGCATATCCTCCCCATATTTCCATATTTTCTATCATTTGGAGGAGAGAAAGTCTCTGAATAACTTAGGCTTTACTTCCAAATGTTAGCTCTGGGGCAATGAAGTAGAAGAATAACTGGGTGGCAAAATAAAAAATAACTCCAAGTGGAAGTCTATAATTGCTCTGACAGATCTTAATCTGTTTATTTTCTTCTTTTCTTTCCCTGCCCCCTTTTCCTTCTTTTTCTTTCTCCCTTTTTTCTTCCCTTCCTCTAGTATGAATCCTTTCCACAACATTCTTGGAAGTAGTCAATCAGCCTTTATTTAAAGTGACTTGAAATTCCCAGTCTCCTGAAGCAGTCCACTTCAATCTTGGGCAGATTTAATTGTTAAAAAGTTTATCCTTATAGTCATTGAAATCTGCCTTGCTGCAATTTCTGGAATCAAGAATACTGGATTTGAAGTCCAACTCCACTCTTTACTAAATTGTAGGACAATGGTTCAGGTAGTTTTCCTTTTTGGGCCTTAGTTTCTTTATCCATAAGTTGAGGATGTTAGACTAGATGATCCCTTGTTTCTGACAAGCAGGCAGGCAGTAAGTAGATTTTGATCTGCTACTGAAGGCCAATCTGAACAAATCTAGTACCTCTTTTGTTTTACATCCCTTTGAGGACTGAATTAGTGGTTTATTGTGCCATGTCGCTTTGCTAATTCACATTGAGTTTGTAGTTCACCAAAGCCTCCAGGCCATTTTATGTAATTATTGTTTGGCCATGAATTTCCTATCTTTTACTTGTGCCATCAATATTTTTAAGCACATGTATAGGATTTTTCCTTTATGCTTACTAAATTTCACCCTATTTCAGCCACCATTGATCTAACTTAATTTGCAAAGAAAGTGTTACTTGAATAAGGTTTTAAATTTCCTGTTCCAAGCTGTTTATTTTTTAATTTTTTTTCTCTTGAGTTTTCATTTCCTTTCCAATTCTTTTCTCTAGAGGTCTCTTTTCTTTTAGATGATCAATCATTTCTTCCAAGAAGTTTAGTAGAGTTTGTGACAGACCTGTGATTTTCTTTGAGGATTTATTTGGAAGTGATGTGGAATCATTTTTTTCTCCTGAGTTTCTGCATTGTGAATTCCTGAATCCATTCTTAAAATCAGGGTTTTGTTGTGATTATTCATTTTTGCATCTTCACTTGCTGAATTTAGACCTTAATTTGGGGCCAGGCTCTGTATGGTATGTAGTGGAAAGAGCCTTTAAAGAGTGACCTGTACTGCTAATAATGATTCTTAACCTCACAGAGATAAAAACCAGTAACAAACTAACCAATAGTTAACTAGAGGGTTGTTTATTAGGATTGACCTAGGAAGCCCTCTAAAGACCCTCCTTTATCCCAATCATTAGAATGTAAAATATCATTCTATCCATCCAGGTTCCATGAGTGAGGGCTGAAATGTCATCATTAGAGTTTTTCTTCTTTGGCACCTTTCACCTTCAAAATTCAAATTCTTTGACACGATCAAAAAACCCTCACATTTTAGTGCTCTGTTATTCACAAAGCACTTTCCTTCTACAACCCATTTCATTGAGGAAGAAACAGACTCTGAGAGAGGAAGTGACTTTTCCAAGACCATATAAATAGAAAGCATCAGGACTGAGATCCCAATCCAGATATTCTGACACCAAATAAGTTAATATTTTATTACATTGAACATGTTATAGAATCAAAGACATAAAATCAAAGACATAAAAAAGTAATCTAAGAATGTAACTAATACAATTTATATCAGAGGAGGCATAAACAGAGATACTTAATACCATCTCCACTTCTGTGTCAGATACCTTTGCTATCTTTCTTTAGCCTTGACTTTTATCCAACCTTAGCCATCTAGTTTATCTAGTCTTTTCTTAAAGTAACACTGAGCAACAGGAAACTTGCTACTTTTTGAGACAAGGAATTAGTTATTTTCTGACCAGACTTGCAAGACTTTCAAAGAGTTTTTGATCATTTAGTTAGAGACTATATCTTATTTATCTTTGTATTATATACAATGGTAGCAGAGATCTTTGCACATGGTAACTTGCTTAATAGGTAGTTGCTGAATGAGTTGAGCAGCCTGATTAGGGGACCCTCCTTGCTGTGAAAAACTGAGCAAGTCACCAAGCCTTGGTTTCCTTCCTGTAAAATTTGTATAATAATTCTGGAGAGTTCATAGGATTGGTCTAATGAGATAATGAATATACAGTACCATTTTAATAAAAACTATGATTATCTTTATCATAGCATATTATAAAGACAATAAACTTTGATTTAGATTGTGCTCCCAAATATCCATCCTCTTCCTCCCTTGCCCATTAGAACTACCCTACCCTGTATCCCATTCTCTTAGGATCCTGCTTCATCTTCCTTTACAGTATATTCATGGTTATTAACTATATGCCTTAATGAGTTTACATAATTTACCACTTTGACTAAAACATATTTCTGAAATACCTTCAAGTTTACAAAGTATTTCCCCCACAGCCCAGGGCTGCTCAACTCTAAGTCCAATATTCTTTCCATTTGACCGTGTGTTTTTGTTGATGGTAATAATGATTTATTATACCATTTGGAAGTAGAGATAAGAGGCAGGGCCAACTTTATCCACAAAGTGGGGGGAGGGAATAGCAACCACAACAAAAACAACCACAGTACTTATTTTATTTGAGCTTCACAATCACCTGATAAGGTATTATTATTATTATTACTTTGCAGATGCAAGAAATGTGGCTCAGAAAGAGAAAGTCCCTTGCTCAGGGTCATAGTAAGAACATATGGATAGGTCAAATCTCTCTTGGTTCTTTCTGAATCTAAGTTAGGACTCTATCATGGCAAAATTTGGATTATAGCCAAGAGCTACTATGAAAACCCTAAAACCCTGGAAGAAAGCGAGGTAGCAGAGGGAATATTAAAACTTATTTCAACTACTTCACAATTTTCCCTCCAAGCTGCACCTGGGTCCAGATGGTTAGAATAAGGAGAGTAATTGCCAATTAATCCTGGGCATGCATGCACATATGTTTCAAAGGCACATAATCATCATTCATATCTATATTGAGCTTTTAAACAAAAAGGCTCTGAGAACCTAGGCAAGGCACTTTTCCTTTTTCCCTTTCTGAGACTCAGTTTTCTTAGCTATAAAATGGACATAATTTCAGTCTTGACTTTCACAGGGATCAATCAATCTATAAGAATTCATTCAGCACTTATTATATACTAGGCATTATACTAAGCATCAAGATATAAATACAAAGTGAAATAGTGTGTGCCCTCAGGAGCTTAAGTATAAATAAAAAGAGAACCTACACAAAATGAATACAAGGTATTTTGGGGAGCAAGGGCATTAGAATCTGAAGCAGATATCAGGAGAGACTTGGTGAATTATCAGATCACAAAGCTAGATCAGAGTGGGTTGTCAAAAAGGGCCCAAACCCCTCATTTTACAAATGGAAACTGAGGTTAAGAGGTAGATTGATTTCTTTAAGATTGTAGAGGTGGTAAGTGGGTGATGGAAGATTTGAACCCAAATTATCTGACTCCAAATCCAATACTCTTTCCTCAACTACAAGAACTCTTTCCTGAATTCTTCTTGACATTTTCATATAAGTATCTTTCTAGCTTCCCAAACACAAACATATCTCAAATTGAGTACAACATCTCCATTCTCCCATACGATGACTCTATTCAAGTGTTTTAAGGACCATTGTGTGAAATAGGAATTATACCCACTCACCTTGACCTCAACCAGAATTATTGGCAATGGATACTTTTAGGGGATCTGGAACCATCTGAGTATATATAATGTTATTTTCTACTGCCATTCTCAATCCCCAAGTAGAAGCAATGGGGGTGTGAAAATTTGCTAACAATTTGGTATTGTTCAGTCATGTCCTACTCTCTACAAACATTTTTGGGATTTTCTTGGCAGAGATATTGGAGTGATTTGTCATTTCCTTCTTCAGTCCACAGTGAGATAAGCAGGACTAAGTCATTTGTCATGGATCACATAGCTAGAAAGTATATTAGGTCATATTTGAACTCAGGAAGATGAGTCTTCCTAACTTTAGGCCCACCACTCTAACCACTGAGCCATCTAGCTGCCCTTCCTTTAGGGCAATTAGAACAAGTGATATGGGCTACCTCAGGAGATAGTGGTTCCCTCTCACTAGAGGGTCTGCAGACAGAGGCTAGATTTGCCAGGAATGTAGTAGAAGGTAACATTATGGGTTGAATTTGATAAATTTTTAGATTTCATTCCAATTTGTGGATCCTATGATTCCTCAAATTCCCCACATCCTTGTATCCAATAATCTGCCAAATGCTATGTCTTACATTTTCATTTTCCTCACATTTCTTCTATTCACTCAGTGTCACCACTCTAGCCCAGACTTTCATTATTTTTCACTTGAATTATTTCAGTAGCCTCCCAAAGGGCTACTCACCTTCACATTCTCCCTTCTCTAATGAACCTTTTAATAATTATCCAAATGATTTTTCTAATGCACAATTTTGATCATGTTATTCCCCTGATAGAACAAACAAGCAAAACTACCCTTGGCAACTCCCTATGACTTTTAAGATAGATTTCAAACTTCTTAGCTTGAGATTCAAGGCCCATCACAATCTGTCTCCAACCTACCTTTCCATCCTTAACTCTCAGTATTAAGCTTCACTTATATCTATGTTCCAGACAAATTGAACCACTGTGTCCCCTTCTTCTCCTTCTGTCTTTTACCAGTATACCTCAGCACACAATTCTTACATGCTTAAAATAGATAAAATAGATTCCCTATACTACATCTTCTCTCACCTATTGAATTTTTCCTCTTTCAAATATAGTTCAGAGTATACCTCTTCCATGAATTCTATGGTTGCTCTCAGATAGAAGTGAGTTCTCCTACTCCAAATCTCTGAGAGAAATCTATTCTCTTTTATGTACTTAAACATATTCTATACTATGTTGTATTTATTTGTGCACAGGTTTTTTTTTTCTTTATTAGATTTTAACCTCTTTGAAAGAAGAGATTATTGTTTGCTTGTTTTTTCTTTGTATCCTCAGGGATCGACAACAGGGATGAGCATGTAGTAGGAAATGAATTAATAGTAGTGCAATTGAATGAAGAAAGTTAATGGGATAAGACAGTGCTTCAAAAAATACTCATTGGGTTCTCACAACAGGCTTAAGAAGAAAGTAGGGCAAAGTAGGGATTTTATTCCTTTTTGACCAATTAGGAGACTTACACCTAGACTCATCTAGAGTTACACATTAAACTAGATTGGAATCCTGGTTTCCTGAGTCCTGCTCCATCCTTTTCTTTCTTTCTTTTTAAGTTAAACTTTTGTTTTTATATTCATTTAATTTTCCAATCCACACCACCATCACCCCAGCATCTAGAAAGCTATTTTTAATAAGAAAGAATAAAAAAGCCAGTCCTGGTGATGCATGTCTGTAATCCCTGTTCCTGGGTGGCAGAAGATGGTGGACCACTTGAGCTCTGGAGCTCTGAGTTCCAATAGGGCTAAAATTTCTCTGAGATAAGTTCAAAAGCACTAGTGGAGCAGGGTGGTACCAGGCTGCCCAAGTAAGGGTGAAGCAGCCCATATTGGAAATGGAGAGCGTGAGGCTGGTTCTTTTTCTTTTCTGGCTTTCAGTTTCCTAAATATAGGATCTATATTCTATATTTATAATTGAAAGGGATCTCAGAGACCATCAAGGCCAATGTTTTTATTTTTACAAATGAGGAAACTGAGGATCAGAGAGGTTAAATAGGCTTGTCCAGACACAATTGCATTGTTAGTGGTACAATTGTTCTGGAAAATAATTTGGCACTTGCCCCAAAAGTCCCTAACCTGCATATACTTTGGTCTTGTGATATCACTATTAGACTTATACACCAAAGGAATCAAAGAAAAAAGCAAATAAGCCAATTGTATAAAATAGTAGTTCTTTTCATGGTGGCAAAAAACTGAAATCTAAGGGGATGCCCAATAATTGGTTGAATGGCTGCACAAATGATTAAATATAATAGAATACTATTGGGCCATTAAAAACGGAAGAGATGGGTTCAGAAGTCTTATATGAACTGAGGCAGAGTTAATTGAGCAGAACCATGAGAACAATTCACAAAAAATAGCAATATTGTAAAATCAAATTACTTTGAAAAACTTATGAATTCTGATCAATTTAATGTCCCATTAGTCCAGGCAACTAATTATGAAGAATGCTATTTTGTTTACATATAAATGAGGGGAAAAAAAGTGAAAAAGAGAGAATACTATACTTCCTGACAGAGAGGTCAAGAATGAATATACTTTTGGAATTGTACAATGCAGGAATTTGCTTTGTTAGACATGCATATTATGCATATTTGTTGCAAGAGTTTTCTTTTTCTTTTCCTTCTAAATTGGGTGGGGGAAAAGGGAAAGAAAATATCTGCTTCTTAATTGGAAAATTAACAACATTTTTGAAAAACTGAAATTAAAAAAATAAAACAAAACCAAAGTTACTTGTCCAAGATCACACAGCTAGCATGTCTCTGAGACAAGATCTGAATCCGGATTTTCCTGACTCCACATGCAGTGTTTCTCTCATTATTCTATGATATCTCAGCATCTAGATTACCTAAAGTGCCATTTTCAACTCAGAGATTGCATATTTTATGTTCTAAAATCTTTTCTGCTCTGTAATTTTAACATCTCTTTCATGTCTGGCATTACATGTTCTAATGACCCTTATAGTCTTAAACATTTATTTTCTATGTTTTAAGGTCCCTTCAAGTTCTATATATCCAAGGTAAAGATAATGGGAAATCCTGAAATATATCAATGAAATTGGATTCAGTCCTATGCCAATACAAATTTTTAAGAAACAATTAGAATATCACAAACTTTTACTTTTTTTTTTTTTTTTTTTTACTGCTTTTACTGACCAACTCAGTCCATGATCTCCTTCCTCTGAAATGGGACCAAGTGGCAGGAAGCAGACTTTGGTTTGATAGTGTAAGCAATTTCTTAACAATAACATCTGTAAAAAAGATGTCATGGGCTCTTGGAGTAATGAGTTTCGTATCATAAGAGGTCTTTCAGCAGAGAATGAACACCTATTAGGTACCTACCATATGCCAGGCACTGTATATACAAAGTGCTTTACAAATATGAGCTCATTTGATGCTCACAACAATCCTAGGAAGTAGGTACAATTACTACCTGCATTTTATAGTTGAAAAAACTGAAGCAGATAGAGGTAAATGGTTTGCCTAGGGTCATGCTCTAGTGAGTGTCTGAGGCTGGATTTGAATTGATTGCTCTATCTACCATATCTCTTAGCTACTGTAGACTACATGGCCACTTGTCAGGGATGTTGTAGGAGACACTCTTATTCAAGTGCATGTTGGATTAGTTGCTTTCTAAGGTTCCTGCCAGTGGGAGATTCTATAACTTCTCCTATAAAATAAAAGAGTTGGCTTAGGAAGTTTCTGAGGTTCCTTCCATCACTGATGATTCAAAACTATTCAGAATTACAGAATCATTCACTTGGTACTTCTGTCCTATTTTGTGTCATTAGCTATCTTTCAACATGTTTAAAATTGATGTCTCCAAACCAATGGTCAATTCTATCTCCACAATATCCTTTAAATTGTTCCCCTTCTCTCAAATTATTTTCCATTTTAACTTCCATTACCCATTCTCCTAGAAAAAAAATTGTAAGCTGCTGATGTCAGTTTAGCTTAATTTTGGATCCATTAAGCTTAGCTTAAAACTTAGTATATTCACAGCAAGAAAACTATACGTTGATCAATTTTGATGGATGTGGCTCTCTTCAACAATGAGATAATTTAAACCAGTTCCAATTGTTCAGTGAGGAAGAGAGCCAACTACACCCAGAGAGAGGATTGTGGGAACTGAGTGTGGACCACAACATAACATTTTCACTCTTTCTGTTGGTGTTTGCTTGCATTTTTGTTTTCTTTCTCAGGTTTTTTTCCATTCTTGATCCAATTTTTCTTGTGCAGCAAGATAACTGTATAAATATGTATACATATATTGGATTTAACATATATTTAACATCTGGGGAGGGGGTGGAGAGGAAGGAGGAGAAAATTTGTAACAGAAGGTTTTGCAAGGGTCAATGTTGAAAATTTAACCCATGCATATGTTTTGTAAATAAAAGGCTATAATAAAATTTTTAAAACTTAGTATATGGTAGGGTCTGATCATATTTACTTGAAATAACTGGAGCATTCCCATATTACTTTTCTCCTACATACCTCACCAGAGGTATGAGCACCTTGCTCGTTGAAGGTGCTCAACAATTGTTGCTTGAGAATTCAGTCATTCAGTAAACATTTATTAAGGGTCATCTAGGTATAATGGCCCTATTCCCAGGTGAGAAGGCTTGTCCCTCATGGAGTTTATAATCAAACAGATGTGAAAATACGATATATAGTTGCAAAATAAGGCTGGACATGGCAAGAGTAAGGGAGAAGTACAAATAACTGGTATTCTGACCAGTTAATTTAATGAAATCATGTAAGAAAAAACAACTTTTATTAACCTGTGAAATACAATTAGAATATTGACTCTTGTAATTGTTATTCAGAAAAAGGAAAAAAGTTTTTTTTTTTCAAATGGGAATCATGTAAGGATTCCAAGAGAAGGAGGCACTTGAGTGAGTCTTGTAGGATAAATAGGATATCAATAGGTAAAGATAGGTATGGGATGAAGGGACAATTCATTCTAAAGGATGGAGAACTCAATAAACAAAGGTATGGAGGTGGTATAGTACTGGAGTGTTTGGAGAAAAGTTCAGTTATTGTTCTAGTTAGAAATAGTATTTTAAGAAATACTTTAAGAAATGCTTCCCTATCTAAAATCATTAGAGGTTGAGAAAATCCTATGTCCAGGGCAGTAGGGAAGGCTACTTCTTGATTTATGCATCCCAAATTACTGTAATCCTTCAAGGATTTGTGATTATATGTGTGGCTTCTCTTTCTTCAGATGCAGATACTGTACAACCATCCTGTTCTGTCTTTTTTGGCTTGGTTCATATGCTTTTTTATCTTTTTGTTTTCTTCAATTCTATTTTCATTTCCTCCCAAGGGTTGGGAAATGGGAGTCTAAAAGAAGTGTACCCCTTTGAGACCCTAGGAGAGGGCAGGGGAAGCTTGATCATAAAAAGAGTTTGTTATAAAATCTTGAAAATTATCGTCATAATTTTTCTGTTTGTTGTCCTTTAGATTTCATCCTTATATTCTCTTGGGATGGCTTTCATTAATGGATTCTTTCATCTAGCTTCTCTCGGGTACCTCTCTGCAGCTTCTTATAATGTTACTCAAACTCTTCCATCATTCTTCTTCATAAAACTTTATGAAACAATTTATATTGTTTGGCTGGAATCCTCTTTGCTTAGCAAGTAAGCCAAGCATTTGCTAACTATGGTGATATTTTGGCTTTTTTGATTTGTAAATTGTGGGAGATTGATTTACATAGGTTAAACATCTGCATAAAATTGTTGTAATCATTGCCAGTGTCTTTTCTTCCATTCATTTCCCATTTCCTGGCAACCATTACTTGCTTAAATATGCCAGAGTGCAGTCTTTTAATAGCATAATATCCTTTTCTCAGTTTTATTGTTTGTAATAGTTTGGAGATTTTTTCCTAACATAAAGCTGATTTGACTGTATTTGGCAATGGTTTCCACATTAGGAACAAGCTGTTTCCTTTCAAAATAAAATTAGTATCATTCTTATGGTTTTCTTAGGTATTTTCCATGTTTACCACATTTTGATTGTTTTTCTTTAAAAACATATACATAAAATATGGGCTGACAGTTTCTGAAGAGTATACCAGCTCTTGGTTTCTTATTCCTTACTCCTGATACATGTTTTCCAATGTATATTTGCTATCTTTCTCTGTTTTAACTTTGCTTTGAGGTCATTTAGTATCAGTTTTTCCCTTTGTCCATGAGGGGAATCATAACCCTTACATGTGGGTGCTCTGTGTAAAGGAATACAAATTTTGATTGCTTAAACTTTGCAAGATACGTTGGGGTTTGGGGGCTAGATTGTTTTCCTTTCCTATTTAATTATTCTATCATTGCTTTTTTAAAAACTGGGACAATGTCTTTTGTCTCATGTATTTTTCATTTATGATTTTTTGAAATAAAGCTCTGGAAAACCATGCTTTGATAATGTTCACAGGGATTCAAATAGAGCTACTTTACTTTGCCTTTAAACTCAAATCTCTCTGACAATCACTGATTGACCAATAAATAATAGGTCCCAGCCAGAACTCTCATTTGCTCATTGTTTGGATTTTGATGGCTCAGACTGGGTATAAATAGCAATATAAAACTGTATTATTAAAGCAGCAGTCATCAAAACCATTTGGTACTGACTAAAAAAGAGAGTGATAAAACAGTGGAATAGGTTAGCTACACATGACATAATAATCAAAGATTATAGTAATCTAGTAATTGATAAACCCCAAAACTCTAGCTTCTGGGATCAAAACTCACTATTTCACAAGAATTGCTGGGAAAATTGGAAAGTAACATGTCAGAAACTTGGCATAGACCTTTTAAATCTCATGCCCCAAACCAAGATAGGATTAAGGGGGGTACATGATTTGGGCATGGGTGGGGGGAGTGACATCATAAACAAATTGGGAAAGCAGAGGATAATTTACCTATCAGATTTTTGGAGAAGGGGAGAATTTATGACCAAAGAAGGACTAGAGAACATTATGAAACGCAAAATGGACAATTTTGATTACATTAAATTAAAAATATTTTGCACAAACAAAACCAACACAAACAATATTTAAAGGGAAGTACAAAGCTGGGAAAAATTTTTTATAGCCAATGTTTCTGATAAAGGCCTCATTTCTAAAATATATAAAGAACTCTGTCAAATGTATAAGAATACAAATCTTTCCCCAATTGATAAATGGTCAAAGAATATGAAGACAATTTTCAGATGATAAAATTTAAGTCATCCATAGTCAAATGAAAAAATGCTCTAAATCACTATTGATTAGAGAAATGCAAGTTAAAACAACTCTGAGGTACCACCTCATACCTCTCAGATTGGCTATCATTATAGGAAAAGATAATGACACATATGGGAAGGGATGTGGGAAAACTGGGACACTAATGAATTGTGGGTGGAGTTGTGAAATGATTCAACCATTCTGAAGAGCAATTTGAAACTATGTCCAAAGGGCTATAAAACTGTGCATACCCTTTGATCCTGCAGTGCTATTATTGAATACTATCTCAAGGAAATCATAAAGGAGGAAAAAAGACCCCACATATACAAAAATATTTTTAGCAGCTCTTTTTATGTTGGCAAAGAATTGAGAAATGAGTAGATGCCCTTAAGTTCGGGAATGGTCAGATAAGTTATGGTATATGAAAGTAATGGAATATTGCTGTTCTATAAAAAATGATGAATGAGCTTATTTTAGAAAGGCCTGGAAAGATTTATGTGAATTGCTGCTGACTAAAACAAGTAGAACCAGGAGTACAGTGTACACAATAACAGCAAGATTGTGTGATGATCAACTATGGAAGACTTGGTTTTTCTCAGAGGTTCAATGATCCAAAACAATCCCAAAAAACCTTGGATAGAAAACATCAACTGCATCCAGAGAGAGAACTATGGAGAATGAATATAAATCAACATATGCCATGTTTACTTTTTTTTTTTTCTGTTTTTCATTTCTATCATGATTTTTCCCTTTTGTTCTGATTCTTATCTCCCAGCATGATTTATAAAGAAATGAGTATTAAAAATTATTGTACATGTACAACCAGAAAAAGAAAACAGTAAAAAGTGAAATAAAAAAAAAACAAACAGAAAAAACTACAAACATGAAGAAAACAGAATAAGCATAGAAAGGCTTACATGAATGGATATTGCAGGGATTCTTGTTTAAGTACAGTCTGGACTAGTTACTTTGAAATTCTGCATCAAAGATTCTAAAATTTGATGACAATTTTCTTCCTGCTTGAGTCAAAGCTGGGTATGGATGGGAAGGTGGACATAAGAATGACCTTGACCTTGCTTTCTGTTACTTTCCCCAGGACCATGGAGAACTATGATACCTGAAGCCTCCCTCTGGGATTTTCTGAATGGAAAGATTCTGGACCTTCTTTGCCTGGTGTACAATAGCCTGTGGCTATGGCTTCCCAGACTTGTATGGGGTTTTCCCTTCAGCTTTCTGAGGGCCCCTTGGCTGGTGCTACTCAGTGTCATGCTATGCTGTCTCCTCCTAGGGGCTCCTCTGAGCCCCAACTCAACACAGGATGAGGAGTCTTTCACTGTGGGGGTGCTGGGTCCATGGGAGTGTGACCTCCTCTTCACCAAAGCACTCCCCCATGTGGCTGCCCACCTAGCCATCACACGAGCCAAAAGAGAGTTCTTGTTGGAGCTGAGCACTCGATTGGATTATGTGATCCTTGAGGAGGGCTGCAATACTGCCCAGTCTCTGGCTACTTTCCTCTCCTATAGAAGTGCTGTGTCTACCTTTGTGGGGCCTTCCAATCCTGGCTACTGCCCAGCAGCAGCACTCCTGGGCCAGAACTGGGGCAAAGCCCTTTTCTCCTGGGCATGTGGAGCCCCAGAATCAGGAGGCACGTTGGTCCCCACTTTGCCGTCCACCATCCAGGTCCTATTGGCTGTCCTGAGGCACTTTGGCTGGGCTCATGTGGCTGTCATTTCCTCCCATCAAGATGTCTGGGTAGACACAGCCCAACAGGTTATCTCAGCCCTCAGGACTCATGGACTGCCTGTGGGGCCAGTAACCTCTCTGGGGCCTGGAGGCCAGGGAGCTATTAGAGCCCTGAAGCAGCTTCAAGATACAAGTAGGTTGAAGGGTAAGTAAGGTTACATCCTGTTCCCTCCCTCCATTGCATAAATGTTATTCTTTCTTTTGAGGTGGAGGTAAATATCCTCCAAACTTAATCAGACATGGACTGTCTTCCTCAATATTCCAATGTAGTCTAGATGATAGCATGGTTAGGGGAATGCAGAATATGTTGAATGACTGAAGTCAGAGACTACACAATCATGGGTTGAAGTCAGTATGGAATACTAGTGGAGTGTCCCAATCACTTGGTTCTTCAATCAACATGTTAATTAATGATTTGATGACATTAATGGGTTACCTGTCACTTTGGTGAATGATATAAGAAGGTTAATATGTTAGATAATAGAAAAACTAGTTTAAAAGATTTTGATAGCCTAGAAATTAGAGTGAATATAACTGGATGAAATTTAAAGGGAATAAATGTTAAGTCCTCCACTTGGGTTAAAAAAATCAACTACACAAATTCTAGATGGAGAAATACCAGCCAAAGACCTGTTTTAGTTTTCTCAATACCCACTGCAATATGGAAGCCTAAAGGCCATATTAAAGAACAAAAGCATAGTGTTTTGAATACGGAAGGTGATTATCTAATTGTTCTCTCATAGTTCACATCTGAAGTGTTGTGCCCAATTCTGGGCACCATGTTTCAAGACAGTTATTAGGCAAGCTAAAATCTTCCAGAGATGGTTCTTCCTTCCTTTCCCCTCTCCAAGACCTTTGGGTCTCTTTATATAGTGCAGGTACAATCATGTTAAATATATTTCTACATTAGTTACATTATGAAAGACTCAGACCAAAAAGAAAAACCACTAGAAACAAACCAAAAAAATTAGAAAGTTTCAATTTACATTAAGACTCCATAGCCTTCCTTTGGATGTAGTCAGCATTTTCCATCATGAGTCTAGTGAAATTGTCTTGGATCATTGTATTTCTGAGAAGTGCTAAATCTATTGCAGTTGATCATCACACAATGTTGCTGTTACTGTGTATGATGTTCTTCTGGTTCTGCTCACTTCACTCAGCATCAGTTCACATAAGTCCAGGTTTTTCTGAAATGTACTTGTTCATAATTTCTTATAGCACAATAATATTCCATTATATTTATATACCATAACTTATCCAGCTATTCCCCAGCTGATAGGCATTCTCTCAATTTCTAATTCTTTGCCACCATAAAAAGAGCTTCTATGAATATTTTTGCACATATGGATCCTTTCCCCATTTTTTATGATCTTTTTGGGATACAGATCTAGTAGTGGTATTGTTGTCTCAAAAGATATGCACAGTTTAATAGCCCTTTAATTTTATTTCCAAATTGCTCTCTAGAATGGTTGGATCCTTTTACAAACATGAAGGGTTTTAAAGGCCAAATAGAGGATTTTATGCTTTATTTTAGAGGTGATATGAACACTTTATTGAACAAATGGTGACATGGTTAGATCAGTTTTAGGAAGATCAGTTTGACAGCTGAATGGAGGGTGACCTGGAGACTTACTAGCAGGTTATTGTAATGGTCTAGACATGAAATGATGAAAGCCTACACCAAGATGACAGGACCACAAGGGAAGAGCTGGGCATTCAGTGATAAGCTGAAAGAACTGGGTATATTTGGAAAAAGAGATGAAAAGGGATTATGACTAGCTTCCAAAACTGAAATTGTTATTTATGTAAGAGGGATAGCACTTCTTCCGCTTGATCCTAGAAAGGAGAAGCCAGCATAATGAGAGGAAATTATAGTCAAATAGATGATTACTTCTCCAAATTTGGTGCTTCCTCAAAAGAGGGATGGGGGCAGTCAGTTGGTTCAATGGATAGAGTTGGTGTGGAGTCAGGAAGATTCATCTTCCTGAGTTCAAATCTGGCTTCAGATACTTACTACTTGTATGACTTCACCTTGTTTGCCTCAGTTTCCTCATCTGTAAAATGTATCTTTGTCAAAAATCCCCAAATGAGATCATGAAGAATTGGACATGACTGAAATGACTGAACAACAACAAAAGAGGGATGAATTGGCTCAGGAGTTAGAGAATTTTCTTTCATTGGAGGAGTATCAGCAGTGGAGGCTGGGTATAATTTGTTTTAGGGATGCCATAGAAGAGATTCCTGATCAAAAATACAGGTTGGATTCTATATTCTTTGAACACTCTGTGACTCTAAGATCTAGGATGATATGATGCTATTAACCAATTAATTAAGTTTAGACATCATTAATTCCAACCCATTATTTTATAGAGGAGAAAACAACCAAAATTGGGGAAAGGTCTTTGCTAAGATTACATACTATACTCATGGTATGTCCAGGACTGTATTAGAAGTCTACAAACTCCATTCTTGGATTTAATCCAACCACTTCCTGAGAAGAAACCTCCATAATACTTCTGCTGCTGTTGTTTTCTTTCTTCTTGGATCATTACCCTGGGTCTGTGGGGATCTTGGGTCTAACACTCTTTCACCTGTTTGCTTTGCAGTGGTGGTAATGTGCATGCACTCACTTCTTGTTGGTGGTTCTGAGCAGGAAGTCTTGCTTGCCCAAGCTCATGCACTTGGCCTGACGGATGGCAGGTATGTCTTCATCCCTTATGATGCGCTGCTTTATGGGACGCCCTATCGCAACCGGTCCTACCCAGTGCTGAGGGATGCTGGTGGCCTTCAGGAAGCTTATGATGCCGTGTTGACTATCAGTCTGGAATCTGGTACAACTGACTTCGATGGAGCCTTCTCAGCTGCCAGGAAGAGTGGGGAAATCACTGCCAACACAGAGCCTGAACAAGTCAGTCCCAACTTATGGTGGTTAAGTAACAATATGGTGGGGCAGAAGATCCCTCTGCTCCCCACCATCTAGCCACACACCTCAAAACTCTAAAATTAACAGTATGTGTGTGTACACCTATATGTGACTTGACAGCATATGTGCTATTTGGCATGTTAACTCTTTTATCCCTCCTTCCTCCTTTTCCTTCTCTTTCTTCTTCTTCTTTTTCTCCTCCTTCTCCCCCCTTCTCCTCCTCTTCCTCCTCTTCTTTCTCTTCTTCCTCCTCTTTCTCCTCTGCCTTCTTCTGCCCCTCCTTCCTTTTTTAGGCCTTCCTGAGGATAGTATTTTTTTTTCTTTTTTCTTTGATTAAGGGCTCTCTTTGCAACTAGGAAGACCTGGGTTGGTTCCTATCTTTCATAAATTTTGCCTGTGTGATCTTGGACAAGTAACTTAACCTTTCAATGCTCTAAAACTAAGTGATTCCTTTAAAATATAAACTGGAGAGATGGTACTGATATGCATTGGTGGAGGGAATTTCTTTTCTTTCTTTTTTTTTTTTTTTTGGATTTCTCTACACTATTAAAATCATAAGTCCTACTTTTTATCCCTATGCCTTTTTGGTGGGAATATGTTTTTTTGTCTCTTTAGCTGTGTTCCCCCCATTATTTCCTCTCTCCAGATTTCATTATCATCATCATCATCATCATCATCATCTCTTTCTCTTTGTCTCTGTCTCTCTGTCTCTGTCTCGTTCTCTATCTCTCTCTGTCTCTGTCTCTGCCTCTCTCAGTCTGTCTCTCTATCTCTGTGTCTCTGTGTCTCTCTGTGTCTCTGTGTCTCTCTCTGTCTGTCTGTCTCTCTCTGTCTCTCTCTGTCTGTCTGTCTCTCTCTTCTTTCCCTATGTGTCTCTATTTGCTTGCCTGCTTGCTTGGTAATTGATTTGCCTCTGTCTCTGTCTTACTAGGCTGTTGGAAAGGAAGGAAGAGTATGAAATGGAGCATGAGAATGAGGAGTGAGATTTCTAATGTTATTTTTGTAATGAAAAGAGAAAGGGTGGAATTTTATTTTCCCTAAATTTGGTTTATCTGATGTTGTCATTGATCACATTTATGTAAAAAATACTAACTCTCTATGAAAAAGATACAGGGATATACTTAGTTCTTTTTCATATTAGAGATTGGAACATGGATTTAGGGGCAAGGGCTTGGGAAGAGTCTGGGAAGAGAGAAAGGGAAGAATTAAAAAGAATAAACATTTATATAGTACTACTATGGACCAGGCACTGTCCTAAGTACTTTTTACAATTGTCTCATTGGCAAAATTTGATGATAGAGTAGAGATGGTAAAGATGATGACATGATAAAGATGATAATGGTGGTCATAGCCATCATTAAGTGGCAGTAAGGATATGGTGGTGATGGAAGCACAGATGCTATGATGATAGTTCTGGCAAAAGTGATGATGACAATAATGGTGCCAGTGGTGATAAAGATGATGGCTATTGATTACATGGTAGAGGCCATGGTAACCATAATAAACGTCAGTAGTGGTGGTGGTGAGCATGATCATAATGATGATTACAATACATTGTAATGATGTATTGTGATGATGATGGTGATGATAATGTCTATAGGTACCATAGATGGTAATAATTCTATGATTGGTGATGCTGGAAATATGTATGGGTATTAATAATGATGTTTTTTAGTGATGGGTATTAATGATGATGGTGATAATTACACTATGAGTATTAGTGATGATAATGATCTGATGATATTAATGATGATATGGATGGTGATGATGCGGATTATCGTTGTAATAGCAATAATAGTGATGGAGATTGGGAGAATGGTCCTGTTGGTCCTAATAATCTTTATGATGAAATCAGATCAAACCAGCCAAAAAGAATATTTAGAGAAATTAATGGTATTAAAGCTGTGACAATGAATACAAAAGGTTTGTATCCCTAGATTTTTGAGCAGCCTAAGTCAGGGGAAATTTTCTTATTATACGCTGAACAAATAATACTGCCTTTGATCCTACAGGTGTCTCCACTCTTTGGGACCATCTATGATGCCATCTTTCTTCTGGCCAATGCTCTGAATCACTCTAAGAAACAAGGGGGTCAGCTCTCAGGAAACCATCTTCGGGATCACATTATGTCTCTGGACCTAGCTGGTTTTAGCCAGAGGATCCAGACAGATGAGAGAGGAAATAGGTTGGCCCGCTATGTAATCTTAGATACAGATGGTCAGAAAAATCAGCTTATTCCAACCCATTTGCTGGACATGTCCACTCTATCAGTGCAATCACTGGGAAGACCTATTCACTTTCCACAAGGAATATCCCCTCCCCCTGATTCCAACTGTTGGTTTGATCCAGATACTCTATGTACCGGAGGTAATTAATTTTCTTATTCAATGAGAATTATTGAGAATTCTAAGAAAGAAAAATCCTGTATTAATCAAAATATAGACCGCATCTGAATGTAGGTTATAGTCTAATCTTTAAAATAAAAAAAATAGAGATATACACTCAACAACATTATTGATTAGGAGTCATATAGAATCCTCTTCAGGAAGAAAGAAGTGGATTATAGTCAGACCAACATTATTTTAAAATGTTTTTAATTGATTTTTGTTTTTATATCATTTTGATTTCTAAATATATCTCTCCCCTCTACTCAGAAACATTAGTTCAGTAAACAATTGTTTTTTCTTTTTTTAATTATTTAATTTAAAATAAATATGAAATAGAAAAAGAAGAAACAGCGATGTGTACAGCAGAACCTGAGAGGATTCAAAATATAAAGCAATAAATTTCCATTTCAAGAAAGCCTATATAATAAATACTACACATGGTTTTCATAACTGGCCATCTTTTCTTTTCTTCCTTATATGTTTTCTTTTGTTCTTTCTGTGTATTTTTTAAAAAAACTTTATTCTTTCTTCCCCCTTGCTTCTCATCCCCTCCCCAAAAGGGTTACAATTAAGTACAGATACAAATATATATATCTATATATATATATATATATCTATGTGTGTGTGTGTGTGTGTGTGTGTGTGTATGCATGCATATGTGTATATGCACACATAAACACACATACACACCCAGTTCTGTTAGCATAGCCAATGTCCTAGACACCTAGTCTTCAACCTCTGTAAAAGATGAGGGGTGCATAACATCTTTTGAAAAGCCAAGCATGGGCAGACCCAAGTTATTGCTAAAGATTAACTTCCTTCTCTTTCTTTCTATTCCTTGATCCTAATCGTGGGTTTCATTTCTGCTCTGTGATGGTTGCGACTGATCTTTAAAAACTTAATTGATCATGATGAGCTCCAGGCTACAACTTTTACCAGGGACATTAGCATGTGTAGGAGACTTTGGAAAATGAAAAAGGGCCTTTCAAAATCCAAGATCCCTCCATTCTGCAAAAAATAAATGGTCCAAGAATATGAACAGGAACTTCTTAAGGGAAGAAACTCAGGATATTTATAGTCATGTGAAAAAATGCTTCAAGTCAGTAATAATTACAGAAATGCAAATTAAAGCAATTATGACGTTCCACCTCATGCCCATCAGATTGGCAAAAATGTAGGAAAACAAGCACATAAGCATATTAATGTCTATTAATAGAGCTGTGAGTGAGCCCAAACATTCTAGAAAGCAATTTGGAGTTATACCCCAAATTAATGGTGATAAAGCCTTTGACTAAGCAGCATACCACACCTATACCTTGACCTCAAAGAGATCAAAGAAGGAAAATAGATTGATACTATAATAGTGGAATAACGGCATTTGGGTTGAGATCTCTAGGGTTTAGAAAACTCTTCCTGGGACCCAACCAAATCTTTCCACTGAGGGGATTTTTCTTCATGTAGAATGGTGTAACTAATCAAGTTGATGAAAAGGTACAGAGAAACGAAGGCAGATTATGTTCATAGCTTCTGAGATCCTTCTTTCCTTAATATTTGACATGGTCTGGTTGGGGATTTTTCTTTTCATCACTAAGAAGAGTATTGAGTGAATTTATTCAACAGATATTTTCTGAGGACATGCTTTCTGCAGGATCATGGTTCTTTCTATGTGAAGGTTCTATGTGGAACCTATGTGGAAAAAATAGATAAAACAGAGGTCCTGCCTTTAGGGAATACACTATAGAGAGACAAATAATTAGTGCCCATGGCAGTATGATAAGGGTCTCAGAAAAGGTCATGAAAAGGACTACAAGGTTCACACTAGAAATTCCTCCTTCTGGACTTGGGACAATTGGAAAGGCTTCCTGGAAGATATGAAGGGAAGCAGGGGGAGAATCTTGGGCAAAATTCTCTTCAGAGTATTTTTTAACATGTTGGAGGCTCTTGTCAAGTCCTAGAATATGGAATGAAATAAAAAGAAAACTGGTCTAGGTAGCAGAAGATCAAGATTCAAGTATTGGCTAACTATTAGCCATGTGACCTTAGTTCACATGTGACCTTCTCACCCCCATTTAATAATAATCCTCACTAACTGAACTGTTGCCCACAATGGGAGATAACATTAATCCAGAAAAGAAGAGCAATTTGAAAAATAAATACCAAGGAGATTTAATACCTAAGCTTCAAGGTATTAGAAGAGAGGAGGAAAAAAAACTTTCAAAATGTATGTTGAGACCTAGAAGGGGAAATCAAAATCACATGGGGAAATGATAAGATGCTTCTCAGTCCTGTAATCTTGTGGACTATTGGAGTGTACCAAGCATAGGATGCCTCCCAAAGAACCTACACATGACATACTTACAGCCTAATACTTTTATGTAATTATAAAAAAGCATTTGTTTGTTCTTCCCCTGTATAATAATTCATAGAACCTTAATTTAAGCATAATGGTGGAATAATAATCTGTCCCTGGGATGTTTCTCTCTGAATCACATTGAAGAGCATGAGAATGGCATCATAATGACAAGAATAATTGGCACGCATGTAACAGTAAAGTTTTCAAAGTGCTTTAGATAATATCATCTTTGAGCCTCACTTTTCTCATCTGTAAGATAGAATCTCTCAAGTGCCTCAAATATAGAATATTTTCCAAAGACTAAAGAAATACAACTGGCATTTTTATAGCACACTGAGGTGTTGTAAACGCTTTATTTGTGTCATCTCATTTGATCCACAACAAAGCTGTGATGTAGGTGCTGTTATTGTACTCATTTTATAGATGAGCAAACTGAATCAATTGACTTGCCCAGGGTCTTATAGTTAGTTAGTATCTGAGATGTGATTCCAATTCAGGTCTTCCTTTTTTTTTTTAATAACTTTTTATAGACAGAACCCATGCCAGGGTAATTTTTTACAACACTATCCCTTGCACTCACTTCTGTTCCGATTTTTCCCCTCCCTCCCTCCACCCCCTCCTCCAGATGGCAAGCAATCCTATACATGTTAAATAGGTCATAGTATATCCTAGATACAATATATGTATGCAGAACCGAACAGTTCTCTCGTTGCACAGAGTGAATTGGATTTAGAAGGTATAAATAACTCGGGAAGAAGAACAAAAATGCAAGCAGTTTACATTCATTTCCTAGTATTCTTTCTTTGGGTGTAGCTACTTCTGTTCATCATTGATCAATTGAAACTGAGTTAGATCTTCTCTTTGTCGAAGAAATCCACTTCCATCAGAATACATCTTCATATAGTATTGTTGTTGAGCTATATAATGATCTCCTGGTTCTGCTCATTTCACTCAGCATCAGTTCATGTAAGTCTCGCCAATCCTCTCTATTCATCCTGCTGGTCATTTCTTACAGAACAATAATATTCCATAACATTCATATACCATAATTCACCCAACCATTCTCCAATTGATGGGCATCCACTCAGTTTCCAGTTTCTGGCCACTACAAAAAGGGCTGCCACAAACATTTTTACATATAAATATAAGCCCAGTAGAAACACTGCTGGATCAAAGAGTATGCACAGTTTGATAACTTTTTGGGCATAGTTCCAAATTGCTCTCCAGAATGGCTGGATGTGTTCACAATTCCACTAACAATGTATCAGTGTCCCTGTTTTCCCACATCCCCTCCAACATTCTGCATTATCTTTCCCTGTCATTCTAGCCAATCTGACAGGTGTGTAGTGGTATCTCAGAGTTGTCTTAATTTGCATTTCTCTGATCAATAGTGATTTGGAACACTTTTTCATATGAGTGGTAATCATTTCAATTTCATCATCTGAAAATTGTCTGTTCATATCCTTTGACCATTTATCAATTTGAAAATGGCTTGATTTCTTATAAATTAGAGTCAATTCTTTCTATATTTTGGAAATGAGGCCTTTATCAGAACCTTTGACTGTAAAAACGTTTTCCCAGTTTATTGTTTCCCTTCTAATCTTGCCTGCATTAGTTTTGTTTGTACAAAAACTTTTCAATTTGATATAATCAAAGTTTTCTATTTTGACAACTCAGGTCTTCCTGATGAAAATTTCAGCCTTGTATTCATAATCCTCTTTACATCTTAAGGTTCTTTCCAGCTCTGACATTCTATGTTATACACTCCCAAAGACCCTTCTGGTTTTAACCTTCTGTATTTTAAGGTTCTTTCCAGATTTAGTATTCTATTTTTCTAAAAGCTTTTCTAGTTTTGGTACAATGGTCTCTGTTAAAAGGAATTTTCCCAGCTCCAACACATAAGACAGATCTACTGACCAGAAAATTTGTTCTTAATCCCTGCAAGTGGTTACAGTGGAAGACATTTCCAGAAACAACCAGATCCCTTGGAGACTAAATTCTGTATAGCTTTTTTATTAATGTAGAGTTCCCCAAGGCTTAATGCTTTTTGCCACACATTTCTGATTCACAATCTTATAAAACTCCCTGCTTTCCCTTTCCCTTTCCCCAAGGCAGCTATTTTATATTATATTACATTATAATATAATAATATATCATGATATATTACAACACAATAATATATTCTGATTTCTCTAAACTCTCACATGTAAACTCTATGAATTCTTCAATGGGGAAGGGACAATTGTTTAAAGGGTTGATTGTCTCCACCATCCCCATAACGCTCAGTCAGCCCCACACCTTACTACTGTAAGGAAAGTACACCCAGCCTTAAGAGAACTCAATCAAAGATTTTCACTTTTCTATTGGGATGTGATTCTTGACTGGTCAAAGGGCTAGCTGATGCTTAGCTAAATCCCTCAAGAATAGCCCTAGTCTTTGGTGAGGGATTAACAAAGAACGTTGATACTGATCTTTTGATTTGCATCTGTAAAGTAGGAAATGCAAGGGTAACAGTAGGTCAAGTCACACAGCTTGTAAGAGGAATCAGGAGAATTTGAATTTAGGTCTCCTGTCACCAAATCTCGGAACTTTTCTCACTAGGCCACAGTTCCCTTCACTGAGTTGGCCCCAGCTTTTACCCACCTTCCTCTTGTTTATTCCCACAACATTAGCCAGGTTATATGTCTATATATTAAGGTCTGACCTATTGGTCCCTTACAGTCTTAGGGAGTTTCCTGAAACTCAGGTTATGTGATTTACCAGTGATTACCTAGCTAATAATATCAAAGGAGGAAAGTGAACCCAGAATCTTTCTAATTCTAAGCCCCACACTTTATGCACTTACTTTTTCTCTGATTCCTTGGTTTCCATGACAAAGCAGGGATTTTTAACCCTCTTCCTTTCTGTGGGTTCTAGATGTTATCTTATCTGGAAGTGGTGCTGAGCAAGCCATATACCCTCAAGATGTGAAAAAAACTGGTAAAGGGAAGAAAAGCCTCATTTCTTCCATGTCAGTCTCATTTCAACTAGCCCCTTTAGAAACCCTGAGAGACAGCTAGGCTGGTCCAGGTATGAATGAATAGTCTGCAGGTAGAAATAGAGTCTGAAAGAAATAGTTTCTCTTTGCTCTGCTTTCTGCTCCTAGGACTAGTACAGTGCATTAACAAGGTTACACATTAAATTAGTATGAATATATTATCCAATGAATAATCCAGAATCCATTATCTCTTGACTCCCAAGGCAATGTGCTTCACAATAGCTATTTTATCAGGGCTATTCATAGGACAACAAATGACCTGCAGACCCAGGCCCAAATAACTCTTCCCAAACCCCATATTTTTTGAGCTCTGTATTCTCATGGATACTCTCCATGGATACACCAAATGGCATCTTTGTTTTCTGCTCCCTCTGCAGATGGGTGGTCCTTGATTCCCCTCCTGGCTGTGATATCATTGTCTACCTTAGTGCTTGGAGGCCTGGGTCTCATTTACCTTATGAGGTAAGAATTCTCAAATAAAACCAAGACCTTGCATGTAAAGATGATTCCTTTCTAAACATCCCCCTTTCATTCCCCTCAACATTTGCCTCATTGATTTATACATGTCAAGACTATAAGGGATCTTAGAACAGTTAGAGATTTTTAGAGATCTTAGAATGGAGAATGAGAACACATACTGTTAAGACTGAAAGGAACCTTAGAACACAGATGGTAGAGGATTAGAATATAGAACATGGAATTTCAGAACTTGAAGCGATCTTAAAATATAGAATATTAAAGTTAGAAGTAACCTTAGAAAATAGAATCTTAGAACTGAAATGGGCCATAGGACATAGCATGTTAGAATTGGAAAGAAATTCAGAATATAGAATATCAGAGCTGGAAGGGGCCCATAAAAAACAAAATATCAGAACTGAAAGGAATCTTAGATTATAGAAAACAGAATCTTTCAGCTGGAATGTCTCTCCCACATTCAGGACTCTGCAGTTCCAGCCTGGAGGAGGGCCCAACAAGGTTATACTGACTATGGTAGACCTCACCTTCACTCATCCTCCACTGAACCAGCGGGTAAACTCCGTAGCTCACACGGGGCCTCTTGTGGTGAGGGTTGGGGAGGGGGTTATGGCTATTACCCCAGTTGTCCTGAGAGGTTGATTCTGACCCTTTCCCAGAAACTCACTTTGGATACCCTCAGCAATTCCCGGAATCCCTCAGATGTCAAGAGTCTTAGCTCAGATGTCCAGTCTCCAGGGAGGGCCCTCCCAGCCACACCAGAATCTTCCAACATGGCCTTGTACCAGGTGAGGCCTCCCATCACCAGTCCATTAAGGAGAACATTGGATAAGCAAGACACTTAGAGTCTCTCTAGAGTTCTGGGAGGTAGGTACTACATACATTATTATTGCCATTTCACAGATGAGGAAATTGAGTCTCAGTCAGGTGAAATGATTTGCCTAGAGTCATAAAGCTTTTAAGTATTGATCATTAGGGAGGAAGTAAAGAAATAAATATTTATTAACTACGTACTATGTGAGAGGCTTTAAACTAAGTGCTTTACAAATAATGTTTCATTACAACCCAATGAGGTAGATATTACTATTATCTCCATTTTACAGATGAGGAAACTGAGACATACAAATATTAAATGACTTGCCCAGTGTCCCACAGCTAGTAAGTGTCTAAGGCTGGATTATAACTATCAGTACTCTATTCACTGCACGAATTAGCTGCCTCAATATTAGGATAATAATACTTCAAGAATCAATGATCTTATTAGTATAAATCCTTTAGTCACTGATACAGCTCACAGACTTTGAGTTGTTCTGGCTAAAACCAATCTCCATTTGCGGGGGGGGGGGGGGGGGGGGGGGGTGTCCAGGTGTGATAGAGTGGGGAGGGGCAACTCCCTCCACTCAACATTCTCTCTTGTACTAACCTAGTTCAGGATTTTATCACTTCATGCTTGGACTATTATAATGGCCTGCTGATTGCTTTGCCTGTCTCAGAGTTCTCTGCAGTCCAGTCCATCTTCCACTTAGCTGCCAAAATGATTTTCCTGTCACTGGCCTGTCCATATCACTCCTCAACACTTCAATGAACTCCAAGGTTTCCTTGCAATTCCTAGGGATTTGCAAGGTGAGTGGAAAGAGAGAAGTATATAGAAATAATGTGGAAGTACAGATGACAAGATCTGATCACAGATGGCATATGAGGGATAGGGGAGATTGAACAAGGTAGGATGATTCCCCAAGGCTCATCACAAGAAAGTTAGCTATCCTGGGTAATGATTGCATATGTGATAACAATGTTTTTGAAGACACTTTGAATGCCAGCAGTCCTGATCAGAACCCACTAGCCCAAGGCCTGAGTCCCCAGGCAGGACATTTCTTTGGGAAGATTGGGCCTGATGAGCTATGCTACTCTGTCAACAGGGAGACTGGGTTTGGCTGAAGAAGTTCAAGACTGGAACATCCTCTGAGCTCCGTCAGAGTTCTGTGAAGCTACTGAAAAAGGTACATTGAGGAAGCGCACTCCTCTGGCATAATGTGGGAGGG
The DNA here is from genome assembly GCF_902635505.1 of Sarcophilus harrisii. Classification (NCBI taxonomy): domain Eukaryota; kingdom Metazoa; phylum Chordata; class Mammalia; order Dasyuromorphia; family Dasyuridae; genus Sarcophilus; species Sarcophilus harrisii. The sequence continues at coordinate 497,192,494 of NC_045428.1, forward strand.
GGAAGAGCAGGGATAGGGAAATAATGCTCAGGAAAGACTAAACTCTTGGTCATATCATATGTGCATGTATGTGTGTGCATGTTCATATGTGTGCATGATCCCTGTGTGTAAAGGGAACTCTTGCTGAGGTACAACCGTAGTTTCAGAAACTTGCTAGTTTCCTTTTCATTAAGAAAGCCCTACTCATACCAGAAGGTTTAGTCTATAAACTATAGCCACCATCATCTTTCTGCTACCTTGTAGAGGTCATAGTACTAGTCTTGAAGTCAGAAAAACCCAGGTTCAAAGTCTCACTGATGTCACATTTCATCTCTGTGACACTGGACAATTCATTTAGGATCTCAGTGCTTTAGACAACTCTCTTTTCTATTTTTAAAAGTTTTAAATTTTAATGATATCTTATGATTTTTATATTTAAAAACTTATCCTAGAGTTCCTCCCTCTTCCTTCTTCTAGAAAGTCATTTCTTAATGATATTTTTAGAAGTGAAAAAAGAAAAAGAGAAACAACCAAAAAAATCAGCAAAATCAATCAATACCCTGAAAAATTCTGAAAAGTAAAGCATGTATTCCTTGCAATCCAGAAGACTGAGGCTAGTGAATTTCTTAGGTTCAGGAGTTCTAAGCTATAGTGGGCTTAAACAATCAGGTGTCCATGCTAAGTTTAGTACCAATATGATGAACCTCCAGAAATGGTGGGCTACCAGATTGTCCAAGGACAAAAGAACTAGTTCAGTAGGAAACAAAGCAGGTCTAGGATCTTCTAGCTATCAGAATTTGATCAGAACTATGAATAGCTTCTTGAACTTCAAGCCTCCTTGGGATAAAGAGACCTAGCCTTGAAAAAATGTTTGCAAATATACACAATTTTTTATCCTTTGGATCTGGATCTAGTACTTTCACAAAACAGTGAGAGATGTCTTTTTTGTATAGTCAAGATTGTTGCAATTTTCCATATTAGTCATTTTGTGTCTGTTCTTTTCATTACATTGTTGTAGTTACTATGTATGTGGTTTCCTGGCTCTGCTTCATTCTGATTCAGTTCATATAGATCTTTTCATGCTTCTTTGTATGATGAATACTTCTTTGCTACCACAAAAATTGCTGCTGTAACTATGTTAATGAATATGGAGACTATCTTCTTATCAATGACCTCCTTGGGATAGATGTCTAGACAACTTTCTAAGATTATAAGTTTCATAAAAGGTGATAGTCTATATTGGTACAGAAAGTTTCCCCATTTGAGAATTCTCTAATTTAAAAAAAATTACAGATCTAGTCCCTATTCTTAGCTCCATGAAAAATAGTATTTCTATGAACGTTATCATCACTATCACCTTCACAGGGTGCTGTATTTAAAGTCAGAATATCTGGGCTTGAATTCTAACTTTGTTTTCGGTTTTTCTTTGAGGACTTCATTTTATTTGTCTCTAAAATGAGATTTGGACTAAGTAATTAATTAAGGACTAGTAATCCTAAGATATTAATGAACATGAAAGTTCTATGACTCTGTAATGCTATGGTACCCTCACCACTACCTTCATCACTATTCCTATCATTAGCATCAGCAACACTGAGATTGCAATAATCACCCATTATCCTCCATCATCATTACCATATAGTCAATCTCATTATAACTCTTATCTTTATCAGAGAATAAAAAAGTTAGAGTACCCAGAGCTAGAAAGGACAATAGGGATATACTAGGTACATAAAGCAGATATCTCACTACAACATCCTGGATAAATGCCCAACCAGTTTCTACTTTAAAGCTTCCAGTGATGGAAGCTCACTACCACTATCTAAACCTGAAATGAAGAATGCTCCAATCTCATTTTTGGTAAGTTCTAATTATTAAAAAAAAAATGTTCTCTATATTCCATCAAATCCATCTTACAAAATTAACCTACCCTGTTGTTCCTAGATCTACTTTTTGGAGCTAATCATAAAAAAAAATCAAATTCCTCTTCCACAAGGCATCAATTCAAATATTTAAACTGAATACATCTCCTTCATATCTTCTTTTCTACATTCTAATTGTTCTCAGGTCTTCGACTGATTTTAATAAGGCCTTGTCTAAAGTCATTCATGATCCAGTCATTTTTTGTGCTTTCCTTTGAACATGTTTCAGTGTGTCAATGTCACTCCTAAAATGTGGCTCCATACTCCCTAAGGGTAGAGTTGTTCATTTTTTGTTCTTAAAGAGGACCATTGACATCATAGGCTGATATCTTGACTTGCATGTGAATTTGATTTAAGTAAGGCAAACTTGCGCAAAATCATTAACCTCACTTTCTCTTCTGAGTCATCAAAGTCCAATGGAAAAACAAAAGTCAAGGCACTTGATGATGGCCCAGGATGCAGTGGGTCATGGCATAGGGATTACCCAACATAGAGAACAATAGGCTGGTCACTTCCCTAGGTCTGAATGCTCTGCCATTTTCTGCATGCTATTTATACATTGAGCTTGCATCTCCCTACCTATTATTCATGTGTTTGGGTTTTTTCCCCCACATAAACTGCTTTCTGCTACTATATCCTGATTAAACATACATACGTACATACATACGTGTGTGTGTGTGTGTATTGTACCACTATATGCCTAGCACTTTTACAAATACATCATTTGATCCTCACAACAATCCTGGGAGGTAGGTGCTGTTATTGGTCCCCATTTTACAGTTGAAGAAACAAGTATCTGAGATTGAATTTAAATTCAAATATTCCTGGCTCTAGTCCCCTCATTCTATCTATTGTGCTACCAGCTGTCTCAGATGATTTTTAAAAATCCAAGTGTTGGATTATATATTTATTCCTACAAATTTTTTTCTTTTTAACTTCAATCTGATATAACCAATATGATCATATGTGCAGTTATAGATTTTATGGTCAACATCACTCCCACCATTATTACTCATATTTTTATTAAGCAACAGACAATAAAACAAGTATTTGATAAATGCTCATGATGGCAGGCATTGTGCTAAGCACAAACAAAAAAAGGAACAGTGCCCTCAAGGAGCTTACATTTAAATAGGGAAGGGGGATAAACAACACAAAAAGGGAGCTGAAAAACTGGGAGTTGGGAGAGAAAATATACATATAGGGACACAGTAGTTAAGCTTAGAGAAATCAAAGTACAATCACAAAGAGAATAAAGAAAATTATGTATGACTATCCTAGATTCATCTCCAAAATGTAGGTCCCCAAAGGAGTTTACCTATGGGAGAAGGGGGCAGGCATGGCAGAAATATTGAAATGTAGGTATGACAGTTATAGGTTGAAAAGACCCTAAGTGATAAGTGGTACAGGGTGAAAAGCAATAGCACAGTGGCCACTACTATCAACATTATTGTCAGCACCTTACCAATATGAGCACCATCACTGATAACATAAATATTACTATCACTATCATCAATATCATCATCACAATTACCACTTTCCATAAATATCATCACCAATAACACCATAAACACCATTATAGTCACCATCATAATGATGGTTGTCATTACCATTATCAAGATTATTACTTATACCATTATTACCACCTTTCTCCCTCATGATAGCATTTTGTATTTTAGTTAATCAGATATATTCTAAATTCTTTGAAGGCAGGAACCATGGATTTTTCATCTCTATAGCTTCAATGATTCCAGTCCCAGTGTTCATAATGTATGTTCAATAAGCATTCAGTAAACATCTATTAAAAGTATCCAGGGACTTGACTTGTTACTGGATATATAGAGATGCAGGCTCCTGGTTTGTGTATGGATGAATGGGAAGAGAAGAAAATGAAAAGGGGTAAGTGGAGATACTCAAGTAAGTGCTTAGTAAATGCTTGTCGCATTGGAACAAAATATATATTGTATTATCTGTCCTTTAAATACTGGGATTTTTACTCCCTACAAATGACATAACTGTAGCCACATGGCATTCCATGAGGGTCTCAGAGAAAGAAAGCCAGAAAAATGTCAAGAAAAAAACCAACATAGTCAGCAAGGAGGATCAGCCAATCAGAAAACTTGATGTGGCAAAATGATGAATTCAGTGCCTCCACTTCCTCGTTTTATCTACCCTTTCTTCCATTCACCCAAGGCCATATCGAGATCTTTAAGCTCTCCTGCTGTCTCAATTCTCTTATCAGAGGAGAAAAGAAGTATCTTCATTCACAGGGGAATTTTATATTTCAAAACATATTATTCAGAAAAAGAAATGATTACAACAAATGAATGAATAATTAATAATAGCTTTCAGATATGAGTGAATGGAAAATTGTAGAATATAGATGAAGGAAAGAATAACAGAAATTGGTGGTGCCCTTCAAAGAGCATTTTAGATCTACCCTCTCTATACATAAAGATGAACCAATCAGCAAGAATTGGAGAAAGTCTTCTATGTTCCCAATTTATTCAAATTCTTGAATAAAAGGTAATGTGGTATAATGGAAAGGTTCTAAAAGTCAAAAGAGTCTTGGTTCTCTCATGAATTTGCTATGTGGTTTTCCATTTATGTTTCCCAATTGTTTTGTCTGTGCAGTAAAGAGATGAAATGAAGGGTTTGGGGTAATTAAGATATCATTAGTAAAGTTGGAGAAAGAAGTTTCAATAGAATGATGAGGTGGAAAGCCAGAATATAGAAAATTAAGAAGAAAATGGGAGTAAATAAGTTAGAGATACATGTTATAGATAGTGTTTTAAAAGAGTTTAACTATATAAAGGAGGAGAGATATGAGAAGATGTGGGAGAAACATGGGCATGTTTGTGGGCCTTTGAAAGGCAGACAGTAGACAGGAAGAAATTAAAGATAAGTGAGAGAGTAGGGTTGACAAGGGGGCAGTCTTGCTGAAGGAGATGGGATAGAATTGATTTAGAACATTTCTAAAATGTCTTACAACCCCTAGGCCTTTACTACTAGAGGATCTCCAAAACCGTTACAGTTCTGGCATTCTAAGATACTCAGTGTGTGGTATGCCAAACCCAATTCAAAAATACTCAGAGATATCTCAAAGTGACGAATAGAAGTTTTATTAGGATCTCACGAGAAACAGACAATCCATTCACTGGAGTTCTCCAGTAAAGGGAGGTCGACTCCCACAGAAATCAAAGGCAATTATATAGTCACAAATCACAAGAATCTATGACACATACCCCCTTCCCTTATCTGGTTAATTCTCACTACCTTCCTTAGTGCTTGGAAATAGCACAGGTTTGCTAAATTCTAGTCAGACCCATATGGTTGACCTAAATTTTATGGTGGTCAGTTTCACGGGGTTTACAACTGTTTGCAGGTGTGTTTTCCTAAGTTTATGGGTTTATGGTGGTCAGTTTTACAAGGTTTACAACTGTTTATTTGAGCTAGTAAGAGCATTCTATTTCATTTTCCCAAACCCATCAGACCTTCATAAACTAAATTTAGATTATAGGTTCAATCTACCTTAGTTAATAATTTTATGAGAAACCACATAATTCCTCACAATTGAAAAGAGTGGGAGCAGTTATTATTCTGAGAAGTCCTCAGTTTCCTGTTATACTCATCAGGATAAGAGAACCCTCATTGCTTCCCACCAGTATATTTTATGTTTTCTCTTCTCTTCTACAGATGAGGGATCTGAGACATGAGAATGTGGGTCTCTGCCTGGGATTCTTTACTGATCTGGGTGTTTCTGCCATTGTGTTTGAGCACTGTTGCAGAGGCAGTTTGGAGGATTTGCTGAAAAATGAGGCCCTGAGGCTTGACTGGACTTTCAAGTCATCCCTCCTGATGGATTTGATTAAAGTAAGGGAAGCAATTCTTTAGGTGTTTGTGGTCATGAAAACAAGATGATGAATAATGGTTAGCTCTGATCATTTATTTATATACAAGGGAATATTCTTCTACCCCCCCCCCCAAGTTAATGTGGTAAAGAAAGGTGCAGAATATAGTCATAGGACATTAATGAGATATTAAACTGAAAAGGATGCATGAATTCCTTGGTTTCTTTGTGAATACTAAAAGATACCTTTGACTGAGTCAATAAGGGAATAATATGAATAAACTGAGTAAATGAATTAACCATACTTTTAAAGGTTTTAAATGGCTAGGCCCTGGGGAAAATTCAGTACTTATGAATGATTTCTAGATGGTAGCTACATTGTAAGGATTATCCAGAATAATTTTGAGGTCCTTTATGCAGTTTCAGAGATTGACTGGAGAAAATTTCCATCCAGAACTTTTCTTCTTGAAATTCTAATTTTGTAGGAATCTACTGTCTGTTTGCTTTTACTTTGATCACATAGCCCATTTTTCTAATGTGTTTCTTTTATAAATCAGACCATTTATTTATAGAATGTTTATGTTTATGTGTTGCATTATTTTGCCTATTAAGATTATCAAAGTTAATGTGACTTTGTCACATTAAGAGTTTGTACTCTTAGAAATGTCATATCCCTAGCAATTCATCAGGAGCATACTATGAGAGTTCATTCATATTTAGTATTTGGTTCTTTTAAAAAATAGACCTTATTTTGACATATGAGCAGATAACTTATTTGCTGTCCTTATCTGTCCAAAGAATAGAGCTTCTGCATCAACCCAGAAATTCTGAAAAATCAATAAATTCTTAATTCCTTTGGAAAGCCCCACATATCTTGGTAGAGCAAAGATCCAAAATCAGGTCTTTTCACCATGAATACAATGCATTTTTTATAAGTATAATCTTCTCAATAGGGAAGGACCCTAGATAAAATGGAAGTCAGAACACCTGTTCTACTCAGGGTTCTGGCACTAAATTTAGCTTCTATGCCTCAGTTCTCTCACCTGTAAAAGGAAGTGGTTGTCTCTGAATGGTCTGGAAGGTCACTTTCATCTGCGATATTCTATGATCTCAGGTTCCTTCTGACATTCTGTGTTAAGGCCACTGCCAGCTCTGACAATTTTTCAAGGTTTTTTTTAATTCTAACATTCTAGTTTCTAAAGTCTCCTCAAATTTTGATAATCTATGCTTTAAGGTTCCTTTTAACTCTGAAATTCTTGGGTCTAAGGATCCTTATAGTTTTGATATTCTAGATCATAAGTTTTCCATCAATCAAAAATATTGTTATTCCAAACTGCTATAACCCCTCCTTGAGACTCTACCATTAAATGAGGGTGTGAGACATTCTGGACTTGAAGGTTCTGTGTCAGCTCTACAGCAAATTATAGGGGAGCATCTTCTCCTTATCCTCCAGGGTGTCCGGTATCTCCACCATCGAGGGTTTCCCCATGGTTCCCTCAAGTCTCGCAACTGTGTTGTGGATGGGCGTTTTGTTTTGAAGGTCACAGACTATGGTTATTTGGATCTCTTGGAGAGACAGCGGGTTCCTTATTCCCAGCCCCTGCCAGAAGGTCAGTGTCCACCAGGGGCTATTCATAGTTCTTTCTCCCTTCAAAACTACTGTGTCTAATAGGTGGTATTTTGACCAGCAGGAGATTGAAATCTTATTCCTTAGAGAACTCTTGACCAGGTAGGTATTTCTTTTTAATCTGGTGCTTAGGGTCGCCCCTTAGGAGCTACAGGTGGCCTGTTGTAAATCATGAGGTGATCTAGCTTAGAAACTTACCATATCTATCCAAATATCTCTTTTACTTTTCTTCTATAATTCCTTGTAATTGGATGCATATATTGGAGGACCCAATGGAAAAGTGTTCAATAATTTAGCAAACATATATCAAGTATTTATTGTATGCAAATCCCAGTCCTAATCTGGAAGAGATAAAGAGTTTACATTAGACCTTCACATAAGGACATTTAATTCATTGTCTATTAGGGAGACAACATAAGCACAAACAACTATTACATATAACAATAATATAAATGACACTCTACTAGGGAAAAGGGATCAGAGAAGGCTTCTCAAAGGAGATTCTAAAGGGCTTCCTGTAAAAAGTCTGGTTTCCATAATATTTATGTCTAGTTCCATTTTCCTCTTAGGTTCACCCTCTGATCTTCATCATAACTATCATCATCATCATTTTTCATGCTGTTGCCTTTCCTTTATAGGTTTCAACTAATGCTGTGAGCCATAGTACATGCACTAATGGAATTAGGAGACCTGAATGAGTTTAAATCTTGCCTCTGACAAATCTTTGATTCTCAATTGCTTCATCTGTGAAACTGGCATTCTTCTAGGCTTTCCAGGAGGATAAAATTAAATATTTTTAAAGTGCTTTGTAAACCTCAAAATGTCATGCAACTGCTGACTATTATTATTCTGTCCATCAATACACATTATGATCTATAGAACTATAGACCATACCTAGTTTTGACCATACCTAATTCAATCTCCTAATTTTTCATGAGAAACAATGAGGACCAGAGATGTGAGGTGATATATGAGGTGATATATGTACACTGGAAAATCTGAGATTTGAACTCAGGTCCTATGATTCTAAATTCATTTTGTTTACACTGCCCCCTACTGAACTTCCTCTCCTATAAAGGACCTATACTTTAGTGCTAAGGGGAAGACAGAAATTAAAAAGACCTATTCTCTCATCACATAGAATTTATAATCTAATAGATGGGATAAGTGTAGGGAATACCTTGCCAAGTTCCTTGAAATTTTAGAAAGTTGGAACTGGACATTAGTTTAGAATACTGAATAGCTAGTTCCATTCCATGTAACATGAAATGCTAGAATTTTTAATGTCAGAGCTAGAAGGAATCTTAGAGATTATCCAGTCCATATTCTTCACTTAATAGGGGAGATATAGAAGGGAAAAACTGAGTTTCACAGAGTGGGCCAATTAATCAGTGTCAGAGTTTGGATTTGAACAAGGGTTTCCAAGCAACCCATAGTCATCTTTCTCCCCTTTCCTCTTGGGCTTCTGCCTTCTTTGCAGAATTGCTGTGGACTGCACCAGAATTGCTCAGGGAGGCAGAAGGGCCTTGGAGAGGCACTTTCAAGGGCGATGTCTATAGTTTTGCCATAATTTTGCAAGAGGTGCTGGCTCGGGGACCACCCTACTGCACATCAGGACTCTCTGCGGAAGGTAGGACCTCATCCTCTGTCGTTTTCTTACCTCTGTTCTCCATAGGACTGGCCTTGTATATTCAGGACCCTCACCTCCTCTAATAGATCCAATATGACCTCTCCCACTAACATCTTAAATGTCACCATTAGAAATCTATTTCTTGGGATTAATCTTGGCTTTGGTAACTGCTGTCCATTGTACTGAAAAGAGCTAAACAGCGCTGAGAATTGGCCCATTTTAATCACTAACACGTTCCCAGTCATTCAATTGGTGAAGAAATGCCCCTTTCCTTAAAATTGGTGGGAACTGTATGTATCGAAACCAACAATGATTATGTTGTAATCAAGGATAGAAAAGCAATGTAGCACAGAGGACCAAGAGTGCTGTCCTTGGAGGTAGGAAGCCCTGCCTCTGGCATATACCTCTGTGTGACCTTTGGCAAGACACATACCTTCTCAAAGCTCCTGACAATTCTCTAAAACTTTACATTGTGGACAAGTGTCTGATCTGCGTGGATGGAGGAATGTCAGTAGTTGGAGCTCCCTATGCCAATACCAAAAACATCAGCCAAGTTCAAGGATCCATGAGAGTTCCTCAATGTAAATGCTTTCCTTCCAATGACCAGGAGCCTAGCTTCATCTCACTGAAAAAGATTGTGTATTGCTATGGCCTCCTCAGAATTCACCATCCAATGAGGAAATGATAGATATCCAGTCTTGTTACAGCTGAACCTGAACCCCAAACCTGTACAGTTTGGCAGGAAAGAAGTATAGTTTGATAGGAAATTTGCTTCCCTGATAGTCTTTGAGCTCCCAATGGGAGCTCTTGGAAAACCTTGGCAGATATATAACAACGAAAATAAGGGCTTTGTGAATTGTAAAGCTACTCTGACTCATGATCACATATGTATACAAGAATTCCAATTGCCATAATTCTTTATAATTCAAAAAAATCCCTTTCTCTCCCAATAACTTTATGAAGGAAATAAGCTAAGGGTTATTTTCCCCATATTTAGAGGTAACTGGATAACTCAGTGGATAAAATGTAGGATATAGAGTAAGGAATATCTGAGTTAAAATACAGCCTCACTTATTAGCTACTTGCCTTCTGTTTGCCTTGATCCACTAGAGAAAGACATTGCAAAGCAATCCAGTATCTTTGTCAAGAAAACCCCATGGATATATTGGTATGCTATAATCCATGGGGTCACAAAGTCAGAAATGACTGAACAATGTCAATATTCCCATTTTATAGGGAATGGAGGCCCATAGAGGTTAAATGAATTTTCCCAAGGCTGCATATTCAGTCATTCTTTTATCCATTCAGCAAGCATTTATTAAGCATTCACTAAATGGCAGATATTTTGCTAGATTCATGGGATACACAAAGATAAGAAATAGTTCTTTTTCTCAAGGAATTGACATTCTATTGGGTAATAAGTGTTAAAGCTAGTCCTCAAACTGAGGTCTCCTGGGCCTAATTAGATCAATACTCCTTTCACCTCTCTGTGCTGCCATATATAGAATATTAGAAAATTGTGAGATCTCAGTAATTGGTTATTTTATGGAGGTGGAGTCAGTCAGTATCTATAAAGGTCCTTCAGCCTCTGCCTATAAAGCTCCTCTGAGTTCTGACACTGCCAAGAGCTTATTTATTATTGCTACATCATCTATGCCTAAGAACTTGTGCAATTCAGCAACATAGCACAAGACACACAATTCTTCAGAGAAACAGAGAAGGTACCAACAAGTACAAGGCAGAGAGGCTAAGAAACAAGTAATCATAACCTCCCTATCACATATTGTACATACAAACTCTCAGTCCCACTGTGATAAATTCCCACCTGTCATTTTTTTCCATCTCCCACCACTGAAAAGCTCTTCACATAATACGTTGAGTATTGGCTTTCAAACTACCATATAACCTTTACTTCTTATTGCTTATGTGTGCTATGAAGGTTTATACTCTCCTTATGGGATATGATTAACTTCAGAAGACTGCAAACTCAATATGAGTCAGTCACTTAAATCAATTAAATCAAGATTTGTTAATATTAACTGCTCACAAAGAAGTGTGCTCATCTTTTTATTTTTAAATTTCCTTTTAAGTATTAATTTTTAAACTTTCAATTCTTAATTGTTCTCCTTCCCTTTAGCCCATTATGCCCCACCCACTGAGAAAGCAAGTAATATAATATCCATTATACACGTGAAATCATGCAAAACATTTCCATATTAGCCATGTTATAAAAAAGGAAGAACAATTAAGGTTAAAAATATACTTCAATCTGTACTCACAGTTCATCTGTTCTCTTGCTGGAAATTTTTTCATTTTTCATAATGAGTTCTTTGGAATTGTCATGGATCATTGTATTAATTAGGGTTGCTAAGTCCTTTACAATTGATTATCTTTACATTATTACTGGTACTAATCACAGTACTGGTTCTGCTCATTTCACATTGTATCAGTTCATATAAATATTTCCACATTTTTTCTGAGATCGTCAATTTCATCATTTCTTATAATACAATAGTATTCCATCATAATCATATGCCACATTTTGTTCAGCCATTCCCCAACTGATAACCACTCCTTCAATGTCCAACTTTTTGCCACCACAAAAAGAAGTATTATAACATTTTTGTACATATGGATCCTTTTGTTTTTTTTTTTCTTTGATGTCTTTGGGTTACATATTTATTTGTGGTATTGCTGGATCAAAGAGCATGAACAATTTAATAGCTTTTTGGTCAGAATTCCAGATTAGAAATGTGGTAATCTTGAGAGGAGATTCAAAATATAAGATGTGTATAATTCCACTCTTCACACAGCTTAAAAATATAATATCTAGAAGCTACCTACATTAAAATTCTGCTGTCCAGCGTTACTGCTGGGCTTATATCCCAAAGAGATCTTAAAGAAGGGAAAGGAACACACATGTGCAAAAATGTTTGTGGCAGCCCTTTTTGTAGTGGCAAAAAACTGGAAATTGAATGGACGCCCAATAATTGGAGAATGGTTGGGTAAATTGTGGTATATGAATGTTATGGAATATTATTGTTCTGTAAGAAACGACCAGCAGGATGATTTCAGAAAGGCCTGGAGAGACGTACATGAACTGAGGCTGAGTGAAATAAGCAGGACCAGGAGATCATTATACAAAGCAACAGCAAGACTATATAATGATCAATTCTGATGAACGTGGCTCTCTTCAACAATGAGATGATTCAAACCAGTTCCAATTGTTCAGTAATGAAGAGAATCAGCTACACCCAGAGAGAGAACTATGGGAAATGAGTGTGAGACACAACATAGCATTTCTACTCTCTTTGTTATTGTTGGCTTGCATTTTTGTTTGCTTTCTCAGGTTTTTTTTTTTTTAACTTTCTTTCTAGATCCGATTTTTCTTGTGCAGCAAGATAACAGTATAAATATGTTTACATATATTGTATTTAACATATACTTTAACATATTTAACATGTATTGGACTACCTGCCATCTAAGGGAAGGGGTGGGGGGAAGGAGGGGAAAAGTTGGAACAGAAGGTTTTGCAAGGGTCATTGTTGAAAAATTATCCATGCATATGTTTTTTAAATAAAAAGCTTTAATAATAATAATAACAAAAGAAAAAAATTCTGTTGTCTAGGTCAAGATACCCTATTGTTCTACTATCCTCTGCCTTGGGGTGCTGAGGATATAGAACATGGAATAGCAAGACTGGAAGGGAACTTAGAACATGGAATGTGAAATGTCAGAGTTGGGAGGGATCATACAGCACAGAATGTTGGAGCTTGAAGGGACATTAGCACCTAGAAAATTACAAGATAGAAAATATTTTTTAGGCATAACAAAGTCCTCAAATAATAGAACATATAATGGTAGATAGAATTGGAAGAAATCTTCAATGTAGACTATTTCAGTATAAAACATAAAATGGGAAGGTCCTTTGGAAATAGAATATTATGGCTGGAAACTACTTTAGAAATTACCTAATTCAACCTGACTCATCTTTTTAAAGACTTCTATTACATTTTTCAATTAATAAGCATTTATTTTCTCTTCCTACTACCTCCTCATGCCCTGCACTGAAAAAGAAAAAAGAAATGGAATCGTTGTGACAAATATACATAATCAAGTAAAATAAATTGATCATGACAAAAATCTCATTTTAAAATTTAAGTTGACTACCTCTCTATCAAGAGGAGCAATCCTTCTCCTCTTACAGATGCTGAATCTGAGACCCAGAGAAGGAAAGTGTCTTGCCCATGTTCATACAGTGAATCAGTGGGACCCAGGGTCTGATGATTCATTGAGTTGAGTTTCTTTCTATGACACTATGATCCTGACATTATAAGAAAATAATGAACTACTTTGCTGTGGTTTCCTGGACTTTAGATATTCTTCTCTCTATTAGCCTCAGATGTCAGCCTTTGACCTGGATGCTTGGGGACCAGGCTGAATGAAACACTACATCCCTTTTCATCTTATCCATCATGGCAGTTATATTGTCAAGGAATCCCTGTAGACTAAGCCCAGCATGATGTCTCCCCCCTGCTGGGGTCCACAGCCTACTTTTCCAGATGTTGCCCTGCTCCCTCCTCTAGCACTGCTCCTCTCCTCCTACTCCTCCCCCAGCAGAGAGTTTTCCCCAGGCAGATGTTAACCTCTCTTCACTCAGCAAAGTGGGGAGAGCAGAGTTATGTTTGCCACCTTTAAGTCTTGTACAAGCATCTCCTAGGCTGGAACAGTGAGCTTCAGTCGCCCCTCAGCCGCTTGGACTTCCCTCTCCCATCCACAAACACTCACCCAGAGGCAAGAATGTGTGTTCCAGGTGCTGGGGCTCCTGCCAAATATTTATGAGGTGGAGGAGAAGGAAGGAGGAAGGGGTTTTAAGCAGTCATTTGTCCAACAACCCCCATTAGGCCTCCAGAGGTCAATCCCAAAGACTTAGAAACGAGGCCAGACATCACTCCTTGGAAGTTTATGTAAAACTGGGCTATTTATCATTAAATTAGGAAAATAAGGAAAATGTCATTTGCAAAGTCAATCCTAGAAATATCTATTAAGTAAGCACCAACTCTTGCTTAGAACATGGGACATGGAAAATAAGAGCTGAGGGCAATGGAATATATATATGCTGAGTGTTGCAACTACAAAGACTAAAAATACTACAGACTTGCTCCCAAGTAACTGACATTCTACTGGGGATAAATGGGTACATGCTTATAAATAAGTCAAAAGAAGGCAATCTGAAAAGGGAGAGAATACCTAAAATTAGAGGGAACAGAAAAGGCTTCCCTTAGGAAGTTGTTCCTTACAATATTCTAAAATATAGGTAGCCCCAAATATTATTATGAAATAATAATAATTTCTAGGTCAGGAAATAATATTTTTAGGTCAGGAAATTGAGTCCCGCAAAAGCAAGGTGAGGTATATAAACCAGTCATCACAATAATAATACCACCCATTTCTATGGGGCTTTAAAGTTTGCAAAACTTCCCTTACAACTCTGTAATGCAAGCAGTATAAGTGGAATTATGTTCCTTTAACAGATGGGAAAATAGAGGCTCAGAGCATTCAAATTTAAATAGCGCCTACTATGAACTAAAAACTATGCTAAGCATAGCTTTTATGCTAAGCATAAACAATAATACAATACAAACATTGGCTTATTTGATCCTTAGAACATTGTTGTGAGAGAGGTGCTATTATTATTATTCCACTTTAAAGCTGAGGAAACTGAAACAGAATAAATATCTTGGCCAGAATCACACAGCTCAGAAGTGTCTGAGGGCAGATTTGAATTTAGGTCTTCCTGCCTGCAGGCTCAGTTCTCTATCCACTGGGAGTAAGATGGTATAGCAAGTAAACATATATGTATCTGTATACATATATGTAATTATGTACATACATTTACTTATATTTATAATGTGATTAAAAATGTTACCTTAGCAGGGCATAATTATTTTGATCTCTTCTTTTAATCAAGAAGTGAATAATTACTATCCGTTATACCATGATTGCAGATATTGTCTATTTTTTATATTTCATCATTATTGTTAGATATTAAATATACATATTCTAAGATTTATTTCATTTGCTATGAATTATTTTTTATTTATCCTGAATGAAAATTTCTACCTGGAACTATTATATAATGAAAGTTGGGTGTTTGCTTTTTAAAATATGAATTGAATAAATTTAAAAGATTAGTTAATTAAAAGATGCTGCCTCCTGGTAGGAGGCAATCCTCTGTTTTCCCAAAGGCTAGATGGACACAGGTGCTAGCTGGTCATCCCAAGCTGGAAAAGGTTTAAGGACTGGCCCCTCAGGGTTTGTAGATTAGTTGAATGTAGAAAGGTTCACCGCCAGAGGGCAGGCCACCAGGAATTAATTTTTCAGCCACAGAAACGCATCAAAATTTCTACTATGTCACAGAGGGTTTAGGATCTGAACTGGTGGTTTGTTGGGACAGCTTCCCATATCAATAAAATCCCAAGATCCTTGAAGACAACCAACAAATTCAAACCATATTTCATAAGCATCTGCTCTGTGCCCCATGTTTGGGCACTTGACACAGAGGTTCAAAGAGTTCATCATTATATTGAGCAGTGTTGTCTATACTGGACTTAAAGGGAAGAGGTCTCAGATTAACTCGCAGTGCTGCTGTGCTCCAGTTGTGTGACCTTGTAGACATAATTTTTTTTCCATTCTGAGCCTCAGTTTCTCCATCTGTGAAATGGACTCAACCAACTCTTAGGTCCTGTCTAGCTGTAACTTGCTATATTTTGAGATTTCTTCTGATTCTGATTTCACTTTCTTTCCCTGTTAAACAAAGGAGAATGATCAAGCTTCAAGTTGATATCTGAAGAAGCCCTTAGAACCCACTTGACAGGTGGAAAAACTGAGGCTTGGTAGCCATTTGCCTTCCCCCTATTACAATCTGATTCAGAGCTAGGGGAGAGGAGGAGTACATGTATGGTCATGGACATGGACATAAGTAAATATGACACAAGTTAGAGTGTGTTAAGAGCTAAAGAGAGATCAAAGAACTCTGAATCAGGTGAGGAAGGAGAGATTTCCTGGAGAATCAAAAGGAGAGCTTTGTGGCTGAAGCATAATCCAAGCTAGACCTTGAAGATTTCATTGGGTATCAGTGATGAGTGAATACATTCCAAGCATGGGGTGGGGAAGGTCACCTGCATGGAAATGCAGAGGAGAGACCCCCATGCGTCTCTGCTGCAGAAATCATCAGGAAGCTGGTGTCCCCTCCTCCCCTCTGCCGTCCAGTGGTGTCTCCAGACCAGGGACCACCTGAGTGCCTCAGACTGATGAAACAATGCTGGAGTGAAGATCCAGAAGAT
Source organism: Sarcophilus harrisii (assembly GCF_902635505.1). Lineage (NCBI taxonomy): Eukaryota > Metazoa > Chordata > Mammalia > Dasyuromorphia > Dasyuridae > Sarcophilus > Sarcophilus harrisii. The sequence goes on from NC_045428.1 coordinate 497,208,848, forward strand.
AGACCCAGTCTGGACGACATCTTCAGCCAGGTAAGTAGCCAGCCCCTCCTTCCCATCTCCTACTTCCTTTCATTAACAGTCTGCTCTGTCCAAAGCAGTATGATGAAGGGGAAAGGAAATGGAGCTCAGAGTTAAGAGGGTGGGGATTTGGAGACTGGTTCCTACTAGCTGTGTGACCCTGAGCAGGTCAGACGATTGGTTATTTGGTCCTTACATCTCTTCTCTGCAAAATGGGCATAATAGTTCAATCTCCCTCAACTTACACATGAGGAAACTTAGCCCAGAGTGGCGATGTGATTTGTCCAAGATCATATAGTCCATAAAGAGCAAAGTCAGGATTGGAACTCAGGTCCTCAGATCATCTTGTGTTCTTTTCCTAAATCCTGATGAGAAAAAAATGAGTATAATAATATTCACACTATCTCACAATTATTTTAAATTTATCTTAAAGTACTATATAATAACAACAACGATTCACACATTTTATATTTATTTAGTCATCTCCACAGGGAATTCCTGGTTCAAACTCTCCTATTCCTGGTATCAACTTTCCTTTTCCCTTGGCTGTGGAAACCACTTAGTCTTAAAGGGTTGCCTTTAAGAGAATAAGTGATTCCTCCATGATCACCTAGCTAGCATTGGAACCTGGATCTTCTTCACTCCAAGCCAGCTCTTTGCCCTAGCCCAGGCTGCCTCTCCAGTTCATACTTATGCATTGTTTTTGTGTGCCCTATACTTATTCTATGGTAAAGGATGGCCATGATCCCTATCACCTTTGAGGCATTCATGAGTGATAGAGACAGCCCTGGTCTGGTCCTGGTCCTGTTTCTGCCATTGAGGCCTTAGAGGCCATCTAGTTCACCCTCCTCATTTTATAAATGAGGAAACTGAGGTGCAGAGAATTTCTGTGATCCAGATTGTTAAATGTCTGAGATCCATTGATGGTAAAAACCAGTGCTCTTTCTACTGTGGTATACTACTTTCCCAGTCCCTTCCCTCTCTGAGTCTTTGTTCTTTCCCCTCTAAAATAAGGGGCTTGGACAGCTTGGTCTCTGGGGATCCTCCCAGTGCTAACATTCCCTAATTCTAATCCTAGTGAGGCCTTCTGTTGTGGTCCATGATGTAGTAGCCCCAGGAGGGCAGAGATTAGGAGCAGAGGGGACCCAACAAGTTTGTGCATGTTATATTCCTCATGGTGATGGATTGTGTGAGGCTGACTGAACTGGGTAATGACTCCTAGGGGACCAACTGATTTCACTCAGTATGACTTCCTCCACTGATTCCCCTCCTCATCAGCTTCCCTCCTCTTCATCCCCATCCCCACCCTACTCTTAGAAAAATTGTTGAAAAGAGGTTAACCAAGTGAGAGAAGGAATGCAGTGAAAGGCCTGAGCTAGAAGAAGGGAGAGGAGTCCTAGCTCTGTCACTGACTTGTGGGACCTCCGGCAATAAATTTTCCTTCTCTGGCCTGTTTCCCTTTCCATAGAATGAGGGGATTGAACTACATCAGACAGAAGTTCTTAACCTGGGTTATAATGTCAAGATGTGGAGGTTGTATGTCTACAAACTTGGAAATTTTAATATTTTGATAACTATTTCAATTGATTTTCTATGTGTTTTCTATATGTTATATAATTGGTTTCGCTTTGTATATTATTTGTTTTATTTCATTCTCCCATTAGATTTTAAACTCTTTAAAGACAAGGACTGTTTTTTTAAACTTCTTTTTGTATCCCCACCACTTAGCAGAGTGTCCAGACATAGTAGGTACTTAATAAGTGATTGATTGATATAAATATTTCCTATGTATTTTGTTTAAAAACATTATTTTGACAAGAAGTCCATAGTCTTGTGAAGCTATTGCCAAACAAGGTATGTGAGACAAAAAAAGTTTAGCACTCTGTCTCAGCTCTAATGTTTTATGTTCTAAGGTTCCTTTCAGTTCTGACATCTTATGTTCCAGGATCCCTTTTTGCTCTGATACTGTGTTAAAATTCTTCCCAGTTCTTCCATTCTATGTTCTAGGGAGTTTTCTGTCCTGATAGTTTGTGTTCTAAAGTACCTCCTGGGTGAGAAAGTCTACAATCTTCCTTCATCTTTGTCTATATTTCTATATAGAAAGTCTATATATGATAATTTCTCTATCTTTCCTTGTCTTTCTGTCCCTCTATCTCTGTCTTTGTTACTCTCTGTCTCTGCTTCTGTTTCTCTCTGTTTCTGTTTCTCTCCAATACATATAGCCCCTACATCTTGGGATTATAGGACCAAAAGAATAATTTATAAATAACTCTTCAAAAATGTTCAAATGCTCCATAAATGTTATGGTGATTATTATGATGCACCATTGCTACACAAACTTCATTGCTACATAAACTACATAACTTCAAAATACTCTGCATCTTGGAGTTATATAGCATTATAGTTATAAAGCATCTTGGAGTTCTATATAGCATTCTCCAAACTGTAGAGCACAATTTCCAATGGAGGGGTCCTGCTTTTTTTCAATTGGGGGAACCATTCTACATCTTCCTTCCATCTTTAGTTTAAAAGCATCAACCAAGGCAAGAAGAGCAGTGTGGCAGACTCAATGCTACGGCTGCTAGAGAAGTATTCCCATGATCTGGAGGACCTGGTCCAGGCGAGGACAGAAGAACTGGAGCTGGAGAAACAGAAGACAGAGAAGTTGCTCTCACAGATGCTTCCCCAGTAAGTAGGAAGGACCAGCTTAAGTGTACTTAGCCCTCAGCAGGACTGATACCCATTCCTCCATAACTGCTTACTTGTTGTGAGATTCTAGGCAAATCTATTATTATCATTATCATTATCATTAATTATTACTGTTAGCAGCTTCTATAGATTCTATAGATTAAATGTGCCATGGTACACAGAGTGCTGAACCTGGAGTCAGGAAAACTCAAGGTCCTGAGTTCAAATATGGTCTCAGACAGTTACTAGCTGTATGACTTTGGGCATGTCATTTAACCCTACTTAGCTCAATTTCCTCATCTGTAAAGGAAGCTGGAGAAGGAAATGACAAACCAGACCAGTACTTTGCCAAGAAAATCCCAAATGGAGTCATGAAGAGTGAGACAAAATTAAACACCTGAAATAAATAGATTTCTTCTATTGATTTAATGCTTCCAAAGTATTCTCCTCCCAACTACTCTGTGTGTGGCAAGGAGTGCACCTATTGTTATCTATTTTACAGATGAGCAAAGAAAAATGACCCAGATACTTTGTGGTCACACAGCTAATATGACAAAATGTTGACCAAGCTTCCTAATTTCAGACCCAGTGCCTCCCAAAAAACCTCCAGAGAGTTTGTGTTAGTCTTGTTTTGGGAAATCTCATAAGCTCTTAGTAGGTGATAGAATGGAGGAAAGAACACTAGACTTAGGGTTATTAGAATTCTTACAAAGTGATGTCAGTTGCCTAATTTAGCATGATCCTACTTAGCAAATCCTCTAGCTCACTAATGTATTTAAGTACTCATTGGAGTTCACAAGTATGGAAGATTCTTCCACAGCAAATTATTGCAACCTATACATGAAAGGGATAGGTCAGCCAGGTGGAGCAATGTGTAGGGCACTGGGTCTGGAGTCAGAAAGATCTGAGTTTCAAGCTAACATCAGACACTTACTAGCTGAGTAATCCTGGGCAAATCACTTAACCCTGTATGCCTCAATTTCCTCATCTGTAAATGAGCTGAAGAAAAAAATTGGCAAACCACTCCAATATCTTTGCCAGGAAAATCCCAAATGGGGTCACAAAGAATTGGACATGACAGAAATGACTAAACAATACTACATGAAATGTAGCCTCCCTTTTAACATACCCAACAAAGGGTCATCTGGCATCAGCTTGAAGTTCTTCAAGATACCTCTAACCACCTCTAAAGGCAACCCATTCTATTTATGGACAGTCATAGGAAAGTGTTTGCCTCTTTACCATTTGATCTCCTTTCTCCCTGTTCAGAGCAAGTAGATGGACTTCTGGACTTTCAGAAGGACCTGGATTCCAATCCTACCTCAGATACTTCTTAGTTGTGTAACCGTGGGCAACTCATTCTGTGTTTATCTGTAAAAGGGGGATAATAATTGCACCTACTTTGCAAGTTTATTATGGGAAAACCAAATGAGATAACAGGTATAAAGAGCTTTGCAAATCTTAAAAGCTCTACAAATGATAGCTATTCTTCTTCTACTCCTCCCCTCTGGGATCAAGAGAACAAGTATAGTCACTCACATGACTAGTCTAAAGCTCCTTGAACAGCACTATCAAGTCCCCTCTGAGCTAATAAACTTGCTTAATTCTTTCAACCAATCCTTAAATAACAGATAATCAAAGTATTTCCAATATACATACAAAACAGATACAGGGTTACTTTAATGGGGACAAGGGAAAAATGGCCCTAAAATCTGAGAAGGGGGCAGAGTGGGTTAGTAAATGCTTTTTGCATTGTATAGGTTTTGATGTGAGACTTGGAGGAAAACTAAAGATTCTAAGAAGCAAAGGGGAGGAGGGACTGCATCCAAGCCTTAGGACTGGCTAAATCATGGAGTTCATTGTCCTTCTTGAGCTGAAAAAAACAATGTTCTCAGAGGGGAAGTAATTTGTTCAACTTCCAACACACATAGGAAAGGGTAGCCATAGGCTACCTCTAAAGACACAAAATAATTCATTAATGTTCTCTGTTTTCTCTCTTATTTTATTCTTTTTTATGTTTGTGAGATAGATCAGTTCATGACTAACAAGAGATCCTGGGAGGTGAAGTTTGCACAAACAAAATCAATGCAGCCAAAATTAGAAGGAAAATAGAACATTAGGGGGCATTTTTTATAGCAAGTAGAGAGAGATGAGCTACATTTATAAAAGAACTATTTTCTAGTTGATAAATAGTCAAAAGACATGAATGATCAGTTTTCAGAAGAAATCAAAGCCATCAATAGTCATGGAAAAAATGTTCTAAATCTCTAATAATTAGTGAAATGTGAATTAAAACAACTCTGAAAGATGCGAAAAAAGGAAAATGACAAATGTTGGAGAGATGTAGAAAAATAGATATATCATGTACTATTGGTGGAGCTGTGAAATGGTCTATCATTCTGGGTAACAATTTAAAACTATGCCCAGAGAACTATAAAACTGTGAATACCCTTTCATCCATCAACACTACTACTAAAGTTATACCCCTGAAGCAATCAAAGAAAAAGAAAAATTATGTATTAAAAAAAACATTTATGGCAACTCATTCTGTTGTGTCAAAGAAATAGAAACTGAAGGGATTCCCATTAATAACTGGGGAATTGCTGGATGAGTTGTAGTAGATGATGGTGATGGAATACTATTGTACTATAAAAAAATGACAAAGAGAGATGGTTTCAGAAAAACTTGGAAATATTTATATGAGCTAATGCAAAGTGAAGTGAGCAAAATTAAAAGAACACTGTACACAGCAACAGCAATATTATAATTATCATCAACTATAAGAGACTAAGCTATTATAATCAATCATTGATCCACAACAATTTCAAAGGATTCATTATGAAGAATGTTAACTACCCCCCAAACTGAGAAACTGATTAACTGAGTGCAGATTGAAATATGTTTTCATTTACTTTCTTTAGTTTTCTTGCCTCCCCACTACCCTACAATATAACTAATGTAAAAATGTGTTTTGTATGACTTTATATAGAGACATACCCACAGAAATAGAGACAGAGACAGACAGACAGACACAGAGAAACAGAGACAGAAACAAAGACAGAAAGAGATAGAGATTGATTAGGCACAATTGTTACAGACAGGGTATCCAAAGACAAAAACGGACTCATAGATAAAAAGATTCTTGGAAATATGAAAAATATACAATTTGGGGCACACTAGTACCTGGGGGAATTAGGAAAGGCTTCCCATAGAACTTGAGAACAAAGCAGGTCTTTCAAGAATGGTAAGGAGTCTAAGAGGCTGGGGTGAAGAGCAAATGCATTCTAGGCAAGAGGAGATCAGTCAATTTAAAGGCACAATGATGGAGATAAAATGAAATATAAAAGAACCAGGGTGGTCCTTTTTAACAGGGTGTATGAAAGAAGCAATGTGTAACAAATCTTGAAAGGTTGACTGGAACTAGAATGTAAGGAGCTAAATGGAGGTATTTGTATTTTGCCCTAAAATCAAATAAGGAGTCATTGGATTTTTTTTTTTTAACAATATTGCAACATCTTCAGACTTGTACTTTAGGAAAATCACTTAGGCAGGTGTGGATTGGAAAGGGAAGAAGTTTAAGGCAGGGAGACCTATTAGGAGGTAATTATTACAATCTGAACTAGGGTAGCAGCTATATCAGTGGAGAGGAACAAAGATATGAAAGATGCTATTGTAATACAATGCCCATCATTTACACCATCCCTTAAAACAAAGCCAATTCTCCCCTGGACTTGGCTTGATTCATCCTTTTCTTCTTCCAGATCTGTGGCAGAGGCTCTGAAGGCTGGGACCACTGTGATCCCAGAGTACTTTGACCAGGTAACAATCTACTTCAGTGATATCGTTGGCTTCACCATCATCTCAGCTCTGAGTGAGCCCATGGAGGTGGTGGACCTGTTAAATGACCTCTACACACTGTTTGATGCTGTCCTGAATAGCCACGATGTGTATAAGGTAAGTTGAGCCCCAGGAGCAGATTAGATCTAATAAAACCCATATTTGATTGTTCTGTGAAATTTACAAAGTACTTTCTTCACAATAGCCCTAGGAGGCATAAAGCACAATTTTATAGATGACCACACTGAGACTCAACATGAAGAGAATTGGCCATTGCCACTCAGCCAATAATTATCAAAGTCAGAGGGTGATGTTTACTGCTTTGGAATTGGGGGTGGGGAGGGTAGAAACAGGAGGGTGAGATAAATGACAAATGAAACAGTCACTTTTATTTGATTTAATTCCATAAATGTTTGTTATCTACTATGAAATATGAAACTTATAATAACCATTTCTTTATTATTTTAAATTTACAAAGTGCTTTCCTCTTAACTGCTCTATGAGGGAAAGAGATTGTGAAAGGAGTAATATACCTGTTTAATAATGATGGAATCAGGACTAGAGAAAGGAAGTGATTTGTCTAGAGTAAGCTAAAAATAGAGTCAAATTTGAATCCCAATCTCTTGACTACTACTGTTACAACTATGAGACAATATTTATATTTCAAAACAAAGAAACAGAAAAAAACTCAAATAACACAAGTAGATTTATGATCTTATCCATTTGGGAATTCCCTCTGAAAATGCAATTGTAATTCATTCTCCCATGTCTGCTCCTTCTCCTTTTTCTCCTCCTCCTCCTCCTTCTTTCCTCTCATAATCTTCTTCCTTTCTTCCCTTCCTTCCTTTTTTCTTCCTTTCTTCCTTCCCTCCCTCCTGCCTTCTTTTCTTCCTTCCTTCTTTCCTTCTTCTTCTTCTTCTTCTTCTTCTTCTTCTTCTTCTTCTTCTTCTTCTTCTTCTTCTTCTTCTTCTTCTTTTTTTTCTTCTTCTTCCCTCTCACAGTAGTCTTCTCTACCTTCTCCTCTTCCTCCTCCTGTTATTCTCTCAACAGTATTTTTCAATTAGATGTAAAGATAGTTTTCAACATCCATTATTGTAAGACTTTGTTTTCCAAATTTTTTCTTCCTTCTTCCCTTTCCTTCCCCCTCCCCAAGACAGTAAGCAATCTGATATTGTTATATGTATACTATACTTTTGAACATATTTCCATATTAGTAATGTTGTGAAAGAAAAATTAGAACAAAAGGGAAAAACCATAAGAAAAAAAAGCAAACAAAACAAAAAAGTAAAAATAGTAAGCTTTGATCCATATTCAGTCTTTATAGTTCTCCCTCTGAATGCAGATGGCATTTTTCATCCCAAGTCTATTGGAATTGTCTTGGATCATTGCATTGCTGAGAACATCTAAGTCTATCATAGTTGATCATCACATAATCTTGCTGCTAACTCTTTCTTTATCTTCTTAAACTCTTTATGATCTGGCTTCCAACTTCATTATTCAAATGAAATTGCTCTCTCCAACATTATTTTCTTAATTGCCAAATCTAATGCCTTTTCTCAATCCTCATTCTTCTTGACTTTTCTTGTAGCCTTAGACACTGTGGATCACCCTCTTCTCCTTTTCTGGATTTCTGTGACATTGCTTTATCCTGGTTCTCCTTCTACCCATAAGACCTTTTCTGGATCTTCATGTATAGCATTCCTATCAACATTGGATATCCCACAGTGTTCTGTCCTAGTCTCTCTTTCTTATCTCTCTATCCTATTTTCCTTGTTGATCTCATCAGCTTTTATGGATTTAATCATATCTCTATACTATTGATTTTCAGATTTCCTACTGAACTTATCAAAATGGAGGCCCCATAGATGCATTAAACTCAATATGTCCCACACTGAACTTCATTATCTTTCTTCCAGAATTCTCTTTCCAAACTTCCCCAATACCACTGAAAGTACAATTATCTTTTCTATCATTCAGGTGGACAATCTAAGTGTCAAATTCAATTCTTCTAACCTCTCATATTGGACCTGCTACCAAGACTGTTAGATTTCATCTTAGTAACATCTTTTGCATATTCTCCCTTCTCTCCTCTGACACTGCACCATCCTAGTATGGATTCTGCTTGTATTACTCCTGGACTATTGCAAGAGCCTGTTGAATAAATTCTCCCCCTACTCCTCCACTCAGCAGTGATCTTCATAAAGTCAGTTCTGGCTATATCATGATTCCCTCCACCAAACATGACTTCTTTCAATAAGCTCCAGTGGCTCCTTATCACCTTTAAGATCAAACATAAATTCCTCTGATGTTCAAAGCCTTTAATTATCTTCCCTCCACACCTTTCCAGTCTTCTTACACCCTCTCCTCCTTATCCTTATTCTTTGATCCAGTGACAGAGTCCTCCTCCTTTTGTTACTGGAACATGGTAATCCATCATCTGACTCTATGCATTTTCTCTGATTTTTCCCCATGCCTGGAATATTATCCTTCCTTATCTCTGCCTCCTGGTCTCCTTTGCTTTCTCAAGTTCCACCCATTCACAGCAAGAGGCCCTTCCTGATTATTCTTGATGCTGATGCCTTCCCTCTATTGATTATCTCCACGTCATCCTTTATGATGAATAAACCTCTCTAGAAGAGTTTCTGGATAATTAATAATCAATTTATTAATTACACTAGCTAGCAATCAATAAATTGAGTCAGTGGTTTTCTTGGTAACTAAGTATGCCAAAAGAAACCCTAAGATACCTTAAATACTTTCTGACGAAAACTCCCCTAATGAGTGAAACTCAACCCCGATTGGTGGACATTCAATGAGTTAAATGGGTTAAAGGAGGAGATTTTCTCCTGCAGCAGCCTTCAGCAAACTGCACTCTATCTGGACTTCTCTGCTTAGTTTTCTCCATTATGAGCTGAGTCACCCTGCACTCTAATGAAGCAGACAGAAATTAAGACACCTAGTTGGATGAGCCCCAGCCAAGATTGGTAAGCTTGTTCCTTAATTAAGCTCATCCACCAGTCATGTCCTCGACAATCTGACCCTAACAAGAACTAGGATTTTAAACATAAACTAGAGAGAAAAGCCTGGGTCACAAATTAATGTTTAGTTACTGATATAATCGTATAATAATATATTCTCTCACCTGTTTACATCTTGTTTGTACCTAGATGTTTGCATTTTGCCTCCTCCATTAGACTGTGAATCCTTAAGAGCAGAGATCATGTTTTATCTTTTTTTGTGTTCCCAGTGTTCAGTACAGTGCCTGGAACATAGAAGGTGCTTAATAAATGATTGACTGATATAGCTAGTAAGTTTCTGAGGCAGTATTTGAACCCAGATATATCTGTCTCAAACACTGCCTATCACACTGTCCAAATCATATCTCAAAGCAATTCCCATCGAACATATCTAAGTGAGAGAGAATCCACCACTTTCTGAAACATATATTCTACTTTTGGATAACCCTGATACAGTGTTTTTTGCTGTGAAGTAAGTAGGTATTGATACTGATCAGCCCTATTTCACAGGTGAGAAAATTAAAGCAGAGAAACATGACCAAAGTCAAAGTCACATACTATGTAGAAGAGGTGGGATTCTAACCCATGAATTCTTCAAGTCCCATGTAGGTCTAATACACTATTGTGTCTCCTAATAACTATTAGGCCCTTTGTTGTTCAATCATTTTTCAATTGTGTTCATGAGTCTTTTGGGAGGTTTTCTTGGCAAAGATATTGAAGAGATTTGCCATTTCCTTTCCAGCTCATTTTACCACTGAGAAAGCTGAGGCAAACAAGGTTAAATGCTTGCCTAGGATCACACAGCTAGTGAGTGGCTAAGACTGGATTTGAACTCAGATGCTCCTGACTCCTGGCCTGATTTCTATCTACTGTACCACCTAGCTGTCATTAGGCCCTTAGCCACAAATAAAGAATCATAAAATCTCAGAATAAGAAGGAAATGTAAAAGCTGTTTAGCCTGATCCATACCCGACCAAGAATCCCCTCTATTGCCTGCCTATCTTTTCTTGAAGATGGTCAGTGAGGGGGAACACACTGCCTCCTGAGGCATCTGATTCCACTTCTGTCTAGGGAAATCTTTCCTTTTATAGAGTCTAAATCTGTCTCTCTGCATCGTCCTAGGTCTACTCTCATGGATAAGCTTAATAAATCTAATCCCTCTTCCATATGACAGATCTTCAAGTATCTGAAGACAGCAGACGTGTTTGCTCTATGCCTTCTTTTTTTCTAGCTAAGTAAGGCTTGTTATTTCAACTACTTGCTAAATAGCAAATCTTCTTAGTCACCCTCTTTGGGACATGCTCCATTCATCAGTTTCCTATGGTGCTCGATGTGGTCCCCACCCTCAAGGAGCTTCCAATCTAGTAGAAGGATAAAATACAATAATCATGATGAAAAGTCCCTGGACATTTTAAAATCTCTCATTTCATCAATATGAATTCAACCACTGCTGATGGAGCATGCAACCTCCCTGTTCTTTAGTAGAAGACATCCTATAGTTGTTTCTACAATGGCCAAAAAGATATCATTCAGGTTTTTTTTTTTAATGGTTCATCCTTGGCTCAGCAAATCCTCAGGGCTGAGTATTCTTGAAATTTGAATAGGCTGGTCCTTGATGACAAATATATGTGTCTGCAATCACAGGTCTGAATGCCAAGCCTTTTCACAATGGAGGAACATGTCAGACCTTATACTATACTAACAACCTTCAGGAGGAATTCAGGATCCTCTCTGTACCATTATGTGATATTGGAGGAGCTTTAGTGGGAAAATTAGAATAGAATAAATACCAATAGTTAAAAGGACCCCTTCTACCAAATGCATTTTTATAGGAGCAGAAATCCAAAAAATACATAATTTCAGAGGCAGAAGGAACTTTAGAACATATAATGTTAAAATAGAAAAATACTAGATATAGAGTGTCAGAACTATTTAGAATACAATATCGGAATAGAAAGAAAATTTAGAATAAAGAAAATCAGAACCTTAAAACAGAAAATGTTATAGTTGAGAATATTGGAGAAGGAGAAGATCTTTAAACATGTTATGTTAGAGTAAAAACAGGCTTTAGAAGACAGAATAGAGAATGTTAGAAGAGATGTGGAATTTACAAAGTTCAGACTTTCCTCTCCCTTTTTACACCTGATAATACTGAGGCCCCTAGAAGGAAAAAGATCTTACTAGGATCATGCAGCATCATTCCTCAACTTCCCCAACCAGACTTGGATGCAGTACTGAGTCATTCCTGCCCCCACCCCAGCTAGGCTAGGGTGATTTCATTCCTTTCGGGTTAATCTTTCCTTACACAGAGATCTCCCCTTTTCCTGAATCATCCCTCCTGCTGCCTTTCTCTGATCTCTCTCCAATCACTCTGTAGCTTTCTGCCAAAAAATGCACACCATTTTCCAGATGTCCAGAGGCCCATTCCTTCCAGCATTATTAGAAACCTTCCTTCACAGCTCATGCCTCAGGGGTGGACTTTCTCTCCATCAGGATCTTGTTACTGTTTATCTGGTATTGTTTGCAAAGCAGGCTGGAAGCCATTTTCATGTGTTAATCCTCACAGTAGTTCTAATGGAATAGTTAGGATAATTAATGTGAGTTATTTGTGACCCAAAATGAAGTGTGATGAGCACAGAGAGACTTGACACCTTGGCCAGAGCCACACAGCATATTCATTACCAGAATAAAATGAAGGCTCTAATCACCCAGAACTGAATTAGCCAGTGAGCAGCATAGTCAATTTTCTTTAGTTTTATAATCCATTCTTTTTCTCTTTTGTCTCTCTTTCTCAATTATTACTATTTATATTAATCATTGTTATTATAAAGCGTAACCACAATTACAAGCTTCTATTTTTACGACACTACTCAAAACAGATCTGAGAAGTAGACAGTACATGTGCATTACAAACACTCCTCAAAACAGTTCTGGAAACTAGATAATACTTGTGATTATTTCCATTTATAGAAGAAGAAACCGACTCAGATCATGTAGCTGGTTAGTGGCAATGCTAAAATTATAATCCATATCTTTTGATGCTATATATGTTCTTTGACTAGAACACCCTTTGGTTCCAGTGGACTTTATGTCACTCTCTTAAGTGATATCTCACCACAATTTTGGATTAGATTCTCAGAATAGGAAGAAAAAGAAAGAAAGAAGCCTTTCCCAACCCTTGTTAATTTCAGTGCCTTCCCTCTCTTAATCATTTCATATATATTCTTTATATAGTTTGCTTTGTATGTATTTATTTGTATGTTGTCTCCCCCATTAGATTGTAAGCTCTATGAGGGGAGAGACTGGTTTTTGTCTCATTTAACACCCTGAAAGTAATCTGCCCAAGGTGACACAGCTTTATAAATGTCAGCACTCCGTATTTCTGACTCAGAGTCTGGAGTCCTTTCCATTAAACCAAAGTGCTTGAGTCACCCTCTCAGCAGTGAGAATGGGGAGAGTCACAGCTCTTGGGCAGCAGTCTTGTACATTCTTGTTTCTCAAGTCATTTAGTGAAAGGAGTGAGTCAAGCCTGACTTCAAAGTAGCCGAAGGTGAAAGTTAAGAGTGAGGAGTCTTGCTAGACACCAGCTAAGAATCACAATACCCAGCGCTTTTGAGACACCCCAAGGGATGCTAATGAAAACCAGAGATAGCACAACAAAGACAGCTGGGCAAGCGGGTTCTGGCAAACGCCAACTCCTTGGGACATTGACAAATTGGAATATATCCAGAGAAGTGTCTGTACTGTAGGAAGTTGGGTTTTTGGGGGGGGGTGCAAAAGAGAGGTAAGGTTGAAAGTGGATAGAAATGACAGCTGTCATCACAGAGGAGAGAGATTAAAATTGTTCTGCTTGGCCTCGGAGGGCAGAAGCATGTGCAAAAAGTAGAAATTCCATAGAGGCAGATTTCAATTTAATAGAAGAAAGAATTTTCTATCACAGCTGTCCAACAACAGAATCGGCTACCTTGGGAGGCGGTGAGCTTTCAGCTTCACTGGAAACGCTCGAGCTGAGGCTGGATAGATGCTATAATGGGAATTTTTGCACAGAGTGAAGTTCCACCAAATGACCTCCATGGCCCCTGCCTAACATTCTTGAATCCTGTGTTTCTGCAATTCTAAGAATCTGAGATTTTTAAACTCCTAGATTCTATGACTTTTAAAAAAATTATTAATAATTTTTATTTTTATATCTCCTTCATTTCCAAATATATGACTCCCTCTTCACCTTTTTCTTGTCACATAGAATAAAAAAGAGGAGGGAAAAGAGGGTCAGCAAAAAATAAGCAATCAGTCAACTTAGTATGAGAGTATATATAATATTCTGCACTTGAGTCCCCCATCCATGTGAAGGAAGGCAGGAGAAACAAGCATGGGTCTCCAAAGGTTTTGTTCTGACTTTCTGTGACTGATTCTAATGTTCTCTAATTTTTAAGATTCTATGATTCAATAGAGAAGCAGATAGCATCATGGAGAGAGAGCTGGCCTTGTATTCAAGAAGACTTAAGTTAAAATTCAGACTGACCATAAAAACCTGGGCAAGTCACTTAACCTTTCAATGCCTTTAGGGAACTCTCTAGAAAGGAAGGATAAGGAAGGAAATAAATATTAATTAAGTACCTGCTATGTGCCAGGCATTCTGTAAGAACTTATAATCCTTATCTTATTTGATCCTCAACACTGCTAATATCTCCATTTTACAGATAAGATTACATAACTTGTGCAGTGTAATGCAGTTAGTGTTTTGATTTGAACTCAGGTAACAATAATAATAACTAAGATTTATGTAGCACTCACTATATTCCAGACACTTTTTGCAATTATTATTTCATTTCATCATCATGAAATCCTGGGAGGTGGATGCTATTGTGATTCTCATTTTACAGGTGAAAGAACTGAGATGGGGTTAAGTGACTTGTCCAGTGTCACATAGCTAGTAAGGACCTAAGGTCATATTTGAATTCAGGTCTTCCTGATTTCAGACCCAGAGTTCCTACTGAGCTACCCACCAAACTGCTTCTCTAAAACTATTAGTTATAGAAGAAGTTGTTCAGCCGTTTCAGTCATGTCTGATTCTTTGTGACCCTATTTGGAGTTTCCTTAGGAAAGATACTGGAGTGATTTGCCATTTTTTTCTTCCAGCTCATTTTACCGATGAGGAAACTTAGATAAGCAGGATTAAGTGACTTGCAGAGGACAGATAGCTAGTAAGTGCCTGAAGCTGCATTTGAACTCGGGAAGATGAGTTTTCTGGACCACAGCCCCATGCTCTTTGCACTATGGCACCTCCTAGCTGCCCAAGGGGAGAAGGGTACCATTTTGTATGGGTAGCTTATGTCACTTTACCAGGAATTCCCTCCATCAATGAAATCACAGGTTCTGGAATTAAAAAAAAAAAAATCCATTGGCTTTTAAATTTGGAGCTGGAAGGGACCATTCTTATTTTACAGATGCAGAAAATGACACTTACAGAGATTAAAGATAATATTGGGGAAGCTAAGTAGCATAGTACATGGAATTCTGAGCCTGGAGTCAGGAAGACCTGAATTCAAATTCAACCTCAGTCACTTACTGGCTGTGTGACACTGGCTAAGTCACTTAACCCTGCTTGCCTCAGTTTTCTCATCTGTAAAATGAGCTGGAGAAGGAAACAGCAAACTACTCTGGTACCTTTGCCAAGAAACCCTAAATGGGGTTTTGGAAGCTGGACATGACTGTACAACTGAACCACAATAACAATGGCCATACAATTAGCATCTTGACTCTGGCACCCTTCCTCTTTCAAGTATTCTGTTCTTGGAAATAGTTTGAGCATTCCTAGTACTACCTGGCTACACTACGTGCTATACAGATGAAAGTGCATGGGGTGCTCAGGAAGACGAGCACTAGAATGGGGAGAGGGCTGCCATCCACCTTTGGTGTCTGCCAGGATCCACTTCCACTTATGGCTCCAGAAAGCTGTAGGGTGGGATGGCCACCGCCCAGTAAAACCATCTCAGCACATGGAATAAACCGGGTCGAGGGCAATGACTGGCCTCAAATGTATCAGGGAGCTAAGAGGTGTCTCCCCCAAGCCGGGTTCCCTTCCCCAAAGACTTCCCTCAGTGGATTGGATGAATGAGAACAATTTGTTCCAAGAACTACCAAGGTGGCTAAAGCAGGTACTGTGAAAAGCTTAGAGCTTGGTCACACATTAAAGTTGCCAAAGCTGCATCCCGGGCCATCATCGGTCATCCTGCCTTTTGTCCTGCCACTGGGATCCAGTGACTCAGGAAGAGGCAGCGAGGCTCCCTTAAATCCAATGCAAGCAGTCAGGACATCACCCCATGTTGCCTTGGGTCCTCCTTGAAAACAAAGGCTGAACACCACCAGAAGAAATGCACGTGAGCCCGGTAATGACGAGTCAGGGCTTCAGTGAAAGAGATGAAGCTAGGAAGCAAAGGGGAGTGAGACAGGGGGCTAGTCCCCATCCATGGAGGTGGACTGGGTCGGGGTTGGGTGGGAAAAACGAGTAGAGCTTTCCAAGGAAGGCTTCCGGGGGCCTTAAGCTCTTGGGTCAAGAAGGAGCAGCCTGAAGGAGGCAGAGGAAGGCTGCTTCCTAAGCACAGTCTCTTAGGGGAGGTGCCCTGACTTGTGCAGGTGGAGACCATTGGCGACGCCTACATGGTGGCCTCGGGGCTGCCTCGGCGGAACGGCACCCGGCATGCGGCTGAAATCGCCAATCTGGCCCTGGACATCCTCAGTTCTGTGGGGGACTTCCGCATGAGGCACGTGCCTGAGGTGCCCGTCCGTATCCGGGCTGGCCTGCATTCGGGTAAGTGGGTCCCGGGAATCCCAGCCTACGGCTCCGGGAGAGTCTGGTCGTAGGGGCTGTGGATGGGGGTATGGTGCCTTCCGCAGGGAGAGATGAAGAAGGAAGGAAGGAAGTGAATGTTTATTAAGGACATACTGTGTGCCAAATACTATACTAAGCACTTTACATACTTTATCCTCCAACAACCTTGCAAGGTAGGTCTCCAAATTATAGATGAGGAAACTGAGACAGAAGTTGGGTCACACAGTTAGTGTCTGAGATCTTCCTGATCCAGCCTAAGGTTCTATCCAATGTTCCAAATTACCTGTGAAATACTTTATATAAAGATGTATAAAGGCACTTATACTTTTGTATAAAGTGATTTGTATAAAGAGCTTTTAAAATAATAGCTTTTTACTTTTAAAAATACATGCAAAGATAGTTTTCAACATTCACCCTTGCAACACCTTGTGCTGCATAGTTTTCTCCCTCCCTTCCCCCGACAAAAAGTAATCTAATATAGATTAAAAACGTGTAATTCTTCTAAACATATTTCCACATTGACTATTCCTCTTTGACAGATGAGGGAATAAGATGCTGAAGTGATTCCCATGAGTTCTGGAGTTCAAAACCTTCCTTAGACACTTTTTAGCTATGTGTCTCTAGATAAACTACTAAAATTCTGCCTCAGTTTTCTCAACTATAAAGTGAGGATAAAAGTAGCACCTATCTCCCAGGGCTGTTGCAAGAAACAAATGAGATAATGTCTGTAAAGCACTTTAAAAAACTAAAAACACCATATAAGTATAGCTATTTTACTTAATTTATTTTAAAATAAGATTTAGAAAAATAACATGCCAGGAAGGGCCAGAGTCTGGATTCTAACCTAGCTTTCCTGGATCTATTTTCAATGTTCTTCCCACTATCTTGAGGCTTTCTTTCAAACATTTTGCAATTTACAGAAGAGAATATAGAAGTCCCTCCCCCCAAAAAAATTTAAATGACTTGCCCAGTATCATATATAGTTCATACTTAGTAGATATTAAATCCGAAATTTCAGCCTAATTTCCTAATTTCAAATCTAATCCTTTTTCGATTGTGCTTCAGAAGGGAAGCTATTACCAACACTGTTCCAAGTGTTTCCCAAGTGATGAAAGTGGGAGAAGGGCAAAGGACTGGAAAAGGAGGAAGGTAGGAAGTAGCCCAGTAAGCATCTGATAAAGAGATCAGATCTGGAAGTCTGGGGCTGGTCAGCATACCAAGGTCTTTTTTTAGCCTCCAAATGTCAATGATAACTTCCTATTATCTACTTTCTGCCCCAACTACCAGCTGAACAGGAGGGAGAGCCCAGCCTCATCTTTGCATTCCCCTAGATCCTGAGACAAGGAAGAAGGGAGTAAAGATTGATATAGCACCTACTATGTGACTTATCCTAGTATAAAAGAATTTTAAAAACTACTATCTCATGTTATCCTCACCACATCCCTGTGAGGCAAGTGCTATTATTATCCCCATCTTACAGTTAAGAAAACTGAAGTATACAGAATGATTTATCCAGGTCCCATAGCCAATAAGCGTGTGAATTTGAACTCATGTTTTCCTGACTACAGATCCAGTACTCTATTCATTGTACCACCTGGTTGTCTCTCTATGGGGGACAGAGATAAATAGTCACTAAATTTGGAGTTAGAGGACCTGGGTTCCAATCCCTACTTTGAAATTTGTGGTCTTAATTAGCATAATCAACTATATCAATAACCAAACTAAAAGAAATCATATGATTATCTCAATAGATTCAGAAAAAAAAAAACATTTGTTAAAATCCAAACCCATTCTTTTTAAAAACACTATAGAGTATAGGAATAAACAAACTTTTCCTTTAAATGATTAGTAGCATCTATTTAAAACTATCAGCAAACACCATATGTAATGGGGACAAACTAGAACCATTTCCAATAAGATCGGGAGTGAAACAAGGCTGCACACTATCACCATTATTAGTCAATATTGTATTAGAAATGTTAGCTTTGGCAATAAGAGAAGAAAAGGAGATTAAAGGAATTAGAGTAGATAATGAGGAAACCAAATTATCACTCTTTGCAGATGATATGACGATATTCTTAGAGAACCCTAGAGAACCAACTAAAAAAACTACTAGAAATAATTCACAATTTTAGCAAAGTTGCAGAATACAAAATAAATCTACATAAATCATCAGCATTTTTATATATTTCTAATGAAGTCCAGTAGCAAAAGATACAAAAAGAAATTCCATTCAAAATAACTGTCGATACTATAAAATATTTGGGAATCTATAAACCAAGGGAAAGTCAGGAACTATATGAACACAACTACAAAACACTTTCCACACAAATTAAGTCAGATCTAATCAGTTGAAAAACTATCAAGAAATTTGTGGTCTTAGATGATTATGGCTGATCTAAGATCTAAGATCTGTGAGGTTCTTTCTGCTTCTAATTCCTGTGATCACTGGGGTGGGATTTGGGGTTTCAGGGCCCTGTGTGGCAGGTGTTGTGGGTCTCACTATGCCTCGCTACTGCCTTTTTGGAGACACAGTAAACACTGCATCCAGGATGGAGTCCACAGGACTACGTGAGTAGGGGATTGCATGATGAGATGTCACTACTTCAAGACCCCATGATTTTATGTGCATATCTCCTCCCTCCACTGACCTGGATCTCAAGCCCTCTGTGACTTTGTAAATTTTGTTTTTAAATTTTTCTTATTTCCAAACAACCTGAGCAATCATACTGAGCCAGCAAGAGCCTCAATAGTTAGACAGTCCATTGTCAGGCCAATATGTGAAGTTCTTTCTTGATCTTAGAGCCATTAACAAACCCCTAGAGAGCCCAGGATGGCAGCCACACCACAAGAAAGTGCAAAAGGAGGGCTTCTGTGGAGAAAATTATCATGAAAATCATCCTTTATTCTTACAGAAGGCCAAAATAAATTCATTTTTTCTTTTAACTGAACATATACAAGCCTAGCAGTTTTTTAGGTTGTAACAAAGCTACCCCTGGTGGCAGCATGTGTGTTGTTGAATTGTTTCAATCATGTGTGATTTTTTTTTTTGTGACTCCTCTCAGTTTTCTTGGCAGAAGTACTAGGATGGTTTGCCATTTTCTTGTCTAGCTCATTTTACAGATGAGGAAATTGGGGCAAACAGGGCGAAGTGACATGCCCACAGTCATACATCTAGTAAGTATCTGAGACCAGATTTGAATTCAGGAAGACTCTTCATGATTCCAAGACCCAGCTGCCCATGTCTCCACATTCTCATTATGGGACTTTCTCAGCATCATGAAGACTGATTAATTTTCAGATTTGCAACTGTGTAGCCATTCTTGTCTCGTCTTAGATTCATGAAGCTGATTTCTCGGAGCCCACATGCAAGATTTTCAATTTCTTTCTATTAAATTTTACAGTGTTAGGTTTAGTTCATTGTTCTGACCTATCAAGATCTTTGGGGATCCTGGCTCTGTCATCCAGTGGATTCTGTGTCTTCTGCCAATGTGATAAGCACACCATCTATGCCTTTATCTGAGTCAGAGAGAAAGATATTACACTATGCACAGGTCCCTGTTATGCTCCTCTGGGCATCCAGGTGGCACAACGGGTGGACATCTAGAACTGGAATTAAGGAGACTTTAGTTCAAAGCTAATCTCAGACACTCACTGTGTGAATCTGAGTAAATCCCTTCACTGCCTCAGTTTTCTAACTCATAAAATGGGGATAATAATAGCAACAATCTTCCAGCCTGGTTGTGAAGATAAAATTAGATAATATTATTAAAGGGCTTTGAAAATTTAAAGCACTATATAAAATGCTAGCTATCATTATTTTATAGCCTTTCTTCTCAGATGATATTGAACCATCAATGACTTTAAACTAGCTCCCAAACTACTCAATTATAATATCATTTATCTAGCCCAGTGGTGTCAAACTCAAGTAGAAATGTAGACCACCAAACTTGGACATAATGACTTAGAAATTCATCTTTTAATATTATCTACATCCTGTTATGGTTTTACTTATTTGGTTAAATATTTCCCAATTATATTTTAATCTGGTTGAGGTCACTTAGCAAGCTATGTGTTGGACATCCTTGTAAATTATTTCTATAGCATTCTTCTGTTCTACCACCAATCTAGCAACCCTGTTAAAAATAAAGGAAGTTACCCTGGGATGACTAGTGTCTTATGTAAACAGAGCTTCTATTATAATTTTTGTGTAAAACAAGAGCATGTCCTATTCCTATAATGACTACTCTTCTCCATCATCTACCTATATACATTTTTTTTTCTTGGAAGTATAACTTATTTTAAGGATATGGTTGACCTCCGTCTATTCATCCCTCCAACCGTTCATCCATCCATCCATCTATCCATCCATCATCCATCTATTCATCTATCTTTGCATACCTAAGTATACATCCATCCATTCTAGGGAGGTCTATATTCCAGCCAATGTGGTAAGGTATTGTGTTTCCCAACATTATTACCGTCTGGAGGGTTGCTCTGGTTGTCATCATCCTAGTCACTCTGCTGGCTTAGCCAAAGCAATTGAAGGGGTGTGAAGGACTTCAGCTGCCTGAGAGCAAAATGCAAAGATGCTTAAAGAGGTGTTAACCGAACTTAACTGCTCTGACAAAGTCTTCCAAGGTGCTCCCAAAGGGGACAATCATGTTTATCTATGCAATAGTATGCATGGTAGTCTACTGTCACTCAGCAGACACTCAGCTGGTTTCAATCTGTCAGTTGACCTATGAATTGGGTTTCTCAGGGCTCTGCCGTAGGTAACCATATCTCTCCTTAGGGGCTGTGATAAGAGCAAATAAGGATTTAAAAGCAGAAAAATGAAATTAGAAATCTGGCTCTGCTATAAACTGGCTTGTGTGACTTTGGGAAAGTTGATTTCCTCTTGCTTGGGCTTGTTTCCTTCCCTGTAAAATGAAGACATTGAATTAGCTGAACATTAAAATTCTTTCTGTCCCTAAGCAATATTACTTGCTAAGTGACCTCAATAAAATATAATTGGGAAATATTTGACCAAATTTAACCACAATATTTATAATATTATAAATATGGAGGAGATGTGGACTTATTCCCAATTATATAGGTTAGTGGTACCCATTACCTTAGTGCACTATGGTATCTGACTACTGGCTGCCAGCGTCCTACTAGAACCATTGGTTTCAATATTGTTTTCATGATCTTAAATGAATTTCCTAGGAAGAAATTGTGAGATAGCCACTCCAAGTCCAGTTTCTATCTTTCCCCAGAAGAACCAAAGGTAGCTGTGGCAGAGGAGATGTAGCCATGAGGGCCCAAAAGAGGTCATTATCAGCATCGGGATGCTTCTGAAGACCAATAGAACAGTAATCCCTTAATGTTTGAGTTTTGTATACACAGTTTAATTTGATCCTTGCCTCAAACCCCGTGAAGTAGGAAACAAAATGATTATTTCCCCCATTTTTTTGGAGCTTGGGTCATAGCTTTAAACCTAGAAGGGATCTTTATGGATTATCTAGTTCCACTCCCTTAGTGTGGAGGAAATTGCAGATGAGAGAGATGTAAAGGCATTTGCTCGAGATTATAATAAATTGAATAACTCTGAACAGAATCTAGGTCCTGTAATATCAAAACCTCTGCCCCATAAAGTAGTGATTTACCCAAGATCATACAGGAAAGTGAAACAAGATCCTCTGATCTCAAGTTCAAGGTTTTCTCCATTGCCATGATTTTGTCAATATGGATGAACCTGTTGTGAAAGTAAAGCTCACCCATGTCCTGACTCTCCTTCTCCTCTGCCAGCTTACAGGATCCACGTCAGCGGAAGTACTGTCCAGACCCTGGCCAGCTTGAACGAAGGCTACAAAATTGAAGTCAGAGGTCAGACTGAACTGAAGGTAAGGAGAGTTCTTCCAGATGGTGCTGGAGCCAGATGTACTGGCTCATGACAGCCAGGCCCATTGTCAAATTTTTAGTGTGACTTTGGAAATTGGGGTTATGATAGAAATAAGGATCTGATTTATGGCATTTTAAATTTTTATTTAATTTGTATTTAAAATTTGAGTTCCAAACTATCTCCCTCCTAACTTCACATTAGAGAAGGCCAACATTTGACAAAAACATGTGTGTGAAACCATATGTTACATACATTTATATATCAGTTCAGTCATTTCAGTCGTGTCTCATTCTTCATAACTCCATTTGGGGTTTTCTTGGCAAAGATCCTGGAGTGGTTCACCACTTCTTTCTCCAGCTCATTTTACAGATGAGTAAACTGAGGCAAACAGGATTATATGACACAGGAGCACACAGCTAATAATAAATCTCTGAGGTGGAATTGAGCTTAAGGAGAAGAGTCTTTCTGACTCCAGACCCAGCACTCTATCCAATTAGTCACCTAGCTATACATATTATAACAGAGTCTGTAATAACATATAATTTAAAGCTAAGATCCTTCTTTTCTTTCACACCTCATTTACCTCACCGTGTAATTTCTCTATGCTCTGTCATAGGCACACCCACACAAACTGGCAGCCCTCAATTCCAATCTTTGCAAGCAAAATATACATTCTTCATCCACTTGATTTTTCATGTGTGAAAGATGAGACTGATCTTTTATGGCCAGGGATTTCCTTGTGGAGACCTGTATTGTCTTAGGATTCAATGCAACTAACACAATATTATTTCTAGAGGTCAGGATCTGCTGGAAGAGCTCAAGATTTGTTGACACTAACGTGACTTTATTTATTACAAAAGGCCCAAGTACTGAGAAGTCTCTACTTTCTTTAATAGCTGGTGGATGAAGTTTTCAGTGACTTATTATGCATATGGGCCCCTCTAATAAAATTTTTACAAAAGTGGAATAAGTTGGCCAGAAAGGGTTGGAGGGTGTCTGAGTCTGTGATTCTAAAAATCTAAATTCTGTGATTCTAAATTCTCAAATAAATCTCAAGTTATAATAGGTTATAAAAATGTTCATTTGTTTTGATTTTACATTAACATTTTTTTCATTTTTTTCCAGGGCAAAGGAATAGAAGAAACCTATTGGCTAGTGGGGAAAACAGGCTTCCCAAAAGAACTCCCTAAACCCATGGATATCAAACCAGGGTGAGCACAAGGGATTTAGCAAGGGGAGGTGATGGTGGGTTCCTCAAAGGTACCTGCTGTGGGCAGGAAAGCATGGTTCTGCCCCTTATCCCTAAAATGTCCTTTATTGACCTCTTCATCTACTGAATTTTTGCCCATCTTCTCCAGGAAAGCTGCCAGAATCCTACCTTCTCCTTTCAGTTATTAAGAACCTCTCCCACTTGGACTCCCCATAGCATCTAGTTGGCACTTCTTGGGTGCATTTTTCACATAGTATAGTTACATGTTTAGTCTCATTCATTATTAGACTATAAACTCCACAAGAACATCTCCCCCCAGCATTGTTCACAGAGGTCCATGCAGTAGAAGCTCATTTAATAAATGTTTCTTGAATTTTAATTGAAGCTATAAACCTTAATCTCAGGGACCTCACAAACCTGTAGGAGCAAGGAATCCACTATAGGTAAGAGATAAAAGTCATTTTAAAATCTCATGGAGCTTCAGAGGAGGGTTGTGGTGGTGAAGGAAGCCTTCCTGAAGGAGGGAGACCTTGAAAGATGAATGAGATTTGGAGAGGAGATGGACTTGGAGAAATTTCCAGAGCCAATTACCCCAAGTACTTCCCTAGAAGGTTCAGTCGTAGTTTAAGTGGAGGAGCAGTGGGGTAATAAGAGTACGGAGTACTCCAGAGTATTGGAGTACAGAGAAAAGCAGGAGAGGATGGCTTGTTTTACTCTCAAGAGACCTTCTCTTCCTCTATCTAGCTCTAAAGCCAGATATGAGAGAATTTGGTAAAGGCCAGTATTTGGCATCCTGGATAAGGCATGGGGAAGGGAATAGGGAAAAGGGGAGAGGGGAAGATTTGATTTCTACATGGGTAGCAGAAGGAATAAATGCTATATTCCACCCCATTCTAAGCCCTGACTCTAGCCCTGTACCTGAAGCCTGACCTTAGGATCCAGACTGAGTTGATCCAGGTCCCAGAATGACCCCAGAATCCAAATAGTCCTCATGTTTTTGGATAAAGGCAGGATATTATTGAAGGTGGTGATTGGGTAAGAAAGTGTAGATGGCTTTATGTGATGTATCCTAACTCCTGGGTCAGTCCTACTAATGGGGAGCATATTTCTATGCTACTGGCCTGAGTTTCTTTTATCATTTTCACATTGTGGACCCTTTTGGTAATGTAGTAAAACCTAAGAAGATTGTACTTTTCAGAATAATGCTAAATTTCAGTTGTTGTTGTTTAGTCACTTTTCAATTATGCTCAATTCTCTGTGACCCCACTTGAATTGTTTTGTTTTATTATTTTTTGGCAAAGAAATGGTTTTCTATGTCTTTCTCCATTTCATTTTACAGATGAGAAAACTGAGGAAAGCGGGTTCAGTGACTTGTCCAGGGTCACACAGCTAATAAGTGTCTGAATTTGCATTTGAAATCAACTCCTCCTGACTCTAGGCATAGTGCTCTATCCACTAAACTCCTAAAAACTTCAGTTAGAGTTAAAGTTAAATAAGGATGCCATTTTTTTCCATTCAAGTTCACAGACTCCCTGAAATCCATGGGCCCCAGTTTGAGAACCCTTACCACAGGGGGTTACTTTAAACTAACCATCTGTAGCCACATCATTGACTGTACCATGCTAGTGTGTCACTGAGGTAGAGCAGTGGATAGGAAAGTGATCTTGGAGGAAGTAATACCAACATATACCATGATCCTGGACAAATCACTTAAGCTCTTCTTGACTACAGAACTCTCTAAGGATTTAAGTTACAGAACATGTGCCCATCTGCATTGGTAAAGGGGGTTTCCTCACTGGAAGTGATGTTTGGAGAGGGGAGAAAAAAGGCAGAAGGATTAGAGAGTCTTAATTGAAGTGAGAAAGGAAAAAAAGGCAGGAATGATATAAACTACTGAAAATTCTGGTCTGGATCTAGCTGTTTTCCTGCTGAGTTGCACTCCCAGGGCCTCCCATTCATCACCAGGGCTTAACCAGAAGGGTGTAGGGATGGGGAAATCAAATGGACAGATTAATGACAGGAGGGCGGAAGACCTTGTTCCCCACTCCCCTGACCCCAGACAGGGCTGGACCTTCTCTGAAAGGGTCCAATTGTTTTCTCTGGGCAGAGGAAACTTACATCAGTCTGTACTTCCGCTCCATGGATGCTGATGAGGGGTGCCAAGGCTTAGAGCCTTGGGTGGGGGAATGTAGTGGGGGGAGCACTTCCTGCTGATGGAGCAGTCTGGGCAACGTGCCCCACTGGCCTGGATGCTTGAAGGCTATCCTCCAGTGGTTGGGAATATGGGGGTGGTTTCCCAACCCTTTGCTGTGCCATTTTGTCTCCAGGTGCAACTCATTCCTACTTGTGTTCTTTGAGAAAATTACTCCTGGAATTGCAGAATGTTATCTCTGGGAAGAATATGAAACTAGGGAAGTCTCTAGCATAGATCATAGATTTATTCCCAAAAGAGACCTTGGAGACTATGTAGTCTAGCTTCCACATTTTTACAGAGTAGGAAACTGAGTTCCTGAACTTGCCTGGGAGGCACTGGACCTGATGTCAGAAATATCTGGTTTCCACCATATTTCAGATGCTAGCTCTGTGACCTTGGGCAGGTAATATAGCCTTTTGTGCCTCAGCTTCCTCACCTGTAAAATTAAACAATAAGCATTTAAAGTGAGGATAATAATCCCAATAATCCCAGGATTGTTGGGATGATCAATGAAATATTTGTAAAATACCTTGCAAATGTTAAAGTAAGTCTTCCCTCCATGATTACCTTCCATCTACTCTGTATGTATGTATCTGTACCTACCTAATTATTTATATGTTATCTTCTCCGTTAAAATGCAGACTCCTTAAGGGCAGGGAATATTTCTGCCTTTCTTTGTATCCCCAGCTCTTAGCACTTTGCTAGGTACTTAGTAAGTGCTAAATCAATGCTTGTTGATTGTTAATTGCTTAATAGACAATCTCTAATGTATGTGAGATATTGTGTAAATATCTATTAGTCTGAGTATAAATATGTCTGAGTATGCAAATCACTATGATTATATATATCTTAACATTGGCTATTAGTAGTTAGTTATTATTATTATGGACTGCTGGGTACCAGGCTGAAGTCAAGAATACCTGAGTTCAAATTTGGTCTTAAATCTTTACAAGCTACCTAACCCTGGGCAACTCACTTAATCTTGCTTACCTCAGTTTCCTCATCTGTAAAATGAGCTGGAGAAGGCAATGGCAAAGCATTGTAGTATCTCTGCCAAGAAAACCCCAAATGGGGTCATGAAGAGTTGGACATGACGCAAATGATTCCACAACAACAAAATTATTATTCCACATACTTGTATAAGCATTCACACTCACACATTCATTTCCGCACATTCATTCACACTCAGGGACATCTGTTAGACACTCATTCACATCTGCACACACTTTGACAAGTGATTTCATTTACACAGGCTCACACCCAGACCCTCACCTCTAAAAGAGTCTTACTCATACATGTTTATACTTAACAAAATTCATATTCACAGGTTCCCATGCACACCTGTACATTTTCACTCATGATTACATTCAAACATA
The DNA here is from genome assembly GCF_902635505.1 of Sarcophilus harrisii. Taxonomy (NCBI): domain Eukaryota; kingdom Metazoa; phylum Chordata; class Mammalia; order Dasyuromorphia; family Dasyuridae; genus Sarcophilus; species Sarcophilus harrisii. The sequence continues at coordinate 497,235,907 of NC_045428.1, forward strand.
GGCACCCCACCAACAAGAGTTCTCTGAGCTCAGGGGCTTCTCTTCAGCATCCCTACAGTGCCAGCCTGGACACATAGGGGGTCTCAATTAATCCCTGTTGATTGACTTCTGTGCATGTGGTAACTAGAGTTTGGCTCATACCTCCAGGTAGGCAGGTATTATGGCACAATGGGTATAGGGCTGGATTTGAGTTCAAATGCTGCCTCATATGATTTCAAGCTTGGTAACTCTGAGAAAATCTTTTAAATCTAGTTTCTTCATCTGTAAAATAGAGATAATAACACCTTCCTCATAAGGTTATTATCAAGTAAGATAACCTAAGTAAAGCACTGACCCGATCTTAAGACATAATTATTTTAAAATAAAATTATTTTTATTTTCCTCAATTACATGTAAACAAAAATTTTTAACTTTCATTTTTTAAATTTTGAATTCCAAGTTTTCACCCTCCAGCTTTCCTCTCTTCTCTTCTTGAGAAGGCAAGCAAGCTGATATAGATTTAGCATTGTTATGGCTATTAGCTTTTGTAAATTTGAGAAGAAAATATTTATTTCCCAATATACACCCATTTCTCTAGTATTTTCTTCTTCAGCACAGAAGAGATCAAAATCATAATCCCAAGGAGTGGTTTTAATAGCAGTCATGTCTGACATCTAGGTATCAAAGTGGAGGAGATGGTTTTGGTTGAAGAAACTTTTCCTTTCTTTAGCGAGGCTTCCTGTCTCTACCACTAACCAGATGGGTAATTTGAAGCCAGTCCTTTGCACTCTCTGTCTTCACCATATGTAAAAAGAGGGGGGTGAACAGCTTGATCTCTATTTTTTGTTTAAGACCCGGTCTCCCCATCAGGTGCAGACTGAAAAAGCAGGGCCCAGTTCCACTCTAACCACCAGGGAAGTTTGACCTGCTTCATTTCCTCCCTTAGATACACTGGTGCTTTTCCCCCCACCCCGCCCATCATATTGATGACAAATTTAGTGCAGACACTCTTTCAGCATAAACCACTGAAGCTCAGAACCCCAAGCTCAAGAGATCCACCAGCCTCAATCTAACTGGAGGCAGGGATCACGGGCACTTCCACGGCCAACAGAGCTATTGATCGCTTAAGTCCCTTCTAGCACTAAATCTAAAAGGCACTGGTGTATGAGTAAGAGGGTGGTGTTGAAGACTGATTGTTCATTATTTGGGTAACAAAGTGCTTTGGGAAGTTAATTTAACACATTGCCCAGTAAGCTTAAAAGGCTTGTGGGAAAGACTCGTGGAGGTGGGAGTCTCAGGTCTGGACACACATTGTTTCTTGAGTTGAATCCTCTTCCATTATTGTGGCGCATGAGGCAGCTGTAGAGATTGCCACAGATTGCCTCAGTAGTACCATCTGTAAGAAATATACACAATGGTGTAGCTGCAGAGGCAGTTTAATCAATAATCCTCTCTGTAGTTATTATTGATCTTAGATAATAATAATTATTAGTTAATAATCTTAGATGCTTAATAACTTTGGTTTCTCACTCCTAGATTTGGAAGATAAGCAGAGAGCTTTAGACCTAACTCTGAAGGTTAGAGAAAGTCCGTGTCATAGGGGCTAAGGAGGAGACAACAATGACCTATCATTTTAGCTTTCCTACTCTTTTCTGTTGTTCAGGCATTTCAGTATGGCCCCATTGGACAGATACTGGCGAGATTTGCCATTTTCTACCCCACCCCCACTCAGTTATTACCAGAGTCCATAGGAAACTTACTTACTTTTCAACAAGTTAAAGGACATTTTTATAATACTTGGTTTCAGGATCTTCCAGTCTCTCACCTCAGCACATCCTAGAATAGACAACTGGGTGGGGAGGTAGACAGAGCATTGGATCTGGAGTCACATGAACCTAAATTCAAATCCAGATAGTAACTGTGATAGTTACTATCCAGATAGTCACTTAAACACTATCTGCCTCAGTTTCCTGATCTGTAAAATGAGGATAATATTAGCATCTCCCTTTCAGTGTTGCTCTAAACATAAAATGAGATGGTGTTTGTAAAGTGCTTTGCAAACCTTATAGTGCTATAGAGAAGTTAGCTATTATATTTATACTGGTATTGTTACAGAAAGGGAGCCCATTTTTGAAGTCAACAGACCCTAATATAAGCTGCTGACTAAAGGGAATCCACAAGGTCCAAGGGGGTGACCCACTTTTGAAAAGAGTATGTGATACAAGTTGTGATCAGAAAGAGTAAATGAGAGACTCTTCTGGGTCAAGTCACAGGTCAAAAAAGTCACAAATCTAATAGGAGAGATGGGAGGTAGGAAACAGAGTTCATCCCAGTGCCTTGGGAGTCAGCAGGGGGGCTCTTGGGGTGAGTGCACTACAGAGAGGATCATGTTTTGTAAGGGGGGAAATGAGATTGTCTCACATAACTCCCCCACCCAAGATATAGTGCTCTTCTACTGCTGGGACCTGCTCACCGTGCCCCCCCACCCCCCGCCTCCCTCCGATGCATCAATCCAGCCACGGGCCCAGACACAGCCCTCCCCAAGAGGCCAATGATGACATCTGGAAAATGCATTCGGCAACTTGGGTGGAAGGTGATTGGGACAGGTCTGTCAGAGAGGGGGCTGGGAAGCTCTGATGGGTTTGCCAGACAGCTTTGAACTCCCAACAAAGACTGATCTCTTTGGCGTTGTCTCTTGTGTGAACCAATCAACAGCTTCTTTCCAACTTTCTTAAGCTTTGCTTGGGACATTTTGATGTCTTAATAATTTAAAGGTCAGTGATTACAGTCATTCATTTGACACGTATTTGCTTGTATTTACTACATACCAGGCATTGTGAAATAGTGTTTTGAGACTCAGAATGAGATCCAAAATGACCTGGTTCAAGGTTCCGACCCTTCAGGACACCTTTTCTGCCTAGATCCAGGAAGCTTCATGAGAGCCTTTCTTCTTGGAGGACTGTAGGGCTGCTTTCCAGCTTGGCTGGGAGCATCTTAGGTTAACTTTGTAACAGACACCTCATTTCTATATGTGGACATTGCTATTACATGCACCATTAAGAAAGATCAATCGTTAGGTCTGGTGTGAGGGTCGTTGACCCATGAAGTCTTTCTGTGTGCACGGTGCCGTCTTTCCTGAAGTTATAGAATATCTACTGGCAGGAATCCTCAAAGGCAAAATGTTCAAACGTGGAATATCAGGCTGGAAGGAGCCTTAGAACAAAGAATTGCAGCACTGGAAGGGAACCAGTGAAAAGGGGACCTCTGAACACAGAGTGTCAAATCTGGAAGGGATCTTAGAACACAGAATGTTAGAGCTGGAAGGGAAAAAAGAGCTGGAAGGCGCTCTTAGCAAATAGACTATTAAGTTGAAAAGGACTGGAGAACATAGATTGTAGCATCCAGAAGGGTTTTGAAAGAGCATTTAGTTCAATTCTTTTCATTTGACAGATTGGAAATTGAAGCCCAGCAAGGGGAATTGAATTATTTAACATTATATAGTTAGTTAGTGGCCAAGTCCAGATCTTCTGATGTATGGGCCGATGTTCAGCTCATTATCCCCTGCTTATAATAATCCTATTTCTATATTATATAATATTTTAAAAGCACTTTTTTCTAGTTTGAATATGTAGACTTTTTTTTAAATTTAACAGCATTTTATTTTTCAAAATACAGGCAAAGATAATTTTTCAACATTGACCTTTGCAAAACCTTTGTGTTTGAAATTTTTCTCACTCTTCACCCTCCTTTCCTCTCCCCAAGTTAGCAAGCAATCCAATGTATGTTAAACATCTGCAATTCTTCTAAACATATTTCCATATTCATCATAAAAAAGCACTTTTATACACATTCTCACCTGATTCCATAATGCCCTGAGGTAAGGTAAGTGTCATTAACTCCACTGTGTGGCTGAGGAGCCTGGGATTCAGAGAAACGAGAGCACCACAGGTAACCAGAGCCAGAGCTGCACACCAGCACTCCTAGCTCAAAGTCGACCTTCCTAGATCATCATAAAGAGGGTTACTGGCTCCTCTTGGCCGAAGTCGTTTCCTCCTCCCATCCCTTGATGTTTCTCTCCTTTCCCAGAGACGCCTGGCAAGAAATGGTGAACCAGGAGATCAAGTCATCCTTCAGGAAGGCCAGCCGAAGCAGTGGGAGATCCAAGAGCTCTGAAAAGGCAGAACCAGCCCCCTGAGAGGAGAAGTCCCAGGCACAGGACCCAGCGTGCAGCACAAGCTGGGGAGCCACTTCCAGCAACCTGACCTCACCTTCCCCACAGCTCCCCTGCCCCTGATTAGCTATCCCACTTATTCCTCCCCTGATAGGAAACACATCTCCTTAGCAAGTGCACTGCCTTGAGGTAGCAATTGGGTAGATTTTCAAAATTTATTATTAGCTGGGCCCTCAAAGGGATTGTCATTATAATATTAACAATTCCCACATCAACAGGAGTTGGCTTAAAAAGCCTTCTCCCATATCCACCTGGGAAGAAGGTAGCACAAGGATTATTATTATTTCTACTTTGTAAATTAGGAGGCTAATCCTCAGAAAGAGGAGCCCCAAGTCACACAACCAGGGTCTTTGGATGCTAAGAAACAAAAAGCATCCAAAACTCTTTGCAGATGTCCCAGAGCACTGCTCATAGTACTGACTAGCATTCAGGCTTTGACTTCTACAGATTCCTTTGCCACAGAGCTCCCGGCTCTTGAAGATGCTACAATGCAGCAATCACAGAGGCTTGTTCTAATCGCATCCTTCAGCTGCTTTTTCAGGGTCCATTGGGTACCAGAGTTAGAGCATCACTGGAGACAATTTTCTCTTTTGAATCCTTCTATGTACCATCGTAGGAGGGATTGAATTTTCACCTACTCTATCTCAAAACAATTCTTTCTTTCTCTAGGTTTCTGGAGTTTCCCATCAATCTCCCTAAAGTCCAGCCCTGGTTATGTCCCTATGTGACTTACCTTGCATGCTGGGGACCTTCCAAACGCCTGCCAGACTAGGCTCTCCACAATCTGACTTCAGTCTGATTCAGTCTACTCCCCTTCAAATCCTCAGCTAAACCAGATAACTTAGCACTCCCTTGTTTTCCTACTATCATGCCTTTGCTTCTACTGTTTTCTGTGCCGGGAAGGCCTTTCCCTAGAATGCAACTGTGAAAGTACTGTCCATCCTTCAAGTCTCAATTCAATACACAATTAGTGCAGTTTGTGACACTTTGCACATCTTTTCTATGAAACCTTCCTTAATACTCTCCAGTTGGGAGTGATCCCATCCTGTTGTATCAAATTTCACCTGTCTCCTGACCTGTGACATTATCTCTCTGTCTCCTTTATTTTCTTTTTGTAAAATCAAGTATTTTATTATTTACCTTAAAATTTAATATGCCTCTACTCACAACTGTAAGCTTCCTGAAGTCAATTACCATGTTCTATTTAATATTTGTAGCTCTCCCAGGATAAAACACAGAGATATTGTAAGTGTATAATAAAGGTAAAAGGAAGGAAGGAAGGAAGGTAGGTAGGAAGGAAGGAAGGAAGGAAGGAAGGAAGGAAGGAAGGAAGAAAGGAAGGAAGGAAAGAAGGAAGGAAGGAAGGAAGAAACCAGAAGGGAGAAGATAGAGGGAGAAAAGATGGAAGGATAAATTCTCATATGCTATAGAGACATAAGGCTCCCCAAACACCACATACTACACTTGCTAAACTTTTATCCCTCTGAAGAGGGTGGTGAACCTAGAGTCATCATGTTGTAAAAGGGCTCAGGAATGGAGCCAGGAGTCCTAGAATAAAGTCCTAGCTCTGGTATTATTTAACTGTGTGACTTGAATGAGTGGATTGTTTCTATTTCTCTTCTGTTTAATTAGGAGCTAATTTAGATGGATTCTGAGGATCCTTCCAGGTTTAATAGTCTACTCACCTTCTTAAAAACATCTGCAGCCAATGCCTTTACCTCCTTTCTAAAGGTTTTTCTGCTTCAACCATTCTCCTCAAACTTCTTTCTCTATGTGATAAATCCATTAGACTTTTTTTCAGACATGGAAAACTAGAATGGCCTAAATGACCTTACCATTTTCACTCTGCCTTTCCACCCTAGCCTATTCTTTTCCAAATCCGATTTATCTTACAAAGAACTGGTCATATTACTCAAAATTCTTTATATGTCCCTATTGCCTTTCAATAAGAGTTCAGACTATTCTACCTGGCATTCAATGCCCTTCCCAAACATTTTTATTTTAGCCCCTTATACTCTACACTCTAGAGAAACTAGCCCACTTTAAATCTTTACCTCTGTGACTTTGCTTCAACTGTTCCATTTCTTCATAGAACTCTCCCTGCTTTTTTTGCTTGTTAATTTTTTAACTAACCTTTAAAACACCAGGAAGACTTCCCTGACTCCTAGCTAATAAGACCATTGTCCTTCATACCTTCATTCATCTCTTGAACCCATTTCTCGAGTCATGTCCTGGATTATTTCCTGTGTCTGTAGTTTATCTTCCTATCATATTGTCAGCTCCCAGAGGACTATGTTTCACTATAGCTAGCAGCACCAAGACACAAAACTATAGAAAGGAGGTCCTTAATAAATATTGAGTGAATCTTCCTGGAGTAGTCCTGTCTTTGGAGAGTTTGGGGGAGAGTGAGAAATCTTCATCATGTAATCAATGTAAACAAACTTCCCAGAAGCTCTTCCTTCCCAGCTCCTGTACCCAAGGCTATGCAGATAAATGTTTAACAAATGACTCTTCTCCTTCCCTACCCTCCCCCCAAAACTCCCGACACTACATACATAAGACACACTTTAAAGTTTAATGCATTACTGACATTTTCTCCATCACTTTATTAAGTGTAGATTTTTAACAAAAAATAAATCAAGTCTTTACTTGAAGGATTTGCTATTTCTGGTACCTGAAGCTGATGGGATCCTCATTACTTTCCAGTGCTTACTGAAAAAGTTGGGACAGTATTCCAGTCATTTCACCATAAGGTCAATACTACTTCCACTATATCACACTATCCCTGTTTCCTGAACACAGACCAGGAACCCTGGCCCAAGAACCTGTTCCCTATCTTAAACATTCAAAGACTTTGGTAAGACCTGGGCAGAAATGGAAGCAAACCTGACTAACACACACATGTGGTGCTTCCTGTTCAATTACAGAAGAAGTGGTAGAAAGAAAAGAAAATCTGAGCATCCTTTCAGCCAAAGCACCTGGTGCTCATTTATCTTCACTTATATGTTCTATTTCCAATTATAAACAAAGAAAATCCAAATTCATGTCTGGTGTGATCAGAGATTTGAAAAGAGATTTTGATTCCTTTAGAGAGAAACAGGAGACGCATCTCTGCTTTCATGTAGGCTAAGTCAAAGTGAGGGAGTAGCAAGCCCAGACCCCATTTGAAGGGCAGAGAGATATTATTTGCAGCCCTAGGCAAGCATGAGTTTCCAATAAAATGGGTGTCTCTAAGCAGAGAGCTATAAATGTTTATGTGTAGCCATAGACAGCATGGAACTTGAAGCAGATGACAGATGAGCTTGGCAGGACCAGTTTCTCATAGGGTGCTCATACTTCACTGAATTGAGGCTTTGAGGAGATGAGTTAGGCAGCTAGAAGGCACAACAGATAGAGCATCAGGCCAGGAATCAGGAAGACTCCTCTTCCGGTTCAAATCTGGCCCTAGACACTTATTAGCTGTGTGATCTTGGTCAAGTCACTGACACTTGTTTCCTTATTTGTAAAATGAGCTGGAGAAGGAAATGGCAAAGAACTCCCGTATCTTTGCCAAGAAAAACCCGATTCGGGTTGCAAAGTTAGACATGACTGAAAATGACTGAACATAATACTTTATGATTTGTTATACAGTTACAGGACACTTATCCCTCCAAATCTTATACCTGTATGCTGTTTTATGTCCTTCATGATGTTCAAACACAAAGACACATGTACTCTCATGTGTACTTTAGTCAGGATTACTTCCCTTTCTGCCCAGATCTCACCGAAGTCTTTAAATGTTTAAGACTTAGAGCAAGTTCCTGGGTCAGGGTCTTCAGCTCGCAGAGTCTCCTGGTCTATGATCAAGAAATAGAGGCAGCGTGATATAATAGAGATAGTAATGATCTTATAGTCAAATGACCTGGAATGCTGTCCCAACTTTTGCAATAAACAGTTATGTGACAGTGAGAAAAATTAAGGGAGAAGCCTCCTCAGGATTGAATTTCCCTTTCTTTAAAGCAAAGGAATAGAACTAAATAATTTTAATTTTTCTCTCAACTTTCAGACTGTGTATTAAGTTTTCTTCTAGCTCTGTTCTTTGTTTTAAGGTATCTCCTAGACAAGTCAAGCCAACAAGCAATAAAAATTGTGTTAAGTGACTTCCATATGTCAGGCACTGAGCTAAGCACTAAGGTTACAAAGAGAGATGAAAGACAGTTCCTGTATTCAAGGAGTTTATAATCTATTGGAGGAGATTACCTGCAAACAATTGTAAACAAACAAGCTAACAAGACAGATTGGGGGTAATCTCATGAAAGAGGCACTAACAAAACTCTGTTCGGTTTCTAAATACCATTCAACTCTGACATTCCATGGTCTTTTCTAATTCTGAAATTCATGTTCTTGGGCCCCTTTCCATTCTGACTGTCCATGATTATATATGGAGAAACTGAAGGGAGGGAAGGGGGCTTCTGAGGGAGATTAGGTTGTATTGGCTCACAGGAAACAGTAACTTCTGACTTACAACAACAAAAGAGCCCTTCCAAGCTGGCTTCAGACATCAAAGAGCTTTCACTGAATCTTTCTTCTGATGCTTGCCATGCGAACAAACCAGAAACACATGGAATTGATTTCCCAAAGATGTGGAAAAGGAAAGGATAAGAGCCAGCTTAGAGAGAAGAGGGAAAACTTAGGAGTTAGAGATCTCATCAAAGGGCTTTTGAGATTTCATTAAACCTTGAGCACTGGGAAGCTTGCAAGAGAGATCCCCTCGGTATGATTTTCGAGATCCCCTCGGTATGATTTTCTTTAGCTATAAACTGTCCCTGGTGCTCTTGTGTGGTCCTCTGCCTGTGTGAATATAACAATAATAACCATAGTTATTACTATTATTGGATTCAGAATAAGTGACTTCAAGATCATTGACATCCTAAAATCAGAGATAAATAAATATTTAAAACTATTAACTTAAAAGCTATTACTTAAAAATGTATATGCTGATGTAGTGGTATTACAAAAATTAGTATATTTCTAGTATATTAAAAGCCCTGACCTTTCCTTTATGTATACATATATCCTATAGAATACTTGATTAAGAATAAGTGGCCAGGATAATTATTCTATGTTGTTATACTCTCAGTTTTACTGGAAGACATGAGTAGTAGACTCAAGTTATAAAGTGATCAAAAATTAGATGCAGTTTCATTAAGTAAATTATGTTTAATTAAAGGTTTAACTAAAGACAAAGAATACTATGACATTAAATAAAACTATTAAATATTTGGTTGCAAATTGGAGGTACTTTTTTCCAATAATTCCCTTTGTCTAAAAGTCTACACTCAACAAAAAATGGGGAAAAGACTAAACAACATTATGGAACTAGAAAAGATTACATTTTAATATTGTTGTGTGGACTCAACACAGAACAAAAGGAACAAAACATCAGTCTTAATTAACACTTTCAGAACTTTAAAACTGACTATGGCATTCTTGGAAAGTACCCTACTAAAAATCCATGAAGTTAATACTCTTAAAAAGTATATCCCTTAAGACAACTATAGAAAGATGAATTTTTTTCTTTTTTTCTTTCTTCTCTATAAATCTATCTCCCTCTCATCCTAAGAAAGTAGATGTTGACTCTAAAAATTCTTATGAAGTTCTTTCTTTTTTTTTAGTGCGTTTCCTCATCCTTGACTCTACAAGCAGTCTTTTCTTTTCCTGGGAGTCTTTTTTAAAATAAATTATCTATAATAAACACTTGATGACCAAGTATCCCACGAAATTGTGTTTCTTATTACTTCTGAATGCACAATTAACCAAGCAACCATCTCTTTTATTTGCTTCTCCAAAAAGAACCAATTTAACACTTAGCTATGAATTCCTTTTGTTTTGTGTGCTTTTCTTTATTGTAAAAATATCAATATAAATGAAAAGCTCTACTCTATCAATAATGTGGCAAATGGAAAAATATCCTTGTTTAGAGTACCAACAGTCAATCAGTCAACAAGTATTTATTAAGATATACAGACTGGGCACTATCTGAAGGCTAGAAATATAAATACAAGCTGAAAGAAAGACTGTCTCTCTCCTCAAAGAGTTTATTTTTATTTTTTGAAAATCAATTGAGGGTAAGGAACTTGATCAGGGTCACACAGCTAGTAAGTGTTAAAGGTTTGCAGTCACAGTTGAACTCAGATCCTCCTGACTTCAGGGCTGGTGCTCTATCCACTGTGTCATCTAGCTTTCCCAAGAAGCTTACATTCTAATTGTGGAAAACAACACAGAAAAGAAAGATAAAACAGGGAGTCTGTGAAACATCATGGAGAATTCCAGAGTGCTGTCTGGTGAAGAATGGTGAGATGATTAGCCTGGGTACCCTCCTTTTCTGGGAGTTCTGGGAGGAATTCCAGGAGGAGCCACCTCACTGGAGGGCAAGGTACTTTCGGGGTGGAAATTCCAGTTCTGGGAATGATCTTGGATAAAGAGCTTTCTAGAGCATGATGAAGTCCAGAGAATAGTCTGGTGACTGTTAAATTCAACAATCAAATTCATGTTTGTATATGGCTTAAACAATTATATAATACTTAGTATCTTCTGCCCTCTTCTTTTACTACTCCATCGTTGTAATTATGGAAATAGTCACTCTCCAGATAAAGAAACATCAGGGTCTCCCTAATGCTTCTAGGTTAAATGACAAAGTCATCTGTCTGGTCTTTAAAACTCATCACAAACAGATTTCAAGCTGCCTTTCCAGATTTATTACATATTACTTCTCCTATTGAATCCATTTTATGACTATCATCTCCTACTTCCATGCCTTTGCATAGGCTGACCCTTATCCCTGAAAAGCATGTCCTCTTCCCTGTTGCCTCCTGAAATTCTTTGGCTTCTTTTAAGCTCAGCTCAAGTGCCCCTTCTATATGAAGCCTTCCTGAAGCGTCTCTGTCCAACCAAAAACAAAACGTGAAAATAATGCAAAAATCATTTCTAATCTAATGATATACAAACATAAACAAATTCCCTGGTAGAATGTAAGCTCTCTGAAGTGAGGGGCTGTTCTTAGTTTTGAGTTTGTATTCTTAGCACCTAGGACAGTGCCTAACATGCCTAGTAGATTTATTGACTAATAGAATATTTGTCCATCAATTGATGTTTCTCTAGGGCATTTTTCAATCTTGTTTCGTGAGTTGCCATAGCCAATGAACTCAAGCTGAGCCTCTCCATACTTACCTAGATTAATCCTAAGTAGGAACACACTGGAAGTCTTTCCACCTGGTAGAACCAGACAAGACTTACACTCCATGGACTAAGTCACTGAGAGCCTAAGCTCAGTTCCATGTCTCAACAGCACCAACTTCAGACATATATCTACTAACTGCTGGAGTCGAAACCCAAATCCAGGTATATGTTGCTGTAGTGATGACATATCTGTCAAATGTCAGAGCTGAAAGGCAGCTCAAAGAGCAGCCAGTCCAACTGATTATCCCGGACAGGAATATTTTCTACCATTTGCCTGTTTAGAGACACAGATAAAGAAGGGGAGAAATTATCAAAGCTCTGCCTGACAGGAAGCTCATTCTTTCCTGAACCTCCCTCCGGAGGCAGCCCATTCCATTGTGGGACAGTTCTGAGGCAAAGGAATTTTTTTAATGGAGCCAAAATCTACTTCCCTGTGACATTCCCCTCCCCTGACCCACTGACCCTAATTCTGCTCTCCTGTGAACAAGCAAACAAGTCCCTGATTTTTGTTGCCACAAATCATGTGTCTGTGTGCGTGGGATTTGTGTGTATGTACATATATCCAGTCATATATGACTGCTGGTGACCTGCTGTGTGTCTATATCTGGACTTAATTTTCTACATGTATCTCTAGATGGGTGCTACTTTGTAAAGGTACATAGCAGGTACTTATACACAGCAGGTACTCAGTAAGTATTTGCGCCAATGGAATTGATTATCTTTCCCTTTTATACATCTTCTAGTTCACCCTTATATTAGCATATATTACATGTTACATTTATATCATTCATGAAACAATAATACATGTGTATGTTATATGCTATATTTACATTATGCATGATAAATTTATATTATGCATAATATAATATATTTTATATATTACATTTACATTTATATTGCATATTGCATTATATTATATATGACATAATGCATTTTGTGTAGTATATATTATGTCTACAGTATGTATGACATAATTATATTTATATTATGCATGCCATGATACATTTTATGTATTGCACATTATATTTATATTATGTACTACATAATACATTTGTGTATATTATAGGTTGCATTTACATTATATATGACACAATGCATTTTGTGTATTATATATATTTACATTATGTATGATATAGTATAGTTTATTACATTTGTGTCTCACAGCAACACAATAAAGCAGACAGGGAAGGTATTATCCCCTTCTTGTAGATGAAGAAAAAAAGTAACCTTATGTTGCTGCTGCTATGGAAGACCAGCCTTGGATCGGGAAGATCTGAGTTCACATTTCATCTGCGATACATACTGGTTTTGTGACCTTGAGCAAGTGGTTCAACCTCTCAATAAATTTGGGAATTCGACAACAATACATAACACCCTTCTCTGGGCTTGTTTGCCAAACCCTAACACATGTTGGCAGCTTGGGTCCCCAGCCAGCTGTCTCTGCTTTTAATGACCTAGAGGCCAATTCTATGAGTGACTATCCTCACATTAGCTTCTGAACCCCCACTGGTGTGTGTTCCCTTAGTAGTGAGCCAGGGGACATAGTTCTTTAGCAAAGGAATTTTCTCAAATGTCATTTCAAGAATAGTAATTTATAAAGTATCATCCCCCAAACCAGGGCTATACTCTTCCAAAAATAAATGCAGAATCCATGGGAAGAAATAATGGGCTTGAACTTAAACTACAATGGTAGCAGGAGATATGTGTGGGACACACCCAGGACTCTAGAACTTCAGGGGCTGTAGGTTTTTTTCCTCTGGAGAGTCACCACAGAGGGCCAAAGCAGCTCTGGGTCCCTCATGAATGAGCTGCTCGGCTGGGCTGGCTTTTCATAGGTCATAATGTCTTGCTTGTATCGGGCAGTTGATTTCTGGGCTGGGCCAAGAAGTCACTGAGCTGCTGCTCTGGCTGTGACCAGTATTGGAGAGGGTCATGCAGACCACTATCCACTGGACAGCCAAAAGCTGGGTGTACTGCTCTGCCATAGGGCAGTGCCTACTGTATGATGCCAGGCAGGTTGCTCTGCTGCCGTTGCCCTTTAGGATTGCACAGGCCACTCGGTTTGCTGATCTCTAAAATGAGGGAATCAGCCCTTTCCAGCTTTAAATCTCTGGTCCTGACTCAGGGTCAGTCTGCTTTCCACTATCACAGCCTTCCCATAAAGAGCTATGGGAGGGCAGGGATGGTTTTTGCTGATTCTTTGCCTTATCCCCAGAGACAAACACATAGTAAGCATTTAATAACCTGGTTCACAGGTTGATTGATTTGTACATTGGAACACATGCACATAAAAACCTTTCATATATGAGCATTCATATATTCATATGTGCTTTAAGATTTACAAAGAATTTTCCTGTAAATCTTATTTTTAGGAAATATCCTATAAATCCTCTATGCACAGACAGCGCAGGGCTTATATAAATCCAACATTTCAGAAGGAATTCATTGGCTAGTTGTGTCATGAGAGATAAATGGATGCTATTTCCCCAGCCCAGGGGAGAATCTGGGGGATGTTTGGAGGTTTCTAGTCCCTAATGCTCCTATTTAGTGAAGAAGGACTATTTAAAGAGACTTAGCCTATAAGAAATTATAAAGATTCTCTTTGCCAGCAACTCTATTGCTTCTTCCATTCCCCCTTTCCTGACAGATGTTATTCTCCCATGGCCTTAATGCAATGGACAGAGCTCTAGATTTGGACTAGACTTCAGTTTAAAAATCCCAATTCTGTTGCTTGCTAGCTATGTGACCTTGAGAAAAAGTAATCTCTATGGATTATTTCAATTTCCTTCTCTATCCAATGAAGGGATTGGACTTCATGGTGTCTTATGATTCCTTCCAACCCCATGATCCCCTGATGAAGGGTTGGGTCCAAAGCCCCTAGACTGGTTTCATTTTGGCCTGAAAGCTGGAGTTCATTCTTTGTGGTGAAGCTGTCAGAACTGTAGATACTGAAATATAGACTCTTCCCCACCTTTCCCCTCCTCCCCCATTGCATCTGACAACTGCCCCACTTTGGATGACATTATTAAGAAGAGAAAGTGCTCTGTGCTTCTGGTCCCTGAATTTATGTTTTAACCAGAGCTTTCTCTCAGGGTAGATTCAGGTCTTAAGCGAATCTGCAGATAGGAGCCTTCCCTTTCCTTGGGGGATAGAACAAAGATAGATCAGAACCTTCAGTCTCAACATTTCACCAGCTATTTCTCTCCTGAATCATCTTCCTTCTTTGTCTCTACTCCCTTACCTCCAACAGGCCTGTAGCTCCTTGGAGACTCAGCATTTTATTTTGTTTTTAATCTTAAATCATAACATATAAGAACTTGGAAAGATTCTGGAGTGCAGAATGCCAAAGATGAAAATGTTGTTAGGACCCAAAGAATGTGGAATCTGAGACGTGAAGGCATCTCCCCATCACTGTGGCCCCCCATCCAATGTAACGTTGCATGTTAGAAGAGATCTTAGGGCAGAGAGCTTAGAATGCCATTTCTGGAAACTCAAGAATTGAATTCAGTGTGAGATTGGAAAGTCCTATTTCCATAAACTCTTATTATCCATCCCTGAGCTTGATGGGCATGTCTGGTAGGACCCAGGACTGACAGATGCTTTTTGGCAAATGGGCAGAGATCATGGCTCATAAACTTAGTAAATACCCATTGCTTCCTGACACCAGCTGAGCCCTGACTTCAACAACACACTTTATTAATGCTCATCATTGACCCCAGTCAGCTAGGTGGCACAGTGGCTAGAGTGCCAGACCTGAGGTCCAAAGAACTGAGTTCAAATCCAGTCTCAGATACTTACTTCTGTAGGACCCTAGGCAAATCACCTAAGACTGTTTGCCTCATTTTTCTCATCTACAAAGATGAGCTGGAGAAAGAAATGGCAAATAACTCCAGCATATTTGTGAATAAAATAAATCCCAAAACATAGAGGCAGACATGACTGAAAAACAACAACAAAGGATCCCTGAAATGACTCAATAACCCTGATCACAAGGGTGAGGGAGAGTGTGGATGGCTTGGTGTAAACTGCTAGACAAAAAACTTCAGGGGGGGTTATATTCTGAGAGCATACTAGTAACATTATCTTCCTCTGTCTTCCTTTATAAGATAGGCTCCCCAGTCCATCTGTCTCCTGTTTCTGACCTCCTGCAGAAACCAGAGTCAGGAAGTTCCAAATTCAAATCCAGCTTCAGACACTCACTACCCACGTGCCCCTGGGCAAATCACTTAGCATGCTTGGCTCAGTTTGCTCAACTATAAAATGGGGATAATAGCAGCACCTCCCTGCCAGGGTTGTTGTGAGGATCAAATACGATGATAATTGTAAAGAGCTTAGCAAAGTGCCTGGCACATAATAGGTGCCAAATAAATATTAGTGGGTTTTTTTTTAATTTCAGCACTAATTTATATGCTCCTTTCTGATGTCTTTTATTTCCACATATGTGGACAGAGACAGACAGAGACTAGAAGAGAGAGAAGAGAAAGAAGGAGAGACAGAGACAGAGGGAGAGAGAGACAGAGACAGAGAGACACACAGAAAGAGACAGAGGGAGAGAAGGAGGGAGAAAGAAAGAGAGGGAGAGAGAGAGAGAGAGAGAGAGAGAGAGAGAGAGAGAGAGAAAGGAGAGAGAGAGAAGGGAGAGAGAGAGAGAGAAGGAGAGAGAGAGAGAGAGAAGGAGAAAGAGAGAAAGAGAGAGAGAAGGAGAGAGAGAGAGAGAGAGAGAGAGAGAGAGAGAAGAGAGAGAGAGAGAAGAGAAGAGAAGAGAAGAGAAGAGAAGAGAAGAGAAGAGAAGAGAAGAGAAGAGAAGAGAAGGGAAGAGAAGGGAAGAGAAGAGAAGGAGGAGGAGAAGAAAGAGGAAGAGGAGGAGGAAAAGGAGAAGGAGGATGAAAAGGAGAAGGAGAAGGAGAAGGAGGGAGACAGAGACACAGAAACAGAGAGACAGAGAAAGAGAGAAATACACAAAGACAGAGAGACAAACAGACAGAGTGAAACAGAGACAGAAAGAGAGAGATGGGGAAGGGTGGAGAAGGAGGGAAACAAAGACACAGAAACAGAGAGACAGAGAGACAGAGACAGAGACAGACAGAGACAGAAAGAGACTGACAGAGAAAGAGAGAGAGATACACAGAGACAGAGTCAGAGAGAGCACGCTCTGAGAATAAGGACCACTCTCCTAGAGGGTTTCCTTTGTTTCCCCCAACAGTGTACAGAGTCTGCTTCAGCAATGGGTACAAATTAAAATGTGATTTCATTGAATTGAATTGTGCAGCTATAAACTCTAGTCTTCAAGCATTTATTAGACATCTACTACTGTGGGCAGGCTCTGGGCTTCCCTGGGAGTACATAATTCCTTTCCTCAAAGAACTTAGATGCCTAGAGGTGGAAGAAGTATCTGAAGTTATCCAATCCAGCCCATACCTGACCAAGAATCAGCTCTGCCACCATGACAGAGACATCACTACCCAGCCCATTCTGCTTTTGGACAGCTCTCTTTCCCCAATACAATGTTGCTCCCTTAGAAATTATTAATGAAAAAGAAAAATGGGAATTATTATGTTTATTCACCCCTTGTTGAATGCAGAAAGGCGAAGTATAGAAATAAAATACAAAGTAAACAAAAATGCAAATATAAAATGATACATGCTTAAAAGAGGCCTGAACAGATTCCCCTGCTAAAAAAAGATTCAGAAATGAAGAACTGGAAATCCAGAAAACTTTCACAGAAAAGATATTTGAACCAAACTCAGAGTTACAAACCATTGGGGTTTGAGGGGGCTTAGAGATTACCCACTTTGTCATTTTAGGGAGTCACTGGGGCTCAGAGAGGGGGAGTCACTTAGCAGTCAGGACACAAACCCAAACTTTCTGACCATTTAAATTATGCCTGAGCTGTGCTGCCTGGCACCCAAAGCAGCTGTGCCCACACCCAGAGAAATCAGCTGTGCTTTTGCATAAGGGAAGTATGTGATTCCCAGAGCTATGACCCAGCATCCTCCTGCCCCCAGAGCACAGGTCCCTAGGGGCCACAGCCATAATGCTGAGCAGATTCTAGGAAACACAGTCCTGAAAGGGGCTTGAGGGTTTTTAGTAATTCAGGCCAGAATGGTCCAAGGGGGAAGAGTCTGTGACTTTCAAGTTTAATCATGACCCATTAATTGCCTAAGGAATTCCCCCTAGCTATCCAAATGACTTCTTACTAGCAATCACTTCAAACTTCCCATAAGTAGTGACTTTTCCTAGTATTCTATAGAAATTTTCTGATGGTTTGATATTTCTGTTAGATGCTCCTTTGTCAGGTCTTTGGGGGAGGGAGAGGTAGAACAGGAGCCAAAATGACCTATCAAGGGCCATAAAGCAAGGCAGTGCTGTATTTTTAGTTTATTCACTGTATCTTTCTAGATCTAATGGTCCCAGATAACAGGAATCATGAGAAGGGACAGGCTGTTAGATGGCTGAACAGGCTTGTTTCCTTAGACTGGTCCCATGACACTAAGAGAAAGCAGGGAGGGGGGAAAGGAGAGAAAGGAAGAAAGCATAGAGGAAGGCTGGAAAGAGGAAAGAAAGGAAAGAAGAAAAAATAGAGGGAAGACTCAGAAATTTAGATCAGGACCTCAGGAGTTACTTTGTCCAACTAACAAATTTTACATATGGGGAAATTGAAGTCCAAATTAGTTGTCTAAGATAATTTTACCAGATTTCAGAGGCAACATTTTCACCCAAATCCTTGGTGTGCAGAGTCACTCACTATTGGAAGAAGGAAGATCAGAATCATCTCAAACACTTCATTGACTCCCTAGTGTTTTCAGATTCCTTAGCCTAATATTCAGGGTTCTCCATAGCATAGCATCAATCTATAGATATCCTCCTTTTTTGTCTCATGAGGGGCATCATGTAGCATAATCACCTCACTTTTCACCACTTCCTCCCCTTGCCATATGCATTCTATACTTGGCAGGCAAAAAGACTAACTCAATTTTGGGCTGAGTTGGGAGAGGTATCATTGGTCAGGGTCAAAGCTGAGGGAAAATAACCCAATGGATTCTCTTTGCCTGGTCATGCTATATCTGGAGTAGAACATTCAATTTGGGGCACCACATTTGAAAAATGGGATGAGTTGATAGAAAGGCAACCAGGATGGTCAAGAGTCTTGATATCTTGCCATGGAAAGACTGACTGAATGAACTAGCAATGTTGACTTTGGAGAAGAGGAGGTTTAGGGGGAGAAAGATGGGACACAATAGTTGTTTCAAGTATTTGAAGAACTATCACATGCAAAAGAGATTAGGACACCTGTCTTTTCTTTAGGGATATAGGGATATAGGCTTTGGAATGCTGTATGGTATTAAATCAGATTTTTGTGGAGATTGGTTTTACTGAGCTATTTTTCATTGTTATGAGGGAAGGTTTACTTGCATGAGGAGAAGAGAAATTCAGAAATAACTGAGGAGGGGAAGAGAGGTATCAATAAAAACATTTTTTAAAAGATGCAAAGAAAAGGGATTTGACTTATATTTGTCTTCATAGTACAGAATTAGGAGCAATAGGAAGAAATTGAAAGGGGTGAATTTAGTCTTGGTGTCAGAAAAATCTCCTTAGTAATCAGAACTATCCAAAAGTGAAATGGGAATGACCTCACTAGAGATCTTCAACTGAAAGATGAATGACTACTTGTGGGAAATTTATAGATACTATTTATTATTTGTGGGGCATTTCAAGCCAAGACATTTAACTTTATTTACTTATTTTAAGACTCAATAGTATTTTATTTTTCCAATTACATGTAAAGGTAGTTTTTAACATTAATTTTTGTAAGATTCTGAGTTCCAATTTTTTCTCCCTTCCTCCCTTTCCTCTTCTCTCCCCAAGACAGAAAGCAAACTGATACAGGTTATACATGTTCAGTAATTTTAAACATATTTCCATATTTGTCATATTGTAAAAGAAAAATCAGAACAAAAGGGGAAAAACACATGAAAGAAAAAGCAAACAAACAACAAAAAACCAAAAACTAACAAAAATTAGTATGCTTTGATCCACAGTTAGTCTCCAGAGTTCTCCCTTTGGATGTGGATGGCATTTTCCATCCCAAGAAGAGACATTGTACAGGTATATGTTGGATTCTTGGCAGTTCATGATTTTAGGAAATTCTGGTTCTGATACTTAATAGTTGTGTGACATTCCCCTACTGAACCTCACTTTTCTCCTAACAAAATGGAAATGAGTACAATAATATTTGTACTTCTTTCCTGTCTGGATTATTGTAAAGAAAATACTCTTCTGGGGGCAGCTACGTGGCACAAAGGATAGATCAACAGCCCTGAAATCAGGAGAACCTGAGTTCAAATTTAACCTAATACTTCTTAGCTGTGTTCCTGGGCAAGTCACTTAACCCCAATTGCCTCAGCAAAAATAAATAAATAAATAATGAAAAAATTAAAAGAAAGTACCCCTTCAGTCTTAAATGTTATAGAACTTTGCATTATTAGGAGTAACATCTCATTCTGTTTGCTCTATCTGGAATGTCTTGATCATTTCGCTTTGTTTCTTGAAATTCTCCCATCTTGAGAAACAATCTTTACATTCTGATGAAAGTATTGTTGCTCAAATATATAGAGAACTGTGCCAAATTTATAAGAATATAAATCCTTCCCCCATTGATAAATGATCAAAAAATGTGAACAGGCAGTTCTCAGATGAAAAAATTAAAGTTATCTGTAGTTATATGGAAAAAAAATCCTCCATTGATTAGAGAAATGCAAATTAAAACAACTCTGAGGTACCACTTCACACCTATCAGATTGACTAATATGATAGAAAATTTAAAATGATAAAGGTTTGAGAGGATTGGGAAAATTGGAATACAAATGCATTGTTGGTGGGGTTGTGAATTGATCCAACCATTCTGGAGAGCAATTTGCAACTATGCAAACTATACAGTCAAACTGTGCATACCCTTTCATCCAGCAGTGTCACTACTGGATGTGTATCCCAAAGAGATCATAAAAGAGGGGAAAGGACCCACATGTGCAAAAATATTTGTAGCAGCTCTTTTTGTGGAGGCAAGGAATTGGAAATTGAGTAGATGCTCATTAACTGGGGAATGGCGGAATAAGTTGTAATATATAAATATAAGGGAATACCATTGCTATAAGAAATAAGTAGGAAGATTTTCGCAAAATCTGGACTTACATGAACTGATGCTAAATAAGCACAAACAGGAGAACATTTTACACAGTAACAATTGTACAATGATCAACTATGGTAGACTGAGCTCTTCTGAGCAATGCAGTGATCCAAGATAATTCCAAAAGATTCATGATGGAAAATGCTATCCTTGTCCAGAAAAAGAACTTTGGAGTCTCAATGCAGGATCAAATCATACTATTTTCATTTTTTGTGGCTTTTCTCTTTTGTTTCATTTCTTCTTCCACAACATGACTAATGTAGAAATATATTTACATGTTTGCTCATGTATAATCTATATCATATTACTTGTCTTGGGAAAGGAGGGAAAAATTTTGAAACTCAAAATCTTATTAAAAATTAATGTTGAAAACGGATTATATTACTCCAGCCTGTAGACATCTCTTTTCAGACTTCAGTTTGTACAGCAGATAGAGTCACCACCACATTTTTAAGCTCTGATTTATCCTCAAACTGGGCTATAACTTCTATCACAACAGGGACCAGGTATTACATTTCCTCTTTATGTCCCATAAAAAATAACACCTCAATAAAATATTTAAATTTAAAATAAAAAAGAATCAGGCTATTTAATGATATCAGATTTTTTAACATCAAGTATGAGATCCAGAAGGGAGCTTTGCACATAAATTGTGGTAGAAGGAGCCTTGGTATATAGAATGTTATAAATATAAAAGTCAGAGCTAAAGACAAACTTTAAAATCATCCAGTACTATCCTCCCATTTTACAGATAGAAAATTAGGGTCTTATAAGGAGAAATAATTTGCCCGATGTAATATCACAGCTCATGATAGGACTTCGGTTTAGAGGCAATCAGGCAGTCAGAGTCGTCAGATCTGGAGTCAGGAAGACCTAAGTTCAAATGCAGTCTCAAACACTTAATAGCTATGTCATCTTGGGCAAGGCAGTTCACTTGTGTTTCCCCAGATGTAAAATGGGGATAATTATACATCTACCTCCCAGAGTTTATGTGAGGCTCAAATGAAATAATACTTATAAAGCACTTGGCTCGGTTCCTAGAACATAGTAGGTGCTTATTAAATGCCTATCCCTTCCTCCCCCTGCCCAGAGTTAGAACCCAGATTTTTGGGTTCTCAGGACAGGATTTCAATGACATCTCATAGTTTGTGACTGATTCACAACAAAATTTGATAAGAGGGAGAAGAAAAAAACAAAAGGCTATCCTGAGAATTAGAATTTTACTAATGAAACTTTTTTTCCTTTATAATGCCTACCAAACATGTGGTTTCAAGGGTTATATGATTTTTTTTGAGGCATCATGTAACTGTGAAGGAAAGATAGAAGGAAACCCATTCCTATCTCTTCATCATACTTCCCTTCTTCTGTAGGAAGAGGCAGGGGGATGGTGGTGGTAATGAGATAATTATTGAACTAACCAGAGTGCCCAAGTGCCCTTCCATCAATGGAATTTGGAACTATGTCCCATGTAACCTATGGTCTACATCCCCAAAAGATCAAAGAAAGAGGAAAAGACCTCATCTATGAAAAAAATACTTTTTCATGGCTCTTTTTATGATGAAAAAGAACTGGAAGCCATCAGTTGGGGGAATGGCTGAACAAATTATGGCACATAAATATAATGGAATAGTACTATTTTACCTTTAAAACTAGTAAAGGAGCGCTTTCAGAAAAATTGGAAAGACTGATATGAACTGATGCAGAGTAAATTGAGCAGAATGACATACAACAGCAACATTAGAAAGACAAACAACTCTGAAAGACTCTGATCAATGTAATGACCAATGAATAACCCTAATTACAGAGACTGATGACAGTGATGATATCCTCCTCCTGACGAGAAGTGGCAGACTTAATTTGTAGAATGAGACACAAATTTCCGAACAATATAGGTATTTGCTTTCCTTAACAATGCACAGTTGTTACAAGGGTTTTGTTAAATTTATGAAGAATGAAGGTAGAGAGGGGAACTATGATTAGGGAAGGAAGGAAGGAAGGAAGGAAGGAAGGAAGAGAGGGAGGGAGGGAAGGAAGGAAGAAAGGAAAGGAGAGAAGGAAGGGAGAGAAGGAGGGAGGGAAGGAGGAAAAGAGGAAAGAAGGGAAGAAGGGAGGAAGGAAGGGAGGGAGGGAAGGAAGAAAGAAGGGAGGGAGGAAGGAAGGAAGAGAGAGAGAGAGGGAGGAAGAGAAAAGATGTCAGTAATAGAGGAAGAAATGGAAAGAGGTAGGATGGGAGGGTGGATGGGAGAAAATGAGGAAGAGAGGGAGGGAGGAAAGAAAGAGTCATTAAAGTATTTTTAAATGCATGGTAGAGAAAGAATCATGGAGAAACAGGACAATTTTGAAAGTTACATATCACATATTTAGAAATAAAATAAACCTGTATCTAATATTATTACACATTTAGAGATAAAATAATTCTGTACCTAATATTCATAGTTCTATGTACGATTACTTTGTTCTGTTGTGTTCTATGTCGTTTTATTCAGGGTTAATTCCATTCCATCAGAGTCCGAGTCTTCAGTGAGAATCTTTACCAGACCACTAGAGGGCAGGCAAGACATGTGAAAGTCGATTTCAAGATCCCGCAGACTAGTGTGGGGATGGTTTTACCTGCCAAAGTTAAAAGTCCTTACTGATCACCTAAACCAACCCTTTCATTTTATACATAGAGAAACTAAGTCCAAGAGAAGGTCAGTGCTTTAGTCTGGGTTACACAACATCCTGAGGTCCTGGAGAACCAGAGTTTCTGACTCTAAATTCAGTTTTCTTCCAACAAATCATTCAATGAGCATTTATTAAGCACCTATTGTATACCAGGTTCTAGGAATACAAAAGCAAAAAATAAAACAGCCCCTGGTTTAGGAGAAAGTATATTCTATGTGGGGGAGCACATGTACATACAGATATGTGTATATATTCCCCTCTCCACAGGATAGATGCCTCTGTTCAGTGTAGTTTCCACAAGTATAAATAAGGAATGGGAAGTTAGAGGGAGGCAGAATATGATTGGTTAACAATTAGAGCTCTCCCAAATAATAGCAACAATCCATAATTTCATATAGCACTTTTCTGCTGTGAGATAGTATCAATATAGTTGAATTACACAGAACTGGTGTGGTATAATGGATAAAGTGTGAGATGTGCAGTTAGGAAGATCTGGATTCAAATCTACCTACTAGCTATGTGCATTTAGGCAAGTCACTAAATCTTCCTCATCTGTAAAATGGGAATAACCTATACTTTTTTACAGCACTTACTTCATATGGTTGTTATTCACATAAACTCTTTTACATGGTAGTCATTCAATAAATATCTGCTGAATAAAAAAAAATATGTCTCATAAATGTATGAGCCCTTATCTCCATTATTGCATGGAAGCAGAGTTGGGATAATATTCTTCCCATAGCTGGGTGACCCTGGGCAAATCCCTTAACCCTGTTTGCCTCAGCTTCCTCCTCTGTACAATGAGCTGGAGAAGTAACTTTGCCAAGAAAACCCTAAATGGAGATACGAAAACTCAAATACAAATGAAATGGCTGAACAGCAACAACAATTTTTACAGAGGAGGTTATTAAAGTCCAGAGTGGAATCACATGATTCAGTGACAGGTCCAAGATGATGATAGTGGTGGTGAGGTACAGTGGGGAAGGGGGAGGCAACGTGGAAGGGGAAGGGCATCCTGCTGGCAGATATTCTTCAACTAGTGGTCCAGGGTCTGGAAAATGAGAGTAATCCACAGAAGAGGAGTTAAGGGGAGCCAGGGAGAAGGGGAAGAGAAAAAAGAAAAGTCAGCAGGGTGCCTCCATTGCCTTCCCTTTCACTCACCTAGGGCCTTGAGCCACCCTTTCCCCATCTTTCTGCTGAGAGGAAAAAGTTAGCAGGGCCATCTTTCCAATCCCTAGACTAAAGCAGAAACAGCTAGATAGCAAAAACAACATGGTGACTCACAATACCGTATGTACTAGTCACTAACTATAATCCTCTGGAGGAGATGGAGGACCACCAGTCCTCACCATCTACCTTTCCTTCCATACCTTCCCAGATGAGTAGCACTTTGATCTCACCTTCAGATACACTCTAAGGACCCCCTAAGTCTTGTGATCTGCTTGACTCCTGGCCATTCTTAAGGGCTTCCAGAGCTTACATCTGTCCTACAGCTGAATTCTTAAATGTATTATCTCACCTAATTAAGAGTAAGTCTCATAAGAGTAGGGATTTGGTCTTTATTCTTTATTTGTACCCCCAATTCTTACCAAAGTGCTTGGCACATAGTAAGCAGTAATACATTATTTTTCATTCATTCATCCATTAGTTCAAGTCTCTTTTACTTGTACATTACAATATATATTTCTCAAAATAGCCCTGTGAGATAAATCCTTGCAACCAACCTTATTTATAGATGAGGAAAATGAGACACTAAGAAGGAAAATGATTTGCCCATTAATTCATGATTAAATATTGGAGCCAAAATAAATCACTCAGTCAATAAGCATTTTTTGTTTTTTAATTAAAGCTTTTTATTTACAAAACATACGCGTGGGTAATTTTTCAATATTGACTCTTGCAAAGCCTTCTGTTCCAAACTATCCCTTTCTTCCCCTCACCCCCTTCCCTAGATGGCAGGTAGTCCAATACATGTTAAATATGTAAAAATATATGTTAACTCCAATATATGTATACATATTTATACAGTTAGCTTGCTGCACAAGAAAAATCAGATCAAGGAGAGGAAAAAAACCTGAGAAAGAAAAAATACAAGCAAAGAACAAGAGAAAGAGTGAGAATGCTATGTTGTGATCCACACTCAGTTTCCAGGGTCCTCTCTCTGAGTGTATATGGCTTTCTTCATCACTGAACTACTGTAATTGGTTTGAATCATCTCATTGTTGAAGAGAGTCACGTCCATCAGAATTAATCATTGTATATATAATCTTGTTGCTGCCATGTAGAATGATCTCCTGGTCCTGCTTATTTCCCTCAGCATCAGTTCCTGTAAGTCTCTCCAGGCCTTTCTGAAATCATCCTGTGGTCATTTCTTACAGAACAATAATATTCCATAACATTCACACAATTTATTCAGCCATTCTCCAACTGATGATGGGCATCCATCAATAAGCATTTTTAAGAGCCTACAATGTGCTGGGCACTATAATAAGTGCTAGGGATATAAAGAAAGGCTCTACTGGAATCTAGTCTTGTGTTCTTTTCATCAAAACCCATATGGCCTTGACTATACACACAACAGATGATATGGAAATCACCAACTCATCTAAGAGATGGAGGATCACCAGACCTTACAAGGAGATAGTAACCTTACTATCTCCTTGTCCCTGTGCTCTGCATTCTCCCCTTCCTCCCTTGTCTTCTGACTTACTGTGTTAACCTAGGAACTTCTGGGCTTTTCAATATTCCTCAAAGCTGAATTTTCTTTAACATGTTGTCTTCTCTGAGTAGACTGTGAGCTCCTTGAGAACAAGAACTATCTAGCTTATTCTGTTTGCATATGCTTAGAAAATTTTGGCATATAGTAAGTACTTAATAATTGCTTTTTCATTCATTCATTCAATTATTCATCTATTTCATTCATATTTTCCAGACCCCTTACCCAGTGACCACAACTGTCCATTTTCTAAGCCTAGGACTCTCCAAACTTCCACTTATCTGCTATAGATGACTCCCCAACTTGGTTTTCCACCAAAATTATCCCTCCCCTGATTCTCTTTTCTTCTAGTCTCCCCTCCCCTCCTCTCTTTTTTCTCTCCTCTCCTTTCTTCTTCTCTGCTCTCCTCTCTTCTCTTTTCTTCTCCTTGACATCTTGTTCATAGAATCATAGGTTCTCAAGCTCAAAGGCCTTTGAGATTTTCTAGTCAAAAAAAAAAAAGAATAATTATATTCTTTAGTGAGATACACACATTATGATAATGCAGATATAACTAGATTCAATTGTCAGAATAATCAGTCTTCCACAGCCATTAAGCCAATTAAAAACATTTATTTAAAAATTTTTAAAAACACACACAAAAAAGAGATTTTTCTAGTCCAATCCTCTCCTTTTAAGAAAGAGGAAGTTAGGCTCCAATGAGAAGGAAAATTTGCTTAATGTCACCCCACTGGCTTCATCTTCAGGAAATCATCAATCACAGGATTTTTCCTGGGCTAAGCAATGAACTGAGAGCTTCTGGGTGAGTTCCCTGAGGATAGGGATGTTGTTTAAGCAATCCAATACAATCCTATCCAAACAAGTACCTATTAGTGAAGTTCAGCCACTGGGTGATATGCCAGGGAAACAAGTTAAAAACCTTGCTTATAAAGGAGAATCATATTGTCCCATTCAGAAGAGTATGGATATTTCCTAGAAAAGGTGTTCAAAAATATTTTTTGAATGAATGAATGATCATTCCAATGGGTAGAAAGAATACTGGATTTGGAGTTGGGAAACTTAAATTTGAATACTGGCTCTGGTGCTTTGTTATGTACCTAGGTGATTTGGAAAAGTCATTCTCCTCCTCCGATATCTCTGTAAAAATGGGGGTCTGAACTCAATGTCCCTCCCAGCTTGGATAGCAATGATCCTAATCCCCTAATTCCTAAAATATTTAACAGTTAACACAGTTTGTAGTTTTAAAAACCCTTTTATCATTTCTAACACCTTTAAAATTTCTCAGTCACCTTCTCAATTTACACAGGACTCCCTAATCAACAAAGCATTTTATAGTTAGAAAGTACCTTCTGTTTTCAAAGTACTTTACACTTTACAAAGTCATCTAAGAAGGTTTTCTGTTGTTTTAAAGGTTTCTTTGATCTAACTTCATTCTCACCACACTTTGTAGTGTAGACAGGGCAGATATAATTCTCTTCATTTACCAAGTGAGGTATGTTTCAGAGAACAGAAATGACTGTCCCACTTTGCTTGTGGCGGGCTCAGAAGTGGGGACTAGAAGCCCTGATTTTCTCAGCCCAGAACTTTTTCTCTTCATCTTTCTCAGTAGTTCTAATTCTTGGTCCCTCATGAACAGGACAGATGCCTTTGGGGTCCCTTGGTTTTGACTCCTGATATCTACTCTTGGTCTTTAGGCTGGCAAACCCAGCGCCTCTGACACCTGCTTTCCCTGGACAAAGGCAAATAGAAGAGGCAACTCCTGTCCAGGGAGGAGAGGGCATCAGGTGGGATGTGATCAAGACACATCAGAGGAATCAGTATATGGTGACAGGTGTCACAGAAGGGGGATGCCAGGGGCACAGGCAGGATTAGAACAGAGGATTTGAATGATGGGCTGGAGGACACATAGAATCCTAGATGGAGGCCAGCCAGAGAAAAACACTCACAAAGTGACAAGAACACACACATACAAAGTGACAGGGAGACAGAAAGAGAGAGTTAGATATATAAACGACAGAGAAAAGAGGTGAGGGTAGAAAAAGCGAGGGCAATAAAAAAGGAGAGACTGGAAAGTGACAGAGAAAGAGGCGGCTTTGAAGGGAGAGGAGAAAAGTTAGAGAGGAAGGAAGGAAGGAAGGAAGGAAGCGAGGTGTGTGGTGGTGAGGGGAAGGGAGGAGGTGTCAATGAGAAATTAGCAAAACGCCTCGGGTGCTCTCTTGGTGCCCTAGTAGGCTGCCCCGCTGTGCCCTGTGCCAGGAGCCTGAAGCTATGCCCGCACCCCTTGCCCTTCATCTCCTCCGAGCCGCTCTTTAAGCCCGATTTCCCAGTCTCTCCCAAGACGAACCCCTGTCAAGGTATGTCAAGGGGCCAGTGAGGAGAGGATCGTGGAGGTCGAGGGGACAGGAGCCTGAGGAGGAGGTTAGTCATTTTTAAGTGTTCTTTTGTTCGAGGCTGAAGGATATAGGCTTCGTTGCGTATTGGGGGTAAGGGTGAAAGAAACAAGATACTTGATTATTGGGATGCGGTTTATCCGCGGACAGCCTCTCTCCTAAAGACCGGTTCACTACGGACTGCTGGGGTATCCTTGTATTAAGAATTCCCATTTGCTTTAGCTCTGTAAAATGTAAGGTTAGCAAAGCCTTTTCCTCACTACTCCGGGGGTGGAGAGAGTTATACTATGACTTTCTTGCCTGGTTGAGAATGGACCACAGGCTAGTGAAAGTTACTCGCCCAAGGTCACCCAATTAGGAAGTGTCTGGATGAGAATTGGAGCTCAGATCCAGACGTCCGGGATCTAAGCCCAGGGTTCGTACCACTCTACTGACCGCCTCCCTCAAACCAAAAATAGACCCAGAGGAAGAAAAAAAAGTGTGAGCTAGATAAAAACAGCAAGCATTTTTTGAAGACGAGCTCAGTGCCCCGAGGCATGGGCTGCAGTGAATGCACTGAGTGGTTTGAGGTTAGGTAAACCTTGTGGTGTTGGGGGGAAGGGAGGAAGGGGAGGATGAGCTGTGAAGCCGGAGAAAGGGAATGATCCCCAGGCCAAAGATGTAGATTGAAAACGCAAACCTGCTGCTTACTAAATACTTGAGCCTCAGTTTCTTCAGCTGTAAAAACGAATGAAAGCAGGCCCTTTCCAGCTCTAAATATAATCTCAGCTGCTGCTGTGGCAAACTTTTGACTCAGTCCCACCCCTGGCACGAATCTAGAGGTCACCTCGTTCTCTGAGGCTGGGGGGACACAGCCGGGGATAGTTAGACGGATAAACGGGAAAGAGACGGAGAATGAGGAGCTCTCCCTTTGAGAGCCGCCCTCGTTGAAGAGCCGGGTAGGTCCCAGTGCCAGCTCTGCTGCTATCTCACTGAGTGATTCTGGTCAAGTCAGTCCCGGTTCCCCTTTGACTTCAATTTCTTTTAATATGCAGTTCCCTGCTCACAAAGGAGAGGAGTGGGGAAAGTTCGAATAGCTCCTGAAGCCTGGGTTCGTACGGGACCATTGCGTTACCTATTTCTCTCCATTAGACCTAGACTCGAGAGGACGGGAATCTTCTGCCCCCTCAGTTGGAAGGAGCATCTGCCCCCCCCCCCCCCGTGAAAGTCCCATAGCGTGGGGGGGGGGACTGCTTTCCTTCCCGAGCAGATCGGAGAAGGCGATCTCCACAGGCTCCCGGTCAGACACGAATGTCGGAGGACGTGAGATGCGCGGTGTGTGCGCGCGTGGGAGAGCGCGTGGGTGCCGCGTGGGTGTGCTCGCACTGGGTACGTGTGGGACAGATCGCTGGGCTCAGACCCGGCAGGAAGGTGGTCCAAAAGCCCCTTATTTTACAAAGAAGGGAACTAGGGCTTGGGTGCGGGATGGAGAGAGCAGCGAGCTTGTCCAAAAGTCACCAAGGGAATGCGTGACAGAGTTCGGATCTGGACGCGGGACCTTCGACTCCAAATCCGTTGCTTTATATAAGGTTGTGCACCTCACATGATGCGCCCCCGTGTTTGTGTTGTGTTGGTTGGCATGTAGACTGCTACCTGCCTGCCAGTGTTGGTTGGAGTATGAGGCTGCGTACATACATTGGTCGGATGACAGGTGCATATCTTATCTAGGCATGGATTGTTTGGTGCGTGCACATGTGCGTTAATTAGCCTGTACACACGCCTTACATGTATGTGCATGTGCTGCCACACGGATAGTCTTACACATGTGTTTGTTGGGCCACATGCATGTTGTATGCACAAGACCCCACACGTAAAGATTCTGCAAATCTCAAAGTGCTGCATGGGCGCCTGCCTAACAGCAAGGCACCCAAGACTAGTCCCGGAGCCTGTGGCCCTCATTTCAAGCGCGAGGTCTGCCGCTGTTGAAGATGACCTTGCAGCGGGTGGCTCAGGGATAGAGCACCAGACTGGAAGTCAGAAATCCTGCTTCCTGGCTGCGTGATCCCCGGGAAGTCAGTGAACTATTCTCAGCTTCAGTTTCCTCATCTGTAAATTGCGGGGATGGTAAGAGCAACAAACTCCTAGGGTTCTTGTAAGGATTGAACATACTTAAAGTACTTAGCAAACTTGAAAGTTCTGTGTTAATGTTAGCTGTCATTATTACTGTGATTATTTTCTTAGATAAATCACCTTATCTCTTTGTGCCTCAGGTTCTTCCTCTGTAAGATGAGAGGTCTAGACTCTCAGGCCCAAATGTCCCTCAGTTTGTGAGGTGACCAAATATCAGCTGTTCTACATGCATGTATGTATGTGGTTTGTAAACATGCATATACATGCACACAAAACCTCATTGCTATTACATTGACATTTGTGCATGTATTTGGACATGACTGAAAAATCATAGGAAAATAAATGTGTCATGCACATGTGTGATGTGTATTGCAGTGATGTGCATTGTATGCACAGTGTAGTCTATCTCTGTGCATTGTGGGCATTGTGTTTCGGAGTGTGTCACTCATTGGAGATTTGAACCATGTTGATAGATGCTCACCTGGCTGCAAAGTGGTCCCAGGTGAGGTGAGTGAGCACCTGGATATGATTTTGTTTGCTAACACTCTCCTCTGATGGAAGCTGAGCAATGCCCCCCCCCCTCTCTCTCTCTCTCTCTCTATCTCTCTATCTGTCTCTCTGTCTCTCTCTGTCTCTCTCTCTCTCTCTCACACACACACACACACACACACACACACACACACACAAATACACACCCCTTGTTCTTCCTTTTCTTCCCTCCTCATTGGGTCTCAGTAGCAGCTAAGAACTGAGAGCTCAGTCTTGAAAGAAAGCAGAAATTCCAAGAACCAAAGGGGAGGAGGCAAAGCATCCCTGACACGAGGACAGCCAGAGTAAAAACATGGAGGTAGGAAATGAGGCATTATGTGTGTGGAACAGCAAGTAAGCTATTATGCCTGGATCACAGAATTTGTGGTTTGCAGTCATATCTCTATATAAAAGCATGGACTATCCCTAGTCAAATGCTCATTTTTCTTGGTCACTGAGGCAAGACAATAAAGAAAATCACCATGTTTGAAAGAAGTCAGAGAGAGAGAGAGAGAGAGAGAGAGAGAGAGAGAGAGAGAGAGATACACTGGACTTTTACATTACTTTCTAATTGGGATTATGTGTGCTCATACACTCCCAGCTCCTGTCCTTTGCCATTCCCATGACAAATGGAGCATGGACCATCCAAGCGTAAATCTGTATGAGCAAAGAAGACGCTTAGGTGACTAGCCCAACCTAATTCCCTGCATAATTCATTGGTCCCTGTGTGCCTCAAGTTTCAACACTCTCCTAAAGAGTACAGGAAAGCAGAGGTGGATTTACTGTCCCTGAAGCTCTGGGAAATCTCTTTCACCTCTGGGGGATTACCTGGGAATTCCTGAATTTTCACAGGGTTGAAAAGGAGCCAAGTCCATAATTTTCCCCTGGAGCCCCCATCCCTAAAGTCTCATATTCAGTGGTGAGAATACTGACTGGGTAATTCTCCTTTCTCTACTTAATGTGATGAGAGGCTATGAATCAGAAAATGGAGGGAACATTCGTAATAGTAACAGAAAAGTAGACTCATGGAGAAGCTTAGAGTCACAAAGGGTCTAGAGCATAAGATTCCAGAACTTGAAGAGACTTTTGAATATGTGAGAGGTAGAAAGGACTTTAAAAGAGCATAGAAAGTCAGAGCTAGAAAATCTTTAGAACAGAGGATATCAATCTTTAGGACAAACAATCCTAGGACACAGAGCTAGAATGTTAAAGTTGAGATAACACTAGCATTTATATAGTACTCTAAGGTTTTCAAAGTACTTTACAAGATCTCATTTTATCCTCAGAACCTGGGAATGGGCACTGTTATTACCCCCATTTTATAAATGAGGAAATGGAGAAAAGTAGAGGTTGTGATTTGTCCAGTGTTATATACTAGTAAGTATCTGTGATAAGATTTGAATTCAGGTCTCCCTAACTTCAGGTCCGAAGGAAGGAAGGAAGGAAGGAAGGAAGGAAGGAAGGAAGGAAGGCGCCAAAGCCTAGAAAATTTGGAGTCAGAAAGCCAACCTTGGAACCCCAGTTTGACTTCATTGTCCATTATCTGGCAACATTGAACAAATTATTTCTGCCTCTAGGACTCAGTTTTCCTATCCATAAAAGGAAGGAGTTGGAAGAGATTAATTGCTAAGGTTCCTTTCCTCCTTAAATATATTGATATGATGAAGTCATTTGCCCATAGTCAGTCACATAAATGAATGTCAGATCCATGATAGAATCCAGATTTCCTAGTTCCCCTTCTCATAAAATTCCTTTCCAATATGCCAATGGTCCCCGATGATTTTTGTCTCTCGAACCTCTTTTAAAAAGGTTCACAAAAAGAAATGTTTTGTGAACTTCCAGGGTAACTTAATATATTATGCATAATATTTTTTTAGATTTATTAAATGCTTGCAATAAATCCAATGGTAACTTTTGCCCCCCAAAGCTCCAAATTAAAATTTATATGACCTAATTATTAAAATTACAAATTTACAATTTATAAAATTATATTTCCCTATTGTTAAAAATATAAAATTATATAAACTATTAAAGTTATATAAATTCTATATCATATAATAAAATATTAATGTATTCTATCACTTAATATATGGAAAATATATTATATATATATAACAAAATTCTATAAAAATATATTTGGAACATAATTGAAAATTATTTACTGCTTACAGCATCAATTAAGAATTATTAGACTATCACTGAGAAACCCTATATGGTCTGAAACCATGAAATGTGAACCATTGTACTGTATTCTTTCTCCCAAGGATTATGTCTTTTTCCTCAAAACTCTACATTCTGTGAAGATGGAATGAATTGTACTCATTCAACCAACACATATTTATTTAATGTCTAAATACTGTGATTCCAGAGCACAGAGCTACCTCTACTTCTCATCCAGTACCAGAATAGCCTCTCTAGAATCCTGGATGATGGCCATTCAGATTTTTGAGAGTGAAGGTCCAGGACATAGACCTGGGAAACAATCTACTTTGATTCCATCATTTGGAGAAAGAGACTGAGCACAAGAAAGAACAAATAATTTTCTCAGTGGGTAGAGTCCTGGGCCTGAAATCAGGAAGAACTGAGTTTAAAATCATGTCTCAGACACTAGACCTTAACCATGAAATGGAACCAACACTATCCTCCCAGAGGAGTCCTGAAGTTTAAATGTTAAAATTTGTAAAGCAATTAGCATAGTGCCTGATATATAATAGATGCTTAATGTTTTCCCTTTTCTTCTTTCTTCATTCCTTCTTCCTTCCTTCCTCCCTTCTTGCATTCATTCCTTTGTTTTTCATTCCTTCTTCCCTTCCTCCCTCTCTCCTTCTCTTCATTTCTTCCTCCTTTTCTCTATTCCTTCCTCTCTCCCTCCCTTTCTTTTTCTATTTCTTCCTTTTTCTCTTCTTCTCTTCCTTCTTCTATCTCTTCCTTCCTTTTTCTCTCCCTTCCTTCCTTGCTTCCTTCCTTTCCGTTTTCCCTCTCTCCCTCCTAGCATAAATGAATGGCAAAGTGGAAAGAACACCAGACTTTCAACCAAAGTCTAGATTTTCAATCCTAGTTCTAATCAGTGATTCTCAATGGGCTCCAAGGCAAGACAATAACTCTCTGAACCTCAAGTTTTTTATCTTTAAAATGGGGAGATTGATCTCTCCCCCCTGCTTCCTTCATGAGGCTATTGTGACAAAAGAGCTTTGTGAAATGTAGTATTAATCAAACAATGAACATTTAAGAGACAAGCAGATGGTACAGACTGGAAGTCAGGTAAACCCTGGATCAGATACTGCCTGGAATACTCAATAGCTGAGTGAATCAGGGCAAGTCATCCAATCTCCTTCAGCCTCATCAATAAAATGAGAGGGAGGGATGACCTTCAAGGTCTCTCCCAGCAGTAAATATGTAATGACCTATGAAAAGCTCCCTCTGTGGGGCTTTTTTTAGACACCTCTGTGGTGTCTAAAGACAAAACTAAGGACCCTCATTCTTACCCTCAAGCTTGCCCCTGGTCATGGTCCATGCTCTTGGCAGATTCCCTTACCTCCTAAACTCCTTCCCAGCCTAGCTTCACCCCAACAATCTTCCCTATCCTTTAAAGTCCAATTCATTCCTTCTCGAATGGCTAGTGCTTCATACCAACTGCGTGCAGAACTATAGATAGATGTGGAGGTGACTGAGGCAATCCTGTTCTCAGGAAGTTTACAGGCTGGTTGGGTTAGATCATAAGTTCCTTGGGAGCAGAAACCATGTTCTGTCTTTTTTTATATCACACTTGGCACATAATTGATTTGCTTCAATCATGTCCAATTCTCTGTGACCCTATTTGGGGTTTTCTTGGCAAAAATGTGAGTGGTTTGTCATTTCCTCTTCAGCTTATTTAACAGATGAGGAAATTGAGGCAAACTGGGTTAAATGACTTGCTGGGGAAGGGGAGCCGGTGGAAATCACACAGTGTCTAATGCTGGATTTGAACTTAGGTTCTCCAAACAAGGCACTCCATCCACTACACCCCTAGCTCCCTGAACATAGTCCTTGAATAAAAATGTTTATTGACTATTGACACCTAGGATATTTGAAAGTAGAACTTAATATTTGCATGAGAAAAGTCCTATGAGTATTATGAGAGGACAAATAGCAACTCCAGGCCCAGGGAATCTGGGAAGGTATTTTTGATGGTAGGAGAGAGTTAGGATGTCGAGGGGAGGACTCTGGATTTGGAATCCAAGGGTCAGGGAGTATATACTGCTTCACAATTTTGAATCCCCTTAATCCCCTTTAGCTTTAGTTTTTTTCATCTATAAAATGGAGTCATAACAGCATCTACTAGATGGGTTTGTTGTGAAAATTAGGTAACATCTGTAAACTGCTATAAGCTTTGAGGGGATAAGGATTAAACTGTGATTTCATTGGTTAAGGAGAAACTTCCTCTAGTCAAACAAGTTGGCACCTTCTCTGCAAATTACAGTCTTAAAGAATTACCCAAAGAATTGACCTCTGAGGGGGTCAATTAACTTACCTAGGGTCACACAGCAATAGAATGTCAACTCAGGTATTCTTGGCCTCCAGACCTGTTTTCTACCCATTATAGAAATATGAAGATCATTTATGTAAAGCATCATAAATGTGTCAGTTATTAATATCATCTCTTACAAGGACTCTGGAGAGGAACGCAATAAATCTTTTTTAAAAAAGCAGGAGACCTGGGAACTTGTATAGTATAGCTTACAAGACAATCAACAAGTTTTTATTATCTACTTTGTGTCAGTAGAGATAGCTAGGTCATGGAGTCATGTCTCCAAGACTGGAGACAGGAAAACCTGAATTCAAACCTAGCCATCAGACACACACTAGATGTGTGACTCTGTGCAAGTCACTTGACCCTATTTGCCTCAGTTTTCTCATCTATAAAATGAGGTCAAAAAGGAAATGGCAAACCCCTCCAAAAATCCCCAAATAGGGTCATCAAGAGTTGGACATAACTGAAACAACTGAATAACAACAAAAGCAACAAACAAACCTAAGTGAAAATCCAAAATCAGAGATTTACTAGCTGTTTAAGTTTGGGCAAGTCACTTCACCTTTACCTGCCTCAGTTTCTTCAATGGTAAAATACCTCCAAGGGTTGTTTTGAAGATCAAATGAAATAATATTCACAAAACACTTAGCACAGTACCTAGTACATAGTAATTGCTACATAAATGCTTATTCTTCTTCCCCTCCTTTTTTAAACTCCTTCCTCTGTAGAGGAGATTTCTCCTCTCTAAGATGATTCCATCTTGAGACATAAGATTTGAAATAAAAACCTAGCTTTGTCTCTTCTTCCCCAGGTGAACTTGGGGAAAATAGCTGCATTCCCTTAGCCAGAATTTCCTCATCTATAAAATGAGGAGAGAGGACTAGATGGAGTAATATGACAATGGAAATCAAATATCAAAGCTTTTATGCTGGAAAGGACCTCACTGCTAAAGTCCAACTTCTTCCTTTTTACAAAACCACAGTATAAGTGTCAGAAGTAAGGCCTGAACCCAGGAATACCATCCATGACATGGGGGTATGCTTGTAAGTTTAACAACTGATTTTCCAAAAAAAATGCACAACACATTTTAAGCTAAATTTACATTATTAATCCTCCCATCACTTTCTTAAGTTTAGACAATCAACACAATAATAAATCAAGCCCTGATTTGTAGCACAAGTCAATTTCCGCCATAAATATTCCCAATGAAAATTTAACAATCCACTCTTGGAGCTGATTTGAGCTGGCTCTATCTATCACATGATACCTACACATGATGGTGGTCATGAAATGGCATTTAAAGGTTTTCAAAGTACTTTACACACACCACTTCAGTTCTATGAGATAATCAGTTAGTTAATAAAAATTTATTAAGTGCTTATGCTGTGACAGACTGGGCATATAAAGAAAGGGAAAAAACATTCCCAGCCTCACAGAATCCATATTCTGATAGTAGTAGACAACATGGATCCAGTTCCAACAAGATAGGGACAGAGTAGGTAGAAGATCATCTCCAAGAGGAAGGGCACTTAAAGATGCTTCCTCCTGCAGAATGATTCCAGCGGAGCCTTGAAGAGAGTCAGGTGTTATCCCCATTTTACAGGCTCTCAATGGTGTCTCTTTCCCATGATAACCTTGCTTTTGTCAGAGTGCTAACTACCCCAAGGAGATAACATATCTAGTTCTCTGAGGCTCCGAGTCAAGGTGATCTTTCTTCAAGGTTCTTTCCAGCTCTAAATCTTATAAACTCTGAGATTAGGTGATTTACCTTCTAAGACAGTGGTTCTCAAACTTTTGT
This sequence comes from Sarcophilus harrisii, assembly GCF_902635505.1. Taxonomy (NCBI): domain Eukaryota; kingdom Metazoa; phylum Chordata; class Mammalia; order Dasyuromorphia; family Dasyuridae; genus Sarcophilus; species Sarcophilus harrisii. Next base: position 497,273,234 of record NC_045428.1, read on the forward strand.
TTTCAGTATCTTTATCCTATTAAAAATTATTGAGGATCTCTCCAAAGCGTTTTTGTTTACCTGGATTATATTTAGAGACATTTACCATATTGAAAATAAAAACTATTTTTGAATTTGTAGACCCTTTAAAAGGGTTTCAGAGATCCCCAGGATTCTCTAGACCATACTTTGAGAATCACTGAATCTTAGAATCTAAGGGATACCTATGTCCAGTAGGGAGGGATATATGAAGCCCAAGTATGAGTATCTGAACCCAGCTCTCCCCAGTCTCCTAACCACCATGTTCTTACATGCCTGAAGGGATCCCCTCAGGGAGAAAATAGAGTGAACAAGACAGTCTCTCAAGGGTGATTGCATCTTGGGACCCAGGGTCTTCCCTGATAGTAATAAATATATAATAATAAAGACTTTCCTTTGGGCTCAGCACAGGGTGTGAATGTGGAGGGCAAAGCAAAAGTCCCACAGTATTTAAAACTGGAAAAAATGCAAAAAATATCTCTGCACCCACCCCCTCCTGGTTTGAATCACCATGAGAGAAGAGGAAAAGAAATCTCAAAGCAGGAGAGTGATTTGACCAAGATCACAAAGAGTCTGGTTATTTGCAACTGATTTACTCTGATTTGCGATCTATCAGGATTTCCACAACAGCATAATCCTGATATTGGGGGAATGGACCTCGGGCTTGCTGTAGCCATGCAGCTTGGAGCAGCTGTGGCACCGGTTGAACACGCCTGATTGCTCGTTCAGTTTCATTCTGTAGGGGAGCCCCTCAGGTGTGATGAGTGATACGAAACCCCGACGCCCCGGCTAACCACAGCATTGCTCGCCCATGAGGACAGGACCTGCCCGGGGAAGAACTTTGCATGTCAGCTCTGGGCACCCGGGGATTCCAGACCTGGCTTGACTGACAGGCCCCCTGAGGAGCAGGGAAGGGGGTGGGGAAGGGGATTACCCCAGTTGGACATGCTGAGAGAGTCTGAGATGAAGAGGAGTGGGAGCTCACATTTCAAAAGAACTCTCTCCTCCTTTTTCTTCTCCGACCCTAACCACAACCCGAGGAGGGAGGCAGGGGATGGGGTTAGAAGACTTAGGACTGCAGGGAACCTCATGTAGTCCAAGCCCTTCATTTCACACGGGAGAAAAAAGTCTTTTCCACACCCCATGCTCAGCAGATGTGTAAACTGAGGCCCAGGGAGGGCAAGTGGCTTGCCTTAGTGTACTGGATCTCGGGGTCAGAGGATCTTGGATCTAGAGTGGAAGAGAATGAGAGATCATTTAGCCTGATCCCCTCATTTAACTGTTGGGGAAACTGAGGCCCAGAGAAATAAAATAATTTGCCTGATAAGTCACAGAGCGAGTAAGTCGGAGAGCAGGGGTTTGAACTCAGGCTGCCTTTCCAGCCTTAGGGCTCTTCCACCTGTACCATCTGTCTTCTTCCCTCCCGTCTCCTTTCTGTGTGCTCTGCCAGACTTCTTGGCACTAGCTCTGCTCACTTTCATTTCCTGGGAATAGTGGAACTAGAATTATTGTCATTTCTAAAAAGGGTATCAGTCCCATATTTGCCTAAATTGTGAGCATGTTAAGGAAAGATCAGTGGGTTAGGGTTTTTTTGGTTTTGCACTTTTTGTGTTCCCAGTACAACACCAGGTACCTAGCAGGCATTTACTAAATGTTTGTTGGCTGACTGATTTGACCAGCTCACTGTTTAACCATGGACAACTCACTTCCCTTCTCAGACCTTAGTTTCCTATTTATGGAATGAGGAGGTTTGGACTTGGTGCTTTGTGTCTGTTTTTAAAGGATCCCACTAACCCTAGCATTCATTGTTCTAGCTTTAGTTCCATTTAGTTCCATCCAATTCAACACATATTAATGAAATTTGAAGGCGAGGGAGCTCTGACATTTTTGGTAGGTCCTTTCCAGATCTGAATCCCTCTGAATCCCTGAATCCTGGAGAAGATTCAGAGAAAGTGCCCTAAAAAAGGATGGAACTTTGTCAGGCTGGAAAGATCAACGTGGGCTCTTTGGGCTGGAAAGGACCCTTAGAGATCTTGTAGCCAGCTTCGTTTTACAGAAGGGGAAACGGGTTCAGATTGGGGCAGTAATTTAGCCAAAGCCTCCCAGCAAGTCAGTGACAGAGGGCTGAGAAGAGACAGGTTTAAATTCCATCACTCACTCAACAAGTATTTTCTGAGCACCTGGGGCAATGAAAAGAAAATGAGGGTGGCGAGGTCAGCCGATAAGGAGGAGGCTGATCAGGAAGATAGGGGACTTGTGCAACTGTCACTCTGTAAGTGGTGGGTCTGGGATTCAAACCCAGATATTCTTATTCCCAAATCGGAGAGAGAGCTCCTTTCGCCTCACCTTCCTTCCTCTCTACTTCCAGCTTTCTGGTCGGCACTGCTGGGGAGACAGAAGTCACACATTCCCTGCAGAATGCTGCATTGTAAAATGAGAGGGTCTTCTCCATGACCCTTGAGACCCCTGCCAGCTTTAAACGTGTGATCCTCTGACCCGCCCTGGAGCAGGGGAGATCTGGAGTCTGGAAGGCTCGAGGGTGGCAGGCACGACCCACACACAGGAAATGTTCAGAGAAAGGTTAAGCAGAAAATGAGGAGGGGCTGACCTTGGCGCAAAAGGAAGTCAGACTGCAACTTTGGCTGCTCAAGGAGCGTTTCCTGAAAGACTAACAAGCAGGACCACTTTACCTTTTGCAAAGCGCTTTCCTTATAACCACCATGGGAAGGAAGAAGGAAGCACAAGGATTATTCACTTGAATAGCCTTTTAAATTTTATTATTGACAACAGCATTTACACAATACTTTTGCAAAATTACTTTATCATGGAAAGCAAGGAGGAAGCATCTATCTCTCAAGGTTGCTGTGAGGATAAACGGACTAATCCTAAATGGATGAATAAGTAAATGAGTGAATAAATAGATAAATGAAAATAAAATAACTTTGCAAAAGTATGTGTGTGTGTGCATCCTAAAATAAGACTCTCACATTAAGTTGCAGAATAGAATATTTCTCTGCCCTGAAAAGGGGGTCCAGTCCATTATAGCAACATTTGCCTGTTCCATGTAAAGCACTGTGCTTAGAGAAGCACTGCCCTGGGGGCCCCCATAATCCGGGAGAGACCTGGTATAAAACCTTACCCACATAACTCTAATGAGTAAAAATACCTGATAATTAAACATATTAAGGAAATGAAAAACCAAGTACTATGTCCCACAGAAAACAATCGTAAGAAATAAGGCTGAAAAGGCAAAGTGCTGGTAGACTGTTGAACATCAGAGGAAACTGAACTTCTGATTAGGCATGGGAAGCTAACTAAAGAATTTTGAGCAAAGAAGTGGCCTAATATGTACATGAGAAAAGAGTATTCTGGGACAGCTGGATGGCGCAGTGGATGGAGCACCAGCCCTGAAGTCAGGAGGACCCCAGTTCAAATCCAATCCCAGACAATCCCTGGGCAAGTCACTTAACCCCAATTGCCTCAGGAAAAAAAAATTCTTTTGATACCATCCAGTACATGAATTAGAAGGGGGAGGGAATGGAGTCAGAAAGACATGTTAGGAAGCTATTAATCTAGACCTAAGTGTTAGTGATGGTAGTAGTAATAGTAATCGTAGTGGTGGTAGTGGTAGTAGAAGTAGCAAAAGCATTTTAAGATTTGCAAAGCACTTTACAAATATTTTTGCATTTTATCCTCACAACACTTGATTATTATTATTATTATTAGCTATTATCATTATTATTAGCATATCTATTTTACAGATGAAGACACTGAGGCACAGAGAGAGTTTAAATGACTTCCCCATCATACAGCTCGTGAGTATCTGAAACTGGGATTTGAACTCAGGTTTTTCTGATTCCCAGTCTAATCCTCTGTGCACTCTAGCACCACCTAGCTGCCTGATGGAAAAGGGCATTAAAGTGGTAACAATGGGCTTAGAAATCAGGTTATTGCAGAAGGAGGATGAATGAAGACCTGCTTTCAAATTCTCTCTGAGAGACTAAGTATGTATCTCAGGCAGGTCACTTTAAACCCATCTGTGCGAAGAAGGAGATTACCCCTGGGGATCCCTCCCACTCTAGAGCTGACAGGTGTGAGGAGTTTTTTAAGTAATTATTGGTGATCCTGTTAATTGAGAGGGAATGGAAGAATCAAAGATAACTCGAGGTCCCAGTGAGATAACGAAGTCTGCTCTCACCCAGGCAGCTCGGAAGCACTTGCTGTGTCAGAGAACTCGTGCCTTCGTTATTTGGGGGTGAGCTTCCCGAACCCTCAACTGTGCTGCCATTGCCAATGGCCACTGACAAACCCCTGGGGAGAACCATAAACTAAAATCTATGGCTTTAATCATGGTCTGAAAGAACAGAGTTCGAATTCACCTCGGACACTTATTAGCAAGACCCTAGGCAAGTCACTTAATCTCTATCTGCCTCAGTTTCTTCATTTGTAAAATGGGTTGCTAATAATAACACCTACCTCTCAGGGTTGTTTTGAAACAACCTCCCCCAGGGGAGGATCATAGCAGAGTTCTGGGTCACAAAAGGAAATAAATAGAATAGTATAAAACAAGGAATTTAGGTTATATTAAAATTCTGAAGAACCTTGAAGAACTGGGGATATTTAACTCAGAGAGAACTTAGAAGGGACAGAATAGCTATCTTCAAGCTCTTGAAGAAATATGACATAGAATGACATATAGATTTCTTAAGTTTGATCCAGAAAGTAGATGTAGGGGTTATAATTATTTTTTTTTATTTAATAGCCTTTTATTTACAGGATATATACGTGGGTAACTTTACAGCATTAACAATTGCCAAACCTCTTGTTCAATTTTCACCTCTTACCCCCACACCCTCCCTAGATGGCAGGATGACCAGTAGATGTTAAATATATTAAAATATAACTTAGATACACAATAAGTATACATGACAAAACATTATTTTGCTGTACAAAAAGAATCAGACTCTGAATTATTGTACAATTAGCTTGTGAAGGAAATCAAAAATGCATGTGTCATAAATATATAGGGATTAGGAATTTAATGTAATGGTTTTAGTCATCTCCAGAGTTATTTTTCTGGGCATAGCTAGTTCAGTTCATTACTGCTCCATTAGAAATGATTTGGTTGATCTCGTTGCTGAGGATGGCCTGATCCATCAGAACCGGTCATCATCTAGTATTGTTGTTGAAGTATATAATGATCTCCTGGTCCTGACTCATTTCCTCAGCATCAGTTAGTTAAGATCTCTCAGGCCTTTCTGAAATCATCCTGCTGGTCATTTCTTACAGAACAGTAATATTCCATAATTTTCATATACACAATTTATTCAGCATTCTCCAACTGATGGACATCCATTCAGTTTCAGTTTCTAACCACTACAAAGAGGCTGCCACAAACATTCGTGCACATACAGGTCCCTTTCCCTTCTTTATAATCTCTTTGGGATATAAGCCCAGTAGTAACACTGCTGGATCAAAGGTATGCACAGTTTGATAACTTTTGAGGCATAGTTTTGAGCATAGTTCCAAACTTCTCTCAAAATGGTTGGATTAGTTCCAACTCCACCAACAATGCATCAATGTCCCAGTTTTCCGCATCCCCTCAACAATCATCATTATTTTCCTGTCATCTTAGCCAATCGAGCAGGTGTGTAGTAGTATCTTAGAGTTGTCTTAATTTGCATTTCTCTGATTAATAATGACTTGGAGCATCTTTTCATATGACTAGAAATAGTTTCAATTTCTTCATCTGAATTGTCTGTTCATATCCTTTGACCATTTTTCAATTGGAGAATGGCTTGATTTTTATAAATTAGAGTTAATTCTCTATATATTTTGGAAATGAGGCCTTTATCAGAACCTTTGACTGTAAAAATATTTTCCCGGTTTATTGCTTCCCTTCTAATCTTGTCTGCATTAGTTTTGTCTGTACAAAAACTTTTCAGTTTGGTATAATCGAAATTTTCTATTTTGTGATCAGTAATGATCTCTAGTTCTGCTTTGGTCATAAAGACCTTCTAGGGGTTATAATTAAACCTTACAAAGAGGCAAATGTCTTAACTATTAGATAAATCCAGCAGTAGAATTGACTGAATAAGCTTAATGTTAAGAGGAGGAGGAGGAGGAGAATAATCAACTTCTTTTTTTTTTTAATTTAATAGCCTTTTATTTACAGGATATATACATGGGTAACTTTACAGCATTAACAATTGCCAAACCTCTTGTTCCAATTTTTCACCTCTTACCCCCCACCCTCTCCTAGATGGCAGGATGACCAGTAGATGTTAAATATATTAAATATAACTTAGATACACAATAAGTATACATGACCAAAACATTATTTTGCTGTACAAAAGAAATCAGACTCTGAATTATTGTACAATTAGCTTGTGAAGAAATCAAAAATGCATGTGTGCATAAATATAGGGATTAGAATTTAATGTAATGGTTTTAGTCATCTCCCAGAGTTATTTTTCTGGCATAACTAGTTCAGTTCATTACTGCTCCATTAGAAATGATTTGGTTGATCTTGTTGCTGAGGGATGGCCTGATCCATCAGAACTGGTCATCATCTAGTATTTTGTTGAAGTATATAATGATCTCCTGGTCTGCTCATTTCACTCAGCATCAGTTAGTATGTAAGTCTCTCAGGCCTTTCTGAAATCATCCTGTTGATCATTTCTTACAGAACAGTAATATTCCATAATTTTCATATACCACAATTTATTCAGCCATTCTCAACTGATGGACATCCATTCAGTTTCAGTTTCTACCACTACAAAAGGGCTGCTACAAACATTCGTGCACATACAGGTCCTTTCCTTCTTTATAATCTCTTTGGGATATAAGCGCCAGTAGTAACACTGCTGGATCAAAGGTATACACAGTTTGATAACTTTTTGAGCATAGTTTTTGAGCATAGTTCAAACTACTCTCCAAAATGGTTGGATTGTTCACAACTCCACCAACAATGCATCAATGTCCCAGTTTTCCGCATCCCCTCAACAATCATCATTATTTTTTCCTGTCATCTTAGCCAATCTGACAGGTGTGTAGTGGTATCTTAGAGTTGTCTTAATTTGCATTTCTCTGATTAATAATGACTTGGAGCATCTTTTCATATGACTAGAAATAGTTTCAATTTCTTCATCTGAGAATTGTCTGTTCATATCCTTTGACCATTTTTCAATTGGAGAATGGCTTGATTTTTTATAAATTAGAGTTAATTCTCTATATATTTTGGAAATGAGGCCTTTATCAGAACCTTTGACTGTAAAAATATTTTCCCAGTTTATTGCTTCCCTTCTAATCTTGTCTGCATTAGTTTTGTTTGTACAAAAACTTTTCAGTTTGGTATAATCGAAATTTTCTATTTTGTGATCAGTAATGATCTCTAGTTCTGCTTTGGTCATAAAGACCTTCTAGGGGTTATAATTAAACCTTACAAAGAGGCAAATGTCTTAACTATTAGATAAATCCAGCAGTAGAATTGACTGAATAAGCTTAATGTTAAGAGGAGGAGGAGGAGGAGAATAATCAACTTCTTAACAATCATTGAGCTACCCATTTCTGCAGGTCTGGAAACTAAGGCTTTAGTTGTTATTCTTCTTGAGGGCTTTTAGGTGCTCATCTGGAAAGGCTCCAAGAGGGAAGTCTGGCAAAGGTCATTGGCTTTATTGCTAGGGAGCAGCACAATTGAGGGCTTGGGAGCCCTATCAGCAAATAGCTGTTAACTAAGGCATGAATAGTCTCACTACGGCAACTCAGGAAGGAAGACCTTTCTCGCTAAGGTGGAGTTTGGAGCGGGGTGTCAGGGGAAGGGTCTATGTCACTAGATGGAATCAAGGACACTTTAGAATATTGTTTGTATCAGGTAATGAAGCTTCCATGCCCCATTGGTATCTATTAGATACCAAGAAATGTAGATGAAGGGTGGACCCTACCCCTCCATGCTTTGAACTGACCCATTCCATTTCCAAGAAGACTTGGACAAAAATCACATGGGATGAGGATGGCGAGGAGGGTATATTGTTGTAGGGTCGGGAGGTTTACTTATGTCAATGAGATCTCAGATTCATGAAAGTACACACTTCTATACCTGATTAGTTTAAGTGAGTCCTTGTGCAAAGGCAAGGGGATAGAAAACATTATTTCTTGAAAACTGATGTTTTTGTTTAGGTGGGTAGACTAGAATAGATACCCTCAGCTCTGAAATGGGAGCATGCCTGGACCTCAGAAATTCTTGTTAGGTAATAACAGTATTCAAGGACCTTATAGACATTAAAGGTCTAGAATGGGTTACCTTCTTGCTACTAGTAAGCCCCAGAGTCCTCTAAAAAGTGAATTAATAGCAGGTCCCTAAAGGATATCTTCCAGTCTAAATGAATCAGCCAATACATATAACTATTAGCTCTAGAAAATAGTTGAGAAATTGCCAGGAGACCCATCGTAATTCAAAAGAAAAAAAAAAAAACTTGTCAATTAGATCTGATGTACAATGTAAGGGGGCTCTCTCAGGAGATAATGCCCTATATAATACATGTGTACATAAATATGTCTTTATATATATGTATATATATATATACATATACATATATATATATATACATATAATCTTTAACATTTGGAATAATTCTGGGAAGTAGAGAATTATTCCTACACACACACCCCGGCTATACAGATGAGGAGAAAAAAGTTCTAAAAAAGAAAGCAACTTGTGTATGGCCTCAATATCAATCAAGATTTGAAGTCAGATCATCAGATCTTAAATCCAGCTAATTTCCCAATGTAATGAGTTTTCTTAACAGGAGGTATTCAAGTCAAGACTGGATCCTTGTTAGGCATGTTGGAGAGGGGATTCCTGGATTGTACAGGGAACTGGATCAAATGATTTCAAAAATCCCTTTCAGCTTTGAAATCCTACTATTCTATGATTGAGAGCCGTATCCAAGGACCTTATAAGACATTAAAGAGATAGTTAGGTAAACTATTTTGTTTGCCAGGGGGCAAACCTGGTTTAGAGTCAGAGAGAAGCTGCTATTTGCTTTCCATGTGCACCTAGGCAAGTCATTAAACATCCATGGACCTCAATTTCCTTGTCAATTTAAATAAAAAGATTGAATTGGAGGATGGCATTTTGGGGTTCCTGCCAGCTCTGCCTTTCCCTGGCAACCTCTTCCGGGAAGCTTTCCCTGAATAGGCCAGCCTACAACTAATCTCTCCCTGCTCTGAAAACCTTCCAGTATTGGCTTCTGTAATTGATTTTAGAGTAAATTGCCTGGAATTTTATGTTCTATTTCTCAATTTCTAGGTCTGTAGTGTGAAGGAAACTAAACTTTGTGTCAAAAGAACCAACTTTGAATCTTAGATCAGTAATTTGATACAGTTACTTCCTCACTCTGGGCTTCATTCACTTTTCCTAGATGTAAAATGAGTAGCTAGAACCACAAGATCTCTAAGCTTCCTTCCTCTTCTGACATTTCCATCTCAGAAAAACACAATCCTCAAAAGGTTTGAGATCTATTTATCCATCTATTCATCCATTCATCTATCTATCTATCTATCCATCTTTCTATCTATATCCATCTACTTTCTATCCATCCATCCATCCATCCATTTTCCTATCTCTATCCATCTATATCTGGTCTTTCTATCTTCCTTCCTTTCTTTCTATCCACTCATTCACCTATCTTTCTATCTACCTATCTATCTACATCTGTCTATCTTTCTATTTATGCATCCATGTATCTCTCTTTCTATATGATCTTCCTCCCTCTCTCCTTCCTTCCTTCCTTCCTTCCTTCCTTCCTTCCTTCCTTCCTTCCTTCCTTCCTTCCTTCCTTCCTTCCTTCCTTTTTTCCTTCCTTCCTTCCTTCCATTTTCTATCTATCTGAAACAGCACATTTGAAGTTGCCCTTAGTATTTCTCCTCCTATTCTATGCTTGGGAGCTTCCAAACTCCCCAAACTGCTCTTGCAAACATCCAATCCTCTGCACTCAGGGAAATGAGTGTGAAGGATTCCTTTCTGTTCTCTGCCACAGGAAAAGAATATCTGAGGTGGATAGGACTTTTCTTGTGCAGATGAAAAAACTAAGAGTTCAGAAAGGGAAAGTCAATTAGCAAACATATGTTAAATGCCAATTATGTGCTAGAAGCTGTGTAAAGTAGATACTTAACTGTATCCCCATTGTGTTTCCGGGTTCAAAGGAAGGCAAAAGCAATACTGCCCTAAAGAGACTTTATAATTTAATAAAGGAGACAACAGGCAAATATAATTATATACAAACTATATCTAGATGGTGAAATAAATAGAATGTTGGGCCTGGAGCCAGGAAGGGTCTCTCCTCTACTAGAGTTCAAATTCACTCTCAGATAGTCAGAAACTATGTGACCCTAGGTAAGTCACTTAACTCTGTTTGCCTCAGTTATCTCATCTGTAAAACGAGCTGGAGAAGGAATGGCAAACCACTCCCGTATCCTTCCCAAGAAAATTCCAAAAAAGCATCCAATATGACCAAACAACATGTCTATCCGTCTTTCATCTATACTTAATGTATCAATCCGGCCTCTATTTGCCTAGTTATGTAGGGTAACTTGGGAAGCAGAGGAAGGCATGGACATTAAGAAGGAGCACGAAGTTTTCTTGCAGGGAGGAAAGATTTTAGCTGAAACTTTAAAAAAGTCAGGGAGGTCAGGAGCACCCCAAACGTGAAAACACAGAGTCAGGAAATGGAGCATTTGTGGAAGTACCGGCAAGGAGATCAGACGTTACTGGAAGAGGCTTTCCCAGGGATGTAAACACAGTAAGAATCACAGAATGTCAGTCCTGGAAGAGACCTTAACGATCATCCCAACACTTCACCGTAAGGAGAAGGAAACTGAGGCTGAGAAAATGTGCTTTGTTTACGATGGTACTTACCAGACAGAAGCGGGGAGAGATAGATCTCCGACCTATTTCTTCTTACTCCAAACCAGGCTTCCTCTATTGATATTCAATTCTATCTCCTTGCCTTCCGGGCCTCCACCACCGCCCCCCCCCCCGTTTCTTCCCCCCTCCCCCCAAAGCCTGCGGCTCAGCATTAACTCACACTCCAGTAGAAAAAGATGATTCAAGTTCTGGCTATCCCCCCGAGAAATAGAGTCACGCGCATTTCCCCGAACGCCTCCCCCTCTAGGACCCAGCGCGCTCTCAGGGCGGGGGAGGGGAAAAGGGAGGGAGGGGGATGTGGCCGAGCTACTAGGGACGTAATTTAAAGCAGAAGTTGTCCCAAATCGGGATTACTGACTGTTCCTCTCCAGGGTCCCGGTTTTCTTGTAGCCCGCCTGGTGGTCTCTCTAAAGCCTGAGTCTACAAAGGAAGGGATGCTCGGAGTGTTCCCCGAAGGGAGGAAGGGAGTGTTAGGGGGAGGACAGACGTCCCGGAGCCCTAAAAACGTCGGGGCAAGATGAACTCAGGGTTTCGGGGAGACAAACGGCGCCCCTGCTGAGTAAGGTAAGCGCGCGACTGGGGTTCCCCGGGACCGTTTTCTTCTGTTCCCCAAGCGCCCCCCCCCCCCCATCTCCCGTCTTTCTCAAACCCTATAAATCTCAGACTGTGAGAAGTTAATCTGGCTTCGTTTTGAAACCTACAACACAGAGTCGAAAGCTTGCGCTTTTGCCGGGGTGAGCGAGGAGGGGGCTAGGATGATCAATTGCCGCAGAGCTCCTATGGCCTGGCCAGGTTCAGCACTGACTCTCCAAGTGATCTTGGTCCGGTCACTTTCCTTCTAGGAACGTGAGTTTTCTCCTGTCAGATGGCTACCTGGACCACTTCTTGAGCTGGTCTGCTGCTGGGGAAGTACTTTTAAATCTATAAGTAGTAAGAGGAACGAGCAACTATTCCTGAAACTGTTTCCCAGATCGGGGAGATCTGAGAGTCCCCACCTCCCACTCAAATCTAAATTTTTCCCCCCTTGCTAGTTCATCTCTGTAACAGTTTGGAAATCGGCCCCTGTCTCCAGCACTGTAGATTATAGGGAAAGTTGGGGGGCAGAGGACCAGAGTTAGAGCCCCTTGGCGCTTGGTGAAGGGAAGGTGCCCACAGGGAATCTGATGTAGGGGACTGAGGCACATGACTCCAGACAGGTGAATGGAGGTGGTTTGGAAGCAGAATCTGTGATGCTTGGGAATTGTGAGCTGGAAGAGGAACTCTCAGAGCTAGATGAGACATTAAAATATAGAATGTAAAAGCCATTTGGACAAGCCCCCCTTGTTTTACAGATGGGGAAATCTGAGGGCCACAGAGTAATTTGCCCAAGCAGACAAGATGAGTTAACCTTCAAGTGTTCCCCAAAGTAGCCTCCAACTGGTACATGGGACAGTGGCCCAGACTCTCTTAACCTGTACTGAATCTAGGAAAGAACATATTTCCTCCTACTTAGTCCCTCAAATGCTGTCTTGAGCCCTCTCTATACTGTTCTCCCCAGCCTCATCTGGGACTCCCTCCCCAATCCCTCCATCCTTTAGTACTCTCTTGAATGCTGTCTCTAGAGTCACTCTCCCCCCCCCCCCCATATCTTCGAGTTCTGACATCCCCCTGAGCTGGATCTCCAGCTGACTATAAGCATCTCTTCCTGGATGTCTCACTAGCATTTCAAAATCAACATCTTCCAAAGTGAACTTGTCATCTTTCCCCATAAACCTACCTGTTCTTGCAATCCATGGCATCTATTCTCTGTCCCGGACTCAAAATCTAGTAGTCTTCTTGGATTCTTTCCTCTCCCTCTCCCTGACCTGCTTATTGCCTACTGCCCCTGACCTCCTCATCCTCAATCTGGCAATATTGTCCCTCCACACTCAGGTTCCAACCAACTCCCCAGGCTCATTGCCCTACACTTGTCTCACGTACCATAGATGAGCTGACCTGGCCAGAATGCTCTCTACTTTCCTACTTTTGTGCCCTTGCTCACACATTTCCCCTCTTCCTGGAATGCCATGTTCCCCCCCCCCCCCACACACACACACACACAATACCCTCCACCCACTCACCCCCTGTCAGGTACTCTATGATACTGGCTGTTTTGCTGATCCTTGAGGCACTCCTGACTCTGGATATTTTCTCTGTCTGTCCCTCATGCCTGGAGTGCTTTCCCTCCTCATTTCTATCCCTGGCTTCCTTTAAGTCCCAACTTAAATTCCAACTTCTTGTTGTTGATCAGTCGTGTCTGACTCTTTGTGACCCCATTTGGGGTTTTCTTGGTAAAAATACTGGAGTGGTTTGACATTTCTTTCTCCAGCTCGTTTTACTGATGAGGAAACTGAAGTAAACAGGATAAAGTGACTTGCCTGGGATCACACAAAGCTCTAAGGCCACATTTGAACTCAGGTCTTTCTGAGTTCAGGTCTCAGGAACTCTATTCCAGTGTGCCATTTACCTACAGCAATCCGTTTCTGACTAATTTTAGTGCCTTCCTTCTAATGATTGCCTCCAAATTTATCCTATATTTACTTTATTTGTACATGGTTATTTACTCCTCAATTAAACTACTTGAGGGTAGGGACTTATATCTCCAGTGCTTATCATAATGCATGGCACACAGTAGGTGCTAAATAAATGTTTATTGGCTGACAGAGTAAAGACTTAATAAGTGTTTATCAAATCTCATGTATTACATTCTCCATTTTCTAGATGTGAAAACTGAAGCCCAGGGAGTTGAAATGATTTCTAGATGGCCACATAATAGACATCAGAATTAGGCTTCATATTCAGGTCCTCCAGTTCCAAGTCTGGGGCTTATCTACTATACCCTCATGTAGAAAGTCACCCAGAAAAGAAGGATATTTTGTACATAGAGAGATCATCTGTGATACACTGCTCGGTAATGTAATGGGAAAGTGCTGGCCTCAAGAGACAGAACTGAGTGGAGGGGCCCTAAGAATGTTATTTTCCTTCTCTTAAGTCTCAGTTTCCTTTTCTGTAAAAGACACAAATTCTGCTTTAGATACTTATTAGCTTTGTGATTCTTTTAGCTTCTTCCTCACTTTTCTCATTTGTAAAATGGGAATATTCATAGCACCTATATTCCAGAGTGATCATGAGGATCAAAGAAATAACATATATAAACTCTTTGCAAAATTTCAAGTATCATTTAAATGCTAAATACTACTACTATTACGGCCATCACCATTACTACCACCACAACTATTATTAGTACTACCACCATCATCACAAAGTCTGAACTCAGCCACGCCCATTGATAATGGTCCAGTTCTTACAGCCTAAAATTTCTAGGATTCTTGGAGCAACCAAAGGACTCTCGGAGTTTCAGGGAAGATGGGAGTGGAATTTAGAAGCAGAAGATCTAGGGATAAATCCTGCCATACTCTTTGCTTGCTCTGTTATTCTGCAATAAGACCACTTCCAGCTCAATCCTAGGACCCAGCAAGGACCTTGAAAAGCTTCCCCTCCCAACCCACCTCTTCTTTCTCAGTCTTCCCCATCCCTCAACACAGAAGCTATGCAGTCCCAGGCAGCAGGGTGGGTGCCAACCTGATGAGTCAGTCTCCTGTGTGTGTCTGATGGGGCTCCTCAGCCCCTGGGCTGCCAGAGCCAGTCTATCCCGGGAGGCTGATAACAACTTCTCTCCTTCCTGTTTGGTTGTAAATGTTAACAGTTTGGGGTTTTAATGGTTTATGTCCACTATCTCCTCAGAGTCCCATTGCAACAGATGAGTAAACTGAGGCCCCAGAAAGGGAAAGGGACTTACTTGCTCAAGCTCATCAACCATCATCACAACTTGCCTTTATGGTGCTTTATGATGAACAAAGAGTTTCTCTTTTATTTCTCATTTCTACCTAGAACAAAGGTTCCAGTGTCCTTCCCTCAAACTCTAAAATTACTTTATTTGCTTATCTGTGCACTTTTTCTGTCCCATCTCCTGTTGACTATAAGCATCTTGAGGACAGACGGCACACCTGATGTTTCAGAGGAGATACCAGCCTAAGCCTTCTTAGCTTCAATCCCCTTTGTCCACCCCATTGCCCTGACTCACATGATGCTACTTTTAAAAATATATATTCTGGGAGTTGGGAAATCTTTTCCCAGGGGATCTAAAATGATATTGATTTGATGGATGTCTAGTCTGTTTATGCATATAATTCGTTGGGTTCTCAAATGGCTGTGAGTGGGGAAGAAGGTAAGATAGCCAGGCTGAGAAGGGTAGATAGATAGTTAGACATACACCTGAGAGACTCCTACATTCTAGTCCCATCTGGGGCCTGAGTTTGCCATGTGATCTTAGGCAAATCACTTTCCCGGGCTTGTTATCCTCATCTGTAAAATGGAACCAAAAACATTTTCACTAGTCACTTCCTAAAATTGTGCTCAAGCTCAGATGATACAGGAAAGCCCATCACAAAGGTCAAAACCTTATTATGTAAGTGAAAGAAATTATATTCATTGTCCCTGTTGTCATTTCCTTCAGTGGGAGAAATAAGGAAAGGGGGCAGACTGTTTTTTAATATAGTCACATGAAAATCTGGGGGAGGAAGGTGGGTGGTGTTGGAACAGTTCCACCTAAAGTTAAGTGGGAACACTCCCATGCTACTGCTGCTGGGCCCCCTCCCTTCCCCACCTTAGCATTCCATCCCCTGCTAGGAAACTGTGTGCAGACACAAGCACAGCTGACTTCTTGAAGGGACCTTGAAACCCAGGCTGTCAGAACTAGAAGAAACCTTAGAATCCAGAGTGTCAGACCTGGGAGGGACCATAGGACACAGAAGGTTAGAGCACAGAACACATAAAAAGTCTTAGAACACAAAATGTCAGAACTGGTTGGGATCATAGAACACTGAAAGTTATATCAGAAAACGCAGATTATCGAAACTAAAAGGGACATTAGAACTTAGCTTGTGAGAGGTAGAAAAGATCTTAAAACATAATTTGAAAGAGATCTTTGAACAGAGAATATAGAACCTACAGCAGAACATTAGATCTGGAAGAGGATGAAGGACAAATGTAGAATACAACACATAGAATGTCTGAAGTGGAAGAGATCTTAGAATGCAGCTTGTCAAACCTGAAAGAGGCTATAAAATACAGTGTCTAGTCTAATCTGTTGAGAGGCAAAGTGACTCCGGATGACTTGTCTAAAGTCTATCCTACTCTCCCCATCATTCTCCTCATTCTCCAATTAATCAGGGAACACTTTGCTGAGGGAGACCCGAGTTGATGTTCTAGCTTCACTTAGCAGGTAGGTGGTTCAGTGGTCAGGGCAATGGCTCTGGAGACAAGAGGATAAGAGTTCAAAACCAGCTTCAGACACTTAGCAAGTAGTAGCTGCAGGACACTGGGCAAGTCACTTAACCCTGTTTATTTCAGTTTCTCATTTATGAAACCAGCTGAAGAGGGAAACAACGAATCACTCCAGCATCTTTGCCAAGAAAACCCCAAATGTAGTCAGATCCAATTGAACAATAATAATAACAAATCTATGTAAAGTTAATTATTTCTACTAGAATCTCCCAAGCTAGAAGAGAATTCTTAAGAAAACAAACACTACTTGGGGCCAGACAATGGCAAACAGAAGAGATAAAGAGGTCAGAAAGATCATTCGAATACAGCTTGATTGACAGTAACTAAACCCCTCATCACAGACCCCTGGATTTTGTTCCTCCCACATCCTTTTGATCCTGGGCAGTCCCCTTTCCTTCTGAGACTATCTGATCATCAATCAAATAAGGGAATTGGTCCCAAACACCTCTAGGTTCCCTTGTGTCTCCATTATTTCTCTTCTGGGTTAGTCCAAATGCCTAGAGTTTGGAATCTCCACCAAATTTCTGTCTGTATGTATTTCTCAGCCTGTGCCCTTTTCCTGGCTTTATGGACCTATTTCTTCTGGCTTGCATGTATGCCAACTGTCCCGACATTTCTGATCCCAACAGTACCTGAGACTTGCCTTGCCAAATCACTCACCTTTCTAGTGAGGTTTTCTCATTTGTGAAATTGGACCGGATGGTCTCCAAGTTTCCTCCAAGCTCTTCTATTTTATAGAAATAAATGCAAATCCCTGAATGAGAGTTTAAAAACAAACAAATAACCAGGGAGGCAGAGCTAGAAAAAAGTTCATGTGAAAAAGATTTGAGGGTTTTAATGAATTGCAAGTTTAATATCAGTCTCCAGTGTGATAAAGAAATAAGCATTTATATAGCACCTACTTTGTTCTAGGCTCTGTGCTGAGCACTTTTCAAATTTTCCCTCATTTGATCATCACCACAAAACTGGGAGGTAGATGCTAATATCATCCCTGCAACTGAGGCAGACAGAGATTAAAAGACTTGTTCAGGAGGACACATCCAATAAGAATCTGAGGCCAGACATGAATTCACGTCTTCCTGACTCCAGTCTCGAGTGCCCTACCCAGTCTGCTTGTCAAATGAAAGGTAACTCAATCTTTGGATATATAAGTAGAAAACCAAGAAAATAAAGCCATCTATAGTCATTTAAAATGTTCTAAATCACTATTTATTAGAGAAATTCACTATTGATTAGAGAAATTCGAATTAAAACAACTCTGACTGGTTAAGATGAAGGGAAAAGGTAATAGTAAATGTTGGAGGGGATGTGGGGAAACCGCGACATTAATGCATTGTTGGTAGACTTGTGAAGTGATCCAACCATTTTGGAGAACAATTTGGAACTATGCCCAAAGGACTATCAAACCTTTAATCCAGTAGTTCCTTACTGTCTATAATATTGTCTGTATCCCAAAGAGATCATAAAAGAGAGGAAAGGATCCACATGTGCAAAAATGTTTGTAGCACCTCTTTTTGTGTTGGCAAAAAATTGGAAAATGAGTGGATACCCATCAATTGGGGAATGGCTGAACAAGTTGTGGCATCTGAGAGTAATGGAATATTGTTGTTCTGCAAGAAATGATGAGCAGGCTGATTTCAGAAAGGGCTGGAAAGACTTACATAAGCCGAGGCTGACTGAAGTGAGCAGAACCAGGAGGATATTGTGCACAGAAACAGCAAGACCCTATGATGATCAGCTATGGTAGAGTTGGCTTTTCTCAGCAATTAGTGATCCACTGCAATTCCAATAAACTTTGAATAGGGAATGCCATTCACATCCAGAGAGAAAGTTATGGAGACTGAATGTGGATCAAAGCGTACTATTTTCACTTTTTTCCCTTTCTCTTCCTCCTATACTCCTCGTGGTTTTCCCCTTTTCTGATTCTTCTCTCCCAACATGACTCATATGGAAATATAGAAATTTTTTTAAAAGATCCCCCTTCATGGGCCTAGGTCCTCTGTTCTAGTCAGACTATACGTGGAGTATTGTATTCAGTACTGGAACCAGATTTTAGGAGAGATGCTGGTAAACTAAGCCTGTTCAGAGAGGGGTGACCAAGATGCTGACAGCCGTGGAAACCATTCATTCCTGCAAGAATCTGGGAATAACCTCAACACCTACTCATTGTGTTCACTGACTTCAAGGCTTCCTGGAAGAGAAGTTCTCTTGGCTTTAAGCAGAGACAACTAGAATCAGCAGGGTGAGGTTAGAAAGGGGACAGGTTCAGGTTTAACATAGGGAAAACTACTTCACAATAAGAGCTGTTTGAAATAGCAGTTATGGGAGGGTGTTAAGTGAGGGAAGGGAAGAGTTCCCCATCACTGGAAAACTTGAAGCAGGAACCAAATAGCCATTCATTGGAGATATCATTATATTCATCTCTGCACATTTGACTCCTCTGTACCCCATGCCTAGAATTCCCTTCCTTCTCACCTTGGGAATACTGAAAACCCTGGCTTCCTTTAAAACAGCTCAATAATCACTTTCTCCAGGAAGCCTTTCCCCAGCCTCCCTGGCAGCTAGCACTTTCCCCTTCAAGTCAACCTTTTTCTACTTTCTATTTATACTTTTGTACCAAATTTTATATATATATATATATATATATATATACCTATACACATGTATGTATATACATATATACATACAGACATACTGAAAGGTGTGCAAAGATTTTCATATATACATATATGTGAGCAGGTGTGTATATGTATGTATGGGTATATCTATATATGAGACAATCTTTGCACACCTTCCAATGCATGGGGTTTTCTCTGTAAAAATACTAGAGTGGTTTGCCATTGCCTTCTTCAGTGAATTAAGGCAAACAAGTTGAGTGACTTTCTCAGGGTCACATAATTGATAAGTGTCTGAGGCGGGGTTTTCCTGTCTCTAGGTCCATACACTGAGCTGCCTCACATACACAGGGTACATGTTGAATGAAAGCTTTTTGAGGGTAGGAGCCATTTTGACTTTTTTATGTCTTCAACATTTCCCTAGTGGCAGGTATATAGTAAGCATTTAATAAATTCTTGGGCAGGCATTAGAGCACATGATCTGGGGACTCTTGAAGTTAACTGTCCTTTGGCTCAACAACATTCTGTGCTCCCAAGTCCCCTCCAGTTTTGCCCCCAAAAATCAGTCTAATACTCACTGCCTCGCCTATCCCCATTCCCAGCCCCCAGTCTTCCCCTAACGCCACAGGTTGGGAGCGGAAAGGGGTCTTCCTGAGGCTGACTAAGGCTGAGCAAACAGCCCCAGAATGAGTGAGAGGCAGAACTGCCCTTGGTTCATACAGTGCCAGGGCATGAGCTCCTGCCTTGACAATGGGACTTCCTGACTAAAGGCAGCCCGGGAGCTGCCCAAACAATGGGGAAGAACCCAGGTTTCAAAGGCCAAGGAGTCTTTATGTAACAGGTCCTCCGAGGGAGGAAGCGAGAGGAGCCAGGAGGGCTACAGGGACCAGTGCAGGGAGGAAAGCTTCTTGGGACCGCACAGAGTGGGTACTCCAGGACTCAGCCCCAGGAGGTCAAGCGGCCCCCACCCAAGGCCTCTGCAGGAGGAGGACTGAAGTGTAGGGAGGGGGTATTAGATGCTCCAGGCTCAGCTTCTGCTGAGTTACCCCAGCGCTCAACACACATAGTCATAAGTTTGAAGATGACCGTCTAGGGAACCCCAGAGAACATTTACACTGAAGTTGGTATGGGAGCGTCATTCTTTATCACTCAGGGGATTGGAATTCATCCAACCAGCCACAGAATATCAGATCTGAGAGGGACTGCAGAGTGTCTGGAAGGGATGGGGGAAGATGGAGCAACTATGAGTCAGGCAAGCAGCCTTGCAATCAATCCCCAGGAGACGGCAGGTCGAATGCACGTTGCCATCACTTGACTACCATCTCTCCAGAAACCTGGACCCTGAATCCAAGAGCCCTGGAAATATCAATGTTCCTCAGACCTTGAGCCATACTACTTTCAACCTTGAGAGGAATGGTCACTTTCTTTGATACCACCAAACCCACTGGCTAACCGACTACTCCAAAAGCTCAGGAGGTGGACCTCTCTTCAGATTACAGCCCTCGGCCCTCACTATTATCATCTCAGAAGCGATGCAGGAGAAACATCTTCTTATAACTGCTTCAGTAGTCTCAGGGACTGAAAAGTTCTCAACCCTGACCTCAGCCCTGCCAAATGCCTCAACATTAGAAATGGAAATGAATTTTTTTTAGTGAAAGTGCATTATGGTTTACTGACACTCCCAGAGGTCTTTATTTTTGGCTTGTCACCAAAATGTCCTGTAGTAATGTTGTCTCCTCCTATTAGAATGTAGGACAGCTAAGTGATGTGGTGGATAAAATGCTGGGCTTAGAAGACCTGTGTTCAATTTTGTCCTCAGACACTCACTAGCTATGTGACCCTGGGCAAATCACTTAACTCTGCCTCAGTTTCCTCATCTGTAAAATGGACTGGAGAAGGAAATGGCAAATCACTTCTGCATCTTTGCCAAGAAAACCAAAAATGGGATCACGAAGAGTCAGATGGGACTGAAAAAAACTCAATAGCAAGTTAGAATGTGAGCTCCTGGAGAACAAGAGTTGTTTACTGTTCTCTATATGCTTTGTACATAGCAAGTGCTAAATAAATGCTTTTTCTTTCATTTGTGACAGGGAATTCTAGAGCTGGACAGGACTTTCAAATTCATAATATTAGTGCTGAGAAAAACTTTAGAGCATTAAGAATATTCCCTAGGAGGGAATATAGGCTAGTCTAGACAGTTCAGTTATTTGCAATATCTTATCTTCCAAAACTGAAGATACTCCCTAATGATATCATGGATTCTTTTGTTGTTTTTCAGTCGTGTCTGACTCTTTGTGACCTCATTTGGGGTTTTCTTGGAAGAGATACTGAGATATTTTGCCATTTCCTTCTCCAAATCATTGAAACTGAGTCAAATAGGGTGAAATGACTTGCCCAGTGTCACACAACTAGTAAGTGTCTGGGGCCGGATTTGAAGTCATGAAAAGTCTTCCTACCCTAGCTCTCCCCATGGATACTATAGGGGATTGCATTCACTCTTTGTGCCATTAGTGTATCCTGTAATGTAAGTAAGCAGTAATTTTGTTCCCTAGTGAGTTGATGGGGCAAGTGACTTAACCTTGCTAACTCTCAGTTTTTTAATTGTAAAAATGAGGGAATTGAGTTAGGTGGTCTTCAAAGTCCCTTCCTCGTTATAATTCTATGAACTGCTACTGCTTCTAAAGTAACTATTCAAGGCTTGCCTAATATAGTAAGAGAATCATTATCAATACTACATTTGCTGGTGTGAGGCAATGATACCCTAAGGGAGAGAGGGGTAATATAGAAGGCCGGGAAGATGAGGGTGAAATCCTATTATTGACTCATTGTCTATGTCCCAGGCAATTTTGAATCCATAAATTGCAGAACAGTTATTGATAAGTGGCATAGAGACAATCAAATACTAGTCTTGAAATCAAGAAAACCTAAATTCAAATGTGACCTCAGATATCCACTAACAATATCTGAGTAAGTCATTTAACTTCTGCCTCGGTTTCCTCAACTGCAAGGTAAAGATAATATTAACTCCTACAGGCTGTTGTAAGGATCGAATTAGATAATTTTTATAAAGTGCTTAGTGTTGTGCCTGATGTGTAAGTAGGTGATATATAAAAGTTTATTCTCTTCTTTTCTCTTCTCCTTCCCTGCCTCTGATGTGAATTCCCAAATGGAGTTTTCGACACCAATGAAATCACAGGTTCAGTTTCTTCCCCTCCTCCCCTCCAAAATATAGTTAAGAGGGTGATAAGTTGTATTTCTCAAGCTGAGAGAAATTCACTTCTTCCAGGAAGGCTTTCCGGACGGACATCACCCTATTCTGATCGCTTCTTTATTCCAGACCCCTTTGGTATTCCCCTCTGACATCCTAACTTTCACCATCATAATTTTATTCCTACAATACATTGTCTGCCTTTGGAATTGTTCCATGAGTTCTTGAATTCAGAGACCATTTCTTAGTCATTTTTGTCTCTCTCCAAAGGCTGAGCATAAGGCTTTGTTTAGAGTAAGTTCATAAAATCTTAAAGGTCAGTTAGTCCTGCTCCATCTTACAAATGGATAAACTGAGGTCCAGAGATATCAAGTGACTTTTCTAAGGCCACATGAATAAGGCATGAGTATAAATGACTCTTCAATGGCAGGGGTATGCAGGGTCCAGCTATAGTAGTAGATGCTTAATAAATAATGATAGAATAGTGAATGAAAGTATGAGATACTGCCAAATTTATTTATACTTATTCTCAAATGACCTTCACCAAACTTTTATGAAGCAGGTGATCTGGGTGAGAATCCTGGCTTTGTCCCTTAATATTCAGGGAGTCTTGGGAAAATTTTCTCAGCCTCAGTTTCCTCATCTGTAAAATGAGGGTTGGACCAGCTGATCCTTAGGATTCTGTGTTGTCCATTTGCGGTTTTCTTGGCAGAGATACTGGAGTGCTTGGCCATTACCTTCTCCAGCTCTTTTTATAGATAAGGAAACTGAGGCAAACAGGGATAAGTGTCTTGCTCAGGATCATATAGCTAGTAAGAGCCTGAGGCTAGATTTGAACTCAAGAAGATGAATCTTACTAATTCTATCCTGTGTCACCTAGCTGCTCCTTTAGGTTTCCATGCATCTACTACTTATAAGTTCTTATGCTCAACTTCTACAGAGATACAATGGTGAATAAAAAGGGTCTGATTTTAGAAACTCATAATCTGTGACCTGAGGTCACTTTCAGGTCTGAGTTCCTTTCCCTCTACTCATATTATGTATTCTAATTTCCCCTTTCCAGATCTAGCATTCTGTGTTCTAAGTTTCCCTTACCAGCTATGATCATCTTTAATCTGAGTTCAGGATGTGATCGGCATTTGGAATACAAGCTATTGGGAGGATGGTACATAAAGATTATCTTCTAAAATCTCATTTCTTTGCTTCCTCTGTCCAGAGCCATGAACCTGTGGGTCTTGCTTCTCCTGGCTGTGGTGACCCTTGGAAGAGCCACCTACAGGCCCCTGGAAAAACCTCCCTGTGAAATGGTAAGAAAGTCCCCTGGAAGAGAAGATATTCCTTGAGAGATAAGGGCCAATCTCCTAAAGTGAGAACAAGAGGAGCTTCATTTAGGACTCTTCCTTTCCCCATCCCTGGAAATACCCAGACTGGATAATCAGTTGTTAATGACAAATTAATGATTTACTACTAGCAAGATTCATGGCAAGAGTTAGACAAGATGACATCTGAGGTCTCCAGCTGTATAATTCTAGATGGGGAATGGAAATGTTATCTTTATTTTATTGATTGGAAACTGAGACGAAAAATGTTAAACAATTGATGTTTGGTGGCAGCTAGTTATTGGAAAAGCCAGGCCTGGGGCCCATGATTCCTAGACTAATAAGCACAATTTATAGATAGCAAAGTGTGTCTGCTATAAATATGGAGAGTTTCTTTTTTCCTTATTTAAATATAGAAAATTTTATAGGGCCATTTAGACGCATCAATATTTTCATTTTGACTCATAATGAATGAGATAAGCAATACCTTTCCCTAAGTGGAAATAAATGCTTCCCTTTCTTCTGCCTTCCACATTATCTAAATACAAGTGTGTGAAACTGAAGTTCTCACAAATACCTTCCCAGAAGTTTGACCACTTTATTTATTCTACTTACCACAAGTCACGGACAACTTAAGGTATACTTTATTCTATGTTTTATACATGTAACATTCCTTTTGCCCTGCTCCCATAAACAGCACTTCTGGGTTGGATCCCAAGGGCAGCTACCTTTCCCATAGGTCTAGGGGTATCCTGTGTGAAATGCTCTAAAACTATAGTTTAGGCCCCCTAAAGTGTGCTTCCTATTGATATTCACAATTAGCTCAAAACAAAAACATTTAATTAGATGGCATGGTAAGAAAAGTAGCTACAAAACATGTCTCCCATAAAACCTGGGTATGTTCTTCCACATGGGAAGACTGAGAACAAACGTAGAGTACACTGAGTGAGACGTATGTATAGGGGTCAACACATATCATACGCCAGATTCTGCGTTAAGCTCAGAGAGTACAAGCAGATAAATGACAGTTCTTGTCCTCAAGGTGCTTTCACTCCTGTGAAAGAAAATAGCACATAAAAGGATGCTGGTGGGATCTGGGGGTGGGGGAGGGAAGGACAGGAGACTGCAGGAGATGATTTAAAATGTTTAGAATCAGGAGTGGATTGTACTGAAAAAGGAATGAAGACATAGCTGGCTGGGCACTTTCCTTAAGATAAAAGTTCTTAGAGGAATCAAGCAATCAGATGAAGGGGCCATAAGAGCAGAGTAAGTTTTTTCCTCCTAATGGAGTCTTTTCAAAGCTCCTAATTGGGTCTATCATTTCATTTGGGCAGGATGTCCAGATCCTCTCTGTAGTTCAATTCTTGATTGCATGGGCTTTTGAATTTATAGTTAGCTCTCTTCTTTCATACTTTTGGAAGCTATTTCCCCCACAGAGTGGCTGTCACTCTATATTTGTATTATACAGATTACGAATATACACACATAACATATACATATATGATACAGAATCATACACACAACATATACACACATGTATATGTACATATGCATATATAAGCACATGTGTGTACACCTATACATGTATGTGCATATTTGATTATAAATACACATATGCTTATTTATATTTGCAAAAACAACATAAATATGTATATTTCTCTAGAAAAATCTATCGTTTAGCTCCCTCAACTCTCTACCTGCTGAAAATGTCATTTCCCTCTGAATAAGTAACTCTGTCATGGTCAGTGGGAGGGAAAGAGAGAGAAATCCTATTCTTCCCCCTTGAAGGGGTTATACTCCACAATTGCTCTGATCCTGGACTGCCTCATACAGTATAGCTGCTTAAACTCTCCAACTCCTTTTTTTTTAAATATAAAAACACAAGATTTTATTTAAAACAATTGAAACAAAAAAGGAATGGATTTTTTTTAAAGAAAGTGATCCAGACAGAGGATAAGGCTTGAAACTCTCCAATTCCTGAACATTTTGACTTTCCATTGACTTCAAGCTTAGCTACTTAAAGGTTCACAGGATGTAGCAATTTTTCTAGTCCAGATAATCGGAAAAAGGTGTAAACACTTAACAAAGAATCCTTGGGTATTAGTCAGTTGTTCCAACATGTATTTTTAATCTTATAGCATATTAACACTTTCTTATCTTTGATTATATTTTGTGACTATATCAGCTAAGGTGAGGAGGGAGGATGCCTTTCTTTACATAAGTCACTGTTCAGAAAATCTTCCTATTTGCTGATAAGGTATATATCTCTTGTGGTTCAGTCATTTTAAGTTGTAGCTGATTCTTCATGATTCCATTTGAGGTTTTCTTTGCCATTTCCTTCTCCAGCTCATTTGATAGACAGACAGGACTGAAATTGGTGAACGAACCACCAGAAATCTTCCTGACACTAGACGCCAGTACTTTATCTACTGTAATATCTAATTTCTTCTAGAAAATAGAAAAGTCTTCCTGGATGAGGTGGAATACGCTTGGGTAGGCTTTGGAGAGGAAGAGAACTATGGATACTACACAGGGGATGGGGTAACAACTTGAGAAAATCTTGGAGAAAGGAATAAGTAGAGTGTCTAATTCTTACTTCAGAATTTAGAATTGGGTAGGATCTTAGGGCATAGAATTTCAGAGCTGGTAGGATAATTTAGTCCAACACCCTGACTTTACACAAAAGGAAACTGAGGCATAAAGAGGGCCACACAGCTATCAAGCAACAGATTCCTCAGATGTTTTAAAGAAAAATGTGTATACTCTCTGCTCAGAACTAGGGACGGAAGGATGAAAGCCATCATAGTTCCTGCCTGTTTTCTACTTGTGAAATATTTGGTTTGGTTCTGATCTGGAAGCATACAGGGAAAAGAGAACATGCATCCTGGCCAGAAAAGAGGGGAGGTGTCGGGGGAAATGAAGAGAAGATTGGAAAAGTCTAATGGGGCCAGATTAGGGAGGGCCTTCATTGGCAGATTCAGAAACCCAGACTTAACCCCCAAGGTTCTTGATCAGGAGTGGAAGAAGACAGCAGAGCTTGTATTCTCAATATCAACTCCTTCTCAGTTTCCATTTGCTCTGAACAAGTTCTGTGCTAACTTTAAATTCAAGCAGACTTCACTGATATTGGGACAGCTTTGTTAGGCTGTTAGTTACTAAGAAGTAACAGAAGATGTCTGAATAGCCAAGATGTTCTCCCCAAAATTGTTTTCCTTCAAGTCTTGTTAAAAGTCTTTCTCAATTTTTCAGCCAAGAAACCTGGGTTTGAGTTTTGGCTCTTCACTGCCTTGATGTGTGACCTTGGAAAAAATCACATTTTCTCTCTCAGCCTCGTTTCCTTCTCTCTTCATGGAAGCAGTTAGATTAGATGGTCACTAAAGTCCCTTCCCACGCTGACATTCAGCGTCCTCTTCTCGGTTCTGAAAGCTCATCCAGCCAACATCCTATGCCCCCAAGCTTGCATGGCATGAGGTAGCATGGGGCAGGGAGCAGCCCAGAATTGAGAATCATGAACCCTGGGCTTTAGCAATGCTTCTGATTGCTCTAAGCAGACTTCAGCAATCTCCCTTTCCCCTCTGGATTTTATTTCCCCCTTCTATAAAATAAGGGAATTGAACTTCATGTGTCTTTCCAGCCCCAAACCATAAAATAGAATTCTACAATTTTAATAATATGATGAAAGCAACAATCCTAGCCAGAGGTTTATTAGAGCCAGTGATGAGAAGCCTTTATTAAATTTTCACTGTAAGCATTTACAAATGGGAAGTCAGCCACCACTATAAATCAGGCCACGATTTATTATTATTTTGATTATCTATACTTAAAGTGGGTAGCTAAGTAGCTCAGTACCACATTTAGAGTCAGGAAGGTATTTAATTCAAATGTGACCCCAGACACTTACTAGCTCTGTGATCTTGGGCACATTTAAAGTCATTTAAAATCATGTTTGCCTCAGTTTCCTCATCTGTAAAATTAACTGGAGAAGAAAATGACAAATCATTCCAATACTCTGCTAAGAAAACTCCAAATGAGATTATGAAGAATCAGATATGACTAAAGAACAGGGACTCAAAGTAATAAAGGAAATTTTAATAATGCAGATTGAACTTGTAAATGTGTTGTGGTTATATATTTTTCAGAGAGCTGGCTGTTAAACACCCACTAGTATTTCAATGATCCCAATTTTTATTTATATAACTTTTTAATATCTACAGAGGGGTATTCTTACTACCCTGAATGATATGGAATAAGCCCCTATTTTATGATACTCTTGCTCATAGTCATGTAATTAGGGAATATATGAACTAAAACTAAAGCCCAAGTATTCTAAACTTCTGTCTCTGATAGTCATAGCCTAAATGGGACAGCCATTTGACCTTTGGGTCTCAATTATTTGTTTAAAAAATTTTGTAAAAAAAATTATTTGTTAAAAATAGTGGGGTGAGAGGAAAGGTACCCAGGGTCTAAATCTATAACCCCACAACTAAGGCTGCTGTTTGTCCCATTCCACTGTATTCTCTCTGGGAAGATGGAGCTTAAGCCCTGTGTAGGGTAGGTAGGGAGAGGATGAGCAGCCAGGGAGAGATTTGAATCCAGGTCCTTTCCCTTTAGTCCGGGGTTCTTTTCATGGTGATGCTGTGCTAGCTAGGAAGGAGGTGGCTGCCGGCCTTCAACCATGTGGAAATGATGACCTGGCTGAGTTAATCAACCCAGGCCCCAAAGCCTGCGAGCTGGGCCAAGCCTTAACAGGGGCAGAGCCCCCAGGGCAGGCCTGGAAGTCCATCTGCTGGTACCAGCTCATATGGTTCCAATGTTCCCTGGCTTCAGACAGCCCGGGCCAAAAGCCCCTGACTCAGAAGCAGCTGCAGCAGATCTAAGGCTCCGGTCTCCTGCTTCCACCAAGCCCTTCCCCACTGGTAGCTGCTGGCTCTCACACGGCCTGGCTTCTTAAAGTCACAGCTTCCTCTCCTCTTGCTCTTCAGTCGTGAGAGCCCCTTGTCCCATCCTGCGAGATACTCGTGGGGTTGTCAGATTTAGACTTGTAGAGATCCATTTTTTTGGCTTCCTGGCGTGCCCACCTATGGTCTCGTGCCTGAAAAACACTTTCTCAGGACAATTAGGTGACAAATTGCACTTTTTATTTCATCCTCTTCCTTCAAGGTTCAGCCATCTCTTCCATGAAGCTTTCCCTGATTCCCTTATTCCACCACCCTTGTTGAAAGTACTCTTTCTACTTCAAATTTTCTTTTTTTTTCTTTTTAGTTTATTTTTAATACACGTTTTTAATGAATTATGTTGAGAGAGAAAAATCAAAGTGAATGGGAAAAACTATGGGACAGATAATTAAACAGAAAAAAAAGAAATGAACGTAGCATGTATTGATTTCCATTCAGTCTCCTTAGTTATTTCTCTGGTTGCAGATGACATTTTCTGACCAAAGTCTATTGGGATTACTTTGGATCACTGAACTGCTGAGCAGAACCAGGCCTTCCATAGTTGCTCATCGCACATTCTTGCTGTTATTGTATACAATGTATTCCTGGTTCTGCTTGTTTTGCTCAGCATCAATTCATGTAAATCTTTCCAGGCCCTCCTAAAATCAGCTTGCTCATCATTTTTTTATAGAACAATAATAATCCAGCACTTTCATATACCACAACTTGTTCAGCCCTTCCCCAATTAATGGGCATCCACTCCTTTTCCAATTCTTTGCTATTACAAAAAGAGCTGCTACAAACATTTTTGGACATGTGGGTCCTTTTCTCTCCTTTATGATTTCCTTGGAACCCACCTCAAATTTTCAAAAATATTCTGTTTGAATCTCTCCTTTGCCCACATCACCCTCTATCTTGGCCATTTGCATGCATATTCCTGTAAACTCCTGGAAGACAGGGACTGTGTCATTTTTAATTTTTATATCCCAAGCATATAACCCAGCTTCCTGTATATGGCAGGCAGTTAAATAGATATATCATGAATGGTTGATCTAGTCTCTTCATTTTGTTGTTACTGTTCAGTTGTTTGAGTCATGTCTGACTCTTTCTGACCCCATTTGGGGTTTTCTTGACAAAGATACTGGGTGGTTTGCCATTTCCTTGTCCAGCTCATTTTACAGTTGAGGAAACTGAGACAAACAGAATTAAGTGACTTGTTCAGGGTCATACAGCCAGTGAATAGCTAAGACCAGTCCCAACATTCTGTCCACTGCACCACTTAGCTGCTCATTGTTAATACTAGTTCACATTTATTTAATACCTTAAGGTTTGCAATCCAATCCAATAATTCATTCCAATAAATTTCTTATGATGTGACAGGCATTGTATTAAGTGCTGGAAATACAATTAATAAAAACAAAAATAGTCTCTGCATTACTATCTAAAAGGCAACACGTGCAAAAAGGTGAGGGGGAAGGTGGAGGGTCTGGACCCCAAGGGTCTGTGGTGTTGACACATCTTGGTGAGATCAGGTAGGGCAGCAGGTAGGCAGTGAGGTAAGGCCAGAGTCCAGCTATTGCCTTGTATAAAGGAAAAATATAAAGAGGAGTTTGGTACTAAACCCTCTATAGGGGAGAGGCAGTGGATTTACTCAATCGATGAAATAAGGGGAAACTTGGGAAGGAAAACTTCCTTGGAGTTGAAAGCAGATCTCAGGTGGAGTTTACAAAGGATATTGAAATCATCTTATTTGATTTTCACAACCTTCAGGTTTTTTTTTTTTTTTAATAGATTTTTATAAATGGAGAAGCTGAGTCTCAGGAAAGCTAGTAAGTATCCAAGGCGGAATTTGAACTCAGGGCTTCCTAACTTCAAAACTAATTCACTAAGCTATGCTCCCTCCCTGCCAGCCAGAGAGAGGTCATAGAGCTTGCCTATTTTATAGATAAGGAAGCTGAGGCTTAAGTCTATTAATAAGGATTTACGAAGTGCCTGCTCTAGGTCAGTCCCCTAGTGATGGGGCAAGAATCAAAAAAATTCCTAAGACTGGAGTAAGTGACTTGCTCAGTCACCCAGCCAGTAACAACTGGAATTTGAGCCCAGGCCCCCAACCCCAGAGTGGTCCGTGCCCCTTTCACTATGCCAGTGCTTTGTCTTAGGTCTCAGTAAGAATCCTCACCTCCCTGGGCTTCCATTCTTGGCCCCCATGCAGGTGACAGGATGAGGGCCAAGTCTAAAATCTTCTCCCTTTGGAAAAAGAAAGTTACCGTTTGAGCCCTTCCATCGTGTCTGGACTGGGGGCAGAGGAAAAGGGTCTCATGGAAGGAAGACAATTATTCCTTTCCTGTTGATCCACCCGGCCTCCGGCGTCACTTCCTGAAGTTCACCACACGCAGCAGTTGGCCCTATAAATAGATTTCCTGGAAGCCACCCCTGAGCTTTTCGCTGGATCCCCAACAGAGCAGGGACCACCTGCTAGAATGGCAATGGGCCTTCCCTCTCCCTGCAGCCTGCTCTCCTTGGCTTGGGCCCTGGAGTCTGACCCTCAAAGACAGAAGCCCAAGCTCGGAGAGGAGAAAGAAGAACACTGGATTTGGAACCAGAGTCTGGGCTTGAATTCTGGTTCTGCCCCGTTGTGAGAAAAGAGCTTTTCCAAGTGTTCATGCTGGCCTCGAAGGGCCCTTGTGGCTCTAGACGGTGTTCTGAATTCTCTGAGCCTTGGACCCAATACTAATCCTCAGAAAGAACGTGCTTCTGGTGATCCCTGGGCTGGTCACTCACAAACTCTGGTGCTGAAAGCCCAGGGGGCTTGTCTTCTTACAGAAACAAGCAGCTCAGTCTCTCAAGCTTGAACTTCTGAGAGGGTCAGGGTTGGAGCCAAACAGGCCGCATTGGACTCGGCATGGGAAGGGAGCTTTGCTTAGACACCAGAACACTTTTTGTTTCTGATGCTGAAACTCTGACCCTCAGTTTTACTCACCTGTGAAACAGGTATAATAACACCCATAGTCTTCATCTCCTAGGACAACTGGGAAGCTCAAATGATATGTTGATTTTTTTTAAGTATTTTACAAACCTTCAAGGCACTACAAATATTAGGAAATACTCCAAGTGGGTAATGCAGTGTAGTAGAGAGTCTGGGCCTGGAGCCCCAAGGCTATATGACTGAGTTCCACTGGTGTGGTCTTGTACAGATCAATTCTCTGCTCAATGTCTCTTGGAGATTTTCTAAGGCTGCAAATGACAGATGGTTGTATCAGTGAAGGGTTTTTCACATTGAGACTTTGTTACATTGGTCAAAATCTGACCAATTGATAAAACATGATTGATACTTGATAAAAATTGATAAAATTGATAAATTGATAAAATTTTAAAATTGATAAAATTGTAGAACTAGACTGAAACCAAAATATTTTATTGCATGACTTTACAAGGTTATTGGGAGGGAAGCATTTTGCTGACCTAATGTAAACTATTAATTATTGTGAGGATTATTGAGATTGTAAAGTACTTTGCAACTACTAGTTGTGTAAGGGTGGCTGTAGTAACAGTAGTAGTGGTGGTAGTAACAGCAATAGTAGCAGTGATAATGGAGGGGGTGGAGGTGGCAGTTAGGTGCCCCAGACAGACTGCTAGTCCTGAGTCAGGCAGACCTGAGTTCAAATATGGTCTCAGACCCTTACTAGCTTTGTGACTCTGACAAGGCACTCGGTCTCTGTCTATCTCAGTTTTCTCATCTATAAAATAGGGACAGTAACAGCACTTACCTGTGTTGTGAAGATCAAAAAAGATTAGAAGCATTTAGCACCTAATAAGCTCTAGATAGCTGTTAACTATTATCATCGTTGTAGGAATAGAAGCATTTGGAACAAATCCCATTCCCATTCACTCAAAGTTTATGAGGGCTTTCCTCCCAGCAATCGTATAAGGGAGGGGATACCTAGTCTAACTGCCATTCCTCCAGCTCTCCTCTGTTAGCCTTTGTCTGAGCCTGGAAAAGCCAAGATCTGGGCAAGCAGGTGCCAGAGGGCCTCTAGTTCCTATGGAGCCAGATTAAAATATCAGGGGGAAATATTTAGCAAAATAAGTAACGGATGCAGGGAACACAGATAAGGCTCATTTGTGGTTGTCTAAGTCACTATGACTTCTGGGTAAACTTGATGCCCCTGCTATAAGAGGCTTTAGGCCTTGGTCTCTGTTCACGATTGACCTTGAGATATATGTTTGAAAGAAAGCAGAACTTTACCTTGCCTCAGAATTTGTGCCCGAGAATACAGGTATGTCCTTTACATTCATGGGCAAAAGGATGTCGTATCAGACACGTGTGACTGAAGAAGGTGGGAGAAGGCAGGACAGAGTGATGGAGAAGGCAGGGCAGAGTGATTGAGAAGGCAGAGCAGAGTGATGGACGGGCCACGTGGAGGCCTTCCCCAAAGAGAGAAGGAAAAAGGGCCACATAACCCAAAGAGAATTAATTTTGGAGATGGACAGAGTCCCTTCGGATGGGCAGGCTTGGAAGAGGGGAGAGCTGGGTTGATGGAGGGAATAGCCACAGAATCTTGTGGAGAATTTCAGTCCTTTTAGCTCAGCAAGGTTTTGGCCCAGAGCTTGGTCACGAGTCATGTGTGTGTATGTTACAGAATCACGTGTTTATTGTGTGAAACATGACAAATTAGGGTCCTGCATCTGGAGGAAAAGAGCCTGAGGTCCTAACCCTGACACTGACTGACTGCAGCAGCTGGTGAGAGGCCTGTAGATCATCCACATGAGCCAAAAACTGAGGGTGTTTAGCCAGCAGGAAAGAATACAGGCTGGGCAGAGATGCTAGCAAAGAGGGCTTATGTGGAGGTTTGGGAGAAGGGATTAGCTTTGTTCCTCCTGATCCCAGAGGGCAGGAAGAAGTTTGGGAGAGTCTTTCTAAAAATGGAACAGGCTGCCTAGGAGAAAAAGGGTTCCTCTTCCCTGGAGGTCTTCAAGCAAAGGCTGAGCAGGTTTTTTTTTTAAACAAGAAAATAACATGGGTAGACCTGTATGTTAAGAAGGAAAGGGGAAGGGAATAAGCATTTATTTAACACCTGCTCTGTGACAATTCCTCTATGTACGATAACTACAAACGCTATAAATATTCGTTTTATCTCCACAATTTTGGGAGGTAGGTCTTATTTTTATTCCCATTTTATAGTTGAAGAAACTGAGACAGGCATAGTTTGAGTGACTCACATGGCTAGTTGAGGTTTGGAGACAGAACATAGGCCTTCCAGGCCCAGAGCCCGTCCTCCACATCACACAGCCGATTTTGCCAAGTGTGTGAAGATAAGAAGATTGCCCAGAACTATGGAGTCCAGTCAGGAGGCTGTTACTAAGAGAGATGATGAAGACCTGACCTAGTGTGATGAAATAGGAATGGAGAGGAAGGGACTGAAGAGAAAGATGGCATAGAAGTAGGATCAAGAGGCCTTGGGGTGAGGGAGAAGGCAGAGTTCAAAATGATTCTGAGGTTTTGAGCCTGAGTCATTAAGCGAGAGTGATGATTTCATAAACAGAAACAGAGACTATAGGAAGGGAGGCAGGTTTAGGCTGAAAGGACCTTAGAGGCTTGCGGCAAGGTGGCTCAGTGGTTAGAGTTGTGGGTATTATCAGGAAGATCTGAGTTCAAATCTAACCCCAGAGCTTCACTAGCTGTGTGACCCCAAGCAAGTCGACTTAATCCTGTTTGCTTCAATTTCCTTATCTATGAAATGAATTGAAGAAGAAAATGGCAAACCACTCGATATTTCTGCCAAGAAAATCCCAGATGGGGTCATGAAAGATAGGACATAACTGAACAAAAAGAACAACAGCACCTTTTAAGTCAGTCCCCTCATCTGCACTAAGTATCTTCTGTATTATTGTACATTATATGTACGTATTAGACTCTTCGGTGAAGAAGACAAGAGAAAAGGTGAATACTTCTCGCCTCTTCCTAGAAGATCTTTTTTTTGGCCGCATACACACTAAGACAAACTGGATGACTTTGGGCTAGTCACGTAGGGCCCTCTCTGTTTTCTCATTTGTCAAATTTAGAGTTTAGAATAGATAATCTATAAGGCATCATGGTATGATGGAAAAAAAGCTCTGGCTCTATAATTAAAGGAATTGGGTTCAAATTCCAAACTTTGACATAACTGTCTATGTCGGGTTCCTCAAACTACGGCCCGCGGGCCACGCAACTGAGGACGTTTATCCCCTTCCCCCAGGACTATGAACTTTTTTTATTTAAAGGCCCACAAAACAAAGTTTTTATTTTTACTATAGTCCGGCCCTCCAACAGTCTGAGGGACAGTGAACTGGCCCCCTATTTAAAAAGTTTGAGGACCCCTGGATGATCATCTTGAGCCAATTCACTACCTCCCTGTTCCTCAGTTTATAAAATAAAGAGATTGAACTAGGTTTTTAAGGTCCATTTCTGTTCTAAATCATTAATTCTACTATCCCTTTTAATTCAAATCTATGTTTTCTCTTGTAATTCTGCATTTCTAAGTACCCTCACAGTCCTGCCATTCAGCGTACTAACGCTATATTTGAAAATTACTTCCAGATATAATGTTCTTTGTTCTGTTTGAGGGATTATCTAGAAAGTGTCTAGAAAGTATTTCATGTGAAAAAGTCTTGGAACCTTAATGGACCACAAGGTTGATTTGAGTTAACATTGTGATTCAGCAGTAAAAAAAAAAAAAAAAAAATCTAATGAAAGTTAAGGCTGTAGGAATATTAGTCAACTAAATAGCATTTATTAAGCACCTATTGTGCCAGACAGTGTGGTAAACTCTGGGAATACTAAAAAAGGAAAAATAAAAACATTTACATATAAAAACTAGTCTCTTCTTTCAAAAAGCTCACAGTATAATGGGAGGAACAATATGTAAACAACTGCATACAAAGAAGTTATAGACGGGATAAACTGAGGGAATCACAGAGGGAAGACTTTAAGATAAAGGATCACTAGGAAGGAAAGATTTCTTGTAGAAGACGTCAGTTGGAAAGCCAGGATATGGAGGTAAGGAGGGATAGGGGTAGGTAGCCAGTGAAAACGCTTAAATGGGATGTATGTTCGAGGATCAGTCAGGAAATCATGGCAAGAGTAGAAGGCAAGGTAGTTCTGTTTCCATCCTACATTCTGGTCAGATCTCATCTGGAATAGCCTAATTTGGGGCAACATTGACAAGAGAAAATTAACAAGTATAAAATAAAGGTTAAAACTTCTATATGGATATTTAGCCTGACCAGAAAAATAAAGGATGCTTGATATTTGCCTGGAGGCAAGTTTAAGGATACAGATTCATGCTTCACATAAGGAAATTTTCCTATTTGAAATGTCCAAAAGTGTAATGGACTGTTTTGGGGAATAGTAAATGCCTTGTCAATGAGCTACTAAGCAAGGAGGAATGTTGCCATCAGGCTGTAATCTCCTTAAGGTAGGAACTGTCTTTTGCTTTCTTTATATCCCCAGCACTTAGAATATTGCCTGGGATATAGTAGGTATTTAATAAATGTTGATTGATTGACTGAAGTCATGATAAGGGGAGAAGTTGACTCAGGTGATCACTGAAGTCTACTCCAACCCTAAGATTCTGTGAGTTTGTTTCCAGGACCATTAAGGCCTTCTCTGTTTCTGATCTTCAGAATTCTACCATTGTTCAGTGGGAAGCTCTCCCCCACTAAGTCTGGTCTCTCCATTGATAGGAAGGAGAAGCACTTGGCTCAAAGGGAAGGGAGAGGCCAGCCGAGCAGAGAGGAGCAGGATGATATTACATCTGGGGAATGTCAGTTATGAGGGGAAAGGGTAAGGGGCCTCAATTTCTGCTCCCTGGAATGGGAATTTGGAAATAGCATTTGAGGATATATGAGAAGCTAAAATAAAAATTGGATGACTGGAGAAAATGTTTTATCTTTCCTTCTTGTAAATGCTTTGCCTCCACTGACGATAGCCCAAGTCAGCCTGTAAATATAACAGCATTAAACAGGGGGAGAGCAATTACCTGGGAGGAGGTGATGGTGTTTGTGAATGTCTGACCCAGGGTACTTGAACAATTAATAGAAATAGAGGGCCCTCAGAGTAAAGAGAATTCTTTACTTATTATAAGTAAAGAATTCTAGAATGCCAGAGTAGGTAGGGCTCTTAGAACCCAGGATGTCAGAGCCGGGAGGGCCCTTAGAACAGAGGATGTCAGAGCCGAGAGGGCCCTTAGAACACGGGATGTCAGGGATGGAAGAGTTCTTAGAATGATTTCAGAGCTGAGTGAGTGAGTAGTAAAGCTGGCCCTTGAGCTTGAGTCTTTTACGGCCTCAGTAGGGCAGGGATGCATTGCCCACATGCAGCTGTGTGGCCTCTCTAGTTCCTGTGCTTTTCTCCCGGGCTCTCAAGAGGCTCCTGCCCTAGGCGAGCCTTGTTCTCCTTGGCCCGACTAGCCTAATACCGATGGATGGTCCAAGAGAGCAGAGGGTGTGATCAGCTGTGAACCCACTGCCCAAAGCCTCAGGAGCCAGTGAAGCTAGAGAAGGACAGGGAACCCACACCTGGAAAAGCTGCAACAGCAACGCTGCGCACAAATGCTGCTTTACAATTCACAAAGTTCTCTCCTAGCCATCCTCTCCTTGTAAACTAGGAGCAATGGGCAGTATGGAACTCACAGGGCTGCCTGTGGGGAACATGTTCCGAAGCCTTGCAGAATGTGTCCTGGCTCCTGGTCCCCAGAAAGGCAGCATGATGTAGTGAGTGGGGTCAGGGCTCGAGTCCTGCCTTTGACAGACTGCCTGGATGATTTCTGGGCAACTTGATGAACAGCTTAGGGCTCCCAGCCAGCTCTCTGAGAGTATATATCATAAATGTCCAGCTCTAGGGAGGAAATTTTCTTGTTAAAAGATTCCTGTACTAGAAGAGTACATAGGCGAGACATGGAATCGGGAAGATCTGGCTTTGAACCACTCTTTAGAAAAGTATTACTACCTGTGTGACCCTAGGCATTTTGTGATCTTTCTAGGACTCAGTTTCCTTATCTATAAAATTAAACTTGATGATTTTTAAAATGTCTTTGAATTCTAAATCTGTGATCCTGTGAAATTAAGGTTTACTTAACTATAAATACATAAGCATGTGTGTTTCTATCTATATACACACACTCACACACATCTAGGTAGGTAGGCAGGTATGTGTATATCTCCAAAAGAGTTGCAGGAGGTTGCAAATGGGGAAACTGAGGCTCAAGATTTGCCCAAGGACATAAAATGGTTAAGATCCAAAGCTGGGACCTAGGTCCTTGTCAGCTCCTTCCTGCTAGGCCGGGGGTCTTGCTTGAGCCCCTGCCACCTTTTCTCTGGCATCCCGGGAGACCTTCCAGCCCATAATGCTCCAGTGTTCTCTCCCCTCACTAGGTGGACATGGAGGTCCTGTGCCACAGCCGGGGGCTTCTGCAGATCCCCGCAGTCCTCCATGCAGACAGCAAGGCCCTTGACCTGTCTCAAAACCAACTGCAGAGCATCCTGGAGACTCCCCTCATCTTTTACACTGCTCTCCGACGGCTAGATTTAAGCTCCAATCAGATCAGCTTCATCCAGCCTGGCATTTTCACCAGCCTGCCGCAGCTCGAGTACCTCAACCTGGCCCGAAACCGCCTGGGACGGGCGTCCCCCCAGAACGGCAATGGGGGCATCGGGCGCCTGCCGCACGTGGCCACCCTGGACCTCTCGGGCAACGGCCTGTACAACGGTCTGGCTGAGGCCTTCCTGGAGGATGCCCCTGACCTGCTCTCCCTCTCCTTGGCGGAAAACAGCCTCACGCGGATTTCCCGCTGGACCCTGCAGGGGGTGCCGGCCCTGGAGGAGCTGGACCTGCACAGCAACGTGATCATGGAGATCGAGGAGGGGGCCTTCGATGACCTGCCCCGCCTCACCCGCCTCAACCTCTCCATGAACTCCATCACCTGCATTTCCGACTTCAGCCTCCCGCAGCTGCGGTTCTTGGATCTGAGCCGCAACAGCATAGAGACCTTCCAGACGGCCCCCTCGGACCAGGAATACCAGCTCCACTGGCTCGATCTGCACGAGAACAAGCTGTCCCAATTTCCTGACCTGCCCAGGCACAACCAGCTCGTCTATCTGAACGTCTCCAACAACCTGATCCAGATGCGGCCCACCTCCTCCCTCGGCGACAGGGGGCCCGGCACAGAGGCCTGGGCCAAGGAGCCCACTGACCCAAGTGCCAATGACAGCTCCTCAGCCCTCGCCCATCTCTTGTTCTTGGACTTAAGCTACAATGAGATTGAGAGCATCCCACAGGGGTTCCTGGACCCCATGACTTCCCTGCAGTTCCTCAACCTCAGCAGGAACTGCCTCCGCACCTTCGAGGCCAAGTGGGAGCGTGCCCTGCCCAGCCTGGACACCCTGGACGTGAGCCACAATGACCTGCAGGGCTTCGCGGTGGGCCTCCGTGGCCTGGCCAGCCTGCGACAGCTCTTCCTGCAGCACAATGCCCTGACGGCCCTGCCGCCTCTCACACTTGCCAGCCTTCCCAAGATCCAGCGCGTGGACCTCCACAGAAACTGGGTCCGTCCCTGTGGAGCCCCACGGGCCCTGGTGGAGCCGGCTGCCTCGGGCTGCCTGGCCCTCTCCAACATCCCCAGTCTCCGAGCCCTGAACCTGGCGGGCAACGCCTTGCAGAGGCTTCCAGAGGGCACCTTCCTGCAAACCCCCCTTGTCACCTTGGACCTCTCGGCAAATCCGGGCCTGGAGGTTGTCCCTGGTGCTCTGGCCGGGCTGGAAGCCTCCCTGGAGGTGCTGCAGCTGCAGGGCAATGGCCTGGACGCCCTCCACGTCGACCTTCCCCGCTTCACGCGGTTGAAGCAGCTCAACCTCTCTGAGAACCAGCTGAGCTGGCTCCCTGCCTGGACCCGGGAGGCCTCCCTTGAAAAGCTGGACCTTCGAAACAACAGCTTCAGCCACCTCGAGAGCCGCGGCATGAGTGGGCTGGAGGGGAGCCTCCGGCGCCTCTACCTGGCAGGGAACCCGCTGGCGTGCTGTGGTAACGGCTGGCTGGCGGCCGTGATTCAGAGGGGCAGCGTGGACATCGCCAACCTTGAGCAGCTCATGTGCCGGCACTCTAAGGACTTCAGCAGCCAGGAGGACGTCCCCTTCCTCCATGTCCGCCCCGAGGACTGTGAGAAGGAGGGGCTCAAGAAAATCAACGTGCTCATCCTCCTCATAGTTGTCCTAGTCTTGTCCGTCCTCCTCATTGGGGTGGCTCTTTTTTGTTGCTTCTGCCGGCAGGAGTTTAACCAGCATTTCAAAGCCTAACCCTCAGAAGGGGGTTCCCACGTTCCTGCCGTAGAGTCATTCTCAGTGCCTGAGAATATGCAGCTTTATTGGGGCCTTAAAAGCCGGCAGGAATCTTAGGACTCCTTTAGTCCAACCCTTCTTTTTATAGATGGGGAAACTGAGGCTCAGAGAGGTTAAGGAACTTGCCTGAGATCACACAACTCGTAAATATGAAGTCTAAATCTCCTGGAAATTTGGACCCATTTCCTGGGAATGACCTTCACCCATTTAGCTCTCCATTAGTTGACTATGTTCAGAAAATGTAGGGATCCCTGAACCTGTTTTCTTTCTGTCTCCTTCCCCCATCATCATAAGATCATTTGAAGGGACAGAAGCTGTGTAGCTCCATTCTACACACAAGTAAACTGAGGCCCAAGGAGATTACTTGCCCAGTCACACAGGTAACAAGGTATAGCGATAGGGTTTGAACCCAAGGGTGAGCAAGCCCTTTTCCCTCTATAGCCTACTACCTCTTGCCTATTTGTCGTCTGGGAAGACCAAAGTTACCTTCAGGAGAGAGCTTGATTAAAGCCAGCCCAAGTGAAACTATGTACCCCTTTAGGACTAGAAAGTCACCTAGAAAAAAAACCACTCTAGAATTTATCTGGAAGAAAAATATTTGTCACAATTTAACCTAATTCTTAAAAACCTAACATAGGAGAGGAATGAGAATTCCCCAAAAGACTTTCTTCTCTGATCTGAAAATAAACCCAGAAATCACCAGCGGAGGCCATTGCCAGATAGTCCAATAGAAGAAGATGATAAAAAGGGACATCAGAAAATAGGGACTGTCAGTGACCCCAAGATACAGAGCCCTGGGGATGGGAACCACCCTGGAGAGAATCCATTTTTCTTTCCCATTTGTCAGATGACAGAGATAAGACCCAGGGAGAGGGAGTAATTTATTTAAGGTCACAGGGCTCAGCCCTGGGAGCTGGGACCCACATTCATCCTTCCATGGGAAGGACTCTTTTCCTTGTAACACAGATTAAGGGTTTCCTGTCCTCAGCTCCCTCCCAATAGAGACATTTCCATAGACCAGTAGGCCCTCACCTCTTTCCCATACTCCTGTACCAGTTTGGGGGGTTCCAGGGCCATGTTCCTAGTCCCTTGGGCTCTAGCCCCAGCATTTGTTCATTGTGGAAACTAAGCAACTTCCACAACTAACACTGAGGAAAGCTAAGCAAGGAGGTTGACTGAAAAAAGCTATATTGTGGATTCCACAGCCAAATTGGTCCGATGCCTCGCAGGTTAACAAGTAGTTTCCATCTTGTTGTATTTGAATAGCCTTGTGAGGAATATACAGAGCTTATTGTTCCCATTTCACATAAGGGGAAACTTAAGGCCCATAAAGAAGAAATAGTGCTGGCCCAAGTCCCGGCAGTGTGAGCCAGGACAGAAATTCAAATCCCCGTGCCAGAGAAGGGGCAGGAAGTTTTCCTATGTGGCTGAAGCATCTACCAAGTGCTTAGGGGGAGTAGTGTGAGCCAATATTGGAAAAGAGGAGGCTCCAGTTTGTGGAAGGTCTCGAAGGAAGACGCAGCTTAAAATTGTCAGGGAAACTAGAAATCATTTAGTCTAAGGATTCTTAACCTGGTCTCTACAGACTTCCAGAGGCCCAGGGAATATCCGTGGACGTGGATAGGAAAAAAATTACTTTCAATAAGCTCTCAATAAAATTTAGCATTTCCAATTCCCTCATTTTAAGGATCAGGAGACTGAGGTCAAAAGATGCACTTTGTTAGTCTCAAGGAATGATTACTTTCAGATCCTAATTAATCCAGATGAATAAGTTTATACTTAATAAATAAGGATTGAGTAGGGGGAAACTGTCAAATTTTATCTGCTATTTGTCAGTATTGCACTGTCCTTTTTGCTAAAGCTAAAATAAAGGGGTTAACTATAGATTCTCACTCATCCCCCATCTGTTTCTTCCCGTTCTTTTGTCCGTTGCAACAGCTTAGCCATTTGTCCCCTTAATTCTTGCCTCTGACAATTAGTAAATCAAGGTAGAGTTTTGATCCAAGGGCTGGAGGGAAGAAGGGACTCTACTTTCAACACTGGCCACCCAGGGGGACTCCTCCTCTCCAGGCTGGACGAGGAGCTCCAGTGCTGTTGGTGGGTGTTTGAGACCAGGCCAAG
Organism: Sarcophilus harrisii; assembly: GCF_902635505.1. Lineage (NCBI taxonomy): Eukaryota > Metazoa > Chordata > Mammalia > Dasyuromorphia > Dasyuridae > Sarcophilus > Sarcophilus harrisii. Next base: position 497,315,110 of record NC_045428.1, read on the forward strand.
TAGGAACTCTTCTGTCCTTACTAAGCTCTCTACACAGAGGGTGATGGAAACTGGCAGGCATCTGGGTGTCAGGTAGTGTTGGCTGGGTCTGAAAGTAGTTAGGGGCAGCAAGTGGGACACAGGGGTGGGATCAGAAGCATTTGATGTTCAAATGGAATGTATTCAGAAGGCTTGAGTTGAAGGGGAAAATGTCTAAAAAGTATTTTCCCCAACTCATCTCCCTTTCTTTCTATTACAAGTGCCGCCGTTCCTCTCTTCAGATCTCTCATTATTGTTTCTGTCTCTCTCTTTCCTTACCTCTCTGCATGTACATCTGTTCTGTGTCTGTCTCTTTCCGTCTCCCTTTTAGTCAGTCTCTTTCTCTCTCTCTCTCTCTCTCTCTCTCTCTCTCTCTCTCTCTCTCTCTCTCTCTCTCTCCTTGATCTCCTTCCATTTCTATATATCTGCTTTTCTTCCATTATTTCTTCTTCATTCTCTCTTTCTCTACCACTGCTCTGCTCCGACCCTCTCCTCTCTTTGTTCCTCCTCCCTCCCTCTTCCATCTCCCATTATGTATATTTCTCTCTCTCTCTCTCCAGAACACCCAATTTCAGCTTCTGGTGCTTTGGGCCAGGGGCAGAGGGATGAGGAGAAATCAGTCAAACCAGTTATGTGTCCTTTCCATGAGATAACTTGATCATTGAAATCCATTTTTCACCTAGACAGTGAAGCCCTGATTTGGAGATCATTTAACTTTAGAACCCAGAAAGAACTTAGAGGCAATTTAGTTAAATTCACTCAAAGATGAGGTTCAGATATTAACCATCTGCCCAAGATTACAGTGAGATAAAGTGGTAGGTTAGAAGGGTTCAGCTCTCCTAAATTCCATCTCAAGTCTGGTTCCTACTTAATATAAAAACCTGGAAAACTGGGCTTTTCTGGAGCTATCTGGCTATGGGGGAGATCCCAAGGACCATCTGAGCAAAAGACTAGATCCTAACAGCAGAATGAGATGATCACACACTACAGGATTAAGACACTCAAGAACTTTCTTTAGTAGCTTAATAAAGGGACCCACTCTAATCTAGTGCAAAGGGGATGAGTCACACCCCTTCCCTAACTCATTGTACCTCATCACAGCTTACAAGTTAATGTGTTAACATCCTACGATTCTTTTATGAAATTCTTTCTCTGATTGAGTCAGGAAAGGCAACCGTTGTTTGAAGTGAAGATTGACCATGACCCTAGAAGCTTTTACATAAAGCCCAGAGCTAGTGAGATTCACATAAATGGAGGCAAGAGCCTTTTCATCTCTTTGGCGTGGAAGAGGGAGTCTTTCTGCACTTCTCACTGCCACAGCCAGCTTTTTTCTGCTGCCAGATGCCCCATTTCTTGACGCTGCTTCCTAGCCTCATTGACTTTCTGCCTCTGCACCCATGTCTGTCTGGAAAATGTCTGTTCTCTGCTGGACACAGTTTGGCAGCAGGGGTACATTCTTCTCTCCTCTGGCCCTGGGTAGCCTAGAATTCTTGATCTGATTCTCTAAGTGGGCAAGCAGTTCTGCTGCTAGACTGACTCTATGGCATGAGGACAGATGATGTAGTAGGAGCGCAAAAAAAAAAATCCCTTCCTCTTCTCATTCTATCAGAGGAAGATTCCCTTTGCAAAGGAATCACTGGATTTAAACACCTTGTCAATCTATTAACTATTTACCTCTGTATTCTTATCACAGATGGAGAGGGGAAGGGTAGAACTAAACCTTTCCTCCCAATATCAGCCATTCCCCCTGCACAAATAGCAGACTATTTTTTATAACCTTATTGGCTTCCATTCCCTTTATTGCTCCAGCCCAACTAGACAGTTCACAGAATTTCAAATAGTTTTTTTGCCATTGTGCCTGTGGCTGGCTTGCATTACTTCTAAAATATTAATAGTCATGTTCTACCATCTTCTTAGTGCTCTGTCCAGACCATGGGCCAACCAATGTGAGCCATTATCCCCCCTTTCTATATTGCAAATTTTTTAAGGACAACTGGCACATGTACTTGGGATGATTCCCAGAACTCACTAAACTAGCCAATCTAGTAGGAGTCATGGGCTGCACATATAAAGGACAGGGATGTAATAAATGTTAACTGGGAATTCTTTTTTTAGGAAATGATCTGATTTTCCATTCCTACCACAAGAGTTCTAGTTATTCTGCCAGCTTAGAGTAGATACATGCTGAACCAGTTAGCAACCTTGGACATATAGGGCATGACAAGTCTGTTCTTAACTGGGTTCACTTGTCCATTTAAGAAGTTGGACCATCCTGTACTGTCTAAGATCAGAATTTTGGGGGGAATGACATTTAATAGAAATGATTTATCCTTGAATAAAGAATAATTAAAATAAAAAGGGGAAGTAAATGACAGAAATGACATCAAGGCTGATTTTCATTCAGAAAATTAACCAACATAAATTAATTGCCTTAACAAGGAGACCAAGAGAATAAGAAAGTATTCCACTTGAACCCTTAAACTACAGTGAGAAAAGTTTTCAGCCCATTTGGAGGCTCTGTTTGTTAAAGCTTTGGGAAACTGTGAATGTGAATCATACAGAATGGAAAAGGCATGAATGTATTTGGAATGTCCTAATTAATGAGATGACAGATTCATTTGAGTGTTTGAAAGTGCCTTTGGTCTCAGTGTTCCTTTGCCTGGAATACTCTTCCTCCTAATATTTGCTTTTTGAAATCCTTCCCTATAAGACTCTGCTAAGTTACCGCACCCGCCCTAAAGTCTTTCTTGATCCCACCCTCCTACCCTTCCACCTGGTGTAAGTGATCTGAAGTGATCTCTGTTTCCTCAGGACCCCCACATCCTGGTGTGTGCCCCAATTCTACTGCCCCTGTGATTCCCAAACATGAGTTATCTGAGAGCCAAAACAACACATTGTTCCCCCACAATGCCCCGTACAAGGCCCTACACACAGCAAGTACTCAGCAAATATTGAGTTGTACTGAAAAAAGACTTCTGTCTCCCCAGAGGGAAATCAAGACCAGAATTCCTCCTTTGGCTGCCTGTGAGATGTGGGCTGCCTGGTCAATGCTGTCTCTTCAGATGCCATGTAAACACTACAAGATGCTGCTGTATACATATATGATAGACCTATAAGAATTTTGTATGAACTGTATAGAAAAACTATGTGAATATATTAAAAGATAATTTTGGAATAACCCACTGATCTGCTGGATTTCTGTTTGCTGCAAGGAAAAATATGTGCTGTGCCTCAGCCTGGTGCACATTGTAAAAGGCAATAAGGGAATGGAGGAGATGCGAGTGTATGTTTTCTGGGAGCATTAGTTTTCTAATTTTCCTTCTGAGTCTCTGGTACTAGAATCTAAGATTCTGCAAGAGAGGGATGATGATATATATAGCAAGAGAAAGTTGGTCTCAGATTCAAGAAATCTGGCTTCAAATGATGCTCCCAAAACATCCTGGCTGTGTGATCCTAAGCATATCATTAAATGTCTTAGTGTCCTAAGTAGCTGACCAAGATAAAGTGCCTAGAAGTTAAAACTATGCTTTAGTGGAGGGACTTTCTTCAGCAGAAGGCCCCTACATTAATAAATAAGGAAACTGGGTGGTGAAGTGGCTGGAGTCCTGGGGCTAGAATCAGGAAGACTCAAGTTCAAATCCAATCTCAGTCACTTACTAATTATATGACTCTGGGCAAGGCCCTTAACCCTGTTTACCCTGTAAAATGAGTTGGGGAAGGAAATGGCAAACCACTTCAGTCTCCTTACCAAGAAAACCCCAAATAAAAAAATCAAACATGATTGAAGTGATTGAACAAATGAACACGTCAATAAAATCGCAAGACTAGACCAAAAAAAAAAACAAAAAACCAACTCCTTAGATCTTAGAAATGTCAGAACTGGGAAGGGCTTTAAAACACAGAATGTCAGACTTGGGAGGGCCCTTAGGACACAGGATGTCAGAGCTGGGAGGAAACCTTAGAACACAGAATGTTAGAGCTGAAAGGGCCTTAGAACACAGAATGTTAGAGCTGAAAGGGCCTTAGAACACAGGATGTCAGAGCTGGGAGAGACCTTAGAACACAGGATGTCAGAGCTGGGAGGGAACCTTAGAACACAGGATGTCAGAGCTGGGAGAGACCTTAGAACACAGGATGTCAGAGCTGGGAGGGAACCTTAGAACACAGGATGTCAGAGCTGGGAGGACCTTAGAACCTTAGAACACAGGATGTCAGAGCCGGGAGGGCCCTTAGAACACAGGATGTCAGAGCTGGGAGAGCCCTTAGAACACGGGATGTCAGGGGTGGGAGGGAACCTTAGAACACAGGATGTCAGAGCTGGGAGAGACCTTAGAACACAGGATGTCAGAGCTGGGAGGGAACCTTAGAATACAGAGTGTTAGAGCTGGGAGGGAACCTTAGAATACAGAGTGTTAGAGCTGAAAGGGCCTTAGAACACAGGATGTCAGAGCTTGGAAAGATCTTAGAATCTAGAATATTAAAGACATAAGAGGTCTTAGAACACAGAATATCAGAGTTATGAGCCTTAGAACATGGAATGTTAGAACAAGAAAGGACTATGGAACATATATATTATCAGAGTGGAAGGGATCTTAGAACATGGCCTCTCAGAACACAGAATTTCAGACTTGTAAGGAATCTTAGAACAGAAAATATTAGAGCTGGAAGGAACGTTAGAACTTTACCCTGGGGTTAAAATATCAACTTAGCAAGTATTGTGCTTGGGGGACAAAGACACTATTTGGAGGGGATGGTGGACTCCGAGATTAATATGATTCAGTACTATATCAGGAGAGTCAAAACTAATTCAAGAGAGGTGTAGTTTATAGGATGGGGGAGGTTAGGGTTCTACTCTGCTCAGTTCTGTTCAGAATGCATTAGAAATATTCTATTTAGTTCCAGTTGCCACATTTTGGAAAAATATTGATGTGTGGGAATGACCATGGAATGATAACTATGATTCACTATATAATTAAACAAAAAATGTATTAAGTGCTGATCATATCTTGAAACCATGTCATGTGAAAGAATTGTAGCTATAATAGGGAAAAGAGAAGGTTTAGAGTGACACAACCACTATCTTCAAGCAGCTGAAGAATTATGTGAAAAGGGATTTGGTTTGGTCTTCTTGCCCCACCAGGGAGAACTAGGCCCAATCAATGGCTAAAAGTTTCCCAGAATCATACTTAAGCTTGATATTTAAATTAAAAAAAACTTCCAACAATTAGTTGTCCAAAAGCAGGCCAGGATACCTAGGGAGGCAGTAGGGGACTGAGACTTAGGAAAGACCTTAATTTAGAAAGAACAAAGTCACCCACTGCTCATGGGTCATTATCAGTCAGCTTGACTTTTGTCCTGCCCTTTACTCTGATAACTCTGGAGGAGAGAGTGAGCCTGATGACTTTGAACAGCTCTGCTTCACTTAAATCCAGTTCACTTGCAAGTCAGGACATCACCCTGCTGATTCTCTTCGAGAACAAAGGATGAACAAAGAGTCTTCAAGAGAAGGCCGGATAAATGCTTGCATGCAGTATTGTAAAGTTTACTACATTAGTAGGGCTTGGACTGAATGGATCTAGAGTTCCCTTCCAGATCTGAAATCCTGCTTCTATCAATGTAGATAATCAAAACTAGAAGGAGCCTTTCACATGAGAATATTGGGATTTAGAGATCACCTAACACAACCTTTTCATTTGTCAGAGGAGAAATTTGCAATCTAGGAAGTATCCCTGACTTGGATGAAGTTGCCAAAGGTTCCACAGGTAGCAAATAGCAGAATTGGAGTCAAACCCAGCCTCCCTTTCCATTCAGTGCTTTTGACACTTTAGCCTGCTGTGGTCCCTCTTCAAGGTAGCAAGAGTTGTATTTTAATAAAGACCTTCTAAGACACTGCTTTAAATCAAGGTAGAAACTTTGATGGTAAAATTTCAGGCATTGTAAAATTAAATGCAGGGAGATATTTGAGGGTAACAAGACTTTCTGGCACTCCTGGGTCACCTCCTTTGGGCAATATTGTGTAGATAGAGTGATCTTTTCTTTAGCTAGTTCAGATGACCCATTCTGTTATAGACATAGTCTTTTCTGATCCTAGATCTTGAATTATTTAGTTTTTATAGTAGCTAATTATTTCTGGGGGCATGGAGGGAAGAGAGGGAATGGAGGAAATTCAGATGGAAAGAGGTAAGCAGACTAAGCTGTCCCAGCTCCCTTCGTCCTATTTGGTTGGTACTATCCCTTGTAGCTGCTAACTAGTCAGAGACCACTACACCTTCTTTAGAGACACACCAGTTCCTCCAGCTTAAAATAATAGGAGTTAGGACTGGAATCCACTTTGGAGACAGCTATACAATATGAAGGATGAAACAGTATAGGAAAGAACACTGGCCTTTGGACTCAGAAGTCCTAAATTTGTTGACTCTGCCGTTTAAAGCAGGCAGCTAGGTAGCAACAATGTTCCATCCTATTCTAACATTCTCTGTTCTAAGCATTCTTTCTGCTCCTATATACTCTGTTCTAGTTTCCCTTCCTGCTCCAACATCCCCTGTTTCAAGCTCCTTTTCTGTTCCAACATCCTCTGTTCTAAGTTCCTCTTTTACTCTAACATCTTCTGTTTTTAGTCCTCCTCCTGCTCTAACATCTTCTGTTCTAAATTTTTTTGCCTGCTCCAACACCCTCAGTTCTAAGCTCTCTTTCTGCTCCAATATCCTTTGCTCTAAGCTCTCTTCTTTCTCCAACATCCTCAGTTCTAAGTTCCCTCCCTGCTCTAATATCCTTTGTTCTCAAGTCTCCTTCTGTTCCAACATTCTCAGTTTTCAGTTTCCTTTCTGCTCTAAGATGCTTTCCTCTTTAACTCTGACAGGTCTCTAATGATGTCTTTCCCCCACCTTCTGCAAAATTCTTCACTGATCAGATGTTTTATTTTGCACAAACTTACAATGCATATTGCTACAACTTTAATTCTTTGGAGACTATTGTGTTCAGTGCCTTTGAGCCAGATAGTGTCTCTGGAAGAATACTGGAATTTCAAACATGGACTTCTATGTCTGGCTGAAGCTTGGGGTCATTAAAAGCGAGATACAATTTTCCAAATGCAATCCAGCCCACTTTCTTCCTCCTGTTTAATTCTGGGCACAGCCCATTGTCTAGCTGCCAGATGGAGAGTGGGTGGATCATGGGTTAATGAACCATACTTGGTTAAAGAAATAAACTGGTGGCTACATATAGGCTAACATTCATGTTTTTATTTCTATGGTACTTTTTCTGGATGTTTTCTTCTCAAGATTCCTGTGATGTCTATAGCATAAGCAATTTAACAAATTAAGTCAGAAGTGAACAAGTCTCTACTGAGCATCAACTATGTGCCATGAACTGTGTTAAGTACTTTACAAACATGATTTCATTTGATGATGATGGTGTTAATAATAATTATGATTATTTTTTCACTTGAGCTTCACAAAAATCTTGGGAGATAGATGCTTTTATTATCACCATTTTATGGATGAGGAGAGCATCCATCAGGAAGTATCTGAGGGATGCTCCCATGTCTTGGACATAAATACTTTGTAAATGATAAGAAAGGGCAGATTGTGAAAAAGCCCTGAACTGAGGGTCAGGAGGCCTGAGTCCAAATCCTGGCTCTACTACTTACTAATTTTGTGACCTCAGCAAAACCATGGAAACTTTCAAAGATTCAATTTCCTCATCTACAAAATGAGCTTATATATCAATCAGAGTGCTTACCATCTCAAAAAAGGGAAGGGGAGGGCAAAATATGGAATTTGGAATGCAAAACTTTAAAAAATGTTAGAAATTGTTCTTACATGTGATTGGGGGAAAGTAAAATATTAGAGGTTAATAATAATGATGATTGCCTACACTTATATAATTCTTGAGGGTTTTTCCAAGCATTTTACAAATATTTTCTCATTCCATTCTCACAATAAGTTTGTGAATAATACTGATAATATTACTATAACCTAGCTAGAATTTATATTGCACTTTAACATCTGCAAAGTTCTTTACTTGCTAAAATTATCTTATTTGATCCTTAAAACATCTGTGAGAAGTAGATTCTATTATTATCCTAATTTTTACATATGAGGAAACTGAGGCAAACAGATTAAATGACTTGCCCAAGATCAGAGAGCTATTCCTGAAGCAGGATTTGATCTCACAGTTTTCTAACTCCAGATCCAGGGCTCTGTAAACTATGTTAACTACCTCAAATGAGGCAAACAGAACTTAGAAAGATGAAATCACCTACCCTAGTGAAGTTCCAAGTGTCAGAGTTAAAAATCACTTTTACATCTTCTAATATGCTAGCCTAATGTTATCTCATCTACACCAAGCCCATCATGGCAGAAACATATTTTTAAAACTCTATCTAAGCTGTTTCTCCTAAGCTTGATAGAAAGGAAGAAGTTAGGTTGGGGCCAAGATCAAGAGGCTACTGAACTGAGTTAAAGTGGAAAAGCACCATAGTCTATGTCACTTTGCATTGAATTTACAAACGTTCTAAGTCCAAGTCTCTGGTCTGCCACTTGTTACCCATATAACTTAACACAACTTCATTTGCTGTCTGGGATTCAGTTTCCTTCTCTGAAAAATGAGGAGGTTGGACTAGATGATAGCTAAAAACTCTATTGTAAAATTCCCTCTTGTGAAATAAGGATTGCTTTCCTATGGTTCCAATCTCTACTAGCATGGGTGCTGATCTCTTTTTTCAAAGTGACATCTTTGTTCACTTATTTTTTACTCTATCCCTCCTGATTTGGGGAGGAAAATGAGGAAAATAATAGAACCCACCTCCTGGGACTATGTTGTTAGAATCAAGGGAAATATTTGTAAAGTGCTTATAAACCTTAAAGTGATATATAAATTTATTATAGTAGTGTATTAAATGTAAGTATAATAATTTATATTATTATCTTACCTCCTTAAGGCTGGGTTACCCAGGAGAGGATTATGTTCACAACTTAAGGTCAATTCCTACATCACACAGCTCCACCAAATTCCAAATCCAAAGTTCTTCCTCTTGGGCTCCAGTCTCAATTACCCTGCCTTAAGGCTTTCCTGCTGGGCATCATGATTGGATTCATATCCAGTCTAGAACTTTACCTCCAAGGTTGCCTTGGCTTGAGCTTTGGGGTCCAGTGGGGATTCTATCCCCTCCCCCTTCACCTAGATCTGAGTTGTTTTAATTTGCATTTTTTTAATTCTCTGAGTTATAGCAGATCTTTGTATAATTATTAATAACTTTGATTTCCTCTCAAAACTGCCTATGCATATCTTTTGATCATTTGTTAAATGGGGAATGGCTCTAATTTTTATAAATTTGGCTCATTTCCCTATATGTTTGAGAAATAAAGCCTTTAGCAGAAAAACTTGGTGTAATTCCTCCCATTCCCAATTTCCTGCTTTCCTTCTAATTTTGGCTGCATTGGTTTTGTTTGTACAAACCCTTTTGAAATTCATGTAATTGAATTATCTATTTTACTTCCTGTGATCCTCTCTATCTCTTGTTTGGTCATAAATTCTTCCCTTATCCATAAATCTGACAAGTAAACTATTCTATGCTCCCCTAATTTGCTTATGATACCATTCTTTATGTCTAAATCAGATTTTATCTCGGTACGTGGTGTAAGATGTTCATATATGTCTAGTTTCTGCCAAACTGCTTTCTAGTTTTCCCAGAAAATTTGGTAAAATAGTGAGCTCTTGTCCCAAAAGCTTGGATCTTTTGGTTTATCAAATATTATATTACTGTGGCCACTTACTACTGTGATTGGTATACCTAATCAATTCCACTGATCTACCACTGTATTTCTTTTTTTTTTTGAGATAATCATTTTTATTTTCTTTTAAAAAATTATGTGCAATTCTTTTAAACATTTTCATCTTTAAATATTAAACACATGTCCATATTTGTCATTTTGTACAAGAAACATCAGATCGACGGGGGAAAAACTATGAGAAGGAAGAAAACAAACAAACAAAAAATACCACTGCATTTCTGTTGCAAATATTTTTATTTGTAACAGACTTCTTTCAGATGATTACTCTTTGTAATATAGCTGATATTTACAAATATTTTTATTTGTAACAGATTTCTTTTTGATGATTACTGTTTGTAATATAGCTTGAAATCTGATACTGCAAGGCTTCCTCCCTTCATTTTTTTCCATTAATTTTCTTAATATAATCGAACTTTTATTCTGTTTTTTTCTAGTTCTATAAAATAGTTCTTTAGTAGTTTCATTAGTTTGGTCCTGAATAAGTAAATTAATTTAGATAGAATTGTGATTTTTTTTATTATATTGGTTCAGCTTATGAGCAATGAATATCTATCTTTATATGCATGAAAAGTATTTTAAGGTTTGTATTATAGTTCTAGCGTAGCACTAGATCTGGCAGTGACCTCAGAGGCCATCTGTTCCATCTTCATCATTTTAGAGGAGGTCCAGGGAGATTGAATGGTTTGTCCAAAGTCACAGAGGTAGTTAAGTTACTGATGTGGGAATTCAAACCCGACTTCAGAGTCAGAACTTCTGCCATCATAGCACTGCTCCCCTACTGCATTAAGCGTTTCCTGAGGGCAGGGACTATGTCTTTGCTAAACTTTGCAGGTTCCTACCCTCTACTCTAGCATGTAGGTGGCACAGTTGATAAAGCACTCATGTTCATGAGTTCAAATTCAGTCTCGGACATGTAATATCTGTGTGACCTTGGACAAGTCACTTAACCCTGTTTGCCTCGGTTTCCTAATCTGTAAAATGAGCTGGAGAAGAAATGGCAAACCATTCCAGGATCTTTGCCAAGAAAACCTGAATTATGGTCATAAAGAACCAGACATGACTGAAGCAACTAAACAAACAACAATACTCCTCTGCTCTCTGGGTTCTTCACAAAAAAAAATATTTAGCAAATTTGGTTGAATGTTGTTGACTGTTTAAATCTCCTGCACAATGGTGGGGAGAGGGAATGGAGCGGGAATTTCTATCCTAAGACCAAGATGAACACTTTGTAAACCTAAAAGACTTAGAGAAATAGAAGTGATTATTAATCTAAGCCTTATATTTCCTAGGAGAGACAACTGAGCCAGGGACCCTTGGGGAATGGGAACAGTTTTATTCCTATCTGTTCAAATGGCATCTCAGTCTCCTACCAGAAGTATGAGTTTAGCCAAATCACATCACATCTTTGGGTCATGGTTTCCTCAACTGCAAAATAGTGGGAGGGAGTGGACTAGCTGTCCCTTCCAACTCTAAACCCTGAGTGAACTCTGAGCCCACCCTCACAGAGTGGGAGTAGAACTGGAGGAGGAAAGGAAGTTGCCTTATCACACTGGGATAGTCAGGACTGGAGATTCCCGAAGCAGGAGAAGCTGTATAAACGCACCATCTGCCCTGCAGTGGAGCTCTTAATTGCCAACCACTATGGGGGAAAACCCAAGCCTGCTTTTCTGAGTTGACATACTTCCTTATCTCTTGTAGGGAGAGGAATCATTTGACACAGAACCACAGGCACTGAGTGAGAACTTCGGTGCTGCCACCCAGTACATACAGTGCCAAGAGTCCGAAGTATGATGCAGGTTTCGTGCCCCTGCCCACTGGGATAGACTGACTGCCTCCAGAGAGATGGATCAATCGCAGGGAGCTCTTTGGGTTCCTGAGCTTTCTGTGGGGGAAACACGCATGTTTTCAAAGGTAATGGAGGGAGGGTGATAGAGATCCGGCCAGTAGGAGATCAGCAAGAATAAAGGATGTGCTGCAGAAGAGTAGTAGTGACTGAGCAATTTCCTGCCCAAGAGCACCAACATGGTGACTGGCCTTGCTGGCAACAATAATAGGCCTTCTGTCATCCCTGACAGTAACCTTCCCAAGACTCGTCAAATCTGGGGACTGCTCCCCAGTCTGGTAAATCACATGAATAATACTAGTGCCTCCAAACAGAATCTAGAAAATTGTGATAAAATTTACAAAGCCATAAACATAAGAGCCATTCCTCATTTGATAAATAAATAAATATAAGCAGTTAAATTTTAGAGGAAGAAACTCAAGCTATCAATTGCCATGTGACAAAGTACTTAGAGCAATATAAATTAAAACAACTCTGAGGTTCTGTCTCGAAGCCATCTGATTGGCAAATTTGACAAAAAAAGGCAGAGGCTGGGAAAGGCCATGGCAAAACAGGTATATTAATGTACTACGGGTGGAAATGTGAACTGCTCCAGTCATTCTGGGAAGCAATTTGGATCTATGTTCAAATAGTTATTAAACTGTATGTACCTTTTGACTCAGAAATACTGCCACTAGATCTATATCCCAAAGAGTTCAAAAAAGGAGGAAAAGGATTTCAATGTGGAAAAATATTTAAACTAGCTTTTTTGTAGTGGCAAAGAATTGGAAACTGGGGGAAGGGCACCTATCAATTGGAGAAAATCTGAATAATATGGTATATGCCTGTGATAGAATACTATTGTACTGTGAGAAAAGATGAAATGGTCAGTTTCAGAGAAATCTGGGAAAATGTGTATACAGAATGAGGTACACAAGCCAGGAGACCAATTTATATAGTAATAACAACATTATAAAGACATTCTCCAAATGATAAATGTCAGAAGATGTGAATAGGCAGTTTTCAGATGAAGAAATTAAAGCTATCTATAGGCTTTATGTATATATATGTTCTAAATCACTATTGGTTGGAGAAATGCCAATTGAAATAACAGTGAGGTGCCTGGTCATACCCATCAGATTGGCTAACGAAAGAAGGAAACGATAAATGTTAAGGAAGGTGAGGGAAAATTGAAACACTAATGCCTTGTCAGTGAAGTTATGAACTGAATAGTTTGGAACTATGCCCAAAAGGCTATAAAATTATGCATATTCTAGATCCACATGTACAAAAATATTTATAGAAATTATCTTTTGTTTTGGCAAAGAACTGAAAATTATGGAAATTCTCATCAATTGGAGAATAATTGTGGTTTATGAATGTAATGGAATACTATTGTTCTATAAGACTTGATGAATGGGTGGACTTCAAAAAAGCCTAGAAAGACTTATATAAACTGATGCTGAGTGAGAATAAGGTAGAATATGGAAATAACGGCAACATTTTGTAATGATCAACTATGATTGACTTAGCTCCAAGACAATTCCAAAAAAACTCATGATAGAAAATGTTTTCCACATCCAGAGAAAGTACTATAGAGTCTGAATGCAGTTTGAAGAATACTATTTTCATTTTTTTGTGTTTTTTTCTTTCTTGTGGTTTTTACCTTTTGTTCTGATTCTACTTTCACAACATGTCTAATGTGAATATATATTTAACATGATGCAACATGTATAACCTATATAAGATTGCATCATGTCTTAGGGCAGGGGAGGAAAGGAAAGCAGGGAGAAAAATTTGGAACTTAAAATCTTACAAAAATGAATATTGAAAACTATCTTTGCATGTAATTGGAAAAAAATAAAATACTGTTAAGAAGGGGGAAAAGAACAATAACAAAAAAGGACAAACAACTCTAAAAGATTTGGGAATTCAGATCAACAAATGATCAACCATAATTCCAGAAGACTTATGATGATACATATTGCTCACCTAATAGTGACAATGATAGTATCAAACATTTAGATAGTACCTACTATGTTCTAGGTTTTGTGTAAAGTACTTTACAAATATTTTATTTAATCATGTCAATAAACCTGGGAGGCATGTGCTATTATTATCCCCACTTTATAGATGAGGAAATTATAAATGAAATGACTCATTCAAGGTTATATAGCATATGAGTAACCTTAGGAGGTTGATCTTATTGTTATCCCCACTTTACAAATGAGAAAACTGAGGCAAACAAAGATTAAAGTGACTTGCCTAGGGTCACACAGCTAGTAAATGTTAGGCTGGATTTGAATCCATTTTTTCCCCCGGCTCTAGGCACTGTGAATTATACCACCTAACTGTCTCGAAAAATCACAATTTTAAAGAGAAAGAATAGAAGTTTTCTGAAGATACTGATATGAATGCCCAGGAAACTAATAAATTAATTTTTTAAAGACACATACAGAACTTGCAGTGTGAGTAACAGAAAGTGATATAAAAAATATAAATATAAAATAAGATATGAGAAAGGTGTCAGTAGTGCTAGTATGTGGAATGAAATGCAGTCATTCAAAAATCATTTATTAAATGTTTAGGCACTATACTAAGCACCCGGGTTATAAAAGAAAAGCAAAAAGCAAAACCAAAAGCAATCCCTATCCTCAAGGAGCTCCCAGTCTATGCTGGAGAGTGAAACTAAAGAGGATCCAAAAAAAAAAAAAAAAAAAAAAAGATTTTACAAACCCCAAGCTAGTAGGTTTTGTTTCTTTTCTTGGCCAAAATCAAGATTATGGCTTGATTTATGAACATTTTCAGCTAGAGGTCATGACCTGAGGAAACTCTTGCCCTGTTCTGCTGATTGGTGACTGTCTCTCCCAGATCAGGAAAAGCAGGAAAGTCTTACTCATGTTTCACTTTACTCTTTCATAAGTGGTCCTCTTTTCATCTGTCTCCTTAACAAAACTCAAAGCTGCAAAAGATGCCTTACTCTACAGTTTTGGAACTATGAACCATGATCAAATTAACTCTGTTTTACTTGCTGCTAGAGAGAAAGGGCAGCTAGGGTGGCTTAGTAGATGGGGTGATGGGCTTGGAGTCAGGAAGACTCATCTCCATGATTTCAAATCCAACCAACTGTGTGACTCAGACAAGTCACTTAAGCCTGTTTGACTCAATTTCCTCATCAGTAAAATGAGCTGGAGAAGGAAATGGCAAATCACTCTAGTATCTCTGCCAAGAAATCCACAAATGGGGGTCACAAAAAATTGGACACAACTGAAGTAACTCAATAACAACAAAAAGAGGAAGTTTGTGGATATGGCAAAACTTGATATAGTTTATTGTGAAAGACTGATATATTACCCAAATGAGCAACAATCAAAAAAGACCAGGGATCCCAATGTACCAAAGACATGGCAACCTACTTCCCACTCCCACCCCAAGAGGATCATGAAGGACAAGTTCAACCTGGAAGGCTATAGTTAATGGGACTTCAGCCTTAGGTCTCTTAGAAGCTGATTTCTAAGCATTTTAATATGACCATTATTTACACCTTGAAAAATAGCAAATCCTACAAATCAGAGCTTGATTTGATGTTTTTTTTATTTTCTAGACTTAATAAAGTCATAGAGAAAATATTAAATTTGGATTAAACTTAAGAAGGTGCTGTAGATATATTTCTTTCAGAGAGCCAGTTGTTAAATATTATCAGCATACCCCTGAATCGATGCTCTTTGCCAGGGGTTACAGTTCTGGCACGATTGCTGCCCAACCATAAGCAAGTTAGCTCCCCTTTTAGAGTCTCTGCTACCTTATCTATAAAATGATGGAGTTTGTCCTGGGTGATCTTGAAGGTTTCTAAAACACTATGATCTTACGATGGCATTTAAAAGCTTGGGACAGAAGAATTTTCTTTTATATGAACTTCGGACGTTCTTCTCCTGGCATGATATTTCTGAATTTGTGTTCCTTTTTCCCTCATGTGAATAATTAATCCTAGGAAATGCACTTTAATGGTCTGGAATGTGTGTTGGAGTGGGGAAGGGGGTGGAGAGAAGAGAGAGGAGGAGCAGATGTCAGATCAGAGGATACAGTGACTGTAGCAAGCCCTGGCAGGGGAAAATTGGGTTTGGGGTGAGTAGCCCTTTGGTGTGGGGGCAGGGTTGAGCAGTTGCAAGTCCAGAAGGTTCAGGGGCCTGCAGTAGGGCTGGAGGTTGGCGGGGCTCAAGTATCAGGAAAGGATTAGGAAAGGGAAGGAAAGTCCTTGGGCAGAGGACAAAGTTCCCAAAGTCACTGGGCTAGTTCCCAGAAGGCTATAGGTTCCCCTGAGATTGCTGTAGCCTGAGACCCATGGTCAGGTCCTCTACACATCCAAAAGGGTTTTCTTCTTGGTAGCTCGCTCCCCAAGATCTCTCCTGTCTCTTCTGGGCAGAGAGCCCAGACCAGCTTCCAGAAGCCCTTCTCTTCCTGTTCTTGGTTCAATTAAATCCTTCTGTTCTGAATGCAGCTTCGCTCCCCACGTGTCTCTGTCTCAACCTCCCTTCAGCCGGACCATCTGGTCCTCCTGCTCCTAGTTGTCAGTTGGGTCTCTTCCCACTACCCCACTCTTCCTTCCCAGAGTCCCAGGCTCCCTGCCCCTTTGCCCTCTCTCATCTCCACCTATTTGTTGTTAAACTGTTACCTGTGTTCCTGGGTAACTGTGAGCCGGATTATCCTCTTGGAGCGTCCGTGTCCCTGGCTCTGTCCTTCTGCCAGCACTTTTTGAGTGCCAGTGCTGAGCAGACACCAAGGTTCTGACAGAACAGAACAGAGATCGGGCCTCTGGCCAGTAGGACTGCCTCCTTTCCCCCTTAACTCTCCCCTCAGGCTTTCTTCACTTTGTCCTCTGCCAGCGTTCACCCTGGTATATCCTCCCCCTTTGGACTCCATCTGGACATCTCTGCACCTGTCTCGGCCCTCTCAGCCGGACCCTGCACCACAGGAGCCTTCTTATCACATCTGGGGAAGAGAGAGATGGAGCTTCCTTCCCCCATAGGGGTCCTTCTCTTTCCTTTACCTCTTCTCAGGGGTTGGAATCTTGGGGCACAGTGGGAAAGCCTAGATCAGGGGTCCTCAAACTTTTAAAGAAGTGGGCCAGTTCACTCTCCCTCAGACTGTTGGAGGGCCAGACTATAGTAAAAACAAAAACTTTGTTTTGTGGGCCTTTAAATAAAGAAACTTCATAGCCTTAGGTGAGGGGGATAATCGTCCTCAGCTGCTGCATCTGGCCCGTGGGCCATGGTTTGAGGACCCCTGGCCCTAGACCCTGGGGAATGGGCTGCTCTTTCCCTAGTGGGACTGTCTTTGATTAAAATGGCTCCCTCCCAGGAAAAATACCCATTAGTACAATGAAGGACTTTACCCATGTTCCTAATTGGTATCCCTTCCTCCTCTCCAATCAGTTCTCTACACAATTTCCAAATGGATGGTCCCAAATGACCCTGTCATCTACTTCTTGAACATCCCGAGTGACTCCTTGTTGCTCTTTAGACTGGCATTTAAAGACCCCCACAACTTCCATCTGGTTCACATCTATTCTTTCAGCTTTGCTTTACCACTCCCATTTGCACATACTCTGTTCTAGTTAAATTGCCTAGACCTTCCATCTTCCACTTGTGGGCTTTTGCACGAGTGATCCCTGGCTTCCTTCAAAGTACATTTCAGGTGCCTTCTCTTATACGGAACCCTTCTTGATCTTGCCTCGATATTAGGCTCTCAATCTTTATAGTTAGAGAATGCCCATTGATTGGGGAAGGATCATGCAAATTGTGACCTATGAGTATAATGAGGTATTACTGTGATATAAGAAATGATGAATATAAATAATACAGATATATATTGGAAGCCTTAAAACCTGCTAAAAAGCAAAATGGACAGAACCTAAGAAACAATAAAATAATGACTACAACATTTGTAGAAAGAGCAAAAACAAAAGTACTGTGTGATTATGATGATCAATTCTTCCATGCAAAAGAGTTAAGAACTTGAATCTTTTTTCTTTCTTTTGCAGAGGTGGGAGACTATGGATATAGAATGTTGTACATACACTGACAGATTTGGTTAATTTGTTTTGATGAACAACTTCCCCTTCCCCCTACTCTTTAATATTTGCTACAAAGGGATGGTCTGAGTTTGGAGAGAGGGATGTGGGGGAGGGAGAAAGGAATACATTTGGAAATAAAGTTAATATAAAGATAAATGTATAAATAGACAAATTTAAAGGAATTACTTTGTATTTAATTTAAATATACTTTTTATTTGTTAGTCTATCTCCTTGTAGAATGACCTTAAGAATAGGAGCTGTTTGATTTTTGCCTGAACAACCAATTCTTGGAACTGGTTGGTGCTTGTTATTGCATCAAAAAACTAAATTACAGTCACAATTGGTGACTCTTGAATGCCAGGTTAAAGTGATTGTATTTTATTCTGCAATTAGGAAGTGTTTGTATTAGAAATTAACATGGCCATATTTATGCATAAGCAAGATGAGTCAGGCAGCCTGGGAAGGATGAATTGGAAGGGACAGAGTAGAAACAGGAGGGCCTTTCAAGAATCTATTATAATATCAGGAGAATAGTAAGCAGGATATATATATACTCTGGCAGTAGTGGGCATCAAGATTAAGGGACTAATTCCAGAGTTGTTTCAGAGATTGAATGAATAGATATCATAACTGATTGAATGAGAGGTGAGGGAGAGGGAAAGAAAGAAAATCAAAGATAATAAAGTTTTCTTTTCAGGTTTTCTTGTCAAAGACTCATTTTACAGATAAGGAAATTGAGGGAAACAGGTTAAGTGACTTGTCACACAGATAAGTGTCTGAGGTTGGATTTGAACTCAGGAAGGTGAGTTTTTCTGACTCCACATTCTATCAACTATGTCATCTAGCTGCCCTAGAACCCTAGAGAAGAACAGTAAAATCAAAAGGAAGGAATAGAGGCACTCAGCATACTCCTTAGTAAGATCTTTAACAACTCAAGTTATATCATAGATAGACATTCAATAAGTTCATTAGAGTCAGTTAGTTTCCAGGCTAAAGACTGAACTTGGTCCCAAGCAGTCTTGAACTCATCCCCACTCTTGCCTGATCCCTAATGATGAAATGTTAGGTCCTCAGTTTCATGAAAAGGTCATCAATAAGAACTGGGAAGGCAGAGAGAGACAGACCCACAGACAGACAGACACAGAGACACAAAGACAAATACATAGACAGGTACAGACACAGAGAGAGACATAGATACACAGAGACAGAGACAGAGAAAGAGAGGGAGAGACAGACAGAGACACAGAGACAGACACAGAGGAGAGGGAGAAAGAGACAGACAGATAGACAGACCCATAGACAGACAGACAAGACACAAAGACACAGACATAGATATATACAGGGACACAGAGACAGACATAGATACACAGAGACAGACAGAGACAGAGAAGGGGGGGGAGAAAGAGAGAGAGAAGGAGGGAGAGAGAGAGAGACAGAGACAGTGGCAGAGCCACAGAGGCAGACAGACAGAAACAGAGAAGGAGAGGGATGGAGGAGGAGACAACAAAAGAGAGAGGGAGAGAGAAACAGAAGTAGAAACAGACAGGAACAGAAAGCGATAGAGGCAGAGACAGCATGTTTCATGAAATTCAAATCTAGGGAATGACTACAAATTATGGGACATGAATGTAATGGAATATTAACATGACATTAAAAATGATGACTATAGGGATACAAACATGGGAAAACTGACACAAAGTGAAGTAGGCAGAACCTAGGAAACAATATACACAACAAATATAGCAACGTAAGGGATAAGATAACTTACTTATCCCAACGGTGGTACAGCAGGACACAGTAGAAATGTTGGAAAACAATTGGGGCACCTAAGGCAACAGAGGAAGCATCGAGGAGTGAGCACAGAAAATGGACCAATTAATGAGAATGCAGATGTGTAAGGGAAGAGTGACATGGATGTTGAGGTCCAGGGTAAAGAAGATTTATAACTCCCTTAGATTTTGAGTTCCTTGAGGACAGGGACTGTCTATTGCTTTCCTAATACTTAGCACAGTACCTGGCACATAGGCATTTAATACTGTGCCTGCCGGCTGTGTTCCTATGAATGTACATGGAAGGTATGTTTGCGTAAGAGCTGAATACATGAAGCATGTTCTTGTGTTCACGTTTAGTCTTGCTGATGAGCTCCTATGATGAACACAGAGTACCGAGATATGGTAGGTAAGTAGGTAGATAGATAGATAGATAGATAGATATAAATAGATTTGTGGGTCACCTCTGTTTGTCAGAGGTGAAGTTCTCCTGCCTTTTCTTTGACTCTTTCCCCTACTCCCCTTCCCTTCTCCTCATCTCTGTACCTCTTCTTTCTTTCCTCTACCACTATTATACTTCCCCCTCTTCTCCCTCACTAAGATTTGTTAGCCAGCAGTAAGATTGTTTATCAAAGAAGTGAAGTGAAAATAAAGAGATTATGTGAAAAAAAGTCTCTCTTTCCCTTCTTGCCACCTTTTTTTTTCTTCCTCCTCCTTTATCTTAACCTTTATGTCACCCAAATGTTTTATATCCTTTTCCTTCCTGCTACTTCATCCATAGTTCATGTTTTTCATCTTCTTCCCCTCCTTTCTTTTTTTCCTCCTTTCATTTCTCTTCCCCTCACCCTCCTTTTCTACTCTGATTCTTCCTACTCCTTTCCCATCTCCTTTCCAATTTTACTTTTCCCCCCTTCTTTGCCCTGACCCCATCTCCCCACTCCCTCTCTCTTTTCTTCTTTCTTCCACCATTATCATACTTTCCCCTCTTTTCTTTCACTGTTCTTTTTCTCCCCTCACCCCTTTCTTTCTTCTCCTTTCCTAGCTAAAAGTTCAAAGATTTCTTCACTGAAAACTGAGACTTTTTCTGGTCTTAGAAATGAGCTCATATCACTTTGAAAGGAATTGATGCTGTTTAAACAGAATATGAGAGAGGGAGGAGAAACAATCTACATACATCAGAACATCTGTGAACATAGAAATAAATACTATCATGCATAGGCACATAAGCAGAAAGCTGAATTATAAGTAATAAGAAATGATGTTCCCCTAATATTTTATAGCCTACATGCTACAAGCCCTTCCCTAGTGACACTCCTGCTTTAACATCGCCATGTTAATAAGTGCTCTGGACCTGGAGTGAAAATCCTATGAACATTTCATCCTCTAGGCTGATTATCTGTGTGATTTCTGACATATCACGGTCCCTCTCTAGCCCTCAGTTTCTTGAGATATAAAATGAAGGAGTAAAATGAAATGATCACTGTGTTGTCCCTCCAGCCCCCAACCTGGCATCCCATAGCTCCATTATTTACATATGAAGAAACTGTGAGGTTCTGGAAGGGAAGTGACTTGCATAAAGTCACACTATTAAAAAATGTAAGAGCCAAGACTCCAATCCTGGTCTCCAGACTCCCAGTCTCATGCTCTTTCCACTACTTTGCCTAGCCTTTGTAAAGTGTTTATGGAAATAAAAAGACTCATCCATCAGCTCTGTTTGGATCTAGAGACCAAGTATAATAAATACTTTGGCTCAGGACCAGGCCTGCCGAGCTGAACGTGATCACTGCAGGCAGTAAGCTCTTTCTGTTTCTCATGACCAAACCCTGGGGCCCCCACGCCCAACCAGGAGGGACCAGGCTCTGACAACCTCCTCTTGCTGACGTGGACTCCTCCCAAAATAGAGCAGAGATTGGCAGAGATGGAAAATACCTCAGGGAGCCTCTCTTCCAACCCCTTCATCTTATATCTTACACTTGGGCTTAGAGAACATCTCCCCCTTACTTTTAACCCCTTCAAAACTCTTCTTTCCCTTCTCTTTAAGAGATTCCCTCAGATCCACATGTGCAAAATGTTTGTGGCAACTCTCTTTGTAGTGGCCAGAAACTGGAAAATGAGTGGATGCCCATCAATTGGAGAATGGCTGAATAAATTGTGGTATATGAATGTTATGGAATATTATTGTTCTGTAAGGAATGATCAGCAGGAGGATTTCAGAGAGGCCCGGAGAGACTTAACATGAATTGATGCTGAGCGAAATGAACAGAACCAGATCATCGTACATGGCAACAATAAGATTATATGATGATCAATTCTGATGGATCTGGCTCTCTTCAACAACGAGATGATTCAGACCAGTTCCAATGTTCTTGTGATGAAGAAAGTCATCTACACCCAGAAAGAGGCCTGTGGGAGCTGAGTGGGGTTCACAACATAACATTTTCAGTCTTTTTGTTGTTGTTTGGTTCAATTTTATTTTTCTCATTTTTTCCAGTTTGATCTGATTTTTTTGTGCAGCAAGATAATTGTATAAATATGTATACATATATTGGATTTAACATATATTTCTACCATGTCTAACATACATTGGACTACTTGCTATCTAGGGAAGGATGTGGGGAAAGGGGGGAAATTGGAACACAAGATTTTGCAAGGATTAATGTCAAAGAATTATCCATGCATATCTTTTGAAAAATAAAAAGCTTTATTAAAAAATTTCATTGCATTAAAAAAAGATTCCCTCAATACTTCATACCACTCTTCAAGATCCAGATGGAGGCCGGCTACCCCCAGAAAGCCTTCTTTGATTGTTCCTACCCCTCTCATCCCTCCCTGCTCTGACTTTCTGGGGGGTTTCCCTTAGTGCTACCTTGTACCGTACCTGTTTATTCTGAAGCCCTGTGAATTCCATCCTATCTGCCTGTTTCCAGGCCATACTAGGCAATTTAGAAAATGGGTTGTTGCAAGATTATTTGATGATTGTGATGGACTTGGCTTTTTTCAACAATGAAGTGATTCAGGCCAATTTCAATAGACCTGTGATGGAGAGCCATTTGCATTCAGAGATAGGACTGTGAGGACTGATTGTGGATCATAACATAGTATTTTCACTTTTTTGTTTTTGTTATTTGCTTGCTTTTTTTCTCATTTTTCCTTCTTTTAATTTGATTTTTCTTATGTAGCATGATTGTACATGTTTCACCTATATTGGATTACTTGATGACTAGAGAAGAGGGCAGGAGAGAAAGAGAAAATTTTGAACACAAGGTTTTGCAAGGGTGATTGTTGAAAACTATATTTGCATTTTTTTGTTGTTGTTGTTTTGTGGGTTTTTTTGCTGAGGCAATTGAGGTTAAGTGACTTGCCCAGGGTCACACAGCTAGGAAGTATTAAGTGTCTGAACCAGATTTGAACTCAGGACCTCCTGAATTCAGGGCTAGTGCTCTATGCACTGCGCTACCAAGCTGCCCCTCTTTGCATGTATTTTGAAAATAAAAGGCTATTATTTAAAAAAAAGAAAATTGGTTGTTGGTTGATGGGCCTCGAAATATAGATGTCTTGGTACTGATACCTAAATCAGGTAGGTTGAAAACAGAGAAAGAAAATTATAGACCAATCTCCCTAATGAATATTGATGCTAAAATCCTAAATAAGATATTAGCAAAAAGACTACAGAAAATCATCTCCAGGATAATACACTATGATCAAGTAGGATTTATACCAGGAATGCAGGACTGGTTCAATATTAGGAAAACTATCAATATAATTGGCCATATTAACAACCAAATTAACAAAAACCATATGATCATCTCAATAGATGCAGAAAAAGCATTTGACAAAATCCAACATCCATTCCTATTAAAAACACTTGAGAGTATAGGAATAAATGGACTTTTCCTTAAAATAATCAGCAGCATCTATTTAAAACCATCAGTAAGCATCATATGTAATGGAGACAAACTGCAACCATTCCCAATAAGATCTGGAGTGAAACAAGGTTGCCCACTATCACCGTTACTATTTA
The DNA here is from genome assembly GCF_902635505.1 of Sarcophilus harrisii. Lineage (NCBI taxonomy): Eukaryota > Metazoa > Chordata > Mammalia > Dasyuromorphia > Dasyuridae > Sarcophilus > Sarcophilus harrisii. Next base: position 497,338,607 of record NC_045428.1, read on the forward strand.
ATATTGTATTAGAAACGCTAGATAGCAATAAGAGCTGAGAAAGAGATTAAAGGAATAAGAATAGGCAATGAGGAAGCCAAATTATCACTCTTTGCCGATGACATGATGGTATACTTAGAGAACCCCAGAGATTCTGCTAAAAAGTTATTAGAAATAATCCACAACTTTAGCAAAGTTGCTGGTTATAAAATAAACCCACATAAGTCATCAGCATTCTTATATATCACTAACAAAATCCAACAGTCAGAGTTACAAAGAGAAATTCCATTTAAAGTAACTACTGATAATATAAAATATTTAGGAATCTATCTGCCAAGGGAAAATCAGAAACTTTATGAGCAAAATTACAGACCACTTTTCACACAAATTAAGTCTGATCTAACCAATTGGAAAAATATTAAATGCTCTTGGATAGGGCGAGCAAATATAATAAAGATGACAATATTACCTAAACTAATCTATTTATTTAGCGCTATACCAATCAGACTCCCAAAAAACTATTTTAATGACCTAGAAAAAATAACAACAAAGTTCATATGGAAAAACAAAAGGTCAAGAATTTCAAGGGAATTAATGAAAAAAAAATCAAATGATGGTGGCTTAGCTGTACCAGATCTAAAACTATATTATAGAGCAGCAGTTACCAAAACCATTTGGTATTGGCTAAGGAATAGATTAGTTGATCAGTGGAATAGGTTAGGTTCAAGGGATAAAACAGTCAACAAATATAGCAACCTAGTCTTTGACAAACCCAAAGACCCCAGCTTTTGGGATAAGAAGTTACTGTTTGATAAAAATTGCTGGGAAAATTGGAAACTAATATGGCAGAAACTAGGCATTGATCCACACTTAACACCGTACACCAAGATAAGGTCAAAATGGGTTCATGACCTAGGCATAAAGAATAAAATTATTAATAAATTAGAGGAACACAGGATAGTTTACCTCTCAGACCTGTGGAAGGGGAAGGACTTTATGACCAAAGCAGAACGAGAGATCATTACTGATCACAAAATAGAAAATTTCGATTATACCAAACTGAAAAGTTTTTGTACAAACAAAACTAATGCAAAACAAAACTAGAAGGGAAGCAATAAACTGGGAAAATATTTTTACAGTCAAAGGTTCTGATAAAGGCCTCATTTCCAAAATATAGAGAATTAACTCTAATTTATAAAAAATCAAGCCATTCTCCAATTGAAAATGGTCAAAAGGATATGAACAGACAATTCTCAGATGAAGAAATTGAAACTATTTCTAGTCATATGAAAAGATGTTCCAAGTCATTATTAATCAGAGAAATGCAAATTAAGACAACTGTAAGATACCACTACACACCTGTCAGATTGGCTAAGATGACAGGAAAAAATAATGATGATTGTTGGAGGGGATGTGGGAAAACTGGGACATTGATGCATTGTTGGTGGAGTTGTGAACAAATCCAACCATTTTGGAGAGTAGTTTGGAACTATGCTCAAAAAGTTATCAAACTGTGCATACCCTTTGATCCAGCAGTGTTACTTACTGGGCTTATATCCCAAAGAGATTATAAAGAAGGAAAGGGACCTGTATGTGCACGAATGTTTGTGGCAGCCCTTTTTGTAGTGGCTAGAAACTGGAAACTGAATGGATGTCCATCAGTTGGAGAATGGCTGAATAAATTGTGGTATATGAATATTATGGAATATTACTGTTCTGAAGAAATGACCAACAGAATGATTTCAGAAAGGCCTGGAGACTTAACGAACTGATGCTGAGTGAAATGAGCAGGACCAGGAGATCATTATATACTTCAACAACAATACTATATGATGACCAGTTCTGATGGACCTGGCCATCCTCAGCAACGAGATCAACCAAATCATTTCCAATGGAGCAGTAATGAACTGAACCAGCTATGCCCAGAAAAAGAACTCTGGGAGATGACTAAAAACCATTACATAGAATTCCCAATCCCTATATTTATGCCCACCTGCATTTTTTATTTCCTTCACAAGCTAATTGTACAATATTTCAGAGTCTGATTCTTTTTATACAGCAAAATAATGTTTTGGTCATGTATACTTATTGTGTATCTAATTTATATTTTAATGTATTTAACATCTACTGGTCATCCTGCCATCTAGGTGAGGGGGTGGGGGGTAAGAGGTGAAAAATTGGAACAAGAAGTTTGGCAATTGTTAACGCTGTAAAGTTACCCATGTATATAACCTGTAAATAAAAGGCTATTAAATAAAAAAAAAAGAAAGAAATATAGATGTCAGTATATTACAACCATTAGAACGGGGAACTGTAACCTTCTTTCGTATCTTGGACCTCTCTGGCAGCAGCCTGGTAAAGCATGTGGACCCCTTCTCAAAATAATGTTTTTAAGACATATGAAATAAAATATATAGAATTATAAAATAGATCAATTATAATGGAATACACTTATCACAATATTTTTTGAAAAAACAAATTCTCAGATCCCAAGTTGAAAACGTCTGCTTGGAGAACCTCATTATGAATAAGGATCATTTCATTCATTTTACTTGTATCAGTAATGTGTGCTGGAGTCAAGTCCAATCAGATCTCAAGAACAGCTGGGTGGTATAGTGGATAGTACACCTGATCCTGGAATCCAAAAAACCTGCATTCAAATCCAGTTTCAGATTCTTTCTAGCTTTGTATTGTGCCATAAACCCAACTGATTGCCAAAGAGTAGATAGATCATTAAACATTCATTATGAACATTTATACTTCAAAAGATGGCAAATGCTAAAAATCGGGGTTTGATTTATTGTTTGTTGATTTTCTAGACTTAAGAGAGTAACAGAAAAATATTAACAAGGCATATTAAACTTAAAAGAGTATTCTGCATTTGTGTTTGTTTTTTGTATGGAGGGCTGGTAGTTAAATATTTACCAGCATACTCCTGCTAATAGCCCTAGTTCCTATCATAGTAGCTAGTATGTAGTAAGTACTTAATAAGTGCTTGTTAATTGATCGATACATAGAGATCATCCCTAAAGTCTCCTTGAGTTCTAATCTTCTACGTATTTATTTATGTCTGCAGTATATTCTTTGGGAAGTTGTCGCATTATCTCATCAGCTCCCGGATGGATCCCAAATCCCTTCTCAGCAGTTCAGAGCTGTTTCTTCTAGCCAAACCTCAGTGGAGATGAAGAACATCTGGCCCCATGCTCAGTTGGATAACCCTTTACAGCCTGGGCTGTGTGTGTTGAATCAACACCTGTGACCTTGTCCTTCTTAAGAGGCATGGTCCCAATGCTTTGGGTCTGTTTCATGTAAACAGCTGTATTTCTTTTTCATCAGCTGTGGTGCTTTTACCTCAAACTGCTCCCAGTTTATCCTGATTCTCCCACGATGTAAATGAAAACACATTCCCAAGATTTTACAACCACAGACTCCTTCCCCTCGGTACGAGAGATCAAGGTTAATTAGACCTTAATATGTAATTTTTTTGAACCCCCTCAGCTTATAGAAGGGAAACTGAGGCTCAAAGAAGGACTTACCTGAGTCTACAAAGTTAATAAGTCCTAGCAATGATCCTAAAAACCAGGTCTTTTCTCCTTTCCATGCCGTCTCCCTCATTTTAGAGCCAACCAGGGATCCTCAAACTTTTTAAATAGGGGGCCAGTTCACTGTCCCTCAGACTGTTGGAGGGTCGGACTATAGTAAAAACAAAAACTTTATTTTGTGGCCTTTAAATTAAGAAACTTCATAGCCCTGGGTGAGGGGGATAATCGTCCTCAGCTGCCTGATCTGGCTGGCAGGCCGTAGTTTAAGGATCCCTGCAATAGACCAACGGTTCTCTGCTTTGCTCAGCTGGAAGGATTCACGGGAGGGGGATTCACTACCACTAAAGAGTGAATCCACTCCAGCTGAGGATCAAAGTAATAATAATAAAAATCATTTCCATAGTGCTTTAAGGCTTACAAAGTATTAAACATCCATTATCTCTCTGGATTCTCACAAGAGCCCTGTGACAGAATGTAGGGATTATCAGACCCATTTTCCAGATGGTAGAACTAAGACTTAAAAGGTAGAATTTTTTGATCATTCAACGAAGATTTGTTATGTCCAAGAGCCCATACTTGCCACCAGAAATGAAAAGTTAGATACAATCCAGAAGTTATCAAGGGAACTATTATCAAATGGGGGCTGGGGGAGGGCAGAGAGTAAAGAAATGTATCTACAGAGTTGTGATCCAAGAGAACATAAAATAAATGCAAACTGCTATAAATTGTTTCAAGAGGAAGCGTCCCAGCTGGGCCTTGGAAGGAAGAAAGATAATAGATCTGGAGAACATCATGAAACCATAGAAACAGAAGGGACTCCAGAAGCCATTTAATTAAACCCTTCTTGAGGAAATCTCGAGTCTCACGGAAGCTGTGACTTCTTTGACTTCACACAGGGGCTGTATAGGTAGCATTTGAATTCAGATCTTCTAACACCAGAATTCGTGGGCTGTCTACTGTGCAATAAACTTGTCCCTGGTTAGGTGTTTATTCCCGCAGGAGACCACACAGGTGGGGTGAAGGGGAAGCCTTGAGAAATGTGGAAGATGAAAGGCAGCATAACTAAGCTAAAATCCCCCAGAAAGAGAACTGAGCATTGTAGATCTGGTTTCCAATTCACAAGCAAAAGAGCAAACAAGGTTTCTGACTGACTGACAGCCTCAGAGTTCTCTCTCAGTCCCTGATGGCTCTCATATTCACTAGCTATGGGAACTTGGGTCAAATCACTTAGGATCACAGACAAGATTTACTGCTGGAGGGGAGCTTAGCAATCATTCTAGAATAAACTCTTCATTTTATAATTGCAGAAACTTTCCTGCTCTGTGTCCTCAGAGCCCCCGAAACTTGGAGATGCAGAGAGTCCATCCTCCACTCAGCTGGCCAAAGTAATCTTCCTAAAGCCTAGATCTGGCCATGACATCCCCTTCTCAATCAGCTCCTAAACTGACAGTATTTAGGAGTAGAGCCAGAACCCCACAAGGTTCTTGGATAAAATTCTCTGACATTTAAAGTCCTTTTTCACTTATATACCTCCCATTCTAGTCCTTTATGCTTTCCAAACCTCCTCACATATTCTTTGATCTAGGAACCCTGATTTCCTTGCTGATTCCCCCCCCCAAATAAAACAAAACTCCATCTCCTGATTTACTTCCTTCCTTCCCTCCTTCCTTCCCATCCTCCCTTTTTCTTTTCCCCCTCCCTCCCTCTTTCCTTCCTTCCCTTTCTCCTTCTTTCCTTCCTTCCTTCTTCCATTGCCTCCTTCCTTCTTTCCTTCCTTCCCTCTTTCCCTCCTTCCTTCCCTCCCTCTTTCCCTCCTTCCTTCTTTCCCTCCTTCCTTCCTTTCCTCCTTCCTGCCTCCTTCCTTCCTTCTTCTATTCCTTTCTTCCTTTTTTCCTTCCTTCCCTCTCTCCCTCCCTTCTTCCTTCCTTCCTTCTTTTCCTCCCTCCCACCTTTCTTCCTTCCTTTCCTTCTTCCTCCTTCCTTCCTTCCCTCCCTCTTTCCAACCTCCCTTCCCTCTCTTCCTCTTTCCTTCCTTCTCTCCTCTGTTCCCTTCTTCCTTCCCCTCCTCCTTCCTTCCTTCACTCCCTCCCTTTCCTCCTTTCCTTCTTCTTTTTCTTTCTTTCCTTCTTTTCTTTTTTCCTTCTTCCTTCCTTCCCTCCATCTCTTCTTTCCTTCCTTCCTTCCTTCCTTCTTTCTTCTTTCCTTCTTACCTTTCTTCCTCCTTCCCTTCCTCTCTCCTCCCTCCCTCCCTTGTTCCCTTCCTTCCTGCCTTCTTTCTTTCTTTCTTCTTTCCTTCCCTTCTTTCTTTCTTTCTTTCTTTCTTTCTTTCTTTCTTTCTTTCTTTCTTTCTTTCTTTCTTTCTTTCTTCCTTCCTTCTTTCTTTCCTTTCTTCCTCTTCTTTTCCTTTCTTTCACTTTCTTTCATCTTTCCTTACTTTTCTTCCTCCCTCCCTCCCTTCCTTCCTTCCTTCCTTCCTTCTTTCCTTTCTTTTTCTCTCTTTCTCTTTCTTTCTCTTTCTATTTTTCCTTTTGTTAAATTTTCAATGTTATTTTATTTTTACAAATCATGTAAAGATCATTTTCAATATTCATTTTTGTAAGACTTTTTGTTCCAAAATTTTCTACTTCCTTCCCATACCTTATCCCTCCCCAAGACAGCAAGTACACAGATCTCTAACATAGGTTAAAATACATAATTCATTTATATTTCTATATTTGTCATGTGTACAAGAAAAATCAGACCAAAAGGTAAAAAGTTGAGAAAGACAAAACAAACAAATAAAAAAGAGAAAATACTATGCTTCAATCCATATTCAGTCTCCATAGTTTTTTCTCTGGATATGGATGGCATTTTCCATACTAAGTCTATTGGAATTGCCTTGAGTCACTGCATTGTTGAGAAGAGCCATGTCCATCAGAGTTGATCCTCACATAATCTTGTTACTGTGTGCAATGTTCTCTTGATTCTGTTCGTTTCCCTTAGCATCAGTTCATGTAAGTCTTTCCAGGCTTTTCTGAAATCTTTCTGGCTAGACATTTTCAATGACTAACTACCATGTCTGGAATTCTCTCTCCTCTCCTCTGACACTGGCTTTCCAGGCTAAAATCTCATCTTCTGCAAGAAGCCTTTTCTGATTTCCCTTAATGCTAGAGCTTTCCCTCTTTTGATTATGTCCCATTTATGTTGTCTATTGCTTGTTTGTACAATTGTTTGGATATTGTTTCCCCCCGTTAACCGGGATTAATGGTTAACCCCATTAAGGGCTCAAGGAACTGTGAGTTCCTTGACCAACCAATATAGAGGAGAAGTGACTTACTAAAAGGTTCCTAGGGTTCTCCCAGTTCTGACGTTCTAGATTCTCAGATTCCTTCTAGCTCTGATAATCTTTGTTCTTACCTCTCTTCTAGCTCTGACTTTCTCTGTCTAAGCAATCAGTTAATAAAGATTTATTAAGCACCTACTATATTCCAAGCTCAGTATGTACTAAACATTGGGGATCCAAAGAAAGGCAAGATAAGCCCCACCCTCAAGGAACCCATGCCATGTTCTAAGGTCCCTCCCATCTCTGATATTCTGTGTTCTAGGACTCTTTACCATTCTGGAGCTCAATAATATTTTTCCATGACTAAATGTGTTTGGATTAAATAAAGGATCCTTAAAGTGAGCCACATTTCACCCAAAGATCTTAATCACCATTGATAGAGTTTCAGATCCTAAGACTGACTTTAAAGGAGGAGATTTTTGGGGAGTTTGGGAGTTGTGGTGGGTGGAAGCCTTTGTGGTGCCCCTTAGATAATGCCACTTGGGCAGCTGTTGTCTTGCTATGCATGAACCTAGCCTTGGCAAAAACACATGCCAGCTGGCACCAGGTCAGAGCCAAGAACATTGTTTGGTCAAAACAGGATGCAGACCCAAGGGGAAGGGAGGTCACGCCTTTGGGAACGCCCTAGGGGCAGACGCAAGGCAAATGTGAGCCTGCACAGGACACAAGGAAGAAATGACCCTTTCCTGAGACTCCTGAGAGATCTGTGAGAAATATTTACCGCAGCTCCCATTTTAAGATTTATAAAGTGCTTTCTTCCAGTCAACATGGGAGGCAGAGAGGGTGAGGATCATTCTACCCTTTTGACAAATGAAATTAAGGTTCCAAGAGGCGAAGTAATTTATTCAGGGTCAGAGAGCTAGTGTTAGAAATGAGACTCAAACTCAGGTCCACTGAATTTTGTCCTTTCTATTAGAAGTTCCTCAAGAGCAGGGACTATCTTTTTATTAGTTGTCTAATGTGCTTACTTCAGTGTCAGGCACTTAGTAGGCCATTAATAATTTTTATTGGATTCTTTATTGGATTGAATTGATAATCCAGGACTTGCTGATATACCATGAGTGGTCTGTAAACTTCAAGTAAAGACTCCTTTCCCTCTCTACCTCCCTTTCTAGATCCCTGCCCCCTCTCCCCATCTCTCTCTCTCCCCCTTTCTCTCTGTCTCTCTGTCTCTCTCTGTGTGTCTGTTTCTATGTGTGTGTATGTGTGTGTGTCTCCCTCCCTCCCTGGTCTTTCTCTGTCCATTTCTATCTGCCTCTGTCAAGTCAGTCTGTCTGTCTGTCTCCTTTTCCCACTATTTCTCTATTTCTTTCTCCCTCTCTCTCTCTTTTTCCCTCCCTCCTTCCCTCTTTTCCCTCCCTCCTTCCCTCTTTTTCCTCCTTCCCTCTCTCTCTCTTTCTCTTTCTTATCTCTCCGTTTCTTTCTCCCTCTCTCTCTCTCCCTCCCTCCTTCCCTCCTTCCCTCTTTTCCCCTCTCTCCTTCCCTCTTTTTCCTCCTTCCTTCTCTCTCTCTTTCTCTTTCTTATCTCTCTGTCTTTCTCTCTGTCTCCTTTCTTTTTCCCTTTCTCTCTCTCTCTTTCTCTCTCTCTCTCTCTCTCTCTCTCTCTCTCTCTCTCTCTCTCTCTCTCTCTCTCTCACACACACACACACACACACACACACACACACCATGAAGCCCTCCTCATATCTAGTCTATTGCCAATCTCAGCCTTGTAACACCCATAGAATAAGTTCCCTTCTCTCTGAGACTGCCACCACTCTGCTCCTTTCTATCTTTCCAGTCTTTTTATACCTTCTTCCCCATCACATACTCTTCAATCTTTCTGGCTGTTCCATAAACAAAACTCTCCATCTCTTACTTCTGGGCATTTCCTCAGGCTGTCTCTCATGTCTGAAATTCTCTCCTTCCTCACCTTTGCTTTCTGACTTCCTTCAAGTTTGAACTAAAATCCCATCTCCTACAGGAAACTTCTGCTAAGCCCTCTTAATTCTAGTGCCTTCTCTCTTTTCCTAATTCCCTATTTAGCCTGTGTGTAGTTTGTACTTATTTGTTTGTGTCTCATTAGATTGTGAACTTCTGAGGGCAGGGACCGTCTTTTGCCTCTGTATCCCTCCTGGTGTTTCTCATCCACCATTCTGCTAGGTGGTTTAGTGTAGACATTCCCCTAACTCACCAACAGGTCGGAGACCTCAGCCTGGTTTAGCCCATTTGTTGAGACAATTTATCGGGGTGTTTTCACTCTGCACGCTCTAGCTTTTTGGAGCCACAGATGAGAGTTGGGTGAAAAGTGCACCCCAAAAGTGGTTAAGCAACCCTGGAAAGAGCCCTCACTCCAGAGATGCTATTCCTCCCTGAATACCCCCTATTCCCATTCAATTCAACAAATTCAGTAAATGACTTTTATTTGTGTCTCTGCTTGAGTGAGACTTCATATAATATGGAGTACCCATTGCTCCATGCTCTCCACTTTCCTTCCCTAATTGTACAGTAATATCCTGAAATGCAGGGACTATTTCTTAGCAACTTAGCAAAGTGTCTGCCACATAGTAGGCACTTAATAAACTGAATAAATACTTGCTGACTAACCTCTCATTCTTATTATTTAAATGTGAGCTTTTTTTTTATCATCATGGGTTAATCTGAGAATTCAGAATGTCTTTAGTCAGTGAGCTACCAACAATCAAGTCCACATGTGTCACAATAGAGTGCTCTCATAAGATCATAGATCTGAGGCTTAAAAAGGACAAATGAGGAAATTGAGGCACAAACGATTCATCCAAATTCACACAGCTAGTAAATATGTGAGATAAGATTTGATATCATGTCTTCCTGGCTTCAAGTCCAATGTCAAAGCACCAAGCTGCATGTCTTAAAAGTCTCAGAACAAAGACTCATTCTCTCACTACCTTGAAACATCAAGTGGCACAGGGAAGTCCCCTGATCAACCCCTTAAGCTATCATTCCTATTTACTGAGCAGTTATGCAAATGTATGGGAGGATTACTTCTTCTTATTTTGAAACCTCAAAAGACCCATGGGTTTTCTCTCCCTGACAGGGCTGGCAGGCCCTTCACATCTTTGTAAATAGCTTATAGGGGTTGCTAGGCTAGGGCTAAACAAGTGGCTCCATTTGCTGTTAGTCTCCTGGGGAAGAGTCAATAGTCACTTAGTGAGACTGCTTCTCAGAGAGCAGACACCATGTATACTTCAGTTGACCCCAAACCCAAAATGTTCCAGCTGATGGAACCTCTGCTCTACTGTTTGAGCCTTTGAGAATCCAGGATCATCTTTCCATGATATGAAAACCAAAGAAGAGGATAGTAAATGTGATTGTTGTTATTTGATACTTTGATGGGTCTTTAAAAAAAAAACAAAAAAAAAAACCTTGTTGGTATGGGGACTCCCTCCAGTGGTACAGATCACAAGACATCCATTCCTTCTTCTGAAGGCGCTCTTGTCCATTGTCTTCCCATAAACCAGGGTTTCTTACTCTTTTTTTTTTAATCATGGACCCCTTTGGCAGTCTGGTGAACCTATGATCTGCTTCTTCAAATCATGTTTTTAAATGATAAAATAAAATACATAGATTACAAAGGAAACCAAAACTTTCAGAAAATAAAAATACAATTTCTCCCTTATCCAAGTTCACAGGCCCCTGGAATCTACCCACAGATCCTTGAGCATCCAGGTAGACCCTAGGTAAAGAACTCTTGGCATAAGCCCTCCACACATGCCTGCCTTCTTCTTGACCTCTTGACAATATATGGGTAATAGTTATATGGTTGTCCACAGTTTCTGCATACACTATTCCTTTTTTGCTATATAACCCAGTCCACCTCCTTTTCTAAGTATAAATCCATTTGATTATATCTTTAAGCTGCTTCCAATGTATAATTCTTTGTTAATAATGTTCCACAGCCTTTATGTGCCCAAGATGAAGCTCTCCATTGACTTTTGGGTATTCTAAGACTTAAATTCTCCAGAAACTGGTTTTCCATGATTCACAACCATGTTGTATCACTGGGAAAATATTGCTGTTAAAAAGATGGGCCCTTGTATCAGAGAGGAGCTTTGAATCATTAAAAGCACAGCTTCCAAAATGCAACTCACCCCACCCTTTCCCCCTTATTCAATTCTGGCCCAATATTTATGGTCCATCCTTAGAGCCTGTCCAAGATATATGTACTGATGGACTAGATCCATGGACTGTTCAGCCAACTAGAAACCATGCCATACAGGAGTCAAATAAAGGAACTGAAAATGTTTGACCTAGAGAAGAGAAGATTTGGGGTGGAAGGGAGAAGGAGGGGACATGGATAATGTCTTCAAGTAACTGAAAAGCTGTCATAGAGAAGAGGGATTAAGTCACTTCTGTTTAACTACAGAGCAGAAACAGGAACACTGGTCAAAGTTAGGCAGAATATATTAGGCTTAATGAGAGGGGGAAACTTCCTAACTTTAAAACTAAACCAAAGTAGGATGTGCCATTTCAGGATGTACTGGGCTTCTCATCTTTGTAGTTCTTCCATAAACATCTGGATGACCATTCTCAAGGATGTCTGGGGGAGTCCTGCTTGGGTTAAAGTTGGACAAGGAGACATTTAAGATTTTCTTCAATTCTATCTCTAACTAAACTCCTCATTTTATAGCAGAGGAAAGAGGTCAAGGAAGGAGAAGATGACTTGTTCCAGAACACACAGGTAGCAAGAGCACAATTGAGATTTGAATCAAGGTCAACAAATTTTCTAGAACAGGATCTATGCAAAGAAGCCAAGACAGAAATTCACCTCCTCCTTCTCCTCTTCCTCTTCCTCATCTTCCTTTTCCTCTTTCTCCTCTTCCTCCTTCTCCTCTTTCTCTTCTTCCTCTTCCTCCTCCTTTTCCTCTTCCTCCTCCTCCTCCTCCCCCTCTTCCTCCCCCTCTTCCTTCTTTTCTTCCTCCTCCTCTTCTTCCTCCTTTCCCTCCTCCCCCCTTCTTCCTCCTCCTCCTCTTCTTCCTCCTCCTCCCTTTCTCCTCCTCCTTCTTGTTCTTCTTTTCCTCTTCCTCCTCTTCTTCTTCCTTCTCCTCTTCTTCCTCCTCTTCTTTCCTCCTCCTTCCTCCTCCTTCTTATTCTTCTGTATTTATCTAGTTATTGGAAGCAATCTGAGTTAAGTGATTTGTTCAGAGTCACATAGCTAATAAGTATCAAATGTCTAATGCTGAATTTGAACTCAGGTCCTCCTAACTCCAAGGCTGGTGCTTCATCCACTGCACTACCTAGCTGTATCTTTAACTTTATCTCACTCTTACTAGCTGTGTAACCTTGAACAAGAGCGAGCTTCAGTTTCCTCATCTGTAAAAGAGAGAAAAATCCCTATGTTGTAGGGTTGCTGATAGGATCAAACAAGATAATATATGTTGTGTTTTGCAAACCTTAAATCTCTATGAAAATGTTAGTTATTATGTATTGGTCAACCTCCCATCTGGGGGAAGGGGTGGGGGGAAGGAGGGGAAAAATTGGAACAAAAGGTTTTGCAACTGTCAATGCTGAAAAATTATCCATGCATATATCTTTCAAATAAAAAGTTATAATAAAAAAGAAAATGTTAGTTATTATTATCGCTTCCTAGATCTTAAGGATCAACGTGGGTTCTCTTAGATCCACAGATGAAGAAATATCATGAATACTTCCAAACCCACACCCTGGATTGGTCTGTGCTGAGAGTTCCAAGGGGAGAAGGATGATTGTGAAATCTTCCTGGGAACTAATCCAAAGCTCATAGTCTGAGCACTCCGGAGAGGGAGGTGGTCTCTCCTCCATTTTTCTGTGAGCCAGAGAAAATTCTACCTTCTCTCCCCCTCCCAAATCCACCCTATGACTAGAGCAGAGGGGGATGCATTTAAAATTGATTCTATTGTACTCCAGGGAAGGCAAGAAATAAAAAACTCAGCCAGAAAGATCAAGAGCTGCACTTTTCACCCTTCTCACTTGTGTTGAATTTTCACAAGTCCTAGAATCTCCCAGCCAGGAGGGATCTTAGAGGTCATTGGGTCCGTTAATCAATAAGCATTCATTAATCACTTACCATGGGACAGGCACTGTGCTAAATGTCAGGGATATAAATAAAGGTAAAAGGCAATCTGTTTGAGGAACTCACGTTCTAATGGGGAGACAGCATGGAAACATTTATGTCTAAATAAGCTATACAAGATAGATGGAAGACATGCAATAGATTGGATAGAGTGCCAGGACTAACATCAGGAAGGCTCATCTTTCTGAGTTCAAATCTAGACTCCGACACTCATTAGCTGTGTGACCTTGGACAAATCACTAAACCCTGTTTGCTTCTGTTTCCTGATCTGTAAAATGAGCTGGAGAGGAAAATGGCACTAGGAAGTCTCCAAATGAGGTCACAAAGAGTTGGATGTGACTAAAAAATAGCAAAAAAAAAGGATTTCTAGCATTAAGGGAGCTCTGGAAAGGCTTTTTATAGATGAGATTTTATCTGGGATTTGAAAGAAGACAGGGGACTAAGAAGAAGAGAAAAGAGAAAAGTAGAGAGTGAATTGAAGATACAGGGAGCAACAACAATTAAAATTCTGAAAATCAGGAGATGGAGTGTCTTATGCAAACCACAGCCAGGAGTACAGCGTCATTGGAGCACAGAATATATGGGGAAGAGGTTGAAAGAGTAAAATGTAAGAAGACTAGAAAGGAGAGAGGGGGCCAGAGTATGAAAGTCTTTGAACCTCCCCCCCCCAAAAAAATTGTAGAAATAACCCCCTACAGGATCCTAAAGAAATGGGAAGAAGTTCACAGAATCATAGAATTTGAGAACTGAAAGAGACCACAGTGGTTAATTAGGACAAGTCATTCACAAAAGGGATTCTCAGTGTAACTTGCCTAGCTTATGGTAGACTCCACTCTGCTCTAACTCAGGATGTAAATCTCTAATGATTCACTTTTCTGTAAAACATGACCTCAGCAGTACTCAAATAATCTTCTTATACAGTTATTTGACTGTATTTTCTCAATTATAAGCTGCGAAATTCTGAAAAAATCATTTGCAAATGAGCTAATCAATAGATCACAATGCCTTGAAGCCTTCTCACCTTAGCAATTGTCTATTTTTCAAAAGGCCCTCTTGTTATATTTATCTGAAGAGCAGTTCTCTTTAAGTTTCCAAGAGTATCTCTTCAACATCCGATCTAACATTTCTCAAGTTGATTTTATCTGCTTTCCTTACATAAATTTTTTTTCTGTCCCTTTTAGCACTGGTGAAAGGAGCAGTATAAATACATACATATAAATGTACACATAAATACGTACAAAATAAATACAAGATAATATAGGGACAGAGGTGTACTAGAACTCGCTAGTGTCTCTCAAGAACCAATTGTTAAATTTTCAGAAAGAGCATTTAGACCTCAAAAATAGGCAAATGTTACATTGTTTTATTGTCTTACACGTTCCCTAGGCTTAAGAAAAAGACAGAAAAAATATTAATAATGCATGTTATACTTTAAAAGTGGATTGTGCATCCTTATTTTTGAAAAAGAGCCAGTTGTTAAACATTATCTAGAACATCCCTGATATAATAACAACCTCACAACAACTCTGGGAGATAAGGACTATTGTTATTTCTAGTTTACAGCTGAGGAAACTGAGGCACACAGATCCTAAGTGACTCAAGACTAGAACAAGTGACTACAAGTTAACTACTCAACATTAATTTGTTTTTTCAAAGAGAAATTTACTTCATAGATCGAGGAAGAGCAAAAGTATGAATTTCCTACAATGCCTCATGGCCACTCTCTCTATAACATGGGTCTTTAGGAAGAGTGAGCTGACAAAGCTTTTAAAACTGTAGATCATATGACTGAATGTGAGGATCACAAAAAATTAACAGCAGTAAAAGGTATCAAATATTTTGCCAAGATTTACTTTTTTATGCAAAAATAAGCAAGCACATCCATCTTATTAGTATGCAAATTTGCTTTCATTGTTAATAAAAAAGTAACATTATATGTATGCTAAAGAACTGTTTTAAAATAAATTTCTTTATAATTCTCAGTAAATGTTTGATTTTTTTACCTGTTTTACAGACATATATACCTGGGGTCATATGAAACTTTTTGGGTCACAAAGGGTTGCAAGTAGAAAAAGTTTAAGAAGCCCTGAGCTAAGACTTGGTACATATCCAAATGTGGAATTGCTATTGGATGAATCCTTATTTTAGCTTCCACTTCATTGGGCCCTAGAAGTATCTTCTCTATTCTCAGAGAATCAATATTGGGATTGGTTGCAAACCCCAGCCTAGCCTTGACTTTTGAATTTTCCAGTCTCCCAAAGCCCAAATACCCCAAATGCTTGTTCTCCCACCTTTCTGATTTTCCAGTCTCCAGTTTCCTAACATGTGTTGCCCATAATGAACCCAATAATGTTCTCTCACAAATCCTTTGTAGGGCAACCATCCAATGTCTAAGGGCTTTCCTCTAGGATTTTTAATATGTCTAGGGCACTATTGTAGCATGCAGTTTGTTCTTCAGTTACTGCCCACTATTACTATGGAGTCAGCCTACATCCTTTCCAATGACACATTTTCTACATAATAAAATAGCCACTTTGTACAAGTTATCCTTTGGTGATAAGCTTCAACTTGTGTATACCCACCAGGAACTCTTTTATCACCCTTCATACCACCTACAATTGTTTCTTCTTAGATTTTGGTCTTCCATGATTCAAAGTCACAGAGAGAGCCATATGTGTCAAAAATATATGTGTTGATGTGCAGACTCAGCAGAATGCCCTTCTAACTATATTGTCATCATCTGGGAGAAAGCCATTCTTTATCCACTTGGTTTTTCTTGGATATTGTTAGGCAAAACTCTTGAGTCACTGGATATTCCCTTGAAGAAATCCTATCGTCTTGAAATTTGAGGCAAATAACAACAAAAAAGGAACATCTGGGGTACTTCACCACTGACAAGGAATCCTTTCCCATTTAAACTCTAAAGACAGTTGTGGTAAAAGCAAACTTCTCTGTTATCCAATTTCAGAGTCTATTCAAGCCATACATGGTCTGAATAATCAGAAGACTGTTAAGCAATGATCTCTCCGTGGTTATGTCTTCCAAAGAGTCTTGTATGATTTTAATATATACATTCATTCTTTTTTGTGGGAGGGGAGCCTTTAAGGTCATCTTTTCTTCAACCATGTTAAATGATTTTTAAAAAGATCATCAAACAGAAGGAATTTCTCTTTTCTTCACTTTTCAGTCAATTGGGTGACTGTGAAGATGTGGTCTCTGATAGATATTTATTTGCAAGAATCTACCTGTTAGCATCTCCTGAAGGACACTCTCAATACACACAAAAGTCATTCTCACAAAAATTTCATCAAATTATGAAAGCAGAATATGGGTTGGACATTGTTGATGTTTTTAGGAGGGGCTAATAATGCTTTTTTTTTTTTACTTTTCCTCCCACTTTTAGGGGATTGGGGAGCATAACACCTTCAAGATTATATCCCCTCCAGCATGGGTTTCTTTTATGTGGATTTCATCAGGTCTAACCATTCTTCCCCAATTCTATCTCTTTAAGTCCCAGTACCTTGTGCCTTATAGGGTACTTAATAGAGTTTATCTGGAGAAATAAGGTGGATAAAAATATCTAATAAAATAATTGAATCACTGGTTAAGGATAGTTGGTTTCTATATATCTTAGGACACAACAGCAATAGGATTATTGTCTTTTAAAGGTACCTGAGCAGATTACATCATTCTATATGAGAAAATAGTGTCATTCTTACAGAAAAAATATTGTTTTGTTTGTCATTATTTCCAAAGAGAAACAATGACATAAGGAGGATACTGTCTTGACTTGCAGTTAACAGCGGTCAAAAACACCAAAAAGACACACAGTGGTAAACTCTTCCATTATGCCCAAGACATTACAAAAAGATGTCTAGAAGCCTGCTGACTTGAAGAGGTTGTTCCAACCAATCAGATCTCCAGTAAACAAGGCTTGATCAGAGAAGAAACAGTAGGAAATGACTTATGAAATGACCAGCACAGTGCATAGGACTACAATTTTGTGAAGGAAACAACTGTGGGATATTGAAGAACCATGATCAATATTATCACCAAGCCTAACTCCAGAAGACAGATGATGAATCAGAAAGAAGGGATGAACCAGAGGCTCAGAATGAGGCATGTTTTTCAGACATGGCTGATGTGTACTTTGGTTTTACCTGATTATCTTTATTTGTTCAAGGAAAGCCGTTTATTTTTTTGGCAACTTACTGTAGGAGAGAATGACAGTGATGGAAAAAGGAAAGGAAAAGAAAACATCAACGAAGCATTTTTTAAATACACAGAAGAAAGTAGAAGGAAATTGAAAAGGAATCTCAAGATTAATAATATCATGTTAATTTTTTTACAAAAAAATTTTTAAAAGGGCTGTACAAAATAGATTCATTGCCTCATAAACAGCCCTCTTTTTCTGTTTTTTTTTTTTTTGTATATAGGAATGTTCATGTTTGTTTGATTGGCAAGTTCACAATTTAAAAAATACATTTTTAAAAAAGTAAGTTATATGGTGCCAGTTTCTATATTTAGACTTCTGTGAACATATGTTTCCCTTTCTGTCCCTCTTACACAAATAATGTGCTTTTAAATGGTGTTCGTGTATAACAGTGCTGATGAGGTTGTTTCATTCTTGTCTTTGTATGCCCTGAATCTGGCACAGAGTAGGGGCTTAAATACTCAGCGAATTGAAGGCTTCATAAGCATTATGCTTTGTTTAAAACAGAAAATGAAGGGGAGGGGATGGAGTATACAGACTTTTTTGGTGTCTGCTCTTCTTTCAGAGATGATACCACAGCATGCAATAATAGGCACAGGAATAGATAACAGAAAATGTGCAATGTTTCACTGTATAATTGACAAAACCATTTTAATTTTGGTAGTTCCAGGTTTGGGAGGGTTTGTGGGAAGGGAGATTTTGGGGGGAGGTACTAATGATTTTTTTAAAAAACAAATCTTAATTTTTACTGGATCTTTAGATATTGTCATTTTATTTCTGAACACATTCTTCCCAATCTACCCAGAAAGCCATTCCTTACAATAAATTAAGATGATTAAAAAAATCAGGTCAGTAAACTAACACATCAATTGAGTCTGATGATTTCACTCATAGTGTCCCACCTTTGTAAAGAAGGGAGGGAAGTGCATTTTCTTCTCTTCTTTGAGGCCAAGCTTGAATAGTAAGATGATAGCTGTTAATGCCACGTGAAGAAAAGATTTTGGTTTCCTAGTGTTGGAGGTTTAACTTGCATATGACTATAGTTCCAGTCTCTAGTCTTAGTCATGTGAACTCATTTTATTTTTTGGTGCTAAAAATTCAGTTCCTCTGTGAATTTGAACTGTTTTATTTTCTCGTGTTATTGTTTTCATGTGCATTTGAATACAATATACAAATCCATTACTGTATGTCTACAGTTTTCTGAGAACGTTGATACATTTTAAAAATAAATTTTTTTAATCATCAAATGCTCTAGTGTTTTACTCACTATGTTTGAATCTATTGATATATTTGCAGCACATAAGAGAGCCATGAGTGAAGAACTGAATCAAAAGTTCTGTCATAATCCATAAAGGCTATATAAATGTTTAGCCCTTTCAGTGGATTATTTGATAATTATTGAATAAAAATAAGTTTTGTATATTATATATATATATATTCATATATACATATGTTTATGTAAATGAGGAGATGATAGATAGATAGATAAATAGATAGATAGAATTGCAAGGAGGGAATTGGGGGGGAGAGAGAGAAAGACAAAGACACACAGAGAGAAGGTAAATTGATAAATTCATATTTGGAAATCCAAGAACCTGAATGGAAAGAAGCAGCTGAGTGAAAACCAGTGAAGGAATTTCAGAAGCACTATTTTCTAGAGATTTGCTACAGACCACCTGGACAGTAGGAGAAGCTAGCCAAGGAGTTCCAGAAACAACACATCAGGCACAGAGCTTGACCTTCTAGTTATGTAGGGCACTTGCTAAACCACTTTTCCAGTTGCAGAGAAGTTGAGAAATTCATGACTGGCCATAACAATGAATTCATACTTCAAAAGATGAAGGAAATGATAAGAGGAACTTCTATTTTGGGCCTGACTGATTCCTGAAATGGAAACAACAGGAACTTTAGGGATAAGTGACTACTCCATTGAAGAGTTCATGAGAGAGAAGTAGAAAAACTGGACATACTCTGACATATGATCATATATTTGGAGAGCAAATTTCCAAGAGTTCAGAGAAACATAAAATAGGCAGTATCCAAAGCTTTGATTTTCCACAGGGGATATTAGCCCAGAAAGGAAGGGGAACTCTCAGGAATTAAAAAATGAACAAATAAACAGAAATAATTCCAGTAAGGTCAGACAGAGGACATTATATAAAGAGAATGATATGCCTAAATGGGAAACATCATCCAGTCAAGTATATATATAGACACATACACATGTGATGTATAAGTATATGTATATATAATGGATATGTGTGTCCACGCATTATGTGTACATATGTGAGTTCTTCTGTATCTGCATGTGTGTATACATATATGTGTGTGATGGAAACAAGGACAAGTAACTGAGGGTGAATATACAAGGTGGTACCTTATCTATATCCAGATTAATAAAGACCAATCAGAATCAGCTCCTGAGGATAGTGATAATATATTTTTAATTATGTTACAGGCTTCCCATGATAGCACACATTTGTAATTCCTTGCTACAGGATAGGTTCAGGCTAGTGGATTGCTAGAATTGAGGAGTTCTGAGCTTCAGCAGGTATCTGAACCTGTAACAGGGTGCAGGGGACACTAGGCCACCTAAAAAGAGGGTCAAGTTGACCCAGGTTGGAAAAGAAACAAATGAAACTTTCCATATCTTCCATATATAGGATTTAACCCATCAATGGCTGTTGCATTTCCAGCCTCGGTGAGAGAGACCAGTGTCAAAATAAAATAAAATAATAAATGGGGATAAAGGCAAGAAGATCATCAGAGAAGGAATACAAGATGTTCACAAGAGCAAACTATTTAATTTTTAATTTTGTTTCTGTTTTCTGTTCCAAAGAAAATAAAAAATTCCTTTATTAAACATTATGTACCATTTATATGTACATTTTATGTGTACATTTATATGTACAATTTTGCATTGTGCTAAATATGGGGATACAAAGAAAAGCAAAAAACTATGCCCTCAAAAAGGTCACATTCCAGTGGGGGAGATAATACATTATATGGGGATGAAAAGAATCTTTGAACATAAAAAAGAATTTTAGCATTAAAGAAATCTAATATAGATATAAGAACTAGAATGAACCATGGGGCGCTAGATAGTGTAATGGATAGAACTCCAGGCCTGGAATCAGGAAGACTCCTCTTCATGAGTTCAAATTTGGCTCTAGACACTTAGTAGCCATGTAATTGCTTCTCTTCCTTTTCTGTAAAATGAAATGGAGAAAGAAATGGCAAACCACTTTAGCATTTTTGCCAAGAAAAACCCAAAATAGGACCATGGGGAGTCAGACATGACTGAACGACAATGGGCAATAGGACAGAGAATATTAGAACAGCAAACATCAGAACATCCTTACCTGTAAGATTATTATTCCAAACATTGAAAAAAAAAACCTTACAGTCCAGTGCACCTAAGTGATTTGCTGAGAGGGATAGAACCTTTCTGGGGCCAAGTTAGGCTCCAGTCCTGGGCTCTTTAAGTTGTACCAATATATATTCTGCATTCTAAGGTTCTTTCTGGTTCTAACATTGTACAACCTACGGTTGCTTCCCATTCTAACATTCTATTTTCAAATTCTTTCCAGCTCTGACATTCCATGTTCTCAGGTTTCTTTACACTCAGTGTTCTAATCTCATTTTTAGTTTTGATATTCCATGTTCTATGGTCCTTATAGCTCTAGATAGCACAGTGGATAGAGTGCTGAGTCAGACACTTCCTAGGTGTGTTGTTCTGGGGCAAGTTACTTAATCCTGTTTGCCTCAGTTCTTCATCTGTAAAATGATTTGGAGAAGGAAATAGCAGAGCATTGCAGTATCTTTGCCAAGAAAAACCCAGAAGGATTCATGAAGATTTGGACACAACTGAAATGACTGAACAACAATAACAAATGGTTCAAACATTTTTAAAGATCTGTTTTAAGTCTAATATTTATTTTTCATGCCTTTTTAAATATATCATTCCAGGTTCTAACATCCTTTTCAGCTCAAACATTTTATGTTCTGTTTCCTTTGTTCTAAGTTTCTTTTAAACATCTTGTATTCAAATGTTTACTCCAGTTCTGACTTTCCATGTTCATAGGTCCCTTCTAGCTCTGACATTTTATGTTCTAAATTCCCTATCAGCTTTGATATTCTATGTTCTGTGGTCCCTTATGGTTCTGACATTCTTTTTAGATTTGTTTTGAAGTCTAATGTTTGGGTTTTTTAGGTTCAATGCTTCCTTCTAGATCCAACATTCTGTGTTCTAAAACCCTTTTCAACTCTGACATT
The DNA here is from genome assembly GCF_902635505.1 of Sarcophilus harrisii. Lineage (NCBI taxonomy): Eukaryota > Metazoa > Chordata > Mammalia > Dasyuromorphia > Dasyuridae > Sarcophilus > Sarcophilus harrisii. The sequence goes on from NC_045428.1 coordinate 497,360,008, forward strand.
GTGTTCTAAGTTCCCTTTAAATTCTAATCGTCTAAGCTCTATGGAACGTTACGATTCTAAAATTCTTTTTAGATATCTTTTAAATTTAATGTCCTTTTTATGTCCTTCAACATCTAATATTCCAATATCCTTCCCAGTTCTAACATCTTAGGTTCCATGTCCTTTGTTCTATTTTCCTTTTAAGTTATTGTAGTATATCTCTATATTCCAAAGTCCCTTTCACTCTGAATTTGAACACTAGCTCTACTATACTACTTATGCAATGTCCTTTCCCTGGACTTTAGCTTCCTCATGTGTAAAAAGGAAGGCATTGAAATGGAACAAAGATTCTCAAATTTTTCCACAAGGTAGAAACTCTTTGGTTTAAATTAAACTTTGGTTGAACACTTAAAGTCTTCTGAAATTGTTGTTTTAATTCCTACTAACAAACAACATAAGGATCATTAAAACAAAACAAAAAAATGTATGTGTTTCTGGGTTCTTTGCACTACAGTTGGAGAAACTGGACTAGGGTCTCTCTAAGGTCCCAGGGTACAATGGACAAATCCTAGCTTTGAATACTCAAGTGAGAAATTGGATTCAGATCCAGTTTTTGCTACTTACCAGCTTTGCCCATTTCTTTAAAGTAAGGAGTTTGGACTAGACCACCTCTAAGATCCTTCCACTTCTAAATTATAAGATCTTTGATTAAAACTACTAGATCAATTTCACAACTCTGGCATCCCTTTTTTCTTCCAAGAGCTTTAATGATAAGGATGACTTTCTGCACTGGACAGAAGAAAAAGAAGCTGAAGTTCAAAGAATGGATCTGACATATCTGTTCTAGGGTGGCTCAGCTGGAACAATGCCCCAAGTCTGACTCCTCTCTCACCCCATGAACTTTTTGCTGCATTTCTCTATCCCTCTGAATAATTTAGACAGTAGGGAAGCAGTCCAGGTGGCACAGTATTGGCAAAGTCTCAGAGGCAGAGGGGATCCTTAGGATAACACCTAATCCCATATGAGAGAGCTACCCAGAGAGAGAACCAGTTTGGTGGGATATACCAGAATTGTGGAGTTTTTCCTTCATCTCCATTCCCCTAATCAAAGACAAATAGCTTAGTCCTGGCCCCTAAAGCTCTCCAATTTGTGTGTGGAGATGTTACCTCCCCCAAGTGTGTCTGCTGTCTATCCTTTACGCCTTATCACCAAAGATAAAGACCAATTAAGGAAGATAGAAGCCCAGGAGTCCCTCTGCATTCTCAGACCAGAGGCTCCTGGCTGGGTTGCCTGTCACCCAGCTATGTGAAAATGTAAACATTTGCTGACTATTTCATAAACCTGCCCAGATGCCCTGATAGGGGGATATCCAAGGCCCAGAGAGACATGAAACAGATGAAGCAAATTCTCTAAAGAGGAGGAGGGTGAAAGGTTGATGTCAAAGAAAGCTCTTCACTAGGAAAGACCCTGCTTAGGCATTATGGAAACCCACTCCAGGCTAGAGTCAAGAGACTTGTATTTTTTATGGTCCTTGTGCTCCACTAATATGATGGTGATGTGACTAAGAGCATTTCCCTTCAGCCTTTTGCCAAGAAGAGGTAATTATAGCAGCTGACATTTATATAGTGACATTTGCAGGTGATTTGCATGAATAGAGTCTCAATATCTCTCATTCCTGTACTATAGGTAAATATTTCCATTTGACAAATGAGGAAACTGAGGCTCATGGGTATTCAGTGGTTTGACCAAGACAACACAGCTGCTAAGTATCTGAAGTCACATTTGAACTCAGATCTTCCTGACTCTAAATCCATTGGTCCACCACCTGGCTGCTTCATAGTATTTTTTTATTCAGCATGAACTGTGTCAAGACATGATTCGAATTGCTGGGGAAATTAAATAAAAAGCAAAAATAGTCCCTGTCTTCCAGCATCTTACCAGAGAAGAGCACTTAGGATAATGATGGGACTCAGAACTATCTTGAATTACTGTAAATTGTTGCATGCTATGTAAACACCCGATTCTCCCATTGGTCTTTGCTGACTCTGCCATGCTTAAATTTGTCTTGGACTCTTCTCACACACTCTTTATCCTAAGTGAGTTAGTGAGTTCCCTGATGTCAGAAGTATCCAAATAGAGACTAGATGATAACTACCTGCAGAAGATACTGTAAAGAGTCATACTGGAATTTCTGCAGCCTGAAACAGCCCACCAGAGGATCCGTGGAGGTAGGTCTTGCTTGATCCAGTCTAACTGCAGCTAATATGGCTAAATCACTATAGTATGTCCTGTGAGGATTCATTAAAAGAACCAGGAATGTTTATATTAGGAAAAAGAAAACTGGAGATGTGAGAAGGGAGATAGAATCACTGCTGTGAAATGTCTGAAGGGCTGACCTAGGAGAAAGGGAGCAGCCTTGGACTGTGGCCCCAGAGGGCAGAACTAAAACAGAAGTAACAATTAAATAAATAAAGAGGCGAACAAACAAATAAAATAAATACTGTACTGAGATAAAATACTAAGTAGTGTCGTACTAATGCTACCAAGCACTAAGATTTCCTTCCAATAGCTTTCCTCATAGTAATCCTAGGGAGTGATATTTAGCTCCATTTTATAGAGAGGAAACTGAATCTCAGAAAAGTTGATCAAGATCATAGAACTAATAAATGTCAGAACTGGAACTTGCATTCAGATGTTCTAACTTATAAGAGTAAGCTGCTAGGTGGCATATAGGTGTGTAAAGTACTAGATTTGGAGTCAGGAAGACGAGTTCCAATTCTACCTTAGATGATTAATTAATTGTGTGACTCTGGGTAGATACTTATCCACTGTCTTCATTAGTTTTCTTATCTATAAAATAAGAATAAAAGCACTTATCTCTAGGAATTAGTTGAGGAAAAAATGAAATAATATATGTAAAGTGCTTTGTAAACCTTAAAGGACTATACGAATGCTAACTATTACTGTTGTTATTTTCACTGTGTAAGCTAAAAGAGGGAATATTTTGACTTGGTACCTGGAAGAACTTTCTAATAACCCTAGGTATTCAATAACAGAATGAGCTGTCTTGTGAAGTAATGAATTCACTGCTGCATTAGCAGAGGCTAATGTTTCCCATTATTAAGGAATCTGCAGAAATGGATTCTTTCACTGGATGGGAAGTCAGACTAGATATGACTTAAAATAATGTCCATGTATTGTAATAATAATAATAATAATAATATCTCACATTTATATAGTTCTTAGGGAAGAGACTAGTCCCGTGATTTCATTGGCATATGAAATTCCTGGGGACAAAATTTTAGGCAACATAAATTTAGAAAATTCCCTAGAACAATGAGTGGCTGTCAGTAATCAACAAGCATTTGTTAAGCACTTATTCTGTGCCATGGACTGTTAAACACTGGAGATACTAATACAAGTTGTTGTGGTTATTCATCCTATTTTCTTTTTTTAAATTTTTTTATACAAGCCATTGAAGTTAAGAGACTCTCGACATCCCTGTGAAGCAAACCGTGAATGCATTATAATCACCCTCATTTTACATATAAACTAATATTTGTTCAAGTCTCATATATCTAATAAGCCTTGGAGGTAGGTTTTGAATTCAGGCATCTTGGTTTCAAGTAGAGTACTCTTTGTATTTTCAAAGTGTGTACAAACATAAACTGGGGCAGCTATATGGCACAGTAGATAGAATGCTGGGTTTGGAATCAGAATGACTCAGCCTTCTGAGTTTAGATCTGGCCTTAGACACTTCCCAGCTCTGTGACCCTGGGCAAGTCACTTAACCCAGTTTTGCCTCAGTTTGTCTCATGTAAAAATGAGCTGGAGAAGGAAATGACAAATGACCCCAGTATCTTTGCCATGAAAACCTCAAATAGGGTTACAAAGAGTTGGAAATGGCTGAAAAATGACTGAACTGTGCTCAAGCCACAAGCATAAATTGCAGGATCAGGATCCCATTGAATGTATTCTTCCAAAAGAACCAGCTCTGTCCAGGCTAAGCCTGCCAGTACCATGTAGTTGTTTGTCAACTACTAAGTATCATCAGTTCTATCCAAGGAGTCTCTTTTTGTGTCTACAGTTTATATTGACTTGATTCTTCCTGTTTCTGTTCAACTTTTTCCCTTGTGTTGGACTATTTCTTCTCAGACAATACAAATATTTCATTTCATACACATCCCAAGGTACATCTGTACCTTTAAGATGTGGCTAATGGTTCATCTCCATGTAGAAATATGTTTTGCATAATTGGATATACATGTATATTTATGGTAGTATATTTCTTGCATTCTCAATGAGAGAGGAAGAGTAGAGAAATAGAAAGAATTTGGAATTAAAAATAATTTTTTAAAGTTCATCTTCAAAAAAATCTTTCCTTAACAAATCCATCTCATGCTGATTACACTATATTCTAAATTTATGTGTTTGTAGCATTTAATATTTGCAGTCTGTGTGGTTTACATATTTCTTTTTAATGTGCTTTTATTAATGCCTTTTTTACAAAACCATAGTTTGCCTGTCTACTTCTAGAGGGGCATCTCATGTAATAAATAGTTTTTTAAAGATGAAAAAAAGAAGAAAAAGTCAGCACAACTGATGTGTATTTGTAAAATGAAAATCTGTGCAATCTGTAACCCTTATGGACTTTCCATCTTTGTCATCTTTTACAATTCTTTGTAAAGGATAACACTATCCTACTCATTGTATCGCTATGTGCATGTTCTTTATAATTTTGCAATATTCACTTTTGATTTGTATGTGTACGTGTGGTTCTTTCTATTTACATTGTTGTAATCATTGCATGTATTATGTTCTTAGCTCTGTTTCACTCTACCTCAGTACCTCTCCATGCTTCCCTGAATACATCACATTCTTCATTTATTAGAGCACGGAAATATTGCATTACACTCATATACCATAATCTATTTTGTCATTCCTGGAATTGATGAACATATTTCTCACATTAGGTCCCATCAGTTTAACCCACACAAATTGGTCATTTACCCATCTTAGCTCATTATTACTCACTCACTTGAAAAACTAGGGACTTCTGTTTGTTAATTCAGGTCTAGATATTCATTGCTCACCAAGCTAATGAAATGCCATGTATAGTAACAGGGTCCTTGTTTGGGTCTCAGTGAATAGTCAGGACCATGGACAGGGGTGGTTGTCAATCAACCCAATATCCCACCCTACAATGCTACCTCACATTATTTAAAGATTCAGCTCCTCTCTACATAGCTTTACCCCTTCCTTATCCAGATCTCAGTTATTTTATCTACCTTCACTGTAGGCCATTGCTCTGTTAAACAACAGTTTAAATAGATTTGATAAAAGTAAAGCAAGTTGCAAAGCAAAAAATATATGCATTACCAAGATTCTCATTTCATACACATACCAACTCTAACCTCCAATATATGAAAAACCATCTGTACCCATCAGTCATAGTCATACCAGCTAGATCATGGAACTATCGGAAGGCAGCATTTGATCATAAAGTCCCCATCCCAATCTGTAACATGTAACATAGAGAGAAACAACCTAAATACACAATAGCTACAGAGGTCTGAAATCTCTCTTTTTTTGCTGAAGCAATTGGGGTTAAGTGACTTGCCTAGGGTGACAAAACCAGGTAGTGTCTGGGGCCAGATTTGAATTCAAGTCTCTTGACTTCAGAGCCAATGAAATCTCTTTTCACTTTCACTGTGTTTCATCTGTGTTTCATCAATTCAAATAGTAATTTGTCCTTCAATAGGGAAGAATTGGGAAGAATTAGTGCTTGAAGGTCTCAATACAACTCAGTGGCAGGAATGCTAGTATAACTAAATCTGTCTATTTGCAATTTATTCTAGTCTCTTGATCTTCAAACACCTAGACCAGTTCTGTGTCTGGCATTGGCCCTCTCTCTCTAATCCTTGAGTCACCATATCAGAAAGCAAACTAGATATTCTATAGGCATTCTGGTGTGCTACTCATCCCTCTCTCATGGCTCCTACTTATGTTGTCTCCATGGTGTGCTTGGCTCAATCTGCCTCAAGCATTCTTACCTTATACCCAGATGCTGTTGGTCATATCACTTTCATTTTCTTAACAACCCCTCTTCCCCCCAAATCTCCAGTTGTTTGACCAAAAAAGGGTGAGAGAAGTATTTCTCAGCCTTGATGGAGGGGAAAAATCCTTAACATTCAGGAATTTGAGCCACAAGAGCTCTTATTGAGCTAAAACATGAGAGGAAGCTACATGCAATACTAACCCATATTCTCTGAAGTACAGTTCAGGTATCATCTGCAAGAAGCCCTCCAGGACTCCCTCTGGCTGAAAATTCTCTCCCTTCTTAGATTTTTATGGTATCCATCAGAGGCTCATAGTTAATAGTGTTTATAGCTTAATCCTTTAATAAAATGTTAATTCCATTAAAGTAGAAATCATATCTTATCTAGATACTTAAATTTTTGTTGAACTTTTAAATAAATGATCATTTGAGCATAATCATTTGTGTTTGGGACAATCATTTTACCCCCTGGGTCTCAGTTTCTTTACCCATAAAAGGAAAGAAATAAACTGAATGACTTTTATAATCCCTTCCAGTTCTTACTCCTTTCATTACATTCCTTATAGCACTTTCTTTTTTATTTTTTCTTATCAAATTCTACATGACATTATATTTATCTTTATGCATGTTACATCTCCTATCAGACTCCAAACTCCTTAAGAATAAGGATTATGACATTTACATCTTTTGTCTTCGATGCTGAACACAATACCTTTGTGCATAGTAGACACTTAATGCAAGATTGTTGAATTGAATTGTTGAATTACTACATTTGATTCAATGGCTGGCCCATGTAACTATCCTCTATGCTAGATAACATTTTTATCAATGACTTGAACAAAGACACAGATGACATCTGTGTCAAATTAGTGGATGGCATAAAGCTGGGATGGATAGCTGTTATGTTGGATAATAGAGTGAAGACCAAAAAAATTGTAACATGTTAGAATAATGAGCCAATTCTATTAGGAGGAGACCTAATAGCAATAGATGCAAAATCCTGCATTTGGAATTATGCCAATTCCACAAGAAATACATGGGGCTTTTATTGTCAGTAGTGTGAGAAAAGAGAGGAGGGGAAAGCTAATTTTCTCTTCAGCCAAGAAAGGCATGGGATCTAGAATAAGAATTCTAGCAGATAATCCTGCGATACTTGGTTCTGGTCAAATAACAACTGAAAGTACTGGGTCCAATTCTAGGTGCTATGTTTCAATAAGGCACTAAAAAGCAAAAAAAATGTCAGAGGAGAATAACCAACAGGATGAAGTATTGGAGACGAGTCAATCCGTAAGTCAATAAGCATTTATTGAGTGTCAACTAGGAGATATGTAGATAACACAGTGGGCTGGAGTGCTGGCTTTGGAATCAGCATGAAAACTCATCCTCTAAATTCAAATCTAATCTCAGACATTTACTAGCTATGTGACCTTATTGCAAGTCACATAAACCTGTTTGCTTCAGTTTTTTGATCTATGAAATGATCTGGAGAAGGAAATGACAAATCACTTCTTTGCCAAGAAAATCCCAAATGAGGTCATGGCATCAGATACAATTGAAACAACTAAATAACAATAGCAAAAGGTAGCAGGCTCTATGCTAAGCACTAGGGATACAAAAAAGTTCTTGCTTTCAGGGAAATCATAATCTAATGGATGGTGACATATAAGTATGAGTTGAATCAAAAGACTGGGCATGTTTTTCCCAAAGAAGAAAAACTTAGAGCTAAAAGAGGCTTTAAAATTTAAGATGCGGGAATGTAGAAGGCAATAACAGCAACTTATTGTACTGTAAAGCCTACAGAAAGCATTGTGGTGAAGCCAACTAGTGAGAGTCAATTGTTAAATCTTCAGTGTTGGCATTTACATTTTGGAAATTAGCAAATGCTATAAATCAAGAGTTGATTTATTGTATTATTTCTAAACTTAAGAAAATAATAGAGAAAAATTTTATAAAACAGATCAAACTTAAAAGTATTATGCATACATTTTCATCTTTATAAAATCTTAATTTTATTGATATATTCTATTTTTATATAAAATAAGTTTCTCTTAAGATAATTTATTTTTCTCTAGTTATATAGAAAGACAATTCTTAGCATTTGTTTTTTAAAATTTTGAGTTCCAAATTTTGTCTCTCCTTTCCTGAGATGCTAAGGAATTTGATATAGGTTATACATGTTCAATCGTGCAAAACCTATTTCCAGATTAGTCATGTTAAAAGAAAACATAGACCCAAAAGGGGTAAAACACATATACGTGCACACATGCATGCATACACACACACGTGTAAACACACATACAGTCAAATACAGAAAATGAAAAATAGTATGCTTTAATCTGCATTCAAACTCCAAAGTTCTTTCTTTGGTTGTAGATAGCATTTTTCATCATGAATCCTTTGGTATTATTTTGGATCATTGTACTGCTGAAGAGCTAAGTTAGTCACAGATAATTGATTATCATAGAATTTTTATGCATGTAGTTTGAGAGTCAGTTGTTAAATATCACTACACCACTGCTTATGAGGCACTTTTCTCACAAAGATTTTAAAGTAGGGAGTGAATATTCTCTCCATTTAATAAATGGGGAAACTGAGGCTAGAAGAATAGTAACTTATTCAAAAGCAATCCCGGGTACTAAGAGATTTGCCTCCCAATGTGATGTTCCTCAAGCATGAAAAGAAAGCTAGGGGGCACTGAATCAAATCCCTTTATTTTACAAAGAAGGAATCCAACCTTTTAAGAAAGGTAGTGACTACTCTAAAATCTCATTACTATTTATAAACAGAATGGAGTTTCAACCCCAAATGCCCTGACTTCCAGACCACTACTCCTAATGCCCTTCACTTCTCCTAATGCACTTGACAAAAAGTTCCAGTAAAACCAGGGACTCCATTACTTCTCCCCCTTCTTCCCCACATTGTTCAAGGAACAAATGAGCCTGACTTCTTAGGATTGTGGCTTCTAACAATCATAAGAGTGGCTCCAGCCCAACTTCCGAAGGATCTCAGCTGTTGATTTGGAAGATTTCAAGAGAGGCAGAGGATGTTCTGCACAGCGAGATCCCGCTTCTCATGGATGAATCACAGGAAACCTTGCGTCAACAACAGAGACAGACGTGCTCCCTGGAGAGACTCTGAGAATAGATTTATAGAATTACAGTATGTCAGAGCTGAAAGGGACATCAGAACACAGAATGTCAGAGCTGGGAGGAACTTAGAAGACAGAATGTCAGAGCTGGGAGGGAACTTAGAACACAGTGTGTCAGAGCTGGGAGGGGACTTAGAACAAGGCATGTTAGACTCAAGAGTTATACCATTTATTTTATGATAAGGAAAATTACTTGCCTAAGGTCACATGAGTTGGTAGAAGAGGCAGAATTTAAAACCTAGTCTCCAACCCCATTCTAGAAATCTTTTCACTCTATCTCCTTTTCATTTGCCTTGTGAAGTATCTCCTGAGCAGTAATGATGTGGTCAGGAGACACTGTTTCAGGTTCTCCCACTAACTCACTGCATTACTTTAGGTAACTCTCTTCCTTTTTGGCCTCAGTTTCTTAATCTGATTTATGTGAAAAAGATCTGAAAGTTAAAAATGAATCAATGATATAATGTGGAAAGTATCTTAGACCACATTAAAGAACAAGGAAAGTATTAGTCCCATTGCATTTTGCCATGGCCAACCACATGGAATATTGCATTCAGATATGGACACTTCCTTGGAATGTGTACAGAAGAAGGCAAATAGCATGGTGAGGGAGCAGAGGGATACAGGGACCAGTTTAATTTAGCTTAATTTAGCATGTGTGATGTGCATGATATATAGAAAGAACTACACTGGGCATTGAAGATGCTAAGACAAAAAACTGAAAGCGTCTTGCATCTAGAAACTTACCTTGCACTGGGGGAACATGGAAGTAAGTAAACCCATAATAATGTTGAGTACTAACAACTAGGGAAAACAATGAAAAGACATTACAGGAGAAGATACCTGCTCTAAGACTTGAAAAAAGCTGAAGATTCTCAGAGGCAGAAGATGAGATGGTGCAGACAGGATACAGAACATAAGGAATGGGAGCAGTGAGCAGCCTGGCTGCACCGGACCATAGAATACACAAAGGAAGCTATGTTCTCTCACCACAAAATCCCGAAAAATAACAAACATCTCTTGGGGACCCAGATTCCATCCTCAACCCCTGAACAGGTAGAATTAGGCCTCTTTGGGAGATAGATCACCTTTTTTGTGCTGATAACTGGATATTACATAAAATTGTTCTTGTCCCACAAAATTATCCATTGTCCCCCAATATACACGTTATTAACCTCTGCTCACATGCTCCCCACCTTCTTTTAAAATTTACTATTTGGATCTTAATCACACAGATTAAAAAAGAAGGCACCAAACGACTGGAATTCCCACTCTCCAGATGCCAATGATAACGGAGTGGGGATACTACAGCAGGTAGATGGCTTTAAGTGTCTGTTCAATAAATACCTGATAATTGGGTGCCCAGGTGAACTCACCTTTAGTGCCAGCCCATTTCTGTGCCACTTCTCCAAGAGGTCAGGGTATGTCACATGCCTTGAAATCTCTAAGGGATGCTCCTCTTTCTCCTTCTATCACTTTGTTACTCTGAACAAACTCTGCCCTGGGATCTCCTCTCCTCATTGTTGATTCCTTTTTGGAATCACTATTTTGGGAAAAACTTCAGTGACACTGGCCTCCTGGCTGTTCCATAAACAAGACACTATATCTTTCAGCTCTGGGCATTTTTTCTAGTTGTCACCAGCACTTGGAATGGTAGCTTCAAGACCCTTTCAGTTTTTTGTCTTGGTATCTCCAATACCCAGCATGTTCCTTCTAAAGTTTCTCATCTCTGCCTTCTGAATTCCTTGCCTTCCTTTAAGGCCCAAGTAAAATGTCTTCTTCTACAAGAAGTCTTTCCAGCCCTTATTCTAGTGCCTTCCATCTTTTATTTAGTTTTTTCCTGTGTATAGTTTGTATGTATTAATTTGCTTGTTAGATTAAATTAAATTAGATTATGAGGTCATGGAGAAGGATTGTCTTTTGCCTCCTTTTGTATACCTAGAGTTTAGTAGATGACCCATCACATAGTAGAGGGTTAATAAATATTTTTGATTAACTCCACTCATGCTTCACCTCACTCTTACCTAGGCTCTCTCTGGAATTCTCTTCCTCCTTCTTGAATACCATGCTGACATCTTAGCAAAACCCTTTTCTACCTCTCCTCTCCCCACTTCAAGCTCCCTTTTATGTGTTGTCTTCTCTCAGATTGAAAACTTCTTGAGGGAAAGTTTTGCTTCTCTTTGAAACCCTAGTGCTTAGTTGGCACATGCTTAGCACTTAATAAATGCTAATTCTCTCATTTATTTACTTACTTTATCGATTTATCTATCCACCTGTCTGTGTATCTATCTATGTATCTATATATCCCTGTATCTATCTTTTTATGTATATATGTATTTTCTCTCTTTCTCTGTCTCTCTCTCTGTTTCTCTGTGTGTGTATGTGTCTCTTTCTCTCTTTTTCTCTCTGTGTCTCTTTCTGTCTCTCTGTCTCTGTCTCTTTGTCTTCCCCTCTCCCTCTGTGTGTGTCTCTGTCTCTCCCTCCCTCTCTCTTTCCCTTCCTCCCTTCCTTCCTTCCTTTTTCCTCCCTTCCCTCCCTACCTCCTTCTTTCCTTCCCTTCCTTCCTTCCCTCCCTCTCTCTTTCTTTCTCCACCTCCTAGAAAATGCTCTGCCTGTGTGGGAAATGATCTTGGCTCTGAGCGCTTGTGGAACAGTGCTGAAGCTCTGGTCTTGGAGGATGTCCTGATGACAGGAGGTCAGATGTCTGGATACTCCCTGATTACAGAGGCCTCTGTCATTGTTTTCCCCCTTCAGGTACTTTGGTGAGGCAAGTTGGAGTAAGTAATACCTACCTGTGGCAATGTATTTCAGAGCAAGAAGAGCTTTAAATCACATCCCTGAAAAGACCTGGGTCAAAGCCCTATCTCCCCTAATCCAGTGAAGAAGAAGAGAGACTTTAGATAGAGCCCTAGTTTTCAAGGGGCAGCCCCCAAACTCCCTAGGCACTACCCACAAGTAAACAAGTATTTCTTAATTGCTTGCTACATTCCAAAGATTGTTTTCTCATTCAGTTTGGTGACACAAGGCAGAGCAGACAGTTACCATATATGGTACTAAGTTCCTGGGTAAAAAGCACTCCAAAACCAAGAGCTGAGCATCATCACAGCTAAGTTACTCATTCTCACCACTCCTTGGTTATGTTTAGCCTGGGGACGAGAAGACATTGGCTGGAGAGTGGAGTGGAAGAGGAACAGAGAAGGAGGATTACTCAAATACTTGAAGTACTGTCATGTGGATTTCTGGTCCCACAGGGAAGAACTAGAAGCAAGATGAAAGTTGCAGGGAGGAAGATTCAGTCTGGATGTAAGGAAAAAACAAGTGCTATGCAATGGTAGAATGGGCTGCCTGGGCAGCTTGTTGTTCACTGAAGGTCTTCAAGTGGAGGCTGAGATACTTAGAGCAGATTCCTGATCAGATATGGACTGCCCTTGCTGCCTTCTTATTTCCCTTCCAGCTCTCAGATTCTCTGATTGTGAGTGTTATCAAGCTAGGATCTGAGCTAGACAGCCAAGGATGACCAAATGCCACAGTCCTCAAGAGCTCGATGTCTCAGCAAAGGAGGGGGCAGAGAGGGTTCTGGGAGAGAAGCCAGGGCTCCGTTCTTGGACTTTTCACCAATTTTTCCCTTCCTTTCCTCTTGTGAAACTGGCTGAAGCCTAAGTAACCTTCAGTCCCTTGGGAATTGCAGCCTCTTTTTATTCCCAGGGATGAGACTGAAATAATTGCTCAGAACACACCCCCTTTGAATATAACAGTCTGGCATGAATACATTAGCAGGTGATTTTTGTAAGACAGCAGTTCCCACACTTTTGGTCTCGCTATCTTTATACTATTAAAATTATTGAGAATCTATCCAAAGAGTTTTTGTTTATGTGGGTTATATTAATAGAAATTAAAAATCTAAAATTCTGAAGTTAATAGAAATAGAAATTAAAACTTATTTTTGAAATTGTTACCCCTGAAAGAGTTTCAGAGATCTCTAGCGTTCTCTGGACCACACTTTGAGAACCATTGCTGTAAGATACTTAGATAGCAACTATAGAAGTAGAAGGTAAAGTTCAGAAAAGAACTGAGGGACTCATGACAGAATAGCTGAAGTGAACCCTCAAAAACTAGCTTAGCTGAATAAGTTATGATATATGAATGTTATGGAATATTATTGTTCTATAAGAAACGATCAGCAGGAGGATTTCAGAAAAGCCTGCAGAGACTTATGTGAACTGATGCTAAGTGAAATGAGCAGAACCAGGAGATCATTGTACATGGCAACAAGATTATATAATGATCGATTCTGATGGATGTGACTCTTTCCAACAATGAGAGACCAGTTCCAATGGGCTTGTGATGAAGAGAGCCATCTGCACCCACAGAGAGGATTGTGAGAATTGAGTGTGAAACACAACATAGCATTTTCACTGTTTTTATTGTTGCTTGCTTGCATATTGTTTTCTTTCTCATTTTTTCCTTTTTGATCTGTTTTTTTCTTGTGCAGGAAGATAAATGTATAAATATGTATACATATATTAGATTTAACATATATTTTAACATGTTTAATATATATTGGATTATGTGCCATCTAGGGGAAGGAGTATGAGGAATGAGGGGAAATTTTGGAACACAAGGTTTTGCAAGGGTCAATGTTGAAAAATTATCCATGCACATTTTTGAAAATAAAAAGCTTCAATAAAAAATAAAAATAAAAAAGTAGCCTATGATAAACTAGAATTGAGAAATGTGGAAGTAGTAGAAAGAGCCTTGGATCTGAAGTCAGAATAGATCTAAGACTAAAATCTATTATGTCTTCTCCTCTTCTCTGCTCTTCCTTGGCTGGGATGTCTTTGTAAAGTGCATTGCAAACCTTAAGTGCTATATGTCACCTCTTCAGTTGAATTTTATAAAAGAAAGGAAGGGCCCATAACTCTAAAACATTTGAGTAGGAAGGGAGCTTAGAACAATTCTTCATTATACTCAATTCCCATGATTTTCTCCTTCAGTCTACCTACACTACACCCAGAAATAATCATATTCCTGACCTTGCCAACATCATCCATTATTGCCCTACTTCCATGTTTGTGAATTTCAGACTTCCTTTATAATCTTTGATCATTCCATCTTTCCCTCTGCTGTGTGATCTCTAACCCTGTTCTTTATTCTCACCACAACTTTCATTTCCTCTATCCCTCAATGTTTTCCTATGCCATATCTCCTGCACTGGCTAAACTCTCCTGCCTTACCTATCTCTACCCATTGAAGCTGTTCTCTTCTATGCTCAAGTCCTTACCCAGTCATCTAATCTTTTCTTTTACCCAATCATTCCCGATATTCCCAATCTTTTCTTTCCAAACTCCAATTATTCTCACCATAAATTGCTTTGACATTCATGAGCTACTGAATGAAGCTGGAGAAAAATCTCAAAATTGTATAGCCTGGGTTTACTATAAATTTATGTTGCATAATCCCATTTAAACTTTTACTACAGCAAGGCCATCTTTGCATCTCTCTAAACAATTCAATATCTTTCTCAGGACATGCTATTTCCTAAAGTTTCCAAAAGCATCCCCTATTCTAATGCTCTCAGCTGAGGATTTCATTTCATATTTCAATGAAAAAATTAAGGTCATTGGCCAAGAACTCCTTTTTCTTTCCTCTTCCTCTCGCATTACTAATAGCTTCTCTTACTATTTCCTCCTTCACCTCTGTCTTGCATTAAGATGAGGGGAAAATTTGGAACACAAGGTTTTGCAAGGGTCAATGTTGAAAAATTATCCATGCATATTTTTTCTAATTGGAGAGAAAGGTAAGAGGAAGAGAGGATATATTTTTTTCTTAATTGAAAGAAATATAAATTTAAAAAAAACAATAAAGGGAAGATTTTTTAAAACCCTCATTTTATACAACCATCCTACATAGTTATCATCCTATAACTTGCTTCTCCTCAGCTCAACTCTTTGATTAAAGCCACCTTCTCTATCTATCTCTCTGTCTCTTTGTGTGTGGTGTGTCTGTTTCTCCATCTCTGCTTTTGTATCTCTGTCACTGTGTCTCTGTCTGTTTCGTCTCTCTCATCTTTAGCCTTTCCAAATGTGCTCTCTCTTCCTTTGCCCATAAGCATTATCAGATCTCCCTCATCCTTAAAAATAACTCAAGTTTCATTCTGCATCTTTTCCACATTCCTAGATCTTTCTTGCCTTAAAGACAGCTAGTGACACAGCAGATAGAGTGCTGAGTTTAGAATTCAGTCATTGATACTTACTAGTTATGGGACCCTTAACATTTAACTTTGGTTTGCCTCAGTTTTCTCAACTATAAAACAGGGAATATTGTTTGTCCTTCAATTTCTTTTTTTTTATTTTAATTTTTTAGGATCTTTTTCAGAAGAAAATTTCAGAAGAATTCAAAAGAATCCGATGAATTCTTTCAATGCCTATTTTACCTTCTGGTTCTATTACATCTGGGCAGTTCTCTTTGATGATTTCCTGTAAAATAGTATCTAGGCTCTTTTTTTCATCATAATTTTCAGGAAGTCCAATAATCCTCAGATTATCTCTCCTAGATCTATTTTCCAGGTTTGTTGTTTTTCCAAGTAAATATTTAACGTTTTTTTTTCCCTAATTTTTCACTTTTTTTTTTTTGGTTTTGCTTGACTGATTCTTGATGTCTCAATGAATCAGTCATTTCTATTTGTTCAGTTCTGATTTTTAATGAGTTATTTTCTTCATTAGCTTTTTTTACTTCTTTTTATATATGTCCAATTGAGTTTTTAAATGAGTTGTTTTGCTCTATGGAATTCTTTTCCTTTTCATTAAATTTTTTTAGTGAGTTATTTTCTTTTTCCAATTCACAAATCCTACTTTCTTGGGAATTCTTTACCTTTTCCAATTCACAAATTCTGTTTCCCTGCACTTCTTGGGAGTTTTTTTGTCTTTTCCAATTCACATTTCAGGAAGTTGTTACTCTCTTGCATAGCTTCTCTTTCCCTTCCCCATTTTTCTTTTAGTTCTCTTTTAAGATTCTTAATAGTCTCTTCTAGGAGAGCCTTTTGTGTTGGGGACCAACAATTGTCTGGAGACTGCTATTAGTCTCCTTGGGTTGAAAACCTGGTCTCTTTCTGTATAGAAGCTATCAATCGTCCTTTTGATTTTTTCACTCATTTTTAAAGCCTGTAGGGTCTGCCTTCAGGGGCAGGAGGTTACCAGCTTCCTCTGCAGAGCAGTGAAAGGTGTATGGATGGGCACCTGTCCTGCCAGCTGGCTACAAAGAGCAGCAAGGTATGGAAGTGCTCTGGGAAAGAATTCCCCACCTGGAAGTAACTCAGGCCTGCACTTCGGAGCTGTGCAAATGCCCTGCAAAGAACTCCTCTGTGCAAGTTAAGGACTTCGGTGGGGCTAGAATCTGGGCAATGAAAGTGTCACTACCCCAGGCCAAAACCCGAAGTGGGGCTGTGGGTATTAGGGGTTGACTAGAGAATAGTCCCACAAGGACTGGAAGTGTCCCTGCCCAGGGAAGCATGGTGGAGCTGCAAAAGTTTTATTGTCCCAGGCTGAGGCCCCCACTGTACAGATTAGAGGCTGCCTCGGGCTTTGCCCCCATGCCGTGCAGATTTGTAACTGTCTGCAGAATGCAGCTGCACAGCTGTGCTGTGGTCTGTGCTGAGTCATTTCTGGTTTTGGGTGGTTATAGCCAGATCTTGTTAGGTTCTGGCATTTTTTAGAGAGTACCCTCTGCCTTTGGCCTTAATTTCTCTGCCGGTTTACTGCTTTGTAATCAAGGCAGAGCAGTTAGCCTATGGCAGAGTCGTCTCTATAACTTCTCTAGCCACAGAGATCACCCCGCCCCTGGTCTGCTCCGGACGCTAGTCTCTCCTATCTCCCTGCCCGCACTGATCTGCTCCAGCCCCTCAGGACAACTTTGCCTAGCGATCTTCCAGATTATCTTCGGCTGCTAAGTTGTGCTTCTAATCTTCATAAATTTTACTAGTCAAGCACTATTTTTGAGGCTGAATTTAATAATTGGTCATGAGGACATGAGAGAAGCTTAGAAAGTCCCATGTGCCTTCTCCGCCATCTTGGTCCCCCCCCCTCAAGCTGTCCTTCATTTTCAAAGACTACCAATGATATCTTGATGTGGGGGAGGGGAGGAATAGCGAATAATGAGGATGTCTTGACTTGTACCTGAATTGGATTTAAGCAAGGCAGAGTTGCACATAGTCATCAGCCCAACTTTCTCTTCTGAGTCATCAAAGTCTAGTCATGAAACAAAAATCAAATAGATTGGTGATGGCCCCTGTGCAAAGGACGACCTTGGTCTTCAGGGTCTGACCAAGCTCTCAGGGCTTCACAATATCTGTTTCATTTGTCTCCATGACCATTGAAACAAATTGTTCTCATCCAGAGGAAGGACTCTTACATAATTGGGGTGGACATCCCCTAACCCAGTGATGGGTTTGAATCCTTCAAACTGAGATGGTTTTACCAGGGCGTAATTGTTGTTCATGCTACAACTTCTTAGAGCTACTGGTGAGAGTTGAATGAAAGGTAGATGATCAGGCCTGAAAAGGGCTTGGCAAACCTTTACAACAGAGGCGCTAAGCTTCCCTGAACACCCCACACAGCTTAGGATGGTTGTGAAGATCAAATGAGATAGTATTTGCAAAAAGTGCTTAGCCCAGTGCCCGGTGCAATAGGCACTATATAATGCATCTTCCGTTTCCTTCCCCCTTCTACCACCAACCTTTTTGAAAAACCTATTTGTACTCACTTCACTTCCTTATCAAATCAATTCCCAATCCCTGGTTATATGATTTCTTGTTGTACCATTTGTCTGAAACTGCTTGACTAATAAATTCAAGTCTCATTTCACAGTCTTCAGCTTTCCTGGCCTTTCTGATTCCCATGAAACTTCTTGCCAGCCCCACTTGGCTCCATAGCACGCTCTTTCTTTACTTCTCTTCCCATCTAACTATTCTTCCTTAGTTCCCTTTTCTCTGTCATTACTCATTTTTTGTCCCCTCCCTATGGGTGTTCTGAGCCCTTTTGGAGATCTCTTTGGGTTCCATTTAATAATCATCATCTCACATGACTCCTAAATGAATGCATGCAGCCTTCATCTCCTTCCTGAGCTTCAATACAACATCGGGAACTGCTGCTGGCCTTCTCCCCCTGAATCTTTGTATCTATGTATCCCTCTACCTCTCTTTGTAATTTTTCTATGTACCCATCTCTGTATATATGTATTTATCAATGACTTCTCAAACTAAATATGTCAAAACTAGAACTGATCATCTTCCCTTCCCCTGCCCCTCATTCTCAAATTTTGACCTCCTCCACACTTTTCTATAGAAGATACCTTCTGTTCCTCATTATCCAGGTCTAGAAATCCAAAATCATGCTTTATTCTGCCCTCTCTCTCCCTCATTCCCATGTATAATTAGCTACCACTTCTTATTAATTCAACACAGTTTCTCATCTGTTCCCTTCTCAATACCCAAGTCTACTATTTTAGTTCAACCAATAAGCATTTATTAAGCACTTAGCTGTGTATAAAGGCATAGTTTAATCCAGGAGACAATATATAAAAATGGGACATCCCACAGCATCCCACAAATGGGAAGTAGTCACAGTAGGAAGGCACTAGCTACGGGGGTGGGGTGAGTTATATTGAGAAAGGCTTCTTGCAAAGGGTAGGTTTTGAATTAAACATAAAAATCCATGGTCAGAGATCCACAGAGTCATACAGAGTTAGACACAACTGAACAACAAGAAGAATACAAAAAGACCAGAAAAAGTAGGAATAGTTAATTGTTATGAATGGCTTCAAAAGTCAAACAGATGATTTTATTCTGGAGATAATAGGAAGCTACTGAAATATATTGAATGGGGGTGACATATTCTTCCTTATCATTTAGGCAATTAATATGGAAGATGGATTGGTGTGGGGCAAGATGTGAGTCAGGGAAGCCAATTAGAAAGTTTTTGCAATAGTCCAGCATGAATTGATAAGAACTTGTTGTCAGGTTGGGACTGTATGAATGGAAAGAAGGGGACATATATGAGAGATGGTGTAAAGACAAAAGCAATGTCTTCAGGCCCTTATCACTTCTTGTATGTGCTATTCCAAAAGTCTCTTTCCTAACTGGTCTTAACTTTAGGTTCCCATTCTATAAAATACAGATAATCCTTTCCCTCTCCACCTCACAGTGAAAACAATTATCTTTTCCACATCACCATTTCCCCTATTGTGGTTCTGATAATTCTCCTATCGTATCCCCTTCCTTTTTCTTCCCCCACCTGTCAGCTAAATTATTCCTCACCATTGTTATGCCATCTTTTGCTTCCATGAATTCACACAAGTCATTCTCCATTACCTAGAATGTTTCCTTCTCATCCTCCTTCTCAGACCTATTGAGGATCAGCATAAGAAATTACCATAGTATTTTGTATTTGAAAATATTTCTTTTTCATACAGTATTTTTATTTAACATTGACCTATATATAGCCCATGATTAAATGCTTAACCCAAATTTTACAATAAGCTATTGTAAATCCTTCAAAAAAGAAAAAGAAAAATTCAGACTTTTTCTCTGATACAAAAGGAGGGTCAAAAAATTTTACGCTGGTTTTCCAGATCATGGGAGTGCTATGTTGCTAACCCCCACGATGTGGGAGGAATGTGGATCATAAGGTGTCATAATTGCAGGATTTGGGTAGCCATCTTCTTTGAAATGAAGAGGCTAAATGAGATGACTCTAAAGTTCTGTTTCTTTTCAGCACATATTAGGACAAGACTGGCTACTACAGTTAAAACTGTATGTGGGCTACTGAAGCTCCTTCAGGAGGGTGGGGGTGGAGGACAGTCCAGAGAGCTTTGATCTGGCTACTGATATGGAATTAATCGTAGACTTCCCAGACATCTTACAAGGAGCATCTGGTTTGGGTCATGAGGCTGAATGAGTATGTCTCATACACACACACACACACACACACACACACACACGCGGGTGATTTCAGTGCCCAATCACCCCCTCGACCTCCCAGGGTGTCTCATAGGTTCCCACCCTGTTCTCCCAGGGAGTGGGAAAGGGGAATTTTCCCCTTTGGAACATCTTGCTCCAAACCTAGAAAAGTGAGCATTTGTATCGAATTAGCAAGAGGTGAGTCAGAATATCAGAGAATTATCAGCCAGAATAGATGTTAGAGCATAAAATTCTAAATGTCAAAGAGTCCTTGGAATCCAAAACATAGAATATCAGAGAAGATAGAGACCTTAGGACTCAGAAGATAGTTAGATGGTGAATTGCATAGAGAGCCAGGCCCAGAATCATTAAGTTATGAGTTCAAATATGAGGTCAGACATTTCATTGGTTGGTTGACTCTGGACAAATTATTTATTGTGTTTGCTTTAATTTCCTCACCTGTAAAATGGGGATAATAACAGCACCTGCCTGCCAGGTGCTGAGATAATAATTGTAGAGTGCTTGGTACATAGTAAATACTATGTAAATTTTAGCCTTCTTTTTATTATTCTTATTAGAAGGCCAGAACAAGAAGAAACTTAAGAACATAGGGGGCTAGAGGCAAAAGAATGCTTAGAAGACAAGGAGAACCTCAGAGATTAGGATCTTAGAGCCATTCTTAAGCATAGAACATCAGAACTAAAAGACACGTGGAACAAAGAGCATCAAATGGCAGAGTTGGGAAGGATCTTACAATATAGATAGTAGAGCTGAGAAGGATCCGCAAGGGATCTTAGCACATAAAATATTAGCGCTGGAGAGCACCTGAGAGCATCAAATACCAGTTGGGGAGGGACCTCAGAACATAGAATGTCAGAGATGGAAACGGCCTTGGAACATAGTGTTGGATCAGGGAGAGTCTTCTAAGTAGAGAAAGACTATCAGAGCTGGGAGGGATTTCAAAGCATAGAACATCAGAGCTGGAAGAGTGGCCCAATGGATAGAATACTCCTCTTCCTGAATCGCCTGGCCTCAGATGCTTACTAGCTGTGTGATCCTGGGTAAGTCAACTAACCCTATCTGCCTCAGTTTCCTCATTTGTAAAATGAGTTGGAGAAGGAAATGACCAACCACTCCAGTGTCTTTGTCAAGAAAACCCCAAATGAGGTCACAAAAGTCATACAGGACTGAGCAACAACCTCAGAACTGGACAGCAGCTTAGAAGAGCTTAGTGTGAGCCTTATCCAACTCACTGGCCGTTTTTGTAATGGCCCATGAGATGAAGATGGTTTTTACATTTTCAAATAAAATTTGTAAAAACCATTCGTAGCTTATGGGCCATACAAAAACAAGGTGCAGGTGGGATTTGGCCCATGAGCCTTTAGTTTGCTAACCTTTGCCTTTGGACAAAGAATGTCAGAGCTGGAAAGAACCTTAGAAACCAAGTAGTTCAATCTCCCCATTTAACACACTGAGGGCTTAAGAGAAGAAGGGACTTGCCCAGTTAGACACAATGAGTTAGTAGTGAGTATAGGGCCACAGCACTGGACTTGGAGCCAGGTGACTCAGGCTTGAGTTATTGATATTGCCTAAAATTCTTTGCTTCTCTGATTTACTTCCTCATTCGGTGTGGGGGGAAATGATCCACACTACTTTACTTTTCAGAATTCAATAGGTTCATAGATTTAGAGCAGGAAGGGACTTATAGGATTAATTTTACAGATGAGGAAACTGAGGCACAAGGTAACAAAGCCGATGTCTGAGGTGGAATTTTAAAACCAAGTCTTGTGGCGACAAGGTGGTGCAGTGGAGAGAGCAGTGGCCCTGAAGTCGGGAGAATCTGAGTTAAAATCTGGTGTCCTACACTTACTGGCTGTGTGACCCTGAGCAAGTCACCCAATTCTGATTTCTTCCATTCCTACCTCACCCCCAAATACTGAGTCTTACTAATGTCGACTTCAATGGCCTACCCACAATGTCATGTTGTCAATCAAACATTGATCAGGCAATTTAATGTGGAAAGAAAAATACACTTATAATAGGCAAAGTGCTAGAGAAATGGGAGTTGTTGTTTTTTTTACCCAGTTTCCACACTCTCCTCCCAGCTCTTTTCAATGTATGGTCACATCTACATATAATGACAGCTAACATTTTTATGGCTCTTTCTATACAAGGCTCTGGCACCCTGGAAGCTATCATTGTCCCCATTTTACCAATGAGGAAACTGGGGTTAATGTTAAATGGAACAGTCAATAACCCTCTTGCAATAACAGTGCAAGAGAGGGAGACCTAATGTTAGCTAATGTTAATGTCCCAGTTAGCAGAAGGAGGCCAAGATTAACCCGGACTGTCTTGATTGTCCCGGGCTATTCTCTATGTATATCACATGAACTCTGAGGAAAGAAAGGACCACTGGGGGAGAAGGAGTTAAAATAAATTTAGTACAGTCATTTATCACAGAGGTTGGGCCCCTAAGCCTCCTGGCTTGCTCCCCTCCAGACAGTGAGCTGGCCTTTCCCCAAGACAGAACCAGGGGTCTAATCCCAAAGTTTGGCAGAGGGTCCTCCAGTCATTCCAAGTAGCCTTTCCAGGGCCAATGGGCCCTTAAGGAAGTCAGCAGGGGTTGGAGAGAAGGGGCCCTGTTCCAGACCAGTTACAAGGGAAGCAATGTCACTTCACTCAGACTAATTGAGGGCAAAGGGAGGCTTGACTGAATTAGTGGGAAAGACTGATTTCTAGAATATTTGGAAAGATGTTCAGCTCTGGGACTCAATGGCCTTGAATGTCAGAGCTGGAAAATAACCTTAGAAATAATCAAATTAAACCCATTCTGTCCCACCCATCTCCCTCCCCTACTTCCCTCATTCCACTTCACATTGGAGGAAACAAATCTTCAAGAAGGGGAGTATTCTCCAAGGTCACCCAGACAGGCAATGGCAGGGCCTGTGCTCCAAATCCCCCACTCAGGGCCTTTTCCATCCCCCCACATTTACAAGCTCTTTGCTGGATTCCAGATGTTCTTGGACAAGCAGGCAGTGAGCTTACCCATGGCAGGTAACAAATTTTCTCTTTGTCTAGGCACATGAGGACTCAGAGTTTGGTTCTTTTGAGACCCATCTAGATGCAGGATTGAAATCCCCCTACCATGGCTTTTGTCCGTACTGACCGTGGCCTGGGCTTGGGAGGAGGAGCTGTACCTTATTCCCTTTGCTCCTCTTCCCTGACCACCCTGAGGTCTTCCAGAGCATGGAGGGCTCGGAATTGTTGATGAGGAGAGTCATCCCTACCTAATGTAATTACACCTAAAATAGCATAATGCCGCCTTTTTGAAACCCTCCATTTCCCTCCCCTCCCCACCCTAAAAAATTATTGCTGGCCCAGTTTCAGCTAGTTACAGATCAGATTGTTTCATGAACTCTTTTCATGAATTACTTTAAGGAAGAGATTATTTTCATCTTTCTTTCTGTACCAGCTAATAACAACAGCAACAAAAAGTTGACAAAGTGCTTTTACATATCATTAGGAACTGTGCTAAACCATAGAGTTAATTACAGAATATAGTCTTTCTGAGAAGGACACCCCTTCCCTGCTTTTTACTACTCCTGGCCCAGCCCCAGCCCCAGGCCCAGCCCCAGGCCCAGTCTCAGCCAGAGGCACCCCATCTCCTTCCCATCTCAGGGCCCAGCTGTCCATTAAAGCTCCATGTTTCTTGCCAGCCCATCAGGGTTCCTGAGCTGTCAGTCAGGCAGCTCCTGGGTGGTATCCTGGGTGGCTGAGAATGGACACCCTCTGCTGGCTTGATTCGGACTCCTTCTGGCCCAATGGGAGGCTCCCATCAGGCCAGATTCCAGGACCTTTGGAGCCAGCTCCTGACAGATGGGGCTGGGCTCGGGCCAGAGAACAGAGGCTGGAACAGACAGTTGAGCAGGTCTACCTACCCTCCTGCCCCAGACATTGAGGCTGAAATTGAAACCCACTAGATTTTTTCATTTTTTCTTCTTTCTTCACAAGGACTCTTCAAGGAGCCCCACTTGGAAAAGGAACTAGAAAGAACTAAGTCTGGATAATCCCCTAGGTCTGCTCTGTCTGGGGAACAGAATGTGAATGGAGATGTTAGAAATCAGTGTCACAGGGAATTCCATGAGAGATAAACTTAGGCATCATTTAAGACAGAGATTCTTAATCTTTTTTGGCAATCTTGTGAAGCCTATAGCCCCTTTCTCAGAATCCTATTTTTAACTACGTGAAATAAAATACATAGGATTATAAAGGACACCAATCATACTAAAAGATAGCTGTCAAAATATTTTTAAATTATTAACCAATAAATCAATTTATTATTATTTTAGGGTTCAGGGATCCCAGGTTAAGAATCTTTGATTTAGCTCAACATCATCATCTTATACATGAGATAATTTAGGCCCAGGGAAATTAAATACTTTGCCCAAGGTAAGTCAGCTAATGTAGAGGATGGTATATGTGGCATGAGGAGCACTCACCTAAAGAGTCACATTCCCATCTTCATCAGCTGGCTTCAGAGAGAGAGAGACTTGAACAGAGCCATAAATAAATGACCATTCAAAGCAAAATGTGATAAGAGCCATATAAGAGAGGCAACCAAAAAGGAGTGGGAAAGTGCCCAGAAGAGGAAGGGACTACTTCCAGATGAGTAACTAGCAAGTAAATAATTGTTCACTTAATACATTTCTGGACAATAACTCACATTCTTATAGTTTGTTTAAGAATTACCAACCACTTCTGTCACCATAATTTTTTAAGCTAGGAAGTTTGAGGACTGTCTTTTTTTTTTTTTTTTGAGGAAACTGAGGTCTAAGATACAAAAATTTCTCCATGATCTTATAGCTAGTGTCAGAGTTAGAATTAATCATAATAATAGCTGGCATTTATATGATGCTTTAAAGATATCAAAGTATTTCCTTCACATGTCATCTCATTTGACCCTTGCATAATCCTATGAAGGAAGTGCTATTACTGTAAACTATAATCCCCATAAAGATGAGGAAAGAGAGGCTTAAAAAAGTGTAAATGACTCACCCAAAAGTACACATCCAGCAAACATCTGAGATAGGTTCACACACAAGTCTTCCCAAATGCAGGTCAACTAGGACCTCTTTCATATCACTCCTGGTCCAGTGATTTTTCTTCTATATTACCCTGGAATCAGGGAAGCCTCTCAGAAAGAGGTGGCCCCAAAGCTGAGCCTGGAAGACTGGGAAATATTCCAAACCAGGATTAAATGAGATACAAGAGAGAGCACAAGGTGGAGGATTCCAAGGACAGAGAGACAAGACACTGGGACATTCAAATGTATTTGGTAAATAAGTAAGACCAGTATGCTCCTTCTGTGTAACATCCCATCTCTCATCAGCCTCTGCACAGACTTTCCATACTATCTGAATGCTCTTTCTCATCCCTTTCTCAGTTCAAATAGCCCCTTGATCCTCCCCGCTACTACTGGCACCCTTCTCCCAGAAAATGCTTTGGATTTATTTTATATGTATTTTCCATTTATTTATTTGCTATATATGTTGGTTCTCACCTTGGAATATAAATTCCTTGAGGGCACTGACTGCTTACTTCTTTATACTTGTGTCTCCAGTGTCTAAAACATAGTAGACATTTAATACATTTTTGTTGACTAGTTGATTGATTGATGTGAGGGCAGTGGTGGAAAATAAGTAAGTTTAAGGCAAATTGTGGAAAACTTCAAATTCCAGGTTGAATTTGACTTTCGTAAGCTAATATATGAACGGGTGGGGAAATAAAAACAAAGAGAGTGATAAATTATAAAATGAATGAGAAAGGAACTTAGAAATGATCTAGTCCAGATTCCTCATTTCACAGATTGAGAGAGAGAGAAGCAGAAAGTAAAAAATTGCAAAAAAGGGCAATAGTGTGTATGAATTCAATAAATTTTGTAAAAGTTACTGTTGAGTGATTGATTGAACCGGAGTAGGATGGGAAAGGCCCTGGATTCTCTTTTTTGACCTTCCTTTTTCCCTGGTCCTCATGAATCAGAGTATCCCAGAAGGGTGGGGACAATGAGCAATTGTCGAAAACCATCAGGGTTTGTCCAGACTTGGCTTGGGTGATTTTCCAGTGAGGGAAAGGATGCAGGACTTCCCTGGCCTGGCCTCTTGAATAACTAGATCCTCCAAGCAGCATCCCAACAAATCTGGTTACTAGGTCGGTTGCTAGAGCCCTATCATCAAGCACTTCCCTCTATTCCTCCCTCTAAGCCAGCACTAATCCAGGAGATCAGACCAACAAATAGGCAGGCGTCTGTTATTCCCTTTTCTTTTCTGCCCTTGTCCTTTATAGAGGAATCTGTCACGTCTCTTCTAAACTTCTACGGAGCATACTAGAGGGTCAGTGCTCCATTGGAGTCTGGATTTAGTCTTGGTTATAGCCTTAGTCTAGGGTCAAGTTCACAGTTGGATGTAAAGCTGGGGTCAGGTCTCTGAAAGGGTGGGAAAGGGTGAAGGTTCAGTCTGGAGTCAGATTGAGATATAAGACCAGGACTCAGTCTTGGATCAGTATTCAGATTGTATCTGAGATTACATGGTGACTAATAAGATTTAGAACTGGGAGAATCTTAGAGATTATCTGTAACAAATGTTTCTTAACCTTTTTTTTGATCCAAAGACCCTTTGGCTGTCTGGTGAATTAATACATAAAATCCATCAGTTTACAAAGGAAGGTATTGTATTTCCATCACTTATCAAAATATTTTAAAAAATTATGGCTCCCTTGAATTCTGTTCATATTCCATATATTTTGAAAGTTTAAAAATTATTATTAAAAAAGAAGCATCACTTTTATCTAATTGTTTGAAAGTTCTTTTAGAATAACATAACCCTTTTCCAAAAGAGTCAATGTAACCTCTTTAGATTTTTTTAAAAGTCTTTTGACAAAATTATATATCAAAGTCTCTGAAGAATTCTACTTAGACTGGGTTTGGAACCCAGAACAAGGTCCTAGAATATAAAGAAAGGGGTAGAATCAAGTACTCAAAAAGTTTTGCTTTGAAAGGAATGAGATCATTTTATACTCTGAGACTATGGATATAGATACATAGAGGGTTTCTAAGGAATTCATGACTCTAGCCCCTTCAATATATAAAAATATCAAGAGAAACAATTCAGTAAAGAATTTCAAAAACTAAAAAAAAAAGCCTCATGCTGTTTTAACATCACACTCTAAAGTTTATGGGGCTTTTCCATCTGACTTACAGCTTTGATATGTCTTGTCTCCCCCATTAGAAGGTGAAATGTATGAGCAGAAGTAGTACTGTTTTCTTTTTCTATTTATATGCCCAGGAATTAGCCCAGTGCTTTGTACATAGTAAGCATTTAATAAATGCTTCATTCCTTTAAAAAAAAAAAAGAAAGAAAGAAACCCTTGTTTTAGTTCTACTCTCCTTCTTTGCTCTATACCTTGTTCTTTCTTTCCCTCTGGTTGAGGGTAGTTTAACCCTTTTTTTTAGTCTTGGACCCTTTTTGACAGCCTGGGGGTGTTCAGGTACCTTTTCTTAGATAATGCTTTGAAATGTATAAAATAAAAAAATAGAATCGCAAAGGAAGCCAATTAAATTGAAATACATTCGCCAAAATATTAAAAAAAATAAATTTATGGATTCCTTGAAATCTGGTTCTGGATCCCAGGTTATGAATCTCTGCTCCAATTCTATTATTTTTTCTTCCTCTAAATCCACTTTTTTCCTTTTCTCTAATTGTGGGAATATTAACCATTTTTGTATTCTGGACCCCTTTGGCAGTCTGAGGAAGTCCACAGGCCCCTTCTCAGGAAAATGTTTTTAACTGCATAAAACAAAATTCAAAAGATTACAAATGAAATAATTATAGTGAAATAAGAGTATACTTTTTTTTCTTATCCAAGTCTGTAGGCCCCTAAAATCTATTCCTGAATTCAGGTTAAAAAACCCTATGTTAGCTGAATCCCACCCCCCCATTTTATGGACAAAATCCAGGCCTATAGAAATGAGGTGGTTTGTCTTGGGTCACATAAGCAAAGAGTTAGAAATCAGACCTAGATCCTCTCTTTCAAGGACCAGAATTGGGAGATATTAATGCCTTGCCTGGGTTTGTGTTCAGGGTCACTGAAACCTAACTGAAGCCAGATTCCCCCTCACAGAAAGTGGATATGTCAGAGCAGACATCCCTTTTCCCTTCAATGCCATAACTTAGAAGCCTTCTATAGGGGAGAAGAGAAGAGGGAGGGAAGAGAGCAATGTCATTTCCATCTACAAAGTCTTATTATTATTATGCTTATTATTGTTGCCCAGCAGCCCTCCTGCCTCCTGGGCCTAGAGGGAATTGTGGAGAGGAGGGAGAGGCCCTGGGACCCGGGTGTTCCCCTTTGATGGGCAAGCTTCCCATGCTCCAGTTTCTATTTTGGCCCCCTGTTTCCCGGCCCTATAGGGTTCTCAGTGGGGGAACTTCCACAGAGACTGCACAGCCTACTCCTGCCACATCCCTTTCGTTCCAAAATAGTCTCTTATTGGGAAAAGAAAAGACAGGATGAGGTTTAGGTCACCTTTTGTCAAAGTGGAGAATGACCCAAATTCATCTGTTTCAACATCCATTCAAATTACTTGCCTTAAACATACATATATGGTCATGTGTTGGCACTGAGGGAGTTCCAGAAATCTGTGATATGTGACCTCCCCCATTCTCATTCAATTTACAAACTAGTATAGAGATTCTTATCCTGAGGTCCAGGGATATGATAATTTTTAACATTATGTCAATTATTCTTCCCTGGGTGTATATCCTAGGCTTTTAATACCTTAGTAGGTCGCATGCTGGCTTTGATTGCTGATCATACGTTATCTGTTTGATTTCCAGCAAATAATTTTCCCTCTAATGCCCCTCTCCAAAATGCTAGAATTACATAAGATGGTCTCTAAGTTCCCTTCCAGCTCTGACATTCCATGTTCTATATTCTAAGAGTCCTGTCAGCTCAAATATTTTGTGATCCCCCTTGATATTTCTATTCCAATGCTCAAACTCTCTTCAATGAGAGGCTAGTTTCTTCTCTTGCTACATTTAAATTTGGCTAATTTCCTCTTGGCCTTTCTCACAAAGAGTGTTCAGGGCAATAGCTCTTGTTTCTCTGGTCCAGGTTTTCTGGAAGGCTTCATGTGTAATATGTAGAAAATGGCCAGAAGTGTAGGTAGGCATATGTAATAACTGAGTTTTATCAGAATCTGTGTATCCCTTTCATTTCCCTAATCATCATCTGAATTATTTTTTCCCTCATACCTGAAATTGCTCCATTGGTGAGTCATAAAATCATGTAATATCAGCACAGAAAAGGGTTAGAATGAAACTAATAAAAGATCTAAAAGAAACCTTAGTGCCTGGAGCATAAAATGTTAGCAGTACAAGCAACCTTAATAGGGATGATACAGTGGAGGAGATCTAGGAGGGTCTTAGAGACCATCTTGTTTATAGGATCATAGATTCAAAGCTTCAAGGTAGTTCAAAGACCTTCTAGTCCAAACCCATTCCTGAACCAATCAGGAAAGTGAGACTCAAAAAAGATAGATGTCTTTCTTAAAATAGTATTTTATTTTTCCAAAAACAAGCAAAGATAGTTTTCAATATTTACCTCTACTAAACTTTATATTCCAAATTTTTCTTCTTCCCTCCCCTCCCCAAGACAGTAAACAATCTGATATAGATTAAACTTGTGGGATTCTTCTAAGCCTATTTTCATATTCTTCATGCTGTGGAAGAAAAATCAGATCAATCAAATCAAAAGGAAAAAAACACAAGAAAGAAAAAATCACAAGCCAACAATAACAACAACAGCAAAAGGTGAATATACTATGCTTTGATCCACATTCAGTCTCCTTAGTTCTCTCTTTGGATGCATATGGCACTTTCCATCTCAAGTCTATTGGGATTTCCTTGAATCTTCTCATTGCTGAAAAGAGCCAAGTTCATCACAGCTGATCATTACATAATCTTATTGTTACTGTGTAGAGTGTCCTCCTGGTTCTGCTCACTTCACTCAGCATCAGTTCATGTAAGTCTTTTCAAGTTTTTCTGAATTCAGCCTGTTGATCATTTCTTATAGAACAAGTTAAAGAACAAAATAATATTCCATTACATTCATATACCATAACTTATTCAGCCATTCCCAATTGATGGCCATCCACTCAATTTCCAGGTCTTTGCCATTACAAAAAGAACTACAAACATGTTTTCCACATGTGGATCCTTTTCTCTCTTTTATGAAAAGATAGTTGTCTTGCTCAAGGCCACACAGATAATGAATGCAAAGTCAAGATTCAAACCCCAATCTCCTAGCTCCTTGTGGCACCTAAGGGACTTAGTGCATAGAGCCCTGGAGCTGGAGTTCAAATCTGGCCTCAGACACTTATTAGCTGGGTAACCCTGGGCAAGTCACTTCATCTCTCTCTACTTTAGTTTCCCCAACTATAAAATGAAGAAATATTAGGACCCATGATTCAGGATTGTTGTGAGAATCAACTGAGTTAATAATTGCTTAGTACTTGGCACAGTACCTAGTGTGGAGTAAGTGCTGTATAAAAGCTAGCTATTATTATTATTCTTAGCTCATTACTTAAGGCTCTTTGCCTTTCATCTCACTACCTTCCTATCATTTATGTACATGTTTTCATTCCTTCTATACCAAGAATTCTTATCACTTTGTATGTAAGAGCAAAACTTAAAGACACTTTCTCAAAACAATGTTCTTTTAAATTCACAATGAAAAAATGCTAAATTTTAGTTAAAAATGAATGAAAATGAAGATATGCAGAGAAATGCAAATAGAAGTACCACTCTATACTTCTCAGATTGGCTAAGATGATGGGAAAAGATAATGTTAAGTGTTGAAGGGGGTGTGGGAAAACTGGGACACTGATGCATTGTTGGTGGAGTTGTAAATTGATCCAACCATTCTGAAGAGCAATTTGGAACTATGCCCAAAGGGCTATCAAATTGTGCATATCCTTTGATCCAACAGTGTGGTATAGCAGAGGTACAGCATGAAACTGAAGGGCCAGCCCAATGCAGATCTGGCAGAAGCAGCACCATGGAGAACAAGTAGGGTGTGAAATGACTGGGGAGTAGGAAGAAGTTCAGTTAGGAGGGCTGTAAAAATCAAATAGAGGATTTTGATCTTGAAGAAAATAGGAAGTCACTAGAATTTGTTGAATTGGGGTTGATGTGACCAGACCCCACTTTAGAAAGATTTCCTTGATTACTTTTATAATAGAGGATGGATTGAAATGGGGGGTAAGGGGAGACTTAAGGCAGGGAGACCACCCAGAAGGCTATTGTAATAGTCCATTGATAAGGACCCGATACAGTGTCAGAGGGAAGAGGAGGATGAATTAGAGAGATGTTATAAAGAAATCATTGACAGATCTTAACAACTTATTGGATATGGCGGTGGGAGGGGGGGGGAGAGATAATGAGGAAGTATGGAGGATGTCACCTAGGTTGTGAGCCTGTGTAACTGGGAGGATGGCTGTGGCCTCAACAATAATAGTAAAGTTCAGAAGAGGGGAGAAGAGGGAAATAATGAATTCAGTTTGGTCATATTGAGTTTGAGATGACTATGGGAATCCTGTTCAATATGTCCAATAAGCAGTTTGTGGTATGAGACTGGAGGTCAGCAAAGAGATTAGAGTTGGATAAACAGAACTGAGAATCATCTGAATAGAAAAGATCATTGAACACATGGAATATGATTTAATCACTTGTATAGTAAAAAGTATGCTGCTGTTCAGTCAGATCTGACTCTAAATTTTCTTGGCAAAGATACAGAGTGGTCTGCAGAATGTCTGCATTTTATAGATGAGGAACTAAGGCAAATAAGGACTAAGTGCCTTGCCCAGGATCACATGGTTAGTAAGTATTTGAGGCTGACTTCAGATCTTCCTGAATCCAGGTTCAGTACTCTACTGTATCACTTAGCTGATCTAATAGGAAATATATGGGAAAAAAAGAAGAGGCCCAAGACAAGAGTCTTGGAGGACACCCACCAGATAATATGACTTGGATAATAATCTAGCAAGTTAAGACTGATAGAGTAACAGCACAGGAAAGAGAAAAATAAGGAAAGACTAGAGACATGGCAACCTAAAGAGAAGAGAATTTCAAGGAGAATAGAGTGATTGACAATGTAAAAGTTTGCAAAAAATCAAGCAGGAAGAAAATTGAGAAAAGACCATTAGATTTGATGATTAAGTTACTAGTAACTTTGGAAAGAACAGTTTTAATTGAATGATAAGGTCAGATGTCAGATTGCAGAGTTGAGAGTAAGAGGAAAGAAAATTGAAGTTTTTAAGATGCATAGCACAAAAGAGAAGAGACATGGGATATTAGCTGGTAGGAATGGATGGACCAAGTGAGGAGTTTTTGAAGGTAGGGGAGACATTAGTATGTTTACAGGCAGTAAGGAAGCAGCCAGTAGAAAGATTAAAGATTAGTGAGGAAATTGAGATGGTAGAAAAAGAAATCCACTGGAGAAGACAGAATGGAACGGGATCGTTTATGCATGTAGAGGGATTTTCCTTGACAGGAAAATGAGAAGCAACATTGAAGAAGGACACAGAGAGAGGGGAGACTTCCAAGAGATATATGATAAGGAAGAGGGAAAAAAAGATACTCTTAGCAGATGACCTCCGTTTTTGAAGTGAAACATGAGACAAAGTTATCAGCTGAGAAGGCAGGAGAAGGAGAGATATGGGAGATTCTAGTGGAAGAATGAAAAGTGTGGAAGAGTTGCTATGGGGTGTGCAATAGTGAACTGAATAGAGAAGTGTAAAAGAATTGCTTTGCCATAATGCAGGTTCCTTTGAGTCCAAGTTTATAGTGGACTCAGTCATCATGGTTTTAGGATTTTCCTCCTGGCTTAGTCAGCAACTAATAGGAATCAAGGCAAAGGATCATGGGACTAATCTAAGATGGTTTGTAACAGGTAGGATCAGCAATAGGGTAAGGAGATAGATAATGGACTTCATCAAGCAGGTGAAGTGAGTAAGGGAAGAGAGTATAGGGGAAATAACTTAGAAAAGAATTGAGGGATGGAGGAAATGGAGGTCATAGTGAAGACAAAGAATATGACTAGGGTTTACAAAGCAAAGGGAGAGGAAGAATGACAACAGTTAATGAAAAGATAAGAGTAATTCAGAATTCATAAGCAGAGAAGTGGAACAACTGAGAGTTATCAAAGTTATGGCAAGGTAGATTAGGGATCTGACCCTCTCTGAATGGCTGGAAGTGAGGTAAAGGAATACATTATGGCAAAGGAGTAAAATGAGGAACTGAGGAATTAGCTATGTTATTACTATACTATTTCATCAAATTGATTTAAACTAATTGTGTCTTCAAACTCATAAAAATGAATTAATTGATAGGATTCATGAGCACTGATAGTTTTTTTTGAGTGTATGTGAGCCAGTAGGGTATCTTAAACCTGCAGAGATAGCTTTTGTGTTAATACTAGATAATAAGTTCCCTAAATGGTATATAATAATATAATGCTTTATATTTTATGAAGCACTTTCATATTCATATGAAACCTCATCATTTGAACCTCAAAAAGAAGGAAAATATTAGTATCTCTATTTTATTGTGAATCAAAATCATAGACTCAGAGATGGAAAATAATTTTGAGATCATTAAATTAAATATCCTCATTTCACAAATGAAGAAACTGAGGTCATACAGCCTCTGTGACTTACCAAGTATCAAATAATTATTATTTATGTGGGACAGGATTCTAATCCTAGTCTTGACTCCAAGGCCAGTACTAAATCCTCCCTACACCACAGTGCCTCAGGAAACTGACGTCCAGAGAGAGTCTTTTAAACTCCTCCAGAGACTTCTTATTTGCGAGGACTGAAGATATAGAAGGCCTGAGACAGAGGCACAAGTCAATGAATGACTGCACTTTCTATCCCCATCATGGGGATGTCCTAGGCACAGCCCGGGAAAGTTGGGACATCAAAGCCAAGGGATTTCTAGGAAAATGGGGGGGGGGCAGGAAATCCAGGGATACTTCCTGCTCTAATGAGTACAGGAAACATCAGGACAGCCTCCCCAAGACCTTGTATCAGCCAGGACCTAACACCAGACCCCAGAGAAATTCCACTGGATTTAAAGCTATATATAGCGGACCTTAAGAGATTATCTAGACAAATCCCCTCAGTTTATGTTAGACAAATGAGCTAAATAAGACCCATTGAGAAACAGTAACTTATTTAAAATTACATAGTTACTAAGAGAACAAAGGCAAGAGCCCAGGATACTTGATTCCCATTCCAAAGTTTTTCTCCTGTATGAAATTTTTAGAACTGGAAGGGACCATCTAAATCAAGTATCTCATTCTACAAAGGAGGAAATTATATCCCAGGGAGATAAAATATAACTCACCCATGTAGATGGTCAGTATTGAATAAGTCCATGTACAGGAAGAGTTTGGTCCAGGTATTATTTAAGATTACTGTAAGGGCAAACAAATCAAAGCATTGGCTCACCACTTCCCTTAACAATGAATGAAAGACATACTCGAGATAAATTTAGGATAATTTTTGATGGAGAATGCATGTGACAGGAACAGGGCATCACAATTATGCTATTTATGACTGTTTTGACAATACCTTGGTATTGATAATTTCTGTTATTTATGACCTTGTTATGAAAAACATCTTATTATTGTTAAAGTGGGATTGAAATGTCAAGGTGCATGCATCAACCCTGGAATGTATATGGCATCACCTGGAGGTAGCTGATGTTAATGTAACACTAGTTTAAAGTATAAATCTTGGCTCTCAGATTAATAAATGAAGATTGCAAAGCTTATCTTCTACCTGACCTTAGATATTCAATTCAGACTCACATTCTCAGAATTCACTGGAGCTGGACGCCAACACACCCAGTTATCCAGACAATAAGTAGCAGATCTGGGACAAAAGCCTAAGTTTTCTGACAGAAAGCAGAACTCCTTCTGCCCCACCACAGTTGTCTCTGTATCCTTACCCTCTCCACCTCTTTCCCTTGAAAGATGGCCCATGGATGAGATGGGCAGATACCCAGAACAGAACTCAAGATTTCCTGGGAGATAGATAGGGAGATTTTAAACAAGAGTCCATCATCCTTTTAGAATCAACCCCCCTGTCCCAAGATTAGTTATTTTAGGAATGTGATTCAGGACGTCTCTCTGGCTCACTCTAGAAATCTCCTCTCCCCATAAGGAAAAAGACTCAGCTGGGTTTGGGGCAAAAGATCTTCAGATCTTCTCTCCTGGGTTCTCCTTTCTGAAAGGTGTCTGGGAAAGGCAAGAGGTGAGACTTTCACAAATGCCATCTGTTTGCTTTCCTTCTGTTTAAAACTAAAGAATCTCAGAACCAGAAGATATTTGAGAGGACATTGAGATCCAGCCATGTATTTCATGATGCTGTGCTTCTCTCTCTGTTTTTCTCCCTCCTTCTTCTTCATGCCCCGTTCTGTGCAGCTTCTTGTCATATTTGTTTCCCTCAGTTTTGTTTCATCTCTTTGTTGTTCTCCTCTCCTATCCCACTTTTTGTTACCTCTTTTAGTTGTGTTCCCCTTTACTTTGCTTCCTTAATAGTCACCTACTCCATCTATGTTTTCTTAATTTTTATTAAAGCTTTTTTATTTTAAAAACATAATGGATGAATATTTTTTCAACATTGACCCTTGCATAGCTTTGTGTTCCAAATGTTTCCCTCCTTCCCCCCATCCCCTCCCCTAGACAGCAAGCAATCCAATATATATTCTATATGTTTAAATATATGTTAAATCCAACATATGTAAACATATTTATACAATTATCTTGCTGCATAAGAAAAATCAGATCAAAAAGGAAAGCAAATGAGTAAGAAAACAAAAAGCAAGTGAAGAACAAAAAGAATGAGAATGTTATCTTGTGATCCACATTCAGTTCCCACAGTCCCCTCTCTGGGTGTAGATGGCTCTCTTCATCACAAGATCACTGGAACTGGCCTCAAATCATCTCAAGGTTGGAAAGAGTCACATCCATCAGAACTGATCTTGGTATAATCTTGCTGTTGCCATGTATAGTGATCTCCAGGTTCTGCTCATTTCACTCAACATCAGTTCATGTAAGTCTCTCCAGGCATCTCTGAAATAATTCTGCTGATCATTTCTTTTT
Organism: Sarcophilus harrisii; assembly: GCF_902635505.1. Classification (NCBI taxonomy): domain Eukaryota; kingdom Metazoa; phylum Chordata; class Mammalia; order Dasyuromorphia; family Dasyuridae; genus Sarcophilus; species Sarcophilus harrisii. Next base: position 497,396,362 of record NC_045428.1, read on the forward strand.
TGTTTTCTTTTTTTACATTTTTCATCATAGTTTTTTATATACAAAACATACGCATGGATACTTTTTCAACATTGACTCTTGCAAAAACTTCTGTTTCAATTTTTCCCCTCATTCCCCCACCTCCTCCCCTAGATGGCAAGTAGTCCCATACATGTTAAATATGTTAAAGCATATGTTAAATACAACATATGTATACATATCCATACAGTTATTTTGCTGCACAAGAAAGATTGGATTTAGAAAGAAGATAAAAATAACCTAAGAAGAAAAAAACAAAAAAACAAGCAAACAATAACAGAAAAAGTATAAATGTTATGTTGTGGCCCATACTCATTTCCAGTGTTCCTTCTCTGGGTGTAGCTGGTTCTGTTCATTACATATCAATTGGAATTGATTTGGATCCTCCCATTGTTGAAGAAAGCCACATCCATCAGAATTGATCCTCATATGGTATTATTGTTGAAGTATATAATGATCTCCTTACTGATTCCGCTCATTTCACTTAGCATCAGTTCATGTAAGTCTCTCCAGACCTCTCTGAAATCATCCTACTGGTCATCTCTTATAGAAAAATAATATTCCATAACATTCACATGCTATAATTTACTCGGCCATTCTCCAACTGATTGGGCATCCATTCAATTTCCAGTTTCTAGTCACTGCAAAAAGGGCTGCCACAAACATTTTTGCACACGTGGGTCCCTTTCCCTCCTTTAAGATCTCTTTGGGATATAAGCCCAGTAGAAACACTGCTGGATCAAAGGGTGTGCACAGTTTAATAACTTTTTGAGCATGGTTCCAAATTGCTCTCCAGAATGGTTGGATCTGTTCACAACTCCACCAACAATGAATCAGTATCCCAGTTTTTCCATTATCCAGTTTCCCCCTCCAACATTCATCATTATCTTTTCCTGTCATCTTAGCCAATCTGACAGGCATATAGTGGTATCTCAGAGTTGTCTTAATTTGCATTTCTCTGCTGCTGATCATTTCTTATAGAACAATAATATTCCACAAAATTCATATGCCACAATTTATTCAGCCATTCTCCTGATGGACATCCACTCAGTTTCCAGTTTCTTGCCACTATAAAAAGGGCTGCCACAAACATATTTACACATGTTCCATCTATGGTTAAAATTAGTTCTGCCTACGATATTTGGGCTGAGTCAGGTCAGGGTTAATGCAGATCAGTATTTCCTCTTAGCTCTATCACTGATTGCTGTAAGGACTGACCTTAGTTCCCAATCCTTCCCCTTTCATTTCACTGGCTGAGCAACTGGAAAACATCAGACACCTTAGGGATGTATAGTGGAGGACAGAGGATGGGATAGGGGAAAGCTTCCTGATTGATCCTCCTTTTCAGCATCTAAAAGAATCTCTGGTCCTACCTCTATGTGAACTGGAAGCCCCTGTTTGTCTCCCTTTTTATCCTCTCTCTCTTTTCTATTCTCTCTGCCTCTCAATTTTTCTCTAGCTCTTGGCCTCTTTCTAACTCAATTTATATCTATCTTTCCCTATCTTTCCTCATCCTTTATACTTCTCACAGTACCTTTCCTTGCCTTTTTGTTTCTCTCTACTTTCTTTGTCTCTGGTTTTTTTGATGTTTCTCTCTGACTCTCTTTAATTGTCTGTCTCTTGATCTGTCTCTGATTTCTCAGTTTGCCAATTTGTTTTTTTTCTGTAACTTTGTCTCAGTTGGCTTCTCTCTATTTTTTTTCCTCTTTCTAACTCTCTGTGTCTGTCTCAAACTCTCTGTCTTCTCTATCTCTCCCTCTTTTTCTCCCTACCTCAATTTTTTACTTTCCCCTTTGCAAAGCCAAGTCTACCCAGCTGGTGGTAGCTCTGGCTTGGCATCCTGGTTGCCTCCACCTCCTGGTAGTGATTATAGCGCCTGGTATGGAAGTCATTCCTGTGTCCCAGACAGAGGCTCCAAGAGCATGGAAACTACTGGAAACAGACAGATTCCTGGGGGGAAATCTTGTTTGGGGGCTGTGGCTGGAATGTAATAAGAGACAGAAGGGCCTGGAAACATGGTGAAAACTAGGAGTCAGTAAAGATTCTTTCTCTAAAGCTTTTAGAATCTGTTTTTGGACAGAAGTTGCTGAACTCTTTAAACATAAGGCACAGGGACATGAAGTGATGTATCCATGTTCATGTGACATTTTGGCAGAAAAACTGATATTCAAATGAGAATCCGGGACCACTTATGCTAAGTTCCAATTCCTGTTACATGCCAGGTTACAAACTCCTTCTACTGTTTTCTGGATATTTATTGTACTGTTTCATTCATACTCTCATTGCTTCAACAAATATTTCTTAAGCAAAAAACACAGTCCCTGCCCCCAAAGAGCTTACACTCTATGGGGAAGAAACAATATGTCCACACATAATACAGTGGGAATTATAAAAGTAATTCCAGAAAGAATATAGTAACAATCGAGGGATCAGGAGCTGCAGAAAGAAGAAATCTATCATTTATTAAATGTCTACTATGTATCAACCACTATTCTAAGTGCTTTATAAAATATTATCTTATTTGAGCCTCACAACAACCTTGGGAGGTAAATGTTATTATTCCTATTTTATAATTGAAGAAAGTAAGGCAGACAGTAACTAAGTGACTTGCTCAGTATCATACAGTTAGCATATTTGAATTTAGATCTTCCTGACTCAAGATCTAGTGTTCTTATCCACAGAGGCACCAGCTACTTCTTTGAGCTCTCTGCTGAGCTTTGAAGGAAAATAGAGATTCTGAGAGATGGCAGTGAGAAGACATAAGGGATAGAACGTATAAAGCCATTGAGGTGGAACTGACAAAAGCCAATTTGGCTAGAACTCCTCGACATGAAGGAAAGTAATATGAAATTAGAGGAATATGGTCACTCTGGATAACATGTCCTAGAAATAGCCCCCATTCCTTAATTTCCCTATGGACATTCCAGGACATTCACAAAAAATCACAGAATCTCAGAGTTAAGAGGAACCTCTTAATAGGAAAAGATTTTCTAGTTGAATCTACTCCTTGATAATATATATATATATATATATATATATATATATATATATATATATATATTCTCATACAGCGTCTCTAACAAATAGTTATCCAGGTTCTACTTTAAGAATGGAGGATGTGAAGAGGAGTGCATTCTATTTGCCTCAACTGGAAATGTCAATAATAACAGCACCTACCTCTTGGGGTTGTACTGAGGTTCAAATGAAATCATATTTGTTGGGAGCTTATTAGAATGCCTGACACATGAAAGGCACTTGATAAATGTTTATTTCCTCCCTCCACTCCTTCCTTCCTTCTTTCCTTTTTTCTCTCTTCCTCTAATTGTTACAAAATGTTTCCTTATAGCAAGCCTATATTTCTCCAATTTCTGCCCATACATTATTCTAATTCTGTTCTCCCTGTTTGAGTAGAAATTTTGTCTCTCTTCTACATTACAACCCTTTTAATATATGATTTCCCTAAATCTTCTCTTCTTCTAGCTAAATATTCTTCCCCCCACCAGCCAATTCTTATTGATCCTTCAAAAATCCTAGTCATATACCTTTGGAATATAGTTCAACTTGTCAGAGCCTGTCCTAAAATAAAGAGCTCATAACTGAAGACAATACTTTAGATGGTACAATCAGGGTAAAGGGCATCAGGACTAATAACACCTTTCTCTGAACACTATGTTTCTATTAATAATCTTTGGCTCATTATAGCTTTTTTTGAAGGCCACATTTCATGATTGACTCATCTCTAAAATCTAAAAAAGATATATGGACAACTATGAGCAGTATCATCTCACAATAAAGAAGCAGAGGATAAAAACAATTTCAAATCAGATTTGTCCTCTCTCTTCAACCTCTTCCTCCTGCCTCTGCCTATCTTTATGTATATGGTAATGATAATTTTATTTGGTATTTTTCACATTCAGAATTTTAAAAACTTTATAAGAGATTCAACTAAGCTAATTCATCTCAAGAGCACTTAAAGAAGAAAATGGCAGACAACAAACAGAAGAGAAATGGAAAAGATCTGCAAAAATTATTCTAACAAATTGTTTTCACCATCTAGGACAGTATAAGCCCTACAGTTGGGATCTTACACCAAACACCCAGATATGCTTACAGGGGAGTTAAAAATGATACTAAAGTGAGCAAGAATAATCAGATTAGATCAAGTATATAAAGAAAAAAGGACAGTCAAGTGATGGAGTGAATAGAATACAAGATCTGAAGTCAGAAGTCTCCTTTCTGATTTCAAATCCAGCCTCAGACACTTATTAGTTATGTGACCCTAAGCATGTCACTTAATTCTACCTCTGTTTCCTCATTTGCAAAATGAGCTGGAGAAAAAAAATGACAAACCACTCCAGTAAATTTGCCCATAAAATACCAAATAGGGTCAAGAAGAGTTGATAGCTTGAAAAAAAAACAACAAAAGAGAACATTTCATAAGGCCCATTTTCAATTAGATGTCTCTTATCTATATATAAAAATCATTACAACTTCCTTGAAAAACATAACAAAATTAAATCTGCGTAAGAAGCATCTGATTGTGACTCAGATGAGACATAAAACAGGAGGATGTGTGCTTATGAAAGCTGTTTGCCACTGGGATGGAGGAAGACTAGTTCAGAGACCAAATTTAAAAAGGATTCCCTTTGAATGATCAGCTCTCCCAGATGTTCCTCTTTGTAGATTACTTTATCCCAGTTACATCAAACTCCAAAACATTTCTGAGCTTCCTGGAAGAGAATTGTAATCAATGAAAAGAATTTGGCATAATGAACCATGCAGGACAGACCACATGAATGAAGAATTTATATTATCCAATTAACAAAATACATTTGGCTAGGCACTGTATAGTGGAACAGATAGTGTATATGGATGATGGGTTGGACCCAGAACTGAACAAGAGGAAGAAAGTGAGCTGACTTCCTTTTGAGAAATTGTGGAGCCATTTTAATGATACCATATTTCCTACAGAAACAAAAACTTATTTTTTAATGTCAAAATCCTAGTAGTGTTACTAGTAAGGAAGACATTGAATACTGTAGTTTTTACACAATGATACTGGTATGTATAACCAGGCTGTAACAAAATCCACAAGCAACTTTAAGGAAAAGTTAAGGAAATATAGGACAGGAAGAGCAGATAAGAAAATGAAAAATGAAGAATAACAGATGGATAGACAAAATACTTCAATGACACCTTAAGGTGCTGGGAGAAATCAAGGAAGACCTCAAACATGTTAACTCTCCATCTCACCTCACAGTGACATTATATAGGGGGGATATAGACAAGAGTACCATACGATATGCAGCCTGAGTGTTTTACAAACTGCATCATTGGAGCACACAAGAGGAGGAAGGGGAATCTTCAAATGAATGAGATCACAGATTTGTGTGAGTATTAAAGTTATTTTAGGATAATTGTACCTAAACATTAAAATTATCCTTCATTGTCTCATCATGGCATGTTAATGCTCAGCTATGCTTCCTATATTCACGTCATCTCCATATTTTATAAAGCAAGCATATCACCTATGATTTTATTCAAGTGAATATATAAGCATTTTATATAGCTCAGGATCAGGAACAGATCTGGCATAGGATGGATAATTCCAATAGAAACCTTCCTCAAAATTGATATAAAGAAGTTATTGATTACTTTTTTCTTTTGCTTTGAAACACTTTAAATTTTATTTATTTTTAAAAATTCTTTTTAATAAGTCTATTAGAACTAGCTGGATTTGCCTCATTATTGAAAAAAGCTAAGTCCCTCAGAGCTGATCATCACATAATCTTGCTGTTGCTATGGACAATGTTCTTTTGGTTCTACTCAATTCACTTAGCATAAGTTCACATAAATCTCTCCAAGTCTCTCTGAAATCCTCCTCCTGATTGTTTCTTATAGAAAAATAATATTCCATAACATTCGTATACCATAATTTATTCACCCATTCTCCAACTGATAAGCATCTCCTCAGTTTCCAGTTTCTTGCCACTATAAGAAAGGCTGCTACAAATATTTTTGCACATGTAGGTCCTTTTCCTCTTTTTATGATCTTTTTGGGATACAGGACCAGTAGAGACACTGCTAGATCAAAGGGTATGCACAGTTTGATAGCCCTTTGGGCTTACTTCCATATTGCTCTCCAAAATGGTTAGATCAGTTCACAATTCCACCAACAATATATTAGTGTTATTGACTACTTTTGGGGCCCACCCATCAACAAGAACTCAGTAAAATAGTCATTTAGACCACCTCTTTCCATCTTTTCCACTAGATTCCTCTAAATCTTCTAACTACCATTCAAAACAGGCTAGTTCTGCTTTCTTTCTCAAACACATTGAACAGGCTATCTATACTCTGAGCTCATTTTCATTCCTCCAAAACTCATCTTTTTCAGTCACAATGAGTTTGCAAACTAAATGTCATTCTTGACTGCTCATTCTCACTCCTACATATCCAGTTAGCTTCCCAATCTTGCCATTTTTATCTATACAATATCTTTCCCATATGTCCCCTCTTCTTTTCTCACAGCTACAATGCTGACTGAAGCCCATATTACTTTTAGTCTGTATTTATTTGGTCTCCCTACCTCAAGCCTCTCTCTATTCCAACTCATCTTTCATACAGAGGCCAAAGTAACTTTTTAAAATCATACAGATGACTATGTCACCTCCATGTTCAAAAAACTCTACTTGTTCCCTGTTATCTCTAGGATCAAATGTAAATATCTCTATTTGATATTTATATCTCATCAATGTAGTTCTTTCCTATCTTTTTACTATCGATACTCCATGAATAATTCTATGGAGATAACTTGTTACAGACAGTCTTTTGAGTCAATATTTGACTGCACTGGATCAAATGTTGTGCTTTTTTTTTTTAATAGGCAATATACAATCAACCCAGAGGATCAAGGAATGTTGGACTTAGATGAGATTCTGGATGGCATCTGATATAACCTCTGTCTCAAAAAAAAGTCCCCTCTACAACATGACAGAGACATTGTCATTTAGTCTTTGCCTATGAACCTCCATGGAGGGAGAATTCACAACCTCTTAAGATATTTCATTCCACTAATGGACAGCTCTCATTATAAGACATTTTTCTGACACAAAATCCAAAATTGCCTCTTTCCAGTTTCTACTCATTGTTCCTGGTCTTGCCCTCTGAGACTAATGAGAACAAATCTGGTTCTTTTTCTATTGATGGTCCCTCAAATACTCAAACACAACTATCATGGGTTCCACCATTCCACCACAAGACTTTTCCAGATGAAAAATTTCTGTGTTCTGAAATGGATTATTATATGAAATTAACTTGAAACCATTCATTTCTCTGGCTTCCCACAATTCTTTGGGCCTTCTCCAACGTTTCTGTTTTTCCAAAACTATGGCACCTAGAACTGAACATAAAATTTCAGATGTGAACTAACCAGAGCTGAGGATTGTCAAGTGGGACCATACCCTATTTATTCCTATATGCCAAAACATATAGGGAGAGGGTGATCAGAGAGAAACATTCTAGTTTAGAAAACATTCTCTCCAATAATGGAGAGAATAAACATAGACAAAGAGGAAACAAAAGTACTGAATTTGCAGATGAAAAAATTATTTGTTTAGAGAGTTCTATAGAGTTAACTCACTAAAAAACTAATTGAAATAATGCATAATTATAGCAAAGTTGTAGAATATGAAATATATTTTATTTATTTATTATTATATATTCATTTATATATAAGAAATTCTTCATTTCACTTTATATATGTGTAAACATATTTATTGTATTATTTATAATATATTCAAAATGTATTTTATATGTATTATATATAAAATTAATGTTTAATTTTCATTTTATACATATATAAAATCAGGTGTTGTTCAGTCATTTCAACACATATCAGCCATGTCCAGCTCTTCATGACCTCCTGTGGGGTTTTCTTGGCAAAGACCCTAGACTGGTTTGCCATTTCCTTCTTCAGTTCATTTTACAGGTGTGGAAACAGAGACAAACAAAATCAATTGACTTGCCAAGAATCATACAGCTAATAAGTGTCTGAGGCTAGATTTGAATTTAGGTTCTCTTGACTCCAGGTCCTGCACTCTATTTACAATGCCACCTATCTACCATATATAAAATAAATCTATATAAATCACCAGGAGCAGCTAAGTGATGTAGAAGATAGAGCACTTGGCCTAGAGTTAAGAATATACATCTTCCTGAGTTCAAATTTGTCCTCAGACACTTATGAACTATGTGATCCTGAACAAATCATTTAACCCTGTTTGCCTCCAAATGAGTTGAAGAAGGAAATGGCAACCACTCTAATGTATTTGCCAAGAAAACTCCAAACGAGGTCATGAAGAACTGGACGTGACTGAAACAACTGAAAAACAATACATATAATCATCAGCTTTCTTGTATATTACTAATAAAACTTTGTAGGAGGGAAAGAAAATCCATTTAAAATAATTACAAATGTATAAAATATTTGGGAAACTGTCTACTAAGGTTCCCACAGGAATTATATGGTTACAATAATAAACCACTATTCGTGGAAATAAAAACATACCTAAATAATTGGAGAAATATTAATTTCTTATGGGCAAGCTGAAACAATAGGATAAAATGAAAAATACTACCTACATTAAATTATCTATCCCAAACCATAGCAATCAAACTACCTAAAAGATTAAAGAATTACAAAAATGTAACAAAATTCATATAGGAGAACAAAAATTCAAGAATCTCAAGGAAGACAATTTTTGTAAAATGGGAAGGAAAAGAACCTTGCAGTACCAGATTTCTATACTCCACAGAAGTAATCAATAAAATTTGCTAATGCTTTAAAGAAAATTACAGAGATCTATCAGTGGAATAGACTAGTTATACAAGCATATCAAAGCAAATGAACATAGTAGCCTAGTATTTGATAAACTGAAAGGCACTAGCTGTCAAAGTAAAAACTCACTATTTGAAAAAGCTGCTGGGGAAGCTGAGCATAAATCTGGAAGAAAAAAAGATCAGAATCTCACACCATGTAGCTCCAAATGGATACATGACTAAATGTAAATAGTTACATGGTAAAAAATTAAAAGAATAAGGGGGAAATTACATTTCCGATCGAGTGAGAAAAGAAATTTTTATAACCAAGATGGGGAAAGAGAAGATCAAAGAAAATAATATGTACAATTCTTATTTAATAAAATTAAAAAGTTTTTCATGAACAAATCTAATGCAGCTAAGATTAGAAGGGGAAGTTAGGTGATAAGAAAAAAATCTTGACATTAACTTTCTTTGAAAAAATCTGTCTCCAAGATACATAATGAACCAATTGAAATTTGTAAGAATAAAAGCAGGAAGTGCTTAAAAAAAGTTCTCAAGTGTAAATTATCAATAGCCACATGGGGGGAAAAAAGCGCTCCAAAGCACAAATAATTAGAGAAATGCAAATTAAAGCAATAGTTGACAAGAATACTGGAGTGATTCTTTCTCATACCGGCTAGACTGACAAAGTTGAGCAAAATAATGAAAATGACTATTGTGTCGGAAGAACCTCAGGAAAACTAACATATGCATAGATTGTTGATAAAACTGTGAACTAATCCAGTCACTTTGACCTGCTCCATTTCCGACCTGTGCTGATTCAACCCTCCTTAGGTTGGTCCGGTTCCCAGGGAGTCATCATATTGATGCCTAATTTAGTGCGGACATCCGATCAGCATAGCACATGGTAGCCCAGAACTTCTGGGCCCTAGTAATCCTCCAGCTTCAGCCTCCAGAGTAGCTAGGACTAAAGGTGTGCCACACCACACCCAGCATCCAGTCACTTTGGAAAGCAATTTTAAACTATATTCAAAAGCTATGAACTATGCATGCACCTGTGATGTATTTATTGAGGATATGCCCTCAAAAATATTTTTTAAAAAAAGAAAAAATCATATGTTTATAAAAATGTTTATTGTCTTATTAGTATTTTTCCTAATTACATGCCAAGACAGTTTTTAGTTTTCATTTTACAAGGTTATTAATTCCAAATTTTTCTCTCTTTCCTCTATATCCATTTTTATGCATGTACTTTTATGTAAAACATATTTCAATATTAGTCATAGTTAACAAAAGAAGAAGCATATCAAAAGGAGAAAAAACATGAAAAAATAATAGAGTAAGTGGAAAAAGTTTGTTTTGATCTGCATTCAGAGTCTATCAGTTCTTTATCTGGATGTGAATAGCGTTTTGTGTATCCTTTTTACTTGTTTTAGATCATTGTGTTGCTGAGAAAAAACTGAATCAATCATAATCGATCATCACACAATGTTGCTGATACTGTGTACAGTGTTTTCTTGGTACTTCTCATTTCACTTTTCATCAGTTTGTACAAGTCTTTTCAGGTTTTTCTGCAATCTACCTGTTCCTCATTTATAGAAGTATTTATAGCAGCTCTTTTTGTAATAGTAAAAAAAAAATAAGGAAGATGCCCATAATTTAGAGAATGGCCAAACAAATTATGATATTTTACTGTAATAGAAAATGCTATTTGCTATAAGAAAGAGTTTCAGAGAAATCTGAAATTTGTATGCAAACTGATGCAAACTGAAACAAAATGAAGTAAGTAGAATCGGGAGAACAATTTTATATTTTAACATCAATGTTGTAAAATCCAAACAATTTCGAAAGATCTAAGAATTCTGATAAATGCAATGATCCTCCAGAGAAGCAACAATGAAAAATATGAGTCATATCTTATCAAAGAGGTTGAACTAAAATGAACATATTTTTGAACATGGTCAACATGGGGATTTGTTTAGTCTGAATTTGCTTTTTTATTATAAGGATTTTCTTTTTTCCTTTCTTTTTTAGTGGAATAGAAGTGAGACAAAATAAATGCTTGATAGCAGAAAAAAAATTAAATTTGATTTTAGAAAGATTCCTAAGACTAGGAGTGGAGACTTTGGGAGTAGATTGACTTATTATTTCCAGTAACAATATCATTACTGATTTTGCTAGTTTCCACCAGTTAGGGCAGTTAGGGAATCTCAGAAGAAATTCCAGAAATTAAAGATTAAGTCCTCCACAATAAGGGGGCTCACCAAATGTGCTGGGGGCTTCCTTTAGACCTCTTCATGACTCTTTGTTATCCCACACTTCCACTCAAATGAGTTCAATAATTTTTCCACCTAAGAAGACACGTTATTGGCTGAGAGTTGCTAGACCTGACGTTGCAAAACTGTATAAGGGACAAACTTAAAGAGCAGTAGCAAGACTGAAGCTTAAACTTTTGAATGGAAGACTTTTACACCTACTAGGAGCCCTCTCAATCATGGACAAGTTGAGAAATGGGAATTGGTGAGAAGGGCAGCCCATCTCCATTTCTGATTATGCATCTCTTTAATGATTCCTTTTACAACGCTTTGTGTGTGATTCTTTGTTGGTTCCACATAAACAACTGTTTAGAATTCTCCTTTGCCCTTTGGGTAAAATATCATTGTGGTCTCTTGTAATTACCACTGACCACCAAGGTTCCTAATCACTTCTTTCTTCTCAGTTAGAATAAGGTCTAAAATAGAAGTTTCTTTTTTTTTTACTTCCTCTAGCTTCTGAAGAATGAAATTATCATTAAAACAAGTGGTGAATCTTCTAGCTGCTCCACTTTGGGCAGAAAGGAAGCATCAGCAGATGACTGAGTAATTGAAACCCCTCCCTCCCCAAGCACTCTACCATGACATGCTTCAGTGTCAGTGATGATGACAATGTATCACAATCTTCCCATGGGAGCAATACAGTCAGGATTTTACCTTAAAAATGATTTTGGCAGCCCTGTGGAGGATAGGTTGGAGAGGGCAGACACAAGGAAAATAGCAAAACCATTACAATACTCCAGGCTGGTGGGGATGAAGGTAGAAACATGAATGGAAAGGACTAGACAGATAATTATATTCATTTATTCCCTATTTCAACTTTCTTAATAATGGTTTGACATATCACAGGTCAGCATAAGAAATTAAATAAGAATTTTGGGGGAGTTTTGCAGAACCTGCAGACCACACACGAAAGTTAGTAGATGGTTTAGAAACTCAGAAGTGTATAAAATATATGTACATTTTACTCGTCTAATATTATAATAATCCAGACTTCTTCTCCGACACAAAAGGAGGGCTAATACATTTTATGCAGATTTTCCAAATTGTAGGGGCACTGTGCCTCTAACCCCCCACAATGTGGAAGGGGTACTTATATCATCATCATCATCAATAATTCCAACACTTAATAAAATGCCTGGAACATAGTAGGTGCTTAATAATTGACAACTGATGAAAATACAACAGTAATAGGCATTTGTAGAATAAAGTTTGCAAAGTGCTTTATGTACATTATTTCTTAAGCCTCACAATAAACCCATAAGGGAGATACTTTAATAATTATTATTATTACTCTCATTTTACAAATGAGGAAATCGAGGCTGGAAGAAGTTAAGTCACACAATTAGCAAACTGACAGAAGTAGCATGTAAAATCAGATCTTCCCAACTTCCCAGTCCAGCACATTACACTATACTACTTTAGATTCCAAAAGTATTCAGGAAGTAGTATCATTAGGACTTGACCACTGATTGTGACTCTTATTAAAACTTCCTAATTGATCTCTTTGCTTCCAAGTCTCTCCTCTGTCTAATTCACTCTCCACATAGCAGCCAAAGCTATTCTTCTAGGGCATAGATCTGACCATTATCACTCCCCAATTTAAACAAACAAACAAACAAACAAATTCATCACCTTCAACAGCTCCCTACTGGGGTTCATCAAATACCAAATAACAACCTGGTATTGCAAGATCATTACAATCTGTAGCTAACCAATCTTTCCAGATCTATTTTTCCTTAGGGGAATTTGTATACAACTCAGGCAATACCACCTATCTACATGAGATATTTTCTGATTTCCTGCCCCTGATGCCCCCAGTTTTCAATGCTTTCTTCTATTCAACATTATATTACTTTGTATTAACTTCTTCATGTACGCATTTCTTCTTGCCACTTCCTCCACTATAATTTAAATTCCCTTTGACAGCAGGGAGTGTTACATTTTTAATTTGGGGGACATTTTTTATTTTTTAAATCTTTTTATTTTCAAAACATATGCATAGATAGTTTTCAACATTCATTCCTAAAAAACCTGGTGTTCCAAATTTTTTTCTCCCTCCCTTCCCCACCTCCTCCCCTAGATGGGAAGTAATCTAATATATGCTAAACATGTGTGATTCTCCTATACCTATTTCCACAATTATGCTGCACAAGAAAAATCAGATCAAAAGGGAAAAAATGAGAAAGAAAAGAAAATACAAGCAAACAACAATTGTTACTTTATGTATATATGTATATATATCTTCAGCACTAGCCTCCTAAATCACATATGATAAATGCTGGACAAATATTTGTTACTTGTTGAATTGCAGTCCCCCTGAAAGCTGCCTTCTTGAGTTTGAGGTATTTTGGAGGCCAGCATCTACCAGTGTTCTTTTATAAGCACAGAGAGTACAATAAATAAATAGTAAGACATTTACTTAAATACATGACCAAAAACAATAACCTTGTGCACCCAGCAGTATGTTCTTCCACAGAGTCTCACAACAAATCACCTCCAGCACTTCCACTCATACAAAGATCTGAGTCGCTCACTTCCTGTGCTGCTTTTTTTGACACAATATCACAAGCTAAGGAGCAGGGAAAAGGCAAGTGAGATCCACCAGTTAAAAAGAGGAAAGTATTTCATCTCAAATCTGGGTCCTTATAGACTCAACTCAGGAAAGGCAAATTTCTGACTCTGTGTCCCAGGCTAGCCACTTCTCCAGTTATATGACACACTCAATGCCCATTTTTGTACTGATTGCCTTCCTTTTAAAAAAAAAATTTGGCCAGCATTTGGAGCTATATGACTTGTCCGGGGTCACACAGCTGAGAACAGTACTTGAACTCACTGCACCATTTAGCTGTCTCCAGCTGTGCTTTTTAAACTGTGCTACTGAAAACTAAACCCATGACTTTAAATGTGAGCCAAACAGGACAGAATACAGAGGGTCTCTCACTTCCTTTTTTTAAAGCTAGCCTGTTTGTATCTGTGAAGAGTAAGTCCAGACCTCTGGTTGGAATTCCCTGTGCATTGTTGAGACCCAGAGGAATTTTCCCTCAGGACAGTCTGGTTTCTGGTTAAAGGTGAGCAGATGACAATTTTAGGACTTATAGAACTCCATTTGGAGCCACACTTTCCCTTAAGAATGGAGGGGAGAGGAAGAGCTCATTTTTTTCCTTTATCTAATCTTTGGGTTGGGGCACCCCAAAAGAGGTTCTAACCTATGAGAATTTTGTAAAATGTTTGTCCAATTGTATTACTATGTCTTTGGGTGTGCATAGTCCCTAAGTTCACCAGTTATGATAGTCTTAAAATCGTATAGAGAATTATTAATTTTTGGATTATCTAGGAATTAGGCCCCATTATCTGAAATAAGTCCACAAACTACATCTGACAGCTTTAGCAGAAGTGAATGCTACTATTCGAAATGTATAGAATGACTATAAACAAAGCTATAATTTTTAATTTTATATAGTTACATAATTAATGATCTTACATAATTTATATAATTAACATAAAAACAGTTCTTGCATTCAAAATAAAAAGTGTGTAAGACATTTCAGCCTCCCCAAGACTTCTTTGTATCCTAACTCTGTTATTCTATTTACTACACATTTCTCCCAGTCTTGAGTCATCTGCAAAGTTGACAAGCATTTAATCTGTGCTTTTATCCAAGCAATTGATAAAAACGATAATAGCAGAGAACCTAGCAGAAGACTTCTGGCCAAGCTGATAGTGAATCATTAATAGCAATTCTTTGTGTCTGACCATTCAATCAATTTCATATCTGTCTGATTGTTTACAATAATTGGTCACAATAATAATAAATAGCTCACTTTAATATAGCATTTTAATATTTAAAAATCACTTTATAAATATCTATTTCTTCCTCACAACACTCCTTATAGACAAGTACTATTGTCACCTTCATTTTACAGATGAGAAAACTAAGGCAGATAAAAAACTTGAAGAGGGTCACACAGCTAGTAACTATCTAAAGCCAGATTTGAACGTAAATTTCCCGACTCCAAATCAAGCCCTTGACTCCCTATAATCCAAGTATAATGCAATACTTTATTAAAAGCTTTTCTAAAAATCCAGGCAAACTTCATCAACATCATTCCCCTGCTGTAGGGATTGAAGGTGGAGCCTAGTTAGAAGTTTTTTAAATTATAAAGAAAATAAGATTATTTGAATGTGACCTGATCTTGATCAAATCATGGTAGTCTTTGCCATCAATTACCTCCTCTTAGCAAGATATTAGCTCTCTCATTATCTCCTCTAACGTATCCCATTTATTCTAGAATTTTCCCATGAAATGAGGTCAAGTTGATTGTCCTCCAATTTCCTTCAGGGTGTCCTCTCTGTGAAACCTTCCTTCATTCCCTCTTCCTCTTTCGAGTATTAGTATTCTTTCTCTTCTTATTATTCTTTAAATTATGTTTATCTCTGCACATGTTCTATTCCCTCAGTAGAATGTAAGTTCTTTGAGGACAAGATGGTTTTATTTTTTGTCTTTGTAATACTTTATCTTTCTATCTTTAGGACTTACACAGTGCCTTATATACTAGATGTTTAATGTTTGTTGAGTTGAATGGAATTTTTCTATACTTTTGCTTTTCCTTTCTGCTTCTTTCTTCCCTCTTCCTCTCCTCAGTTTTTTTCTTCTTTTTGTCTTTCTCCTTTTTCTCTTTTCCCATTCTCATTTTCCTTCTAATCCTCCTCCCTCTCTCCCATTAAGGGCCATATATGCAATGGGAAAGAAATAGACTTCATCACAATCCTACAAAAATATTTCCTTCACAAACTTATTATAGTGAATTTTTTATCACCTTCTTTGCAGATTCCCATCCCCTCCCACTTTCCTGCAGGGCAAGATAGATTTCGATACCTATATTGATATGTTTTGGCTCTTTGAGCCAATTCTGATGAGAATAAGGTTCACTCCCTCCCTATTTCCCTCTCTTTATTCCCCTTCATTGTAAAAGCTTTTTCTTGCTTCTTTGATGGTAGATAATTTACTTCCTTCCACTCCTCTCTTTCCCATTCTCCCAGTATATTCCCATTTCATTCCTTAATTTTATTTTTTAAAAAAGATATTATCTCTTTATATTTGCCTTACACCTGGGCTCTTTGTGTCTTCCATCCTATGTGGAAGGGATATTTGAGCATAAAATTTTGGAGCTGAGAGGGACCTCACAATATAAAAATGTTAGACTAGGGCAGGATCTTAGGACATCGAGTGTCAGAGCTGGGAGGTACTTTAAAGACTATCTAATCCAAACCTCTCTTTTCACAGATGGGAAAAATGTAATCCCGGAAGGGACGCACTTCAGTCAAAGCCACATAACAAGTTATTGGTAAATTCAAGTTGAGGACCCAGATTTCCTAACTCCCAGTCCAGCCTCATATTGACTGGGGAAAAGGGGAATGAAATCAGGGAAATAGTCAAGCTCCACCATCACTCTTCAAGAGTCTGCCTTAAATCTCCAGGACCTGTCAGGGACCCAGCTATGTGGTTCCCCTTGTCAGGCCTGGGAAATATTGAGAATTGGTCTGGTCAGAATGAGCTCAGAGATAAATGACTGTGCCAGTGTCTTGAATCACCCAAATCTCTAGCACAGTCAAAAAAGACAATGAGCTGGCCACCTCCAAGAGAGGCAGAGGCAAATGTGTCATTCTGCAGGCATCCCCAGGAGCCACACAAGTCTGTGAATACTGAAGATTGGGAAGGAGAAAGGAAAGAGAATGTCCTCACAGCCACAGGGCAGCCTCCCCAGCCCATGCTCACCATGGGAATGGCATTGAGCTGGACGTGTGTTCTGTGGTTAGGTTAAGGGTTTAATCATAGGGTTGTGAGTTAGCTTTGGTCTAAATCCCAGTCCTAGACTTGCTATGGCTTTGACCCCATTTAAGCACTAACTCCAACCCCTGACCCCAGAAGAAGCCTCAACTTGACCTCAGACCTAGACTGAACCCCAAATGTGACCTCAGACTAAACCTGACCCTAAACTGAGCTCCAACCTTGATTCCAGACTGAGGCCCAGTTCTGGACTAAGCCATAAAAGAAATTTGGAATGAATGAGCCCTGCGCCCAGCTCACTGACCTCAGCTCTAGGATGATCCTGATCCTAGACTAGTTCCTAAGATAAAGATAGATAACTACAGAGATAGAAAGAATTCTTCTTGAGCACTTAACTAGACATTAAGCTAAGGGCTGGGAATATGAATAAAATAGAAAACTGTCCTTGTTACATTCTCATGGGGAAACCAGCATATAGAAGAAGGCTGAAGTGGGGGGCAGAGGGAGAAAAGCAGTCCTGAGAGTCAGGGTCAAAAGGGTGGCAGCATCTCCACTATGAAAAGACAGGTGAAGAAGAGGTAGGAGAGGAGTCCAAGGGATTGAAGGTGGAGCCTGGTGAGCATGACTGGCATAGATACTTCCTCAAATGGAGGTCCCAGGGAGAGGGGACCCCATTGATCTTTGACCCCAGTCCTAGACACAGACTCCAGCCAACTCTTTCTCTTGTGCCATAATTCACAAGAGATAATAGAGATGGATGACTCAGGGAAAAACAGTCCTCACTGCTGGAGACATAAGTGAAAAACAATTTAGAGCGGGGCTAGGAGCAACATTTCCTCATACGACTTCTGGGATGGACAGTCATTCACTGAACACTAAGGAAAGAGGGTGTGGTTCTTGCCCTGAGGAAGTTTATGATCCAAAAAAAGATAGGAAAATATAACTTTCTACAACATTGGGATCAATTACTGTGCTAGAGAGCACCAAGATACTACCAGACTAGTCTGTCCATTGCTCCCCACAGACACTCACCCTGTGTCAACCTTTGCTCCTCTGGTCATAACTCTTCATCTGCTGAAATGCCCTTCCCTTCTACTGAATCCCAGCCTTTGCAGCTCAGACCAATCCCATACCTTCCAGGAAGCTTTCCCTAAGAATCAGGATGGCATAGGGAAAAGAGAGAGAGACTTGGAGCAGAAAACTTGAATTTGAATCCTCTCTAGCTGCTTTTTCATTTGGCTATCTCATGAGCATCCATGGTTTCAATTATCATCTCTATGATGATGATTCTCAGATCTACTTATTTAATCCAAACAATCTCCTAATCTCTAAACATGCATTGCCAACTACCTATTGGGCATCTCAAACTGGATGACTTGAAGGCATTTTAAAGTCCATGTGTCCCAAACTGAACCCATTATCTTTTCCCCCAAGCCCTTCTCTCTTCATAATTTCTCTATTACTATGAAGGTCACCAGCATCCTCCCAGTCACACAGGTTCACAACCAAGGTGTCATCCTCAACACTTCAGTCTTTCTCATTCTCCATATCCAATATTTTGCCAACCCTATCAATTTTACCTTTGTAACATCTCTCATATATGTTCCCTTTCTCTTTGAACCTGCCACCACCCTGGTGCAAACTCTCAGAACCTCAATCTTGGATTTTTTCAATAGTTTGCTGATGGTTTCTACTTTCTTAAGCCTCTCCACTCAGTCCATTCTCTGCTCAACTGTCAAATTAGACTTCTTAAATTACAAATTTAATCATGTTACCACCTCAGTCGATTTCAGTGGTTCCCCATTACTCCAAAAACAAATATAAAATCTTCTATTTGGCATTCAAAGCTCTTTACAACCTTATCCTTTCCCACCTTTCTAGTCTTCTTGCACCTTCTTTGTTGTTGTTGTTGTTCAGTTATGTCCAAATCTCCATGACCTCATGGACCATATTGTCTGTGGAGTTTTCTTGGTAAAGATACTGGGAGTAGTTTGCCATTTCCTCCTCCAAACTAAAGTTAAGTGACTTGCACAGAAACACACAATTAATAAATATCAGAGGTTGGATTTGAACTCGGGTCTTCTTGACATCAGGCCCAGCATTCTATCCACTGAGCCACCTAGCTGTGGTTTACACCTTCCTCTCCTCCAAGTATTCTGTGATCCATGACACTGATTTCCTTACTGCTCCTCAATTAATCAATCAAAATATCAAGCATCTATCTTGTACCAGGCACTGTGCTAAACACTGGAGATACGAAAAGAGGCAAAAGGCAGTCTCTGTCCTTAAGGAACTCAAAATTTAAAGGTGACAACAAGCAAACAATTATGTATAAAAACCTATATAAAGGATAAAGAGAAAATAGACACTAGAATTAAGACAGATTTGGAGGTGGTACATTTGTGGTAATAACAAGATCAAGGGTAAAATCTCAGTGTGTGTCTGAGATAGAGCAGAGGAGTAGGCCATGGGATGTGAGTGGGTTGAAGAACAGAGTGATTAGGATGTTTGAGGGAGCCTCAATATATATTGAATATTCAATATATTTTGAAATCCCCTAATATGAGGGCAGGCATTGGGGAGGAGAGAAGAACTATGAACCAGGTACTGAACTCATTGAGGCAGGAAGGAGCATGACCTGGAGGAATACAGAAAATAGGTCCCAGGATTTTGATTGGTTGGTAGATATGAATAGTATGATTAGGTGATAGGGATGAATAGCATGTACCTCAAAGGAGGAGAAATGAATGAGTAAGGGAATTAATAAAAAACCCAAAAGTAGCAATGAGGAGCAAGGAATACCAATACTCCACATCAGCCAATGAGCTGAGGGGAATGAGTGAAGGTGCAGCCAATATTGAAAAAAGAGACTGTATCTTCAGGAGGAGCCAGATGTAACTGCTAGAAGATGGAAGGAATAGGAGAGAAGATTCAGAATGAAGAAAAATTTGCTGGCTATGGAGCTGGCATTCCAAAGAGCATAGTAGACAGGGAAGGTGGTGTTTGGTTGGGACTTAGGGATTAAGGTAGAGGAAAATGAAAATAGGGAATCAGGTGGTAGGAAAGGGGAATAAGGTTTGGATGATGACCTACAGGGGTTCCAAATAACTGGGAAGTATAGAATATGATGAGGTATGAGAATGTTCATCCCTGAGTGGAAGGCATCTTTTTCAAAGTAGACTAGAAATCAGGTTAGAGAGAAGCACAGCATGAGATGGAAGGCACATAGTCATATGGGAAGGCTCATTTCACTATTTCTCTTCCCTCTGAAAGCTGGAGATTAGGCAGGAAATATAGCAACAGGAGATGGAAGTCAACCCTGCACAGCAGGAGGAGGAAGTCCCATTCCCATCAATTTTCCTTTTCCTCTTCCCTCGTGGGACAGGCACAGCAGGAGATGGAAGACCTGAGGGCAAAGGGAAGTTTGATCCTCTTTGCACCAGAGGTTGGAAGATCAGGCTGGCAACAGGAGATGCCTTGTGCTGGTACTATAGAAGCTGACTCAATTTGGCCCTTTGTCACCTTCCCTCAGAGGTCAGGACCAACAGGGGCTGGACAGTACTCTGTGAGAGGAAGATCTGACTCTTCTCTGCCTTGTGTTATAGGTATCTGTATCCATGTCTTTTCCACTCTGTTAGACTGTGAGCTTCCTAGAGACAAGGACCAGAAATTCTCTGAACCTGCCTTACTTTCTCTTAGAACTCAGCAATACAATAATTTTTGATAACTATTTATTGAGTGAATTCATTCTAGAATTATCAATGAATCAATAAGCATTTATTAAGCATTGATTACATGCCAGACATTATGCTAAGGTAGGGACATAAGGACAAAATTAAGCAGTCCCTACCCCAAAAGAACTTACATTCTACTGCAGGGGAACAACAAATGTTCAAGTAGATTCAAAGGATATACAAAATATAAGAATATTTGGAGGGACATTAACTGGCAGAGGGATAGGAATGAGGAAATGCAGGAAGGTTTCATGTAGGTGGTCACACTGGAACTGAGCTTTGAAGAGAGGGAATTGTCAGGGATGAAATTGGGGAATAAGCTTATTCCAGGGATAGGAGGCATCCTGTGAAACTTCACAGAGATGGGGCATGAAATGTTATGGAAAGGTTTAAAGTAAGTAAATTGTACTATTTGACTAGAACATAGAGTTCTCAGAGAATATTAATTTATGTAATAGATCTGGAAAGGTAGGCTGGAACCAGATGATAAAGAATTTAAATGTCTCTTAAATACTTACAAAAGAGAGGACTTTGTAGTTATATAATTAATAATAATAACGATAACAAGAATAGCATTTATATAACACTATAATACTTGCAAACGTTATCTCATTTTATCATAGGTAGATAGTATTATTATTACCTTATTTTGCAGATAAAGAAACCACAGCAAGGAGATTTTAAGTGACTTGTCCGATATCACACAATTGGTAGGTTGAGCCTAGATTTGAACTTAGATGTTCTTGACTCCACATTTAGTGCTCTGTCCATCAAATCACCTTGCAACTAATTACATATAGGTTGTGAAGAAGAGTGAAAACTCTGAGATGGAAAACAAGGTACTCCAAGGTTGCAATCCAGAATCACTGGATAGATGGTGACACTCAATTTGAAGGAGATGGGGAAACTGTTGAGAACAAAGGCCACTGTTACTAGAAATAATAAATACAAGGTTCTCCTGCCTCTAGAGGGAGGAATTCAATTCGATTCTATAAGAAATTGGATTGAAGAGCTATTTTTCCTCCAAAGAATGGTGCAGTGAAAGTGCATGTCCCTCAGGTGAGAGGGCATCTTCTAAGGGGCAGAAAAAGACAGGGAGAGCAGCGGTACATAATGATTTCTGGTCCATAGCAAGAAAGAAGCTGTTTTCCATTCCTCTAATCCTAGGTCAGGCAACTAGATGGTATAGTAGAGTTTGCACTTAAGAGTCAGGAAAATCTGAATTTGAATTCTGCCCCAAACACTTATTAGCTATGGGTTTGAATGCTGCCTCAGATCTGGCTATGTCATCCTAGGTAAGTCCTTAACCTCTCTTGGTCTTAATTTCCTTCTCTGTAAAACAGCAGTAATAATAGTATCTGTTTCCCAGGGTTGTTGTGAGAATTAAATGAAATAACATGTAAAAAGCAAAACTTAAAACACGATGTAAATGATAATAACTATTATTATTATTTAAGAAGTTATAGAAAGTCTCACAGTATCCAACAGAGCAGACTATTACTATTCTCTTCTGCTGATTCACTGATCACAAATGATACCATTCAAAGGGATCTAGAAAGCATTATTGAAAACTAAAAAGTTTTGGGCCAGCAACTAGTTGATCTTTGTGTTATGGCAAAGGCTTTAGAAAACAAAGTTTGGTGATTGAGCTGCTGCTTGATAGCATGTTGTATGAAAACAGGAGTTTGATTTCTTATAATAAAGGAATTGTGGGAGGATTCTGGAAAGATGGTGAAGTAGGTTATTGAATTTCAAGCTCTCCATATTTCACTCTCAAATGGAACAAATTTGCACCTCAGGATGAACATAGGTGAAAAATCAAGAAGACTTGGGGCAGAACAGGGATCCTCCAGGTACAACCTGAGAAGATCTGAAGGAAGACCCTGGGGTGGAATTAACCCAAGTAAAGTGCAAATATCTCAGGGCAGGCTCTGCTGAAGCATCAAATGGGGAAGCCTCCGGCTAGCTGGGTGTGCTGGAGCCTCTGAAGGAACCAGGGACTTTCACCTATTTCTAGGCTGGGCTATTTGTAGAGCTGAGGTTTGAGTCCCTGAAGACTGAGGGAAACTCGGCTGATTGGGAATGCCAGGCCCAAGAAGGAACCAGCACCTGGTGAGTGCAGAGGCAGTGGGGCAGGGACACTGCTGGCTATGGGCACTTGAAGGAGGGTGGAGCTCTTGGTTTGGGGTTCCAGGTCAGAGTGGAGAGCTGAAGGGAAACTTGAGGCATCATCCCCCATCCCACTATTAAAGATGCTTATATTATAATTAATACCACTTATTTTTAAAAAATGAATTGGCAAAGAAGAAAGAAACCCACCACTGAAATATATTATGGGAACAGGGAAGATTGGGGTTCATCTTCAGAGAAGGATACTTTATTTAAAAAAAAAAATTCTACCCCAGAGAGTAATGTGAAATGGCTCCCTGCCCAGAAAAACTAAAAAAGTAAAATAAAAATAAAAACCATCCAAGAAAAACAAAAGGCTTATTTAAAAAAAAGTTAACCAACTAGAAAAAGAGGTACAAAGTCTCAAAGATGAAAAAAAAATGTTTTGAAAATTAGATTTGGGCAAGAGGAAGCCAGTAAAGCTAGGAAAGACCAAGAAATAACAAAACAGATTAAAAATAGAGAAAATAAAACAGAAAGTGAATCATAAAAAAATGACATATCTGGAGAACAGATCAAGAAGAGAAAACATAAATATAATTGGACTGCTAGAAAGTTGTGACCAAAAAGAGAACCTTGACACACTAATGCAGGAAATAATCCAAGAAAATTGTCCCTGAGTGATAGGAAAGTAGAAATAGAAAAAAAAATCTACTGATCCCCACCTCAAAAAGATCCTTTGTAGAAAACACATAGGAATATTATTGTCAAATTTTGAAAAAACCCTGAGAAAATTTTGCAAGAAACAAGGGAAAAAGAACAATTCAAATATGCTGGAGCTACAATTAGAATTTTACAAGACTTATCAACAGCTATAATAAAATACCACAAGTCCTGGAATCATATCTATAGATAATCAAAAGAACTAAGTTTGTGGGCAAAATATCATATACAGCAAAATTATTTTTAATATTTAATGAGAAAAAATGGAGATTCAACAAACTTAGAGATTTTCAGGACTTTCTATCAACTAAACCCAAATTTAACAGAAAATTTAACATATAAGAGACAATATGAAAGATCAATTTTAAGGAATTTAACATGGACAATGAAAAGTAGATCACCCTCTAAAATCTACAAAGAAATAAGGAGGTAGGGATGGAAGGATGGGAGAGCAAAGGGTGAGGGAAGAAGACAAGTGAGGGACTAAGGATAGAAAGTGGCTAAGTAATAGCAAGACAAGTTATGAAGCAGAATTTAATTAAAGAGGCAGCAAGGACAGGAAAGACATTTGTGTGTGTGTGTGTATATATGTATTAATAAGTGTGTAGATGTGTGTGTGTGTGTGTATATATATATATATATATATATATATATATATATATATATATATCTACATATCTTTTCTTAATTGTAGCTTGCTTAGGGGTAGAGTAGGAAATAGAGAAAAAGAATAAAGCAAATAAGGTGCACAGCAGAGAAACAAATAATAATTTACAAATAAGTAAAAAAAATGGACATTCATGAATATAATTTCTCCTAATGTGTGTGTGTGTGTGTGTGTGTGTGTGTGTGTATTTTTTTTCCTTGATCTGGTAATTTGCTGTTACATATTTTGAATCCTCCTTGATGTTCTGCTGGGCACATCATAATGTCTTCTTTTGTTTTGCTTTATTTTGTTTTATATTTCTTTTCTGTTTTTCTTTTTTCTTACTCTTTTTTCAAATAAAATTAGTTTTAAAACATATATATATATATATACACATAAAGAAAAATAGTAGACTCATTGTTTAGATTGAAAATCTAATCAAGAGTAGTTTTAAAGTTAAGTTTAAAAAAGGGGAAAGGGGGAAAAAATCATCTTTCTATCAAGCTGGGAACCAGAAAGAATAAAATGGAAGAAATGGACAGAGTGAAACAAATTCTCAGAAATCCACAGGAGACAAAATTCAAGGAAGGAACCAGCACTAGAATATATAGCTTCAGTTGTCTCTACATAAATTCATAAAAGGTGGATAACAAAAAAAAGTTGAACTAAAAATCCTAACACAATAAAGTAAATGTGGCTTCATGGGCATAACTATGAGTGTTGGTGAGATGGAATGGCTGGAATATGGGTATGGAAGGGCAGAGATTATTTTTTAAAAAACAAAGGGAAGGAAAAGAGAACAGTACTATAGAGTAAGATTGCAACTCAATTCAATTCACCAAACATTTATTAATTACAGAATATGTACAAAGCACTGTGTTTGAGGCTGTGTATACAAAAGATAGAAAAATGAAAATATTCCTATTCTCTAGAAATTTAAATTTACAAGTGGGAAGAGGGGAACCACTGGGATATAGGGTAAAACCAAAATATTATTAAAGTAATTGCAAGAGGAAAGGGCACTAACCACTGGGTGGAGAGTGAAGAAAGAGCATTCTAGACATTAGACATTAGGGACAGACTTTCAAAAGTATGGCAGTGAGAAATGGAATGACATGCCTGGGGAATAAAAATAGACCGTTTTCATTAAAAAGTATAATGTATAAGGAAATTCAGTCTGAAAAAATAGATTAGAGACTGATGGCAAAGTTTTTAAAATTCTAAATGATGGAGTTTGTATTTTATGCCAAAAACAATAAGAAGACATTGACAATTTTTTGAGTAAGAGGATGATGTGGTCAAAATATCACTTTGGACATGTCAACTTGGAAGTTGTATGCAGGTTACATTGGAGAGAAGAGAGCTGAAGGAATGGAGTCCTTAGGAGGACTCAAACAGTAATAGGAACATAAATTGAGGTAATACTTATGTGAATGAAAAGGGGAATGGGTATAAAAAGACTGAGCAGGCTTGGCAATTGATCAGATAAAGGAGATGAAAGAAAGTGAAGATTCATGGATGACTCTAAGGTTGCTAATCTGGATGACTGGATAAATAGTTGGCTGCTGAGCAAAAACTAGGAAGTTTAGAGGAGGGATAGGTTTTGGGGAAAATGTAACAAAAACTCCATTTTAGCCATATTGAGTTTTAGATACTAATGAAAAATTCATGTCTACCAGGCATTTAATGATTTGCTGGCATATGATAGTGCTAAAATGAGTGTTGATTTATATTCATAGTTATCTGTATCTGAATAGATATGATAAACTCATGAAAGAGATATATCTCTTCTGTGTATATTACATATATATGCATATATATATATATATAATATAGATTATAGAGAGGAGGGTTAAGGGTAAACAGAGCCTTGAGAGAGGGGGTGATCACACAAGGAACAGAGGAAAAAGAATGCTATAGTAAAGCATACCAAGAAGGAACCATCAGACAGGTAAGAGGAAAAGTAAGAACAAAAATGTCATGGAAACCAAAAGGGGAGAAAGTAGACAGGAAGATGAGTCAGAAAGACTGTCCAAGACAAAAGACAGTGTTAAAAGCTAGAGAAATGGTGATTTAGCAGCTAAAAGACAATTTCAGTCAAATAGTGGAATCAAAATACAGACTGCAAGGAATTGAGAAGTGAGAAATTGGAAGCAATGAATGTTGGTGACTAATTGTAGTAATGTTACTGTGTAGGGGAAAAGAGTTAAAAGACAATAGTGTGAGGAGATAGGAGAGTTAATTGTAAGTTTCTTTAAGAATGGGAAAGACTTGAACATATTTGGGAGGAGGGAATGAGTTAGTGAATACGAAAATTGAAAATGAAAGAAAGGGGGTTTTCAGGGAAAAATCCCAGAGAAAATAGAAGAGGATGAGATCAAGAACAAAGTTAGAGGGTTGACCTTGGCAATGAGAAACACCTCCTTTTCATTGGATATAGAAAGAAAAGAAAGTGGGGGAGTGATGGAGAGAGTTTTTGAGATGTTGACTAGAGGAAGAAAAAATCTCAAATTTCATAATTAAGTAGGGGGCAAGATCCTCTGCTAAGATGAAAAGGGTTGGAAGATTGTAAAGAAGAGGAAAAGAATCAGACAAATGGAGAAGGGCAAGTATCCCAATTTTATTTAAAGGAACAAACTGAATCTGCAAACTGTGGATGAAGGAGTTTGATAGCAATTCCTCACACAATTCTAGAACATATGATGAAATAATTGATTAATGAATATACAAAAGAGAAAGTAGTGATAAAGGAGAGCCAGTATGACTTCTTCAAGAAGGCTCAATTCTCTTTTGACAGGTTATTGCATTGGGGATTAATGAAATGTCATTATAATTTAGCTAAATTTTAGCAAAGCATTTTGATAAAATTTGTCATGCTTTTCTTGTGGACAACAGGAATGAAGGAAGGAAAGAAGGAAGGAAAAGAAGAAAGAAAGAAAAGAGAAAGAAAGAAAGAAAGAAAGAAAGAAAGAAAGAAGGAAGAAGGAAGAAAGAGAGAGAGAGGGAGGAAGGAAGGAAGAAAGGAGGAAAGAAAGAGACAGAATGGAAGAATGAGAGAAAGAGAAAGAAAGAAAGCTAGAGAAAGAGAAAGAAAGGAAGCTAGAGAAAGGAGGAAGGGAAAGAGGGAGGGAGAAAAAGGAGGGAGAGAGGAAGAGAAAGAGAAAGGAAAGGAGTGGGGAAAAGGAGGAAAGAAGGAAGGGAAGGAGAAAGGGAGAGAGAGAAAGAGAGAGAGAGAGGGAGGGAAGGAAGAAAGGAGGAAAGGAGGAAGGAAGGGACTATCTTTATCACAACCTCTTGGCCTTTATAAAATTGGCCAATTCTATGACATTTGTAATGGGTCCTTGGCCTTGCTCAGCCTTTCTCCCTCATTCCTCCTGGAATTAGAAATTCCATGGAACTGATTCATGCACAGACCTCCCTGCTTCCCTGAGGTCTGAGGCAATGGAATTATAGCCCAAGTTCCAATGACTGGGAGGAAGAAAACGGATCAGTGAAATTCCCACAAAGCATTTAGAAAACCAAGAATACAAGGAGGTGGGAGTTTATGGGGTTGGACTTGGCCTTGATGGGGTAGAAAGATGTTTTCCCAAAGTCTCTGGGTGCCAAACTAAACAGCCATCAACCCTATCAGAAGAGGAAGGGTCCAGCAGAAGGGAGGGCAAAGGAGGTGATGGTGAACATTGAGCAAGCTCTGAAAGAAACATCCCAGGAGAGGGAAGGGTATGAATAACTTTAAGGGGACTCACTCTCCTTGGAAGCTCAAAATTTCTGAGGCATCTGTAAATGGGATGCTGAGAGTGACCAGGAAGCAGGGAAGCAAGATTCATTGCCCTATAGAGAGGTCCCAAGGGGTCAGTCATGGGAGCAAGACTTCTCTTAATCCATGAACTGTAATTGGCAACTTCATCCCCGTTAAAGCATATAATAAGACCTAAGACTGAAAACAACCATAGAGGCCATATAATAATTAGAACAACTAATATATGTATAATGCTTTGAATGTGTGATCTCATCAGCTCTCATAAATTCAATTATCTCTTTGCAACTGATTTTCAGCTTTATGTCTCCAGCCCTAATCTCTCTTCTGACTTCCACTCTTCCATCTCCATCTACCATTGGGTAGACATCTTATAGCTATCTTAAATTCATTATGCCAAATCCTCCTCCCTTCCCAAGTTCCTTACTGTTGTTTGCCTTGCAAATTCATTGTTTCCTTGACTCCTCTCACTTTCTTCTTTCCCATGTCCAGTGAGTTTCCAAGTCTTGTCATTTCAACTTCTTTCAGATCTGCCCCTTTCTCTCCATCGCCACTGACACTGCCCTTATAACAGGTTCTGTTTTCTCATGGCCATACTATGGAAACAACTGACTAATTGAACCACACGTTATCTCTTCACTCCAGGTGCATCTTGACTCAGCTGGCAAATTAATACTCTTAAAGCACAAGAATGACCATGTCACCAATTCCATCCACTCCAGTGGCACTCTGTGGCCTTCAGGACCAAATTTGTTTCTTAGGCTTCTAAAGGCTCCTTTCTACTTTTCCAGTCTTTATATACCTTATCCTCTTCTACAGTCTAGTGACATTGCCCTCTTGTAATTCCTTGTATGGGACAATTCCATCCCCCAGCTCTAGGCATTTTCATTTGTCCTCAATGGCTAGAACTCTCTTA
Organism: Sarcophilus harrisii; assembly: GCF_902635505.1. Classification (NCBI taxonomy): domain Eukaryota; kingdom Metazoa; phylum Chordata; class Mammalia; order Dasyuromorphia; family Dasyuridae; genus Sarcophilus; species Sarcophilus harrisii. The sequence continues at coordinate 497,425,191 of NC_045428.1, forward strand.
CTCCTTCTCTCTACTTCCTGACTTCCCTGACTTTCTTCAAGTCTCCGCCAAAATCCCATTTTCTGTAGGAAATATTTCCTGGTCCCCCTTAATGCTATTGCCTTCCATGTGTTGATTATCTCCGATTGATCCAATCTATATCTTGTCTGTATGTAGTTCCTCCCCCACTCCGCCCCTCCCATGTAGCTTTCTCTACTAGACCATGAGCTTCTGGAGGGCAGAAATTGTCCTTTCCCTTTCTTTGTTTCCCTATACTTGACCCAGTGCCTGGAACATAGAATTCATTTAATAAATTCTTATTAACTGACTAACATCACATCTGAGTCTAATGACAATCATATTTATCCCATGGCTGTGTGTATATAATCTACCTATTGTTGTGAGTGCAAAGACAAAAGTAAAACAATTATTTGAAAAACAGTGGAATACAACATTATTAATCACAGAATACAAAAAGTAGAAAATGAAAATATTCTCTCTCTCTCTCTCTCTCTCTCTCTCTCTCTCTCTCTTCCTCCTTCACCTTCTCCCACGTTCTTCTCTATCTCTGTCTCTGTCTTTCTCTCCTCTCTCTCTCTTTCTCTCTCTCTCTCTGTCTTTCTCTCTCTCTCTCTCTCTCTTCCTCCTTCACCTTCTCCCATGTTCTTCTCTATCTGTTTCTTTCTCTGTCTCTCTGTCTGTCTGTCTGTCCCCCCATACCTTCTTCGTTCTGTGTCTCTAACTCTGTCTCTCTGTTTCTTTCTCTGTATCTCTTTCCTCCCACATCTTCTTCTCTGTGTGTCTCTGTCTCTCTCTGCCTCTCAGTCCCATGGAATTTCTTATTCTAGGAAGAATGAGGGAGAAAGGTGAACAGGGCCAAAGACCAATTACAATAAATAAGAAACAAGATCTTTCCTCTGATTCTCTTTTTCTCTGTCTTTCTCAGTCTGTCTCTCTCTGTCTTCCTATCTTTCTCTATCCTACATATAAATGTGTGTGTGTGTGTGTGTGTGTGTCTGCAAGGCAACTGAAAAAGAGAAATCATTAGCAGCCAAGACAATCCAAAAAGGCCTCATGTAAGAAATGTCATTTGAGGTGAGTTAAAGGAAGTTAGGAATTCTAAGAATTAAAGGTAGGTTTTTTTGTTTGTTTTAAAGACACATTCTTTTGACTCTGCCATTCTTTTAAACTGTTGTTCTATAACTCTTCTCCATTAGAGGCATGGATTATTCCTATGCATAAACACAGAGACTGGAGACAGAATGTTAGTTGTGAGGAAATGTAAGTTCTCCTTATGATGAGCCACAGTGTGAGAGGGGGTTTGTTTTTATTCAGTCATGTAAAACTCTTTATAACTCCATTTGGGATATTCTTTGCAAATATACTGGAGTGGTTTACCATTTCCTTCTCCAACTCATTTTGTAGATGAGGTAACTGAGGCAAACAGGACTAAGTGACTTGCCCATAGCCACACAGCTTATAAGTGTCTGAAGTCAGATTTTAATTCAGGAAAAGGAGTCTTTGTGACTTTAGATCCAGCACTTTAGATACTGCATCACCTGTCTACCCTTTGTGAACAGTAATAATGTCAAATATGGCTGAAAAAAGTAGATTAGAGACAAGTCTTGATTTCTGTATTCCATTCCACCTTGTGCTTTACCAAGGATTGATCTGCTGAAGAAACAGGGTGTTAGATCGAGAAATACAAGAAGGATTTTTGGATCTTAAAGCATTGAAAGGGTAGGAAAGAGCTGGGAGGGATCTGCCCAGGATCTAAGCCTTCCTGACTTTGATCATCCCTATTCAGGGATTTGGGCTCCACAAAATTACTCCAGGGAAGCTCTGCTTTCATCCCCAGTGAATTCATCATAAATTATTTTTTAAATCTTTTGTGTTTAATGATCCACTGACCTTGCTGGCCTATTTGGCTCTCTGGACTCAAAGGTCTGCTGTCTCCATCCTCATATATGTGTCTCCCCTTTCTAAGGCCAGTTGTACCAGAACTGGATACCCTGAGCTAGCATCTGTTTCCTTGATTCATATTCTCTCCCCCTGCCCATCTCCAGACCACAAAAAAGTGTCCAAATCAAAACAACTCTGAGATTTTATTTCACCCTAGCAAAAATAACAAAACATGGGAATAAATAGTGCTGGAGGGAATTGGAGAAAGACAGGAACACTGATGCATTCTTGGTGGAATGGTAAATTGGTCCACTTATTCTGGAAAGCAATTTATAATTATGTGAAGAATTATTAAAATGTCCATGCCCTTTAACATGACAATTACACTGGTAGGAGGTCAATGAAAAAAAGAAAGGCCTCATACATACAAAATATTTATAGCAGCACTTTTCACAATTAGAAACAAAGTAGATCCTAATTTACTGGGAAATGACTAAAAACAAATTGTGGTACTTGGATGTAGGGGAATGTTATTATGTTTTAAGAAATGTTTTTAGTTCTTCCCTCTGTGGATAAACAAAAAAGGTCTATGCCTTATTATTTTTCCCTTCAACTACCCTTCAACTACTTTGACACAGTCAATCAGCCAACATATCATCTCTAGTTTGAATATCCTCAGTTCAACAACTTGGGAACTATGAATTTAATGTATCTGAAATAAATAAAAAACAAATTTCATACCATGTGAATTTGTGGTTACATATCCAATCTTCTTTCTTTATTCTTTCTGTGTGGAAGTATTCATATTTTGTTGGTATTTGTTAAGTTCAGAAAAACAAAAATGAATTTAAAAATTAAAAATAATCCCCAATTCTTTTAGTTGATACTCAGATTATCATTGAGGCGCCAACACATAATGTTTTTTATCCCCACTCACTCTTCAACTTGTCAATGACCTTTCCAAATGTGGGGCCACAAGTGGAACAGAATATTTGGAAAATTATACTATCTTCCTTACTGGCCTCCTCGACCCATGTTCTTCTCTCTGATCCATTCTTCATATGTTGTCAGGATTGTGACTAGTCTGATCAGGGCAGAGTACAACAGGACTGTCATCTCCCTAATCCTGTTTATTTTGACTTGTTTAATTCAGTCAAAAATCACATCAACTTTCTTTACTTCCACCCCATATGGTTGACTCATATTGAGTGTATAATGAGTCCACTAAACCACACCACACACAATGCTCCCTTCCCCCCCCGCGCCTCAATCTTTTTCAGAGGAACTGTTGTCTAGCCAAAGAAATTTTCTGCAAAACGGGTTTTCAAAGAAAATTTCTGCATAACAAGGCCATTTCTAAAAAGTCCCAGGAAGTGGCCTAAAAAAAAGAGTGCTTTACCTTAATGAAACTAATTCTACAATAAGAAATAAATGCCACAGAAGTATTGTCTTTTCACATTACAGAATAAATAAATAGAGGTGTTTTCTCTGGGATTGGATAGAGGAGACATATTCGCCTGTCCCTTAGTCCAAACTCTAGATTTTACAGGTAAGGAAACTGAGACCCAGAGAGGTTAAGTGACATCACCAGGTATTAAATCAATCAACAAATATTTAAATGTCTAATATGTGATGGAACTATACTAAATGCTGGATTTATAATACAAAGAAGGAAACAATCCATATTCTTAATGAGTGTTCTTATGGGGGAGACAACACACAAATATATGTATGCAGTATGTGTTTATATATATATATATATATATATATATATACACACACACACACACATCTACACACTTATTAATACTACTACTAATAAAAAGATATATAATAATAAGGTCATAATATATAATGTATCCAAATAAAGTAAATAAATACAAATATATACAATGTAGTTAAATATAAGGTAGTTTGGGACAGAAGACCCTAACAGGTGGGAGAATGGGAGAAGGGCAGGATCAGAAAGGCTGCATGCAGAAAATGGTGCTTGAGCTGAATCTTAAAAGAAATTATGATCTATATCTGGCCGCCAGACCCAGATATTTCTGGAGGGGAAGGTGAGCTAGGTGACCTTGCGCAGCCTCCTTCACTGAAATCCAATTCACTTGCAAGTCACTGATGCTATGGTCCTCTTGGAGAACGAAGGACAAACAACAATAACTACAACAACAACAAAAAAAGAGCAATTGCATGAAACAGAAGTTAAAAAGGCAGTTCATTCCAGACAAAGGAGACAGTCAGTGCAAACACAAAGTTGGGAGGTGAATGTTATGTGGGAGGAACAAAAAAATAATAAATAGATAAGCCAGGATTCACACTCAGTTTTCTTGATACGAGAGCCATTCTGTTTCTGTTATCCCAGCAGAGAACATTTTAAGATTGGAGAGACAGCATTGACATAATGGATAGGATACTGGATGTGAAGTCAAAAAGACCACTTCAGACTAATTGTGTAACTCTGAGCAAATCCTTAACATCACTTTGCCTCAGTTTCCTAATTTGTAAAATTATGGTGCTAAAATGAACTGAACTGAGGATGAATTGAATGAACTAGGAATTTTTATTATGAAAAAAAGAGATCCCCTCATTACACAAAGGAAGAAAGGATGTGAGCGCGGCCTTCAAGTATCTGAAAGATCATGTCAAAAAAAGGGAGGGGGGAATTCAATTTGTTCTATTTGGCTATTAAGAAAAGAACCAAAGACTAGGGGAGAAAAGTTGCAGAGAGGCTGATTTTAGATCCACATACGGAAAAACTTGCTAACAATGAAAGTTATCCTAAAGGGGAATAGGCTGCTTCAAGAGGTAGTGAGTCCTCCATCCCTAAAGCTCTTCATGTGGAGGTTAGATGATCACTTATTGAGCAACATAACATGTTGTAAAAGGGGTTTCCTGTTCTGGTGGGGTATGGACTGGATGCTCTCTGAGGCCCCTTCTCACTCTTGAGAAACTCTGGGATAGAAGCCACCACAGCAGTCTCTTCCATTATAGGACAGCTCTGATTGTTAGCAAGTTTTTTTCATTACATCAAGTTGACATTTGTTTTTTTGCTGTTTCAGATCCCTTTCCTCTCTTGGTCACTTCTGGTTCTGACATCTAGGACCAAAAAGAAGTCTAAGTTCTTTTCCAAAAATGAGTCAGCCAGTTAGTTAAGAAACATTTATTAAATACCTACTATGTGCCAGGCACTGTACTTTGAAGGCTATATCCCTTCCAGTCTCATAATAGCATATCCCACCTAAATTTTTTTTTCTTCAGGTTAAACATTCCCAGTTTTTTGTATTGATCCTCAGACATAGGGTATACCCTTAAGGATCCTATTATCCTGGTCATTTCTCTATGAACATTATCAAGTTTATCCATGTCTTTCCAAAAATGAGGTTCTTGGAAATGAACACAGTGTTACAAATGTGTCCTGAGCAGATCAGAGTAGAGCAGAAATATCATCTTCCTAGAGAAGGAAATTTAGGCTTTTCTTTCTTTCTTTTTTTATTAAGGCTTTTTATTTTCAAAACATGCATGGGTAATTTGTCAGTACTGACCCTTGCATAACTTTGTGTCTCTGATTTCCCTTCCCTTCTCTCACCTCCTCCCCAGATGGCAAGTAATCCAATATATGTTAAACATGTTAAAAATTATATGTTAAATCCAATATATGTATACATATTTACACAATTATCTTGCTGCACAAGAAAAATCAGATCAAAAGATCAAAAAGGAAAAAAATAAAATGCAAGCAAACAACAACAAAAAAAGTGAAGATGCCATTTTTTGATAAACACTCAGTTCCCACAATCCTCTCTCTGGATGTAGATGGTTCTTTTCATCACAAGATCATTGGAACTGGCCTCACTTTTCTCATTGTTGAGAAAAGCCTTGTCCATCAGACTTGATCATCATATAATTTTGTTGTTGCCTGTGTACAATGATCTCCTGGTTCTTCTCATTTCACTTAGCATCAGTTCATGTAATTCTCTCCAGGCTTCTCTGAAACCATCCTGCTGATCATTTCTTAAAGAACAGTAATATTCCATAACATTCATATGCTATAACTTATTCAGTCATATGCCAACTGATGGGCATCCACTCAGTTTCCAGTGCCTTGCCACTATAAAAAAAGAAAAAGGGCTGCCACGAACATTTTTGCACATGTGGGTCTCTTTCCCTCCTTTAATATCTCTTTGGGATACAGGCCCAGTAGAAATACTGCTGGATCAAAAAGTATGCACAGTTTGATAGCCCTTTGGGCATAGTTACAAATTGCTCTCCAGAATGATTGGATTAGTTCATAACTCCACCAACAATGTATTAGTGTCCCAGTTCTCCCACATCCCCTCCAACATTTATCATTATCTTTTCCTGTCATCTTAACCTGAGAGGTATATAGTAGTACCTCAGAGTTGTCTCAATTTGCATTTCTCTGATCAGTAGTGATTTAGAGAACTTTTTTTTTTTTCTTTTTTTTTATAGTAACTTTTTATTGACAGAACCAATGCCAGGGTAATTTTTTTACAACTCTAGTTCGTCTTTAGTCACAAATTTCTTCCTCCTCCACAAGTCTGAGAGATAAGAACTTTTTCATATGACTAGAGATAGTTTCAATTTCTTCATCTGAAAATTGTCTGTTGATATCCTTCAATCATTTATCAATTGGAGAATGGCTTGAATTCTTATAAATTTGAGTCAATTCTCTATATATTTTAGAAAGGAGGCCTTTATCAGAACCTTTGAATGTAACACTTTTCCCCTAGTTTATTACTTCTCTTCTGATCTTGTCTGCATTGGTTTTGTTTGTACAAATTTTTTTTAACTTGATATAATCAAAATTATCTACTTTGTGATTAATAATGAACTCCACTTTTTCTTTGGATACAAATTCCTTCCTTTTCCACAGATATGAGAGGTAAACTATCCTTTGTCCTTCTAATTTGCTTATAATATCAGGTCTTTATTTCGACCTTATCTTGGTATATGGTGTTAGATGTGGGTCAATGCCCAGTTTCTGCCTAATTTCCAACTTTCCTAGCAGTTTTTGTCAAATAGTGGGTTCTTATCCCAAAAGCTAGGGTCTTTGGATTTGTCAAACACTATATTAATATAATCATTGATAATTTTGTCCTGTGGACCTACTCTATTCCACAGATTGACTACTCTATTTCTTAGCCAGTAGCAAATGGTTTTGATGACTGCTGCTTTATAATATAGTTTTAGGTCTGATACAATTAGGCTATCTTCGTTTGCATTTTTTTTTCACTAATTCCCTTGAGATTCTTCATCTATAGTTATTTTAAATGGAATTTCTCTTTGTATTTCTTGCTGCTGGACTTTGTCGGTAATATACAAAAATGCTAATGATTTCTATGGATTTATTTTGTGCCCTGCAACTTTGCTTAAGTTGTGAATTGTTTCTAGTAAATTTTTAGTTGATTCTCTAGTATATCATTCTCAAGGTATTCTCTAAGTATACCATCATATCACCTGCAAACAGTGATAATTTGGTTTCCTCATTACCTACTCTAATTCCGTTAATCTTTTTGTCTTCTCTTATTGCCAAAGCTAATATTTCTAATACAATTTCCAACAATAATGGTTATAGTGGACAAACTTGTTTTACCCTACTCTTATTGGGAATGGTTTTGGTTTGTCCTCATTACATACAATGCTTGCTGATGGTTTTAAATAGATACTACTGACTATTTTAAGGAAAACTCCATTTATTCCTCTATTCTCTAGTGTTTTAATAGGAATGAGTGTTGGATTTTGTAAAGTGCTTTTTCTGCATCTGTTGAGATAATTGTATGATTTCGTTAGTTTGGTTTAGGCTTTTCTTAATGCAATTTAAATTACAAAACTCTTCTGGCTGCCCTATACCACTAATGACACTTACTGACCTTGTGGTCCACTAAGATCTCTAGATTAGTTGGGTGGTACAGAAAGCAGTCAGTTGTCTTATCCCTGGACTTTAATGACTTTAGAAGAGGGAGTGAGCCAATGACTTTATGCAACTCTGCCTCACCTAAATCCAATTCATATGCAAATTAAGACATTACTTCATTATGTCAGTTTTCTTCTTGGAAAACAAAGGATTAATAATAATAAAATAATAATATTGAATCTGGAGTTAAGAAAACCTGAGTTCAACTGTGGCAAATCAGTCAACCTTTTCTCAAACTAAGTTTTCTCATTTAAAAAAAGGATAATAGAAATACCTACCACCCCGGGTTATTGTTAGGATAAAATGAGATAATATTTGTGAAGGTCTTTGCAGACCTTTAAAATACTTATATAAATGGTAATTGTTATTATAATAAAATTAACTCATTAGCTACACCTTCCCCACATTATATTTAACAAGTTAAGAAGATCCCAACTAATCTAGGGATCTTAGTGGACCACATGGTCAGTAAGTGTCAATAGTGGCATATGGCAGCCAGAAGGGTTTTGTAATTTAGATTGCATTAAGAAAGCTGAAATGTAAGTTATTCATGAATTCATTTGGGAGTCCTTCCCCTTTTAAGATAGTTCCCCTCTCTGATCCTTGGCTCCCTTATCCGCCTAAAGATTGGACTGGTCTAGATCAAGGGTTCTTTATCCAGGGTCTGTGAACTTATGATTCTTTTTAACATTTTCATAACTATATTTCAGTATAATTAACAAAACTTGTAACTTTGTGTTTTGTATTTCATGCATTTAAAATTGTGATCTGAGAAAGGGCCTAGAGACTTTTGGGAGTCCATGCAACAAATTAAAAAGGTGATAAATTGGACTAGATATTCTTTAAGATCCCTTCTACCTCTAATGTGCAGTGGTTCTCTAATTCTAGGGGGAGAATCAAAATAATAAAATGTGTAGTCTGAGTAGAAGCAGACAGGATTATCCTCTTTGGGAACCAATCTGAGAGGGCTCCATGGAAGAGCATTCTAGTGCTTAGGAATTCAGCTGACCAGTTTCTGAAAACTGAATTAAATTATAGCCTTATTCAAAGCTCACTCATCCAATACCTTTTAAAGGAGGATTTACTTAAATACTCCAGATCTCACTGACTCCTAAATTCAAATCAATAGATTGAATCCTCCAGGGACTGTCCTATTCTATTTTACTACTAGTGATTGAAGTGTTTAATTGATATCTGCCATTGTATCCCAGGAAGATATTGGCTCTGCAGGTAACTGAGCTCTCACATAGTTTATCCCCAAGTGAATTGGTCCACACTATCTTGATTTGTTGCTTTTGAATCATTTTTCAGTCACACCCAACTTTTCATTACTCCTTTTTGGAGTTTTCTTGGCAAAGATACTGGAATGGTTTTCCATTTCCTTCTCTGGCTCATTTGACAAATGAGGAACTGAGGCAAACAGGGTCAAATGATTTGTCCCGGGTGACTCAGGGAGTAAATGTCTGAGGCAATATTTGAACTCAGATCTTCCTGACTCCGAGCCCAGCACTTTATCCTCTGCACCCCCTAACTGCCCCACCACATCCTCATTAACTTCTCAAATAACTAAACTCATCCCTCCCTATACTGATTCCAGGTGGGTGAGTCTACATTCTCTCCCCATCCCCCATCCTCCACCCCCACACATACCTGGCCCCAGAGAGAAGGAGAGAGGAGAAAGGGGCAACAAGTTCCCAGGCTGAGGTTATTTTGAGATAGTCCAAGGCTCTGACAGCCCTGTTTCCCAGGATAGAATGTCCGATGGAAAGTCCCCAGCTGTGAGCAGGATCCATGTGTGGCCACAATTCCGGCAAAATGATTCTAAGTTGAAAGGAGGAAGAGTAGCGACAGAAGGGAAAAATAAATACACATTTACATAAAGATAAATAGACATGTATATATAAGGAAATACATGTTATACAAAAATAAAAGCACACTTTTAAATGCTGCTTCTGTCATTTCCTAGTACTGTGAGAAGGGATATGATTTGTCCACTACAGAGTAATTAGGATTAGTAGGACTGGAACTGGGACTCTGGTCTTCTGGCTTCTAGTACAGGTTACCATGCTGTACTGCCTCCTTTGTATAGTGGAGAAGAGGAAGAGTGTCTAGAACATAGCTACTCAACCAAGTTATTAATACTGAATGATAACAATAATAATAATTAGCGTTTATATAGCTCTTTAAAATTTGCAAAATGTTTTATAAATACTATCTCATTTGATCCTCACAATAACCCTGAGAAGTAGGTGCTATGATTATCTCCATTTTATAGATGAGAAAAGAGTTAGAAGGCTGCATTTGAACTCAGTGCTAAATGCTCTAGATCCAATTCTTTAACTACTAGCTGCCTCTGAATTTAATAATAATAGATAATTTGAAGTCTTATAAGGTCTATAAAATTATAAATACATTTTCTCCTTTGATCTCCATGACAACCCTGTGAGATAGGTACAAACAATATTAATATCATCTTTTGATAACAAAGAAACTGAAACTTGGATGAAGTGACTTGACCACAGCACAATGATCATTAAACGATGAAGGCAAGATTAGCACACAGGCCTTTTCTGACTCCCAATCCAACACTTCTCTCAAAATTCATTATAGAATAAAATCAAAATGAGTTTTACTGATTATAACAGAACAGGATGAAACCCTATTAACTCAAAATAACTTTTATAACTTTTTTCCCCTGAAAATATCTGGTATACAGAAAGGAGACCTGTACTAAGGGTTAAGAGGCCATGGTTCTGGGTCCAGTTCTACCACTATTTCAATGAGCAATCTTGACTCTAGAACTTCCTAAATCCCTGTTAGGCTTCTTTTTCTTTTTTTGTAAAATAAGGGGGTTGAACCAGATGACCTAGTCCTGTCAGCTAGGGATCAGTTCATGGAGAATTTCCCTGTCAGCTAATCCAGGTACTAGGAATAGGTAGGTTATGACAGACCAGAGACAGGCACATAATGAAAACCCACATGAGCTGTTGGCTGGGCCTGAGGATACATTACTGGGGTTCCTCAGCTTACAGTGATCCGTTCTTCCCTGTGAGCTGCTAACTAGCTTGAAGTTTCCTAGAAACCCTCAAGTCTGCCCATTTATCTACTAGGAATAAGTGTAAAGATTTGGGGGCACAAAAATGGGGGTCAGAGAGCTTCCCAGTACTTCCCATAATTGGAGAGAAGAAGGAAGGGAAGAAGAGGAAGAAAGAAAAGGGGAAAAGAGAGACAGAGACAGACACAGAGAGAGTGAAACAGACACAGAAAGAAAGAGACAGAAACAAGGAGACAGACACAGAGGCAGAGACAGACAGACAGAGAATGAGATAGAAAGTTGGATAGGGATAGGGATAAGCATAGAGGAGAGAAGGGAAAGGACTCACAATGAGAGACTAGATGACAGAAAAATAGAGAGACCTGGAAAGAGATAGAAGTAGAAACAGAGCATGTAAAATGTATGTCAAAGTATTTCCTAGGGTTTCAAAGAGAAGGGAAAAAAGAGAAAAAGAAAGACAAAAAGGGAGAGACAGAGAGACAGATACAGTTAGAGACAAAGACAGAGACAGAGTAAATGGACAGAAATGCAGAGAACCAAGATGGGCACAAAAACAGAAAGTTAAGAAAATACAGAGAAAGTGAAGACAAAAAGGAGAAAGTCAAGTAATGAAAGATGGTCACAAAGGAAATGAGGAGAAGAAGAGAGAAGAGAGAGGAAAGAATAGAGAGAAAAGGAAAAAGAAAGACAATCACAAAAGGAAAGATTGACAGATATTGGGACTGATGAAAACAAAGGGTAAAGAAGAGTTAGAATCAAAGTAAGGGAAACCAACAAAATCAAAATGCAGACATGGCACAAGCCAAAGAAAACCCAAAGTTCTATGATGGAGGTAAGCTGGGGATGGGGAAACAGAGTCAGAAGGGGCACTTCTCCCATATGGGTCTTTGAAGGAGCATGCCTTGTGACTGAAGCTTCTCTAGTAGAAATGATCCAGATAGCCAAATCACACACAAAATAAGAGAAGAATCTGTCCCAATAGAAATGTACAACTCCCAGCCAGGAATCTAAAACAGAATTTATAGGGTTTAGAGCTGCAAAGGCTCTTAGAGAATATCTTCTACCCTTTCATTTTATAGTTGATGGAGTGAGGTTCAAAAAGGAGAAGAAATTAGGCTAATGTCAGCCAGCTAATAAGAGTTAAAACTAGATATAACAGAAGTTTTTTCAGACCACAAAGGAATTATCAATGAGGTTGGATGGTATCACCAGTATTGTTATCCCCATTTGATAGACAAGGAAATTGAATTTCAGAAATGAAGTGACTTGGCTATGGCAGTCATTAATTGTTGAAGACAAGATTTGAACCAGCCCCCATATTTCAGTGCTACCAAAAACAACAGCAAAACTAAAATAAAACTAAATAAATAAACAAAGCAAAGCCAACCCTTCCCTAAACTTTCAGGTTTCATGATTATTTTTTGAAAGGGAATGTTTCATTAAACTTCAGTACTTCTAGAGAAAGGAACACTCCTAATTTCCAGGTTCCCTCTTTCTACTATACCATCTTTTCAAACAAAGGCATGCTGATCCAATCAGAGGATTACACAAAATTCAGAGGGATAGCCTTTGATGACAAAGTCAGGATCCAAAAATCATGTTTTTAGACTATGGAAATGGGTTGAAGTTAATAACATTAATATAGTAAGAATAAATATAAAGTCCTGCATATAAGTTGCAAAAAATCAATTATATAAGCACAAAACAGGGGAGTTGCGACTAGATAATAGTACTTCAGGAATTTTAGTGGGATTTAGTTCAATGTGAACTCAAAGTGTGAAATGATGGCAAAAAACAGAGCATTTGATTGTAGGCTATATTTTTTAAAAAAGTGTCTAGAATGAAGTAGGTGATGGTACTATTGCCCACTGCCCTTGGCAGAATACCTTTAGAGGATGTGTATTCAGTTCAAGAACCCACATTTTAGGAGACAATAACAAGCTAGAATAATTTCAGAAAACAGTAACCAAGATGATCTAAGAATTGGAGATAATAGTAGTTCTATAAAAGCAGGAATCCAATCCAATCTAAAAACATTGTATCCCTTCCAACACAGAGTATATAACATGAGAAAGTGGAGACCTTACCCATAGCTGATTCTTTCCAATCATTTGGCAATAAAAGGGAGAAGTCTAAGGTACTTTGAGATAATGGTTCAAGTGAAGCTTTTTTAAAAGATATAGTTGACCTGGCAATGTTTGTAAGATAGCAGAGAAGATGATCAGAGGTGGTCATATAGGAAGAGAACAATCAGTAGGGCAAAATCCTAGATGAGGGCATAAATAGGAGGTTTGGCTTTTATAAGGAGAAGGGCTCCATCAAAGGATGGAGCAAAAGGGTAGAAAATGGGGCTAGAGAAAGGTTTTTAGGTGTGGAGTAAGGGAAGTGAAGGGGCTCAACATGGAAGGCCTAGATTTTCTCACTAAAGTAGTAGTAGTAGTAGTAGTTGTTGTTGTTGTTGTCGTTGTTGTTGTTGTAGTTTTTGAGGGTGATGGGAAATATTGAGTATCTAAGAAAGAGAGACACATTTTGGTACAGTTAATGAGAATTATATAAAAATGGATATGAGTTCAAGAAAAAATAAAAAATGAATTGATGAAGCAGTAAAGGATCAGTGAGGATTAGATAATATGAATTTTGCTGGGCTCAATCAGCTTATTGATGGACTTCCTTAGGCAATGTTTAGCAACCTAAGTATTTGAGTAAAGGAAGTAACTTGACCAGGGTCACATGACTAATAAGTATATGAGGTGCTTGGATTATTCAAGAAGGACTACCACCTTAGCTATAAGGGTTTGCTAGTCCCCTCTCAAGGCTACTCATTCATCTTTGGTGGTTGCCTGTCACCCAGTTTTCACCTATGGCTCCAATAAACTATAGTCTATGCCGCAGAGCTAAACCAGGTTGAAGGTAACTGACAGGCCCCATATCCATCAGTGAGACGGAGGGGTATATACCCATGTGAGGACTTATTGCAAGGGATAGGGGTAAAATGGGCAGATGAGAGCAAATTGTGCCAATGATCATGAAGATAGCTGAAGTAGGCTCAAGTAGAGCTTGAGCAGAAATTGAAGATTCCAAAGTCACCTATCCACTGCATTCTGGGCCATCCATCATTAGTAATCTTGATTTTTTTTCTTGACACTGAGCTTCAATGACTTCACAAGAGTGAGGTAGATAGTACCTTTCTTAAATTTAATTTACACACATGTCAAGATCACTCCATATTGTCATTGGTCCTTCTCAAAAATGGACAAACAACACAGAAAGTGGATGGTGGAATAATCCAAAGTTGAGGATTACCAAGATATAATGACAGAGGAATAAGAAGTCAAAGAGTTAAGAATGAAGGATAACAACTGGTTAATTATAAAGTTAGGGTTTTGAAGAAAGGAAAACAAAGTCAAAAAAGGGCTAAAGTACAAAAACTTATTAGAGACTTGGAGGTTGCTGTAAGAATAAAGAATGGGCTGAAGAACTAATTTAGGAGAAAGATGGAAGGACAAAGAAATAAGATCAGAGAGAAGGCCATCAGAGTTCAAAATTCTGGAATTGGCTTAGTTAATAAGGGTGATGGTCAGATCTAAGGTACGACCATCTCAGCAGCTGAGACAGCGAAGATGCAGGTCATGGAAATTGAGAAAATTACCCTAAAATTAGTTTCTGTTTTAATGCCCAGAAAATGTTTCATTGCCTCTAGTGTAACATAAAGCCATTGTGAAAAAGAATGAAGTTTTGTGAAGAGAATGGGGATTGAGTTTGACCTTAAGTAATCATTAGACTTCAGAAAAATGAATATGAGTGTAGCAGGGGAAAGATGAAATGGTGAGGAAAGCTCCCTTACTCTACTTAGTTGGATATCCTAGTACAAACTCTCCTCTGCTCTGGAAAATTGTATCCAAGGGTTTGTAACTCTGTGGATGTGTGTGTCTGTGTGTCTGTGTCTGTATGTGTGTGTGTGTCTCTGTGTGTGTCTCTGTCTGTCTGTCCTCTCTCTGTCTCTCCCTATGCCTCTGTCCCTATCTTTCTCTGACTTGCTCTGTCTCTGCCTATTTGTCTCAGTCTCTCTTTTGGTCTGTCTCTCTCTCTCTCTCTCTCTCTCTCTCTCTCTCTTTCTCTCTCTGTCTCTCTCTCTGTCTCTCTCTGTCTCTGTCTCTGTCTCTCTCTCTCTTTCTGTGTGTGTGTGTGTGTGTCTGTCTGTCTGTCTCTGTCTCTGTCTCTGTCTCTCTCTTTCTCTCTTTCTCTGTCTTTCTTTCTCTCTCTCTCTGTCTCTCTGTCTGTCTGTCTCTCTCTCTCTCTGTCTCTCTCTCTTCCTGTTTCTCTCTGCTTCTGCCTCTGCCTCTGTCTCTCCGTCTCGCTGTCTCTCAGTCTTTCTGTCTCTTGTCTCTCCCTCTCTCCCTTCCTCCATTCCTCCCTCTCTTTCTTTCTCTATCTGTCTTTCTCTATCTCTCTCTCTCTGCCTCTCTTTGTTTCTCCATCTCTCTGTGTGTCTATATTTTCTCTCTCTCTACTTCTGCCTCTCTGTGTGTCTCTCAATCTCTCTCTCTGTCTTTGTTTCTGTTTCTGTTTTTCTCTTTCTGTCTCTCTGTCTTTGTCTCTGTCTTTCTCAATCTTTTTTCTTTCTCTCTTCCCTAAACTGCCTCCTCCTAACTAATCCCCAGGAAGTATACCCAGAGCAGCAAATGCTTGTGGTTAACACTGTTTATAAATACAAAGTAAACATTTAAAACAAAGAAAGGTTAACAGATTTTTTCCCCTTTTCCCACTTCAAGGGAGCCTGAGGAGAGAAAACAGATAGAGAATTATCACCTTGGGATGTATAGTCTAGAGAATTGTAGCAAAACAGCCTCAGTTCCAACACTCTTGACTCCTGCTCACTCCTTGTGCTCTGTCCATGCTTCCCTTCTCCCAACTCCCTTTGCCTCCTTGGTGTGTCTTCTGTACTTCCACATAACCTGTCAGGAACTGGGTTTCTCTTCCAGCCTTCAAACTGACCTCACTAAACAGCTGTTCATCCATCACTTCCATACTTCCAACTTGAGTTGCATTCTTTGCTTGGATTACCAATGTGCTTTTTCAGAATGAGCATGAACCCTTAAGTACAACTAGCAGGAAATCCCTAGCTCTGGTCCTGTAATGAAGCTCCTCAGGTCTGAGGCCTGTCATCTCCCAAGCAGGAGGTGGGGAAAGGCAGGTCATCTCATGATGCAAAAGCCCTTCATTTTAGCTTTTTTTTTTTTTAACATCTCATCCTCATACAATGCTGGGTCTCTTCAATGGAAACCTCATGATTTATAGTACCTATCCATTACAATTCCCAAATCTTCATCTTTGCAAATTAGGCCATACTCAGACAATGGACACGTGTCCAATAATCACAGAACAGCTGTGGGTTTCAGGGTTCCCCATTGTTTTTTATGTCTCTCCTGTTGATCTAGGCAAATAAATGAGTACAGAAAAAGTAGTCAATGATTTAAGCTTCAGAGTCAAATTAACTATCTCTTTTAGCTACATTTCTGTTTCCTTGCCTTGTTCAAATTATTCAAGTGATATAAACTCTCACTTCCTTTTCAAAGTGTGAAAGTCTCTCTTTCAGATCTAAAAAGGGTTGTCTTTTACAAGATGCAAGTACGATATGAATGGGACAGTCCCCTAGGTAGGTAAGAGAGGGAACTCAGGAAAATGTTTGATGAATTTCTCAAACACTCTTTGTGGATGAGGTGAATTGGAAGATAATGCAGTTAAGTAGATTTGGAACTGGTTGAATAACAAGACTCAAAAAATCATTGATGAGTCAGTGTCAACATGGTACAAAATCTTCAGAAGAGTGCCCTACATACCTTTCCTTTAGCTGGTATTTCTTTCCATGCTCTGATTAAAGACAAAAATGATAGTTTGTCAAATTTAGAGATGACACAAAGCTAACATGGTGACAGAGCTAGAATCCAACGAGATTTTGTTAGTCCAGAATGTTCCACTAAATCAATTAGGATCAAAATACTAAGGAAAACATAAAGTCTTACACTTAGACTGAAAAAAAAATCATTTACGCAACTATAAGATGAGGGACTGGCATCTGAAAAAGACATGAAGATGTTAGTGGGCTGGAAACTCAGTATGAGTTAACAAGATGCCAGAGAAGTCTAAAATGCAAATGAAGTCTTAAACTACATTAGGAGAGAATTTTGATAGATATGATGAGCTGAGAGTCCAGAAGCAGAGACATTTAGTTCTGCTTTAGGTTGCCTTTGTCACCACATCTGCAGTGACATGAAAAACCACATTTTCAGGTTTTGAGATTAAGCTATGGGAGGATTGGTCGAAGGAAATGGGCATTTGAAAGAATGTCATGTGAAAGAGATATTATATTTATTGTGCTTGAACCCATAAGGCAGAACTAAGAACAATGGGTGACACAATTGGAAGAGGAAATTTTAAATGGTGTGCAAGGAGAAACAACAATTCGAAATGTCTCCAAGTGAAATGGACCACTGTGAAGAGATGGCAGGTAAGGTCCCAAGAAGGGACACAAGCATGTAAGGATCACAAATCAGGCAATGTATCATATACTTGCAGATATGTAGCTGTTAGGCTTCCCACCCCTTCAGTCTCACGGACAAGGACAGTGACAGCATAAGTATACAAAGCAATGCCCTCACTGAGAGTAAGCACAGAGAACTGGATCTCTGCTTTTATGTCTAATGGTGTTACTGGGCAGATTTACAAAGACCAAGAGGGAGAAAGAATTTAGGGCAAGTCAATCAGTGGGTGTCTCAGACTTTGACCCTCTATCAATCACAAGGGTACTGTGATTAAGAAACTTCACTAACCTTGCCTACTTGGATTAAATGAAAGTTGCTAAACTAATTATGGTGAGGACAACTTTGAAAATGTTGCCTCAGTGAAGTTGATTAAACCAGTTATTGGCTACATGGATAATTCCTGGCATATAGGTAGATCAATACATAGTCAAATATAGAGTTATTTTTGTCAGTCAGAGTTTAAGCCAATCCTTATGGCTACCCCAGGAATGAGTGGATTCATTGGAAGCCTTCAATAAGAGGCTAAATAACAGTTTTGTCAGAATGGTGTAGAGGCCATTCCTAGTTAGGTAAATATTGGGTCAGATCATCTGTAAGGTTCCTTCCAGCTCTGAAACTCTGTTATTTTATAGGAAATGAAAAGAATAAATCTTACAGAGAATATAAAAGAAAGGGAGAAGAAAGAGTGAATGGAAAGAATGGAAAAACAGGGAGGAGGTTGGAGAGGTGACATGATAATGGATTCAGGAGGAACTGATGGACTCATTTGGAAAAGGAGAGTGCAGAGAGAGAAAAGAAAAGAGAACCCAAAACAGAGACTTACAGAATAGCCATAGTTATAAAGAGGTTCATCTGATGAACTAATAAAGGAGACTGAGAAGTGTTCAAACAAGTAGATGGAGAATTAGGAGAGAATATCATAAGAAATTAGAGAAAAGAGAATATCCAGGAAGAAGGTAATGAACAGCACGAAGAAATAGATTAGAGAAGCATGAGGACAGAGAAATTATAACCATGAGAACTGGAAATTAAGACATGATTTCTAATTTTGGGGAGAGCAGTTTCAATTGAAAATTGGAAGTCAAACTGACAATGGTTAAAAAGTCAGAGTTGAGGAAGCAGAGGCAATAAGTGTATACAACTTTCTCTAGAAGTTTTCCAGAAAAGGAGAGGAGATATATGGGTTATAGCTTGAGATAGAAAGGTCTAGTGATAGTTTTTAAGGAAAGGAGAAATGAGCATATCTGGAGCAAGTAGAGAAGAAAGCAATGTTAGGAACCCATTGGTGACTAGAGGGGGAAAAATGATTGAGAGAAAAATCTGCTGGAGAAGCCAAGAGGGAAAGAAATCAAGGGTATATGCAGAGGTATTAGCCTTAGCAAAGAAAATGGTCACCACATCAGCAGAGATTTGAGGAAAGGAGAAGAGACTGGTGAGGAGAAAGGGATAGTAATATCAAGAGGTTTTGAGAAGCGGAGAAAAAAAAATTCATGGTAATTGGCCCTAATTTTCTCAAGAAAGTAAGAGATGGGGTCCTCATCTGAGGAGGTGGGGGAAAGAATAGGTATTTAAAGGGTGGAGGATGAGAATAGAAAGTTTGGAATAGTCTCTTTGAATAGTGAGAAAGAAAATCAATCAAAGAGAAATTAAAGGATTGCCTGATGCCTTCAGAGCCAAGTTGGAAGTAAGATAATATAAAATCCTAGTAGATCTAGTTGCACATTTTTGGGACTATCTTTAGCTTTATTCAGAAGCATGTGACTGAGAGCAGAGGAGTCAGGTGGTGATAATCATTCAGATATGGGATTTAGTAAGAGATAAGATAGTGATAATAATAATGATGGTCATGATGATAATGATGGCTGGTGGTAGTGGTGATGATAGTGGTGATAATGTTAGTGATTTGGGGGGTACTGATAATAACAGAATATATGGTGATTTTCAGCTCTCCATTAGTATGCTTCTAGAGTACAAATTCTGGTGAATTCTACCAAGCTGGGAAGACTCTCAATGATGCACTATGAAATCTGTCTTCTAAGGGACAGCTTAGCTAAACAAAGGAGACTTGTCCTAGAAAACTGACTACCAAGGAATTATTTTAGACTCCAGCTATTCATGAAACCATGTGATATGGAGAGGTTTGATTATGTTCTGATATGGAAGGGTTTTATTCTGCATTGGTGGAGAGAAAAACCTTGCAGATTAAATCATAGGTTTTTAAAAATAAGCACATCTAAGATGTGAACAGCACAAAAAAAAATACATTGGAGAAGCATGAGGACAGAGAAATTATGGCCATGAGAACTGGCAATTAAGAAATGATTTCTAACTTTGGAGAGAGCAGTTTCAATTGAGACTTGAAAGCCAAAATGCCAATGGTTAAAAGGTCAGGACTTGAGGAAGCAGAAGCATCTTAGGGAAGCTAGGTGGCACAATGGATAGAGCTCCAGGTCTAGAGTCAAGAGGATCTGAGTTTAAATCCAGCTTTAGACTTCCAAACTGTGTGAAACTGTTTGAGAAAACATATGATTACTCTGAATTCAGTAATGTTTTAAAATGCACTTGTATGTCATTTATTTTGATAGCACTGACACATATTTGAAAAGTAGCGAGTATCTTACCATTTTGGGGAATCACTGAATGAAAGGATCTTTGACAATTAGGTGATATAGTAGATAGAGTACCAGCCCTGAAGTCAGGAGGACATGAGCTCAAATCTGACCTCTGACACAACACTTCCTAGCTATGTGACCCTGGGTAAGTTACTAAACCCCAACTGCCTCAGAAAAATAAAGGAAGAAAGAAGGGATGAAGGAATAGATGAAGGGATGAAGGGATGAAGAGCAGGTATCTTTCAGGTCCCTTGTAACCTTAAATTTCTGCATTCTCTGACTAACTGAAGGAGTAAGGACAACAGAGTAGGGCCGGGTCATCATGAGAGAGTTCCTGAGACAAGTACTTCTGCACTGGCTGCTATTCCTTGCTTTATATCCTACCCTGGAGGAGGTCCTCCAGTTGAGAGATCACAGTGAGGACTCTCTGTGTGCAAAGTCCTCTAAAGGAAGTCCCTATTCTGATGAAATTAAGACCCTTACCTGGAAACTACCTTCAAGAGAGTAAATGTGCTTTATAAACACGTTAATAATGAACTTAACATTTTTTGAGATTTTAAAGCACTTTCACAAATATTGCCTCATTTGATCCTCACTACAAGTCTGAAAAATATAGAATTTGGAAGTTGAAGAGACATATATTTAAACCTCCTCACTTCACAGGTAAGAAAACTGAAACCCGGTGATAATGAATAATTTCTTCTGGATCATCTAGAACTAGGCTTGGTACCTAGCTTCTTAGAGTTCAGTACTCTTGTCATTAACCTACATAGTAAGGCAGACAGACCAAGTATTAATACATTTTATAGATGAGAAAAACTTACCAAAGATCACAGAACTAATAAGTGCCATTAATAGAGCTGAACTAGAAAATCTGTGTCCTGGACCGAATTCCATTTTGCATGAGAACGTGTCTCATTGCTCAGAGAATCTGACTTAAGGCTCCATGACACAACTGACAGTCTCTAATTCTCAGGAAGAGGCTGAGTAAGAAAGTGGCATGAAAATAGAGTAAAGTGAGCTCCAGGAGAGTGAGTCCATGGCAGCGAGATCCTTAGGGATGGAACTAAGAGAATGGGAGTAACACTATGTACTCCAGAGATGGAACTGGAGGACTATAATAAGGAGAAAGCAATAGCCCCCTCCATGTTGGCTCCCTTTGGTGCTCTGAAGTTTAAGATATATTTGATCCATCCTAGTTACAGCTTCTGATTCCAAGTCAAAGGCTTACCTTCAGCACTATGCCATGGTTTAGTATCCCAAATCATAGCCCATGAATGAAGTGAGGAGATGCTGACAATGGAATTACAGGGAATCTGGGAAGAGGTTACCAGCAAACCACTTAAAATGATGTCCAGATATGGGCCTGTCCCCTTCGGACCCAGTAGCAATCACTCTAGAATGGCCTCCCTGGACCATCTGGTTGATCAGAACATCCAGTTCTGGAAGGGGAAAATTTACCAAAGGCAGAGCAGAAGGGATGGTCCTGTGGCCATCCTGTTCCCACTCCTATCCCCCATCTGCTAGCAAAACATGATGGAACGGTGAGAAGGGAATGTTCTCCTCTTCAGGCAAGGTAGAGTCAATCAGGAAAGGGCATGTGTGTGTGTTGGGGGGGGGGGGGTAGAGGTAGCTACATGTTTTATTTTCCTGAGAAAATCTTGACTTTTCCAGAAAGTCTTGGCTGAGAAACCCCCAACCTGATAAGTCAGCAGCTCAGGGTCGGAGTTATTGCTTTCCTGGAAATGAGACGCTGGTGAAACTCATTTGATGCCCTGTCACAAAGGATACTTCCTGTTATTCATTTATGAGACGGTAAAATGGTATCTCCTATTCTCACTGTCTCTGCAGAATTGTCCAAAGCTTTGCTTACAGAATCATAGGATTGAGATCTGGATAGAGCTTTAAAACACACTCTCATTTTATACCCAGGGAAGAAGGTAGATAAGGAAGACATGAGTTCAAATCCAGTCTCAGATATTTATTAGCTTTGTAACTTTGGGGAAGTCATTTAACCTCAATTTCCCCATCTGTAAAATAAGGATAACAATAGCATTTGCAAACCTTAGAGTATTATCTAAGTATTAGTAATTATTATTTCTATATACAGGAAGAAATTCTATATTTCTGAGGGTTCAGAAAAGATGAATGCCTTTTCTAAGGTCACATAAATAATAAATAGAAGAGTGAAGATTCAAACCAGATTTTCTGACCTCAAATCCAGAATTCTTTCCATTAAATCATACTGATTCTCTATACACAGGAAAAAGGTAACCAGCTATTCTCCATTTCCCAGGAGACATTGGAAGAAATATTGGATTCCATTAGGAAAGATTTCTAGACTCATACAATCTCAGAATATAAAGGAACCTCAGAAGTCATAAAATCCAGGTCTTAATAGTATTTGCCTTTACAACATCCTCAGCACACAATCACCTCATCTCCACTTGATGACTACCAGGGATCAAGAATTAATTTCCTTCTGAAGCAGCCCATTCTAGAGTAGAAAGAATGCTGGGCATAGAGTCAGAGAATCATCAGGATACAGTTGGAAGAGACCCTAAAACTCATAAAATGAAACCATCTCATTTTACTCAAGAAGAAACCAGCTCAAATAGGTGGACAAGTAACTTGTAAAAGGTTACACACCAAATAAGAGTCTAAAGCAGGATTTTAAGTCTTATTTATTTTATTATTTTATTTATTTAAGTCTTATTCACTTCATCCAGTATTAAATTCCAGCACTCTGTCAACTATGCCACAATGCTCCTCGAGTCAAAATAATCAATCAAGTAAATTTTAAGTACTATGTGCCAGGCTGCATCTAAAAATCTGGGGTTAAATCTAAAATCTAATGCTTGGGCAAGTTAATTTACTTCTCTGAGCCCTGGCTTGTTCACCTACAAAACAAGTTGATGACTAGATGGTCATTAAGACTTCTTTCATCTCTGACTATAAGTTGCAGAGCAGGTGGGGATCTTTCTTTATTGGTAAAGGTCCTATCCCTTTGTTCCTTAGCTATAACACTCATGATTCTGGGATTCTGAAAGTTTTGTGAATTTTTCCTTACAATGAGCTGAAATCAGTTTCCTTATAGCTGCCCCCACATTCCATTGCTCCTAGTTTTGTTCTTTAGAGTCACACAGGTCAATTCTGATACTTTCCCCGTGTGAAACCTCCTTAGAGCCAGGAATCATCTCTGATCCCCTCAAGATCAGTCTAGAGTCCATCTCCACTTGTTTTAATCCATTCTCATTTGCCTTAGGCTCTGATCCCTTTGACACCCTCAATATTCTACCAGGACACTCCCTTATTCTGGACATCCTGTATCTCAATACAGTTAACTCTTTGGACTACCCACCACCTTCATGTGGTTAATTCATTTTGCGCTCAACTTCCCTAATGTTTCTAAGTCTTTTTTATCCAAGATCTCTTATCTAGTTGTCCAGTCCCCATCCTTGTCTTATATTTGAGTTTGTTTTGTGAGCCCAAATATAAGATTGTACACATATCCTTATTGAATGGGATAGTATATGGAAGAGTAGCTGCTTGGTGATTGGAGGACCAGCCTCAGAATCCAAATAACTGGAGCTCTAATCCTTTCTCTGAGATATAATGTTTATATAAACTGGGATAACTTCCTTAATCTTTTATTGCCTACCCCTGCCAAGCTATTCTCTAGGACTATTAAATTGTAGACCAGTTGTCAGCCTGCATTGGTAGAAAAAGTTCCTTACTTTGATGAAACTATTGGTCTAAGGATCTTCTTCCCCCTCCAGTCTATAAAATGTTTTGCAAATCTTAAAATACCACATAATTGTGAATTATTGTTACTATTAAATATCTACCAGGCCCCAGTTTTTCAGCATCATTTTTGTTGCTCATAATATTTTTTTCAAGATCACAGAGAGAGGGCCAGTAATCACATTTTCGAGGTTTTTCAATAGTCTGAGACATAGTCTTGGTTTTCACTTATGGAGGACTAGAAGCAATTTATATTAGACCCAAGAAAGAACTTCCAGTGCTGAAAGAGGGTGATTGACATTGCTGTAGGTAACCAGGTGGCACAGTAGAAAGAATTTGACTTGACATCAGGGGGACTTGAGTTCAAATACTGTTTCAAACATTTACCAGTTATATGATGCTAGGCCAATCATTTAGTCTTCCTCAGTCTGTTTTTGCTTCTGAAAATGAAGCAATCAGACTCAAAATCCTGTCTAGCCCCAAATCTACAATCCTATGCTCAATTCTTAAAAAGGAAGAATCTGGGGTGGCCTGGGAGGCACCCTGGAAACCACAGTCACAGCCCTGGACCCTGTCCTGCCCTGGACTTCATGGTGACTCTCCCAGAGGGACCGAGGCTGCTGGCCAGGCCTCTGGCCACAGCCTCTGGCTCCCTTGTTAGCTCTGAGAGAGCAGGGGCTTCTTTGAATGGGTTACCTCAGGCACCAAGATAGACTTCATCTTCTAGGTGAGCTGGTGTAGCTTCCTGGACACCAAGACAGAGATTTCAGGACCTGATAACAAAGGAATTTATAAAGGAGACAGAACCCCATGGGAAATATACTTTTGCAGCTCATATGGATGGCACTTACAAGTTTTATTTAGTAACAGAATGTCCACCATGACTCCCAAGATAGCGATATATTCTATTTATATTGGAGAAACTCCAAAGAGCCAAGGCATGGAAACAGAAGCTCATCAGAACAAGCTGGAATGAGCTTTTGGTGGTAATGATAGCTGTAAAGCATGAACAGGAATATGTGGAAGTCTTGAAGAGAAAACACAGAGTGGTTAATAACAACACAAACAGCAGAATGGTCTTCTAGTCCTTCTTTGAATTTCTTATATTAATTGTCATGACACTGGGACAGATACTATCTGAAGAGAATTTTTGAAATCTAGGAGGGTTGTCTGAGAAGGATTTTTAAAAAATAGCTTTTTATTTTCAAAATATATGCAAAGATAGTTTTAAACATTCACCCTTGCAAAATCTTGTGTTCCAAATGTTTCTCCCTCCCTTCTCCTCACCTCATCCCCTAGTCAGCAAGTAATTCAATATAGGTTAAACATGTGCAATTCTTCTATACATATTTCCACATCTATTATGCTGCACAAGAAAAATCAGATCAAAAAAGAAAATAATGAGAAAGAAAACAAAATGCAAGCAAACAACAACAAAAAAGTGAAAATACTATGTTTTCCACACTCAATTCCCACAGTCCTCTCTATGAATGAAGATGGTTCTCTCCATCACAAGACCATTGGAACTGGCCTGAATCATCTCAGGGTTGGAAAGAGCCAAACTTATCAGAATTGATCACCGTATAATCTTCTTGTTGCCGTGTACAATGATCTCCTGGTTTTGCTCATTTCACTTGGCATCAGTTCATGTAAGGCTCTCCAAGACTCTCTGTATTCATTCTGTTGGTCATTTTTTGTAGAACAATAATATTCCATAATATTCATATACCACAATTTATTCAGCCATTCTCCAATTGATGGGCATCCACTCAGTTTCCAGTTTCTGGCCACTACAAACAGGGCTGCCACAAACATTTTGGCACATACAGGTCCCTTTCCCTTCTTTAGTATCTCTTTGGGATATAAGCCCAGTAGCAGTACTGCTGGATCAAAGGGTATGCACAGTTTGATAACTTTTTGAGTATGGTTCCAAATTGCTCTCCAGAAGAATTGGATCATCAGTTCACAACTCCACCAACAATGCATCAGTGTCCAAGTTTTCCTGCATCCCCCTCCAACATTCATCATTATCTTTTCCTGTCATCCTAGCCAATCTGAGAGGTATGTTGTGGTACCTCAGAGTTGTCTTAATTTGCATTTCTCTGATCAATAATGATTTAAATAATTTTTTCATATGACTAGAAATGGTTTCAAGTTCTTTGTCTAAAAATTGTCTGTTCATATCCTTTGGTCACTTATCAATTGGAGAATGGCTTGTATTCTTATAAATTTGAGTCAATTCTCTATATATTTTAGAAATGAGGCTTTTGAAAGAAGGCTTTTTTGATGGTCCCAAACTCCCAATTCACTGTTTACCTAACATCTTGGTCACAACAATGTCACTTAACTTGTGTTTTCTTAACTCATTTTGTATACACTCATTGCTTCTCTTTTTTCTCCATAAATAGATTTTGAAAACACACCTTCTTAGAAAGACTGTCCTGACAATTTTGACACTTAATTGACATAACTTCTCATTTGAAATCTGCCTCCCATACACATTCCAGAGCTCTAACACCGTTAATGAAGTGTGATCTAGTCATAATTATTTGTCCTGTTCCCAGTGAAATTATTTATTTAAAACATAGCACTGAGACAAATACAATCTTTTAATAAAAATGATTGCACATATCTTTGGATCTCTAAATCTGAAGAAAAAAATCAGGTCTATGGAGTTCTAAAGGATGACAAATTAAATTATTACAAAAAAATTATTACAAACTGTCCCTGCTAGTAATGGATAGAACCATTTAACCTTGTAGTTTACATCAAAAATAGTACTTGTAACTTCATTTAGAGTGGTTTTTATTTGACAAGCCATGAACTATATTCTCCCCTAAAGAAAATGAAAATGTTCTTTAGGTAACACCCTAGGACTCAGCCGTCTGTATTAAAGTATAAAACACGTAGCTAACCAAGCAGTTTGGGTTTCTGCATGATATTTCTAATGTGTTCAGCCAAGGCTGGAGGCTATTTTCAGCAAGTGGTAGTTAATTAATCTTTTTTAGCTTGTTTTCTCTCATCCCTGTGTTGGCACTTAAAACGGGTATGTTACTCTAACTTGGGAAAAGCTTGATTCCCAGTGCTAAAGAGTTAAAGTTCACTCTTGGATATTATTGCTAAGTTGTACAGCCACCATTTATTTGACCAGAACAGTATCACTGTCTAAAAGGACTGAGCATAATTATCAGTACTAGAATTAATTTTTACCTTTCCTCTCCTTATTTTTCATTTTAGGTATATGTAAACTTTGTTTTGTATGAAAAATGACTTTTCCTTAGTCTTTAAGATGGGTTGAAAAATGAAGCATCTGTTTATGATGATGGGCTGATCAAGGATTATATTGTGATTGATGTATATTCGTTTACTTGTATTTTTTTTTTTGCAAGGGAAAAACTCCAAGTAATGAGTTTTGTACTTTTAATTTAAAATTTTTTATATGTTTTCACATTCAGAGGAAAAAGTGTTGTGGTTTTTTTTTTCACCTTACTGTAACTGTTGAATGCCGACTTTTTTGCATGTAAAAACACTTTGAAATTAAATCCAACAATATAAATTCATAATTGGGTGCATATCGAATTTGACCCAGATCTAGTAAGTAAATTTTTCAAAATAAAAAAGAAGAGGAGAGGAGAGGAGTGGAGAGGGAGAGAGGGAGGGAGAGGAGAAGGAGAGAGGGAAGGAGGGAGAGAGGAGGGAGGGAAGAGAGGGACGGGGAGAAGAGAGAAGAGGGAAGGAGGGAAGAAAAGGAAGGAGGGAGGGAAGAGAAGGAGGGAGGCAGGGAGGGAGGGAAACAGAGAGAGGGAGGAAGAGGAGAGGGAGGAGAGGGAAGCAGGGAGGAAGGAAGGGGAAATAGACCCTAGAAGGATTTTCCTCATCTATTTTCTTCTCCCCATCTCTTCAGCACAGCACATGTACTTCCCTCACCCAGTTCTTCCCACCTCCACGAAATCTTTCCTAGCTACCCTATCCTCCAGTGCTCTTTCCTTCCCTTTAACTCCTATGGGACTCATTTTTTGTCCCTTGGAATTCAGGCTCGATAGAACATCAACATTGTGGAATTTTACAGTGTTATAGTAAGACCAGCAGAACCTTCTTTGAATCTGAATCAGAAAAGTCACAAAGGAGTTCTCTGTCTCAGAAACTCAAGCACTAAAGTAAACCACACTTGCTCATTCAGTGCTCATTGAACCACATAATTTTAATAACTAAAATAATCACAGCCACTCTACTCCATTAAAATTTCCCTTCCTGTGTTTCTTGTGGTGTGGAAATGATACTGAGTTATTAATCAATAAGCATTTATCAAACACCAGTCAGGTTTAGCCACTCTCTAGGGAGTTAAAGATACAAAGATACCTTTGAAGGAGTTTATATTCCAACAGAGGAAATAACCTACAAGCGTGTGGAAAAAAGACACAATATGCTGGATAAAGAGTGAGGGAGTGAAGCACTAGCATAGACACAAGGTAACAAAAAAGCTTTTTAAGCAGGGATTCTCAGAAGTCAAGGTGAAGAAGAAGGCATTCCTCAGGGGACAACTATCCAAAGGCTCAGAGACCAGAAGAGTATCTGTGTGAAGAATTACTAATAAGGTCACTTTGGCTGAACTATACGGAGTGAAAAGGGGAATAAAAATAACTGGGAATGTTGAGGCCAGCACACAACAGTTGGTTATAAGCATAGATAATAATAATAATAATAATGGCTGACATTTATATAGTTCCTTAAGAATCTTCATACAACCCTCTCTGCTAAGTACTACAAGGAATGTACCATTTTACGTTGAAAAAACTGAGGCTCAAACTTATCTACAATCACACACTTAGTAAATACTAAAGGCAGGATTCAAACCCAGATCATTTGGTTGTTTTGAAAGCCACTTAATTTTTCCTTCTCTGAAAGAAACCATGTTACCTCTCCAACTCAGTAAACTTCCCTATCAACTCCAGGATCAAATACAAAATCTTCTGTTTAGCATTCAAAGACTTTCATATCCTTCCCTTCCCCTGCTTCTACCTTTCTAGTTTTTTTACACCTTCTTTACCACCACATGCTTACTCTTCAATCCATTGATACTGGCCAACTGGCTGTTGGATGAACAAGACACACCGTCTCTCTTCTGGCATTTTCTCACACTGGCCCCCATACCTGGAATATTTTCAAATATTTCAGGCTTCTTTTTCTTTTGGCTTCTTTTAAGTCCCAATTAAGATCCTATCTTCTACAGGAAGTCTTTCTCAGTACTTCTTAATTTCTGTATTATATTTTCCCTTTCCTAATCATTCCCTATTTGTCCCATATATAGCTTGTTTGTGCATACTTGTTCACTTATTGCCATCCCATTCGATGTGAGATCCTTGAAAGCAAGGATCTCAGTGCTTACCACAGCACAGAGAAAGTCCTTAATAAGTGATTCTATAAAATGAAGAGGTTGGAAACAGATGATGTTAAAGTTCTATCTCTAAATCATGTGATTCCCTGAATAAGTGAATGGATTTAATGAGCCTAGAATGAACCAGGCTAAAAGAACCTCCATTCCTTACCTCAGGCAGCTGAGATCCTACAGAGGGTTAACTAAGCTCCTCTCACCTCAGGTCAGTTGCAAGACTGGGCTCAGAGCCCTATGGACCGTGTCTCACTCTATCTCCTCCCTCTGTCTATGGGCCCAGTTCAGCTGTGCTTTTAGCGGCAGCTGTGGCCCCTGGAGTGGGTGTTGGGTTTGGCAGACCCACCTCCCAACTGGTTGAAAACAGAGCCTCCAGCAGATCAGATGACAGGACGGGGCCAAGAGCATGAGAGTCAGAACGGGGCCAGAGCACGAGGGTCAGAATGAGGTCTGTATGTAGAGTCATGGGCCATAGGCTCTACAAGTAGAACTCCCTGAGTTCATAGATGAGGAAATAAGTAGAGAAAGGGGAAGGAACCTGCGTGAGTTACACCACTAATTAGAAGTGCATCTAAGATTCAAATTCAACCCATTGATTTTAATTCCAGACCTTTTTCTATTGTACACAAACTTGAATCCTGAAGGGCTTTCCCAGCACTTGGAGGCACCCAGGAGGGTCTCATTCACGCTGTGATCATTGACCCCCTGTCCTACAGGGTCCTACCCCTTCCTTCACTTCCATTCTGCTGTCCAAATCAAAGGGCCAGAGGGTCTAGGCTCCTGTAAGGGTACAGTCAATTACTTGTTGTGTGATCTTGAAGAGGTCATTTAACTGCAATGGGCCTCAGTTTTCCTATTCCTGAAATAAGAACTTTCTACATAACAACTCAAAACAATATTGTGAGGATCCATGGGAACAATAGACACACAAAGTACTTTTGTAAAATGTAGGGTTATAATGGCTTATGACGTTATTATTCCTGAGTGTATTTACATTCTGAAAGTGGATTCCTGGAAACCTGGAAGACTCACAGAATTATTCTTTCATGGTGTGGGAGATAATTTTGAGCTGGGGAAGCATGATGGGAAATTTGCAGCTGCCTAGGGGAGCAGGAGACCTCCAGTTAGGATCAGCAAGATAGAATAAAAACACACACACAGAACAATGATAGAGTTTTAAGGGAACATAGAATAAGAGAATTATAAGATACCAAGTTCAAAGGCATCTCACAAGTATTTAGTCCAACACTTACAGGTCCAAAAATAATCCCTACAATATGTTGGTGATTAATCCTCTAACTTCTTTTGAGGTCCTTCCACTGACAGAGAACTCCCTACCTCCCAAGATACTGTACTTTGGAAAAACTATGATTTTTAGGAAGACACTCACTTGAGACAATAAACCAGAAACTGCCCTCTGCAATGTCCAGACATCATTCTGAGTTCTACCCCTGGAGCCAAACATAATAAATTTTGCCCTTCTTCCACTTGAGGACAGTTATCATGTCTCCTCACCTTGGCTTCTCAAATTAGACTACAAGCATCTCTAGTCCCTTCAGCCAGTGACATAATTTCCAGTCCTGGATGCCCCTTTCTGGACCAGCTTAAGGTTGCCATCATCTTTCCTAAAATGCAGTACCCAAGACTGAACCCAACATCACAATGGAAAGCAGTAGGATTGTCATTATCCTCACAGATTGCCTAGATTAATGCAACTTAAAATGACATTAGCTTGTGAAGCAGCCGTATCACATTGTTGATGCACAAGAAATTCATATTTCACCAGAAACCCCAATTCTTTTTCACAGGAACTGTTGTCTAACCACATCTCCCCTATGCTGCATGACTGATGTATATTTTTTAACCAACCATTTGTTGCTGTTTGATTTTTTTCAGCCATGTCTGATTCTTCATGGCCTCATTTGGGGTTTTCTTGGAAAGATACTGGAGTGCTTTGCCATTTCTTTCTCCAGCTCATTTTATAGATGAAAAACTAAAGCAAATAGGGTTAAGTGACTTGTTTAGGGTCAATGAATTATAAGTGTCTAGGACTAGATTTGAACTCAGGAAGATGAGTCTTCCTGACTCCAATCATTTTCCCTCTAGCTGCCCAACCTACATAAAGAACTTGATATTTGTTCCCATTAAACAGTTGCACAAAACCTCTGAAGATGGGACAGTGTACTCTCCACTCTGGAAACAGAGTCCTTCTTTAACAAAGAGTTAAAAATCAAGAAATAGGCTGAGAAAATGAGCAAATGATGGAAGAATTTCTGACCATAAAAGTTACTATGGTAACAAGGAAGATCAAAACACATATTCAGAAGATAACTTTTGTCAAAGTTCCTGCATGCAAAGCCTCCAAAAAAATTACAAATTGGTTTCAGGCCATGGAAGAGCCCAAAAGGAATTTTGAAAATCAAGTAAGAGAGGTAAAAGAAAAATTGGGAAGCAAAATAAGAATTATGCAAGAAAATCATGAAAAACAAATCAATAGCTTGGTTAAGGAAACACAAAATAATACTGAAGAATATAACACCTTAAAAACAAACTAGGCCAAGGGGCAGCTAGTTACTCACTGGATAGAGCATCAGCTCTGAAGTCAGGAGGACCTGAGTTCAAATGTGACCTCAGACATTTAACACTCCCTAGCTGTGCTACCCTAGGTAAGTCACTTAACCCCGATTGCCTTAGCAAAAACAAAACAAACAAACCAAAAAACCTAGGTCAAATGGTAAAGAAAGTACAAAAAGCCAATAAGGAGAAGAATGTCTTTTAAGCAAAATTGGCCAAATGTGGAGAGGCACAAAAATTCACTGAATTAAAAAAAACTTAAAAAGTAGAACTGGTAAAAATGGAAAAGATGGCACAATAGCTCACCGAAGACAATAATTCCTGAAAAATCAGAATTAGGCAAGTGCAAACTAATGATACCATGAGGCACCAAGAAACAATAAAACAAAATTAGAAAGTGAAAAAATGAAGAAAATGTGAAATAGCTTTTTTGAAAAAACAACTTACTGGAAAATATTCAGGAGAGATAATTTAATATTTTATTGGACTGGTGGAAAACTATGATTTAAAAAAAAAAGAGCCTACATATCATCTTTCAAGAAATTAGCAAGGAAAATTGCTCTGATATTCTAGAACCAAAGAGTAAAATAAAAATTGAAAAAATTTACCAATCGCCCCCTGAAAGACATACTAAAATGAGGACTCCTAGGAATTTTTTTTTAATTTCACAAATCAATTTTCTTCCCTTCCTTTCCCTCATCCTTATGAAAAAAGGAAAACAAATTCCTTTTAATAAATATGTATAGTCAAACAAAACAAATTCCCTCATTATCCATTTTCAAAAAATAAATGTTTCATTTTTTACCTTAAACGTATTACTTCTCTATAAGAATATAGATAGCATGCTTCAATACCAGTCCTCTGAAACTATGGAAGTCATTTCATTAACTGCAGTTCTTATAGTCTTCAAAGATGTTTATTTGTAAAATAATGTTGTTGTAATTGTATAGATTGTTCTTCAGGTAATACTTCATCATGTTATACAAATCTTCAAAATTATTCATCTTTATAAAACTGATATCATATCAATTTTTCTTCTTGTCCTGATCACTTCACTCTACTTCAGTTTATACAAGTACTTTTATGACTCATTGAATTCATTTCTTCCAGCACACTAGTGCTGTTAAATTTATATACCACAATTTGTTTAGTCATCCCCCAAAAGTGAGATACCTCTTAAGTTTACAGTTTTGCAACCATAAAAAGAGCATAATATAAATATTTTTGTATATATGGGTCCTTTCCCTCTTTCTTTGATCTCTTTTGGGAACAGGCCTAGCAGCAGTATGGTTGGATCAAAGATTATGCTCTTTTCCCCCACTTACCTAATATAGTTTTATTTATATCATTAAATATTTCTTGATTACAGGTAAAATATGTTAGTATTAATTTAAAAGATTTTTGAATTTTTAACTTTCTCTCTCCTTAATTACCCCTCCTTGAGAAAGCAAGCAATTTAATAGATTAATTTAATTAATGTAAATTCATACAAAACATATTTCCATATTATCCATATTAAAGTAAACACAGACCAAAAGAAACCAAAAGAAAAATGTTGTTAAGAAGTGTGCTTTGATCTACATTCAGACTCTATCAGTTTTTTTTTTTTTATGGAGATGAACAGTATTTTTCATCATCAGTCCTTCAAATTATATTGGTCACTTTGAAGTTGAAGATAGTTTAAGAAAATTGCAATGATGAAATATAAAATGAAATTATAATTTTCCTCAACTCTGGATAACCTTCAAATTTTCTTAAGTACCACCTGTGATATAGTTTTGCTTTAGCTCTTAAATAAAAGGTTGTAAATAGTGCAAATTCAATGCCTTCAAAGGACCAGCTTGTAAGAGCATATCCAAACTGAAATTTTATATCCAAATTCCAGAGTTCCCAGGTCAAGGAGAAAATATTACTAGTAGCCAGAAAGAAACAATTCAGATATTGTAGAGCCACAGTCAGAATAGCACAAGATTCAGCAATTTCTACATTAAAGGAATGGAAGGTTTGGAATATGAAATTCTGGAAGGCAAAGGAACAAGAGTTACAATCAAGAATAATCTACCCAGCAAAACTGAGTATAATCCTTCAGCAAGAAAAATTAGTATTCAATGAAATGGAAGGTTTTCAAGCATTCTTGATGAAAAGATCAGAGCTGAATAGAAAATCTGACTTTCAAATACACGACTTGAGAGAACTCCTAAAAACCGTATCATTATTAGGGGAGTTAGAAGAAGTATATATATAGATAGAAGGCAAAAGTATGAGTTGAATATGATAAGATGATATCTAAAAAAGTAAAATTAAGAGGTTAAAAAAAGAAAAATATTGAGAAATGAGAGAAAAGATGTAGAATGGGATAAATTATCTCTCAGGAAAGGAAGTTAGAGGACATGAAGGGAAGTGCTTGAACTTTAATCTCATCAGAATTGGCTCAGAGGGAATGATATACACATTTAGTTGGATGTGTTACTTATTTTACTCTATAGGAAAGTGGGAACAGAAGGAAAAAAGAGAAGGGATGGAGGTTAATAGAAGGGTAGGAAGATGAGGGTAGATTGGACAGTCAGAAGCAAAACACGAGGATGGAAAGGGTAAAAAGAGAGAGTGAAAGTTGAATAAATGGAGGAAATAAGACAAAGGGAAATACACCGTGAGTAATCAGAATAAAAGTCTCACTTCTCAAATATGTAGAGGACTGAGTCAAATTAATAATAGTAATAATTTATTAAAAACTAGAGTCATTTCCTAATGATAAAGGTCAAAGGATATGAACAGACAGTTTTCAGAAAAAATAAACAAAGCTAACTATATGTAACTCTAAATCCCTATTGTTTAAAAAAATGCAAATTAAAACAAGAGATGTAATCTGATCCAAATATTCCACTAATAGGTCTGTATCCCAAAGAAATAAAACAAAAAGGAGAAGAATATATATTACAAAAACATTTATAGCAGCTCTTTAGGTGGCAAAGAATTGGAAAATGATAAGATGCCAATCAATTAAGAATGGCTGAGCAAGATGTGATGCATGATTGTGATGAGTTACTATTTTACTATAAGAAATGATGAGGATGCTCTCAAAAAAAAACCCTGTACAGACATATGAATGAATGAAAAAAAGAAATAAGTAGGATCAGGAGAACATCGTACACAGCAACAACAATACTGTACGATCATCATTTGTGAATGATTTGACTATTCTCAGCAATACAGTGATGCAATACTATTCTGGAGGACTTATGATGAAAAATGTTATCCATCTCCTAAGAAAGAACTGATGGGGTTTGAATGTAGATCAAAGCATATTTTTAAACTTCATTATTCTTGGGGCTTTTTTGTCTGTTTTCTTTCACAACATGACTAATATAGAAATGTTTTGCATGACTGCACATGTATAACTTATATTAAATTGCCTTCTCAATGAAGGAGGAGGGAAGAGAGGGCAAAAGACAGAAAACTTGGAACAAAAAATTTTAAAAAATGAATGTTAAAATTGTTTTTTACTAGTAACTGAGAAAATAAAATTTAAAAAGAAAATTGTTCCATTGTTTTCACCTGTTGAGCTCTTAACTTGATCATCTCCAATTTCTGCTGAAGTCAAGATTTTACCCCATGATAACATTGGTTCTTTGTGAAAACTTAACGTCAGCTATTTAGCAGTTCTGATGCTGAGCATTGGGGATACAAAAACACAAATGAAAGTCCCTACCCTCTAGGAATTTATGGTCCAGCCAGGAGTGCCAAGCATGTTGTAGGCACTTATTGAAAGTGTGATAAATTTGAGTATGTAGTACTATTCTAGCACCTTTAAAAATCAAATCTGCTCCTTTGAATGTAGATATATCGTTCTAGAGAGTCAGATAATGGTAGTGAATAGACAGACAGATGTTATCAGAAACAGGAAGATATGAGTTCAAGTCCCATTTATAACATGTGGCTGTGTGACTCTGGCAAGCCACTTAATCTCTCAGGAATCCCCAGGCTCCTCTCTATCTGCATTTGGCTATCTGTACTTGAAAAGGGCATTTCTTCCCTAGGAGTTCCCTACACTCAGAAAATGACAGGTCAAAATCAATGCCCTTCCAGAGGAGTTACCTAACTTAATAGATCCCAAACCCTGTCCATTAAGTATCCATGATTGCTGTGAGTCCAAATTGACCCCATTACATTACACTGTCTACTTTACTTCAATTATTAGTCATTTTTATTAGCATATAGACACTTGGAACCATCCAGATTATTACTGTCCCTTTTCCTGGGATGGGGGTGGAGGCAGAATAGCATAGTGGACAGAAAACTGCCTTCAAGACTTAAAGTCCCTCCTGATATATACTGACTATATAATACTGGGAAAGAGGACTTTGCCTTTCAGTGGTCCAGTCACTCTCTAGGATTCTTTAAGAATCTAAGTGGGAGAGAACAGGTCATCCTACAATTTCCTTGCTGAAGCTATACTAATGAAATTACAAGTCCACTCCCTTTTCCTGTGTTTCCTGGGTGAATTAATATTGAATGTTAGAATATAGAATATAGAAGATCAGAGCCAGAAGGATCTTAAAACAGAAAATGTCAAAACAGAACACATTATTAGAATTGCAAGGAACCTCCGCAGAATGTAAACTCCTTGAGGGCAGAATTTATTTAGTTATTATTCCCATCATTTTGCAATGTGCCAGGCTCATTAAATACTTGTTTCAAAGCTGAATTAAATTAATTACATTTAAAATATTAAACACAGAAGGTCAGAAATTTAAAAAAAATACTTCAGATGTTATCTAGTCCATCCCCTTTGTTTTACAGATGAGGAAATTAAGAACCAGTGAGAAGAGGGAACAGCCTCCTCCCACTAGCACCTTGCTATGAGAATTGTGATCTTGCAGATTATTTGCTAGCAAGTAGTTTCAGAAAGAGCATAAGATTTTGAGGTAATCTTGTCTAAGTGAAAGGAAAGGGAGGTGGTATGTTCTAATGTATCTTATAAACAATCAAACAATTAGCCAAGAGCCTTCATTAAAATTGCCTTGCTGAAAATAGACTCCCAGACTCAAGGAAATATTTTGTACCCATCTTGTTTCCCACTAAAAAAAATAAAAAATAAACATCCCCAAATCCCAAAGAGACAAGAATCCAAAAAATTTAAAAAAGAAAAAAATCTGGCCTCCCACTGAGAAACCCATTTTTTCCAGGAAGCTCAGTGCAGCAACTCCCACCCATTTCCCAGTGTCTGCATATTTAGGGTTTGATGCTGTTCAGTTCATGGGATCACAGACAGAAATGACCCAGAAGAAGGGTTAAACAGCCTCTCTCCCTGAAGGGTTTCTAAGGACAGTGTGATGAGTAGAAGAGCTCTGGAATTGGAGGCAAAAGACCTGGGCTCTGGTCAAAGAAAACGGTGTAGTGGATAATTGACTGGATTTGGAATTAGAAGAGTAGGGTTAGCATCCTAGCTCTGAGACTTGTTTCACTTGTGCAAAGCCTTAACCTCTCTGAACCTCTCTCACTCAGTCCCTTGTATCTAAAACAGATCATTATAAGATCCCCTCGTGGCTCAAAATTCTAGGAGCTGTGCTCTGTCATCACAAACACATTGCATAACCATCAGCCACCACAGTCCCATTCAATTCAATTCAGCAAGAATAAATTCAGCAAGGATTTATTAATCAATCTACAACAGGAATTTATCAGTGTATGTTTTGTGTTAGGTACTTAATTTGCTAGAGACACAAGGAAGAAACCAAAATGGCTCCTGATCTTGAGGGCTTTACATTTTATTAGGAGAAACAATATATACATAGATAAGGGAAGGAACTGAACGTGCTCCATAGACCTTTTAGCTGTTATGATCTACCTCTGATGAGACATATTTCCTAGTTTCTGGCTGGAGGGCAGGTGAGAGCAGAGAATCTTATTTTGTCCTTTGGTGGCAGCATGGGGAAGATTGGAGATTTCCATATATAATTAGCCACCAAAAGGGAAGAAAAGTTCACTTTCTTTCTTCCTTTCTATCACACATGTGATTTGGGATTCAGATAGCAATAGCTGGATTTCTAATGATTCAGCGATGGGACAAAGAAATTATATCTCTCCCTTCTTTTTTTCCCCTGGTAGTAATAGTAGCTATTCGTAGACTCTAACAAGGGCATGTGTTTACTCAGATGAACCTAAATCTGCATCTGGGGACTCTAGCTGCCTCTTCTGCAGGTTTGTGTTCCTATCCCTGAGCACAGGTAACTGAGCAGTAATTCTGAGAATGATGTTTTCTAGCTCAGTGGAAACTTTGAGTTAGAAATCATAAGAACTCTTAGGTCTGGATGCTGGTTGCCTAGCAGTTGACTTCTGAAATACCTTCCCAGAGGAGATGACCAATGCATAGAGAATTATCTAAAACCATGAGCTGGCTTGGCAGAAGATATGGAACTTGATTAAATTATTAAGAGTTAAAGCTGGGGGAAGAAAGGGAAAAGGAAATAGATATTTATATAGCACCTACTACATGCCAGGTGCTGAGTGCTTTGTAAATATTATTTTGTTTGAACCTCACAACAAACTTGCAAGGTAGGTGTATTATAATCCTCATTTTACAGTTGAGGAAACTGAGACAAAGACAGGTTTAATGCTTTGCCCAAAGTTTGCACAGTTAGCAAGTGGGATCAGATTTGAACGCATGTCTTCTTTAAAAAAAAAAAAAATTTCCATATTGGGCATATTCTATTTTGTGCAAGAAAAATCAAACCAAAGGGGGAAAAACATGAAAAAGAAATAGCAAACAAACAAAAAAGGTGAAGATTCTATCATTTGAGTCACATTCAGTCTCCATAGTTCTCTCTCTGGATGCAACTGGCATTTTCTATCCCAAGCCTGTTGGAACTGTCTTGGATCATTCCATTGCTGAGAAGAGCCAGATACATCACAGCTGATCATCACATAATGTTGCTGTTATTGTGTACAATGTTCTCCTGGTCCTGGCCACATCACTTATCATCAGTTCATGTAAGTCTTTACAGGCTTTTCTGAAATTAACCTTATCATTTCTTATAGAACAATAATATTCCATTACATTCAAATACCACAACTTATTCAGTCATTTCTCCACTGATGGGAATCCACTCAATTTCCAGTTCCTAGCTACTGCAAAAAAGGGTTGCTACCAATATTTTTGCATATATAGGCTCTTTTCCTTCTTTTAGAACGCATGTCTTCTTGATTCCAGAACCACTGCTCTTATTTATTGGACTACCTGGTGGACCTAAGGAGAAGGTGAAACCTATGTTAGCAAAACCACAAATTGTGTTGTTTAAATATTTTAATTATCAACCTCAAGGAGCATATAATAGTGGTTAATATAGGTATTTTAAGCATCTGTAAATATGCACTTAGCAATCTTTTGTATTCTGGAATTTCTTTTGTGGTGGGGAAAATAAATAGCTGTCCTATATCTCATTTGTTTTATACTTAATTTTCTTTTTTTCTGAATAGTATTTTATTTTTCCAATTATAGGTAAAGATAATTTTCAAAACTTGTTTTTGTAACATTTTGAGTTCCAATTTTTTTTCCCTCTTTCTATTACCTCCCTGTTCCCCAAGAAAACAAGCAATCTGATATGGGTTATACATGTGCAATAACTTTCTAGAAAGAACCCTCTTAATCCTTTTTGGGAAAATTCTAGATATGAGTAAACTCTAAGCTTTATTTAAGATATTTACCCAGAATTACCAAGGTAGGGAACATAGTAAGCCAGAGTACAAGAAAACTTGTGTGCCCTTTCTTGAGAGGTCAGACTCCCTCCTAACTAAACCAGATAAACTTGAACTCAGAATTGTGCAACCCAAAGAGGTGCCTTAGTGATAAAAGGGCATTAAACACTTTTGGCCAGGGCCAAACATCAAGACCTAAGTTTTGTTCATGGGACCACTGGAAAGGCTACATTCTCTATTTCCTCAGGCCTATTATAGAGGTTTACACATATAAGATATAAAAAGTAGGTATAAGGCAATAGAGAAGACATAAGCAAATAGGAGTGGGAGTAGAAAAGTAAAAGATTTCACGTGATACTTGAGGGGAGTTTTGAAGAAGGCTGGTACTTCGGGGGGGAAATAGTGATTCTGAATCAGAGGACTTGGATTCAAATCCTGCCCTTGATACTAGTTATGTGATCTTAAGGAAATCATTTAACTTCTTATCTGTCAAATGAAGGCATTGCATTAAATGGCCTCCGAGATTCTTTCCTGCTCTGGACTTAAGATCCTAAGTAAAGGTAAAGAGGAAGTACATTCCAGGGCACAGTGTAAGGGAATAATGGTGGGAGATGGGATGCCCTGGACAAAGGAACAAGTAGAATAATTTGACCCTGAGATTTAGCATTCCCACCTATGAAATGGCGGAAAGGAATTGGACTACATGATCTCTACGCTGAATTCTAGCTTCGAGATTCCTCAATTCTATATCTAGCTGGGATATGCTGGGATATCCTTATTAGGGAATTATAGAGCTTTCCTGCTCTGTGGCCCGCCTGACTCAGGACAATTCAGTGCCTCAGGCTCAAGACAGGAACAAAATGAAAAAACCCGAGACTATATAACATTAAACAAAAGGATATTTACTTTAGCATGGAAAGTATATTCAGCAAAGAGACAGCACTGATTTGTTTCATTGCATGTTTCCCCACATTATCTCCGCATTTGCCACCATGCCAATTTCTATGTAAAGCTCAAGAATCTCCTGACTCCCCATCAATTAATTTATTTAACTTTCTTGCTGGAGGTTGTTATTTGCTTTTAATCCTCTGGACTGCTTTGAAACTGTCTTAAGGATTATTTCTATCTGAGGATATTGGAATATGATTCTACTTGGGCCATCAAGAAGCTATAATGTTGGCTTAAGCCTTAGTCTCTTGGACCAATCAAAAATCAGGGAAAGTTACATTGCATTTTATGAAGAACAGAAATAAGTATTGTGTCTAGTATATTCCAGATATCTGACTAAGTACTATTCAAATAAAATCTCATTTGATTCTTACAACAACCCTGTAAGCTTGGTGGTATTTTATACTTGAAGAAACTGAGATTAAAACCAGGGTTTCCTAGCTGTGAGTGTCTAAGGCTAAATTTGAACTCAGATCTTTCTGACTCCAGCCCAGGACTCTATCCATAATTACATCATTAGTTGCCTAGTATGTCTGTTAGAGAAAAAACTAGCCTAGTTTGTGTGGCAGGGATCTTAGATGCTGCTTTATCTATACTGGTGGGGAAGGGGAAAGCCTAGGATGAAGTAAGTGTTTAATCTTCCATTAGGTTTTAAGTTCCTGGAGAGCATGAACCTTTGTCTCTTTTTGTGTCCCCAAGACTTAGCATGTTGCCTGATTCATAGGAGTCATTTAATACATATTAATTGGTGGATTGATTAACTGGGCTGAGATTCTAGAAAGGCAGTTATAGTACTATGGGAAAACCTTGGAGCGAAAAGAACTGAACTCAGAATCCAGCTTTTTGGCTGGCCCGACATAAAACATTTTATTTGTCTGGAACTCTGGTTCTTCATCTGTAAAATGAGGGAACTTGATTAGATTAGATTAGAAGCTAAATCGTTTACTTTGACACCTGCCAGCTGTGCAGCCTTGGGTAAGTCACTTGTCTGTGCCTCAATTTTCTTTCTTTTTTTTTTTTTTTTAGTAATAAATTTTATTTTCAAAATACATGCAAAGATAGTTTTCAATGTTTACCTTTGTGAAACCTTGTATTCCAAATTTTTCTCCCTTCCTCCCCACTCCCCTCTATTAGACAGCAAGTAATCCAAGATAGGTTAAACTTGTGCAATTCTTCTAAATGTATTTCCATATTTATCATGTTTGTGTCTCAATTTAATCAACTGCACAGGTTCCCTAGCCAGGGACTTCTGGTGCCACTAGGATAATTTGCTGTTAACAAATACCTTCCAGGTCTTTCTTCCTGTAAATTCTCTACAAATAATAATAGTTTTTATTTCTAGAGTGCTTTTGAATTAAGATGGAGCTGATGAAAAAGGTAGTTAAAAAGATAGCAGATAATGAATTTATTGAGCATTTACTATGTGCTAGGCTCTGTGATGACACATAACATTTTGCTCACAACAGTCTTGTGAGGTGGGTAATATGACTGTGGTTATTCTCATTTTACAGAGGAGGAAACTGAAACTCAGAAAAAAAAAACAATCAATCAACAAACATTTAATAAATGCCTTCTGCATTAAAGTGACTAGTTCAGGGTCATACAACTGTGTCCACAGTCAGAAGTCACAAAGATAAGCCTTGCAAAGCATTCCTTTTTGACTCAGGAGAACTTTGCGAACTTTCCAAATAACTTTCCATTTTTTATCAATAGCTTTGCTTGATTTTGATTCCACAGAATGTCATGCCTCTGGCTGCCCCATCTCATTTTCGGCTTCCTTTTGGATGTTGTCTTTCTCCATTAGAATAGAAATAAACTCTTTGAGGACAGAAACTATTTTTCTTTTTCTTGTACAGCTGGCAAATAACAGTTTTTAATAAATGTTTATTGAATTGAGAATAGGATTTATGGCTGGAAAGGACCTTAGAGAATACCTAATCCAACATCTTGAGAGAGCTGAGAACTCCTAAATGGGAATGGACTAAATTATCTGGATTCATTTTCTGATCCTCTTCCTTAGCTCTGAATGGATCCTCCACATTCTTTGGCCATGACTTGAGCAATCAGCTGTGTTCTTGAGCTGTCTTCCCGAGATCTAACTAGATAAACAAGTCTTTGATGGGAGGTGTGAAGGTAAGGAAGCATAGATTTGTGGGATGTTCCTTCTGTCTGAGTGAACTGAGGAGCCGTCAATCAGTGAACAGTTTCAAAGCCTCGCTTCTTTGTTGTCCGGGGTGGAAGGAGGTGCTGAATGGAGTGTCTGAAGTCTAGCAGCCTTTTTAGATGTGGAAAAGGAGATCTCTTCTGGGGGAAGGGGGCCCCAGCCAGGGAGTCTTCTCTGAGATAACATTAGAGAATTAGGGATGGAAAGAATGCTAGAGCTGGAAAAAAAATTTGGAGGATAGTAGCACGGTGGAATGGAAAGACGGACAGATTTGGGGTGGGGGAATCTGAGTGCTAATCTTGGCTTTTCCCTTCACGTGGCCTTAGGTTTTTTATAAAATGAAGGGGATGCGGAGCAGCAAGGTGGTGGAGTGAATAGAGCACCAGCCCTCAAATCAGGAGGACCTGAGTTCAAATTTGATCTCAGACATTTAACACTTCCTAGCTGTGTGACCCTGGGCAAGCCACTTAACCACAATTGCCTCAGCAAAAATAAAATAAAAATGAAGGGGTTGAAAGCCTTCCACGGTTGTAGACAGCTCTTTCTGTCTTTCTGTAAGTCACAAGACCATTCATTAAGACATCATTTGGAGCACAGAATGAGCACAGGATTAGAAGTCAGAGAATCCAAATAAATTCAGGCTCAGATTTGGAAAGGAGGAGGAAAGGAAGGAAAGAGGAAGGGGAGGTGGGAAGAGGAAGGAAAGAAGAGAGGGAAGGAGAGAGGAAGGAAGAAAGGAAAGGGAGAGTAAAAGAAAAGAGGAAGGGAAGAAGGAAGGAAAGAAGGCATAATAGAACGAAGAAGGGAGGGAAGGAGAAAAGGAAAAAAGAATAGAGGGAGGGAAGAATGAAAGAAGGAGGGAAGGAAGAAAGAAGGGGAGGAGGGAGTGAGAAAAGAAGCAAGGAAGGAGGGAGGGAGGGAGGAAGAAAGATAGGAGGGAGGAAGGAAGGAAAGAGAAAAGATTATTTAAGAAAACATTTGTAAAAGATATGGAATAAAGAAGAAAAAGATGCCATAGTAATTAGGGAGACACTCATGGAGCCAAGAACACCAGGGTTCAAATTCTTCCTCTGACATATACTGATTGTGAGCCTGGGCAAATCACTTAATGAGATACTACCAACTTGCATGATTCTATCAATGAAATCATAATTTTATATCTATCCCTCCATAAGAAAACAAAAAGAGATTCAGAGACACAAACAAATGATAAGTTTATATATACTAGATGAGATTTAATATTTACTAAAACTTGTGTAACAGACATTGGCTTCATATACAACCCCATTTTTGTTTTCTATATACTTTTCATGGTTATGGATGATTATTGTATTCATGATAAAAAAATTGTAAATTGTTTAAAAAAGAAACGTTGCACTAAATGATCTCAAGTTGTATTCCAACTCTAAATCCTGTGATCTGTAATGGCTGAGCCTGAGTTAGAAGGTCTCTTGGTTCTCCAGGCCAACAGTCTTTCAACACCAAAATTCTTAGGAGCATAGTTCTCTAGAACTGAGGGACCTCAGAGGTCAGCAAAATCCATCTCACATCCCATTACAAAGATGATGAAACCAAAACCTAGCAAAGTTTGATGATGTT
Source organism: Sarcophilus harrisii (assembly GCF_902635505.1). NCBI lineage: Eukaryota > Metazoa > Chordata > Mammalia > Dasyuromorphia > Dasyuridae > Sarcophilus > Sarcophilus harrisii. The sequence continues at coordinate 497,469,332 of NC_045428.1, forward strand.
TGTTCAATTGTGTCTTACTCTTTCCAACCCCATTTGGGGTTTTCTTGGCAGAGATGCTGGAGTGCTTTGCCATTTCCTTCTCCAGCTCATTTTACAGATGAAGAAACTGAGGTAGACAAGCAGTAGTATGGTTTTTTTAGAAAGTTATTATTTTATTCCAGTCAAAATCTTCATATTTGTAAACACACACAGACATTGCCACTTCCACTACCACTGTCGCCATCATTTAATCTTAGTTGCGACCTTTGGGACCAAGCAGGACAAAATGGTTTCTATTGTACCTGCTCCACAATTTGTATCTTTTATTGACCTGAGATATCATTTAATTGAAGCCTGTCTGCAATGGTAATATATGAAAATTCACCACTGTTCTCAAGGCAGTCTGTTCAATTAGAAAACAAGTTCTACAGCCACATTTTGGGGAATATTGACAAATCAGAGCCTTCCAAAGAGGAGTAATACCAGAAAAAGGAGCCGACTGCAGAACAATCCACACAGTTGAAGAAACAAAAAATATTTAACCTGGAAAAGAGAAAACTTAAAGGAAGATCATTGTCTTTAAATAGCTAAACAAAAATCACATTATGTGTATTTCCCCTGTATCCATCTATCCTTCCAATTTCCCCATTTCCATTGACATTATCACCATCTTTTCAGTACTATCTAGGCTTACAACCTCATGATTATCTTTGATTTCTTTCTTCACCTTCAAACTCCACATCTAATCAGTTACCAAGTCTTGTCATTCCACCTTGTATAATATCCCTCATATCCATACACTCAGTTTCTTGCTCCCTAAAGAGGGAGAAGGAAATGGAGAGGGAAAATGAGAGGGAGAAGGGAAAGGAGGGAAGGAGGGAGAAAGGAAGGGAAGGAAGAAAAAAAGAAAAAGAGAGAAAGAAAGAAAAGAAAGGAAGGAAGGAAGGAAGAAGGGAGGAAAAAGAGGGAGGGAAGGAAGAAAAAAGGGAGGAAAAGGGGGGAAGGAAGAAAAAAGGGAGGAAGGGAGGGAAGAAAGAAAGAAACAATGAAAAGAAGGAAAGAAGGAAGGGAGGAAGGAAGGAAGGAAGGAAGAAAGGAAGGAAGGAAGGAAGGAAGGAAGGAAAGGAGGGAGGGATGAAGGGAGGGAAAGAAGGAGGGAGGGAAAGAAGGAGGAAGAGAGGAAGGAAGGAAGGAAGGAAGGGAAGGAGGGAGGGAGGAAGGGAAGGAGGGAGGGAGAAAGGGAGGGAGGGAAGAGATTACAGACTAGATAATCTCTAAAATTTTTTCCAGCTCTATACCTGTGACTTTGTAGAAATGGTCCAAATTTTCAAATCATGTCCAGGATTTGATGTCATGGTGGGAAAGCAGAGCCAGGCCTACATAAAGCACAATATCCTTCATATCCAAATACTCAAGTTTCTTCCTCTATAAAATGAGGGAGAAGAAGAGGGAGAGAGACAGACAGACAGAGAAACAGAGGTGGGCCAGGGAGAGAGAGAAACAGCAAGAGACAGAGACAGAAATATGAATAGAAGGGGAATTAAGAGGGAGTAGTGATGAAATTCCTGGGAATAAGGGAGAGGTTCTTGTATTTGAGGAGTTTATAATAAGATTTGGGACAAAGAACCTACATGAAGAAGCATCTCAAATTCAACAAGTCTAAAACAGAACTCATTCTGCCCCACCCCAAATCCTCCAATCTCCCCGACTTCTCTATTACTCATCAAAAACCACCACCCCAGTCATCCAGACCCATCATCCTCATTTTCACTCCCCCTGCATAGCCAATCCATCACCAAATCTTGTCCTTCCCACCTTCACAATAGCTCTTGTATAAATCTATTTCTCTCCGCTCAGAGCCAACATCTTAAATTCAGACCCTAACCACCTCTCTTCTGCATTATTGCAATGCCTTCAAATCCCTCTCCCTGCTTCAGGTTTCTTCCCATTACAATCCATCCTCCATTCATTCTGTTGCCAAGGTGAAGGTCACTCTCCTCATCCCCCAACCCCCAACCCCAATGAGCTGTTAATCCTCCAGGCTCAAACATAAATCCTTCTGTTTGGTCTTTAAAGCTCTTCATAACATGGGCACTTCCTACATTTCCAATCTTTTTACACTTCACTCTCCTCCATCTCTCCTATAATCCAGCCACAGGGGGTTACTGTTCTCAAATCTGTCACTACATTTCTCATCCCCTTGCTCTTCCCCTGGCTATCCTTCATGCCTGTAATTCTCTGCTTTCACCTCTTTTAATTTCTCTGGTTCTTTTCAAGACTCAAGTAAAATCTCACTTGCAAAAAGCCTTTCCCAACCTCCCTCATCTTCTCCCCCACCCATGTCTCTCTCTCCTGTCTCAGATTGCCTTCTGTTTATCCTGTTTATATATTATATGTAACTAGTTATTTACATGTTGTCTCTCCCATTAGAATTTAGGCTTCTTGAGGTCAGAAAGTACTTTGGCTTTTCTTTAATATCCTCAGAGTTAAAGATGAGTGCCTGGAATATATAGTAAGTGCTAAATAAATGCCTGTAAAAAGGTTGGCTAACTGAAGAACTCTTAAGTAGGAAGGACAATCACAGTTTTGTCCAAGCGTCCCAAAATTTAAGAGGTATTAATGACTTATACTTCTTTAGCAGGTTGAAAGAAGTGAGCTTAGCACAAAGTTAGCAAGAATAATTAGTTAAAATTACTTAGAAGGGACTACCTCTTCTGAAGGCAGCTGCACTGCAGTGAGCTCCATCTTCCTGTCTTTTCCACTAGTGATAATCTTCTCAGCATTGGGGTCCTGGGAGCCAAAGTGGCAATTTACCAAATTGGCTCTGTCCCCATGCCTGAAATACTTTCCTAGTTGAGCCAGGGAAGCCAAGCTAAGTAATTACTAGATGGCTGAAAGCACTGGGAGATTAGGGCAGGGAGTTTCTGCCACCGAGAATACTTCCTTTCCACCTCTGAAATAAACCCTCATCATTCAAAGATCAAGTGGTCACCACCTCCAAGGAGTCTTCCTTATTGACCCCTGTCCTAAGTAATTTCTCCCTCTACAAGCAAAGGAGGGGTGGGAGAGGATGATTTTTGATGTTGCTTAGGACTGAGACTAATGACTGGAAATCACTAATACATGTGACCAGTTCATGAACATTAAAGTCCTGCCCCTTTCCAACTCCTATCTGGCCTACTGCAATATTTTCTAACAGGCATTCCACCTTCCACTTTCTGTTTCCTCCAATCTCTCCCTTAGATGGTTGCCAGCATTTAAAAAATATATGTAAATCTGATTAACTTACTCTTCTGTTCTGAAGGCTTCAGTGGATCCCTATCGTGTATTGAATAAAGCTCAGACAAATATCCTGGTATTCAAGGACCTTCCCAATCAGGCAGTACTTTTTTCAGCTTTAATTCCTTATTCCCTTCCTCATCCCTACCTCCCACCCCATGCTCTACTCTAACCAAGCTGGCCTCCAGTATGTGCTGAGTACTCTGGCTTCTGGACTTTGCTTCCAGCACTTGGAACTTCCCTTCCCTACCATCCCAGCCTTCGCCATGGAGCATGAGAGTCTTCAGAAATTCAGTCCTGAACACACATTACTAGCCCTGCGATCATAGGGAAAGCCGGCACTTATTTCCTCATGGGCTGGGGAGGGGGGTGGTAATATGGTTTGCTAATATATTAGTGAAATAAAGCCGAAGGTCAGATTCTAGGCAGAATCAAAGGCACGGCCCAAGGTCCAGGAAAGAGAAATTATCCACTAGGGAAGGACTCCCAAGAACAAACATCAAGGGTTCTGGAGACCTCATTAGATAACAGCAGATGGTCATAATGAGTTAGGGCAGATTCTTTAGTAAAAGGTGAAAGATTTATATGATCTGAAGAGAAACCAGAATAGGCCAGATTCTTTGGGAAATGATTGGTTGATGGATATTATATGAAATGATAGTATTGAACCACAACACCAACAAATATGAGGAATTAAGAGAAAAATGGAGAGGCTTATCGGAACTGTGGGAACAACAATGGACATGGAACTAGGACAGCAATATGTACAATGACAATTATTATATAAAAGGAAAAAAAAATGTGAAGGCATTAGCAGTGCCATGAAGAGATCGAGTGCTAGATAAGGATCAGGAAGACCTGAGTTCATGTGCAGTTTCAGACACTTCACTATCCATGGGACCCTGAGCAAATCACTTTATCTTTAGGCCTCAGTTTCTGCATCTACAAAATGGGAAAATAATAGCACTTACTTTCCAAAATTGTTGTGAGGATCAAACAAGATACTTGCAAAGTGCTTTGCAAATCTTAATGTCCTATGTAAAGGCTAGCTATTGTGATCAGTAGCTATCAAATGCAATCTTCTGTCTCATAATGAAACCCTTTCCTCTGCTATGTAGATGGGTGGAGTACTAGGGGTATAAAATATTGAATACACTTTCAGACTCAAATGTTGTGTTGGTAGTTTTGCTGAACTGTTGTTCTTTTTTTACAAGGAAGGATTCAAAAGGGAAGGAGCATATTGGAAAGTGACTTAATTCTTCTTGTTTAAAAGCCCCAACATATCTTGGAGATTATGGTCTCCCCCTCCAGATTGAGAGCTAAAGCCAGGAGAACTGGGTTCAAATTTAAATGACTTTGGACAAAACAGTTAACCATTGGAGACTCCATAAAATGAGAGCTGGACTCAATGATCTAAGACCCCTTTGAGTCTGAGATGCTATGAAGCTGGAATGAGATAACATATCGCTTTTGTGATATATTATTATATGTTATATGAGATAATATATCACTTTGCAAATCCTAGAGCTTTACATAAATTTTAGCTATTATTATTATTACTATTATTCTTCAGTCACTGGGCCTGTTGTCTAATGATGGCTCCCTTCCCTGACCCTTCTCTTATATTTCTGTTGAGTTCAACCAATGTTTATGGAGCGATACAAGATATGTAGAAAGTAGCTAGGTGGCTCAATGGATAGAGCACTAGGCTTACAGTCAGGAAGATCTGAATTCAAACCCATTCTTAGACAATCACTAGCTATGTGATCCTGGGCAAGTTTATCCTCTGCCTTAATCCACTGGAGAAGGAAATGGCAAACTTCAGTATCACTGAACAACTGAACAATACCAACAAGATGGATGTGCTAGTAAATATTTAACAACCAGTTTCTCTGGGAAAACAAACATGCATGCATACATATTTTTGAGTTTAATTTGCATGATTAACATTTTCTCTATCACTTTCTTAAACTTGGATGATTTATAACACTATAAACTACCCATTAGAGCTGATAGTAGTATTTAAGTATTTAAATTTACTAGTTTCCAGTTCTTAACATTCTGTTTGTGGTCCCTTCTAGCTGTGGCATTTTATTCTCTATATTCTTAGGTTCCTTCTAGCTCAATATTGATATGACTTAAGGTCAATTCCAAGACGGAATTTATAGTGATATGATAGAAAGAGTCTTGGATCTCAGCCACTGGTTGATGCTATATAAATCATGAATAATACAATTCCCATTTCTGCAGCATATTGAGGTCTTCAAAATATTTACTCACAACAACATGGTATGGGAGAAAGAACATGTGTTATTATACCCATTTTACAGATGAGGAAACTGAGACTCAGAGAAATAAAGTGACTTCCCCAAGATTCCACCAGGTCATAAGTGCCAAGGCCTGCACTTGAATCCAGATGTCTTGATGTCAAGCTTAGCATACTTTCCCGTCCTATTGCAAAGTGAGGAGGTTGGACAAGATCAGAGATTTGTGGTCCATAAATGGGTTTATGTGGTCTTGGATCCATAAATGGATTAAATTTTTTTAATATAGTTAGACAATTACATTTCAATATAATTGGGTTTCCTTTGTAATTCTCTATATTTTGTTTTAGACTTTTCAAAGCAGGATTCTGAGAAGAATTCACTGAAGTATCAAAAAGGGCTGAGACACAAAAGAAGATAGTGGACCCCTGAATTAAATGATCTCTTCCATTCCTTCCAGCTCTAACATTCTGTGATTCTGTTACCATTCTGTTCCATGGACTCTGTAAAGATGTATTTCCTTTGGAACTTCAAAAGTTGGGTGTTTGAGCTATGTAGTCAGCTCATACCCCATTTGTCTCTGCCTTCCCCTCATCCCCCACCTCCACTACTGAGCAGCAAACGTCATAAGTTGCTGTGGTTGGAAAAAAAAATCATCCCCTTGGCATCTGACCCTATGGTACTTGGCTAGGCCAGACCTGGGATACAGATACAGAGTCTGGTGAGGGGGCCTGTTGTAGAAGCCTCTCCAGCTGGGTAGCACCTTCCAGAAAAGATTTTGAGAACTTAGGGTCTCCTCTATGTCATGGTGAGACATGCAAGAATGATGTCAGGGGAGGAATGGAAAAGGTTCTTATCTCCTTTTACAAACTGAGGATAAAAGTGAGAGATGGAGACCACGAGGGAGGCATCCATGAATGCCTTTCATGGAGCACATGAGAATAATAGCTCCCAGATCTCTAGTGGTTTGTGGTTCAAAACATTCTCCCCTCAAAGCACCAAACTCAGGCCTCCTGCATCCATTTATTGCATACTTGCTGCCTGAGATGTACTATAATTCTCTCAACAAATGTTTGTTGAGGCCTAGGCTCTGTGCTAAGGCTTAGAGAAAACTAGAGATAAAGAAGACATGGTTCTTGCCCTGAAAGAAATCACAAACCAAGCGGGGAATAGAAATGAATACAGATAGTCCTAAATTACACAGTGCACGACTGCCCCAAGTCTGTAAGAGATCAGGAGAGAAATCACCTCCAGCTGAGGAAATTCTGGAAGCCCTTCTGGAGAGCTGGTATTAGAGCTGGGCCTTGAAGGATGGGTAGAATATCAATGGCCAGAGACAGGAGGGAGGGGCATTTTAGGCCTAGGAAATATAAGCAGAGGCTCATGGGATATTATCATATGCATATTTTAATAACAATAACACCATCACAGTGCTCTTGAGATAGGGAGCACAAGAATTACTGTTCCCTCTAGAGGAGGCAACTGAGGCTGAGCAAGGTGAGGAGTCATGCTAGGTGAATAGCCAGGAAGCAGCAGGTAGGAGTTGAATAGATCCACATCTTCTGGATCCAATTTTCAGGTTTTGGTTTTTGTTTTGTTTTGTTTTTTCACTACCCAGATTTTTCCTGGGCCTGAAAAGACTAGAAGAAAGGAGAGAGTGAGTGATGGTAGACTTGGTTGAATCAGGAATTGCTGACATGTCCAAGCAACTTCTAAGTCTAAATGAAGACGTTGCTTTTGCAGGAAGCTTGGGGAAGTGGGGAATTAATCACAAAGGGAAGCACCCTGCATGCAGAGCTGCAGGCCCCACACTATGGGAGACACCAAGGCAGACAGACAGTGGTATTCCCCTTCTCTGCATCGTGGTAGGGGTGGGCATGAGGGAAAGCAGGAGGGCAAATCAATATAAACAAGTATATTCTGCCAACTGGAGGCACTGAAGTGGAGACAGGGAATATGACTTGCCCCAAATTACACAGTGAGTTAGTGTGAGAGGGAAGACTAGATGTTAGGACATCTGCTTCCCCATTCAAGGTTCTTTCTCTATCAGACAGAAATAATCAATGTTTGTATTGAGGAGCAAGCCCTGGGTCAGAAGTCAGGAAAGCACTGTGTTCAAATCCTGCTCAGTCACTTGCTGTGAACTCCACACAATCATAGTCACAGTGTGTGTCCAAAGCTTTCATTAGACATTTGCTCTTAGACAAAGTCAGAGATCTTATCAAACCCTTGTGAAGGCCCACAACTTAGCTCAGTGCTCTGTATTTGAGGAATATTTGTAGCATTGAATTGAAATGCCCTATATTTGAATACTTTACTTTGATGCTTATTTTTCTCTAATGAAAGATACCTGCCAGGAGTGTCTGGGTTCAATCTTGATAAAGCAAGAAGCAATTGGGAGATTGCTCTCCTCAAAGTGTCTCACAGGCAGTTGTGGGAAAATGGAGGCAAGTTCATTTTATTTTGATTTTTCCCCTCTCCACAGCTCTATTCCCCGCCATCTCAGATCCCTGGAAGCATATAATTAGCTTGTCCCTTGTAATTATTCCATTCTCTTGATATATACGCCCAATCAATAGCAGATTTTTGGTTCTCATACTCTCTAATACTATATTATGCCCCTAAATATTCTCTTTGCCTCCAATCTCTTCCAATTTCAATCCATCCTTAAGACCCTACCTACCAAACTAGAAGCCTATCCCTCATATATCTGCCAAAATAATTTTTCTTTTGCTCAGGTTTGACTATGCCACAAGCCTACTAAAATTTTTTCAGTTGTTGTCTATTACCTTTGGGATAAACTATAAACTCCTCATTTTGGTACACAAGGCCTTCCACAATCTGATTCCAATCTGTCTTTCCATGTTCATGACTCCCCATGATTTAATTGAGGGAAGCATTCTGATCTTGCCAGGTTCATGACAGCCTGATGAGGAAGGAAGAAAAAAGATGATGAATTTCATTTTATATAAAAGAAAACTAGGGGAAAACAGCCTTCCCAAAGTGACACAGCAATTGTCAGAGACTTATCTAGAATTTATTCATTTTCTTACCATTGATTTTATACTCCTCCAATCCTACCACTAGCTGTTTTCTGAATTCAACTTGTCATTTCCATCTTCTGAAAACTGAGACCTATTTATTTCCTGTGACTACATAGTTCATTCCCTCCATTTGTGCCTTTTGGAATCTTTGGATTCTTTTAAGGATCAGCTCAAGAGCCACCTCCTCTGGGAAGTCTTTTTTTTCTCCCCACAGGGGAAAATATTCTGTCCAAATTTTCCTAGAGCACTTTGCCCAAAAATTTTCTTTATCATCCTTACATTCCACCTTGTATTGAACTTTGTACACACTGTATCCTTGTTAGTAAAATGTAAGCTCTCTGAGGGCAGGGGCTATTAATTTTACTTTGTATTCCCAGCACTGAGCACAAGATAACTAGTTAATTAAGTTCCTTAAATTACCTAAACCTCAGTTTATCCTATTTTCAAAAAAAAAAGGTGATAATACTTTGACCAAGTCACCTCAGAGAAAAGTGAACTATTGTTATTATAGAAACAGGAGATGCTAAGATTATTTTTTTATCAAAATAAATCAGAATTTATTTTGGTGGAAAGTAAGTTATTAAGACTAGCGAAAGCTTAAATATTGTCTGAAACACAGGCTCTTAATAAATATTTAACTAAATTGAACATAGGACAAAGAGCAAATTGCCATGGAGAGGAAGATAATGGAAAGATGCTAAGGGAGAAAGATCTCAGCTCAGTGTAAGGACAAGCATTCCAAATGACAGTGGTCCACAAGTGGAATGAGCTATATATGTGCCCTTTTCTCCAATCCCACAGTTGCCATCTTGATGCAGCCTTCATCATTTCATTCCTGGACTATTACAATAGCTGTTTGGTAGATCGACCTGCCTAAAGTACCCGCTGTCTCCACTTGGCTGCCTCTGTGAGACTCCTAATGCTGCTCTGACCAGGTCACCTGTCCCCATCTCAGTTAAACTCTAGTGACTGCTTGTTACTTCCAGGATCAAATGCCAAAGCCTCTCTTTGTCTTCTAAAGCCCTTCACATCTTGGCCCCTTCCTGGCTTTCCAGACCTCTTCCCTTTCCTTCATGTTCTATGCAATCCAGCGTCACTTGCCTTCTAGCTATTCCTACACAGTTGGGGTGCATGGGGTGTTCAGGGAAGAGTGATGTGAGGGCTTGCCCTTCTCTGCCCTTGAGAGGGCTGCTCTCAGAGCTGCTCACCCACTTTTGGTGTTTAGCTAGCACTCAACTCTCACCTGCGGCTCCAAGAAGCTGTAGCATGTGCAGAGGCCACACCTGGGAAAACGGTCTTTGAAAATGGGCTAAAACAGGTTGAAGGTGACCAAGAGCCCTCAGATCCATTAGTGCATTAGGGGCTGGCTACTCCAAGCATTCAGGGTGGGGGAGGAATGGGTAGATGCAAACAATTTGTTCCAAGGGCCATAAAACAGCTGAAGAAGTCTCTCTTACACTTAGAGCATGGTCAACATTGAAGACTCCAAGGTCATCCACTGCATCTCAGGCTATCACCAGTTGTCTTGTTACTGGATTCTTTTTCAAAAACAAAGGACAAACAACAACAGAGACCGTGTCTTCACTGATATCCCCTTTCTTTTTTCTTTCTCTTTCTTCCTTCCTTCTTGTATCTATCTCTTATATGTACGTGATCTGCATGCTGTCTTCCTCATTAAAATGGAACTCCTTGTGGTCAAGAACTGTGTATTGGTCTTTCCTTGTATGTCCAGTGTTAGCACAGTACCAGACACATAATGCCTGCTGACTGATTGCCTTGAGAGGCAGTGATTTCCCCATCTCTGTGGGCTAGATAACCACTTGTTGGTGATGAAACAAAGGGGATCTTTGCCCAAATATGGGCTAGTCACTACAGTTTCTTTCAATTCTGTGATTCTGGAATTTGGTGACCCTGGATTTCATCTTTGTAGATAATTCCTCTACTTATTCAAAAGCAATGTCTTTGTGCCTTTGTTGGCAGTTTCAGGAATTGCTTTAGCCATAGTTAAAAGATTTATCTGTAGTGACCAGCCTTCTGTGATGAGCCTCTTGAACTTAAGCTAGACTCCCTTCTCTCCATCCCCTCTTAATTAAATTCCTTTACAGTAAAACTTTAATACCTGCTCCACCCCTAGCTTGCTCATAGTAGAAGAATCTTTGTTATCATAAAGACAATAACTACAGTTGACAGGCCACAATGATAGAGCACTTTATAGTTTCCTAAATATTTTACAGAAATGGTCTCATTTGAGCTTCATAAAGAAAATGTGATTATCTTCATTTAATGATGAGGAGACTTAGGTTCAGAGAGGTTAAATGCTACTCCCTGAGTGACTTTGAGCAAATTATTTACCCTTCCCTGGCCTCAGTTTCCTCATCTGCAAAATGAGGAGGTTGGATGAAATGATTTCTAGGGTTACTTCCTAATCTAAATTTATAAAACAATGAAATTTTTCCAAGTTCACACAGTTGCAATAAGTGGTATAGCTGCAACCCCTGGGGCTTCTGACTCCAAATCTGGTGTTCTTTCACGGCATTAACATCACTTTGGCACAAAGTACATTCACTTTCATGAAGTAATTGATCTTCACCACAAGCTTGTAAAAAACAAAACACATGGACTGTTATTTCATTTTACAGATAAGAGAACTGAGACCCAGATAAGGGAAATGGCCCACCTAATGTCCCAGGCCTAATAAGGTCAGAGCCATGACTAGAAACTTAACACAATCTTATGACTGATTGTCTTGTGTGCTTTTCAGTCTACCAAAAATATTAGGATTAGAAAGGATAGTAGAACTCTTAAGGCTCTAGATAGTTTGTGTGAAAAAGATATGGGGTTTCTAGTGGTCTGCAAGCTCCATATGAAGAGACTGATTCAAAATGAATATGATTTTCAACTCTCCTGATAGAACTATACCAACTTCTAAGATATTTTACCTTTATCCCTTCCTTTCCTATCTGAAGAAAAAGGACAATAAAGTCTATCTGGATCCAAAATATGGTTGCTGATAGTTGAGGGTGAAAATTAGAGGGCTGATAGAGAGAAGAGGAAAGCCTATTGGGACAGACAAGGACATAAGGCAGAAAAGTTAAAGGATTCCAAAGAAATTTTGATTCTCATCTTGCAGAAGAGAGATGGCTTAAGCAGATGAGACTAAGCCTCACCTTATCTGAGAACACAGAAGACCTGCTTGCCATGAAGACCAACAGGAAGATACATTTTCTCAACTCTTCTCCAAGACCAAACCTGGTAATTTTGTATGGCGTTTAAATTCATTTCATTGTTGTTGGGTTTTTTTATACTGTTATAGTCATTTTGTATATATGTATTTTTTTAGTTCTTTTAGTTCACACTTGCTCAATTCTGCATCATTTCATATGTCTTCCCATACTTCTCTGAACTCTTCAATTCATTGTTACTGAAGACAGAGTAATTTTCAATAATATACCACAATCTGTTCAATCATTTCAAAATTGATAGACAAATAGCCTCCTAATTCCCTCCCTGCCCTCAACAGAGATGTGAATGAACACTTTTTTACTGTCTCCCTGAGAGTTACATTAGATTGATGCCAGTAATTGAGGGAGGGAAGGAGCTTTACTTGTACACTGACTCTTGTACACTGACTACTAGTTCAAATAAAAGTGCACTCATTAAAGAAAAAACAGACAAAATTAATGGTCAGCTATTTTTTCTAGTTCTCTGCTACCACAAAATTGCTACTATGAATATTTTGGTATATATGTGACCTTTCTATCTTTGATCTAGCAATGGGATGGATCAATGGATATGGACATTTTAGTCACTTTCCCCCTCCCCCAATATCGTGTCAATTTAATAAGCATTTATCAGCTACTTACTTATGTACCTACACTAAGCACTTGGGATACAAAGAAAGGGGAAAAGTTTTTTCCTTCTTTCAGGAAGGATCATTCTAAATTACTTTCCAGAAGTAGTTAGACCAATTCCTACCTCTACTACCAGTGTATTAATGTGCCTGTTTTCACACAATCTCTTACTTCTTGTCAACACCAACTCTTTATGTGCTTATCATCTTTGCCATTTTTCTGGATGAGAAGTTTGCCTGTCTCTTATTAGTGATTTATTTAATCTTTCATATGATTGTTAAATTAGTATATAATTCTTTCATATTATTGTTAAATCATATGATTGTTAAATTAGTATATAATTCTTAGGAAAGAATCTTCTATTTGATGAGAACTGCTCAGAAAAACTAGAACGCAGATTGGCAGAAATTAGGCTAAGACCAACATCTTATGCCATATTCCATAATACTTTCAAATTGTATGCCTTGAAAATTCAAAATCACACCATAAAAAATTAGAAGAGAAGTAGATTCTTTCACAACTATGCATTGGAGATGAAAGCTAAACAAGGGATAGAGATAATTGTAAAAATTGTACAGATTTTGATCACATGAAATCAAAGGGCTTTTGCACAACCAAAATTGACACATTTTGGTTACACATTTGATAACACATTGCAACAGTCACCTGGGAAGAAAGATGTATATAAAATATCTCTGATAAAGTCTTGATATCTGAAATATATGAACAACTAAGAGATATGTGACCTGAAGTCATTTCTTAGTTAAGAAGTGGTCAAAGAATTTGAACAAATAGTTCTCTCTCTCTCTCTCTCTCTCTGCTGAGGCAATTGGAGTTAAGTGACTTGCCCAGGGTCACACACCTAGGAGGTATTAAGTATCTGAGGTCATATTTGAACTCAGGTCCTCCTGACTTCAGGGCTGATGCTCTATCTACTGCACCACCTAATCGTCCCTCCCTCTCTCTCTCTCTCTTTCTTTCTTTTTTCTTTCTTTCTCTCTTTCTTTCTTTCCTTTTTTCTTTCCTTCTTTCTTTTGTGAACAAATGGTTCTCAAAAGAATAACTAAACTTCTGACCACTAAATGAAGAAATGCTACAAATCACTAATAATAAGAGAAATGCAAACCCAAAACAATCCTGGGGGTTCACCTCACACCTTCAAAATGGGAAAAGATGACAAAAAATAGGAACAATCAATATTGGAAAAGTCGTAGAGAGATTGATTCACTAATGAATTATTGATGGAACTGTGAACTGGTATAAGTATTTTGGAAAGCATTTTGAAATGATGAAATTAAAATAAAATTACTAAAATGTCTATAAACCTTTCACTCAGAAATGCCACTACTGGACATGTATCCCAAGGAGGCCACTGACAAAAAGAAAGGCTCCATACATATCAAAAAATTTATAGCAACTATTTTTGTGGTAGCAAAAAAAATGGAAACCACAATGATAGATGACTATCAATTGGGGAGTGGCTAAACAAAATGTAGCACATGAATGTAATGGAATATTACTGTGCTAACCTAAACAATGAATATGGATAAAGAGAAGCATAGAAAGACCTACATGAACTGATGCAAATGAAATAAGGAGGACTAGAAAGCAATACATGCAAAAATTACAACAATGAAAGTAAAAAGAACTACTTACAAACAATAGAGACTGGATGTCACAAAATTATAATGACTATACTTGACCCACAAAGAATGTTATGAAAAGATATCTTCCTAGTTTGGGTGTACCAGATCACAAACTGTATTACAAAATTTTAAGGACAAGAACTCACTATTTGACAAAAACTGCTGGGAAACATGGAAAACAGTTTGGCTGAATGTAGGTACAGGCAACATCTCATACCATATACCAAGCTAAAGTCAAAATGGGTAATGCGATCTAGACAGATGATACCACAAGCAAATTAGGACAGCAGGAAATAATTTAGTCTATAATCAGATCTATGGATAAGAGGAGAGGGAACAAAAGCTAGAAAACATTACAAGGTGTAAAATGGCTAATTTTGATAACATTAAATTTAAAAGATTTTGCACAAGTAAAACCAATGAGAAAGTAGAAATCTGGGGGAAAATATTTACTGCAAGTGACTCCGATAAAGGCTTCATTTCTCAAATATGTAGAGAACTGAGTCAACTTTATAAGATATGAGTCATTCCCCATATAAATGGTCAAAGGATGTGAACATGAAATTTTCAGAAGAAGAATTCAAAGCTATCTATAGCTTTGAAAAAAATTATCTAAACCACTGATCAGAAAAATTCAAATTAAAAAAATTCTAAGGTACTACCTCATACTTATCAACTTGATTAATATGACAGAAAATGACAAAAGTTGGAGAGGATGTGGGAAAATTGGGATATTAATGCACATTTGATAGATAGAGTTGTAAAATGATCTAACCATTCCGGACAGCAATTTGAAACTAATTCCAAAAGGCTATAGTTCTGTGTATACTCTTTAACCCAGTGATACCACTATTAGGTCTGCATCCCCTTCCCCCAAATTTTTTTAAATAAAAAAATTACAAAATGACTTATTTGTACAAATTTATAGCAGTTCTTTTTCATGGGGACAAAGAATTATGAATTGAGGAGATGCCCATCAATTGGAAATGACTGACTGTATAATATATTATATATGATTGTAATGGAATACTATTGTGCTTCATGATATATGATTGTAATGGAATACTATTGTGCTACAAGAAATGATGAACAAGATGCTTTCAGAAAAACCCGAAAAGCCTTACAGAACTGATGCAGAAGTGGGCAGAACAAGGACACTGTATACAATAACAGCTAGAAAGTATTGTATGAGGATAAACTGTGAGTATCTTAGCTGTTTTTAGTAATTCAATGATTCAAAATAATTCCAAAGTACTTATGATGAAAACCATTTTCAAAAAAAAGAATCGATGAGGTCTGAATGCATATTGAGACATACAATTTTTTACTTCTTTACTTTTTTCATGTTTGTTTTGTCTGTTTTCCTTCAAGACTTGACTAATATGGAATTGTTTTGAATGGCTGCATAAATATAATCTATATTAAATCACTTGCCTTCGCAACCAGGTTGGGGGGGGGGGGAGTAAAAGGAAGGAAAGGAGGGAATTTGGAACTCAAAAAAAAAAATCTAAAATTGTTTTTATGTGTAATCATACAAAAATAAAATTTTACTTAAAATAAAAAAGGAAAAAAAACCCCACCTTCCCTTGTTTCTTTGCAGAAGTCAGGGTCCATGGATGAGGAAAACTGCATACCATCAGGTTATTATTATTATTTTTTAATGTACTGGTCAGTTTTAAGTTTTTTTTCTCTCTTAAAAGTTTACATTTTTCTTACTTGCTTGCTTTTCTTTCTCTCCTCTCTCTCCTCCTCCCCAAACCCCGTCTCTGTCTCTCTTTCTTTTTTAAAGAACTTCTTGTTTATCTTATTTTAAAAATTTTTATACTCAGGTGTGTCTTTTGATCTATATATTAATTCCACATAAATATATATATATATATATATCATATATATATATATATGGGGGGGCTTCATACATACATATAGATATACATTTTAGAACTTTACCAGAGTTATTTAAAGATTTTGCCCAAATGATGTTCCCCTTCTTGTCCTAGTTGCATTGGTTTTGTTCATGCAAATGCTTTTAATTTCATTTAATCAAATTTATCTTTTTTCTTATTCTTAATTCTTGTTTAAAGAATTCCTTAGCTTAGATATAATTATGAAGGACATTTCTATCCATTTTCTTCCGAATTTTTTTTTTACTTGGTCAAATTTCCATTTGGAATTTATGATAATATGTAATTTAATATGCTAGTCTAAGTCTGTTTTTTGCCATTCTGTTTTCTAATAATCCCAGTTTTTTCCAGATAAGGATTTCTTCCTCAAGTAGTTTAAGTTCTTGGATTTATCTAACAGTTATTGAGTTCAATTATTTCTAATTCTTGCTTATCTAGTTTGTTCCACTAATTTATTTTTCTATTTTTAACCAGGGCTAAATAGTTTTGATGATTACTACTTTATAATATAATTTGAGATCTAGAAGTGCTAGTCTCTTTTCTGTGTGCTTTTATTTTTCTTTCCATTATTTAAGATTCTAGATCTTTTTCTTTCTTCAAATAAATTTTATTTTTTGTATAACTCTATAAAGTACCTGGTATAAAGTTTAATTGGTATAGTATGAAAATTGTAAATTAATTTACATACTATTATAATTGTTATTATACCAGGTCATATCATAACTAAGGTGGCAATCATTTCAAGGAAGTTTGATTATATCTTTCTAACATTAAAGAAATTTTAACATTAGTTGGGTCAGTGATCTGTGGGATACACCTGTGCACTTTAGAAAAATTTTCCACAAATTCTTCACAATATTTAAAATAAGGTCTTTTGCATACTAGCACTAGGTGTTTTATTTATTAGCAGAAAAGTAGATTGGGAAAAGTTAAAGACAGGAAGATTGAAATTTAAGTCCAACCTCTGACACGATGGATAAGTCTAAGATCCCAAGGACCTCTTTTTAAATTATTGGTAAACTATAATGTTTCACAATGCAGCCATGGTTGACTGTTAAAAAAGACAGAAATGATAGCATTATGTTGGGGTCAAGATACAGGTTGCCCAACTGTGGCTGATCAGACCGATATGAGCTCAGAAGGCTCCACTACAAGTCAGATACAAATAGTTTATAAGAACATTTGGAATGGAGATGTCTCTAAATTTGCACATTTCTCATTTCTTTTGAACTATTACAACTCTGCTTAGCTCATAGAACATAGCACCTTTTTTGATATGGGCACACCATACTGGGTGGTCCTGTGTCAGCGTCTTCCATATTTAATAATCAATTCCACAGTTCTTCAGAGAGACCTTGAAAGTATCTTTGTATCACTTCTGATCTCTATGGGAGTGTTTTCTTTGCATGAATTCTACATAAAATAGTCCTTTAGGCAAACATATGCTTATCATTCAAACAATATGGCCAGCCCCTAAGAGTTGAACTCTCAAACAGTACTCTGAATGCTTGGCAGTTCAACTAAAGAAGGGAGCTCAGTGTTCAGTACCTTACCTTGCTAGGTGATATTCAGAATCTTCCTAAGACAATTCAAATAGAAGTGATTGTTTCTTGGCAAGGCACTGGTAGACTGTCCAGGCCTACAACAAAAAGATCCACACAATAGCTCTGTAGACCTTCAGTTGAGCAGTTAGGCAGTTAATACTTCTCTCCTACATTTTACTTTGGAGCCTCCCAAACACTGTCCTAGCTCTCTCAATAAATGTGCCAACTTCAACATCTATATGTACAACCCTGGAAAGTAAAATGTCAAGATAAGTAAAGTTATTTACAGCATTCAAAATTTCTCCATTTACTGTAATCAATGGTTCCACATATTGTTCATGTGATGGTAGCTGGCAGAGAACCTAATTGTTAGTCCAAAAAAGCATAACCAGCAGAAAGTCAATCCATAGGTTGTTGCATTTTAGTCTCAAGAGGCTGCAAAACCTCTTCTTTAGTTGGAAGGTTGGCTAAAATGATTAATTTCAAACTGAGTTATAGAGTCAATGACTTAAGCATCAATTGAGGATAGTATCAAAATGGTTAGCCCATCTCTCCAGGATCATATTTTTACATCTAATCAATGCAGCTCCATCAGCATTGAGTAGGTCTTTGATCCATAAATATCTTTCAGAGAATCATAAATATGGTTTAGATTGTTACTATCAGTGTAAACTGAATTTCACCTGCTTTCTTATTGAGCCATGAATCCTGCATCTTTCTAATTTTCACTTGCATTTTATTTTTGATGGAATTAAAAGCCTTCTTAGAGACAGATAAACTATCTTGCTAGTTAATTCTGTGAAGTTTTCATTTTTCATTTATCAGCTTTGGAATTTTCCTATCATTTTTATCAAACCAATCTTGATGTTTATGGATATTCTGGTCCAGATAAGTAAATGTGATGCTGTACAAATCTCTTGATAGCTATCTGTTCCTGCTCTTCTGTTGCTAAGCATGTATTGGCTCAGCTTTTTCTCCAAGTTAGCCAAGTCACTCTTGGAAAAGCACTCTAATCTGCAGGTTATTCTAGTAGTAGTCTTACCTTGTGGTCACTGCTTTTGTTGAATGTGAATGTTTGGTTTAGAGAGGATAAGTTTATGATCCATCTAGCATTCTGCACCACACATTGCCTTTGTCACTCTCACATCCTGTTTCTTCTTATGATGACATAGTCCATTAAATGCCAATGTTTGCTGCAAAGGTGTACTCATAAAGTTTTGTTGCATTTTTGTAAACAGAAGACAGTGTTGGTGATGAGGTCATGAGTTGCACAATTCTTCAGTAATAAGTGACTGTTGCTGTTGCTGTCTCTGATTCCATTCCTCCCAAGAACTCCCTCTCATGCCTACTCTGGCATTTAAGTCACTAGAATTGTACACGTGTCCTCGTTTGGCACATCAAGGATAAAGGTGTCCAGATTTTCATAAACATTTTGACTTCCTCAAGGTGCTTCAAGGTGAGAGCATATGTTCTGATGATGGTATAGGCGGTAATTGCAATATTCCTCCTTTTGGTTGGCATACAAGTTTGTTGACTGGATTAGTTTCGATTTCAAACCTATACCACCTTCATGGTGCTTCCTATCACTACAGCCACTCCAGGAAAAATAAATGTATCCAACTCTTGACTTAGGTATGTTAGCCTTCAATTGCCAGCCTTGTTTCACTCAAAACTGCGATTTGGATGCAATACCTCCTGAGTTCTTTCACATCAAGAGCTCTTCAGTTTTCACATCTACCAGATTTCCTGTCCATAATTACAAGCACTCTCCATGTACTGATGGTGAATGGAAATAATCTTCGTTTTGTATGTGTGTGTGTGTGTGCGTTTCTACTACATGGTGGAATCCCTGTGTCACAGTAACAGGCCAGTTGAGTAACAGAGACAATAGAGTAGGTACTTTTTCTAGTCCCTTCCTCATATCAGGACTGAATAGTGCAGTCCTTTAAAAAGTTTGTTCAGAGTTAATTTCAGAAAAGCCTGGAAAGACCTACATGACACTGATTGAAGTGAACAGAACCAGACCATCGTTGTACACAGTAACAAGATTATATGATGATCAACTCTGACGGATGTGGCTCTTCTCAACATGCAGTGATTCAAGGTAATTTCAGTAGACTGGGTGGAAAATGCCAATCACATCCAGAGAGAGAGAGAACTACAAAGACTGAATGGGATTGAAGCACAGTATTTTTACCTTTGGGGCTTTTTCTTCTTCTCACGGGTTTTTTCTTTTGGTCTGATTTTTCTTGCACAACATGATAAAATATAGAAATGTGTTTTTAAAAAAAAGACTGCTTAGATATAGGGGGTTACTGAATCCCAATGCTGCTTCCATCCAGTGAAAAGACAACTCTATGACCTGGGCTGCTTGCGGGCAGGGCTGTGACTATAACTTCCCTGTGTCTGTTGCTTCATTGCTTGCCTATTGATACAGGGCTTTTAAAGATGGGTAAAAATGGTAAAATGGCATGGGGATTGTTTTTTGACTCACAGCACATAAACTGGATTTAAGTGAGGCAAGAGTTGCACAAAGTTGTTGTTTGCACTTTTCCAGAGCCATCAAAGCTCAAGAGTAAGCCAAAAGTCAAGATGCCTGGTGATGACTTGGGATGCAGTGAATGATGTTGGTGACCAAGTCCTAAGCACTCCCTGCATCAACCGCCTTCATGGTCATTGGAAAAAATTGTTCTCATCTGCCCATTCTGCTTGGGAAAGTCTTCATGTTTAGGATAGACACCCCCATAACTCACCAATGGGTTTGAGACTCTCTTAGTTACTTTCAAACCAGTTTAGCTTATCTGCTGAAATGGTTTATTTAGGTGTGGCCACTAAACATGCTATTGCTTCTTAGAGACACAGGTGAGAGTTGAGTGAACCATATGGATATTTTGAGTGGAAAGCAGCCCTGAAAAGGGTTTGACAGTCCTCATTCCACAGGCACTATTCTTTCCTGAACATCTTACACCCTTAATCTTTTGCTTTTAATGCAGTCATAT
Source organism: Sarcophilus harrisii (assembly GCF_902635505.1). Taxonomy (NCBI): domain Eukaryota; kingdom Metazoa; phylum Chordata; class Mammalia; order Dasyuromorphia; family Dasyuridae; genus Sarcophilus; species Sarcophilus harrisii. Next base: position 497,489,839 of record NC_045428.1, read on the forward strand.
AATAGCACTGGAAAAATATTGGTTTATAAGGATAGGCCCTTGTTTCAAAGAGAAACTCAAGATTATTTTAAAATTTTAGAAATTTCCCAAATATAATCTGACTGAATAGTATTCAATCATCCTTCTCTTCAACTTGGGGTCCAATCCTTTGCCTGCTTTTAGTGTCTAAGATATAATTTCTGATAGAGAAACTTTATAAGCTATCTATTCACCTACTATCATTCCAGATATCATTCTTCATCCACTTGTTTTTTCTTGTATAAATAAGTCAATTTTCAGAATGATTACTGATCTTATTAAGATAAAATGACTACAATTTTGCTTTGAAATGAAAAATCACACTTGAAGTGCTTCAATAACATAAAAACAAGAGTACCTACTTGGCAAAAATGTTTAGTTAAAATAGTGAGCTATCAACCATACTGGGAATTTTCCTGTTTCTTCATTTTCACCCCCAACTCTGTTGAGTGGTGTCCTCAGCAGCATCTCCAATCAAGTATCTTAAGGTCTGTCTCCTCTATAGCTCAATTAAGGGAATATTTTGAGTCACTTACCTGGGGGACAAAAACTCCTAGCTTTCTAGGATATCTTTGACAAGGTATACCTGACATTCTTGCTTCTATATTTCATATGCTTGTAATGATTCCCCCCCTCCATACACACTCCTGTCAGGTGCCAACTATCAATAATAATTCACATTTCTATAGCTATTTAAGAATTATAAAGCACTTTCTCATAGATAACCCTATATAGTAGGAAAAGGGAGGTATTGTCTCCCATTTTCCAGGGGATGAAACTAAGATACTGAGAAGATGAGTCTATGATCACACAGCAATAAAATTTGAATTCAGATCTCCTGACTTCAGGCTGAACACAATGTTACTTGATCCCTCCTTTCTGGCACTTTTTACTCTTTTTTGGGCACTTAGCACATTTCAATTTGAATTTGACCCTGGTAAGTAGGTCGATAATGGGCCATGGAATCAGAAGAAATGAATTCAAATTTTTCACCAGATATTAAATAGTCATATGATGGTTAACAAGTCACTTAACCATATAGGGTCTGTTCTCTCATGTGTTAAATGGGGACAATAATGCTTGTACCACCTCACCTCAACAGGAAAAACACCTCAACACTTCACAAAATTTAGCATTATAGATATGAGTTGTTCTCTCTATCCATGTCTTGTCTTTCTTTCTAAACTACAAGCTTGTTCGAGAACAAGGGCTTAACTAAGTCTAGTCCATTCTTACAACCTCTGCACTTATTCATTTATGCGCTGTCATTTTAAGAGTCGTGGACTTAAAAGAATCAGAAGATATTGGAACCAAAGACTCACTTCCATCTCTCCTCTTTGATTCTTTCTTCTCCCTTGTCCTTTTCCTACCTCCTCTCCAATCAGGTCCCAAATCCAGTCAATTCTACCTCTCCCAGTATCTTTTTTTTTTTTTTTGCTAAGGCAATTGGGGTTAAGTGACTTGCCCAGGGTCACACAGCTAAGAAGTGTCTGAGGTCATATTTGAATTCAGATCCTCCTGACTTCAGGGCTGGTGCTCTATCCACTGCATCACCTAGCTGCCCTCTGGCAGTATCTTTCACAGCCACCCTCTCTCCATTAACCTCAGTACTCATTCATATCCTTATTGTTCCCCTTCTAGACTACCACAGTCAGCCTCTTAGTATCCAGTCTTCCCTCTTCACATTCTGGGCACTTTCCCAAAGACTCACCAAGATTTGTGATCCTGAACAAATATTCTACCTCTTTGGGCCCCACTTGCTCTTTTGTAAAATGCAATTAAAGTATTTTGTAAATCCTAAAGCAGTAGAGAAATGGAAGTTGTATTATCTCCATATTCTGCAGTGTCTAGCATGGGGCTCTCTATATAGTGGGTGCTGCTTAAATACCAAATCAAAGGTGAATATTGTTTAGATGTCAAATTCTCTTTTTGAATAATTACTTGGGAAATCAAAATAACTTCAAAAAAAAATCTCATCAGAATCTTTGTTGTTTCAAACATCTTTTCCCAATTCACTGCTTTTGCAACTTAAGAATCTTTAGAGATTTACTTCCTGATTTAGTAAGGATCACACTCTGAGATGGGTGGATGAAGCAATTAATAAAGCACACTGGACCAGGAGTACAGAAAATCTGAATTCAAATCCAGTTTTAAATACTTGCTATGTGACTTTGAGCAAGTCACTTAACAGTTTGCCTCTGTTTCCTCAATTGTAAAATGGGAACAATACCAGCATGTATCTATCTCGTCAAATTGTTGTAAAGATCTAATGAGATTATATTGGTAAAGCGCTTAGCAGAGTGCCTGGTACATAGTGCTACACAAATGCTTATTCTCTTTCCTTCCAATTCCGAGATTTTCTAAATCTGTGACTTATTTCTATCTGGGTATATTAAGTCACTAGAATTGTACACGTGTCCTCCTTTGGCACATCAAGGATAAAGGTGTCCAGATTTTCATAAACATTTTGACTTCCTCAAGGTGCTTCAAGGTGAGAGCATATGTTCTCATGATGGTATAGGCGGTAATTGCAATATTCCTCCTTTTGGTTGGCATACAAGTTTGTTGACTGGATTAGTTTCGATTTCAAACCTATACCACCTTCATGGTGCTTCCCATCACTACAGCCACTCCAGGAAAAATAAATGTATCCAACTCTTGACTTAGGTATGTTAGCCTTCAATTGCCAGCCTTGTTTCACTCAAAACTGCGATTTGGATGCAATACCTCCTGAGTTCTTTCACATCAAGAGCTCTTCAGCTTTCACATCTACCAGATTTCCTGTCCATAATTACAAGCACTCTCCATGTACTGATGGTGAGTGGAAATAATCTTCGTTTTGTGTGTGTGTGTGTGTGTGTGTGTGTTCTACTACATGGTGGAATCCCTCTGTCACAGTAACAGGCCAGTTGAGTGACAGAGACAATAGAGTAGGTACTTTTTCTAGTCCCTTCCTCATATCAGGACTGAATAGTTCAGTCCTTTAAAAAGTTTGTTCAGAGCTAATTTCAGCTCTGGATCCAGACAACTGGAACAATCATCACTGGGACATAATATATTAAAATTCCAAGTCACAACACACTTATCAGACTAACCCCCATGCCTCTCTCCCTCCTCCATACTAACTACTGACTTTTCCAGCCTCTTTAAATCCCAACTAAATTCCCATCTTCTAAAGTAAGCCTTTTCTGATTCCTCTAAATTCTAGTATCTTCCCTCTGTTAATTATTTTCTATTTATCCTGCACATGGCTTGCCTTGCATATATTTGTTTACAAGTTGTATCCTCCATTAGACTGTAAACTCCTCAAGGGCAAGGACTACCCTCTTTTTGTATTCTGAGCATTTAGCACAGTGCCTTTCCTTACCATACCTATTTTTATTGATGTTTCTGCTGATGGCATTGCCATATTCCCAGGTACACAGACACAGGACTTCCATCTCTCCTCTTTGATTCTTTCTTCTCTCTTGTCCTTTTCCTACCTCCTCTCCAATCAGGTCCCAAATCCAGTCAATTCTACCTCTCCCAGTATCTTTTTTTTTTTTTTTTTTTGCTAAGGCAATTGGGGTTAAGTGACTTGCCCAGGGTCACACAGCTAAGAAGTGTCTGAGGTCATATTTGAATTCAGATCCTCCTGACTTCAGGGCTGGTGCTCTATCCACTGCATCACCTAGCTGCCCTCTGGCAGTATCTTTCACAGCCACCCTCTCTCCATTAACCTCAGTACTCATTCATATCCTTATTGTTCCCCTTCTAGACTACCACAGTCAGCCTCTTAGTATCCAGTCTTCCCTCTTCACATTCTGGGCATACAACTAAGAACACAGCTTAATATATTCATCACAGCACAACCCTAGTCAAATCTCCAAAAGCACCCCCTGGATCCACATATCAAGTCCAAACTCCTTATCCTAGTATTTAAAGCCTTCTCTAAAATAGAAATGATAGGGTGGAGAGATCAATGGACAGAGCAAGGACCTGGTTTGAAGCTTGACTGTCTTCTGGGGTGACCATGTATTTCACTTTCCATCTTCTAAGCCTGTCACACTGAGGGTGGAAGGGGATAAACTAGATCCAAAGGCCCTTTTAGCTCTACATCTTAGGATCTTCACTTTTGTTCTTATCTCATTATTACTCCTTTTCATAAACTCCATCCAAATGTGACTTCTCTACTTTCCAAATAAATCCAGTGTTTTTTAGGTCTCTCAAGCTCATACCATTTCCCATGACTGAACCCCCCCCCCCTCCCCACACACACACACTTCTATCCACCTGCTGAAATCTTACTCCTTCTTCAAAGGCTGGTTTATTCTGTAAGATGAGTATTTTAGATTAGAAGATCTCTTAGCTATCCCCAAGATTTAAACAGATCACAGGATCAGTTAAGAACTGGAAGGAATCTTAACCAACATGCTCATTTTACAACTGAGGAAATTGAAGTCTTGATTAGGTGAACTGACTCACTGAGGTCACACAAGCAATTAAAGTGACAGATTTGGGTTTAGAACTCAGGTTCTTTCTGATAATAAAATCAACACTCTTTCCACTGCATCACTCAATGTGATGATCCTAGAAAAAAAAAAGAATAGGAATAGAAAATAGTGAAAGCAGCACTATTGTGCTAAGTACAAATACCTTTCATAAAAGTTTTCCAGGCAAGTGATGGGGGCTTTATTCTTTCTAAGGACAGACTCAAAGGAGGTCCTTAATTCATAATGGAGAGGAGGAGAAAGTGGTAGGAAAATTGCATGGAGTAAAGAAGAAACAACAATTTTCTAACTTGAAACAACTTTTTAGGCAAAGATTCAGTCAGTCTGATACACTTCTCAGAAAATCCTCAGGCACAATCAGACCCCATTTGAGGTTCTGTTTCTAAATTTTAGGAAAAGCCTTAACAAGATGGGGAATGTTCAGAGGATGACCAGGTTAGGAAGTGGAGATTGTGAAACCACAAGGTTCAGGTAAGTCTAAGAATGATGGGAACAAGATTGTTATCTTCAAACAGAGGAATTAGGAACACCATAGGGGCAGTGAGGTGAGAGGGAAATACAACTCTGCTCTATATAAGGAAAGACTTCCTAATAATCAGAAATGTCCAAATATGGAAGGGGCTGCTTCAGAAAGAAGTTTAAGCTTGCCTTCACTAGACATGGTCAAGACAGAATGACCACTAGTTGGGATGTCACTGAGGAGCCTGATCCGTTGGATAGGAAGTTGGATGAAATGTCCTCTGTTCCAGTATTCTATGGGAAACATGAGACCACACAGGAAAAAAAAATAAATAAATAAATACAAAGCCATACACCCTACACAAAAAAAGGTGGAGGAGGGAAGATTGAATTGTAAGGAAAAAAATAGAAAAGCCAAACTCAAAGTTTAACAAGAAACACTTTTATGACTTAAGCAACTGTTTGTCCATTTATGGGTTGGTAATATAAATAACCTCACTATTTCCTTTTTCATAACCTTGAAAAGGGGAAGAACACTACTTGGTTAAGTCACTTAAGAGTTCGGCTTTTTAAACTGTGATTCGCTACCCCATATGGGGTCTTGTAACAAAATGTGGGGGTCATGAAATCGTGATCAGTATTTGATTTGTATACCTATTTTATAGACCTAGGGACACAAGTAGAAAATTTAAGAAGCCCTGATCTAGAGAATGATCTTAAGTAGGTAATAATAAAGTCATTATTCGTGAATTTGAAGTTTGATATAACCTATCTCACTTATGAGGACTAAGAGAATGTATGTAAAAAGTTATATACATATAATATAATGTACATTACCTACTTTTACAGAAAAGGAGCTATATAAATGTCATATATATGTATACTACACATATATATATATACACAAACATACACACACGTATGTGTATAAGGACCTTTGATTTCATTAGAAAAGGAACTCCCAATGTGTAAACTCCTTCTACCAATGGAAATATTCAACTTTTTCCTAATTTATACTTTTAGTTATTTGAGCTCCTGAGAATATGACTTGTCATTGGTCATATAGCTAATTAAATAACTGAGACAGGATCTAAATATACTCCTGATTCCAAGTCTAGCATTCTGATTTCTATTACACATTACTTCTTTTAACAGCATATTCAAGTAAAAAAAAAAAAAAAAAAAAAACCTGGACTGGGAGTCAGAAAACTTAAGTTTTGGTCCTAACTTTGTTAATGATTCTTATGGGCGTAACCTTATTCCAGACCTCTGTCTCCTTATCTACGAGGTAAGGGGAAGGCATCTTCCAAAGTCACAGAATTTTTGAACTGGAATGGACCTTAGTGGCCAACTAGTACAACCTAAACATGAAAACAAATTCCTTCTATAACACCCCAAACTAGTGATCATCCAATCTTTCATTAAAGATTTTCAGCAAGGGGAATCTGATACAGCTAGAGGAGCTCATTCCATTTTGAGACAATTCTAATTGTTTACAAGTTTTCTCCTTCAAGCCTAAAAATGGCATTGCATTTTCTATTGATTATTCTTTGTTTTAGGGACAGTTAGGTGACACAGTGAATGGAGTGCTTTGGTATGGAGTCAGGAGAACTCAGCTTTGGGAATTCAAATCTGGTATCAGATACTGTGCCATATGATCTCAGGCAAGTTACTTAAGCCTGTTTGCCTCAGTTGTGTCATCTATAAAATGAGCTGGAAAAGAAAATAACAAATCACTCCAGTATCTCTGCCAAGAAAACCCTAAATGGGCTCATGGAGAATATGATTTAATAAAAAGAAAACAATGGTTGTGCCTTCTGAAGTCAAAGAAAACAAATCTAAATCCTTCTTCCATGACTGCCTTTCAAAAAATTCTCATGTCTCTCCTATGCCCAGGCTTCTTTTCTCTAGGATAAAGATCTCTAATTTCTTCAGCCAATACTTGGATGACACAAACTTGAGACCTTTCACCTTCCTGGTTACCCTTTGACTTTATGCCCTTATTTGAATATGATGCTCGGAACTTGAACATAGTGTTTCACTGAGGTCTTAGCAGGGTAAGGAAGCATAGGACTGCTCCTCAGGATCTATAAATAAGCTTTCTTGGATATCACATTCCACTAGGGATTCTTCATCTCATATTTTAAAAACTGGCTTCATAGCTGTAAAGCTTTACATTGATTCTTACTAAATTTCATCTTCAATTCAAATGTTTGAGCCTGCCAAAGTTTTCTTAGATATTGTTGTCTAAGGTTAGCATTCCTGTCTTAATAAAAATACATTCTGTATTCTCTGATCCTTTCTATCCCTGATAATCTTTATCCTAAGGTCTCTTTAAACTTTAAGGTTCTATGATTCTAATCTGAAAATATCAATATTTTTTTTTAAATTTTAATGCCCACAGCAGTTCCATTTGGTATAATGATTTGAAATCAATTAAGGCTAAAGTTGATAAGTAGAAGATAATGTTAGAGTGTATTAATTCTTTAGAATCCCTTATCATATTTCCTATAATTAAAACTCAAACATGGTACAGTATAAATAGCCCTAGATTGGTACTCAGATTTAAATTCTTGTTTCATTGCTACCACTTATTAGAATCAAAGTTTCAAAGATTTTTATGACTAGTGTCAACACATTTAAATGGTATACAACAGCTCCATCTATAGGTTACTAAGTCAAATGATTACTTAATTAGAAATAGCTATAATCATCACCGAAAAACCAACAAAACAGTATATCTTCTGAATTCTTATAATTTGAATCCTCGGTGTTCCTTTAGTTGGAATTTATTAACTACAATATCACAGTTTTAAAAAAACAGACGCAAAAATTAGGAGACTGCTGATGAATTCTACTTACAGTACTTCAGCACCAAAAAATTGGGCAGTTATGCTGATATATGTATATACAGGTCAACAATTTTTCAAAGTCTTAAAATGCTTATTTATAGTGAAATCTATATAAAACCATTAAAAACTTATTTTATTTACATTATTTTAAAAAAATGAAAAGTACTGTTTCCTTTTCCACAACTGGTCAAAACTGACTCTCTAACCCTCCAAGTCCATTTCCTTCCCCCACCCACCCCCTTTCTATCTGTGACATACAGTGATCACAAGACCCAAACATATTGCTTGAAAAGACTGTGCCCTAAGAAGGTAGAACACCTTTAAAACATAGTAAGCTTAGAATAGCAACTGAACGTTTGTACATTCACAAGGGGGTAGACAACCACATGAAAGAGGCGAATGTGTGAGTATACATATGTATGTGTGTTTTCTCAAATCCTTAGTTCAATATAAATGTGCAATTTCACAGTAAGAACTCATCCTGTAAATAATTATGATATTTTCCTAATTTGAATGAACATTTTCTTTAGGCTCAAAGTTTCTTTCCCTCCACATCACAGTGAAACATCCTCTCAGGTATATTCCAAAAATGTGTTCCTAAAGGAATTAAAAGGAGTATGTCAAAAAGGGCAAGGCCTGTTTTGAAATCTTTACATTTAAACAGAAAGTGAATAGTGCTGCCTGTGGCTCTAAGAATATTGTTTTGTAAATAAATTAGCATACAACTTGTGAAAGTATACAAGCCTCAAAGACAGCCATCAAATCCACATGTGACCAACAGTGAATGATCAAACCTCTTTTAAGGATCCCAAAAGAACTTTAGTGCTAATATATTTCTAAGTTTTTAGTAATTCAATATGAATTGGGCCAAGTGCAAAATCGTCACCAGCTCAACATTTCCTGGGGCTTTGCAAAAAATATATATATTTAAAACTGTCCCTGGTGTGCTTTTCTAAAAACACAATGTCCATTCATAGTCCTTTCCAATGGTATTTGTTCAGCAGATGCCAACTGAGAAACAAAAACAGGAAAAGTCTCTCTTCACTGCTGGACAAAGTTTTGTATCTGATTATAGTCCAAGAGAAGTTCAAACATCAGATCTCAAGTTGTTGCAGATTTGAATTTTTTTTTCCTTTTCCCTTTTTTTTTTAAACTTTATTTTATTCTTTTTTTTTTTTTTTAAAAAAAAAGGACATTCCACCCTTGTGAGTTTCAACTCAAGTTTTAAAATGGTGCTTTGGCAGCAACACCTTGGTGAAATGCACCTGTCATTTCAGGATTCCATGGCATAACTAACTGCAAAGTGCTCTCTATACATCAAAATACAAGGGATTCCCTGGACACCTGGGAAGGGAACCCAGCAGGTTTTTAAAGTGCACTCTGGTGTCCAAAACACTAGGACCGTTCGGCTGAATTCTGAGAAGGGCTGGGCTCTGTCCCCTCCTCTGTGCTGCTGTCCAAGTCCTGCTCCAGTACCGTCTCATCTTCATCCAGCTGTTGACTAGTGAAGTTATTGAGTTCAAGAAACCCACTGGGCTCTACCACCACATTGGAGCTGGAGTGACAAGGAATGGAATACTGAGGAATGGTCTGTAACAGAAGACACACATGACAAAGTTTTAACCTCTGCAATAGGCCAGGGGGTAGAATAGGGTGGGGGTCTTGGGGAATAAAGACTAAAGAGATAGTGACCACTAATAGGAGATCATCATGGAGGTTGGATATTGAATGTTTTTCAAAGGCATTTGCTAGAGGAATGGCATAAGATTAGAAGAGAGGAAAAGATCTGGAGATCCAGTTCTGACCTTATAATCACAGAATCTTAGAGCTCAAAGTGATTTTGGAGATTTAGTCTGATGGTCTCATTCTAGAGATGAAGATGAAGAAATTGAGACATACAGGGGGAAAACTCGTCATATAATGAGATGATAGCAGAGATAGACCAGATTAGATATTCTCTAAGATTCCTTACAAGCCAAAATGATATTTTATACTTTATATATGTGGGCATGTGTATGTTATGTCATAAAACTGAGGATGGAGTAACTGTGTTTAACTAAAGAAATATGTAAATAATCTTTTTTAAAAATACTATTATAATAGCATTTACTAAGACTTAACTTAGCTAACTTTCTTAGCTCATTTTTATTGATAAGGGTACATTTAAAGTAAAAAAAAAAAAAAAATCAAACCTGAAATATGCAGACTGCTGTGTGGGGTCAGAGACAGTTCGTGATATAAGAAATTATATATTAGATATAAGTAAATTATTTATTACATCATATCCTGATGGCAAGTGAACACACTCAAGTGCTGGTTCTATTTTGTTAATATCATTCTCCATAGTCAAAGAAAGGGAAAAAATCTAGCACTGGAGAATTACCACCTGCCTGGGAATCAGAGTTCTAGTCATGTCTATCCTACTAACTTGATTATGGAACTTAGAAGAGGGGCTAACGTCCTTTCTCAGGATCTCAGTATCCACATATATAAAATGAGATGATTGTGCTAACTTAATTAGAAAGCCCTTTAAAGTTCTAAAACTATTATTTATGGTCAGACTAACTACATATTTATAAAATGGCAATATGCCCTTTTAAACTTATTAAAATGCTATTCCTCCTAAATATGTAGTAATACCACATATTGTCTGAATAGCACTTTCAAATGAGATTATATATATATAGCATTTTCCAAACCTGAGAATACCATAAAAACACCAATAATTATTATTATTCCCTTAGAGAAATCAAAGTGTTTTTATAAATATCTTTCATTAATCCTTAAGGATCTTTTACTAAATTCTAATTTAGTGATTCTACTGTTTACAGAGACTATGTGTCACCAATATCCCTATGAAAGCTGAAGCCAATTCATGGATTGGTTAAGAACTGGAAGGGACCACAGAGCTCAAAAACCCATTGCTTTTAAAAGGTAAGCAAACAGAGGAGCCAAGTGGGGAAAGGACTTGTCCAGTAGGAGTAGCATGGCTATAACTGTGCCACAACTAAAGTCTTTTTAAGTCTCAACTCCCAGCATAGTCCTTTTTCTGTAACATAAAGCTCCTTAAAACATCTATTACAAAGAGGTAAAAACAATGTGGATAATTCAAATTATTTCTATTTAGTTTTAAAATAAATTATGAGTCTTATTTCCCCCATGGTCCATTTACCTACTTTGTTCCATTTTTCTTGAGCTAACATTAGTATTTTCACAAACTGACTGATGGTGGGCAAGGACCAGAAGAACAATAAGAAGGGAAGGTCTTACAACTGCATCATAGAGCATGACACAGAATGAATAATTATGGCTGACATTATTCTAAAATCTTAATTAACCAGAATTCATTATCCAATCTTTGACTAAATACTCCTAGACTCTTACTATTCTATGTCCTCTGAGAACAATGGTTTTAGAGTCAGAGGAGTTGGACTCAAATATTAATAACTCTGCCACTTAATGGCTGGCTTGCCCTTTATAAAACTTAGTTTCCTCATTTGTAAAATAATCATTAAGGTTTCTTTCAACCTTAAATCCAATGAACCAATGAGCCTTTGGTATTCTAATTTAAGAGCCATAAAGCTACAAATCAAAAGAAAATAAACAGGGTAACATCAAAAATTGAGATTGCTTCCTCCCATCCCCACCTATACACATAGCCCTACATTCTCTCTCACGCAGACACACACCCCTGTATACTTTCAGCCTTTTCTATTTCTCTTAAATCTACAATCACTGTACAATGATAAATAATGCCTAAAGTAAAGGATCAAAGGAACTGCAAGATAGCCATTCAAGAATAATATTCATTAGCCTATGTTTACCAGGCCAAGAAGTAAGATGCAGACACATTAAAAGTTAATATAACAATTAGAATTGAAACAAAAATATTTTATGGCTAGTTCTGGGTATAACAGAAATTTCTGAGTTAAAACTCGGGTCCAACCAAAAGAAGAAGGCCAGAATGAGGAGGGGACTCAAAACTATCTCATGTAGGAAACAACTAAAGGAACTGGGGAATATGCTATAAGGCATCCTGGAGGTGAGCAAAGGAAGTAAAGTAAACAGCCGTCTTCCCATGTCTAATAGATTGTCCTAGGGCAGAGTACATATATCTTGGTAAAAGTCAGAGGCAAAACCATGAGCAAGAGAAGCTGTTCTAGGGAGGTGGGGTTTAGTTCCAGAGAAGGAAGAACATTCTAATGACAGCAGCTAGCCAAAAAATGATTGGCTGCCTTCAGAGGCAGCATCTCTTCACAGATCACATCACAGTCTTTCAACACTGAAGGTCCTCACACTAAGATTAAAGGAGCCATAGTCAAGAAAGTTGTACAAGAATATTCATGCATTGATAACTGATTAGACTAGATAAACCTTGAGACAGTTTGATTCTGGGATTCTAGAATCCTACTCATCTATTCTCCAGATCAGTTAAATGACATTTCTACTGTATAATAAAATGCAAAAAGGCTAAGAATTAAGGTAATGGTACTTAAAAAATGCATGTAATTTAGTTCTCACGGAAAAAAAAGCTGGGGGACCACCTAAAAGGGTCTTAAACACTAGAGCTTTTTTGGCTCATATTAGCATCAACTTGCTGAAACAAGCTGAAATAAGTATGATGGATGGCTAAGTGTCTAATTATATAAACAAAGTCCTCAGTTCCCAAGAGTACTGTGGGAATTGAGTAACAGCTACAAGGTTTTTTGATCTTTTTTTTTTTTTTAAAAAAAAGGGGTTTATAACTAAATGGCATCTTCATTGATATCCTAAAAAGCACTTTCATCACATAATTTTTTTAAAAAACACCCTCTCTTTTCTCCTTGCTGCCACGGATTTAAAAGGTAAGTTTGTAACTTTCTAACAACACACATGCACAACCATTCTTCAAACATCCCCAGACGCTCTCACTTTCCTGCCCACTCTTACCTGGATAATAATTTCTGCAGGGCTTTCTTCAGCTTTCTTTTGGCCTATATTCTGAATACGTATGAATTGGCCTGTTGTAGGTACTCCTGGTGCTTCGATTTTCCGTGTTAAAGATGGGCCAATAGAAGAAGGACTTGAACAGGACTCTCTACATTTCTGTTGCTGAGGAGTAGAAGTCGCCAGCCCTACTGCCACTACCTGGGTAGAGGGTGATGAGTCTGCTTCACCAGGGAGTTTATTAGTGGCAATAGCCTTGTTGGGGGAATCCACTACCAAATGTTCTACATTTGTGTCAATCTGAGCTTCCATCATAGACATTTTCAAAATGTCTGAGACTGCTGTCTTCTCAGATGCCTGCATGGGAGATATGCCTGTCACTGGCACTGCCAGCTTAGGCACAGAATTGCCACCAGTTATCTTTGTAACAGTGGGAGGCTGCCGCCCCTCAAAGGTTATCTTTGTAACAGAGGATCCTTGAGTTATAATTGGCTGCTCCACCTGAAAATCAAATTTGGGTTTTGTGTGTTACAGCTAGGTCTCTTTGATTTAAACCTAATCAATATCACCTGGACAAAATGGCAAAATAAACATTTGTGACACGAGGAAGACAGTCTGAAGCTCAGTGTTTTAAATAAGGATAATATTTTTTAAAAAGAGGCTGGAGAAGGAGGGAAGAGGTTGAAAAACCCCTTAAATAGCCAGCCAAGGCTCCTAACAGGAAAAAGTCATAGCAGCCTCGTTTTCCTTTGGGATTTACATCCCCAAATGGAACACTATTGTCCCCTTTAAAAATAATGTCATATATGTTTATATATGTACACACTTTGGCCTTTTCAATAAAGGTCAAGAGAAGAGTTAATTTTTGATTTTGCCTTTTTTAAAAAAGATATATAGATTTAATCATGCCAAAGTCACTGATTTTTCTCAGTCTAAATTTTTTTTTGATTGCCCATATGTAATATTGCTTCTGCATAATAGGAGACAAATTTACTAGATGGTGATGTAAACTACAAAGGAAGACATACAATGGAGATCCTTAGGAGACTGCAGTGTACTCAGCTTTATTGCCACAGAAATAAAAATTTATGGGCATAGAAATGAATAATATTTTATACCTAAAAAAACAAAAATAAAAATAATTAGGGACATGGATGCCATGCACTGTTGGTCAATGTTGAAGTAATTTCATAAAAAAACAAAAAACAAAACAAAAAAACAAAAACAAAAACTGAAAAAAATCAAGTTCTGTGCGCTACCAATTTTTTTTCTTCCTATATTAATGAGTACATTTCTTTCCTACTTTCAACCTCCAGGCAGGACAAGTATTACCAGCGCAATGAGGTTGTGCGTTTTTTTTCCTCTTGCCAGGAGAAAGCCCCGCTACCATGCTTGGGCCGTGCGTGGTGTTTTCATTTTTTCCTTGAAAGAGCAGGCTAACTTTGCATGCTATCAATATTCCGTTACCTGGCTCGCCGGCTGTTTCTCAGAAGCTGTGGGGAGCTGCAGGGGGCCCTGTGAGGGCGGGGGCTGGGGCTGCACGTAGATTTTTGGCTGATTCGGTGCTTGCTGGAGTTTGGGGAGCTGCTGCTGCTGCTGCTGCTGTGTGGTTTTCACAGCCAGAACTTGTACTACAGTCTGTTGGGGCTGTGCCATTAGTGGGGGTAATTGCCTTTCCTTGACTCCCGGGTGATGCGAGGTGTGCTGTACCTCTGCCTTGATCTGGGCTTGTTCTGGCTGAAGGGGGGTGAGCTTTTGGTGTCTAATGGAAAGCTGGGGCATCTGTGGAAGTTTATGCTGGAGCTGATCAGCCTGCAGGTGGATGGTCTGCTTCTGTTTAGTCTGGAAGCACTGAAGGGTTTTAACTTGCAGTTGAGTCGGCTCCAGTTGGGGCTTCTGTGGTTTGGGGGCTTGTGACTGAGTCAAGGCTGATCTGTAAAACAGACCTGTCTGAGGGTCTAGAGTGTCCATCTCTTCCACCTCGCCTTCTTCAGTTCCAAGTTCCTCACTGTGTTTGGTAAAAGCTGTATGACTGCTTAATGCCTAGGGGGAAGGGAGAGGAACAAATTAGAAGCAATAAAAACACCTGCATTGCCACTTCTTCAGCTTCAAAAGGGCTGTGATTTCATCATTATGGATGTGTCCTCTGCTGATGCAGACAGCAACCCTTTAGAAGTCTTATTGGGCTGTCTTATGAGTTGCTATGGCCAAAAAGATTCATCTTCTGCTGGCGAACCCTCTGATGAAGAGCCTTCTACCCTCAGCTAGGCTTGTTCCTCCAACAAAGACACAGGATGTCACTGGGCTCATAAGCAAAGCTTCTCCAACTTGGTGAGAACTTGCCAGAGCCTGAACACCATTGGCACTATCTCTGAGAGCCCAGGTGCCCCTCTGTTGTACCCTTTTTAGAGACACAGAAGAATCCTTTTGTTCAAGTTGCATTACTACAAAATGTATAAAAGCCCTCAAATTAGTGGGTTAAGAGAGTCACTCAAAATTTGTCCAAGATTTGAAATCTTCAGAAGTCATAAAATGAGCCTTCAAAAAAAGTATGGTTTTAGAAGGAAACTGTCCCACTTATGTCAGAAAAATCATAATTTCTGCTGGGATCAACCTATGTTCTCTTTATTTCAAGGTGCATCCCCTACTGTATTTAACTGAAATGCATATCTTTGCCAGTATGAAATTGGCCAAGTCTTTGGGAGCTGTATTTTAGGACAGTGACAAGCTGGAGACTGTAGATGATCAGGGTGGTGAGGGAACTGGCAATTATGTCCTAGGATCAATTGGAGGAACTGGGGATGTTTAGTATGGAGAAAAGAAAACTAACACAGAGTTATGAGGGCCATCTCCAAGTATTTTAAGGGTTGTCTTGGAAAAGAGGGATTAGATTTGTTCTGTTTGGCCCCAGAGGGCAGAACTAGGAAAAATAAGTAGAAGTTGCAGAGAGATAGAGTTAGAATTCATGTAAGGAAAACCTTACAATAATCAGAGCTATTTTAAAGTGTGACAGGTTGCCTCAAGATATCATGGTTTTCACCATCACCGGAGTCACTCAAGCAGCAGATAACAGCTGGCTAGGAATGCTGTAGAAGGTAGTCAAGCAAGAACTATTCTAGACCATCTCTGAGGCCCCTTCCAACTCTGATTTTCTGATTTTCCCTTCCTGAAGCTGTCTCCTTCCTCTGGAAAAGGGGAGATCTGGATTAGAGGGTTTCTAAGATCCATTTCAGCACTGACATTCTAAGAGTTATATGTTATTATCACTCTGACAATACAGTTTCAAGTCCAAGGCTGCTTCTTTATTTTTTCTAAGGAGTTTATTTTTTTTCCCTTCTGTGATGTAGCTTATTTGCAATTATGATAAGCTACAGCAGGTGATACTATCATTCTGTGATCCTAACAAGAAGACACCTACCAAGCCCTTGCATTCAGGTTAGAATAATAGATGTATATACCACCAATGCTAGGCAGCACAGTGTAGTAGAAAAAGCAGTGAATTTAAAATCAGGAAACTCTGCCTCTCAGTGTTTTCTAAGAGTCCTTAGACAAATCATTCCTCATCTTTGAGCCTCAGTTTCCTTTTCTGAAAGCAGGAATAATTCTTGGAGTATCAACCTCAAGAATCAGCTGTAAACAATAAAGCATCTGTCAATTATTTT
This sequence comes from Sarcophilus harrisii, assembly GCF_902635505.1. NCBI lineage: Eukaryota > Metazoa > Chordata > Mammalia > Dasyuromorphia > Dasyuridae > Sarcophilus > Sarcophilus harrisii. The sequence goes on from NC_045428.1 coordinate 497,506,246, forward strand.
CTCAAGAGTTATTATCATTCTGATAAAAAAAAATTGGAAGATTTTATCTGAAAAATACCTTGACGTATCTAATTAGTCCCTGTTTTCCTTGATTTTTGAGTTACTTCTTCCCTGGTGGTCACCAAACCTGACAATGCTTTTTTTTCTTTAAAAAAAAAACAGGGTCTTCCATCTTGTCCAAGTTAGTTTAAGTACCTGTCATGGACTTCAGTCCAGCACCAGTCAGAAACAGTATAAGAGCCCTAAGCCGCTCCAATTCTGATCTAGACTGGTTCATCCCTCTTCATACAACCTTACAGTCACTTGCTCTTGGAAACTCACCATACTGATGCTTGATTTAGTGCAGTGATACAACTGATCAGTTCAGTTTGTGCAGCTCAGAATTCCTAAAGCTAAAGAAATCTACCAGCCTCAACTTCCCTAGTAGCCAGGATGATAGGCACACGCCACCACTGTGGATTAACTACCAAGGATTAACTATCAATTACAAAAAACAGCTAGACTATCAGACAAACCAAATGCTATTATGTTTTAGAACTTTACTCACCTCTAAGCTCCCTTAAGAGTAAAATAAATATAGGTTATCAGATCAAATGTGGGTCATCAGAGTGGACTTCATGATTTATTGAGCAGTAACAGCTCTTTAAAATATGAAAGCTCACTGCTAGGCAGAAAAGACTCTTCAACTACTAAATATTTTCAGGTTATTTATTTTCAAGAAAGTCAACTCTTCTATCGCTCCTCCTCTCTTTTGAAATAAATGAGTTATAGACATCACTGAATCATTTATACTTTCCAAACAGAACAACAGATATAAAGATATAGAAAGGTTGTAGGATCATAGATTTAGAGCTGGAAGGGATCTCAGAGATCATCTTGTTCTGTTTCCCCATCTCCCCAAACACAAGTCCCTAGAACAACATCCCTGACAAGATGCCTCTGATTTGTCAGCTTCAAGTAACAAAATATTGACTACTCCATGAGTCAGCCTATTCCAGTTTTGCACAGCAATGATTAGTTGGAAGTTTTTCCTTACACTGAGCTGCCCTCCAACTTCCACATACTGCTCCTAGTGCTGCTTTCCTTGGCTAAGTAGAGTAAGTTGATTCCTTTTTCAAAACATAACTTCTCAGATACCTGAAGACAGTGATCCTAAAGCAGGATGAAATCTTAAAACAGGGAAGGATTAGTTGCAGATGGTATGGAAGAGAAGGAATAAGGGGGTAGTTACAACCTGCTGCATGATGTGGGTAATGGCGCCTGTAGATGATGCAGGGATGGACTTGACCACCACCGAAGTCTGTGTAGCTGTTTGAGACTGGGCCACATGCTGAAGCAGAGTCCGCTGGGGCTGGGAGGACTGCTGATGGGGCTGGGAACGATGGCTAACTGCAAATACAGTAGGCAATGGTATTTCTTCAGAAATAACCACAGTATCTGAAACCACTAGTAGTTTTAAGCAAATGTACATGAGATTACATGGCAAAGGAAAGAAAGGCCCTTTGTGTTCCTAGCTTGGGAGAATAGATGTTTGAATGATCATTCCTCCAATTTTTTCAATGAGGCTTATTCCATTCACCTTATTGAGAACATCAGTCCCATATTGCTAAATACTTGCTAACCTGAATGTTTCCAAGATTAGTGTGGAGCTACATGGGCTTTAACTTTCTCAACACTCACCCCAAATTTAACTTTGAAATAGTTGGAAGTTTTTCCAAGCTGACTTCAGCATGACAATGCTTGGCATTCTCAGAGCTCTTGAAGAAGTGAGACATCATAGTGTAGTGGAGAGAACAGGGAACTTAAAAGAGTCAGATCTGGTTTCTAGATGTTGGATCAGAGGATTTAAATCTGAAATGGTCCTCAGAGATCATCTAGCCTGAGCCCCTCATTTTACAGAGAGGAGAAACAGAAATACAGAGAAAGGAAGTAATTTGCCCAAGCCACAAAAGGAGTAAGTGAAAGAGCTAGGATTCCAACCCAGACCCTCAGAATCCCAGTCTTGGGTTCTTTCCAGAATTCTGGCTCACCCACTTAATCAATGAAATGGCCTACACCTGTCCCTTAGACTCCTGGAGTCCCAATTTCCTCTTCTAGACAGGACAGGAGTAACGAATGATGCCTGCCCTGATTCCTTTAAAAAGCTATTGTGAGGAGCCAATGAGAAAATGGGTATTAAAAGCACTCTGGAAACTAGAAAGCCATAATACAAACAGGGAAAAATAAATGAGATGTGAAACAGCAGAAAATGAACTGTTCTTTCTTCTGATCCAGACAAAGCTCATTTGAAAATATAGGTTAAAGAAAAGAAGTTTGTTAAAACAGTAGTAGGAATAAGTTAAAAGTTCACATCAAAAGATGTTGATCTATTTTCTTTTATCAACTTTGATTTAAAAGTTTGAAAATAATTGGTAATATCTGATGCTTGCTGTTCTATGGGTTTTAGAAATATTTCATAAGGTATAGAAAAAGTGCTTCTGTACACAAAAAGCCCGTAATTTTTTTTATTTCATCTATATTCTGATGGTAGGAGTGCCCAGATTGCTATATATGTATATGTGTGTGTATGCATGCTTGTGTGTACACACACAGACACATATATACATATATACATACATACACATACACACACAGAGCACAGAGAATTGGTTTTATTCTTAGAAAGGTAATGCTGGGATATCTAGGAGGGAGGCAAACATAGAGGAAATTAATGTAGAAAATACCATTCTTATGACATTAAGATTGAAATCTGAAACCTCTCAAGTATTCCAGCACAATGAGAACAAAGTTAATCTATCCTTATTACACATTCCATATAAATTCAGGTGTATTTTTATATTAGTGGCATACAAAAACTTATACCATATAAAATTGTTAGCCTACATGATTACTGCTTTTATTTTCTTATTTAAATAAACATAGCAGAATTTTACATTTCACTGTGATACACACATATTTTTAAATTTATGCAATTTAACCAAAACTGTCATAGCCTTATGTCCTCAACCCAAAATAAATATCTGGGTTAGAGTTTGCATCAGAACAAGAACTCTTCTAAAATACTACTACAGTCACGCATATATAAAAATAAGCAGCCTACCCTAATGAACATCTCTAATAAAACATCAGGAGACATTAAAAGAAGTGGGGAAAAAAATAGATTATACTTCTGATAAAACCATAAGATAAAATGGAATGCATATTTGTGTCTTCTTTGCAAAATATTATTAACCCCTCTTAAAATAACTTTTAGTACATATGTGGCAGGAGAGACAAAAAGTACCAATGGCTAGGAAGTACACAGAAGGAGATAAAAAAGAGGCAGTTTAGTGTAGTGGTAACAGCACTACATTCAGAGTTAGAAGATTTGGTTTCCCATCCCAGTTTTCATAATTGCTAGCTAGGTGACATGGGCAAATCATTTCCCATCTCTGTGCTTCAGCATCTTCCCTGTATCCAACAGAGTTGTTAAGAAGAAAAGACTCATGTAAACTTTAAATGTTATAGAAACATGAGCTAAGACAAGAAGCCCAGTGGAAAGAATCCGAGATAGAGTCTGCTGACTTGGAGGATTCCAGTCCTTACACTTACAAACGGTATGAAAACAAGAACTAATGCTTCCAGAGTACTCATAAGGTTTGCAGAGCACTTCACAGATGTTAATTTACAGAATCCTCACAACAACTATGGGAGGGAGATGCTGTTATTATTCCTATTTTAGAATTGAGGAAACTGAGGCAGATAGAGGTTAATATTTGCATAGATAGCTTTACTAATAGCTAGTAAATGTTGGAGTCAGAATTTAAATTCAAGTCTTTTTGACCCCAGGCCTAGAATTTTATTCACTACATCACCCAGCTGCCTCAAAAATCTTTTATTAACTTTTCTAAGCCTTAGATGCCACATTTGTGTGCTAATAACCTCACAATATTGTTGTATGGAAAGTTTTTTGCAAATTATTAAACATAACACAAACATGAGCTGATATTATATAAATTTAAACTATTACTATTATCACTGGATGCTTTATTAACAAATCTTTTTTGGCCACGATTGACAAATAAGGGGAAAGTGAGTGTGGAAACAAAGAGAAGAAGAAATGAGAGCGATCTTAATTGAGCCACGTAGAAGGCTTACTCTGTTAATTAACATGCATTTGCTAAATGCCTACTATATCTAAATACTGTGATGATAGCTTCTTTCAAAATGGACAATGTTCATTTTTGAAAATGTCTTCTACTTCTTTACTTACAGTATTTCTTGCTCCCTTTCTTCAGGAGTTTATTCTTCCTCTATCTAATCAAATTAGATAGAATGTATCCATACAAAATATCTATTTTAACACCACCACTTTTCATCTATTATGGGACTAAGAGAAAAGTGTACTACTTACCTAAAAGGGGAAAAGCAACCTCTGTTCCCTCATCAGTGCGTTCTGAAAAAAAAAAAAAAGGAAAAAAAAAACCCACAGGTCATTTTCTATCTTTACTGTTATGTCATTTAGTTCTTCCCCAAGCATTTAGACTGATCCCCAAGCAAGCCTGCTACTGTTTTCTCAATCCTGATGTTAAATGTCTCCAAAGAGAAGGCTTTAAAAAAATTCACCTTTCCCTTTATGATTAGCATACATTCTCTCATTATTAATTTACTTTATTTTTTTTTAAAACAAAGTTTTTACTAGATTTTCTCCTTGGCGTAATTTCAGCCCATTATTCTTAATTATGGGTTCTGGAATAATGCCAAGTAATTCCTTTCCTTCTTTGGTATTAACATCCTTCAAATATTTAGAAGTTTATGTTCTCCCTTAATCATCACTTAAGAAAACCATGCAGACTAGAGTCTTTAAATATTGCCTCATAAGTTATTCCACTTTGCCCCTTAATTATTCACATTGCTATTCTCTGAACACCCTCCAATTTGCACAAACCTTTTGGGCAATGAAGTGTTCAGAACAGAAAACAATATTCCAGGTGTGGTCTCAACAGAGAAGGGGAAAGAGAAGCTATATTATCTTTCCTGTTTAACCTTTCTGTATATGCCATCCAAAAATCTCATTAGCTTTTTTGCTGCTAAAATGCATTTTAATCAAATATTTCATTTGCTTTCCACCATAACCCTTAGGCAGGTAGGGGGATTTGTGGCTATCCAGATTTCTCCTTTATATTAAATAACTGTGCTAGGATTTATTTGTTTTTCAATAGCTATAATAAAATATTTGATTCAAAATACTATTTTTCCCCCTGCATCTACGACCCTAAATATAGGGATTTGTTTATGATCATCTCACAATCTTATATTACTCACAAACTACATTAACATACTATCTGTCCTTTCTAGATGTTAATAACAGGGCATATTCTAAAACTGATACAAACTAGCACTGGAAGTATCCTGGAAGGAATACATGAATATTTATCCTTTCTTTCCTCCAGAATAATCATTAATACCATGAAATCCAAAACACATAGTATTGACTATGTGTATGGCACTGGGGATATAAATGCAGATAGAAGATAGACCCTGCTCTTGAGGAACTTCCAGTTCAATGAGAGCTAAAAACCTATTTCCACAGGTTTATAGTAAAAGGGAACACAAGGCAGGTTCAAACAGAAGAGGTGCTTTTCCAGTCTTAGGGTATGACTTTTCTGTCACTCACCAGTGGTGATATACTCAGTGACAAGTTCTGACTCCACCACAGCAATTGACGGACTCTCAGGAGAGCGCCGCTTTTCTTGGGCCATTTGAATAGGAACTGCCATTTGACTCAAGTCAATAGTGGCTTGTCTTGGTTTGGATTCCAATTTCTCTTTCACTGTTCAAGAGAGTTAGAAGGAATTTCATTTGCAGTTCAGACAAATAACCAAACTAGAGCAGCACCTGGGGATATGGAACAAAAATTTTCTAGAGCAAAGTCCTGGAAACTACTCAGTCAGTGGATAGAATAAAGAAGATCCTGAAGCACAGATATCAGAAACGATTTTTACATGTCACCTTAGCTAACAAGTATCAAAGCTGGGGTTAGAAATCAAGTTTTGTAACTCTGAATCTAGTGCCCCTGCTACTACTACCTATTAAACAATGCATGTTGAAGGAACTGGGCCATTTAGTTTAGAGGAACAACAATTTAAGGAGAATATGAACACTGATTCAAGTATTCAAGCACTGTCATGGGCAAAATAGTACAAGTTTTAAAGAGGCAGATGCAGTCTCAACATAATGAAAAACTTCCTAGCAATCTAAGAGTTATCCAAAAATGTAATAGGTTACTGAGGAAGTAAAGAGGGGTTCCCTCTGATCACAGGGTCATAGATTTAAAGGCAATTTTGTACAATACTCTCATTTTACATATGAGGAAATTGAGGCTCAGAGAAGTTAAGTTAACTGATCAACATCATACAGGTTGTAAGGAATACAGGTAAAGTTTTAACATAGGTTCTTTGATTACAAACAGAATTCTTTTCACTACACTCACACTTAACTCTTCAGGTAGAGGATGGAAGACTATTTGTTAGGGATATTACAGAGTAGATTTCTATTTAAGGTATAGTTTGAAGAAGATAACCTCTGAAACCTAGTCCAACTCTAAGACATTATGGGACTGCTTCTGGTTTTTCAAAAGCACACATCATGGCAAAATCTGGTGTGATTTTTTTCTTCTTTAGCTCTTCCTAGGGTGCCTGCTCCTGATTTTATTTGCCTAAAATCCTGGAGACCATATAAATGAAATTTATGTCTGCCCACAACTTTTTGAATTAGCCTTAACCATTTGTTTTGGTTTGTTTTCCTAAAACATAAAAATTAACCTCAAAAACAAATGAATAACAAGTCAGTTTTTCACATAATAGTATGTGTCAATGAATGAAAACATACAATTAAAAATAGCAAGTTTCTCAGTACTGCCAAGTTTTGTAGATACAGTGGCAGACAGGAAAAAAAAAAAAAGATATAGAAGAAGATCTCAGAAGGAAAAGTTATATTCCCCTTTACCTTGGTCCATCCACTGGACTTTGCATAATAAGAAAGCAAAGCAAGGGCTGGAGTCAGGAGAGCTGCATCTGACTCAGCTCTGCCCTTAAGGAGACTCAGTTTCTCTGGGGATAATGTTGTTCACATTACATCATGAGTTTATGATGAAGATCAGCATATGTAAAGGACACAAGGTTCACTGTGGGTATATAGCACTATACAGACTGTTTTTTATTTTTTAAGTCTGTGCTTATGAATTTGGATTAGGAATGCTGTAGAGCTAAGTGAGATGGGGAGAAATCAATACACTGGTAAAAAGGATTGTGTCAAGCAGGGCAGAATAGATAAGGAGTTGTTGTGTCTTGTTCTAGGCAAAGAATTTGAAGCCAGGCTATACATAGACAATAAACAACAAATAATAAACAATTAAATAATATGCCCATTCTTGGGGTTTCCTCAATTACAACTCTCCTGTGACCCAGAGCATAGCACTCTAAAGCTCAGAAGACAATTTCTGTGAAGTGCTGTGGCCAAATACAAACTCCCCAACATACCTAGTCTATTGTCAGGTTCATGTTCCCAGTCTTTCTAACATGATAGGCCCTGTAAGAACTCGTGGACCATGGCCACAGCCCTCAAAAAGACAGAATGACTGCTGCCACAAGGAGGCATCAAGACATACTGTGGCAGCCCAAGAATACGAGCTACATTAAACTAATCTAATCCCACAGAATTTTAATCCAAAAGACTTGTTGGATGCTTAGGAAAGACAGAAAATTCTCTCTATAATAAAACATTCACCAGACTCAGGTATGAGAGAGAGAGAGAGAGAGAGAGAGAGAGAGAGAGAGAGAGAGAGAGAGAGAGTGTGTGTGTGTGTGTGTGTGTGTAACTTGATGCCACACTAAAAGTAACTGAACTTTAATAACTGAACAAGATTTCACTACTCAAACTACTGGAAGACCTCCTTTGTCAAAGTTCTACTTTATAGATCCAGAAGAGTGTTTATATCAATAATACAATTTCTCTGCCATAATCTGAAAACACAGAGAAACTGGAGTCTAACAACAAGTTACTATGTGCACAGGAGGAATAAGAGTTATTCTGCATTACCTCAGAGGGCAGTCCTAGGACAAATGGGGGAAATCAACAAGTCCTCACAATGCACTGGATGCTGTCCACAAAGACCAAGATGAAACAGTTCCTGCACCCTCAAGGAGTTCATTCTCGACAGGGAAGAGACATGAACATAGATTTCAATTCAATGTAAGGAACAATTTTCTGATAATCAGAACTTTCCAACAAGGGGATGAGTAACCTTGGTAAGAAGGGACGTACCTTATGCTTGCTTGAGATCTCAAGTGGAAACCATCAATCAAACAGGCTTCACACATCTCAAGAAGGGGTAGGACTAACCAAGCTTCTGCAGTGCCTCTCCATCAAGAGCCTAGGCTAGGGGCAGAGGCTGCTATGGACGTAGTTTTAAGACTTCAAAATGGCTCAGATAACATCAGAAGAAAGGGAAGGAGACCCTCCATTCCTATTTCTCTATTCCTCTTGATTAAAAATAACAACTATCTTAAAGCCAATACCCAACAGACAGGCTCCTCAGTGTTTTGGAATATAATAGGGTTGCTCTGTTGAGCAAGAAGAGAAGAGAAGACTTTCATTTTTTTCTTTCTTCTGTCAACAATTTTGTTCTTTGTTCCTTTAGAGAGAACCTGCATGTGTCAGAGACAAACAGGTTGGATCAATGATGACAGGTGAGTACAAAGGAATGAAATATGCCCAAGATGCAACAATGAAAATATGACGAAAACCCATGAAGAGACGATGTGCTTCATTCAAGATAGCATGTGGATTCATACCTGTTGTCTGCTGGAGTTCTAAGAGAGCTTTGATTGTTGAAGTAGCTGACTGTGATTCACTGGATACATCCTGATAAATTATAGTAGGGCTAGTCTCCATTGCAATCTCATGTTCTGACCAATCCTGACGCCGGGAAGCAATTACATGAACTACAGGCTGGGAATCTGTTTTATATTAAGTTATAAAAACAAAACAAAAAAATCTTCATAAACAAAGATTTTTGTATAAAATCACTGGGTTGGTGTTTTTTTAACTTTTTTTTTTGTTTTACCTTGATGTTAGATGCAAATAACACAGAAAAAATAATCAAATTTATAAAGCTAATTTAGGGCTCACTAACTTCATTTCATACTTTATATGTGAGTGTTCACATGGATGTGCCTGCTCATATATACATGAAGACATATGTGTGGATAATAAATTATTTTTTATATTACCAAAATCTCTTTCTATTTCTGAAAACGACTTGTACATGAGAAGCAATGAAAGATGTTATTAAGGATACGCGTAGCCAAATAAGAAGGGCTGATCGTGTAATAACAAAACAATAATTGGCCTAAGTGAGAAAATGGCATCCTGAACATAATAAAAGAACCAGGAGAAGGAATGAAGCAGACTGTGGGACGCTCTACAGAAAACTTAACAATGAAAGTTATCTGGCAGTAAGCATATGGACAAGAGTTGAGAATGAAGTAAAAAGAAAGTGAAAATATAAACTCATAAAAATACTTAAAACATCTATTGAATAATATAGAAATTAATCAAGTTATTAATTGTTTCTTCTAGGGTAGTTGAAAAGACACTGTATTAGGGGTCTAATGCAGAAAAGTGCAATGTATAACTCCTGCCTCTTAGGAATGCAATTTCTCCACAACTGTGCAGCCCTGTGCCCCAAGGGCCACCACACAAGGGCACTGTAAAGTTTTCAATATCTGTCAGATATTATGTGAACAATTAGATGGAAGAAGTTCATCATTTTAACATTAAATCATACTTTGTTCTTTTTAATGATTTTTTGAGTATGTGAGATATGTTTTTGTTTACTTGTACTTTTGGCTATGTCAATAACTTCTCAAATTTTCTTGCTTGCTACATCATCTTTGTGAAATTGGATTTTTACTAAGCTGCTGTGGTTAAAAAGTTAGCACTGCAGGAAAACCAATAAGGAATAGGAAATGAAGGTGACAATGTCCAATATGATTTCAAAGTCTGAGAAGCTGAGCACTGTCCAACAGAAACCCATATATCAGTAGAAATTCTGCTTAAGAAGGAAAGGAAACTGCCCTTTTTTCTTTCACTTTGGGTGCATTATTTTTCAAAGAACTTATATTAGGACACAAAAATTTATTAAGCTGTTTGGCTCAAGTATTTCATAAACAAAATGCTTAGGTATTTCTTTTGATCTAGAGGCACTGTAAAAAATTACTAAGACACCACTAAAGGGTGCCAGAAACCAAGAAAGTTTGGGAACTTACATTAGAGAAGATAAAACATGCACACATAAGGATACCTAAAAATACAAGACATCAAGGGGTAATCATTCAGTGAACATTTATTGAGTACACTCTACTCTAGGAATCATTTCAAGTGCGAGGGACACAAGGGAAGGAAAAAGACAATCCCTAATCTCAAGAAGTTCTGAATCTGATGAGGGCAACAATATGCAATCAACAATGTACAAAAAAGCTATCTACAGATTAAACCGGAGATATCAACAGAAAGAAGGCCCTAGCATTAAAGGGGATGCAGGAAAAGTTTCTCATAGAAGATGTGCTTTTAATTAGGATTCTAAGCAAACCACAGAAGACAGGAAGCAGAGATGAAGAGGGAGAAATTTCAGGCATTCATTCAACCACTAACTGAGGCAGCAAGGTGTCAGTCATATAGTTGCTACAGTGCTGGACTTGGAGTCAGGAAGACCTGAGTTCAAACCTGATTCTAACACTTATTAGCTGTGTGGCTCTGGGCAAGTTACTTAATGTCTCTTAGGCTCAGTTTCCTCATCTGGAAAATAGAGGTAATAATTGTACCTATTCTACCCCTCAGGATTTGGGGATAGAATAACTGATAACATGTATAAAGTGTTTTGAAAATCTTATAGTGCTCTATATAAATGTTTGTTATAGTACTTGTTCCTGTATGCAAAATATTTTATTAGCTCCTGGGGGAATTAAAAAGTTTTGATAAAACATTCCTTGCCTTTCATAGAGTTCATAGTCAAACAAGAAAGAAGACATACAGATAATTAGAACACTGAATATCACATGCTAGATAAATGAAGTTGCAAACAAATTGCCATGTGAAGTCCTAAAAAGAAGGATCCAAAGGAGTCAAGGAAGGCTTCATGTTTTAAAAAAAAACATTTTAGTTGAGCTTGAGTTTGAGAGAATGAGTAGGAATCCTATAAGCAAAGGGAAGGAAGATTTTTCAGAACAGGATAGCCTGAGCAAAGATGAGGGTACTTAAAGTTTGGAGGTCAGAGGAAAGAAGTGAAAGGAAATAGCAAAGAACAGAATGGATCAATGATATTCTATTCAGCACACATAGGTGGGTAAATCCCAAATTGGCAGAGAAGTGTTATTCTGAAATGGAAAATACCATTCTCTGTGATGAAGCCAGAAGTTCTAAATCTCAAAAGCAAAATGAACTGGGTTCAACCCAGAGAGCTGTTGCTAAAGATAATATAGCTTAGAAGCTCTCTCACTCTCTCTTGATCTGTCTCCCTCTCTCCCTCTTTCCTTCTTTCTCTAGAAATATACTCATTGTCTATATTGTATAGAAATTACAGAAGTAAGAAAAGAGGGAAAAGACTTCAGAGTAGGGCATCTGGTTATGATGAAAATAAGAAAAGATGAAAGAACAGGAAATTAAGAACCTGGTACAGCAATTCTCTGAACTCAGGGAGCCAAATCTCAGGGGTCAGAAGAGTTGAGACCTCAGTTTGGAGCTGAGAAATCTGGGAAGATTCAGAAATTAGTAAAAATGAAAGCACTAAGATCTGGGGTAAGGATCTATGATTGGTTCCAAGAAGGAAATGGGATTCTTGGGAAACTAATTACACTATCAAGACCTAAGAGGAATGAGTTGAATGCTTCAGAGAGGTAGGCCTTACAAGGACCTTGAAGGAATCACAGGATTCAGATAAGCAGAGAAGAGACAGATAAATTAGCTCTATCCCACAGGATCTGACTTTAGAATCAAGTCATGGGATGAGATATTTAAAAAAAAAAGAAAGAAAGAAAGAAAACAATGGCAAACTTTCAATCCTCTAAGTATCGTTTATTTCTGAAAGCCAAAAAGTTCCCAAATGAGGCAAAGAGGAGGTAAAAAGACACTGAAAAATTAAACAAAATCAACACATAATAAGGTCTAGAAAATGTAATTATAGTTTGATAGTTCTTTCTTATTTAAAAAAGGTATTTTTTCCCATAACACTCAAATATCACATTCTCCTCTGAGGATACAAAACTTCCCTTTATTTGCAATTCTGAAATAATGTGCCAATATAGGAGATTTGAAATTTACAATCAATGCTAACAGTTCTGAATTCCATGTGCAAAATGTAATACATATCATTTTTTCTAAATTAATTGAACATATAAAATTCAAAGAGAGAACCAATAATACAGGGATCATAGGATTTATATCTAGAATTTAACTCAGAGATTAACTAATCCAATTCTTGAATTTTACAAATGAAAAATTAAACCCTGAGCTTAAGTGACTTGTCTAAGAATATCAATAATATTGAGTCAATATTCAAACCCACATCCTTTTATTTTAAATCTTGGGCCCTTTTTACTACATTATGGCTAATTCTTTTCATATAGTCTAAAATCCCTAACCTCTGGAATGTTCTGACTATTGTACCAAGTATTTAATGGCAGCACAAGGCAATACTGATTGGCAAAGAGTGATATTATGATCTAATTGTAGAAGTTACTATAAATATCCAAACAGAAAGAAATGGAAGGAGAACTAGACCATTAGTGAAACTGTGGGAGAGGAAAAGCATTGGAAATGTCTACATCAAACAATATTTTTTTAAAAGATTATAATGCCAAAATGAAATCTGGCATTCTTTCTCTAGTATATGTTGAATTACATAGTTTACACAGAGAATACTATAAATAATTCAAAAGTCACATGTTAAAAGTCATTATTTTTCTCTTGTTATATGCTATCTTGTCAATGAGAAAGGTAAAGGGATTTGGAACTATGTCAGAAGGGACAATGGATAGTGTCTAAAGAAGAGCACACTGAGAAAAGACAGAATAGCTGCTTTCAAGCATTTTAAGAGTTGTCATGACGAAGAGGAATCAGACTTGTTCTGCTTGGCAGTGGAAGGCAAAAGTGGGAGAAAATGGAGAAGGGGAGAAGTTAGACAGAAATAGATTTCAGCATGATACTTCCCAAGAACTAAAAGCTATCCAAAAATAAAAGGGGTTGCTTCAAAGATGACTTTCCAATCACAAGAAATTTTCACATAACCACTGAAATACTGCTTATCAACAGTATCATAGATAGGACTCATGTTTCAAGTTGGAGTATAACTAGATCACTTGAAGGTTCCATCCAATTCTAGGATTCTATGATCCTCTCTCCCAATGCTCAGTACAGCAGGTGGTTTTATAAGTTAGGAAAGCAAGAACTAAAATATTTCTGGCACTATTCAATTATAAGTTCTATTAGAGTAGAAAAGCAGCTTATTTAATTTTATTCAAGTTCTTCCCAGAGTCTAATATGGAACTTTGTACATAATAGACACTTAATAAATGTCCACTGAATCAACTTGCCAGGAAACAATAAAAAGTCATAAACTCATCTGTCTGGAGAGAATCATATTTTCATTTTTTCCAGATGATCACTTATGGCAAAGCCCAATCAGCATCTCCTGCCTAGCCTATTAGTCAGATTTTTATGCATCTCCTAAAAATGTAGGTAAGTTTGGCACCAATTAAAGTTGGTGGCTACTTGAAAGAGTCCCCTGATTAGAGAGCACAACCTGGACTGTATTCCTAGCTGCCTCTGGTAACATAGCTGTTTCCTATTGAGTGTCTCAAGGGAAACCACTTTCGACATGGTCCTAGTTTAATTACGCTTAACACCTTTCTTCTTTTTATTATTATTATTTTTAAAATTTTAATAATAGCTTTTTATTTTTAATATACATGCAAAGACAGTTTTCAACACTCACTCTTCTGTTGCAAATTTTTCTCCTTCCTTCCCCTCTTCCCTTAAACAGCAAGTAATCCAATATAGAACTCCTTTCTTTATGCTGTTTATTTATCTACAATTATTAGAGTCTTCTTTTGACTTGTCTTCCCAGAGTCACTGACTCTTAGTTTGGCTCTTGACACTAATCAGTCTTCCTTGTCAGGATCCACTGCTTACTACCTTGATGCCGACAACTTCAGCACACCAAACACCTTTGTCTCTAGCATTCCCTGAATTCTATGCTGACCATGATTTTGCTAAATGCTTCACAAATTCTGAATTTTTCTTTCCCTGCTGCTGCCAGGTAATTGATCCTAGATCCAGAAGGATTCCTAAATGCCCCAAAATGCCTAAGTCCACACCCTTGAAGACTCTCAGACACCAGAACAAACTGAATACCACCTAAGTCCTTTCTTCTAGTCTTATCTCCTTTTCTTTCTTTATCCTCTTGCCAGTGGTTCTCAAAATATGATCTAGAGCAGGGGTCCTCAAACTATGGCCTGCAGGCCAGATGTGGTAGCTGAGGATGATTATCCCCCTCACCCAGGGCTATGAAGTTTCTTTATTTAAAGGCCCACAAAACAAAGTTTTTGTTTTTATGAAAGACCGGCCCTCCAACAGTCTGAGGGACAGTGAACTGGCCCCCTATTTAAAAAGTTTGAGGACCCCTGGTCTAGAGAATCCTGGGGATCTCTGAAACCCTTTTAGAAAGTCTACAAATTCAAAAATAGTTTTTATTTCCAATATGCTAAATGTCTATAAATATAATCCATCTGGATATATTTGTTTATCTAAACAAAAACACTTCGGAGAGATCCTCAATAATTTTTAATAGGATAAAGATACTCGAAAACAAAAGTGTGAGAACCACTGCTCCTGACCAAAGGTAGACTCAGGATTTTCTGCATGAGAGAATGGCCTATAATTTAGGGAGCTAAATACATATTTTTTTCCTTACTAGTATGTCAAAAAGGAAGCAGGAGATTTTAGAGATAGAAAGGACCTTAGAAATCATCTTTTTTAATTCCTTCATTTTTATGGATGAGAAAACGGAGGACCCAAGTCAAGGTCATTTTTGGAAGTAATGAAGCCTGGGTCTCTATATTATCTTCTCATTTTTCCTATCTAGCTCAAGGTTAATCTCTCATTATTAAAGTTCACTTATTTTGAGAATATTAAGACTACCTCAGCACCGGAAACTGGAATACTGATAGCAGGTCAACCTAATCTAAGTGCCCACAAGTCATTTCATATGTTTTGCAATATAAAATCTTTTCTTGAATGGAAGATATGAGACACTCACTCTAATCAATAAATGTTCAATAAAAACAAATAATAATAGTAGTAACTCACACTTCTAGAGTGTTTTTGCCAAAATACCATGTTTAATTGGCAAATGAAGTATAACTATCCCCATTCTGCAAATGAGCATAATAAGGTTCAGAGAGATGAAATTACTTTGGCAGAGTCATAAAGTCAGTATCAGAATCAAGATTCAAACTCCAATGACTCCAACTCCAGTATTTTGTGCTTATATCTCAGAGGGCATCTGATGATGCCCTTGCCCATGCCACATAAGAGCACTGGGGTCAACCAAAAGGCCAAGCTAAATGTAACACAATAGCCAGTGAAGAAAAACCAAATGTAGTTTCATACAGAACAGGGGAGTCTTCAGCCTCATTTTGCATCTTTTTTGAAAGTCCCCTACTTCATTGAAGATCCATCTCCTTCCTTGAAAGATAATGTTCAATCTCACTGAGTAGTTTTTTAGTTGTAGTTTTTTAGTTGTAAACCCAGGTCCTTTGCCTTCCAGAAGATGGTATTCCCAGGCCCTTTGATTCTTTAATGAAGAAGCTAGCAAGTCCTGGGAAATCTTGACTGTAGCTTCTCAGTACTTGAATTGCTGTGGATTGTTTTTTTGTTTGTTTGTTTTCTGGTAGTCTGCAGTATTTTGAGATGATAATACTGGAGCTTTGCAGCAATATTTCTTTTTTTTTTTTTTTTATAGCCTTTTATTTACAGGATATATGCATGGGTAACTTTACAGCATTAACAATTGCCAAACCTTTTGTTCCAATTTTTCACCTCTTACCCCCCCCCACCCCCTCCCCCAGATGGCAGGATGACCAGTAGATGTTAAGTACATTAAAATATAAATTAGATACACAATAAGTATACATGACCAAAACGTTATTTTGCTGTACAAAAAGAATCAGACTCTGAAATATTGTACAATTAGCTTGTGAAGGAAATAAAAAATGCAGGTGGGCATAAATATAGGGATTGGGAAGTCAATGTAATGGTTTTTAGTCATCTCCCAGAGTTCTTTCTCTGGGCATAGCTGGTTCAGTTCATTACTGCTCCATTGGAAATGATTTGGTTGATCTCGTTGCAGCAATATTTCTTACAATTTTCCTTGTGGGATCCCTTTTCAGGGGTGATTGATGGATTCTTTCAATGAGAATTGTGCCCTCTGGTCCTAATACTATATCAGGGAAGTTTTTCTTGACAATTTCTTGTGGAATGCTATCCAGACTTTTTTTTTGGTCATAGCCTCAGGTAGTCCAATAATTTTTAAGTTGTCTATCCTAGATCTATTTTCTAGATCAGCTGTTTTTCCAATGAGATGTTTTACATTTTCTTCCATTTTTCATTCCTTTCAGTTTGTCTGACTCTTGATGTCTCATAGAATCATTAGCTTCCATTAGCCCAGTTCTAGTTTTTAATGTATGATTTTCTTCAGTTAACTTTTGTATCTCTTTTTCCATTTGATACTACTTTTAAAGGTGATGTTTTCTTTAGTGGATTTTTTTTTTTTTTTGCATTTGACCAATTGTGTTTTTTAATGAAAATTTTTCCCCCTTTCCAAGCTGTTGACATTCTCTTGCAAACCTTTCATTTCTTTTCCCATTTTTAAAAATCTCTCTGATTTTTTAAAATCCTTGATGAACTCTTCCAAGAAGGCTCTTTGGGCTTAAGACCAATTAATATCCCACTCTGAGGTTTCATATGTAGAAATGTATTTCATCCTCTTCTGAAGGGTATTTTGATCTTCCCTCTCACCATAGCAGCTTTTTATGATTAAGAATGCTTTTCTGTTTCTTGCTCATTTTCTTTCTCTCTTGTTTTTTTTTCCCCCCTATTTCATGACTTTTAAAGTCAATCTTTGCTCCTGGGGCTCAAGGGGCAATGTTTCAAGCTTCTTGTGCTGCTTTCAGCCTTGGCTTTGAGCACAGGGGCCACTTCTGTTTGGTGTCTTACAGTGCTGGGGGTAGCTTGACATAATCCTGCCTGTTGTTTCCTGGTTTTCCAGGCTCACAATTTGTCTTCTGCGCTGGGACTGGAGACTGTTCCAATTGTCTGCTCTGCTACTGTTTTACAGTCAGGACCAAGGATCTCAGTTGCTGATTTATTGTGATTAACCCCCTCCCACTGGCTTTCCTAGGCAATATCTGAGGTATCTGCATACCCCTTTCATCCCAGTGAGACTGACCTTTCTTGAAGTCCTTCCATCCTATCTTGAGCTGGAAAATTGTTTCATTCTGGCTCTTTGTAGGCTCTGTCATTCCAGAGTCTGGGCTTCCTATGTTTTCCAAGGAAAACTGGGAGAGCTTCAGCAGCTTCCTGACTTTACTCTGGCATCTTGGCTCTAACTCCTAATCCTGCATTTGGTTATTCTTTTAACAATAAGGTGCCATTATGGAATCCCAAGAAATCATCAAGGAATGAACTTAAATTCTTCTCTTTGGGGCCATAAGAGCAATTACTGAAATTCCATTTTATATATAAGGGAAATCAAGGGACAGCCAGACATAAGAAAAGGTCTTATCATCTAGGAATAATGCTGAGATCTTTACAAAAGGGAACATCCTGGAGTCTAGAAAACTTGCAAAATAAGAAAATCAGTTCTAATGGAGACTCAACTACTTGGTGAATATAATTCCTGACCAATGTGATTCTGTTGGTATAATATTTAATTTGTCCTCTATGAAACTGCTAGCCATCACAGAATCATATGATTTAAAATTGGACTTTAGAGATCTACCTGACACAATCCTTTTCATTTGACAAAAGAGGAAACTGAAATCCATGGAAAGAAAATTATTTGCTCAGGTTACACAAATGTTAAGTAGCAGAGCCAAGATTTAAACCTTGGTTTCTTGACTTCAGATCTAGTATCTTTTCTATACAGTATCATGTTGTGTCCCTTTCTCAAATCAAAAATATAATCTCCTTCTTACCCTATCCTCTTTGCTCCAAAGAAAAAACAGTAGATTGGACATAGGATTACCAGTCAAAAAACTCTGGTCCTATTTGCCAGAACATACCTACTCCCTATCATTCAGAATGCTTATGCTCTCTTCTACACAGTGAAGAATTAAGCAAAGAAGATTTCAAAAGTGGGAGACATCAGTTATGTTCTAGATAGTTTATGATCAAATGAAAACTGTGGGAAAAACAAACCATTTCAAAGAAATAACCTATTATGGAATCACAATGTCAAGGATAGAAGACACTTCAGAAATCATAGTATAACACATTCAATTTACAGATGGAGAAAAGGAAGCCAAAGGAAAGCTAACACAGGTGCCTAAGATCACATAGCAAGCTAATGGTAAATATAATAAAAAATAACAATAAGAAGAAAAATCAGTAATGCAGAATTCTGAAATGCAATAAATGTAAAAAACATGAGAGATATTTACCCTAAGTGTAGAAGAGTTACCTGCAAATGAAAAATTTATATTTGAAAATCACTGGTTTGAGTATAAAGGCCAAGATTATATACTATGTAGATGCAGAACTTTCAATTCTCCTTTTTATTCTCATGTGGGAAATTTAAAATTAATTTTATCTGCAGAAGAAAAGCTTCTATTACAAAGATTGGTTTCTTACCAAAGATGCTACAGGGAGTTCTGTCTAACTAGAGATCTTTAAGATATCTACTTGCTGGTAAAGCCAACGGGATAGTCATACTCCAAGTGGAGTTTGGATTAACTTGCCTCTAAGATCCCTTTCAATTCTAAAATTTTATAACTATGATCTTCTAATTAAAAAATTAAATATAGGATATAAGTAAAATAGGAAAACAGTTTGCTTGCTAGTCAAACTAACAAGAACTTATTAAATGCCTACTATGTTTCAGGAACTGTACAAAGGGCTGGGAATATAAAGAAAGGAAAAAGATAACCCCTTATCTCAAAGATTTCACAGTCTAATGGGGAAGAGAACATACATACAACTTTGTAAGACAAGATATCTAGAGGATAAGTTGAAGATAATCAAAAGAGAAAGTACTAACATTAAGGGAGATTGAAAAGCCTTCTTACAAAAGGTGGGATTTTAGTTGGGATTTGAAGGAATCCAGGAAAGCCAGAAGGCAGAAATGAGGAGGGAGAGAATTCCAGGCCTGGGAAACAATCAATAAAAATGCAAAGGATCAGAAGATGGAATTAAAGAAACAGCAAGGAGTTCATTATCACCATATTGTATAAAAAGCTGGAAAGGTAGGAAGAAGTCAAGATATTATGTATTTCTAAATACCAGCATATGACAAAATACAGAAGATATTTGCTGGATTATCAATATTCTATCATATGTCGTATAAAATAAGCATATAATCAATTGCAGTTGCGAATAGATGTTATAGTGGAGCCAGGAAGAGAAAATTTTTGAAGACTTCATATTCCAGAAATTACTCAGAAAGGGGTGCGTATGGTTGGGAAAAGAGAAGAGGTGGCAAGACACAATAAGATTTAAAGTGATGTCTCAAAGAGAAATAGGAATGAGTAAAGCAGATTATCTCCCCCAAATTTTTTTTCCCCATTTTCTAGAGTGATTTAA
The DNA here is from genome assembly GCF_902635505.1 of Sarcophilus harrisii. NCBI lineage: Eukaryota > Metazoa > Chordata > Mammalia > Dasyuromorphia > Dasyuridae > Sarcophilus > Sarcophilus harrisii. The sequence goes on from NC_045428.1 coordinate 497,526,142, forward strand.
GGTTTGCAAAGTACATTTCTCACAACATAAAAGTAGGCAGTGGAAGGATTTTCTTCTATTTTACAGATGAGGAATGATGCAACTTGCCCATTGAACTAGAAAATGTTAGGACAAAGATTCAATTCCAGTTCTTCTGACTCCACTGCTAGTGCACTTCCCACTAAACCATTAGGATTATTTAATGCAAAGCTAGAAGGGATTTTAGAGAGATCATCTAATCCAGTGGTGTCAAACTTAAATAGAAATTATGGCCATTAATCTGTATATAAAGATCCCTGAAAGCTGCATACTGACTTAGTTTCCACATGGAATATTATCTATATTTGATTGCATTTTGTTAAATATTGTTTCAATTATATTTTAATCTGGTTTGGGGTATGATCAAGAGTATTGAGGGCCATATGTTTGACACTTTTGATCTGGAATACCAAGAGAGTGGAACTGATTGCCCAAAGCAAGTGGCAGAGCTAAGATTCAAATTCAATTGCCAGACTCTAAGCTTAGAATCCTTTTTCTATTACAACATTGCATAAGTGGACCAGAAGATCTAAACATGGGCACAATGGAGCCAGGAGGGCTTTGGTAATTGGCAGACTTGCATAAGGAGTGAGAGACTGCTAAAAGGTTTTAAGATTATGATTAGGAATTTAATTTGATTCAAGAAGCAAGTTGGAGTCAGTATAGACTTCTGACTTTTCAAGATGTATATTTCTGTGTAGCTTAGTCAAACATTTGCCTCTTTCACTCCTCACCCATGGTCAGACTTGTCCCTCTTCAGGTCCAAGAATAATGGCTTCAAATAGCATTCGATTCTCCTCTCAAACAGACAGGAAAATAGATTTAATGCTAATCACTTGTGAATTATGTCTCTAAATAGATAAGAAAAAACCTGTCAAAAATATGGCCTAAAATTTCATAATTCCTTGGTAAGTATTGTCCGGGAAAGGAGAGAAAGTTTCATTAAATTCATTACCCATCACATGGGATCATTTCTAGCTCTGTGACCTTGAGCCAGTCTGTCCCCTTCTCTGGGCTGTAGTTTCTTCATTTGTAATAAGGGGTGGACTAGATGATCTCTTGAGACTCCTTTCCAACTCTTAACATTCAGTGATCTTGCCTCTTATCAAACATTCGAACATGTTGAATAGACTGAGTTCCCCATGCCCTCTAAGAAAACCCCAAGCTTCTAAGAAACAGTTTTAAATACTTAGGTAAAAACCATGACAAGACAACAATAAGATAAAGGCTAAGACCAATTTAGACTGTGAGACAAGAGGCCAGGACTAGGAGACAGGAAACCTGGGTTCTAATCCTGTCTCTGCCCCTAAATAGTAATATTACCTTGAGTAAATCTCTGAGTCTCAGTTTCCCATCTGTAAAATGAAGAGGTTGGACTCAATAAATTACCTCCTAGCTCTATCAATCTATGAATTCAACTCAATTCAGTTAGCTGACTAGAACATGTGAAGGGCTTATCATATGCCAGGCACATTACAGAGAGAAAGACAAAAAACAAACCTGTTCTCATCTCTCCGAAAGACTGTACTCAATGGAAAGGCCAGGCAAGGAAAGCCAAGAGCCAAGTTCTAGTCACAGCTCAAACCTAATGGCTAACACAAACAGCAGCTCATCTGGGCAGTCATTAAAAACTCAAAGGCTTTTTCTCCAAGCAGCTCTAAGGGACAGATCTCATCAGGTTTTCTATCTTTATTGAAGCAGGGGAAAAAAATGAGATTCAGTAAAAGGACAGGACTGGCCCCTGGCCTAGAGCCAGGATCCTGGCAATGTTCTTGATTACCTCCTTTTTCTGAAAGAGAGGCTCATCTCTAAAAGGAGGAAGATGGATTACATGTTTTCTATGGGTTTTTTCCCCCCAGCTTTGATAATGAATGCATTTATTTTGAGTAGGAGAAGCCAATTTTGTTTATCATCTTAACAGCTTAAAAATCTATGCAAGCAGTTTTCATTAGTATGCATAATAGTACTTCATTTTGGTCTTCACAAGCTTTTGAGGTGGGGAGAGAAAAAGCAGTAATCCCACTTCAGAGCTGACAAAGCTGAAGTTCACTAAGACTAATGAAAAAAAAAGGAGAAACTGGAAGTTAAACAGCTCTTACCTTGGGAGCTTTGGGAGGATTCGGTGGAAGAGGAGCTACTGTCTGTATAGTTCTGTGGTTCTTCTTTCACCTCCTGAACAGAGGCAGCTCCAGCCTCAGCAACCCTGGAGGCTTGCTGGAGGGTTTCTGTTACAAGCTGTCTTGTTTGTTCACTAACAACTGTAGCTTGAAATGTCACCGGTTTGGGTTTGATGAGAACCTGTAAAAAAGGTAAAAATCTGTCCAGTTGCAATTTTGGAGTTCTTTAAAGAGCTAAGCATATATTTAGGAAGTCTGAGCTAATCTTGATTTAAAAAAAAAAAATTAAAACAATATAAACTAAGTACCTAATGGGTTTTGTGCATAATTCCTACAAAATTAGGGGAATGTAACTTATTCTGTATTTCAAAGATATAAACCAATATCCAGCTTACCAAATAACACTTCTCATATAAGTAACCAAGATTCCTAATAATATGCTCAAGGAATAAGATTTAATCTTGACCTGCAAAGAATTAACTTTAAGCCTAGCAGGATAGAGAATCAATAAACCATCAGAACCCCAACAAACATTAGAAGAATTATTACAATTTATACCTATCACCCATCTAGTATGAAAACATTCACAGTAAATAGAAAGAGGGTATAAATATTTGGGCTACAGCCAATGTAGTGCAAGGGAGAAGTGAGCAATGAAGTCAGTGAGATGAGAAGTATATTCCTTTAAGCTGAGTCATGATCATTTTCTTGACAAATCTCAGAGTGGTGATGAGGTGGTTTTGTTTTTTCTGAGTTGACACTTCAATGGGATTTTCCCACTAACTGCTATGTGACCAAGAGCTGGTTAGATAATCTCTCTAAATCTGTTTCCTTATATGTCAAATGACAAGTCTGGCCTAGATGATCCCTTATGTTCAATGTTCCAAAATCTCTGCTTGTACCAACACAACATTCACAAGATTCCTTCTAGCTCTAACATCCTTTATTCTAAGGTCCCTTCTAGTTCTAGGCTTCTAATACTCTAGATCACTTTCTAGCTCTAACATTCTGTGTTCTTTTTTCTAAGATTATATATGAATTTATGAATATAAAAATTAAATACTAAAGGGAATAAGTAACTAGGAGACTTTGGAGATAAGGAAGAAAATTTTATATAATTTTGGGAAAATTATGGGATGCTCATAAATTTCATAAAGGGATGGATGTGTCACTTTTTGATTAAAAGAGAAGACAAATGCTTTATGGGAGAGGGAAGGAGTTTAGAAAAATTTTAACTCAAAATTTTATTTTTAAAAAATTGTTAAAAATTGTCATTAAATATAATTGGAAAAAATAAAATATTTTAAAGGAAAAAAATTAATGAGAAGATTAAAAATTAAGTTGGGGGGAGGGAAGTATACAATCTAGCAATATACAAAAAAGCTACAAAACTGAAACTACTCTTTAATCCAGCAATCCTACTTCAAGAACCATAGTCTAAAGATGTTACCATAGGAGGAATTGCCAAAGTATCTGCATTTGCTTTATCTTTAAAAGTAGAAAAATTAAGTCAACCTACATAACTGGTACAAATGGTTGAATAAACTATGGCGCCTGAATGTTAATGGAATACAAAGTGCCTTTTTAAAAAAAAATATGAATAAAAAGAAATATAAGATATATAGACTGATGCAAAGCAAAGCTAGAAGAATTCATACACCCAACTCACATTCCAATCATACCTTTTCAAATAGATTGACAACAGATCTTTACAAATATACAGATGGAAGCAATCAGAAGGGAAACAATCACTCAAGTTGTGATTATGATTTTATTAAATTCTAGGAGAAGTGACTGAATCTATGGTTTCATTGCCATACAGAAGTTCTGATGAAGAAATTCCCTCTACTAATACAAACAGGAACCTTATCTGCCACTTAGGGTCTTAGAGAGGGGCTTAGGGCACTCAGAAGGTTAAGCAATTTCCCCTGGGTCACACAGGAGACAGAACTTGATCCCAACTGTTCCCAGCTTCAAGGCTGGCTCTTTTTCCTGTAAACAGTGTGTGAATGTATATACATGTACAGATCCAAGGGCAAATGCACACATCCATGCATATACATAAATGTACCTTCCCACAAAATAACACTCGTGGGTAAATATTAAGTTACTATGTATACAATGTGTAACATGCGTCCACAAAAACACATTCATATCTACATATACAAATTAAATTATTTTCCTCACATTTTTCAAGCAAAAATGTAAAGAGTTGAGGTTTTATTGAGGTCCATATGCATAATCTATTTTTAAGTGTTGAGAATACCTAGTATTACCTACAGTGTTAAGGTTCAACTGAAATAATATAGAAGTAAAATCTATAAATTGTAGAGTGCCATGTAAATGTCACTTCTATACTTCTCTTGATTCAATTTTGATACCATTCTTTTCATATTTGCCTTTGAAACTTTCCAGATATCTTGAAATCATATTTAGATATTTGGCAAAATTTGTTTTCATTAACATGCCTTTTTTTTTTTTTTAAAGAAAAAAAGTACCATCCTCTAAATGTTCTGAAGGGACTTGCTTCAATTACTGGTCAAGCAATGGATGGTGTGTCTGTGAGGTAAGGACTGGCCTAGTTTTGTGAAGAAAGGAGAACCACTGGTGGGTGAACCAACAATGCATACATCTGTTCTCAGTAAGCAAAGATGATTATCTAAGAAGACTGGGGAGATATGATTAGCATCTATTGAATTCATAATCACATTCACAAAATCATAGTTTTTTTGAGGAAGTAACCAAAGGGAACCAATCTTAAGGGCTGAGACATACTAGCTTTAAGGGAAAAAAATCACATATAAATTTTAGTGGACTCAACCACAACTTAAAGTAATTTGCTTGGATAGAAGATTTAGAACTGGAAAGGATCTTGGACATCATTTAGTTCAATCTCTTCACTTTACAGGTGAGAAACCAGGGTACAGAAAAGTAAATGGCTCAATGACACAAAGCAGCAGATCAAGAATAAGAACTGCAGTATTCTGATGATAAATCCAGAGCTCTTTTCACTGTGATGCAAATGTTGGAATATTGGATATGGTAGAAACTTTTGAATTCTCGGATATCTCTGACCCCAAGAGAGAAAACATAGAAATGAAATTATAATATTTGACTGTTATACCTGTGTTTTGCCTTGCTGCCCATAAACAATTTTTGTTGGGATGATTTTAGCTGCTGGCTGAACTGTAGAGCCTATTCCTTTTGGCTGAGTCACAATCATTTTTGTGATGGGTCTTGTAGCAGTGATGATAGCTGGTTTTGCTCCTGCTGGCACTGCCTGAATGGTCTTTTCCCCCTAAAGCAAAGCCGAAGTTTGCATATTAGATTTGAACCTTTATAGGAGAAGCAAGGGAAAAGACAAAAATGTTATGAAGCACAGCACAGTGTTTTACAATGACATTAAAGTTTTTCCATAATCTAGTCCCAACCTACCTGTTCAGCTTTTACTTCACACAGCTCCTTGCCATGTGCTATACAATATCCAGTGTTACTGATGATAAATCCTCAGGAACAGGATCTGGATCACATATATCTTTCTATATCCAGGCCTAGCATAGGATTTTGTACATACTAGGTGCTCAAAAAATGTTTAATGAGTTGAACTGAATTTGAATTGAACCAGAACTTTTAAGATGTTCACAGAATCAAACCATTAATGGAACAGAGCTCAGAAGGTAACTAGCATCTCTTGCCACCCCCTCAACTTGCACAACCCCTTTCACAGCATCTCCAACAAGTGATGTTCCAGCCTCTGCCTGAAGACCTCTGGTGAGATGAGCCTGCTCCACTTTTGGACAACACTGTTAGGACGTAATTCTTCACATCGAGTCAGTCTTCCTCTCTGTAACACCCACCTAATGCTCCCAGTTCTGTCCTGTGGAGCCAATCAGGGCAACTCTAATTCTTCTTCCACAGGACAGTCCTTCAAATACTTGAAGACAGATACCATGTCACCCTTAAGTTGTTTCTTTGCCAAATCAAATATCCCCAGTTCCTTCAACTGATCCTCCTAAGTTGTGACCTTGAGTATCTTGATGATCCTAGTCACCTTTCTATAGATGTACTCCAGTTATCAATTGTCTTTTCTAAAAGAGTAGGACTGACAATGTTCTACACATACTTTTACAAATTTTGCATCACTTCTAACTCAAACCTTTGATCATGTCGCTCTCTATACCAAATGTCTTAACTCCATTTTAACCTGTTAAAATATTACCCTGCTGGCTTGAACACTAACTCTGCAACGAAGATTTTCCCACTTCTTTTGACAGGAATGCTCACTCTTTCCTAAAGACTTCCTGCATCTTGCCTGAATAGTTGCTATAGATACTATTGAATTGTTATGAATGACAGAAATTTAAATGTATAATCTCATGTACTAGAATGTAAGCAATTTAAGGGCAGAAGCTCTCTCAACTTTACCTTTATATCTTTGCATCTCAGCACCAAGATATACATCTTGCACATAAACAGGCACTCAACCATTTGTTGGAATTTGAATGAATATTTCAGGATAAGAAGATCTTATTAGAAAGGACATTAGTAATAACTACTTCTCACATCTGTAGTGCTCTAGGGCACTGATTAGGGTCATAAGATCTGAGTATAATGCCTAGCTCTGCACTTCCTAAAAATGGAGTGTTGGCCAAATGCCTTCATTCTCTGAGATTTGAGAATCTTCCTATGCAAGGAAAGAATCCTTCAACCTATGATATCTTCCTTTATTTGGATGATAGAATATAGGCTTTAAGATAGGAATAGTTTCATTAGTGTATTTATATCCCTAGTGATTAGCACAATACACAGTAATATACATATACTAAGATATATAAAAATATCTTTGTAGGCCCTTAAAGCACTATACAGGGCATCTTGTATATTATATATTATATATTTTTATATATAAAATCTCATTTGATCTTCACAACAATTTTGTAAATTAGGTGCCATTATCATTCCCATTTTCAAGATGTGTAACCTGAGTCTAAAAGAAGTTAGATGTACTGTCTAGGATCATACAATTTAGTAAGCGTCTGAAGCAGGATTTGAACTTGGCAGATTTCATGCATAGTATACTATCCACTATACCACTTAGCTGCTCATTTTTATGGTACTTAATAAATGCTTGTTGATTGATGGATGAATTTATAATAAGACTATTAATCCCTTATGTTCATATAATACTTGACAGTTTTCAAAATAGTTTTATATACACTGACTTATTGATCCTCACCACAACACTGTTGGGCTAGAAAAGTATTCATATTCCTATTTAACAGATGAAGAAGCTAGAACTGAAAGAGGTTAAGCTATTTGCCCACATTCGAACAGCTAATAAATGGCAAAGCTGGTATGATAACTCAGGTTTTTTGTATCCATTCTATTTCCCCACACTGAAAGAAATCACATCATATAATGTGCCAGACATGTCCAAAATTATCCATTGCTCAATTAACAGACTGAATTTAATATAAAGAAATAAAGCAGAATTTCCTCATGTTCTCATAATTAAAATACATTGTACAATATACTATACAGCATGCCAGTTATAAAATGTATTAGATATAGAACAAATCCTGATTAAATGTTCCCTACTCAAAGGGGAAATACACTGAATATCTAGATAATGTATAGTTACCACTGGAGTGCTACAGAAAGGAAAGGAAGGAAACAAGCATTTATTAAGCACCTATCGTGTCAGGCACTGTACTAAGTGTGAGAGCTAAGAATAATACTCAGAGCTAACATTTAGAGAGAGCGTATTGTGTGTCAGGTGTTTTGCCAAGCACTTCACAATTATTATCTCATATGATCCTAACAACAACCCTGTGAAGTAGGTGTTATTACTACCCCTATTTTATTGGTGAGGAAACTGAGACAGGCAGAGGTGAAGTGACTTGACCAGGCTCACACAGCTAAAAAGGGTCTGAAGTTAGATTTGAAATTCGGGTCTTCTTTTCTCCAGGTCTGGTGTTTTATACACTATGCCATCTAGAGGTTTCTAGTGAACAAATCACTTCACTATACCACTCAAAAGTCTACAGACCTTTTCCTCATAATATTTCTGAAGTAGATAGTCCATTTTTTATTTTTGTAAACTAAGGAATTAACAGAGGCTGGAGCTGGGATCTGGTCCCTCTCTTGTGATTCTACATCAAATGCCCTTTCCACTTTCTAAGTCTCAGGCAATGATAGAAGGATGAGTTCATGAATGGAGAATGATATCCTTCCAGCTCTTTTGTGGTCACATAAAATCATAATGAGCCAAAAGCAGATGGGCCACTGTCCTTTCAGGTTAGAACCCTAGAAGGAGGAGTCCAAGGAAAAACTCAAGATACTTCCTTCCTTTGTGTAGGTATCACCAGGGCATTCTGAGTATGACCACTAAAGAATTTACCACTATTCTCTTGTCACCATTTTTCTCTCCACAGACCAAAGCCAAGTGTATTCCAAAGTTATTCACAGCTTCAGTGACAGTTCATTTAGATTTTAGTACAAGAAAAACCTAACCAAACTATTTTCTTATTTGAAATTTTAAAAACATGGAAAATGTGATGCCACAGATCACTATATCTATCTTGATCTTTACTTTTGCCTTCATTTTTAAAACTTTGCTTCTTCATTTTTAAATTGCAAGGCCAGGAACTAAAACTGCTATTTTGATAAAATTTGAAAGATCTGTAAATAAAGATTTTTTTTAACTGAATAGATGATTTAAAAGTCAGAAGTAACACTAAAAGATCAACTGGTGCAATTATCTAAATTTAAAGAGGGAAAAACCAAGGCCAAGAAAAGTCCTGGAGATTTGCCTAAAGTCACATGAATACTTAGTGGTAAATGTGGAACTAGAACTCCAGTCTCCAAGTTCCCAGTACAGTGTTCTTTCCACTATATCATGCTCCAGAGTTAAAGGTTAACAAAAACAATGTGTTTGACTATGAGGCTAAAAAGCACTAATTAGTTGCTAGTTATTTTTTTAAAGTATCAAAAGTTATTGCCATATATTTCTACCCCCACCCTCAACCTCCAACCTCTCCCTCTCTCTCTGTCAAACATATACATACACAAACAGAGCAATCTTTACTGAAACAGCTTTGGGCATATGTGATATAGCCCATATGTAGGTATCTACTCATTTCCAAAATACACTTACCTATTATTTTGGCCAGGGGGATCTTGTCCAAATACAGACAGCCATTTATATCCACTCAAAGTGAACTTGCAGGATGTTTAGTAGAAAGCCTGTTATACATGGATGCTAGTCTTGTCCCTCCCAAGTCATTTGTTATATGAGTATTCCTAATATGGATATCAAGCGGCTACTACACGTAAGTCTGAAGTCGCAAACTCACCAAGAGCTCTCATATTTTTGCTGCCCCCAATATCCTAGTGGAGTCATGGGATCCAGGGAAAAAGTTTCACATTACAATATGTCTGGATCCATACAATTACAAAAGGGACTTCATATTAGATTATAAGCAACTTATTATCAGGGCCTGTGTCAAACATATCTTCCTAATCCCATAGCACCAATGGGCCCTGTGTGCACACAGTAAGGGCTCAGTCACTATTTGAAGAATGAAGGAATTAGTATTTGATTAAGCATCCCTCCCATATTGCTTTACATTTAAAAAAAAAAAAAAAGGTTGATGCATTTCCTCAAATGCTCAACTGAATCAGAGAAACTCCACAGAGTTCTCCAAGATCTCAGAGGGACATTTAGTGTAATCCCTAGCAGGAGTTTACTCTACATTCTCTATAGTGATTAGTCAGCTTCCACCATAAGGCCCTCCAGGGATGGGGAAACTCACTACCTTTTGAGGCAAGCCATTCCATTTTAGGACAGTTTTAACTGTGAACCAGTTTTTCCTTTTACTATATCAAGTAGAAATCTCTTGGCAACTTCCACCTACTGCTTCTAGTTTTACTTTCCAGAGCCAGGTAGGACAAATCTAACCTTTCTCTTGCATAAAAGCCATCCAACTATTTAATAATGATCATGACTTCCCTAAGTCCTCTCCAGTATAAATATCCTTAATTCCTTCAATGTTTCTCTTACAGTGTTGGTTGTCCAGTCCCCTAACCATCTTGGTCACCTTCCTCTGAATGAAATCTAGATTATCATTGCTATTCCTAAAATGTGAGCCTAGAACTGAACACAATACCCTCTATCCTGGACATTATACTCTTTTAACATATTCTAACATCACATTAGTATAATTTACTAATCAAACTGTTAAATCATTTTGAGCTTTCAGTTCTCTAGAACTAACAAGAATTTCTCATAGAAACTATTATCTATTCATGCCTTCCCTCTCTATTCTATACTAATACAGTTTTTTTTTTTTTTTTAACTCAAGCTTTAGGCATAAGACAAATCAGGTTATCATGAAAATCTGAATGTCCAGAATAAGAAAGAAACTCTAGCAGATAAAATACTAGTTAGATTCTGATTTTCCTTAACTTCTGGGAGACAGACAAATCACAACCTCAGTTTCCTTGGATATAAAATAAAAGTTAATGTTTGACTGCTAGTTGCCTCACTCAAGATTAATGTTATGCCTTAAAAGTTCTTTATTATCCGTTTAAAGAAGCTATTACCTTCTATTTTCTACCCATGACTGATAAGTGCTATCTCAAGGCTAAACCTTTAAGTGTACCTTTTTATACCAAGCCAGATTTAGTCTCTCATTTACTCAACCTTTAGAATTAACCCAGAAAAAGTAAACAATAGGGAGATGGAACCAAATAATTAATTAACTAATTAATTAATTAAATTTTAGAATTATGGACTGTCAGAGTTGATCTGAGAAAACATCTAGTCCAAAACTGAGGAAAAATCTCCTCCAGTATCCCCAATGGTCTTCCAGGAACCTCTGCTTGAAGACCTTTGGTATTAAGGAGTTCAATACCTCCTAAGAAAGCCAATTACATTATCAAAAACTGATCTAATATGGTACCTAGAACTGGACACAATTACTCAGATATGGTCTGATCAGGACAAAGCACTGTAAGGCTATTATCTCCCTTGATCTGGATACTAGCTATCACAAAGCCCAAGTTGCATTGGCTCTTCCAATATTATACACATGAATTACCATGAAACCTATTGGGAATTTAAAGGAATTGTGACTGCTAAAATATAGCCCAGGGAGATCTGAGTCCTGTGCTCAAGAGTCAATGTGGTCTCAGGCCCAGCCAGGGCTGCCTTCTCACAGCTCCCCTCTTTGTGGGACTGTGTCTCTCTCTTTCCTGTATTTCTCTCCTTTCTGAGGCTGTCTTGTCTATCTCTTGGTATCTCTCTGCATCTTTGTCCCTCTTTCACCCCCTGTTTCTGTGTTTCTTCTAGCCTCTATCATTCAAATACTTTATTTTCCCTGCCCAGGCCCTCCTTCCTCCTCCGCCTGGCCTCTGGTCACACCCAGGTACAGAGATGCCCTCTGAGAACAGTTCCTATGCCCATGAGACTCTCCATCTGGAATCAAGCAAAGCCTGTGAAACCAGGGCTCATGCTTCACAATCTAGCAGGCTGCTGCAGGACCACCACAGCAATATTCAATGGGCTTTAGAAATTACTTTGAAAAATGGCATCCGTAGGTGGTGTCTTTATAGTTATTACAGCGCAACAGTAGGGAATCAAAAGTTCAAGCCATCGTGGGATTTTGACTTCTTTAAGCAAATATTTGGATAGCTGGCCCTTTAAGATCCTCGGTGGATTGCGGAGCCTGAAGGTCAAGCTCTTACTTACTCCAGCGTTTAGCAATGTTGTGACAACGTTTTTGCCCGGGAGGCCTTGAATGGTCGTTCCTTTTCCTGTGGTCTTTTGTACAACAATCACATTGGGCTTGGAAGTCATTGGGATGGTGGTGATTTTGGTGGTCGTTCCTTAGAGAAGGGGGAAGAAAAGGAGGCCCAAGTTAAGAGTGATGATGTTGGATCGATCTTAATTAGGTTGCACATAATTCCTACCCTTAATCATATGTCTCCTTTAGATGAAGACAAAGGTTTCAAATATCTTACAGATCCAATTATAGTCATCTAAATTTTTACCCCCAAATTTGGCCCACAAATGATAAACCTGATATGATTTTATTCAATTCCACAAACATTTATTAAGCATTTTTTATATGCAAAGCACTGTGCTGATCTGGGATTGAAAGAAACCAGGGATATTATTCAACCCTTTACAAAAAGAAATGGTGACCCAGAGAGCTTTGTTACTATCACATACAGAGTAAGTGGAAGACCTGAGATATGCACTGAGGTCCTCCAAATGCTCCTATCACTACACCATGCTCCCTATGGCCTACATATTTCAATATTTCCAAAATCCATTATTTTTGTATTCCCACTACTAATTTAGATCCAATCCCTCCATGCCTTAGCAGTCTTCCAGAGCTACTATGAATGAGAACATTCATTAGCATTAACCTTTTGTTAATACTAATCTCTAGATGCAACAGTCATTCAGTCTATTTCTAGGCAAATATAGCCTACAACTGATTTAAGTTTTCAGAGTACAATTAATTATACTTTATTCCTTCAAAGAAATAATAATAGTTTATATTTATATAGTACTTTAAGATTTACAAAACATTTTGTAAACAATCCTGTGGGGAAAGAAGGTAGTCAGTACAAGTATTATTATCCATATTTAAAGATGAGGAAACTGAGGCAGAGAATTAGTGAAAGGAAAGGAAAATGACTACTTTGATCTTTTCATTTCAAGACTTTTTCTATTACAACATGCTGTGTCTTTTTTCTCTAATTTTAGAAACACATCTTAAGTTCAAGAACAGTTTATTTTGAACAATTTAGTATTAAGAAAAAAAATCTTTCCAACATGGCAGGATATGAAAAATTAAATTGTCAAATCAGTCGTGCTGACTGGAGTCAAAAGGCCAAGGCATTTTCTACAGAATCTACAATAATAACTTGAAACTATATATCCCTTTCACCAACAAATTTTTCTTATCATTAAGTGATAAATCCTTACATAAATTCTAATTAGCAAAATTTCATCAAATCTGGTTTGATAGCTATGAAATTTCAGGTGAGGAAAATGCTTTCACTGATGACAATGATGATAACAATAAAATAGCATATACTTACATAGTGTTTTAGAATCAAAAAACATGTTACATATATTCTTTCATTTGTTCACTATAGGAGTCCTGTGAGATAAGTAGTACAAGGACTATTAACCTTTTTGGGCCCTACTTATCTCATTTATAAAATGGGATAAGTGACTCATCCAGGTGTTATAGTTAATAAGAAATAAATCAAACTCAAACTTAGTTTTTCTGACTCTGAGTCCATGAATCTCTTATATAAATCAGTGACACAGGTATTTAAGGAGTTAGCAATATTCTACATACAAAGGATAATATTCTACATCAGGGGTTCATAACCCTTATTATATCATGAACCTTTCTGGCAGTCTAGTATATATATAAGGGATCCCTTCTCTGAATGTTTTTAAATACACAGAATTACAAAGAAAACTTATTATGTTGAAACAGTTTTCAAAATTATTTTTTTTAAAATTTCAACAACTTCAAGATAAACTTGTTCTAGAATAACTCAATTATCTATTTTTTAAAAAGGGACCAAATAGAGAAATCAGTAACTATTTATCTTATCAGCATATCTTGACATGCTGTAAAAGTTTTCTCAAATACCTCACTGAAAAGTGGAAGTGACTCTAGGTTTTCAAAAGTTATTCCAGATTGATTTTGAAAAGCCCTTAAAATTCTAGTTCCCAATTAATTTATTCTACCATATTTCTACTGCACTCTAACATATATTCTTCACTTTCAACAGAATATAAGCATACCATGTTTGTTCCTTCCCTTGCTTATATACTTCCCTGCTTAAAATACCCACTCTTGAACTTCACTTTAACTAATTCTACCTGTACTTCAAAGCTCACCCTAAGTTCTATGAACTGAAACTTTATGAAACATTCTGCACCTCTTCTACTCTTTCCCTGCTCCAAATTCCTAAGCCACAACACAGTTTTGCAATAGAGTTACTATTTCATGTGTCAACGCCATCACTCAATATATGCCTAGCAAAGAGGTGAAACTGCTATGCACATTCCCTTGCTCCCAAAATCCAAAGCTTTGGGACAAGCACAAAGTCCCAGGTCAGTAACTAAAACCTGAGAGTTGAATAAGTAAAATATTTGCAGGTATAAAAAATTATATATATATATATATATATATATATATATATATATGAGAACAGTTCATGGGAAGCACTAATATGACCAAAGACCAAGAGTTTACAAGATTCTGTGACCAGAAGCAACAAAGGCAAAGGAAGAGAATTCCCTGAGAAAGGCCCACAGTGGGAAACTTAGAAGACCTGAAGAGCAACAATGTGGCCAGAAATTAGCAAGACAGTGCTACAGGGCTCAAACTGAGATCAGGATGGGACAGGGGGTCTCAAGGGTTCTAAGTTCTCTAAAACTGAGACACCAGAGAAACCCTAAAGATCTGGTATTCTGAATCTTAAAGATTCAGGCAGGGCAAATGACAGGAGGAACAGGCCATCACAAGGACCTAGAGGATCCAGAGCAAGAACAAACATGGCCAGTTACAACACCCAAAAGTACAACAAACTTTTGGTCCTAACACAAAGTCCCAGGTCAGTAACTAAAATCTGAGAATTGAATAAGTAAAATATTTGCAAGTATCAAAAGTTATTATAAATCCAACTCTACAACAACCAGCAATGGCTCAAAGGAAAAGTAGATTTTCCAGGAAGATGACACAAAAACTTAGAAGAAACATAATAAAGTATTATATAAACATAATAAAGTGGCAAATATTAAAAATCTAATAGCTTAGAAGAGAAAATGGTTTTGTTACAAGGATTGAAGAGAGGGTAAAAAAGAGGAAAGTATTAATACAGAAATGAAGAAGGGGTAGAGCTTGCTATTTCCCAAAATTAGAGTGAGAATAATATACAAACATGGAGAAAGTGGGGGGAAGAGGTATCATATCAGTTGAACTTCCTTCCATTTGTTTTTAATACTGAATCTCTCTTTTACCTAAGCCATATGGAAAATATAGCAGCCATTCACAGGACTGATCCCATTAAGGGTCAGTAAAGAAGTTTTGAATTGTTCCATTTCCAACCTGAGAGTTCAATCCTCAATAGGCAGGCTGTGGACCCACCACTCCTGGAGGCTCACCACATTGGTAAAGGACTTAGTGTGATAATACAATTAATTTTCATCCTACTGCAATTTATAACTCCTGAACACACACACTCTCTGTCTTTTTCCTCCCTCTTTCTCTATGTGTGTGTGTGTGTATATCTCTCTCTGTCATAATCTCTCTCTGCTCTGTCTCTCTTTTCTCTCTCTCTCTCTCTCTCTCTCTCTTTGTGTGTGTGTGTGTGTGTGTGTGTGTGTGTGTGTGTGTGTGTGTGTGTTTCTCAGATTCCAATAAAATACATCAAACTCAACAGGGGGAAAACGCAGAGATGGGGAAAGGGAAGACATTAGAAACAAAATAAACCTTTTGATCCTAAATGGACAGTTAAATGGGGATGAAAAAGAAAAGAACAAGACTAAGGGAATGCCTTAGATTGTCTTTTAGACAAATGGGAAAAGGCTAAACAAATCATGGAATATAAATGAGAAGAGAGATAATTTTAGGTAATCCAGATAGTATAAACTGATGAAAAGTAAAGTGATCAAGAACTAGGAGAACAATTTATACAAGGACAACTTTGTAAAGAAAAATTTTGAAAGATATAAAAAACTGATGCAAACAATGACCAACAACATGTCCAAGAGATCTCTGATGAATCACATCACCAACCTCCTCACAAAGAAGTAGTACACAAATAGTAGGTAAATCTTTTTTTTTTTTTTTGATATGTCTTTGTTTTGTTTAACAGCATTTATTACAAGCTTTCTTTTCCTTCTTTATTTTCTCTCAACTAATGGGGAACAGAAGGTAGTGAGGAAGAAAGGGAATTGGCAATAGTGATGCCAGAAAAAAATTAAACATTTTAAAAATGCACAAAAATGAATAGAAGTTCAGAAGGAAGCACAGACAAGCAAAACAGTTTTGAAAATACCATGTAGAATTTATTACATAGTTTTTTAAAAAGCAACTACTGCAAGTAGAGATCAGTTTCATATAGAATTCTCTTTCATGTTCTAATGTGTATATAGAAATGTTCTTTTTTTTATGTTTAAGTTCAAAATAAAATTTTTAGAAGTAGAAAAGAACAATCTGCACAAATACCACAATGATGTAAAGTAAAACATTAAAAGATATCAGAATTCAGATCAATACAACAGCCAATCTTGATTCCAAAGGCTTGAGGACAAAACATACATATCTCTTCTCATAAGAGAAGTAGTGCAGAATGAGGCATATTATTGATAGAAATTGTCAATGGGTCATTATCTTAGACTATTCTGTTTAACTGTATTCATTTATAACTAAGTGGATTCTCTTCTAAGGGAGGGGCATCAGGACATCATATCAATGTGGGGGGGAAAGCACCAAAAAAAAAAAAAAAAAAAACTAAAGAAAAAAGTATCCTCCATAAAATCTACATCTTTTTGATGTAGATCAAAAAACTTTTGACATAAATGATGATGAGACATGTAATATTACAAAAAGGCTACCTACAACAGTGGATTTTATCAATCATTATTGATCCATGGGCCTAGAACAATTAGAATTGCCTATGTATAAGAAGACTGGCAAGACCCTACTGCTTGCTTCAGTATCTACTATATAAAAATCAGAAATAAGAGAATTTTTTGTTTTATTTTTAAAATAGAAGTGTCAAAAAAAGTTTGGGGCCCAGATAAAATGCATATGCATTATAGTTTATCAATTAGTCTTTTTGTTCTCATGTGCGTGCGCAACTCCCCCCCACACACACACACCTGCTTTATCTTCAATTATCAAGGCCAAGGAAACATACACATGTAAACCACCTCTCTTCCCCTAAGTTTAAAGGTAGTCATTTTACTCTAAAATAGTCAAAGAAAGGCCCTGCCAAAGTTACTAGAGCATTAATACATGTTCCAACAGGTCCTATCAAATTGAAAAGGCCCACGGAGAGACTAGCTAAGGAACAACCTCATTTATGTGCAAAGGTATATATCATAATAAATACCAAGAGGCTGATCATCAAGAGGACTAGCCACTTATTTCAGCTCCAGCAACATGACCATCTAAGGTATGGAGAAATTGTAATTTGCATCAATGGAGGGAATACTAGACCCAAAAAATTAAGTATCCTTGCAGTAAGCAAGAAATTTGGCACACCTGAATCAGGTACAATATGGGAAAAGAAATCTAGTTTACCTCACAATATTTCTTCCACTCTTCTAAGAATTCATATCTCAAAATTTATAAGAATTTATAATTCAAAAAAATAAAAACCTTTAAGATCTTAAAAAATTTCATACAAAAGCAGAAGATGGGACAAGTGTTTTTAAATGAAATAAAATATTGCACTATTTCACGTTTTATTTATATATTTGTGTGTGTGTGTGTGTGTGTATATATATAATATTATAAATTGAATTTTAACAGATTTATAAAATCTTTCCTTAAAAGATAGAATAGGATGATCTGCTTTAAAATCTGACCCTCACCAATTTGACAAAAAGTAAACGTTCTCACAGTTATAATCAGGCCAAAATTCATAGCTCAGATTATGGTGCCTTATGCCACCTTCATGCTTTTTTTTTTTTTTTTCCATTTCTACCCTCCAGTAAATAAAAAAATGTCAATCCAAAGCCAGGAATCATATTTCCTGACTTTACCAGGTTAAAGATACATCAAGATTACAGAAAACACTCCTCATATGCAAAATGAATCAACGGGGATTGCCTGATCAAAGATGGTTTATATCATTTCAATATGATATATTGGATTCAATGGATATGGCTTTCATGAAAACATTCCACTTTAGAGGATATAACTCAAATTTGGTAGTACTTGATAAGCCAAAAGAAACCAGAGACAATTCCAAATTATTTTTTAAAAGTAGAACAAATAGTAATTTTTCTTTTCTTGGTGAATTTCAATTATAAGAAAAAGATCAGCATAAATGGGGGACTGTAAATAGGATTTTCTAATGCTTTAATCTTTAATAATGAGAATTGAACAATGTCCTTTTAGTTCTTAACAAAAAAGATGTAAATATATCTTTTTTAAATCAAGTTTAATATAGATCAAGTACTAAGTGATCCCCATGTCAGAATTAAAGTCAGAAACTTGACTTTAGTCATTCAAATTAGAGACTAAAAACCAAGCTTTGGATTTGTACACTAAAGTATAAGCAGAAGTTTAAAAAATTAGTCAAAGTTAGAATTAGAAGGGTACTTTTTAGCTCATCTAATATAACCTTTCCTTATTTTACAAAGAAGGAAGCTAGGACTCAATGAGAAGGGTCTTGTCCAAGGTCCTATTCTCAATCTCTTCACTTGAAAACAATGTTTTTTAAATCCTGTATGAGGTAATATATACCCATGCCATAATATAGACTATATACCTACCAGAGACTATATTACTGCTAATTATCTTGCCCCCCAGGGTAGCTAATGATTTGGGTACTACTGTAATGATGCTTCCGCTGGTTGTTTTCACATAGGTTGCAGCTCCAGGGGTTGCAGTCATTCGAGCCCCTATTGAAGGACTGACTGTTGGTCGAGTGTAGGTTGCCTGTGTGCCTAAATAAAGAGAAACCAAAATCTGGCATTATTTAAAAGAGTTACAAGTACTAATCAAACACACTAGATTCTAACCAAAGTAAATTAATTTCCTCAAATTTCATCCTTTGATCACATCTCTGTGCATTAGCACAAGGTATCTCTCATAACTTATTTTTCCTATCTCTATCTGCTGCTATTTTACTTTTTTTCTGGGTCTAACTCATAGGCCACTGCCTCCATGAAACCTTCCCTTAAATTTTTCTTTCTACCAAAATTTTGTTAAAGCATTTTGTTTGTATCTTTCTTTTGCTACTATCACTTTCTACTTTTAATTATACAAACCATATTTGCCTCTCCTCCATTAGATTTTAAACATTAACCAGCTATGATTCCAGAGCACTAATGATGAAGCTTGCTATCTACCTCCTAATAGAGTGGAGAAAGACTCAAAGTACAGTAGAAGACATATATTTTTTGACAAGGCGAATGTGGGAATTAATTTTGCTTGTATATGTATTTATTACAAGGGCTTTTCTTGTCTTTCTTTTTTAATGGAGTAAATGCAACAGAAGAGGGTAAGAGTGATAGGACAGCCAAAAAAAGGATATTAACTATAATTAATTTTTAGTTTTAAAAAATAAAATTGGTTAAATGGACCCAATGATAGATTTTACATTTTAAATGTAGGTATCAGGATTAAATGTCATTGAACAATATGACAAATCAAGCACTAAAATGGAAATGAAACATTAAAGCCATGAGAGGATTTAGAGAGGATTTTTTTTTTACTGTATCTCACACTTACTTATATTTCACCACTTAAAATAAACAATGATTTATGATGACTCATGAATTATATCACCCAGAAGGAAATTCAAAAATATTTTATATTGCTTTTTCTAGAAGGGTCATCTGAAAGAAGAGGAGGGTTGTAAGATAAGAGACTGTTCAATACTAAAGATGAAATAACTATAATTTCATGTTGCTTCTACAAAGAGAACCACATGAGCAATGTTTCTATTCCAACACTTAAAGTCAGAAACAGAGAAAGTTAGAGCTTAGAGACTACATAGCCCAAATCCATCATTTTACAAAGAAGGAAGCTGAAGAGCAAAAAGTGAAGTGATTTGGTCAAAGTCACAAATGTAGAAAATGGCAAAGGCAGAGCTGAAACTGATGTCTCCTGACCTTGGATTAGTGCTCCTTTCTTTACCCTAAGCCACCTCTTGCTGCAGTAAAATTTATATAAATTCAATATATTTATTTCCTAATGAGATAAACAATTTATATAAGTGACCTTTGAAGACAGACTCAAGACTTACCAGTAGGAGTTGTAACCAGTTTAGTTGTCATAATTGCTCCATTGCTGCTCACCACCATTATGGGTGAATTGCTACTGGTGGGCAGTGTTGCTGTGACTGGTTTAGGAAGGATTTTACTTGGTTGAACCTGCTGAGTGATGATTTTAACACCTATAAAAGAAGAAATGTTTAAATACATAATATATATATATATATATATATATATATATATATATATCACAGTTTTAAAAAATTCTGAAACATTTCCTTCACATGAAGAGTAGAGCAGTAGTTTCACCTGTTCTAATTTTAATTAAGTATATTGTGTCAGCCTCTTATCACCCCCTAAATGGCTTTTCCAGAGGAATAATCTGTAGACAATTATTTTATGTTACATATTCCATGTAAAAAGTCTGAAATAGGAAAACTGTGATAAGCAGTCAAGAACAAAGTTAAAGAGAAAAAAGGGGCTTGCTTTTACAGATTTCCAAAATAAAAGTGTCTCTTTTACTGAAACACTATCATCAATTTCATCACTGAAATAAACAGCTACTAAGATAAATTTTAAATATTCTATTTTATAGGTGTCAATCTGTCAGTTCCATTAAGAGTAACATTCCTCTTCTATAGTCTGACATTGGGCCATTCTCATGTTACGAAAGTGGCCTCTTCTTCTCCAAGGCTATGTCCACAAAGTACAAACTCTATTCAAGTAGAAAGCTTCAAGCAGAAGCCAAGGGATGGCCTGCCATGTCTGCACTTTAAGGACTCATTTGACTGAGGATTGAGAAAAAGAAGAATACTGGATTTAGGGGGCACACTGCAAATTTTCAGGGAAATTACATAATTTTTGAAGTATCTCAGGAAAATACCCAAGTGTTTATAGGAGATGCTTGAAAAAGACTGAATCTTAAGGCAAATTGCAACCTCTCAATATTTTAGTAGAAGGCCTTAAGAACTGGCTTGAACTGAAAAATTCCTTCCTTTTCAGCCCCCACCTGATAATAAGTCTCCTTGAACTAAGCTTAGTTTAAAAACTAAGTACCACCTCTATGAGAAATACAAGTGGAGAGTTTCAATCACATCAAATTAAAAATTGATTGAAAAGAATCCTATTTGTAATAATATTTATTATAAAATTAATAATTACCAAAAGCAAATGAGAATGAAATTGTTAGGATGTTTCACAGACATCAAAATCATAAAAGGAATATATTGCTGTGGAAAGCTAAGAACTATATTACTTTTTAGGGGAAATGACTTGAATTGACAAAATAGGAAAGAAGGACACTCTGCTTATTTAATAGTATTAAATCATTTCACCACACTGTAAGCAAACAAGGTTAAAATTTTTACACAAAATCTAGAAAATTCCAGATTCAATCTTCTTAACTTGATAGAAAAACTAAAACAATGAAGTTGTGGGAAAGAATTATCTTTTGATATCTCATGGATGTGTTGCAGATGGTTGAGTAAAAATATTCCCAAATCAAATCTTAATAACTGCAAGACCTGCAATTGTTAAACTGTTAAACAATTGTAGAAATATAAAGCATTATTCATTAACCAATCATATGGATAGTAGGATCTCTTCACCAATCAAAAGATAATCATTTCAAATGTGATTTTATACTTTCAAAGATATGAAGGTAAAAACCCTGGTATTATATCTAACTGTTCCATCCAAGGAAGCATGAAAAGTCATTTCTTTTCAAACATTTGAGCCATAGGACACTAGGGCAAAACTAATACTACAAGGAATATTTACAGATCACTCTTTAAAAATGCTAATTTCCCCCCATGAAATTTGTGAAGCATTGCTATGCCCTGCCAAGCTACAGACATTACCAACCTATCTCCACAACTGCAAACCATAAGTTTTCCAGAATATTCTTTAACAGTAAACACCACACATTTTTTGGCAGTAAAATTTAACAACTGCTTTCATTAGAATTTAAAAACTATCACTGGTTTCTAAAACAATAGGGACCAATTTTAAAAGGTAAATTCAAGGTCCTGCCTTGGGTTTGATATATTATCCACTTACCTGATTCCTGTTTGATCTGGATGGTGGGCTTAATGCCAGGTGGCAACTGAGATTGCTGAGGTTGTTGCTGATGAGACACTGGTGTGGGCTGGGCTAACTGCTGTTGGGTCTGTTGCTGCACTTGATGAAGTTGCTGTTTTGGGGACTGTTGATGTTGTTTAGGGAATTGTGCTAGAATTTGGGTGGGAGTGGCCACCAAACTTTTAGGAGAAGGAAGTCTAGTTGATGCCACCTTAATTGCTGATGTGGATACACCTATAAAAGGACAAGAGAGGGGAAAAAAAGGGATTTTTTTTAAAAGGTGAAAATTATAATTGGGTATGATGATAGAAAAAGCATTTACTGTTGATTTCAGTAAATCAAAAAAGAAACAAGCGAAATATATGTTTTAGTCACCTTTTCAAAGTTTTTTTGTGTGTGTATTTGTGATAAAAAGCGAAGAGCAATTAAGAAATTCATAGTATTTCCTTACTAAAAGTTAGATTATATAATTTCTCAGATCCATTTCATCTTCTTCCCTAAATAGAAATCTGATGTCTTATTAAGCATTTAGCATGTGCTAGGCACTATGCTAAGAACCGGGGATACAAAAAGAAGCAAAAGACAGTTTCCATATTCAGACTTCTTATAGTTTAACAGGGTACAAATATGTTCAAACAAGCAATATAAAAAATAAATAGGAAATAATTTAGAAAGAGAAAGTACTAGAATTAGGAGAGGTTGAGGAAGGTTTCCCACAGAAGATAAAATTTCAATCAGGACTTAAAGGAAGCCAGCAAGGAGAGCATTCTAGGCATGGGAAACAACAGAGAAAATGCCTGAGTCTGGAGATAGTGTGTGGCACATAGAATAGCAAGAAAGAGTCACTAGATCAAAGAGTACATGGCAGAGACTAAGATGGAAAAATGGAAAAATGTGGGAGCAACTAGATTATAAAGAGCTTTGAATATAAAAAAAAAAAAAAAGATTTTATTTTAGATCCTGGAGATGACACACACTGGAATTTATTGAGGAAGGGATGACATGTTTGGAGCTAAACTTTAACAAAATCATTTGGGTAAATAAGTGAAGGATGGATTGGAGTAGAGAGAGAATTGAGAGGCAGACCCACCAACAGGCTGTATGTGTGATGTCTTCTCTAACAAGACATACTTACTTCTCCAATGCCTAATACAGTGCCTAGCATATTGTACATGCCCAACAAATGTCTGTGCAATAAATGCAAAAAATTATCTCCCTTTAAAACACACACACAAACACGCAGAGATTTTTCTTCTCCAGGCTTTTTGCTCTTTAGTCATCTCAACTGTATCTGATCATTTGTGACCCCATTTGGGGTTTTCTTGGCAGACATGTGGAGAGGTTTGTCATTGCTTCTTCAGCTCATTTTACAAATAAAGAAACTGAGATAAACAGGATTACGTGACTTGCTCAGAGTCACATAGCTAGGAAATGTCTAAGATTGAATTTGAAGTTAATTAAGATGATGGATCTTCAGGCTCAGCACTCTATCCATTGCACCACCGATGATCCAGGCTAAACAATCCCAAACTTTCATTGGTCATTTGTTTAGATGGTTTCCAGTTTCCCTCACAGACTTCCCGGGATGCATTTCTAGGTATATGTCAATCTCCCTCCTAAAATGTGATCTCCAAAGAACATACCATGAGGCCTCATCACAGTAATATACAATGAAATCAATATCCTCTGCATCTTCTCTGTAATTTAAGAAGGCATTAGCTTTTCTGAATGCCTTTGTCATATTAAGAGCTTATGCTAGGAAGAGGAAAAGAGGAAGGTTTGTACTTTTTATTTCAAAGGCTTAGGACTTTTTTGAGGAAGAAAGTCTCTACCAACACAAAAACTGTCCTGCAACTTACAACCTTGGAGAGTCTCCCCAGAACCCAAAAAGATTAAGTGGCTTGCCCTGCTTCCTGTGGCCAGCACAAGGCAGAAGCAGAACCTAATTCAGGTCATGCTGACTTTAGAGCCAACACTGCACTTGATAAGTCATATTCTTTCTCTTATTATAGTTAATTAACCACTTTATTGGTTGATGTAGGTAGTCTTTTAACAGCAAAAGGAGGAAAAAACAAAATTTAAGGGTTAAAACTGATAAAAATTACATACAATTAAATAATATATAAATTGTGAGATCTTCAAATTGATTACCAACAAACCATAATTGTATTTTTTTTCTTTTTTTCTCAATACAATCTCAAAGTAGACTGCCAAAGTTAAAGCATGATAGAATTGATCTTTGGATCATATTATTATGAATGTATGTTATGAAAAGTTATACCTTTAGGTTTGAAAAAAGCCAATTCATAATCTGTATCAGAAATATAAAGTTCTAATTCTTTAACCCTTGACACTCTAGGAAAATAAGCTCACGAAACTATTCAACATAACAAATACACATTATTGTCAATTCATTTAGTACTACCTTGGTATATGTTGTTTTATCTAATATTTGGTTCCCCCATTTGAATGTTTATTCTAATGTGTTTTCTTTATAGCTCTTAGTTTTAATGAAAAATGTTATTAAAAGCCTTAATCAAATAACAAAAAAGAATGGTTAAATGTATACTTCAAATGTAAAGAAAGAAGGTAGTTAGATAAGCTAATCTAAAATGAACACATAGTATAGAAGAAAAAGTAAGTAAAAACTGAAATTTATAACATTATAAAGTCTAAGTATTAGTCTATACATTAAAAAGCCTAGCAAACAATATAGCTTTAAAATCCTACTAATTTCTCTCCATGTGCTACTAAGGCAAACAGATTCAGTACATGTCTATTGGGATTACACTTTTTGGTAGCGGGATAGCTTTGAATATATTTAAATTTTTTGTTTTGGACTAGTGAGTCTAGAGAAAGAACGTACATGAATGCAGCAAAACAAAACAAAACAAAACCTTTTACATGAAAGTGAATATTAATGGAATTAATGAAATTGGGGAGAGAGAGAAAAATCTATGAACACAGACTATAACTGATAAGAGTTCTTAGTACTTAACTAGTACATAAAATCAAAAAAATCATTACATCACCCAATATCTTGGATTTGACAACAATGCAGATATCCTGATTTAAGAATGCCTACCCATCCTTGAGCTAGAAAAACAAGACAAAGAAAGATTGTCTCAGGGATAGATTGCTAGAAGCAGGGACCAGGGAACAGGAATGAATAAGAGGAAATTAGTCCAAGTAAGCCACAGAATAAAATATAATTGAAAACAGTGTGACAGAAATTAAAAAGAGAGGATAACATGAGATTAGGAAGTTAATAATAAATGCTAGTGCTAAGCTGAAAGAGTAAAATATAGGAAAATCTGGAGGAATATAAGAAATGTGCAGAAACCCAAAAAAAATTTCAAGGAAAAGGATGAAAAAAATAAAATCACAGAGGTGAAAGACAAAGGTAACATGATTTTAATTGAGAACTAAATTTAATAGAGAAGAAAGATTTTTTTGTCATCATGATTAGAAATAACTCAAGAATAGATAACTTTTAATAAAGAACAAGTGAAATAAGTCTTTAGACTTAACAACAGAGTTAAGATATTTAAGACTACATAGTTACATTGCAGAAAAGGGAAGTAATTAAATATCTGTAAAACATATTCTCCAGATACTATGTTGTCTATTTTAATGGCTTACTGTGATTAAGGGATGATACTAAATCATCACTAATGATTGGGAGTTTTTTGAATCCCATCACCACTGGATTTTAAAAGGTTATGCCAACAATGTTGAAGCACAGGAAACTCCTACCAAAGCTAGAAAGGCTTCAGTTATTAACACCCAACTTTGGGTTGTGCATCTGTTGTTTTGGAAGAAGCCAGCTTGGTATGGAAAAATTCATCATCAGAGGTTTGGTTACAAAAGGATGAAAATGTTGATCACAACTACTCGTACACCATATAACTACTCGTACACCATATAACTAGTATAAAAGTAAAAAAGTGAGAATAATTTACAATATGCATGAGTGGAGAATTCTGGCTCCCTGAAATACTGGTGGGCTTATAAAATATGATGCTTTTAAAATGAGGATTAGATCATTTTCCCCCGCATCTTTTCACTATGTAATAGAGTCCAAAGCAATATTTTATGCATCAAAATGTCCCAAATATTAGATATCGTTAGGGTTCACCAAACACACTAAATACCAGGATATGGAAATAAAAATCATTGTGCTTCTCCAAAAACCCGACTTTTCATTTTAAGTTACAACATAATAAACAAGACTGAACATCCAGTCGTTCTAAAGAAAGGTTCATTGAGCTACAGGGATATTTCAAGTAAGAATTAAGAGAAAGACAGTTGATGATTTAGGAATTCCCAGCAGTCTCTAGAGATTTCTGTAGTAATACCTTTTTCCTGGAAAAATACAAATAAAATATATAGACACGGAATGTGCTTTTCTCTGCTGTGAGAGTATCCCATAAGACCCTTATAAAAACCACCTGCTAGAGCCAAAAGAATAGTATCATTCTTGGATAAAGAGTAACACAGACAATGTTTCCTTTCTTTGTAATAGATGGATATAATTTAACAAACCGTGATTTGAACTGGAGAAAGGAAAAATGTCGCAACAGATGACAATTCACATTAAGATAAAACTGATAACCAGGTGGGGAATCAGTTACTTTCTTTCCCCCTCACAATCAATTCTGAAAAAGCAAACTTGAAGTATGGTCATAGCAGAAAACAATGAAAGAATATTTAACTGATGCTCTTTCCTTAAAATAGTTTATAACATGTATCAGGTTGGCTAAGATATCAGGAAAAGAAAATGATAAGTTTTGGAGAGGATGTGGAAAACTGGGATTCTAATGTATTATTGGTGGAGTTGTGAATTAGTCCGCCATTCTGGAGAGCAATTTGGAAGTATGCCTAAAGAACTATAAAACTGTACCTACCCTTTGATCCAGCAGTGACACTAATAGATCTGTACCCCAAAGAGATCATAAAAAAGGGAAAAGGATCCACATGTGCAAAAATGTTTCTAGCAGCTCTTTTTGTGGCAGAAAGGAATTAGAAATTGAGGGGATGGCTATCAACTGGGAAATAAACTGTGGCATATGAATATAATGGAATACTTTTGCTTTACAAGAAATGATGAGCAGGCTGATTTCAGAAAAAACTGGAAAGATTTACATGAAGTGAAGCTAAATGAAGTGAACAGAACCAGGAAAACATTGCACACAGTAAGAATAATATTGTGTGATGATCAACTATGATAGTCTTAGCCCTCCTCAGCAATATAATCTGATCCAAGACAATTTCAATAGATTTGTGATGGAAAATGCCATCCACATCCAGAAAAAGAATTATGGAGACTGAATACAGATCAAAGCATACTATTTTCAATTTTTTTTTTTTTTTGCTTTTTTTCTTTCACATGGTTTCCCCCTTCTATTCTGATTTCTTTCACAACATGACTAATATAGAAATATATTTAAAATGATTATATAGATATAACATACATACACACATATATAGATATAGCTATAGAGATAGATAGAGATAGATAGAGATATATATAGATATATAGATATAACCTATCTGATGATTGCTTGCTGTCTTGGGGAGGAAATAGGAGAAAAAATTTCAAAATCAAAATCTTACAAAAATGAATGTTGGCTACACATCTCTCAGACTGACTAAGATGACAGGAAGGGATAACGATAAATGTTGGAAGGGATATGGGAAAATTGGGATACTAATACATTGTTGGTGAAGTTGTAAACTGATCCAACTATTCTGGAGAGCAATTTGGAGATAGGCCCAAAAGACTATTACACTATACTCTTTGATCCAGCAGTGTCTCTATTGGGTCTGTATCCCAAAGAGATCCTAAAAAGTGTTAAAGAATGCACATGTGCAAAAATGTGTATAGTATTCCTTTTTTGTAGTGGCAAGGAACTGGAAACTGAGGGGATGCCCATGAGTTGGAGAGTGGCTGAATAAGTTATGGCATATGTATGCTATGAAATATTATTGTTCTATAAGAAATGATTAACAGGATTTCAGAAAGGCCTGGAGAGACATGAAGTCAGTAGAACCAAAATAACATTGTACATAGCAACAAGAAGGTTACAAGTTGATCAACTGTGATGGACTTGGCAACTTTCAACAATGAGGTGATTCAGACCAATTTTAATAGACTTGTGATAGAGCCATCTGCACCCAGAGAGAGGACTAGAGGGACTGAATGTGGATCACAACATACTATTTTCACCTTTTTTGTCATTCTTTGCTTGATTTTTTTTTTCTTTATCATTTTTTTCCTTTTTGATTTGATAAATGTGGCAATATGTACATGTTTAACAATATTGGATTACTGGCTATCTAGGGGAGAAAGGTAGAAGGAAGGGAGGTAAAAAAATTTGGAATACAAAATTTTGCTAGAGTGAATGTTGAAAACTATCTTTGTATGTATTTTGAAAATCAAAGCTATAATAAAACAAAAAAATTAATATTGAAAACCATCTTTACTATTAAGTGGAAAAAAATAGGTTATGTAGAATATTATTTTTTTTTAATTATGGGTCAAATTAGCAAGGTATTTGTTTTTCTCCTTTATTTGTTCAGGACATAGAAAGGCTTTTCAAAAGTATTTCAAAAGAATAATTAGGGTCTGCTACTTCTAACATTAATAAAGATATCTGATAGAATTTACAAGCAATTAGTGATAGAGGCCCTCAAAAGAACTTGCCAGAGATTGCAGATGAAGGAAGCATATTATATTATTACTAGTTTCCTTTTTAACACTACTCTGCTAGTCACTGAGTATTAATGAAGCCAATCCCAAACCTTATTTAAAAGCTTTCTTTTGTCTCCCATCAGAGCTCCATGCAGTACAAAGTGTAATATATTTAGAAATGAGGGTCTGCATTCAGATGCTGGAACAGCCACTTTCTAAACATATATAATTCTGGGCAAGTGATAAAACCTCTGTGAACCACAGTTCCTTTATTTGTAAGAGGAAAAGTTGGAATATAGAACCACTAAATTTATGTTCCTATGTCACATATCACTTGTTTTGTAGTTCAATAAAGATTTATTAAGTTCCTACAATGTCCTGGATGCTAAGGACATAACGATTTATTTAAATGGTATTCTTAACCCTTAAGGAGTTACCATTTTATTGGGAGGAAGCACAATATATTATATTATATATATAAAGTATAACATAAAGTTGATTAAGATGGAGGTAAAGGAGAGAGTCCCACAAAAGATTGAAGAAAATGTGAAAAAAGAGAGAACACATTTAGCCAGAAGAATCAGATAATCACAGATGTGGTGGTACCTTGATCAAGCCAGGAAGGATTGTGAAAGCAGAGATGATAAGCAAGTTCTTTACAGGAATATAGAACAGGGACTATGGAGTCTGTTAGAGTCTATATGGATTCTATGGAGTTTTTTCCCTAACAAGAAAAAAAGACTTGAAGGTAGGACAATATATTGTTGAACTGGTTAACTAAGGGAGCACATTTTAGTGTTGAAAGAAATCAGAACACAAGTAATAGATTCGGAACATCTAATATTTTATATTTTCATCTTTTTGTGCTTATTCTTAGCCACACAGTAGACTAGAAGATGAATTAGAGTAAAGAACACAACTAAAGCATATCTACAGCCACACCACTCAAAGTTAATTTGAATGAATTAAAGTTATTAAACTAAATACATGCAGCAGTGTAAGTCAAATGCTAGATCAATAAAAAGTCTCCAATTTAAAAAACAAAAAAAAGACTCAAGTCCTTGCCCACTAATTTCAAACAGTATCTCACAATTTACAAACATGTAAATAAAATTAAAAGTATGTAATTAAAAAATTAATTTAAATTAAATTAATTTAATTAAACAGTAAAGTTTAATTAAATCTAATACTCCTCCAAATAAGTGTTCTTATTCATCAACTCTATAAACCTATACTGAATACCTACTAAATTCACGTCATTGAGTGGAAAAAAAAAAGACAAAAGGTAACTAAACAGTATCTGTCCTAAAGATTCTCATATTCTACTGAAGGGATATAATATAAGCAAAAATAATTAAAAACAAAATGATTTTGAGGACAGAGACAGTACTAACAATTGAGAGAATCAGGGAAGACTTCTCATAGAAAATAAAGTCAAAACCAAAGCCAAAAAGTGAAGCCAGTGAATGCTTCTCATCACCAGATGGGAAGAGGTGGTAGGAAGGCATCAAGGCAAGCCTTCTGATGTAACAAAGGAAAGGGCAAGACCAAAAACTCTTAAAAGGCCCGCTGAGCTGTAACATGGAACTTATGAAGGGCAGTAAGGTTAAATTAGATTGATTACAAGGGATTTTGGTTTTATTTTGCAATGGGAGAAGCAGGAGAGATAAGAGGGGGAAAAAGTGGTTACTAAATGAAACAAAGTAAAAGTCATACTAGGAAAAAAAATTAAGGAGAATTCAAGGGCACAGATAGTAAAGATGATCTTGGTAGGAAAAAGTACTACCCTCTTCTTAGTGACTAGAGAGCAAAAAGGAGAAAATAGGGAAAATGTGAATCAATAGATAACCTTAATTTCTTCTGTAAAGATATGAAATCTTTTATGAAGAGGGAGAAGAGTAGAAAGCTTTGAATAAGGAGACAACTTCTAAATCTCTCCAGGTTAATAGTGCTTGATTGATCCTTTTGTGAATTCTGTATAAAATTCAATCCTAAGCAAAATTTAGTTAAGTTGAAGCTGATTTTTTTCTGTTACTAAATTTAAATGACACTTCCGTTTGGCATCTGCCACCTCTCCCCATATCAAGTATTTCAATAATTCAATTCAGGCAAACTCCCAAATAATCCAATCAGATAAAATACAGAAATAAATAAGAAAATGGGAGATAAAAGGTCAGAGATTAATTAGTCCGTTCTCCAATCCACTATTGAAAAAATACACCCCAAATTCCAAAAAAATATTTCTCCCATTATCATATTCCAGCAGTATAAATGAATGTTTGGTCTCCTCTTACCTTGTGCTACTGTTGACATAACCACAGATGGTGTTGAGGACACCACAACTGTTACGGCAATGGTATTAGGAACAGGGGATGGAGTGGAACTACTGCTGCCACTACTGCTGCTACTGACCAAAGAGGATTGGGAAGCAGTTATGACCACAGGCTGCTTCTGAGTGGTGGAAGCAATGACTGACGTGGGGACAAGTTTAGTGACTGCAGCATAGTTATGAGATTTCGAAAGAATATTGGGTACAAAGGTTGAGCTTGGAGATGTGGTCACAATGATCACCTAAAAAAGGAAAAGAAAATTAGTTTTTTCACATATATATTCAAACTGCATCACAATATGAATTATCAAATACAATTTAAAAATCATAACATTTTATTTTGTAGTGCATATAATTAATGCTGAGCCAATGCAAGAATGTTTGTGTTCCCTTTCAATAGAATGTCTTGTGTCTACTGAAGAAGAGAATCAGAGTAAAATCAAAAGACAGACAGAGAGAGCCAAATTCCTTTTGGCTTTTATAAGCTTATAAAAAGCTTAATTCTATATTTCACTATATCTAAATTTGATGGATATGTTCACATGTTGTTATGGGCCAGAACTTGAAACAAGGTACTAAGTGGAACTGAGGAGACAATGGTTAAATCTAGTTTAGCATTGATTTAATCCTACAACAAATAATGGTTTCCTAGTGATATAATGATTGATTTATACTCAGTGTAGAGCATATAAGCTAGGAGCCTTAGCCAGGATTCATTGGAGAAGCTGGAAGAGGCAGAGAAGGCAAAGGACTGGCAGCAGGAGCTTAAGCTCTCAGAACCAAGGAGAGAGAGATAGGCCTCTAAGAAAACTAGCCGAACCCCAAGTGAAGGAGATAGGACTTTGAAAGAGACAATAAAGGATTTGGACTTTAACACCTGGCTACACTTGTGGTGATTACTGAACTGAAATGAAAGCTGCTCTCAGAGACCCCAAGAAAACCCAATAGGAGAACATTACATTTTGGCGAGAACATTACAACATGTAATAATTCCTATTGGTCAGATAAAATACAGAGAAATATCCAGGAAAAATGAAGATTAAAAAGGCAGGATTTAGAAGTAGCAAGGTTCCCAAAAATTAATTAGTCCAACTCTTCATTTATAAGGAAACAGGTCCATAAGAGTACAAGTGACTTGCCCAAGATCATATCAATTATATAAGCAGCAGAACCAATATTTAATTCCAATCCTACTGACTCCAAATTAGGTCTTCTTTCTACTTCAATAATGTGCCTGTCCAATGGGGCAGTGTAGTGTCACCCCCTTTCCTCTAAACTTCAAAACAATTATTTTTCATAGTTGGCTCAGCTAGGAATAAAATTTTTATGTAACTGTGTATCTAAATTAACTTATTGGGGCCTATCTGCTAACTCTTATGTGGGGTGCAATGTTGCTAATAAAAGGAATTCCTGTACAGAAGCTTCCACATTAGAGAAATCACAGCTTTTCACATACTCATATAAAATTATTATAACAAAGAGAATCTGAACCATTCCCTAGAGTCTTCCGTAATGAAATTTAACAAATAATTCACAAAATCCAACTTCCTGAGAGCTTGTGAATTACATAGAAATGAAAATCTGTTAACAGACTTAACTACCAAAAGTCAGGAAGGTAAGCTGTGACAATTTAATGGGAAGAACATGATGTTCTCCCCATTAAACCACATTGCCTCTAGGGGAAGGTTATATTTCTTCAATCTTTTAAGATTTACAAAGCACTTTAATCCTTGAAAGATGTGGTCACGTCAAATTTCTCTAATTTTTTTTTCTATTTTTTATTTCCAGAATTACAAAATCTGAGACTTGAAAGGGTACTTATGGGCCATACAGCCTAAGCCATACTTGATCAAGCAATCCTCCTATATCATCACTGATAAATAGTTCCTCACTCAGCCTCTGTTTGAAAATCTTTTTCACTGAAAGTTTATTTTATGGTCCCTATCTTTTTTCAAATTATTAAATTACACAATTTTTTTTTAGAAAGCTTCCTTTTTTCACAGGGAACCAGTTATTTGCTTATTTCCATAACTTCTTCCTTCAACCACCCAAAAAAAGCAAACATACCTTTAGACTTTACTTGTAAATATTCCATCTCCAAGAAGCTGAATCCTAAAATTCCCTTTATGGATCCCAATTCTATGTCCTTATCACTGCCTCCCTACTCAGGAACCTGTTCTCTGCCTTTATCACAAGTCATCAGCTCCTTGTACCTATGGTGTTTTGCTAATCCTTTAATCCTGTACTGGTTTCATTTCTCTCCCTTCAAAATCTTGACTATATTGTTAGCCATTTCAACAATGCAACATCCTTCACCTTTAAATCTCTAGCCCTCTTAACCTAAATAGGATGAGGGTTATACAAAAAGCTTCAGTCATTCATATCCTACTTATTCTCACCCTCTATGTTAACCCTGCTATTCTCTTTCTTGTCATTTCTAAGGCACTGATTGCTTAAGTTAAAAACAAACCAACCAAACAAAAACCCATGCTGACTGCATCCGGCACAAATTCAACTATTCTCACTACTGCAGAGCAAGCTTTCTAGTCCTTCCCGGTATATTCACACTCCTCTCCACCACTGTTCCAAACGTTCTGCTTAAACCTCCCCCCAATACTTTACTCTCTCTAAAATGATGGCCACCTGTGGGCTGTCTAACAATGTTTTCTACTGTTGTTCCTTCTCTTTGTCTCTGTTCTTTCTCTGGACTCTTCTCTTGTACCCTAGATAAGAATTTTCTCTCCAAGTCCTCTACTTGGCCCTTTTCTCTTCTTTTTCTGCATTCGTCTATCACTGAAGAGGTTTAAAATCTGGCATCTTTGACTCTTCCCTTTCCCTCAAACTGGGAATCAAACTTATTAAGTCTATAATATTTCAGCAAAATGTAAGCTCTTTGAGACTAAGAATTGTTGTTTTAATCTTTCTAACTCCAGTATCTAGTTCAGTACCTGGCATTTAGTAAGTAGGCTTGATGATAGCCTAATATTCACAAGCTCTCCCATATTGGTCCCCTGTTCTCCATTCAAAGTTTTCAACCCAAGAACAAACA
Source organism: Sarcophilus harrisii (assembly GCF_902635505.1). Taxonomy (NCBI): domain Eukaryota; kingdom Metazoa; phylum Chordata; class Mammalia; order Dasyuromorphia; family Dasyuridae; genus Sarcophilus; species Sarcophilus harrisii. Next base: position 497,560,423 of record NC_045428.1, read on the forward strand.
TTTACCTTTATTTAGACTACTTTTACAATGTCCTAATTGATTTCCCTGTCTCTTCTAATACATCCTTCATGTTGCTGCCAAAATAATTTTTTAAAAAGCACCAGTTTGAATATGACATTCCCTGCTCAAAATCCTTCAGGGATTTAGTACTACCTATGGGAGTTCCTTAATCTAGCATTTAAGCTCACCACATTCTGGCTTCAACCTTCCCTCCCCAGCTTATTTCACTCTAGCCCCCTTTTCACATTATGCAGTCCAATCAAACTGGATTGCTAGCATCTCTCAGATAGTTCTCTCCCAATTCCATTCAATCACATATATCAGTCCTATCCCTTTCAGATTTCCATTGTTAAAATCCTCCTTATTCATAACTATAAAGTGTGAATGGCTCTAATACCACCCACTTCCCCCTTAAAGTCTTAAAGTTTTTCCTACTACTTCTTATAACACTTTGTCCAGATACTTTATATTCTACCATATCACACTAAATTGTACACATCTTATCCCCATTTAGGTGGTTAGCTGTTTAAAGGAAAGGATTTTTTTTCATCCTTGTATCCTCATAGATGAACATATGATAATTAATAATTGGTAAATCAATAATTAATAAATTAATAAAAGTATAGTAAATTAAAATTAAAGTGCTAAATGAGGAATGTGTCCTGAATAATGATATGCCAAAAATGCAGTTTACTTTTCTAAACGTCTATCTAATGTTTTTTAACTTCAGAACTTATAAATGAAAAAAGTTTTAGAACTTTAAAAAAAAAAAGGATTCTTTTCAGTCACAAGAAAATGTATTTCTAGAAAAACATCATTTTTTGACAATGAGTTGCTGTAAAAAACTCACATGACCCATTAGACTATTATTAGCGGATAAATGGTCTAGCATAGCCTGAGTGGTTATAGCTTTTAAATATGAAGGAAAGTGCCACCATATATGGGCATATGCTGCTCCTAGTACCAGGTTCAAATGCTTATTCTGCCACTTACTACACAGCTCACCATGAACACAATAATAATAACAAATAGCTACCTTGTATATATATTATAAAGTCTGCTAAGCTCTGTACATTTTACCTACCAGAACCTCCCCACAATTCTGTGAAGACAGATTATAGAAGAGGCTGTTTTTTCCCAGAAAGAAATCTCAGACAAGGATAAGAACATAGTCTCCCTGACTCTTAAGTCCAGTCCTGGAGGAAGACACATGCTCCATTTCCCCACATGTAAAATAAGGTGCTTCTCGATTCTTTTGAGCCTATAAGGAAGGCAGTGCGGTCACATGGAAAGTGTACAACTTGAGACTCCTGTGACCAGAGCTTCTGATTCTCCATGAGCACCAGCAAACCTGCTCATCATTCCCTTCCTCCAGACATTAAGCGGCCCTAGGCCAGGCACTGCAGGAGATACAAAGGTTACCTACCTCCTGTCTCTTACCTTTTTGAAACTTGCAAATCAAAGTAGGGGATATGATATGACAAAAGAAGTATGATACAATATAATAGTACATTGGAAAAAGTCAAACTTACAGGATGCCCAAGGCAATTCACTAACAAGTAGGGGGAAATCATGGAAGATTTCATGGAGAAATGGCATGTGAATTGGATTTAAAGGGTTGAGGAGTCATTCAAATGGATGAAGAGGTCAAGATGAAGGAAATAATGGGGATATCCCCAAAACAAAAGCACAGAAAATTCTCCCCTTTCAGGTGCCTGAACTTTTGGTACAACCTATTTCAATCATTCTGAGAAAACAAACACTGAGATTCTCTGGAACAAAGCCAATATCTAAAAATGTGAGACTGAGAAAATAGACACGTATATGTTTCAAATTCATCTTATCCCTACTGCCTAGAAAAGACTGAGGAACAGAAGGCCTAGTGGCAGTACTTGCCGCCTTCCACGTGGGTCCATACCTTTTGTGTTGTGGTGTTGGTCGTCTGAGTGGAGGGCTTCGTGAACGTTATTTTCACAGGAGACATGTGGGGGGGTAAGGAATTGGCGATGCTCTGCATAATGTTGCTCATCTTGGGGCTGCCACTTACAGGCACAGTGATAGTCTTTGAGACAGGAACGACAGCCTTAGGAACTTCCTTTAAAACAACGGGGGATGAGCTTGATGAGTTTGTTCGTCTTCTTTTCCTGGGCTTTTCATCTTCATCTGAACAGCTAACACCTGAAACAGATGCGATTTTGATGTTAATGTTAGCCTGGCCCTAGGTGTAGTCTGTTATTCAGAAACCACTTTAAATGACTCCCACTGACTTTTTTGGGGGGTCTATTATCTCTGCTTTTATTGGTAAAGGTATCTTCCCAGTGAGGAAATTCCTTCTCCCAATCTAGATAAACATCTGTTCTTCAATTTAGAATCTTAACAGAACAACCTGAAGTCCTGAGGGGCTAAAAGGCCTCCTCAGGGTCACACAGCAAGCATGGGCCAGAAGCACAATTCGAACCCAGGCTGACCTGACTCCAAGTCCAGTGCTCTAGACATTACAGCACACTGCCTCTCAATGACTGACACAACGATGCCTCCTAAAAACACAGAGCTCACTCTGAATGATCTAAACTGAACTGGGTCAGTAATCTTTTACTAATTGCCTATTTTGTACAAGTCCTTTGTGTTACCTGTGGGAACATAATACAAAGCAAGGCATATTCCTGTCTGGGGGACAGCTGCATTCCAGCAGGCGAGATGAGGTATGGACAGATATCACTAGAATGTGACCTAGACATTAGAATGTGAACAGCACATAGAGAGGGTTCAAATAAAATACAGTAAGTGACTCAAGGATCTCAAGCTCTATGACTGGACTGTTTCTTCTCTAGATACTAAGAATATTCAACTGGCAACTCAAAAAAAAAAAAAAAAAAAGTCCAAACATAGGTCTTTACATTGAAATAGTCTCAACTATCAGAAAGGATAATATTACTACCACCACACAAAAAAATGAAAACTCAATTTTTGGGCTCTCTTTATTCACTATAATCCATTTACTTTTGCAATGTTTTTTTAAAAATCAAAATAATAACTATTAAACCCACCTAGGGCATTACAGTAATGCAAAGACCAAAAAAAAAAAAAAAAAGTAATTAGCTCAATACAAAAATCCTTTAGATCTCCCCCCAGCTTTCTCCTTTCCATATAACTAAAACTAACCTGGAATCAGATCTAAACACTGTGAGCTTAACTCCTGAAAGGTTGCCAAAGAGTGATATGCATTAGAATCTTAATATTGACAATAGATGACAATTATCTATATCAGTTATCTGAGGCAAAATAACACATAGTAGCAATTAGAAGCAAATACAATTAAAAATCTAACCACCTTACAAACTTATAGTAAATGATGAAAAGATCTTATAAGCAACTGGAAATGTAATGATGAACTAAATAAAAAATTCATTGAATCTTTAAGAATTTATAGAATTTATTATTCTTAGGATAAGAATATCTTAGGATACTAGGAATTACATTAATTGTAGGAAACAACTATTAGGCAAAATAAATATTAAATAATAGGATATTCTTTGTCATTTGTATCAGTCACAATTCCTTACCATAAATGATTAGGCAAATAAATACTTACAATTAAATACTGTTCAAAGGAAGGTTTCCCACAGAGAAAAACCATGAAAAGAAAGTGACTTCTCTAATACCAAGATAGATTGAAAAGTATCACACCTAGTCACATCTCATAAGCATTAACCCTGCTGAACACTGAATAACAAACCAATAATTTACTCCAGGAGGGCCAATCCAACCCAATGCTGTAGTCTGCAGGCACGATGGCCTTAGCAACACAGTGAGTATCACTTACTTTTGACATAAACAGTACTTCCACTTGGCAAAACAACTACATTGGAGGCAGGACTGGCAGGTCTTGGTGACTTTACAGTTGCAACGCTGCCACTTGGAACTGGGGTAGAGGTTGGGGTTGACGTGGTACTCGTGTAGGAATAGCAAACCACTACTAAACAAATAATAAGAAAGCAAATCATGTCAGCTTTCACAGCATCTATTTTCAACAATTTCAACATGACTAAGCTAGAAGTCAATGAAAAGAACTTATCAGCATTAATTGGTACCAAAAGCTATATGGTAATGCCCTGCCCCTCCACAGATGTCTTCTGGCCTAAGAAGTCTCAACCCAGCCCCTATCGCAAGAGGAAATGAAAGGGAAAGTAGAATTCAGTAGCACACTTGGGGACAATATAGACAGTGTGGTACAATATAAAGAACAACGGATTTGAATTCAGGAGAGAACTGCATTCAAATTCTTGCTCTGCCACTTACTAAATGTGACCCTTTGTGTGTCACTTCAATTCTCTGGATCTCAAACTCTTCATCTGTAAAATGGAGAGGATAATTCTTGCACTCTCTACCTCACAAAGTTGTGGTAGCCTTAAGGTATCACATAAATGTGAGCAGTTATTGTTATTGTTATGATTACATTACCTTTTTAGCTTTTTTTAAACTGAATTCCTTTTAGTAATTTTAGTGACCTGCCACTGAAGGTACAATGGACAAAGCTTTGAAATGTCCAACCATCAACTAGCAGGCAATGGCAAATTTTTATCTAACAACTAGTGGAGATCTTGGGCCAACTTCTTTCAGAAGTGCCCATAGTAAATTGATCAGGAAACTCTCAGAACTAGATTAATAGGTTTCTACTTTCAACTGCCTTATCATCTGATGAAGAAAATAAATGGAGGCAGTGACAGCAAATCCCAGAGCTGGTTAGCCAAAGAAATGGATGCAAAAAGCGAGATGTGATATCAGAAAGGTAACATTCCCATAATAAAAAAGAAGAGAAGAAATTGATGGAGGTCTAGTTCAAATGCTAGAAAATATCACTCCCTAAAAATATCTATTTTTGGCCATTAAGCCAAACTCTGACATGAACATAAAAAACCACCCAGTTCTTTTTCTCAGTTCTACTATTAGGCAGGAAAAGACAGCTGCCTCAAGTACGCTAGTAACTGCATTTATTTCTGAGGATCATTCTTACAAGCAAACCATCATACATATCTAAATAGAACACCCAATCTAAGCATCATTATTGGTTATCTAAGAAATATATCTATATAAAATAGTTTATTACAATAAACTAAAAAAGCTTTTTGATCAGAGAGGCCATGTCTTTCTGATACACTCTGAGTAGATATATACACTGGGTGAAACAGAAAAACACATTATTGACTCCAGAAGATTAAGACAGATTCAATTTGCAGGACCAGCAGATTAGCACCTTTTGCCAGTGGCCAAAATGTCCTTGCTATCACTTTTTTTTTTTTTAAACATTCCCCTTGCATTCAATCAAGAAATCAAATAAGTTTCTCACCAGTGTACATCAGTTAAAAACCTCATTACAAACAGGATTTCTGTTATTTGTTAAATAGCAGGTGATTTACCTCTCTTGCCTTTTATTTGGACAAAGTCTCAAATTCTGCAAGATCCTAATTTGAGCATGTTTTCCTAAATCAGAATGGTCAATCTTTCCATCTTGTAACCTTTAAATATCTAGAGCAAAATGCTTAGAAATTCAGATCAAATTTTCATAAAATGAAAAAGAAATTAGTCAAAACCAACTCCCTGGGAGAAACATTTTTCCTCTCACCTTCTTTGCTTCCTGTTTCTGCAGGCACTGGAAGAGATGCGTTGTGCTGTATAGCTGCATTAGCAACAGCATTAGCGGTAACAGTGAAGGCAGTTTGGGGAACTAGCCGGGGCATCAGTGGTACTAATCGACGACCTTCAATAGACCATTCTGAAGAGCTATTGGGTCCAGACATACTAAACAAAAAAGAAGAGGACACTGCAAGTGTTCTCCATTACTAAAAAAGCAACTATACATTTTCAAACCAAATATTACTTTTGAGATAAGACAGTTACCCAATAGCTAAGAGTTGTTCTAGAGAAGCAATACCAAAATCAATGACCATAAGTAAGATTTCAGGTTATTTCATACTTTACTTAGGAAACAACAAATTTTGTTTTTTAAACTAAACCTCAAAATGTCCAGAATTCAAACTATGAATTTTTTTAAAGTTATGTTCCATATTTGTTTAATTTGATTCCAATTATTTTTGTTTTATATTTGATTTCATTAATGATAACTTGTTTTTTCGGAAATTCTTAAAACTTTCTGATATAGTTTAATTTACCAACAAAATGAAAAAAATCAACTTTCAAATCAGATTTATCAGATGTTCATTGATGCTGATAAAAACTAAACTTTCACTAAGCCTTGTCAAAGTAAGCGTTCCACAGCAAAGACTAAGGAAGAAGGTGTCTTAATTTGGTGTCTGCCAATAGATTTAGGGAAAAGAGGAACTAAATGGAAAGAATCTCTATGAACTTGAATAAGAAAAAAATTACATCTTTATTTTCACTAATATCTATTGTGAATAAAACCCCAAAAGGTTGTATTCATAACATAACATAAGAAACTTAAAATCTCTTTCAATTATGAATTTGGTTTTAAAAAAATGGTTTTGATAAGTGATCAAAAGGCATCACTAGACTTTGACACAAATAAAGTGAAGACCTCCTGCCCTAAGGCAGTAACCGAGAGGGCAGGGTTCAGAGGGGCAGAGGACTGCTGTGTCTAGCCATACATATTATATTATCTTTTTCACATTCAAAGCTGACTCTGGATAAACCTAACAGCCCTGAAAATAAGCAGAAATCATAATGAGTTATCCACTAAAGATATTTCTCACAAATGTCTTCCCAATAATACTCAAATTGGGAGAGGAGGTGTCAAATGAAGCTGGGTCACTTTTCTTGAATTAGTTCAACAAAATGATTTTTACTACTGGCTAATTTAAAATTTTAAGGCCCACCCATAATCAATTAATATTGAATTAAGACTTTTCACATACAAGTCTTTCTAGATCGTTTCAAAAATAGACATTTCACAGAATAGCCTAAACAAAATCCAAGTTTTATATTTATATATATGTAATATATACATATATTGTAGATATATATATACACACACACTTTTCTTCGATGCCTGATAAAAATGTATAAACATTGAAGTTTTAGAAATGGATAGTGAAATACTCCCTTCATTTTAAATAGTTCCTCTCCACTAGTGATAGCTTAAAATACAGCTCCCTAATAAAATGAATTACTCTGTACAATCATTAACTAGGAAAGATATATTTTTAAAATATTCACTTAACTTCACTTTCAATTTATTCATATTGATTTGGACATTGCTATTATCTAACTGATATTCACTTTTACAGTGCAAAATGAATAATCATACAACATGAAAAAGGCTGCATTGAAATTAAAATTAAGTTTAGGAAAGTGCTTCTTGAAAGCTGTTCAATATTCACACTGAGAGAAAATGTGCAAATCTCCTCTGGAACATTTTAAAATTAGTCCCATATAGCAAAAATGAAGAAATGAACTTTCAGGTTCATTTCTATGAACCTGAAGCTATACCGATAAAGTCTAATCTCTGTTTGAAGCAAGAGATTTAAAAGAAGGATGGGAGAAGGCAAAGAGGGGTAAGAATAAGCAACAGATTATTTCTAAAGGAAAAAAAAGATGTCTTTCATAAATTATTCCACTTTTTTCCCCTGGTGTTTGAAAAAAAGCTACTATTTAACTATCAATTTTATTGGATATCATCTATTCACTTTATTGTTAAGTGTCAGATAACAAAGATTATTCTTCACTTACCTTTTAAAGCAGGAGGTTTTCATCCTGCTACTTCCTAATTAAATTGTGGCCAATTGCCAAAATTTGTGGAAGATTATGAATTCCAAGAGCATAAATTCAGAGAAACACAGTACAAAGGGCACTATAACTTGAGCATATAAATCTCTAAATATTTCCAACATTGCCAAGGAATGGAGATATAGCCGAAAAAAGTTTTTTCAATGGAGCAGATTTTCGGCAAATGAAATGTTATATACATAACAATACTTAGGCTCATCAAAGAGAAATTCATAATTATTTGGGAAGGAAGTTATATAATCAAGGGTTCTGGAATGAAACATTAATCCTGAGAGAAATACCAGAGAAGGCTGATGGAAATTCCTGACCTCTCTTTGTTATAGAAAAATTTCACAAGAGAGCCTGTCAGCTATGCTCCAGAGGCAGTTTGGTTTAGTGGGCAAAAGAGCTGAATGTGGCAAATCACTTAACCTCGCTAAGTCTCAATTTCTTCCTCTATAAAATGGGATAATAAAAACTATATAGTACCCACCCCATGGAGTCAATAATAGGCATTTATTAAACTCCTACTATGTGCCAGGCTAAGTGTTTAAATTAGGTAATGTAAATAAAATAAATGACTAATCTTAATAATCTAAAATAAGAGTTATTTTAAAAGTCTCTGGCCTGCTGGGCCCTGAAACATTAAGAACATTAGGAAATTGATCTCTAGCTTTGAAAAGTACTTTGTATATATTCTGTGCATGCACAACTCCTGGAGGAAAGAAAAGAAATTTCAGATCCTTCCGCCACCTCCCTGTTATTCCTAGAATCACAACTGAGTGGAACTGACTTTGTTAAAGGATCCTAAATCCTCAGATTCTGAGTTTTCTAATCATACCACTGGGACCAAGCATGGTTCAGTATGATGACTGAATTAAAATACTATCCCTGCTACTGACTAATTATTGTGTGACCCAAAACAAGTATCTACACCCCTCTGGCATTCTTCTCTACTTTATAGAATGAAGAGAATGGACTAAATGATAACTTTAGGCTTCTAGCTCTAACTCCTTTACAGGTTCTAATAGAACCTCTCAATTAAATTCAATCCAAACATTTATAAATGACAAGGAGATAACAATGTCACCTATTTTGGCTCTGCTTAGAAGAACAAATGAAGCTTTTCTTGGATTTTAAGCATCCTGCCCTCTCCCACCTCACCCTCCTCCTAGCCTTCCCTCCTTTTATGCTTAATCTGCTCTGGTTTCTCCTCGCCTCTGCATCATTTCTCCTGACCTAGGGAGAGGAATCTGTGAATGCAAGTCTCCCTGGCTACATTCCTTCTCAGCTCTGGTTGTTTTCTCAGGCTCAGGGAGTACAGAGACCTCCTGCAGGTAATCTCAGGAAGAACTGCAGGAGCTACAGTATACTCTGCTGGCACTTCTAAGGGAAGGGGGAGGAGCTATTGGGGGTGCCATTCATTCCTTCCATTCATTAGACAAGCACATCTGGGCAAGCTGGTATTAAAATATAAAACACTAAATTAAAAGTACTAAACATCCATGGGGTTTATATGTACACACTAAAATAGAAACTTTAAAAAGAAAAAGTCAAATTCATATATAAAAAGAAATCAGAATGGGAGAAAAAAATAAGAAAAAGGAACACAAGGCAGGTAAAAGCCAACTCTCAATTATCCATGCTAATGGAGAGAGGAGGGAAAGGGAGAGGTCAGGCAGATTAAAGAAACCCATGACATTTTGGTAATTAATTTTTTCCTCCTCCACCACACTTTTGCCAGGACTACTGACTAATTTAAATTTCAACTCCTCTCCCTTCCCACCCTCTGACTAAAAATACTACCAAGCAACAAAGTGTCTAAAAAGTGGGCAGCATAAGGAAGGAAGAGAAAAGGGAAAAAAGAAGGAATAGCAAAGACCCTGACTAATTCATACATTGAATAATATGCCTCTGAATAATTGAGAGCTATAATTTTGAATTTTTAAATAAAAACAAGTAAAAACCTGAAATAATAATAACCTATTTGCATACCTGTAACTTGGTCTCTCACCCAAATATAAGGATAAATTCATTCTTTGAGGGGGAAAAAAGGAAAAGGAGACTAAATAAATGTTATCCTTTAAGTATGAAAATGACGCATCAACTTAACGACTAGCTGTCGAAAAACAATGCTACCAAGACTCTCATTTTGAGAGATTTTGAAAGCTATTTTTCTTCACTTTATTAACAATAACATCATCTTCCTATTTTACCCATTCTCAAACTAGAATCTAATTCACTAAACACTGTTTAAAAAACATTCCAATTTTAAAATTTATAGCTTTGAAAGGAATGAATTAGTATATGAATGCTGAAACTAGTAAGCCAAATAAACACAAAATGTCTCTAATGAAAATGTTCAAAATTTCTATACTGGCTACTTTTTATGTATCTTAAAGTGCTAGTAAATCCTCAGAGCATTACTAAATAGGAAAGTAATATCACCACAAAAATCTAAGCCTCAATTTACCTTTCTGTAAAATGTGAATCACCATTACGGTGATGAGAGAGAATATTTCTAAATAACTTAAACCATGTTGTTTAACAACTCACATTATATTGCATAATAATAATTTACTTTTTAATCTTTCTTTTACACTGATATTAATTAAAAATACACAAAATACAAGTATATCAGTAAGCATCCTTTACTCGATAAAACGATATGCCTCTGAAAAGTTGTATGAAAAACAAATGTTTGTATATTACTTCACATTTTTTCCACTGCTTTCAATCACCATGGCCAAGCAGCTCTATCTTTACTCATGACTCATTTTCAGATGGCAGCAGCTCCTACAACACTCTGCCAAACCATGCCCGAGCTCTACCCTTTATTCCTTCATCCACCCCATATCCTCTTAACAACAAGTTCAAAATTCAAAAACATTTAAAAGCACAAGGTTACTTGCTATAACTGTAATTATTCTATGATGTGATTTATCTATTCCACAACTTCTGATGTTCATAACTCCAAGTGCAAATCTCATAAAGAAGAACACCCCACACCTAACAAATAAGAAAATACATTGACTACTCATGAAACAGACATCAGATAATTTGTATTTCCTACTTATTAAATACTATGCAAGTGAAATCCTATTACAGAAAATGAGGAACCATCCAATTTTATAATGCATTGAAATTCTGTTGAATTGAACATTATTCTATATAATTGGGCTGTCAGATTAAGCTTAAAAATCTCAAGTTACATGGAGGTGTTAGTGCAATAGGATTTAACCTGGGTATGTTTATTTTCCTGATAAGATATTGATAAACATACTAGTTAAATAACAGTTAAATACAGTTTTAATTTTGTAGTTAGTTTCTCTGAGTAAGTGAAGACATTACCACAAAGATAAAAGACTCAGGTGCCTACTATATAATGGGAATACTGTTTCCTAGCTATTATGAAAATTATGTGTGATATGACTAATAGCTTACTTATGTGCAATTGTTGTTAATCGTTCATCATTTACTGCTCTCCGTACTTCAGCACGGTGGCGTTCTGTTGAGATGCTGTCAAAAAAAAAAAAAAAAAAGTCATTATGAATTCTGCTAATCTGTTTCTTATTTATATCTATGTTTTAAAGTAACAAGGTATCTTATTGATCAAAACAAATCCCTCCTTCCCTTCCCCTCTGTGAGATTTCTCTGATACAGGCACATTCCTGTATTCCTGCTCACGGCCTGCAATCCCTTCTTGAGATTGTGAATTCATGCAGGCCACCTGGATGCAAGCCCCTCTCAGTAACACTTGTTGAAATCTTTTTACCCTTCAAAGTTCTATTTGGAAATTTCCACAGTTTTCCTTAATCTCTAATTTTCTCTTTCCTTCTCAAATGTCCAGGAGTCCTTTATATGGACCTCTCTTTTAGGTCTCTCACATATTATACTCAATCAACAAACAGTTATTAAACACTGTTTCAAAAATTGAACTAAACAATAAGGATACATCTATACTACAAGTAATTCTGCCTTGAAGAAGTTTACATTCTAATGGAGAAGACATCATCTATATACTAGATAAATACAAAACTGATACAAGGTAACCTTAGAGAAGACAACACTAACTAGCAGCTGGGGGCCCCAAACAGCTAAATCATCCTACAAAAAGTACTACCATGAAAGCTTCTAAAAGAAGCCAGGGATTCTAAGAGATGGAAGAGAGAAAAGAAAGCCTTTAGGCACAAAAAATAGCTAGGGCAAAGGCATGCAGAAGAGAAATAGAGGTAGTGTACAAACGACAATAAGGACTCCAGGATGGCTAGACTATAGTGTGGTGGGAGGGAGAAATGTTTAAGGGTACAGCAGACAGGAAGAGGCCAGGTTGTAAGAAGCTTGAAAATGCCAAAAGATTTTCTATTTGATCCTAGAAGCAATGGGGAGTCACAGGGGCTGATTTGGGAGGGGAAGAAGGAGAAAAGGAGTGGTTACATGATCGTACCTGTGCTTTAGGACAATCATTTTGGCAATTGTGGGAGGGATGAACTGTAGTAAGGAAAAGCTTGAGGCAGGGATACTAATCAGGAGACTGTTAGATTAGTATTCTAAACAAGAAACTATGAGAGCCTGAACAATAGTAGTAGCTGTGTGAGCGGAAACAAGGGAATGTATTTGAGAAACTTATAAACTGAACACATAATATAGAACAAGGATACAGATTGGAGAATGACACCAAAGGAATGAACCTGATGCCATCAACAGTAATTTAAAAGTTCCAGGTGTGGAATATAAGTATAAAATGTTATATCATTCTTATCTGTGTAACTGTATTTACTTTATTAAGTTATAACTTCTAGAGGAAAGGACTGTCATTTTTCCATCTTTCCAACCTTATTACCTAGAACAGTATTTTCCACATAAGAGGTGTTTAATGTTTACTAAAGAGCTGAAAAATAAAAGTGTGTGTGTGTGTGTGTGTTTATACATACACCTCTGTGTGTATATACTGTGAAGAAAAAAGAATATAAGTTCAATTCAGGTTTTAAATCATTCAGATTTGGAGGGAAAAGTATAGACTCTACTCTGACCAAATAAGTAGCTGATGTAAGCACAAAACAAAAGGAGAGTTTAGTCTAAAAAAGAGAAAACTTAGGGGTTACATGAATGTAGTTCTTCAAGCACTTAAAAGGAATTAGAATAAAAAGAAAATAAAGCAAAGCAGATTTCAACTTAAATTAAGGAAAACTTTTTAACAACTTCAGCTTTCCAACAATGGGGTGAGCAGCTTCATCGGATACTGAGCTCCTGATCGGCAGAAATCTGATGGAATTTAAAATGGAAGAAATCTTAGAGACCACTATCTCTGACTCATTTTATAGAGAGGACGCAGAAAGATAAAGGTAGTTTACTATAAAGAGATAAATGTACTAAACTTAAGAATTAGAGACTAGGGCTCTTTACCCACATCTGAAACTCAATAGCTCTGTTACCCTAGGCAAGTCCCTTCATCTTTTGAAATCTCACTTTTCTTTTTGGTAATACTATGTTGTAAAGTTGTGTTTGGGAAGCGCTATAGAAATTAACATATCATCATCATCTTCATCACTACTATCATCCCCATCACTACCACCACCACCCACCACCACCACTACCATATCATCATCCATAGTCCCAGTAGTAGCAACAGAACTCAAGATTTGAACACAGACCCTCCAGATCCAGAAATCCAGTGAGGCTGCCATTATACCATGTTACCTTTTTGTTCAAAGGGAAGGGAGATGATCATTTAGCCGGAAGACTGTGAAGAGGATTCCTATTCTAGGTGGGATGATGGGCCACCAGTTCAGAGAATATTCAGTTCTATGCCCAATGAAACAAAGGATTTGAGAGAGTAAGACATTCTACCTACTTTTAGGGGTAAGAATGTAATCCAAATGTGATTCACTGCTCTGAATACTGACATTAGGACAATAACATCTTACTCAAATCACTGGTTACCTTCTGCATCATATCACATTACTAATAATTTTTAAAGTGTTCTGATCTAAATAAACTAATATGAAATTAATACTGAAAGATTAAACAGATTATATTTCACAAATAGTCTAATAACTAGTCCTAAAACTTTTTTTTTATTGTTGATGATGAAACTAAGGAATGAATTAATAATGTCCTCAAGTTCATGAAAAATACAAATAAGAATTACTCACATTTTCATTGAAGAAACAAGAAAAAATAGTTTTAAATTTCAGGGAGAAATAATAGAAAAGTTTCTGATAAAGAGATTATATCAAGATAGGTTATAATAGAATCATCTTCATTATAAACTATTTAGCTTATCTAAGAATGGTCCAAATGGGATGCAAGTAGACTCTCAGACTCTTAACTAAAGAATCTAACTGGCAGGAGCTGAAGCTCTTTTGTCATATCAATCATTCATCCTCAGTTGGATCCTTTAATAACACCCATTTCACTTCGTGAGGTCTCTATTTCCTCAACTATAAAAGGAGGGGCTGAATTAAATGATATTGAAGATACCTTCACATTCTACATACTGACCATCCTACATTTTACACATTCTACATCCTGAACAAGTATTCATCTAGACCTAGTGTGAACATCTACCTGAGAAGGAACTCAAATCATTACTGCTAATAGCAGCCAATTTGATTTACAGAGAACTCTAAATTGTATGTAAATTCTAGCTTTTATACTATCCCAAAAATCATGAAATTTCCATTGATTAGGTCTAATTCTGCCCCCTAGACACACACAGAAGCAGTTTACTTCCTCTTCTGAATAACAATTCAATTCAACAAATATTTATTAAGTAACTATCCTTCCAAAATTTCACATCACACAGTCTACACTGCAGACAAACATACCATTTCCACCTTTCAGAATTCTAATCATCCTTCCAGGTTCAATTTAGATTCTGCCACCTCTTTTTTGCAGTCTGCTAATACTTCTTTTTCTCCCATTACCACCAATGTCAATGCTTAATGTCTATTCAGGTGAATTCCAACTCTGGAACCATCACTAAATCATACCACAAGTGCTACTAGAGAAAGTATGATCACATGTGGTGACTCATGCTATGGGAGGCTGAGATCTGCTGATCACTTGAAGCTCTGAGCTACACAGGGTTAAAACCAACTGGGTATCTATGCTAGATCAAGCACCAGAATTATGTGCCTACAGGAAGCTAGGATTCACCAGGCTGCTTAAGGAGAGGCAAAGTGGATCAGGTCATAAACAAAGCTGATTAAAACTTCCAAGACAATGAGCAGTGATATTGGACCTGTGAATGGCTGCTGTACTTCTAGCCTGAACAAGATGGAGAAAAGGAAAAAAGTAGAGCAAAAGGAAGATAGGGAAAGAAAGAAAACCTTTGGAACCTCAAGTTTCTTACTTTGTGAAAGAGCTAATAATGCTTGATCTACCTTATAGAATTGCCACAAGGAAAGAACACTGTAAACCACAGGCAAAAAACCTGACTTCCAAAGCATCAATTTCCCACAAGGGGAGTTCGTCTAGGTAACTAAGGTCTGGTCTAGTCCTGAAACTATTATCACATTTTATCCTGATGTTATGTAAGATCTTAATCAAATAGCAACTTCTACCTTTTGCAGCCATCTTCCCCCACTCTTTGTCTAGATCCAAAGACATCTCAACCCACCAAATGTCCTATAGACCTAACAAAAACCTGCCTCAATACAGGCTCTGACTTGGAAGTGATAGCTCCATGATGTAACAAAAAGAGGAGTAAATACAGAATCAGAGGACATAGGCTGGGATCTTGGTGAGTACTGCCTGTCTGATCTTGGATAAGTCACACTCCTTCTCTGGGGGCTTTTATTATCTGTGAGGGGACTAGACTCAATGATCTCCAAGGTCCTTTCCTAGCTTCAAAATCCTATAATCCCATAACTAATCAACATTCCTACTGGAAAACTGGCCACAAACCAAGAATAAAATTTGAGACTCCCTTAGCAACCCCAAGGATGTGAAAATACAAGAATTTGTTTCACAAAGTATTTTAGTGAATATTATAATGTTATAAAGCTTATCTTATATGATCTTATATTACTCTAACTGAACTCCTTAAGAGTAGAATCTGTCTTTTACTTTTTCTTATATCTCCAGCCTTTAACATAGTCCCTGGTACACAATATATGTATTTAATAGATGTTTATTGACCATAACAAAATCTGAAGATGAAAATTTGTTTCACATTTAAAATAAAGATATTACCTAAGAACTTTTGAGAGTTCCCCAAGAAGATCTTTCTTTTCCTTCGTGAGGTCCCCCTGTGCCCGCAAGGCACTGATAACTCCAGCGTATGCCTCCAATTCTAGAAGAAGAAGAAATCAACTTTTATCGTAAACTTTTAATGTGCTTATTTAATTCAGTAATGTGTTCTATAAAAGTTCACTGAAAAAAACATTCAAATCAACTATGAAGTAAAAATAAAAAGGTTCTTTAAAATCCTATTGCTAAAACATCCTAAATAAACACATAATATTTCCAACTTGATGCAAATGACTCTTGTTCAAATATAAGGCAAAAAAAAAAGACACTTTAAAGAGTAAATCTGAAAAGAAACATTCCATTTTATGACATTGGAACCAAGATAACCAAGACTCAAACTCAATGAGTGAATTACCAGAAGACAATTTAATTCAGTGCAAACATTTATCTTTTTTTTTTCCCCTGAGGCAATTGGGGTACACAGCTAGGAAGTGTTAAGTGTCTGAGGTCACATTTGAACTCAGGTCCTCCTGACTTCAGGGCTTGTGCTCTATCCACTGCGCCACCTAGTTGCCCAATACAAAACATCTGCCATGTTTGAGTCTGTACTAGGCACTGGGAATAAAAATTTATAAAAGACAGAAAGACAGATTAAGAAAAGGGAGTGACAGAGAGAGAAAGAGACAAGGAAAAGTGGATAGAGTGATGGGGAAGGGAGAAATTGAGGAGGGGAGGAGAGAAGAAATTACTTTCAGGGATTGGGGGGGTAGGAAGAGAAGGGCTAGAGAAGACTATCTGGCTAAAGTGGCACCTGAGTTAACTTAAAGGAGAAAAGAGATTTCAATAGATGGAAATTGAAAGAAACTATTCTTAACATGAGGACAGAATGATAAAGAAAATCAAAAGAAAATCTGTACAGACAGAACCGAGAAAGGGACTAGTATAAGACAAGGCTAAATGGGGAAACTGAAGCCTGAAGCATGGAGAGTCTTGACGGCCACTTGGTAGGGAGTGGAAACCACTGAAGATTTTCTAATAGAGGAATGAGAGGATGCGCACAGCTCAAATGGATATAAATGAAATGAAGAGGGGATTGGCTGTAAGCAAGAAGTTGAGATGTTAAAACTGTCTAAGCAAGAAATGATGAGGGTCTGATAAGGGTCCACTTGGAATGAAAAACGGTTGAATTCAACAGACATTTCAATAACTAGCCAAATGAATAGCTCTATGGGATGAAGAAAAGGAAAGAATTAGAGAAGAACGTAGACTGATAATCTTGGGAAGATGATTGTGCCATTAAGAGGCTCTATGTCTGATGCTAAAGAATTCCAAAAATGCTCTGATAAAACTATAGGAATCTCACAGAAGCATTCATTCACAAACTGTTTTACCTGCAAATGCTCCTCTAAGTACTCCCTAAAAATGCATTTTCATACAGTGGCAAAAGCCCTTTGTAGGCCTGATTTCTAGCTCTGCTTTTGCCAGTAATCTGTTGTGTGGCTTTCAAGACATTTCTGCTCTCTGGTCCTTAGTCACCCCATTGATAAAATTAGGGGTTGGGTTAGACCATCTATAAAATTCTTTCCAGGTCTAACAGCCTAGGGTTCTAAACAGTTTCATCTTGCTTATTCCCTCTTAGTTGATGGCAAAATGAGCACCAAAGAGAGACTAGGAGGCATCCTCTACTTTCCTCAGATCAAAAGAGCCTGAACAACCCTTCTAGACAACTTCTGCCAAGCCTCAGTGCCAGGCAATTTCATTGTACTCTCCTTCCAGAGAATGAAACAGCATAAATTTTTGTATTCTAATTTCATTTCAAAGATGGAAAGGCATTTAATGATCCCCTACTCCATCCTGTTTATTCCACAAAAGGAGGAATTGAGGCAAAAGGAGATAAAGTAAGATATAAACATAAATAAGATATTGGCTTGGGGCTTGAAGATTTTACATGCTAGTAAGAGAGGTACTCATATACACAAAAAGCAATGCAAATAGGTATATAAGTGCTGTGGGAAAAGGTACAAATAAAAAGAGCAATTGACATGCAATGAGAGAAGAAAACTTCTGGCTGGAGAATTAAATTAGTTTTAGAGGGCAACATTTGGCTAACATTTCAACTACCAATAATATGGAAAAGCATAATCGACATAGAGAGAAATGGAATGTGGAAGGATACAAGCAAAGGTATCCTTAGAGAAAAGCAAGTAGTCCAGTTTTACTGTAGAATAGCATGGCTAATAAATGAGGTTGAAAGGTAGGTTGATTCAAATAGGAGAAGAGTCTGAATGCCAAACTAAAGAGTTTGCATTTTACTCTGTAGTCAACAAGGAGGCCACTGAATGCTGAGCAGGAAAATGACATAATCATAGTAAAAAATTATATAATATCCATATGCAAGATGAACTGGAAGGATGAGTAGAGTCTTGATAGTATGGGGACTAGAAAGAATCTTTGTGAAAAGTAATAAAGGTCTAAACTGCAATGCTAGCACAGAAATAGGAATAAAAAGAGTTGAATTTGAGATATTATGAAGGTTAAAAAAAAAAAGTAGGGACTTGGCAACTGGAAAGTGTTTAAAAAAAAAAAAAAAAACAGGAAGAATCAAAGACAATTCCAAAGATTGAATTCTAGATGATTAAGAGAATTTTGAGACAATTAGCCGAAGTAGAGGAGTCAAAAAGAAGAATTTAGGGAGGACAAATCAATTTAGTTTTGTAATTCTAAGTTTTAGGTGGCTAAAGGGAACAAAAATAATTAAATGCTGCCAATATTTCCGCACAGTTTAATCCTAACTTAATCATCATGCATAGAAGCAGTCCAAGGAAGCTCACACAAAGCCAAAATACTGATTTCAGTTTTGCATTCCAATTCATTCCCTCTTCCTCCTGTGAAAAATTCTAAAAATCCACCTGTACTATAAAGCTTTCTACTGTAACACCATGATTTTTCCCATACTGTTTAGTTATGTCTGATGAGGGCCATTATGGGTACAGCATCCAGGGTACAGTTATCTATTTTCTATTGCTACATGGTTGCCAAACTATCTCAAAGTGTTACCTCCAAAGACATGTAAGTATTAATTGGCTTCTGGAACCACAGCATAAACACATTATAAACTAAATTGTTATTAGTGTTTATATTACATAGCCCTAAACATTTTAATTTATACAAATCATCCATTTAATTATACTGTAGCACTTCCACAATACTAAGTTCTCTCTTAAGCGTGCTTCTTTGGGCATCACTTAAAATACATGTACTGTAGAAAAGGGAGACTTTACAACCTCTACAGGTGCAAAAGAAAGACATTATCTTGCAATTTATTTTTACTGAAGTAAACTTGAATTTATTATCCTGCATTAAACTTAATTTTAATAATAAAAAAAAAAGAAATGAAAGTTTGTTTTAAAATTACTGACCATCGAAACAGTGCTTTTCTCCTAAAATTTCCAATCTCCTAGTGTTTAAAAGCATTGCAAAGGTTTTCATTGTTATGATAATAAGTAGGAGGAAGCTGGGGGTAGAAATGGCTGCAAATTCTTGCCAACCCTCACCCTCCCAAAGTCAAAGATCACTTATTTATAAATGACATTGCACTCCAGGATCTGTTTTCTTTTATTTAGCCCCTGCTCCACTGTAACTTTACTGACACTGCTCTAACTGTGATTAGGGATATGTTTAGAGCTAAAGGTCATACTTTTATATTTAATTTTAATCTCTTGATGAAAAGCCAAAAAATCCTTTAAATATCAATCTGATCTACTGCTGTCGTCTCATATGGCAATGTTTTAGTGTAGCTATTATTTGTTCATTATCATTAAATGAAATAAATAAAAGCATATATTGTGAAATAAAATATGATTTCCTATGTACACCAAATCACCATAACATCAATATAAAGCATTTATTAAGTATCTATGTGCAATAAAGGCTGTTATACTTAGCATTGAGGGTGCAAATATGAAAAGTAACAATGTCTAAACCCTCAAGAGGCATACAGTCTAATGGAGTGTTATACAACATGTACATAAACAAAGATGACATAAACGAGAATATGATGGGGATAAAGGGGAAGTCAGAACAAAGTGCTTTCAAAAGAATCTGAGAAGGCAAATCGCTTTTATCTTGGGAGTGGAGTATACAGAGAGATCAGGAATAATAGAGGTGGTGGAGAGAAGCATTTCAATAATCAAATACAACAATATATTCAAGGCATGAAGGGCAATATAACAAGGCAGTTGTAAAAGAAGGCAAGAGAAGATTAAAGAACATCCACCACGTTCAATTTGGCAAAAAAAGAACCCGTAGGGAGGAAGAAAGTAGAAAGTTTAAACCTAGACTGTGGAAAGTTTTCAATGTCAGACTAAAAAATTTATATATTAGCCTTCAGGCAAGATGAAGCCATTGGAGGCAAAAGAATTGACACACAGGAAGAAAAAGTTAAAGGAGGAACAAAAGTCACTAAAAACGAGTTTAAAACAGTACATTTAGGAGCCTAGAGTCAAGAGAGACTTTAGAAGTTATCAAGTTCAAATCCATCATTTTATAGATGTGAAAACTGAAGGAAAAGGAGTATAAGTGAACTGTCCAAATTCACACTCAAAAGGAAAAATGCAACTGAAGGTCTCAAAATCTGGATGTCATAGAGATCTTCTACACTGCTTTAAACCAAGATTCCAACCCAAGGAATCATTCCAGGCTGACAAAAGTAATAGCTACTGTTAATTTTTAGTTTAATGCTAACTGTTGACATTAAAATGTGATTTTTAAAACCATCACAACAGCAAGTCTAACAAAACAACAAATATAATAAAGTTATGAGAAATAGGCAGAATGCAAAGAGCACATATAAATAAAAGAGCATATATAAATTTCATTATCATTCATTTCCACAATGCTTCATGGGTATTAGATAATTAATTTAGTTAAACTGAACTTAGATTCTAAGTTCCACTGATGTTAGCAGAACAAGCATTAGTGGGTCTTGAGGATTAGAAAACCCAGAATTTCTGACTCAAATAATAAATTTCTCTATGATCCCAGAGAATTCCCATTGGGTTGAATTTACTTATCAAAAAATGAAAATACTATCTACTTCTGCAAGTTGTGAGCAAAATGCTTTGCAAACCTTAAAGCACTCAAGAAAAGGAAGTTGTTATGATTGAAATCATCATTAAATGAATATAATTCCAGAACAACATAGTTCATAAAAATTCAGGGCCCCAAAATGATACCTTACCCAATTTTCGAAGGATCCTTTTGCATTCATCCCTGCTGAGATCCAGAAGGGTTGGCCATACAACAGGCATCCTTGCTCCTGTTTTGTAGCCCCACAGAGCTTATCTTCCCTATAAAAAAGGAAAAAACTTAAGTCACCAAAACGTATCTATTAATTAACCAGAATAGTACACTCCTGTAAAACCACACTTTCCCCACTATAGCAGTTTCCCTGCTGTGGAGGAATAGGCAGACAAGACTTTCAGTAGTTGCAACACATTTTCTCTGTCAATCTGTTTTTTTAAAAAGGATTTAGGTTTCATCTATTTACTCTACTACTATTTACTCTAATGTTGACCACCATTCCTTACCTGGATTCTTTATGAACCCAAATGATCAACAGGCAATTAAAACCAAATAACAGCACAATGACAGATCAGCAAGTTTCAAAAAGGGAGTAGAACCATGAAAAGAAATCAGTTTGCTTAGGCAAAGATTATGGAAGCAGAGGATACAGCCATGCTCCAAAACAAAGGTACACAAAGACTGACAGACCTTACAATCCAGAAGCATCCCCACAGAAACTCAGCTACCTAGTTATGTTAAAGAAAAAACACAGTCCAAATCCATTGTTCCTCCCTCATAAATGCCATCACCTAGTGCTTGCCTCCTGCCTAGCTTGACTCCCTTACTTTTTCCCTCTCTCCCTAAACACAAACATTCTGAAACACAAGATGGACACATCTACCTTTACCCTCTTCCTTCTTTGCTTCTACCTCTCCCAACTCCTACCCTCTAAACACATGCGCACAGAATTATAGGAGGAACATACTAAACCATCCAACTCAAGCTTTCTTCTTTGCTTCCACACCATTGAAAAATCATACAAAAATATCATAAATGGACACCTTTATTTTCCCACCCCGCCTCTTCTATCTCTCCTTTACCTTTTCTCCAAACACAACCACACAAGATCACAAGAGGCCACCCATCCTTTCCCACTTCCCCCCCAACACATACACAGAGAGGCACAAAAGGACCCCCCCCATGCTCTCACCCACCAAACATATGCACATAGCTTTAGCAACAAGAGTTCACCCACCCATCCCCCACTATTTCCAACTTTTCCTATCCTCATCCCTACCTTTCCCACTCCTACACTTTTCAGTCCCTTCTCCTCCAAGCCCTACATTCAGTTTGCCTCCCTTCCCCCAATGTCATGAGGGCCCCAGTGTCACAGCAGGATAGCAAATGACAGGAGTGCTGACCCCAAGGAAACCAACAGTAGCCTCCCTGCCCCCTGCACCTCCATTCAAAGAACGTCAGAGCTGGAAATAACCAGCAAACATGGAATTTAGGAGCCAGGAAGGACTCTAGAACATAAATTGCACAGGATGTTAGAGCTAGAAAGGAGCTATATATAGGGAATACAGAATATTAGAGCTGAAAAGGGCTCTAGAACATGGAGAACATTAGATGTTAGATTTAGGAAGGACCTTAAAACATTGGGAGGACAGAATATTATCAAGCTGAGAATGTTGTGGCTAGAAAGGATCTAGAACATAGACAGCATCAGATGTTAGAGCTGAAAAGGGCTTTGAAATGTTATTGAGTTGAGAAGCATCCTAGAAAATGGAGAATATAGAATGTTAGAGCTGGAAAGGGTCCTAAAACAGGGAGAACCCAGGCAGGACACTGGAACCTAGTGAGCCCAGGATGTTATGGCTGGAAAGGACCTAGGACAAGGACAGCACCAGATGTTATCAATTAGAGAAGGACCCTACAACATGGAGAACAGAGAAACGTTGGAGCCAGAAGGACCCTAAAAAACGGACTGCCCGAGACGGGGGAGCTGGGCAGGACGCCGGGACAGAGAGAGCTCCCGGCGCTGTGCGGCCCGAAAGGGCCCTAGAACATGGGGAGCGGAGGAATGTTGGAGCCGGAAGGACCCTGGGACATGGGGAGCCCGGGTTGTTAGGGCTGCAAGGGAGCCTCCAGCCAGGACAGCAAGAGCTGGGGGAGCTGGGCAGGGCGCTCAGTCACGGAGAACACAGGAGCTCTCGCGCCCACAAGGGCCCTGAGACTCGGGGAGCATGGGAATGTTGGAGCCGGAAGGACCCTAGAATGCCGGGAGCCGGGATGTTAGAGCCGGGGAGGACCTTGGAACCGGGAGCACGGAATGTCAGAGCTGGATGCTAGAACCCAAGATGTCAGAGCCGCGGGGAAGCGGAGAACACGGCGTGTCAGAGCGGGAAGGGGGCTGAAATAACGCCGGACGTCAGACCTGAGAGGGGCCTCGGGGACCGTCTGGTGCAACCCCCCCGAGCTTTGCAGGGAGGGAGGACAGGGAGGCCAGAGAGGGGCAGGGGCAAGCAGAGAGGGGGACAGGAGCAGCAGCCAGAGCCCCTACGCCTCCCGGCCAGCCTCCGACTCCAGTTCCAGGCCGGGCCTCCCTGCCTTCCTCTGCCTTCGGAAGGACCCCAACCCCAGTCCCCGTCCCCCGCCCCCCCCAATCCCGTTAGGAGACAACGGAGGATGGGCACGGCGGAGGAAGGAGGGGGGACACCGCGCTTTCCTCAGTGCTGCCAGGCCCGGGAGGCCAAGGACAGCCTGCCACCCCTTCCCGAAGCCTGGCCCCGGGGCGACCCACCTGCCTGGCCTTTCGCGGCTCATCTAAAAGGTTCCTCCGACGAGACCTGGGCCAGCAGGAATTGGGTTTGTTTTGCGGTTCCTCAGAAGGGGGCAAGATGGCGACGGGCGCCAAGGCGCAGGCGCGACCGCGCGCCGGTGCCTGGGAGTTGTAGTGCCCACGGTATTCCTGTCTTTCGACGGAGAAATGGTGGTGGAGACCTCCATGCCTAGCTTTCCTAACCTGGGACAAAGCAGCCCGGGAAGGGGCATGCTGCGAATACCTGCCCAAACCTTGGTCCACCGCCCTGAAACCTCACATTGCGCGAAGGAGACTGGGACGTGTAGTTTTCTTCTCTCCCTGCCCACCTCCCTCCGCGCTCTTGGCGCGCCTCGCCTCCTTTTCGCTCCGCCCTGCCAATCAATTGCGCTCGCGGCTACGTGTGCCGTCACACGTAGTGGTCGAGATGGCGTAGATGGGTCCGAGCCGGAGGCTTGGCGGTCTACCCTCCAAAGGGGGCGGTGGGTGAAGGAAAGCGGGGCAGTTCGCGGCCGAACGGTCGAATGGATTCGTTTTCCCAGAGGTCTGGACCGGGTCCCGTCAACGGCCAACAGCCTTCCCGCGGCAGGTAGCGGAAGACGACGGTATGGATGCCGGAAAGGAACATGCGCAGTCTCTCATTGATTCCCTTTCCCCAGCGCGCCAGGTTGAGGCCGGCCTGTCCTTCACCTGATAGGCAGGTGTGTGTGAGCGCGAGTGCGTGTGTGTGGGGGTGGGGGGAAGGAAAGAGCCTGGGGCTCCTCATTCTGAGAGTCGGCTTTGCCCCGGCGCTCGCTGCGTGTGAGACTCCTTGGACGGCTCGTTGCGCTGGGGCACCACGGCCTCCTTACCTCGTGGAGTTTTTCGAGGATGGCAGGGCTCACCCCGGTGTCATTAAAGGTCGCCAAAGCCCGGCTATTAAAGGGAGTCCTGGTGGGGTTTGGTGGGAAAAGCGCTGGCTGTCACTGATGGGCTCAAAGAAATCCAAGCTACCATAGCCGTATTGGGGGGGAGGGGAGAGAAGGAAGAATAAATGTCCTGCATCGGTAACAGTTCCAGAAAATGAATTGCAACTGCTCCACCTCACACCTCCTGGATTGGCAGAGTCGAGAAAAATGACAAATGACAAAGGCTGGAGGGATGAGGGGGAACAGACATTAATGTCCTGGTGGAGGAATTGTAAACTGGTCCAACCATTCTGGAAAGCAACTTGGAGCTATGCCCATTAAGCTGCTAACTGATCTGTGAATACCTTCTGACCCAGCCACATCCCTACTGGGGATATTTTGTCAAAGAGATAGATCAAAAAGAAAAGAAAAAAGGATTCATGTTTACAAAAAATTCTGATAACCCCTCTTTTTGCCAGAGTGGTCAGCAAACTAGTTTTTATTCAGCACCTACTAGAAGAATTGGAACATAAATCATAAGGGAGATGGCTGAGCAACTTATCATATGGGAATGTGATGGAATACTAACTTGCAAGACATAATGAAGGGAATGGTTTCAAAGAAACCTGGAAAGAATAAGCAGAATGAGAAAAACAAGTTTTAAAACAATTTCAATAAAGGCAACAACTATCAGAGACTTAGTAACGCTGATCGACACAATGTACCAACTGCAATTCTAGAGCACTCCTGGTATAAACCTACTATCCATATTCTGACAGGATGGATTCAGAGTGCAGTTTGAAACTTTTTTTCTTTCAGCCAGTACAGGAATTTGTTTTGCCTGGCTATTCATATTGGGACGTGGCTTTTATTTTTGCTTTTCTCAAAGAGGGAAGGGAAAATGGGAGGCAAATATACATGAACTTAAAATAAAATGTAAATTTATAAAAAAATTTGTAAAAGAAAAAGCCCAGGACTTAGTAGAAGTGATTGAATTAAACTAGCCATTTTTTCCTCTCTGAGATTCAGTTTCTTTGTAAAGTGGGTGTGAGGAGGGCTAGCTTTGATAATAGCTAACATTTATATGAACTTTAAGATTTGCAAAGCACTTTACATATTATACTCATTTGATCCTTCTAACAACCCTATGATGTAAATATTTACCATCCCCATTTTATATTTTGTCTATAAGGAAACTAAGGCACAAAGACGTTTAAGTAATTTGCCTACTGTCGCATAGCTAATAGGCATTCCTGTTTGGAGAAAAGTAGTCTTCCTCCCCTCTGGAGCTTCTTGAGGATAACAATGTGTGTCAGTAAGTGTGAGACAGGATTTAAACTCGGTTCTCCTGACTTCCAGGTTCTGGGTTTTATCTGCCTAGATACTTCTCTGTGAAAGACTAATATGAAACTGGCTTTCATCACAGTTCTGGTGAAGAGAGCATTATGTAAGTCTTGAAGTACTAATGTGTACTTTACTATTCATCTAGTGCAGGATTTACATAAGCAGGATGGATAAAGAACAGTCTTCCTCCTTGCCAGCTTTGGATGAGTTTGCTAATGAGACCCAGGACACTCCCTGAGATCTGTGGTAGATCTGCTTTTGTAGAGGGAGGTTCCTCATTGTGAACCCCTTGTGCCAATGAAATCACAACTTTCATACAAAAATGAAGTTTTATGAGTCTTGCCCATTACCACAGTCTTGTAGGTTAGACTTTTAATCAACCACCCCTTTTTATGGATGAGAAAAGTAAAAGTCCAAGAAGTAAAAAATAACTCTTCAGTTTATAGAGCTAGTAAATGACGGAAGTAGGGTTCTCACAACAGCCCTATAAAGTAGTTAAGGAAATGGCTTGCCTAGAATTACATAATTGAGGCTAATAAACTAATAATAATAATGTGAACTAATAGCTCACAGTAATAAAGCCCTAGTAAGAGGCAGAAAGAACCAAGACTAGAATCTCAGAATTGGAAAGGATCCTAATCTTCACTTGACAAGTGGACAAATTGAAGCCCAGAAAAGGGAAATGACTTGATCACTACATGCAGTCACAAAGTATTTGAGCCAAGACTCAAAGCTAGATCTGAGTCAGATCTGACTCCAAATCCCTTTGTCATGCCCATCACCCAATGCTTTCTCTCTCTAAGGAGTCAAAGCCATGATTTAAACCCAGGTCTGTGACTGCAATTTATATGGAAATATGGGAGAATTCTTGAACAGGTCCTGGACAAAACTACTAGGTTTATCTGCCAACACTGATCTTCCATAAAGTGTCCCTTTCTTCTGGTCAGTATCCTTACTACGGTATTCACAGGATATATGGTAACAGTTGATGATAGTTGAAGATGTGACTCCCTCCAGGGAAGATTTGATTTTTAAAGCAAGACTCAGCCCAAAGGAATTAAGCTATGAATGGCAGGTCTAGAGCAAGTACACTATGACCTCATCTCCTTCCTTTTGTTCCATCTCCTAACCCTTCTAGCCAAAGATTAACCCTTCCATTTCTAGCCTTAATTCCATATGTTTCCAACCTTTTCGCCCTTTTGCTCTTTGATATCTCCTGCACCACTGACTCTTTTTCTACATAGTTGGGTGTCCCCATCTTAAAAAACAGCATCCTTTACTTTGAGCTTCTATCTGCTGGAACTTTACCCATTTATCTCCTTCTGATTATTCAAAATCTTGAATGAGTTTTAAACCTCTTCAGTTTTTTTCAGCCTAGCCTCTGGGTCTGCTCTCTTAGTGGTTCATGACACCATATGCAGTACTATGTCTTTTGCCTTTTTTCTCCTTGACCTTTCTGAAATATTTGACACTGTTAGATCACCTTTTTTCCTTGATGTGCTTCTCCATTGCCTAACATGACACCTAGATTCTTTTATCTCTTTAACCACTCACTTGTTTTTTATGGATTCTTCCATACTTGATATAAGTGTTCCCCAACACTTTATTATTGGATCATTTCCCTTTAACTTTGTGATCTTGTCCACTCTCATGGCTTCAGTTAACATTTCTGTATGAATGGCTCCCAAATTTTAAACTCCCAGAACTGTCTTTTTATTTTTATTCACTGCTCCCCCTTTTAGAGACTCTTAGGTAGGACAATGGATAGAGGGTTGGGCATAGAATTAGGAAGTCACTTACCTCTGATTGCCTTCAGTTTCTTCAACAGTAAAATAGGGATAATAAAAAAGGATCTTCATCCTAGGGTTCTTATAAGATCAAATGAGAAAATATCTGTAAAGCACTAATGCTTTTTTCTTCCTTTATTTTTGTAATCTATCCAAGATGTACTATTTGTCATCACCCAAACACATTGCATTTCTTCTCATCTCTTGTGCCTTTGTTCACATTGTCTCCTTTGCCCTCTCCTTCAAGCCATTTCTACCTGGTGAAGTCCTATAGATTCTTCGTGGTTCAGATCAGATAACATCCCCTCTGTAAAGCCCCCCAGCTAAATGACCTTCCCCTTTATATTCATATTGAACAATCCAAGAGTTGGGAGAACCCTCTGAAGCCATCTAGTCCAAGGCATATCTAACCAAGAAGGTGTGTAATGAAAGTGAGCATCTAAAGAAGCCCATGTTTCTAATTGTTAGAATGTTTGTTTATTTCTTGCATCAAACCTAAATCTTCTTAATACAACTTGCACTCACTACTCCCAGTTCTGCTCAAGTAGAACAATCTGAGGCTGCTTCCAAATGACAGTTATTCACATACTATAAAACTACTGTTCTTTATGTTATCTCATCTTCTCTCTTCTAGCCTTAGCCTCCCAAATTCCAGTTAATCTCTCAGCCTACCCTTAAGTCCAACCACCATCAAGATTGCTCTTTTCTAAACAATTCATCTGTATCCTCCCCAAAATATGGTATCTGAAACAGAACACATTCAGCAAGCATTTATTCAGCTGTGTAAGGTGCTATGCTAGTGACTAAAGTTACAAAGAAAGATTTAATGCTGGTTCTCTTCCTAAAGAACTTTTAATCTAAGGTAAAAGAAGAAGAGAATACATAAATAACTATTAAGTAATTTGTCGATGACCACACAGCTGCTAAATGCATTTGACAGCATTTGAAAGAGACAGGTACTCAGAAGGCAAGGGGCAAGAAAGCCAAACAAGCCTGGCAGATGAAGGAAGCCCAAACCTACCCATGTGCAGCATCAAGTCTTACCTATCACTGTAGCATTCTGTTCACTGAATATACCTGCTTTCCTCCAAAAGCATTTATCAAAAACTTGATTGTCTAGCCCTATACAGGAAGTTAAATATAAGTAAGAATCATGGCATCATTGATTAACAGTATGTTAGTCTTTGAAAGGACCTTTGAGATTTTCTAGTGCAATTCTCTCTTTTCACAGATAAGTTAAATAAAGCCAAGTGACTTGCCTAAGGTCAGCCAGTTTGATGAAACCAGCACTAGAATTTCCTTGAGATCCAGGGCAGCAACATCATTCTCTGCCCTTCGGTTCCTGCCCTGTGCAAGTTTACAATATAAATCTAAGAATGATATAAATACATATGTATTTTAAGGTTTACCAAATGCTTTAAATTTGTCACCTCATTTGAGCCTTATGATGATTACGACACATGTAGTCCAAATATAAAGATTTTGTAGATGAGGAAATTGAGTCCCAGAGAACGTATATGGGACTTAGTGTACCACACAGCTATTAAATAACAGATCTAGGATTTCCCCAGGCCTTTAACTCCCAGGCTTGCATTCTTTCCATTTCATGCTGACTCTGAAAATAGAAATATTAAACTAAGAATATTGATGATAAGGCAAATAAATCTATCAGTCATAAATCCAGGGTAAGTCTCTTTAAAGGCTGAAGGAGCATGGCACTTGAAGTTAAGAGACCTAGGCTCAGTCTTAGTTCCAGCACATATTTGCTCTATCAAAGCACGGACACTTCTTTCTTCCTTGAGCTTCAGTTTCCACATTTGCAAAATGGAGGCAGTAGTTGTAGTTTTTTTCCTAACAGGATTGTTGTGTGCAGAGTGCTTTGAGACGTGAAGGTAGTTTGGGGTATCCCCCAAGCTATTAAAGCTTAAAATGGCACAAAGACTTAAAATGCCTTCGTTACAATTTTTAATAGTTATTTTCATTATTATATAACTGAGACAAATTGAAGAGGAATTTTTGCATTCCAATATCCAGAGCACACAAGTTAGAGAAATGTACTTGTCTTCTCAGTTATCCAGGTAGACTTCATAGAGGAGGGGAAGTTTCAGGCTATGTTTTACCAATTAATTAAATACAGATAGGGAAGACATACCTAATTCCTTCCCTCCTTTTTTCTCTTCCTTTCTCTTAGGGACTGCTCTTGGGAAAATGAAAGAGGAAGTAGGATGCACATTCTTCTGTAGAATAGAAGCCAGGATTCCAAGGGTGGTGAATAGAAAAAGGGAACTTCCCAAGAAGGAATGATAATAATAGCTAGCATTTAAGCAGCACACTAAGATTTTCAAGACACTTTATAGACCACTCATTTTATCTTCACCATAACTCCAGGAGACAGATGCTATTATTATTTCCATTTTACAGATGAGAAAACTTGAGGCAAACAGGATTAAGTGACTTGCCTAAGGTCATATAGCTAGTTTTGAGGTCATATTTAAGCTCAGGTCTTCCTCTCCAAGCCAAGTGCTTTATCCACCGAGCCACCTGGCTGTCCCAGAATGGCAATTTATACTAAGTTAGGGAGAAAGTGGAATTTAGCATGCTAAAATTAGCAGCTGAATTTATACAGTGCTTTAATGTTAGCAAAATGCCTTCTTCACATGGTGAAACTATTATCCCATTTTATAGATGAGGCATTTGAGGCATAAAGCTGCTGGAATATGAACTCAGCGTCATGCTGCATTTGTTAGAATGGGAGCTCTTGAAAAGCAAGAATCATTTCTTTAATTTGTATCCCCTCTGGTCTGTACATAGTAGACTCTCGATATTTGCTTTGTCCTTCAGTGATTAATTTATTCAAGGCTTGGGGATATGGGGACATTTGTGTCCTGTGCTTGTATGGACTTGAGAAATCAAATCAAGTTTTGTTTTGTTTTGTTTTTTTTCTCCAGAGAACATTGGCACTAGAAGGTTATCTGGTAAAGAAAACTTGACAGAGCAGCTTACTGTCTCCTCCGTTCATTGTACAGATGAGGAAACTGAGGCATTGTTAAGTGACTTGCTCAGGGTCATCCAGTTAGTGAATGTCTGAGGTCAGATTTGACTTGAGGGAATAAGTCTTCTCTCCTGGAGGCCTGGCACTGGGCTAGGCCCCCCTCCTAGCTGCTTTGGGCTTCTTCATTCCCTGTAAGGCTTTTTCTGGAAGATTGAGCTGGCTCCTTTCCTATTCCATAGGGTCTTTTTAGATGTCCCAGGTAGGGTTTGGCCATCCCTCTTTTATCAGGGCCTTCTTTCAGCCACTTAGCTCCCACCGTCACCACCCATACACAGTGTGTTTCTTCCCTCATTCTTCCTGTTTGGGGTTCAGACCTATGATTTCTGAGTTAGACCAGAAACAGGATGCCAGCTGCCTTGAAACTCCAGGAGTCCCCTAGGCTTCGAGAGCCTCCTTGATTTCTCACACGGCCACATGGCATTGCAGATGGGACTCCAGGCCTCTTGATTCCCCAATGCTGACTTGTGGTCCATTTGACTTACTTTTCTAATTTGCTGAGTGACACCTTGGCCAGAATACACAGTTATGGATGGGAGGACAGTCTGATGACAGATCCAGCTAAAAAGAGTACACTTTTTCACATGCACTATGGTGGCAAGAGCATGGGACCTGAAGATCCAGCTTTGACTCAGCTGTGTGATAATGGGCAAGTCACTAGTCCTCCCTGAATCTTGGTTTTCTCAAATGTAGAGTGAAAATATTTTCAATACTGCCCTCATGAGGTTGTTGTGAGGAAGGTGTTTCATAAGTGTTTTATTATCAGATTATAAGAGAAAAGTTGTTGTGAGGAAAGTGTTTTATTATCAGGTTATAAGAGAAAAGTGACTTTAACCTTGGGTTTCATTATCTCTGCTGTTTCCTCAGTTTGTTTCTTCCACTCTCTCACTAGAGCCCATAACAATAACAGTTGTCTCCATTTCTGCTTTTTCTCTTTATAGCATCCTATATCTGCTTTCTCATTATTTCCTTTGCTTCCTCATCTGTTATCAGGATGTTCTACCGTGGATTCATGCTTCTTTTTTCTCTATCATCTGTCATACACTACATATGCAGTGTATCTCCTAAAATGCCATTCTCCCTTTTCACTATTGTTGTTTGTTGCTCCTCTGTTTTTAAACCGGCCTTCAAATTATTTGCCAAACTACTACCACATTATAGAAAGAAAAATAGGGAGAAACTCCTAGACCACTTTCAGTTCTCACACTTTCTTCAGATACTTGTCCCTTTGGGTTACTCTCAAAGGGAGTTGGGGTACATAAATGCTGAGGAAGAACAATCCAAGCTTTGCTATGCTCCCTTATTAGTAAGGTCCACCTCTCAAGAGAGAGAAGTCTGTATGGCTACCTGGCCTGTGCCAGGATCCATAGACACCAAAGAACTGGTACCACACTGGGGTGATGGGATAGTATCAAAACCATTGTGAGCCTGATGCCTTATGGACCTGGAGCAGTAGCAGATTAGGTAGTAATGAGAGGCCTGCAGCCTTAATGAGATAAAAAAGCAAGAGAAATAGCTAGAACCTAGGAGAAGGAGGAAGTGCCCAGATCTCCCTCATCCTTAACATTCTTTCCTTAAACCCTGGAGATACCCCAGGATATCATCCTATATCTCTCCTCCCATTCTCAGCCAAACCCTTTGAAAAGGCTATCTACACTAACTGCCTCCACCTCTTCTCTAGTCACTGGTTCTTTATGCCATCTGACTTTTGATCTCTCCCATCAATTAAAACTTCCCTAATCAAACTTACCAGTGGCCTCTGAATTGCCAGATCTTATGTTCTCTTTTCAGTGATTCTAATTTTCTGATCTGCTTAATTTGATACTCTTGGTAGGCCTCTTTCCTGGATGTTAGATTTCTTTTTGGGGGTTTTGTAACACTTTTCTTTCCTGGCTCTCTTTCTGTCTGACTGCTACTCCTCATTCTCCTTTCCTGGCTCGTCATTCATATCACATCTCCTAACTGAGGTTATTCCCAAACGTTCTCTTAGGCCCTCTTCTCCTTTTTGCCTCCTAATATTTCTCGGTATGTCTCTTTCCATCTGTTTCTCATCTCAGAAGCTCCCATATGCTTAACTATCCCCTCTATACTTACTGATTCACCTTCTGTATTATTAAACCTATAGGGTCTTTTAAGGTAACCAAGAGCATAGAGGGAGAAGAGGAGAGGACCTATGTAGAGGGCCAGTATAGTTTCCCATGTTCATAAATTCAGTTTTTTATTGGACAGAGCACTGACATGAGTCAGTGGATTTTATTTACTTATTTTTAGAAATACAAGCCTGATACTAATATTTCCATTATTCTTCTGTGGCAGGAGTCAAAGGTTTTGTGAGAGAGGTCCCCAAAATTGTGTATCAGGAACACCTTACTAGCTATATGAACCTGGGCAAGTCACTTAACCATTACCTGCCTCGGTTTCCTCATCAGTAAAATGAAGGTAAATAATACCTACTCCCTGGGGTTGCTGTGAGACCTTGAATGAAGTAATATTTGTAAAGCACTCTGCATTTCTTAAAATGCTATCATCATTATTATTATGCTCAATTCCTTATGTTCTCTCACCCCACTTTTCTAATCATTTGTCAGACCTTGATATTTCTTCTTTCATAACATCTCCCACATGTGATCCCTTTCCTTACTCGTACAGCCTCTTCCTCAGCTCAGGCTTTCCTCACCTCTTGTCCAGATTTTTGTAACAGCCTCCTAATTGGCCTCCTTACCTTGAATCTCTCACTACTCTGACTTTCCTGCCAAAGTGATTTTGACCATGTTACTCCCTCCATTGGATTCCTCTTGCCTCAAGGAAGAAATGTAAATTCCATTTGTTTAGTTTGTTTTGTTTTGTAATTGGTCCCTCTTTCTCCCTCAAGCAACTGAGCATTAGCTTGTAAGGGGTCTGAGGGCCCTTTGTGGAAGAGCAGAATGAGCCAAACACTGACATTCTTGGGGATTCTCTGGGTGGAAATATGAGTCAGTGGATTTTATTTACTTATTTTTTTTTTTTAGAAATAAAAGCTTGATACTAATATTTCCATTATTCTTCTGTGGCAGGAGTCAAAGGTTTTGTGAGAGAGGTCCCCAAAATCGTGTCTACCTCCTATCCTACTGTTTATTACCTTGGAAGCTTTGACATGCTGTTTTGGGCCTGAGCTGGTATGCTCTTCCTTAGGTAGCCTCTCCTACTTCCAGCCCTCACAGTAATGGTGCCAAACTTAATCAGATTGCCTGATTGCCTTGGGGCTGCTGTAGCTCATGTCAGAACTCCCAAACTCAGGTGACCTACCTCCCTTCCCAGCTGCAAGAATTTAAGCATGTACCACATCTCTGTTTAGTTTTTAAAACCCTATACAACCTGGCTCCAACCTCATTGGACATTATTCCTTTTCTCACATTCTGCAATCCAACCAAACTTTTCGCTCTTTTCCTCATTCCAGAAGCCCTATCTCCCATCCCTGTAACTGCATTTGCCACTCACTCCCACCTTATCCCTGCCTCATAGTGTGTGCTTTTCTTCTATTAAGGTGCAGCTCAAGCACTATCTGAAGCCTTCCCATATCATTCATCCTGTTTGTTTCCTCCCTTCCAAACTACCTTATATTTAATTACTTTGTATATCATATGACTTATTCACTATGTATTTATATTGTATATATTTGTATACAGTATATACTTGTTGCCTTCTCATGATTTAAATCCCTTACAAGTAAAGATTGTTTCATTTCTTTATACTTATGTTCTCAGTGCTCACTATGATGCTCAGCACAAATAAATACTGATTGCTTGTTTCCTTGATTGATTGACATAACCTTGACTCAGAGAATTAAAAGGGGCAGATGAAGTATTAAACCACAGGCACTGAGGAACAAGAAAGCTTAGAACCACAATGTACAGAATGTTATAGGATCAAAGGGAACAAAACACATCTTCCCTAAAAAACATTAAGCTTTATGAGGGCAAGCATTTCTCAGGTAAGCTGCTTATCTGCTCTGAACATAGCAGGTATTTCTGTGTTTCTTGAATCATATTAAAGTAAACTGAATTTTAAACAACATGAATAGACATCCAATTGGGAATTTTCATTAAAGGGTCAAGGTAAAAGGTCAGAGCTTAAATCAGAGAGACAATTCTAAGGGTAGAAATTTAAAATTCATGAATCAATAATCACAGGCAAAATAATACAACAACCCTTTGAGGTCAGCATTTATTAAATGCCTTCTTTGTACCAGGCACTGTGCTAAGTACTGGAGATACAAAACGAGTCTGAAGGCAGTCTCTTCTTCCAGGAGCACACAATGTAATGGGCAAGATAAACAGGGGCAGCTAGGTGGCGCAGTGGGTAGAACACCAGCCCTGAAGTCAGGAGGACCTGAGTCTAAATCTGGTCTCAGACACTTAACACTTCCTAACTGTGTGACCCTGGGTAAGTCACTTAACCCCAATTCTACCAACAACAACAACAAAAAGACAAACACATTTGAATAACAAGCAATATAAATAGGAAATAATCCAGAGAGGGAAGGCACTAGAATTGAGGGGCTAGGAAAGGCTTCTTATGAAAGACAAGCTTTTATCTGGGACCTAAAGAAAGCCTGAGAAGCCACAAGGAGGGAGAGCATTTTGGGCACAGAAGATAGCCAGAGAAAATGCTGGAGCTAAGAGAGCTCAGCAGAGCCAATATTATCATCCCCATTTTGGAAGGAAGAAACAAGAATTGAGAGGTCATGTGACTTGCCCATTGTTTTATATATATATCTGAATAGGTCAGATTCAAACTCAGATCTCCCAGCTCTATGTCCCTCCTCTCAATCTGTCAGAATTGCTAATTGAAGTGATCATTTAAGATGTAAGTAGTGGTGGAGATTGAAGGCACAGGACTGGTTTCTAAACCTGACACTTCCTGCTGTGTGACATTGGCCAAGTCACATGTTCTTTCTACATCTCAGTTTTCTTCTAAAATGAGGATGTTGTACTAAGTGATATATAAGTATCCCTTCCAGCTTTAAGTCTGTGATATCACTGTATCTTAGAGACCATTCAAAATAATTTTTTTCTTGAAACTCATCTGTGTGTGTGTGTGTGTGTGTGTGTATGAGAGAGAGAGAGAGAATCAGTTTCCCTGTTAAGTAAGTATCCTAGTGAATATAATTGCAGCAGATAAAAATTCTAGACCTGAAGCTTAGAAAGACCTGAATTCAAATACAGCTTCACACACAAGCTGTATGACCCAAAACAAGTCACTTCATCACTGTCTGCCTCATTTCCACATCTGTAAAATGGAGATAATAGCATCTACTGTTATGCCACAGTTCCCTTTTAATGTCCTGACCCAGTTTCCCTTTTTGTCTTATTTAGTTACTCTGCCTCAGGTTATAACCTTTCCCTCTTAATGTTTGATGAGATAAAGATCTATAGTTGCTCTGCCCCAAAACCCCAGACTATAATTATTCCCTCTTAAATGGTTGATGAGATGAATGTTTTATATCTTTAGGTTATAATCATCCTTTTTTTAAAAAATATTAATAAAATTTAATTAAAACAATATTTTACACTTCTTACAAGTATTGGTTTTGTTGTTTGCACGTCAGAATTAAACCATATACAGCACAAAATCCCACAAAATTTTTCATTATACAAATATAAAAGTTTCAACATTATAAAAATTTGATTAAGACTAGGCAGTAGAATCATATCATTATCCAGTTGTGTAGATCAACCTTGAACTTAAAAAGCAAGAATTAGTCCTCTTTGAAACATGATTTTCTCTGCAGTGTTCAGAACCTATAATCATCCTTCTTAATGTTTGACAGGATAAAGTTCTATCCATTTTAGACATCAGTAGACTATCAGTAACCTCTCCAGTACCTCCCTCCATTAGGTTATCCCCATCCAGGTACCTCCCCCATTATGTCATTGTTCTTGTTATCCTATAAAAATCTTACTGTCCCAATACTCAGGGCTGGATTCTTTGAGACGATAGTCTCATCCAGCCCTGGGACCAAACATGGATCCATTTGGTCCCAGTATATCTCTCCATTTCATAAATTATTAAATTGTTCTCTAATCTCTGTCTTGCTCAGTTTCTCTGACATTACACTACCTCCCATGGTTGTTATGAGGATTAAATGAAATAAAATTTGTAAAGTGCTCAGCACAGTGCCCATAGGCACATAATAAATGCTATGTAAATGTTAGCTATTATAACCATTATCTTTAATGACTGATAATCACTAATAGCTCTGGATTATCAATGTCATTTGCTTCTACATAGTCCTGGAAACACAGTCTGCTGGTAAATGTTTAACAAATACCTGGCATGAGGAGTGAGGGTAGATGTATAGATTTATACAGCACATTTTGAGTTTTACAGATTTGCCAATTTCTGAAGTATAAATGCTTCATAATGAAAATGTAATAAATAGCAAGAATTTAATACATTCCTGCTTGGAGATACAGATGTAGTAAGAAAAAGAGACAAGGTCCTGTACTGACCTTAGCATATCTCCTTGAATTGGCTCTAATTTTTTTTTTTTTAAACTAGATTTTCCCATCTTTTTCACACTGAAAGTGCAAGAGCTGAGTCCCATTCTGAACTTTACCATTTCTGTGGGGGACCAACTTGACCTTCCATAGGCCACCTGACCATTTCCCATATTGAAAGCTCACTGTATTGATGCCAAACTTACTTAGTTCACAGCCCATCAGCAAAGCCCCATAGCTTGGAACTCCCAATCCCTATTGATCCACTAGCCTCAGCTTCCCCAGTAACAAGCATTACAGATCTTTACTACCATGTCCATACCTGGAAATTGCTTTGAAAAAGAATTAAAGCCCAACTCTCAGTTTATATAATGTCCTTGTGATTATTCTCCTAAAAATGAAGGGCATTCAAGAGCAGGACCAGGAGATCATTATATACTTCAACAACAATACTATATGATGACCAGTTCTGATGGACCAGGCCATCCTCAGCAACGAGATCAACCAAATCATTTCTAATGGAGCAGTAATGAACTGAACTAGCTATGCCCAGAGAAAGAACTCTGGGAGATGACTAAAAACCATTACATTGAATTCCCAATCCCTATATTTATGCACACCTGCATTTTTTATTTCCTTCACAAGCGAATTGTACAATATTTCAGAGTCTGATTCTTTTTGTACAGCAAAATAACGTTTTGGTCATGTATACTTATTGTGTATCTAAGTTATATTTTAATATATTTAACATCTACTGGTCATCCTGCCATCTAGGGGAGGGGGTGGGGGAGGGGTAAGAGGTGAAAAATTGGAACAAGAGGTTTGGCAATTGTTAATGCTGTAAAGTTACCCATGTATATATCCTGTAAATAAAAGGCTATTAAATTAAAAAAAAAATGAAGGGCATTCAAAATAAATGCATTTATAAAAGTCATATTAAAAAGTACT
This sequence comes from Sarcophilus harrisii, assembly GCF_902635505.1. NCBI lineage: Eukaryota > Metazoa > Chordata > Mammalia > Dasyuromorphia > Dasyuridae > Sarcophilus > Sarcophilus harrisii. The sequence continues at coordinate 497,598,738 of NC_045428.1, forward strand.
ACTGATGTTGCAAAAATGTTTGTAGTAGCCCTTTTCGTAGTGGCTAGAAACTGGAAATTGAATGGATGCCCACCAATTGGAGAATGGTTGAATAAATTGTGGTATATGAATGTTATGGAATATTATTGTTCTATAAGAAATGACCAGCAGGATGAATACAGAGAGGCTTGGAGAGACATAATAAACTGATGCTAAGTGAAATGAGCAGAACCAGGAGATCATTATACTCTTCAACAACAATACTACATGATGTTCATTTCTGATGGACATGGCTATCTTCCACAATGGGAGGATCCAAATCAGTTCCAATTGCTCTTTAATGAACAGAACCAGCTACACCCAGAGAAAAAACACTGGGAAATGAGTATGGACCACAACATAACATTTCCACTCTTTCTGTTATTGTTTGCTTGCATTTTTGTTTTTTTTCTTCTCAGATTAGTTTTACCTTCTTTCTAAATCCGATCTTTCTTGTGCAACAAGATAAATACATATATTGTATTTAACATATTTAATATGTATGGGATTACCTGCCATCTAGGGGAGGAGGTGGAAGGAAGGAGGGGAAAAGTTTAAACAGGAATTTTTGCAAGGGTCAGTGTTGAAAAATTACCCATTTATATGTTTTGTATATAAAAAGCTATTTTTTTAAAAAGGTAGAAAGGCAAAGAAAAAAAAAAAAGTAGTAGTGATGTTTTCCTTCCTCCTTCCTTTCCTGTCTCCCTAATACTAATAATAGCCTACTGTGTTTTGTTCTAAGCAGCTGTGACTCTTACCGTTGAGGAACCACATAGATTCCAGGAGTCCTCAAACTTTTAAAATAGGGGGCCAGTTCACTGTCCCTCAGACTGTTAAGGGCCGGACTATAGAAAAACAAAAACTTTGTTTTGTGGGCCTTTAAATAAAGAAACTTCATAGCCCTGGGTGAGGGGGATAAACATCCTCAGCTGCTGCATCTGGCCCACTATAAAGAGCAGAGAGGCCACAAAGTTCTCCAGTTGAAGGGACTGCAAAATAAACTGGACAGCATCAAAACATACCTGTGGTCACAGAACAGTAGATTACAACTCATTGAGATAACCAACTAGTGGCTCACTAGCTGGCCCCCAGTACAGAATGACCTTGATCTTAAATTTATATCTCTCATGCTTCCCCATAGGGGTCCTATATGGGACCCTACTTTTACTGCAGAGACCATCCTTTCTCCTTTTGGTGCTCTTTCAGTGCTGTGATTCATTTGCCTCATCCTACCATGAGGGAGGTGATCCTCCCTTACATAGACCAAGTTTGGAGTATTGGGTTTAGTTCTGAGTGAGAAAGAAGATGGAGAAACTGAAGTATCTGTGAAGAGCAACCAGAATCATGCAGGGATGGTACCCATTACACCCATGAATGTGGTAGATGGTATCAGATACTCAAATTGGCAGGGGTTGGGTGGTAGTGTCGCTTAGAAAAGGTAACAAAGGACATGATAGGTGTCTCAAAGGAAAAATCTCTAATAAAAAAGGGATTAGATCACAATGATTCACAAAGATTCAGGATGAGAAATGACTATCCACATCCAGAGTAAGAACTGATAGAATCTGAGGGCAGATGGAAGCAAACTTTTTTTCCACTTGCTTTTTTCCCCTCTTTTGTTCTGTTTCTTCTTTCACAACACTAATAATATGGAAATGTTTATCATGATTGTACATGTACAGGCTATAACATTGCTTACCATCTTGGGGAAGAGAAAGGGAGAAAATTTTTGTTCAAAATCTTTTTTTAAAAAATGAATGTTGAAACCTATCTTTACATGCGGTTTGAAAAAATAAAAAATTATTTACATGAAAAAATAAATAAAAAGAGAATTTGACTTGTCTTATTTGTCCTATCACCTTCCCCTGCAAACACATACTACACAACTAGAAGCAAAAGATGGATCTTACAGAGAGGCAGATTTCAGCTGGATCTACATAAATCACATCTATAAAAGCACTTAACATGGCGCCTGGCCCAGAGTGGGTACTGTATAAATGCTTCTCTCATCCTCTCTCCTTTCTTCTCCTTCCTTTTCTTCTCTTAATGATTAGAGCTGTGGAAAAGAGATGAGCTTCCTCCATCTGGACCCAGAGTCAGGAAGAATTGAGTTCAGACATTTACTAGCTGTGTGATCCTGGACAAGCCACTTAAAATTGTAGTTGCTTCATTTTCCTCTGTAAAATGGAGATAACAATAGCACCTTCTTCCCAGGGTGGTTGTGAGGATCGAATGAGATTATAATTGTAAAACTATTAGTACAGTGCTTGACACATAGTATATATAACATAATAAGTGTTATATGTTAGCTTTTTATAATTATGATGATAATTATGATCAGTTGAATCTCTAGTGATGGAGACTGAATATAAATCAACACATGCTATGTTCACTTCTTTTTTATGGTTTTTTAATCTCCCCTATAGTTTTTTTTCCCTTTTTGCTCTGATTTTTCTCTTCCATGATTCATAAAGCAATATGTATTAAAAACAAATAAATATATACTAAGAGTAAAAAATAAAATAAAATCACAGACCAGCTCCTTCTATGTGCTTGCGCTTCTCTTCCCAAAGGTAGCCAAATGAACAGGATACAGAAGGAGCATTCAATTAACTCCCATTGGCTAAAAAAAGAAAGGATGAAAGGCTCTACTTCCCCTTCTCTGGGCTTCAGTTTCTTCATCTGCAAAATGAGGGTCTTAGGCCAGATGATCTTTTTTTAGCTCTAAAATTCCCTGCTTCTCTGATTACACCAGTACCACAGCAGAGACACCAAAAAGCAAGAATATGCATTAAATAATGGAGCAGTTGACTCCTCCCCCCCCCACAAAAAATGTTTTCCATGAGCTGAACAATGAGTTGGCATTGATGAATTCCATGATTATTAGAAAGCCAAAAAAACCACATTTCAAACAAAAATAAAAGACCCAGTTCCAGGTATGTACAATACTGTACAATACAATAATAGTTATTTATATATGTTAACATCTTTCAGGTTCACTTAAGTGCTAAGAAATCTCAGATGATTAGTTGATGATAATCAGTAATTATTCAAGGTAAGATCCCAGATAATTCCTTAAAGTAGAAGTAATAATGGGAATAAACTCTCTTATGTGGGCATGATGGGGGGAAAAGGGTTGTAAATCCAGACACACTATCTAACTTGTCTTCACCTCCAAGAGTTTCCAGCTATTTGTTAAGTTCTGCTATGATTTGCCAAGTATGAACCCTGATTTCGTTTTGAGTACTATAACATGCTAGTATTAAATACAACAAAATGAACTAGTGGCCTTGCTCACTTTTAATGTGTTGAGCACTTTGGATATTCTTTTCATTTCAAATGAGTGTCCTTTTCCTTAAATCCCCAAAGTGGATTGTTCTCATTTTTGTTTTCATTACTGGCATAATGATGTCCGATCCATGGAGTCCTTCCTTGGGTTAAAAGAGCACATACGGAGAACAAGATGGTGCCCAAGAGCTTTAGTTTGTCACTTCTAGGAAAGCAATTCAGATCTTTGATCTGTTAAAATCAAAAGTAATAACAAGACCACCGCACACATCAAGTATGAGGATGGGATAGCTAGAGAGTATGGGATCATTGGGGAATAATCATGTGGAGAAGTATGTGAAACGATTCTTCTGGAGTACTGATGATCAACATTGTATGGAGGTGAGAAAGACAAGTTTAGAACTTGGCTTTATCAATCAATCAACATATACCTACTGTATCCCAGACACTATACTAGGCTTTAGGTATTTTGGTTGGTTGGTTGATTGGTTTCCTTTGTTCTTGAGGACTCTGATTTTTCCCAAACACCACAATATAGTATCATTCTGTTAACATGAAGTCCTAGTGACATGAAGAAATAGTGGCTTTTGACCAAGGCAGAGGTTCCTCTAATTGTTGCAATTGCCCTGTGGTCAGATTTATTGAGTTCTTGAAAATATAGGAAAAGTAGACATCATTTAGTCCAACCCCCTCATTTTTAACCAAGAAATCTGAAACCCTTGAGAGCTGAAGTAGCATGTGGAAGTCCATACATCCAAAGAGATAGAGAGTCATAACTGAATGAATGCCTTATAATCTTAAAATTCAGGCTTTTCTATTTTAAAAGGTCTGAAAATATGTGGTACTTTAGTGATGGAGTACTGAATTAGAAATAAGAAATTCTAAATTCCATATCCTGGATCTCCATAATGTTAACCTGTGTTAAATCTCTCTCTACCTCTGTTTATTTGGTACAAATATCTTATTTCCAAATATATCTATAAATAATAATCATTAAGTGTCTTCCACTTGTAATCTGTATGACCTTAAGCAAGCCACCTCATCTTTCTGAACATCAGTTTCCATATCTGTACAAGTGGGAATCATTATGATTGTACTTTTTATCTTTCTAGGTCATACATAGGATAAAATGAGATTTAAAAATTAAATAATTGTATACAAAATATACAATTTTTTATAATTTGAAACACTAAAAAAAAAGAAAATACTTTGTAAACCTTACTGAAAACCCAGGACTGGTGAGAAAGGTAGGCACAAAGACTAGGTAGAAACTATTTGTGGTAATCTATATCAGAAGTAGTGGAGGGAGGCAGCATAGTCTAGTGGATAGCTTCCTTTGTAACCTGGAAGAACTGAGTTTAAGTACAACTTTCACAACCTAATGGCTTTTTGAATCTGGGAAAATTTAACCCTTCAGTGTCTCAGGCACTCTTTTAAAATTGTAGGTTGCAGAATAGTTGCATGTATGAATTGTTAGAAGGAATTCTGACCAATGGTTCCCTGAATTGTTGAAATCACAGATCCAGATTTTTTTTTAACGTTAAAGCTAATTAAGGCCCAAACCAGGATAGTGATAGAGGAAATAAGGAGAAAGGGACAGACGTGAGGGACAATTCAGTGAAAGGATGGCATTTAAGGACCGAAAGGACCTTACCTTAAAAGTCCTTTCGGTCCTTAAATCTATAATCTTATGATATAAGGACTAAATGAAGGAAGAGCACAGAAGGAGTGTTGGAATCCTTGCAGTGCTAATTTAGCATGGTACTTAGCAAATCCTTTAGCTCACTAATGTATTTAAGTACTCATTGGAATTCACATGTTTGGGAGATTTCAGAGTTTAGTATGACATATCCAAATTCATACCTCCCTTAATCCCTCGGGAGGAGTCAACCTTTGGGAGATCATATATATATAGAAGCTCTTAGAGCTTCAAGTGAGTTAGTTCCGAACTCCAAACTGCCAAGAGTTGGAGAGGAGCACTCTGGGAGATTGAGAGCCAGGAGCACTCTGGGAGATACAGAAGCCCACAAGCCCTCTCTCGGAGGCAAGACAGATTCATTCCAACTTTCACCTTGGTACTGGCTGGAGACATTTGGAGTTGAGCTAGAGAAGTCAGATCCATTCTATCTTCCACCTTTGTGCTGGCTGGAGGCTGAAGGGAGCAGAGACAAAAGACTAGCAACAAGAGCTCTTGGAACGAAGGAGAGTGAAGGCCTCCAGAAAACTAGCCGAGCCCCAAGTGAAGGAGATAAAAATTTTGGAAGAGACAATAAAAGACTGTAATTTAATTCTTGGTTGCATTTGAGGTGATTATTGATCTGAACTGATACTAGGGCTACCTCCCCAAGAAACCTGCTCCCAGAGAGAACGATTATATTATATTAAAGAAGAAAAACACCACAAAGGAGGATTTAAAGTGACCAAAGGTTCTTAATTAGGGAGTATTGGTAAAATGCTTAACTGACTGGGCTAAGTGGGAATGTATGCAGGACATCCTTAAAGTTTAATCTTCATTATCAGTATTTTTTTACCATTACTTTCTTAAGTCTTGTCAACCAAAAACCCAAAAACAATAAATTGAGCCCTGATTTGTAACCTTAGCCATTTTCCAAAGTTTGGATGGTCCCATGGGTTAGTATGAGCGAGCTCCAGCATAAATCTGGAATCCTGGGAGACATCACCAGTTGGGGAAGAAGGGTAAGAGATCTATTTAAGACATATTGAGTTTGCCCTGTCAGTGGGATATCCTAAGAAAATGACAAACAGAAAGTTGGAAGTTCAGGAGTAGCACTCAGTAAAGAGGTCAGAACTAGAATAGATAACTTCTAGTCTGACATGTCTAGAATGATAAGTCTTCTACTTATCATAATTTTCAATTCAGAGGCAGTTCTTGAGATAATCTAGTCTAAAACTCTGAATTTGCAAATAAAGAACCTGCAGCTATTCCTCCAAGTCTCATTTTTATTATTTTTAAAAATAATAATAGCTTTTTATTTTTAAATCACATGCAAAGATAGTTTTCAACATTCCCCTTGCAAAACCTTGTGTTCCAAAATTTTCTCTCCTTCCCCTTCCTCCCCCTTGATAGTAGCTAGTAATGGCATATAGTTTAAACATGTGCAGTGCTTACATATTTACACAATTATTAGGCTGCACAAGAAAAATCAAATCAAAAAGGGGAAAAAATGAAAAAGGGAAAAAAAAGCAAGCAAACAACAAAAAAAAGGTGAAATACTATGTTATGATCCACATTCAGTCCCTACGATCTAATTTCTGGATGTAAGATGGCTCTCTCTATCATAAATGTATTGAAATTCATCCTCATTTTTACAAAGCCAGAACAAATTCAGTTTTATTTATTAATTTAGAATTCAAATTGGTATTTGAATTTGACTGAATTCAGAATTCAGTCTTTACAGAAGAGGAGAATCTGAGAGTGGGAAAGGACTTCAGGTGTTATCTAGTTTAATCCAGATTATAATAATAAATAATATAAAAATGCAGGGTATTCCAAAAGGCTTAATACAGTCCTAACCTTTTAAGAGCACTAAGATTTGGGGGACAACCTATTTATGTAAAACACTTTGAAAATTTTAACATGCAACTAAAAAGGTCAGTTGTTGTCATGACTCTCCTGCTCACCTGTTCATGTACTTTCTTTTTTAAATTTATTATTTATTTTCAACAGTCTTTTCTTTTTTTTATTTTTTGGGTTCCAAATTCCTTTAATACACCTACAGAGAAGGCACGAAACATGTTATATATGTGAAATCAAGTGAAACATTTCCATGTCAATCATTACACACACAAAAAGCAAAAGAATGTGAGAAAATCACACTTAAGTTTCCACTTAGTTCATCAGTTCTCTCTCTGGATGTGAATATCATTTTTTCATCATGAGTTCTTTGGAACTGTCTTAGATTATTGTATTGATCAGCATAACCAAGTCTTTCACAGTTAATCTTCATTACAACATTGCTGTTATCCACAATAATCCCCCAATTGCTCTCACCTCACTTTGCATCAGTTCATATAGGTATTGCCAGCTTCTTCTGAAACTACCCTGCACATCATTTCTTATGGTGCAATAGTACTCTATCACTATCATATACCACAACTTGTTCATACATTCCCCAATTGATTTCCAATTCTTTGGCATCACAAAAAAAAAAAAAAGCTATAAACATTTTTGTACATATAGGTCCTTTTCCTTTTTCTTTGATCTCTTTGGAATACAGTAAGAGTATTGCAAGATCAAAAGGTATGCACAGATTTATGGTCTTTTGAGCATAGTTCCAACTTGTTCTCCAGAATGGTTGGACCAATTCACAACTCTACCGATGCTTCATTAGTATACCTATTTTTCCATATCACCTCCAGTATTTTTCATTTCTGAAAGGTATGAGGTGATACTTCAGAGGTTTTTTAATCTGCCTTTCTTTAATCAAAAGTAATTTAGTGCATTTTTCATATGACTATAGAGAGCTTCTATTTCTTCTTTTGAAAACTGACTATTCTTGTCTTTGACCAATTTTAATAGTGTTTGTAAAGACAAATTTTAACATTCATTTTTTTAAAAATTTGAGTTCCAAATTCTCCTTCCTTACTTTCCCTCCCCCTCCCTAAGACAGTAAGCAATTTGATATAGATTATATATATGTAATCATATAAAATATATTTCTATATTTGTCACTTTTTGAAATAAGAAACAGAGCAAAAGAAAAAAAGCATGAAAAAATAAAAGTGAAAAATAGTAGGCTTCTGATTTGCATTCAGACTCTATCATTTTTTTCTCTAGATATGAATAGCATTTTCCATTATGAGTCCACTGAGATTGTCATGGATCATTGTATTGCTGAGAAGAGCTAAGTAATTCAGAGTTGATCATTATACAGTGTTATCCTTACTGTGTATAATGTTCTCCTGTTCCTGCTCATTTCATTTTATATCAGTTGATGTTAAGTCTCTTCAGCTTTTTCTGGAATCCACCAACTCATCTTTGATCATTCCAGTGCTTTTGGTCCCAGAAGAAACATGCCTAAAAATGATCTACTAGCTTTGACTTGAGGACCCTCAGGGAGAAGCATCCACTATGGAGGAGAAGGGAAAAGGAAGAAAACAAGCATTTATCTAGCACCTACTATATGCCAATCATTGTGTTAAGCACTTTTTATGAATTTTATCCAATTTGATCTTTCTCTCAAGGCTGCCCATTTCATATTTGGATATTTGTTGCCAAAGCTTTTCCTTACTTTAAGATCAAATCAGTCATTGCAGCTTTTCCCTGTTAGCTCTAATTCTGCCCTTCATGACCAGAAGAGTCTAATTCCTCCATATATAATAATAGTCCTTCAGAGACTTGGAAGACTGCTATGTGGTATGATAGATAAAATACTGAGTCTAGAGTTAAGAAGATTTGAGTTCCAGTGCAGCCTCGGATATTAGCTGAGTGACTGAGCAAGTCATTTAACTCCAAAATTTGATTTGAGACATTCTTTTAAAAAGTTGTTTGACACCTTTCAGATTGGCTAAGATGATAGGAAAAGATAATGATGAATGTTGGAGGGGATATGGATAACAAACAATTAGCAGGATGATTTCAGAGAGGCTTGGAGAGACCTACATGAACTGATGCTAAGTGAATTGAGCAGAACCCGGAGATCATTGTACATGACAACAATAAGATTATGCTATGATCAATTCTGATTTATGTAGGTCTTTTCAACAATAATGTGACTCAGGCCAGTTCCAATAGTCTTGTGATGAAGAGAGCCATCTGCACTCAGAGAGAGGACTGTGGGGTCTCAGTGTGAATCACAGAATAGTATTTTGACTTTTTTGTTATTGTTATTGGCTTGCTTTTTGTTTTCTTTCTCATTTGTTTTCCTTTTTAATTGATTTTTCTGGTGCAGAATGATAATTGAAGAACTATTTACAGAAGAATTGCACATGTTTACCGTATTGGATTACTTTTTGTCTAAGGGAAAGGTGGGGGGAACGGAGGGAAAAACCACTTGGAACACAAGGCTTTGCAAGAATGAATGTTGAAAACTATGCATATATTTTGAAAATAAAAAGCTTAAAAAATAAATTTTTAAAAAGTTGTTTGGAGGGGAATGTTGAAAGAATTCAGCTGAGTGGCTGCCTCTAATCTACTATCCTTATACTTTCATCCAGTGAGATAACATACAGAAAAAAGCTTTGTAAATGCTTGGTGTGGTATAAAAGAACACAAGCCTGGGATCCAGAAAGCCTAGATTCTGGTCCTGACTATAACAACTGCCTCTGGGAGGTCCCACTAGGGCCTCACCTGAAAAAAGAGGGACTTCCCTAGAGAATCTCTAAATATTCTGTGGTCCTTGACAAATGATGAGTCCAATAGTATTATAGAATTACACTCTCAGAGTTGGAGATTACCCCAAAAACCATTTAGTCCAACCTATAGATGAACAAAGATTTCCTCTCCAAGATGATGATGATGATATTGACAATGATGATGATGATGACCAATCTTCTTTTCTCTATAATAAATATTTACAGTTCCTTCCAATGAGCCTCATATCATATGAATTGATAGCCTTTTACCATCCTCATTTATTTCTTCTAGATATTCTCTAACTCATCAATTATCTTACTAAAATTTGGAGTCTAAAAATAGAAATAGGAAAGAATATACATAACAAGACTATCATTTCCCCAATGCTGGATACTCTGCTTCCCTTAATATAAATTAACCTTGTAGTAGCTTCTTTGATTGCCATATCACACTGTTGCTTTTTTTTTCTTTTATCACTTTATATGTACTTTATAATTACTTACTATAACTCTTCCCTCCAGTGTAAGCTCCTTGGATAGTAACTGTTTGATTTTTTTAAAATATCTCTAGTGCTTAGCACAATACCTTGTACATAATAGATGCTTGATACACATTTGTTCAATTAAATTAACCAATAATAATAGCTTTATTATATATGCATATATATGTCACACATATATGCATACACTCATACTATAGCACTTTTTGGTTGATAAAGCACTTTATCCATAATTCACTAGGACTCCCAGATCTTTTTCAAACTGCTTCCATCTTGCCTCTCATATATTTACAAAGTTGATTTTTTGTTTTTGACCCAAGTAGATAATGTCTTTGTTAAGCAACTTTCATTTTTCTTTTTTGGCCAGTGTCTGAAACCTACCTAGTTGTGAAACACTTTCAAAATAACCATTTGTATGAGAAACACACGATATGTGACCTCAGCAGCATGTAAGCCCAATGTTGTAGGAGGCCAACAGAAAGTGTAACAGGTCTTTTCCCAATAAATGCTGAAGGATATTAGTAGCAAGAAGTGAATTAGATGGCTGAGATCTCAGAGCAGTCCAGTCTGGGTAAGCAAACAAACCTGAGCTTCATTAAAATCTTCCAGATGTCTTTGTTTCCACTGTTCTTCTCCCCTGACCATAGCACTAAGGGTAATTGGATATGCTATTTCCATATTCCCTGAACAATTGACTGCAGAGAATGCTTCCTTCTGAAGCAAGACCTTTTTGGTGGGGGAAGGAAAGGGAAGGAAGAGTGAGTAGAGCTCCAGAATAAGAAGAAAAAGAAATGTGCTGCAGCCCAGTATTCAAAAAGAGAATACTGGGAAAGAAGTCAAAGCTCTTAGCACAATACATGACAGAGTAGTTGTGAAATTATTATTATTATTTAGCATTACTTAGTAGGAAAATCATTAGATTTGAGGGTATAACACTTCTCTATTCTGGGGAACAGTTTATCCAATTATCCAATAAAGATGATATTCCAAATAGCAACAATAGCTAGTATTTCTATCCTCATAACAACTTGAGGAGATAGGTGCTATTATTATCCCTATTTTATGAAGTAGGAAAATGAGGCAGACATTTGCCCAGGATCATCTAATAAGTGTCTTAGGTAGAAATTTGAACTTCCATCTTCCAGATTCCAAGTCTCCACCACACTGCCTTAGTTATTTAATGATCCTTATGGTTCCTTCTAGCACTGACATTTTGTATTTTAAGGTTCCATCCTAGCTCTAAAATTCTATGATTCCAATATCTCTGTAGTTGTAAGTGTGACTCCTGTGTCCAAAAATTGGAAAGATGTTACAGGCTTCATACTTCATGAGTGATGCAGTCAGCCACAAAGATTATTTTGTTCCTTCTTAGTCTCTTGTATCCATTTCTTCCATTCCTTTTCACAGTCATTCCCCTCCTCCAGGACTTCCATCCTTCACTTGTAGGATGAGAATTAATAATCTTTTTTAATGTTACCTTATTCCTTCAAACTATGTGCCACCCCACTCTCAGATTAATTTTCCTAAAACAGGATTTCATCGTGACATTTCCTTAGTCAGAAACCTCTAGTGTGTCCAAAATTCTTAGCTGTCTCACCTTAACCAATCCTTCCATTTTCATTTTCCTTTCCTCTAGAGAATAATGGAAAGAGAGTCAGATGCAGATCTAGAAAAAATCTGGTTTTAAATTCTGCTCCAGATACAGTTTTCTCAGCTACAAAATGAGGGGTTAAACTGGATGGTCTCTAATGTTCCTTCCAGAAAAAAAAAAAATCCACGGCCCTGTGAATTTGACTATCCTTCTTTCTTTCTCCCTTCTGCCTTTTGGAGTCTCTCATTCAAGCTCATTTGCCACTTCTTTAATAAAAGCACCTGCCCACCCAAAGGGAGGTTGTACAGTGGATAGAGTACCAGGTCTGAAGTCAGGAAGACTTCTCTTTGAGTTCAAATTCAGCCTCAGACACTTAGCTGTGTGACCCTGAGCAAGTCACTTAATCCTGTTTACATGGGTTTCCTCATCAATGAGCTGGAGAAGGAAATGGCAAACCTCTCCAGTCCCTTGCCAAGAAAACCCCAAATGGGCTCATGAAGAGTTGGACGTAACTAACTGAAAAACGACCTAACAACAAAATCTTCCAAGAGTTGTTATGAGGATCAAATGAGATCAAATAATTGTCTATTTGTAAAGTGCTTTGCAAATCTTAAAGCACCACATCAAAGATAGTCATTAGCTTCTTCCATGAGACTTTTCCTGGATCTCCTCCCACTCAAATAGTTTGATATTTACTTGTTCTATGTTTTGTATTGGTTTATGTGAGTTTATATTATTTCCCTGCAAAATGGTCGATTATAAATTCCTTGAGGGCAGGAATTGTTGCATTTTTTGTCTTTGTAGCCCAGGTATATAGAATGGTGCTAGGTGTACTGTAGGTACTTAATAAATGCTTTTGAATGAAGTGAAGGTGGGCCTGGTTCCTCAAAGTTTGCTAGAAAAGCCCCATGTGAATAAGGAACCAGTGACGGACTATATCTATCTGTCATCCCTATGTTCATCCTAACTAAATCAATTTTAGGCAATGATTGTTTTGATCCCGAGCGACTCATTAAGTGATCTGCTAAGATACAGTTGACTTTTTATTTACATCAGTGAATGATACAACAAGATCACAGAGTTAGAGTTGAAAGAGACTTTAAAAGTTAGTCTAATCCCTTTATTTTATAAGTTAAAAAACTTAAATGACTTGCCCAGGGTCACCCAAGTAATAAGTGAGGCAGGATTTGAACCCAGTCTCCTTGACTGGTGCTCTTTACACCCTGCAGTGCTACTTTCCCTGATGTATTATCCTACTGTAAACTTATAGGGAAAGTACTGTGTCTTAAGTGTATATCCATAATAATAGCTCACATTTATATAGCACTTTACAAAGGCTTTCCTTTAAAAAAAAAATCTCTTTAAAGTACATTATAATATATAAATAGCAGCACTTGTTAGTTGAATATAATATTACAATATGCCCTTTTTGCAGAAATAGCAACTTGGGATTCAAAAAAGTTAAAGTGACTATTATCACATAGCTCATAGGGGATTGAGGCTGGACTCGAATTCAGCTCTTCTGACTTTAAGTTTCCCATACATTTTACTGCACCAGTATGTACTATTTAGCCAAAACCCATATAACAGTGTTACTGCCACAGTGGGACTTAGCAACTGTTCCAAATAAGTTAAAGTATAGCTTCCCTGGGAATGGTAAGAACTGTGCACTCTAAGGTCCAGCTCTTACCCTCCACCAACCCTATTCTGATCTTCAACATACAATACAAACCTTATCCATAAGCTGAAATTTGCCCATTCCCCATTCGCTGTTCCTACAAACTTTAAAGCAGCCATCCTCAGGGGTATATTTGAAGTACAGGTATCCTTTTTTTAATTAATTAATTTTGCTATTTTTGACAGGCAATTGGGTGACTTGCCCAGGATCACACAGGTAGGAAGTATTAAGTGTCTGAGGTCGGATTTGAACTCAGGTCCTCATGACTCAGAGCTGGGGCTCTGTCTACTGCACCATGTAGGTGTCTCAAAGTGCAGATATAAGATTCTAAGCATTAGGGTGGTTGGAATAGACCTTGGAGATCATTCTCCTTACTCCCATAGTTTATTGATAAGGAAACAGAGACCTAGAAAGGTTGAAATTACTTGCCCCAGGTTATATGTGCAGTAAAGGGCAGAGATGGATTAAATCTCCTGACTTCAAAACCACCATCCTTTCCACTTCACTACATATGAGGAGGGTACAGTTAAGTTCATTCTTCATAAGGCTAACCACTCAATTCTGAGCTGCCAAAAAAAATTTCATTTGGTCCTACTATACAAAAAAAGAATAATAATGCAAATGTATGGAAAACTTTGGAGAATTCTCTCTGTTGATCTGCCCTGGCAAAGTGAGTTACTCATTAGTATTTGAGAAATGCTGGACTGACTCTGCCAAAGTGATCATCTGGGGAGTAGTAGTTAACTTCCAAATGTTAGGATTAACATCTGTGGCTGTGTCCTGATACAGCCCCAGCTTTAAGATCCTGTGAAGACCGACTCCAGATTGGCCTGAAATAAACCTGATCTTAATCATGCTTAGCAAACTAACATTCAGAGGCCAGGACCATTTAATCAAAGCAAATCCCAAGGCTGAATGGCTGCCCTTTTAAGTCTAACCTTCCTGATTAGTCTTTCATCATGTCATCTTTCTCCTTCCAAAACACTAACTATGATTAACAGGACACAGTAGATGGATAGCAATCAAAATGAACTAGAAAGTCTAACAGGAGGAGATAAATTTGACTTCATAGTTATGCACTAAGACTCACGAGTATGGGAATCATGCCTTGAACATGTCATTGAAAAGTATGCCTTATTCAAGACAAATAGGATAGACAATGAGGGAAGTGGTAGAATAACAGTATATATTAAGAAGATATAATCATATAAGGAAGTTTGGGATGGGGAAAATTTGGGTAAAGATTAAGGGAAACAGAAATAAAAGTGATGACAGCATCACAATGTACTAGAGACCACTTGGACAGAAAGAATACATGGATAAAGAGTTAAGAAAACAGCCTGTCAGGAAGAGGAGGAACATGTGTTACAACTGGAAGTTTCACTCATACTACAGCCTTATTAGAAGAATTAGCAAAGAATTCAGGGATTAATTATCCATCCTGTACCAAATTATTAAAAATGGAGAAATTGTGAGAAATGGATGGGCATTTGTTTTCCACAGTTATGAAAATTGGAGAAATGAAATTTAAATTAGAAAACTGAAGCCCACAAGGACATCAAGGAATAAGAAAGGATGAAAGTTATGTGAAAGAAAGTTATATGAAAGAAAGGATGTAAGCTTTTTGGGAGCAGGGACTGACTTTTGTAATGAAGGGTGGTGACCTGAGATTTGAAAAGAATCTTTTGTTCTTTACCTTTAATCCTCCTCAGTCACCTCCCCCCACTTCTAGAATGGAAGCTTCTTTGGGGCAGGAACTGGCTATGTAATGAGGGGTGAAGATTCATGTCCTGTAATTTCTGTAACTTTGAATTAATGAGGAATATGGGGAAGGGTTTGTGCTTCAGGATAGGAAATAAAATGCTGCCTTTGGGAGTTTCAAAGGTGTGTCTTACCTACTTAGGCACCCATTCTTGTAAGAAAGAAAAATAAATCTTTCCTGCATTCAAAAGAAAAAAGAAAACAGCTTGTCAGAGACGCATCATTGGTAGTTATGGGTTATTCCAGTCATCCCTAGATGCTCCTTTTCCCAAAGAAGATAATTTCCTTCTCAAAAGGCAGATGACAGACATAAATGGAATTGCTATTCTGGACCTTTTTCTCATTGACAAAGAAGAACTAGTTGCTAAAATAGAAATTATGGAAACTGTAACAATTTCAATTTAGTGTTGTGATAGAGAAGTCTGATAGTCATTATAGATACAGGGTTCAGAGAACAGAGTGGTAGGACACTCTGCTGTCCCACAAGGAATGCTAAATTCTCAAGGATAATTCAATAAGGAGAAAAGGACGAAGTTGTCCAAATAAGTTGGCATAAATAAATCCACAAAGAACTCATCAACCATTGTAGTTTTGTTTGTTTGTTTTAAGAAATGTACAGAAGGAAGCAGGACATGATTTGGTAAGAATATTGCCAGGAAGCTAAAGTCCAGAATGATCAAGGAAAGCCAGAGATAATAAAGAAGGTGTCTTTGAAGCTCTTTGGGGGAAAAAAAGGATCAACAAAGGGATGACTACTACTCAGCATAGATGGAGTTGCATCCCTCAGGGTTCTAGGAGGGATTATTTCCTCCTATTATCCCAATTATCCCATATACCATATCCTATTGGGATAATTTTTCTAATGCTACTGATTTGAATCCCCATTCTTGTGTATTTCCCCCAATTTCAGTTAGTTATCTTTTCCACCTTACTATGAATTTCACTACTTGATATCTCCTCAATATCATTAATTATCTTTGGAAAAAGGATTATTTACTAGGAACAGAAGTATAATAAGGCCCTCGAAAATCAGGGACATACTATCCTTTTTACCACCTTAAGTCTCAGGGATAATGGGCTCAAACTTAATTAGCCAATACTTGATTACCAAGTATTTCCTAACCATCATGTTTCAGATTTGGCAAAGTCCATGGACAGACCTTCTCCTTGGCTTGCGGGACATAGCATGAGAGTTACCAGGTAGATCTATTGCTGAAGTGGGTCAAGTGAAGTGGCACTTCACTTACTTAACTGTGATGACTACAGTCATCTCTATTATGGACTAATGTCACTGGACTCCAGTAGCAACTCTAACCCTCAAGAAATTATTAGAAAGGAATAGTCACAACAAGGATAGAAGTGACATAGACACTGTATGTTTGAGGCAACATGGTAACCAGGTCAGGGAGGGGTTACCCCAACTAGAGATTTCCAGTATTTCTTCCTCTTTACTCAAGGATTAAAGAGGCAATTTAAACAATTAGTGTCTTTTGGTGCACATACTCAATCCTGGCTCAAAAACTAACTAAAAGGCTTTTCTTTTCCCACACAATGAAGGGAATAAGAAACAGTCATAGAAAACACACACGTGTTTTGAGGTGAAGAGCTCCTCTATTCTTCATCATCACACATTTCCAAAAGCAGGCTTGCCAGACATCTAGGGGGGTCACTGGTACATGCTCCCAGAACTGGGCCCTTATTGGCCGGTGCCGTCTTACAATGGAAACATCCATCAAGGAGGCATATGCTTACCAAAAGTGATTGCTACCATCATGGTAAATGATTTGACCAGAATATAAAGTAAGTAGAGGCACAGGTAGGGGTGGACTGTTAATGTGAAATCAGTCAAGAAAGTTAGGTTAGAATTAGATTGTAAAGAACATTAAGTGCTCAAAGTAATCAAAGAACATTATTAAGTACTTACTATATCCCAGAAATAGTTCTAAGTCCTAGAGATAACAAAAAATCAAGATAGTCCTTTCCCTCAAAGAGTTTTATTCACATATGTGGCAATGACACATATAGGGGAATGGTGGCCAAGAAAGGGTGTTGTAGTCTGGGAAGTCATAAGGATGGTGAGCAGTGCAATGTAACAATTAATTAACATTATTTCCATTTGTAGTAGCAATAGTAGTGCTGATGTGGTTCCTAGAACAAGAGATGGAAAGGGAAAGAGAGGTAAGGTATACACCAAATAGCATAATGAAAACATGGCACTAAAACATGGTTGGGTGTCTGGGACCACCTAGAGATGATTAGTTCTCACCAATTAGGCAAGTTCTAGGCTGGAAGCTGTAGTTCTACCTGACAGAGTCTGCATTTTATCCTATAAGCATTAGGGAGTCACTAAAGCTCTTGGACCATGAGAATAACGTCATCAGACCTGTAGTTTAGCCCCTTGGGGATTGATATATACAGCTCAATCTGTGCAACTCTTGTCTGTGTCCTATAAATCCTGAAAAGGGACAGAGAAGAGGACATCCTCTAAGTCTCCTCATTTATTGTCCTTGGGTTGTCCACCTATTATCCCCTACTCTTGCTAGATATGTGGCTCCTTTCCTCTTCTTTTCATGCATTGCATTGAGGATATTTTCCATGTATCATTTTGTACATAGTTACTGGTAATAAGTTGCAGCCTCTTGCCCCCACCATGCATCTCACTGTCTGTAGTCCTTTGGTTTACCCAGCATTTTGATTCTTCAGAGATTATGGTATTCCTTGCTTCAGTCTTAGAGTGTCATTGGAAGAATATTAATATTCAAATGTTCCAAGAAGAAGCTTAGGATCTTTACAGAAGCAATAAGGTCCAGAGGGAATAGCACTGACTCTGGAGTCAGCAGATATCTGCTCAAATTTCACTTGAGATAATTACAACCTGGGTAACCCTGGTCAGTCACTTAACCTACCTTGGCTACAGATTCTTCATCTGTAACATGAAAGAGTTGGACTAAATGACCTGAGATCTTTGATCTTATAATCCTTTTTTTTTAAGTTCTGTACAATTTCACAAATGAAATTCAGTGATTTTTCTCTCATCTGTTTCTTCCATCTGAATTCATCTGCAGTATCTACCCAAGATAAATATGCTGATAAACCAGAAAGTAAACATTCTTTACATTTTTATGTTTACCTTTGTGCATAGTTAGGCCAGACTCTTCTTTAGAAATATAACTTTCATTGAGACATCTCTCTAGTATTACAACAAGAGATATCAATTTCTGTGGGTGAACTCTCCCCCTTTACTGATGTCCATTGGGTTTTAGTGATATCTTGATTTTAAGATCTCTTCCTCTTCAGCATTTCTCCTTCTTAAGATAAAATACATATAAAATACTAAAACTAGCTAGTTCTGAATCTATGCTCCAACCACAAACATGCTCCGGTCTCTAAAACTGTAGTTAACCTTATCCTTGAGAATCAGTTCTTCCTATTCTTTCTCACCCCACCATGTCATCCTCATCAACTGATTTTTTTTCTTCTCCCCATTTCTGCCACTTTTCCTGTCACTTACTCCTTCACCACCACAACAGTTAATACTACCCAATGCATAATCCTGGCCATTTCAGAGATATCAGTTGCTCTAGATGCCTTATGAGACTGTGTCTAGCATAAAATACACACTTCTTCATCTGACATTTCAGTCCTTCCACAGATTGGCTCCCACTTATCTTTTCAGTCTCATGTAATCAAAAAAAATGCCTCCTGCAAACAGGAGCTCTGGAGGACTTTGTCATCTGTAGAGAATTACTATTCCTTTTGGACTCTGCATTGGACATTTACCATGATGGTGGCAATCACTTTTGGTAATCATATGCCTCCTTGATTTATGTCTTGCTTGATATTAATAAACAGAATAATGAAAAACATACTTTCTGCTACAAATATAGTATTTTTATACCTGGAATGCAAAGCCCTTCTTGGAATCCAGAGCACCCTTCAAAGCTCAGCTCAAACATTTACCTCCTTCAGGAGACTTTTCCTAATTCCTCCAGCTCCTAATTTTCTTATTCCTCCTTGGCCCCCCCATCCCATTACTTTGTTTTTAGTTTGTTTATACTTATATGTGTGCATGTTAGAGCAAAAATTGTTAAGCTGCCTAGCACTAATCCAGTTCAAAATGGCTAATAGGTAGTTGGAGAAGCAATACTGGAGGTCATCATAGAGATTAAGGCTGGATAAGTAAATCTGAGAATCATCAGCATAATTCAATTCATGGGAGCTGCTAAGATTACCAAGACAAAAAGAGAAAAAAGAAAAGAAGATCATGACTCCTGTGGGGTGACCACCATTAGCAGGTATTATCTGGGTGAAGATCCAACAAAGAAGACTGAGAAAGAATTTCCTTATAGGAAGGAGGAGAACCAGGAGACACTGCTCTTACAAAAACCTACAGAGAAAAAAATCTCAAGAAGAGGGAGATCTCTTCTCCTTGAACAATGTCCAGTGCTATAGAAGGATCAAGAAAGATGAGAATTGAGAAAAGATTTCAGAATTAATTAGATTTTTAGTAACTCTGGAGAAAGCAGTTTTGACTAAATGATGAGGTTGGAAACCAGATTGTAAAAAGTTAAGACAGAAGAAAAGAAGCCAATTTGGCTAGGCCATGGAGCATATAAAGTAAAATAATACATAGTAAAGGTAGAAAGTTAGATTGGAACCATATTGTCAAGGGAGGTGCTTGTATTTGATCTTGATAATGATAGGGAAACAATTAAGTTGACTAAGCAGAGAAGTGACATTGGTTGACTTAATGCTTTAGAAATATTACTTCAGCAGCTGAGTGAAGAATGTATTGGAAAGGGGAAAAACTTGAGAAAGGGTGACTAAGTAGGAAGCTACCTACCATGCTAGACCAACAAGAATAAAATGGAGACCTTGGCTAGGGTGTTACCTATTGAATGGAGAGAAGGGGATAAGCATGAGAAATACTGGAAAGCTTGAATCTACAATATGCAGCAATTGATTGATTTGTTATATGAAGGACATTGAGCAGTCAAGTTTGACTCTGAATTTGTAAAATTGGGTAAAGGAAAGAAGAGTGATGTCTTCAATAAAAATATGGAGGTTCAGAAGAGGGGTAAGTTTCAGGGAAAGCTAATGAGTTTCATTTTTGATATGTCCAATATGGTTAGAATACAGAATGCATGAAGAAGAAAAATGGGGGTGGGGGGAAATAAGGCTGAAAAGATAAGTAGGGACTAGTCTGAAATGCCAGACTAAGAAGTATGTATTTTAGGCTGTCTCAGAAGGTATCTAGAGCAACTGATATCTCTGAAGGTTTTGAGCAGAGTAATGAAATGGCCAGAATTATGCATTGGTATTAACCATGTGGTAGTAAAAGAGTTAAAACTACAGGAGAAGTGGCAGAAATGGGGAGAAGAAAAAATCAGCTAATGGAGATGAGGGGGTGGGGTGGGAAGGAGTGGGAATGACTGATTCTCAAGACTAAGGCTGACCATAGTTTTAGAGACTGGCCTTTGTAGCTGGAGCATGGCTTCAGAACAAGCTAGCCTTATTTATTTTACATAAGTGTTTTATCTTAAAAAGGAGATATGCTGAAGAGAAGAGATCTTGAAATCAAAATATCATTAAGACCCACTGGACATCAGTGGGGGGGGGGAGCTCTTTCACAGAAATTGATTGGTAGCTCTTGTTTCAGTCATAATTGTAGAGGGATAAAAGAGAGCTTCCCTCAGAGCAGCATGAAGGTACAAAGAAGATTTTGCCTCACTGAATATGAAGCTCTATTGGTCAGTGGTGGAAGTGGGGTTTAGCTGCATGGTGTGCTGTGAGTCTGCCTCCCATAATTGCTAGCTGGAATTAAGTGACTAGTCAAGTCATTAAATAAACTTAAGCCCTTTTGTGTTATTCCTAATCCAAGAAAGCCATGATGAAAACAGAGCATCATAAACAGGAATGTGTTTTCTTTCTACTTCAGTCCTTCAAGTTATCTGTCATCACACACATCCAGGTAGTGCTCCCATGGATATAAATTGTGGCTCATCCATACTTTTTCATTCTATGATATTTTTGCATAGCACTTATGGAATACTTTGCTTATTCAGAGTTGTACCCTTAAGTTAGGTCCCCAGTGGGTGGGTTAATGAGTAATATAATAATATTACGCATTCAGAGTGAAGGCTTAAGGATTTTTTTTATTATTGTCTATTACTGACAAGCCTCGATCTGATGAGTCCCTCCCTTCCTCCCTCCACATCAATCATCATTAATCTCCCAAATATTATTTAAATAATTAGCATGAATTAACTCTGATTAAGAAATATTTACTGAAAAGGTATAGCAAAAAACTAAGAACAATGACCTAAAATATCAAGATCACACTCTCCTTTGCCACCTCTGTTCCTGGGGAGAATGGACTTGACCAGTACAGTAGCTCATCATTTAATGAGATCACTCCCCTAGCCTGGCTGCCACAGATGCTGCCAGTCTTTGCCACCAGTCTCAGCTAGACCTCGGATGGATCTTTTGACCTTTTGAAACTCACACGTTGTTACCTTGTCTTTTTGTCTGTAGATTCTCATTCACTTAAGAGCAGGAGAGAATCAACCTTGACAGACAGCTGAAACAGCAACAATATCCCTTCATGGCCACATTGTCACTGAGTAGAGACAGGCAGCAAGCCACTTCCATGTCTCTCCTGATTCAGAAGGTAATGGATGTTTTTGGCTTGTTTACCACCGAGAAAAAGCGAGATAAGACCCTGTGGACTTATAGAATGGAATAGATAGAGATTTCATCTGAGCTTTTTAAATGTACACTCAGAGCTCAGTAAATAATTAAAAAGCTTTTCTTCTCAATATAATAAGCTAATAGAAAACAGAAAATATCTCTCTCTGCTCTGGAGCAGGGAAAGAAAACCCTTCCATCTCATTCTTAAGCCTCCACATGAATGGACAAACAGAACATAGTGCACAAGATTGAAAGACTGGGCCCTCATTAGCCAGTCCCAGTCCCCATTACATACATACACACACACACACACACACACACACACACACACATACACACACACACACACACACACACACACATACACACAAGATTTGATATAAATCAAATACTAGATAATTGTGAAGAAGAAGAAATTTTGCTAAGAGGTAGCTCAAGGAAGTCCAAAAAAGGTCCTAAAGAAAATGGTGCTTATACTGAGTTTTGAAGGAAATCAGGGATTCCAAGGAAAGATTTTATTGGGGCCAGCCAATAAAAATGCAGACAGACAGGAGATAGGATATATTGTGCTTGAGAAAGAGTGAGTAGTAGTTCTGGTGGCTAAATGAGTGGTGAGAGGAGGAGATGATAGTGGGAAAGTAGATATGATAAGGTTTGCTAACTGATTCCTCTCTCCCTCAAGTTTATAGAAAAAGCGGGAATTTTTTTGACTGTATAGCTTCAAATGGGACTAAGGGTCCCAGTAATTCAGAGTGCTCAATGAGATTCTGTCAGGTAAAGGCTGCTTTGCTTTATACATTGCTCTGATATTCATTAAGCAGAGAAGGGGTAATGATACCTGGAATAAATGCTAAATACTGAGAAGTATGGGCAAGTAGGTGGTGCAGTAGATAGAGTGCCTTAACTGGCATAAAGAAGATTCTCTCTTTCTGAGTTCAAATCTGGTCTCAGACACTTCCTAACTGTGTGACTCTAGGCCGGTCACTTCAACCTACTTGCTTCAGCTCCTCATCTGTCAAATGAACTGGAGAAGGAAATGACAAAGCATTCCAGTATCTTTGCCAAGAAAATCCCAAATGGGACTACAAAGAGTCAGACACAATCAAAAACAACTGAACAAAAACAAAAAAAGGGAAGCTCAACCTCAATGTGTGAATATACACACATATATACATACACATATGTGTGTGTTTTGAACATTTGAGTTTCCTATTCCACTGAAAACACCAGGGACCAGAGGAAATACAAGGAGAAAACAAGGTGTAGAAAGCAGCAGCAGAACAAATGGTGAGTGTCTAGCCAAATTTCATACAAAAAAGAAGTGTCTAGAGTCTTAGTGAAATTAGAAATTGAATTTTAAAAAATTGGAGAAAATAGCAGCTGTGAAAAGCAAGCAGGCAGGAACTGTTCATGAGAGGAAGAAAGGAAAGGAACTGATCCTCCCCCCTACTACCGGCTGATGACCCAGTTGCCCTCTCCAGTTACAGAAAATTGTCCTGGAATCTTCACTGATGAGGTTAATAGATTTCTTTCAGACATTCTTCCTAAACTCTAAACAGACACTATTTCCAACATATGGGTTAGGCCCTCCTGAGTTTTTTCCATATCACCAGGGGCTCTCCTCTTTTATTTTGTATTTTCTCTTCCCTGAGGGCTCAACCTTTCTTGTTCTAAAAAGAGATTGACAAGGTTCACTTTGAAGTTCACTTGATCTCAGTCTTTCTTCAGTTCTCTGTGACTTGGGAAAATTCCACTTCTTTCCATAAAACTGATTTCCATCTTCTTGTCAACACCTCTGCTCTGAGATGAATGAGCAAGGGAAGCCTTCATTTGATGTAGAGCAACTAGTTAGTACATGGTTAGAGCATAGGACCTGCCACAGATTCTTACCAGCTAGATGATCTTGTGCAAGTCACTTTGAATAACTGCCTGCCTCAGTTTACTTCAGCAAGAAAAAATAGAACTAGTAATCCTTCGAGGTTGTTGTGAGGATAAAATGAGATAGCATTTGTTCTGTGTTTTGTAAACCTTAAAGCACTATACAAATGTTCACTATTATTATTAAAAGATATTTTTTAAAAATAAGAATCCAAAAAGATGGATGATTTAGGGAATCCTTATCCCCATTTTACCACTGTGAATTCTAAAGGACAAAGAGTCTGAGTTACCCAGATACTAAATGTCTTTTAGTAATTGGTTTGAGGATGGAAGAATGTTGTTTATAGATGTGGGGGATTCTATCCTCACCTATGCTGGGGAGGAATTGCTACATAATGAGGTTCACACCACATTCAGCCTAATTGTCAGACCAGCCCATCTTTTGTGTGGTCCATAGTGTTACATGTGGAAAAGCATAGGAGTGAATGGCCAGGTCCAGCCCTCCCAAGCTTGCAGCATCTTAGCTGGGGTGGTCTGGCTTCTGTTCCATTTCCATTTGTGTTGTTTCTGACCCCCTAGGGAAAGCACACAGAACCTACTGTCACACATCAGTGTTTCTACACCTGATCTCTCCAGCCTTGTTATGCATTATTTCACTTCCTTTACTATCTGGCCCAGCTAGTTTTTTCTATACTCCTCACCCTCTATTTCCCATTTTCCATTTCAGTGCTTTTGTATTGGCCATTTCCCCATTCCTCTAATGCATTCACTTCTCACCTCTTCCAAGGCACTGCTCAAACACTACCTTACACATGAAGCCTTCCCTGACCTACTTCTTTCTGCCCCTCCCTCCTCTCATTAGCCTGTATTTAGTTCCATTGTATTCATTTCTTTTCATTCTGTATATGTGTATATATATGCTAGACCATAAGCACTTTAACAACACACTGTTTCATTTGTTGTTTTTGTTAACCTGACAACTAGCACAATTCCTGGAATGTAGTAGGTATTTAAGAAAGGGTAGTTAGTTGATTTAGATATCTATGAATGACTGTAGGTGATCAGCTCCTGAGCTGTCTCTGAGCCAGGATATAGAGTACACCAGAAGGGACCTGAGTGCTGATGATGAAGAGGGGACCCCAAAATTCTGAATGATAAACAGTTTCATCTTTGTTATCTGGGTGGGGTCGGCTCAGTCCGGAAACTCATTGAATTCAATTCAAATTCTAGCCCTAGCTGAAACCCAGGGAAGAGCCAACTTGGGACTCCACCCATGGGCCCCCTTTAGCTAAATCTCTCATTATAAAAAGAGCTAAACTAAAATCCTCTGTTGCAGAAATTCCAATCATGCCAGCTATACCATGCTTGGCATCCCAAGGAGCCTCTGTCCACTGGAATACTCTTTCTAGTGCTCTCTTCTCTTTAGCCTCACTTATTTCCCTAACCAGACTTTAACCTTACTTCCAATCCCCATAATAAACCTCTTTTATCAATCTAGGTTTTTGGGTTTGTAAATTCCTTTACAGAGAACCTCTGCGCTGCCAGAAGGGAGTCCCCAAAACTTCTACCCTTGTGCCAACTCCTAAGGGGTTGCAGGGGAGACAAACCCCTCCATTTGGTTCCCTGAACTCCAAACCTGCCACTATACCTCATTTAAACTCCCTGACCACCAGAAACCCTAATTTCATTTTGGTTCCCCAAATCAATCAATGACAGCCTTGCTTTTGAATTCTTTGAGATATATGAAATACTGTCATCCATATTTGATCTAAGAACCATGTGTGCTATTGTCTTGCAATTGAGCTCAATCCTACATCACCTGGAAAGGGTATTCAGTAGCAGATATCCTACATGCCATTGCTAGAGCCCGAAATTGATCCCAGGCCTTTTAGTGCTAAGTCTGACACTATTTCCACTGTAGCTCTGGTTCTTCCTGACTCTTACTTGTGGCTAGCTGGGCAGGACCTTCTCATACCCTTCTCTTGCTGAAATTGCCTTCCTTTTGGTGATCAAACATTTATTATAACATTTAATTAGTCCTTGATCCAATTCTTTCTCTGAGCAAGATAGTTACTAAGTTTTGAATTGGAGAGGATCTGCAAGATCCTGATCCAATCTCTTTCCCCTCCACTTTTTCAAGATAAGAAAAATGAGGTCTAGGATGATTAGGTCAAATACAAGATTTCCAAAATGGGACAGTAAATGCAAAGCATTTGCTTCTTATCAGGGGTGGTGGGCACAGTAAAATGTATGGACTTAGTATAGAATAAATATATATACCACTGTATTGACAATTTTTTATGGTTCCTGCTTGGCCCTTCTCCAGCGTGTCCTCTCTGAGTTGAACCTGATCTTCTTGCCCATTTTCATTCAAATCCCCAGAGGAATGGAGTGAAATTTGCTTTTGCTCCTTTTTGAGAAACCTCAGTTCGGACAATCTTGTGGGAAGACAGGATGAGGTCAGCATTGAGCTTGAGCCATACTGTAGTACGATTAAACAAAACAGAACTACGTTAGATGTTTTACAGACTCTCAAAATTGGAAGAAGCCGTCTGCTCCCACACCTGAGCAGGAACCGCTGCTCTCACATCCAATAAGTGCTTGTCCAGCTTTTGTGTGAAGCCCTTCCATAAAGGGAGGCTCACCATCTCCCGACTCATCCGTTCCACTTTTGGACAACTCCGGGTATTGCCGGATGCTTCACATCCAGCTGACCTCCTCCTGATTGTCTCTTCCAGGTCAGAGCCTTCTTTCTTATGGCAGTTCCTCAATTACTTGAAGACAGTGACCTTTTCCAACCCCGTCTCCCTGCCAGATCTTCTCTATTCCAGACTAATATTCCCAGTTTGGTCCCCTTGTGGTCTGATCTCCACTCCCCTCCTCTTCCAGGTCAGCCTGCCCAGTGGATGCACTCCAGTGTGTCAATATGGCAGTCAGGATTACTTCCTCCATCCATTCCTGAGTGATTACTACCCTGCTGAGTTTAATCAATCCCTGTTGATGCTGTGAAGTTCATGTATCATATTCTTGCTCGCTTCACAGAATTACTGTTAACCTTTTTATCTTTTAACACTTTTTAAAAATGTTGAGTTTCAAATTCTCTTCTTCCTGCCCTTCCCTCACCCCACCAAGGAGGCAGGCAATGTGATCTCAATTATACATGTGAAGTCATGCACTACATATTTTCTTATTAGCCAGAATCACCCTATCAACACTGGAAAGTGCTAGAATTGGATTAAAAAGCCCACCATTTCAGGGAGGGGACCTCAGCATCCATCAGGATGGATGGTCCTTCTTCTACCTACCCTGTTTAAGCTTTCCTGATCAAACCCATTCAGAGCATTTCTCCTTCTTCAGACCTCCATAACAACAACCACACACATTTATAGTGTGGTTTCCAGTTACAAAGTGCTCTACTCTATGAAGTATCTGGGACAAGTAGGACCACTCTCCCCATTTTACAGATAGGGAAACCAAGGCTTAGCCAGGTTAAGTGACCATCACACAGAGAATGAGTGACAGGACCAGGGCTGGAACCCAGCTCATCTACCTGCCAGATCAGCACTCTTTCTATTTAGCTACTTTTTATTTAGTTCATTTGTTCAGCATTAGCATACTCCTATGAATCTATTTTCAATTCACTCCTCCAAAAATTTTGTAGTGGCCCCAACTGTACACTCTGTGCCAGGCTTAGGAGACACAAAAATGAACAATATATGGGTTCTATGGGAAGTTCTATGGGAACTTATAGTTTAACAGGGAGAATCTGACATGTCCACAGATAAGTAAACAATCAACAAATATGTATTACACATCTATTATGTACTTTCATCTAGGAGCAGCTGGGTGGTATAGCGAATAGAGTCAGGAAGATCCAAGTTCAAATCCAGCTTCAAACACTTAAGAGCTGTGTAACCCTGGGCTATTCACTTAATCTCTGTCTGCATCAGTTTGCCCCTCCATAAAATAGGGATGCATTGGAGAAGAAATGGCCACCCACTCCAGTATCTTTGCCAAGAAAATCCCAAGGACAATCTTCATGGGATCATGAAGAGCCAGACACTACTGGGGCAACATGTGCTGTAGCCAACATGCTAGATATTGTGGAGACACAAAGACAAAATGAAACCATTTTTGCATTCAGAAGCTTATGTTGTCTCTGGGGAGGTGACATTTACACCTGTCATTAAAAATAAAATATATTCAGGGAAGTTTTGGGAGAAAATCACTAGCCAGCAGCTGAGGCCTGAGGCCTTACATGGAAAGTGGTGTTTGTGCTGAGCTTTGGAGGCCATCAAGGGTCCTCTGGGCAGAGGTGAGAAGGGAGTACATGCAGCACAGGCTTACAAGCAAGGCTGGAGAGTCTACACAGCCCGGGCAGATGTAAAGCAAGGCCAGTTTGGCTGAATTCCTGAGATTGTGCAAGGAGTGTGTACGAGCATGGAGCCAGTATGAGGCAACACCTGGGGGGATAAGTCCATAAAACAGGGTCTCTGAGCAGTGGGGGTGTACCTGCTCAACTCAGTCAGCAGGCCATGTGATTAGATCCTTCTTGATTGAACTCAATCCCCATCACCTACAAAGCAATTTCAGCAAGAAAAACAAAGGCCAGAATACTAATGGGTAGTCAGCATGTGGGTAACTCTGGGAGAGTCTAGAGGCAGATGACCTGGATTCACATTATGCTGCATAGTATTTATTATTTGTATGATCTTAGACAAGTCCCTCAACTTTTCTGAGCCACAGTTTCCTCATTTGTTAAAAGGAAGGTATGACCTCTAGGCCCCTTTCCAGCTCTTAATTCCATTTCCTTGAGGAAAGTTGATGTCCTATCAGTATCTCCTTAGCCTAGAGCAATGAGGTGCACAGTTGATTGAGTGCCAGGCCTAAACTAATCTTCCTGAGTTCAAATATGGCCACAGACACTTACCAGCTGTGTGCTCGTGGGCAAGTCATTAACCCCATTTGTCTCAGTTTCCCAATCTGTAAAAAGAGAAGAAAATGGCAAATCACTCTAGTATATCTGCCAATAAAATTCCAAAGGGGAGTCACAAAAAGTCGGATGCAATTGAAAATGAGTAAATAACACCACCACCAGCAGCAGCCCCAAAGTTCAGGTGGAGGAAGTTTATTCTTTCAGTCTAAGCAGCTTTGGAAGAGAAACTTTCTGGAAGAAGCCTAAACATTAGTGTCTAGCTTCAACTTGGAGGTAGATTAACTGTACAAATATTGTACTGGTTAAGCTCTGCTAAGGTTAAAAGCCTGCCACTCCCTTCTGCTTTATTATAACACCTGATCATCTGATTCATTTGCTGTAGCATCTAGCTTATGGTTTCTTTGACCTTTCTTCATAATATGTATAAGGATATAGTTTTATTCCTTAGAATTTTGTAACTGCAAATGCCATCCTTCCTCATTTTGAGGAATGTAAGTGAATCAATATTGTCAGCTGTGGAATAGATCCATGAATACACGTATTTGTACATAGATATATTAATAAATAAGACTTTGTCAAGATTTTTGTATATGGGAAGTTGATTTGGCCTCCTCTATGAAATCTGAGTAAACATTTATAGAGCACCATGTGTGAGGATGAGCAATTAGGTCAGTACTTTGGGGGTCAGTAATTGAAGAAGAAGATTAGAATGGTGAGAAGAAGGATGGGGAGCAACAGAAATCCACAAGCACTTCAGAAAAGCATTTGAGTCCTCACTTGAGTATATAAACCAAACCATTCTTTTGTCACTTGACAAGAGTATTTAAGAGATAGGAAAATGTAGACCCATATAAATGGGTAAGAAGTGTAGTGGAGAGAAAGCATGCTGTAGTGGAGTCAAAAAATCTGAGTTAAAATCCTATCATGCATACACATTAGCTGTGTGATTGGGCCTCCTACCTTAGTTTGCTCCTCTGTAAAATGGGGATAATAATAATCCCTCCATCATTGGATTGTTGTGAAGATCAAATGAGGTAACATATGAAAAGCACATAGTAAATCCTAACATACTATATATTAATTATTTTTATTATTATTATATTACTTGAAAAATATTCATGGGGTTTTTTTTGCATTTACTCCTAAGACCAGCAGAAATCCCTGCCCCCTTCCCAAAAAATTTCTGTTTAGATAAGTTCTTATAGATAAATTTATATAGATAAGAACTTATCTATATGGGTTCAGACAGCCCCAAGTTTAGATATTACAGTAAAATGAATTTCTTGCCAGTCTAGGAAGTCCAAAGTGAGACATTTCTTCCAGACCAAAAGCTACAAAAGCTAGAAGGTAGCTTAGAGACAGGAACAAGACATAATTATGAGTTAAGACACACATATGCATGCTCACAGACTCTCACAGAGCCATATGAACACACAGTCATGCACAGAGGCACAGTCATCCATGGTCCACCAGAGAGTCACTGTCATTGATTCAGAGCTGCAAAGGATCTTAAGGTCATCAGCTTGGAAATGAGAAAACTGAGGCATGAAGAGAAGAAAGGACTTGTCCAAAGCCCAGCGGTGAGTTGGAGGATCAGGGGAAATAAGACTCCAGCTGCACAAGACTGTTATGCTTCAGAAATGCTACAGCAAAATTAAGCTCCAGTCCTCACCCTTTTGCCCTCTGAATTGTCAACATTTCCAAATCAGTGAGATTTCTTCATGAGTTCTTTGTCCTATAATAATCTGTGTAGCAAAACTCTGGTCCCACTGTGCAAGGATTGTGTTTCTTGCCTCAGGTACTAAGGGTTGAGGTGATTCTTGTCTAATGCCATCGACTCAAGTTCCCTTCCTGTGTGTTCTCCCAGGAACATATTCACCATCAGCGATTATCATCCTATTTTCATTTAACCAATTAATATCAATTCACTTTTACATAGAAATTTTCGCTACAAAGTAACAACAAAAACAGAAGCAACAAAGAATGTCCCCCCATCACTTCTAGCATTCTCTCCCTTCTACCATTTCATTACCTTGGGAAGAGTAAGCTCAAAGTTTTGGTTTTTTCTTTCTCTTAATAGTCTTTTTTTCAATTACATATAAAGATAGTTTTCAACATTCATTTTTGTAAGATTTTGAGTTCAAAATTTTTTTCCCTTCTCTCCCCCTTGCCCAAGACAGCTAGCAATTTGATATAGGTTATACATGTACAATCATTTTAAATATATTTCCATATTAGTCATGTTGTGAAAAAAAACAACAACAAAAAATAGTATACTTCAATCTGCATTCAGTCTCCAAAATCCTTTCTCTGTTTGTCGATTTTCCATCACAAATCTATTGAAATTGTCTTGTATCAATGTATTGCTGAGAAGAGCCACATCTATCATAGTTGACCATCACTCAATCTTGCTATTACTGTGTACAGTGTCTTCCTGTAGATATAATACTCTATCATATCACAGTGAACTATATCACATCATATAATACCATGCCACATAGTAACACAATTTCACACAACATGATATAATGCTATACAGTTGACTATGAACTCTGATAATTCATATGTCAATATCCCTTTATGCTTGTTGAGCACTTACCATCCATTCTCTTATTGGATATCCTATGAGATATAGAAGCATTACTATTTTACACATGAAGAAACTGAGGACCAAAGGGGAGAAATAATTCACTCAAGGTTAAACGACAGGCCTCTAAAGCCATTTTCTCTTACTCCTGGTCCAATGATGAACCTTCCATGACCCCACCCTGATCTTGCTAAAATGGCAGAATGCCTGTTCCTTCCCTTTATCTCCCAGGGTCCCAACATGCAAAAACACCAAGGTAAAATGACTTCCTTGGGAAACTATCCCAGCAAAGAGAGGATTCAAATCAATAAAAAACAAAAACATGGAACAAATGGGAAGGAATTCTGAGCCCCCAAAAGAGAGATTGGACTCCAATTTGGCAAGTTCTGTGACCTCTTCCAAAGCAGTTAGATTTATGGTAGGGGCGTTTTCAATTTCCCCATGGATGGCTGTCTGCCTCCCAACATACTGACTTAAATACTAACAGGCCATGGCTGGAAATCCAGCCAGATTCATTTGGGGGATGGGAAAAAAGAGGGGAAGCAAGAGCCAAGATTAATTTGACTTGGAATCATCCCAGAGTTTGCACATGCTGACCACAAAAGGGGATGTCTTGGATCATTCTGGCTGGAGATGCGGATTATTTACTATTCGTTTCAACATATGCATCTCCTTCTTTAGAGGCCTCCTGGGAGAGATGAAACCCTCCAGAACACCTCCGTCCAGACTCCCTGGTAAAGAGGAAGGGGAATGTGAACTTTTTCTTCCTCAGAGGCCATACAGCAGGTGATGGGAAGATATTGGAATTAGGCTTCAAATTCACATGTCTCTTCTTTGCTCTCCAGTCACATGGTAGAAGAAGAAATCTGTACCCTGGATTTGGTTAGTTCATAGATCTGAAAGTCTCCAAGTTGGAATGGATTTTGGATGACTTTCAATCTGACACACACCTAATCTGGAATGCCCTCTACAATATCTCTGACAAGTGGTCATTCAGCCTCCACTTGAATTCTTCAGCCAGGCAAAAAGCACTTATTAAATGCTTACTATCTGCCAGGCTCTAGGGATACCACAAAGGGCAAAATTACTGACCCTGGTCTCAAAGAGC
Organism: Sarcophilus harrisii; assembly: GCF_902635505.1. Taxonomy (NCBI): domain Eukaryota; kingdom Metazoa; phylum Chordata; class Mammalia; order Dasyuromorphia; family Dasyuridae; genus Sarcophilus; species Sarcophilus harrisii. The sequence goes on from NC_045428.1 coordinate 497,631,088, forward strand.
TCACAGTCTAACAAGGATAACACATACAAAGAGCTATGACTGGATATAGACAGGATAAATTGTAGATAATCATAGAGAGAAGATACTGGCATTAAGGGGGAACAAAGACATTTTGCAAAGATAAGATCTTTTTTTCTTGTTGCTTGGTTGTTTATTTTTTCTTTCTCCCTTTTTTTTTCTGATTCTTCTTACACAACATGATAAATATGGAAATCTTTAGAAGAATGGCACATGTTGGGTTCTTTGGAAACAAGTAGGGGAAAGGGAACATGGAATGATAATAGGGAGGTTGGAAAGAATTAATAATGATAATACCAATAATTTTAATTTACCTTTATAATTCAGGGGGCCTTAACTTGGGATCTGCAGATCCTCAAGATGAATAAATTTCAAGAAGTCCATGAATTAGCTTTTTCAATATAATTTATTTTCTTTGTAATTCTCTGTATTTGATGTATTTAAAAGATGATTCTGAGAGAAGTCCATAGGCTCTCAAACAGTTCTTTTGGTGAGGAGGAAGATCTGAGTTCAAATATGGCTTCAATCACATACTACCTGTTTTCTCAACTGTAAAATTATGATAATAATAGCACCTGCCTCTTATATTTGTTGGGAAAAGCAGTTGAGATATTATTTATAAAACCTTTAGTATAATTTCTGGCACATAATCAGTGCTTAATAGATGATTATTTCTTCCACTTGAATTCTTCAGCCAGGCAAAAAGCACTTATTAAATGCTTACTATCTGCCAGGCTCTAGGGATACCATAAAGGGCAAAATTACTGACCCTGGTCTCAAGGAGCTCACAGTCTAACAAGGATAACACATATAAAAAGCTATGACTGGATATAGACAGGATAAATTGTAGATAATCATAGAGAAAAGATACTGGCATTAAGGGGGAACAAAGACATTTTGCAAAGATCACAATATAGTATTTTCATCTTTTTTTCTTGTTGTTTGGTTGTTTATTTTTTCTTTCTCCCTTTTATTTTTGATCTGATTCTTCTTACACAACATGATAAATATGGAAATCTTTAGAAGAATGGCACATGTTTAAACTATATTGGCTATTTGCTGTCTAGGGAGAAAAACTTGGAACACAAGGTTTTGCAAGATTGAATGTTGAAAACTATCTTTGCATGTATTTTGAAAAGTAAAAACCTATTATTATAATAATAATAAATAATAATAAAATATAAAATAAATAATAAAAAAGAAAATGTTTTCTTATTTTGAGCCAAAAGTAGTTTCTCTTTGGCTCTCCCCCCAACCACTGTCCCCACTCCATCCCACCTAGTTTCTACTGCCTTTCTAGGCAGTGTGGTTTAATGGATAAGACACTAGGATTTGGAGTCAAGAATATCCAGATTCAAATTGGACTCAGTCACTTACAAACTGAGATGACTAACTTTTCTGTGCCTTACTTTTCTCGAAAGTTCGGCTTGACAGCCTCAAAGATTCCTTCTAAGTCTGAACCCATGCTCTTGAGGACTTTTGACCTTTTCCTATCTAAAAGCCCAACATTATAGCTTCATTCTTTTGGGTTGTATTGCACCACTTACAGGCCATAGAGCTATTAAGGGTCCACATCAGGATTAGAATTCAATGTGATTTTCCTTATATCACACTGACTGTGGTGTTCTGAGCTACCTTAAAATAGTTCTCTTATCCTAGCAACCTTGTGTATATAGCTCATTTGATGCTATATATAGCTGGTTAGGCAACATTATTAATTGAATACCCAGTGTCAACTGATCACTCTGTTGGGTTCTTTGGAAACAAGTAGGGGAAAGGGAACATGGAATGATAATAGGGAGGTTGGAAAGAATTAATAATGATAATACCAATAATTTTAATTTACCTTTATAATTCAGGGGGCCTTAACTTGGGATCTGCAGATCCTCAAGATGAATAAATTTCAGGAAGTCCATGAATTAGCTTTTTCAATATAATTTATTTTCTTTGTAATTCTCTGTATTTGATGCATTTAAAAGATGATTCTGAGAGAAGTCCATAGGCTCTCAAACAGTTCTTTTGGTGAGGAGGAAGATCTGAGTTCAAATATGGCTTCAATCACATACTACCTATTTTCTCAACTGTAAAATTATGATAATAATAGCACCTGCCTCTTATATTTGTTGGGAAGAGCAGTTGAGATATTATTTATAAAACCTTTAGTATAATTTCTGGCACATAATCAGTGCTTAATAGATGATTATTTCTTCCCTTCTTTCCTTCCCAGATTGCCAAAGGGATCTGTGACATAAAAGAGGTGAAAATCCCCTGATGCATAATGTTTTACTTTGTTCTTTCCTTCAGCAATCCCGTTGAGTAAATAATGCAAGTATTATTATTCTCATTTTATGGATGAAGAAACTAAGGCTCAGCAGGGTCAAGTGATTTTGCCACACAGCTAGTAAGTGTTGTGGCTGAGGCCCCCTGATTTTAAATCTATTTCTCCCTGCCTCCAAAAACCAATCCTCCAAATTCACTATGCACATGTTACAAGGATCAAAAAAGACCATGTGATTGTTGAGTCATTTTTCAATTGTATCCCACTCTGTAAACCCATTAAGAATTTTCTTGGCAGAGATACTAGAGTGCTTTGCCATTTTCTTCTTCAGCTCATTCTACAGATGAGGAAATAGAGGCAAGCAGGTGACTTGCCCAGGGTCACACAGTTGGTAAGTGTCTGAGGCCGGATTTTAACTCAGGAAGATGGGTTTTCCTAACTCGAGGCTCAGCACTCTAGCCACTGTGTCACTTAGCTGCCCACCTTGATGTATTGTAAAGGGCTTTATAAATAGGAGGACACAATAAGGATAGAAGTCAGTAATAGTAGTAATCATCATCATAGGTGCTAGACATTGTATTGGGCACAAACATAAAACAAAAAGCTATCTTTGTCCCCAGGAGGCTTATACTCCATGGCAGGGGGGAAGGAGGGAGATACTAGAGATGAGAACATGGACCAGAGACACAGCTAAACCACAATAGAGGATCACAAAGCAGCCAGACCACACTGAGTGATCTTGATAGTGATAATACTTGGGGGATCTAGAATCCTGCCAGTGGAGAGCTTCCTTCCATCAATGAAGATCACAACTGAATAGATCCAAGTCTTCTAGAGTTCCTTTGGGGATTAAGTTTCACTATGTGGCCAACTTGGAAATAAATCTTTGTGTCTATGTTAGTCATCAGATAGGAGACACATCACTGTGCTCATATTTGGAAACTCTCTACCTTAGTAGCCATTATCAATAGGCTAGATGCTGGGCTTCCTGTCACTGGAAGTGTTCAGGCTAAGACTAAGTAACTGACTACCTACTGGGGATGCTGCAGTAAAGCTACTTTTTTAAGTTATGAATTGGACCCTGGGTCATTGAGGCAGCTAGCTTGTGCAGTGAATAAAATATCAGACCTGGAGACAAAAAGACTCATATTTCTGAGTACAAATCTGACCTCAGACACTTCCTAGCTGTATGACCCTGGGCAAGTCACCTAACCTCAGTTTCCTCATCTGTAAAATGAGCTAGAGAAGGAGGAAATGGCAAACTACTCCAGTATCTTTGGCAAAAAAAAAAAAAAACCCAAATGTAGTTACTGATAATCAGATACAACTGAAAATTGACTGAACAACACGGGCATTGGGGTCCCTTCCTAACCTGAGATTCTGGGATGGTGTCCAAAAGTTTGGGGTCATTTGCATACCATGATAAGAATGGAGTAGAATTGTGCAAAGAGGTTTGCTCCAGACCTTTTGATATTGCATGGATATCAATGGACTATAAAGGATGTCTATTGATTATCCTTCCAGATGCATTACACAAAATTTTATCTACAAAGTAGATGGAAATTGCAAGGAAGAAAATTAAGTTGAATATAAGGGAAAACTTCATAACATTATAAAAGTAAAATGGACTTCTCGGGTAAGTGTCCCTGGAGGTCTTCAGGTAAAGCTGGTAACCACTTTTCAGGACGGCTCTTTGTTGAATTATAAGGGCAATAAAGGCTCCTTCTAACTCTGAAATTCTATGCCTCTGATTCTGGGAAATGACAGAAGCTGAAGTATGATATGTATATCAAAAGGGGAGAAAAATGATTTTTTCCAAGTGAGATGGGATAGTGAACATAGAATATAGGGCTTAGAATCAGCAAGACCAAATTTTAAATTGTGCTACTATAGACATTAACTCTCAAGCTCAGTTTTGTCATGTATAAAATGCGAAATAATCATACCTCCTTCACAGGGTTGTTGCAAAGTTCTAAGGATAGATAGAAAGATACATACATACATAAATATATAGGTATATATATATATATAAATACATAGATGTATACATGCACATATATATGTATACATGGGTATGTATATATATATATGAATATTTATACATGTATATATTTAAGCCTCTGTAGCAATATAAAAGAAAAAAATCCACAGAAATTTCAAGAATCCACAAAGAGGAGAACCAAATTTTAAGGATGCTTTTAACATGCAAAACCAACAAGAATGAAAAGCCTCATTTAGGTATAAAAAGCAAAGGGAACTATGTGATTAAATATTAGTTATCACCATGGAGACAGCATAGGGTAATAATAAAACAATGGTGGCATTGTTTCAATGAACAAGTACTCTAATATAATCACAGAGGGAAAAAGGGGAAACAGCAATATTCTTGATTAACAACTAAATGATACAGAGGGATTTTAGGGAATTTAAATTAGTTTTTTCTAAATAAATAACAATTATCTTTAAGTAAAACTACTAATTAGTATGTGATCTTCATTCATTCCATTTTTATTCATTTTTTTTGTACACCCAAAAGAATTCTAAGCGTTACCAAAAACAGAAAGACAGTATGATCAACAAGCATTTATTAAGTGCCTACTGTGTGCCAAGAATTGTACTAAATGTTAAAGATACAAAGAAAGGCAAAAGACAATCTCTGCCTTGAGGAGCTGACCATCTAATCTTGGAGACAACAAACAAATGACTATGTACAAAGAAGCTCTATTCAAAATAAACTGGACATAATCCACAGAAGGAAGTCACTAGTACATTCAACAGGATCAGGAAGCACTTCTTGCACAAGACAGGATGTCAATTGGGACTTGAGGAAAGCTAGGGAAATTGGAGACAGTGATGATAAGAGAGAGCCTTCCAAGCATGGGGGACAACCAGTAAAAAAATTTAAAAAAAGCCAGGAGTCAGCTGATAAGAGGGTAGTGGGCAAGAAACAGCACAGGCTTTTGAGTTGGTTAGTAACCCATCTCTTGTGGTCCCTACCAATTTGAGCTTGAGTAAATCAAATAACTTCCCTGGACCTCACTTTCTTTATCTATGATATGAGAAGTGAATCAGATGACCTCTGGGGTCTGTGGTTCCAAAATTTGGCATTCTTTTTCTTTCTTACTAGCAATAGTCACTTTTACCCTGTGTGTACTTTATCATAAATCACCTAAAGACAAGCAGTGAATTCTAAAGAAGAATATGTGTAAAGCAGTTTTTAACTTGGAGTGTTTAAACTTGTAATTTTTAAAAAGAAATCTTTTGATAACCTGATTTTCTTTTTTAATAGTATTTTATTTTTCCAAATACATGTAAAGATAGTTTTCAACATTCATTTATGTAAAACTTTGTGTTCTAAATTTTTCTCCCTCTCTTCCTTACTTCCCCCTTTCCCAAGACAGCCAGCAATCTGATATAGATTAAATATGTACAATATCTTTAAACATATTTCTTATTTTTCATGTTATGCAAGAAAAATCAAATCAAAAGAGAAAAAAGAAACACGAGAAAAAAAAACAGGTGAAAATATTATACTTCAATCCACATTCAGTCTTAATAGTTCACTCTCTGGGATGTGGATGGCATTTTCTATCCCAAGTCTATTGGAATTGTCTTGAATCACCTCATTGTTAAGAAGAGCCAAGTCTATCATAGTTGATCATCACATCATCTTCTTATGTATACAATATTCTCCTGGTTCTGCTCACTTACTCAGATAACTGTTTTTTATTTAAGAAGAAAAATAAGATACACACATTAATTAAGAGCTTACTATGTGTCAGATATTTTGCTAATTGTAGAAGGACACAAAAATAAGAAAAAAAAATTGTATTAGTCCCTCCCTTTAAGGAATTTATGTTTTAATGGGGAAAGACCTCACACAAAAGGGAGATGAAAAGGAGAGTGGGAGGGGAGATGAAGGTACCCTGTATTAAGGACTGCCCGGGCCCTTCTACAAAATGGATGCTCCAGGAGGAAGTCATCAAAGAGAGAATTCATCCATGTTGGGGAAGAGTTTTTGAAGGAATATTCCATGGTGACCAGGCAGAAGAATGGAAGGAAGTGTGTTAGAGAATGAGAAGGCCGCAGGCTCTGAGGGAAGTTTTAGGATGAACCAATAGTAGAGGTATAATTTTGGAGTCTAGAAGATCAGGAACAGGGTTGGGAGGGGAAAAACATGATTCTGAGTAGGAGTTCATAAGGGTTCTGTACCAGACTACCAGAGAGGTACAAAAAAGAGACTACAAAAACGGTTAAAAACACATGGTATAAAGGACAATAGGAGCTTAGTAGTGTTCACTGATTGATATTCTTAGAGAGATTGTGTTGAGTCATGTAGCCAGAGGGAAGGATAACCCCCATCTTCTGTTAATAGCCATGCAATGTTTCAAAAGATAGATCTTTTGACCAGAGCCCTTCTCTGGTCTTCTAGAGCAGTGTTTCTTAAACTTTTTCCACTTGTGATCCTTTTTGCCTGAGAAATTTTTACATGACCCCTAATATATTGGTATATAAAGTAAATATACAAATCAAACATTTACTGATAATAAACCATAATTTTGCTTCTCTCACATTTAATTATGAGACACCGTATTAGGTTGCAAACTACAGTTTAAGAAGCTGAGTACTAGAGGGGGACCAGAAAGACAGGTACAAGTTACAAAGAAACAAAGGTGTGGATGGGTTTTGACCTGTACCATATAAGGAGGAGCACAATCAAGGGGATGATAGTTCCATTGAAATATCAGAGAAAATATTCTTGCCTCTCTGTTTTTTTGGGGAGGCCTCTTTAAGCTCCAGAAGCCCCCTATGAGATAGACTCTCAGATTTGCCCACTCCTGTCTGGCAATGTCTCTCTGCTCTGTACCTTTTCTGGATGTCTATACACTTAGAAGTTTTAATCAATTGATAAACAATCTCATGTTACACCAGAGCCTTGAGGGCCATTCAGTGACTTTTACTGGCTGTGCTGTCAGCCACAATCAAATGTGGCTGAAGGAGATCTTGCCTCTCCCTATAAGACCCTTGTCCTCTCTCACAGTGATAAATTGTCCTATTATGTGAAGAACAGAACCAAGGCATTCCTACACCTAAAGAAGGAGTGATTATAGAGTCTTATATCCAACGGTATGGTGAGGATGGCTTTTACCAGATCTCAAGAGCTGGTTGTTAAATTTTTATCATGAGCATTTGCAATCTAATTGCTAAATTTTCACTGCTGAGCATTTTTACCTAGGATATTGGCAAATCAGAACTTGATTTATTGTTCTACTGATTGTCTAGACTAAAGAAAGTTATGGAGAACATATTAATAATGAAGATTAAAATTAAAAGTATGTTATGAACATAGCACCTCCTCCCCATAGAGTCACTTATTAAACATTTAACCAGCATACCACTGTGTATATAATACAAGAAGATGGCTTCCCACTACATTATCAACCTCCTTCCTTTTGCTATGACCATTACCATACCTGAAATGGAGATACTGACATGTCCTTCTTCTAGCAAATGTTACATGACAGTATCTATCTCTGTGGAACTACCTCCTTTGCTTTGTCTGAACCTTCTCTTCCCCTGCTTCCTTCCTCATGCAACTAGCTTTCTCAGATTAGGATTTATGCCTTCCTTTGTGTGAGATAAAATGTGCCTTAATCAAAAGCTTGCTGCCTCAGTCTAGAATGGTTCTTGTCTATGGAAACTTTTCAGTTCTCCTTCAAAACTGTGTGGCACAGTGCTAAATCTGGAGTTAGGAAAACCTGGGTTCAAATCCTGCCTCAGATATTTACTAAAAGTGTGTGACCATGAGCAAGTTAACAACCTCCATTTGCCTCAATTTCCACATCTGTAAAACGTGGGAGAATAATAGCTCCTATCTCACAGCAGTGTATATGTAAAGCTCCAGGTAAACACTAGAGATTATTACTATCTTTAAATCTCCCCACGCAGCTGTAATGGGTTGTCACATGTCTCTGAGTAGTGACAATGATCAAGATTAGAAGCAGAGAAACTTGTAAAAATAAAAGTTGCTCTGTATGAATATCTAAGAATTCATGAAAAATTTTAAGTCACAAAGGAATGAGCAATGAGTGTGTTGCAGAAGAAAAAGCACAGGACTGGAAATTAAGGGAACTAGATTTTTGTTGCAGGCCTAGTTATAATAATAGCTAACATTTCATATAGCATCCATTATATGCCAAGTGCTTTACAATGATTATTTCCTTTGATTTTCACAACAACCTATTATTACCTCCATTTTGTAGGTGAAGAAACTGAGGAAAATGGAACAAGTAACTCATCTAGGGTTACACAGCTATTCAGTGTCTGAGGCTGGATTTGAACTTTTGCTCTTTGAAGATTTGATCTTCCCAACTGCAGGCCTGGCATTCTTGCCACTGTGCCTCCTGGCACCTCTGTGCCTGTCATTGAGCCTGTTTCCTCCTTTTCAAGATTATATATTTGGACCATATGACCTGTTTCCTTTCACATCACAAAGGTCGTGATTCTTAGCTTTTCCCTCTTATTCCCTGGACCTCAGAGGAGATCCTCAGCTGTTCTGCAGTAGTCCCACCTGTCCTCTTCACCTTCTGCCCAGTGATTAACATCATCCCCATTCTTAGCTAAGGAAACTCTTGACCCATGAAGGTCAGCATTTCTGGAGCTTAGAAGAGCTGCCCAGAGCAAAGAGAGGCTCAGTATGTCACCCAGTGTGACACAGAGAGTATGTCCCTCCTTCTCATCGAGCCCTCATGGTTCTGGCTCTGAGACCAGCTCTCCATCCAATTTGTCATGCTGCCTTGAGCAAATCGGCCATTTCAACTACATTGAGTAAACTCCTACTACTACATGCTATAAGTACTGGGGATGGAAAGAAAAGTTAAAGATAGTACCTCCTCTGAAGGAGCCCACTAGTCTCTGGGGGAGACAACATGCAACCAACTGGGTACAACGAAGCACCAACAAAGAAAACTGGAGGGAGTGTTGGAGGAAAGACACAAAGATCGAGGACTGGAAAAGGCTTTGTGCAGAAGATACTCTTTGGCTGGGATCTGAAGGACAATGGGGAAGGTCAGTGTGTGGCTGTAGTTTCACCTTTTGTATTCAGTTTGGCTCATCTTTTAAGCAAGATCTCAAATATTTTCTGAGGATGACACTAGGAAAGACTCAAAGAGTATTCTAGAGGGGAGCTGGTGAAAATCCTCAGATTCAGGAGGTGGGACTGTTCAAGTTGCAGATAGAAGCCCAATATCACTGGATCACAAAGAACATGAAAAGGAGTAATGTACAATGGAAATGGAAAAGCAGTCAGGCTATGAAGGGCTTTACAAGCCAAATAAAGGATCTTATATTGGATCCTTGAAATAATGGGGAGCCACTGGAACAAAATCCCTTTCTGGCCCTAAGCATCCTCTTGTACAATGAAAGGGTGAGAAGGGATGATCCATTCTTCTTGAGAAGACAAACCAAAGGAGAATGTCATTACAGCTCCCTCCCCATTTGGATGGTGTCTACTTCCAAAGGAAATTGGGGTAGATGCTCATAACCACAGCACACTTTTTTCATAGGAAAAACATTGAACCGCTTCCAAGTCAGCCCCAGAAAATGTTTGTGATTTTGCTTAAAAGATGAGCCAAATTAAATCCAAAAGATGGGACCATGGCCACAGCTCACCTCCAGCTGCAGTTCATAACTAGCGAGACCTTTCAGGAGACAACTTCATGGCAAAGAAATTGGCTTAGCCCGGGACAGAGTGAAAGGGGAAAGGAAGATGTAGCCCAGAGACCAGGCCAAGAAGCTTTCGGGTCTCATTAATTGTCCTCCAGATGTTAGCCACATCACTGACATCAGTGGTTTTGGAGCAGACAGCCATGGAGGAGTTGAAATTACAGCGTACTTCCTGGCCCAATTCTTTTTCAATTCTACTCAGAAGAGGGTGATTTTTGTGATGGTGATTTTTTTTTTCTAGGACAGTTGTTGACAGCAGTCCTGGCTTGGGCTTACATTCTGCATTTCTGGAGGAAATGATCAGTTTGGGATTGACTGCCTGCTCCGGTGACAGAGGCCAGTTTTCACTTAACCAATAAAGATGCCAATAAAAATGGAATCATCCATGCCAGCATTCCCACACAAAATCCCAAGGGTTTTTCTCTGTTGGCCTCCTATTCCCCAAACCCCCTTGTCAGCATTGCATGGGTGGCAGAGGGCAGCTCACTGCTAGAAAGGGGGAAGATTATGAAGCCAGAAGTCTTGGACTGGAATCTTTATTCTGTCTCCACACCCTGCAGGGCCTCGGACAAGTCATCCCCCCAAATCTGGCCTCAGTTTCTCTGCTTGTACAATGAGAGTGTTTGATTAGATGATTTGGTAGGATCTTTCCAGAGCTATACCCTTGGAGGCTTGGATGCTGTGCCTTGAATCTGCAGACCCATGGTCAGTTGTTTTGGGGGAAGGGGCAATGTGGAGCAGTGAGAAGGCTCTTGGTCTTAGAGCCAGTTGCCAAAGCCTGGACAAGGTCTTTGGGCATCCTTGGCAGGATCTGAGAAGTGTGCCTCCTCCTTCTGCCTCCTGGGGGGCCCTGCCACATTGGAAGCTTCATACTTCAGAGAGCCATGATTTCATTAGGGCTCTGGGACTACATGAGAAAAAGATTGTGGCGAGTTTCCCTTTCTTTAGTACTTGATGGTTCCAAACCACATTGTCCCACCTGAGCCATACAACCCTGTGAGGTAGTCTTATTCTCATTTTACCTTGGAAGAAACTGAGACCTAGAGCAAAAATACTCAAAGGAAGTGAGCTGTTTAAGGTCAGACAGCTTTTAAGCTGCTGTGTCAGACCAAGACAAGTAAGACAAGTATCTGCTTAGGTTACCATGTCTAGAGGTGGGTTCAAAAAATATGCTTTTTCACATGACTTTTTTTTTTTGGCTGAGGCAATTGAGGTTAAGTGACTTGCTCAGAATCACACAGCCAAGAAGTGTTAAGTATCTGAGGTCAAATTTGAACTCAGGTCCTCCTGACCTCAGGGCTAATGTTCTATCCACTGCAACACCTAGCTGCCCCTCACATGACTTTTATAAAAGGACAACTCTGTTTGGTGTTCAAGGCTTCTCATAATTTGACAGCAGTCTGCTGAATGAGATGAGGGGAGATCTTTCGAGACAGTTGTGAAAATCGAGTAAGGCTTCATTAACTTCAGAGTTGGAGTAGGCCCAAAGGTCTTTGAGCATTGATTCAAGGGCATACTTAAGACCCTTTCCTGCTATACTCCCATGACATCATTTTCTCCCTATTTAAATCAAATATGGGCAACTATGTACTTATTAGTCAGGTCCAATTTCTTGGGTAGTTGCCGCATTTAGAATGTAAGACCCTCAGCCAGTGAGGATGAGGGTCGGTGATGGGAGGAGTATTTATTTGCCTTAGGGATTTTTTTTTTATTTAATAGCCTTTTATTTACAGGATATATGCATGGGTAACTTTACAGCATTAACAATTGCCAAACCTCTTGTTCCAATTTTTCACCTTTTACCCCCACCCCCTCCCCCAGATGGCAGGATGACCAGTAGATGTTAAGTACATTAAGATATAAATTAGATACACAATAAGTATACATGACCAAAACGTTATTTTGCTGTACAAAAAGAATCAGACTCTGAAATATTGTGAAGGAAATAAAAAATGCAGGTGGGCATAAATATAGGGATTGGGAATTCAATGTAATGGTTTTTAGTCATCTCCCAGAGTTCTTTCTCTGGGCACAGCTGGTTCAGTTCCTTACTGCTCCATTGGAAATGATTTGGTTGATCTCGTTGCTGAGGATGGCCAGGTCCATCAGAACTGGTCATCATATAGTATTGTTGTTGAAGTATATAATGATCTCCTGGTCCTGCTCATTTGCCTTAGGGATTTAAGTGTCAAATCTGTGATTGCCTGCTCCATGGGTGAGACGCCCCATCTGGCAAGAATGTACAATAAACTTTTATTTTGCTCCTAGAGATCTCTCCAGCTTTTTTTTTTTTAATGGTGACCCCTCATCATTTCTAAGCCACACATATACACTGAGGGTTTTTTATTATTATCTTCACATTATTGTTATTATTATCATCACATTTCATTATAATGTACACTGATTTTTTTAAGTTAAGTACTTATTGACTACTTATTCACAAATAACATTAATTTTTATTCATCAGACTAAAGAAGACCTAAAACTTAATTAAATTTAATGTTTTTAAATGGACAGATAAATTCAATTTTTAAAATGAAACAGAAAAAAGAACAAAAAAAAGTTTTTGAGATTCTGGGATATATCCAGTCACATCTAGAAAATACACCATTGTTCTACACTAAGAATGCGCTCTCTCCCCCAAGAAAGAGGTAGAGTTGCCTCCATTAGAATTATCTAAAAGTCAAATGAGCTGATTACAAAATCTTGTAATCAGAATTGATTGCAGAGCCCATGTAGCCCAACGCATAGTCAATGTAGCCCAAGATAGTCAATGAATAAGCACCTACTATGGATCAGGAGCTGTGCTAAGCACCAAGGAGACAAAGAGAAATAAAAAATAAAACGAAGAGGGAGGGAAGAAGGAGAGAAACAGAGACAGAGAGACACAAAGAGAGGGGGGGAAGAAGGGAGAAGACAGAGACAGAGACAGAAAAAGAAAGAAGAGAGAGAGGCAAAATAGGAAGAACAAAGAGAGAAAGATAGGAAGATGATGGATAAATAGATGAAAGATGAATAGAGATGGATAGAAGGATAGAAGATGGAAAGATAGAAGGATGGATGGATAGAAGATATAAAGATGGAGAGATAGATGAAAAAATAGATAGAAGATAGAGAATAAATGGATACAAAGATGGAAAGATGGATAAAGAGGGAAGAAGATAGCAAGAGAAAGGGAGAGAAAGAGTACATGCATAAATTTATCAGTCACTTATTTATCAGTCACAGTGCCATCCATTGTGTACTAAGCAGAACATAAAAATAAAAGAAAGGAAGACAGTCTCTGCATTCTAATGGGAGAAGACAACATAAAAGATATGGCTGAAAATGTCTGGAAAATAATGTGTAGACTCTGAATCAAGGAAGGCAAGGCAAAAGGTGGCCTATCAAAACTCAGGATGATTGAAGAGTGGAGCTCAATTTTCAAGTGGGGATGGAGTAGAGATTAGCTTTAGTACAGCCTATTGGAAACAGCATGGCTAGAGATACCTCTAGTGTTATATACCTGACAAATGATCATCTAACCTTTCACTGAAAATCTCTTGTGAGAGTCAACCCAGTTCTCAAGCAGCTTTCTCTATTTTTAGATAGTTCTGGTTGTTAGAAAGGATTTTTATTTGTTTTCTTTTTGTTTTTGCTTTTGCATTCATCCAAAATCTGCCACTCTGCAGCTCCTACCCATGGTTTCTAGTTCTACCTTCCAGCCTCAAGCATAATGAGACTAATCTCTTTTCTACAACATAGGCCTTCAAATTCATAAGCAAGACTTTGATGACCTCTCTGAGTCTTCTCTTCTCTAAACTCAACATGCCCAATTCCTTGAATAAGCTAGATCCTCAACCAGCATGGTCTTGAGACCCTTTGCCATATTAGCCACTTTTCCCTGAATACTCCCTAGAGGAGCAAAAACTGAATAGCAGCTTGTCAGGGATGGTGTCAAGGTGGCTTTTGCTTAGATAGATACAAGTTGGACGGATGTGGCCTCTGAAGTTGCTCCACTTCTGAGGAACTGTGAAATTCTATCTGTTTCATGAAACTTTTCCTAGATTTTACATTAACTGATGCTAAGTGAAGTGAGTAGAACCAAGAGAACATTGTACAAGGCAATAACAAGATTATGTGATGATCAACTGATGGACTTGGCTCTTTTCAAAAATGAGATGATTCAGGCCAATTCCAATAGACTTGTGTTGGAGAAAGCCATTTGTATCCAGAGAGAAGAGGGCTGTGGATCAAAGCATAATATTTTTACCTTTTTGTTGCTGTTGTTTGTTTGCTTGTTTTTTTCTTTCTCATGGTTTTCCCCCTCTCTCCCCTTTGGATCTGATTTTTCTTGTGGAGCATGATGAATATGGAGATATGTTTAGAAGAATTACCCATGTTTTTGGATTGTTTGCTGTTTAGGGTAGGGAGAGGAGGGGAGAGAAAGAGAGAAAAATTTAGAACACAAGGTTTTGTAAAAGTGAATGTTGAAAACTATCTTTGCATGTATTTGGAAAAATAAAAAGGTATTATTGTTAAAAAGTATAAAACATTATTATTAAAAAGGGGGGAGGGCAGCTAGGTGGCGCAGTGGATAGAGCACCAGGCCTGAAGTCAGGAGAACCTGAGTTCAAATCTAGTCTCAGACACTTAACACTTCCTAGCTGTGTGACCCTGGGCAAGTCACTTAATTCCGATTGCCTCAGCAAAAAAAAAAAAAAAAAAAGAGAGTGAGAGATGAAGGGAGGGAGAAAACAAAGGAAGGAAGGAAGGAAGGAACCCTTCCTGACCTCTCTTTCAGAGTAATGACCCTTGCCTTGACCAGTACAGGATTTGAAATCAGAGGACCTGAGTTTTAAATGCAGCTTTGTTCCTTTCCTATTTATACAACATTAAATTTATTACTTAATCTCAGTTTCCTCCTTTGTAAAATGAAAGCGTTAGACTGGTTGACTTATAAGGTTCCTTCTCTCTCTAAATCTGTGACTCTCTTTAGAAGTAGCCAGATGGTACAGTGGGTAGAGTGCCGGGTATGGAGTTAGGAAGACTCATCTTCCAGAATTCAAATCCACCCTTAGATACTTACTGCTATGTAACACTGGGCAAGTCACTTAAATCTCTTTGCCTCAGTGTTCTCTTCTATAAAATGGCTTGGAGTCAGGAAGACCCAAATTTAAATCCAGCCTTAGATACTTACTACCTGTGTGATCCTGGGCAAGTCATTTGATCTCTGCTTCAATTATCCCAATTATAAAAATAGTATAATAATAACACCTACTTCCCAAGGTTGTTGTGAGAATCAAATGAGATAATATTTGAAAAGTATTTAGCTAAATGCTTGTTTCCTTCCTTTAATGCGCTAGCATCTCATACCAGAGATATCTGTGTTTGCCTTATTTCTATGGGCTCAATCCGTGGTGGCTCCTGCTGCCTGGCTCACTGACGTACTATGTTTCATTTGGTTTCCATTCCTGTGTTGAGACAGGGCCAGGGTATCAGACCTTCCTCCTATGCTGGCTATCTGTTACTATTTTCAGCTATCCCCGATCCAGCAGCTCTACCTTCTACTAGATTTTGTTTCATGAAAGTTAAAGCTGCTGGCTCTGACCAGGACTTGAAGCTTCCCAGGGAGGTGCCCTAGAACCAGAGCTGAAAGGCAGGTCTCCTGACTCCCCCCGAGTCCCATGTTTTGGTTTTTTTTTCCACTACCCCATTCAGTCTCTTTTCCATCTGTGTTGTAAAATCCAAGCCAAGTACAGACAGCAGGCCTTCTTCATAAGCTCACTCCCAAGGATTAAGTTTCTAGCTTCATTAGTCATTTCAGGTGACATAGCCAACACGTTCAGCCAGTACCACAAACCCGTAAAAAGTTCACATGGGCCGTCTCCTCAACTCATCAGAGGGACTACTGTGTGTGGGGCAGGCAGCCCCGTGCACCAGCCAACTCCGGTGCTTCCAAATTGGTTTTGATTAATTACACAGACTTAGCTCTAATTGGTGCCAACATCACTGCCAGAGAGCTCATGGGGAAGCAGGATGTTATGCTTTCGTTCCCTCAAGTCACATAAAGTCATGAAAGATGGGGTAAAGAATCACTTGTAGTTCAAAATTTATTGACCGTGCAGGCCCAGAAAACACAAACATCCCCATTCTGATTAACTCTGAAACCGGCTTCCTCGGTTCTCTGAAGCCGTGCAGGGGTCTCTTCTGCACCACCAAACCATGAGCCCTTGGCTACCGCCGTGGCCTGTGAGTGGATTTAGTTATAAAGCACCCACTCTGCGCCCAGTGGCCTCCAGCCCACAGCTTCTAAGACAGTCATAATTAATCCCCAAAGATCCAGGAGTAGCTGTGTTGCCATAGTACACAGAGCACAGGAATGGAGCCAAGAAGACCCAAGTTCACATCTGACCTCGGACACTTACATGACTCTGGGCATGTCACTTCACTTCTGTTTGCCTCAGTTTCCTCATTTGTAAAAATGGAATAACAATAGTGTTTATCTCCCAGGATTGTTGTGAAGATCAAATGAGATATTTGTAAAGCACTTAGCACAGTGCCTGGCACATAGCAAGCACTATATAAAAATTAGCAATAAGGAAGAGGAGGAAGAGGAGGAGGAGTGCTGACTTAGAGCTGGGATGACCCATGTTCAAGTCAAGCTTTTGATATTCACACATAAGCTGTGTGACTATAGGCAGGTCACTGGTCTGATTGGTGCCTTGGAAATTCTCTAAGACTAGCTGCAAATGACTTGTTGAATCTACAGGTGGAGAGAGTTCTTCATACTAATGAAATCATAAGACTAGAATAAAAATAAAAGGTTAATGGGACTCCGAGCTAGATGCCTCAAGGTTTAAGTTTTTGCTCCATTACCACACAACAATGTACAAATAAGTCTCTACCTCCTAAGCATCTGAGATAACTTTTTAACATCTTAAGTTTCAGAGAAGTTATTGATCTGCATCAGGGGAGGGAATTTCCACACCAGAGTTCCCTATGCTGATGCAAACCTAAGTCAAACCAAAGAAGAAAGAATTAAATTTTGGGATATGATTTCTAATGAAATCTGCTGCCCCTATAGAAGATAAGAACAAAGTGTATACCAACACTTAGTGGTAACTGGCAGGAACGTTCCCCCAGGTAGCTGGGGTTAGAGGGCTACTGGTGCAATTCCTGGAGGCAGGAAGACCTGAATTCAAATCCTACCTGAGACACTTTGGCTCTAGGCAACTCATTTCATCTTTCTCAGCTTTATTTGCCGCATGATAATATGAGCCAGCATATGTAAAATGCTTTGCAAACCTTAAAGGTTTTTATTATAATTGCTAGCTTTTATTATAATTACTAGTATTATTACTTAGCAGCATCTAGGGGCACAGTGAAAAGAGAATCAGGTCTGGAGTCAGGAAAATTTCTCTTCCTTAGTTCAAATTTGGTCTCAAAATTTTACCTTATATGACTGTAGCCAAATTAATTAACCCAGTTTGCTTCAGTTTTCCCATCTGTAAAATGAGCTTGAAAAGGAAATAGCAAACCACCCCAGCATCTTTGCCCAAAAACAAATAAACAAATAAAAAACAAATGGGGCCATGAACAGTGGGATACAACTGAATAACAACAAAAGTATTACTTCTCTTGGAATATATGAGTTCAGAGAAAAAAATCACTTTTATTTTGGGACGAGTGGGGTATACTTTGGGACAGAGGAAGCAGCATCTGCTCTGAGCTTTTAAGTAGGAAAAGGATTTCAACTAGTTAAGATAAGAAGAAAGAGAGCCCCTGATTGGAAAGCCTTCTCTTCTGGCACAAGTCTGGTAATGGCGTGGGTATGTCTCTATCTGCCAAGGACCAGCTGAGTTCAAGAGAGGCTCCTCATCACCAGAAGGGTGTCTCCCTACCTCCCACCAGGGAATGGTTGTTTTTGATCACAGCAACTCAAAAAACTTTCTACTAAGGTGTCAAAGGGTTGGGATTTGTGTCACTAGTAGGAGGGCCTCCCACATGAAGTAATAGTTGCTTTAAAAATTTATGGGATTGCAACATCACAGGGGAATATGAGCTTCAAAAGACCTCCAATCTATACCAGTGTCTGAAATTCCATCATTAGAGATCCATTCCTTTGAGTTAAGCATCCATGTACACATTTAATCATCCAACAGATATTATCTGAGCATGCTTATTTATTCCCTGTGCATTCATTCATTCATTCAATGAACATTTTTCTTTAGTCCTTCCTTTCCCACTGATTTCATCCCAAAGGAGATTAGCCCTTGCTCTCCAAGTGCCTTGGAGAGCCTTAGAGGTTACATGGGGACACCACGTGGTTAAATGGCTTGTCCAGGGTTACAAGGACAACAGGCAGAAGTTGAAACCAGATCTTCTTGATGCTGAGGATAACCTTCTATTCACGTTTCCATTTCCCTTCTCACAATTCTTAAGCACCTAAAATATAATAATGCTTACATTTCTACCGTACTTCCTGGCTGCAAAGAACTTTATCTCCATTCTTATTCCATAGTCATGGCAAGTCTGTGAGGCAGGTAGTGAAAGAATTATTATTTCTGCTTTACAAATGAGAAATGTAAGTCTGAGATATTTAAAGTGATTTACCCAGAGTCACAGATTTACAAGTGATGAAGCTGAGACTAAACTCCAGATATCTCTTTCCTCTTTAGCATGCTGTATTCATGTTATTCATAATGTGTTATGCTTGGTGCTAGGGAAATAAGGATTAGAGACCATGATCTATAAGGATCACTGGAAGAAACTTGGAGTGTTTATCCAGAAGAGAAGATGTAGGGAAGATGTGATAGCTAGGTTCAGGTGGAAGAAAGATTCAATTTGTTCTGCTTGGCCCCAAAACTAGAACAACCGAAGCTGTAGAGAGCCAGAGTTCAGGCTGAGGTAAGGAAAAAGCTCCCTGACAATTAGGGTTATCCAGAAGTGGAATGGTCTGCTCTTGAAAGATAGCAAATTGTCTATTATTAGAGGTTTTTGTGTGGAAACTGGATGCCTACTTATCATAAATTTTAGAGAAGAGATTCCTGCTAATGTATGCATCAGATTAGGGCAGCTAGGTGATACAGAGGATAAACTACTGAGCCTACAGTCAGGAAGACCTGAGTTCAAATTTGGGCAAATCACTTAGCTCTATTTGCCTCAGTTTACTCATTTGTAAAGTGGCAAACCACTCTAGTATCTTCATCAAGAAAATCCCAAATGAGATCATGATAAGTTGGACAGGATTGAAATAACTGAACCAGATGGATCTGATTGGATCTCTTCTAAGTTTCTTTCCAACCTTGAGTTTTTGTGATCTTAAGGAAGACTTTCTGGAGGAGTGTTATTTGGCACCTAAACTTATCTTTAAAAGATGGGCAAGCTGCTCATAGTCAGTAGGTATGGAATTTCAGGGGCAAATGAGGGGCTGAACAAAGTTGCATGGCTATAGCGAAGCTATCTAATTTGGTTTGAGGGGAGTGGGGAGAATTTTTGGAATACCTAATGCAACATTAATATTTTATCATATATTAACAATGAAACAAGAGTAAGTTTTGTCGTGGGAGTTAAGAGGAGAAAAAGGGCCAGAGTATTTGGACACTGCACTGGGATAGCAGATTGGGCAAGAACATGGGGGATAGGGATAAGGCAGAGAGGCAGGTAAAGAATAGGTGAGAATGCACATTATGGGGTGAAGCAAAAAGCACTAGACTGGATGTTAAGAGAATTCTAGAGTCCTAGAAATGCAATGGAGCTTAGATACCAGCAAGTACAAACCTTTTCAATACATGTAACTTCTCTACAATGCCCTCCAACAATTGATTCAGTTTGGATAAGTTTGGATTCTAGTTCCATTCTGGTCCCTTGCTCCCTTTGTAACCAAGCAAATAATTTCCCTTTCTTGGATCTCAGTTTTCCCCTTCTGAGGTCCCTTCCTACAATGAGATACAGTGATTCTGCAAGATCAAGAAAGGCTTCTTGGAAGGAGATGGCATCTGAGCTAGAGATAGGCAAGATTTCATGGCCTCAAAGATCTCTTCCAACTCTAAAGTCATAGAAAGACCAATTAAATGGATAGTCAGGGCCCTTAATAAATGTGTGGGCATCTAGGTGGCATAGAGGATAAAGTGCCAGGCCTGACATCAGGAAGACTCATCTCCTTGAATTCAAATCTAGCCTCAGACATTTACTAGTTGTGTAACTCTGGGCAAGTTACTTCACCCTGTTTGCCTCAGTTTCCCTATTTGTAAAATGAGCCAGAAAAGACAATGACAAACAACTCCAGCATCTCTGCCAAGAAAACCCAAATGGGATCATGAAGCGTTGGACACAACTGAAAAACAATTGAATAAATATTTGTAGATTGAGTTGTCATCTGTTTTGATCAAAGAACCAAAGGAGTATGTCACTTTTTGCTTTTTAAAATTTACACCTGAATGTCTGACTCCTTATTTTGTGGGTTTCTCCCTTCATTACTGGGATTTAAAAAGATACTGAAAATCTTTTCATTTCTTTGGTACCGCTTCTATCCCTTCCATATCCTGATCCATAATTTTATTTTCAATTTGTCACCCAAAGAACAGTGGAAGAAATTGGGATGCTTAGCCTTCAGAAAAGACTTGAGGGGCACATGATATCTCTGAAAATGTGTTGGGTTGTCATGAGAAAGAAGATCAAATGAAATAACATATATAAATCATTCAGCAAGCCTTAAAAGGGAATATAAATGCTAGTGGTAATGATGGTGGTGATGATTATATAAGAGGAATTTTTTTTCTTCTTCCTTTGATCTCTTTGGGGGCATAAGTCTATTACTGGTATTGTTGGGTCAAGGTCACAGTTTAATGACTTCTCAGATAGAGGGCTGAATTGCTCTCCAGAATGACTGGACCACCAACAGACTTTTCACTGCTCCAAAAATGGCCACTTCCCTCTTTTTAGTAATTTTTTATTTTTTGTCAATCTGATAGGTGTGAAATGGAGCCTCAGAGTTGTTTTAATTAAGTATTTCTTCAGTTATTAGTGGACCTTTAGCTCTTTTGATCTAGCTTTCTTTGAGCTAATCCAAAAAAGCATTTCTTATGTAACTACAGTGTGCAAGGTACTATGCAAAGTATTGGTAATACAAAGCAAAACCAAAAACAAATCCAGTCTCTGCCTTTAAGGAACTTATATTCTACTTAATTTTTATTTCTAAGTGACTTCCCTAGATGTGTCAATCTATTTTCCAATCTACCCCCACAGTGATCTCTGAGACCTTTCTACTGTCTCACTCTGATCATCAGATCAGAGCTGTAGGGTACATCTAGGCCATTTAGCCCAACCATCTCATTTTACAAATAAACTAAGATTCAGAGAACTTATGTCCTGCCCAGATAGTCAGTCATATCTTACAAGGCCATCTCCAGTTGTCTTGATGTGTACTTTGCCACTGGACCCAGATGGCTCTAGAGGGGAGGGTGAGGCAGGTGATCTTGCACAGCCTCCCTCACTTAAATCCAATTCACCTGCATATCATGGTATCAGTTCCCTGATATCCTGGTGCTCTTTGAGAAGGAAGGACAAACAACAACAAAGATAGTCATGGCATTTAGAACTGTGATGCTATATCCAGGTACTTCTTATTTTACTGTTGGTTAGTTGTTGTCCTTTGTTCTTGACAAGGACAAAATGACATCACTACGTCAGAGTAGAGTAACAGGGTGTCCAGCTGTGACTGATCTGACCAAGAGGAGATGGGAGTGCTCTGCCACTTGGGCACAAATAGCTCCTGTGAACATCAGGGGTGCTTTAACTTTGTGCATCTCATGCTTCTTCTGAAATAATTCACTTCTGCTTGCTCACAGAGCCCAGAACCTTCTTGGATGAGGGCTCACCATGCCGGGCGGTCCAGGACCAGTGTCCCTGTGTCATACAGTTAATTCCAAAGTTCTTAAGAGAGACCTTGAGAGTGTCCTTGTAGCACTGTTTCTGACCTGGTGAGCGCCTGCTCTCTGCCAGTTCTCCATAAAATCATTTTATTGGCAAGCTTACGTTTGGCATTCCAACAGTGTGGCCAGCCCAGCAGTAGAATTGGAATGCTTAGCAGGTTAGTTTGAGAAAGCACACGGTGTCTGGTGTCTTATCCTGCCAGCTGATCTTCAGATTTTCCTGCCTCATGGGAATCCATACAGGCTTATAAATCTAATCTTGTATCTGGGGACCCTAATCTAGAGCTAAGACACTGCCAGGAGAAGGTAGACATGAGTTAGGCACCATAGTGGGGCACCCTGGCTAATGCAGATCTTTTAGGTATCAAGAGATGTGCACTCCAAAAGGGGAAGAGAGGACATGGATTATGCAGAGGCACTAAAACAGAGTCTGCATCTTCCCGCTGTCCTTCCGCCGATTTGCCTAGGATCAGATCCCAGTTTCTAGCATAGTTGGGTCTTATTCCCTGCCCTAATAGTATTCAATATTCATCTCTCGCCACACTCTGGTGCCTTCTCCTTCTCTCAAGTTGTAGGGACAAAATTTTTGATGATTACAAGTCCTGACCTCCTGTGAGATGCTTCAAATTCTTATCAGCTCTCCAGTGGGCTATTGTCATAAGACTCAGAGCCAGAGGCACAAAAAAGCAAGAACAGTGTTGTCCCCTGTCCCCCCAGCATCCCCTGGATGGTCCCCAGGACAAACTAGTGTTCTAACTGGCCTGAATCTCTATTATAGTTTCAGGATATATTTCATTGCCTAACTTGACTTTATGGGCCTAATGCAATGCAGCAATGATGTTTCCTTTCCTAGGGTCTGTATACATACATCTAGAGTTACTAAGGTAGAGGCAAAAAGAAATAGACCCTTGTGACAAAGCAATATGGACTTAGATTTATGGGACCTAGGTTCAAACCCCAGTTGAAGCCCAAGTCCACATCTAACCAGTCTGGGCAATTCAGTCTTTCTGAGCCTCAGTGTTCATAAAATGAAAGGGTTAGACTATATAATCTCTAAGTTCCCTTATTAATTCTCTATGACATTCCCAAGGTCATCCTGGCTAGAAAGTATCAATACAAATGTGTGAATCCACCCAGTTCCCCAGCCCCCAACATCATCAGACTACTGGCTGTTATTGCTTTGAAGATTTCCAAAGAGAAGGTGCCACAGAAGAAGAAAAATGGATCTTTGTATTATTTAATTTGATTTAAATCCTACTTTTTACAGGAAGTCTTTTCCTATCTATTTTCCTTAATAGTAGTGCAACTAGGTGATTCAGCATATAGAGTACTGGGTCAGGATTTGAGAAGACCAGAGTTCAAATCTACTTTGACAAATCCAAGTGTCTGACATGAGTTATGTGACTCTGCACAGGTCATTTAGCTGTTTCCTCATTTGTAAAATGAGGAGAATAATAGCACCTATCTCCCAGGTTGGTTGTAAGGACCAAATGAGATGACTCTAAAGGGTTGAGCACAGCCTAATATCTAGTATAGCCGTATAAATGATATCTTTTTATTTCCTATTTATTCTGTATATAGTTTGTGTGTACATAGCTATTTGTGTGCTCTTTCCCCCATGACACTGAGAGTTCCTTAATAGTACAACTATTTTTTGTCTTTTTTTAATATATCCCCAGGGCTCAGAACTGTGCCTGAGGAATACTGAATAAATTCAAGTGTAGGGCTTGGCTCTGGTAAAACATGGGGAGAACAAGATATGGTCCTTGCCTTCTCTCTCCCAAATGGGGTAGGAGGAGGGATGATACATATAAATCAGTGTGGTAGAAGGTAAAAAGGTACGCAGAGGAGGAGAGGAAGGAATAGTAATCTGGAAAACTTGAGAGAACACTAAGTTGGGGCACGGATAAGGGTCGGTAAATCTATGTCATTTATAGTGAAATCTTACCTCGTTGCATACCATCATGTCTTATTTATGCTCCTTGTTTTTGAGCTATTTGCATTTGAAAGCCCGTTCCCCCTTTCTCCCTAAGTCTCCCTCTGTTTTCCCATTTGAAGTGCACGCATTACCATGGAAACGTCACTCTTGTGGGGCACGGCTGGTGCCATCCACAAGTGTAGTACAAAGGCCATTTTCAGGATGTCTGGAAACCCAAGAATATGGCTCAGGAAATAGATGTCCTCATTATGGGGTAAATTTCGCAATTGCAGACACTGTGTCATGAATATAAACACACCCAGAAATAAGAGATGGAACAGATGAGAGTTTTAAGATCTTTATTGGTTCTCCCATGCCTAGATCATCCACAGAACAGAGACAGGAGAAGAGGATTAAAATACATCATACAGTACACAGAATGGAACATCAGCCAACGAGCTGGGAGGAACATCTGGAAAACCGCACAAGTGGATGCCAGAATGTACTTATAAACACAAACCAACTGGATGAAATGAGAAAGGACAACTTGGGAAAATATGGGGAGATGTGGTTTGGAGGACAGAGTACTGGATTGCAAGGAGCCAGACCTGGCTTTTAATTCTGGTCTCACCATTGACTTGCTGGATTACTTTGGACAAATCACTTCTCCAAGTGCTTTAAGCTTCAGTTTCCCCATCTGTAAGATGAAATGGCTGGAATAAGTGACCTGTGAGGTCTATTGTAGCTCCGTTGTTCTATCATTCAATGCATTAAACATTTTCCTGAGAAATTGTATGAAAATCTAAGTTTTCTTTTTTAAAAAAGTCTTAAGATGTACAATGGGAGTTTGATAAAAATATTTTCAAATAATCCCTTTTGTAAAACTTTTTTTTTCCATTGGGAATAGGAAGAGGGGGAAAAACTGCATTAGGAGTTAGAACTTCTAGATCTGACACTAAAACTACAGCTACATATTTTTAATTTTTTATTAAATTATATCTTATTTTCCCCAATTTCACATAAAAACAATTTTTGACATTTGATACTTTGAGTCCAAATTTTCTCCTCCTCTTCCCTCCCTGAGACAGTAAGCAACTTGACATAGGTTAGACATATGCATATTTATTTCCATATTAGTCATGTTATGAAAGAAAACAGACCAAAAACACCCACACAAAGTAAATAAAATGAGAAACAGTATCCTTGGATCTGCATTCAGACTCTACCACTTCTTTCTCTGGAGGCAGATAGCATTTTTCAACTTGAGTTCTTTGAAAATTGTACTGAATCATTGTATTGCTGAGAATAGCTACGTCATTCACAGTTGATCATCATTCAATATTGCTGGTATTGTGTATAATGTTCTCTTGGTTTTATTAACTTTATTTTGTATCTGTTCATACATGTATTTTCATGTTTTTCTGAAGTCATCCTCATTTCTTATAGCACAGTAGCATTTCATTATAATCATAAATCATATCTTGTTCAGCCATTTCCTAATTGATGTACATCCCCTCAATTTCCAATTCTTTGCCACCACAAAGAGCTGCTTTAAATATTTTTGTACAAATAAGTTCTTTTCTTTTTAAAAAAATCTCTTTGGGATAACCTAGTAGTGCTTTCGCTAGACCAAAGGGAATGCATAATTTTGGGGGCATAGTTCCAAATTGCTCTCCAGAATGGTTGGAACAGTTTGCAACTCTACTATTAGTGTCCCAATTTAACCATATCCCTTCCAACATTTATCATTTTTCTTTTCTGTCATATTAACCAATCTGATATGTGTGAGATAGTTCCTCAGAATCGTTTTAATTTTCATTTCTCTCATCGACAGTAATTTAGAGCATTTTTTCATATGACTACAGATAGCCTTGATTTCTTCATCTGACACCTGCCTATTCATATCCTTTTACCATTTATCAATTGAGGAATGACTTGTAGTCTTATAAATTTGATTCAATTCTCTATATATTTGAGAAATAAGGTCTTTATCAAAGACACCTACTGTAAAATGTTTTCACTACTGGCTGCAAATTTTTGAGGAAATTAGTTTCTTCTATAGATTACATTTTTTTTTTTTGCTTTGGGAAATGAGGTTTGCAGATAGTTTAGATAACCTGTAAGATCCCTTCTAGCTTCAACATTGTAGGAGAAGCTCTCATCACATTTAATAAATCTTAATTTTAATATCTTATATATACTTTAAAAAGGTACATATTGCAATTTGTTCTGTAATGTGATTTTAAAACTGTCATGGAAGCCAGCAGAACAGATTTTAAAGCAGTTTTTTTTTAAATCACAGGAAATTTAATTTTTGAAGATGATGAAGCAGAGCCAGAGAGAAAGTATTAGAATTAAATACATTTCTCCTAATTTTATGGCTAATGCCCTTTCATTAAAACCACATACCCAATACAGAATTAGCATACTTTATCTACCAACTAACTAACTTTTTTTCTTTTTTTACTTAAAGGATATAACTTTTCAGTGTGGAGCTCTTTCCATCAGCATAGGTAGCATGCTTTCTATTCCTTATATGGTTTTCACGAATTGCAACATCCATCAAATATGTGTATACATATATAAATTGCTGCCAACCTGGCCCATCAGTCAATCAAGAAGCCTTGCTTACTACATACCAGGCACAAAAACAAACTCCCTACCCTTGAGAAGTTTATGTCTAAGAGTAGAAGACAACACACAAAAGGTGAGGTGGTGATAGTAATGGTGCTGATGAGACTCTCTGAACTGGTCCTTGAACAAAAAACATATAGTTTATCATTGAGCCTAGATTCAAAACCTTTTTAGTTTTGCTAGATGAGCCAGAGGTTCAATTTCCCAGAGGATCACAGGTCCCTTCCACATATTTCCACTGGAAATATACCACCAGTCTAATATGGTAAAATGTAAATTTGTCTTTTCTCCTGGCACAATCCATTGGAAGGTATTTCCTTTCACAAAACCTGTTTATCTCAGCTTTCCTTCCCTAAGACTCAGACACCTGTTAAAGCTCATGTGCTCACCAAATGATTCTCACATTCTCAATTTCCTTTACTGCACATTTTTCAGACTGGATCTAACTGGCCATTTGGCCAGTGTTAAGACATTGCCATCTTGATTAATCTGCAAAGGATTACACATAAAACTATCCTGTGACAACATCTTTTGGCTTCTTGGGCACAGAGAAGTTGGTATCATCATCAAATGGGAAGAGACCCAAAACGAGATGATGAAGCAAATAGAGTTTTATTTTAAAACATCCAAGGATTCTGTGGTAGATCCAACAACATGGCTGTGGTACTTCTTGCTATTCCTGATTTCCTTTATTTTGGCAGCTCCTGGTAAGATATAAAATCAGGCCAGTTCTCTGTACGCAAAAAGAAATGGAAAGCTGGAGCTGTCATCCAATTCACTTAAAATTCACATTTGCCTATGTAATTGACTTTGGCTATAGACAACTGGCCACTATATTTTTGTACTTATAAAAATTATGAGAAACTCAGATAACCCCCCAAAAAATTGATTGAGTGAATGGATGATGACTAACTCCTTAGGAACAAGGAATGTGTTATGTCATCTCTACATTTTTTTTGTCTTTGTTTTCCTTTTGTTTCATTTTTCCCTGTCTACCTAATAAACATTTGTAAAAGGCAGGAAAAAGGCATGTTTTTCAAGGGAGGGGTTCATATTGTATCTTCTAGCTCCACTAGCTTTATTGCCCGGTGTCCTACACATAGCAGACCCTTCAAGAATAAAGAACAATAACCAATCAAACAATTGAATAAATAAGAAATATAGTTTGATAAACCATGTTAGGATATTTTCCAGAGAAGCAAAATTACAAATGATTTTTTAAAAACCAGAATCACAGGATATGAAATTTGGAAAGGACCTTCTTGGTCAGCTTAATCCAATTTATACATGAAAGGAATCCCCATTTTAAGCTACTTGACAAGTGGCATAAAGTCTCTTTGAAGAGTTACAAAGAGGGGAAATCTATTTTTGTTTGATAGTTTCAAATGTATGTTCTATCTTCCCTATTAGACTATAACCTCCATGAGGGAAGGGATCTTCAACATAACCCTACCCTCAAGTTAGCTGGTTGATTGGTTGTCCTTCATTCTCAAAGAAGCCTAAAATGACATCACCATGTTGGAGTCAAGGTGCAGTGTGTCCAACTATATTGGACTCTACCACAGGTTGGGCACAATAATCCATATTATGTCCAAAATTAGTACATAGGTAGGGGAGAAGGGCTGTATTTATGATTTAATTGGTTCATAGAATTCACAGATGAGGGAACTCCTTCTGCCAATGGGAACCAGTATTACTAAAACTAAAATTAATAGTTTTAGAGAGTCACCTAGAATACTGAAATGTTGAGTAACTTGCCAGGAACATAGAACCATGTGTCAGGGGCAGGACCTGAATCCAGATCTTCCTGAATTGTACTCTTCCCTTATGCTCCTTCTGACAAACTTAATAAATGTTGTAAAGTTGAAATAAATTTCACACATGCATTTTGTGTTTTAATAGTAAATATTCTATGAAATTAATGTCACAGTTAAACTACTACTATGTTTCATTTTTTTAAAAAGCCTGAATCAATTTATACTTTGGATAAATTCTCTGGATTTTTTCATCTGTGAACTGGCAGGATTAGACTAGATGGTCTCTAAGATTTCTTCCAACACTTAAGCTCAACAACTATGTAAATATAATAAAAACAAAGATGATTCATTTATTGGGTTGGATTGAGTTTGGTGTTTTATTATTATGATTTTATGGCCCTCACATTGTCATAATAGGCTTTCAACCTGGATAGTTGCCCTTGCAAAACTGTAACAAATTTGCTGAAATTTTGGATTAGAACAAGTTTTAAAACAAGAAAGGATCTGAAAATATACAATATCCTGAGTTGGAAGGAACTTTAGGGAAATCAAATATCTAATGTTACAGATGAAGAAACTGAGATTCATAGGAGGCAAGGGGTTTGGTCAAGATCTTAAAGCTAGCTGATAGCAAGTCTAGAACTTGAACTCAGGTCACAATCTTTTATAAGGATGCTGGGAACTGGGTTTATTCCAACTAAGAATATTTTATGTTTTACAGAATTTCTCTGCAGGACTTAAAAATTCTTCAGAGAATACATCTGCAACTGAACAACCTAAAGAATTCCCTTGCCTTGGGAAAATCACTGAAGCTCACTAGGTATCGGCTTATTCCCTCATAAAACAAGAAGTTAGATTAAGACTCTGCAGTTCTAAAATCTCTAAGGATCCTAAATCACTGAGCTTTTTCCCTTATCTGTAAAGTGGGTATAAACAATGCCTGTTCTACTTCCCTCAGAGAAGGGCAAGTAAAGCTAATTATTGCATCACAAGAATGGGACAGTGAGTCTGGTGGTAGTCAGTTTCATTCAGAAGAAAAATTTACATCTTATTGTATCTGTCAATACCACTGAGATTTTAAAATGTTGGTCTTTCCCTTGAGTAAAAATCTTGCAATAGTAACATTTTACAAAGTGAGTACTTATTACATTCTTTTTTTTTCTGATTCATGATAGGAAACATGGTTATCTCCTGCTTTCTCTTGGAAAACCCAATACTTCTGCTACTGACAGAGCTAAAACAGTATTCTACCACCAAAGCTGGGGAAATCAGTTACTATATAGGGAAGGAGACAGGGAATCTGGAATATCCAGAGGACAACATGGATGTTACCTCTTGTATACAATGATAGCCATATCACTCAAAGATCATCTGTGAATGCCCAAGTTATTCTACATAACATAATACTCAAATCAACTACAAAGAACCTATGAAGGAAGGAGATATTCACCTCTGGCAAAAACTAATAATAGAAGTATGCATAGTATGGTCTTACATATATTTATACATTTGTATCAAATAGTAGCCTTTTCTAGTGCAAGATAGGGAGGGAGGGAGACAGTTGGGACCTTAAAATTTAGCAAAAAATACATTAGACTAAATTTTTTAAAAATTAATTCAGGGTGGTACTAGGTGGGAAGCACAAAAGCAATCCACTTGATTAGATAAGGGAATGCCCATGGATGAAAGCAACCTTTGTATAGGGGCCTGTCATTGCTGGGATAGGAGCTGGTACAATTTAGTAACTGAGTAATGAGTAATTGATGCAAGAAGCCTCTAGAATATTGTGAATTTTTATTTAGATAAGCATGCTGCTTGCAATTTGAGAACGTCATCTATAGCCAAGCAGATCTGGATGCATAGAAGCGATAATAACATTCTCCAAAAATGGAAAGTGCTCTGAGGTCCTTGATTTATACAAGATCTTTGAGGCTAAATGATAGTATGTTCTGGACCAGTGGCATTAAACTCAAATGGAAAGGAATCTCTGAACCTGCTTGTTGACTTTGAAAAACTCAAGTTAACATTACTTATGCTGTATCTTATTTTTATTTTGTTAAACATTGTCTAATTACATTTTAATTGAATTCAAGCAGTACTCAGGAATTTTATAGCCTAAGCCCAGTGTGATACTTCTGGTCTAGATGATCTTTGCACCCAAATAATGGTGGGTTATTCTGAGCAGGCACATATTTGAAAATAAATCTTCTATGTCTTTATCCAAGTCAACAAGGAAAATGATTAAGAAAGGACATTAAGGATTGTAGTCACCATATATGAGCTCAGAGTTGGTAAAAGACTTAAAAACTTGGAGAATAACTAGATCCAGCTTCATGTAAGTAGGCTTTTGTGAAACCAGTGGGGGCAGTCCTTAAGAAGTTCATAGTAAGAGGAAGTTCCAGGTTTGGTCCTGCACCATTACAGCTGTATGCAAGGCAGGGAAACTGTTTTATCCCAGACAAGGAAAAGTCTGGCGGCATTCCCCTCTGTGGTGGTGAGCACAGTGCCCAGCCAGAGAGGATTTTCCTTGGCAGAGGGTTTTGGCCTTGCCTGGGATAATGGCTAACGTCACCCACAAAGGAGAGCCAAGGAGCCAAGGAAGGCAAAGCAACAACTAGGAAGTACCAGCTGCTAAGAACCATATGGCCATCAAGACCACATGGAGAGAAATATCTTCTGAGACACTGACATATGTACTTTCTGGGAAGGAATCAGAGAAGTGAGGAGCCAGCCATTCAGAAAGCGATGTCTGACACAGCCTGTTGGGAGTGATTGATAAGGGAAACCTTGCCTACTGACACATATTGGAAGCAGAACTAGATCTATGAGACATATTGTGAAGGTAATATAGCAGATTATCTCAATTACCCTTTTTCTCAAAAGCGCCTGCTAATTTTTTTTAGGCAGATAGGATAGCTCTGGGGCTTTGGCAGGGAATGGAATGGCTACCAGCTGAATCAATGAACTCCACTTATGTTCTCTTATTTTGGGATGTCAAGAGAGCTGCTAATATGGTGATCCTGAGTTAGAAAATCAAAGTACATTTGCCAGCTTGATGCTTGGACCAGGATGATTTGTGGGAGGGATCTCAGGAACCAGGAATTTAAAAAATAGAACAGGGATATAAAGGATAAAAAGTATAAGATCTAGACTGTTTAACTGATTCATAGCAATTAAAGGATAAAACAATAAACAAGGGACTGGACTATTAAGCACTTACCACGTGCTATGCATTGTGATCATAAACCAGGAGACTCTTCAATTATGAGAATTTATAACAGGATACTCTCATTTATATCCTCCATTGGCATTAGAAGTCTGAGGACATCATCTATTGGATAGCCACAGTTACAGTAAGTTTCCAAATCTATATTGTCAGCAGCAGCCAACTTTCCCCCTTCTCATCGGGAGACAAATTACCCAGAAGAATCAATGGGGTAAGGTTCTCTGAGCATTGTTCCCAACTGTCCCTTTTCCTTTCCAAGTGTGGCAAGAGCTAAGTATTTTGCTAGGCAGATCAGGGTACAAGGATCTCATGGAACAATCTGCTAAATAATTTCTAGATTCTTCAGTCATGATATATTGAAGGTAATACAATGTCTTACCTTTCAAATACTGTTTAGACTTGACTGACTTGCATGGCCTCAATATATCAGCTAGATTATATGGGCACCTTGGCAGCTGGTTTAGCAGGAAAACTCCAACAGCTCTGCACCTTGACTCTTATGGGCTCACTTGGCCACTTACTGATTTATTGGGGCAGGGAGGTAAATGAAATTCTCTAGTATGGACAGTGGGGACCATGCTCGTGAGAACATTTTTGGTAATGGAAGCTGAGCAAGGTGGCACAGAGGAAATGACCTAGTATCAGGAAGACCGGAGTTCAAATCTGATCTCAGACACTTTCTAGCTGTGTGACCCTGGGCAAGTTACTTACCCTCTTTGCCTCAGTTTTCTCATCTGTAAAATGAGCTGAAGAAGGAAATGACAAAGGACTTCAATATCTCTGCCCAAAAAACCCAAATGGGATCATGGAGAGTTGGACAGAACAAAAGACTCCACATGCGGCAGATGATTATTACAATCAACATCTACAGGGAAACTAGAGAATTGCACACCTATTATTAACATTAAACATTTCCCATTTTGCAGATGCTGGAATGCCCCCTTCTTAAACAAAAAACAATTCCTTATTCCCAAACATCCTATTTTTCATCTGTGCCAACTCCATATTTCCTAGGATTAACTTTTCCTCCCTTTCAGCAAAGTAGAGGCCTAGGCAACTGTGTACCTGTTGACCTGATTTTAAGATTAATCAATTTGGTCTTTAGATCTAGAAGACAAAATAATATTGGTTCGTGAACACTCAGTCTGGGGACAGAGGTGAAGGAAATGAGAGATGAAAGGAAAATCAGAGATGAAAAGAAAAGTTAAGATGGCAGGAATGAAGATGGCTTCTACTTTTATAGAGCCTATAAAATGTTGGCGATGGACTAGGGAATTAGGAATGATAATGGCACCAGAAAATCAACACAAACTATAAAGATTATGCATTGATGGTCTAGGAAGCAATAGCTATCAAGAGTGCGGTATACAAATATCAGTGGAGCTATGCACAATTGGACTTCCAAAGTGCACTAAAATAAACAACAAGGAGCTCAACCCAGATTATGGGATTAGAGGAAGACACAAAATGGTCAGGCAAAAAAATGTATAATCAGGAAGTCCACAGGATGAGAGAGAATAAAGTCAGGCAACAGAATCAGGACACAACTAAGGAAGTTTCATTTACTTTTTCTACTCTTCCTCCTGTGGTAAAAACCAACCCTGAGTGAGCTTGGCTGGGAAGCTCTCTGGCAATGATTTCCACAGCTGGCCAGCTGAGGAGTGAACAAGAGAGGGTGATATAATAATATATAATATATATATATATATATATAATATATTATATATATAATATAATAATAATAAAATAAGTGAATAAGAGAGGCAGAGGAGGTTCCCTGACACAATCCCACTGGATAACCTGGAACATTCTTTCTCAACAATGAATCATTTTGTCCAGCATTCCCTGAGCTCTCAGAAAAAATGTCAAGCTTTTGATGCTTTTGTTCATCCCCCAAATATCTGGCACAATCTTTGCACGCATGTTCTTCTTCTTAAAGTTTTCTTTCAGAATGAATCTCACTGCTTTCATATCCAACTGTAACTCTCCAGGCATTATCCTTATAGTTAAGCAATGATTTGAGTGACTCAAATCTCTGACTTTTCCAACATTTTCTTTGGTCCTAAAAGTGACAGGATGACCACTTGTGCGTTATCCCGCACATCTTCCCTAGCTCCTTTAAACCTCTATGCCGGTCAGAAAGTCTTGCTTTTGACATTCCTTCATCCCTACAAAGTTCTTTAACATGTCAAGTGTCTCACTTGCGAATTTGTTTAACTTCACACCAAATGCGATACTAATCCTTTACTCCCAATATTGGTCACTCGTTCTTCCGGGGGATGCCTGAAACGACAGCTATTTCTTTGTTCACGCTAAGGAAGGAAGCGAGCATTTATTAGGCGCCAGTCCCTTCTACAGGTCCCAGAGCAACACAGGATGGCAGTTTAGTTAAACTTGCCGTGTTGGGCTGGAACACGAGATCCCGTAATCTCAGAACTGGGAGGGCCCGCAAAAGGCACTGGCCCACCTCTTCCCTCCGCAGAAGGCGTCTCTACGGAAGGAGTCCCTGACTATTCAGCGTGTTTCACCCGAAGGCCCCCCGCGATGCGGCAGACTGCGGAGGGTTAGGAAGAAGGGGGCTCGCGCCCCTGCCCAAGCCACGGTCACACCTTCCAGATTCCCTCGCAGCTTCTGGCTTTAACTGGGCCCTCGTTGTTATACCTCAAACGGAATCGGCAAACAGAGTGAGCCTTAGATTAGCTCCCCGGGCTTCGCCAAAATGACAAGACAGCAGCCGGCAGAGCAGGAAAGGCTGGGTAGGTCCCTCCGGCACATCTGCAGGATGCTCCAAGCGCCGGGCCCAGTCACTGCCCTCCAGCCCCTCCCCCCCCCCCCCCCCCCCCCCCCCCCCCCCCCCCCCCCCCCCCCCCCCCCCGCCGCCCCCCCCCCCCCCCCCCCCCCCCCGCGCCAGACAAACGCGCACCGCGCGGACTCTAATTACGCTCGCACCACCCCCAGGCTCGCCGAGCGCGCGCGCTCCCGCGGGAAGGGAACGCCCCACTTGGGCCGAAAGGCATTGTGGAAGCGTCCCGAGTTGCTCGATGACGGTGTTCAGGATCAGTCACGTTCCCATCTTCCGCCCCCAAGCCGGGAGATCCAGACAACCCCGAGCGCTTCCCGACCATCAGCCTCCACCGCGGCTCAGGCTTCCCCTGAAAAGGCAGTGGGCGTGACCGTTGGGGCCGAAGCAGCACGGACCCGGCCTTCAATTTCCCGCGGTGGCGGGTCTGAGAGGGAAGGGGGGGAGGCGGAGGGTTCTCGGCTCAGCCATTGGCTCTCGCGCCCGGAGCGGGGCGGGGCTCAGATGGAGGGTGGGCGGGGCTCCTGAGGAGTCGCACGTGCGTTGCCGCGCTGGGGCTCAGCCTAGAGTCTGCCTGGGCAAGGGAACTCGGTTACGTCATTCTCCTTCTCCCTTGGGGATTTTCCCCGCTCTGGGACAAGTCAGATCGAAGAGTTTTCCAGTGTTCTCTGGTGCTAAGAGCGAGGAGTACAAACATGTGCAGAAAAACAGCCCCTGCTTCCATTTAACAACAACAATGACGTTTACGTAGCACTTTGTGCGAGATGCAGAGCTAAGGGCTCTACAATCGTCATCTCCTTTTATCTTCACAGCAACCTCAGAATTAGGTGCACCACCTGTTATTTATCTTATTGTTTCCATTATTTATTTATTATTTCCGTCTTACGGAGGAGGAAACGGAAGTTAGATAACGCGGCCCGGGTCACGCAGCTAGTAAGGGGGGGGGAGGGGGGGAGTTTGAGCTCAAGCGTTCCTTACTCCAGGACTGACCCTGAGCGCCGCCGTCACTTACCTTCCCACTCCAAGCCGCCCCTCCCCCCCCCAAAAAAAAGTCTCAGTTTTTAGCTCTCTCCCAGGAGGTGGGTACGTTTCACTGTTAGTCCTGTGAATTGTGGCGCGTGTTTAGACTACTGAGGGTTAGGAACTGTGACACGGTTCCGAGAAGACGTCCATAGGCATCCCGGATTGTCAGAGGGTCCGAGGCACAAAAAGGGCTAGAAACTACGGCGCTGCTGTCTCCTTTCCATTCTCCCTTGTCAGCACTTTCCCCCTTACTTGATCATGCATTGTTGGCTGAGAGTGACCCTGGGGAGATACAGGGGTAGGGGCGAGTCATAAAAGGAAACTGAGAAGGAGGGGGGGAAGAGAGGGAATAGAGGTGCCGAAGAAGAAGGGGTCATTGAGGAAAAGGTGCAGTAGGAAAATCAGGACTGCAGCTGGAGAGGAATGGAAACGCAGCTAGCAGGGAGTCCTTAAAACGGAAGCTCTGAGAGGAAACAGCTAATCAGGGGCAGGCCCATATACTTCCAAGGTGTGAAGTCCCGGACTGGAGTGAGGCTTCAGGAGAGGAAAGCTGGGAAGAGTCCGCAGGGCGATCTGATCTGAGCTCCCTCCATGCCTCGGGCCCCACTTCCTCTTCCCTCTGCAGTAGTGTCTCTTGGGGACCACCCACGGTGTCAGGGACTAGAAAGTTTGCTTAGGATTTGGGACCTTTGATGTTACAGTAAGAGCATCTCCTCAGCACTCCTCTCTCCGCTCTGCTACATGTCTGACTCCCAGCAATATGTGACTAAGCAAGAGGAAAATGCTGAAAAGACAGAGTGGAAAAAGGGGGGGCACTGATAGAGTGGTTTCAAACCTTTTTTTGTGCCATGGGCCCCTCTGACAGTCTGGTGATACTTATGGATTCCTTTGTAAATGCTTAAAACACAATGCATAGACTTACAAAGGAAGAAAATTACATTAAAAGGTATCAAAAATTTTAAAGAATTGGGTGCCGGGTTAATAACTTTTTAGAGTCTTAAATATCTGGAATCACTTTATTCTCCTTTTTATTAGACTCCTTTCCTTTGCCCTCCTATTTTCCTATAGGATGAAATAAGTTTCTATGTTAAACTAAATATGTCTGATATTTTTTTTTTTGAGCCAAACCCAATGAGATTAAGGTCCAAACAATACCCATCTTCCTCCCTTCTTTCCCTCCATTATTAGATATTTTTTGCCTCTTCGTGTGATGTAATTTACCCCATTTTATTTCCCCTTTCTGAAATTACTTTGAGGTGAGGTAACTTACTTCAATTCAATTTAGTAAACATTTGTTAAATGCCTACTAGGTTCCAGGCACTGGTGATGCAATTAAGAAAAAGACAGGCCCTGCTCTCAAGGTGCTTATAATTTAACTGAACAGACAATACACAAAAGGGGTCAAAAAAGGGGGAGAGGCTTACCAGGGGTTATGTGGACAGAGGGCTTTTCGCTTCATGGAGTTGGAACCAGGCAGGGCAGCATATACAGAGTGGAGTAAACCCAAAAGTCCAATTTCTGCTATCTAGAAGGGAAGACAATGGAAGGAGTCTGGTGTACTACGCTCCAGTCCTTTAGGCTGAGGGAGGTAGTGTCCATCAAGGCTGAAGCTGGCAGCATGATTAGATTGAAGTTTAATAATAGCTGACATTTATGTAATACTTCTGTGGTCACATAGAACGCTGCATAAGTTATCTGATTAAGTTATATAATCATAGCTTTAGAACTAGAAGGATCCTTAGGGACCTGAATCCTACCCTCTCATCTTACAAATGAAGAAATTTGAAGTTTAGCCCAGAAGAGAATAGTGTCTTATTCAAAATTACCCAGGCAGTGAATGGAAGAGTTAGGATTTGAACCTAGGCCCATTAGCTCCAAATGCTCTTTCCTCTACGAAGGAGACTGGGATGCATTTTTCATTTCTTTTTATAGATGAGGAAACAAGACCACTTACAAGAGGTCCTTCCTTATCATCCAAGCTACTGTCCCTCTCCATCTCCACTCCATTTTTAACTTTGTATATTTCCTATTTACACACAAATGCATATAGGCAAATATATGCAATAATAGAATGTAAGCTTCTTTAAGGCAAGGACTGTTTGGTTTTTGTCTTTGTATTCCAAATGTTAACCACAGGGTCCAGCACCTGATAAGCACTTAATAAATGCTTATTGGTCACACTATTGTGTGGACTCATTAGTGGTAGCCCCAAGTTTCTTAACTTCAAATCTAGTGGCTTTTCACTACATTGGAGTTGTCCTCCCAAGTTAATTCACTTAAAAGATGTTTGCATGCTTGCCACATTCTAGGAATAGTATAATTATCCCTTTTCCACTCTCCATAATTTTTCTTCTTTAGACGTTCTCTTATACTCTTCTTTCTTCCAAAAAAGAAATGACTACATGTCAACATGCCAAATGACAACAGTGCGGTTACACTGTTGAGCAGATTGTAGCATCCTCTGCTTTATTTCCAACATTTTAAAAAATGTTTTATTATTAACTTAAGCACCAAAAAAGAGCATTTCTATACACATAGAAAACGACAAAAAGGATTCTATTTTAAGCTGACTCCCATTTCACACTCCTTGCTTCTTAAAAATGTGTATGACAAATTCTATACATTACCCTCAAATGGTCCTGCTACTCTGTGCTATCTTATGAACAACTTTCTCTTTCCCTTGTTTGTTTTTTAAAATGTTACAGTGGCTCTCTACTTTTTTTTTTTGCATCACGATTGATGACTTCCCTGTTCTCAACTATCTCCAATTAAAAGCCAAGAGAAAAAAAAGGAGGGAAAACCCCAAATATTAGTGATATATAAGCATCATCAAGCACAATGAATCTCCCCATTGGTCATGTCTTTCCGTACCTTATTTGTTATCTATCACCTCTCTGTCATGAAACAGATAGTCTGTTTCATCATAGAGAAATAGTTGGTTATTGCACTGATCATACTTCTTAAGACTTTAAAAGTTGTTAGTCTTTACAATATTGCTGTCTTTGTATAAATTGTCCTGATTTAGCTTACTCATTTACTCACTCAGTTCAAATTACCAAAATTTCCTGAAATGATCTTTTTTGTTGTTGTTAGTTATCATCTTTTATGATGCAGCAATATCCCATTATATTCATATGACACAACTTGTTCAGCCATTCCCTAATTGCCTAAGAAGAAATCTCTAAGATGAAGCTTGACAATAGTTCTTTTTACCTTCCTTCCCTTAATTTTCTCTTCAAGAAGAAATTTGTTTTTCTTAAGACTTTCCTTCTCTATTATTTCTTCTTATATTTCCCCTCCCCTCACCATCTGCCCTTGTTTCCTTATTGAATTTGATGTATTCATACACCAAATTGTGTGTGTATTCAACCCTCCTTTGTCAATTTCAGAGAAGTGAAATTCATTTGATATATCCCCCTACACCTTCCTTTCTGCTCATGGGTTTCTCAGGTTTATGACAGATAGTAAGGTCTATTCTATTCCTCTTCTTTTGAACACTAATGTACTCCTTTTACCTTCTCTTCTCTTTCCTTCTTCAAACTTCTAGAATGGAACCAATCCAACTCTAGGACCTTCATTTCTCTTGTTTAGCTTCATTAATATCTTTTGAAAACATTCAGTTTGAAGGGACATTTGTTCCTTCTCCCCCCTTCATAATATTAATATGTCACAGAGGTCCTTCTAGTTGCTCAACTAAATTTACCTTTTGGAGTTTCTCTTAACGCTTGTGTTTTCATTTCAAAGTTTCTATGTAGCTCTGATCATTTACCAGAAATGCCTGAAAG
Organism: Sarcophilus harrisii; assembly: GCF_902635505.1. Taxonomy (NCBI): domain Eukaryota; kingdom Metazoa; phylum Chordata; class Mammalia; order Dasyuromorphia; family Dasyuridae; genus Sarcophilus; species Sarcophilus harrisii. The sequence goes on from NC_045428.1 coordinate 497,670,167, forward strand.
GCTTCTATTTCATTAAAAATACTCCATTTTTTTTTCTCATGTAGGATGATACACAGCTTTGCAAGATTTTATTCTTGTTTTTAAGTCTATATCTTTTACCTATATATCTTTTTGCATTCTGATATCTCTTGTTTATTGTAAAAAGTGCTAGGTCTTTTGTGATCCTAACTGATTTCTTGATTTTTCTACTTTTTGGATCTTTTTATTCCCTTAAAAGTGGGAGCTTTGGATTTTTGGCTATGATATTCTTAAGAGTTTTTTGGTTTGCCTTATATTAAAACTTTATAGGCAGAATGAGCATTATCTCAATTTATAGATGAGTAAAGGGAGATATAAAGAAGTGTTCAGTCTTTAAAGCTCTTCACAGCCTAGCCTCTTCATATCTTACCAATCTATTTATTTAGACACTACTTCTCCAGGGTTCAGCCATACTGGCTCTCTGCCCTAACCTTTTGTACCTACTGACCCCAGCCATGAACTTCTCCCTTTCCTCATCTTTTTTTTAAATCCCTGTATCTCCATGAGACTTACCTAAAGTACCATTTGATTCCAGGGGTTCTTTCCTGTTCTCTCCCAAACTCTAAACTGCTAGTACTTCTTCCTTAAGGAAGCTAGGTAATGCGATGGGTAGGGCTCTGGACCTGGAATCTAGGAGGCCTAAATTTAAATCTATCCAAAAGATACTTTCTTGTACATACTACTTAATCTCTTTCTGCCTCAACCACATCCTTGGCAAAATAAAAATAATAATAGCATTTTATTCCTAGGGTTTTTGTAAGGAATAAATGAGATATTTGTAAAAAAAAAAAAAAAAAAAGTTTTTTTGGTTTGGAGAACCCTTTCAAAAGGGGATAGACCTTATATTTTCACTTTGCCTTCAAGTTCTAGTAATGTTGCATAGTTTTTATTTAGGGTACTTTAAATACAACATTTATGCTTAAAAATATTTTTCATTTAACTGAGCAAATAGAAAAGATTTGTATATGCACAATAGAATAGAAAAAAAGAATTGTACTTGAAGCTGCTACTGTCTTGTAGCAAACTATAATTTGCTTTTCTTTTTAAGTGAGTTATAGACTCCTTATCTTTGCTTTTGATTCCTTAAGCATCATGTTTTCTGAGGTCTTATGCTTGGCCCTCTTTTCTTCTTATTCTTATCCTTGGCAATCTCATTTGCCCTCTGTGGTTAGATGTTGTAGACTCAATAATCATTTGAAACAACTTTCAAATTCATTCCTTCCGTCTTGATCTAGACATTCTGAACCCTGGCATTAATTTCTAAAGTGCCTACAAATCATACTTCTTTTGCCTTAAACCTAGGTCTCTTAACTTCACTATTTTTGTCAGTGATAATACCAATCATCCAGTCTCCCATGTTGAAACCTTGGAATTAGCTTTAAATTATTTACTAAATTTTGTTCATTCCACTTCCTTCACATCTCTTAAATAAGTCTTTTCCTTTCTGTTCCCTCTGCTACCAGCCTAGTGCAGGCCCTTATTCCCACCAGTCTAAATGATTGTATGCCAGACAATGAGACCTTTATCGTATGTAAAAATAAAGAGGATAAGAAGATTTGAGTTTCTTTTTATTTGCCAATTTGATTATGAGTGCCTTATTTATTTTAAAAATGCTGGAATTTTAAAGAATAAAAAATATTTTATTTACAAAAATAAGGAGGAACATTGATACAATGTATCATAAAGGAAGAGATGTTTGAATTGGCTTTAAATTCATGACTGGCTAGGAACTCAATAAATGAAGAAGTGGGAGAGAATGATATTTCATCCGTTCCCAACCTAGAGATAACAAAATTATGAGAATGTAGACTTCCTTATTAACTATAAGCAAGACTTGGAAAATTTTCTTTAGTGCTTAAAAAAAACTTCTTGGGCTAATTTAAATCTTTACAAACAATCTTTACAAATGTATTTATATTTCTATAAATTATAGATGTTTTGTCTTGAATTATAACTTATATATAATTAAGTTTCACACATTTAATGATATAGTTCTCTTAAAGTTTTTGTTTATCTTATTTTTTAAAAATTCTGCAATACTTTTTTTACTTATTATAGTCACTTCCCAATGTGAGTACTACACCCAATCCCCCACCCTTAAACAAAAGCCAATCAGAACCTTCTTTGAAACTGACCATTGAATTAACCTTTGAAGATGGGTTGGATTCTAATTGTGGAAAACTTTAAATGCCAAACAAGAGTTTGTAACTTATCCTAGAGTCGATTGGGAGCCACTGAAACTTTTAGGAAAGACGGAGTAGGGCACAAATACCGGGACCCTGGAAGGCTGAGGATGATCACAGTGGAGTGGCTCCTATAAGACTACACCAAGGAAGCAGCAACTGGTATAAGCCTCGAAGGAAGAAAAAGATTCTGAGAAGTGTAGGTGTGAAAGGAGTACATTCCAGACATGGAGAATGACTTATTACAGTAAATGGAGATGAGAAATAGAGAGAGACAGGCGGGGCCAGAACATGGGTCACCTCAAAGGCAATAAGTATGGAAGAAAGCTGGTAAGGTAGGCAAGAGTCAGATTGGAAGACTGAAATGCCAGATAAGTCGGTTTATTTTGTTCTGTAAGGAATAGGGAGCAGCCAAAGACTTGAATGAAAAGAGTGACAACCTTGTTTTGAAAGATTATTTTGGCAATCAAAGCTGATTGGAGAGGATGCAGAGCCAGGGATCTGGAATAGAAGGCACCCAGAGGAAGTTATAGGTTCAGTGTGAGGGAAACTTCCTGACAACTGGAGCTTTCCAAAAGTGGGACGCATTTCCTTGTAAACAGACATAGGACAAGGAGTGTGTGTGGGGGGGGGGGCGGGGGGGGTATGAAGTATAGGCTTCCCCTGTACTGAAGTTTTAAAGCAGAGGACAAATCATTAATCATTGATGTTACATGGGCAAGTCCTGTTTGCTCTGGAGTGGACTACATTTAGGACCTTAGAAGTTGCTTCCCACTCTGAGGGCCTGTAATTTTGTAGCCATATCTGAGAGCTCCATGCTCGTGGTTACCCATCTGTGCTGAGAGGAGTGTGTGATTTATAGTCTGGAATCAAGATCATTATTAGAGTTAATCTGAGATAAAGTAAATAAGTTCATCTAAGTTCAACTGGTTTTTTGTATTATTTTCATTTAGATTATTGAAGCTGGTATATAGTCTCTTTATATTATTATATCATATCTCTAATGCCTGAAAAAATCTCAGAGATCGTTTCTTCCAAACCCCTAATTTTTCAAATGAGAAAAATGAAATTCAGGCTTATTAAAGACATTCTTTTGTCTTTGTGAAATTTCTCTGTTTCATAAGAGTTTGAGAAAACAGATACAGGAAGAAATGGAGTAATCTTTGAATGAGAATAAAGAAGGCTTACAAAGCTAAAAGTACATGCTCAGGATTTCTTTGCTATCCATTAATTAATGCATGTATTGCCATAATTCTCCAAATTCCTTATAGTTAATATTTTCTAATAAAGCAGTGATATTATTTTATATTGCTATACTATAATTTGTTTAACCTTTTTTCATTCTAAAAGTACCCACTTTGTTTCCAGTTTTTTTAATACCATAAAAGAGTGTTATAACGAATATAGTATATATGAATGGATTTCTTGTCTTTAAGCCCCTTGAGACATTTGCCCAGCAGTAGAATCATAATTTGCTAATTTGTGCAGTCTCAGTAGTCTTCACTCTGTATCCTAAGCTTCTTTATATTTTGTTTCAATTCAGTAAATATTTATCCATTGCTTACTATGTATCAGATCCTTTGCTAAATTCTGAGAAGGCAGTTCCTGTCTTTTATGGGCTTCTAATCTTTTTTTAAATATTTTTTTAATTAAAGCCTTTTATTTTTCAAAACATATGCATGAATAGTTCTTCAACATTAACCTTTACAATGTTCCTCCCACCCCAGATGGCAAGTAGTCCAGTATATGTTAAACATGGTAGAAATATATGTTAAATCCAATATATGCATACATATTTATACAATTATCTTGCTGCACAAAAAAATCAAATCAAAACGGAAAAAAATGAGAAAGAAAATAAAATGCAAGCAAACAACAACAGAAAGAGTGAGAATGCTATGTTGTAAATCATACTCATTTTCTATAGTCCTCTCTTTGAGGACTATAGATGGCTCTCTTCATCACAAGATCATTGAAACTGGTCAGAATCATCTCATTGTTGAGAAGAACCACGTCCATCAGAATTGATTATGGTACAATATTGGTGTTGCTTTGTACAATGATCTCCTGGTTCTGCTCATTTCACTCAGCGTCAGTTCACATAACTCTTTCCAGGCCTCTCTAAACTCATCCTCATGATCATTTCTTATAGAACAATAATATTCCATAACATTCCTGTAACATAATTTATTCACCCATTCTTCAGCCAATGGGCATCCACTCAGTTTCCAGTTTCTTGCCACTACAAAAAGGGCTGTCACAAACATTTTTGCACATGTGGATCCCTTTTAGGGGCTTCTAATCTACTGGGGGAGACACTACACAAACATATACAACGCAAGCTATGTGCAAGATAAATAGGGAATAATTAAAAGAATGAAAAGAAAGAAAGAAAGAGTGAAAAGAGTGGAATTAACAAGTGTTGACTAAATCTTTGTGTAGAAGGTAGGCTTTTATTGGTACTTAAAGGAATCCAAAGAGCTTATAATGAGAGTGGAGGAAGGAGAGCATTCTTGGCCTGAAAGCCAGATAAAGTATCCAGAACAAAGAGACAGAATGTCTTATATATGAAACATCCAGGTCATTATCACTAGATGGAAGAGTGCATGTTGGAGAATAAGATGTAACTAGACTGGCATTTTTGATGTTTTGTATTGGCTCCTGGAATCAATAAGAAGCCCCAGGGGTTTGCTGAGTAGTTAGTGACATGATTGGAATCTTCTTTTAGGAAAATCAATTTAGTAGCTGAATGGAGAATGAATTAGAGAAGGGAGAGACTTGATGCAGGTAGACCCACCAGCAGATTATTGCAATTGGATTGTATCCTAGTATCAGAAGAAAGAGGGATATTTGAGAGATGATGTAAAGGTGAAATCAACTAGCCTTGGCAATTAAATTGGATATGAGAGAAGATAAGTGAAATACAGTGAGGGATTCAGGATAATTCTGAAGTTGTGAGGCTGAGAAATTGGGAGGATGTTGATATCCTCTACAGTAACAGGGAACTTGGGACAGGGAAATGGTTTGAAGGGAAAAATAATAAGTTTTGTTTGAAACAAGTTGAGTTTAAGCTGTCTGTTGCATAACCACTTTGAGATATCTGAAAGACAGTTGTAAATGTGAGACAGGAGGCCAGCAGAAAGATTGGGACAGGAAAGGTAGATTTGAGAGTCATAAGCATAAATGCATGGACTCTAGTGAGAACACCAAGTTAAACAGAATAGAGGGAGAAAAGAAGAGAATCCATGACAGAATATTGCAAATAACATACAGTTAGAGGATGTGATCTCCTAAAGAATCCAGCAAAATATAGAGAAAGAACAATTGGATGGGTAGGAAGGAAAGCAGGAAAAAATAAAAGTAAAAAACTAGAGGGAAGAGAATATCAAAGAGAAGGTGATCAATAGTGTCAAAGGTTGCAAAGAGAACAAGGAGAATGAAGATTCAGAAAAGGTCATTGGATTTGGCAACTAAGAGATCAATAGAAATTTTGGAGAAAGTAGTTTCAGTAGAATAGTAAAGTCAGAAGCCAGTTTAAAAGAGAAAAGATTGAGAGGGTAGAGAGAGAATGGAGACAACCTGGTCAAGTTGGTTATAGCAAAGGGCAAAAGAGATATAACACTATTTAAGAGAAGTAGAAGGATCTAGTGAGAATTTTTTCAAAACAGGAGAGACATGGGCTATGACTGGTACTGTTTCAATCAGTTTATTACCAATGCATTTTCTCTCTTCTAGGTGAAGTACAGTAAGACTTTTCTGAGTCATTCTTTGGTTTTATGACATTGAAGATGCTAAAATGATAATATATCTGGGAGTAAGCTATCAATATTGGTTATTAGGAACATATCTATGTTCACCATTCACATTTTAATCTCCAATAATTTACATTGATTGGAACACACATTCATGGGGTTATTGATCCCCTTACTTGCTTTTTGTATGTTTGTCCAAATAGGTGGATCATGGGCTGGTCCCACTGAATTTTTAGTCTTTCCTCTAACCATTATTTTTCTATGTGATGCAATCTCTTATCAGTAAGTCCCTTTGTTTGTTCCACATTCCTGCTCAAGATGGCCCAGAACCTTTTCTCACAACAGACTATTTCAGGACACCTGCCTCATCCTAGCCCTCCAATCCTTCTCATTATTTGCCATGTATTCTCCCAGAAGGGGTTTGTACAACATTCTTTCCATTTTGTTCTGTGATCCCAAACTTGTGCTCCCTGGCTTTGGTAGATCATCCTTCAGATAACCTTGTTGTGAATAGTTTTATTAGTTGAGTTTCAGTGTCCTAGTTAAGCTCTGAGAGAATGGCACATATAATAAGAAGATTTGGATGGAGGGGATGAAAAGAGGTTCCATAACCAGTCAGTTACGAGAAGCTCCTTCTCCTTTCCTTGACTCTGACTGAGAGGGTGGTCATGAAGTACATCAGCTGGGTACCTGGAAAAGCCTGGATCTCCTCTAAGGATAGGAAGAGTTAATTTTCATGGTGTGTTACTTTGGACAGCCACAGTTCTAGGTGTCAGAAAAGGACATGAAAGGGAAATTTTGCTTTCTTCCCAACCCCAATTTGCCTTGGATCAGCCTTTCACTTCTAATTTTGTGTTCCTGTTCCTCACCTACAAAAATTTCTCTCTTGTTATAGTCCCTGCTCTTTGTCCAGATAGGTCCTTCTACCCATCTAGAAGTTGCAGGGCATTTGACACAGTTTCCTAATAATTGCTCTCATTTATATAGTACTTTATGATTCAAAAAGCACTTTACAAATAAATCCTCTTTGATTCTCACAACAACATTAGGAGGCAGGCACTATCATCATTGATCCAATTTTGTAGCTGAGGCCAACAGAGGCAAAACACTATTGCTTTAAGGATACACAACTAGCAGGTGTCTGAGGCAGGATTTGAACTGAGTTTTTCCTGATCCCAGGTTTGGTGCTCTAATCACTATACCACCTTGTTCCCTCTTGTAAATAGCCTCTTTGACATTTGAACTTAGGTCTTCTAAATTTAAGGTTACTCATAAAGTTCTTGATGTAGAGAGGTGAAGGGGACCCAGATGCCAGGACCTCTCTGCTCCCTGGTAGGAGTCCCCCTTCTCCCCCCTTTGTCCTGGAGCTCACACCTCGTTAGGTGGTCCCCTGATTGGAGGCTGGAGCAAAGAGCTCTTCCAGAATTATTATGAAACCAGAGGTCCCAAGCCAGCAGTCTCATCCAAATGACTTTGCTCCCTAGTTCTCCTCCCCCTTTTCAGCTTCTCTCTGGTGTGTTGTCTTCCCTCATTAGATTGCATACTTCTGAAGGGAGACCTTCTTTCTTTTTCCCATTTGTATCCCCAATGCTCATCACAGTGCCTGACAAACAGGCATCATTTAATAAATATTTATTGACTGACTCTGTTGTCTTCCCTCTTTTGATTATAAGCTTCATGGTGGCAAGGACCAAATTCTTTTTCATATTTATCTCACCAGCTCTTAACATAGTGCTTGATCTATACTTAATAAATGTTTATTGACTGACTGACTGACCACAGAGATATAAGGAAAGAAAATGAACATCAATTTCCTTAGAATCCAACTTTAACTTCTACTGATAAATCTAATTTGTTGGCTCAAGACCCCTAATTCAGAATCTAAGACACTGCCAGGAGGAGCTAGGTGTGAGTTAAGCACCCCAATGGGGCAATGAAAGTAATTTAGGTCTCTTAGGTTATCAGGGAGGAGCACATTACAAAGGAGGAGGGGAAGGACAAAGTCAAAATGGAATTGTGGGGAGACATTAAATACAAAATTACTTCCTCCAACTTCTAATCCCCATTTTGCCTAAGATTTTATCCCAATTTCCTGGGATATTTCTCTCCTGTTCCCTGCCTTGCAAACATTCATTTCTTGACATGCTCCCTGGTCCCTTCCTTTCCTCTCTACTTTATCTGGAGTTTGTAGGGACATTTTACACACCACTTCTGTGGCTATAAGTCCTGAGATGCTATGAGATGTCCTAAGTTCTTTTCATTCTTCCAGTTGCTATTTGCACATGCCTCAGGGCCAGAGGCATAAGACAAGAGAACAGTGTCATTTGCCCAGCTAGTATCCCCAGGATGAGCCCCAGGATAATCGGTACTAGTTGTACTGTCCTGATTCTCTGCTGCCAGTCAGACACACTTCACTCCCTAAATTGACTTCATCGTAATGCTGCAACGTGGCTGTGTAGAGGCTCAGCCCATACTGCTCCCCATCCAGGGTCACTGGGGAAGTGACAAGAAGAAATAAATGGGCCTTTATGTGAAGTGGAGCTATCAAGTCAACAAAACCAGAAATCATATCCAAGTGAGCGCTGCCCCCTTCAAAGCACTCCCTTCGGGAGGCCATATGATTAGTCCCGTGATGCTGTCATTGCTCAAAATGTTTCTGTATCTCCCTCTTAGGCCTCTAGAATGTTGTTTTGACTCTCCCCAGTGCTGGGAAATGTTTGTCCTTGGAGAGCAAATTCTATTTCTCAAAACAACCAAAGCTGTTCAAAGGTAAGTTTGGTTATAATAAGGTGGGTGACTGATCTAGGCATTAGTATCTGGATCAGAAATAAGGGAGAATATGCTATAATGAGACTTCCAGGAGAAATTGATCCTAGTTCCAGCCCTTCCACTTATTCAGAGTGTGACTCTTGGCCAGTTGCTGTGTTGCTCTGGTCTTCAGAGTTTTCATTTGTTAAATGAGAAGGTTGGACCAGATAATCTCCAAAGGTTGCTTCCAGCAATGACATCCTATTACTCTGTGATTTATTTTTTAATGTGGTTCATAAACTTGGCTCCCCCTGGAGGTTCCAAGAATGTTTTGTGCAGTGACAACACTGTATGAAGTAGTATATGTCTGCCCCTGGGGGACTTCTGGAAGAAGACAGCCATCAATTGGGGCCAGGAGTTGGGGAGTGCCTTTTAAAAACCAAAAAGCTTTATTGCTCAGTAGTTATCCTCACCCAGCCCTGAGAGGAAGGTATAGAATGTCAGAGTTGGACAAGAGCTTAGTTATGAGATAATCTAATTCAGTCCCTTCGCTTTGCCTATAAGAAAACTAAAACCCAAAGAGGGAAAAGTATGATTTGCCTGCAAATCAGTGATTTGGTGGCAAAATCGGGATTAGAATCAAAGGCCCCTGATTCCCAATCTAGTGGTCTTTGACTGAAAATAATGGCTGACTTATCTCATTTAACCTTCAGCCCCATTCAGGGCTAACTGTGACTTTATTCCCCAAATTTATTATCCCATTACACACATAACACACACACACACACACACACACACACACACACACACACACACACACAGCCTTATCTCTGTAATACCTGTAATACCCTGGCCTCAATAGGAGTATTCTGTTTGAAAGATTCCCCTGAATCATCAATGGCCCATTGGGTCTAAATAATTGATAGAACAATCATTTGACCACCTTCTGTATGTTAAAGGAGAGCAAAAAAGTGGCTGGTTACACAGGTCAGTCAACAAGCATTTGATAAGCCCTAGTTTGTGCCAAGCACTATTTTAAGCTCTGGAAATACAAAGAAAGATTAAACAAACAAGCTTTGGCAGTTTTATAGAGAGAGAAAAGAACAGAGCCCCAGACAGAGCCCTGTGGAATACTCATAGTTAGTGGGCCTGACCTGGGCAAAGATCCAGCCACAAAGACTGCAGATTTCAGCTTTGCAGCATCTCCTAAATAGGCCCCCCGGGCTCTCCTGACCCTGCCACTACTAGTACAGTCCCTCACCACCTCACCTATGGACTATGGCAGCAGTCTGCTGGCATCAAACTCCTGACCACTCCAGTCTATCCTCCATTCAGCCACTAAAGTGATTTTTTCCAAAGGTGAAATCCAGCCATGTCACCCCACCCCCCCACTCAGTCAACATCAGTGCTTCCCTCTCACCTGTAGGATCAACTACAAAATCCTGTTTGGTCTTCAGAGCCCTTAATAGCCTAGCATTTTCCAGGCTTCTGACAGCTTACTCCCTCCCGCACTGCCTCCTCGCTGTCTCCAGGCGCCAAGCATTTTCTTGGGCTATCCCTTGGGATGCTCTCCCACCTCACCTCTGCTTCCTGGCTTCCTTCATGTTCCAACTAAAGTCTCATCTTCTACAGGAAGACTTTCCCAATCCTCTTAATTCTAAAGATTCCATCATTTAATTACTTCCTATTTATCTTGTATATAGCTTGTGCATACATATTTATTTGCTTTTAATCTCTCCCATTAGATTTTGATTTCCTTGAGGACAGGTTTTTGCTTCTTTTTTGCAATCTTAGCACTTAGTACAGTCCCTGATACATAATAGATACTTCATAAATATTTATTTGCTGATTTGACTGTCTTTCTTTGGAAATGTGCCTCTTCTAACCCAACCCACCTACAAGTATTCCTCCTTGCTCCAATTTTCTGTTTTGTTCTCATCAGTATCTGCCTTATATTATAAATAATTGTGAAATTGTCATATCCCTATAGTAGAAAATAAGTTCCCTGAAGGTAGATACTTCATTTTTTTAAAAAAAATTGTATCCCCAACACCTTGTACAATGCACAAAATAAGAAGTTAATGAATGTTTGTTGAATCAGTTATTTATTGACAGTATTAGCAATTACTTTTTTCTCATACAGAATGTCCACTTAAGGAAATAGTCTTTTATAGACTTGCTAAATTATGGTAGTACCATGTTTAGATCTAGGCATAGTTTAATGAGGAAAGCGAATCCAAACCATGTTGACCTATACTGCATCTGTCATTTAAAATTTCTAGAACATTTCATATTTACAAAGCCCTCCCAGACCTTCATTTCCCTCATCTATAAAATGAGAGGGTTGGATTAAATAGTCTCTATGATTGCTTCCAGTTCTAAATCTATGATTCTCTGAGTATTAGAGAGATGTAATAGAGTAGAAACTAAGGTAAACTGGAAGTCCAGAGATTTTTAGCCATTTATTTATTATCTGACCTTGTGAAACTCCTTCTGTGGTACATTCATTTCTTCCTGTCGCTGACTCCTCCTCTGCCTACAAACAATCCTAAAAGAAAAGTTTGCCTTTGATCCTTCTAAGTTATTTAGAAGGATCCATTTCCTATCCAGCTATTTTCTCATTTCCCTTTTCTCTTTCTTGAAAAAAGTTGTCAACAGTCCATAACCCCAGTCCTTTGCTGTCTCTCCAATTTCCCTAACCCTTTACAATTTGATTTTTGCAGTCAGCCCATTCTGTCACCTACACATTCACATAAATCTGCTTTCTCGTGGACATCATGAACCTCTTAAAGGTTCCTTGGTCTAGGCCTCTTTGCCTTGAAAATCTTACTTCATAGCTTCAACTACCACTTCTGTGCAGATTGGTTCTGAATCAGAATTTCTAGGCCTAGTCCTCTGAATTTCATGATCTTACCCCTAAATTCAGAAGATAAATCAGGAATATTTTATATGTACTTTAAATTCAACACATCCCAAATCCAACTTTTTCCCTAAACCTGTTCCTTCTGATGTCCAGTCACCATCTTGAATTTTCAAAACTTTGCCTCTTCTTGTAGTTTTCATATCAATTTCCTGGTAATTCTCTTTTGTCAATGCTTCTCACATTATTTCTCCTTTTTCTGTTCAAAATGGCACTACCTTTCCCTCATTACAAACAGGATGGACATGTGAGAGCCAATGAATGGGTCTTCTTACCTATATTCTCTTCTCCTTCAATCTACCTGTTACATCTCTGTAAAACTGCATAGGTTACTTTGGTAGGAAATCTTGAATGGCGCTCTCTCTCTCTCTGTCTCTCTGTCTCTCTCTCTTTCTCTGTCTCTCACACACATACACACATTCTTTCTCTTTGTCTCTCTCTGTCTCTCTCTCTGTGTGTCTCTCTGTCTCTGTCTCTCTCTCATTTCCTCAGTATCATTGCAATCTGATTTCTTAAGCCAGCCCCTATTCCAATATCTAGCATTCATATGAATTTACTTTCACAAAGTAAAATTCAAATTTCTTTTTCATTCAGGGCCTTCAACAATCTGGTACCACCTAACCTCATATTTCTAGCTTTATAGAATGTCCTTCCACCACCTACATACTGAAGTCAAATCCCACCTTCATTGTTTACTCTTTGTATGACTTTAGGCAAATCATAGTACTTCCCTGGACCTCAGTTTCCTCATCTGTGGAATAATTTTCTGGATCTTCCTAATACATTTATTGGATACTGTCTTGCAGTTATCTCTGCTAATTCCACAAAGGCAGGACTACATCTTAACTAAGCTTTTTGTCTTTCCCAATTGCTAAGCACATCACTCTCTCACACAAGCACTTAATATTTGTTGAAACAACAAATAAATAAATGAAACCAATTGGCATGTATCACTTTATTTGTAAAGTGACTATATGATCTAAACAAATTATTGCCTTATTTCTGACACAGGACTTGCAGTGGCAGAGTTGCATTCAACTCAGGTTTTGTGATGGTTGTGCTCTTCCTACTATGGAATTCATTATTTTTTATGACAGTAGGGATTTTATGCTAATACACCTTCATTTTTGTGGCTCACAGCCTTTAACAACTAAGTAGTTGGCTTTAGTGAGAAGCAGGATCTGAAAAAAATTCATCAGCTGGTTGCCTACCCTCTGGTGATAAATCTGCAAGACCTTCTCTAGCTAGAATGGTGCTCAGATGATTGACAATTCTGACAGAACTCTCATTCAAAGCCTTCTTATCTTAAAGAGAAAATACCAGAGCTTGTATTTCATTATTATAACCTCAGAATAGTCACCTCTATTGCACAGGAAGGCATTGAATAATGATATCCAGAGAGGTAGGTTTTAATCAATAAATTTGTATCACTTAATGACAATTGAGTCATACTTTACCCCATAGATTACATGTCTTATTTTTAACCTCATTTTATTGTTATTTGCATTTGAAAACTATTCTCCCCATTCCCTAGGGTCTCCCTCTGTTTTCCTGTCTGAAATACAATTGTTACTATGGAAACGTCACTCACACAGGCATAGCCCAGTGGCACATATAAATGAAGTACAAAGATGAATTTCAGGACATCTGGAAATGAGCTGATGCCTTGGGAAATGCTCTCATTATGGGATGACTTTCATGACTACAGATTGTGCTATGAACACACCCAAAAATGAGAAAATGCAGATAAGAGGGTTTTTTTTGAAAGTTTTATTAGAACTCCTTTGCCTCCCTGAACAAGGGTTCTTAACCATGAGTTCGTGAACTTTAAAAAAATTTATTTTAATTTTTATGTCTGTATTTCAACATAATTGGTTTCCTTTGTCATTTTAATTTTTTTCCCTTCATTTTATGCATTTAAAAACAGTCCAAGAAGAGTCCTTTGGCTTCTCAGCCTGCCAAAGAAATCCATGACACAAAAAAGGTTAAGCACCTCTGGCCTACAACATTAACAAAACAGAGACATAACACAAGGATAAAAAATATTAAACATAATATAGTATCCCCTTTGGGAGCTATCTCTCAACCCACATAGGTTAGGTGAGGAGAGGAAAGTTCAAGATACTGTACCTCTACACTCCTAAAAAAAGCTGATGAACCCCAATGAGTTCTTTTACCTTTAATAATCAGCCAGAAAACACAATTAGCTCAAATCCGAGGCATTTACTAAGATAGTACTCGAAGAGCAGTGGCTATAAAACATCTCTTCTTCCCCAGCCCCTTAATCTGAACTATAATTTCCCATAAATACAAAGTGTTGGTGAGAAAAATGAGCACACACATAGAGTACCTGCTGGCAATTCATACCACATTCATGGAGTCAATTTATGCCTCCAGCACTGGAGGGCCCTAATGTCCTCGGGCTGTTCTTTCTGGGTCCAACATCTCTGCTGGATAAGTTGCTCATTTGCACTTACTGAGCCTACTCATCTCTACAAGTCTCTTGGAGTACTTCTGGAGTACGATTTTAAAAAATCCTTGAGGTTTCAGGTGGTTTAGGTTTTTTTGTTTGTTTGTTTGTTTTTATTTTTGTTGTATTTATTTTTGTTTTTCAAAGAGTTGGTGAGGATTGGAGAAAATGTCTAGTTCTCTATCTTTTGGTCTTGTTACCTGAATACAAGCTCAATTCTTGAGAATTCAAGCTAAAATTACAAACTTTCTCCAATCTCATTCTTTGACTGATTGGGCCTATTCCTTTCCGAGTACTGTGTTTCCTTCCCTACAAGTAACTACTATAAGATACTGGCCAGTGAGAATTAGTTGGTAAAGAAATTTCCTCTTCCTGAAAGGAAAGGAACAATCCCCTCTCATGGGCTGAATTCTCTAAGTCGGCTCTCTTACAAGAACACTTTTCAAAGCTGTTAATCCTTTTACTCACTCCTTAAAGAATATTACTTATTTTTTAAAGAGATACCAAGATTATTGCTAACCCTTCATCAGTCAATGACAGTTGCCCTTTAATTCTGTCAAATAATTTAAGACAAGAAAACCTCTTTGTCTTTCTTACCTTTGGATGGAAAAGGAGAAAATGATGGTAGAGATTCAATTGCTCAAGGATGTTAATCTAAACCAGTGCTGCCTAAGGCCAGGCCAGTGGTTTAGGCTTAGCATTAGAATTCAGTGAAACATGTGTGGGCTAAACAAAATTCAGTTTAAAATTTTATTTAACAATAAAAATGTTAAAAGAATAATTATTGATTCAGATGGATGCTTTTATATTTGCCATGGTGACATCATCCAATCCACATAAAGTGAGGATTCCATCAAATCTAAGGAATCCAGACTCCTCACAGATTGGGCTTTCTATGTTTTAGGATATAGGAAAGCACACCAATACCTAGTACCCTGGACTTATTAAATTCAGAAGATAACCTTGCCCTCTTTAAAGATAAACTATCTCAGCCTATATAAAATGGATGCTGCATCTGCCAGAGGTATTCTGATGAATTGGCCTTCCTCCTATACTGAAATGCAAGAAGAGAAAATGAGCAACAGAACATTGAAATGTGTATACTTAATTATGTATATATACATATATGAAATATAAAAGAGGAGATATTAGAAAAGGGTGACAGTACAGGCTTTCCTCCTGCCCCACCTCCCCGAATGTTTCCAGAAAAGCGGCATAGAAATTATAATTGTATAAATTAAATGCTGTAAGTATCAGAAACTTAAAGATTTCCTATGATGAATCATTTTTTAGTAATCCCATGACAAATTAAGTCTGGTAACACTGTTGAAGAGATTATTAGAAGTGGTTAGCAAGTATTTTAAAAAGGAAGTAATCAAAAAGAACCACTGTGGCTTCATCAAGAACAAGTTAAATCAAATAATTTTATTCTGCCCCTGCCCCCTGCCCTTTTATCCCTTTTAGACAAGGCTAAACAGGTAGATCAAGAAATGCTAAAGATATTCATAAAACATTTAGTAGATTTTAGCAAACCATCTGATAAAATGTCTGATACTATTTTTTTTTATTATAGTAACTTTTTATTGACAGAATCCATGCCAGGGTAATTTTTTTTTACAATGTTATCCCTTGCACTCACTTCTGTTCCGATTTTTCCCTCCCACCCTCCACCCCCTCCTCTAGATGGCAAGCAGTCCTATACATGTTGAATATGTCCTAGTATATCCTAGATACAATGTATGTGTGTAGATCCAAACAGTTTTCTTGTTGCACAGGGAGAATTGGATTCAGAAGGTAAAAATAAGCCGGGAAGAAAAACAAAAATGCAAACAGTTTACATTCATTTCCTAGTGTTCTTTCTTTGGGTGTAACTGTTTCTGTCCATCATTGATCAATTGAAACTGAATTAGGTCTCTTTGTCAAAGAAATCCACTTCCATATCTCATACTATTTTCGTGGAAAGATGGAGAAGCTAAAAAATGGTATAATTGAATGGATTCAGAATTAATTAGATATCTGAATTCTAATAGTAGTCACTGATATAGAAAGGAAAGTCCACTTAAAAGAAAGCTTCCAAAAGATGGATAGTATCTAGGATCTGTTCTTGGTCCTGTGCTATTTACCATTTTTATTGAGGACTTGGATTAAGTGTGCTTGATACAAAGCTAGAAGGAAGAACTAATACACTGCATGACAGGATCCAAAAAAACAGCAGTAATTGAACCTAATGAAATTCAATGGGGAAAAAATGTAAAGTCTAGCAAGTAGAAAAATCAACTTCATAAATAAAAAGATGGAGATGTGGTTAGAGCTTTTTACTGAAAAAGATCTGGTGTTGTAGAGAATGACAAGCTCAATGATCAACCATATATGAGAAAACTACACTAAAACAACAACAATGAAGACCTGTGATTTGAGGCTTCATTAAAAAAGATAATAGTTCCTTTATTTTCTGCCTTGGGTAAAATGAATCTGGAGAAAGAAGGAAGGGAGGAAGAAAGGAAAGAAGAAAAGAGAAGGAGGGATGGAAGGAAGGAGAGAGGAAGGAAGAAAAGAAAAAGGAGGAAAGAAAGGAAGGAAAGAAGAAAGGAAGGAAGGAAAGGAGGGATGAAGAGAGGAAGGAGGGAGGGAGGAAAGAAAGAAAATCTGTTTCTAACTTTCAACCTTCCTTTCCTGGGACATTGACACCTGTGTAAGCTTACTCAGCAAATGAGGTTGACATTTTTGATTTCCTATATTCTATATCTATCAGAGTAAACTAACTGCCTCCAATTACAGGCAATTAGGCAAATATTTGCCCGAGAAAAGCCCAGTTGTGCAATACTAAGATATCACAGAATTAATCTACAATGAAATCAACATCATAGTTATACTATATGAATTGGTTTCTTAAACATAAGCCAGTGTTGGAGAAGAGACGAAGCAGATATTTTAGGAACTATCAGACATTCTAGAGCATGAATATGTTCTCTTTTCCTGTCTTCACTTACCTTGTTTGGCTATTATTTGGATGATTTACTTTAAAACTCACTTTTGCCTGGTAAGTTGCTTTAGACATGGATGTCTGCCTTTACTATGTTCCTGTATTCTTGAACATTAAGATAGATCTTCATATAAATCAATGTTACAAAAATCTCAGTTTGTTAAGAACATCTCAATTGTATCAGCGATCCTATTGATCATGTTTAGTGTCCTAAGTCCCTTTGTACTGTTCAGTACACTCTCTTCTCCTAAAGAAAATACAGAAAGCTCAGAAATTTGCCAACCAGACTAGCCTTTAAAAACTTGGCTTCTTACTACTGGTCTTAACTGTCTAAGGACCTAGAAAACATACCGGTCTCTTACCTGTCTTCATGCCACATCCCATGCATCAGCCCTCAGCCTTTTCACACACACAGTCCAGGCTTCTCCATCCCTTGGCTATTTCCTCTTCTTTCTTCTGAAATTCATCCCCTTAGTCCCTCTAGTGCAGGAACCACTGGGGCTTATTATCTCCTGACACTCTCTCATACCCATGTAACTAAATCTCATTTATTTTGCTTTCCTCTTTTAGATTGTGGGCAGGGCTATTAGCACAGTACCTGACATATAGTAAATATTTAAATAAAGTAGATTGATTGTGTGATCATTTGTGTGATGGCTCAATCACACATCAGATCCAGAGATCCAAGTCTGGCAAGTGCAGACAAGTGGATATTTCCACAGCCATATGCTTGATTCTTAGTTGAACCTACTTTACCAGCTGGAAGTTGGGGAAGAGCATTTCCATAGTGAAGAATTAATAAATGAAGAAAATGAAATATATTTTGGTTTTGCTTTGGTGTCACGTAACCAGGTTACAATGGTAGAAAAAGTGGAATAAATAAGTGACCCAACTTCTTCAACTGTTTGAGAAATTTCCCTAGTATTATCCAAAGCAATATTATCCTTCCAGATACCCAGGGTCGACCCCAAAACTCTTTCTTCTCCCTCTAATCAATCTGAAGCAACTAGGTAGTGCAGTGGGCTTGGATTCAGAATAGTCCTGAGTTCAAATACTGCCTCAGACACTCAGCTATGTAGCTATATAACTTTCACTGTCATCTTGCCTCTCTTTGCCTCATTTCCTTAACCTAAATTGTTTTGAGGAAAAAATGAAATAAAATTTGTGAAGTGCTTAGCACATCAGCTGGCACACAGTGGATGCTTAATAAATGCTTGTTTCCTATCTTCACAATATCTCCTTTTCTCTCTAATTCAGGCCCTTGCAACCTCTCAAATGAACTTTTGCAATAGCCTTCTAATTAGTTGCCCATTTTCAAGTCTTTCCCCATTCTAATCCATTCTCCACATAACTGCTCATGTGATTCCCTCAAGCATAGGTTTGGTCATTTACTCAATAAATTGCAGTAGCTCCCTATCATCTGTAGGAACAACTATAAACTCTTCTCTTGGACTTTTAAAACTCATTACATATATTTAACATCTACTGGTCATCCTGCCATCTAGGGGAGGGGGTGGGGGGGGTAAGAGGTGAAAAATTGGAACAAGAGGTTTGGCAATTGTTAATGCTGTAAAGTTACCCATGTATATATCCTGTAAATAAAAGGCTATTAAATTAAAAAAAAAATAAAACTCATTACAACCTTCCTTTTCATCCTTGCCCTTCAGGCATGCTGCAGTCCAGCCAAGGCAGTTTTCATGTTATTCCTGACAAGTAGCATGTCTCCCACCTCCCATCTCAGCATAGGCTGTCCCCCACACCTTCACTCCCACCTCTTACAATCCTTTATTTCCTTCAGAATTCAGCACAAATATCACCTTCCACATGAAGCTTTTCCTAGCTCTTCTTGGCTTCTTCCCCCAAATAGCCATTATTTATTTTTATATACCTATACATGTTGTTTATATGTGTATATCTCATGTAGGCAAACATACATGCATACACGTGTGTATATGCATGTGTGTTATATATACCATGCCCTCTCCTACAAGTGAATGTAAATTCCTTATGAACAGCTTCATTTCTGTTTTTGTATCTTCAGTATCTTGTATATAATTACTATTTGATGATTGATTTTAAATTTCATTGCACAAGTATATTTTTCATTTTTATAGTAAAAGTGTACTGTCAATGACATTAGCATTAGAGGTTTTTCCCAGTTCAGGAACTGTGATCCTGAGTAACATACTATTTGACACCATCCCAAACCACAAGTTCCCAGAAGACTTTGATTTCACTGATATGTACATTCCTTATTTTAAAATTCCATGAAATGTTGATCCTGCAGTCCTAAATACAAAAATATGGGGTTCCTGGAAACAAACAAAAAACTCTTTCATAAAAGTCTAAGATTTATTGCAGAATAGCATATGTGCTATCATAGCAATAGATATTTTGTTAATTTTGGAGGTAGTCAAGACACCCTAAAACTTAGGGAATAGAGAGGAGGGGAAATCAAACACAAACCTGGTTCTAAAGTGAAATGTGGAGAAATATCTCCAACTTGTTAGGCAACCTGTTAGACAGGATAAGAGGAAACAAAAGAACAAATTGGGAGCTAGGAGACAGCCAGAAGATCATGAACCAGAGGTGGTTTCAGTAAAATAGAGTTTCATCTGACAAGGCACCCTCTTCAGTTGCAGCCAGATTTCGGCAAGGTTTCTGTCTAAGTCTTTCAAAATATCCTTATAGCAAATATATAGATATGTACCAAGTAATAAAACAACCGCATGGATCTGAAACCTATTGACTGACTCAAAGATCATTGATTAATGAAAAAGTGAGTGTCAAACTGCAGAAAGAAATTTCTATTAGAGCCCTATCCTATTTCCCCCCAAGATTTTTTTATTTTTTCATCTCTTCTCCAAAGGCCAACATTGGATATTACAATTATATAACATTTAACTTTATTTTAGTGTTCATTTATATTACTATAATCATTGTGTATATTATTTCCCTGGTTCTGTTTATTTTACTCTGTATCAGTCCATACAAGTTGCTGTGAATTTTTTATGCACATTATTTATCCTCACAGCCCCATGAAATAGATATTATTATCCTTATCTTACAAGTAAGGAAACTGAGCCAGGTTAAAGTGACTTGTTGAGGTTCACACAGAAAGACATTTGTCTGAAGTAGTCTTTGAACTCAGGTTTTCCTGATTTCAAATTTAACACTCTTATCTGTTATGGCACCTAGCTGGGGTACCTACCTAGGAATTGAATCTCTGGGTCAAAGGGTACAAAAACTTTAGTCACTTTCTTGAATAATTCCAAATGTTTTGTCCCCCAGATTGGGCAGAGTAGGAGCTGCTAGGTGGCACAGTGGATAGAGCACTAGCCTGAAGTCAGGAGGACTGGAGTTCAAATGTGCCCTCAGACACTTAACACTTCCTAGCTGTGTGACCCTGGGCAAGTCACTTAAACCCCAATTATCTCAAAAGAGTAAAACAAACAAGAAAAACATAAACAAAACAGAATGGGCAGACAATTGTGAATTAAACAGTGAATTATGTGTGCCTATTTCCCACACCCTTTCCTATACTATTTCTTTCTTTTGTCAACTTTGCCAATTTCCTGGGCATGAAATAAAATCTAAAAATTATTTTAATTTGACTTAAATGAATTATTATTAATTTGGAGCATGTTTTTCATATCAAGCTCATTTGGAACTGGGAACATTTAGGCTAGGGAAGAAAAGACTTGGCTAAATATTTTAGCAGTCTGGACCTGTAATTTCATTAATAGGAAGAATTTCTGCTATGGAAATTTATTTGGTTTGGATATTATCTCCAACACTTATGTGACCATAAGCAAGTCATTTAACATGTGTCTCAATATCTTAATCTTAAAATGGGGATACTATCTGTAGATCACAGGGTTATGAGGCTCAGGTTGAGTCATGTGTGGAAAATATTTTGCAAGTCTAAAAGGGTTATATCCAAATTCAATCATTATTATTGTTGTTGTTCATTAACCCTATTCTCAACTTTTTAAACGCAGTTCAGATTTAAAAAAGTATTTCAGATAGATATGCTGCTATTATTCTTTTGCATTTAGTGTTCTGTATACATCAGTTAACTACCATTTATTAATTCCTAGCTATGTGCCAAGCACTGTTCTAAGCAGTGGGATACAAAGAAAAATACATGAAAAAGATCGTTGTCAATTAAGCAAATTGTCTTTTGTAAGTACTTTTTTTTTTTTTTAACTACTTTTGTAATTAACCAAAAAAAGTATTGGATTTTGAACTCACCTTTGGTATGGTATGCTCAAATCCTTAAAAGAAATTCGAGTATCAAACAGTTTATGATTTTGATTTTTTGTGCTAAATGTCTATATTTAGAAATATTTTTGTTTTGTGTATCTTGAAGATATATGAATACCTGGTATACCAATATGTATAAAATATTATTCTTCATTTTTTATGGTTCAATGTTATATTGCAATTATGGTAATAATTTTGTCTGTAAAAATAGTTCATTCCAGCATAGCCTATTTGTTGAATTTTCAAAGATATTTTGAAGTCGATGTTTATAACATAGGGATTAATTGTTAAGTTTTGAAAGAAAGTAAAGTTTTGATGCATAATTCTAACCATCAGGTTTTTATTTAGCTGGGTATTCAGTGGATTCTAAATCTTTGCAGCCTGCAATAATGTTGTATAATTTCTAATATTTCTTTGACTAATCAAGGTTCCTTAAAGATAGAATCTGTCATTTCTGGTGGTCCTCACCTGTTGGCATAAATCCTTCCATTTCTATAAACAAATCTGCATGACTCATCTATTTGTTAGATGCTTCTTTGTCAACATATTGTTGATTGGGTTCACCCATAAAGAGCCTTTTGATCCCATTCTTGGATTCTGTCTTTTTATGGATTTTCAGAGATAAAACAATTTTGATTACATGTGACAAATTCACTGGTATTGTAACTCTTGTCAGCCTTTTGACATGTACTCTGAGAAAGTCTATCAATTCTCTTCCTTCTTTTTGATGAGGAAGTCTTAGCGTTTTTATAGCTGTCTTAGGGTTATGAGCCCTGAATTTCATTACTACAGATTTTGTTAAGATACTTGATCTGTCATATTCCATTTTAACATTGGTATTATGTAGCTAGCAGTTATGTGACACATTAAAGCTTGCAAAACACTTAAAATATTTATTTTATTCTCATAACAATTCTGGGAGATAGATGTTATTAGTATTATTCTAATATTACAGAGAAGAAAACTGAGGCATGCAGAATCAAGTGATTTGCTCATGGTTACCCAGCTAGAATCTGAGGCTGGATATTTACTCAGGTCTTCCTGATTTCTTCTTGATAGCTTTATGTCCCACTTGTCCTGTGAACAATTAAAGGTATTTATAAGTTGTTTTTTATTTGTGGGTTCAATTTTACTTTTAGATGCAAGCTTAAAGTCTTTAGTTTCTGTGTTTCCTTGACATTAAAAATTTTATATTTTCAGAGTTCAAAAGGTTTTTTGATATTAATTTTGATATTTTGATTAAAGGAATTCATGAGATAGAAACGCTTTTTAGTGTGTTTTTCATTGGACCATATAACCACTCATTTATGTACAATGCCTTGATACAACTAATTTTTAAAACTAGAAACCATACTCAGTCCATATACTGTCTCCATCAATTCTTGACATGATTGTGTTGGTGGGCATATTTTAAATGGAAAACAATTTTCTATGAGGCTATCATACACTCTAACATTTTTACTATATGTGGATCTATTTTATATATTTGCACTATATGAACAGTCATGAGAATGGAACTGAGTCAAAAGCTTTTCATTAATCAATAAAACTAGTACTAATATTATAGCATTTTTCAGATGACTTTTTCAATAATCACTGCATCGATAACAATTGGCTCTTTATTCTCCTGGTATTAAAAAAAAAATACCAAACATATCGTGCTTTTTTTTTTCCTTTTGGTTATACTAATATGTTGTTTTCTTTTTGATGCTGTTCTACTAATGTTCTACTAATATAAATAGCAATGAATTATTTGTACAAAGCATATAAACATTGGATCCATGCTTGGAGGGGTCATTAGGTTTCTCATTTTTTTAGTAGTAAGTGTGATGCTTTCTTGTGTCTTAGAATAGGCTGGTAAAGTATTTTGGTAGTAACATGCAACAGTAGGAGAATTTAAGCTTGGAATAATGGGTCTCATCCAAACCTGCTACTTGACTGTTTTGCAGACAAACTAGAATTTTCCACATCTTTTAATATAACCATTCTGTTATTCATGATATAATTATTACAAAGTCTGTTTTGCATTTGATCCAACTAATTTTTTTCCCATTATTTTTAACTCCTTGCAACCATTTAGACCAGAAATTTTCTACATTTTCCATTAGGGGTTTTCAATCATTCTCTCTGTTTCCCTCTTCTCTCTTCACCTCTTTCCCTCCCATGCCCTTCTCTCTCCTAATTTTTATTTGTTTTACTTCTCAGCCCTCTATAGAAAGTTTTTTTTTTTACAAATTAACTTTGAATTGTTTATTTAGTTTTTTATTTTGCTATGATACCTTGAATTATCTTAATTTTTAAACTCTTGTTCTCAATTGATGATTAAGGGAATCTAGAATTTCTAAGGCACTTTTGTTTTCAGATTCTGCTTCATTTTTTCTTAATGGTTACTTTTAGTTGGGCAATATGGTATTAAAGTTTTCTTCCATGTGTAATTAAAAAAAAAGCCAGGATGTTTTAATTTAATTCCACAATTTTGAATGATCAAGCAGAGCTTGATTCCTCCTCAATAAGCATTTATTGATAGCTTAATTATTATAGCAAATATGCAAAATCACATTCTTTGCTTTTCAGTGTCTTACCATTGGAAACAGATAGAAACTGACATAGAATATATAGATAGTAGGATAAAGAATGGATATCAAGTACTTACATTCTAAGTAACATCCCATATTAGAGGACAATTCATTTGATAGTTGAAAAGCTAAGATAAATACATATCATAAAATATGTAAATGCAGGATATTCAGAATTGGAAAAGACTTTGAGGTCAGTGGATCCCATTTCTCTATTGTGGAACAAAAAAAATTGAGACCCTGACTATAAAGTGACTTAAGAACTTAAGTTCTCCAGTGCCCTCATGGGGATGCTGCTACACTGGGCTATTGATACTTTAGATGGTTAATTCTGAAACAATAAAGCACATACAAAATGATAATAAAAATGTCTCAGAAGGAGCAGAATGGGTAAACAAATATAAGTACTATCAGGAAAAAAATAAACTATAGTTACCGTTGATAATAACTTCAACTCGAATACATAAAACCATATGTTGCAGAGCGATGCAAGAAAATCATAAGAAATAACTTCATCCCTTAGTCCAGATTAGATGAAATTACAGCTGAAAATCTGAAGATGAAAAAAATTAGTGGAAAGAATGTTAATTGAGACAATCTGGGTTTAAGGCTTGATTTTTGCCACTTACTAGCTATATGAATTTGGACAAATCACTTATGTTCTTCAGGCTTCAGTTCTCTCATTTGTTACAAGGGGTTTGGACCAAATCTTTAAGGTTCCTTAAAATGCTAACTTTGTAGGTACTATGTGATATTTCTAATCTTATTTTTTTTCAATTAACAAAAATTTGTTTTCTCTATTTTCTACCTCTCCCCCAATTGAAAAAGAAAAAAAAAATCCCTTGTAAAAAATATGCATAATCAAGCAAAACAGATCTGGCACTATATTCAAAAAATGTTTCCTCCTGCATCTTCGGCCCAAATTTATATAATGTTTGATTATTTTTTACAGGTCTAGCTTTTAGGTTACTGCCATGGTGATATTTTAGGCCATTCCTAACAAAGCTCCATCTTTTTTCCTGTCATTCTAATTTTGGCATAGGTTGCCCCATTATATTACTTTGCACAAGTCCTAAAAGAGATTTTTCTTTTTAACACATTTAATTAAATATTGTGGGAGAATGCATGAGTTTATGATGGTTATAACAGCTAGTAGCATTTATAGAGCATTTAAGGTTTACAAAGCATTTTACATGTGTTGTGTTATTTGATTCTCATAAACAGCCCCTGTGGGTTGTTTTTCATCTAGCAAATGGCAGTTTTTTTTAATTACCTTTTTTTGGTATAATTGGTCTGCCAGTTGGATTTGTGCCCTTAAACTCAAAAAGAACTCTTCAAAAATTTAGTCTAAAGTATGCCTGTCTCCTCTTCAAAAGTAATTTGAGACATTGGTATTGTTTTTATCATACATTTCGTTATAGATCAGATTGACCTGATTATATGTCCATTATGTGACCTGATTATCAGTTGTCCTGATCTATCTCTTGCCACTGGACCCAGATAGCTCTGGAGGGAAAAGTGAGACAGGTGACCTTGCCCAGCCTCCCTCACTCCAATCCAATTCACCTGTATGTCATGGCTTCCCCTCCCTGACGTCATGGGCCTTAGAGAAGGAAGAACAAACAACAATAATAACACAAGAACATTCCATTATCAGTTCAAATAGTCAGTATTTTCTCAGTTGCACTTCTGTCAGTGCCTGTGGCCTTCTCACCTTGGAACATCCTTCTTCCCCACTGACCTCCTCAAGATCACTGGTAAATTCTTCAAGGGACTTTCAATTTGGGGAAGAGCCCAGACTGGCCACCCTTCCTTCCTCTCCCAGCTTCACCAATATGCCTGGCTGCCCTCTTAACCCTGGAACTTCCTTCATCCCCTGTGGCCTTCTCAGCTGTTTGTGTTAAGTGAAGATTTTCAATGACCTCGGGTTCTTTAATTTTTCCATCTTCAGATTTCAGAAGCTCTTCAGTTTCAGCTGTTATCTAATCTGGGCCAAGGAAGGAAGTTATTTTTTATGATTGCCCTGTATTGATCTGCAATGTAGTATCATATGACTTAAAACTGAGAGTCCTGTTAGCAAAAACAGTTTGAAGCCTTTGTCTATAATTGATGTTTTCAGTTTTGTTAAGATATAGGATTAGTACAAAATGAAGGCATTCATATCTTCAGCTTATTTTATGAATGAGCACTTTTGGCTTGCTTAATCTTATGGTCAGCACTTTTTCTACTAAAGCATTTCCAATAGGTAGGGTATGGTTATTCTTATTTAGTCTTATTTATGTTGCTTTTGTGTTGTACCAGAATATGAAGAAGCATCACTCTACTATCCCCCCTATTAAACTAATTATCAGGATAGTTTTGAGGAGGGTCAGCTTGAAACCATGTGTTCTATGTCTCTTTGACTTATTCAACTTTTAAAATAATTTATTATTTATTTCTTTAAAATGTTTTTTTTTCCCCTTTTTAAATTTTGAGTTCCAAATTCTTTCTTCCACCCCAACCCAATGAAAAGGCAAGCAAAATTTTATTAATTATTCATGTGAAATCATGCAAAATATCTTTCCTTATTAGTCAGCCATATTTCCAAAATAAGGTGAGAAAATCATACTTTAATTTGTTTTCAGAGAGCATGTGTTTCTATCTCCGGAGATGGATAGCATTTTTTTCATCATGAGTACTTTGGAATTGTCTTGGATCACTGTATTGATCAAAGTAGCCAAGTCTTTCACAGTAGATTATCATTACTACATTGCTATTACTACATATAATGATTTCCAGGTTCTTCTCATTTCAACTTCCATCAGTTCATATAAGTCTTGTCATATTTTTCTGAAACTATTCCCTGCTCATTTCAATAGTATTCCATCACATGGAATACAAGTTGTATGTCATAACTTGTTTATCCATCTCCCAATTGATGGATATTCCCCCAATTTCCAATTATTTGCCACTACAAAAAGAGCTCTATAAATAGTTTGGTACATATACATCCTTCTCTCTCCCTCCCTTCTTATTTTATCCACCTCAAGGCAAATCCTATCTGGTATTCTTGTGGGTTAGCCACTGATGGGATTATTGTTGTTCTTATCTTTTTTTTAATTAACTTTGCAGAACAATAATATTCCATAACATTCATATATCACAATTTACCCAAAGTTATTTTAAAAATAATTAAATAAATAAAATTAACTTTGGCTAGAAATGATTCAGACACAAGTCATTATTTTATTGTTTTGTTTAATGGTCTGTAGACTTGTACAGATGAATAAAATGACTACTTTGTAATTGAATAAAATTATTGAATATAACCTTTTTTCAGCAGATTAATTTAAAGGTCAATGCTAGCAGCAGTCAAGACAACAACCAGTCAGTCAATATGCATTTATTAGGTGCAAGAACTGAGGTAAGTGTGGAAATACAAAAAAAGGCAAAAGATAGTCCCTGCCCTCAAGGAGTTTACAGTCTAGTGAGGGAAACAACAAGCAAATAAACATACAAAGTAAGCTATATGCAAATTAAATAGGAAATAATAAAAAAATGGAAAACATTGAAATTAAGAGAGGTCAGAGAAAGTATTCTATAGAGGATAGGATTTCATTTGGGACTTAAAGGAAACCAGGGAGGTCTGTACTCTGCGTGGAGAAGGAAGAGAGTTCCAAGCTTGGGGGACAGCTAGAGAAAATGCCTGGAGCCAAAAGATGGGGTGTCTTGTTTGTGAAATAGCCAGATAGCCAGTGTCCCTGGATGGAAGAGTGTGTGATAGGAAATTAGGTGTAAGAAGACTAGAATATCATATACTTTGTTTTAATGTCTTCTGCTAGGTCACTTTATTTTGAAAGCTTGTCATTCTATGTAGGTTGGTTGGAGGTTATGGGTAGTCAGTATAGCAACATCTATTTAGAATATTGTTCTAAAATTGTTATAGAAGAATGCTGAGCAGATGATTGTGGGCAGCAGTTAGCTCTCACTTATAATGATTCTCCTGTTCCAGTACAATCTGTTGAATTCTCAAGATTATTTTGGGATATATATATATATATATTTGTAGTATGAAGATCTGTTACCTAGAGGAGAATACAGTTTTGGTGTATAATTCTAGCTCTCTGGAGTGTCTTGCTACATTTTTGTAATCTGTAAAAATGAGTTATTGAGGACTGAGTTATTAGAGAAGTCATCTAAGCAGGATTTTAATTCCACTTTGAAATCTTAGCCATTTCATAGGCTCTATCTGGAGCTAAATCATATTTAATTATATTCAACAAACCCAATAATAAATACCTGTTGTTGCCTTTATTATTGTTTTGTGAAGTAAGATCTGTTTCCTCCAAAGGTATTTCTATAAATTTTTAATCGGTTCATTGTGTGCCCTGGGGATATCTATTAAATCTCTTTATTCTTTGTAACAAGGAAGCACTCAACTTTCTTTAGTTGTTTTGGGGTGATGAGGCCCATGTTTCTTTAGCATTGTATGGTTTTTATTTGAATGCCTTTTTAATCTGTTATATTTTACCAAGCCAAAAGTATACATTAAGGGCAGGCAGCATATAGGTATCAATTTCTCTAAAGTATACCCTATTGTTAAGGTTTGACTTCAGGGTATCAATCAGTCCTTCAAACTACACAGCCCCAGATTTCTCCTTGTGTCTTGCCTGGAGAAAATCATCTTATTCGTACAATATTATCTTTATCCATTGACTACCTTAACCTACAATTTTAAGCTTAACAGCTTCTACTTCTATTCTTGCTTGGCTCACGTTAAAGATTTTACATTTGTTAAGTATAAATATGATGCCATATTATTTGCTTATATGGAGTAACAAGTCTACTAAAAATATCCAGATTTTAAAGAACAAAATCTGGAGGGGTATTTGAGAGGAGGTGCTACTCTACTGTCAATCTTTCTGAAGGTCCATTATCACATATTCTTTAGATCCAGTTACTAGATCCAAATTCACCTAACTATTCACTAAATTCACTAAAACTATATTATTGTTTAGCCCATCTCTTTTCATTTTTATCACAACGATAGCATGAGAAACTTTTTCAGATGCCTTGCTGGAATCTAGGTATGTTTTTGACTATGACATCTCCCTGATGTAACAGTTTATTTCTTTGGTTTAGTTATATAAAGAAATTAGATTAGTCTGACATAATCTGATCCTGATTAAGCCAAATACTTACTGATCATCACAACCTTTCCCAAAATGTGCAGACCATCCCTTATTAATGTATTTTAGGCTTTTGTCTGGAATTGAAATAAAAAATCAGTAGTTTATAGTTTTAAAGACCCTGGTCTCTTCCATTTTTTAATATATTGACTACTTGCATTTATACAGTGCTTTAAGATTTGTAAATTATTTTACATAAATACACATTTCAGCCTCATAACAACTTTGTGAATAGGTAGCAAAACACTTAAATGCATCTGTAATTCCATTGATGTGAATCTTATTTACCATGATGAAGATAGCAATCCATCTCTACCTAGCTATCCAATAAAACTCTTGTCTGAATTTCCCACTAAGTTCATTCATAGTGGCTATATCCAACATCCTTGATTTCTCTTGAATTGTGAGGTTACCACTATAGGACATGCAGGCTGTCCACTGATTTTTCCTTAATTTTGCTGCATAACCATCCATGATCTTTTGATCATATCTCTTTGACACTTTTATTCCTTCTCCCTAGCTCCTAGTTATCCACTGAAGCTTATTCCTGCCTACCATCTGCCTTTCCACTGCCCTCCCAGTGAGAGATACTCATTTTTAATTCTATACAGACTGTAATATTCCATAACTGGGTCATATAACACCATCTGTAAAATATTGTCACTAAAAAGGAACCTTAATATCAGGAAGTTTAGGATTATTAAAGGAACTATTCCCCTTTGATGCTCTTGTCCATTCTGCTCTTCTTGTCTAATTCTGGATTCAATTAATTGTCCATTTGAGGTGTCTCTCCAAGGTTTATTATTTGTGCTGAGCTCACAGTGGTCTGATCAGCCAGTCAGACAAACTGTACCTTGACTTTAGTCCTCTTTGAGAACGAAGGATAAGAACTAACCCATCAGCCAAGGTTTATATACTGGATGTGTGCACTGTGTATTAGCTAACTGTATGTCATAGCCTGGACAATGGGAATTTTCCATCCACTGGTTTTTTTCTCATGGTAAGAATTAAGTCAAACTCTTTTAAATGATATAAATACCAGTGACACGTAAGGGAGGGGGAGGAAACAGAATAAGCATTTATATAGCACCTACCAGGGACTTTATAGATATTATCTCATTTGATCAATACAATAACCCTGAGAAAGAGGTATGGTATTATCCCATTTTACAATTAAGGAAACTGAGGTACAGAGGTTAAATGACTTGCCCAGAGTCACACAGTTAGTAAGTGTCTGAGATCAAATTTGAACTCAGGTCTTCTTAACTCCAGGCCCAGAAATCTACCACTGCATTACCTAGCCACTTCAGGTAATAAGTAATGCAGAATTATTGTTCTCATTTATTAGGCAAAGATAACCTTTTATAGATAAAAAAGTGAAACTCAGGGAGGTGTAATGATTGGCTTATGGTCCTACAACTAATTAGTCAGTAGAAGAATTTGAGTCTTTATCTCTTTTGATATCAGATCCAACATTTTCCAGTATAGTTGCTGGCTCAGCACACTTGACCATCTCTATTTCTTGTGGGGACTTCTCCCTTCTCCATTTTTGTCCCCCCTCTTTTCCCATGGTTTTTCTTTTTTCTTTTCTTTTTAAATTTTTTTTGTAGTATTTCATTTTTCCAAATACATGTAAAAATAGTTTTCAACATTCATTTTTGTAAATCTTTGTGTTCCAAATTTTATTCCTTCCTTTCCTTACCTTTCTCCTCCCCAAAAAGGTGAGAAATCTTTTATAAGTTAAATATGTGCAATTCTTTTAAACATCGTTCAATATTTGTCATGTTGTTCAAGAAAAAGCTGGCCAAAAGGGTAAAAGAATATGAAAGGGAAAAAAAACCAAGAAAAAATTTGGTGAAAACACTTTGCTTCAATTACATTCATTCTCCATAATTTTTTCTCTGGATGAGAATGGCATTTTCTATCCCAAGTCTATTGGAATTGTCTTCAATCACTGAACAATAGAGAAGAACCAAGTCCATCACAGTTGTTCATCATATAATCTTGTCTAGAATGTTCTCTTGATTACTCACTTTACTTAGCAATAGCATCAGGTTTCTGAAATTAGCATTTCTTATAGATCATTTCTTATATAACAATAATATTCTATAGCATTCATATACCATAACTTATATCAGTCCAACTGTTGAGCATCCACTCAGTTTCCAATTCCTTGTTACTACAAAAAGGGCTGCTGCAAATATTTTTTTACGTGCAGGTCCTTTTCGGTCTTCTATGATCTTTTTGGGATATAGACCCAGTAGTATCACAGCTGGATCAAAGTTTCCCATGGTTTTTCAAATATAATTGACATAGCTATGCAGTTGTACATATTTATTCTTTTTTATCATCTTTTCTTCTATTAAGATTTTTTAAATTAATTTTTTCAATGAACAAAAATCAAACAAAAATTCCCATCTTTCCTCCTCATCCAACTGGGAAAAAAAGAAAAATAAAATCCTTATAACAAATATGTATTTTCAAACAGAACCATATTATTTTAGTACTCTGACATATGGGTCTAGTGACCTTAACTACCAAGGGAAGTTTGGTGCCTTTTTATTTTCTAACATGATGGATTTCAACTCCCTGCTAACTATTTGTTTGTTTAATACTCCCAAGGCTACAGCCCTTTCTTTCTGGTAAAGAAAGCAGAAGGGAAATAAGAATTCAGTAGTTCTCTTTTCTCTCCATCAATAACTACAATTAATTTAGTGATCTACTCCCAAACAGTATAGTACTTAAAAAATTAAAATCTTAAGATCAAAATGATCAAACTTTCTGATTGAAGATATTTTTAAATGATGTATTACTATATTTTCGCTTTTATAACATTTTATTTCTCAGTGCTTATTATATATTCATAGTCTTAGAGCTGGAGTTTAGTTTATAGACTTGGACCTTGACAATCAATTATTGTCTTTTTTATTCTATTTCTCCAATGGTTCTCACATCTATTCATCCATCTGTCCATCTGCTTCTCTCAACTACCAAACTATTTCAAGTTCTTTTTCCTCTTAGAGGGAATATTAAAATGTAGCCACTGGCCCAGGGAAATGCAATTCCAATGCATAGATATAGTTTAAGGCCAAACTAACTTTTCTCAAATGGCAAGTCTGGGAGGGAATATTCAATAAAGGACTCCCAGTTTTGTTTGTTTTAGAAATAAAATTTTGTTTGGAGGTAATCAGGCTTAAATGATTTATCCAGGGTCATACAGACATTTGTCTGTGACCAGATTTCGATTTAGGGTCTCTTGGCTCCAGGCCTATAATGTTCTCTGGTTCAGTTTTTTGGGGTCTCTGGGAGCAGCCTTCGTTTCAGTTCAGCAATCACCACACGAGTAGCCAGGGGTTAAAGTCCAAATCCTTTATTATCTCTTTCAAAGTCTTGTCTCCTTTCCTGGGGCTGGGTTAGCTTTCTTAGAGGCCTCTCTCTCTCCTTGGTTTCCAGAGCTTGAGCTCCCGCCTGTTTTCTCTGCCCTCTGAATCTTTTCGAATGAATCCTAGCTGGGGCTCCTAGCTTATATGCTCTACACTGAGTATAAACTAAGCCTTATATCACTAGGAAACCATTCTTTGTTGTAAGATTAAATCAATCATAATGAACTATGCTAAACTAGATTACCACTCAGCACCTTGTAAGAATCCTTTGTTTCAAGTTCAGAGTTCTGGCCCATAACACAGGACTTCTATTCACTGTGCTCCTGAAATTTTTAGAAAGGGAAGAATAAAGATGGTACTTTAAAATCAGTGGTAAGGCAAGTTTGGTTTTGAAAGATTACTTTTATACCTACAGAGATTTTTTTTTTTCTTCAGAATAAGGCATTTGTTCTGGAATATTTTGGATATGTAGACTTTTAAAAATGTTTCATGTGCAAAGATTGAGGGCTCGTCTCAGAATACTGTTGTTTTAGTTGGTAGGAAACATTGAGCTGGGCATCAGGGCCATTAGAAATGATTGGTAATAAATCAGAAACTAGATAAGCAACAGACATCTAAAATACTTAAAACACAGACTACTAAGGTAAACGGTGTGTAAGAAATCAATGCAAACAACTTCTGGACCAGAGTGAGACATGTAATCATATGCAAAAAAAAATAAATAAAAAACACAGGCAAAAAAATCAGCCTCTAAAGAAAAGAGCATCAGTAGGCACAGAAAATATAGCTCTAACACCAATAGCAAAGAGAAGAGGAAACTTGCTATACAAACTTAGGAAAGCTTTTTATTCATCTCACCAAGACAAAGACTGATCCTGAAAAGATTATATCTATCCCAGAGAATTACTGGTGATGATGACTATAAACACTTGGCTGACTGAGTAGAAAAGGGAAAGTTGAGCAGGAAAAATCATTTTCTTGAGAGTTTCAGGTGAAACAACCATTTTTCAAAAAAAAAAATTCTTCAAAAATTCATGTTGCACAGATTTCTTTTAATTATGAGAAATTTTTTTCTAGTCTTTATTACTCAAAATCTAGTCACTTTATTTTCCATGTTTTTATCTAAATGTAACTTCATTTATCATGCTCACAGTTAAGCATCGATTTGAATACTATTTTAAATATTTCTTTTGGTCCTAATGGGTTTTTGTGTCTGTCAAAAACCTGGCCCTTAAAAACCGATTCTTCATCCCTACAGACTTTTAACCTGCCTCATTTTGAAGACGTAGCTTCCCACAAAATGTGAAGCACTTTCTTTATTCCAAATGTCCTTTGCTCTTTTCTGAGGAGAACTCCTGCATTATAAGAACCACTTCTCACTAGCTGCTGACCCGAGTGACTGGCCAGACTGGGAAGGACGGCTCTCCGCAGAACGGCGATTTCCCCAGCCCGGCAAGAAAACCAGTGCCGTCGTTTTATGGACACGGGGCCCTCTCCAGAGCGCCGCTGAGCGGGCTTGGCATGTTTGTCCTCGGGATCCCAGCGCAGGAAAAATGACTAAGGCGGCCCTCAGTGCCCTTGACAGTGAGTGTCGACAGAGACCCGTGGACACGAGTTCCGACCAACGGGACTGACTGGAGAACTGACCTCCGAGATCGTTAACTAGGACTTGGTCTTGCACGAGTGACGTGCTCAAGGTCACAGGGCTCGTAAATGGACAGATCTCGCTCTCAGTCTCCGTCCGGCTTCTTAAAAAACAAGCCAACCCAGGGGTCTCTTGCCCTGCTTTATTCCCAGCGTCCGTTTACTTGGCCCGCGCGAGGCAGTGGGGAAGCGCCTGACGAGTGCGGTGGGTTCTCCAGACCCCCGACGCCCGACGAAACATACGCGGTCTGCCGCAGAGAGCGAGCGGCGATTCTCGGAGGGAAGGTGCACTCGGCTCTAAGCAGGTGAGCATCCGGCGCCCGAGCTCGGCGCTTTCCACTCCCCGCCCCCGCGCTCCCCGGCTCCCCGCGCCTGCGCGCCGCGAGAGCTTCTCGCCCCCAGACACCGCCCTTCCCCGCCCCGTTCGCTGTCGGCCGAGTCCGGCGCTCACTGCGCGTGCTCTCGGCACAGAAGTCCCGGAGAAAGGGCGGGGAGGAGAGGAAGCCGAGGGGAAGAGAGCCCCCGGCAGCTGCGAGGGGGAGGGAGGCAGGGTGCATTGTGGGAAGGAGGCGGCAGCGTCCCGGGCGGACGGGCGGGCTAGAGCCGTCGGCGGCGGCGGTAAATCCTCCCGGCCGCTCACAGCACTGTGGAGCTGCGTGCCCAGCCCGGCCTCGGCCCACGGCGCCCCTCCTCCTCCTCCTCTCACCCTCCCTCCCTTCCTCTCTTCCCCTCCCCTCCTCCTCCTTCCCCCCGAGCCCAGCCGGGCCGGCCTCCCCGGGGGCCGGGAGGCGGCCGGCGGGGGGCAGGGGGAGGAGGCCCGGCCAGCTGGACGGGCGACGATGCCGAACTTCTGCGCGGCCCCGAACTGCACGCGGAAGAGCACGCAGTCGGACCTGGCCTTCTTCAGGTTCCCCAGGGACCCTGCCCGGTGAGTGTCCCCGGCGCCGCCGCCCCGCGCCCCGCACCCCTCGCCCCGGGCTCCGGAGCCCGCAGGCGGACGCTCCTTCCAGCCGGACCCCGTCTTGGCGCGAGCTGTCCCCCGCCCGGGGACCGAGCGGGGTGGGGGGAGTAGTGCGCAGGCGCCGACCCTGGACAGTCGGAACGACCCCGGGAGGAAAGAGAGGTGGGCACGTGCGCCCTGGGGAAGGGTCCCCGCTTGTCAAGCCTTTGGGGAGGACCCGGCTGTCCGCGGCTGCCCGCGGACCCGAGGTCGGGAGACTTCCTGCAGTGGTTATCCATCGCGCTCCTGCTCAGTGCCCCGCAGCAGAACACGGACGCCGGGCAGCACGCCTTTATTAGGCGCCTCCTGTGTGCCCAGCCACTGTCCTTGCTAAGCGGTGGGGGAGTTATAACAAACAAATCTCCCCCGAACCCAGCCCCGGCTCCCCGGGAGCTCAGTGGGGGAAAGCGCGTGCAGACCGCGTCGGTCGGCCTGGCCCCTGGGGACGCTCGCACCGCGGGACCGCCGGCCGGCCGCCGAGGGTCCCGCGGGGAGAGCCGGGAGGGGACACGGGCCGGGGACTGCCGCGGAATGCCGTGGGAAGGGCGGGACGCGGAGCGCTCTGTCGGGAGGGGCTGGCGCCTGCACTCACGCCTTAGCCCTGCGGACCCCCGCCGGTCGTGCCTCGCTTTCCGGGGCTTTTAAATCCGAGATGCTTTCTCCCGCGGTCGGGTGGGGCTGGGTGCCCCGGCAAGCGCCCTCGCCGCCAGCCGCCCGGGCCCCTTCTGCAAACTGGGCAAGAAGAGGCGTCTCCAAGGGGGTTGTTGTAAGGGTTCCGTGAGGTAATCATGCCCAACGCATCAGTCCCTTTGGCTGTCTGTGCCCTGTGCCTCCCCCTTATTTCTGTATGCATGCGGGCACGTGTCTAACATAAGGAACATGAAGTGCCCGTGAGTGTGCTTTCCTTATTCTGCCCGCCCCTTCCTTCATGCTCAAGCTCCTTGAAAGCAGGTGTCATTTAAAAATCTCTTGTGTCCTCCATTGCCTGATACCGTTGTAGTGATAGGCACTGAGGGGTTATTCAGTCATTAAATTGGCCAGCTCCTCCAGGAATCCTCCGGTCTCTCCCTCTTCTCTAGAGAAACGTGTGCATCTCCCAACTCATGCAGTCCTTTGCAATGAATCTTTCTAATATCCTTGTAGTCCTGCATCATTTCTGACTGTGATTCTTTTTTAACCTATCCGACTGTTCTTGGGACTCTTATGCCAAGCCTTACTTTGTATCTTCCCCTATATCTGGACCTGGACTCTGCAAATGATAAACACATAATGTATTTACTGAATTAAGGATTTTTTTAAAAAGACTACTAGAGTCCAATAGAATAAAAATCATCTGTTCTACCCATCACTTTACAGAGAAGGAAACTGAGGCATGGGATAAGGCAGGCCATTTGTCATTTGTCCAAGATCACACCAAGAAAGGTTTAAAACCCCAAGTTTTCTGCCTCGTAATTTAGTTTCCTTTCTACTTCCCCACATTTATCCCATTTTCTTACTTTCCAACTTTTCTTTGCCTGTGGATAAAAGACCTAGTATTTGACCTAGTATTCATGGTCCTCTGCAGTCTGACTCCAAATATTCAAGAAGCATTTTTAATACTTACTAGGGGTAGTATGCTTAAGAATGGTGATGTAAAGAAAAGCAAAGACTGGTTTCTAATGGGACAAAACATAAATAAATGTGTTCAGAGTAATTGGAAGGGGGTGGGGGAGACAACCAGGAAAGACCTACAGAAACTGGATTTTGAGCCAAGTTCTGAAGTAAGCAATGGAAACTGAGAGGGAGAAGGGAGAACATTTGACGTCAGACTTTTTATTTCAGTTTGTAAACATATGTACAGACAACTTACATGTAAGATAGGATAAGGGGTAATTAGAGAAAAGGCCCTAGAATTAATTAGGGAATAACTTCCTAAAGAGTTGGGATTTTAGCCTAGAACTTGAAGCTAGGAAAGCAGAGATGAGCCAGAGAAAATAATTGGAGCCCAGAGAGTCCACAAGTAGACTAGTGTTCCTGAATTGCAGTGTGTGGCTAGAATAAAGTGTAAGAAGACTGAAAAGACTGCTGGTTAGCAAGGGTCTCGAAAGTAGTAGGAGCCATTGGAGTTTGAGTAGGGCAGGGACTGTCTGATAGGAGTTTTAGGAAAACGGTTGGTAGAATGAGGATGGACTGGCCTGGGGAGACACTTGAGGCAGAAAGAATGATTTGAAAGTTGTTGCTATAGGCTGGGGAGGAGGTAATAAAGGTCTTGACTGTCTTGGTGCTAGTGCAGTGGAGAGGGGCATGAACCACTTCCTTAGCTCTCTTCAAATCTCGGCTACAGACCCATTTTCTGCACACAGCCTTTCCAATCCCGGGAATCTTATGGTCTCTCTGGATTTCCCCCAATTTATCTTGTTTCTTTATTGTTTGTATGTAGTTGTTTGCAAGCTGTCTTCTCCATAAGACTGTGAGCTGCTTGGGAGCAGAGGCTGTTTTTGGCTTTTGTGTCCCCAGAGCTTAGTATCACAATTCCAAACATTTTTATCCTTCCTCAGACCTCGGGGCTCCCCTCTCTCCATTCTTTCTACTGAAAATGTTGCCTCATTGTTCACTGATAAAAAGGGTGCTTCCTTCTCCCTCCTTATCTCATTGAGATGCCTTTTGCCATTATCTTCTTCACTGGCCTTGAATGAGGGGGTGATCCCTTCTCATTACCAAGGTGAGGCTGTTACATCCCATCTCTCCTGATTGTCCCTCTTTTCATCCCCACCTTTCCCTTCTCCTTCTCTACTGCCAGTAAAGATACCTAAAACCCCTCCCCCCATTTGATCTTGTCTCTGGTCCCTCTTGTCTCATACTTCTTTTCATCCCCATATCTCTCCTGTTTGTGCTTAAACGTGAGTAGTCCAGCTCTAATCAGTGCTTCTGCTGTCTTTTCTCTCACTGTCTTCCCAATTGTAGTCTCACTTCCACTCTCATCATTCCCCAAGGCTGCTCTCTCTACTTATTAATGTTCTTTTAATTGCCAGATCTTAATCCTTTTCGTTTTTTAACCTCCTTGTGTCTTTGACATGGTCAGTCACTCTCTTTTCCTTTTTATTCTCTTTTTTCAAGACACTGCTCTTGCCTGATCCTCTTACCAAACTGCTCCTCAGTCTCCTCTGCTGGGTCTTCATGTGTGCTATACCATTCCCACTAACTCTGGGTCTTCTCTAAGACTTCCCTGTTTGGGGCCTTCTCCCTCTAGGCTGTTCTGCCCGGTGATTTCCCTGATTTTGTCCTTGTCTTTACTAGATTATAAACTCCTTGGGGGCAATGAGTGATTTTTCATCCTTGTACCTTTTTGGGTTTTTTGAACAATTTGTATGTAATACACTTGCTGAATTTGATCAAACTGAATTATTTATCTCCCTGCTGGTCTCTTTCCACCTCCTACAAAAGTGGGACAAAATACATATCCACACCATTCTCCTTTACTGATGGATTCTCCTTGAGCGCCACCTCTCAATGACTGAGGATGTGATACAAAATGACTTGAGTCCTGGTTCTTTATTTGAGAACCTGAGTTCAAATTCTGCTTTTGCCATCTCTTCCTTATGTGAACTTGAGCAGCTTAAACTCCTCGGCCTTTAATTGTTCATCTTGTTTAAAAAAAAAAAAGAAAAAAATTTAGGTTGGGGTTGAGGCCACTTTACTCTGAGGCCCTTTCGTACTCTGTCTAGGACCTATGATAGACTGCCTGTTCTTCACTTTGTTTAGTCCTTAGGGACTCTGTGTGTGACCCAATTTGGGTTCGTTTAGCAAAAATACTGGATGGTTTGCCTTTTCTTTCTGCTCTTGTTACAGATGAGGAAACTAAGTTAAACAGGGTTAAGTGACTTACTCAAGATTATAGCTAGTAAGTATTTGAGCCTGAATTGGAAATCAAGTTTTTTTTTGGCTCCAGGCCTCTTGCTTTATCTACTGAGCCATCTAGCAGCATCAAATTTTTTACATCCTTTTCCTTTTCCTTTTTTTTTTTTTTTTAGTATACACTTCTTAACATGTGTGTATATATATATATTAATCTTTTGTTTGTTTTTTTTTTACACCACCTCAATATCCATCCCTCTCTCAGAGAATTGTCATATAACAAGTATACTTTAAGACAATGAAAGAAAAGTAAGAGGAAAAAAACCCCAACATAACTGATCAGTATGTTGAAAAAATCTGACACTGTGTATAATATGCAACGTTTATAGACCTCCCACCTCTGCAAAGAGGGAGGTAGAAGTGTCTTGTGATATTTCTTTTGAGCCATGCTTGTTCTTTATAGTTTTATTGCATTCACTTTTGATATATTTGGGGTAGTTTTTTCCGTTTTCGTTGTTTCAGTCTTTATGTATATTGTTTCTGTGGATTTGCTGACTTTGCATCAGTTCATGTAAATCTTTTAATTTTCTGTATTTACCTTTGTTTATACTTATGAATTATTTAAACATACTGTTTTAAATGTATACATTAAAAACCTACCTTGAAATTGAAACTAAAAAGGTTAAATTAAAGATGAAATAAAAAAGCACTTAAAAACAATTTTTATTAATGAAACAAACTCACTTGCACTAAAATATTTAATATTTTTAGGATGAGCAATATTATTGAATAATTTTTTTGGAAAATTTTGGCTCAATATTTTGATGTGATTTAAAGTTCTAAGGTCAGTTTATTTTAACTTGATTTTATTGGCTATCTTAACTGAAACTTTATCAAAAATCCATAGATTGAAATGAAACAAGTATGTTGTTAGATGCGCTTACTAAAATCTTGATACTCATTTTTCAATCCTATCCAGCAATCATGCTGTTTTTATTGAAATCTGGCTAATATATGTCCATCTTCCCTGATATTAAATCAGTTGTTCTTGGAAATTTATTGGAAGATATTTGGTTTGCTTTTGTTTTAGCAAACATTTAAAACCTATTGAAATGCTTATATTATACTTTAAATAGGTTAGAAAAATTACATTTCAACTTTATTTTTATCAGCAAAAGCATTTTGAACGTCTTACTAATTATGTGGTTTTCATAATTGTTGCTAGCTAAATTGTCATAACACAGAATGCACATTTAGGACAAAGTCTATCCTTAACATAGTAGATATAATCCATATTTCAGATAATTTTGAGAGATTTAAATGTTTTGTCAGATCTGATAAGTTATAATAAATTATTTTTAGATTGGAATATGGCTAAAGAGCTTGAACCTTGTAAGGAGGATGCCGATTCTGCCATTTTCTTATTCATTCTTGAATGAATTGTTTTTAGAGTTGTCTTTAATCTGGCTTCTTTGCAGAAACTTATTTAAGCCATTTGTCCATTTTCTGAGGGTCACTTAAGTGTAAACGAGATTGCATAATTCATAAATCTACTTAACCAATACATGTAAACTACAATATATCACAGTGTGCTGGAAGTGAATGATGGGTGAAAAACATTGCTGTCAATCCCTCGTTTTTTGTGGAACTCTAGCTTCTATTCCCTCAGTCTTCCTCCTTTGACATGTAACTGAGGGAAGGTGCCAATGTGTTATTAATTAGTAAAGCTTAATTTTACTTTTTCTTTTACTTAATAGTATTTTCTTTTTTTCCCAATTGCATGAACAAATAGTTTTCCGTATTCATTTTTGTATGCTTTTGAGTTCCAAATTTTTCCCTCTCCCTTCTTTTTTCCCTCCCTCATCCCCAAGACAGCAAGCATTCCAATATAGGTCATATATATACAATTATTTTAAACATATTTCCATATTAGTCATGACATGAAAGAAATAATTTTTTTTTCCATTTTAAAAAATAGATATTCAAATATCATCACATACCCTAATAAATTATCTTAGAGGGAATTAAGTAGCATAGTGAGGGAGAGTCAAGAAGAATTGAAGTTGAATACTATTTCAGACATTTACTTTTTGGGCAAATCACTTAACCTTTTTCAGACTTAACCTTTCCTCATCTGCAAAAATAATATATGTAAACCTTATGTCTCACTCCATTTAGAGGAATAACATTAGAATTCTGAAATCCCTTAAGAGGGTTCCTTAGTTAAGCACCTAGCATGTGTGAGGCAACATGCTGAGCACTGGGAAGACAGTCTTTTTTAGGGTATTGTGGACAGATGTTTGCCCAGCCTTTGCTTGACTACTTCAAAGGGAGGAAAGGAGCTCATGATGAAGTAATTTCATTGTAGTGCAACTCTGATCATTAGAAAGGATCTCCTTGTTCCCTGGAACTTGATTTTATTTCTGTTCTTAGAACCAAGACAGCATTTTAGATGTATTTCAGACACTTTACATCCTGTTTTCCCTTTACTGAACATCTTCCTTCTCTTTGCTAAACCTGTGATTGATTAATGCCTGGAAGCTTTTTCTTCAAATATTTGCTGAATGGATGGTTGCTTTTTTCAGGGTTATTAATAACCAAAAATGGAATGGGCCACTTTGTGAAGTGGTAAGCCCCCAGGTTTCAGGCCTTGGGACCTCAAACATCCCTTTAACTCTGATTCTAGAATCTGCTCTATAAAAACCTTGTGAAAAAAAACTTAAGTTTAATGAAGAGGTAGCATGGGGTACTGATAACATTTTGTTTTTCACAGCTATAATTCTATTAGACATAGCTAAATTCCTGGTATAATTCAAAATTTCTCACATAAGCTGATAAAAAGATTTGTGGATTAATAAATACATTTATTAGGTGGTACTGTGAATTGAGTGCTAGGCCTTTTATCAGAAAGGTCTGAGTTCAAACACTATTTTAATGACTTTATGACCCTGGGTAAATAACTAAACTCTGTTTGTCTCAATTTCCACATCTATAAATGAGATGGAGAAGAAAATGGCAAAGCAGTCGAAAATGGGATCACAAAGAGTCAGATATGACTTAAATTCAGAATAACAACAGCAACAAAAAACAAATGACTACATAATAAGGAGGCAAATGGAGTAAGAAAAAATTACCAAAGTGTCATGTTTGGTCTAAGAGGAAATAAGTTATTTATGAGGAAAGGAAAAGCTTCCTTTGTGAGGGTAGCTTATGACTTGAAATGAAAGATAGATAGGAATTTACTGGTGAAGAGGAGAGAAGACATGGAATGT
Source organism: Sarcophilus harrisii (assembly GCF_902635505.1). Lineage (NCBI taxonomy): Eukaryota > Metazoa > Chordata > Mammalia > Dasyuromorphia > Dasyuridae > Sarcophilus > Sarcophilus harrisii. The sequence continues at coordinate 497,712,384 of NC_045428.1, forward strand.
AGTTAATCCGAAGTAGTGGATAGTGTACTGTCCTTAGAATCAGGACACCATTGTTCAGTCATTTCAGTTGTGTACAACTCTTCATGGCAGAAGATACTGGTTTTCTTGGCAAAGATACTAGAATGATTGGCCATTTCCTTCTTCAGCTTGGTTTACAGATGAGGAAGCTGAAGGGAACAGGGTAAGTGACTTATGCTGAATCACACAGCTAGTAAGTGCCTCTCAAATCCTGTTTCATTTATTAGTTTTTTGACTTTAGGAAAAATCATTAAACCTAGGTTTTCATGACACTGCTATCTATAGATTCTCTTATCTGTCTGATGTCTTCTCATGTTCCTTTCAGGTTTCTTCATGTCACTCTATAACTTTGGGTGATCCCCAAGGTTCTGTTATGGGCCCCCTCTTTCTTTATTACTGTCTTAGTGATCTCATCTGCTTCCATGATTTCAATTATTTCTGTGCTAGTGTTTCCCAGATATGTTATTTGGTCTTGGTCTATCTTTTGTACTATAATCATCTTTTTCCACTTGTTTCTTGAATATCTCAAAATCAGTGTGTCTAAAGCAAAATTTATTATCTTTCCCTCAAATTCTCCTCACCCCTGAAGTTTTCTGTCACCCTCAAGTGCACTACCATCCTTTCAGTCACTCAGATTCAAAACCTTGATCTAGTCCTTGGTTCCTTTTACTCCACATATCCAATCTGTTGTCAAATCTTGTTTCTGCCTGCACGGTATTTCTCTTGTTTTCCATTCTTTCCTTACCCAACTACCATCCTTATTAAATCCCAGTGTCATTCTGGTTGGTCTTCCTATCCTAACACTCTTCCCTACTCTAATCCATTCTCCAAGTAAGGTAAGGCAAGGTGATTTTTAAAAGTACAAATCTACCCATGTCTCGGCCTCTCCTTCAGGATCAATATAAGGCCCGTCTCTTTGTCCTTTAAAGCTTTTCATAGCTTGGCTCCTTTCTTCCTTTTCTCATTTCCCTCTCCTCCAAATAACTGCAAACTAGATACAATCTCCTGCTTGAGACACTCCATCTCTCTTCACCTTTTTACTGGTTGCTCCCTGTGTCTAGAATGTTCTTTTCTCGTCTTCCCCTCTTAGTTTGTTTGGCTTTCTTCAAGACTCATTGAAGCTTACCTTCTGCAGGAGGCCTTTCCTGTTCTCTCCAGCTGCCAATGCCTTACTCTTCAAATTTCTTAAATCTACTTGTTATATATTATGTGAATTTACTCCATTATTTGCATTTTGTCTACCCCTTTTAAATGTCCACTATTTGAAAGTAAGGATTTTTTCCCTGTTTCTTTTCCTAGTACAATATCTAGCATATGTCAGGCTTTTAATGAATGTGGACTGGCTGATCCTCCATGTGCTTTAGTTTCCTTATTTTTAAAGTGGAGGCTGGGCTTGATGGCTTCTAAGGTCCCTTCCATCTGTAATTCTAAGTCTTATGGGGCATATTGAAAAAGCAGAATCCTCAGTGCATGAAAAGATGGGATAAAAGACCAGAAAGATTGACATTCCACTAGCACTCCCTCTCATCTCCCTCATTTTACTTACTGGTCCAGAAAGTGAGTTGTTGGTCATTTCTGCTGTTGATTTTTAGCCAATCTTGGATGGAATGATTAGAAAGGGTTTATGTTGCTTAATGAAGCTAAACTTACTCTTCCTGTGTGACTTTGTTACTTTTCTGTGTATATCCATCTTATTTACATATGAATGAATTTAGAATCTACTTGGAAATTTTTTTGGTAAAGTTAAAGTACCAGTTGTTACCCAGGGGTTAATTGTAAAACCACTTTCTCTTTGATTGTCCTTAGGCACCTCACAGCTCTTAAAAAGCTATTCAGATTCATGATGTTATGTAAATTATTCTTCTCCTCCCTCTCAGCTAGAGATTGAGAATCTCAAGATTTAAGGCAAATCATTTAACTTCTCTGCTTTCAGCCTATCTAATCCTGCTTTTTTACTTGCTGGCACTTTACTATACAATTGGCCTTCTGTACCTTTCAGTTATTGCCTAAATCCAATTTAGTCCAGCCCATATGAGAAATGAATTCCAACTATATCCAAATAGTTATACAGTTTATATATAAGTCTCTGTTTAGAGACTTCCACCTCTTAAAGCAGGCTATTACAGTTTTGAAAATCTCTCTGATAGGAACTTTTTTCCAGACATCAAGTCTAAATTTACCTTTTTTGCAAGTTTTTTATATTAGTTCAAATTCAGACCTCCTAAAACAAATTTGTTTAGTTTTTCAGTCATACTTGATTCTTTGTAACTCCATTTGGAGTCTTCTTGGCAAAGAAAACCCAGGATCACACAGAGTTAAGTATCTGAGGCAAGATTTGAACTAGGAAGAAGAGTGTTCTTGACTTCAGGCTCTATCCACTCTGTCTTCATCTAGTCATCATATGATATCTAATTAAGGCCCTTCACCTTGGTTTTCATGTTCTGAATATTTTCCATTTTATCATTGTTCTTCTTCATATGGATGGTGCCCAGAATCAAAGGCAGTACTCTAGTTCAAGTCTGCTGAGAACAGAATGTGGTGGGACCATTATCTCTTTGTTCCTGCCATTCCCCAATTGATGGGCATGCATTCAATTTCCAGTTCCTTGCCAACTCAAAAATAATTGCTACAAATATTTTTGGAATCATTTCCCCTCTTTGATTTCTTTGGAATGTAGACCTAGTAATGAGACCATTGAATTAAAGAATATGCTTTATATCTCTTTGGGCATAGTTCTAAATTGCTCTCCAGAATTCACAACTCCACCAATAATGCGTTAATGCCCCAGTTTTCCCACATTCTCTCCAATATCGATTATTATTTTTGCCTGTCATCTTAACCAATCTGATAAGTGTGAGGTGGTACCTGTGAGTTGTTTTAATTTACATTTCTTTAATCACTTCATTGGAGACCTCTTTGAATCTGAATCTGTCATCCAACTAGTTCTGAACCTAATTGTATCAAGTACACATAGTTCCATCATCAAAAAATGTCATGAAATGCTTCATCATAAGCTTTTTAAAAGCATAGGTAAACTGTATTTTATAGCATTCTACCTCATCTTCCAGTTTAATAATCCTGTCAAAAAAGGAAATAAGTTTATTGTGATGTAACTTATTAATGAAGTCATGTTTCCCTTTTGAGGTATTCTTTCACTTTGTCTTTACTGACCTATTCTGAGAATTTCCAAGGAATTCAAGTTAAACTCCCAACTCTGCAATTTGCAGATTGTGTTATCTTCTCTTTCTTGAATATTAATATGACATTTGCTCTTTTCCAGTCTTGTGGTACCTATAGTCCACTATGCTGAGTGGCCCAGTAATGACAGCTGACATTTGTTTTAGCACCCAAAAGATATCATTCACTGGGCCTAGGGAATGAAATGAATCAAGGACCACTATGTTTTTTCATACTATTTCTTTATTTTATGTATCAATTCATCATCCCTTTTTTGTTGTCCCTTCCAGCACAAAGAACCGTTCCCTTTAGCAGAGAAGACAGAAGAAAAATAAAAATTGAGAAGCTGTGCCTTCTCTATCATCAGTTCTCAAGATCGTATGCACCCTATGCAAAGAATCTTTTTAAAAAATCTTCCTTTTTCACTACAACGTAAGAACAAAAATCTTTTTGTATTGTCCTTAGTTTCCCTTGTCAGCCTCAGCTCCGGTGAGGTTTTGTACTTTTGTCACTATTTTTGTAGTACTCTCCCATGGTTGTGTGCTCCTTTTCTTTTTATCTAGATTTGTTTTCATCTTCTGTATTTTTTTTTTTTTAATCCTTAACCTAAGAGTTTGCTGTCCATCCACATTAGTCTCTTTTGACAAATCCTATTTTTTTTCCTTTTTATTGGAAATTTTGTTTTATGTTTTCAGAGAGGATATACTGGAGGCAGGGAGACTTAAATAACAGGCTAGTTAAGAGGCCCAATTAGGAGGCCCTGGTGAGAGAGATGATAAGGACTGGAATTAGGGTGTTAGCTGTGTGAATAGAGAGAATTTGAAAGAATACAAGAGATTGCTTGTAAATTAGCTGCTAATTTTATATTGAGTTAAAGATGACTCTCTGAGGTGACTAGAAGGATGATAGAAACCCTAACAGAAATAAGAAAGGGGTGGGTTTTGGGGGGGATTAAGTTTTGTGTTGGTCATGTTAAGTTTGAGATTTTTGAGGTCATCCAGTTTAAAATGTCTATTAGACATTTGGTGTTGTGTAGGACTGAAGCTCAGAGGAAGATCTAGAAGATAGTGATCTGGGAATCTTATTCATAGAACAAACAAAATCTTGGGAGAGCTGGCTGGCATCATGTTGATGAGAGTGTAAAGAGAGAATAGTTCGCAGGTGTCCCCACAAGCAAACTTAAGTTTCTCCTTTCTCACCTCAATCCTAAACCTACTCAGAACTTGCCTGTTTTTGTTGAGAGCATCACCCTCCTTCCAGTCACTCAGGTTTATAAAATCTTGGAGTCATTCATGATTCTTTCCTCTCCCTCAACTCCTTTATTCATTTAGTTGCCAAGTACTGTCAATTTTGTCTGCTCAATGTCTGTCTTCTTTCTCTACTCCCTCAGTATGGCCCTCTTGCCTACTTTAGGCATCCACTTCTTGGTGGGATTTATTCCAATAGCCTCATAATTGGTCTCTACTTCCAGTCTCTCCCCTTTCTTCTCTGTCCTATCTTCAAACAGCTGTCAAATTGATATTAGTAAAACCCAGATGACCATGCTACTCCTTTAGGCACAGATCTTCATTGGCTTCCCTTTCCTCATAGGATTAATTAGAAAATAGTTACTTAGCATTTAAAATCTGCCCACTTCCCTTCATGTTATTCCCTTCAGACAGTCATTTTCATCACATGGGCTGTTTCTGCTTGCCAGTTTTCTGCCTTGTCCTAGTGGTTTCCCAGGTCTGGAACTCTTCCTCACTGCTACCTGCTAGCATCCCTCAATGCCTTGAGAACACAGCTCATGTGTCATCTCCGACGTGGAGTTTGTTGGAACTCTCCTACCATATTACTTGTATTTGTTTTTCTTTGTGCATGTTATTCCACTAGTGGAATATAAAACCCTTGAAGGTAGAAACTTTTTTTTTGGTGCTCATTGTTTAAGTTCTAAAATTCTGAGAAGACTTGTCAGGGATAGTGACTTAGAAAAATCTGGATTCTGATCCCCTCGTGGACACTGATTGTGACAAGTCCTCGCATATAACTTTATAGATCTCAGAGAGAGTACTGATCTGCATTGGGATAGGAATCCCTACATTGTGAAGAGAGAAAATTTAAGGAAAGGAAAAATTCCCATCTCACAGGAGCCTGATAGAGGAATGCCTTCATGTTTATTGAATTGAGTTACATACTAGTTGCCTCTTCTGTGCCAGTTCTTAGCCACAAAATGACTTGCCTTGTGGCTCTGACTTGTGTGACCTAATAATCTAGCTCCAAACTGAGTTTATCTTTTTTTTTTTTTTTTTTTTTTTTTAGCTGCTTGAATCATAGGATTTAGAGTAGTAGAAACTTTTATTTATTCCATTCTATGTCCTGCGGGAGCAAGAATTCTTATGTATGAGCTTACTTTTTTATTATTACCCCACAGATGGGTTATAAATTTGCCTAATATAGATATTAGTAATAAGTGCAATGTATTAACTATTCTTTTGCCTTTTTTTTCTTTGTTTCACATTTATAATTGCCAAATGCTAAGCAAAGATTGAGGTACTTTTGGTTTTAAAAGTTGAGGCATTTGGTTTGATACAAGGTTTTCTTGTTTTTGTTTTTTTTTAACTTTCTGGAATTGTTATCATTGTAATGTATCTCATAAAATTGAAATTCTGTAAAGTTGTTTTTTTTTTCCTTCCCTTCTAAAATTTGTAGGATAATATACAGAGGAGCAAAGACATCTATTTGCGGAAAATAAAACTTGACTTTAATGCTTTATAAAGGGGGGGGAGGGGAGAGATTGAAACTTGTATTTTATTAGTGCTCAGAAAACCAGTTGTGTCTTTCATTTGTTGTTTATAACACATGTGTGATTAGCTGGTGAGTAAATGATATGGTGAAAATCTGTCCTTGGAGGTTCTAGCTCATTAATCATTCTGTTTGGGGGAAAGGCATTATATCATTTTCATGGAGAAATACTGTCTTTTCTTTGGATATTTTACTTTCTCTTATGATTATATACCTAAGCATAGAATCCCAATATCTAATAAAATTGCATCTGTTTAAAGCAGCAGATAAACACTCCTTTATAGAATTTAGATTATATAATTATTCAGTCAAATTGTATCTTATCACTGACCATTTTGACTCCTTCTTACACCCAGCCCTCAGGTTGAATACAATTAGTTTTCAATATTTTTCAACAAACAAAACATTCCATCAGTGATAGGCCCTTGTTTTGAGGGTTTAATGCTTATTTGTTTAAAGATTTTTGAAACTTCTTTTAAGTTGAAGAGCACTGTCCTAGGTTCTGGCCTCATCTTGGGAACTGAGCATTATTTGAATTTATGTATGCCTCTTGGCAGAGACAATGACTGAGACTTGCTTATTTTGTCTTTATTAATCTCTAGTATCAATTTAGCTCTCTCTGTGCAATAAGTTCCTTGTTAATATTTGTTGAATTTATTTTTAGATGCCAAAAGTGGGTGGAGAATTGTAGAAGAGCTGACTTAGAAGACAAAACACCTGATCAACTTAATAAGCATTATCGGCTTTGTGCCAAACATTTTGAGACCTCTATGATTTGTAAAAGTGTAAGTTGCAAAACTTGAAATATAATCATTTTCTTTTCACATTTATTTTATTTTTAATTTTCATAACAGTTTGATGAAAAAGATGATTACACACAAAACTGCATATATACAATTATATACAATTTGCTATTCCTTTTAAATATATAATAAAGTTATCATGTATATTTCTCTTTTTTTGAAATTAAGTTTTCTTAAATTATAAGAATATGGATGTGTACAGGGGAGAGGGTTTTAGTGGGAGTGTCCACGTGAAATTTTTATCATAGTTAGATATTATCCTTAAAAATCTTGCTTTTTTGAAACTATTCCTTAGATTTGCTAATCAAAAAAAGAAAGTTTATTAGCTTTAATTTATCTATTATAAACTAAATCTTGGAATTTAATGTGTTTGTATGATTTGGTTATAATTTTTTTTCCACATATTTAATGGTTATCTGGTAAAAGCAAAGAATAATGAGTAGACAACCTACAAGTGTCATTGCATACATAAAAAGTCAAGGACATAGATCCCCAGTAAAGGTGATTAGGAGGAAATGGATAAGAATTATACAGAATGAGAGATCACAGATTCCTGTTGAGTTATATTAATACTATAATAGAAACTTAGAAAATAACATCAGTAACTTAAAATAAGTAATCTAAAAGTACTTTAGCCAGTAGTAAAATTCTTATATCCCTTTTAGTTATTAAGAAATAGCAAATTGATCTGTTTGGATTAATCTGCTTTCCTTTTCTCTGTGCATCTCTCTGAAATTCCTAATTACTAGTGACATGATTAGAATACAAGATGAAGTAATGAAAAAGATGAATATTTAGAGTAGACTTTGCAATCAGTCTTAAGTAAAGACTCAGCTTCGCTTTTCCTGGAGAAAAATAAAAATAAAATAATTTCTCATTGTCCCCAAGCAATTCTCTGATACTATAAATTGCAAAAAAAAATGTTAATAATTTCCCTGTAGGAACTTCCCCTTCCAGTCTTCTCCTTATTCAATTCTACCTCCACCCCTCCTCACCCACCCCCATCCTCCACCAAAAAAAGTGAAAGTAAAATGGAAATAATTGTTGACAAGTCATCAAAGTGGCAGGTAATAGGGTCAAGAAGGAAGTTTCCCTGAGATCCCAAATTAGGGTTAAGGGACCAGAAATTTATAGATTTGATGTGTGTGAAAGTGTAAAGATGGAATTGGATTTTAAAATTTAGGCCTTAGAGGGACTATGGAAGCAATGCAGTTCCTTGAGACAGAGGTTTGATAGATGATATGTGATTTAAACAAGCAGGAGAAAGAATTCCTAGATGTTGAAGAGGTGGAAAAATTATGTAGTCAAGATGTTAGAGGAGTCATCAGTATGTATATTAAGGATTCCAAAGACTTCATATTGCCTTTTAGAAGAAATTCTTCAGAGAGAGGCTTCACTATGCTATGCAGAGAGAACTAGCTTCAGAATCAGGAAGATTACCTGAGTTCAGGTGGAGTCAGGAGGAACTGGATTCAGATCCTATGTCTGACAAATTCAGACAATATCTTAGGGGGTCTTCTTTTTAATTCTAAAATTTTTGAGACAGCAAATACAGTTTAATGAAGATTGGGGAAGGAATTGTAGTTGACCAAATTGACACTGTTAGATTGTTCCAAAATCTTTAAATAGTCGAAAGAATGCTAAGGAATTGCTTAAAAGGTTGTATTTTATTTAATTGTTTTATTCTCATGGCATATATCTTTTTTTTTTCAGAGCCCTTATAGAACAGTTCTCCGAGATAATGCTGTACCAACAATATTTGATCTTACAAGTCACCTGAACAATCCACATAGTAGGCATAGAAAACGAATAAAGGAGTTGGTATGTTTAAATTCTGCTCATCTGTACTACAAGATTGTATCAGTTGAGGGTACTTGTAGTTTCAACGGCAGAGTAACAGGAAGGAATTGAAAATTTGGATTGTAGTAACCTATACATGAGGTGTTTTTGTTTTTTTGTTTTTTAAGATTTTTATCCTGGGGTAATTGTCTTTTCCTTTAGTGGTTTAATTAAACCTTTTTGGTATAATTGATCAAGGACAATATTAATCCATTCTTGCAGCTTTGTGGCATTAAGGAGGAAGGACATATGCCATATGCTATATGTTTTGTTTATCTAGCAATAAGGAAATTATAAAGAGATGTATGTAATACATTCATTCCTAATTAACTATGGACAGACTTTCAGAAAGAATTGTGCTATACCAAAGCAATACACAGTGATCTTCTGGTACTGTCTCTCCCCTCTAGGATTCCTGTAATAATATTTCATTAATTCATTTTTATCAAATTAATTTAGATTTGTTTTATTTGAGTTATTGTACTGTTTGAGCTTTCATGTGTGTATTTATGATCTTGAGAGAATTAGTAGTTAATCAAAAAATAAGTTACTCTGAGATAATATACTTGGAATTATTTACTAAAAGAGGTTTTCCCTTGTCTTTAGAGTGAAGATGAAATCAAGTCACTGAAAGAACGAAAAAGTAAGTGGTTAAATGTTTTATGTTAATAATATAAGATGGAATAGTCTAACCCTGATAGTGTGATTATTTTATGTGATAAAGTTCAGCTATATTCTTTTTTTTTTTTTTTTTTTTTTTTTTTTTTTTAGGAATATAGATGACATACCTTTACACTGTTCTCCCATCCTGAACCACCCATGTACATTCTTATCAAAATGTTGATGACTAAAAAGTTGTTGCTGCTTAGTATAGTGGAAAGGTCTCTCAGAAAGATTTCAGAACTTTGGGTTTAATCCTAATTGCAAGTTTGGAAAACATTTATCAAAAATACATCTTAGAACTTTTCTATGTGTAAAGCATTGTTCTGGATGCTAACATATGCTGTGTGAGCTCAGGCAAAGTGTATAAACTCTACTTCAGTTCTCTTATCTGTAAAGTGAGGGAATTTTCCTAGATGAACTCAAAAGTACAGTCCTTAACATTTCTTGCTTTGGGCTAGCTGTCTGTACTGATTTCTTTTTCTCTTCTAAGTTTACTCAGTAAGGATAGTGTAGAAAATATGTGTTTTTAAATTTTGGATCTCTTTATAAAATTAATCTTTATGTTTTGTCTTCTAGTTGATGAAACCTCTGAACAGGAGCAAACCAATCAGGAAACAAATAACAGTAATAGTACTCAAAATGCAGTTGCAGAAGGGGGAGGAGAACAGGATGAAGAAGTTTTACCTTTAACACTAGAAGAGAAGGAAAACAAAGATTATCTTAAATCTTTGTTTGAAATTTTGATCCTTATGGGTAAACAAAATATACCCTTAGATGGCCATGAAACGGATGAAATTCCAGAAGGCATATTTATGCCAGATAACTTCCAAGCTCTGCTTGAGTGTAGAATTAATGCTGGTGATGAGGTTTTGCGGAAACGTTTTGAGACAACAGCAGTCAACATGTTGTTCTGTTCTAAAACTCAGCAAAAACAAATGCTGGAGATCTGTGAGAGCTGCATCCGAGAAGAAACGCTCAGGGAAGTACGGGACTCTCACTTTTTCTCCATTGTTACTGATGATGTAGTGGACATAGCTGGAGAGGAGCACTTACCAGTGTTAGTCAGATTTGTGGATGACTCTCATAACTTGAGAGAAGAATTTATAGGTTTTCTTCCTTATGAAGCTGATGCTGAAATTTTGGCTGTTAAGTTTCATACTACTATAACTGAAAAGTGGGGCCTGAACATGGAGTACTGTCGGGGCCAGGCCTACATTGTCTCCAGTGGGTTTTCTTCAAAGATGAAAGTTGTGGCCATGAGACTTTTGGAGAAATATCCCCAAGCTGTCTACACCCTCTGCTCCTCCTGTGCCTTAAACACGTGGCTGGCAAAATCCATTCCTGTGGTGGGAGTATCTGTTGCTTTGGGGATCATTGAAGAAATTTGTTCTTTTTTCCAGCGGTCCCCACAGTTACTGGTGGAACTTGATAGTGTTATCTCTGTTCTCTTTCAGAATAGTGAAGAGAAAGGTAACGAGCTAAAGGAGATCTGCCGTTCTCAATGGACAGGCAGACATGATGCCTTTGAGATTTTAGTGGACCTTCTACAAGCACTTGTTTTATGTTTAGATAATATCAACAGTGATACAACTGTTAGATGGGATAACTTTATTGCTGGCCAAGCCTTTATTCTTGGGAGTGCATTAGTAGATTTTGATTTCATTGTCACTGTTGTGGTTCTGAAAAACATACTCTCTTTTACAAGAGCCTTTGGGAAGAATCTCCAGGGTCAGACCTCTGATGTCTTCTTTGCAGCCAGCAGTTTGACTGCAGTGTTACATTCTTTAAATGAAGTGATGGAAAATATTGAAGTGTATCATGAATTTTGGTTTGAGGAAGCCACAAATTTGGCCACTAAGCTAGATATAGAAATTAAGCTCCCTGGAAAATTTCGCAGGTCTCAGCAAGCTAACCTAGAACCTGAAGTGACATCTGAAAGCTACTACAAAGAGGTACTTAGTGTCCCCACTGTGGAGCACATCATCCAGGAGCTGAAGGACATCTTCTCTGAACAGCACCTCAAAGCACTGAAATGTTTGTCTTTAGTGCCCTCTGTTATGGGACAGCTGAAATTTAATACATCTGAAGAACACCATGCTGATATGTACAAAAGTGACCTTCCTAATCCAGACACTCTTTCTGCAGAACTTCACTGTTGGAGAATCAAATGGAAACACAGAGGAAAAGATATTGAGCTCCCAGCAACCATTTATGAAGCCCTGCATCTACCAGATATCAAATTTTTTCCTAATGTTTATGCATTGCTTAAAGTCCTCTGCATACTCCCAGTGATGAAGGTTGAGAATGAGAGATATGAAAACGGTAGAAAACGTCTTAAGGCATACTTGAGGGATACTTTGACAGCTCATAGGTCAAGTAACTTGGCTTTACTTAACATAAACTTTGACATAAAACATGACTTAGATTTAATGGTGGACACTTACATTAAACTCTACACGAGTAAGTTGGACCTCCAAGAAGAAGTTCTTCCCACAACTAATTCAGAAATAACTGAAAATACATAAGGAAATTGACCAAAATAGGTTTTTTCCCTGAATTTACACATTGGGAATTGGGAGAGAAGCCCTGAGAGGTCACATAATCAATCATTGAAGATAAGTTTGCCTTTAGATCTCCATTTGGATATGTTAGCCACTGATAATCTATATGTTAAACTGCTATTCAATGAATTGAAAGTCTTTGAAAATTGATTTCATTTCTTGGTGATTTCTGCTGGTAGCTAATGCTCTGGAGATATTTTAGTTAACTTCATTCTGGACATATAATTTGTGATTACCAGGAATCCAACTATCAGGTTTTGGGTTTCTTAGTTATTGTGAAAAAATAAGTATTGGGAGGAGAAGTGGGAGAAAAAAATAAGTTAAAATGAAGCTCACTACTGACCACTGACTCCTATGTTTGTTTGTTGGGTTTTTTTTTTTTTTTAATGTTGTACCATTGACAGTAAAAAAAAAAAAAAAAAAGATATATTGGAGAAGAGTCTATTCCAAACCACGACCTCATATACATTTCCATGTTGACTCTGACTTCATCAAGTGAATGTAAATGAATGAGTTCACTTAAAATTTAAGTGATAGAGCCAATGTTGTTCCTCATAAATGAGTGATTGTTGTGGTTTACATTCCTCTGTTGGGGCTCCACACTAACTGTTTCATGAACTTTTCACAGTTATACATCAAACATTCTGTTCTATGATCTTGAAGCCAATCTCACAAACATAAAAAACTGATTTTGTTTGTGTTTATTCTGCCTTTTTTCCATGCCTCATCTTGACTTGTAAACCTAACCTGGAGAACTTGCAAATTAGGATTTTGTGGTTTATCTAGGAATAATGAGGAAAATATTACTGTTATTTTTGGTGAAAAAAAAAAAAACAAAAACAATTTTTGTATAGTTTATTCATTCAAAATAAAATGTGAATTTTCTTTAATTATCAAGTAATTTTCATTATTTTTAGTCTAATGAGACACTATGAGAGGAAGTATGGCATAGTGAATAGAAAGTTTGCTTTGGAGTGAGGATTACCTGGGTTCAGATCTCATCTCTTGCACATCATGGCTGTTATTGTGGACAAATCACTTAAGTTCTCAAAGCCCAAGCAACTCTCCAAGTTATAAAAATATTTAATTTTTCAGTTAACAGGTACTTAGTTTCTTTCTACCCCAATTGAACTTCAATAGCACCTCAATGAAAATAAAATAAGTAAAATAGAACCCTTTTTAACAAATACAACTAGGCAGAACAAATTTCCTTATTTTCCATGTCCAAAAATTTATTCTTCATTCTGATCATTCAAGTCTTCCCAGTTTTCTTAGAAATTATGCTTTCCTCACTTGATGGATGCCTCTTTTTTAGGATCAAGTTGCCACTACAAAAAGAACTATGTAAATATTTTTGTACGTATGGATCCATTTCTTTTTCCTTTGCCTGGGAGCAGCATCGTTGGTGGTGTATACAATTTAATGCCTTTTGGGCCATAGTTCCAAATGGCTAAACCAATTCACAGAACCAATAATGTGTTCATGTAACTTGTCTTGTAGCTCCTCCAACATTTGCCATTTTCTTTTTTTATTAGTTCCTGATATATAACAGGTCCTTAATAAATGTGGATCAATCAGTTGATTGATCTTGGCCAATCTATTGGGTATGAGGTGGAACCTCAGTTGTCTAAGAATGAGATGCATAGAGAGAGCTAGTCTGCCTTGAAGAGGGATTTTCCTTGCGTGACAATCAGAATATATATGACAATAACTATTTTAAAAATTTGCTTTGAAAATAGTTTCTGTTCTCTTCCTGTGAAAGATTTTCAGATAATCTGATTTCAATATTAATGATCCCTTTTAAGGTCTAATGTCCGGAGGAATTCTTAAGAGGAGGGGAATATTTTTTCACCTTATATTGCACTACCTCAATTTACTCTTGTTTTGGTGGTACAAGGGGAGTCCCTGACCTTTACTTCTCACTTTCTCTGGCCAAAAACCCCAACAACAACAACAACAAAAACCCTTTCACTTGTCCTCTGATCCTTGAAATTATTTCAATAGAGATAAAAGTTTATTCTATGCAAGTAAAAGTATGCTTAAAATATCAATACCTTTTCCAGAAGCATATATGACTGGATTATACTAATGGGTAAGTCTCTGATAATATATCTTCCTGAGGAGACTCGGGAAGGAATCTTTCTTTATCTCATATATGTATGAGGACCTTACATCTCTTAGATTTTGTGGTCTTGCTGTACAATAGATTTGCCTCTAAGGGAAGTTTTATATAATTAAATTTTTTGTAAATCAAATTTATAAAATACATATTTACTTAGGCTCATCATAGGCTGTTTCCTGGACTTTGCTTTCTCAGTAGTCTAACTGCTTTTAGCCTATTCTTTCTTCTAACTGTTCTTATTGATAATTCAGTCTCTGATAGGTTGTATCTCTTGAAAAACCTGGAATTTTCCATTCTCAATCAGCAAGCATTTATTAAGCATTAACCATGTGTAAGCTCTGGGGATACAATGCAAGAGCCAAAAAAAAACCTGATCCGAACTTAACCTTACATTTAAACCGAAAATACTTGAAGATGGCAGCATATAAATAAGGTATAGATGTGAGAGAGAGGATAGATGAAGGCCTTCTGAAAAGGAAAGACATTAACAGTTAGGGTCTGCAGAAGAAGTGTCTTTGAACTGAGTCTGCATCCCTAGAATATAGAATACCCCCTCCACCATCCCTGCTCTGGGCTCCTTAGGTTCAGAGGAATTCTCATCTCCCAGGCAGCAGGTGACATAGACAGCCTCGTATTCCAGTCATCTCTAAAATTTACAGAGGTCAGTTCTCTCTTGGGCCAATCAGGCCTTCCCAAGTGTCTGATCAGTATGGGGAAAAGTAAAACCTTTCTTCCTTTGGGCTCTGAAGTCAAGCAAAGTACCTTCAGTGAGAGACTCTTTCTCCCTCCTTCCTTTCTCCCTCCCTTCCTCCCTCTTTCTTCCCTTCCCTTCCTCCTTCCCTCCTTCCTTCTCTTCTTTCCTCCTTCCCTCCTTTCCCTTCCTTCCCTCTTTCTTTCTTTCTTTCTTTCTTTCTGAAGCTGTTAAGTCTTGTGTAATTCTAACTGTAGCTCCATAATATTTGAATTTTTTTCTGGCTACTTGATATAATTTCTCCTTGATCTGGAATCTTTGGAATTTGACTATAATGTTCCTAGAAGTTTTCATTTCAGGATCTCTTTCAGTAGGTAATCAGTGAATTTTTTTCATTTTATACCTTACCCTCTGGTTCTAAGATATCTGGGTAGTTTTCTTTCATAGTTTCTTGGAATGTGATGTCTAGGCTTTTTCTTTGATCCTGGCTTGTAGGTAGTCTAATAATTGTTAAATTATCTTTCCTTAATTTATTTTCCAGTCAGTTGTTTTTTCTAATGAGTTATTTGTTTCCTTCCTAATTTTTCACTCTTTTTCCTTTGTTATATTGTTTTTTTGATATGTCATGGAATCATTAGCTTTCACTTACCCAATTCAAATTTTTCAGAAATTATTTTTTTTTCAGTGAGTTTTAGTACTTTTTCTATTTGGCCAATTCTGCTTTTAAAGAAATGATTTAGTGAATTTTTGCACCTCCTTTTCCATTTGGCCAATTCTATTGTTAAGGTATTATTTTTTTCAGTATTTTTTGTACCTTTTTTTAAACCAAGCTATAATTCTCTTTTCATAAATTGTTAGCA
Source organism: Sarcophilus harrisii (assembly GCF_902635505.1). Taxonomy (NCBI): domain Eukaryota; kingdom Metazoa; phylum Chordata; class Mammalia; order Dasyuromorphia; family Dasyuridae; genus Sarcophilus; species Sarcophilus harrisii. Next base: position 497,727,899 of record NC_045428.1, read on the forward strand.
CCATTCTTATTTTTCCCCAACTTTTCTTCAGAATACTAAATATAATCTTTAACAAATCACATCCCTTTCATGTAACTGAGAAAGGAAATTATCTTTAATCAAACAAGGAATAGAGGAAATTCCATAAGATATAACAGGTAATTTTGATTATGTGAAGTTGAAAAGTTTTTCTTACATGCAAAATTAATGCATCTAAAATTAAGAAGCAAAGTGGTAGAATAAGGAAAAAATACTTTGTTATTGAATTTCTACCATTTGTCTCTTTAACTCTTCCAGAAGTTCTTGTTGAGCTTGGGTCCAATTAGCATTTTTCTTTGAGGCTTTTTGGATAGTTTTCACATTATTGAAATTCTCTCTCTCTCTTTTTTTTTTAATCATTGTTTGGTTTTAAAAAAAAAAAAACCTATTTTTTCCAACCTGTTTCTTAATTTTTAACTGTGTTAAAGTTGGGTTCTGTTCTTTTGGGGGTTGTGGAGGGACTGTGTTAAGCTTCAGGCTTTTTCATACTGCTATTTTAAGGTCTAGTCTTGGAATTCTACAAGCTTTTGATGTTTCTAAAGTGGTGAGATACACCAAAAAGGTGTATCTCAAAAGTGGGAGAAAAGTGGTTCTGATCTCTTGGTCTGCTCTCTGATCTTTATCCAGGAAAAGCCCCTACTCCCCTGCAGCTACAAGTGATAGCATCCTAAAAGGCCCTAGAACTACGACCAAATCCCCTGCTCTCTTGAATGGTAAGCACTAGCTCTCCTCCTTGCCTAGGAATTATGACCAACATCCCTGCTCCCTTGTGACCAATCATAGCTTCTCTTCTTTTCCCGGGAACTATGACCCAGAGCTACGTATGGACAATAGAATTGACAATCATTATCAGCTGCATCCAATGCTAGCAGAATCCCTCATAATCTCTTTATAATCTTCAATTCTTTTACCATCTCTGAACTGAGAGTTCCCAAAGTTGCTTTTGTTGCTGTTGTGGCTGCCTCCAAGTCCCACCACTATGAATAGGAAATTTTCAGAGGAAAAAACAAAACTAACTGTCATATAAAAATGCTCTAAATCACTAATAATTAGAGAAATGAAAATTAAAACAAATCTGATACTCCATCTCACACCCATTAGCCTAAGATGACATAAAAGGAAAATGACATGCTAAAGAAGATGAAGGGACATAAGTATACTAATACAGCTCTAAACTGGTTCAACTGTTCTGGAGAACAATTTGGAACCATGCTCCAAGATCTATAAGGGTGTATACCTTTTTGACCCAGCAATATTATTTATTTGGTCTATGCCCCAGGGAGATTAAAAAAGAAAAGGAAAAGGCCCATTCAATTATGAATATATATACATATATATATAATAACACAGTAGTAACAGGAGCCCTTAATTCCCTTTCAGATTTGGACTAATCAGGAAGTTAAAAGGGAAAGTGTAGAACTGAACAAATTGCTGGAGATACCAGAGCTTTTTAGTCTTTTTTTAAAAATTCAGTCTCAAAAGTCTTTTTTTGCACCTATTAATATAGTCTTGTGATTTATTTTAGAGGAATTAATACTTCCTCTAAGGCTCTGGCTCTCCAATTCCTCAATCGCCTTCAATCCTATAATCTACTCCTTCACTCCAATTTAGCCACATATAATGATGGTTGTGCAATATATTTCACCATTATTGACCATTACTCAGCCAATAAACATTTATTAAGTGCCTACTGTGTGGCAGGGGTTGTGATAAACACTGAGAATACAAAGAAAATCCTAGCTTCTAAGGCTCTCACAATCTAGTGTTCTCACTCCTTTAATTAGAAGTTATGACATTGTCATTCTAGTTCTCTATATTTCATCCTCTTACATCTGTTGTTTGCACTTATAAATACCTCCAATCTCTCCATCCTTTAGTATCAGTCTCAAGTCTGGTCTAACTTCGGAAATTCCCTTTTCAAGCTTGATCCCATTGTTAGGCATCTCACCCCAATGATATTCATTGCTCTAGAAGCCCTGCCTCATGTCCTATCATTATTCATCTCTTGCCAAACATCAACCTGAATTATGTTCTCCACTTGCCTCTTCTGCTACTACTTAAAATATAGCAGAATGGAACTGGAGGAAGTCCTCTCATAATTGAGTTAACTTGGAACATTTTAAATTCATGCTATACAGCTTCACCTGACCCTCACTGAAATGAGACCATTGTTTTTATTCCTTTCTAATTGATTTCTTATCTCACTCCCCCAAAAAGCTATTCCAAATATTTTTCCTTCCTTAAGCCTCTTACACTATTCCTCTGCTATTTCTCTTTCAGTAGAGAATCTTGTCTATTTATTGAGAAAATTCAGTTCATTTGATGTGAATTCCCTCTTATTATTTTTTCTTCATCCCAAATTCTTTGACATTTTTTTTCTCTCTCTAAGAAAGAAGATTTTCTCATGGTCAAGGCTAACCCCACTACATGTACATTATATGTGTGTTTCACTCTGAGTCCTTTACCTTCCTCTCAAGATAGGTAACATGTTTCATCACAATTCCTCTCAAATCACAGTTGATCACTATGCGGACCAGAGTTCCTCAGTCTTTTAGAGTTGTTTATCTTTGCAATAATGTTGTCATATAAAATGTTCTCCTGGTCATCTTCCTATCCCTCTGCATTGGTTCATACAAGCTTTCCTAGATTTCTTTGAAACCATCCCTTTTTCTTACAGCACAAGAGTATTCTTTTATTTTTATATACTACAACCTTCAACTATTCCCCAGTTGGTGGGCACTCCCTCAAAAAGAGCAGCAAATATTTTTGTACATCCTTAAGCAAAATTTGTTTTGCTTAGAACTAATTCATTCCTTAATTTCTGAATACTCTAAATGCCCCCTTTCCCCTTTCCTTCCCATTTAACTATTGAGTGAAGTGAATTTTTTACTCAACTTGTGTGTGTTTCTGTATGTGTATGTTTCCCTCCTTCAACTAGTTCAGGTGGGAATGAAGTGTAAATGTCAGCTGTTCACCCCGTTATTCATTCCCTCCTCTTGTTTGTATAAGAAGTTGACTGACATGTCCTGATTGTGAGATAATTTTTCTTTAACCTTTCTTATTCTTTAGCTGACAATGCATTCCTCTTCTCTTTCCATTCTTTTCTTAAGATTTTTCAAGATATAACAGAATTATTTTTAGGCTATCTGTCTAAATAAGTTTCTACTATGACCCGATGAGAGAACACATGTATCATTTCCCCAAATTAGAACATAATTAGTTTATCTATATTTAATCCCTTATGATTGTTCATTTTCATATTTCTTTTTATATTTCTCTTAATCCCTTTGGTTATTTCCATATATTCTGGTCTCTAAGCATCAAGAATGCTTAGAAGTCCTCTATATCATTAAATATCCAGTTTCTCCTGTGGGATTATATTCAGTTTTGTGGGTAAGTTATTCTTGGCTGTAAGCCCATATCCTCTGCATTCAGGAATATTGTACTCCAAACTCTCTGCTCCTTAATAATGGTGTTTATTAAGTCATATATGATCCTAACTATGACTCCTTGACATTTGAATTCTTTCTATTTGACTGCTTGCAGCAATTTTTCTTTGACATAGAAACTCTAGATTTTGACAGTGGTGTTCCCAGGAATTCTCATTTTTGGATTTCTTTTAAGAGGAACTGGTGGATTTCTTTTATTTCTATTTTGCCCCTGGTTCTAAGAGCAGTTTTCTTTCATGATTTCTTGAAATATGTTTTCTAGCCTCTTTTGGCAGGGGAAGGGGTCGTGACTTTCTGGTAGTCCAGTGATTGTTATTTTCTTTTCTCCTCTATTTTTAGGCCACTTATTGCTATATTACATTCTCTTTTATTTTTGAATCTTTTATTTTTTGAAGTCTTAATGATGTTTAAATATTTCAGATTCCTGCCCTAGTTACTCCTCTGAAGGCATCAGAATAAACTAAAAGCTGACACTGAGATACTACTCTATTCCTGGGGTCTGTCCCATGCATTTTTTGCTTGCTTCTGAACTTCCTCTTTAATTCACTGGGCCATGATTTTTCCTTACCCTTGAATTCCCCCGCCCCCTTTTTTTTAAAGGCATATGTGTTTATACAATTATCTTGCTTCACAAGAAAAATCTGATCAAAAAGAAAGAAAAATGAGAAAGAAAATAAAATTCAAGCAAACAAAAACAAAAGAAGTGAAAATGCTCTGTTGTGATACACACTCAGTCCTCTCTATGGTTGTAGATGGCTCTCATCATCACAAGATCATTGGAACTTGAACCATCTCATTGTTGAAAAGAGTCACGTCCATCAGAATTGATCATTGCATAGTTTTGTTGTTGCCGTGTATAGTGATCTCCTGGTTCTGCTCATTTCGCTCAGCATCAGTTCATGTCAGTCTCTCCAAGCCTCTCTGTATTCATCCTGCTGGTCATTTCTTACAGAACAATAATACTCCATAACATTCATATACCACAATTTACCCAACCATTCTCCAATTGATGGGCATCCATTCAGTTTCCAGTTTCTAGTCACTACAAGCAGGGCTGCCACAAACATTTTGGCACATACAGGTCCCTTTCCCTTTTTTAGTATCTCTTTGGGGTATAAGCCCAGTAGAAACACTGCTGGATCAAAGAGTATGCACAGTTTGATAACTTTTTAGGCATAGTTCCAATTTGCTCTCCAGAATGGCTGAATCCATTGACAATGGATTCACACATCTACCAACAATATATCAGTGTCCCAATTGTCCCACATCTCCAACATTCATCATTATGTTTTCCTGCCATCTTAACCAATCTGAGAGACATGCAGTGGTATCTCAGAGTTGTTTTAATTTGTATTTCTCTGATCAATAGTGATTTAGAGCACCTTTTCATATGAATAGAGATGGTTTCAATTTCTCTATCTGAAAATTGTCTATTCATATCTTTGACCATTTCTCAACTGGAGAATGGCTTGAATTCTTATAAATTTGAGTCAATTTTCTATATATTTTAGAAATGACCCTAAATTCGCCTTTATCAGAACCCTTGAATATAAAAATGTTTTCCCAATTTATTGCTTCCCTTTTAATCTTGTCTGCATTAGTTTTGTTTGTACAAAAACTTTAAATTTAATATAATCAAAATTATCTATTTTTGTTCAGTAATGAACTCCAGTTCTTCTTTGGTCACAAATTCCTGTCTTCTCCACAGATCTGAGAGGTAAACCACCCTATGTTCTTCTAATTTGCTTATAATATAGCTCTTTATATCTAGATCATGAACCCATTTTGACCTTATCTTGGTATATAGTATTAGATGTGGGTCAATGCCTAGTTTCTGTCATATTAGTTTCCAATTTTCCCAGTAGTTTTTGTCAAATAGTGAGTTCTTATCCCAAAAGCTGGGGTCTTTGGATTTGTCAAACACTAGATTACTATAGTCATTGACTGTTTTGTTATGTGAACCTAACCTATTCCACTGATCAACTGCTCTAATTCTTAGCCAGTACCAATGGTTTTGATGACCACCGCTTTGTAATAGAGTTTTAGATCAGGTACAGCTAGGCCACCCTCATTGGCTTTTTTTTCATTAATTCCCATGAAATTCTTGTTCTTTTGTTCTTCCAGATGAACTTTGTTATTATTTTTTTCTAGATCTGTAAAATAGTTTCTTGGGAGTTTGATTGGTATGACACTAAATAAGTAGATTAATTTATTGTCATTTTTATTATATTTGCTCAGCCTACCCATGAGGCACCTGATATTTTCCTATTTGATTAGATCTGACTTTGTATGGAAAGTGTTTTCCTTCCTTTGCCTTTGCACGTAGAGTCCCAAGTATTATATACTATTGACAGTTATTTTAAATAGAATTTCTCTTTGTATCTCATATTACATATGTCAATTATATTTCTATTGCTGTATATTATTACATACAATGGTTCTTCTCACCTCACTTTTTTCTGTCTAATGCAAATCTTTAATTTTATTTATTTATTTTTATTACATTTTAAGCTCTTAACTGTTCCCTCCCTTCCCATTCTGCACTAGAGAAGACCATCATTTGCACAGATATATATATATATAGATATATATATATATATCTATATATATATATATCAGTTATACTAAGAATACTTCTTTTTTCAATTCTTTCTCTAGAAGTGGATAGTATATTTCTTCATAGGCCCTTTACAGTTGATTTGAGTATACTGAAAATAACTTGTTCACAATTATTCATAGAATTATATTACAGTTGCTGTATATTATTACATACAATGTTCTCTTGTTTCTGCTCACTTCACTTTTCTCTGTTTAATGCAAATCTTTCCACATTTTTCTAAAATCAACCAGCTCATCATTTCTTATAGCACAGTAGTATTCCATTACATTCATATACCACAACTTGTTTGGCCATTTCCCAGTTGATGAACATCCTCTCACTTTCCACATCTTTGCCATCACAAAGAGAGTTGCTATAAATATTTTAGAACCTATAGGATCTTTTCCTTTTTCCCTGAGCACCTTGGGAAATAGATTTCTTAGTGGCATTGCTAGGTCAAAGCCTGGCACTTTTATAACTCTTTGAGCATCTAGTGATGGTAATGCTGTGTCAAAGGGTATGTATACTTATGTAGGGTATGTCCCTTTGGGCATAGTTCCAAATTGTTCTCCAGAATGGCTGTACCAGTTCACAACTCCACCAGTAGTTTATCAGTGTACCTATTTTCCCACATTCCTTCTACCATTAGTTGTTTTTAATAGGTCTGAGATGGTATCTTGGAATTATTTTAATTTGCATTTCTCTAATCAATAATGATTTAGAGCATTTTTTTTCTGACTTTGATTTATATATATATATATGGCTTTAGTTTCTTCTGAAATTTTCTTGTTCACATCCTTTGACCATTTATCAGCTGGGGTATAGCATTTATTTTTACAAATTTGACTTAGTTCCCTATATATTTAGAAATGAGGTCTTTATCAGAGAAACTTCCTGTAAATTGTTTTTTTTTAATATTGCTTCATTGTCTATGGTACATTTTAGCAAAATGTAATTTCCCTAATCATTTCTTTTAATTAGATCTTTTTTTTTTTTGCGTTTGCTTTGTCTGAGATCATGATTGCCACCTCTACCTTTTTTTTTTTTTTAACTGCAGTTGAAGCATAATAAATTCTGCTTCAGCCCTTTATTTAAATTCTCTGTGTGTGTGTTTCTGTTTCCAATATGTCTCTAGGAAACAATGTATTTTTGGATTCTAGTTTCTAATTCATTTTGCTATTTTCTTTTGTTTTATAGATGAGCTCATCCTATCCACATTCATAGTTATGATTACTAATTGTGTATTTCCCTCCATTCTATTTTTTTCTGTTTATTCCTTTTTCCTCTATTTTTTTTAATCCTGTTCCTTTCCAATAAGATTGTTTTGCTTTTGACTGATGTCTCTCTTAATCTGCCCTCCCTGTTATCAACCCCCTCTAGAACTTTTATTCTTCCTATAATGGAAATGTCATTTGCATTCATAGGATTGTTATAAACAAAGTGTTTTGTGAAGTGCAAAGCACTAGTAATTATATAAAAATGTAATTATTTAAAAAAAAATTTTACCTCCCTTTTGTCTCTTCAAACCCCTTTCTTTTTCTTAATGCTATAGATGCAGCAGCAATTAGCACTTGAGAGTAAGTAAAATTATCTGAACTCAAATTTTATTTGAGTCCCCTAAAATCAACCTTTAGGGTACATGGGTACATGCAATCACCCACCCTGTTCCTGGAGGTGATTGGCATTTTGAATTGCGCTTTGTCAAGAATGCTATCCCAAGAGCTTTTTCTTGCATGAGGAGTGTTATAGGACAAGTAGCTGCTAAGTCTTAGTCAAAACATGAATTCTTTGACTTGGGGACATTTAGAGCATATTGCTGCTTCCTTCATGCTCTGACTTACTGGGGTTTAGGATCTTTTTATAGTCTATAGTTTAGAGTTGGGAAGAATCTGAAAGTCCAACAAATACCTGCCTAGCAATCTCCCTTACAGTAAGACTTACAAGTGGTTATCCAGACTAACAAAAACTCTGAGAGGTAGAATTATTATTCCCATTTTATAGAGGAAGAGACCACTATCATCATCAAAGATACACTGAACCTCCCCTTGCTAGACACCTTTCATAGGTTGCCCATTTCCATATTCTATGGAATATATAAGTTAGTGCCAGTGCCCAATGATTCCAACAAATAGTAAAATAGCAAAAGGACTATTTAAGTAAAAAGTCAGCTTAAGCATTTGACATATTGGTCATCATGGTAGAGAATCTTTTTCTATAAATCAAAAGGTTTGAGAACTATTGGCCTCAGGTATCAGCCCTGCCATTTACCAGACAGATGATCTTCGGAAAGTCATTCAACTTTTTTTAGAACTTGTTTCTTCTGTAATGAGGATCAAACTAAATGATCTGTAACAGGTTTTTCAATTTTAAATCTGGTCTGGTGAACAGACACGGAAAGGAGGCAGGTATTATTATTCTCATTTTTCACCTTTGAACTACCATATAAATATTCTTAATGGATATTATTATAAAGGGGCTTGGCAAGGTTCAACCCTTATAATTGTGGACAGCATGCTCTTCTGATGCAATCCCCACATGGACTTGGCAACTTGATTCTGGTCTAGGGACCGTGAGAAGTAGAGGAGCCTTTTCTTTTAAGCCAGAGCTGGGCTTAACAAAGTCAGGAACTGAGGATTTGACCCCTTTTCTCCTTTCTGGTGGTGAGTAAGGAAAATGAGCTACAGTTGTCCTTTCTCAAAGCCTGCCTGAAGACATTAAAAGATATGGTCTTGCAGATGCTGAGAGAGGAAATGATAGTACCATTAATAGCCTCCTCTGAAATCTACCTTTTCCTCCACCATGGTCATCAAGTAGCTCCATGTATATGGGCCTCTGCTTCTTGCCCTTTTGGATTGGTTCATTCTGATTTTTGGGTGAAGGAATATTTGATTAGGCTGTGACCTTGTGACAGTCACAAAATTAGAATAGCAAGAACCCAAAGTCTAGGAGCTGGAGGCCATATTGTGATTTATTGGAGGCTGAGCATAGGTAAGGAGGAAGCAGAGACCCTGAAGAACCATTGTGATCCAGCCCAATGGTTCTATTCTCAGGGTTTGAAGTAACTGATGGGACATATTTAATAGCTTCTGTTCTTGATCTATCTTCAGAATAAATCCTTTTGTAAGTTAATTGATAATAATTAGTTAAATGAAACTGGAGCACCTAATCATTGGATAGAATCACTTATATGAATGATATGAGAGAAACTAATTGTAACTGGCAATTAATATTGAGGGAACAGACCACAATGGAAGCTTGAGCCAATGGGATTAAAGAAAAATCAGTCTAGTTCCTCAGGGAAATGTCCTGGAATTTCGAGATTATCCTTGTTCTAATGAACCTGATTTATCGAGGTGGATGTGAGTTTTGATGATCCTCAGAGTTTATAAAGACTATAGCATTTTTGCTATTTTAGAGTTGAGTAAACAGAAGTCCATAGAAATATTTTGTCCTATAAAAGTATCAGAACTGGGACTAGAATTATAGCCTTTCTTTTCTTTTTTTTTTTTTTCTGCACTAGAACCATTGATTTGGCATGTGATCTGTTGGATGCCATTGAACTGCATGTATTGATAGGTGGTGGTTGTTTCTTCCCCTCCACTCCCCTCCCCTCCTCTCCCTTTACTTCCCCCTCTCCCTTCCTTCTCATTTCTGTCTCTACCCCTCTTTTATATGCATTTAAATTATGCTTAAAGATGATTTTAAGAAGGGTCCTTAGGCTTTACCAGACTTCCAAAGGGTTCATGACAAAAAAGATATGAATAACTTCTGCACTTACCAGACTGCTTCTAGTTTTCTTATAATCAAATAGATTTTTCTACCTTTCCACTCTTTAATCTGCTCTAAATGAGCTTATAAAGCCAAATATAGTCTCTCCTAGGTAAGAATCTATCAGTGACTATATATTATGGTGTTGCCTCGGAGAAGAATATTTGGGGCTTTGACCACAAATAGGTGCTTACAATTTATTTCCATTTTCCTTAGTTCTCAAGGTGAGAACTTTCTACCTGTAAAATGAGGAACATCCTCACTGAATACAAAATGTCAGAGTTAGAAGAGACCTTAGAACAGTAGTTCCTTGTTATGTTTGAGTAGAAGGACCTCTTAAAATTTCACCCACCTAAATTATAATGACATATATATTGGCCCCTGAGGGAGAATTATAGGGGCACTGAAACCACCCTGTCAGACTCTCATCACTTCATACCTAGACGACCATAATAGATTTTTGGTTGGTATTTGTCCTCTTTGGCTATGAAACATATCTTCCTAAAATGCAGGTTTGATCGTGTTGCTCCTCCCATTCAACAAACATGGGTGGCTCCCTATCATCTCCAGGATCAAATAGAAAATCCTGTTTGGCATCCAAAGCCCTTCATAGCATGGTCCTTGCTTATCTTTCCAGTCCTCTCACATCTCACTCCCCTTCATGTACTCTGCAGTCTAGCAGTTCCTTGCTGCTCTTCCTAAAAGACACTCATTTTCTGACTGTGAATTTTTATTGCCTGCTCCCCATGACTGGAATTCTCTTTCTTCTTATCTCTCCCTGTTGGCTTCTCTGGCTACTTTTAAGTCTCAGATAAAATATCATTTTCCACAAGAAAAAAACCTTTCCTAATCCTTCCTAATCTTAGTGCCTTCTCTTTGAGATCGACCCAAACTTATCTTGTCCATAATTTGTTTATGTGTTGTCTCCCCCATTAGATTGTGAGCTTCTTGAGAGTAGAGTTTTTTTGCTTACTTTGAATTCCCCAGCACTTAGTACAATGCCTGGCACATAGGAACCATTTAATTGTTGACTTGGATTGAAATATATCTCCTCCTTTCATTGAAGGGAGGTAGTTAGATTGTTCAGTGGATAGAGTGCTAGATTTTAGTCAGGAAGATTCATTTCCCTGAGTTCACATCTGACCTTACTTACTTAATTAGTTCTGTGACCCTGAGTAAGGCACTTAATCTTGTTTGCCTCAGTTTTCTCATCTGGAAAATGAGCTGGAGAAGGAAATGGCAAACCTCTCCAGTATCTTTGCCAAGAAAACCCCAAATGGGGTCCCAAAGAGGCGCACACAACTGAAAACTTCTTTGCTGGAATTATGGGTATGGAATGCAGTAAAACCATCAGTTGTAATTAATTTTTTGTGTTACTGGGGAAAATTCATTGTAAGAAGTAGGAAACTGAAGGAGAAATATAACTAGAAATACTTGTCATGTAAAAGCAAAAGGCAGCAATTAAACTTTTTTTTTTATTAAAACTTAATTTTCAAAACAAATGCATAGATAGTTTTCAGTATTCATCCTTGCAAAACCTTGTGTTCCAAATTTTTTTCTCCATTCCTTCCCCTCCTCTCCTTCACTAAAAAGCAAGTAGTCCAATATATGTTAAATATGTGCAATTCTTTACATATTTTCACATTTATCATGCTGCACAAGAAAAATCAGATCAAAAAGGATAAGAAATGAGAAAGAAAACAAAAAGCTAGCAAATAACAACAAAAGAGTAAAAATGCTATGTTGTGATCCATATTCAATCCCTATAGGACTTTATCTGGGTGCAGATGGCTTTCTTCATCACAAGATCATTGGAAATGACCTGAATCACCTTGCTGTTGGAAAGAACCACATCATCAGAATTGATCATCATATAATCTTTTTGTTGCTGTGTATTATGATCTCCTAGTTCTGCTCATTTCACTCAGCATCAGTTTGTGTAAGTCTCTCCAGATCTCTTTGAAATCATCCTGCTGGTCATTTCTTACAGATCAATAATATTCCATAACATTCATATACCACAACTTATTCAGCCATTCTCCAATTGATGGGCATCCACTCAGTTTCTAGTTTCTTGCCACTACAAACAGGGCTGCCACTACAGGTTCCTTTCCCTTCTTTAAGATCTCCTTGGGATATAAGCCTAGTAGAAACACTGCTAGATCAGAGGGTATGCACAGAATGCCTTTGGGCATGGTTCCATAAGCAATTAAACCTTAAAAAATTCAGACACCCCAACATGATAGTAGCTGTACCATTGATGGAGTTGTATCCATTGATGGAGAAAACACTCAGTGATTAAAAAGCTACTATGATTCATCAGTGATTTAAAAATTGTAATTGATACCTTTTCGTATTTCATTGATCAAGTTAGCATCAACATGCCTATGAATCATGCTTTAGTGGAATGACCTCCCTTCTCACTCTGCCTTGCAGAGTCTTTTTTTAAGATGCAGTTCTTTCTTATGAAGCTTTTCCCGGTTCCTTTCATATTACCTTATTTTCAGCTACTTTGAAGACATTTGTATTATTAACTTTATGTGAACAGGACCTGTATACATACCTTTTTAAATGAATCAAAGCCAGTGTCTATGTGTGAATATTTCTGTGTGCATATCTATATTTTTATATAACCTGTATTTCTTGTCTTCCCCAGTTGGATGGCAAGTTCAGTTCCAGTAGGGATTGTTTCATGCCTTGTACTAGTATCCCTAGTAAGACACACTGTAAGGATTTACTAATCATATCATATGCTCATTCAATGATTGAGTGACATAAGTGTCTGAAAGACCTATTTTCATGTTGCATAATCTGCTGGAACTATATTTATTTGTCCTTCATTCTAGAAGAACACTATAACATCAGGGAGATGATGCTGTGACATACAAGTGAATTGGATTTAAGACGGTGTCAAGTCATGAACCTCACTTTCTCTTCCAGAGTCTTCTGGGTTCAATAGAAAGCTATAGATCAGGATGACTAGAGATGGCTCTATAGGCAGTGAGAGACCTTGTTCTTTCTAAGCTAAGGTCTTTAACAGACCTCAATTTGGCTGAGACAACTCTTAATCGGTGATTAAGGTTAGGTAAGAAATGAGGCAGAGAATGGCCTTTTTTATTTAGTAAAAATACACACACACACACACACACACACACACACACACACACCTGAGAAGGGAAGAGTCTCAAGGTTTCTGGCCAAAACGGAACCTCTTGATTTAAATTCATTCTGAGCCAATCAGGCCCCAAATAATGACCTAGTGAGGTTTGGTCTGGGATCTATTATGGTCATTCACTGAGAGCCAGAATGATTTGGGTTTAAAGCATAGTCTTTAAGAAAGGAATCTAATTCATAAACCCCAAGATGTCTTGGGAAGTTTCAGGAATCAAAATTTTATATTCCTTTGGGCAGAATGCCAGCAGGTAGGGTTTGATACTCTATGTGGGCAGAGGGAAAGGAAAGGGAAAAAAGAAAAGAAAAAAAGAAAAGAGAAGAGAAAAACGGTGTTGTCCAACTGTGAGGTGACTCCTACTGTAATCAGATAACAATCCATGGTGTCCATATGAATTTATGGATCTCCTGTAAAAACTACATGGTTCATAGATTGAGAACCCCTTCCTTACAGCATACATGATTAAAGCAAAAAACATAGAATATTAGAAATAGAATTGACCTTAGAACCATATGAACCATATGAAATACCCTGCTATAATAATTTGCTCACTTTTAGCCTAGAGTGCAATATAATACTCCTAAAGTCCATGTGGTTCATGCTTCTTTCAGCTTTAGAGAGTTGATTTTAGACAAAAAAATGATGAGTTCAGTCACAATTGCTCTGAGCCCTCAGTTAGTAAAATTCCTAACATTTAGGAAGAGGTTGGGCTTTCTGCCTAACTTTACATTTATATCTATCTCTAGTTTATCCTTGGCCTCTTTGTGGTTGGGGCAAAATTCAGTTTACTGGAAATGTTTGGGTAACTAAATAGCAGATTATATCTGTGGATAGACAGTCACTGAGAAGGCAAGTTGGGGAATGAGCCAACCTTTTTTCAAGACTTTTTTCTTAGATGCCTATAGAATATATGACTCTTTTACTCATCTTCCTTGGTATATAGTAGATACTTAATAAATATTGATTGATAGATTCTTTGTCACTGTTCAGTTTTACTTCTACTCCTTAGTGCATTTTGGATAGTGCAATTTCTCAAATCCAGAAAGGGCAGGTAGGTGGTGAAACTCCCTGGGCATGGAGTCAGAAAGGCCTGAATTCAAATCTAGTGTCAGACACTTATTAACACTGTGACTCTGGACAAGCCACTTAACCCTATTTGCCTCAGTTTTCTCATCTGTAAAATAAGCCAAAAAGGAAATAACCTCCAGTGGTTTGTCAAGAAAACCCCAAACTGGGTTATGAAGAATCTGATACAACTTAACAACAATAACAAACCGAAAACCAGATCCTCAGAACCTCTCTCTGGTCTTGAGATACAGATTCCTTGTAGCATGATCAGATTACTCATATACTGACTTTGATTAAAAAGGAGGTATATGGGTCCTATTCATATTTGGTTCTGGTTGGTTGTTCACTCAAGAAGTATTTCTACTTAACAAAAGTAAGTAATTTTATAAGGGTGAAGTTCCACCTTTGTATTTGGAAAATAGAATGATTAAATATTAGATTTAGAGGTTTAGATGGGACATAAAATATTCATAGAATCACAGAATTTCAGAATGAAAAGCAAACTTAGAATAAAGAATGAAGAAGATGAACCAAAGGTAGTAGTGACTTGAGAACTAATCAGCAGTATGGGATTTGGGGTTCAGAGGGACAAGCATCCATCAACCATAGTTGAACACACTAACTTGACTCTAACAGAAGGATGTCATTTTGGTCCTCTGAGAATGAAGGATAAAAACCACCAATCCCACCCCCATGAGAGTGATTTGAACATGAAGGCAGATTGAATTGTGCCTGAAATTCTTAAGGGGGCACATGTGAAAGACACTGAGAAGGAGAAGAGATGAAGACTGCCTTTGGGTAAAAGATCATCGTTGTCCCAAATCCCTCTGAACTATAAATCCCAGTATATCAGTCAGTTCTCAAGCCAATATTAGAACTTAGAACATGGAAAGTCAGAACTGGAAAATGCTTGAAAACAGAGGAGTAGAGCAGAAAGGACTTTAGATCACTAGAGACAGAAGGAGCCTTGGGAATCATGGATTCAACATCCCATAGCACTTTGTTCCTTGATATCACACTTACCACACAATTCTCTATGTTGTTGTTTAACTTCTTATTAAACTACCTTACTTCAGGGCAGAATCTCTCTTTTCAAAATTCTAACTTCCCCAGATTCCAACATCATGCTCTGCTTATAGTAGGTGCTTAATATTTGCTTGTAAATAATTAAGTGTATTTTATAAAGCACATTTTTTGCTACTCAGGAATAAATATATTTTTTAATCACCTACTGTGTTTAAGGTCTTGAGCATTACAATATAACATAATCACAGGTATTTATTGTGATGAATGTCATCGTTCCTTCATGCTCAGCCCTGTGGATGGGTACAAAGAAAGCTGGGAATCTCTCTTCCCTAATGAGAGAGCTGACCCCCAACTCCTTAAAGTCAGTGGGGATTGGTTCTAGGGTGGGGGAAGGGAAAGGACAGGAAGCTATTTCCTCTGGAAAGGGCAGCAGAGGAAAATTGACCGAGGGCCCAGCCCTTTCAGGGCCCAGCAAGATGAATGGCATGGAAGGCTGTGGAGGCGCCGGGCAGACTGATTTCTCTGCCAGAGCCAGGGATGCTGGAAAGAAATCCAGAAGTGGGGAGAGGGTGTCAGACCAGAGGCTGGCTGGGTTTGTGAAAATCTACAATGTGGAAAACAGTCCAGGGGATTACTGGTGGTCAGCGTCTGGCCTGGACAGCATTGTCTTTTGCATCAAATCTAAATCCGCAGGACCATGGATTGTCAGGGGTGGGAGGGATCTGAGACCCCAGAGCATAAAATGTCGTAATGTAGAATATTAGGGCTAAAAGGAACCTAGAAAATGGAATGTAGCAGATGAATCCGGAAGGGACCTTGGAACATTGAATGTCAGATCTGTAAGAGCACTTAGAACATAGGACATAAAATGATTATAACATAGAATGTTAGAGCTGGAAGAGACTTGAGAATATTGTATGTAGCACAGTCAGTCTGGAAAGGACCTTAGAACATAGAACGTCAGATCTGCAAGAGCACTTAGAACATAGGACATACAGTGATTATAACATAGAATGTTAGAGCTGAAAGAGACTTGAGAATATTGTATGTAGCACAGTCAGTCTGGAAAGGACCTTAGAACATAGAACGTCAGATCTGCAAGAGCACTTAGAACATAGGACATAAAATGATTATAACATAGAATGTTAGAGCTGAAAGAGACTTGAGAATATTGTATGTAGCACAGTCAGTCTGGAAAGGACCTTAGAACATAGAACGTCAGATCTGCAAGAGCACTTAGAACATAGAATATAAGATTGACATAAAATGGAATATTAGAGCTAGAAAGGACTTGAGAACATTAAAAGTAGCAGTCAATCTGGAAAGGACTTTAGAATGTCACTTCTGCAAGAGTTCTTAGAATATAGAATGTAAATGTTAGAAAGTAGAATGTGAGAGTTGAAAAGGATTTTGGAATGTAGAATCTGGAATCTGGGAAGGACCCAGGAATGTCAGACCTAGAAGAGCGCTTAGGAAAAAGAACATACGGTATCAAAGCTGAAAAGGATTTTTAAATACGAATGCCAGAGATAGGAAAGACCTTAGAACAAAACGTCCAACCTTAAAACATGGAATGCAGCTATGGAAGCGATCTTAGAGATAATTTGGTCCAACTTTCTTGTTTACAGAATGATAAGAATATTTAACATTTATATGTCGCTTTAAGGCGTGCTAAGTATGTATTATTTCATTTGGTCCTTACAAGAGCCTAAGAAAAATGGAGCTGAGGAAGAAGAAAAGTAATTTGCCTCACATCACCTTGGTGCCCCAAACACTCAGAGTGTGGCAGTTATAGAGCCGGAAAATGTTAAACAGAGAAATAAAACTTATAAACTCTCCAGCCTGACATATTACTTTTACAGGTGCCCAGGGAAGGGAAGTATTCTGGACAAGACCATATAATAAATTAACCAGCATTAGACCTCAGATTTCCTGACCCCTTGGACCCAGTGATCATCTAAAGATTATTTCCTCTGGTGCTTTTGGAGAACCAAAGCCATCCTTCATGGTGTCTGACATTCTATGTTTAAAACACTACCTTTAGTTTAACACATTGTCTTTAGGAGGTCCCTGTTAAAATTCACATTTGTTATTTGGGGTGAGGAGGAAATAAGGGTAAGACATCAGGAACATCATCAAAGGATGGAACACGGAATGGAGTGAAGGTGCTGAGATCTGTTTATTCCAGGTGATCTTTCCTAGAATGGAACTCCCACAGTAGGTGGTCATGTTGTTAAAGAAACAGGTTAACTTTGTCTACTTATTGTATGATTTTGGGCAAATCATTTACCCTCCTTTAGGTCTCAGTTTCCATATCTTTAAAATGGAGATTGTTGATCAATCCCATCCAACTTTTCATGACCCCATTTGGGGTTTCCTTGGCAAAGATACAGTAATAGTTTTCCATTTCCTTCTTCAGCTCATTTTACAAATGAGGAAACCGATATAAATAACTTGTCCAGGACCATATAACTAATAAGTGTTTGAGGCTGGGTTTTAACTCAGGTCTTCCCTACCTCCAGGCCCAGTGTTTTATCCACTGGGCTATCTAGCTACCCCAAATGGAAATAAATACATGGCCCTACCTGAGAATGAAATGAGATAATGGATGACAAAGAGCTTTGAAAACTAACAATGTAAGGGAGGAATAACATTAATTATTTAATTGACATTATGCATTTAGAAAGCAATTGGAATTATCAAGCAAAATGATTAAAATGTTCATATCCTTTGACCCAGAAATTAAACTGTTAGACAGATATACAAGGAAATCATTGATAAAAATCATATAAATCAAGATATTTATGACAGCATTGTTTGTGGTAGTTAAAAAAAAAAAAAGGAAATAAAGTAGATGCATCTCCATTGGGGAATGGCTAAATAATTTGTGGTCTATGAATGTAATATTACTGTCCTATAAAATAGCTGCACCAGCCCTGAAGTCAGGAGGACCTGAGTTCAAATCTGCCCTCAGACACTTAAGACTTCCTGTGTGACCCTGGGCAAGTCACTTAACCCCAATTGCCTCAGCAAAAAAAAAAAAAATGCTATTATAAAAAATAAAAGTGTTATCAAGGATGGCTGTCTGCAATGGGAGGAAGAGAATGAATACGGAGGGATCTTAGCATTGTAAAAATAGAAGCCATCAAAAATATTAAAAATTATTTATAATAACAAAAGTCTCACTTTAATTTGATTTTCTTCTCCATAGTGCATGTGACTCTTACAACAACCTGAGATATTCAGTCTGACAAGTATTGCTCTCCCTATTTTACAGATAAAGAAACTGAGACCCTGGGTAGAGAATAGTAGCAGGACCTATGGGAAAGAGTAGTCACACTTGCTCTTCCAATTGTTACTAGCTGAGGAATCTTGGGGAGATTGGTGCCTCTCTTTGTATTTAGTTTTCTGGTTTGTACAATAAAGGGATAGATCAAATACATTCTCCAAGGTCCTAAGTCTGTGACTGCCGATCATAAAATGTGATAAAGTAATTGATTTGTTTGAAATCATACTGAATTAGCAGGAGAGGTAGGAATTGAACCCAGTTCTCCTGAATGTTCTGGATGTATTCTGGAGTCCTTTCTGCTGTACCATGCTGATTATAAAACACACTTAGCTGATTTAGAAATGAAGACCAAGACAGGGGAAATCAATTACTCAATCAGCCAGTTGATAAGTATTTATTAAGCACTCACTAAGTGCTATATGAGCATGTAGGTGGTACCCTGGGCCTGGAATCAGGAAGACTTCTTTTCCTGAGTTGAAATTTGGCCTTAAATACGTACTGGCTGTGTGATCTTGGACAAGTCACTTAACTCTGCCTCAGTTTCCTCATCTGCAAAATGACCTGGAGAAGGAAATGACAAACCACTTCATTATCTCTGCCAAAAAAAACTACAAATGGGGTGATGAAGAGTCAGGTATGACTGAAAATGACTGAGCGACAATAAAATTACTAGCTGGGGCAAAAGTACAGAGATGGGAGAGAAGGGTCATGTATGCGAAACAACAAAAACAGGCCATTCTGGCCAGAATGTGAGCAAAGGGCTTTTAACCTCTCTTAGGTCCCCGACCCTTTTGGCAGTGTGGGGAAGCTCTTCTCAAAGCAAGGCTTTTAAATGCATAAAATAAAATAGAATTATAGAGAAATCATCCTATTGAAATACAGCTTTCAGAATATTTTTAAAGGCTTCACAGAGCCCAGGCTTAGCTGACTGTCCTGTGTGGAGAGGACAGGATGGCCGGACAACGAGGTTACAAAGGTTGTGGAAGTTTAAAAGTCAGAGGCGCCGGTATTGAGGGTCCAAGAGTGGGCAGGGAGGGGGATGAGCAGCTCAGCAGCTCTCCTCCGTGCTCCTTCCCTGAGCTGTGACCTCTGAAGGGGGAGGCTCAGCTCCTCAGGGTAGGCCCCAGGCCCAGCTGTGGTTCCATCAATCTGGATTCCCTTTCCTGAACTCAGTTACTAAATTAGCAAGACCCAGGGAACGGCTTCGGGAAGAGCCAAAAAGCGATGGGAGCACCTCCGGCTGGGAGCCCGCTGGGAGCCAAAGACCTTGAGCTGGGGAAGGGTTGGATTAGAAAGACGGCCGCCCAGAGAATGCTGCAGAACACTTCTGGCCAGGAAATTCCGGCTCTGCTTCCGCTAATCCTCCGAGGATCCACCCATCCACTTCCCAGCCGTGGTGGCCCTCCACAACCCCGAGTGCCGGCCTCCCTTCTTCCCTCTGTGCCGGCTCTGTAACTTCTCTCTGACTTCAGCACCCTTGTCCTGAGCAGTTAGGGGAGAAAGGGACTTTAGAGGGTCCTGGAGAACCCCACGGGAGGAGCTTTGCTAATCTTAAAGAGCTATGAAAACACGAGGAATTATCGTTATTAGCAAACATGCCATTAAATTGATTCATTAAGTTGATCCTCATCCACCAAATATCTTAGGGCAGATACTGCTTTTATGTGCTGTTCTCGAGTCACACTCAGTATTTGACAAAGTTGACTCTTTGGAACAGTTGTTTGCTGGTCAGAAGCTGAATATCAGAGAAAGTAGTGGCTTTTGCAAATAAAGAGGTGTTAGGGAAAGTGCTCCTATTATCTCACTTCCCATTCATAATCATTGGGGAATGTGCCGCAGGCCCAGTGGGACTGGAAGTCCTAGAAGTCTGGAACTTAATTAGACCAAAAGACAGTAAATCTCATCATCCATTTTATCCCCAATTCTAATACCTGAGTTGAGTACATTGATTAGCCAAAGTGCAGTCTCAGAGAGAAAAAATGCAGTTTCAGTAGATTCCAGTGACTAAAGTCTTTGGAGTTAGTGAGAAAAGGACTAAATCAGGGACCCAGTTAATAGAAGACTCTCCACAGTGAGATAGTATGGGTCTATTTATGGGTCCAATTATTATCAAGTAAATATACAGATAAGTGAATCAGAAAAAAAACTCTGGAACAAAATGATACTCAATTTCGTTGTGATAGGACAGATAACTCTTTCAGGATCATGCTTAAGGAACCTAGTATAATTTTACCCAACATCTGCTGTACAACCTTTTTGTAAGGCCAGATTCCTACTATGGCACTAAAGGATTGAAGAAAGTTGCACATAAAATATCTGATGCAAGGAAAACAATATTTTCATGATTTAGTTCTCCTGAAAATAATTATTGTGCATCAGTAGAGTATGGACAAATACCAGAAATAATATTTTATACATGATTCAGCTCATCTGAAATCATTAGATTACTAACACTCCAAACTAGTACATAATTACTAATCAGAAAGACATACCTAACAGCTAATTAAAAATGAGGATGATTTCATCAACGGAAAGCATGGGGATTGTAATGTGACTGAGGGTAAAGTAGCATCAGGTGAAGATTTTTGAAGGAGGGAGAAGATCTGGACCTGCTTATAGGCAAAGACAGGATGGATTAAATAGGGAGACATGGAAGAAGCTCCCTGGACAAGGCTAAATGGACACTTGTTTAAGATGATGTAGAAGAGAATTTATTTTCAGATATTGATTGGGCTAGGGCAGTTGGATGGCATAGTGGATAAGGTGCCAGGTCTGGAGTCAGGAGGACCAGAGATCAAGTCAGATCTCAAGTACTTATTAGTTACGTGGCCCTAGGCAAGTCACTTCACCCTGTTTGCCTCAGTTTCTCCATCTGTAAAATGAGTTGGAGAAGGAAATGGCAAACCACTCCAGTGTCTTTGCAAAAAACTCACAAGGGGTCATGAAGAATTAGACATAACTAACAATTGACTGATCTGGATGACCACTAAAATCCCTTTCAACTCTGAAATTCTGTGATTCTCTTGCAGTGATTGTTCTGATTTCACTTTCACTTATATCTTTCTCTCAAGATTCTAGGATGTTCAACTTTCAGGTATTGAAGCATCTTTTTAGAATGCTATCAGCTTGTTCCCCTAATCTGGTGTGTTTGTGCCACTATTTTTTTTCCTGAGGCAACTGGGGTAAAATGACTTGCTCAGGGTCACACAGCTGAGGTCAAATTTGAACTCAGGTCCTCCTGACTACAGGGCTAGTGCTCTATCCACTGCCATCTAGTTGCCCCATTTGTCCCACTTTTAATTGCCATTGATTAATACCTTAGTTCCATTTATCCAATTAACATTAATTAGCTTTTACCTAGGGGTCAAAAGTATAAATATCTCCGATTAGTTGTGCCATCCAAAACTACATCTTTAATCTGTTTTACTTAAAATGGAAGAATGAAAACAAGGTTTGTAATGAAGGTCCGCATCCCTAGGCCCCAGACTGGCCCCAGAGGCCCCGAAGCCTCTCCCCTTTCTCACTAGAACTCCAGCACACAGGGAGGAAGGGTGCCCCTGGGAAGCTTCTCAGCCCAAGTTCTGGCTGCACAGTCAGTTTTAAAATCTCTTCTTTATCACACGGCTGGCCTGGAACGGGTGAAAGTGCTGCAAAGTTAAGGGAGGGCGGGCTTAGCTGAGCCCTCTGCTTATTCTCACAAGGACTGTGTCAATAATAAGGCCAGTTCCCCTGGCAGACTGAGAGCGGGTCCCAAGGGGAAAACTGATTTACTCCCGGTCAAATGAACAGTCAGAGGCAAAGCCCATAATGGAGCCGGCTTCTGACCAGCTCCTTGCTGTTCCTTATACACTCATTCAGTCCAGGCTTCTTCCTATATGTATATCAGGGATTGACTAAAGCAAAAATTGGCTCATGTGTCTCGGCCTCCATCTTTCCTTATCAATTTGCACTTAATTCAATAACAAGCATTTTTTTTTTTTTAAAAAAGCATTTACTCTGTTCTGGTTCTTAGGAGTAATTCAAAGCCATGGTCTTAGGGAACTATAAACAGATGTCTATAATATACAATATTATATAAATGCATTAAAAAGGGACAAACCATAAATTATGCAAAAGCTTAGAGGGATTAAAGATGATTTCCTGGAGAAAGTGGCCTTGGAATTGGGGCTTAAAGGCTGGGATGGATTTCAACAGGTGGAAAAGGGGGAGGGAGGACATTCCAGGCACAGAGAAGATCAAAGACATTTCCTTTTCCATCTGCCAGGAAATTTACCTCCTGAGCCTGACCCCGGGCCAAGGCTGCAGGGAAGGAAGAGGGAGGAAAGCCCAGGAGGAGGTGTGCCTCCTGATGACACGAGAAGGCAGTTTCTGAGGGAACCCAGCCAGGATGGCATCAAATACTATTTGAAGCTGATCAGATTATGGGACTAGGATGGGAGAAGGGGAGAAGAAGCATCCACTGATAGAACTGACCTTAGAACAGTCTGGTTGAGCTATTGTCAGAATATGACTCCGAGGAAACTCCTGTCCTTAATAGTAAAATTCCTGATTTGGACAGTGGAATGAGGCAGGATGGGAAAGGCAACTAATAACTGTACCATTGGCACAAAAATAAGTTGAAGAAATGGGATACTAGGCTTCGAGAGGAGCAGACAGAGAAGAATATGAATTGTCTTCAACTATCTGAAGGGCTGGATTTCTTGCTTTTAGTCCCTGGAGAGAAGGAGAGGGGAAGAGGAGAAAGAAGAGGAAGGAAGAAGTTACAGAGAGGCAGATTTAGTTTTGACATAAAGACTAAAAATTTATAGGTGTTTGAAAGTGAAATTGGCCAGTTTAGATAGATAGTATCCCCTCACTGGCTGGATGATTCTTTGTCAGGTTTGCCATAGAAAAGGTTCTAGTTCAAGTACAGATTGGACTGGATATTCTATTAGGTCTCTGTGACTTTGGGCAAATCATATGACTCAGTTTCCTCATCTGTAAAATAAAATGGAGAAGGAAAGGGCAAATCCCTAAAGTACCTTTGCCAAGAAAATCCCAAATGGCACAAGAGTCAAACGTGTCTGAAAAATGACTGAACCACAATGACAACAAAGACCTAATTCAGGTCAGTCTAGTGATTCAGCTCAGGATTGGTATGCAGTGAGGCACTTGTGACCCATAAAATATTTAACAAAGAGAAATTACTCAACCATAAAAAAGATGGATAGGGATAAAACAGCGATTCAGGTGGAATCAGCTCTCCTCTGTTTCGGTTTCTATCGCAGTCATCAGAGACGCTCAGTTGTAGCATCCCATTGACTTGCTCAAAACTGAGGCCCTCTGACTCCTCATAGACCGGGCCTTTTATACCTCAGACAGGCAGGAAATCCTCAAAATAACAGCCACCAATCCGAGTCTTACTCCCCCAGAGCAAGCAAATGCTGAGAGTGACCTCCTCATCACTTCAAAAAATAACAAGTTCTTTCACATTCTTTGATAATAATAATGACAACACATTCCATTTCTCTAACAATTTACCAAGGAAGATAGAGCATTAGATTCTTGAAGGAAGAACTGAGGCTAGATCATTTCATTTTAGTATCCTCAGGACTAAGGATAAGGCCATGTGCACAGTAGAAAATTAATAAATATTTATTGAGCTCAGGACAGGTGTCATTATTCCCATTTATAGAAGAGATGACTGAGATTCACATAGGAAAGCTGATTAGTTGGAAGGTAACTAATAGCAACAGAGCTAGGTAAGATAGGAACTGAGATATCCTGATTCTACAACAAGTGTTTTATTTTTTCTCCCACACTTCCCCTCCTGCTGGCAAAGCTAGAATTGCTGGTCAGCAATGAGGTGTTTCTCTGGGCTGCTTTGAGGGCCCTAATCAGCTACTGACAAAGCACCTGAATCACAGGTGAATGCAGGGGGCTGCGCTTTTCAGCACTCCTGGCTCGGGAGGGGAGAAAGCTGAGAGGAAGCTTACTCAGGGCATGCAGAGGCCAGCAGCTGCATTCCCATTCCCTGCAGCTCTGTGCCTGTAACTTTCTTCTGTCTCTTCAACAGTACATAAATATTCACTGGCCCCAGAGGGGGATAGAGAAGGAAACTCAGTTTCCAACGGGCCTCCTGGCTTCCTCCCATGTTCCAATGGGCAGAATCCATGTTTTAAGGTATTTAGACAGTGTGCAGGACACTCTCCTCATTGCCCTCTGAACCCACGATGCTCACACCTGCCTCATTCTTAGCAATACGTCCTTGTTTTTGGAGAACTTTCTATTAAAAGGCACTTTGCAGCATCTTTGGGAAATGGGTAGTGCCACAATTATTTCCCCTCCGCCAAATCAATCTCCCTCTGAAGCACTTCCACCTCTTCTGAAAATGGGGATGATAATGCTTGCCCCACTTATTTCACAGACACGTGGATTATTAGTATTGGAAAAGTTCTTGGAAGCCTTCTAGCCCAAACTTGTTATTTTACCAAAGAGAAAACTGAGACTGAAAGATGATTCAAGTTCACAAGCATGGAAGTAGCAGAAACGGTCCGGTGTTCTTTTGCCCTCACCCCACTTCTGCTCTTGTAATAAATCTGTAAGTCTCCGCTGAGCTGAAAGTATTCCTTACTGGGTATCAGGAAACAAGTTTAAGCTCTAACACTACTTTGAATGCTCCGTGGGACCTGAGACAAGTAATTTACCCATTCTGGGCCTCAGTTTCCCCCCTTTAAAATTTGGGAGTTGGACTAGATGGTTTTTAGGTTCCTTTCCCTTTCTGACATTCTATGGTTAATGTTTAACTTTGGGCTAGTTTATGCTGTGGGAAGAAGGGAAGGGGTGAGTTATGAAATGTCAGAATTGGAAGGGGCTCTAGGGATGATCTAGTCCGTCCCTACCTCCAGCCCCTCACACACACACTTTACAGGTAGGCAACTGGAGATGCACTGAGCAGCAAGGATTTGCACAGGGTCCAGTGACCTTCTGTGTGTGAGATTTCATTGTTCAGAAGATAGTCTGGGGCAGGTAGAAAGTGAAGAAATGCACTTACTGTTGTCATGGTGCCCTCAGATCAGGTTTTCCATGTGAGTCCTCTCCCTGGACAGAACCTGAATAGGTACCTGCTCCCACCCTCCCCATCCTCCTCTCGGGGCACACTCAAGACATTTCATAGGACAGTTTGCTCCCAGACTGTTGAATAGCTTCTAGGTGCCTTTCCCCTGCTCAGTCCCATGTCAGAGGCAGCTACATGTCACTGGTAATACTGTTGGCAGATCTGGGTTTCCGTGCACTAAGCAAATCCCACTCTGGACTTGAGTTTCCTATATAAAATGAGAGGAAGGATGATCCCTGCCATTCTCTGTTCCTAGCCTTCTAGCCTGAGGCACCTCCTAGCTTTGACACTGTGTGCCACAGCTCCTACCAGTTTGGATTTCTTTGTTCTAAGGCAGTGGTTCTCAAACTTTGTTTTCAGTATCTTTATCCTATTAAAAATTATTGAGGATCTCTCCAAAGCGTTTTTGTTTATCTGGGTTATATTTATAGACATTTACCATATTGGAAATAAAAACTATTTTTGAATTTGTGGACCCTCTAAAAGGGTTTCAGAGATCCCCAGGATTCTCTAGGGGTCCTCAAACTTTTTAAATAGGGGGCCAGTTCACTGTCCCTCAGCCTGTTGGAGGGCCGGACTATAGTAAAAACAAAAACTTTGTTTTGTGGGCCTTTAAATAAAGAAACTTCATAGCCTTGAGTGAGGGGGATAATCGTCCTCAGTTGCTGCATCTGGCCCGCGGGCCATAGTTTGAGGACCCCTGCAGACCATACTTTGAGAACCACTTAGAATCTAAGGTCTCTCCCAGCTCTGATAGTCCAAGGTTTCTTCTAATTCTAACAGTCTCTTCCTCTTTGTGTACTTTCCCATCTTGCATGTGTCCTCCCCAATGGGGAGGGTCCCAGAGGTTTCATCCTCTTTCCAGATTCTAGATTCTGTTCTAAGACACTTCTCTGGTCTCAAATTTTTGTTCTAAGGTCCCTTCTTTTTCTGACACTCTGTGTCATGAATTTACATCACAAAGAGACCTTAGAAACCAACCCCTTCATCTTTATAGCTGAATGACTTGCACATAGGAAGTCCAAGTCCAAGCGCCCATCCTCTGACCGTCATTCCCTCCATTTCTAAGCTCCCTCCCTCCTACACCCTTTTGTGTCCGAAGGTCTCTTTCAGGGCTGACATCTTTGGCTGGTGGAGTCCAAGCAGATCATGGCTTTCCAACCCAAAGAGCAATGATGACTCTGTCCCTGCTGGCTGCCCTCTCTCTACCTCTGTGTACTTTCCTGTGGTTGCTCTCCCTCAGGCCTCCCAACAGGCTGTCTTTTCAGATCTACAACCACCAGGGTCTGGGCCCACAGCTTTGTCTTCTTCATCTTTCGAGGAAACTCAGGGACAAACTTTTCCTTGTATTCATCTCTCCCTTGTATCCTTAGTCCAGAGAAGCCCCCAAATTCCAGAGTGAGGACGGGACCGGATTATGGGCTCTCTTTGGGACCCTGGGCAGCAGGAGACCTCTGAAAGGGGCCTTCTCCTGCTCACTCATCAACCCCAAGGGTGTGTCCCGCCCAGGAAACCTCAGATGCAGGCTGGTAGCCAAGCCAAGCCACAGGGACTGTCTGGGAGTCTGGAGCCTCAGACTACACATGGGGCAGGATAGAGGGCTGGTATTTGGGCAGCAGATTTGACAAGTGGTTGAATCATAGGATCGTGGAATCACAGCAGAGTTACAAGGGACCTTAACATTTATTTAACTACAAATGAGAAAAAAATGAAAAGAAAAGGGAAGTGATTTTCTTGAGGTCATATAAATAGTAAATTTCAAATTCAACATATGGAAATTTAAATAGAGATTTATAATCTTTAAATCTTAATCCATCTATCCATCCATCCATCCAACATACATCCATTCATTTATCCATTTGTTCATCTATCTACCTATCTCTCTAACTTCATTTTATGAGAGCTGGCAGGGGAAAATGGAAAGAACCTTGAAGTTAGAGGATCTGGGCTTAAGACCTATGCAGCTGAGTTGACTTCATTTAAGTTAACTTATTTAACTTCTTTGAGGCTTAACTTGCCCATCTTTAAAAAGGGGATGATACTCAATCTGTTCCTCTCTCAGACTCATCTTGAGGAAAGTGCTTGGTAAGTTGTAGAATCTTACAAGTTCAGAAAGCTTCTTGAGGACAGGGACAGTCTCACTTTTGCCGTTGTATCTTTAAAGTCTTGCTCGGTGCCTGCCACATAGTTTAATAAATGTTTTTCGACTGAAAGACATGATGTAGTGGATAGGATCCCGGAAGGCCCCTGAGAGCTGGGTGTGTGACACAGAACAAGTCACTGAAACTTGGCACCTCATCTGTAAAGTGATAAGGTTGGATTCTGGTATCCAAGGTCCAAAAGGAATAGAGGGAAGCGCTTCCGCACAATTGGAGCTGTCCAACAATGCAACTTGTTGTTGCTGCTACAACGAAGCCTCTGTCATTGTTGGCGTCCAAGCAGAATCTCTATAATTCCTGTCAGAAAGTTTGTAAAGTCTTATATGGGATTAAATAGCGTCTGAGGCTTGTTCCCGCTCTGGGATCCCAGCACCCCAGGAGTCTCTGAAGAAGCAGCCAACTCTTTCTTTCTCCACTTCTCCGTCCGATCCTTTCTAGGGATGGGGTCTTGGGCAAGCTACTTTCTATCTCCGCTCCTCAGTTCTCTCATCTGTAAAATGGAGACAATCATACCTATTTCATAGGCCTGTTGTAGGAATTGCGTTATAGGTCAGAGAACTAGACGAATTATTCCACCACCTCCTTCCCCAACCTTTGGTCACCAAAGTCTGGCCAGTGAGAAAGGTCTGTAAAGCTGGAACTAACCACTCATAACGCCCTCGGGAGACTATGGATGCTTCATAGCCCAGAGAGGCTACTTCTGGGGACCAGCTGCTTTTCTAATGTATAACCAATAGGTGGCAGAGTAGTCTCGGCCATCCAAATCTCCTGGGGACGGGGCAACCAGCATCCCTCCATCCTGCTCTCTCTACCTGTGGACTTTGGGTGGGTGGGGTGGGTGGGCTGTGTCTCCCTCTTGAAATACAGGAACCCCCAGTTCCCAAGAGTCCTTCCACTCAACCTAACTTATTTAGTGCGTAGAGGAAGGCTTGGAGAGGGAGGGGAATGGGATTACTGTCTTCCAAAGCTGAACAATCGTCATGGGAATTAGATGTTAACTGTTACCCTCATTTCTAGTTGAGGAACCTAAACAAACCAAGACTAAGTGATTTTCTCAGGATCACATATCCAGTAAGTGACCGAGGACACATTTGAACTCAGATCTTCCTGTCTCTAGACCCAACATTGCACTTATCTGGCTGCCTTTGATCATACCCCTATCTACCTAGAAAATTCCCAGAGAGAAAAGAGCCATAGGATCTTAGAATGTCAGTGTTAAAGTAGACCTGAGAAACCACAAATACAATCTTCTTGTTTTACAAATGAGTAAACTGAGGCCCCCTGAGGTGAACTGATTTGTCTGTGGTTTACACAAATAATAAGTACCAGAGTCAATGTCTCCTAACTTCAGATTCAATATTTGTTCCCCTTTCTGAGGTTAGTACTTTCAGGCCTGGTGCCCCGGTCAGATCCGCTGTAAGAGTCTCATGAAGCTGAAGATGTTTCTCTTGGTGGTTTCTTACTGTTAGTTTTTCCTTTCTACCTCCCCCCAAACTCATTCCTTCCTCCTCCCCCGGGGTGTTTATATATCTCAAATATTTGCGAACCATTATTCCATCCCCAGAGCTCACTGTGGGCAGTCAAGCCATACCTCAAGGCTCACTTTAATCATTCCTTAAATGTCTGCCCCAGCCTCTTGGCCATGTGAGCCTACCAGGGACATGGAAGGAGACAGAATGTAGCAGGACAGAGCTGAAGGGATTGTAGGATATTCAACAGAGAGTGTCAAAGTTGGGGGAAAATCTTAGAACTTGGAACATTAAAGCTGGAAGGAACCTGGGGACGCAGAATGTAGGAAACCTTAGAAGACTATGTGAGCTAGCAAGAAAGAGAGTATAAGGGAGGGGACACTGAATGTCAAAGTTGGAAGGAACCTTAGAACTTAGAAAGTCAGAACCTTAGAGTGGAATTTCGTAGTTCCTTTCCTCAGTTGATTATTTCTAATTTATCCTGTATATAGCTTGTGTGTACTTTGATGTTTGCATGTTGTTTCTCTCATTAGACCATGAGCTTCTTAAGAAGCTCTTTTGCCTCTTTGTATCCACAGAGCTTAGTGCAATGCTTGGCACAGAGTAACTGCTTAATTAATGTTTATTACAATGGTTTTTATATACTTGCTTCTCAAATCTTTTTAGTTTAAATAAATTGCCATTCATCATTTTCAAAAAAAATTAATGTTTATTAACTGAGAATACCAAAGCTGGAAAGGGCCTTATAATTTAGAATGTTGGAACTGGGAGGAATCCTAGAATGCCAAAGATGTAGGGGACTTTAGGCCATGGAACATATAAACTGAGGGATGGCAGTGGGGGGAATCGCTAGTCAACTATCTTATTTTACAGATGAAAAAACTGAGATCCACCTCAGTAAAGCAACTTTTCTATTATCATACTGTGATTGAAGAGCAGAAATGGCAGTAGGATCCAGGTCTTCTGAGTTCTAGACTAATACTCTTTTTTTCTCTATATATTTTATTTTATTATTATTTTTTAATTTTTTCATAATTATAACTTTTTATTGACAGAACCCATGCCTGGGCAATTTTTTACAACATTATCCCTTGCACTCACTTCTGTTCCAACTTTTCCCCTCTCTCCCTCCTCCTCCTCCCCGAGGTGGCAGGCAGTCCTATACATGTTAAATATATATGTATATCCTAGATACAATATATGTGTGCAGAACCGAACAGTTCTCTTGTTGCACAGGGAGAATTGGATTCAGAAGGTAAAAATAACCTGGGAAGAAAAACAAAAATGCAAACAGTTTACATTCATTTCCTAGTGTTCTTTCTTTAGGTATAGCTGCTTCTGTCCATCACTGATCAATTGAAACTGAGTTAGATCTCTTTAGACTTTTTGCCTCCACAGATCCTCACCCTTGCACCCAAGATTATGGGCTCTCACCATGACTTTCCCTTTTCTTTCTTTCTTTCTTTCTTTTTTTTTTTGGGGGGGGTTGAGGCAATTGGGATTAAGTGATTTGCCCAGGGTCACACAGCCAGGAAGTGTTAAGTGTCTGAGACCAAATTTGAACTCAGGTCCTCCTAACTTCAGGGCAGGTGCTCCATCCACTGCACTGTCTAGCTGCCTTGAGGTCTTAAATCAGTCAAATTGACCAGTTGGCACATATTTCCTGAGCTCCTGCTGCACATTCAGCTTGATATTAGGTATGAATGTCAGGAGAGATGAGTTTGATTCCTGCTATAAGTCCTGTACCCTTTTCCCCATGGTAGGCTGGAGAAATTTAACAGTTATCATTCCCTAGTAGGATATTCCTTGGCGGGAAAGGGGAGGAGAGAATTCTAGAGAGCTGCTGGGGGATGCCCACTCGGTGGGGAGGTGACCCTGGGTAGCCTGCACAAAGCCTAGCCAGTTAGTCACAGCAGTCTCATCTCCTGTCCGTACTGGAAAGGTTTGTGAGGTCATTCCCTATCCAGGGAATTATGGCTTCTTCCTTGAACTCTATTGGGGGTGGGGAAGGGTCTGTTCTGGTCTCTTATGACTCATGTTTCACAGAGGCAAGTCATGAATCTTATAGGAAATGAGAGCTAGAGAAGGGGCCTGGGAGACAATTTAGTTCACTACCTCATTTTACATATAAGGAACTGATGCTCAGAGGAGAAGTGAAGGTTACACAGGTAACAAGCAGCGGAGCACAGGTTGTAACCCAGCGTTGCCGACTCCAAATCCAGCTCCCTTTCTGACACACAGCTGACTTTCCCTCTGGCACAGAAGACTTGCCCTGTTCTCCCTCCCATGACTACAAATTGCTGTCTCTAAGCCCCAGACTGGGGGAGGCTGGGAAACTCTGCTGTCTTTGGTATGTGTATGTGGGAAAGAATGCTGCTGTTTCCACAAAACCTGTCCCCCAAAGTGGTGAAATCTCAGCCTCGAGTCTATACCTGTCCCTCTGCCAGACATCCTAGCTTTTTCTCAAATCCCTTCATCTCTTCAGTGGAATCTTTCCTCTCTGCTCAGAAAGTGGCTTCCTGGGGCTGCCCAGGCACAGGGCTATGCAGGAGGAGTGGTGGAAGGAGCTGAGGACCTTTTAGGAGGCTGAAGTTAATGGCAGAGAACTAGAGGGAGGAGAATGGATGAATGACTTCTCTGTGCTTCTCTTGTCTCTAGCCAGGACCTAGGCAAGTTTTCAGAGAAGGGAAGGTAGCTTAGCTGGGCAAGTAGCCACCAGAAAGTCTGAATCAGTCTCACAAGGTGAACCCCAAGATGTAGTAGGAAGAGAGATGGGCTATTATTCCCTTGGTGCATGGTATTGTGAAATACCTTCTTTAAGACTCTTGTTTCCTTCAATGTAAAATCAGGGAGTTAGATTAACAGATCCTCAAGTTCCTTTCTTTACACTTTCCATTCTCAGGATTGTAAAGACCAAATGGAGATAATATAGGTAAAGCACTTAGCACAGTAATTGACATGTAGTAGGAGCTTATTAGCTGTTTGTTCCCTTCATTTTCCTTCCTCCATATTCTGAATTCTAATGTTCCTTCCAATAACATGGAATACGGGACAGTAGAAAGATCAGAAATCAGGAGATCTGTGTTTGAGCCTCAGCCTTACCACTTTCCTAGTTGTGTGACTTCAAGAAAGTCAGTTAGTCTCAATTTCTTCATCTTTTTTATAAAGAAAGTTAGAATGGATGGTCTCTGAGGTCCTGGCCAGCTCTGATATTCAGGGGTTTTAGCTTCCTTCCAACACTGACATACACTGTTCTAAGGCTCCTTAGAGCTCTGACATTCTGTGTCCTAGGATCCTTCCCGTTCTAATATTTTCTGAAGGCTCCTCCCAGCTCTGACACTGTTCTAAGGTATCTCCAGCTCAGGCCTTCTTTGTTTTAAGCTCTCTCCCAGATCCAACATTTTCTGTTTGGGTTGCCTTTCAAACTCTAACATTCTCTGTTTTAAAGCTTCTTCATCTGATATTTTCTGTTCTAAGTTTCCTCCTAGCTCTGATAGTCCATATTCTGAGACCCTTCCAGCTCAGAAATAATATGTTGGGAGGATTTTTCTACTCTGATATTCTGTAATTTCAAGTCCCTTCCAACAGCATTCTCTGTTCTAAAATGTTGTCTTCTAAGGTCCCTCCCAGGTCTGAATCATTGATATCTGTCCCTGAATCACACCTGTCACTTTGTCCATGTCTAAAACTGTCTGACTTTCTAGTCTAACTTCAGGTCTCCCACTCTCTGGGAATATGGGTGGTTCCCCCCCAATCTGCTAATCTCTACCCAGATCTTTTGTAGGTTTCTCTGGGACATGCTGGGTCATAGCTATAACTAGGACAGAACAACTGGGGCTTTTCTCAAGGTGCTGAAATTTATAAATCACCAGTAAGCAAGTTATAATTGTAACAATCACAATTGCTAGTTATGGTTCTGTTGAGTGATTAAGGGGCCATATTATTGTGAGATTTTCTTTTTTGTTTTATAATCATCTTTTTTTTAATTCCCCTATATTATAGATATGCTTATTTTATTTAATAAATTAAAAATAAAACAAATTTAAAAAATAAAGTGAAGACAATGATATATGATACTCAGGTCTCTTCCAGATCTTTTTTCCTTTTTTTGGGGGGGGGGGTATTTGCCAATATTTTATGTTTTTTCAATTACATATAAATATAGTTTCCACATTCATTTTTGTAATATTTTGAGTTCTAAATTTTCCCCCTCTCTTCCCTTCCCCCCAAGACAGCAAGCAATTTGATATAGGTTATATATTTACTATAATGTTAATCATGTTTCCCTATTAGTCATGTTGTGAAAGAAAAACCAGAATAAAAGGAAAAAAACCATGAGAAAGAAAATCAAAAAAGTTAAAAATAGTATGTTTCATTCTGTATTCAAACTCCATAGTTCTTTCATGGATATGGATAGCATTTTCTATCAGGAGTCTTTTGGAATTGTTTTGGACCATTGTATTGCTGAGAACTAAGTCTGTCATGGTTGATGATCACATAAAGTGGCTGTAACTGTACGATATTCTCTTGGTTCTGTTTACTTTACTCAACATCCATTCATGTAAGTCTTACCAGATTTTTCTGAAATTAAATCTGCTTATAATTTCTTATAGAACAATAGTATTACATTATATTCATTTACTACAACTTGTTCAGCATTCCTCAACTGATAGACATCCCATCAATTACCAATTCTTTGCCACCACAAAAAGAGCTGCTAGAAACATTTTTGTACATGTGGGTCTTTCCCCTTTTTTATGATCTTTTTTGGATTATTGTGAGATTTTCAAACCAAGTAACTCACACTGTAGCTGTTATACTTCATAATTAGTTTCTTCTCCTTCTCCCCAAACAGGTTAATCTTTTGTCATCTTGCTTCCCTGCTCAAGGACTTTGATGACCCTCTCACAAGAAAATGGGTAAATGCCAAGAGTCACATTCAAGGCTATCCACTTTTCCAATCTCATTTCTCAATACTCTTTTTGCTATACCTTATAATCCATGCTACAATCCCTGCATATACCAACTTCTTCCTCCCTTCCACTTCTCTATTCATGCTATCTATTCCTGAAGGAATGCCCTCATCTACTCTTTCCAACTTCCCAGATTTTAACCAAGCTTCAAATTCAAATTTAATTTCCCCATGCACTCACCTATCCAACTCACATCTTTTTTACTTTCCTGAATTCTTAAAGGAGCTGTAGTATCTCTGTTCTCCCTATTTGGTAGATATCACACCCTGT
This sequence comes from Sarcophilus harrisii, assembly GCF_902635505.1. Taxonomy (NCBI): domain Eukaryota; kingdom Metazoa; phylum Chordata; class Mammalia; order Dasyuromorphia; family Dasyuridae; genus Sarcophilus; species Sarcophilus harrisii. The sequence continues at coordinate 497,762,255 of NC_045428.1, forward strand.
CTTGCATTCATCTCAAAAACCTTTAGTGGTTTCCCATTGTTTGACCAAATAATTTATGTATATGTATATTATGTTATATTTTATTATATTAAATATATATACATATACATACTCAAGATTCCAACCTAGCTTTTTGCCCTTATCTTATGTCACTTCCCTTTCTTATATGTTCTGTTTTAGCCAAGCTGGACTACTCTCCATTCTCCATTCTCATCCTTGAGGCATCCCTAGAAAAATAATGTCAATAACAGCATCCATTTCTGTAGTCTTCACCCTTTAATGCTTTCCCCATAGTCCCCAGTAAGATGTATAGCAAAAAGATTGCCATCCAGAAAACCAATCATACCCAGCATCTACTAAGTGCTTACTATATGCTAGATGGCACAGGGGATTATAAGAAGAAAAGATGAGAAGTGTGTACATCAAAACCATAGCAGATGGACAATGTGAAAGCTCAGAGATAAGTGTGGAGTGTGAAGTGTGAGGAACAAGAAGTAATATATAACAACTACAGAAGATTGGGCGATGATCAACTATAACAGACTTGGTTCTCAGCAGTTCAGTGATCCAAGACAATCTCAATAAACTTGGGATGGAAAACACCATCTGCATCCAGAAAGAGAACTATGGAGACTGAATGTAAATCAACACATGATATGTTCACTGTGTTTTCTTTTGTGTTTTTTTCTCTCTCATGGTTTTTCCCTTTTGTTCTGATTTTCTGTCCCTTCATAAGGAAATATATTTTAAAAAATGTCTACGGATAACCAAAAAAATAGGCTATACCCATTGAAGTGAGTGGAGGTTAATAATTGGAAATAAATTTAGGAATTCCTCAATTCCAGGATTTTGAGAATCACTCATCTATTATTTTTAATGATTCTTATTGATTCTGTTTATTTTCATATCACTTCATTTCCTAATTTTTTTTCCTCCCTCTCCCAGAGAACTGTCCCTTATAAAAAAGACTAAAAAAAGAGGGGAAGAAAAGCAAGTCTGACAGCATATGCAGCCTTTCTATTGTGCCTCTGGCAAGAAGGGCTAGTGATGGATTCTCTGCTATGTGCTACATAGCACATAGAACACAGACTTGGAGTCTGGAAGGCCTGAGTTCCAGTCCCATTTCGGCCACTTACTTTAGCTATTTATGGCTAAATCAATTAACCACTGTCTGCCTCAGTTTCCTCTTCTGTAAAATAGGAATAATAATAGCATCTAATTCATAGAATTGTCATGAAGATTAAATGAGATGATAATTGTACAGTGCTTTGCAAATTTTAACTGCTGTAGAAATTTTAATTTATTACTAGAGCAAAGCTAGATTATTATATATTTAGATTTTATATTGTCATTGTTTCTTCTATTTATATTATAGTCACTTTGCATGCTATTTTTCTGTTTTGCATGACCTTATTTGGTATCAGTTTGTGTCTTCCCATTTAAATCTTCTTTATGAACTGGAGAAGAAAATGACAAGTTACTCTAGTATCTTTGCCAAGAAAATCTCAAATGGAGTCATAAAGAGTCAGACATGACTAAAATGACTGAACAACCAATATTCATTGTTTTTCATTTTTTCTTACAATTCTATCAAGTGAACATTCTACAATTTGTCCTTCCCTCTTCAATGGATACCTATTTGGTTTCCAGTTCTTTGCCAAAAGAACAAAAAATGCTACTAAGATTATTTTGGTGATTATGGGAACTTGATTCCTCATTAGGATTTCTTTCCATACAATGTAAGTTCCCTGACATCAGAGACTATTTCATTTTTGTCTTTGTATTCCCAATGCTCAGTTCCATGACCTACACAAAGCAGGCCCTTAATAATAAATGCTTGATACCTGATTCTTGATTCATTTCTGACTTGGAGAGTATGAAAATTTAAATTCACCTTAAAGTGCATTGATAGAGTTAAATGCACCACATAGAGGTGCTTTTAGGATGGCCAAGCACCCTTCATATCTAGTGTAAGGCAAGATTCCCTAGGGAAGCTGCATCTGGCTCCCCAGGGATATGTTGCTTTAACCCTGTACAGTTTCACATTTCTTCATCTCAAAGCTTTTCTATCTCATCTGTTGTCACACAGCCTGGGGGCCAGTCACCATTCCCTGACTCATCAGCATCAGCTAAATTAAGGAGGACTGAGAAGTCCTTCCCCACATGACTTGATCTGCAAATGTGATTTTGCACAGATCTTGTACTTTTCTGGGTCTCAAGTTTCCCTATCTATTAACTGAAGAGCTTGGATAAGATGATTTTGAAGGTCTCTTATGACATGGATGATCTATATTCTTCTATGTACTAAGGTCCCTCTCAGCTCTAACATTTTTTTTAATTAAAGCTTTTTATTTACAAAATATATGCATGGGTAATTTTTCAACACTGACCTTTGCAAAACTTTCTGTTCCAAAATTTTCCCTTCTTCCCCCCATCCCCTCCCCTAGATGGCAGGTTGACCAATACGTGTTAAAAATGTTAAAATATATGTTAAATCCAGTATATAACATCCTATTTTTAATCCCTCTTTTCCTTCCTTCCTTCCTCCCTCCCTCCTTTCTTCTTCCTTCTTTCTTTTCTTCCTTCCTCTTTATTCTCTCTTTCTCTTTTCCCCCTTTCCTCCCCCACCTTCGTCAGACTGGGAAATTCAGGGGTTATTTTTAAGTAACAATCTCACTACTATTGTTCATGGAAGCTTTGACTTAATCAGTTTCCCAACTGGGCCATTGTGTTTATCTTTAGAGAATCTGATGGTCCCTTGTTTCTTGGTATTCAACATATTAATGCTGTTCATTGCAGTTCAAACCTCCTGAGCTCCAGAGATTCACCAGTTTTCACATCCCGTGATTACATGTCCATGCCATACTAGTCATTCTATATACACCATAACATTCTATATTCTAAGAGCTCTGCCAACTTAGACAGGACTCATAATGAAACAAGTTACCCATCTCCCGAAAGAAAAGTGATGGACTCAGAGGGCAGATGAAACCTCTTCTCTTCTCCCTTTTCTTTTCTTCTCCTCCTTCTCTCCTCTCCTCTTCTTTCCTTTCCTCTTCTCCTCTCCTCTCCTCTGTTTTCTTCTCCTATTTTCTTCTTCCTCTCTTATTCTCTTCTCCTCTTCTCTTTGTCTTCCACTTCTCCTTTTCCTTCTCTTTTCTTCTCTTCTCTTTTTTCTTCTTTTCTCTTTCCTTCTCTTTCTTCTCTCTTTCTTTTTTTGACATGGATAATGGGAGAATTTATTTGACTTTACATACATATTTGTAATGGGCTTTGTTTTCTTGCCTTCCAAAGGGCAGAGGAGGGAGAAGGAAAAGGGAGAGAATACAGAACTGAAAATAAAACTGCATATTGAAAAAAATGAGTGAGTTGGAATGGATGAGAATTAGCCTTTCTAAGGCTAATATTCTTTGAATCTCCTGGGTCTTCTCAGTTCACAGGGTTATCAGGCAAATCACTTCCATCCTTGGTCCTCAGCTTCTTTATCTGGGAAATGGAGATAATAATCCCTGCCCTCATGACCTCATTGCTGGTGTTAGGCTTCAATGAGACAATGAATGAGAAAGTGCTTTGTAACCACAAAGGGCCAAAGGCAAGTAAGGGATTATTATTTTACCATTATAACTATTTTGCTTGAAGGGAATATTCCCGGGCAAGTTAGATCTTGGTGAGTCTCCAGAATTTAGGGAGCTTGAAAGAGTCAGGGAAGGAAGCTCATGGGATGAGGAACTGGTATTAGGCAAGTTATTTAATTAATTAATTCAACAACCATGCTATTATCATTATCATAATTACATGATTATAGTGCAATTACTTAGATCTCTAAGTCCTATATACTCCAAAGAACTTCAGAGTGGTATATAGCACCTTGCCTCAGAGACCATGGTGGGGGCATGAGATCTAATGTCTATGTTCATCAAAACCTTAGCCTGAAGGGGCAAAGCTTTTGTTCTGAGGGAGAGGCCTTCGCCTGACTTGGGCACCCAGAAAGCTCTGTGAGGAAGGTGAGTGAAACAGCCCATAGTGTTAAGTTGGGAAACATAAGAATGAGTAGATAGGATGGAGAAATTGGTTACACGCTCTTTTCCCCAATGGCCATTTATGGTACCTAAGAAAAGGACCATTAGGGAAGTTTTTCTAACAGTTTTCTAGAGGGGAATGAACTGATTTTAGGAGGTAGTGAGCTTGCTATCATATCACTAGAGGTGTCTGATTGAAGGCGAGATGACTTCTTGTTGGAGAGAAGTTGCAGCTAAGACCAGGATCTCACTCAATGTCCTCTGAGACCTCATTGAGGTTTGAGATTCTATGACTATTACTTTTCACTGGGGACCCTAACTGTGTATGGTGGAATGTTGGAGAGTTGGATGTGACTGTGGAAGATAGAAGTCAATACAGGGAGCCCTGAATTCTCTCCAGAGAACCAGAGATACAGGCACTGCCATTAATAGTTGTGGGGAATGTGAGAAGGTTAGGATGGAAGGAGAGAGGCCCAGGAAGCGACAGTGGAAGAAAAGGACACTGGGTTAGCAGTCACTGACTTGTTGAGTCATTGCTTCCTCCTGGGCCTTTATTTTCCTCTGGAAAATGAAGAAACTGGGTTGGATATTCTTCAAGGTTCCCTCTCATTCTAACATTCTAGGCTTTTCCTTCCTACTTTAGCAATTGAAAGGGAAATTTTCTATTTTCTTCCCACTCTGTAATCTAGAGCTTATAGATGGAGCTGTGGGATTCAGAGCTGTCAGGGACTCTAGAAACCGTAAGAATTTGTTGAATTGAAATGATCAGGAGGACAAGAAGAATTGCCAGCCCTCCATGTGTCTTCAAAAGGTTCATCCTTATAGTTCTCCCCGAAATATGATTGTGGATCATGTCACTTTCCTGCTTAGTGAACTACAGTGGCTCTATGTCACCTCTAAGAGCAAATTCAAATGCTTTTGTTTGGCATTTAAAATTAAAATTTACAACGTGCTCCCAATCTTATCAGTTGAATAGCTGGACAAGGATACTAATAACTAGTAAGCTCCCTCTCAGCTCTACCTCTTTAGCACTTCAGCTCTTAGCTCCCAGCTAAGGACCAGGGCCAGCAAGCCATAGACTAGAGATGCTACTGGGACCAGAGAAGCTACATCACCAGCCTGTGAGATGTGGGGCTCGAAGACTCTGAGCTTTGGCCCCAAGACATTCATCTTTCATCATGGGCTGACTTTAAGTATGCTGACTTTGGGCCCTAATGACTTACCTCCCAAACTGGCGATGAGGTAGCCTCAGATCTTATCTCCCTTTCCCTCTCTCCATCTCCATCTCCATCTCTATCTCTCTCTCTCTCTCTCTCTCTCTCTCTCTCTCTCTCTCTCTTTCTCTCTCCCCTTCTCTCCCCCCCTTTGTCTCTCTCTGTCTGTCTCTCTGTCTATTTGTCTGTTTGAATGTCTCTGTCTCTGTCTCTCTCTCTCTCTGTCTCTCTCTCTCTCTCTGTCTGTTTGTCTGTCTGAATGTCTCTGTCTCTGTCTTTCTCTCTGTCTGTCTGTCTGAATGTCTCTGTCTCTGTCTCTGTCTGTCTCTCTCTCTCTGTCTCTGTCTGTCTGTCTCTGTCTCTCTCTCTCTCTCTGTCTGTTTGTCTGTCTGAATGTCTCTGTCTCTGTCTTTCTCTCTGTCTGTCTGTCTGAATGTCTCTGTCTCTGTCTCTGTCTGTCTCTCTCTCTCTGTCTCTGTCTGTCTGTCTGTCTGTCTCTCTCTCTGTTTGTCTGTCTGAATGTCTCTGTCTCTGTCTCTCTCTCTGTCTCTGTCTCTCTCTCTCTCTGTCTCTCTGTCTCTCTGTCTCTCTCTGTCTGTTTGTCTGTCTGAATGTCTCTGTCTCTGTCTCTCTCCTCCCCTCTCTCATCTCTCTTGCACACAGTGCCAAGATCACCTTCTTAAATCTTAATTTTGACTGTAACTTTCCTCTGTTCATATTGTTTCCTCAGTTCCCGTGGAATAAAGTCCAGCTCCAGATATGTGGGCATTGAAGCCTTTCTGCAATATGGCACAGCTTGACTTTACTTTGCTTCCTCTTACACATAAACATACACACATGCATGTATATGTAGGTAAGTATATATATAATATGCATATATGTGTGTGTATATATATAGGTATATACACATGTGTATATATTTGTGTACATAATATATGTATGTTTTTGTGTGTGTGTATATATATATATACAAACATACTTTAAGTCTGATTCTAGCTCAAGACCCTGAAAGAAAAAAAGGATTTAGTTCCAATACTGCTCCAGCTACTGATCAATAGCATTTTATATCCCTTGTACTGAGAGCTTCAGTTTCCTCATCTGAAAGATGAGTCAGATTTCCCCCCCGCTCAGATATTCTATATTCTATTTTTTAAGGTTCTTCTAAACTAAGTCCTCCTTTGTTCCAAGATTTAAAAGAGGCATATCTTCTGTGAATTTTGTGAGTATGGATGAGCTATAATTAGGTTGAATTAAGTCTCCCAAATGATAGGAGCATTGTCTGTAACTTTCCTACTTTCCTGGTTTTCTCCTTGGAGTCGGGGACTGGCATTGACAAAGTATTTTAGGTGATGATGGCACTTCCTTGCTCAATAAACTCCAGTAACTGTTCATTACCTTGAAGATCCAATACAAACTGCTCTTTTTGGCCCTTTAAACCTCCCTCTAATAAAAACCTTTCCAGCCTTATTATTCCTCTCTGCATATTTATCGGTTCATCTACATCTATTCCTAATAACACAGCATCCCTCACTCCCTTTCCAAACCTTCATAAGGCCGTCTTCATGCCTGGAATGCATGTCTCTTACTTCTCCTTGGAAAAAGCTGTATTTTCCCTTAGAGATTATTTACAATGCTACTTTCTACATGAAGCCCTTTCTTGATTTCTCTATCTGCTAAGATCTTCCTCTTTCTCCATTAAAATTCTATGTTATTTTATCAATATTTTGTTTATCCTTAATTTTACATGTGTCTTCCCTGATGGAATATAAACCTCTTCAGGACAGGGATTGCTTCATTAAAAAAAAATGTATATTCTTACCACCTAGCAGTGTCTAGCATATTATTATTGTTGTTCAGTTGTTTCAGTCATGTATGATTTTTTGTGACCTCTGAGTTCAGTTCTTTTATCTTACAAACAATAAGACTGAGGCACAGAGAGCTCAAGGGTCTTGCTCAGGATCAGCTAGTTCTAAGTCTGAGTCCTTCTGACTCCATTAGACAGCCTATTATGCATAAAAATGAAGAAATTTAATAAGGGATATTTTCACATATTTAAATGCTAGGTATGTAACAAGAGGACATAATTTTTCAGCTTATTAGAACTAGGAACTTAGAACATAGAGTTTCAGAGCTTGAAAGGGGCCTTATCACAGAATGTGGGGCAAGAAGGACCCTTAGAATATAGAATCCCAGAGCTGAAAGAAACCTCAGAACACAGACTATCAGCTCTGAAAGGGCCCCCAGCCCTCAGAATTTCAAAGCCTGAAGGGGCCTTATCACAGAATGTCCAACAGTAAGGACCCTTAGAACATGGAACATCAGAGCTGGGAAAAACCTCAGAACTCAGACTATCAGCTTTGAAAGGGCCCCCAGCCCTCAGAATTTCCAAATTTGAAGGAGCAACGTCCCATCGCATACCATGTCACATTTGGAAGGAACCTTACAACATATTTTGTCAGAGTTGGAAGAGAATATGGAACATAAAATTTTAGAATTACAAGACCTAGATATATTGGAAATCATCTGGTCCAATGCCCTTAGTTTGCAAAAGGGGAAAACAGCTTTTCCTGGATCCTAGCTTATGAGCTTCTCCCTTTTTGGTTAACTTTGGAGTGAGAATCCCCATAAGAAGGAAGAATCTGGTGAGGGTTTAGGAATCCCGGGAGTAGAGACCAGAGCACTCCAAAGAAAGGCAGGAGGAACCCCCCCACAATTTTCTTGCTTCTCCTTGCTGTACTGGGTGGGGGTGTGGGCCAGTCCCCATTCTGGGAAGGTCAGGGGAAGCAGCCAAAGCAAGGTGCTATTTTTAAGTCCCAGCTCTACCTCAGCATCCCCCCTTACCCCCCAGCCATCCAGGGCCAAGACGCCACCGGGAGGCCCAAAGCCAAGAGGCTGGTTTGTTCCATTCAAGTGAGTTTTGGCTCAGTAGCCGCTTCACACCCAATTAATTACTTCAGCACCAGATTAGGCTAGCAGTCTTGGAGCAAAGTGATAATAGGGGCCAATTACATTAATTTATATTTTCTCTGCCAACCCCGGCCTCTTTGGCGGGGCCCCGAAGACCTAGAGCTTTCCCAGGAGCCGATGCATAGGATTACCCTAGACCAAACCCATGCCCATGTCCATAAATTCCCCTGTTAGCCAGGGAACTGTAAAGAAGGTCAGAGATGGAAGAGAACTTAAAACATAGGACAGAAAACACCAGAACTGGAAGAGATATTGGAATATTCACTATGGTGACCTTAGAATTTTGATTGTGGAATACAGGAATATTATAGAATAATAATATAGAAACAGGACACCAAAATGTAGAATATAGACTTGAGAACAGACTCAGAATATAGAACATAGAATGAGAGAGCTGGAAGGAGTCTAAGAATCAAAGGCAGATACAGGAACCATTTTTTCTTTCAGCTAACCAATCCTTCTCAATAGAAAATGGAACTGAGATGTACCATTGGGCGTAATCAGTAAGGTTGGTATGGATGTTTTTTTGAAAGTATCTTTGGTATCCAAAAAAATGTCTTTAAACTAAAGTAAAAGAAGATAGTGCATGTCATATCAGGGCTAGAAGGTGCCTTAGACATACAGACCTAGGAGGGGTCTTAGACCCCAGAAGAGAGAATACTGGAGCTGGAGGGGTCTCGGTCCCAGTGCCCTTCTAGAGAGGAGGAGGGAACACCAGGTTCTATTGACGTAGGTCTCTTGCTCCTGTCAGAGCAGTAAAAATAGCTGAGAAGAGGAGGGAGGGGTTGTTGTTTTTTACTTTTTTTCCACCATCCACAGTGACTGCCAGGAGAAAATGACCCTAGTTAAACAAACGCCTTAAGAAGCCGGTTCCCTGCTGAGAAGGTGGAGGCGGTGAATTCATGCTTTGAGTCTTCAAGTGTCAGAATCTGTCTTTGAAGAGTCTTCTGGGCCAGTCCCCTTATCCACAGGCAGGCTGAAGTCTAGGCCACCCAAGACAAAGATCTTGTAGCCTTCTGATCCTTACTCCAGGCTTGGCCTGGTGGGGTGGAAGGGTGCTGAGCTTGGAGGTAGTGGACTGCCTCAAATACTTTTCAATTGTGTGATTAGGGTCTGGAGACTTGAATTCATCAGGAGAAATTGGGTGCTCACTAAAATAACTTTCTGGTTCCCCAGTACTCCTTGCCTTTTCTCCTTCATCATACAGATTACACCTCCACGAATGCTTTCCCAGCTTCTGTCCAGAGCTCTTCTTTCTTTACATTCTTTTTGGGTGACATCATTAGTTCTCATGGGTTTAATGATTATCTCCATCTAGATTCATAGATTTATCTACTTGGCCCCAATCTCTCTCATTATCATTAATACCAACCATCCCTCTTAGACATCTTGAGCTAGATGGTCTATAGATAGCTCAAGCTCAAAATGTCCCAACCCAGATCTCATTATCTTTCCCCTCAAGCCCTTCCCTTTCCCAAACTTCTCTATTTCTGGCAAAGGCATCAGCATTTTCCCAGTCTTCCAGGTTCATAACTTTGGTTTTATTCTTGACTCTTCTTTACTTTTCTTCACCCCAAATAGTCTATTAGTGGCCAAATCTTGCCATTTCTATCATCACAACATTTTTCATTTCTTACTTCTGTCCTCTCACACAACTGCCTCCTTAGTTCCTATAGTCTTTCTGTTTTTCATCATCTTTAGCCTAGATTTTGCAGCAGTCTCTTAATTGGTCTTCCTGGCTCAATTCTCCCCATTCCAATCCATCCTATACCCTGCTACCAAAATGATTTTCCTTAAGTCCAGATCTGACTGCACCATTCCTCTACTCAGTAGGCTTCTGTAACTCCTCATTGCTTCTAAGATAAAATATAAACTCAGCTTTGAAAGTGCTTTTACAACCTGGCCCCAAACTCTCTTTCCAGCCTCAGTGGATATTATTGCCTCTCTTATACTCTGCAATACAACAACAGACTGGCCTTCTTTTGGTTCCTCATCCGTGACACTCCATTTATCATTTCTGTGCCTTAACACTAGTCCACTGCCATACCTAGATGGCACTTTTTCTTTACCTCATTCAGAGAATTCCTCCTTCAAGCTGTAACTCAAATACTGGCATCTTTTCTGATTATTTCCCCTCCAAATACTAGTACCTTTCTTCCAAATTACCTTGTGTATCTCAAGTGGGGCACAAATCCAATTTTCTCCCAACTCTTCCTCTCTTTCTTCTAGGGTGGGACTGGCTCACTTATACCCTGCCCCCAAATTATAATTACTTTGACAACTTGGGGTGGTCCTCAGAAGGGGGAGGGGCATATGGTTACAATTCAGGTATATATGTGTAGGAAGAGAAGGTGGCTATATTGCTACTATCCATCCCTATAGCTTTTGAGCCCGTCTCTGGTGTTCTTTCCATTTAGGAAAAAAAATATTTTATTTTATTAACTCTTTTATTATTATTATTATTAACTCTTTAAAGCAATATAGTATTTTGAGGGGTTTTTTGTCTTTATCCCTACATAAGTAAATTTTAAAATTATTACCCAGTAGTCATCTTTAAATAGTTGACTACATGAAAGTTGAAATACTTTGACATTCTTGTGAGGGTTACTATTCTTACATCTGTGTAAATGGCTGTAAATTGTGTGCCTATATGCTATATTTATGTTATCTGGCTGACATTTGTTTGGATTATTAAAATTCAAAAATTAAAATACTCATGCAAAAAAATGATATGTTTTAACAGCCAAGAAAGCATAAGGCAAAAATAATACCATTTACTAAACAGAAGGCAAAAACAAGAATTATCAAGATATAACAGAATATTAATATCAATAATCAAGATTTGACAGTATATTTACAATCCTGGATCATACTCTTCCACCAGTGCTCACAGTGTCTATGGGAAAGAGCAAGCCATAAACTTACAGAAATCTAGCAAGGGGGTATCTCAGTAGGAAAACACATGTTCCTAGTATAACTCATGACTGGTTTCTTAGTTCTAGGGTTCTTTAGGGAATATTTTATACCCCTATTATCTGTTGGCAGGTTGTCCCTTTTCTGGGCTTCTCTTGCTGGATAAACTATCTCTCTGCTAAAGAAACATCCGCCCCAAATATGTATTTGAGTCTCCCCAGGTCAGTCTTCTTGTTAGGATACTGAAGCAGTACTAATCTCTTCCCCTACGCCTGGAAAATCGCAGAATGCTTCAGATCTGTTCTCTGGGTTCTGAAGTTTCCCTTCTCAAAGTGGAGAGGGTGCTAAAGAGCAATATGGGTAAACTCAGCCTGCACAGAACAAGATTTTTTTGCCTGCTTTTCCAATCAGCTCCCAGCAGCTATAGACTGCTCTTGTAAAAAACTCCCAACAGCAACTACTGAGCCCCTCTGGCTCCGTTAGTTCTCTCAGTTGTCTCACTCTGAAGCAGTTACTCTTATTTCCCAATTCTCCTGTCCTCTCCTCCTCTCAAACACCATCCTTTTGTCATTAGTATCACTTCTTTCTTCAAGTGACTATTCATTCTTCTGATCTCCTCACCAGCCTCTTCCTGCTGGTTCCTTTTAGGTTCTAATGCCTCTAATTTAGAATCAGGGTTTCTTCATAAATAGTGACTCATTTTTAACTTAGGTTCACAGACCCAAAATTTCCAAAGGGATCTGTGGATATATTTCAGGGAGTCCATGAACTTGGATAGGAAAAAAATACGTATCATTATTTTTCAGCAACATTCAATTTATTTGTAATTCTATATATTTTATTTTACACACTAAAAGCATATTTCTGAGAAACGTCTATTCATACATTTAATTAGTCTGCCCCCAAATTTGAGAACTCCAACTCCAATGGTTTCATTCATATATTTAAATATTCTCTCTCTACGCAATTATAAACCACTTGAGGGTAGGGACCAAGGTGATATAAACTTAAGAGAACCAGAAGTTGAATCCAAAGAGTTGGTATTTGAATTCTAACTATATCATTTACACTAAATCTGTGACTTTAGTCATTATTGAACTCTTCTGTCCCTCTGATCCCTAGAGATCATCTCATCCAACTTGCTCATTATATAGTTAAGGACATTAAGTTTCACAGAAAAAGATTTTCAACTATAATATATTTAACAAATTTTGCTTGAAGACCTCTAGTGACAGATAGATTACTAAATGCTAAATGCTACTAAAAATGGGCTAATAATAATAAAAATGGGCTTGATTCTTTCAAAGAAAAAAAGATTTCTGGAAGCAATGGGTGGATTCTCTCTATATTCTATATTTCTATATTCAAAAGTTCTGGGCAGTTTTCTTGTATTATTTTATTCATTATGATATTCAGGGTTTTTTGTATTTTTTTTAACTTGTCATGTCCTTCTGGTTACCCTATTTTAAAAAAAAATTATGTTTATGCACCCTGTTTTTGAGATCAATATGTTTTGCTTACATATAGTGTTTTGTTTTAATGTTATTGATTTTTGCCTCTGATCTTCCAGTTTATCTTTCAATTCTGTGTATTTGCATTTCAACTAATTCTCTTTTACTTTTTGGTGAGACTTGAATTCAAGTCATGCTGCAATGGATTCAAGTTTTTCTATACTGCCACTTATTTATGCTGTGCAAATTATACATTCTGCTTTCACAATTTTTGATTTCTCTTTTAAATCATTTGGGAATATCTTACTGTCATTCCATGTTCTATTGGAAATCCACACCGTCCTCTGTCTTATCAAATGATTAATTTTTCTTTGTTTTGCAATATTTATTCATAGATGCTTGAACTCTTTTACCTGATCTGAAGCCAATATTCCTTTTTGTTATGAAGCCAATATTCCTTTTTGTTATTAATATCTCTCTTGTTAGTTCTTTGGCTCATCTTAAGGTTTTTGAGTTTTCTTCCTCCTAAGACATTTGGAAATGTCAGTCTTTTTCCTTTATTTCCTTTTCTCTATTTCCCATGTTCTGACTCTCTCCCATATAAAGGTTGTTTCCTTGGGAGCTATATTTTGAAGTGTCTCATCCTCCTCTCATGTTGGGCAATCAGCAGCCTCTGTTTCTTCTCCAAATGATTTCTGGGGGTCAGATCTGTTCCCAAATGGATGCTGGGCTCTTTTCCTCAGGTTTAGTGGTGTATCACCAAGCATACTCATATTCCTGCATGCTTTCCATGTCTTCCTCCATTTTCTGTCCTTGCTTTTGTGGCAAAGATATTGCCCTGCTACTACAATGTCTGAGAAAATTCATTCCATATGGGTTTGTGAGGCACTGGATGGAAGCGGGGCAACACTGGAATATAGAGCTGAATTCTACATGGTAGAAAGTGAAGGAGATAGTGCTAAGTGTGTTAGTGGATGGGGATTTTTCTTCATTGTTAGTTTGTCAGGTTTTACCTTGTTTGGGTTCTTCTAATCCATCAAGATAGTTGAAATTGTTTTATTATTTATTTTTATTTATTGTTTTATTTTTTTGTTACTTATTGTTTTATTATTTATTATTATAAAAGTCTTCTTACATAATTTTTATAATGAGCAGATATTCAGAGAATCATAAACCTTTAATACGAGGATGAGTGTTAGAGATTATCTCATCCAACTTCCTCATTTTATAGCTTAGGACTTTGAATCTCACAGAAATAACTTAGAATTATAGACCTTCAAAGTTGGAGGAAACCAAGATTTCCTGTTACAATACATTTAACAAATGTTGCTTAACAAATTTTGCTTGAGGAACTCTGGTGACAGGTAGATTACTAAATGTTAAGACAGTTCATTCCACTTTGGGGCAAGTCTGATTATTAGACTGTATTTCAAGCCTTAATCCGTGTCTGTGCAATTTCTATCCATTGCTCCTCATTGTCTTCTGAAGTCAAGTAGAACAAAAGTTTAAACCTTCTACATCCGCTACTTCAAATTCTTAAAGACAGTATCATATGTCCTCTCACTCTTTAAAAAAAAATAAATCAGTACCATTTATTAATCACCTACCATATGCCAGGTGTGCTAGGTAAACTACCCAAATTCCTCTCCTTTTTCCTCCTATGTAAGACTCCAGTCTAATTACATTGATTTTTTTTATTAAAAAATGTAATGGATATTTACTCATCAAATGTTCACAAAATTTCTGATCAACATAACAAATTGATTCTCCTAAGACTGGAAAACTGCAGGGCAAAACAAGAGAGGAAGCATTCTTATTATGCTTGCAAGGAAAGAAGGTTCAAATACTTACCTAACTGGAAGCTTCCCCTGCCCCCCATTACAAAAACACATCTCTTGTTTTGATAAGTGACACAAAGGGCAATGGAGAGCTGTGTGCTGGCCCGAAGTTGCCTGCAGCATGTTACTGGATGACTTGTCCCTGCCTGTGAGAAATAGTTTAAAATAACCAGTAACAAATAGGTGAGGTCATGACTGTGTGGCTGCTTTATAAATTGTCACATACTGTAGAATGTCACGTTACTTTTGGTTGCTCCTATGTTCCCCGTGGTATCCAGTACAAGTTGACCACAGGACTCCCTGCATTGAATTTTCTGAGTTTTCTGACTCTGGTCATTGGCTCCCAATCCATTCATCCAATTTTATTTCAACAACCAGCATTAATTAAGCACCAATTATTTGTCGGTGCTATGTTAAGTGCTGGAAATAAAAACTTGGGAGACTCCAGTGACTCAAAACTTGGTATCTTCATATCTTTCCATCCTTCTTAGGTATTACTCCTTTCTACATATCATGATTCAGCCATTCTGGCTGATTTGCTAACTTGATATCTTCATATCTTTCCATCCTTCTTAGATATTACTCCTTTCTACATATCAATGATTCAGTCATTCTGGCTGATTTGCTGTTTCTCACATACAGTTCTCCATCTCCATCTTGGTGCCTTTTCTTTATCTTTTCTCCGTATTTGTAACATTCTCTCTTCATTGCTACCTTTTGGGATTCCTGAATTTCTTTTCAGCCCCAATGTTACCTTTTGTAGCAAGTCTTTCCTCATGCTTTACTCTCTAACATCCTCTTTCATTTATTCTGTACATACTTTGTATGTGCCTATTGAGGTCTATAGCACATACTCTGAACTTTTCTGCCTCAGCATGAACTGGTGTCCTGGGTTCCCAGAGCACTTATTCCCCAGGAGTTTTGGAACAGCCCCAAAGGGTTAGCAGTGGTCATCTAATGCTATAGCTTATAAATTCCTATCTGTATGCTTCCCACTTTGTTTATTACTTTATCAATTAGCAAGCTAGAATTAATTAGTTTTGGGTTTTTTTGCTACGGCAATTAGGGTTAAGTGACTTGTCCAGGGTCACACAGCTGGGAAGTGTTAAGTGTCTGAGACTTGGCAAGGGAAATGGGAAGGAGAGAAGTGTGAAATGGCAAAGGGACTGGAACCCTATGCATGCAATACATGCAAGTTGTTCATATCTCAATGAGCTATGGACTGATACTAGGTATAAATATAAATATGGACTGATATGGTTAAACTAGGTAGTCTCTAAGGTCCCTTTCAGCTCTGCTAGAGTGTGATCTTCAAAAAGCTACACATCTCTTGTCCTAAGAATGGTGGAAATGATGCTAGAGTTGAAATTAGAATTAGAAGAGTCTTACCCTAGCTTTTCTGCTCACCTACTTTATTCATTTTCATAGATCCCCATGGCATTCAGCAATTTAAAAAAATATTCATCAAACACCTTCTATATGTCAAGTGTGCTATGAACACATTGAAGAAGCAAATATGAAAATTAACAAAATCCCTGACCTCCTGGAATTTACAATCAATTAATAAGTTATTGCAATAGTCCAGGAAAGTATATAATAAGTGTCTGAACTAGGGTGGTAGCTCTGTGAGTAAAGTAAATGGATGAGAGAAATGTTGTGGAAGTAGGATGATGGCATAGGAGATAAGCCTTGATAAGTCACCGGATATTAATCACGAAGGAGAAGAAAAGTCAATGACAATGATAGTTGCAAACCTGATCACTTCCCCTTCCAGATTAATTAATTTATTTGGATTTTTGGACTAGATGAAAGAAGCTTTTCTTTATCTCCATTGCTGCCTAAACTTAATCACTGAATGGGTGCAACTTTAGTCAGACTGAGACCTGTTGCAGACTTTGGCTTAAAACAGGCAAGGTCTCCCCTGCATCCAGGGCCATCTCTGGTAGTCTGGATCTATATCTGACCACTGGGCCCAAATGGCTCTGGAGTACACAGCCCTCCCTCACTTAAATCCAGGTCACTGGCATGTCATGGCATTATCTCCCTGATGTCACGCTCCTTTTCATGAATGAAAGGCAAACAACAACAACATCAAATAAAAGTTTAATGAGACCTTTAATATGAAGGTTGGGATAGGGATGAATTTAGAAGGGAAGCTAAGTGAGTTGTCCAAGATTTGGGAAGCATTATGTTTGAGATAGAGATGTCTAGAACCCAATTGATGATATGGCATAGGATTTCAGGAACAGGACTGTGTTGTATATATAGAAGTAAAAACTAGTAAAAAAAATAGCTTAAAGTAATGATCATTGAACCTGTGAGAACAGATGAGACAATCAAAAGAGAGAAGAGAGCCCAGGGAAGAATCCTGAATTATGCTCATTTCGAAGGGGTGGGAGATGCATGATGATAAAAAAATGAGAACAAGAATGAGTAGTTAGATAGAAAGGTAGAAGCAGAACAAGGGAAAGTGGTGTCATAGGAGCTAAAGGGGATAAGGAGAAAAGGAATAATGATGTTGAAGACATCAAAGTCAAGGAAAAAAAAAAGGCCTAAATTTTTTCAATAGGTGGGTGAAGTCAAAAGTCTATTTACAAGGGATCAAAAGGTGAGTGGATGATGAGTGGAATCATCCTTAAATTTCTAAACATCAGAGATAACTTTCTAGGAGTTTTAGAGTGAAAAGGAGAAATATAAGACACCATCTTGAGGGATGACTGGGTCGAGTGAAGGTTTTTTAAATGTGGTTTATATCTGAACAATTTCATGGTGTAGGAGTCAAGGAGATAAGGAAGGATTGAAGATGAGATAGTGAGCAGGAATAATTGACAGTAGAAACTACTGAAGGAAACCAGAGAAGGATGGGATAAAAAATAAGCCTTAGTTCAGAAAGAGAGCTATCTCTAACTCAGAAAATGGTTTAGCAAAGAGCAATGGGAAGACAAGAAAATATAATCAGAGAATTTCTAAGTACAAGATTATGGAGGTGAAAGAATTTGTAGTGATGATAAGGTCCTCTTCCTTGGAAAGAGGACAGTGGTTAGGATAGAGAAGAAGACTGTGAACTCACCACTGAACTTCTTGAGAAATAGTGAAATAATGATCTAGGGAATGCCAGAAGATCATAATGTCTGTATTTCTTCTGAAGTAACTGGAGTCAGCCTCAAGGGAGGAGAATCTGTAGATTAATGGTCAAAGTTCTTTAAAGAGTCAGTAGTGAAGAAGGAGCTTCCTGAATTTTCCTTCTATGTTAGTATTTCTGAGTAGCATGTGAGAAGGGTAAGCATGTGCCCAAGAGTGTTCCAGGGTCAGCTTGGACTTCGCTCCTAGAACCAACTGTTAAATTTTCATTGTTATTATTTTTATCTCAGAAATCAGCAACCCCACAAATCAAGGTTTGATTTATTATTTTGTTGATTGTCTAGACTTAAGAAAAGTGATGGGGAAAATATTAACAATGGATATTAAGCTTAGAAGTGTGTCTGTCATGTATATAGTATCTTCCCACCCCCTTCCTCTATCTTCAAGAACTAGCACATTTACTAGTACACTTTCCCCCTTTCACTCAGACTCTGGCAACTTGATGGATCGAAAGTGTCAAATGAGAAATCTGTATATGAAAAACATTAAGAAAGCAGCTTGTATATACAATATATTTATCCATGGCAAAGACTGCTCAGTTTTTTTTCTCAGCAGTTCATTTTCACATGAATAGCAGGAGAACTTTGTCGCTGATATGTGGAAGACTCTGAATCTCAGAATGGTTTTGTAATTATTGGATAAATAGACTTTGTCTGGTTATGAGTTAGCCAGCAGAAATTCGCATTTAATAAATGTGTTAGTGAATCACCTTAAGTTAGAATGAGGTTTTTTTTTTTTTTTAATTGGGAGACCTCAGCCCTGAACCAGGAAGGGTTTGTGTAAGAAAGACAATATCTCCTTGAACTTCTAATTGTAATTTGGAAAAATTGATTGATTGGTAAGGGGAAAAAATGTAATGCCCTCATGCACTGCCTGGAAAGTAAAAGCAAACAAAAACCAACAAACCAGAAAAAGTCTTAGAGAATCTTGTCAAAAGAAGAGAAATTGAGAAATCATTTGAAATTCCAGTCTCAGGGTCTTCTCCAATAGTGAACAGGTTTAGTTCAGCAGAAGAGCAGTCTATCCCCCAAGAAAGGAGAATCACCCTAAAATGATTTGTCCCCAAACCAGCAGAATAGTCATTCTCAGCAGGGGATTTACCTACCTATCAGTGGATCAGCTTTTTGGTAGAAAAGCCTAGGTTAGCATTAGATCCACTTACCTAAGAGAGATGTCCTGTTCATTAAGGAATTTTGTAAGGGTAGTAGTAAGAGTTGCAACTTGTCCCGGCTACGTGTATCCCCTAGATATGTGCCTCACTACCATAGAATGTTAAGTTTTCACCCTCTCCTCCCCAATTCACAAACCCTCCACTGTACATTGGTGAAAAGGTTTTTGGGTGGAGTGTCATATCATTATTCTCGCTTGCTTTGTTAGTTTTTAAAAAAGTTAAATGAATCAGCTACTGATTTTTTAATGGCAAGGACACCAGTGGGGGCTCAGGAACTATTACTCGGTAATAAGAGTGTGGCTGTCCCTCTCCATACAGGGTTACGACTAGAAATCTGAGAGTAGTTGCAAGCTGCCCTCTCTGATGAACCCTAATTTGGTAACATGTGTAGTTTGGGAATGAATGAGGAGAAAGAGAGAGAGAGAGAGACAGACAGAGACAGAGACAGAGACAGAGACAGAGAGAGCAGGATGAGAACTGGAGAGGAACGAGAGGTCTGTACCACAGAATGATCAGCCAGCAGAGAAGGTGACAAAGTATGACGTGTTTTTCAAAGAAAGCCAGGTTTCCATGAGTACCAGAAGATGGAAAGAGTATGAAAGGAAGTGAAAATGATGAAGGAGAATTTGTTAAGAGTAGAGTGGAAATGAAGGGCAAAGAAGCATATGAACTCAGGAGGGGAAGGGCCGAGTTGGATAGAAATGAGAACATAGGGAGAGGCAGAGCAGAGGAAAGATCTTGTTTCTTTTGCCTTGGCAGAAGGAGGCTTGCAAACTTCCTATGAGAGAGAACTCACCACCTCCTGAGGCACTCCCGTTCCATTTCTGGACAGTGCTGGTCATTAGGGAACTTGTCCTTATCTTGCTTGAAGTCATCCAGTTGATAAGTGTTGGCTCTTAAGTCTTACACTACCCATATAGGAGCATAGGAAGCTGGAAGGGACCCCAGTTTCCTCATCTTTATGATAGAGATATTAATATTTGTACTCCCTGCCTCATGGGGTTGATGTAGAGAAAATGCTTTGGAAACCTTTAAGCACTAGAGAAATATGAATTATTATTAACACCAGCCTCATCTGTTTCAAACTCCTCATGAAGAAAATAAAGCTGGGAGAGAGGTACATTGACTTGCTTAAAACCCACATAGTCAATTAAATGTTAAGAATTGGGACTAAACCCCAAAGTCCTACTTTTTTGTCTTCTTCCCCCACCCCTATAATATCATGGTGACTCTGAGAGGGATAAAGAGGGGAGAAGAAAGGGGGAACTTTTAATTTTTCCCTTCAAAATGAAAGAACTGATCTTGATTTTCACTCAGAATTTCCAAGAAACCTTTAGCCCAAGAGACCAAACCAGTCATGAAAAATATTATGTTTCCCACCCCCTGCAAAGGATTCTGGGTTTTCTCTTTACTCTTTTTGGGACTAAATTTATGGTCATCCTTAAAAGCCAAGTCCTGTCAAGAACTGCCTTTAGCCTCAAAAAAAAATTGGGAGTCTGCTTTGGAGATGGATGGAAATGGGTGGAAAGAACTAAAAGAAGAAGCTTTGGTTCCTCCAGCAAACTAAAAGACTCTTTGGAGAGCAGATATTTTCTGTTGGATAATTCTCTCCTGACCCTGAACTCACCCCCTTTAGAAGCAGCCCCCCAGCCAACTCCCCTATTTCATTTGGGGAGGAATTCCATCAAGCCAGCCAATTTTGACTTCAGTGTAGTCTGCCAGCCAACTTGCTTAAGATACCCTTGGGGATGGGTCATCCCCTGAGCCTTAAAAATGAGCTCCTCCAATTCTTTTCCATTCATCTAGCCTGTTTGACTTACAGCCTGGAACAGGGGAAATTGGGTTGGGATTCTAGAAAACAGGGTTCTAGTTTCAGTTCTGTCCCTAATTGGATTATAAATGAGGGTAACTCATTCTTCTTTTCTAGGTCTCAGTTTAATTCTGGATAAAATAAATGGTTGGACTGTGATTGATCCCTAAGGGCTATTTCAGATCCAGTCTTGAATTTTTTACTTATAGCTTGGAATAACTCTCTGCTTTTCCCCTTACTATCAATTGAAGGCTAGGTTTCAGGAATCTCAAAATTGGAAGACCCCTTAAAGGTCATGTAGCCTGCCTGCCTAATCTCCCTCTCCAACTACTTAGAATCAGCATGTAATTCATTGCAAGGGTTGTTTCATTTTTTGTACTGGAATCCTTAGTTTCTAACAAAGTGCTAGTATTTTGTTAGCATTTAATAAATGTTTTTTGAATGATTGATTGGAAAGCCCTATAGGTTCTGTTTTAGTCTCAAGCAAACCAAAGTAGGGGAAAGATGTGAATAACAGTTATATATACATTTTCCTAAAGTAGTAAGACACAAAAACCACTTTCCTTGCCATAGTCCTGTGAGCTAGAGAGTGGGATTATTACCCCTGTTTTATAAAAGTTGAAACAGGCTCATGGAGGGAATGTAATTTGTCCGCAATCACATAGGTGGTGGAGACAAGTCATGAGGAATACATTATACTCATCTCTATGATAGAGATGATAATATTTGTACCCCCTCATGGGGTTGATATAGAGAAAATGCATTGGAAACCTTTAAGCACTAGAGAAATGTGAATTATTATTAACACCAGCCTCATCTGTTTCAAACTCCTCACGAAGAAAGTAAGGCTGGGAAAGAGGTGCATTGACTTGCTTAAAATCACACAATCAATTAAGGGACTAAAACCCAGGTCTCAGTTTTTTGTCTTTTTATTCCCCTATAATATCATGGTGCCTCTGAGAGGCAGACACATGGAGAGAGGTAGACTGTCTTCCCTCCTGGATAAGATTAGAATTTGAAAAACATAGAGGAGAAAGACTGAGGATTCTAGGGAATTATAAATCCTTGTTGGATAAGTGGTTGGATGAGTGGATAAATGAATAGATATATGGATAAAAAAGAGGAATTTCATGACAGATGGCCTCAGTTTTCTCTCTGAAGTATGAAGCAAGGTCCTATGTAGAGTCTGAAATGATAGGGAAAAATAAATGACTATCATTTCTCTTTGGGGAGAAAAAGATACATAGATGGATTAGATCCAACAATGAAATGGCTTCATGGCAGGCTATCTGGGTAATAATAGTGGTCTTGCTGTCAGAAAATCCATATTTAAATCTCATGTCTGAGATGTGGAGTTCTGATCATGAGTTTAATCTTTTTCAGTCTCATTTTCTCCATTTACTAAAAAATTTTTCTGAGGAAAGTGTCAGAAGCATGATTTGTTTTATTGTAGATGTTTATATAATTGGACAAAATAATAAATGGATACTTGTAATAAACGAATACTTGTACTAATAGATGGATAATGGGTATTTGTATATATGTGTATTGTGAAGATGAATTGTAAGATTAAAGGATAATGAAGGATAGACAATAATAATTAACATTTATATAAAGGTTTAGGATTTACAAAGTGCTTTGGGATGCTCAGGGAGAACAAGTATCTTTGGTATGAGGGTGTAGCAAGAAGCTATAATGTGTTCAGCAGCCACTCCCCCATAAAACTGTCTGGACAGATGAACTAAATCATTTTGAGGGTAACTGACAGGCCCCATACCTCTTGGTGAGTTAGGGGGACGTCTCCCCAAGCATATGAGACTTTCCTCATTGGAATGGGCGGATGAGAACAATTTGTCCCAATGCCCAGGAAGGCAGCACAGCAGGTACTGGGGAGCACTTAGAGCTTGGCGACATCAAAGGTACCAAGGTCAGCTACTGCATTATGGGCCATTTCCAGTCATCTTAACTTTTGTCCTGCCACCAGACTTAGATGACTCTGGGAGAGACAGTGAGGCTGACAACTTTGCACAATTCCATCTCAAATACAATTTAGTCAAATCATCACCCATGCTGCCAGTGGTTCTCTTCAAAAAATGGACAAAAACCCCAAGATGATTTATACATAATATCTCATTTTATCTTTAAAACAATATTGGGGGTTAATATGCTATTAGGATCCCTATTTCTGTTGTTTAGCTGTTTTCAGTTGTCACCAACTCTTTGTGATCACATTTGGGATTGTCTTGGCAAAGTTACTAGAGCAGTTTGCTATTTTCTTCTCCAGCTATTTTATAAACTGAGGTGGATAGAAATGAAGTGTCTTGTCCAGGGTTCCTCAGCTAGTAAATATCTGAGGCTGGAATTGAATTCTAGTCTTCCTGATTCCAGGTCCAGTGCTTTCTCCACTAACTACCTAGCTAAGGGTTTGGGGGCACTGGCCAAGCTTAGGATGGGAATAGGAGGAGGCATAGGGAGAGGATTTGGTGATTTGGTGCCATTGAGGCCTTCTTGATCCTCAAGGAGAAGCCAATTGATATTCCATGGGAATGAAAAATGTGCCTTGGATTCCCACTCATTATCCTCTTAGACCAGTTGGGTTCATTTTGCAGTTGTGTGGAATATGTTCCTGTTGGATGAGATCAGAACTGTCTTGTACTGTGGTGGAGAACGCTTAACCAGGGGGCCAGCAAGGAATGAGGTCTCCAATTGTCAGGAGGCAGGAGAGGAAGGAATGAGGGAAGGGAGAAGGTGGAAGGAAGAAAAAGGAAAAACAACAAGAAATGGAAACAGAGAAAAAGGAAGGAGAAAGGGAAGATAAGGAGGAAAAGAGCATCACTGACCTTACGTTGGAAGGAACCTCAGAGAGCATCTGGTCCAGCCTCCTCATTTTCTAGATAGAGGAGTCCAGGAAGGTTAACATGTCTGAGGTCAAATAAGCAGCAAATATCAGATATAGAATTATATAGGTCCTTTGACCCTATTGTGAGAAGAAGCAAGAAAAAGAGGAGGAAAAACAGGAGGAAGAGGAAGAAAAATGGAGGAACTGTGATTCAGGAGGCATTTGACTTGTCATTGACTTCTTGTATTACTCAGGACAAATCCTTTCTCCTCTGATTTCTTATTTAAAATGAAGGGATTGAAAGAGACGATCTCTGAGGGCCATTGAATTATTTTTCCCCACTTATATATTTAATTTATTCAAAGAGGGGTTACTTGCTTATGTGTATATTGGACTAACCCACCTAGGAATTCCTTTCCATTTTTGAGATTCTGGAGTTCGATAATTCTGATCCTAACGGCTCTTCCTCAGAGAGAAATGACAATGATTTGAAGCTACAGACATTCTCAAACAGAAAGTGCCTAACTTTTTTTTAACCATCCCATAATTGATATCTAACTTTAAAAAGATACACAATTTTTTGAATCTCTTGCGTGATCCACAAGGACTCCTATACTGTTGTATGAAAATTTCATCATCTTTTATCAATTTACTTTGACTTAAGGAAAGTAGAAGGTAAGAAAGAAAGTTCCTCAACATTAAGGAAATAGAAATTATGTACACAATTTTAGCAAGGCGAAGAGGGCATTAATACTTGAGGAGAGCCAGATAGGTCTCATGGAGGAAAGGCATTGAGCTAAGATTGAAGGGAGCTAAGAAGGTGCTATTACTTTTCTTAACTGTTCCATCCTTATCTTAGAAGCAACACAATATCTTGGAATGAGCATTAGGCTGGGAATCAGACAATCTGTGTTCAACCTGTGAGTGACTTTGCTAATTGTATAAGCTATCTATATGATCTTGGATACTTTTCTTCTGCAAACTTTGGTTTGGGGAGGGTATTTTTGGCAGCAATTTGAATCTATGATTTCATCTGTGAGGAAACTTTCTAGTGTAGAAACTTCTCTTACTGATGTAGTTCAATAATAGTTTTTAATTTGTCATTTTAGAAAGTTGCTTGGGACAATGAGAGGCTTTTAAATGGCTTGCCAAAGGTCAAATATGTATAGCAAGATAATTGAAAAAAAATAATTGTGAAGGTTTTATGCCATTCTGTCTCTCTGCGCCTCATTTTCAGCTATAAAATGAGGGCCGCAAGGAGGCTCATTGGCTACATTGGTGGGTCTAGAGTCAGGAAGGTCCATTTTCCTGAGTTCAAATCTGGCCTTGAATACTTGGTATCTGTGTGGGCAAGTCACTTAATTCTGTTTATCTCGGTTTCCTTATTTTTAAACTGAGCTGGAGAAGGAAACAGCCAACTACTTCAATATCTTTGCCCAAAAAAACTGTACAAGGGTCACAAAAGGTAGGTGTTTCCTATGGTTCCTTTCCTAAATCTATGACATTGCTACAACCACCTCCTATACAATAGGAAATGAAAACACTGGGAATAAAACTTTGCGCATCTCTTGGTTCCCAGCCTCACCCTGGGCTTTTCATAGGACTTTTGTACTCTTCTCATCTCCCCTTTTGGTGATACAGTAGAAAGAGTTCTGGTTACAGAGCTAGAATCTCAGTGCTGTCACTTACTACTTCTGTGACATTGGAGAAATCTCTCCCCTTTTTACAGGTCTCAGTTTCCTCTTCTATAAAATGAGAATCCAGTGACTTATAATGTTCCTTCTATTCTAAATCCATGTTCCTTTCATTTCTCTTCCTGGACTTCATTAAGGGAAGAGACAGAGATTAGTTTGGATGCCTCTGGGGTAGGGTTGGGGAGGGGATGGTAGTCTGTCACCTCAGAGAAACCCCTTCTGAGAAAGCCAAAAACTGGAAGATTTGTCCCCTTTAGGTGTTTTTCAGTAGCATCTTCCCCCTTTCAAGTAACTGATTTTTCCCCTTGTGAGTTTGGGGAGTAGGGAGATATAAAAGAAAAGGATCTTAAATGACCTACAGAGCATTCAGACACAAATCTCCTGACTTTCCATAACATTGAGCCTTCACTCTCCATCCACCCAGCCGCTCCCACATGCTCCGTGTATAGGATCACCACGAGTAGCTGTGGCCAGAAAAAAATCCTCCTTTGCTGGCCAGCCCTGTGTAGCTCACACCTCCTTAGCTTCCTTCAGTCTAATTCAGTGCCATCTCCTCCAGCTCTCCCCAGGTAGGAAGGCCCTCTCCCCCTTGCTAAAATTATCATGTACATAATTTCTATTTCTTTATCTGTGTATGTGTTATTTCCCCTCATGGAATGCAAGCTTCCTGAAGGCAGAAACTACGCCAGTTTTGTTTGTATGTGTGTGTGTTTGTATCCCTAGTACCCAGTGCAGTTCCTAGCAATAGTAGGCGCTTAATAAATGCTTCTTGGATGAATGAATGAAAAGCTGGCTCTTGGCCTACCCATCCAGCCAGACCCGACAAGTTGTAAACATAGCCCCCCATTACTCAGGCTCTGAAAATGCTTTTAGCCACCCCCTGCTCCGGCGACATGGAAACTGTGATGGCTCCAAGCTCAACGCCTTTTATGGGCCTCAGAGAGCCCCACAGTCCCATAAAATCACTTCAGACACTTTATGAGCCGCCGCCACCTTCCCAGATATACTCTCACATGGGGAAAAATGCTTAGCTACTCACCGGTGCTTCCAGTGGATCAAAGTGTGTCCATGCTCCTTAGACAACTGCAGTAGGGATCCAGCCCCCTCCCAGGTGGGAGATCCACAAGAACTTTTCCAGCCTGGGGGAAATTAAACAGAGCTTGAGGGAAGAGAGAAACTACTTCAATGCCTTAGGTACGCTCCATTGCTTACTAGATGAGAAACTTTCTGGGACTCTGAGGTCCTAGGGTTGAGTCTCCCTTGGACTCCCACTCAGGAGCTCCCACCTTGGAAGCTTAGAGAAGTAGGTTAGCATAGAGAGTGAGGGTCAAAGGACCAGGGCCATATCCCAACTCTGCTGCTTCCTAATGGTGGGTCTTTGAGCAAGGTTCCCTTCCCTCTATTGCAATGCATTTTGCTCATCTGTAAAATGAGGGGATTAGACAGTCAATCAATCAGCACCTTCTGTGCGCCAACCACTCAGGATACAAAGAGGTTCTTTTCAGCTTTGTGATTCTAGGTACCTTCAACTAAAAGGATTTTTCCCTCCTTAAATTTTCCTAGGGCACTTTTGGCCCTCACCCATTTCTCCTTTGCCCTGAAACTTTCTACTTCATGTCTTACTTATTGATGCAGATGTTCCATTTCCTCCCTGCCCCCAATAGAGTGTAATCTCTTTGAGGACAAGGATTATGTCATTGAAAATCTGTATGTCCCTAACTGTCATGACTTTCTGCATGACCCTTGATGAATATATTAACCTTTAAAAAATCAAGGACTAAATGACATGTTCTTTTTAATAATGGCTTTCTATGTTTCCAAATACATGCAAATATGGTTTTCAACATTCGTTTTTTTTTTTAAATTATAGCTTTTTATTTTCAAGATATATTCATGGATAACTTTTGACATTCACTCCTACAAAATCCTGTGTTCTAATTTTTCCCTCCCTTTCCCTTACTTCCCCCAGTCAGCAAGTGATACAATATATGTTAAGCATGTGCAATTTCTCTATAGATATTTCCACAAATATGCTGCACAAGAAAAATCAGATCAAAAAGGAAAAAAATGAGGAAGAAAACAAAATGCAAGCAAACAACAACAAAAAGTGAAAATACTACATTGTGATCCACATTCAGTTCTCACTGTCCTCTCTCTGGGTGCAGATGGCTTTCTTCATCACAAACCATCAACATTCATCTTTGCAAAACCTTGTGTTCCAAATTTTTCTCCCTCCCCTAGATAGTAAGCAATCCAAATACAGGTTAAACATGTACGATTCCTTCAAGCCATTCTCCAGTTGATAAATGGTCAAAGGATATGAACAGACAATTTTCAGAAGAAGAAATTAAAACCATTTCTAGTCATATGAAAAGGTATTAAATCACTATTGATCAGAGAAATGCAAATTTCACTACACACCTGAGGTACCACTACACACCTCTCAGATTGAATATGGCAGGAAAAGATAATGACAAATGTTGGAGGGGATGTGGGAAAACTGGGACACTGATACTTTGTTGGTAGAATTGTGAGCAGATCCAACCATCTGGAAAGCAATCTGGAATTATGTCCAAAGGACTGTCCAACTGTGCATACCCTTTGATCTAGCAGTGTTTCTACTGGGCCTGTATTTCAAAGAGATCTTAAAGGAGGAAAAGGGACCCACATGTGCAAGAATGTTTGTGGCAGGTCTCTTTGTAGTGGTAAGGAACTGGAAACTGAGTGGATGCCCATCAATTCAGTACATAGAGGTTTATTACCAGTAGGCTGGCCACTGGTGATAATATTATTTGTCCATGGCAACTCATGAAATTTAAAAAAAAAATGCAAAATTCTCCTAAGTCCTTTGTAGTCCCTTCTTTGAGGATGATAATACAATGATGGGGTCGGAGAGAGCAGAGATGCTAAAAATAATCATAAAACTTAGTTGGTCATCTCTAAATTTGACCAACCACATCACATTAACTTGGATGTCATTACTATAAAATGAATCATAATACTGAAGGAAAGTTCTGTTAAAAGGAAGTATACTTGGCAGGTTAATTGAATAGTCACTTATTCAAAACAGCCTCTCTAGTGACCAGTGAATAGACATAATATTGGAGGAACCAAATCATATCAATCTGGATATCCTTGCTACAAAAGAAATTATAATACTAGAGGAAATTGCAACTAAATGGAAATATGCCTGGAAGGTTCTCCTTGGAGAAGCAAATAAAAGGAGTTGGCAGAGCTGATTTTATCATGAGTCCTTGTATTGCAGTGCTTATAATGAGCATTATTTTTTTAAAATCTGTGAATATAACTACAATTATGTAAGCTTGTTATAGTAGGGATCATTTCATTCTTTTCAGATATATCTCTAGCACTAGCACAGTACCTGGCACATAGTAGATGTTGAATAAATACTTTCTGATTGGTTGAGTTAACATCTATTTTAGCAATGAGAAAGTAGAGATATTATATGAGAACCTGATAAGATTCTCTCAATTAACTATATATTTTTAATATTCAGTGACATTAGTGAAAAAATATATGATTAGAGAATTGTTGGTAAACATAATTAGTGTCAGAAACAAGAGCAGACAAAGACATGTAGATAATTCAGGAACCTCACACATGTATATCATGAATACTCTCTTTGAAAAGGGAATTGGAAGGCACTGGATACGGCACAAACCAAATAACATAAAAAAGAAACTCGTTATAGTTTAATAGATGGGAAACAATTGGTAACAGATGTGTAAGTCATTTCTGAATTGGCCGTCTACATGCTAGTATGAACCATTGATTTGTTATAGAAAAGAGAAAAATCAATGCCAAATTAGAAAAAAAGAGATGAAATTGAGGAAACCCCATCCTGACTCATTTAAATTAGTTATTGATAATGAAAAATGAGAAAAGGCTAAAAGGACAGATATTGACCCAGACTATCACCATTTCCTAAGGAAGTTTAATCTCTGTAAATCAATCACCACAATAAGAAGACTAAAAGAGCCTAGAAACTGCCTGAGCCAGGAAACATTGATCTCCTTGCCAAATGGAAAGGCATGGCAGCCAAGAGCAACACCAGTTTATAATATAAACTCATTTGTAAAATCTTACAAAGGAGGATGCTGGAAGATTATAAGTAGTATCACCTCATAAAACAGCAAGAAGCAATAGAGGAAATAAATTGACAGAAAATTTGGCAAAAATCACAACAAAGTCAAGTCATCTTGAGGATGTCTAAGAGTGAAATTAAAAGGACAACAGGTTAAAAATAGAAAATAATTATAGATGGTTTTACAAACACATTTTTCTCTGTCAACAATGGGAGAGCCATCACTTGTGGACATGGCTGTTCCCAATCTGCTATGTGAATTAGTAGAAATTATGCTAAAGAAAATAAGATGAGAAGAGAGCTGGATCAGATCAAGAATCCACAGAGGAGTTCTATATTGGAGGTTATATACAATTTTGAGGGTGCTCAGGGATTACTTCCAAAAGCTTGGGGAAAAAAATATCAGACCTTATTACTACCCCAAAAAGGCAGCCAAAAAATATCAGTACCTACAAACACATATGCCTAGTTTCCTACCTCTTCAAAACTTTTATGCAAATAGCCCATGTCTATTGAAAGCATCTTTATAAAGGGAACAGTGGGACCTTCATAGTTCCATAAAACCCAACAAGTATTCATTAATAATAATGAAGGAGGAAAATTTCATTTATCCAACATTTTCATGGAGTAAACTATTCATTCATTCATTCAATAAACATTTGCTAAGTATTTATATACAGAGTCTTGTGCTGGCTTCTTATTGAGGGACAGAGTTCAAAAAGATCCTGCTTTCATGAGCCTCACAGTCTAGTGAGGAAGTAAGATATGCCCATGGACTCTATAAGAGTTAATTTAATAAGCATTTGATAGGTACCTTCTGGGTACAGGCATTGAACCAAGTGCTGGATGTACAAAGACAAAAATATATCCATACAAGCTATGGAAGGTGGTGGTGATGAAGAGTAAGGGTTGGACCTGTGGCTTCCCCACTATAGAGAACTCCGAAAGAAAGAAAGAAAGAAAGAAAGAAAGAAAGAAAGAAAGAAAGAAAGAAAGAAAGAAAGAAAGAAAGAAAGAAAGAAAGAAAGAAAGAAAGAAAGAAAAGAAAGAAAGGAAGGAAAGGAAGGAAGGAAGGAAGGAAAGGAAGGAAGAAAGAAAGAAAGAAAAGAAAGAAAAGAAAAGAAAGAAAAGAAAAGAAAAGAAAGAAAGAAAAGAAAATGGAAGGAAAAAAAGAGAACTCCTGAATGAGGAAATTCTCTCTACCAGTGAAGGTTGACATTTTCTTTGTAACTTTTGGTGGTTTTCTCAGAGCACTAAGAAGTCAATTAATTGTCTTTCCTAAGGCAACTTAGCTAGTATATGTCAGAGATAAAAACTTGATCCGGATCTTCCTGGTTCCAAAATTGGCTTTCTGTCCACAACACCATCTTTGCATAAAACGCCTCTTTATACAAGATAATATACAAATTTTGGGTAGAGGGGACAGTCACTAGCATCTAATGAGTGAGTCACTAGCATCACTAGTGAGTGAGGGAAGTAATACACAATGAACTAAGAAAAATATGCTGGAGCCAGGTTGTGAAAGGCTAAATGTTAAACAGAGGAATTTGTATTTGACTCTAGAGATCATAGGAAACCACTGAAATTTATTGAGTAGGGAGTGGGGAGGTCAAACTCTTGTTTTAGGAAAATGATTTTGGAAGATGGGTGGAGGGTAGATTGAAGAGATTTGGGGCAAGGAGCTCAATTAAGAAGTTATTTGCACTAGTCTAAGCAAGAGATGATGGAGACTCAAATTATGCTGGTGACTAAAAGAAGAGAGGGAACAGGTATGGGAGATGAGATTGAATCAACAAGACTTGGAAAGTGACTGGATATACGAAAAGACAGAACGTGAGGAGTTGAGGATGACCACAAGATGGTGAACCTTGGTGACTGAAAGGATGACAGCTTTCTCAACAAAACTATGAAAATTCAGAAGAGAGGTGGGTCATGTCCTAACTGATAATGAAGAAATAAAAATAATTTATAGCCATATGAAAATGCGTTCTGAATCATTTTGAAGTTCAGATTAAAATAACCTAGAGATATCATTTTACATCTACCAGATCAGCTAAAATGATTGACATGGAAAGTAACAAATGTTGGAGGAAACGTGGAAAAATTGGGACATTAGTTCATTATTGGTGGAATTGTGAACTGATCCAACCATTTTGGAAAGCAATATGGAATTATTCCCCAAAAGTTATTAAATTGTCTATGCCTTTTAATTTAGCAATATCCACTACTGGGTCTATTTACAAAGATGATTAGTGAAAAAAGAAAAGAACCTGTATGTCCTAGAATATTTATAGCAGCTCTCTTTGTGGCAGCAAAGAACTGGAGATTGCAGAGATGTCCATCAATTGGGTAATGACTAAATAAGTTGTGGTATATGATGTGATGGAATACCACTGTGCTATAAGAAATGATGAACTCATTGATTTCACAAAAACCTAGGAAAATGTACACAAAATAATAGAGTGAATTGATCAGAACCAAGAGAATGTTCTATACAGTAATAGCAATATTAAGAATGACTTTGAGGAAATAATTATTTAAACTATTATAACTATACAATTAACTACAAAGGATATATTAAGGAAAACACTATCTGTATCCAGAGAAAGAACTGATAAATAGAAATATGT
This sequence comes from Sarcophilus harrisii, assembly GCF_902635505.1. Taxonomy (NCBI): domain Eukaryota; kingdom Metazoa; phylum Chordata; class Mammalia; order Dasyuromorphia; family Dasyuridae; genus Sarcophilus; species Sarcophilus harrisii. The sequence continues at coordinate 497,794,047 of NC_045428.1, forward strand.
ATAGAATAAGTTTATACACTTTTACCTATTTATGTTTAATAGTGGCCATCTCTAAAGTGGGGGATGAGAAACAGAAGACAAAAAGAAGGGAAAAAAAAGAAATTTACATATTAACTTTACTGTATACTTAAAAAGAATATTAAGTTATACATAATAGATTTGCAGTTTCATATATAATCATATTTTTAAAATGAGACATTGAAATTCTTATTTTATTTCAGAAATTTAAAATAAAACACATTTTAAAAAATAATTTAAATGGGAAAATATATCACTTCAAAATAATTAATTTCTATTGCAATTCTTTTTTATTTTATTCACTTAAAACTATTATTAAGAGGAGTCCATAGGTCTCACTGGAATGCAAAAGAGGCCCAAGAGACAAAGGAAATTTAAGAACCTTTGTTGTGTAAGAAGGAAAATGAGGCTAGAACAGGAGAGATGGACTGAAAGAACAGAAAAGGAAAAGAGAAGCATGATGAAGACAAGAAATGAGCATTAGATGACAGGAAAGATGGAAGAATGGGAGACTGTGTCAGGGGAAAGCAATTTTAGAATTCTGCTTCATAGTAGTAGAAATTAGGGCCAGTGGTGAAAGGCAACGGGCAGGAAATGATCCGTGAAGGGTCTTCTAATTCTTATTGTCCAATAGCTAAGATTTTGTGAAGGTAAAATTCTGTACTTCCTCCTTATTTCAAGATTATATGGTCCTATGATCCTACAATTCTAAGGTTCTAAAATATTAAAATTCTATGTTAGAGTCTGTGATTCTAAGACTATATTCAAGATAATCCAAAAAAATATTGTTGAAGATCCTGCCATGTGCAAGGTGTTGCTCTGGAATAAATGGACAAAAAAATTTTCAAAGCCCTTGTCCTCAGGGGGCTTACATTCTTCTTGGGAAATACAACATATAGACAGAGAAGTAAATAAAATTTGAAGGAGACTAGGAGAAATAGAAAGTCTTCTTAAAAGAGGTGGTTCCTGGAATAAAGTTAGGGATCCTAAGAGGAAATAATAAAAAGGAAGAATATTTCTATCATAAAACTATTATAAATATACCTTCTCCCTCTCCCACTTTACTGAATATCTCTCTAAATATATGTTCTTGAAACAGCTCTGCAAAGTACATTTTGAAATACCAAATCCCATTTCCCTTTGATTTTCATTACTGGAGTTGTATTTCTCTGTAAAAAAAAAAAAAATTTGGTCTGGGCAAGATGTATTAAAAGCATGCTTAAGAATGTGGCAAGCCTTTTAAAAATTCCATAAAGGCATCCCCATCTGCTTTAGCTGCTACCCTGAGGAAATTTGCAGAATCACAGAACTGCCAAGTTGGAAGGGTCCTTCTTTCCTCAGCAACCATCTAATCCAACCCACACCTGGAAAAGAGTCATCTCTACAATTCACTTGATAAGTGGCCATCATCCAGCCTCTGCCTAAAGATTTCTAATGAAGGGAAAACCACCACCTCCTGAGGGCCATCTAAAGAGAAAAGGATTACTTTCTAATAACATAGTAATGGTCAAAGAAAGCTGTGAAATAAGACAAGATGGCTAGAGCTGCTTTTCTGATTAGCTCAATAGGCTTAAAACTCACAGGAGGTTTTAAGGTATCTTTTCTTTTCTTTCCTTTCTTTTTTTTTGAAGACCAGACACTTTATTTTCCTCCGAGGATTTCAGAGGTCTCGAAGGGCAGATGGCTCTTTCTTGGACTTTGGAGAGGGCCTGTGCACCTGGTACACCTTGCACTTGGTAGTATTTTAAACAAATTTTTTTGATTGCCTTGAATTTAGGTCTGAGGTGGGGTGAAGGTGTCTGATGTTTTTTATACTTCGATTCCTCACTACCTTGTTGTGGATCACTTATAGTTTCACGTACATCCTGGATCACCTAAGTCCCACATGCTAGCTTTAGAGATGTCCCTAACGACTGCAACTTCCGTGATGTTAAAGATAATGAACTTGATGCTTTTGTCCTTTGAGAGAACAATGATTGAGATTAGTGCTAAATTTGGGCGAAAGAACTTCTCTTCTTGGCCATCCTGGTCTTTGAGGAGCAGAAAGAGCAGTTTTGTGGTATTTTATTGACTGAGTGACCTGCACTAAAAATTCCTTTCATGGATAAAGCTGAAGATCTCTCCTTCCCCAAAGCCTTTTTTCTTTTTCCTTCAGAGACAGTTTTCTAGGATTTGTGGAAGCTAAGAAACAAAACATGGGGGCTAAAAGCAAAGACCTTGAAGATATAACAGTTGCTGAACCAATGGGGGATGCTTTGACCTTGAATGGCCATTCAATCTGTCTCTGGGATACTCTATTTGTTTCCCTCATTTGAAGATTCTGCAGTAAGGACTAAAAAACCAGTACGCCCTTGCAGCTCTCTTGGCTCTTTTCATGTTGTACAATTTTATATTTTTATCATTTTGGTGGCTTGCCCAAAGTCATACATACCTTGGGAGCAGCAGGCGTTGTAGAAAATAAACAGGACCTGAGAGAGGAGCCAGACCCACCTTCTCAAGAAGCTAAGAAGGCTTTAATGTTAATGATTTACCAGAGAGTGGACATGGATTGTTCCCAAGGCACTCTGTTATGGACAATGTTTCTGCTTTGGAGTCTAAATGGGGAGAGAACACAGTAGCAAAACCACAGTGGGCACTGAACCACCCCAGCCTCCTCTTTCTTTCCCCTACCCCAAGGCTGGATCACCCATGCAAGGCCAGTTCCCATGTTCAGCACCGCCTCGCCTCTCAGTGGTCCCATGGGAAACAGTTTCCCTTCAGGGCCAAAGTTTCTCCCCTTTGGAAAGGGAGGGGCAGCTGGAGGTGTGGGTGACCCCCATCACCAGAGGCTGGTTTATTATCATGCAAAGCACCCTGGACTGGTTCCCTGGGCAGTGGAGTAGCATGGCTGGGGTGAAGGGCAGTGAAAGTATTGACATTATTTCCAGGATCAGAAGTGGTCCCTCTTCCTCATTATTAGTAAGAACTCCAGTTCATACAGCATGTTAAAGTAAGCTTTTCTGGAAGCTACTCTGTGCGTGATAACTCCGAGGATCCCCTGATCCATGTACTCAGCCCTGCCTTCTACTTGAGCTACATTCTCAACTGCCTTTTAGACACATAAACTAGAGAGCTTATAAAATCTCAAACCCAACGCATCCCCAAAAGAACTCACTGTTGTTCTCCCCAGACCCTTGTCTCAATCAACTTTTCATTTTTGTCCAAGGTTACTAAAATTATTTCTATCATTCAAAATCACAACATTCCTTGACTTTTCACCATATATCCAATATATAGTCAAATCTCATCATTACTAACTCGCTGTATCTTTTATATCCATCACTTTCTCTCCACTGGTACAGTCACCAGCCTTGTGCAGGCCCTCATCATTTCTTCCCCAGGCTATTGCAATAGTTTTCTAATTGGTCTTATTTCTAGTTTCTCTCGCCAAAGGAATTTTCCTAAATTATAGGTCTGACCATATTATTCCCTCATTCAGTATCTCCAGTGACTCTCTCCCTATTACTCCCAAGATCAAAAATAAAGTTCTCTGTTTTGCATTTAAAGCATTTAATAATCTGCCCCCTTCATGTCTTTTATGCTCTGTTCTCCTCCACATGCTTCATGATCTAGTTAACCTGGCCTTTTTGTGTTCTTTAGCAATGACCCTCTAACTCCAGTCTCTATGGTTTTTCTTTTCCATTTTTTAAAAAATAAGTTTTTCTTAATTCCTTTTCTTTTTACTTCATCATACATATCCTAACTATCCAATTCAATAAACATTTATTATGTACCTACTATATGCCAAGCACTGTGCTAAGTGCTGTGATACAATTAAGGAAAAAATCTCTGCTCTCAAGGCCACTGGACTCAGATGATTCTGGAGGGAAAATGAGACAGGTTATCTCACTTAAATCCAATTCACATGCCTATTGTGGCACCTTCCTGATGTCATGGTCTTCTTTGAGAAGGAAGGAAAAGCAACAACCTCCTTTCCTTCCTTCCCTCTTTCCCTCCTTTTTCCCTCCCTTTCTTCCCTCCCTCTCTCCTTTTTTATCTCTCTTCCCTCCTTCCTCCTTCCTTCCCTCCCTTCTTTCTTTCCTTCCCTCCCTTCCTCCCTCCCTTCCCTCGCTCCCTCTTTCTTTCCTCCTTTTCTTACTTCCCTTCCTCCTTCTTTCCTTCCCTCCATCCCTCCTTCCTTCCTTCCCTCCCTCCCTTCCTTTCTTCCATTCTTTTTCCTTCCCTTTTTTCTTCCTTCCCTCTCTCCTTCCTTCCTTCCTTCCTTCCTTCCTTCCTTCCTTCCTTCCTTCCTTCCTTCCTTCCTTCTTTCTTTCCCTTCTTCCCTCCCTCCCTTGCATATTGTGGCATCATCTCCCTGAAGTCATGATTCTCTTCAAGAATGAAGTACAAACAACATCTTATTCTTTGGCATTCTCTTTGAGATTATGCATCCTATCCTTGAGTATGTTTTGATCGAATAGAAAGCATATTTCTCAACATTACTGTTTATTTTCTGGTTCTAGATTTTTCTCTTTTTTGTTATTTGCATTTCCAATCAATTGTTCGTTCTCTCTCTCTCTCTCTCTCTCTCTCTCTCTCTCTCTCTCTTTCTCTCTCTCTCTTGTTTTTTTTTGGTGAGACATGTTTTTTTTTAAATTCTACCCATCATTTTTTACAGGTTTTAAATTCTGCTCGCATATGTCTCACTTTTCTTTTCAATTGTTTAGGAGCAGTGTGATATAGTTCCATGTTCTTCTCAGTTTCTGCAGGGTTCTTATTTTTCTTATCAAGTATTGGATAATTTATTTGTAAATGTCTGAACTCATTTACTAAACATGGAAGCAATATTCCCTTCTGGTTTTAATGTTTTCCTTATTGAATTATCTGCTTATATTCAAGGTTTTTTAATTTTCTTCTTCCTGAGATATTTGGTAATTTCATTATCCTCCCTCTTCCCCATGTTCAACCTTACTTTGCCCTATTGTCCATTTTCTAACTCCTTCCCCTCTAATGGTAGTTTCCCTGGGGACAGGATTTCAAATTCATCCTTTCCTCCTCCCGTGATGGACAATTAATGGTTCCCCAGATTGAATCTCTGCCCCAAGTAACTATGAGGGGATAAAAATGGATCCAGCTAGTTGTTAGGCTCTTTCCCTCAGGCTTAGTGGAGTGCCACACAGTCTCCCAGTCAGTGTCCTGTCCCATTCCCTCTGTTCCTGAATTGCCTCACATTTTAGAGTGCTAGCACACTGCTGCCATTGTAGCTGGGGGTGAGTTATAGAATGCCCTAACAATTGGTCGGAGAGACAGAGACAGAGATAGAGACAGAAACAGAGACAGAGACACAGAGAGAGACAGAGACACACAGAGATGAGCAGAGACAGATAAAGATAGAGAGACAGAGATAGACAAGAGACAGGAAGAGAGAGAATCAAAGAGAGAGACAGAGACAGAGAAATAGAGACAGAAACAGAGGCACAGACAGAGAGAGAAAAACAGAGACAGACTGAGTCAGAGAGAGAGAGAGACAGAGACAGAGAGAGACAAAGAGACAGAGAGAGATGAGAAAGAGACAGATAAAGATAGAGACAGAAACAAAGAGAGAGACAGAAAGACAGACAGAGAAATAGAAACATAAAGACAGACAGACAAAGACACAGAGAGACTGAGAAAGTGACCTTAATCAATGTCAATCTCAATTCCAACTGTAAAATGGGAATACAAATAGCATTTACCTCCTAGGGATGTTGTGGATATTGTAAAATTCTTAATACAATGTCTGGCACATCCATGTTTGGGGACACTTGGTAAAGGAAATGTCTTCTACTAATGCAGAAGGATATATATTTTGTAATTTATAATCAAAGAGTTACCTAGAACATTACAATGTTATTGTGCTTCACCTGCATTTTTGATTTCCTTCACAAGCTAATTGTACAATATTTGAGTCTGATTCTTTTTGTACAGCAAAATAACGTTTTGGTCATGTATACTTATTGTGTATCTAATTTATATTTTAATATATTTAACATCTACTGGTCATCCTGTCATCTGGGGGAGGGGGTGGGGGGGTAAGAGGTAAAAAATTGGAACAAGAGGTTTGGCAATTGTTAATGCTGTAAAGTTACCCATGCATATATCCTGTAAATAAAAGGCTATTAAATAAAAACCAAACCCCCCCCCCCAAAAAAAAAAACAATGTTATTGTGCTTGCCTAGAGTTACCTTGGCTCCTATTTAAAGGAAAAGATGAAGGCCATTCAGTATCATCCCCTCATTTTTCCTCCTCTATACCTCAAAACAGCTCTGTAACTTCTGTTCCCCTCCTCTCCTGATAGTTCTCTGATGGTGAAGTGGTGCTTCTCCTTTCCAGAGCTAACTCCTCCCCTTGAGCCTTTGATTCCATCCCCTCCCATATCCTCCATGACCTTGCACCATCAATTACTCCTTCTTTTTCATGAAACTTCCATCTTTCTCCTATTGACTCCTTATAAACCTGCAGACATGTTCAGTGTTGCTACCTTCCTCCCCCCACCCCCACCCCCAAAATAAAATCATTCCCTTAACTCATGGATCTCCTCCATCTACCACCCCATCTTTCATAGAATTATAGGTCTGGAGGCCACCACATCTAGCTCCCCTATTTTACAGATGAAGAAACAGGGAACAGTTAAGTAACGTGTCTGTAGTCAGATAACTATATTACAAATTTGAATTCAGGTTTTCCTGACTCCAAATTCAACATCCTGTACACTACACCAGGCTGCCCTGCTCTTTCTTCCTTTTGCAGGTAAGTTTCTTGGAAGTATTGTTTTTTCTCCCACCTCACCCCCCACTACCTGCCATAAATCACTACCACTCTCTTTAAGCTCTTCCCTTGGAGAGCTCCAATAAGGCAATTGTCAAACCTTCTTCACACATCTCAATTTTCTTCATCTTTCTGGCTCGTGGGGGGCGAAATTCTATTCCTCCCCTTCCTTCAAGGCCAGGTCCAGCCCATCTCCACTAGGAAGCTTTTCTGGGTGATTCCCACTTTCTCCCAGATCCCAGCCAGAAGGAATTTCTCCCTTCCCTGAAACCCCAAGCTCCACGTGGGTCCCCACACAGCGGGCACTACACGGTACTTGGGGAGGCCGTGCTTCAGGCCCTTTTCACCCTCAGAGCTCTCCAACGGCCAGGCCAGGGCTGCTCCACCTCTGGCTCCCTGGGTGTTGCGGTCACTCAAGACTTTGTGACCTTGGAGACAGATTGCATCCCCGGGGAGGACCCGATGGCGGGGCTGAGGAGAAAGGAAAAGGCTTCTTTCCAGTTAATGCAAGCAAAGCGAACAAGATGCAAAGGTAGCTTTCATGAAACTGCTCTGCAGAGCCCCAGGCAGGAAGTGAGCTCTATTTTCAGAAGGAAATGAGCATTTTTTCCTGGAGAGGAGAGGACAGTTCCAAGGCAAACACAGCGGTATGAGGTGAGGTAAGATGCAGGAGGGAGGCCTGTTTCTGGCTTTTTTTTCACTAGGCCAGGGCAGGTGTCAGAGAGCTCCTGTTGACAAATGATGTGTTGATGGCCCTCTTACCTGACGTTGCTAGAAGATGCCTGTTCCTAATATTCTAGCAGCTACTTCAAGGGGAGGGAAGGGGAAAGGGGGAAGGTCTTTTCATCGCATTAGAGTCTAGAAATGGAAGCCGAGGAAGGAGTGGGCAGGGTTGCCACAAGGATGGCCAGAGCAGGGAAGTTCCAGTGTGGCCCTCAAGTGGCCTCCGTGGCTATCTGACAAAAGGAAACCCTGCGAATACTCAAGTAACCAAATCCTAGCAGGTCAGGTTAGAGAGTCTCAGAGCCCCAGAGGGTGTCAATGTGTCAGAGCCGGGGGGACATAGAACATGAAATGTCAGAGCCGGGAGGGCCCTTAGAACACAGGATGTCAGAGCCCAAGGGCCCTTAGAACACAGAATGTCAGAGCTGGGAGGGCCCTTAGAACACAGGATGTCAGAGCCGGGAGGGGCCTTAGAACACAGGATGTCAGAGCCGGGAGGGGCCTTAGAACACAGGATGTCAGAGCTGAGAGGGCCCTTAGAACACAGGATGTCAGAGCTGGGCGGGAACTCAGAACATGGACCATCAGAGCTGGGAGGAACTTTAGAACACTGAATGTCAGAGCTGGGAGGGCCCTTAAAACACAAACCAACAAGCAGGGAATGATTTTTTTTCTAGGAATTGGGTAACTAAAAAGGATGACACCTTGCTAGGGAGAATGGTAGAGTAAAGTGAAGGGTTTTTTGAATATGGGAGAGAACTGAGTAGGTTTGAAGGCAGTGGTAAAAGATCCAGTAGATAAAAAATGTTTGAAAAGAGAGAAAGAGGCATTGGTTAAAGGGCCAGCTCCTGAAGGACATCTGAGGGAAAAGGATCAGGAAGAGAAGAGGAGGGCTCAGCAAGAAGCAGGGGACTGATCTCTTCATTAGAGACTAAATGACAGATGGAGAAAATGTGAGACTCTGAGACACCAAGATTCTGAAACTCTGTCATGGGTGAAGAGGCTACAGCTATTTGTCCTGTGGTTCCATGCTTCTAAGAGCTTCTAAGCTTCTAAGAAACCAAGAGTCATGATTCTATGATTATTCTAAGATTCCTTGATTATACTATTCAGTAATTCTAAGATCCCATGATTCTTGTGAAATGGGACTTGACCTGCTACAAATGCCCAGATCACCTAATGTGGAGGCACCCTGCTGCCCCAAGTTACCTTAGTTGCATAGCCAGAATAGAATGCTTCTTGGAACTGGCCAGTGACCAATCCCTTTTTTTCCTGTGTTTTTCTCTTCTGCACCCAGAAGGTGAAGACCACACTTGACCCACAGCATGGACTCCAAGAACTCTCAGTTCTAAGGAACTGGGCTGGGGGTGTTTGGCTCTATTCTGTTTCATCCGTCCATCACAGTTTCAGGTCCCAGAAGCAATCTCCATTAGACCTAGAAGTTTAAGCCACGTCAACCTTGGAGTTAGGTTTGCAGGCAAGATGTTCCTGTCTGGCAGGGAGCCTCGGTGCCCAGAACTTGAGCCTGAGGACTTGGAACCAGGACCGTGTGCTCCATTGGAATGCAGCTAAACTAGGAGCTTAATCTCTTCCTCCTTCTCAGAGGCTGAGGTGGTACAAAGTGGGGAAGATTAAACTTCATGGGTTGAGAAGTAAATCTGTATATTTGTGATTATAACTTTTCATGTAGATATTTCTTTGTAAAAGTTAATCCTACTATTAATGAATAAATGCAGTTGAAGTGCAAAAGATGGAGGAACATTATCAGTTGAAGGTGGAGTTATTAGCAGAGAACTTAGGCACCCCAGCCTTCTTAAGAGTTCCAGAGAATCCTTGAATAGTGCTGAAAGTCAACATATCTAGCATCCAGGCAGTGGGGGCCGGGAGTAATGTGTGTTCCGCTAAGGTTAGGTAATTCCAAGATTCTGTGACCTGAAGATTGCATGATTCTAAGATTCAATAGTTACAAGAATCTGTGATTCTAAAATTCAGTAATTCCATGATTCTGTGATTTGATGATTCTAAGATTCAGTCATTCTATGGTTCTGTGATTCTAAGTTTCAATAATTATAAGAATCTGTGATTCAGTCATTTTAAGGTCCTGTGATTCAAAGATTTAATAATTATAAGAACCTGTGGTTCTAAGACTTGCTCATGCTAAGATTCTATAATTCTAAGATTCTGTGACTCCATGATTCCAAGATTCTATAATTCTAATATTCTGTGACTCCATGATTCCAAGTAATAATAAGAATTTGTGATTTGAATGTTCCATGATTCTAAGATCAGTAATTATAAGAACCTATGATTTTAAGAATCAGTAATTATAAGGATTTGTGATTCTAAGTTTCAATAAATTATAATAATCTGTGATTCTAAGGTCCAGCCAGTCTAAGATTCAATAAGTACAAGAATCTGTGATTCTAAGACTCAGTAAGTCTAAGATTTTGGGTGATTCTTTTATTCTAAGATTCAGTCATTCTAAGATTTTGAGATTCTAAAATTCAGCAATCCTAAGATTCTGAGATTCTCTTGTTATACTGCCTACAGGAAAGACAGCCTTGAAAACTCCCTTGCCTAAACACTTTCGGAAATACTTGGCTTATAGAATTGGGGCTGAACAGAGCCTCTCCAGAGAGCGGTGGACCCTTCCCAGTCAGACATTCCACAGTAACAGTGTCTTTCAGACTCCTTCCGGCCGAGGCCTGAGCCATTGCAGACATTACTAGAAGATGGGAAAATAAAAGGAAAGAGACCCCAGAGATTAAGGAACCAAGCCTGACCTCTCCCCCAGCCCAGTCTCCCTGGCCGGGGCAGAGTTGAGTGGTGGTACCCAGGACCCCCTTGTCCCCTTCCATTATTTGTTTCCCACCGTGGTGTGTATTGATAATTTAGAATCAGCCTATTTCAAAGTTCTTGGCCTAAAGTCCTGTGATAATGAAGTACAGTCTGTCCCCCGATCCAAGTGCTCATTCTGGGAACTGGATTCCCCGTGGAGGACAAAGGCCAGACAGCCCTGCCCTTGAACTGGAGCCCTTTAGAATCATTTAGAATTACAGGGAAGGCTCTGCTTGTGCTAAGCTGTGTAAACATATCCCCTGTACGGGATCCAAGCCTAGAACATGGGCTTCCTTGACTCCATAGTCACCTTCCTAGAGGGCCACTTCCTCTTGGAGCTCACTCAAATGCCTTTTTCCTTTGGATCCTTGGCTTTCACTTTTCACAACTGTCTACATCTCAGTCTTCACCTCCAGCCTCCCTTAAATTCCAACCCCATGTCATTTATTTGATAGATGTCCCGTCCCCCTCCCCATCTCATGCTCTTCCACACTTTAGTGGACCTTGGATCTCATGGCACAAATCAATTAACAAGTATTTATTAAGCAGCTACTATGTGATAGGCAGGTATGCAAATTAATACTTAGCATTATATATTGCTTTACAAATATCTCATTTAATCCTCATGAGAACCCTGGAGGTTAAGAATTTCATTTCACAGAGGAGAAACTAAGGCAGGCAGAGGGTCACAGAGCTAGTAAGGGTCAGAGGCTGGATTTGAATTCAGATTTCCCCGACTCCAGACCCTATTCACTGCCCAAGATAGGCAAAAGACAGAGAATAAAATGATTCCTATTTAAAATGAGGTTACTAATAATGCCAGAGATAACAATTACATGTAAAGAGGATATAGCATAAATGTAAAGTTACTATATATGTGTACACATGTGTACATGTGTATATATGTGTATATATACATATATAAATATGTGTACACATACACATATATATAGTTCATATATATATACATATAATTCAAAGGACAATGGGAGGGAAAACACTTGTAGTGGGGAGTTCAAAAATGGCTTCATTAAGGAGATGATGTCTGAGCTGCCAATCTATTCATTCCTTTTCATCCTGTATTATTCTTATACATGCTCCATCATAAATTCAATGTTTCCCTCCAGCAGAATGTAAGTTCTTTGAATTCAGAGACTGGTTTTTTGTTTTTGCTTTCTCCCAGCAGCCAGCATAGTGCCTAGGACATGGAAGTGTCTGATAGAATGAATCAAATTGAATTGAATAGTGTTTTTAGTCATAATACAGGAGGCCTTCCTATCCATCTATCAACATTTAAAGATTGCACTTCAGCTCTCATTTGTTCTTAGCTCTCACCAGTCCACCTCCTTTTCTGATCACATAGTGGAAAGAATATTCACTGTGAAGTCAGAGGACCCTAGTTCAAATCTCACTACTGAGGCTTATTACCTAGGTGATCTTGAATGGATCACTTTATTACCCTGAGCCTCATTATCCTCATCTGTAAAATGAAAAAAAAAAGATGGGTGAGATGGGTCAGAGGCCCTGGAAGATCTATCATCCTGCAACATGGTCCAGTGGAAAATAGCTCTGGACTGCACTGGGAGGCGGGCGACATGGACTGAAGTCTCTATAAAATAACAAAGTTGGACTTTGATCTTAGATCTATAATACAATAATCTTTAAAATACTTCTTTACATGCTGCCATGAAGTTTTCCATTTGAGCCATTCTGATCCTGTCACTGGCCTTCCATGGAGCAAGTATGAATTCCTGATCCTGGCACTGAAAGCTACCCACAACCTGCCTACTGGGACTAAGCTCCTTGAAGTCAGGGGTTTTCATGTTTTTTGTCCTTGTATTCCTGGCGATTAGATGGCTAATTATACGGCTTAAAGCCAGGAAGATCTGAGTTCAAATCCAGTCTCAAACACTTCCTGGCTGTGTGACCCTGAGCAAAGTGCTTCACTTTGCCTCAGTTTCCTCATCTGTAAAATGAGCCTGAGAAGAAAATAGCGAACCTCTTCAATGTGTCTGCCAAGAAAACCCCAAATGGGATCACAAAGAGTGGGACACAGCTGAAAAAAAGGACGAACGCTCCACTATCTGTGCCAAGAAAGCCCCAAACGGGGTCATGAAGAGTTGTGAGTGACTGAAGGCGGCACCGTGGGCTTAGTTAGCATTGTTCCCGGTCCATAGCAAGTGCTTAATAAGGCAAGGCGGCGAACGTTTATTAAACGCTTGCTCTGAGCCAGCACTAGGGATGGAAACAGCTCACTCCCTTTTATAAATAATTACATATGAGAACCCGGCCTGGAGAGAATTTTTCATACTCAGCACCCACAACGGGGTTTTGTGTATAGTAGGTGTAAAAAGAAAGTTTCGTAACTATTTATTGACATTAATTCATTTTATATGCCAGCTTCTTCTAGCCCGACCATCCTGTGCTGTGTTTAAAGGATCCTTTCTAGCTCCGACCTTCTCCGTTCCAGCTCTCACCTTGGGTGTTCTCAGCCCCTTTCCACTCCCGACATTCTGAAGCTGGGAGACCCCCGGCATGGGGAGCGAGGAAAGGCAGTCCGGGTTCTTGGGGATCTCAGCCTTCCTCCCTTTCCCCCGACAAAACCCGGGTTGTTCCCGGTCCGACAAAGGCACAGCGCGGGGCTTGGGGAGGGGCTGGGCCACCTCGGGGACCTGGCGTTCTGATGACTCAAGTTCAGACACACCAGCCCCAGGGCAGTCACCTCGTTCTGTCCCGGCCCTTACGGGCTCCTCCCTCCCCTCCTCGAGCCCACATGAAAGGGCTTGGGGAGGGAAGCAGAGCCCTCCCCAGGGGAACGCGGAATGAAAGAAGCCACTGACAGTCTCCAGGTGTGGCTGGGAGAGAAGCTACCGCTCCCTCCCCCCACCCTGGGACCTCGGAGGTCAATAGCTCACATTCATAACTCTACAATTACACATCAAGGGGGGAGAAGGGAGGGCTCGGATCACAATTGCAGAGGATGGGGAGAAAGAACAGGATGAAGTTTTGCCTCTAACAGAGGAGAAGAAAAACAGATTGCTTTCCATCTCTATTTGAAATGAAAAGCGCATTTTGGCTATTTGGACAAGTCGGGGGCCCCCTAAGTCAGGCGGCCGGCGGAAGGCTCCTCCATTGGCTGGAAACGGGGCTGGGGATCGGGAGAATGATCCCAGGTGGGCTAAGCCCGACAAAGAGGGCCCCTTCTGATCGGGGGCCATTAGGGGAGGGGATGCTTAGTCTGGGGCTCCTGGGGGAGATCTTCCGTCAAGGAACGGGCTAGAAAGCTTAAGCGTCACCTCGGCTGCTGGTGGGGAGGGTGAGGAGCTGGGTGGAGAGGAGATTCTTTTCTCAGCCTGCTGAATGACTCTCCCCAACTGCAATAGCTGAGTCTGTTCCCTTTGCGTTTAGAAATAAATCATATTTAAGTCTGTCTTTTGGAAGGATACAAGGATATTTAAAAGAATGGGAAGGAAACTGAAAATCAGGACAAGCAAGGATAGAAAATATAGAGAAGATCAAGCTTGTGAGGAGATGAGAGCCGCCTTCAAGTATTCAAAGGCAGACTTAGATTTGTTCTCCTTGGTCCCCAAAGGCAGTCCCAGAGCCCAGGGGAAATTGTCTTCCTCATCCTTGGAGGGAAATTTCCCTAACATTCTCATCTAAAAGCGGCTTGCACAAGCAGAGCCATCCTGGACTCTCCCATTTGACATGGAACAGAAGTTTTCTCAGATAACTAGATGGCACCCAAAGTTATAGAAGCATCGATTTTGAGATCATTTAATCCAAATCTCTTCATTTTACAGATGAGGAAACTGAGCCCTAGCAGGGGAAGGGACTTGAAGTTTACACAAGGCTAAGTAAGATAAGAAATCCAGTCCTATTGTGGTTCATTTCCTACTCTTTCACACTGAAGCCAAAGATCTTAGGAGTCTATTAATCCTCACTTTGAATGGAACAGTTACATCCAGGGCTCTTGGGAAGCTACGGCAAGACAGTTTCACATCCTTCAGACCAGGACAAGGAAGGCTTAGGAGCCTCAGACAGGGCTGGGTTCTCCTTTCAGGTCTGTGACACACCTGTCAAGATACCGGGGAGCTCACCCCATCTCATACTCTCCTCCCCTTTCCTTTGGCTCTCTGCCAAACTCTTTGCCTTCAGTCACATTATATGCCCAGAGAAATCCTCTGGTTTGTGGATTAATGATTCCCAGTTTATAATACGGATTATTCACTGCCTCCTGCTCCCTGGAAGCCCAGCTGCTTCTGTTGCCATAGACAAAAGAGGGGTGTCCTCAGTTATTAAAGGCCTATTTAATGCCTACTATATGCCAGGCATTGTGCTAAGTGTTGGGCATAAAAAAGCATAAAATCAGTCCTTCCCCTCAAGGAACTCACAGTTCATAGGTGAGATGACATGCAACAGCTACATAAATACAAACAGAGAAGGCACTTGAATTAAGGAGAGTGGTCGAGAAAGGCTTCCTTTAGAAGGTGGGATTTTTTTCACCTGGAAGTTAAAAGAACACAGAAGCTAGAAAGGGGTGGTGAGCATTCTAGACATGAAGGAGAGTGAGAGAAAATACACAGAAGTGATGGATGTTCACTAAAGAGCGAGGGGACCAGTGTCACCAGATCAAAGAGTACTTGTGGGGGGAGTTTTATGAAGGACTTTAAACACCAAAGAGAAAAATTTATATTTGATTCTGGAGGAGGTAGAGAATTACTGGAGCTTATTGATAAGGAATAGAAAATGGTCAGACCTTTGTTTTTGGAGAATAGACTTGAGGCAGATAGACTCACCAACAAACCATTGCAATAATCCACGTGTGAGGTGATAAGGGCTTGCACAAGAGAAGGAGGCTTATATAAGAGATATTACAAATGTATAAGTAGCAGGAATGGGCAACAGATTGGATATGGGAGATGAGAGAGGAAGCAAGCCTATGATGAGAGCCTGAAAAACTAAGAGGATAGTGATGGCTCAGATAATAATAGGGAAGTTTGGAATAGGGTGAGGGTATGAGGGGAAGGATGAATTCAGTTTTAGACATATTATGTTCTAGTTCTTGGGTAACAAGAAAGGCAACAGTTAACAACTAGAGCCCTTATCTGGTCTTTTCCCCAGGTAAATTCAGAATAATTGAAGAAGTATTAGAACAGGGAGAGCTGTGAAAAGTGTATGAATGTGTGGATGACTGCACAAGCATTCACTACTCAAAGTAAACAAGGCCAGGGCAGCTAGTTGGTATAATGGAAAGAGCACCAGCCCTGAAGTCAGGAGGACCTGAGTTCAAATCTGGCCTCAGACACTTAACACTTCCTGGCTGTGTGACCCTGGACAAGTCACTTAACCCCAATTGTCTCAGCAAAAAAAAAAAATAATAAAATAAAGAAGGCTGTGGTTTTTAGAGCTGGAAGGACCTCAGAGGCCTATGAGTCCAATCTTCTCATTTTACCGATGGAGAAGCTGAGATACTGAGAGGGTGGGTAGGAAAATGGATAGTGAATGCTATCTGTTGTCAAAATAGACCTGGATTCCAATTCTGAAGTAAACATTTATTGAATGTATGACTCTAGGTTTAGCACTTTAACCTCACTCACCAGTGGTTTCTTCATTTGTAAAATGCAAATGATAATGATAGTAATAGGACCTATCTTGTAGGGCTGATGTGAGGATCAGATTCAATTGAAATCTTATGTCTATATATCTATCCATATATATTTGTGTGTATAAAATTTTAATTATATATTGTATTTAATATAGATATAAATATAGATTCATTGAAATTTTATGTCTATATCTATATCTATCTATATTCATGTGTATAAAATTTTAATTATATATTGTATGGTATAGATATAGATATAGAATATAGAGCCAATTGAAAATTTGTGTCTATACATCTATCTATATATATTTGTGTGTATAAGTTAATTATATATATTTAATTATGTAATTATATATATAGAAAGATATAGAGTATAGATTCAATTGAAATCTTATGTCTATATCCATATCTATTTCTATATATTTGTGTGTATAAAATTTTAATTATATATCGTATGGTATTCACAGATATAGAGAGAGAACACTTTGAAAACCTAATAATGCTACAAAAGCTATATTTTTAAAAAAGTAATGTATATACACATGTATATATTTATGTATACACACATCCTCTTTTGTTGTTCAGTCATATCCAACACTTCATGACCCCACTTGGGGTCATGGCATAGATAGTAGAGTGTTTGTCATTTCCTCCAATTCACAGTTGAGGAAACTGAGGCAAACAGAGTGAAGTGACTTGCCCAAGTTCACACAGCTAAGAAGTATCTGAGGCTGGATTTGAACTCGTGAAGATGGGTTTTCCTAATTCAGGCCCAGTCCACCCTGCTGCCTAACTGTCCCAATCCTTAGTTTGTTTTGTTTTTTTTAACTAACTTCTACTAACTTTTACTGACTTTTCTAGCCTGAAATTTAATATTTCTTTTAATTATTTAAAACATAATTCTGAGAAGAGGCCCATAAGCTTCTCTAGATGCAAGCCATATCACAAAAAAAGGGTAAGAGCTCTAGACCAGTCCAGTCTCCTCAATACACAGATGAGAACTATTGAGAGCTGAGAGAAGGGGGGACTTGGGTGGGTCCTGCTTGGCAGGAGAGGCTGAGTCTGGTTTTCCACCGTACCATGATGCCTCAGGGCAGGCTGGCTGTTTAACAATCTTCCAGATAATCTCCGAAGTCATGAAAGAAGGACATTAGACCTGACCCAGCCCCCAGAGGTCAGCGGGTCTAAACACTCTCTGCTTTCTAGAGGAGGGGACCAGAGCCCAGAGCGGAAGCTGCTGGCTCAGTCCTGCCAGCCCTAGAGCCAGGTCGCCCACCCAGATCTCCGGACCCCAGCTCTCTGCTTTGTACCGTGAGCCCTGCCCTTCCCCCTCTCCTCTCCCAACCCGCTACAGAATTTGATTCCCATCACAGCTGGAAGAACATCAAAGCAGAAAGCCACCTGCTTAGGGTAAAGGGGAGGGGGAGGAGAGAAGCCTGGCACCATTCACTCACCAGACCTGGGTGCTGCTCCCAGCGGTCTCTTTGAAGGGGGTTGGGGGTGAAGGGGTGAGGCCAGAGGTGGAGTCCAAATCCTTTGAATGGAATGCATAATTGTATTTAGAATTCCAGGCTCCAAGGGGGGCAGCTTCAAGTTAGAGGGGGGGGATATCTAGGGAGGGAGGAAATGGGAAAGAAGGAATAGAAGGAGAAAGAGAAGGAATGAGAGGAAAGAATAGAAGGAGGAGAAAGGAGTAGAAGGGGAAAGGGAAGAGAGGAAAGATTAGAAGAAGGAAGTGAAAGAAAAAGAGAAAAGAAAAGGAAAGAGGAAGAGAAGTAATGAGAGAGGGAAGAATAGAAGAAGGAAGGGAAAGAGGAAGGAATAGAAGGAGAAAAGGAAGAGGAAGGATTAGAAGAAGAAAGTGAAAGAAAAAGAAAAAAGGAGAAAAGGAAAGAGGAAGAGAAGTAATGAGAGAGGAAAGAATAGAAGAAAGAAGGGAAATAGGAAGGAATAGAAGGGGAAAAGGAAGAGAGAAAGATCAGAAGGAGAGTGAAAGAAAAAGAAGGAAAGGAAAGAGGAATAGAAGGAAAAAGAGAAGGAATGAGAGAGGAAAGAACAGAAGGAGAAAGGGAAAGAGGAAAGAATAGAAAAAGGAATATAGAATGAAATAAAAGGGGAGAAGAAAGATTAGAAGGAAGAAATGAAAGAAAAAAGGAAATAAAGGGAGGAAAGAGGAATAGAAGGAAGGAGAGAAGAAGGGAGAGAAGAAAGAATAGAAGAGGAAAAGAGAGAGGGAGGAAAAGATGGAAGAAAGGAAAGAAGAGAAAGAAGAGAAGGGAGAAAGAAAAGAATAGGAGAAAGGAAGCAATAGAAGAGAAGCTTTGAAGTGTAAAATAGATGTGATTAAGAAATTCACAATGTTTGCCTTCTATTTTCTCAACAAAGTGGGATAAGAATAGGAGGAGGTAGGGAAAGAAAAAGACAGGATAGAATAGAAGGAGAAAGAGAGAGAAGAAGAAAAAAAATCATAGATTTAGATCTGAAAGGGAATTCAAGAGAGTGAAGGAAGGAGAAATAAGGAGGAAATGGGTATCCTAGGGGACTGGATATCCTGTTTTGGGAACCTGGGGGTGGAGAGAAAGAGAGGGTGCATATTGCACTTCTGGTGTGGACGAGACATTTTTGGGGAGAAAACCAATAGCCCAGAAGTTAAACTTTGTTGGCCCTGATACTGGCACATCATTAGTGGGACCTTAGCAATTTGGGGAGACAATAACAGTGGCAAGAAGCTCTGAAGAAATGACTTAGCTGCAGTCGCATAGCTGAAATAGCCAGAGTAGCAACCAGATCTCAAGACTCCCAATGCAGTCTAGACTGTCAACAAAATAGCAATTCGCCCTAATTTGTAGTGCTTGCCAACCCTACATTGTAAATGTTCATATTGAAATTTTAACAATTGGCTTTCCTGAGCCAATATGAACTGACTCCAACCATCCCTGACTCTGACGTAGAACCCTGGACAGATTCAAGCTGGCTTAGAAAAGCTGAAATACAGGCTGATAGATGAAAGAGCATTTTTGAGAAAAGGGAATGGCCCCCCAAACGTTGCTCCTCCCCTGAAGGCCTTGTCCCCTTGCCCTTTTGCCACATATCCCTTGCCAAACTTCACTCCTGGCTGGCTCCCACCATCCATTTCCTCTGCTCCTCCACAATGGATAAGGATGGCAGAATGAACAACAGGGCAACATGCATTTCATGTCTCTAACCTCAACTCTGCCCACTCTGATGCCTGGCAATCGTTTTGTTTTTCTCTCTTTGACTTTCTCTTGAATGAAAAACATTTATGAAGTATTTACTTAAGCAAACATCATGCTAAATGCTGTGGATAGAAATAAAAAAAGAGATAATCTCTGCTCTCAAGGAGCTCCCACTCTGATGGGGATAGTGATAACCAACTTCTCTAAGATCTACTATCCCACTTTGGTGAGAAAATAAAAGCCAAACACCAAGAATTTCCTCATCACCTCTATTTTACACAATCCCTTTTCACCATCCTTCCTTCTTCCTTTCCTTTGACTTGGGGGACCTTCTTGCTAAGGCAAAAACTCTCCTTATTCCATGCCCTCATTGTCTTCCTCCAGTAATTTATCCCTCTGTTTATTGACCTTCTACATCCTACCAGCTCAGGGATTATATTTCTTTTTTTTCTTTTTTTCTTATTATAATAATAATATTATTATTATGCCAGGGTAATTTTTTACAACATTATCAGGGATTATATTTAAAAATCATAATAGAAGGAAATGCTACATTTCAAATAGAGTAACTGAAAACGAGCATACAATATATTTTCTCATCCAAGTTTATGCGCTATTCGAAATCTATTTATGATATAGGCACATCAAGAATTCCTGCTCAAAATTAATCAAATTTTGACAATCAAATCAATAGCCATGGATTTGATTATCTTTTCAAGACAACTCCAACTCTACAAATCCATTCCTCATCTCTGTCCTGCTCCAGTTCCACAGCAGTAACTGCTTGAAGGGACATTTCCAACAAAATATACAATGTATATCTCCAATTCAACATAATAGAATTTGTTATTTTCTCTTCCCTTAAAACAACCCTACTACATACATCTTTGCTTCTGTGAATGGTACCAAGATTAAAAGGAATTCAGTGTCTTGCTCACAGCTCTTTCCACTGACTCCTTCATACTTTCATATACAAATTGATATCAATTAATAAGCATTTATTAAGCTCTTAATAAATCAATCAATCATTATTAAGCACCTACTATGCTCCAGGAACTATATCAAACATTGGATGAAAACAATGACACCATCCCTACCCCCTAAGGAGCTTATATTCTATTGCATAAAAATATTTATACATGCAAGTATGTGTAAACTACGTATAAGTAATTTAAAGACATAGACATGAAGCAGTTGGAGGGATTAGAAAGGCCTTACCTAGAAATTGGTTTTTTTTTTTTTTAAAAGCTGAGCTTTAAAGGGAGCTAACCAAGAAATAGAGGTAAGGATGTAGTATATTGGAGGATAGTCTGTACAAAGACATGGAGTAGGGAAATAGAATGTAGTTTTCTACCTTCCTGTCAGCTAGAGTTCATTGTGGACTTTTCACTCCTTCACCTCATATATTCAATCAGTAATCAAGTCTTATTGATTCAGCTTCTATGACATCTCTTACATCTGTTCCTTCTTTCCCCTAAATTGCCTCTGCCCTAATTCAGGCCATCATCACCTGGTACCTAGACTATTGCATTACGCTCCTGATCGGTCTCCTTACTCTAAGTCTTTTTTCTCTAATACGTCTTCCACAAAGCTAAAAAGGTAATATGAGCACAAGTATGATTATGTCACTGCCTGATCAAGAAAGCCTGCCTTTCCAGCTTTATTATACATATGTTTATAATTAATTTTTCCTTTCAAATGGGAAGATCTGCCTTTTCTTCCTTTAAAATTTCTCCTCCCTCTTCCATCATAATCTTTGGAAAAGCAACAAAAACAAAACCACAGCCATAAATATTTGTGGTCAAACAAAACAAATTCCCACTCCAGCCATATCAAAAAATATTTTTTAATCTAAACTCTGAATCCATCTGTTCTCTACCAGGAGATGGATGACATGTTTCATTATTAGTCCTTTGGAACTGTGGTTGGTTATTATGATAATTAGAATTCCTAAGTCTTTCAAGGTGTTTTTTTTTAATAGTATTATTGTTATTCTATGAATCATTCTCCTAGTTCTGCTTACTTCTCACTGAAACTGACCAAATCTTCCCAGCGTTCCCTGAAACGATATCTTTTATCATTTCTTATAATACGATAGTATTCCCATATTTATATTCCATAACTTGTTCAGCTGTCCCCTCACTTTCTTGTTCTTTGACACTAGAAAGAGAGATGGTATAAGGTTGTTTTTTTTTTTTTTACATGGGCCCCTTCCTCTTTCTTTGATCTCTTGGGTTATAAGTAGTGGTATCATTGGACCAAAACATATGCACTGTTTGATACCTTTAAAATCATAGCTCATATTGCTTTCCATAATGGCTGGATCGGTTTACAGTTCCACCAACTGTTCAATAATATACAAATTTTCTCACACCTCTAGAGCATTTGTCATTTCCATTTTTGTCAACTCTACCCACCTGAAAGGTATGAAGCAGAACTTCAGAATTGTATTAATTTGTATTTCTTTTTTTTTCTTTTTTTCTTTTTTTTTTATTTAATATCCTTTGATCATTTATCAATTGGAGAATGACTGTTATTCTTCTGAATTTGAATCCATTTCCTATGTACCTTAGAAATAAAATCTTTTTTCCAACATTGTCCTTTGCACTCACTTTTGTTCCAACTTTTCCCTTCCTTCCCTCCACACCTTCCCCTAGAAGGCAGACAATCTCATACATGTTAAACATGTTAAAGTATATCCTCGATACAATATATGTTTGTGAATCTGTACAGTTTTCTTGTTGCACAAGAAAATTGGATTCTGAAGGTAAAAATAACCTGGGAAGAAAAACAAAAATGCAAGTAGTCCACATTCAATTCCCAGTGTTCTTTCTCTAGGTATAGCTGATTCTGTCCATCATTGATCAATTGGAACTGAATTGGATCTTCTCTTTGTTGAAGAAATCCACTTCCATCAGAATACATCCTCGTACAGTATGGTTGTTGAAGTGTATCTCCTGGTTCTTAAGCATTCTACTTTTTGATGTGTTAATTGGAGCATTTGATATTTTTATAAAGTTTCATCCATTTCATCCATAATATTGTCAATTTATTGGCATATAATTGAGTAGAAAAATGCCTTCTGGTTTGTTATTTCTTTAGTTATTATGCATTCACATTTTTTCATCTTGATACTGGCAATTGTTTTTCTTCATTCTTTTAAAAATCAAGTTTGCTAATCTAAGGTATATCTATTTTATTGTTTTCCCTATGGTTCCTAGTTTCATTTATTAGTTCAGTGTTTTTATTTGTCTGCTTTTAATTTTGTTAATTTCTTCTTTGATTTTCAATATTTCTACTTTGGGATTTAATTGGGGTTTTTAATTTGTTGACTTTTAGGTTTTTTTTAATTGCATATCCATTAACTCAATCTGGTTTTTTCCCCACTTTTATTGCTGAATGTGTTTAGAAATATACATTTTTCTCTAAGAAATGCTTTGGTTACGTGTCTCCAGTTTTATGTTATTTCATTGTTATCACAATCTTTGATGAAATTATTGATAGTTTCTCTGATTTGTTCTTTGATCCACCCACTCTTTAGAATTGTTATTTAGTCTTCAACTTATAATTGTTTCTTCTTTAGCTCTTTATTATATATAATTTTTATTTCATTGTGGTTTGTTAAAAATATGTTTTTTTCTATTTCTATTTGTGAGGTTTTTATGTCTAATAGAAGATATCATACATAGCTGAAAAATTCTGAGAATTTCTATTCCAAATCAGTATTCTACAGATGTCTCTTTCTCCTTCTCCTTCTTCTCCTCTTCCTCCTCCTCCTCTTCCTCCTCCTCCTCCTCCTCGTCTTCTTCCTCCACTTCTTTCTCTTCTCCTCCTCTCTTCTTCCTCTTTTTTCTTCTTCTCCTTCTCCTTCCTCCTTCTGCTGCTGCTTCTCTTCCTTCTTTCTTTCCTTCCTTCTTTCCTTCCTTCCTTTCTTCCCTTCCTTCTTCCTTCTCTTCCTTCTTCCTTCCTTCCTTCCTTCCTTTCTTCTTTTCCTTCCTTCCCTCCCTTCTTTTCTCTCTCTCTCTCTGTCTCTCTTTCTCTTTCTCTCCTTTTTCTATAGGTCTAAAATGGGTATATTGAGCACACACACTATTGTGATATTAATGTCAATTACTCCTTATTACCTATTTGATTTTTCCTTTAGTTATTTAGATGCTATGTCATTGAGTACCCCTCTTTATAAAGAAGAAGAGGTTGGTGAGAAAAAAAGAGTGAGTTAAGCACCAGTGTGCTAGATTTGATGTTATTTGCTTCTCTGCGCCTAATTTCATAGTTGATTCATAGCTAAATTACATGTCCTTATCATTTTTTTCCTTTTCTTTTAATCCCCTCTTGGAAATCCACCCTCCTTAGTTACATTTTGTTTTGTTCAAGACTAATCCCTCCCTTAAATCTATCTTCCCTCTGACAGCTCCCTTTTCATTCTCCCTTTTTCCTGTTTAGTGAAATTCATTTCTGTACTTAATTTCATTCATGTATTCTCTCCTTTGACTAGTTCAAATGAGAGGGAAGTTTATGTCACTCACTCCCCCTCATCCCTGACTATATAGAGTTCTACTTGTGCATCCCAATTATGTGAGATAACTCTCCTCATTCTACTCCCTCCCCAATCCAGTATATTCCCTTTCCCTTTACTTTCCATTCCTCTTTATGATCATTAAAACAAGACAGAACCATTCTTAAATCTTTTGTCTAATTAGACTTCCCCACTGACCTTCAGGATAATAAAGTTCTTGAAGAGACACATGTATCATCTCCCTGTAGTAGAAGGGAAAATGTTTATTTCTTATGATTGTCTGCTCATGTTTATCTTTTAAGATTTATCTTGACTCCTCTGTATTATATTTTAAAATTTCTACTAAGCCCTGATCCTTTCATCAGGAATGCTTAGAAGTACTCTCTTTAATTAAAGACCCATTTTCTCTTTATAAAAATATACCTAGTTTTGCTAGATAAGCTAATTTTGGCTATAGACCTCTATCTTTTGCCTTCTTTAATACCATATTCTAAACTCTATTCTAAGTGTTGCTACCAAATCATGTGTGACCCTGTGGCTCCTCAGTACTTGAGTTATTTCTTTCTGATTACTTGACATACACACACATACATGTATGTCTATAGATATGCCTATATGTGCACATGTATAAAACACATGCATGTATATATACACATATACGAGTATGTCGATTATGTTATACATGCATATGTGTGTATGTACATATGTCTGTGCATATATGTATGTATATACACACATTTTTTTTTTTAACCCAGAGGCTCTGCATTTTGACTAATATATTTCTGTGAGTTTTCATTTTAGGCTTTCTTTTTCTAGATGATTCTTTCTATTTCCATTTTGACTTCTGTTTTAAGAAATATAGAGAGTTTTCTTTTATAGTTATTTGAAATATTATGTTGAATCATTTTTAGTTATGATTTTCAAAAGTCTTAAATTATCTCTCAGTCTATTTTCTAGGTTAGCATTTTTTTTCTACGAGATAGCTCACCTAACATCTTTTTTTTTTCAGTTGTTTGACTTTGTTTTTAATATTTCTTCATGTGTCATTGAAGTCATTTGCTCTGATTTAGTCCATTCTAATTTTCAGGGAATTATTTTCTTTGGTAAGATTTTTGTACCTCTTCTAAGCTGCTAATTCTCTTTCTAAATCTTTCTTCTTTTGTTTTTCTTCTTTTCTCAGTTTTTCCTCTAGTGTTTTCATTTGATTATTAAAAATCATTTTTAGTTCTTTAAAAAAAACCCCAAACTTTCGATTCACTTCTTCTAGGAATTCCATTTGAAGTTGTTATACTCAAGATGTGATTTTCTCTGGGATACTCAATATTCTGTTATTACAGGATCATAAGCATATTTCAGGCTGCTGACTAGTGAGATTTCAGTGCTCCCAATATGGCATGATCCAGGAGAAAGTCTGGTCACTGCCATTTTCATCTGAACACTTTGAATTCCTGATCTGGATTTGAGTCTGAGTGGCATTCTTGCCAGCTTGCTCCTGATTGGGAAATTCCAATAGATTTATCTATATTGAATTCAGCCATTATCAACTAATTGGAAAGCCCTTCTAGTTGTCACTCAGAACCTTCTCCAAACTAATGGAGAGAGAAGAAACCATGGGAGATTGGAAAAGAATGAAAAAATTTAGAAAAGCTACTGTGATGTAGTATGATAGTGGGATATTAAGTTAAATAGGGGAGTCTAAAAAGATTGCCTTGCTGAAGTGAGGGTCCAATGAGAGTCAAACTGTTCTTATCCCTTACATACAAAATCCCATTTCTAATGCCTTTGAACAGATTATCACAATGAACAAAATGCCTTCCATCCTCATCTCTGCCTATGAGAATTCCTAGTTTCCAGCAGTGGAGCCAAGATAATGGAAAAAAGACAGTGACTCATCTAAGTTATGCTCAAAACTCTTTCAAATAACTTTAAATAATGTCTCAAAACAAATTCTGGAGCAACAGAACCCACAAAAAGTTGATTTTCAATATAAGACTCAAGATAAACATAAAAAGGTAAATAGGAAAGAGAAATCATAAGGAATTTCACAAAGTTAAACTGTTTGTCTTCTTATATGGGAAAATGAACTTGTAACTCCTAAGGACCTTAACATTATTTTTTATTTAATAATATTTTATTTTTTCCAATTACATGTAAAGACAATTTTCAACAATGAGTTTTTGAAAAGTTGAGTTCCAAATATTTCTCCCTCCCTCTTTTCCCTTTCCTCCAAGGCAGAAGGCAATCTCATATAGCATATTATTATTAAGATAATTAGAAAGAGTATACAGAGGGCATAGGTGGGAGTTGAATATGATATCTTTAAAAATAAAACTGAGAAATGAGAAGAAGGAAAGTACTGAGAGATGAGAGAATGCATAGGTAGAATGGGGTAAAAGGGAAGATGGGGGGAAGGACTTGAATCCTCTCATTGGAATTGGCTCAAAGAGGGAATAACATACACATTCATTTGGGTGTATTACCCATATACCCTGTAGGAAAGGAAGAAAGGAAAGAAAAAAGGAAAGGGATGGAAGCTGATAGAAGGAAAAGGAGATTGGGGGAGGTGGTTGTCAGAAGCAAAACCTTTTTGAAAATGGACAGGGTGAAAGGAGAAAGAGTAGGAAAAATGGGGGAAATGTAATGGAGAGAAATTCATGGTAATAATAATTATAAAAATTATTTTATAGCAGACTTCATTTCTCAAATATATAGATAGCAGAGTCAAATTTATAAAAACGAATCATTCCTCAATTGCTAAATGGTCAAAGGATATGAACAGGCAGTTTTCAGAGAAAATAATCAAACCTATGTATACTTATATGAAAAAATACTCTAAATTACTGTTGATTGGAAAAATGAACATTCTGAGGTATATTCACCTATCAGATTGGCTAATATGACAGAAAAGGGAAATGACAAATGTTGGAAGGGATGTGGAAGCAATGAGACACTAATGCATTGTTTGCGAAGTTGTATAATGATTCAACCATTCTGTAGAACAATTTGGAATTATATCCAAAGAGTTGCAAAACCATGTAGATCATTTGACCAAATACCACGACTCCTGGTCTATTTCTCAAAGAAATAAAAAATTAAAAGGAAAAGAGTCTATAATGTATAAAAGTATTTGTAGCAGTTCTTTTAATGGTGGCGAAGAATTAGAAATTAAGGGGACGTCCATCAATTGGGAAATGGCTGAACTAGAGGTTATATGTGATTGTAATGGAATATCACTGTGTTATAAGAAATGATAAGCAAGATGCTCTCAGAAAAAACCTTGGAAAACTTACATGAACGGATACAAAGTGAAATGAGCAGAACTAAAAGTACATTGTATATACTAACATCAATATTGTATCATGATCAACTGTGAATGATATGGCAATACGTAATACAAGACAATTCTGAAGGACTTATGGTGAAATATGCTTTCCAACTCCAGAGAAAGAACTCAGGAGTCTGAATACAGATGGAAACATGCTTTTTCTTTATTTTTCTTGGGGGTTTTTCATCTGTGTTTTCTTTCACAACATGACTAACACGGAAATATGCTTTGCATGACTACACCTGTATAACC
Organism: Sarcophilus harrisii; assembly: GCF_902635505.1. Classification (NCBI taxonomy): domain Eukaryota; kingdom Metazoa; phylum Chordata; class Mammalia; order Dasyuromorphia; family Dasyuridae; genus Sarcophilus; species Sarcophilus harrisii. Next base: position 497,821,310 of record NC_045428.1, read on the forward strand.
TATATCAAATTACTTTGTTTCTCAATGAGGGGGGAGAAGGAAGGGAAGGAGAGAGAATTTAGAACTCAAAAATTTTTTAAAACAAACATTACTTTTACATGTAATTGAGGGAAAAAAAAACCCACTAGTTTCCTTCAAAGCTTCGCTCAAATGTTATCTCATACACGAGGCCTTTCTTGATTTTCCCATCTGTTTGTAACTACCCTCCCATCTGTGTACATGTTGTAAACGTCTTAAGGGCAGGAAGTCTTTCATTTTTGTTTTCATCTCCCCAATGCCTAGTATAGTGCCTGGCACATAATGGGAGCTTAATGCTGTCTGCTGATTGACTGATTGTTGACAATGATTTGGATGATATCTCTAAGAATGAGCAGTTATTGTATAGAGGGATACTATAAGTGAGAGATTAAAAAGGAGGCAAAATAATGTGGAGATCAGAATAACAGCAAAAGCGATATTTTCCTGAGCCAATTCTATGAAGACAGAAAAAGTATGAGAGGAAGGGATTTTGGTGTTTGTGAGGATCAAAGGGAGAGTTCCAGGGGAATGATAGAAAGGAAAGAGCAGGAGAAGATCAGAACTGGGAACCATTGTGGTTAAGCTGGGTAGGGATGAATACAAGAAGAGATAAGGAAGGGAAGATTTTTCCTTTGGGGACACATTCTGGCCATTCACTCTGATCATCTTCTTGCCAGCAGCTCTGTGACCGTACCCTCCAGTTCACCTTCAGAGATCATGCCCAAGGGAAGTTAATTGATTTAACTACAATATTGTTGTGTTTGCTGAATTAATAAATAAAAAACTCACACAATCCTCTACACTAGGGCTTCTTTAACATTTTCCACTTGTAGCCTCTTTTTGCCTTAGAAATTTTGAAATGAGCCCACATATAAAAAAGGCAAATCAAACATTTACTGAGAATAAATTATAATTCTGTGACTCCTATATTTAGTTTTAAGACCCCACATGGGGCTGTGAACCACAGTTTAAGAAGCTGGGATCTACACTATATCTAGCTGGGTCCAACCCAGTCCCTTGATATCATGTTTGCCTTTGTGAACTATCTTTCTGCCATCTACTCTAATTCTGCTAGTGTATATCCACTGCTCCTCTGCCATGCTCTCCAGCAGCAAATTTCTAATTCTCTAATCAGAGGAGAGGACACATAAAAGAATATTCAACTGCAGGTATATGGAAAATCCCAGAAATCCTCATGGCTGATTATGCCCAAGACTGGAGGCCTTTATATTATGTAAGTAGGTCAGATGACAGCGCCAGGGAGTAAAGACAGTGCAGATGGTAAAATCTGAGAAATTTAAGGTATGTGTCTAATAATAATAAAAATGATTATGATAATAGCTAACATTTATATAGCACTTGCTATGTGTCAGGCACTGTGCTAAGCACTTTACAATTGTCTCATTTGATTATCACAAAACCTTGAGGTAGGCAATATTTTACAGGTGAGAAAACTGAGGCAATATTGTTAAGTAACTTGCCCAGGGTCACCCAATTAGTAACAAGATCTATTGCACCCCCTGATGGTCCTTCATCTCATCAGAAGGAATAGAGTTAGTAAGTCCCATCTTATGACAGTCAAGTGAGCAGTCAGGCAGAATGGAAGAAATGGGAGGGAGGAAGGCAAAGAGGGAAGGACCCCTTTGGTGGGTCTTCCTACCACTTGATTGTCCCAGATAGGGAAGTGAGGAATTCCCTGAATACTACATTACAATAAGAACATTTCACATTTCTATAGTAATTCTATAAATTACAATTTACCGAATATTTTCTTCACAACAGTTCTGCAAAATGTATAGTACAGGCATTATTATTCCCAACTTCCAGATGTGGGAACTGAGGTTCAGAGAGCAGAAGTAGTTTGTCCAAAGACACACAACTGATCAGTAGTAAAGAATATAGAACAAAGAATACTAAAACTGAGAAGAGTTTCAAGACCATAAAATCCATTTGTGAAGGGTCTTTCCTGCTCTGAAAGTCTGTGCCATCTGTTCATGTACCCATGTACCCAACATTTTGGACAATAGTTAATATCCAAGAGGATCTCAATAGTTTAGAATGGTGAGTTCAATCTAAGAAGGATGTGAAGTCTTACACTAGGTTTTATTTTGGTTCATGAACTAGAATAACTGGTTAGTCAATAATCATTTATTAAGTGCCTGCTATATGCCAAGCAGTGTTCTAAGAGAACAGCAATATAGTACAGTAGAAAATGAACTGGATTTGGAATCCGAGGCCCTGGATTTGAATCCTAGGTGTGTTCCCTTATTATTTGTGCAATCCTGCACGTCACTTAACTTTTATATGTTAGAATGAGGCATTTGGGCATGAAGGTTTCTGGTGTCATTTTCAGCTCTAAATTTTTGGTTCTGTGAACTGGGTATTTTAGTGGATTCACTTATAAATCAACAGTTTGTCATGACAACCAAAATAACCAAACATAATCTCAGGTCACACCGAGAGAGGCTCGATGTCCAAGAACAGAGGTGGTGGACAATTCCACTCTTTTCTGTTCTTATTGTAACACAGCTGGATTATATCCGGTTCTGGATGTCACATTTTCGAAAGGGCATTGACGCTATGGAGAACATCCAGAAGAATAAACAGTAGGAGAGGAATGAAGACTATGACATATAAAGTTAAGTGAAGAAGAGAAACCATAAGGGGATGAGAGGGAGGGATGTGTTACTGTCTTCAAAGCTCTGGATGACTATTATGTGGAAGGACTAGATTTGTTCCTCTCAGTCTTAGGACAGAAGGTAAAATGAGGATCAATTGGTAGAAGCTACAGAGAGGTAGATTTTGACTTTTAAAAATATCCCCAAGCCCCAAAGAACTTGGGTTGGAAAAATGGGCTTCCTTGGCAAGTAGTAGATTCCCCCTCAAAGGAAGTCACCAAATAGAACTGCGATGACCAAAGTGACATGGAAAAGGAGATTTCTCTTCGGGTGCTCCTGACATTCCCTTCAGCTCTGAGCTTCTGTGCCCTGTACTTCAGACGCTTCACTTAGCAGAGTGAGCTGAGCCTCCATAAAGGGGAACACTGATGTGCCTGAGGAGGTCACACACAGCTAGTGAGAAGCAGAGCTGAGGCTTGAACCAGGTCATTCAAGTCCAAACCTCTCTCCCTGACATTACTGTTTTCCCATCCCCTGGGTGAGACTCTCAGCAGAGTGAGACCCAGACCAGCGGCTGTTTCCCTGCCAGTGGCTATAAAATGGAAATCAAAAAGAGAATTAGCCTGCGGGCGTACGCAGGAGCACGGAGGCCTCCACCTTCTGCATGCCCGGGTCTACATCTTTGCTGTGGGCACTTGGCGTGGCCTTGGGGCCACACTCTCCCGCGGGCCCTCCCGGCGCCACGTCCCATAATGATTGCGAGGGCACAGAGCTGCATTCCGCAGTCCCTCCGCGGGGCTGTCAGAATCTCGGGGCAGGGAGCCTCCTCTCAGCCCAGTTAGTCCAGCCCCTTCCTCTATAACCGGGCTCCGGACAGTCCAGTCTCTGCTTGAGGATCCCCCTTAGGGGAGCTGACCATCTCTCAGGTCCGTTTCACTTTTGGACAACAGTAAGAATGAATCACAGGATCTTAGCAACTCAGAATGGGAAAGGGTCTGGGAGACCATATCTAAGTCAGTGTCATTCCTACTTGAGATCATTCAGTGTTGGGGACTGCAGCCCCTTCTGAAAGAGCACTAGCCAGACCTGTAATAATGTGATAGGTTCAAGTCTGAACTTCATTGCTCACTAGCTAGGACACTTTGAAAAGTCATTTCCTTTCTCTGAGCCTCAATTTCTCCCTCTGTAGAGTGGCAATGATGCTTGCATTTGGGGGGAGTAAAGTTCTATGCAGACAAACTAAGACCTAGGAAAGACCTTAATTTGGAAAGCCTAAGTTCACCTATTGTATCTTGGGCTGTTAATAGTCATTTTGACTTTTCTCCTTGTCACTGGACTTCTAAGACACTGGAGGAGAAAGCGAAGCTGATGACTTTGTGCAACTTTGCCTCATTTAAGTGCAATTTTTGTACAAGTCAAGCTATCGCCCTTGTGATGTCATTGCTCCTCTTGGAGAGCAAAGGACAAACAACAACATCTGTGTAAGCATTAAATTCTTCAGAACGTAAGATAATTGAGAGCAGGATATTATAGCTGTTATCCAGCTGTATGAGTTTTCTAGGGATTATTCCACAGCAGTGAAGAATCTATGGGAGATTAGAACCCTTTATATATGGAGTGAGAATTCCTTCTCAAAGCTCCAACTCTTAGCAACAAATTATCCCTCATTATTCTACTGTGTTCATAGATATCTTTCTCTCTACATTTAAAATTTTCTGCTTCTTTCTCAAAGGGAATATTATTGCTCTTTTGTGAGACTACTTAACCATAATTTCTGGGACTAATCAACCCAATCTCACCTTTTTTTTAATTAGTCCCTCAAATATCCCAGGACCATAACAGGACTTTCAAGATCTTTTTTTTTAAAACCACACTCAAAGAGTACCTCCCGACAGGAACTCTCTTGTAATATTTAGGTTGAGGTGAATAAATTCCTTTTGACTTTCTTCATGCTCCTGGCAGCTAGTATGAGGATCATTCAATTTGCTTTGATGATTTGATAAGCCTCAGGAAAGCATTTAGCAATAACAACAACAAAAAAAAGCAGATAGGAACAGTTTATAACCTTTCTCCAGCATTTCTGACACCACACCTAGGTCTCTGTCTACTTCCTAGTGGTAGAGATAGAATTCTCTAGATATAAAGTCCCAGTGCTTCCTTCCTACACTTAATGAGGTACTCATTCCTACCATCTTATAATGTCAGATGCTTCAGATTTTGGAAATGCAATTATTTATGCAATTCCCACTTCCAGTTTGGGGTTTCCACAAAAGGACTGATAGGAATAACTTGATAAAGATGAGACCTGTCTTTAACCTGCTTAAAACATATAGTTAGGAGTGAAATAGCTTAGTGAATAGTGTTAGCATTTTAGAGATGTAAGAGACCTAGAGATCATCAAATAATTCTCTTATTTTACAGGTTGAAGAAACTGAGATACAGTAGGGAGGGGAAAGAATTTGCCTAAAGTTTTCTAACTGTTAAGTAGCAGCAATGGGACAAGAATCAGTCTATTCACTCTAAGTTCATTGAACTTTATGTTGATTCATTTAATTGCATTTATTGTAATGATATAATTATTATGATGGTGATTATGAATAGAATTGTAACCACGTTGTTGATACCACTTCCTGTTTCAAAAAAAGTTATCTTGTCATCTACAGGGACCTGCTCCGGGCATTCTACTTACACTCAACAGAAATTACCTAACTACCTTTCCTGTAGAGCTCTGGGTTATGTTACACTGAAGAGGACATGTAAATATAAATAATACTCAATCTCAAGGATCTCAAAAACTATGAGGTAAAGAAGTCCCAGGCAAAGATTTGGGCTTTCAACCTTTTCAAGGGTATTGGAACATCACACTTAGATAGGGAGCCCTGAAATGAAAGAGAATTAATTTCAAAGTTTATATCTCCTATAGATTTGCTGTCTAAATTTGGGTGAATTTTTTCCCTTATTTGGGTCTCTGTTTCCCATTTGTAAAATATGGAGAATTGATTGAGATGCTTTTTAAATCTTTTTTGGCTTTAGCATTCTAGATTCTAAGGTCTTGCGGACAGTCTATATTCTAAGGTTCTTTCTAGTATTAACATTCTATGTTCTAATGTTCCTTGCAGATCTTACATTTTGTGTTCTGAAGTCCACCCTCCACCCCCAACCCCAGCTCTAACTTTAAAGGCAGTGGCAGAGGGGATATTTGTGTAACCCTCAGCAGGGACGGATCAGTAATGCTTGTAATTCTTCAGGATCCAGTCCAACCACATGCCAGGAAGTCCCCTGAGTAGACCCCTTTCCCTTGCAGAAGGTCACCTTGAGTACAGTTCCCAGAGGAAGATTTCTGTCACACACACACACACACACACACACACACACACACACATTATTTCATGCCCCTGACAAGTCTGGCCCTGTTTACTTGGAGGGGCCTGGTTTTAGGGCTGCAGGTGGTAGACAGTGGATTAATTCCATGGGTCAGTGGGAGGAGAACATCTCTTGAAATCATCTTCAAGAGGTGGAGAGGAGGGAATTGTGAGTAGCTTTAACCATCTTCCCAACCAAGATGTTGATATCAACAATATTGTTCTGAATAGATTCAACATGGAAATGTATATTAAGAAATAGCAATCTTTTGGAGAAGAGTGAGGAAGGGAACAAGAATTTATTAAGCACCCACTATATGCCAGACACTGTGCTAAATACTTTACAAATTTTAAAGGGAAAAGGATCTACATGTACAAAATTATCTCTAGCAGCTTTTTTATGTTGGCAAAGAATTGGAAATTGAAGGCAACTAGAGAAAGAATTAAAGAAATAGTTGAACAAGTCATGGTATATGAAGATAATAGAATTCTACTGTGCTGTAAGAAATGCTTTCAGAAAAACCTGAAAAGACTTCTGTGAACTGATGCAAAGTGGCATGAACAGAACCAGAAGAACATTGTATGGAGCAACAGCAATATTATGCAATATGATCAACTATGATTGATTATTCAGCTCCTCTTAGCAATATAATGGACCCAAGATAATTCCAAAAGTTTAATGATGGAAAATCATTGTAATCATGTCCAGACAAATAACTGATGGGATCTGAATGCATATCAAAGAATACTATTTTCACTTTATTTTTTTTTCATTTTTTTCTTTTGCTCTGTTTCTTCTTTGGCATGATTAGTATGAAAATATATTTTATATGCTTATACATATATAATCCACATCACACTGCTTACTGTTTTAGGAAGGGGTGAGGAAAGGCAAGAAAGGGAAAAATTGGATCTCAGAATTTTATAAAAAATAAATGTCATAAATTGTCTTTATATATAATTGGAAAAACTACTATTAAAATTTTCTTAAAATCTCATGTGATTCCCCAAATGACCCTGAGACATAGAGTCTCAGAATCACAGACATAGAAGTGTAATAATAGAATCAAAGCGTGACACAAACAAAAACAATGTAATTAAAATTAAAAGTAAAACCATTAACTATGGAAAAAAAATTTGCATCAAGTTTTTCTGACAAAAGTCTCATATTCAAGATATATAAGAAACTGACAAATTTATAAAAACAAAAGCTATTCCCCAGTAGGTAAGGATGTGAACAGGCAGTTTTCAAAGGAGGAAGTCCAAGCTATTAATAGCCAAATTAAAAAAAGAAATATATTAAATCACTAATAATTAAAGATACGAAAGTTAAAGCAACTCATTCCAATCAGAGCAGCAAAAATATTTTTTAAAAAAAGGAAAATGACAACTGTAGGAGAGACTGCAGGAAAATAGGCATAGTGGTACATTATTGATGAATGTGAATTGGTCAAACCATTCTAACATGTGATTTAGAATTATACCTTTAAAGTCCTAAACTGTCCAGACTTTTTGGCCAAAGATTTTTTTTTATTTTTTTATTAAAGCTTTTTATTTACAAAACATATTCATGGATAATTTTTCAACACTGACCCTGGCAAAACCTTTTGTTTTGAATTTTCTCCTCCTTTCCCCCACCTCTTCCCCTAGCTGGCAGGTAGTCTAATACATGTTAAATGTGTCAAAATATATGTTAAATTCAACATATTTATACAGTTATCTTGCTACACAAGAAAAATCAGATCAAGAAGGAAGAAAAAAACTGAGAAAGAAAACAAAATGCAAGCCAACAACAACAGAGAGAGTGAGAATGCTATGTTGTGGTCCACACTCACTTCCCATGGTTCTCTCTCAGGGTGTAGATGGCTCCCTTCATCATAAGATCATTAGAACTGGTTTGAATCATCTCATTGTTGAAGAAAGCCACGTCCATCAGAATTGATCATTGTATAGTCTTGTTATTGCCATGTATAATGATCTCCTGGCCCTGGTCATTTCACTCAGCATCAGTTCCTGTAAGTCTCTCCAGGCCTCTCTGAAAACATAATGTGAATTGTTTCTTTCAGAACAATAATATTCCATAACATTCATATACCATAATCTATTCAGCTACCCTCCAACTGATGGGCATCCAGTCTGTTTCCAGTTTTTTGCTACTACAAAGAGGACTGCCACAAACATTTTTTGCACATGTGGGTCTCTTTCCCTCCTTTAAGATCTCTTTGGGATATAATCCCAGAAGTAACACTGCTGGGTCAAAGGGTATGCACAGTTTGATAACTTTTTGAGCACAGTTCCAAATTGCTCTCCAGATGGTTGGAACTGTTCACAGTTCCATCAACAATGCATCAGTGTCCCAGTTTTCCCATATCCCTTCCAACATTGGTCATTATTGTTTTCTGTCATCTTAGCCAATCTGAGAGGTGTGTAGTGAATCTCAGAGTTGTCTTAATTTGTATTTCTCTGATCAATAGTTATTTGGTGCACCTTTTCATATAACTAAAAATAGCTTCAATTTCATCATCTGAAAATTGTCTGTTCATATCCTTTGACCATTTATCAATTGGAAAATGACTTGATTATAAATTTGAATCAATTCTCTATATATTTCTGAGGCCTCTATCAGAACCTTTGAATATAAAAATGTTTTCCCAGTTTTTTGCTTCTGCATTAGTTTTGTTTGTACAAAACCTTTTCAACTTAATATAATCAAAATGCAATAAGAGATGAAAAAGAGATTAAAGGAATTAGAATAGGCAATGAGGAAACCAAAATATCACTCTTTGCAGATGATATGATAGTATACTTAGAGATTTTTGTTAATTTGGTTATTGATATAGTCAATTATGCTAATAGTTTTCCTAATATTGAACCAGCCCTGCATTCCTGGTATAAATCCTACTTGGTCGTGGTGTATTTCCTGGGTATGATTTTCTATAATCTCTTTGCTAATATTTTATTTAAGAGTTTTGCATCGATATTCATTAGGGAGATTGGTTAATAATTTTCTTTCTCTGTGTTTGTCCTACCTGGTTTAGATATCAGTACCATGTCTGTGTCATAAAAGGAATTTGGTAGGACTCCTTCATTCCCTATTTTTTCAAATAGTTTCTATAGTATTGGAGTTAATTGTTCTTTAAATTTTTGGTAGAATTCACATGTAAATCCATCTGGTCCTGGAAATTTTTTCTTAGGGAGTTCATTAATAACTTGTTCTATCTCACAAAGTTTTTTTTTTTTAAAGAGGAAAAGGATGAATATGTACAAAAATAAAGCAACTATTTTTGTTGTGCCAAATAACAAAATACCCATCAATCAGAGAAGGAACAAAAATATGGTTCATAAAATGAAATGGAATATTATTTTGTCATAAGAGATGACAAAAGAACTAGTTTTAGAGAAACCTGAGAAAACTCATTTGACCTGATGCAGAATGAAGTAAGAAGAATTATGACAATGACATTGTAAAGTCACTTTTGAAATACATAAGAACTCTGATTAATACAATGATTAACCATGATTCCAGAAGATTGATGATGAAGTGTGTTTACTCACCTTCTGACAAAGAGATGATGGACTTGGGATGCAGCATAAGATATACATTTTCAGACATAACTGACATGGAAATACCTTATTTTAACAGTATTTTTATTATTATTATAGTATTTTATATATGGTATATTATAATATACTATGTTATAGTATTTATATATAGTATATATAATGCTATAGTATAATATTACATGGTATTGTTATACTATGCTATTATATATTACTATATATACTATATTACTATATATAATACCATATAGTATATATTATAATATTTTAATAGTATTTTTTTACAATACATGCAAAAATAGCTGTTAACATTCACCTTTGAAAAATCCATTCCAAATTTTTCTCCCTCTCCTCCCCACTATCCCTTCTCCAAGACAGCAAGTAATCCAATATAGGTTAAATGTGTAATTCTTCTTAACATGGGAATATCTTATGTTTGACTACACATATTTGTTGACAATTTTGTTGTTCTTTTTGTCAAATTGGTTGGGATAAAGAATAAGGGGAGGTGGAAGAGAGATGAGTATAGGGATAAAGTTGTCAAAAGAGAAAAAAAGGCAGTTATTGAATCATTTTAAAAAAATGTTTAGTGGGACAACTTGGAAAGTTACATGTTGAATTTATTATATACTTCTAAAGAAGAGCAAATTATACATAGTAGAGATTGATTCACGAAACAACCCCTTTTTCCATTTTATTGTGCATATGGAATTGTTCATTTTATTGTGATTGTGATTGTGATTGTGAAGTTCAGAATAAACGAATTTTAAAAAACAAAAAAGAATCACAATTTAAAAGCTTTCAATAAAATCATGAAGTCTTAGAATCATAGAATGGTAATTTTGTGATTTTAGAATCATTAGCTCACATTCTCTACAATCTCTACAATCATTGAGTCTCAGAATCATTGATTCAGAGTCATATACTCTTAGAATCATAGTTATAGTCTTAAACTCTTTGAATCCTAACCTTAGTGTCAGAGAATATTAGAATCATGGTCTTCAAATCTTAGAATAACACAGTAGTCTTAGAATGCTAGAAGTTTTCAATCCCAGATGATTAATGTTTTAGAATCACAAAATCTGAGACTTGAAAGGAACTTCACAGGAAAAAGCTTCACCCTCATGGATAAACCTCTTGAAAGTATTCAAACCTTGCACTGTTCATTTAGAATTGTACCATCATAGGATTTAGAGTTAGGAGAGAAAATTAGAGATGATCTAGCCTAACCCTCTCCTTTTATAGAGGAGAAAACCAAGGTCTACAGGGAGGGACCACCCAGCATCATCCAAGCAGCCTTATTACCTACTTCTTCCCCAATCCCTGTAATACAGTTTATCCCCATCAAAAACCAGCTTTCTACTGAAATTGCTCTCTCCAAGGGCATTGCTGCCTACTTCATTGACAAATTCAATGGATTCTTTTCAATCTGTCTAATTTTTGGCACTTTTGGCCACCCCCTGATTCCCTATATTTTCTACCCCATTAATTTCTGTCACCTAGCTCTACTGGTTCTATATTCTGAGCTCTCTGAGGACTATTTCTCTTTCTCTGTCACTGTATCGTTTTCCACCTCCCATGTCCTAATATCCTACATGTGATCATCTTCCAAGGCACTAATTATCCTTATCTTCCCTCTTATCTCCAGATTTTCTTCCTTGATGATTTCATTTCCTTTCATGGAAGATCCCTGCTTTGAAGTCCAGTCTCATCTTTCGTACTTCTAGCTGGATACTGTACCTGGATGTCTGGTCAGCATATCAAACTCAACATGTCAAAAACTTGAACTCATCATCCTCCTCTTAAAACCTGCCTCCTCCAAATTTTCCTATTTCAATTGATGACACTGCTTTCCTCTCAGTTATCCCATCCTCACTCCCAACTGGATAGAATACCAGACCTGGTATATAAAGTGGAGTAATGTGAGATAAAACCAAATTGTGGATGACCTTAAGTGTCAGGCTAAGGAGTTTGAGTTTCATAATTTGCTCCCAAAAAGAACAAAAGAATCTCCATTTAACAGAGGAATCATGTGGAGGAAGCTAGGTCCTTTCATTCTTCAGCTTCCTGGTTCATCTTAACTGATGCTCATTTTCATAAGCAATAAGTTTCATCTGAGTTGCTGAAATTCTCTTTCTCACCCAGTTAGTTTAATTCAAATTATCAAGCATTCTATTAAGCACCCACCATGTTGTAAACAATGTGTTAATGGTCATAAAAAAAACCTGCCTTAATTCCAATAAACTTGTGATGGAAAGTGCCATCCATATCCAGAGAGCACTATGGAGACTGAATGTGAATCAAAACATATTATTTTCACTTTGTTGTTGTTGTTGTCTGTTTGTGGTTTTTTCTTTCTCACTTTTTTCCTTTTTGATCTATTTTTTTCACAGCATGATGAATATGGAAATATGTTTAGATGAATTGCACATGTATAAACTATATTTGATTGCTTACTGTGTTAGGGAAAAAGGAGAAGGAAGAAGAGGGGAAAAAATTTGGAACACAAGGTTTTGAAAAGGTAAATGTTGAAAACTAACTTTGCTTTTATTTGGAAAAATAAAACACTATTAAAGATTTTTTAAAAATCTGCCTTCAAGAAATTTGTATTCTACTAAAAATGAGGGAGAAGGAGACAACACAGAAATGGATAAATAACAGAATAAATGTCATTTGAGTAAAAAAAAAATCTTTATTCAGGCTAAGTGGACCAAGAAAAGTATTCTTATAGGAGACAACATCTGTCTTCTGGTTTGAAGAAAGGAAGAAGCAAAAGATTCTGACGAGGGAGGTAAGGATGGGGTCCATTCCAGGCTTGGGAGACAGTTCACTCAAAGAAATGATGGCAGGAAATTGAATGCCAAGTTTGGGAAACTGCTCAAAAATCAGTTTGGATGAAAGCTAGAGGGCATGAAGGGGACCCAATAATATGAAATAACTCTGAAAAGGATGAGGACAGGCAGGTTGTGAAGAACTGAAGGGAGGAGTTTGTGGTTTGTCATTGAGACCATAGGAGTCCATTGAACATGGTCAGATCCATGCTGAAATCATGTGAATTTGGCAGCTGTATATTGTTGTTGTTTGTTCTTCTTTCTCAAAGAGGTCCATGATGTCAGGGATGTGATACCATGGCTTGCAAGTAAATTGAATTGGAATAAGAAAGGGCTGTGCAAGACTACCAGCATCCCTTTCCCCTCTGGAGCCATCTGGGTCCCATAGGACAGCTCAGAGAGGGCTGAGGCTGAGAGCAAGAAGTGGTCCAAGTGAGAGGCAATGGAAGCCTGTACCAAGATCACAAACTGGAGGAAAACACTGAGTGAGATGGGGGAAAGATTTGGAGGTAGAATTCATCAAACTTGGCAACTTAAATGGAGAGCAGGAAGGAGTGAAAGAGGAAGAAGAGGGCAAATTACTCTAAACTAGGGAATGTATCCTCAACAGAGGTAAAGAAGTTTGGAAGAGGGATGGGATGGGTAAGGGGGAGGGGGACTGGTAATGACTTCCATTTGAGATTAATTGAGTTTGGGATGCCAACGGCTCATCCAAGGGAAGATGTACAACAGCAAGTAGGTGAAGTAGACCTAGAGCTCAGGAGAAAAATAAGGACCAGATCATTAATCTGGGAGTCATCTGCACAAGGAAGAAAAGGAAAGGGAACAAATATTAATTAAGTTCCTAGATAACACACAAAACACTTTACAAATATTATCTCACTTAATCCTCAAGGGCTACTATCATTTCCCCCATTTTACAAATGAGGAAAGCTAAATGACTGGACTAAGTCGCAAAGCCAGCATGATTCTGAAACCAGAAGTCAAGTCTTCTAAGCACTCTACCATTTGTTCAAGATCACAGAGAGATGGATAGCCTGGCCTCTGACTCCATATTCAGTGTAGCACACCACCTCCCTAAGCCAGCTTCCTCATCTCTTTTTAATAGTATTTTATTTTTCCAAATACATGTAAAGACGGTTTCAACATTCATTTTTGTAAAACTTTGTCTTCCAAATTATTCTCCTCCCTCCCCAAGAAAGCAATCTGATGGGTTAAATATGTTCAGCTTAAAAATTAAGATTCAGAGAGACCTACTCAGGATGAGATAGTTACAATGACTATCATTGATGAAATTCATCATCTCTTACGACTCTTCCCATAATCCTAAGAGGTCAGTGGGCAGAACTTATTGTCCACATTTTATAGAAGATTAAATGGACCGAGGAAAGGAGTTATATGAAGTTGGTCCAATGAGTTTGTGGAGAATGGTGTAAGTCAGTGTAACATCAAGATTGGAAAGCTGGACTCAAGAGTCAGAAGACCTGGATCTGAGTTCTGACCTACTTCCAGTAATTACAAAGTTGGTGATTTGGGGCAAATGACTTAATCTTGTTTCCTTATCGCTATTGGGAAAAATAATACTAACCCTACCTGCTCTGTGGAGAAACTGTAAGTAAAACCTTTTATAAACCTGAACTTCTACAACAATGGGAGTTATTATTATTATTATCAATTGATAAGTAGCTAGGGGCCACAGTGAATGGCAAAGTGCTTTATAAATTGTAATAAAGGGCTTTTTGTAAGCTATAGACTGTTTTGTAAATTACAAAGTATAGCCTTTTGTTCATAGCTCTGCTGAATAAATCTTGAATTTAATTGTTAACTGTAAAGCACTTTGTAAATAACAAGATCCTTTGCAAACTATAAAGAGCTTTGTAAGTCATCAAGTAAAATGCACAAGTAAGAGGATTATTTTTTGTTTTGGTTTGGTTTCTTGGAATTTTTGGATCTCTTTTGTAAAAAGCAGGGCCCACCCGTAGTTACAGAAAGCTCTGGCTCAGTTGGAGGGGTTCCAGAGAACTGCTAACGTTAGACTGGAAGATCGATTTATGAGGGAAGATGGAAAGAACTCAGCATTGTCCAATTTCCTATCTCTCCCCCAGCACACATATACACATGCACAGCACATGCCTCTGGAGCTCCTGACCCTGGAACTGCTCACACATCCTCCCCTCTTCCATGAGAGACAGAGCCTAGCTCAGGGGCCCCTAGGAAAGGCATATTACTGGTTGGGCTGAGCTAAGCTTTGAGGCAGGGGTCCTGTGGGTAGACAAGCTTCCCTGGGAGGGGGCTCAGAGCCAAGCATTGGATCATCCTCTCCTTTCTGGGGAATTCCAAAAGTGGGCTGTTCTAATGGGAATTCCCCATTGTCTTATCCCTAGAATTTGTCAGATGAGGAACTAGTTAGAGAAACAGGAAGGTGTATTAATTATATCTTCCTTTCTTTAGCTCTCTGAGATTTAAGGAACATTTTTCTCATCTCCCAGCAAAGTAGGGAATACAAAAATTATTCTTCCCACTTTGCAAATAAGGAAATAGAAATCAAGAGATTCTTGATGGTCACATAGTTCATAAATAACAAAATGAGGGCTAAAACCCAAATCCACTCCTCTAAACCCAGGGCTAGTTCCAACTCACCATGGTGCCTCTCAGTGAGCTTTCTACCATTAGAGGTGCTCACAGAGAAGCCGGATGACTTCTTTGGCAGGAAGGCTATAGAAGGAAATCTTTAATAGGGCAAGAGAAGAGGGATATCAGATGATATGTCCCTTCTAGTTCTGAGATGCTGTGCACATATCTTCCATCTTAGCCAAGTCACTTAACAGTTCCAGGAGTCCTCAAACTACGGCCTGCGGGCCAGATGCGGCAGCTGAGGACGATTATCCCCCTCACCCAGGGCTATGAAGTTTCTTTATTTAAAGGCCCACAAAACAAAGTTTTTGTTTTTAACTATAGTCCAGCCCTCCAACAGTCTGAGGGACAGTGAACTGGCCCCCGATTTAAAAAGTTTGAGGACCCCTGAAGTCTTAACCTGTATGAACCTGAGTTTCCTTCAAGATCCAGCTCAAGTACCCTGACCTTCTCCCCTTCGCCTTCCCTGATCCCCTTTCCTCCCTCTCTCCTCTGAGTGATTTCTAAGTCCTGTCAATTGGAACCAGGCAGAGAAGGATCCTGAATGCTAGACTGGGATATTCGGGCTTCCTTTTTTCAGGAAACACTGAAAGTTTGTGAGAAGAAGAGGGAAGGAATCAGGGTTGGGCTTTAGGAAGAGACTTGTAGTAGAATGTGGTATGTGGGCAGTAAGGGAGAGGGGCGGTCCCCCGCTTCTGGAAGATGGACAGACAAAAGAACTACATTGCCAGGCTTCCAGCAATGATGCCCTGTGGTTATGGGTGTAGAACACTGAACTTGATGTAAATTTGGTCAATGTGATAGTTTTGCCAAATTTCTAAATATATATTTGCATGGTGCTCTATATACAAAAGGAGAGAAATATATTTTGTGAAATGCAAAAGATGGGGGAAAAGATAAAAAATTTTAAATTAAAGTTTTAAAATGTGTGGACCAATAAAAAGCTTGCTGCCAAATAGAAAAACAAAGCCTAACATGGGGGCACAGGCTTATAGGCTCCTGAGTTCAGAACTGGAAGGAATCTTGGACTTGGAAGAGATCATGTAGTTCTGAGGCCCTTTACCACCTGGCCCCAACCTACTTTTCTAATCTTGGTATATATGATTCTTGTTACTACACTTTGTGGACCAGCCAGTAACTCTCTTGTCACTCCTCATATTTGTTATTCAGTAATCTCTCGTGTCTGAGTTCTCACGACCCCATTTTGGGGTTTTCTTAGCAAAGTTACTGGACAGGTTTGCCATTTTCTTCTCCAGCCCATTTTACAGATGAAGAAACTGAAGGAAACAGGGTTAAGTGACTTGCCCAGGGTCATGCAGCTGGTAAGTGTCTGAGGTGAGATTTAAACTTAGGAAGATGAGATTTCCTGATTCCAGATCCAGGAACCTATCCTCTGCAATCTATACTCTATCTTTGTATCTACTGCTCCCAGCTTTGGTGAAGAAGCAGATGGCTCCTTGGGTAAGCATTGGCTTGTGCTCTCTCTCTCTCTCTGTCTCTGTCTCTCTCTCACTCTCACTCTTTCTTTCTCTCTCACTCACCTCTCTCTCTCTCTTCCTCTCACTCACCTCTGTCTCTGTCTCTGTCTCTCTCTCCCTCTCTCCCCTCTCCCCTCTTCCATTCCATCTCTCCCTCCCTCCTTCTTTCCCCCCATCACACACAGAGTTATCCAGGAGCCAGCCAATTGTATCAGTTTTATTGCCAACAACAAACAGACCTGGAGCATCTCTGTGAGGATACAAAGTGGGCACTTGGCAGGGTGGTCCAATGGGAGGGTTCCCTGATGGGGAAAGTTTGACAAGCCAACTTTGAATGACTCAATTTTAATCCACTTGATTCTAATCCCTGAAAATCCCTGGCCTGTGTCCTAGCCTGTCCAGACCTGGTTAGGTGACCGGGAGAAACTCAGGTACCTCAGGTACATTCCAAGCTCATCTTGCTCCCAAACTGAGTAGACTATAAGCCTTCAGACCACGGCTTCTTTTCCACCAGAACCCAAAAGCTCTATTTAATTAAACACTCCCACCCAGAAATACAAAGGAAGTGGGGACCCCAAACATTTATTAAACACCTAGCATATGCCAGGTACTGTGCTGAGTGCCAAGTGCTTGCAAATATAATATCATTTCTTCCTCACAGCCCTGGGAGGCAGGAGCTGCTGTTATAATCAGCATCTGACAGCTGGGGAGGCTGAGACAAACAAGAGGCAAAGTGATTTGCCCCGCTAGAGTTTGAGGCAGTTTTGTGATCTGCCTCCAGGCCCAGTGCTTTACTCAGTGTGCCTGCTAACAGAGGCCTTGGGTCTGTGTCTGTGCCTGTAAAAATCACAGTCCTGAAAACCTTGGAATTTAAGACACGGAAGGGACCCTTCCTTTAGCCCAACTCACGACTGAACCAGAATCCTTACACCATATGCAGCTTGTCGTCATCTGATCTTTGCTGGAAGATTGCCATTCCACATTTGGACAGCTCTAATCTCTTTTTAAAGTTTTATGGATGTGTTTTGCTTTTACATTACAAACATTTACAGATTATATTATTTCTGCGGGAGGTCTCTTATAACAAAGCAAAATAATTAAGCAAACTTAACAATAAAGTGACCTCAGATGTCACACCTATCACATTGGCAAAGATGAACAAAAAGCTCTAATTTTTAAAGAGTTTTTCTATTGTATCAAGTCAATAAATCAGTCAGTCAATAATATTTATTTATAAATTTTCCTCTTCACAACTTTTATCTTATTCCTGATTTTGCCTTGCAGGATCAAACAGAAATCTAATCCTTCCATAAGAGAGACCCACACATCCCCAAATAGTACATAGTCAAGTGACATGAACAGAAAGTTTCTAAAGAAATCAAAGCTATCAATAGTCATGGGTGAGGGGAGGCGCTTTAAATCCAACTGTAGATTAGAGAAATGCAAATTAAAATAGCTTTGAGATATTATCTCCATCTATCAGATTGGTTGAAATGGTAGAAGGGGAAAATCATAAATGGGGAAGGTGATGAAGAAAATCGGGACACTATATGCACTGTTGGTGGAACTGTGAACTACTCCAAATTTTGGAGAACAATTTGGAATTATACCTAAACAGTTATTAAACTGTGTATAACATTTGATTCAGCAATTGAACTATTGAGTATATTTCTCAAGGTGATCAAGGCTAAAGAAAAAAAAATCTATATGGTCCAGAATATTTATAGCAGCTCTCTTTGTGGTGGCAAAAAACTGGAAAGTGAAAGAATGTTTACCAATTGAGGAACGGCTAAACAAGTTGTACCATATCCTGGTAACGAAAAATTACTCTGCTAGAAGAAATGATGAGCAGATTGATTTTTAGAAAAACATGAAATAATAAAGAGTGAAATGAGTAAAACCAAAAGAACATTGCATATGGCAGCAGCAATATTGTTTAAAAAATAATTATGAATGACTAAGTTATTCTGAGTATTATAAACAATCAAATCAACTATAAAGGATTTATGAAGGAAGATGTAACCTACCTCCAGAGAAAGAACAGATAAATAGAAATATACATAGTATGGTTTTACAGATTTTTATATAGTTTCAATGATGGTCTTCTACAATTTGAGGTAGGGTGGGAGGCAGTTTGAAACTTAAAATGTAACAAAAATTTTATTTAATTTGAAATGTTCTCTAAATCACTAATAATTTTATAAATGAAATTTTTTATTGAAGCTATTTATTTACAAAATATACACATGGGTAATTTTTCAACATGACCCTTGCAAAACCTTTTGTTCCAAATTTCCCCCTTCTTTCCCCCCACCCCTTTCCGTAGATGGTAGATAATCCAATATATGTTAAATATATTAAAAATAAATGTTAAATCCAATATATGTATACAGTTATCTTGCTGCACAAGAAAAATTGGATCAAGAAGGGAAAAAAACTGAGAAAGAAAACAAAATGCAGGCAAATAACAACAGAGAGTGAGAATGTTATGTTGTTACCATGGTTCTCTCTCTGAATATAGATGGCTCTCTTTGTCACTGAACAATTGGAACTGGTCTGAATCATCTCATTGTTGAAGAGAGCCCCGTCCATCAGAATTGATTATAGTATAATCTTGTTGTTGCCGTGTACAAACAATGCTCTCCTGATTCTGGTGAAAACTGAAGAGATTTCTCATCAGTTGGGGGATGGTTAAACAAATTGTGGGATATGAATATGATGGAATACCATAATGCCAAAAGAGCTAGTTTCAGAAAATCCTGGGAAGCCTTATATGAACCGATGCGAAGTGAAGTGAGCAGAATCAGGAGGACAATCAATATAATAACAGCAATATCGTAAAGATAACCAGCTGAGAAAGATTTAGGAACTCTAACCAACACAACAACCCATGACAATCCCAAAATACTCATGATGAAAAATGCTATTCACCTCCAAATAGAGAACTGATGGATTCAGTGCAGACTAAGGCATATTTTTCCTCCCATTTCCCACCCACCCCCAGAACATAGCTAATTTGTATTGCTTTATTTTGAATTTGTATGGGTTTTATATTTCTTGCTTCCTCAGTGAATGGGGGAGCAAGAGAATTACCGAAAGTAAAATAAAATTAAGCAACAACAAAAACAAAAAACAGACTTCCACAAAATTGTTTGATTATCGTGTCTTGCGCTCCTCCTTCCTTGTCTCTACCCTTCCATTTTCTTTTGTCCAGGCTAAACATCTCTAGTTCCTTCAACCAATCCCCTTAGGGAATGATCTTTAATGATTCTAGTTGCTCTCTGGACTCTCTCCAACTTATTAATGTTCTTCCTAAAATGTGGCACTCAGAACTGTGGCATCCAAATGGGATCAGAAGTGCAGAGGACAAAGAATTTCATTCTTAACACTCTACTCTTAATGCAGCCTAAGATTGCATGAGCTCTTTAAGCATATTACACATTATTGACTCATAATGAGCTCTAATTTGCCAAATGCCCAACTATAAACTTTGTTTTAGTCACACCTACCTACTCTATCATGCACTTGGGAGGTTGATTTTTTTAATCCAATTTAGAAGTTTACCTATACCCCTATTAAATGCCGTTTTCTTAAATATGTTTTAATGCTCTAGCCAGAGCTTTTTTTGAGTATTGACTTTAACTCTCTCTCCTGTCTTCATGTCATCTGAAAATTTGACAGTCATGATGTCTTTATCCCTGTTAGGACATAACCATCATTAGCACAGAACCCAATTGTAGGTGAGCACTTTTTTGTGGGTGTACATGCATATGTGTTTCTGGGTGTGCAAAAATGTGCATTTGAATTGTGTCTCTTTGTAAGTGCATGATTGCAAAGGTACTTCAGACTATGGCCCAAGTGGTGGCTCTTAATCTTTTGAGTTAGGGACCCCTGTGGCAACCTGGTAAAATCTTTGGATCCCTTCTCAGAATTTTTAAATGCATAAAATAAACTACAAAAGATTAAAAAGGAGAGCAGTTACATTGAAATACACTTAGGAAAAAATTAAATCAAATTCATAGAGACTCAGGATCCACATAAATACAACTCAAACAGCATGCTACCAAATAAGCCATGCAAAAGAAATGGAAGAGAGAAAATGTATGGAAGCTCCTTGAGGGAAAGCTTCTTGGCTTTGTGTGCTCAGTGTCTAACACAGTGCTGGACATATAGTAGGTGCTTGGTTGAATTTGATAAATTGAATTGAATTGATTGCTGGAAGCATAAGTGAAAATGATGGGACTACCATGACCTGGAAAGATTCACTAAAAAAAAAGGGGGGGGGGAAATTCTGGTATCCTGAGTCAGGCTGGGTACTGCCTTCCATCATATAGTGGGGAAATCCCTGGTTTCTCAAAGACTATGCTGACAGATCCAGAAGGCTTTGAATATAGACCGAGGGAAAGACTGTGTCTGTTTTCCAAGGATTAGATTGAGAATGCAGCAATGACCACTATGCTCTGCTGTGATCAGACCAGGACATTCCAAGGTCCCCGGCACTGTCTCCTGAGGCTCCATAAAGGGTCATGAAAATTCACTGTTTTGAACCATAAAGAGGGGTTGAACTCAGGGTAAGACCAACCATCCCTTCACTCATGCAGTAACAGGCAGAATCTGTTCTTGGCACAAAGCCCCCGTTCAGGAAATAAAGCTAAAGAAATGAACAAATCAACAAAGACATTGACCAGTATTTTTTTTTAAATATATCATTATTGATGTAGAGCAGGATAAAACAAGCCTAAAAGGAGAGAAACTGAAACAACTTCAAGCACTGGCTAAAATGAAAATAAAAAAGTATTTTCTACAGGATCACATGAATACCTCAAAATAAAATGAAGAGAGAGATAAAAAAATGAAATAAAAGATTAAGAGAAAAGAATTGGGAGGAAAATAGTTTAAAAGGGAAAGTGGTAAACTTTACCCAACTCACAGACTTCCAGAACACCAGAATAAATAGAAATCAATGATTCCATGAGCCCTCAAGAAATATTATAACAAAATGTTTTTTTAAATTAAATAGAAAAAAATTATAACGTATCTGATGTTAAGAACAACTGACCTGGAAAAGAGATCAAGGAGAAATAATTTAAAAATCATTAGACTCCCTAAAAATATGATAGTAAAAACAAAAGCCTAAATACTCTATTTCAAGAAATCATAAAATAAAACTACCCATATTTTTTTAGAATCAGAAAACAAAGTGAAGCTAGGAAGAATCCACTGATCACCTCCTGAAAGGAATCCCAGGAATGCTATAACTAAAATCCAGAGCTCCCACATCAAAGAAAAAATCCTGTAAGTGTCCAAAAAAGAAGCTAAATATCAAGGCATCCATGATGTCAGGGGTATGATTTGGATTTAAGAGAGGTGGGCTGTGCAAGGTCAGCAGCCTCACTTTCTCCTTCAGAACCAGTGGCTAGAGGTGGATCAGAACCGGTAGAGACTGAGGTAATCTGTAGGAGAGAGAGCATGGTGGGGTTCTCAACAAGTAGGAGCAAAGTGAAGAAGAGGGAAGGACTTGGAGAGAAAGATGATGAGTTCTCTTTTGGACATGTTGAGTTTAAGATATTCATGAACCATCCAATGAGAAATGTCCAATAGATGATCAGTGATACTGGATCAGGACTCCATTCCGAGAGTATGGCTAGGTACAGAAGCATCTGAATGGAATCCACGGGAATGGATGCATTCACCAGAGAGAGACAAGGAGAAGGCACAGGGCAGGGTCTTGGGGCACGCTCACAGTTAGAAGGGGCGCACTATGGCTGAAGAGGAGCGAGTACCCAGGGGGAGAGAGTAGTCAGCAATGGCAAATGCTGCCAAGAGGTGAAGGGAAAAGTGAGAAAGGGGGCTAAGCCTTGGAAATTAAGAGATCATTGGTAGCCTTAAACAAAATGGTTTAAGTCCAGCTACAGAATCAGAAGTGTAGACAGCTTTTTAAAGAAGTTTGGCTGAATGATAAATGTGGAAACGTGTTTAGAAGAATTGCACATGTTTAACCTATATTGGATTACTTGCTGTCTGGGGGAGGGAGAGAGAAAAATTCAGAACACAAGGTTTTGCAAGGGTGAATGTTAAACACTATCTATGCATGTATTTTGAAAAATAAAAAGCTATTATTAAAAATTAAAAAAAAGAAGTTTGGCTGAGAAAGTAGACTTGGGAATGTACAATCTAGTGAGGTCCATGAAAAGGGGAGTGATTTTTTTATAAATGTTTAATCATTTTAGTTGTGTCCCACTGACCCCTTTTGGGGTGTTCTTGGCAAAGAGAGTGGAGTAGTTTGCCATTTCCTTCTTCAGTTCATTTTACAGATGAAGAAACTGAGGCAGACAGGGTGAAGTGGATCACAGAGCTAGTGTCAGAGACCTGATTAGAATTCAAGCATCTGATCTATGATTACACAGCTAATAAGTAGCAGAAATGACATATGAATCCAAGTCCCCTGACTCTTAAAGCAGTAAGAGTGAATAAGGGGAGCAGCAGCTGCTCTTCCTTATGGTTCAGATTTCTCCCCCTCTGCTCCATATTCCCTCAAGCCTCCCTCACGTTTCTGAGTCTATGTGTCCAAAGGCTGGCCCTGATGTTTGTCCAGGAAGACAAACTCCCAAGTGTGACACATTGAACTAGGTAATCCTCAAAGTGTCCTTGAGTGCCAGTATTGCTGAATATGAAAGGGTTCTTAGGACACAGAATGTTAGAACACAGACTATTTCAGCTAAAAAGGACTTTGAGATCATCTAACCCAAGCCTTTCCTTTCATAGATGACGTACCTGGGCTGACAGAGGGGAAATTCCTCAGGGTCACATAGGTAGCCAATGGTCGGCCCAGAAAATAATCCAGAGCTCCAAACTCCCAGCCCAATATATACGTATCAGTTATTGTCATTGTTATTACTATTTCATATATCACCAGTCAATGCTTAACACAGATTCTTGATAATAAAAAACATTCTTGACAATAAAAAAAAAATCTTGACCCTTCCTTATTTGAAGAGAAGTGGTCTGTGAATTGAAAAGCCCAGCTCAATATCGATGTTAAAATGAATACACATTTCCAGTTTGGTCATCCTTGGTCTTTTGAGGAACATTAGCCCAGGAGAGGATGGAGGAAGGGGAGAACAGCCCTCGCCTGGGATGGGGGAGGGAGGGGAGTTAAGTACAACTGTTTGGGATCACCTTAAGTGTTTTACAAGGCTGATCTGCCTATCTCATGAGGGGAGAAAAGTAGAAAGCATCAGTCATTGGAAACCTGCATTCAGCCCAGATGAAAAAAGTCCCAAGGTTGCTTTTTCAGTACAAAATGTGCTGTGAGCAGCCCTGGTCCTAGAAATGTGAGAAACATGAATAAAATACAAGTCTTTGGACAGATTGGAGAAGATAGGTGGGGAGGGGGGAAGGGAGGAAGGAAAGGAGAGAGAGAGGGAGAAAAAGAGAGAGGGGAAAAGGAGGGGGAGAGAGACAGAGACAGAGATGGACAGAGATAATCAGAGACAGAGAGACTGGGCAGATTGGAGAAGACATAGGACTGGTGGGGAGGAGGAAGGGAAGAAAAAAAAGAAAAGGAGGGAAGAGAGAGACAGAGATAGAGAGACAGAGACAGAGAGACAGACACAGAGACAGAGAGACAGACACAGAGACAGAGAGACAGACACAGAGACAGAGGGACAGAGAGAGAGCACAGAAAAAAACAGAAAGATAGATGAGGAAGGGCCAGAGACAAGGCAGAGTGAAAGGGCCAGGGACAAGAGCAGAGAGATAGATGGGAGTACAGAAATAAATAACGAGTCGGGAGAGATGGAAAGAGAAAAGGAAGAGAAGGAGGCAAGGAAGCAGAGGACAAAAACGACAGAAGCCAGAGAGGCAGCAGTGAGGGCCACGGTGGGTAGGCAGGTAGTGCCAGACGGATGGACAAGCTGGACTAGGACATAGTCTGGGCAGGGGAGGGAAGAGCATCCCAGCTACTGCACGTTAGGGAGCAGAGGGCCTTCGCTGTCAGGGGGAGGCAGCTCCTGGGGGGCTCAGGCCTGTGCTGTCCCCTCTGAGCAGAGCCCGGGACCCAGCCCCAGCCTGGAGCTGACTAGTAGGGGAGGGGGGAGAGGAGGTGGCCGGTCCGAGGCACTTCCAGAGTCTGCATTATCCCCAAAGAATGCGTAGGTTAAAAGACCGTAGATCATTTCTCCCCCTGTGGGACTCAGACTTCCTTCAGGTCCAAAGAATGATTATCTCTGGGCGTTGCTCCGATTTCTCTTAATAAGGAAATGCCTGATGTAAGCCTGGCTCCAACACCTCCCCCCAAGGAAGATGGAAATAACGGAGCAGAGACTGCGAGGTCTGAGCTCGTCCCCCGTCGAGTGGGGGCTGTTCTTTTGGAGGCTGAGGAGCCTCAGTCAGGGAGGCCACTGGGCAGGTCAGGCTCTGAGGGAGATGAGAAACAGCTGGAACAGGGCCAGGTGGAGGCCCTGCCTGGAGAATGGGGAGGGGAGAACATGGTGGAGGGGACGTTAAGGGGTCTTGGGGATTTGTGGCTCAGTAGCAGTCAGGGAGCCCGAGTTCCAGCCCCTTGCTTGTTCATACCCCCTTATATTACGACCCCCAGCAAGACCAAGCAGTTTGCAGGCAGGGATAGGGTTTCATGCTTGTTCCAAATAGCCCCTCAGATTCGGAGAACAATACACAGAGGTGATCTATACATACTCTTGCCAGGGAGAATAAATGGATGGGTGGGTGATTGATTGAAAGGATGAGCAAATAGATGATGAGGCAGGTGGATGATTGAATCGCAGAATATTCCTGTTAAAAGGGATGTCAGAGTCTAGATTGCCCAACTGATGGCTAAACAAGAATCCCCTGCAGTGGATAGAGCATCAGCCCTGAAGCAGGAGGACCTGAGCTCAAATCTGGCTCAGACACTTAACACTTCCTGGCTGTGTGACCCTGGGCAAGTCACTTAACTCCAACTGCCTTAGAAGGAAAAAAGAGCTCCCCTCATGATCTAAGTATTAACATTAGATAGTCAACATGCATTTATTAAGTGCTTGCTGTATGCCAGGTACTGTGCTAAAATGCTATAAAATCTAAATTTGCCTCTGCCTTTGCTCCCAGTTCGGTTCTTTATGGTTAGGCACTAATAATCCTTCTTATTCCACATGATTGGGACAACCAGGAGGTGCAGTGGGCAGAGCACTGGACCTAAAGTCAGGAAGCCTCCTCTTCCTGAGTTCAAATCCAGCCTCAGACACTTAGTACCTGGATGACCCTGGGCAAGTCACTTAACCCTGCCTGCCTCAGTTTCCTCATCTGTAAAATGAGCTGGAGAAGGACATGACAAACCCCGCCAGAATTTTTGCTAAGAAAATCCCAGATGGGGTCACAGAGAGTAACACAGGACTGAAAATGAGAAAGCCAGTCCGAACTGGAGCCCTTCCTCTGTGAATCTGAGCACTGGGTCCATTTCTCAGGCCCTAGGCCACAAGGGCTCAGCTCCTAACTGATTTTCGGCAGGTCCCCTGTAGAAGATGGGTTTTGAGCTGGAGGAAGACAGGGGGACTAAGAAGAAGGGGTGAGGAGGAAGAGTGCTGCAGGTGGGGAGAACAGCCAATGCGAAGGCTCGGGAGTGGGAGATGGAGCAGCGGGCCAGGGACCAAGGGTAAGGAAGATGGAGAGACAAGAAAGGCGAAGGCTGCGAAGAACTTTAAATGCCAAACAGAGGAGTCTGTTCTATTTGATGCAGGGGATAATAGGGAATTGCTGGAGTTCACTGAGCAGAGGGAGGTGGGAGTCAGACCTGAGCTTTGGAAAATTATCCTTGGCGGTCAAATGGAACATGGACTGAAGTGGGAGGAAAACCGAAGCAGGAAAACCAACCAGAATATTGTATTAGAACAAGAGAGAGGTGAGGGCTTGATTTAGGGTAGTAGTTGTTTGAATAGAGAGAGGAAATGTATGCCAAAAATGTGATGATTAAAAAAAAGAAAATCTGGCAATGGATTGGATAGGTGAGGAAGATGAAAAGTGAGAAGTAGAGGAAGGCACTGAGGTGGCTAACTGAGGTGATGAGGAGGACTCTCCTCCACAGCAGTAGCCACACTCAAAAGGAAACAGGTTCCTGCCAATATTGACTTAAAAAACCACAAATTAACACATTCTTATTGTACTTTTGTTTAGAATATATTTAATATAAATATACAATATATTGTTATATATTATATGCAACATATTATATATATATATATATATATATATATATATATAATATATCTAGAAACATTTCCCAATTATGTTTTAGTATGGTTTCAGTGTTATTGACTGTATAACCCTCAGGTGATCTGATACCTTGATTCTAGACATTTCTAAAACTATATAAATTGCAGAGAATGTGGTGACATACATTGAAAGAAAACTTCCTTATGCTGAGCCAAAATCTGTTTCCTGTGACTCTTTTTCAAACTCTCCTGCTACTATCTTCTAAAGCCTGTACAATCTGGCTTCCAACCTCATCATTCAATCAAAATTGTTTTCTCCAAAGTTACAAATGATCTCTTAATTGCCAAATTTAAATCCTCAATCCTCATTTTTCTTGACTTCTTTGCAACCTTTGAAACTGTTAACCATCACTCTTTCCTTCCTAAGTTTTCATGACACAGTTCTCTTCTGGTTTTTTCACCTACCTATCTGACTATCCCTACCAGATTTCTTTTTCTGGATCTTTAAGAAAAATAAACTTTTGAGTTCCAAATTCTATGTTTCCCCCTCCCTCTCTCTCCTTCCTAAGATGGCAGGCAATCAAATATAAGTTGTACATGTGCAATTACATATATTTCCATATTAGTCATTCTGTTTAAGAAGATTTGAATAAAAGAAAAAATGAAAGAAAGCAAAAGATAGCATGCTTCAGTCTGTATTAAGTCAATATCAGTTCTTTCTCAGGAAGCAGATATTATGCTTCATTAGTCCTTTGAGATTGTCTTGGGTCATTACTGAGAATAACTAAGTTAATTCACACTTCTTCATTGAACAATATTGCTGTTACTAGGTACAATGTTCTGGTTTTGTTCACCTCACTAAGTCTTTAAATATTTCCAGGTTTTTCTGAAATTATCCTGCTTGTCATTTCTCACAGCATAATCATATTGCATTATATTTTAGGCATTTCCCAACTGATGGGCATCCTTTTGATTTCTAATTTGTAGCCACCACAAAAAAGAACTGCTATAAATATTTCCCCTTTTTCAGACATCTTTGGGATATAGACCTAGTATTGATGTATCAAAAGATATGCACAATTTGATAGCCTTTTGGGCGTAATTCCAAATTGCTCTCCAGATTGGTTGGATCAGTTCAAAACCCCACCAACAGTGCTTGAGTGGGCTAGTTTTCCAGCATCCAACATTTTCCTTTTTTTGCCATAGCAGCCAGTGAAGTGATACCTCAGTTACTTTAATTTGCATTTTTCTAATCAATAGTGATTTAGAACATTTTTTGTATGACTATAGAGAGCTTTGATTTCTTAATCTGTTCATAACCTTTGACTGTTTATCATTTGAGAAATGAGTGGTATTTTTTATATAAATTTGATTCAGTTCTCCATATTTCTGAGAAATGAGGCCTTTATCAGAGATACTTGTGGCAAAAATCCCCCCTCAGTTTTTTGTTTTTCTTATAATTTTGGTTGTATTGGTTTTGTTTGTGCAAAATTTTTTTAATTTTATGTAATCATAATTATCTATTTTACATTTTTAATGATTTCTATAGTCCTAATTTTTTCCCCAATTTATAGATCCTAAATTCTTCCCTTATGCATAAATGTGTAGATAAACTTCCTGTGTTCTCTTAATTTGTTTATGGCATCATCCTTTATGTGTAAATTGTGTACCCAATTTGACCTTATCTTGGTGTCTGGTGTAAGATATTACTTTGTATCTACTGTCTGATATACTGTTTTCCAGTTTTCCCATCAGTTTTTGTCAAATAATGAGTTTTGTTCCAAAAGCTTAGATCTTTGGACTTATCTTTCTTCTCCTCCTCCTCCTCCTCTTTTTCTTTCACCACCTCCTCCTCCTTTTCCTTATTTTCTTCCTTCTCTTCTTCCTCCTTCTTCCCACTTTATAATAAAATTTAAAATCTAGTAAGATTAAACATACCTTCTTTCACATTTTAAAAATTGATTCCTTTCATTTCTTTGAGATTTTGGTCTTCCAGGTGAATTTTGTTATTATTTTTTCTAGCTGTATAAAATAATTTTTGATAGTTTGATTGATATAGTACTAAATAAATATATTCATTTAAGTAGAATTGTAATTTTCATTGTCCTGGCTCAGCCTACTTGTGAGTATTTAATATTTTTCAAATTGGTTAAACATAACTTTATTTGTAAAAAAAAAAAAAAAGTATCTTGTAGCTATATTCATATAATTTCTGGGTTTGTCATGGCAAGTAGATTCCAAAATATTTTATATTCTCTACAGTTATTTAAAGTGGAATTTCTCTATCTTTTGCTGCTGCATTTTGTTTGTAATATATATAAATACTGAAGATTAATGTGAGTTTATTTTGTATCCCAGAACTTTGCTAAAGTTGTTAATAATTTCAAATAGTTTTTTAAGTTGATTCTCTAGGATTTTCTAGATATGACATTATTTGCAGAGTCATACTTTTGTTTCCTTATTGCCTATTATAATTCTTTATTTAGATTGTCAAATTTATTGACAAATAATTGAGCAAAACAGCTCCTAATAATTGTCTTAATTTCCTCTTCACTGTTGGTAAATTCACCCCTTTCATTTTTGATAGTAGTAATTTGATTTTCTTCTTTCCTTTTTTAAATTAACCAATGGCTTATTTATTTTATTGTTTTTTCCACAAAATCAACTTCTAGTTTTACTTACTTTACTTCAATGGTTTTGTTACTTTCAATTTTATTACTCTCTCCTTTGATTTTCAGGATTTCCAATTTGGTATTTAATTAGAGATTTTTAATTTTATTTTTCCCCTAACTTTTTTAGTTTCATGTCCAATTCATTGATTTTACTGATATAATCAATTAAAAATATAATTTTTTACTCGGTTACTACGTTGGCTGCATCTCATCAATTTCTTCATTTATTTCATTGTCATTTTCTTTAATGAAATTGTCAATTGTTTCTATGATTTTTTTCTTTAACCCATTTTTTGGGGGGGGTTTAGATTATTTAATTTCAGCTTATTTTAAATCTTTGATTCCATTGTCCATTATTGAATGTAATTTTTATTGCATTGTAATCTGTAAAGGATTTATTTACTATTTTTGCATTTCTACATTTTGTTGTATGGTTTTTACATACTAATACATGGTCAGTTTTGTGTAAGTAGCATATGCTGCCTGAGAAAAAGGTATATGCCTTTCTATTCCCATTCAATTTTCTCCAAAGAGCTATCATATCTAACTTTTACAGAATTTTATTCACTTCCTTAATTTCTTTCTTGTTTATTTTTTGGTTAGATTTATCTAGTTATGAGAGGGAAATGTTGAGGTCCCCCACTAGCAGAATTTTATTATTTATTTCCTCCTATAACTAATTCAACTTCTTGAAAAATTTAGATGCTACCCCATTTTGGTGCATATGTTTCATATTGATATTGTCTATGGTATCTTTCAACAAGATACAATTTCCTTACCTCTTTTCATGAGATCTATTTTTGTTTATGCTTTGTTTGAGTTCATGATCGTTACTCCTGCTTTCTTTGCTTCAGCCAATAATTGCTTCAGCATAATAAATTCTGCTCTAGTTCCTTACTTTTACCTTATGTATATCTCTCTGCTTCAAGTGTGTTTTTTTATTTCAATAGTATTATATTTTTCCAAATGTAAAGATAACTTTCAACATTTGATTTTCTAAGAGTTTGTGTTCCAAATTTTTCATGATCTCTCCCTCATCTCCCCCCAAGACAGCAAGTAAGTTTAATATGTGCAATTTTCAAGTGTGTTTCTTGTAGCCAACATCTTGTAGGATTCTGGTTTTAATCTATTTTGCTATCTGTTTTTGTTTAACGGTTAAACTAATCCCATTCCCATTTATAGTTATGCTAACTATGCATTTCCCTCCATGCTATTTTTCACCTGTTCATCCCCCTCTCTCTATTACTCTCTGCAAGTATTTTACTTATGATCACCACCTTTACCAATCTATCCTCTCTTTTATCAGTATCCCCCTCTTTTTTCCTAAAAAATTTCCTCTTTCTTTCTTTTTTTCCCCCTTTTTACTTTTTTTATGCTTTCCTCCAGTCTGTACTTGGATGTTTAATTTTTTATTCAATCCTGGTGTTTTAATTAGGAATGCTTAAAAGTCCTCTATTTCATTAAAGTTTCATTCTTTCCCTGAAAGATTATATTCAGTTTTGCTAGGTAGATGATTCTTGGTTGTAATCCTAAATCTTTTGCCTTCCAATATATTGTATTCCAAGCCCTCCAATTCTTTAATGTGGAAGTTGTCCAATCCTGTGTAATACTGATTGTAACTCTACGATATTTGAATTGTTTCTTTTTGGCTGCTTGAAGTACTTTCTCCTTGATCTGTGAACTTTAGAATTTGGCTATGATACTAATGGAAGTTTTCATTTTGGAATCTCTTTCAGATAGTAATCAGTAGATTCTTTCAATTTCTATTTTCCCCTCTGGTTCTAATCTATCAGGGCAGTTGTTTTTTTTGGGGGGGGGGTTTGTGATAATTTCTTTCTTTCTTTCTTTCAATCATGACTTTCAAGTAGTCCAATAATTCTTATCTCTCCTGGATTTATTTTCTAAGTCAGTTATTTTTCCAGTGAAAAATTTCTCCTTTTATTCTATTAAAAACATTTTTGATTTAGATTTGATTAAGATATTATAATATCTTAATGTTTCATGGAGTCGTTAGTTTCCGTTTGTTCAATTGTAATTTGTTCAATTGAAGAAGGAATCATTTTCTCCAGTGAGCTTACATGCTTCCATTTCCATTTGCTCAACTTTGTTTTTTAGGGAGTTATTTTCCCCAGTAAACTTTTGTATATCTTTTCCCATGCTATTGACTTTTTTCGTGGTTTTCTTGCATTATTCTCATTTCTTTCCTCAGTTTTCTTTTACTTTAATTTGCTTTTTCAAATCCTTTTTAACAGTATTCTTTTGGGACCTGAGATAAATTTAATTTTTCTTTGAAGCTTCACATGTAGTTATTCCAACACTACTGTCCTCTTCTCCATTTAATGCCTTGATCTTCCCTCTCACTATAGTAGCTTTCTACAGGGAAGTTTAATCCTGGATGTCTTCTAAGACTGTCCTGGATCCTCTTCTCTCCTTCTCTACTATCACACTAGGTGATCTCACAGGTTCAATCATCATGACCGTGCATATAATTCAGATTTGAGATCACAAAATATTCAGCTTGGAATTAATAAGTCTTGAGTTAAAATCCAGTCTCAGACAATACCTACATGATTTTGTGTTAGTCACTTAATATTTTTCCTCTTTAGTTTCCTTATCTATAAAATGCAATTGATAGTAGCATCTATCTCACAAAATAATTGCAAGGTTAAAATGAGAGAATGGATGAAATGCTTTTCTAACCTTAAAGCACTATGCAAATAGTAGGGGTTTTTTTATCAGTATTCCTATAGCCAACCTTAATTTCTTTCCTCTTCTGTAGTTCCATATCATTCTTGGATGATGAACTGGATTCCGAGAGGCAGCTTGAATTCAACACGACCTAAAGAGACCTCATTCTCTTTCTTCCCAAATCTTCTACCTTTTCAGATTTCCCTATAATTGTACAGCTGAGCACCCACCGCGCTCCAAATGCAGTCTATCACAGACTAAAACACGGTCAGTTGATCGGTGGGACAGTGTGTCTGGCTGTGGCTGACCAGACCAATACGAGCTTGGAATCTTGGCCATAGGTCAGTTACAAATAGTCCAGATTAAGCAAACTTGGGGAAATGTTATATGTAAAACAAAATCAGCTGCTGTCCTCCCAGTGCCCTCAGCTCCCCTCCCCACTTATGTCCCTCTCACATATCCACTCCATTACCACGACTTCTCATCTCTCTCACCACAACATTTCTGCTTCTGCACCTGGCCCTACACCCTGGAACAAAATGGAATGGAAATTTGGAAGGGGTTTACAGGAAGGCAGATTTTGGTTCAACACAATGAAGGATTTCCTCGCTCTAGGTTTATTTGTCCACCCAGATCTTATTGTCACCGGTGGCTCAGAGGGCATCACCTCCTGCTAGTGCACCCACCACTAGGCTCAAGGGGATAAGAACTTATTTTAGGCCTAAACCTCTACTAGAGAAGCTAGAGTTCCAGGGAAACTCTCTTTAATTAAAAAAAAAAAGTAAATACGGCTCAGATCTAGGGTCTCCACTCAAAAATATTAAAGATCTCCAACATCAATAGATGGCACAGAACTGAAAGACCTGAGAGATCCTGAGCAAACCACTTCACCCTATCTGCCTCAGTTTCCTCATCTGTAAAATGAGCTGGAAAAGGAAATGGCCAACCACTCCAATGCCTCTGCCAAGGAAATCCCAAATGGGGTCCCAGAGAGTCAGACACAAGTGAAAGAAATGAACAGCAATGTACAAAGTAGACATCAGATTTTTTAAAAGCTTAAAACAAAAGATTCATTGGCAAACATGAACAAATATTTAAAGCATGAAACACTAACCATCATTTATTATCCTCCCCAGGAGAAAAAGGCAGTTTTACAACACTGCTTTATTGGCATTTCGCACTGATTTCAAGTCTCTACCACCTGAGTGAATCATAAATCCAGATTTCCCTGCAGACCAAGGCCTAGCTCCGACTTTCTCAGTCCTTTCAGATGCGACAGCGTGCTCTCTGAGCCCGGGCTTCCAAATCTACAGCATGAGGAAAACTCTCTGGAGGACAATCAGCCATCACAGGTCAATGAACCAAAAGTAGATACACGAGGCCTCCAAGATATTGGCCCATCCAGATAACAGCCTTAAATGAGTGTCCAAAGTCATGGTGGATTGCTTCTTTTGCCTCATGGCTTGGGTTAAAAAATGCCAGGTTTGAGAGTTTCTAGGAAATTGATATTCAGGAAGATGATACAAACAAGAGTTTTAATACAACTCAACGCAGCAAACAGGGAAAACCAGAGCATATAGCCATAGATTGTGGCAACAGAAACTGAGGTTTGTCCTCACGTGCAAGAAAGTCCCCCAGCCCAAGAGAAGGGGAATGTGTCGGGGACACATTCAAAGTCAGGGTTCAAAGAGAAAAAATTTGTTTTGTAGGTCACTTCCTGATGAACAATGAACAACTTCCCACCTTTTGAACTCCAGAGATAACCAATAGGGCTGGAAACACTCATTTCTCGGGATTGTCCTTCAATGATCTGAGCTCAGGCAAAGAAAACCAAAAAAAGATAGGACAACCGTCGTTCAAGTTCAGATTTTTCCAAGGAATATTTGTGTGCAGTCACCAGAAGTTCTGGGTTTAGAGAAAAGGGAAAGACATTCTCTCTCCCCACTTTCCACTGGAAATCCCAAGGGCAACAGCAAGCAGCCTCAATCTAAGTTTTAAGGTATCTTCTAATGCTAATGTTCTGGGTTTTTTTTTTCTAATATTCTCTTTTCTAATGCTCCTTCTAGCCCTGAAATGTTAGGTTCCAAGGTCTTTTTCAGCTCTAACATTCTTTGTGCTGAGGTCTCTTTCAGCCTTAATATTCTAGGTCCCTCGTATTTGTACAAAAATATTTATAGAGACTCTTGTGGAGACAAAGAACTAGATATAGAAGAAATGCCCCATCTATTGGGACATGGCCGAACAAGCTTTGGTATCAGATTGTGATTGAATGCTACTGTGTTATAAGAAATGAGGAGGAGGATAGCTCCAGAAAAACCTGGAAAGACTTATATGAACTGATGAAAAGTGATCAGAACCAGGAGAATGTAGTACATAATAGCAGTATTGTAAGGATAATCAGCTGTGAAATACTTAACTGCTCCAGTCATTACAATGATTTAAGACAATTCCAAAGGATCCATGACAAAAAATGCGATTCTCCTCTAAAGAGAGAACTGATAAACTCTGGATGCAGATTGAAGCATACTTTTTTTTTTTTACTTCATTTTTCTTGTTTTATATTTTGCCTGTATTTTCTCTTGCAACATGGCTAATATGGAAATATGTTTTATGTGTATATTCATTTTCAAATTGCTTGCCTTCTCAAGGAGGGCAGAAGAGTCAAAGAAAAGGAGAAAATTTGAAAGCTAAAATTCTAAAAAAAAAAAAAAAAAAAAGTTAATATTTTTATACCTAATTGAGAAAATTTAATAAAATAAAAATAAATTTTTTTTGTGAGGCAATTGGGGTTAAGTGACTTGCCCAAGGTCACACAGGTAGAAAGTGTTAAGTGTCTGAGGCTAGATTTGAACTCAGGTCCTCCTGACTGCAGGACTAGTGCTCTCTCTCCACTGAGCCATCTAACTATCCTATAAAAATATACTATAAAAAGCATTCTAGGTCCCTTCCAGCTATGATATTTTAAAATTGTAAGGTATTTCCCGCTCTGATCTTCCATGTTAGTGTTGGAATTTTAGGTTCTAAGATCCCTCCCAGATCTGAAACTCCAAGTTCTAAGACCCTTGTACCTTTATCATTCCCAACTGTAAGATCCCTTCCACCTCTGGCATTTTCTGTTTGAGAGTTCCTTTAGCTCTGATGTTCATTGTTTAAGGTCCCTCTCAGTGGTGACATTTTAAGTCTTGCTCTCAAATCTGGCTGTCTCCATTCTAAGATCCAACCTAACACTGAAACCTTTTGTTTTAAGGTTTATCCCAATTCTAATGCCCTGGTTTCTTTAATATTTGTAGTCTATGTCCTCGTTATAACATTCTGTAGCCTGCGTTAGGCCTTTCCAAGTTGTTTGGTGAGTCTATGAATCATGGCTCTTCCTATGTAAGCAGACCGCCCTTGATCACTCGGGGCAGACGCTAACCAGTCCAACTAGCCTGGGCTAGACTTTGGCAGGCAAGATAGGCCTGGTGCCATTGCCCGCAGCCTAATGAGCCACTATTTTGCCAGACTGCCGGCGGGCAGGGAGTGTGGGGCTCAGAGAACATTTGGGACGCTGCTGCAGAACTGAGAAAGCCATGTCCTCAATTCACCGTACTTGTGGCTTCTGGCTTGTGCTCCTCTTGGGAGCACATAGGGACCTTGGGGACTCTGTGAGAGCATTCATTCTGTCCTCTTCCCTCCGAGCAGACAGGTCACATTCGTAGGGTGCTTGTATATTTATAGTCATTTTACATGCGTTATCTCTCCTCAACAACCCTGAAGCAGGTCTGTAACAGAAAGGATTATTATTGATTTCTT
The DNA here is from genome assembly GCF_902635505.1 of Sarcophilus harrisii. Classification (NCBI taxonomy): domain Eukaryota; kingdom Metazoa; phylum Chordata; class Mammalia; order Dasyuromorphia; family Dasyuridae; genus Sarcophilus; species Sarcophilus harrisii. The sequence goes on from NC_045428.1 coordinate 497,857,169, forward strand.
ACAGACTGGAAAACTGAGGTTTGGAAGGATGCAGTGACGTGTTCCATTGATGCACTGAAACAAGAATTTGAACCCAGAATTTTTGACTTCAAATCTAGCAATGATTCTATCTCTTTAACTCTATGAACTAATTTTTCCCTTCTTATTTCTTCATTTATTTAAAGGGCACCTGTAGACTCTTACTTATCCAGTATCTGCACTACAGGCTTCTATGATCCTTCTTTCTGTCTCCCTATATTTATTAAGTAGATAAATCTTTTAATTTCTTCTTGTTCGGTTGTCTGAATTGTGTCTGACTCTTTATGACATCTTTTGGGAGTCTCTTGTCAGAGAAGCTGGATGGTGTGCCATTTCCTTCTCCAGATCACTTTAGAAATGACCCTGGGCAAATCTCCATTTACCTCAGTTTACCCAGCTGTAAGTATGAGGGAGGAGCAGATGACTTTTCCTGACTTCAGACCCACTATCCTGCCCACTGCCACCTGGCTCTCCTTTCTGGACCCCCCCAAATCTTGCCGGCCCTTCAAGGACAAGGTCAGGTTTCCATCTCCCTCCCCCAGGGGGTCTTCCCTGACTGGCCCAGTCCTCCATCATCCCCCTCCTCTCCCTTCTTCCCATCAGAAACGTAGGGGTCTGCAGGATGGAAGGCTCGAGTGAGTCTTCCCATGAACTCTTCTTCTGCTGCTTCTCCCAGGCCTGGAGGTGATCCGAGCTGTCTCAGGCAAGCCAGCGGACCTCAGCTCTGGCAGGTCCTTCCCAGCTGCACATGCTTTCAGTGGTGAGTGAGCTAGTTAGTGCAAAGAGTTTGTAAATGCAAAACGCAAAACGCAAAACGTTGTAAAATGCAACCCCCCCCCCAAAAAAAAAAAAACGCAAAAAGCGGCATGTTTAGTGGTCCTAGTGGCTGCAGGAGCCTGGCCACCAACAATCTCTTCTCTGCAGAAGGCTCCAGGGCTGCAGAGACCAGTGGCCGTCCAGTCCTTGAAGACTTTCTACTGGAGGGGAGAGAAGCTTCAAAATGCATGACTAGAGAAGGTGCTGGACGGAGGCGGGAGAACTTGGATTTCAATCCCACTTCAGATACACTAAAATTCTCTGTGCCTCGGTTTCCTTCTGTGGAAAACAAAGGGGTTGGACTTGGTCATCTCTGAGGTCCCTTCTCTCTAAACTGATGAACCTAAGAATTGAGCCAAAACCTCTGTCTGTTTCCCTTCTCTTCTCTCTCTTTCTGTTTCTCTCTTCTTCCATCTCTCTCTCTCTCTTTTCTTTCTCTCCTTTCACTTCTTTCCCCCTTCTCTCTCTGTTTGTGTCTTTCTTTCTGTTTCTCTCTTCATCTCTCTCCTCCCCGTTTCCCTCTCCTCATCTCTCTGTCTCTTTCTGTCTGTCTGTCCCCCTCTCTCCCTTTATCTCTCTTTTTTTCTCTCTGTCTCTTCTGTCTCTTAATCACACACACACACACACACACACACACAGACTCTTCAACCAGAAAAGGTGGCTCCTTGCCCTCTGGATAGGTACAAAAGTGCCTGAGGAGATTTAATTACTATGTAGTCCAACCCTTGCATCTTATAGAGAAGGAAACAAAATCCTAGAGAGTTTAACAAATATTCATTCAACAAGCAATTACCTGCTGAATGGCTGGCACCGGGCACTTTTTGCTGGGAATACAAACACTAGCAGAGAGAAAGGCAGTCCTCGCTCCTGCTCTCAAGATGCCTAATAGGAGAAAACAATGCACAAAAGGAAGCTTGGAAGCAGAACCAGGGAGGGAGCAGCAGCAAAGATGAGGGTGCCCAGCTGGGGGGCATCATAGAGAGAGAGACTGGTCTGGGCGCTCTATTTAAATGGGTTCTGAAAGCCTCCAGTCACAGGAAGAAGCTGCAGGAGCAACGGGTACCTGTGCAAGCCAGGGCTGAATACGCTTCAAGATGCGGAGATTTCTGGGGCAGGGAAGAGAAGGTCTGTTGTACATCCTAGAAAGAGAAAACGAGTTGTTTAAAACCCCATCGCCAGATACAGGAAGGCTTCCCCACCTCCTTTTAATTCTGGCGCCTTCCCCCTGTTGATTATTTCTTATTTCTCTTGTGTGTAGCTTACTTTGTGTATGTGTGTTTGCATACGGGCTCCCCCATGACACTGTAAGCTCCATAAGGGGAGGGACGGACTTCACTTTTTTTTTTAACTTTAGCACAATATCTAAAACACAGTAGGCGCTTAATAAATGTGCAGCAGGTGTGTTTGTTGAGTTGAATTGTCCAGTCACATAGCTAGTAATTGGGCCTGGGCTCCCGGCCTCAGGCTGTGCCCTACAGGACAGCGTGGGGATGCAGAGAGCTGGAGATGTCCCAGGCCCAGCCTGTGCTGCAGCCCGGCACAGGGCCAGCACTGCCTAGGACCATTCCCAAGGAGGCAGCCCACTTCCCAAACATGTCCTTGACCACTGAGCTTCCATTAGAGGCCCGGGATCTCCTGGCCTTTCCTGGGCCTGGCAGAGCCCCAGTTAGGGCGGCCGTCAGGGATGGCCTAGGGTTGTGCCAGGCAGAAATGGCTTCACCAGGAAAGTCATTGGCTGAATTGGCACTTCCTCCTTCAGCTGGGGCCGGGCTTGGAGGGGAGGGGGCAGCCTGGCTCCTCTCTCTCCCCTCGCAGGGCTCCCCCCTCCGGCAGCCTCACGTGTCCCTGGGCCTCCCCCATGGGGGACAGCGATGGGAGCTCCAGGATCCCTTCCCCAGAGCTCTGGGCTCTGTCTGCCCTGCAACATCCTTTGCCAGGGAGGCTCTGCCTGATTTCAGAGAGGGCCAGGGGACAGTTTCTGCTTATTTACCCTTCTTCTTGGAGAACCCTCCCAAGATATCTTGGGGTTCCTGGCTAGATTTCTCTCTTAAGGACCAGGCCTAAAACCAAGACCACTCTGACTCTCATTGGCCACCAACGGGTCCCAGCCCCAGCCCATTTGCCCACTGTTTGGGTCCAGATCGACTCAGATTAAATGTAAAGAGCAGCTATTTCTGCTTGGCCAGAAACCCTGCGGGCCTTCCCCTCCCAGATTCATTTTATTTATTATTTAGATTCTTTTGGACTAGATGAAAGAGGAGATTATTTGCCTTAATTGCTGCCTAGCTTTAATTACTGACTGAATGGGGGCAGCCTCAGTCAAACTGAGACCTGTTGAAGACCTCAGCTTAAAAAGGGCCAGGTCTCGCACTGCACCCAGGCCCATCTTCAGGCATCCTGATCTCTATCTGGCCCCCGGACCCAGAGGGCTCTGGAGGGGAAAGCGAGGCAGGGGACCTTGCCCAGCCTCCCTCCCTTAATCTAACTCACCTACACACCATGGCCTCCCTCCCTGATCTCCTGGTCCTCCTCGAGAAATAAGATGTCTGTCCAACAATAACCATCCTAACCGGACACTCCTGCTCCCCTGCTCCTGCTGGAGAAACCTTACAAGCCATCTAGTCCAACCTCCTCACTTCACAGATGGGTAAACTGAGGCCCGGGAACATTACGTGATCTGCCCAGGTTATACAATAAGGAGCAAAACTGGGCCTAAAATCCAGCTCCTCTTGCCCTGAATTCAGTCCTGTCTGCACTGTGCTGCTCTGGGTGCGAGAGCTAGATTTCCTTTGCTCCTCTGGTCTCCACTTGCCCCATGGCACAAGAGTTTGCTGTCTGGGACTTATTTAAAAGGAAAAAGAGGATGCACAAGTTCAGAATCACTGGGGGAGTGTGTGAACGAACAATAGAGGGGGGACTGTACACTTCAGCCCCTGCTAGCTGGGTGTCCTAAAGCTCCTTTCAGCTCTGGTGCTGTGGGTTTTGAGGCAGCTGCCCCACTCTGATACCTCCAGGCAGGTTTCCTGTCTCCCAGGCTTTGGGTCCAGCCAACTGGGCTCTTGGGCCAGCCTTCTCTTCTGCCTGACTCCTCATGGAAGGGGAAGGTCCCTATCACTCTCTCACCCCCTCCCGGCATTCCCCCCCCCACCTTCCCCCAGCACCCCCATGGTGTCCAGGCTGGGGAGCAGCCCTTTCTCACTTGGGCCTCTCAGGGGACTTCCTGGGATAGATGGGAATTTCAGGGGGCTGAGCGGAGGGCCAGGGAGAGAGTGAAGGGGGAAGGGGATAAATGTTAAGCACCAGAGCCCACATTCCAAGCCCCGCATTTAATAATAAGGGGATGTGCATCCATCCTCTCCAGGGAGAGAGGGGTGTGCTCTGGAAGTGCCGACCGAGCTTAGAAACCCAGAACGGGGCAGGGAAGAATGGGGTCTCGGGTTGGAGGGTTGTTCAATCTCTTTTAACCCTACTCTAAATCTGTAATCTCAGGCATTTGCGGTGGGATTTACGACTCTGGCGTTGGGGTAATACGTCGAGCTGGAAGACCATCCATCCTGCTGTCACCCCGCATCACTGCTTATGCTGGAAGCTGGCCCTGGAGCAGAGCCAGGAGCTGAGGAAGCCTCTTCGGCCTCCAGCCCTCCATCAAACCTGCCGTGCCCTTCGGGAGACAGGAAGCAGGGAGCTCCTCGCCTGCCAAGGGCAGCACCCCCTCCCCTCCCTGCGTCTCCCCCACAGCCCGGCACTGGGGCAAAATGTGCCTGGGCAGCATCTCCCAAACGCACCCCTTTTCTCCTCCTGGTACTGCCAGCAGCGGCCGGGGCACCTCCCCTCTGGACTGCTGCAACGGCCCTGCCTTCCCAGTCCGGTCCCCTCCCCAGTGGGCAAAGTCCAGCAGCTCTCGCACCTAGAACCCTGCTGGGCATTCAGAGGTACAGCCGCACCCCCTCGGCCTCTGCACTTGTCTTGTGCCTTCCTCCCTTCTGCAGGCTGGGGGATTCCCTGGCCCTGCTGGGTCCCCCCACTGTCCCTCTTGTCTGATAGGCTCTCCCCACTCATCTCTGCCTCCTGGCTTCCTGGCTCTCTGCAAGTCTCTGCTGACTCCTACTTTCTGCATTAAGACCTTCCCAGGCCTCCTTAATCTAAGCACTGCTAACTCTGCATTTAGGAAATAAATTGTTCTCATATTCCCAGATAAACTGTGAGCCCCATGAAGTCAGAGGCTGTTTTTTGCCTTTTTTTTTTAACCCCTAGCCCTCAGCACAGTGCCGGGTGCATAATAAATGCTTAATATGCTGATTGACTGACTAATTAAAATCCAAAGACAGGGTTTGGGTTTCTTTTCTAGCATTTATTAGCTCCGTGATCCAAAACAAGTCACCGATTCTATGGACTGTTTCTCATCTAGCTGAGCTCTGACATTTCCCTTTCTAGTGTTCCACAATTTTAATCTATGGAATAAGGATACTTCTAATATTTACCCCAGAGGGTCACAGGTTTGGAGGGGGGGAGGACCTTAGAGTTCAACTTTCCCACTCCCTCATTTTATAAATGGAGAAACCAAGGCCCAGAGAGAGAACGACTTGCCTATGGCCATACAGATAGCAAACAGGAGCTGTCTCCAAACTCCACACTTTTCCAAATATACCACAATGCCTCTACCATTGGGTCGTCTCCAGGAAATTCCTTTTGTTTATTTTTAAAAAATATTAGTTTTTTATTTTCAAAATACATGCAGAGATGTTTTTCAACAGTCACCCATGCAAAACCTTGTGTTCCAAATTTTTCCCCTGACTTCCCCTCTCTCCCCTAGCTGGCAAGTAATATATAACAATATATGTTAAATATGTGTAATTCCTCTAAACATCTTTCCACAATTATCTTGCTGCACAAGAAAAATCAGATCAAATAGGGAAAAAAATGAGAAAGAAAACAAAATGCAAGCAAATAACAACAGAGAGTGAGAATGCTATGTTGTGGTCCACACCCAGTTCCCACAGGCCTCTCTTTGGGTGCAGATGCCTGTCTTCGTCACTGAGAAATTGGAACTGGCCTGAATCATCTCATGGTTGAAGAGAGCCAGGTCCATGAGAATTGATCATCATGTGGTATTTGTTGTTGAAGTATATAATGATCTCTTGGCCCTGCTCATTTCACTCACCACCAGTTCTTGTCAGTCTCTCCAGGCCTTTCTGAAATCATCCTGTTGGTCGTTTTTTACCGAACAATAATATTCCATAACATTCATATACCACAATTTATTCAGCCATTCTCCAATTGATGGGCATCCACTCAGTTTCCAGTTTCTGGCCACTACAAAGAGGGCTGCCACAAACATTCGTGCACATACAGGTCCCTTTCCCTTCTTTAAGATCTCTTAGGGATATAAGCCCAGTAGAAACACTGCCAGATCAAAGGGTATGCAGTTTTTTGTTTGTTTTGTTTTTGCTGCAGCCATTGGGGTTAAGTGACTTGCCCAGGGCACACAGCCAGGAAGAATTAAATGTCTGAGACCAGATTTGAACTCATGTCCTCCTAACTACAGAACTGGTGCTCTATCCACTGTACCACCACTGTACCACTGCCCCAGGTATGCACAGTTTTACAGCCCTTTGGGCACAATGCCAAACTGTTCTCCAGAATGGTTGGATATATTCACAATTTCACCAACAATGCATCAATGCCCCAGTTTTCCCACATCCCCTCCAACATTGTGCATTATCTTTCCCTGTCATTCTAGCCAGTCTGACAGGTGTGTAGTGGTATCTCAGAGTTGTCTTAATTTGCATTTCTCTGATTAATAGTGATTTGGAGCATCTTTTCATATGGCTAGAAATAGTTTCCATTTCTTCATCTGAAAATTGTCTGTTCATATCCTTTAACCATTTATCAATTGGAGAATGGAAGCCCTTTTTAAAATAGAGGTACTACAGCCATGGGAGATGCTGGAATTGTTGGAGAGAAAGGGAATATGCACCTACTACTATAGTACCAAGAATTATGCTAAGTAATTTTAGAAATAGTATCTCATTTGATCCTCACACCAACCCTATTGAGGTAAATGCTATTGTAATTCCCATTTTACAGTTAAGGAAACTGAGACAGAGATGAAGTGATTTGCTTAGGGTCACATAGCTAATAAGTGTCTGAGGTTGGATTTGAACTCAAGTCTTCCAAATTCCAGGTGCAGGCTCTCTTCACTGCCATCTGCCTACTACTAATATTACTACTACAAGTACCACTACCACCACTGCTACTACTGCTACTACTAGTAGTAGTAGTGCTACTACTACTGCTACTACTACTACTACCGCCACCACCACCACTACTACTACTACTATTATTACTACTACTACCACTACTACTACTATTGCCACTACTACTACTACTACTATTACTACTATCACTACCACTACTAGTACTACTACCACCACTACTACTATTGCCACTACTACTAGTAGTACTACTACCATTACTACTACTACTACTACCACCACCATCACCACCACTATTACTAGTACTATCACTGCTACTACTACCACTACTACTACTATTGCCACTACTACTACTACTACTATTACTACTATCACTACCACTACTACTACTACCACCACCACCACTACCAGTACTACTACCACTACTAGTACTACCACCACCACTATCATCACTGCTTCTACCCCCACTTCTCCTCTTCTTCTTTCTCTTCTTCCTATCACTACTACTACCAATCAATGTTCACAAAAAGGGAAGTGACTTACCCAAGATCACACAGCTGCCTCTACATTGCTCTTAGTTCTGCCTTTTAAAGCCGACAAACTATGTCTGCCCTCAGTCCTTCAAATGCTTGAGGACCACCAGAGTGGCTTCTCTTCTCCCAGCTCCATCACTAGGATGGGTCTTTGTATGGCTCAATCTTTGGCCCCTTTGTGACCCTCAGGTTACACTTTAGTACACCAATGTCCTTCCTAAAACATGGCTTCATCTGCAACCCTCTGGTTCTGACTAGTGTGGAAGAGTGTGGTCCTGACATCCCTTCTTAGTCCTTCCTCCTGCTAATTATTCCTTTTTGTCCTTTATACTGTTTGTTTGTATGAATCTGTTTTTTGTCATCTCCTTCCTTAGATTATGAACTCCTTGGGGGCAGGGACTGTCTTTTAGGTGTTTTGTTGTTGTTGTTGTTGTTGTTTTGGTTTTGTTTTTGTTTTGCATTCTCTGCTTAGCACAGTCCCTAACACATAATGGCACTTAATAAACATCTGTTGACTGAATAACTCATTCTGGGCACAAAAAATGGTTAATTAGATTAATTAATAATTAATTAGAACCAGATCCTTTAGTCCATCCCGAGGAAACAAACAAACAAATAAAAATACAAGGGACACAATTTGGGAGGAGTGAGACTTGGGAAATTCACTATAGTCACCAATTTCCCTCTTAAGAGTCAGCTCATTAATATCTGTTATTTCCCCCAAATCCACCTTTTGGCCAAGTGGTTCAAGTGACCAAACCAATGAGAAGGTAAAATTTGTCCCTGTTTGTCTGTGAGTAGCCCCTATAACAGCCTTTTTCTCCGAATGGGTATTAATGGGGACATTCCAAGGCTTGTAAAGGTTGGTCTAAAATTACAAGTAATTCAAAGGCAGAACCCTAAACATAATATCCAGACATCCTCTTCTAATTGTACATGTTTTCTTCTAGACTGTATTACAAGATTCATTATTCTAATGTTTTTGGGGAGAAGAGAACATGGAAGAGACTTGGACTTGACAGTCTGTAAGCTTCCTTCCAGCTTCAGCATTCCAAGTTTTAAGGTTTTTTCTGCCTGACATTCTGTGTTCTAAGATCCTTCCCAGCTCTAACATTTATTTGTTAAGGATCCTTACAACTCTAATATTCTGCGTTCTAAGGTCCCTCCTAGCTCTGACACCCTGTGTTCTGAGGTCCCTCCCAGTTCTGACATTCTCTGTTCTGAGGGTCCTCCCAGCTCTGACATTCTCTGTTCCAAGGGCTCTTCCAGTTCTGATATCCCATGTTCTAAGCACTGAGAGACAGCCTAGTGGCAGGGGTCCTCAAACTTTTTAAATAGGGGGACAGTTCACTGTCCCTCAGACTGTTGGAGGGCTAGACTATAGTAAAAACAAAATCTTTGTTTTGTGGGCCTTTAAATAAAGAAACTTCATAGCCTTGGGTGAGGGGGATAATCGTCCTCAGATGCCACATCTAGCCCGCGGGCCGTAGTTTGAGGACCCCTGGCCCTAGTGTGTTGACTACTGCCATCCTTGAAGCTTCATTTCTCCATCAGTAATAATACTTAAAATACCTATTTTGTGAGATCTTTATGAGGAAAATACAAACAGTGAAGTCTAGAGAAATGACACTAATCGATAATCCCAGGAGGACAGCTGAGGATGGCAGTGAGGAGATCAGTGTCCCTCCTCATTTATAGGTAGGTATTGCACGGGGAAAGAGCGTGGATGGGCTATGACAGAAAGAAAAGTAGAAGGAAAGAGAAGAGAAAGAGAAAGAAGAAAAGAAAGGGGAGAAGGAGAAGGAGAAAGAGAGAAGGAAGAAGGAGAGTGAAAATAGGGAAGGGAGGAGAAAGAAAAGAAGGAGGAGAGGTAGGAGAAAGAGACAGAGGAGAAGAGGGCAGCTAGTGGGAGTGGGGAAAGTTGCTCCGGCATTGGCAGTAGCTGCCTGGTCTCAATTTACTCCTGAGGAGACTCCTAACAGCCCCAGTGAGGGCTGCACACACTTTCCTGAGGGCCTGGAAAGCGTTTATGGGATGATTTGTGACGAATACTTTCTTTGGAAAGGGATGGAGGAAAGAGTGTTACTAAGAGCCCTCTCTCCAAGTTCCCCTTGGCCAGCTTCCCCTGTTCCTTCTGAGTCCCGGGAGCCCCTGGTCCTAGCAGCTGTTTGCTATTTCTGACACCTTGGGGCCTGTGTGGATATTTGGGTTTGAAGGAGGCAGGGCTGCTTGAGGTCAAGGGAAGGGGTGTCTCTCCTTTTCACATCCATCTCACCCTTCATCATCCTTCAGCGTCTCTTGACAGGTTATTGGTGAGAGCGGTTTTCTGGACCAGGCTAGATTTCTCCTCACTGAAACATGAAATGTGGCAAGGCAGAAAGAACTCTTCTCCGGGATCAGAGACCCGGTTCTGGGCCCAGCATAGCCAATAGCACATTGTGGAGTGAGTCATCTGTAAATGAAGGTCATTCATAGGAAGTTTTTCCTTAAACTGAGCCTGCATCTGCCTCTTTGCAACTTCCACCTCCTCCTTCTAGTTCTGTGCCCTGAAGTCCTGCAAATGGTATCCATCATGTCCTATCAAGCCTTTTCTTCCCAAGGCAAACATTCCCAGTTCTTTTAACCAGTCCCCAGAGTCTCTGGTCTCAAATCTCTTTATAATACTGATCATCCTCTTCTCTGATATTCTATGGTCTGTCAATCAGTGCTTCTCCTAATATACACACACACATATATATACATATTCCTTCCTCTGTTGATCTTCCTTCAAATGCCCTCTGGCACTCTCCGCCCTTTGACTCCAGGATTTCCTCTCATAGATATATCTTCTTACTATACAATGCAACTCTGTTCCCCATCACTTAACATATTCTGCTCTTTTCTAATCAACCAAGCAATAAGTATTTATCAGACCCTGACTTTGTGGCAGGCACTGTGCTAAGAACTGGGGACACGGAAAAAAAAAAAAAAAAAAAAAGATGGTCCCTGCTCTCAAAAAGCTTATAATTTAGAGTCATATTTGAGTCTTGTTCTCATATCATAAAGCCTCAAAGATACTGTGAGGTCGGTCACCTCCAGAGACAATCTAAATCCATTGTGAGGCAGCTCAAATGTGGTCTGACTGGAGCAGAGGGGCCCCAACAAGAATTTCTTTTCCCTTCTTTTACACATTCTATTAAGCAAACTACTCTGATATTGAACTCTCTTTTGGTTGTCACATCATCATCATCATCACCACAAACACCTATATCATCTTAATTATCATTATCATTACCATCCTAATTAAAATCACCATCATCCTAATTATCACCATAATTATCACTATCCTCATCGCCAACATAATTATCATCACCATCTTCATAATTATTATCATTACCATCATCATAATTATCATCATCATCATCATTATAATTATCATCACCAACACCACCACTATCATCACAATCATCATCACAACTCTATCATCATCACTACCACCATTGCCATCATCATTATTATCACCATCATCATCATCATCATCATCATCATCATTATCATCATCAGAGCAATATGGTGATGAGGATGATGCTGATAACTATCATCATCAGTTATCAGGATCATCCTCATCACCATATTGCTCTTTAAGGTTTGCTAAGTGCTTTATAGATATCTCATTTGATTCTTACAACAAAAGGTAGGTGGTATTATTATTCCCATTTTACAGATGAGGAGACTGAGACAGGCTGAGATTAAATGACTTGCCCATTGTCCTGCAGCTAGGAAGTGTTTGAGGTTAAATTAAACTCAGGTTTTCCTGGATCCAGTTCAAAGCTTTACCCGTCTATCTCATTAAAAAACAATATGGTGTAATGGAAAATGCTCTGCAAATCTGAGAACTTTATACAAAATTTCAGCTGTCATTACTGACTCCACAGGAACCCCAAGCCCTTTTCATATGACCTGCTACCTCTCTATCTCTTCCAAACTTGAGAAATGGCTATGGATAGCTTAGAGGCAGCCGGATGGAATAGTGCAATTCTTCTTAAATTGTGGGTTGTGATCCCATATGGGGACACTTAACTGAATGCAGGGGTTGTGAAATTATGTTATCAGAAATGTTTGGTTTGTATTCCTATTTTATATACCCACGTACCCAGGGTTGCATAAAAGTTTCTCAGGAGAAAAGGAGCCGTGAGTGGGAAAAGCTTAAGAAGCCCTGGGATAGTAGATAGTGGAGACCTGAATTTGGATCCTGCCTCAGATGCTTATTAACTAGGTGACCCTAAGTGAGTAACTTATGTTTCTCATCATCTGTTTCCTCATCTGTAAAATGAGATAATGGCAGCACCTACTTTGCAGAATCGCTTTAAGGATCAAATGAGACAATATATGTAAAGAGCTTTGCAGACTTTAAAAAGCTTCCCAAAGGCTGGGCTAGCTGTCATTACTATTATTAGATTGAGAAGAGGGAGTAAGAAATTCCAGAGAGCACATGCAAGGGGTCTAATGACACAGACGGACAAATTCATTACATAATTTACCCATTTACCTGCTAAGTGCTGCAGGCTGAAAATGCCTCGGTTTCTGAAGGGACTTCAGCATGGTAGTGGAGCAATGCTGTCCAAAGAACAGATTGCACTAGTTTGCTTTTAGTTAGGGTAAGATCTTAGCAAGGATCCCAGATTAGATCACAGGTCATAGATTTAGAAACAAAGAACACCTTAAAAGTCATCAAGTCTCACCTTCTCGTTTTGCAAATAAGGAAACGAAGGCATCGAAGGTAAGTCACTTCCCTTGTTCCAGGGCCAGTGTCTGAGCTTCCTAACGCCGAGGCTGGTGCCTTTGGGAAGCAAGGAGGACGAGTCTGGCTGGTGTCTGGGAGATGTGGAGGAAAGCGGTGGGGGACACGTATGAAAAGCTTTGCTTCTCTTGGAAATGAAAGGTTCTTGTGTGTCAGGGGAAAGGCAGAGAGCACCAGAGTGCACAGAGAAACAGGGCTGTAAACACCTCCTAGCTGCGTGACCCTGGCTGTAACATCATTCATCCTCAATCTTTTCATCTGTAAAATGGGGATAAACCACATCTACCTTCCAGTCCTCCCAGGGTTGTGAGGATCAAAGGAGATAACATTTATAAAGTGCTTAGCACGGATCCGGCATATAGTAAGGCTATGTAAACATTAGCCACTAGCATCACTATTATTGTTATTGTTGTTGTTATTAGTTTAAACTTGAACCCAGCACCAGTTGGGGAACAAGATGAGATAGGGGAGCAGCAGCATAGTTAGAGAAAGAAGAGAGTCCCACACTCCCCATAGAACGACTGTCCTCCCACTTTGGAGTTTGGGGACAACATTCATTTATATATCCAACAGACAATTATTGTCTGCCTACTGTATGCAGAGCCCTGTGATACAGCTGTCACGGTTTAGACAAGATATGATTTGCTCATTTATAGAGATTAGTCTAAGAGGATATCAGACAGATATGTGTAACTATTACACACAGTTTTATAATATTAAAACAGAACTCTGCAAGAATAATAAAATAAATCTCAGAATCACAGAATTTCAGGCTGGCAGGAGAGCACCTCCTGACAAATGTTCCCTGAATGGGAATCCTCCGACACAAGCCGAACATTCACTCAGCCTCTGCAATGATAAAGAAACCACAGCATCTCCAGGTGGCCTGGAGACTTCTGGACATCCCTGCCCAGGGGTGCTTGTAAATGCTTAGCAAACGTTTTTCCAGAAACGTATCACAGACTTTTAAGTTTAATCTATGTTGTTATTAATATCTTCTGCATCCCTTTCTCAAGTCTAGACCGATCAATAAATCAAGCCCTGATCTGTAGTTTGCAATTTCTGAAGTATAAATTCTCAGAAAATATAACAATCAACTCCCAAGAGACAACAGGAGATGTCCCTGCCCCTGACCCATGACCAGAAGGTATTCTTCCTCAGAACCTACTTCTCTGAAACTCTCTCCCATCCTCCCTCCTCCTTCTCCCCCTCCCCACCCCATTCCTGCTCTCCTTATTTCCAGGTCCGCCCCTGAGGATCCAACACACCCAGAAGTGAATGTGATACATTGAGAGGGATCCCTGCCTCCCAAACCCAAGGACCTGGATTCAAATCCTGCCTCAGACACTGTGTGATATTGGACAAGTTACTTTACCCCATTTCTCACCAACTGCACTCCTATAACTTGTATTCTGGGATCATCAAGGTTCCAAGAGACCTCTTTGCCCCTAAATTCGTCATCCTCTGAGGTCACATCAGCTTTGGTACCCATGCTTTTTCAGTATGCGCAATACCTTTGGATGGGAGGGTCAAGCAAAGAACTCCCTCCAAAGCTTCCGTTTAGAGTCCACACCTACTCCCTCCTTCCAGTTTTCTTTCATGTGTTGTCTGGGGGCAGGAATTGTTTTCTTTTTCTTCTTTTTGTCTGCACCACTATCCCTCCCTCCACCCCTGCCCAGCCTTGCACAGTACTTGGCACATAGTAGGTGCTTAATAAATGTTTATTGACTATTGAACTCTGTGGATCAGTTTCTTCAACTAGAACAACCATCACTGCCACTATAACATTAATAACAATAAGCACATAAAAAGGTACATGTAATCTCAGTTTTATTCTCACAACATCCTTGTGATAGAAAAGTTATTATTTCCATTGTATAGATGAGGAAATTGAGGCTAGAGAAAGGCACAACTAGTGTCTGAGGCAGATTTCAACTTCAGGTCTTTCTAATTGCGTGTCTAAGGTTCTCTCACTATTGCCCAGCTGCCTAGAAATAATTATTGATGTAGCACCTACTATGTGCCGGCACTGCGCTGAGTGCTTTACAATTGTTCTCTCCTTGGACGCTCACCATTGGGAGGCAGGTGCTGTTATTATCCTCATTGAACAGATTAGGAAACTGAGGCAAATCAAGGTTGGGTGTCTCTCCCGGGCTCACCCAGCTTAGGGGTGTCTGAGTCCAAGCCCGGGGATCTGCCCACTATCCAGTTAGGAAAGGCTGCCCCCAGGCCTTCCCAGTCCGGCCCTCTGAAATCCTCACAGTGTTACCCTCTGTCAGCTGTCAACACCAGGCTGGCTGGGCCCGGGCTCCATCTCCCAGGGCTTTCTCCAGGAGGCTACAGGGGCCTGGCCTAGCCAAGGCCAGACTTGGCTCCCACCTCTGGCTCTGACTCCGAGGGCCGCCTGCACCTTCACCAAGGGGGAGCCCGCCAGCCTCTGTGCCAGGAGGGTAAGGGTCAGGCTGGGGGAGCCAGGCGCTGAACTCAGTGAGTGGAAGCCCAGCTCTGGGCCCCGCGGAGCAGGCTCCCTGGCCTTGCCTCTCTCCCCCAGAGGAAGCAGGCATGTTTGGTTCCTTTTCCTCCTGGGGGCAAAGCGTCCGAACTAACACTTGTCCCTTGGCCAAGGGAGAAGAAGGGAAGCCTCCTCCCTCAAATTCCCTCCATTCCCCCACTGTCCGGGCAGAAGCTAAAGGCCTAGGGAGGATGAGGGACAAGGGAGGAAGGCCTTGGGCCCCTGGGTTCTTGTTAAAATTCTGGGCCAGCCCGCTCTCCAGAGAACCAGAATAGAGACGCCAGTGGCCTGGAGTCACTCCCCTTCCCTCAGCTTCAGGTTCTCTGTCTGCAAAATGGGGATAACCATAACTCACACTGGTCTCTAACTTACCTTGTGGTTTATAAAGCCCTTTTCTCTGTAATGTCCACAGTAGCCCTAGAAGACAGGATTGTAGTGTTACAGACACTTCTGGAATGGACCTTAGACTAAGCTATAAAGGCCAATGCCCCCCCCATTTTACAGATGAGGAAACTGAGGCATATAGCAGAAAAGTGGTTTGCTACTAGGCAGTTTGAAGTAGAATTTGAATCCAAGCCTTTCCTACTTCAAGACTAGCACTGACCACAGCCAAGTCTTCTCTCCACTTCCCTGTGCCTGCTTCTCATCCTTGTTTCACACTCCACAGTTCTATTCTTTTTTCCTTTTCCAAGTCTAACATTCTAAGCTCCAGGTCCCTCCTAGCCCCGATATCCTCTGCCTCTGGGTCCCTCCCACCTTTCTCATTCTGTGCCCTAAGACGTAGATCCAGTTCTGTATCGTAGAAGTCTTCGAGCCTGTGACCTAGCATTGGACATCAGAGGCAGGGGAGGGAGACCAGAGCAGGAGGGAGGCTGCTCAGGGCCGCTTGCTCAGGGTCGCATTGCTAAAAGGTGCGCACCCGTCATCCCGGGGGGAAGTGCCCGAGCATCCTGATTCCTCGGCCAACCGCCTTCCCCCTGCCGGGCTTGCCTTGTCGTGGAAATGGAAGAAGACACTGACTATGAAAAGGCACCAAGTAGGATCCCACGTTCTGTGAACCATAATCCTAATGGGGATAACAACAACAGCAGCAATAGTAACAATAGCATTTACTCACACTCTGAGGTTTCCGAGGAGGTGCTTTGATTTGTAGATGGACAAGCTGGTCAGGGATTCACCGGCCAGGCAGAATCGAGCTAAGGTGTGATTGACCTTGGAGGCCGTCTCACCCACCCACTCTTTTTTCAGATGGGGAGGCCCCAGAAGGGGGATTTCCTTAAGGAGGTGAGTAGCTGAGCCACTCCGTGACCCCGGGCCCTCTGACTCTGAATGTGATCCTGCCCCACACTGCCCACTGTTCCCCGTAGCGGCCTGCTGTGTGATCCCAGGCAAGCCTTGGTTGGTCAGAGCCACAGCTGTGCCTCCTCCCCAACAGGACTGTTCTCTGTCAGCACCGGACACCATAGACAGGGGAGCTCTTGCTGTCACCATGATCACCTCTCCTGTTACTGTCCAGGCCAGCGGAGGGTGGGAGGCCAGACTCTGTAACGGTCACTCAGGGCCACGGTTAGGGAAGGACGAAATAAAACCAAACACCCCTGACCCGGCCTCCCTGTACCCTGCCGAGCTTTACGGGAAGTGGGCACTTGGCCGAGTACCTTGTAAACACCCACACGAAGGCAGAGTCTGAGCTAAACTTCCTCTGTCCTTCGGCCCTCAGCCCGGCACCCTTCACACAACTGTGGCTTAATTTATGTTTGTTGAATTGAATGAGATTCAGCTGACTCATGAGATCCCGGGTCTCCCTTGCTGTGTGACTTTACACAATTTCCTTTTCCTCCCTGGGACTGCATTTCCTCCCCTGTAAAAGGAAGGGGTGGGATCCAAAGACTGCCACGGGCCCTTTGTGCTCAGAGTTCTGTGATCCATGTTCCACTTTCCGGGGTCCTGTCCATCCCTGGCACTCTTTGTTCAGGGGCCCTTTTAGCCCAAACACTCTACGGTCCGACTCCCAAGTCGGTGGAAGTCCATCTCTTTCCAAGGAGATTGGATTTCACACTTGCTCCCGTGCAGGTGGCCGATGACAGCTGAGGTCTTTCAGCTCGCTACTTGTGGCTCCTGTTTCATTCATCTTTTCTCTTTTGGGTTTTCAATGCCCGGGTGGGGGGGGGTAGCAACAATTAGCCTGACCACAGAGGGCTGTACAACCTGAGAAAGATAGAGGCTCATTGACCAGCAAGGCAGAAAGTGGTGGCTGAAAGATGAGATCAGTCCTAGTCATTCTCAAACTACTGGGGCTGCTTCTGATGGCTGAGGGAAGAGAACGTAGAGAAGAAACAGAGAGGAAAAGGGGAAGGGAGCTGTGACCCGATTCCTCAATGACATACGTGATTTATAATTGGCCACATCACTTATAGAAGGGTGAAACAATGTAGATGGAGCACAGAATATCACTCATTGGAGAGAACTTGATATACACACTGAGAGGGGACTTACAACATACAATGTTGGAGCTCAGAGGAACTTTGGAACAGAATGTCAGAGCTTGGAGGGTCTATATAACTAATCTAGTTCAGCCACATTATTTTACAGGTTAGGAAACTGAGGCCCAGAAACCTGTCAGAACTTGCCCAAACTCACACAACACTGATGCTCACCCCAAGGACCCCAGTGGTTATTTAGAGTTTCCCTAACTGATATAAAGTGACTTGTCAATGTCTTAAAGGTAGAATGGAGAAGGAAATCCCTCTATAAGTAGGAGAAGTAATATGTTCTCTCCCAAAGCAGCCCATTGCTCCTGTCTGTCCGCTTAATTCTTGTACCCCTTTTCTATTTGACAGCTCTCCAAATCTTTGAAGACAGAATTTTATGCTGATCCTAAATCTTTTCTTCTCCAGACTGAACAACCCTCACTGCTTTCATGCCAAATCCTGCGACACAGGACCCCATCTGTGCCCTCTTCATCCCATCTGTGCCCTTCGCCACCAGACAAATGCAGCACAGCCATGTTCCTCCTAAAATGTGGCCAAAGAGCTGGACACAATATTCTAAAGGTTATCTGACCACTTCAGTGGATCGTGATTGCTCCTTTATTCTGGACTCAGTATCTTTCTTAAAAACAAAACTAACCCAAAGAATATAGATAGATTAGATGGATGGACAGATGAGACACACAGGCAGATAGACAGATAGATGATAGATAGATTAGATGGATGGACAGATGAACTGACAAGAGAGACAGACAGGCAGATAGAAAGATAGATGATAGATAGATTAGATGGATGGACAGATGAACAGACAAGAGAGACAGACAGGCAGATAGATACATAGCTAGATACACACATATATTACGTATATACATATGCATATATGTGTATGTATATCCTTTAATGAGGAAGGAAAGGTAGAGAGAAATGTGAGACAGAGACAGAAACAGAGAAAAAAACTAACAGAAACAGTGAGACAGAGAAAAAGAATTAAAGACAAAAGCAGAGGCAGAGAGGGGTATAGAGAAATGGACAGCATTGTACTCCCTCAACTGAAACCCCTGAATTTAGCATCCAGACAAGCCAAGCAAGAATAAACAGGAAATCTCTGAGGTAAAACAGGAATCTCCGAGAGGCCCCATGACTGACCACACTGGGGGGACCTCTGGCCTGGCCTAAGCTCTCCCCACTGGCCTTCACAGAATACCAGGCTGGGTCTCCAGTCTCAGTAGCCCTGAGGCCCCGAGTCCGGGGACTAGACACCAGAATTACTAGTAAATCACTTTCCCTTCCCAGGCCTTATCTGAGTTCTATCGGGGCAGCCTTGGAGACCAGTCCTATTGATGATGTCTCTCTTCCCAGATCAAGGGCCACCTGACGTAAGCTGACATCACACCCCACCCCTTCATCCCCCTCACACTGGGGGCTCCCTGAAGGCAGGAAGCTTTTGCCACCCACCGTTGCTGTTATGTTGTGTGTGTTAAAATGAGTTTCAACAATTCAACAAATTCAATTTTACACAAAAACACTCATTAGAACTTGGTCTTTGCAGAGAGTCCTAAACTCTTTGCCAAAGGAGTTATAAAATCGGCACAAAATACTTCCCCTGACTGCAGGAATACAGACAATGATGCACCACTGGTGAAGCTGTGAATTAATTACTCCAGCCATTCTGGAAATCAATTTGGAGCTAATCATCTCCAAAGTCACTAACCCTGACATAGCCTTTGGTCCAGCCATAACACTAATTACTCTATTAATGAGATCAAAGAAAAAAGAAAAGGACTCACATATACAGAAGTATTTATGGCAGCAACTTTTGTAGCATCCAAAAACTACAACCAAGATAATGGCCACTTATGCAGTGGAATATTATGGTACTGTAGGAAGTGATGCACTGAATAATTTCAGAGTAATATGGGGAGAGCTTTATGACCTGATGCAGAGTAAAAAGTGGGTATAACCTCTCTGGGTCTCAGTTTCCTCATTTGTAAAATGTGTTTTCACAAGCTCACATTCTAGTAGAGGCCCAAGACTCAGACCAGATGCTGGAGGTTAATCAGGAGAGTTTGCCCATCAGCCTGGTGAGTTTCCAGTCAGGTGAGTCTGTGTTTGAGACTTCGATTGTATCTCATCCATTATGGTTGGATAAATTAGCCAACCTGGAGTTATCCCCTTGTGCTGGTCTGTTAAAAAGGAGTCAGTTTGGATGTCCATCAAATGGAGAATGGTTGGGTAAATTGTAGTAATGAATGTTATGGAATATTATTGTTCTGTAAGAAATGACCAGCAGGATGAATACAGAGAGGCTTGGAGAGACTTACATGAACTGATGCTAAGTGAAATGAGCAGAACCAGGAGATCATTATATACTTCAACAATGATACTGTATGAGAATGTAATCTGATGGAAGTGGATTTCTTTGACAAAGAGACCTAATTCAGTTTCAATTGATCAATGATGGACAGAAGCAGCTACACCCAAAGAAAGAACACTGGGAAATGAATGTAAATTGTTTGCATTTTTGTTTTTCTTCCTGGGTTATTTTTACCTTCTGAATCCAATTCTTCCTGTGCAACAAGAAAACTGTTTGGTTCTGCACACATATATTGTATCTAGGATATACTACGACATATTCAGCATATATAGGACTGCTTTCCATCTAGGGGAGGGGGTGGAGGGTAGGAGGGAAAAATCGGAACAGAAGTGAGTGCAAGGGATAATGTTGTAAAAAAAAATTACCCTGGCATGGGTTCTGTCAATCAAAAGTTATTATAATAAAATTTTTTTTTAAATATAAATAAAAAGGAGTCAGTTTCAGATCCTTCTTTTTAGCTTATTCCCCCTTCTGGAGGCCAGACCCGAGAGCACAGGGCTAGAGAAGATGTGGGTCCCTCAGGCAGAGGAAGCTGCCTGAGAACCAGTGAAGACTGCTTTGGGATGGAGGCACCTTGATGCACAAAGCATCATCCATTAACTTCCCCAGCTTCCTCATCAGAAGCAGGATGATTTCCAGGGACAATAGCAAGATCTAGGAAAAGTTTTGGATTCCAGCCTCCTAGTAAGAAAAGGAGAAACTGCTGCATAGTATCAATCTTGGAGGGGGTGTCTCTAACAAGGTTCTTAATCTAAGGTATCCCCGTGGATATCCAGGGATAGATTTCAGAGAGTCAGTGAACTTGAATGAGAAAAATGTCTCTGTTTCCATAAAATTATTCATCCTCTATTTTATAATATTCATTTTAAAACATGATTTTGAGAATAGGTCCAAAAGCCCTAAGAGACTGCTGTCAAAGGGGTTCAAGAAAGAAAAGGGGAAGGACTCCCAAGGTTTTCCATTCCAGCCTCCATAATTTAAGAATGTTGATAACATAGATAGTGTCAAGATGAGAATAAAAGGGATGTCAAGGTCTTGGAAGTCACCACTATCAATGCAGTGAAATGTCATGTAGAGTTTCTGGCTACTCCCCGACACTGCAGATCTTACTTCTGTAACCTTGCCTCCTTGCAGGTGTTGGCTTTCTTTAACACAAATAAAAGACATTTATCTCTCCATCTGACCTCCGTCTGTCTGATAGTCGGTCTGTGTACCTGGTTATTGTCCTTCATTCTCCCAGGGACCAGAATGACTTCTCTCAGGGTCCGGGTATAGCGTGCCCAGCTGTGGCCGATCAGAAAGCACAGGCTGGGCACAAGCCGTCTGCAGGAACGCTTAAAGTGAAGCTTTCTCTAGCATTCTGGATGGCGGCTTTCTCTGGAGCTGCTGCTCTGCTCAGAGCAATGTATCCCTTCTTTGATGCAGGCCCGCCATGGTGGCGGGCCTGTGCCGGGCCTGTGCCGGTGTCTCCCAGGTCTCTCCCCGATCCCAAAGTTACTAAAAGACCCTGAGAGGGACCCTCTGACTTGCTGTGCCCTGGTGAGTTCTCTGGGAAAGACTCTTAGGGGCAGACGTGCTTTGGGCATCCGTAAGAGATTGGTCAGAGGAGCTGTTCTCTGGCCAGGGATGGACGGTGCTGTGCCAGCTGGTGGAGGGCCCCAGCACGTTGTCCAGCCTAGTAAGCTTCTGGTCACCCAGAGACCAGACAGTCTGCCATCCATGCCTTCGTGGAAGTCATTGATAAGGATCTTCAGCAGCACAGGCTGCTAGGTCCGTCCGTAGGATTCCTCCTACCAAACTGAGAGAATTGTGATCACTCTGGCCTTTCAGCTAATGTTGGAGCCGCCAAATATATTTTCATTTCTTCCCCTCCATAAGGTAAGAGACTTTCTCAAATGTTTTGCTAAATCTTTATAAACTAGATCCACAGCATTCCTTTGATCTCCCAGGTTAATGACCTTGTCAGGAAAAGAAACTGGCTTAGCTCTGTAAGACCGCTTCTTGATGAAGCCATAGCTCTTTTCAGTTAATTGTTATCTCCCTGGACAGGGCTATAAAAAAGAAAAAGATAAAATTCACTAAAAAGGATCAATAGAAAGAACTTAAAAACTTGAGCTTTGTCCACAGTGGGATGGGTGGCTTCCAGAACTACTGGAAGTGTCTTCATGGAGGCACTGGATGGGATGCCTTCTAAAGTGCCCTCCAAGGGTTGCTAGGTAGTATGCTGGGTGGTACAGTGGATACAGCACCAGCTCTGAAGTCAGGAGGATCTGAGTTCAAATCTGACCTAAGACACTTACTAGCTATGTGATCTTGGGCAAGTCATTAAATTCCAATTGTCCCTTCCCCCAAAAAAATTAAAAAATAAAATGCCCCCTCCAGTTTGAAGAAAATATTATTCCAAATATTATCTTTGGCCCCCAGAGAGGGATTTCATTGCCTGACTATAGATTGTGATCTCTGTATATTAGTGTAATGGGATTTGACCCTTGCCCAAGATGCTACATCAGCAATATTCTCATCCTTAAGGCTCAGCTCTAATGCCACTTTCAGTAGGGATCCTTTCCCTATAATCCACCTCATCTTATTCTTTGTCTCATTCTATTGGTCCTTGTTACAACCTACTATGTATATTGTAGTTATGGTTATGCACATCCTATCTCCCAGATCCAGTATTCTTATTCTTATTTGTATCATAGACTTCTTTGGCAAGTGTGGGGAAATTTATGATTCCCTTCTCAAAATCCTGTTCTTAAATGCAGAAAATAAAATAAGTACATGGGATGAAGAAGGAAACAAATCATAATAAAATATAGTTTTCAAAATATTTTAACAAACAAATTTATGGATCCCCAGTTAAGAACTCCTGGACTAGAGAGACTCTGAGAATAGAGAATGTGCTTTATCCATCTGTTTCCCTACTTTCACCTCCAACACAGTAGACATTAGAAACATTGCTTGTATAATGAGTAAACAAATTATCAAAGTACATCTTGGTTCAGGTTGGGTCTCAGTTTCCCCTCTGTAAAATGAGGGGGGCCTAGATGACCTTGAATCTCCTTTTAGCTTTCAATCTATTCTCCAGTGATCTTACTAGTCCTATCCAGGGGCCTCCTGAGGGTCCCTTCCTTCCTCTGGGATCCCTGAAAACTTAAACAGTGTGGGACTTAGCCAGGCGTGCCCTGGTTGGTGTTTCCTTGGTGGTCAGGCCTCACCCAGCCAAACCCAGCCCTGCCCAGGACATGGGATGAATTCACAGTCTGATGTGGCTTGGCCCTGCCAGGAATTTTCCTTTGAACCCAATTAAAGCCAAACGACATTTTCCTCCCCATCCTTGGAATAGAAGCTAGAGAGGAAAAGTTTCATCTTAATCCCCCCACCCCATGCCCACAAGATTGCCACCCTCTTCATAACTGGGCAGATGGAATCTGGAGCGACCGACCTGGAAAGGACTTAGAAACACAGGACAAAGAACGAGATAACCCACCTCGAGTGAAACATGTTGAAGAACCCTAAAGTACCATATATGTGTTGGTTATTTATTACCACCATCATTATTATATTTAAAAGGCAATGTAGAACATAGAATGTTAGAATATACAATGTCAGTTAAAAGCATCCTTAGAGACCATAGTGTCCAATTCCTCTAATATACAGAAGAGGAAACTGAGACCCAAGAGAAACCTTTGAGCAAAGCCACAGAGCCAGTTAGGCAAAGAACCAAGACAGAATCCAGAACTCCTGTTTCCTGGGAAACACAAAGTTTCCACAGAAAGTGGGTTCTTGGCAAATAGTCATCTATTTGACTTGATTTTGAGCTCAAGGTGAGAAAGCAATGTTCCTGGGCAGAGACTGAAAACAACAGATGGAGAAATTGTTTCTCGAATAGGGGAGAGGGAGGAATGAAGTTTCCCCATTTAGCCCCCAGCCACCTGCTCTATGCACAAGACCTCACTTCCCACCCACTCCATCCTTAATTTGTACTCTTACCTAACACAGGCTCCCTGGGGAATGTACACTCTTTGTGTTAAAGCATTTTAAATTCATAGAATCTTAAAGTTAGATAGTTTAATAGTCATAGAATTGTGGCTTACATAGCATAGAATCACAGACTGGGGCAGTAGCTTCTTAGACCAAGAAGGGACCTCAAGACCATCAACTAGATGGCATAATGCACAGAGGCTGGACTTGAAGCTTGGATCCAGGGAAAGCTGAGTTCAAAGCCTACTTCACTTACTAGCTGTATGCCTCTAGTCAAGTCCCTTAATCTCTGTCTGGCTCAATTTCCTCATCTATAAAACACAGATAATAATAGCACTTATGTTTCCCTGGGTTATCATTTGTAAAGCCTTTTGCAAATCTTAAAGTGTTACATAAACGTTAGCTATTGTTAATTATTATTATTTGAGCTAGTAATATTTTCTCAGGTAGAAGTACTATGATCCCCATTTATAGATGAGGAAACTCAGCTCCAGAGTCATTCATTGAAATGTTCAAGATTCTGTAGTAAGTACAAGTGATTGAGATACTAGGATTTAAGGGCTACCATTCCATGAGCATCCTTTTTTCCTCTCAGCGTTTTTCCTTTCAGCCTTTCATTTATCTTTTCCCTGGTTAGGATCACAAATTCAGAATCTTAGGGTTGCAGAGGATTTTAGAGATCCAATTTCCTCATTTTATAGAAGAAGAAACTGCCAGAGAGTGAAGTAAGCCCTTAAGGTCATAGTGATTGAGAGGACATCAGAATCCAAGTTTCCTATCCTAATACAGGGGTTCTTAAATTGAGGTCCATGCAATTAAAAAAAATTAATAACCATTTCCATATGATTGGTTCCATTTGTAACCCTATGTACCTTATATCATGCAATTAAGTGCATCATTCTGAGAAGGGCTCCCTAAGCATCCCCAGAATGCCCATGATAGAAAAAAGCTGAAGAATTCTACAGTAGTCCTCCCTCTCTCTCATCTCTCTCTCTCAGCCTTCCATTTGTCCCGTGCTTGGTGACATATCATTGAGTGGGGGTCAAGGGGTGAGAGGAAGAAGCTCTTGCTGGAACATCAAAGCCCCAAAGTTCCCTGCCACAGTGGGTGGTCCCCAGAGGAGTATCACTGCAGGGGGAGAGGGGGAGTCCAGGGCCGAGGGGGGGGGGGCTTGGATCAGATTGCCAGAATGGAAACAAACTCCAAACCCAAGCAGAAGAGGGGAATGGATTTGCCAAGTGTCCCTGGGTCCTTGAGTTCCTAGGGGAATTAAGGGAAGGGAGGGGGAAAGGAGACAGTTTAACTTAGTCTCCTGTGGACTAACAAAGGAGCGAGTGTCCGTTACTGATGCGGGGGCCTTGCCTACAGGGCAAGTCTCATTCTGAGACTGCAAGATGGGCTACGCCGTGTGAGCCGCCTCAGAGCAGGAGGCCGGTGGTTCTACGAATCCAAGATAACGGGCTTCTGGACAATGTCAGGGGTTGGGGAAATTAGGCTGAGAGGAAGTACGGCAGAGTGGACCAGCCTGGGAGCGAGGAACTGTCTGGGTTCTAGTCCCACCGACCTGATGTGTAAGCTGGGGCAAGCCCCTTCCGTCTCTCCCTCATCTGCTAAATGAAGGGGTTTGTACCACATGGTCTCCAAGGCCCCGCTCAGCCTTATAAACGCTGGGTTTCTATGGGTCCAAGGGGCTTTAGATGGAATCTGAAGCTACATTCAGGCTCCTCAGAAACCATCACCTTCCCCACAAGTTTAAGACTTGGCTTTCCAGCTGTCCCAAGTCTCCGAGTTACAAATTGTAGCCTAACAAGGAGTGAAATCAAAATTTGGGCCAAATACTTTTCCGGGACAATTTCATGCAAAATTATTCCAAGGCATCCATCCTCCCTGAGACGTGGGGAGGACAGAGGGGCCAGAAATCAAATCCGTCTCGAAATAAGGAAGGGAAGATAATGCATGCAGTGGACGACTGGAAATATAAATCAGGGCTTTTATAGGAATGGGAGGCAAGCCAGGAGGCCTTGAGAGGTGTCTGGGGCTCCCCAGGCACAATCCAAGCGGATTACCTCTGTGATTGAATCCAGCTCCTCTCACCTTCTTAGACACCGAGGAGGGGAGTCTAAGTATCGTTCACACCAGGCCCCACCTGGCCTACTCTTGGCTGGCCAATGGTCCCTTGGTTGGACCTGGGCCAGTGGAGGTGCTGACAGAGAGCTGGTATAGACGAAAGAATCATGGTAGAAACCTGGAATCAGAGACAAAGGAGCTTAGAACCACGTCAGAAACCCAAGATCTTAGAATCTCAAAATTCTAGAACTACTGACTCTTAGGCTTATGTACTCATGAGGGCTCAGAGACATGAAATCTTAGAATCATAGAACCAAGAAATTTTAGAAGCACAGAATCATGCAACAGAGGAATCTTAGAATCATAGAACCCAGAACCATAAAACGAGGAAATCTATGAAATCATAGAATCACAGAAATGTAGAACTATGGAATAATGTAATCATGGAATCATTAGAACCATAAAATCTTAGAATCCTAGAACCATAAAACAAGGAAATGTATGAAATCGTAGAATCATAGAAATGTAGAACTATGGAATAATGTAATCATGGAATCATTAGAACCATAGAATCTTTGAATCATGGGATCACAGATAAATAAATTCTTTTTTTTTTTTTGGGGGGGGGAGACAGCAATCAGGGTTAAATGACTTATCCAGGGTCACAGAGTTAATAAGTGATTGAGACCAAATTTGAACTTAAAACCTCCTGATGGTAGGACCATTACTCTATCTACTACATCACCTGGTGCCCCAATAAATGGAATCTTAAAAGCAGAATCACGGGATCTTAGAACCACAGAGTCACAAAACTATGAAATATTATTGAACTATCAAAATTCACTGAATTAAGAAATCTGATTCAAAGTCTATATAACAATAGAATTTTAGAGTAATAAAATCATAGACCCACAGAACCATGGAATTTTTGAATCACAGTATCATGGAATCATGCAGTTGTAGAATCATAGAACCACAAAAACATGGAATCTTAGAATTGTGGAACCAATAAAACATGGAACTTTAGAATCACAGAACAACAGAACCTTGGAATCTTAGAAACACAGAATTATAGGGCAGCTAGATGGTGCAGTGGATAAAGCACCAGCCAGGAAGTCAGAGCAACAGACTTTAATTCCAACTTTGGACACATGACACTTACTAGTTGTGTAACCTTGGACAAGTCACTTAAACTCAACTGCCTTAAAAAAACAAACAAAATAACCCTCCCCCCCCAAAAAAAAAACCCCCAACAGAGAATCAGATATCCACAGAACCATGGAATTTTAGACCACAAAACCCAAGAATCAGAAAAACAGAACCATGGAATCTTAGAACCATATAGCTTTCTTGTTCAGTTATTTCAGTTGTATCTGACTCTACATGATGTCACTTGGGGTTTTCCTGGGAAAGATATATGGCAAAGATCACCAAAGTGATTTGTCATTTCCCTCTGCAGCTCATTTTATATATGAGGAAACTGAGGCAAACAGGGTTAAGTAACTTGCCCAGGTCACACATCTAGTATGAGTCTGAGGTCAGATTTGATCTCAGGAAGATGAATCTTACTGACTTCAGGCCCAGTACTCCCATCCAGTGGGCCATATAACTGCCCCAACATGGATAGGGAATCTTAGAATCATAGACCAAAAGAACTAAGGAGTTTTTAGAATCATAGATCCAAGGAATCTTAGAATTACGGAACCACAGAACTATGATGAACTATGGAAATTCATAGAATTATGGAATTTCATGAATTCATATTTTCTCAAAACCATGGAATCATAGAATAACAGAATCATAAAACCATGGAGTCTTAGACTCATAGGATCACAGAACCACAGAACCATGAAATTTCAGAATAGCAGAATAATAGAACCATGGTATGTTAGAATCACAGAACCATAAAATTTTAAAATCACAGGACCTAAAACCTCAGAATTAGAGAATTTCCTTGAAGTTTGGAAATTCATAGAATTGTAGAATCTTATAGATTTATAGTCTCTCAGAATCATGTAATCTTAGAATCACACTCCATTGCTCCCCTGTCCCTCATTCTGACTTCCTTTTTTACCTAAACAATTAAGAGTACAACTGAGATGGCTATCTTTGAGATGAAATAGAAATCATTAACAAATTCTGATCCAAAGACTAGAGGAAGTTGTGACTTCTTCAGGAAAAGATAGCTCCCTTCTCCTCTCATTCTAGAGTCAGTTAACACTTAGATATTAAGCATTTACTATACGTCAGGCACTGTACTAAGTTCTGGGAATACAAAGAAAGGCAAAAACATCCTTGTTCTCGAGGGAATTCATAATCTTAATGGGAGAGAAAATCATGTGGCTGTAAGACACATACAGGATAAATTGGAAGTTGGCTTAGTGGGAGTATTGAAATCTAAAAGGTGATCAAAGTGGGGACATGAGGTGCTCTGAAGTTCTCTCAAGAGACAGATTAGAGGAGCTTCTAGTGTTACTAGGAAGTCTCAGCCCCTCCACGAACCACTGCAGTCGATTATCATAGCTGCTGCCTCTGAATGGGGGTGAGGTGCTGGGAAAAGGCTCAGTGATGCTGGTTCACCTGGAACTATGACAGAAAATCTGGAAGTGCCCTTGTTTTTGGTAAAGAGTGAAAACAGCAGCTTAAGACTCCTCCACCTCTCCCTCCCTCTCTTCTTCTCTCCCCTTTTCCCCCCTCTTCTTCCCCCTCTGTCTCTCTCTCCCACCTCCCCTCTCTCTTCCTCTCTGCCTTATTTCTCTCTCCATCTCTCACCTTTATCTCTGACTCTGAATTCTTTTCTTCCACAATCTTTCTGTTTCTGTTTCTCTCTCTCTCTCTCTCTCTCTCTCTCTCTCTCTCTCTCTCTCTCTCTCTCATCTCTATATATGTCTCTCTCTTCCTCTCCTTCTCCCCTCTGTCTCTGTGTCTCTCTCTCCATCTCTCACCTTTATCTGTCTCTAAATTCTCTTCTCCCACCCTCCCTCTCTGTTTCTCTCTTCTCCTTCTCCCTCCCTCTGTATGTGCATCTTCCCTTCAAGCATTCTTTCAAAGTTTGTTTCCAAAGTCTACTTGTCATTTCTATCCACCCAGTCTCTAGAAGCTGGTATTAAGAAAAAACCATTAACCCAATGTATTACTAAACCACAATTATTTTATATGCTCAAAAGCCCCTGAAGGAGACTATAATCCTCTAAATATTCAGAAAGAGGGAAAATCTCTTAATAATGTGCAGAGATTTTTTTTTCTTTTTTGCTATGTGGACTCAAAAATAAACCAAAATTTACACAGCACAGTTCTTCAAAAACAGGAAAAGGATTAAAATCAATCTGGTCCAGAAAGAAATATGAATATAGGATGCAATAGCAGTGTTCTGAGGGGACAGAAAAAGAAATGTTTCTTCCGCAGGCAACTCCCCTCACCATAATTCTCTTCACAATCA
This sequence comes from Sarcophilus harrisii, assembly GCF_902635505.1. Lineage (NCBI taxonomy): Eukaryota > Metazoa > Chordata > Mammalia > Dasyuromorphia > Dasyuridae > Sarcophilus > Sarcophilus harrisii. The sequence continues at coordinate 497,886,393 of NC_045428.1, forward strand.
GAGGCCGGCCCACCTCATGATGAATGGAAAAAGCACTGAATTTGGACTCATACAATAAGGGTTAAAAGTCTGGCTCTGTTGCTGATTAGCTAAACAAATCATTTCATCTTTCTGAGCTTTGCTTCCTTTCTTATAAAATAAAGGAATCAGGAGAGGTAGCTCATTTTTTGGATGACAGGATTAGGATTCAAAATGATCTTGCTATGGTTCAATGGTGAATCAAATAACATTTACTAAGTGCATACTATGGGCTAAGAATATCGCTAAGGAATATCAGGAGAAAAGCAGGAGAGTCCCTGTTCTCATGCATTCTAATAGGAAGAGACGATATATCTGAGAGTATTGTCACAGGAGAGATGGAAATGCTTAGAAGTTGGGAGGATTCATGACCCAGTGACAAGACGATCCCTTTGCCATTAAGAAATGTAGCTTATTTAGCTCCTCATTGTTAAGGATGGTGATAAACTCACACAGGTTCACTGGAATCCAACTGAATATGTTTACAGATTGTTAAATTTTCAATTCAAACATTTACAAAAAAATGGAACTGGCTACAAGTCAGGGCCTGACTTACTGTTTTGTTGGATTATCTAGACTTAAGTGATGGAGATTTTAATAATAAAGATTAAACTAAAAAATGTCTCAGAGGTACATTATGATTATTATTTGGGAGCTGGTTGTTAAATATTTAATAGTACGCCCCTAAGCATGTTTTCTCTTCTGTATATCAATAAGCTCATGGGGTGTGCCGGCCTTGATACCTCCTTAGCTGCAGTGGCTGGGCAATTAGAATCCTCTTCCACTTCCTGTAGACTAAGATTATGAGCAGGGAGATAGAGATCTACATAGAGAGGATTAAAGAGGTAGCTCAGTATTTAGAGTGCAGAGATTAGTGTCAAGAAGCCTTATCTTGATGAGTTCACATACAGCCTCAGACATTCTAGCTATGTGACCCTAGGCAAGTCACTCCACACTGTTTGCCTTAGTTTTCTCACCTATAAAATGTGATAGAGAAAGAAATGGCAAACCATTCCAGTATCTTTTCCAATAAAATCCCAAACGAGGTCACAAAATGTCAGATATAACTGAAAAATGATTAAAAAACAACAATTATATAAAATCAATTATATAAAACAATTAATAAAAAATAAAAATAATAAAATCTGTATGTATATATGTATATGTATATGTGTGTAGAGAGAGACAGAGTCCTATTAGTGATATAGATTAGTAGACAGACAGATATATTTCTATATCTAGCTATCTACGTAGGTTCAAAAAAGCATGACTTCAGTTCAAATGAGAAAGATGTAGGGCTCTTTGGTGGCCACAAACTCAAAGTGAGAGAATAGTAAATATGACAAAGAGCTAATGTGATTAAAAGGTACCTTAAGAGAATTGCAGCGTCCCTAACTCACCACGAGTCACTTATTCCATTCAGGGAACCACATTTTAGAAAGGGCACTGACAAACTTGAAGGCATACAAGAGGGCAATTGCAATGGTAAGGAAATTTGAGACCATAAGAGAATTGTTGAAAGAATTTTAATTAGAAGACCTGGGGGAAAATGGGATAACTAGCTTCAAATATGTGAAGAGTTATTCTGAGGAAAAGGGATTGCACTTGTTCTTCTTGGCCCTTGAGTCTGTAATCAATAAGCATTTATTAATACCTACTATGTGTAAAAAACAAAACAAAAAACTTAACCCAGTCACAGAATAATGGGTGGCAATCAAAAAGAGAGATAATAATGAAGAATATTTCCAAGTGAAATGGACTGTGTTGTCTCAGAAGGTGGTGGATTTCCCCTCACTAGATGAACCATTATCAAGAATAGTGTAGACAGGGTTCATGGTTTGGGCAGCCAGGTGGCACAGGGGATCCAATGCCAGGCCAGAAGTCAACAAGACTCATCTTTATGAGTTAGACTCTGGTCTTAGATACTCAGTCTGTAAAATGAGCTGGAGAAGGAAATGGCAAACCATTCCAGTGTCTCTGCCAAGAAAACCCTAGAAGATAGGGCTTTTGCTGTTGTTGACTTTTAAAGTCTGAGCTGGCTCTGAGATTTTTACCCAAGGACACTATTCTGATATTAGGAGACCCAAACTCTGATGCTAACTTGGTGTGTCCCCTCAATCGTTTCTCTGAGTCTCAGTTTCCCCTTTTGTAAAAATAAAGGGACTGGATAAAACGATCATTGGAAGCCCTCCAAGCTCTAACTTTTTGGGGTGGGGTGTGTGCGCGGTGTTTCAAAGCCAAAGGACTGGGGCAGGGAGGGAATGCATTGGAGAAGGGTGTCTAGGGAGGGGGCCTGACAAAATATGTTTTGGGTTTGGCCAAACTAAAAACACTTGCAGCTTAATTTGAGCCATTCGGCAGCCCTCAGCCCCATGGCTGAGGTCACTTGTCCCCAGCTAGTGGAGCTCATTTCCAGATGTTGGCTGGGAAGTCTTCCTCCCTGGGGAGCTCTCAGCAGTGAGAGGGAGTCCTTAAGAACCCACCCCCACCCCCCCTTTTCCACATGACCTGCCCACAGGCTTCCTTGTGCCTTCCCTGCTCCAGGACCAGCCAGGAGTTTCTGTTACAGAGCCCAGTGAGGGATGGCCATCCCTAATTCCTGCTCATAGAGCCTTATAAACAACCTGTCTTCAAAACATAAACAGGAACAGGGTAGGGCTGGAAGGAGGCCCTTTCTGCATCATGCCTTCCTCCCTTCATAATTCCCCCCTCCCCCACTTGCAGACCCTGCCCCACTCCTGTGGGTGAGACCCTCGGAACTAGCAGGCTGCCCGGAAGGCTGAGGGAGAGAGGCCCGATCCTGGCTCTGCTGGGTGGCTTGCTGGGTGGCCTTAGAGAAGTGAATCCCCTTCTCTGGGCCTCAGTTCCCTCCTGCATGAAGTGACAGAGGCTGGGTTAGATGAGCTCTAAGAGTCCTTGGATTTCCATATTGTGAGTCACTTCCCCACTCTAGGTCTCAGTTATATCATCCCTAAAATGTGTGCTTTGGTCTAGAGCTCTCTAAGGACCCATTCAACTCAAAATATATTTTAAAATGGATATGGGGGGGGGGGGGAGGAGGTGGGCAGGGTTAAAGGAAAGAATCTGAAAGCGCTAAAAATGTAATATAGGGGAAAACTCAGGAGAATGAGGATCAGATATCCCCTCCTCCATCGTCAGTCAGTCAGTCAAGAAGTATTTATCAAATGTTTACCATGTGCCAGACCCTGCGCCAAGCGTTTTAGATACAAAATCACGTGCTCCGTGACTTCTGGAAGGTCATTTCCTGTGGGCCTCAGTTTCCTTCTCTGTAGAATGGAGAGTTGAATTAGTCCCTCTCCCACCGACACATTCTATGCTTCCACCCAGAGCTGGGATTTTGGGATTCCAAACACCTTTCACTTTCTGAGCCTCAGCTTCCTCCTTGCTAAAAGGCTTGGACTGCATGACTTATAAGGTCTCTTCTCCCTGAACTGCTAGGAGGCATATATGGCATGAAATGGAATTTTGGGATCACCTGAAAAACGGGTGACATCCAGGGGCTGTGGACTTGTCTCCTATGGGGCAGACTTCGTGTCATTGCACCCAGGAAGTTAAGGATCCTGCCTGTTCCTCCCCGTGCAAGGAAAAGGCCTCAGAAGGACTCGAGAGCCGTGAATCTATAAACATGAAAAGAGGCAGATGAGAGGATAATTATGGTGCTGAATAGTCATTTAACCTGTGACTCAGTTTCCTCATCTGTAAAATTCTGACATTCTGTAGTTTAAAAGTTGTTCTAATACAGGAGTCGTTCTCTCTGATCTGTTAGGTCCTTTTCATTTTTATATCTGTGATCCCAGGACCACAACATTAGGAGAAAGATCAGACTGGACAACCTCTGTTAGGCTTTGGATAATGGCCTCCAAGGTCCTTTCCAAATCTGAAAGTTCTTTATGGCAAGAAAAGATGCTGGAAGCAAAATGCAGGAGATCAGTGGAGGTCTGAACAAGAGTGGTAACCCTGGGAGGGGGAGGAGGAGCCTGATGCAAGAGAGGTTATGGTAGTAGAAAGAATGGAGCTTGGTAACTGGAGATGGGAATGAAGGGAGCAGGGGAGGAGTGGGATAACTGAGGTTTTGAGTGTAGGAAATCAGGAAAAGGGTGGGGCCCTCAATGAAAAAAAGGGAATTTGGGATGAAGAATAGACATGGAGGAGGAGATGATGATGAGTTCACATTTGGTAATTTTGAAATGTGGATATATTGCCTAACATAAAATCATATTTATAAAATTTATGTGATTTATAAAATGTCAGAATTAGAAGAATATGGAAAACTGAAATAAGAAATTCCTAATTCTGACATCCAAGTCTCTAAAATCTGGCTACAACCCACTTTTCTGGTCTTATTTCATTTTCCTCTGATGGAGTTTCTCGTTTCGGGGAAACTGGACTACTTTTCACTCTCTGATCTCTTTTGCACAGTTCTACCGGCAGGACTCTGTTCCCACATATCCTTCCTCATCCCTTATCTGATGAAATCCCTTTCTTCCTTTAAAGCCAGGTCAGATGCCGCTAACATCACGAAGCCTTTTTCTGATTCCTCCTCACTTCTGCTCTCAGCTCCCAACTCTTTCCCTCCTGAACGACAGTAATCCTCGAATCTTCCTCACAACTTTGCCTGGATCCCTCCTTTGTGCTGATTTTGTACCATCACTTGCCCTTGTTCCTATTTCCCCCACCTCCCATTGGGAAGTTCCTGGCAGAACCTGCATTTTGAGGAAAGTCCCAGACCTTCATTTTCCAACTTTGGTTCCAGCCGCATTAACTCCTTCATCCTTTTCTGGGCTCTGCTCCTGACTCTCAGGGCTTCTTTCTGGCTCATTTCCTTCTTCCTTGATGCACTGCCCAAGGGCTCATTTTACTGGACCCACCAGTGCAGGTCTTCTTCCCCAGATCTGTGACCCAGCTAGGCCAGTGGGTGACAGAGCTGTCACTCGGCACCCATCACTGCCATGGCTGCCGGTAAGCACTCCTCTGGCCCTTATGCACAGCAATTCCCTGGATCCCGGACTGCTTTGTACACATCATGCTTCTGCCCTGAACCTACCCCCAGCATCAGCAGGCCCCTTTGTCTTTCTCCCTAAGCCACCCTAGGCTGCATAAGGACTCACTGTGACTTTTTCTGGATTTCACCCTCAGGCTCTTGTCTGGTGCATTTCCTAAGTGTGCTTGGAGGAGTTTTGTGGACAAGTTTTGTGTTCCCTCCTACTCCATCATTTTGGCTCAGTCCTTCACAATTATAATAATCAAACTTGATCTGAAGAAAAGAGAAGAAATACATGTCCTATATTTATGTGCAGTGTTGAAAAGAACATAGGTATGGAATATTACATAAACTGTCGGACTCAGCTAAAATATTGGTTAATTTTGCCAAACTGTTTTTCCCCTCTTTCTTTGTCAAAAGGAATGGCTCTCTGGAGGGAGAGAAGAAATTGAAAATAGTTGGAAAGGAAGGTTTTATAAAAACAAAAGCTACAATAAAAGATTTCAAGGAAGATATTTTCTCACTTGAATGGGATTGAGTGAAAGAAAGAATGAATAAAAAAACTTATTATGTGCCAAAAACAAATAGAAAGAGAAAGATAGTCCCAGCTCTGAAAGAATTTATATTTTTATTGGGAGAAAAAATGTATAAAAACTTTATCCACAAGATATATAGAAAGGCCCATAAGTCTTGAGGGAACATTGGAAGTGATTAGCAGGGAGAGTGGAGATGGAAAGTCCCAGTATTCTCTGGGTGATATCATTAGGTGAGGTGACAGTGCTGGGGGTCTGCAGGGCATACGGATGGAACAGATAATAAGGCCTCCAGGATCTTAGGATGCAAAGATGGGGAAGATGGGGAAGCCAGAATAGAGTTGGAAACTCCTGTCTCATTCAAGGGTTCCAACAATCAGGCAGATTAGAAAACTCCTGGGTCCTGGCCAAGGGAGGCAGTGAGGGGGGAAGTGTCCCAGATAAGTTCTGGGAGCCAGGGGCTGGGGAAAGCTGGAAAATGCAGTAGAATATTAAATCTAGAAGGGAACCAGAACACCAAATATCCACGGTTAAAATTGGTAACAAATCTAACCAAATCACAGCAAAAAACCTGAAACAGTTAAAGGATACCTTATAACCTAGAGGACCGACTTTCCTCACAATTGGCTCAGTCTTGAATTCTGTGCATCAGCCCTTTACACCATAGCTCATGAGCCCTAATCAGTGTGTTTACTTCTACCAACCAGTCAGAGAACATGGTTTAAAATAAGAACTTCAATGAAATACCGTAGCAGACAAAGTGATAAAAGCCCCGAGAGCACCTGTGGAAAGTTACATGTGTAGGGACATCAGCTGTCCATGGAGCATCGGGCCTTCTCTGGGCAGTGCTGCAGTCTGACTTCCATGGACACTGAGCTGCTTCTGCTGGGCATTTCCTTTGGTCTCCTACTTGCTGAGCTATTCCCTACTACTGTTCTTTGGGCTTCGGTTTTTAAATACCATCAAGTGCTTTCACTAAGACCCAGCAGCTAGAAAGCCTTTCCTTGGCAAGGGCAGACTTCTTTAATCAATAGATCTTAGAACTTAACAGCCATTATATTTAGAAAAATAGCCAGTCAAAGCCAAGAGAATGTAACTCACTCAAGATTACGCCTATTCTTTTAACTGCTCTTTTTTCCTACTGCCAATTCCTAGCCCTTGGTACCAGACAACTATCGATCTTGGGGTTAGAAATTTCCTTTTTACTCTTGCCATCATTCTTATTGGGATTCTTTGCCCCCCAAAATCATTTTGAGATTTACCCAAAAAGTCTCTATTAGAATGTGAAAGCTAAGACAATAAAGGCCATCTTTGTTCCAAGATGATTTCTAATTGACATGCAAATGAAGTTAAGAAAAAACAAGAACCGGGACTGAATTCCTTTTTTATTGTACATGTCTATCACCAGCAAAAAAAAACTAAACCTCTTTTGTTTACCTCTGTCTAGCACAGAAATACTCTTTCTATAACTAATTAAAATATCAGCACTTTTTGTGCTCCAACAGGGATTTGAGGAAGAATGGCATATATTAGGGTTAATTTTGCTGGAGGATGGAGGAAGGGCAAAGTCTAGAGCCTGGAATGATGCTCTGGATAAGTAGATCCAGGTTAGGTCATGTGTGGTTCTGGGGAGTCAGAGAGGAGACCTGGTCAGCTGAGGGAAAGAGTGGTCAATCTGAAGGAAGAGAACAAAAGGAAATAGGAAAGAGGCTGAAGAAACACAGATTTTGGACTCCCCTTCTTAAGTTCCTTCTTTGTCGTGCAGGAAGTATCATTTCTACCTGGGAGAACTGCTCCCTCCCTAGGTTTCTTATGGGCCTCCAAAACATCCTTATAAAAAGGTAGATCATGTTTCTGTTCATCACCAGGCAGGGGGTGAAGGTTAGGTCTTCAGTCTTTAGGGGATTGATGGGTGGGATCCCATTTGCACCCAAACCCTTAACCTGGGCTCCTTGCCCAGAGGACATACCAGCAATTGGTCCTGAGGTGACCCAAACTGCATGAAACACCTGTTGGGGGAGATGAGAACAGGGGAGAGACACACGGGGGACTTACAGCATTCCTTCCCATGGGCCACTCACTCCTTATTAAGATTTCACAATCTTGCATAATCTCCCTCAGGGAGGATCCATTATGGCGGATTTGTTGGGGCAGAGGGCAGGGGACTGGAAATCATTACTGGGGAATCCAGAATCTCAGGAAGACAAAGACAGATGGAGACAAGGTAGTATATGGAGAACACAGTTCAGTGTGATGCTTCAGTACCAATTGAGCTTCCCTGATTTACCTTTTATCAGTCTCACATTCTCAGAAATTTCATCTACTCTCTTTGGGCATCCAACATGTGTGTGTGTGTGTGTGTGTGTGTGTGTGTGTGTGTGAGAGAGAGAGAGAGAGAGAGAGAGAGAGAGACAGAGAGAGAGACAGAGACAGAGAGACAGAGACAGTGACAGAGAGACAGAGAGACAGAGACAGAAACAGTGACAGAGAGAGAGAGACAGAGACAATGACAGAGAAAGACAGAGACAGACAGAGACAGACAGAGACAGAATGAGACAGAGAGACAGACAGACAAAGACAGAGAGAGACAGACAGAGACAGAAACAGTGAGACAGAGAGACAGACAGACAAAGACAGAGAGAGACAGACAGAGACAGAAACAGTGACAGAGAGAGACAGAGACAAAGAGACAGAGAGACAGAGACAGTGACAGAGAGAGACAGAGACAGTGACAGAGAAAGACAGAGACAGAGGGAGAGGGAGGAGACAGAAAGAGAGAGACAGAGAGAGAGAAAGACAGAGAGAGCAGAAGGGAAAGAGAGGGAGGGAGAAAGAAAGAGACAAATAGAAACAGAGAGACACAGAGAGAGACAGAGAGAAGAGAGAGAGAGAGGGGGAGGGAGATAGACAGAGAGAGAGTCAGAGACAGAGACAGAGATATAGACACACATAGAAAAGGAGAGGAGGGAAGGAGGGGGGAGGAAGAGAAAGGGAAAAGAAGAGTGAGGGAGGAAGGAAAGGAGAAAGGGAGAGGGAGAAAGTATGAGATTGTTGAAAGGATGCTGGATGTAGAGAAGTTAGGAAGATGTGTAGTAGTAAAATCTCTTTGACACTTGCTAGCTGTGTAACCTAGGATAGATCATTTCACCTTTGTAAACCTGTATACCCTGATATCTTCTGTTTTTATATCACGGTGATTCATGGAAACACCCTAATTCTAATCCAATCACTCTTCCCTATTAAGTAAAAACCAACTCTACAGTGACCATTTATGATACCATAAACTATATTCCATACCTGTCATCCCCCACCTCTCCAAGAAAAGATCTATTATCTTCCTCTAATTTCCATTATTCTACATTCTAAGGTTTGTTCCAGCTTGGATTTAATGAGGACAACAATGAGAAGATTTTGTTTAATGTAAATAGTAGGTCCTGGGAATACAAAGACAAAAATAAACATTCCCTACCCTCAAGGACTTTACAATGTACTTTGGTCATTCTCCAAGTCCTAAGATTCTTTCCAGTTCTACCCTTCTGTTCTATGGTCCACAATCCATTTCAACATTTTGTGTTTTGAGCTCTTACTATTCTGATGTTCTGAGTTCTACATACTGAGGTCCATCTCAACTTAGACCTTCCAGAATTCTTTTTGGGATCATAAATTAGTCACCAAATAGTAGATAGGAGAATACAAGCATTTTTCTCCCAAGGGCATTCGGGGAATGTTTGCATTCACAGAGTCTGGTCTTTGTGTTCTATAACTAAGTCTCATCACACTAACTCTTCTAACAACTAGTTCTCTAGACAATACCCCAAGACGCCTCTTTATAAAGGGCTTTTCAGGGGACAAAGAGATGCGGGTACCTCTAAAGGCGGTCCAAAGTACACCATCCATTGCTGGCCATCACTGATGGCTTCTTGAAGGAGGTCAGACTGGAACGTGAGGAAAAATGAGGCTAAAAAGCGGGAGAGGACTCCAGCAGCCCTGAGAGAGGACCATACCATCTGGTGTGGGTCTGTCTGGTTCTGGAATGGACACAACAGGGATTTAAGATGGAAAAAAATAATTTGGAGAGCCCAAGACCCCCACAAGGTAAAAATCAGAAGCAGCTGACGCATAATTACATTTAGGCACGAGGCCAGGGATCCATCCTGTCCTACCTCCAGTCCTGTCTGGTTCTGCCTGGGGGCCGTCTGCCCACCTCCTGCTCTGTCTCCCCACCTGAAGACTAATTCCCTCATTGTGCACATCCTCCGAGTTCTCATAGCAACAGGCTGTCCACTCACGGGACCCTCCTGGCTCAGTTAGGAGATCCCTCTTCCAGCACTTCAGGCCCCCCTTACCTCCTTGTCTCTCTGGGCCGGAAGAGCTTGACTCGCTAATACCCCACCATCCACAAGCCTTTGGAAGATGAAGCGGACAAAGGCCATGACTTGAGCTGGAGCTGGCGGGAGGGCCCAGTCCAGCCACCCTCACTTCCCCCAGCCCGTTCCTTCTCCTGCCGAGGATGCCCTGGGTACAGCAGGGCACACCCGTGTCTCAGGTTGGGACCCTCCTCGGGAGCTGCGGGCTGGGCCAGAAGAGAAGCGCGGGGTCTGTCCCAGCGGGGCACCCCCCGAGGGCCGCCGGCCCCATACAAACCTGCTTCTGCTCCGGTGGCTGCATGGAGAGACACATTTTATGGGGGGGGGGGGGGGTGACTGGCTCTGGGGTAGGGGTTCTCAGCCCAGAGGGCTGCCGGAGAGCACGCGTCTAGTAGGGGAGCCTGGGCTGGAATCCCACTTCCCTCCATGAATCCCATCCCATTCGCTCGCCTCTAGGAGAGAGACCTTCAAAGGCCAGTCAGATGTCAGCTGGGGCTGGGGCTGCTGTTGTTTAAGAGACGGGGTCCCCAGTGGCCTGCGTGTTCAGCAAGGGCTCCCAGAACACCCTCAGAGAGCTCCCTGCCAGGCTCCATGAGGGAGGCGAGGGTCCCACTTTCCTTTGCTCTCAGACGCCATCGCCCGCGGTCCGGATTCAGGAAGGCCTCATCCCCCTGGTTTTAGTTCTCCCTCTGCAGAAAGAGGGGCCCGATGGATGGCCCCTCCGGACCTTGGCCGGAGGTAGGATCACGCTTGGCTGGCTCGGTCTGGGTGACCCGCATCCCAGAGCTAGTTAGGAGGAATGAGAAGATAAATGGAGCCTCCGACTAATCCGAGACCTCTCCGGCCTCCGGATAACCAGAGAAGCTCCGGAGGGGCTGGGCTGTGCCCATCTGGGACCCCGTATGTGGGGCCGGCCCCCTTCCGGGGGGCCCTGGGAAGGCGCCTTCATCCCCCCGCAGAGCCCCGTTTGTGGGGCAGTGCCGGGGCTCTCAGGCTCGCTGCTGACCCCCCGGCCGCCCTTCCCCCTGACCGCCCCGCTTGTGCCAGAGGCGCCGGTCCCCTGGGCCCGGAAACCTGCCTCGCCTCTCTCCTCCCTCGCCTTCGCCCACAACTTCTAAACAAGAAGCAGGCCGTGCGCCTCAGGTCTCCGTCGCCAGCGTTTCTCACACCCCCCCTCGGTCTCCCCCGGCCACACTCAAGCCCTGTCTCGCCTGGACCGGACTGACACAGCGTCCCACATTGCTCTCCCTCCGGGTCTCCCTTTGCCGAGTCCCATCCCAGACGGCCAGAACACTCTCCTCAGCTCAGGGGCACCAGCGATTCTTTATTGCTTACGGGATAAAATAAAGCCCTTTGCTGATCATTTGAAACCCTGCGTGGTCTCGCTCCAGGCTGCCTCTCCGGGCTGCCTCCCCGGCTTTCCTCCTGGGACACGGGATCCAGCCAAAGCCCGGCTGCTGTTCCCATTTACGCGCTCCGGCTGCACCTTCCCGTTGTCCGGCATCTCCCGCGCCCGGGATGTGCTCTCCGCCTCTCGCAGCCGGGGCTTCAGCCAAGGTCACGTTCCGCCACCGCCTCTTGGCTGACAGATACTGAATTTACAAAGGAAACAGTGAGGAGCGTCTATAAAAGGAGACTCTCTTCTCCACTTTCCCTCTTCCTCCTCACCGTCTAGCTTTCGGAATAAGCCGGCCGCGCTGCCTCTTCCCCACCTTGTCCTTTCCTTTAGGGTTGGCCTTGGTGTTTTGATTCGCTCTCGGTGGTTTGGCTCCGTGTTAGTAACCAGCCATTTCCTATCTGATACAGGGCAGTAGTTTCTCAAAAAACACGTCAAAGCATCACCTTTTGTAATGGCAAAGAACAAGGAGCGAAGCCCCAGGCTAGGGCTATGGCATATAAACATAAGTGGGATATCGCTACACTGTAACAAACTATATTTGAGAAGAATACAGAGAAACTGTATATGCGCTGCAAAGTTTGAGATTATTATTATATTACATTATTACGATATAATTATATTATATGAGATTATATATTATGTATATTGAGATTGTTATTATAGATAAAATCTAGAAGCCATCTTATTTAATACGATTTCTACTTATTCATCTTGCCGATATTGTATGCTGTAGATTGTATTGTATAGAAGTTTTGTGTTTGTAAGATAAATAAAATTAATGCAGAATGAAGTGAGAAGAACCAGAAGGACAGCATACATAGTACCAAAAACATAAATGCTAAGAATAGAAAGTAAAAACTCAACAGTATGTAATTATAATAAAGTAAGGCCAGAAAATATACCTCCCTTCCCTCTTCACATAGGTGAGGGATTATAATTGACCATGTAGTTTAGCACATACTATCAAACACAGTTGATGGATTAATCAGTTTTACTTTTTTTTTTTCCTTTTAAAATCTTTATTATAAGGGATGGCTCTCTGGGTGGGATAAATATGTTTAGAAGACATACTAAATAAAACTAAATGTGTCAAACATTTATTTTTTAAAATGGGAAATTTTGGGTTTTTTTGTGAGATTATTTGGTATTCATGATATCCAATCCCTCTTGGTTCTTCTTAAAGATTAAATTAATGACATTTTAAGGTGAAGCTTCTGAGTAATTCTTAAGAGCTTTTGGTTTCTTTCACATCTTAATCTTGAATTACATTATATGTATGCATACACAGATATACAGATATATATGCATGTATAAATATATGCAAACATCCATATATACATATGCATGTATGTACACGTGTGTACAATGTGTGTGTGTGTGTGTGTGTATATATTTCTCCCCTCTCTTCCAATGTCCACCTTTGTACTGAAGTTACCAAGCTTTCAGGAACATGCTGACTTAGTTTGGAGGATCTCATCCAGTTCTCTGTAGAATTTCTCTCCCTCTTAATCTCCTGCAGCAGATGTTGGCTCATGAGCTCCAATTATCTTCATGGTGGTCTTTTTGCTTAAGCTCATCATGAGAACTACAAAGCTACAAAGTAAGATGACTAAGTGTCCCATGAAATGATGTTTCTGGTTACCTTTGTGTGCAAAATGAAACCAGCTCCACCAACTCCTTTATTTGCTTCTTCAAGGAAAACCTGGGAACCATCCCTGGCGTTAGCTGCAGCTTCCTTCTCTCTTCTGGTTCCATTTATCGGAAGAATGTCAATATTAGCATGTTTCAGTCTCTCCAGAGCTGGGCTCCTTAACTTTCTTTCATGCCCTGGATCCCAATGGCAGTAAGTCTAAAGAAGCCTACAGACCCCTTCACAGAAAAGTCTGTGACTGAATAAAGTAAAACCATAAGGTTACAAAGGAAGCCAATTATGATGAAATATAGTTGCTCAAATATTTCTTAAGTAAGACAAGTTCATGGAGCCCAGGTCAAGAACTCTTGTTCTAAAAACACCTTGACTTGCTGGCCACTGAATACAGATCTGACGCTTGGAATAAATGTACCTGTGCATGTATATCAGTGTTCTAAAGCAGTGGTTCTAAGGGATGCACCACAGCCCTGTAATTACTCCCTGAATTTGGCTGGGTGTTCTGCAAAGTTTGGGATGTTGTGTTTCTGTAGAGGGAATTTAGAAATCATTTTATTTAATATAATTTTTACATATCCAGCACATAGAGTAACATAAATATTGTATTTGTTAGATAGGTAAAACTTGCCCGTTACACTTATATCCTCAAACATGCCAAACCTTACACTTGCGCAAAGCTCAACAAGATGTGGACCCTTTGAAGGGATACTGGGCTTGTTTCAGTCTGCAGACCTTTTCAAGTATTGTTACTAACTCAAATATCTTCACACACAAATGATCTTCACAGAAAAGAAAACATTGTACAATGAGGAGGACAAAAAGAAAGAAATGCTGTGAACCATCAGACTAAAGATCCTCTGCTCCCTTTTCTACCATTCTACTGTATCACTAAAAGGGTCAAAGTGGAAGTCTGCACATTTTTAAACATTTAAAACTTAGTTTTCTAGACCAAGGAGCTCATCGTTTAGTAATCTCATCACCTGATACTGGGACATTTGATACTTAGTGGGGCTGGTTCTCAAACCATGGTCACAAACCATCACCAAAGTCACATTCATCTCAGTCGCGCCCGCTGGAGAACACCTTCCCAAGGTGCGCTAGTGAATTATTCTCATCATGAAACTTCTCCAGCCCCGCTCCAGGAATCTCCCTAACTAGTGCCAGGGCAATGTGGAGAGACCTATCCTGGCCACTAGAGGTTGGACAATGATTTGGTGAAGAAAAAAATAAGGTGGATGCTGAGGGACCGGAGAATCCTGTGGTTCAGAGCTAGACAGGATTTTAGCTGGATATCTGTTCCAACTCCTTATCACCAGAGCTAGCACTTATGTACTGTTTTATGGTTTGCAAAGTGCTTTGCCTACATCATCTCATTTGATCCTCCAGTGTCATCAATGCTATTATCACTCCTACTTTACAGAGTAGGAAACAGAATCTGTTTAATTTAATTTAAGGGACTGCTCCAGAGTAATGCAGCTAATAAGTGTCTGAGGTCAGATTTGAATTCAGGTCTTCTTGACTGCAAGTCCAAGAGTCCATCCACGTTTTCATTTTCTTTTTTCACATGTAGGAAACCAAAGCTCAGAGACAGCTAGGACTCTGCTCTTGGGTCCTCACGCTCCAAATTTAGTATTGAGTGGACATTTAGTGTCTCCCTCCCTAGGAGGTGAGACTTGGCAGGGGAATTCAGTCACAGAGAAGTGGGGACCCCATTCAGAGGAAAAGCCTTAGCAAGCTCCAGGAATCTCAATGGAAATGGCTTCTGGGGTGGATGCCAATTCTAACGCAACTTCCTCTACTGGCTCTTTTTTTTTTTCTGTTTCAGAATAGAATTAGCCAGTAGGACAGCAGAAGATGGCAACAGGGGCTGGAACCGGGAGACCCAGGCTGGTGGGGAACGATTTCATAGAACGACCGAGCTCGAGACTGCAGAAGTTGATCAGGCTGGCCCGTGTCAATAAATTTAACAATATAAGTGAAATCAAGGAATACCTACAAAAATATAGATTGCTCAGGTTAACAGAAGAGGAAATAAATTATTTAAATAGTCCCATTTTAGAAAAAGAAATATAGCAAACTATTAATCAACTCCCTAAGAAAAAATCTACAGGGCCAGATGGATTTACATGTGAATTCTACCAAACATTTAAAGAACAATTAATTCCAATACTATGCAAACTATTTGAAAAAATAGGGAAAGAAAGAGTCCTACCAAATTTCTTTTATGACACAGATATGATGCTGATACCTAAACCAGGTAGGGTGAAAACAGAGAAAGAAAATTATAGACCCATTTCCATAATGAATATTGATGCAAAAATCTTAAATAACTTATTAGCAAAGAGATTACAGAAAGTCATCAATAATATATCATTTTCAAGTAGCATTTATGCCAGGAATGCAGGGATGGTTCAATATTAGGAAAACTATTAGCATAATTGACTATATCAATAACCAAACTTACAAAAACTATGTAATTATCTCAACAGATACAGAAAATGCATTTGATAAAATCCCATATCCATTCATTCCTATTAAAAACACTAGAGAATATAGGAATAAATGGAGTTTTTCTTAAAACAATCAGTAGTATCTATTTAAAACCATCAGCAAGCATCATATGTAATAGGGATAAACTGCAACCATTCCCAGTAAGATCCAGGGGTTAAACAAGGTTCCCCACTATCACCATTACTATTCAATATTGTATTAGAAATGCTAGCTTTGGCAATAAGAGAAGAAAAAGAGATTAAAGGAATTAGAATAAGTAATGAGGAAATCAAATTATCACTCTTTTGCAGATGATATGATGGTATACTTAGAGAACCCTAGAGAATCAAATAAAAAACTATTTGATGTAATCCACAACTTTAGCAAAGTTGCAGGAAACAAAATAAATCCACATAAATCACCAGCATTTTTATATATTGCTAACAAAATCCAGTAGCAAGAGAAATTCCATTTAAAATAACTGTCGATAGTATAAAATATTTGGAAATCTATCTACCAAGGGAAAATCAGGAACTATAAGAACACAACTACAAAACACTTTCCACACAAATAAAGTCAGATCTAATCAACTGGAAAAATATTAAGGGCTCATGGGTAAACTGAACAAATATAATAAAAATGACAATACTACCTAAATCAATCTACTTATTCAGTGTCATACCAATCAAACTCCCAAGAAATTATTTTACAGATGTAGAAAAAATAATAAACAAGTTCATCTGGAAGAATAAAAGGTCAAGAATTTCAAGGGAATTAATGGGTGAAAAAAGCCAGTGAAGAAGGCCTAACTGTAACAGATCTAAAATTATATTATAAAGCAGCAGTCATCCAAACCATTTTGGTACTGGCTAAGAAATAGATTAGTTGATCAGTGGAATAGGTTAGGTTCACAGGGCAAAATAGTCAATAATTATAGCAATCTAGTGTCTGACAAACCTAAAGACTCCAGTTTGGGGGATAAGAATTCACTGTTTGACAAAAACTGCTGGGAAACTTGGAAATTAGTATGGCAGAAAATAGGCATTGATGTATACCAAGATAAAGTCTAAATGGGTTCATGATCTAGGCATAAAGAATGATTTTTATAAACAAATTAGAAGAACATAGGATAGTTTACCTCCCAGATCTGTGGAGAAGGAAGAATTTGTGACCAAAGAAGAACTGGAGCTCATTATTAAACACCAAATAGATAATTTGATTATATTAAGTTAAAAAGTTTTTATACAAAATCAATGCAGACAAGATTAGAAAAGAAATAATAAATTAGGGAAACATTTTTACATTCAAGGGTTCTAATAAAGGCCTCATTTCTAAAACATATAGAGAATTAAATAAAATTTCTAAGAATTCATGCCATTCTTCAATGGATAAATGGTCAAAGGATATTAACGACAATTTTTAGATGAAAAAATTGAAACCATCTCTAGTCATATGAAAAGCTGCTCCAAATCATTATTGATCAGAGAAATGCAAATTAAGACAACTATGAGGTATGAGGTACCACTATACACCTTTCAGTTTGGCTAAGGTGACAGGAAAAGACAAGGATGAATGTTGGAGGGGATGTGGGAAAACTGGGACACTAATAAAATGTTGGTGGAATTGTGAACTGATCCAACTCATTCTAAAGAGCAATTTGGAACTATGCCCACAGGGCTTTCAAACTGTGCATTCCCTTTGATTCAGCAGTGTTACTAATGGGCTTATATCCCAAAGAAATTTTAAAGGAGGGAAAGGGACCCACGTGCAAAAATGTTTGTGGCAGCCCTTTGTGTAGTGGCAAGAAATTGGAGACTCATTGACTGCCCATCAGTTGGGGAACAGCTAAATAAATTTCGGTATATGGATGTTATAGAATATTATTGTTCTGTAAGAAATAACCAGCAGGATGATTTCAAAGAGTTCTGGAGAGACTTATATGAACTGATGTTGAGTAAATAAGCAGAACCAGGAGGTCATTGTACATGGCAACAAGATTATATGATGATCAATTCTGTTGAATGTGACTCTTTTCAATAATGAGAGGATTGTGGTATATTCCAATGATCTTGTGATGAAGAGAGCCATCTACATCCAGAGAGAGGAGTGTGGGAACTGAGTATGGATTACAACATAGCATTTTCACTTTTTCTGTTGTTCTTTGCCTGCATTTTGTTTTCTTTCTCATTTTTTTCTTTTTTGATTTGATTTTTCTTGTGCCTCAAATTAATTGTATAAATATGTATGTGTTTATTAGATCGACATATTTTTTTTTACCATGTTTAAATATATTGGATAATTTGCCATCTAGGGGAAGAGGTGAGGGGAAAGAAGGGAAACTGGAACACAAGGTTTTGCAAGGCTCAATGGTAAAAAATTATTCTTGCATATGTTTTGAAAATAAAAAGCTTTAATTTAAAAAAAGATTATATCATACAACAAGCTTATGTGATGATTAACTGTAATAGACTTGACCCTTCTCAATGATGTGATGATTCAAGACAACAAACTTGGGATGAAAAATGCCATTTGTATCCAGAAAAAGAATTATGGAGATCAAATGTGGATCAAAGCATACTATTTTCACCATTTTTTGTTTGGTTGGTTTTTTTCTTTCTCATGGTTTTTCCCCTTTTGGTTTGATTTTTCTTGAACAAATATGGAAATATGTTTAAAAGGATTGCAAATATTTAACCTATATTAAATTTCTTGTTGTCTTGGGGAGGGAGGAGGTAAGAGAGAGAGGGAGAAAAATATGGATCACAAAGTCTTACAAAAATGAATGTTGAAAACTATCTTTACATGTATTTGGAAAAATGCAGTACTATTGATAAAAAAAAAAGACTATGTTCTAAGGCCTATTCCAGATTTAACACTTATTCTGTATATTAAGACTTCTTTCGTTTCTAATCTTCTATGTCCCAAAGTTGCTTCCATGACATATTCTGCATTTTAAGGATTCCTCAAAACTAACATTCTAGCTTCTATGTCTTATCTCTCAAATTCTGTCTTCTAAAGTCTCTTCCTTCTGTGTTCTAAGGTCCCTTTCAGCACTAGTATTCTATGTACTAAATTTCCTTTTACCTCTGAGATTCTAAGCATTGCAAACTTCCAAAGATAAAAAGAAACCTAGAGGACATTTAGGCCAACACTAGATGCTAGCCCAATTCTAGAACCTATCTTCCTTGAGGCAGTCACAGCTCTGTACTGAATTGGTTTTAACAGTAGCTTAGCTAATGACCCTCCTATTCCAAACAATTCTGAAGATAATACCAAAGTCAGCTTCCAACAACTGAGCTCTAACCTTACCCCTCCTTTAGCAACAAACTTTTAACTATTTGCCCAATGGGATGCTTAAAAGGAGTCTGGGAGGTCTTCTTGCAGGTGATTGTTTTTAAAGGGGAGTGAGGCTTTTGTTGGGCCTTTTGGAGGTAGGCTTAAGAGAAGGGAGGTATTCAGCGAAAGAACTCTGGAAAATGAGTGTGAACCACTACATAGAATTCCCAATCCCTCTATTTTTGTCCGCCTGCATTTTTGATTTCCTTCACAGGTTAATTGTACACTATTTCAAAGTCCGATTCTTCTTGTGCAGCTAAATAACTGTATGGACATGTATACATATATATATATATATATACACACATATATATATATACACACACACCATACACATACATATATAATATATATATATATATATAGTATTTAACATATACTTTAATATATTTAACATGTATTGGTCTACCTGCCATCTGAGGGGAAGGAGGGGAAAAATTGGAACAAAAGGTTTTGCAATTGTCAATGCTGAAAAATTTTATCTTGTAAATATATGCATATTATCTTGTAAATATCTTGTATATATCTTGTAAATAAAAAGATATAATAAAAAAGAGAATATTATTGTTGAAAGAGAGAGAGAGAGAGAGAGAGAGAGAGAGAGAGAGAGAGAGAGAGAGAAGAGAGATATTATAGTTGCAAGGAGTGACAGTAGAGGGAATGCAGAAATACTTGTGAATCCTCCATCCAACATACCCAGGTTTGTGCCAGACTTGGGTCACCTCACATCCAGAGTAATGTAAAAAATGGGAAGAAGACTCAAAGCTGACAAAGTTGGAAGTTCAAGACTTGTTCTGCTTCTGGAGAAAAAATGACTTCAAAGCTGTAGGTATACAGCTGGAAAGAACCTTAGAATTGGATATGGTCCAACTCTCTCATTTTGTTCATGAGGAAACTGAGGACCAGGGAAATGAAAAAGCCAATCAGTAATAGGTGCTCTATCTGGGATGTGATCCCAGTCTCTCTAATTTTAAATCCAGTCTTAAGTCTTCAGATTATATGGAAAGATACCAAAGAGTAGATGTAAGGATGGTTTCTTCTCCCTAAAGAGCCAAGGGAAATACACAAATTAGGATTTTAGTAAAGTAAACATACCAGGTTTGGGCCTATGTTGTCTATTTACAAACACTTTTTACAGCTTTCTTTTCTTACCATGAGAAGGTTGGACCAATTGGCTTTTCAGGCTCCTTTTGGCTCTAAATTCTGGGATGCTACAGAATAAGAATCTATTTCAAATAAGGAACAATTAGATGACAGAGTGTATAGAGATCCAGGCCTGGAGCCAAGAAGACCTTTTCAAATCTGGCCTCATATACTTGCTATCTGTGAGATTCTTGGCAAGTCACTTAACAGTTTGTCTCAATTTCCTCATCCGTAAAATGAGCTGGAGAAAGAAATGGCAAGTTGCTTTAGTATCTTTGACCAAAAAAAAAAACCCAAAAAAGCCCAAATGCAGTCACAGAGAGTCAAACATGACTGAAAAAAACTGAATTAATATTCAGATAAAGAGCATAACATCCAGTTTACTGAAGCATATTGATAATGAGCATATTATTCCTACAACCAAAAAATTACTGCCATCGCATAGATGTACTATAGCAAAATCAGGAAATATCCCTATGGCTCTAATTATCTCATGGACCATAGAAAAACAGAGGGGATTCCAGACATTTGTGTGTGGTTTTTGTAAAATTCACATACATACTACTTCATTTGTAAGGTCCTTCCTAACTCAAACATTTCTGCAGTGGCATTTTCATCCCATTCAAAGAAACAACTCATTATTATTTTTGTCCGTTCATCTAGATTCCCATGACCCCCATTCTAGACCAGATTCTCATAAATAATTCTTAGAAAGAATCACAAAATCAGAATCAGAATGTTTGACCTGAGAGGAGTAGAGAGGGGGTGGGATGGATGGAGAGAACAGAGAAGAACATGTCAGATCTTGAAAGGCCTTTAAAATAAAACGTTAGTTGTACAAATAATAGCAAGATTATGTGATGATCAACTGTGATGGACTTGGCTATTCTCAGTAATGCAGTGAGTCAAGACAACTCCAGTAGACTTGATATGGAAAATGCCAATCCCAACCAGAGACAGAACTACGGAGACTGAATGTGGATGTAAGCATACTATTTTCACCTTTTTGTTTGTTTTGTTTCTCTTTTTTTTTTTCTTTTGGTTGATTTTTCTTGCTCAATTTGATAAATATGGAAAGACTGCTTGCTGTCTTGGGAATGGAACCTTAGAATGCCAAATGTCAGATCTGGGAGGATTCTTAGGATATAGAATGTCATAACTGGAAAGAACCCTAAAAGATGACCCAGCCTCTTGATTAAAAAAAAGAAAAAAATGGGGGGGGGGGGAAATCCAAGAGATTAAATACTGATAAAATATGGCTTTTGACAGTTCAATCTTTTCCATATCTCATTATCTACAGGATTAAGTCTGTACTCTTAACTTGACTCAAATTGTCCTGTAAATTGGCTTCATCTCCAACACTTTCTCCTCTTTTTTATAAATAGGAACTTCCACTCCAGGAAGGCTGTCCTCTTCACTATCTATCCCAACAAGCCAGGCTCATAGATACTTCCTTGCTTCTGTTCACCCCATTACTCATCGGGTCCAAAAATGTCTTTCCCTCTACTTCTCCCAATCCTAATCCTTGCCTAAATTAGCTCAAGTCCCACATCCTCCAGGAAGCATCTCTTGATGTTTCCTGATCATCTCAGTATTTCAGAAGCTCACACTCTTCTGGTATCCCTGGTACCCCTGGTACCCAGAGCCAGGAATTTTTGTAATTAATAATATTCTGACTTGCACTGTTTGAAATTGTTTCTTGTTTGTGATTCTCATCTCCCCCACCAAACTATGAGCTCTTGCAGGGCCAGAGCCACCTGACTGCCCTTCTCTTCCTCTTCCTCCCCCATCCCTCCCATAGATCAGAACAGGACTAGATATCCAGATTTTTGACATTTTTCCATCCAAATCCCACTCTCAATAACACAGGGCCTGAACATTCCCTGTGAAAGAAGCACACATGTGAGTTACGTGTATCTGTGCTTTCTAACATGCCTTCTCCATCTTCTGTATGTGTCTTCTATGTGTATTATAAGGCCCCTGGCATCTGTAACATGCACATGTCTTCTGAATGTACACATGCTTTTTAAGATCCAAGGAGGACATTTTTACAATTAGCGCTTTCTGAATATGGGCTGGCTTGCTACAATAGTCAGTGAATTCTTCATCACTAGAGATCTCTAAACAAAAAACGCATGATCCTTTGTTAGGGAGGACATAGAGGGTTAAAAGACCATCCCTAAGGTCTTGCTCGCCTACTCTCATTTTTGGAGTCCTCAGTTTATCCTTCTCCTCTAGCTCCGAGATTCTGGACTACTCTCATGTGGCAATCTACCTCCTCTATGGTAGAGCAATTATTTTCAATGGGCTATTCAGGCCCCTCAACAATACTAACATTCCTACAAAAGGCATTTTTTCAGTGAGATCTTTTTCCATAGATTTTCACAGATGTAGAATAGTGGAAACAGGACTAGTTGGCATAGAAAAGGGAAGGAAAAAAAAGCAATGTGCTGTTCTGGAAAGAACCCTGAATTAAGTGTCAGGAGGCCTGAGGGGAAAGTGTGTATATAGTCTCAAGCAACTTACTGTCCTGCCTTCAGCCTCAGTTTTCTTATCTGTAAAATAAGAAGATGGGATTAGATGCTATTTAAAGTACTAATAGGTCTGATATTCTAATATTCTGCTTTTTTTGTTCCAGTTTCTAACGTTCTTTGTGTTCCCATTTTTCTCCCATATCTAAAATTCTGTATTGTCAGTCTACTCTTTGTTCTAGTTTATAAAGTCCCTTCTTGATCTGACATTGTTAGCTCTATGTTATTTTAAGTTTCCTCTCAGGTTTGACATTGTTTTCAAGTCCCTTCCAACTCAGATATTCCATGTTCTAAAGTCCCTAACAACTTTGAATTTTGCTTTGAGGTTTTTTCCAGGTATTGTAGTTTATATCCTGTGCTTTTTTCCACTTAAAAAAAAAAAACCTGCTTCTCTAGGCTGGAAGTACAGGGGGTTTTCATAGCTCTCACCTACCACTGATCAGCATGGGAGCTTTGGTCCATTCTGTCTGCTACCTGGGCCAG
This sequence comes from Sarcophilus harrisii, assembly GCF_902635505.1. Taxonomy (NCBI): domain Eukaryota; kingdom Metazoa; phylum Chordata; class Mammalia; order Dasyuromorphia; family Dasyuridae; genus Sarcophilus; species Sarcophilus harrisii. The sequence goes on from NC_045428.1 coordinate 497,909,343, forward strand.
TTTTTCCCCTTCCTAATAACACACTGATACTGTCTTAAGGCAGAAAATTGATTACCTTAGCCCCCTGGGGCTCAAAAAAGTCAGCCTTTCCCAGTAGCCAGGGCCTGTAAGCATGTCCCCCATACCTGGCTGCCTTCCGGTTCTATCTTTCTAAGTTCCAAGGTTCCTCCCAGCTCTAACGGTCTTTGTTCTGAGTTCTTGTTCTTTATCCTGAGGTCGCTGACAGTTCCAACGGCCCAGGTAGTTCTGCAGTCCTTTCTAGTTCTAATGGCCCTTCCAGCCCTGACCTCCTGGGGTCTAAGGGCCTCCTCCAAGGCCCTCCGAGCTAACGTTCTCGGGGCCCTCCCAACTCTGACCTTCTTGTTTTAATGCTCTCCTCTGCTTGTTCTGGTTTGTCCTCTCCTCCCCGTCCCGTCCAGCTCTTGTGTTCCCCCTGTGTCCTCGGGCTCCCCCCAGCTCTGCCCGGGGAGCTACAGAGCCCTGCCAGCTCCTGCCCCGAACAGCTACGGGGGACCTCCTGTGCCCTGCGGGCCTCCCGTGCCCTGCGGGCCTCCGGTGTCCCTCTTCCCCATGTGACCTCCGAGACCACTTCCTCCCAGATCTCCCCCGCCCCCGGGGGGAGGAGAGGCGGGGCACAAGGAGCTGTCTCAGCCCCTCCCGGCTCTGCTCCTTCTGAGAGCTTTCTGCTCTGAGTCTGAGGTTCTCTCCTTCAGGCCCTTCCTCCCCTAACTGCCCTTTACCCGGGGCCGGCCTCCCAAATTAATGGCCCTGTAGCCTTCATTTCCTGTGGCTGGGGTTGGACGGGAGGTGGGCCTGAGGAGGCGGGAGGCGGGAGCAGCCACACAGCCTCCCATTGTTCGGAGCCGCTTATCTTCGGAAGTCTCATCTGCATCTGCCTGCCAGACCCTGCGCTGGGCCCTGGACCCCAGGCCATGTGCCCCCTCCTCTTCCTGAACTTAGAAACAGAATGAACGCGGGGCAGTTGGGGGCCAAGGGCAAGGCTCCGTGTGGGGGCCGCCACCTGCCCCACTATGGAAGGAGGGCCTCAGCTGGGGCTGGGGATAGCGTCAGGGCTCTGTCTTCGAGCCAACCCGGGCCTGGGGCTGGGCTCGGAGCTCAAGGCAGGGCTGGGCCCAGGCCTCAGTCTTTGACTGGAGCCAGTGCTAAGCCCAGGACCCGGGCTGGGGCTCAGGCTGGGGATTCAATGAGTGCTCAGCTGGGAGCCACCGCGAAGAGTCCGTCTGGAATCGTAGCCAGGGCCCATTCTGAGGCCAAGGGGAGACTGCGGGCTCCGTCTTTGGCGGGGGTCGGAGCTCAGTCAGAGGCTGGAGTCAATGCCCCGTTTGGGGATGGGGCCAGGAGCTTGTCCAGGCCCACCATCAAGACTCAGTCTGGGGTCAGGATCAGTGATAAGGATGAGGTTAGGGCCAGTTCTCATTCTGGTCAAGTGGTCCGTGATCAATACAGGGTCAAGGTTCAGCCCAGAGCCAGGATCAGAGCTCCGTCTCTGACTGGAATAAGGCTTCATCCCGTCATTCAGGCCCAGCCTAAGGTCGGAGTCAGGGCTCAGTCTGCAGACAAAATTCAGTCTAATGTTAAGGTGCTGGCTCCGTCTGGGGATAGACCTCACTCTGATGTTGGGGACAGGCTTCTGTCTGGGGTCAGGCCTCACTCTGGGGTCAGGCCTTGGTCTCATACTGGGGACAGTGCTCAGGCCGATGTTAAAGTCCGGCCTCTGTCTGGGGTCAGGCCTCGGTCTAAGGCTGGGGACAGGGTTCAGTCCAATGTTAAAGTCTGGCCTCAGTCTGGGGTCGGGCCCTGGTCTAATGTTGGGGACAGGGTTCAGTCCAATGTTAAAGTCAGGGCTCAGTCTGGGATCAGGCCTCAACATAGGGACGGGGTTCAGTCTAATGTTGGGGACAGGACTCAGTCAAATGTCAAGGTCAGGTCTCAGTCTGGGGACAGGGTTCAGTCTAATGTCAGGATCAGGTTTCCATCCGGGGCCAGGGCTCATTCTGCCATGGGGGCCAGGGTTCAATCTAATATTGGGATCGGGCCTCAGTCTGGGGTCAGGGCTCGTTCTGTGACTAAAGTCGGTTCACAGTCTGGAATTCATGTTGGGGTTTCTTTTGGGCCTGGAGTCAGGCTTCAGTCCCAGGTCAAGATTCATTCTTTGATTGAGGCCGGCGCTCCATCTGGGGTTCGGTCTGGGCCTTCTGTCAAGTCTCAGTCCTGGGTAAGGGATCAGTCTTTGACCAGGGCCAAAGGTCAGACTGAGTTCAGGGATCAATCTGGGACTCAGGCTGGGGAGCAATCTGTGACCAAGACCCAGGATCAGTCTGTGCCTGGGTACAGTGATCAGGCTGAGATTGGGCTGGGGACTTCTTCTGTAACTGAGACCAGGAGTCATCCTGAGAGAGGGATCAAGGCTCCGTCTGAAATCAGTTTCAGGGCTCAGTTTGAACCCAAGGTCAGGGCCCATTCTGAAATCAGGACTCGGCCTAGAACTCTGGCTAGGGTCCCACCTACACTTGGGGTCGGGGCTCAGCCTGGAGAAGGGCCCAGGGCTCAATCTGGAGCTAAGGTTGGGGCCCATTCTGAAATCAGGACTCAGCCTAGAACCCTGGCTAGGGTTCCACCTGGACTTGGGGTCAGGGCTCAGCCTGGAGGAAAGGTGAATGCCCAATCTGAAGCTACGATTGGGGTCTATTCTGGATCTAAGGTCAGGGCCCATTCTGAAATCAGGACTCGGCCTAGAACTCTGGCGAGGGTTCCATCTGGACTTGGGGTCGGGGCTCAGCCTGGAGAAGGGCCCAGGGCTCAGTCTGAAGTCAGATTTCACACTCATTTTGACACTCGTTTTGGGGCTCACCCTGTAGTTGCAGTCAGAGCTAACAATGACTTCAGGACACTTGGTGTCGGAGCTCAGTGCTTCCCAAGGATCAGCAGTCATCCTGGAGAGGGTGAAGAGGCTCAGTTTGAAGCCAGTTCCAGGGTTCCGTCTGGGATCATGTTCAGGGCTCAGCCTGTGACTCCTTTCAGAACTCAGCCTGGGACTGGAGTCAGGGTTCAACCTGGGGAAAAGCTGAGGGCTCAGCCAAGAGCCAGTCCCGAGACTCAGCCTGGAAATGAATCCAAGATTGACTGCGGCTCCAGGGCTGGTGGTCAGTCTTGTGTTGAGCTCAGGACTCAAGCTGAGGGCGGAATTAGAGCTCCATCTGGAACCAGGCTCAGGGCTCAGTCTGGAGTCAAAGCTCAGCCTCGCTGTCATGGTCAGTCTGAGATTGCGGTCGGGCTTCATTATGGGCCTGGGATCAAGGATCAATCAGGTATAGGAGTTAGGGCTTAGAACAAGTAAAACAGAACCTAGGTCTTCTAACTCCTCATTTAGTGGGTTTTTCTACCACGTCACACTGTTTTGTCACCTGTCAGTCCTGCCTCGGAGGAATCAGGGTGAACGGTTTCATTCATCCAATCAGTCATTCAAAACTTAATTAAATGTATGCAAATACTCAACACTGGAACATGCAGAATTTAGAATTTAGAAGAAAAATATGTGTTCTGCCTTTTTGGAGCTTATAGTCTAGTAGAAGAAGAAACCAAGACACAATAATACATAATAAGTACAAACAAAATTCTATACAATCATCAGTTCTTCAACAAGCATTTATTATAAAGACTTACTATATGTCAAGTCATATTCTAAGTACTGAGAATTCAAAGAAAGGCAAAGTAAAAAACAAAAACAAAAAACAAAAAACTAAGCTCCTTCTCTATTAAAAGAAAATCATGGAAAACTTCATGGAAGAATTAGTAATTTAATTGTTATTGGCTCTCACAACCTCTTTGAACCCACTTTTCCATGAGGATTTAGAGTATGCATGAAACTATTTTCTATTTTCCTTTCCTCTATCATTAATTCTAACTAGGAAAAGCTGCTTACCATCACAGGGTTCCATCCTATCAAATTCAACAACTATTTCCTCCGTCTTGGTCAGATCGACAGCCTAAAATAACAATTTCCATACTCATTCTTCTTTTTTAAAAGAATGACATTAATATTAATGCCAGTTGAGAAGGTATCAACTGTTTGAATCAGCAGGGCCAGCAGATTTCCCAGTCACTGATCACCCATCTCTTTAATTTCAAATTTTCTTCCTTGCTGTGGGTCAAGAAAGCATTGACTGGTGGAAATACCTCACATCCTGCCTTTGCTTCTTACTGTGCTTTTGATGGATTACTTAATCACTTGGGAGTCTCATTTTCTCATATGTAAAATGAAAAGGGTTGGGTGTGCTTGTAGATCCCTGTAAGCCTCACTGACAAGAGGACTGAAGCCCGAGTCTAGCACCAATCAAGAGCTGGAGGCTCCCTATGGAGGGGCAAACTGATTCAGATTAGAAATGGAGCTTTTCTGCTATTTTGTATTAGGATCTGGCTTGTGAGTAGTTGATACTCTTCAAGCATGGGAAAAATAGACACTCTCAAAGTCAATCAATTAATCAATAGATTAAAAAAATAATGAATAAACAAAGACAGATGAATGAATTAGTATTAGTAAGAAGTAGAATTAGTAAGAAGAATTAGTAAGTAATTGGTAAATAAAAATAAAATACCATCCAAGGGTCCCTTCTACCTCTAATTTTATGATTCTAAGCATATCCAATTCCTCGTCTATTTATTTTTCCCTATTCTAGCAGATTGTACTATAATCTCACAATCACATACATCACTTTTACTTCTCCCTTTGTGGATCCTCATTAAAATGCACTGTTTCCTGCCTTTGGTTCTGGGCTTTTCTAAAAGAATATATCTTCTTGGCACACAATAGCATTTTGCCCACCCCACCCCTGCCCCCTATCTCCCCTACCATCCTCCTTTCTCTCTCCTTTACCTGTCTTTTTTTTTTTTTTAATAAGCTATATCTTTCCAGAGGCTCATTTGAGTCGATTCTGAATAAGGTCTATGAGGCCAAATTGCCTTCTTGCAAATCTCCAGTTCACTCTATTTATTACTCATATTTCAGGAATTTGTGTAAAGAAAGCCAAAGCCATAGATTTTGTGGCTGGTTTTTTTCTTAGATAATATCTCCAATTAATTATCAGGCCTCTTTTCTGTTCTTCTTTTACCTACTTCATAGGATTGTGGTAAGGATAAAATGAGATAACATGTAAAGCATTTTGCAGATCTTAGAATGCTATATAAATGCTAGCTATCATTTATATCCCCAAGGAAAATAGATGGGTTTAGTGATCAAACACTGGCCAGGAGTCAGGAGGACGTGAGTTCAAATTCAGCTTTATATACTTATTAGTTGTAAGATCCTAAGATCAATTTTTTCTTCTGAAGAATGGGAATAATAACAGCACCCATCTCCCAGAGTTGTTGTGAAGTGAAAAATAAGACTTGTAAAGCATTTTGCAAACCTCAGGAGTGCCATATAAATGCTACAAGTGCTTTTATTGTTGTTGCTATTATTATTTCTATTATCTGCAGACAGTTTTCTCCTTCTCTGATCCTTTAAATCGAATGATATAAAGATCACATGTGCAAGACTCCATAAAACTATACTTTATTGGTCCTTATTAGTTATACTCTGTCCTAAATCCAGAGGCTGTCATGGTCAGTCAATCAGCAAACAAATATTTAAGTTCTTCCTCTGTGTCAGGCACTGTGCTAAGGTCTGGGAATGCAAAGGAAGGCAAAAAAATAATAATAATAACTTGCTTTAAAAAATTTTAAATCCCCCCACTCTAAAAGGAGAGGAGACGTTCAAAAATCTATACATACAAGACATACAGTATAAAGGAAAATTGATTTCATGAGGAAGCCATTCTAATAGGAGAGGAGACATTCAAAAACTTATATATACAAGATATAGATAGGGTCCTCAAATTTTTTAAATAGGGGGCCAGTTCACTGTCCCTCAGACTGTTGGAGGGCCGGACTATAGTAAAAACAAAAACTTTGTTTTGTGGGCCTTTAAATAAAGAAACTTCATAGCCCTGGGTGAGGGGGATAATCGTCCTCAGCTGCCGCATCTGGCCCACGGTCCATAGTTTGAGGACCCCTGAATAGAATATAAAGGAAAAATAATTTAATAAGGAAGGTATTGGAGTAGGGTGGGGCCAGAGGTGCAAAACTAAATGGGATTATCCAACTAATTGTCCCTTTCAGACACTATCTTCTTGGTTAGCTGGAAACTTCCCAAATTCTTTTTCTCTTCTGAATCTTCTATCTATAATCAACAGGAATGATAAAATACTACTTATGCCCCTGAGATCTTCAATGTCTTCTCCAGAGCTTCATAATCCCTAGGAATGCTTTCTAGGTGCCTTGTAGAAATTATAGGTCACACACAAATCAACAAGTATCCATAGGCCCTTTATCTTTACAATTTTCAAAAGGTTTTTTTGCCACATTTTGGACATGTGTCCTTAACTTCTCCTGAGTCTTCCCCCTCATCCCAAGATATCGCTGGTCAGGTCCACAACAACAGTACATTCCAGGCTGACCTCAAGATGTTGTCCCTCTTCACATCTGTCTCTTGGAATTCATAGTGCTTATCCCATCCCTCGCTTCTATGAAAGCTCAGTTCGAGTGATATCTCCTAGCTAAAGTCTTCCTGATCTACACAGCTTCTACTGCCCCCACCAAAAAAATATCCTCTATTTTTTATGTTTGTCTATCCCTGTCAATGTAAGCTCCTTAAAGGCAGGAACTGTTCTGTTTTTTTCTTTGTATTCCTAGGATTTGGCAGTTGCCAAAGCATACAGTAGGCATTTTATAAATACTGATTGGTTGGATGATCTCTGAGATCTTCTGAATCTAGAAAACTTTGCATTCCCATGACTAACACAGTGTCTGGCACAGAAGAGACAATAAATACTGATTTATTAATGGATTCAACCCTCTTGAATTATAGAGGAGAAAACTGAGTCACAGAACTCTCTCCATTATACCATTCTGTCTCATGAATTCATGCTTCACCTCAGGTTTATAAAACAATCTGCAGCTGCTCTTGCTTGGGTTCTTGGGTTGACTTAGATCTGAGCAGGGAGTAGGGGGAGGATGTTAGTGTTTCGATTGTTCAACTTTAGAGGACCCCTTGGGGCCAGGGAGGAAAGAAAGCACACAGTCCTGTCCCAGGGCTCCCCCCAGGGTCTGGTTTCCATCTGATCCTCCTTTAGGGATAATGAAAGTGACCTAAACAGCCTTTTTTTTTTTTTTTTTTAATTTTTCAATCCTGGATTCTAGCCCAGAAATTCAGTGCTTTCCAAAAAAATGTTGCTTTCCTCCCCTACAAGATCTGATTCAACTTCAACTCAATTCAGCCACTAACTATTAAGCTTATTAAGTGGATTAAAAGTGGGTAAGTCCATCAACAATCTCCTGAAATCAATCAAGGACAAGTCAACAGATCCAAACCTGGACTGGAAACTTGCAGAGATGTGACCAGGAGGCTAGCTAACATAGTTTACCCCAGACCACATCACGTTTGTAGCACTGAAAACTAGCAGTCCACACGACTTTTAGGAAAGCAAAAGAAGTTTATAAGATAACAGAAGCTTGGGTCAGAACTCTTCACCCCCACCTCAAGGTGTACAGAATCTGGTACTAAACGTAAAATCCAAAATCAAGAAGAAGACTAGAAGAATGAACTAACAAAAAAAGAATCCCAACATAAAGAGCTATTATGATAAAGGAAGTTGAAGATACAAAGCACAAACAAGATGAAACATCTATAAACAAAGCTTCAAGTTAAAATGTGTCTAGGATACAAGTCCAACAAAAATTCCTAGAATACTTAAAGCAAAAGTTTAAATAAGAGTTTTAAATTATTTTTATGACCAAATGAGAGCAATAAAGGAAAAAATGGGGAATAGAGGAAATGAGAACCAGGGAAGAAAAAAATGAAAAGAGATTCACAGTTTGGAACAAGAAATATGAAACATTACTGAAGAAAATAACTCCTTGAAAATTAGAATTGACCAAACAGAAACTAATGACTCAGCAATATATCACAAAGATTATATGCTATGACCAGACTGGAATTATCCCAGGAATATAGGGCTGGTTCAATATTTGGAAAAACTGTAAACACAATTGATTATATTAGTAATTAATAATAAAACAAAATCATATTTCAGTAGATACAGAAAAGGCTTTGGACAAAATACAGCAGCCATTCCTGGTGGTTGTTGTTGTTGTTGTTGTTTTATTAGAAAGGAGAGTACTAAGCAAAGCTTTCCTTAAAACGATAAGTAGTATCTATCTAAGACCAAGAGTTAGCATTATCTATATTGGGGATAAATGAGAATTTTTTCCAATAAGATCAAGTGCTAAAAGAAGATCATCCATTATCATCACTATTATTCAACATTGTACTAGAAAGAATGGCTATAACAATAGCACAAGAAAAAAACTGAAGAAATAAGCATAGGAAAAGAGAAACTACCACTTTGTGTAGGCAATATGCTTAATTTAGAGAACTCTAGAGAGTTAACTCAAAAATTGGCTGAAATAAATAACTTCAGCAAAGTTGTAGGATATAAAATAGATCCACATAAATGATCAATTTTTCTACATATTGCTGGAAAAATCAAGCAGAAAGAAATAGAGAAAATCCATTTTAACACTATAGACAATATAAAGTATTTGGGAATCTACCTGCCAGACATATACAGGAGCTATCAAAAACACAATTACAAAACATTCTTTATACAAATAAAGATAGAAAAATAATTGAAGAACTGTTAATTGCTCATGGATAGTCTGAGCCTATATATGTATATATATGTTTTAATCTCTTCATTTCCCAAGTGGCTACATGCCTTTGGAATTCTTCCCCAGAAATATCTTGATCCTATAAAATCTCACCAGTCCTGGTCTCCACATTTTATCAGTACCATCTGCCCTCAGGCATTTCTGATAGGAAAAAGACAACTTCTCCCAGAATTTCTATCTAAGAGAGGTGTCCAAACAAGCCATCTCTTCATTTCTCAAAGTCCAGACCAATCATCTCTTTCTTAATTAGCTATTTGGATTTCATCATTCTCCCTCCTTACTTTTCAGCTTCCTTTTGTGTGTTTTCCTTCATTAGACTATAATTTTCTTGAAGGCAGGACTATTATTTTTCCCTTTATATTCCCAGTGTTTGGCACAGTGCCTGGCTTAGATTTTAAATGTTTATGATGATAAATAGGTTAACAGTGTAACAGATTATTTATACAATATAAAGAAGCAAAAGAACACAGTAATCTCATATGATGAATCAAAAAATCTTAACATTTGGGGCAAGAACTCACTTTTCAACAAAAATTGTTGGGAAAACAAGAAAGTAATTTGGCAGAAACTAAGTATAAACCAACATCTCACATTGCATACCAAGATAAGTTATAAATGGGTATGTGACTTCGACATAAAGGATGATACCATAAACAAATTAGTGAAAAAGAAAGAAATTACCTTTCACATCTATGGATAAGTAAAGAGTTCATAACCAAAAAAGACAAAGAGGTTCATACGAGATAAAACATCATTTTGATTACATAAATTAAAAAGTTATTTGCATAAACAACCAATGCAATTGGGGGAAGTCAGGGAAATTTCTCTAATAAAGCAAGTTTCTCTGACGAAGATCTCATTTCTAAGTTATTTATGGAATTATGTCAAATATATAAGAATAAGAGCTATTAATTGATAAATGGTCAACGAAGTTCAGTTTTCAGAAAATAACTATTGATAGCATATAAAAAATCGAAATTATTCATAATTAGAGAAATGAGAATTGAAACAACTCTGAGGGACCGCCTCACAACCATAACATTGGCAAAGAGGACAAAACAGCAATAACAATAACAAAAACAAAGAAGATGAATTTCAGAGGAGCTATGGCAAAACAAGTAATTTAATGAATTGTTAGTAGAGCTGTGAAGTGGCCCAGTCAATCTAGAAAGCATTTTGAAACTATGCCTCCAAAGCTATATAATCTTTGCCCTAGAAATATTGCTACTAGATCTATACCTCAAAGAAAGGAGGAAATAGACCATAAGATACAAAATTGTTTATAGCAGCTGTTTTTATAGTGTCAAAGAACTGGAAACTACTCATTAATTGGAAAATGGCTAAACAAGTTATGGTATATATGAAGGTGATAGAATACCATTGTGCCATACAGAATGATGAAGGGGAGACTTTTAGAAAAGTCTGGGAAAACCATATCTGAACTGTGAAGTGAAGGGAGCAGAGCCAGGAGAATGATTTATACAATAACTACAATACTGTAGAGACAAACAACTTTGAAAAGCTTAGGAACTTGATCAACACAATGATCACCCACAATTCCAAAGGATTCATGATGGCATATGCTGTCTACCTCGAGATAAAGAGCTAATGGACTCAGAGTACAAGCATATTTTCTGTTCTTTCTTTCTTTCTTTCTTTCTTTTTGGCAGAGCTTTTTATATAGAATTCATTTTACTCAACTCTACATATTTGTAGTTGACTTTTTCACTAGTTGGTGTAAATATTAAGGAGAAAATGTGGAACTGAAAACGAATTACAATTGAATTAAAAAATTAAAAAGTGGAGCAAAGATAGTAGGGGCAATTAGAGAAATCAGGCAAAGTTGGGATGGCAAATAAATAGAGAAAGATTTGACTTGGTAAGGAAAGGGGCCCTTCTTTTTCAGGGATTAGAGTAATGAAGTGGGGGATTATATCATTGTCATGTGAGATAAGAAGTCAGGGAGAAGAAGGAGCTCATGACAAATGGTTTCAGTTTTTTCCATGAAAATCAAGGGCAAAATCCTTAACTAAGAGAATAAGGGAGGGATGGTGTGGGTATAGAGAGAAGAGACCATTTGGAACAGTGACTCTAATAAATGGAACTGAGAACCAACTTGAGTGACAGAAGATTGCTTTGCTGCAGTTAGGATGCACTTGAAATTAGATAGCATAAATTTGTAATGGACCCAGTCCATAAGAGCAAGTCAAATGCATCTTCCACAAGCAAAGCCTTTCAGTACTTTGAAGATGGTTTGTATCTTCTTTTTTTTTATCTTTCTTTTTTTGTATCTTCTTTTCTCCTGGCTAAACATACCAAGTTCCTTTAACAAATTTTCATATGACAGACTTTCCCATCCTGATCACTCTCCTCTGGATAATCTATAGCTTCTTAACTGAAACACAGTCTTCTAAATGAGATCTGGTGAGGACAGAACACAGTGAGACTCCAGTCCCTGAAAGTTTCAGGTCTCTTAATGTACCCAAGAGTTGTATGAGCACTTCAGGCAACCAAGTCACACTGCTGGCTATATTGACCTTGCAATCCATTAAAACCCCAAATCTTCATAAGAACAGTGCTACTAAAACCATGCCTTCCCCATCTGGTATTTGTAAAGTTGGTGAGGGTTTTGTGCCCACTTTCAAGACTTTACATAACAAAATAAATTTATATTTATATAACTCAGGCTCCACCAGGCTCCCCCCACCAACCCATGAGTCCATATGAGTCACTGCTCATGGACTCAGAGACTGAATACATAGATTTGGGAGTTATATGCCTAAAGCTGATAACTGACACTGAACGAAAGAGCCAAGGGAGGGAAAGGAAAAAGAGAAAAGACAGTGCCTTAGGATACTGGGTCTGTATCCCAAAGAGATCATAAAAAAGGGGAAGGACACAGAGGTGCAAAAATGTTTGTAGCAGCTCTTTTTGTGGTGGCAAAGAATTGGAAAATAAGTGAGTGGATGGATGCCCATCAGTTACAGAATGGCTGAAGAAATAATGGTATATGAAAGTAAGGAAGATAATTGTTCTGAAAGAAATGACAAACAGGTTAATTTCAGAAAAAAAACTGAAAAGACTGATGCTGAGTGAAGTGAGCAGAACCAAGAAAACATTTTACACAGCAACAGAAAGACTGTGTATGGTAATCAATTATGACAGATTTAACTCTTTTCAGCAATTCAGTAATCTAAGACATTTCCAATAAACTTTAGATAGAAAATATTGTTAATATCCAGAGAGAGAATGACAGAGATGAATGTGGAAAGAAGCATACTAATTTCACCTTTTTTCCCTTCTGTTTTCCTTTCTTGTGCTTTTTCCCTTTTATTCTGATTTTTCTTTCCCAACATAACTCATATGGAAATATGTAAAAAATTAATGTATGTATGTGTGTGTATATATATATATACACACACACACACATATATCACCTTAAAAAAATGTCTAGGAGGCTTGGAACTGGAATTCTGAACAATTTGGAGACTGAATACATAGATTTGGGAGTTATATGCCTAAAGGTGATAATTGACACTGAATGAAAAAGCCAAGGGAGGGAAAGGAAAAAGAGAAGAGAAAAGACAGTGCCTTGGGGTGAGCCCGCACTTAGGGAGTTGGATAAAGATGATAAACAAGTTTGTTGAACAGCAACATTCTTTGTAACCCCTTTGGGTTGTTTTTGTTTTTGGCAGAGATATGGGAGTGTTTTGTCATATCCCTCTTCGGCTCATTTTACAGTTGAGTTAATTGAGGCAAACAGGTTTAAGTGACTTGCACAGTGTGATCTACACTGCTAGGAAGTATCTAGGGCCAGATTTGAACCCAGAAAGATGAGTCTCACTATCACCAGGCTCCGCATTCTATCCACTTTATGACTTAGCTTATTAACTTGATAAACAAGTTTATAAAGAGCAATTAGACAGGCTGGAAGAAGATCCAAGATAGATCAATGGCTTGGAAGTCAATGGAAAAGAGATTATCTAAAAGAAGGAGACAGTCTATATGATGCTGACCATATACTACATTGCATCCATCTCCCCTTCTCCCATTTTCCTTTGCCTTTGCACAGTCTGACCCCCATCCCTAGAATGCATACCTCCTCTTCTCTTCCTCATCAGATCCCTAACTCCCACCAAACTCAGTTCAAGCTCCATCTCCTACAAGATGCCTTCCCAAATCTAGCCCCCCTCTGCAAAATGACTTTGCATAGATTGTATTAGTATCTTGAATTTACTTCTCTATTTTTTTATTTTGTCTTTTTATTCCCGGGACCTATCTCACCCATCAAGGATTTTTTTTTTATTTTGTCTTTTTATTCCCGGGACCTATCTCACCCAGAACATATGGGAGGCTTCATAAATGTTGGTTGAATTGAACCGAATCAGCCATGCATCAAATACTGCAGAGAGGTCAAAAAGGATAGGAAATGGGGGGAAAGGTCCTTGGATTGGGCAGTTAGGAAGTCGTCAATAACCTTGTTGTGAACAGTTTCCAAGAATGGTGGGGAGAAAGACCAAAGGAGTTGTGGAGGGCAGAGAAGTGTGTGAGGGGAATGAGGAAGTGGAGGCATCATGTGGACAACTTTCCCCCAAAAAAAATTAACAAGAAGGGAAGGGAATGGAATGGCAGCTTGTGAGCTAGAAAGGAAGGATTTTTTTAGGATGGGCAAGACCTACATGTAAGAATCAGGGTCCTGTTGGGATTAGAGTCTAGTCTATAAACAGGATTAGAGCTTGATTAGGTTAAATTGGGACACAAAGCTGGTACCTTCTATCCCTTTCCTCTTCTTTAAACTTGAGTTTGTTCTAGATGGGCTTAGAGGCCATCTCTCTCTCTCTCTCTTTCTGTCACTCTCTCTGTCTCTCTCTCTCTCTCCATCTTTATTTCCTTTCCCCTCTCCTCTTCCCTTTCCTCTCTTTTCCTTCTCTCCCTCCCTTCTCCCTGTCTGTCTCTTTCTCCAAATATGGGGAGGGTTCTCTCCTTTTCTCTTCTTTGGGATCATGCTTATTCTTTATCATTTTTTAAGATTCACTTTTGATTTTTTGTCCTGAAAGTGTTCTTTTAATTTTCATTTGTTGTTGTCTATACTTTCTACATTTGGGCTGATTAGGGAACTTCCTGTTAGGGCTCCGAATTCTGCTGGCTCATATTGATCTTGCAGTCCTCTGAGACCCCTTTCTTTATCTTTTTCTGGTTCGTTGGTTACTCGAGAAATGTAAGTGTTTACAATGAATGCTGCTATTATTGCTGGGCATGGAGGTGGGGGTGAAAAAGTAATCATGATATAGGTCCTGTGGACCTACATGCCTTCTGGGTTAATTCTGCTAGCCATTTACCTATTTCCCCCACCCACCCACCCCATAGCTCCAAATTACTTCCTCTACTGAAAATTCATCTGAGGATGAAATTATGATGATAGGAGAGCCGGGTCAGGCAGTGGGTGCCCCAGGCCTGAGGAGGACCTGCCCATTTGTCCAGTTCCTTCCCGGCTCTTGGGACCAGAGGATCATCTATACTATCTCTGCCCCGTCCCCCTCCGTGGCTCCAGGGAGTCTGGAGATACCAAGGAATTTCCCTGCAGTTTAGGCCCCTGACGGAACAGCCCAGAACCAGCTCAGACCTGTGTTTCTGAGATGCCTCCATGATAGTTGCAGTAGGTACTGATTCTGCAGCAGAACCCAGGCTTCCCTTCCTGCTGGAGAGACTGGAAAAAACAACTCGCAGCCTGGGGTTGGATGAAATCCCTTGAATTTCAAGTCAGGAAACCTGGGGTTAAATGCTGCTCTGACACCTATAACGTGTGCCACCTTGGGCAAACAAGTTCCTTTTCTCTGGGTCTCGGTTTCCCTATTTGTAAAACGAAAGGGCTGGATTTGATGACCTCTCTAATTCCTTTCAGCCCTAAATGTGATGATCTTATAAATTCACAGAATTAAATCATTCAATAGGTGTTGTGGAAAATACATTAAGCCTAGAGAAGGGAGGCCTGGGTTCAAATCCTGGATACACACTTTCTGGTGGTATGGCCTCGCTCTGAACCTCACTTTTGCCTGCAAAATTAGGAGGATGACCTTGAAGTGCCAGCCTAGAGGTAACATGGCATGTGGTGTGCACAGTAAAGTCTGGAAGACCTGGTTCTGCCCTCCGCCTCTGACATTTACTGTGTGACCATGGGCAAGCGTTCCCCAGTCCGCAAAACCATCACCTCTAAAGACTTTCAAGTTTAAATGTAAGACCTTATGACCTGGATTTGACTCTTAAATCTACCATATGTGACATGAGGCAAATTTCTTCCTCCTTTGGGCCCCAGTTTCCACATCTCTGAAATGAAGGATCTGCACTAAATGGTGTCAAAGGTCCCTTTCTGCCTTTAAGTCCTATGGATTCTTCTTTTGGCTTCTCTTCTTCCCAATTGTTCTTCATTTCTGGGCATTGCATTCTCAAGCCATTATTCTCTTGTTTCCTTGGTGAGATCTGCC
Source organism: Sarcophilus harrisii (assembly GCF_902635505.1). Taxonomy (NCBI): domain Eukaryota; kingdom Metazoa; phylum Chordata; class Mammalia; order Dasyuromorphia; family Dasyuridae; genus Sarcophilus; species Sarcophilus harrisii. The sequence continues at coordinate 497,924,612 of NC_045428.1, forward strand.
AACGTGGATTCAAGTTTTTCTATCATGATGCTTATTTCTGCTATGCAGGCCATAGATTCTCAGTTTCCTCTTAAACTATTCATGAACATCCTGTGTGATTCCATACTGTCTCTTTGCCTCATTGGATCTTAATTCATTTTCCTTTGTTGTATAATATTTATTCAGAAAGATTTAGGCTCATTTAGATTAATGGAGGGAGGTCATATTCCCTTCTGTTATTATCCTCTTCCTTGTTGGTTTATCTGCTTGTTCTCAAAGTTGTTCTCAACTCTCAAGGTTTTTGATAATATCCGTCTTTTTTTTTTTTTTATTTTACTTATATCTTAAACTGGAAAAATGGCTTTAACTATTTTATCCCCGGTGCATAATTCTTATTCTGGGTAGGTTTGAGTAATCACGAGGATTGCAGAATTTGTCTTGTCTCCCATATTGCTGTTTTCATGATTTGAAAGTCTCATAAAAATTTAATAAAGACCAATCTTTTTGGGGTATACTTGATAATGACAAAATTAGCAATTAACAATAATAAAAAGGATTATCATTCCCAATTTTACAAAGAAGGGAAGTCACACAGCTAAGCAACATAGAATGGAGAATGAGAAGACAACAGAGCATAGGGAAAAGAGCAAGAATTTAGAGTCCAGATCCCCAAGGTCCTATCTGACCTAGATGATTTCTAAGCACCTTTTCAACTCTCAGGATGTCCTGCCACTGCCCAAAATTCTACAATGGCTCCCTCTTGCCTCTGGGATAAAATCCAAATTCTTCAGCCTTGAGTTTAAGATCCTTCACAGACCTCATTTTACATGTATCTCTTTGACAAATTCTATTTCCAGTCAAGCTCCCTAGCTATTTCCCAGTACAAGATCAGAGATCTAAAATCAAAAGGGACCTTGGAGACCATCTCTTCCTGAGAAAATTGAGACAGAGATTGTTAGCAAACAGGCAAGTGTCAGAGGCAGAATTAGAATCCAACTCTTAGCCTTATGTCAGGAATGCACCAAATAGGTGACTCATTAGGCAGGGTGCCAGGTTCGGGGTCAGACAGACTCTTCTTGAGTTCAAATCTGACCTGAGATATATACTAGATACATGACCCTGTGCAAGGTACATAGCCCAGTTTGCCTCAGGAAATGGCAAATCACTCTGTATTTTTGACAAGAAAACCCAATTGAATATCAAAATGTCAGGAATAAACTCCCTCTCTTCTTTCAGGATTTGATTCAAATACTACATCACTGAAATATCTCTGTTGCTAATATTCTTGCCTTTAAACTGCCTTGCATTTATTTATCTCTGTACATGTTAATAAAAACAACAGCAAAAATAACATTTGCATATTTCTTTAAGGTTTTTGAGGCGCTCCTCAAATGTCCCATTCGATCATTGCAACAACTTTGGGGGGTAAATTCTACTGATATTTCCATTTCAGAGAAGGAGAAACTGAGGCAGACCAATGCAATCTGCTTATCTAAGATCACACAGCTATTCCACACTCCATTCCTCCTCCTCCCTTGACTGTAAACTTCTTGAGGGCAGAAACTTTCATTTTTTTGCCTTTGTATCCCAGGCTTTGGGAGCACAGAGCCTTGCTCTAAACAAATATGTCTTGAATTGTTTGGCTCCTATGAAGTGAACTGAAGGCTGCTACAGGTGGATACAGAATCAAAGGGATCAGATCACTTCTCTCCTCTGCAGTCAGGGCAGGCTTCCTGGAGGATGTGTATCAACAGAAGTTGGGAAAAAAAGAAAGAAGCCTATTTAGGGAAGTTCTTCCAGTTAAAGGGAGAAGCAGTTTGGGGGAAAAGGTTCATGAAATCAGGAAGGGGAAGAAGTGAATGAAAGCCATCTTTGGCAAGCTTGCCTTAGCCAAGTTGGGGTTGGAGGAGGGGGTATGTCCAATTTTTCATTGTTTATAGCAGCGTTAAATGTTCATCTTAAACATGCTCATAAAACACCCCAGAACACGGAGTCTATTCCTGAGTTACTTTCTGAATGTTCAGACTTAAATTCAAAACCTTAAACTGGGCCCTTGCTGGGGCAGATTGGAGTCGTTTTGTTCCCAGGAACACATCAGGAAAGCGTCAGAAAGTAATGAGGCCAGAAGAGTTTTTTGGGAGGGAATAACTTTTAAAGAGACATAAAAGTCAGAAGCTTTAATATTTTGAAAATTAAGTTTCCATCTGGAAAACAGAAGCAAATATCAGTGTGATAGAAATATAGCTGCCTGACTAAGATACATAAGGCATGTGAGCCGATCTATTCACAAAGCCTGGGAGTGGCCAAGTCAAGCTGGAGAGGAGGCACAACGCCTATGGGGATGGACAAGGCAGGCTAATACAATTACAGATGTAGACGAGGAAGGGACCTTAAAGATAGTCCAATTACCCTCATTTTGAAGATGGTAAATCTGAGGCCCAGAGACTTACTGAGAGCTATACAGGTATTAAAAGACAGAGCTAAGATTTGAACCCAGCACCTCTGACTCCACATTCTGTTTTTTCCACTAAATCTCTCAGAAAATCGCCAGGGGTATCAAGCGGAAAGGAGATTTGCTCCTGGGTGCATGATTATTGTGCACCACAAGCTGAACCTGGACTTTCCTGATGTAACCGCCAATACTGCCCTTAAACCTTCCCTGAAACCAAGAAGAACTTTTATGCAGAAATGACCCACAAAATAGCTATGACTGACAACGCACAGGACACCCAGCTGTAAAAGTGATGAGGGGTGCCTTCTTCCTGGTCGTTTTGTGGTCATCGTAGACCGTTCACTATTGTTTTCGCCACTGCATCAGTTCATAGGAATCTTCCCAGGGTTCTCTTAATTCCTCATTCTCATCTACCTTTACAGCACAATAGAACACCACAGTCAGGCTCCTAGGTAGGGCAGTGGGAAGAGTGCTGGGCCAGGGACCTGGAAAACTCCTTTTCCTGAGTTCAGATCCAGATTCAGGCACTCCTTAGCTGTGTGATCCTGGGCAAGTTGCTGTTTGCCTCAGCTTCCTCATCTGTAGAATGGGACAGCAAATCACTCCAGTGTCTTTGCCAAGAAAACCCCAAATGGGCATTCAAATAAAAGTCATTTCCCTTCATAGGACGCAACTTATTTAGCCATTTCCCAATCTACGGGTCTCTGCTCGGTTTCTGGTTTTTGGCTATCCTAGGGAATAACTCCAAGTGCAGCATCTACTCTTTCCCCCACCTGGCTGCTTCTGAAAACACAGATTCAGCACCAGGGATCCCTCCCAGCGATGACCGTATATATTTCATATCTTCAGTAACGTGTTCTGTCCTTCATCAAACACGGTCTCACATTATTGCTACATGTCCACGTTTTTATTATCTAATTCATCCTCATGTCCTCTCCCCACATGAGACTATTCTATTTGAGATAGATGTCTTTCAAGTCTCTCCCACCCCCGTGCTCTTATCTCTGCGTCCTGGCTTCCCTGGCTTCCTTCAAACCCCTTCTCCAAGAACCCTTTCCCAGCCCTCCTTAATCTCAGTGACTTCCCTCTGAGACGGCTCCTAATTTCCCAGGTCTGTATCTTGTTTGTGCAAAGTGGCTTGCATGCGGTCTCCCCTATCAGGAGCTCCCAAGAGCAGGGACCGGTTTTTGCCTTTCTAAGCATCTCCAGCACTTAGCGCCGAGTCTATCTCACAATAGGCACCAAGTCATTGGTCAGAAGCCATCGATTATTGGCTCTTTCTCAGGCATGTTTGATTTCCCTGGCAGCACCTCCCAGGAATGGCCCCTGGCCTGACCTGTTGCAATATGGTTGTTCCTCCTTAAATACCGCCCTTAACAGCTACAAATAACTGATGTGTCCAAAAACTGCTAACGGAATAAGTGAAGGCCGTGAGGGGTGGCAGCCATGAGGTGAAAGGGGAAAATAGGGAAAATCTTGCAAGTCATGTAAGCACTTTAACTAGGTTTGAGCTCTGTGACCTTGGGCAGCTTCTTTAGGAGGTGATTTCTAAGGTCCTTCCAGTTCTAAAGGTCCATGTTCCAGGGGTCCTCAAACTACGGCCCTCGGGCCAGAGGCTGAGCTTAGGATTTTCCCTCACAGGGCTATGAAGTTTTATTTAAAGGCCCATGAAACAAAGTTTGTTTTTACTTATGTCCTGCCTCCAACCAGTCTGAGGGACAGTGAATTGCTCTTTATTTAAAAAGTTCTGAGGACTCTTTGACATCCTGTTGTGACGGGGTTCTAAGATCTTCTGACATTCTAGGTTCTAAGGTACTCCCTCAGACACGTTTTCCTGGTATTTATGTTCTAAAGTCCTTGTAGTTCCCTATAGGTGCGATCAAATCTTTTTGGGATGTAAAGAGAGGGAGAAGGAGGGAGGAGTGAAGGGAAAGTTAGAGGGGGGAGTAAGAAGGAAGAGAAAGTGAGAGAATGGAAGGAAGAGGGACAGTGAGGAGGATGGGAAGGAGTTTGAACGGTTCAAGGATCAGGAAGCTGGCTAGTCAGGGAAGGGTAGTGCCAAGGCAAGGAGGGAGAGGAAGTTAATGGGAGAAAGGAAGGAAAGGAGGGAAGAAGGGGGAGGGGAAGGGAAGGGAAGGAGAGAGGAGGAAAGGAGAAAAGGGGAAGGGAAAGGAGGGAGCAAGGGGGAGGGGAAGGGAAGGGGAGGGGAGAGGAGGAAAGGAGAAAAGGGGAAGGGAGAGGAGGGAGGAAGGGGGAGGGGAAGGGAAAAAGGAAGGGGAGAGGAGGGAAGAAGGGGAGGGGAAGGGGAAAAAGGAAGGGGAGAGGAAAGGATTAGGGGGGAGAGGAGAAAAGAAGGGCAGTGCGGGAGGTTCTCAGAATTATGCCTTTAAATGTATGAAACAAAATACATACAATTACAAAGGACAGCAATTATACTAAAACGCACTTCTCAAAGGCCTTGAGATCTGCCTGACGGGACCCCGAGTCTCGCTTTCCCTGGCAGCCCCCCCACGCGCCCGCCCCTCCCCCGCTCCCCTCCCCCTCCCTAGCGCCCAAGCTCTGGCCCTTTCTGGGCCCCGGGCGCGCCGGGCGCAGCTTCCCGAAGCCCCGCGGGCCGCACTTCCTGCATCCCTAGGGAGCATCCCCCCGCCGCGAGGTCACGGACAATGGGAGCGCTTTGATCCCGCCGCGTTCAGAGCCCCCGGATCTCTGGCCCCGGCCCCTTGTGAGGAGAGCAGAAGAGCTCCCGGTGCCGTCACGCACCATCGCCGAACTTCGCGATTATTTCTTTCTTTGTGGCGCGGCAAAAACGAGGGCCGGAGGGCAAAGGTGGCTCCGGGGCCGCGCGCGGGAGAGCGAGGTCCAGGCTGGAGGCGCGGAGCGTGGGGGCGGGGCCGAGGCGGGCGGGGGCGGGGCGCGGAGCCGGTACTCGGAACGCCGGGCCGCGGGGGCGCCGACTGCGCCACAGAGCGTTCGAACCTCGGCGAAGGTCCGCGCCGGGCTTGGGGATCACCGAGTAATGGGCGGCCGGGGGGTGGGGCGGGGTGGGGGTGTGCTCCCGCTTGGGTTTCCCGGCGGAGAGCGGTGGTGGTGCCGGCGCCGGCGCCGGGT